>NC_140770.1:87336197-97336197 GCF_044657685.1 Stegodyphus dumicola | reverse complement strand
AAAATCCTTTCTCATATACCCGTAGATCAGTATGTTCTTTCACCATTACTTTTCGCCATACAATAACATATGAATTATGTAATGTATTGTGCTGTAAGGTAATCTAATGCTAATTAATAATGTTGTAAGGTAATCTAATCTAATGCTGTAAGGTAATCTATGTAATCTAATGCTGGTAAGAATATCTCATGTTTCAGGCATTTCCCCTACATAAAGGGAACATCAGATTGTCAGCAAAGAAATCACAGACCCATCGCTGAAATCTTCCAAGCGTCTTTTCTATACCAGTTCTCATATTATTGAAAGTTTAAGGAGTAGAAAACTTTGGTCGTATGGCATAAAGGTGCTTCCCATTACGAATTCTATATGATACAAAGTTCTCGCCATGACTACAAGTAGCTAGCGGATGTAACAGTTAAGTTCATTTTATTACAGAAGTTACGAATAAAGACCGGTTTTCAGAAGCAATTGGTTTTCTTCTACTTTGTTCGAGCTTTCCAGCAATAGTTTTGGATTTTTCAAGTCGAGTTTGTATTGTCTTATTATTATTTTTTTTTTCTTTTTATGCGCTCAAAGGGAACATTGATGCATGTGAATACGAACGAAATTAACAAATCTGTCCTTATTTCTAATAAAGGAAAAGACTACTGTGATACTTAGAAGTGGTAGCAAATCCAGTATCCAACTGCATTCTACGTAAGGATTTTAGAAAGCCATGTGTATTTGACTAAAAGATTATGTTAATTTTCCTAACAGTTAAATTTTGAGTTAAAGTTCCTTTCCTATCCCTTCTTAATTTCAACTTACTACTTCCGGCCAGAACGTATTTTTAGAATCACGTGTGAATGCAAATTTAAGGAGTAGTATTTGACCGCGAAGTTCTGCTGTCTTAGAGAGAAACAGTGTTTCTGGCTAGTACGCGTCCACCTTTTTAGTCTACTCTCTCTTAAGCTATTATTACGCTCGGCCGTACTTTAGGTCCTTGATAGCTTCGCAGTAATTAGCGTTAAGGGGCCAACTCTGTTAGAAGTTTGATAGCTTTGGCTCTATCTTTTTAATTAAGATTAGTTTAGTTTAGCTCTTAGTTTCTTTAAGTTCAAGCCCGAGTTTCGGCTTTATTGTACAACTCCAAGACAGGGTTCTGTTACACCTTATTGGAATAGTAAAGGGTTATTTCACCCTTCTTACTTTTTGTTTTCTATCCCATGAACTCAAGCGATAGTTCGCTTACTAGTTCTTAAGATTTTTCACATTCAGCTGTAACTTAGAAATACACAGTACAGAATCTGACAAACTGAGTGCATATTTTTTAATGATGGTGGTTTTTTAGGAATGGTAATTTCAAGCCCAGAGCATATACTATAAACTGAATATTAGCGAATATTTTAGCTTTCCATTTTGTCGAATTTTCAATGTGTAGTGACTCCTATAGCACAACTACAAGGATAATTAATACTATATGCTTTTATTAAGCAATTTTGTTAGGTGCACTTTATTTCAGTTAGAATAGTCAGTTTATGCTCCATTTGCAACGAACCATATCAAAATATTGCGTCAAAATTTAATGAGGCAGCCATTATTATCGAAAATTGGTCGAAAATAAGCTGCGTTAAAATGGACAACATAAAGAAAACGTTCTGCGAGGATCATCGTTAAGCAGTATTAAATAAAATTGAAACACTAATTTTGGGTCACATTCATATATCTTCAGTACCATCAAGTCCCAAAATTAAAGCAAACCATATTATAAGTGGCCACATATTTTGAAAGCCAGGGATAATCATTTGATGTTCTTAAAAATTTATGGATAAGATTAATTTATAATACTAATTTTGGTTCTAATTTTATGGATGCAGCAACACCCAGTATTCCAACCTTTTCATTAACTGGCTATTAGTCACATCTGTATACCCACGATATCACAGTGTTTCATAATCAGAAACTGAAGCTTATCCTATCTGGGGTCCAGAGAGGCCTTTATTTGGAAAGTAATGGCTTGGTATTTATTTTATAGCATAATGTCATGTCATGTATTACTCTGTCCCTCAGAAATGTCAGAAAAAAATGTTGCCTTTCTACCACGCTAGAATACACCATAGCCTGGTATACCTGTGTATGACCTAGTTGACCCTGTAAACTCATCCTTTAGAACGTCACACTCAGATGATATTTTTTTAAAGGAAAGTAATTTAATCTCAAAAATAAAGTGCACACATGCATTAAATTTTTGTTTAGCTGATGACGTCAATTATCTGTTCAACCTCAGTTTTTTTCTCTTCCCAAATATTGCAATTTTATACATTTCATCAACCACGAAACATTTGGTCTCGTAAACGCTTTTGAAATTCTATAGTGCAAATATTGCTTTCCATTCAACTATTTGTCTGATTCGAAGTTGGAAAATAACACGATAGCTTGAACAAATATCATGACTAGTTCGGATAACGGAACATCATGACTGGTTCTAAGTGGCTCTATCTGGAGCTAGAACAAACATCTTGACTGAGATTTCTAGCTCCGACTACAGACACGTTTTGAATATGTTAAATCTTGCTAAGAATTAGTTGTTTTTTCTTAGGCATATTTTTTAGATCTGCAATAAAAATTTATTTTTAGTATTACTTCCTTTAATTTAGGAGAAAATGGATAAATGCATTTGCTGAAGATATAATAAAATTTCATCAAACAGACTTTGTCAAATAATTAATAACGTAGTTTATCAATCCAATGAATACAGGCCACTCCCATCGATGAGCGTCCCTTCGTGGAGACTCTGAAACAGCGTTTTACTGCAGTGCTAGAGAAATTTTGAGACAATGACCCGGTCACTTTTTTGTGTACCTTTTATTGTTTGTTGGTGCTTTTGTAATTTTGCATTTACCTTGGCACTGGAAATAAAAAAGAAGAAACGTTATCGATAAATGATGAAAAGGTGACCACATTACTAAGCCTAGTCTTTGAAATTAATTTTGCAACTAAATGTCATCCTATCATCTGATGAAGGTTATGGAAGGTGAATATTTTATCTACTTAAATTTTTAAAATTATATCACCTAAAATTTGCCGTGTTTCTAAGATATTTGCATTGCCATGAATGGTAAATTAGAATAAATAGAAATTTTAAATATTTGTCAAATTTTAAAGCAATCTGTGTATTGTTTATTAATACCTATATAAAGAGCAGCCAGTTATCAAATATACAAAGCTCAATCCTCAAAAGAATTACACCTACAGCCACACGAATGTCTTAAATCATAAATTCACATTAAATTCTTTTCGGTTATCATAAAATATACATTTCCACAGGCAGCCTTAAGTGAGCAGTTCTCTTTTTCTCTTTCGCTTTCGTTCAAAGAAGTTTTGTTAGCGCTACGTTTAGTTTTTTTTCGGATTTTTAATTATTTTCTAAATAGATCAGAGAGGGCTGACCATTTCTGAAGCACTGAAAGTGCTTCAGAATTGCTTCCAGATAGTGAATCTGATACAGATCCCGATTCATGTGCAGAACATGCAATATTTTTTTTCTTCTTTTTTGTTATTACGTGCTCCGTCATTGGGCACTAAACGGAAAGGGAGGATTGCCCTGTAAAGGTCTTTTTTAAAGGAAACTGTCTCGTATTCACGTTACACATGGGAAAACCGGGAAACGCCCATGCAGCCAGCCCGTTCAACGGGACTCGAACCCCGGACAGAATTACCAGCGTTCAGCGGCTTCTACCGCTCGGCCGCTGGTGGGCCTAAACATGCAGTGTTGGCTTTTGCCTTTTCAAAGGTGGTGTCACTTTCTTCAAAATGTACCACCATGAAAAAAAATAGGCGAAAGTGTAAATATGAAATGCAAATAATGCAACTATCATGTACCCAAGTTACTTTTTTTTTCATTTATACCCATGTAATCATCATGTAACTAAGAAGAACATTTTAGAGAGGGTGTAGATTAGCAGGCCTCTCCGTGGTACACCCTGGATAATGCTAAATCTGCTACGGTATTCCGAATCTAGTGTTTCCTAATCGTAGACAAAATCTCGTATTCTTTCTTGCGCTTCCCAGCAATGCTCGTTTCAGCACTCTTTTCGAAGCTCTATTCATGTGGGTGTGCTCGCTTCGGACACACCCACAGAATTAAAGCGATACTAGCTATCATCACAAAATTAACCTGTACAACTCTTCCAGGCCTGATTAGACTGCCTACCTTTTATTATCGTAAATCCTACTTTAAAAGGTAGGATTAAAAGAGCAATTGGCACACCAAGCTATATTCAAGAGATACCGACTCAAAATATTATGCAGCAAATAACTCCATTTACGCAAGAAACTGTGCAAGAATGCATTTCTGTCTATTTAAATAAACTCCGGAAAATGCCAATATAATTAAATTATGTAAATATTGCATCCATAAAGAAATTTTGTAACTAACGTATGCCAGATGACGTACTGAAGAAAACCGAAGCCATTAATTAACAAGAATTATCATATATTCAATTTTTAAATTAATTTCCTTTGTGCTTTGAAGGAGAGCACATGCATTCGTTGGCGAAATGAATTTGCATCATGAAAATTTCATTCTTTAAATTCCAGCTGTTTATGTAATAAGCAACATACTAACATGAAGTATTTTATGTTGTACTATACAAACCATGTACACAAAAGCTATGCTGAAAGTATTTTGTTGCGAAGATATTGTGTTGAGTTTCAATTCCTTAAGCAAACTGATAACTAAAAATAAATGTTTACATCTGCAGTTTTAATAGACGTTCAAGAGTTAATAAAATTAATGCAATGTTGGATCAAATTTTGCACCTGAAATATTAGAAGTAGCTTTGCAAGATAAGATAACAACTTCGGGAAAAATTTTAATGTATTGCTTTCGAAACAATAAGTCTGATATGGATAAGTTAATGAGTCTGATATGGATTACTCTGGAAATGACGCAGTGCAGATAAAATTATTATAAGCAATTGCTATTTTTAGAATGGAGTGAGGGAATACCCAAATTAAAATGAAGAATCAAAGAGCTATTATTAATTTAAGTTATATTTTTAATTTACGTGTTTTCTATGTTTTATATAAGATTTTGGATGACAAAATTTGTCACAGATTGCTTAAAAAAATTAACGAATGCTTCCCGAGTTCCATATATTTCACTACAGTGAATGACATAATATATAACCAAGAATAAAAAAGAAAGTATTTTTGATTTCGTATTACAAAACGTACAGAACAAGAAATCATATTAAAAGATTATATTCAATTCAGAATTTTTAATAAATATTTATTATTGAAAAAAGGATAATAAATATAATTTTCAATCATGTTATTTCAGTGTAAAGAACGAGGCCAGGAAATGCTTATTGCTACCAATATGTACATACTTTATGATATTTAAGCGACCACATGTAAGCATGTACCCATCCACAGAGAGAGGGATCTACACATACGCGGATACATTCCTCCCCCCCCTTTTTTTTTTTTTTTTTTTTTCTAAAATAGTCTGTATATTAAATTCCTTGGTTTTTAATTTATTAGGTCAGAAAGGGGCTTATTTTCTCTTGAGTTACCAACACCTCGAAGAATGCCTGTCGTATGTATGCAGAGTACGAAATATGAGAATTATTATATACTTTATTAATTAAACCATGAGAATTATTATACACTTCACTATACACTATATTCTGTAGATATAGGCATTCTATAAATCTGCCTGCTACAGAATTATTTTATTAATTTTAGCTTCGCTAGCCGCATTAGCTTCGTGAAGTATTTAGGGCCCAGCCAAGATATATTGGTGTAGAGTTATTTTATATTTATATTTTAAATTGAAATAAAGCATCTGTTCTGTGCTTTCATGCAAGTAGTGGCTCCTGCGCCTATGTTATTGCGTAACAGTCGAGTTAAGGTGTTAATAAACAGGTATATTTCAGACTATTACCTGAGTTTGTATTACTCTACTTAATAAACTTAATAAGGCGGAATTATATGTCATCTGTCTGTCTTTACAGTTCACGGATTTGGCAGTTGAAGCAGCGCAAAAGTCTGCATGATGATATATTGAGTTAATCAAAATTTTCTGTTAGAAAATAGATTTATTATTTTGTTCCTATATATGACACCAAGTATTTTATTTTTCTTGTATCTGTCTTCGAGTTTACATTAACTAGTAATTTATCTGCTTATGCTTCATATATTACTCCATAATTTTTTTCTGTTTACCCTGGATTTTCAACTATTAAAATGCGTAGCTATTTTTAGTATTATTTGCCCGGACAAAGATCAACGACCTAGACCGTTCGGAGTAATGAGAGCCCACAAGTTCAAATGCAGGAGAAGACTTGTAAACATTTTCTTGTTTCCTGTTTCAAAATTGATATGCCAATTAAGGAAACTGCGTCTCAGGGAAGAAAGAGGAAATTATTTATTAGTTTCCCCATTTTAGAAGCTTTCTAAAGCTAAAAAAATCTAACAGCGTTATAAAATATTGTTAAAAAGAACTTTCTCTTTCCGTTTTAAAGACCGAACTGAAAGCATGTACGAGAGTAGGTATAAAAATCTTATTAGTTATGAAAGAATAACGATACTTACGTGCATGAGGCATAACATACAGAAGTTTGTTTGGTTACGTTTAAAGGGTTTAGATACAAAATACGTATTATTCAAAACAGACAGAACGGAAAAATATCTTTCCGATTTATTTTATAAACACTTAAAGGTAACATAAAACAAAAATGCTAAGCGATGCAAAGGCGATATGACTTAAAAAAAAGCCTTTGCATTTAAAATAACTAAGCTATTTTGAGGTTCCGTTACATCGTTCTATTGCAGTGATTTAGTTTAAATAATTTTTCTTTGCTGTGAATCTTTCGCTTTTTAATTTCTTCTTACATCTTTGGCATTTTTGCACAGCAAATATTCATTTTTTTATGTTTCTTTGTTTCTATTATAATTTGTTATGATGTTTTTGCAATGAAAATATAGTTAAATGCTGTTTTGAGAAAAGAGTTAATTTTACTTGCACACACAGAGACACATGCATACACACAAACATATATATATATATATATATACAGGTAACATAGGGAGGGTGATACGTAGGGAGATCAAATATGAACGAGCCTTTACGTCGGGATGGGAATTTGTATGTGTTAGAGCCGTTGAAGTGTTAAGGGTTTCCTAGTGTAAGGGAATGACAGCAGCCGTCTTGCCCTATGCTTTATTTATTAGCCCTTATGATAAGGAATGTGCCGTCTGTATTGAGCAACGCATAAAGTTTCTCGTCCGTGTAAACGTGAAACCAACCGAAATTTGCACACGATACGATTTATACGATGCCAGTTGTATATGCATCGTATATACGAGGTTTAAATACCAAATTTTAGATGTTTTTAATTACATTATGATACATTGTTTACACGAAAATATGTAAAGAACTTCAAGTAAAGTAACATTTACAGTTTATCGATTTTAGCTCAATTCTATTATGTTGTCACCATTGATATAAAAGCCTAAAATACTGAAACTGAAAAGTTTGGACTATGTTATAATATAGTTTTTCTTACAAAACAATTTTGGATTTCGAATGTCTATTAGAACTTTTAAAAACTGTTATTGGATGCAAATAAATTACCACATCTGGTTATCCAGTTTTACTCAAAATCTACTCAACTATTTGTTTGAAAGTACAAACCTTGAATACGGAAGACAGATTTTTGGAAGTTTGATGCTAGAGTTATCCTGGAGGAAAAAAATTGTTAATCACACACAAAGGCAGACATCACTGTAAATATAGAAAAATATGTTATGTGGACTTTAATTCGAACTTATTCATTGAAAATTCACAATTGACAGAAAAGTTTGACAGAAAACGTTATCTCCTTTACCTATAGGTTCTTTACATGTTGGCCAGAGACAAAAAGGAACAAGAGAAGGCGGGGAAAAAATTACGTCTCCTATAAATATGTGTAACACGAATATTCTAAATGTTTATCATGCGATGAAGTGAGGAGGCAAATATTACCGAGTCAGATTAAAATATTAGAAGGTCGATGATTATCCCAGAGTCATTAGTTTACGAGTAGTGAACTTAGTTAATTTATCATCACAGATCATTTTGACTAATCACCTGGTGACAGAGAGATCAACAAACTTAAAGATCATCTTAAGATGGTTTGTACGCATGTAGCATAAAAATACATAAATAAATAAACAAGTTTTCTAAAATTTCAAAATGCTAGTATTCGTAGGGTTTCTTTCTTCGTTGTAATTATTGACTTAATATGGGCGTTTATTCTTTGCGCACCCATATCTTATTACGTCATACATCTTAAAAGTGAGATATCACATATAATTTCGTTTTAAGGGTGATTGCTTCAAAAATAGGTTAGATACATTCATTTGCTTTTCATAAATTATGAATCTTTGCTTTCATTCATAAATTATGAATCTTTGCTTTCATTCATAAATTATTGCTTTGCTGCTATTCATAAATATAATTTCAGTATCTTTAAAATTTAAGCGTATTGTCTCTTTGAACTTGAGGGTCCTTTACCTTAAAACAAATAACATGAAATCTGAAAATGAACTTACGGGGATTCATTTAATAAATCTAACAGTTAATTTTTATTTTAAAGCAACATTCCTTTGACTCTCGTTATCAACCCTAGCATTCGCGTATTCAAATGCGGGGGAAAGGAGTATATAAGTATATTTTATTTAGTATTTAAGAGGAGGTTTTAGAAGGTAATTTTAGAGCGTGGAATGTCAGCTTGAAGGCCACGTTGCTATCTTGATTTATTAGCGATTAGATTTCTGTGGCGTTGAGTGCTTCTAGCCATTTACTTTGTTTATGCCGACTTTTAAGTAGCGGAGCCTTTCTGCTCCTTAAATTATCCTGTGAGTCGTTAGGGTTAACTTACTATATTTAATTTAAGGCAGTAGAATATTTATATCCTAGTATAAAATGGAACTTCATAGGAGCGGTAAAGAATTTAAGAACCTGAGAAGGGTTGTTTGCATTTATGTAGATTGAAAGTTACTAAAATTTTTTTCCAAATCAATAATCTAATTAGAGATTAAAGCGTTTCGTATTCTTAGCAAGGACAAACTAACGAAAGGTTAGAAGACTGTATGAGGAATTATCCTCAAATCTTGAGTATGAAAAAGTCCAGAGGGGGGTGTAAGGAACCCTTTATTGTCTCAATATCTTCACAGATGGCACCGACTCTTGCTTACAAAAGCCAACACGTATGGCTTAATTCAAAAGGTAACAAGTAACTTAAAGTAGAATAGAATTAAATTAGCCTAACCGCCTTTCACAAGTTACGTAACGCGCAGGCAGGCTCTGACACGTAAAAGTCGGCATAAACATGCTTAATGGCTAGAAGCGCTCAACGCTACAGAAATCTAATATCTAAAAAATAAAATATAGCAGTGTGGACTTCTACTGCCTTCAGGCGGCAGAACATGTTATCTTCTGTTTTTAAATTCATCTTCAAAAATCTTCCCTTAAATACTTACTTCTTTCTCCCTCATTTGAATACACACGCGCTGGCTCATAAACATTCTGGGAAGAATGTTTGGGTTTAAAAAAAGAGAATAATAAGAAAGGTTGGTTCAAAGATAAAATTAACTGTTACATAAATTAATTGAATCCACACAAGATATTTATGTAAATTTTATTTGAAAGATTTACTCAACTAAATTAACTTCTTTAAATTTATTTTTTCACTGAAAATAATATCTCCCCCCTCCTCAAATGAACCACTGTACTACCAGAGGTAATTTCCACTTAAACGGTCATGTGAAATTTTTGTGCTCAAACGATAATCCACTTTATGTAAGACTGCTCTTTTTGAAAAATCTCTAAAAATGGAATGGAAATAATATTTGTTACATCTATCTATAAGGTAAATATTTATGCTTCTTTACTCACATACAAATATCCGCAAAATTTCAAGAAACTGTAGCAAATTAGAATATAAGCAGTCTAAACATAAGTTTCCTTAAATTTGTAATTTGAATAGAGAGCATAGAAACTATTTGAAACGGATATTAAAATTTCATCATATTTTTGCTAGAGACAGATCGAATAAATTATTTATGATGTAAAAATGTAAAAGAGCTTACAAAATGTAATTTCAGCCAGCTTTAAATTTGCATGTTTTGTATATATTCGTTGCGTTTGTATTTAAACAGCTGCAGCCATGTTGGCTTTCTATACCATGCATAGAGGAATTTTATTATCTTATGCGCCGTTCTGTAACATGAGAAACTAATTTTACATTCTGGAAGTTTTAATTGTGGTGCCAACATTTCCTTTGGGTTCCAAGAATAGGAATTATCGTGAAGCGTAATTTGTGAGTTTAGAGAAAATTCTGTATTCGCCGATGAATTTGATCTTTGGCCAGTCTGCATGTTAATGCTTTCATAGATACGAACATTTTCCTTTATTATTATATAGTATTTCTCGTAGCATTGATGCATGTGTAATTCTAAAGTGCAACTTTTTCTGCAAACTTTCAAGATATTCCGTTTAAAACAGTTATTTTTAAGATATATGGGATGTGGGAAGGATTCAGGAAGTACCCTCTTCCCAAATCGATTTTTTTCAAACATATATTTGCATTTTAAGTTTTATTTCTACAGTTTTCCTTTGAAACACCGTCACTTTTTTCTGATAAATAGGATTCAGATATTCGAATAACCCGAAGGATTATCTACACCTGCCTTCATTGAGACGTCTCAGTCTCTTTGATACTTCCCTCCCCGAGTTCTCTTTGATGTCTTTACGACCTTAATACACGTTACTTTGATACTCCCGCCTTGCAGATAGTTCGCAGATTTCGTACGATGAATTGACACCTACCATCTAAAGACTGATTAGTAACTTTTACAGATTTTTTTTCTATTTCAAATTTTTATGACTGCAAATGGCAGAAATATGCCAATTATGTTTAAGAATAGAAAGAGGGATTAAAAGAAAGGAGAATAAATATTGAAATTACCAGAAAATTTATAAATGATTTATAAAGAATTCTCATAAAAAAAGGATCTGTTAAGTTCAAGGTTAAATTATGAGGCAGTTATAGCAGCCATTTTAACCAATCTGTACGATAATAAAGCATAAATATTGGTCCTCGCAGTTAGCTATGACAAACGTTTTAGTTCAAAACTTAGGTATCATAAGTAAAATATATATATATATAATTTATTGTAATATATATATATATATATATACATATAAGTAGCGGTATAAATGTTTTGTGACTGAAAATAATGCTTAATCATAACACTACAATACAACAAAAAGGCATAGAAATTAAATTGATTGTAGGATATGACTGACGTGTGCTGCTGAAGATAAACTGAACAGCACATAAAATCGATGACATTTCCCGTTGGCAAGCGTCATAAATGTAAAAGTATAAATAAATAAATAAATAGGCACAATAAAAATATGTATAAAATTCACTCATGGAACTCGATCTAAATTTTCTTAAAGTTACAGATGGTTAGGGATCGAAAGCCGTTTCAGACAAACCATCGAAAATCTTTTTACGACAATCGTCAAATACGGAGCTCGAAACAAATCCAGATTCCTGGAACCACTCCAGGAAAGAGGATTGATCTCCATTTTCTATCAAGCGAGAATGAATGACGAAGAATAAAATAAAACTATGGAGGGAGAACTCGACAAAGTTCAAATCACTAGAACAATGGGACGCAAAAGTAAAGTAATCTAGGAAGATGTTGAAAATGTGAGAGGGAAAAAATTGCAGGGAAGAATCTGGAAAAGTGTGCAGGAAAAGATGCCGTAAGATACACATAAGTTTTATTTTCGTTTTCGCTTATTTTCATTGACATTACTTCAGGCAAATCTTACATTTATTTTATTTTTCTTCATTTTGGAGGAAGAAATAAAATATTCCATCCTCGTAGAGATTAGCAATGTATACATTTGGAGATATTTCTTGGTTTTTCTGTAAAAGTTACTAATCAGTGTCAATCAACAGTAGCCTCTCCTACTCCTGTTTACAGTTGTTTTATGCTTCTAATTAGTAAAAATAGGTGTGGAATTCCTAAGAACCTTCTATTTCGGAACACTTTAAAAAATATTTTTAAGTACCTCAGACATATGCTAACATATTTAATGAAGCATGCTTTATAAATTCTTTCTTAACGGTTCATACCAATTTTCTTTAATAGATGGCAATAGGCTTGGACAGTTTTGATACTTCTTTCTTTTAAAATATGCTGAGATAAAGGAAAAATCATATAAAATGCGACAGTTATTCGGAAAATTAAAATATACAAAATATAAGCTTTGCTACGGTATTTTGCAATTTACAAATGTGCCAACACACATTTTCGTTATAATAGTTACAAATAGGTTTCACAAAGAATGCACTGCATTTGAATATACGTTTCAAAATTAAAGTTAAGCAAAATATATAATAACACATACTTTTATTAGCAATAAGGGTATTTGGATATTTTTTTCGCAATTTCTGAATAAAGTAAGCCGAGAGGTATAAGTATCGATACTGTATTGCGCTTTGAATTTAAATTTTATATATTCTAAAAAAGAAGAGTAAAGCAAGTAAAGTTCAGATTAATTAAGTATGAAAAAGCAAGCTGGCTTTAAAATTAAGAAAATTAAACTACATGGTGGAGAAAGTTTATTTGCATTGAAACTTGCTTATCTGAACTGTGTTTCTGAATATCACTCAGTTTCAAACTAATTTATTTTTTATTGACATAAAGATGAAAGAACAAAATTTAAACTCAAATTACATTAATTTATTTTTTGATCTGCATAAAATAAAACAAAGAATATATATTTGAGCCTTAAGTTTGGCAAATTTAGTCTACTAGTTTGTTGAGTACATTTATCCTTAGAATGACTCTAATCTCAATCATTTGGAAAGTATAATTTCAGCAAGCTAAGATTTTAGTAATTTTCCCTTGGAATGGCTGATTTTAATCTATTATCAGAATAAAGGTTTAACATCAACTGGAATCGAGTACAAACCCCGCGATTTATTGTTTTATTGTTTTAGTTGCAAAATCTTCATTCTTCCTTTCTATTTTCTAAGCATTTTCAATGCAAATTCAGTTTCCCGAAGTTTTCCAATGATATCACATTCATAAGGGCAAAATGTTAAATATAATAGTGAGGAATCTGGAATTCTAAAAGACGTTTTGAATTTTTCTTTTAATCGCTAATGAAGCTGGCACAGAAATATTTACTTAGATTTAACAGATTATACGATTTATTGTAAATTCAATCTAATATCGCTTTATTTGCTTCTTTAGCCCAAAGAAGCGATAGCCCAGAAGGGCTTTGAGTCTGAAAATGGCATTTTGCGTTAAATCACTAGAAGCGTTGTATTACTTTTCTAATTGTTAGCAGCCAAATGTTATCGCCCTGAATTATATATAAAGAAAATAAATAATGAAGAGTCTATATGAAGGTATGTGTGTTTGTCTCATTGTGAAAAAAACAACAGTATCTAGAGACATCAGATTTTGAATAACGTAGTTCTCCACTTGAATATAAGCAGCTGGAAGACCAAATTTATAATCTGTTTTATTATTTGTTCCATATTTTGTAAAACTTTAATGAATATTTTAATTAACAAGCTCAACGATTTCAAATCGAGCAGTGTCAACGCTGTAGGTAAAAAAAAAAAAAAAAAAAAAAAAATTTCTCCATTGCACCAAAAAATCTTATTTATGAAATGTAGTTTCACTTAAAGAATACTCATATTTTGAATAGTATCACATTCAAACTTGAGGGTAACATTTATTTATAATATTCAAAAGCGATATTAATAACAAGGTTAATTTTATTTAGAATAATATTAGATTTTATGATGGATACGAAAGAAAACTGCCATATACATGAGCATTCAAAAGGGTAAAGAGAATGAGTGGAAATATTTCATAATACTTTCATAGCAGAACTATATGCTTTGGTTTCATGAATAAATACATTAAAGGTCAGAACAAATTTCAAGTAAGTAAAATAATTGTCTCTCAATTTTCACCTTTATATTCTCAGATTTCTAAACTGATGATGATATACTTTTTATTCCTTTTTTGTTATTAGATTATCCTTTCACATGAAATGAATTTAACCCAAATCAGTTACTTATCCATTTTCCTTATTTCGCTAATGCGAAACGTACCCTTTAAGGCTTATATTTCTTTTTCCTCGTTTTTCTTAATCAAGCGCAGTGTTTTATTCTGTTATTTCATTTCCTCTAGTCTCATTTTAAATCATTTTTGTTTAACTTGATATTTCTCTTTTAAACCTTCATTTCGTAAAATTTTAGCATTATTTCTTTTAAAAATTGCTGTTTATGAATATACGGTCTGTCAATGTTATCTAAAACACAATAAATTATACAATTGATTTGAATCTTAGATCCAGTTTGAAGTATCATACCTGAGTATATAATTTAGTTTTATAAAATATTATTTGCAACGTGATTCATACTATCTATACTCATTATTATTTTACAGAAAGAATAGGCTCTAACGGTTTTTTTAAAATCTGTGTCACTCTTCCGAAGTAATATAGAAAAATTTTAAATCGAAAATAATTTATTATTTAAAAAATGCAATATAGTAGTATACAATCTCAAATTTTATTATGTTTAACAAATACTTATTAATTAAGACAATGTTGTTTGACTTCTGAAATACTTATTATTTATGCTGTTATTATATTTAATAAATGATAACAAGATAAAACTTCTGTTATTTCGCTGGGCTTACATGGAATCCACATTAAATTATTAAAGCTCTTTTGAACCTCGTGATATCAATCCCACTGTAACTCACCTCTTCTAGGGACGCACGCGGCAACGCGGGACAGTTCCGAGAAACGAGATTCTAGTAGCACTGCTTTAAGCAGGAGGCTTCCGAGAAAAGTTTCGTCTAGCTAGGAGGAACATGTCCCAGCTACGAGCAACATTTTAAAACTTTTCCGAAAATGTTCCGGCTGGAGACGTGTTCCTCGAACGTTCAACCAATCAGACGAATGTTCTGCTTCTGAAGGATCACGGGTAACTTTCAATATGGCGATGGCTCTCACTGTGAAGTCATGGACGGTGGAAATAGAGGCCGATTTAATTATTGCTGTTTTGTTGTAATATAATAATATAACTGCCTGAGTCATTTTTAAAATGTTTATATATTCATTAAATATATAATCGTGGAAATTTCAGAGTTGACAGTATTTTACGAAGTTCTTGTAGTTCGGATTTGTTTATAAATTTTTTGTCGCCAAAAGTTCGCCGAATTTGTCGTATTTCGTGCTGATCGTGTATTATCACTTATATAATAGAACTTTATTTCTTAAATTTAAGTTGAATAATTTTTTAAAATCCGTTTGTATATGCGCGGCTTTTCTCCTAATTACTTATCTTTTAAATTGTTAATTGCATAATCAGTGACACATTTTAAACAGCAGAAAAGATGCATAAAAAATCATAGCTTATGTAATAATGAGAATACTCATTAAATTTGTCTATTATTTTCATGTTACTAATGAAATACTTTTTGAATTATAAATACATTAGAAACTATACTTTTATTGTAAGTGCTACATATTGAAACATTGGAAATTTATGGATTTATTATTATTCATGAGGAAAAACATTTGTATATACATTCATTAATATAAATCTTACTTATTACATTAATACTAATTAATATATATTAACAACTTCTAAACCATCGCATCGCTCTATCTGTATGTAAATATATGACTTATTAGATGTATATATATATGTATGTATGAATACAAAAATGAACATTGTCAAAAAGTTTATTTGAAGTTACTTTTAATTCATATAACGATCATGTAATTGGCAGCAACTGTAGTCATCAGTTCTTCGCAAATTATTATGGGTATGCAATAATCAGTTGAAAAATAATTGATGAGTATTTGAGTACTAAAGAGTGTACACATTTTGTTATTGGGTTAATTCATAATTATATCATGTATGATCTACGTAATATAAACATGACTAATAAAGAATAAGAAATGTAACAGCTGTGCATAACATTTGATTACTTAAAACACTGCACAACTGATTATCGCCTTCCTATCTGTTTACATAATGAATTGTACTTTCCAAAAGTGCACGGGCCTGCCAGTGGCCGAAGCTTCGTTGAACACTGGTAGTTCTGTCTGAGGTTAGAATGCCGCGAACGGGCTGGCTACATGGGCGTTTTCTTAGTTTTCCCCATTTGTAACTAATATACGAGTCAGCTTTAAAAAATCTTCTACAAAGGGATCCCTCCTGCTAGGCAGATATCCCTCGAGGCATTGCCGTAATCACATAAAACAAACTCATGATGTGCACCTCAAGTTCTAGAGTTGGTATAATTAATGTGTTTTAGGTATATTACCGAGTGTTCTATGGGACAGAAAACAACTCGCGCATGTTTGATTGCTCATGTATTCATATGATTTATTTAATCTTCATTTTGCTGAATAGTATCTGCTGGCTGTGAGGATGTAACTATCTAGCCATATAGATTTTTGTCATAAAAAGATCTGTTTTTTTTTTTTTTTTTTTTTTTTTTTTTTTCCTCCCTCCTGTTTGTTTATACTTATGGACAGAACAGTAATTATGAGATTATGAGCCATAAAGTTAGTCAAGAAAATGCTTTCACCAGGTCACAAATTTTCCAGTGAACTATCAAACTTTCATTGGAACGCAGACATCAGAGAATACACATAAGTAATATCTGATAAACATACTTATCCAGCACACGCTTTAAACTAATCTTAGTGTATACAGAATTTGGCGATTACTGATGTAATTGATTGCTATAACTAGGAGTGTGTTTATCTGTTACTTGAAGTGCCAGAGTGGAGATCAAAGTGATTAACTTGATAGCAATCACCTTTTTATTGTCTTCCATAACTAAAAATAAAGTTTAAAACGAAAAGAGTGTGAGCGATACAAAATACCACGAAGAAGCAAACGTCACTTGAAAGGAAACGTCACTTTCGCCAATCTGAGAGATAACTGCTTCTTGTTTGGCTTTTAGCCTGTTTACCAAGTGAAGATAGTAACCCGATTTCGAGGAAAAGCGATTCTTAGAACTGTTCCTTCAAACGTTTTGTTCCGGCAACAAATATCGTATGTGATAACGCTTCGCTTCCTCTACGGAAGAGCAAAGAACCCCCTATTAGAGGCATAGAGTTTCAATTGACTAATCTGAGAACGAAATATTCTTCCTGAGTTAAGAATTATTGGATCTAACTGATTTGATTGATTGTCTAACAGTGTGAACCTTAATGAAACAAACATTTGAGGGTTTTTTTTTTAATCAAAACAAAGGTGTATGACAATATTTCTCAAAAATTTCAGGTTCGCAAACTACATGCTTTAAGATACTGCTTTTAAAAGGGAGGAGGAAAAAAGAAAAGAAAAAAGAAAAAGAAAAGCAAGCAAAAAAGTAAATTCCTAAAGAAAATCAACGAACAATGAAGTGATAGTAAAGAAATATATATTAATATTAATAATTGATTGATAATTATAAAGTAAGTGTAATTTCAAGTAAATAAAATTAACCAGCAATAAGAAAAAGAGCATATCAAAACTTCTACCATAGCAGTAAAAAAACGTTTATAGACCCATGCTTTAGAAACATTGTCGTACAGCAAAAAACATTAACGAAAAATTTTATATTAGAGAAAACAAACCTGTAGCTTTTAACTTACAAAAAGCAAAAATGATATAAAGCCCAAAACGGCTTCCACGAAGAAATGTCCAGTGAAAATAACGTAACTGATATTGCATTACTAATAATATTTTGTATTTCTGAGTTTGATTTTCATCTCAATAGGAATTTTTAAAACTCAGAAGGGTCTAGGCTCGAAATGAGATTTTGTATCGACCACTATACGTGCGTCGTTTTACTTTGCATCCGAGACAGCTGATATTCGGCAAAATGCAAGATATTTATCTTAGATTGAATCTGTATGTTGTGAATTAACAAAGTAAACTAATTAAAAGCAATAAATGCAGGTGATAAGATAAAATAAAATTGCATTTAATTCATGATTTATCTAATTAATATATTATATATTTTTACGGAATGATGCTATATATCCTTTAATTATTTATTTCATATTTTGTGAAATTGTGATGAATTTTTGATTGACAAACTCAGTGATTTGAAAGCGAGCAGTGGAACACTATACGGAATAAAATATGTTTCTCTCCATCGCGCGAGACTGTCTATGTGAAATTCTAAAGATATGCTGCATTTCAGTATTTCGTAATTTGAATTTTATGTAGAGTAAGTGGGAAGAATATGATACATAATAAATAAAGTCAACACACAGAGATGTTGATAATGAAAAGAAAAAAAAAAAGTTTTGTAATCTACCTTAGTAAGAAAACTGAACATTGACATCATAAACTGAGAAAAATTAAAAAAAAAAAAAAAATACAAAAAATGTATGCCAGAACTTAACACTGCGTCGTTAATTCTAAACATATACTGCTATGCTGCTGTTAATTTTTTTTATGATTTTGCTAATCAATTGCATATAGCGTATTTGTGAAGAAAATGAGGCTTAATAATAAAGCTAAAAAGACAAAAAAAAAAAAAAATTATTTAGCAGGAATGAGTGCAACAATCAGCCTGTTAAATAAGTTTAGCACAGAAGAAATGAAAAATTAGCAACTCCTTCGCCGGGAATTGACCTGCGGACCTCTCAATTACACGCTGAGCGTGCAGATCACTACACCACGAAGGCTCGCTAAGAAGGCGGGAGAAATACCTTAGAACCTTGACAAACACTTTTGGGCGACCTTAAAATTCTGAAAACTTTCACATTTCTTTCTTTCTTTATTTATTTTTCTATCCTAACTTTTTAAACAAAGTCAAAAATTCCTTCATGTCTATGGAAAATTCAGATTTTAGAGGATTAATTAAAGATATATTTTAGAGGGTTAATTAAAGATAGATTAGATAGCAAATATTATAAATACAATAGCACAGATTTAAAATAAATGATCGGAACAGAATTAATTTTAATATTTAATTTTTTAAAAAGAATCTTATTTTAATGCATAAAGATACTTTATTATTTGGAAAATCATTTAGCTAAGTTAGCTTACAAAGTGAAACGCTCTAATGTGATTAAAAAACTTTGAAAAAAAGTATCATTTAAATATTATCCCAATATAAATAAAAAATATTACAAAAAATGTATCTTAATGTAAATGAAAATAAACGTTACACTCAATTAATTTTCAAAATAGCCTTAATCATAAAGAATAACATGCCCTATTTGCTTCTGAAAGATAAAAAGGAAAAGGTTTCATTAGCAAATGATTCTAAATTCCTCACTTAAAAATGTATTATGTTATTACATTGATTTTACTCCGGTAAAATACTAATTATTTTTATTAAAACACTATGTTAATTTTTTGTCTCAGTTAATATCTCCTCAGTTTCACGAACTCGAGGTCGCATCCATATGTTTTATGCTATATTTGTCTCTCATTTGGCAACTTCTACTAAACGAAATCACTACACCCATAATGATCCTTCACAATCCACTAAACAAGTTCAAAGCAGCGGTGATTATGTTTCACATCTCACTGCCCTTTCCGTTGCATTTAAACACATGATACCGCCTTAGTACTGAAAAAAGCAAAATTTCAACACTATAGTCTCGTCGGCCAAACTGGCGTGAATTTGTGGAAACAAGGTATTCACACTCTGCAACGCAAATCCATTCGCTAGCAGCTGGTGCATCTTTAACTCTCGCACTCCCTCTGCATAAAGCAGCGAATTAATCAAGCGAGAAATTCCTGCATGCCCCTCTTCCATGGAGGATTGGGAAGAAAGGAACGTTGGGGGTGAGGGTTGTGGAAGGAGAAGCTTTATTTGAGGAATGTTGATAAAGGGTGGTAGGCAAACGGGTAGGTGGCGGAATATCTTGCTCAATTAGCTGCCGCCCCTTCTTGCCACCTCACCTGTGACGCGGCGGGTGGTATCGAAATACGTTCTTTCTCGTCTTTTATATTCCAGTTCCTGGCCATTTTTCTCAATAAAATGGAGTCTTAAGTGTCTGGAAGAATTCTTTTCAACATATTTTATCGCCCGAGTTTTAGTTTTGTTCCCAGTCCTTGTCGGAGCCGCTCAAATTCAACACTGAAAAATATGTTGCTGCGAGGTTCGAAAATTTTGTCGTATTCCCTTGGACCGGAAATTCGCAACAGTATTTTCTGAAAAGTTCTACGGAGTTACAGAATATACTGGGTCTGAGGTTAAATGTGAATATGGTAGTACATTATTAAAGGAATAGAGAAAATTTCTCAAGTGGGATATTATTTTATGAAAAGGAATATCATATTTAGCGTACGTGCATCAATGTTTTGAGCTAAGAAATATTTTCCTTGGTAAAATGGCTAAACTTGTTTCGGAGAACGATAATAAAATTAAGCTTATTTTCCAACAGTTAATATTTTTCTTAACATTTTGCTTAATTTTCCGAATTTTGCTACTATACAGGTAGGTAATATTGCTTAGAAGTATAGAAACAACTCATTGGTGGAATATAATATGTATGCATGTGTGTGTATTTGATGTTATCTGATTTGTGTTTCTTCTTGTTTGGTTGCGATATTTATTAATTAGATATTATTCAGCTTCTGTTTCATAAATATGTTATAAAATTCAAGTTAAATTCAAAGCAGATTCAAATATCACACTCAGTTTAAATAACAAAAGAAAAATAATAGTAACAGCAGTCAAATACAAGAAATGGTGAAGAATTTACATTCTATTTCAGAATGTGGGCACACCGAGAAATAAAAGAGAGAAAGCCTGTTCCTGATTCAACACACTAATAATTAAACGTAATTTACAAATTAAGCTAAAAACAAACTCCTTATCCTCCAGTCTAACCCTTCAAGGTCCGATATGAAAATTTGAGCAAATGAAGCAAAAATTCTTAATTAAATTTAATTTTGAAATGTATTGCGAAACGCAATTGCAAAACTTTGAATAAAGTAATTTTCATCTTAGACAGATTTGAATAGCAAATGTACTAGAAATTATTTATATAGTTTTTGTAATAATTTTATTAATTATTTGAAATAAATGACCGCATTTAAACTTTAAACACTCATTTCATTATATAATTCTAAATTTCTACTGTATATCAGTTATGATATATTTTAATTTGGATCATTGTAAATTTCTAGTTCTAAACCTTGGGTTCTGATCTAATAGTTCAGCGATCTAATTAATAGAAGCTCGAAAATATTTAACTGCCCAAATCTCACATGAAAAGTTTGAGTTATAAAAGGAACATCGGACTTTTGTAAGTGTATGAAAACAAACAAAAAAAAATTATAAACATCATCTGCAGAAATAATCCTTCATTTGCAATACATCCCGACAAAATGACTGATAGCCTTAATTAATTAAAATCATAAATGAAGTAATGAATTCCCCAAATTCTTTCTGAGCTATAGTTGTAATCATTACTTTGTAAAAATAACATTTTTTTCTACTTCGGATATATTTGCATTAGCCTTTTCCCGTGGGCTATAGGGGCCAATTTCGAACGTATTATGACCATTTAGTCACTTATTTTAAATGAAAGGAACAGATAAACAAATCAACAGGGTCTTGCACTTCCTAATCCATATTAAGGAGTAAATTTTAAATTTCGATAGTTTACTGAAATTTCTTGAGACACATTTAAAGTAGTGCGGGACATATATGTCCCTGCCGCCTGGAAAAGGTTAGACATTGCTCTGTAAATTAAAATAAAACATTGCAGAAGTATTTATATGTAATACTTTTGTAAGCATTTAAAATTTATATTGCTCTAAAGTAGTATGAATGATTTGTAGGCAATACATTTTTCATTAAAAATTAAAAAAATTATATGAAGTATCACTTAGTGGATTAATCATCTCTTTAAATTTGAATTAAATGCTTAATGCCTTAATTCATTCAACAAAGGAGGCTAAAAAATATCGTAGTTAATAAATGCACGCGATAAGTATAAACATAAGGTTACAACAATATGACTTACAAGAGCGACTTTTATAGTTTATATAAATATCAGAATATGCAAAACATAAAACATATCATAGGTTTAGTATGCGCATATGTATATTGACAAAGCCAAAAGTTACTGTAATAACATAGTTTTTTATGTTAAAATTTTCCGATCTAGACACCCCATGTGTTCCTCGAAAACACAATTTTGCTGCACTTTATTTAAACTTATTTCCTCGAGTTATTCTAACTTAATTAACCGATTCCTCAAGGAAAACTGAAAGGTGATCAAAAACTGCAAATTTGAAATTAAATGTCCCGGTTAATTTTTGTTGTAAGGGAGTCAAACTTTTAATAATTTTATTTTTTCATAACGAGAATAAAACTTTCCAAAACGTAAGTATAGGAACCGGGAGAATTCATTAAATATTAGAATTCGTTATTTGTTGAAAAATATTATTTTATAAAATTTTATATTGCCAAAACATAAATGTTTTTTCTTCATTTTAAATACTTGTGTAATTGAAAGCATATGACTACGACCAACGATTGCGAAAATAAAGCTGGGTAAGGTAAAAAAAAAAAAGCCAGATAACAGCGTGGGTATATATATACACATATATATATATAACAAGCAAGGTAGTTATTACAATACTGAATGACCAATTTGGCCTAGATAACATTTTGCGCAATATGCTGCAAAATAAGTAAATTAGAAATTGTAGTAAGCTCGCCTAAACGTTACCAGGAGCTGTTGCTCCAAAAAGTTCAACACGTTTTAAAAAATTAATACATATGAAAATCAAACCATGTAACAAGTAAAACATTAAAAAACAAAATCAGATAAAAAAAAGGAAGCGGAAAATGGTAAATTAGCCGAACTCGACTTCCAAACTCACTTTTCAAGGGAAATTTCTGGTTTGAACGTCGAATCAAGCTAACCCCATTACGCGTTTCGCCGAAACAGACAATTGAAACTTTTTCGCTACAAATATATATATATAATGTGCATGTGTTTGTTGCTGCCGATTGTAATAAAAGAGGGAGGTGCGAAACTAGATGTTATAGCAGTCCCGTGTGTAAAATTTCAACGCTCTAGAGCTAATTGTTTTCAGTTACATACACATTACAGGCGTCACGAATAAAATCTCTTTTGAATCCATTATACAGTCCGTTTTGGAAAGATATAATGGGAAAACTTTGGAATACGTTTTGAAAATCTGTCATTATATAATATATATATTAATTGAAGTATACTATTATTATACAATTTGACGTATGCTATTATTACATAAACAGATAATTTAGACAATAAATATTTCGGTTCAATTATTATAATATTATTTTGAGCTAAAGCATGCGAAACCTTATTGATAGCATTCGGGAAGAAAGAAATGGAATAACATTGCCACCAAAAACAATCCATCATCAGCATTTAAGATTTTTTCTTACTGTTTTTAGAAACTGGCTTTATATAGTATATTTTATTCGGTGGATACAGTTAGATTAATGATCTTTACATTTTTGTGTTTAGGAAAGTTAACTTTCCAAATCTGAAGTAATAATTGTACTTTGCAATAACATGTTGTCTTGAAAAACATTAAAGCATATAATTTCCATGTTATTTAATTTTAAACAAAAGATTAAATTGACCTTAAACACATGAATTTTCTTTCTCGGTGGCATCAAAATAAATTCATAAAACGCATTAAAATTAGAAAACAATTTAAAAGTGAAATAATAATTTATAATTTAATTTCTTCTGAGAAATATCGAGAACATTTAGATCAGAATTTAGGGGGAAGTACCAATTTCAAATTTTAAAGAAAAAGTTTGAAATTAGGGTCGTTCTTCATGAGAAATATAATTGCGGTTTCGAATAATTAGATACTTGAGATAATTCATTTAAGAATATTTTGGCAAAAAATAAATATAGTGACATACTGTAAGGCTTTTTTTCCTGCTTACCACCTGCCGTTATGATGTAACAGGAAAGCAAATCCGGATAGCAATCGGGATATCCGAAGTTCAAATCCTGACAACTGCACTGCCTATTTTAGTTTACCGACCCCTGAAGAATTCTACAAGACTCAGTAAGTGGCGCCCGAAGTAAAATGTGGTGGATAGTAATTCATCACCAACAGGATTTGGCAATTAGACACCCTTCATCTCCGGTTTCATTTAAGGAAGGTTGTCAGATATTTTCTTACTCCTTACCGCGTGCCTTTGTGGTACAATTAGAAAGTTCGGTTAATACTCAGGATGTCCGGAGTTCGAATTCCAGGGATAACATTGCGAATTTCTTTAATTTACTAGTCTCAAAATTACATGGCTCAGTAAGTGGCAACCGAACTAAAATGCGATGAACAATAATTCGTCACCATCAGCATTTGGTGATTAGATTCTTTCCAGTCTCATTTAAGGGGGGACACAAGTTTTCGTGGTTAAATAAAAGGTAAATATAACAGCTTAATTACAGAAAGGGAAAGACAGCAGCTTTCCCATCGCATGGTGCGACTTACTTTTCGCAGCAGCTTTCCCATCGCATGGTGCGACTTCCGGCATTTCTCAGGCAAAAGCCACCTTCCTTTTTTTTTTACATTCGTCAACTGTGTAATGATATATTTGGTGTTTTGCCTGAAAAACTGCACTTTGTTTGGAAACCTTTTACGATTTACAAAGTCAGTTTTTTAATAGTAAAGCGTGAGTACTTCAGCTGACCCTGAGTATAGTTCATTGGCTTAAGTTACATCTAACATCTCTCATTTCTAGGATGCTCTGCAAGAAGAACGTAAGTAAAGGGCTTTTGTAAGTTTCTAAACGCGGCGAAAATTATTAAGATAATTTCTGTATCAGCAAGGAAAACAGATCTAACTTAAGCAGAAGCAGATGTTCTGCTTCACAAAAGACAACATGTAATTGATAACCATTACTTGTCTAAACTTTCGTGCAAAAGAATTTATTCTTAAAATAATTCTTTAAATATTCTGCTTCCAAACTGAGTCAAACGAACCACAAAAAGTCTGCAACGCAGTTATCAGGCTACCTTTGACTATCTTCATGCCAACCTTGAAAATTAATTGAAATTCGTGAGACAAAAACAGAGTCATATTACTCCTAAATTTTTTTATTTTGGGAATTTTTCGAAGTACATATGAAATAAGACTTTCTAGCTCAGTGTTTTTTATTACTGGACAGTGGTACCGCATGCTGTCATTTTATTGTTTCTTTACAAATTTTTAGAAGTGCTATTACTACATGAGATAATTTCAAGTTTGGGGTATATCGGTATTTAATACCGGTATTTTTGCCTCTATATTGCTAATTTCCCGATTAACATAAGGATCAAATTTAGAAAGTTAACTGCAACATGATGAAAGCATCCGAGTTTTACATCCATACTAAATTAAAAGCATTAAAATAATTAGAAAAAAATAGTCATTAAAAATTTCGAAAAGAAGTTTATAAACTGTTAAATAATTTGAATCGAAAGAAATATATACTGAAAACTAGGTAGAAAAATAATGTAATTATTTTAACACTATGTTATATAGAAGTTTCGACACCAAGGTTAAATAGCTTTACTTCAAGGTACCATTGTTAAATAAGAAACTCCTATATGTTAAATGTTAAATATGAACCTACTTGCAGTGAAAGGTTTCTACTTCCTCTTAGGGAGGAAACTAAACTCTTAAGAATTGGCTAATTACCCAAACTTTTAGTGATCGTATAGTGAAATGTTAAAGCATTTTGCGTTGTGAAAAAATGCATCCCGGGACCGCGCCGTGAGAGGATCGAAAACATAAGAAAAACATATACAAGATATAGAGGAAAAACATATTAAATATATAAAGAAAACATACTGTAATAGGTTTCCAGATTAAATATCAGTTTATTCAATTACATCACAATAAAAAAAATCTTAACCTCATCTGAGAGTCTAAGGAGAAGTCATCAATTTGTCATTTACCCTTTTTCTTTTCATTTAAATTCATATGAAAAAAAAAAACTTAAGGTTTGTCTGGTAATTTAAAAGGGGAAAGGGAAACAATTCAAGGCCTGAGAATTAATTTAAGATTCGACGCTGTTTTTACTTTCCAAGAAAAAGTTATTAAAAACCCACTCAAAGTTCAGACACAAAAAATAGCACTTAACTTGGTTGGACATCTTGAAGTGGAGGACTCGTACCTTAATAAGCGTTGACGTCGGCCGGGCTCATCTTTACACTGGTACGTTATTTTACCACTTTAGAACAGAAACAGGACCACTGCTGCCCAGGACGGCTATCCGCTTGGTCTTGAAAGTCTAAAGTCAACACGCAGGTAACGGGTTTTCATAGTGCCGAAACTAATTTTTCTTCTGTAAAACAGAAACAGGAGCACTGCTGCCCAGGACGGCTATCCGCTTGGTCCTGAAAGTCTAAAGTCAACACGCAGGTAACTCGTTCAAATTTCGCCTCTTTACCAGAACGCGGCAAGGGAGCGTGTTTGCAGCTTCCGGCCAGAAACGTTTTTTCTAGGCAATTACGGCTCGCCTGTTCTTACTCATCCCAAGAACAAGCTTCACGAGTAACGTCCCAGAAAAAAAAAAGGGCTTCCACACCAGTCAGTAAGTCTCGCCTCTTAACCAAAACGCGGCCGGGGAGCATATTTGCCGCTCCCCGGCGGGAAACATGTCTCGTCGTGAATTACATCTTGCCTCTCCCTTTCAAGCCCGTTTTCAAGAGTAACTTCCAAAAGTCCAGCAAGCCCGTCAGTAAGAGAGTGCGTCCATCTCGAATTTCCTTCGTCTCCTTCACAAACGAGGGCTCCCACTATGGCTTCACTTATCGCCCCCTTAATTTTGGCAAAATTTGCGTTTTCAACCCCTGAATGCGGAAATAAGGGTGAACGCGCATGCGCGCCCTTCTTCACTTAGACAGCAACCGGACCCTCAATCGCCAAAAACCTGAATGACTTACATTGAAAGACAAGTAGCAACATTTTACCTTTTTTGTCACGTACTTCCTCTCTTAAGGTCAACTCCACAATGAAAAATCCTTCTAGAACATTCTAAAGGACAAAGCGCGCGAAATCATGACTTGGCAAAAATTGCTTCCCTTTCCCTGCTTCTTTCACAATGAATCAAAGCTTGTACAAAATTTGCAAATAAAAGAAAATAAATAATATTCTTTTAAACTAAATAATATTCCCAGAAGCATCTGTTTTTCCCCCAAAATTAAAGCCTTAAAATAAATAATTCATAATCAAATAAAAATTAAGATTTCCATAAATCAGAAAATCATTCACATAGTTTTTATAACGCTATCAGACAAATTCTCTACACAACAACTACATTATATTAATGTTGTGTTCACACATTTTTTAGACGATTTTCATTGTAATTACAGAAATATTTTACTTAAAATTTTATGTTCTAAATGTTCTGTTTGACAACCCTTATTCCCTACTATCTATGTACACCGTAATTTTCATGGCAATGGTCTTTTGTGGTATCGCAAAAGGTATTTTATCCCGTTGCCCTCGGACAACTTTCCAGAGTCTAAGTAGGTTGTAGGTGGACGTATGGACAATCCCCTTTTTAGAAGTCCAAATGCACAAAAATACATTGGCGATAGATCAGAAGAATTAGTAGGGATATGAAGAAAAGTATGGGCTTGATATCCGCTCTCTGTTTATTTATTTTTTTTTTTTGAGGAAATTAACAACATAGATTTTGACGTGTTGCTGCTTGCTTTGTTTTAATTCAATTGTACTGATAGATCACACTGTGTGTAAAGAGAAGGTATTTCATATTTGAAAATTGAATATAAAATATGTTTTTCATAATATTTGATAATCCTAAATTTTTTTTGCACTCTTTTCATTTTCAATTTGCCATTATATGAAAAACAAACAACAATTATAAATCCCTTAGAAAAACTTTTTAGAAGCCTCTAACAAAGTTTTAAGATTTTTTCCTCCTCTTGCACGATAATAAATGTATATATTTTTACAGTCATTCATGTACACCCAAGATTCGTCTATTGTGACAACAGTTTTCCGTTTTTGTCCAGATGTTTCTCATAAAGAATTCTGCAGCGTGGTTTTCGTCGGCTGTATGTCGTGGAGAAAGACGGTGCACAGTATGTTTTTTCGCCTTTTTAAATCCAAATCAGCATTAATTACTTTGTTTGTAGTTGACACTGAGAATTTTAATGATTTTATGTCTGTCCTTTGATTCAGTGGATTTTCTTTTAACATTAAAGATCTTAATTTTGCAACATTGAAAACATTCCGTTCTTTTTCTTGGATACGTATTTGGAACAATTTTGCCATTGGAAGCTAAATTTTGACGTTTGTTTCCTTTGTTGTAGACAATATTGCCTATCATAGCTTTAGCTATCAAAAAGCCACAGATTTCACAAAGTTTTTAATAACTAGATACCAATAATTTTCTTCGGAAAGAACACAAACATAGCCTTCCATCCATTGCTTCTTGCTTCTTTAAAGGCGACATTCTGCATGAACACAAAACTGTTAAGTAGCAGAAGATATTACATATACAAAAATATAGCATTAAAAAATTCCAAGCTGAAGTTTTTTTTTTTTTTTTTTTTTTTGGATATCTTAGACCATCTAGGATTACAAGCAGAAGTTATTCATCTGATATATATCACTAATTATATCAAAAATGATCAGAAATGACCATAACAATTTTTATGCAATCTCACTCGCGGATAAAAATGTTATTTTTAATTTCATTAAATGTATTTATTTATTTTGTTTTGCGAATATATTTTAATTTTCAGAGCTTTGAAGGTTGATAAATAATCATGTGTTTCACGAAGACATGATTTATCGCAAGCAAAATATGATACTAGCTAAGCTAAAGGAAATAGAAAAACAAAGTAACGTCGTAATTCCTAACATTTACCATTAAGGGAAAACAGCTAAAGCAACTATATTCTTAACCCCATATTGCAAATACGATGAAAAGGAAGGGGAATCTAATATTCCCTTTTCGTACTACCCACGTACTGACGTGGATACAGATGGAGCCTCATCATATGTATACTAGCGAATACAGAAGGAACTCATGTATGCATAATTAATTACTTGGGATGGTTTCACATTTCCATATCGCTGAACACCAGGCGCTTAGTTTAAGGAATTATCGTAATAGAAGACTCGTCAGCAGATGTTGTGTCTATGGCAGAATCGCGACAGATTCTGTTGAGGAATGAGTTTTCATTAAGCCTCATTTGAAATTTTGAGGTTTGAGATTAATGGAAATGAAATTCGATTTCTGTTTCAAAAGTGTGACTTTCCAGAAACATAGGATATTCTTCTTCCAGCACTATGAATTGCGATAAGCTTAATACATTTAAATGGGTTTTTACATAAATCGATCCATTTTTTTTGGCAAAACAGGCTAAAACATTAAAAGTGACAGTAATGTCATAACTCTTGCTCTTTATTTTATCATGAACGATCCAGAATTTATGTAGATGTTTTGCCGCATCTTGGTAATCAGTAAAATACACAAGTTTTCGTCAATATTTAAGAGAATGTTGCTTTTTATAATTTTTATTACAAGAAAGAGAAATATCTTTAGAAAAGTGTGTTTAGGTTTTGTTAAATTTTTTATTTTTCTTGAGTGTTTCAAACTCAATTACTGCAATTTATGCTTACTACACATTTATTAAAATTTAGATGCACACAATAAAGTCTGCATTTCTTACAATTAGGTTCAGAACCACATAAAACAAATGTCAGAGTAGATTAAAATACATTTGTATGCACTTTTAGTAAATTCAATTTAAAAACCTTCACATTTTCCTTCTCTACGGAGATTATGGAAATGATAAATATTTCGGGCGTCCTTTCATAAAAACTAATTTGATCGCACTAATATTAAAAATTCTGAACTATTAAGTACTCTAATATTAAGAATATATTAAGAATATTCTGTGTGTGCTTCTCTGCAACAGATAAACCGATTCCGTTAAAAATGACGTAACAAATTCTTGTTTGCGAAACTTAAATTTTGGCGAAAATGACACCATTTACTTTTTTGTGCAGTTCTTAATTAACAACTTAAAGCTGATACTGGGATTTCTCTTCTTTTCCGGAGAGTGAATACAACGGAATAAATGCAAGCTGCAAATATGAAGAATTCTGTCACATTACATAAACATAGAAAAATGCTGCTTTAACAAACGTTTCTAGCTATAAATTGTAAATGGCTATCATTGCCATCATCAGAATTCAGTACAATAATGAGAACTAACGCTGATCACGCTGAAATCCAGACTTAATAACCTCTGTTAGAATGGCACGCCTGGCCATTTATCCACAGTGCCAACCTCTAAATAGTACAGAAGTAAATGAATTGGATCTCGGTTTCTTCAATTCGCATACTTTCCCATTAATACCAAATTATCTCCTCCAAGAGTAGATAGACATGTTACTGTTTTCAAAAGCATTCGGTGATCTTCTTACGCAGAACCTGAATAATAGTTTTCTAATTTAACCAAAGTCATGTTGAAATGCATAAAAATTATTGGAAAAGCTACTAAAAACTGTCTGTTATGGGGAAACATGTCTGGTGGAGATTGAAACAGTACTCAACTCCTGTCGTTTAGTGGCTGTTTCCGAGGACAGAAATGGTTTTTATGTCATTGCACTGGGTGAATTTATTATCGGTTGAGTTAAAGTAAATGTATTCCCTAACCTGATTTTACGAATGCGAAAATTCCCATCCGTGAATGGTGGAAATTAAGTAACTTAGATTTCCTTGTCGCTTTGGAATTATCGGTCAAAAGACTACTTGACTCAGTTGTAAGTGAGCAACATGTAGAAAATTTCCAGTGCCTATGAATGATTTATAGCTAGTCAATGATGAAAACGTACTGTTACTTAAGGGAAAAATGTCCCACCTGATATGGCTACTGTAGTTGCTGGCGGACTTTTTTGAAACTTCACAACATTTTTATATAATGTAAATATTGTACATAGCTTAACTTTCTCTGAGTTTGAACTTTCATGTATTTTGTTTAGCAATTCAAGAAGTATGCAAGATCCTATCAGATGACTTCTCCTCGTCACGTGACAGTGTACTCCAACCTGCAAGTTTTACGGGCCAATCAAATGAAATACAACAGAACTGTTGCTTATCACGTGACAATGGTCCGGCCCTCTTGCCTAGCTTCGTCTCTACGCCCAGCCAGGGCTCATTAGTTCGGAGCTTCAGTCTTCAAAGTTTTATTACGGGTATCACTGTATTTTGGACTTTATGTTATGCGAATGGAAAAGTTATGTACACCTCTCTACGTTGCTACTACAGGGTAGGGAAGCTTTCCCAGGAACCTGACGGCGTGACTTCGTCACTTAAGATGTATAAGATCTGTCGCATCGACATTACATCAGACAGCCGGAACACGTCGTGTTTTTTCGCACGATAATCACGGCATACAAGTCGAACAAGGTTTACGGAAGGGAAAAATGACAAGAGTAATTCAGACCTACAAAGGAAAGGGCAATAGAAGCAGTGAACTTAAAAACTGCCTGAGATAAAATGAACAATCCATAAACTGGTCCTAATTCCCGTGGATGATTAATTGATTTGATTTATTTTATTTATTTATTTCATGTTTTATATTTGCAGTTAGTTTGTTCAATCTTCATTTGAGCTCAGACGGTGTCATAGGGGTTCAATGTGTTACCACAACCACTGCTATAAGCCTCGCCAAAAGAGAACGCTGCTGTTACTCATAAAACACTAAAATAATTTGTTTCTTTTTTTAAATTAAAAAGCTTCTATAATTTTGTTTCAGAGATGGAAAACAGGCGAATTTTTGTTTTGTTTATACAACTGTGTTGTGTAACTCTCAGTTATACATAGTCAATTATACATAACACTTATATAGTCAACTAACAAGCTTACTGGGAACCTAATTTATACCCAAACGGACAATCTGAAGATGTGATTTCAAATATCTTAAAATTGTAGCTGTGTAGTAGTTTTGTTAATGCAATCATAGATACATTAGTATATTAATTCCCTTTAAATGAAATTAAATTTAAAAGGCATCATTTAAAAAGCGTCAATGACATGGCCTTTTAAATAGCATTTAGCATTATTCAATCCTACTCTGAAATTGAATTCCATTCAAATATCTCAATGCAGAAAAGTTCCCCGTCTTTAGGAATAAATTATTTTGTAGAATTCCTATTCTCCTGGAAAAGAAACATCACTTTTATCTCCGTGCAGTAAGTAAAAAGAAATCAAAGTTGATTTAGCAGTTTTCAATTCAAGTCGGCATGCATATTTTTCACTTAGAACTCTCTTCAACATATCGTCTGCAGCTAAATTGCTCAAGCCACAGGAATGTGACAATTTTGTTTCGATTTGTGTTTTTGAGTTGAAAGGACTGACTATATTCGTGTTTCTGTAGTTTTGTATGAATATCAGTCCGTATAATAAAGAACACTTCTTTTTTAAACCTTTGACTAAAGCTATCACCGTAGACATCTGTCTACGGTGATAGCTGTGGCATATTGGAAAGCTAAATTTATTATTTATATTATTTATACGTATTTATGTAGTTTATTACAGTTTAGTTACTACAAACTAGAAAATATTTAATAATATTAATCTGTTTATGACAAAAACAAATGTTAAATAAGGGAAAATTCAGTATGTATCGATGCAAACATGTGTGATGTGAGTATTCTTCTCAATGCAAACTGCATTGCCAAAGTTAATATTTTTTTCACTAATAAAATGTATTTCAAAAAATAGGGAAGTCATTTTACGACAGCATGTAAACACAATTACGATGCATAATTAAAAAAGTTTTAACCATAATATAACTCCATATTAAATATCTCCTTATTACAGCCCTTACAAATTATTATTTATTTTTACTGCAATGGAGTTTCTTTTCAAAGAGTAATAACTATTTTAATAATAAAAATGTATCAAGCTCCTGATAATTAACATTTATGGTTCATGGTATGCTGTTTGACTCCTAAATTGATATTTATGGTCCTTATTAACAAACAGCGCTTAGATCTGATCAAAAGTAAATGAACAACTGGCAGCTAAAATCATTGTGGAAGTGTTTTTTACAGTGCGGGGACTGACAGTGGGTTTAACCAAGACGATTAACCAGTATTTAAAGTTCAGATGTTTAGAAACTTACAAAAATATTAAAAATGTGGAAATATTTCAAAACTGAAACGGAGCAAAAAATGCAATATAAGATGCTTATTCTTATATCAAACGAAATGTTTTCAATCAAAATTATGACAAATTTAAACTGTCATGAAATATCTTCAAATTTCAAGTCTGTGTTTCTTAACCTTAAAGTAAAGGTCGAAAAGCATTCTTTACCCAACATAGGGTAAAACGCTTCAGACCAATTAATGCATGAAATTTAATACATGAATGTGTTTTATTATTGGGGCAGTTATATGTTATACCAACACCTTACCGGTATCAGTCAGTTCATTCGTGAAAAGTATTATTGGCATGCATTTTCTTTAAACTATCAAGCTAAATTTGGAGCAGCTTTCATATTCAGTCAGTTGCTAATCAAAAATATACTTAGGATTCTAACCATCATAGGACAGATAATATTGAAAGAATACTGAAGCCTGTTTACATTTGACGCATGCTTTCATAAAACAATTCTAGAGAAAACGTATCTTTCGCACCAGAAAATTGTCAAAAGAACAGATAATTCAGAAACCAGAATTAAAAACTAATTAAATAAATGACTCAAATCCTGTTCGTTTTCCAAATAAACAGCCAATAAAAGCAGACGTACAGCCGAAACAGAACAAATGGCAAACTGTATCCCTGTAACGACTGCAATATAAAATACCAATAGTAACTGTGAATATTCAACTTTATATATTCAGCAGATAACCGAAGAACGTATTTCTACATACAAACAAACCTGTTAAAGTTTTTTTTTTTTTTAAAATATGACTGCAATATGACTGCAATGGAAAGCAAAATGTGGGTATTTTTGTAAAGAGATTGATTTAACCCAAAGGAATGCTAGCCCAGAAAAACTATTAGTCTCGAAACGGAATTTTGCTTTGAATCACTATAAAAGTCTGAATCAATTTTAAAATTGTTGTCACCAATTTTTTCGCCCTGTATTATATTTCAATAAATTAAATGATGAAGAATTTTCAGAACTGTCTGCATGTCTTTTGCATTTTGAAAAAACAAAGGTATCTAGATCCAACAAATTTTGAACAATGTAGTCCTCCACTCGAATATGGACACCTGAGAGTACGAAATTTGAATTTCGACTCTGTTTATTGTATATTTCATATTTTGTAAAACATGAGCGAATATTTCATTAACAAACTCGGTGAGTTCAAAGCGAGCAATGGCAACACTGCACGAAAAAAAAACATTTTTATCTCGAACTCACGAGATTGTCTATCGGAAATTCTAAAGATATGCTGCTTTTAAATATTTTATTGTGTATTTTAAATTTTAAAAATCTTTAATATATTTTTAATTAAAAAACTCAACGATTTCAAAGCGAGAAATGGCAACACTATACGAAAGAATAGGAACATTCTTATTTCCAGCTTATGCATGTGTATGTAAATGAAAAACAAAATATCTTCCCTTTAGTTATAATATACAACCTGAAAGCTTTTTATATTCAGCAGTCTTTCAATTTTTTTTTCTACTCGTGTTCATTAATTATTTTATAGGTTATAAATAAAAGATAATTTTTAAAAACTTAAATTTGTATAATTTTAATTTTTATAATCAGTAGTATATTATCAACCAAATTATTCAATTGAAATACTATTTTTGAACATTGAATAACCATTGTTTTACTCCCAACAACTCTGCTACGTCAAACTATCAAATAATTGAGTCAATTTTAATAAAAACTCAGAAATAATGTTAAAATATGACATAAATTTCATTTAAAAAATTTGTTCTTTTTACTCGATAATACAAAGTAGTAAAAAAGTAAAATGCTTTTGAGAGTTTGATCATAAATCAATAAAACGTTTTTGAGAGTTTGGTCATAAAACAATAAAACGTTTTTGAGAGTTTGGTCATAAAACAATAAAACGTTTTTGAGAGTTTGGTCATAAAACAATAAAACGTTTTTGAGAGTTTTAATTTGATCATAAAACGAAGATTGTTGGTAAAATCGTTTCATTAATAAGTTTTAAAACTCTAAGTCAAATTCTGAAACAATTGCTTGAACGCATTTATGGATTGTCATCTACGATGAGTATGTGTTCAACATTTGAGCTGGCTAGCTTGTTAGGGAATAGTTTAAAAATGAATGGCATATTACTGACCATAGTAACAAACACTAAGAAAGAATTAAATAAAAGTTTATAAGAATGGAAAGAAATTCTAGAAACATTCTAGTTTCACAAAATTTTCTAGTTAAAAAAATTGTATAAAGTCATTTAAATTAGTATTTTTATGTCTTGTTTTAAAAGGAAGTTAAGAGCTTGTTTATAAAAAAATATAATCTTTGTAATAGATACGTTTTTGTTTGTTAGAATTTTAATCAGTTCCATAAAAGAATATAATGTTGCAAATTTCTATAAAATTAAGAAAATGAACTTTTAAAATAGAAATGTGAGAAAAATATATATAAATTTAGGACAACTACTGGCATAAAAAATTAATATCAGACCTCACATTATCTCGACATTAAATCCAACGATAAATTGGAGAGAAGTGTGATTTAATATTACTACTTTAATTTACGCAAATTTTATTATCACATTTCACGATTTATTATAATATTTTTGATTGTAATTATTGTAGCGAATAAGCCTGAAAATTATGTATTATTTGCAACGTTTTAGCCCCAGCTATGACGTTTGTTCTTGTTACCAATTCTTATGAAACTCGTGTTAACTATTAGTCAATTAAAGGGCGAAATATTAATTGCATTTTTGAATTTGGTGTATAGTTGCAGAGTTTGCCGTGGCATAATCATTCGCCTTTATAGCCACCTTTTTCTTCGAATTTGTCGGTTAGTTTTATTGAAAAAGATTGCGTTAGGAGAATTATATATAAATGATAATATATTGCGTTAAACACAAGTCAATGCAAAGAGCATCTAAACAGAAAGCTCACCCATATATAGCTCAGAACTCCAATCTCACCCTGAACTAGAAACTCAAAACAATAGCAACAACAACTGAGAACAGGATCATGGATTATTTCTTTTACTGCTGGTATACAACTGGATAGAGTTTTAACCAGTATCTTTGGTTTATGCCCCGAGGACAATTACGGTGATTACTGAGAGCAGATGCTATCTCAGGTCTTATATAGTTTTCAACCAGCCTGCTTTCTGCTTTTCGAAATTACTGTAAAGCAATATGAGGATCTAATTACGGTTGCAGCTAATATACAATCAATAATATCAATTACATTTATTTAATTACAATACCTATTACGATGATACAGGGACTGGACTAAAATATCGCCAATTGACTACAAATAAGTTGCCAAAACCGTTTCCAGCTTAGCGATATCTCGCCAAATTACCGAGATATCTATTTACTCAATGTTAAATGGACATGCCCCTGTATTTCTACTTTTCCGGCATAGCTCGTCCCTTCAGATTTTTCATGTTGCGTTATTTAAAATAATAATAATAATAATAATAATAATAATAATAATAATAATAATAATAATAATTAACAATTTTACTTATAATTCCACTAAAACTATCTATCTAAGTACAAAATTCGTAACAGTGTATTTATGCAATATGTATGTTTATTTTTATTATCTACTGTCCTTCAAATGTGAAAAGATAAATTGCAGTTTTATTATGATAACTGTGTCTTGATTCAATAAGTAGCTCTTATTCCTATTACAAACAGTGTTATTATTAATTAAGCGATTTTATTTTGACTGCTTTGTAGAGTTATTAAAAAAAACTCTGTATGTTTTTTCTCTGGTCTGTATACTTCTTCCCTCCAAGTACCTTTCATTTTTTTCAGGAAATAAAATGCATTAAAAATAATTGAATTAATGATAATGAAAAAAAAAATAGAATATGGGGGCGCTAACTCAGCGTGACAAATCTACATTTTTGTTGAGTTATCTCTGAAGCAACTTGGAAAAACAAATGTCCGTTTCCATTTGAGTTTTCGTAAGATTTTCACACTAAAAGAGGACATTTTTGAATTTAGTAAGTCATTTAAAAGAAATAATTATAATCTTTAATTGGTTTTTAACAATAAATCTATATCTTTGAATTTGTAACAATTTTAATTGTTAATATTTATGAAGATTGGCAATATTCATTTAATTTATTTTAACAATGAATCAATTTCTGGTAATTTATAACATTCCAATTGTTAGAGCACTGAAAAATAAAGAACTTAACTAGAACCAACTATTACTTGCTTTGGTACAGAATCATTTTATTTTATAGAATTATATTTTTAAGTATTTTGGAAACTGTCGTTTGACATTATATTTAGCTTTTAAGAAAAATGTTTTCTGCGAAAGCGATATTTTTGCTACTTAAATCGCGTGCATTTATTCAATAAAGCTGGATAAGCCATTGCAAGGAATGAAAAAAAGTCTGCCTTATATTCTATACAATAATAAATTTTCAAACGAAAATGGGTTTTTCACTTTACTTGTTATCGGAGATCTGTGATTCCGACAAAAAAAACAAACAAAAAATTGGATTTAATTGCTGGAAGCAGTCTTAACGAAAAAATTTCTGCATGGACCAAGAAGTTTGCAATCTCAGTTGATTCAAAAACTTCTTTTTGTGAGATAAATATTTACTATCCTTTTCTCTCATATAGGATGAAAAGATTTTTCTAATTGATTTAATTGTAAAATCAATAAATATTAAAATAACATAATAAATAAACTTGAATATTGCATAATTAACGTCAAAATAAAAACTTTAAATATAAAGTACTTGGTAATCCGATAAAACCCTTTTCATACAAACCTATATATTCAAATTCTTCACAGCAAAGCAATTTTTATTCAAGATGTAATTAAGTTGAAACTCTTAGAACTCTATTCAATTAAAATACAAATAACGAAAAATGATTATTCAAACATTGCCACTGAAACATCTGCTAGTTAGAATTCCGCTTATTCTTAAATTACTGAAAGAAATATTTTTAATCAATTGCTTAATTAAACATGGCGATTTGGAAAAAAAAGTAGCTTTCGGTTAACTTGGTTATCGCGTAATCGCCGTAAGTGACGTTGATGTCTTGGCTTTATCTAATGAAAAAAGATGTGTTTTGCATATTTCACTGGAGATTAAATTATAGTTGCTTCTTATTTAAACCTGAATATCTTAATCATATGAAAAATGTTTTGTAAATGAGTTAATGAAAGTCTCATATTTATGAAGTAGCAAGTCAGATTTGATTAAAAAATTGCTTATCGATTGGTACGCGCTTCAAAGCAACAGAATAAGATTAAGAGTTATATGATAGATGGGGAAAAGAATGAGTTATATGTGCATTTATTGAATTAAGAATAACTCTTAATTTCGCGCATATTAATTTTATGAGTATTTTAAAATGGAAAAAAAAGCATGTATGGGTTTTCTGCCAGACCTGATTTCGAATCACATGTATTTAAAAATTGTTTAAAGGAATATTTGAGTGTATAATTGTGAATTCAAGGAAGAAAATTAATTTCCATTTCTTCAATAGCATGGCTTCAGATTAATGAATATAGAAGACATTAAAAGTAATGTTATTTTTTATTCAAATAATTCTATTATTTTAAAATAAAACATATGTATGGTAAATCTGAAACCTAACTCAAATCGGTAACTTAATAGAAATTTTAGATTTAGTGGAAATTTCAACAAACTGAATTTTTCTCTGGTATTCTAGTTTATAAAGTGTTTAGCTGGATAAGATTTTATTTACTTATGCACATCGTTCCTTCGGAAACAGTTGCACGATCTAAACTTTTAAGTCTTTTAGATCTAGTTTATAAAATGTGACTAGATCTAACTAGCTGTTAATACTTGCTAATTCGCGCACAGGCTTGAAGAGGACTACAACCAGAGGAAGAGTGTAAAAGACCCTTTGAATTGAACGCAATATAATTTAGAGACGGCACGGGCTTACGCCTTTACAAATACCGACCCCTTACTGTACGAACTTAAAAGATACGTAATACTAAATTTCAAGTTATGAGTAGTAGAAGACTACATAATTCAATTTAAAGCTAATAGGTTGAACATACACCAGCAGATAATTCGGCGGCAACAATGCGTAGCTGATGTCTCAGGTTAACAGCTAGAAGAATGAGCAACGTGCGAAATCACGCTGGCGTTCACAATGGCGAAATCACTCTCTGTAAACATTTCGCTTCAACACTTTAAATAACAAAATGCATGCAGAATTATTATAATGCAGAGTATAAAACTGCCAATGCACTGAAAGTTTAATATAGCGAATTAAGTTAAGGTTTAAAAAACAGTATCGAATTTTATTGGAATTGATAATATTTCACTTAGAGAAGGCTATCAGTCGGTTCATTGAGGAAAAAAAAAAAATTAAATGTTTCGACAATTAAAAAAATAAAAATGCTAAAAGCTTAATTAAAGACAAAAAACCGTAATTAAAAACATAATTAAAGACAAATTATTAGAAGTATGTCAAAAGAAATATAATAATTCATAAATGCATTAGTACCTTTTACTATCTGTACAAGTATAGTGGGATTATGACAAAACATTCGAGGTTTTTCTGCCTTACGTAGCCTTTGGAGAAGGAATTTTAGCAAACCTGCGTTATGCTGGCATCTGTCAATATGTTTTTATCCATGTAATAAAAATAACTAATCAATAATTCGGTAAAATCTGAGGGACTTTAATATATTTACTCCTCAGGATTAATATATGGTTAAAAGCCTTAGGATTAGCCTATTAAATGAAAATTTATATTAACACATACTAGGCAATATATGAAGTAAGCAAGTTTAAATGGCTTTACTTATATGTAGCTAAAATATATAAATTTAGCTTAATTTAAAAGGTTTCCTTGAGCTTCAAAAGCGGCTTTAAGCGTGACTGAAGTAAAGTAGTTCTTATCGTAGTATGAAAGGGGAACGGGTGTAGTTTAAATATCACTTTGAAAACACAAAGACTAGAAGTCTAGATTCAGGAATCATCAGCTTATTTATTGTTAACAGAAAGATTCTTACCGTTTTGATAGCAGTCATCAAATGAACGAGCTTGCATTTATTTATAATTTGGAGTTAAAGATCTTTATTGAACTTTGGTTTCGTTTTATGTTTTTTTTTTCACAAAATTCAGCAAAATTGTTATTGTAATCGATATTCTAAATATTATACGTAGTTAAATTATTATTTATTATAATTAAAATGCATTTCTTTTCAATTAATAAAAATTCTTCTATATTTTAATTAAAACTCATTATACAAAATTTATTGATTTTTAAGATTCAAGCCTAAATATCGTTGTTGGATATTTTATTTATGTAATCACAAATAATAATATCATTCCTAGTACTATAATCCTTTTGATCAATCCTAGTACGGCCAATTATTGGAAAGTGTTTCGTGAATAATTCTTGGGAACTTGGTAGAATAAATTTATTATTCCATAGCATGAACTGCAGCACAACCGGTATAGTGGTTAGGGGAGGTAAACCACTGAGTTGGCTTCCGACCCAGGTATAGATATATCCACGCAGAATTGATTACCAACTCGGCGGGAGTCAACCACTAGCTACCAGGCCGCAGCCCTGGGCAGCCCCGGTTGAACAGACGACATTTATAAAATGCAAAAAGGAGATATACATCTGCATACAAGGCACTTGAAGAAGAGTACAATCAAAATATATAGTTAGGTTATAGTGGTTAGGGGAGCCTACTGTGATACCGAAGGATCCGGATTCGAATCCCGGACAAGGCATGGATGTTTGTAAATGTATAGTTCCCGAGCGGCATGGGAGCACTCTAAATATGCGACGAGCTGAAAGTCCTCTCGAGAAGTTGTGGTTGGGGAAGAGAGATGGGAGACCCCCGGACCCGTCCTCTCAGAGTGCTCTCCATCAAAATTTGGGCGGAACTGAGCTAAATCGCACTGTCAGCTGTAAGATGCTCAAGGCTGTTGCCAAAGACAGGCGTAAATTTGCCCTCTTTTCCGCAAGGAATTTTCGTGCACTTGGGCTGAGTATATAGGTCAGACAAGTGAGCATTAGCAACAACAACAGTAAAACATGAACTGCGTTTTTGTTTTCATTCTCTTGTATATAATCTCACTAAGCAACGCATAACTTTTCTTTACATCAATGAAAATATTTTTACTGGCATGTACAAATGACTATTTTAAATTCTTATATCATGTTACTGTTATCATTTACGATTACTCGAATGTAACTAAATAAACAAACGAATAAATGAGAGAGCTCTGCTTAATTCACGTTACTATTCAGATAGTATTAAAAACCAATTTGAATAGTAACGTGAATTAAGCAGATCTTTCTGATTATTAATAGCATTATTATTATGATTATTATTAATAGTATTAAAAACCAATTTGAAAGTTAATATTTTGTTACCTTTTAATATCCGCCAGTGGCCGAGTGTTGAGCTATGGTTTCGATGAAGATCAATTCCAGGTGAATGATTTGACTGCATGCTTGGTTTCTCATCTGTAACGTAGATATGGGCCAGTTTCCCTCAGGAAGTCCTCCACAAAGGTATCCTTGCCTCTGAGCAAAGAGCTATCATGTACTTTGCATATTGAAATAACATAATATAACTTAACCGTTTTATAATCGGCAGTACACACTCTGTACTTTAAAATTGCTATTAAATGGAACAAATCTAAAATCTTTTAAACAACTAAAAATGTTTAAATAAACTACTACTTGTGCAAACCATAGAGCGATCCCTTAATGGTTTACCGAATATTTCGTCATTACAATTCTCTCATGCTACAGTTTTAATCTCAGCAATAGTTTTCCAAAGAGACCGAAGGAAAGGAATCTATTCGAAACGTTTTAGCAACTCGAATCACGTAGTATTGGCTTCCGATGCTCTCATCCACGAATGGGCCAGCATGGAATTCTGAAGTGCCATACCCTCTTGTTTTCATTAGAAAGCTGGACTCTCAGATGGTGTGAGAGGAAGAAAAACCTTTATTTTCTTTCTCCATTAGTGATTAAGGTTTCTTCTTCTTTAAAGGGAAAAAAAAGAAATAGGCACTCAGTTTAAACCGGTCTTTTTTCTTACCAATATTTTCGCAAACTCTTCAGAAACTGGAATAAAGCTTCCGGGAAAATAAAACAATATTATTTACTATCTTCATTCTGTAGTTTTTATCTATGCATTGTTGGTGTGTTCAAGTTAATTAAAAATGAATATCAAAGAGAAATTTATATTATTTTTTTCCCTTTGTTTAAAGCTCGGCATTTGCTTTTTCATCTTCATTTGCTAAAGTTGCTTTTGGATACTGAGTAGTTTAAGATATTTTCTTTGAATGTTTATTTAGTGAAAACGTAAATACAATGAATACTTGAAACCTGAAATGCATAAAAATCAAATAAAATGTTACTAACCGGAATAGGATGATTTTTCTACAATAAACAGTCATTTATGTATAATCAAACAGATTCATAATAGCGCATAAAAACGTTTAACTGAACGTTTAAAAATGCATAAAAACGTTTTTTTTAACTGAAGGTTCTTTGTTTAATACCTTGAGGGATAATTTCTTATCTAACTGCAGATATCGGCATTGCTGGAAATGCATTTCTAGATTTTATAATTTAATCACAGACTACAAAAGTTAATACAATTTTTTTTTATTATTCTTGCTTTAGGGTAAAAATTGATTTTCTGAGCAAACAAGTTTCTTGGAAGAAGTATTTTGATTTATTTACGTCTTCGCTTCTACATTGAAATTTAACAATGCAAGTGTGTTTTAAATAGAGATTAAATCTTAGGTTTCGGTAAAAAAAAAGAACTCAAAATTAGATTGCCATAAATTAACTTAGCCATGTGACATTTAGCCATAACATCACTTAATCATGACTTCTAATGAGATAGAAAATTAAACAGACATTGAAAATGAAAATCTACATGGAAAAATTCTAAACATTTGGAAGTTTTATATTTTTCTTAATTGTTTTGACTTTGTAAATATGCAACATAAAACTGGTTGCTGTTGCTGAGAACGAACGTAAGGATTTTATGTGACTATCCGAAACGATTAAATTGCGAGGTATTCTATTCTGTCACTCTTGCTTGGGAATGTTTTACGCTCTTTCTTTGGTAAAGAGTTTATGCTGCGTTGCTTTGTTGAAAAATCTGATGTGGACACCACATAACTTCCTTGTACGGCCTATCAAATTATACAAATTTTTGTTGCATTTTATTTAAACTTATTTCAACAAATTTTATTAGAGATATATTTCTAATTCAATCAGTTCATTTCTCACTTCGTGACAAGGCAAAAATACACAACATCTCAAAAAATCTTCATTAAAAATTTTAAAATACAGAGAAACATAAAACAGCAAAAAAAAGTAAAACACTTATAAGGTATTTCTCCCGCCTTCCTAGCGTGCCTTCGTAGTGTAGTGGTTTGCACACTGGGCCGGTATTCCAGAGGTAAGTGGTTCGATTTCCGGCCAAGGCGTTTGTTTATTTTTCATATCTCCGGCTTTTCAAATTAATTAATGTCTCTACACACTTAAAAAATAATTTTTACTATTAAAATTACAGTTCCTATGCAAAAACAACCAATTCGCGTAGCGGCCAAGAAGGCAGATCACACAGAAGTGAAAGTTTACTTTTGATCCCACTCGGCAAAAAGACACTGAAATTGGTGCAGAAAGTGATTTAATTCATTATTGTACTAAAGAATTTTCAAATGTAGACAAATGGCGGTTTAATTAGACTTAGTGACACTTAACAACTTTTAATTGCATGTACATTAACTAAAAGCATAAAAACCTTAACAAGGATTTAAGACCAACATAGTTTCAAAAAGCAAAAAATGCACTATTTACTCACATGTAAGAATAAAGAAATTGAGCTCACCACGGTGACAAGATGGGTAACAGAGGGAGTGCATATATTTATATGCTTTATTTGCGACCGATTTCAAATAGAAAGGGAGATGCACAACTACATAACATAGCAGTCCCATATACAAATTTTTAACGTTCAGAAGCTTCTCACTTTTTAGTTATGTAAGATACGTGCTTGCGACACGAAAAAAATCTCCAATTTTATTCCATTTATTAGTCCATTTTAGGAAAAAGGAGTCCTTTATCCTGTCTGTGGGTACAGATATCTCGTAAAAACATTGTCTAAATGGATTTGAAAGTAGTAAAAATATATATTTTCGTTGAAATACTAAACCTGAACTTTTTCGCTATTATAATACTTATTTTCTTTGCACAAAGAAGTAAAAACAAAAATCAAAGTTTTGAAGAGCAGAGTAATACGTCTCTAAGCAAATGCTGCTCAAATAGTAAAACGTAAATTTACAAAAACGCAGTTTTATATTTTGCTAGAATTCTCTTAAATCAAAGATGATTTCGGAGTTTAGTTTAGGTCTCTCTTATTCTTTGGAAAAGAATTTAGACTAAAGCAAAATACTTCATCTAGTTTACAACAGAAACTTTTGCAGCTGTGCGCATCAGATGACGATGGATTAGGTTTGAGTCACGCATTTGTCTAATATTTTGAAAACAACATTTAGTTAAGCATAATTTAAAATAAAACAAGAGTGAATTCAGGAAAGACTCTGTACGACAAAATGCTCCGTTATGAGAATTATATCTTACATTTCGACCTATGTAAAAAAGATAATTGTTTTTAAGAAATGTGAGACACAAGGAAAATTAAAATAAATTGCAATCAATAAGAGGACAAATGAGATTTATAAATTTAAATAAAAACTGCGATAAAGAAAACCAAGTTGAATAATATAATAAAAAACACAGATGTAATAAAGAAAAATAATCTGATTATGAAATATGAAACAAAACTCGATACTAAAACTAAAGCTAAACGTGCAGAGAAAATGGACATTCCAGAATGAAAGAGAAGAAATTAGACGAATACTGCAAGAAAAACTAATAAAAGCAGAATGAGGGGTTTCTTTATTAATTAAAGAGTAATAAAAATATGTATACTTACATTTTGTTTTAAATTCCCAGACATTATGTTTTGTAAGAATGAAAATGCAGAATCTAATGCGTTTATTATTTTCTGCTGTTTACAAATCTGAGGTTTTGGTTGAAAAAAAAATATCTCCATTAGTTGGAATTTTATTTACAGGAACTATTTAAGTTTTCAATCCGGCCAGGAAGAATTTTACAGCTTTAAAGCGTAATATCAGAAATGAGTAATATTCAGCAATGGCTTTTCCAAGTATTTTCATTCCGATCTTGTATTGCTGCAGCGCTCTTATCTTTATGGGCCATATTGAAAACTGGTTCTTTTATTCCGTATATAAAAGAAAATGGAATTTTCAGCTTCTAGACGTACAGAAAGGAGGATATGTTAGCAACTAGATTTTTAAGACTTTGAAAGAAATGATGCTGAAATGGATGTAACTATACCGATGAGTTTTTTCGACCTGAATCCAAGAGAAAAAAAAGCAAAAATTTAGTTCAGCACTGGTATTATTTGATAGAAAAATTGTAAACTTTTCTGTTGGATTTACTACCATCCTCTAAAGTTCTGTTCACAATATGCAGATGATGAGTAAAATATCGCATTTTTTTTTTAAATGTACCAGCGGGCTGCGGCCAAAACAAAAATTTTAAGTTCTATGTACACTGGAGGAGTAGATTTGTAAAAACTATTTCACTCTAAATGAAGTCAGTTTATTCTTTTTAAACAACAAAAACCTTTTTTTTGGTGCTAAACCAAGACACGAAAGATTTTGACACTTCAAGTATGCGTATGACGTCATAATTGTATTGTAAAATTCCTACCTTTGAGTTACAGCTAAATTTGAGGAAACTTAAGAATCGGTAAGCAAATAATTGCTTTAGTTCAGTAGAGAGAGAACAGATACTCGAGGAGGGTTAAATATCCTTTATTATTGCAAATAAAGTTCAGAAAAAACTCCTTCTTGGAGTTTACAATAAGGCTTCCATTCGGGTTTGAACTCAGGAAACTAAGGAATAAATCTTAGCTAAACTAAAAAGGTATAGCCGAAGCTGTAAAATTCTAGCAGAGTTGGTCTCTTAAAGCTAGCTAACGACGAAGCTATTAAGGGCCTAAAGTACGGCCGATAGTAAAAATAGCTTTAGAGAGAGTATCGCCAAAAGGCTAACGCGCGCTGCGTAGAATCTCTGGCTCGCTAATGAAGTCAGTATAACTATTATATTTAATGAAATTAATTAATGAAGAATCTGCATAAATGTATGTATGTTTCTCGCGACGGTACCTAAAAACAACGGTACCTAGAGTCATCAAGTTTTGAATAACGTAATCCTCCATCAAATATGGACAATTGGAAGCCCAAATTTAGGATTGGGAATTTGTTTTATTATCGATTCCGTATTTTGTAATACTTTACCGAATTTTTGATTAACAAACTCAATGATTTTAATGCGAGGAATTGTACGGAAAAAAAAAAAAAAAAAAAAAGAAGCATTTATACTTCCAGCGCGCGACAGTGTCGGAAATTCTAAAGATATGCTCATTTAAAAATTATTCTGCGATATTGCTGTTGAATTGAATTTTAGGCTTTAATTGCGAAGAACATGATATTTAAAAAATATAGGTAACACACAAAACGTTAAAAAAACGTCCCTTTGGGCGTAATGTAAAATCTCATTTTTTTTTTTTTTAATTTTTTATTTTGTAATAAAGCGACTTGTAAAAACTCTTTCCTTTCGTCTGTTAAATGTTTTAAGGTACTTTACAGTCTGCGTAAAGTTGAAAATAAAAAGAATATCCAAAAGTCCTGCTTTCAGTGTGCAACTGTAACGTTCAAGATGAGTAGTCAGTTTTCCGAATTTACTTACTTTCGTCGTATTTCCTTATATAGCTCTTACATATTAAATGCAAATATTGTTGCATTATTGAAGCGTTTTATTTAAAACTTAGCAAATAACCTTATAAAATAAAATATATCTGAAAATTAATATACACTTTGAAGAATAATTTCGAACGCAGACACTCCTTTAAACATGAAATGTTCTATCTATTCCCTCCTCTTCGTTATTCTCCTCCGAAAGGAAGCGGCCGGTTGAAAAACGGAGGGTTTGGAAAACTCCGTGTTAGCAACCATTTTCAATGTATAACAGAGCACATGAATTTTGGAAAACATAACAGTTATTACGTTTAAAGTCTGTGAACGAGAATAGAAACTACTAACTTACGTTAACTACTAACTTACATTATGTATTCTGTATATTAATCTGTATTTACTCGTATATTAGTCTCCTTTTATATTTTTTTTACTAATTTTATCGTACAAAAATAGGAAGGGGAACAATTTGATCTCCGAAGGACCCTGTTATAGTAAGAAACAAAACAAACGAAAAGTTTTCATGAATAATTTCAGTATTAATTAGCTAAAGAAACCTGCATTCCAGTAAGAATAAGTTATAAATTGATATTACATTATCTGACAAGAAATCATCATTTTTTTCTTTGTATCTTGAATCTCGCTTACTTCTTATTGCTGTCCACTGCTGATCCTGAAAACAAAAACATGTAATGCTGCTGGAAAGGCTTTCTGTGTTGCATGTTACAGCTACGTATGTCGTCTCCATCGCCATCGTTATCATCGTCTTCGTCACCGTTCAGTTAGTGTTCTTAGATGCAATGACCTTCAACACCATCAAGAGTATTAGATATCCCCTTTCTCTTCGAGCTCTTCATTATTATTGCTTCATCAATTCCAAATTTCACGAGGAAACCAATTAATAAGACTTGAACAAAAACCACGCTATCGAATGACTTACACAATAATTCTGTTGCATTTTAAAAATTAGTGGAGCTTGCTTTCTGAACGTCTTGATGGAGAGGAAGATTGTATGAATAACTGAAACGGTCTTAGAACTTACTTGTGCTAAAAAGCTAAGGGGAAAATACCCGAGTAAATACTGTAATAATTTTTATATAAAGTTTGCTTGCAGCATTAAATATTATTACGTGAAATTTCAAAGTTTGGAATAATTAAAAAAGGTATGTAAAAACTAGTTCTACCTAATTTAAACTAGTTCGTGTGTTCACACTTCATGCTGCTTTTAAGTTCCTTTATGTGTATTCGTGTATTATCACAATTAAATATTACTTATATTAGTTAAAATATTCTGAGAATAATGTTTTTTACAGATAAAATATTTACGCGAATAAAATCTATTTTATGAGAAATTTTTATTTTCCAAATTCATGTGCATGGCGTTTATATAATTTAATCTTATTTTAGTGTAGGGATTGCTGAGTGTAATATTTCAAAATTTCCTTCACAAATATGATATAGTTATAATAGTAATGCCTTTTTAAGCAGTTTAAATATGATTTATTTAAGCAGTTTAAATATGATAAATAGGCAGCTAAAAGCTTTTAAGTAAAATTTACTTTAACCCCTTTTAAATTCTTCCATTGAAAGAAATAAATAATTGCACTTAAATAAAACGTTAATATATTTTATTCTTTGGGTTCCATATTTTATCTCAAATTGATTTTCTGGAGCAAAGCTTAAGAAATAAAGAAGAAACAGTGTGAAATTTAAATTACGAAGAGAAAGAGCAAAGTTGTTGTGGAAGAAAATATATGAAACGGACAATTTTAATGCTAGCTTGAGTGCTCATGAAACAAATTCTCTATCTCATTTTATTGTGTACATAACAGTTCAGATGCAAGTTAATGTGATCTCACTGATACTGCAAAAGGAAATTTATCTCCGTTATAGATATTTTCCAGCACTGGTTTTATTTTAGAAAAGAAGGAAAGAATTATTTTTATATTCTTTTTATTTAACGAAACAAGATAACGTTTTTAGTTTATTGTATGAACTTATATTTAACGTTTGCTGCGTAAAATATGAAAAAAATTCTATTCAAACGGGAAAAAATTACGCTTTCTCTAAGCATTCATGCATACAACTCGAATGTTTAGTTTAGTGAATGAATAAGTATTACTCTGCAATACCATTAGACAACGTTTCCCATCGATTTATTCTATTGAACCATAGTTTAACCATATCTAGTGAACAATAGTTGTTCTGTAAAAAAGAGGCATAAAAAGAAATTTTTAGAAGAAATAATAAATATATTAATAATTATAAATTAATTTTTCGTCACTATAGCTTTTTGTATAGACCAAAACATGAAATTAAATTTAGGCTTAATAAATTTAAGAACACTGTCGGCTATAGTATGTTTAGCCATTCACTATTACTCATTTATTCAATACATTTAAAAATTACATTTAAATAATTTAAAGACAAGTAATAGTTTTGAGATTCACAGACTTAATATACGGATATTGAAGTATTTGAGAAGAAACAAACATCTTCATACGATAACCCTACAGCGCGGCACATTTTACCTAATTTAAGTTGACCGTTGTTTGTTTAATTTTAGTTTTTTTCTTTCAGCTGACCATTTAATTTTTAGTACACAATTTAATTTTAACTATTCTTTATTTATAAATAATTCAATTTTTAGACTATTAATGGCGCTAAAAATGTTCATCTGCAAGATCTACAGTCTTATTTTTATCTCAAAAAGCACAAGCCTTCAAGCTTTATATTTTTAGTCTACCCCATTTGGTTTCTTGGAACAACCTAAAAGGAAAATCGAAATAAAAAAAATAACCTTGTGTTTCTCACAGTTATACGACCCATTAAAATCGATTTAACACTGTTTCTTCAGGATATATGTTATTGCGAAGGAATCCACTTTGGTTGCGATGATTTCAGATGTAAATTTATTTCTGCCGTTGCGAAGAATCCTGCGTGATATTAGATTACCCGCCAATAACATTCGGTTTGAAAGCAAAATTCATTTTTGATTTCTTCTTAGAATGCTTTAGCAAGGAAACAGCTGCTAACGTTTGCATAAAAGTGTATGACAGAATAGCATTTCTCAAGAGTAAATTTTATTTTAATTTAGCGAATTAAAAACTTTTTACGTATAATACATTTCCCATCACTATTTTATGATTAATATGTTTGAAAATTTGTCAAAATGTTTTCGGCATATTTGTTATGCAAAACAGATAGAATTATGTTGAGTGTTAGAATTTTATTATAACTTAAATAATTTTTTATTCTAAAACAACTGAGAATAATGTATCTAAAATGCACATACTATAATACAAAATGTACAAATGTGCAAAAAGTTCGAAAAGTACGTATAAAATACTCAAAAAACGTGTTGAGGTGTCTTATAAAGAACATGAGTATTCTGTACCCATGTGCCGAAAGGTAAAACTCCAAAATTAAAGGCAATAAAAAAACTATTCTGTCAAAAATAAAGCTCAAAATGTCGGGAATTACTGACCAAAATGCATAAAGTGATAAACATATAATTGTCACATAAATTGCGGTTAAAGTTATTGTAATCGCTTAAGTCAATTAAATTTCAAACAAATTTTCCTTACTTTTTTATACAATGCATTGCATATATAAAAATTACTAAAAATAATATGCACTAGTTTTACTTATACTCTTTCCTTTGATGAAGACGACCTTAGATCCGTTAGGAAAAGATGTGCCATGAAATTATTTTTATGAACTATGGCCTAGCTTAGGCACATAACGATGCACGTGATTTTGCGTTGGTCCGAATGAATGCTGCTCACTTCACTTCAAATTAACATCTTCCATCTTTGGTAATGTTTATTGATTTGATTCATAAATTCTAGACATTAAATAAGCCGCAACAGCAGAAATCAACCAAGGGTGAATCTGAAGAAATATTCTCATAAACCCTTTAAATAACCTTAACCTGTAAAATTTCTTCATTGATAAAAAAACATTAACAAATGTTCCATCCTGCATAAATAAACATTTTAGGAAACATTTTATTTAAGCAAAGTAGGTCTGATTTTTTTCATTTTCCAAAAAAAAAAAAGTTGTATAGTGTAATATAGTACGTCCAAATAATGCAACATGCTCTTTTGACAAAGTGTGTAGAAAATTTCTTAAAAACGCTTCTCAAAAGATGGAATGTTGAAATTTCTGTAAACACATCAAATTATGATTTATATTAAATAATGTAGTTATGCCATATACACATGTGTATGAGCACTCTCTGCCAGAGCCCACTTACATCTACTGACATTTTCATACAATGCAGTAGTATCTTGATCTAGGCAATGAAAACCGCATACATCGAGTACCACCAATACAGCCGATCCAGGTAGGGGCGCATTCTTCGATGTCATCCTGGCCGACAATTTAAACTTCATCAGGTTTGAAAGCACGCAAGACAATGGCAACTAGCCCCTGCCCCCAACTGCTCAGCAAAAAGAGGCAGTAACAACGTCACTCTTACGGTCCCTGCCAAACGGGCCACCGACTAGTCGGTGGCTCTAGTCCTGAGAAGACAATCTGTGTATCCCAGGAGTCGAGTCTAAGTACAGGTCATAGGTAGTACACCGAAGGCTGGCCCAGTTAACCCCAAGGGAGAGACATTTTCATACAGCAAGCGTTTCATGCAGACATTTCTAAGTAGGAAATGTGGGCATCTTTTGGTCGCAACAGAAGACATTAAACACTTAATGTTGTTCAGTTTATGGCAAATTCAGCACAGCAAATAATTCCCGAGTAAAGATTGTCTGCCAGTGGTATTTGATGAATAAGAACTAAAAATAAAATTTGAAGAAAATATCACACAGGTAATGAAAGAACACCCTACCGGTTTGATACTTAAAAAAAAAGGACGTTAACTTCAAGAATTCGTAAATCGTTAATTTCGGCACACGACTCATTTAACGTCGGCGTTTTCTTTCGCGGATCATTAACGGAACTGTTTCTTAGAATCGTCTGTCAAAAAAGGTTATATCGATATACCTGTAATTCATATCGTCATACCTGTAGAGTTGTTTTCTGTAACTAACTTTAATTCTTGAGTACTTTTAAGAAAGTCAGATTAGCTATTGCTTCATCTATGAAATTAACTACTGAAAGAGAAGAAGGTTAAACAAGCGATTTTATTTAAAATTTTAAACTGAACATATGGACAATTTGTGCTTACAGTTTAAATATCCGCAACTCGGAGAATAGCAGTTAACGTAAATAAGCAAAAAACTAAGACGCTAAAGATTACAATATAGCCAGCCTAACAAGGGTAGCTAAGGCTGCATTCAGACGATGTAAATGTCACAGAGGCATAGTAACAAGGAATAAAATGCGGGAATTCCGTTCACACATGCGACACAGGGACTAAGGCATACCCACTTAGAGAAGCTAAATTTGCTTGTGCGTTTTTTGGATTGTGTCTGCAGCTTTCCCGCTCAGGTTTCGCGTATTCGCTTTAATTGGTCGATGCTTATCATAAGTGGGGATAAAGTTGAAAATTTTATGCGAAGAGCCCTAAACCAGATTTTGTGACGTAGCGCAGACTGGTTGTCTGGAACAGCTCTGCTTAAACCTCTTATGCTTTTTATGCCGTCGTCTGAACGCAGCTTAACACCCCCCCCCCAACCATGATGATTTTCATCAAAACTTGGGGCGAAACTGAGCGTGTCACTTGTATGATGTTCAAGGCCCTTGCCAACGACAGGCGCAATCTTACTCTCCTTGCCATGAAGTTTCGTCGGCTTGTTCTGATGTTACTGTCAGAAAGGTGAGATACGTTACAACAACACACACAATGTAACTGTACTTAAGTGCGACGAATAGTTTTGCAGACATTTAGCCGATTTTTTATATACGAATATAATACATGTAAATTTGTATATGCAAATAAATATGTAGCAGGCTCAAACTTTTCGAACTTTGCAAAGATAATTACAGTTTTAAGCAGCTTATATCTTTTGCATTGTAAGAGATAGAAGTAAAAGAGCTAACGGATGGAGTACGAGTATGAATGCTAAATACCAGCATGCAATTAATATAAGTACAGCAAGAAGTATCAAAACTAAAATTTATTAGGAAATAGTAGTAATCTAAAATGTAATGTCACAATAACAACATTTTTAATATCGTAACCAACGTTGCTTCAAAATTTTCTGGCTCAGGCATTTTCTACCAACCAAATACCAGCAAATTGCAAATTCATTCTTTTTGGATTGGAAGTTTATTATTATGACTCTCAGTCATACATAATGTTTTCTGTATTATTTTGGAATGCTCACAATTATAAAAATGACTGACCAGGTTGTCGATAAAGCTAACTGCACATTTTCCCCCTAGATCTATATTCATAGATCTTAGACATTTTTATAAAAAAAGTTGCAGGACAGAAGGCAGGAGGGTATTCTAAATACAAAAATTTATATGATCAGTTTAAAGCGTAATATAGAGTTAGAAAATGTGTATTGTACTTAGAACGTTAAGTGCAAAAATTCTCTATATTGCAGTATCTCATATTTATGGATATATTACTAATTAACATTTTCATGAGGTCAGCTATGAAAGGTAATACCTATTGCTTTTCCAGCAAATACAATACTTTAATCCTAAACACAACTCGTTTAGATTTTTTCCTAAATCTATTCATAATTTGCTCAAAATTGCTAAGCCATTAGCAGTGGGAAAGGTTACTTAATTTATTCTGGAATTTCTTCAAATTAAAGTATAAGAATTTTTCTACATTTTTATTTTTATGTTTACCACATTTGTATTTAAATGTTTAAAGTATGTTTTGTATTTAAAAGTTTGGATCTTTACATTTTGCTTTATATTTTAATACTACTATTCCATAAATTTGTTCCTGATATATGTATGGTCTTGATTATATATATTTAAATTATACATTAAACTCACTCTATTTTTTAATTTTGGTTTTATACACCAACCTACATACACTTCATAGCTCACACATTTATGAATGGAATTGGAAGCAATAAATTAGATAAAAAATTTCTGCGCAATATTAAGGGATATTAAGGTAATTAAATTTTAGAATTACAAGAATGTGAATCAGGCTATAATATGTCTAAATAAAGACGACTGTAGGTTTTATGATTTAGCTTTTAAGGACTGAGGGAAAATGTTGCCGATTTTACTAATCGAATAAAATTGTGTTTTCTTCTCTCTAAATAGTAGGATGTGTTTTCATCCCATACAGAATTATACATTATATATATATGTGTATATATATATATATATATATATATATATATATATATATATATATATATACGGAGAGAGAGAGAATAGAGAATATTTTAACAGAATAATTAACAGTTAGATAATGATAATATACGCATCATAATTTCTAAAAAATTGGATCTGTCGTAAACAAAACGCCATAACTTAAATTTGATTAAATTTATATAAATTGTGTGAAATGTTAAATATTTATTTCTCGTCATTATCAAAATCGTTTGAATTTCTTTGACTGCACATTTCATACAACAAAGATTCAATTTTTGTATCCATTTTCAAATTTCTAAAATATTAAATTAAAACAAGGAAATACTGGGGATGAATGTCAGTATCTCTCGTAGTTTCTTCCATCTTATTTGCAATTCTATTGCTGGCATTTATACGGTAAGAAACATTTTTAAGCATACTCAATAATATTCCATTTCTTATTTAAATTTATCGAATAAGTTCTTGTTGTTTGGAATAACGGAGATAAATATTTAAAATGTAGGAAATTATAGTTTGAATTCATTCCATCAGGGAAAATGGACCTTAAGTGTTTGTTTGCATTGCTTTTCAAGGATTCCCTCAATAAATGTTCCACGAAAACAAGCACACATTTAGAACCGAATCTTTACTTTTCGTTATTCCCTATAGTTCTTTCTTCCAAGCATTTTTTATCTCCCTTTATCAGAGGTAAAATATTTACTTTCACTCCGGGTTCACTTAGAGAACAACCGCATTGACAGCCAATAAGAGGCGTAACAGAAGAGAAGTTTGTGAAGATCACGAGTGTCGAAAAATAATCCAGCTTATTTCTTGTCTTCTCGAGGAAATGTGAAAGACGAGAAAAGCTCTTACAGAAACTCTTCCGTAGATTGCGAAACTTTCGGACTTCGAAATAAGTTTTCAGTTGCTTCAACTATATACAGCTTTACATTTATTGAAAGAAAAGACATTAAAATTTGAAATGTTAAATATTACGATCTTAACTTGGTGGAATGTAAAATGAATAAAAAGAAATATAGACAATAACTATTGAAGCACTATGTATATTAATTATACAGATCAATGCAAATTATTATTTCTCCAAATGTCGTCTATGTTCATAGCGCAAACAAAATTAGAAATAGTATTTTTGGATACCAGTCGTCAGCAATATTTAATTTCTTAAGTCATGAATTTGATTTCTTTTAAGTTAAAAAAATTCGATATAATGAAAGCCACTTTATGAAGGTTAACGGGACAGAGCACCCTCATAATTGGTTTATGTACAAAATTTTATTATGTTTTCAAGTATATAGTGAAAATTGTGGTTGTACATTATATATAAAGAAGGTAGTTACAATTCGAATACGACAACAATAATAATTTAATTTCTTGTTTATATCACATTTGGCATCATTCGTTAACATATTATTTTTTAAAAACTTAATTTCTGAATTTTTAAATAATGATATTTATATTTTACATTTTTGTGCATTTCTTCAATTATACTACACAACACTGTGCATAGAAACTTTGATACTGCATTTCAAGTCATATTAAAGAGATGTTTATAATGCTTTAGTAAATTAAATATACCATATGTTTCATAAGGGTGTGCGAAAAGAACTAGAGTGGAAAATGCATTAAGAAAAAGCATCTCTAATTTTAAATATTCATTAAAAATTTTAGAAGCAAGAGCAATGCTATACGTTACAGAGGAAACGTCAAAAACTGCAGACGACTTCTAAAATGAGAACAGTTACATTTATAACTTCAAAAAATAAATCTCGGAATGTCGGGCATATTTTCGACTTCAGCTTTCCTTTACTTTGAATAATGCAAGGCGAAAACGTCGTGTTACAAAACATCGTGGGAGAAAACATCGCAAAGAGAAAACATCGCACAAAAACTTCGCATCTTAAAAGCATTGTCGTCGAAAATATCGTGGTAAAAAATAAAGTTTCTACAAATCATCGCATGACAATAACATCGCAGACATGCTTTTTTTCAGGTTTTAATAACTGTAAATGAATATTCCCATAATGATTTGTGAGCGCAAGATGTAAAGAAGGATAATTTTTACTTTCACAGTTTTTTTATTAACTAATAAATTTTTGCTGAAAACGTAAGAAGGAAACTTAAGCATAGAAAATTAAATGCAACTTATAGATTATACTTTTCTTATACTTAACTTATAGATTTAACTTTATAAAAGAATGATTTATTAATGGCCTTTGTTAGTTAACTATGTCGGTTTAAAATTCTGTTAAGTGCTATAAGTTGCATTAATTTTCTATGCTTAAGTTTCCTTTTTATTTTCTCAGCAAAAATTTATTGATTAATAAAAATATGAAAGTTAAAATTATCCTTCTTTCCATCTTGCGCTCACAAATCATTACGGGAATATCCATTTATAGTTATTAATCATTACGGGAATATCCATTTATAGTTATTTACCAAGCCTGAAAAAAGCATGTTTGCGATGTTATCGTCATGCGATGATTTGTAGATACTTTGTATTGTGCCACGATATTTTCGACGACGATGAGTTAAACTGCGAAGTTTTTGAACCACTTTATTTTCGATGACGATGTTTTGTACCACGATGTTTTAGAACTGCGAGGTTTTCTCTTTGCGATGTTTTCTCCCACGATGTTTTGCAGCACGACGTTTTCGCCTTGCGTTGTTTTCTCCGCGACGTTTTCGTCTGCGATGTTTTCGGCTGTAACAGTTAAAAATAAATTATACAATTTGCAGCTTATATTTGCATGCGAGATAGCTGTAATAAATAGATTAATGTAGCACATTCTATTAATACGTGTGTTGTGTCACTCAGCAAAGAAGCATAAATTGGCAAAACATGCAAGCTTTGTTTCTAATTTCTAATTAAATCTGAAGGAAAAATATTCTAGTTTTCTCCCTGTGATAACGTTAGGTTTAGCTATCAATTTCACTCGCATGTATTGCTTTCAAGGTTCATTGAACGTTTTCTGTTCAACTGAAGTTAAAGGAAATATTACTTAAAATTTTGGAACAGGACAAGCTATTTTAACGCAAATATCTTATAGGTTACAAACAAAAAATTGCAAAGTTTTAATCACAGCTACTTGGAGAAGTTCAAAGAAATTAAAGCTATTTTGTAACCTTACAATGTAATTGAAAGCGGTCAAAAGCACCAGAATGTCACTGAAAAACTTAAAGTAATCTTTGAACTCAAATTTGCATTTTACATGAGTAAAGATGGAGTAGTAGAAATGGCATGAGAAAACTAATTTGAAATATATGGACTGGAAAACTATACAATGTGTATTGAAATGTTATTTAAGCCAGTAACCTCTTTATATTTTTGAGAAATCTTCTATATTTCAATTCCAATTTGCACATGAATTGTGTAATAATGTATATTTGATTTACGAAAACATCACGAAAATATTATTAATTGCACGTTTCTTCTTCCAGCAAAGAAAAAATAATTATTACTTTTTTTCTTTCACCCCCTGTTTAACGTATCTATTTTTTTCCTGTTTAACATACCAGAATCAAAGTTACAGTGTCTCACAAAAGTGATGGGACACTTGTGCTTTACAAGAGGAAACTGTAATAAAATAAATTAAAAACATGTAAAATTTTTTGTGGGTGTGTTTCATACTTAAATTTAGTAACAATTATTACATAACATACATTTTCTCAAAATATTAAAATATTAATTTAATAAAAATACAATTGTTTAAAACGGAGCAAAAAATGACTCACATAAGTGATGGGACACCATTAGATACTAATACGTACTACAATAAAAATATTTTTTGGAGCTTCTATTTTTACTCAAAAGCAGTTGGCAATAATTTATAAAATCCTCTGCAGTATTTCTCTCCAGTTTGTTTTGGAATTTTTGTGTTTTTTAGCTCTGTGCAGCCATGAATACTAAACGAAAAGACACTTTGCTTGAAATTCGAAAATTAGTTATTAATTTGCATATGGAAAATCTATTAGAGAAACTTCTGAAACAGTTAACTTGAGTCATTCAACAGTTTTCAATATCATTAAACAATATAAAAAGAATGCCATGATTCAGGATAAAAGAAGACCTGGCCGACCATCAAAGCTATCCAATGGAATAGAGCGAGTTATCACTCGAAATATTAAAAAAAAATCCAAGAATGAGTGCTCCTAAAGTTGCTGTTGATTTACAAGCATTATATGGAGTAATTGTTAATCCTGAGACTATTAATTCGATCTGCTGAATATCACGGTAGAGCAGCCAGGAAAAAATTCTTCGTAAGTGAAAAGAATAGAAAATTCAGACTGGCTTTCGCAAAATCCAATATAAATAAGAATTCTGATTACTGGAATGAAGTTATATTTGAGTAAATTTAATATATTTGGTTCTGATGGTAGAATCTTCATGTGCAGAAAACCCAGGGAGGAATTTTGCAAACAGAACTTGGTACCGATAGTAAAACATGGTGGAGGAGGAGTTATGGTATGGGGGGTGTATGTCGTCCGCTGGAGTTGGTAATCTTGTTTTATTGACAATATAATGGATCAGTACAAGTATATTGACATTTTAAATCAAAATTTAAAATCTTCAGCACGAAAATTGAACCTTCATAACGATTTTAAATTATACCAGGACAATGACTCCAAGCACACTGCTTTGAACGTTAGACTCTGGCTGCTGTATAACTGTCCTGAAAAAATAAAAACACCACCACAATCTCCAGACTTAAATCCAAAAGAGAATATTTGGCAAACGTAGAATCAAGAATTCACAAACACACCATTTCTTCAAAACAACAATTAAAATCGGTGCTTCAAGAAGAATGGGGTAAAATCACTCCAGAAATCACAAAAAAATTAGTCGAATTTATCCGAAGAAGATTAAATCATGTTTTAAAAGTAAAAGGAAATCCAACAAAATATTAAAACCTTTTAAAAAGTAAAATTTTTGGATAAATATTTGATGGAAAAGTAAGTGTCTCATCACTTATGTGAGCCATTTTTTGCTCCGTTCTAAACAATTGCATTTTTATTAAATTAATATTTTAATATTTTGGGAAAACGTATGTTATGTAATAATTGTTACTAAATTTAAGTATGAAACACACCCACAAAAAATTTTTTACATGTTTTTTAAATTTATTTTACAAGAGTTTCCTTTTGTAAAGCACAAGTGTCCCATCACTTATGTGAGACACTGTATATCTTAATCTATAACATTTTGCAAAATTTTGCGATTACGATTAACGTCTAGGATCCTTATTTCAGGAAATTAAATCTAGAATTCGAATAGGATTTTGGGTGCTAAAGGTATTCATTTCTTCATTAGCAGTTGACGCAAATTGTCTACTTTACCGGCATTTTCTGATATTTTTCGCGTGAAACTATTTAATGTTAACATGTTTTAAAATATTCCATGAGAAAACAAACTTTCCTTCTAAATGACAGTGACGTAAAGCAAAAACCGTGGCGAGAGTGAACATTAAAATATTATTTTATTGTTAATATTGATCTGCCATTCCTCGGAATATTAATAACAGAAAAATATTTTTTTATAAATTTACATTTATATTGCATCTTTTTCTTTTACATCTACATAGCGAACTAATAAAAATGTTAAAAGTTTTATCCACTTTATTTTCGTTAATAAAATTTATTATTTATCATATGTTATCATCAGAGAAATGAAGAGTGTAATTTGATTTCAGTTTGAGTATTCAATTCCTTTTGAATACGTTTAAAACTTGCACAGTTCTATATCTTCCGTTCTACTGGGCCAATTGACGAAATTCAAATTGCGTTTTTCATGTCTCGAAAGCTCGACTTAGGCCATGAAATATTGGATTAGATTAGGCGCGAAATATTAGATTTATATATAACATTGTTCTAATATTGGTATTTTGACACAAAATCGTACTTTTTTTGAAATAACATACCAATGTTTTTCCATATTTCGATTCTACGCCTCAAATTATGATTAAAGATTAACTTTTGTAACATTTGGTGGGAAATTCATGGAGAAATTCATAAATCTATCGTGGCGTATTTTTTTTCAGTTTGCGCCAAGAATAATTCACTTAACAAACTTCTTAATATATGACAACTTATTTTCCTTTTCTTTCCATTTTTGCATGAGCTGAAAAATTCACATCGTTCCTACTTTCAAGTAATTTTAACAAAGTGCCTAAACCACATTTAATGTTATTATCGCTTTCAACAAATATACCAAATTACAAAACGCGCCAATATATAAACTTACGTATATTTTCGGGATTTTAAAAAAAAAAAAATATATTTTTTCAGATATTCTTAGAAATACATCTACTTTAAGATGATGGTAAAATTTTTATAGATTATAATACAAGTTGTTTTTCGAAAAAAAAAATATTAAAAATTATTTAAAAATACAAATTAAAAAAATAAATCATAAGAAATGGGCGAACTTTACTTGAAATGAACCTTAATTTCGAAATGTGAAAGGAAGAAACAAATAAGTTTAATAAAAAAGAAGACATATTAATAAATATATACGAAACACAATTTACATTGAAGAGCTAAAAGTTTGAGAGCTGAAAAACTATTAGGGCGATTTTTACAAAACTTAGCGGTTTGGCATAATTTGAGTCGCAGAATCGAAATATTGAAAAAAAATTGGTATGTCATTTCAGAAAAAGTCCGGTTTTATGTCAAAATACCTATATTAGAATAATGCTATATATAAATCTAACACATATCCTAAATCGCGCTTTCGAAACATGAAAAACGTAAGTTGAATTTCGTCAATCGACCCAGTAGAACGGGAGATTGCGTAAGTTTATATAGTTCAATATTTCTTAAGACGCCATTGAAATACTAGTTTAATTTTTAAATCCTATTTTGGTTTTAAATCTTTTTTTTTTTTTTTTTTTTTTTTTTTTGATATCCTATGGATTTAACAATTTGGGAATTGCCCATGACTAAAAGTCGGCAACAGAATTTTGGGTAAAGTGCAGAATCACCCACTGCTTGACGCGTTTTTAAGAATTGCACATACTCGGTATCCATGTGCACATCGACTTATTTTCACTTAAAAAAAAAAAAAAAATCCTAGAATTGCACAAAAATGGCACTGACTTTATCTATGTACACATCGACCTATTTTCACTTAAAAAGTAAAAGAAAATTGACAAAAATTTAATATTTTTTACCCTTGTAAAAAGTGGCAAACAAATAACTGAGCGATTCTGCACTTTACCGAGAATATTTTCAAAGAAAAGGCATCATTCATTATCGAAAATTACGTTTGAACAACCAACGAGATGAAATTATTCTTTAGCGATAAGTCGGTAGCGAAATAGCGATGCAGGCATCCATTCAGTTATGTTTAGCAATTTTTATATAAAATATAATAATGATCTGAAATAGTTATTTACTCTTATGCTTCCATTCAGACATGTTTAGCCTTTTTCATATAAATTATAATAATAAAAAGTATTATATGAAATTAACCTTTCATCTAAATTAAAACATCAATCTTAAATAGTTATTTACTATTATACTTCCTTTCTTGCCTCAATTATTTTGCTGCAATTATTTTTGGCAGCATTGGAATCAACAATAGTTTGGCGATTTTTTACGGCCCTCGAAACCGAATAGTACCTACCGATTTGAATTACAGAGTAGTGTGATATATGGTAAAAGGGTATAAACGTGATAGTCATTTTCTTGACACAGTTGTCTAGAAAAAACGCAATAACCTAGGCGTTGCTAGTACGTTATATTTGCATATTATAAAAGAAGCCTTCTTAGTCAATCATAGAAGTCTATCATATAACTCTCATTTCTGTCTCATTTCTAAATTAGTTATGAGATGCTAATAAAATTGCAAAATTAAATGATTATTAACATTGTAATGAATCTCGACATTCTTTTGATGAAGAAAATTGTCCCATGATGTCATTTATTTACATAAATAGCAATAAATTAATTCTTATGTATTGTGGTTAAAAAACAATCAGATTAGTTAAGCTGCAATGTTTCTTATTTATTGCAGTGTTTGTTTTTTGGAATGAACCTAAATTTCGAAATGGGAAAGGAAAGAATCAAATAAGTTTACAAAAAGGGATATTAATAAATATATACCAAATTCAATTAACATTGAGGCGCTAAAATTTTAGAGCTAATTTTTTAAAAACTACTCGTACGATTTTTACAAAGCTTGGCAGTTTGACGTAATTTGAGTCATAGAATCAAAATTTGGAAAACAATTGGCATGTTATTTCCGAAAAAGTCCGATTTTGTGCCAAAATACCTATATTTGAACAACGCTATATGTAAATCTAATACATATCGTAAGTCGCGCTTTCGAGACATGAAAAACGCAAGTTGAATTTCGCTAATCGGCCCAGTAGAAGTGGAGATAATAGAACTGTCCATTTTTTTTTGGGCCCAGTGTACATCTTTTTTGCTGCAGTTCATTTAAACTTATTTGATCGATTTATCCTAACTTAATTAACTGATTTCTCAAAGTCCAAAATGACATCAAGAACTGAAAATTTTGAAGTTAATAATAGCAAGATACACAAGAACCTATGCAAAAATATATATAGTTCTGCATAAAAAAATTCGTTCTGAAATTTCTCTTGTAATGTTACTCAGAAAAATAATTTTGGTAAATTTAGTATAAAAACTTTAATTGTCAGTTATTCAAATTACTGGCGCCTGACAATAAAAAGCCTTAACATAGAATTTGCGATCTGACCACTGATCTTAAAACAAATTAAATTTTTGTATTTGTAAAGTAAGCTAAGCGGTTATTGCCTCTCTAGTGCCCTAATATTAAAACTTGAATATAGTATATTTTATTGATAAATTTCATTTCAGCTTAAAATCTACGACTTCTATTTCTTAACTTTGCTGATGTCTCTAGTACGTCATCATCAGCAAAAGCACAATTCACGTATATACAGTATTTACACGATTCGCATATAGTACATGTTATTTTTCCAACTAGGGTTAACTTAATATAATACTATACCGCATAAATAAACGTATAATGTATAAATAAAACATTATACATTTATATGAGTAATGATAATTTATATAAGTAACAAAATAAAACAAATACTCAGGACACCAGAGAAGAAAAATTAACATACGCTAAATCAGTCAAAAGTTAAATCTCAAATACGTTAAATCTTAAAAGATACAAACTGAGTTTGAAATATTTAATCAAATCTGAGTTTCTGTTATCTATAACTTGAGATAACATTTTATTGGAATATATAGGCACAAACATATAAAGTGAAAACTCGTAGCTTGTTTAATAAATACAAAAATAACTTCAATCGAGGTTGGATATCATGTGGATCCCAATGATTCCAGATAACACTTTAATAGAGTAGTTTAGCAGACAACTTATAAAAATCAAATACAAGTTTTAACATTTGAAGCACATTTATTTGATTCCCAGATCAATTAAGACATTTAAGATAAGATAGCTACTCCGTCTACCCTTAAGGACCATTGGTTTTACCAATTAATTCCAAATCTTTCCTACTCATAACATATAAATTACAATTTCATAGTTACCGAAAAAAGTATTTTTTAGCAACAGTGGAATTGATAAATATGGAGAAAAATCAGTAATATTTTTCTTTTGAACTTTAAACTGTTACCAGTAAAATATAAATATTCTTATCATCAAAAATCAGGGATATGCCTCTCCTCATATGACACTGAAATTTAAATCAATTATTAATTTAATTTACTACACGCTATATGATATTTTATCCATTATCAGTGTTCTATTAATTACGAAAAGTATGATTTTTATGTAATAGTTAGATAAAAGATCTTCTAACCATGAAGACTATTGGATACTTATCATTAATTTAAAGTATCTGATGTGAGCACCACGACTTCCTTATACGTCCTACAAATTTATACACATTTTATGCTGCAACTAATTTAAACTTATTTCCTTGAATTTCATTAGAGATATATTTCTAATTCAATCAATTCAGTTCGCACTTCGTGGAGAGGATAAATACATAAAAAAACCCAACAACCGTTAAAAATTGTAAAATACAGAAAATCCTAAAACGCCAAATACAGTTAAGGAAACAATTTTACAATTAAAATTCGAGATTCTACGCCAAAGCAAGCAATTCTGCCAGCACACAGGAAGACAATATTTTCTGTCCACAAAAGTAAAACTTAACTTTTGGTCACACTGAACAAAAAGACACTGAATTTGGTTCTCAACTGAATAAATTCAATATTCTGTGAAGGGTTTCAAATTTAAACAAATGGCCGCCTCCTTAGGCTTAACTGCAATTAAACTTTTAAATTGTTGATAATTCTATGACTATTGCACGCAAATTAACTTGAATTATAAAGACTTTAACCGGGACACAAGAAAAATATAATTCAATCTGTACGTATCCAAATGATCAGAAGGTTGTTGAGGCTTGTTCCTTGATCTATTGCACCAAGATATTTTACTGTACAGTTATTTACAATTTATTTACAAGTCGTATGCCACCTGGCATGTTTACAAGCGTTATGCCTCCTGGCATGTACATGATAGACGTATTATGCCACCTGGCATGTGAATTGATACATCATACTAGTTTTCTGCAACCTGACAGATACGATGCAATTACCTCAATTAGCGGTAATACGCCCGACATTTTGGCGTGTCCGCTTCCCTTACGTTCTGTAACGCAACTAACTCTTTGTGCGGTGCGCCCTCAGGGCACAAATCACCGCAATCACCGAGGAGGCCAAAACATCCTCCCCCCACCGATGAATTACATTCATCTTAATACAATCTTCAATATATGCAAACAAGTAAATGAAAAATATAGAAACTGAAAACATACAAAAACCTTCAAGAAGTATAAAATTACATGTTACACTTACCAATCTTCTAGCAAAACATCTTATATCTTACTATATTGAAACGTTAACTATGAGGGTTAAACTAGAACAAACAAATAAAATTATTAGTACAATAAGAAATGAAAATAATAATAAAACACATTCAATATGAAACAAACACTTAAGTTAATATTCTTCAACTGGTAAAAGACACAGTTTGGTAATAGGACGTTTAATGTCCCCGTGCCCAGTTTTTAGTCTAACCACTCGGACATTATTATCTCTTCCAGGAAACACTTCTATTACTCGCCCGAGTTTCCAACGTAATGAAGGCATATTATCTTCTTTATTGATAACCAAGTAATTTAGACGAATATTTCTGCTAGGCTGTCTCCATTTGCTACGCTGCTGTAGTTGGCACAGGTACTCTTTAGACCACCGCTTCCAAAACCCTTGGAAAATCTGCTGTGTTAGTTGCCATCTTTGCAATGGAGACACTCGTACTTCGGTTAAATCTTGTTCCGGAACAGCTGTTAAAGAAGTCCCTATAATAAAGTGTCCAGGAGTCAAAGCTGTCAAATCATTGGGATCACTGGAGACCGGTGTTATTGGCCTCGAATTTAAGCATGCTTCAATTTGTGCAATTAGAGTTAGAAACTCTTCATAAGTCAAAATTTGAGTTCCAACACATTTCTTTAGATGCAGCTTCATAGATCTAACAGCTGCCTCCCATATACCACCATGATGTGGAGCAGCTGGCGGGTTGAATATCCACCTTATGTTTTCATTTGCTAACCACCTTTGAAATTCTGAGGTTGACTGGACAGATGAAACTGCTTCCTTGAGGATTTTATTTGAACCTATAAAATTAGTTCCACAATCACTTCTTATTTCTTGAGGGTTTCCTCTCCTCGAAGCAAATCGTTTTAGAGCAGCTGGGAATGCTTCACTTGATAAGTCGCTAGCAATCTCTAAATGGATAGCCTTTGTAGCTAAACAAACGAAAATACAAACATAACATTTAATTGGTCTTATACCTCTTCCCCTTTTCATTTTCACAGAAAATGGGCTGGCATAATCAACGCCAACCTTTGAAAAGGTTCTACTTGGAATCACTCTACTTGCAGGTAGTTCTCCCATTAATTGAATAGATGTTACTGCTCGTACTCTGCAACATTTTATGCATTTCCAAATGCAATGCATTTTTTAATTTCATTCTTTGCACTTATTATCCAGTATTTCTGTCTTATTGCGGATAACATTAAATGCAACCCTCCGTGTAAATGTTTTTCGTGATAATGCTGTATCATTAATTTTGTGAAGTGATTATTATTTGGCAATATAATGGGATGTTTACTTTCTCTGGTAATTTCTGCGTTTCTTAATCTACCTCCTACTCTTAAAATTTCGTTTTCATCTAGAAATGGATTAAGTGAAATGATTTTGCTTTTAGTTTTAATCGGTTGTTCTGTCTTTAAAGCCTTAATTTCTTCTAAAAATTAATTAAGTTGAGCATTTCTTATAATAAATTCTGAAGCCTTCCGTAACTCATAGGCGGTAAGCTCACCAGATTGCTTTTCACGAGCGGATTTACAGTTTTTCACGAAGCGCAGAACATAAGCCATTATTCCCAGTACTTTGGTTAAATTTTCGTACAGTTCAAGATTTAGTAACGGTTCTGTAGATTCCACAAGTGTTTTCAAAGTAACACATTTACGTTCTTCACTAACGTTTTGCATGTCAGCTTCGGTATTCATTTCGTTTATGTGATGTCGAATATCTACTTCTGAAAGCCATGGTGGCCCAGAAAACCAATCACTATCATTAATTAGAGCTTCAGCATCCATCCCCCTCGTAAGTTTATCAGCAGTGTTTGTCTTCCCACTGCAAAAGTACCAGTTGTTTAAAATTGTTTTCTCCTTGATTTCTACCACATGATTTCTAAAAAATTGTTTCCACTCGTTGGCAGATCCCTTGATCCAGTGAATGCAAATTTGGGAATCAGTCCAGTAAAATATATTTCCCTTATCCAACTGCGGAAATATTGATTGCAAATACGAACCTAATCTTGCAGAAATTAATGTTCCCAAAAGTTCAAGCCTAGGGAGTGTTACCCTTTTTAATGGAGCCAAACGGGATTTCTACACTATGAAACTTGTTTTACATTTATTTTTCTTCTTAAATCTAAAATATGCTACGGCATCATAACACTTGGGACTGGCATCAGAAAATATGTGAACTTCTATAAACTTCCAACACATATCACTGAAGTACTGTCTGAGAATTTCGAAAAACTTTATTTTTTCAACTTCTTTTAACCATTCCTGAAATATGAATTCTTTATCAAGGGGAACACTTTCGTCCCATTGAATACCCTTTTCCACATAGTTTGCATTAAGAGTTTAATTCGAACAGTGAATGGATTCATAATTCCTAAGGGATCAAAGAGCATACCACATGCTGCTAAAATGATGCGTTTAGTTACTTTGAGATTTTGTAACTTCTCAAACTGAGATACATCTATTTTCAAATTATCATTGACATTGTCCCAGATAAGACCTAAACACTTTCAAAAATCACATTTTAATCCAAATCGAAAGTTCTCTACCCGGCCTAAGAAAGAGAATCAAAATGTCTGCATATTTTGTTTATCTGCTTGTCATATGAATCATGATTGCGCACTTGATTTAAAGGCTCGCCGAAAGGCATTAATGGATCGAGGTTTATGTTTTATTTGCTTCTCGAAAGGGCATCCAAGGCGTTTCTGTGCTCATAAAGATGAAAAATGCAGACTGTGCAATGTCCAAGGTTTACATAATTCGTTAATATGTGACGCCGCATCGAAAGATTTAGAGACGGATACTTCCAATCAGACAAAACAAACGCCAATCCCTGAAGCTTCTCTTTCGCTCTTATGTAATGAAAATAATAACAAAATTAAATCACCGACTTCCGTTCTTTTACAGACGTTTTCGGCAACAGTTAGGTGTAAAGGGGGGAACGAAAAGGTATTACGTTGTATGCTAGATTCAGGGTCAATAAAGTCATTCATCTTACGAGAAGTGGTTGATTCACTGGGGTTGAAAATTATTAATAAAGAAGCGCTTATTATTTTCACATTTGGATGCAAAGATGCAAAAGAGCGCTTGTATGATATCGTAGAAATCGTATTGCAAAATGTAAGCCATCCCAGTAAAAAGATAAAAATTAACGCAATAGCCATTGATTCTATAACACTAGAGCAAGTAAAAGTTCCTTCTCGGTGGATACGAAAGATGGCGTTTGAGAAGGGAATAGAATTAGCAGATGCTGGTACGAGTGACGAAACGTATCCAAATGATCAGAAGGTTGTTGATGCTTGTTCCTTGATCTATTGCACAAAGATATTTTACTGTACAGTTATTTACAATTTATTTACAAGTCGTATGCCACCTGGCATGTTTACAAGCGTTATGCCTCCTGGCATGTACATGATAGACGTATTCTGCCACCTGGCATGTGAATTGATACATCATACTAGTTTTCTGCCACCTGACAGATACGATGCAATTACCTCAATTAGCGGTAATACGCCCGACATTTTAGCGTGTCCGCTTCCCTTACGTTATGTAACGCAACTAACTCTTTGTGCGGTGCGCCCTCTGGGCACAAATCACCGCAATCACTGAGGAGGCCAAAACACAATCTCTTTTAAAATAAAAAATGCACAGTTTACCAATATTTAAGAATAAAGAAACTGAGCTCATCGAGACTGTAACAGTATGGGTTGTATATACGTTTGATACAGCCTATAATAACCAAAAAGAGAGATCCACAATTACACGTTTTCTCAGTCCCATATACAAAATTTCAACGTTCTGGGGCTATTAATTTTTGAGCTATGTGAGATAAATACATACGTACGTACAGGCATCAGGAAAAATCTCTTCTGAATCCCTTTTAAATCTATTGTATAATCCGTTTTGAAAGAAGAGTCATTTAATGTGTCTGTTTGTACAGATATCACGCAAAAATATTGTTCAAATGGATTCGACAGCGGTTAAATGGATATTTTCGTTGCAATTCTGGTAAATTCTGCGCAAACTTTTCTATGCGATTTGAAAGATGGTCAGATGCTAAATGTTCATTAAGTTGTGAAGAAAGATCAGTTTATAAAATAAATATCGCTATGCTATTAGTTACAGAACATAACATCAAAAATTTGAAATCTGAAATCTATGTTACGTATTTTGTAATTTATATATAATATGTTATCTAAGTTGAACAGTATGATTGTTTTGCAGTAATGGTACTCCCAAAGACACACAGAGAAATGATGCTCACACCGACAAAATATCTCAAAAGAATTATTATCAATCTGGCATAAAGAAGTATGTCAGGTTGGTAATTATTCGTTTGAAGTATTTTTTGCCATGTTTAGTTTCAACGGAATATTCAGAGCGATAGTTAAATTGACGATTCTAAAATGTCCGCCTTAAAATCAAACCTAGTTCGCAAACATATGCAGGTCAGAATTACATTATACGTTTATGAGCATCCTGAAGCTTAATCCGAATTTGTAATTTCGAATAGCTTCAAATTCAGTGCCATCAGGAGGATGTATGTTACTGATTAGCACCGCAATAATGATTAAACGCGCATCTAATCAGTTGACAAGCACTCAGTCTACTATGTTGATTACTGTCCGAAGGATACAGAAAATCGACCCTGCTAAGGAGTGTTCAAATGTAAGCTCAGATGTTAAATATTAGCTAAAGCCCTGAAATTTTGCACTTAATTACAATTTTCTGTTTACTTATTTCTTAAGTGGACACTGCGTAAGGATTGAACAAATTTTAAGAATAAGGTATGTGTTTATAAAATTGACTTTTCTCGCAGTCATTTAAAAGGCTTAATTTTAGCAGAGAAATGGTTTCACCTTCACTGAATAATATGCCACATAATAGCACGTTATATAAATAACCACTATTTCAGCAAATTATGTACATATATTATATAAATTCAACATAAATAATCTAATGTAGTCACCACATGACTTCCTACTACACCCTCTTAAAGTATGCATATTTTTGCTGTATTTCATTTAAACTTATTTCCGTGTATTATTCAAACTTAACCGATCCATTAAGGCAAGTTGAAAATGACATCAAAAACTGCAAATTGTGAAATTAAATATCTCAGTCAATATTTGTCTTACGGAAGTCAAACTTCTTGTATTTTATTTTATCATAAAGCGTATAAAACGTCCTAAAATATAAGTAGAGAAATCAGAAGACTGCATTAAAAGATGGATTTCTTTAATTGGTCCCCAATTTGTCTTTTACTTTGGCATTTGCGAAACAGGAATATTTTCATCATTTTAAACATTTTTGTAGCAAGAAGTATATGACTACGACCAACGATGACGAAAATAAATATCGGGTAAGTACTTTTAAGACAGGTATGAGGATGGATTTATATACACGTACTTTTAGCATTGTTAATTGCAATAAAAAGAGAGGTCCACAACAAAATGCTATAGTAGGTAAACAAAACTTCAACAGTGTCCATCTAATCGTTTTCGAGTTGTTCGAAATACCTATATATACATACAAACGACTCCATGAAGACCCTTTTCAATCCATTTTACAATTCGTTTTGGAAAACAGAGTCCTTTATTCTGTCCGTACGTATAGAGGTCAAGAAAAGAAATTCAAAGTAAACTGAAAATAGACTAGCAAAAAAAGAAGTGAATATTTGCATTTAAATATGATACCTGAAATTTTTCGCGATTACAATACTTACATCACTGTTTCGTACAAAGAAGTAAAAATGTATTAATGGCGCTGTAACTTTAATGAAATCTTAAACATTGTTCAGTTTTGTGATTAGGCTGATTTATAGAATCTTTTTTTAACAACATTTAAATGGAGCATGCTTATGTTAATGAAAAATCTGTTTCACAGCCGTCAATGTTGGGAACATAAAATTCTTGCTTTTATTTCATTGTGAATTTGTACGGATCATATGGGAAATTTCTTTTCCTACATACGGTTTTAGGGGTTTTAGTGCAGCAAAATATGCCCGATAAAAATTCATAAATATTTCGCAAAATCATTTCAGACTGCAAAAATGCGTTTTTCGAATATCTGTAAATGGTAGATTGGTCTCAGAACAGATCCTTCCTTATCGAGTGCTTTCCTGATAATCATATATAAGTAAATTTTCTTCTTGGATCATTGGATCTACTTTTAAAATAAAGCAGAATTATTCTCCAGCATGCGAAGTGAAGATCACTTTGAGAAACATCCTTTACAAGATTTTCATTTTTGATCGAATGTATAACAGACAAAATCTCAAAGCTCTGCAGATCATCAGAACTGCGGTAATAGATTTAATGATGAAAATGAAAATCAGCAGATATTTCCTAGAAACGGACAAAAATGACAGACCAGAAAAGTTTAAAACAAAATTATTCCTTTTCGTTGTCGTTATATTACGTTGTAATAAAGGCCTAAATTATCACCGAGGCAACGTTGAAAATGTAATCATTTCATGAGGTATAAATTCTTATGCTTGAACAGGCTTAAAATATTTCCAGTAGTCAGGGTTCCTATGATTCAATGTTGTATAAGATCTTTATTTTGCCTTTTAAGTGACAACTGCATATTACAAATTAACTGAGTTATTGAAAAACATTATATATACTTCTTAATATTTTAGACTTTTGCTTTTACATTTAAAATTCTCTACAATCTGTGTAATTAATGATACATATAATTTCTGCGAACTGTAATGCATCTAACTGTGTAAATATATACTGCAATTAATAAAAGGTACCATAAACGTAATAGCATTATGTGCAATAACAAAAGATTGTTATTTATAATCCACATTACAAAATGCTTTATTGGATTATCAAATGTTTCAAATATGGTAAAAGTTGCTGTTAGGCGACGTGCAAGTAGTCATGTATTTAAGCATATACTTAGTAGAATTCTATCGAATTAATAACGTAGCGAAATAAAAAGTTTAAACCTTACATACAAAACACACAAAATTTAATGGACTCCCTAAGATTCTGCAATGAATATCGTTCAATAATGAAGGATTTTATGTGTAATTGTTGCCATGTGGCATGTTCAATGAAGAATTATGGGGCAGAACATATTTGGAACTAAGCATAAGCGGTCAATTACGCAAAATGTTCCGATTAGTAGTTTGTGCGATTTTACACTACTTTACATGTCAACTCATGGAACCGTAAACTGAATCTGACTACTTATTTTTCCGTCGTAAGCACTAAATAGAGCAGCCTAAACTCAAATGAAAGTTTAAAATAAACTTCCTTACTTAATCTTCTACTTAATGATTATTCAAACTGTTCAGAAAAATGAAAGTTGCTACTTGTTGGAAAACGTTACACAAATGTTCTGGTCAAATTATAAAATTGAACGCAAAAGTAACTCAGTCAACTCAGCTTTGGTATAACAGCTAATTTCTTTCGAAAAGTTATTACGGCTAGTAAAGCTAAAACTCGTTTAAGAAATTTAAGTAACTTGCAGGTTATTGCCGCAGAGTAACCAGTGGCCAAGGGTTCTTCTCTCATAAACTCCGAGTTGACGGAAGTAGAATTTAAAGTACTAGCAATAAAGCTGGTTACTTAATATAAAACCTTACAAGTTTAACATAAAAGATGATTTTACGTACGATAAACAATTTCAAAGGCTATTTTGCACCAACAAAATGCCTATAAGTGGAGTCGACTTAGGTCAGTGGTCAATATGCTGGTAAGCTGAGTTATCTAAACTACAGTTTATTGACTAGAAAGTGAGAAATGTGACTATGACCAAAAGCTCATGGCTCCAAGCCAAGGTTTCGATGTCTTTCTCAGTATGAATACCGTTTGATCACCATTTTGGTCATACTTTTATAACTATATAATTGAATATCGCCTATTTTTTTAATTTGGGAAAAGTAAATTCGCATTTTATATAGCAGAAACCTCGACAAAATATAGGCATAATATAAATTGTAACTTTTATTTTATATTAATAATAAGCTTTTGTCGACTCTGTCTTGAAACGACACAGTCAGGAAGATATGAAAAGTAGCTCAATTATCATAATAACCTTTGTCGGCAAACATAAAGTTAATCGTTTAATTGTAACTGAAAGCTGATGAAGATTTACTTGGATACACTTATTCCTTATCATCTCTTTTCAGAAGTTAGGTTTCTCGAAGGAATTAGATGAATGGTATAGGCTTATTTATATGCTCTTGGTAATTTCGTGGGAAAACTGAAGTTAGGAGCTGTACCTGGCTTGCAGAATTACAATGCATTCATGATTACACGATCCTAGCAATGCATATCTTTACTGTGGTTTATTATTATAAATGTAACACGCGTTATGTTATGCCCTGCTATTTTGACAGTTCTACGCAATAATTTTTAATAAATGATAACAGTAATTTAACTCATTATTTGTTGATTTCTTTTAAAATCAATTAATGGTGGTGTGGGGTATTTAATTATGGAAAAGAACACTAGGGCTATCTGCCTAAGGAGAGGAATGCCTTCGTGGAGGACTTTCTAAGGGAAACTGGCTCTTATACACGTTACACATGGGGAAAACGACGAAAACACCCATGCAGCCAGCCCGTTTGCGGGATTCGAAGCTCGGACCGAACTACCAGTGTTCAGCGATTTTACCGCTCGGCCGCTGGTGGGCTAAAATCAATTAATGAGGACGCGACTGACGATAAACCGCCAAATAAGCACTGTAATTATTTACTAGAGCTTCATATATGAAATTCATGTACCGTTACCGTTCGATTCTAAAGACCTTAAATCAATTGATTTCGGATTTACCGATCAAAATTTGTTTAATGTGATAAACGTAGATGAGGGACAGCAATTATTGCGGTAAAAGCCTAGCCAGATGGGTTTAAAAGACAGAGTGATAAATGCGATTGTGATGCTATATACAGGTACAAGTAACGGGCAACAAATATTTACAAACAACTGATTCAGGTGTTGTCCTTGCTTGCTAATTACCGCGAATCTATATAGGATTGTAATAAAAGACGCCGGGCTCACGAGACGTGGGCACTTTTACTGCTAACAGCACATCTGGAGGCTTATTCCCTCGGCCAGGGTACCTCATTTATAACTGTGTAAAGTTGAGTTATCAAATAAGCATGGTGCTATATAAATATTATGTTTACATAGTGGTACAAAGATTAGCACATAGCTGTTACGTGTTTGTTACAGATTCTTATGTCATTTGATTTACGAATGCTTTTATATTTTTGTTTCGTGTAGTATTTTGTGAATCGAAGTTTTAAAATTCTTTAATTTAGTTCTGTTGCAAATACATTTCGTGTAAAGAATCCTTTTTACACAAAGCACATTATGAAACGCAGTTTGGTTATGCATACATTTTGTTTTAAGATACCCAACACGTAATTTTGATACATATTAATAGATTACAAGTAATATAAATTCATGTACTTTTTAAGTCCATATCATTATAGTTGCACTTTAGCCCACCAGCAGCCGAGCGGTAAAGTCACTGAACACTGGTAGTTCGGTCCGAGGTTCGAATCTCGCGAGCGGGCTGGCTGCATGGGTGTTTTCGTGGTTTTCCCCATGTGTAACGTGTATACGAGCCAGTTTCCCTTAGAACGTCCTCCACGAAGGCATCCCTTCCCTTAGGCAGATAGCCCTAGTGTGCTTTGCCAGAATTAAATAAATCAAAACAATTGCACTTTAATTAAATTAATTTTACGTATCACTGTTATGAATATAATATAGTATTAAATCAAAGTCAAAATGTATGATTTTTTTCCATGCATTTTGATTCTGAACAAGTAGTATTCAGTTATTATACGTATATAAAAACTTCTGTGAACAACATGCATTATTGTACACTTCGCTACTTTTAGTATGGCTGGTTGTGGGACTTAATGTTACATGGGGGCATATAAGTCTTGTCCTTTTGCTGCTAATTTTTTTATTATTTTTTGAGTTTCCGTCGAAGATATCTATTTGTTATTGCATTTCTTAGAAAAGTATCTAGGTTTCTGAGTAGGTTTTTTTAGGTATAGATTCTCTGTTATGGCAAAATCAAAATGTTGTGCTGCGGAACGCCCTTATACACGCACACGCATGTGTCACTTTCAGATATGTTTCTTTCATGTGGGTATCTGGGTAAAAATATATCAATTTAGGTATGAGTCAGTGCTATTGCCTTAATGTAATGATATGCTTTGGATAAATGTAAGGGCTATTCTGCCTTGTTTGTAGGTTTTCCTACCAGGTTTTCTATCTTTAATCACTGTCACATTTACTGATTTTTTAGTACGGGATTTAGGGAGGGGGATGTAGTTAAAATAGCGTTTTATTACTGGCTGGTTTTTAGTACATTTATCGGTTTTCTCATTCCCTAAAGTCCCTGCATAAGCTTTTAGCCATTTAATAATTATTTTTATTGTAAAGTTATTTTGCTGTTTTTGTTTATTTTTGTAATGTTGCTATTTTTCCCACATCTAACTATAAATAAATTATTACAGTTAATAATGTCTGGCGTTAAGTGAAAGCTTGTGAACTCGAAAAAATATGCAGAAACTCGAACTGATTAGTAAGAAAGCAGTTAGTGTGCTGCCTATGTTTATGAACATCCTATTTCGCATATTCGCCAGAAAAAGAAATCTTGAACACCTTTTGTACAATCTCGAAAGCTCAAATCCTGGTTATACTGGAGGAAATTGGAAACACGTGCATTTTGCAGAACACGAAAAGTTAGAAGAAGCCACGTGTAAATGGTTTGCTCAACATCATTCGAACAACAGAATCTGATTCTCAAAGATATTCGCATTAATAGTATAGAACGTCATTCAGTTGTAAATGACTAAATCTTCTACAAACCTGAACAAAATTTGAATTTTTAATATAAACGTTTCGATGAACAAAGATATAGTTAAGCGGGCATCTTCCGTACCAGCCAAAAACGGTCTAGCTACTGTAAAATAGGTGGCTTACAAATGAGACTGTATTTTTATATCAACAAAGATATTTTTAATTCTGTTATACATTATTTTTTGGTACAGAAATAAAATGCACTTGTATTTGTATAATTCTCTCTCTTTCTCTCTATAAATAAAAATGAATATAAAAAATTTATATTTATTATTATTCTATTATGTATTATTATATTTTATTTATTATTATTATATTATTTTATTTATAAATTTTATTTTTCGAGATTGTTCTACTATGAATGCTTTCTTTAATTACACTAGTTTTGATATTGTGTTAAACCTATTATACACGGTTGCAATTATTATATTATGGAGGAATTGCCTTGTTTTTATTCCAATTGACTAATTAATTAAACGCTTTAAGTTTCTATATATATAGAGAGAGACAGATAGAGAAAGAGAGAATATAATATATATAAATATATGTATATTCCATATATATACTTTAGATCAAATTGCTATACTTCACTGTTTAATTGGTAAACCTTTTCAGTTGAGGGATTTAAGAATTTGTTACTCATTATATTTTTGGGTTAAACTACATTAGGGTTTTTTTCCCTTCTTAATCCTTCTATTACAATAAAAATTAATAGTAATATTCATTATATTTATTAATATGAGAAAAAATTCATTATATTTATTAATATGAGACTCAGCAGTCGTTCTATTTTACACCTTGCATCTATAATAGCAGTTTTATATTTGTTATCTATTATATTTGTTACAGTAAATATCAAAAGCTTATTTCTTTTTGCTTTGAAAATATAAAGATATTAATATTCACAAAGATATTTAATATCCTTTGTAATTAATATTGATTATTTTGGAAGTTAGCAACCATTTTATAGTATAGTAAATTAAGTCATAATAAATTACATTTTATAATGCGTATCATAGGAAATTATCTTAAGCTCAGTTTACCTTAAGTAATCATTTTAATTATATCACCGTGTACAGAAAGCTGGAAAAATATTACTGTTTAAACAATTTTTAATAACGCATATTAAGAATAGTTCTCGATTGGCTTTAGAATTCCTTATAACTTCGAAGGTGCAATCAAAACAAATTTAAATAATATTTTGTATAACCCGAATATGCAACAGAAATAGTTACACCTTGCAGTTTGAACACTATGTTAGAGAAATGCACAGGGAATTTTTACAGAACATTGGATTATTTGAATATCTCAAAGAGATTTAAAATTTACAGGGTTCTCCGGTTTCTATGCTAATTTTTGTATTCAAAGAAATAATTTCAGTAATAAATAAGAAAGCAATTTGGGATCTTAAACTCTTCGTTGCACCTTACTCTTAGTTATTCTAAGTTACTATTCTTAGGCTACAGGCATTCTGAATATAAGGCATGTAATTTTGAAAGCATTATTTTACACCACAATGCATCATACTCCCATTGAATTACAGTACATTACATCATTAATTTTCGTAATTCATGTTTCCCGATACTTAGATATAAAAAATAAAATATATAAGAACGAAATAAGAAGAGGAAAAAAGCAGCTTCAGTTAAAAAAGCTTAACTATTAGCAAAATGAAAATTAACCTTACAAATAATTCATACTATTTAGAATCTTCTTTCAGTTGGAATGCAAATTTTACTTTGTGTGTACGGGGAGTATGATGTTTGGTTTTTATCATTTTTGTTTCGAAAAGAAATCTAATAACTTCTAACTAATAAATAATTTTATCGAATAATCCCGATACTTTTTCTTAAACTGGCACTTCTACCCGTTTATAAATGACGTCGATCGAAGAAAAAAGCTACTTAGCACCATTTTGACATTATCCTTACTGTACAAAAATTTTGTTGTATTTCCTCAGACAAGTGAGAACGTTTTTCTTGCTTTTTAGACGCTAACCAATAAAGGATTCTTTGAAAGACTGCGTAAAGATCTTTTGAGGCTGCGGAGCTTATCTCAGCTTTTCTGTCAGTCTCTTCGACATTCAAGCCGCGAAGCTCAAATATTTGCTTTCGCTCGAAAGCTCCAACAATAGCCTGATGCGTCGTTGAATAGGTTGACAAGGAAAAAATGAAAATCAATTGATCTGGAGATACGGTAGGGCATTTTTGAAAAGATTCTTAACATAATTTAGACAAAATTCAACAAAGATAGAATAGCATGTTTCTTTCAATTAATAATCAGTTGATTTCACTTCCATGGAAAGTAATTCCTGATTACATTAATTAAGAGACTGAATGTGTTTGCTAATGATTATGAAAGTATGCATATAAGGTTTTAAAAGATAAAAGTTTCGGTTTCATTACATTAATTATTTATTATTAGAACATACAACATTGCGCAATGACATTCGTGCTTAATGATGGTAAAGAATTCTTGAAATCTAACAGATTCTATTTAACGTACTTACTTTAGGAGAATTTATTATTGCAGTTCGGGTACTAATGAAGACAGCGCTTAAAATGTTTCAACAGACGGCCAAATAGTTGACGGAATTAATTAAAAAATATAGGATTACGGGGCACGGTCCCTGGAAAACTCACCTTGAAATTACACGAAGTCAAACCTCAAAAGTAGATTTACGTATTTTTCTCGAAATATCACTCAGACTGACGTTCAGTCTAATTAATGAAATGTGTCTCAGTTCTTGGAAATGTCTCTTTTTAAAGTTGCGCTTTGCGTGAATGGAGATAAGGTGGACTGCGGTGAGCTTGTTCCTGCGCGAAAGGAGAGAATGTGGACTGCAGTGAGTTTGTTTCAATAAATCCATAGTTTCGAAATCAAAAGTTTCTGAAAATCTTCATATTCGTCACCAGGTTTGTGATTTTCCGCTCGGTTGGAACTAGTGTTAATTTTAATGTACACATACTCCGTATACAGCATAATAAATTAACATACCTAAAACGTATGTTAACAACTACGCATACATTTTAACAGAATTAGAAAACAAAATAAGTACAAAACAGAAGAAAATCTATGCGAGATGGGCGCAGCCCAAATACTTTTAGCAAATCCAGAACAGCAAGACACCAATGATCTTCAAAAAGAGCAGTGTGAGTATAATTACGGTGATGTTGATCTCCCACCTTGCAATCTGCGTTTAACCTCAAGTGATTATTATTATATTCTCTAATATGACATGAAAAGAGTGCTTTCAAAACAGCTTGAGATAAACCTACAGACAGAGGGCATAGATTTGTTCAGATACTAATGGAAAAAGTACATTGACGTAAGAGGAGATCATATTGAAAAATAAGTTATAAAACTTTCTTTATTTCTCATAGATATTTTTTGAAAAACACTTTTTTAACCTACCAGCTGCATTTATGATTTCGTGGAAACTACATATAATAATCTTATCTTCAGGGTATGTGCAGGGCTTAGTCAAATGTCTGTATAGCATAATGCTCTTTACAATCGCTTTTATTTAAGAAATGGAACATTTCAGACTTTCATTGACATATATTTAGGTCGTACAGAAATGAACGACACAAATGCTGCCACAGATCGGAATACATTTTATTAACAAAAAACTAATAGTACGCCAGTTAGAAATAATTCTTGATTATGTCAATACACTTCTGCCATCTGGCTGGGAGGTCTCGAAAGGCTTTGGTAAACCAGTCTGTGGGGGATGTTGGTGCATAACCTATGGACAGTTTCATGCAATTCGGCAGAAGATTCAACATGCTGGCCCTTACTGCGTCCTTCACATTGTCAAGCAAGGCGTAGTCCTAGTCCGAGGTCTTGATTTGAGATCCGAGGTCCCCGTACTTTGCACATACATTTGTCATCTTCAAATCACCATGCACAATCGCCTGCAATGTTTCTTGCGCAAGTCCTATCTCTTCCTGCATCTTACTGAACGTTATGCGCCTGTTCGCCATTATCAGATCCGACACATCTGCCACATTTGCTCTGTATGTGATGTTGCTGGTTGTCCCGCGTTGACATCTTTAGCTGTAGTCTCCACTCCACTGCTGAACTTGGCCAACCAAAGGGTTACAGCACGACTTGAGGGTGCTTTGTTACCGCACACTGACACCATGCCACGATGGATCTCACTTCCCTGTATCCCTTTCTTCCATAGGAACCACGCTGTCCAACGCTAGCCGTGATAATCACCTTCCATCATTGCTGTTTATGATCTCAATGACGACGGCGAAAGGGACAGGCGCTGACTTATACTGTCGGCTTGCGACAAGCTCCATCTATGCATTCCGAGTAGCTAACGCTCCCTTGTGTCCATTTTACTTGTTTTGCCTTCGCGTAGTGTATTAGTTTCGTTGTGAGAGCTGTTGTTTCAATAATTTCTATATGAACCAAGTACGATATTATTTTATTACTTTCTTACTATTACTATATTGCGCTTGCAAAGTAAAGACCTATACAGATGAAACAACAGCATGTAACTATTTGTGTTCTATTTTCTAGAACACAAATAGTTACATTAAATTTCATTTTAAAGGTCGAGAAAAATCTGCCTTCTTGCCCGCAGGCCGAATTGCTTGCTTTTGCTTAGAAACTCTAATTTTAATTGTATTGTTTTTTTAATAGTTTTAACTGTATTTAGTGCTTTATGTTTTTCTATATTTTTCAAATTTTGATAAAGATATTTTGAGGTTTTATGTATTTTTGACTTTTCACGAAGTAAGAGCTGACTTAATTGAATGAGAGATATATCTCTAATGAAATTCGAAGAAATAAGTTTAAACCAAATGCAGAAAAAATTGCGTATAATTTAATATTTTGTACAAGGAAGTCAAGTGGTGTACACATGAGATTTTTTGCTTTTGTTCTAGTACATACCCCAAACTCTATATATTGCTTCTGATAAAATTTAATAGCTTTTTATAAAATCAGAAAAAGTGTTGTTAATTAAACCTAAAGAAAGAACCAGACTACGACCTAGCTTGCAACGTCCAAGTTTAATGCTCCTTACTTTCGGAGACCCCCAAATAACCCTAAAACATACTTTTTTAATGGAAACGAGGACACTAAGCATTGAGAGACCCCGAAAAATCTTGTAACTGGAACCTCAAACTGTTCCAATGGAACTCTAAGCAGACAAAGTACAAGCAAAAAATTAAAGCGTATAAATAAGAAGAATATACTTAACATCTTCGAAACGAGGGTTAGGTTAGGTTATTTAATTACGGCAAAGCCTCGAGGGCTATCTGCCTAAGGAGAAGGATGCCTTCGTGAGGACTAAGGGAAACTGGCTAGTATACACGTTACACATGGGGAAAACCACGGAAACACCCATGCAGCCAGCTCGTTCGCGGGATTCGAACCTCGGACCGAACTACCAGTGTTCAGCGACTTTACCGGTCGGCCGCTAGTGGACTTTCGAAACGAGGGAAATGATTTTTTATAAGAAGAGCTTGAAATATTAATTTTATTTTAATATCGCGTATTCCCATCTTCAAACTGTATTTTTCATAATTTCTGTTATTAAAACGTATGTAGAATGCGCATTTTAATATTTTTATATTTAAGGACTATGAAGATGAAAATGTAACGTTTTCAATAGATAACTATATTTTATTAAATGTAGTTGCAGAAATATTGGAACCTTTTTAAAAAATTATATCTGAACAAATACTGTTAAGACGAACTAAACACCTTGCTACCGGTGATAACATATCAAAGATATTTGCTGGTTAATCTGCTTAATTAATCGATTTTTTAAATGTATTTCAAAATATTTCCGAATAAATTACCCAAATAATAGCACAATGCTCACAGCAAACCATGGTGCTGTAAGATTTATTACATCGCATAAGGCAACTCCAAATACTTTAAGTTACTTTAAAGCAAATTTCATAAATTATATATATGCATAAGAAGTAGAAAATTGAATAAGAGCGGTATTATAGATTTTATCTGCCGTCAGATAGTTACATGTTGCTTCCTTCTTCTAAAGTACAACGCGAAGAGTTTATTAAAAGCATTTTTTCCTTCTAAACTCTATTTTAAAAGTAGAATATTTCAAATTACTTCATTTTTTTCTCATTATAAAACTATCTGATAGTTATTTGAGCGTTCTCATCAATTCACTTTCATAATACTGCTCCACCAACAAGATTCCTTTTCTCTGGAGGATTACAGAGGCTTATCTTTTATTAATGAAGAAACTTGACCGTCTAAATTAAAAAAAGTATTTGAAACAACAGAAATAAATGTTAATAAGCTTTCTTCTTAATAAAGGCACTGTATAAATAATTTTAAATTTAGTATTAACCATTAAGTAACTCCTATATGATGCAATTATTTTAGACATTGAATTTAATATTTGTTTAAGAGACTCACAGAATAACATTAATGGAGCAATTATTTTTTCAAATTGAGACCACTTTTAATATTTCAGAAACATTTTTATTTCGTATCATTCTTCTTAAATAATAATGAAAAGTCTATGGCATAAAATTAGGATTTGTTAGATGTGACAAAGCACACTATAGGAGAGATTATACGTGAGGGAAGAAATGCCTTTCGGGAGGACTTTCTAAAGAAAAGTAGCCCATATTCACTTTACACGGAGAGAACACATAAGCCAATTAATTCGCCCTGAGCTTTGAACTTGTATCGAATTTCCAGAATTTAGGGAACTTATCCACTTGGCCGCTAAACTTACGTATTGCAGATTTGATAAACCTATTAGTATTCTCTTCCAAAATTTAAATTAGAAATATAGTTTCATTTCAGATTTTAATATTCTTAATAATATTATGGGACTGAATACTCACCATTTCTTATTACCATCGAAACTCATTTCATCTTCTTCTTAGTTCATAAGTTATGCAAACTGACATAATTATTTATTCTGAAAAATATAAGCTTAACCATAATAGATACACGAGAGAGAGCAGAAAATTTCAATGTTATTAACGAAACAAAAATGTTACTTTTATGTGTATAAAACTTAAACATTAGAAATTTTAACTATTTCTAGTGATGTAACGGTATTTACGTATTAACCCAACCACTTTAGTAAAAGTCGCCAAATTTTCAGAATGTTCCAAACTCTGGCAACCATGCGCATAACCATTCAAATGGCAAACAAGCTTATAAAAACTGCTTTCAGTCAAGCGACGCTGCCATTTTCGTATGTGTTCTTTTTCGTTATATTCTAAGTTTCAAACGGATTTCATAAACAAATCGTCATAGTTCTTGCCTTGAAATTAGCTTTAAAATATGGGCGTGTGGAATTTGCCAATGAAAGAAACTTACATATACTTACAATCACAGTAATTTCTAAATCAGTTTCGTTGACAGTGATTCTGTATGCCATACTAATAATATAGACTGCACTTGGAGACATCTAAAAAGTACTTTGCCTTCATATAATCGTCAAGTTGAGTTTAAATTTCATTTGGCCGTGTATATATTTTATTATCAGTGTGCAGAAACAGGAGAAGATTCAATTAAAACATTTGGGAAAATAGTCAGAAAAATTAACTGGGAGGAGTTTAAAATTTGTAATAACAGCGTTGAGTAAAACCGTATACTTTAGTTTGGTTATTTTCATTTCTGCTTTGCCTTTCGTCAAAAATGAATGAAAATTGCATTTTTGCAAACTTTTTCGAACGATTGCACTTGTTTTTAACATTGTTTAATTATTTTAACAATAATTTTAATCATTTATTTATTTTAATTTGTTGTTATTATTATTATTATTGTAATTATTTAAAGTTTCACCAACCGGCTGCGTATATCACATCAGTTCCGCTGTTTCATAGTTAGGCTAATATGACATATTTTTTGTACATTTCTATCTGATTTCTTAATAGAAAGAGTTAGAATCAAGAAAGAAAAAGTAAAAATATTCTATAAAATGAGAATGATATTAAAAGAAAAGTTTTGTTCAAAGATTTGTGTGCCTTGCAAATAAAAGAAACACTTTAAGAACTTATCACAGACAATTTGGATTGAACTACAGCATTTTTCTTACCAAATGAAATTACGAAAAGCCTCACGCGAAAGAAAGTTACATTGAATTTCCCTCAAATATTCAGGAGACGTAAAGTAGAAGTTATTCATCATATATGATTCCTTACAATGGCTTTTTGAATAACTGAAAGGCAGAATATAAATTATCTATATTTGAGATGACCAATTTTCTTTTACAATAAAAAGAAGGACGAAAAAAATTTAAGAAAAATGTACAACGTAAATAAAAGAAATATTTTATTCTTTCAAACACATTTTCAAAAAACCTCTTTCAACTGCTGTCTTAGTTTCAGGGCAGTGCAACGATAATTTAACAAGAATAACTAAATTTTCGTATAGAATGTGTTCATTTTTGAAATGATTAAATATTTTCACCCATCTTATATCAGTTTCAACATGGTGATTTTTCCATTCTTCTAATTAACCAAAATTTAAATATACATTCAGTCGTCTAATCTTTTCAAACAAAGAATTGTCATCGATTTAATTATCAGGCATTCCATTCGGTGAAAACTCAACAGTTTCCAATATCTGCCTAATTTACTTGCGATGAAGTCAAAAAGCACCTTTGAAAACTACTATTTCATGTGAAACTTGTTTCAGACCATTCTTCCACATATCGGAAACTTGGAATTCTGCACTTCTTTGGTTAACTTTTCCCTTATGTCCAGGTTAACTTTTCCCTTATTTATTAATTCCTCTAAGTTTGAAAATTTTCTTTTTATTATTAAAGGAAAAATTTTTTCTTCAAATCGTGATTTATATTGAAGGACAAAATGGTTAAAACTTCTGTAGCTGAAATATGTTCACCTTCAATCTTTTGAATAGTTTTGTGGAAAACAGATGCCTGATTATGTACAAAATACATTAATATTTCCGACAATTTATAATTTTTTTTTCTTTTTCAAAGTTTCACCTCCCCCCCCAAAAAAAAAATCAGAGTCTAAAAAAATATGAACGGATAGTGTCAAATAATTGTAAAACACTTTCTAAAGCAGGTGTTAGAACGAGCCATATAACTTTTGAATATCCTAAATGTTTTTTGTATTCAACATTTGCGTCTTCACAAAATTAAGTAGCTGAAGTACAAATCACTTTTCGTAATTATTACTTCTACATCAGCTGGCATGGCACAAGACGCTGTGTTGATTGCAGATGACAAAATATGTGCATTGCAATCTATTCCTACTGTTTCTCTACGAGAATAGCTCCGGCCACATTATCTGGCGGGTGGCGGTCGCTATAGCAACAGGACTAGTGTATTTAAAATAGGGACAAATCAAGGGTTGCCAGTTCCTTTAAATGCACCAAGATAGCAATCTGAAAAGGAAATTTTCAAGACACCCACGCAGAAAATGTGTCAAGGCTCGTTTCTACGGCAACAGACAGCTGCAGACTAACTGGCGAGAGTTTTTCTTATGATAGAGAAAATGTAGTATTTTCTTTTGGTATAAATAATGTAATTTTATGTAATTTTAATCTTTTGGAATAAATCTTGTAACATGGACTTTATTCACTCCTCTGCATCTTCGGCCAACAAAATTTGTGCTTGTATTATCAGCTGACAGTACAACAACTTCAGATTTCAAATTGTTTTCATTCAGTGCTCTGCATAGGTGGTTTGACAAAAGTTCAGCAGGTTCGTCCTCAGTGGATTCTAAATTTAAAATTTTTACATTAAAGCCCTTGGTAACATTGTAATACCTTAATTGTACTGGATACAATTTGATTTCGTCATGATTTGAAGCATCAGATAAAACCGTTACGAATGCTACATTTTTCATGTCTTCTGGAAGTACATTATCACAGTAATTTTTGAATACTGAAATGATAATAGCCTCACATTTTGTCCTGGGGCATAAAATTTAGCATTGTGATAATTTTTCAATTTAATAGTTGTATATAAAATACAAGACATGACAGGTAACTTGTTTTCATCCTCAGAATAATTAGAAGTTTCAAAACAATTATTGCTTTGTTTTCAGATACCCCACATTAGGATAGTTTTGAAAGCAGGAGAGATGAAAAATGAGCAATGCTCTCGCCGGAACTCGAACAATGGACCTCTAGAGTTCGCGTCGAGCGTGCTGACCACTATACCCCGAAGACATGCTAAAAATCCGGGAGAAGTACATTACATACTTCCTCTTTCAAAGATCGACTGGGTTTTTAGGGGACCCAGTCGCCAAATCCTGGTGGTACAGAATCATCACCCACTACCTTTTTCAGTTCAGGTGCACTGTAGACACATTAGGTTATTTTCTGAAGTAGGAAAGATGAAAAATGAGCAATGCATATCTCGAATTCGCGTCAGGCATGCTGACCACTACACCACAAGGGCGAGCTAAGAAGACGGGGGAAATAGCGTATAATTTGACTGCTGTAAGCTGATGCATCTAATGATTGCTTGTGTTTGTTTTGGCGTTCAAGTGTTTCGTTATAGCTGATCTGTTTCCAACTGCAATACCCAATTCTTCTCTGAAAATATTGCAGAAAACAATGGTGTCTCTCTTTGATTGGAGGAATGGAAATGTATTTTCCAACTGATCTTTGAACTGGCATTTCCTTTTTATTGATGTTTCCATCCCTTAAGTGAAATTAAAAATGAAAATGAAAATATAGAGCTACACGAATGATGCAAGCACATTTTGAATAAATAAAACCAATAATAAAATTAAAACTTTAACAATAAAAGAGGTAAAACTTTATTAAATCTATATTTAAATAATTTTGCATTTGTGTTGAAAATAGAGTTTCATAAATTTGAATTAATGAATTAATAAAACGGGAATTTCATTTACCTATGCATAATATTCACAAAGAAAGAAATAACTTCGTATTTCCCTTAGAATTAATCACGAAATATAATGTAAAGAAAGTGAAGTACGCAATGGTGCAAAACACGTGAAATTCTATGCCCCGCACATTGCGTTTCACAAGCGCGTCTTTTCGAACTGCACCGTCACATGATCTGCAACAGTTTGGCGCGGTATCTCTGAATAAAAAAATTAATAGATTAGTTTTAAAATAACGAAAAGAAGGTCATGTAGGAGGACACTTTGCGAGGAGGGACAGAATCTACACAAGAAGGGGACGATTGGCCACCTTTTTACTATAATGCAAAAGCAACTAATCGTTCCATGAAGATTACTGAATAGGATTTATGAAAGAGTCGCTCATAGCAAAATTTATGCATTAGAAATTTCGGAAAAAAGGAATAGGCATCTTAAAATTACATGGAAAACTAGAAAGTTGCAGCAACAGCTATGAAAACAAAATTTATTTTGCATTAGTCGAATGTATGGAGGTGCAAAAGACGTAAATGATGTAAGGCTGTACTAAAATTTTGCATGAGCTAAATCTTAAGAAACTATATATCTCAGAACGTGAAATAAAGGAGAAAAATTTTCGGAAGTTATTTTCATACCCGTTGCAAAGCATTTTGAAGTTAATCAAATTAATATTTATATAAATAACTAGCGGGCAAGCCCGTCAGATGAGCGGGCTGGTGCTGAAGCAAAATTTATAAGTTATATGTACACCTGAAAAGAAAATGCATAAAAGCATTTCAGTATGAATGAAATCAGTTCATTCTTTCCAGGCAACAAACAATTCGTAAATAAGTTTTTTGTTAATTAAGACACAATAACACGCCGAATAAATACTAATTCAGAAGTCAAACAACAAAAATCAGCGTTATACCTACAAAATTTTGTAGGTATAACGCTGATTTTTGTTGTTTGACTTCTGAATTAGTAAGTTTTTTGTTGCCAAACCAGGAAACAAAAAAAACTTTTGGCAATTCAGGTTAATACGTATTCGTACGACGTCTTGATTTAAATTTTATGTAATATATCAATATTTTATCTCAATATCAATTAAAGATATAACGTGGCAAAAATATACCGTTATCAATTATCCTAACCTGAAACAGAAAGTCACTCACAGCAGCTATTTATTTAAAATGCTGACATTAACGAAAAATGTTCGACATATAATAACGTCACAATAAATCGCGCGCTTTCTTCTACGTCAGAATATGACATTATATATTAATAACATATTTAATTATTGGCAATGATTATTTTATTTCATATTTCGTAAAACTTGCAAATATTTTATTAATAATCTCTACGATCTGAAAACGAGCTGTAGCAACATTTTTCGAAGTAAAGTGACAGTAAAGTCTCCAGTGACTCTAGAGAACTATGGCCACTCGGAAAAATGAATATAAAAATTAGTGTTTTCAGAGTTTTTAATTAATACTCCGCTAATTATTAAAACTAATACTACTATGTCATACGAAAAGGGGAATGGTTGAAATGGCTTTGCACGAATTTTTGGAATCCGGGGATAACTCTCATGAAACACAACTTTTCGCCGTTCCGGAGGATGTTGCCATCAAGAAACAAACAAAGGAAACATAGAAGCGTACAGATTTTAATAATATAGATAATGATGATTCAATCTCAGCATTCTGGAAAAGATATTTTCTTTGAATTTTGTACATGAGCTTAATTATTCTTTTGCCAAATGTATTTCAGTCCAACAAATGAGAATAATATATGATCACGCAGTACTATGTCACTCAAAAGGTTCCTCTAAAATCAGCATTATAAAAAAATCTCCAAAATAAATATGTTAAAGTAATTGTTTTACACCTTTACAGTAGAGTTGTTTATATTCGAAGATTTGTGTAACACTACATTTGTTGCTTCATTGCGATATGAGTTTTGATTATTTTATGTATGACTATTTTTAACAAGCTCAGCAAAAATTGATATTATCTCTATCTGTTAATCTTAACTTTTTTTAGTAAAATAGATATCTAAATGCGGTTCGGAATAAAAATGAGGCATTGTACAGAACGTTAAGATAGTAAAGGGAAATAATCCAATCCGAAGAACTCCCATCTATAGGCCTATTTTAATCGTAAATTAGAATCCTTGTTGTAGTTGAGAACGAAGTACTTGAAGCTTATATCTGCTTAACTAGAAATTGTATTATATCTATCACTGAAATCTCCTAATAAATCTTCAGTGTTCAGCCATCGGATAGTAACTTCACTCGCTGTTATATAATCCTGGGGAAAACCTTCTGAGATTAGCTACTTCCCTCAACCTATGTGGCCCTTGAGCATTTGCAAGAGATATTAACATTCACTTGAACGTTGTTGTTCTCATTCCATCGCTGAGTCGCCCCTGTGGGTGGGGGATGCCAAACCGCAATCAATATTGAAGAAAGCCGCTACTATTCATTAGAAATGCATCCGTATGCGATCAATAAAATTCCCCATTCAAGGTTCTTGAAAGCCATTACATACTTATGAGAAATTAATTGAAAAAACATTAAAATAACTAAAATATATATACAAAAGGACTATAAATACAAATTCTTGTTTTACTATAGCTCTGATAATATGGACATTATTAGCATATTGAACTCGGTAGAATGATTCTTTGAAGTAGAAAGATTGCTGAAAGGAACAATATTTATTACGGTCTACACTTAAATATACTGTACAAAAGAATAAATATGCTAATATAGCTATATAATATTATGCTACAAAATAACGATAATTAATGAAACTAAAAAATTACTGAAAGAGAACAATTGGGCTGTTTTTATGCTGTTAAGTTGTCTTATGTACCACTAAATTTAGTACATTATGCTTTCACAACTTTGCTGATGTGTTTCAGATGTAAACAAGCAGCCTGTACTAATGCTGTATAATAGCTCTTCGTGGCTAACAGCTATTTTTGGACTCATCTCACCAGAGAAACTAAAGAAAGAGACAACTTTAATCGAAAATACTTCTTGTACATCCTTAAAGGCTTCCAATGCAAAGCAAACCATTTGCATATCTTACTTTTACGCCTTTTTTTCGTCCGATGGTGACACCAGTATTTCCTATTGTTAAAGAAGAAAAGCATTATTTTCTCTCTATACATTCTTTTTTAAAGTTTTTCTCAACTTTCAGTATAAATCACGACGGTTAGAAATCTATCCCTAGCGACGTATAAACACGGTTTAGATTTTACTTTTCTGATTTAATGGAAATAGCGTCAGATTGAAAACAAATCCTTAAGGCAGACCGTTACTGTTAGAAGACAGCATCTGGAATAAACAATGAAAAAAAAAAGCTAAAACGAAAGAGTATTTTCTTATTTATTCCGAATTCGCACAGATTTTATTGAAACTATGTGATAGAATTTTTAAACAATCATGAAAAAGCATGGAAATCGGTTAAGTTGCTCAAAAATATGTTACTACTCAGTGAAGGTACTCAAGAAAGAGTCAATATTTGTTTCACGTAAGCAGGCTGATTGTGATTATAATCAAACAATTTAAAATTAGATTTATTACACATTTTGAAAACAATACATTTTTTAGAGTTAAACTATAAATATCGTAATCGTAATTTCTATCTTCGAACTATGGAAATTATGATGTAGGAAGGAAGGCATTATCTATAAAGGCATTTTAGAATAACAATTTTTAGTTTTAATTTTCTTTCATATTAAATTTTTTCGCAAAGGAGTTCTATGTAACTGAAAATATTTTACTATACAAAAATATTATCTCGCCCTAATATCATTTTAAATACCACATGTGTAACTTTTGTTTTTCGCTTTGACAGGTTATAAATTTCGATGGAAGTGTATGAGTTCTTAGTGAGGGTCAACATTTTACCAAAACAATTTTAGTCAATTGAGATAATTTAAAATTTACAAATGCTTGAAGATAATTAAAGGCTAAAAATATATCATACAACCTTAGTATATGGAATTGTATTTCGCTGAAAAAAATCTGGTAATGAAAAAAAGATAACGTGATTACATAGTGTTGTGGATTAAGAAACTTTAATATTCCTCATATTTTCATTTTACTCATTTTGCCGTTGGATGCTTTTTCTTACACAATTTATCCTTTTTCCCAGACTGCCATCCAGACGATATGAGTGTTAGTGTAGCTAATCCGATACCGAAGGGCTTGGGCTCGAATCCCGGAAAAGCATGGCTGTAATTGTTCGCCGCTTCATAAGGAGGTAACGGTGATCCACACTTATTAGATTCTTCCCCAATAAAATGGCTACCACTTCTGGCTTTTTTAGTGGCAAAGCCCAAGTCGGTTAATTGCCCGCGAATGGAAAAAAGAGGAAAAATTGTCCTTTTTCCACCATTCCTTTAGACTTAAATAAGGTAAAATAAGGTAAAAATCTGAGAATTTTTACCTTATTTATTGAGTAAATTTTGTTTTATCTTTCTTCGTTGATAAAAGATATATGTAAAAATATATGTATTATATTATTTGTGTTTGTTTTAAATTTCAGTTTAAATTTTGTATGATGCTGCATTTTATTAATTAATATGAAATATTGTTTTTTAAATTTTGACAATTGTACTATGCCAAAAACCAGTTACCCTTTTCTAAGGAAGAGAGGTTTTTTAATCTATTGTACCTTAGCATTCCCCAGCCATCAGCAAGCTGATACATTGATTTTGTTGGAGAGGACGTGCCTATTAATTACCAAAGTATTATTGTGTTATTCAGTATTGCATCTTATCATTATGCTTTTGTATTTCTATTGTATTACATATGTGTATCCACAATAAGAAGAAATTATTCAATTAATCATAAATTGTATGTTATATTTCCATATGAAAGTTATCTACGAAAATATTTTCATCACGAACGTTTGAGAAACATTTGAATGTAATACATAACAAAATACGATGGATGCGCTAAGAAACGACTGGCGACCTCAAAATTAACTATTCTAAATTTGGTTTCCTCCCCCTAAATTAATCTGTTTTCCCAAATTCGAGAACTTTTCATGTTACATAACAACTTCAAATTAACCAATAGCAGCTTAGATATACTTATGCATCTACTTGGTATAAATACTTCTTTGCAAAAGACTACGTTATCATTTTCCTAGCTATGACGTCGTATCCTTTTACTCGTGTATATAAAAAATTACGGAAATTGCTTATGATCCGGAAGTATCTATTAAGACAGGGCTCCTTAAACGTTTTTCAGTCGCGATCCCAGGACCCCATAATATTTACGAAAATTTTGTAGGACTCCATAAGCATTACACAACTCGCGTGAGTGAAACTAACAATTTTAAGAGATAAGATGTAATTAATGGATGGTGGATTTACATTACAGATCGTTTTTCATACATCAGCTGCTACGTGGTGGGCAAGCATAAACTGCGAGACAAATATACCGCGTTTATGTGACTTTTATGAAGAAGATGTGCTGAAATTTGTGCCTCACTAGAAGAATTTTCCTTAGAGCTTACGGTAGCCACTCCAGATTTATGTGTAACTATTTTATTTTATCTACCTGTTGGACTTCTAAATTCAAAGATTGTGTATATTCTTTTTCGTTTTCCAATGAAATCGTAATTTTCATTCTGAATTATCAGTAACATATGATTAAACTAAACAGGTTTATATTTTATATCCACAGAAACTTCTTGGGTATTTACAAAATATTTTTGGCGCAAGGAGATGTCTTTTCCTTAAAATTATTTTCCTTAGTTACTTCTTTAAATAACCAAAGACTTTCTATGTCAAAAACCTCTTTGGCAATATTTCCAATGCAAGAAAATGTATATTTTTGTTAATTATTGCATAGTTATTTACCAAAATCTCCATAGTTTGCAAAGAAGCATTTAGTTTTAAACTAGCCAGTCTTATTCAGATACTTTCTACCTTCCCTCATTTCCATTTCCTTCCAGAATGATCTTTCAGTTTCGTGTTATGTTCAAAGTAGGGTAGAAATATACTATTTAAGCTGGTGTCTGAATTATTTCAGACAGAATGTGTTCTGCCGTTCGGCATGTTCTGTCTGAAGTAACTCAGACACCAGCTTCATGCATCAGCTGAAGCTAACCGCGTTAATTATCTCTATGTAGCTTGAGTTGATTATTTAACTTAGTTTTATTTTTATACTTCTATTTTGGGTTGCAACCAAACATATTGTCTAAGTTTGTAAGCACCAGGAGTGCCATCTGTCAATTATTTCTTGAGTTGAATAAAAGGGTCTATTCAGCCTTCCTCGGTCTTATCATTGATACAGTTTGAACTTAGCGAATAGTTGCTTTATAGTGCAAGTAAAGATCTACCCAACAAAAAATCTTACACTTAACAAATTCTGAGTACGCAACTAATCTCCATTTTAACGAAATTTAACACTACTTTACATCAGTTCCGCGAATGCTTGCTTCATTTATTATTTTAGCGAAATGGGAAAAAATTACAAACTAATTTTAATTTTAGCAAATGATGAATGTAATGGTTTAAATTTAATTATTTAATTAGTTTTATACTAATAACATAGCGTGTTTGAAGGCGAATAATTCTGAACTGTATTATTATGCTATGTTGAAATGTTCTTCACACTTCTTAATCATTTAGTGGTACTTGCGTCTGTATTTAACAGGACAAGAACTGTTTTACACATAAATTACACTTATATTTATATGCAAACCAATCGAATATTGAGTAAACATATATGAGTATCGTCCTAGGCAATGAGCATGAGTACGTACAGATGCTAATATGAGAGTAAAACCTTATCATCTGTATGTCCAAAGAAAGATCGAATATAATCTTAGTTTTGTGTTTTTTACGCTAGTTAAATTAGAGTTAACTAGAATAAGAATTGTATTTTTCTCTACTGCGTGTTAAGTATCCATTGGTAAAGAACTCAAGCTGATTAAATAATTTTTCTAACTAAATTTTCTGCGGACTAGGCTTATTACGAGAAATAAAATTAAATTAACGTGGCTTAAACATAATCAAAATTATAATACACAGGTTGTAATTAGTTCAAAGCAGTGTAATAAGTTAGGGATGATTAGAATTTAATGAACTTTATATGTAAACCAGAATATTTTATAAGCGAGAAATTTGTAGATATAAGAAGAAAGTTAAGGGAACTTTGGGATAACTTTTCTTAAGAATGTTTTTGACATTAAAGAAAAGACAAATTCAAAATCGTTTACTCTGATTTTATGTATACATCAACAAATAGTATAATGAGAAGAAATGGTTTAATAGAAAACATATAAGTTATAATCATATACATGGGAACGGAATGCGTTGAATTCTTAATGCTATGCTATTTTTTATGACATCTGAATTGGGGGTCAACCATCTTGAAAATCTTGTAGTTTTTATGAGTTCTACTAAACAGAGAACAACACCGATCTAAAGTGAAGAAAAAGATTGATAATGTTCAGAATTTCAATCGCTAGACCAACAAAAAGCAAATTAAAGGAATTATAAGGTATTGCTACCTTGTCGACATTGGACTTAGACTGCATTAATTCTTTTAATTGATCAAATACTAAAAAAGAAAGCTCTGATAATGAAAGAATGTTGTCAAATACAGAATCTATAAATCAATATCTGTAGAAACAGAAAATTTTTATTCACGTGTAGTCTTGATTGTGCGTACTCCGTAAAGCAAAAATATTTCAGAGAAATAGAAACTGTTGCACGTTATGGACTTTCAAATAACTTCTCCAAAACTGTTGAATATGTAGACAGCAGATTTCAGTTGTAAATACTAAGAAGTTTGACAAATATTGTAAATTCTAAGAAGTTTTTCTGATATATTTTTTATTGACCCTGAATCATTCGGTGTAACATTAGTCGAACTATCTTAAAACATCCTAAACGTAAACTAAGTGAAAAACGAAATTTGATAGCAACATTACTAATTGTTTCTTTTTCAATTGTTTATGACAAAGCAAATGAGAGATATTTACCTTAAGAAAAATGCTTTTACTGAAGACATTCTAAAGAAAACTAGTTCACATTTATAGTGTTCATGGTCAAAATCATGAAAAGCCCATTCAGTCAGACCCTTTGGCATAACATAAAGTAAGTCGAATCAGCAGACGTCTTACACAGTTGTTTTAAAAGACAGCAAAAAGCCAGACTTGTGATAGCGTTCATTTAAGTGAATTATTTTATTAATTTATAATTAAATATTTGCTTATTTTTAATTGAAAAATCTATCATTATCCATATAGTGTACATATATATATATGTTTACAAAATACAATGAATACAATGAAAAAATACCCATGCTTTCTTTTTCAAAGAAACTATCTAGAATATCTAGCGTCTTAAAGTGTTTACACCTCTAAACATTTCGTATTGCTGCTGAAAAATATTATAGATAGTATGGATTGTTCGTATAGCTGCTGCTGTATGCTAAATGCACACACAGGAAGAAAATTAAGTGTCATACATGTATATATTTAATTTAAAGCACAGGCTCGTCAAAATATACATGTGCTTCCTGTTAACCGTTATTTCTACATCAATATTTATATAAGTGTCACTTCATTACTTATTCATTTTCCATATAATGTGTTCTGACTTGAAATAGTTTTGTAAAGGAAATGACACAAATACATAAAATGTGTTAATACGAAATGGAAAATTCACGTGGAATTAGACGTCAAAGAAATTTTTCTTGACAGTTGGAATGGTGGAGAAAAGTGACGCTGAATCATTGAATTAAAACTTATATTTTTCTTGCCTGATTTATAATTAGTACCTATTTTTTAATAAAAACAGAGATTTCACTACACAGTATGCATTAAAAATGAAACGTCCAAATTTTTATTCTGGAAATGGTTTTCATGTGCACTGCTCATAAAATGATAGAAGCCTTCTTTTTCTAGAGAAAAGAAACCACTCGAAAAATTATTTATTGTTTTAGGTACTATATGTATTTAAATGCACTGCGACATATAACTTTGCCGACTTATCGTGTAATTATTAATTTATTTTTAACTCAAAAAATTGCTTTCCTGTGATAAACCGTGCATCAAAAATAATTCAGGTTTTGCTGTGTACTCGTAAAATATATTGTTAAATAGCACAAAATGTTTGTTTAAAAATATTGAAAACTTTCGAATTCATATTACTCCCAAAAGGACGTTTTTTCTCATTTACACATACCTACATGTTTCAACATCATTTGGACTAACGCCTATTTGGGCACTGCTTGCTTTGAAACCGTTGAGTTTCTTAATATAATATTCGTTGAAGTTTAAAAAGTATTAAATAGATAATAAATCAATTTCGAAATTCAAGTTTCGGCCTTCCATTTGCCCATATGCGGGTGGAGGACTACGTTCTTCAAAATTTGACGACTCTAGGTATTTTTGTTTTTTCACAGTGCGAGAAGCATACATCCATTCATGCAGATTCCTCGTTATTTAGTTTCTTTAAATATAATACATATTTGGTTGCAATTTTTGAAATTGATACATCCGTTTATAGTGATTCGACCCAAAATGCCGTTACAAGATTAACAGACCATCTGGGCTAACGCACTTTTGGGCTAAAAAATAAGTTACTAAATATCATTTAGTTTGATAAAGATATTCAAAGGTGAAGACTGGAGTTTTATAAACGTTTTTAAAGCTTTACTGCTTATAGATATGTTTCATTTCATTTATTTATTGATATAAGGTAAAAGATATAAAATCATTGACAAAGGAATTTGGAAAATCTATTTATTGGTATCCCTGAATCTTCAGATTATTGTTATATAATGACTGTATGAATATTTGTATCATGTTTACGAAACAATTGTGTCAAAATTATATAAAATATAAATCATTTTTTCCAGTGATAATATTTTTTTCCCTTGGACAATTTTAAATCATACTGCAGTATTTTTCCTTTCTTTCATATTGTCTGCCGATTATCAGACTTGTTTGATGAAATATAGTTGCATAGATGTTATATTTCCATGAGACTTAATGTTTGCAATTATTAAATGTCTATATAAATGAATGCATATTTATTCCTTAAATGCTTACTTTGTAAAGGCTTATATAATGAAATTTATGTCGTTTCATGAGAAGGGGCTATTAAAAATGACTAAAATGACAACATAGCTTTTCATAGGATAATCATAAACTTTGTAGAATGCTTCTAAGAATTTGTAATGCACTTTTATTAAAAGTATGTATAATATTTTTAATAAAAGTATTATACATACTTTAACTGCGACATACTTTGTTTTGTATGACGTGAAGTATGTCGACAAAAGTATGTCGCGGTGTTCATTTAAGCTGAAAATCTTTATTTCATTCATTTAAGCTGGCAGTGTTTCCGTTCGACTAGCTTTTCATATTCAGCTGTGCGGCCTGATTTTAAAATACTTTGTAATTCAGTCTGAAATGCTGTCTTCAAACACAAGAAACATTTCTACTATACCTGTTTCTCTTCTATTTAAATTTTAGTGTGATATTGTGATGTAATAAACTAAACTTAGACTTATAACCAAGGCGCCATAATTTTAAGCGTTTAATCTTTATTTCTAAAATGCAATCACATTTTATTATTCATGTTTTGTTTAGCCCAAAGCGGCTTTGTCCCTGAGAGAATATTGCTTTCGTTTTGCGATTTTGCGCGGATTCACTCTGAATGACCGATTCACTTTTCAAACTGTTGCTACCAAATATTATCGCCCTGTATTATATTTGAAGAAATTAAATAACGAAGCATCTACATAAATGTATGTATGTTTCTCGCATTGGGGTAAAACAACGGTACTTAGAGCCGTCCAGCTTTGAATAACCTACGTTTCCACCCGAATATGGACATCTGGAAGCCCAAATTTGGAATTTGGAAATTGTTTTTATCTGTTTCATATTTTGTAAATCTTTAAAGAATTTTTTTAACAAACTCAACGATTTAAAAGCGAGCAATGACAACACTCAACGGAGGGGGGGGGGACCTTTTTATCTCCAGCTCGCGGAACTGTGCATCCGAAATTCTAAAGATATGCACATTTTAAAATTATTTTGCGATATTGCTGTTGAACTAAATTTTATGGCTAAAGTGAAAAGAACATGATATTTAATAAATAAAGGTAGCACACAAAATGTTGAAAAAGGCCCCTTTGGAAGTAATTTAAAATCTGAAACCTTTCAGATTTGTTTTTTTTTAACCAGTGCGGGCCCTCAGCCGACTTTGGCTTGGCCACTACTAAGGCCCACTTAATTATGAAGGCACCTAATTGGTGGGCCACTTTTGCCTCCAGTGAAGGGAGGGACAGTTGAACCCATGTCTTCTCCGGGATTCGAATCCGGGCGCATTGGTATTGCAATCGGCTCCCCTAATCGCTATATCGTCTGGGTGGCTATTCGCATTACAAACAGAAAGAATTCCCAGCTTAAAGCCAGAAGCTTAAAGCCAGAAGACAAATCATCCCCACAACGCCTGTACTAAAGTTGACACTTAATTTTTCACTGGCTGTCTACGTCAACATCGTTAAAACGTTATTTTTCCTTTTATTTTTTATATCAGTTTTTTGTTTTCCTAAAGGTCTTTTTTTTAAACTTTTTCTTAATTTTGCCATTTACTGTGTTCTGAACTCTTGTGTTGCTGTAGCTACTTTCCATTTACTGTTTGCCTGTTATTTTTAGAACACTCGGTGGCGCGTTTGAAAACCGTGAGGATACAGAAGTAATATCATAATTCAATGAACTGAATTTAAAAGTAATATTATGATGTAATAAACTAAGGAGATAATATAATATCAAGATATCTCAGTTTTAAATTGTCCTTGTCAATGATATACAAATCTATATACCTTAAATTTTCTTGAATATTGACACATAATCTGGACTTTTTAAAGTTTTTGAAGTAAATGTAAAGCTAAATTCAGTGTTCATGTTCCTCTATTTATAAACTAATGTGTTATAATTTTTCTTTCAGTTATTCGTGCAACAGAAAAGCTACCTGTGATGGTTTATATTCACGGAGAGTCATACGAATGGAATGCTGGGAATCCTTATGATGGACGTGTTTTAGCAAGTTTCGGAAATGTCATAGTTATCACTATCAATTATAGACTTGGTGTGTTAGGTAAGTGTAACAATTTTAGCCTCTGTTTAATCACATTAATAATTCGAGTTGAACGACATTATACGAACATACTGAAATTAAATGCATAAATAGAAAGAAACAGAAAAATAAATGTTAACGTTATTTTGATTTATAAGAATTACTGTCCGTTTTTTATTAATGAAATATTTCTGTTATGAGTACAACTGCACTTAACGATACACTTCATAAAATGTAAAATGCAAAAATATAGAAATATTTTTGTCCTAAATAAATGTGGCTATATATTCAAGACTTGAAGATATTTCTCTAGATATGCAAGCATAACAAGAACCTATAATTATAGTCATATTTATAGCGTTATACCTTCCGGTGTACATTCGTACAGGACATTATTGAATGGATGCTGGTTGTGAAGGATTCCTCCCATTCTAAAGAAAAAAGAGAGTTCTAATATACTATCTCAATAGATGATCTAGATTTATTTTGCTTTCGACAGACATGAGCATATTGCACCAATCATTGTAATCAGCAATCGCTATAAGAAGAGCCGACCGTATTACGATTTAGAAACCTGATATTTTTAACGTAAATTTCCTTTAAATATTCATATATTCACATATAATAATATTTTAATAATATTCTGCTTTTCCGATGAAAACATCCGTCATTCAAACTTTTCTGGCACTAAAAATGATTAAATAAATACGCTTTTTAACCTTTAAAAAATGTAAAACGATTTCAAGCCTCAGTATTTATACTTATAAACTGTATTATAAACAAGTTAGGATTACACTTACGTTCTCACATGAATGTATTGATAAAACACTTCATAAATTCGAGCTTTCAAATAACTTACGGTAGTCAAAAGGAAGCGCAGTTTTCAAGATACCCTAAATGATGCAGACTACGAAACTATTAAGGTTTCTTTTTACACATGCGAATTGATTGGTTTTATATCAGAAATGCAAACGAAATGAGTTAATTTTCATTTACCAAAATTAATTACTTTAATCCCCTAAATGAGGATACCGAAAAATAGCACCGACTTGTTGGAGTCTATTAAAATGATTAAACTCATCCTCGCGTCGCTTCCGTGATACTAGCTAGCGTCCAATAGAAATATAACGCTTAAATGAATCAATTAAAAACGCTTTTCGTGTAAGTTTTATCTTAATTAGAACTCGCGAGCTCCAGTCATTCATAAATATTTGTTTTAATGGCTTTGTTCAAATGACTCCACTGGGATATTTCTTTAATTAATAAAGATCTTTGCCATACATTTTGAAACAGGAAACACGTATGTTGATTGAAATTGCTTTCTTTTACTCAACGTTTGTTTTTCTTGCGCATTTAAACACTAATCTCCTAAAACAGCCATGTTATACTAGCCATCACTTAACAACTGTCAACAACAGCAACAAAAAAGTGAGGAAAAGAAATTTTCGCTATCCAAAACAAAGTGCTGGGCGTAAAGTGACTAAAAAAATAATATAATACGTAATAATCACTAGAAAATTAAACGATAACAGGAAATAAAAGCTATTCAAGTAAGCTAAGAAAAATGTTACACAAAAATTCTAAAGTTTTTTTTTTCATAAACATTTGCCGCAAGGCCTGCTGGGAAAAAAAATTCAGACGACCGTTAATCAAGCCGTCTGATCACATGATCATTTTATTTTAACATTCAGTGTAACCAACGATCATCAGATCACATGAGCAGTTTATTTTTAACAACTCGCCCCCCCCATAAACCTCAGGAGGTTCATCAAACTTGTATATAAACAGTACACATTCATATTGCAAAAACACTGGAGTTCCAGACACAAGAAAAACATATATATATATATGTAGGGTTTACTTTAAAAAGAACACTGTAGAGCACAAGTTAAGCATAATTAACTATTTTATTTTACTAATAGGAAATAAATGAAGCAAAAGATAAAAAGTAAGCATTAATAATTCGGATGGCAGTCTCACGATGAAAGTAATTCCAAACAGTTCTATAGGATTCATGTTACGATAACTAACATACAGTCCACAATAAATACATTCAAAGGGCCCGTCTGCCCTTGTACGGCTAACTCGATGTAAGCATCTTGGAGGATCCGCAGGCCATCTGCCTACTTCCATTCCATCTCCAAGCTATCCGCTCTGGGCGTCGATTAGGTCTGAATGTCAGCATTTCCAACGGTCGTTTGCCGCTCTGCAAGCTGCGCTACGTCATGGCTTTCTGAGTTGAAGTAGAAGTAAAAGTAGTCGAAGAATCTACCTCTACATATATATCATCTAAATAACTGATAATTTAAATGAAACATTAAACAATTTAAATATAACATTATCCAAATTAAAAAACAAACAATATTCACCTTTTTTTTAAAGAAATATTATTCAAGGGCCCCTTAAAAGCATACCATGACTGTGTGAACTTAAGTACATTTTAAATTAGTAGATATGTGCATGGAAGTTACTAGAATTACAAATTTTAACAGAATAATTCAAAAAATGATAAGAAACTATAAAAGGATATACTCGCAATACAAATTTGTAAATTAACACTGAAGATAAACACTTTAGTTCTGAAGTTCTAAATTGTACAAGAATGTATGGGACGTCTGATATCCGGTTTTTACCTTGCAAGTCCTCACCCTGCCATTTCTTCCAGGAAATAACACAAGGATTGTCCCTAATCTCCAGAAATTTCGGGATAAATGATCCTCCTTAACTAAAACTATATCATTAATTTTAAATTCGATATATATCGATAGCCCGACGATCTGCTCAACAGTATCAAAACTGTAAACTTTAACTCTTTAACGTAACGTATACCTCATAGTTTAATACGTAGTGTTTGGTATCGTAATTGCACTTGATAATATGAGTTTATTGATAATATGTGTGTGCGCGTATGTGAAGCATTGCTTAGTGTTCCAAGTTTGTAGTATTTCTTTTATTATATTATTTTCTTTCATTCTGAGAAATTCGATTTTTTTATTTATTAATTCGTAGAATTCTAGTATGCCTACACAGAATATGGCGTGATTTAGGAATTTTAGAAACTGATATGAAAGCTGTGTAATGATGTTCATATGCAATAAAAAATATTCTTGTTTCTTTATTAATGTAAAGTTTAAAATTTTTAGAAAATAATGAAAGTTGTCTAATTATTGGTATGTCAGGAATTATGTCGTTACGTAGCAAGAAGGTAATTTGTAAAAATGATAAAATTAAAATGTTCCACAATATGAATTTAAATAATTTTTTTAAAATTTGTATAAATTCTTTAATAAAATTCTTTGAAAATATTGAAGTCTACAAGTAGAAACTGCGACGTTGTTTATCGTTTTAATAATTGGTAGAATTCGCTCACTGTATCATGGTAATTTTAAATATAAACAATTTATTATACTTATTATCAGTAACGCCTAAGCTTAAATGTTATAAATGCAAATTAAAAGTAAAGAATTTGATATTAATTTACAATATAAACAATTTATTATTGTTATTTTTAAGAGAAAATAGAAAGTACGCGTAGTGTAAATGCGAGTTTACCATGGACCTTATAAGATCCATGGAGACTACATTGCGACGTCACAAGCTTAGTCCCACCCATTTATGGACGTCACACAGCTCTGCCTACTGAACTTTGTTGATGCAGCCTATTCTGCGTTTTTACCGCTTTTAATGAAGCATCAGAAAATATATGGATCTGCTAATTTTCTTCCCCTTCAAATTTGTGGCAGGGAAAAAATGTCAAGGAATTTTCAAATTTTGAAGTTCTTTAATTTCATTACACCATGCTTGCCATTTTTCTTTAATTTCCCCGGAAAACATTTCATCCCTTTCTAGACCTAACTGCCACAGCTCTTGTCACATATACTTCACACGAACTAGAAACGGAGAGATAAGTCCAGATGGATCAAAGCTTTTGTATTTTTGCGGCTGTTTTTATAATACAGAAAACAAATATTTTCAGTCATCTCTCGTGACTTGAATTTGAACGAATGCCCGTGCAATATTCCCACAGAATCCAATTTTACATTCTATAAATTTCAAGATAATATCTAAAATATAAGAATTTGTTTTTTTTCTGGGAAGCAGACATTTATTAAGACTATTACAACTTCCCTGTTTACTACTGATATCATAAAATACCCTAGTTTTAGTACTAGAAGAATCTTCCCTGAAAACATCTCTATGAGGCATTACATATCCAGTGAAACAATTATTGTTGCACATTTCAATAACCGCGTCAATGAGTTGTTCCTTCATAACTGCATTGTACCTCTCAAATAATAACTCATCAGCCTTAAACTTCTAATGCAGCAAAACTTTGTGTCGCGATTTCTAAATTACTAGACAAATTTCCTCGTAAAGTCTCAGACTTCCATAAAAGTGGTGACTCGAACTTTCCATTTATAAACCGTAACTTATAAACTTATAAACCGTAACTGCGTTTCGAATTCTGTAATATTATCGGACATTTTCTCCGTTCCATTCTCAAGAAAATAGGATTAAGAAGTCCACAAACATTTCAAATCATTTTCTACCGAAATACATGCAATCTTCAAACCGGAAGTGGAATTATGCAGACGATTTCCCGGAATCTGCCCTGTGATAGTATCATCGAATAATGTATTTTGAATATATAAGTTTTTATTTATTTTTTTTAACTTTCCCGATTAGTGTCGAATACATAAAATCGGCGCCTAAGAATATCTGGGCTGGATTGTTATCTCGTCATGCTTCAGAAATTTCATAGACGTGTGGAATTAAATCATTTAATAATTCAGGTTTGATATTAGAATACGTATGAACGCCGCTGATTTCATCAGTTACAAAAGCTTGGATATCTATGCTAGAATAAGGAGGATATTTGCTTCTAAGAGTAAACGAGAAGAGAGATTAAAGACTTCAAAATCCTTCTCATAAGGGTTACACTTTGCGAAAGTATAAACTAAAAGCTTTTCTTTCTTTATGGGCTGCACATTTAAAGCTCTTACTAAATCTTTTCGAATAAATGATTTCTGCGAGCCCGAATCAAATACCCTCAATGCACTTAACCGTTTAGAATTATTTTCCACTTGTACGCAAGCAGTCTGAAATAAAGTAGTGTAATTTTGTACATAGTTTTGTGACTTAAATACAAAAGACATCACAGCTTGCTTATCAGAGCTTTGAATAAGTTCGATCTTTACTGAAGGTTTAATTTCCGATGTATGTTTATTCCTTGTTGTGAGGCAGAATAATGAGTTATGCTGTAAACTCTGACAAATTTTACAAAGTTCTATTTTTACTTTACATTGCGACATTAAATGTTTGTTAATGAAGCAGCTAATAACAACGTTCCTCTTTTTTTAGTTTGTATCGCTTTTGTTCATTGGTGAATGTTTTACACTTTAATCGGGAATGAGAATTAGAATTACAAAAGTTGCACGTCTTCACTACCGTATTTAATCCAGCTGATGTTGGAATATTGGTTTTAAATCTAGCCTGAGGTTGAGAGTGTTCCTTTCCTTTTAAAGTTTCCCGTGTCTTTAAAGAAAGCCTAGAATTAGTTCTTGCAGCTTCCCTACGTTCAATTTCAAGTTTGATAAAATCCATTAGCTGATTTATATCACTAGAATTTATAGGATCTTTCTTGAGATAAAATTCTATTATTAAATCCTGAGGTAATTGTTTTAATAAAATTGGTACTAGCAGATGAGCGTAATTTCCGGATGCAACTCCCATAGAATTTTAATTTCTTATACTAATTTCACTTTCTTCATATAATTTTCGAAGTGCCAGGAGATTTGAAGAAAACTTAATTGGTTCAATGTCTAATAATTTATTCATGAAACAACTAATCAAGTGTTCTTATTTACCGTATCGCTCCTTTAACAAATCCAAACAGGATTTATAATTTTCGTCAGTGAGCATGAATCCCAAAACAATTTTGTAAGCTTCACCCGAAAGAAAATATTTTAGATATATGAACCTGTCAATATTACTTAATGACTCATTAGAGTCAATTGCACTTGAGAAACTATTAAAGAATTCTTGAAATAAACTAGAATCGCCATTAAAAGTGGGAATACGTAATTTAGGCAAATTTATAGAAGATGATGTATTGCGAATATTCGAATTACAAACGTTAACACTATGAGAAGATTTAAAATGTTCACTTTCATATCTTTTTCAGTTTGTTTTGATTTTGAATTTAATATTACTTATAGATTCATTATACTCGAGTGAACTTTGAATTTCTGTTTCGAACATTGTATATCATGAATTAGGTTTTCGATTTTCAAGTTTAAGTTAGAAGTTCATTCTGTTTTTCTTCTAAACATAACAAAAATTCCGACAAATTCTCCTGAACGCTTTCATCTTTATGAATATTCAGACTATCAAAATAAAAATCAATTCTATTAACTAATTTCGTGCAAGCACCTCTAATAACTTTCCTCTTGGATTTTAACTTCTCAAGAGTTTCCATTTTATACACGAAACAAAATTAAAATGATAACAATTCAAGTGATAAATAAACTGTTAAATTACAAAGTTACAATACCTGAAATCCAAGTGTTCAAAATTTAGCCTAGTGCAATCCCAAAGAAATAATCTAAACGGCCTTCCCGGGTTTCGGCACCTTAAAAAAACCATATAATACTAATAATCACTAGAAAATTAAACGAAAACAGGAAATAAAAGCTATCCTAGTAAGCCAAGAAAAATGTTACACAAATTATTCTAAAGTTTTATTTTCATAAACATTTGCCGCAAGGCCTGTCTGGAAAAAAATTCAGACGGCCGTTAATGACGCCGTCTGATCACATGATCATTTTATTTTTAAGAGTGACCATATTTTACCAAAACATTTCGGGCAAGACATATTTCGCCACTTATTTATTTATTTTGTTTAAAGTAAAACATTATGTGTGTAAATAATTAACGAAGCACAACTAATGAAACACCTCTTATCTTACGATAATTTAACAATACACAAAGATGCTTTTTTAATACCTTTATTATGCTCTAAGAGATCTAACTTTAATTATCCCGTTCCGAGAACTCTCTGAAAGAACGTATCATCTTCCGTTACTAAAGGATCAAGCAGTTTAGAAATATCCCTTTTTGCGGCTGTCATAATATTTACATGGTTGAAGGTATTTTTTTAAAATTTGTCGCATATTACTAAGTATCGAAATATCAGCTCAGTTGCTGCATTTGTTTCCAATTAACAGAGTGCAGTCATTAATATTGTTTTAAATGTTTGTAATAATTTTTATTTTCTGTATTTTAAAGTATTTTGTATTGTTTTATTTATTCATTGTGTTGTGTGTTAAAATTTAATTTTGCTTATGTTATTTATTTAATCACTATTTAGGCATTTTATTTAATTGAGATTCTTGTAATGAGTATAGGGATATTTATATTTTTAACGGTTAAAATCTTTAGTTGGATTTATTTTTCGATGGTTAGACTTACTAACAAAGACAGGGAGTGGCTTTCTGAAAATCTGGGAGGGGGTCTCAGTGTTCCCCAAATGATTATGAATAACATTTATGATAACAGAGAGCTGTATAATAGTATTTCTTCGCGCTGCAAGGATGTTGTTTACTGGGCGCTGAAGGAAGATTTAATTGGCGCCTCTGCTTCATTTTTCTTTGTGAATGCTGAAAACGTTGAGTAAATGGTGTTTTTTTACAACGGAGGGGCGTCTGTAGTTCTTATTTTAAAGGCAGCAATTATCTTACCTCTTGTTGTTCTCCGTTTGTTAGGGAACAAATTTTGTGTCTCACGCATTTGGGTGATTCAATGGTCTAGCTGTCTAGCTGATGTCTTTGTGCAGCGTCTCTGTTTCTATTTGTTGAAGGGAGTGAAATATTAAAAGAAAAAAAAAAAAAAAAACTGAAATGTTTCAGATTTTAAATTACGTCCAAAGGGGCGTTTTTTAACATTTTGTGTGTTACCTTTCTTTATTAAATATCATGATCCTCGCACTTAAACCATAAGATCCAGTGCAACAGCAATATCGCAAAATAGTTTTAAAACGAGCATATCTTTAGAATTTCCGATACAGAGACTCACGCGCTGGAGATAAAAATGTTTTTTTTTTTGCACAACGTTGCCATTGCTCGCTTTGAAATCCTTGAGTTTGTTAATCAAAAATTCGTCAAAGTTTTAAAAAATAGGAAATCGATCATAAAACAAATTTCAAATTTCAAATTTGGTCTTCCACATGCTCATATTCGTTGGAGGATTACGTTATTCAAAATTCGATGACTCTATGTACCGTTATTTTATGACAATGTGAGAAATATACATACATTTACGCAGATTTTCATTATTTAATTTCTTCAAATATAATGCAGGACTCTAACATTTTATGGCAACAGTTTGAAAAGTGAACCGACATTTATCCGTCCGACGCAAAATGCCAAAACGAAACTAATAGTCCTTCGGGATTCAAATCCCTTTGGACTAAAAATGGGGGAGAAATTTTTCCAGTGGTTAGATATAATTTTATGTTTAATTTTCCGTCTGTAAAATTTGGTAGGTGAAGAAACGGCGTTTTGTTCGAAGCTTTCTCCGAGTTTAGATTCAGTTGGATTCGAATTGTCAGTATGCTCAAAATGCGATCTAGAAGAAAGAAAACGTCAAAATACAACAATTGTAGTTATTTGGTATTTTAATAGTGGTTAATTTCATGCTATTTAATATAATTCCTGACAAGATATCTTCTATTTACGTGCTTAGCTGTTGCATGGAATTGTTGATTTTTTAACTCTGAGTGCAACGGTTTTCGAATTGCAAAAATGCTCAATTATAAGGCGACATATAGGCAATTTCGTTCCTAAGAGCCCTTGCGACAATATTTGGCGATTTCTCGCCAACTTTACAGTTTTCTGGTAAACTCGCGAAAACACATTTTCGAAGTCCTACGACTGATTCTTCCAGAGGTTTCTGGAAACCATGTCTCATGTTATCAATACAGGTCGCAATTAGTTGAATCATCTGTAAGATTTAGCGGTGGGATAAATTAGGAGTTGTGTTTTCTCTCGAGAGACATTTCAGGAACTTCAAGATTTATTGTTTCATATACGAGTTCTCTTTGGGTTATTTCCCGCTGCTTATTGTTGCGCTATGGGTACAATTTATTGTTCTTATTTTCCTAATAAGTTATTAATTTCTTCCTGCTTATTTGAACTTATTATTTACGAAACATGAATGATCCCCTAACTGCAACAGCTGGTGATAGTATTTGGGGTTTATTTGAATACTCATAACTAGGAGGACGGAAGAAGAGCAGAGGTAAAGTAATCCATGGAAACGAATGTTGTTGAGGGGAAGAACCCCATTAAGAAATCCATCAAGAAAGAAAGTAAAAATTATGCTATTTTATTAGGGAGCTGATTTAAAAAATACTAAAAAAACCTAAAGTTTCAGATTTTATATTATGCCCCAAAGGGGCGTTGTTTTAGAGTTGTGAGTGTTACCTTTATTAAATATCATGTTCTTCGCACTTAAACCATAAAATACTGTGCTCTCATTGCTCGCTTTTAAATTGTTAAGTTTGTTAATCAAAAATTTGTTAAATTTTTACAAAATATGTAATAGGTAATAAAACAAATTCTAAATTTGGGCTTGCAGACGCCCATATTTGAGTGGAGGACTATATTATTCAGAACTTAAATTAATTATGCAAGATTATCCATTCATGAATTTCTTTAAATATAACGCAGAGCTGTAACATTTGTTGGCAATAATTTGAAAACTGAAGCGCCGTTTATGGTGAAACAATGCAGAATGCCAAAACGAAATTAATAGCCCTTGTGGGCAAATTGCTGTTTGGGGTAAAAACATAAAGTCATACCTAATGATAAAAACAATCCATTTGTAAACGATTCCATTTCATCGCAATAAAAATGATAAAAAATTATATGTAAATGAAAATTGTTCGTTGTTGTTGAATTTCAAAAATATTTCATATGTAAGATATATTTTAAATTCACGTTCCTATTCGAACTGATTTAGTATAAGCTACACGAGCTATACCTTACGACCTCTGCTTTCTTGCGGGCCCCCAAAAAACCCTCTAGGTGTCCGAAAATCATATTTGTTATTGACATAATAATATCTGGACTTACAAAGGACCCCATATCTCAGATAGTTTAGGGCCTTTTAAAGTCTAAATCCGACCCTGAACTGATCACATAATGATTCCTTACTTTCCCTCTAATTCCAGTAAAGCGAGATACAGATTCTCTTATCTAAAGATCACGTCTCAAACTTTATCAAAAACCATCTTCAAATGAGAAATTTTATAACTAATATTTCCAGAAGTTATTAATTGTTTTCTTTATACTAATATTTTTTGAATCAATATATATCAATACCGTTCTGCATAGTGTGTATTAATACAGTAACATGTAATTTTTGATGCATGTAATATTATTTTTTTTAAATTTATTTACTACTGTACTATTTTATAAATAAATTTAATTCACATTTTGCTAATCAAATTATTCTTCAGAAACAATCAGGAAAGTTCAAAAAGTTTTGAGATGGGAAAAAAATAACACGCCAATTCAATTTTTATGTTATCACACTCTGTAATTACATGATAAAATTGTAAAAAAATCTGATGTGTACACCACATTACTTCCTTGTACGGAATATTAAATTATACGCATTTTTCTTGCATTTCGTTTAAACTTATTAGATTGAATTAAACCTACTTCGCCGACAGCACATAAACCACAATAGAATAAATGCATTCTTTAAAATTCACTTTGTTTACCATAACGACACTCTGGCGCTAGGTTTACATAACAGTATTATATTTTGTTCATATTATAACTCATAATGCACAAATCTAATATCATTTAAAGAATAGAATTATCTAATCGTTGCCACATGTTCTATTCAAATACTATAATAAAGCTAGAATGATGTATAAAAGAAATTAAGCAAACAAAACAAAAAAGAAACAGTTTTTCACAGACGATTGAGTATTTCTCATTTAATTAATTCAGTTCTCACTTCGCGAGAAGGCAAAAATACATAAAAACTCAAAATATCTATATTAAAAATTACGAAGTAAATCTCAAACACTTATTTCCTCGAAAAAAATCCAGAAAGAATTAAGCATGATTTAATTGGCAATAATAAATGAAAGCGTTATCTTTGTTGTTGCGAAGCTAAGTTTCTTTAGATTGGCAACAAATCCACTAGTCTCCTGTTTCAAATGTAAACATTAATGGCCGCCATTAAAAAAAGGCTTAGCGGCAATTAAACAACTTTAAAATTGCAGATAATTCTAAACATATTGCACACAGATTTACTAAAGGCATAAAATCCTTAACCGGAAGATAAAATCAACATAATTCAATCATTTTTAAAGCAGAAAATGTACAATTTACAAACATATAAGAGTAAAGAAACTGAGATCACTGAGCCGGGTAACAGAGTGGATATATATATAAATATATTTATATACGTTTGGTGCGGCCGATTGCAACCAAAATACGAGGTGCACATCTACACGTTATAGCAGTCCTATATACAAAATTTCAACGTTCTGAGGCTACTCGTTTTTGAGTTATGCGAGATACGTACGTACGCACGCACGTACGTACGCACGTACGTACATACGTTCGTACACACGCCACGAAAAATTCTCTTCAGAATTAATTTTAAAGCAGTTTTAAAATTTTTTTGAAGGAAAAGAGTATTTTATTCTGTCCTTACGTACAGATATCACGCAAAAACATCGTTAAATTGCATTCGATAGCGGTCAAAATGGATATTTTCGTTGAAATATGCTGCCTGAAACTTTTCGCGATTACAATACTTCCTTTTCACTTCGTACAAGGAAGTAAAAAGAAAAATAGACGAAGCAATTTTATTTTTCAAGAAATAATTATTGGAATGCCCTCATGGCATTGTAGATAAGAGTAGATTTATAACTACATATTCTGAAGCAATTATAGTTACTGCAACATATGATAAACAACTTCTGGAATAATACTTACTGCAACATATCATAAATAACTTCTGGATACAGAATATAAAATACGATGATCTTTTACGAAATATATAGTAGATTTATATTTTTAATCAGTTTTTATATCCTAAATCTACAGAAATTATTTATTCTTCGATTAGAAAATGATGAGAACTTGCCGGATGTCTACAAATCGAATGCAGCTATTTTAAGCAAAAGAAAAAAAAAATAACAGGCTGATGCTAAGAATGTTTAAGTTGCGAATATTTTCATGCAAAGAAATTTTGTTGCATTATCAGTTACCTCACAAAGTCTTCTAGAGACAAAAGGATTTTTTTAAAGCTGAATAGATGAAAAATGGACAATGTTCTCGCCGGGACTCAAACCATGGACCTCTTGATTACTCGCCGAGCGGGCTGACCATTACACCACGAAGGCGTGCTAAGAATGCGGGAGAAATACCTTATATACTCCCCTTTTAGAGTGCGACTGAGGATTAGAGAACCCAATCGCCAAATCCTGGTGGTGCAGAATCACCATCCATCACCTTTTTTGTCCGGGCGCCACTGTAGAGTCATTACGATATTTTGAAGCAGAAGAGATGAATAATGAGCAATGTCCTCGTCGGGACTCGAACCACGGGCCTCTCGATTACATGCCGAGCGTGTTGACGATTACACCATAAAGGCATGCTAAGAAAGTGGGAGAAATACCTTGTAATCTTAGAAAGTGATAAGAAGCAAGCTGTAATAAGAATGAAATGAAAACTATTATTTTGGAATGAACTAATTTACAAAATTCAGGCAAATTGTATATCGGTATATAAAATTAATCATATCAGAGCTTATTGCTCTTAATGCTTCCTGTCACTACAGCGAGCGAAGTTATAAAGCCATTAAAGTTTCATTGAATATATTCAAAAATAAATACTTAATACTTTTTTACTTGATTATATATATATATATATAGAGAGAGAGAGAGAGAGAAGTTCAACTTGATCCAATCTAAAGTTTTTCCTCATATTAGTTTCATTTTTGCATAAATATTTAACGACAAGCAAAGCTCTACAACTACAAACAGCTCGTTTTTATTACAGAAAAACTCGTTACACGTGACTTTATTTATGTTTTACTAAACGACCCCTCCAAAAACAAACGCGGTGAAGGTCTACATGCCACTTTCTCAATGGAATTCTTCGGCGAGATGAATTATTAGCTCGCGATCCTGAAATATTTGTTTTACTTTTATGACTGTGGAGTGACATATTTTTACGCAGAGCTTATCGTGTATGAAACACGAAAAATGATTGATTACTTGTGGGGGGGGAGAAAATGTATAAAAATGAAAACAGTTCAATCCAGTTTGTAAAGCACTCTTGTCACTTTTTCTGCCGAAAGCAAAATTGATGTATGTTTCTTTGACTTAATGACTAAAAGCATTCTTTTTTTAACGGGTTGAGTTTTTTGTTTTTGTTTTTCAATGACACCTTTTTTTTATGAAATATCAAGCATTAATTTTGATTTTTTATAGGGGAAGAGGCTGTTTCAAAGATAACAATTAAGCAAGTGATAAATCGAGGACATTTACGTCGGATGCAAATCAGTTACTTTATTTTCAGTTTTCTGAGTGAAACAAATATTAAATGACGCTTGTGTAAATTAAAATAATTAACTAACTGTTAACAAAGAACTGTTTCTGAAATTACAAATATTTTAGTTATTTCTTTAGTTTTACCATTAATAATTACTCGGCTTTGAGCATTATCGTGGTTTATTTTCTTTCGCAGATTTCAACCTCACCGCAATGTGCACTCGTGTGCAAAATTAAGAGAATGCGCATATTACGTCGGATTTTTGAAACCCTAATGGACATATTTTTTATGTAATTTGGTATAAGTATAAATTTATAATAGAAAAGAGATGTGCCATTCAAAAGTCATATTAAGTACGCGCGATTATCACTAAAGCTCATAATACAAGGATGTCCCAAATCAATGTTGTCATATCGAATTGAAAATGAGTCTAATTTAAGACATGGTCTCCTCTCACAGCCAAGACAGGACGCGTAGTAAAATGTCATACTGGACCAGAGGTAGCTGAGGAATCGCTATAGCAATAGATCCCACACTGCCACAAGGCATGTTTCAACTCCGGTTGTGTTCTCGGAGGGGGGTAGCGAGATGATATTGCCCTCCAAGAGCACTCCAAATATGCTGTAAGGCCAGGATATCTGACTGGTCAGACCATGCGGCGAATATCCTCATTTTCCCTGTAATTGTGGACAAGCTGAACCTTATGTGGATGAGAGTTTTATTCCAGGAACTAAGGACAAATTGCAGCCCCCCCCCAAATCGAACAAAGGGCTTTAAGATCTCATTTCTTTACATTATAGCAGTCATGGAGTTTTTGTCAAGCACAAGCAGGAGTGCATGGACTCCCTGCCCAAAACTAACACCTCCACTACAGTACTGATCGTTTTCTCTGATGAGCGAGGATGGTATAGTGTTCCAGACATTTTCCAGATACAGGTATCCCAAGTATAGTTCATATAGTATAGTGTCCAGGCTGACTATCGACTCATCTGTAAAAACGCAAGGTACTCTACTGAAGTCTGGTCCAAGGCTCATGCTATGTGCACTATGCTAATCGCGCTGTCTAGTGCGCTGCAGTAAGCGGTCCGCAAATAGACGATCTTCTGGCATACAGCCTATCTCATGAAGCCTTCGGCCAACTATAGACCACGAAACTCGGGGTATCATAGCAATCTACAATTCACGGGAGAACTGTGAAGTTTTGAAGCAGCTCTGTATCCTCGCGCTGAAAGTACCAAATAACGATCCGAATTCGTCGTTATACTCAATCTCCTTTCGCCATTCGCATATTTATAGTCCCTCATTTTACCTAATACATTATAAAATTTACCCAACTTTTTCGAGAATCATTGTGAATGTCGTAAAGGAGTACAAGCACACTAATTGTTGAAAATGCCTCATAAAATTTTATATCCTCTCCAGAATAACAGGTCCGTATACACGCACGTGTACATTTATGTATTCGCCTCTGAATTATGTGCATAATTCTTGTGCGGCGTAATTAGTAAATTTGGTTAAATACTTTTTGTAACAATCGACATAATTTGCAAATTCTCTTAACTTTACAAACAAGTCTACTTTGTTGATTTCAGTTTAACCACAGAAATAATTATAATATTTTTGCCTTAATTTGAAGACTTCCCAGAAATATGCAATAACACTTTCTTACGGTATGTTTCTGATGCAGAAACTGCATTTATTTCTTTTATGAATTCACTTATTGTTGGATACATTAAGCCACACTTTGCTTTATTCCATTATTTAGGTAGTGGGATTTGGAAACAGGACAGGCGTTCATCCTTCGAGATAGTGCTGTGGAAATATTAAATATATATTAATAAATAATGTTTTGTTGTTGTTCAAAAAGAGAGTTTTACTTTCTTGTTAAATGATATGCAAATGACTCAGTAGAAGTCATTACCGTATGAATTTTTTGCATTTAATTTTCATCTTTCACATTTTCTTCATTTCCGAAATAAGGAAAATCGTCTTCTCTGTCATTTTCAGCTACTTATTTCTTCGCCAGTGTCTTCATTTCAGTGGCATTATCTACTACTTCTTACGGTTCTCAGAAAACGTATGTTACGGATTTTAAATGGATCTCTTTTTTTTTAACAACAGCATTCAAAGAGATGTTTTCTTATGCCTTCATGGTATCCGTGGTATTTATTCAATTTGAAAGTTAAATATTTTATAGACTTTTGAATGTCAACAGCTCTGAATTGCACAACGCTTGCACTTTGCAAAGCTGACAGGGAAATGGCAACATTTCTCATATCACGTGAGCGATAAATGACCTATAAGACTAACGTAACCTAATGCAATGTAAAGGCGCTAAAACTAATTTAAAAATGGAATGATTAAACTATAAATTTTGAAGTCAGTGTTATTAAAAAGCACATTTACATTTGAAATGAACAAAAACCAAACTACAGCTGAAGCTTGATTTTGAAGTTAAATTCTTCCGGAAAATCTTTTTTATCCAAACCACTATTATACGAAAGTGAAATTTTACACAATAACTGAGAAAAGTTAGATGAAACTTTCTACTCTTCGAAAATTTTCACATAAAATGAATAAGGCAAATTATAAAGCAATATTTCATGTAAAAAATAAACTTGCATTTAACCGTTAAAAATAGTGCTCAAGTGCGGAATCGCCCACTTATATGGCGCCTATCGATGTGTTCATGGACTAAGGGGGTGTGCAATGCCAAGTTTGTGCAATTCTCTGATCCTTAAGTGAAAATAGGTCGATGTGTACATGGATACCAAGTTTGTGCCATTCTTTGACTTGTTATTTTCAAGTTGGCGATTTTGAGAAACACGTGAAGCAGTGTGCAATTCTGCACTTTCTCCCAAAATAGTAAATTCAAACTAACGGAATCACTGCTAAATGTGGATTCATTTGCATCTTTCTATATTTTCTGTGACTAAATGAAAAAATTTATATTCAATGGCAGTTGCTTTAATCTGCCTTTGAGAACTTCGCGGAAATATGACGTTGAACTCATTAAATTCTTCGTCCACAATGAACAATTTTATCATTGGCAGTGATACATTTTTATTTCGGAGCTGTTCTGCTATTATTTGCACTATTCCCCACATCTTACACTTCTCTGTAATCTCATTTGAAACGAATTTTTATAGAAAGAATCTTCTCTATAACCTCTTGCTTTAAATACAGTTTTTTGTTTTTAATTCATCAGTAGTCAGCCATCTGGCAATATTCTCTAACAATCTCTTGTATGTCTTCTTTCAGCTCCACGCTCATGTGAAGAAAATATATGTCTCTTTGAAATCAAACTCAACCAAAGGAATAATTATAAACAGAGAGCGTTTTTCTACGCAACATTTGTTCAAGAACGCCAAACTATTGCATAAACAAAAATATGACGTCAGTTGTTTCTTTTACAAACAAACACTAACGCCATCTATTAACAAGCTGAGAACACATAAGCATAAATTTATATTTAACGTCATGGCCCCAAGGACATAGTTTCGTCATCACTTTGTTTCGCTCATTTATAATCCAAGTCACCCCTAAATATAAACACAGTTTTCTTAAGGAGAATCGAGGGTATATTTCCATGCGTTATCGATGATTTTGTGGCTGTTCAAGATGTACAATTATTTTTTTCGTAACTGCTGGAAGATAAGGTTTGTTTTTTCTGTTACCTCGAAACATTGCTAAAATGTGCTTTGGTCTATTGTTTTTAAAGTTCTAAGTGAACGATAACTACAATAAACTGCAATTACTTCAGTAAATATTCCTGAAGATCTGGATAACGCGTAGAATTATAATGTGTAAAATAACCAACAAGCTATTGAGTATCAGATTGTTTTCTGAAAAGTATTTCTTCATATCTGGCATTTCATTTAATTTACAAATTATTTTTTGAGGCTTTCATTTACTCTTTTTGTCGTCATGTGCTTGCTCGAACATTTTGTCGTCATGCTCTCGAGGTTTATGCAAGGTTATCCATGCATTATTAGAAGCTGCCTTGTTTAAACTGATATGAACAATCGTTGCCGACATGACTTGAATTAGAGGCTTTTGATCCTTCTTCTACCTCGGTCTTATCTTGCTGCAGAATGAGTTGTTAGATTAAAAGTGAGGATCGATCATTCGTCACGAGTTTTGAAAGCGTGAAATTTAGTAAAGTAGGATGTTTGCCCTGTAAGATTTATAATTTCGAGTAAGAGTACTGTAATAGTAGTAGCCAATAAAATCATTATACTTTCAAAGCAAGCTGCTGTAAGACAAGGGCAGTTAAATTTTGTGCTTGTATTATGTTACGTTAATTGACATGGGGTGAAAAAATAAAATTAGGGCCATATTTTACACTACTACGTAGCTTTTGTTTTCACAGTTGTTGTTTTCAGTTGTTCACTCATCATTATAGAAAAGTAATTCTTGAGATTAACTGTGTTGATGGAAGTGCTTCATTAGCTAAAACCCTCAAACTGATAAGAACTGGAGGATCAGAGACTATGTTACTCTTCTGATAAGACGTAAGTAACATAAGCATCGCTTTTGGGCCTCTAGGGGGATAGGGTTTAATTATACCTTGCATTTTTGCAGGCTCGTGAATTCTTGAAGAGATATACGAGCAGGAACTTTGACATTCATGTTTGCATTAGTACGCAACAAATGAGTAAAAGGGTTATTCATGGGCTTGGGAACAGGTTTTGCATTCTCTGCTGCTGTAATATAGGTGACCATTGGCGTCATTTTCTAAGCACTTGTCTGTCTCATCGCAGTTAAACATTTTCTGTTATAGTTAACACATGATAAACAAGAACTATAATTTGGAGGCGAATGTCTCAGCTGCCTTAACGTCCAAACGTACCTCCTTTTCATGAAACGCAGAGCCTCACATGATTAGGCATGAACGTTTTAAACTAGATCTTGCTTTTCTTAAATCTTTTTTTCTATTGCCGTACCTGGCAATTTCATTACGAACTTGAAGCATTTACTTTCGAGCAAATGATGTCACAGTATTATCTGATGCTTCTCGTTTATACATGCGAGAAACATTTTTTTTTTTTTTTTTTTTCATCCTCGAGAGTGTGTGACCATTGATTTGAGATTTTCCCTATTCCGTTTGCTTATTTCTTTTCTTGCATTAATAATGTGAAAATATTTGTCCATGTTGCCCACTTCTCCTTCATTTATTGATGATTTACTTCAACGATCTCGTTTTTAAGGATTTACGTTTCAGCTTTTTCCTTTAGTAACTATCAGTGTTTGCATTATAGTGCGTAATGATCAACTATTGCACTTAAATACAAAATTTACAAAATTACAAATGATTTGGTGTATATCCATACACCTCTTTACACTGATATAGAAATCAAATATACTTATATGGATATCGACTATATATGTGTGATACACGTCGATCAAAGCTAAGTATGGAAGAAAATCTCATCGCACAAGACAGAAGAACCATAAGCCCAGTTGCGACTAAATTGGAAGACAAATCGTTTATGTGGCACTCGTGCAAGATCTTACTCATTTATCAAGAAACAAATCTACTGCAAATATTTTTCTGGCTTGAAAATCATTCTCTGATCATGTCACTCGCATCCCAAAGTTTCACCACCCGCAGAATATTTCAATATATAATTTACTGTAGAATTTTTCATTATAATTACACCACGCAGAGACAAAAAACACACAAGAAGTATAGTTAGAATCTTTATAGTCGGTATTTGTATCACATTGTATTAAAAGCTACTTTTAGTATGCTCATTCTATTGATAACAATAATTGCAAACGTTTTATGAAATGTAATAATTTTTTAACAGATGTATTGATTGATGGGCAACTTATGGCTCACAAAGGAATTACCTCTTGTGATTGGCAAAGCCTCATTACTTTGCTAGGAAAAAAATTTACTTTTCGTATGGTGAAAACAACACCTGATTTCGGTGTATTAAAAAGTATAGTATGCAGTAACAGAATTTCTAAACAAATTTTGCATAATGTTGCATATGTAGTATCAAACGCTTATGACTGTAAAGACAGATGTCAAACTACTCAACTGTTAAAACCCCGGCCAATAGCAGAAATTAAAATGTCAATCAGATATACGCGTCAAAGTCCTTTTAGCAAACATATTTATTTTTAAATAAGGGAAACGTAACGGTTATCGATAAAACATTATTCATATTTATCGAACGCAAACTTCATCTACTTGGCATATTTCTCTAGAGATTAGATGAAATCGTTTAAACTTAAGAGAGACTACTATTTGCAACTGAATTAAGAAAGAAAACGTTGTGGATGAATGTTATCCTTACTATAGGCAGGTCGTAACTTGATAATAGTTAAGCTCATCTTTATTTATATGGATGAGCAGCAACTTTACACAATTACACGGTTAAAGAGTATTTTGCTCAAGGTTAATATGTAAAAAATAAAAGTTATTATGCAAACGATATCTAAAATCAAACAAGGCTATCAGGTTTTCAAAATCGAGAAAGCTGGCAAATCAACTGTGCCGTCGCTGGGGAATATAAGAAGAAACTTCTAACGCTAGTCGAATGGGCTAATTATACAATTATAACAGGCGTGACGGAATAAGAAAATTACTTACATTCTTCCACGTTTATATAGCGGAAAGCACTAGACTCATTTAAACAAATCCAAATGATGAAAAGTTCGGCACCACTGTAGAGATCATCAAGAATTCTTTAAGCAGAGAACACATCAGCTGGGCTTTCTCCTTCGAACTACGATTCTTCCATTTCACATCTAGGACTGGCTAACCCAGAAGATTTTGCATGATGGACTTGCAGTTATTCTTAACATAAACCCTGTTAAGGCAGAAGTGATCTGGCAACCACGATGGGAGAAAACGACAACGTGGTTAGCTAGCGGCCATTATTAGTGTGCTTGATTGCGTGCTGAGAGGTGCACCTATGCGATGGCAAGAGTGTCCATCCAAACAGAAGTTAAAAGAAATAAAGCTACAGTCCATTAAATCTTAGTGTTTGTGTTTCATGAGTATGTTTATTCTCGAACACATATTTGTGGTCCGTGCAACCCGGTAGGAAGATTAGTGCCTATGGATAAAGTGCTGGTTAAAAAGCTTAAAGGTGAAGTGTTAAATTGATAAAAAAGTGTGATATGTTACTTCGCATTCGACATAAAAATTAGTGTGTGTTTGGATTTACAAATTTCGGGTTCATTTGGATTACCTCAAACGGAGGTAAGTGAATTTGCTCATATGTTCGGTATTATTAATTAACGTTAATTATGGAAGCACTTTTAATTAAGAAAAGAATTTTAAAGTCAAATATAACGAAAGCGACATCAGACTTCGAAAAATATACTTGTGATGAATTTCAGTTACTACTTTTTGAAAATAAATGTGCAAAATTTAATAATGAGTGTTCAGATATGTTTGATAAATTATTTGTAATAGTTGATGAAAAAGAGTTTGACAAATATGTAACTGAACAACAATTTGTTCAAGACAGTATTGATACTTTGTGGGTTAAGGTTAAACGACAAATGTCAAAATTTAGTGCTAAAGATGCAAGTAATGTAAAGATTGAAAATACCAGTGCACAAGGTATGAAATTACCTAAATTAAACTTGCCGTCTTTTAGTGGAAATATTCAAGATTGGTTAAGCTTTCGGGATCTTTTCATTTCAAGCATTCATAATAATAATGCATTATCGGATTCCCAAAAGCTCTCGTATTTGAAGTTATCGCTTCATGGCGAAGCAGCTAGGATTATTCAATCAGTCACAATTTGTGACAATAACTATAAAATTGCTTGGGATTTTTTAGAAGAGAGATACTCCAATAAACGTGATCAGGTTTTCGCTCAGATAAAGCGTTTCATGTCAATTTCTCACATACAAAATGAAAGCCCGTCTTCTATTTTGAAATTAGTAGACACAGTGAATGAAAGTGTAAGGTCTCTGGAAATATTAGACCAAAAAATAGAGGGATTCGCAGAAACATTTCTTGCATATATTTTGCTGCAAAAATTGGATGTTTCCACTCGTCTTTGGTGGGAAAGAGATTCAAAAACAAGTGAGTTACCTAAATTATCTGAGCTTATTTCATTTCTAAAAAATCATGCTAGAACTTTGCAGTCGTCAAAGTCATCTAATGTGTTTAATGCAAAAAAGGGTCAACCTATTCAAAAGGTGACTGCCTTAGTGTCAAATGTTAAAGGTCAAGATTTTAAATGTATTTGTTGTAAAAGTATCAATTTTCACAAGTTGTATAAATGTAATTCTTTCTTGAAAATGACTGTAAGTGAACGTTTTGAATTTGTTAAGAAACATAAATTATGCTTTAATTGCTTAGGTTTTAATCCGACTCATTCTGCAAAGAACTGTCGTTCAGAATTCAGCTGTTCAAAATGCATGAAAAAACACCATAGTTTACTGCATTTTCCCAATCAAGACATTTCGCATTCACCTGCTACTATAGCGAGTTGTGTTTGGAAGGAGGAAGCACTAGCTAATAATTCTGACCCCCCTTTAGTAGACAACTCGGAGCTGAACGCTGAAGCCAGATGTTTTGAAATGTTATCTCATTGCAACCAAATAAACAATTCGGAATTTAGTGGTTCGTCTGTAACTGCTTCACAAGTGATTTCGAAGGAGGTATTACTATCTACTGCTATTATTTATGTTAGAGATTCTTGTGGGAATTTTATTGCTTGTCGAGCTTTACTTGACTGCGGAAGTCAGTGTTCGTGTTTCACCTATGATTTCGCTAATAGGCTTGGAATAAAAGGGAGTAAAATTAACATATCAATTTCATGTTTAAATGGAAAAGCTCTATCGGTAAAATCCAAGCTTACTGCTGTGATATCAAACAAGCGTGATTACCACCGTGCTCTCGAATTCTTTGTTGTACCTAAAATTAATGATTTAGTACCAGTGAATTATTTTAAATTTTCATTTTCACAGCTTTCGCAAAAGATCAAACTAGCGGATCCTCATTTTAACAAACCCCAGAAAATAGATGCCTTGTTAGGTGCAGAATGCTTTTATGAACTATTGAAAGCTGATCAAATTCATCCACGAAATTCTAATTTAACTCTTCAAAATTCCGTATTTGGATACATTGCTACCGGTGTAAATGTTGGTTCAAATTCAGGCAATACGATTCAGTGCGGATTTATGAAAGTCGAAGAAGACTTAAATTCACTAATCAAGTCCTTTTGGGAAATTGAGGCTGTTACAGAATCTCTTAAAATAAAAAATAAAGAAGAAGTAGAATGTGAGGAGCATTTTAGAAAAACCCATTAGAGGGATATTGAGGGTAGATATGTAGTGAAGGCAAGATGTTCATTTGGGTGATTCTTCGCAATTAGCCACCCAGCGGTTAAATAATTTGTGGAAGAGACTAGACAAAACCCCTGACATGTCTAGGATGTATTGTGAGTTCATGAGTGAATATGAAGCGTTAGGGCATATGCAAAAAATGCAGAGTGTGATGGAAACTCCTAAATACATAATGCCTCATCATGGTGTTTATAAGGCAGACAGCAGTACAACTAAGTTACGAGTGGTATTCGACGCATCGGCTCCTTCATCGTCTGGGTTTTCATTAAACGACTGTTTGATGAATGGAGGTGTAGTTCAAGATGACCTGTTTGCTATCTTGCTACGATTTAGAAAACACAAGGTGGCTTTCACTGCTGATATATGCAAGATGTATCGGCAGATTCGTATAGATCCTGAGCAACGAAACCTTCAATGCATACTTTGGAAAAATACGTTGAATGATGCATCTAAACTTTATCAATTACTTACGGTAACATATGTAACAAAATCAGCGCCTTTTTTAGCAACAAGAGTGTTGAAGCAGTTAGCCTTAGATGAAAAGGATAAGTATCCATTGGCTTCTAAAACGACACTCAACGATTTTTATGTTGATGACATTTTATCTGGTGCAGAAGATGTCACCTCTGCTGTAGAATTGCAGCGGCAGTTAATAGACATGCTACAATCTGCGAAAATGGAGTTGCACAAATGGTGCTCAAACGAAAAAATTCTTTTAGAACAAGTTCCATTCGAAAAACAAGAGTATCGTTTTGGAGAATCTTCACAAAGCACCGTAAAGACTCTGGGTTTAAGATGGAATCCAGAAGAAGACTCTTTTAGTTTTACTGCTTCTAGTTCGTCAAAAATCTGTACAAAACGCACGGTTTTGGCTGATATTGCTAAACTGTTTGATCCTTTAGGTTTCCTAGGGCCTGTAATCATGCGTGCTAAGATATTCCTGCAAAGGCTGTGGCTTTTACATCTAGAGTGGGATGATCCACTTCCTTTCAAAGAGCAACAAGAATGGGAGACATTTCAAAAGGCCCTACCAGAGTTGAAACAAATCAAAGTCCCTCGTTGCACTCTAATAGAATCAATTAAAGAAATTGAGCTCCACTGTTTTGCTGATGCTTCAAAGTTTGGATATGGTGGAGTAATTTACTTGCGCTGTGTCTCTAAAATTGGCGAAGTTAAAGTGACTTTACTTTGCAGCAAATCTCGAGTATCGCCTATCAAGGTAATAACCATTCCTCGTCTGGAGTTGTGTGCAGCAGAGCTCCTTTCCAAACTTGTGTGTAGCAGAGCTCCTTTCCAAACTTGTGTGTAAGGTAATAACATCTTTGAGTTTATATGTTGACAAAGTTATTCTGTACACAGATTCAACAATTGTGTTAGCTTGGATTGCTACATCTCCTCATCTTCTAAAAGTGTTTGTGTCAAATAGAGTAGCTCGTATCCAAGAGCTAACTAAGGATTTCTGCTGGCAACATGTCAGAACAGCAGACAATCCCGCTGACCTAATTTCTCGCGGTCTGAGACCGGAAATTATTGCTGACAACTCTTTGTGGTTTCAAGGACCAAATTTTCTGCATCAACAGGTCATTAATTATAGTGTTAATAAATACTTTGAAAATTCAAATGAGAACTATGTGCGCGAACTGAAACTTATTTCTAATGTAAACTTGACCGTAACTGTTAAAAATTCTCTTTTGGATTATGTTTTTAGTATTACTAATTGTTATGCTAAATTAATTAATGTTTTTGCTTATGTTTTAAGATTTATAAGAAATTGTAGATCCAAGGAAAAACAAGTAGGTCATCTGACAGTAGATGAGGTTTCGTTAAGCGAAAATAAATTACTTTATTTTCATGTCAGAACTTTATTTTAAATTACTTTATTTTCATGTCCAATGTCAAAACTTTCCTGAAGAATTCAAGAACTTAAGTAAGAGAAGGGAAGTATGTAAAAATAGTCAGTTAAAATTTTTATGTCCCTTTTTAGATGAATCTCAAGTTATTAGAGTAGGTGGTAGACTGCAGGAAGCTAACTTACCCTTTAACACAAAGCACCCTGCTGTCCTGCCAAAAAATCATAAACTGACTCATTTAATTATGTTACACTACCATATTCGAAACTTTCATACTGGAGCACAAGTGCTTTTGCTTAGTGTTAGACAAAAATTTTGGCCGATAAGTGGGCGTAATCTTGCTAGAAAGATAGTAAGAGGATGTGTTACGTGTGCCAAAGTAAAACCAGTATTGCTGGATCAAAAGACGGGAAATTTACCATTAGAGAGACTGAATCCATCCTTTCCCTTTAACCATACTGGTGTTGACTTTTGTGGCCCTTTTGGTATAAAGTATACAACTCGGAAGAAGAGCGTAGTGCACAAGATTTATGTTGCAATTTTTGTTTGCCTCTTGACTCGTGCAGTCCACCTCGAGATCGTTTCAAATTTGTCTACAGAATCATTTATTGCTGCTTTGAAGCGATTTATTTCTAGAAGGGGTAAATGCGCAACCTTATTTAGCGATAACGCTCGAAATTTTGTTGGGGATAGCAATGAATTGAAGCGACTCTACAATTTGTTGAAATACCCTGATGAATTCTTAACCAAATATCTGACATCTGAAAGAATTCATTGGAAGTTTATCCCTCCCAGGGCTCCTCACTTTGGAGGTATCTGGGAGGCAGGTGTTAAGTCGTTTAAGTTTTATCTTAAGCGTGCAGTTGGGAGATTGATTTTTACATTTGAGGAGTTTCTTACAATTTTGAACCAGATTGAAGGAATTTTAAATTCACGGCCAATATTCCCTTTGTCAAATGACACCAATGATTTAGAAGCTCATACACCCGCACACTTTCTAGTCGGGCGACCTTTAACATCAATAACAGAGCCTGATTTAACTGATTTTTCTGATAGTTCTTTAAAGCGCTGGCAGCGCACTACTAAAGTAACGCAATATTTGTGGAAAAGATGGCAAAATGATTACAGCAACGATTTAAGTGGTATTTCTCTAAGGATAACGTTAAAAAGGGCACTATAGTTTTAGTAAAGGAAGACAACATGCCCACTTCGACTTGGTTACTGGGTAAAATAGAAGAGGTAATTTATGGTAAGGATAAAAAGGTTAGAGTTTGTATTGTAAAAACCAAGTCAGGTTTTTTAAAAAGACCAATAACTAAATTAGCTGTACTACCAGTAGATGTTACATAATTTCATGTATATTTCCTGAGTTCAAAAAATTGTTATATATATGCATTGTATTTTAATTTAGATGTTGTGCATTTCATGTTCTGTGGTTAATTATGTTTATTGCTTTTGTTCATGTGTATCAATTTAAATTTTCTGATATATGATTTGGACTATATGGTGATTTAAAACTGTTTAATTTTGGTCATTGTTAACTATGTAACAAATGCCCAACCCGGGCGGTATGTTAAGGCAGAAGTGATCTGGCAACCACGATGGGAGAAAACGACAACGTGGTTAGCTAGCGGCCATTATTAGTGTGCTTGATTGCGTGCTGAGAGGTGCACCTATGTGATGGCAAGAGTGTCCATCCAAACAGAAGTTAAAAGAAATAAAGCTACAGTCCATTAAATCTTAGTGTTTGTGTTTCATGAGTATGTTTATTCTCGAACAACCCATATGCGTAATATATGATGTTAACATCTCTTATTAATCGGTATAGTGCTACAGATGCCCACAGAAATTCAACTGGAGGATGCAAAAAGGGGCTTTGTGATACAAATCAAATTTTACAGGAGCAAAAAGGAAACTATCCCATTTCTCACAAGAATGTCAGAAACCAATAACAGAAAATTATGAGATCGATGTAACTAGTAACCTTGTAATTCAGCATTTTCAAACATCTTCTGACATTCTAATAAGAAATGGAATAGATTTTTTCCTCGCTCCCGTAAAATTTGGCTTTCGTCACACAACCCCTGTTCTCATCTTCCGATTCAGTTATGTGTCTGTCTTATTATTTATTAAAATGGTGATAAAATCATAAAAATTAGATACATTACTAAAAATAAAATGAATTATTTTAACAGTGTTTCAAAATCGCCTATTTAATTAGTCAACTACTTCAAAATCTGAAAGATTAATCAAACATTTGACGTCATGCTGAAGTAAACATTCTGAAAAATGGTTGTTTTAAAAATGAGCTTCGAAGACTAAGTATGTATCTTACATTTCTCTCAACCCAAACGCCTGAAAAGCCGCGTGGATAAATATCAGCAGATGTAGTGTCACAAATGTCTGTCAGTGAATACACAAGCTGTTAATAATCTACAAATTTTTAGAGGTTGTATTAAAATTCCTTCAAAGAATCATAAGTATAAACAAAAGTAGGTCAAAAGTAAGTCAAAATATTTGTAAGCAAAATCTATTTTTCCAAGACAAAAGGTTTGTAGCCAGAACTGTTATACTGTGGATACTTAATGATGTCTGATTAACAGATATATTATCTATGCCTAAAGACAACATAAATATATCATATTTACTTATGCAGTTAGATTTCTTTAATTAAATTTGATTTATTGATTTAGTTATAATTTTACATCTGACAAAAATAACTTTAATATTTTACACAGCTGGCCTAAAACTGCTACACCAAGAAGGAAAGCAAACAGCATAATGTTATTTGTTGCATATATAGCATAACTGTGCTATTCCAGTTTTTATGAATCGAAGTGGCATACCAGTCTCTCAACGGTCTATGACCAAATGTTCTCAACGGCTGAGAGACACAGAGAACGTGCTTGGTGGAGCAACAATCAAACATACTGTGCAGCACAGGAAGCCTGTGGTCATGCATAATCTTGCTGAAAGATAGCGTCGCTCGGATCTCGAAGATAGGATATAGCAACGAGCCTTAATACACCAGAAAGCACGGCGGTTGTTGCCATTACCCGATATACCAACAAGAGGTAACCAGGATATGTATCCAATTGCGTCCGTATAACGATGACGAATGCGACTTTACAACGTTAGTTCTCTTCGACACCTATATATAAGGATACATCAATCATGATGCTTCCATAAACATGCAGAAACGGAATCCGTCTGAAAAGACGACGTGGTGCCACGCCTGTGTCCAGTATCTTCGTTCGTGGCTCCACTGTAGGCGAGTCTGCCTCTGTAGCATCATCATCGGAAGCTCCAACAATGGTAGTCATGCTGACAGCGTGTTGTGTTGAAGATGTCATCCCCCTGTCCATTCTGACTCTTCTCCTGCACACGAAGTGGCGTAGCTGTGTGATAAAACCTGAGATAACACACGTCTATCTTCGCAGGCGTTTGTGACCCGAGGCCGCTGAGATACCGAATTACATTCAGTATGATCCTGCTGAATCAACGAATTTCATATTCTGACAATCCAACCAACAAAGCCCACCAACATGAACAGCAATGTCGTGGAAACATAAATCGCAGTTCCGACAGGCCACGATCCTACCTTGGGCGAATTCTGACAAGTGTTAATAGGAGTTTCATCTCCCTAACGAGACATAACACAAGTTATAACAAACAAGCAACTCTCAAATAAATGTGATTTTCAAAGAAGAAGGCCTTTATGAAATTTTCTATTTATGCGCAATAAAAATGGTAGTCCTCATACCTGTTTTGTGCACATATTCTGGAGTGCTAATAATTTGCATATCCCAGCATTCAGGACCTTTCATGCAAATTTTATGTTAGTTATATTCCGCCTTCACAGAGTAGCAATTTCAATGGTCAATAGGGTATTATAAAAGACATTCCTTACAAAAAGCATCGCACTAAAGTACTGCAATTCAATACGGGGTGGGGGACATTTTCAGCATCAATAAAAGCAAATAATATAAATTTATTCTTAATGTATAAAACATTAATGGATTTCCTTGTTTTTTTTATAAAACTATGCAGTTAATTGAATAAAGGTATGAAAGAGGAATATTATTAAGATTACTCAATAGCAGAAATAAAAAATTCAGTTCATATAATGAGAAAAAGTTAATAGCCGGAGGGCTTCATCATTAGGGGAATAAATAACAATAAAATATAATTGGGTGCAGATAGTACAGGTAAATAACCGCACTTTTTGAAGTATGGAATGTAGTGGCTTAGTGAAATTGGTCGCAGCCGTCCTTTTAGTTTGGTGCGAGCAGTCAAGAAGGAAATCAAAATTGTGCCAAATCAGAGATTTACTTCAATTTCTCTTTCTCTCACTACCTATCTATATTATCTTCTAGATTGTCTTTATATATTTTCTTTCCTCTAAATAAAATTTCTTGGAATGTCTAGGAACTATATTCTCAAAATATTTATCACTATTTAAGGAAGTAAAGTTTTATAGCCACAATTCTGAAACATGTATATGCATAATATATTATTGCCCTATATCTCTAGCCAATAAAAATAAATAATCACATTTCAGTTCTAAGTACATCTGCAGATTATATTTTCTACCGCTTATATGATTTTGAACTTCTGTTTCGCTCTTCTTGGAGATTTTTTTCTTCAGAATTTTAGGTTTTTTTTTTTTTATCTTTCTAACAGTTATTTTTATTTTGGAACAAGGCTTTCCTTTACCGTTTAGTTTCATACCTACATTTTCATTCCAGAATTAGTTTTCAGTATTACGATTTATGCAAATAAGGTAGAAACGAGCATTTAAGCTGAGATTTGAGTTACTTTCATCATCCAGGAGAGCATAATAATATCCATCATATTAAACATCCAGGAGAGCATGTTTTGCTTTTGAGTCTCGTTTTTGGTATTGTTTAAAGCTTGCTATTCTGCGGCCATACCTATTACTTGCCTGCTAGTATATGCCGGTGATCCTTAAAGACAGGCCAAATCTGCGAGTTGATTCTGTGCAGCTTCGACTGATTAATTTTACTTAGTATTAGATTAGTTTGTGTTTTCTATATTGACTTAAAGCCCGAATGGAGACTTCTTGTATGCCTTGTAGGAGACAACTATTAATTCATTTTTGAGTTAGAATGAAAAGGTATTTAACCCTTCTTTGGAGCAAGAACTCAGCGAATAGTCGTGCCATGGCTCTTCAGTATTCCAGCCTTAAAAAAAACTCTATTTCAGCTAGAATAATATGTATTTTTTGCTCGTGAATTATACATCTGTTTTGATTACATAACTTTATAGGAAAGAAACCGCAATTAAACATATGATTTTAGGTACAAGATAAGTTTGAGAGAATTCGTATCATCTTTTAGTACAAATGAAGCCAATAACACTGTTACAGGAAGAATTGTCGTCACGTTTGTCAGGCATAAAATTTTGTCCGAATAATTTGTTTAATGTTTATATTTGCCACAATTATTTGGCTTGTATGCATATATTCAAGCAAAAAAACGAAAACAATATACATCTTTTTCATGTTTTGTTAGTATTTATCAGCAGAATTACGATACTAAGCAATTTATCTGGTGGTCTTAAAAAAGAGTTTATTACGGCAAAAATGAATTGAGCAAATTCGGCTACAGTCAGTATTAATGTAGCTATTGTAATGCAGTTATTAATGTAGCAAAATAATCATAATTGCTATGGCTTATTTTTGACGTTTATATTATCTAGGATTCTTGCCGGCTGTAGATCGATCTGCTCGTGGGAACTACGGCCTTATGGACCAAGTAGCAGCCCTTCACTGGATCCAGGATAACATTGGAGAATTTGGGGGTGATACAGACAACATTACGATCTTTGGACAAGGTCACGGAGCTGCATGTGTGAATTTGCTTATGCTATCTCCTATGGCAAGAGGTAAGCTATTTTTACATATTCATTTCCTTGATGAATATATGACTAGATCACGTATGTCATATTAGTACTCCATAAAATTTAATTTCTTATATAAATTTACTATATTTAGCATCACAGTAGCTATATTACTCATCTCAGTTCTTTGTCCGTATCACATTTCAAATGTTGCCATCAAATGTTATCACCACGATTATTTTTAAAGAAATAATATACCGAGCAAAAATATATGATAAAACAAATAGAGGATGTTGCATTAAATGATATCTTTATGTATCACTATTAATGAAATTATATAACAAATACATAAAATAAAATGCATGGCAAAACAAGTAAAAGAACATTGTCATCAAATGTTATCGCCACGAATTATTGGATAAAATTAATAGTGCAGCGAATATAACGGGAAAATGTGTGGCAATATTTAACACTTTTTCCGGAATTCTAATGAAACATTTTTGCCTTCCACGTGCCAGTTTGTTACTATTTGGCAAAGCGTAAGGTGTATATATATATATATTAATTTAGTTTACCTGGTAATTATTAACAAACTAAGCGATTTAAAGAGTAAGTGCAGTTTTTAATCTCTTTTATTAATTACCAGATACACCCGTCAAATTACACTAACTAAGTTTATTAAAAAGCATTATTAGTCCAAAGAGGCTTTGTCCCTGAGGGACTATTGTTTTCGTTTTGCAATTTTGCGTCGAATCACTTTGAATGTCCGCTTCAGTTTTCAAGCTGCTGCCAGGAAATATTATCACTCTGTATTATGTTTGAAGAAATTAAATAATAAAGAATCTGCGCAAATGTACGTATGTTTCTCACTTTGTGATAAAACAACGATATCTAGAGCCATCTAATTTTAAATGACGTAACCCTATTGCGAATATAGCCATTTGGAAGCCAAAATTTGAAGTTTGGAATTTATTTTATTACTGATTTCATATTTTGTAAAATTTTAACGAATTTTTGATTAACAAACTCAAGGATTTCAAAGCCAGCAATGGCAACGTTTTACTGAGAAAGCATTTTTATCTCATGAGACTGCGTATCGGAAATTATAAAGATATGCTCAATTTAAAATTATTTTGCGATATTACTCTTGAATTGGATTTTATACTTTAAGTGCGAAGAACATGTCATTTAATAAATAAAGATAACACACAAAGTGTTAAAAAAACGGCCCTTTGGACGTAATTTAAAATCTGAAACCTAGCAGATTTTTTTTTTTTAATTTTTTATTTTCCATAGAAACTAGTTTAGGCGGCAGCCTGCTCCAGCGGTAGTTAATTGAAAATTTAAACGAACAAAAAAACTATTTAGAGCAAAAGTGAGGTTGAATTATAAAGCTTGTGGGAAAAATGTATGGCAATACTTATCACTGTATCCGTAATTCTCATGATATTCTGCTTTAAAAAAAATACATCTGATTAAGCCTACAACAATCTAATACCATTTAAGAAATACGGAATAAAGAACAGGCATCTTAGGGCCAAAATCAGAGACGTTCTTATACATATTCAAAGACTCGGACTGGATATTTGTCATATCTAATGCTTATTCATGTCCATATATTACTAAAGTATATTTATTTAATTATTTTTTAATTTAATGTTCCAACAATTTCATTTTTTCTACGCAATGCTGATGGACAGGAGCTCCAAAGACTTGCTTATTACACCTTCCACCTTAGAAAGGACATTTTTCATACATTTAGACATTTTGAAGTATCAGTTGTTGAACCTGTCAAGGACAGTCTTTTCTCAGTATGATTTGTACACTATTAATACCAGAAATCAGTTATCTCAGAAAGTCCTCTCAAAGGGTTGATGGTAAAGAAAGAGGGGCGGGAGATCCTTGGACCCCCCGGGTGTTCTCTCTCAAAATTGGGGTGGAAAGTTTAACAGCTAGCTAGGTTCAACAATAACTCAATTACCTATGGTACTACAGAGGAGCTGGCCTAGCTTCTACTTGTACCTGTTCAATTGTATTATTTTCAGAGCACAGCAAAATTTTCGTAACAATGTTCTTTTAAATTAATGTTATTCCATCAAAATTTAATATGGAACATATTGTCTTCAGATCTTTTTCCTGTATTTTGTATATTATACTTTATACAAAGCATGCAGATAAATCTAATTCTTTGCTCTTGTGTGGCCATGTAATGTCTTGATTTCGGAGTGTAGCTTTAGATAGTTGCTGGATCCGGACGATAACCGGTTAGTCTATACAAGCCGCCCGGCTGACCAGACCTGCTCTGAACAGTCACCTGTTGAAATGTATTTGGCTTATGCGTAAAGAAAGTGATACTTAGAAGGAAAGGTAAAAACACAGAAAAAAGATTGAGGAATGCTTTTAAAATTCTATATAATATTTTTTAAAATTAATTAATACATTTCTGCTAAAAAGCAAGAAGAGAATTTAGGCATTCAAAACCGAAAAAGAGTAGAGAATTAATGCTACACATAGCAGTTAGTAGAATTTTTAACTTATGTGTTTATTTATTAAAAGCCATTACTTAATTTATCTCTGTTATAAAACTAACTTTATTGGTAGTTTTTCATGAAAAGTATCTTTTAAAAATTATTAGAAAACGAAAATGAGTTACTGCCTGAGATTACCTATATTAAAGTAGCATAGTTAGTTATGAAGTTGTAATTCCATTTTTTTACCTTTGCTAATATGATATTCTTTTCAAAAAAAAAAAAGTCTTGCTTCGTTTATGTTTATTCGTCTTTCTAATGTGTTATTAACATCATTATATACAGCGTGTAGTTGATCGCTTGGATATTGAATCGTTATTCCTTGACGGAACATGTCAGGAGTTAAGCACATAATATTTCAGTAGGAAATTTGAATTTATTGGATTATAACTAAGCCCTCTATAGCTATCTACCTAAGGAGAGGAGTGCATTTGTGGAGCAGTTTCTTTTAAATTGGCTTATATCTCTGTTATATCTCAGTTATCCATGTTATAAAAATACAAGTTATATCCATGTTATCAAAAATAATTGAAATTTGTTATTTTTTTTTGTATCACTCATTGGAAAAATTCAAATTAAAAATTATACATAGAGATTAGATTTTAAATGTTGACTTTTTTATTCTTTTTAGAAGTAATATTTAAATACAGTGAACCTTCTTGCCGATAACCTTCGTAAGATGAACCCTGTTTGAAATATTATGTTGTTACCAATAAGTATTGTTTAATACTTATTCTTAACAATAAATATTAAACAATATGTATCTAATATGATGATATTCACAGACGATTATAAATGTATGAACTCATGAATAGTAGTTTTAAGCCGATTTTATAGTCAGATATTTCATATTAATACCTTAAAATATTATGCAAATTTTCAAATATATTAAAAATATTTACTGCTTTACCTGTATCCGCTAAAAACATCGCTGTCCTCCAAAGCGTCGCCAAGGAAACAAAGCAAGGCGAAAACGTCGCCATACAAAAACATCGCGGGATAAAAGAAAGCAAGGTATAAACGTCATCGTACAAAACATTGTAAGAGAAAACAAAGCAAGGCGAACATCGCAACGTGGTATAAAATATTGTCTCCAAAATGGTAAAATTTATTGGAGGTAACCAAATGGTGTCTGCAAAATGAAGAAAACAAAGCAATGAGAACGTCGTAGTCCTCATCATGATATAAAATCTTGTTTGCGATGTTCAAAAGCATTGTTTAGTTCAAAACGGTGTTCAAAAGCTTAGAATATTAATGCTACGTATAACAATTAATGGAATTTTAAATTTAATTACTGTACTTAGCTATTAAAATTTATTATTTAATTAATCTCTTTTATTAAGTTGTACTGGCATTTTTTAAGAAAAATATAGTTAAAAAAAGCATCGCATTTTTAAACTATCGTCGAAGGAAAAAAAAAGTGGTAAAAAATAAACACCTGCAAATAATCGCAAGATATAACATGGCACACGTATATGTGTTTCTCAGGCTTTAAAATTTACAAATGTATATTCGCCTACTGGTTTGTGAACTCAAGTAGGAATGAAGTATTTTATTTAAAAAAATAATTTATTTCAGCAGAATATTATTATTCTTTGTATCTCGAATTTGTAATTAATACTTTTTTGCTAAACAAAAAGAAGGTAACTTAAGCATTTAAAAACTAAAAATGAATAGAAAAATAATTCTACGTATAGCAATTAATAGAAATTTAAATTTAATTACTGTACTTAACTATTAAAATTCATTATTTAATTAATATCTTTTATTAAGTTGTATTGGTAGTTTTTTGGCAGTTTTTCAGGAAAACTACAGCCCAAGAAAGATTAGAATAGCAGATAAGTAACTGCATGAGGTTATCTATATTAAAAGTGTTTAATTAATTAACAAATTGTAAAATCAGTTATATATGTAAACGATGCTAACGTCATGCGACAATTTGTAGCCGCTCTAATTTTTACCACGGTATTTTCTACGAAAGTGTTTAAAACTGAGAAGTATTTGAATTTCTTTATTTTCGATGATGATGTTTTATACCTCGATGTTTTAAAAATGCAATATTTTTTGTTCGTATAATCGCTTGTCTTATATTGCTCTTCATTAAGTTCTATCCGGTACATTTGGAGAAATTAAAAGGAAATTCAGGAATATTTGAATTGCTGCAAAATATGCAACAGCTAATGTGCTGAAGGGAAGGTATGCCTTTGGATAGTTCATTTCTGACGAATAGTTACTTAAAAAAAACCGTGAGATCCCCATGTAGATAATCTTTTTGCTAATATATAAACTCGGGTTAAACTACAGGTCTTCAGTGACTTTACTACTCAGCCGCTCTGAAAATTTCAGAAAAACAGTCTCTCTTCTCTTAACTATGAAAAACAATGCATTTCATTTACGAAATTTATCTGTGCCTCCCTAATAAATAAAAATGTACAATCCTTAAAATTATTTTAATCAATTTTAATTAAACAAATATTTCAGATTTTGCTTTTCCTACAATGCTTTTGTATTAGGTCATTTATTATTATTTCTCTTTTCTTTTTAAAATATACTTATCTTAAGGTGAATTGATTTGATATCCTAGAGATTTGAGATTCTACAAATATCTATAACTTGGATTCAAGAAAATTTTGGATTCGTCTTATCAACGACAGCCGGAATAGTAACAATAATAATTCCGAATTGATGTGGCTTACGATCATTGATGATTAGGTAATTACATCATCAAACGCAAAACCTTTGTATTTACTACCATTGCACAAACACATATACATATAATTTGATTCTTACACATGATCTTCTGATCGGATATTTGATTAATCATTTATTCTGAATTTATTAGCTTTTTCTTTGATTTTTGTGCTAGTTACTTGTAGAATGTTCATAGAATAACTATATATTGGATAATTAAAGGACAAATGCCAGATTCATTTTCACGTACTTTATTGCATATACGTAAATTCTATATGCTGATAGCTTTTCTGTGGCTTTTTGACCTCCGTATTTACCCGAAATTTATCGTCATCTTCTGAGTAATATGGAGTTGACCTCAGTATCTATTTCTATGAAAACTGCTTTAGTAAAACCAACTCTTTTTTCTTCTGTTAATAGCTTTAGATTTATCTGTCTTTTCAGAAATTTTAGCAACATTCAGAAGCAGAATAACTTTGGTTAAATTATGAAACAGATTATTAAGATTTGAATTTTTTTGTTAAAATGTTAAACTGAAATATAATTGTACATTAACAAATATTATGTTTCATATGCTGCCATAAATTTATTCTAGCATATATAAATGCTGCAATTTGGAGCACCAAATAAATGTGCTTTATAAATTTTTTAATATTTAAATAAAAAATAAATATAAAGCAAAACGAAAATGAAATGCTATTAGTTATTTATTCTATACCTGAGAATTATTAAACATTAGCGTTAAATGTATTGTTAAATGTATATGTTTTATCCATAAAGAATAATTTTATCTTACTTCACTATTTAGGTCTATTTCAAAGAGCTATTATGCAGAGTGGATCTTCTCTCAGTTCTTGGGCTATAGCAAGAGACGCTATTACTCATACTGCCCATATAGCTAAGGTACTGGATTGCCCTGCACAAGACAGTACAGCTTTAGTCGAATGCATGAGGAAAAAGAAACTAGAGGACATCATGGGTGTTCACATCCAGGTTCCGGATCACTTATCTGGATTTGGACCTACGGTGGATGGCATAGTACTACCTCAGGATCCAGCGGAAATTATGGAAAAAAATCCTTCAATATTTACTCAATATGACCTTATATTTGGGATTACTAGGGTGGAATCATATTTCGAGTTCTCAGCAATGGAAGAAAAATTAGGAATTGATAGCGGACGCAGAGACAGGCTTCTGAGGACTCTAGTGAGAAATCTCTACACATATCACCTTCAAGAGGTAATTATTTTTAATAATTTCTATTTTATATGAACTTGCATATTATTTGCATACTCTAAGAAAGTAGAATACTTAACAAAACATCTATTTAAATATCGATGGTCATAATAGGATTATTAAGAATGGAAATCTGATGACATACTGATTTAACAAATATCAGTTCCGTTCTTACATTATAACAGAAAGCTAAACTTTCATGTGATGTTAAGGTATACACAAAGTGAATAATGTTTTCTTTTTATTATTATTTTTATTAATCTGAGGCACTTACTCCAAATTCCAATATTCGTCGAAGTAAAGTAGAGAATTTCATGAAAATATTTCAACATTGAGAGGTATATTTGTTCTCAAAATATAAAAATTATTTACACAAAACTAACGTATTTATACAATACAAACCGATACAGTACAACAAATACCAATACTGTCTAGAAAACTGCAATACAATACAAACAATTCAAAAGCAGTACAATTACCTTACTAACTACTTATACAATATACCTACTTATACAACAGGAAACCTACTTAAACGTGGCTTCTATCGAGAAAAAGCCCTAAATGTATATAGTCCTTATACTTTATGAAATTAAATATTAAACTTCCATATATTTGCATCGCGAAAATATCCGTGTTTCCTAATTTTATAGGATTAGCTACAAAATTAACAAGTGTTATTTTGCTCTATATAATACCATTAAAAGAACAACGCAGAATTATTGCCTAGTTTAGAAGCATCGGCTTTACGCTTTGTTCTTAAAACTGAGAAAAAGTAGTCAGATTTGTTCAATGATAAGTTTTGTAAGATGATCTAAGGCAATAAGTTCATTCTGTAGTATCTGCAAAATTTGCATCTCAGGTATGCGATTTTTCCATTGTTTAACTTTTAAAAACAGAACGGAAATTTTACCTTTGACTGTTTCACCAACTGAACATCATCTTAAACAATACGCTTTAAATTTATTATGCTCTATGTCTAATGTTGCAGTTGCAACATTACAAGTCACGGTTGTCTCAATAAATGGAAATATTTAAGTGTGTTTTCTGAAGGCACTTCTGCATAGTATGAGGATGGAAAGCGAATATCTTAATGTTGCATCTTCTGAACTTGGAGGTTGCATGCTATGGACGACGCAGGTCGAGTCATTGGCGGTGTAGGAAATCAATAATATTTTTGATATTTTGGAAGACTTTACGGTGCTTAATGATGAATTTCCTAAATTCTATTCCAGTACCGATGGGATGGCGAATATGATTGGCTCATGTTAGCCGGACACTGAGGCATTATTATTATAAAGGCACAACCCCTATCCTCGTAGCCGAAACAAGGCGGCCGTATACTCAAATTATGGCCATGTAATGTTCAAGGTCTCCACTCCCCGCATATGCATCTATCTGACGTAGCCATATTGCGTTCATTAAAAATACTTGCTGAGTATATTAAGGGTGGTGTTGCAGTTTTCCTCTATTTGTCTTCGTGCAGATCCTTGGATTATGAAAGTAACACCGTCGGCGAAGGCAATAATCCGTGTGTGATTTGGCCACTGCTGATCAATAATATTATTAAACGTGATGTTCCAGAGGTCCGCGAACATACACGGTCCTTGGTTACAAACTCTAGTTTGTTTTCTGGCGACTAAGGTATTGTCGTAAATTACTACATTTTGTCTGTTCTTGAGGTAATCCGTAATCATAAGGTACAGTTTTCCTGGGCATTGAGTGTTTTGACGAGTTGCAGCTATTTGCTCTTTGTAAATTACCTATCATTATTTGGTCGATTAATGGAAGTTCTTAATTCTCGTTCCTCTGGGATGTCTTCGTCGCTGTTGTCTTTTGGGAACATATGGTCTAGTATGTTGTTAAAGCTTCTGTCGAGACTTTGAAATTGTTGTGAATATTGATACTATTGGGGTGTGTATCTGGGTCGGCTTGAAAATCGTTGAAATGGCTATTTTATAGGGTGCTCCATAAGCGTTCTGGTTATTGTTGCTAAAGAAGATCCAAGATTTGAATTTAGCTTTCGTGATTTTCTTCTTATAAATTGTCATTTGCCTGTTTTATTCGTCCCACGCTGTTGTGCTATCTTCGTTGTTGGTGCGGGACTTTCATCTTTGTCTTAGCGCTCTGGGCTTTTGGCGCGCGGTACGCAGTTCTTTGGCTCATCAGTTAGCATTTGTTTCGTTGGTGGCTGGCTTTAATTTGAAGGATGCATGGAAGCATTCTTGAATAAGTTGTGTGAAGTGTATTGCATATGTGTTGACATCTTCTTTGGATTTGGTCTGGGTGATGATTTGTAGAATGGATTGATCTTTTGAACTTAATAGTTTGATAAACATTTTCTCTGTGCTGCTAATAATTTGAAAGCTTTCGTCTGTAATTTTTCTATTTTCTGGGAAATTTCAAATGTGATGTATTTGTATTAGCAGCCTAAATTAATTTCCTTCTCTTTTCTAAAAATAGTAACCCCTCTCAATGACGCAGTGCAGAGAGTGTGTTCTATGTCATATGATTCTTACGTAATTATGATGATGTAAAAGGAACTTAACCAGCCAATAGTAATTTTAGAGCAATATTAACTATTCAATCAAAATGCTTTGAGAATCAAAACTATCTCAGTCTGATTTAAGATTTCATCCTGAACATTACGCACTTAACTTTCCACGCTTTGGCCTAGCTACACTGCTGTCTGTCTGCTCTGATTTCTTGCTACAAAATTTCAAAAATGTAAGCCTTTTGGAACATGCACATTTAATGTGCCGATATGTGTGTAGCCGCAACATGTTGCCGAAAATAAAACTGAAGATTTAATCTGCATTCGCCATCCAAATTCCTGCTACTGAGTATATTACATATATATGTATGTATGCATATATATATATATATATATATATATGTGTGTGTGTGTGTGTGTGTGTATGTATGCATGCATGATGTTGTAGTTTTTCTGAAAGACGAAACCGATTCTCGCGTTAGTCATGGCCAAGAAGATTGTTGCGTACATGACGACTAGTGGGAAAATCACAACTGGCTTGATTGGTTAAAATATAATTTTTATTTTTCACAGGAATAATTATTAAGCAATACATCTTTGCTTAAATATGGTGTAAAACTACTGGTTTTAAACACGCCCAAGATTTTCTGTATACAAAGTTTGAATATCAGAAAATAAAGAAAGAAGGCAAATTGAGAGACGTGGTTTACTCCAGCAACATCAAGTGAAAAAAAGCAATGCGTACTCACTTCAATCCTATTTATAGTCGGAAAGTCTTTGTACTAATCTTGAGCAGTGATTGGGCTAAAAAAAGTCGCAGTGCAAAGAAATTGCAGTGGAAGAGTTACGTAAGATGCGGCAGAGGAATACAAAATGGTGCAAAGCGTAGTTTTGAAGGGGGGATGTGTTTAAGTAAAATTTCTGAATCTGGAGTTCTATTAACAGTTGATTTCAAGTAAATTTTACAATTTTTTTTATTATTTTATGTTTTACATATACATAGACACGTTTTTCATTACTTTTCATATAAAATTAACAGTCTTGGTTTGGAATATTTCAAAATCAAAATACACATTGCGATTTAGCCTTTTACAAACAGGTGCACGCATGGTATTTTCTGCTTCCTTGATTTTCGGAATTTGAGAATTTGGAGGTGGGGAAGATTTTATTTACTTTTATTATTATTTTGGACCGCCCTTAATAGATAAAGTTTTCTTTATGTTTAATAGATAAAATTTTCTTTATGTTTGAATGTAACAGACATGCATTATTTTCCTTTGGTTTTCAGAATTTCAGATATATCAGTATTGATTATTTTTTATTTTTCCACTGTTCTGTTTCATTCAGCGGATTATTCTTTTATCTGTAGAACACAATGTTAACTAACAGAATAGGTCTCTTCCAATTAATTTATTGAGCACAATGAGAGCACAGGTTTAAAATACCTGAGCTGGTTGTAGCAGGAGGACTTTATTTGTTAATTTGTCCTATTTTTTGGCAAGAACTGGGGAAAATTTAATATGTTGGAAGTGATGAATTTTTCTGGCCTTTAATTTCTCTATGACATGTCAATATTGTTTGAACGCAGTCAGCTTCCCAGTTAACAAGCAGCTTCAACAGAAGGCATAAACCTTTGCAGGGGATAATCCATTAAAGCAGAATTTCACTATTTATAGCATCAAGATTAAATTCTGACATTACGTCTTACATACTGCGTTGCTAAATATGTTGTATAGCCCATTAGATAGATCCGTTCTTAGAAAAGTAGTGTTTTTTAAAAATATTTCAGTGATTTTTTTTGGAAATAAAAAGTAGTTATACATATATTATAAATAATAATTAACCTAAAAAAAAATTCAAAACCGCCTCTGTAAACTAAGCTTAACGACGTTATTCAGAGTTTTGTATAATTCATAGAACACGGTGCTCGTTACGGAAATATTGCAGCACATGTATATTCTTATTTAAATTTTACATGAAGATTCTTTGATTAGAACTTTATGTGCCTATTTTATTAGGCGGAATCATGAGTAATCTGAGGTTGTCAGGAGACAGTCCTATAATAGCAGAGTATATCGATTGCTTGATGACACTTCTTTGAAGCAGCCGACATTCCTTTTTCTTACCTTTGGGAAAACGTCCACCTTCTCCTTCAGATAGATTTCTCCCAAAGGAAAAAAAACGCGAGAGTTTCGGCCCAAGCTATTTAAGTGAAACTAGGTCTAAACGTAAAAAGGATAAAAAGTATTTCGAAACGGAAAGATTCTCCTGATGAATTCTGTTTCAGAAAACTTGAATCAAAAATGTTAGAAAGAAAGATGGTTCGAGATTCCTCTGATTAAACTATCATTACTACATGCAAAACTGTTATTAGGAACTTGCATTAGAAATTCAAGCTAATTATAGATCATCAAAAAATGATAATGTAAAGCTTTTTAAAATTAATTACTCTTCATAAATTTGAGCATGTAAAAATAAAACGAATATTATAAACGAAACTAGTTTATTAAAATTAAACCGAGTAGTGCCTATTTTGAACAATATTTTCAAAACTACAACAAATAAAATTATTTAGAAGTCACTGAAAGCAATTATTATGCAATAGTAGTTCAATGAAATGTTTACTTAGTAATTTGGAAATACGGTTTTGTGTATTTCAAAAAATTAATGAGAAAAAAAGCTAGTTATGAAAACAATGAATGAACAACTTTGTATAACGTTCGGGCAAAGTTATGAAAACGCGAATAATGCAGATTTTTAATCGAATAATATGCAAAATTTACCGGATATGTGAATATCTTATAACTATACTTTCATGCGTTTTGTGTAAATAGGTACGATAGACATCCGGTAAAGGTTAGTTTACCGATATTTCTGACATATAAAATCTAGCTATTTGCAAACTAATAATAGAATAAAGATTCAGTTTTAATTTCTAGATTCAGCATAGGGTAGAATTCTTTTCAAAACATGAAAAAGCACGCAAATATTTATAAATTTACTATGAGATGAAATATTACTGTAAAGTAGTTAATACTGCTTTTATTAAAAGAAGTAATCAATGAATATATTTTAATAGTCTACTGCCCGTGGAAAAATAATATTTTTAACAGCAATAACTACCGACTGCATGTAACTGAGAAAGCTATTTGACCTCAAATACTGAGAAAATTAGGACAACTATAGAGCAAAAATCAGAATGCTGTATTAAAGGCCTACAATACAAAATTAATATAAATGATTGTTTTATTCATAATTCAAATAAATGATTATTTATAATGTTTTAGAGATATGCATATGTATTATCATTAACTTTATAAGGTGTATTTTAATTTTATAACAGTTATTTTTAATTTTGAAACCCTTTCCTTTCAATTCTTCTTTCCCACTTACAACTCCCTACCAGAACGAGTTTTTAGAATCGCGTCGAACTCAAATGAGTTGGAAGAAGTATTTAAAGGAAGTTCAGCTTATTCGAGAGAAAGAGTGTTTAGGAGTCGTTAGTGGCGCGTGTTTGCCTTCTGGCTACTTTCTTCTTGAATGTATTACGTTCGGCTCGGTATACGTACGAGAATCGCTGGGAAGGTTAATTTAAGGGCCAACTACGTTAGGGATTTGTGTCTAGCTTCTGTTAAGTCTATTTAGTTTAGTATTAGATTAGTTTCTTATTTTCTCATCCTGATTTGAAAGCCCAAGTGGAGGCTTTCCTGTAAGCCCGAGAAGGGGGCCATCTGTCATTATTTCTTTGAGTGAATAAAAGGGTATTTTAACCCTTCTTAAGCCTCTGTAGCCACTACTTAGTGATAATTCTCTACTTAGTTCACTAAGTTCCTTGACGTTATATCTAGACAAACTAACAAGGAATGTTATAATTGCGAACTCTTAAATTTCTAGATAACTAAGTTTCAATATTTCGTTTAATTCAGATCCCCATTCTTAATATTATAAATGTGCTCCTACACACTGTAATGTCACATGCTACTCATCTGCAAGGTTTAAAATTCCTAGGTCTTGTAGATCCTTGAAGTTTTTTGAGAGCCCATCGTACATCTAAATTCATAATTACATGTATGTTCTTACCAATTAATTATATTACGTACTACCTGCATATGTGAATTTTAATATTACACACTTTTCTGTGAAAAATGTTTGTCCCGTTATTAAGGAATAGGAATAAAATGTTCAGTAAGCAGTGTATTCTTAAGGTTCCAATTATTTTCGCATAAAACACGACTACTTCACAGCGTTTATGAATTAGCACAAGTTTATTTTGGCATTTTTATTCCTAGTAATTTAAATATTCCTTTAAATACAAATTAAAAGGCTTAAATTTCATTTGAAATGCCTTAAGTTAAATGACGTTATACATTCTGTACCAGATATTTTGGAATGCTTAATGATGTGGAGATAATTAATTGGAATTTTTGAAATCAGTGTCATCATTTATTATTTTAGAAATTAGCCTTAGCAGTTTTGTTTTCAATTAATGCAGAAATTGGTGCTAATTAATGATCTTTAATAGCAGACGTTAATAGGAATCAATATCAATTTTTGAGAATGTGTTGAACTAATTGCCAATGGCGGAATGAATACCATCATTAATTAATTAAATTAATTGTCATATGCGTGTTTCTATTAACAAAATGAATCCACAAAATGATGAGTCTTGTTATCTGTGTAAGTATAATTAAGATGACAAGTGCAGATAAATATTTCGTGCTAGATGGAGGAAAAAAATACAAGACCTGCAGATGCAACCTACAGATGAAATGCTAAACATATAATTTACTAATTGTAATAAGGCAAGAGAAATAAAAAATAAACATTCATACCGCTGAATATTCGGAAAAATTGTTCACTGCGAGTTAGACAACATTGAAAACTAAAATCCGAACTAACCATTGAATTTTCATAAAATTTTGAAATTATTATTTACATGTTGTACCAGACATTTACAGTAACACAGCAATAAAATACTTAGTCACTTCCCTAGAATATGGTTCTTGGTTTGCAATTCTAATTATTTTTATAGTAGAAACACACACACATACACAAAAAAAGACTTTCTATTTTACCTCCAAAGGATCGTTTTTTTTTTTTTTTTTTCAACGCTTTGTGTGTTACTTTTATTTATTAAAAATCATTTTATTCGCACTTAAACTATAAAATTCAGTCCAACTGCAATATCACAAAATAATTTAAAAAGAGAATATCTTTAGAATTTCCAATAAACAGTCTCTTTTGCTGGAGATAAAAATGTTTGTTTTCCTGCATAGTGTTGCCATTGCTCGCTGAGTTTGTTAATTAAAAATTCGTTAAAGTTTTAAAAAATACGAAATAGCTAATAAAACAAATTCCAAATTTGAATTTGAGGTTCCAGATACCCATATTCGAATAGAGGACTACGTTATTCAAAATTTGATGTCTCTAGGTACCGTCATTTTGTCATACAAACAGATTATTGATTATTTAATTTATTCAAATATAATGCAGGGCTCTAATATTTGGTAGCAACAATGTGAAAAGTGAAATGCTGTTTTATAAAGGACGACGCAAAATGCCTAAACTGAATTAATAACCCTTCTGGGAAAATTACCCCTTTGGGCTAATAAAATATTTAGTTGAAAAAAATATTTCTGATATATACTGAAATATACATGTTATAGTGTAACGTTTCGCAGCTTTCTTTGAAAAGTCTTCCAGCCTCATTCCAGAACAGCACACATGGAACATGAAATTTCCCGTCATTTTATAAACAGTTGTAGTCGTTTGGCTGCTGTGTATGGTTTGCTTCCAAAATTTAAAATTATTATGAATTACCGTGCTCTGAAAATATCTATAAAATAGTTTTGAATGTATTTTTTCGTTTTCCTAGTGGGTGAATACGCTTCTTGACTTTAGCATTCATCACTATTCCCACGTTACGGCTATAAACTTACGATTTCATATTTGTGAAATTCATTCTAATGAAAGAGAATCATGCGTGCAAGAAATATAAGTTCGAATTTATTATTAAGAGAAAGGTGAAAATTCTAATTTTTCAATTTAGTACAATGCAATTCTTACGCGGCCCTTGAAATTGAAAGTTTGCTTTTGCGTTTTAACGGAGGAAATATTATAAGAAATTTCAATATTTTTTCAAGTGGGAGTTTTAGATTTCAGGGATAGTTTTTGTAAAGTTATTTTGTCAAACTAGGGGGTGCCATATAAATAGAAAGTTTCATTGTGTTGTTTTGTTTTGTTTCGTTACAGAGGACGATTGCATAATTCATGTTTTGCATATTTTTCCAAACAGCACAACCTGATCAAAATTGTCTGCATCTTAAAAACTGCCCTATTTAACTATAGCCGAAATAATTTTTACGAGCTTAAAACTCATCATTCAAAAGTTATTTAGCTGTGCATTTGTTTTGAAATACTCTGCAAATTCGTACAGTGATATCATATATTTATTTCACCTAAATAAGTGAATGAAATATGTAAATAAATAAATGAAAATATGTAAAAGTTTTCCTTCATAAAATAATGTAATGTGAAAGTATAATAATGCATCAATATAAATTTGCAACTAGTAATTATGAAATTATCAAACATATTTGATTCAGTACCTTAGTCATGGTGTATGTGTATTATACACCTAAAGATATGAAAAATCCAGGGAAGAAAGAGTCATATTACATCTAGCTAATGGACTTTGAATTTTTTTCACCATAAATCCACCTCTGCTATTCATTGCGTGTACTTTATATTTCTAAATAAGAAAAATAGGAACCTCATTCAAGGTGTTTGCCAATCCAACGTATAGGTAGAGCAAATCAGTGTAATCTAGGAATTTTGAAGTTACGAAAGAAATGAAGATTTGCAAGCACTGAAACACAAAGACCATAATTGAAACACAGCGGGAAAACATATTGTTTTTCTTTTATAGTTATTAAAAATTATCTTAACGTTATCTTATTTTGGAAGAAAATAAGTTTTAAAGGAATGGTACAAAAAAATTGTATAATGCAAAACTTTGTAATAAAAAACACATTTATTTAGTGTTAAATTCTTTCTAATTAGTGAATGTTAATTATCATAAAAACTTCCAAAGGATATAATTATGTCCTTCCTCTCGTTGAAAAATGATGGATTATCACAGATTAATAATTTTTCAAGAAAACCTATCTGTAAACATGAAAATAAAAGTACACGCCATTAATTATCCTAAATATTTACCCACATGTCATCAGAGGAATAAATAGGTCTACAATTTCTGCCACTTTATTATTATGTAAGCACATATTAAAAGTAAAAACTTAAAATGCCTGAAATTATTACTTATTTAACATGGCAGATATTAATGTATTATACTTTTAACACTTTTACGAATAATGCAGTATAGCAAAAAGTAAATATATTTATCGAAAATTGCAATAAACCAGAGGGAAACAAGAATTATTTTGCTAGTAGAAATTTTATATTGCCTTAAATTTTGTGCCATTCACTCAAATATACTTTTTACAAAGTTTTTTTTTTTTTTTTCCAAATAAAATAACGGTTATAAAAGAGACTACAATTACTGATGATAAGAAAACAACTGCTGACGACTGAATTCAAAATGCGGACTTTAAAATTCAAGCCAAAGATAGTGTTGTCGAAGACAATCGTTATCATTAAGGCATACCAAGGACCGTAAATAATATGAATGTTGCTTAACAATTTAGATTCGATTTCTCACTTTTTCTCAAAATGTGGACTATGCGTTTGAAAATTTAATCGCTTTATAATTCGCTTCAATTTTGAAGAATTTTAGTTTAAGTACTCTTGCATTCCTTTGGTCGGATGAATTTAGAATGCAGTGTTCTAGCCATGCATTCGCAATTTAAACATGTTTTAATTGTAATTTATGCATAACACTAACGTTTCTTGAAAAATTCATGAACTCTTTCCTCTATTGTTGAAAATTCTGTTGTAACAGGTGCAAGGTAAACAAACGACTCTTAATTCATAAAAACACGCCTTATGAAGAAATATATGTTTAAATATTGATGGATTTAAAATTAGCAAAGCAACAATCTAGTGTTGGCTTAGATTTAGTCAACTCAGTCGATTCGGAGGGAAAATATGGTACGAACCCCTCTTCATTAGGAGCAAAGAAGACTGGACTGGCAAGACTGGAAAGCAGCGTAGATTGTAAGATCGTCTATATAAGTCTTCGGCTGTATTTGAACCTTTACTTCTATAAATTTCTTTTACTCTAAGGCGATCACAAATAGAATCACATGAAGCTTGAAGCAGGAGTCTCAGATGATAAGACGCAGTATATACATTTATCATCTTTAAAAGATAAGCTTCGGCTGAGGATCGAGCATACGACCTTCAGATTTCTCTTTCCTTGGGATTAAAAGACTTATTGAGCAGCCGGCGCAACGATAGAACTCATACGCTACGGCAGTAAAGCGAACCAAAAGGTAGCACCATCTGTCGGCAAAAATTAAGTCTTGCAGATTTATTTGCTCCTGATGAAGAAGACCCTGCACTGTTTGCCCTAAAAATCTATTGAGTTCTTGACTAAACCCACGCCAAACATAAAAATATTACTTTGCTAATTTTATGTTTCCCCTTGGCTTGTGTCTCTTCTGTTTTGATTAAGGAACTTCTTAAGCAAACAAGGGAATCGAATGAATATCTTAGATACCTAGTAAAAAAAAAAAAAAAAAAAAACATTTGGCTTATGCAGAGCAATGCATTCTGCGTTTCATTTACACTTATTACCAGATATTTGAGAAATTGGGATTAGAATAAATAATTTAATTCCAATGAAATATAAGTTACATATAGTTAAGGGCTGTTAAGTTAAATTACCTTTGAAACTTCTATGTTGAATGAATTTATGATGCTAACATTTGATTAAGAAAACAATCATATCATTTTCTTGCATTTCAGATATTTCTCACAGTTGTCAATGAATATATGAACTGGTCACGATCATTTCTCCAAGCAATGGATATTTTTGATAGTACGGTAGAAGCTCTTGGTGATGCTCTTATTGTCGCTCCTGTCATCCGTGCAGGGACATTTCACAGCGGTGGAATACCTCGTGAAGATACTTACCCACCTCCTTCTGAACCATTAAATGACGGGAAGAAGACTTACTTCTACATCTTCAACCATCAGTCAGAATTCGGAGATTATTCGTCTAGATTAGGATGTGTAAGAGGGGAAGATTTGCCTTACGTTTTTGGAGCGCCTCTAGTGGAATCTCTTTCACATTTTGCTGCTAATTACACTAAAAGCGAAACTTCTCTATCTGAAGCTATTATCACATTCTGGACTAATTTTGCTAGGCATGGGTAAGTCCTTACTGATTCTATTAGTTTTATTATAAAGAAATGAGGTACTGTAATAAACTAAGTTCTTAAGTATCAAGTTTCCGAAGTTCACCTTAAAAAGTGTACCATCTAGATAAAACAATGGTACACGTTAGTACGAACAACCGTTCCTTCACAAAAAAGAAAGGTTGTTTGTATTAACATGTTCGTTCGACTTCTCGAACAGACGGAAAGACTATGTTCATTCCACTCTTTTTTAACAGTAGAAAGGAGATAGTCTTTTGAATGGTGAAATAGAGTTCAGTAAGCACGGAATATTGCAGTATACTAAATAATTTGCTTGTTTTGGAGTAATTACTAAATTATTAAAAATTAGAATTAAAACAGTAATAATCATATTGTCTGCCAAGTTTCCACTGAACAATCTGAAGTAAAATATCATGCAATGGAATTGTTTGTGAACAGCGGTTTGCATCAACATGTATTGCTGAACAAAAAGAACAAGAAATTAGAGAGCTTTCAAAACATTTTGGTAGCATATGCCGTGAAGTTTGATGTTACGAGATGAAAGAATGATGTCCAAACTTCCCCAAAGCAGGAAAATTTAATCTGCCTTTTATATAAAACCAGAAATATTAAAAGAAGCATAATAAGACTAACCCAAACGATATTTCTTTGTTTAATTGTTAAACTAACTATATGACAGAAATAAAAAAATCCTTATGGTTCATTTTTCATATTAAATGTTCACGTACAAATGTTTCAAGTCAATCTCTTGTATTTAAACAACATATGAAGTTGACGGCATCCTTCCAAATAGTTTACCGTATTTTCATGACAAAAGAAACGGAAGAATGATTTCCTTTGATGCAATAATAAAAAATGAAGGCTGTAGAGTCATTAGATTATTTTGAAGCAGGAGATGTGACAGATGTGCAATGCCCACGCCGGGACTCGAACCCGGACCTCTCGAAGACGCGTCGAGTGTGCTACCGTTACACCAGAAGGCATACTGGAGGGAGGGAGAAAATATTTTACATATTTCCCTTTTAAAGAGCGACTGGGGTTAAAGGACCCAATCTGGAATTACATTCTACGATAAGTTTCAAAACGTTAAAAAAGAAGTAAAACAAATCAAATTCATAGGATTGAAAAGAAAATGCGATTTTATTATCGTATGTAGGTTTCAGCTTTTATCTGAAACAAATTTAATTTAGCGACTTACAGTAACCCTAATAATTTATTAACAGTCCACAGAAATAATATATTACACATAAAATCGGACATTTCTAACAGCAAACTCTAACAGCCAACTTGTGGAAATATTTGCTGTGATATCATTTCATCTTAAATTACCAGTGTGTGGATATAGGTATGCATTTATTTCAAATAGAAATGAATTATTTAATCAAAATGTAGTTTTGCATCCGTTTCATTGGATCAATTTTCTGTGAGATTTGCTACGAATATTTACCTCAAACGGTAATAATTTATAGTTTACAAGCACACAAAAATTTCATTTATTAAAAAGAAGAAGCATCCCCCTTTTTTAAACGCAAAATAATTCCGCAAGCCTAAGTGTTTTTTATTATCAAAATTAACAAATTTCAGAATACCTGGTTACGTTGAAAACTATTGTTTTAAATGGAGATACAGGATTTTCTTACTGCCTTTGTGAAATTTAGGAATTTCATGAATGGAAGAAGTAAATAATTCGATTTTACATAGAATATTTGTGACTAAGAATTGTGTTCATTAGAATATGTTTCGAGACTGAAATATACAAAGCTTTAGACTAACTATCTATAACTAAACTAGTGCTTGCAAACGCTTGACATGTATTAAGTTGGTAATTTAAATAATTTCGCTGTCCTTACCCTCTTGCATAACCTTTAGATGTGTTTGGAAGATATGTTATCAATGTTGGCAAATTTTTTTAGAATTAAATTTCTACAAATACCTTTTTTCTAAAAAAACGTTCCTTTCTTCAGGATGAAACATATTTTAAAGCACTTTTAAACAATTACAATACGATACTCCTGCACAATACACAATATTTTAGAACGGCAATGCACTATTTCACAAGAGCAATAGTATACAATATTTCACAAGAGCAATACAGACATATAATATTTCACAAGGGAAAATGTTTCAGTCAAAAGGAGTAAACGTAAGGAAATTGATACTAAATATTATTATTAATGACACAAAATCATTTATTTCCAACAATATGCACCATGTCTTCAAAAAAACATTCAAAATTCTTTTGGAAAGAGGGTTAAAATAGACGCCCATTTATTTGAAGAAATTTAATGCTTGCATTTTTCGAAATATAAGTAAATTTACAGAAAAAAAAATACTGTCATAGAAGAATACACTACTTTGCTTGCAGTATATGTAGCCCTATTTCTCAATAAAGAAGAATTGTTAGTTGTAATCGATTGAATGAGGTTATTTCAGCAGAGAGCATTCTGTTGCAACAAATATCTTCGATATGATTAATTAGGTATATAACAGATTTAAACCATTTTAAAAAACTCGTATCTCCATTTGAAATCGTGGACTGTTAAAAATCTGATTAAAGCATGTGAAGACGATTCGCCTAAGAACAGGGATGCCTTCGTGGCTGACATTTTAAGATAAACTAGCTTGTATTCAAGTTGCTCACTTGGAAATAAAAATAACAAAATTTTTTCTGAAATAAAATTTTAATAAAAATAAAATAAAACGTAATATTTTAATAAAAATAAAATTTAATAGATAATAAAACTTGCAATAAAATTTTAAATATAGAAATAAAAAACTGAAAGATAAAATTAGACTAATAGAATTGCACCCATTAGTGAATAATATCTATCCCTGCATAGAGTTTAGTTTCCTTTGGCAGCATAAACTGGCTCAAAACTCCTAACAGACTTAGAGCGAATTATTGCTGTGTCTGAAAAGAACTGCAAAGTCTTAAGAAGTTTTAAAAACGAACCTTTTATTAAATCAGAACTAACTTGAACATAAATGCACTTCCCATGCTTGACTGCATCACCAGGTACATCGCTACTCGTGGCGATGCTAACTTAACAGTCAAGTTCAAAAATTGAAACTAAGCCTATTAGTCAAGAGACTAAACAGTTTAACCAAACTAAACTGTCTCAGATTTTAATCGTAATGACAATTTGAATTTTGGCAGCACTAACGAAAAGCCGAATAAATACAATCTTATCTGAGCTGGTCAAACCTAGTAACGTGGCCTCGAGAAGCAGGAACACGTTTTGTCTTAAAATCCAAAACCCTCGGCTTAAATACTCTCGAACTAGATTTGAATTCCGGTGAGTAAGCGGAAGGGAAAAAGGACAGTGAAGATATAAATAATAATAACTTGTTAATTAAATAATAATAGTAAACCCATACATATTTAAATAAGTATTATTTAATATATATTCTTGCTTGTAATATAAAAAATTGTTGAATTTTGATCAAAAGAAGGTCTTGGGATTTTAAAATTTTATTTCTTAAAAGTGGGTGCTTTTTACTTCCTTGTACGAAGTAAAGAAGGTATTGTAATCATGAAAACTTTCGGGTACCATATCTCAACGAAAATATCCATTCTGACCGCTGTCGAATGCAATTGAACGATGTTTTTGCGTGACTTCTGTACGTAAGGACAGAATAAAGGATTCTTTTTCCCCAAACGAATTATAAAACTGATTTACAATGGATTCATAAGAGATTTTTTTCGTGGCGTCTGTACGTGTATACGTGCGTACATATGTATGTATGTATCTGGCATAACTCAATCGAATAACCTTAGAACGTTGAAATTTTGTATGTGGGACTGCTATAACATATACATGTGCACCTCCTATTTGGTTGCGATTGGCAGCACCAAAAAGTGTATAAATTTACAGTGGTGGCCAAAATTGTGGACACTTTTGGAAATTTTTATGTTCGTGAACTTTGTATGCTTATAGAAAACGTTACGTTTCACAAAATGCAAACTTGTATATATAATTTAAAAGAGAATTTATTACCGAATTCAATACAAAACACAAAATTCAGTTATTTGCAATACAAAAAAAGTTAAACAATAATATTTATCGATATACATTAGATAGTGACGATTGCAGTGAGTTATCAGCACTTAGTAGGGTACACTTTATTTTTGATTACAGCTTCACATCGACGTTTCATTGAGCTGATTAGAGTTTTAAGCTCTTCTTTCGTTATTACATGATGCCAGGAAACAATTATAGGCTCAATTAGTTTCCTTTTATTTGATGGGCACCTCATTCGGACAAGAGTTTTCAAACGGTGCCACAAATTTTCGATAGGAGTGAGGTCAGGTCGATTTCCTGGCCATGACAACAATTTAATGTTCTTTGTATGAAACCACTCTTTCGATATTTTGGCCGTGTGGCAAGGAGCAGAATCCTGCTGAAAAATAAACGAAGCATTGTTGGGAAAGAGATCTCTGATGGAAGGTAAAAGTTTTGGTTCTAGAACAGTGTCAATGTATTTTCTGGCATTCAGTGTCCCATCGATGAGATGAAGGCGATCAATACCATCTGCTGACATGCTTGACCAAATCATAACACTAACTGGGTTCTTCACAGTTGCTTGAATGCAGTCAGGATGTAGATCTTCTATTCTACGTCTATTACATATTTTCTCCCATCACTACCGAATAACGATATCTTAGTTTCAACACTCCATATAACTTGTGACCTCTGATCATCTGACCAATTAATGTGTTCCTTTGTACACTGTAGTCTTTTTTTGTCGTTGCTGAAAATTAATATAAAGCTTTTTACGTGGAATTCTAGCTCTCAGTCCAACATCTGTTAATCTTCTCCTGATTGTTCTTGAACTGACAGAAACACCAGCATCATTCAGATCACTTCTGATGGCCGCTGATGTCTGTAATCGCTGATGACATTTTTCTATCTTGGAGACATAGTCTTTTTATTCTTCTGTCATCAATAGATGTGGTGCACCTTTTTCGGCCTTTTCCTTCTTTGTTTTGTATTGAATATGTCTCCTGATATCGTAAACAAAACTTTCGGACTCCAGATGTAGTCACTGAACCACATACCTGTCTTGCAATTTCAGCATAGGAAATACCTCTTTCTCATAGTACAATAATATTACATCTCTTTCTAGGTGTCCAATCTACTTTTTTATTTGATGTCATTGACTAAATATTAAAAATTTTTACAAAATTCCTACTTGTTATTGCAGTGTATAAGAAACAGGTCCTCCTTCTACAGAACAAAGCAAAATAATGAATTGTTTCAAGTGTAAACATGATGTCAGCTTCTACTGGCAGTTAATAACATTTGATTGGTTCTCAGAACAAGAACAGTGATTGGCCAGGAAAGCTAGACATCACAAACCACTTCATAACTGTGTTTTTTATTTATATTAAAGTACACATAACGTTTTTTGTATTGCAAATAATTGAATTTTGTATTTTGTATTGAATTCAGTAATAAATTCTCTTCGAAATGGTATATACAAGTTTGCATTTTGCGAAACGTAACATTTACTATAAGCGTAAAAGTACAAAAACAAAAAAACTTTCCAAAAGTGTCCACAATTTTGACCACTACTCCATGTATATACATGTCCATTCTCTTACGCGGTTCAGTGAGCTCAGTTTTCTTTATTCTTATATGTCTGCAAATTGCGCATCTTTTGCTTTAAAAATGATTGAATTATGTTGTTCTTATATCCCGGTTAAGATTTTTTTGGCTTTAGTTAACCTGCATGCAATAATTGCGGAATTATCAACAATTTAAAGGTTTTTTAATTGAGGCTAAGCCTAATTTTTGATTACGATAGCAGCTATGTTTGTTTACATTTCAAACTTAGTAGAATAGTGAATTTATTGCCAATGTAGAGAAACCAAGCTTCCCAAGAACGAAAAAATGTCTTCCTTTATCATTGCGAATTAAATTATGCTTAATCCATTCTAGTATATTGTTTCAGCATAGCGTCCAGCATGCGTTAGTTTCTACGCCTTCAGTGTCTTTTTGTCGAATGAGACCAAACGTAAACTTTTAGTTTTGTGCACCGAAAAATTTGCCTTCTTGCCCGCTAGCCGAATTGCTTGTTTTTGCATAGAAACTGTATTTTTATTTGAAAAAATAATTAGTTGTTTTAACTGTAGTTAGTGTTTTATGTTGTTCTATATCTTTCAAATTTAATATACATATTTTGATTACTTATGTATTTTTCCCTTGTCGCAAAGTGAGAACTGAATTCATTGAATGAGAAATATATCTCTAATGAAATCCGAGGAACTAAGTTAAAATGAAATGCAGGAAAAAATGCGTATAATTTAATAGTCCGTACAAGGAAGTCATGTGGTGCACACATAAAATTTTTTACTATTTATTAAAAGCATTAAAAATTAGTATTTACAAACGACATTTTAAGATATTTTAACGCTATTATGATAATTATAATGATTAATGATGATGACAACACTAGCAAAGAAGCTTTCTTTAAAAATTCAAGCATTAAGAAAAGAATGCTGAGAGAAGGTTATAAACTATTTATTTTTACTTTAATTTCGATTAAGAATCCAAAAATTGGAAAAAAAAAAAAAAAAAAAAAAAAAAAAAAAAACTGGGAATTTACTTATCTGTGAAAAATTAATCAAATAATTAGGTGGTATTTAACTATTTAGGAATTTGTGAAGGAAATTATCTGTAATTTGACAATGTTGAAAATAACGTAACATTCTAAATATGAATTATAATTTTTAAGCGTTTCAACAAAGCATTTTAGTTTAGTATTTACCCTACTGAATGGAAAGCGAGGACCGTAATATAGGACCGATGCGTGAAAATATATTCGCAGAAATATCATATATAAGCAGCATCACGTTCATACATTAAGCGAGAGATATCATGCTGTTTCGACATACTATCTGTCCAGCTAATGGTTAACGACGACTTGCGTATTCTTCTTTACCTGTTTTTTATCGTTTAAAGCTTTTTTTTTTTAAGAAAAACAGAAAATACAGAGGTATGTCTCATGATATTTATATGAAATTGTAACTAATAAACCAACACTCACTATAATGACACATATTACCATACATTAAGAGAATTGCGCTATGTTAACACTGGCGTATACTATGTTTTGTGCAATCATAGTGGCTCTATAAGTTGCTATTCATCCTCTGTGCACCCTTCTGAGAGTTACTTAGGCCTAGCACTTCTGACGGTGAGCATATTCTTTGTCTCTTAATTGACTACATTATAAAGAATTTATATTAAGTTTCCAGTTCGAAGTTAAAATAACTGAAACATTTTCAGCTGACATAAATATTGCATATTTTATTACATGGGAACGTAAACCACAATAGATTTTGACAAGCTTCACAGAAAAAAGCTGTATTTTAGAATTTATTCTTAATGCGTTAAAATAATAATAAAGAATATATGTCTTGAATTCAAAATTACATGTTTGCGATTTATTTACTACATGTTGAAAATGCGCATAAATTAAAAATATTTTAATATATATTTAAAAATAGCTTATCTATAGAATTTCCAATACACAGTTACGCTCGCTGGAGATAAAAAAAGTGTTTCCCCCCGTACAGTGTTTCCATTATTTAATTTCTTTAAATATAACACAAGGCTATAATATTTGCTAGCAATAATCTGAAAAGTGAAACGGACATCGAATGTTTTCAATGCAAAATGCCAAAACGAAATGAGTAGCCTTTCTGGGCAAACACTATTTATGATAACAAGATAATTTTTATGTAGAAGTCAAAAAAAAACTTTTTTTTTTTTAAATTTTGATTCAGAAATAAAATATAAACTCTTTATCTTTATTATAATTCTCCGATTCAAGCAAATCATAAGAGCGGATAAGCAGACTAATCTTTCGTAAGACTACAATGTTTGGTTTGGTTTATTCGATCATAGCAAAGCACTCGAGGGATATCTGTCAAAGGGAAGGTATCTTTCGTATATGATTCGACCCTCGGATCAAATTACCAGTGTTCAGTAGCTTTACCGCTCGGACGCTGGTGGGCCAAGAATATAACGTGTGCCGTTGTAAAAAAAAAAAGTATTTATTTCTGCGTAAAAGCTACAATCACTGCATTCGGAAATTTTTTCCTTTAAAATATGCGATTACCGGAGAGAATTTTCTCAAAGAAATCAATTTGGAATTAAGATTGTTTTTACTTTCGAAAATTACTTTCAAACATTAATCATTTGTGAAAATCTTATAGTTATCATTAAAAATTTTGTTAATGCATTTTTTTTTCTGGTAACCGTAATATTATACTACATTCTGTAGGTCTTTACATTTCAAACTCAACAGCAGGATACGGAATCCATGTATAACATATATATTTACGCTAAATACTAATTTCTTTACAATAGGTACGGGAACGTATAACAGATTACTGCATCACTCGTATTCACTTACACATGTATGACCTCATTTTCAAGAAATTCTGAAATCTGGCGGTCCCAAAAATTATTTGTTCTAAGATAAATATCTTCAATGCGTACCTTTAAAACTGAATAAAAAGCCTTTGCAATGAAGTGAAAACCGTTCTTTCTTAACACATGTGAGGCCAGATAATATCATTTTATTAGATATTTGAAAGTTTTTGATCTCGGTAATATCCAGATATCTGTTATTTCATCAGAATTATAACACGCAATAGTAGTGTTTAGGTAATTATGATTTTTATAATTATAATAACGAGTCTTTATGGACTTAGAAACGTCGGTGGCAATTAAATTAAATTTTCGTTTTATATTTCCTGTCCACAAATATATACGGAAATTTCAATTATATTAACAGAAAACAAAATAACTACTGGCAGAATTGGTATCTAGTAACACATCATTTAGTAAATATGAATATTTAGTATATGGGCTGGCCATTATGACCATTCAGTTGAACATTTTGAACAATTTTACTCTTTTTCGAAAGTAAAGCACCGAAGAAATCTTGTTTTCTTTCCGTGAGTATAATATACCTGTTTACTACAACTGAAAAATAATTTTCCCAAGATCGTGAAATGTTATAACATACACTAACATACATATATAACATACAATGAGCAAGACTGTTAAGCATAATTAATACAGATAGGTGCTGCCTATTGCACACTACGTAAACTTATCATTTCAGACTGTGATTTACTTTCATGTATGCATTTCTAAAATATATAAAAGTCAAAAAATAAAACTAGCATGAAATCCTCCTTCAAATACATGTTTTGATGTTATTTTTATCTTCTTACTCTTGCCGCTGCCGTTTTGTATGCTTCAAAATACACTGATTCAAAAAATTGCAAAAAAGGTCTAAGTTATCTGCTTCTGCAGTTTATTCATAGAATCGCAGAATTGCTTTGCATATTACAATGCAGCCAATAGCATTTCTTCTGCACATTTTATATTCATCTTCTTTTCATTTATTCGTCGCCACTTTTTTAATATTATCTGGAAATAAATATTCATTTACATGCAGCTTATTTTATTTACAATTCTTTTATTTGACATTTCTATTAACATGCAGAATCCAGTGACGCATATCTAAAATAATCTTTCAAACTAATCTGAATCAGAGCAATTATTTCATACAAACGTAGAATCTAGTCTTTCAAAGTCAGTTCCAATAATACCTACTAAACAAAAAAGCAAACTTTTTTCAATCAAAACTGCGTATTCAAAAATCTTCAGAGTTGCAATGAAAAAAAAAAAAAAAAATCAAAGATTTGAAGGAAAAAATAATGAAACAAAAAGCATTTGCGCGAAGTTCTTCCTAAGTTTTGAGAATGACAACTAGAACTTATCACAGCCGAATCTAAGCAAAGAAGATAAAAAAAAAAAAAAAAAAAAAATCCAAAATAAAATCGGAGAAAATCTTTGGACTGGAAGATATATAAACTCTCAATGCAGAGTCGATTGAAGCGCTTTAAGTTATCCTAGAGCTCCTGAAGCGGAAAACAATGAATAATACGCGAATTTTTTAAGAAAGAAAAAAAAATCAGCTTAGAATTCATTGCTTTGAATGAAGGCCTTCTTTCTCTTTAGCCTTCTTCATCTTTTGAATAGTAATGACCATTTTGTTTCTTCGAATAGTGGCAAAATGAGAATTTTTCCACTGACTACAGGCTACAAAATAAGAAAAGTATTTACGCTTTCATTCCATTTTGTTTCTTTATGTATATATATTTCTTTGAGCTTTCCTACTTCGTCTCATTTTGCAGCGTAATCAGAATTGAAAGCGGACTTTATTTAGACTAACAGAAATTTTAGATGAGCTCTTTAACTTGCAAATAGAGTAATATTTTAAATCGTATCCAGGCCATTTTTCACCGGTCTCATTATCCCTTTGCTTTCATTTCTGCTCTCAAGTTTAGTAAAAAAGAAAAGAAAGTGTCAAGCAAGGGATTTGGGTTAGAGTCATCTGCAGAAACTTTTGATGAAGTATATTATTGATGAGTTCAAATCAAAACTAAAGAGATTTTAAATGTATAAATATAAAAGCTATAAATAAGACAGTATAAATTATTTCAAAGAAATACAAAGAAATAAACAAGTATAAGTCAGGCAAAATATAACAAATGTTAGGATATAAAAGAATATAATTTAAATTGAAAAGATTTAAGCTTTGAAAATTGGCCTGTTTGTATTCCCATACTACTTGAAAACTGTGTTTCTTTGTTCCTAATTCTCATCTCAACTCTGTCCAAAAGTATGTTGCAATGAAATATAATATAGAAAAGGGCAAAAGATAGCGATGGAATAATTAATACCTAAGTATGAGGCAAGTTAAATTCCTAATCTTAAATTTTATTGTCATAAGATTTATGTTTATATCAGAGGAATAGAGTCGATTCTACGCCTATGGTTGCAAATAGCTTTTCATCTATATTCGTAGTGCCAAGTTTTGAAAGAGGTTTTAGACAGAAACCTGTATTGGACCTTCTCAGCTGTTGGCAATGTAACTGTAGTTTAAACCTTGCAAGCTGCATAGTATTCTGTAAATTGCATTCAAGTTCAAAGTATTCTACAAAGCATACAATTTAATAACTATTTTGTTGTGATTTCACCAGTTGTTGTGGTACTTCTGTGTTTAAATATGCTGAGGATAAAATTTACAGTACTTTAATAAAGTACTCAGCTTAGTACATGCTAGGTTATTATGTAATCTTGCATATCCTTACAGTAATAGATTCTTACATTATTTGTACTGCACTTACAATGATCGTAAACAGTAAACGCCACAGATATTTTTATATGAAGCAGTGACTAATTTTTTAACTGTACACTTGCAACGCCAATTTGCTAAGTGTCTAACCCCGAGTTTTTATATATTACCTTCATAGAAGGCCGTAAGGATAACATTTTCCCACTAATTAAAGTAGGTCGTCCAGCGGCCGAGTGTTAAATTCGCTGAACAGTGGTAGATCGGTCTCACATAAACCAAACTAAATAAAGTAAATGAGCACGTATTTTGTGCATTTATAACAGATTCCAAATAGAAATAACTGACTCAAGTTTGCGAAAGAAAAACTGAAAAAGAGCTATGGAAAATAAATGACGAAAATTTAAAGTTCTGTGCCATCATTTCAGTACCCGTAATTCTTTCTCTCAAGAGCGAATTTTTACATTTGTTATAAACTTATTATTCAGGTTACAAGTTCGCCATTTGTCATATACTTTCGCTTCATATGCGTGATTAAGCTTTAAAACTATTTAATATCTCTTTCATTTATGTATTTATAATTTAACAATTCTTCTAAGATTACTTGAAAGTTCTTTGAAATCAAACTGAGGCTCTCTGAAAATTTATTAGTGTATTCAATGTTAGCCAATTACTTTTAAACATGTCTTAGTGTCAGAATTTATTTTACGTATATTAGCATGAGAAGTTTACCTTTTGGAATAGATAATTGCGAGGTATTTTCTCATTTCTTAGATCTGTGCACAATGCAGTTAATTTGCCTAAATTGCTGCTGTTTGCGTCAGAAATTTACATGAAATATTCACATGCATATTAAAGTTTAAATTAGGAAATTCCAGAAATATTTATGACATTCCCGAAACTTCTAACATAAGTGAAATGATGTAAATATATTTCCCACTTACGTATAAATGAACATAGTATATCTCTTTTGTCTGTTAACATAGGCATGCAACGTTTGTTCTAAATTTAATCATTATTTATTCTTTCACTGTATAGCAAGAATAGTGAAATTTAGTTATTTTAATAGTTCTGTAAAGTCTGTTGTTCCTAATGGTACTTGCATTGATAATTAATTAGATAGCATTGATAATTAATTAGATAGCATTGATAATTAATTAGATAATTAATTGATAATAATTAGATAGTAAAGGTATTGTGTTCTAAAATTCTGTCAGATTTATAATTTCATGTAGTATTTAAGAGACTGTTCTTAATAATGTAATCATTTGGATATCTGATATTTATTTAAAATGACGGAGAAAAGGAATTTTTATGGATGCAAAACTGTGCAAATATATGCTTTTCCTTTCGAAGGTTAGCAGTTAATTCTTCACTTTTATTTATTTATTTTTTGTTTTCATGCTTCATTTTTTAAGACATTTCCTTTTTTCCGTAAAAGTTTTTATCCCACACAAATTTCACAGGGTATGATTTTGAAAACCTTTCCTGTTCGTTCTGTTGCATCACATAAAAGATAGTCTTATGAGTGAACTTTCATGTTCTAGCTAAAACAATTCCGTCAATATATTTTTTAGTTTTCTTTTATTTGCTGTTAGTATTTGAATTGCACAATTTAAGCACGTTTCAAACTAGTTCCTAGTTAAGTGCATTTGTAGTTTTTAAAATGCTATTTTAAATAAACACTTTTGATATTAAAAATATTTTAGCATATTAAAGATTTTACTTTCTCGTGAAATAATAATGAATATAATTATTTAAAGTAACTTACTCAAATTATTAGTATGTTTTGCAATTAGAGTTCATCTAAAACAAATGCAATTAATAAAGCGTCTATCTTAATTATCATAAGCTTATTTTAATAAACTTTGGAACCAATATCTAATAGATGCTGTGTTTAAAATACTGTAATTACATGGGACAAGAATGAAAACCAGAATTTCTTTCCTCAAACTTTTCTTAAATCGCTCTTTCGAAATTATTCTATTGCTGAAAAACGCAGAGAAATGCTACGTACAATACTCCCACAGCTATTAAAAAATAAATAAAATAAAATCACTCCTAACAAGAGTTTGCAAGGAAAAGGTATGATAAAGAATTTCAAGCTAGACAATTACATTTAGGTTGATCTGCGTTTGACTTTTATTGCTGGTATGGGATTTCCGAGTCTCCGAAATGTAATTAGGCTATGTTTCTAGGACGGTTGAAATTCGAAACTAACGAAGGCAATAAAAACGCTGCTTTAGTTGTAAGAAGCGAGATTATCTAGCACTGGGCAGCCGATAAAACACTGTCCGATTTAAATAATGAGCATCATTTGTCTGAGACTACAGTGAAAAAAATATAGCTAATAAAAAAGCATTTTTTCTTTTGTTAAAAATGGAACACAAACGTGGTTCAGATTTTAGAGATTTCTAAGCTAAAGGAAACAATATTATAAACAAAAGGACTGTGCAGCTAATAAATTATAAGCCCCCGTTATGCAAGAAGTAAAATTTGAATCTTTGTTAAGCATTATTTAAGATTTGATTTAGGATTTAATGCAATGCATTTTATTTTAGTGTTTTAGGATTTAATGGTTTTAATCCAATTTATTTTAGGATTTAATTTAATAATTTAATATGGTTGCGTTCTACGCGTTGGTGGATTTGGAGTGATTGATAATTACACTTGTTGAAGAATCAAAACACAATTTATTTACCACTCTTATATAAGACAGTTCCAAAAACACGTTTACACACGTCGAAAAACTAGGACAAACACGCTGAAATAATCAGCAGCACAGCCTTCAGGTTATAACGGTGAATACAGCTTCACGGCAAAGCGCTATAGTACAGCTCCCGACGTTGTCAATCTCTCTCATCCTAATCTCTGAGCTCACGACACTACTCTCTGCTCGTACATGCAGGGTATATATAGCTTTAACCTACCTTCCAGTATATTCCCTAGAAAACCGTTAAGAATGCTTTCTTGAATGTTCTCGCTCCGTCTATGGCATATCGCCAATTCTGTCGCCAAATATCGTGAAATGTTCAATTCCGAGCAAATCTGACAACACAGCCTTTCCCTGACACATTCTGGCAACTTCAATATCGCTTTGCGGGAAAGCTATCTGACAACTCAGCAAATGAGCATTCCGCAACAGTATTTTAGAAATAATAAATCTTGCTTTAAAATCCAAACCTTTGTATGAATCAAAATCAATTTAAATATCAAAATAAGCTGAAAGAAGCATTTTTTTAAAAATTAGAAGTACATAATGCTATTTTTAACTTCTGCTGGACAATTTCTCCAAAGGTTATGGATTCGAAATCTAGGACTAAACATTTCCACTTTCACTGTCGAATAAATATTTCGAAATGTGTCACTTTTAAAAATCTCATAGCTTTGTAATCCGTCTTTTAATGCAGAGTTTGATATTTCAAACTATGCGAGCCATGAGGGCGTATATCGTTCTTTCTCAAAAACTTTTCAAATCCTTCTTGACATTTCCTTCTATTGTAAGGAGAGATTTGAATTTCTGTTTCTGCATATCTTACGTTCAAATGGCTTTTCATATAATCAAACTTTGCTTAAAGATATGAGAAAAATATAATTAAATAAGTCATCTTAAAATGTGTAAAGTTTGAAAACCAAAAATGACCACCAATTCAAAAGGTTTTTTTTTTTTTTTAACTAAATTTTTTAATAAATTCCCTTTTATGATATTAATTTAGTTCTTTTATAATTATTTTTTCCTCGAACAGATGCTATTCCATATGTAAAGGATTCAATTTAAGATACTAAAATTTTTATGAGAAAAACTATGTCATATGATATCAATAAGTTAGCTAATGCAGCACAATGATCATGAAATTATAAACAAATATAACTACAGTAATAAGATACTCTTACGCGTCAGTATTTGAACTCTTCTGCATACTGATAATAATTAAGTTGAGTTTGGCAACAGAAGTGAAAACCTGACAAATAATTTATATCAACGTTTATTTCTTGCTAAAAATGGAGAAATTGTCTATTTCTTCGCGCGTTACGCCTGTTCAGCATATGGTTATCCCATACAAGCTCCAAATCTGATCTGGATAATATTTATATCGCATTATCTCTCTCAATGTGATTACGCATGTGACAACCCAAAGTACCTTAAGGAGCACTTCAGGTGATAATTTTCTTGGTTCGATGGGTGTCACGATCCTGGAGCTCCAGGGAACCCTTCTCTTTCATTTCCCTTTCTCTTATTAGCTTTAACTTTCTCCATTATGATTTTTCTCTTTAAAGATTGAGGCTGGTCAAGAGGTACCGTTACATTCTTTGTTTGTAAACTTAAATTATGAGAAAACTGTCAATGTCTTTGCCGCGCGTGAAGACCCCTGTTGTTGAGAAAACAGGATCTGACAAATGACAGGCAAATTACTGCCGCAACATGCTGCTTTAGCCTCTACCTTAGTTAAACGGAAGGCACTTAATTGTCCTTACGAGTGTCAATCGTCTGGACGTCGGAACTTAGTGCTTCACTGGTGGCCATGTGGTCAAGATCGGCATTTTCGCCTTTTTAAGATTCAAATCAGCATTAATCACTTTGTTTACAGTTGATACTTAGCATTTTAATGATTATGCAACTGTCCTTTGAATTCGAAGATTTTCTTTTACCATTAAATTCTTACCCTTATAACATTTCGTTTTTCCCTTGAATATATATTTTGAAAATGTTTTCTCATGGAAGCCAGACTAAATTAGCAACATGCGAATTAACTCATGACCTAAATGCGAATAAATTCCTTCGAAAAGAGCACAAGCGTAGCCTTCCTTCCATTGTTTTTTTAAAAGCACTATTTTACATGAAAACAAAATTCAAATATTAGACGATAATTTACACTTTCAAAAATATAATTGCAGTTAAAAAAATTTCAAGCAGGCGATTTTTTATAGCCGCCTAGAAATAGAGGAATTGATATCTCCTTTGCTTATATCCGTGCTGATCGCGGTTTCTATGGAAACGAAAGAGCTGATTTCTTAGCTAAAGATTCATTAAATTTACCCATTGATATCAACATCAGCATTCCAAAGAGCTGTTGGAAGTTTTTTCATTATAAAAAGCTTTTAGCTAAGTGGAGTGAGAAATATATTTCAACTTGTAATGCTGAGGTCACTAAAACGTTCTTTCCTTCTATTTACCATAGACTGCATTCCGTGTCTTTCCTCTCTTTAAATTTTAAAGTTTGTCAATTTTTATCTGATCAGGGTAAATTTGCAAGTTAGCTGTTTCGTTTTAATCTACGATCAAGCATATTATGTGAATGTTCAAGAAGAGTGCCTCAGGATGTGGAAAATTTGATTTTTTCATGCCCTAAATTGGATGGCCCTAGATTGTGCTTGCAGAACGATTTGAAAATGTTTGGAGTGACTTGGCCAGTGAACTTATCTGTTTTCGTGAAGTTCCGCCTGCTGTTCTCTGCTTTGTGTTCGTTCTATTTATGCATGTAACTTTAAATGATTTAGTTAACTTACATCCGTAAGCCTCGTGTTGTACATATGTGGTGCATTTTATTATAAATAATATTCTTTAAACATTGAAAATCACTGAAAGATCACTCAGTAATATAAAAAATATGTTATTATTTAAATAAAATAAGCCATTGATATAAACAAAAAATATTTGAGTAATAATTAACATTTACGTAATAAATCCCTTTTTGAAATGTGACGTCAAAATACATTCTAGAATATAAAGCAAAATAATTTGCTGTAAGAGCATTTAGTAGTTTATCAGAAATATTTCCTTTATTTCGTGACAAATGAAATGGTGTAACTTAGAATGAATTAGCCCAAAATGTTTTCTTTCACAAAAATATAAATGATGTTACTACGCGTTATAAAATATGTTTTGGCTAGCGCATTTAGTGATAGCAGTTTAAATCAGAACAAAAAGACGAATTACAATATAATAATATCGATTATTTTCTTGCAAATAGTTTCAGGTCAATAGTATTGACAGGAAGAGAACAGATGAGTATAAAATTAGCTGCCGGAAAGGAAAGTGCTGGCAACAGAAACACAAAGTTTGGTAAATTACGAAAAATAACAACCTTTCTTGGCAGGTAAAAGTCTCTTTGGCTTTACCAGTATTCGTAGACTGAAAACTGCTCTAACAATTTGATCTAGTCATTTACACATGCTTGTTAAATTCTTCTACACCAGGTCCTTTCATAAACAATTAATATGTCGACAGCAGTGAATAAATTTCTTTCAATAAATTCAATTTAAAATTAACAACGGTTTTGTAAATACATTATATGAACTCCGAAAGCAACAGAGAGCTCTTTTTGTCCATGAATAAACAGATGTCATGTTATTTAGAAAAAAAAAAAAAAAAAAAAAAAAAAAACTTAAATAGTTGAAAATAAAAAAAGAAATCTGAAAAATTTCAGATTTTAAATTACGTCCAAAGGGTTTTTTTTAACGTTTTGTGTGTTATCTTCATTTATTAAATATCATGTTCTACGTACTCAAACTTTAAAATTCAGTTCAACAGCAGTATCGCAAATTAATTTAAAATGAACATATCTTTAGAATTTATGATACAGTGTCTCGTACGCTGGAGATAAAAATGTTTTTTTTCGTACAGTGTTGCCATTGTTCGCTTTGAAATCGTTTGGTGTTTTAATCAAAAATTAGTTGAAGTGTTACAAAATATGAAATCCATAATAAAAAAATTTCAAATTCAAATTAGGGCTTCCACATGCCCATATTCAATGAAAGATTACGTTATTCAAATTTTGATGGCTCTAGTTACTGTTGTTTTATCACAATCGAGAAACATATATACATTTATGAAGCTTCTTCATTATTTAATTTCTTTAAATATAAGAGAGGACGATAATATATGGTGGCAACTATTTGAAAAGTGATACAACCTTTTAAAGTTGTAGAGTCATTAGGAATTTTGGAAGCCGGAGAGATTAAAAATTAGCAACCGCCTTCGCCGGGAATCGAACCACGGACCTCTGGAATACCGGTCCAACGTGCAGAATCACTACACGACGAAGGTACGCTAGGAAAGCGGGAGAAATACCTTATAAAGTTTTCAACGCAAAATGCCAAAACGAAATTAATAATCCTTCAGGGCATGTTTGCCTTTGGACTAAAAAATAATGTTGTTGCAAAGAGTCGCAAAGCGTTTTGCGGAAGGAAATAGGAAAGAATAAATTAAAAAATTGCATGACAATGGAAAAAATAGTTTGTTATGGGGGAAAAATATTGTAAGGAATTGATTTCTTCAGAGTGATTTTGATGAATATGGAAGGTTTTGAGAAAATTTAATTCACAAACAGCAGACATTTTTGAATATTTTAGTGAAAACAAAATAAAATTTAATATAAAATAAGCAATGATTAAGCTTATGGTAATCTAATAGTGTAGTGGCCGATCGCTAAATTCGCTGAACACTAGTAGTTCTAACCTGGTTTCAGTTCTAGGCGAATGGGCTGGCTGTATGTGCGTTTTTGTGGTAACCGCTTGTATGTAATATAAGGATATAAGATAATTTATTAGTGCATTTACATTTAGAGGAAACAGAATATGACGCTACTTAACCATCTTTTTTTTTCTGAGCGAGATTAGAAATCAATTATTTATTATTGTATTGTTTCATGTAATACTATGACTGATTAAAGACTCGACTGAGTCTCTCAGCTTCCTTATCATGGCATTCTAATCACGCAAAATAAATTTATATTAATATTACAATTTATCGAAGAAACTGTTGCATTTCGTTTCGCAAATAATTCAAAATGGTCAATAAGAAATAATACCTAGTGAAGAAAAAACTTTTATTTTTGCTCACCACACATTTCATATGTTAAAAAATTAACCGTTTATTTAGAATATATTAAGAAAAACTAAATGACAACATTAAGTTAAAATAACAACTGTGTTTTCTTTCCTTTTTTGGGGGGGACCGTGCACCATATTTAATTAGGACTTTGACTAGATGGATCAAATACCTAAAGCTTGGCTTAGTATGGTTTTCAAAGAGAAAAGGTTTAGCGTTTAAAACTATGGAGGAACTCACCTTTTCTTCAGTCATTAAAATCATTTCCCTCAAGGATAAAAAACTAGTACTTTTTTAAATTAAAAGATGAAAGAAAATACTAAAATTCTATATTGAACGTATAAAGTATTTTTCCCACTTTCCTACCGTGCTTTCGTGGTGTAGTGGTTCTGCACGCTGGGCTGGTATTCCAGAGGTCCGTGTTTCGCTTCCCGGCCTAGGCGATTGCTCATTTTTCATCTCTCTGTCTTTTCCAACTTATCTAATGTCTCTACAGTGGCGCCCGAACTAAAAGGGTGTTGGATGGTGATTCTCCACACCCAGAATTCGCCAAATGGGTCCCCTAAAAACTCCAGTCGCCTTTTAAAAAGGGGAGCATATAAGGTATTTCGCTCGCTTTCCTAGGGTGCCTACGTGGTGTAGTGGTCCTGTGGGCCGGTATTCCAGAAGTCCGTGGTTCGATTCCCGGCGAGGGAAGGTGACTGCTCATTTTTCACATCTCTGGCTTTTCCAATTAACCTAATATCCCTACAAACAAATATTCTAATGCATGTTACTTAAGTATAACAATTTAATTCTGGATTTAAGTCAACTGACTTGAGAAAAACAACAGTCCTTTGCAAATTCTGTGTATACAAACAAAGAGAGTGACTACTAAAAATAATTTCTTTTAATAAATTTGATTTAAAAATTACTGTTTATAGCAAAACATTGAAGAAGGATTATTAATACAGAAATTAGTTTGATTATCTTTATTGTCCATTTAATATTTAAACAAAAGATGTTTGTGGGGAATTTATATATATTTATGTTTGTCTGTGTTATGAATCATTTTATTCATTCATAATTTAATAATAATTCCAACAAATAAAAAAAATCTGCCTGTCCTTCATTTTTTTTAAATTTCAAATTTCAGAAACCCGGCATTATCTCCTCATAGTAGAGACGCACATCTGGATAGTAGCACAGCAAAATACTTCAAAAATGCTTGGCCATTGTACGAGCCGGTGCAGCAGAAATATATAAGTATATGTAAGTAGAATACCATCTCTATTTAAAATTTTAAATAAACTATTTTAATATAGTAAAGCTATAAAAGTCCATAAAGGAATTTTTTGCATTGTTATAAATATGTTTAATCAAAGTGTTACATAATTTTACCAAGTGCAGGTAAACAGATGAAGGATTGTTGCCTTAAATTTGCAGCTTACCTTTAAAATAAATAAGCTGTACTAAGAAACAAATTAGAGAAATACAAATACCTGCATTTTATGAAATAATATGAAAAATGCTTTTGCATTAAATTTCTTATAAGTAGTAAACGCTGTGTTTTTAATTGTTTGAAAAATTGATTTTGCTTAGAAAATGAGCTTGCTTCTTAAAAACTTTATCTTAGATCATGCATGATATTTGTCGCTATGGTAGAAAATTTTTCATTGATTTTTAACCTGGTTCTTCCTTTTTTTTTCAAAAAATCCAATGCGATATTCAATTCAGTTTTTTTATTGTACTTTGAAACGATTTCTCGCGCATTCTTCCTTTTGCACTATTCCTGGTTCCTGATTCCTATTCCTTTTGCACTATTCCTGCTACAGAAAACTTGGTTCTTCTTTTTGTTTTTCAAAAAATCCAATGCGATATTCAATGCAGTTTTTTTTTTTTTTTTCAAATGTACTTTGAAACGATTTCTCGCGCATACTTCATCTACGAAAATGCTAGAAATTTCACAATTTTAGTGGTTACATCATTATATAAAGAGGAAATAATCTTTTAAAAGAAATTTATATCAAATCTTCAACATAATTTCTGATTTGGGGTGAATTTTGGAAAATCACTCCTTTCTATTATAAACTGTAAAAAAGTGGGAGGTATAGATATAAAGGATTAAAGATGGTTTATTGCGTGGATATAACTTAATAGGGCTTTAATGCACAGGTGGAAGGATGATACTTGCAGACAGACGTAGCTACAGATTCAACAATAGTTTTATAATTGGAGAAAGCCAATTCTTAAGACGCATCATTAGACGCCTATAATGATTAGCATCATTATAGGCGCAATATGCACCCCACATTTTTGGAAAACTGAATATATCACGATACAATGGACAGAACAGAGAAATGAACAGTGACATGTGTTGGCCAGAGCGAAATAAAGCGCAAAGTGAATGTATTCAGAAAAAACGTTAAAAGAGAGAAGTCGACATTTCCGGGAATAACTGAAATTATTAATCTGATTGGATGAGAGGTGTGTGCATTGCTATGCTACGTACCATAATATGATGCAGATTAATTTTGAAATGACGTTTTGTATATTAATAGATTATAAACAGTTACTATTTACAGGACAGGGAAGAAAAATGCCCAAATTAAGAATAAAAGAGGACTCTCTCCAATTAAAATTAAACGTTTGCTGTCATATTTTTAAAATATTTTATATATATGTATATATTTGTATATGTGTGTGTGAAAATGTATGCGTGTTAAACATAAAAAATAGGTAAACCTAAATTATAAATTAAATTAGCAATAACACCTTAATACTTCATTTTAATTTGGGTGTTTCTCTCTGATTAAAATTAACCATTTATTAAAATAAACGTTTCTTTACTGCATCATTTCTAGATTGCTCCAAATCAGATGACTTTACCATAACACTCTAAATAAAATAACATACGTAAGCCTTCAGCCAATAATAATTTTAGAACTTTATTAATTATTGAATCAAAATTAAATCGAATTCAAAACTAACCCATTCTGAAGTAAGATTCATTCTGAATTACATATTTACTCTATGCACCTTATCCTAGCTATAACACTTCTGTGCCTTTGTTCTTACAAAAACGATATCGAAAATGTAAATGGTACGTCCTAAAACGGGCCAATTGATCAGTTCAAATTATTTATGGCTGAAAAATATTTAACTGAAATAAAGTGAATATTTAATATTTGCCATGACTGCAAACTTTTGTTATTTTGTGCTCAAAATGTGTTTACGTCTGTATGTATGTGTGTATGTATAATAAAAACAGAAAACGACGTACCACGTAGATGGCTCAGAACGTAGTAGACCCAATACGGAAGTGGAATAATATTAATTGCGTAGTATTATCGCGGCTAAAATATCGAATTCGTACGTGATTGCGAAAATTGGCAGCCGAGTAATATTAAATATTCATTTTTATTGCAATTGACAATTGTGGCCACAATTTAATTGGCAATCTAATCGTGTGTTTTTCGAGACTAATTAAATTTTTTATACTACTGCTATGGTAAGAAAGCATAGCGAAATACAGTCCAAGCAGCGCAGAAGTTGAAGCTAAGCTTGCGCATTTATGCAATATGGAAGATCGCCAAGAGGAAAGTTTTGGAGATTTCAATTCTCGATATTTTGTGCTTAAGTTCTGAATGATCTACGTCATCAGCGTTACGCAAGCCGTGTGATATAGATTTATCTAGAAATGACGCAGTCTAGAAATTTTATTAATTTTTTTAGAATAAATAGGAAATAACCAAATGCAAAAGGAGGATTTAAAAGGGTATTAGTTAATTAAAATTTACAAAATAGGTTTCCGCATTAGGAAATGAAACTATAAATATTTATAATATACATATGATATAATGGAATCTTTTTAAGCACAAGAAAAGTCGATGTGGCATTTGATGATCATCAGTGCAGTACTTTCGTAATGATATGCTTTGGGTTAACCGTTATAATTTGCCTATGTATCTTCTGAGAATAGTGCAAAATTATATAGAGCATGTAGAGACATTAGGTTAATTGGAAAAAACGGAGAGATGAAAAATGAAGAAACGCCTTCGCCGGGAATCGAACCACGGACCTCTGGAATACCGGCCCAGCGTGCAGAAACACTACACCACGAAGGCACGCTAGGAAAGCAGGAGAAATACCTTATAAGCAAAGATGTTTTTGATGAAGATTGAAGTTTTATATTCTCAAAATATTTTGGTTAAGGTTTTACTAAGAAGAGATGAATGCATATAATAATATCATATAATCAATCTTTAATGAGTTCATGTTATATCAAAATTATGAAAAACATCATATCAGGCCAGGAGACTCTTCTCTTTCAATTAAATAAATGAATAAATATGTTTTTGAATTATATTCAACGAGTGATTACTCATAAGCATTTTTCTGATTAATATCATATTGATATTTTCAAAGATTATGAAACGATTTTTTACAAAACAATTTTCGGCCTTACAATATAGCGGTTTCGCAAATCTTCAATTTTCTGAGCAATGGCCATTATGTAGATGCTAAGGGTCATTAAGTAAATTGCGAATTCGTTTTAGAATGCTTAAATTCTTGATCCCTATGGAATTTAATTAAAGTTCTATATACGTTTTTGTGGCATTAGTGTTATTCAAATGCATACGCAATATTCAGCATTATTAAAGGTTTTTTAAACAAGCGTGAAATTGTTTTGAATTTTGTCTTAACTTTGAAATCAAATTTCAGTGCAAATACCTTTTGCTTCAGTTTTTCTTCTTACCTTTTTACGAAGATATTTTTACGATATGTTATCTTTGTGCTATTCAGGCATCCCTTTTTATTAAAAAAGACTAATTCGTAAAATTTCCACACTACAAATAAGATTTTCATAAATTCTTGCAAAAAATTATTTTTATATTTACATATGTATTAAAATGTTTTTATCGATTTGAAATGTTTTACCTCTTTATAAGCTGAAATATGAAAGATAATTTCTCAATATTTCGTAACTTTTCTTTTTAGCGACAAATATGTCATTAAACACTTTCAACTTGTTTTTGTCTTATGTTTGTTTTCAATTTTATGATTAAGTTTTGAGATTTTGCCAAAGTTATATGCTTCCTTGTGTTCTGGCACCTTTGGGATGAATTTAAGTTCTTTTCTTTAAACGAGGCATAACTATTTTATTTAATTTGATCATAAAAGAAAACTTTATATATTTTCAGCTCATTGAGAATGTAAGTGCAAAATAAATATCTATGTGCAAAGGAATCAAGAATTAGAGTTAAACAATGAAGAATAAACTGATAAGTAAAGTAACTAATTAAGAGATCTGTGAGAGATTTGTATCGTCTTGTGAACATGACAGAACAAACTGACAAGCATCCAAGCTTAATACTCCATCTAATGCAAAATATTTAAATTTAGGGTTTGTTACAAAAAGTCTAGAGTTTTGTCGACATTTTCTCTTCCACATATATTAAACCACAACGTTACTATTAGATTTCAAAAGACCCTAGGGTTTAACAGCAAGTCCTTTTAAAATGAGCTTACAGAAGTTTAAACTTGTTCCGAAATTATAAATCCGCCATAGGCTGAGCGGTATAAACTCGTCGTCTCCAATTAGCATGAAGTAGTAAAATAGAATTTTAGCCTGAAAATTAACATATCCTCCGTCATTCTGTAAAAGGACGAGATTCATCTGTCGACAAACAAAAGAGTTGATTTGGTAAATTAACCGTTTGTGGAACATGTGCAATTTAATGGGGATTTCGTAAAAGGGGATTAGGGCCTCGAATGACTCTCACTTCTTCGGTGAAAGGAGAGAGGATTTAGGAGGAGATTATTTATAATCGCCCGGCAATTGGAAGACTCAGAGGTAATGACGATGAGTTTCTTAAGACTTTTGGGCTGGAATTTATTCGCTGCAAGGACTGCGAAGTGTCCTGAGAGAGTGGTTTCAGCCCAATTTTTGGGATGTTCTGAGTCATTCCCTTTTCCTTGTGGTGAATCGGAATTGCCAATAAAGATTATTACATCACTTTGGAAGAGCTTGGAAGTTTATTTTCCTCTCTTAATGTGTAAACGGCTTAAAACTAAACAACTTCTTACTGAGAAAAGTTGTTTCTTACAGAAATCTTTCCTAATAGGAAGAATATCTCAGATTGAGGTTGGGAACGAAATAAATGAATGCTTTACTGGAAATTAGAGAAGGAAATTATTAATATCTAATTGCGTAACATTAATGTAAAGAAATAAAATATTATTTCCTATATAATTTATAAAGAAAGATGAACATCGGAAATCTAAGTTTTCATTTGCGAGATACAAGTATCCTCTTTTAGATTAATGTTAACACTACTGAGCCTTTTTTTACGGCCTACCCACCAAAAGGCAGAATCACTGAGCTCCGATTGTTCGACTCTAATTACAGTCCTAGAAAAGTAACGAAATGTGAGAGTATTTTCGCGTTTTCTTTATGCGCAACATGAATAATATTCTGTTTCTCTTATAAAGATCTAATCAAAAGTATATCTTTCTTAGGCAGACAGACATTGTGTCATTTGTCATAATCCAAATAATCCGTTCTATATCTTTAGACCCTTGCTTTTGATATTGTTTCTGCCATGGCTTTTATTGAATGAATAAAAATAATGAGATACAAGAAGTTCTAACAACCCCAGGTTCTTAAACCATTACTTGCTAAATAAAAGAAAAATAATGATTAGGAAGCGCAGCTAAAGAACTCTTTGGATTTATGAAAAAGTAATGTAAATTTAAACGCATGAATCTCTACAACTTTATGAAATGACCCGGGAAGGGATTGGTTTCAGTAGTTATTTTACTTTTTTCTTCGTCAGCTGGGAGCTCAAAGCAGTAGTAAGAGTAAACCCACAGCGTCTGCAGAACAGACTATAATTGTACATATTGTTAGGAGATCAAACCGCTCAATATAGAAGAAAGATAACACCAAAATAAAAAAGAACGATAACAACTAAAACAAAATATAACACTAAAACAAAAAAGAATGCGAAATTTAGTTTTTTGATGCTGGAAGTCAAATACATAATGCGAATTAAAATTGCAAGCCAAACTCGGAGGATATTTGAACACTCGGTAAACTTTAAACGATGCCAAATTCACAAACTGAAGAGTTCAGTAACTGATGATTTGGAAAATTTTCCACCACATTTTGCAAGTCATTGTTATTTTTGTGAGTTACATTCACGAGTACAGCAAAATATTTTTAGCTATTACATCACGAATAGGATCTCTAAGAAGATACGAAACATAATTTTGTTAACAGTTGATCGGGTCATTTGAAATTTACAAAGGATACAAGTCATCACAATTTTCTAAACGAATAAAAAAGGAATACAGTCTAAATTATTGTTAACGTATGGTACGGAAGCAGGAATTTTTTAAAGTTAAATGAAAAGATTTTAATTTATGTATGAATGATATGAGGTGAATTTAATCTGTCAAGAATAGTGTGACAGATATATCTGATTTCATGAGTAAGAAAGCATTAGTCAATTAACTATGATACCTGATCTCATAAAAGATGAAATTTTAGTCAGTACAATAGGCAATAGTTGAGCCAATAAAATTTCCTCTTTGTTGCAGTAAGAGCAGTTTAATCGTAAATAACAGGAAATACTAGTTTTTAAACAGTTTTTTGAAGGAGAGAATATATCACATGAATAAAGGTAAAATGAGATATAGTGTTTCTGAAATACTGCCGTGACAAAATTAGATTTTGAGATTGCGGGAAATCTAGGGAACATTAAAAATAATCAACGAATGAGCTTGCAGAGCTTATCATGTTTTCTGGAAGCAGATAATAGTGAAAAATTCAATTCTACTGTCGCTGTGATTCTTATCACGACCGTATACTGGTTAGTTAAGCACTCTAATCCCTTAGAGTATGAGTGTACGAACGGGAGAATGCAATAAGTTCTAACATTCTTCCCCAATTGAACGGCCACTGGGAATATGTCTGAGGATATAGATGGAAGAATACTATGTGTGATGATTAGTTATCAACCATGACACTTTTTTTCGAGTTATTTGTTCTACAGGATAAGAGTTTTTCTGAACATTAAAAACTTATAAACTAACTGTACACTTCCCAAGATTTCTATAACGAATTTCTCCTTGCTAATTGAACTCACATGTACTTCATAAACAAGAAATCATATGTATACGCACAGGACAGCGCAAGCAGAATTTGCAGTCTGAGAAGAAATTTTATGAAAATGACATTTTTCTGAAGGGTGCGCTTAAAAAGGAAATATTCCTCTGTAATATTCCAGAGCACAATTATATATATTCTAGAGACTATAAAATTCCAGACTCTTTAAAAGAAAGTACTTAGTTTTGTTAACCCTAGAATACTAAGCCTTACATTTAGTACAGTCATACTAACCATGCGATCTGCCTTATAACAGAACGCATGTTTTAAGGTCTATTATTTTACTCACTACATATTTAAAAAACATTTACAGTATATTTTAAAACCATGATTTTGTATATATGAATATATTTGAATGCTACACAAACATTTCTTTATTAAACGTATCTATGTAATAAAATTCAGCAAAATAAGTATACTTAATGAGTAAAAAAGAAAAAAAAAGGGGGAGAGATGAAAATGAAACAACGAAAATTACATTAGCGTATTGCAACACGTTAAACAGAATTTCTGCTGATGTTCACCGCATATTGGCTTTTTACGTTTACAACAATAAGTAATAGTATACCTTTTTTAAAAATATGAACAAGAAGAACAATATTTTTAGGTTCTTTACTGGTATCACTTTCTTTGCATGTTGATGAGCTTGTTTCCTCTTGTACAACTTCGTGCTCTTTATGAACGATTCCATCACTTATCACATTTTCTATTATTGAACATAGATAATTTGGCATAGTTGGTGTTTTAAGTCTATTTATTTAGCTTAGCAGAATTTTGTTTAGCGTAGAAGTTGTGTGTATATATTACATAATTTATACATGCAATATTTAGCATATTATAAAAAATGCATGAAGGCCATCTACGTGTTTTTCTTCCACAATTCACTTTCTTTTATAATGTTGGTTACTTCTTGAACCATATCATCATCTAAAAACTGCGTTTCTCTTTTTGTTGGAGGCAAAGTGGATCAACAAAAGAGTCATCAGATTTCCAGTCCAGTATATCTTTTTCAGCTGAAGATAATTCAGAATCGTCTTAAAAATAATTTTAATTCTTCGTCTATATCTAATCCTCGCTCTCTAGACATATTTTACTAAAAATGGAAAAAAATACAACTAAAACTACGTAGATATTTATAATATTTATGATTTAGAATTAAATGACATTAATTATAATAAAATTTAATCAAAAAATTCCTTCTACTGCTAAATTAACTCTTTGGCATCGAAATCGCCCGTAGCGCCCGTTCATTCAGGCAACGGCAAACCGCCCCAACGCCTCGCTTATTTTCTACCTAGTTCTTTCCCCTCCACGTTAGTGTATGGCTCATTGGTTTCGGGAGTTGTTAAAAGACATGTCAATCATTGTTTTGAAGCAAATAAAGGAGAAATACGGAAAGCTATTGACGTTCGCAGGTGCAATCCGGCCCTAAGGTGAAACTGCGCACAATGGATGAGTGGATGAAACCGCAAAAGGGGGAAAGGAAAACTATTCCAAGACAAATTCGTAAACACGGGCGTTTTCGATGTTTGTTGAAAACAGATTTGGTCGTCTCTCGATGCGAAAGAGTTAAAACAAATATCATACAAAAAATTAGTCTGTTAATACTAACCATGAGTAAATATTACTTACAAAGAACTTTCTCTTAAAACTAACTATGAGTAAATTTTACTCACCATATAAAAGTAGGATTAAATTTCCTGAAAGACAGAAAATATCTTACATTCAATTGTAACTGCATCTCACAGACAAAAGAACGTATATAGCATATCTGAGTGATAGGGGCGCTAGTGTGCACGGTTTAGAAGCTGCCCTCGCAATTCTTTGTTCTGTGTGTAAAATTTACTCAAGTTAGTATTCTAGGGTTAAATCGCAATAAGGCAAACATGTTTAATCTGTTGTTTTTTTTTTTTTTTTAAGTACTCGTATGATTTAAACATATTCTAACAAGTGTAATTGATTTAATGATTCATAAAATAAGTGAATTTCTCTTTTGTTGTTGAAAGCGAAATAACTGAATCTCGTATAGTAAGGAAATTATTTAGACAATTTCAAGTCACTTCAATGCATAAAAACAGCGAGAATAGGAGGGAAATGCTTACGGTGAACACTCTTTTAGACAGAGTTTAATGGTGGAGGAAACACTTATCCAAATGAAAAGAAGTTGATGCTCCCGAAGATCATGTTTAGATCATAGATATTTTCAATCATTTTACATAGGAATATCTATAAATGAGTATTTAACGAGAAAAAATCCTGACAATGTTTGAAATTTAAGAAAAACTATGTATGGCTAGTATTTAAATTAACCAGTTATTTATAAAGCCAACCTTTACTATAACTTCTTGTTCCAATTTCGTCACCAGAATGTAAATGAGATAGCTAGTGTTTACACGGAGGGTTTTGGAGTTTTAAGACAGAGCGCATGTTTTCGCTGCCCTTCCACGCTATGTGCTAATTGCTGTCACTTCTGATAGCTGTAATCATATGGCTTTGCGTTATTTCGGTGCCGACATTTTGATTCTAATATTCTGGTTAGAATTACTGAGCCACATTAGAGTAAAATTTTTGTGTGTAGTCTTTGACTACTGCTCTACATTCAATTTGAAATTTAGTGTTTTGTTCAGCTGCATCACCATGAACTGTGGTTGATATTGTTAGTATAAAAAAGTGAATTTATATCCTGACTTATGATTAAATCTTTCCACGACTCTGTAGTTATTCCAGACATATGTTGTGTAGCGAATTTAATTTAATTAAGTGATTCATAAAAATCAAAATTTTAACTTGTAATTATTCAAAATTTGAGCTACACAAGTTTGGTTATATTCTTTTTTGGCTTATTAATTCTAGTGTAATATATTTTGGCTTTCCGAGTTTACGCGAACTGCGTCTTCAATTTTGTACACGCAAACAATGGATAGGTGAATTTTTTCACGTAATAAACTCAGTTTTTCATGTCAAAAATTTATTTGATTTCTTAGTATTTAATATCATTAGTTGCAGAAAAATTAGCTCTTTAATTTGACATAACTTTCGTTTTTCTAACTTTAATTGCATTTCAGTTATGAGCTTTAATTAGAAGATTTTTCTTCGTTTGCTTGTGATTTAGTTAAAGGGGGATGAAATGCCCTCTTTCCGGTTGAAAAGTCACTTTTTATGAGTTTCAGCGTTCCTTCGTTGGGACCGCTTGCAGGGTTGTTGAATTTCCCCCTTCCACAGGTGGTGTATATTTGGCGAGGGTTTGGCGACATAGAATTTCCGTTGAGGTTTCAAAGTGGTGGATTTGGCGAGTTTGATAACATGAGGGAATGTTGTTGCAACTATTTTAACTTTTGGCGAAGAGTGGGTTGTGCCAACTTGGCAGTCCAGCGTCCTCCCTTTTAACGGGTTGTTTTGGGGGACGAGCACACTTTTTGACACTTCTTCTGCTTTTTTTTTTAATTCCTTTCTGTTGCTGTACGCGACGGCAGCAGATTCTGCCGAGGAATGATTTTTTTCACCCGAAGAATTACGGGCCTCGTGCCTCTGCGCTTTGAGCGCGGGCCCTGGTTTACAGGTATCTTTGTCTCCACCTTATTGTTCTTGAATCATTGTTAATTATGTTTAAGTTCTCAAGAAATATAATGCCGAAAATTGTCGTCTAGAAAGATGTCTCTACCTAGTTCTCTACCATAGAAATGCTTCATTAGCTTCTGGCTTCCTCCAACACCCTCTGCTTCTATGAACTTAGAAGTTGGACTCGCCTTTTCCACCGACAGATTCCTGAGCTGAAATTTTCTCCTTGCTGACAGCTGTCGTCTCCAAGTCCTGGACTGTATTTCAACCATCCTAAAAGATGGGATCTTCCTTGTTCATCCTGTATCAAATAGAAAACCTCCTCGGCTCCCGTGATAACCTCCATATAATCGACAAACACCTTTCCTGCAACTTGCTGCCGGCTTTACTCCTGAACTTCAAGGGACTTTGTTTCATATGGTTAGATTTTGCCTGCAACTCAGCAACTGCTTGCCTCAGATAAGTTTTCTTTTTTTTATGTTTTCTTTCCCGGTTAGATAAAGGATAAAGAATTCTGCAGTTAAATGATTGAATTAATTGATGTGTTGAGCATTAATTTTTTTTTTTTCTGTAGTAGACCAAGTTAACCTAACTCTATAGAAATCATTTTTTGTGTGTCGATTAAGTAAAGTATTAAATTGACTAAGGATTTAATTTTTTTTATTATTGTACCTTAACTTAATTGTAAAGGAAAAATAAGTTCTTCATGTAATTATGTAATTCAACTTTGGAGTGCCTGCTTGGTGAGGATGGATTTGTAATATCTTTGTTTAAGCCTCTCTGCTACTCTCAGGGATTAACTTTGTTGGTAGGATCGTAATAGCGTATTTACTTAACATTTATCCGGTTAAACTATACTTAAAAAAAAAAAAAAAAAAAGGAGTAAATAGAAAATTACTATGTGCAATAGCAGTATCATAACTGATGTGATTGAGTGCAATAGTATAGTATGCAATATATTTTTGTATTGATTATTCTGTGTGAAGTGTTTCATTTTTTTTGGAAGTGTAACTTGTTAAATTATTTCTTTAATTTTTTTTTTTTTTTTTTTTTCTCCTCGGGGAGGTTATTGTTCTTAAATTTATAGTATAATTTTTATTTTGGTATGTTTTACCTGTTGTTGCAATATTAAATTTAGTAATAACTACAAGGATGTTATACAGAAATATAAAAAGTAATTACTCAGAAATGTTGGATGTGTGAAAACAAATGGTACAACTTCTGTTGAATATATTTAATTTTTTTTAACTAATGGATATATCAGTCATTTGCTTTAATAGTTAAATAAATAAGTTTTTCTAGATCATTCAATGGTTAAATTTATTTTGTGTGTTCATGATTTTTACCAATCTTTACTCAAATGAATTTTAAGGGTTAATCCGGAATAAACACAACGCAAAATTTTCAACTTTATTGTTACTAGTATTTTTCTGTGGTAAGAGTATTCTGGCGTTATGGTTAATTAGTAGGGTACCTTTTGGTAACTTAGGAAAATTTAGAAGGTAAAAATTCAAAAAAACACCATAACACATAGCGATAATTCTCGTTAAGGCGGTATGTGTTATAGGATTAATTACCAATTGCAGATAACTAACAACACCACAACTAAAAGAATTCTGTTTTCTTGTAAACGGAGTATTAAACACTACTGGGAAAAATCTGGAAATTTGGACCACTTCAAACAATATAGCGAACCCTCAAATTCTAAAAGGTATATAGTAGGTTTACCTACTACAATTTTTATGAATTCTTTAAAAATGTCTGATAGTTTGACATTATTAATCCTTACAGAAAAATGTGAATTTAAATTTTCCTAAAGTATTGAACAGTACGAGGTTTCATGGAAGAGTATAGTGGCACTTCAATTATATATTCTTATTCCCAAAATCTGTCTGGTCACTTTTATCAACTTTTCTCTAAAGTCGCTTTTTTTCTAAATAACGAATTGAGCCTTGAAAAATCCTAAATTCTGAAATCTAAGTGAAGCGTTTGGAGTGAAAAGTTTGCAGTTTTTATATTTCTTGAATTCTGTGAACAGAAATAATAACTTTAAGTTTTAAAAATTTGGACAAAAACATTTATTAAGAATTTTAGCATCAACTTCAGATAAACGTCTACGGTTTTACATTAGTCTAATTAGAGCTAAATCCTGAAACCACAAAGACAGTAAGCACTTACTCAAATGAGGGTTTAAAATAAACCTATTTATTAACATGTCAGCCTCACTGTTCCGCAGTCTGTTCAATAACAGAATCATGAAAGCCGTTACTTGCACGAGATCTAGAACAAAGGTTTCAGCCGAATAAACATAATAAATACAAAGTGACATGAGCTTAAATACGTTCCGGATAGACTCTAAGTATTTCACGAAGTAAATGCAGCTAGCGATGAGGAGCCAATAAAGTATTCAAAGCCTGAATATGCAACAAGGCAATAGGTCAGCGATAGCTTCCAAAGGCTCTCTCTCAAACTTCCAAACTCTGAATTGACTAAATAAATTTCATTAGCTAATTTGCATCCTGGGAATAGACCAAAGGCGAAGAGATACTGTAAGCAAATCAAGATGGCTGTGCTAGTGACCATAAAACGCTCCATTTAATCCCTGTAAAATTTAATATTTCGAAACAACTATTTTATTGGCCCTAAACCTAACTAAGAGTCAAAACAAAGCTTTAAAAAACACTTTCTAATTTTTGTCAAAAATCCACCTACAAATACTTATCTGGCGGCAACAAATATTTATTTCCTTTCATCTTTGCTTGAAGAAGGCGTAGTTTACATACTTGCAGAAGGAAGAACTAAACACTTAACTATTATTAATAAACAGTTCGAATTTTACATAAATATGTACCTTAATATATTTAATACTTCCAGCCCTTCAGCTTCATGCATATGTGAAACAGCCGTACATATGCTATGTCCAGACAACCTTTTCTCCTATCGCAACTCCTACTTGTTTAGTTTAGTTGACACATTAACTTCCAAGATTTTAATATCTAAGCGGATGTGTCATTTGTTTTATTATTAAAAGCAAAGTGTTTTTTTGCGAACTCGTAGATTTTTTAGTTAAATTTTTAATACAATTCTTGATCACTAAAGCTTTTCGTACATTTGTATGCAAGCTACAATTTCACATATGGAAAGCACAAATTCCTCACAATCCATATTTTCTGTAACTACGCAATAATTTCTACCCTCCGTTAGTTACGGAGGGAAAAAAAAAAAAAAAAAAAAAAAAAAAAAAAAAAAAAAAAACCCTCATAATTTTCAACACTACATCCCCGACATTAAAAGTTCTCCTCATGCCTTATCTTACCATAATACCGCTTTTGTTCTCGCAGCCTTTATCCGAATTACTGATTTCCTCATCTGTTAGCATGTGAATAACTTTCTTTGTCAATTTTTTTTGCCATTTTCCCTAATAAGAAATGATATACAGTTAGTTCTACCAGTGTCATCAACCTCTACACGGAATCTTTTCTCTGGATGCTTTTGCCGTCGTTTTGTGTCTGATATAAATGCATTGATTATTTCATTGACACGACAGTCCAAGGGTATTTGGTTTCCAGCGTTTTCATGTAACTCCGGATAATTTTTAAATACATTTCTGTTTACCCGTTCTACGATACTGAATTGTGATCGATAATGGACCATCTTAAAATGTCGTATTTCCTCAAAATTTCACTGACGAATTATGGAATATTTTCGGATACTACTTTTATTAGCACTGAAAGATATTTTGATATACATTTATTTAGAAAAATATCAACAACAGCTCTGTGGATGCACTTCGTGAGATGATTATTCCCATCCATTTAGAAAAGTGTTCTACCATTACTAGAACAAATGTTTGTAGTTATCACATATTTAGGATTTGATTCAAAAAATTCAATTATGAGTATTTAAATCACAGATGGACTATAATTAATTAACTGGTAGGCGCCAAACGACTTTTCACATCCCTTTACAAACGTTTGCATTTGAGAGAAATAAGATGGCTTCTTCACCATGTGTACTGTCTTCTTCACACCAAGAGAGCTTCATAATGTCTCATCGAGTAACACTTTTGAACATCTAATCCTAGAAATGTCGCGATTATTGATCTGAATTATGTGCTTTTATTTGTGAGCTTCATACAAATCTAAAGGTTATCGACAACCTTTACAAACGTTACAAACGTTTGCATTACCTCCTTCTTTTGCCATGCGATTTATTTGACCTCTTTCTTTTGCCATGCGACATTCAAATGTTCAAAATTGTCAGAATTCAAAGTAAGCATACTTAATTTTTAACTCAGAAATATCTTAATTAATATAATTAAACACCTCTTATGAATAATATAATTAAACACCTTATGAATTACACTTATGAATAATATAATTAAACACTTAATAATATAATTAAACACCTCTTATGAATGCAAAATTTTCGAAACTAACATGAACATCTTATTTTCTTTCTTTCATCATCCATTTGAATACTCGTCAGGGCATCAGCCATGACGTTTTCCTTCAAAGAGTGTGTCTTTGCTTTAAGTTACATCCTGGTAACCTGAGTGCCCACCTTATCAACATTGGCGATACATTCTTCCCGAACAGAGGCGAGTGATCGCGTTTCCAACTCTTTGCCGAAATAGACCCTGAATTTCTGAATACATAATAAGATTTCCAAAGTTTTTATTTCAGTAGGTGTGTAAGTCTCCTGTGTTTAAGGGTTGTGCTCAAATATATAAGCACCTTACCGTTCTGCGTAAACACAGCATCTTCAGCAAATATAGGTGCGTCTGCAAATAACCTTAATTTACTTTACGGGAAGACCTAAACGTGGATCAAGCAACCTAAATTTTCTTAATACCTGCGTCGCATGCACCGATAAATTGAGCTTGGACATTTACATCTTTAAATTTAACAAATAATGTGCAATTTTCATGATATTTGAAATGAAGCCAACCGTGTAGTATGAACCTCCCCTATTTCCTTGCCGAAGTCTGTGGCAAGTAATTTTTAATTTCACTTATCTTTCATTCATCTGCCTTTATTCTGTTATGCGATATTTGGTAACCCAAGTAATGTAGGTTTCTTCTATATATTTAGCGTTTCGATGTGTTAGCTTTTTTTTATAATAGTGCAAAAATTTCATGAAGATCCTCAATGAACTTATGCGATGCTACTTACAATATTCTCATTCGGGCAAAATGAAAGTTCCTTTCACTATTCGGGGTTTCAATATCACACACGTTACCACTAGAATATAATCTACCAACTTATCTATACCTGAGAACTGATTCGAGCTCAAACTGCCTTCCATAAACCCAAATGTAATATCAGTTTCGCCTATAAATTCCTTAACACATGAATAAAATGAAATGCATTTCATAATATTTTTCTCCATATGAAATCCAGTGTATTTCGTTCGCAAACCTTCAAACTTAACATCACGTTGCCTATGAATTCACCCGACTCCGCTTCAATTTTCGTATCCAGAATTTAAAACAGCTTTTACCTCCTAAAACATGTCTTCAGAAACATTTCCGGAATTAAACTACGCTGTGCTTCGGTATTCAGCTATGAAGCTGAGAACATTCCATTTTATATCACTTCTACTATAGTGTTTACTACATAAACACATTTAATAGCATCGTGTTTAGTTGCAACTGAGAGGCTTTCGTCCTTTCTCCGCAATCACACACCCTTGGCGATCGCATTCTTGCTTACCTGACAACCTATTCTGACAGTGAACATATATATTTCTTACGACGAACTTTCCGTGGAATGACTCATCAAATCTGTAACATTGACCAAAGCAGAGCGTATTGTCGTATTTAATCGTCCACCTACTTTCGTGAAAAATTACAACTTTATATTTTTACCTCTTATATGGAAAACTATTTCCAGGTACAGAGACTTTTCAACGAAATCCTGTACCTACGGGAGCAAGATCGACAGAATCAGCTGCATTTTGTCGATATCTGACTTGCAAATTCACAATTCAATGCAATAACTTTAAAATTTGAATGTTTCGTAAAACAAACGACACTAGTTCTTCCCTTACCTCCTGGTAGTTTTCGAACATTCTTCATTTCATCCGACCTCTATTTCTTATTGGAGAAAATGCTTAAACGTAAAACTGTGTGCTTCGCTGCCAGATCATCTAATAGAATGTTTTACTATTCATTTGAACCAGCTACGGGAAGCAACAGAAAGGCGCTATCGCTGCCTTAAAAACTTAGCTTTAAAAATTTTGAATATAATAATATTTTTGATAAATCTCTGACAACTGGTGTCGAACAAACATATTAAAATAAACTCTCTTAAAATTTGAAATCTCAAAACTAGTGATTGCACTTAAACCAAGTTACATAAATCATCATCTTTGTAAATTAAATTAAAATTAATTTAAAATTCAAACTCTTTAAGGGGTATCAGAAACCCCTATACTGACAATGTTAAATTGGCCATTTTCGATGTACCTTTTCTCAAAATCTGCTGTAGATACAAGCTTGAATTTTTTTCTGTAATTAAAGTATACCTATCTGATTATACTGAAATGAGATTTTGAAACATTTTGAATTTTAGAGTAAATTACAGGATATTTTGTTAGGCATAGTAAAATTTAGCACTTTTCTCACACAAATTTGTTTTTCTCAGTTTATTGCAAAAAGCTCATTTCAGTAAATATTAGGGAACCTAATAAATAAGCCATAAAACGTTTAGGTACCTGTGAGCAGTAGTTCCTGAGAAAAGGTTACATCGAGTATAAAAAAATCACGTTTGGAGAAAAACGCGTTTTTATGTAAAAATCCTCATTGATCAAAGCAGTAGATGACAAATTAAAACTAGATATTTTTACAGTTCTAATTTTCATAGAGATTAAAGAATGGTATTTTTAGAAAGATAAAAGTGTAGAGAATTTGAAAATGTAAAAATGCGAAATCATAATTTTTTGAAGATTTTGGTGTTCCAACTCCCCTTAAGTCAATATCATTGAGAATACATTGAGGTAAACTCTTCTCCGGTGTAGTTGCTATACATCAAAACATATAATTTTCAATATAAATGAAAATTCACTTTATTTTCAAAATAAAAAATGTGGCAAAATCCTAGTACACTGTGCCAGTCTTAGCGCGATTTTGAAAATTGTCTGCAACAACAAAATGACGTATTTACTGCTCATCATTATGTCACCAAAAGTCGCAAAATCCCGTGTGTACTGTATACTACGATTAAAACCAAAATACTAGGTCTCTTTAAAAATGAAATGATCTTCCGACTTTTCTGCAAACACCTGAATATCATACAAATGCCAATACATAATATTTCCAAAATTCTAAAGGTAGCCTTAAGCCGACTTCATTGAAATACAAATGCGAAACTCAAGACACTAAAAACGAAAAACCAGCGCATGAAATAATTCTGTCACCATCTCAAATAAAATTAAAACACATCAATAAATTAAACTGAAATTCATTAATCATTAATTATCTCAATAGTTGTGGTTAGTACATGCATACTTTTTTTTTTACAAATAATTAGAACACCAGATTTTTAGAACCTTCCGGTCTAACAAATGGAGTGACTAGATATACAACCAAATAAAAACGAATAACAAATATAACTCATTCAACAGTTTAAATCATTTATTAGTTCTATCTTATTATTATTCACATTTTGAGGAATTAACAATTTATCATTTTACTTTAAAGAAACTTAACTGATTACTTCATCTCTTCTAATATATTTAAACATTACACAAGTAATTAGTTTTAACGTACTGTATGACAATGAAGTTAAAAAGAATTTTCAGTCTCTGCAAATACTTAAATCGTCTGCATAATAAGTTAGGAATACTTAAGGATATTAAAAAAAAAAAAAAAAAAAAAAAAAAAAACTCACGATAGGGGAGTTCCCCAGTCCAATTTAATCTGCCTGTTAAAAGACGAAATATAAGTAAAAAAATGTTAAAATGTCTTCTTCAGCAAATGCGTATAACAATTTTTCAAGCTGAAACTGTCGCTGAATATACCTCACTCTGTTTCTGCACACTTGGAGGTTCAATTTATCACGAATTTTTGAAACACAAGAACTTCCAAAACTGACCTAAATTGACGTCGGAATAAACGCACTTACAAAGAGGGTCTACAAACTTAGGATCTTCCACTTATTCAACAGCCACTCTCTCGTCTGTTGGCTTGGTATAAACAGCAGCTAGAACACTTGATATTTTTCAATTGTAAGACGAAGCATAACGATCTTATCTTCGACGCATATAATCCATTAAGAGCATTAGTCGGAATACGAAGCATAAGATTCTTCTGAAGACAGGGAAAGAATTTTCAGCCAGCTTCCCGTTTTAACCAGCACCTCATTCGGAAAACCACGCGGGCCCAAGCTGTCTTGGTCAGACAAGCACGCAGCAATGCAAACTGGCTCAGTTTTTTTCGTTCTATGTTTACTCTATGTTTACTCTTTCAAACTCTAGACAAGTTTGATTTCTATTCTTGTGCTACTCTTAACGAAATCGTGATTCTCAAGTCCACAAACTATCATAGGTTGAAAGTAAAAAAAAATAAGTTCTGACCGATGCAGATTGAATTTACTCCAATTCTTTTTATTTTCATTCTTCGCAAGCGAATCCAGACACAATGGTTGTCAAACAAATCCTATCCTCTAAACCTCCATCGATGAGTGACTAAAATGCATGAGGATGAAAATTCGACCCTTTTATCTTCCGAAAAGAAGGAGATCTTCCACAAAGGAGGGAACGTTAAACCTACCCTTTTAATTCCAGCTTAATAAAAATTGCTACTTCGTCATCCGGTCTCTAAAGTCCAACACAAGCTCTCTTATTTCGGAAACGCAATTTATTTTGCAAACACAAACACTACCGTTCAAACCACATGAGCCGAGCCATAAGATAACTATAAACTGCACTCTTCTTAGTGTAACTCCTATTCACAGCCCGCTAAGAAAATCCGTTTGGGGAAAACTGACCAAGTACTTTAACCCCCGCTTTCCAGTCTACGCCTCTTGTCTGGATGCCCATGAAAAAACTCTCAACTATTCGTGAGGAAGTTAACAATAGAACTGAAAGTAACATAACGAAAGCTTTTACTGGCCTTGCTAATCTAGTTCTAGACATTTAAATTAAATAAAAACATTAATAACAATTAATTAAAATTTGTCACTCATCGAAAAATGAGGCCTTGCAGAAAGCTTTCAAGAGTTGAATTATAGCTCCTACTAAGAACAGGCAGAATTAACTATGCACGTTGCCTTAGCAATTCACGTTGAGTACTACTGTAGGTCCTACAGTAATCTAACTGTAGCGCCTGAAAGATAAACAGACAATTTATCATTCCGGTGTACCCTCTAAAAGCAATAAACAAAGCTTCAGATGAAGGTGTTTAGATAAGCTTGTTCATTAGAAATCAGGCTGGTAATTATACAGACTATATAATAAAACAAACTTAAAACTCCTACTTAATGAGAATGCAGATGAAAGGAATGCAGCCAAATTAAAATAGTAAATACAAAATGGCACGCATCTAAGTAAGCTACGGCTTGGCTTTAAATTGTTCAGGAAGCGAGTGCGGCTAGTAAAGCTACAGTCGAAGAACAATTCAGTAACAGATATATATACATATATATATATACAGAGAGAGAAAGAGAGACAGGAGATAGTCAGCGATAGCTACAAAGACTCTGTTATAATCCCATGAATTCTGCACTTTTATACATTAACATACAGTTTTCTTAATTTTTTGCGTTAACAATAAGTCATTCTGGTGACTGTAGACGAAAGGGAAGTGATAGTATAGGAAAACAATCTTTGTTATCTAGAATAACAAAGATTCTAGATAACAAAGATTGTTTGTTATCTTTAACGGAAACTGTCGTCTTTAGTGAACTTTGTTATCTAGAATAACACAACACAAAATAACTATAATTAATTATTTACACATTAACTGGCATTGAATAAAAACGTGACATGATATTTAACCATTGTGGGATCAATATTTATTATGAAAACATATTTAAATCAGTCAAACTAGTCATTTACACAAGGAATATTATTGAATGCAGTTGAAAAGTATTTTATGATGCTTCTCTTTTTTCTTTTTAGTTGGGGTGATATAAGTGAAGATTTAGGTTCAGTTCAAATTTGATTTTGTTAAACGACTATCGTCTATTCCTGAGAACTAATACAATGAAAATTAACTCATATTTTAAAACGACATACAGAAGCACGAAAGAAAATTTTCCTAAAACTTTAAATCAGAATTTCTTAGAATTAAAAAAAGTAAAGAAAGAAATAGAATATATTAAGAAAAAACAGAGATGAGTGCATAAAAGAATACCACTGACCAAAGAAAAGTATACAAATATGAGTAGCCACAGAGTGTGAAATGTGCGAGAATAGAATAACAATTTCATTATCAGACAATGAATAATATCAAATAATACTAAAATACAGAACCTAAAATTAACCCCAAATCATAAATATTTTAATTCATATACATAGACTGGCTGAGAGAGAAAAATATCACACTATAAAGAAAAAAAAAAAATCGCATTGCCATACGAATTTCTGTGGAAAACACATTGTGAAGTCACGCAAATACCTGCATTTGTAAACAAACGCGGAATATAAACACCAAAAGAACGCGAAAAGCGGTCCGCACGTGCAGCGTCAAAGGTAAAATAAAAGCCTTTATAACTTTTTCGTAATCAGTAAAATGAAACGGAAGATTTTTCTGGGGGGCTTTATGGTAAGTCTTAGCACGGATGGTTAGATTTTGGGCCGTATCGCGGAGGAAACGCAGATTGATGATTGAATTTTGCAAAATGGTACTCAGCAAGGAATGTTCGTGCAGTGCCGTAGGAGATCCGGAGCAGATATACAGACGTAAGGGCGTATAGATACCCACATACAACATCATCTTTATCTGAGCCACGGTTCATAATTGGAAATATTTTGCGAAGATTATAGGATGGTTCCACATCCCCAATACAGATGTTGACATTTTAATTACTATTGGCTGATAGAGGATTTGTAATAAGGCGTCCTTTACAAAGGTTTCCATTTACGGTGAACCATCGTCGTGAATGTTTTCGATGCCATTACAGTAGAACTGCGTGGCAAAAGAGATAGTGTAATCTTCAACGACGAATCTCGCATTGGAAACTGAGCAGAGTAAACTTTTGCAATATTATCTGAACAGAACTGGTTTAGTTTGGTTTATGAGATTACGAGATTACAGCAAAGCCTCGAGAGCTATCTGTCTAAGGGGGGAGACACCTTCGTGGAGGATGCTCTAAGAAACACTGGCTGGTATACACGTTACACGTGGGGGGAAATCAAGAAAACACCCATGCAGCCAGCCCATTCGCGAAATTCGAACATCGAACCGAACTACCAGTGTTCAGTAACTTTACCGCTCAGCCGCTGATGGGCAGAGCGGCTTAGCGACGAATTTCACTTTGTTTTGAAAATGATGATCAGGGTGTGACGGTGAAGAGGTAAAATATCGACGAGGAGGATGCCTCTAACATTTTCGAGTGACACACATTTTGTGGAAGAAAGAGTTAGGGTACTATTAGTGCTAACAGCCATTAATGCGTATTACAGGCATATTAACCAGACGCAGCTATGCCATTGACGTGATGCACCCCATATCATTCGTACCTTCAGGGTATGTTTAGTGCCATATTTCAATAAGTTAACCTACGGAATGGATTGGCTCCGTCTGAATTCACTGCGAGGTATCCAAGTGTTCCCTTGACCAAACGGATCCCCAAATCTATTGAAAAGAGAGCATTTTAGGCATGAGTTGAATATTCCCCTTATCTACACAGCAAAGATGAAACGTGGGATCATACCAATAAAGTGCTCTCATGATACCTCAAGATATGGTTTGGTTACACATTGGTTCGGTGTAACAATACCTTCAGGTATATGTTATCCGAAATCAGACTGCAATATCTTCTTGATAATCTTCATGTTTATATGTCTTATCATAAATCTTCATATTTATATTGTTGCGTGCGTACGGGTTCGTTATGAAATGAATGCACAAGTCCGATGAAAAATGAACAAAAATTTATTATTATCACAACAAAAATGCTTAAATTTTCTCAAATTATCATGCAGTATTACAATATCTCACAGTAGTTATCTTTTAACTGCTCAAATATCAAACAGAACGCAATTCAAAACAGCTAAACAACGCTAATCCGCGAATTCGCTACAATCAACAAGAGCAGTTTTCTAAACAACAACAAACTAAGCAACTACTACAAACTGAGATGTTTTCCTCCTTTTATAAGATTTTAAAATCACGCGCTAGAATTTTCCAATACTTTCTCGAAATCAAAAAGAGATATTCATTTATTTAATGCACGCGCTCTTATATTTTCAATTTTCCGGCTTAGCTTTCTTTTGATATTCGTCACGCGCTGCACTGCGCGAGAAATAAAACCATTTAATTTGTAATTGAACTAGCATTAGCTTTTTAAATACAAAATTCGTAACACTGCCCCCTTCTCAAGGACTGCACGTCCCGGGCAGTACAATCCCTGGACAGGAATCTAAACTTACAACTGTGGCGTAAATGCATTAATAAGTATTACATTACAATAATAAACAACATGAACAATAAATGCAATAAATAAAACAAATCAAATGCTATCAAATACAAATCAAATACTAAATGCAAATCAAATACTAAATACAAATCAAATCAAATACACATTTAAAAACAAAAAGGACCATGGTCTCACACTATTTACAATTATTTACATTATGTACTATGGCCATAGTAATGAGCTAACCTGTCGTAATGAACGACTTTAGGCTTAGAGTTCGAAGACTTACGAATCCAAACCATGACGTCATTTAGTCTGTTCAGCACTGTATACGGATCATCCGAAGGTGACTGTAATTTAGGACTCAGTCCTTTTCGTTGAATCGGGTTCCACAACCACGCCTTGTTTCCTTTGTTGGATCTATGTCTAGTAGCTCGCGTGTCGTATCTGGTCTTCACTTTCTCCGTCGCCAAGTTGACTCGCTTTCGTGCAGAACGGTGCATCCCCTCAAACCGGGCCTGGACATCTTGGATGTATTCCTCAGGCGATGAAGGCGCATCCGCAGGGCGACCAAACAGGCGGTCACAAGGCAGACGAAGGTCTCACCTCGACCGAAGAGTTTCTGAGATGGAGAATAGCTGGTAGTCTTGCGTTTCTTTTCGACCCTAGCATGATTTCGGCGGCTTCCCGAGCTGGGTCTTTCGGACAAGGCGTCGGCATTTCCAAGTGAGGATCTCTTCTGAGGATGGATAGTCATGTCACCAGATGCTGAAAGCAGTTTGTTGTTTTTGAAGTCTAAGAAAAAATTGTATTTCCTTAAAAAGTCCAATCCGAGTATGCATGGATCTGTGATATCTGCCACATAAGCCGTGTGATGGTAGGTGGCACTTCCAAACGTGATGTTTACGTTTAACTTCCCAGTTATGTCGATCTTATCACCAGACGCAGTCTGAAGGGTAACACAGGATGGCGTCCAAATAAGTTTATCTTTAAACTGTTCAGCTAAATCTTTCCTAATGATGGTAACATTAGCTCCTGTGTCAATGATCATATCGCAAGGAACTCCATCGATATTCCCATTAATGGACATTCCGTTACTGTTGCCACTCACTGTATAAATTTTAAGCGCTTTAAAACAAGGTTTTTCATTATCTGGCAACCTCCGTTCCTCGATATGGTCACTAATTTGTTTACTGCGTCGTTGCTGGGAAATGGTCTTATTTTCCGTACCTCGGAATGTTCTGCAATTTCTTCGTATGTGGCCTTCAACTCCGCAGTTCCTGCATTTTAGAATTAGTTTCTTTTCACTTCTGTTCCGTCTCAAGCCACTGACTTGTCTGGTAAAATCATCTGCTTTATATTCCGTACCCTGGGGTGTTCTGCAATTCCGTCTTAGGTGACCTTCACTACCACATCTCCAACACCTTAGAGCCACTTTCTTCTCGCTCCTACTCCGTATCAAAGCGTCGACTTGTCTGGCTAAATCATCTAAACGAGCCATCAGTTGATTCACTGGCTCATGGACTCGCACAGCTCTAACTGGGTAGCGATCTCTACTAGTTGCTTGCTGGGCTGCCTCGAACTTCATGGCGTACAACAGAGCGCTTTTTATGTCCTTTACATCTGCCATTCGAAGAGCTTTCTGTATTTCAGGGTCCCGGATGCTATCGATGAAATATTGTAGGGACAGAATTTCCTTTGTTTCTGTCGGGCACTCCGAAAAGGCGTGATGTGACAGCCTTTCAACATCCGTGGCGAGCTCCTGAAGTGTTTCGGTGGGCTTCTGTTAACGGGATTTTAATTGAAGCCTGCTGTAGTCTTTTAAACATTTCTCGCCAAAGCGCAGCTCCAATGCGCCGGATAGAGCTTCGAAGTCAAGTCTTTGGTTTTCGGGAAGAGTCTGAAGGATATCCGCTGCGTCGGCTCTTAAAGAAGCGGCGAGATGACAAGCCTTAGCTTGGGAATCCCATCCATTCGCATCCGCCACGATAGAAAATTGTGTCTCATACACTTTCCAGGATGTCTTCCCATCATATGTGGATAGCTTCAGACGTGAACGAGCAGGCATCGGTAAGAATTTAAAATCATCACTCCTGCTCCCTGCCGGCGCTACGAATTTCTTTAAAGTATCCATTTCTTTGGCAACTGCAGAAACTCTCTCATCAATTTGTTGTTCGATTTGTTGTTTAACGGAACAAACTCTTCCTTCTATTTCTTCTTTGACTGAATCAACTCTGTAACCTATTTGTTGTTCCACGGCCGAAACTTTGTCTTCTATTTGCTCTTTCACAGTAGAAACGTTTTCTTCAATTTGTCCAACTTTAATTTCGACCGCGTTTATTCTGCATTCCATAGCCTCAAATTTATTTTCTATTACGCATGTAATTTCTCTTTTCATTTCGTCCTGACCTGCTTTCATCTCATCTTTAAGAATTTCATCTCTTCCTTAACGGATTCCTGGCCCAATTTCATTTCCTCTTTAATTTCTTCTTTAAAAGATGTGTGGCCAGCTTCCATCTTTTCTTGGAACGCAGCAAAAGCAGTAATGAGCTGTCTCAATTTTTCTTCCATCCCTCTTGTTATTGGCATTCAAACCCCACTCCTGACACCAAAAATTGTTGCGTGCGTACGGGTTCGTTATGAAATGAATGCACAAGTCTGATGAAAAATGAACAAAAATTTATTATTATCACAACAAAAATGCTTAAATGTTCTCAAATTATCATGCAGTTTTACAATATCTCACAGTAGTTATCTTTTAACTACTCAAATATCCAATAGAACGCAATTCAAAACAGCTAAAGAACGCTAATCCGCGAATTCGCTACAATCAACAAGAGCAGTTTTCTAAACAACAACAAACTAAGCAACTACTACAAACTGAGATGTTTTCCTCCTTTTATAAGATTTTAAAATCACGCGCTAGAATTTTCCAGTACTTTCTCGAAATCAAAAAGAGATATTTATTTATTTAATGCATGCGCTCTTGTATTTTCAATTTTCGGGCTTAGCTTTCTTTTAATATTCGTCACGCGCTGCACTGCGCGAGAAATAAAACCATTTAATTTGTAATTGAATTAACATTAGCTTTTTAAATACCAAATTCGTAACAATATGTACAGGTTTGAAAATTAAATAATATTTAATTAGATTTATTAGCTACCTAAGCGCTAAGTTTGGTCAGTTCCAGTCATTATTTTACGGTGTTTAAATTTCTGTGTCAAGCAGTATATTCGCAGAAAAGATAACATGCGATACAGAGGTGACGGATACAGATGTGTCCAAATGTTATTTAATGTATCGTTTTCACGGAATTACAGAGCGAAATTCAGATCTTTGCCAAATGAATTTCATTTACCGTTTCCTTAACCTTCCAGCACGCGCGCTTGGCAATTTTACATGAACGCGCGCGTGTAGTATTTTTTACGATATCCGTTATTTTACCGTTTTTTGGCTTGGAAAACGACAGAAATGAGTGAATATTGATAATAATTTTTTTAAGAAATAAAATATTAATCTTAATATTGAAAAATACAAATGATCTCACATTCAAATATAAATAAATTATTTTTAAGTTGTTATGTTAGTGAGACGGAAATGCAATGATGTATTTCATTATAGAAAATTTTAAATTTATTATTTAATAATTATATTTTAAAATCGAAGCTAATTTTAAAATTCATCGAAGACAAGTATAGATAATAAAAAAGGAAAACACCTTATTAGTTAAAAGTCTGTTTAGCATTACTTCTACAAGGAAATTTACTTTTTACTGGTTACAAAACCGCACTTTTAACTAAATTTAGTGTGTTTATTTATTTCTAAAAAATAGAAATAAAAGAAAATAAAGAATGGAAAGAAAATAAGGAATGCAAATCGCTATTGTTCTCCTATCCAAAGTTTCCTTGTCTTCCTTTTCTTTATCAGATAATTCTTGAAAAATCCGAGGAACATCAGCTGGTTGCACATATTTTTTTGCCATGCAAACCGATATAAAATTTAAAGAGTCAAATGTATTCAAATTAAAATAATACACGGCAATTAATAATACAAAATTACAAAATATTTTCCGAATTTTAAAACACGAGCACGCGCGTGTCGTAACTTTTATGAAACAGCTACCACGTAGCACAAAAGCCCAGTTAAAAAAGAAAAAGTCAAATGACTTCCTGTTGGCACATTCTACGATGTGGGGAATGGTAGAAAGGAGGAATAGAAATGACCGTCAGACGTCTCAGCTTCGATATGCAAAAGACGTGCATTTATAAACTGAATTTGTCGTAAATTTTACGCGTACGCGCGTGCTGGAAGGTTAAAATTTAAAGCGCAGTGAGACAGCATTGCTTACAACTATAAAGTTGTTCTTCTTTAAATCTGGACTTTATATTCTCGTTGGCAAAAAACAATCATTTGGGGGAGGGGTTTATGAGGGTTTATATATAATATAATATTTATAATCGTATCTCATAAGCTGCTGTCAGGCATAGTGGTTGGGGTATCTTCCGCCAAACGGAGGCAAGTGTTTTAGGTGTTTTATGTCACGTTAATAATTGATGCAATTCCGGACAACATTAAAAAAATCCAATCGCGCAATTTCTTCTATGTGCATATTTAAATAAATACTTACCATGTTTTGTGACATCAGTATATTTATGAATTAAATAAAACTGTGCTTTGCTTTACATATTCTAAGAACAATTTGCTCACGCTTTAACTCAAAATTCACTTCAATTTCTTATTTGTTGCAAGGTACTCTTACATTTAAACCAGGTTACATAGTATATAGATTAGATGTAATAGTATTTAATTGTTCATTGAAGTCTGGAGTGGGATTAGACAGGTGGCAACGCAATTTTTCATCACTTTATTACTACAGTGTTTATCTTCTTTTTAGCCGAAAGGAGTGTCAGCCAAGAAGTGCTATTAGTCTCAAAACGAGATCATTTAATCGTTTTTCTGCATACAATTTATGTGTTACTTAAACCTTTAGATTGCATGTCAGCTAAGATTGGATAGTCTTGGGAAGCAGTGAATTAAGTAACGTAATGCCCGAGCATTTTGTTTATAAAGAAAGTAAAATCTAGCTTAATAAAGCACAAGCAGATGTACTGAGTTTCATATCAGACTGACTTATGAAGATGAAATTACACACATAATAGGTAAATGAGAGAAAAGTTCATTTTCCTCTTATGTTCATTTCTTCTACATACATATTATGTTTACTGAACACTGATTGTTATGTTTAAACGTTACCTGTTATGTTTGAACATTGCATATTATGTTTCACGCGTCATCATTCACCTATTATATTTCACACGTTTATGTTGAGTATTTTTAATTTTCCTTTTCGAATACACTGAACAATGATATAATTTTGAATGACAATTTTTTTCAGAGTTTACTTACTCAAACTGTAAAGGAATTTCATTTTATATGAATTTATTTTACCTTTACATAACTATATGATTCTTTACAATTTCAACATTAGAAATAATTTGAACTAAAATACATCTTTTTACAGACAGAAAGCTGGGTCAATCAGTGTTATTTCATTCCAAACCAATGTATCATTGTTTGTCTAGAGATGCATCAAATTATGCCTAACGTTCTATAGTTAAACAACAAAATCCTCTCATACAAGATTATTCACTGTCTTATGTCTTTAGAAATATTAGTAATTTTATAGGTTATGGTCTTACAGCTTTGTCGTCATGAAACGCTTCATTGTATTATCCTTACTGGAGATATTTAATTAAAATTATTGGTTTTCTGCTATTTCCTTGAAGTATAACGGATTTGAGCGTTAATCAATTAACAATATAATTTTATGTCTTTCATGTAGTTTTCTAATAAGCAAACTTTTCTACAGCTATGAAAACTCGGATTAGAGACCATTATCATGCTCACCGCTTGTCCTATTGGTTGAATCTCATACCTCGCCTCCATGATTCTGGTGATGGCAACGCATCTATTCAGCACCACAGACTCCATGATCACGACAATCCTTACAGCTACGACGGCGTCGTCCGGCACCGAGATAATTCAGACAGTCTTCATCCAGCCCTTACGACTCCCTTTCCAGAAGAGAAAGAAGGAACACAGATTGTAGAGCCACAGCCTACTCATGAGTCATTTTTCCCCAAGAACGTCAGCATTTCAGTAAAAATCGACACAGAAGTGGTAACAGTTTCGGAGAAGCTTACCCCTGGCAATATCACCCAAGTATCAGGGAATCAACAAACAGTTTATTCTACTGCTCTTGTAGTGACAATTGCTGTCGGGTGTTCATTACTTGTGCTCAATGTTTTGATATTCGCTGGGATTTACTACCAGAAAGAAAAGGATAGCCTAGAGAAAAAACTGCAGAAGACATATTATGAGGTCAGTTTAAAATCTTGAATCTTTTATCAATTTCATTTTGATTTTAACTATTAAGAGGCAAGAAAGAAATTTTGAGCTTTTGTAAAGTTTAATTTAGTTACTCATTTAGTACTTTATTTAATTTTATTTGTATTTTATCATTTACATTTTAAATAGATATGCCGTATTTAGGTTATTTCAAATAATGAAAATAAAAACTGTAATTGTTTTTCCTTTTTGCATAATTTAGTCAAATCATTTTAGTCAATGCTGTGGATCTGACTTAAAGCTCCGGTTAGTAACTCTCAGGCGGATCCCATTGTTGCCTTTCGCGAAGAACGATGTTTGGAGCTCGAATACGACTGTTGATACTACTAAATAGTATCCATGTTTGCTCATGTATGATAAAAATAATATGTCATGTAAATAGTCATTCTTGTTTTGTCTACGAGTTTTATTTGTAGACGGAATCCATATATTTTTTCACTTTCTAAAAAACAGAAAATTCTATTTGAGGTTTCATGCATTATTAGAAGAAAACATTTACGTCAAATTATAGATCAGACAGCTTATGACTCATATCCACTTTATACCCAAATGCAAAATACAAAATGAATATTCTAAAATGAATAAACTATATACGGAGAAGTATCTGTTGCGAAAATATATTTTTAATTTATTGACTTGTAAATTATAGTGGTTAGCTGAAGCTGCCCTTTAGCCTAAGACTTTGTTATAAGTCTTGGTCGTACGTGGTTATCTTACCCATTTTCTCGTTGGTACAGTAATGGGTCTTACCTTGGTCAACATTCTCGGTGATGAGAGGGCTAACTAAGCAACCGATCTGCTCATTTGCGACGAATCCCTTCAAACAAGTATCTGATCATTGTCGTAAAATCTACATCGTCAGTAGAACCTAATAAGATTTGGTGATATTGTAATTCCAAGCTCCTATCAAGCGCCAAGTTTATCCCGATATTCCCCAGTTATTTTATAAATTTTGCAGTGTTGTACAGGTACAGTAAAGCCGCAAAATCTTATAAGAATAATTAGAATTAGTCTCAAGGGATGTCAAACGCAGAGCTCAAGATATAAATATCCATCAACGCGTCATATCAAGGACGTGGAACCTCTTTTTAAGCAGTAACTCATTTAGTAGACGGTCAAGTCCGTACATTCAAGGAAATTATGAAGAGCCTAGAAGAGAGTTGGTTTTACTCCTTAAGGATTCCACAGAAAGTCGGATCAGCGGCATGAAGTTTTCATGTTGTTGGAATGTATGCAGGAAAACTGAGAACTTAAGTCTCACTCATTTCATCTCCAAAGGCTGCCAGTTTGCAATTTGAGGTGATTAAGACATTATGATCAATGAAGCCGAGAAAAATGGGGCAATTTTCTGTTTACCGAAGTGTCTAGATATGTCCTAAATTGTGAATCTAGACATAGTGCGATCTGTAGGGTTCGATTTACACATAAATTTCCTTTCCTTATTCACTAAAGTTCCCTTTTTCGTAGAAGCGGTTTTATCGTTTAGGGCGCTATCATCAAAAATGTCCACATCCAGCTGCATTGCATATTTTAATGGTAGGTTTTAAATCGGTGACATGTATATGGATGATTGAGCCTTGGAATTTCATGTAGACCTTTTATAAATGAGGTTGGCTTAGATTATTTGATAATGGATAATAATGCACATCTACATCAAGCAAGTCTCAAAAGATGTTGGAAACAGAAGATGTCATTAGAATGGATTATCCATCTTTCAAAATAGATTTGAAGCCAAAAGCAGCATATATGGAATGTGTTATATCACTGTACTGCAACGTGCCAAATGCCTCTCTAATATTCGAAAAGCGTATTTCACTTGCTTCGTAATGGATGTTGGAGACGGGCATTGGGATAAGTGGAATGCAGTTCTAGAACAATTTGATCAACAGTTTCTTAAATACTATAAAAGCAAGATGTGAAGATATATTTCTATTACGAGTAACGATAAACCATATTAAAAAAGATTTAACATAAAACAGAATTTTTTTATATTTTAAATTTGACTTGCATTTCAATATTTATGAGCCTAAAGGCTGAAATACGTGGTAAGTAAATAACATATTAAACAAATTGTTTTGTATAGATTGTTTTAATAATTCTTCTGTAAGTTTCAATGCGGTCAATGACATAAAATTTGGAATAAAAGTATAATATAATCAATTTTAAGCATAACATTATTAACGGTTACTGAATCCTCCGAAAGAAAAGTTAAAATTTTTAACATAGAATTTTAAATCTTTATTTACAGTAACAACATCCACTACTCTAATTTTGACCAATTAGATTAATTAAATCCTTTAACAGCATTTTTAGATAAATTATGTATTACACTTCTCGAGCTATTTTTCTTTTAAATTTCAGTTAAATAATTGAAATAACTTTCCTTTCCTTTTTCCTGAATCAGAATTTTGTATACTATTTAAATTCTTCACATAATAACGTGTGTAATCATTCATTTGTATTATCCATCCCGCTCTCCGTCATCGAGAAAAACTACTTAAAAAATGACGAATCCTTTAATTTGTCCCATCCTTGTTGCAATCGTTTCTTCAATAAGAATTAGAGAAGGAAGAGGGTTTTAAACTTTGTTGTGTTTAACATTGTGTTCTCATTTCTATCAAATTTGGAACATTAAGTAGTCTAATTCACTCAGCAAAGAAGTAATTAGACACATTTTTATCCCGCCTACAAGCGTTTAAATTGTTAAATGAGTTACAACATTTTTCCCCGAAATCTTAAAGGGGCATGTTTATTTTGATTATTTTTCAGAAACTCATTCTAGACAGGAGATAACTTCTCATTTTGAATCTAAAACGATTTTGAAACAAATAAATTTGTAACTAAATAAAAAATAGCATATGTGTTCCCTAATCTATTTTCGGTTGTAATTTACAAATTCTCTATGCAAAGCTTTAAAATTGCTTTTATTTTTCTTCCTAGATATTAGACGAGGTGTGTTAGGCTTTCTGAAGTTTTATGCACCGACCTGTTTGAACTTCAGCTAGACAGTCAAAATTTTCAATATTTGATCTTAGTAAGTTTAAGGGGTATCAGCAACCCCTATACCGACAACGTTAAATTGGCCATTTTCGATGTACCTTTTCTCAAAATCTGTTGTAGATACACGCTTGAAATTTTGTGTGTAATTAAAGAATATTTATCTGATTATACTAAAGTGAGCTTTTGAAACATTTTAAATTTTAGAGTAATTTACAGAACATTTTGTTAGGCATAGTCAAACTTAGCACTTCTCACACAAAATTTTTTTCCCTAAGTTTATCACAAAAAGCTCATTTCGGTAAATATTAGGAAACCTAATCAATATGCCATAAACATTTTAGATACCTGTGAGCAGTAGTTCCTGAGAAAAGGTACATCGAGTATAAAAAAATTACGTTTGGGGAAAAACACGTTTTATGTTAAAATCCTCATTGATCAAAGCAGTCGATGACAAACTAAAACTAGATTTTTTACAGTTCTAATTTTCATAGAGATTAATGAATGCTATTTTTAGAAAGATAAAAGCGTAGAGAATTTGAAAATGAAAAAGTCCGAAATCTCAATTTTTTGAAGATTTTGGGGTTCCAACACACCTTAAGCTCCCTCGTCATAGTTAGTCAGTAAGATAGCTACATGATTACATGGCAGATAAATGATCGAGATTTTCATTTAACTTAGGAAGTGTCATAATGAAACATCTGAAATATTACAGTATGTATATAGCGATGGAACTCTTAGCCATGGTTTGGTATATTTGGAGGACATTCAGTGAGGTAGCACGTAAGGCAAAGCACATTCTTTCGGGTTATCTTTAGCTTTTGCAGATGTGAAAATTGCGTACCCATACGCGATAGTGAACTTTGAAATTGAAGCTTTAAAAATAATTTACATGTAGCCAAAAAGAAGAAGAGAATACATTTTCTTCAGTCACGTATTTTGCTGTAAAGTAATATCTTTTTGCATACTGTTGATATGGCACTGTCAGGCCGATTTGATAGTGATATAAAAGCATTGTAACTAGTCTGCATGTAGCTTCAGTATAGTGACAAGTAATTGTTTATCAGCTGCGGCATTAAAAATTTCTATTCAGATGGGGAAATGAGGGAAGAACTGCTAAAAACACTTCTTAAGCCGATGTGAAAGTAATCAAATTTATGTTTTGATTCGCTGAAACTGTTATTTGATGTAAAAGACTTAAATTGGGAAAAAAAGAATGCAAGTCGCCTAGAATCAACTAATTCTGAAATTTTACTCGCTTACAGAATTTTTAGAATTATAAATTTCTACGGATTTAGACAGTGGCTATTTTTTTATAGCACTTTGCATTTTTATCGGAGGCTGTTATACATTTTATCATGACAGCTGCTTCTAATGTTGTGATCATTAAATGTATATTAATCTGTTGCCTATCTCAGCATGAATGAAATTTAAACGACGTGGGAAGCTTATGTTATACAAGTTGAACGATGTTAAAAGCTTGTTTATACAAGCCGAAAAGGGTGAAAAGGACTAGTGTAATAGTATTTTATCTATTATGTGTAATAATTATGTTGTTAGATTTTTCTTGATGAAATAAAATTCAAATCAATAGCATTAAACCTGATTTGAAAAAAAAAATGGTACGTTCATAATAAAGTAGAAAATGAAAGGAAAATTTGTCTAAGATGATTAGATTAAGTTAAGGTCGCATACCGTTTACATATGAAAATTGATTCACTTACAAAAGATACGTACAGTGTAATGGAAGCAGTGATATCTTATAATTTTTAAATTGAAATTAAAGCTATATTATATATAATCTTAGATCAATTATTAAAAAAATGCTCTCTGTTTGCAAACATCAAGTGTACATTAATATAACACAAAATAAGAATACTCCAAATTCGTATGCAATGCTCTGTATATAGTTACGTGCAGTACGGTAACACGTTAATTGGTCGAGTCGCATATCGAATTACATACTTAGTTAAAGATCTTCAGTTAAATATTGAGCACATTTTCAAGCTCTATTCTTAAACATCTGTTTTAAATAAAAGGAAGCAAGTTGGCATTTAATGCATTATTGTTTCCCAAATCGAAAAGTATCGTAATACCAACTCAGCTATTTGAAGCGGCATTTGCATTTTAATAACTAAAATTGTAAAATAAGCGTGATATTTCTTTTGCCAAGGAGTGCGAAAGCTTATACATTTTACCTTAAGTAACCTTAAGTAACCTTAAGTAACAACTGAGTAAAATTAACAATAGGCCAAAAGTGAGAATTAAGATTCCTATGTATGGGATTTTTTGCACAGGAATAATTTTTAACATATCTGTATAGGTATTCAAACTATAAAAATCTGACTACAAAACGAAGCATGCCAATATAATGTCTAAAATTGGCAATCAACCGAATTTACATTAAAATATTCTTAAAATAAAATTTTACGTTGCAGGTGCGAGTCTCTCAAGAACAATGTTTTGGAAAACTTATTGTGTTGCTGGTAAGAAAAGAGAGATGTGTGATGGATAACGAAACTGATAGATCTTTATTAAAATCTACCGCTATCTAAGTTGTTTGTTTATCGAAATTTACATTCGAAACGGTATGTCATGCAAATGACGAATAATTTAACAGAGAAGTTATATTTTAAATGCTTATATAAAGGGAAGAAACGATGAGATTATTTTTCCAGTTTTCAATCAGTGAGTATATTATTGAAAAATCGATGAGTTTCTAAAAGATAAATACTAACTTGCTTTTATGAAACAAATTTGGAAGATTTCCGTAAATTTAGTTTGATTTGATTCACTTAATTACGAGAAAGCATTCGAGGGGTATCTGCCTAAGGGAAGGGATACCTTTCTGGAAAACGTTCTAAGGGCAACTGGCTCGTATACACGTTGCACATAGGAAAAATCACGAAAATAGTTATGCAGCCAGGCCTTGGCCCTGATTCCAGCCTCAGACCTAACTACCAGTGTCTAGCGACTTTGCCATTCGGCAACTAATGGGCTGTTCTATTAAATTGATTCTAGAGAATAAGTATTAAAGTATATTGCATCTCAAATGAATCAAAATACAAGTTTTTAATGTAAAACTGAAATACAGATATGATAGGTACATGATTTAAAATTATTTGAACACGACAGTTCGAGTCATGTTAGGTATACATCACTCAAAAGTTTATGCTTGGTCTCAGCGAAAATAATTCTATTCAAATATTTTTTTTTTCATGTTAATGAAGATCCGTTAAAAATACCAGTATTAAAACTTCAGATAACAGGTTAACTCTTCGAAGAATTTACAATCAAAATTTAAGAAATTTAAAAACATATTATTAGATAAAAAATAGAATACCTTCAAATAGTATATTATTAATTTATTTAATTGGTTACGCGTTTGAAACTTAGGATTTTGTCGAACAAGATCAGTATTTTTCGTGTCAAATTCAAACATATCTATTCTCTTCCTAAATAAAAGTAACATTTAATACTGTCAGTTTATAAAACTAAATCTTTACTGTTGAAAAATATTCAAACTCAGCTCAGGTGGAATTTCAATTTTAAGAACTCCGAAGTTTGTTTTCTGTTTTGAACTTTAAATGCTATATAACCAAAAGAATATAAAATATTAAAAAATAAGCTTTATCATTTGAAAAAAATATGAAAAAGACATATGATTATAAAGGTTATTAAAAAGTCTATCTTACTCATTATATATTATTTTGGAAAGCCGCGGGAACCGGTCAAGAAGTAAAGTCAGAAATTTTGCAGTCTGCCCTATTATAGAGTATTGGAAACCTATTATCATAACGATGCTCATAACATATAATAACACTTAAAAATTGCATAGAAATCCAAATAAAATTACTTTTTAAATGTTAAACTTACTATGTATTAAACAATGCACAGTATTATTATAGGCAAAATTAAAAAATGATCTTATGCATCGTCTGCTGTGACTGTGACAACAGCATTCAATTCAGGAATTACTATTTTCTCCGAAGGGAAATAAAGTCTTCATTATTCCATTTATTTTTTTTAAAATTGAGAAATTATTTAGGTAGATAAACCTTTGGAAAACCTATGTGTTGGTACAATTTATTTAAATGAGTGTATAAGATTTGCCGCTAGGACGGTATAGTGGTACGGGGATAAGACTACGATACTAAAAGGCTGGGTTCGAATCGCTGAGAAGGCATGGTTGTAACTGTCCATCACTTCATAGGAAGCAAAGGTGGCCCGCCTATTGAGTGGCTCCATAATAAGTGACCCCCGTTTTTGGCCTTAGTAATGGCCCACGTCTATAATGACTTGTGCTCGCCATTGGAAGAAAAGGTACAGTGGAACCTCGAGATATGAATTTAATGTATTCCAGCATGGAGCCCGTATACAGCGAATTTCTCGTATCTAGAAACAAAATTTCCCATTGGAAATAATGGAAATCCGTTCCGTACCAAGAAAAATCTCGTTGCCATCTCATCTTCAGTCGACGTACCTGATGTTTTTCGGAAACGGTTTAAGTACAGATTCTTAGCATTAGCGCAAATGATAGCTTCCGACACCAAATCGCATTTTAACTGCTTCTCGTTAATCCACACCAAAAACAGCTTCTCAGCATCTTCTAGGAGTTTTGGACGGTACTTGGATGTAATGGTTTCTTTCTTTGAGACACTATCTGAGGCAATAATTCTCTTCGGAGGCATCGAGAAATATTTTTTTTTACATTAAAATAAAAAAAAAAAAAAAAACAATTAACTTACAAGTGCACAAACACGCAGATCGAAGTACAAAGTGATCTGACGAGGGGATTCCTCGAGTCGAGCCGGATCGGGAAACGCGCCACGCATATCAACAGAGTGGCTCGCTGCTCGTTATTGGAGTCAATGCTCCCATTTAGAGACAAGTCTTTCGCATATGCTTTCCTCGAATCTTGAATTTCTCATATATAGAGGTGCTCGTATCTCGTTGTTCTACTGTGCATAAGATTTAAACCTGACAAATTCTTCATCTATTTCCATGCAAATTAAATGATTTGAAGAATTTCATGTGCTATTGTAAAACATTGTGATTATGGATGGAAAGCTCATATTAATTTTTTTAACTAATTCATAGCTCATACGCTATTTTTTTAACATTGTGAATTTTTTACTTTACCATTTTATAATTAAACTTCATTTTGATGTTACAAATTTCTAAAACACTAGATTAATTAAACATAATATTTTCCTCTTCATATATTTTTTCATTTCCATCGAAAAATTAAAGCAGCTTTTCCTTCTCTGATGACAAGAACTTATAAGCAAAGCATAAACTTTGTTGGCAAAACCTTAGTCTAAATACAATATAGCCTATGATATGACAGTGAAAAGAAGTTTATGCCAAAGTAACAAATTTTAAAACTGCAGACGTTATAGGTATAAGATAGCTAGGAGTTTGGCGGTAAACAAAACCCGAGAGCATTGAACTTTAGCTCGATATGATTACCATTCTACCAGAGAGAACATGAAAAAAATTCCTTATACTTTCCAATCTTTCTTATTTATCTGCAGATCTATGTCGGAAAGTAAGATTAATGATAATTTAAAGTTTATATTTACCCCAAAAATGACGTTAGTCTCGAATGGGATATTCAACTCGAAACGGAATTTTGTGTTGAATCACTACGAACGGCGTACCACTTTTAGATTGTCTTGTGTTATATTTAAAGAAATTATTTAATGAAAAATCCACATCAACGTATGCATGTTTCTCATATTAAAAATAAAATAATATATAAAATAATATGTAAATTAATATATAAAATGTACCTAGAACCATCAAATTTGTATAAAAGTCCTCCACCCGAACATGAGTACCTGAAAACCCGAATTTTAAATATCGAATTTGATTTATTATCTATTTCATATTTTATAAAACTTTAACGAATTTTGATTAACAAACTCAACGGTTTCAACGTGAACAGTGGCAATATTGTACAGAAAAAATATTAATTTTAATAAGAAAACTGAACTTTGATATGATGAACTGTGAAAAGATTGAAAAAGAACAGAAACATGTATGCCAACACTTAACGGTTTATCTGGAATTCTGAAGGTATACTGCAATGCTGCTTTTAAAATTTTTGTAATTTTGCTGTTGAACTGTATATGGCGTAAGTGCGAAAAAAATTACGCTTGATAATAAAGCTAGAAACAAATCAATGTGTTAGTATGAGGGTGGGTAACATTAGACTGGCAGACTGAGAGCTCAGCGAGAGCGTAGAAAACCTTAAGAAACTTTATTGGGCGACCGTTAAAATGTGCAACCTTTCAATTTGTTTTTCTTTGGTAGATGGCATATAATGAATAGCAGGATATGGATGATTTAGTTCGCAAAATCATATAAAACTTTGCTGTATTCTCACAGTTTAACTCACTCACTCAAAAAAACTCAACTCATTAACTCATTAACAAACTCAACGGTTTCAACGTGAACAGTGGCAACATTGTACAGAAAAAAATATTTATTTTAATAAGAAAACTGAACGTTGATATGATGAACTGTGAAAAGATTGAAAAAGAACAGAAACATGTATGCCAACATTTAACGGGGTATCTGGAATTCTGAAGGTATACTGCAATGCTGCTTTTAAAATTTTGTAATTTTGCTGTTGAACTGTATATGGCGTAAGTGCGAAAAAAATTATGCTTGATAATAAAGCTAGAAACAAATCAATGTGTTAGTATGAGGGAGGGTAACATTAGGCTGGCAGACTGAGAGCTCAGCGAGAGCGTAGAAAACCTTAAGAAACTCTATTGGGCGACCGTTAAAATGTGCAACCTTTCAGTTTGTTTTTCTTTGGTAGACGGCATATAATGAACAGCAGGATATGGATGAGTCAGTTCGCAGAATCATAGAAAACTTTGCTATATTTTCACAGTTTAAAGAAATAAACCCTTTTCTGTGCTTTAGTTCCATTTCATAATTTTTTTTCAGCTGAAACACACCAAATTTATCTCAAAATGACCCCAGAATTTGACAAGTCGGCTATCATAAATGGTCTTTAATGATTCATAACCTCATTAATGGAATAACGTTCAACATAATCTATTATAAATGATCCAGATTCAGCAGCTCAAGTAAGCGAATTTACATTCCCACTAAGATGTTGGGTACAAATTCATTGTTATGGCACAGACGGACTTGGCATATTATACTGCAATAAAAATTAATGACATTTATCCAAAGCGATTAACATCCTCTGAAAAATAACGTTGTATGACTGAACAAGCGGTTGCAGCCATTCTTAGTAAAAATGACAGTCTTGGAGCAATCATTACATTTTCCTGATGTTAGTTTCTTTTTCTTTTTTTTAAGCAACGTTTTTCTTCCGCTTCCTTTAAAATAGTTTTTCAAACACAAAGAAAAGGAATTCGATTTGAACGGAAAAGGGATACGAAACAGTCGCTTTGAAGATAATGATCAGGGTAAAAGTCAAACGAAATATCGTCTAGACGAGTGAAACTGAACCTTTCTTTTCATTCCGTAACCTCCTTTTGTTTCCATTGAGATCCGTCTCTTAAAATATAATAAAAAGCAGAATCCGGGAATTTGAATAACTGTAAATAGACAGAGCTTATTTGATTTCTCGTTGCATCAAAAAGACTCGTTAAAAATATCTTTTGTTCAACTACTTAATCCACAGTAAATTCTTTTTCCTGTTACTCTTGATTTAATGACCTTTTACTTTGTTTGTACAGGAGACTCTTGTTATAAGGCCCCCTTGCTTTCTTGAAGGTAGCAAGGGTCTGTAATGTAATATACAGGGTCGTTATAATGAGTGGTTATTACAACAAAAGAGGATTTTATATACTGTTCAGATACAGACTTTTAGCATTGGTTATTGTCACGAAACCGTGACTATAATGACGTTTATTATAAAAAGTTAAATTTTAATTGATTGCAGATATTAAGCCACATTCTAATCTAAGTTAGAGTTTGTAAACCAAACTAAGACTAGTTTGTAAACTAAACTAACTTTGTAACGGCAACCTGTTTTCATTTCCAGACATTTTTTTATAAGATGAAAATTTGCGTGTGAAACGTTTACGAAAATTACAAGTGGTAGTAAGAAAATTTATAACGCTTATTTAAGATGAAGAAACGTCTTTTAAAAAGAAATTATTTACATATAATTAGAAATTAAGTTTAAATAAAATCTATTTTTCCTGACACACTCTTTGATAAACCCGAATTAAAAGAAGTATATTCATTACACGGTTTTGTTCGTAATTCCTTGAAACATTTTGAAAACTTAAATAAACTTCACGATGAATTTGTTCAAATATTTCTTTTTTTCCGTATTTCACAAATACTCTGTATGTTTAATTTTGGTACTCACTGCTGTCACAGACACTCATTTGTAACACAGACATCTTTGCCGTCATTCGGCTTCTGTACGGTTTGTATATCAATCACTGTATCAATCACTGTAGAACAGAGACAAGCCACAACATCGGTCGTACAGATACGAAAATTCCAGACATAAGCAAGGAAAGGAGGTATAAAATGGTATTTTAGCAATGGTTCCCCCATGGATAAAAGTCACATGGAATTAAATCCAGTGATGGGGGTTACAAACGCTCCAATCCTTCACCTTCTCATGTTATTCAACTTTGTGACAAAATATGATTTAAAAAAAATTGGGCAAATGATCTCGATAATTTTCCTACCTTTTAAAGTACAATATTTGGTATCGTCAGCGTAGGTTAGTTATAGGAAATTTTAAAAAGTTTCAAAGAATTATAAAAAACGATACATAGATAAAAACATTCATCTCCCAAATTGTTAAAAAACTTTTATTGGATATTATTTGACAAAATTAAACGACAGCTCTCATATACAAAAAACTGGAAAAGGCTGTTCATATTTAGATAGATTTCAAACATTTTCAAGATGATTGATACTTAGCATGTCTCAGCCATCTTCATGGAAGTTCATAGAATAGAATTATACGATAGTCATTTCTCGAGCAAATATATATATATATATATATATATATATATACGAGGGCATTTCGAAAAGTGAAGATACACCGTACGCCAGAGAAAAAGAAAGGTTTTGGTGAGCAAGTTGGCAACACAGGTGTTAAACTTCAACCGTTAGCTTTCTCCTCGCGATCGTTCGGCATTTCAACGTTGATTCTGGTTGGAGTTGGTCGTGTTTAAAATGGCTGCGCCGATTCAGAATCCCGTCAAAATTCGAAGTGCGCTCCGTCATACTTTTTCTTCATGCAAAAGGTCAGCGACCAGCAGCAGATATTCATAAAGAAATTATTTCTGTTTATGGGAACATTATGAATCGACAAAATGTAACGAAATGGTGTCGTTATTTCTATGAAGGTAGGACCGATGTTCATGACAAACAAAGAGCAGGTCGGCCATCTGAGATATCTGATGCCTTTCTTCAGAGAACAGAGGAAGCAATTCGTGCGAATAGACGTCTCAAATTGAAATAATTGCATCAGATCATACCGGTGACTGTCAAGTTAGGGTACAGGAAATTGTGTGCGCGCTGGATTCCAAAAGGCGCCAACCTTCTATGACTGTGGGAAACAAAAGCTTGTGCACCGACTTAACAAATGTTTGGAGAACGGGGGTGATTATGTCGAAAAATAATAAATAATCCAGTTAATAAGATGTAACTGACGTTTTCTAAATAAATGTTTTTTTTAAGGAATGCGAGCCATTGTATCTTTACTTTTCGAAATACAAGAGATTAAAGAATAAAAATGCTGAATGGTATGAATAGTTCATCTCATATTTAAATTAAAATCAAAATATTAAAATGTAACAAGAAGAATTCTTGATACTGTATTTCATCATCCTATGCTTTCTGAAAATTTAAAATAAAAAACTTGTTTCTTACTTTCTTCTTATTCTGATTATTTCACAAATGAGCAATTTCAGATTTTTAGCAGGGATAACACCTATTTGTTGTTCAATGAGAAACATCTTCCATTTTATGAAATTTAGTTTATTTGTATGAAAGGTCCTGCGTGAGTATTGTATAAAGGTATCAAAACTATACAACATCCACTAAAGGCACGCATCAGTTGGCAACCATTCAAGGCACATACAAATTTAAAAGTTATGCATTCATAAATATATTACTGTTATGTTTAGTTAATTGTTTACGACAAAGCATTCGAAGGAAATCTGTATAAGGGTACAATTTCGTTGAGCAGTTCCCCAAGTAAAAGCATTTTCATTCATGTTCCCACACAAATCACAACAACTTGTATGCAATCAGCTGGTTGACCGGGAATTGAACCCGGATTAAGTTGATAATATTCAGACGTCATTGAATTGTGAAGGAAAATCAATAACAAGAGCAATCATTATTAAACATATTTAGTTAAATTGCTAATGTTCATTTTTATATTTTAAGGAAAACGTTTTTTACCGTTTAATTAGGAATGTTTGTAATTTAGCACAAAAATGTAAGTATGAAGAAAGATAATGAACTACATTTATAAGAATATGTACATGTTGTTATGATTATTTGCTTATATGTGAGTATTTAATTGTTAAGACTATCCACATTATTAAAACATAAAATAGTATTTATTTTTGTATACAAAAATTTAGAGAACCATGCAGACAAAACATTGAGGAATCCTCCAAAATTAAGATCCTTACTTGTTATTTTTAGTTACTTCCCCTAAAATTGTTAAACAAAACCCTCATTTCGAAACCTAGATTACACAATTTTGAGCATCAAATAACTCACTCTAAACCAATAGAAAAATTCACCGTTCAGATACTTCATTCCTGGAAAAACACATCACCACATTCAAGAGTATAAACTATGCATCCTAAAGTATTGCATCGTTCCTTGTTGGGCAATTAGTATCTGTCAGGGAAAATAATCTCATCTGCCTCTTGCACCTTATCACTCCTTTTCTCTCCTCTTTCCTTATCAGAAGCTGAGTGGGCATCTTACTTGAAGCAAGGGTCGTGATAAATTAGGAGGGAGCTGTACTCCTTCTTTTCCTCCAAGAAGGTACCAAACTGAGTAGAGTGCTTGATGCGAGAATTCTTTCTTTGCCGCATAACAAGGGAAGATGGATAACCCTCTCTTGGGCACTTCTTTGACACTCCTCGCCAGCGAAAAATAGACAAAATTTAAACAGGAAGCGTTACTTTAAATAGAAGCGAATAAATTCGATTACCTTCTCACTCAGTTGCTTTGAATTCTACCAAAAAAATTCCTATAAATGTGGTAAAAGTATTGTGGGCTACCATAACCAAAATCATGTCTAGCGAAAAATCTATGTGCTTTCTGTATACCCGCGATAGATTTGAAAGGGAAATAAAAGAATTTAGAAACAGCTATTAAAAATCATTTCATTAAATTAATGAATGAAAATAAGAAATTTGAATAAACCACCTTTACGACTAAAGTTTAGCATAACAGGAAATATAAATCAGTTAAAAAACAGAAATAATTTAACATAAGCAGAAAAACGTAGCTCATTTACATATTTTCATTACAGCAGCGAATTTTTCATTAGAATGGAATTAGAATGAATTCAGAATACATGATCATTAACTATATTCAAAACTGTTATAAAAGCTATTAAATAGAATTAACAGTTAAAAACGTAGAAAATTTTTAAAGAGCTGTAGTTTCCTCCCTAATTTCCGAAAATCAGAAAATATAATTTGAAAGAGTTTAGAGAGTCTTATGTAAAGCATAATATATATATATATATATATATATATATATATGTAATTTTAATAAACTGTTATTCACTGCTGGTTTACATAACACCGCTGCACATTTTTATAGTAATTCTTTTAAAGCTATGTTCATCAATTTATGCCGATAAATTTAGTGAACAAAATACGGAATTAGAGTTACTCTAACCAGAAAAGTTAAAATGAATAATTTCTGTACATTTTAAAATTTTATTTATTTTTAATTTAAAGTGTTTCTAAATTTTTAAAGCTGTCTAAATTACATTACAGCAAACATCATTCACACATTTTTGTTTGAGAAATAAAGGTACATTCTTAACACAAGGGGACACTCGGCATGTATTTAAGATCATAATACATGTTTTAACAAAGCAAGTATGGAAAGCCTTCTAGTTTATAAGGCATCACTGTTATTGAAAGTAAGATTTTGTTGGCATTGCTGAAATCATAAATTTGACATAATTAGACCATTGTATACAGGCTGAGTTTTGCAAATTGGGTAAAAAGGAAGCTTGTTACAAATTAGTAAGAAAAAAATTAAATCTCAAATCTTATAGTACGCTCAAAATTAACATACTACTATCTAATAAGAGAGACTTTACTATCTAATAAGACCTTACTATCTAATAAGAGAGAAGCGAAATTTGGTACCACAACATCTTCAGTATTTTGTTTACCATTTTGGAGAATAAAAAGTAGAAAAAGATTACATACAGTAAAATATTCGTGTTACTTATATTTCCATGAGAAGTAGTTCTTTTAAATTTCAGTATATTCGATAAATGTGTATATTTTATAATATAACGCTGCCATAGTAACAACAAATTATAATGCTAAAAATTTGGATCATTTGTTATGATGTACCTCTTTCTAGTGGGAATTATAGAGACATTTTGAATAATTAATTTTTGATTTGGTACATAACGACTCCTCAAGACTAATTTGTATTTCACGATGACCAGCTCTAAGCTCTCCTTTAAGCCGTACGAAACATTCCTTTAAGGAAAAACGCGTCTCAGTATCTAATCTAAACTGAAAATACAGATTACATTAGAAGAGAATTGTGTTCTAAACTGGAATACATACATGAAACGTCTGCTCTCGCATTTCTGAAGAACGTTTCGCTAGATATTTGGAGGTAATTCAAAAATATACTTAACATCATTCAAAAATAATATCTACAACAGTTGTCTCAGTAGCCAGTGTAAACTGAAGATGATGTAATTTATTTTTAATAATGCGAGTATTTCTTTAAAAGCTAATTTTTCAACTGGATTCTCCAAGCATTTTCTTTAGTGGAAAATTTTCAGTTGTGATTTCATATTCCTTTATAGTCCCAGTCTCAGACATTATGGTAGTTTCTGTGGCAAGTAATGTCAGCTTTAAACTTGAGTATTGTCATTGTCATTCAGAAAGACTTTTCTTTCCTCATCATGAAATAATGTATTTGAAAGCTATGTACCCTTAAAAAGTATTATCTCAGTTTATTATCCGCAAAGCCAAGTATTACTATATTCCAAAATCTTGTTGAAATGTTTCATAAAGTATTTAATTTTTCATTCATTTGAACATAGATTTCATTCATATCTCTTTGATTTATTTGCAACTTGCAGTTGATCTAATGCAAAATGTTTCACGCAGACAACGGATATTTATGATACACATGTTTAATTGTCATATTTTCTATTTTCTAAGTAATTAATCATTTCGTATATTTTAGCTAAGTTACTGATTCTCTCATCTACGTTCCCTTTAAAGTGTTTTCTCCTTTTATTTAAAATTATTTTTGCAATATTAATGAGTTTCCTTAATTTCGTTTGGCCCACCAGCGGCCGAGCGGTAAAGACTTTGAACACTGGTAGTTCGGTTCAAGGTTCGAATAACGCGAACGGTCTGGCTGCATGGGCGTTTTTGTGATTTTTCCCCATATGTAACATGTATACGAGCTAGTTTTCCCTTAGAAAGTCCTCCAGGAAGGCATCCCTCTCCTTAGGCAGATAGCTCTCGTGTGCTTTGCCATAATTAAATAATCCAATCCAGTCCATCCTTAATTGTTTATCTCTCAGCCTTCAGTAGTCTTTAAATAATTTATTATTTAATTTCTTTCAAAAAACATTATGTAACCAGAAATTATTAATCGATGTTCATTGCTTCATTAATTGAAAAATTTTGGTATTAAATTAATTTTTTGGCTATTTTAAATCATCATATTCAGAGTCTCATTCGGCCTATTTCATCTTTCAGTAAATATTGTAATTTAGTTTTAAGAATTGGTTAATTGCATTTTTATATTACTTCTCTTTCCCACGCTTAACTTAGTTCTTTTGTACATATACTTTCAACGAGGGTTTCTGATATTTGTTTTGCTTAATTCGTCTCTATTCGTACTCTATATATTTGAAATTTTTGCATTTTTTGCTATAAAAGATGTACTCAAAAAATGTGCTCAAAAAGTTGTACTATTTTGTTTTTATTAAAAAGAATTATTTGTTCTTCAACTAACAAGTCGTATTCTTTATGTGTGATACATAAGGAATACGACAATGGCTTTTCAATGTACATATTTTTATTTTTGAGTTTTAATTTTTTTTATTAAAAGTAGTTTTAATATGATTAAACTGAATTTGTATTTTGCTTAATCTAGCGACGGAGTAGTTCAAAGCGCTAGGAATTTAAATTTTTATCATCAAGGTATTTCAAATTTATCAAATTTTTATCATCAATGTGTATCTTTAACGGGTTCAAAATATGTCTTTTGATGTACTGACAGCCAATGAACTCGCTAAATCATCTATCAAAACGGATTAAGGCAAATTGATTGAATTCAATATTCTTTTTTATATAACTCTAACTATTAATACAAATTAGTATAATGATTCTGCATTATTTTGAAACATAATCTGAGAATAACAGCTTCTAAGTGATATTATAATTATAAAGTATCGTTAAAGCTGCCAAAATTCGGTAGTTCTGTGGTACTAGCAGAGAAATCCTATTATCGCCTAAGAATTTCATTAAAGGCTAAATACTGTGTTACGAGATAAATACAATCCATGGTGTTATAAAACATTTTCTTCCTGAAAGTATTAAAAGAAAGTTTGTTATTAATGCAGGTGACAAATATGTTATGCATTTTCAATCAGCTTAATAATAAAGCAATTATACACGAAATAAAGAGCAAAATCACAAAGTAAAATTTATTGAAAACATAGAATGATCTACTAAAATTGGTTATTTAAGTTACATTTCAGAAATGAATGAAAGATGCGTATCATTTTTTTTTCAGATGAGAAAAGAAAATAGCTATCCAAATAAAAATAGCAGTGCATATAGTAATGCTTTAAAACTCTAAAGCTAAAAATATCTAAAGCGTCTTGTGGACATAAAGATCACTTAAATAATCCACTGAAACAAATTAGGTATATTAATATTTATTATTATTTTAAAAACTGTAATACCGAACTATGTGGAGCAAAACATATCAGTGGCTTATGAGGTTTAATTCTTGATATCGCATTAGTTATTTAAGATAAAAGCGTATAGAGATTATTAACGTAATCCATTGTTTTATGTACATTTCCAGAATACATTTTATGCTTCTTTTAATGTTTATTAATTGTATAAAATAACTCGAGATTCTATTACGTACTTTAAATAATTTAGTAACATAATTTCAATAGACAAAACTGTTTAGACGTACATGCAACATTGGAACTTTCAATATTTCGAAAACATGGGTTTAACACATTAACCGCCAAAACTACAAGGGATATTTCTTTTCTCATGAAAATAATAACAAATATTAAATTAAACATTTATAACATAAATTTACATTGAAAATAGAAAACATGCTCTTACCTGTGGAAAAAGCGAGTGTTGTGTTCGCGCAACGTCAGCGGAATAAGACTACGGATGTTTAGTGAGTAGGATTGTACTCGTGTGATGTTTCTTTTGAGTGGAGCGCAGGATTACTTTTTAGCTGTATAACGTTTTATAAATCTACAAATCACTTTACTTGTAATTAATTTAATATTAAAATATACATTCTATTTCTTTTACAAATGCAGTTTATTTCATTTGAAAGATTCAAGCATGAAAAGCTTGATTACAATCATGATGTAAAGCTACATTACATACTTTGCATCTATAAACAGTCTGGCTCTGGTACTCTTTACAACATAGTCTTTTGTTATCAAAAGACTTTGTTGGACTTTACGATAAAATGTCTACCATCTCCATGAAATGGTTTTTGAATGCTGAATTTACTAGGTTCTTCCTGTTGCTGATCTACTCGTATTTCTGGCTAATTCTACACTCTCAATAGGAGTTTGCAAAAGGAATAATGCATTCTCGCGTCTGAAATCTAAAAGAGAATTTATATTTCCAGTAGTAAAAAGTGGTGATATTTAGTAAGTTTAGATACCGTCTCACCTCATATAATTTATCAATATTGTCAATTTGACTATTGTCAAATGCAAATTCTGCTTCATATTCCTGTACTGCAAACGTGGTATCAATTCTCGTGCAACAGGAACAGAAATGTCTTTATTAAAAGATCCCGCAGCAATAATATTCCAATAAATCTTCTCATATAGGCTTCCGATGCAATAAATTCTGAGCCTTTTTTTTTTTTTTTTTTTTTTTTTTTTTTTTGTGCTGAGCGTATATGTTTATCTCTTCAACGAGAAGAGAGTAAATGTCTAAACCAAAAAGAAAATCTAAAATCTATCTATTCACTAGTTTTACTTTGTGTTTTGTCTTTTATAATTTCTCTTCTATCTCTTTCTTCATGTTTTTTCTGAGACATAACTAACAGTTCCTTTTTTATCCACTTCAAGATTTCAGTCTTCTGCTTTTTAAACTTTTTAGTATGACTGTAACTGCTTTTAGAAGGCTGAAACTTACTCCTTACGTGAATTTCAACTTCCCCAGCAGTATCATTTGGTAAAATATCATTATCATTATTTAAAAAATTGCCATTCCTTTCTTCTTCGTCACTAGTCTCTGCAATTTCTGGGGGGAACAACAACAATATCAGTTTCATTCTGGTCATTATTAACATTATCATCATCTGTTTCTTCATCAAAAAATCTTTAAAGGGATTCTTCTAATGTAAGATACCTCCTTCTAGGCATTTTTAAACAACCAGAACATGAACCACAACATCGAAAGGAATGAGTGAAAAAGGGAGATTGACTACCCGTTTCCTGCTGACGTTACGTCAACGCAACACCTGATTTACCTTCCTTCCTAATACAAATATAAACATCTGAGAGATGTAATGTTCTGATAAACAGTGACCTTGACTAAAAATAGATCACTCATAAAGACGGCGATTCTTTCGTTAAATACGAGTATTTTCAGCAAAAATAACCGGTCGAAAATTTTGCTTAAATTTTGCTTAACGTATGAGGTTAATTATTATAAACAAAATGATTGTTGAAGGCAAATATTTTTTTACAGAAATAATCTTCATAATATTCCCTACACAAAATCATCTGCTGGTATAAAATATCTTTGGTAGTTATATTTATATACGCATTTATTTTGACCGTTGCGTCAACGCAACACCAGCGGCTAAAGGGTTAACATGCCAGAAATAAATGATGTAAATAAATATATATTTCTTAAATGAATTTTATCAGATAATTTTTTTAGAAATTCTTTTCTAAACATCAAATAAACGTTTATGAATATTTTAAAAATCTACTACTAATTTGAACTTTGATTTTACCATCATCAGTAAACCCAAATAATCTTTAGCGCGTGAATAATATCTAATAAACATGTACATCGTGAACTGTTATATCTTACTTATATACATAATATCATGAATGCATGAATAAAACAATCTTGTCGCATAAACAATATCCCTTGAGCAGTTGATCGCAATCCAGTGGTACATTCAATGCAAACGGTTGTTCATTAACAGTTGAAGACTCGTGCATCCAGTTGACCGTGTTGGCTTTTTATTCCATTCGTAGGCTTCTTTACTATAAACACTTGACTGGATGACACTTTGTACTAAATATATATGTAACAATATAAAAATCTGATGTGTGCTTAGTGATGAAGCTGAATGCTTAGTGCATTTTCCTTCATACAGAAACGTGCACTTGGAGATGATCTTTATTCAAGCATAATCCACATAATACTTTAGAAATACAAGCGCTCAGAACTGCGCATCCGCTGTTTCATAATTTCAAACACAAGTTTCATATCTTTACAATATTGTGCTGTTTGGAATGAAAGAGCAGACCTGACAAATATTATGTTCATGAAACGAAAGCAAAGGTGAGTAGGAAGAATAGTTTACAAAAACTATTAAGAATAGTGAAAGCATGAGTCATTTTTAAAATGAAAGGGAAAATAAAATAAAAATGAAATAAGAGATTTAGAAGGTTATTAATTTAGAAATTAAAATTAGGATTTTAATTTACATAATCTTTATCTCACCTCTCTGAAACTTAATATGGGTCTTTACAAAAAATGTTCCAGTTAGTAAACTCCTCTAATAATTAAGAAGCTTTTCAAAAAACGATCGAAATGCAATTTTGGTGAAAAAATATTGATAAAATCCTTACCCTGTAAGTCATTTTCTGCTAAAAGAAAAAAAAAAAAAAAAAAAAAAAAAAAAAAAAAACGCTAATTTAAAGGTAGAATAAAACTGACTTTCAGTAAACAATTTCTAAATTTAATCTTTCTACAAATGATAATTTGATTTTAGTACTCCTCTTTTAATGATGTTTCAACTTAAAAGAGATCGTCTAGAAATTTTCATTTGAAAGCGTATTACGTGTAGCTTAGACATAGCTTTAGAAAAATAGTGAAACTATTATTTTCTAAATTAGATTTATAAACCTTATAACTAATATTTAAATTAACGCTATTTCACATAATTTTGGTTGTATGGATGTTTTATTGTTTACGCATAGTTTGTCTGTAATAAGCTCCCGCATTTGCCTAAAAAAGTATCCCGAGATCACGATTGTCGGAGCTAAAGGTTTAATTTATGTCATACATTCCTTTATGTAGATAATGAATCTTTGATAAAACATTCATGAGCCATTTTATCTTATTTTAATACTATACATTCCATAAGTGTTTTAATGAATGATCCATTATATCATAATGATTGAGCCTTTAATACATTATATCATATTTTGCCCTTTTCCGGTTAATTTTCAATTTTTATGTGTAAAGTAAAATACTCTTAAACGAATGTAGAAACTCTGATGCTCCTAGATTTTCTTTTCTAGCATTTGCAAAGGAACTCGTGACATTTTCTTGAAGTCATCGAGACGCTGCTTATTTTTTTCATCTCTGATACAGGATTATCATCACATTTTTAGAAATGGCTTCACTGTCACTTTCACCTGCCTCTGTTTTCTAGTGTCGAAACCAAAAGATGTTCCTGAGAATTATTTTTGAAAAACTTTTGCATCAATCATTGTTCTTGCTCATGGCTGCGAAAGGCTGGAAGTCTGTAAAAATAAACACAATTTATTTCTAACTATTATATATGATAAAAAGAACATATATATACATTCAGAGTCACTTATGAAGGAAATATAAAAGAAGATATAAATTCACCTATTAAAAATATTTTATGAGAAATGAAGTGACTCATACACCTTTGCGAAAATTCATTAAATGATAGGGAACATGGTACATGAAACATATATCATCATAAATCATTCTTATCTGTTCAAAACTACCTGTTTCGTCAAAAATATATGTTTGATGATTCAGTTGCGATAGAAAATGCGGCGGCTAGTCAATAAAGATTGAAAATAACTATCTTTATGGGAATCCTTACATGTAATTTTAATGTATTGTATATATATGCGTATGTGTGTTACCAGCAAAGTATGAAACGTCGGCATTCTATTGTATGTCTAGGTATTGTATAGTGTTACGTTTTTTTCTTCTTCTTTAATCTCGTTAGATGATTGATTTCTTGATTTCTTGATCTTTCTCAAAAGTTCATTAGCTACTTCTTTCATTTCTTCATCCTTTGTTTCTTCAGATGCCACTTCTCTCATTTCTACATTTTCATAGCTCCAATTTCTGTTGGAGTTGCTCTCGCACCTTTTCTCAGCCGGCTTTCATCTCTGCTGGTGCGGCTTTGATATCAGCTGTCATCTCTTCATAGCCAGCATTTATCTCAGCATATGCGGCTTTTATCTCAGTCAGTCCGGCTTTAATCTCAGCATCTATCTCTTCCTGTCTGGCTATCATTTTAGTTCTTATCCCTTCCTGTCCGGCTTTCATCTCAGCCTTCATCTCTGCTAAGAAATCCATCAGTCTTCTTCTCCTCCACCATGGCTTTCCTCTGCAGGCTGGTCACTCGCAAATCCCACTTCTGACACCACTTGTTATTTTCTTCCTTTACTTCACGTCCGTACCGGGTTCGTATATTTGGAGTGAATAACGCCGATGACACTGGATGAAGTATCGAAACACACTTTTATTTAGCCAGTATTCTCAGGACAGCGCCATATTCACGTTTAATCGACGGATATCTGGTATAAACATGTTGAAACTCAGCGCCACAGCCTTCAGGTTATCAGCCTATAACGGAAGAAACAGCTTCACTGCAAAGCATCAGAGTACAGCTACCGACTCTGCTCAATCGTTCTCGGAACTCCACGTACTCTCGAGACTCTCCAAGCTACAACTCGCGATGCACTCGACGACACACAGAGCACAGTTCTCGACTCTTCAGTTCAGTCGTTCCTGGAGCCCAGCACACTCTCTCGACAATGCACTAACCGCGATACACTAATAGACTATTTCGATGCACTCGTTGTCCGGCTGTCAACTCGATCGACTCCGCACGGACTGACTAACTCGACTAAGTCGGTATTAACTCAGTCTTCGCGTGCCAGCAGGGTTTATATAGCTTTTGGCTTGTGTTCGAGAACATCCTGGGCTAAACCGGAAAGAATTCGTTCCAGAATGTTCTCCAACCGTCCACGGCATATAGCCAATTTTGTCGCCAAAAGAGCGATTTCTCGCCAAATGTGGCAACCCTGCCTCGCCTTGCCGCTTTCTGGAAACCCTCAACCTGCTTTGCGGGGAAGCTATCTTAAAGGCAGTCCAATTCATAACAATATAATGCGGCAGGAGTTTAGGCAAAGTGTGAAATATGAGAATCATTACATACTTTCCCTAGACATTGTATATAATACCTAGGTATTCTGTAGAATGGAAAAAGCTCTTTAGGCAAATTATGAAAAATGTTATGATAAGGCTATTATTTAAAAACGTTCATTCCTCAAAAATACTGTTGGCAACCGCCGTTGATTTCCCTAGCGCATGCGCATGATAAGCAAGTTCTCTGCTGCGTAATACTTATACTTAGTAGGCAGTTAGCCAAAGTCAATGGTGAGTAATGCATGTAAGCGAGAAGGGCTAAGCGCTGTGTAATATGATGTTTCTACTCTGCTGTTCAACGTCTTCGTAGTTTAAATAAATGTTTGTTATGTACATAGAAGACGTCATTTTATTCTTCATAGGTTATGGGCCCAGATAGCGCTTAACTGTGCAGTGCAACTACCATTGTTAAATTCTTTCGGCAAGCCAAGCTGCGTCGACTGAAATGAAAATGGCGACGACTAATACAGTGTCAACTGAAAAGCTAAACAAGGACAACTTTGATACGTGGAAGTTGCAAATGGAAGCAATACTGATTAAAAATGATCATTGGGACTATGTAACTGGGAAAATTCCGAAACCAGAACCTGGTGATGAAGAATTTGCTAAATGGAAAACTACTGACCAAAAGGCACGAGCGGATATAATCCTATCCATCTTACCCAGTGAACTTCCACAAGTAAAGAATTGTGTAACATCTCACGAACTGTGGCGTAAATTGCATTCTATTTACGAATCGAAAGGACCAGCTAGAAAGGCCACAATTCTAAAAAAATTGCTTTTTACAAAAATGAGTGATTCTAAACAAATGACTGTTCATCTAAATGATTTTTTCATTCTTGTGGACAAACTGAAAGAAATGGAAATAAACATTGCGGATGATTTGCTTACAATATTGCTTTTATATAGCATACCGGACTCTTATGAAAGCTTTCGAATAGCAATCGAATCTCGTGATGAACTGCCTTCTCCAGAAATGCTGAAAATTAAACTGTTGGAAGAAGCTAACGCTCGCAAAAATAAAGATTCAACGTTTTCTGAACCACAACATGCGTGCTATTCAAAAGATCGGAAGTATACTCAACGACCGGTTCCTAAACCGAAACCAGATAAGTCTGCAAACCGAAGACAGTATCCAGTTAACTACAGATGCAACTTCTGCCATATCTATGGGCATAGAGCATCGGAATGTATGAAGAAAAATAAAGAAACTAAAAGCAAACGCCTCAGTGAAACTGCGATGTCTGCAGAATATCAGAATTCCCTGGAGCAAGAAAAAGTCGTAGCATGCACTAATAGTAATTCTAAAGACATTTTTTGTCTGGATAGTGGTGCAACATCGCATATGTGTAACAACAAGGAACTGTTTCAAGAAATTCACGAGGTAGGTGATACTTATGTTAAATTAGCTGCTGATAAAACTGTTAAAGCTATTGGAAAAGGAACTGTTAAATTTAAAGTTCGCATAGGTTCTAAAACTGAAAATATCAAACTCAAAAATGTATTGTGTGTACCTGATTTGAAAAATAATTTAATCTCAGTGTCTAAAGTAACTGAAAATAATCTTTCAGTAATTTTCAAAGAAAAATGTGTTCAAATAATTAATTCTAATAACGAAATAGTAATTTTGGCTAAACGCGAAAATGATCTTTATTTTGTCATGCCAATATTTGAAACTGTATCAATTGCTAAAGAAATAGATCAGTGGCATATAAGATTTGGCCATTTAAATGAAAATGATCTTAAAAAACTTCAAATAAATAACATGGTTAGAGGTCTTTCTTTTTCTCAAAATGACTCTCTTTCTACTTGTAAGGTATGCATTCAGGGTAAACAAACCGCAACCCCTCTTCCCAAAGAATCTGAATATAGAAGTACTGAATTGTTGAATCTAATTCATTCTGATTTGTGTGGTCCCATGAGAACTGAATCAATCGGTGGATCATTTTATTTCGCAACATTTATTGATGATAAATCTCGATATGTTCGTGTTTATTTTCTGAAATCTAAGGATGAGGTTAAAGAAGCTTTCAGAAATTTTAAAGCATCCTTTGAAAATAAACTTAACTCTAAATCAGAATCCTGCGAAGCGATAACGGGCTAGAATATTTAGGGAAAGACTTTAATAAATTTCTTAATGATGCGGGAATAAAACACGAAATGAGCACTCCTTACACGCCAGCCCAGAATGGCGTCGCCAAAAGATTAAATCGCACTTTGGTTTCAATGGCGCGATGTTTGTTATTGCAATCCAATCTGCCTCAGAAATTCTGGGCCGAAGCCGTCAATACGGCTGCTTACATTCGAAATCGCTGCCCAACGCGAGGTTTAAAACACGAAATAAAAACACTTTACGAAGTGATGTTTGGCAGAGTACCTGCTGTCTCTCACTTCAGAACCTTTGGCCAAAAAGCATTTTCGCTAAATAAAAGGCCAGGAATAGGCAAATTTGATATTCGATCTAAAGAATGTATTTTTATTGGCTATTCTGATGAATCAAAAGCGTATAGACTTTGGGATCCCGAGGCACGTAAAGTGATAATAAGCAGAGACGTAAAATTTATTAATGAGTTTGAAAACTGCTGTAGTTATGACTCAGAGCAAGAAATAAATCTCCCTTTCGCTCCGGAGGAAAAAATTATAAATAAAACATGTTGTGATGAATCATCACCTCTGGACGGTAGCGAGTCGCCACTTCACTCTGAAGCTGAAAAGGAAAGCGGAAGTGATTTAGATAGCGAATCAATGCTTCCTATCCTGATTTAAAGGGGGCCTGGTCGACCCAAGAATATAAAAACAGGTTTGCCAGGAAGGCCTAAAAAAGAATATCATTATACTGTTGTAAATAAAAATGAACAAACTCAAAATGCTGTTGAGGAAAGCATTAATCCTACGGTGCAAGAAGCATTAAATGGACCATACGCTGAAAATTGGCATAATGCCATGCTGTTAGAATATAACTCGCTTGTTCAGGAAAAGGCTTGGGAATTAGTAAAAAGACCTAAAAACAAGAAAGTTATTGGTAGCAAATGGATTCTTAAATTAAAATATAATCATGACGGCACTATCGAAAAATACAAAGCTAGGCTAGTTGCTAACGGGTGCGCTCAAATCCCTGGTCTCGATTTCACTGAAAACTTTTCCCCTGTTGCTAGATTAAGTTCCATAAGAACAGTTTTAGCCTACGCAGTAGAACACAATCTCAAAGGTTACCAATTAGATTTTGTAATGGCCTATGTAAATGGAAATTTAGATGAAGAAATCTACATGGAAATTCCCGAAGGTTTTCGCGATGAAACTAATTCAGATAAAGTGTGTCTTTTAAAGAGATCATTATACGGTCTTAAACAGTCAGGACGTCAGTGGTACAAAAAGTTGGATGAAAAATTGAAATCTATGAAATTTAAATCTCTTAATTCAGATAATTGTGTTTATATTAAAAAGACGCCTAACAGTGAAACTATTATAATCGTTTATGTAGACGATCTTATCGTTTTCACCGATTCTCAGCAAACGTATGAAACAATTCGCGATAGTTTAGCTTCTGCTTTCAAAATGAAAGACTTGGGAAAATTACATTATTGCTTAGGAATAGAATTTTACCAAAATGAGAATTCAATTAAAATTTCTCAAAAGAAATACGTTGATGATATTTTAAATCGGTATAATATGCAAAATGCTAAATCCGTGTCTTCACCTATGGATAACAGCAAAAAATTATCAAAAGAGATGAGTCCTAAAAACGAAAACGAAATCGCTGACATGAAAAATGTTCCATTTAGAAATCTGATCGGATCACTAATGTACCTTTCAGTAGCTACTAGGCCAGATATCACATACGCCGCGAATTGCTTAAGTCAGTTTAACAACAATTCGGGAAAAGAACATTGGCATGCTGCGAAAAGAATACTTCGATATCTAAAGGGAACCCAAGATCAAGGACTAATTTATACGAAAACAGGAAAACCACTCATCGCCTTTGTGGATGCAGATTGGGCATCAAATGTCGATGATAGAAAATCTTACACCGGTTTTGTATATATATTAAGTGGTTCAGCTATAACCTGGGAATCACGAAAACAACGCAATCTTCAACGGAGGCGGAATATATGGCTCTGTCTGAGGCCGCCAAAGAAACTGTCTACCTACGTCGTTTCCTGAAGGAGCTGGGTTACAACATAGAACACCCAACAAAAATATACTGCGACAATCAAGGAGCTCAGAAAATTACAAAGAACTCTGTGTTTCACTCCCGTACAAAGCACATAGACATTCGCCATCATTTTGTGCGTGAAGTGTATGAACGCGGTGAATTAGATGTGAAGTACATACCTACCAGTGAAATGGGAGCTGATGTGTTAACCAAACCCCTGACTCCTGTTAAACATCAAAACTGTTGTACAATTGTAGGATTGAATACTGTTTAATATGTATTTTGTTTTATTTTTCAGGAATAGGAGAATCAACGTCGAAAGGGGGTATGTTGGCAACCGCCGTTGATTTCCCTAGCGCATGCGCATGATAAGCAAGTTCTCTGCTGCGTAATACTTATACTTAGTAGGCAGTTAGCCAAAGTCAATGGTGAGTAATGCATGTAAGCGAGAAGGGCTAAGCGCTGTGTAATATGATGTTTCTACTCTGCTGTTCAACGTCTTCGTAGTTTAAATAAATGTTTGTTATGTACATAGAAGACGTCATTTTATTCTTCAAATACAAATGTTATTTTGAAATATTAATCAAAGAGTGCCATTAAAAGCTGGTATTGGAAACATGTAAAAAGGGGATAATGAGATGACCTTGATGCAACATAATAAATGTCCATTTTCCATCTGGCTGAGATGGGAATCAGTAAGATCTACCTGAGAAAGGAAATTAAATTAGGAACAATCATAAGTTTTTGTTTTTTTTTTCCTGGCAGGGCTCACAAATGTGATTGTAGAGTTCAATATCATTACGTATAACGCTTTTGTATTTGTTTGAGAGGTCTTTCAACATTCTGTCACGTCGTCTGCGTCCAGTACTCAAATGAGTTTTCATGAAGTACTGGAAATAACTCAGCGTCCATGACGTAATACTGTATCGTACAGACGCCTTCTTTAACAGGATAAATGAATGCAATTTTGTTTCCCACACACATCACATCCTAGTGATTCAGCAGCAAGTAATCCCGTGGTTCCTTCTTAGTAGTCATTTTGGAATTTTTACTCTATTTATCAATTTCTGATAAGTAGTTTGGTTCTTCGAAACGAATAAGAAATGTATTTCATACTTTGCCAAATGTTTTCCATTTGGCATTCTATAGAATGCCTAGGGTGAAATATGAATCATTTCATACATTGTCTATGCATTATATACAATGCCTAGACATTTTATAGAATGCCGGATTTCAAACTTTGCCGGTAGCATATAAAATCCTAAAAAAACTGTACATAAATCTATATTAATATCTGATATATATATAATTAAAAAATTTTCAGTAAACTAGTTTACTGCAATTAATTATTTTTATTAATCTTCATAAATTTCTTTCCTAGGAGACAATCCCAAAACTACTTTAATAAATACCTTTAATTATAACATTTTGATTCTTCTTGAAGTATCTTCAGCTAAGGTTATTTCATTAGTCCCAGTGACTGTTGTACTTCTGTAGAACGGAAGTAAAGCCTTAGAATCGTATTCTAAACTAAGCATTTAGAATCGTCTCCTTTTCCTATGTGATCTTCTGATAGGTTTAAAGAAAACTTTATTCCTAAAATTTCACATTATATTCGTGAATGAACAGAAAGCGACTTAAGCAAAGGCAGTAGAATAATCTTTTGTATTGCCTGCAATGTCAAATGATTCTGTCTATATGAGGTCTATTCACATTCTGGTAACTGAAATTAAATCAGCTAATTAATACCTAGAATAGTAATAAAAAATAATGCTTAAATTATTTTTTTTGCAATTTTGAAACTTATTTTTAAGTAATTAATTAATTCTTTTATAAAAAATTATTACTATACACCTGATGAAATTTTCAACACTAACGCAGAACTGGTTTAAACGTGTTTGTTTTGCATTGTTCATTAACAGTAATTCCTACTCCACGTTCATAAAACTATTGGTACATTTTCTGATCCCCATCTTTTAATTCAAGTATATTTAGAATTCACTGTGTTTTTTTTTTCTAGAATCAATTAAGGGGCACATGTCGTCACTTTCTTCTAATGTCTTTCACTGCTATTTTCAATCTCTGCCTCTCTTTTAACACATTCTAGAATATCGTAGCTTGTTTCACCGCATATTGTCTCAATATTACCATCATTCGCAACGTAATATAAACATGAGTCTCTATTACTTACTTCACGATGCACAAAACTTTGGGTACAGTTTGAAACGCCTTCGTGAATGCTACTAAATAAAAATCACACTTTTTGAACGTATTTTAAAACCCTCTTTCTCATATATTGACTATAACATTCATATTCTTTAACAAATATTTTATCTGAATTATCCCTTTTTAAGCGCTTGCATTTTTATAAGATTCTCTTTTGATTACTTTTTTACCAACAATTTCACTGTAATGATGTTGGAAAGCTTTTATGATATCCTGGTATAAAAGTTAAATGATAGAAGATGTATTTGCAAGAAAGAACACTAATTTGATATTTTTCAGAACACGGTCACAGTGGCATGTGGTACAATTATTTAATAGTAAAGCTATTTTATTTTGTTTTTAATTCGTTCTCCCATTTCAAATGAATTTTAGTAAAAATAATATTTACTATTCATGAGTTCTTGTTGTTATGGTAACTTCAACAAAAACTTCAACTATTCATATTGCATGTTAATAGCACAGTGACGCGTCGTTTCATTTTCTTAAAACCAGCTGTTTCATTTTCTTAAAACCAGCTGTTTCATTTTCTTAAAACCAGCTGTTTCATTTTGAAACATTAATCTAGTTTGAAAATGCAGTGTAAAACAGACCAGTTTCGTCTGTATTATAACTTCCTGTGTTTTGTATTCCATTAGCAGCCCAGATTAAACGTATTTTATGCGCCTGTCTGCAGCTGGGTGATTTGCCGCTTTTTTACATCTTACCATGCAGGTTTCAATGCGTAGTGATGCTTTGTTCTTGATATCTTTCGAACCATCCATTATCAGGAACAAAATTATATCCTAGCATTTTACCAAATTCTACAGCTTTCGCCATCAGATGAGGTCTAGAAATAAGAACTAGTTCCGTATGTTTGGAATGTTTTAGAAGAACGGCTTCGCCTCTTGATTATTAAACCTTATGTGCTTTCTTGAGGCATTTGCATTTTTTCAATACTTCTTAATCAATTTTAGCTCTTTGGAGTCAGAAAAATTCTCTATGCTGTTTGGGAAATTCAGTGTTTACATATAGCCTCTCTTTGAGTGAAATTGCCAAAAGCATCGCAATATTTTAATAATTTATATTTTAATAGTTTTTAGGCTTAAATTGTTCCACTGTTGTTTTTTTGACATATTACAAATTACGCTCAAAACAAATTTTAAAAAAAAAGTGCTTTTTCCAGTGATTAGTAAAAATTCAAAATTCATCCTTCCAGTCAGGAGTATTTCATTATGTTAAATCAGTTTCCACTTATATTTATAGGAATGATTATTTTAATATTTTTTCAGCCTACTATGACCTGTTTCTTTTCCACTCAAAGACTGATAATGTACAATAATGCAAATAAATATTCATGAAGTGTTTTGAGAACTTCCAGCGTACTTGATGTGTGTATTCCCTTGGAAATACTTTGAGCACGGTAGGATGCAGCATTTACAGTTCCTTATGGGCTGGTGTTTGGGAAAGAAAATTTGAACCAAAGTTATCTTAAACACCGCCACCCTTTTATTAATCCCAAGAAACATCCGTTCATTTACAATTCCTCTCTGCAGAGCTGCTTTTGTTAACCACAAGATAAAGAGATTCTACTCCTATAAGCTCTAGTTTGGATAAAAAGCATTACGAACAGTATCTAACAATGACCGGAGAAGGGTTGAACTAATACTTCCTCATAGAAGAGGCTGGCTTACAGAACTACACTGGACAAAATTTAGACTAAACCCGTTTTATTGCAACGCACCATAACTGAAAGATAAATAAACTACGATCGTTAATACGTTCAATGGATAAAGTATAGTTAAAATGATGATCAGTATCAGTAAGATGTTTCGACAATGAAGGAGCAATCCTTTTGTGTAGTGGGATTTTATAAAATGCGAAGATGCTTTTAATAAAAGACGTTTTATTTGTTTTGGTTTCTGGACAAATGAATGTATTAAATGGTCGATTCTAATAACCAGTGCGTTTAAGTGGCGAGTAATATATAAACTTCCATTTGTTCAAAGATATTCTGTTACGTCAGCGTCTTTCGGATTGAGCAATATATACTCATACAATTTGAGTTCAGGACAAATGCCTTGCAAGACTATTTGCCAAATGGTGGAAATGAAAAGCATTTAAAGTAATTTTCTTGTCTGCCTTTCAAAGAGTGTTGATAATTATATATGTGTACTGTCCTCAATATTTTTCATGGTAAAATATAATAACAATAAATATCGTAACATTCCTCAAAGTATCTGCATATAGCGAAATAAATATTGATTTTGAAATGTATGCAATTGTGAATAATAAAGAGGTTTTGAAGAAGTCACTTGGAAATCACATAAAACTATAAAATGTGAAAAAATGGATATAAATGTGCGAACTTTAGAAAATTATTAACCGATTTTAATTCAAATGCGAAAAACTGTTATTAAAACATTAAAATATTGTTTTTGTTATTAAACAAATCATTGTCTATTTTTACAGGATTTGAGTTTGTTTAAATATTTACTCTTTGGAAGCAAAATTTTCCAGATGAGCTGGTGTAGTTAAAAATTAAAATAATTTGTTTCAACTAAAGGAAATGTTCTTTATTATCCCGTGCTGTTAAATGAGGGTGTTTAATATGGTTGCGTGGTAAACGAAACAAATTTTGCCATTAACCTATTAGACTGTACTTATAAATGTTAATTTTTATCACTAAAAATTTTACAAAGTTGCAAGTTTATATAGTGTCTTGGCTGGTTGCCCTTTTAGCCTTAAATATTCGTATATATCCAATAACCGACATGAGTAACTACAGCTTTAAATTGCTTTTTCTGCAATGCAGTTCTTTGCAAGTTTCACATTTTTTTAATAAAAGGAACCTAGATTTCACCATGAGGAGGTGGTTGTATATCATTTTCCTTATCCTATCTGTCTTAAAACCATATTTAAAGGTGTCATCTAAAACACTGAAACTGCTTTCTTGCCTTCAATTTACGTGACAGTGTGTATATGCAATTCTGATTTTACGAATGCATTTCTCGAATTGTAGCCAAATATCTCTTGCATTGTAGCCGATGCTTCTGAAAAGCAGTTTTACCCAGAGTTCTACAGGCTGCGAGCGAGAAATAATTTTTATATTATATACCTTTTTAGGCAGATATAATATCATCCATCGATTTAAGATCATAATGTGAAATGTATGCATTAGTGGTGGTCCAGTAACTGTGATAGCTTGCCAGTTGAACAGATTTATGTTGATTATGCGTACAAACTTGGTCTGAGTATCTTAAACTCACGAGTTATTGGATTTGATATTTACCTACACATGAATACTAGCCTTAGTCCTAACTCTCTCGCATACCTTTGACTACCTGATAACACTTCTAACAAATTGTTTCATGCATGATATAAACAATTGTTTCTGTGACAAACATGATCTGTTACGTTATTTATCTCTGCATGGTGAAAAAAAGACTTATTCCAACAAATGATGACTATTATATCCGCAGCATAGTTCAGATAACATTACCTTTATCAATTCCATCACTAACTCTGGCTCTGAAACTTGAACAATAGGCATTTCATTTGCAGCATTTGTTGATATTGTTTTTTAAACATTAAGCTGAGTTAATGTCTTTTGATAAGTGTATCTTTCAGTACATCAGTGCAAACGTCACACACCGATAATATTTGCTGTTAAGGTTACTCACAAAAGCACTTTGAGCTTTTGCTCTTTTCTACTTGATCTTGTTGCCATCTGTAAAATGTGATATATCCCCTTTCGTTAAAATCTCCGTATCCTCTAGAGCAGAAGGGGCAATAGTTGCAGGTGATCTATCTAAAATTCTAGTTTTTAACATACCTGAGCTAAGCATTTTTATTCTCGTTAGAGAATATGGTACCGTTATTATGAAAAATATGGTTCTAATGAAATTCGAGGAAATAAATTTAAATAAAATACAGAAAAATTTGCATATAATTTAATATTCCGTACAAGGAAGTCATGTGGTGTACACATCATCTTTTTTAATTAAATCTTCCATACTTTTTAAACGATTCTTATTTACAGGATATTTGCAGATTCTTTCTCCTTTAAGATAATATTTGTTGATCCAAACTGGAACATAATTCTTTCCGTAAAGCTTTGAGTTCTTGCATGAATGCTGAACGCACAATAGCCAAGCTGGTTTCTTATTCAAATTTTGTAAGCAGTTTTTAGCCATTAAACAAACACTACATCCCAGCTTATGGAGACCGCATAATTCGGTAGCATATTTTCATTCGCAATTATGGTGTCCTAATGAGGGTAATAAATCGTGAACACATTCTTATGTAGATAACAGTTAAAATTAATTAAAATTGCTCTTTAAAAATATATATTATTGAAAGAAGAGCATTACAAGTTGTCAAGAAATAGTATAGAATTATAGCAAGCTTGATGATATACTGGTAGAGTATTCGTACAACTTTTATGACAAAGTTTATAATGCTTCATTTAAAACTGAAAAGTTCGGTACTTTGCACCCCAAAATTAAAATATTAACGTACCAATTGGTATAAAAATGGAAGATTAGCGTTCTGCAGCCAAAGGGTAAATTTAACTTGACAAGCTCAGAAGGAAATTAAATAAGTTTTCAAAAGAAAATTACTTGTTAAATACTACTTAATGACATTCTATAGATTAGAATTATGCTACACAGCGAAGTGAAGTATAAGCATTAGAGGAAGGTAAATTAGATGAGTAGATGAATAAATTAGTTGCTTATTATATTTCCATAGCAACTAAAACGGAAATATTAGTAAAAGAATAAATAATCCTAAGCGCATCCGGCTGTTAAGCAATTGAGTTAGGGAATTTCTGAAATTTTCTTTTTATATGTAATTCAGTAAAAATATTATAATGCCGTTCAAATTCTTAAGGTCGACCAGCAGTCGAGCGGTAAAATCACTGAGCACTGGTAGTTCTCTTATTAATATTCACGTGTTCCGCCCTAAAGCACTATACGAAAAGGAAGGTTGCCTTCGTGGAGGATTTTTAAGGGAAACTGGCTCGTACGCATTATTTACACGTGTATTAACACGTTACGCATGCACTCGTAATTCGATATAAGCTCGATTCCAGGCCTGCTTGCATGGGCGATTTCGTGGTTTTCCTCATGTGTAACTAGGATACGAGGCAGTTTCGCTTAGTTACGAAGTCTTAGTAAGTCTTCTAGGAAGGCATCCCCCTCCTAGGCACATCTCTCTCGAGTGCTAGGCTATAATACGTTAAAACTAAACCAATAAATTTCTCGTAATTTGACATTTTTATAGCTGAAATTGAATCAGACTGTTACAGATGTATTAATATTACATTAAATTGGCTGGACCAATGTACAGTCAATGATGTCTTATTTTTGCGTCTTTTATTCTGGGCGACGAATATTCTTGTGATTTAAAATTGTTAAAAGAAATAAAAGTGATCGGTAACTAAAAAAATTAAGGTTTCCGAATTTTATTTCAGACAAATTCGACTTTCAGTATTATTATTCATTTTAAAATTATTTGTATTATCATTATTATTCAGAATTATTGGTCAACTCAAAATTTATTATTTATTTTTATGGAATGTTTAAAATGTTATTAAATATAAAATATAAAATATCTAAAAATATGTAAAATATATAAAAGATGAATATAAATTGTTTTGCTATTTATCTCTCTCAATAATAAACCAAATTTCTTTCACAGGCAGTTTAAAACAGATCGAGGTTTGAAACACAGAAGGTTTGTAAAACATGTAATGACTTAAAAATTTATCAAGTTTGGTTATGTACTTCGGTTTCCACAGTCCGAACGTATCTTGCTCAGCCAAATTATGGTTTCTGAAAATTAATTAAATAAGCGTATATCCAAAGAATATCCAAGATGAAACTCAGCTGAAGTCAATTGCTTTTAATTGTAGAATATATTTAAAATTCAACATTAATAAAAAATCTCTTAACCGCTATTTGTGAGGTTCCAATTAATGTAAATATTTAAGTATTGGGAAAAGAACTGAAATAAAAATTAAATTAGCTAATTAAACAAACCTCCCAAATTGAATGCATTCTATGGTGCCCTCAAGCAGTAAACGTATCGTCAGAATAAAATAATGAATACTTAGAAAAGTCTATTTTTATTTCAGATTTAGGAAAAGTTTGCTTCTCCAGTTTGTTCCCTAATTATTTCAGAAGCTTCTTTTTGTAAGTTCTGTAGGAAAACTGCTTAACCTAACTGTACTTTAATAAAAATAAGTCTCCGGGAAATGCTTCTGAACGTTCCCGGTAACTTAAGTGAAAATTCTGAACATTAATCGGTCAGTAGTTATCCATCATCTTTAGAAACACGACATGAGTTCTAAACTCACTCAAATAATAAAGAAAAAAAGCCTTTTCACAATGTTTTACTAATCTCATTTTCATAACAGGTGGTCATTTTTCAAAAGCATTTTTCTTAAGAAGTGACAGCTTTCATTGCTAATTACACACAAATGTAGCAGTTTAAACCTTTTTTAAACTCTGACCGAGTGTCTATTACGAAAAATAGCAATACTTTGCATGAAAGACACCACTTTGTATTAAAAGGTCAAATTTCAGTTCAGAGAAAAAAAAAAAATTGTTTTCAGTTGAAATTACTTTAGAAGAAATGAATTAAACTTAATAACTGTAATAAATTGCAGATTTCGAATTTTATCTTAATGTTGTTATTGTCTTGTCCATTTATTTCACAGAAGAATAGCTGTCAGTTCCTCAAGGAGGTTTCACTTTTACTTCTACTCCAGTTTTAAAGGAGAGCCCCCGGAAGGTGGTCCGAGTGTATCATAGCTCTCTCTCCTGCTACCAAACCACATGAAAAGCGACTATCGGCTCGTCATATATTTAGAGTGCCCCTGTGCCGTAAAGATACAATATTTATCTGAATTTTATCTAATATGTTATTTAATTTTAATATTTCTGTGTGAGATTTTCAGGAATAAATACATACACGCGCTTCAGAAATTTTGACTTAAATTGTGACTGAAATGTATAAACCTGATGGGGCAGTAAATTTCAAACCAAACTTAGTTTATGTTAACAAAACAATCAAAGTTTCTTTAAGAATCTTAACGATTTGTGCCGAAATTTTAGTTAAACTTCTTAGCGTATTGTGAATAATTTAATAGGAATCTTAGAATTTACGAAATGCAGGAAACATTTCCCAAATGTTTTTATGTAAACTGAAAAGGTTAATAAATCCACATGTCCAGGCTACATTATATCTAAAGTACTACCTAGTTTTTTATTTTTGAAGAAAGTTTTTATTTGTAACAAGAAACGTGATTTAAAGGATTTAAATAGCCTGAATGCGAATTAGAATAAACAAATTAGGATGATGAAGAACGATTTAAAATTATTGATATGGACATAGGATTCCACAAATAAGTAAACAGAAATGAAGGAATATTGTCTTTATACTGCCATCGACATTAAAGTGAACACTGATCTGATATCCGCTATAGAATTTAAAGTAAGACAAGCAAACAAAGTTACTAAATTTGAATAAATCATTTTCGATTTGGAAAATGATCAAGCTCTTTTCTTCAACATCAGTACCACTTTTACAATATATATATAAATATATATATTCAATATCTTTGCTAAACTAAATTTTGTTTTCCTAATTTTTCATTTATATCGTCATGTTTCTCTCCAGTTCAATACTATATGTTTTAAGAAAGTCAAACAGAAATTTTGAGTGGTTAATCTCGAATTTTCTGTGATTTGAAACATAATAACCGAAATGCTATAGAGCTATACGTTGTTAGCTTTTTAATGTTTTGTTTTTCTCCTTTAAAACTAACATTACATTGGAGGTATGTGTTTTGGTATTATAATAGAAAATGTTATTACTAAAATGCTTTCACATTTTATTATTTACAACATAAAAGAAAGAAGTGCCAGTCATGTAAAAGCCTTAAAGCAGAAAACAAAATATCCACAAAGCTTCTATACCATCGTTGAGGGTTATCCTTCATTGCCTGTCCCCTTCAAAATCTTTAAAACGTTGTTCATCCTTATATATTTTGTCAATTACTGTTATTCTAAAAACTCTTTTAATTCTAAACTTTTTTCTCAATATTGGCAATTGCCATTTTCTGAACTCTATATTGCTTTGACAATGCGCCTGAAAGGGAATGGGTTACAAAGTGTAATTTTCAAACATTATAGAGCTCTTTTAATAACTTTCTTGATAATAGGTATGAAAATATAGAGATAATTTCTTTATCTGCTCATGAAAGTTTCAAAACAAAGTAAAGATAAAAATTGTGATTCAACACTCTAGTAAATGCTTGTTCATTTATAAGGCATTTTCTTCCTCCATTCCGCACGCCTTCGCGGTATCAGTGAAAGCACAGCCGGTCCAGAGTTCGAGAGCCGGTTTGAGAAGTCCAGGGCTCGAGTTCTGGCGAGGGAATCGCACATCCTCCACGTCTCCTGCTGCTTAAATAATCGAAGGATTCCGCATAGTAGTTAAAAATATGGATTGTTCTTGCAATTTACTACATTATGCTTGAACTAAAAAGAGTTTTTGCTTCTATTTTCCAGCTAAGGAACTTCTAAATACCGCAGTGTTTATCTTATATATCCATTGCACATTCTTATCTGCTTGTCTTTGTATTTACATGTAAATTATAATTTATTAATAGCCAATTGGTTGCTTGAAGTAAGTCAGCAGAATTCAGATTCCTCAACAGACACAAAGTTCGGACATATATTTCATTTTTCGGAGTCGATGAAATATTATCAAGGTTTCAATGATTTCCAGCCATCAGCTTTCTGACTACCTTACTATCCGCGATTAATGGTTTATGTGATGTCATTATTAATCACTTATTAGATGCCATTTATCATTGTTAAACTACCCAGCTGTAACATTCTGACTTGTACCTTTGGAAGAGGAGAATTCTGGACATTTGTTATGTCTGTATGCGAACAATAATTCACTATTAAAATAAATTTTTAGTATTAATGTATAATAGAGTATTATACCAAGCAGAGCAATTACTTTCATATGAAACCCTGGAGATTGATTGAAAAATACTATTAAATTAGCTTTTTTAAAGTTATACGTTAATATTTATTACATATAACTGGTGTCATATCACAATAACTGACAGATACCATTTAAATTTTTTTTTTTTTTTTTTTTTTTTTTTTTTTATCTTTTTTTTCTACTTTCGGACTTATGCAGATGTTGTGACAAAATTGTAATGAAGGCTTAGGATGTTTCAAAATCTTTTACGATAAGGTATTATTACGAATTTTGAATATATGTAAGTGATTTTACTTAAATTATGTGTGAATTATCTTTTGTATAGTGTAACAAGAAAAGTCTAAAGAGACAAAGCCCTTTTTGAAAAATAAGGTTACCCGGGCAAAACTATTTAACATTGAAGTAGATGGCTATCTCACTAAATTGGCGAGATATCGCCATGCTGGCGAGGGTTTTGGCGACTGCGTTTTATTGCCAGAAGTTGCCAAACTTGAGACCGTTTGAAGATATATTGGTTCAGGCCTTGTAGAACTATAAATGGTATTGTAATTGGATAATAACTGGACTTGATCCATGTAAGTAATTATAACGGTATCTGGCCCTCATATGCCTTTCAGTAAGTTCGAAAAGTGGAAGGTACAAGATATTTCTCGTCGGCCGATGGGAAACAATATAAGACTTGAGAAAGCCTCAGTTTCTTTGTTCAGAGTCGTCTGTGGAGTATTGAGATATCTCCGTGTGAGCTTTGCTCTTTAGATATGGTTTGCATTGCGTTGTGTTTAACGTTCTCAGCAATTTGAAGTGTAACTACTGATTGTGCTCTGTGACACTGCGAAGAGCTGTACGAATATTTTTGTGGAAACTTCTAGATCTGTAAAGTGTTTTTGTATGTGAAGCTCTCAAAAAATATTTTTACAAGATACCTCTTCCTAGAAAATACCCGATTGTCAAAAATGTTTCTAATTATTATCTGTAGAAATGCAGACTTCGAAGCTTAATATTTAGTGCATTTTATATTTGCTTTATAGAATGCATGAAATGCATACTTTATAAATGTGTAAAGATGCCCAAAAGGTGTAGTGGTTAGAGAAGCCTACTGCGATACCGAAGGACCCGGGTTCTGATCCCGGAGAAGGCATTACTCTAATTACCCGTCGCTTAATACGAGGTAACGGTAGTCCAGATATTATGTGCTCTCATACTAAATGGCCACTCCTTCCCTCCTTAGTAGCATCCCGTCAGTAGAAAAATAAATAAATACATAAAAGTTGTTTAATGCACAGAATTTTGGTAATTCCATGATCAATACGTCTTGATTTCTTCTCTTTGATGTTCTATTAAGATCTGGTAAGAAAAATAAATAACTAATTAAATACGTGAAAGTTGTTTAATACACGGAATTTCGGTAATTCCATGATCAATACGACTTAATAGACTTCTTCTCTTTAATGTTCTGTTAAGAGCTGCTAAGTAGAATTACTTACATTAAAAGCTTTTGTGCATGTAGCATTGTACAAAACTTTACACCTGTTAAGACTCCTGACAAAAATCGTCAAATTTGAAAACTTATTTGAATTATTTCTTGAACTCTAATTAGTGTTAAAGACGAATCCATGAGAATCATTGCACACTCTTAGCGAAATGTTTTATATAATTGATAATTTAAAATGACGCACATGAATTCTTCAAGGAATTTTGTTATGCTTCTTAAGACGATTTATTTAACATTTTATACTCATAAGCACTGAAAAAGAGTTAATATTTTATACGCATAAGCCCTAATAGTAGCTCCTAAACTGAAGCTCATTCTACATAATTGCTTTGAATTTTAACTTGTGGTCTACTAGGAAGTGATTTTAACTAGGTCGTAATAAGCAGTCTTGAATCAAATATTATCTAATAACCTAATAAAACTTTTTTTCATGGTTTTGAAAGAATAGTTAAGACAGCACAGGTAAACAAATCGTTTAGAATATATCGTAGTTTTGCAAATGACTGCCATCGATTACTTCGCTTAATTTATAGCAGTTACCGAGGTATTTCTTGGAGATATTCCTTCTCTTTGGAATCCCTCTCTTCAGTTGTGTTAGAGAAAAGAAACGTTTATAAAGCCTGTGTCTCTATGGGAACACAAACTTTTAAAAGGACTTTTGAAGATTTATCTTCTAGCCTTTTTAAAACTAAACAGAGATCAGAAGAACGGTGTATTATTTAAGCATTTATTATACCCTTTTATTTAAGCATACAATTAACAAACGACCCAACCTGGGTTACAGGAAGCCAACATTTCTGTCTTAAGAGAAATACATAACACATAATAATTTTGAGGTGTGGTAGGTTAGTCTAATGCCTCAAAGAATAACTTAACGCGCAGAAAGACCTCTGGTGTGTAGCAACCGACAAGACAAGCCTAAAGGCGAGAACACATCAACGCTGCTTACGCAATTTGCTAATAATCACAGCAGGACGTGGCCTGGAATAGGCAGAACACGCTATAAAATTTCCGAACTCTTGCTTAAATAGCACTTCATTCTACCGGAATCTGAATAAACTCTCGCAAACTCATTTTCATTCTGTCATGAAAGACGTGGGTGAAAAGAGTGTAATGAGTAATTTCTACCAAGTCTTTCAACCTAAAATGAACTGTTAGTTAAAAATAAATAGATAAAGATCAGAGGTTTACATAAATAGGATCAGTTTAAGAAAGATAAATCTCAGTGTCTGAATTTAGATTAATATGATTGTTACAGAAGATCACAGATTTTCGTTTTTGATGAAAAGATTGAAATCTAGAAGCAATATGTGGGGATAACAATGCTGTAGTATAACAGCAAATATAGTTCGTGTATCAAACGCGACAATAATAATAAAAAAACTTTGTGCTTATAGAAAAAACAAATATAAAATTACTTAATTTTCTCTCATGTTACGCCATGTAACCATGAACGATCGTGCGGTTTTTGAGAACAGTTACATTTGGAAAGTTAGTGTGATCAAATTTATTCTAATGACACCATATGTTTACACTGCTTCCACACTTTATTCAGTACAGAATTGTTCAATGCATCGCATATTTAACTATCGTTTTTTAGGAAGTGCAATATTCAAAGACTATGGCGTTGAAAAGGAGATTTGAGGCCTATTTTGGTTCACGAGTACTAATTAGGAAACAAAGTTGCAGACGTCATTAAAAGAATATACTCCGTGCTTGGAGAGACGTCAGTGAGTAAACGGACTGCCCAAAACTCATTCAGCCGATTTTTTTCTGGAGACGCGGGCCTTGAAGACAAGCCTCGTGTTGGTCATCCATTCACTTTCGACGAAGTCCAGCTGGAAGACAAAATCAATCAAAATCGTCATGAAAACTTCAAGAAGAATGCACATTGCTTTGAATTATCGCATGAAATCATTCGATCACATTTCCATCACCTGGAGATAACATGGAGATTAAGCAAGTTGTGTTTTCATGTCCTGTCCGAAGGGAACAAGCTTTTGCATTTGCGCTATAATAAAGCATTGCTCGTGGGTCAAAGCTTGACATGTGATGAAAAATGGATCATGTGTGATAACCGGAAGAGGAAATGTCATTGGTAGACTTCTGCGTCTTATTGGCTGCTAAACCGGACATTCGTTGAAAGAACATAATGCTGTGTGTTTGGTGGACAAACGCTGCCATATTGCAGTATGAATATTAAGAAAGCAAGAAAACCATAACAGCTGAAGTGTACTAGTGTACTGCGCCAAACGCAGGCTGCACTGGCTAACTGAGGAGGAGTTACCCTCCTCCATATGATAATGCCCGACCTCATACGGCAAAAGCGACCAAAGAGGTGATCAAAACACTGGGCTGGGAGTTCTGACTAGCCACCCTATTCCCAGAACACCGTCGTATCTGACTATTACCTATCTTTGGCCATGGATAACAACCTGCGGAAACCAGCATTTCCAAAAACGCGACAATGTCACAAAAGCTGTATAAAAATTTTTCGACTCCAGAGGAAAGGAGTTTTTCAAAAAGCATATTTATAAGCTTGTGTCTTTTTGGGAACACGTTACTGAAACCAGTCGTGATGATTTTGAAGAATTAAATGAGTATTTAAAATTTTCGTGGGCAGTTCTTGATGAGTGACGAAAACCGCACGATCTTTCTGGATTATCTGATAGTTTTAGAGGGGGAGGGGGTAGAATTCCTTTCTCATGCTGAGAATATACTGAACATTTCCAGGGTCGTGTGTTATTATCCATCGTCTTATCTGTAAATACAGATATGAGAAACTAAAAAGCAGTTAAGTGATCTTTCAAAAGAGGCAAAGTTTTTCTTCATTCTTCTCTTTCAACATTACGTATATTTCTTTTAGGCGTGTTTTGAAGGGTTTATATAATTTACTATCCATTCTCTCCGTAACAAAGGCTATTATTGACAAAAGGTCAAATGAAGAACTCATATAAACAGATAAACACAAATATTCGGGTGATAATATTACACAAAGGACTTTAACACAGTATTAAAGCTTAACTTTAGCTGATAATTTGGCGAAAGCTTGCAGTGTACATTTAGACGTTCTTCTATACACATGTTCCCGTGCATCATGGTTCTGTCTCATATATTCCAATATTCTGTTGCATATATTTATGAAAACTAAGTCAATGCACATATAAATTCCATCCTGCATGAAAAATTCATGTTTATTCTACTAAAGAGCGCATTTAATTAATCAAATGAGAAAGGCTATAAGGTTTATTCCAGAGATTTCATTATTTATTTAATTAACTCAGTAGCGTCATTAGTACACCACAGCATAATATGATATATCACTTGAGAAAGCATGTTATTTAATCAGTCTGCATCATTAAATATAATACCTTTCGAAAGCACTTCTCTATTTACCATATTAATTTACCAAAGTTCCCGTAAACATGCATAATCTTAAATAATCTAGAGACAAACCAGTAAATTCTACTTAAATATTTATTTACCAAAAATGCCTTGTTAGTCTAATAGTAATCTATTAAACATCCTTCTTTCTGTCTACCAATTATCTAAAAATGTTTCTCTAAATAATGTCTTTTCTAATTAGTAATCAGAAATGCATATATAATTTCCTTTGACTGCTTAAATATTAAGAGAAATATTTCTACTTAAACATAGCCTCTCTACCACTTCAGACAATAATATAATAAATTTGTTCAGTTAATCTGAAATCTTAAAAGCACTATTATATATGTTAAAGACGCACATACGAATCTGTTGAAATAATACAATGTTGGAAATCTTTTTTCAAACATTCGTGGTCTTTTCACTTCCTTTTCATACGAAATATATTTAACAGTATATATGTATGCGATCATACTGATTTACAGGGGCATCTGAATTGGCATTATTAACTAATTTCTTACCACTCGAAATCGCAGGAATTCCAAAATACTAATTTTAATTTATTCTTAATTTTTTTTTTTTTTTTTTGTTTTTGTTTTGAAGAAAAAACGATTTCATTCGTAACCTTAAAAGATTGTGTACTTTATTGTCAAGTTTTTGCAGTCGCTTGATAATGAAATGACTAGTATTGCATTTTCTTAGAGAGTTTTTATGAGCAATTTCATTGCATTTTTAATATCACAAATTTCGGTGATTTTTTTTTTAATTCGGTGAATTGGGTTAATAGAAATATGAGCTATTTGGAGGTGTTTGAATCCGGTTGATGAGATATATGGTTTTGAAATTAAGACGTGGTCTTTTGACTCAGTTCGAGAGAAACCACTTGTAGTAAATGGTAGTTGGTTTTATTAAGACATTGGCTGTAAACTATACTTTTTTCTGATGATGCCTGTATTATTAATAGCGATGATATCATCAATGCATCTAAAAGTAGAACAGAATCTCGACTAATGATTTCTTTTAATCCAGTAGAAATTTATAAGAATATTAAGCTTGTAAATATTTCATCCAATTGAAAGTTTGGTATAGAGATTTTTCAAATCACAGTGTATTTCGTAACTTTCTTTTAATGATTTTAACGAATTGGAGATATTTTAATGACTCAGTAATAGTTTTGATTATGGTTGACTTTGTTGGCTCTATGTAGACAAATGTTTTCAGTATGCTGGCAAAAAGAATAGCTTTCCCATGTTGGTGTACATCCATTAGTCTATATAATAAAGCAAAATTTAACTAGATTTTTATGAAATTTGTGTGAGATTTAGAGTAGACATCTGCAACCGCTTTTCGATGCGGTTCAAAATCAACTAAAATTTGTGTATTAAGATTTTTCGGTCAGTGGCAATTTAGTTTTCGTTCTTAGCAAATAATAAGACAAATTTTATTGAGAAAATGTTTAAAATATGCTTTAAACATTAAAAGGATATAATTATAATTATAATTTTTATTAAAACGAACATAACTGGATGAACGTTCTCTCATCGATATCAATGTTTACCCTAATGCTGAACGTATAGCGTCAATTTAGTCAAGAGAGGTTTATAATTAATCGGCTTCAGATGAACAGAAGCAACTAAATTTTTACTAAATAAACTGCTCCTATTCTTACTTAAAATAAACTTCATGTGTAAAACTATTTGCTCACATTTCAACGTTGAACCGAAAGCGAACAAAATGGTTTCCCCATTACTTTTTTTTCTTGAATTACAGATTATGGATCGACGTTGCCAAATATATCGATTAATTCTTGAAATTAACTTACAGTTTTTTTTTTAAACAAAAATGCACAGTTGTTACTGCAACTTTGTAATCAAACAAAGTGTTGTTATAATTATTGATTGTCTGTTTATTTTTTAATTTATTTTTAAACGTTATTTTCATATTTATGTGTAATAATTTATTTTTATATATTACTCTTTATTTTCGGAACTCAATGGGGTTATTTGAAATTATGAAATGGGTTACTCAGTTACCAGAGGCTCCCAGAGTGCCGAGGCCTAACTTAGAGATTAAATCTATTGTTACAGCAATTCTGGCAAATCTTTAACTTTTGATGGAAAGCCTGAATTCTATTAATAACAGATTTTACTAATACTGGTTTTATTACATTATTTTATGCCTTTATTGAATAACTTTACTTTTCCTTTTAATGAATGTTTCAATGAGATAACCATATTTGCCGCTATTTTTAAGTATGTTCTGATTAAGGTTAATAATAATGCTTTTTAAGACAAGCATTTTTGAAAATTCTGCAGATGAGTCGATGCTTTGTTCCTTTTTTCATAAAGTTTAGTAATTCTTTATTTTAAGTAATTTTAAATTTACCCCTAATAATATGTTGGTCATAATGATGGACAATTTTTTTTTATATTTACTCTCATAACTTGTTGTTTAAGATTCAATTTTGTTATGGTTTTGCTACGCGGAAACCATATTTGTGTTTGCGTGTCTTTAATTAGAATAAATTAAAGACAGTCGTTAATAAGCTTCTTAAATTCCATTTGGGCCGCCCAACCAGGATAATAGTTAGCTACGCTATACCAAAGGGCCAAAGTTGGAATGCCGTACTTAAGGGCTATGTTTCGAATTCCGAAGAGGGCATGAATGTTTGTAAATGTATAGTGTCTGTGCGGCATGGGGCACTCTAAATATGCGGCGAGCCGAAGGACCTCTCGAAAGGTTGTGATAGAAGAAGAGGGGTGGGAGACCCTCGCGCCCGTTCCCATGGGATGCTTACCATCGAATTGGGGAGGAACGGAGCACAATCCTACTGTCACCTGTATGGTGCTCAAGACCATTGCCAACGACAGGCGTATTCTGGCCCCTTTAGCCACGATAAATTTCGCGGGCGTGTTCTGTTGTTGTTACTATCAGACAAGTGAGAGAATCCGTAACACAAAAATCAATTTTATTTTGGCCAAAAATCAGAGAGAAAATTTACGAGCGGTCATTGATGTGGACTTGTTTTTCTCTGAAAAGGTTTTGAATAATAGGTGGTGCTTGGTGATTATCACGAATAGAATAGTGCAGTTTATTTAAATATTTATATTTTAAGGATTAAAGGATTTTAATGATATTTTTGGCAAAATTAGTTTTTTGAAGAGACAAAATTCAAGTTTATTAATAAATTTTTCAAAGTTTTTTTTTATAGTTTATGTTTTACATATAAATACATAGACAGAGAGAAAAGCGGAATATCATAAAATGACTAAAGCTCAAAAGAAAATGCCTTTAAAGAAGATAAAATCCAAGTTTCTTTAATTAAAGCCCATTGCAAAACAACTAAAGTAATGCTTGATGAATAAATTAAATGCAGATATATACTGGGAAAATCAACATCGAGGAAAAAAATATGCATAGCATTTGAAATCAAAGGCAATACAAAAGTAATTTCAACGTAGGCCGTCGACCGGTGACTGAAATATATCCAGTTTCGATCAGCTATATTTCTGAATTTTCGCGGTGATAAAAACGGATATCAAGCGATGCTTATATATGTCATATTAATATGCAATTCTTCATTAAATCACTCAAATATATCTTCGATTTACTTTCGAGCACGAAATCGTCGTAATGAAAAGTAAAGATCTACAGTTAATAGGCGATCAATTACTAAATTTCGAATTCATTTTAAAATATTCTTAGGAAAGTTAAAAATAACTGAGTGCAAAGTAAATTCTTATTAATACATTGTATATACACTAATTGCTGCAATTTCTGTCATTAGAGCTGTTAATATCTAGAATAACTTGAAAATCATAATCCCTCTATCAGCATATTTTATTCATATGAAGCTTCAGGCATTAGAAAACAAGCACAGTTTGACTAATAATGGGACCCATGTGCAGCTCAAGCGATCCAAAGCTTGGAAAATTTCATTTTGTTCTTTTTTTATTATTTATTTTGGAATCTTTTCTGCCCAATCTGTTTATATTTAATTTTCATATACGCTGTTGAGCAATTCCAAATCGCTTTAATTCAAATCCTTTGATCTTGAACCCAAAACTTCTTTAAAATGTTTGGCTTCAATGTAGTTAGAAACAAGATCTAGAGTAGATTCTTAGAGGTGAAATTTGCAGTAATCACTTTGCGCAGACTAGGCAGGGAAAACATATTGTCGCAGAGAACATCGTGAGGGAGACAGAAACAATTAGAAAACTTTGCAGTTCTAAGACAACGTGATAAAAAATATAATAAAAGAATGAAATCATGAGAAATTTTGTAATTTAAAAATATCGTGGTTAAAAAAATTGTGCACAAAATGACATGACAAACGCTTTGCAGAAATATGCGATTTATATGCTTAATGCGTTCGGAAGTCTATGAAGCACGTTTTTTGGAGTGTCCAGTATTATTTTGAGCACATAGAAACCACTATGTAGACCACTCACGGTTTCAAATAATTTTAGTCTCATGGTAACCTTAGGGAGGGTATGTTTAAATAAAGATGTTAATCAACTCTCTTCAAAAATGCTTGTTACTTTCAAAGGGGACTCGTCTGGTTTAGTTAGTCGCTATGAGAGGGTTCACTTTATTTTAATTGCTAGAAAACTAAGAAAAATACAATTTTCTTCAATATGAGCTTAGTTTTTGATTAATGTGAAGTTCAAAATTACCCATTATTATCCTTTGTACCTGCTTATTTGTATTGTACATTAGTAATTTTAACTCACGATTTTTTGCATTTTTAAGCAAATTTATGATAATTATCTAAATAATCGCGGAAACAATTATTGTTATGTTACTTTATCAAAAGTAACTGCTGATCTACTGAAAAAAAAACTAACTTTTAGAATGTTATTAAATAATTTAAAACAATTTTAAAATAAAGTCGTAAGTTATCATTTTTTTGATTAACTTAAAGTGATAATGCTGATATTTATAAAGTAATCATAATTATTTAATTAACATAATTATCACTACTTTTTGTAGGTCAAAAGTACAACACATATAAATAATAATATGCTGTGAAGACCATCTTCAGTTATAGATGATGTTTGCCATTCTGCGACGGTGGTCATCTTAATCCCCTCTCTAACACGACCATTTTCACAAGAGAGCAAAATGATTTGAAACTGGAATAATGGAAATATTAAATAATGAATAATTGAATAATCATTTTAAATTGTGGGTGATCGTTATAGAGAGAGCTTGCTGTACTCAAGATAATAATTCTGTCTGAATAAATATTGTTGCGTGCGTACGGGTTCGTAATAAAATGAATGCACAAGTCCGATGAAAAGTGAATAAAATGTATTATTATCACAAGAAATAAAACAAAATGCTTAAATTTTGCCAAAGATTCGTACAATATTCCAATATCTCACAGTAATATTTTAAACTACTAAAACGTTCAGCAGAACTTAATTCAAAACAGAGAAAGCTAATCCGATTTAAGAGCAAATTCGCTATAATCATTAATAACAATAAATCAACTACCGAATTGAGATGTTTTCCTCCAGCTTTTATAAGCTTTTTAAAACATGCATGAGTAACTTCTCGTATTTTCTCGATTTTTTAGATTTTAAAAGAGTACAATTACGAGATATCTATTATTGAAATTTTAGATGCGCGTGCTGCTGTATTTAATTTTTCCGGCATATCTTCTCTTCAAATAAGTCTCGTCCTGTACTGCACGGGAATATAAAACAATTTTAATAACAGTTCTATTAAAAATAGCAAACTAAGTAAATAAAAAATCCGCAACAATATGCTTCAATTAGTTGTGAAATTGTTAGACACAAAATAAGCATGATTCCAATGTTTTTGTTATTCAATATTTTGCTATATAATTTCATTATGATGTTTTGATATTACGGAACTTTATCATTATTTTATTGTCCATGGTAATATTTTACACCGTGACGTTTCATAACTATGATGTTTTATTAGTCCAAAGGGACTTTGTCCCTGAGGGACTATTGTTTTCGTCTTGGCATTTTGCGTTGAAATCTTTAAAAAGCTGTATCACTTTTCAAACAGTTGCCACCAAATATTATCTCTCTGTATTATATTTGAAGAAATTAAATAATGAATAATCTGCATAAATATGTGTATATTTCTCACATTGTGATAAAACAACGGTACGTTGAGCCATCAAATTTTGAATGACGTATTCCTACTACGAATATGGGCATCTTAAAGCCCAAATTTGACTTTTGGACTTTATTTTATTATCGATTTCATATTTTGTAAAACTTTAATAATTTCTGATTAATAAACTTAAGGATTTCAAAGCGAGCAATGGCAACGTTGTACAGGAAAAACATTTTTATCTCCAGCGCATATTGTATCGGAAATTCTAAAGATATGCTCAATTTAAAATTAGTTTGCGATATTGCTCTTGAACTGAATTTGATTGTTTAAATGCGAAGAACATGATATTTAATAAATAAAGGTAACACACAAAAAGTTAAAAAACGCCCCTTTAGATGTAATTTAAAATCTGAAACCTTTAAAATTGTAATTTTTTTCTTGCGTTTTTTTCCTACAGTTATTTTTACATGGCAATATTTTCTTTTTCCTTTGTTTTCTTTTTTATGTTTTTTCCGCGATGTTTTCAGTGGACACCGGTGTTTGCGAGTTTGTAAGGTTTCCTCACCGATGCTGATTAGTTAACTTCCGTATCAGACTGTTTCTGTACGGTGAACTTAAAAAACAATTTAATTTAAACTCTAGTATTCAAACGATTAATCGCGACGAGTTTGGGTTAATTAGATCCCATGTTAATCAATTGATGCTTGTTTTTAGATTCTATACATGCTGAGAAGTCAAAACAGTATGACCACCCCTACACTGTGAAAATACGTTTTCCGAAATAATGTAGAAGATGTGTAATATGGATGTTATTTAACGAGTGCGGGGATCCTTTTGTCGTCTGCAAATGCACATATTAATAAATTCGTTGATTTAAGCGATTTTGATTACTGCCATATTGTGATGGATTAAATGTTAGGAACAAGAATCTTTGAACTGGCAGCCCTCGTTACATAATCGCGAATTGCCATGATTAGTATTTATGAAAAGTGAAAAAAATAGTCTGTGAAACTGACAAGAGACGCCGAAGCGTTTGATGTCTACATCTGATCAATAAGGGCCTACACAGAAGGCACTTCCACTTGATGTAGAGAAATAAGCGGTTGTCGGTGGCTCATATGGCAACTAAATACAATGCCCGTCCACGTACAAGCGTATCCGAGACCACATGTTACCGTATTGTGGCAAATATCGGACTCCGCAGTAGCAGTACTAGTAACGGAGGACGTAGGCACCATTTCTCTACCATTACGGTTAATCGGTTCTACCCACGCCCGCCCTTGTCTTGTGGCTGATTTACAAATAAAGTCTATACAATAATTGTATTCACATTATTATCGTAATTTATTACATAAATTTTGATTGGAGAATTTTCTCTTTATTTTAAACAGTCTATATATTATTTCGTTATCGTGAAGTTTCTCTTTTGTTATTTGTACCATTTCAGCTAGAATGTTGCCCAAGTCCTCTTGCAAAATTCGTTTCATTTTGGTGCAATTCTTTCATGAATTTCTCAATTTCAAGGTATCTACTGTATTCCTCATATAATACCTTATATATTGTGCTGATGTCTTCCAGAATAGTACTTTTTATTTTCCAAGTAGACAAAAATTCATTTCCAAATATATTTCCAAGTTTTATTTCCTAAGTACATAAAGGACTCCGCAATAGAAGACCCTCTGGTTTGCCTCTTTTAAGCCAGAATCATCGACATTTACAATCGCAGCGATCCATTAATATAGTGATTTGACCATGCGGTAATAAAAACGCGCTACTTGAAGGGATGAAGTACAATTCTTTTTATATCACAAGGAGAAATGTATTAGAATAGCGTCGTTTCTAGCCGAGGTGTTGCTGGATATATGCACCATAGGATATAAATAGGCCATTGGAGACTGCGGGATGTTTATCATGAACGTCCTGGGACTGACGGCTGATGTAACATATAGCATGAAAACTAAGGTCTATATGAATATCAATATTGACTAGTCACAACCTTAAATAGCTTATGTTTCATCACAGAAAATAGACTCTTCCAGCAGGCATCGAAATTTGTCACAAGGATAGAATTATGCTACAATGGAATATATAATATGCTGATAAATTACAGTTGATGAGTTAATAAGCTTTTGAGAACACATCGGGATACCATGAACTGCAACATCTGATGTCAGGAATCATACACTTGCATTCTTTGGGAGTTGTGTGTCCTCTGCTTGAACTCTTAATGCCACACTGACAGTATTCTGAATCTGCTAGCTCAGATCTTTTAAAACAGTTTGGAAATGGCTCTTGTTTAATAAATAATTGTGTTGCAAAGCTGTTATGTGCTTTAATTTCTAAGTTAACATTTGCGGAAAATGTACGAGTTCGTCTTCCGATTGCTATCTGTCTTGCCGCCCTCGCCTCATATGTATTATTTTCTGTTTTACTCTAAACAATGAAATAGGATAGTCTTTCAACCTTACTATTGGATTTCTTAGAGTATTTTTAGAACTTTTTTATTGTTTTACTTTAGACCTGATTATTCATTATTTAATGTTTCCATTATTTGCCAAAGACTTCTTTTAGAACTTGATGGATAAGAGCCCAACGTATGTTTAATAGTATAATTATAACTAAATGTTCCATAATATATAAGTAAGAATTTAATTAGTAAAAAATTGAATTAATAAAAAGTAAAAGTTGCTTAATATTAAAAATTATTTAGGCAGTTAATAAAAAAGTTAAAAAAAAGATTTTAATAGCTTTGCTAGGTTACAATTTGTTTATACTTAATATGTTTTGATTCATTATATTTTTGTAGTTTTATCATAATATTGCTTTTGTTGTTTAGCCAGATACAGCATTGATATGATATTTTTGTGCAAGTTGGCATTTACTTGAAGTTTAGAGATAATATATAATATTTTTAATATATGTAAGCAATATTTTTCTCGTTATATGTTTCACATCACTCGAGTTGTCACGATCTCGAGTCCAATATTAGCACTGGCTATTAACACTTAAGAGCCATCAACATATGAACATAATTGATAAAACAAACAAGAACAAATTATAAAAAATTAAGATTCCAGATGTCTTTTAATAAAGCGCATTTAAGATCACATTAAAAAAAGAATTTGTAATATATGCAGATTTACACTGAAAGAAATAAGGTTATCTTAAAGTTCTTTTTCACCAGATTTGTCAAAATCAACATTATGTATCACAGCAATTTTCATTAAGTTTTTGCAGCTTTCTATACATAAGCTATATTTTTTACAAGACTTTATCGGTTTTCTGGTATATGTTCTGTTTTCTACAAAAGCTTAGCATTAAATCAAACAAAAATAAAGAGTAGCTAACAAGTAGAAACAATATAGCTAAATAAACGCAATTCATTGTTGGTTTCCTTCTACATTGAGGTCAAATTACGGTTATCAACGTGATAAAGCTTGGCTTCAGCCCAGCCAATTATTTAGGATCCACTAAGAATTTTATTCGTGTTATTTTTCTAGTTCTCTGCAAGTAGTCTTTGAGTCGGCAATGAATTAAGTAGAGATTATTCGTTGTTGTAAAAGCTCGCGATAAGTTTTAATACTTGTGACCGCATTTTACATTTCTGGTTACACTTCAATAATCCCTTAAAACTTATTTTCCAAAATAATAAATAATGTATGATTAGGAAGATCTTGTTACGGTTTCTGTGTTTAATTGGCTATTTTTAGTAGAATTGTGATTAAAATTGTTTAATTTCCCCGTGCAATGCAGCCCGTGACGAGTTTTAAGGGAAATCTATACCGTAAAAGTAAAAATACAGGATCACACGCGTTCAATAAAAAGATATCTCCCAATTGCTTTCGCTTTCCAGAAACCACGAGAAAATACCAGAAACTTCTCGTGACTGATTAAAAATCTTATAAAAACCGGAGAAAAACATCTCAGTTCAGTTGCTTACAAAATGTTTATTAGTTGTTTACTTAGCTGCGGTAAAGTTTGTTGAAAGGATTAGCTTTCTCTACATTTTGAATTGTGTTCTATTTACGTTTTAGTAGTTAAAAATATAACTACTGTGCGATACTGTGATATTGTATGAATATCTGTGAGGAAAACTGTCATCATTTTGTTTTATTTCCTGTGATAAGAAAAAATGTTATTAACTTTTCATCAGACTTCTGCAATTATTCTATTACGAACCCGTATGCACGAAACAAGAGATTATGTTTTTTAAATGTATGCATATTCGATATACTGCCTTTATAGTTATTAGCCTTTTTAATGCCTTTACAGTCAACATGAAGTAAAGCTAATTGCAAATGCTTTATTAGTGCGCCGTATATATATATATATATATATATATAGCAATAATAATATTCTAACATTTATTAAACCTTTTGATGAAAGTAAACATGTGTGTGGATATATACATATTATATATGTAAGAATATCACAATAATCTATCTCTAGAAAAAATATCTCTAGGTTCTAAATTTCTTACTTTTCTTCTCTCTCTCTCTCTATATATATACATATTATGAAGATAAATGTTTTACAAATACATTTCATGAAGGCTGAATAAACACAGTTCTCGTGAAAATTAAAGGAAACCATGCTATAATGGAAACGTTAACCGAAAATTCACAACCAGGAAATGCACAGCAAATTTCTTCGAATAGTATACAGGGTGATTTTTCCCACTTTCAAAAAACTATAAAAATATAACCACTTCTCAAAAAGACTTGAAATTTTACCTCATTAATAGCTTTAAATTCCGTACATAGGACGATTTTGGGAATAGAGGTAAGATAATTAAATAAGCATATTTTACTGTTATTAAAATTCGTTTTTATTAAAACTGTGACTGAGTACAGAATTAACATTTTTATAAATTATATGTGATTTTCAAATGGAAATATTACAAAGTACGGTTTTGAGTTATCACTAAAGCAGTTAAATTATTAGTACCGTGATAAGAATTTTTAACTTTTTTTCATATTCTTGTTGTGGTTTAATACTAAGATCACAAAGTTTTAGCAAATATTCGAAGTTACAATGCAATGCATTGTTTTAAAAATCGATTAAATTTTAAAACTTTTCTGAAATTTCAACAAACTACTAATAAGAAATTTTATTCCGGATTTTATATAATTTGAATGTAATAATCTCAGAGGCACGGAAAAGGAAGAGCACTTTTGAGAAAGAGCAATGCCAAATTTATACACCAAACATTCATTCTTAAAATTTATATGCCATTTTAATAACGCATTCATCACTGAAATATTTCATACGTGACAAAGTTACAGAATTCAAATAATGTATATTCAGTTATTTCAGATAAATTTATTAGTTGCAATAGCAGTTAATAGGTAATTGTGCTAAGTAAGGAAGAAGTATTTTCATAGCCTTTTAAAGAAAATTACCATGTTTGACCGCAAAATATGATGAGTGACATACTTCAAATTATTCTAGTTTAATTTACTCTAGTGTGTATTTACTCTTAAAATATGTAAAAGTAAAATAATGTTTTATTTAAAAATTGAATGCATGAAAATTGTAGACTTTAAACTAGAAAAACTCGCATCGGTAGAGGCCAAAAATCTGAAACGCCGTATCTATGTATTTTTGTTAGAATGGATTTCCTCCCCCCATGCAATGTAGAATGCTACAGCGCTAACAATAACCTACTTAAGTTAAAGCGACAACTTCTCTTTTGGGATCTTCATACGTTCTCACCCATTGTGTGAAGTTTTCCCTTTGGATGGGATTGCAACTTCGGCCTTCAATAGCTAAACTTTGACGCTAAGCAAAGGAGAAGAAATGTGCATTCAAATAACAGAACTACCTTTATTCTCTCCAACGAATGATTGACATGTAATTTAACAACTCCCGAAACCAATGAACCATGCACTAACGTGATGGGGGGAAGCACCAGGTAAAAAATGATTCAGGCGCTCAGGCGACCTGCCGATATCTGAATGGTCAAGCGTTTTGTGCGACTTCAACGTGAAACAGCTAAAGGAAAAGTTTATTACATTATTAGCTGTAAACTGTATTTGTCTATTGAAGTAGCTGAGTATTTTCTGTGCTGAATTACTGAAATGTCTGTACTGAATTTCTATCAAGAACTTTAAATTATGAAGTTTAAACCACACAATTTTTTGAAGAAAAATAATGTTCTGTTGGATGAACAGTTATAGGGAATTCATTGCACAATAAAAGACATAAAAAAATATCCAAATGAAAAATTTTAATTGAATTTTTAAAGGATTATCTTTTTAAAAAATATTACTATCAAAACATACTAATAGATCTGCTTTGTATCATTTCTAAATTTTTATCACCTTCTACAAGGGCAAAAATAAATTTTTATCACCTTCTACAAGGGCAAAAATCAAATAATAGAATGCTTCTTAATCAAAGAAACAAAGAAATACATGATCGTAATTGTCGACAACCAGCTAACTTTTATATTTGCAAAATTTATATTCAGAGCGACAGCCTAGTAAAAACATTGCCTTAGAACTTAGCAAAGTACTCAGGTTTCATTTGTATTTGCTTCCCTCACCTTTAAGATATTTATGAATCATTATCATAGATAAACAAAATGTAAAATTTCTAAATGAACATCTGTTCGACAAATAGGATGGCATAAAAATCAAAACTCACTTCATTATAGTCACTATATATTTCTTTGTATATCACGTTATTTGAGTTTATTTCATGTGCAATTTACACCGTGATATATCATTTATTTAAGGATATTGCTATACCCATCCTTACATACAAGTGAAACACTGGAAGCACTTATTCATAAGTTTATCGCCATTTTAATAAACTAACTACTTCTTTAGAAATAGTAAGATTTGTCACTGATAAAATTTAAAAATTTTCCATTGTTAAAAGTAGTCATTCTTTAACATAGCCTGCATTTGTTTTCTCGTTTTATTCATCTTTCTTGACATTTGCTCTTGTCTTATTCACAGTCAAGGATGAAAGAAGCATTAGAAGCGAATGACATTGTAATTGCCAAAACAGCCCGATTTGCGGATTTCAGAATTTGACATATATCAGCTTTATCAACTCAAGAATCTCTGAAATTTAAAATGAAAATCTCTGAAATCTCTAAATTTATAAAACAAAAATTACAGCAGTCCTAACCTATACAACAAAAATAATCTTCCAATTGCTTTAAATTGTTTAGTTTGTTGGTATGGCTATAATATGGGAGTTGAAAAAAAAAAAAAAAAAAAAAAACACGCCAGAAAAAATTGTTTACAATAAATTATTGCATATTGTATGGGATGTATTAAGCATAGCACTTAAGAAGTTTTAAAAATGTAAGTCTGCATATTGGCTACTGACCATTAATATGCACAACAAGAATGGCATTAAGCTTAAGTACGAAGATTTGGTTTCTTATTAAATGCCAGGTACTAGCTGGCTACATGCTGTAGGAATGCATTAAGGCATAGATTTTTATTGAAATTTTAGCAAATCGTATGTTTGTGTTTTCATTGTATTTTTGCTTTTGACTTGTTTTTGATTTGGGGTTTCGATTGTACAGCTAGTTAATTTATAAAGTATTTCTCCCGCCTTTCCAGCGTGCCTTCGAGGTATTGTGGTTCTGCACACTGGGCCGGTATTCCAGAGATCCATAGTTCGATTCCCGGCGAAGGCGATTACTAAAAGGGGTGGGGATGATGATTTTTCTCACCTAGGATTTGGCGACTGTGTGCCCTAAAATCACCAGTCGCCTTTTAAAAGGGCGAGTATATAAGGTATTTCTCCCCTCTTCTTAACGAGCCTTCGTGATGTGGTGGTCTGCACAATGGATCCGTATCCAGAGGTTCGATTCCCGGCGAAGGCTTTGTAAATTGTGCAGATTTTATAAAATGCGCAATGTTTTGCTCTGTTATCAAAAATATATTAATGCTCACCATCCTAATAAGAGATTGCTCAATAAAAGCCTAAATGCTTGAATACCTTATAAAGCATCTTATGAAATCAACGAATTTATGTATCAGGGTGTGATTTGCGTTTAAAGATTTGTCATATCACTGGACAATTTCTTTGGGAAGGAAGGGGGAAAGAATGAACATTAGATACATTTAAACATATTCATATTCAAACATTCATTCATATTCAATCTTCTAGACGACACTGCACCTTTAATACCGTGAAAGTGCAAAACGTTTAGGTCTTTAACAAGATGCGGCAGTGAAAGTTCAGGATGAACTGTTTCCGTTATTAGTAGTATTGTAATATGCTCACAAATCCAAACCAAAAAATTTTGTACAGTACTAATTTCTCTCATTTTTTCCTATAGTATGATGCTCACAGAGCCATCTATCGACCGATCTAAAATTTATTCTTACGTTGTAACGTTCGATGTGACTTTGAATGCAAACCACAGTCTGATAAATTCAACTATTTTATATTTAAAATATTCAAGTTCATGGGGTATCCTGTATTACTGTTTCATTCCGTAAATTACCAAATGTTAACACCAGTTCAAATCATACATTTAATTAAGTGCCAATATTTGTATTTTTAAATTTCTTTTATTTTTTAGTATTTATATTGTATATGATACTTGTTATTGCTCTGAGCATTCCTATTGCTGGCTATGTGCGATATATTATAAAACAGGGATACTAACAGAAGTCGATATTTTCAGTCTTATGGTAATGGCATTGTTAAAATATTAGAATTCCACAAGTGAATTGCTATAATTCTACAAGTCTGAAATCTCCAAGTAATTTAAAGTCACTTTTTACTTTTAAAAAATAGAGCAATTTAACAGATATTATTTGTCACTGTCTACAAATGCATATATCATCTGGTTAATATTTTAATAAAACTGCTGAATTTCCATTGTGACATTTTTATAGACTACGAATTGCACTTTTAAGACAGTATCGGAAATTTCTTAGAGCAATTGCATGCATGTATCATGCATGACAAAACAATGAAATACGCTTTAAGGCCATATTTTTTATTTGCCTATAGCTTATTTAAACTATTCCTTTAACCAAATAGGAAGTTAAATATTTCCATAATAGCTTACATTAATCTCATTAAATTTCACTGATTTAATGCATTCCATTTCTTCGATTCTGTATCAGTTCAGTTTAATTTTGGAATAAGCTGTGTTCTAAAACAAAGCAATCAAGGAAACTTTCCTTTTATCTAGCCTGTTGAGAGAACAATTTAATCTCGAAGGAGAGGAAGTGATGAATTACTGAAGTCCCACTTTTCCGTTTCTCGATAACAAGCGCTGTGGCAGGGTCTGTGCTCTCCAGCTCGTTTACAGCGGATTACGGACAAAGATAAATACGATCTCGTAAAAGTACTTGTAGAGTGCTAAGTAAAGAGATTTAGTAGACCTCTTTCGTTAAAGGAATTTCTTTGCATTCTCTGTAAATCGAGCGGAATTGTTGTATTCGTTTTTTACCAGAATACATAGAGTTAAGCAATATTGTTTAAAATACTCTTCAATCGTTATTGGAAGCTGCAGAAGGATTGCGGTACTGAAAATAAACTTATTTAGAGTATAGCTGAAAAAAAGTTCGCTAAAATGTTAATTCATAAAGATTTTGATTTTCATGATAAAAGAGACGTCAACTCTTTCCGTATGAAAACCGACTTTCTTATAGTCTATTATCAATTTTTCTGAACTACAGTTGACTATGAGCAATGTCGCAGTTACAAACACCGGTATTAAAAATACAGTACCTACATAAATACAATTTACTTTGTATTCTTCTGTAAAGTTAAGGACTTACTAGGTTTTCTTTTCGTTTTCAGGAAAGAAGAAACGAGGAAGATGATGGTCATCCGTCTGGAGAAAAGCCCTTCCTGGTAAAAGATCTTTCTTCTTCAATGATGCTTAGTCAATACTGCCCACAGACAGAATTCGATGGAAGCCAAACATTGGATCTTGTCCAACCTAGCAAAGCCAAGCACCAGTATCCAGCTTCAGGTAAAGGTCAAGATGTTTTTGAAGGTCAATATCATCTGGGCGCTAGAATTCCACAAGGGGAACGAGAAATTGGGATTAGGGAACCTTTGCTATCTTCATCAAAGCCTCACACACTGAATACCAAAGTGGATTGCTTACAAGCCTGGGAACATCCAGCCCAGGAGATGGCGGTGTAAGTTTGCCATTCAGAAGTTTCTGGTAAATGGATATAATTTTAATTATTCGAATATAGGCACACAAGCTTACTTATTACATAAACAACATATGTCCATTTAGTTTTGACTTTTAATTTGAAATGTTGTATATGAGAAATGAAATAAAAACATTAAAATGAGAAAACACAAGCAATTCCAAGAAAAACAAAATCATAGTTCCTCTGCAGCTACATCACTCTATTCTCACATCTCCTAACCAAATTCTAGACATAAATGTCTTTTTACAATGCTATAGATCTATTCGGAGAACATTTTTGGTTCCCCTTTAAATATTTCTACTAAGTTGAGAAAGTCGTTTGCGAACCATATAATTTCGGACTTCGCTGGGCTTATATAAATTTTCTGTTTATTGTTACGAATTTGTAGTTCTTTAATATTTGTCGGAAATATGAAATTTATCGTTTACCACAGAACTGAAAATTACAGTCATGATAAAGATATGATATAAAGGCAAGGCTAAACTGAGTAACACGTGAATGCTCTGCGATCGTGAATGCATTCTGTCGGCTTTCTGACTCCAACTGAAATAATTGTTGCTCTTCGATGTCGGTCATACATCTTTCCTGACACCTCTACAATATTTTTGTAGCCTTCTGTTTTCATGTCAGAATGGTCAAAAAGCTTGAACGTCTCAGTCTTGTTTAGAGCTTAACTTGTGCTATAAAGATTTAAAACACCAAAGACATTTCTACATCAACAACTAGCCGAAGTGCTCAAGCTTAGAACTATTTTATGTACAAAAAGAGTAGAGTCAGTAAACAATGTCTTATGGACTTCTGGGATCCCATCCCTGATTATGAACCCTAAATAGTTTCGATTTTTTGAAATTTTCTTTTTTATTAATTATTTACAAAATTTGCTGTCTTCGTATTTAACCTTTAACTGCATAATGTGACTATTTTCATCACTGTATAGAGACATTAGGTTAATTGGAAAAGCCGGAGAGATGAAAAATGCGCAAACGCCTTCGCCGGGAATCGAATCACGGACCTCTGGAATACCGGCCCAGTGTGCAGATCACCACATCACGGCGACTGGGGATTTTAGGAGACCCAATCGCCAAATCCTGGGTGAGGAGAATCATCATCCAACACTCTTTTAGTTCGGACGCCACTGTAGAGACAGCAGGTATTTTTTAGCAGGCGAGATGAAAAATTAGCAAACGCCTTCGCCGGGAATCGAACCACGGACTTCTGGAATACCGGGCCAGGTTGCAGACCACCACACCACGCTAGGAAGGCGGGAGAAATACTTTAAAACTGAAATCCGAATAATGGACAATCACAGAATTATATATTTTAAGATCTGCCCTGTTTTTCATTTACAAACAATCCCAGGACTCCCTTGTTGATGGTACAGTGAAAGATGGAAATTTCGTTTTTCATTTTTGGTTTTGATATGGTTTTTCCCCTTTTCCTTCAAGTTTGCCAGTGTGATTCCAGAATTTTTTTGTTGTTGTTTTTGGTTTTGCATATGTTTATTCGGAATTGAATATGGAATGAGTTTTAAATGTATTATTAATTTTAATTTAGTTTGCATTATTACCACTACTTGTTGCTACTTTCAACCTCGCAAGTGGATTAGGTTTTAAACTGCATTTTACTTTGTATTTATTCCTTTCTTTCTTTCTCTAAGCAAACCCTTCATGACGATGCAGCGAAAAATGTAATTTTTTTTTTTTTTTGACTTGTTTTTCCCTCTTGTTCTTATAATTTGCCAGTGTGCTTCTGATATTTTGGTTTTTTAGCCTTATGTTTATTCCGAATTGAATATGCAATGAATTTGAAATATATTATTTATTTTAATTTATTTTGCATTACCTTCATATTATAGATAATTAAAAAATATTTTGAAATAGTGTAAATAATGTGTCATAAATCATAAAATGTCGTATAAAATGCTGCGAAACTGATTAAATTACCAAGAAATAGATAAAATAAATAGAAATTAATATCTTGTATAATAGTAAACTTATTAATAATAAATCACAAAAAATGTGATTGAAAACGATTGAACAAAACTAAACCAAAAATACATTAACATAATAAAAAAGAATTCACATATTATTAAAATCTGCTATTGTTTTGTTGTTTGGGAAGAAGCAGTCGAAAGAATTTTCAATAGACCTTAGGTTTCTGAATTGTACCTGGATGAGAAGCAAAACAAATAAAAGAAAATGACATTTAAAAGAAAAATATAGAATTAACTATCTAAATCAGAATAAAAAAAATAAGAAATAAAAAAAATTAATAACCAAAAAAAATTAATTAAAGGTAAAATCTTATGTTTGAATATATACGTAATGATATCTGCTGAGCTTGACTCGAACAAGACACAGTGTTTCCACAGTTATTTCCATGTAGCTTTAATTGTCATATTTTTATTTTAAAATTTTGATAAAAATCTTTATACAATTGCTTTAGACTTTTAAAAATGAAAATTTCCTACGTTATTTAAAATGGTTATATTATTTAAATATCTCTAGAAATTATTTTATATATTTTACAAGTGTCATTATTAATTATAATTTCTGTTTATTTATCCTTAAACTTTTACAGATTTAAAATTTTTAATTAAAGCTACTTTTAATAAAAGTAAGATTTTAGTGTTCCGTAATATACCTACTTGAATTTAAAATAGCAAAATAGCAATTCCATTTTTCCTAAGAACATATATAATATAATTAATTAACGGCAACATATTATTAGAAATTGAATTAAGCTGAGCTAATTCTTTAAGTAGAAATTGGGTTGGGATTTTATTAATAAATTACATCGATTGGGAGTAAAATTACAATCTAATTATTTCTTAATTATTACTGTTATTACTTCCACATATTTTCATTGGGATGATATTTTAATCTAGTGAATTAATTAATTTTAAAAGCTTCCAAAAACCTAAGCTTAAACAAATAACGAAGTACTGAGAAAGATATCTCCAAGGTATAAATTTTTAATTAATTCATAAACTAAAAATTTTAGTTCAAGTAGTATTCTCTGATATGGAAATTAAAAGATTGTGAGAATGCATTGCATATAAATTCTATCATCAGAATTAGTTTGCGCTTGCTAATATAGAATAAAGATTATAAATTTTAAAACTGTCGCATTTTTAAATGAAATGATAATAGTCTAGAGTTTTGGCAATCAGTGTGCGTGGAATAACGTAGATAGTGTTATGTCGAGAATTTCAATTATTAATATGTGTTTTAAGTCATTATTATTCTAATATTTTTATTTGTATTCATGTGTATTTTAATCTGGAAAAAGAAGTATTCTTAGGCTCTTAAGGTGTTGTTTAACTTGCTGTTCTTGAATAGGATTTGTAACAAAGGCGAGAGACGGTTGCGAGGACACACATCTGGTTTATGGCCTTTTCACTAACAATGTCGCCCTTTTAGCTCATGCGTGTGAAACGGAAGTTGTTTTCTTGTCGCTTTGTAAGTTTGCAGTTTTATTACTTCAAGACAGTGGGGGTGGCTGGTAATTGGATTTTCGTAGAAGCTTAGTTTCACTTGTTAGTTGGGGGGTCTATTTCTTTTCTCACGTTATGAGTGCAGATGTTTTTCGGATTGCATTGTCAGATTTTCTGGTGTTTGATTCGTCATGGGTGTGTCATTTTCTCAATTTAGATAACTTAAAATTCCGGGATTGGTAAGATATAATTTTATGATTTTTTTGAAAGCCTATGAGCTCACAGAGGCGGAGAAACCGAGTTTTCCTGGGTGCTTGCACCAGGCTAGAGTTCATTATTCTGATTCTGATTTGCAAGAAGAGTAAGAGGAGAAAAAAGTGGGGCTTGACCCTACGGGTCTCGCTTCTCGCGAGCCGCGTGAACAGCCGGCAGAGGGTATGATTTTTCTCTCGGCTTTTAGCTGGCGAGAATTTGCGTTGGCATAAGGCATAGAGCTCAGCAGAGGAATTTCGATTTCTCTTATCCCAAGAATTGCTCGGCAGATTCTCTTGGTGATCCTGACATCCTGATGCGGTATTCCTGTTTTTACCGGCTTTGACTTCCTAATTAGATTTTGTTCCAAAGGTGCTCTACGCTTATGATGAGTTTCGGGGCTTCCAGAATGAAAGAGACTCGTGTAGGACCCTTCTAAGGTGTGCATTGCTGTTTATTCTGCCTGTGCCAGCTGCGTCGATTTTTTTTTTCATCATTCCATGCTCTGGAATTTATTTATTGCAAGGACAGCTTCAATGGTGTTGCAACCAAGTCATCTTTAAAATTCGCAAGAACTGTCTGCCTCCATTAACGATGATTTTGTGAATAAAGGACAGCAGGAATAATGTGGTGCTCGAGTAAACTTTGGACGCTGGACGATCTGTTGAACTATCTGAAACTCCGTATTAATCCGTCGATGATGGCATTCTCGATCTCTTCGAATGGTGAACGAAATGAGTAGGACGATCTGTTGAACTCTCTAAAACTCCGTATTAATCCGTCGATGATGGCATTCTCGATCTCTTCGAATGGTCAACGCAATGAGTAGGACGATCTGTTGAACTATCAGCACTCCATATTAATCAGTCGATGATGGCATAGGAGTTGAATGTATGAACTTCACCCTGTGAGTGATTTTTTTTTTCTGTCTTTTGTATTTAAATTGTAACCGAGTAATGATACTATATTAATATACGGTACAACCGCCTAAATTGTGAGTTATGTAATGTTAAAAGAAATTTAGTACACCTAACATGAGTATGAGATTTAAAATGATATATATGTTAATTTACATCTTAAGGTTAATTTGTAGGGGACTGATCAGTTTACCTAGTTATCATATGTTTGAATATTCTAGAAATTAATAAATGTGTTTGATATGTATTTTATGTTTCATTTGTTTAATTTAGTGTAGTTTCTGTGGTCTGTCATGTCCCTCCATTTGTTTGAGCCGGGTGGCTTTTAAGAAACATGGAGTTTACTTGAATTTGGAGTTATTGATTTTCCCTTTACATAGGTTACTTACAACGCAAACCTAAAAAGTAAATTGTACTATACCACTATACGATTGATTGATAGATTTACTGTACGAATATTTATAAGAATGTCGAAATGATATATGAATATTATGAATTAGATTTTGAATGTTTTGAATTATTTGATATTTGATTTTTGATTATGATATTTTTTTGGTAATTTTGTCCGGCACCTTGCAGCAAAGTTTAAAGTTTAAAGGTATTTAAACACCAAATAAAAATTTTCCATATAACAATAGCCTCTCTTTCTCTTGATCTAAAATAATGAGTGTTTTTGGTCTCATGTCATTATGATGAAAAACATATTGAAGAAATCTTTTTTTATTGTTCTGTAATCTAGAATTATTAAACACAATCATTAATACTTTCAATTCTAATACTTCGACTTGCCTAAAATTATCTGTATTGCATTCGAACATTTTGTACTGAAATAAAGTAAATGCTCTACTTAGACAAATAACACCATGCACGTTATTAGCCATAGGATTTTAATAATTTCTGTAAATATAGATCATATTTATGTCAATAGTATAGATTAGTTTATAAATTTATAACCCTTTTAATATTTCTTTGGTCTCTTAACAGAGCTTTGCTTACTTAGTGCTTATCACATAAGTGTAATAGTACATAAAGCGGTATCCAACAGAGTAGCTAATGGATTTAAAAAAAAAACCACTAAAAATTCTATAATGTTATGTATAATTTCGACCATTCTCGTAAATTCATGCATTCATATTATTCATGCATTTTTTTCACATATTGAAATTTTGTATTCATTCCTGGATGAATTGATCTGTACTGTTTTAATTTCAGATTAGTTTGGCAATGCGATTGGCTTCCTAGTTCAGCGAAATTGATTTCAGAGAACGTTTGCAGATTTTTTAGAACGACTTTGATAAAGCAGCAAATGTTCGGGAATATTTCTTTAAGCTAGTAATTTGATCTGTTCTGCTTCAGACTAGCTTAGCAGTGAGGATGGGTTTCTAGCTCATCCAGGTTAAATACAGAGGATGCAGACGCATTTTTAAAAGGATTTCGATAAAGAATTTTAAAAAAGCAGATGTTCTAGAATAACAATTTTTCTTCGCTAAATTTTAAATTTATTTCTCTTTCCAACTGCCGCATGTAAACTAGCTGTGGCTTTAACGATGTGAAAGGCATGATATTAAAATTTCGAAGTTCCAAATAACCAGCATTATTAATCGGAAAGGGAAAAACCCTCAATCATTGATTCTATATCTATCTATCTGTTCTACATGCATAGAAGACTCCAACCGAATACCGAAAAGGCACATACTGTTTCTAGTTTCTAAAGTCAAATTGTTGGTAACATGAGAAAAATCCGCCGGCTCAGGAATCTATTGCAAATCTTTACATACATCAGTAGCAACAAAAAATAAAATTGTAAACCAAGATTTACAACATAAAAAAGCTAAAAAACAAATATTCGCCAGTTTTCTAAAAAATTTCTAAAAAATTCTAAAAAAATTTTTAAATTTAGACAAAGTGTCTTGGAAATTTTAATAGACACTTTGTCTAAATTTTAAAAATTTTTTAGCGAAAAAGTTTCAATTGTCTGTTTCGGCGAAACGCGTAATGGGGTTAGCTTGATTCGACGTTCAAATAAATGAAATTTCCCTTGAAAAGCCAGTTTGGAACTTTTAGGCGAGCTTACTACAATTTATATATATATATATATATATGTATGTGTGTGTGTGTGTGTGTGTGATGTACCAGCTTTTGTCCGGAATAAAATAGATTGGTGAAGAATCATATACGTAGTCGAAGCTCAAAGTATCAGACAATAAGTTTAAAAAACAGGATCCATTTATTATTATTCAGGAGAAATAGCAGTTACAAAAACCAGATCTCCGGAGTAAATAAAAAAGAACTAATGACTTTTTGTATGAAGTTTACTGCATCGTTACATTAAAGAAAAGACCCCGTTATTCCTTTGCGAGTCCTTTTGCTATGTCTGGAAATGCGGAGCTTCCAAGAAATGATGTCAGCCTCATCAACTATTCCAGTTCGCTTTAAATATCTCCAGAACATTCTATAACTGTAAGTGTAGAAAAAGCGGGAAAAACAACTTGACTACGGAGCTTTGGATTTAATTCCAAGTACTTTCAAATAAGAGACCGTCGCCATTAAAAAATGAAAAGAACATACAGTTAGAATTTTAAGTGTATTTTAGACTATGGAATTTTATTATTACATATATATATACATATATACATATGTATTACATATATGCATATATATTACACATATTACATATATATATATATATATATATATATATATATATATATATATAATATTATAAACTAAATTGTATGTACAATACTGAAAAGACCAATTTTGGTCAAAATCTTTTGCGCAATATGCTGCAAAATTAAGAAAATGAGAAGAAAAATTGTAGTTAGATCGCCAAAAAGTTATCAGGAGCTGTGGCTCCAAGAAAAAGTTCAACACAGTTCTTTTAAAAAATGACATTAAATGAAGTGAAATTAAAAAAAAAATGACATTGAATGAGGTGAAAATTTGGCTGTCGAGGCAGTTTTAAGTCCATTTTTATTTTCCAGTTGACGTTTGTGGCCACAATTCACTTGGCACTCTAATCGTGCTATTCAAGAACATTTTCTTTGTTGATATTACAGTGATAGCAATCAAGACAGCGAAATTACATCTTAGCAGGACAGAGAGCGAAGCTAAAGTCTATTGTAATGCAATATGGAAGCACGGGCAGAGAAAAGTTTTGGTTCCCAATTATTACGTCATCATGGCTTCGCAGGCCATATAATGATCTAGAAATCACGCGATACAGAGAAGTTATTACGATTTTTAAAACAGAGAGGAAGCATATATGTCTTATCCGTTAGTTTAAATTTTAATTTTGATTTACGTATGTTTTTATCTTGAATATATATAGGTATGTGTGTGTGTCTTTGTATTAATTTAAACTTTAAATTATTAAAAGGATTTTAGTATTATCATGATTTATTCGTCTGAATTTACTTCAGAGATAGATAAAAAAACTTGCTATAGAATATTACAATTGTCTTCACACTTTCATTAATTGTCTTGCAGATTTGGCATAGATGGCCACAGCTAGGAACCCAGGGCCAGAAACCCACTTTTCTTGAGAATATTTTCTGTCAAGATCTTGTTTGTTGTGTATAGACATCTAATTCGCTCATTATTCTGAACCCGGTGCAATAAATTGAAAAAACATACTTCCAGGCAGATGGCTATTTACGGACTGCTCAAACAATGGAGATAATTGCACCCATTCCGCCCATGGTTGGAAACCTTTTCTTTGTGAGTCATTCTGTGAATGTGTTGTCTTTAACTGTGATGAAGGAATGTAAATAAAGTTGATATTTTTCTGAAATTTGTATTATGTCATTTCCTCTATTCCACAATATTAATATTAGATTATTTCAGAAACTAATTTATTAATATGATCATAAAATCATATGTGGAAATATTTATACACGTGTTTGATTTAAAAAAATTTGTCACGAAATCTAAATAATTGGTACTCCACTAGTTTTAAGATTAATATTATTTACTGTTTGAATTTTTACGAATATGTTACATAAGATAAACTCTAACAATTATTAATTTGAAATTTTGAAGTTATGTAGTTTGTAGCAACATATGTTGCTACTTCCCTTTTCTTAGGATTATTTTCATGTTGAGTAATCTTTGTAAAATTTCGAACATGTTAACTGAATATTTTTTTAATCAAATTTACATTTTCTATACAAAACCCAATTTCAACATCCAGTATTAAATTAAATGATTAAACTGCATCTTTTCTTAATAAATAGCAATTGCATAAGACCTTTATATTTGGCATTTTATCAAATATGTATTCGTATTGTTACGGATTTGGTATTTAAATAGCTTATTAGTTGAATTCTAAATTAAATGGTTTTATTTCCCGTGCAGTGCAGCGCGTGACGAATATTAAAAGAAAGCTAACCCGGAAAATTGAAAATACAAGAGCGCGTGCATGTAACATTTAATAAATATCTCTTTTTGATTTCGAGAAAGTACTAGAAAATTCTCGCGCGCGAATTTAAAATCTTATAAATAGGAGAAAAACCTCTCAATTCGATGAGTTAGTTAGTTTGTTGCTGTTTTAAGAGTTTGTTTAGAAAACTGCTCTTGTTGATTGTAGCGAATTCGCGGATTAGCTTTCTTTAGCTGTTTTGAATTAAGTTCTCTTTGAACGTTTGAGTAGTTAGAAGGTACTACTGTGATATATTGTGATAATACACGATTATTTGAGGACATTTAATCATATATGTTGTCATAATAATAAATTTTCTTTATTTTTCATCGGACTTGTGCATTCATTTCGTAACCAATCCGTACGCACGCAACAATTTTTGGTGTCAGAAGTGGGATTTGAATGCCAATAACAAGAGCGATTGAAGAACAGTTGAGGCAGTTCATATCAGCCTTTGTCTTGTTTAAGGAGGAAATGAAAGCGGGACAAGAAGAAATGAAAGATGAGATGAAATCTGTTCATGAAAAGTTGGAAACTGGTCAAGTAACTTTTAAAGAAAATATAAAAGCTGTACAAGAAAAGATTGAAGTAGGTCAAAACGAAATGAAAAGAGAAATAACCTGCGTAATAGAACGTAAATTTGAGGCTATGGAAGACAGAATAGGAGCTGTCGAAAATAAAGTCGGGCAAATTGAAGAAAAGGTTTCTTCTGTCAAAGATGAAATAGAAGATAGATTGTCGGCTGTGGAGCAAGGAGTCGAAGGAAGAGTTTCGGCCATCCAACAACAAACTGAAAAAAGAGTTTCTGCCGTTCAAGGACATATTGAATAACAAATCGAAGACAGAATTTCTGCTACCGTCGCCAAAGAAGTTGACACTTTAAAGAAATTCGTAGCGACGGCAAGGAGCACTTCGGATGGTTTAAACTTTCTACCCATGCCTGCTCGTCCCTCTCTGAAGCTATCGACATAGGAAGGGAAGACCTCCTGGAAGGTGTATAAGACACAATTTTCTATCGTGGCGGATGTGAATGGATGGGATTCCCAAGCTAAGGCCTGTCATCTCGCTGCTTCTTTAAGAGCCGACGCAGCGGATATCCTTCAGAGTCTTCCCGAAAACAAAAGGTTAGATTTCGGAGCTCTGTCCGGCGCCTTGGAGCTGCGCTTTGGGGAGAAGTGTTTAAAAGACTACAGCAGGCTCCAATTAAAATCTCGTCCACAGAAGCCTACCGAAACACTTCAGAAGCTTGCCACGGATGTTGAAAGGCTGTCTCATCTCGCCTTTTCGGAATACCCGACAGAAACAAGGAAAATCCTGTCCTTGCAATACTTTATCGACGGCATCCGGGATACTGAAATACAGAAAGCTCTACGAATGACGGATGTAAAAGATTTAAAAAGCGCTCTAGTGTACGTCATGAAATTCGAGGCAGTCCAGCTAGCAACTCGACCGCCACCCAATCAGAGCTGCTCATGTGCAGGAGCCAAAGGATAAAGTCACTGTTCGTCTAGCCCAGTGGTCGGCAAACTGCGCCTGCAGAGCCGCATGTGGCTCTTTGGGTCCTTAAGTGTGGCTCTGGTACAAATATCCACAGAAGGCGCAATAATATTTTCATTAAAAAACAATTTGGTAAGAAAAAAATTACATCTTATTTTGATAAATTTGTAATGTTGCGGGCTTCCAACCTGCACGCAACAACAGTGGTGACTGCTAAGAAATGGAAAGTAGACCAAAGTCTTGAGAAGGGTTTAAATCCCTTTTTATTCAACTTTAGAAATTACAAATGCGTGCTCTTGACGCTCACAAACTACGCCGACCCGGCGGTAAAATAAAAATAAGAAACTAAGAAAAGAATAGTAACAAGTGACTAACTACGAGGCTCTCTAAACGTAACTAACCTCACCGCGTTCTAAAATACCGCTGATAATTCAGCAAACTTCTGAATATTACGTTGAAAGAGCAAGCACACAGGCCGAAACGCGTGGTTCTTCAATTTCTAACTAGCCACCTCCACGCTCGTGAAGTAAGAAAGTACACCTTCGAACTCGTTTCCCTTCTATTTATCTTAGATTACTTCCGCTGGCAATTTGAATCCTTGCGCGTTCTACTAAAATTTACGTACTCTGGCATTGGCAATTCCAGGGGAAAGTAAGGCTTGACAGGAAAGATAGTTTAAACTTAAAATAAATGTTAGTTAAAATAAATATAAACCCTACAAATTAAAATTCTTCTATAAATTTGAGAACATGTATAATTTTTTTGTTTGAGTAAAAAGATAGATAGGTAATTAAAATTTTATATTGTTGTAAAAATACGTCACGAACATAGAGTTTAATTTTATTAGTTTTCGTAAACGTAAACATAAACCATGTACAAGCTACCAGCATGCGCGTGCATGCTTTTTATAAAGTAGTGAAGGTACAAATTGGCATCACAGAGCAGCAGTTGCAGTGTACGGTCTTATCTACAGTGTCTGCCGTTGTTCTGTCTTATTAAAAAGTTGCTGTATTCTTTAATCTAGCTGCACATCTTATAGGTATTTTTATACGATTTTGTTACACCTGCTATGTATGTTTGTGGTTCCGGTACAAAATTTGTAATCGATTTTTCGATAACTTCTATTTGTCCAAATGGTGGAAGTTTTCTACAATTTTTGGTTATATTAAATGTTTTGTTATTCTGATGATGGAAAAAAATTATATTTTTCTTTTTAGTGCAGTTACATATATTAATAAAATTGTATTTTTAAAACGATTTTTTTTAATTTTTATTTTCATCAATTTAATAAGGATAATAATTTTGTACTGGTGGCTTTAAAAGAAATATATTTGGAATATTTTTATAGGCATCCCAATTAACATGGCTACCAAGAAAAAAAGCAAAGAAAAACGGAAGATGAAAAACGCGAATTTAAAGTTGAGTGGACCGAGAATTTTGCGTTTATTTAAAACTTGAATGGACTTTCGACATGTCTTATTTGTAAGGAGAAATTCGCGCATAATAAGAAGTAAAATTTAGAGAAACACTGTACAAGAAAGTACGCGTCATTTAGCACTAAATATCCTACCGTGATGCAGGGAAGAAAGCAGTTGAGGAACTTCAGAAGAGTCAAGCGTCGTCAACTTCTGTGTTTAATAACTGGATGCAATCTTTCAGCAATATTAATATGGCAAGTTTTGTTTGTAGCCAAGAGATTGCTAAGAGAGGAAAACCGTACACAGACGGCGAATACATAAAAAATTGTTTTATAAATGCATCCGAAGAGCTATTTCAGGATTTTAAGAACAAAGCAGATATTCTGAAGAGAATTAAAGATTTACCATTGTCTGCCAAAACCATTAAAGATAGAACAATTAAAATGTGTTCGAATATAACCACATAGCATATCGAAGATCTGAAATTGGTTTCGGCTTTATCAATAGCAGTTGACGAGTCTTGTGACATAAATGATACAGCGCAAGTTTCACGTTTTGTAAGATTTTAGGATTATTGCCACTCAAAGGTCAGACACATGCAGAAGATATCGCCAATGCTGTAATTGAGTGTATGGATAAACATCATGTTCCCCTCAATAAAATTGTGTCGATTTCAACAGATGGGGCCAAACGTATGACCGGCGTAAGAAACGGGGTTGTTGCTATTTTGAAATCTCGTTTAAATTTGTAAAGTTATGGAATTAGTGATTACCATTATCAACTCCATTTTAGCTAAAGCTCTTAATCATCGCTAATTCAAAGAATTTTTTTTTGCAATGGAGAGTGAGTACGCTGATCTTCTGCTTCAAGGTACGTTGGTAAGAGGGAACGTTTTAAACCGTTTCGCGTCCCTTTGTTTTAGAAATTAAAGCATTTCTCCTTGAGAAGGGCGTTCACTATCCAGAACTAACAGACAATCAGTGGATCCAAAACAGCTTAATCAAAAATCAGCTTAATCGTAAACTACAAGGGAAAGGAAACTTAATTTTTTTCGATGTTAGAAGAAGTAATAACATTCGAAAACAAATTATCCATTTTTGCACAGGATTTTGAAAGGGAAACATTGTTTCACTTTCTGAGCTTCCTGAAGCATCGCCAAGAAAATAATTCCTCTATTGATAAACACCATTTTAAAAGAATAATTTTAAATATGAGGGAAGCATTTCTCAGCAGGTTTCAGGAATTTAAAAAGAGTAGAGCAACTTTAGCATTTGTCAAAAATCTTCTTAATGCTACGATAACCGAGTTGAAATTTTCTCCTTTTGAAATTGACATTGGTAGCTTTGAAATACAATTCCTGGATTTAAAAAACAAGTAGATATGGTCTTCTAAATTCGAACTTATTTGTGTTGAATTGGAAATATTGGAGAAGAAAAAATGTAATCTTAGTTCACAACACAATTGGTCTGCTTTGAATGGCTTGGAGAAGGAAGACATGATCATTTCCAACGCTTGGAATAGTATTCCTGAATCTTACGATCAGCTGAAAAAGCTCGCGTTTGTTGTTTTTTCCCTTTTCGGTTCTACATATATATGCGAACAATCTTTTTCAAGTACGAACATTATCAAGAGTAAACTGAGAAGTCGTCTTACTGATGAGAACTTGGAATTAATAAAATTAAAAACAACAACATACAAACCTGACTTACTCAAACTTTCCAAGGTGACGCAAGTACATATGTTCGTATTAATAAATATTTATTAAATATTAAATTTAGTTTTATTTAGTGTAATAAAAGTTTACTAAACAAGCAGATTTGGCTTCCTTTTTTTTTAATTGTTATAATGTTCATATTTGGCTCTTTGGCTAATAAGTTTGCCGACTCTGGCCTAGACGATATAACCAGAAAACGCAATGACTTAAGAAGAAATATCAGTGAAAGAAACCGACCTTAAAATGTTGGAACTGTGGAGTTGAAGCACACATACGGAGGAACTGCAGAACACCCCAGGACACGGATGTTAAGACTGCTTCTAGAAAGCAGCAAGGAAACTAATTAGTGACCATCTGGCGGGGCGGAGCTTGCCAGATAATGAAAAGCCCCAGTTTAAAGCGCTTCAAATTTCTGCAGTGAGAGGCGGCAGTAATGCACTTTTCGTAATAGGACATATTAATGGAGTTCCCTGCAATATGACGATAGATACAGGAGCCAACGTTACCATGATCCGAAAAGATTTGGCTTAACAACTGGGAAGCAAACTTATTTGGACGCCGCCCTGCGTTACCCTCGAGACTGTGTCAGGAGACAAGATCGACATAGACGGAAAAGTAAACGTTAACATCACGTTTGGAAGTGCCGCTTACCATCACACGGCATGTGTAGCAGAGATCACTGATTCTTGCATACTCGGATTGGACTTTCTAAGGAAATATAATTTTTCCTTAGACTTTAAAAATAACGAATTGCATTCTACATCTGAGGACATAGCCCTATTCGGAACTAATGATGGAGTGAAATCTATCCACAAAATTATAGCTCAAGACGATATCATAATACCCGCAAGAACCGAGTTTTTACTTCCTGGATCCATAGCCGAAAATCGAAATTTCTGCGACGGCATCATAGAATATCCCAATAACTGTAATAGCCCGAAAGGAGTACTAGTAGCCTCAACCCTCGTCGACCTATCCAGAACGGTTATCCCGGTGAGAGTCGCCAATGTAATTGAGAAGGCGAGAGTTATTAAGAAAGGTGAAGTGGTTGCAGCATGTACTCCAGTAACCAGCGTTAAAAGAAAGAGTAACGTCCCAAAACCCGTGTCCTCAGAGAGCATTACATCTGAGTTATTGCAGAATGCGCAATTAAGCGATGCAGAAAGAAATGCTGCCGATCGCGTCATTAAAGATCTTCAAGTTGTTTTCTCCCGCTCGTCTTCTGACGTGGGTCGAACCAGTTTGACACAACATAGAATTGATACCGGCGATCATCCTCCGATCAAGCAACATCCAAGAAGTCTACCGTTTGCTAAACAGGAAGAGGTGAGAACACTGCTAAAAGATATGGAAGAAGGCGATGTCATTGAGCCTTGAGCGAGTCCATGGGCATCTCCCATCGTTCTCGTCAGAAAGAAAGACGGCTCAACAAGATTTTGCATGGACCATCGCCGGTTGAATGAGGTTACGAAGAAAGACAGTTACCTTCTTCCTAGAATTGACGACATTCTAGCTCTTTCTGGAAGCAAGTTGTTCTCAACACTTGATTCAAAGATTGGGTATTGGCAGGTAGAAATACATCCTGATGACCGAGAAAAGACGGCATTTACTACGGGACAAGGGCTTTGGCAATTCAAGGTGATGCCGTTTGGACTGTAATGCGCCGGCAACATTCGAACGCCTCATGGAGACTGTTTCGAAAGGTCTTTCCTACGAAGCCTGTCTGATATACCTGGACGACATCATCATCGTCGGAAAGAATTTGGAAGAACATCTAGAAACTCTTAGAAAGGTACTTCAGAAACTGAAAGAAGCCAATCTTAAGCTGATGCCCGCTAAATGCAAATTGTTCCGAAAGGAAGTGACTTACTTGGGACATGTCATCTCTACAGAATGTGTGTGCACGGAACCTGAAAAGGTGTCAGCCGTTAAATCCTGGAAACGTCCCGAAAATGTTCATCAGCTGAGAAGCTTCCTAGGGCTTTGCACCTACAATAGGAGATTCGTGAAGGACTTTTCTTCCATCGCAAGACCCCTTCACAAGCTGACAGAGAGCAAGCAAAGGTTCTTGTGGATAAAAGAATGCGAGGATGCATTTAAGAATTTAAAGGAAGCTTTAACATCTGCTCCAATCCTGACGTATCCTCAGCTCGACAGACCATTTATTTTCGACACGGACGCGAGCAATGAAAGTGTCGGTGCTGTTTTGTCCCAAGAAGTAGACGGCCAAGAACGTGTAGTAGCTTACTGGAGAAAGTGCGTGTCTAAAGTGGAGAGGAATTACTGTGTCACTAGGAAAGATTTGCTCGCCATAGTTAAAGCCTTAGAGCATTTCCATCACTATCTATACGGCAGAAAATTTCTAATCCGCATGAACCATGACTCATTGGCCTGGCTTTTAAATTTCAAGAATCCTGAGGGTAAAATAGCCAGTTGGATACAGAGACTCCAAGAATATGACATCACTATCCGTCATCGTAAGGGATCATCACACGGGAACGCCGACGCCCTGTCTAGAAGACCTTGTCCTGAATGCTGCCGATATTGTTCCAGGGTGGAAGCGAAATACGAGCTGCTGACTCCGGTCGCAAGACAAATTATAACATCTACATCGGCTAATAGAGACCCGTGGAGTGAAGTCAGAAAAGACCAGCTGGAAGACCGCGACATTAAACCCGTAGTTGATTTAATGGAGTCATCAAACAGAAATCCTACCTGGTAGGACATTTCTATCTGTAGTCCTACAACAAAACAATACTGGGCACTCTGAGATTCACTTCACATTCAAAACGGCGTCTTATACCGGAAATTTGAATCGGATGATGGGAAGATGTCGCGATGGCAACTGATCCCACATTCCTTATGTCCTTAAAGAGTTACATAGCAGACCTACAGGAGGCCACTTTGGAATAATGAAAACCTTGCAGAGCGTTCGTGAGCGCTTTTACTGGAATAATGCAAAGGATGACGTGCAAAAGTGGTGCCGATCATGCGATGCCTGTGCAGGTCGGAAAGGACCAAGGAAACGCAGCCGAGGCAAGCTGCAAAGTTACAACGTAGGTACGCCGTTTGAACGTATCGCCTTCGACATCTTGGGACCTCTGCCACGAACTGCTGATGGCAACAAATACATACTTGTTGTCATTGATTACTTCACCAAGTGGCCTGAAGCGTATCCTATTCCTGATCAAGAGGCTGTTACAGTAGCTGAGGTGATGATATAGCACTGGATTTGCAGGTTCGGAGTGCCTCTTCAGTTACATTCCGATCACGGAAGGAATTTTACCTCGGTAGTAATCAAAGAACTATGCAAACTACTCGGCATTGACAAAACCCAAACGACGCCATTACATCCCCAGTCGGACGGCATGGTAGAGAGGTTCAAGCGAACCATCCTTAATAACCTCTCATAAGTGGTTTTCAGAAACCAGCAAGACTGGGACAAGAAATTATCGCTGTTTTTACTGGCTTACCGCAGTCCTGTGCACGAAACTACCGGCTAATCCCCATCACAGATGCCCTTCGGTCGCGTCCTTCGTCTGCCTTGTGATCTCTTGTTTGGTCGCCCTCCGCATGTTCCTTCATCGCCTGAGGAATATATTCTAGATCTCCAGACCCGGTTTGAAGTGATGCACAACTTTGCACAAGAGCGAGTCAACTTGGCGACGGAGATAATGAAGACACGCTACGACACAAGAGCTACTGAACATCAATTCCACGAAGGAGACAAGGTGTGGTTGTGGAATCCGACTAGACGGAAAGGACTTTGTACGAAATTACAGTCACCTTGGGATGGTCCGCACACGGTCCTAAAGAGGCTGAATGACGTCGTGGTTCGGATCCGTAAGTCTTCGAAGTGTACGCCTAAAGTCGTTCATTACGACAGATTCGCTCATTACTATGGCCATAGTACGTAATGTAAATAATTGTAAATAGTGTAAGACCATGGTCCTTTTTGTTTCTAAATGTGTATTTAGTATTTGATTTGTATTTGATAGCATTTGATTTATTTCATTTATTGCATTTATTTTTCATGTTGTTTATTGTTATAATGTAAAGCTTATTATTGCATTTATGCCACAGTTGTAAGTTTGGCTTCCTGTCCAGGGATTGTACTGCCCGGGACGTGCAGTCCTTGGGAAGGGGGCAGTGTTTCGGATTTGGTATTTAAATAGCTTATGTTAGTTGAATTGTAAATTAAATGGTTTTATTTTCCGTGCATTGCAGCGCGTGGCGAATATTAAAAGAAAGCTTAGCCGGAAAATTGAAAATACAAGAGCGCGTACATGTAACATTTAATAAATATCTCTTTTTGATTTCGAGAAAGTACTAGCAAATTCTCGCGCGCGAATTAAAAATCTTATAAATAGGAAGAAAACCTCTCAATTTGATGAGTTAGTTAGTTTGTTGCTGTTTTAAGAGTTTGTTTAGAAAACTACTCTAGTTGATTGTAGCGAATTCGCGGATTAGCTTTCTTTAGCTGTTTTGAATTAAGTAATCCGTACGCATGCAACAGTATCAATAACAGAGTGTTGTTATGCAAATATTTTGGGAAGGTTATTTGAAATGAAAACGTTCACCGGAATTTAGTAATGTTTTTATAATATGATATTATTATTGTCCACGTTAAAGTAAATAATAGATTTGCCTTTGTTGAAACTTTGTATCTGGCAACAGAATAAAAACTGGAATTTGTAAGTTTACGTTTGAATACATTGGTAAGAATGTTGATTACATCTTTCGAAATGATTACGAAAATTAATTACATACATAATAGCAAATGAGAGACATTACTATATGTTTTCAAGGAAAGATAGGTTTTTCTTCTTCTAAAAGCAATTTAGTGGAATTCCTGTTCTGTGGGCAGGGTGTGACGCACCAAGATAAAAGAAAAATAACTTTGAAATGAGGAAAATGAGTGCAGATGAGAAGGTAAGAAATTTAAATGAGAAAGTTGTGTTTAAGCTCAATGAAATCCGTCGTTTCAGAATAAGAAGGGAGATTTTCAATTTCAACTTAATGCTCTGATACTAAAGAATGTAGAATTGTCGAGCATGCAGTTTCTGTTGAACACGATCCCACCAGTAACGCTAGGTACAAAGGCTCAGAATAATATTTTGCCAGAACACCATTTTAAAAACTGATTTGATAGGTATAAGCTTTAAGTCACAGGAGAGTGTAAGGTCTTCATTGCGTACTACATTATTTTAATTTAAATTGAGGGAACAAAAAGAATAAGCATTCTGTGCTTACGTTTAATTGAACTTCTGTCTATAGAAATGTCTGAAATATGTGTAAACGTTGCTACGGATTTGAAGTCTGAAATAAACTTCATTTGGAAAAGTGAAGATTGTAAAAGACAAACGAAAACAAAATTATCAGCAAAACCCCTTTCAGAAAATACAAATTGTCTAGACAGATTACGATATGTGATAGCACCTTGTTATCCGGTCCAGACGGGTTTCACTTTACACGTCAGTTTCGCTGTCAATTTGTGTACTTTCTAAACATTTTGTGTAATGCGCCAGAAAGATTACATACCATTGTGGAGAAATTAGTGGTACCTACAAGAACACGTGTGTATATTTTTGTTAATAATGCGTATTCTTTTGTTCGTTTCCTGAGTTTTTAAAAATATTTAATATAATATTGCTGCATAATAGTGCGCAATAGCGCTGTATAATGTTAGAAAACTTTAAGACATTTCTTTTGCATGAGAGATTTGCAACTATTACAAAATTCTAAATAAACAAGGAAATTTATCAAAGTGATCAAGTCTATAAAAACACATCGAAAGTTCCTAATATAACTTCGATTTTGTCTCACTTTGTTGTCAATAATTTTACTTACTTTTCCAACTGTTTACTTTACATAAACGTCTTTTAATATTCCAAATAATAACACATTGTTCATATCAAATTTCCTGCTTAAATTACAAAAATTTTTACTACGTGATTATCTAAATTAAAATATCTTCACAGATTATTTATCACTTCAGAAAATTATTCAAAAATTGCTAACCACTACTTAGAAAAATCAGTTTTATTAGGTTCTTTCTAGTGAAAGTATCATTGATGTTTCCAAACTTATGTTGTGTAATTTGCGTCCTTCGTCTGTTATCACGTCTAGAAACACTCTCTAAAGAAGAAGTAAAGAGCTTTGACTTTAAATAATGCTTCAGTCACGCTGATCTCTGCATCCTTGGAACAGAATGCACTTCACAGCCCGAGTTAGTAGAACACAAATCTTGGATTTCATACATTCTGTCAGTCGAAGCATATCCGGATTGTAGAGTTTCTGGAGTTGTAGGAAAATCCTTTGCCTTATGGGCTGAAGCCATTCTTTTTTTCCTTTTATAAATCGTTGTCAAATAAGATTTTGAAGTATGTTGTGGCACATTTCTGCTTTTATCTAGTTCTATGTATAAATCAAAAGTGTCATTAAATGGATTTCAGATTCTTGACACGAAGCTTTTGGCCACTTTTGCATTTTACAGAGCTGTGACTGTTTGTGTCCTTTTTCAGTTCTCCTACTGGTATGCTATTTTTCGCAATACATCAAACGTTTTCTCAACGGCGTGTTCCATCTTTCAAACACGACATATTTACCCAGGTATTTGTACGATACTTGAAATTAGAACTTGGAACTGGGACTTGCATTCTTTACTATACAGAAAGTCAAGGAAGCAAAAATCGGCATACCTCTATCCAGCAAAGTTGAGTCCCGTTAAACTACGTGATAAAGTTGACTTTGAACAAAAACCTCCCTTTCGTAAATGAATAGCCTCATTTATATAGATTGAATATATTATATATATTATATATTCATTGATGAAGAATTATGAATATATTCAATGAATATATTAGGCGTATTCATCGAAATAGCTTCATTTAATAAAATTAATATAAAGCACGTTTCTGTAGTGTTCTTTATTTTTCATCAGCAGAGCCTATATCCTCCTTAAACAACCTTTAATCATAATAACTAATAAAACTAAAAAAATATCTTTACCCAAATTTGTTATCCATTAAAATTAATATTATAGGTTATAAAAATTTTTACAATACTGAAGAACATAAAATTCAATTTACAACTATTTCATACCGAAACAAAATTTGGGTGAACATCAGAAAATAATATTATTCTTTCAAAATCATTAAATTAATTTTGCAAAAAACCGAAATGGTTAGCTAGTGATAAGTCGCGAAATTTTAAGTAATGCTTCTTTATTGCGGAAAATTTAATATAGTTAAAACAAATAGTGCTTCTCAGGAATAAAATTAACTAAATATTTTGAAGAACTTAATATGGTAAGACTTCCTTAGGTATTCATTCAGGTAAAGAAATATTTCATATATCCGTCGATATCTAAGACATGTACTATGCAAAATGAGATTTATCAATTTCTTCACCGATTCCTTTTCTTTCGCTATCATAAAACCTCCTAAGATTGTGACATTAAATCGTGAAGTATTTTTTAAGAAGTCAATAAAACTCCTTTTTCTATCAAAAAGAAAATGATTAATGTTGCTTTTCTCTTAATCTCTGTAAGAATCAAAGTAAAAAATATCGAAATATTTGACGTAATAGAATTGTCTTTTTATCTATATATTTTTTGGAATGCTATCTTTTAAACGTGTGTACCCTTACTTTCACCTTAAAGGATACGTTTGACTATATGGTCAAATGTATCTATCTAACAGCGGAAGAGATATGATAGAAAACACAGTTATATAATCCTTAGAAAAATATGCTTAGAGACATGATGAGAAAATGCTGCACCAAATATTGCATTTAAGCAAAATTACATGTACTATGCTTGGAAGACTTTAAAAATGGCGGATGGTTTATAATAAGAAAATAAAAGGGAGTGGTGATAATAGGATACATATTTTAAAAGCCATTTTAAAGATTATACTTTTTTATGTGTTTAATCTGATTACCCAGTTAAGTAAAAGAATTAAAAACGCAGATACAATTCTAAACGGTTAAGATTATAGTTACGATCTTGTAGCTAATTTAAGTTTTAGAATAAGCGAAAACGTAATTATTTCCTTAAGACTAATTAAACAAAAACTAATTACAGTTTTTAATCATTAAGAAATGCCAAACACTAAACACTAACTTCCAAAATTTAAGCACTTACGCCAAAGTAGCAACTTTCAAACCGTAACTGAGTAGTTAAAATTCGCTATGTCAGTGTGGATGTATTGTATGTTACAATCGATATAATATTAAAAATTATGCTTAGATGTTACGTATGTTACAGTCGCGACAGTTTCTAGATAGACAGTCGCTGAAGACGCCGGCATTCTGAAGGCTTCGCGAAGGTCCATTTAAATGCTGATATGGAGATTTTATAACTTCATTTTAATAATTTTGAATGCTGTTCTTTTTTCTATCGTTGAAAGAAGACGTACGGCTGTTAGAAAGCGTTGAAGTACTGCCCGATGCAATGAAGCATCATAGTATCCAACTGCGTTAAAATGATGAATTTTGCTGAAAATTTCAGACATTTTTATATTATATTATTAAAGTTTTTGAAATCTTGGGTTTCTAAAACTTTCTTTATTATAATTGTACGATAGATAAAAATCGTATTATGACCGATTCAATACAATACGGCAGCTGTCAAAGCAACCGGGAGTTGTTAATTCGAAACCGGAATACTACAGTCATTTACTAAATTTGCGGTGTATTTTCTTTATATGTAAAAAGATATTTTAAACGTTTTAGGTAACATCTTCAAAAAGCACAATATTTTTTATTTTTGGTCTCATTTTAACACGGTATGATTTATGAAAATACTGTTTTGCAACATCTACTATCTCTGGTGTATTTCAAGCGAGTCCGGATTCCAATGTCAGAAATGTTGCAGTCATTTGCTAAATTTGCTGTGTATTTTCTTTGTACTTAAAAATATATTTTAAACGTTTTAGGTAATATCTGCATCAAGCATAGTACTTTCAATTTCGGCCTCATTTTAACACGGTATGATTGAATATTGTTTGTCCATATCTAATATTATTTACTATCTCTGGTGTACTGAAAGCGAGTCCGGATTCCGATGTCTGATATTTGGATCCACCTCCTCAGTAGAGCGGTGTCTGACACCAGAGTATCTGGGCTTGAAGCCGTACCCTTTGTAGACTAAATTATACTTTTAGAATTTTAAAAGTACATAACCTGCCAAAGAGAGATACTGCATTTTTTAACAAATTGAGTGAGTTAAGAATTTTAATTGTTCAAAAGCAAATAGAAGTAATAGAGAAGGGAATCATCTAAACTTAAAGGCTCTATGTTGTAGAGCTGGTGAATAGGTGTGAAAAGAAATACATCATAAGAGGCAGTGCATATTAGGGAGTACTTCCAATCCAATAGAAATATATAATACTCAGTAAACGACGTAAAATATAACACAGAGAATGCAATACAGGAAAGGCATAAAATAAGTTGAGCCAAAAACACAGTGACTATATACAATTTATATGTTCCAGTTATTAAGAATGGCCAGAGGCCTATGTATGTTATTTAAGTCAGTATAATCATACTAATAGATTTTGATAGTAGGATTATTAATCTGTCTTTGCCGTTCATGAAATTTTTGTAGGATTATAGTAATACGTTATTAATATTTTCACTCATTCGTGTATACAGCGTTTAATATTTATCAAAACTTAAGTACGTTATTTAATTGAATCCTTTACTTTTTCCGCGATTTTTATTGTATTTTTAATTTTTTTAAATATGTAAGACGAAAAATAAGTGTGAGATTCGAAAGCCAAAATAAAGTGAGAAACCTATTCCTGCATTAAGTCCTGCTACTGAAATTATAAATACAGCGAGCAAAATGAAAATTAAATCAACCGAATAAATTAAAGATGGAAATGTGATCAGTAAATCGAATTTGTTTGGAAACACTATAATTGGCACCGAATACTTGCAAATGAATTTAAAACATTGTGTTGTCCATTATGTTAGTTAAAGATTAAAATTCCGGTTGACTTCACATATATCTATCAAATGTAAAATCTGCATCTTTCATAAATTCATTTGCAATATATAAAAATGAATGAAACAACATTAACTTTGATTTCGCTCTGAAGCTAATAGGTAAAGGATATTTAGCCAGTGCAAAACTGTGTGCAGCACTTACAACTACTAGAGGTTGATATATATGAACAACATAGCTCGCAATACCAGAAACACTCTCTTTCTCAAGATTAGAAAAATCTCAGCTTAAATGCACAAGTAATTATTTTCCATTCTGGTGAGGAATACGGAAAGTAGAAGTTATAGTAAAGACCAAAATCAGAATAACTAATCAATTAATATAAGATCTTCTACATAATTTACTTGCTGCAATCATAGTGGCAAAGACCTGCTACAAAAGATGGCATGGGATAATATATGCTTAACTTCTGCACATATATACGTTTTTAATATATCCAAGGTCTTAGGTGCTTACGCCTTCTAAAGGATTTTATATTACCTAGGACTGACCTCATTTGAGTTCTAAAAGAGGATAGAGAATTGTACTGTATTACCTCATGTCTATGAAGCATGATTTTCACGTCTATGAAGCATGATGTGTATGATACTCTCCATAGAGAAAAATTGTCCGCTTCATATTTATGAGACTCTAGAATATAATATATATATTAAAAATTATGCTTTACTACCACAGCAACAGGAATATGTTAATACACTTAGCTTAATATCTAACAGCGAAACTAGTTTTAAAATAAAAAAATATAAAAAAAATAATCTCAAAATTAAATATCTGAAAAAGTTAAAAAATACATGATTTTATTCCTTGACCAGAAAAGGAACGGAATATTTCGGAAACAAAGTTTCTGTTGAAAAAAAAGAAAAGATTCATTAAATGCATTAATTTTCAGAGGAAATAACTCAAAAACATAACTATTTGTGTATGTGAAAAACATTCAAGTATTCAGTCTCTTAACACAACTTTTTTTTTCAATACAAAAGAAAAAAAAAACTCTTAGGAAGCGTGATTTAAATAAAGTGGACAAAAAGAAAGTTTTTTTTTTTTTTTCTTTTTTTTTTTTTTAATGTAAGAAAGAAAGCAAGACATAAAAAAACGCAAATATTGAATGAAAGAAAAAAGTTTCAAAACACTGTTACTATCAGCTTAAAAAATGCCCAATGCTATAGGGAAACCATAGATTATTAAATTTCCTCATACTGTGTCATTGAATTGCCTATTAATACACAGGCAAATTAAAAATGTATGGGGTGAAAAGGAAACGTTTTCCCCGGCATTCAGTGCTAAAATATTTCAATATTTAAAACAATAGCTTGCATTTTTTTGGAAACTTTTACTTTTTTAATTAATTTCTGTGAAATTAAGAGTTAATTGGGCACTTGACAGCAGAACATTTTGTCTTTGAGAATGTCTCATTAACCGTATTATCCGTCTCATTAAGCAAAAAAGTATTATTTTTTCTGTATGTTCTCCCTTAAATGGTGCCTTGAAATATTTAAACATCTGAGAAAGGTAACGTTGACAAAAATACATTTATTTTGCATTTCCAAACTCAGATTTATTTGAATAATTTCTGCTCAGTACGGGCATGCAAAATATTGTATTCATGTATACGACTCATGAATATCGAAGTATGAGCGACAAGCAGCTAGAAAGTGTATAATGTTTTTCAATAATTCAAGGTGTGCTGTGAAGCTTAATTTAAATAAATTAAACGAAAAGAATAGATTTCTTTAACATATGTTTAAAATGTGTTTGCCATATAATAAGAATTACTTTAATGGAAGTTCAGATAGTCAGAGAGAAAAGATTCGAACTAAAAATATTCTACGTCACATCTGTTAAAGACTATTCTATTGCTGGAATCAGCTATTATTTACCTTTAAGATAATTTAATAGCATATAAGTTTATTAGGAACAGTAGTTATAGCAACAGTATAATTTGTGATAGAGAAACGTTTTCGTAAAAGTATTGCAATGCTGCTACTTATAGTGTTGCTATAGCTGGTGCAGGCGACACTGTTGATCATGTAAAATAAATGAACCTTTTGGTCTCCTGGAGTGCTTTTTCAGCAACATAATTGCTAGCCTTATAGGATTATTTTTCAATACAGCGACTCATCTCCTTAGGGAGAAAATATAATAAAATTTATCAGAATTTAAAATTCTAGACGTGCCCTTTAACTGCACAATACGCTTGGATGCAGGCTGCATATTATTTCTCTTTTCTGAGAATCCAAGATCAACCGACCGAGCGGTTAAAGTCGCTAAAGGCTGGTAGTTCAACTTAGGTTAAATTCCAGGCCAAATAGCACCCTGCATGGCCCATTTCGTAGATGTTTTGCATGTGTAACGTGTTTTGCATGTGTAATGTGTTTTGCATGTGTAACGTGTTTAGTTTGTTTTAGAATATTTTTGAAACAATGAATATTGAAAACTCACTTTTCACTTCATTCATTTGTGTTCCATGTAACCACAAATTTATTGCAAATTTTTAAAATCTGCACACACATTTCTAGCACGTAAGGCAGAAAATCGAAAGGCCAGTTTCTAAGCTGCTGCAATCTTTCAGAAATACATAACAAAATCGGATAAGGTAGAATCCATGTTTGGCCTTCATCTAATGTGTTAGTTTGTAATGTTGCGCGCTTCCAACCTGCACGCAACAATAGTGGTGACTGCTATGAACTGGAAAGTGCACAAAGTCTTGAGAAGGGTTTAAATCCCTTTATATTCAACTTTAGAAATTACAGATGCGTGCACTTAACGCTCGCAAACTACGCCGACACGGCGGTAAAATAAAAATAAGAAACTAAAAATGAATAATAACAAGTGACTATCTACGAGGCTCTCTAAAACGTAACCGCTTTTTAAATAAAGCTGATAATTCAGCAAACTTCTGAATATTACGTTGAAAGATTTAACTATCTACCGAGGCAAGCACACAGGCCGAAACGCGTGGTTCTTCAATTTCTACCAAGCCACCTCCACACTCGTGAAGCAAGAAAGCGCACTTTCGAACTCGTTTCCGTTCTATTTAACTCAGAATACTTCCGCTGACTATTTTGAATACTTTGCGCGTTCTACTAAAATTTACATACTCTGGCATTGGCATTCCAGGGCAAAGTAAGGCTTGATAGTAAGGAAAGATAGTTTAAACTTAAAATAAATGTTAGTTAAAATAAATATAAACCCTACATTTCCCGCTGCCAGAATTTGGTAAACTTGGAAGCTGGTCCTAGAAACGACCTGTTGAAAAGTTGCCACAATTCTGAACTAAAATTTAAGAGCCTCGTTTACATAAAAAAACTGTTTTCTCACAAAAGTTAGAATAAATTTCCGTAGATACTTATTTAACCCTCTCTTCTTACAGCAACCTTTCCTGGACTTCAGCAATGACTCTGTTCTCTTCCTTCCAGCATCTGGAAGGAATAAGTATCAGTATCTTTCTAAATACATTATAATTTACACTTTCTTGACACTGAATAAGTTTTTGTTTTTGATCGATTTATTTTCCTTAGTTACTGCTTAATTCACATTCATTCAAGTATTCAAACATGAATTTAACTTTACCCTGGCTCTCCACCATGTGTGGTGTCAGACGGGAATATTCGTGTTTTAGTATTGCAACACTTCCCCTAACCACAATGATTTGTTAGAATTCAACGACCAAATAGACACACCTTACTCGACATTCTAAAACTCGATGAGCTATTTTAACATTCTTAAAATTCAAGTGTAGGTGGAGAATCCTACAAAACACATTCATTCTAAATTCCCCCTCATTCATCTTTAGACATGGCTTTCGCTCTAGAGCATGATTTTATCTACAGTTTAATACTTAAATTTGAATTCATTTCTTTTGAGCATTTACTTTTAGCATCTAAAATTTTATGCTTCTAGACTAAATTCTACTTTTACATAACTTTCAAGTATTTACGTATATTTACAAAATTCTAATCCATATGATTTTTACAATTTACCATAAAATGAATAAGAGAAAAATAAATTTTTACTTTACGCATTCTTCGCCAAGCTGGCGGCACTGAAACTAAATTTGTTATTAATACAAGAATACGAAGTTATTTTTATCTTCGGCGAAATTTTGCCTTGAACATAACAGAATTAGTCTTTCGACCAACAGAAACTGCTTGTTCTTAGATTTTATACTTAAAGAAAATAATACTTTTGCCTTAGCTAAATAAAGTAAAACAAATCTAAGTCTAAACCGAGACAAATTGACTTCCGTCAAATTCGGAACAAAAGAAAAAAAAATTATAGAAGATTTTAACTTATCTTTGAGTTTTCGATGATTGGAACTCCGACATCCTCTTCTGGCAGAACTGCTCCCACGATATGGAATTCATCGACGTCAGTCGTCTCCTTTGTGTCCTTCGAGTGTCGTCCATGTTGATATTTCTTTTTCGCCCTCTGCATGCTGGCCTCTTGGAGTGGTAGTCGTCGGGTTGCTGTCTTTTCAGTTTTGCCCCTGGATGGCTGGTCTTGGCGTCTTCCGGTCTGGAATCATGCTTGAATTTCTTCTGTTGGTGGTGGTCTTTTCGTTCCTCCTGCTGTCTTTTCGTTCTCGGGAACGGCGGCCTTGTTTGCACCTGACACTCTGGCCCTGGAAGCGTTTTCCTCGATGCAGAATTTCTACTGCGATACGTTGTAAGTGGTCTTTTCCTCTTTACCAAAGCTTCTTTACGCGGCGGCGTTGCTTTCTTGTATTTCTTAAATGCTGGAGTCTGAACGTTTTCATTTCTTCTTTTCGGTACCGTCGCATGAGTTGTAGCAGGGCTAGGTTTCTCTTCAGTTCTCTGCTTCTTGGGTGGTGGAGTGGGTGACATTACTTCTGGAACTTCTACTTCTTTTACGCTTGAGTCCTGCAAGAAACTTTTAAGGATTTCAAAATCATTTTGATTATAATATTTTTTTTTTACCTATTCGGGACTTGCTTTACAGATTTTCCCTCTCTCGTTCTTAAGGTACAATACGACTCCTTTGATTTCCTGAATTACATAGGGGCCGTCAAATTTTGGAGCTAACTTTGCAGTAAAATTGTCTGGGGCACTTGATAAAGAAAATTTTCGTTGACTATTTTGAATACTTTGCGTATTCTACTAAAATTTACATACTCTGGCATTGGCAATTCCAGGGGAAAGTAAGGCTTGACAGGAAAGATAGTTTAAACTTAAAATAAATGTTAGTTAAAATAATTATAAACCCTACAAGTTATAAGTAATTCCGATGCTAATAGGTCAAATGACTTTTAAGTCCTAGCTCTGATAAGCTAGGACAGTCGCATGAGTAGATATGAGGCCACATTATGGTAACAGGTTTACAATGAAAACCTAAGAACAAGAGTTTGAGCAATAAAGCGAAAACAAAGCAGCATTAATGAACAGTATTATTAAAGCTGTTTAAATTAGAAATCATGCTTATATAGCAGGACATAAGGATCAAAACACGTGAAAAATACAGAATGAATAAAGAAAGTAAATAAAGAAAATGAAGTTATACGGGGAAACAGCATTTTGATAAAGATATTTGACACGAGATAGGAGAGGAAAAAAATGTAAAAAGGAATGCTCATAGTAGAGACTAAGAAAATATTCAAACATAGGGTTACATGAATAGTGTTGATCTTTAATCTTTAATCACTCCACGTCCAATAAATCCGCGTTTAGAATAAAATCAAAATCAGTTTTAGAGATATGTAAGAAAAATACACTTCTACTTCAGAGATCACAAATTTGAAAAATAATGTTAACGCATGTATATTTTTTTTCTGTCATCAATTATTGTTAATACGTCTTACAGACATGTATGTCAAAGATGTGTAAAAAAAGCGCATATACAAGAGAAGCTATGGGTACAAAATAGAAAGCTAAAAATTTACGAAATCGTAGCATAATTGTGACTATTTTTTGTGAGAAAGCACAAGTGCTTCAATAATCGTTTAAAGAAAATACTCATTTTTTTTAAAAAAAAAAAAAAAAAAAGGTAAGATTATGCATTTGGTAAAATGATTTTAAAAGCTTCATAGTGAGAACAAAATTTATCGCCTTGTAAATATTCTCATTATAACCATGATAAGTATGGTATCATAGCTAGAGGATCATTTCCCTTCTCATAGCGAAAATTGAAAAATAATGTTACAAATTTTGCATGTGTATTGTAGTGACATTAGGTCTCTACAATACACATGCAAACAATGCCCTCACCGTGACTCGAACCACGGACCTATCGAATAAGCGTCGATCGTGCTGACTATTACACAACAAAGGCATGCTAAGAAGGCGGGAGAAATACCTTATATACTCCCCCTTTTAAAGGGCTTTAGGAGCGACTGGGGATTAGGAGACAAAAATGAAAAATATTATATTCTAGTGGAGGAGAATCATCATCCACCACCTTTTTTAGTTCGGGCACCAGTGCAGGGTCATGTAGAATTTTTGTAAACAGGAAATTGAAGAAATGTGCAATGCCCACACCGGGACTTCACCCATGGACCTCTCGAATATGCGCCGAGCGTGCTGCACCCCAAAGGCATGATAAGAAGGCGGGAGAAATACCTTACGACGCAAATAATTAACGAAATTATATGATAATTGTAGCATTTCTTGTGTATTATAACGTAAACGACCTTGCAGTGAGAAACATAGATAATAATGTAAGTTTTTTAAGATTAAGTTCAGCAATGCTTAAATTGTAAAAATAGAATAATGAGAACAGGAATAAGGAGAAAGTAGTTCTAAAGTGCCTTGGCCAAATTTTTGTAGTCAATAACATTGTAGAGTTGCGTGCCTCCAACCTGCACGCAACCAAGAGGTGACTGTTGAAACTGGAAAATAGACAGAGTCTTGCTAAGGGTTTAAGTCCCTTTTTATTCAACTTTAGAAATTACAAATGCGGGCTCTTGACGCTCACAAACTACGCCGACCCGGCGGTAAAATAAAAATAAGAACCTGAAAAGAAATAATAACAAGTCTCTAACTACGAGGCTCTCTAAAAGTAACTAACCTCACCGCGTTTTACAATACCGCTGCTAATTCAGCAAACTTTGAATATCACGTTGAACGAATAACAATTCTCCGAGGCAAGCACACAGGCCGAAACGCACGGTTCTTCAATTTCTGGCTAACTACCTCCACGCTCGTGAAGTACGAACAGCACACCTCGAACTCGTTTCCTTTCTATTTAACTCAGAATACTTCCGCTGGTAATTTGAATCCTTGCGCGTTCTACTAAAATTTACATACTCTGGCATTGGCAGTTCCAGGGGAAAGTAAGGCTTGACAGGAAAGATAGTTTAAACTTAAAATAAATTGACAGGAAAGATAGTTTAAACTTAAAATAAATGTTAGTTAAAATAAATATAAACCCTACAACATGAAAGACATTAGTGATTTTTCAGCAGCTCGGCGAATTTTTAGAAGATTCGGGAAACCGCTTTTTCCAGAAGTGCCAGAAGCGAACCGTAAAAATACGGCTCAGAGAATTAGGAGGAGTCAGCTGCTAATCATGCTTGAAAGTTTGCTAATCAAATAGAGTCACCTCAGTTGCAATTTAGAGCTTACTCTGTTAGTTAATATGGAGATTTACGATATTTCTCGTGCGTACTGGGTAAATTATTTAATATTATCATTCTTTTGAGCTGTTTACAGGTATCTGTTGTACTGCGTATAATTGTTATATATTACAAGTTGTCAATTTCGTTTTATTTATATAAAGTGATTATTTAGAAAGCAAGCTACGAATCCAGAGCCAGCATCAAATAAATAAATGCATAGTTTTAAGACATATGTTTACTCTGCATTTTTATTTCATACCACAATGCAAAATATTATCCTGGTCTTGAGGAAATATCACCTGCTTTTTTTCATCCGCTTTTGTGGCTATTATATCAACAATTAATTTTGTTGTCGACAGTGTATCAAACATACCATAAGCACTCAGGCAATTATCAAAAATATATCCAATTGTCAGGAAATGATTGTAAATCTGAATATTCACAAAAACAATGTATGTTTCATTGCAAAACATTTTAGAATAATAAGTATTGTAATTAATAAATATTGTGCTAGATGTGTGATACCAAAACTGCGTAACATAATTTATTATCTATATTAAATATTTATATAGAATAAACTAAAAGCATATATACACATAAATGTTATATATTGCTTCGAGCTATGGATTCGTGTCTAGATAATTTTTTAAGTAATAGCTCCAGATGAGTAAAGAAATTGACAATTGATTATGACTAATAACGGCAAACAACACAATAAATAGCTGAAGGAAAATAATAGCGAAGAGTTTTAAACAATACAATCTTGCTGCACAAAAGATATTGTAAATTCTCAAAGAGTAAATTATAAATTGCAAGTCACGTAGATGCCTTAGAACCGAAACGTATCAATATGGATCAACAAATGACTTCCTAGCCTAGCTCGTCTAGCTTTCGAAGCCATACTTATAACGTGTTTCAAAGGTTTCTGTAAACTTTGGGAAAAGTCTTTTCTGAAACTTCAAAGTTTTTTTAAATCCTCCAAGTTGAGCCATTGTTACAATTTGCACGCTATTGGACTCAGACTTGGCAGCTGTACAATTTTATTCAAGAAGTAACGCCCACACGCAAAGCATGTAGCCATAAATTCGATTACACGATTAATAATTCCTAAAGTTATGACCCTGAAAACAAAAAATAATAGCTAAATAAAATAATGCACAGTATTGCAACAATACATAATAAACAACAATGCAATCAAAAGGATTTAAATATTTTACTAATTTTCAATAACATATTGCTTTGCTGATAACAGGTAAAATGAATAGCTATTTTATTGAAAAATACTTAATTCGTTTCTTAATTAATAACTAGCTTGAATCATATGCAGCAGTTTTAATTTGAGAAATTTTATTGCATTATTTTCTTTTGGTCAGCAGAAATCTTAAGTTGGATATTTATATAATTGCAATAGTTTGCTTTCTTCTAGGACAAATTGAAAAAAATATATAACCTCATAGAATAAAGTATTTTTACGCTCTAGAACCTTTCCTTCCAGCTCTCTAAGATGTTTAATGAGAGTAGAAGTTTAAAACAAGGAATTTATAAAACGTGGATCCCACTTGTGTTCAGCAAATATTTATTCTGTAGTATTTTTTTAAAATTTATTCATCTCTTAATCTATTTTATAAAAATTCCGCATATGTTAAACGCATATTCAAAGATTAAGATATCAGCATACATTTAAAAATATAATATTGAAAAATGCAAACCGACCGGTTGACTGAATAGGCAATCAATCGCAAATTATTCGAACGGAGTCAAATCCTGGCTAAGGGATCTTCAATATGGAAATTTTCAGGGATTGTTTTAATTTTTTCTTATTTTATATAAATAAGAACTAGTTTTCAGTATAGCGTTATAAGGTACTTTATGTTAATTAAAAATTAATATGATTTAAAATATTTAATATAATTTCTCTTTTCTGTAGTCATCATCAGATTGCAAGTCAGTAGGCTGAAATTTTAGGGTTATGACTATTTTTTTGCAGTTAGTGCTTTTGACAGCCCTACCTGCAATTTACATGCTATCACGAGGTGTGATAGAGATTATTTCAGTTTTATTTTGCTGGCCGATGTTAACATTGTCCATTTAAAAATGTTGAGCTAAATTTAAATAGGCCAACTTGTGGAGTACCTAACTATAATACTTGAATTTGAATATCCGTTTATGTTATTTTAAATACCCGCAAGTGGCAGAAGTTGTTTGTATGCACAAGAAGAGCCTTCTGTTTAAGTTAAAGATCTAATAAAAAGGTGGTTATATTAACATTCTTAGAACTTTGTCGTAATTCGCCTATAGGGTCTGAAGGACATTGACTTAAATTTCTACACAATTATAATTTATCTTATGAATTATCTTATGAAGCCAAACTTTCTGATATGCAAATAAACTTCTCGCACATTTCAGTGGAATAATGAAAGCCGAAAAGCAAAAACAGTATGTAGCCTTTATAGTACTTATAAAGATTCGTAGTTAAGAACATTGCTAAAAATGCAAATCTATTTTTATTTTCAGCAGTTTTTAAATCAATGATATTTTTCGCTTGAATTCGCATACTTTTAAGAATCAAACACATTTATAAGTGCATATAAGTATATATTACATCAAGAGAAGTTAAATGCAGATGCGGTTTTTTTTTACTCAGTCTGTTCTTATTAGTATTACGTTATTATTTTCTATTATTTGGATACTATATCAGTCAATTGTGAAGAAATTACCTGCTTTTATTTATATTATACAAGTGCTTTTAATATTGAGCAAATGCATAACTTGCTTTGTAAATCTGTTACCATTATTTAATGAAATGTTAACTAGAAATGCATTAATGAAACGTCTGCAATAGAAATATAAATCCACTTAACTCAACAACTCGTATCTATTTATTTTCCTTCGAGCCTGCCATGCTTGGAAAAAGCAGAGTACAGATTAATTCTCAGCGGGGACATCTAATGGGGAACACAGTGGGTGTGCAGTGTTTTTTTAATATGCGGCAATTACTTAATCACAGTCTAGAACCTGTAGCCTAATTGCTTCGGTTTGTTCTTTAATAACGCTAGAAGGCACTTTTTCTGGGTATTTTCTTTTCACGAAGGTAAAACAAAAGAAGGTACGAACAATGCTTCAGTATTGATTATGTTTTCAACTAATGTATGCAGTTTCACAATGAACAACAAAATAAGTTTTATACATAGCAAATTTATTTTTCTCTTACTCTACTTGAATTTTAAATATTTCCTTAAAATTTAATTATTAGGCTATAAGAAAACTAGAAAATAGTTATTTATTTGCGTAAAATTATCTGCTTTTAATTTGCATTTCAGAAAGGCTATTAGAGTTGGGAAAGTATATAAATATCTTTATAAATCAGTTACCATTATTTAATAAAACGTTAAATGAAAATGGATTAGTGTATTTGGGTAGCAAAAGTGTGAACATTTAACAGAACCAATGTGATCTGTTAATACTCTGTAGAGATAAAATACAGAAGCGTGCTAACAAAGAAACTCTTAAAATACCTTGATAACATCTATGCCTTATGTCAGAAGAAAATATAATCACTGGTCTGTAAGAAAAATGTGTGAATATTACTTATTTAATATGTTATTACTTATGTTAAAAATCTATCCTGCATACAAACGAAAATTAAAAATTAATAATAAAGAGCACATAGTTGAGTTGATAGTTAACAAGTGATCAAAATGTACAAAATATAATAAGCAATACAGAAAAAGAAAGTAATAAACAAATAAAATTAAGAAAACTTCGCTGACGTAAAAGTCTAGTATGAAGAGTGATTTAGTACCAAACTAAAAGTCTTTTAAATATGTAATAAGAGGTCTGTCTCGAGTACCCAAATTCTTTTTCAACTGATTAAAAAGTACATTTTTTTTAAAATCGTTTTAAGGGAAGTAAATAAAAACTATAAAGATTAAAAAATAACACCCAAAAATAATAAACTAATAAAACTCACTAACGTGGTAGACGTCGCTCCTCAAAATGGCTGAACAAATTCGAACAGAGAAGCACGCAAACAGTATGGTTGCCAAACGTATGTAATATTTATATAAATAAATAATACAAAGTAAAACGCAGTTAAAACCCTAATGTATTTGTACGCTGAAAGCAACAACAAACGGTGGTAGTAATGCAAAATATATTATTTAGCGCATGTTAGGCTGTTAAGCCTAGAGTCTTGTGCTACTGGTCAGGAATAAATATTTTTTCATTTCAAAGTATTAGTTACTGTAATGTCATAAATTTAAGAACTAAACTTTTTAGCCTTTTTACTTTCATGTACGAAGTAAAGAAGACACTATAATCACAAAAAATTACAGGTGTCATATTTAACCGAAAATATAAATTTTGACCTCTATCGAATGCAATTTAATAATGTTTTGGCGGTACGCAAGGGCAGAATAAAGGACTTCTTTTCCCCAAACGAATTATAAAAGTGATGTAAATGGATTCAGAAGAGATTTTTTCGTGGCGTCTGTACGTACCTATGTACGTGTATATGCAAGTATCTCGCACAACTCAAAAACAGATTGCCTCAAAGCGTTGAAAGTTTGTATATAGGACTGATAAAACATGTAGCTGTACACCTCTCTTTTTGGTTGTAATCGCCGGCACCAAAAATAGTTTATATATATACATATACATATATATATATATATATATACATCCAACCATTCTGTTACTCTGCTCCGTGAGCTCAGTTTTCTTATTCTTATACGTTGTTAAACTGCACATTTGTTGCTTTAAAAATGAATGAATTATGATGTCCTTGTCCCAAAGTTAAGGTTTTTATGCCTTTAGTTAATTTGCATGCAACAACTTTAGAATAATCAACAACATAAAAGTTGTTTAAGTGAGGCTATGTCTAATTTTTTCCTACCATAGCAGCCATTTTTGTTTACATCTGAAACTTAGCAGAATAGTGAAGTAAGTCTTTCTGCACCTTCAGTGACTTTTTGCCAAAAGTGGGACAAAAGGAAATTTTTAGTTTTGTGCACCGAGAAATATGCCTTCTTGCCTGCTGGCCATATTGCTTGTTTTTGCGTAGAAATTTTAATCATATTTTTTTAAATTGTTTTAAATGTATTTGGTGTTTTATGTTTTTCTATATCTGTCATGCCTCGCGCTCGTTCAAACACGAGGTGGGTTCTTCTGTGTAAACTTACCATAGTGGGAAAATAACACTTGTCCACTTTGACATTTTCTTCACTAATTTATTACACAAACTGCACTATTGATATACCATACAACGAATACACTGTAAAATAAACTATATACAATATATATATATATATACAAGGCGCGCAAAAGAAATTAAAACATATTTCCTTTCCCTACGTTCTCACACGGCATGCTCGCCGGTCCAACTCCCCGTCCAGTCTTTCTTCCCCCCACCAGCCTGCCTCGACCGGTTTTTCTGGGGTAAGTCACTTCCGTTCTTCGTCTTTCATCAGGGGAAGGAACTTCACACCTCCCCTCTGGTTTGTAAATATTTACGACTGAGTCGAAAAATTTGAAACCCATATTATGTTGGCACTTACCAGGTAGTCCCTCTTTTCCGGGACACAGCCCAAGGAATCACAGTAAAATCAGAAAGAAAAAAAAAAAAAATAAAAAAAAAAAAAAAAAAAAAGCTCATGCTACAGTTATAAACACTAACACGAAAAAGAACACTTAAAACACCTAAACATAAAAACTGCACATGTCCAAATTTCTATAGCGATACAAACAAAACATTGCAATATCAACTCACTGACACTTCTGTAAGGAATAATTCGTTTACTAATATACCCTAATAACACAATCTTTTCTAGAGTAACCACAATAATACAAAAAAATAATAAATGAAAATTACAATATCTATATACTTTTTGCCATACTAGCATTGAACATTATCCTTTCTAGTGTTACAATAATAAACAAACACACACACAAAATATATATGTATATATGATACCAACATTAGTTTCTTTTTTTTTTTTTCAATTTAGTTCAGATTATTGGTCACTTATACATTCGTGAGGGATCCTCGACAATGCGTCTGCATCGGAGTTTTTAGCTCCTGGTTTATGCATTACAGTGACTTGGAAGCGGGATAGAGCTAATGCCCATCTCTGTAATCTAGCATTCCGAGGTATCCCTTCGGTTAAGTACTTTAATGGGTTATGGTCTGTATGCAACAAAATTTTATTTCCGTATGTCCAAGTTTCGAACTTGTCGAGAGCCCAAATAATTGCATACGCTTCTCTTTCTATAGTGCTCCATTTAGACTGAGCGCTAGTTAATTTCTGGCTAGCAAATGTTATCGGTCTAGCTTTCCCATACTCATCTCGTTGAAGTAAACACGCTCCAATACCTATTAGTGAGGCGTCTGTGTTAATTTCAAAAGGTTTCCGTATATCCGGCGTATATAAAGACGATGCCGTGCACAATGCATCCTTTAATTCTTTGAATGCCTTCTCGGCTTCAGACCCCCAAGGTATATCATTAGGTATAGATTTTCTCGTGAGCTCAGTTAACGGCCTAGCTATTTTTGCATAATTCGGAACATACTCTCGATAGTAATTATATAAACCCAAAACTGATCTTAATGCCTTTTTGGTTTTAGGTGGCTTCAAATTTTAATGACCTGGAATTTCTCTGGATCTGGGCCACGTCTGCCTGAGCCTACTATGTGACCTAAATACTTTACCTCCGACTTGCCAAAAGAGCATTTCTCTAAATTAGCCGTAAAGTTCAATGTCTGTAAAGTACTGAGTACGGCTCTTAAATGTTTAAGATGTTCTTCCCACGTTGACGAATAGACAATTATATCATCGATGAAACTTTCAGCATAATCACTATGTGGTCTAAGAGCTTGATTCATAACTCTTTGGAAAGTTGCGGCAGCACCTGACAAACCGAACGGCATCACTTTCCACTGATACTGACCCTTCGGAGAAACAAAACTCGTCAGATGTCTACTTTCTTTCTCCATAGGGATTTCCCAATACCCCTTAAGAATATCTAGCGTAGACAAATAACGTGCTGCCCCTGCCTTATATCGAAGCTCTTCTGCGTTTTGCATAGGAAATGGGACAATCTGACTTTCCGCATTAAGCCCTCGATAATCACAACATAAACGTACGCTTCCGTCCCATTTCGCTACACACACAATAGGGTAAGCAATCTCTGCTGTGGAAGGTTCAATTAAACCTCTTTCTAACAAATCAGCAATTTGCTTTTCCACCTGTGGCTTCAACGCCTCAGGTACCTTATAAACACGAGGTTGCTTTCTTTCAACTCCCGTTTTTAACCTGATACTGTGGGATCCTACCTTCGCACATTTAATCTCCCCGTCAAACACTACATGGAAAGATTTGATTAATCTGCTCAACTGATTCCTTTGTGACCTATCTAAATGTTTCCATTCCTCTGAAACACAGATCCTATCTAAAAGTTTGTCTACTTTAGGGTTTCTTTGAATAGACACGTGCTGCACCTCCCCAAATTCTGTGTCAGCCTCATAGATTATCTCTACTGCATTTATAGGCTGTATTTATTTCCGTAACTTATTTTGATGCAAATGTCTAACAGATTCATCTGGCAATTTTACCAAATATGAATGTGGAGACTTTTTCGCAACTATTTCTCCAGGTCCTGTCCATTTCGAGCAAAGTTTATTTGTTGACGTTGGTATCAGTACTACTACCTCATCTCCTATCTCGAATTCATTTTCCTTAGACTTGAAATTATGATGCTGAACATATTTCTGCTGTTTAGCTTCCGAATTTTCTTTAGCGAATTTCTCTGCCTCCTGTAACCTATTTCGAAGAGAAATTAAATATTCAGTAACTGATTTCCCAACTCCTTGTGGTAATACCGTCTCATCTACCCAACTTGATTTAAGTATCGCCAGTGGCCCCACTGGCACCCGACCATACATCAGCAAAAATGGTGAGACTCCGGTAGTTGAATTCGGTATCTCCCTATAAGCCCATAACAAATATGGTAGCTGCTTATCCCAGTTTCTTCCTTGAGTATTTATCGCGTGATGCAACATTGACTTCATTGTTCCTATCCACCTTTCCACTAGCCCGTTTGACTGCGGATACCCTGGCGTAGAAAATTTTGGCGAGGCCCCTAACCTAGTTAAAAATTCTTGTGTTAGCTTAGCCTTAAAGTTCGTTCCGTTATCCATGGCTATCATTCTCGGAACTCCTGTTCGCATGAAAATATCAATGAAAGCGTCACATGTAGCTTTCGCTGTTATCGCCTTTAGTGGAATTGCCTCCGGCCATCTGCTATGTTGATCAACAACACATAACACATACTGGTGCCCTCTTGAAGATTTCGGCTCAATCGGCCCTAAAACGTCCGCATTAACCACTTGAAATGGAAGTTCTGGCCTCCCTACTGCTGTAATTGGAGCCCTATCCTTCACTTTAACTTTCCTTCGTAGCTGGCATTCCTTGCAAGCTTCGCACCACTTCCGCACCTCCTTTGACAATCCTTCCCACCAAAACGACATTTTAATCCTTTCCGCCGTCTTCTTTGCTGCGAAGTGCCCCCCTTGTAAGCTTTCGTGAGCCAACTTCACAATTTCTTTCCTGCGGCTTTGAGGAACAACTAACTGACTACATCGCTGCCCATTGACACTTCCCGTATGGTACAAAATTCCTGACTCTAGCCAATACCCATTCTTGTTCTTAAGTGCATCCATGAACGCGCTTTTCAGCGAAATACATTCCGCTTGCTCCTGTCTAAAACGTTGAGTTTGCGATTGAGTTTGCTCACTGCCTCCCACTTCTACTTCCCCCTCATCTTTACTCCTTACCAACGGTGTAGTACGAGCTATTTCCGCTTCACCTTCGACCTCGTGACTGGCTTTTTCTGTCGATTCCTTTCCGTCCAAGTTATTCGATACCTGACTAACTCCCAATACTAGTTTTTCTTCCTTATTTTCTCCCCAATAAATATCTCCTTGCTCCCTGAGAAGTCTAAAATCTCGAGGTGTCACCAGCGCTTCCTCGTTCAAATTATGCACTACTGCTGCATGAACGTTTACATAAGGCTGTACCTCCTCTTCTCCTGACCAGATACTGATAGGTACTGTAACTAATTGGGCTTCTACCTGGGGTCCCACGGCGGGTTGTAACCATATCTTCCCTCCAGACTCCAAATATTTCTGTGGAACTACCGATTTCCGGATTACAGTAACTTCTGCTCCGCTATCAATCATTCCTTTGAATCTAGCGTTGCCTATCTGCAGTTCTATCCTAGGTAATTCCCCATTTGCCCTAGTTAACGGAATTTCTTCTGCATAGTTAGCTAACTTCAACCCTACGCATATTTTATTTAATCCCTTTGCTTCCACCTCATCCGTATCCTCTTTTTCGCTTCCTCTCTTGGGTTTCGCTATCAGGTTTATCGCTGGACAGAAACGCTTTATGTGTCCTTCACCCTGACACTGAAAACATTTTAGAACTTTCTTATTTGCCTGCATCATTCCTTGAGGTTCTAAAGATTTTACCCCTTTGTACTTCTCTTTATCAACCCTGTAATCAGAACTGAAATTCCCCTTACTCTTATTTGGTCGTCCTAATTTTGCCCCTTGTCTTATCGGTTCCTGTTTTGGTCCCACTTTATTTACTTCCTGAGCACTCGTATTGTAATTTCTAGGCATTGCTGCAACGTAATTATCCAAATCATTTGCAAGCTCTGACGGAGATAACCAGTTTTCTACCTCTTTTAACAGTATATGCGCCTTAACATTTGCGGGTAATTGATCTTTTACTTGATCGACAATCAATAGTTCTCTTAATTTATTAAAAGTCTTAACTTTTCTGGATTCTAAGTAGAAATCAAGTGCTGCCTCAACCCTCGCTATGTGCTGAGTATACGTTTCCTCATATCTTTTTACACATTTTTCTAAATTCTTTTTATGTTGCAATGGGGTAATCTGGAATTCTTTTAATACTGTATCTTTAATCTTAATATAATGATCCAAATCCCTTTCACCCAGAGTTGAAATCAAACTTTTAACTTTAGTTTTTAAACTCTGCAAAATAATTTTCCCCTTATGTTCTTCAGGAATTTTATAGAGATTAAACATCATTTCCGCATGATGGAAAAAGAACGGCCATTCCTCAGGTTTAGATGGCGGGTCAATCATAACTCCTTTCATTATTTTTAAATGTTTCAAGAAATCATTTCCCTTGCTCTCAGCATCTGGAACCCCTTCATCCTCTGAGCCCGATTGATTTCCTCCTTTATCTATTTTCCTACTCTGAATTTCTAATTCTTTAATTTTTATCTCGTGTTCTCTCTCTAATTGTCTTTCTCGAAATTCCATCTCTTTTAATCGGTCTTTAGCCGCATCTGCCTCTAACTTACACCTTTCTAGCTGCAGCTCCATTTGAGCCTGCATGTTCTTAATAATTTCATCAGATTCTTCTGACACCCTATTTCTCCTTTTAGGACCCATATTAACTTCTGGTATTTCTTTTTACAGCTTTACCCATACAACACATAAATAACACTTAATTTTACAGGCAAACATACATATTTCACTACTACTGAATGCTACCATTATTCATTTAGCAAACATTATCATTAGTGAACACAATCATGAATACCTTTCTCATATTACTATTAACATATATTTCACCATATATTGTTAACACATAAATACCAAAAATTATTAGCTTTTGAATTAGTACAAAAAAAAATAGTTCTGAATACTTTGGCCTTACGCCGTAATACCTTACATATTCTGGAAATGAAACAAACATTTACTTATTGTTCTCAAATCCTTAAACTAATTAATTTTTACTCAACCTATTAACTTTAATGACTAAAACATTTTGCCAAAACACGACAACAACAAAAATAGATAATTTCTACCTTAATTAGTAACATGAGCACACAATTAAATGTTTCGAAATTTCTGCTGACATATTTTTGAACTATTTTAACATTCATTTAGCATACATTATCTCCTTAATAACGGAATTAATCATAATTCATTATTTGCATATAAAATATACTTTCTAAGTGTCTACTAGCTTTAACGCCTGGCATTCTCATCATGTTATTAACCGACATTAACACAATTTTAATTTTCTCCGTTACTATAGTAATTATAGGGAGGGAGCTCCCTTCATTTATATATTGTGCTTCCCAAGAAATTAAGAGGGACTTACCTTTGATCCCGATAGTAGAAAATGACGAGTTGTGCTCAATTCTGTACAATTTCCTCATCGCGCTGCATAACACTTCACTTAATAATATCACCACGGTAATACTGATGATCACTTTTACCATCCACTGTTTCAACACTGCACGAACATTTCAATTAATAATATCACTACGGTAATACGGATGATCACTTTTACCATCCACTGTTTCAACACTGCACGAACATTTCAATTAATAATATCACCACGGTAATACTGATGATCACTTTTCACCAGCCACTGTTTCAACACAGCACGAACATTTCACTTAATAATATCACCACGGTAATACTGATGATCACTTTTCACACGACGAGGTTTCATACACCCTTTCGTTTATTTGCACGTGTAGGCTTACGCGTGCCACTTTCCGTCTTTCATGACCATCTTTTGTCATCTTCCTTGCTTTCGTGACTTATTTCCTTCATTTAAACCACGTTCACTCAAATCACCTTTTACGATCTTACTTCCTTCGTATTTTTGGTGATTTCATTTTTCCCACTATCCTGTAGCGATGCGCCATTTGTCATGCCTCGCGCTCGTTCAAACACGAGGTGGGTTCTTCTGTGTAAACTTACCATAGTGGGAAAATAACACTTGTCCACTTTGACATTTTCTTCACTAATTTATTACACAAACTGCACTATTGATATACCATACAACGAATACACTGTAAAATAAACTATATACAATATATATATACAAGGCGCGCAAAAGAAATTAAAACATATTTCCTTTCTCTACGTTCTCACACGGCATGCTCGCCGGTCCAACTCCCAGTGCCCTCTCCGTCCAGTCTTTCTTCCCCCCACCAGCCTGCCTCGACCGGTTTTTCCGGGGTAAGTCACTTCCGTTCTTCGTCTTTCATCAGGGGAAGGAACTTCACAATATCTTTCAATTTTTAATGAAGATATTTCCAGCTTTTATGTATTTTTGCCTTGCCGCGGATTAAGACCTGAATTAATTGAATGAGAAATACATCTCTAATGAAATTCGAGAAAATAAGTATTTCGTGTTAGAAGTGAATATTGTCGTCAGTCTGTCTCGGACAGAGCAGAATGTTTACGAGTAGCACATGCGCAATAGGTAAGCTGCGCTAAATCATCTGTGAAAAACTGTTTCGTTTTTATTTTTTTAATTTCTTTTATACATCGTTTTAGATTTCTTATATTATTTGAACAGAACATATTGGCAACGATTAGATAATTTTTCAAATCGTATAATTTTTGTGCATTCTGAGTTATAAAAGGACTGAGATCTAACGCTGTTAAGTGAACCTAGCGCCAGAGTGTCGCTGTGGTAAACAAATATAATGAATTTTGAAGAGTGCATTTATTCTATTGTGATTTATGCGCTATCACCGAAGTAGATTTAATTCAGTTCAATAAGATTAAATGAGATGCCGGAAAATATGCTTATAATTTAATTTTCCGTACAAGGAAGTCATGTGTTGCACACGTCAGATTTTTTTTAGATAAGGAATACTTGCCACGATAGAGCAATGAATATTAAGTAAGCAGACAACAGTGCCATTGTACATTATGTAATTTTTCTCCCATTTGTTTATAAACTATACATTTCTAGAAAAACCGAACGGCGACGTCTCTGAACACTGATTGAGATTTTAATTATTTTCTTTGCGAGTTCAGAAAGAGGCTAATGAATTTATTTTTTTCGTTGCCTTAACCCTAATGACGATGCAGCGAAAGATATATATTACTTTTTCCTTATTGGTTTCAACATTTTTTACAACTTCCCTGAAAGTTACCGATATTATTTTGTTTATTTTTGTATGTGTCTTGTTCCGAATTGAATATAGGATGGAATTTAAACGCATTAATCATTTTATTTTAATATATTACACATTAAATATATATATATATATACATCTGTGTGTGTGTGTGTGATAGAAACAAATTCAGAAATAATAACCAGCAGGAATTTTGATGGCGTAGAAGTGTTGATTCATAATGAATTGGAAACTGGAGGCGAAGATAGATTAAATCTTCATTTTTGATTTCAGCAAACATGTTGCAGCCGCAATCTATTTGGCTGGTTAATTGTGCCTATTCCAAAGAATTTACATTTTATACAAATTTGCAGTAAGAAAGAAGAACCAAATAGACTGCAGTCAAGATATGGAGAAGCGTAGAAAGCAAGGGTGTTATGTGCAGGGTGAAATCTGAGACTGAGTTAGTTTTGGTTCTCAATGCATTTTGATTGGATAGTTAACATTGCTATCAAATTACTGTTGGCTGTTTGAGTTCCAGTTGCATTTACATCGTCAGAATTTTGTGAGAGTCATGCAACATAGATAAGTCTTCAAATGACGCAGTGAAAGTAAATGTTACTATTTTTAGAATAGAGAAGGAGAATTAATTTACGCTTCTAATTTAATCTTTTACGTATTCTTTATTATATCTTGCTATCTCTTGCAAAAGACAATGTATATATATACAACTATATATATATATATATATATATATATAGTTGTTAGCGTAGGGACTCGTAACAGAGTGAATGCACACACAATTGATGATAGCTTGATAAAAAGAAACATTTCACAATTCTGGAATTTTCTACAAAAATACTCGTACAGCTTTTCACAGTATCACACAGTTTAATCAGTAATTACGCTTGAAACTACCAAGAACGTTAGACACAAACACTGAAAAGCGCATGGAAAAGGCGAAGCTATTACGGAGATATCTCAGATGCTTCGCAGTCGACTCTCAACTAACAACTGAGAGCAGATGCTCTCTGCCGCCCTACGCAGTTTTCAGTCGGTCGCCGAGAAAACTCTAGTACTTTTCGAAGTTACTGTAAAAGACATATGAGGGATGGATACGCTTACAGATATGTATGAAAGTTATTCAGTTGCAATATGCATTACGGTGATACAGTGACCAGACAAAAAAGTCGCCCGATGTTGGTCAAGTTTGGCGACGTTTGGCGAATTCTCGCCAAAAACGTCGCGAACTTGATAATATCTCGCGAAACTAGCGAGATAGCCGTTTACTTAACCAGACTTGCTCCTCTTTTCTTACTTTTTCTGGCAAAGCATCGACTTTCTAGACTTTCTTGTTCAATTATACAAAAAATATGCTACAATTTCACATATAATTTCACTATAATTATTTACTTAGATATAAAATTCCTAACAATGTATATGTGTGCATGTCTGTATGTGTGTGTAATATATATGCATGCATTGTAAACATTATAACAATGTTAATCCCTTTTTCAACTTTTTATAACTATTTTTCACGTCAAGCCGATGATAAAGATGAATTAAATTCATATGAAATTCTTTTAATTCATATAAAACAATGATAAGACAGCTCTTTTTTCAAAGTCATGAACTGGATCGTTTTCGATACGACTCTAATTCTTTTACCTCGCAAAGGTAGCTTTCTTCTATTTCACTAATTCCCATACTAGGCAGATAAGCAAATTTTGGTAATCTATGTGACGTTGGCGAAACTTTGCAATTGTTATGGAAAATTCTTATGTATTTTTGTTGTATATAATTTTTGCGTATTATTTTACTGTGAATTTGTATTGTGCTTATTTTAAAATTAATGTATAATATTTAATATTGTTAAATTTTACGGCAAAGCTTCCTTTAAGTTTGGCAGAATTGTGTTACAATTAAAAATGCGCGGATGTATTTCCGTTTCTCACGCGTAGGCTTCTTTGGAGGTTAGAGGTCGCTGTCCAGCTGCATTTTCCCCTTTTTTCGCGGGGGTTGAAAACACGTGTTTTTCTCGTTCAGAGGCGAATAGTTCTAAGGGGCGGCGATTTTTTTGACAGAGTTATAGGTTGGAAACATTCTTCTGTTGCGTGGGAAAGAAAGGGTCTGTCATCTTGTAGAAAGTTCTGAATTTCTGAGAATTTCAGTGGCAATTTATTACCTTTCTTCTAGTTGGCGAAAGGGAGTCCAAGTTTCCTTAAGATTGGCTAAATTTTTAATTTTAGTGTTGTTTGAAGCAATAGTAATTTTGAGGCGTTTCTTGGTATGTGTAAACCGAGGTTTCTTAAGCCGTTGCACGGAAGGCAGGAGGAGATTTTTTTGGACTGAAAAAGAGATTTTTTAGAGAAGACTTTTTAGCAGATTTTTTTTGGAGCCTTAGCGGGTTTGCTACTTTGACGGCGGCCGCGGTCAGTGAGGTGCTGAGATGGAGCGGAGGAAAAACGCGGCGGTTCTTCGGGGTTCGATCGCGGTATACAGTTAAGTTTTTATCTCCGAGATTTCTGGGTACGGAGGGTCCGAGACAGTGCGGGTGCTCGACATGTTGACGGCGGCAATTCTTGCGGCCTATTATTTTCAATTTCGTCGCTGAGGTTTCTTTTTCTCATTTGTGGAACAATCTGAACTGCTCGTTCGTGCTGGAGTTGCTATTTTGCTTTAGAAAAGATGGAAATTTGGATAGTCGTCATCGCCTGAGGTCTGCCTTGGTCTTTGTCTCCAGTTTGGACCTCCTTCTCTTATCTTCAGTGGAACTTCGAAAACGGGAAGTTGATAGAGTTAATGTGCTGCTTAACGGAGGAATTTGAAAACTATGAACTATGAAAAGGCTCTGGTTCCGGAAACAACGATGAAGATTTGGCAGTTAATGTTTCGGCGATTGGATCTGGGCAGCTCCTTGAGTCTCTCGAAGGTGGTACGCCGATTTCATGAGTGACTTTATATTTTCATTGGTGTTTAATTTTGATAATTAATCTTTTTAAATTTGGAAATGTTTAATACTAAAGCAAGAGCTGTCATGTTAAGTAGATAAAATTTGAGTATATTTTACTATATTTTTAGCTGAGAAAGTTTTTTTTTTATTTAATGTTTAATAGTCAGAAGTTAATTGAACTAACTGGAGGAAGTGAATCTTTATTTTAATGTTTAATAGCTATGTTCAATAATATGTTTTATTCTAAATTAGGTTTTTTTAATGAGTTTAATCTTCTTGAGTTCCTGTTTAAAATGATTAAGAACTGTGACGCGTTTCGCTATGATTTTTGTATTAATGGATTAAAGATAAATATGAGATTGATTTGAAAAAAACTATGAATAACTTTAAAAGATTTTTGTAGGGGTAGTCTGGCCAGCTATCTTAAGTTATAATGTGTGGGAATTTTCAATAAATGTGTTTATTGTCTTTAATATTGTATGTTTTTTTGTGTATTAATTGTGGTCTACTGTAGGTCACCCATGTGATCCTTACGGAAACATGATTTATCAACCGAACCTGGGTAATTATATTGCGGTAGTAGGGAAAAAAATCAGGTTTAAGGGTCGGTGACTATACGATCTGCTTACTGAATTTGTTTTGATTTGATGAGTAGACTTCTTAATTGGGAGATTGTATCTTTCCCCGGTGTTTTGAAGAGTTCTGTGTGGTATTTGAAATGTTAAAGGTTTAAGGCTATCTCTAGATTTTGTACTGAAATTTATGTGTTTTCAGGTTGGAGATCTAAATTAGTTTTCATTTAGTGAGAGAAAGCCTGTTAAAGATTTTGTTGTGGAAGTGCATTTTCGAATTTTGTTTTTGTGAATTAATCGTGATTCTACCTAAACACCAGAGAGAATATCTTTCTTTGATGTCTTTTAGATTTAAAAGTTTTGATTATGTATGTACAAAGTTTAGTAGTTTTTTTTTTTTTTTTTTTTTTTTTTTGTCGCGGCACCAAGCAGTCAGTTGAAAGAGTAAAAAGTTAAATGAGAAAAGTTTATTTTTTTTTCGACGTAACACAATTGAATTCAATATGGGAGTTAAGATTCTCCTGTTAGGAACTGGTATCTTGAACACATATTTTATAAATTTGTATTTCAAGATAAAATATTCCTTTCGTAATTTCCTTTCAGCAAGATATATAAAGCGAACAGTAATACTTTGCAAACTTTTAGGTAGAATTAAAATATGCAAGTACACATAGAAGTGAGAAAGACGTCATACCGCCCGCTCTAGGTTACCAGATTCGTTCCCACTGACTACCGTGACGGATGCTGTCCAAGAAATCAAACATTCTGGGTAAATACCCAGAGGTATGTTGTTACCAACGCCATTTTCTCTTAACATAAACAGAAAATTAACGGATATTTTGCAAGTTACAGTGGAATCTTGATTTACCAGTTTTTAAGTAAAAAGAGGAAAAAATATAACGAACGAGGCAAAATGATTTAATTCTTAATTTTCAACTCTACAAATAGGTAACATATGAATCATTATTTATATTCAGTCTAGTATACTACATTATTTTTTTTAACAAAAGGATGATCCTTTTCCTTTTTGGTTAAGTTTTGTTTCAACAGAAAATACGATTTATCGAGACTTCAAGGTTCTCACAGTCTGCATTGTTTTCCTTTTGAGCATAGAAAATCCACGTAACGTTTCGTAGCCGGGGAAGATTTCGTGTGTCTCAGTGAATTTTGGAAAAATCTATGTCGATTTTAGTCTCCTTCATCTTATTCCTCCATACTTCTCGTAGACTCAAACTAAAAATTAAGATGTATAGGAAAACGATCGATAGAGTCTATTTATTATCCTGTTTGTATTGTGAAATAAAATATGTTATAATTATTTAGAGTAAAATGATTCATACTTTCATAAAAAATAAGAGCCAGCGTGATTGCGTTTAATACCAAAAGGGATAAAATCAATGATGCCATATTTCAGAAGTTGCTTTGTCTATATATTATTCAATATTATGGCTGTCATGGAATATTTATGAATGCAATATAAACCATATGCTTTGCCATTTAGTATATACATATGCTTTGTCTTGTAGAAGCAATAACAATTTATCTAATAAACTAGGTAAAAAAAAAAAAAAAAAAAAAACTTACCGGCTCACCGTAATACAGTAAAAAAATGTAGCTGGAAAATAATGACAGAATAGTTTCTACTGCTAAATATTATATCTTTTCGTATAACTTTGTTCGTAATAAACCTAACTGTTTTATTATTTTATGTTTGTGAGTTACATGATTTGTCTAAGAGTAGTTAAAAAATTGAGAAAAATCTTCAAAAAATACCCAATAGTTTATTAAATAGAAACTTGTCATCAGAGAGGATATTTCAAGTAAATAAAAGTAAACTATGTAAGCATGAAATGCGTTGAAAATATATTAACCTACTTTATAGATCTAGTTCAGAGTAATTAATCAAAATCAGCTTCTATTACATAGTAAAATATATTCAAAGTAATATCGTTCTCAATTAAACGATCTAGAGTTAAATGAGAGATATGAAAATACTTCGCCCGAGAGGGAGGAGAGATTTGTTAAAAAAAAAGAGCCTTTCACTAAGTTGTGTCTCACTGACAGGTGAAAGTATAAGTGGGATGGATACCACAAATTCAGCATCGGTCGTACAGGTATAGTACCACCGCACTAACTATTTAGATGCCCAACCCCCAGTTTTGATGGAGAATGTCCCAGTTTAGTTGGAGAAAACTCAAATGACAGTTCGAATGTCTTTCAACTATTTCCCCCTACCACTAAACCTTGACAAGACTTTTGTCTCTCCAGCATTTTTAAGTGCCCCCATGAAACACAGGCAGTATACCTATACTTTCCCCGGGTTCCAGTCGGCATTGACAGTCGGCATCACAGTTTGGTAAAACAGGATCTAGAGTGGTTATTCCTGAGGCCGAATAGAAGGACTCTTTCACTGTGGTTTCAAGTAGTCTTCTAATCTTAAAATCTAGGTTTTATACTTCTCAATTTGATGTAAAGCCTAAATCCCAGATTAGCTACCTTTTATTCAGGATCTTCCGCTTATTACGACGGATTTATCTCTGAAAGGTACAAGGGAAGAAACAACTCAAAAGCAGACTCTACTGTCAATTCCTTTTGTTCTTACATATATGGGAATTTAGCACAAGAGAATCTCATATTCATAGTTCATTTTCTGTCAGAACGGTGATTGCGCGTTAACAGCTGTCAGGAAGTTACGGATGTTAGGCATAAATTCCGGCCCAATGAAAACTTTTGGCCAATGGAAAATAATAAAGAGTCTGGCTCATTTTGTTGTGTAGTCAATTTAAGTGGTTCTATTTAATTAACATTATTTTAAGTATTACATATCAAATATTAAAATTTAGACTAAACAACGCTTATTTTATTTAATCAAAGTATTAGTTGTTCAATTTTATTAATTGAATTTTCTAAGCAAAGTTAAACTCTGTTCTTCGCTTATTATCATCGAGCGAACGAGATAACGGCATCTAGGCGAATTTCTGAGTAATATTGTGATTTAAAAATACTTAATATTATTAATTGTAATTGAAACTTATACTGCTTAAGCAGAAAAAAAATTAGTCTGAGCCTACTTTTATTATGTTTGTTATAGCCAATTAATAAAGTAAGTCATTACTTATTTTATTAATTGGAGTTATAACCGATTAATTGTCTAAATTCTGTAATCTGGTAAAATGTTTTCTGGGTTTTGAATTAGTAGGGTATGTAATAAGGTGATGGTGTACGAGACAAGGTCGCTTTCCGTTTTCTGTCCTGAGGAGGGGTGAAAGTGCCCCGGAAAAGTGGTTCTTGCTTTCTCACGGTCATTTGGCGAGTAGGGGGGATCACGAGTGAACTTTTTATGAATATCTGAGGGAAAAAGTAGAACTTTTTATACTGTTTTCTTCCTTGCGTTTTAAAGCGGTATTTCTCCCCAAACTGGGGGAAATTTTAAGAATGTGGAGGCCGTTCAGATTAAAATCTGGTTGCAGCCTTCCGAGAGCTCTTTTTTCTGTTGCTGTAACTTTTATCGTAGCTTCGCATTTTGCTCCGGCCGGTGTCAGAATGAATAAGCTAGAAAATTACGTAATGCAATTTCTTCAGTATTTCCCTTTTTGACGCACCTACGGTTTCGTCGATAAGGATGGAAAGGCGTTGCCTTACCCCCTCTGCTAATACTTCTAACAACCGGCTATCTCTTCATTAACCCGTTATTTAGTGGTTTCTTACTCTTACTCCTAATTTGCTGCTTTCTGCAATGGATGGCTGAAAGCCTCCTGTGAAAAAATATATTATTCAAGTACCTTGCCAAGTAAACTCAAGTGGTTTGCCCGGTCTATCCTATTAGGAACTTTGCTTACATTCTGTTCCTGGATAAGTTCGTCTGGTGTCTTATGATGAGAGTAACCATTTAGACAACTTACGGAGTACCCACTGCCCAGTTTTTTTTTTTTTTTTTTTTTTTTTTTTTTTTTTAAGGAGATTCCTTACTACTCCAGGGCAAGACGCAACTTCAGCCACCTGTGATACCTGCAATCCATCCAAATGACTGGGACTGCTGTTTTTTCCATCCTTTATCATCGGAACCATCTCTTCGGCTCCTGGCCCCACAGGCGGGGTAACTTGCCTCAGTGCCCGGATTCCAGGATTAATTCAGACAGATAAGATTACATCTTCCTAATTTAGGTTAATTTGCAACTTTGAAACTTTGATGTCCATACTTTTGAAAGGTGTCCGCCGAAAACATCGCGGACGAAAACATCTCGGAGAAAACAATGCAAGGCAAAAACGACACTGTATAGTACATCGTGGGAGAAAAGAAAGCAAAGAGAAAACATTGCAGTTCTAAAATATCGTGGTACAAAATATCGTCGTTGAAAATAAAGTGGTTCAAAAACTTCGCCGTTTAAACATCGACGTCGAATATATCGTGATAAAAAATAAAGTGTCTACAAATAACTGCATGACGATAACATCGCACACATGCGTTTTTAAGTCTTAAAAGCTATAAATGCATTTTCGCATAATGATTTGGGAGCGTAAGAAGGAAAGTGGGATATTTTTACGTTTATATTTCATATTTTCAAATGAACTAATGAATATTTACGGAAAAAGTAAGAAGGAAACTTAAGCATTTAAAAATTGAAAGTGAGTAGAAAATTAGTGCAACTTACAGCACTTGATAGAATTTTAAATTTACATAATTAATCTCAAAAAAGGTCATTAATAAATTAATCTTTTTTATAAAGTTTTACTCATAATTTTCATGGAAAATACAGCCTAAAATTGTTTAGAAAAAGGAAGATAAATAACTGCATGAATATCATACAATGTTCGAAAGCTTTTAGAAAGAGGTCAAAAATATTAAAGTTATAAATAAAGACTTATAACTTTGGTCAGTTAATACTCCATTTTAATTGGACAATAAGATTTGTCCAATTAAAATGGAGATATGGTCAAAATGACCGTTGCCATAATTCTAGTGCTAAAACATACTACATGAAATGAACATTCGAAGTCGTTTTGGATAGATTTATTGATAAACTACTACAGTCTTCGATACATGGAAGAAATTCTCAGTTATGCCTGTTATTTTCAATGCCTGTTAGAAAGCAATCTTGCCACAATATGTAAAACGTCCAGACCCCAATATGATCGAAATTCCCAGCATCATCATAATGGCACACTGTTGATCGAATGTCCATTTCATGTAGTATGTTTTAGCACTAGAATTATGGCAACGGTTGGTTGAGAAGGATTCGATGGTCCATCGTTGAAGAATTAGATGGTCTGTCATGACGAATTCTTAGTTAATAAACAACTAAACGAAAACGAAAGTAGTTGTAGATAAAATATTACAGGTTATTCGTACTTAATTCATAGATGAAGCATTGCAGGTATTCTTTCTGTTACAGAACTTAGTCATAATAAAGGTTTAACAAAAGGAGGCCTTGAGCTGGCCAGAAAGCTGGGTAATCTCTCTGTGAAATATCATTCTAATCAGGAAAATGTAGGGAAATTTAAGAAAGAACTGTTTTTCTTTGGCAGCCTCGTATGGAGAGTTATAATGAATCACCTAAAGTATGACTACAATAAATCATTACTGAATTCGATCGCAAAACCATTGAAATAGTATTACTAAAGGAGACTCGCACGGATTTTGCTCAACAAATGGCATAAAAAAATTTCACTAACACAGAGAGAAAATTATGTCTAAAAATGATAGCAGTGATATTTCAGTAGTAAGTAAACGTATATGCTGTTTATAGTCATATAAAATGAAAACGAATAAAATTAATTTATGAATGAAATCTTTTTTTCATATTGTTAAAAGAAAATGAAAAGAATGAAATGAATATTTTGAGAATAAAAAAAAAAGTTACTGATTTTTTAGTTTCGGAGTCAATGTCGTTTCCTACCATAGATAAAATGTCTTTTTTTTCTTTTTTTCATAAGAAATTCGTTACACATTCTAAATCCCCGTTCTCTTAGGTAGCATAAATGAACAATCGCTAAAAGACTGTATGAGGATTTATACCCCGTTCTTTAGTACAAAACAAAAGTCAGAAGGGTATAAAGAATCCTTTATTCAAAAATAAATACAGTTGTAAGAATAGATCCACTTGGGGTTACAAAAAAGCCAACATTTCTGGCTTAACTCAAACAGATAACGATGGACTTAATATATAATTAATAAATTAAGCCTAACAGCTCACAGGATAATTTAACGCACAGGAAGGCTTTCTCTCGTAGAAGTGGATGGAACAAACATAAGAGCTAGAAGCATTCGACGCCACGGAATCAGATTGCTAGTAATTCAAAATAGAAATGCGACCTTCTAGCAGGCGTCAAACGCTCAAAAATACCTTCTCTAAAATACGGTTTCTTTCAACCTCGTTTAGGATACATGCGCGCTAGCTGATTAGTATTCAGGCAGGAAACTGTGGGTGAAAACCAGACTGAAAGGAAAGTTGGTCTAACTAAACTTTTACTGTTAGTCAAACTAAATATGTCCCCACAACATATTCTTCAGGAATGTTTCTGTCGTGCTAAAACATAATTAGATGTTCGTAAGTTTAGAGAGGTGCAACATAAGCCATTCGATGTAATATATTAATCCTCTGAAAGAAAAAGGGGCTTTAACTTAACAGTTTTGACTTCTCAAGGTCTGACAGCATATACACATTTACGTAAACAAAAAGTAAAGACAAAGGAAAAGTCCAGCTTAAAATGTTCTTATGATCTTTTCCGACACCATCGATGGAAAAAAACCATAATATAATCTTTGATTGAAATAGAATCATCTGGTAATTATTTAGAAAATAAATGTCCTTGAGCAGTTCCTTAAAACTATATTCATTTTTTAAAGCCAGATGTTATTAGGTATGCTCAAATAAATATTGTGTAAAGAAAGCTGTCATGAATATTTTGTATTACCTTAATTTATTTATATGAAAATTATATTCCTTCTTGTTAGATTTCATTAAATGTTTGTTTTCTTGTGCCATTTAAATTAATAAGCTAAAAGACGCATAAAGTAACAAGGCATCAACATTTTACCACTAGTTAGAGTATAAATTAAGACACAGACATTTAACAAGAAGTTTTCATTACTTTGTTTTAAATACAAATAGCCATTTCTATTCTTCTTATTTTCATTTTAAGAAAGAAGATGTGGCATTAGTTAATGTAACAAAAAAGTGTACTTTTTATTCCTTACTTTAGGAACTCTCTTTCTTTGAAAAAGAGTCATATCTCTTTCTTTGAAATTATACTTGCTGTTCGCCAAGTTGATAAATATTTTGTTCTCGCTAAGGCTGCAAGCCAGTTTTGAAACACTGACAGAAAAAGAAATTCCAAGAAAATTGCATCAAGGAAGTGCTTTTATTTATGGGCAACGGAATTCTGGCTCCACAAAAACTAATTACATACTATTTTTCTCTCTTAAAGAAACTACTGAATGAAGTAAAATAAACAAAGAAGTGTTTAAAACTGCACAACTTCGACTGCGCATTTAATAAAGGCAAGAAATAGAAGTGAAATGAGAAAGATACTAAATAAGTAAAGATAATGAGAAAGATACTAAATAAGTAAAGATAATGAGAAAGGTACAAAATGGTTCTTTTTATTTCATTCTATATTATGCCTGTATCTGTAATCATTTCACTATGAAAGAATGGGGTATTATAAAATGAAACTAGATTGTGTAAATTAAAATAAATTGCAATAATTTAACGTGTATGCACACGAGATAAGAAAATATGCTCGTATGTCTTTTGAAATGCTTCATTTATAGCGTAGATAGAAGTTAGATTTCGAAACACAGTGCTCAAAATAAAATTTTGTGTAGTTGAAAGTACTAAAAATGTAACACGGAAATAAATCTCAATGAATACAACTCATTTCAATGAAATTTTAATTTTAAAATCTGCAAGCGCAAATTTAACTCTCCAGACGTCCAAACTGCATATGTATGTTAAATGAATCCATTGTTAAATCCCTAAATTGCGTTTATAAAGCAGGTTTTTTTTTTTTTTTTTTTTTTTGGCACAGATTGGTTTTGTTGCTGCTACTGCTAATATGAGTGGCAATGATTAGATGTCTTCATCAGTTTCATTATTCTGAATTTAAAGCATCTCCCTCATTCCCAGTGAGTCATCCCCTTGTGTTATATTTGAAATAAACAGTTCAAAACATTAGGTTGCTTATTTCAAATATGGATCTCATTTTTTACTGTTACCAGGACTTAAAACAGAACGATTCTTCTCAATATTTGACTGAAATTGCACAGTTAGTCGGAAACATCAAAATACTTAGCAATAAAAGCTCCAGTACTTTGCTAGATTATTAGGTATTTCTACCGCCTTCTTAGCCTGCCTTCGTAGTGTAGTGGTCTGCATGCTGGGCGCGTATTCCAGGTCCGTGGTTCGATTCCCGGCGAGGACGTTGCTCATTTTTCATCTCTCCTGCTTCCAATAAATCTAATGGCTCTACAAAATAACCGAATAGCATTAAAATAAAATCATGTTATGAGTGCAAAACTTTAATAACAATTAGTATGTGGCATATAATGCACTTAAAATGGAACTTATGAAAACGTTTAAAACAGTGTCGATTAAAAAGGCCTTTCGAGGCGCTGTTTATAGGTTAAGAAGTAGAGACCTTTACAATCTCGGAACCTGCCGTTCTTAATCAAACCTGAGATTGAGTTGCCCCCTTCTCCCGCGTGAAAATTGGGTAGCCCTTAAAAAGGCTGTCGATCATGAGATTGCTAAATAACCGAAGAGTTTTCCCGAAGATTGCTTAACCAGCAAAGCTCCCGGTCTGCTTGGCTTTTATCATAGAGTTTGGCACTTCTAAATTAAAAAATTAAACACTGTCTATCAGTCACCAGATTTAAAGGTATCAAGAAACCAGATGATCTCAAATTTGCATAAATGCATAAATGGAATTTTTGAAACAGTATCCTTAATTTATTGTGTTTCTTTCTTTTACGGTAATCAGCTTTGGTCTATCGGATTAATTTGTTTTGGTTTCTTTAATCGGTATTTGTTAAATGCGGCAAAGGACTGTAGGGCAATCTGCCAAAGGAGAGAGATATCATCATGGTGGACGTTCTAATAGAAACAGGCTCGTATACACGTCACACACGGGGAAGACTACAAAAAAGGTCCCATGATTCAAGCCCCGGACCGAGCGAGCTGCAGTGTTCATCAACTTTACCGCTCGTCCGCTGGTTGGCTCATATATGATTAGAAGTCCAATTACTGTCAGCCATAATAAATGAAAGATATTTCCACTGCAATGTCTTTTGTGATGAGATATTTATTGATGAGTATGTTTCACACTTGACATACCTTGATGTTAACTTTTCCTATCTTCATACTATCTGGCCAGACTTCAAATTCATCTCATAACACTCCCTGATTATTAGGAAAAAGTCCAAATGGGACTGAAGGAATTCAGCTTCAGTGAAATAGTGCAACCTGTTGGGAACTCTGTAAGATGAAAGCAGTTGGCTATGCTATCATTATAGTTATCAGATATTTTATTTCCCTAAACGTGGAGAGAATGCTCTGAAATGTAGCCTAAGCTCTTTTGTCTGTTTCGTTTAATATTTCTCCGAAATGTGCCTTACTGCTAAGCCGATAAAAATTAGATGATTTTTTTACATACACATGGGCTATTTTTTTAATAAGAAATTCTATTGTATCTTTATCCATGGATTTAGCAACGATTTTGATGAGAACTAATTTCGCAAAGTAAATAAATTTTTTTTTGGGGGGGAACTAAGATTTCATTTGCCATTCTTTTTTAATCTGACATGGTATTCCTAAGAAAACATCTAATGTATTATTTTTGTGATACAGTTATCGCTTTTGCTCAAATATACTGTTAGTATAAAAATTTAGATATTTTGCTAATTTTATTTAAGTTCTTTTGTTAAGGAAATAACTTTTAATTGTAATCTATATATTGGAGTAAAATTCAGATATTGTGATGCATTTATCAATATCGGAAAAAATGCGTTTATGAATATCGAAATAATGGAAGAAGAATGTCTATGAACGGTTATTCTTTTCGAATGCCAATTTAATGCAATATTCCATTAATGTAACATGATTTCTTTTACTGTTGGCGTACTATTATTATACATTCAGTGAATTAGTGTAATCATTAATGCTTAATTGTAAATTTGGGGAAAAAATTATATTCTCGAAATATAAAATCCCACAAAATTTGCCCAAAAAATCGGAAACATTTTGTTCACTAAATTTACCGTCCTAATTACCGATACACCAAAATTTGATTATAATATATTTGTCTCAGGATACCAAATGAGAGTCAAAAATATCATCAAGCGTTTATTATAAAGATGCTGGAGAAGGATTTTGGCGGCAGAGTCAGTTTCAAAGACTCTCCAAGATCTTGATTTAAACAACAGGGTCTTCAGTTGTATTAGCTTAGATTCCTTTTTGTAGAGCACTTAAAATAATTATACGTTTAATAATACGTATACGTTTAATAATACGTTTAATAACCAAAATGAGAATTTATTGTAGGAGTTGTTATTTCAACAAAGAATACTTCAAATACCTTTTGCTTAAGTTAGAAAGCTCCGTAAAATTTGTTTCTATTTGGAAAGCAACAAAACTCAAGAGAAACACTATTACAAACTAAAATGATAAATAAACAAACAAGAAAAAAGGACAAGAGACTTGCAAATTAGAAATTTAATAAAGAGTTTATAAGGTACATCCTAATTTTATAACAGTTATTTTAAGTTTATGACACTTTCCTATCTCTTCTAGCTTCAGCTTACAATTCATTACCACAATGAGTTCTTAGAATCCTGTTAAATGCAAATGAGAAAAAAAGTGCATTGGTTCTGTAGGGAATTTTGATACAAATAAGAGAAACCAGTAAAGATCAATAGAAATCACGTCTATAGAAACCTATAGAATTCTATGGGTACCCATGAAAAGTTTTACTGTTTTATATGCGGTATTTTTAGCAGCTTGATTACTATTATTTAGATACTGTCCTGTGTGCGTATAACATAAAATTTCAATTTATAATAGTGCTTCTTAATGTGTTATCTAAAAAAAAATCGACATTAATTTAGACATTCTGCCAAAATTTGAAATTTAAGCTCAAAATACCTATTTATACATTCGCATTTTCGTAAATGTTAATAGCCTTCTAATAAGAAGAATAATTATTTTTTGTCTTTGCTGAAAAGAAATCTATTTGTAAGGGGTTAAAAGGAATGACAAAAAAGAAAAGTTAAAGAATTAAATAATGGCAGAGCACGGATTTAAAAGCAAATAAAGTTATCACCTTTTCAAAATTTTATGGATTTTAACATAATTATACCTAACAAGTGTCATTAAAAAGGAATTAAAAAAATTTCTTTTGTAGAAGAAAGAAGCATTGATGGCATTCGTTATCTTGACTGAAAAAAATCCGCATTTTTATTCCAGCTTCTTAACTTTTACAACAGCAAACTGAGGCAAAGCTTTAATTTCAATAATTAAACAAAGTGAAATGTGTTGTTTTTGATCATCATCCTATTTTCAGCAAGTGCTTTATAATATTTTAGTAAAAAATACTCGAAGGGATTAGTAAACTGTGTTTATAGGTAAAAACGTTATTTAGAATGCGATTTATTTTTCTGCTTTTGAAACGACTTTGTTGTTATTTAATTTTTAATAGGAGATTTAAAAGCTTTTATTCCAAACTATCGTCATATTAATATTTCTATTAAATTTTTAAGCAAACAAGCTTAGTATTGTAGAAGGTTATTTTTACTTCCTTACTTTGTGCCTTCGTGTTGTAATCGGAAGCACGTCCGGTAAGCAATGGGGTTCATTGTTATTGTTTCATTGTTTTTTCCTACGCTAAATACCTTATAATTCTAAATGTGGTGCCCGAGCTAAATTTCTGTGGGTAGTAATTAGTAATCATAATTATTTGCTGATTGATTCCTTGCCTTTCTAGTCACCCTTCAAGTGAGGGAGAATGTAAGGTATTTTCTCTTTCATTTTTGCGTGTCTTCGAGATGTAATTTGTAGCATGTCATGTTGCATCGGTAATTCAGGGATTCGAATTCCGGAGAGGGCGTCGTTTTTTTTCTGGGAGGGAGCTATTTCCTGTTTCGAAAGACTTTGAGAAATTAATATTGCATCTTCACTTTTAACAGATGCACTTTTACATTAAAAATAAAAATCAACTACCAGAAAAATCACTTTTTTTCATGAAGTTGATATTTCAGCATTATCTCTACAAAACTGTTATTTTTTCTTTATTTCGTCAAAATATAATGTAGTACAATGCGTAAAATCAAAAGGTTTTTGCAAATATTTGTTGCTTACAAAATAATTAAAAATTCCTTTGGTTGTCAGATTTGTACAGATACAGTTAAGTTATTAAATGATTTTTTTAATTATGCTAATTTCATGAAAATGTTTTTACTATTTAAATGAAAAATATTGAATTACGATAATATTATATACTGCGTTAACGAAAATTATATGTATCTTGCATTCACACAGATTTTTAAACAGAATGCTAATTCACATAATTAAGAGAAAAAGCTTTTAAACGAAAATGTAGCAAAACTAAGGGTAGCTTAAATAGTAAAGTTTTGACTGAATTTCAGAACATTATTATTTAACAATGCATTTTATGTGAACGCTGATAGAAATTAGTATTAAAATTATTTAATTAAAAATAGCACTAAAACTATCGCTAAATAAGCCCTATATAAAATATAAAATTATGTGAAAATAACCCTAAAAACGCATAGAAAAGGTACACAAATGATGAATTAATTTCGCATTACAATGGTAGGTTTTGAAATAAAAATTTAAAAAAAGTTATCGCTTTAGAGGTTAATCATATACAGATCTCTTTTCTGTAGGGAGAAACTAGTTCCAAAAATGGAAGAAAAGACAATTGCAAAAATGGAAGAAAAGAATAATGTTATATCGAAAGCAAAAACGAATGTAGCACCATCTGTAGAGTTAATTACAGATTAACTCTGTGAAATGAAAAGGGAAAACTGAGAAACGGGAAATGAAATTAAACGGGAAAACTGATATATGGAAATTTGAATATGCCAAGAAATATTGGATAAAAGCTAATGTCGTTTATAAAAAGGAATATTCCTTTTTCTGGATATGAAAATATTCAGGAAGTCCAGTTTAACAAATTAAAACGTTGTTGAATAATTTTTAAAAAACCAAATCAAACTTTTTCGAACAAAAATTTTACGTACCTTGACTAACAATTTTTGCACTTTTTTATCATGAACAATATTTGTTAAGTTGTATTAATAAAATATGCTCTAAATTCCGAGAGAATTAAAATCAAGGTCGAAATCATTAAAAACAAACCAACAAATTTTACTGATAGGTTAGGAACTGTTAATAGGTTGATAATGATAGGTGAGGAAAGGTTGATAAATTGATATTAATAGGTCAGATTTCTGAAAGATGAGATCACTTTTGTAATTAATAGAAAGGAGAAACATATGACGACAGATCTTCTGGAATATGCGAACAGTTCTGTAACTGATAGAAGGGAGATAACAAATGACAAGAAAATTATAGTATTTTATAATCACGGAGTGCTTTAAATAGCTCTATGAAACATGTTTGGAGGTTTTATCAATGGCTCTGTGAAAAAATTCAAAACAAGGTTTGCCTCAATGGCAAACGATTTCATGTAGCTGAGTTCCTGAGAAAACGGAATTTTTGTACTTTACTAAACTTTGAATGCACTAAAATAGGAAGGCGGCATTTTCAACTTATGCTGAAGACGAGGTACGTCTTAAATGTGTACACTTAGAATTTGTACGATTAATCCACTTTTAATCTGAAAATTCTGTCTGATATGATATGAATTAAAATGAAGGGTTTTATTTTACAGCATTAATGAACACTGATTCACATAAATAACTCAGAAATAAGCAATAAATTTCACAGATAATTCTTTTGCGCGATTATTTTACAGATTAAAAGCCATTGATTATTTCTTCCTTTTTATGACTGTGTTGTAAATATTTAAAAAGAGTGTATTAAATCCTTGTCTATAGTTCTCTATATTGCTCAACGAGAATGAAAAAAAAACTGTAATTACTTAGAATAAAAGAAAACTAATCTTTTGGGAAAGAAGAACCGCAGAATGTTCAGACTGTGAAAGAAACACAATTACACAGCTTGACAGAAACATAACTTTATTTTACTTGGGAGAATAATTTAATTAAGGATACTTCTAATCTGCAGCTCCCATCCGGTGTCTTTCTAGAAGTCTTCCTCGAATTTTAATTTGTGAAAGTAGGGATGGAATTAACTTTTTGTACTAAGTTTACAAATACTTCGTTTTTTGGATCCTGTGACGAAAATACATGGAGAAACCATTGATTTGATTAAGTTTGCTGATGAGCAGCTTCTGTTACTAAAACCTGATGAACCCATAAACTGCAATGTTATAGCAAGTGAAACAAGATAAACAAAATATTTTAGAAGAGAACCGGGAAATTCTTGTGTCTTCAGTTAAGGAATTGGTGTACTAGCTTTTAAAAAATATGCAGAAATTAACTGCGAAATTTCTGCAACTAAATTAAATGAAATCATTTCTTCATTTACTCTGCTTTTATTTGTATGGTATCACCAAACAGGAAGTATTCTTTCTCCATTTTTGTTAAAGAAATATCTCTTATTTAAGTAAATGTTAAGTTTATCATCCATGATCAAAGGGTCATAATTTTTGATACTACAAGTGCCTTAAATTATGATATTAATTTAATAGGTTTAATTAGGTTTAGCATGTATTTTCAGCAGCAATTTAAAGGGGAATTTCAGTTAAATTTAGCATCAATAAGTTTGAAAGTTTCAAAGAACTGTAAAATATGTACGTTTATAAAAGTTATCTTACAATAAATTCCTCGGGTAACCTTGCGCGATGCAGAAACTTTATGAAATTTGAAGAAACTAATAATTCTGATCTAGCAAATGAAGTTATTGTTGCAGCAGGTTTCTTCAAAATGTTTTACGTGAAAGAAGTTACCTAAAGGAGTGAAGCAATTTTGAGAAGAATCAAGGAGATTCAATAATGAATCAATCTATTAATAATTTTTGGTTTAATTAGGCGTTGATGAAATTTGAAGAATGTAATAATTCTGATCATGAAATTGAAATAATTGTTGCAGCAGTTTTCTTTAAAAATTTTTATGTGAAAAAAGCTATCGCCAAAAAGGACTGAAGCAATTTTGGGAAACATCAAAGATATTCAATAATGATGCAATGTATTAATAATTTTTAGTTAAATCAGGAGTTGATGAAATTTGAAGAATGCAGTAATTCTGATCATAAAGTTATTGTTGCAGCAGTTTTCCAGAAAAATTTTTTATGTGAAAGAAGCTATCTCCAAAAAGGAATGAAGCAATTTTGGAAAAATTCAAGGATTTTTTTTTTTTTTTGCAATTTTGGAATAATTCAATAATGTGACAATCTATTAATAAATTTTTAGCTTAATTAGGATTTACTTGAAATTTCATTATAGTAAGTAAACGAAAAGTTAATTTTCCTGCTGCCATTTATCATAAGAGACAAGTTTTATTTTACTGTTGTGTTAATTTTAGTTCAAGAATAACTGGCGATAGCTGATAAATGGTCGCTTAAATCACCTTCACGAGTATTTAAAATGCTGACTATTTGCTTCCTATTTTCCAGGGAAAGCTATTATCTAACATTAAAGCACAAGAAGTGTTGGATTTTGTTTCTATTTAAGTTCATAAGCTTACTTTCAATCCATCAATATATAAAACTATGATCGTTTCTAAAATCACTAGAGAATAATATATTGCCCCTTTTGCCCACGGTGATTTGCCCTTGGACTATGCAAAAGGTTTTAAGCACTTTGGTGTCATACTCAGCTTAAAATTGACACGAACAAGAAACAGAGAGCACACTTGTAAATGAGAAAACATTATTCATGGGTTTCATCTGCCAAAAATAATTTCGAAACAAGCACTGATATCAAGAATCTGATGTAAAAGCAGAATATTGTGCCTTACATTCCGTAAGGGTTAAAGCTTGGGAACATATTCTTGCGAATATTAAGTAAAGCACGGAAGACTCGTCGGAAAATTCTTGGTGTTATCCGTGGTTATACAGTACTAAGTTAAACAGTTTGTTTTTTGTTCTTGCATGACTTTTGGCTATTGATTTCGACTCTTGATTTGGGCTAGCTGCATGGTTGGTTTTTATGGTTTTTCCCAAGTGTAATAAAAATACGAGTCAATTTCTCTCATTACTTCCTCCATAAATGTATGCCTTCCGTTAATAACCCTATATAGTGTGATTTGTCATATTATAATAAATAAAACGAAACTCTATGTATTTCTGTGATTATGAAGATATTGTAGAAAAATGTCTTCATATTATTTATTTTACAGAGGACAATAACATAAATAATAGGCTTGATTTTACATGGTTTCTTCTTTTCAAAGGCTAGTCAGAAGTTTGTTATTTTAACCTTTTCAAAATGTACTCGAAATGAATGACGTAGTGTTTTTAAAACGGAAATTCTTTGCTGACTTGTCAACTGACTGGTGAATAATATGATTGCATCCTCAAGGCACCATATTGTTCTATATTTCTTTATTCTTTCCAAGGTATCAACATTATTTTGACGAAACAAATTGATAATCAAATCTTTCCTACTTCCTATTTTTTATTATTATCTATTGCAAATTTATCTATTGCAAATTTAGAGATACGGAAATTGATATTCGTTTATAGTAAAGGGATTGATAAATCCTTTTTATTATAAAAAGCTTTTATCTAATTGGAATGAAGAATATACTTCAGCTTATAATGTTGGACATAGCAGAAAATCTTTTCTTCCGATTAACGGTAGTCTGCATGCTACGACTTTCTTCTCTACGAGTTTTAAAATATCTCAAATTTTACTAGATTACACTAAATTTACAAAGCACTTGTTTCATTTCAATATAAGATCAAGTAACTTGTGTGGATGTTCTAAAATAATCTGAGGTAGGAAGAAGATTCATGTTTTCCTGTCCTAGTTGAAGCCATTAGGAAGGTTTATGATAGTAAGACATAATCTGACCTTTGAACCTGTTCTTTTCGTGAAGACTAGATTGTTATTTAATTTTTTTAATTAGTGAAATATTTATTGTAATTAATCCATCAAATTACGTTTTCAGCTTTATGTTGCAAATTTGTAATTTACGTGAAGTTGGTATGTTTGAAATCAGAGAAGTTGAAAAATACAAATTTGTTTTGTAAAACGCTCTGCTATCAACAAGTATCTACAATGAATATCAAAAATATAAATTACAGAGAATTAAAATCTTTTGCTGAAATTTATGCTATTTGTTATGAAATACAATTTTTAAATAAGATACATATTAAATTAAATTAAAGAAACAATCTAATAATTTCGAAGTCTGAATCCTATAAGTTTCAACGAAAGTTCTCAAAAATATGTATTTTTCCTACTAAAGAAAATTTATTTTATCATAGTATACGTTTTGCACATGAACAAGGATTTCTTTCTGGACTTATCATTACTTTCACTAATTATAGCACAAGGAAAATTTAATTTCTGTAAGTTTGCACACATTTAACCTGCTGAATACAGTGTATACCACTTATATTTTTAATACAGAAAGTATATCGATTCATCTAGTCAGAGTAATATGATTATTTTCTTAACACTCAGATTTGAAAACATTAAAGATAATTATACAAAACATAATTCAAATTCAAGGCATTCAAAAGATAATTATAATTGGTTTAGGTACAAATAACGAATGTTTTCCGAGCGAAAAGAAAATACTGCCTATTGGTAAAGAGAAATAAATTATCGTGTTTTACTTTGTTTACTGTTATCTACTGCTGATAATAAAAACATGCCATATTTAATATTTTAATTCATGCAAAAATTTGTAATTTTCAAAAAGCAGTATTAGGACTAAGTGGCTTTAGCTCTAAAGTTCGTCGATTTCCTAAGGGATTCAGAGTTGTTTTTGATATGTTTTAAGAAGAAACGTTTCTCCTTAAATTTTCCATTTTTCTTCTGAATTTAATATTTATTCTTCCATTTTTAATATATTTAAGAAGAGAAATTCCATTCTTCAAAATATGTAATCATTAACATAAATTATTAATTAAATTTGGTAAGAATGAATCATCACAACTTTCGCAATATTTTTTATAAAGAAGACACAGTTCATTTTATGAAAAATTTACAGATAAAAATAGTGATATTAATGTAAGCAGTCAAATGTTTAGAAACTTATATAAACAACTATATTTTATGAATTATTTTTCTCTTTAGAGATTATAAACATTTTCATAAGTATTTATTTAATTCTATACAGATTACAGAAATTATAAGCTAAAATCGTTCCATAAATGATTTTATTGTGCTTCATCAATTAATGAATTACAAAATATACATATCAGATTTCATAACACAAAGTTGTATGAATTTATGGAGACTTATTTTATCTCAAAAATAGCTTTATTATAATCTACATTTTACTACCAGCTATTAAAGATAATAAAAGTATGATCAAATAGCTTTGTATGTTGCTAAAACCTTCCGTACTTAAAGCTACGAATATTATCTGACTTTCCGCCTTACTGCCTTCATAAGACTGAAGATAATCATAACCACACGCATGGCGAATCGATAACGTAATCAATGTTTAAATCAATGTTATATATATCAACCCATAATAATATACTATTTGGGGGCGTTTCAAAATGGATTCCCAATTCTGGTCCAATTCAAAATGGATTCCCAATTCAAACTATTTCGATACATCTCTCGTGTTTCCCATTTATACAATAATCTAATATTGTTGACTTTCCCATTACAGGAAACCAGTTTTAGTTAAATATTGAAGTACACTAGTAAAGAGAATTCCCTTCCCTGCATACAGTCGATAAGACTCCTATGAAAGCTGGTGACTTATGAGACATGCTCCACAGAGTCATTTGAAACATTTGTAATTTTGAGTGAACACAGGAATGTAATAACGACAGCAGATCCCAGCAGGGAAGGCAGTCATGCAGTTACTGAAAATCCGCCTTAAAGTGAAACGAACGTTTAAATTATTCTCCATGGTTGAGAGCATCTGTGGAAATGAAGTATGTGGTTATTAGCCAACAGAGAAAGCTGATGAGATGCTCAAATATTTAACATGAAAACTTTATTTAAAGAAATTATTTTCACGTAAAGTTCAAAGATAATTGAACCCTAAATTCGAATTTAATTTATTTATTAATGTCATTTGCATCATGAGTTTTGAGCAGAAAAATTTAACGGAAGGAAACGGAAAGAAAAAGGAACTGAATGAAATCTACGCTATTTGAGTATTCATGTTACGCCATATTTTTACGTTAGGAGAAGCGTTTCGTTTTCTAAATTTCCTGTTTAGGTAGAATTCAAATATCGGAATTGCATTTATAATACACTTTATTAAGCATAGAATAAATTAATTATAATTATAGAATATGTCTACTGAGATAGTTTAAAGGAAATATAAAATTCCTGAATTAAAACGGGAGTAAGATTGATATTGATTTTTATACTTTAAATTTGGGTAGCTAGTTGGACTTGCGGAAATTTGACGAACACTTTAGAACGTATGTGCCAAGTATAACTAGTCAGTCGTTAAATGTAAGAGACTACATTTATTAAAATGCATAATATTAAATTATTTATGCAATAAAATCGGAACTAATGAAACTGAGCAGAGACAATAATACATTAAGACAACTAATGAAGTTCTAATAGAGCGATAAAATAAAGAGAAATTTAAAATCTCATGTAGTTTCATTTTTGCTAATTGCATAAGGAAATATAGCCCATCGAAATGCAGGCATATTTATACGCGATTATCGCATCCTGTTTTGTTGTTGTGTAAGTGGTTTGCACAATTCGGCAAGGACCGTGGCACATATTTCGACAAAATCATTGCTAATTTTCCATGTCTCGTGCACCAAAAGTAATTTGCAAACTTTTCAAGACTTTACATAAGCTGTATTATCATTCATAATTCACGCTTAATGACACAGTTGTTGAAAAATAGGTAAAAAGTTGGCTTCTGTTTGCAGCATGTAAAACGCATAATATGTAGAAAAAGGTCCAATAAATTAACACTCCAAACGTTTTTTTTTTTTTTTTTTTTTTTTTATTTAAAAGAAAGCGTTATTCATATCAGACACGAAAGAGAATATTAAAAGCCATATAAGTATTACACCGATGATAATTAATTAGAATAAATTACTGTCACTTTTGCATAATGTAAAAAAATCTGATGTGTACACCACATGACTTCCTTGTACGGAATATTAAATTATACGCATTTTTCTTGCATTTCATTTAAACTTATTGGATTGAATTAAATCTACTTTGCCGACAGCGCATAAACCACAATAGAATAAATGCATTCTTTAAAATTAACTCTATTTGTTTACCATAGAGACACTCTGACGCTAGGTTCACTTAACAGTATTATATTTCGCTCATATTATAACTCAGAATGCGCAAAATTTATATCATTTAAAGAATTATCTAATCGTTGCCACATGTTCTATTCAAATACTATAATAAAGCTAGAATGATGTATAAAAGAAATTAAGCAAACAAAACAAAAAGAAACAGTTTCTCACAGACGATTGAGTATTTCTCATTCAATTAATTCAGTTCTCACTTCGCCAGAAGGCAAAAGTGCATAAAAACTAAAAATATCTATATTAAAAAATACGAAGTAAATCTTTAACCGGAAGATAAGAACAACATAATTGAATCATTTTTAAAGCAAAAAATGTACAATTTACAAACATATAAGAGTAAAGAAACTGAGATCGCTGAGCCGGATAACAGAGTGGATATATATATAAATAAATATATTTATATACGTTTGGTGTTGCCGATTGCAACCAAAATACGAGCTGCACATCTACATGTCATAGCAGTCCTATATACAAAATTTCAGCGTTCTGAGGCTACTCGTTTTTGAGTTATCCCTTTGACGCGCGGTGGTCGCGCCCTAAAACCACGAATTTTCGAATTATTCTCCTCTTCCTTCCGTAATTTTTGATTGATTGGTTACTAAACCAATTGATTATTGATCTTTTACCTCTAAATAACACAAAATGACTACAGAATCATACATGTTTTAGGTCTTAGTTTTTCAAATCGAATACCTTTTAAAATTCGCTTTCAATGAGACAAAATTACTTCATTTTATTAATATAAACAATTTTTAAAAGTTGTTCATCGTACATCATGATTTCTATCATAAACAATACAAAATAGCAATAATTAAACTGCATATATAAAAAAAGACCTCTATGTGTATGGCATCTGCTATGTGGTTTCAGGGCGCGACCACTGCGCCACTAGAGCATTGTGTCTAGAAGCTTGGTGGTCGTTGTTTGAAACCACTGATCTTCACAATGGCGTTTGCTTGCTTCTAAAATAGGAATGTTTAATTTTACCCGGATATAGATAAGGGGTTTTGAAATCACAGAGTTATTTTATTACTAAACAATACATGCACCTACCCAGTAAAAAGGTCTTTCTTTTCCAGATACCTGACCTCAACACACTTGCTACTCAAGCTAGTATTGTGATTTTATAAATTATTTCCTTTGGTTTAAATTTAATGTAAATATACTTTGCTATAACTAAAAATAGAAAGCGCGTAACGTTTTCTTTTAATTAAAAATATTTTCTGAATATTTTGGGAAGAAATACAGATAAAATAAGTATGAATGGGAAACGAATGATCCGTACCAAAGCCAAAAAGACTAAGCCCCCTCATTAACATAAAGAGCCACAAATTTCATGTAACAGATGAAAAGAAACTAAATAACGCTGGGCATATATACCAGTGAAATTTAGATCCAGGCGGTGTATATTTTGTGGCGCAAGGAAGAAACATCATAGAAGATACATGGACGAAACATGCAATGTGCGTCTATGCATTGTCCAAAAAGACAAAACATGCTTTGAGCAGTGTCACAAAAAATTTTGTTCTTCGAAATAAATTTAAAAAAAAAAAAAAAGAGTATTTTTTTATCCTTATTTTTCCGAGTTTTTTTGTCCATTTAGCCAAACGTCCTTGTTATGTAGGTACTTATATTTTGACTGCTATAGAAAAATGTTTTTTTAAAATTTTTCTGACGATTTACTTTGTAAAATAATGTAAAAAATATAATGCAATTCTTACATACATTTTTCTTTAAATTCGTAAATTTCCTCATTTATTGGAAACGCCCAATGAGAAATGTAAGTTTTTTTTTTCCTACTACCTCAGTAAGTTTCAAAGTCCTAGACGCGAGGTGGTTTGACAGTGCGACCACCACCCACAGAACAATGGGCAAGAGCAGATTTTTTAATTTCATATATTATTTGTCTCTAGGACCATAATATTCAATTTCTACAGTTTACAGTTAAAAAATTATAAAAAAAATATACCGCGCGTCAAAGGGTTATGCGAGATACGTACGTACGTTTATACGTTCGAAATAGACGCCACGAAAAATTCTCTTCAGAATTCATTTTAAAGCAGTTTTATAATTTTTTTGGAGGAAGAGAGTATTTTATTCTGTCCTTACGTACAGATATCACGCAAAACATCGTTAAATTGCATTCGACAGCGGTCAAAATGGATATTTTCGTTGAAATATGCTGCCTGAAACTTTTCGCGATTACAATACTTCCTTTTTACTTCGTACAAGGAAGTAAAAAGCGTGAAACGATATATATTGACGAAAGAGGATTCTATTTATGTTCAGAGGCGGGAAGTCTTAAAAATAATTTTTGATAACATTTTCTTGTGCTTCCTTCTTTTTCAGCCATGTTACCTTCATTTCATGGAATATACTCCTGATAATACTGGCTAAAGTAAGCCATAAGGTATTTAAATCTTATAAATGAATCTCTTGTAAGTTCTATATTTCAACCCTTCGATTTAAATGTTTGTAAAGACTCTTAACTTTGATTTGTATTCTCTCTGAGTTAAGCAAACTCTCTAATATGTTAAATAAAGATTTTATACTTATTTTAACTTATGATTTTTAATAAAACTGTGTTAAATAAAGGATAATGTACTTAAACCTCTCGAATGTGTTAAATGATGACATATAAATTATACAATATCATTAGCAAGATATTATATCATTAGTATTAATAATTCTTATAATTATAATTATTTCATGCTAATGAAATTATTACCCCAGGAAAAATAACAATATCTGCCTTTAACCCTTTTAGGGTTACTAACCCATACTCCTCAGGTTTGAATGAAATATTTTTTTAATAATTGGTTTTTGTAACTGTTTATGAGAGGCAGAGTATTTATCTAATAATAGTTTTTAGAAATTATCACGCTTTTTGTGGAATAATGACCTATCAAAAATTTAAAATCAGTGAAAATTCTCTTCTCAGTAGTTTCATTCTGTTTTAAATCCATGTATGCCTTCTTTTCTTATTTGATTATATTCACAGTGAAAATTACTATGCAACTTTAACCGAATACGATATGCAAGGAACAATGCAAATAAGAATACAAAAACACGAAAAATTCTTCATTATTTTCACTCTAAAACGAATAAGCCTTACCCAATGTTAAAGAACATATTATTTGCCAAAATATGCATGGCTGTATTAAGCGTTTCAGAAAATGAAAAGTTTAAAATTTAATATAACTTGTAAACTTTAAACAGGAAAATGTACCATAGCTTAGAGAACTTATTCCTTTATTTTCTCTAAGGAAGTGAAAAAGATTAAGCTTCAGATATTGCATTTGTTTATTATATATCAATAATATTTTTATGAAATAACTCAGATGTAGATTTACATTTCCTCATTTCGAAATAACTATAAATATTTTAACACAGAACTTTATACACTAATAGGGTAAAATGAAAAATTTATGCATGTTTTCAAAAAGAAAAATGATTTTTTTTTACATAAATTCTCAATGAGTTCAAATCTCGAATGCAGCAAGGTAGTGATCCAGAAAATAATTTCGCAATATTAAAATAAGGTTCAACTAATAACGAAAAGCAAATAAAACGAATCGGTTATTTATTTTCACTTTAATTGCTTCCAGAGGGGGGAGTATTGGGATTAGTTCTGGATACGATACACTGAGCAATCGAAAGCACAACTTCAAGAAACTATCTTCTCCCTCACCTCTCCCTCCACCCAACTTCAAATAAATTGGACTGGATGAGCAGAAAAGCTGAAATATTCAATTGCTTAGAAAAAATAAAATACATTAAAAAAACTAGGATCATAAGCTTCCTCTACAGCATCTGATTCTCCAGAAATTTTCTTTTCCGTTATCTCACAACCTTGCATGGTTAGTTGAGCGTAGCGATTTAAGAGGAAGAAAATGGATTGGAGAAAATTCAAGAATTCTCTTTCAAGTTTCAGGATATTTCATCCGAAATTGTTAGCATACTTTTCTTCTTTATTTCGATCAGTTTCCTGCTATTTTATTACGAATTTGTTTAATTTTTTATTTTGGGGACACTATCGATTCAACGCTTGAGCGACATCATGTTGTATCCCCCCTTATAAGAATTATTTTTGTTTGCTTGCTTTTATTCAATTCAATACTTCTAGACGATCTTCTTTTCTGTCATTTGATTTCCGAGAGTTCTGATTTTTTTCTCTTTTCCCGTTAAAGTATGATTAAAATATTTCACAAATGCATAAAAAGAATGTGATAAACGCTTTTGCTTGATTATTAATTCAATTTTCTACTATTATGAATTATTTTCTAAAAATGCAACGAATGCCAACGGGCGAAAAATATATTTCTGCCCTAGCGCTTCTTCACGAGGAAGATCTATTAAGTCACAAATGCGTATGTAAAAATAATAGTTAAAATGCCCATTATGATGTTTTGTTAAACTGCGTGCCTCTTTTTTTCCATCCTCTACTGTTAATGTCTTTTATTCCTTAACTATCATATAATGTCTATTTATCACTGTTATCAGATAGCTTGATAATTAGCCCTAGCATAACCATTCCATGCACCTAGTGACCCAAAAGTCCGTTAACATTTGAAAATTCAATAATATATGGAATAATGTAGGTAGAGTGTTAAAACTCGACATGCTTGAAATGACTGGGGTTATACAGAAAGAAAAAATGCAAGAAAGGCTAGGCACAAAATGCCAGTGACGCCGTATGAAAATCGTGTGTGAAAGGAGCTGTAGTAATAAAGAGAATCAGTCCCTTAATGGCTTTGTTACTTTTATTTATCCTCGCTTTCGGGAGGATAAATAAAATTATCTTATTTTTTATCTTATCTTATTTTATTATTTTTTATCCTCGCTTTCGGGAGTTGGTCACATCACATCTGGACCCTTTTTACGGTCAATCCCGATTGACGTGATAAAACTTTCTAGGAAGTACATGGTTCTAGAAAATATATTTCAATCCTTCTTAAGAAATACATGGTTCTGCTATTCAAACTGCCAGTGTGAAGCTGGCGAGGTGCGTTATAATGTTAGAGAATGGCATCATCCCTAATCTGGTTGGTGGAAGTTATGACTTCCACCAACCAGGATGGGACTCCCGTACTGCTACACGTGTGAAAGATCTCTTGTACACATTGCTTGGCCAGAATCACCTGCTGATCCGCCACTTCCCTCATACTTGGCCTCTCCTATCCCCAGATCTCAACCCGTATAATTATTAGTTGTGGGGTTACCTGAAATCTCAAGTCTACCACCATCGTTCCACCTCATTAGGGATGCTAAAAGACAACATTCGACGCCAGTCTCTCACCATACCCACAGATATGCTGTGCAGTAATGTTTATAACATTGTCCCTCGACTACAGGTATTGTCGACGAATGAGGGCCGGCGAGCTGAACATTTGTTATAAAGAATATATTTTTTGTTAAATATCAATTGTTATGCTAATTATTGCTTTTCTTATCAAATGAAGAGCCATCTGTTGGTCGTTTTAAGTACTTTCCTTTGCTTTCAATAAAACACCATGATATCTCAAGCATGTGTGCCAGTGTTTACTTCTCTAACTATATTATTATGTGAATTATTGAATTTTCAAATGTGAACGGACTTTTGGGTAGCGCGGTATAAACGTACAAGATTGCACTCTAATTTATCTCGAACTTTTAACAACTCAAACAAAGACAAGTTACAAGCAAAAATTCCCTCATAAAAAAGGCGGCAAAATTGCGGGAAGAAGTGCAGGAAAGATTAAACGTGAGAAATAACGTGAGTGCTAATTAAAATAAATCTACATACATTCTGTTTATCAAGCGATGTTTTTTTCCGGCATTGTATGCACTCAAAACTACCTAAATAATTTTCAGTTATTGCTTTCACATTGGCTTTCTAATATTAAAACATGGTGTTGTGCATTAAATCACAAATGTCGATATGCATTTATTCATATACATCAGAAATGTTCACACACGTATGCATTTAAAGAATGAGCTGTAATAAGAAACTTAAGGTTTTGAGCTTGAATCTTCAAAGAAAAAATATTTCGCAATTAATTGTTTTTTAAGGAAAAAGTCTGAAACACGCGGTTAGAAAACTTTACATTACAAAAATGTACACTGAGTATACATTCTGAAATGAAAGAGAGAAATTTCTAAAGCTTAATTACTTTACTATTTAACTTTTACCTCCCTGAAGCCTTTCAGTGAATGAGAGCGAATAAGGATCTCCACAACCCGTTTTACAATTTTTACAATGATGTCTGCATATCTGTGCCTCTTTAAATGTGTGACGATTTTTTCAATCACGATAACTCTTATCTTAAACTTAACTAAAATGTCTTTTGTCTGTATTTAAGCTTTCTGCAATAACATAAAGTGCAGAGTAAATTTTCAGTAAAATTGGAGAAACGAAAACTGTACTTTACGCTAGTAATAATCTTTAATGAATAAACATGTTATAATGCAATCCAAAACTTTTCAATTTTTGTACTTAAGACATTTATACCAATGGGAGCAACATGTTATATTTTCGTGAAAACTGATAAAGAGGAAGGGATACGTTACTTCATGTCCTTAAGAAATGTTTGTAAAAGCATGTATTATGATAGAATCGAAAAGTACTCAAATTCGGTTTTTAAAATAAATGTGATTGAAAGGAATATATTACATTTGGTAAGCATTAAAAGTTTCCTTCGAATCATGCTAAATGTGACAAGAATGATGTTGCGAGCTAAGGATCATTGATGTTTCTTTGAAAAATAAGTGCAGATTAGCAAGAAAAATTAAAAATTTATGATGAAGAAGACAGGAAAATGAACAAGATAGGGAGAATAAATAGTGGACACAGTGTAATAATGGCTGGAATTAATTCAAGGAGAACACGTATATTCATCAATTTCGCCTAACACACGGTATAAATCGCAAATACCCTCAGATCACTCTCAGGGTAAACTTTAACAGGTAACTCGAAACCGATTTGCGGCTATATCACAACTGGACTTCCTAGCGATCTGGCTATTCAAATATCGCCACCACGACTATCGCGAACAGCGACTTGGCTGACTCTATAATAAAATGCTGTTATAGCACTTTACATAAATGTTTCTGCATATGAATTCCCAATGGGAAATTAAAAACTCAATGCCTTAGCACTCCGATTCGTATTTATTCTCTGCAACAGAGGCTCTGGAAACGTCTAGCAGAATAGGTTGTACGGCTTCGAAAATGTATTTCTAGTCACCAAGTTGGCTAGAAAGCGTCAAGTGTCATTTTGCCGACAGAAAGTACCGCCAAGACCCTCAGAAACGAATTTATCCATATCTTGAATTCTATTTGAGCAATTTTTGCAATTCTAAATGTGTTGCATTCAGAATTAAAAGATCTACAACTGTCTGTATCAAATAAACACTTAAATTTAAGGCACGTGGCTAGAAATTATATTTAAACATAGAAAGAAAAAGAAAATTACCATTGTACGAACAACTAAACTAAAAACGTAAAACAATCACACTATTATAATGATAAATGATATTGAAAATCAAAAATACAATAAAGTATACTAACATATTTACAGATATTTATAACAATAATCACATTATGAAGATGAGCTCTCATGATGAAGCAATTAAATTTATTAAGCTTTAGTCATCAATTTTGTGCTCGTTTCATTTTTTTTTTGTCTCATCACTTTTCAAATGAAAGGATGTTGTCACCAAACTTTAACGCTATATATTATTTTTAAAGAAATAATATAGCACATATAAAAACATAGAGAATATAAAAATAAATATATAAACAAATAAAATAAAACTCTGAAGGCTTTAAGATTTTACATTACGTCAAAAGAAGCGTTTTTAACTTTTTGTATGTTACCTTTACTTATTAAATATCATGTCCTTTGCACTTAAACCATAAAATTAAATCCAACGGCAATGTCACATATTTAAAAGAGCATATCTTTAGAATTTCCGATACACAGTCTCACGTGCTGAAGATAAAAATGGTTCTGTTATCGTACTTTGTTGTCATTGCTTGCTCTAAAATCGTTGAGTTTGGTAATCAAAAATTTTTTAATGTTTCACAAAATATAAAATAGATAACAAAACAAATTCCAGATTCCAAATTTGGGTTTCCAGATGCCCATAATCGTATGAAAGATTACGTTATTCAAAATTTGATGTCTCTAGGTACCGTTGGTTTTTCACATTACGAGAAACATTCACACATTCATGCAGATTCTTCATTTAAATACAGTGCAGGGCTCCAATATTTGGTGGTAACAATATAAAAAGTGAACCTGCATTTATAGTGAACCAATGCAAAATGCCAAAACGAAATTATTAGCCCTTCTGGGCAAATTGTCTCTTTGCTATAATTATGGGAACAATTAACACACTTTTGGGGATACTAAAACTATGCTTGATTAAATATTTAATGGTTTTGTTGTTAAGGTTTATGTGACGTAAGTGCAAAGAAAGTGATGTCTAATACACAAAGCTAGATTGACAAAAAAAGGTTTGGTTATCTGGTTAAGAAAACTAAACACTGATATCATAAATTGACTAAGGTTAAAAAATGAATATATGGCAACTCTCTATTGAGAATTTTAAAGGCATACTGCTTTTAAAATATTTGTAACAGTTAAGTCATTTATTTGTGAATCTGAAATACCATGTGACTAAAATATATTCAACAAATTATGCGATATTTTCAGTCAAGGCATCAGAACGGATATGCACATCAGTATCCTCGGGAGAATAGTAGAATAATAAAAAAATAAAAAAACGTTTGTAATTAACACTGAGCCTTAAATTTGAGAATCAAATTACCATTTATTTAGAAATGATCGAACGGAAGTGACAGTTAACTCAGGGGTTTGTTATAAATCCATCAGTTTCTTGTCTTAACATAAGACTGGGGGGGGGGAGGTCAGGCTGGTGGCATTAGATTTTTTATTTTATTTTTTCAGTTCTTGTTTTTAGAATTCTGCTCATCATATTAAAATTGGCTATAACTCTGAAAGTTTCGCTGAACATTTAATTTGAAAAAAATACTAAATGACAAAAAATTATTTTATTTTAATTTGAAATATATTAGGAGAGTATTTAAAACTCAAATTAAAATTCAGTTAAAGTATTTTTTTGAAATAAAAGAACTGAACCGTAATTCCATTTGCAATTGCATCAAATAATTTTTCCAAAAATATTATTTTAACTTTTTTAGATGTAATTGAAATTATTCCTGTTCAACATTTGCTAAAGAAATACATTTTCTTCTTTTTCACAAACTGAGTAACATTTTGAATAATCAAAGAAATTTAAATATTTGTGAAAGGAAACTTAAGATGAAATAGTAACTTCTCTCGTTAACTGACGAAAAATAAATCTTTATTATTAAAAATATATAAATTGAAGTACAACTCAAAACGAATTTATTCTTAGAAGCTCTTTTGATTGTTAACACACATTTCACGTTTTGAATGTAAAATGGAATAAACAGAAATATATTTAAAACGCATTTTGAGATTTAAATTGATTTAAAAAAAGAAAATAAGTATGGCAAATTAATATATTTTATTGCTATTTCCTGCTATATTTAGCATTAAATCTTCATCATTCCTATTTTATTTAGTTTGAAAGCAGACTATCATGCGCTCAGAAAACAGATTTAGAAAATTTTTAGCGAGCCCTTTTAGGACATTAGGAAACTATTTTATTTATGACACTGATGATAAAATAACACTTCTTGTAAAATAAGATATTAATATATCTAAATGAAATGACTAAAATGAAATGACTTCTAAAATGTTAAATATCACAGTACTGAGCAGTGCACTTGCATGCAACCAAAACAACGTCAATTTTTAATTGCTTATTTATTGTAACCCAATTAAAACCTGTTCGGAGTATTTTAAAGCCTGTTTTAGTTTCTATCAATGTCCATTGAATTGCTACGATAAGAAATAACAGCTTTATACAAATCTCATGGCTTTTGTAAAATATGAATTCTTTTAGAAAATATTAATACGAGATATTATCAATGAATTTCAATAGTGGAACAATTGACTCGATAATGTTCGGAGTCTCATCATTTCCTGAACGTTCAACGATTGGAAGTCAACAATTTTTCTTTATAAAAGTACGATCAAAAACGCCTCGTGAACGAAAATGAAGCAATACATTACCAGATGTATCCCAATGAGACTACAAAACATGAACCTTCCTTCATTTATATCAGAATATCTATGGAGGCTCGGTATTTGAAGATGTGCCTTCGTATTGTTCGTTTGATCTCGTATAGCTCATAGGCGCATCTGCGAAATTTAAGTGCAAAACGTATCTTACAGTATATCTTAATACAAGATCTTACTTGAGAAACATTTTCTTATTCATCAGTAGGTTTTCTTCCGATCAGTATCTCAAATTAAGTTTATGTATTAAAACATACTTTGATGATATTTGATTTTTAGTCTTCGTCTCTTTTGCATCTTAGCAGTCCTTTGTAAAAGAGTAACACATCAGCGACCCCTCCCTAATTTGCTGAGTTGCTCAGTTTCAAATGAAGCTTTATTAAATCCATGATATTTAACTCAAACTCATATATAGTATTTACTCAGCTAATTGTACCCAACTCTTATCTTCTGCTTTCATTTCAACGATTTCCTCACTTCAGATTAGATGTCAAAATAACAAACTTTTTCATCTGAAGCTTATTAATTGTTGATAGCTAATTATTCTTTTGTTTAGTACGGAAATGTTCCATTAATGCATAAGCATTCCGAAAGTGTTGAAAGTTTATAAATATAACGTACTTCGTGCGCTCTCAGAAATACAAATGCTTTTTCAAGAGCACTTAGGAAACTCAATTTTCCCTTCATTTGATTTACTTGCGTGTCACAAGGAAGTTCCTGGGTTTGTTTTTAAAACGCATCTTAGTTCCTGGTGATTTAGTTAAACTAATGGACTTACTTAATAAGGAAAGCGAAACCTCTTCCGAAACAACCATCAGTCAAAACCTACACGAGTGGTCTTTAGAACTGAAGTAAAGTAGTCGTTAAGAGAAATGAACTTTTCGAACTTATTTTTTATTGAAGGCTTGATTTGATGACAAAATTAATCACACACTCCAGAAACCACTCTTCTGTAAGCTATAATTAGGTTAATGTGTTAATGACAAACGCATTTTTTTCCTCCTGAAACTGATAATATTATATCACGTATCATCTGTGTTCATTATTATTGTTCTCGAGAAATGAATGCTGCTTTGCGAGTTCATTATCTTATTGGTCCATAAAATATAGTAGTAGTGTAAGATAATTTATGGCAATCCAGTCTGCATCATGAAGATATTTACTATAGCGTTATTTTTAAGAAAAAGTGCGAATTTAATTAATTTTAAAAGAAATTATACCGATATATTTGGCCCATGTTTCTATTTGAAATTTCAAACATATTATTATTCGTGATAAAATGCAATCCACTTCCATATAAACCTTATCAGATAACAAAATACACCGTATGAATACCTAGATGACGCGCATAACAAAAGACACCTAGATGACGCGCATAACTATGCTTAAAGCTTGTAGAGTCATTAGGTTATTTTGAAGCAAGAGATGCGAAACATGTCCAGTGCCCTCGCTGGTACTCGAACATAGACGTCTCGAATACGCGCCGAGTGTGCCACCGTGATATCACAAGGACATGCTGGAGAAAGGGTGAATAGCGTAAGCCAAACCTACCTAAGTACCTTATAAGGTATCCACCGGCTTCTGAGTGGTAAAAACCACTATAAGCTGCCAGTTCAACCTGCCTTCAAATCCTGATGAACGGTATAAGTTAACGGACAATTTCATGGATTTTTCCATGTGAAGTTCGAAAGTGATTAGGAACCGTTTTTCTCTAAAAAGACCTCCTGAAGGTATCCCTTCGTTTAAATAGACAATTTCTGCATGCGTTGCCATAATCTATCTATTCTGATAGATATCAGCATCAGATTAAATTTCAACCAAGTTAGAGCCAATTAATTCTTAGAAATAAAATAGTTCTTTTGATGTAAATTTTAATTATGTGGCAACAGTTAAACTCTCCATTTGACCATTTTACAAAAATTACGAAAAGAAGAGTTTGTAACAATATTTGAATATTTTTATATCTCAGTTTTTAATTATTCTTTGTTCATATAAAAATGCACAGATAACTGAATATATATAAAAAATCTGATGTGTACACCACATGACTTCCTTGCACGGAATATTAAGTTATACGCATTTTTCTTGCATTTCGTTTAAACTTATTGGATTGAATTAAATCTACTTCGCGGACAGCGCATAAACCACCATAGAATAAAGCATTCTTTAAAATTCACTCTATTTGTTTACCATACCAACCCTCTGGCGCTAGGTTCAATTAACAGTATTATATTTTGTTCATATTATAATTCATAATGCACAAAATTTATATCATTTAAAGAATTATCTAATCGTTGCCACATCTTATATTCAAATACTATTATAAAGCTAGAACGATGTATAAAAGAAATTAAGCAAACAAAGCGAAAAGAAACAGATTTTCACAGACGATTGAGTATTTCTCATTCAATTAATTCAGTTCTCCCTTCGCGATAAGGCAAAAATACATAAAAACTCAAAATATCTGTATTAAAAATTACGAAGTAAATCTTAAACACTTATTTCCTCGGAAAAATTTCAGAAAGGATTAAGCATGATAACAAATGGAGGCGTTATTTTTGTTGTTACGAAGCTACGTTTCTCTAAATTGGCAACAAATCCACTACTCTGCTGTTTCAAATGTAAACAAGCAATGGCCGCCATCAAAAAAATTATTAAGCTTAGCGGCACTTAAACAACATTAAAATTGTTGATAATTCTAAAAATATTGCATACAGATTTACCAAAAGCATAAAAACCTTAACCGGAAGATAAGAACAACATAATACAATTATTTTTAAAGCAAAACATGTACAATTTACAAACATATGAGAGTAAAGAAATTGAGATCACTGAGTAGGGTAACAGAGTGGATATATATATATATATATATATATATATATATTTATATATGTTTGGCGAGGCCGATTGCAACCGAAATACGAGGTGCACATCTACATGTTATAGTAGTCCAGTATACAAAAGTTCAACGTTCTGAGGCTACTCGTTTTTGAGTTATGCGAGATACGTACGTACGTACATACGTTCGTACAGAGGCCACGAAAATTTCTCTTCAGAATTCATTTTAAAGCAGCTTTATATATTTTTTTTGGGGGAGGAAAAGAGTCTTTTATTTTGTCCTTACGTACAGATATCACCAAAAACATCGTTAAATTGCTTTCGAAAGCGGTCAAAATGGATATTTTCGTTGAAATATGCTGCCTGAAACTTTTCGCGATTACAATACTTCCTTTTTACTTCGTACAAGGAAGTAAAAAGGCACTTCTTTAGTCAATAAATACATTACCTATAATTACTGGCATTGTCTGTGAGATGGAAGTATGAATTGCTGCGTAAACTAAACCATACGCATACCGAAGACGTTTGCATGGTATAATTTGGAAGCATTGCTCACATTGCTTATTCTTCAAAGCATAATTCATTGCTACTCACCTTCAGTTTGCATTTTGGACCACCATTTTTTTCGTATGATCGAGCTCAAATCAAGCGTACCCAAATTGTAACGTATGCTTATAACACGTGTAATAATAATAATTACTATTATTTATAAAAAATATTATGATAGCTTCGGAATAACTGTAATTTGAGGAATCAAGTATTTTATGGGAATTCATGGTGCAATAAATATAAGATGTTTTGTTTGAGAAACGCTTCTCAGATCTTCCTGTACAAAGCGAGTGTCAAACAGGGTTTACAAGAAAGAACAGCCGTTATTATTTACATTACCTGAATAGTATGTATTAGAACATCATTTTCTTGATTTTTAGTATTTAACTCTTAATTTAATTTAATTTCTTGAACACTTATTATTTACCATCTGTAAAAGTAACCGCAGAGTCCGAAGAAAATTTAAACAACCTCTTTATTTACTCTTAAAATTTAACAATATACAGCTTTAAACTAAAACCTAATTTTAGCCGTTGCAAAATTTCAAGGGAACATAAAATGTAAATTAGAATTTAATTTAACTCTGAAGATTCACAGTGCAAAATAGATTGTACTAACAAGCCTTGACTCAGTTCTAACTAAGCGATTCAGCTAGCAAAAATACTACCACCGGCAAAGGTAAGTCTCAGAACTAGGTAAGTGAGTAAGTACAACAGTCAGTGTCGCTGACGAACGCTATTTGCTGAACTTCCAAGAATTCTGCTTTTATGTAATGCGTATCTCATTTATATTTTTATGAGAGCTAACGATAATTAAAATTGAGAGCACTGTTCAGAAGAAAGCAAATGGGTTAATTAACATAATACTTTACACTTTACATCAAGGAAACACGTAACTAAACCAAGAAAAAAATAACTTTATTTTATTTTATTTTATTTTTTAACCACCATCGGAAGAAAATACACATGAATTTGAGAGGACATAAATGGTAATACAGCCAGAGAGCAGATCACGTATTGCTCTCGACTCAATACATAAGATGATGATATGTCTCGCTTGCTTCTGGTCGCAGTTCTAAATTGTACTATACAAAATGTTACAGAACTAGAAGGCACGCGATTAATAACTTTGGTATTTGATGTTAACAGAAAATTTAATTTTTTTTATTTGATTAGTAGAATAGTTATAAATACTTAAAACTTTTGCAACTGATTATTTGTCTGTATATGCAGTGCTGAAAATCTGCACAGGGATGTATTATCTTAAAAGAAATATCATAACTGCTCACGAGTGTCAAACAGAATGAATGAAATTTTTTAATAGTAGTAACACAGGTAAAATTCTCGATGATTAAATTCAAAAATTAGCGTTTCAGTTTCGTTTATAATCACAGTACTTCAGATCAGTATGAAGAAAATCAATGAAGAATTTTTCGTCAAGTCATACCTCCTATTTAAACCTCCTATTCTCCACCACAAAGTGTCCGAAATCATCCACAGTGGAATATTGCACTAGAGTGACTGCTTAAAATAACGAAACCTACAACGGAAAAATTTTATTTTACATTTCCAAAGATGTATCATACCTCGAGACATAATACATCCTTGTACGGGATTTAGTTCAGGATAGTTAGCCACTCAGTGTCTTTCATTTCAAAAACCTCGTCAACCGAAATTGCGTGATGTGAAATTTCTATTTCTATGTCCGAGTTTTCATGTCGGAACATCTGCAGAAGAGTGCATCCATTGAATAATGGAACGGGAAAGATTATTATTCCAAACCAAGCAATCATTTCATAATGTTAGTGATAATAATTCCTTCCCTTGGTTTCCTACAGAATAAACTCGCTTAGAATAAAGGCATGAAAAACTGAAAACAAAACACAGCTTTCGCAATAAATTCAGATATCGTGATTTTCATGTGTCAAATCAGCAGTGCTCTCTTTTATTATACTAAGATCATGAACGTATAAGCCTCTGCCTTTTTGACATAGACTCCTTCCTCATTAAGATTTCTGTGCAGCAGAATTTACCATTATTTAAAAATACTATTGGGTGCAGTAAGTTCTAAATTTCCGGAATAGTTAACAGGTTTATAAGACGATTAGTTGTTGTAGAGATAATTTGTTTTAGAGGAGCTATTACTTTACGTTTATGAACTTCTGCTGCATATCCATACTTTCATAATTGTAATATGAAATGAAACATATCTATACCATATATATACTTTCATAATGAGCCATATCTATATTTTCATAATTGTGTGTAGAGCTCCTAAACAGCCAGCAACACCCTCTTGCAAATACTAGTATTTCAGCGCCACAAAAACTGTTTTACGTGGTGGCATCTTGGTATTATTTGCGTTTTAGAAACGACCTGAAAAATTTTTATTGAGACATGGCAAAAACGTAATTTTTCCTTGTTCGGAAATAATATAAATCACGTTGATTATTGTTTGGTGAATTATCATTGATTTTATGTATGTAAATACCATTTGAGGCATCATATTATTTTTATATATTGTAACGTAAGGGTTAAGGAAACAAAAACTTCTGAAATGACTAAAATATACTTTTGTATGTTATTGAATATCCTTTCTAAAATAACATAAATATATCGTTTCTTCGAGATATGAAGAAAAATCTTTTTCTCGAGGCTTTGGCTTTTGAATATATCACAAAATATATTCAAAGCTCCATATATTTGTATATATTTAAAATATATTTAAAATATATGATATTTTAAATTTATTATTTATATATATATATATTTAAAATATATTTAAAATTATATGATAATTGTTATTTGCTCCATAATATATGCTCCATAATAAATGCTCCATAATAAATGCTCCATAATAATAAATGCTCCATATATTTAAAATTATATGATAAATGTTATACTTGATTTAAATCTATAAGCAAGCTCGAACCAATTTAGTCCTCAAGTCCATACATAAACGCGCTAGCAATTACTCGTTACAGAAAAGCTGGAAGAAAATAAGGAGGTGAAGCGAAGAAATAAAATTGACGAAAGCCTTTGGTTTTACAGTTTCAATTCCTCAAAACGTTTCCTATATTTTTTTTTAATGCGAGAAGCAGATGCAGGAAATCTTGGTTCAGCACAGAAGTCTTGCAAAAAAAAGTTGTTTCTTTTGCAGTTAAAATTCGCCTATTTTATAAGAATTTCTATAATTTTTTAAGCAGGAAATGTTTCAAAACGGTTTCCGTATTGTACCATTATGGAGGCAGTTAGTATAGTATTCCTTTTTCTTTCTTTAACTGTTCTTTAACATACATAATTGCGTCAAATTAAACAGTTAAACAGTATGTTAAAACACAGTAAATTATATATTGTGTTATCATACTGTTATAGTACTCTTATATTATAACAGTATGATACTCCCATTACTGAAAGCCATAACTGTCATTCTAATTATAATGCAGCTAAACCAATATAAAAGCAGGTCTGAAATATGTGACCTAGGTGTGGAACATTTAGCTGTTATTTCCGAGTATTTATTTGCAATACCACACAATTGGATTATATTCCTGGGAATCGTGCAAGAATGCACTACGCCTCAATTTTAGATACACTTTCCAAGAAGCTAACATCCTCACATCCAATTATTTCTGCTTATTCATGAATAAAATATTATATTTTAAAACACTAAACAATCATTTCATGTTAAAAAAGGGACTTATATATAACTGGTATTTAAATATTGCAAAGATGTGTTATGGGTTTTCGGCTTGTGATAAGAACACTTAAATCGCAAACTCACGCTATTGCAAATGACGCTGGAAAAGAACTTACATTTATTTTATAAATAAATAAAATTATAAATTTGCGTGTCTTAATAAAGCTTAAATTATCCATAAACTGATATTTTACTCAGATTTGTTGGTCACATTTTGCAATATGCATTATTTTGTACCAGGAACACCATAACAAGCAGTTTCTAATATGCATAACCCATTGCAAAATTTCAAATTATACTGCATGTGCACATTATTTTGTCTGTATCCAGTGTAAAATCTTATTGGTATGATGAAATGTTGATGTAATAGGTTTATTACAAAACTTTCTATACATTTCTTTTGTTCATTTATAACATGTAGAATATTACTGTATGCTTTAAGCATTATTTTAGGGGTTTAAATTGATCTTGTCTTTTTATATGCGTCTGAGATATCTCGATCAGCTACTAATTCTAAAATACTTACTTAAATTCTCTAGAAAACTGTTGAAGGGCTTACGTCTTTCAAAACGTTTTCTCAGTCTGATGCGCATTAGCTTTCAACAAATTTGCATGTAAAACCGAGGAAATAAAGAGGCGAATAAAAATAAAGGATTCATATTTTGATCAGTTATTTAGAAAACCCAAGTCCGTAAATTTGAGCTAAAATCTTATTTATAAATCAATAAATATGCTCTCTTAACAGCATATCAATATCATGATTAGATCCATTTAATAATGCTTTTATGATTATCTCTCGAGACTTAAAATGCTTATTAAAGGTTATTTTGAAGCAAGAAACATGAGAAATGTGCAGTGCCTTTCTCGAGATCCAAACCCTAGGTCTCTCGAATACGCATCGAGTATGTTTCCACGAAGGCATGCCGAAAGGGGGGAGAAAATGCTATACTACCTCTTTAAAAGAGCGACTGGGGATTAAGAGTTCCAATCGCCAAATCCTGGTGGTGACGAATTATCGTGCATCGGCTTAGGTTATTTCGATGCTGGAGATGTGAACAATATGCATTGCACTCGCTGGGATTCGAACCTGAACCTCTCGGATACGTGCTGAGTGTGATACCCATTACACCACGAAGATATGTTGGAAGGAGAGAGAAAATATTTTATAGTAATATTAAACACACTTTTTTTTTCATTTTTATGCTTTGTCTTGTCTTAAATTATTTACAATCATGTTGTATTTATTCACGTAGTTAGAAAATTTTCATATTTTTCGATGACATTAAAAAACAATAAGTAAAAAGGACAGGGTCATGTTACGATCTAAGCTCATAAGTCCTAAAAGAGGTAACTGAGACAATGCTCATAATAATAAATGTTCAACAAATAAGCCTAGGTTTTTCATTTTGAACATATAGCAAGATAAACAAGCGGGGAGAAGAAGTATGTTTGCGCTGTGACTTTTATACTATTAAAATTTAGAAAGGAAAAGAAACTGTTATCGTATGTCTGATCAATCAAAACCAGGAACAAGAAACACTCTTCACGATAAGAACAAAATCAAATATTTTCCGGAACAAAATGGGAGAAAATAGGAACTAGGAAATAGAAAATTTAAATCATAACTTCATGCTGCCACATTTTTGCTTATTTCTTTACTTGAAGTTCACACTTTTGCGTCCGGAGGTGAAATATTAAGAAAGAAAATTCTTCCACTCTACTACATTTTTTTTCAGTTTTTAACAGGTACTAAATCTACTGCAGACAGAATAAATTTTAAACTACCACAAGTAAATAAACTTGTTGTGACAGTTTGTAAAATTTTAAAATCTTTATTTTCCTACGAGATGTGAAACATTGTGAATGTAATAAGTAATAAAATTTTTGAAAAGAAATACTACGTCTCTGAAACTTGGTAATGTGCTTTCTGAACCTACGGTGTAAACCTCGTTTGCTCTTTCTCATGTCTAGATATAATGCACATAAATCTGCTCACTTGAGTTCTTTGGAGAGTTTGCGTATGAATATTTATTGGAATGACTCTATTCTCACAGACGGAAACTGTTTCGGATTTCTCTTTTAGAAAGAGAATGGAAATATAAATAACTACTTGCACGTATTAAATAAGATAAACGGTAACATATGCACCTGGAAAAAACCAAAAGTACTAAAAACAATTTTAATACTGAATTAGATTAAATAAATCTCAGACATCATGATGAACTAGGTTGTGCTGAAAAGGAAAAACACTAAGTTGCCTTTAAATCTATAATAATAATAAAACTATAAATTTGACTACTGGTTATATATTAAATAAACAGGTAACATAAAATTAATCTCATAATGCAATTAAAACTAAAAACGTAAATTTTAAAGAGTTATCTCTGAATATCATAAGACTTAAGATGAAATAATTAACTCAGATAGTAAAATTCATGTAAGCAACGAGACAAAAAAATAAAAAAACGAAAAGTTTGAAATAAAGGATTTCTGAAAAGTTTCATAGTTAATCGGTCATACAAGAAGTTTTGTTAAAGCCTTTTACGCACTTAATGAACTCTCAGTCTACCTAACCGTTCTTACACTCACTCCTGTTAACCGCGCTCTTCGTAATTACGCCGTATAAAATTTAATTCAACAGTAAAATCTCAAAACATGTAAAAACATCATATATACAGTGTTCTCGACAGAGAGTTAGAGGTTCTCATAGGTATACTTATATTCGCTATTTTATTAATATAAAAACTAGCTGCAAAGAGCCACCTAAATTAATTATCATAAAAAAGAAAAAGCATATAATGATTCCAATGAGTCTAGCTAGTGCAAAACCATAAAAATATTGAATGTTCCTTATCAGACATCTCCTGAATTGAACACATGTTTATTTACGTGAATCACATTAAGAAGTGGAAAAATAATAGTACTTTATTTTCGGCCGTGGCAACACATTTCTTTCATACAGTCGAATTGGTTAACTAAAAGCAAAAGAGGAACCTCTACATTTTTTCGAATGTCACTGAATGTTAAGGATAAAAATGTTTTATTTCGAACAGCATAACTGCTGCTCACTTTAAGACGGTTAGGTTTGTTAATCAAAGCTTCATTATACTTTTACAAAATATGAAATAATTAAAATGAAAACTTCTTGGAAAAAAGTAAAATCTGAAACTTCAGAATTTATATTGTACCCAAAGGGGCGTCCTTTTTACTTCCTTGTACGAAGTAAAAAGGAAGTATTTTAATCGCGAAAAGTTTCAGGCAGCATATTTCAACGAAAATATCCATTTTGACCGCTATCGAATGCAATTTAACGATGTTTTTGCGTGATATCTCTACGTAAGGACAGAATAAAAGACTCGTTTCCTCCAAAAAAATTATAAAACTGCTTTCAAATTAATTCTGAAGAGAATTTTTCGTGGCGTCTGTACGAACGTATGTTCGTACGTACGTACGTATCTCGCATAACTCAAAAACGAGTAGCCCCAGAATGTTGAAATTTTGTATATAGGTCTGCTATAACATGTAGATGTGCAACTTGTATTTTGGTTGCAATCGGCCGCACAAATCGTATATAAATATATTTATATATATATATCCACTATGTCACCCGGATCAGTGATCTCACTTTCTTTACTCTTATATGCTTGTAAATTGTACATGTTTTGCTTTAAAAATGATTGAATTATGTTGTTCTTATCTTCCGGTTAAGGTTTTTATGCCTTTAGTAAATCTGTATGCAATATTTTTAGAATTATCAACAATTTTAAAGTTGTTTAATTGCCGCTAAGCATTTTTTTTTTATGGTGGCCATTGATTGTTTACATTTGAAACGGCAGACTAGTGGATTTGTTGCCAATCTAGGGAAACTTAGGTTCGCAACAACAAAGATAACGCCTTCATTTATTATTGCCAATTAAATCATGCTTAGTTTTTTCTGGAATTTTTTCGAGGAAATAAGTGTTTGAGATTTACTTCGTAAATTTTAATATAGATATTTTGAGTTTTCATGTATTTTTGGCTTCTCGCGAAGTGAGAACTGAATTAATTGAATGAGAAATACTCAATCGTCTGTGAAAAACTGTTTGGGTTTTTTTTTTTTTTTTTTTTTTTTTTTTTTTTTGTTTGTTTGTTTAATTTCTTTTATACATCGTTTTAGCTTTATTATAGTATTTGAATAGAACATGTGGCAACGATTAGAAAATCCTATTCTTTAAATGATAAATTTGTGCTTTATGAGTTATAATATGAACGGAATATAATATTGTTAAGTGAATCTAGCGCCAGAGTGTCGCTATGGTAAACAAATACTAGAGTGAATTTAAAAAATGCATTTATTCTATTGTGGTTTATGCGCTGTCGGCGAAGTAGATTTAACTCAATCCAATAAGTTAAAATGAAATGCAAGAAAAAATGCGTATAATTTAATATTCCGTACAAGGAAGTCATGTGGTGTACACATCAGATTTTTTCATTTATAGACACATACACGTTTCGAGATCCTTTGGGCTAATGCCACATTGGTCTAAAATATTTAAAAACAGACTATCTTTAGAAATTCCGACAGACAGTCTCGTGTGCTGAGGATAAAAATATTCCTCACAGCGTTGCCACTCCTTGCTTGGAAATTGTTTAGTATTTTAATCAAAAATTCGTCAGTTTTATACAATATCAAATAGACAATAAAACATATTCTAAACTGAAGCTTCCAGTTGCACATGTTCGGGTGGAGAACCATGTTATTCAAATTTGATGATTCTAGGTAGCGTTGTACACACAGATGCCTGTGGATTCGTCATTACTTATTTTCTTTAATTATAAGGGCGATTATAATTGGTAGCAACAATTTTGAATGTAATTCGGACAGTGATTCGACGCAAAATGCCTTTTCGAGATCATTTGGGGCTAACAAATCCGAAATTTAAAATTTGGGTTTCTAGTTGTAGTTTATCGGAAAGTCTACATTATTTAAAATTTGATGGCTAAAAATTCCGTCTTTTTTCACAATGCAAGTAGCATGCATATATACATACATACATGCAAATTCTTCTTCCTAATTTAATTTCTTTAAAAATAGTACAGAAAGGTAGTATTGGTGGCAACAATCTGAAAAGTAATACGCCGTTTATATCGAACCAGCAGAAAATCACATTTCGAGACTAATAATGCCCCCTTTGGGTGAAAAATGGAAGGAAAAAATCTCTCACATACATTTTACCTTGCATTATTCGTAGTGTTATTTTAAAAATAAACGTGCTTATTATTTAAAATTTATTAGGATATTAAAATTAATTCATCAAAATTACAAGTCAAAATATTGTCAAGCAAATTTGACAATGTTGATAACGAGGTGCTATTAGCTTTTTGACACCGCTGCTACTGAGCAGAAACATACGGCATTAGTGTGGAGCTTTCGACTTCTCCAGGATTTTCAACCATAAGAAATAATAATACATAATTTGTCTAATTATTATTTCTCCGTTGAAATTTTCTCTGAAAGAATTTCTTATAATGTAGAAAAACTTGCAAGCTTTGATACAAGAAATCATTGAAAAAAAGAAAAAAAAAATATTTGAAAAGTATGCAATAGGAAACCTCTCATCTCTCTGAAACATGCAAAACTCCTGGCAGTGCTTGAAAAATACTCAAGCACTCCTAAGGTTTAAGATATGCGGATTTATTTTTAATAGAAAGCCTATGCGATTACATTATTCATCCAATGCAATAAACGTCCCTTGCATCATTTTAATAAATAATGACAGTTGGTCAACTAAGTTGTTAACTAACTGTTCAGTTGCTCGGGAATGTATTCATAGATAAAGTAAAGCATTACTCTGCCATATATCTCGTTAGTACTGCATTTCGCGAGTTTAAGAAAAAAAAATTATATTAAATAAAAGGATCATATGCGGTAATGAAAGGAGAAAGTAAAGTGCTCACTTTACCCAGTTTAATTATTATTCACAAAAAGCACTGTTACTGATGAAATAAGTCTGGTAAAAACATTTTTAACATGAAATTACTTGTAATATTTATGAATTGTTTGCATTCTATATTATTTGTTTTAAAGCGAAAACATATAGACAGAAAGTTTTGTCTGATAAAAATAGCAGTTATGTTTAAATCATAATAACAATTCAACATAAAAATTTCTGTTTGAAAGTTTCAATGTTTACATTTTATATACATAAAGTTCCTTTCAAATGATTGCGTTAGAATACAGATAATTTAAAAATTGTCCACTGATCATTGAACAACGGTAACATTAAAGATTTACAGGGATTAAGAGCGTGACCACTGAAATAATTGTAATAGATCAACTGTGAATAAATTGATTATTTCATTGGAAAGAAAGACAAAATAATATAAAAATTAACAGTAATATTTTAAACACGAATTTATTATTATATAATGATTCCATGTACTTTAAATTATACATGCAGTCATTTTTAATCTCAAAAATTATTTTTTAACATAACATACACTTTAGAATGTAACTTGATTTTTAATCGGATTTAATAAAATATGAGAGAAATTAGATTGGTGCCTTAGCTTACGCCTATTAATTTATAGGAGTAAATTTTTATTATTGCCTAAGAGACATAAACGTTTAAGTTCATAAATTAATTGGATATAGCTGCTGCCTATAAACCAAATTTAATTAGCTTCATAACTTCGGGGTCTAGTTATCAATTCAGAATCTCAGACCATCCACTTTAGAAGTCTATGTAATCAATAAGTGTTTAACAAGATTACAGCTACTATAGATGTAGATATTTTATGCGAATAGCTACAGGATTGATTTTGAAATTACTACTTTACTTCAAAATTTCGCTGGGAAGTTCCAGACGCTCTTCATCTTTAATTGGAGCATAACATTTTGGTTGAAGCAAGTTCCGTTTCAAAAATTATACGTGAAAAAATATGTTTGCGTTTGCAAACAGTTTTTATCTTGAAAACAAAGTCCCTTCCCAATTAAAAGGATACAGTTTTTGAATTTCGTTATTGTCATACATGGCAGTAAAATTCAATAACAGAAAGAACTAATTAAAAAATGTAAATTATTTACTCTTGATTACTCATTACATAAAAAAAGCGAATCCTCATACAGCAATCTACGAGCACAGTTGCGAATAAAATGGTCGGAATGAAACATTTTATACTTATTAACTATGTATGCATATAAATTATGAAATATGTAATTTATTTTTAAATCAAGTCAATGGAATGCATTTACGTGTCTGTAGATTAAGATAATAAACAAAAAAAAATGTGCATGGAAAGCGAAATGAAAATGCATTTATTCCCTCAAAATAAAAATAAAAACAAAATTTGAAAGCTTTCAGATTTTGTATTACGTTTAAGCGTGCGTTTTTTTTTTTTTTTTTTTTTTTTTTTTTTTTTTTTTTTTCCCATTTACAGACATATACATGTTTTGAGAGTATTTGGGCTAATCCCACAATGAGCTAAAAATATTTAAAAACAGCACATATTTAGAATTTCCTATAGACGGTCTCGCGCACTGGCGATAAAATATTTTATTTTTTATAGTGTTGTCACAGCCCGCTTTGAAATTGTTGAGTTTTTAATCAAACATTCATTTAAGGTTTACAAAATATGAAATAGACAATCAAACAATTCGAAATTCCTCTAGCTACCGTTGTTTTCTTTCACACTGTGAGAAACATACATACATTCATGCAGGTTCTTCATTAAATAGTTTCTTTAAATATAATGCAGGGCGATAATACAATATTTGGTGGCAACAATTTTAAAAACATTCGTTTAGCTCCGCTGATGTGTTCGAAACATTTGTTCAATTGGTGAAGTAGAATTTATTTAGCTCTTTTATAATTTACAAAGTTTTTCATCTTCGGCTAATAGTTTGATATCTATTCATTTCCCCCAAATTCTTAGAAGATTTGCTCCTTGTTCTTAGTCATATATATCTCTGTATGTGAAACAATAGCTACGGATGCGATCAAACTGATCACTAAAATAGTATTCTCCGAAAGGTTTTTTCCTTTGAGTGCGAAACTGTATGAGTTCTAAAAATTCTCAGGAATTCATTATCTGAAAGTTCAAAAGAAATTTTACTTTAATTCCAAAGTTTATATCCGTTTTTCCATGAAAAATTCAAAAGTGACCAATCTGATTATTCTGTCAGGTTTATCAATCCCAAAGAATTGAGTAATAATAAGGTGAATACAGAATATACAGAAATATAAAAAAATCAGAAAAAATACGATACAAGTACATTGAAAAAAATTAAGAACATAAATCAACTAAATTAAAAAACATTTCAGAGAATGCGACCTTCCATATTTATCAGAAAATATGCAATACCTCCCAAAAATTGTGTTTAAAAATGCATCTGATAATCGCAAATAAAAATGAGTACAACATAATTAAGAAAGCCGACCTCAGACAGAAGAAGGCCTTTGCAATATATAATAGAGTTTGTAGAAACATTAGGATTTTTGATGCTGAGAGACGTGAAAAATGGGAAATGCCCTCGCCGGAACTAGAACCACAGACCTCTTAAATACACACCTCGTATGCTGACCACCACACCACGAAGACATGCTAAGAAGGCGGGAGAAATACCTTATACGAGGGCTATCCAGAAAGTAGATTACGTTTTGGAATAAAAAAATAAACAAAGTATAGGAAACAAATTTTATTATATACAGATGAAAGCCACACTCAAATACTACTTTTCTACATAGTCACCATACAAATTAAGGCATTTATCGTAGCGATGTACGAGCTTGGAAATTCCTTCGTCGAAAAATTCGGCCGCCTGCGCCTTCAACCACTTCGTTACCTCTTCTTGAAGCTGTGCGTCGTCATCAAAACGCTGCATAGCCAGCCACTTCTTCATTGCTGGGAATAGGTGGAAGTCACTCGGTGCCAGGTCGGGACTGTACGGCGGATGAGGAAACAACTCCCACTTAAAAGATTCAAGAACTTTACGAGTGACATTTGCCGTGTGGGGCCGGGCGTTGTCGTGAATCAACAAGATCTTAGAGCTCAACATTCCTCTGCGCTTGTTTTGAATTGCTCTTCTGAGTTTTTGGAGAGTTTGGCAATACCTTTGAGAGTTTATTGTAGTGCCTCTTTCCAGGAAGTCCACCAAAATTACACCTTTTCTGTCCCAAAAAACAGTCGCCATCATCTTCCTTGCCGACATTGTTTGCATGCATTTCTTGGGTTTTTGGGGAGAACTTGTGTGCCCCCACTGCATTGATTGCAATTTCGTTTCACAGTTCACATGTTTCACCCATGTTTCGTCACCAGTAACGATGCGATCGAGTAAAGAGTCACCATCCTTATGGTAAGCGTCCAAAAAGTTCAACGCTGCAGCCATTCGCTGATTTTTGTGGTCCTCTGTCAAGATTTTTGGAATCCATCTTGCACAAAACTTGTGGTAACCAAGCTTTTCGCTGATGATTTCGTGCAACAAACTTCGCGAAATTTGTGGAAAACTCAAAGAAAGTTCCGTTATTGTGAAATTTCGATTTTCACGGACTTTAGCATCGACTTTTCCGAGAAGTTCGGCGGTCACTATGCTGGGTCTCCCACTTCGATCTTCGTCGTGAACATTGGTTCGGCCATTTTGAAATCTTATGACCCACTGACGCACTCCACCTTCAGTGATAATGTTGTCCCCATACACTTCACGAAGCTGCCGATAGATTTCTATCGGTTTACAGTTTTTTGCAGTCAGAAACCTTATTACTGAGCGCACCTCGCAGCTCGCGGGATTTTCAATTAACGCAGACATTTCAAACCGTCACAGTATCTGAACGGAGCACAGCACGAACCTCTCACTAGCACGGCTAGATGCAGACTGAGCTGCGCAACGCTCTGACCCCAAGATGGCCGCGCTAGCCCCGCCCCTAGCGGACACAGACGGAAACGTAATCTACTTCCTGGATGGCCCTCGTATGTTTACAAATCATTTTTCAAGTACAGGAAGAAAAGTGACTTCTGGTGATTTCTTTGCTGTTCTCACACTTGCAGAAATTCAATAGAATAGCTTATAAAAAAGAAGACTGGTTTAGTTTGGTATATTTAACCATGGCAAATCTCGCGAGGGCTACCTGCTTATGGGGAGGAATGCCTTTGTGGAGGACTTTCTAAAGCAACTGGTTCTTATACACGTTACACATGAAGAAAACCACGAAAATGCCCATGCAGCCAGCCCGCTCGCCTGGAATCGAACCCAAGTCGGAGCTACTAGTGTTCAGTGACTTTACGGCTTGGCCGCTGGTAGGCATAAGAAAAAAAGAATCTTTTCATACACAGAAATAATACTTTCATGAAAATATTATAAAGTTACATTTCACATATTTAAATTTTCTAAAAAATGGTGCAACAACATTGGCTATATATCTAAAAAATATTGCATAAATTTATGTCAATTCTGAAAATAAAATCAAACACAAAGATACTAAAAATTAATATAATAGAAATTTTAAGACATTAAAAATAATTAATTAAAATCTAGCATAGGAATATAAACATTACTAATGAACATATAAAGATATTGGAGCCCAAAATGAATTTAGTAATATTAATGAACGAATTTAGTAACATTATTTAGTAATATACAAAATAATCCAGCATTACTTAAAAAAATTCAATTGTCGGCCGACATCCGATTTTTCTCTCCAAATAATACAGGAGCAACTCAAATATTTATTTACAAAATTCTCTTAGGCTTTGTTAATATATTTTGGCTTCTTTTATTGTTATTATGACACTATTGCGACTATTTCAAATTCCAAATCATGGGACATGTCGGAATACTATTTATTGAATTATGAGAGCATCTGAACTGACTTATTAGGAACATGATTTAACCAAATTATTCATATGAAGAAACTAAACCGTTGTCGGTAAAAATCATCGGCACGCATTTTTCAGTGTCATGTTTCAAAATCCTGGCTTGCTGCATTAATATTTTTGCAGTTTTGTCTGTCAGAATCACCTGTATTATTAGAAACAGAGATTAAATGATTATATAAATTGCAGCTGTTATAATAGTAGGAAAGGTTTTCCAAGTTTCTATTGATTAAAGGAGCTTATTAAAATACAGATAAAGAAAAGCTGATTCATTGTGAAATTTGAACTCAATAAAATTATGTTAGTATTATTTATAGCTGCAGCTTGGCTGTCTAAAATTCTCTTGACGAATACATCATTTACTTAGATATTTGAAGTCCAAAACAGGTAGTTTGAGTAATAAGAGATATTTTTCCTCCAGAAAGCTATTTTTCCTTTGGTTTCCATCATGTCCTTAATAAAATGATAACCCTATAGAGTTTGACTATCCTTCGAAGCAAAAACTAGTATTCAACACCTAACAGACATTAAGCGAATCATCGCTGTGTCTAAAATGAACTACAGCATCTTGAAAAGGTTAACACTTTACCGACCGCTAGCGTTCAACAGCATACGCACGTCCGACCGCCCGCTCACCGCAGATTCTCCCTGGCACCAGCTATTTTTCGGTTTAACTCAAGTGAGCAATGTACCTCAATACTAATAATAAAGTGCAGATGATACAGCAAATGGCAATTGTTTATCACCATGGCTACCGATTGATAGGCTATTTTTAGGTAGCCCCGAGGAAAAAGCGATTAATAGGCTATCGGTCGGTAGGCGTTGGAGAAAAAAGGCCGATTAATAGGCCACAGTGTTCTTCATTAACATCCATATAAACATTTCGAGAGCATTTGGGCGACGACATTTTAGACTAAAAATATTTAAAAACATCTTATATTTAGAATTGCCAATAGAAAGGCCTCGTGCCCTGACATTTAAAATGTTGTATTTCCTATAGTGTTGCCACTGTTCGCTTTGAAATTTTTCATTAAAATTTTACAAAATATGAAATAAAGAAACACAAAAATTCCAAATTCCAAATCCGGGCCTCCAGGAGCCCATGTTCGGGGTGGAGGACTATATTATTCAAAACTTGATGATTCTTGGTACCGTTGTTTTCTCACACTGCGAGAAATATATATACATTTACGTAGATTCTTCATTATTTACTTTTTTTAAATATAATATAGAGCGATAATATTTGGTGGCAACAATTTGAAAAAAGATACATCGCATTTAATTGATTCAACGCAAAATGCCGTTTTAACACTAATATCACTTTTGGGCTAAAGCCCCTTTGGTCTTTAAAAAATATATATTCTTCAGCAATCCAAGGTCGGTACAGGCGCGCATTGTCGTCCATCAGAAGAACTCCAGGTCCAATAGATCCAGGTCCAAGGATCTCGTCTCGATATATCACACCGGTCAAAGTTCCTGTATGGAACACATGCAGGTCAGTCTGACCACTGAGAGAGATCCCAGCCCAAACCATTATTCCACCAGCTCTGTAACTGTGGCTTTCCACAATGTGAGATTGGTTGTATGTGGCGCGTTGTTCTCTCCAGATCAGCTGATGACCTGGATCACTCTCCAATGTGAATCTGGACTCGTCTGTGAAGAGAACAGACGCCTGTTGTTGACTGGTCCAGGAGACGTGTCCTCTTGCCCGACATAAACGGGCACTTTTGTGTCCTCGTGTCAAGAAGACACAAACAACTGGTCGTCTGGCATACAGACCTGTATTGTGCAGACGTTTGCGCTTTCTAGTAGCTGAGATTCTTGTTCCTGTTGCCACGAAATTGATCTGCCACGAGGCAAAGTAATGTTACTCCTCATTCGGGCCGACATTTTTCATGTATTTAGATGATTGTACATAATTTGCTTATGCTTTTTGAGTTTGAAAGATATTGCAAATTAATTCGCAGCAGTAAAGAAACATTTTATTGTTTACAATTGAATTTTCCTAATTTAAAATTTTAATTAGCTTAATATTAATGAGATAATGATATTGAATTTGTTAATTCAAATTTCCTTCCTTGCAGCAATAGCGCAAGAGAATTATTTAATTTTATTTAACTTTACTAATTAGTTACTTATGAAACACTATATATATATATACATCCACTGTAAGAAATATGTATCATTATTATAAACGCTATGATTGTTGTAAATGCTATCATTGCTATGCTGGCTATCATTGTTAGGTTGGCTGTCATTGTTTTAAATGCTATTATTCTTATAAATGCTTAAGAAAAGCTATCATAAATAAAAGCTAAAAATTTATGCTAATTCACAAACATTTATTGGAATTCTACTCTTCTGGTTATCATAAAACTTCAAATCAGGACTGGATTGCTTTGCTTGGATTCTGAAAAAACACTTCCATGCAGCCAGCAAATGCTCCAGATTTCAATCGTGGGTCAATCTACTATATAAACTGCATTCAGCGGTCTTAAAAACGCTCGGGTTTTAGCTTGGTCTTTAAATTATGCATGGGACATCCCAGTCCTCGAATCTCAGGAATATAAAATTATCCAAGTTTTGAAAGCTAGAATCTTTGCGCATTTTTCTTAATTGGAATCTTTCAAATTCTTCCTTTAAACCCATCATAACTTTTCATTCAATACCTGAAAGATAAGTTCTTTTGATGTCCAATAGAAGCTTCCATTTTCAGAAAAGAGGACGTTCAAAGAACTGGAGCTTTGGCGGAGCAATGCTACGCCCATAATTCTCTGCCTGGTAATTTTAGCATTCTTTTTTAAGTTTGTCGAATTAATTCTAAGACAGTCCTTTTCCCTTAACACTTGCTGCGGGTTTAAAAAATAATCGAAAAGCGTAAAAACGATGAATATTTTTTTTGAAGAATAAAATGACGTCTTCTATATACACGACAAACATTTATTTAAACTATGAAGACGTTGAACAGCAGAGTAGAAACATGATATTACACAGCGCTTAGCACTTCTCACTTGCGTGCAATACTCACCATTGACTTTGGCTAACTGCCTAGAAAAGTATTAACGCAGCAGAGAACTTGCTTATCATGCGCATGCGCTAGCGAAATCAACGTCGGTTGCCAACATACCCCCTTTCGACGTTGATTACTACCAGCATGTTTAATTTATCTTTTAATTTTATATATTTTGTCAAATTACACTCAGAAAATGAACCTTAAATTCAAAAGTTTTATATGCTTCACTTACTAAGTTATTATTATGATATTTTTTGTAAACATAGATATATTTTTAAAAGTTATCTTCTAAAATAGAATTTATATCAAACACTGATTTGAAGCTATTTGAAAGTGGCCGCCTATTAGGTGCCTCCAATAAAATGGCATCAACATCTAGCTTTAGTAGTGGCCAATGCCGTTATAGACAAGTGCCTGCCATTGAGGAAAAAGTATTTTAAACTGGGATTTTGTTAAAATTTGATATCAAGTGTTATTTTCTCTTATTATATCTATTTTAGAAGGTTGCCAAGTAATTAAAATTTGAAAGTTTTAGAAGCGTCACGAACCTTTTGAAACTTGGATTTGGAATAAAAAAATTATAATCCTTCCCATCTCTGCTACAAATGTATTAGGAGAGAAAGAATGTTCGCGCATAGAATTTCAGTGTTCCTTTTTCTTTTCTTTTACTTTTGCTAGTTTCCAAGAAGAAAACTCAAGAGCTACATACTATATGAATATCAGTAATTATGACATACATGAAGGTCTTCAAATGGAAGCTTTCTTAAATAAAGTAAAAATCACATGATAGGTAATAATGTAAAATTCACTTTCCTTAGCTTCAATTGTCATTTTAATAGAGAATGTTAAAATCAGTTTAATTTTCTTTCTAATTTCTTTTTTATCATCCTCTGAGATAGGTAAAGGATTGAGGTTTGACTATTTGTAATAAATTACTAGCTCAGAGGAGCGATAGCTTCGAAGGGCTGTGTCTCGAATAGGTATTTTACTTCGAATCGCTGTATAAGGCTCAAACACTTTCAAATTCTTTCTTTCTATCTTCAAATAATACAGGACGAATATTATCGTCCTGTATTCTTTTAAAATAAATTAAATAAAGGACAATGTGCATGAATGTAGGTATGTGTTCTCGCATTGTGAAAAAACGACGGTACATAGCGCCAATAAATTTTGAATAACGTAATCATCCACCCCAACAAGGGCGCTTGAAAGCCCGAATTTTAAATTTGTTTTATTATTTATTTCACATTTGGTAAAACTTAATCGAAATTTTGATTAAAAGAACTGAACAATTTCAAATCTAGCAGTGGCCGTTACGAAACCACGAGCTGATAGACCGAGGGCGCTGACTAACAGCTCTCGAGCAATGTAGATGTTTTTGAAATGAATAAACAGTTAGTTGAGAACTGAGTAACGGAAAAAATATCCTATGTAAAATCAAATCAAGATCTGTAGCAAATTTCTAGTGATGTATATGTTTTGTAAATAGACTGTAATAAAGTTTGTTCTAATAGCTTCACACTATTGGATTTGTGAAGATCTGCCCGGCAGTCAGACTGAACATAAGCACAAAGTAAATTCGAATTATTAATTTGATATTTTGCATTTTTAAGTAACGTAACAGTGGCAGTACTGTAAGGAATACTGTAAGGAATATAACATTTTTATCTCCAGGTCGCGAGACTGTTTATTGGAATTTCTAAAGATATGCTGTTTTTAAATATTTCGTGATATTGCTGTTGAATTGAGTTTTAAGTGGTTTTATTGAGAGAAACATGATATTTAATATATAAAGGTAACACATAAAACGTTAGAAAAACGTGCATTTAGGCGTAATATAAAATTTGAAAGCTTTCAGATTTTTATTTTATTTATTGGCGGAACAAACTAAATCTGAGACAGAGAATCCCTTTTAATTAAAACCTGATTCTTCTTATCTATAAATCTCAGGCTAAGCTAATATTTATATACATAAAAATAATATTTATTTCAAATTTTTAATATTGAAATGTAATACACGCATACTGTAATTGAATACAGCTGAAAGAATTGTTCTTAAAATGATAACTAATAATAATTCATATGTATTACATGAATAGATAATAAAGATACTGACTGCATGCTGCAGATGTCAAATAAGCCACATTATAAATATAAGGTAATGAATAAGGGTCTTTCACGCCCTGCTTATTAAGTTCTTGAAAGCGAAGATCATGTCCATCCGCTAAATAAATAGAAAATTCTTAATTAGAGGAAATCCCTTTACTAAATATGACCCAGATGACATCAGCTCCAAAGAGCCTTCCATTTAAAACTAATCAATATATTTCAAATTTATTAACAGAAAGTATATTTTTCATCCACGAAAAGGAAAATAATTAATTTAGACCAATATCCTTCATCAAAATGTTTCACGTGAAGGATTCTTTTTTTAGATTCTTTTAAAAGGAGGAAAAAAAAACTTTCCCTCCGCTAGTAGTATCATAGAAAAAAAAAGTCATGGGTTATAAGGAAAAGTTTGCTAACTATTGCTTTTAAAATACTTTTTTTTTTTCCTCCCCTTCCTTTCCAGTAACGCTGATTTTTTCCCCGCTAGCTCTTCACGCTCTTCTGATAGGCAATCTAATTCACGCAGTAATTGTTAAAAAAAATTGTCTGGGGAAATGACCACATGGGGATCGGATATTACTTTCCATTACCATTACGAACTGAGGGCAAAATTTAAAAAATAGCTCGAGACCTTTCAGAGGAAAAGAAGTCCATGTCTGGCATTTAATAAGCTTAGATCTCCTCCATCGCGTTTTCAGCTTTTGAAAATTCTATAAAAAATTTGCAACTCGTATGTAAATTATTAAAAATGTATGTTGTCTGCTATTATGCTACTGGATACATCGAGATTTCTGATATATCGTAGGCATTAACTAAACCACATACAAATAACTCGCGCTCGGACTAGCAAATTTCTAATAGCAAAACAGTGACTTTTTGAACATTGCACTTGTATTAGATAAAATTACATTCATGTTCATTAAATATACGTGTATACAAATCTGCAAATATTATTTAGATATATGTGAAAATGTGTGTGTGTTTCTGTTAGAGAATTCAATAGAATCATTCAATAACAATTATAGTTGGAAAGGTGCTCACGATAATAGCCGGTAGCTTAACTCTGTGGCATAGTGGATAACCGGAATATTGAAACTGCTGTCTTATATACAGTGTACATAATATAACTCCTATACATAAAACACAAAACTACATAATGCGTATATAACAATTATATGTTACTTAATGCATATATACTATTGTTATTACTTACTGCAATATACTATTATTCTTACACAAACCTGATTATACATAAACATGTTAAGTCATTCATATAAGGTGAAAACACGATATGTTATTTGTATGCACTACACACCTTATATATTACACGAGGGATTTTTTAATACTTAGGTTTATGCTATCCCCTAACATAATGTTACGTAGTAAATAAAGCATAATGTTATCGCCTTATGTAAAGATACATAATAGGTAAGAAAAAATAAAAATACATGACTCGGGCATATTTAATAGTTTCTCTATCACCTTATAAGGTATTTCATGGTGTAGTGGTCTGCACGCTCACCGCGTAATTAAGAGGTCCGCGGTTCGATTCCCGGCGAAGGCGTTGCTAATTTTTCATCTTGCCTGCTTGCAAAAAATACCTAATCTCTCTACAACCTTACATAAAGAACGTAATAAATAAAACATAAAAATACATTGTACATGCATACAAATGCTGAAATGTTTATCACTTTGCGTAGAGATTCATAAGAAATGAATCATAGACCGTACATAGCAGTCTGTGTTACTTACTGACTATATCCAGCTTACGGGGCATAACATGTATACACTATTATTACATTTACATGATTATACATTGCCTTAGTATGGGATACTTAAAGCATGTGTATTACATATATTATATGATGCACAAGGGGGATACTGCTACTTAGGTAGTGTTATTGCCTGACAAAATGATACTTGGTTAACGGGACATGAAATACATGAATAAAACATATAAGTACATAATACGTGCGTACGTAAGGTTATGCTATCATCTTGCATAATACTATACACATAAAGATACATGCTTTATGCATACTAAAAGTTTTTCTGTCACTTTACATAGAGATACATAATATGTAAAAAACATAAATGTACATAATATATGCATCCTAATACTTAAGGTTATGGTATCCCTTGCATAGGAGATAAAACTTAAAAATACATAATACGTAAATAACCGTATATATTACTTAATGTCTCACATACAGCATACAATATATGACATTTATTGATACTACGTTGCAATTTACTATTATTATTAAGCTGCAGTTTTAGCATGGGCGCTTACACTACTCACTATGTGTTTGACAATTCTCTTGCTGTTCTTTTACACTGTGCTGTGAGTGAACTTTGCGCGTAATTCTGGGAAGGAAAATTGCAAATTGACATTTTAGGCTTGTAAATGTCTAAATTACTTGCAGCGAATGTGGTCCACATAAGTCTTGCCCTTGTACCCTGCAGTTGGATGATTTTCTTTATTTTCTTTATCACTGCTGGCTGTTTAATAAACAAGCGCTTGAAAGACGGTTCGTTTGTGGGTGTGAGAGGCGTCACTTTTCTGTGAGCGGATATGTTGTGAGGCAGCGTTTGGGTGTGCCAACTTCACCGTACTCGCACACAGCACAATGGGGGCAATCAGCAACCACAATTTTAATAATGACACATGACATTTTTGATAATGAATAGAAGTAGCCAAACGAAGGGGCTTCCTTTTTGCCATCGAGCTTAGGCGGCTAAGTTGGATGCGTATCCTGTGGCCAGAGTATTTATGAGTATTTATAATATCAGAGCGCTATGCTATAATCCTGCACAGTTTTCGCATTGCAATTGCTGCAGGGAAAATGCAGATGCTTTCAAGGGGGTTATAGTTTTCTTAAATTAGGAATTTAAAAGGCCTATTGTCAAAATTTTGTTAATGATTGTATTTCATATTATATATATATGTGTGTGTGTGTAAGATGTAAAATATAAAAATACAATGGCCTTGCTCTACGCGAACAGGTAACCTCTAACTAACTTTTTGCAATTTCAGAATCTTCCCCCTAGACCAGTACTTTAGAGAACAGTTCACGCCACTTTTCATGAGACTGCACCCTGCCATCGCTGCCATAAGACCTTGCCGTGCTCTGTCGCTTCTTCTTCCCTTTGTTATAATAGTTATAAAGCTTAAATTATTTTAATTTAATTTTTTATTAAATATGTAATTTTTTGTGAATCTGAAAGAATAATTATCTGCCATTTGCATTGAATAAATATATGGAGCGATAAAGTTAAATTCTTCTGTGTCGTCATAGGATGCCTTACTTACACTCAGCCACAACAATGTCTGGATTATGATGCCAAACTTCGTCATTCCTATGCCTGCCTACCACAATATTACATGTATATAAACATAAAGCATTTAAAGTTAAAAGTAAATTGGAGTTAAAGCAAGGATATAAAATAATAAAAGATAAAGGAATTGGGATTAATTCCTCAACAATATTAATAATTGCAATCTTTTATAAGAGGTTTAACACAACATCTAAACAATTCAAAATTTAAAAAGGGTCATATTAGTACACACACGCAAATTAAAATTGCAAAAGAGAAGAAAATATGCAAGATAAAAAAAATATAAAAATCAATCTCCTTTTACTTAAATTCCAATTCAGAACTCATCAAAGGAAAATGTTGATTATTATGCTTCGAAAATGTGTTTCCTTCTCCTGGCTCATTCGAGATCAAAAACCGAAAAAAGAAACAAATTTTTATAACATTAAAATCCGTATAAAGCCGAAGGAACTTTTGTAGCTATTATATATAACATTTTACAATATTCGGTTTAGTTTGTTGCATTTTGTTTTACGCTTTTGAATAAAAACGTGTTTCCAAGGTTTACTGTTCAATACGTATGCAAACATTTTTGTCTGATGCTTGTATACTACACTCTTCAAGGAAAACTAAAATATGCAAACTATTAGAAAACTATTTATACATGTTACTATTAGATGCTAGCTTCCAAATTAAAACTATAAGTCTGCTACTTACCCTTCATTCTATGGAGAGTATCGCCTATCATTTTAAGCAAGTTCTTAATTTCCTTCTGTTAGCTTCTATGCGTTACATTCCTAGATGTTTTGCGTCCTTCAGTATGTTTTAAATTTATTTCCTCAAGCTATCTTTGAGAAAAGCATGTTACCGGTAGCGGAAATTACGGAAGCATCGTTTCTCTGAAGCTTCGCACTCATTCAATTACTTCATATTAGAATAGAGATTGTATATAGTAAAATATAAATAACATGAACTACTTAATGAAAATTAAGACAATGGTGTCTTGATAATTTAAATATATTTTTTCACTGAAATACACGCTTTTATTAAATAATGAGTATGTACTTAACAGCAAAAAGATCAAAACATGTAATTTTTAACATACTTCGCGAATAATTATTTATGAAAAATCGTGTTTTCAGAAATATAAATTGGCCTACCAGCGGCCGAGCGGTAAAGTCGCTGAACACTGGTAGTTTGGTCCGAGGTTCGAAGCCCGAGAACGGGCTGGCTGCATTGGCGTTTTCGTGGTTTTCCCCATGTGTAACGTGTATACGAGTAAGTTTCCCTTAAAACGTCCTCCACGAAGGCATCCCTCTCCTTAGGCAGATAGCCCTAGTGTGCTTTGCCATAATTAAATACACCACACACACACGAGAAATATAAATCAAGCTATTTAGAAAACTGTATTTTGAAGTAAAAGCTACTAAATTAAAATATTTAAATAGTAATGTAGTTTCTAATATTAAAACTGTTGCATCAGTTTAGCTGTGTTAAATACGTGGTTATTAAATTGACACTGACACTCGGCAGGGTAAAATTTTAATTTATAAAAAAAATTAAAATTATGCCTTATTTTGTCCTAGAATTAATAAAATTATGTCGCTATTGAGTGAGAAAAACACAGTTTCATCTTTTTCAGAAGTAAACAAAATTTTGTAAAATGGTAGGAGAGACGACCTTATTTATATAGAACGCAATGGCCGGAGAAAAGCAAACACGAATATAAGGTCATCTATTAGAATAATTGTAGAGAAATGTGAAAAAGTAGATATCTAAATGCGTGAGGAAGTCTTAATTAGAATTAATATCATTAACGTTTGGTAATGATATTAATTCTGATCAAGGTAAACTTTTGGTGAACATGATTAATTTCAAGAAAAACCAGTTCATTAATTGAAGAAACTCAATCTACCCAAATCAAAACTGCGTTTAAGTTTTCAACTGTAAATTGCCATCGTGTATATTAGGATGGACTTGAGATTCGAGTTACTTTGTGTGGAATTTTAATGCTCCTTATGATAGCGCCGATATGCCTCAAACCACAGTAAAAATATGTGCCATAAATGCCCCAAGATTAATGTCAGAGATGCAGTCATTAATAAGCAGACAACAAGATTTGCTGATTAGTGAGAAAATGTACTGAAAGTTGAATTTATAAGGAATACATGCAGTTTTGTAACTAATAGAATGATGATGCGGAATGAGGATAAGATTATTAATGTTATTTATAGCTGCGAAAAAAAGTTTTTTGATGGCAAGAAAATAATTTTTTATAAAGCTTTTAAAAAATTTAATTCCACTCAGTCTAATTAACCGAAATAAAAGTATCCCATATAATTATTAAGTTAAAAACGATAATGCAAAGTTTATTAAGATTAATCATGTAAAGTTAAAGCTTATTATGATAAAAGTTTATTCATGACATTGTATTTTGTACAAATTCAGACAAGGAAAGAACACTCCAGAGCCGATAGAAATATAGTTACAATTTTTAATGAAAATGCAGTTTAAAAGAGCTTTCAGAAAATGATTTGAAAAATGTGATGCAGATGATTTCGACACGTGCCATAGATTTTAGACAGCATCAGAGTGGCAAGAATTAACTCTAAGTTATCAGTAGTTAAAATTAGCCCCATACAATAGTTACAAAATTTTACAAAACATATAAACATAAGTTATTCTATGCAAGAGAAACCGTAAATTTCCTAAAACTGTGCATGTATAAAAATATATAATATTGATAATTGCGTAGCTATTAAAAATCTGGTGGAAGAATTATTATCATAGTTAGTTAGCTATGTATTTAAGCCAATGTGTTCAAGGAATTTCTACCACTAAAACATCTCATGGAGACCTTTCTGAAAGGAATTGGATTTTCCAGATAACTGTTGAAAGAGCAGTTGAACGCAGCTTCAGTCATAAGCTTCTTATATTTAGAGCGAGAATTAAAAAAAAAAAAAAAAAGAAAAAAAAAGAAAAGAAAAGAAAAGAAAAAGAAACTCTTAAATCTACACTACTAGATTGTCAATTATCAATGATATAATTTCAAAGAAAATGACTGACAACAAATACTGTGTTTGAAAATGTTACATAAATTATCATTATCATCCCTAGAGTACGCTCATTTGAAGCTGTAATATTGTATAAAAGTAGATAAATAAGCAATTTTAGTATGATGTAGATTTTGCTTCTGAAGGAAAGGGTCACTTTAGAAATCGATTAACGGATTTATATAAAATCTCTGCCATGCTACTATAGTTTCTTTCTCTTTAATTTTCCATCTTCCATCTTCTTTCATATACGCGTGTGAGTGTAAAGAAACAAAATTATTAAACGTAATTGAAACCAAATGCCAACAGATCTTCATAAATTTCAATTAATCACATTTTAATCACCGTTTTAAGAATACGCTTTGCATTATTTTTCGCCACCCTGCAGCATGCTACATCACTCTTTCCGGGCAATTTCTCTGCGCTGCGAGATCATTGACACAGTCTTTGCTCCGCAATAACGCAAAGACACGTTTTAAATTAATTTAAAACTAACTAATATTAATGAACATAATAAGAAAATAAAAGTTTTTTTTTCAGTTTGCCACTGTGCTTTTGGTTTTTTGGTTTCTGCATATGATTTACCCCGAACTGACTATGGGATGACAATTAAACGTACGATTTATTTTAGTTATTTTCCATTATTACTACCACTTGTTGCTGCTTTCAACGTTCAACTGAATTAGGTTGGATTTGCTTTTTACTTTCTAATTAGTCATTTAAGTCATTTATATATATATATAAATGAAATTATATGAATGATTTGGAACTTGGTGGTGGCGTAATAAATGCCTAGTGAAGAAACTTGGCAAAACAGATATGGTCGGATTCAAGATAATTTTATTATTGAGTAAAGCAATTCTGCATTTGTAATATTTGATTCCCATATATGCGCCATACACTTTTGTTAGCTCATCACATATTTCTTGAACAAGGAAAGTAGCCCAAAGCGTCTGGGCAGAAGGAAAATGTAAGTGAAATGTGACGCAGCAATACAGAGGAAGAAGGGAGGGAGTCAAAAGTTCCAGTACGAGTTATAAAAGTTTTGGTTTATAATTTAGTGATTGGGCAAGAGGTATTTGCATTACGCGTTACGTGAGATCGCATTATTAATTTGAATGACGTAGTTTAGACTTATAGCGCTATTTATAAAATAGAGAGAGGTCCCCAAATTAAATAAAAATGAAAAGATGTTATAGCCAATTAAAATTAGAAGTTTTGCTTTCATATTTTTTATCTATATATCCTTATGTTTGTCCTCTAATAAAGTGTAAAAGGATTTTAAGAACTCATTGATTTCTATAACTCAATAACAATTTGCTGCTTTATATCAGTTCAATCAGCTAAAACACGCTTACAGTTTTTTCCTCCTAGAAATATAATGGCTCAGTGGCGATTTAACCAACTTAGTATTAAGAATCCTTTTAAATTATTGTACTTCCATCCAATGTATTAATTAATTTCTTCGGATTCATACAACTTGTCGTGCAGTATATAACGTTGCGCGCCTACAACTTGCACGCAACCAAGGGTGACTGTGAAAGCTTGTATAAACCACAGAGTCTTGTAAAGGGTTTAAGTATCTTTTTATTCAACGTAATGAATTACAATTGCGTTCTCTTAACGCTTACAAACGGTGCCAACTCGGCAGTCAAAATAAAAATAAGAACCTGAAAAGAAACTAAAGACAAGATTCTAACTACGAGGCTCTCTAAAATAACTAACTCACCGCGTTTTACAAAAGCCGCAGCTAATTCAGCAGACTTGAAGCTCACTGGAACAATTGCAACTACTTCCCGCCAAGCACATAGGCCGCAACGCGGGGTTCTTCAATTCTCGATTTCTACCTCCGCGCTCGCTAAGTAAGAATAACTCTAACTGAACTTGTTTCCTTCTATTTAAATCATACTACTTCCGCTGATAATTTGAATGCTTGCGCGTTCTACTCAAATTTACATATTCTGGCATTGGCAGTTCCAGGGGAAAGTAAGGCTTGACAGGAAAGATAGTTTAAACTTAAAATAAATGTTAGTTAAAATAAATATAAACCCTACATTTGCCGCTGCCAGAATTTGGAAAACTTGGAAGCAGGTCCTACAAACGACCTGTTGTAAGTTTATCTAATTCTGAACTAACTGGCGAAAGCCTCGTTTACACAAAAAAATCTTATGTAACAATTAAAATTCTGTTAGTCGTTACAAAGCTTTCTTCTTACAGCAACTTTTCCTGGACTTCATCAATCAATCTTGGTCTTTCCTTCCAGCATCTGGAAGGAATAAGTATCAGTATCTTTCTACATACATTATAATTTACACTTTCTTGACACAATAAATTTTTGTTTTTAACGTTTCGTTTTTCTTAGTTATTGCTTACTTGACATTCATTCAATTTTTCAAGCATTAATTTAACTTTACCCTGGCTCTCCACCGTGTGTGGTGTCAAAAGGGAATATTCGTGTTTTAGTCTTACAACACTTCCCCTAACCACCATGATTTGTTAGAATTCAACAACCAAATAGACACACCTTACTCGACATTCTACAACTCAATGAGCTACTTTAATATTCTTAAAAATTCAAATGTAGGTGGAGAACCCTACAAAACACATTCATTCTAACTTCCCCTTCATTCATCTTTAAACATTCAGGCTTTCGCTCTAAAGCATGACTTTACAGTTTAATACTTAAATTTTGACTTCATTGCTTTTAAGCATTCACTTTTAGCATCTACAATTTTATGCTTCTAGACTAAATTCTACTTTTACATAACATGCAAGTATTTACATACATTTACAAAAGTTTAATACATATGCTTTTTACAATTTACCATAAAATGAATAAGAGAAAATAAATTTTTACTTTACTCATTCTTCGCCAAGCTGGCGGCACTGGAACTAAAATTCTTATTAGTACAAGAATACGAAGTTATTTTTATCTCCGGCCAAATTTTGGCTTTAACATAACAGAATTAGTCTTTCGACCAACAGAAAATGCTTGTTTTTAGCTTTTACACTTAAAGAAAATAATATTTTTGCCTTAGCTAAATAAAGTAAAACAAAACTAAGTCTCAACCGAGACATATTGACTTTCGTCAAAACATAGAACTTCGTACTTATGCATAACATTTCGGAACAAAAGAGAAAAAAATTTATAGAAGGTTTTAACTTATCTTTGAGTTTTCGATGCTTGAAACTCCGTCATCCGTTTTTGACAAAATTGATCCCAAGTTAGAGGTGTCATGGATGTCAATCTTCTCCTTATTGATCTCCGATTGTCGTCCCCGTTGTTCTTTCTTTTGCGTCCTCTACATGCTGGCCTCTTGACGGAGTAATCGTCTGGTTGTTGGCCTTTGCGTTTCTGCCTGGGACGGCTGGTGTTGACGTCCTCCGGTCTGGAGTCCTTCTTGAATTTCTTCTGTTCGTCGTATTTTTGTGCCTCCTGTTGGCGTTTCAGTTTCCGAAACGGCGGCCTTGCTGGCACCTGACTCTGTGGCCGTGTGCGCGTTCTCCTTGATGTGTAATTTCTCCTGCCATCTTTTGTAGGTGGTGTTTTCGTCTTTACCACGGTTTCTTTACCCGGTTCATCTGTATTTGTGTTTTTCTTAAACGCCGGAGTTTGAAAATCCTTTTTTCTTTTTGATGCCGACGTCCGGGTTGTAGAAGTGCTAGGTCTCTCTTCAGTCCTCCGTTTCTTGGGTGGTGGAATAGTTGTTGCAGTCTCTGGCCCTTCTATTTCGTTTAGACTTGAGTCCTGCAAGAAACGTTTAAGGATTTCAAAATCATTTGGATGATAGTATTTTTTCACCTGGTCGGGACTTGCTTTACAGCTTTCCCCTCTCTCGTTTTTAAGATATAAGACTACTCCTTTGATTTCCTGAATTACATAGGGGCCTTCAAACTTTGGAGCTAGCTTTGCCATAAAATTGTCTGGAGCACTTGATAAAGAAAATTTCCGTTTCAATACTTTATCCCCAACTTTAAAATCTGCTTCACGGCGTTTTCTATCATAATAAATTTTCTGCCTATTTCTTGCCGTATCCGAAGTTTTAAGCGCCTGATCAATTAGCTTTTGCACGTCCTTTTGTCTAAATTCCTGCTCTCTTTGTTGCACAAAGAATAATTTATCTAAAGGCGTAATTAACTTTCTGCCTAAAAATAATTCTGCTGGAGTTTTTCCCGTAGTATCATGATGTGCGTTCTTAAAGCATAAGCTAATTCATTTATGTAGCCATCCCAGCGCTTGTGATGTGTGCTAACGTAACTGCGAATTATTTTTACAATGTTTTTATTAACTCTTTCTGCTATGTTAGCCTGTGGTCTATACGGAACCATTTTGATATGGTGTATATCAAGTCCATTGCATATGTTTTCAAATATTTGACTAATGAATTGTTTTCCGTTATCGCTAATGACTTTTATCGGTGCACCGTATTTTAAAATGTATCTGTGTAAGAATGCATCTGCGACTGTTTTGGCTGACGCGCGTTTAAGTGGAACAATTTCTATCCATTTTGAAAAATGATCTACTATTACTAAAAGAAAACGATTTTTATTTAACTCGCTCTGGGGGAAGGGACCAAGGAGATCTATGCCTAAAATTTCATTCGGAAATGTAGCGCGAATGCTATTTAAGTACCCGGCCGGGCTGTAATTAATATCATTTATTAACTGACATTGATTGCAGGACCTGACATACGCCGTTACTATTTTGTATAATTGCGGGAAATATACCGCCTCGCGTAACCTTTTTAAAGTCATTCTGACCCCGAGGTGGCCCGCTGTTTTTTTTTTCGTGCAACTCCTTCAAAATGCTTAATCGAAGCGAGGCTGGGATGACTGGCTTATACTCAAGATTTTCGTTTGTTGTTTTCGTATAGAATAATAAATTATCTATTATTTCATAGTTTTTTGCTCTATTTCTTATCGCATCGATATCTGTATGCTCAAAGCTTTCGGGGTCTTTCAAATAAGCATAGATATTTCCAAATTCAGGATCAGCTTTCAGTTCAGTAATAACCGTATCTCTAGAATCTAAAATTTTTGAAGTCAACACAGCGCATTTAAGTTCATTACCTTCATCGTCCAGTTTTATACGAGAAAGTGCGTCAGCTACATTGTTTTCCTTACCCGGTTTATATTTTATTGTGATATTATATTCTTGGAGTTTTAAAGCCCATCTTATTAACCTGGGCGTTAGGTTTTTTCCCGAGTAAAGTCTACCAACAGCCGCATGATCCGAAAAGACTGTTACTGGCGATTTGCCGAAATAAACTCGAAATTTGTGTACAGCCATTAATACGGCTAATGTTTCTCTTTCTGTAGCTGTATAATTCCTTTGTGTTTGATTCAATGTTTTTAAAAAATGCCAGCGGATGGTTATTTTGCATAAGAACCGCACCACCGCATAGTCTGATGCATCTGCCGCAATTTCCAGGTTTTCATCCCCCTCAGGGAATTTTAAAACAGGGGCATTAATAAGCGCTTCTTTTAATCTTTCAAAAGCTGTGTTCGCTTCCGCTGTCCACGTAAATTTACTCTTTTTTCTTTTGATTACTAAGAGTGGTTCAACAATATTAGCGAAATCTTTTATGAAAAATCGATAGTAAGAACATAGTCCAAGGAATGACGAAAGTTTCTTGGCGGTGTTGGGCGGTGGGAAATTCTTAATAGCTTTTATTTTTGAATCTTGCGTTTCTATACCCTTTTGCGAAATTTTATAACCGAGATATTTAAGTTCTTTAGTTGCGAACTTGCATTTTGAGGCGTTAATTGTAAGACCGGCCTCTTTTAATAATTTAAAAACTTGTTCGAGGTCATTAATGTGTTGTTCCAACGTACTACTCGTTATAATTATATCATCTAGATAAATTAAGGTTGATTTTCCTAGGACAGGCTTTAGAATAATGTCCATAGCTCTCTGGAATGTTGATGGGGCCCCACACAACCCAAAAGGCATGCGTAAAAATGCATAAGTGCCCGATTTTGTTATAAACGCGGTTTTATGTATATCTTCGGGTCTCATAGCTATTTGATAGTAGCCAGACGTTAAGTCCAAAGTAGACATATATCTCGTCGATTTGATCTGTCTAATGATCTCGTCTATAACCGGCAAAGGGTAAACTGGGAATTTAGTTATGCTATTTAGTTTTCTATAATCGATAGCAAACCTCCAAGCCCTTTTATCCGAAGGAGGAAACTCGTTCTTTTTCCTACATAGTACGACTGGACTCGCGTATTCACTATTTATGGGCGTTATTATTTTATTCTTTAACATCTCCTGAATATGTTCTTCGATGATTAGGTCTTTTTGTTTATCATAGCGGTAAGGTTTAGTCCTACAAGGTTTTTCGGCATTTAATTGAATCTTGTGCGTCACGATCTGACAGTTTCCCGGTTTTTCTGAAAACAAATGAGAAAAATTACTCACCACTTGCTGTATTGCTTTACTTTCCTGGTCATTCAAATGGCTAAGGTCCAATTCAGGTGTCTCTGCAGGTTCCACCACCCTCTGGTCCATCTCCAGCACCACGGAACTATCTTGAAAATTTAATTTGGCCCTCGCGGCCCTTAAAAAGTCCATACCTAAAATAAGAGAGTGTTGGAGGTGTTTCACCACAAAAATTAATACTTTGAGATTTTCCTCTTTCATCTGTAAGTTTAATGATACTTTCCCGATGCAGTGACATGTTTTTCCTTGCGCCGCTATAATTTCCGTATTTCTGATTTTGAATAGTCGTATCCTATAAAAATTCTTTTTGCAGAACTTTTCACTCATGAAATTTCCTTCTGCCCCTGTATCGATGAGGGCTTCTACTGGTACATCGCCAACCAGGACTTGTATAATTGGTAGCTGTGAGTTTTTTACGATGACTGTATTTAGATGTCTATTTGAGGGTTTTTCTAAAACTTCCGGGGTCTGGACCCTCCCTTTCACAGGCCCCTCTAGTCGTTTAAAGCTTTCCTTTCAATCTGTGTCTTCTGGGTACGCGGATGCTTATTTTCAAATTTTCTTTTTGGGCCTTGACCTTCGAGTTTCGATGCGTTAGCTTGATAGTTCTTTCCCCCATATGAGCGATTTCCATTTCTGGTTTCCTCCTTCCTTCTGGTACTTTGAGAATATGTTTCCCCTCTCGCTCTTTCCGCTATTCTGCGATTTTGAAATTTCACCGCCAATTCGAAAAGTTCCTGCAATGTGGTTTGGTTTCTAATTTCAAAGTAGTCTTGGACAGCGGGTAACAATCTTGGTAATATTATTTCAATTATCTCCGCATCGGGTTTTTTCCCATACAACATATCCGTTAGTTTGATTTTTCGTAAAATAAAGTCCGTCAATTGTGCTGTATCCCGTTGATAGAAACTATATAGCTCGGCTTCCAGCCGTGCGCGATCTTTCACTATGGGGAAGGCCTTTACTAACGATTTTTTGAAATTTTCAAATGTATACGTCGGGCTTCCAAATTCACCTAGTAGAAATTTTCCTATATTTTTCCACCATAGCGCGGCCTGTCCTCTTAGTGCTGATGTGGCGATGGCGACTTTTTGTCTTTCAGGCACAGGGTAGAGCTGAAAGTGGTTTTCTATACCTTCTAAAAATAAGGACACCGAATTTTTTCCGTCGAAATAGACGTTTGGCTTGATTGATGCTCTCAATGTCTGGACCAGGTATCCAAATCCTTCTAACTGAGTTGTCATTTCTTGGTGTTGTCCAGCGGCTTCCATCCAGTTTTAGGCCATTTCAGTTCGATAAGTGTTCGGGCGCCAATATAACGTTGCGCGCCTACAACTTGCACGCAACCAAGGGTGACTGTGAAAGCTTGTATAAACCACAGAGTCTTGTAAAGGGTTTAAGTCCCTTTTTATTCAACGTAATGAATTACAATTGCGTTCTCTTAACGCTTACAAACGGTGCCAACTCGGCAGTCAAAATAAAAATAAGAACCTGAAAAGAAAGTAAAGACAATATTCTAACTACGAGGCTCTCTAAAATAACTAACTCACCGCGTTTTACAAAAGCCGCAGCTAATTCAGCAGACTTGAAGCTCACTGGAACAATTGCAACTACTTCCCGCCAAGCACATAGGCCGCAACGCGGGGTTCTTCAATTCTCGATTTCTACCTCCGCGCTCGCTAAGTAAGAATAACTCTAACTGAACTTGTTTCCTTCTATTTAAATCATACTACTTCCGCTGATAATTTGAATGCTTGCGCGTTCTACTCAAATTTACATATTCTGGCATTGGCAGTTCCAGGGGAAAGTAAGGCTTGACAGGAAAGATAGTTTAAACTTAAAATAAATGTTAGTTAAAATAAATATAAACCCTACAAGTATATGAATGGCAATAGATTGCATCACCATTAACTTCCTCCAAAGCTTCAGAGATTCTTGCAATCAAAAACAGATATTCAGTTGTTCTTTAACTTAGTTTTTCGTTCATTTTTTAAATAGTTTTTTTATTTATTGCAGTTGTTTTTATAAAGCCCCCACCCCCACAACATATTTCGATTTATGCTACACCTTAGATCCTTTAAATGGTTTTTATATTTATTTTTCTATATCTATATACGTCTATTTAGCATTTACTTCTTTATTGATATCTATAACTATAGCTAAATATATATGTATATATACATATATCTACAGAGAGAGAGAGAGAGACAAATAGATATAGAAGCAGATATGCATATATACATAAAGATAAATAAATAGATATGGAAGCAAGAAAATATTTCATGTGAAATTGCAAGAAAACGTTCATTTGCGCGTTGTTTGTGGTGTAAGTAAAGTATTAAAATTTTAGCTTTCTCTGCATCACTTTCTCTGCCTTTATCTTTCAACCATAGAAATTAATTAAATTTAGGCACTTCCTAACATCGTAATTTTATTTTGAAAAAACAATTATCAATATATTTGAATTTTTGGCTATTACAAGTTTGATTTTAACTACCAAATTGTTCATCCTTTTTAACTTCAGATTCATTTTCAGTTTATTTAAGAATAAAACTATATTCGGGATTGTGTGTACTAGAGAAGGATACAATTATTTTAATTATATTAATATAGTACTTTAATTTTAAGTTTAACTTGGCCTTTTATAAATTCTGAAAGGCGGGTAAAAATTTTAAACATGTCCTTGCTTTTGGTGCGATCATGCTGAAAACAATCTACGTTATCCTTTTAATTATTTTTTTTTTTAATTTTTATTCTTAAAATTAAAAAGAAATGTTAATGCCTTAAAATTATTTTTTGTTCGTTTTATTACTTAAATTTTGGAATTTATTACCAAGTTTTATATAATTTTACATTTATATTTTTGTATTGTTTCATGATGCTGTTTAAATGCTTTTATAAATTTTTATACATTAAGACTACAGCAGATTTCTGTCCGATAATCTTATTTAGAGTTTCAACACGCATGCAGGTGCGCATTTGAGACATATATGCGTGTCTCTCTTCATCTACATTTATTACTATCTGCTGTTTTAAATTAACCGAATTAAAAGTATCCCATATCATTATTAAGTTAGAAGCGACCATTTAAAGTTTATTCATGTTAATCATGTAAAGTTAAAGCTTATTCTGATAAAAGTTTATTCACGACATTGTATTTTGTACAAATTCAGACAACGAAAGAACACTCCAGAGGCGACTGAAATATAGTGACAATTTTTGATGAAAATGCAGTTTAAAAAAACTTGCAGGAAATGATTCGAAAAATGTGATGCAGGTGATTTCGACACGTGTTATAGATTTTAGGCAGCATCAGAGTGGCAAGAATTAACTCTAAGTTATCAGTAGTTAAAATTAGCCCCATACAATAGTTACAAAATTTTACAAAACATATAAAATTCGAAACAAAAAGGAGCTTTTTTTGGGCTGGATGATAACTGGGGATGAAAAGAGGATAACTTACGAAAACATTGTTAAGAAAACAGAATAATGTAATCAGGACAACCTGTCTTCTCCTCTTCCAAGCTAAATTTGAACTTGAATAAGAGAATGATGTGTGTATTGATGGGATCTTCCAGGACCAGTATATTATGAGCTTTTGAAACTCATAAAAATGCTCAGTTCGAAAAAATACCGTCAGAAAATCAACCACAGAAGCAAAGCAGTCAAAGATGTTCAATAAAAAGCACACCATACAGTCCCATGATAATGCCAGACAGTATACTGCTTTGGTGATTCGTTAGAAATTTGCAGATCTGGGCTACGAAATGCTGCCGCATTCACCATCCTCCTCAGACCTTACACCCTCCGATTATCCCTCCTTTCTCACATTACAAAATTTAAATTCAAAACTGAATCAAATGTCAGCCGAGCACTATTTGAGTTTGTAGCCTATAAGTAGAAGACTACAAATTCTCATTACGCTAGCAAAAGAAAATAAATAAAGTTGGAATTTGCATTGAACAATATGATTCTAGAAAGGAAAAATGTATTATTTACTTTCATTTCCAAAACAGACAAAATTTATGGTGAACTCAATACGCACACACACACACACACACACACACACACACACACACATATATATATATATATATATATATATATATAAAGATCAATGGCATCTTGAGAAAGCTTTCAAAAGATAAACTTAAGACAGTCACTGAAATACTCAATAAAAATATACCATAACCATGTAATCAACTGCCGTCATCAAATGAAATAAAAGTTATATTTCATAATTATACCTATTAGGGCATTAGATATACTGTAGTATAAAAGGTAAGAGGAACTGAATTAAATGCTGTAATAGAGAGAATGAGATGAAATATGAGCTGTAGAAGAATATTCCAATAAATATATCGTAAAATTTAGATAATTAATGACAAATTATGGAAGAAGAAAATTTAAAACTGAAATATCTAGTCTTATTTCTTAAAGTTTCTAGAATTCTTTCAATAAAAAAGTTGCGAAATGCTACTTTTTGCAATAAATTTTATTAAAAGTTTTGCTGAAATATATATAAATTGCATTGCGATCTCGCTATAAAGAATTTATCTTTAATATTAGAACAGAACAAAATGGTGGCAAAGATTCTATAAATGATTGATGATTTCTAGTCTGTCATTGTACTGGATTTTATTCATATGATTCCGAAGTGATGTCTAGAATTCCGAAGAGATTCTTCATTACATGAAGACGTATACCGTCTAAGAAATGTAATTTATCTGAGATATAAAAGCACCTGAAAGGATTCATGGGTTACATTTCTTCCACGTGTTTGTCAAATTAATATTTTGTCGATGATACTCAGAGACCCAAAGATTACATTTCGGGCTATTTGAATTAAGAATAACGGATTTGTTATTCACATAAACTCAGAACCAGCGCCAGGGCTCGTATGGCCGCGCCGAGTTGCAGAATTTAGGACCCCACAGAGACTGCCTCAGGCGGTAAGATATCTAGCGCCGGCCTCCAATAAGGCTTAAGTGAATTTATTTATTCAGAACTCTGATAAACCAGCATGTGCAAGAAATATGTGAACAGTGAGTGTAAGCTGTTAGTATAAATCAATCAATTACGTGTCATTTTGCCGCGCGTAAGAATCTGAGCTTCGTACTTTTTTTTCTTTTATCGTATTCTTGTTTTCATATAAACAATATGATTATTCATCGCCTATCATGCAATGCATAGAGAGTGCAATGTATAAAAACATTGTTAAATTTTACAACATATGACATAATAGTTTTACTTTAAAAATATGTTTGGATTTTAAGTCCTAGTAACACTGCTTGGTTCCTAGTACATTACTTGAAGTTAGCTGTAAAATAACAATTTCTTCTGATAACACTCTGTGTTACCTATTTGCTGTTAACTAGAAGGTTATTAATCTAGGAAAGATATTTTAAGGTCAAAATTATTCTTATATGGTTTTATGTGATACAAATGCATTATATGTAAGTATCAAAACTGGTTTAGGTATGAACGTAAATTGGTTTAAGTTCCTATTTAATTTGTAAAAATTCTTAGTATGTCTGATCGTCTTTTTATTGAAATACATACATATATTCTTTAGTTTGTTCATATAAAAATCTTCTTGATTATGATATCTGCTACCAGTTGTTTTATGCAACCTTGATTTGTACTGCATTGTACATATTAACGACGATGTTCTACAAGTAATCATCTTAAATAGGTTCCGAATAGGACTAGCAGATTTATTGATGATGTGGAAGTTTCTTCAAATTGTATGGACTTCTGTTTAATTCTTGATTTATTTTAAGGAGAGTTATTCATTCAGGGCATTTAATTCACAGCAACTGGATCCATATAGCTAACGCATGTATATTCATTTAACCTATGTAATGTGTTCTGTAGAAATTAAGAAGAATTGTCTCAAAATATATCTTATATAATTTCTTTGACTAGTACCGACTCTAATTTGTTGAATTTCAACATTATTTACATTATTGAGGCAATTTGCATAACTCATTTCTTTAAAAGAATTTAGGAGTTGGAAGATAAGAAAAATGAGAGTAATATCAGGTTTCTAAAATAAGCATAAAAAATCTAAAAACTGAACATAAAAACTTTACTTTAGGAATTTCAAGAATGTCATATACTTTCTAATACCCGATAATGAAACGCGAAATCGTTTCTAATTCTTGTTAAAAGCAGAGATAATAGAACGTATTTACATATCTTTTCTACTTGAAAATCATATTCAAAACTCATATATTTTTAGAATGTAAAGTAATAGTATTAATGTATAATGCATAACAAAATACATGACATAAAATGTGCATGGTAAGATTATCATATGCGAGTTAAAAATAGAAAAAAGGATGTTTTACAGAATTCTTTATGTTTGTAAGCGAGGCAAGTTATGTTTATCGTTAATGCATACAAAATGCGTCGTTTTCCATTGAGTATAAATGTTACAGGCTTAATGGGTGCATAATTATTATACAGTTCATAAGTCCTAAGTCATAAGTTCCATAAGTCATAAATTCCCTGTTTCACATTTCAATTGATTGCCCATAAAATAAATGGGCCATCCCAGTACGTATTATATAATTTTCGCTAGATTAATTTTAGAAGTTTAATTCTAATGTGTATCATTAATTAAGAGGCACCAATTTTTAGCATTTCATGTGAACTACATTTTAGAGTGACAGAGGTCTGTTTTAATATCAAATATAATATTTTTCATATTAAATCTTCATGTACCTGTAACTCTGCAATGTATTGGTCATTGCATTATTTGTCTTTTCTCATCAAAATATCATTTAAATGTTCTTAATTTGATTCGTATTGGCCAAAACTTGCCATATGTTCGGCATTGAAATTATTTACATATTGTCACAAAAATAATCTCCACTATCATTTCTAACTTTTTAACATTAACTAATATTTAACATTTTTATTTCATAATATTTTATTGCATATTATCAATTTTTAACTGGAATTATCTTATTTTAACAATACTGAGAACAAAGTCTTTTATAGAAAAATGCTGGATATTACTATTTACCGTTTATACACTTTTATTTATCGTTACTGCATTAGGCATTTGTTTTTCATAAATAACCGAGGGTATGGTAAAATTGTGAACACATATCGTTTAGTTGAAAACACTATAATCAAATAATCACAAAGTTTAGGTTATCGAATTTCCACAGAGCAAAATTAAACTAACAATAGTTGTATTTTACATCGATTCCTGCTTCTCTTTCTATCTTTGTGATGAAAAGACATTATATGTAAATAATAAGTAACATAATTTTCTTAGATGTAACTAAATTAACATCTGAGATCATTGCGTACTTCAAAAGAATTTGTTATATTATAACTCTGCTTGAACATTTAAATACATAAACCAGAGTTTCGTATAAAAATGTTACGATTCTTATTTCAGCAATGCATCATAATCAAGAAATGCCTTAAAGGCATAAAGAAATATTTGAGATATTTCGAGATTAAAATCATGTATCTTGTCAATAAATACTAGCCACTGAAATTAACAGGATTTGCCTTCCTAACTTCATCATTGGAGGAAAAATAATTTTTCTTTTTTAAATACTAATATTCACAAAACGGTTTCTACAGTGTGCATATTTAAAGTATTAAAAAATCTGATGTGGGCACCTCATGACTTCCTAGATGACCTATTAAATTATACACAATTTTGCTGCAATTTATTTAAACGTATTTCCTAGAATTTCATTAGAGATATATTTCTGACTCAATTAATTCAGTTATCACTTTGCGGCAAAGCAAAAATTCATAAAAACTCAAAAAAACTTCATTAAAAATTGTGAAATACTGGAAAACATAAAATACCATATACAATTAAAACAAAAATTTTTGCAAAGAAGTCAAGAAAAAAAATCTCTCCTGAATCCATTTAAAATTCATTTTACAACTTTTTGGGGCAAACACAGTCCTTTATTTTGTGCGCGCGTACAGATGTGACGCAAAAACATCGTTCAAATAGTTTTGAGAGCGGTTGAAATGGATATTTTCGTTAAAATATGATACCCAAAATTTTTCGCTGTTACAATATTTCCTTTACTTTATACATTAAAGTAGAAATGATTATTACCTCAATAAAGTTTGCTTTACAATGAACAGAGATGCTTTTATTCCAGTTACCAGAAGAATCACATCGGGTATTTGAATATGCATGGATAAGCATATTCTTTTATTGAATAAATCAATAATGCCTTCATTCGAAACAGTCTAAAAACGGTATTTATGAATCTTATGCAGTCTTTATTAATTTCTAACGGTTTTTGCACTAAAATTGAGATGCTTTAATCAACACTCCAAAAAAATATAACTACTGACAGCAGATATCCGTTTTAGTTCTTACACCACTCTTCTTCTGTTCTCCATTCGAGTTCGTAAATGGTTTCGATATCTTAAAAAAGGAGCGAATTCTTCACTTTTGACAGAGCCTTGAGTGTTCCTTAATGGTTTGGGAGAGAGGAGTTCTAAATTATTTCATTCCGTTAAGTCTTTATTCGTTTTTCTCATTTAGAGAGCTTTTTCTTCGAGAATGAAGCCCGATGAGAGATGGATCTGAAGTTTACAAACCCTACATCTAATCTGGCGCCACCCAGTGATCTTTGTGACTAGGATGGAGGAAAGAGAATTCTAATTGAATAATTTTTAAAAGCTTGCTTTTTAGATTCAGAGGGATTTGTATTTGCTTTCAAAGATATTTTAAAAGAATAAAAAAAAATAAATCCATTCAATATTAAAATAAAATACCAAAAAATATGTAAGACTTCTAGCTTTGCTGTATTATATTAAGCAAATATACGTAAAAAAGTAATGTTTATTAAAACTGGATGCAAATGAAATATGTTTAAACTCAACAAACAAATAAGACTTCCAATTTAATACTTTGGAAAAAACTGAAAGACGTGTTACAGTTTATTCATGAGAATATCATATACACTTTGAAGTAGTTTATATTAATTCTGTTTTTAATAAATAGGAAATTAATACGTTATTCCTCTTTGCAATATGAATCATAACATAATAATTATCAAGACCTCGTCATAAGGAACGAAATAATAAAGTTTGCGTTAAGTATTATTTTCTATGTTTTGTTTGAATATTGCAAGCCACATAGAGTCGACCCACCTCAGTGGCAATGATGCCATCATGGAAGAGCTTGCCAGTTGAACTGGCTAATTTACAAAGCATACATGGAGAAACATGGAAAGTTCATTCAGTTAGGCCATTTATACGATTCGAAACCAGTTAAACAATCAGTATTCTTCTGACGTTAACTACTCATCCGGTACTAGACGGTTCAAATTTGTCATTGTCAATAATATGATTTTAAAAAATTAAACAATGTATTTGAGTCATGGTATTAAAAAAGTGAAAGCATTAGTGAGTCTTGTTGCGTGTAATTAAATTATTTTTGGATAAACATCTGAAAGAATTAAAATTTTAGCGATTGCTCCGAAGGATTTGTTAACGTTTTTTACACTCTCCTTGACCTAGGAGCCTACACGTCTCCTGTTGCAATCACTTAGGCTAACACATTTCTTTTTACTTTTTAGCATCATTTTCTTCGCACTTACGCCATATACAATTCAGCAGAAAAATTGTAAAACGTTTAAGACACGTGTTTATAATTTCCGATGTACATTTTCCATTTTTTTCAGTCTTTCCACTTTTTCTAATATTAATGTACAGTTTTATTAGTAAGATGGCCTGCGAAATTTTTAAACATTCCTTTTTATTATTAAAGTTTGGTGTGTAAACTTTATTTATTAAATATCAAGTTCTCCGCACTTACGCCACATAGTATTCAATTCAACAGCAAACTAACAAAACATTTAAAAACAGCATATCTTTAGAATTTCCGATTTCACTCTCTGAAGATATAAACGATTCATTCCCTACTGTGCTGCGTCTGTTCTCTTTCAAACCGTTGAATTTGGTAATGACAATTTGGTCAAAAATTCGAAATTCAAAATTCGGAATTCCTAAAAATAATACACGACAGTAATATTTCATGGTAACAGTTTAAAAAGTGATATAGCCGTTTATATCGAAGCCGCAAAATCCTATTTCGACACTAATAAGCCATTCAGACTTACGTCCTTTCAGGCTTGAAAAAAAAAAATTATTTTACTATTTACGATCCACTGCAAAAAATTATTGTAACAAATGAAACTTCGGTAAATCAGCATTGTCAAGAATATGTTCTGAAATCACACTATCATATTCATTTTTACTCATACTTACATTACTACGTTGGCTATTTAATACTTTTTCATTCTTAAATTTTATCAGAGTACTCCTGAACATTATCTATTTCCTTTTCTAATTCTTAATATCTATAATTAAACTTACAATTTCAATATCAAGCTTACTTAAGTCAGTTTCATTGTGCTTCAATAACTCAACACATTCAATTATTTTCTTCAATTAATTCAATAATTCGTAATTTTAATTTTTTGTATAATGTATCTTGAAAGGCATCAGAATTAGAGTTATGGGAGTAAATTCATTTACCATTGAGATAAAGGGCGAAGTCGACGAGAAGCTTCGATCTTGCGATGATCTTGGCAACTTCTTGATGAAGTTAGCGGCCATTTGGACACATATTCCTACGGTCCCTGTATAACTGTAATTGAATAATTGTAATGTATTCCAATATAAACGTTCTTCCATAGATACAAACGTAAGCTAGTTCTAAAAGCATTTATTAACAAAGCCCAGAAACAGTCACAAATAAACTATACACCGAAACAAAACATACGCCAGAAGGAAATACCTAACATATAGAGTTAACGTTCGAGTCATGGAGAAGTAATATATGAGAACCAATCCCCATCGCAGCTGGAAGCCGACTGCTGTAAGTTATTCTCCTCGCCGCTAGTTGACATTCGATAAAATACCTGGGCTATATCCAGTTAGCTCTGTATAGTCAAACCTGGTGACTGTTTGGTGACATTTTAGTCCGATCCTCGTGTTATTGCAACTAGAACCGCTCCCTGTCTGACTTACGTCCTTTCAGGCTTGGAAAAAAAAAAGAATTATTTTACTATTTACGATCCACTGCAAAAAATTATTGTAACAAATGAAACTTCGGTAAATCAGCATTGTCAAGAATATGTTCTGAAATTACACTATCATATTCATTTTTACTCATACTTACATTACTCATACTTACAAGTAACAATCCCATGTAACTGTAACTGTGTATGCCTTCCAGCAACATTGAGAAGTCGAAGGTCCGGGAGTTTCTCGGCGGACGGGGGAAAACTATATAGGCCCGGAGAGATAATCGATTTCCATTTAACTTCAGAGTACTGAGAATCCACCGGTTGAACTTCGATATTAGATGCGCTTTGCATTGTCTTGCTCAATGATTCTGAATGCGCACATTGCTACTAAGAATAGCTGTACGAGCACATTTCTGTCAAAAGTTCAAGAATTGTGAATTCCTTTTCGGAAAATAAATTTCATGAAGCTTTCATCGGTTCTCTGTGCATTCAATGCATTACGAATCCGTATGCTCGTAGCAATTTTTGGTGGCAGAAGTTGGATTGAATGCTGGTGACACGAGCGATGGAAGCGCAACTAAGACACTTGGTGACAGCCTTTGCGGCATTCGAAGGAAAGACGTAAGGGCCGTCAAGTTAGTTCAAGAAATATTTAAAGCGGTCCACGAAAAAATGGAATATGTCGTCAAGTCAGTTCGGAAAGAGAATGAATCAGGTCAAAGAGAAATAACTACCATGATAAGAAAAAAATCAAATTTATGGAAGGCAAAGACTAGACAAAGTTGACAATCAGAAACAGTTTGTGCTGTTGAACAATAAATAGAACAGAGCGTTTTGGCAGCCGCCAAGAAAGTTTTTAGCTTGATGAAATCCATAGTGAGAGAATTAAACAATTCTGACGGTTTCAAAATCCTAACTGTGTTTTTCTTGACCCTCTTTAATGCTATTCGCGTTTCATATAAACACCTACTAACCAGGACTCAGTTCTCAATAATGAAAGATGCAAATGGAGGGGATTCCGAACTAAGGTATTGTTGCGTGCGTACGGGTTCGTTATGAAATGAATGCACAAGTCCGATGAAAAATGAACAAAAATTTATTATTATCACAACAAAAATGCTTAACTTTTCTCAAATTATCATGCAGTATTACAATATCTCACAGTAGTTATCTTTTAACTACTCAAATGTCCAATAGAACGTAATTCAAAACAGCTAAAGAACGCTAATCCGCGAATTCGCTACAATCAACAAGAGCAGTTTTCTAAACAACAACAAACTAAGCAACTACTACAAACTGAGATGTTTTCCTCCTTTTATAAGATTTTAAAATCACGCGCTAGAATTTTCCAGTACTTTCTCGAAATCAAAAAGAGATATTTATTTATTTAATGCACGCGCTCTTGTATTTTCAATTTTCCGGCTTAGCTTTCTTTTAATATTCGTCACGCGCTGCACTGCGCGAGAAATAAAACCAATTAATTTATAATTGAACTAATATTAGCTTTTTAAATACCAAATTCGTAACACTGCCCCCTTCCCAAGGACTGCACGTCCCGGGCAGTACAATCCCTGGACAGGAAGCTAAATTTACAACTGTGGCATAAATGCATTAATAAGCATTACATTACAATAATAAACAACATGAACAATAAATGCAATACATAAAACAAATCAAATGCTATCAAATTCAAATCAAATACTAAATACAAATCAAATCAAAGACACATTTAAAAACAAAATGGACCATGGTCTTATACTATTTACAATTATTTACATTATGTACTATGGCCATAGTAATGTGCTAACCTGTCGTAATGAACGACTTTAAGTTTAGAGTTCGAAGACTTACGAATCCGAACCACGACGTCATTCAGCCTGTTTAGGACTGTGTACGAGCCATCCCAAGGTGACTGTAATTTCGGACAAAGTCCTTTCCGTCGAGTCGGATTCCACAACCACACCTTGTCTCCTTCGTGGAATTGATGTTCAGTAGCTCTTGTGTCGTATCGGGTCTTCATCTTCTCCGTCGCCAAGTTGACTCGCTCTCGTGCAAAGTTATGCATCACTTCAAACCGGGCCTGGAGATCTTGAATATATTCCTCAGACGATGAAGGAGCATCCGGAGGGCGGCCAAACAATAGATCACAAGGCAGACGAAGATCACGACCGAAGAGCATTTGTGATGGAGAATAGCCGGTAGTCTCGTGGACAGCACTGCGGTAAGCCAGTAAAAAGAGTGGTAATTTCTTGTCCCAGTCCTGTTGGTTTCTGGAAACCAGTAATGAGAGGTTATTAAGGATGGTTCGATTGAACCTCTCTACCATGCCGTCCGACTGGGGATGCAATGGCGTCGTTTGAGTTTTGTCAATGCCGAGTAGTTTGCATAGTTCTTTGATTACTGCCGAGGCAAAATTCCTTCCCTGATCGGAATGTAACTGAAGAGGCACTCCGAACCTGGAAATCTAGTGCTGTATCATTACCTCAGCTACTGTGACAGCCTCTTGATCAGGAACAGGGTAAGCTTCAGGCGACTTGGTGAAGTAATCAATGACAACAAGTATGTATTTGTTGCCATCAGCAGTTCGTGGCAGAGGTTCTAAGATGTCAAAGGCGATACGTTCAAAAGGCGCCCCTACGTTGTAACGTTGCAGCTTGCCTCGGCTGCGTCTCTTCGGTCCTTTCCGACCTGCACATGCATCGCAGGATCGGCACCACTTTTGCACGTCATCCTTTGCATTATTCCAGTAAAAGCGCTCACGAACTCTCTGTAAGGTCTTCATTATTCCAAAGTGACGTCCCGTAGGGCTGTTATGTAGTTCTTTAAGGACATCAGGAATGCGGGATCTTGGAAGTATCAGCTGCCATCGGAACGTCTTCCCATCATCCGATTCAAATTTCCGGTATAAGACGCCGTTTCGAATGTGAAGTGAATCCCAGAGGGCCCAATACTGTTTGGTTGTAGGACTACAGATAGAAATGTCCTGCCAGGTAGGTTTTCTGGTTGATGACTCCATTAAATCAATTATCGGTTTAATGTCGCGGTCTTCCAGCTGGTCTTTCCTGACTTCATCATCACTCCACGGTTCTCGATCAGCCGATGTTGATGTTGTAATTTGTCTTGCGACCGGAGTCAGCAGCTCGTATTTCGCTTCCACCCTGGAACAATATCGGCAGCTTTCTTGGCAAGGTCTTCTAGACAGGGCGTCGGCGTTTCCGTGTGATGATCCCTTACGATGACGGATAGTGATGTCATATTCTTGGAGTCTCTGTATCCACCTGGCTATTTGACCCTCAGGATTCTTGAAATTTAAAAGCCAGGTCAATGATGCATGATCGGTGCGGAGCAGGAATCTTCTGCCATATAGATAGTGATGGAACTGTTCTACAGCTTTGACTATGGCGAGCAACTCTTTCCTGGTGACACAATAATTCCTCTCCGGTTTAGACAGGCACTTGCTCCAGTACGCCACTACACGTTCTTGGCCGTCTATTTCTTGGGACAAAACAGCACCGACACTTTCATTGCTCGCGTCGGTGTCAAGAATAAATGGTCGGTCGAGCTGAGGATACGTCAGGATTGGAGCAGATGTTAAAGCCTCCTTTAATTTGTTAAATGCATCCTCGCATTCTTTTGTCCACAAGAATCTTTGCTTGCTCTCTGTCAGCTTGTGAAGGGGTCTTGCGATGGAAGAAAAGTCCTTCACGAATCTCCTATAGTAGGTGCAAAGCCCTAGGAAGCTTCTCAGCTGATGGACATTTTCAGGACTTTTCCAGGATTTAACCGCTGATACATTTTCAGGATCCGTGCGCACACCTTCTGCAGAGATGACATGTCCCAGGTAAGTCACTTCCTTTCGGAACAATTTGCATTTAGCGGGACTCAGCTTCAGATTGGTTTCTTTCAGTTTCTGAAGCACCTTCCTAAGATTTTCTAAATGTTCTTCAAAACTCTTTCCGACGATGATGATGTCGTCCAGGTATATCAGGCAGGCTTCGTAGGAAAGACCTTTCAAAACAGTCTCCATAAGACGTTCGAATGTTGCCGGCGCATTACACAGTCCAAACGGCATCACCTTGAATTGCCAAAGCCCTTGTCCCGTAGTAAATGCCGTCTTTTCTCGGTCTTCAGACTGTATTTCTACCTGCCAATACCCACTCTTTAAATCAAGTGTTGAGAGCCACTTGCTTCCAGAAAGAGTGTCTAGAATGTCGTCAATTCTAGGAAGAGGTTAACTGTCTTTCTTTGTAACCTCATTCAACCGGCGATAGTCAACGCAAAATCTTGTTGAGCCGTCTTTCTTTCTGACGAGAACGATGGGAGATGCCCATGGACTCGCTGAAGTCTCGATGACATCGCCTTCTTCCATATCTTTTAACAGTGTTCGCACCTCTTCCTGTTTAGCAAACGGTAGACGTCTTGGATGTTGCTTGATCGGGGAATGATCGCCGGTATCTATTCTATGTTGTGTCAAACTAGTTCGACCCACGTCAGAAGACGAGCGGGAGAAAACAACTTGAAGGTCTTTGATGACGCGATCGGCAGCATTCTTCTCTTCATCGTTCAATTGCGCATTCTGCAATAACTCCGATGTAATGCTTTCTGATGAGGACACGGATTCTTGGATATTGCTTTTTCTTTCAACGCTGGTTACTGGAGTACATGCTGCAACCACGTCGCCTTTCTTAATAACTCTCGCCTTCTCAGTTATATTGGCAACTCTCACCGGGATAACTATTCTCGATAGGTCGACGAGTGTTGAGGCTACTAGTACTTCTTTCGGGCTATTACAATTATTGGGATATTCTATGATGCCGTAGCGGAAATCTCTGTTTTCGGCTATAGATCCAGGGAGTAAAATTTCTGTTCTTGCCGGTATTGTGATATTGTCTTGTGCTATGATTCTGTGGACAGATTTAACTTCTTCATTATTAATTCCAAATAACGCTATGTCCTCAGATGTAGAATGCAATTCGTTATTTTTAAAATCCAAGTAAAAATTGTATTTCCTTAGAAAGTCCAATCCGAGTATGCAAGAATGAGTGATCTCTGCTACATATGCCGTGTGATGGTAAGCGGCACTTCCAAACGTGATGTTAACAGTTACTTTTCCGTCTATGTCGATCTTGTCTCCTGACACAGTCTCGAGGGTAACGCAGGGCGGCGTCCAGATAAGTTTGCTTTCCAGTTGTTGAGCCAAATCTTTTCGGATGATGGTAACGTTGGCTCCTGTGTCTATCGTCATATTGCATGGGACTCCGTTAATATGTCCTATTATGAAAAGTCCATTACTGCCGCGTCTCACTGCAGAAATCTGAAGCGCTTTAAACTGGGGCTTTTCATTATCTGGCAACCTCCGCCCCGCGAGATGGCCACTAATTAGTTTCCCTGCTGCTTGTTAGAAGCGGTCTTAACATCCGTACCCTGGGGTATTCTGCAGTTTCGTCGTATGTGTCCTTCAGCACCGCAGTTCCAGCACTTAACGGTCGGTTTCTTCTCACCAATATTCCGTCTCAAGGCGTTCAGTTGTCTAGTTAAATCGTCTAGACGAGCGGTGACTTGATCCCCTGGCTCCTGGACTTGAGCAGCTCTGACTGGGTGGCGGTCTCGACGAGTGGCTTGCTGGGCTGCCTCGAATTTCATGGTGTACACTAGAGCGCTTTTTAAATCTTTTACATCCGCCATTCGTAGAGCTTTTTGTATTTCAGTATCCCGGATGCCATCGATGAAATATTGCAGGGACAGGATTTCCCTTGTTTCTGTCGGGCACTCCGAAAAGGCGTGATGTGACAGCCTTTCAACATCCGTGGCGAGCTCCTGAAGTGATTCAGTGGGCTTCTGTTGACGGGATTTTAATTGAAGCCTGCTGTAGTCTTTTAAACATTTCTCGCCAAAGCGCAGCTCCAAAGCGCCGGACAGAGCTTCGAAATCTAACCTTTTGTTTTCGGGAAGAGTCTGAAGGATATCCGCTGCGTCGGCTCTTAAAGAAGCGGCGAGATGACAGGCCTCAGCTTGGGAATCCCATCCATTCGCATCCGCAACGATAGAAAACTGGGTCTTGTACACTTGCCAGGATGTCTTCCCATCATATGTGGATAGCTTCAGAAATGGACGAGCAGACATCGGTAAGAATTTAAAATCATCATTCTTGCTCCCTGCCGTCGCTACGAATTTCTTTAACGTTTCCATTTCTTTGGCAACTGCAGAAACTCTCTCATCAATTTGCTGTTCGACTTAATGTTGGACGGCACAAACTCTTCCTTCAATTCGTTCCTCCACAGCCGAAACTCTCCCTTCTATATGTTCTTTTACAGAAGAAACTTTTTTTTCTATTTCTTCTTTCACCGAAGAAACTCTTTCTTCAATTTGATCTTTTACGAAAGAAACGTTTTCTTCAATTTGTCCAACTTTATTTTCAACTGTGTCAATTCTGCCTTCCATAGCTTCAAATTTATTTTCTATTATGCAGTTAATTTCTCTTTTCATTTCTTCTTGACATGCTTCAATCTTTTCTTGACCAGCTTGAACCGCTTTCATTTCGTCCTTAACGGATTCCTGGCCCAATTTCATTTCTTCTTTAAATGAGGCAAAGGCTGATATTAACTGCCTTAATTGCTCTTCCATCGCTCTTATTGGCATTCAAATCCCACTTCTGACACCAAAAATTGTTGCGTGCGTACGGGTTCGTTATGAAATGAATGCACAAGTCCGATGAAAAATGAACAAAAATTTATTATTATCACAACAAAAATGCTTAAATTTTCTCAAATTATCATGCAGTATTACAATATCTCACAGTTGTTATCTTTTAACTACTCAAATGTCCAATAGAACGTAATTCAAAACAGCTAAAGAACGCTAATCCGCGAATTCGCTACAATCAACAAGAGCAGTTTTCTAAACAACAACAAACTAAGCAACTACTACAAACTGAGATGTTTTCCTCCTTTTATAAGATTTTAAAATCACGCGCTAGAATTTTCCAGTACTTTCTCGAAATCAAAAAGAGATATTTATTTATTTAATGCACGCGCTCTTGTATTTTCAATTTTCCGGCTTAGCTTTCTTTTAATATTCGTCACGCGCTGCACTGCGCGAGAAATAAAACCAATTAATTTATAATTGAACTAATATTAGCTTTTTAAATACCAAATTCGTAACAGTATGTTATCTCGTCACTCCTCTGAGGGCAAACTCAGCAGATATCCTTTAAACCCTACCCGGAAACCAAAGGCTAGACTTCGAAACTCTATCCGACGCGAAATGAAACGCACTTCAGGAGCTTGCCACATATGTCGAAAGGCTCCCTTTTCTGATTGCCCAACATAAACAAGGAAACTCCTGTCCCTGCAGTACTTATAGCACTTTGTCAATGGCATTCGACATGCTGAGATACAGAATCCCCTGCGAATGGCGACTGCCAAGGACCTAAAAAGCGTTTTTCTGCACGCTATGCAATTCAATGTAGCCCAGTAAGCAACCCATAGAGTCAGTTATCCAATTAGACCTGCTTATGTCTAGTAAAGTGGATCAACTGACCTCTCATCTAGACTATTCAACAAAAGTAATTTTAGTGGAATTATAAGTAAAATTGTAGCATTTTTCTGTGTAATGTAGCGCGAGACAAATTTCAAGAGAAAGCTATGCCGGAAAAGTAAGAATATAGGGACCAGTGCATTTAACTTTGAGTAAATAGGTATCTCAGAAATTTGGAGAGAAATCGCCAAGAATCGCCAAATTTAGCGATATTTTTGTTTGGTTCCTGTATCACTGTAATATGTATTGAAATTGAATAAATGTAATTGACCGTTATGTTAGCTGTAACTGTAATTCCATCCCCTTATTGCTTTCCGGTTATTTCGAGAAGCAGAAAGTACTAGAAGTATATCGTGGCCGGTTGAAAACTATTCAAGCCCGAAAAGAGAGCATCTGCTGTCAGTTGTTTAGTTAGTTGCTATTGTTATTGTTGCGAGTTGAGCATGAGGTCGTATGAGCTTTCTCTTCAGATGAGCTTTGCATTACGTTGTGTTTAACGTTCTTAGTAGTTTTTGGTGTAACTACTGATTATACTGTGTGATACTCTAAACACTTGTACGAATATTTTTTTTTTTTTGAAAATTCCAGAGTGCTGAAATATCTTGATAAAAACAAATTTTTATTACCCTATTATAGAACTTGTGCATTCAATCGATTACGAACCTGTACGCAAGAAGCAATATTTATTGGGACAGACACAGCTCAACGGACAGCTCTTGTTCATTACTGATCCTCAGCATTTTTCCCTTAATAATGCTCCATGGTTTTATTCATAGTGATACACTAATTGGTCGACGACTTCTCCTTAACATGCATTATTTGTCTTTCTTGTAGTCAATATAATAAATGAGAAGAATTGCCCTGCGTTCTTACGTAGACAAATATGAATGCACACGTTGAAAATTGCATCTTTTTCACACTGAATATATGAAATTCTATAATCAATTAACAAGTGTTTTTAAGCTGAATGAATTTGGCACAACCTAATTTCGCTTTTAGCTATTAATATTGGAAGAGAGCCGATAGAGGATTGTGAAACTTAGCACGAAGTTAAAAGATCGTTTAAGTAATATATCTCTCTTTTTCCTATTTTTAATTTAATTTTTTTCTAATATACGTCGGGTTAGCAGTCATGCTATTTATCTTGAGCATTTCATTACGCTTGATATCTTTGTTCAGAATAAACAGATTTTGCAGGCTAATTTATTTTCATTTTTTCCAGCCCAATTTTGGAAGAAAAGCTTTTTTTAACCCCACGTTGTAAAGCATATATTTTATTTTCCGGGTGCGTTCTTTATTTCACAGTTCCTTAATTTTTCTTTTCTCAATGAAACATTGAAGAAAAAAGTTGGTATCTGTAGAAAAAATTTACAGGTTCTGTTTTTGTAGCTCTTCGGAGAAAAAGATTTTTTTCATACAGATTTCCCATTCTTGTTAGTTCTATGTCCCAAAAGAACATAACGTCGTCGTTTACTTTTTTTTCTTTTTTTAATTGAATATTGTGGTCCGTATAGTGAACTCCTGGTAAACACATTCATTTTGGAGTTCACGACTTTTAATTCACAAAAAGATCCTTAATATGCTTTAAACATACTTTTGGTTCAAATTCAAAAAATTAGAAACGCTGGCCTTCAAATAGTACTTAAAAAATCTAAGCATGTTCCCAAAGAGGTTGATTAATCCAGATGGAAGCTTTTCTAACTAATATATTTATTTGTGTATATTTTCCTTCCTATTATTTTTCCCTTAGCGTTTATTTTAGCACAAATTTCGGAATTATTTTTAGCATTCAATTTTCTCTTTCCTCGAGGCGTTTTGAAAGCGAGCTTCGCTAAATTTTAAAATGAGTTCGCCCATGTAATGGTAATTTGCGTCTTACTAATTAATTTGCTCTTGGATTTTGTGTACAAGTACAAGAAACTGTGAAATGCTTTTGGAAACTAGGGATACGTAATGCTTTAATCATTTATTGCACTTGAGAAAACAAACTGAAAAAGTCATCGACAATGGTGACGATGTAAAAAACTAGCAAGCTGTGGTAGACGACAGGCAGCTGCTCCAGAAGCCCTGAATGATTTAAGCCCTAGAAAGTAGCAATGGAATGCAGCAAGAGCGAGCAAGATTCAAGATATAGAGAAGTAGAAAGGAAGGTATTTTATTAGATGTTATAATAATAAGATTACCATGCATTCTTACTGGAAGGCAAGTTTCTTTTAAATTAATAATAGTGTGATAGTTACAGTAATTTATCGATGGATACTTTAACCCCTTCGAGCCGGGTAGCGAAAACGCGCGCTTATCGCTGAGGCCGGCAGTGTCTTACGCCAGTGTCTCCAGGGCCGGGGGCTTTTTTGCTACTAAGCCTAAATTCATGAAATTTCCGAAGTATCAACGCATTGTTTAATAATGCTCTATAGAGTATTTAAAAGCCTTATGCTTTATAAATATTTTTATATATATACTTTAATTACCTTATTTCTTGTTTAAATGCATATTTTACACATTTTATTTTAATTACTCACCATTTTATGAATTTTACCATTATACATCTGAAAACTAAATATATTACTTAAAATTCTCTTTTCGTATGAAAAATTTGAAAACAGGGATCTACACACAGTCCTACGTTACATTCCTTGCACTCGTAATAACTCATTTGCCGTTTTGGAGGATTTTTCCGGGAATGTGAACAAACGAAGCATCGTCGTCTCATTTTCTTATCAGTCTCTTCTGAACAAAGTTTTGGAAAATGTCTTTCAGTTAATCTTTCAGAATCAATATCAGAATATCAGAATTTCAGAACCAATATCTGAAATATTTTGCATCATTTCTGCTATTTCATGCTCTGTTAAACATTTTCGACGCTTCGACATTGCAACGGTAAAAACAAAGAATTCACGTCTAACAAGATCTAATTATTTTCTAAAAACTGAACTGCAAACCGAAATACCCAACGCTTTAGAGCAAATAAAACTTCTCTACTTACAGTAAACAACTACCACGTGCGAATAAAGTGCGATTTAAAGAGACGTCATAAATCACGCCATTCGGAAACATTTATTTCCCCGTTTGTTTATATAATCAAAAACACGTGTATGTGAGCCATGCTTCTCTCATTTTGAGTAGAAGGTCTAATGTACATGTATCTGAAACCATATGGACATACAGTGCCATCTTGTGACAGAAATTATAGTTTGAAAAACGTTCCAAAGTACTGGCACAAATACGTGACAGTCGGTAGAGAACGGAACAATCCTCTGGCACGCCTGCGTGTCGGCCGGTAGGTAAGTGCGTTCGTTGCTGGCACGTATACGTGACAGTCGACGCGAAGGGGTTTTAAACTATTTATGTTCTCACTATAACTACATCCTTCTGAAATTAAATAATTCGTATTAGTTTCTCTTTTCGATTTTCATACGGCGAAATCAGTGAGAAGGGCTACAATACGCGAATAAGGCAAGGGGGCTTCATGTGCCAAAAACAAAGTGCACGGCAACTTGCTATGGCTTCCTACACTGAACTAGCTTCTTACTTCTTTTATGCAAATACTGCTTATGCGGCGTATGCTGTAAGAGAACTAGCTCTCTTGCTGACCATGTAATGCTATGCGTGCGAAGTTTCATTATTTTCACACAAACGAAGTTTCGTTATTTTTCTTAAAACTGTGATTTGTCTTCTAATGCAATCGGCGTCAGTTTGTGCAAGTGTATTGTCAGTTTTAATTTTTTTTCACAATAGTCTGCTTTTTATTGACTATCTCTTATACACTTTTCTTATAAATACATTACTTTCTTTGTGTCATTAATAAAATTAATGCTTATGCCTTTCTATACTACCTTGAGGAGCTCAGACTTTTTCAGTAAAGCGTGTTCTGTCTTCGGCCCATGCCATTACTTTAAGCCTATCTTACTGCGTTCCGGCCGTAGCCGTACTTGTCTGTTAGTATTCGCCGGTGAGGTTTAATTACGGGTCGACTCGGTTAGTTATTATTGTACAGCTTCGACTAAAGTTTAGCTAGCTAGAATTAGTAGTTTAATTCCTTATTTTCTTTCTTAAGCGCAAGTGGTGGCGTTCCTGAAAGCCTGAGATGGGCCGTTTGTAGTACTTCTTTAAGTGAATAAAAGGGTATTTCTATTCCTCTTTGGACTTATACAGTTGTAAGAACACCAGCGAATAGCTGCTAGACACTTCACTAAAGGTCTAGTAACCAAAGACATGTAAATTAACTCGAACATTATAAAATGATAAAAATAATGAATGAAATATAATTTCACATTATATCAATAACTATCTGTTTAACGATGCAGTCGTAATGGTAATTTCTTTCAACGTTTCATTAGCAAGGGAATTAACTTTATCAGTCCCTCTTTGTAAAAAATACAGGCCTTGTTTTCATTTCATTTTGATCGAACAATGTATCTTCAGTTATGAATCTTACATTTTTATGCGATAGATACTATTTGTCTCTCTTTCATGCGCAAATATACAAAATGCACTTCAATAATTCCTGAAATAATTTTATGATAATTTGGAGATAGATATTTACTTAAAATTATTCAGATTAAAAAAATACGCAAAATTTTTTAAAATCACGAGGTTTTAATGAAGTGTATCAAAAAAAAATTAAGTGCAATAATAATTATAATCTTTATCCCACACGATGCAGTTGTGGAACTGCCACCATGACAACCTTTTAATTAAAAAGAAATTTTACGCAGGTTTCAGCGAATCGAATGTAATCATTTATGTTCTGTTATTTTTTGAAATTCTGTTATGTTCTTCTAGGGAAATCTCACAATTGTTTTTTAATATAAAGATCAATATTATCAAAAATCAAAAATTTATTTTTAGCTCAAAGGGCGTTATCCCAGAAGGGATATTAATTTCGCTTTGGCAATTTGCTCTGAAAACTTTAAATGCCTGAATCCTTTTTCAGATTGTTGCCACCAAATGTATTAATGTCCTGCATTATATTTAAACAAATTAAATAATCAAGCATGTGCATCAATGTATGTATATTTCTCGCATTATGATTAAAACAACGGCACAGTGCGTAAAAAAATGGGACAGTTCTGCATCTTCCGTTTTACTGGGCCGATTGACGAAATTCAAATAACATTTTCTATGTCTCGAAAGCGCGACTTCGGATATATATTAGACTTATATATAGCTTTTTTCTAACATAGTTATTTTGACACAAAATCGAACTTTTTCTGAAATGACATACCAGTTTTTTTCCATATTTCCTTTCTACGACTCAAATTATGCCTAGATATTAAATTTTGTAATTTTTTGGTGAGAAATTTACGGAGAAATTTAAAAATATTATCTTGGCAAATTTTTTTCAGTTTGTGCCAGGAATAATTCACTTGGCGAACTTCTTAATTCATAGCAACCTATTTTCCTTTCCTTTTTCTTCATTGCCCACGAGCGGAAAAAAGTCATCCTTCATACGTTCAAATAATGTGCATAAGCCACATTTTCGTTATTATCGATTATATTAAATACGCCAAATTTCAAAACGCGCCAAAATGTAAATTCACGCATATCTTAGGAAATTTTGAATAAAAACTAGTTTTTTGCATGTGTGCTTAGAAATACGTCTACTTTAAGATGATGGCAAACCTTTTACAGGTCACAATTCAAAATTGTTTTCGAAAAATTTATAAAAATTATTTAAAAATACCAATTTTAACAATAAGTCATAAAATATTAGGGGAATTTTTTTTAGAATGAACCTAAATTTCGAAATACCAAAGGAAGAATAAAAAAAGTCTATTAAAAAAAGAAATATTAATAAATATATATCAAATTTAATTAACATTGAGGAGCTAAATTTTCGAGAAATAACATTTTAAAAAGTACACGTGCGAAAATCATAAACCTTGACTGTTTGCCATAATTTGAGTCGTAGAATCAAAATATGGAAAACAATTGGCGTGTTATGTCAGAAAAAGTCTGATTTTTTTTTAAATTATAACAATACTACATATAAATCTGATACTTATCCTAAGTCGTGCTTTCGAGGCATGAAAAACGCAAGTTGAATTTCGGAGGCCCATTAGAACGGAAGATATAGAAAACTGTCTCATTTTATTTCCGACAGTGTACCTAGAGCCATCAAAATTTAAATAACGTTCGTCTCCAGCCGAATATGGGCATCTGGAAGCCCAAATTTGGAATTTGTTTTATTATCTATTTCATATTTTGTAAAGCGTTTATGAGATTTGATTAACGGCTTCAATGTGAGTAATGAAAAAAATAATATCTCCAGCGCGCGAGACTGGGTGCTAAAGATATGCTCATTTTAAAATTATTTTGTGATATTGATGTTGAATTGAATTTTGCGGTTTAAGTGTGAAGAACATGATATTTATTGTTATATTATTTTATACGTATTTCGTAGATTTGGAGTGAATAATGTCGACACTACTTGATGAAGAATCGAAACACACTTTGTTGGCCAGTATTCTCAGGATAGCTCCAAAATCACGTTTAGAGTTGTAAATATCACATTTACACAGTCGTCGAAGAATTACTATGCACACGATGTAGCTATCAACAACACAGCCTTCAGGTTATCAGGCTATCAGAGTGAAGACAGCTTCACTGCAAAGCACCAAAAAAAAATACTCTGTACGGTCCGACTCTGCTCTGTCGTTCTCGGAACTCCACGTACTCTCGTAACTCTCCACGCTACAACTCGCCATGCCTTCGACGATACCCTAGAGTACATTTTCCGACTCCTCGGTTCAGTTGTTCCCGGAGCTCATCACACTCTCTCGACGATGCACTAACCGCGATACACTAAGAGACTCTTTCGGTGCACTCGAAGACCCGCTCGGCACTCGCTGACCGACTGTCAACTCGATCGACTCCGCATGGACTGACTAACTGACTCGACTCTAACTCGACGTACCAGCAGGGTTTATATAGCTTTCGGCTTGTATTCGAGAACATTCTGGGCTAAAACTGAGAAAATTCGTTTCAGAAAGTTCTCCATTCGTCCATGGTATATCGCCAATTTTGTCGCCAAATTGGAGATTTCCTGCCAAATATGGCAACCGTCCTTTGCCATTTTATAGCAACCCTAAAACTGATTTGAGATTCTATCTTATCGCACCTGGACATTTCGTAACATTATTAATTAAAGGTAAAACGCAAAACGCTCCTTTCGGAGTAATATAAAATCTGAAGGCTTCCAGTTTCTTTTTTGTTATATACATAATTTTTAATTTTTTTTTTCTTTTTTAGTACATTTTATGAATTTTCGTGTTCTTTGTTAGCATCCAGTGTACTCAACTTCAATGGTCTTAAGCGAATTATCACTATATCTTGTAGAGTACCAGAGTGATTGAGAAATGATATAAAGAACCCTTTCATTTAACTAAAATAAAAGCTTAACAGAAGACACCAACCATGCTTACAGAATAGCTAACATTTATGACTGATCTAAAATCGTCTAGACAAGCCTAATGGCAAGAATAACGCAACGCCAGAGAATACAAATCTTAAGAGAATCAGATACCTACGCGGCCTTCAGCTGTCGGAACACGCTCTGAATCTACACTCTAAAGCCATCCTTTAAATACTATCTCCTTTCTACCTCATCTGAATATACACGAGCTAGAAAAATGGGAAACGACAAGGACAGAAAAGCAATTTGACATAAGATAGCTGATAAATGAAACTAAATGAAACCCTAAAATTTCATTGAAAACGTATAATGAAATGATTGCTTAAGTATTTTATTTTATACTTTTTAGTCTATAGAATGGGAGAAAATAATAAGAAGGGAAAATCGCTGTCACTGAAGAAAGAAAATTATTATTTTAATTCTTTAGGTAATTAAAAACCGTTTTGATTTAGATATTTTTCCTCAAAATTCACTTAAAATCGTGCAACTAAAAAAATTAAAATAGTATATTTTTATTTAAATGTTTAGAATTGCTAGCAATTGAACAATTCTTTGTAAGATATTCTCTTCTTCCTTACCACGTGCCTTCGTTAGTCATAATTAGAATTTGTTTGTTATAATTAGAAGCACGTCAAGCTAGTAATCAAGAAGTCCGCGCTTGGAATCCCAGCAAAGACAATGCACATTTCTCACACCTTGTGGTTCGAAATTAAGTAACTGATGTATCTAAATTGTCGGTTGTTTGAAAAAAAAAGAGCAAAATTAAATTAGAAATCTGATAATGTTTTATTTGAAGTCTGATTTGTAATTTATTTGATGATTTAATTATAAAAATTCTGATTAGTTTGGTCTTTAGATAAGAATATGCGCAAAAATTACTATACTGAATAAAAAATACCTCTTTCGCATTTTGATAAAACTTCCAACGAAATGCTTTATTTTCATTCAAATACTCAACAGTGTAAATTTCAAGAAATTAGGTAGAAAAGGATCATAAATTAATTTCTATATTTATTAGAAACAAACAAACGAAGACAGAACTCAGGTTAAATTGTCGCGTTGCTTTTTACTGTTGCGACTTATCTCACTTGTTTGACAGCAACACCAGAACAAGCCTATTAAATTCGTCGTGGTAAGGAGTACATTACTTAGCCTGTCGTTGCTACGAGCCTTGAGAACCATACAGATGATAGTACGATTTTGCACAGTTCCGTCCCCAATTTTGATGAAAATTACCATGGGCGACGGATCCGAGGGTCTTCTACCCATCTTTCCTTACCATAAACCTCTCGAAAGGAATTCCGACTTGCCGTATATTTAGGGTGTCCCCATGCCGCACAGATACTATACATTTACACACAGACATGCCTTCTCTGGAATTCGATCTCGGGTCCTTCGGTACTCCAGTGAGAGTCACTAACCATTATCCCGGCTGGGCGATTCAAGGTAAATTAAATCTGTCTAATGAATGAAATCATAATAGTATAGAAACTTGTATAATTTAAATTTAAACTTTCGAAACATGAGTACAAAAGTTCTCATGGTGAAAATTGCTTTAACAAAATTTATAATGCAATATAATACGCAGTTTTTGCGCATTATTGTTTGGTGATCTATATAATAATTAAGATATACAGGCGTATAATGAAAAAGAACGTGCTATGGTTGTAAGTTGAATATTTTCACCTTCTGTTATAGCGATATATGCAAACAAAGAAGCATTCGAATGGAAGAAATGCAGAAATTTTTCGTGAGAAATATGCTTTTGGAGTGTAAATCTTACATTTGAAATATACCATCTTGACAAGAATGGGCTGGTATTCTTTTCCCTTAGTGTTATTCTGCAAATCATGACATGCAAAACAAGGGCAACATCCAAATGGCCTTTCCATATGCAAAGAAGGCTCCTCGCTGGATTTCATCTCGAACATAATATCTAAAGCAATGGCTAAAGAAAAAAAAAGTGCTCTACGTTCTATTCGAGAATGAATTTCTTCTCCCTCACGAGGCTAGAATCAAATAAATCTACACGGAGTTTCGTAACAAAAGGATTAGTTTTCATATTTAAACTTCGTATTTTCGTGACGGCTGAACAAAATGCAAAATTCATTAAAGCAAGTTCAAACGAACGGGAATTTTGAGCCCCTATCTTATGAATTATCAACGCTGTTCACATGAAATCTAATTATATTTTGCGATGAGATTTAGTTCCTGCGGTAAAAGAGAATGAATTATTTCTTTCGAGTTTAGTAAGAGCCAGATGATGAATTTACATTGTTTGGAGAATTCTCATTATTTTAAGTTTGAGACTGAGATATTAGTTTGAATCAAAGATCCAGCGTGCATTTCTTTAATAACACCTTCAAGTTTATGACTAGCTGTAATTTCAAGAATAACGCATACAAAAATGGTTACTAATCTTTACTTGAAAGAATGCATTTCATTATAATGTGTTTCTTGGTAAAGGATTTACTTTTAAAGTATTCCTATGAAAATTCACTTATCTGAATACTTTCAAGCGTCATATATTCTACTTGGTTAAATTATATAAAGTTCTTAGTTGATCGAAAAAGAAAATCAATTGAGTTGATAAATGTCAATGAAACTAAACATTGTTGTGGTTTTTCAGTCGAAACGCTTTTCTGATGCAGTAGTGACGACACAAAACACAAAGGAAGGACACTAACAGCGTGAGAATAATGGTTATTATGCTTAGTGCAGTGGAAACCAAAAAATAACAACAAAAATAGACGATCATCATTCAAAGTAGGTGTTCGAAATTATGACGCGGACGGTGATGAAGGAACCCTGTGTCATGCATCTTCCATGCTATCTTTCATGCGTGATGCAGATCTTCCACACGCTGGTGATGTGAGGCCTGCATAACAGTCTGGGGTCGTAATTTCGAACATCTCCTTGAATGACGATCATTGTCTGTTTTTCTTCTTGTTTGTGGTTTCTGCTGTACTAAATACATCTTGCACCGCATGATATTATATATTTACCCTGTACTATATTAAGAAGCTACTGCATGTGTATGTAATGTAACATGCTATAACATGTAAATAACCATTGTTATATCCCGCGCATCAAAATATATAGTGTTCGTATTTTCATGCATATTTTAATAAAGTCACATAGTGACAGTCCAACGTATTCCAAAGTATATTTTAATCAAGTCATATATTGTCAAAGTATTATTCAATGTAACAATATGTATAACTGCGCGTAAGTATAATTTGTACGTGTAATTATATTTTGTTATCAAGGTCACCGTAGGATCGTGTAGTATGTATCTTGAACGACGTATAAGACTCTGTATTTATATTGTTGTGTTTTTCTTTTCTGACACCAGTTATTGCGTTATTTTCTTCCTTCACGTTCGTACGGAGTTTGTGTAGATTTGGAGTGAATAACGATGACACTTGATGAAGTATCGAAACACACTTTATTTACCAATATTGATCAGGACAGCTCCAAAGCACTTTTACAGTCGTCGAAGATCTACTCTAAACACGCTGGAACAATCAGCGACACAGCCTTCACTCTGTCAGGCAATAACGGTGGAGACAGCTTCACTGCAAAGCACCAGAGTACAGCTCCCGACACTGCTCGGTAGTTCTCGGAACTCCACGTAATCTCGAGACTCTCCAAGCTACGACTGGAGATGTACTAGACGACATACAGAGCACAGCTCCTGACTCTTCGGGTCAATCGTTCCCGGAGGTTAACACATTCTCTCGACAAATTACTAACCAAGATACACTAAGAGATGTACTCGGCACTCGCTTCCCGGTTGTCAACTCAATCGACTCGGCAGGGATTGACTCTCTAGAAGAAACACCAAATCGACACTAACTCTCTCGCACTCTAGACGAGGCACACACTCCCGCCCTCTTGACGAGGCACACTAACTGACTGCGGACCAGCAGGGTTTATATAGCTTTCGGCTTGGGTTCGAGAACATTCTGGGCTAAACCGGTGAGAATTCGTTTCAAAAGGTTCTCATCCGTCCATGTAATACCGCCAATTTTGCCGCCAAATGTGGCAACCATAAAACTGCTTTGCGGGGAAGCTATCTCACCGCGCCTGGACATTTCGTAACAATATATATAATCAACGCACACCACTAATTCAGCGAGGCGCCAGTGTAGCCCTCTTGACATTTGTGGCTGTTCTAGATAATGGTGGATATGGTGCTGTGCTTATTAACCAGTATGGTAGAGGCACAATGCCCACCTTCCGCATCACTTGTCACTTGTACTAAATACAATAAAACGTATGTTGTCACACGTGTCCTTCCTTTTTTGTGTTTTGTGTCGTCACTACTGCGCCAAAAACGTGTTTCCGAACCTTCATTGCTATGTGATTTTGCACTGTCTAGGCGTATCCTATCTCTCTTGAAAGTCTGTAATCGATTTGTTGAAAAAAACTGTATATTTCAAGAAGAAAGGTTTTAACTTTGTTGTATACTAAAGTATGATTGTAAATCTTTAGTCTATGCAATTGACTCATGATATTCCCTAAAATTTTTATTTCTTATATTTTAATTTACTAACGCAATGTATTTTTTGCAAATGTACATCAAATTGCATACTTGGAGTCAGAAACTCATTACTATTACAAACGTTTACGCACTGCTCGTTATTGAATTCTGAGCGCTTTATCAACGTTCCTTAACAGTGCTATCTATTGCCAAAGATATTACCCTCGGATGTTATGACAGGACAATCGAGGTTGTTGCTCATGCAAGTTGTTTTTTCCTTATTGTATACTGCTCAAAAAAAAAAAAAAAAAAAAAAAAAAAGGACAGTGCTATATCTCCCGTTCTACTGGGCCGATTGACAAAATTCAAACTGCGTTGTTCATGTCTCGAAAGCGCGATTTAGGATATATATTATATTTATATATAGCAGTATTCTAACATAGGTATTTTGACACAAAATTGGACTTTTTCTGAAATAACATACCAATTTTTTTACATATTTCGATTCTACAACTCAAATTACGCCTAAATATGAAATTTTGTAAAATGTGGATCGAAATTTACGGAGAAATTCACAAGTTTATGTTATCATTTTTTTTTTTTTTCAGTTTGCGCCAAGAATAGTTCACTTGGCGAACTTCGTAATATATGGCAACCTAGTTTCCTTTCCCCTGAGAGGAAAAAAAGTCACCATCGTTCCTTTTTACTTCATTGTACGAAGTAAAAAGGAAGTATTGTAATCGCGAAAAGTTTCAAGCAGCATATTTCAACGAAAATATCCATAATGACCGCTATCGAATGCAATTTAACGATGTTTTTGCGTCATATCTGTACGTAAGGACAGAATAAAATACTCTTTTCCTTCAAAAAAATTATAAAACTGCTTTAAAATTAATCCTGAAGAGACTTTTTCGTGGCGTCTGTACGAACGTATGTACGTACGTACGTACGTTTGTGCGTACATACGTATCTCGCATAACTGAAAAATGAGTAGCCTCAGAACGTTGAAATTTTGTATATAGTACTGCTATAACATGTAGATGTGCACCTCGTATTTTGGTTGCAATCGGCAGCACCAAACGTATATAAATATATTTATATACTATATATCCACTCTATTACCCGGATCAGTGATCTCAGTTTCTTTACTCTTATATATTTGTAAATTGTACATTTTTTACTTAAAAATGATTGAATTATGCTGTTTTTATTATCCGGTTAAGGATTTTATGCCTTTAGTAAATCTGTGTGCAATATTTTTAGAATAATCAGCAATTTTAAAGTTGTTTCATTGCCGCTAAGCCTGTTTTTAATGGCGGCCATTGATGTTTATATTTGAAACAGGAGACTAGTGGATTTGTTGCCAATCTAGAGAAACTTAGCTTCGCAACAACAAAGATAACGCATTCATTTATTATTGCCAATTAAATCATGCTTAATTCTTTCTGGAATTTTTTCAAGGAAATAAGCGCGTTTGAGATTTACTTCGTAATTTTTAATATAGATATTTGGAGTTTTTATGTTTTTTTGCCTTCTCGCGAAGTGAGAACTGAATTAATTAAATGAGAAATACTCAATCGTCTGTGAAAAACTGTTTCTGTTTTGTTTTGTTTGCTTAATTTCTTTTATACATAGTTCTAGCTTTATTATAGTATTTGAATAGAACATGTGGCAACGATTAGATAATTCTTTAAATGATATACATTTTGTGCATTCTGAGTTATAATATGAATGAAATATAATACTGTTAAGTAAACCTAGTGCCAGAGTGTCGCTATGGTAAACAAAGTGAATTTTAAAGAATGCATTTATCCTATTGTGGTTTATGCGCTGTTGGCAAAGTAGGTTTAATTCAATCTAATAAGTGTAAATAAAATGCAAGAAAAAATGCGTATAATTTAATATTCTGTACAAGGAAGTCATGTGGTGTACACATCAGATTTTTTCCAAATAATATTCTTTATATTATATTTTAATCATAACTTATTATTTTAAGTGATTTTTTCTTTTTCGAATTTCATTTTAATTGTTTTAAGTTGCATGCTTTTTTTTTCGAATAACTGTTTTAAGAATTTTTATTTAACTATTCGAACTGCGTAAATAAAGGTGGAGCGTTTATTTTTTATCAAATAGTTTTCTTTATACATATTTTTGTCATAGTTATTATTTTATGTAATTTTTAAATTTTTATACTTTTATTTTAATTGTTTGTGTCGCATATTCTCTTCAGATAATTGTTTTAAAATTTTCTATTTATTTCTTCGAACTGAGCATTTTAAATATATTTATTAATATAAATTTCCCAGAATTTGATTTTATTTATTTGAATTGCGTTTCATTGGGAAGAATACTTTGTAACCCAGACTACGATGCGTTTCAAAACTGCATATATTAAAAGAGAAAATAAAGTAAAGCACAGTTAACACGCCTTTCAATGTTCCGTTCAGAAAAGATATATATAAATAAGAGACATGCATAACCAACATTTTAATTTAGGATGACTTGCATACACTGCTTTAAACAGATTTATCACTGTGCCCATTGCTTTACACAATTTTATCCTACATTTGGTTTCTTAAAATGTTATTCATATTTTAGTCAAATATTTTATTTTTGAAATCGCAAGAATCAAATATCATAAGATTAAAAGGTTTTAAATTAAAAAAAAAAAAGATACTAATACTAAATTTTACGCGAAAATTTATTTTTTCTTCTCTTTTTCTTCAGGCATTCTACTTTATTCTTGGTCTTTTTCTTTAGGCATTCTGCAAGTATATTAAAAAGCATCCAACTTTTCGAAATAATCTTGATATTCCTGACAATCATTTTGAATAAAGTTATCACCTTCCATTTCATAAAGGCCCACAAACGGCCGAGCGGTAACGTCGCTGAACACTGGTAGTTTGCGCTTTCGAGACATGAAGAACGCAATTTGAATTTCGTGAATCGCCCCAGTAGAACGGGAGCTATAGCACTGTCCCCCCCCCTTTTTTTTTTTTTTTTTGAGCAGTGTACATATTTTCATTAAAGTTAAAAATATCTTAAACTCATTTGGCATTTACAAATTATAGTTTAAATGATAACATATATTTTCTTTCTAAAAACTTTCGGATTACGTTTGCATGAACCTTATAACAGATAATAAATATTACCGATTAACTAAGAATACGCATTATGCTTTAACTCATAAGATAATGAATCCACTTAAATACACCTTAATTAGTGCATTTAAGGATTCATTTAAGTTTTTATCAAGTGTTCTTTGTTCGCTCTGGATTTCAGAATAGTAGAAAGGTTAACAAAACCGAGGCCACTGTTGAATGCGTAAGTGTTTCTTCTTATGACAATTGATATGAAATACAGCTTCTGCTATCCGCCTGTAAAACTCCACACTGAAGTCTAAAAGACATTAATGAAACGCTGGGGAGCATTTTATGAACACTGTTTTAGCCCTACCTTATATTAATAGCCTTTAAATATAAAGGGAGTGATATTAATAGCCTTTAAATATAATGAGAGTGATATTTGTAGGCTGAAAATGCAATAAAAGCATTGGGCATGTCTGTAATCATAAAGTAGCAGATAGAATTAACAAACTATCTTTCCCTCAGCTAGAAAAATAGATTTTTTTAACTGAATAAACCACTGAAGGAACCATTTTTCAGAACTAGTGTGCTGAACATTTAACATGTCAAAAATGGCAAAGAAGAAAGATTTTTAACCCGAAAGAAAATGATAAATTATTGAAATATCTTTATTCTTTACAGGAAAATTGAATTTAAACTAGAAATTTCCAAAACATTGCTCAGTTTATCTAAACAAAGATTAAACCTCTGCATTCCGGTCTAGTGGCCCATATAATATATCAACAAATCCAGCACTATATTAGTTAACAAAAGTACATACATAATGTAAAAAATACGGTTTTTTGCAATAAAACAAAATCTTTATTTCCTATCTACATTATATGGAGTATGTTTATAAAATCTTCGACAAAACAATAATTTTACGTTCTGTAATTCGTTATATTGAGATATTTTTGGAAACAATCACTCATACGCATGCGGGGTTTCCAGGAGCAACTATCTCAAAATTCACTAGTTTCATATTTTTTTCCCTGTCTGTTAGACCTACAACAAAAGCGCTCAAATAAGTAAAACAAGCATGTCGCCGTAGGGGCACAGTGAAATTAAAGTGCGTACTACAAATGTCGCATTGTCAGGGACAAGGGAGTGCAAAATATTATCTAATAAAACAATTGAAATTTCTCAAGTAAATGTCAAAAAGAAAAATCAAGAGACTTTGGAATTACTCTTCTAGAATTGTTGTTATTAAACTAAAATATATTTCTGTTCCTAGAGTCCTTTTAGATATAGGAACTTTGAAAGTCATTGTTGAGAACAAAGACACAGAGAATCATGTTGGCGATAAGTGGATAAAAATGTTTCATCTATGCTGCTTCAGCCACATAAGCCACGTGAAATTGTTAATACTGACGAACGTAAAGTGAAACAGTAGTTGGGAAGGCCAAATTTTGAATTTCCAAATTGTTTTACAATTTATTTCATCTTACATATAATAAAAGAAACAGTCTGTCTGTTTGTGTGTGTCTTTCGTTCGCGCTGAGCCTAAGCTAATAGACCCACGGCTACGAAATTTGGTACATAGGTGCATCTCAACAAGAGCCAGTGCACCTCGAAACGATTTTTTCGAAATTCGAATTAGAACTTTTTAAATTTTATGTTTTGTGACGAAATCACGGCATTTTGAGATATAATGGGCTATAGGAAAGCGCGATTTTACTCTACGCACTCCGTTTTCACATCGTCATGAAACGTAGGCACTTAGCTATTTTACGAACTTAAAATAAATTTCGTGTTTCAATAAATCGATTCAATACGAATTTATTTAACAAAGGGAGCTTAACACCTTTTCAAAGGGATTTTTACTAAAAAAGTTTATTTTTAAAAATGTACAGTTTATTTTTCTTTGATTTTTGGACACGTTAAACTTTTATCCTCTTGCGACTGCTTTTACAAAAAGAATTTTGGAAAAATAAAAATATTTTGCATTTTTTAAAAAAAAAAAAATTTAATGAAGCTTCCGATTACACTTCTCACATCTTTAAAAATGTGATTTTGGCAACAGTTTTCCTGTCTTATTATTGTTGATAGATTTTTGATGAAATCGCATCATTTTGAATAGTTTCATTCTTTTAGAAATATGCGTTTAGCAACAATTTTTCATCGTATTTCTTATGTCACTGTTTTTAAGAGATTGGCATATTTTTTTGTCTTCTTTATATATATATAATACATTTTTATTGATTTTTTTTGATAGAGTTGTTCTGCAGAGTAAAATGAATGTTTTGTTTCTTTGAGTTTCTTTCATGTTATTTTTTGCTTATTTCACTATTTGTAAGATATTGAAAAGTTTTGCATGATTTGAAAAGTTGGTTAATTTTATTATTAGGATAATTAATATTTGTATTAAGGGATATAGCTTATTTCATTGTAATTTTTTTCTCTTGAAAATATAAGATAAAATATCATTAATTATACTTTGCTTTTCAGAATTTTTTGTTTTTTGTATTTTTTTATGTTATTTATTGCTCATTTCACTTGTTTTTAAGATATTGAAAAGTTTTGAGTGATTTTTTTAGGAAACAAAGTTTTTAACCTCCTTTATACCATTTGAGTTCTTACGATTTTGCAAAGGGAAGTTGGTTAATTTATTTATTAGGATAATTAGTATTTGTATTAAGGAATATTGCTTATTTCATTGTAATTTTGTTATACGTAATAACTTTTATTTATGAAGTTGTTCTGCATAGTAAAATTCTGCGCAGTTTTTGAATTTAACGTTTGGTGTTCCCCTCAGCCATTTTTCCGGTACATTTAAAAGCCAGACGAAGGCTGGCAGCGAAGCTGCTAGTGTTTTATAAAACTTTAGTCACTTTTTGATTAACAAAGTCAACGATTTGAAAACAAGTAGTGGAAACACTATTCTAAATCAAACATTTTTATTTTCAGAGATTGAGAACGTTGCTGTTCGAAAAATGCAAGATATGGTACTATTCCGTTTTGAGGGCCGTAAAAAAACTGCAGCGAAAATGTATGCGCAAAAGCGCCAAATCTAGCAAACGCGCCCATTTAACACCGCGCCAAATCTAGCGTACGCGTTGATTTCAGATTGCGTAAGTTTATATAGTTCTATATTTCTTAAGATGCCATTGAAATACTAGTTTAATTTTTAAATCCTTTTTTGATAGCCTGTGGATTTAACAATTTTGGAATGGCCGATGACGAAAAGTCGGCAATAGAATTTTGGGTAAAGTGCAGAATCTCCCACTGCATGACGCGTTTTTAAGAATTGCATATCCATGTGCACATCGATCTATTTTCACTTAAATCCTAGAATTGCACAAAAATTGCACTGCGCACACCCTTGACTTTATCTATGTACATATCAACCTATTTTCACTTAAAAAGTAAAAGAAAATTCACAAAAATCCAATTGTTTTTACCCTTGTAAAAAGCAGCAAACAAATAAGTGAGCGATTCTGCACTTTACAGAGAATATTTTCAAAGAAAAAGCATCATTCATTATGGAAAATTACGTTTGAACAACCAACGAGATGAAATCATGCTTTAGCGATAAGTCGGTAGCAAACTAGCGGTGCAGGCATCCATTCAGTTATGTTTAGCAATTTTTATATAAATTATAATAATGATCTGAAATAGTTATTTACTCTTATGCTTCCATTCAGTCATGTTTAGTCTTTTTCATATAAATTATAATAATAAAAATGTATTATATGAAATTAGCGCTTCATCTAAATTAAAACATCAATCTTAGATAGTTATTTACTAGTATACTTCCTTACTTCCTTTCTTGCCGCAATTATTAGGGTTGCCGCAAATATTTTTGGCAGCATTGGCATCAACAATAGTTTGGCGATTTTTTACGGACCTCGAAACCGAATAGTACCCAAGATATTTATCTTTCAGTATGAATTAATAAACTCGGCTGTATGAAAAATGGCAATTTCTAACTTTCTGTTGGGAATTTTAAAACTATGCTGTCTTTAAATAATTTGCGATTTTGCTGCTAAATTGAATTTGACGTAGCGTATTAACGTGATAGTTAATAAATAAAGTTCACGTATAAAATGTAATTAATAATAATAATAAAAAAAAAACATTTTGTTAAATGTTAAATGTTTCTAAAAGTTGACCGACCCCCTGCTTTCCCACGCAACAGAAGAATGTTTCCAACCTATAACTCTGTCAAAAAAATCGCCGCCCCTTAGAACTATTCGCCTCTGAACGAGGAAAACACGTGTTTCAACCCCCGCGAAAAAAGGGGAAAATGCAGGACAGTGACCTCTAACTTCCAAAGAAGCCTACGCGTGAGAAACGCAAATTCACCCGCGCCCTTTTAACTGTAACACATGTTCTGTCAACTTAAGGGAACTTTGCCGTAAAGTTTAACAATATTAAATATTATACATTAATTTTAAATCAGAACAATACAAATTCAATAAACACAGTAAAATAATATAATAACTAAGAATACATTATGCACAGTAAAATAATACGAAATAATTATACACAACAAAAAATACATAAGAATTTTCCATAACAAAATTTATTAATAATATTAATGTATGTTTCTTCAGTTTTTGGCACAAGAAATAAATATTCGCCGGAAATCGAACCACGGACCTCTGGAATACGCCCCCAGCATGCTGACCACTACACTACGAAGGTATGCTAAGAAAGCGGGAGAAATACCTTATAACTTAAAGGAAGACTTTGAAATAACTAAGTAATTTTATCTATCCAAAACAGACTATCAGTTTTTTTTTTTTTTTTTATTTTTTTTTTTTTTATATATATATATATATGCTGGCACCCGGAACTATTCACACATAGCCTTGCATGCGTTTCTCGATGAGAAAAGCGTATTTAAAGTTTACATTCCAACAGTTGTGTTTTGCTTGTGTTTGCTATTTTAATGGTAGATCATTTCTATGGATCTTGTGAAACGTGTGGAAGCTTTCACAGCTTTCTTTTATTTATATTAAAATTTTCCACATATATGAACACAGAAAGATCAATAACTCCGCATTACATTAAGGTTTTTAAGTATTAAATCTTTAAAAATGCACTTTCCTTTTAAGAATGTTAAAAGAAATTATGTTTCAACTTTATAATTCCTACCATATTTTCACTGATATCTTACTCGAGAAACAAAATTCCCTTCCAGAATGAGAAAATAAATCTCATAATAAACAAAAAAGTCAATGCGTTAGATGCTTCGCGGAAACAAGAAATCAGAACAAAATGCGCTGTTATGTTTTTGTTTCTAATCAGATAAAAGCTCTTCGTAAATCTCACATTGATTTGAAACGGAAAAATCGCCAGCTGGCTGCTGTTTCTTCTTTCTTCACACTCTTCGCTTTGCTATAAAGCAATGAAATATTACACGCTTCCATCATATAGATCTGAATTTAATCCATTTAAAATATTTCTGTTTTCATAAATGAAGTCATTGCAGTTACAGGGATTATCTTTTAAGAAGACGATGAATAGCTGATATGTTTTCATATGATATTCACAAGATACGTATCAGCTATAAGATGGTAATTAGAAAATTGTTTAAGGTTATTATTTTGCAAATAAATTTTATAAAAAATATAATCAGTTACAATATATCTGTCATTATATATCACTATATCATTCGTACTCCTGATATAATATTACACTATTAATACACCTTTAGTTACATTTTGATAAATTATGTTACCTTAACGGATACTATGGAAAGTAATCAGTTGCACATAATTCGCTTGCTCGGTTGCATAGGTTATAATGATCATAACGATGCAGATCCGCATAATGTTATATAGATATTGTTGCTTCAGGTTTATTTCTAAATTTTGTATCGAAAAATTAAAGGTACTGAATAATTAATCACAAAATTGAGAAACACAAGACTTAGTCTTTCATCCATATGAATATATTGTCAATTAAGTACAGCCTCAGTTTATTAACCGAGCTCCATAGCGCAATTTAAAATTCTTTACTTGTAGAGATATTATGTTATTTGAAAGCAGGAGACGTGAAAAAACAGCAGTGCCCTCGCCGGAACTCGGACCTCGGACCTCTCGAGTACGCGCCGAGTGTGCTGACCACTACACAACGAAGGTATGCTAAGAAGGAGGGAGAAATACCTTATGTGCTGTCATAACACTACTAAACACATAATCATCGCTACAAAAATGTTAATTTTTAATAAGGTCTTAAGTACCATATTAAAAGATTTAATTCGCAATAAATTCATAAATAATGACTTTATCATTATCTTGGGACAAATTTCGTTAACACATATTGGCGTTAAAAAGTACAAATTTACATAATCAACTCTACAAACTAAGGGGAGGGAATGGTACTTAAATGAGTAGACTTTGGGAATTAAATCAAACGTATGCGAACTAAATCAAACTTATGAGAGCTGAAGGACGATACATAAGAGTCGTGCTGCAAATGAATTAATGTAAAGTGTCCTAACACAGTCCCTTAAGTTTTAGTAGTCTTCGTTATTGTCCATAGAGAGAAGTTATCGAATTAATGCCAAATATTATTTCGGAGCTGTCGCTTAATAATATTTTAAGGAAAAGATCATATCTTGCACTTCGTAGCACAGGATTCTTTCAATTCTTACTTCGTAACACAGAATACTTGCACTTTCTACTTCGTTTCTACTTCACCAATATTCTAGATCGCTGGCTAGTACCATTCCGGAAGAGTCTCTTTATAATACTCGTGAACAGGATCACAATGTCCGGATCTTTTTACATCAGCAGACGGAAATCAGAGGACGATAATCTAAGTAGAAAGGACAGGACTTAGAATGTCCAAGCAACATTTTACTTCCTTCATTCATTAGAGTACAGTCCCGAATAGAGAGTTTCGGTTGACCACCACTTTCAAAGTGATAAATTCGTTTTTTTTTTTTTTTCCCGTTACACACATCGTGAAAAGAACGCCACACAGATTGTCGCATTTTCTTCCGCCAGGACTTTTACTTCACTTTCTTCTCTTTCATCAACTCTAAATCATTCAATACAGCTGATCATCTTTCTGGCCAACATGTTTTCAACAATTTTTCTTAAATCTCTCACATGCTCGAGAATCATCACCGCATTACTCTCCTCTCTCTCGTCCAATTTCACACCTTTCTAATTGCTTTCATCGGCAAGTTTCTGTTTTTTTTTCGATCTTCATATTGTTAACCTCTCCTTAAAGCAAGGGCTAAATGCCAATGAGCCCCCACACCCCAAAAGTAACTTTTCGACAAAATATTTCTAATTTAAATCCAGCCCGAATTTTTAATTTAAGGGGTCTCACGACCTTTAAATCTTCAAAAATATCGATTTTTTGAAAAACATATATGTTTTAGTTTGAACATTTCTGCGCACTTTAAAAAAAACCGTGTTAAAATATTCCGTGTAGTTTAGGAGATATCATTAAAAACGTAAAGGTCACTGACACGAGAAACCTTCATCACGTATGTAAATAAACATTTAAAGGGACACGTCATTTGCTCACAGCTGTCATAGCCGTTATATAACTGAGTGTTGCTACATTCTAGCCTACAAGTCTTATTTTTATTTCGTCAGCAATCAGTAGCAATGATTCTACTCAACTTAATACTTATTCTGAATGTTTACATCGTGTTTCCGTAAGCTATTACTACGTTGTTTGATTCTGCAAAGTTGTATTGACGTTTGCAGCATTTATTTGGTGTATATTGAATTTTTGATGCGTTAGTCTTTTTGCTGCAATAATAAGTATATTTATATATTATATTTGTGATGGCAAATAATAAAAGAACTTCTGGGAAGCGAGCTAAAAAACGTCGCTTCCACGGCAACCGCTACACGAATATCAGATCTGAACTTTCTGATAAAAGCTTGGTTTCATCAGGTGATGACCATAATACTCAAATTGAACATGTAAAAAGTGCATCCGAGAAAAAGCTTAACAATGCATTATTTAATGAAAGTGATACTGACATTATGAATCGTTTTCATGGCTATATAATTATGGATAAAGACATATTGTTTACATTTTTGAAAGAGAATGTACTGTGCAAATTGTGCTGTAATTCTGTCAATATTTCTGAGAGAAAACCCTTTGGATTATTTTCAACAATTTCTGTGAAATGTGAAAAGTGTAGTTTTAAAACAGAATTCAATAATTCAAAGTTGATTGGTGAACACAAAAATGTTCCTGAATTAAACAGACGAATTGTTTATGCTATGGGATGCATTGGTCAAGGTGTGGAACCTCTGGAAACATTTTGTGGTGTAATGGATCTAGGTAAACCTGTGACACAGAATGCTTATGACAAAATCTGCAAACATATAAATACAGCTTCAAAAACTGTCGCCATTCAAAGTATGAAAATTGCTGCAGAAGAAGAGGTATGCAAAACTGCATCAAATTCTGTCACCGTAAGTGGTGATGGAACATGGAAAACGAGAGGACATACTTCACATATTGGAGTATGTTCTGTAATAGGTGCTGAAACAGGGAAGGTTTTAGATGTTGAAGTTTTCTCGTCCACTTGTAAAGGATGTGATCTATGGAAAGCAAAAAAATCTGGGAAAGCTTTCGAAGAGTGGCAAATGAAACATTTGCCAAATTGTCAGAAAAATCATATCGGTTCTTCAGGAAAAATGGAAGTCGATGGTATGATAAAAATTTTTCACAGATCAGAAGCTGAAAGAGGTCTCAAATATATTAATTATATTGGTGATGGTGATTCTAGAACATTCCCTGCTATACGTGACAGCAAACCATATGATGATAAAACTGTTTCAAAACTTGAATGTGTTGGTCACGTACAAAAAAGAATGGGAACTCGACTGAGAAAGCTAAAACAAGACTATAGATGTAAAAAGTTGGAGGACGGTAAACCTTTATCAGGCAAAGGACGACTGACAGACACCATGATAAATAGGCTGACTCAGTATTATGGAAATGCAATTCGCTCAAATGCTTTGTCAGTTGATGAAATGCGTAAGGGTATTTGGGCAGTTTATTTTCATACGAGATAAACTGATGCTGAACCGTTACATACATTTTGTCCTGCTGGTGCAGACTCATGGTGTAAATATCAACAAGCAGTTTCAAATGGCTCAGTGGGTAAATTTCATCATAAAGTGACTTTGCCATCTTCAGTCATGGATGTTATAAAACCTGTTTTTAAAGCTTTTTCAAGTCCAGATCTTTTGAAACGATGCCTTGATAGCTTCACTCAGAATCCGAATGAATCTTTTAATTCCCTCATATGGCAGATGTGTCCGAAAACTTCTGGATCTGGGAAACGAATTGCAGAAATTGCTGTATATGAAGCAGCAATTTTATTTAACATGGGCAAAAAGGGTAGGCTATCTGTCATGAGGCAAATGGGTATCCATCCAGGTATAAATGCAATAAAATCTCAACTTCGCAGTGATATGAAACGTGTAAATACTGCTAAGAAGAGAGCAATGCAAAACACTATAGAAGCACGAAAAGCAAGGAAAAGATCCAAAACAAGTTTAGAACATCAGAAAATTGATCAAGAAGGAATAATGTATGAACCTGGAGGTTTTTAATTTGTGTATATAAATATTATAAATAACAGTATTTTGTGATAAGTTATGTGTGTTGACAAAAATTTAAACATCTTGTTCAAGAAACTGATTATTAATATATTTTTATTCTCAGAAATATTTATAGGTTTATAACACAGTTTGCACATTGCATTCTCTTTCATGTATATGAAAAATATATCTTTATCTGCAATAATGTATCCTTGATAACGGTTGACTGTGTCATCACTTTCATTAAACAATGCATTGTTAATTGTTTTTCAGATGCAGTTTCCTTATTATAAATATACATTCTGTCATTAACTTTATTCAAAACACAAACAAAAAGCATAAAATACAAATTAGATACCAAATAGTACGAGTTAAGACTCATTAAGTCACAATGTTACTCATTTTTATAGCGATGCAAACTTTACAGGTCTTTATCTCAAAATGTATTTTTTTAATGCGTCGCGCATGATATTTCAAAAACTTTTTAATGTACCTTTCTGAAATTTGTACCATAGTATTATCATGTTACACTAAATTAATTAAACTAAAATTTTGGTATTTTAATGAAATGTTTCAATTTTATAAGGTATGTAAAAATCAAAATATAGCAAAAAAATTATATTTAATATATATATCATAAAAAAATTAAAAATGCATGAATTGTGTAATATTTTTAGTTCAGTTATATTCTCAAACATTCTTCTGCATAAAAAAAGAAAAATTAAACATTTTGGTACAAAACATTTCTTGTACATGTGCGCGCAGTGTGCGTACAGATTAATTAGATGTGAAAAATGTCTTATAATTTAACATTTGTTTTTACAATTTTTATTATAATTTTCAAATTTCAAGTACATTTAATTAAAGAATAGACATTAAATTAATAATGAACAAAATATTGAGTATTTTTGATAAGAATTAAAAAAGTTGCACAAGATTGAAAAAAGGTAAAAAAATTCATCTTTCGACTCATTCAAGGGTCGTGTGACCCCTTAAAACAATCTTCTGATCGTCCTTGCCTTACTTAATGAACAAAGAAAGGCCGTTACAATCTTTTCCGAACCAATTATAACCCTGTCGCAATTAAACTTAGGCGCACACATATTTCCTGCATTGTCCCAGGAAAGGGCTAGTAAGGCATTTTTTCCCAACTGAATCGTCAGAAGAGATCTCCGACTATTTTCAAGCACCGACACAATGTTTTCCAAGGAAATAATAAGTTTCCAACACTTTTTTTCTTCTCTGCAATCTAAGGACCATTTAAACAATAAATGGCGTCATGTTCCGAATCAAACACTTTAGAAACCTCCCGCATCCATTTACTTCCTGCAACCAAATAAATTTTAACCTTCCTATGCCAGGCTTTCAGACCTTCACCCCTAAGAAATATTTTTCAAAACGCATGTCTGCTGCATGCTCATCGTAGATCGCTTATCAATAACGGAAGAGAAAGCATTCGTTCCCTCTCTGCAACAGACCCATCAAGCAGAAAGAGTCTCTTATTCACAATCTAAGTGTTTAGTTTTAACTGAGCCTGCATATATCGCTCCTACTCCTAATTTCTTTACCCTCCTGACAGGAATCGCAGAACATTTAGAAGCAGCACTGAAGCCACGTCCTCTATTTAAGAATAAGGAAGTGAAATCTAATATTTTCCTCAACTGGAATTGAATCTAATTTTACTTAAATCGTTTTGTTTTGTCTTCAATATATTTTAATCATTGTTTTTAATATCTTCAATTAATTTTACATGGCCGTTTTGACTGTAAATATCGTAACGATTTCTTACTTTTCTTTTCTTGGTATCTGAAAATAAAATAAGCTAATAATTATGATTAGTAACGTTATATAACACTGAGTATAACATTCATTTTTAACAAGCGAGAATAATTTCAACGCATTGGTTCCAAATGTATTGATTAATAGTTGACAGTGAAGTCTTTTAAACAGATTGTTAATAAAGGGGAAATAGTTTAATAAGTTCTAAATTTGATTGATAGCAATCATGAGAACAACATTTTATGACCATCTTTTGGTATTATTTGAAAATAAAAAGTATTCACTTAGCATTTAAACTTTAAAATTATATGAAATTTATATGAAAAAATTGTTTGACTGATTCACCACGCTCACAAGGCTACGAGTTGATCATTCCATACAAGCAAAGTAGTTTAGCAAATAGTATGTTTTCTTTCTTTTCAATTTCGCAAAAGCATAGCATAATTTTTAACGATCATGTTGCCTATAAAAAACACGGTAAATAGCATAATCCTATACCTTACATTACCCGACTCACCCTAGTAGATCAAGGGGAAAATACAAATATGACTTGAAAATGATTTCACTCTCTGTTCTCCGTTCTTTTGGCTCAGATGTAGGACTCTCAGCTCGAGACCACCATTCGATAAAATAGGTTTTGCATTTCATAGCCTAATCTGCATTTCCTAAGTCCTCCATAGTCTAATCTGCAATCTTCATCTGTCTTTGCTGTATTTCATAGTCAATATTATGACTTGTCTTTTCAGTTCCTAGTTGCAGTCGGTTGTGAGACATGATAAATAATAAGAATTGTTTTTCAGATTCTAACTGAAGTTTCTTACCTAACATTTCTATAGATTGCAGTTTACATTAGAGTGTTGCGTCAGTTATAAAAATAAATATAACTAACATATTCAGAATCTTTTTTCATTTATAATAACTGAAAAAGAATTTTGAAGTACTCATAACATTTCTTAATTCCTCAGTGGAGTGGAACGTTTCATAGAGTATGAAAATAGGTATGAAATATTTGTATGCTAGATAAGTTTGTTTTTTTATTGTTATAAGTAAGATATTAATAAACCGTAAAATATGTCTTTTACAATATTGTCATGTAATTCAATGTGAATTTTAAATAAAGCCAAACATCATATATTCTCTATTACAAAAAAAAAAAAAAAAAAAAAAAAAAAAGACTAATTTTACTGTTCGGTCTTTCTAATAACATCCCTTTTAGGTAAGCAGTTTTATAATTCAAGGGTATCAAGAGAAATCGAATCTCTTCTACAAGAAATTTGTCTTCTTTATTCACTTCTGAAACATCAAAATTTTCTGCTCTAGGAAACTTAATGTGTCTTGGTAAACTGTGCAAAGAATAGAAATGTAAACGATTCATACAATTTTTTAATTTATACGAATATTTTCGTTATAAATTTTAATAAATTTTAAATTACGGAAAAGAACAAAAATAAAAGAACTTATCGTTTCTGAATTGTGAAATAAAGAAATTTTCACTTACAGCAAATTAACCAGAGGGAAGATAAGACCCACTTATAAAATGCCATTTTTAATCATTGGAAACCCAAAAAAATCAAATAATGTTCATTGCATGCTTCTGTGTAATTAAAAGTTCGTTTACAATGATTAAAACAGTTTAAAGTAGTAGCATCTCAATTGATGGCAAAATTCGTTTTCTTTTTCAAAAAGTAATTGCGTGCTAAATTAAGTTTATAAATGAATTTTTTGTTGAGAGAGAGAAATAATCACATGTTTCCTCAACTGAGGTCCCATTCAACGCTTTTGCATAATAATTAATGTATACGTGATCGATAAAGAATAACACAATTTTCAAATTCTGCATCTAATTTTAGAAAATATTTTTAAAAACTTTATCAGTTGGTAGTGAAATTTTTTTATGAAGGCAACATTAAAATATGTTTTTATATTATTTATATTCTCTTCTAAAATAAATTTATAAAAGAGTAAGTATTAGACAATCAATGAAGGTAATAAAAGAAGCGTAGAAGAGAGTGTAAAAATATTTCTTATCCCGCAATAACTGAGTTGTTATAGTTTTCTTTAACAAAGAGCTTACGGTGAATGTTTAATTTCTTTTTACACAATTACTATCAGTATCAAAATTTTACCAAAGAAATATTGGTACATAAAATTGCATTTTTTACATCATTTTCTATAAAAAATTCAAACATTATATGACAAATCATTGCACTGAAATATAGAGCAACAATTATGATTTAAAACATAAATTTAAAATTTAACGCTTCTGAAAATGGAAATTTAAAACTTTTGTTTTTTATTAACCGTTTGCGAATTTTAAAATTGCAGTTATTAAATTTCTTTTAAAAATTTATCTGCACAGTTATTTTTGGAATTATTTGAATTTTAATTAATAATTTATTTAACGGTGTGCATGAATGTTTTTCTCTCTTCAGATGCTTTCGATTGAACAATTCGTCATCCAGAAAACAATTTTATCCTGAATTCACGTTTTCTGAAAGGCCATAACAAACGTTGATTTCCATTTTCCTTACTAAAGCAACATGTAAAAAAATAGTTACAGTCTAAACATTTATTTTATTGGATTTTTTTCTTTAAAAGGATTTACCTTTGTGACTAGCGGTTTAAGAAGTATATTTACGAGATAAGTCTATTCGAAGTTTAATGCATATGATGATCTCCGATTCGCAATAGGATGACTGTTTCCAATGATTACACGACGATATTTTCCGATGATTACATTATGATTCCGATCCTCAATACGATGATTATTTCCGATGATTATACGATGATTGTTTCTTATCCACAAATAGATGTCTGCTCGAAATTTAGTATATATGATTGTTTCGAATCCCCAATACGACGATTACTGTACGATGAATGTTTGCAATGATTATTCGATGATTGTTATACGATGTTTGTTTTATACGATGATTGTTTCCGATTCACAAAGAGCTGCTCCAGAAAATATATCTAATTGACCTATAGGTTTAGAAGATGCATTTATTAATTTCTGTGTGCAGAACTGATATAAATGTTGAAAATACCAAAGATGCAAAAAAAATCTTAAAAAGGATTTGCCTTTATGACTAGTGGCTCAAGAGGTATTTATGAGAGCAGTCTATTCGAAGTTTATTTTTGTATAATTTAATATGATTGTTTCCGATCCACAAACGGCTGTCTATGCGAAGTTTAATACATATGCTTGTTTACGATCCACAGTACAATGATTGTTATACGAAGATTGTTTTCAATGATTATGCGATGATTGTTATACAATGATCGTTATACTATGATTTTTATACAATGATTTCTATACGAGAATTGTTATATGATGATTGTTATACACTGAATGTTTAATACAACGATTGTTTCCGATCCACAAAGTGCTATCTATGCGAAGTTTAATATATATGCTTGTTTACGATTCACAGTACCATGATTGTTATACGACGATTGATTTCGATGATTATACAATGATTGTTATACGACGATTGTTTTCGATGATTATACAATGATTATTATACGACGATTGTTTTCGATGATTATACAATGATTATTATACGACGATTGTTTTCGATGATTATACAATGATTGTTTTCGATGATTATACAATGATTGTTATACGACGTTGTTTCCGATGATTATACAATGATCGCTATATGATGATTGTTATACACTGAATGTGTAATATGATGATTGTTTCCGATCCATAAACAATTGCTCCAGAAAATATAGGTGTCCTCTACATCTGGAAGAAGCATTTATCAAGTTCTGTCTGCAGATTTATTTAAGTACTGAAATTATTACACATACATAAGGAAATTTAGTGTAATCATGCATTGGATTTTGTGGCTTCGAAAGGGTGACTGTGGTATATTCCAGTGGTTGCTATAGTAATTGAAAGTATAAGCTAACGTAAGAGCTTACAACTTTTGACGGCGAAATTTAAATCACTGAATCGGACAGCACAAAGCAACAATTGATTGTGCGTGAAATATTATGTTGCTTCATAGTATACAAACTTTCTTGAAAAATTCATAGCTGCATTTCCTGATTTATTATTATTGAATAATGAAACTCTTGATATCAGTAATTATACAATGAATTCCCCTTAATTGTGACACGTTAGCGATAATATATTTTGGACCCAGTATGAGGTTGCACAACTTAAACGAACAAATAGTAAATTCTGAAATAAAATATATAATAGCCAGATAATTTAATAAGTGAGAAATAGATAAAAATTAAGTACCTAATTTATTTCTTTACTAGCGGAAGTATCCGATGCCAGTTAAATTAGATTGAAAGTAATGCAAACAACAGAGAGAACGATACCGCTGTAAGCCTGCTCTAATAACAATACGAAAAAAATATGATTCATAGTCATACATTTTTCACTCTGTAGAGTTATGGAACCCACAGAAAAAAAATTCGATAGAAAAATAAGCTCATTTTCTCTCCTTATATCAGCAACAATGGCACGCAGTTTCGAATGATTTTCGTCTTTCTAATCAAATGGCCGTAAATGCTTAATTTCCCTCCAATATTTCAGATGTATTCAATTTTAGTCGATTAACTGTCATGAAAGTTCAAAATAATTGATCAGAAATCAATAACGCGAACAAGCAAACACACAAACAGACATTATTCTTTATATGTATGGATTTTGGAAAACTTAAAAATTTTTGATTAGCAAACTCTACGATTTGAAAGCGAGCAGTAGCAACACTTTTCGGAATAATTTTTTTTTATCTCCAAAGCCCCAGTCTGTTGCCACTCGGAAAACCGAGTGTGAAAATTAGCCCTTTCTTAGTTTTTAATTAGTATTTCGGCTGATTAAAGTCGTGCGAAGATGGAATAAGTCAAAATGGCTTCCCACTAATTCTTGAAATCGGGAATAATGTGTTTAATGTTTGGCAATACTATTTTTATTTCATCGTAAAACTTAGAAATGTTTTATTAACAAACTCTACGATTTTAAAGCCCTTTTGTGCTAACGTCTTTTGGACTTATAAACAAATATAAATTTCTTTTGTGTTATTAATCTTAATAATTATTCGTTATGTATGTTTTGATAAATATTCAGGAAGTGAAATGCAAAATTCAGTTCATATTTTGTTGGTTTTAACATAAAATGGTTTAAAATTATATTAAGAAATATTATCTGGCTCGTCAACTCATACGATCGTGCATTCAGCGCACGTGCAAGTTGAGTTTGAGACCACAGTTCTAGGTTACCCTTTCTAAATTTAGCCTCCAGGAAAGGTCTTCTTGTAAAGGGACTTAAGGTGCCCTCACTATGCAAAGATACTGTAAATACTTAACTTGAATAAATATTAAATGTTGCCGATTGGGAAACAAATCACATTCTTGTAAGTTAAGCTGTTATTTTTTGTACTCTTCCTTTTTATCTTTTCATATATCTATCTCAACTTTCCGAAAATTGTTTCATAAGTTTCAAAAGTAATCCTTTTCAATTTTCCTTTTTTTTTTGAAATTATTGCGTAATCCATTGTTTGAACCTTACTCTAAGATTAAACTAAATTCAATTTCCGTTAATTTCCAAGCATTATCCAAGATTTGAATCTGCCGCAAATCGCGAGCAGGCGGCTTTTGCTGATCGCCATAACATGAGACGGGCAAAGAAGTATACCTTCATTCAATATTTGGTAATTGTTTTAAGTTTTAAATATTTTAAAGGAAATTTAATTCAGATCACTTAGATTTTTAAAAAGCACTTTAGTTTTGAAATTCTGACAGATCGTGTAGCATGTGTGGCGGATCATGAGAATTCAGAAGCTCTACAGCACATTCAACCTGAACATCCGATAATAAAACCCTCTTTCATAAAAAGAATTTCATCTATTCAAATCAAGCAGATTTACTTTCTACATTATTTGCATTACTGCTAATCTATGAGAAATTAAAAAACAAATTTTATTAGTTATCTATAAAATCTACTCAAGAAGAAAAAAATTGCTACTAAAAAGCCGGGAGGTTAGTGATAGAAATCTTTCTATATACAAATGGCCTTTTTTTAAAGCGAAATGCTTTGAAACTTAAGGTAAAACTTTTATAAGAAAAGAATGCACTGTATTAAAACGTGTGAGGGCAAATAGCTGAGATTTAATTTGATTTAAGTTAAAATTTCAAAACTGGTTTTAGAAATATGCTTAAATAATCATTTTTGAATTATTTTAGTAGCACGTAATATTCCCACCATGTGCATTATTTTATAACTGAGCACACTTCAAATGTATTTCAAAAATATTATACTTTTATAGAAACTTAAAGTAATAAAAGGTTCTTTATGTGTAAAACTGATTTCGAAATATAATCTCTCTGCAAAAGGAAAACTTTCTTAGCTGGTTTTTCGTTTTGCGAAAAAAGGCTATGATACTGATCTCAAGATAAGATGTAGAAGAATATTTCGTTGTATGATGCTCTTGCTTCCTACACATTTCTAAGTTTAAATCATTAAAACTTCTGTGCAAAGGTTATTTTTTTATCATAGTGGAGTGAAGTTAGAAGATAGATTATAGAATCTGTCTTATATTACAAAACATTTTCATAGGCTTTTAAATTTTTCTCAAATAGGCAAGAGACCAAGGGATAAATACCAGCAAAAGACTAATAAAAAATTCCAGTCACCTTGTAGGGTTTATATTTATTTTAACTAACATTTATTTTAAGTTTAAACTATCTTTCCTGTCAAGCCTTACATTCCCCTGGAACTGCCCATGCCAGAATATGTAAATTTGAGTAGAACGCGCAAGCATTCAAATTATCAGCGGAAGTATTATGATTTAAATAGAAGGAAATGAGTTCGGTGTGATATTCTTACTGCACGAGCGCGGAGGTAGTTAGCGAGAATTGAAGAACCCCGCGTTGCGGCCTATGTGCTTGGCGGGAAGTAGTGTTAATCGTTCCAGTGAGCTTCAAGTCTGCTGAATTAGCAGCGGTATTGTAAAACGCGGTGAGTTAGTTATTTTAGAGAGCCTCGTAGTTAGAATCTTGTCTTTAGTTTCTTTTCAGGTTATTATTTTTATTTGACAGCCGAGTTGGCACCGTCTGTAAGCGTCAAGAGCACGCAATTGTAATTTATTACGTTGAATAAAAAGGGACTTAAACCCTTCACAAGCTTCTATCTTTTATACAGTTTCCACAGTCATTACTTCTATCTTTTATACAGTTTCCACAGTCCTTGGTTGCGTGCAAGTTAGAGGCACGCAACGTTATATTGGCGCCCGAACACTTATCGAACTGAAATGGCCGAAAACTGGATGGAAGCCGCTGGACAACACCAAGAAATGACAACTCAGTTAGAAGGATTTGGATACCTGGTCCAGACTTTGAGAGCGTCAATCAAGCCAAACGTCCATTTCGACGGAAAAAATTCGGTGGCGGTATTTCTCAAAGGTCTAGAAAACCACTTTCAGCTCTACCCTGTGCCTGAAAGACAAAAAGTCGCCATCGCCACATCAGCACTAAGAGGACAGGCCGCGCTATGGTGGAAAAATATAGGAAAATTTCTACTAGGTGAATTTGGAAGCCCGACGTATACATTTGAAAATTTCAAAAAATCGTTAGTAAAGGCCTTCCCTATAGTGAAAGATCGCGCACGGCTGGAAGCCGAGCTATATAGTTTCTATCAACGGGATACAGCACAATTGACGGACTTTATTTTACGAAAAATCAAGCTAACGGATATGCTGTATGGAAAGAAACCCGATGCGGAGATTATTGAAATAATATTACCAAGATTGTTACCCGCTGTTCAAGACTACTTTGAAATTAGAAACCCAAGCACATTGCAGGAACTTTTCGAATTGGCGGTGAAGTTTCAAAATCGCAGAATAGCGGAAAAAGCGAGAGGGGAAACATATTCTCAAAGTACCCGAAGGAAGGAGGAAACCAGAAATGGAAATCGCTCTTATGGGGGAAAGAACTATCAAGCTAACGCATCGAAACTCGAAGGTCAAGGCCCAAAAAGAAAATTTGAAAATAAACATCCGCGTACCCAGAAGACACAGATTGAAAGGAAAGCTTTAAACGAGTAGAGGGGCCTGTGAAAGGGAGGGTCCAGACCCCGGAAGTTTTAAAAAAACCCTCAAATAGACATTTAAACACGGTCATCGTAAAAAACTCACAGCTACCAATTATACAAGTCCTGGTTGGCGATGTACCAGTAGAAGCCCTCATCGATACAGGAGCAGAAGGAAATTTTATGAGTGAAAATTTCTTCAAAAAGAACTTTTATAGGATACGATTATTTAAAACCAGAAATACGGAAATTATAGCGGCGCAAGGAAAAACATGTCACTGCATCGGGAAATTATCATTAAGCTTACAGGTAAAAGAGGAAAATCTCAAAGTATTAATTTTTGTGGTGAAAGACCTGCAACACTCTCTTATTTTAGGTATGGACTTTTTAAGGGCCGCGAGGGCCAAATTAAATTTTCAAGATAGTTCCGTGGTGTTGGAGATGGACCAGAGGGTGGTGGAACCTGTGGAGACACCTGAAGTGGACCTTAGCCATCTGAATGACCATGAAAGTAAAGCAATACAGCCAGTGGTGAGTACGTTTTCTCATTTGTTTTCAGAAAAACCGGGAAACTGCCAAATCGTAACTCACAAGATTCAATTAAATGCCGAAAAACCTTGTAGGACTAAACCGTATCGTTGTGATAAACAAAAAGACCTAATCATCGAAGAACATATTCAGGAGATGTTAAAGAATAAAATAATAACGCCCATAAATAGTGAGTACGCGAGTCCAGTCGTACTATGTAGGAAAAAGAACGAGTCTCCTCCTTCGGATAAAAGGGCTTGGAGGTTTGCTATTAATTACAGAAAACTAAATAGTATTACCAAATTTCCAGTTTACCCTTTGCCGGTTATAGACGAGATCATTAGACAGATCAAATCGACAAGATATATGTCTACTTTGGACTTAACGTCTGGCTACTATCAAATAGCTATGAGACCCGAAGATATACATAAAACCGCGTTTATAACAAAATCGGGCACATATGCATTTTTACGCATGCCCTTTGGGTTGTGTGGGGCCCCATCAACATTCCAGAGAGCTATGGACATTGTTCTAAAGCCTGTCCTAGGAAAATCAACTTTAATTTATCTAGATGATATAATTATAACGAGTAGTACGTTGGAACAACACATTAATGACCTCGAACAAGTTTTTAAATTATTAAAAGAGGCCGGTCTTACAATTAACGCCTCAAAATGCAAGTTCGCAACTAAAGAACTTAAATATCTCGGTTATAAAATTTCGCAAAAGGGTATAGAAACGCAAGATTCAAAAATAAAAGCTATTAAGAATTTCCCACCGCCCAACACCGCCAAGAAACTTTCGTCTTTCCTTGGGTTATGTTCTTACTATCGATCTTTCATAAAAGATTTCGCTAATATTGTTGAACCACTCTTAGTAATCAAAAGAAAAAAGAGTAAATTTACGTGGACAGCGGAAGCTAACACAGCTTTTGAAAGATTAAAAGAAGCGCTTATTAATGCCCCTGTTTTAAAATTCCCTGAGGGGGACGAAAACCTGGAAATTGCAGCAGATGCGTCAGACTATGCGGTGGTGCGGTTCTTATGCAAAATAACCATCCGCTGGCATTTTTTAGTAAAACATTGAATCAGACACAAAGGAATTATACAGCTACAGAAACAGAAACATTAGCCGTATTAATGGCTGTACACAAATTTCGAGTTTATTTCGGCAAATCGCCGTTAAAAATCTTTTCGGATCATGCGGCTGTTGGTAGACTTTACTCGGGAAAAAACCTAACGCCCAGGTTAATAAGATGGGCTTTAAAACTCCAAGAATATAATATCACAATAAAATATAAACCGGGTAAGGAAAACAATGTAGGTGACGCACTTTCTCGTATAAAACTGGACGATGAAGGAAATGAACTTAAATGCGCTGTGTTGACTTCAAAAATTTTAGATTCTAGAGATACGGTTATTACTGAACTGAAACCTGATCCTGAATTTGGAAATATCTATGCTTATTTGAAAGACCCCGAAAGCTTTGAGCATACAGATATCGATGCGATAAGAAATAGAGCAAAAAACTATGAAATAATAGATAATTTATTATTCTATACGAAAACAACAAACGAAAATCTTGAGTATAAACCAGTCATCCCAGCCTTGCTTCGATTAAGCATTTTGAAGGAGTTGCACGAAAAAAAACAGCGGGCCACCTCGGGGTCAGAAAGACTATAAAAAGGGTACGCGAGGCGGTATATTTCCCGCAATTATACAAAATAGTAACGGCGTATGTCAGGTCCTGCAATCAATGTCAGTTAATAAATGATATTAATTACAGCCCGGCCGGGTACTTAAATACCATTCGCGCTACATTTCCGAATGAAATTTTAGGCATAGATCTTCTTGGTCCCTTCCCCCAGAGCGAGTTAAATAAAAATCGTTTTCTTTTAGTAATAGTAGATCATTTTTCAAAATGGATAGAAATTGTTCCTCTTAAACGTGCGTCAGCCAAAACAGTCGCAGATGCATTCTTACACAGATACATTTTAAAATACGGTGCACCGATAAAATTCATTAGCGATAACGGAAAACAATTCAATAGTCAAATATTTGAAAACATATGCAATGGACTTGGCATACGCCTATCAAAAGGTTCCGTATAGACCACAGGCTAACATAGCAGAAAGAGTTAATAAAAACATAGTAAAAATAATTCGCAGTTACGTGAGCACACATCACAAGCGCTGGGATGGCTACATAAATGAATTAGCTTATGCTTTAAGAACGGCACATCATGATACTACGGGAAAAACTCCAGCAGAATTATTTTTAGGCAGAAAGTTAATTACGCCTTTAGATAAATTATTCTTTGTGCAACAAAGAGAGCAGGAGTTTAAACAAAAACATGTGCAAAAGTTGATTGATCAGGCGCTTAAAACCTCGGATACGGCAAGAAATAGGCAGAAACTATATTACGATAGAAAACGCCGTGAAGCAGATTTTAAAGTTGGGGATAAAGTATTGAAGCGGAAATTTTCTTTATCAAGTGCCCCAGACAATTTTATGGCAAAGCTAGCTCCAAAGTTTGAAGGCCCCTATGTAATTCAGGAAATCAAAGGAGTAGTCTTATATCTTAAGAACGAGAGGGGAAATCTGTAAAGCAAGTCCCGACCAGGTGAAAAAATACTATAATCCAAATGATTTTGAAATCCTTAAACGTTTCTTGCAGGATTCAAGTCTAAACGAAGTAGAAGAATCAGAGACTACAACAACTATTCCACCACCCAAGAAACAGAGAACTGAAGAGAGACCTAGCACTTCTACAACCCGGACGCCGGTATCAAAAAGAAAAAATAATTTTCAAACTCCAGCGTTTAAGAAAAACAAAAATACAGATGCACCGGGTAAAGAAACCGTGGTAAAGAGAAAAATACCACCTACAAAGGATAGCAGGAGAAATTACACATCGAGGAGAACGCGCACACGGCCACAGAGTCAGGGGCCAGCAAGGCCGCCGTTCCGGAAACTGAAACGCCAACAGGAGGCACAAAAATACGAGGAACAGAAGAAATTCAAGAAGGACTCCAGACCGGAGGACGTCAAGACGAGCCGTCCCAGGGAGAAACGGAAAGGCCAACAACCAGACGATTACTCCGCCAAGAGGCCAGCACGTAGAGGACGCAAAAGAAAAAGTCAGGTGGACGACACTCGGAGGGCAGTAAGGAGAAGATGAACATCCATGAAACCTCTAACTTGGGACCAATTCTGCCAAAAACGAATGACGGAGTTTCAAGCATCGAAAACTCAAAGATAAGTTAAAACCTTCTATAATTTTTTTTTTCTCTTTTGTTCCGAAAGGTTATGCATAAGTACGAAGTTCTATGTTTTGACGAAAGTCAATATGTCTCGGTTGAGACTTACTTTTGTTTTACTTTATTTAGCTAAGGCAAAAGTATTATTTTCTTTAAGTGTAAAAGCTAAAAACAAGCATTTTCTGTTGGTCGAAAGACTAATTCTGTTATGTTAAAGCCAAAATTTGGCCGAAGATAAAAATAACTTCGTATTCTTGTATTAATAAGAATTTTACTTTCAGTGCCGCCAGCTTGGCGAAGAATGAGTAAAGTAAAAATTTATTCTCTCTTATTCATTTTATGGTAAATTGTAAAAAGCATATGTATTAAAATTTTGTAAATGTACGTAAATCCTTGAAGGTTATGTAAAAGTAGAATTTAGTCTAGAAGCATAAAATTGTAGATGCTAAAAGTGAATGCTTAAAAGCAATGAAGTCAAAATTTAAGTATTAAACTGTAAAGTCATGCTTTAGAGCGAAAGCCTGCATTTTTAAAGATGAATGAGGGGGAAGTTAGAATGAATGTGTTTTGTAGGGTTCTCCACCTACATTTGAATTTTTAAGAATATTAAAGTAGCTCATTGAGTTGTAGAATGTCGAGTAAGGTGTGTCTATTTGGTTGTTGAATTCTAACAAATCATGGTTTTTAGGGGAAGTGTTGTAAGACTAAAACACGAATATTCCCGTTTGACACCACACACGGTGGAGAGCCAGGGTAAAGTTAAATTAATGCTTGAAAAATTGAATGAATGTGAAGTAAGCAATAACTAAGAAAAACGAATCGTTAAAAACAAAAATTTATTGTGTCAAGAAAGTGTAAATTATAATGTATGTAGAAAGATACTGATACTTATTCTTTCCAGATGCTGGAAGGAAAGACCAAGATTGATCGATGAAGTCCAGGAAAAGTTGCTGTAAGAAGAGAGAGTTAAAACGAGCAGCAGAATTGTAGTATACAAATTGTTACATAAGAATTTTTTTGTGTAAACGAGGTTCTCGCCAGTTAGTTCAGAATTAGAGAAACTTACAACAGGTCGTTTGTAGGACCTGCTTCCAAGTTTTCCAAATTCTGGCAGCGGCAAATGTAGGGTTTATATTTATTTTAACTAACATTTATTTTAAGTTTAAACTATCTTTCCTGTCAAGCCTTACTTTTCCCTGGAACTGCCAATGCCAGAATATGTAAATTTGAGTAGAACGCGCAAGCATTCAAATTATCAGCGGAAGTATTATGATTTAAATAGAAGGAAATGAGTTCGGTGTGATATTCTTACTGCACGAGCGCGGAGGTAGTTAGCGAGAATTGAAGAACCCCGCGTTGCGGCCTATGTGCTTGGCGGGAAGTAGTGGTCATCGTTCCAGTGAGCTTCAAGTCTGCTGAATTAGCAGCGGTATTGTAAAACGCGGTGAGTTAGTTATTTTAGAGAGCCTCGTAGTTAGAATCTTGTCTTTAGTTTCTTTTCAGGTTATTATTTTTATTTGACTGCCGAGTTGGCACCGTCTGTAAACGTCAAGAGCACGCAATTGTAATTTATTACGTTGAATAAAAAGGGACTTAAACCCTTCACAAGCTTCTATCTTTTATACAGTTTCCACAGTCACCCCTTGGTTGCGTGCAAGTTAGAGGCGCGCAACGTTATAACCTCTAAAAACTGAAAAACAGAATACTGACTTAAATACCTTGATATATTAATTAAAAGTTTGTTTTCGATTGTATTTTAATAATTATTTTAAAACTGGAATGAAACATTCAAGTGACATTAAACCCAAGGAAATCGAAGAATCAATACATTCTGAATATTTTGTTAGGAAGTTAGGCTTGAATATGTTTGCTTCCGTATATGATTAAGTAGACTGACTTAATTCCATTAATAGAATTCGCACTTGAGTTAGATAAATTCTTTTTTCACTTTTTTCATTCTTTTATTTTGCGATAATACGAAATGCTTTCATTATTTGTTTAAGCTTAATCGTCAGTGACCTTACTTCATGATTCGTTTTATACGTATGTATTTTACTTTTTACCAAGTAAACTATTATGTTAATAAAATACGGAATTATTATTCCAACATTTTCTAAAACGCACAAACAGGCAATAAACCAGCTTGATTGCTTTGCGTACGATACTTTTATAAACAAACGGCGCTTTACAAAACAAGCAAATTTTATTTTAATACAAATTTTATTTAATACATAATATTTGATTTCTCGGAAAATATTTATTTTTAATGTTATTTGAATAATGCTGTTGTTCTAGTTTAGTTTTATATAATTATTTTTATTTGCTTATTTATTCTTACATGTATTCCTTTTCTGCAGAAAATATTATTTTATCATTTGGAAAAGAAGTAAATGTGAATACAAATAAAATGATACCATACGAATAGTCCCTTTTAAATATCTCTCAGCCATTCTAAATTCTTTTAAAAAGAAACAAGAACTTTTACAGAAAGTATTAAATGCGTTTCATTATCTGACTAATACGTATTTAGATGTCAAAAATTAGAGAGTGAGGAGAAAAAGGAAAGGTTGACAATATAATACATTGTTTTATTTGAAAATTTAGCAAATATTATAAAAGTAAAGCCATTTCTTAAAATGACTGCAATTTCATCCTTTTAGACTCTCATTAATCAATTTATCATTAAAATCTGTATTGAAACGTACCACTAATATAGAGCAATAATTTATATCTGTGCAGTTTGCTACTGTCTTTATATCTGAATGCATAAATTATTCATTTATATATTTTAGAAGAGGAATAATATATTTGCATGCTTCACGTGTTTTTTTATTGCACTAGCTAATTTTAGGCTTTTGCCACTACTAAAGCTAAAAGCGGGGGTAATTTTAATATGGAGGCACCACATAAGGGGCCACCATTACCTTCTACGAAGGGACACACAATTTGCATCCATGGATTCGAATACGGAACCTTTGGTACCACGGTAGGCTCCCCTAACCACTATAACGTCTGGGCGGCAAAGTGGACTGTATAAAACTGTGTATTCAGTTAAATAGAGCTTAAAAATGTAAAATTCCTAATATACAAAAACTCGTAGAAATTCTGCTTATGATAAATATAAATAAGTTTTAAATAATCTTTCTTAATCAGCTGGATAAGATAAACTTAATCCATCGATAACCTCGAAATGAAATAACGGACCTAAGAGATTAAACGATATTGAAAGTAGTTTGGGGAACTATTAGTTTTCTTAATTTACTTTTAGCAAAAACATTCATATGCACATGGTTCATATGCACATGCAATTCATATGCTAAAGGTTGTAAGAGACATTAGGTATTTTTTGGAAGCAGGCAAAATTTAAAATGAGCAGCGCCTTCGCCGGGAATCGAACCCCGGACCTCCGGAATACGCGCCTAGTGTACAGACCACCACACCACAAAGGCATGCTAAGAAGGCAAGAGAAATACCTTATAAGGTATTATTTCTTACACGATATTGGAGGCTGTTCTGGTTTCTGTTTTGAAGCATTTTGCAGTTAATTATTAATGTAAAGTTCTGAAACGTCCCGTATTTTGCAAGTATTCCTGCATTTTAATGCTGTATTCAGTTTTAGAGTATGTATAGGAAAATGTAATTCATTCCGTAAATATTCATAGGTTTTGTAAATGTAATTGACATAATTTTGGTTAACTGCATTTCGCACGGTCATGAAAGTCATAAAAGGTTTGGTAGATCGTAAGTTTAATAAAAATAATTGAGATTCCTAGATGTACATTTTAGAAAACTCGTATAGTCCTAAACGTGAATGGTTTTAAAAAAATTGGATTTCTCTTTCAGTTGAGTTTCGTATTTATGAGATATCTAAAAAGCTTAAATATACCCCTTTTTGTAAATATTGTAGTGTATAAAACTGATAAAGGCTGAGGAAAGCTTAAATCTCAAAAGACATAAATGAAACTACCTGTTTACAATTGATATAAAAGAGATATTTTTCTATAACGTTCAAGTTATACTATAAAGCATTATATGTTAGTTAACCAACGATTTAAAATATTACGATTTAAACTTTTACTAGAGTTTCTTCGTTACATAGTTCTCAAAGAATGCAAATTAGTTTGCTTGCGTATATAAGTTGAGGATTTTAAATGTTCAAATTAGGTTTCCTGGCACTGGATGTTAGGTCTTATAGCCTACGTCTTCTTGCTGCTGCAACGTATCGCCTTATTTTCCCGTCTTTAGCATTTTACAAAGCCGATGTTTTTAATATGCACAGTTCGGCTACCTTACGTTGTCTATTTTATGCGTAGTCTCCCTTTACGTTACCTGCATTTGAATTTAATGTTACTTTATGTTACTTTAAATTCACCCAAATGGTGGAGGATCGTCAATTGCACAAACTGCGTTTTTTTTTTGTTCATTTAAAATTGAAACAAAATAAGTTATTTTAATCTTCCCTAGACTTTGTGATTTGTTTCATGCTAAGTGATAACATGAAAACACTCTTTTTAATAGAGCTTTTAGTCTAGTAGGACATTATCACAAGCTACTAGATATAGCAGAATCGTAAATTTTTGGAGGTTAAATATGTCATGACACATGTCTCAAGAAACACAAAGTTTAGCTCCTCTCAAGACTCTATGTTCCTACTTTATCAGCGAATGATATGGAAAGCTTACTGATTTAGAGGGACGTAATACATTCCACGATGAAACCATTGAGTAGATTCGTTGGTAGAAGTTCTGTCCTGACGGGGGTTTGTGAAAGCTTAGAAACGCACTCCTAGTAAAATACTTTCCTTCCAGATTCCTAGAAGGAGATGGGGGACGGTGATGAATCTGAAAGAAAATAAAGTTAAGAGGAAATTTTTTCAGAATGTAAATTTAGCATCCTGAATTCAACTGAGTACGGCTCATGCTTTTCGATTTTATAATTATAAAATCTCATCCAAGGTCATTAAGACCTTTGTTTTCGAATTTTTTACATTCTGGCGGAGAGCACCATGAGGTAATTTATGTTAACTAACAAATTATTATAAGTTAAAATTTTACTATAAAGTCTTTCAATGGTCTTCATCAGAAGCCAAATTCATTTTTATTTACTTGAGTAACTGAATGTTTAGATTACAGCTTCTGGAAGCACAGTCTTGCTGTTACATACTATGACAGCTCTGCTTGCATTGATTTTCGGCTTTGGATTCTTGCTAGCCGACGTTTAAATATACTCTGTCAACTACATAAGATATGCATAGTCTGCGACGATGTTGTTTGCGTTTGAATTTAAAGTTATTTTATGCCATTTTAAATTTCCGCACGTAGCGAAGATAGATTTTTTTTCCTGTTTTCGCAATGATTGTCTCATGTTATGTTCCAAGCTTAATAGAAATACTCCATATTGATCGCATGTCCTTGAATATGATCAGGCCATGAGGTTTGTCAATGCAATAGTGCAGAAGAATCGCCATAATCTTCACAGTGCTGGGTTTGATAAAATTTGATTTTCGTTGTGAAGCATAATAATGCAATTTTGCAATTTCTATTCTGCTGATACGATCGGTTCTATGAGCTAATATAAGGTTAAAAGGAACCCCGTTTTGGCATTTCCAGTAATTGTGCTATTCCTTTTTCAGGTACATCATGATTACCCTAATATATACCGTCAACTCATACGAGACACTTTTATTCTTATCACCGTGAATTTGCTTAGTTTTGGAAAAGGGAATGGATTTAAGGTAAAGGAGAATACATATTAAATTAACGTGTGCTTAAAGTGAGGTGAACATGTCCCGTTTTATTGCAGGTGCACAGCAGTTATGAAGATTCAGTGCTCATGTATTTTGACGAAAAATAATTATTCGAGAGCAAATCAGTTAATGAATAATAAGTTAGGATAACTTCGAATTAACTGAAAAATTAAATGGTTATCCAAGAATTAAGCTGGGGTTCACCGATATTTCTCTCGAAACTAGAATAAACAGGTTCAATACATATCTATAAGATAATAATTGAATCCGTTTACTGGGAACAATTACAACAGTGTGCATATTTAAATATTAAGTAGAGTGAAGCATCTCACAGCGACAACATATAAACGTGGACAGTAGTTCTAAGAGCCTAAATAATCACTGGTATTGAACATCATTGTTAGAAAATTGCCTAAATCAAACATTTGCATGGAAGACAGTCATTTCTTGGAAACATAGAGCTGTGTGATAAGTTTTATTGTAACATGATGGCAACTGAAAAAGACCATTTGAGAGTATTAAATGTTTTAAAGAGTAAAATTATGCTTCGAAATATAGTTTTTTTTAAGCTCCCGAAATTGTTCTGTCCAGAACTGGATTTGAATAACACTGAACATATCAAACTAAGAGAAGTTTCTTTAACATCATAAAATCAAGAAAATTAGAGAGACTGAATGTAGTTCGTCGAAAGCTGTATGAATTATTATTACGACTAAACAGCAAACTTCAAACGTAAGGTATTTATTCGACAGTCCACGAAACAGCTAAAGGTATTCATGTTCAGTATTAATGACCTCCTTTATACTAGAATACGAGAGCAACTATTAAAACTTAGTTTCGTAATATGAACTGCCGTCAGCCGTGACTCTATTTGCATGACTATAACTTAGATTCCCTCCATACATCTGTTCCGTCCCTTCATGCGAATTAGTGATATCTCAGAACATTTCAATAAGCCCTACTATTACTGAAAGCAAGAGTGCAGAGGTAAATGCAGGAACTGCAATTAGAGAAAGAATGCCTGAAGCGGAATAGAGTTCCTCAGCATTTTATTCATGCAGAAACCTAGTAGGTTATGAATTCAATGGATGCGATGTCTGATACGGCTTAGGGGAAAGGATACAGAGCCAAAGCGAAAAGACTTAAAAAGAGTTTAGCTTCATTATCAAAAGAGATATTTAGTGAATCAGTACAACATATCCATACATAAAAAGTATTTTAACCATGACAGACAGACATATCAACTATAAAATCATAGACGTCATCATAAGAAAGTTCAGATGGATTTGTTAATTTGTTATTACGAAATATCTACAATTATAATGAGTAAGCAAGTTTTAACTAATATAACTATAACAATAAGTAATACAAATATTATTAATTATTATTATAATTAGTTAATACATTATTATTAATGATTAATATAATTATTAGTCTAAGGGAGCGTTAGCCCAGATGGGCTATAATCTCGAAATGTCATTTAGTTTCGGTTCATTATAAACGACGTATCACTTTTAAAAATTGTTGCCACCAAATATTATCACCCTGTATTATATTTAAAGAAATTAAATAATGAAGAATCTGCAAGAATTTATGCATGTTTTTCGCAATGTGGAAAGAAGACGGTACCTAGAGCCATTAGATTTTGAATAACGTAATCCTCCACAAGAACATGGGCACCTGGAAGCCCGAATTTTGAATTTTTTTTAAACGATTTTGAAGCGAGCAACGGCAACACTGTATATGAAAAAAATATACATTTTTAACTACAGCGAGCGAGACTGTCTGTCGGAAATTCTAAAGATAAGCTGTTTTTAAATAATATGTTATATTGCTGTTGAACTGAATTTTATGTGACTTAAGTGCGAAAAACACGATATTTAATAAATAAAGGTAACACAAGAAACTTTAGAAAAGCGCTACTTTGGTCGTAAGTATATCTAAAAGCTTTGAGAATTTTTTAATAAACTAGACTAATAAACTATAGTAATCTGTACTAATAACGTGTCAGGAATTTTTAACTAATATTTAAGTATATTATACCAATTACGAGAAAAAGGATATTAAATGATAATTATTTATTCCGTTACTTTTTTATCTGCATTTACACCCTTGTACACAGTACGGGAATATACTTAATAGAAATACTCCACATTGTTATAAATTTATTGTGAACAAATATGCAGCCTGAAAAAACTAAAGAATAAGAAACATAATCATGAACTAAATAAAAGAAGCGATTTTTTTTTTTTTTGGATACACATACATTTCACATTTTGGATGATTGTGTGCTATTTGTATTAAATACAGAAGTTCGCTTAATATTGAAATACCTATGACAATGAGTAGAAAATTAGAAATCTTCAATTAGGGGAACACTAAGGCATGCTCTGTCAAAAATAACATGAGAAATGGTAGACATTTACATTAATAGAGATATAAATGACAGAATGCTTTGCAATAAGAAGCGTCCATAAAAAAGGGGTGAGTCACTGGAAGTCAAATTGGAAGGAAAGGAAAACAACATAAAACTCGAATCCAATTGAGAGAAATCAACTTGGTAAATATCTTTATATGTGATCAATAAGAATCTTCTGCGTTGCAATGAAGAGTAATCAAATAACATGGTTTTTATTTTACGTATACTTCTGTTATTTGACTTACGAATTATTCAAACAGAGCATGATTGTGCAAATTAGGTAGCTTTTTAACATTTGTTCTTTATAGTTACTTTTCTTGCTAATAATTTTAACTAAAATTTAAAACTATTATATTATTATTAAATTATATATTAAACCTGTTTACATTAAATTTGATTCTGTATCAATTTCTTTCAAACTGAAAGCAAAATAATGGTGTATACATATATATTTTTAGTACCTATTATAAAGAAACTTAGCTGGAAAGATATCTTTCATTAAAAATTAAAATTTCAAATGGCTTTAAGAAATACCAAGTTTCCCTTGAAGGAAAACAAATTCTAAACGTGGAATAAAGATAACAGAATCATGATTGCGTAGACATATATTATAAATTAATGTGAAATCGACTGACTGCACAGTTTCAAACTGCTTTATTCCAGCTCTGTGAATAAAATATGTAATAAATTATGAAAACAACTTTCTTTTAGTTTAAAGAAATTCAGAATGTTATATTGTTACGGTTTTGTATTGACTTAGCTATTTTTAAATAGAATTAATTAATATTGTTTTATATTACCGTGCAATGCAGCACGAGACTTATTTGAAGAGAAAGCTACGTCGGAAAAATAAAAAATACAGGAGCACGCGCATTTAATAAATAGATATCTCGTAACTGCACTCTTTTAATAACCAGAAAATACGAGAAGTTTCTCATGCGTGATTAAAAAGCTAATAAAAGCTGGAGGAAAACATCTAAATTCAGTTGTTTGCTTATTGCTGTTAATGATTGTAGCGAATTCGCGGTGAAATCGGATTAGCTTTCTCTGTTTTGAATTAAGTTCTGTTGAACGTTTTAATAGTTTAAAATATAGCTACTGTGAGATATTTCAATATTGTACGAATATCTAAGGACATTTCAGCATTTTGTTTTATTTGTTGTGATAAGAACAAATTTTATTCACATTTCATCGGACTTGTAATAAATTGAATGCAATCAATATAAGAGATTGCATTCAATTTATTACAAATCCGTACACACGCAGCAATATGTTTAAAAATAATAATAAAAAAACGGCGACTTCGCGAAAGAGGAATATGGCATGATATGATATGCTGAGAAGTGAGATATATGATAACCAAAGGATCGCGAAGGATGGACATTGGACAAAAACTAAATTTTAGTATACCGAAGTTACAAATTAATTCTTAATAACTGTTTAAATTCCATGATTCTATGATTTCAGTTATTTTAAGTACTGAAAAGAAATTACTAAACTAAATATTAGGCAATTATTTATTAGTAAAATATTAATGTCTAGCAGTGGAGAATTACGTATCTGTATGGAAAGATGGACTCTTTTCTGAAATAATTGGTAAGATTACCGTCTAATTGGTGGTTTAAAATTATAGAATAAATGTAAACGTTTATCCTCATAGAACGCATTTTTATGCATATTTTTAAAAATGTGTACTTTATAATATATTTCTATATACTGAACAAATATTAATTATCGGAATATCTTTTCATCTGTGTAAGATTTTACTAATGTGCAATATTAACTGTATTTTAGAAAAAAGCTACTGTTTAGATGCATATAATACTCATTTTTATACATAAACAAGAAAGCAAACAAAAGAACATTTTGGATATCGATGAATATAAGAAACAAAAAGTTGTATAACAATTGATATAGACATTACGAGAAGGCTTCGTTTTAATCCTCTAAAGATTTTCCTAATTTTTGTCATTATGAAAAGAAAGTACAGAACAATTATTCAGGTAATTTTTACATCTAACAGCAGAGATAAGAAACTACATATTTAACCCAGCGGAAATCGCACCAAGAAAAGTTACTAGAGTGGCCGCGTGGGGTATCACATACCCCAATATTTAAAATACAATAAAAATAGTATTATTTAGTTTTAAAACTTTTGTTTGTTTGTTCCTCGTGTATTATAAATAAGTGAATAATAATTGGGCTTCAAAAAATTAATTTCCGAAATAATCTTAGAGTTAAAATTAAGATAAATGAAAATAATAAACACCATGCCTCTAAGTTTCATTGCATCTCTAATACACCATGCGTATTTTATTTCTTCAAACTTTGAACGAAATAAATTCATGTGTTCTTGGCACAGAATGTTTTCACATTTTAAACATTGCATTCACGTTCTTCTGTCCTTGGCGTGAGGGCAAAAAATTTAACACATCTTTCATACTTACAGTGGGTAAAAAAAGTATTTGCACACCTACATTTTTGTTTGCAATTCATAAAAAGAAGCATTAAGAAATAAAAAAATTGGTATTGCCAAATCAGAATAAGTTTAATCATCCAAAACAAACAGAAAAATTACAATAATATAAATAACAATGCTTTTTTGTAACAAAATTAAAATATCTCGTATCAAAAAAGTATTTGCACACCTGCATGAATGCAAAAGAAATAAAATATATAAGCAAATTTCAAATAACTAATATTTAGTATGCATGCCTTTAGCATCTATTACTGCTTGTAATCTTGCTGGCATTGATTTAATTAAATTTTCTGTAACAGTAGGCTCAGTATTCGGTCACCCTTCAATAAGAGCTTGTTTAAGGGCAGATTTGCTTGAAATCTTCCTTTTTCTTATTTTTAAATCCAAAGAATTCCACAGATTTTCCAAAGGATTTATGTCTGGTGACTGTGGTGGAGCGGCAAGTTTTCTGGGTACATTATAAAGCAACCACATACGAGTTATACCGGCAGTGTGCTTGGGATCATTGTCTTGCTGAAAATAGTACGAATTACTGATACCCATTTTTATTGCACTTTGTGGCAAGTTATCTCGCAACACATCAATATAGGTTCGAGCTATCATATTCCCATCACTGAAACGCAAATTACCAATTCCTTTGCTAGCCATGCTCCCCCAAATCATAACAGAACTTCCTCCATGTTTAACTGTAGGTAACACATTTTTGGTAAGAAAAGCAGCACAAGGTTTTCTCCAAACTAATTTTCTGCCATCTGATTTAAAGATATTGAACTCACTCTCGTCGGAGAATATGACATTTTTCCAGAAATCGATTGGCTTATTGATATATTCCTTAGCGAATTCAAGTCTCTTCAGTCTGTTTCGTTCAGTTAGGAGAGGTTTTTTCCTTGGTGATCTCCCATAAATGTGTGCATCGTGCAGGACATTTCGAACACTTTGGGCACAGATTTGAACTCCAGATGTTGAAGCGACATCATTGGCTAAAGTAATTGCACTAGCAAATGGATTTTTTGATACTTCTCTTATGATTTTTCGCTTCATTCGCAGTGAAAGTTTCTTTGGGCGTCCAGAACGCAAGTTATTTGATGTAGATCCTCTTTTTTTATAACATACCAAATAGTAGAGAAGCAAACATTTACATTTTTACCTATTTCTTGATAACTTAGGCCATTTTCACGAAGAGAAAAAAAAATTTTCTCGCAATGAAATCGACAATTCAGATTTCTTAGGTGCCATTACAATTTGAATCGGCAATCAACTGATAACGTTTCGACAACACCTCCTTTTATAGTCGTATTACATATATTATTTACTGCGGGATGACTGTCAAATAATAGCATAAAATGCAAATTTGCTAGAGTTGAGTTGAGTGTGCAAATACTTTTTTTGACATAAGCTATTTTAATATTGTTGCAAAAAATGTTTTTTATTAATATTATTGTATTTTTTGTAATTAATTTAAATGAATAGGCTTATTCTATTTTTTAAATGCCAATTTTTGTATTTATTAATGCATTTTCTTATAAATTGTGAACAAAAATGTATGTGTGCAAATACTTTTTGTACCCACTGTAGTTGTTTCGAATTTCATGTATTCGTTTTAATTCTTCATCGAAACTTCTGCTTTTGTTTTGCATGCAGTACGTCAATTTCTTGGAAAAGTATTAATCTCTGATCTTTGTTCAATACTTTTTTTCATTAATTGTAATTCTAAGTCCTTCAAAAACAGACTTCTGTTTCTTGTTGGTGGATCAGCAGTTGAATGTAATATAATTCAAGCATTTATTACAGCAACATTCAGTGCAGGAAAGAAAATTACCATTGGCCACCTTCTCGTTATTCTGGCAGTTGAATAATTGGCTGACATTTCATCCCCCATATCCACTGCTCCTTTAGTCATATTATTAAAAAATATAATTCCTGACGTTTTATTTTCTCCAATAGTATCATTTATACGAGGGCCATCCAGGAAGTAGATTACGTTTCCGTCTGTGTCCGCTAGGGGCGGGGCTAGCGCGGCCATCTTGGGGTCAGAGCGTTGCGCAGCTCAGTCTGCATCTAGCCGTGCTAGTGAGAGGTTCGTGCTGTGCTCCGTTCAGATACTGTGACGGTTTGAAATGTCTGCGTTAATTGAAAATCCCGCGAGCTGCGAGGTGCGCTCAGTAATAAGGTTTCTGACTGCAAAAAACTGTAAACCGATAGAAATCTATCGGCAGCTTCGTGAAGTGTATGGGGACAACATTATCACTGAAGGTGGAGTGCGTCAGTGGGTCATAAGATTTCAAAATGGCCGAACCAATGTTCACGACGAAGATCGAAGTGGGAGACCCAGCATAGTGACCGCCGAACTTCTCGGAAAAGTCGATGCTAAAGTCCGTGAAAATCGAAATTTCACAATAACGGAACTTTCTTTGAGTTTTCCACAAATTTCGCGAAGTTTGTTGCACGAAATCATCAGCGAAAAGCTTGGTTACCACAAGTTTTGTGCAAGATGGATTCCAAAAATCTTGACAGAGGACCACAAAAATCAGCGAATGGCTGCAGCGTTGAACTTTTTGGACGCTTACCATAAGGATGGTGACTCTTTACTCGATCGCATCGTTACTGGTGACGAAACATGGGTGAAACATGTGAACTGTGAAACGAAATTGCAATCAATGCAGTGGGGGCACACAAGTTCTCCCCAAAAACCCAAGAAATGCATGCAAACAATGTCGGCAAGGAAGATGATGGCGACTGTTTTTTGGGACAGAAAAGGTGTAATTTTGGTGGACTTCCTGGAAAGAGGCACTACAATAAACTCTCAAAGGTATTGCCAAACTCTCCAAAAACTCAGAAGAGCAATTCAAAACAAGCGCAGAGGAATGTTGAGCTCTAAGATCTTGTTGATTCACGACAACGCCCGGCCCCACACGGCAAATGTCACTCGTAAAGTTCTTGAATCTTTTAAGTGGGAGTTGTTTCCTCATCCGCCGTACAGTCCCGACCTGGCACCGAGTGACTTCCACCTATTCCCAGCAATGAAGAAGTGGCTGGCTATGCAGCGTTTTGATGACGACGCACAGCTTCAAGAAGAGGTAACGAAGTGGTTGAAGGCGCAGGCGGCCGAATTTTTCGACGAAGGAATTTCCAAGCTCGTACATCGCTACGATAAATGCCTTAATTTGTATGGTGACTATGTAGAAAAGTAGTATTTGAGTGTGGCTTTCATCTGTATATAATAAAATTTGTTTCCTATACTTTGTTTATTTTTTTATTCCAAAACGGAATCTACTTTCTGAATAGCCCTCGTAGTATGATCGTTATATAATGTTGAAAGCATGAGAACAGTTTTTCCTTTTTTAGGAACATCAGGAATTAATGTTTCATCTTTTTCGAAACCAAAACATTGTCGAAAATATTCTTAGTTTCATCTTTAGTTTCCGAAATGCAATCTTCATCGCTTTCAAATATTTCTAATAAATCTCACAAGCGTTGCATCTCTAGTTCATAAGGACTCATTCTTTTTACCATAATGCAGTTAGAAATTTTTAAGAATTTAATGTGAAGTACTTTAAAATCACTTGCGAGTAGAAATACTTACTGTTACACTCTAGAAATAAATTTCTGAACTAAATATTCAGTCAGAAAAACACTTACACGAACAGGCGCGTGGGGTGTGTCATACCCCAGTTCCAACAAAATACCGACAAATCTTTTTCTGAAACACACAGGCAAAGAAAAAGCGGTTCTGAAAATCAACCACAACTAGAAACTCAGCTACTGAAAGCAACACAGAATTTCAGTTTCACAAGTTAGGAATATTCCACTTTTATGTAGGGTTGGGGTATGATACACCCCACGCGCATTCCCGCGGGTTAAACATTTTAACATCCTGTAAACATGCATAAGTAAAGTAAATTATAAAGAATTATTTTCTTCCTTAACTAAAGCGTATGGATATGTAAAACATCAAGCTGTTAATAATCGTTAAAAGATTAAAGCACTAAATTAAACTACTTGTCTCTACAAGTAAAAATAATACTTTGTAAAACAACTGGTAAACACTCCAGGAATCCCCTATATAATTACGTTTATTACACTTAATTCAACCTGTTCTTGCGATGCGTGCGTTGTTATACAACAATTTCAAATTAACTAGAAGTGGACTGTACTAAATATTTTATTCGACAACTTTAATCAAATGCGTGCCATCTTTCAAGCGATGACTTACTACTAACAACAACAGCAATAAAAAAAAACTGAGTAAGCGTTTACAGGGTTGCTGTAATGAACATCTGCGCCATGCAAGGCGCCAAGAAGAGAAAAAATGACGTAATCTTACAGTTAAATAGTCTTAATGACTTAACATACCCCCCCGGCATTGAAGGGTTACTTCAATAATTTCGTGCGATAATACTCATAATAACCTACAAAATTGTACAATTACTACCTTATACAATAATGCAATACGAATAATATCTCTTAATTCAATATAATAATATTCAATTTTCAATACAAAATTTTATACACAATACAATGTACAATACAAGTTTTATAATAATAAGCTAACACTTAACTAACTTAGGAAGCTTCTTCTTGGGGTAAAATTGCAATTTTTGTAATTCCACGCTTAAGGTATCTGCCTACGTTCGGAGCACTTTTTTTTAAAAACATAGAATTCTGATTAAATATATATTCATTTAGTAAAAATATGATATCAAATCATGAAAATAGGTAAATTTTTAGGAATATTTTCATAAATGTTTTAAATATATGCAATTGTATGCAAATTTTTAGGAGAATTTAACACTTACGTTAAATGTCGTATATTTTTTCCCACTGCATATATTTCAATTTTACTTGAACTATATACTACTACAACACTCATCTATGTTATGAACTAAAATGTTTATGATATTTCTAAAATTTACTAAAATATGTGTAATTACATGAAAAAAACAGTTTTTTGTAAAATATTTCTTATCGTTTTATATAGAAATGCATATAAAACAATCAAATAAATAAATAGAACTTAGATTTTAGCTTGAAACCTAGTAAACAATATAGAAAACACTATAGTGAAATTTCATAGAGATATCTATAGAACATTTTGAGTAATTACATTTCTTGCATGTAAAAACACTACAAAAATTAGTTTTCCAGAAAACGCATTTAAAGATTTCACATTAACAGAAAAACTGTTCTGTTGCATTTACACACTTAAAATTCTCCACATTTGTACATCACTCTCCATATCTTCATACTTAAGTAATTTTGATTTCCTATTTGATTTTAATTTTTTTCTGGCTATTTTCGAAATGAGTGACGAATGACGCTTCGAGTTCTTTATTCTTTCATTATCAATTCCAAAGTAATTTTTAATCATTTCTTGTTCGATTGATAAACCTAAATGTTCAAACACAGGAAGTAATCCAAGATACCCAGAATTAAAAATTAAAACTGCTATATATGCACCCAGCAACATAGTCTTTATACCTACAAAAGTTTCTTTCGGCAAGATTGTCCATAATACATTGTTAAAGCTTTCGTTGCAATTTTGAGTCATTCCATGCAAACATTTTGAGAGTAAGCCTTTATCACATAGACTCATATATGTAGGCTTGATAATGTTCAAAACAGATTCAGGTAGACCTGGATTTTTTTTCTGAAATTTTCAATCCGTTATGTAGTGCTCTTTGATACCTGCACCAACTGTCTGCTCCTACTGGGCACTGTCCATGCATTTCTTTTTTCTTGCTAGAACAACAATGGAAAAATGCAGCAATAACTGCCGACTGCATACTTTGTAAATTTCCTACGTTGCTTCCGATAGCAATTTCGTAATAATTCTGTAATTTATCAATAAATTTATCCGTTAATTTGCCTTTTCCACCTAACCCTTTTTTTTGTTTTTTTCAAATTTCGCAAACGGGTACCAACTCTTTTTTGGACATGACCGATACACTCTAGTTTCTTAACCGAGTCTTTTCCATAAATGTCTTTTACTTCCATATATGCTTTGGAATCTCCATCTCCAAAGTACTCAATATACTGCAGTTCTCGACTTTTTGTCGATCTTTCAAATATTCGGTATGCTCCGACGACTTCCATATTTCCAGCTGAACCCTTATGATTCGAGCATACATGATCACATTTTTTATAATTGCCATTACAAATTCTGCAATACCGAGACATTACTTCCAAGTCTAAAATTTTACCAGTGTCAATAGAAATGACAGATACACAACCATTCAGTGATGTATGGCCACGACGCTGCCAAGTACCATCTACAGAAACACCACAAGCTGTACTTTTCTTTAAATTTCTAATTTCTTTGGCAGCTTCTTTCATGTTCTGATTAGATACATATTTTACAGCTTCTAACAATTTGCTTTCATGCTGCCTAAATGCTGTTTTTGATATGAATGGCAAATTCAAGGTAAACAACAACTTTTTACCAGATGTGTAACCTTTTCCAATAAGTCTTAATCCAAGCACCAAGAAAGAATTTAAAATATTCTTATTTCCATTTTTGGGAGTTGAAGAAAATGCTTTTATAAATCCACATTTGCATTTCAAGCTAAAGTTTGAGCAAAGTCCAAATTTTGAATCTTCTACTAATTGCAAGCCAGTTTTGAAACACACTGGACAGCAGAGAATAGAAAAGATAGAAGCTAATTTTATAATATCAAATATTCTATTTCCTTTTAAGTCTTGATCATTCTTTGCAGTCATAACATCTGTAAGTTCCAAAGTTTTTAATTTCGATGAGCTTGCAGTTGTTACATCATTATCACAAACAGTTCGAGTCCCAGTTAACTCGAACGGTTACCGTAAAAAGATCGCTTTTTACTTCTCTTAGATCTCGCTTTTGGCATCTTAGAATACTTAAAACAATTCGACAAATGTTCAAAAGAAAATAAATAAAAGAAGCAAAGAGATAACTATAAAAATTAAACAAAAATAAAGCGTGAATATGCGTGTAGCAAACGATGAACAAGCATGGAACAAATGTAAAGAAAAATCGCAGTGTTGCCAGTCCCAATTCTAAAAATTAAGGCAAATAATTATTGCCAGAAACAAAACAAAGTACCCAGAATTAAAATGAAATGTTTTAGCACAATTTACATACAAACAGGTTAAAAAAAAACACGGATAACACCATTGTTTACCTTTAAGTTTAGCCCTTTAAATGGCACTTCCGGTCTTTCTGCTTTCACTTCCGGTGCAGTTAATTGGCTATATCTTCTCTTCTAATTATCGTAAACATAAAAATGAACCATTTTTGGAATCCTACAAAACTGACCTTTCAAATTGGGTAATAAAAAAAATCTAATTTTTTCGCCAAAATCGTTTTTTTAACGTAGGCAGATACCTTAATGATGCCCTTTGCTGTATGTATTTCTACTACTCTAACCTTACCGTCAACTCCAGGAAAAATTCTTGTAATGCGCCCTAACACCCATCTACAAACAGGAAGCTCATCCTCCTTAACTAGTACTAGCATACCTATTTTAATATTCGTTTGTTCTACCTTCCATTTTGAACGCTGTTGTAGTGTGTTTAAATAGTCCCTATGCCAACGATTCCATATCAACTGGACAAACCTGGTAGTTCGTTTCCATCTTGAGAGTCTGTTTTCAGGTATATCAATTAATTCGGGTTCTACTATAGCATTCAAGGGTCTTCCAATGAGAAAATGACCTGGTGTTAATGCCTCTAAATCATTTACATCGGAAGATAAGGGAGTAAAAGGGCGAGAATTTAAAACAGACTCTATCTCAGTTACTACAGTTAATAACTCCTCGAAAGTCAAACCTTGCATTACCTACAATCCACTTTAAGTGATATTTCACGGATTTTATTCCAGATTCCCATAGTCCACCAAAATTAGGTGTCCATGGGGGAATAAACTTCCATACTATTCCTTCTTCACCTAAATAATCTGCTAATTTTTTGTCAGAATTTCTAATTAAATTGTTAATTCTTTGCAATTCGGCATTTGCGCCAACGAAGTTTTTTGCATTGTCTGAGAAAATGATTGAGCATTTTCCGCGCCTAGCAATAAATCTCTTTAAGGTGGCAATAAATGCGTCAGTGGTGAGTTCACTCACTAGTTCGAGATGCACTGCCTTTGTTATAAGGCAAATGAAAAGAGCTAAATATACCTTATGAAGAGTTCCTTTCCTCTGTCCCTTGTACCCAATAAGAAATGGACCGCAAAAATTGGTGCCGACATGATTAAAGGGTGAGCTTGGATTTACACGCTCTGCAGGTAATGACCCCATAATTTGTTCGATAGTGACTGGTTTATTTTTACTACAAATTATACATTCATGGGTAATCTTTCTAGTTAAATTCCTGCCTTGTAATGGCCAAAATTTCTGTCTCATAAAACACAATAATGCTTGCGAACCTACGTGTAAATATTTCCGATGATAATGCTCAGCAATCAGCTTAGTTATTTTGCATTTAACAGGCAAAATTATTTGATGTTTTTGTGAAAACATTACATTGGCCCCTTGTAATCGGCCTCCTACTCTCATTACATTATTTGCATCCAAAAAAGGGTTCAAAGAAAGTAAATTACTTTTATTATTAATGGGTTTACCTTGTGCGAGGGAGTTGTAATCTGAATAAAAACTACATTTTTGAACCTCTCTTACTAAAAAGGATTCTGCCTCATTTAACTCCTTTGAACTTACTCCTCCTGTTCTTCTCTGTGCTCCTTTCTGTTTTGCACACCTAGAGTTCCAAATGAACCTGAAAATATAACTAACAATACGTAATAATTTTAAATAATTGTTAGTGATATCTAGGACATTATCAATAAATTTTGAAGGCAAAATGCATAAACAAGCAATGTCAGTTCTTTTTCTCAGTTCATTAGAAAATGTCTCTGTTTTTTCTAATTGTTCAAAGTCAATGTTCTTGTTAGGTATGACACCCTCACTCAAGAATGGAGGACCTTTCCACCACAGATCAGCATCATGCAGTTTGTCAAAATTCAGTCCTCGGGAAATAAGGTCTGCTGGGTTTTCCTCTGAACGCACATAATTCCACTGGCATGTATGTGTTAGGTCTTGGATCTGCAACACTCGATTAGCAACAAAAGTTTTTAGTACATGCGGAGGATTCTGAAGCCATGCTAACACTATGGTTGAGTCACACCACAGACATATTTTACTGATGCCCAATTTCAATAAAGGCACCACCTTTGCAACAAGCTGTGCTAGCAGTACAGCTGCGCAAAGTTCCAGTCGAGGTACTGTCAGCGGTTTTAGTGGAGCTACTCTGGACTTGCTGCAAAGCAAATGTGAAGATTAATTATTGTCACTTCTACAGCGTAAATAGATGGCTACTCCGTATGCGTGTTCTGATGCATCTGAAAATCCATGAATTTGTATATCAGAAAAACTATCCTGTAAAACATATCTACTGACTTTCAAATTGTTGATAGATTGCATTGAATCAATAAAAAGTTGCTAATCCTTAATTATCCTTTCGGGTAGCGGATCGTTCCAATCAAGCTTCAATAACCAAAGTCTTTGGATGAAGATTTTTGCTTTTGTTATCCCTGGACCAAGCAGTCCTAATGGATCATAAATGCGAGCAATATCAGACAACACTGTTCTCTTTGTGTAAGTAGTTGGTTTCTTGATGGTTGATTTGTACGAAAAACAATCTATCTTTGGATTCCATAATAATCCTAAAGTTTTGATGCTCTGATCGTCATCAAAATTACTGAAAGAATATTCCTCTTGTCCATCCGGAAACTGCAAAAGATCAGGATGATTAGCACACCATCTGTGCAGACGCATTCCTCGACGTGATAATAGGTTAATCAATTGCGACTGTAATTCTTTAGCCTCTATTAGAGTATGGGCTCCTGTGAGTACGTCATCGACATAAAAATCCCTTTGTACTATTGGCGCTGCTAACGAAAAATTATTTTTCTCGTCTTCTGCTAATTGATTAAGTGTGCGTGTTGCTAGATATGGTGCGTTGGAAGTACCGTAAGTTATAGTCTTCAGTCTATAGACCTTAACTGGTTCTTCTTCACTACTCTTTCATAAGATGCGTAATAAATCTCTTTGATGTTCTTTAATCAAAATCTGACGATACATTTTTACAATGTCTGCTGTGAAGGCAATTTTATGCGTTCGAAATCTGCAAATAATATCAAATAGTTCGTCTTGAACTAACCCTCCATTCAGCAGAATATCGTTTAACGAAATTCCAGTAGTCGTAGGAGCAGTGGCATCGAACACTACCCTAAGTTTAGTGCTAGGTTTCTCGGGTCTGAAAACCCCATGGTGAGGAAGATAATATGAGAAACTAGAGCTATCCCCTTCATCAATTTCTTCGGAATGGCCTAATTTATTATATTCCTTAATGAAATCTTCGTATAAGTGTTTCATTGCGGGATTGCGAGTGAAGCGTTTAAGTAGATAATTCAGTCTTTTGCTAGCGTTTTCTCTCGATTCCCCTAAAAGGCTAAGTCCTTCCTCCTTAATTGGCATTTCCACTACATATCTGCCATCATCTTGCCTCGTGTGTGTACGAAGAAAATGCTGTTCACAAAATTCCTCTTCCTGACTTTTCACTTTTTTTGCTTCATTAATACCTTCAATTTCCCAAAACCTTCTCATGTTGTCAGATAAATTATCCCCATTTTCCACAAACCCACAAAAGTTATCAACACTGCCTTGCTGCGGCATGCGCACTGACCCGCTAACGATGTATCCAAAAACTGACTGATGGAGAATCAGGTCTTGCATATTTATTCTATTTGTTCCCAGTAAATCAAAAAATATTTCGTTAGATAATAAAACATGTATTTGACCAGGTTTATAAAACTCTGGATCAGCTAAACCAATGAGTTGCAACTGCTTAACATCAGGAATGTTTATATATCTAGCAGGCGTTACGCGAGTTATTTTTGGAACAACAAAAAATTATAATGTACGAATAAAATCTCTAGTAGCGTTAGCGATGGTTGCTATAGCTTTTTCCTTAACACCCATAACTGTACCATTGATACCTGAAATAGAAGCGTTTATTTTTCTTTTCTTCAAATTCAATAACTCAGCACCTTCTTTAGTAATGAAATTATTTTGAGAACCGGAATCCAGCAAGGCTCTCAGCGAGATAAATTTTCCATCATTACCCTTAACGAAAATAATTGCAGTTGAAAGTAGAACTTGTTTATTAAAAGAACTGGAAATATTCAGCGCAGTACCGTTAATGGACTTTGCTTGGTTGGTTTCATTAGTGTCACTAACCTTTTGGCTGCTTGCCATTGGAGTAAATGTATCAGCATTTGGAGAAAGATTACTGCTTAATTTATTAGTCTTGTTTGTGATTTGGTTCGATGTGCCATTTGCTTTATCGAAATTTTCTTCATTTCGATCAAAATGTAAGAGCGAATTGTGAAATTTCTGACATTTTCTGCATGTATTAGAACTTTTACAGTCCTTGATTGTGTGGACCGAAGACAAACAATTGAAACATAGTTTTTTTTGTCTTTACAAATTCAAATCGTTTCTTGACTGTTAGATTTAAGAATTGCGCATATTTCAACAATAAATGATCAGCTTTACAATAAGGACAATTTTTTGAATTTTCCGAAAATGATGTAAGAGCTTTGGTATTAAATGAACGTTTCGATTCCCCATGCGGAGGTTTGTAATGTGATAGGGTGCGAGCGTATTCCTTCAAAAAACATGTCAGTTGTTTAACAGTTCCTATCTCGTCTTTTTTAAGTGACTTTTCCCACCAACACCGAGTATTTCTATCCAACTTTTCAACTAATAAATAAACAATTAACGTGTCTGAAAATTCTTCCACCTTTTGCTCCAATGCTTCCAAGGATCGTAAACATTCATGCACCTTATCGATAAATTTTAAAAGCGACGAAGTAGAATCACTCGTTTGAGGTATAGAAATTAATTTCTTTATGATAGAATTGATCAAATCTTTTTTGTTGCAATAGCGATCAACCAACAGATTCCATGCTATGTCATAATTCGAATCTGAAATTGGAATGGACTGAATAATATTTAAAGCGTCTGCCTTACACGAACTCTTTAAATATTGCAATTTTTGCGCATTAGTTAATTTGCTATTTTTATGCACAGCTGCGGAAAATAAATCCTCAAATTCAATCCATTCTTCGATTTTCCCACTAAATATTGGAAGAGACAATTTAGGCAATTTTATATCCGAAACAATTATGCCTTTACTCGAACCGTTTTCATTTGAGGAGCTATTCCTTTGAGAACTGATCTCAGAAATTTTTCTTTTAATTTTCAAATGAATTTCATCGAGATTATCTACTACATTTTCCTTCTCCTTAATGAATTCGTCAGTGTCCTTTTCTTCACAATGTGCAAATAAAGAATCGAAAATATTACTTAATTCCTTTTTAAATTCTAATATTTTTGATTCGTATAACTCCAATAAGGAAATATCTGCTTCATCCACTGTAGAATTTACCTTATTTTCAAACTTTCTGATACTGCATTTTAAACTTTTTTTGTTAGCTTTAATCGCTTTCAATTCACTCATCATGAACAAATAAATAATTTATCACTTACCGTGATTGCAGATTTCTCGACAGCAACACCAGAAATGAACGATGACACAGTATTCAATCTTAATTGCGTAATCCACACGAAAACGAAAGCATTCCAAACACTCTATATGAAGTCATGCGTAATACAACCAAACGAAAGTATTCCAAATGTTCTAAAAGGTTAATTTTAGCAACGATGTCTTTTACCTGTGGCTCGGCGGGCCATAAAGTGTTCTTGCGATGCGTGCGTTGTTATACAACAATTTCAAATTAACTAGAAGTGGACTGCACTAAATATTTTATTCGACAACTTTAATCAAATGCGTGTCATCTTTCAAGCGATAACTTACTACTAACAACAACAGCAATAAAAAAAACTGAGTAAGCGTTTACAGGGTTGCTGTAATGAACATCTGCGCCATGCAAGGCGCCAAGAAGAGAAAAAATGACGTAATCTTACAGTTAAATAGTCTTAATGACTTAACACAACCCGTCTAGAGATTTGTTATTTACATTCCAAATTATCCATTCAGATACCGATTTTTATTGTGCGACAAATTAACAGGTAGAAAAATATCACGTAAAAAATTTATTGTTTAATTACATTAAAAGAAACAAAACTAGAAAAGCAAAAAACTCCAAAATTCATTAACTTGCTTCTAACTTTGCTTTATTTAATTCACAAATTATGATGACATTTTATTATTTTACTCTCGTGCTTTGCTGTACGGAGTTCTTTTATATCTTTTATTTAATATAAGTTGAAGCGAAAGGTAAAAAATATTAAAAAAAAAAACTAATGTGGATACTGCATGAAATCTTTGTACGGCGTATTAAATTATACATTTTTTCTGCACTTCATTAAAACTTATTTCCTCGAATTATTCTAAACTAAATAGTCGATCCCTCAAGAAGAGTTGAAAATGACATCAAAAACCAGAAATTTAAAGATTAAATATCCCGGTAAATTTTTGTCGCACGGGACTTCTTAGAATTTTATTTTTTTATAATGATAATAAAACCTTTTCAAATATAAGTATAGGAACTGTGAGCCCCATTAAAAGTTAGATTTCGTTGTTTGCCATAACGTTTTTTTTTTAAAATCTGACATTGTCTAAACATGAACATTTTCGAAATGTAAAACACTTCTGTAATTGGAAGTGCATGACTGCGACCAACGACTTTGCAAATAAAGACCGGCTAAGAATATTTTAAGCTGGGTAATGGGAGTGTGTGTATATACATTTCGTACTGCCGATTGCCGTAGAAAACGGAAATTCATAACAAAAGATTATAGCAGTCCTATATACAAAATTTTATCTTTTTACGGCTGATCGTTTTTGAGTTATGTCAGATACATACGTACAACAGACGTCATAAAATATCCATTTTGCATGTGAGAGTCCTTTGTTGTATCTGTACTTACAGATTTCATGTAAAAGAATAGCAAAAATGGTTTGTGAACTGTCCTAATGGGTGTTTCCGTTGAAATCTGACACCCAAAATGTTTTGCGATTACAGTACTTCCTTTACTTCGTACAAGAAAGTAAAAATGATATCTTTGAATTTGTAATGCATAGCAATACTATTAAGACAGCATTTTCTCTATTACTAGCATATGTTCTGGAGAATTTCATCAGACAATTTTGTATTAGTTACATTTATGTTTAGAAAATACTCCTCTCTGGGAAAGGACACCTTAAAAATGCCAGCTATGCTAGGGATTATAATGGTAAGAAATAATACGGTAATATGTGTTTGAATATACTAAAGGTGAAATTTTAGAACTTAAAGAAGATGTCTTAAAAGTTTGTAAATATTTTAATAGAATAGAATATTTTAATATATTAGAAGATGTCTTAAAAGTTTGTAAATATTTGTTGCAATTCTGATTATCTGTATTGTTGGACTATTTTGCATTGGTTTATTCATTGTTTCTACAACAGTCATTCTATGGCTTATTTTGTGTTTAATATAGTTAGTGGCCACATGTTTTGTATTTAAGTGTTATTGGTTAAACAGATTTGGAGAAATTTTAGTTCTGAATGCAACACCTTTGAAATTGTAAAAATATCTCAATTAAAACTCGAGATAAGAACAATTCTATTCGTAAGGGACTTGGGCGATAATTTGTGTCGCCAAGTTAGCGACATTAGCGGTTTCTCGCCAACTTGGTGACTTTCTGGAAGATTCGCGAAAACATTTTCGAAGCCCGATGACCGATTCTTTCTGAAAGTTCATAGACCGTACTGTAGGATATAAATACGAGTAGGAGATCTAGGGAGTTCAGAATTCACTTCATATAGAGAATATATTTAACATCGGATTTCACAAAGGTCATGACCTAAACGGGAACCTCTAAGATACTGGTTTAAGAGCAGGGAAAATATATTTTGCCGTAAACCAGTATACCGACGAAAGTATCAAAGTGCCAAGGGAGTTCAGCTGTTGTTTATTTGCAAGTCCTGAACTACAAGTTAGGGTTTACCCTCAGAGGAATTTTAGGAATTTCATAATTTATGTGCTACAGGATTTCCAATATCCTCGTTCTCCTTGAGTATATCCAGATGTTGTGTTGTGTGCGCTATTAAAATTATTTATTTTTCTAATAACTAGTTTCTTTCTTCCTTATTTGAACCCATTATTTAAGGAAATATCAACGATTCCGTAGTTCGTAACAATATCATACACGCCATCAGCAGCTTTATGATCCTTCGATCGCCTCAATGATATAAGTCTTATAAGCAGTTTTAAACCCCTTACCATGCCTTATTATAAGGTATTTATATATTATTATTATAAGGTATGATAAGAGGTTTAAAACTGCTTTTTTGTAGGATTATTAAAGCTAATACGAAATTGTGTGTAGCCTTATGCTTTTGAGTGCCATTTCACGACTTTCAACAAAAGCAGCTGTATTTTTGGTTGCAGAAAAATGCCGAAGTTTCACGACTGATATTCTGTTGGAATCTTTAATATGTGAAGCAACACGTTTTGGTAAAGTTTCGTCGCAAAATGATATTCCAGTTCAAAGAGTAGTCCTTTCATATGTATTTCTAATAAATTTAGTATTTTTATTAACTTACTGTCTGTACAAAGTCTAAACTGATCTGTACAAAGCAATCTCTATCTGGTGGATATAATTGTATGTACGTACTTTGTACATATGACAAAATTTTCCTTCTCTCCGAAAAATAAAAACTCGTATCTTTATACTTTTTTAACGAGACGCAATGGAATAAAAATATTAAAATTCATTTTATATAATTATTTAATTATATATTATTAATCCAAAGAGGCTTTGGTTCTGAGGGACTATTGTTTTCGTTCTGCAATTTTGCATCGAATCACTCTGAATGTCCGTTTCACTTTTCAAACTGTTGCCACCAAATATTATCCCCCAGTATTATATTTGAAAAAATTAAATAATGAAGAAACTTCATAAATGTATGTGTGTTTCTCGCATGGTATAAAACAACGGTACCTAGAGCCATCAAATTTTGAATAACGTAATCCTACTGCGAATATGAGCCTCTGAAAGCCCAAATTTGAAATCTGGAATTTGGTTTATTATCAATTTCATATTTTGTAAACTTTGAAAGACTTTTTGATTACCAAACGCAAGGATTTAAAGGCGAGCAATGGCAACGTTGTACAGAAACACATTTTTAACTCCAGCGCGTGAGACTGTGTATCGGAAATTCTAAAGATATGCTCAATTTAAAATTATTTTGCGATATTGCTCTTGAACTGAATTTTATGGTTTAAATGCGAAGAACATGATATTTAATAAATAAAGGTAACACACAAAATGCTAAAAAACGTTCTTTGGAAGTAATTTAATAGTAATTTAATAATGGAAGTAATTTAACACTGGAATATCATTTAATTTTTTGGAAGTAATTTTTAAAATGAAAAAAAAACCTTTCAGATTTGTTTTTCCTTTTTTATTATTATTTTTGTTTTTTAACTATTCTTTACATCAAACATATTCTTATTGATGTTCAATCCTTATAGGAAATTTTAATACTAAAATTTATATGCCTAGAGAGATTTGATTTGATTTTTATAATTATGTAGCTTTCGTTATCAGTTAGCAATTACGTTTTAGCCTTCTTTAATAATTAAGGTTTAAAATTTTAGCTTGAATTTTAAAAGCGGAAATCTACAGTTTTTACCCTATTTTCCTTGATTCAGGTTTTTAATTTTCTTTTTATAATTATATGTCTTTCATTACCAACTAGCAACTACATTTTAACCTCCTTTAATAACTGATGATTATAATTTTAGCTTGAATTTTAAAAGCGGAAATGTACACGTATATCGGAAATTCTAAAGATCTATTTTCGTCCATTTATATTTTATTTTATGCTTCGCTGACTGATATCATACTTTCATGTCAGTGGCTGATAATATGGCTATATTGTTCAGCACGGTTTCAATTCGTGGGTAGGCTAATTTATATTGCATCTCCTTTCCATTGCGAATATAATATTTTTGTTTCTACTTTGCGTTTTGGTTAACTTTATAGACATGAGCTAGTGAATCTAATAAAGGGTTCGACTATTCTCTGTATAGTTCTATTTTGTTTATGATCAGCTATAAAAAGTGTTAAAGAAATACGAAACTATATTATTTATTCTCAGAGATGATTTTTCCTCCATGTAGGCTTTTCGTATTAGTTTTGTGTTACTTTTGCCTTTTCAGTATTAGCAAATGTAGACTTGATTAGTTTCCAGTTTGTAGCAATTGTTTGATACTGTAGCTCATGGATTGTGTTAGGAAAGTAATTCAATACATTGAATATTGAACAATATAGTAATCATGTAATATTTTAAAATTGCTTTTTAAAGAACTGTCCCATTCGCTGAACATTATTTTATCAATCGAGAAATTTCGAAAGACTCCAAGCAAAAAGAATTTCACTCCCTTAATTAACCTTCTATATCTCTTGGCTGGCTGTATGGGCTTTTCCGTAGTTTTCCCCATGTGTAACTTGTATACGAGCCAGGTTCCCTTAGGAATTCCTCCATTAAGGCGTCCATCCCTTTTGGCAGATAGCCCTTGAGTGTTTTCCCATAAGTAATAAACCATAGAATAAACCATTACTCAAACAGCAAGTCGTCCTTGGTAGTACTAAAGACACCGTCTCATTGATATGATAGAGTAAGCTTAACTCAAATCGAACTCAAAAGCTTAGAAACATTTTCTCCAAATATTAAAGTTATTGGAATCAGGTAATTAACTTTCCTTCCTTCCTCAATCGTTTTTATTTGGGATATAAGTGCATTTCCTTGTCTTCTTTGGTACTTTCAATAGTCCACATGAAAAGAAGACTAAGTTTAACTCATTAAAAACTACGTGTTTCCCTGTTACTTAAGAATTTGAATTTCATAGTAAACGTTTGAACACCACTATTATAATATGATAGTCAAAATATTATTTTATGTTTTTGGATAACTCTGAATCATCTTTACCTGTTCACTACTTTCACTTGTAAAATACTTTAAAATAAATGAACATTAACTGATTTCGTAAATTAATTGATACGTGTAGATGACACTGTCTGTAACGCTTGATACTTAATTTAGAAAAATCTAACTTTATAGTTAATTGCCACTATCCTTTCTTTTTTTCCCAATAAATTAATATTATGTAAATACTAACAGTGAAAGTTTGAAAGTTTTGCTGAAGAAAATTTAAGGCTGAAAATGGATTTAATGCAGAATAGTAGTGCACATTAATTTGCATTATCGAGTTCATGTCTTCCTTTAGATAACATACAATGATTACATTTAATAGTGTATTATATATAATCACATATAGGGAAAACAACTGTTCAGTTTTGGTTTAAAAATAAATCAAAATCCAATCATAAATTGTTCTTTGCTTTCATTAAAGAAAAGAATCGATATGCATTTGAAATTAAATAGGCACGACCACTTATTTCTTCAGGGAAGCAAAGTATTCTGTGATAAGTGAATAAATATATTAGCACTATAATAGAATAGTTTTGCCTTTTAATGAAAATAGCCTCTCTCCTATTTCCTTTCAAACTAACAAATGTTGAGTCATAAATAGATTATCTGAATGAAAATACTCCTTAATTTAAATTCTTAAACTTAGAAAGTGCACAATATTTACGCAGAGGTTCAGAAAATATATCAGAAAATTTTATCGAAAATTTGAAATTCACATTTTTGAGTGCATGCGAAAGAGTCTGCTTGTTCTACTATCATAGCCATGTACAAAAGAAGTATTTTTGAAGCACTTTCATCGCCTTTCGTATCGAAAATACGTCTTCGATATTGCCCCTTGAAAGAAATTTTTAACACTATCTTGGAATATATCGCAATTCTTTCTAGAACTTATTTTGAAAGTATATGATACCAACAACAGGTTTTGAGTTTTCTTTTGTAAAGTTTTCGCTTAAGTCTTAAAAGGAAATATATAAGAGATACTTTCTCAACTTCAGTATCATGATCTATGGTTGAAGTTTCGTCCTTAGTTTCTTAAATTATGATATTTGAGTCCACCAGCGGTCGAGCGGTAAAATCGCTCAACAGTGGTAGTTCCAACCTGCGTTCAATTTCAGGCAAACGGTCTGGCTGCATGGACGTATTCGTGGTTTTCTTCATGTGTAACATGTATACAAGCCAGTTTCCTTTATAAATTCCTCTACGAAGGAATCTCTTCCCTTAGGCAGATAGCCCTAGTATTCTTTGTCAACTAAACCAAACCAAAACTATGGGTGTATTTTGAAAGTAATTAACTTCAAGCTATATATTATAATTTAATTATGCATTTTCTGTTTTATAATATGAAAGTTATTGAGTTGTTTCAAATGCATGATGTGAAACTTGTCGAGTTGTTTCTAATGTAAGATATGAAAGTTGTTCCTACCTACAATAACGTAGTTAGGAAAAACTTCTCTACAACAACGTAGGTAGGGAAGTTTATGTATATAGCACATGTTTTAAATAGAATAAGATTTACTATTACTAATAAAAAAATTAGTGTAACAAAACATAAAATGCGTTCGTTGACTTTTGTAGCCAATGATATACTGTCTATAAGAATGTTCTATGAAAACCAATAATAGAATTGGAAACTTATCATGTGTCTGTAACTGGACACCTAGGTCGCAGTCTATGATGAAAAACTCGCTACGAAAATCTCAAGGTAGCAATTTGAATTTTGAAGTTCTTTTTTTTTCTTTTTTTTTTCTTTGCATTTTTTTTATTTCAGGGAATATTCTTAAATATCGCCAACTGGTGGAAGAAGTCCCGTTATTTTTTAAATACTGATTTTTAAAACTTTAAAATTGACATTTTCATAAAACTGTGGGTTTAAATTTCTGACCTTTTCATATGGAATGATAATTCTAATGTATAAAATGAAACAAAGAGAACTGAAATTTTTGGAAATAAATTTTCAGAGTACAACATTTAATCTCGTAATTCTTCATGTGATGAGTTTAGATTCATGTACTTAAGTGTCATCCAGCACAAATTAAAATAGTTTTCATGAAAGAGGAGTTTTAATAAAATGTGCAACGGAATGTTGCCTGATATTCTTGTTGTCGTATAAAAATGCCAAGAGAGTATTGTTGGATGGAATGCAATATCGCTCGCAAACTAGTTTTAAAATTATTTATCAATTTTTTCAGTGTCTCTGGTGCTTCAGGATTTTAATATAATATGAAGTTTCTTTTCTGATGCCTCACAAGCATCGAGAAATTAATTTTTGAATTCCAAAATTTAACTTGGAATTGACATCATGGTAAAACCAGATAAAAAATTTCTTATTTCTAGAAAAATCTGTGCCTAAACTCAAAATTTGCTTGGAAGCTTATTTAACAGACTTTCCATAAGGTAATTCGATATATTATGCTTTTAAACTTAGATTATAATTCCAGATTATTTTTCCTTTATTAAAATACTATTTAGGGATTTTTACTTCCTTGTGCGAAGTAAAGAAGTATTGCAATCGTGAAAATTTTCGAGTATAATATTTCCACAAAATATCCATTTTGACCGCTCTCGAATCCATTTGAACGACATTTCTGTACGACATATGTACACTTCGAAAAAAAAAAAAAAAGATAATTTTATATCTACTTTTAAGTTGAGACATGTTTCAACCAGAAAATACAAGTACGCAATTTAACGACAGGACCAATTTAGGATTTAATTCTTTTTTTTATTCACAAAATTATAAATACTGTTTAAATTTTGCTCGTCTCTCAATAAAAAATGAGCATTTTGAAAATGAATTTTGAAGAGAGGCAGTATTATTATTATTAGCAAGAAATATTGATACAAGTTTTTGAAAAGGCTAATTTTTCATTTTTTAACTAACCCATCAGAAATAAACCTTTTAGTAAAAACACTTCACATTTTTGTTTTTTAAGTAAATGTCTTCAGAATGAAACTTTTTTTTCTTAATTTAATTATTAGAAATGTCGCACTTATATTTTGATCATCAAGACTCTCGCTTTGAAATTTGTAGTATGCATTTCCTTTTGTTTGCAAAATTAAAATTTTTCCTAACATTGATGACTTCTCCCCCCCCCCCTTTCTTTGCACAAAATGTATTTTGAACGCATAAATTGGTACACATGGATAGCTATTGAAATGAGCTTTACAAAAGGTTAATCGATGCGTTTGATTTCGTTAACGTTTGAATATGACTTCTGTTTTCTTTCTGTTTCAAATTTCAAAAAATCGTTGAAAACTAACAATTTAAATTTCAGATTTAACTTAATAACCAGAAAATTAAAACGTTTTTTTAATTGCAGAACAAAAACTTCCAAACGTTAAAAAAGTGTTATAATGAAAGGAGGTACAATTAACTTTTCACTTGTTTAACTTTAAAAAACACTTTTTGGGAGAAATCTTGAAAAATATTAAGTGCTTTTGAAAGCAATATTTTTTAATATCAGCAATTATTTTTACTATTATTTTAATTACATAATACACGTGGATAACATATATAAAAAGCAGAAGAATTTGAATTCTAAGATACTGCTAAAAATCCTTGAGTCTGAAATAAAAAAATACTTACTACGATCTGGTATCAAATACATCAAAATTTCCAGCAAATGATTACAATATGTAGCAGTTCTTTGCTATTTGCCATATGAATCAAAGTATGTAAACAAGCACAATATTTATGTTATTGACTTCAGATACACAATACGAATTTTCTTATCAATCAACAATTTGTGACACATGATTCAAGTTTATGTTAATATACATAAATTCTTATGTGCATTGAGGTAGAAAATCATCTGAACGGTATATGTTTGCAACCTCCTGCTGTAGGTAGGCTGAGGGTCCAGAAGAAATCAGCAGATATTCTGAGTGTGTGTGTGTGATTATGGCAAAGCCTCGAGGGCTATCTGCCTAAGGTGAGGAATGCCTTCGGGGAGGACTTTCTAAGGGAAACTGGCTCGTATGCATAGATATTCTGAGAAAAAAATTAGCTAGTCTTTTAGAATCAACAGCTTCCTGATAAACGGATTCATCATATGCAAGTATACATTGCTGAAATATTACCAGAAATAAATCAAAATGAGAGCAAAAGGTTCTTTAAAAATGCGCCTCATCATAAGTCTTGTTATGAATTCAAAAGAGGATGAGATATCTTTTACTAATTCTCTTCGTCTGATGGTCCCATTAAGAATTCTTAGCTAGCTTTCAAAATTGTTACACCATAAAGTTTAGCATGCAATAAATGTTAAATTTGCTAGAAGGGTACCGAATATACAAATGACTGGCATTACAGCACATGAGCGCATAGCAGGTATGAGTAAAGCCATCTGCATTGTGTTTAAATAAGAAGATTGCCCAACGGGTTTCTGATTTAGAAATCGCATTTAAAAATATGGTGTCTGTGGAAAGTTCGTGTTGTGTCACGTGTAAGAAGCAGAAGATCTTACTTAAACGTGTCGGAATTTGACCGCCAGCCTGAATGTTGCCATCTTGTATCCGGCATCGTTATATGAGTTCAGCATCCGGCGCACTGGTATATTGCGCCATTGGCAACACGTCCCGCTCACATAGAGGCAGCAACGTGGACAAGCTAAGCTCCATTACTGTTCCCTGTTTTCGAGGCCTATGTGACGTCATCTTTCAGTGCCCGAGACTTCATGGCAGCATTTTGCCCGCGCTGAGACTTCCTCAATGCAGAGAGGTTCGTCTATTGCCTTCCCAACACGTTCTCCAGATCTCACACTCACTAAGAGCATCTGGACATAGCATGCAGACAGACTGGCATGCCACGACTCGCCAGCATCTACTACAATTGATGAATTCTAGCATAATGCTGAAACGGCATGAAATGAAATGCTCAGGCCTACCATCCAAACTTATTTCGACTGCATGCCCAGGAAGATTTCAGCCATTGTTTCTGCCAGAGGTGGCACCTGTATATACCCAATTCTATCTGCTTTGTACTCCAAACCACTCGCTAATTTAATCGTGTCTTCTGATTATAATTTGTATGTATAATGAATAAGCTTCTGCTGTTTGGTTTCCCTTATACTGTAGGAATTATAATAGTCAGTAGTGTATTTCATAGTCTAAATAGGCTGCGACGTAAATCCTTCAAGTGTCGTATGACAATGTTACTTATGAAAGTTACTAGTGCCACTAGGATAGTCAATAAATGTAATAATGTTACTCAATGGATAAAATTCTGGTGTAACTATCCTCATACTACACATATCTATACTGAAGAAGGAAAATATGGGTCTATATATATATAAATATATAATCAATAAATGCATTAACATTGTATACATAAAATAGAAAACAAATAGTTTGCGTCGTGAGAGACAACTTAAACCCAGTAAAAATTAATTTAGTCCAATGTAAACTTTTAAAGAAAACAAACAAATTAAGTAAATTAAATATATAACGTTTATTAAGTAAGTAAAAATAAAATTTTAGACTTACATAGCTGGATACCCAATCTTAGGTGACATGATTACATCGATTTTCACTGGAGAACAAGTATTTAACATAATTGGATTTTTTCACATAGTTTAAACAAAGAACCAATGGGATAAAAGGGGGCCTTCTTTCTCGAAATTACATGATATTAAAACACATTTTTCTGCAAAACATAAAACACTCGATCAATTTTTAAGAAACATATATAAAACGGTCTCGTTGATACCGGGACTCGATAAAGAGAACTAGAATCATTTATAATTTCACAGGAACAATTCGTATGATTAAACACAATAAATTATTATTAACCGGATAAAGTTACATTTTTCCATGTCTTTGCACTCGGCGAAAGATGTAAGCACTATTATACCCAGCTACAGACGCCAAGACGCGGAAGCGACTGGAACGGAAACATTTCCTAAAGGAGCTTCGTGGTAACTAGAAAGAAACGAACAAAATATGATGATTTACGTGGTGCACGACGGTTTCCTTGGTCAGTTTCTTCTCCTCGGACAGCCTGGATGTTCCGACGCTCCCCAGCTGTAGTAGTTCTTTCATCTCTGGAAGGCCAAAAGCACGCTTCGGTCTTTCTCACTAAGAGTATATCTATGTCTCTCTCTGAGTACTTGAAATCCCCGCGCCGACGTTTTCTTTACCTGGCGATAATCTTCTATCTTGGCGAGGAAAACGAGGAGGATGGTCACCAAACCGTAAACCTTCCAAGCATCTCAACAGCTCTTTCTCTGAGAAACATTTGGCCGTCCGGTTTTCCAGAAGTAGTCACAATTCGCTCATTTTCAAAAGACAAAGTCACGAGGTCAAAGTTCAACAGTTCAAAGTCACGAGGTCAAACAACTCTCTGCAAATCATGAAGTAAGCAAGATTATTTTCCACTAGCCTCGTGGCAGGGTTTCGAACTAGCAATGATATCGGTTAAACGGCCGACATTTCCACCCCTCGCCAGCGCAACTGCTAATGAATTTGCATACAGATGAACTAGCCAAGAGGAGGATGCGGAATATTCAAAATTAAACACATGGTAAACCGATTAACTAAGAAAAGTCACCTTGAAAGGGAAGGGACGGTGTTTACAAGTAGATAAACTAAATATTTGAGACAGAATTATTGGAACTCTCCAGACAGGTTTATACAAAATTGTCGAATAATATAGTTGCACAGTTACTCAGTAAAACTATCAAATTATATTAATTCTCTTACATTACACCAGTACATCAGTCGAAATTATAGCACCTCAGTTAGAAAATATGTATTCGTATTTTTACAAGAAAAAGGGCTAAATATTAAACAGAAATGAAAAGCAAAACTAATTAAGTTTATACAACAACTAGTGCAACAAAACAAAAAAACTTTAAATTTTAAAATTTAAATAACCTTACGGTCAAATCAAACCACCAACCACAAGCAAATCACGATAATAAAGCCAATTAACTAAATTACGTTTTTCAAGCAAAAATTTTAAAGTAGATAATTACAGCTCAAAAATCAACTCAATACAACTACTTTAAGACTGAACAGGTAATAAAATTAATAAAAATAAAGTTACTGATAATCATTAGGAAACAATATTACATAACACAAGACCATTCATTTGCTGATCAAATTTATGACTTGCGGAGAATTCCTTTATCTTTAATTGTGCATACTGCCACATACGATAGACTGTTTTTAAAATTTGCATTTTTTGGCACCTTTCGTAAACATATATTTTTAGCCACTTTAGCCTTTATTTTATCAAAATTCCTAATATTCGTAAGCTTAATGTACAGGAAAGAACAAGAAACATTTTGAGGATCCGTAATATTTCTTTGGATAATATTAAAATATTCTGCTCTTTACTTTCTTGGAGTTATCAATGTTCGGTTGGCCAGCATTTTTTGTTGGAACGATTTTCATTATCTGTTCTGTAGATTTTACATAGGATCAACATTATTTTATGCAACACAGTTGCAGCCTAGAAAAAGAAGCAGTTAATATTAAATCAATTAAAAATATTTCAGCTATATTTTTCACAATACATATTTATGATAAATAATAGGGTAATATATTTCTTCGTTATTAGAAAATACAGCTTTGATAGCTAAAATGGAAACAGGAATCTGAGTATAAAAAATAAGAAGTTATATTCGAATCTCCTAAGCAAACACATATCTTTTAACTTCGATGAATTTGCATAGATATGTGCTATATAAGCATATACTTGAAAGAGTTCTTTAAAACATCATTCAACAATCCTGGTTGATAGCGGAACTCGGAATGCATACCTGAATTTAGCATAAAGCTACAAAAAACGAAGAAACTTGTTCTAAAACGTTATTTTTGTTGATCTGCGCTTCTGTCTACAGAAATTTCCATAATATGTTCTTGTTATATTAACATATTTTCTATGTGCAGTGCAACATTGAGAATTTCTTTTTAAAATAGCGTTGTGTATTGAGTAAACGGGACGATTACATGGACATTTTTATGGCTTTCTCCATGCATAATATGTGTATATGAGCCAGTTTTTCTTAAGTGTTGTCTACGAAGCCATTGCTTAACTTAGACAGGTAGGCTGATATAGCATCAGCTCCAATAATTTAACAGAATTTAACTTAATATAGCGATATCTCGTTTTAGTCATTTTTCTGAAATTGAACAAAATGATTTAAATCTGAAAAATCTTAGAATCTAAAAAATCCAATAAAACTCAGGTTAGCAATCATAAGCATTGCAAAATAATTTGATTTCTTAAAATGAACTAAGGAAAGCAAATGTGATTTAAATGTGTTCGTCGGGGTGCTAAACAACTGTGTAATTTAGAAAATAAGCAAAATGTTTCTAATTACTCGTTTACTATCGAATATAATAGGTTCCATTTTGCATTCACAGCAACCAAGTTAAGGCACACGTAAATAAATATCCTCAGAGTATAAGAAAACCAGAAAGTATTTACGATTTGAAATTAGGGATTGATTTCAAGCAAACTATTGAAAAACCATCTTCTTAAGCTGTGGAGTATATGGAGAAACTGAAAGAAAAAAACAAAATTTTCATGCTATGAATTAAGGAATTTTCTTCATTAAAATTTTTTCAATATCTGATTCGTTTCAAGATTGAGCAAAAGAAGATTATTGAATATACGATTGTTATATTACTTTTTTCTGCTACATGTGTTTAAGAGCTAAAACCATATCTAGTTTATGTATGGATTCAGGCATCCATGGAAGTTCAGTTTCAAACATATTGGAATTCTTAGCATGAGGTAAGAAAGAGACCTGATAAAAAATACATTGTGGGCTATTAGAAATTAAAATTAGAAATTACTTTACATTTTCATATCAGCGTAAACTAACTATTGTCATTTCATTAAATACATGACTTTTGATCTAATTAATTACTTAATACATGCATTTAAATTTCAAATATCTTCATCTAACTACCCCAGACTTTCGTATATTATACCTATGCATGAATTTGTATAATTACACACATCTTAATTCTTGCAAAGCAAAGTAAGTATAAAATTTGCTTTAAATCTACTGAAACTACGGCATCCATGTTAATCAACGTTAACAAAATCTCTTTAAGTTTCTCTACTAGAGTTGGTTGTATCTGTATGAAACCGTTCCTCAAGCAAATCATCACTTATAATATACATATAACATAATAATAAAATGCTGAAGATTTAATGAGAAATTACAGGAATTAACTGAATTGGGAAAGAAAACGTACATACTTCCCGCTATTCCTCTATTAATAGTAATACCTTAATTTATATTAATTAATAACGTGTAAAATTAGGCAGTATATATATTTCGAAATTCTAAGCATAAATTTGGTTATCTTCTTTTTTTCCCTGGCACTAAATATAAAAGTTATGTTTAGCGCAGTTATAGAATAAAGAAATAACTTAATGAAGCTTAAATAAACCAATACGCTAAAATGAAATACAAAAAATGTTAATATTAACATAAAAGACTATGCACTAGCAGAAGAACGCTTAATAGAAAAGCTCATTATTTCAATTAACTAGCAAGCAATAATAACACCATGTACTATTTTATAAACACCAGTTACCAAAGCAAAATCATAGCAACAAATAATTTGTGCAAAATCTTATTATTTCTTTTAAAAAGATTATCATTACAAACTGAACACAGGTTTTCACAGAAGGCTTTAAATTCATTAAAGCTTTAGAAATATTCCAACGTTTTATGCATGTATAAGTTTTTGAAAATTCGAAATAAATTCATGTCTATTACAAAAGGAACAATTAGCCCAAAACAGTCATAGATTTGAAAACTGCAAATATACTCTCAGTTTCTCCAATATCAGCACATATTTAAATATTTAATAGGTCATGAACAACAATAAAAATGCTATAAAAATATCAGCCTAAACTTAGAATTTCAATTTGAACTGATTCAATTCGATTCGCTGATTTTTTTAAATCTGTATACTTTTTATATTCAGCAAAAATCAATAGAAACTTGCTGTTCTTTCGGATATATTTTCTGAAAGAAATAATTATGATATCATATTTATAAAAACACTTAGTATGATGTTATAAAAAGTATGAAGAAACTGCAAAATTTATGATCAGAGTAATATAAAAGAAAGTGATGGCGTGTCAACGTCAATCGAATTTCAGAAGGCACTGCAAAAATTTAGAAACAATTCTTGAGCAAATGATGCTGATAAAAAATAACCTAGCAGCAGATTACGAACTTGAGAACACAACTGAAAACCTTGATAAAGAGTACAGCACAAACACGAATAGAAAGGCTTTATAAAAATTCTGTAATAAACCAAGTACGTAATTAAGACACAATAACACGCCGAATAAATACTAATTCACAAGTCAAACAACAAAAATCAGCGTTATATTTACAAAATTTTCACACGACTAGTTTCGATGTTTTACCGAACCACCATCCTCAGCTGCAAAACCACAAATGAACAAGATAAGAAATAATGATTAGATAAGATAAGAAAGCCTGGACAAGAATAAGCAAGTTGGTGAAACCAGAACTAAAACATAATTTCTTTAAAGGCCGAAGGCAAATTTGGATTGGAATTAGGATCGTTAACTAGAACAGAAAGATTTTTATGAATGTGAAATGCCTCTAGAAAATCCAGTTCTCCAATGGAAGATGTTTTTTGAATAATTTTGGCAGCAGCAAAATTTAAAGTGTGATTTTCGAACCAACATTATTTCTTATCTCGTTCATTTGCGGTTTTGCAGCTGAGGATGGTGGTTCGGTAAAACCATCGAAACTAGTCCTGTGAAAATTTTGTAAGTATAACGCTGATTTTTGTTCTTTGACTTGTGAACAAGTACGTAATTATAAAAATATTCAATACATTTCTTTTAAATTAAAATTTCCGTTAACAATTTAATTTTTGTATTTATTTGTAATTATCATTTTGAGCATTAATTACTGGATTAGTTTTTAGTTATTATTTTACTAGAAAAGCTTAAAACTGCTATTAACACTCATACTTTGTGATACATAAATCGCCGCCTATTAAACTAAGCAGCTTAATAAACTCAATTATATTTGGATTAGAAATGATTGTAATAAGCGGCGACTATTGTATTACACTTCATTAAGGAAAGCTAGAAATATTCACTTTCCAGTTTTAGAGTTCTGTAAAACAGCTAATTCTAAATACATACTAAACACATATGCTAAATAAAATTCATAAATTATAAATACATACGAAGAAGACAAAATAATTCATTTGGCCTGCTTTTAATAATTGCTTTTTGTATATTGTTACGAATTTGGTATTTAAAAAGCTAATGTTAGTTCAATTATAAATTAAATGGTTTTATTTCCCGCGCAGTGCAGCGCGTGACGAATATTAAAAGAAAGTTAAGCCGGAAAATTGAAAATACAAGAGCGCATGCATTTAATATTTAATAAATATCTCTTTTTGATTTCGAGAAAGTACTAGAAAATTCTCTCGCGCGATGTTAAAATCTTATAAAAGGAGGAAAACCTCTCAGTTTGTTGGACCAATTATGACATATGCGGCGCCAGCGTGGGCTACCCCACTGAAAATGATATAGAGAAACTCCAGAAAGTGCAGAACAAGTTCCTTAAGATTAGCACAAATGCCCACTATTATGTCAGAAACAAAGTATTGCATAGAGACATGAAAACTGAACCACTAAATCAATTTATTCGCAAGATTAATGCAAGCTTCTTCAATGGTGCGGTAAATTGTGAACATCTTATGAACTTTAACTTGTTTCACTACGAGGTACTTGCCGAAGATAGGTTTCTCAGGCCTTATGCTGCTTACCTCATTAAGGAAAATCAAGACTTAATTAGTGTCTATTAAATAATGATCAAGATAGTATCTACTTTCAGTGACACCAAACTCAAGCAGCAAGCGTCTGAGCCTCAGCTTGGGTGGGTGACCACCCATGTGACTTACGGGCTCTTCTTCCCGTGCCTTGTGTTTATCTCTTGACGAACTTGGACTAATACCCATATGTAAATAATTTAAAAGACTGATTTTTTAAATTAATTTTACTATTTCTACTTTCATATATGTTTTGTACTGTATTTAATTGCAATTTTAGCGAGGTATTTCTCAGAAGGCACGTAACCGATGATAAGTCAGATTGCAGCCCACGTGACAACTGGTCACGCCCCTTCGCCATTAGCTCCTGCCCTTCTAAACTCACACTTCAAACTTATTCTCTTTTCAGGGCTCAAAGAGCAAACACCTGATGACAGCCGGAACTCATCAAGCAGAATGCATGATTAGTGTAACTTGGAACTTGGAAGTTCGTTGGAGTTACTTAGTTTGTTGTTGTTTAGAAAACTGCTCTTGTTGACTGTAGCGAATTCACGGATTAGCTTTCTTTAGCTGTGTTGAATTAAGTTCTGAACGTTTGAGTAGTTAAAAGATAACTACTGTGAGATTTTGTAATACTGCATGAATATTTGAGGAAATTTAAGCATAATTCTTGTGATAATAATAAATTTTTGTTCATTATTCATCGGACTTGTGCATTCATTTCAAACAAACCCTTACGCACGGAACAATATTATTTGTATAAAATGCGGTTAGCGGTCAGTTTTTCTTTTTTTCTTTCCTGTGTTATGAAACCCTGAGTTGTCTTAATGTAGAAACGTTTTGATAATAGGAGTGAGGTTGTCCCTGCCCAAGTAGTAATGTCTCAAACAGACTTTATGTTTCTTATCTTGGTGCTCTAGTAAGTTCATTGCTTTGTTCTTTCTGTTTTAGTGTCACTTTTTCCTTTCGCTTGCATTTGTTCAGGGCTTGTGACCGCTTCCTATAAACTGTATTTTTTTCTATTAATCATGACGCGTAAAATCGTTAGAAGACAATATCTGTCAGAAGAAGACTTGGAAAATATTTTACAGAAATTATCTGACTATTGTACTGGCTTAGAAATAAGTCCCTTGAAGAATCTAATACAACTATTTACTCTATTTCATCTGATCAAAAATGATCACATTTACTGTTTTATGTAGCAAAACGTGAATTTTTTTCAATTATAACAAGTAATTCCGATTCAACAAATGAGGGTTTTGTTGTCCCGTCAGAAGTAAAATGTCATAATATTTCACCATCTGGTCTCGAGAAAGAACAAGACGTTCTTTCATCATTCCCATATTGTATCGATTCCAAAAATTAATTTCTAGCGAAAGGAAGCTGCGGAGGGTTACAATTCAGCGTTGAACTCGAATTTAGTGAAAAACAAGCAAGTAGTTGTGGTACAAAAAGACGAATAAAGCGTGGAAAAGTCATAGACCAATAATCAAATGAAGGCAAATCTGCTGTTTTGAAAATAAGTTAAAAGATGAAGAAATAGCAAATCATGGTACAGTGTGCGAAGTTTTGCTATAAGCAGGTATGTCAACTGTTTTTGCTAAGAGAAAAGTAATTTATGGGTACACATAAGGTAGAGCATGCAGACTTTTTATCGGTGCAAAAACACTGCATGATATACAGTAATGCACTGAAGCCGAGGCAAGCCCCAAATCGAGAAATATAAACTGAATTTATCACTTTTGTGGAGCTAGACCCTTTTATTTCTCTACTATATGCTTATAGAACCTTGGCTGCAGATGGAATTTCTGTTTTGAGTTTATGATCCAATTCCTGGGTCCAAAATTATTCAGTGAAACAATTCATGGGGATAGATTCTTGAAAACTTCAGCTAGATCGCAGAGATTACAAACTGATCTATTAGTGTTGCTTTAGAAGTATGAAAGACTTTTATAAAATAGTTTTTATTATATTAAAAAAGCAGATGAAAGTAATGATGAACAGTTAACTCAACAAAAGGAAGAGGACGCTTTATCCAGTATATATTGTAAAAAGTCAATGAGTTCGGCATAAACTCTTGGCGTTTAATGATGTAAAAAAATGGTTTTAAATAGAGACTTTTATTTATGAAAAATGAAAGTGGACCAGTTGAAGAACTTGTTTGGAAACATGCCATTCATCGGTTGATTGAGCCCTTTTGTAACACCAAAAGTAATGCTAGTACACACAATTTCTTTACCTTTTTGAATTAAAGTAATCATCTATATGGGCACAGTTAATCGTGCAATAACTTTCGTCTAAAGTATAAGATTAATAGCAATGGTCATGTTGTAAAAGTGAAATTGTTGTTATTTATACGTAAAACGAAAAAAAAAATTTAAAACATTTTTTGAAGAATTTTAACCGTGTAACCAAATTAAATTTAATAAACTTAATTATAGCATAATAATTAAAAGGTCTTTAAAATGGCAGATGATTTTCTATTAACTGAGTTGTAGTCAAAATTAAGTACATGATAATAAAAAAATCTGTTTTGTTAATATATAAACTTTACTTCAGAAACTAGCTTCTAAAGTCTATTTATTTTCATTTAGTATAATTACTTTTTATTTCTTTCCTGTAAGCTGAATGTCTTTGTCACTTCTTCAAACAGGTACACAGCTTGAAACAAACGGCTTGTACACGGCTTGAAAACAAAAGCCCTGCTTTTGTAAATACAGCAAATATTAAAAATGCCTTACAGGAAGATGTCATGTGATAAAAGATTTGAAAGGATCCAATGGATATTGTTGTTTCAGCTGATTTCTCTTCCTTGATTAATCCCGTGAAAAGATTTGCCCGTTAACAAAATATTATTATTTCTGTAACTAGCTCTGGAATCTGAGTCATCTTAGGTATATTTCTGTTTGATTAAAGGTTTTCTGTTATAAGAATTGTTTAGATAAGCGCTAGTAGTTGCTACTCATCCCTGCTGGCTAACAGTCAATGTACAAATTTAGAGATTTTAAGTCTGGTTGGTAATATTTTGAAATTCTGCGAAGTAGGAAGAGATTATGTTAAGTTTCACAAGAATTTAAAAAAACGTTAAGTGGGATTGCTTTCTAAAAACACCTCTGTTAGCATTAAATTTGATCTAAATCTTTAACTTACTTAAAGACGTTGGTAGATGTCTGAAATATCACCTCTAAAGTAGCCTAAGAAAGTGTAATATGCTTTTCATAAATTTTTAAACAATGAGCATAGCAGACATAATTTTTCATGCCTCTTTAATAGCATATACATAATATTACTGTCACATATATTTCAAAATTATAGCAAACATATTTATTCTTCCAGGAAAAAATGATGCTATTTTGTTATTTATATTCATTATTTTATTAAATGCTAGTACGCGATATACAATGTCAGTTGTGTTTGATTCATTTTATCAATTTTATTGACATGATTAAAAATTTCATATTACCTATGAAACAAAAAATATAAATAAATGTTAACCTTTTAGATTCGAATATTTGATCTTAGTAGTTTAACAGTTTGTAAGTTTTGTATTTATTTATGTAATATGCAAATTTTTCGTAAGAATTATTTTATTTTTTAAGCAAATATTATCTCTTCATTTTTTGTGACGTTTATCATTTGCCAATACTACGAAAATACTTCCAAAAACAGGCACTTAAAGAAAAAACGTAAATTAATTGTCTGTTAGATTATCAAATAATGGCAGTTACACGTTCATCTTCAGGTGTATACTCATACGCAGTTATATAAAATAGCCATATATTTATCTCTAAAATAGAAAGTTTTTACAGTGTACGATTATAGAATCGTTAATAAGCATTACAAAAATATAACAACTATTGCGGAATGAGAAGCTTGGGTTGGCAAGAAAATGTGCTGAAATGCTACTTTCTTAGAGGACCACGTCCTTTCAGCTGCCAGTCATCCATCATCTGTAAAAGATCAAAAACATATAAAGCAGCAAATTGGCTATTTCTAGAGTGATATCTATATACTGCGGTTATATATTGCATTTCTTTCCTCAGAGGAGAACGAAAGGCATCATAAAAATAGAATATAGATATAACGTGATACGTTAACCCTTAAAGCAATTGTAAAAACGAACTACGGCATTTTTTCACATTATTTCTCAAAGATCGGATGAATAATTTTTCAAGATATAAATTTATCAATTTATTATAAGGAAGATAGTTTGTCTAATTAGTGTATATTATGAATATTAAATTTGATTCCGAATAGCAATTTATTTTCCAAACGTTTTTGTCAATATATTGTTACGAATTTGGTATTTAAAAAGCTAATGTTAGTTCAATTATAAATTAAATGGTTTTATTTCTCGCGCAGTGCAGCGCGTTACGAAGATTAAAAGAAAGCTAAGCCGGAAAATTGAAAATACAAGAGCGCGTGCATTAAATAAATAAATATGTCTTTTGATTTCGAGAAAGTACCAGAAAATTCTAATGCGTGATTTTTTAAATTCTTATAAAAGGAGAAAAACATCTCAGTTCGTAGTAGTTGCTTAGTTTGTTGTTGCTTAGAAAACTGATGTTGTTGATTGTAGCGAATTCGCAGATTAGCGTTCTTTAGCTGTTTTGAATTACGTTCTATTGGACATTTGAGTAGTTAAAAGAAAACTACTGTGAGCTATTGTAATACCGCACAATAATTTGAGAAAATTTAAGCATGTTTGTTGTGATAATAATAAATTTTTGTTCATTTTTCATCGGACTTGTGCATTCATTTCATACGAACTCGCACGCACGCAACAATTTTTGGCGTCAGGAGTGGGGTTTGAATGCCAATAACAAGAGCGATGGAAGAGCAGTTAAGGCAGTTGATATCAGCCTTTTGCCTCGTTTAAAGAAGAAGTGAAAGAAGAGATGAAATCTAGCCAAGGAAAGATGGAAGGGGCCGTCAACTCCGTTAAGGAAGAAATGAAATTGGGCCAGGAATCAGTTAAGGACGAAATGAAAGCCGTTCAAGCTGGTCAAGAAGAAATGAAAAGAGAAATTACCTTCACAATAGAAAATAAATTTGAAGCTATGGAAGGCAGAATTGACACAATTGAAAATAAAGTTGGACAATTTGAAGAAAAAGTTTCTTCCGTAAAAGATCAAATTGAAGAAAGAATTTCTTCGGAAGAAGAAATTTCTTCTTTTCTTCGAAAAGAAGAAATAGAAGAAAGAGTTTCTTCTGTAAAAGAACATATAGAAGAGAGAGTTTCTGCTGTGGAGGAACGAATTGAAGGAAGAGTTTGTGCCGTCCAACACCAAATCGAACAACAAATTTATGAGAGAGTTTCTGCAGTTGCCAAAGAAATGGATACTTTAAAGAAATTCGTAGCGACGGCAGGGAGCAAGAGTGATGATTTAAAATTCTTACCGATGCCTGCTCGTCCATCTGTGAAGCTATCCACATATGATGGGAAGACATCCTGGGAAGTGTATAAGACCCAGTTTTCTATCGTTGCGGATGCGAATGGATGGGATTCCCAAGCTAAGGCCTGTTATCTTGTCCCTTCTCTGAGAGCAGACGCAGCGAATATCCTGCAGACGCTTCCCAAAAACCAGAGACTAGACTTTGAAGCTCTATCCGGCGCATTGAAGCTGCGCTTTGGTGAAAAGTGTTTGAAAGACTTCAGCAGGCTTCAACTAAAATCCCGTCAGCAGAAGCCCACCGAAACATTTCAAGAGCTCGCCACGGATGTTGAAAGGCTGTCACATCACGCCTTTTCGGAGTGCCCGACAGAGAAAGGAGAAATCCTGTCGCTGCAATATTTCATCGACTGCATTCGGGATCCTTAAATACAGAAAGCTCTTCGAATGGCAGATGTAAAGGACATAAAAAGCTCTCTGTTGTACGCCATGAAGTTCGATGCAGCCCAGCAAGCAACTAGTAGAGATCGCTACCCAGTTAGAGCTGTGCGAGTCCATGAGCCAGTGGATCAACTGATGGCTCGTTTAGATGATTTAGCCAGACAAGTCGACGCTTTGATACGGAGTAGGAGCGAGAAGAAAGTGGCTCTAAGGTGTTGGAGATGTGGTAGTGAAGGTCACTCAAGACGGAATTGCGGAACGCCCCAGGGTACGGAATATAAAGCAGATGGTTTTACCAGACAAGTCAGTGGCTTGAGACGGAACAGAAGTGAAAAGAAACTAGTTCTAAAGTGCTGGAACTGCGGAGTTGAAGGCCACATACGAAAAAACTGCAAAACACCCCAAGGTACGGAAAATGAGACCATTTCCCAGCAATGACGCAGTAAAGAAATTAGTGAACATATCGAGGAACGGAGGTTGCCAGATAATTAAAAACCTTGTTTTAAAGCGCTTAAAATTTATACAGTGAGTGGCAACAGTAACGGACTGTTCATTAATGGGAATATCGATAGAGTTCCTTGCAGTATGATCATTGACACGGGAGCTAATGTTACCATCATTAGGAAAGATTTAGCTGAACAGTTTAAAGATAAACTTATTTGGACGCCATCCTGTGTTACCCTTCAGACTGCGTCTGGTGATAAGATCGACATAACTGGGAAGTTAAACGTAAGCAAGTGCCGCCTACCATCACACGGCATATGTGGCGTATATCACAGATCCATGCATACTCGGATTGGACTTTTTAAGGAAATACAATTTTTCCTTAGCCTTGAAAGACAACAAACTGCTTTCAGCATCTGATGGCATGACTATCCATCCTCAAAAAGGAGCCTCGCCTGGAAGTGCCGACGCCTTGTCCGAAAGATCCAGCTCGGGAAGCTGCCAAAATCATACTAGGGTCGAAAAGAAACGCAAGACTACCAGCTCTTCTCCAGCCCAGATGCTCTTCGGTCGAGACCTTCGTCTGCCTTGTGACCGCCTGTTTGATCGCCGTACGGATGCGCCTTCATCGCCTGAGGAACACATCCAAGATGTCCAGGCCGGTTTTGAAGTGATGCCCCGTTTCGCACGAAAGTGAGTGAACTTGGCGACGGAGAAAGTGAAGACCAGATACAACACGAGAGCTACTGGACATAGATCCAACAAAGGAGACAAGGTGAGGTTGTGGAACCCGATTCAACGAAAAGGACTCAGTTCTAAACTACAGTCACCTTCCGATGGTCCATGTACAGTGCGGAACAGACTGAATGACGTCTCCGTAAGTCTTCGAACTCTAAACCTAAAGTCGGTCATTACGACAGGTTAGCTCATTACTATGGCCATAGTACGTAATGTAAATAATTGTAAATAGTATAAGACCATGGTCCTTTTTGTTTTTAAATGTGTATTTGATTTGATTTGTATTTAGTATTTGATATGAATTTAGTATTTGATTTGTTTAAGTTATATATTACATTTATTGTTCATGTTGTTTAATATTGTAATGTAATGCTTATTAATGCATTTATGCCACAATTGTAAGTTTAGCTTCCTGTACAGGGATTGTACAGACCGGGACGTGCAGTCCTTGGGAAGGGGGCAGTGTTACGAATTTGGTATTTAAAAAGCTAATGTTAGTTCAACTATAAATTAAATGGTTTTATTTCTCGCGCAGTGCAGCGCGTGACGAAGATTAAATGAAAGCTAAGCGATAAGCAACGGAGGACGTGGGCACTGTCCCTTTACCAAAAGGTTAATCGGTATAGCACCACGTCCACCTATATCTAGAGCCTAAAGAGGAATTACAAGACGCCACGCGCCGGGCGCCCAAACCCAGAGCCAAATTCAACCCGGGGGCAGTCCAACAGACCAAATGCCCACGAAAGACAGTCCCAACAACCGCCCAGGCCCCACATTTATTAAATAAAATAACAAAAGCATGCAGGGCCAAAAAGGGCGAGTTTGGACAATAAGCAAAAATTTTACAAAGGTGTAATACACACAAATATAGAATATACATAAGCTAAAGTACAGTCTGATGTTGGGCAGCCCAATAATATACAATGAATAAATATAGACAGTAGAATTAGACTTAATGACAATATAACATAAAAATAGAGAACATAGTGAAATAATGAATGTAAATGATTACAGGAATACACAGAGGATATACCAAAAGAAATAAAAATAAAAGAATACAATGTAACAGAATGCAATAGCGGTACAATACACTTGATCACGTGGTATTGTGGGAAAAACATGCAATAAGGCTAATTATACGATTATGAGGAATAAAAATAACATATTTAGCCTGCATAAAAGTTAACGAATATAAGATACTATACAATACTATACAATATTACAATACAATACAATAAAAAAAAAATTAACATATTTAACCTGTACTAAAAGCCAACTGATATAAGATACTATACAATACTATACAATACCACAATACAATACGATACAGTAGATACAATACCACAATATAATACGATACAGTAGATGCTATACAATACTATACAATGAAAATACAAAATACATTCAGTGTTGGTGACACAAAAATACATTTAAAATTGTCATGACACTAGTGATGAAAATACAAAATACATTCAGTGTTGGTGACACAAAAATACATTTAAAATTGTCATGATACCAGTGATCCTAATGCAGCAAATAAATTGATGCAGTTACCTGCATAAAAGATAACTTATATAAGATACCATACAATACTATACAATACTACAATGCAATACAATACAAAAGCTAATTAAACGATTATAATGAATAAAAATTAACATATTTAACCTGTATAAAGCCAACTGATATAAGATACTATACAATACAAAACAATACCATAATACGATACGATACAGTAGATACTATACAATACTATACTACTATACAATAGAAATATAAAATACATTCAGTGTTGGTAACACAAATATACATTTAAAATTATCATGACACTTGTGATCCTTATGCAGCAAATAAATTAATGCAGACAGTTAAATGTGTTGCTATACATTTGCAAAATGAAAGCTAAGCCGGAAAATTGAAAATACAAGAACGCGTGCGTTAAATAAATAAATATGTCTTTTTGATTTGGAGAAAGTACCAGAAAATTCTGGCGCGTGATTTTTTAAAATCTTATAAAAGGAGGAAAACATCTCAGTTCGTAGTAGTTGCTTAGTTTGTTGTTGCTTAGAAAACTGATCTTGTTGATTGTAGCGAATTCGCAGATTAGCGTTCTTTAGCTGTTTTGAATTACGTACTATTGGACATTTGAGTAGTTAAAAGAAAACTACTGTGAGCTATTGTAATCCCGCATGATAATTTGAGAAAATTTAAGCATTTTTGTTGTGATAATAATAAATTTTTGTTCATTTTTCATCGGACTTGTGCATTCATTTCATAACGAACCCGTACGCACGCAACAATATATCTATTTTTCAGCCCACAATGAGAAGTTCTGCATCCTGTTATTTTTATTTTATTTTTCTTGCATTTTACACAATATTTATGAAAGATAATTATAATAAAAATTGTGGTACAGACTACTACATACCTTGTTATCGTCTCAGTTTGTAATTTGATGAGATTTCTAATTTAATTTATCTGTTCGACTTCTTTATTATTTCCTTCTAACTTTTATGATATATTTTTCATGAAGAAGAATAAAAGACTTTAACTGGAAATAAAATTCAGGTATTCCTAATCTCATATAATGACTACAATGAAAACAAATTGCTGCAAGTTCAGTCTTGGTAAAAAGGTGCAGTGCTCTTCATACGGTTTTGCGTGAGAGCATTAAACTTATCTGAACTCAACAGAAAAAGGAAATTGTCTACTAAATAGGCCGGTAAATTCAGATTAATAAAATCAGTTTCTTTTGTGGGTTTCGAATACTCAACGACAAAACATTATTCAATAATTAAATGTGTGTAGCTCCAAATCAACGGTTTAAATTAGCCTGCTATGGCTTTGTATTTAGTTTCCATTTACGCTGCTATACTTTGTGTTTAATTTGTAAAACCTAGTGAGCCGGGTATTGCAGAATGGAGTGAAATAAATAACATTGAGTGCTATTTTATTGCACTTAAATGTTTATTTTACAAATTAAATTCTCTGCCTTTATTAGCGTTAAGGATGTTAGCCCAGAGATGGACTATTAATTTCGTCTTGGCATTTTGCGTTGAAATTGAATCACTTTCGAATTGTTGCCACCAAATATTATCGCCTTGTATTATATTTAAAAGAATTAAATAATGAAGAATCTGCTTAAATGTATATAGGGTGTCCCGTAAATGTTGTGATAAACTTCTATTAAATGTAGGGCACACCATTAAGGATTAAAAATTGCATAGGATCCCATACCCGGAAATGTCAGGGTGAGTAGTAGCAGAGTGAGAAATGGGAAAGGAAACAAGAAAGTGAATAGTTTGAAACATTTATTGGACGTGAATACAAATTGTGTACGACAGCTTGAATTTTACGATAGATGCTCGAAGTTTGCACCATCAGATGCCAAACATGCCTGACACTGACGGACCATTGATTGCCGGACATGTTCAAGCACACCGGGAGTTTCTTTGATTGTAGCAGCTGGGCAGGCGAATCTTGCGACACTTTTGATACGACACTTTTGATGACTTTCTACAACGCAGCATTAAGCAGTCGCCGAACAAACCCGTCCACACATTAACTTTGAAATGTTGTTGTGCCGTGTGGTGCTAACCACCTTGGGGATTTTCTTGAGCCTATAAATGCTGACTGTGGTGATTGAATATGCCATCCCTATTGAATATGGCCTCATTCGTGAACAATACATAAGCTGGGAAATTAACATGTTAGGCATTTTCTTGCAGAAACCACTGTACAAAATGCACACATTCACGATGGTCAGCGGGGAGCACTTACTGAACCCCTTGGAGACGAAAGGAGTGTAAGAACTCGAAATTCAAGACGCGTTAGACAACGTAAGAGACATTCTTAACTGAGAAGCAATGGCAAGTATGCTGGTTATTGAATACGGGGGAATTACTCTCCACCGTATCCAACACACTTTCTTCCCTAACAACCGAATGAGTCAATCTTAGCCTGCCGTTTCTTGTCCTACCACTTCTTAATGACCTGCTTTCGCACAAAGTTTGATGCAGACGCGCAAACAAACTGTGGGGTGGTTGATATCTGTTGGGAAAGGGTTCTCGATAAAAGAGTGCAGTGGCTCGTCCTTTATCTTCAGCTGCCCCATACACTAAGTAGATGTCTGCCAGCTCTCCGTTCGTACAGCGTTCCATTCTCTTCGTATGGTACCTACCACTCGAATGCGGCAATCCTCACTTTCCACTAGCACTCTCCTGTACTACAAACTCTGGCGGCGAACAATGACGTTTCTGAGTATGAGTTCCTATGCAATTCTTAATCCTTATGATGTGCCCTAGCTCCCTAGAAGTTCGTTGCAACATTTATGGGACACCCTGTATATGTTTCTCGCATTGTGATAAAACAACGGCGCCTAGAGGGATCAAATTTTAAATAACGTAATTCTCCACCCGAATATGGGCATCTGGTATATCAAAGTTAGAATTTGTTTTATTATCTATTTCATATTTTGTAAACCGTTAACGAATTTTTTATTAACAAACTCAAAGATTTCAAAGCGAGCAATGGCAACACTGTACCAAATTTTTTTTTCCAGTGCGCGAGACTGTGTAAATTCTAAAGATGTGCTCCTTTTAAATTATTCTGTGATATTGCTGTTGAATGGTTTAAGTGCCAAGAACATGATATATAATAAATAAAGGCAACACACAAAACGTTAAAAAAAGCCTCTTTTGGCGTAATATAAAATTTGGAGAGCAATATGAAATCTGAAAATTTTCAGATTATAAAAAAAAACTTCCTGTGTTTTATGACGTAGTCCTTTCAGATTTTTATTATAATTATATAAGATTTTATTATGAACATAATAGGATTATATAAGATTTCATTATAAACATAATAAAAGAAAAAAAATCGTTTAGAGTTTTGTTATGTAGTTTGTTTTATTTCTATTTTCATATGACTAAAGATGCTGTAACAGTTATTTTTAATTCTAATTAAAACTTTAATTTGTAATACGCAAGCATGTCTTCTTAATAAATAGCAGAGAACTGTAACTGATTTGTTTTAGATACCTCTTAATGATCATTCAATCTTCTCTGATTATAAAGGAACATTAGAATCCTCCTTGTAATTTATTAATGATTTATTATGAATTATTATGATTTATTATAATTTATTATGATTTGTTAAACTGCGTGAGATGTTTCCAAACGTTTGCAGATACTTTGAACAAATAATATGAAAAATCTTTTAACAGTTAACCGAAATCTGAGCACTCATAATTTTGTGGATAATAAAATATCCATAAAATAAAATATTTATTGCACAGATTTCAAAGTAATTAACTTTTATAATTTCCAGATAAAGACGTTTGCCTGATACATATAGGAAATATCCTATATTTTAATTGTGATACCGTAGTGCATTGTCTCAACTTTGCATAGTAATAGACACAGGAATGCCTTAGGATATTTTCATTGAGATTCGGACACCTTAAGTTTATTGAGGTAAATGAAACTTTCGACATTTGCTGCTAATTTCTGATGATTATTACTCCGATAACAATCGTGTTGACGATCTTTCCTAAACACATTTCTACCTCGCAACTTATACTCGTATTTATTGGACGGATGTAGGAGATTTTCGCAGATGAATAAAGTACTCATTTTAATGTTAATAGTTAATGTTAATAATTTAATGCTCAAAACTATTTGAAGAATTATTAATTGCGTACTTTCTTATGCTAGTGGTATTCAAACAGCGAGTTTTTATACAAAATTCTGTTGATTCAATACCTGTTTGGATATCCATGAATGACTTAGTTTCTTCGGTGTTTTGGAGCAACCGCTAATTTCTTAAAACTAGTAAAAGATCGCTGGCTTCACTTTGATTGGATGTGTCATCAGAATTCCAGAGATGGTATTTGTCATCAGAATTCTGTTCTCTAGAGAACTGAAATAAACTTCGATGTTTTAATGAAACGCATTTTTAAAATATTAAATACATACATTAATTACTTCCACATTATTTTTCAATCTTATTTTTTAACATGTTAGTTTGCGATGTGAATAGTATTTTTCAATAATAAAAACGTATACTCTTTTGATATCACATTCATCTGCTTACAGTCATAATTAACGAGAGAAAAGGATTTCTTCTAAAAGAGTAATATGCATGACATGATATTTAGATTGTACATTTATATTAAGGAAATGATGATTTATATGAAAAGATTTTGGGTATTTTTACTTTGATCTAAAAATAATTAACTAACCAAATATATCAAATAATTCAGTTAAATTGAGTTTAAAACTGTTTAGATATTTAAAAGGAATGATATGTAGAACATATTTCATTTTATTAAATGAATACCAAAGTTCTTACTTGTTTGTGCAAACATAAATTTCAAAAACCGAATTTTAATTTCTCCACCAAAAATTTAGAACTTTTATTTAATATTTTAAATAATCATACTCTTAATGACAGTAAACAAAATTCTCATTATATCAGTATATAATATTATCTGAATAACTAGTAGACTTATTTGATCTCCTATAGATGTACAGTAATAATAAAGAGTGGACAAAATGATTATTTATCAGATTTGTTTTCAATATTTTGCTAAATTTATATTATTTATTATGTTTGATTTTATAAGTTTTTTAAATATTTAGCTGTTTATATTAAAATAACAAATATATGAAATAGTAATTTTGTTTTAATAATTTATTACCGTAATTTCCCATAATATTATTTGCAAAACTGGCAAATGTGTTATTAATTATTTTCTGCCAAATAAAAAATATTTAACAGAATAAAATTGAATTTTTCATTCACTTTTTTATAAAATTAAAAATCTATTATATCATACTTTAACATGATGTAAGGAAGAAAGCACTGTACCAGCTACAAATATCTAGTACTGTCCCGATTTATTGTAAAGTGAATGTACAATCTCCAAAAAAAGCAACGTTTTCGGCAGTTATTTCCTAAAGTTGACAAAATTATTGTGAATTTTCATCTAAAACAAGCTTTGAAATGTAATTTTAATATATTGGTTTGAGGAATCTCCAAAAGAATAAAGAGGTTTCATGCTTCTAGAGCCTCCTGTACCACCAATACTGATTATATGCCGCTTTTAATAACACATTTCATCCCTTGGGATTTCCTTCCCTCTTAGTCTTTTAGTTCAGTTCTGAAAAACATTAAGTATTCATATAATTTTCACCTTTGTCAAGGTATGCATAAAGCGAGTTCCCCTAAATTTTAAAATGGATTTCCCTACCTATCCGTCATTTTCGAACTTCAAAAAGACGGGGATATATAATATTCTTGATGGTTCTGAAAGTCATTGCGAGTGAAAGGACAGACTGTGCGCTGATGAAGATAGTGGTAACAGTGGACGATGGAGTCGACATGTAAGCTGGCAGAAAAAGGCCAGCAGTAGTTTGAGCAGCATTAAAGCTCGGAACCTAGGGAGTAACAGTGGACAGCAAAAAGTGTGAATGATATTCAGGATATAGGAAAGTACTAGAAATGATGTATCTAATTATATATTATAATTTTAATATATTCTGTATATTTTATTAGATTTATTTTAAATAAATTATATTATGATTACTAAAAGTTGTTTATCCATCGATAATTTTCATTTGTTATTCTTATTGCAACCGCATCCTTCGAAATTAAAATATTCGCATAAATTTCTTCTTTTGATTTTCGCGCGATACTATTAGCAAAAAAGGAGGTATACGAGAGAAACACAATATTTTTAATATTATCTAAGTTGATTTGAGAATTTTCTTATGTGAAATGAAAAAAAAAAAAATCTAGAACTGAAATTTGAAGAAAAGTATTCCTAAATCTTCTTTGTAGGCGACTCTGTAGAACCTATATTACAATGATAGTCTTTGAAGAATGAGTTTCATTAAAGCTTTAGAATGGAGCTTGTGGAGTACAATGCTCTCAAACAAGAGTAAATATGTTTATGGTCATGTCAGCTGAATCAGAAATTTGCATGAAAATCACTTTTGATCAATGGAACTGAATTTTCATCGCTTTCTTTAGTACGAAACCAAACTCTAGAAATCCTAACCGTGTAATGAACATTGTACGTGTAACTAATATTGCACTCTCTTGGTACCTATAAAAAGATCTTAAACTAGTCAAACCTTACGCTGACGCGGCTTTGCACAAATGTTAGATGGATTCACAAGTGGAATAACAATATGACTGAAAATAAACACTTTTATATAGCAATCAAAAAGTAAGAAAAATGAATGAACCACATCAGACGAACACATTTTTCTCTATGCAAACATTCCAATAAAATGCCGTGCAAGCAATCCCTTTTGTTTTGTAAGCCAAGGAATACTTTGTGCAATTCCAAGGCATTCACATTGCATAATAAAGTTAACCTCACTGTTCGGAGAATAAAATGTTTCAGACATAAAAGCAGAGCTCCTTTTCCTCTTTGTTTGTAGAGCTACAAAAGAGGGGAACGTAACTTCCTGATCTGGGAGGTCTTTTTTTCCCTGTTGAGCATGAATAAGTAAGGCCCTTGTGGCTGTCTTATCTTTATATATGAGGAAAGGTGGCTTAAGTTACTCTTAATGCTATAGAAATGCCACAACTTTCTACAGTCAGTGCTGATTTCGTTCTCGAAGTTAACAGATCAACCGTTTCTTACAGTTTCTTTAAATTGATCTTTTAAACTCGATTTCTGAGAGCTTTCACAAAGATAAATAAAACATTCGATTGCATGTAAATTTAGCTGTCGTAAACGAAAGAACAGCAGCATAGAATTTGTGTATCCTTTTCTCCTGTACCACGAGTATTGCTTATTCAGCAGCAAGTTAAGGTTGTTTAAAAAAGAACGCCTGTTATATAACTCATTTTAAACTAAGGACTATTCGAAATTAACTTCATTTCACGTTATTCCAGATAAAGTTGTTAAATTTGATTTTCTTTAAGAAGCGGATTTTCAAAGAGGTTTTAAATATAAATGTATACATCTCCCCTTTTTTCTTACATCTTTTCTTGGTTCATTTTTTTAGATTTTTTTAAAATACAATACTGCTATTTGTTTTCTTTCACAAGTGTTCGGGCCTCAAATATCAGCAGCAGGCTTTCTTTTTTTTTTTACTCCAGAAATAAGTTTTTATTCAGAACTTTATTTATGAGAATTTCTAACTTCGGGAGAATCAAAAACCGTTCTAGAAAAGAAAACCGGAAAATTTTGAATGAAATTTATCTAAACTTTAAAGACTGTATTTATTACAATTTCAAGATAGTATTATTTATTTAATTAGCATGAAATATGATACTTCATGCAATTTTCATTCATATTCAGTTTGATGCGTGAAAGGTTTAAATTTCTTCAAATGTATTCAACGTGAAAAAATTTCTTCAAACTTATTATTAGCTATTTGAAATTAGTAAGATGTAATTAGGAGAGAACCACTCCTTCCTATACATTTTGAAGCAGTCAAAGCTGAAAACTTCACAATTGCTAATTTTTTAGAAATAATCTTTGAAACTAGAGCGTTTATGGTAAAAATTCTTTTTCAAAGTAGAAGAATTATCTTAGACATTAAGACGTCATGTTACCAAAAAGAAATCATTCTTAAAAAATTTTGAATTTATTATGTGAACTATGAATATTCCAAAATTCTAAGTTTTCATTCATTCTAAGTTTAGATGCTATTTGTTACTGAAAATAAAATCCAATGGCATGCCAGGATTTCTGTGAATGTGTACCTACGAAAAACGAAAACAAACTGCTTCTCTTTACTTTTCGCAGCTCAAAAAATATTAGAATCTGAAACTGAATTTTGAATTTTAGTTTAAATACGTGGTAAGCGGTGGAATAGCAATTTATCTGAAAGCTTATCACTTCTTCTGAAGCAAGTATGTCAAAAGGCAGAATTTTTAATACTACACTATAAACTTGATTCATTATATGTAAAGCAGATTTCCTTTTCTCACACTAGATTATAGAAGAGTTTATCCAGATTTGTTACAAATAATTCATGTACTATGCAAGAATATTAGAAAGCTTCAGGATTTGCATCTAAACATAGCCAAACTGTAGCGATTTTATTATCTTTGAATTGTATTTTCTGCACTCTATAATCCCTCTTTAATTTCAAAATAAAATACATTTCATTTTATTATAAATACTTTTTTTCGTTCTAAAAGTTTGCTGGACACTTATTAGCAATTTACTTTTAGTTGTATCATACACCGCTTAATTGATATTTTTGGAACGAGTTAGCATGCAATAATATTCAGCATAGCATTAAAAATTCGTTAATATGAAGCCGAGATTATTCGTATACAAAGATTGTTTGTATTAGTTCTTTTGCGTGTATTGGTTCGGATGTTGCATAAAAAGTAAACGGTTTAGGTTAGCATCTACATATTTCCGTATTCAATTTAATGTAATGATATTCCTTACTTTCTAATAAAATGAAAAATCAGGCATACTTTGAATCTCTGTCTATCTTTGAATTTATGACATGACATCGAATTTTCTTTCATAAAAGTACTAGAAGTTATTCCATTTTGTGATGAAACACTAAAGCAGTTTCCTCAATACCATACATAGGAATAAATATTTTCCTAGCCTTTTATAATACTGTATCCTAGTTTTGCGTAAAAAACATTTATGTTCTTAACGATGAATGAATACACACTTAATGGATTTTCTCTACCTGCTAACCCGAGGGTAATGAGCTATTGGAGTTAAGTATAGTTCTTTACTGCCCTCTGTGAATTAATCATAAAAATATTTTTCAAAAAATAATTTTTTAATGTTTTCAAAATACGCATGTACTAAAAATAATTCAAGACCATATGTCTTCCGAAGAGTTGCACTCACAGTAATGACTGATACGGGAAAACATCAGAAACTCACCCAGAGTTTCACCTTTCTCATAGCAGGTGGCAGCATAAATATTTCACCTTAATACGTTAGTTAGCAGCAGACTGAAACGTTACAAAATAGTAAAAAGGCTTGTGTATTTTGGAACATGCGACTGCTAATCTGTACATCTGTGTCTATGCCATATAACTGAAAACGCAATGTATTTAAATTCACTTAATCATTTACAGCAAGCCTGGACAACAGCTTATATTAACAAGCTTAACAAAGGCTCTGCAGGCCTCTTTAAAAATCAAGTCACTTTTATAGAGACTCATTACAAGCAGCAAACTCTTTGAATTCGGAAGAAACAGAATGAATCAAAGTATAAAAAATAAACATTTGCATGAAAAAACCTAAACCTGAGAAGCATTGTAATAACATGATTTACAGTGGTGGCCAAAATTGTGGACACTTTTGGAAATTTTTATGTTTCTGAACTTGCTTATAGAATATGTTATGCTTATAGAAATGTTACGTTTCGCAAAATGCAAACTTGTATATATCATTTTAAAGAGAATTTATTACTGCATTTAATCCAAAACACATAATTTAATTATTTGCAACACAAAAGAGTTATATGTACTTTAATATAAATAAAAAACACAGTTATGAAGTGGTTTGTAATGTTTAGCTATCCTGGCCAATCACTGTTCTGGTTCTGAGAACCAATCAAATGTTAGTAACTGCCAGTAGAAGCTGACGTCAATTTTACACTTGAAACAATTCATTATTTTGCTTTGTTCTGTAGAAGGAGGACCTGTTTCTTATACACTGCAATTACGAGTAGGAACTTTTGTAAAAAATTTTAATATTTAGTCAAGAAGCAATGACATCAAATAAAAGAGTAAATTGGACACCTAGAAAGAGATGTAATATTATTGTGTTACGAGAAAGTGGTCTTTCCTATGCTGAAATTGCAAGAGAGGTGGGTGGTTCAGTGACTACATCTGGAGTCCGAAAGTTTTTTTACGATATCAGGAGACAAATTCAATAAAAAACAAAGAAGGGAAAGGCCGAAAAAGGTGCACCATATCTATTGATGAGAGAAGAATAAAACGACTATATCTCCAAGATAGAAAAATGTCATCAGCGGCCATCAAAAGTGATCTGAATGGTGCTGGTGTTTCTGTCAGTTCAAGAACAATCAGGAGAAGATTAATACATGTTGGACTGTGAGTTAGAATTCCACAAAAGAAGCCCTATCTTAATTTTCAACAACGAAAAAAAAAAGACTACAGTGGGCAACAGAACACATTAATATTGGACAGATGTTCAGTGGTCTCAAGTTATATGGAGTGATGAAACTAAGATATCGTTATTCGGTAGTGATGGGCGAAAATATGTAAGACGTAGAATAGTAAAAGAGCTACATCCTGACTGCATTCAAGCAACTGTGAAGAACCCAGCTAGTGTTATAATTTGGTCATGCATGTCAGCAGATGGTATTGATCGCCTTCATGTCATCGATGGGACACTGAATGCCAGAAAATACATTGACACTATTCTAGAACCAAAACTTCTACCTTCCATCAGAGATCTTTTTCCCAACAATGCTTCGTTTATTTTTCAGCAAGATTTTGCTACTTGCCACACGGCCAAAATATCGAAAGAGTGGTTTCGTACAAAGAGCATTAAATTGTTGTCATGGCCAGGAAACAGTCCTGACTTCAATCCTATCGAAAATCTGTGGCACCGTTTGAAAACTCTTGTCCGAATGAGGCGCCCATCAAATAAGAGGGAACTAATTGAGGCTATAATTGTTTCCTGGCATCATGTAATAACGAAAGAAGAGCTTAAAACTCTTGTCAGCTCAATGAAACGTCGATGTAATCAAAAGCTGTAATCAAAAATGAAGGGTACCCTACTAAGTACTGATAGCTCACTGCAATCATCACTATGAAATGCATATCGATAATTATTATGTTTAACTTTTTTTGTATTTAAAATAATTGCATTTTGTGTTTTGTATTGAATTCGGTAATAAATTCTCTTTAAAATGATATATACAAATTTGCATTTTGTGAAACGTAACGTTTTCTATAAGCATACAAAGTTCAAAAACATAAAAATTACCAAAAGTGTTCACAATTTTGGCCACCACTGTACGTTACATTTTGCCCTGAATGTTTTCTGTTTGTATTAAACCCTATTTTCAAATGCTGTTGTGTTTCTTTCCAAAGTTGTTTAATTCTTGTATTACATATTTCTCTGATATCATTTTGGATCTAAAATGGTGTTTCCAAAGGTAATGAAAGGAATTTGAATTAAATGTATAATAAAATATTATTAGTATTAAACTAAAAATTAAAGGGAAAATTAAACAACATACGGAAGTTTATTAAACGTCAAACAAATCTACGTTGATAAGTTTCCAGATTAGCTCAAACAAACTGCCACAAACCTATTTTCTACTAAAGCCATTACAGTTCAAGTAATTCTGCCTACTAGGTACATAAAATAAGTTGCAAACACAGAAATGAAATACGTTGCGAACACAGAAAACTAAATTTGTGAACGCAGTGTATATTAACAGAAAAGTGATTATGATGTATCATATGAGACTGAGTGCAGAACCTGTCAAAGGGAATTTTGAAAGTGAGCAGTCTTATAAAAATGTGTTTAATATAGCGAAAAACAGTCAAAGGCAAGCATGCAGAGCTTCACCAATTTAACATAAATTTGAGCTTTACATACACCATAAATTTGAATAAAAGCTCTGAAATCCAGATTACTTGATATCCGGTCACTGGCATAAATATGTCGTAAGTGCATATGTGACATAATAGAGGTTGATGCAATTTGCTTACACAAATATCATATATCAGTAACGTACAGTTTTATTTCAACTATGGGACATTATGAAAACGAAAAGATATCGAAAAATGTTGTAGAATTACGGAATATGAGTACTGAAATGTAATTACTCATGAAAGCGCATCTGCAAATATCAACCCAAAAAGGAATGACTTGTAATGCTCATGTTTTTTTTACGTCGGCGATCGGCAACTATAATAGCCGCAACATCATGAGAAAGATAAAGTTATGCATTGTATTGAACTGCTTCTCTTCCCCAACGACATCATTCTTGAAGGAAATAATCTTTCAGTAGACTTTGTTGGATTAACTAGCCATAAAGACCCAGTTCACATAGTGTCTAACAATATTTTCCTGAATAACAACTTTAGCTTTTGAAGTATGATTCGATTTTCATATTATCCAAACTATCAGTTTTTTCGTCGTTGTTTAAATTTAAGGTTCTGTTAAGGGTTTTATACTTCGCGATGATATTAGTGATATATTATGCTAATGATTGGATACCAAGGGATCTGCATTTCAACTTTTTGTAATCAGGCGTCCTTTTATACTAAATCGCCGATGCTTTATACTTTTGTACTTGTCTTCTATACCTTAATATTTTGATATAGTATCACTCTTCTAGAATGTGAGTCTAGGGCCACTGCAATCGGTCCCACAGAATGCGACAAAGTCCGTTTCTTCGCGGTATCTTTATTCAGAGAAAACATTGTGGACTGCAAACTTCATCTTTTTATTCGGAGGTTGAACATCACAAGTAAAGCTAAGCTAGAGAGTTAGTTAGCGAATATATAAATAAAAGGACAGACTAAAAATACGAGCTGCGCGATGCGAAATACGTTTTCACCGACAGGCACATGATCTGGTGGCCAAAACGTAGCCAATTGTTTGTAGGTAAATACAACTTCCACTAACAGTCATAATAAAATGAAAAGGTATAAAATTTCCAAAAGCACAAAACAAACGTTTCTGGGAATAATAACAGAAAAATTGGATCCTGTACACCGAAAAATCACCGACAGGACTAAATGTCAACGAAGCAGCCCACCTGCTAACTGCTACAATAAATGAATGCTGTGATGTCCTTCAGAACTAAAGAAGAAAGATACAAAAGCAAAGTAAACTGGTGGACCTCAATGCTTAGAGCAGAACGTGGCAAAACAAAAGCACTACAAAGAAAAATTAAAAGTGCACAAACAGCATACCTCAACTTCGCTAAACAAAAGGCGAGTTTTAAGAGACTAATAATGGAAAGTAAAATTAATTGCTGACGAAAATTCTGTACTCAAAATAGAGATCCGCATGGTACCATTTACAAAATACGCACCAAGAAAATGTTCAAATCATCTAAAAAAAATCTCCCTCTCCCAACAATCCAAAACTTCCCCAATAATAAAGCCGCAACAATTAAAACACTAAATGATATACTAGATACAGTACTTTTAAAAGATAACCCAGAAGATGACACTCGAGAACAGAAGAAAATAAGGAATGATACCAGGTTTCCAAACACGTAAAATGACCCGTTGTTAACAGAAAAGAAGATCAATTATATTATAAAGAAACTACCAAAACGAAGAGCGCCAGGACCCGATGGCTTATGTACCATTATGCAATTTGGACGTTCCCTTTAAATACAAGAACAGTAAAAAGCTTCAGGCGATTAAAAGGCCTTTTCTGCTTACTATTTCAAGCAGTTATAGAACAACTTCCGATACAGCCCTGTATGCGCTTACAAAAATACCACACTTTTCCTTACAGCGGAAAATATCGCAACCACAGATAGAGTTCTCCAGCTAAAGAAAGACTGCACAATAGAAGACATCCAATTCGAAGCCAAGAACTACGAGCAACCAGAAAACCCTTACGAAATTCATCCCACCATAGAGCCAAATATTTGTCTTAGATTCAACTACAACACCGAAAAACTATTCAATACGGAAATATTTACAGATGGCTCTGAAAATGAAGGAGGAGTTGGATGTGCCATAGTAACACATCAAATGCACAACAAACAATAATTCTCAAATATCATCTAAATAGCAATAACACAGTTTTACAAGCAGAAGCACTGGCCATCCAAAAAGCAATAACTTATAGCATCAGTAACAACTTGCCTGCAGTGAAAATTAAAACAGATGCCTTATCAAGCATACCCGCAGTTACAAACAAGACACACATATCACCTATTATTAAACAGTTAATCAACTCGTCATTAAGAAACCCCAATACAAAAATTATTATTGAATGGTTGAAAGCACATGCAGTGAGCTTAAGGATGAGGAAGGCGATAAATATGCTAAAGAAGCAGCAAGGAATCAAAACTCCAACTACCATCCTATTCCCTAAACCCCAATTAAAAATTCCTCAAGTGAAATAATGATTAAAAGATGAAAATACAGGTGACAAAAAGCACAACAAGGCACATGAGCCTTTAGATTTATCCCAAGTATGAAAGGGAAGAACAATAGCATTAACCCTTGCATAAATTGGTATATTACAGGACATGGCTCCTTCCGCACATATTTCTATGAAGGAAACCTTTCTGAAAGTGACACATGTGTATGTAGAGATAGGGGCTATCCAGAACACTACATTTTTGATTGTCCTATAACAGAGGAATTATATCTTAAAATACCAACTCACGACTTGGATCCGTTTTAAAGATATGCAACAGCAAATAAACAGATTCGAATAAAAATACAAAAATTAATCGTTATTCTTAGCAGCAAAAGGGCAAGAGTCATGTGCCCCTATGTAACACAATCCCTCTCAGTTCCTCTCACAATTAATTATACTATAACTAGCGGAAAGTTCGATAACGCAAACGGTCCACAGAACTTTGTATGTACTAATTAAGTACTTGTTTTGTCATAAAATAAATTAAAAATTTAAATTAATGTAACTGCGCTAAAACATTTATATTCATAACAGTGATATTTTAATAGAATTAATATAATAGAATTTTTATAATATGGACTTTGGTGAACTGTGTGATTGCAACAAAATGTGAATCAAACAAGCATGTGAAAATGATTGTAATCTATATGATTCAACAATTAGCAACAAATTTAAAACTACCATTTGAAATTAGTTTTATCACCATGTTGAAGCAACATTCATGTACCGCCATGCATAATGCAACTTTTCATAGATATTACATGTATACTATCCTCTACTGCACTGCTGGCAGTCGTAGGGCCTGCGGTGTAGCGTAAGGCGAGCAGCTTCTGTTCCAAGCTAAGCTATTCGGGAAAGTTAGTAGGAAAGATCACCTGTTGGTAAATATCTGGTGTCCCCCAGATACTTGTACCTGTACCTATACCTATCCTAATTTTTTGCATTCAAAAGTTATTTCAGTATTGAACGACTTTACTATAAACTCCGTACACTTTTAGAATTCTAAAATTTATTCATTTGTAATATCACCTAACAGTAATATTAAAATAATAATTTAAATTTACTCTTATTTAAAAAAAACTTTTTTTTTAAATTTAACAAATGTAAGAGTGTAAACCTATTAAGAATTATAAAATATATTTAAATATTAATAATGTTGTCCAGCAGTAATATTAAAAACAATAATTTAAATTTAAGCTTATTTAAAAAATCACTCTTAAAATTTAACCAAACAAAAATATCATTATCATAATTTTGATTTCAAACGGTTGCTATGACAATTTTTCCTAAAAAAAGATCATTGTTTTGTAAGCAGTAAGTTGATGAATGGATTTAAAATATGTAAAGTCTTTGGAAAAAGTCAATTATTGTAAATATTTACTTTAATAAAAATTGTTGCATTAGTATCAACATTGTTACATTGTTTTATATTTTGTGTGTCATCATTAGATGGAGGCCCACCAGCGGCCGAGCGGTAAAGTCGCTGAACACTGGTAGTTCGGTCCGAGGTTCGAATCCGCGAACGGGCTGGATGCATGGGCGTTTTCGTGGTTTTCCTCATGTGTAACGTGTATATGAGCCAGTTTTCCTTAGAAAGTCCTCCACGAAGACATCCCTCCCCATAGGAAGATAGTCCTCGAGGCTTTGCCATAATCACACACACACATACACACACACACACACACATCATTAGATGGTGGCCAAATATTCTGGATTAACTATATATATATATATACATCTATGATAGCAGTATTTATCCAAATACAAATATTAGTCATGTTTCGTATCTGACTGACTGTATTTACTTGGCTAACTATATACTTTAGAACAATGTCTCTAAACGCCAGGAATAAAGATTGGAAAATAAATCTATGAAACACATGACGGAAGACGCGTAAATTACAAGTTTAGAGGGCACTGAGAATCAGCAATAGCAGGATGCGAGGCTGTTCTTATCACTGTCCATCTTGAAGTGAGTTTGGCATTCCTTTAACGTCAAGATCTTTTTTCCCGAATGGCGGCAGCACATAGGAAGACGTCCAATGAACTCATAATACTCTATACGGGATGGCAAACTACCTTTCGTATTCCCTTGTTCATTGATGTTGAACCTGTTGTATCTCGTAAATTGTATGTTTTTTGGTTGTATTTTCGTGAGGTGTTTTTTTCCCCTTACCTTCAACCATACAATGCATAGCTGTCATTTGGAAACTTTATTCTGGGTTCTCTATACACGTACACATTTAAATACCAATATAACGGCAAAGAAAGAGATTATAATTTATTATGCGCATCTGAACTTTAGTTAAAATGTATAAAATTATTGAAATTATTTTAATAAATGAGTAATGCTGATTACAAACTTCATGTTTTGTTCGACAAGATAGCTGTTACGATTTAATTTCAGGTTATATGCATTTAAAAAATCATTTGAAGGAATATCTGCTTTGAGATGATTACGAAATTAGTGACGAAAATTAGTGTAATAAATTTAATAATATTGTTGCGTGCGTACGGGTTCGTTATGAAATGAATGCACAAGTCTGATGAAAAATGAACAAAAATTTATTATTATCACAACAAAAATGCTTAAATTTTCTCAAATTATCATGCAGTATTACAATATCTCACAGTAGTTATCTTTTAACTACTCAAATGTACAATAGAACGTAATTCAAAACAGCTAAAGAAGGCTAATCCGCGAATTCGCTACAATCAACAACAGCAGTTTTCTAAACAACAACAAACTAAGCAACTACCACAAACTGAGATGTTTTCCTCCTTTTATAAGATTTTAAAATCACGCGCTAGAATTTTCCAGCACTTTCTCGAGATCAAAAACAGATATTTATTTATTTAACGCACGCGCTCTTGTATTTTTAATTTTTCCGGCTTAGCTTTCTTTTAATATTCGTCACGCGCTGCACTGCGCGAGAAATAAAACCATTTAATTTATAATTGAACTAACATTAGCTTTTTAAATACCAAATTCGTAACACTGCCCCCTTCCCAAGGACTGCACGTCCCGGGCAGTACAATCCCTGGACAGGAAGCTAAACTTACAACTGTGGCATAAATGCAACTGAGGCATAAACATTACATTACAATATCAAACAGTATAAACAATAAATGCAATAACTAACTTAAACAAATCAAATGCTATCAAATACTAAATACAAAACAAATACTAAATACAAATCAAATACTAAATACAAATCAAATACTAAATGCAAATCAAATACTAAATACAAATCAAATCAAATACACATTTATAAACAAAAAGGACCATGGTCTTTTACTATTTACAATTATTTACATTACGTACTATGGCCATAGTAATGAGATAACCTGTCGTAATGAACGACTTAAGGTTTAGAGTTCGAAGACTTACGAATCCGAACCATGACGTCATTCAGTCTGTTCAGCACTGTATACGGATCATCCGAAGGTGACTGTAATTTAGGACTCAGTCCTTTTCGTTGAATCGGGTTCCACAACCACTTTGTTGGATCTATGTCTAGTAGCTCTCGTGTTGTATCTCGTCTTCACTTTCTCCGTCGCCAAGTTCACTCGCTTTCGTGCGAAACGGGGCATCACTTCAAAACCGGCCTGGACATCTTGGATGTGTTCCTCAGGCGATGAAGGCGCATCCGTACGGCGATCAAACAGGCGGTCACAAGGCAGACGAAGGTCTCGACCGAAGAGCATCTGGGCTGGAGAAGAGCTGGTAGTCTTGCGTTTCTTTTCGACCCTAGTATGATTTCGGCAGCTTCCCGAGCTGGATCTTTCGGACAAGGCATCGACATTTCCAGGCGAGGATCCCTTTTGAGGATGGATAGTCATGCCATCAGATGCTGAAAGCAGCTTATTGTTTTTGATATCTAAGGAAAAATTGTATTTCCTTAAAAAGTCCAATCCGAGTATGCATGGATCTGTGATATCCGCCACATAAGCCGTGTGATGGTAGGCGGCACTTCCAAACGTGATGTTTACGTTTAACTTCCCAGTTATGCCGATCTTATCACCAGACGCAGTCTGAAGGGTAACACAGGATGGCGTCCAAATAAGTTTATCTTTAAACTGTTCAGCTAAATCTTTCCTAATGATGGTAACATTAGCTCCCGTGTCAATGATCATATTGCAAGGAAATCTATCGATATTCCCATTAATGGACAGTCCGTTACTGTTGCCACTCACTGTATAAATTTTAAGTGCTTTAAAACAAGGTTTCTCATTCTCTGGTACCCTCCGTTCCTCGCTATGGTCACTAATTTGTTTCCTGCGTCGTTGCTCAGAAATTGTCTCAATTTTCGTACCCTGGGGTGTTCTGCAATTCCTTCGTACGTGGCCTCCAGCTCCACAGTTCCAGCATTTTGGTTTCTTGTCACTCCTTTTTCGTCCGAGAGCATTTAATTGTCTGTTCAACTCGTCTATCTTATTTTCCGTGCTCTGGGGAGTTCTGCAGTTCCTTCGCACGTGGCCTCCAACACCGCAGTTCCAGCACTTTAGAACTGGTTTCGTTTCACTTCTGTTCCGTCTCAAGCCACTGACTTGTCTGGTAAAATCATCTGTTTTATTTTCCGTACCTCGGGGTGTTCTGCAATTCCGTCGTATGTGACCTTCACTACCACATTTCCAACACCTTAGAGCCACTTTGTTCTCGCTCCTACTCCGTATCAAATCGTCGACTTGTCTGGCTAATTCATCTAAACGAGCCATCAGTTGATCCTTTGGCTCGTGGAATCGCACAGCTCTGACTGGGTAGCAATCTCGACGGGTGGCTTGCTGGGCTGCCTCGAATTTCATGGCATACACTAAAGCGCTTTTCAGATCTTTAACATCCGTCATTCGCAGTGCTTTCTGTATTTCAGGGTCCCGGATGCCATCGATGAAATATTGCAGGGACAGGATTTCCCTTGTTTCTGTCGGGCACTCCGAAAAGGCGTGATGTGACAGCCTTTCAACATCCGTGGCGAGCTCCTGAAGCGTTTCGGTGAGCTTCTGTTGACGAGATTTTAATTGGAGTCTGCTGTAGTCTTTTAAACATTTCTCGCCGAAGCGCAGCTCCAAAGCGCCGGATAGAGCTTCGAAATCTAGCCTTTGATTTTCGGGAAGCGTCTGCAGGATATCCGCTGCGTCTGCTCTCAGAGAAGCGGCGAGATGACAGGCCTTAGCTTGGGAATCCCATTCATTCGCATCCGCAACGATAGAAAATTGTGTCCTATACACCTGCCAGGAGGTCTTCCCATCATATGTAGATAGTTTCAGAACGGAACGAGCAGGCATCGATAAAAATTTGAAACCTTCAGAATTGTTTCCTACCGTCGCTATGCACTTCTTTAGGCTGTCAACTTCTTTGGCGACGGCAGCAGAAACCCTAACATCAATTTGTTGTTCGACGGCAGAAACCCTTTCTTCAATTTGTTGTTGGAATGCCGAAACTCTTCCTTCGACTCGTTGCTCCACAGCCGACACTCTATCTTCTATTTCATCTTTGACAGAAGAAACCTTTTCTTCAATAAGCCTGACTTTATTTTCGACAGCTCCTATTCTGTCTTCCATAGCCTCAAATTTACTTTCTATTACGCAGGTTATTTCTCTTTTCATTTCGTCTTGACCTGCTTCAATCTTTTCTTGTACAGCTTTTATATCTTCTTTAAAAGTTACTTGACCAGCTTCCAACTTTTCGTGAACGGCTTCCATTTCCTTTTTAACGGATCTCATCTCTCCTTTAATGGAATCTTGGCCCAATTTCATTTCTTCCTTAACGGATTCCTGGCCCAATTTCATTTCTTCCTTAAATGCGGTAAAGGCTGATATCAGCTGTCTTAACTGCTCTTCCATCGCTCTTGTGATTGGCATTCAAACCCCACTTCTGACACCAAAAATTGTTGCGTGCGTACGGGTTCGTTATGAAATGAATGCACAAGTCCGATGAAAAAATGAACAAAAATTTATTATTATCACAACAAAAATGCTTAAATTTGCTCAAATTATCATGCAGTATTACAATATCTCACAGTACTTATCTTTTAACTACTCAAATGTACAATAGAACGTAATTCAAAACAGCTAAAGAAGGCTAATCCGCGAATTCGCTACAATCAACAACAGTAGTTTTCTAAACAACAACAAACTAAGCAACTACCACAAACTAAGATGTTTTCTTCCTTTTATAAGATTTTAAAATCACGCGCTAGAATTTTCCAGCACTTTCTCGAAATCAAAAAGAGATATTTATTTATTTAACGCACGCGCTCTTGTATTTTTAATTTTTCCGGCTTAGCTTTCTTTTAATATTCGTCACGCGCTGCACTGCGCGAGAAATAAAACCATTTAATTTATAATTGAACTAACATTAGCTTTTTAAATACCAAATTCGTAAGAATATGTATATTTATTATCTGCATACACCTATCAAAATTTATGTATATTCATGCATTTTGAGTTAACAACCGTTGTATGAGAAGGACTGAGAATAACGCACAGTTAATTGTATCGGACTACGAAAACGACACGATTGTCCAAACGTTAAAAGGGTGTATGTATTTCTCCGGCTCGCTATTAAATTTAAAAAAAAAAAAGAAAAAACACCTCTATTTATGACAGTTAACTTGAATGTTAATGATTCTTATATTGTTATTATACATTGTTGTTACTAACATTCTTATATCCAATGTTAAAGTTTCATATATATTGTTTTTGTAATAATTGTTAATGAATCTGATATTAGTCTCATTCCTAGGAATAAGAAAGATTTGTAATTTAAAAAAAAAAAAATTATACCGTTTTCATCTTAAGTTGTTTGCAGTATCCTGAACATTGCGATGGTTTCTAACGCTAGCTTTACACGTCGTTTTAAGTCGGTAGAAGGAAAACTGAAAAGTGTAGGATTTTTCATTGTATTAAAGAGATCAATGCACGGATTTCTTCGGTTTAAAATGTTTGATAATTTTAAACATTTTATTTATATTTCAAATTATTTATTCAACAATAATCCGATCATTGAATCTTGATAGATTGAGAGATACCCACATTTACGACAGATGATGTAGTGCGTTCAGCAAATTAATATTTTAATGTGACAAATTAACTCCAAAATTCACACGAAGGTACAATGGATAGATAATATGATTGTTTCGTATATTACAAAACTCAAATATAAAAATCAGTAAAAAGAGTAAATATTAAAACTTTACCGACAGCTAGCGGTTCAACAGCATACGCACGTTCGACGGGCCGCTCAGCCGCAGATTCTCCCTATTCTGAATAACTGTCAGAACAATCTGATAAATCGTCTGAATAAAACTCTGCAGTGCCATTTTTTTGCTCATCCTGAACGGTAACTTTATTTTAAATGGTGTGAAAATGTGGGAGTTTACGACGCAACGCACTTAACGCAAGTGAGCAATGTATCTCAATACTAATAATAAAATGCAGATTATATAGCAAATGGCAATTGTTTATCGCCACGGCTACCTATTGATAGGCTATTTTAGGTAGCAACGAGAAAAAAGTGATTAATAGGCTATCGGTAGGTAGGCGTTGGCGACAATAAGCCGATTAATAGGCGATCGGTCGGTAGGGGTTGGCGATAAAAACCGATTAATAGGCGATCGTTCGGTAAAGTGTTAATACGCTTCAGAAATAATTACACAAGGTGTATTGGTGTATTTGAAAAATAAGAAGAAACCATTTCCGAATTAAAAGAAATGTTCAAGGTTTTTGTGAAGCAAGATGTTGTAATGGCGTTTCTTAATTCATGTATGAAACATTTACCTTTAAACAAACCTCATACAGGTAGGATTAACCACATACTATGTTGCTCAAAATCTACTCAAATGTTGACAGCGTATCTGTCAAGCTTTACAAATCATTCATCTCTTCTGTCTGGCTTTGACAAAACATATAAATAGCAGAAATTAATTGAACTGCTAGCAATTAATGTAATCTATTTCTCTAATAAATTATAATATATACATCTGCAGTTGCATACTCATAACATAATATTCGCTACGTGCTTAGACACTATTATTTGTTCTCATGAATTTATCATGTCATGACTTTATCATATCACTCATTTTATTCATATAAATAAATCTTTGTAGCGGTTTATTTTTTGATTAAAAAGTGCAGATTGATCCTGATGTGCTTTCCGGATCAAGAGCAGAAAATTTGAAGCACATTATTTTCGTAGTTTCAAACTATTTTTTTTTATTTCTGTAAATACTTAATAATATTATTCTTACTTTGTCTATGTTAAGGTATTAAAATAATTAGTTTTTAGGTCAAACGATTTTGTTCTGAGACATCTCTAATTCAAATAATATAAGCTTAATTAGGTAAAAAGCAATAAATGTATTTCAGGAAAGACTGATTCTTAAATGTATTATTTTCTCTTTCTTTTTATTACCTTCTATTATAGGAAAGAAGATAGCACTCGCCCACAATGAACATGAAGAGCGAATGGAACCCTTTTTATCTAGAATTAATAATGAACTAATTTGATTTCAAAACTCTAATCAACATGCTAAAAAGTGCAGAATATTTTTTCGAAGTAATACATATTTTAGACCTTTAATATGCGATTTTCTTTTTGTAAATTAATGTTTTCTTTCTTTTTTTAATGCAGTAAGCTACATGAAGAAGCATTTTTAAAATAAGAAACGTCTAATGATTACCAGTTTCAAATTCTCACATAATATGACTATATTTAGTAAAGAGCGTTTTTTCTATAAGAAAGTACATTTAAAACTTTGTGTTATTTACTGTTTTTAGAGAAACATCCTTTAAATATTGTCAAATTTTATTAAGTGTATAATTTATTTCTCATAATCTTAAATATCTTAAGCATGTGTGTTAACAAGCTGACTTGTGGGCAAATGGTGCAAGATGGAATCTAAGACAGTTTTGAAAAGAAGATGAATTCATTATAAACACAATAAAATAATAAGAATTATGCTTTCCTTTTAATTTATATGTGATGGAATTTAGTCCGATTAAACCCTATTGAAATGTACTTACCATGCACATAACGCCATATAAATATAATGGTAATGCTCAGGAAAGTCAATGGTGATAGTATGGCGTTTCTTAATTAATGTATGAAACATTTACCTTTAAAAAAACTTCATCTTAGGCAGTGCAATAAAAAGCATAGTTATCGTCTGCTTCACTAGACATCTGGCACTGTCTTTGTAAAAGACTTTGAACCTATAGGATTGCTTTTCTACAAAACCGGGCCATTTAGAAATGCCAGATAATAATCTTCGAGTCGAATAGCATAATATCTTAATGGTATTAACCATTGCTAGAAATACAAACTGTGAGGCTTAAAATAAAGAAAAAAGAAAAGCAACACTAAACCTGAAATACTGATGTTGCAGAGTCAACCTTGTAATGCAACAAACAGTAATACTTGAAACACGCGACGATCCATGAGCGGATTCCTGTCCATGTGTGTATGAAGCTGTCCACGTGAGTGTTTTCCTGTACACTACCACATGTTGGGCTGGACGAAATTCTGATTTGTTTTGAATGATAATCAACAGAAGTTTTGTTCAAAGTTATTATATAATGTGTGATGGATGGAATAAGGTTGAACGGACCAGTTCTAGCCTAGAAGAATTAGAGCTTCGACATTCGACGGCGGTGATAGTGCAACGATATTCGTGTATGTTTCCAAGTTACAACATCTTATTTAGAAATTGTTTCATGAAAATCCTCCTTGCCTTCTCATACAACTGTTTCAGAAGATGACCTTTTTTACCACTACGTGGACTAATTATCTTAATATGCTGGATCTGGGTGCCTACCAATTAGTGTAATATACTTGTATGCTATCAAACAAGACTATTTCCTAAACTTAAAAATAATATTTTAAACATATCTCTGCCATGCGTTTTCATGACCTCTCTCGAAAGTCCTTTTCACTTTGTTTGAACGTGCAGTAAACATTTTGTCAGTATTTGGATAATCATCATCCACCGCCCTTTTAGTTCGGGCGCCACTGTAGGGATATTAGGTTAATTGGAAGCAGGAGAGATATATATGGTCACTTTACTTAACCTGTTCCGCCAAACTAAGTTAATGGCACTACAGGGTTAGGAACTCATCCTATTCATTGCTAGCAATCTGACGGTTAGGCCGCCTTTCTACGTTTTACATTAATCTGTAGTTTCTTGGATATAATTATTTTCGTTCACTTGCTTCATTATCTCTAAGATGCCCTAGTTGCAGTAATAGTCCGTGAAAAGTCTATTCACAGGATATGTGATGTAGTCGGAAGGAAAGAACTGCTGTCGAAGGTGCTCTGTCAGGGGGCAGGAGAGCAGGTAATGAAGTGCGTCCGCGTCTTCCCCGCGAAAACAGCAAGAACAATTGACGTCCCGTCTGAGGAATCGTCTGTAATACGCTGGGAATTTCCCTTGTTTGGTACAGGCTTGGAGTAAGAGTCGGTTGCATTTCAGCCTCTTGAGAGAAGGTATTGGGAAGATGTTGTAAGTAAATCTTCCTGTCTCTTCTTCCTGCCATCGCGATGACCATGTCTCTTGAAATGCTGTCTTGAGGAGCCTTTAAGCAGGAGAGATGAAAAATGAGCATAGTCTTCGCCGGGAATCGGACTACGGACCTCTGGCACACTCTCTCAGCGGGCAGACCACCACACCACGAAGGCATGCCAAGAAGGCGGGAGAAAAACCTTACAGTCTTTACGCATCTGCAATAATCTAAGTTTGGTACTTCATTCCATGTATGCATTTTAAAATTATTATTTTAATATATTTATTTATCAAAATGTTTGATGAGCTATTTAGATAAAGAATCGATAAATATAAAATAATGCATTCAAATGTGATACACTAGAGAAGCTTCTAACAAATTACGTTCTGCCTTGTAAACATTTCCAACTGTTTGATATAATATAGTTTCAGAAAGATGCCAGTTATATCTATAAATATAATATTAAATCAATTATGCCAATTTTATAAATTCTTTTTCGCATTTCTATGAATTTAGATTCCAAAACCGTTATTAGTTTTACGTCCATTATTTCTATCATGCCACTTGCTGAAATTGATAGCACACAAATTTGCATTAGTCACCTAAATTTAGCTCATACTATCATCTTATGTTTGATCTAGACAGATTTGTTTGTGGTGCATGTGTATATATTTTCTACGTATAAATAAACAACGATATTTTAGTTAGAGGGGTTCTAATACGCCCTTGCATTCCCAAATACTAAGCTATCAAAGCGGAGGATTATGTCTATTCTCGAGCAATGACTGTATATAATATGCTTGTCCTCAGGAATAAACCGATGTTCTATTTAAATGATTCATATAGGTCCGGATCAAGCTTACTATTTCAGGATAAGTACCCTCTGTATAATTCAAATAGTACATAATGCTGTGATAAAGATTTGTAAGACCATTGTGCTCCCTAAGCTTCCTTTGTGTCAGCAGGAAAAATATAGATTTACGTAATATTTCCGAAGTTTCAAGTTTTCATTAAGAATTAATATCATAAATGTATCACAAGTAATATCTCAACATGATTTCAACATGATTCAGTTTTAGTTTTAAATTAAGGAAGAAAGATTTTCTTTAAAATATGAAACTAAAATAGCTATTGTTTATATACAAATACGAATTTTTCGAACAGAGATATATCAGTCAAGCTTATATCAATGAATTCTATATCTATTTTCAGGTATTCAATATTTTGTTTAGGGCTAACAAAGCACTTGACATTACTTATATTAGGAAGTCTGTGTCAGTGGAGAACGGTCTGTGAAAAACAATATGGTTCATTTTCTCATTACACAAGAAGAAAACTGCAAAATGTCCCCTAAATTACATCTCTGTCATCACGTGTCAAAACCGTTACAAACTGCAATACCTCATTATTCTTATCCCATTTGCCAATAATGTGACCAATCTATATATGTCATCATCGAAAATAAATTTGTACAATTGATCGAAATAATTTAATCTACTGAAATTTTGCATGGTCTGTTTATAAATTAACAATATTTTGACAGTTTAAATTTATCCATAAAAAATAATTCCTCTTAAAAATTTAAAGGTGGTTTTAAATGAACATGTAGATATATAAGAAAATGTTTCATTCCTCTGACAAAGCGGCATTTTATACAAATTAAAGCAAGAGATTATTTATTCTATGATGTGATTTGAATTTGTTTAGGGAACTGTACTTGGCGCGCTGCGGACGCTTTTAGTTTAACACATAAGGTCTGTGTTGTACTGAACTGAAATGCCCCATTACAATACCAAATTGAAAAATTTTAGATACTTCATTTTAACTGTGATGCTAATACATAAGAAACAATACGTAATAATCTATACTGAAATCTATACTTACATGTAAATTTTAATAGATGATTTAAAGGATTACTTAAAGGAGGCAGGTTTAAATATGACTCAGCAAACTTCCAGATCCACCAAAATAAAAGAAAGAGTAAGCCTAATTACTCTTCCTTTTTTTTGCCAGTCTGGTATATCTACATACAGTAGTTGCTTTAAAATTGCAGGCATGCAAAGTTTTGCCTGCAATTTTAAAGCACCTACTATACCCTCGAGAACAGCAGAAAGATGGCCTGCTTTCATTCTAAATGAATGACGAGAATGCACCAAATTATGGTTAATCTGAACCAAGTGACACTGAAGATGGTTTTCAGTTGACTAATATGCCGCATATTCACAAATATGAAACAATGGTATGTGTTACAAACAAGATGAAGGTGAGAACAATAACAAAAATATGGTAATGTATTTTTGAAAGCAGGTTATACATTTCGTTAAATTAAATGTTCACCAAGGATTTTCTGTTACCAAAACAAGCTTCGAAGGCAGCAGGTAATGAAAACAAATATGTTTTTTATTGTCACAATTGTAAATTATGGAAGAAGCAATATTATGCTATGGTGGACATATGTAAAAGAGAATTTGAGTTATTTAACCTGTGTGGGGTAATGTATAACCCGCCAAAAATATTTTCTTATCGTTTTGCAGAAGGTCCTTGAGGTAATGGGGGCTGCTGAGTATGAAAGAGATATACTATTTTTTTAACATTGTTATGAACTGAGTTATAAGATTCGTTTTGTAAGCAACAGTTCGAGAAGCACAACTAAAGGTTCTAATTTAATCTGACAGGCCTTTTTAATCCTTCTAACCACATATGGGAAGTAAAAAGTGATAAATCGTTTTCTATTATCAGATTCCAGGAAAACGGCAGGGCTCAGCAGCCGACATGTTAAAACGCTTGTTCATCGGCTGCCGTGTCATGGGTAAAATGTAAGACGTTGTTCAATATGTTTCGTCGAATTCTCAGACCGAAAATTTTGATATTTTCGAAGAAATTAAAAAAGAGCTCTAAACAGGCCTTTGCACTTGGTAACTATTAACATTATGGTAGCTTGAGATAATATCCGCGTTCATAAAAAAATATTTCTCCAAGCAATAAGAATATAATTAATTCTTAAGACATTTCTAATTATTTAGTGTTATATAATACTATTATTTTTTAAATTTTAATTTAACGTATGATTATTTTACTGCTTAACATGCTTTTATATATATGAAATGTAATTTTTCATACATTATTTGTGTTGTGCAGCCGGGACGACAGGAATGAGACAAATTTTGAAATATAAAGTGATATGTTTATTTCAGCGTCCATCTCACAAGCTTTCCTCCTGGACTTCGAGGAGAAGCCCTATTTATAGATATGTGTGCGTCATGTTGCTCATCCAATCAGCGATATTAATTGAAATCACGAGGTGACGCTATCTTCTCATCATGAGTGTTCTTAAGGACTTTATGTACAATGACAGATTTATGAGTTTGGCGATTTGGCGGGCGCCAGCAAGTTAATATAATTTATCATAAAGAAAGGATTTCGCCCAAAATTTAGGAACAGGGATGCAATTTAGGTAGAGAATCGCCAAAACATTATTAAGGAATATGATTAGAATTTAATTTAATCAATGATTTAAAAATATCATTACATATATATGGTGTATAAATCTTGCACTGTTTCTCACTTTATAAACAGTTTGAAAGCCTTATCAAACTCAATTTTGTTTTTATAGTTAGTTAATAGGAAATCTGAAATCTTTTTGTCAATTAATATAAATATGTTTCTGTGCAAACAAAGGGATATGCGCTTAGGTCTACTGTTTGAAAATAATTCGTAATCTATTTTTTAAAATTAAACTCAACTTTTTTATCACATTATCTGAATTTAGATGAACACATGTAGGGTAATGCAGCATTTTAAACAATCTCTTGAGAACAAGTGCTACAGTTTAGTGAAAATGCAATGCCAAGAAAGATTTCTTAAATCGAATAAAGATTTGGCAGATGAAGAAAGAGAGTCTAACATCCGGCTTGTTTACCACGCGAAATGCAAATGATTATAAGTTAACGTTCGTATACATACATGATGCATGCGCGTTGTCATATGTCTAAAAAACGAAATCTCGAAACATAATCAGCGAGATTTTGAGTATCTTATACTAATTAATTAGTTATTATAATTTCAGTTTCCACAGCCACAAAAATATGTAATTCAATTTGTCAAGTCAGGTAACATTTATCTGTCATTTAACGAAATTAATTACAGCTCTAACGGGGACCTAAGTAGCATAAAAGATACTTTCCTTAAAGAATAGTAGTTAATTTATCTGCTAGGACCATACCCATGTAGTGGAAAAAAGGAAAACATATACTTGCTCGCAATCGCTGATCATTTCTCAGAGTGGTTAAAATACTTTTCCTCAAAAGCTCCGGGGGGGGCCTCCCAACTTGGAATTTTGATCAAATCCTGGGTTTATATATGATCATCACACTCACAAAGCAATACTCAATACAGTGGATACTGTCCCCTGACCGGCGATGCTAGTAATACGGTCGTTCTACCGGAGCAGGTCTGGGTGAGTGTTGCATACCTGCGGTAGGCAATAGGACGTCTTGGGACAAGTTAATTCCAATAGATGTATCTTACAATTATGAAATTATTCTAAACGAATAAATGCGCATTAAAGTATATTAACAACAAAATATTAACATATGTGCTAGTAAAAGTAGAAAGTTAAGAAAATACTATTTAGAAAAATAGTTTACATAAATATTGCTTAAAACTTAAGCGCTTTGTTATATGTACTAACAAAGGTTCCCAAATCTTTTGACTCACAAAACACTCTTCAAAACCAGCTCCTCTAGCAGAGACCCTTAGGCCCATCCTACATCTTATAGGCTAACGATTTTTAAGAATTCTTTCACATGGTTTGGTTAGGTTAGATTTGATTATTAGAACATAGCAAAGCATACGAGAACTATTTGACTATTACAAGGGTAGGAAAAAGGTATGGATACTAAGGGAACATGAAGTAAGGAGATGTCTAACCAGATGTGCAATACCTATGAAATAACATTATGTTTCAAAATTCTGAACATTACCATAATATCTCAGTTAATTCTCAACGTGATATTGTGAAAAGTTAGTCTTACGAAAAAGGCTCCTATAGTTCATTAAAAACACACCGGTTGGTCTTAACGCGTATACGTTTACATTAATCTGGTAAGCATTATTAAAACTATAAAATAAATTAGGTTTCTGCAAGTTCCCTACATGCAGTTCAGTTCAAACATTTGTTCTCTCATTACTTGTTATTTGAAATTGTATTATTATTCACCGATGACAAAAAAAATTTATTTTTGTTATTATGTCACTGCAGTGAATTGTGAAGCTTAAGTTATGACACGCAATTATTTAAAAAAACTTTAACATTTTTAATGAGACATGTACTTTCTCCTGGAAAGTCTGTACATTCCTCAACGCCCTGAAACAACCATCTTAATGAGCATCAGGACAGACTCATGGTTGCTTTCCATATTCTTCACACATCGGTATATAGAGTCTGCGTTTAAAAGATTGAGATTTTGTAAGGTTCATTATTCTTACTATCACCTATATTATGAATACTCACTAGTTATACAGCTAAGTTCATAAAGAAATAAAATATACCGAAAACTCGTGGAAGAATAGCTAAGAAGTAATGATATATCGTTAAGAAAATTCATTTAGAACTGATTTGAAATCAGTAAATCACATGTATTTATATGGGGCTATATTTTAAGAAGCTCCGAGCGGATTTTAAGAATTCTCGAAGAAACAAGAATGAACAAGAAGCTTCTCGCATGTGCAGTTATAACTAATGACCAAGCAATGTCTGCTAAGACAAACAAGATAATAAACTTTTCAAATTTTAAGTATATTTTTCTAAATTACTGTTCCTGTTTCTGCTTTTTATTCCTTATTATCAATTTTTTTCAGGTTTTAGTTATTTGGTTTTCTCGGAGCAGTTGAGGACCCTTTGGAAGTGCATAGACTGAGACTCGCTGCTATCTGTAAAATCAATTACATATGCAAATACTAGCATTAATAGTCCTGACTAAAAATATATATTTTAAAGCATTCAAATTAAAGTGCACAAATTTCTTAGAAATGGATGTATAAAATATAAAACTAAGTACTATATTTGAATATGTCTTCTCTTAAAATGAATTTCTTGCATAAAATATGACAGAAAATTTTTATTACAGCCCAGAACAAGCACTTAAATCTGGATAACTTTAACAAGCATATAGCTATGAAAGAAATTTTAACAAGCTCGTTATTTTCATTTTTTGTTTTGTTTTGTTTTGCTCTCAATATTACAGTCATCTTTTGCGAATTTAACGTAGTAAAATCTCAGTTGCTTTTCATTTTTAGAAATGCATCAAATTTCTTTGTGTGACAGAATATATTCCTAGCATAATTTTCAATCCTTTCGTAATCAGAGGAAGTTTCGTATTCTAAAGTAGCATTTGCTTGGTTTTATGGATACTTCGATATATTTTCCCCCACTTTTGCATAAATTAAGGCAAAAGGCTGAATAAAATTTTTGTATCGTTGCTTCGTGAAAATATTCTAACAAATGCATTTACGTCAAACATTTAAATATAATGACGTCAAATATTTCAGAACCAAGTACTGCGCAGGAATTATTTTTCCTGCGCATGCAGCTAAGGTTTTTAATTTAGTTCTTAAGAGTTTTGTAAAGTTCCATAACAGAACGTATTTAGATCGATACTGATAAAATTGAAATCAAAACATTTTTTTTTCTTTCTTTTAAAAATGCTTTATATAGATATCTTTTCTTTTTAGTTTTTTTTTCTACTTTTTAATTTCATTTTTCTGCCTTGTACAATTATTGACAGTCTTTATTTCTACCTCCCATTCATTCAGATCATTCATAGACGAAAATCCCATTCATTCTGATTCAGGATGGTAGATCCTGAATGATTAAATTATTTTTGGGCTTGCATTCGAAACCCCCCATTAGTTTCACTGGCTCACGGTTTCCCAACCTTTCTCATGTCCAACACCATCAGAAAAATTTAATATGGCTTTTGATCACTAAAGCAGTTTCTAAAATCGTTTAAATAAATTTCAATAATGAACAAAAATTAAACACAACAACAAATAACTATTTCGAAAATTAACATCTGCATAATTCTTTCAAAAGAATTTACATTGGATAAGAATTTTTCAAACCGTAGCACATAGAAACTTACATATCTGTTCGTGCATCTAAGCGATTTCTAAATTTTGTTTTGATTGACAAAACAGCATTAAATGCAGACTTGCATAATTATGTCATTGTAAATGGTATGAGGGCAGTTCGTGCCCTTTCGCTAATTTTTGAGGCCATATTCATTTGCGAACACCAATATTGTTCCAAAACATTGCTTTCAAATTGCATTTTAAGAATACTTTGTGTCAACAGTTCTAAAATATTTTCTTCCAGTTCTTCATTATCCGACATATTATCGACATTATAGGAGGATGAGTTTATAACTCCTATTTCCGAAGTTTTCAGTTCTCATTCTTTAAAATACTCATCAAATAACTTTGATTATTAGAAACTCATTATTGTCAACCACTACTTCGAGTAATAGAAAATAAGGAAGATTCCATTTACTAACTCATCGACGCCAAAGTTGTAACTTATATTTTGCGGCCATTCATCTCCTAGCCTGTAAACACGTTTACATCTTTCCCTTTGATACATACATTCAGGTCATTCATATGAGTGAAAATATCATTCAGAGAGGCTAATATTTGATTTAATCTTTGTGATTCTATTTCTCCAATCAGATCAAGTTCTCTTAAAAAAAGTTTTAACTTCTTGAAATTAAAAAAAGTACGTTAACTCTTTTAAATCCAAAACGCCTGATACGACCTTTCTTTCAAACAACCACAATGGCTCGAGATTGCAATATTGTTTTCTTCCTTCTTCTTAAGCTATGCAGTAGCAGGCACAGTTTTCCCAAATGCATTGGTCACAAGCTGTCTGCAATAAACTGTTAACAACTAACAGTTTATTGCAGGCAGCTTGTCCTAAAAGGCTATTGGAAGCTTCTTTGTTAGGAAATAGAAAGGGTGTCACTTAAAATCGTCACACCTATTTGTGTGTCAACGGACGGCGAGGAGAGAAAATTGCTGTGAATCTCGAAGAGAATTATGAGAGTTTCGGTATCTTAAGCATACAGGCTTGCGAAAGCTTCGGTTTTCTAGGGGTTAAAGCATTCCCACCACAAACTTCTTATCGAACGCTTGTGTTGTTGCTACATTTTAACTTGCGCAACAAAATCTTGATGTATGAAATGTATTTATTTTAAACAAAAAGTGTAAATATTATATCGGACCGCCTAGAATGCAACTTTAATGCCCAGCTTGGAACACATGCTCTAGGTGAATGAGGGTTCTCTTGAAAATGCGCCCAAAATATCTTCACATGAGACTGTTGGTGGAAAATGCAATACGATGTCCTTTTGCAGATTGTATTTACTCGGATAAACTTTAACTGGGATGAAACTGAAATGAAACTCAGACAGCCAACCTTCTGTGCACTTTGGATGAATGAAATTTATAAAAGTAAATCTTAAAATGAAAAATAAAACGCAATGTTAAAGGTGAAGTGGCAGGCATAATTCTGAGACTCAAGTCTATAAGATGCTATTGCTGACTGGTGGTTAATTAATTATATCTTAGTGAAAGAAGGCATTATGAATAAGGAGACGCGTCTTTTGGAAGGGCTTATAGAATAGTTTAAAAGAAACTATTCTAACAGCAATGATGCTTGGGTTAAAGTAGCCCAAACCCAAGCATCATATTTGAAACAAATTATGCGTTGTACACAACGAACAAGAAATTCAGAAAGTATTTATAAGATAATATTTTTTAATTAATTACCATTTCGCGAATTCTTTAAAAACCTTTAGCACAAGTTTTGTCAAAATCTAACTTTCGATCTTTAATAAATTTAGTATGTTGTACTGACGAAACGCATAGTCGGAAGTAGCTATTAAATAGTTACATTTTATATAAATAGGAAAAAAATCATAGAATTTTATTCAGATTAATTTCATCTCCCTTTTCTAATTCTTTGACTTTGTAAGTCTCACGGTACAGCATTAAAAGAGGATTTCTCTAATCTTCTTACATATTTTAATAGCCGGTATCGTTCTACATTTAGATGTTTCAGTAAAAAAAGGCTTTATTCATTTCAGAACAAGAGATAAATTCTTCTCTTTAACTGATTCTGGAAAGTAGAAAACAATTTCCCAGATATTATCTGAATAACTTACGTCTGTATATTATTACTACTTACATAAAATGAGTGTGGCGTATTCCTTTGAAATCCAAAGAGACTACGTTTTATTGAAAATCAGGAAAAATAATGATAAATTTTAAGTTTCCTCTGTTTTTTGCACAGATTACTTATTGGAATTTTTGTATAAGAAATGCTACGTTTTTAGTAAACATCTAATACTGAACAGCTATTTTAAGTACGTAAACTTAGTTATTTATTGAATTGATACCATTTGTCGGTACGTTTAAATTTTTGCTTCCCTGTAGATTTATATAAATTTTTACCAGCAGACCTCCATTGCAGTTTTTCTTGCTCATTCTAGAAAACCATGATTACGTATGCAAATTGAATGCTAATTAAAAAAAAGTTTGGCAGATTGCAGCAGGTCTGGTTTGAGGATTATTAGAACGATACCTTTTTAATGACTTTTCGCTCAGAAATTTCACGTTATTATTTCGTTAAAATATACCTGAAAGTAGTTAAAAATTTTTCGAAGGAACTTATTTCCAAAATTTCATGAAAAGTCACAACGGAAGCTGAATTTTCTGTAGTAAACAATTTGTAGTAACTGTAGAGTTTGAACAATTCATTTATAAATTACGTCAGATGAAAGCTAAATATTATGACTATATCAGCCTGCCTTCCCAACGTATGTTACATATCAAATAACCGGCCTTTGAGAAAGGACAGGAAGATATAGAATTAGTAGTGAATGTAGTAATCTCTTTACGAAATTTAACAATAGCATACATAAATAGCGAAGTTGAAAATTAAGCAAAAGAACAAAGCGGTATTTTAATTGTGAAATTTATAATTAAAACCTTATGGCATTATTGTTTGAATTTGATTAATAATAATTTAAAACTATCTTATTAAATTTAAATTCTTTTTCAATTTTCCTACTTAAAGCACCCATCTTATTGACATTTCTTCTTTTATCTTCTACAAAGCGCTTTTTTAAATGCTCGAGTAAATTTTATCTTTTAGACTAGATGGTCATGAAATATAAGACACGAAATTGCAGGGAAAATGGTAGCAAAACTAATTTGTAGCATTCAGTCTGCAAAATCAGACCAGTTTTGGAATAACCGGTAAACAAAGACAGGATTATTGACGCTACTCTATTTTTTTATATAAATCGTCACTGTAAACAAAATATGGAATTTTTAACTTCTTGCAGGTTTATACATGTCATAAACAAATGTCTATATTTGCATTTGCAGAACAGACGGTTAAACGTTGAAAATGGTTAATAAAATCAGTATTAAATCAAAATAATATCTTCTTCAGGTTACGCGTATCAGGATTATTTTCTCGTGTTCAGTGTAGAACATAATAGATTTAATTTTTCTTATAGTGCAACAGCAATTTTTATACGTGCACTTCAGCTTTGATAACTTTAATTTTTTGCCATTGAATTAGGCCAAAATGAATTCCCTTCAAACATCTAAAACGCTAGTGCATACGAAATTCTGTTGGAATGGACTTCCCTGCTTCCTACCAAGTAGATTAATTACAAGGTTAACAATAACCTACTTCAGTGAAGTGATTGCGTCCTGTTCGGGATCATCAACGTTCAATAACTGTGTGCAGTTTCCCTCAGGACAGGGTTGCAAGTGAGAGCACCAATAGCTGAAACGTTAACGCTAAACAAAGGAGAAGAAAGTCGCTTTAGAAGGAGATTAGCATGGTATTTAACAACTCGTGAAACCAGTGAACTATGCACTAACTTGATGTGGGAAAGCACCAGGCAGAAAACTGATGCAGAGGTTCGGGTGTCCTGCCGATATTTGAAAGCACGGGCATTACGGGCGTCTTCGCTGTGAAAGAGTTAAATTTGTGTAGCATAAATGAAGAACGAACAGGACACAAAAAGGTGATTAGTAACAAAACTCTGATAATTACTGCATAACACATCTAACGAATTCACTTATCATTTGTACATAAATTTTCAAAATTTAAGAATACTGCAAGTATAAGTATTAATATTGCAAAATTATTATGTCGTGAATCATGTATAATAGTTCATAGTTCATCTAGAAATAAAGGAAAGTGATCTGAGAAATAAAAGATAAAATATGTATTAATAGCTTTATAAAACCTTAAAGAAATCTGATTTTACAGTGCATTGTAGGGTTCTTCCCTTTTCATTTATTAAACTAAGTGTTGAGGGATCTAGTGAACTATTATAATCACTTAAGTCCCAGAACAGAAACGTAAACTCAGGTGGGGTTAATTTCCCTTTATTTGCTTCAAATAAAGATATACAGTTTCTCAGCCCTTTCTCAGGGCATACATCAAAGCCTCCACCTGGGCTTAAACTCAGAATGTAAGAACTAAGCACAAACTAAAGAGATTTAGCCAAGCTAATACAATTCTAAACAAGTTGGATGTGGTGTTGTTGGTGTGACCGTCTAAAAGTAACAATACTAAGAGTATCAAATACAAATTAATTCCGCGCAAATAGTTAAACTAAAATTTAGTGGTTAGTACATTGCGTGATCTTTAATGAATAATTTAAGAATAAAATGACTTACCCAATAAGGCATGCATGAGTCGGTAACTCTCTTTTTCTAATCTCACATTTATTTTATCAAACACATTTTCTGGATTAAATATGGAACATTTATCACACACATATAAAAAATAAAAATATCATAACTTAGATACACAAAACGTGATAAATTAAAATGGAATGGTCAGTGAATGCCGAAACGTGACTATTCGTAGATAAACTGCAATCTTGTCTCATCAAAATTATATGCGGTCGAAATTTTCTCATATTCATTTTCGTATTGTCGCGCAGTCTTATTACACACGTGCAAGCTCTTCTTTTTTCACACTCACTTTTTTTAACACACTTATCATAACGTGGTGACCCATCGCTGGTCAAGCACATCTTGGAGTCGAACACCTATTGATAATCTGCTTGAGCGGTTTTTTTTTATGTTATTCACGGCAGCAGAACATAGTGAGTCTCAAAACAAGCATTTCCCTCTGAATATTACATCTCTTAACTCTGCTTCATTTCTATGCATAATACGACGACATTCCACGTGAGAATATGCAGGAACGTTGGCGAGAGCCCACACGCTCGTTAACACGACGTCAGGCGGAAAGAAGAAAGAGGAAGACAAACCAGTCCTTCCAGTTTTTATACACTGCGACGCACGTGGTAGCGCGCGATAACGATACAAGAATCGATAATACCATACTGTTCACTGTGAGAATTATGTGTTCTCACATTGGCCCGTAATATTAAATTAGGCCGGAAAGCTATCAAATTGCACGTAATACAGCCGAGCGTAGTAATAGAGAGACGTAGCCAAAAGGCAAACGCGCGCTATTCAGGAATCCTAATTCTCTGTAACGATGTCAGTTGAGTTTGATTTAAACACTGTTCTACTTCCCATTTGCATTTAACGCGATTCTAAAAACTCATTCTGGTAAGGAATCGTAAGCTGAAGCTAGAAGATATAAGAAAGTGGCATAAACTTAAAATAAGTGTTATAAAATTAATATATACCTTACATCATGTTTAATTTGAATATTATAAGGTCACTGAAGAATAAAATATTCTGTATCGAATGAACATACTTAATTTTGATGTAGATCACTGTCTTGAAAATATGTTCAGTTTAAAAAAAATTAAAGTTTTTTTCTTAGAAACAGAATAAACATTTTAAAATCTGCTAATAAAGCTAAGCTAAAAAGATATAATTAAAAAGTATGAAATATTATGAAGGTTTCTTTTTAAGATGTCAAGTGTCCTATGATTTCATCCATTGCTTTGGAAGTGGGGCATGTATAAATATTCCTTTTTTTTTTATTTGTACAGTGCAGAAAAGAATAAATGTTCTGTATTCTATTAAATTTTATTATCTTTCTAATTTCTCTCAAGAATTTCGTTTTTCTCTTTTTGGTCTAGCCGTTAGAAATATTTGTAAAAGCTCTGGTACTCAGAAGGGTTTAGTAAACCAGTTGCTGGCAAAGATAAATCACTTTTCTTTTCTGCAATAAATTTTCTTTTTAAATTGAAATATACTCTTTTCTATTGAAAAGAATAAGCACGAAAGAATAGTACTTTTATACCGCATGGCTATAGTTTCTCCTATCCAGCCACGGCTCTCTGAAACTAAAACTATTTTTTTATTAACAGAGTATAAAATGAATCAACTACAGAAGATTGCAAAAACCACAAAAGCGTCAAAATAGAAGGAAAAGGAAACGAGAAAGAAGTAAAGAGACAAAGCCATTTCTTGCCCTTCCCGTGCGGTCACTCTATTGCCTTAACTCTATGATCCACACGAAGAGTAAAAATCGCGGGAATGTCGTACAGCCTTATTTCCCAACGTACCTTTGACGCATGGGAGGAATGTATATCCATTCACTCCATGTTTCACTTTTTTACCGCATACCGTTTCCCTCCTTTTTTTCCATGGTTCAGCCATGCGTTGGACATTTTTTTTCTTTTTCCCTCACAGCCTTATATAAAAAAGGTGCTTCGGGCAATAAATTCTCAGAGTAGGCTAACTTCCAACACACTTGTGCAAAGAATTGATCTTTATTCCGAAAATTTTGAGCTATATTGGCATAAGTCAGTATCTTTACCTCAGGTCCTAGGCACACGGTTCCAAATATTTTTCTTAAAGAAATTGGCTGGAAATTTATATATAAATATATATCCAGAGGTTCTTATTTGATCAAGAAAGTGGACAGGATTCTCCAGTTTGACTGAATTTCTACGGGTGCATAAATCACAGTTCCCAACTGAGCCTTACTTCTTTCTTTGTCTTAAGGGCTTTGTAAAATAGAATTAAGAATGTGCCATTTCAGAAGCAGGTAATTCAGTATAATGGGCCAAAAAATTTTAGATCTTTTTATATATTTTGCATCAGAATTCTTCCTTTCTACTCTATAATAATCTTAAGAGTATCGGTAAAATTTCATTGCCTTCCTCTAAAAAAGTTTTAACACTAAACAACGGATTTTGATATTGAAAATACATTTATAAAAGAACAAATAATAAATTAAATTTACTAATAAAATCTCAGTTTGTTATTTACTTATTTTAACTCAAGAATGCACTAACACTTGTAAGGAATATGTTAATTTTATTAACAGTTAAATTTTGAATTAAATTTCCTTTCATATCGATTCTTACTTCAAATTACCACTTCCGGCCTAAATGTAGTTTTGAATCACGTCTGAATGCTAATGAAGAAGAGCGATATATTCTACAGTCTTAGTGAGAGAGATACCATATATTCTAGCTGCGCGCGTCCGCCTTTTTAGGCTACTCTCTCGTAAGCTATTATTACGCTCGTCCGTACTTTAGGCCCTTGATAGCTGCGCAGTCAATTAACGTTAAGGGGCCAACTCTGTTAGAACGTTGATAGCTTCGGCTTAGTTCAAGCCCAAGTGTCGGCTGTATTGTACAACTCCAAGATAGAATTTTGTTAAACCATTAATGGGTGTTCCTGTACACAAACTCAAGCAATTATTCGCTTAATAGTTCTTAAGATTCTTCACTCTCAACTAACTTAGATTTACACAGCGGAGAAACCTACACATTACTAGAATAAGATCTGTAATGGGCTACTTAATTTTTCCAGAACTTTCGTCCGATCTCTCACTAACATCTAGACGTGGCTGGGAGACTGAAAAGCAACCACTCGCTTGGCCACTGCTGTTGATGAACTCTGGCAGAGAGTTGAAGCCGCATACAATGAAGTACTCGTATTTGTCATTCAAGCTCTTCGGCTACATGCCCAGCCGGATTACAGCCGTTGTTGTTGCTAGAGGCAGAACATTTATATACAGAATTCTGTCCTCTGTATACATGTACACTGCGGAAAAAAAAGAAAAAAAAAGGAAGACAGTTCTAGTTCTCCCTTTCTACTGGACCGATTGACAAAATTCAATTTGTGTTTTTTATGTCTCGAAAGCGCGACTTAATATATATATTAGTTTTATATATAGCACTGCTCAAATGTAGTTATTTTGATATAAAATCGGACTTTTTCTGAAATGGCATGACAAACGTTTTCCATATATCGGTTCTACGACTCAACATTATACATAACTATTAAATTTTGTAAAATTTGGTAGGAATTTTACAGAGAAATTTAAAAATTTACCTTGACGCATTTTTTCCCATACGCCAGAATGATTTTATTTCTTGGCGAACTTCTTAATTTATAGCAACTTATTTTCTTTTTTTCATTGTAAACGTGCGAAAAAAACATATCGTTTATTATTTCAGATAATGTTAACATAAGGCGTAAACCACATTGGGCATTATTATGACTTATAACAAATATGCCCAAATTTCAAAGCTCGCCAATTTGTAAATTCCCTTATATCCTACGAAATTTTGAACAAAAAACTTTAATTTTTGCAGGTATACTTAGAAAGATGATGGTAAACATTTTATACATTATAATTCAAAATGTTTTCCGAAAAAGCCATAAAAATTATTTTGAAATACAAATTCTAAAAATAAATCATTAAAAATGGGTGAATTTTATTTGGAATGAACCTAAATTTCGAATTCTGCATAAAAGAATCAAGTAACTTTAATAAAAAAGAGATATTAATAGATATATATCAAATAGAATTAAGATTGAGGATCTAAAATTTTGAGAGCTAATTTTACAATACTCGTGCGATGTTTACAAAATATAGCAGTTTGGTATAATTTGAGTCGTAGAATCAAAAATTGGAAAAACATTGGCAAATCATTTAAGAAAAGTTCGATTTTGTGTCAAAATACCAATGCTATATATACATCTAATAATAAGTCTAATTTCGCTATTCGGTCCAGTAGAACAGGAGATTAAGAATTGGTGTTGTTTTTCGCAGTATACATAATAGATCATCTGCAAAGTTAACCATGTGCTTCGCCTAATATAATATATATGTAGAATAAATATGGTTCTGTATTTGCTTTCCTTCTTAGTGTATCAAATTTAATAGCCAATTCAATAATAAAATATAACTTTTATTTTGTCTCTCCTTCCAGGATATATTCGGGGTGTAACGGTATAATATTCAGTCAGTATTCGTGAGGTCCAAGTTCGATTTAAGGCCAGAGTATTGCTCATTTTTCGTCTCATACTTGAACAAAATCCTAATGACTCTAGGCGACCGAGCTAAAAGGTAGTGAACAATAATTCATCACTGCAAGGATTTGGAGATCGGATTCCATAATCTATAGTCACTTTTTAAAACGGGGATTATATAGTTCACCCTTTAAAAGGGGGATAAAAGGACGTCAGTTTCGAGTCCCGGCGAGGGTACAGCTCATTTTCCATGCCTCTTGCTTCAACAAATTCCTAATGACTCTGCAAACTATAAGATATAGAGTAGAAGTATTTGTTAAAATAAGACGGTTATACATCAATATACATATACCGGTAAAAACAATTGGTACAAATTTTTATTTTCCTGGAATTAAAATTATTAATACCTGCGAATTTCATACTTTTCATCCATACACCCACAGTACATGCTTTATACATTTCACTCAAATCAGCGACTTCTTTGTTATGCATTTCCTTATAGAGGTACTTCAGTAAAGAACAGAGTGTCTTTTCTTCTTGCAGTCATCTGATTATTCTGTTGATTCCGTTGACGTATTCGAAGATAGTTATTTCTTCTTTCACACTAACTCTACTGCTGTCTTGGCATTTTTTCCTGGTAGTTTTTGCTGCTTTTACGTTTTCGGTGCCACTTCCGAAGATTATTTTTACCTTTCTTTTTTTCTTCTTCGCTATTATAATCAATAGTGCACTTTCTTTTTCATCTTCCTCATTCTCAGATAACAAAAGAATACATTGAGCATTATTCTTTTTGATAACATTATTATCACATTACGTTATCATAACAGTCATCATTTATTAGGGTTGCTTTGTTGTAAAAAATTCTTACCATTCCAATACATTACAGTGGAGGGAAAAACAGCCTCTTTGGTTGCCAAGCAAAATCAATACTTTCTGTCCCTTTTTTTTTCAGTGGCATTAATGCACTGTACAAAGCTCTTATCCATATTAATTTGGAATATCAATTGTAAGAATAAAGCGTTTGGAGCTGTTTATATATGATGTTTTATATATGATGGGGTTAGTGCTGAAATATGATTGTCTTTATGCAGCTGGAACTGCATTAAATGAACCATCACTTACACATACTTTTGTTATGCTTTATACCCTGGGTTATTAATAACAGCACATTTTTTTAATATTTTATTTGCGTACTGAATAATTTACGCTTTATTATAGTATGTGTTATTACAGTCGTTTCGTATGCTAGAGCTAATAAATTTGAATAAGAAATTTATTAATAATAATAATAAATGAGCCAGAATAAATGAAACTTAACAAATAGGAATAAATGAGCCAGAATTTAGATGTATTTAAAATATTTAGATTCACGTTTTCAAAATATTCTTTTTACTACACCTTAAAAATTAGAGCAGTAGACTTACTGCAGTTCGGAACAAATGAATTTCTAAAGTTTGGATATTTATAATTTTTGCATCAAGGTCTGAGCTCAAATTAACACTGAGGTTTCAGTTTTATCCGTTTTTTACTAAAATGATTGTGCAACTTATGATCTCCCAACACTGTTTAAGTTCAGGTTGGATTCTAATATTCCTCTTTTCTGCCTCTCAGAGTGGAATGCGATCCTATGATTTATGGCAATTATTGCCCATCTGGATGAGTACTATCACCCCTCTTAATTTGTAAAAACAATTTAAAATCACTCTGTATAAAAGAAGAAAGTCTGTTGGTTTGTCGCTAGTAAATCAGTCACTACTATAGCTATCGTCACCAAATTTTCTACATTTCTTTTCTTGGTCCTGGAAAAGGTCGACATCTACTTTTTTTTCCAAAAACAAGCAGCTAAATTCAGAGATATTAATTAAAATCTCGAAAAAAAGAATTTTCGCCCTCATTTTTCCGAGTGGCAAACATCTCGCTAGCTGGAAATGAAAATCTGCTTTATTTCGAAAGTTGTTGCCACTGTTCTTGTTATGGAAAATTGTTTTGTATTATTTTGTAGTGTACAATTATTACATATTATTTAACTGTACATAAGGTATTCTTAGTAATTATATTATTTTACTGTGAACAATGAATTTGTAATGTTCGTATTTATGAATTATTGTATAATATTTAGTATTGTTTAAACTTTTCGTTCAATTACGGCAAAGCTCCTTTAAGTTTGGCTGAAGCTGTGTTACAGTTAAAAAGGCGCGGCTGTATTTCCGTCGGCTTCGTGTGGGGGGTCAGGGGTCGGACTACCCAGCTGCATTTTTTCTCTTTTCGCGAGGATGACCACGTGTTTAGTGTGTGGAGAGAATGTATTCCAGCTTTTTCTGAAGTGGAGAACTGGTTGACATATTTACTATTATCTACGGATGTCGCAAGTTTAAATGAATTGCGATTGAAAACATTCTTCTGTTGCGCGGGAAAGAAAGGGTCTGTCATCTTGTACAGAGTTCTGAATTCTTCGAATTTTCGTCATTGTTTATTACTTCTGTTCTAATTGACTAAAGGGGCAAGTTTTTCTTAAGATTGGCTAATTCTTTAAATTTTTGTATTATTTGAGACAATGAATGAGAGGCGTTTCTTTGTGAGTTTCAACCGAGTTTTCTTAAGCCGTTGCACGAGAGGCAGGAGAGATTTTTGGCAGATTTTTTTAGCAGAATTTTCAGAGCTTCAGTGGGTTTGCTTTTTTGACGGCGAGTGATGTGCTGCTGCACCGATCAGCAGGCGATAGCGGAGTTTTTGTGCGAGTTCTGACCAACTCTTCTGACTGGAAGCTGAGAAAAAAAAACGCGGCTACCCTTAGGAGGTCGACCGTGGGTTGCAATTAAGGGAAATTTCGCATCCCCTTGTTTGCGGAGATCCGTCCGAGCCCGTGCGAAATCTCATCGTGATAGACGGCAGCGAAGTGTTTTTCTTTCTCCTACAGCATATTGGTGTTGGTTTCATCATGGTGGTTTTTAGGTAGGAAGAGACAGAGTTTCTGATGGAATGGAATATGGAATAGGGGCGATCTTCGAATTCTGGAAAGCGTAGCTTTCCCCGTCAAGAGCGATCGTTTCGAGGACCATTATGTGTGGACTGGGAAAAGGACAAGATTCTTTAATGGACCCATGAGTTTCCAAATCTGTGAGTTTCATTTTTGCGTTTCTTTTAATAATTAATTTTTAGGATTTTGAAAATGTTAAATTCTAAGGCTTGAGCTGTCATGTTATGTAGACGAAAATTTGAATATTTTAATTACTCAATTTATAGCTGAGAAAGTGTTTTTTTATTTTTATTAATGTTTAATTGTCAGAAGTTATAATTGAACTAATTTGAGGGAGTGAATTTTTGTTTTAATGTTTAATTGCCATGTTCATGTAATTTCAATATGACCGAAGATAAATATACTGATGTGTCACAGTTGAAAGAAATATGATTTATTCTAAATTAGCTTATACATGAGTTTAAATTTCTTGAGTACCTGTTTAAAAAGATTAATAACTCTGAGGTGTTTCACTATTATTTTTGTATGAATTGAATAACGTTAAAAATGAGATGGATGTGAAAAAAAAAACCTATGAGTAATTTTTAAAAAAATGTTTTGTAGGGGTAGTCTGGCCAGCTATTTTAAATTAAAGTATTTGGAATATTTAACAAATGTGTTTATTGATTTAATTATTGTATGTTTCTTTTGAGTTTTAATTGTGGTCTACTGTAGATCACTATTTTGTTCCTTAGGGAAACAGGGTTTTACTCCATTTCGAACCTGGGTAGTTGAAAATCAGTCTTAAGTGTTTGTAATCAGTCTTAGGGAAGTTAGTCTTAGGGAAACATGGTTTTACTCCGTTTCAAACCTGGGTAGTTGAAAATCAGTCTTAAGTGACTATACGATTTGCTTACTTATTTTATATGAATTGGATGAGTAGATTTCTTAAGTGGGAGATTTATCTTTCCCTGGTGTTTTAAAGAGTTTTGTGTTGCATTTTAAATGTAATGTGTTTTAGGGCTATCTCTAGATTAGTCTTGAAATTCATGTGTTTTCAGGTTGGATATGTGAATTAGTTTTATTTTAGTGAGAGATAGCGTGTTAATGATTTTGTTGCGGAAGTGCATTTAACATTTTTTTTTGATAAATAATCTTTGTTTTTACCAAAGCACCAGGGAGAATATTTTCCTCCATTTCTTTGATATAAAGTGTTTAGATTTTGAATATGAGAGTAAGTGTAGTCTATTTAAAAGTTAAATGAAAAATCGTAATTTTAATTTTAATTTTTTTCGACGTAACACTCGCTTTCAAATCGTAGAGTTTGTAAATAAAAAAACTTTTAAGTTTTACGATGAAATAAAAATAGCATTGCCAAACATTAAATACATTATTTCCGATTCCAAAAATTCGTGAGAAGCCATTTCGACTGTTCCCAATTTCGTATGACTTTTCAGCAGAGATATTAATTAAAAATGCTGAAAAACTAATTTTCGCACACATTTTTCCGAGTGGCAACAATCTCGCGCGTTGGAGATAAAAATGATTCATTTCGAAAAGTGTTGCTACTGATTGCTTGCAAATCGTAGAGTTTGTTAATAAAAATTTTGTAAGTTTTACAAACTGTATACATATAAAGAAGAATGTCTGTTTCTGTGTTTGTTTGCTCGCGTAAGTTGATTTCTGATCGCTTATGATGAATTTTTTGCCTCATTTAATCGACTCAAATTGAGTATAGTGAAATATTGGATGTAACTTGAGCTTTTACATCCATTTGATTAGAAAGACGCAAATCATTAAAAACTGCGTGCCATTGTTGCTGATATAATGAGAGAGAATTTATTTTTTTATGGAAATTTTTTATGTGGGTTCCATATCGCATCAGACGGAAAAATGTAAGAAGACTGCGAATCATATTTTTTGCATCGTTATTAGAGAAGGATTACAGTGCTATCGCTCGCTACGTTGTAAGATGCATTACTTTAACTGGCATTGGGTACTTCGCTAGTATATTACAAAAAAAAGATGCGCACGTGCAGACTTCTTTCTAATGCCTTTCTATTAAATTTCTCCTTAAATAGCATAATTTTAAGCTAATCGTATTGATTAATAAAAGTGGAATGACTTTAAGAAAATAAATTCAAAGACTGATTCTGTGAAGTAATCCAGAAACTAGCTGAATATACAGTCAATCAAAAAAAAAAATCACAGTTTTTAACCAGATTTTTCTTGAAACATAAGCTGATTTTTTTCAGGATACCGTAAACATGCTCTTACTAGCAATGGTAATCAGCTTCAAAGAAACTATCATGTCTACACATTTTTCTTCTCGTACTTCAGTGATTAAGCAAGTTTTTAACCTCTCAGTGTTTCTGAAGTTGGCTTTTTCTCTTCACTGCGGTTTTTTTTCCTCTCCAGTCTACTTTTGTTCCTTAAACTTATGTCGTAATGTTCAGCAGTTTTTCTTCTTTCCTACGTGTTTTATTTTTGAGATTTACCCATGTATTTTTTTTCCGGTAAGGTAACTTATAACTTTGCACTCTTGTTGAAATACTTCCTTTAGGGCTGTTGATTTTGTTTTAACACATGTTTGAGCTTTGTTGTGCGTTATTTATATTTTGACACATGTGTTCGTCTTGTCTTACGTCTTGGGGGATACTTGTAGGCCTTTCTGAGGAGTATTATTTTATTTTATTTATTTTGTACACTTTTTCAACAATCTACAATTCGCTTTGTTTTTTTATTCCTAATTCTTTGAAGTTCACCACATTTTCATTATATGTTCCCAACACTCATAATCAAGTTGTTTATTATCTCTTGAAATATTAGTTTTAATTATAAACCCTTAGTTCTTAATTTAAATGATAATTATTTGCAAAGGTTTTGAGGAATCAATCTAATGTTAATATGAAGAGTTTCAAGGTATGTTGATGCAAGCAGATAATTGCTATGGATAAGAACGATTATGTTAAATCAGAGATTACACTTTTAACAAAAAATCCATATTACTCCTAAAAACTCTGGAACTTTCTGTTTTATATTATAAAACAAATAAAATTTTTATAATATAAAATGTTTTATATTATAAAAATTGATTAAAATTTTCCTGGTAATTTCCAAAAAGGTAATTACACAAGAGTATGCATTTCCTCTATTTTATAAAACCAGTTATCTATATGGTTTCCTTGTTACAAACTCTGTAATCGCTTTATATCCATAAACTAAATGTAGTGTACTTCGATTTTCCCATTTGCAGCAAAATAATATTTTCACAGGAACAAGCTGCAGTTAAGTTTCATTGAAGAAATTTCCGGGAATCACAATTTAGATTATTTAAATATCCATGCATTAAAACTGAAACTTATTAAACATTCTTCACAGTAAACAACCTGTATTTATAAAAGCTATTACCAACAAAAGAATAATTCTTCAAGAGGAATAATTTCATTTTCATTTTTTTCTAATATTACAAGTTTATTTGTAATATTTTAAAGGTAAATTATTTATAACCTTTTTTCTCCGTTTTTAGTTCACTAATGAATGAAAACTGTGCCCTCTTGGAATACAATAAACAGAATTTTGCTAAGGTCTCACCTGTCATGAATTTAGTTGCCTCTGCCATTCAATTTCTTTTCAACTCTCGAATGATCTAATTAACTGCTTTTTCTTGACATTTTAGCTGCAGGAAAAGAATCTAGTTTAGCACCAAAGAATACAGCAAATTTTTCTTATTTTGCTTTCTCCCACATGTCAAATTTGGCAATTCTATTAAACAAAAGAGGACTTCATTTTTATATTCCGATTTCTAATCTCTCAAGATTTATTCCTCAGATTTCAGGAATTCAATTACTTAAAAGCGGTTGCTATTGACATGGGTCTCTTACTTCACACAGTTTGCGAAGGGCATCAAACAATTTTGTGTGTCCACTTCATACCGTTTGTAAAAGAACTTGTATAGATACAAAAATATTTTCTTCCATTCTAAAAGTTGGTAATTATTGATGCTTATATTCTTCCTTCCTTTTATTATTTAATGGATTCCGATACGATAAAATTTACTGTTTTTATATTATAACGTATTTTCTCCTTCCTTCCTGCATGTCTTCGGGGTGTAACATTAGCACACTCGCTGCGTATTCGAGAGATCCAGGGTTCGAATCCCGGCAAAGGCACTGTGGATTTCTTCGATTTGCTTACTTCGAAAAATTCCAAAATGATTCTACAGTGGCGCCCGAACTAAAAGGTAGTGGATGACGATTTTTCACCAACAGTATTTGGTGACTATGTCCCTTAATCTCCAGTCACTCTTTAAAATGGGGAGTAATTTCTCCCCCCTTTTTGCATGCCTTCGTAGTGTAACCATAATACACTCAGAGTGTATTCGAAAGGTCCAGGTCCTAGTCCCGGTGAAGGCATTGTTTATTTTTCACTTCTGCTTCCAAATAACCTAATGACTCTACAATGCCAGTCAGCAAAATTTCATTTTGTTCCTTAAAAATGATATTACCGTATTAATTATTATCATTTCTTGAATCTCATCGCAAAATTTAAAATTTTGGTCAAAATGAAACGTGTTTTTAAATACAACAAATTCACAAGTAATCATAAAATATTTTTAGCTCGTTACTATGCATTTAAATTTACGTGTGCCGAAACACTCGAGAGATTTCTTTACATAGTGAAGTGAGATTTCATGAAGTTTTAAACATCCAAAATGTATGCCTAATTTACTTAAAGTTAATTCTAATAATTTTTTTTCCTCATATTTCAAAACGTTTAATTCGTTACTCGTTTCTGAACTATACGTTTTCTCGTTTCTGGCCTAATATTTCTTTTTACTCTTCTACATCAGCCTCCACAGATGATGAAAACAAATGAAATATTTCGTAAATGCTTTTATCTTTTTTCTTTTGCCAATAGTTTTATTTAGAGAAAATGGTCGGATTTTTAAAATAGATCGAAGCTCTCATCTAATTTGATCAGCAATAATCACTTTTTCTAGTTTTTTATCTTGATACTAGAGCTAATTCTCTATTAATTCTTCTCAAATGTTTGTCCCAAATGTCTTAATACCAAATACCAGTCATTTTGTTTGCAATTACTGTATAGTATAAAGTGTAATTCACTTTATTGAAAATGTGTTGAAAAGCTAAACACATTCAAATATTGGACTAATACATGTTAATAAAGTGTGTCCATTTCCTGCAGAATGAAACTTTTGAATTCTACTTGCCTCATCATCAAAAGGCATAACTGAAATACTGCCTGCTTATTTTATGGTCTAAAAACCAGCAAAAAAATTAAGGGGAGTCTAAACGCGAGCTAAGTGTTCAGATTAAATTAGAGAAAGTTAAATCATTTTCTTCGTATGTACCAAACTTTAAATATACTTGGTAACGAAGAGTAATAAGAGAGGAAAATTGCTAATGAGTATATAAAATTTCAATACAGAAAATAAGGACGAGCTTGATTTAAATATTTTGATTCCAGAACCTCAAGCTGAGTAAATACTTGATAATTTATTCAAGAGAATCATTGAGCATTAACATGAGAAACTTCAAACAATCAGTGTTTTTCCAAGGAGCAGCAGAAACCTGATTTGAAATCTAAACTTACGTCGTGTATTTAATAACATCGTTTTCCAATAACATTTAAGAAAAATCAATGTAACACCATTAATAGAAGAATTAAATCTGTACCCCAGCATGTATGTTATCGGCTACGAAATTCTAAACGTATAAAAATATGCATTATGTGATGTTCAAGCAAATTTAAAATCATTTTAATATTGGTTGATATTAATAATAAAAATATATTAAAAATGGTTATAAAATTTTTCTCAATCATAATTTCGTATTTCGCAGTTATTAATTAACATGTAATTTTGTAGGGTGTTTCTTAATTGGTATAACAAATTTATTTTAAGTTTACCTGCTCTCAACTTCTCAAACTTCCGCTCACATTCTCTCCCCAGGATGTAAATTTAAAGTTAAGTGAAGTGCTATTTAAACGTGTGATTATCTCAGTTTTATTCAGAGCGTGTTTCGCTAGCCTAGCGCACGTTTCGTTGTTATTTTCGCGGTAACTCGAGTTAGGCCCTTTGGCCGTTTTCAGTTTAATATTACGCCGGTTAGATCTCTGTGAGTCCACCTCTTTGGAAAAATTTTGAAGTGCGTTCTTACACTCGTTTTAATTTTCAGATTTAATTTTGTATTCTCGTCTACGTTTAAGTTATCGCCGCAAGTGAACGGTGTTTCTGTAAAGCAGAAGTCCGTTCTGTCTGTTATTTTTAGTTTGAGTTAATAAAGGGTTATTTTCACCCTTATTCTGCGCTGGTATTTTATTTCACGCCTATGAGAGAATTCGCCAGGTTCATCGTAGTATCTAAGCTAATGCATGTGGACAGTTAGAGATAGATCTTACAATGTACATTTAATACAACATCATTATTTTTCAAATGAATGCAATTATGATGAACGTGGCTTTCTTATCCGATAATACTTCAACAATCATTCCTGATTCTCCATAATTATCGTTTTGTTCTCTTTTAAGTAGAATGCGAAAAGTCTATAGCTATAGGACTCTTGTTTCTAAAAGGAGATTAAGGAGCATAAAATTATTTTCTTCGTTTTAAAACTAAGAGCAGTAATTAATAATTTATACCAGTGTTATAATGAACATTTTCTGTACCTGTCTTAAAATGTCATTTAGTGCAGTGTATTTCAAAGTTCCATGTTTTATCAATGATTTCCTTTATAATTCTTTGCGTTACCAAAGGAAGCGAGCAGTAAAAATTTCTTTGACTCAAGCTTAAACTGCTTATACAACTTGAAGCAAACTCTGCTCAATTTCCTAAAGCAAAGCCTGATATGTAAAGGTATATGTAGAGGATATAGTTTGTCAAAACTGATGTGCTTAATTTTAAAGAAAGATGACAAATCTGTAACACTGGAATATATCCGTACTTTTAAGAATTAATGATAAATATATTAGGTCAACACAAATACAATATAAAATCGCAGAAAAGAAGTTGGTAGGGAATATATTAAATATCGACTATGTTAATGTTTCTCAATGTTGATTTAAATAAAGAAATGAATTCATGAAAGAGTGAATTAAAATTTGTCATTGACTAGGCACCACATGAAGATGAGAAACTCGTATAACGGGCGTATTAATTTTCCCTTTCCAGTACATCTTTCATTAAAAGAAAAGAAAGCAGAAACTAATATATCTCGTTAGAGCGTGAAGAGACAAGCTTAAAGTTCCGTTCATTAATTCATGAACTATTTTTTGCTTTAATCAACTATCACGCTTAATGTTACTTTAATTAGTTTCTCTGACGAAAGGTAATGTAAGTTCTTTTCGTTGGTATGGGTTAAATTGCAAACAAATTACAGAAGCATTGTTACGAAATGATCATGCAAGCTTACTGTAATTTAACACATAGATTCCTAATGCTTATTATTCATCAGCATATAGTATTTTGTATTTCAATGTAATAAATTGAAGGAAATATACACTTGTAATACAGAATGAAATTTTCTATAAATTAAAGCTCAACAAAATATAAACAAAGTTTATGCCAGCTCTTTTATTATGCATTTCACAACTAAATGGATTTTCTTCGGTTTGGTAGATTACTGCAAAGCACACTTCAGCTATCTGCCTAAGAGTAGGATTGCCTTCACACAGGACATTCTAAGGGAAACTTATTCCTATACACATTATAAATGGGGAAATCTACGAAAACACCCATGTAGCTAGACTGTTCTCCTGGACTAGAACCCAGGTTTGAACTATAAGTGTTTAGCGATTTTACCGCTTGGCCATTGGAGGGGTCAAACTGATGTGATTGGAAGCTATTCAGTCTTGTATTCACTTAGAATCTAATCGATAACATTCTATTTTGTTTCTAAAAGGATAAGAAAAATAGCATGCATATTTGTTATTCTATTATTCATTTGACATGCTCAGTATTCTTTCATACAAGACCTACAAAGTTTAAGTTTATTCGAGTATGCTAAGGCCACTAGCCGTATCTGCCAAAGAGGTAATGTTCGCCAACTCTCGGAACATCTCCCCTTTATCGTCTTCTCTTCGGTCGGAAAGTCTCCTTTTCTGCAGATAGGGCTTCGGTAGTAGAGAGGGCTAGTATACAGAGATAGGGCTTTCGTCGAAGACGCAGTGAGAAGAACTGGCTCGTCTTCCCGTTACACATGGGACAACGTACGAAATCCAGCCATGCAGCCAGCCAGTTTGCCTAGGATCGAACCCAAATCAGGTCGAACTACCAGTATTCAGTAACCACTTAACTATTAGGTGAGCTCTTCAGGATTTAATGCATTTATTTTCTTCATTCAAGAAGGATGTGATTAACTTTATAAACTAAAAATTCCAAAAAGTAAAAATGATCTACTCTAACTTAAACCGAAAATGAATTCTTAGAATTTTTATTACTTTTTTCGTTTCACCCCTTTTCATCGTTTTTAGAGTTCCTTCCTAATTTTATCTGCATTATTCTACATATATTTTTATATTATTCTAGCCATTCTTATACAAATGGAAACTATTTGTTTTCTGGTATTTGTCAGACCTAAGCTATGGACAATGTGGAGCCTGATTCCGATTTTAATAATACTCAGAACATTAAATTTGACATTCTTCTCCACAAGTTTCACCTAAAACAATGCAGATTAGACTCCTTAACTTAGCCAAGAATCTTATTTTCAGTTACCTTGAAGGACAATATGACGCATCCATTAAAAAGGAGAAAAGCAAGTTTCCATAAAACAATGATAAAAAGGGGGCAGCGAATCTATTCATTAAATAATGGGGCAATGTACTGTTTGAATAACATTGCCACTCACCAACCGCAGTCTTACAACAGATAACAATTGATAAAACTTCCGTTCTTAATACACTCTAGAAATATAGAAAGCAGTTATAGCATCTTAAATATGGCCATTGCGGTTAACATTGACTATATTTATTGCATTATTGCACTCACAGAAACTAAAATTCAGTGCAATAAATATATTCCTAAATCTGGTTTTATACGAAACTCTTTTAAATGAGTTTAATTTAAGACAAGTAAAAAATAGATATATCATTCTCTTTTTAAGAGTATCATTTTACGTATTAGAGGAACAAGGCAAATCCTAAAATTGTTTTTCGTTTTCTCTTTTGCCTAAACTCTAAGCCATTTTGAAGAGAAGGATTCCATAATCTATCATATGAAAATGCTGATAAATTGTTAGTCGATAGAGCCCTAAACAAAGGTGAAATATCAGAGGTCGTTGAGACTCCTGGTCTTACAGGGAGTAGGGATAATGAGGAAAATAATTCAGTTCTAAGTGCAGATTTAATTAAAAGTGTTCTTAAACTGTTCAGAAAAATTGGTAATTATTTTGTTGAACATAAAATCTAATATTAAAACTCGTTGGGATATTTTCAACGTGAACTTGTCAGGACTTGTGTTTCTCTTGATTTGCTTTGGAAACATGATGTGTCCTGAATAGGAACAGGAAGCTTACTCAAGCTATGTTCAAGATTTGTGTGACGATACAAGCAGGAAGGGTATACGAAACCCTTTATTTTCTATACTTTTACAAGTACTCCCGAACTTCGGGATACAGAGACCAACCACTTGTGGTCTGAACGTAAGAATATAAAACTATTAACTAAAACTCTAACTAAAATCTAACTTTGAATTAGTATACAAATGCCTAGCACTAAGACTGGCCTTTATTTAAAAGGGGACGTATGTAGTACGCCGAGCTGCTGAAACTGCAATACGTTTTCAAATATCAAGAGGGCTAAATTTCTGGCCTTAAAGGCAATCAGCAACCGAGTGAAACCTCGTAGAACTGCAGTGGCAAGCGGCTTGCTTCCTAAATCTACTCCCTCTTGGCAAAAAGCCACAACTTAAATACTTGGGCGTTAGGAAGATAATTTGCATAAACAAGTTAAAGCATTTAATTCTGGCCAGAAGTAGAAAATAAGAAGTGATAGTACAGTTTTAAAATAAAATAAACGTTAGTAAATATTAGAATCCTTACAAACTGAATTTATTGAAAGACTTTTACAAAGCCTAATCCAAACGTCCTAACTAGAACATCAGGAACAGCGATTAATAACTGAAATAAATTCATAAAATCTAAGAAACATCAATATCAGTGAAGAATCCAGCTGATTTCATTCAAGACATATAGAAAAGAAGTTCATTAATAGATAAAGAAAACTAGGACAACATTTTTAATGATAGCAGTCATGTCGCACCCGTATACAAACAGACGTGCCGTTTATTGCAAGAAACTAAAAACGGATAAACTTTTGTTAAGCGTAAAATACAATTTTTTCCTGGATTTACTTCATTGAATTTACTTGTCCTTTACACATTATTATATGCGTATTTAACTGAAAAATTCTGTTTACTAAATTTATAAGACCTAACTTAAGTGTTCAAATTATTCGCCGTAACTTGAATTTTAACTTTTGTGCATTCATTTCTTTATTTAGATGAAATTAAAAGAACTGTGCGATGCATCACATACCGAAGAATGATGTGGACTGCAGGATTTTTTTCAGGGATAAATCAATGCCTTCCTTTCGTTAAGTCTTCATTTTTTTGTGAATCTATGCATTGAAGTCTCTCCAGATAGTATCTGTAACACAAATAAGCATATCATTCTTTAATGGGTCATCTTCTATATCTACGCTACCATGTTCTAATTTATCCCGTCCCTCCCACTCAAAATTATCACATATACACATAGATATTTGTGCGTGTTAACATATAATAATAACATTATTATATGCGTATTTGATTGAAATAAAATAATATGTTAAGGATGAATACTTCCAGCTGGTGTTGTTAAATTAATTTTGCTGAATTTTTAGATCCGGAAACAATATTCTTTGCTTCCACGGATAAAATTTCTTTTTTTATACGTATGCTTTGTACGTATTTTTCAGAAACGTGTCTATAGTATAAAGACAGAATTAGCTTTAGGTGTATTTAAAATTTTAAACAGATAAATAAATATCGAGAAGGACTGACGTCATGATGATCATTGCGTGATGAACCAACGCAGAAGCTATGTTCGGAATGCCACTTGTGTTACGTTACCATCTATAGATGCTGATTATATGCTTTTAAATTTAAGTATTGAAACATTTTATAATTAGTATTAATGTTTGTATTATTTTCAAGTATGTGTAAATTACAATATAAAATATAAAATTTAAAAGCTACTTATGTAATAATAATAAAGCAAAAATAAATGTCATTTAAGTTTCCGACAAATGTTTTGATATTTCTTGGAAAAAGACTGACCGAAAATTTTCAGTCTCTTTTAAAAATGTACAGGTTTCCTTATGAACTAATATGTCAAAGTCGTTATCATTAGACAATGAAGTGATAACACAAACTTCAATAATGTAATTATGATTTATTGAAAGAAGTATATTAGTAATTCACTTATACAAAATATTCATGAGTTAGTAATATGTTTAACTTTTAAAACTCTTTAAAAGAGAAAAATCTGCTATCAAGATGTTTAAGGGAATTTGGATAGTTTTAACTCTCATAATAGCTAAGTGAAATTAATAGTTTCCTTGCAGTGAGCACTAAGTTTAATAGAGTTTGTACCGTTCAGGTAGCAATAGTTTGATAACACTTGTTTTATAACAAATACCTACTTTTCTGTAGAGGTAGTTTGGTCTAGAAGATGAAACTTTATTAAAATGCTCTTTATTTAGAATAGGCTTTCTTTCATTTCCTCGGTTGTAGTCAGAAATTACGCTTGCTTCAACTTTTAATTTCACTTCATGATTTTTCATATTTCAAAAAACAGTTAAGCCTTAACTGCAGAGAGCATATTTCTGCATGAATCTCTCACAAAAGTAGTTCAGTGCCATTCAACGTACGTTATTTTTTAATATATGATGGATTTTGATAAAAAGGGCCATGTTATTGTTGAAAAAATTATGAAAGCTTTACAATGACTTATGCATAAGAAGTGTATAAAGATTGAATTAATATTAGATTGCTAATTAAAAAAGAGACTACATAGGACTATAATTTCCATTCAGAATATGAAATGAATAAGAATGTGCATGAGAAAAGCACAAATTGAAACTTTTGAAATTCCAGTTATTGTTATCGATTTTCGGCAACAGAATTTGGAAATTAGAATACCATTCAGGTAGTTTATCTAAAGGAAAACAACAAACTAAATTTAGCAACCCCTCTGACTGAGCTTAAATAGTTGCTATTTTATCTGTGTGGGAATAGGATGTGCACGAGGAGAAAAAACAGAAAACTGAAAATCATGGAAATCATAGCAGATGAAATCAAAGTTCTCAGTTTATTGATAATCTAAAACAAAATTCGTTTGACGAACTGCACGGATGTTTCCGAGATCAAATCCTGCCAAAAACGCTGTGTCGCGTGTGTTGTTTTAAGAAAAATATATAATAATGACGTATAAACTACCAATGAAACGCAAAACAAAATTCCTTCCAATGTAATAAATATGAAACACACACACACACATGTATATATACAGGGTGTTCGGGATGAATTTGACATATTTATAATTGATTATATTTTTTCGTAGTTTGGAGGTATTCACACACACTACTCGGCATTTACACTCATGTCCATAAATTAAGGATAATTCGGAGTCACGCGGAAATCGAACTCTAAAATATATATATCACCTGTTAAATCACTACACACATCTTCAAGAATCATATGCACATTTCAGGAAGTAACCAGATGACACCGATGGTACATCACAATGACGAGAGTGTAAGAGAGTGATATATAAGGAATACACGCAAAGAAATAAAATTGTTCGCAGGCGCTTTATTAGCATTTCAGTGCAATAACCGAATAGTTATGACACAAAGGACGCATTTGGATTATTTTTTACGTGGTAGAATTATCGGCCATCTGGAATGTGGGCGTACCCAAAGGGAAGTATCAGACGAACTTGAAATTCCCCAGAGTGCCAACTGCAGGCTTTGGCAACGATTCCAAGATGATGGTAATGTGAGTAGACGTTACAGCACAGGTCACCCCAGAGTTACAACGCCGAATGAGGACCGGTATTTGGAAAGTTACTGCCAAGTGAAATAGGCGGAGCACAGCATCAGACCTGTCTCATCAGCTCTCTTCAGCCACTGGTACGACAATTTCAAGGCAGACGTGTACAGACGCTTAGGGCAGATTGGTCTATATGCTCGTAGACCTGTCAGATACGTTCCACTTACTGCAACTCACTGTCGCCTGCGGTTAGCCTGGAGTAGAGAGCACGCATTGTGGACACCGCAAGAGTGGGCTTGTGTGATGTTTTCCGACGAGTCCAGGTTTAGCTTGCAGTCTGATTCTCGCCGGACTTTCATATGGAAAGCTCCAGGTACCCGTTACCAGCAAGAAAACATCATTGTACGACACCGTTACGGTGGTGCAGGAGTGCCCGTTTGGGGAAGGGAATTATTCTGGGTTCCAGAACTGACCTGCATGTTCAAATTGGAACCATGACAAGCCAAATCTATCGGGACGTCATTCTGGAACAACATGTACGTTTGTTTCGGGGCGCCATGGGCGCACAATTTGTGTTAATGGATGACAACGCCTGTCCTCAACGTGCAAACATTGTAAGCGAATGCCTTCAATCGGAGGTTATCACCCGTATGTACTGGCCAGCATTCTCACCGGACTTGAATCCAGTAAAGCACGTACGGGACATGCTTGGCTGACGAGTTGCAGCCCGTCAACCTCCTCCTGCATGTCTACCGGAACTTTGGAGAGCTTTGCTTTTGAGTGGTGTAATATCCCCCAAGATCATATCAGATTTGATACTCAGCATACCTTGGCGGTGTACGGACTGTATTGCATCGTCTGGGAGATCCCTAATTTTTTTAATAATATGAAATATATAGCATCTTTTTTGCTCTTTACCTTTTTTTTAATAAATACGCTTTACAAATAAGTCAAATTTGTTTTGCTTCTAACTCTTCCTTTGATTGATTTTGCATTATCCTTAATTTATGTACATGAGTGTAAAAGTTTGGACCCTTCGTCATTCATATACAAGATGTCAGAAAGGATGGATGACTGGAACCCACCCGAATCATGGAAGAGAATAACTTGCATCATGATGATTCGTGCCGGCCGTCAAAATAAGGATATTATGACTGCTGCCCACTGCTCCCTGAACACAGTAAAAATAATCAGGCATGAACTAGAGACTTGCAATGGTGACTATGAGGATGTAGCAAGAAGAAAGATCCCTAGCAGACGATCTGATTGCGTTCGTACAGCAGAATTCCTCGCAAATCTGCAGGAACAGGTGTTGAAGAACCCTGGCATTGGAATTCGGGCTTTGTCACGTGAAATGAATGTTGCAGCCTCTACTATGAAGAATGCACTCAATGAAGACCTTCGCTACTACTCGTACAAGCGGATTTTCTACTTCCTTACGAAACTGTCAAATTTATCCCGAACACATATATATATTGTATATATATTGGTAGTAAAATTTTGACTCTAAATTTTAATATTAAAATTTAAATTCTAGCTTATGTTATGAAAAACAAAGATAGTAAGTTTAAAGTCAACGGTCTTCAGCCAGACACGCGAACACGCACAAATATCTAATTGTAGGTGTGATACTTTTGAGTGGGGAGGGGGCGGGATAAGTTAGAACATGGTATCGTAGATCTAGAAGACTGTCATTAAAGAATGATATGCTTATTTGTCTCACAGCTATCTGGAGAGATTCCAATGCATAGATTCGCAAAAAAATGAAAACTTAACAAAAAGAAATCATTGGTTTATCCCTGAAAAGAATCCTGCAGTCCACATCATTCTTCGGTATGTGATGCACCCCACAGTTCTTTTTAATGCATCTAAATAAATAAATAAATACACAAAAGTAAAATTTCAAGTTAAGGCGAATAATTTGAACACTTAAGTTAGGTCTTATAGATTTTGTAAACAGGATTTTTACATTCATTTACAATAATAATAAAGCAACTTATATTAAAAGAAATCACACTTGGAGGGGGAATCAAGTTTAGAGGCAATTTAAATTTAGAATCTTCAGTAGTGATATTTGTTTAGTGAAGACCTTTTAAAATATACTCATTTTGAATGCATCCATTATTTATTGTATATAATCGCACATTAAATATTATGCATAATTTATTAAAAAATAATAATAAACGTAAATCTACTTATAGACCGAACAGGACATAATAAACATGTGAATAATGTTCAAAGGACGCATTTTCCTTTAAGTTTAGTTTCAGGTAGATTTATGCCACGGCCAGAATTTAACCGGGTAGCCGAATTACAGGAAAGAGCGGTATTTGGGATTTTGTGATTTAGATGACTCAAGGTAAGTAAGATTAAAGCTTCTATATTAGGAATTCCATTTAGGACATGAAGCTAGTAAGGAAATTGGAAATAAAATATTGAAGATGTAATTATATGTAGTGCTAGATAGATATTCTCTGAAGTAAGGAAAACGATGGCTGGTCAAGGATAAGTTTTAGTTGCCAAATATAGTATAGGGAGTCTATTTCTTTTATTAATAATTCTCAATCACGGGTCAGAAAGGTATGTAAATGTGTCAATTATTTGCAATGAAATTATTAAAATATAAGCGTAATAAAATACCATAAAATGATAATCTACATTTATATATTCCAGAATTAAAAATTTACAAAGATTTAACAAAAGTTAATTAAATTCATTCAAATAACAGCTTCGAAACTTTAGTTAGTTGTTTCTAATATCTAGTAAAAAGCGTTAAAAACCAATATAAAATTGCAAAGGAAGATTTTTAATGTTCTTTAAAGATAATAACCAGCTTTTCATCACTTTTATATATATTCATGTATATATTTGTGATTATGTAAAGGAATATATAAAATCAAAAGCGAAATAACATTATTTTAGTATATAGTTTCATTGGAAATGATTGGTACATAAAAATCAATTGTTTTAATATAATATATTTACTTAGTCACAGATACACAGATACAATATATAAACGCAGAATCTGAGCTTCCTATAGCATATTATCTGAAACGTAAATCCAGAAATTCAGTAAAGTACATTTTTTTTTAAATTTTATTTTATTATATTGCAGATTTTCTTTCCTCAGAAAGCAACCTGGAATACCGCTTAGAAATAACTGATTTATTTTTACACTAAATTAAAATTTAAATACCTCCTCCCTTTGAATAAGTAAGTATAGTAATTTTAAAATGGAGTAGAACTCAAATTAATCAGACTCCAATAAATAGGAGTTTCATTTTTGCAGATTATCTGCTCTCTCTTCTACGACCATAAGACCTAATTTTCTTGTACTTGTTTGCACGTCATTCATATTTTTTTTTCAATTATATAAAACAACCTAGTATATATAATCTTCGAAAGAAACTGCTAATAATTTTGGGGTTAAGTCTATTTGACATTTATATAACTGAAAAAAAAAAAAATTTCTTAAACCAACGCACAAGACATGGATTTTATTCTCATTCGCTTCGATCCCAAATCATCACACGTTATTCAGCAAATAAGTAGAGCTTCATTAACATTTTATATATTATATTTATATTTTATATGTTATATGCTATTTTGAAGTTTGTAATCATTACTAGAAAGAGAATTACTTAATGTATATATAAACAAGTGTTTTTACTTAATTAATCCTCGAATCACTGCTTAGCTATGGAATGTGTTTATCTTCTGAAATCAGATGCGCTCTTTGGAATTTTAACTCTCTGATCGGCTCAGGGTTTCTCTAACAAAGTCTAAATATCCTAAAACTGCCGTAACAAAGAACGTTTTTCTTGATTTCAATGTCAAAATACCCCTGGTGTGGTGTTCTATACCTGGAATTATGAACTTTTAATATATTGCTTTAATTTCTTATACATATTTCAAGTTTCACATTTATATACTCTCTTTAAGACATCACGAAAAATGATCTATGTCGTATAAATGCGGCCTTGCCAGATGGCTTTAAGTTCTTTTTGTTTTTCTTCCGCAAGCAATATTTGCCTTAAAATATGTAGAATAACTGCAACTATCTACTTCCTTGTAAACTTTTGATAAGCATCGCAATTTTGTTTCTCCTCTGATGTACGCGTGAAATTCTTTATTGCTGAGAAAGCCATTATTAGGTAAAGCACGATGCTGCTGCGCTGTCACTAATCTTTCTGATCTAGCTCAAATCAGGTCTGAAAATTCAGCATAGGCAGATATTAAAGGTTGCTTCTTATCGTTGACTAATGCCTTGGGCATCTCACAACTAAAAGAACTAATCTGCCTATAGACCTATGGACATTTCTTTGGTGGATATTATGCCAAAGAAAATTACCAGAGAATAGTTCCAAAAATTTCATTTTTCTCTCCCCCTACTATTGACAACTGAAAAGGATTTCAAAAATCAACAGTGTTTTAAGTGTCCCCATACCGCAAAAGCACAAAAGATTAAAATATTTGCAGTGATGATTGAATAAAAACGCTATTCTTAATAACCAAATTCTTAATATAAACCTACATATTGCAAAATACATCATCTGTACACATTCTTCATCATATTTGTATCTTTTTGCATGGTTGTGATTACACCATTGATAAGAGACAGCAAGAGTAGAAAGATGACGCAGTCTGTATGAAAGCTCAGACAGCAGTGAAAAAGTTAAGGTTTTCAAATGAGTTGGTTTTGGCTAAAACGTTCACGTTAAGTGCCCATATTATTAGTACTATGCAAGAGTAAAATGATAGGATTTAATTTACAAATGACGCAGTTTTGAGAGGTTTTTTAAAGCACAAACACACACACACACACACACATATATATATATATATATAATAATTTTACAAGCATATATACAATTTATAACTATATTTCATAAGCATATATATAGTTTTGTATAAGCATATGTATATATATATATATATATATATATCATACCGATATATCCTAACATCATACCTCGTATATATAACATCATATATATCCTAACATCATACCAAACCGGATGGCAGACGGCACAGCTAACCATCATACCAAAGAGCAGGACGGCTTGGGTATACTATTTCTGTTTAGCTGACAAGTCAGTGAAAATGAAAAAGAAGTCCATAGTTTATAGCAACGTAAGGTAAATTTAGAGTCATTTGAAGAAACGAAAAAGGTACACTAAAACTAAATTTGTACATAAACGAAAACCCTTTCTGTGCGAAATATTGTAGCATTCAACAATATTTCGCACAGCCAGTATTTGCATATTGCAGGCAACTCAAATACATAGTCTGTTCGCACATTTTTTAGATGATTTTACTTTGCTGTAAAAGACATTCGCCTGCTTGGAAATTTGTTTCCTAACTTCACCTCTCTTTTTGAAAGAATAAATTATCATCGGCTACATGACACTTTTGTTTTCATGGAAAAAGGCGGTTTTAAAGAAGTAGTGAATTGAAAGGCTATATCTGCGGTGATTCCGAAGAAAATATTTCGCATCTACGTTTTATAAAACACCGCGAAAGCCATGAGTTTTCCATATGTAAAGCTACGATAAGTAATAGTATCAACAAAAAATGAAGAAAGAAACAGTCAAAATTTGGCTTCAAGTGGAAAATTGTTTCCAAATATATAAGGAAGGAAAAAAAAACGGGATTTTCTGAATACTGCAAAGTTAAGATCTTTAATGTTAATGAAAATCCGCTAATCAAAGAACCGTAGAAAAATTATTAAAATGCTTAGTCAGCTGTAAGCAAAGCTATTGATGCTGATTTGAATCTTGAAAAGGCAAAAAAAAGCATAATTTGTATCGTTACTTCTCCAAGACATATCCCCGAATGCTGTACACGCTGCAGAATTCTTTATGAGAAACATTTACCTGGACAAAAATGCAAAGATGTTGTCTCAATACAAGAACCGTGGGTTTATTTAAAAGCTCGCAATAAAACTAGATCCATTTATTATCATCAATGAGGAGAAAAATACTTAAAAAATGGTTCAAAGAATCTGACGGATGTTTTCCAAAGGGATTTGGATTGCTGGGTTTTCATATAACGGCAAATCAAAAATAAAGAGAATGGAGAAAAACTCCACCTCAACTCCACATATTATCAGAAAAGTATATGATACCAAATGTTAAAACATGAAATATAATTTTTTAAGCCACAGTGCCATCAGTCAGTAGAACTGCATGAAGACAAAGCAAGCAGCCACACATCAAAATCCACCTTGAAAAAAATAAAGAACAGGCATCAAAGCCATACCCTTCACTCATATCCCTACTAAATTGATTTCATTATTTTGTTTTCGTGAGTTAGAAATGGGATGTGGGTTTGGGCAAGCAAAAAATACCATTATTCAGTATTGTGGCAATACCTGATTTTTGCATGTTATTTGATGAAACTAACAAACTAACACTATTCTTTTCTGTTTGCTAAGTATTTTTTAAATAACAGGAGAAAATACCTTATCAGGATGGCAACAAATACATGTTTTCGCATTTTTGCTAAAGAAACAAATATGTGGAGAAAGGAAGATAACAGGTTTATTTGATTTTTTATTGCCTTCCATTTATTCTAGACTAGCCGCTATTAAACATTAAATTTAAAAACTGCACACAAAATTATCGCTCTTATTTTTCCAAATGGCAACAGTGCTGATATCAGCAGCGATGGTTGCGTGCCATCAGTTTGATGCGATTTCATCAAAAATAACATAATATAAAAACAAATCTCATTCGCATTTTGAAAACATTGCTTCGAGGTTCACTATCTCTTGTCTAGATGCACCTATGTACCAAATTTCGTAGCCCTGGGTCTATTTGCTTACACACAGCTCGAAAAAAAATCACGCACACACAGACAGACTCTTCTTTTTATTATATGTAGAGATAATTAGTATTCTTTTATAAAAGGACACAAAATGATACAGATTAAATCCCACGACAAAACAATGAGAAATCTATCACCAAATTGGGAATACTAGATAATGATGTTTTATTCTCTTTTGACAACTCCAAGTTTTGGTTAAACTGACAACATAAATGGATATGAACGTATAATTCATATTTAGTTCAGCAAACGTCTCTTTTTAACAAACGTAGCTTTCTTTTTATATATATTTTGTTATGTGCTGTTTTGAAACTGAAAGAAAGGGCTGCTTTTGCAGTTCATTACTCTATACGGCCACAAGAGGACAATGTTGGGGAATCTCATTATTGTGTACATAGATATGTAAATATATGTAAGAAAACCAAATATATCTTGGCAGAAACAAGAGCAATAAAAAGGATTTATAAAAATATATTACAAAAACAATAGCCGCTTTATTTGTCGTTAGAACAGACGTTACTCAAACAAACAACTCGAATATAATTTCTGTAGCAAGTACATCGTCAGAGAAGTTTAGTATTAGTAACATTAAAATGCAAATAAAAGAATAAAATTCATCTCTCTATTAGAGGCAAAGAAAACTGGGGAACAACTATAATCAAAATAGATTAAAAGTAACTAAGAATTGAAACATTTTATTCCTCCTTAAGTCAAACATCTGTGAAATCCTAACATTCGGGATTTTGTATATAAATAGAAATAATAAATTAAAAATAGAATTTCAAACAAAATATAAATAAAGTTGTAGAAATTAAAAGTAATTACTTTTCATGGTTCTCAGTCCATGCAAATATAGTGATTTTATTCCATTTTAAGTCAAATATGTAAAATCCGAGCTTTTATTTCACTCCAACCGTGCTATCCAGAGTTGTATCTATATCTTGATCTATATTAACAATGAAGATATAAAACTTTTAAAATTTGGAAAACTGTGCGTAAGCTATATGTCGGAGAAATGTGATAAATAATTTTAAGCTCTTTGTTCTACTCTCTTCTTATGATACAAAATTAAAACGCATGTCACACCAGAGTTTTGCAAACTCTTCCTTGATATCATTTTTGTTTCTACTATTTGCTTTCAGAATACGAGGAAATTCTGCGTCGATATTTCTTCAGTCTTCATTCTCTATTAACACAATGAACCATAAGCATGTTTAGGACAAAAATGCTTATTCCCTACGAATTTGCGATGTTGCACACCACAGCAAATTTATCATTAATACATCTCGTTTAAAACATGTCATGATATTTAATAAATTTTGTGTAAGGTATATATAGCGTAATACCTTATGTAGCGTATAGCTTATATAGCTTATATAGCGTAAGGTAATGCTGCCATATGTGCATAAACACTGTCATTTGAATACCTGATAAATTAAAAGTGCTTAAAATTGCATCACATAGCCATTCTATCACAAAGTAAAATGAAGATTTAAATTATCAAAAAGAGGGAGAATTGTTATTAAAGTTTTGAATTTAACATCAACACAACTGCTTTAGAAAACGATAGCAGATTGAACGGCAGCGCGTTGCAAACTTATTATTTGCAAGACCGCATGAAAGTGAAAGATCATTATGTTTCACGCAGTAGCATTATCAGGTTCAATGTTCCTTCTAACCTTCTTCGGGAACATGCGAGGACCTGACTCGGAACAGAGAGCTTACTAAAGCTATGTTCAAAACTGTGGGAAGTAAACAGGATACACAAGAAGGGTATACAAAACCCTTTATTTTCTCTCTTTACAATGACTTCCGTACTTCGGAATACACCGACCAGCTACTTGGGGTCAAAACGTAAAAGTATAAAAAATAAAACTAAACTCTAATTGAACTTTAGAATAATAAACGTGGAAGATTGGCCTTATAATAACAGGAAGCGTATGTAGTACAGAGAGCTGTGAACACTACAATACGTTTAAATTTATCAAGAGGATTAAAACCTCTGGCCTGGAAGGCAACAAGCAACTGCGTAACTTCTAAAGTAAGCGGCCTGCTTCGACTCACTGCTTCCTCTCTCTCGCTTGGCAAAAAGCCACAACTTAAATACTTGGCGTTCGCCAGACAAACTTTGCATAAAAACCTTAACGCTTATAATTCTGGCCGGAAGTAGAAAATAAGAAGTGATAGTAAAGATTTAAAATAAAATAAACGTTAGTAAAACTTAAGATCCTTACATACTTCCCGCCAGAGTTAATTAGTTTGAAACTGAGGTCTAAAACGACCTTGTTGAAAACTTTTAGCTCTAGAATCTAACGCGAGGCCAATCTTTTACAAATATTTTTCGCTAGAAACTAGAAATTTAAAAGAAAGAATTTTTTTTTACAATAGCAGCTCCCAGGATACACAATTTTTTTCATCTGTACTGCATCCAAACAGGAGCTCTTATTGAAATCTGGTTCCTTCCAGAGATCTGGAAGGAAAACTAGTTTAATGAAATGTTACACAATGAAATGGCAAGTAACATGTATAATTATACTTCTCTTAACATTCTTATTTCATTCATGACTATTTTAATTATCTCTCCCCGTGCTCTCTGACATGTGTTGTAAAAGAACACCAAACACGAATGTGTTTCTGTCTACGCGTTCCACACTTCCTCCTACAATCAAAACACTAACGTGTTAAAATTCAACATAACAAGACCTCTTAACACACCCTAATTTCAACTCTAAACCCTGAGGTACTATTCTGAAAGTGTCTAAATCTAAAGTGTAGCGTCAGAGAGCCTAACTACATCATTCAACCTTTAACACATATTCTCCATGCTTTAGTCTTTTTACAGTCACACGAATAAAAAAATTTTAACATTCACTTTTACCATATCACGGTATTTCTTAACATTTAAAATAACAGTTCACATTGTATATAAGAACATATCAACATGCCGTTAATTTTACACATTTGAAAACATACATTAGTAGTACATTGTTAACTTCTATTCTTTTCAAAGCAAGTGCCAATTCTTTCTACATTGAAATACTACATTTCAAAAAGTCTTTCAGACTAAAACTTCTCTCTTACTAGAATGTTTTAAATAAAATTTATACAATAACTTTTTTCAATATTTAAGTCTTTACACAACGTTATTATACATCAACTTTAGTTTTACGCGCGAGTAATTGAAAAACATAATACCAAAATCGGTAACAACTCATTTCTCGCCCTTTTGGCGATAAAGGTAGACCTCGCATGAGGTAAAACTTCTTGAAATCTGCCACTTGCAGTAAGAATGAAAGATTAACTTAAGTTTGCAAAGTAACATAAAATTTTACTTATCTTTGTGATATTCGGACATCCTTTTCTGGGCCCAGTCTTTAAAGGTATTGCAGATAGTAGTTTGATTTATCCTCCTTCTTGTACGGGCTCGCCCTTTAGTGCCTTCCTCTGGAAGCTTCCTTTTTTCACCAGTTCGGTCACCCTTGAATACATTCTTTTTCTCCTCTGCTTGTGGTCTTGGTCGTTTGATGGCAGCTGGTCTTGGCGGAACCGTGAACCTGCTTTCGTGTTCCTGCTTGGACCTCGTTGCTGGCCGTTCAAATTTTTCCTTGTAACTTTTCCTCCGCCGCTGATGGCCCTTCCGCAGTTCGGCTACATTTACTGCGGAGAGTGCTGTCGGATGAGTAGATCTTCCGTTTTACAGCCGGGTTATAGTTGCCGTCATTTCTCCTGGTTCTCTTCACGTACGTCGTCCTTCTCCCTTCTTCATTCTGGGGGTGTTCGTGAACTCTCTTTTCTGGACTGTGGAACGGCTTCTTTTTCTTGCTCCCTTCAATTTTTCCGCGGGGAAATTTTCTTTTCACTTGCTCCTGCCTCTTACTGGCTTGCCCTTGTACTTGTCGTTTTTCCACCTCTGGAGCTTGTGCCTGCGGTGTCTGCCGTGCCGGATCCTGCAAAATATCTGAAAATATTTGCATTTTATTACGATCAAAGTAGGGTTTGATTTGATCAATGTTTGCGGAGCAGGTTTCACCATTTCTGGCTTTTAACACTACTACAGCGTGAGTTATTTTTTCTATAACATATGGTCCCTCAAATCGTGGAAAAAATTTGGCAGTTTTATCTTCTGGTGCTGAAGAAAGTGAATGCTTAATTTTTAAAACTTCATCCCCTACTTTATAAGTTACTCCCCGTCGTTTCAAATCATAATAGAGCTTCTGTTTTCTTTGTGCTACTTCCGTATTCTTCTTTGCTTCCTTAATTAGTTTTTCTATATCACCCATTTTAAATTATGGGGCTCTTTGTTGCACATAAAATAATTTATCTAACGGCGTTATAATCTTTCTGCCTAGAAATAACTCAGCAGGAGTTTTGCCCGTTGTATCATGTTTTGCGGTCCTTAGGGCGAAAGCAAATTCATTGACATAGTTATCCCAGCTTTTATGAAAATTTTTAACATAACTACGGATAATTTTCACTATATTTCTATTGACCCGTTCCGCTATATTTGATTGCGGCCGATACGGGACCATTTTTAAATGACGTATGCCCAGATTTTGGCACATGTCTTCAAATATATTACTTACAAATTGAGGACCATTATCCGATATAACTTTTAGGGGCGCCCCGTATTTTAAAATATATTTATTTAAAATAGAATCAGTAACTAATTTTGCGGAGGCTCGTTTTAAGGGAACAATTTCGGTCCATTTACTAAAATGATCAACCATAACAAGGAGATAGCGACTTTTATTTAACTGACGTTTTGGGAAAGGGCCCAATAAATCGATGCCAATTATTTCATTTGGAAATTCGGATTTAATACTATTTAGAAACCCGGCCGGGCGGAAATTAATATAATTAACTGCTTGACATGTTGGGCAGGACTTTACATACGCCGTTGTTAACTTTTGCAGTTCAGGAAAGTAGACTGCCTCGCGTACGCGTTGGATAGTTTTTCGAATACCAGCATGAGAAGCTAAAGGGCTGTCATGGAGCTCCTGCAGGATATTTAATCTAAGACTATCTGGGATAACAGGTCGAAATTCGTTGTTGGAATTCGTAGTTTTTGTATAGAATAATAGACCATCTATTAGTTCGTAATGGGCCGCCCTATTTCTTATCGCCACAATATCTTAATGGCTAAAATTTTCAGGATCCTTTAAATACTCATAAATACTTCCAAACTCAGGATCCTTACCCAGTTCGGTTATTACAGTTTCTCGGGAATTTATTGTACATGCTGTGAGCATTGCCACCTTTACGGTATTACCTTGTTCATCTATTTTAATTCTTGATAGGGCATCTGCTACGATATTTTCCTTTCCGGGGGTATGCTTGATTACCAGATTATATTATTGCAGCTTGAGTGCCCATCTTATTAACCTTGGGGATAAATTTTTCCCTGAGTACAATCTAGTTACCGCGGCATGATCAGAGTACACTGTTATCGGCGCCTTTCCATAATAGACTCGGAACTTTTGCACAGCTAACAGAACTGCAAGTGCCTCTCTCTCGTTCGCGGAATAGTTTCTTTGTGTTTGATTTAAAGTTCGGCTAAAAAATGCCACGGGCTGCTGATTTTGCGAAAGTACCGCTCCTACCGCATAATCCGAAGCATCCGCTGAAATTTCTAAATTCTCATCCTTTTCAGGAAATTTCAACACAGGGGCTTGCGTTAATGCTTGTTTTAATTTTTCGAAAGCACTATTGGCTTCGGCCGTCCACGAGAATCTTGCCTTTTTCCTTTTTAATTTTAACAATGGCTCAGCGATAGCCGCAAAATCTTTTACAAAGGACCTATAATATGAACATAGTCCTAGAAAAGAAGAGAGCTTCTTTGCCGTGTTTGGAGTCGGATACTTTTGTACAGCGATTATTTTTGGTTCGTCTGTCTCGATTCCTTTTTGAGATATTTTGTAACCTAAATATTTTAATTCAGGGGCTGCAAATTTGCACTTTTCAACATTAACTTTTAGACCGGCCTCATTTAATAAAGAAAACACCTGTCTTAAATCCTGTACATGATGGTCGAGATTATCACTAGTAATAATGATATCGTCTAAATAGATAAATGTGGACTTTCCAAGAACAGGTCTTAACACAATGCCCATGCATCGCTGAAATGTTGCCGGGGCCCCTGAAAGGCCAAACGGCATACGCAAAAATGCATAAGTGCCAGACTTGGTTATAAAAGCAGTCTTAGGCACGTCCTCAGGCCTAACCCCTATTTGAAAATAACCAGTCGTTAAGTCTAAAGTCGTCATAAATTTGGTTGATTTTATGTTCCTTAGAATTTCTTCAATGATCGGTAACGGATATACCGGATATTTAGTTATGGAGTTTAATTTACGGTAATCAATAGCGAATCTCCACCTTTTTGGATGCGTCAAAGGATAGTCATTATTTTTCTTACATAAAACCACCGGGCTAGCATAACTACTTGAGATGGGCGTTATGATCTTTTTACGTAGCATATCGGTAATATGCCATTCTATAATTTTTTCCTTATTCTTATCATACCGGTATGGTTTTTGGCGAACTGGCATTGCATCTCCGGTGTCAATACTATGGTTAGTAACCTGAGTAAATCCTGGAATATCACTAAATAACGAAGCAAATTCACTTACCACTTGTCGGATTCTTCCTTGCTCGTCATTAGGGAGGTGGTCAAGTTTTAACATCGGCGGTTCAGCCTTTTCAGTACGAACTGGTTTCATTGTCAGCTTAAGGGATGCTTCATTAAAATCCAGTGTTGCTTGTGCGTCTGAAAGAAAATCTATACCTAAGATTATATGTGCTTGCAGATTCTTTACTATAAAAAACATCACCTTTACTTGTTCGTCCTTGATACGGATATACAACGGTACTTTACCTATGCACTTACATTTTTCTCCTTGCGCCGCTAACACTGTCGTATTATCCGAATTATATATGCTGTATTTGCGAAAATACTTCCTAAAAAAATCTTCTGCCACACAGGAACACTGCGTGCCTGTATCCAGGAGTGCGGTGGCTGGGATATTATTCACCAACACTTCAATCTTCGGAAGAGTCAAATTTTTCACCATTACTGTATTTAAATTGTAGGAAGAGGGGTTTTCTGGGCCTTCGGATTTCCGCACCCTCTCGTCAGCAGAAATCCGTTTTAGTTTAAATTATTTTTCATTTCCGTGCTTTCCTTCTTTTTCCACTGGCCTTGAGACTTTTTTTCTGGATTGCTATTGAACTGTCGACGTTCGCCGGCTGTTTTTGAATGCTCGGGTTTCCTTGCCCACTGATTCGCTTTGCCTCCGTAGCCGTGTGCTTGAGTTTGCTGTAGTCTTGGCGCACCAAATTGGTTTCGCTGTTGATATTGGCGTCTTCTTTCAATGTCCGCCGTTCTTCTACTTTCAAACTGGATTGCTAGCTCAAATAACTTTTCCAGTGTAGTCGGATTTCTTAATTCAATAAAGTCTTGCACTTGGGGCAGTAACCTCGGCAAAATCACTTGAATTATTTCAGGATTCGGACGGTTTCCATACAAGAGCTTGAAGACGTGAATTTTTCTTAAAATAAAGCTTGAGAGGTTTTCGATTCTTTGTTGATATATACTAAAATGTTCCGTTTCTAATTTCGCACGATCCCTTACAACAGGGAAGGCTTTTAGTAGGGCAGTCTTGAAATTCTCGTAAGTATAGGTGGGACTTCCTCCTTGACCCAAGAGACTTCTGCCTATACATTTGAACCAGTTAAGCGCTTGGCCCCTCAAAGCGCTGGTAGCTAATGTAACTTTTTGAAACTCGTGCACGGGGTAGAGCATGAAGTGGTCATCCAATTTTTCCAAAAAACTTGTTACCGGTGAGTTTCCATTAAATGTTGCTTCTGGTTTCATCGAAGCGCGCATGGTCTGGACGATGTAACCAAATCCTTCCAGGGCGGCAGCTGGCATTTCTGGATTCTGAGCCGTTTCTGCAGGCAGCACAGGTTCTTCTTGAAACTCGGCCATGGTTATTCTTCTTCGTTGGGCGCCACTATCAGGGTCAATGTTCCTTCTAACCTTCTTCGGGAACATGCAAGGACCTGACTCGGAACAGAGAGCTTACTAAAGCTATGTTCAAAACTGTGGGAAGTAAACAGGATAGACAAGAAGGGTATACAAAACCCTTTATTTTTCTCTCTTTACAATGACTTCCGTACTTCGGAATACACTGACCCGCTACTTGGGGTCAAAACGTAAAAGTATAAAAATAAAACTAAACTCTAATTTAACTTTAGAATAATAAACGTGGAAGATTGGCCTCATAATAACAGGAAGCGTATGTAGCACAGAGAGCTGTAAACACTACAATACGTTTAAATTTATCAAGAGGATTAAAACCTCTGGCCTGGAAGGCAACAAGCAACTGCGTAAACTTCTAAAGTAAGCGGCCTGCTTCGACTCACTGCTTCCTCTCTCTCGCTTGGCAAAAAGCCACAACTTAAATACTTGGCGTTCGCCAGACAAACTTTGCATAAAAACCTTAACGCTTATAATTCTGGCCGGAAGTAGAAAATAAGAAGTGATAGTAAAGATTTAAAATAAAATAAACGTTAGTAAAACTTAAGATCCTTACAGCATAACCTATAGCAAATGAGTGTGATAAACGAAAACTATCTTAATATGAATTCCAAATGTTTTTGGAAATACCCTGCTAAGGATACTTACAGTATCAATAAATATTCATAACTTATTATCTATGATATAAATTTTCAGCCGTTTTGTTCCTGAAACGAAAGCCTATCAGTGCACACTGCTATATAAAATAAGTTACATTTCTGACAAGAAGATGCAAAATAAATAAAATACGCATTGGAGCAGAAATTAAGGCTGAGTTCTTAAGCATAAAGCCTTTCTTGAAGTTTTATACACAACTTTCGTAGGTTTGAACTAGTTCTGTCTTTTATTATGAAACATGCACCAGTTTTAGGCAATGTTTCATATTGCCTAAACTAATACTAATTTTTATTATTTTTCTATGACTTGCGAATGAGTACTGAACTCTCTATAAATTTTCTACATTTAATTATGTCAGCAATAAGCAGAGAAATCAAGATAAACATAACTTCATTAGGCTTTACTATGTATTGTAATCCCTAACCACACACATGGCAATTAAGGCTACCGAATATATTCCACCCAACGCCCAAAGAGGATGGAGTGCTTCCAATTTGCACAGGTGGAACGCTTATAAAGGGTCTACGGAGGAATTAAATAGCTCATTTCGGCGCCACGCACTGTAACTAATCTCACGCGTCATCCACGCTGGCCACGCTGTTGATCTCATCAGACCCGGTCAGTTAATCTACTAAGGATGACGAAATGAGGGCTGCTCCAGAAAACAAATAAATTTACAGTAAATTAGAATTACTACGAGATGTCACTGAAATTTATTTCAAATTATTTTCAAGAGTATCTTCTTCATAAATAATGCATAGTTAAGGTATTTATTTATTAGTTACGGATTTATGGATAGGAAGTTTGATAAAAGTTTTCACAACATATTTCAGTTAGAGGCTTAGTCATTATAAATCGGAGATCATTAATTCGCTATACTTGAAATGCAAATTCACTTAATAACAGACACAGACAGAACAGACATAAATACCTAACATTGAAATTATTCTGAATTTCAAATACAATGTGTTTTCAAATACAAGTTGTTTTTGTTTCGAATGGGCGTAAATCGTAATATTACACTACTCTGCAATCATAATCCTCTTTAATGTGTAGAGATGTTGCGATGTTTCACAGATTGGGAAAATCCTCGTGCCAATCCATCTGCAACAGTTTCCGAAATCTCTTGACTCTTTCATGCATCTGTATAATATCCTGATAAATTCCGCAAAGTTCTCAGGCTTTATTTTTATGACAGGACTAAAATCGATTAATCTTAATTCTAAACTTTCGAGATTTTTTTGCGACTAATTCTTTATTTATTAGGTCCATAAGGATTGTTTCATTTTGGATATTTTCGATGTTGCCCCAATTCCAGATTTTTCCTTTTTTTTGTAACTGTGAAGGTTTTAATCGGTGAGAAGCCAAAAAGAAGAGATTATCAAAACCTCTTGAGTGTGTTGTGTCCGAAATAACCCGAATGAAAGACTATTGAGATAGTGTGCCTTAATAACCTTAAATTAAGAAAAATGAACTGACCGTGTATATTACCAAAGTACACTCAACACATATTTTACATGAGAAACACGTGTTTGTTTCAAGGCTAAAACTATAGAATAAATATGACAAATATTTGGTAACAAGGAACCCACGTAACTCCGGTAAAATCACTTGCACCATACTAGCCGGAAAACGTAGGACTTGTTCGGAATAAAAAATGCCCGGCTATATTTTGCATTATTGCCATCGTCCTTCACAATTATTAAGGGGAAAGATAATCACATGAAGGAGCACAAGACTATTTAGCGGGCTTGGCTGTGTCGAAATGGCCTTAGAAGAAAGCGCACCCGGCGTGTCTTGCAGCCCTCCTTCACCCTTCCGTAGAATATACCTCAAGGTGAAGCGACGGGGAAAAGAAGGCGAGCGAACTTCAAATTCATCTATTTAGAGTCTCTTAACCCAACGTCCGTTGTCAGTGTGGAAATGGAATTCGGAGGGGAAAAAAAAGTGAGTGCTTGCCATCACAGTAACCTCCATACATTTGAATCAAACGCTGTTAACAATGTTTTAAATCAGTCGATGACCAAACGGATAAGAGAACTGAACCTTGGTAGATCAACGCGAGTTCGAATCCCTGGTGTAAAAGTAACTGCTTGGTTTGTTTTAGTCGTTTTTACCGTATGGAACATACACATCAGCCTGGTTTTCGAACGGTAATCTTCGCAAAAGCTTACATTCTTTCGAATAGATATCATTTGTGCATTTTGCTGCATTATATTAAACCGAACAATACAATATTTCAAACTTTTCAGAATATTTTAAAAAATTAATTAAGTAAAAAATTTTGTTAGCTAAGTAAGTACTTAATGAGGAATTGTATAATAGAATTTTTTTATAATGATTAATGTTGAGCAAGGCCCTAAAGCTGGACGTTTGGCATCAAACATTTATATGATTCTGAAGAGAAAGGAAATTTTTCGTAGAGGACAAAGGATAGTTTTACAGAGAATCTCAAATGATAAGAATAAGCAAGCAGTTATTTGTAATGAAATATATATATATATAATACTAAGCAAACTTTTTGGAGGTTTTCCATTCAATTGTGGTAGATATTTCATTGAAGTGAACTATAGTAAAAAGAGTAATATTTGAGCTATGTTTTGCATTGTGAATGAAAATGCAGAATATTTTTATTCAGCTAATAAATCTGCAAAAATAAATTGCATCCTCTTCTTCGAATATTGTAAGCATGCGTGATGAATTTGCTTTAAAAATAAAGATAATTAAAAAAAACTAATGCAGTAACAGTACAAATATAAAAAGAATAATGACATTACATGCATATGTATTTAAATATACTTGTATTACCATTTAAAGAGCCTGACTAACACAACTATTCTTCTAAAACCTTGACTGCAACCTAACTACTCACTGCATTATTTAAAGTTATTGTTTTGAACGTAAATGTTTCAGTATCCGCAGAATTGAACAATAAGTTAATATGATTTAAGTTGTAAGTTAATTTGCTCTACAACATAAAAAATTCATGGTTTAGCTGCCATCATCCTCACTAGGTGAATATTATATTGATCAAATTGCATTCTAGATGAAAATGTCACTGTGCATCTTGTATGAAAAAAATGAATTCTGTTTTTCCCATTTTCATAGAGTGATGAAAGTGACTCTTTTACTAAGGAAAGGATCACGAAAAATATGATTCAGGATCTGTTATTTTACCAATAAAAAGAAACAGAGTCATAGTTTCATTGAAGAAACGTATTTGGATAACGTGATGAATACATCAGACTAACCTTTTATCAACCTGCTAAAATATGAAATTTTTCGGAAATGATTGGTTTGATTTAGTTTATTTGATTAAAGCAAACCACACGAGGGCGGTCTGCCCAAGGGGAGGCATTTCTTCGAGGAAGACCTTCCTAACGGAATCTGGCTCGTACGCACGCTAAACATGGGCAAAACTACGAAAACGCTATCCATGCAGCCAGCCCGTTCGCGGAATTTGAACCTCAGACAGAACTACCATTGCTCAACGACTTTACTGCTTGGCCGCTGGTGGGCTTTTCATAATGGAAAATATTAATTTCGGAAAATTTTTCAATGGAATGAAAGTGCTCCAAGACTAATAATTTTATTTAAATTTAACACTGTAAAATGCATTTCAACTACCAATTAGTTTTTCTGTCTTTTAGATTTTTGGAGAAAAATAAATGTAATTCTTAATTATTAGTTGAAGCATTTTTTTTAGTTTTATAAATATTTCTTTAAGTTTCTCCTATAATTAATATATTATGATATATTATTAACTCTATTATTAAATAACTAATGAAATAGCTGTATGCTTGTGCCTCATTTTGGCGGCACTTAAAGCCACCAAAATTTAAACCACTCAAACGTGTATCTAGAAGACCAAATTAAAAATTTTGAATTATTTTAAAACATTTTTCACATTTTAGGCAGATTTTATGATTTTTTTCAAGCAATTTAATAGAATAAAAATATAAAATAATTGTAATAATTCTCAAAATAAAATAATTGTATCTTCCATGCTCTAATATGCTGCCATTTAGCAAAACGTGGGTTAATTAGTTCTGTTTTTAAATTTAATTTCTCTGTTACTACGTAATAGACTAAGCGATTTAAAGACAATAAACTTATAACAACTAAAACTGTCCTGCTTGTTAAATAAACAACTCATACCTAACATGCAACCTTTAGAAGTTACCTTTTATTCATTGGCGAGTAATAGTCTTTCCTTAAATGTTTCCTTGTTGTACACACAAGATGCACGTCAAAATGTAAAGAACATTGAAACTCAAATCCTCACGGTTTATGGGTTAGCAACAAAAATAGTGCAAGACAATTTAATTCAGATACTCGCATAAGTAACCTGCTGAAAATACGCAGCAATATTATCTAAGCTGAACAGGAAAAGCAAAACTACTTTTCATCGCTTGCCAAACTTGACAACATTAGGCGTTCACTACTACTCGGAAGACTGGCTTTCTCGGAAAGCGGCTGCAACAGATGCCAAAATTCCACTCAGAATAATTAATCGGCGATGATTTCTTATTAATTTTAACCTATGCTGTTTGCTTTAAAACTTTTATATACCTCTGGACTGAAAGAGTGAGTGCATGACGGAAAAATGAAAAAAAAAAAAAAAAAAAAAAAAAAAAAGAAAAAAGAAAAAAAAAAAAAAAAAAAAGTCAAACAGTCAACACCTCTTCGAAATGTTTAAAAACATTACATAAGAAAATCTGAAAGGTTTCAGATTTTAAATTACGTCCGAAGGGGTGTTTTTTTAAAATTTTGTTTGTTAGCTTTATTTATTAAATATCACGTTCCACTTAAACCATAAAATTCAGTTCGAGAGCAATATCGCAAAATAGTTTTAAATTGAGCACATCTTTAGAATTCCCGATACGCAGTCTCACGCGCTGGAGATAAAAATGTTTTTTATGTACAACGTTGCCATCGCTCGCTTTGAAATGCTTGATTTTGTTAATCGAAAATTTGTTAAAGATTTACAAAATATGAAATCGATAATAAAACAAATTGCAAATTGCAAATTTGAGTTTCCACATGCCCATATTAGCAGTAGGGTTACGTCATTCAAAATTCGATGCCTCTATGTACGGTTGTTTTATTACAATGCGAGAAATATAGATATAAAATATTTATGCAGATTTTTCATTATTTAATTTCTTCAAATATAATGCAGGACTCTAACATTTAGTGGCAACAGTTTGAAAGGTGAAACGGACATTTATAGTGAACCATCACAAAATCGCAAAACGAATAGTCCTTCAGCGACAAAACTCCTTTGGACTAAAAACAAAATAGCAAATTTATATCTAAAATGGGGTAGATGTACATCTGTATATAAGCAATATGTATATAAGAAACATGCATACATTTATGCAGATTTTTCCTTATCTAATTTCTTCAATTATAATTCACGACTGTAACATTTGTTGGCAACAATTTGAAAAGTGAAACGGACATTGATAGTGAACCGAACAAAATCGCAAAACGAAAACAATAGTTCTTCAGGCACAAGGCCCCTTTGGACTAATAAACATAAAGTTGCTGCTAGCAATCAAATGCGACAAATGCATTTTTTAATTTTTTAATTTTTTTAATAATATAGTTGATTGATTTAAATTAAAAATCATTTAATTCATGGTAAGCATAATTAATGTATTCTATGAACATTTTCAGTTATTTAATTAATACTGAATCCTTTTCTTTTTATATATTTTGATTACTACAGAACGAAATTTGTTTTATATGTCAAGGAATTCATCAATATAAAATCTAAAGAAGGAGATGAAATAATCGATATTTGAGTTGTCAACATTTGGCAATGTAAACGAAAAATAGAATAACGTATAAAATATGGTCAAAGAAATCAGAAAATCTGAGAAAATGAAATAAATGTATTTTTTTTAATTCTTCGTATTTAATTTTAAATGATAAAATACTTTTATTTACTGAAAATAAATGCTCATAACCTTTTCCTATATTATGTAAATGAGAATGATTTGCAGTATTCACTACAGCTCATTACATAATTTCTGTTGCATCTGAAAGCTAGAATCGTTAGACGGCAGTAATTGATTAAATTCGTGTTGTAACATTTTAGTTGAGTTTAACAAATCTGTTTAATTTTTGATTTGCGTCTTTCCTTTATACCCTATTTCGTCACGAACTCGCTTGGAACATTATGCAGATTTGATTGGCAAGCGGTTTAGTAAATGCAAAGGAAAGAATTCGTAACCTTATTAGTTGCAATAGATCAACGTTTGGCTATGGAAAACGGCTGTCTCGCTTGCCGCTGTTTAGTGAACGATGCAGCTTTAGTGAATTAGAATTACCATATATTAGCTCAGGTGACAAGTTTAATCTCGTTTTAGATTTTAGTTGTTCGATCTAGAGCTTGAAGCCTTGATAAGAAATACTTACACTGCATACAGGTAATATTTAGTCAAAGGCGACTGATATTTTGTTTTATAATATTTTAATTTGGTTCTATTAAGTGGGGAAAAAGAATAAAGTTTACTTATTCATTCAATTTTAATTTTACAGTTAGCTAAGCTTCCAGAAATAACTGTTATATTATAACGTTCAGGTACTGTTTAGGGAGAGTTTTACTTAAAAGTTAATTGGTTAGGACATAGCCCCTAGTTGTTAACAGTGTAATAAAAGAGGATTTTTAATTCATTAATATAGGGAAAATTATTGTTATATAATTAACTCGCTGGACCTATTGAAATCATTGAATACAGGGTGCCTCAAAAGGTCGTTACCAAACTTAACATGCTGGTCTATCATAATCTGACAAACAAGATTTACATAGGAACTTGTGTCGGAAAATGCAAACGGCGTCCACTAGCGTCCCAAGCGTAGGGAGGAAGAAAGAAAGGATGTCGAAAGAGATGTTAACATGACTTCATATTAAATCTATATTAAACCACAGAAGATGTTCAAAATTCCTTTCATTCTCCACGATGCGTCTTTCACGGAATTCACGGATTTCACGGATAAATTCACGGACCCGTTCAAAATGGATAAGTGTGTCACGGATACGTGCCGCCGCTTCTACGATCCTGACCACGCCATCCATGTTCTATATTTCTTTCGTCTCGTACACCATGGACTTCATGCATACCCACAGGTAGAAACCCAAGCGACTCAGCTCCGGAGATCGCGATGGCCATGCGACTGGTCCACCTCTGCTAATCCAGTGATGAGGATATGTTCTATCGCGGTATTCCCGTATAGTACTTCTAAAATGTGCACTTTCTCCGTAATGCTGAAACCAGATGTGTCAGCGTGAAGTTGCTGAAACGTCAGCCATCAGATACAGCAACACGTTTTCCACAAAATGTCCATAAAGAACTGAGATAGTAAACCGATTCATTCTTCTGTTCCAATGTCCTCGTCTGAAAGTCCCCCATTCACATTTCCCCATAAGCCTGCGAATTTCTGGTGTTATTTGAGCGTCAAGCTAAAATTATGAACATACATGCTGAAAATCAAGTGACTCAACTTATTTCGTTGCTGCATCCTGACATTCTTCAGCTTATTGCTAAAGAAACAGAATAGAACGCGAAAAAGTATGAATATGTAAAAACTTTACTGTTACAGCGATTTAAATTGAGTGCAGAACACTTTCGACAACTATTTAATAAACACCAAAAATATACTGAAAGTACTTGGTATGATTTCTAGTATGGATTAAAGATTTATTTAGAAGGATTGCTTAACGAATTAAACATTAAAACTCTTCAACAGCTAAAAGATCTCATGCTGGTTGACGAAATTAAAAAGCGTACTCCTTCTGATTTCAAAGAACATTTTATGGATGAATGGACTACCATCATTTCACCTACTGAGATAGTTAAAAAAATTGAAGATTTTGAAGAGGTTAGAAAAACAATAAAACCGAAATTTTCTGCCAATCAGACTGAGAAAATTAATAAAGGGTCATTTAAACCTCGTTATGATAATTTTGTGAAACAAATAGAGCATCCGCCTCATTTTAAGCATTCTGATAGATGGGATGATTCAAAATGCCAGAAAGATGAAAGGAATCAGTTCCAAAACAAAAACCAAAAATATTTATATTTTCTAAAGATATCGACAACATTGTTTCGAGTGTGGGTCATACGAACATTTTAACCCTCAGTGTCCTCGCTTAAAACCAAATGAAAAGGTAAATTGCGTATCTTAGTATGATGATTTGTTAGAGACATATATAATTAACGGTTTAGTTAATGGGTATGAAATGCCTATTCTTTGAGACACGGGAGCCACTGTTGATGTTATTTCTCGAAAATATATAGATAACGTAAAAATGACTGGATAGCATGTCTGTGTACAATATATTTTAAATGAGTGTTTAGTGTGGTGGTGCTAGCCCTAATGGTAGACATTGTGTCAACCATTAGGGGGAGTTGAAATCAGTTGTGAGCTTGGTCATATAAATACAAAGGCAGCTGTTGTTGCAAATGATCCCGGCAGATATGTATTGAGTAACAAAACTGCCCAATTTTTCAAAGATAAATCATTCTTAAATTTAGAAAAAATAAATGCTGTTTTCACACGATCTCGTGAAGAAGATCGAAACAGAGAAACCGAAATGGAGAAACTAGAAGAACTGACGGTACTTCTCCGTTTCGCCGGCGCAAATCTCGCCAACAGACTTTATTGGCGACAACACAAGGTATACACATAAAAAATGTTAACAAATGTTATTCTAAGATTTTTTTTTATTTTGAAGGCATAAACATCTTAATATCGTTTAAAATTTTGTAGAGAAAATAAATTTGTAAAGAGACATTAATTTAAGAATGTACTATGCTTTCATGGTACAACATCTGATTCGCCGTTTCATATCATATAACCTTAAGTGGTGATCTCATCTCACGTAAACTACGCAACAAAAATCTAATCCCTCTCAGTAATTATCTACATTAATTTCAAGTTAAGTCTTAATATGGAATAGAAGTTTAAATGCAAGAATTATTTCAATTCGTAAGAAAGCTTACTCAGAAATTATGTAAAACAGCAGTGCTTTACTTCGCTAGTGTATTCTCATTAGAATTTATGAATTTAACCCTTGACATTCTCTTTTCTACATTTTCGCCTTCGGGTGAGCAGTGTGATTGCATCCTAATTGACGTAATTACAGCGAATGGCCTTACGGCATAAAATTGAACCATCTGGTAAAACTTTTATGCAATTGTATACCAATATTCAAAGAAACAATAAATCTTATAAGAAATGATTGCGACTTTTTTTGAAAATGATGCGGAAAAGGTTACCAGCGAAGATATTCCGTTTGACATCATTTGTACCATTTTTGGCGACTTTATCGCCTGCGCCGGCAAAATGCAAAAATACCGAAGTGACGTTTATTGACGAATATATTTTACCGCAAGCTGATGATGAAGACGAGGAAGTTAAGAACGTGATTAATGTTAATTCTAAGGAATTAATTAAATCTCAGCATCAAAGCAGAGATCTAGCCTCATTGCTTAGCGAAGCTAAAAATGAAAATTCCGGCAAGACAAATGATTTCAAAGTAAAGGAGAACGGGCTGTTGGTGAAAAAGAAATTAGATAAAAATGGAAATCAATGGGAATTAATTGTTATTACTGAAAAATATAGGGATCTAATAAAGTCATTATGTCATGATACCACATCTGGACATTTAGGCGTCGTCAAAATTAAAGATAGATTAACAAGACACTTTTACTGGCCGAATTGCTATAAAGAAATAGAATAGTATGTTAAAATTTGCGATCCATGTCAAAGAGTGGGAAAATCTAATGATAAAGCCAAAGCACCTTTGACTTTAATACCAGTTATTGCAGAAGTATTTTCAAAAATTAACTTCGATGCATGCGGCCCTTTACCAATAACACCAAAACGAGATATATATTTAATTATAGTTATTTGTTTAGCTTCAAAATATCCGGATGCTGTACATGTTTCTAATATTGGCACAACGTCAGTAATTGAACCCATGTTACAAATATTTAGTAGAATGGGTTTCCCGGAAGAAATACAAACTGATCAAGTTACCTCCTTTATGAGCAATCTTGCCATTGAATTTGTAGAAAAATTTGGAATAAATGTAACTAGAAGCTCAGTACACCATCCGCAAAGCAACCATGTTGAAATATTTCATAGAACAATGAAACGAATTTTAAACTTCTTATGTATCGAAGCAGCTCCTGAGTGGAAGAAGCAAGTTCCCGCAGCTCTATTTGCTTTAAGAACAATAACGCACGAGGGTACGGGATTTACAACTGCAGAATTAGTATATGGCCGAAAAGTTATAATACATGTAACATTATTATTTGAACAATGTATGAATCATGAAGACGAAGGAAATAATGTTGTTGAATACGGTTTTCAATTGATAAATTGGTTGAAAAGGTGCAAAGAGATGGCTACACATAAAATGCCGGAAATGCAAACCAAAAGAAAAGTGTGGTACGAAGCTATAAAAAGAGAATTCTCTGAAGGAGATTTAGTATCAGTCTTATCAACGAATAAACCAAACAGACTAGCAGTTGAATGGAAAGGTTCTGGAAAGTTTGAGAAGAAATTATCCGAAATTAATTATGTTGTGAGTTTCGAAGGAAAAAATATCTTAATCAAGTCTAGCATGTTAACATACTAAAACCTTACAATAGGCGAGCAGAATCAGTTAACCTTCTGATTACAGAAGATCAGTCTGAAACTGATAATATGGAGGAAAATTTCCCAACAATTGACTCTGAGCCAACATTGTTCGATTTTGAGGACATTAAAGAAAACAATTCCTTTAATGATAAGCTAAATGAAAAACAGATTCAAGAATTGCATGATATGCTGCTGAAATTTTCAAACATTGTTTCTAATAAGCCTAGAAAATCTCCTTTCATAACGTATTAAATTCAATTGACAGAAAACACACCAATTCACTGTAAACCATGCAGAATATCTCCTAGGCAAACGGATGTATTAAAAACAGAAATTGATGAAATGCTTCAGTATAAAATAATTGAAATAGGAGGTTCAGATTGCACTTCTCCTATAATTTTAGTGGAAGTAGCAGGAAGGGATTCAAGACCTTGTATTGACTATAGAAAATTGAATAACTTGACTAAAAACAATTATTCCCTTTGCCTAATATCGAACAACGAGTGGAAACTGTAGCAGGCGCAAAATATATAACTCTTTTGGATTTAACAAAGGGATACTGAAGTAAATACCGTTAACAACTAATGTCCTACGATTAGCCACTTTTGTTACAAGTTTTGGCACATTTAGACCTCTACGAATGCCTTTCGGACTTAAAAATGCACCATTTTTATTTAACAAAATGATGGCCGAAATCCTTCATGGGTGTGAACACTTTGCTGTTCCATATTTAGATGACGTGGCTGTCTTTTCAAACATCTGGAAGGCCCACCAGCGGCCGAGCGGTAAAGTCGCTGAACACTGGTAGTTCGGTCCGAGGTTCGAGTCCCGCGAACGGGCTGGCTGCATGGGCGTTTTCGTGGTTTTCCCCATGTGTAACGTATATACGAGTCAGTTTCCCTTAGAAAGTCCTCCACGAAGGCATCCCTCCTCTTAGGCAGATAGCCCTCGAGGCTTTGCCATAATCACACACACACACAAACATCTGGAAAGAGCGTCGAAGCCATCTGAAAGCTGTTTAGTCAAAAATAAAAGACGATGGTTTACTTATTAAACCTATAAAATGTAAATTTGCTCAAGATAGAGTAAAATATCTAGGACATATTGTAGGTCGTGGTATAAGAATGCCAACTGAAGTGAAAGTAAAAGCTATTCTTGATTTTCCAGTGCCACCAACAAAAAGTAAAGTCAGAGCATTTTTAAGATTAGCGTGATATTATAATCATTACATTCCCATATTCTCATCTATAGCAGCACCTTTAACCGAAACTTTGAAAGGAAACTTAAAGAAAGGGAAAATAAATTCGACAAAAGAGTGCACAAAAGCCTTTGAAGAGCTAAAGGAGAAGCTGTCTCAAAGGCTTATCATACATGCACCTCATTTCAATAAGGAATTTATTTTGCAAACTGATGCTTCAAACTCTGGGTGTCATTTTAGCTCAAAACGATGAACTAGACAATGAACATACAGTTTTATACATCAGTAAAAAGTTTACAGAAACTGAAAAATACTCAACCACAGAAAAAGAGTGTGCCGCAATAATATTTGCTGTAAAGAAACTTCAATGTTATTTAGACGGACATACTAAATTCCTCATCATGACCGATCATAATCCTTTAGTTTGGCTCAAACATAATGTTAGTCTAAATTCACGATTATTAGATGGGCACTAGTACTACAACTCTACAATTGCACGGTCATTCATCGAAGTGGTAAAAACCATAAAAATGTACACGCATTAAGTCGTACTCCCTGGCCTGATTAAATAATTTATTTCCCTATATAGATAAAAAATTGCTCTTTCCTCTCTTCCTTACTGCATATTATTATGTTATATGTAGTATTTCAATTATGTATTGTGTTGATATTCTGTTGTTTTTAAACTTTAATTTAAAAAATACAAATTAAAGTTTATCTGGAGGGAGGGTGGTTGTAATATTTTTTATTTAACAAATAACTATATTTATTTTTGAAGTGGCAACGCCATATTTGTATGATGTAGCCGTTGCTCAGCAATGTAAGCAATTGTTTAAAATGATAATTCGGAAACTTCTACCAGCTAGTAGATGTATGAAAGATTTGTAACAAAAAGACTGTATTCAAAATATCTACCTTGGTATACTAAAAATATAATTTATGTTTTACTAAGAAGATTATCTGTTATTTTGCCAATTACTGCCAAATATATTACATTAGTCATAGCACTCTCTAGAAAAATGTAAACAATGGCAGTCCAGATAGTCGAGACTCGAGTTGTATTCGAAACAAATACCGTATACCAATCGACATCCAAACAGGACATACACCAAGTTGAACGTATTTTAAAGCGAAAGTAGACCTAGGTACTACTGTACGTGTTTAGAACACTCTGGAATTTCATTCAGATTTAATCAACTATGAATCATCAGCGAAATTGTTCATTGTTTTTAATATTAAAAACAAGACTAAAGAATATTTATCAAGTTCATGTCAACTTTAAAATTTAATGCCTGTTTACTATCTGGTGAAATGGAACTCTATAAGAATTTTTAGGGTAAAAATACATATTTATCAATAAAACTATCTAACTCTTCCAGACATTTCTAAACTATTTCAAACAAATTTCACGAAAGTCTTTCATATGTTGCGCAATCTGTCACTTTCTAGACGTTTTCTTGGTAAACAAAAATGTTATCATTCTGCTTCGCTTGCGCAAAGACTGTTTGAAGCAACCTTTTTTTAACTTTATATATTTCGCATATTTTTTTCTAAATATTTTACAAACAACATATTAAACTACGAAACCGCTTCCCATAAACCTTCTGAGCGCTGGAATTTTAAACTCATTTTTTTGTATCTGATGGAACAGAATATCTTATATACACTGATCCTCTTCAAAACATGTGTTTTATCTCAAGAATTTCTGTAAGAAAGTTATAAAATCTTCGGTTTCCTTCTTCAAACTTCATGCATATTTTATTCTATGTAGGCTTTTATATTTCCGTTTGAAAAACTGCTTTTAAAAATAAATTAATTTTAAAAACAAATGGCTGAATATTTCATCCTCTGAAAGCTGCTTTGAGCTATGGTTTTGCACGTTGCTACAAAAACTTTCTGCTTGTTTTCATTTTTTAAATTCTATATATATAAAATTACGTCAAACATGCTGCATTATGAATGCAGATTTTTGGTGGTAGGAATAAGCCTTGCCGCTGAATATAATGAACAGAAGAAAGTCAAGTTAAACCAGTGTCATAACAGTGTCATGAAAAGGGAAGGAAATATAGAAATTTGATCTGAGGTTTGATCTCAAATAGTGTTGCGAAAGCTCTTGGTCTCAAAATTTATTATTTTAGGAGAGTTGCTGACATCATTCAATCATTTAACTCTCTGTTGCCAGTGTGTTTTTATTTGCTTAGTTTGACTAATACAACAAAATGCATTTAAAACCAAAGAAGTATAATCGTTTAAAAAGTGTGGTAGAAAGAAGACAAAACTGATTATATTTGAAATGCAATCTATGCTTAGCATTTTCATTCAACACTTTTATTCTTTGGACTAGCAATTTTTTACATTCAGCTCTATTTTTTCATATGTTTTATTAAAATAGCTTAGCATTTTATAATATTTACCTAAGTCCCTAAGGAAAAAATAAGAAGTTTGGAAATGCACTCCCTCATTATCCGTACGGACGCTTACTTCTGTAATAAAAGAAAGCTGTAATATTCCTTATATTGCTATATTTAATAAATAAGACTATTAGAAAGCAAGAAAGAAGTATGTTCTTGCAAAATAAATACATTTACAGTCTTGTTAAGTTGGTATTGGTGTTGGTATTTAATTATGGCAAAGCACACTAGGGCTATCTGCCTAAGGGGAGGGATGCCTTTCGTGGAGGACTTTCTAAGGGAAACTGGCTCGTATACACGTTACACATGGGGAAAACCACGAAAACGCCCATGCAGCCAGCCCGTTCGCGGGATTCGAACCTCGGACCGAACTACCAGTGTTCAGCGTCTTTACCGCTCGGCCGCTGGTGGGCCCACAGTCTTGTTAAGACTAGGAAAAAATGAGAGAAAAAAATAATTTTAGATTATTGATAGTTTTTACATTATTACTAGTTATTTTACAAAACATTAATAGCAATTACAGTAGTAGATATAAATTAATTGTAATAATGGTTTGGAGACAGCACAGTCTCTAAACCTAAAACAACTCTTTATTTTATGGATCAGATCACTGTTTGACAATGAAAGAGGGAAGGCAGAAATCCACTGCTAGATTGTCTAATATCCCCGCTTCCTATTAAATGAAGAAAAAATAATCTCCAAGAGAGTATTGAGGAGTTAACATTGAAAAATATTTAAGTGACAAAAACAGAATTTAACAGGAGAAAGTAAAAAAGATTGGCAGTTACTAAAATACCTTCTTCCAATTACTCCGAGCAGATTTTCTCTCTGGTGGTCCTCACCATTCCTTGTATTTTTTCAGAAACCATGTATCTACAGAACTACACTGCTGGCCATTAAAACTGCAGCACCATGAAGGAAAGCAAATACAAAAAAGATATTTATTGTACGTAAATAGCACAGCATGAAGACAAAATGTTTAATCTGTGAGCAATTTTGGGTTATACATGGATTCGAAATTAGTAGAAACAAGTACCATCTGGTGAAATGGAACTCTAAAAGCTAAATCGGCCTTTATCCCATTAGGCAAGGTGTCGACAAGCTAAAACGACCCTTACCCTATTAGGCAAGGTGTTAAACTGGGCTTCGATGACAGAAATGAGCAACCCATTCCATGCTGTTTCAAGTCTATACCACACTTCATCAACCGTATTAGCTGGAAAGGGATGGCTAGACAGTCACTCAGCAACTCATGACCAGATGCTTTCAATGGGTGACAGATCTAGAAACCGTGTAGGCCAGCGCAGTAATCATATACCCTTTGAAAGGTCAACTAACTATCTAAAACTATCTAACTTTTCTAGACATTTCTAAACTATTTCAAACAAATTTCACGAAAGTCTTTCATATGTTGCGCAATCTGTCACTTTCTAGACGTTTTCATGGTAAACAAAAATGTTATCATTCTGCTTCGCTTGCGCAAAGAATGTTTGAAGCAACCTTTTTTTAACTTTATCTATTTCGCATATTTTTTTTTTCTAAATATTTTACAAACAACATATTAAACTACGAAACCGCTTCCCATAAACCTTCTGAGCGCTGGCATTTTAAACTCATTTTTGTGTATCTGATGTAACAGAATATCTTATATACACTGATCCTCTTCAAAACATATGTTTTATCTCAAAAATTCCTGTAAGAAAGTTATAAAATGTTCGGTTTCCTTCTTCAAACTTCATGCATATTTTATTCTATTTTTTATGAATTGACAAAATGTCGTGTTATCTACTCTAGACATAAAGGAAGAGTTGGGAGGATCATAAAGGGTCTACTTCCATTTTTTCAGGATCTGGAGACTAGTGGTGAAAACCAGGAGAAAAGACAATGATGTTACATGGTGGACTCCGACTCTTCAGAAATTGAAACGTCAGGTTAGAGCCTTTAGGAAAAGCAGTCAAGTTCCGGGTCTGTCAGAGTCCTTGAGATTAACACAGAAAGTCAATTATAAAAAATACTTGGCATTATACAAAAAGAGCATAAAAAGGACAAAGTACGAATTTAGGCAGAGATTATTTTTGCGAAGCCAAGAATATTATGATCATTTCTACAAAACTGCCCCAGAGAAAAGGAGAAAAAAACCATCCTCTATAAAAGAGAGGAAGCTATCACATTGGAAGACCACTGTAGAAGACTTGTAAAAGACGTTTTGAATTTGGATGAAAACTTTAGTGACACTGAGTTTGGAAGTATTCTACATGAATCCCAGGTTAATAAAGACCAGGACTTTACATACACTGAAATTGATATTGTTATTGCCTCTTTTCGTGAAAAAATTGCCCCTGGGCCGGACGGGATCAGGGTTAAGAAATTATATTCATCCTGCCCTTCCTTATTGCTATTTCTTTACAATAAATGTCTAAATCTAAATACATTTCCTAAAGCATGAAAAACTGGAGAGACGATTCTTATACCAAAAATAAATGATAAATTTAGACCGATATGTTTACTGAATATTATGGGTAAGTTACTTGAAAAACTGATAACTAATAAACTTCAATTTGTTATTTATAGCAAAAATTATATCTCAGGCTCTCAATACGGCTTTCGTAAGGGCAGAAGTGCAGATCTTGCGCTTTATAAAGTAGTTGAAGAAATAAGATGTAAACGAATACTTTATCTTGTGGCCCTGGTCTCGTTTGATGTCCATAGTGCATTCGATAAAATGGTCTTCTTTTTTGTACACATTAAAGAAACTTGATGTTTCAAGTCAAATGTTTGACACAGTCAAGGATTACTTCAGAGACAGGTATTTGCTCTACAAGGGAGAACTTGGAGAATTCAACATTAAATATGCCACAAATAAAGGTTGACCCCAGGGCTCTTATTGTAAATAATTTGCTCAAGGATGTAAATATACCTAATATTTCCACTTATTGTTACGCAGACGACTTATTATTTTTAATCTATGATGTTTCTTTGGATAAAATTGAGTCCTATTTCAGGAAAATATTTTATTTAACATGGATAAAACTTGTGGAATTTTTTTCCCCAAAGAAGGGAAAAAAGTAAGGAATCCAAGACTCAAATTTCTTGACAAAAACATAAAATTTTATAATACAATTAAATATCTGGATGTCACGCTGGATGAAAAACTGACTTTTATAGAACATTTTAAGAATATCCATAGAGCAACCGACAAGATCTTAAATATTTACAGGACTCAATTTAATGTTTATTGGAGTTGGGGGCCGCCGGGCAGGGGAGCTTGTCAGGTTGAGAACTAAGATTGATTCAATACAAAGAGGCTGACTTCTGATTATCAATAGATGTTTTAGAACAGTTTCATCTGAAGTCGCATGTATTTTGGCCGGGGTTCCCTTCTCTCCATTCATTATAAATTTTTCTACAATAAATTCCTATTACAATATTCAATAGAAGGCTCTCTTATTCTAGATGGAATCCAAGTTGAGAGCAACGCATTTGCCCAAATTGACAATAATTCGATTTATCCAAGACAGAGACATGGTATTTTATTTGATTGCAATGTATTGCCTACCATCGAATATGAAATCTATACAGATGGGTTCGGTTTCGAGGGAGGTGTGGGATGTCCGTTTGTCATATATTTTTATGGTTTGGAGATCCATTATCAAAAATACATACTGGACAAACATAATTCAGTTTATCAATCAGAGCAAACGCCATTTATAAAGCCTTGGAATGGATTAAATCCAATTTGATCTATAAATATACAGTTCATATATACTCGGATGACTATTCAGCACTCGTCGCCCTCTCTCGGCCGGACCATAAAAATGATATCATGAATAAAATTAAAAATGATTATATGAATTAAAAATATAAAATGTCAATCAATATTCATTGGGTAAAGGCCCGTATTGGTATCATTGGGAATGAGGGGGTGGATTTCCTGGCAAAGGAGGCTGCCCTGGAGGATGGGATCTCTGATGATGATCTACAACATTCTAAAAAAGTTACAATTAGCAAAATGAAAGATTGCATGTATAAAACCTGGTCTGATCAATGGAATGTGTCTCCTAGAAGATCAGAGGCCTTGTCAAATATAATAATTAAGAATATGCCTATATTTTGCGATAAAGACTATAGTCAATTAGTAACAGGGCATGGACGCTTTCCTATGTACTTACAGAGATTCCACCTAAAGGGTATAAATTTATGTCTTAAATGTGATACTGCCGGTGACTGCATTCATTTTATTGAAAGTTGTACACCTACCGGCGAGGTAAGAGCCTTACATGGAATCGGAAATGTAAGAGAAATGACTCAAAATTATAAAAAAGGAGTAAAATTTGCACAAGACATTATGAAAGTCATCAATTCTCATAAATATGTGATCGATATCTCTGATTGATCGAGCTAACACACTGAAAGCGTTCAATTTATGGAAACTACCCTTAAAGAGAGAGAAAGACTTTGTATGCAAAGGTGCAGGGACAGCTTAAATGTTTTTGTGTTTTTATGGGCCGTGTTATTTTTAGTTAAGCTGCTAAATTGATTTTGCTTTTATTTGGACACAGGCGGCTCGCCGGCTCGTGTCGTTTGTTGCTCGAAGGGTTGCGCCTGCTTTTCTGCATAAGGGTTGCACCTGCTTTTCTGCATTCACATAATAATTGTGAACAAACCAGGCGGAAGGCGTATAAAACAAAACAAAACCTTGGAAGGTCAGAACACGACGTGCAACATATGATCTGGCATAATGTTTTTGAAAGATGGCCTTTGGCACGTCTCGAAGATAGGCACAAACATTGGACATAAGATTTCAGAAATGTACCGATCTACATTTAAATTAACATCGATCTGAACTAGAGATGTGCATGTCGTGTACCCGCTGTCCAAGCAATAACACAAGGTGCAGGATCCCTGTGCCGATATCGAATGCAAGCAGAGAACGTGCAGTCTTCTCGGAGCCTCCAGACACGTATACGGCCAATCAGAATACTTACTTACTTTACCACCAGTAGACTTTCTGTACCGCCTGTTATATGACTATCAGCATATGTACTTAATTGGTGGAACATTCTATTATCGCTAAGCCTAGCCAAAAATCTCTATAGAATATTAAAATTTAATTAACAATTAAATAAATTTGTAGCTGAATTTATAAAGTTGCTTCCGAAGATAGATTATTGTGACCTATGATTATTAAAGAGCGATCAGAATATTGCACGCAGAAAGGGACTTCCTGTATCTAGCTTGTTCGTTCGGTGCACCGTCGGAGTCGTCGTCTCTCTCTATGCTGCATTGTCAAGGAAAGCCGAAGTAATGGTCGCCGTGTTAATAGTTCACGCTGCTGCAAACGTCGACGCACCGTACGAGCGGATATTGGGTGTGCTGCAAGTATGCCCATTTCCCGACAATTGGTTTGTTATGTGGTTGTACGGTTTTGCAATGCTGACCTCACAATATATTTGTCCTCTCGGGTGTTAGTCATGGGAGGGCGTTGATATCCTGCATGCCATTCAGTACGCCCCTCAGCAACCGATTGATTCCTTATTCGCATGACAATGGTTGGATGTCGACCAGTGCGATGGGTGATATCACAGAACGATACTCCAAACTCTGGATAGTCAATAATCCTGCCTTTATCTAATTCTGACGCTTACTGGTAAGCATTTCGTCTTCTTATTCGAGGCATAACACGATATTCTATGCAAACAAACAAAAAAAAAAAAAAACGCTTTGCGAACGAGAAATCTAAAGCTGTCGTTTCTCCCTCCTGCGTCATCTAAATGTGCTGCTGAAATTTTAATAGTTTGAAAATACCAAACTCTTCTTCCTTTCATGTGAATTTTGGTGTTCGTCAGATCATTCCTTCCTGGTATTGCAGTTTTAATGGCCAGCAGTGTAGATAAAACTGTAAAATGATTTTTACAAATAGATTTTGAAGTACTTTTATCATAACACAAGTAGCATAATGCTGTGTCATTTTTGAAATTACCAATAAGGTAACCTACTAGTTGACCATAACACTAAAAATACTCATTTCAACCGTAAAATACTAGTATCAATAAAACTGTTCTATTGAGTTGTTTATCTGGATTAACCCTAAAATCAATTGAGAAATAGACTTGTGAAAATCATGAGCACAGAAAATAAAATAATCATTGATTGATCAAAAAACCTGTTTATTTAATTCTATTCTTATGCAATTAATCTATCCATTACTTAAAAAAAATCAAAATGTATTCCAACAAATCTGTACTACTGAGTTTACAATCCATACTCTTAACGAGTAATATTTCTTAAACTTTAGTCTTTAGAATCACTATTATAGTTACTTTTGCAATCATGTAAACATACCAGAAATAATTTATGAACAGTATCCTCCCCGGGGGGAAAAATATAAATTTAACAAATTACACTTTCCAAAAAAAAAAAAAAAAAACACTTCACCCAGAATAATCAATACAACAAATTATTTGCATACTGTTGCACTCAATACCATCAAATAAAATAAAATAGTTATTGCACATAATAATTGTCTATTTTTTTTCTTTTTGATTATTAAAGTATTGTTTAACCGGATAAAAGTGAAGTAATTACGTTATTACAATTCAACAAACAAAGTAAATCCCTGAGAGGAGCAAAAATGCTCAGATACTGGTACTATTACAAATCAATCCTCACCATGAAGGAAACTCCAAAAAAAAAAATTCAATTAAATAATTTCATGAAGAACTTATTTTTCTTTTACAATTAAGTTAAGTTACAATAATTTAAAAAAAATAACTCTTAAATCCTTAGTCAATTTAATACTTTACTTCAACTCAACAAACATAATTAATTCCCTAACCATTAACAATTATAAAAAGAAAAAAAATTACAAATCACTTAGCTGAAACTTCACAGGAGCCTGTTTGGCCAGTAAGAGGCGGTGGAACTCCAAACCAATTTCTTGAAACCAACTGTTAACACACCAAAAGAGACTTTAGGAAAAAGTTCCTGTGGCTATGGACACGGAAGTCTAATAGAAAATTTCTTGGATGCTATGGCCATGGAATGTCCTTAATCAGAAGCTTTAAAAATTTTCTTGAAAAAAAAACCGCACTGAATCGATGCTGAAGTTGAAGATCATACATTTTAAGAGCTATTATCAATGCTGAAGGAAATCACTTGATAGAGATGCCGAAAATTTCTCGGGCCGAAGGCCACGAGAGTCGGCTTCTAGAGCAAAATCATTAAGCCAGTTTCGAGAAGCAACGGCCTAACAATGGCCCTACCAAAATTTTCATTCTCTCGAACATGATTCCGAAAAAATCAGCAATCTGCTAGCACAACCTCCAGCTGCAAGTGAAAAGTTCAGAAAAGTGACCTCGTCCCACAAAACAGCCTGTTAAAAGCGAAAGCGCCGGAATACCAACTTGCCACAACTCACTCCTCGCCAAAAATTAAACCAGTTGCAACTTCAGCATTCCTTCATGTTAACAAACTCGCCAAAGCCACCACTTTGAAACCCCAACGGAAATTCCAAGTCGCCAAACCGTCGCGAAACGATCACGCCTAGTGAAGGGGAAAACTTGGAATTTCAACAACCCTGTAAGCAGTCCCAACGAAGGAACGCTGAAAACTCGAAAAAACGACTATTTTTACCGGGAAGAGGGCACTTCTTCCCCCAAAGGAGAAATCACAATGACAACGGAAAAAAAACTATTAATTAAAGCTCATAACTAAAATACAATTGTTACCTCGTGTAACAATTTCCTAACTTGTTACACGAGATGGTAAGAAGTTAGGAAAACGAAAGTTATGTCAAATTAAAGAGCTAATTTTTCTGCAACTAATGATATTAAATACTAAGAAATTAACTTAATTTTTATCATGAAAAACTGAGTTTATTACATGAAAATTCACCTATATCCATTGTCTGAGTGTGCAAGATTGCAGACGCTGTTCGCGTAAACTCGAATAGCCGAAATCGATTACACTAGAATTAATAAGCCAAATAAAAGAATATATCTAAACTTGTTGTGTAGCTAAAATTTTGAATATATACAAATTGAAATTTTGATTTTTATGATTCACTTAATTATATTAAATTCGCTACACAACAATAATGCATTTTTCTGAATTTGAAAATTACCCTTAGATTTAAGAACGACAAGTTAATGTTTTTATGCTGACAGAGAAACATTTACTAATTCTAATCATTTCAATTTCTAGTATTTAAAATTTTCTTTTACGAAACAGCTTATACCACGTTTTCAACTTAATTCATACTGCTGTTTTTACATTGTTTTCCCTCTAATGATTAATCCTTGCCCAAGGAAAGCACAGTTAATAAGCGTGAAGTACAAACAGGGTTCCAATATGTACCTGACACATTCCAGTTTCACTCGAAAGATTGAATTTACGAAACGGAGAACTTTTTTCTGTATTCTTGCTTCACTGAGAAGGGAAACGTATGGGCATTAATTTTGCTTCTGACAGTTTCCTTACTCACGGGTGGCAAAACGATAGTTTCAAACTTTTGGATAATAAATTTCACTCACAGAGGAAAAAAAAAATTTGAATATTTTTTTCTTACTTTTTAATATCCTGAAAGAGATGTCAAATACCACGGGTTGTATTTACAACAGGTAATATGAAGAAAACCTTACAGGTAAAAAATGCCTGTTCAAGTTGCGATTTATTTTCTGCTTGAAAAAGATACTACTTTACACAGAATGGAAACATAAATTAGTGAACCATATTGCTCATTTATCTTTATTTATGTGAACAACAAAAATGTACATTTGACATACTTTTCAGTATGAAGTGGAAATGAAGTTTAAGAATGAGAGTTTATATATTTTTCTTAAGAAATATTGCAGTAAAAATATTTTTCATTTGTCAACAGCATCAAAAAACGCTTAAGTTATGAAAGTAGTGATTTGATTTGCTTTATGTCCTTTGTATCCATCCTTTGTATGTAAATTCTGTGACAAATTTCAAAAGAAACACGAGGTGAAATTTTTAAAAGCTTCGTCTCTTTATGTTAGGTTATTCTTGGTGATTTGTCAGGTTGTTCTAGAAATATCAGTTTAATATTCATAGAATTGTAGAGTATTTTTAAAATCATTTCAAAGCAGTTTCATTAACATTTGCCTTTGAAAACTTAATAAATCTTTTAACAATACTGGGAAGGACACGCAAAAAACAAACGTGAAATATATTCTTAATAATCAACAGTAATAATAGAAAATGTACTTAAATTTGCCGTATTGTAATTTTAAATAGCTTCTTCGGCTGCAGGATCAAAATGGCAGATCAACATGTGTTCAGGTGGTAACAATAGGAGTTTCGGGAAAGTTCCAGTAAAGAGAGACGAAACAAAGCTACTGATACCAGCTACTAACATAAACTTAAACGGAAAGCAGCTATTAAATATTTTCTTGAACAGCTAAAAATAAAAACGAATTGGATTTGGGATCATTAATGAAAAGAATTTTCTGTTATATCTGTTATACGGATCTGTTATATAAATTACAGCCATGTTGAACCGTTCCAGAAGCATTGCAGTAAAATCATTATTTCATCATTTTTTATAATGGTTGCAACAACATAGCGTCCACCAAAGTACACGCGCAGCGTGAAGTTCACCATCTAAGTCACTTTCTGTAGTTTTCTGTTCTTATTTTTTCCAGTCCCACGGCCTGGATATTCCATATCCAGCCAGCCACGTAAAGGAGTGCTGAAATGCAGTTGAGCCTCATCATGCTGGAACTATAAACGATGTGATGGGTATGACGTCATACATTTCTTTTGCATTTATCTTGATAACTATGGGTCGTACAGGTAAGTTCTTTGGGCATTTTTTTATATATTTCAAGCGAGAATCTTGTTGTACAGAATTTCAACGCTCATGATGGGACACCCTGTGTACATGCCATCACAAAATGACATTATAAAGAGGTGCGTAAATCCAACTTCAGTAATCGGAGTTTTTAAAATAAAGCTAATTATACTTTTTATTTCAGTTATTTTTTAATGTTGTTATATATATCGTTTTCTAAACGCACAGGCAATTGAGTAGAATCTTTACATGTTGTCAAGGAGTTTATGTAGATGCTAATAAATGTAGGTTTATATTTATTTTCATTCTTGTAAAGAGTTTCGGATGTAGATGGAATACCTTAAAATAACTAAACATAAATTATCATAACTAGAATCTGATTGTTTCTGTTTCTTTCTTATATCATCATAAAGTGTTGTTCTTGCTTTTTGTCATTTTTATAAATATTTCAGATATGAATGAAATGTAAATATTTATCATAAATTAACATGTATCTAATTTATAATCAAGAGTCATTAGAAAGTTTTGAATGTAACATTTATGAAATGTAACATTTCTGAATGTTTTACATTACATAGATTTAATCATTACATAGATTGTTAAGTAACTGAAAAATTAGCGTTTACATATATCACATATAATTCGTAATATCAAACGTTTAGTTTGGAAACTAATCCTAACGATATAAATTTGAATAAATAAGGTAACATAATATTCTACTCATCCAGCTATTAATATACTTTATAAGGCCGTTGACTAAATTAAAACCATTTCCTGTGCACGTCCCTTATCTGCCTTTCTCGTGGAAAATATACTGCTATGAAAGGCAATTCGCGGTCATTAAATTTCCGTATAACCGTCACAACATTTATCAAAATATTTCGTACTTGCATGTCTTTTTGTATAAAAGACTTACTGCAAAAGAATCCATGCAAACGTTATGGAAAAATCTGTGATCAAAGGGGTGCAATTGAATCAATTCACAGAACATTAATAATCCATTTCAATTAAATTAATAAAATTTCACCTGGTTCCTATAAAATTCCTTTCGGTTTAAAACGAAATCATTAATTTATTTTGGCTGCATGTTTAACTTGTGGTAAATATTTATTACATGCGTCAACTAATATGTTATAAAAGCATACTAATATGTTATAAAAGCATACTAATATGTTATAAAAGCATACTAATATGTTATAAAAGCATACTAATATCAATTAATATGTTATAAAGCATATTATATTATAACGTAATAAGGAAATGGTTTTTCGTGTATTTTTAATGCATTTCTGAAATTTTGCTATCTATCCGATATTGGGTAAATTCTGTCTATTACGCTACATTGAAAATTTCGTTAATTAGATAAATGTTGTACATTGAATTCATATGCAACGTTGTTGAGGTTTGTTGCACTGCTTATGATAAAAATTGCAAGCTCTCTCAAACAACACACTGTTGACTACAGTGTGTTATTTGAGTGTATGTAATATTGTGTAATAAGATTTTATGAATATTTATGACATTTGTAACACTTCTTACCAAAGAAAATATTAAAAAATGCAGTTTGAATTATAATTCAAATCTGTAAAAATTTCAAAAGCAGACAAGGAATCAATTATTTAAACTCCGATCTGGTTTTAATCCCGGCAAAACGGCTAAATTCAAGGTGTTTTATGTGGCTTCCCCTGTGCTTAACATAATTACTAGCCAAAACCCTTATAATATGATTAAAAAGGTTTTCGTTCTGTTAAGGTTTTCGTTCTGTTTCGTTCGTTCTGTTTGATAAGCTTTGAGTGCTTTATCAAAATCTAAATATTCCAATCTAACCCAGATGTGATAATGACAGTATATTAAAACTTAAACATATTTAACCTAGTTCTATTATTTCAAAATAATGATCCTGTTAAAATCGCTAATTTTACGAATTGTTGGGTTTTTTTTTTCGGGGGGGGGTTCTTCAGGTCTGGCTTTCCACATACCATATTTTTTCTTACCAGTGTTTGAAAATCTCTTACTGCAGATTTTGAACCAACGAATTCTTAAAAATATTATCAACAAGAATGCAAACGTCTTATCGAGAAACATTCAAACATCCGATAAAAGTTATCATCGCTAGTAGCAAATTTTATCTACAACTTGTGACGCTTTAACAAAAGATTCAATTCCATCCAAAACGAATCTTATCCAATTTACATAATGGAGATGGAAGTTCTTCTGGAAGATGAAACTCTCATAATTGTTACAAAATGAAAATTAAATTAAGTATAAAGGATATGTACAAATCATAAAAAATGGTATTTCTAGATGTTTATTCCTGAATTCAAATCATTTTAACCTGTTAGCTCATTTATTCTGCTTTAAATTTATTTAAAATTAGAAATTATTGAAGCTTTCCAGCAAATTATCCCTGCTTCATGAAAATGTGAAACACTCTCAATATTTCTAAATGCATTAATTTGTTTTTAATACAGTTAGCGAAATATTTCTAAACGATAAAAATACTGACCTCAATTTAGGCATGTTATGCGCCCAGAAGCTACACTGGAAAGGAATAATTACATCATAAACGAGAAGTATCTTTATAATTATTTTTGAAACAGTGACTTAGCTATAAAAATCGTAAAGTAACTGAAGCAGAAAGAGAATAAACTCAGAAAGCATTATAAAAACTTTGTAATATGTTATTTTCAGAGAAAGCTGAGAGTTTTAATTAGCTTAATCGGTTCCTGCAACACACATGCGTGCGTACCTAGGTTTTGTTACTTAAATGTTCCTTATTAAAAGTAAAAAAATTCACTATCGATACCTTTGAGAGGAAGAAAACTGTTCGTTGCCGAATTATTTGCTATTGTTCAACTAACTGTAATAAATAACCTCAATTAAAAAATATATCAACGTATATTCATTTCGTCTTCACACAAGAACGCAGCAGCATAAGCCGAGAGCCAACATAAAAATGTTCAGCGAAGGAAAATGATTTGGGTTTAGGAATGATAATTAGTTCCTTTAGTGCGTAAGATAGGATGATTACGTGTAAATTTTTACCCTGAGGAGATGTTTTCGCTTAAGAGAGTTTTCATTAAGAGACTTTATTTTCTTTGCTTAATTTAAGAGGGCAGTGTTTCATTAAATGCCGTGAATCTGCAGATCACAAAGAACTCATATTTAAATTATATTTTATGTAAGTGCTTTTTACAAAAGATTTTACTTTTTTAATTTATGAAAACTATATTAATGCATAACAGAATTAAATATTTATAATATTATGTTTAAATTTACGAAGAATTAGTGTATAACTTTTGTGAAAGTTTGAATAATTTAATATGATGTAAAATACACTTATATTATTCTTTCTGTAATTTGTTAAAACAGTAAAAAGAGAAAAGGTGTTTTACTTAACAGACATTATGTTACGTATACTTGAATGTAATGAAATTTATTTAAAAAAAATTCTGAATTACAGAAATTGAAGTATATATTTATTTGCATCTTACCTGAATCTAAATAATCAAATATCTTTATTTAAACGCCTTTTGTAAAATCTATGCAAAACCCAAAATACTGATATATTCAAATAAAAAGAGATATGACAATTTTAAATAGGAGATGAAACTGATTTTAACTTATTACGAACGGATTAGATTATATAATTATGGGAAAGTATGCAATACAGTACAATGCAGTACTGTACAGTACTTTCAAACCATAGTCCACAGTTTACGAAAATGCATGCAATTTTTTTAGTATCACACAAAACAAACTATTAACAAAACGGTTTTATACATTTTCTTTATGATGGTAGATAATTCTACAGCTGAAAAGATAAATTGTTGAAAATGCCCTTGCTTAATGTTTTATTGCTGATTGTTGTGCACATGGCATTTACTGTTGTCGACTGCTGACGTTGTTTTCTCTTACACTTACCAATTATTAATCATCTGTCCATTCAGAAACTGGATGCATTCAATAAAATAGTACGTTAAAAATATGTAAATTAGCTTTATAATTTAATTTAATAATAACCTCTCAATTTCTCATTTTTAATTTGGTTATTTCATTTTCATTTTAAAAATAATAATAAACTTCTGGACTGCGTCATTTCTAGATTTATCTATGCCACAAAGCTTGCGTAACGCTGATGGTGTAGTTATTTCGGAACCTTAATTATGAGAACTAAAACTTTTGTAAAACTAAAACTTTCCTCTTTGGTAAACTGCCATGTTAGATAAATACTTACTTCGCTTGTAACTCTATTGCTGCTTGGACGTGATTTCGTTGTGCTCTGTTCCTGTCGCAATTGTATTCAAAAATCTAAATGTTTTGAAAATAAGCACGATAGAGTGCTAAGTGAACTCTGACTGTAAATGTGGATTTAAATAAAGACGGAATCAAATCTGCCTCAACTGCCAAATTTCTTATTCGTTGTGGATCGGCATTTCGGCATTCTATACAATCAGTATTCTTACACTTTAAAATGGACCTACGCCTAACAACATTGCTAAGTTTTTTCTCTTTTTTATCATACATATATATCCTGAATTTGTATGAACTGTTTGTTATAAGTAACCGAAAATCCATTACGAATTGATAAATGTTTCAGCAATGATGACGTTTCAGTTAATATTAGAACAAATAAAGAAAATTTTGAATAGATTTACTTTGCAATTATTTCTGAGTACACAAAAATAAGAATTAAAAGAACAAATAATACCGTTTTTAATGATGGAAAGAAAGAAATATCTTAAACATGGCATACGGTTTGAATTAACGATTACAGAAAGTAACAAGATTACACAGTAAAACTTCCGGGAAATGTTCCGACTAACTTACGCCACTGCAACTTTTTATCCGGTTTGATAACAGTTTTACACACAAGGCAGACACGCACCTCGAATCTGATTCTTTAGATCACAGATTAGGCGGTGTCGAGAAATTGGACAAAACAGTATCCACTACATGTTAAATATACGAAGCTTTATAACTTTAGGCAGGGAATATTAGAGAAGCATGGAATCCCCCCCCCAAAATAAACTAATGAACGCTTTTTCTTAAATTCCCTTTAAATTGCTTTATTTATATTTGATTAAACAACGTTATTCTTGTATAAATATCCTCTGAATATAATTTGCAGCATTGTAAAAAGTAAATATAAAGTATATTACTTAAATTTCTCAGACGTTAGCTTTTTATTTACATGATATTCAATTATATTTTCGAACGGTTCCCTGGAACGCATTGCATTAAATATATCTTCCTATTACAAATTATACTTTCGTGAATGGCTTATTATTATGAAATATAATTCATGGAGTAAATTTGACGCTATATTATTAATTATTTAATAGCATTTTAAACGATTAGATCATTTTAGATAAATTGTTTTAGATACGAATGAGAAGGAAAATAATCAATAATATTGAAAAAGGAACAACGAAATTTTCTGCATTCTTCAACGCAAGTATGTGGAAGTGATCAATTTGCACTGGGAATATTTACACAGAGAAATATTTAGACAGCGAAAATTGTCATAGTATAGGATTATCGTGACGTTTTCACATTATAGTATATGTTCCTAAGTAGCTCTGAGTTTTCAAGGACTCAACGTTTTCTTTGGATTATACCTCAACATGGTTTGGATTAAGATTCCTAGGTGTACATTTTATTCAGGTTAGGAAGTTGTGTGAATCACCAGATCACTACGATTATCATATTAGTACTTTACCACTTCTGTTGTAGTGTTACAAAATGGAATTTAACTCTGTTTAAAAAATTTAATTAAATAAAGTCTTAAGAACACGATTTGGTATATGACACGGCTACAGCGATTATTTCTCTAAATTGTTATGCATTAAATTTAAATTTACATTTAAGTCACATAGTTGAAAGCATCATTTTCATTTAAGTGCACTTTATTGAATATTTTGCATAATTTTGCTTCTTACTTTCAAATATTAAGTTCATGGGATAAACATCGATGATTGAGAGGAAAATGATCCCTGACTCGAGACTCATTAATCAAAGCAGAGGCGTGATGTCACAAAGCTCTCTGCAATAGATAATATTAGAATCAGCATAATTTTAGTGAGTAATTTCTTTGCACTTTCGTACCAGGCTTGAAATTAACACCTTAACAGATCGTTTTCCAATATTTTCAAGTAGATTTCAATTGTTTACTTTTGCTCTCTAAATCAAACTATTTTAAACATGGAAAAACGATTTATGACTAAAAACATAGAGGGTGTGTATATGTTTTCAAATCAATTCAGAGGCCGTTGAATTAATGTTTAAAGTATAAATCGTACTTTTTTAGATGTTAAAATATGATAGCCTCTTTTCTAGAACTATAAATCTGCATCGCGATTTTCATTATAGAAGGGATTTTTGTAAAATTTCTAGCGGTTCTGATTTCAATTTCTTTTACGCTTCTTTCCAGAGTCCAACAGTCGTGGTGAGTTGTTGTTGCAGTTTTCAAGTCCATAACTCCTTGAAGAATGGTTGCCAAAGCCTGAAAGAAGTTGGACTTCTACTCTCCACCCTAGTTTTGACGGAGACAAGTCCTTTATCTTGGGGTGATCCTCAATAAAACTCTCACATGATCCCCACACTTTGCATCTATTAACCAGAAATTTCGATGGCGTAAAGCCAGACTCCAACACTTAATTCCTCGAAACAATATTTTATCCTTTGATAAAAAGTTACTAATTTATAAGTCCATTTAAGTATTTATAAGTTCATTCTGCATCTAATGTTATGCTGTGCAACTCCAGTTTATGTGTACATCCGTAAAAGTAGTCGCCAAAAATTGCAAACTTGTCAAAACTGCGTTCTACGGCAGATTATCAACGCGGAATCGTACATACGCACCAACAGTTTCCACAAGCAGTAGGGTGTGGAACAATTACGTACTCATTACTATAAGCTTACCAACAAATTTCATGAACGCCAAAAAACGATTAACAACTCTATAATCAAGATCTGTGAATACGATTATAATGATTTAACTAATATTAACAGCTGCCCTCCTCAATGTTTGGAATACGTAAACTAAAATTGCTTATTCTGTTGTCTCACTGTATAGTACTCTATTTAACTCGTTATTAAGTCTCATTTGTTGCATTGCATTCTCTGTTGATAACTTATGCTTCTAATGTTTTGTAGCATTAGGCTGGATTCACACTGGATTCGAAGTGCCATGATTTGCTTTAACTCATAATTATGGATTTATTTATCACCTACTCAGCTCGACGGTTCCAGGGATTTCATCATTAGGCTGCACTTAGCTAAATTAATTAGTACTGTAACGAAACGCCCTGCTGCAGTAAGATATCTTCACCGATTGCCAGAAAATGGGAATGCAAGGCAGGGTTGCCAGATTACGCTAGAAATCCCCCATTTGGCAAAAAATTCAGCGACATGCCATAGACAGATGGAGAACATTCTAGAACGAATTCTTACCACTTTGACCCAGAATGTTTTCAAAGGCAGGGCTAAAGCTATATAAACTCTACTTGTACGCGCAGCAGCAGTCTAGTGTCGAGACGTCTCGTCAGTGTATCGCGAGTTGGTGCATCGAGAACGTGCATCGTTGAGGCTATCGAATATATTGTCGAGTGCATCGCGAGTTGCAGCGTGAAGAGTCTTGAGAGTACGAGTTCCGAGAACGACCGAAATGGGTCGGGAGCTGTGCTCTAGAGCTTTGTGGTAAAGCTGTCTTTAGCGTTGTAGCCTGAAGGCTGTGTTTCTGATAGTTTCAGAATGTTTGTCGTAGTAGTTTTTCGACTACTGTAAACATGTTTTTGGAACTGTCCTGATTAATACTGGCAAATACTTCATCAAGTGTTTTCGGCAATCGCTCCAAATCCACGAACCCGTAAAAAGGTTATCACACATGGCTACAGTCCTTGCTAGACGGGACTATTCTGTGAAACGAGATTCTGGTAGCACTGGTTTAAACGGGAGACTTCCTAGAAAAAAGATCCCCGCCTAAAACGAAGTCCCGCATAGATACGGAAGCAATGTTGCGGCTAAGCGGGATTTTTTCAAACTTCACCGAAATGTCTCGGATCCCGAGTAGAGACAACCAATCAGACGAAAGATCTGCTTCTGAAGGATCACGTGATCCCGATTTGAGCGCGATAATCGATTACTGTTTGGCGTTTAAGTCTTTGTAGTAAGTGAGAATGGTAACTTAGCTACGTGTGTTTCCTGGAATTGTGCGGGTTCTGAGAATTGTCCCTTTCATAGTCAAGGCCCGCATAGTCGAAAAATAATGTGATTAGGACCTAAGAAACGCAAAAGTGTAATCTCACTCTACCTTTCCTTTAAAATGTTTTTTAATTATAAAATCTTTAAATGTATTTTTTTTAATTCGCAATTTTAAAGCGTATGCTATAAGGTACAGGGCCTCGTGCCCAGTATCCTGGTGTTTGACACCGCTCTACTAGAATCTTTTGACGGAGAGCACCCCGGAGGGGGTGGTTCTAAGGTCTTCCAGGCCTCTCCTCTTCCGCCAAAGTACATAGAAGAACCTGTCGGATTACCATATATTTAGAGTGCTCACATGTCGCAAAGAGACAATACATTTACAAACATTCATGCTTTCTCTTGAATTCGAATCTGGGCCGCTCGGTACGGCAGTCAGAATCACTAACTACTCTCCCGTCAGGGCGGCTAATCGTGGTGGGTTTGCGGTTAGAAAGAGCTCTTTTCGAGAGACTGAAGGAACAATCATCCATAGCGGAAACGTCAGGAGACTTCGCAGGAATACTTTGAAAAAGTATATATGCAATTTGTGCATCAGTCTTCATTTTTTCAAGGAATTCTGTAGCATTTTTCGAAGTATGACTTCTTGCTCTGTCATGTTGAAGTTTGACTTTCCGAAAGTCAGTAGGATAAAGAAATATAATTTGTTCAGTAAATATCGGAAGTAAAACTTTCTTTTGTCCATTCTAAGAGAATCTTGCACCAATCATAAACATCTTATTGAGCTTTCTTCACTTTGACGGAAGCAGGTTATACGTTTTTCATCTTTGTTTTCGATAATAAATATACCTTTTTTTTTATTGCAGTCATTTAGGCATACCCATGGTTCATGAAATGTCAGAGTGTATTTTCATTAATAGCGTAATAAATAATTTTCATGCAAGGGTCTACAAATTATTCTGCTTTGAGCAACATGCTTTAGGAAAAGCTGGTGTACATTGTGGATTTTAGCTTTTTTAAGTTGTAGCTCTAAGTGTGTTATTTTATTTAATATTGCTACAAATGTATTTAAAGACTTTTATTTCTCCACCGGCGTAATTTATCTTGTTACCAACGGTTTAAGTTTAAAAACGTTAAAAACAGTACGTACCATTTACGGGCAATCATTTAGAGTCTTCTTTCCACGTAGAAAATAGTAATTATCTTTTTAGTAAAATATCTGCATTATTTTTCATTCTTTATCAAAACTGCTCTAAAATAAGAAAAAAATGTTTCGGAATTTTAAAGTTGCAAATTTTATTTCACACTCTTATTATATTAACTGAAAGTGTTAACCGAATGCAAAGATACTTCTTAATAATTGTTGAAAATTAATGCAAGATTTTTTAGTTCGGAATTTCCGTGTATATTTTGAATTGGACTGTTAAATTTTATAAAATGTGAAATTTTGTATTATTTTGATTTTTAAGAGAGCCTTTAATGTCAATTTAAAATGAATACTCTTATATATGTTTCTCAAAATATTTCGCAAATTATAAAATAATAGTATTACTTATTTTGGAATTCGAAATTTCCATGCGATGCGAAAAAACAAAAAGAATAAACTGCAAAGTAGCAGATACTTTTTCTCATCTCAAATAATAAGTTATTGCCAGAAATGTTTATTCCAAAACATTTCCCTTTTTAATTTTTTCAAAAATGTGTAAACATCCTCTGTAAATTCTGTAAATGGAATTTTATATTTTGATTTTTATAGTTTTGTAGCGTAGGGAATCTGAATTCATTATAAAATTTCCGTTTATTTTTTTAGATAAATAGCCATATATTTAGGTGTTAGCCACCTGCATTAAAACCATTAGAATCGTAAAATATAAAACTTAATGATGAATACCTACGTCGATTTTCTATCTTGTAATTCGATATAATATTTTATTACACAAGTAAAAATATTACGATTGTAGAAGAAGATGAATATTTTAATACCGACATATTTAAATTCAACTTCAAATATAATATTATACCTTAAACACAGTATAAAGTATAATTATGCTGTTGATGTTCTATCAGTACTTTAGTTTTAATGCTTGACGCTACTGACGTAATAGCCTTTCGTACGTCGCTAGATGAAGATGAAAGATATTTTTATATTTTTTTGCATTAAATTGTTTGCCATATACATCTGATTAGCATTTAATATTCATATGTCAATTAAATCTTTCAGTTCAGCAAAGCGATTTTATTCCTTTAGATATATTACCATGGCCTGTGTCTTTCGTTGGTAGCAAAAATCTGTTGGCATCGGTAAATTTTTTCTTAATAACTCCATGTGCATGGCAAAAATTTTAATAAATTTAGAGCAATTGTTTGACACAAGGAATTCAAAAAATATTACAATCAGCTTTTCGTGATTTTTTACTTGACCTCCAATGACATATTCTGCTAATGAAAGGATAACGATGCTTTCCTGAAGTCATATAGGTTAATTATTAGATAAATTAAACTAATCTTTAATATATTTTAAAAAATATCACAAGGTTATTTACCAACATTTAAGGTATCTAGCAGCACGTGGTAGCTTCTGCATAACTGTTTTCGTTTAGACATTTGAATCGCATAGTTGCCTACGATACTCAAGAATTAGGACATGATTTCAAGAAATCAGGAATGTTTTATCAAAGACAAAAATATGTTTTAAATGATAAAAATATATTTAAAAAAAATCTAAAGGTTTTCAGATTTTAAATTACGTCCAAAGGGGCTTGTTTTTAACATTGTGTGTGTTGCCTTTATTTATCAAATATCATGTTCATCGAACTTAAACCATAAAATTTCAGTTCAAGAGCAATATCGCAAAATAATTTTAAATTGAGTGTATCTTTACAATTTCCGATACACAGTCTCACGCGCTGGAGATAAAAATGTTTTTTTCTGTACAACTTTGCCATTGCTCGCTTTGAAACTCTCGAGTTTGTTAATTAAAAATTCGTTAAAGTTTTGCAAAATATGAAATCAATAATAAAACAAATTTCAAATTTGGGCTTCCACATGCCCATATTCCCAGTAGGATTACGTCATTCAAAATTCGATGGCTCTATGTACCGTTGTTTTATTACAGTGCGAGAAATATACATAGATTTATGCAGATTTTTCATTATTTAATTTCTTCAAACATAATGCAGGCCTTTAACATTTGGGGACTACAGTTTGAAAAGTGAAACGGATATTTATAATGAACCAACGCAAAATCGCAAAACAAAAACAATAGTCCTTCAGGGACAAAGCCCCTTTCGACTAATAATGAATTAGCTTTAAGCGGTTACTAATTAATACTTGAAAGTTACTGATTTTTAAGTGCAAACAATACAAAAATACTGACATGTAAAAAACATTTTTATTGAATATTTTAACGACAAAAAAAAATTACTTTAATCAGTTTTCATTCAGCATGCATGATTCGATGCATTCAGTAACAAGTTGTGCTCCAGTAAGAAGGCAGAAAACAGGAATTCTGCATTAATAAATTTTGTTCCTCTGTTTTTGAAAATTTAATTTTTCGCTTTTTTTTCAAAAAAATCTCTTGTTGTCCTTGTGCTTTTGTGTACGTAAATGTTTGAGAACATCGGCTTTTCCACCTCGCGAAATTGTAAAACCTCAATAGCAAAAGGTATGGAAAGTCACCTGTGTACTATTTTTGAAAAGTACATAAGTATTTTTCATTTTTCGCGGACATAACTAAAGCAAATGATCATAATTTCTAAAACTATTTCTTGAGTGCACATGCATTCACACCGCTCAGCGACAAGGTGAATGAAATAACAACCTCGATCCTGCTTTGTACTCATTGGCCCCTGCGTGCCAGATGACACGCAGTGGCGCTCGATGCTCATTGGAAAACTGGAACACGACGTTCTCGAACCCATGTACTCTCATACACAAAGCAGAAGTGTGACATAATTTCTCACTGATGAAAAAGAGTTTGGTTTTCTTTCGTGTATAATCTAAGAGAAAACCCACGTGCTTTCAGCAGCTCCAAATCACTTATTTTTGTGCAAATAACAAAGTATTAAGCCAAACTATATAAAAATCGTGAGAAATTTTAAAAATAAGAGAAAGTCGAGAGAAATATGCTGTAAATCAGGTTGACGGGAGAACGTTCTGAAATCGAGAGTTTTCAGCCTAAATCTTGAGAGTTGGCAACTCTGTGAATGCATCTGAAGCACTGCATTTTCATATGAGTGATTAAATATTGCTACAGCACATTGCATTAGTTCATATAACAAGAACTTTGCTTTACACTTCCTGGTTGAAATTTACTTCGTAAGTACGAAAAGGAATATTTTTATTGATAACTATAAAAACATCTTGGAAATATATGATCAGTATGCAGCTGGCATAAAATCTATCAACATAGACTTCTCCGTAACCAGTTTTGAAAACGAAAGTTTTAAAATAATTCATTTGAAGATTTCACAATTGTGCTAAAAAATTTGTGCTAAATTATCGTGTATATGATGCTGAAATATTTTCCGTATACGCTGCCTTTTCCATATGAAAATATACAGTATATCTATTTAGCAGCTAAAAATTTGAGGTTCGATTTCAGGTTAAAAAGTGATTGAATTTTAATGTTTTCTATTCCAAATCCCAAGAATCTGTAAAAACAAATAATAGCTTTTAAAGCATGCATAAAAGGTATTGCAGATGGCTGTTTCAATAAATGCAGATGGCTGTTTAAATAAATGCAGATGGCTGTTTAAATTGCAGTTTTAAACCGTTTATTTCTGATCTAGCATAACTAATGATAACTTGGTGGTTCCATATCTTTCTGATCTAGCATAACTGATGATAATTTGGTGTTTTCGTACCTTTCTGCTTTTAGACTTCTGCAAATGATTTACTTAGTGTTCTAGGAACATGTCGTTAAATGCTTAATTTTGGAAGTGACATAAGTTTCAATTAAGTTAAAGCGCACAATCTCAAAGAGCCTTAGAGAGAAATAAACTAAATTGAATTCTTCGATACATCTAAGCATCTTTTCAAATCCTGATCACGCGCCGTGAATTTAAAAGAGTCGTAGATCACCCACAGCAGAGCAAACAAAATTACTTTAGCATAATTCGTCTCCTCTTGGAGAATTTCGAATATACAAAAATGTTCGGACAGATTTACGGTAGTAAAAAATCGATAGCAATTTTTCTTGACAGGATTGTTCTGAAAAGCCAAAGTTAGTACTTTCATGTTTTGCAGTGCTTCCCTTCAGTTTGGAAAGAATCTATAGTAGCTATTTTAAATACTGCTTGTCTGATGTAATTGGTGTAGATTTCAGTTTGCAGATCCATCTCTAAATGTTTTGAAAGGTTATTATTCTCAATATAAAAACTTTTCCTAAATTTATTATATAAATTAACTATTTGCTTCCTCCAATGGTCTTCGAGAATTATCATAATAATTCTCTAAAATGTCACCAGCTGAGATAATGTTCATTTTTTTGATGGATTATAATAAAAAAAGTATAAATAGTATGTAAATTAAAGTAATATATATGACAGATTTCGAAAAATACTTCACATCACGTAATTATTAAATATTTCTATTATGAATTTGTTTTCGCGCATGTTAAGTAAGTCTTTTATTCTTAATTTGAATTTAAGATTGTAGAATAAAATACCAATAATGATGCAACAGTAATTTTAGCAGTAGTTACAACGGTAAAGATAGCTACGCGCTTTGCTGCCGTAAATATTGATTTCGTATTTCTGCTTTGAAATAAAATACAGAATTTTATGGTAAAAATTTTCAGCAATGTGTTTGGGTTGATAAGAATTTGGGCAAAATGGAAATGTAATATTTTGTACCAACTGTGTAGAGTAAATACACCATTATGAAAATATTCCGCTTTGCTTAAATTCCAAGCTTTGAAATATTACGCTTTATTTAGTATCAAGCAAAATGTTTCTCAGCTTTATGGTGCGAATTTCAAAGTGGTCATCGATAAGAAATAATCAAGAGATAATTGATAATCGATACTTGATAAGAAATAAAAAAGCGATAATAGATAAAATTAATCTCATAGGAAGTATCCATGTCTATGAGCTGAACTTAAATATTCTGAGAAATATTTTAAAGAGAATTAAGGTAACTACCGAATAGCAGCTGCTAAATTTGGCATATATTTTACTAAAGGACATTTTTAGGTCATTAATAGATATTGTTGCGTTCCTGTACGGTTTCGTGAATTTGGATTGATTTAAGACAACACTTGATGAAAAATGAAAACAAAATTTAACAGCCAGTATTTTTCAGCTCTAGAAACACGTTTATAATTGTCGAAAAACTAATACAAACATGCTGAAACAATCAGCATCACAGTCTTCAGGCTAACAGGCTTATAACGTTTATTACAGCTTCACGGCAAAGCACCAGAGTACAGCTCCAGTCTTGGTTCCCATCTTGGTCCTCAAAACTCAACGTACTCTCCAGACTCTGCATACTACAACTCGCGATGCACTCGACGATAGCCTCAACGATACACACTCTCGAAACACCAATTCGAAGGTAGAATGATGATAAAACTCGATAGACTACGAGACACTCGATTGACTATGAGACACTCGATATATTAGCGATCGACTCGATAAACTCGCGATCGACTGCTACTCCGCATACAGGCAGGGTTTATATAGCTTTTGAGCTGCTAGAACATTCGAGGCCAAACCGATTTCAGAGGGTTCTGCATCCGTCTATGGAATATCGTCAATTTTGTTGCCAAATGGGTGATTTCACGCGAAATATAACACTTCTGCCTTCTCTTGCCATTTTCGAGACACCCTAAACCCGCCTTGCGAGTAAACTATCCTACCGCGCCTTGGCATTTCGTAACAATATTTAAATTTCACATGCAAAAAATTAAAAACATTTTTATAAAATTCTTTCACTTTATTTCAATAAACTTTATAATTTGAAATAAAACACTCAAATAAAAATTTAAGAATAAAAAGTTCGTATCCACTATTTTATACAGTTTGCATAGCAACACTAGCGGGCAAGGCCGCCAGATTAACGGGTTTCAATCAAAGCAAAATTTATAAGTTCTACGTATCCCTGAAAAACAAATATATTAAATCATTTCTCTATGAATGAAATCAGCTCATTCTGTCCAAGCAACAACCAATTTGTAAATAATTATTTATTGCCAAACAAGGAAACAAAACACTTTAAGTGAATGACGCATCAAGTTAACACTTTGCGGCAGAGTATGTCCGGTCTGGACACACCTAAATGTTTCCTTCTGTACGCACAGAAAAATTGAATGAAAGAGGATTTATAGGTTACTATAGGTTAGTCTGAACCTTCTTTATTTATAGCAGATGGCAGCTTAACACAAACCAGTCCATATAATTTAGCCATGTTTAGTTTTTTAAGACCCTTATTTTTCAAAGAAATCTTCCAAATTATTTTAGGGTATAAAAGGAATTGTTTGAAAAGAAATTTCTAATTTTTATGTTATTTTTTTGGCTGCATGCTAATCTCATCATTCTATAATAGTTTTAAATTGTTACCTTGAAATCTTGCTTAAAATCAAACGGCGAACCCTAGGCGTGCCCAGACTGGGCTCACCGGTAATCTGGGACAACGGAGAGTCTGTATTCTTTGTTTCTTCGCATCTCATCGGTCAGTTCATTGACAACAATGTTCGTTTCAACACACTTTTCGAAGCTTTATTCAATCAGTGTGCCCACTTTGGGCACACCCACAGAATTAAAAGATAAGTGCTATCTTCACAAAATTTTACTTGTATACTCCTCTAGGCCTAATTAGACTGCCTACCTTTCTTTCTTTTATCAAAATTCCAACTTTAAAAGGAAGCGTGCCATAAAGGGTTAATGCGTATGACGTCATGATTTAAGGTTAATGTAATATAAGAACATTTTCTCCATATCAATATAAGAATTAAGGTGGCATTAATGTATCGTCTCAGTTATATACTAACCTGAAAGAAGAAAATCTGATGTGTACACCACATGACTTCACAGTATGGAATATTAAATTATACGTATTTTTTCTTGCATCTCATTTAAACTTATTGGATTGAATTAAATCTACTTCGCCGACAGCGCATAAACCACAATAGAATAAATGCAGTCTTTAAAATTCACGCTATTTGTTTATCATACAATAGCGACACTTTGTCGCAAACTTATGAAGGGAATCCACTGGGGCTTAAATCCACATCTTCTTAAAGTTTTATATGCAACAGTAACTGAAAAGATTGTTTCATATGGTGCTGCAATTTGGGCAGCACCAATGCAAGGACGCAAAGTCCGACATTTAAATAGTATACAGAGACCATTTCTCTTAAATATCACTCGTGCCTTCCGCATATCACCAACTAACGCCCTCGCAGTTGCAGCTGGAGTCTTGCCTTTACCTATTGCGGTTGAAAAGGACGCAGCTTATCAGTTGATTAGACAACTTGGCTGTTCAGTTCAGTTTGAAGATCACTCTTTCTCCCCCCATGATTATGAAGCAGCAATAAACAGAGAAGATCAACACCCCTCCCTCTATGGTACGGGAGTTAAAGTTAATCTCAAACCGAGTCATCAAGTTTCTCATGCTGATCTGGTCTCTTATACTGATGGCTCTAAATTGGAAGATCAGGTTGGCTGTGCATATATAGCCATACTGCAAGATCAGACAACTCTTCACCAGTGGAAATGCCATCTGTATTCTTTTAACAGCGTCTTCCAGAGTGAGGCTATTGCTATTCGACAAGCAATACAAACAATCATTAATCATCGATATTCACATTCCTATGTTCTTACCGATAGTCTCTCCACATTGTATGCCATTTTAAATCCTCTGCATTCATCCCCCATTATTGTGGACATTCAAACTAGCTTGTCTCGACATAAAAATCTACACATTTGTTTAGAATGGACAAAAGCTCATGTGGGGAACTACGGTAATGAAACTGTCGATAGGCTTGCTAAAGAAGCAGCACAGAATCACGAGATAACACAGACCTTGACGGTTTCACGCCCAGTATCTAATCTAAAGCGTCACTTACTTCTCACAGCCATCTCCTTGTGGCAAAATGCATGGAGTTCGGAGGAAACTGGTCGCCGAGCATTTGCCCATGTCCCTAAAGTAGATTTAGACCGATTAATCATGCCACCACAGCTGATCTTCTACATTACGGGCCACGGGCCTTTTCCCTTATATTTCGAGAGACATGGACTCTCTTCCTCAGCACTCTGTAGTTGTGGACAACTGGGCAATCCAGAACACTATCTAATCGATTGTCCACTTACTACTGAATTCCATATTCCTTTTCCACCAACGGATAGGACTGCCTTTAGTCGTTTTTTGATTAAGCAACTGCATCAAGTCAAAAAGATAGTCCGTTTAATTGACAAACTGATGAATCTGGGACTTGATCTTTGTGCCTTATAATATCGACATATGATTCAACTTCTTCAACTGCTTGTATATATTATAACCCATCTACTTTTATGCTCTGAAGTGTTTGTAACCATTGTAATCTATTGTAATCCATCTGTTATAAGTCGCTGTGTATAGCAGCAGTCAAATATTTGTATATTCTCTCTCAGCATCTTTTTCTAAGTGCAACCAGGTAATATTGTCTATAACAGCTGTCCTTGAACCTATGGTACATTTAATACCAGGTGCTGTTTAGTATCTGTATATCTTGCATTTGCCTATTTACCGATGAATAATAATGTTATCTTTTGCATATTCACATTTATTATCAAGTGCTGTTAAATATCTGTATATATTGAATTTGCATATTTATCTGTTGCATATGTATTGTCCTAATAGTCTCTTTGTTGTCCATAGCAGCTATCAATGTACTTATGGTACATTTTTTACCAGGTGCTGTTAAATATGTGAATATATTAAATCTGCATATTTACCTATGAATAATAATGTTATTGTCTCTATTTTTATCTTTTGCCCATGTATTATCAAACATATAACTGTCTGTATTCCCTCATAATGCACTATGATAATATCTACATTGAACGTATTTTGCGTTTTTCACTGTATAATAGTATATAATATCTTGGCATATCTAGTTGGGCGTATTAATGGTACATTGTTTGCCAGTTGCTGTTAAACATCGGTATACCATATACTTGCATATTTGGCTATACATTATACTGTTACTGTCTTCTTTTCATCAATTGCCCATGTAATATCATACATTTAATTCTCTGTGTAATAATAACACTGAATGTATTGGGGTCGCTAAAGATTTTCATTGTATAATATATCCAACCATTATCCATTGTTTTAAATATATCCATTGTATTTATACCAACATTGAATGTATTTTGTGTTTTTCACGGTATAATATATGTTCACAATTTGTGGCATACTTATATCTATATTTCATCCTTTGCAAATGTATAGTAACACATTTAACTGTCTGCATCAATTTATTTGCTGCATAAGGATCACAAGTGTCATGACAATTTTAAATGTATATTTGTGTTACCAACACTGAATGTATTTTATATTTCTATTGTATAGTATTGTATAGTATCTACTGTATCGTATCGTATTATGGTATTGTTTTGTATTGTATAGTATCTTATATCAGTTGGCTTTATACAGGTTAAATATGTTAATTTTTATTCATTATAATCGTTTAATTAGCTTTTGTATTGTATTGTATTGTAGTATTGTATAGTATTGTATGGTATCTTATATAAGTTATCTTTTATGCAGGTAACTGCATCAATTTATTTGCTGCATTAGGATCACTGGTATCATGACAATTTTAAATGTATTTTTGTGTCACCAACACTGAATGTATTTTGTATTTTCATCACTAGTATCGTGAGAATTTTAAGTGCATTTTTGTGTCACCAACACTGAATGTATTTTGTATTTTCATTGTATAGTATTGTATAGCATCTACTGTATCGTATTATATTGTGGTATTGTATCTACTGTATCGTATTGTATTGTGGTATTGTATAGTATTGTATAGTATCTTATATCAGTTGGCTTTTAGTACAGGTTAAATATGTTAATTTTTTTTGTATTGTATTGTATTGTAATATTGTATAGTATTGTATAGTATCTTATATTCGTTAACTTTTATGCAGGCTAAATATGTTATTTTTATTCCTCATAATCGTATAATTAGGCTTATTGCATGTTTTTCCCACAATACCACGTGATCAAGTGTATTGTACCGCTATTGCATTCTGTTACATTGTATTCTTTTATTTTTATTTCTTTTGGTATATCCTCTGTGTATTGCTGTAATCATTTACATTCATTATTTCACTATGTTCTCTATTTTTATGTTATATTGTCATTAAGTCTAATTCTACTGTCTATATTTTATTCATTGTATATTATTGGGCTGCCCAACATCAGACTGTACTTTAGCTTATGTATATTCTATATTTGTGTGTATTACACCTTTGTAAAATTTTTGCTTATTGTCCAAACTCGCCCTTTTAGGCCCTGCATGCTTTTGTTATTTTATTTAATAAATGTGGGGCCTGGGCTGTTGTTGAGACTGTCTTTCATGGGCATTTGGTCTGTTGGACTGCCCCCGGGTTGAATTTGGCTCTGGGTTTGGGCGCCCGGCGCGTGGCGTCTTGTGATTCCTCTTCAGGCTCTAGATATAGGTGGACGTGGTGCTATACCGATTAACCTTTTGGTAAAGGGACAGTGCCCACGTCCTCCGTTGCTTATCGCTTATATTCACTTAACAGTATTATATTTCGTTCATATTATAATTCAGAATGCACAAAATTTATATCATTTAAACAATTATCTAATCGTTGCCACATGCTCTATTCAAATACTATAATAAAGCTAGAACGATGTATAAAAGAAACTAAGAAAACAAAACAAAAAAGAAACAGTTTTTCACAGACGATTGAGTATTTCTCATTCAATTAATTCACTTCTCACTTCGCGACAAGGCAAAAATACATAAAAACTCAAAATATATGTATTAAAAATTACGAAGTAAATCTTAAACACATATTTCCTCGAAAAAATTCCAGAAAGGATTAAGCATGATTTAATTAGCAATAATAAATGAAGGCGTTATCTTTGTTGTTGCGAAGCTAAGTATCGCTAGATTGGCAACAAATCCACTAGTCTGCTGTTTCAAATATAAACAAGCAATGGCCGCTATCAAAATAAAATATTAGGCTTAGCGAAACTTAAACAGCTTTAAACTTGTTGATAATTCTAAAAATATTGCATATAGATTTACTAAAGGCATAAAAACCTTAACCAGAAGATGAGAACAACATAAATAAATCATTTTTAAAGCAAAAAAAAATGTACAATTTACAAACATATAAAAGTAAACTGAGATCACTGAGCCGGGTATCATACTGGATATATATATATATATATATTTATATACGTTTGGTGCGGCCGATTGCAACCAAAATACGAGGTGCACATCTACACGTTATAGCAGTCCTATATACAAAATTTCAACGTTCTGAGGCTACTCGTTTTTGAGTTATGCGAGATACGTACGTACGTACATACGTTCGTACAGACCCCACGAAAAATTCTCTTCAGAATTCATTTTAAAGCAGTTTTATAATTTTTTTGGAGGAAAAGAGTCATTTATTCTGTCCTTACGTACAGATATCACGCAAAAACATTGTTAAATTGCATTCGATAGCTGTCAAAGTGGATATTTTCGTTGAAATATGCTGCCTGAAACTTTTCGCGATTACAATACTTTCTTTTTACTTGGTACAAGGAAGTAAAAAGTTGCCAACAGCAGCGATTTATTTAAACTGTTGACATTAATTAAAATTTTTCAACACACAATGACGTCAGATGCAATCACGTGCTGTGCTTTCTTCAACGTCAGGATTTACCTTATGTAATGATGATATGTTTAAAGATGGGTAGTGCTATTTTTATTTCATATTTTGTAAAACTTTGAAATTTTTGGAAACTTAGAAAGCGATCAGTAGCACTTTTGAAAATAAAGCTGATTTTTCCCCTCCAGCGTGCGAGACTTTTTTTCACACTGAAAAATGAGTGCAACCAGATAGACGTATAGAGACGTATAGTCGTACGCAACCAGATAGACGTATAGAGTTTTTAATTTATACAGACAGAATGTTCGGGCAGATTTACGGTAGTACAGATTTAATTACTCAACAGAGGGGTACAGATTTAATGAGACGATTTATACATATTATCAGACCAGATACCGAAAAGCAAGAAAGTGCTCTTTTTTAATGTTTGATATTAATTTCTCTTTCTTAACCACATATTACACTCCTCATAAAATTGATTACCAGATATTCATTTTGCTGTAAGAGATCATTCGAATTCTTATCCTGTTGTAGTGATCAATATATTGCGTTACAGACAGCGATCCGAGTGCTAGACATGTCACTTTCCCAAGTCACTGAAATGTCATCTAACGTACCATTAAGAGATATGACGGATACTTCATATTCATCACAGTTCATTTGATAGTTTCCCTTCCCTGTCCTTAACCTGGAAATGATAAATTGTTGAACCCTTTCCAACTTTCACGAAACATCCTTAACTGGCTTTAATCTCTTATCTTTTACACGTCTTTGGCAGACGTGCCCACTGGAATGATAGGAATGAGTCAGGTATTAGGTAACAATCATCCAAAATTAATGCTCCAACTTCCAACCCTTTCACTACGCACCCCAGAGTTAAGTTACGATGTCCTTAAAAACATCTTCAACAAGAGTTTAAAATATAGGGCACATTAATTTTCTTCCAGAAACTTCAATCTGGGCGAAGGAAGCTTTCAAGACCCTTTTTCCAAAAGACTAGCGGAAGATTCTTTGTACGATACTAAGAGAAATTTATTGGCCATGTATACGACGACTCGAAACAAAGAATAGATACCAGACTCATTAAAAATAAAATTAAGCCTTGCTCTCTTCTCTATTGTTTTGGGAGAGTTATAAAAGGAGGCACCCCACCGTAAAATGTTGCAGCTTTATTCTTGATGCGAACGTTAGCTTTTCCCATTAGCGATAAGTGCCCTTAAGATAAAATGAATATCTTATCTTCCTATTTTTGAAAACTGAAGATTAAAAAAAAACAAAGGTTTTCCCTAAATTAACGGTTCAAATAAGTTTATTTACGATCAAATACACTTATTAAGTTTCTTTTCCTCTGTTAGTATGCACAACGTGTAAAATTTGACAAATGTAAAAAAGTTTAAGTTGCCAATTTTTAAATTCTAGACATGACATAATTCAAACACATCACAACATACATTTCCTATGGAACCACTCAAAGATTCGACTTATTCAAATAAAGATAATACAAGCTGAAAAAAAAATTGAGGCGGAAGAAACAGAATGAAGGAGTAAAGCATACTAAAGAGAGTATAGAGCATATATATGTATATATATATATATATATATATATATATATATATGTGTGTGTGTGTGTGTGTGTGTATATAGAAAGAGAAAGAGAAATTTTTAAACTGGTATATATTTTATGTTACAATAAATGATTTATTCCTAATTATTTTTGTTGAATTTAATGAGTTTAAAATTCGTAGTTTTATGTAAACTTATTACTTTACATATTAAGGCTTCTCTACTATACACAAAAATATATATGTAATAGATTCTCTAGTAGAACGCAGGCGGTTGAATCCGTAATGAATAGCCAGGATTTTGATGTCGTAGGAATGCTGAAACGTCGATCCACAATGAATAGGAAATTTGGCAGATGAGATATATTTAATTCAACTTTTATTTCAATAAACATGTTGCGACCGCAATCAAGTTGACACATTAATTGTGGCTATATCGAAAAGTTTTGCATTTTAGATAAATTTGCCGTAAGGAGCAGACTGCAGTCCAGTTAGGCCAAAGCGTAGAAAGCAAGTGCGTTATGTTAAGGGTGAAATATTAATTCAGACTGAGTTTGAGTTAGTTTTCGTTCTCAATGCATTTTGATTTGATAGTTATAAAATTAATATAGCTATAAAATTACTATTGGCTGTTTTAGTTCCATTTACGTTATCAGAATTATGTAAGGGTCATATGACATGGATTAGTTTCGAAATACGCAGTGCAAATAGAGGTTTCTACTTTTAAAATAGAGAAGGGAAATTAATTTACGCTGCAAATTTAATCTTTTAAATATTATTTATTTTTCTTACATATATGTATCCTACTTGAAAACATTTTTGTTGTATACTTTTTTAACCAAATTTTCATTTATTTCCTCTTTTTTTTTCATATGTTGGATATATTCTGTTTGACATGCATTTGGAATCGGCTAATTCAAGTTGTAAATTATTATTCACTTTTTAAGCTTTGTTGCTTGTTTGGGATTTATGCTGTATAACCTAACGCTAAATGGCAACAATACAAAAAATTGAAACATCTAACATCTGAACCATTAGTTAAAAAAGATTCGACAGATTTTTGCATGGACATAACTTTTCCTCTTATACAAGAGTAATTGCTTTATGTTACCTTTATTACTTTTGACATGTAATTATTCCATGTACTGTTTTTCTTATAATTATAATTCTTTCTTATTTGCTTGGTTGAATGTAAAGTTTGCATGACCCTCTGGTTATAAACTGGCAGCCCAACGGTGGGCCCGAAGCCTCAAAAATTTAAAACTTATTACCGAAAGCGGAGCGCAATTTTTTTCTTCGAGCTCTTCCTGCGTTAAAAGAAGGAAATTACCACCCTGGTGATATGGAAAATTTTTATTTTGGACAATCTGGAAACTAACAGCCTCCCTAGCAGTGAAGGATTAATCCAATGTCCTTGCGCTTATTGTAAAGCAATCATGTATTAAGTAGGAATTGTACTTTATATAAAGTTAAATTGATTATGATAGTTTAACATAGAGTGAAAGCATGTTTAATTTTCTAAATAAAAAGAAATAATATTTGAGAATAAAAAAGAATTGGATCAACAGAAGGAAATGACTGAAAATATGTCATTAAAAGTCAAAGCTACTGGAACGGATGTACCAAAGAATAAATGTGGAAATTCTCCAGTTCCTAAATTCAATCTTATTAGTCTCAGTTATCATTGATTAGAAAAGAAATCTTAAACTCTATTTGAAAAACCTGCGAAAAAATGGAGCAAATCATCGGAGGCTTGGAAGAAGAAAAATAAGACCTTGATGATGAAGTGGAGGAAACGGTTTAAAAACTGAAAGGCTCTAATTCTACAACAGATGATTGTTCTAGTAAACTTTTTAATATTCTCATAAGAAACAAAATTCAAATTTAGAAAAGGAAAATAAGTCTCTCAAAAATGTGTTGCATTAAGTGCAGTCGTCTAGCAAAAGTAATGAATATAAACAAAATAGTAATTCCACAGGTGCCGTCAAGTTGCCTTCGAACTATTCTGAGATTTTCAAAATTTTTAATTTCAAAGTTCCCTTTATAGTAGGATGGTGGCGATACTGTGATAGGGTGAATCTGATATTGTGATTTGGAAGGGAGAAAGCTTACTTTTAGAATTCGAGAGTCACTTCAAACCAGGGGGAGAATTTCTTATAATGAACCTTTAAAGAATCATGCTGATTCTATGTTAAATGAATCATCCCGATTCAGTGATGTTTCAGGAAATCGTCCCGATTCCATGTTAAATGAATCATCTCGATTCAGTGAAGTTTTAGGGAATCATCCTGATGTTAAATAAATCATAACGATTCTGTGAAGTTTGAGTGGAATAACCCTGATTCCATGCTAAATGAATCATCCCGATTCATTGATGTTTTGGAGAATCATCCTGATTCTGTGCAATTAAATCAATCATTTCAAACTCGTCATCAAAAGATTCCCGGTTTACTCTTCATAGAGATGAATGTGAAATGTCTTGCGGACTCTTCGTCGAGACGTCATCAGAGCCCGAGGGGAATAACCTAACGCTAAATGGCACCTAACCTAACCTAACCTAACCTAACCTTGATAACCTAACGCTAAATGACAACAGTAAGAAAAATTGAAACATCTAACATCTGAACCGTTAGTTAAAAAAGATTCGACAGATTTTTGCATGGACATAACTTTTCCTCTTATCCAAGAGTAATTGCTTTATGTTACCTTTATTCCTTTTGACATGTAATTCTTCCATGTAGCGTTTTTCTTATAATTATAATTCTTTCTTATTTGCTTGGTTAAATGTAAAGTTTATATGGCTCTCTGGTTATAGCTGTTATTTTTTATTGTTTATGATTTATGCTGTTATTTCATTTTTTAAACCAGCCAATATGTTTTCAAAATTTGCATTTTTTTCAATTATCGGATTATTACTATTGCAAATTTTGCTTCTGGACTCAATGTACCCAATTATATTTTTTAATGTGTGTATTATTTTGCAATTGTTTTAGATTTGTCTATATTTCTGATCCTCTAAATTTGCAGTTTATTGCAATTTTTGTCGCAGCTAACTTCAGCCTTCAGACTTCAGGTTGAAAAGGCATAGATTTCTTGTATTGTTTTTGTAAAATTATTTCCCAATTTTAAACTTTAAATTGCCTTTTTGACGGTTTATAAATAGGATGTTTTATTTATTTACGTCTTCCGTTGCACAAGCCCCTTGATGTCGATGAACCGCAAGTTTCATATCTCATTTTTGGTTTTGGCATATTTGATCTCTTTTTCTTGTAAGGACTTATTTTAATTTACATTATTATCGCCACCTGTTGCTGATATCAGGACGCAACTGAATTGGGTTTAAAACTGCTTCTTTCTTTGTGTTTATTCATATATGTAAGTATTTACAGCACCTGCTTTTAATAGTTAACAAACGTTAATGCAATACCATTTAATGTTAGATAGCTTAGCTTTCTTTAAATAAGTGGCGAGGTTTTCACACATTATTTTCCTGTTTTTTTTTGTTTGTTTGTTTTTCAGTATTATCGTTTATTTTCAGAAGGAACGAAATATAATTTGCAGTTTATGCTGTAGTAAATGAAACTAAAATGCACTACATTCCCTGAAACGCATGTCTTTTCTAACTTTTTTTTTCTTCTGAGCTAACCTTCCCATAGGGGATTAGCCCCAAACAGCGGGCATGTGGGATATTAACTCAAAACAGCGTTTTGCGTCGAGTGCGATGTATCATTTTTCACCAAATATTATCTCAGTGTTTTATATTTTAAAGAAACTAAATAACGAAGAATCTGCCTGAATGTATGTATGTTTCTCGAATTACGATAAACAAAGATTCCTAAAATCATCAAATTTGGAATAACATACCCGAACGTGGACACTTGAAAATCCGAATTTGGAATTTTTTTTTTTAATTGTCTATTTCTATTTTTGTAAAAATTTAACAAATTGTTGAGTAAAACGCTTAACAATTTCAAAGGGAGCAGTGACAATATTCTAGGGAATAAAATGTTTTTATCTCCAGGGCGTGAGACTGTCTGTCGGAAATTCTAAATATATACTGTTTGTAAGTGTTTGTACCATAAAGTGTGGTTAACCGAAATGCTTTCGAAACATGTGTGCGTCTGTAAATAGTGAAAACGCTCGTTCAGGCATAGAAAATTTGAAAGCTTTCTGTATCAAATATTAAAAACTGTGTCAAAAACATCGTTGTTTAGAAACATCGTACCACATGAGCAGTAAATATTTACAGCTTTTCCCTATAAAAGTAATAAGTAAATCCTAAAGATCCTACAACTTCGGACCTCATGAAAGTAAAAAGTGCCATTAAATCTTCCCACATTCTGCCAACTCAGTTGAAGAAATCACTTATTCCACCTATTACTAATTGCGCTAGACTTTATGCTCTTCCAAAAGTCCACAAAACCGGTATTCCTTTTCGACCAATAGTTTCCAACATAGGTACTGCTTCATATCCTTTGGCCAAATATTTAGTTTCCAGATTTTCTCCTCTACTTGCTAACAATATTCACATTGTAAAAAATTCTGTTGAAGTCATTGATAAACTTAAAAATATTTCTCCACTTCGTTCCATTATGGTTTCATTTGATGTCAAATCACTGTTTACTAATGTTCCGGTCGAAGGAGCACTAAATTGTCTTGAAACTAGGCTTCGTGAATTTCATTTCACACATACTGAAATTAATGAGTTGGTTTCGCTTACTAAAGTTGCCTCTAAGTCAAACCCACTTTGTTTTCCAAAATGCATATTTTCGTCAATTTGAAGGATTGGCTATGGGTAATCCTCTTAGTCCGGTACTTGCTGACATTTATATGCACTATTTTGAGATGAAATTATTTGATAAACTATCTTTTCGTCTTTGGATTCGGTATGTTGACGACACTTTCGCACTTTTTGATGGTTATAAAGAGGATTTATCCGAGATTCTATCTATTATGAATTCAATTGATCCAGCCATCCAATTCACTCTTGAAATTGAATCCAACAATTCCCTCCACTTCCTCGATATTCTTATAATCCGCAATGAAACTGATTTTAGCACCACTGTGTACCGTAAACCCTTTGCAGTTTGTTTACCACCCCATGCCAAGTCATGCCACCCTGTTAAGCAAAAAATGGCTTTTTTTTTACTATTATGTATTCCGCGCGCTTAAAGTTTGTTCCTCTGAATCTTTGCTTACCAATGAACTTAATTAATGAACTGAGAGCAGTTGCGATTGACCGTGGATTTTCTCCCGTGATTATTGATAAAGCCGTTAAAAAATTTTCAGATTCCCATCAAAGAAGACATTCCACTGTTAGAAATAATATTAATGACCTTGTCGTGCTTCCATTTTATCCTTCTGTTAGCTATAAAATTGAACGGATTCTCCAGAAATTCAATTTTCAAGTCGGTTTCTCCCCTATTAATAAAATTCACCCTTCGACTCTAAAAGATTGCGTTTCTGTCCTGAATTCTTGGGGAATTTATAGTATATCGTGTCAATGTGGTTTAAGATATATCGGCCAAACGAAAAGAGCGTTGAAGTTTCGTATCAAGGAACATGAATCTTATGTCAGAAAAGACGAAATTAACAAGTCTTCAATAGCGTATCATAGTTGGACTTTTAACCATAATTTTGATTTTGGATCTGCAAAAATTATCCAAAAGGCTTCTTCCTTTTAGGTGAATTGGATTTTCTTGAGGCTTTTCACATTCACAAAGATTTAGCAGGTTTAGTTAATGATTTGAAGTCCAATCCAGTCCTTCCTAATGCCTTTAAAATTCTACTATCTTAATTTAGTTATTTTTGCCGATAGATGGCGTTACCTCCTCGCATTTGGTACTACCAGAGGTTATAAAAATCCGTTCAGTGGTTGCTTTCCATTATTTGAAGTTCAGATTTTGAGCATAAGGTGCATTTGCCCATCGCTCCCTATTTTAACTTCGCTAATTTTTCATGCTCGATCAGATAGCCTGGCTCAGTAAAAGTAGGCGGCCAGTGCAACTCTGATTAAAAATCTAGTTATAACCACGTGCAGTGCTGATAAGGACCACGTGTTTCTGTGACTCCTTCTTCTTTATTTTCTTCTTTCTAGGTATTTCTTTCTCCTGATGAGGAGGGACTTTTAGCTGCCCTCGAAATCGATTGAGTGTTTCATTATACATACGCTAAATACAAGGTTGTTTTTACGATTTTGATTAACCCGCGAGAACACGCGGCGGGTATGTCATACCCATGTGCATTTTTCTTTTTGTATATTTCTCGCCCATTCTTTCATAAAAGGACGAAACTTGGTGTAGCTGAGTTCAAAGTCCCATACTTAAATGGGGAAAATTCCTGAGGTGGCAAGTGCAACGGTTTTTTAGGACCAGCATTGTTCGGGCATGCCATACCCGCGCGTGTACTGGCGTTTCTCAGTGAGTCACTTAGCACTTCTCGTTTTCAAGCTTTTAGTATAAGTTTTTCTTGAGTTGTAAGCATGGCGCCGTATATTCCTTACGATGAGGAGATGAAAAGATTGAGAAATTTCCTTGAAGCAATTTCTTTTGATGAGGATTCATTTAGTGAAGAAGAGGAAGATGTTGATGACGAAGAATATAATTAGTAATCATGATTCATCCATATAGAGTAGTGATTCAGATACAGAAACAAAAAATTAAAATCTGGAATGTAGCAACGAGTTTTCTGCTAGAAAAAAATGGAGTAAAATGGAACAAAAATAAATTCCGGACTAATGTTAGAATTGGCACCAAAAATATTATAACTAAACTCCCTGGAAATACAAAGTATTCTAAAGACGTCCCAACACCTCTAGAGTCCTTGTCATTGCTTATCGATGAAGATATGTTAAAACATGTAGTTGATAATACAAATATTTATATTGATTCAATACCAGAAAATTTCACTCGTGAACGGGATGAGTACTTTTCTCAAAGCCTTAGGGATGCAGCTAATAGAAAATGTTCAAAATGAATGACGACGAGTATCTGTGGTTCCTGATTCTGGACGAACACTGACCACCGATGAACATGTTAACAATGGACTGCCCTCCAAAAAACCTAAAATGACTTACAAGAGGTGTACAGAGTGCTCCAAGAAAAAAGATAGAAAGACTAGATGCATTTGGGAAAATTGTAGCAAAAGAATATGTATGGAACATATGACCTCATTTTGTAAACAATGTTCAAAAAATTGTAAGTAAATAATTTTCCCTCTCCTTATTGTTTCCTATTATGTCTAAAATGAAGTATTAACTTGGTTTTAGATTTTAATTTCTTTTAAAAAACCGATTAATTTTTTCGACAAATTTTTAATTACAATTTTGTAATTCGGGTATGACATACCCGGCGCGTGTTCTCATGTTCGTCGGATCGGTGCGTGTGCTCGCGGGTTAATAAGTAAATATTTATAGCTTTTCGCTAAATATTTTATCTCAGAGGAAAAATACAAGCCAAAAATTCAACATATGAAAATAATTTTACAAATGAATGATAAATAGTACGGAACAACGGTGCTTCATTCACTTTTCCTTTTGTAAATTAACAGTTAATAATTCTTATCCTCTTTAGAGTAAATATGTCTGAAACATTCTTCGTGAAATATCTTCCAAGGTGTACATCTATCTCCTAAGTTCTACATATAGCCCATTCTACGTCAGCTAACTACATTTCTTAATAAATAAATGAAATTTAAAAAAGCAGTGCTCGCGCAGTGATAATAATTAAACATATTACCATATAAGGTGTGCGAAAAACGTTTCTTGTTGTATTTGTGCTTAATAAATAATACCTTTTATCTTAAGATATGTAATTCATATTTAGTTATTCATGTACTTCTTGCGATATAAAAGAATACTCCGCATTTTATAGCATTTATTTATATCTAAAAAATTTAACAACATTCCATGTATCCTCGCATCTTAAGCCGTTAAGCAAACATTCTTCAAGAAACCTGAAACTGATCTGTTTTTCTCACAATAAAAGCAAAAGTGACATACTCTTCCTTTTCATTTCGTACTTCTATTGTGTTTTTATCGTACATTTGTTTTCTAATGTTATCTCATAAGCTGAAAAGACTACGATTTTCCTCCCTAGGTTTCTTTAGTTTTCAGTAACACCTCCTTTAATTTTGAAAGCAGATTTTCACTTAAGCAGTCTTCTTCGTAGTTTATATTGCGCTCAGTGCAAAGGCTCTTTTTGCATGTTTTTTGACGAAAGCTATAAATCACACTTTCTTATAAATGTGCAAACTACTGCATAAACAATGAGCAGAAAATAAGTATAAAAATTGCGTAAACTCGCATTTTTCTTCAAATCAGGAAAAACGATGTGCCTTGAATTCAATCCAAGCATCAAAATGTGTCTGGCGGCTGGGAAAAAGAGAAAACGGGTACGTATGTTGTACCTTCCAAAACATAAATAAGCCCTTAGGAATATATTTTAGCTATTGTTACGAAATGATTGTAATAGATTACGGTAGTCAGGCTACGTTAGGTTATTTAAATGGCAAAACAGTCGTGAGAATTACGGTCAAATGTTTCAAAAAGGAGAACAGGTTATTTTCATATTTTGTTGTTAAAATACTTATTTAGCAATATCTACAACTATTGAATAAAATAACTAAATAGTTATGTGCATGAAAAATACGTTAAGGGTAAAACATAACTTAACAGGCCTAATTACAGGGTTCCTCACCGTTTTTATCCCTAAGAGCACATTCTAGAATATCTGTTGGTCGTTGGGCACCCTCTACGTTTCCACGGTGAATTTGTAGTTGGATAGAGTTAATAATACATGCACATAAAAAAAGAGATTAGTCGCATTTGTGCTGGTATCTTTGTTAGAAGTAATTTCTATTTCATTAAAAATGAGAAAACTTTCACATAGAATTTTATTCAAAACTAAAACGTTTTTGTTGTGATTGCGCAGCAGCCGGCACGCATTAAACGATCGGCGGGAGTCATGGTGCCCGCGGGCATAGGGTTCGGAACCCTTGCCTAAACACACTTAATGTCACAAATATTTATTTGTATGTGATATCTGAGCAAACAATGGTATACAATACAAAACTTGTCTATTTCTTTAAATAATGTCAAGCTTTTTTACTGGAAAAAGAAATTATTAAGAATATAATTAAAATATTTACATTTTACAAAGTACGTGGAATTTATTAAGCATAGCTAAATGAGTAAAAGACAAATGATATTTAAGCAAATGCTGTAAAATGCCAATTAGCTAAATTTAGGAAACAAACAGATTTTAATTTAATTTTCAATTTCATATTCCACACAGTTCATGATTTTCCAATGCAGAGATCTAGTACCTGTCTTTTTCAGTGGCTGAAAATTAAAATCGTTTAATAGCTTGAGGTTACTTATTTCCTTTTGTTTTTCAATCATCATGTAATTAAGATAGAAAATGAAGGAAGTTTTGGATTAAAGTATTTAAATTAATTACTGAAGAAATTGCATAGTAAATAAATGACGTAGCAGAATGAGGAAAGCGACAAACTTTGAAGCAAAAAGCATGTAATTTATCACCACAGTGTCATACGTTAACATTCTTCTGGGCGCACAGAAATATATATCCCTCACATCCACTGCATTAAATTAGGCTGAAAAAAATTATTTTGCTTCTGAATTTTAAAATTTCCTACGTAATTTGGAACATTTGGTAGACTCTGCCCGATTTGCTTTTCTGTTCCTTGTTGTTTGAATAGTTGATTCAAAACTTCAAAACCCAAAAATATGTCTACGTAGCAGAGGTGAAAAGGTTAAGAAACATTATATTCTTAATCGTACCTCGAAATTAATAAAAAGTGTGTGGAAAGTAACGAATATTTTATTTATTCAGTTTATTATAATAGGTGCTCTGTAGTGCGATCACCAACAGGAGTATAAGCTTCGGAGCAATGATGCAGTTACATAGTACATCAGCAAAAATCTAAGACATTGCATGGCAATCATCGTGTATTTTTAGCAGCAACTGACATTCTGGTAGCTAGATATTTATCTGACTGAATAAGACTTTAGTAGATTATGTTCTTAATGTACCACCAGAAAAAAATTATACTAGTTATACTAAAATTTAGTGGTTAGTACTTTGCATGATCTTTAATAATAAGAATAAACTGAGGCGTGCATAATAAGGCATGCATGAGTCGGTAGCTCTCTTTTAAATATACATTTATTAACTCACAAAACAAACTTTTCTTGATTAGCCTAGATTATATACGTTACAAAAAGAAACAACATTCATGAATGCTTTTCAACATGTCCTACTTATTAGTCCTACGGGACTCTCACTGCTTTCATTTCTTACTGTATACTGCATTTCCTAATCCTAAAGCATCGATGACACACTACTTATCAGCATCGTGCCAGCTAGCTTAATTAATAGGCGGTACACTTATTCGCGAGAGAAGATCGAAGATTTCTTGTATATATGCTTGAATTTGGCGCACATGGTCGTCACTTCGAAAAATTCAGTTATCAGGATTATACACGTTGAATCACACAGGAACAATTTTACCTTCGCAGCATAACCAGTAAAGTTTACCTGAGTTCTTATTGCTCATTTTTTATGCAGCTTTCTTCGTACAAGAACATGTTTTCTCCTCTATCCTATGCAAAGGAATATCAGCTCGATTACGTGATGTTTTACACAGAAAGCTGGCGAGAGCTGTGTGTGGCCCGAAGGCCCACACGTTCCTTAACACGACGTCAGGCAGAAGAAGAGAAGACAAACCAGTCCTTCCAGTTTTCATCCAATGCGACGCACGTGGCAGCGCGCGATAACGATTCAAGTATCGATGATGATATACTATTCACCATGAGAATTCTGTGTTCTCACAGTACCCCATATGAGCCAGTTTCTCTTAGAAAGTCCTTCACGAAGGAATCCTATACCTAAGGCAGATAGCCCTTAATGGCTTTTCCATAATTTAATAAGCCAAATCAAACCTTTCACCAAATTATCGTGTTGACCTTAGAAAAATCTAACCCTCCAAACTCTAATGGGGTTCAAAACTAAATCGGCGTAAAATTTTATGTTGTTGCGGAAGTAAAATTTTTCTTCATTATGCTCACAGAGTACATTCGTGAGCGAATAGCTGGATAAACATCAGAAAAAAGTTAAGGCGAGATATCGGGTAGAAAGATTACATCAGTCCACTTAAGCGACTTAGAATTTAGCAGTGTACCATGCCAACCCAGAGAATCTTTCCTAGTACTCGAAAGATTTTGTGACATGTGACGCTTGAAAGTTCTAATTTTTTTTTTTTTTTTTTTTGATAAAAGAAATTTCCGTGTATCATACTTTGTTTTGATGTGGGGTTCGGAATATACAACGTTTTCCTTTTATGGATGCATCGTTTCCTTATATTCTTCTTTCAAATTCTCTTTGGGATAGTACTGAAGCGGAAGCCATCTCGGTAACGCATAATATAATTTGATGAAGCAAATTTAATTTTGATGGTTATTTTTTAAATTAAGAAATACTGGGAAGCAACATTTAACCAGTTTTAATCGAATGTTGCGTGGCATCATGTTTTCTTGCGGTTTCCCTCTTTTATTGGTCCAATAGTACAGTTTTCAGCTACTATACTTCCCTCTGCTCTCAAATTTACCAGTTTTTTTCCTCTCTCTCTCTCTCTATATATATGTGTGTGTAATATAGGGCTATCTATCTATCTATATCTATATCTATATATATACATAATAATTTATTTCCTAAACAGTATTGATTAATTCATTATATTATCTCCTCAGTTATATCCTATATATATATACATACATGTATAAAATATAATAAAATACCTACCTTTTTAATAATAAATTAAAATTAGTCCTATACCTCCTCTTTTAAATTCGAGCATGCTTCTCTCTTCATTCTAAAAATAGTGAAGAAATAAATTTTCTAATATAATCTTTACTTCTTTGTCATTCTGAAAAGTTATCCGCTAACTTTCTCAAAGACTTTTGAACTGTTCAATTATGAGATTCTAGATGACGACAGATTTCTACGTCCCTATGCTGCATATTTATTAATGAAAAATCATGACTTTCCCACTTAGATTACTTTACTGCTGTAACATCCCTGCCAAGTTACAAAACTCAAGCAGCATACGTCTGAGCCTTCACTTGGTTGGGTGACCACCCACGTGACCTAAGGACTGTCTATCATTATGTCTTGTTAACTTTTCTGTTGAACTTTGGAATTTGTATAGTTGTAAATAGCACACAAGTTTGCAATTGCTCCTATTTGAATTATTATTTGTTTGTTACTTGCTTTGAATTTTGTAAATATGTTATTTTAGCAGAATTTCCCTTGGAATCCCGCAACCAATGCCCTGTCTGCTTACAGTTCATGTGATAACCTGTCACGCCCCTTTTACCATCAGCTCCTGCCCTCTTGGACTTACGGTTCGAACTCAGTCTACCTTCTGCGCCATTTGTGAAAGCACTTAATGACAGCCGGAACAAATAATGCATTTTGCTTGATATTCCACGGGAAAAGAGCAACTTTGAAATCTCGCTTGCTATTTGTTTGCCCTTCTTTCTTTCGCTTGCAAATGTAATATGTCATAGATAAATACTGAGGTGCTTATTTGTCGTTGCAATATAGTGATGTCGAAAACAAACATTCAAGAATTTTCAGAAATAAGTTACGTATTAACTCACAGCACGCTTGTCTTCTAAATTTTATGTCGGCTGCTGCAACGACTGCCAGAAATCGCTCTTCGTCAAGAAGTGTATTCCCTCACCACTAATTACGTTTATTTTAATTACACACAGAGATTATATTATTATTATTATATTTCCGGAAGATAAATGCATTTAACCTCAGGACTGGTGTTTCATGACTCATGAAAATAGATGCACCCTCTTCTCCACACATAGCAGAAATAAATTACAAATTTTATTTATTGAACAACTATAGCATAAAAATGGTATATCTCTTTTTCTCAGTTCATAAATCTTGATCAATTACTCGGTTGAATGACTCGGCATTCAGTAGATATGCCATCCTTGTTTTGTTGTTAGGCTGTATTCATACAGGACATAAGTGGTTAAATCCGAGCTGTGTTGTTAAGGCAACCAGTCTGTGCTACGCACATGATCTGGGTTAAGGCTCATGGAACAAGGTTCCAAGTTTTCATCTTTACGCCAAGTATGGGATAAGCGTCGACTAATCAGAGTGAAGCTAAAACGAAGCGGCTTTCCTTAGACAATTTCGCTGTTACATCGAAGGCGATTTATATATATATATATATATATATATGGAGCACATCGTATCCGAATGAGTTGTAATCGTATCCGAACGAAATAATGAGTTGATCTCGCAAGACATCTACGATGATGACATGCATTTTTTAATGAGTTTGCACAATAAATTGAAAAATGTGGATGAAACTCGTAAAGCGAAGATTTGTGTATGATCCTGTAGATGATTGATCCCATCTATTATGTTTCATTTTATTATGAAAATTCTTTAAAAAATGTATGCTTGCAAAAATTTTATTTTTTCTGTGTAAATTGTCATTGTTACTTTTTTTCTGTTTATTATTTTTGTATAAATCATTACTATCATTTTCTTCCTGTTTAATTATTTTTGTATTTAAGAATAAATTTATTGAAAAAGCTGGAAGTATTTTATTGCTATTTGCTTCAAATGCTGATTTTCTTTCCAAACAAACTTCATGAATTAATTTTACTAAAACATCAAATCAATATCAAAAAATCTGCCTTTTTTTTTTTTAAACAGTAAAAATATTACTTAAAAAAAGAAAATAAATTTTTGCACTTAGTCACAATAGTCAGTTCAATGGTGTAAGCTTGGTATATGTAATAAAAGACTAATCTTTTGCGAAAATGCTCTTATGCATTCCAAGAAGGAAACCATGTAGCGAAATATCCTTAAAACAACAGTCAACAGTCTAGACAGTTTTGTCTCCTGTTAATCTTCTAATCTGTTTTTTAATTACGTTCTCTATGAAAGGCATTCACTTTTAATGAAACTGAATAGCACAGTTAATTCATAACATGGACTATAATTTAATGAATAGTATTTGTTATTATTATCCACTCTTTATTACTATCATTTGAATGGAATTTTGATGATTAAATTCATGTTATTTCTCTAATTGAAATTTCTGGATAAGGTATGAATGTTTATAATTTTGTTGTATTTGAAGACTTGGGAACATAAAATTTGTCAATGTGAAATTACTTTTGAGATATTGGTCGTAAACAGAAATGACAGCATATGCTGAAATTAAATTCTTTTTGGTGCTTTAATATGCATGTCTGCCAGTGAGTGAAGAATTGTCATAATTTGTCAGCAAATGAAAAATCATTAAAAGTAATTACTTCTGACAACAGACGTGGATGAATCTTACATCTATGACATCTCGCAGAAGAACAGATTTTAATTTAAATTACTCATATGATGTAAACAGGCCATTTTGCAGAATTATCCACAAAAATTGCTGAAAGTTAGTGTTTACTATGTACTGTAATCTCTCGAGTGTAAACATCTTTTTTTTTTTTTTTTTTTCAGAAAAAGCATATGGAATTTAGGGGTGCGGCTTATACATGCAAATTATTAGAAATAGATGTATACAAACAGCTGGCAACACAGCAAAATATATTTAATGATTGAGAATAAAATGCATTGTTGGGTGAACGTTTCGTAGTATTTTACTAGTTGTGGTTGATAGTCATGGTGACCAGTTGTGGGAATACTAGTGCTAGTGATAATTGACACTGACAGTAGAGCCAACTACTCTAGTGATCGACAGTGACAGTGAATAAGAAGTGCTAAGCACAGAAACATGTTCTTCTCGATTGAAAATTAAAAAAAAAAAAAAAAAAAAGAATGTATGGTAAGTACTGTTTTTCGCTTAACTGCTTTCCCATCTGCAAATTAGAAAAATATTATATACAGGATATCTGTCACTTATCCTCAAGATTTGTTTTAATTAGGCATATTTATAATGTCGTATTTCTACTAAGAGGAATTATATATAAAAATTTAAGAAGGTATATATGCATGTGCATGTTTATAGTATAGAGAGTACTGCAGTACAATGCAGAAATATTCCATAGTGCTTTGCACAGAAATATGTGCCAACCAAGTATTGGTCTTTCCAAAAAAATCTCTAGACCATTTCGTTCCTTTTTTTTTTACCTTCTTCCGTTGTCTCTTGGCTTATAAGAAGGGCAGATAAAAGAGCATTCTGTTGAACCAGTAAAACGTTACGGTGAGCTGAAAAAGCCATGACACAAAATAACGAAAACAAGCAGAGTGAGCCCAAGAAATCAGTCAAGCTAGAAAACAGCGCGCGAAAGGTGCAGACACATCCACACATGCGCATTGGCCACACCTTAGACCCCCGTCTCGCAAGTGTGAACAGAACTCTCGTATTTTATGCCCTTATGACTATGCCTCTATGCTCTTTATACCGCCGTCTGAACGCAGCTTTAAAGGCCAGAACCAGTTAGAAAGTCATGCAGCTCAAGTTCTTAGATAGTTCTGAAAATGGGTTTTAATGGCCGAGACTCTAGCTGAACCAAGCGGATGCCTGCCTCGTTATCAAAGTAAAAATAGTTTTTACTGAATTAATGAATTGAACAAGATAAATATATGATCCAGGTTTCAAATATCAGAGATAAAATATTCATATACAAAAGAGAATGAACAAAATTAAAAAAGAAAAAAGAAAGAAAGAAAAGAAAAAAAATCTGAAAGGTTTCAGATTTCAAATTACGTTCAAAGGGGCGTTCTTTTAACATTTTGTCTGTTATTTATTAAATATCACCTTCAACCATAAAATTCAGTTCAAGAGCAATACCGCAAAATAGTTTTAAATTGAAGCATATCTTTAGAATTTCCGATACAGAGTCTCGCGCGCTCGCGATATTTTTTTTTTTTTTTCTGTTCAACGTTGTCATTGCTAACATTGAATTCCTTGAGTTTTTTTAATCAAAAATTCGTTAAAGTGTTACAAAATATGAAATCGCTAATAAAACAAATTTCAAATTTTGGCATTCACATTCCCATATTCGCAGTAGGAGTATGCCATTGAAAATTCGATGGCTCTATGTACCGTTGTTTTATTACAATGCGAGAAATATACATATATTTATGCAGGTTTTTCATTATTTAATTTCTTCAAATATAATGGAGGACTCTAACATTTAGTGGCTACAGTTTGAAAGGTGAAACGGACATTTATAGTGAACCAACGCAAAATTGCTAAACGAATAGTCCTTCAGGGACAAAGCACCTTTGGACTAAAAAAAAAAATTATATCTAAAATGGTGTAGGTGTACATCTGCATAAAAGCAATATTAATCTATTTTAAAAAATGAAACGATACAGAATTAGTTGTAGATCATGAAATTGAGTCTGAATTGTTGGAACTAATGACATTCAAATGCAGTAAACATTCACTGAAAAATTCTCAATAATTCGGCGAATGCAACATAAGTAGAGGTCTAGCAAAATTAAACGCATCTATAAAAGATGTTTAATATCAAGAAGTCATTCGAAGAACATTATGAATTAAATTGTTTCACTGAAAGATGATTTTCATACACAATGAAAAATTGCTAATAGAAAAAAAGGGTTGAACAATTTTAAGCAAATAGTACTTAGTTCTTCACGTGACTCACTAAAAATCGTGGCAAGAACTAATTGAGAACAAAGATTATAAAGAATGTATACAGTTTCTAAGATGAAGCAATGAAAAAACATTGATTGAAATATTTTATGGAGATAACTAAATTTCGACTCTGCTTAGATTTACTGTTATTCCCCCCCTTGTTTCGGTTAAGCTAGGTTTTAATTAAAAAAATGAAAAAAAGAAGATACATTATGATTCTACTGATATGACTGCAATACAGAATTTAACAGTTAGAAAACATTGCCACACTGAAAACTGTTACAATAAAAAAATTTCGCATATAACTAAGAAACATAAGATTCAAAATATTTATATTTAGTGTCTCCCTTCTGGTATCATTTGAATACAATAATTTTTCTACGTTCTTGAAAGTAGACTACAATTCAGGATCATGGCATGAAGGGTAAAATGCAGAAAAATGCAGTAAACTACACTAAGGATACTGATTCAGAAGTCAAACAACAAAAATCAGCGTTAATTTACAAAATTTTCACAGGACTAGTTTCGATGGTTTTACCGAACCATCATCTTCAGCTGCAAAACCGCAAATTGTGTCTTAATTACACTAAGGATCAAAGTTGCAGAGGGTGTTTACATACTTTTAGAACGATTTGGGGGCAGTTTAATTAATGTTTAAAATATAAAGAGTATTTTTTACTTTTGGTTCTGATGGCCTTTTTTCTTTACGATAAGTGTGAACTGTTATTTCCATGATAGAGAGGATTCCATTAAATTTCCAAAGATACAGATTAAAATTTTTATTCCACGTCCATCAGTCACGGTGGGTTTGCACTTAGAAAGAGTTTTCTCAAGAGAACAAAAGCAAACGGCAAAACGACAGGGCTTCGAAAAACGCGTCGAAAAGGTGGCCTTGCAACACCTGTATCAGTCTTCATTTTTCAAAGAATGCAGTGGTGTTTTTCGAAGTGATGAAGTTCCCCCTTTTGAAAATCATTCGGATAAAGAAATGAATTTTCTTCCTTTAATATCAGATGTAACTCGCTCTAATAGCATTTTGAACTGATGTTAACATTTTTTTCTACTCTTCTTATTTTTGACTTTCCATTGTAAGAAAATCTCGCGACAGTGAACCCATTGCTGATTTTTTTTTTTTTTTTTGCATTGACGGAACCAGATATGTACATTATATTTTCCTCGTTTTCGATAGAAAATAGATGGGTTCACATGCATCATTTTGAAAGGAAAATAAATTTAAAAGTAGCAAATGATTTTTTTTTTTTCATTTCAAATAATACGTTACCAGAAATGTTCATTCCAAACGTTCGCTTTTTATTAAAATTCTTTATAGAAATTGTTTTAAAAATCTATAAACACGCTCTGTAATGTGTAAAATGTTATTTTCATTATCCATTTAATTATCATTCTGCTTTCAGAGCCTATATTAGCCGGAAGCTATATTTTCAGAACGTTTCGTAAGTACTTATCTTGTACATAACGCTACGATTACAATAAAATTGATTTTATTATAAGCCATTCCCCTTGAATTTACTATGTTTACCATTTTTTCCAGATTCCAAATTTTTCAGTTCGAAACATATTTTCTTTCTTGTTGGTTTTCTCTTCTTATTCCGCTATTCAGATTTCCCCATTTATTTTCAACATATTGTTGGTACATACTATTTCTGTCTACAGATTTCATTTTAGATGGATGAAAGATTGTGACATGCTTCCTAAAAACTATCTATACGTTTTCAGTATAGTTTCCAGAATTCACTTTTATTTTAGTTTTTCTTATTTTATGTGTCGTCTTTTATTTTTTATTACAAACCCATTTCATTTTTTGTATACAAAGCAAAATGATAAGTGTTTCCTATTGTTAATAAGCATCTGTTTAGCATAAAATCTATGTCAGCTGTTTTCAAATCTTTCTGGAATATATCCTCGATCATAGATAAGTTTAAATGCGTTCTCATGCTAAATTTTCTCAAATTTAGGTTTTTAAAACAGTAAACTATTAAAGTGTATATTACTTTCTTAAAATCATATGTGTAATAAAGTATTTCAATGTTAAGGTCTCCACTCAAACGGGCTAAATAAGACCATATTGAGAACTGATAACAGTTACAATCAGTTACAATCCGAGTTAAAAATATATGATGTCAAAACTTTCAACTTCATATTCCAAGCATATTTTTTATTTTCTATATTAAATTTCCGTATAATTCTTCCAAACATAGACAAAGGGTGGATCTGAAAAGAAGGTTTTGTAATCAATAGTTTTATTCCCGGTTTGGAACTTGGAAGAATATGAAATTCTAGAAGAATGTTAGTAAGAAGATAAGTATACCTGCATTTCTTTATATAATATTCTATTTTTATTAATCTACTAGTTTTGCCCAAAGGTCTGTTGCATATTTAACTTATTAACTTATTAAGCATATATTTTGAAGAAAACTCCCACTCAAACGGGCTTGATGTTAAGACTGAAAATATAAATCCGATGTCACAATCAGTGATGTGTAAATGAATTTCATTAGAGATATGAAACAGAATTGTAAGAAACATGAATTGTACTTGATAAAATAAAGAGAGTACCTTTAATCCTCAATCTATATGAAAGATTATGACAATCAGTACAGCTAAAAATATTTACAATCCAAAAAAGTATTTGACAATGTTAGTATAGCCGCAGTCATATAATACCCAGCTTCGTTTACCATAATAAAGTATTCAATTATTTTACAATACTGTCGTGAACAGAAAACTTATTTCTAACTAAACACATATCCTTAGCTACAAAGATATTCATACTTGTATTTTTTATACATTTTCCTAAGTACCTGAATAACTTATTAACGTCAAAATCGAAGTACAAATATAACTTACCCTAACGTCTAAATTGGACTAAATTTCAGAATAAATATTCACATTTTTAATAGTAATACATATACTAAATACCACATTGAATATTAAATTCACATTAAAATATTAAATTGCCTTCTCCGGGATTTGAACCCGGGCCATTCGATATCGCAGTCAGGCTCCCCTAACCCCTATACCGTCTGAGCGGCTAATTAGAAATAAATTAGATACAATATAACGACCCTGGCTGCTGCTCCTGATCAGATGCTTTAAAATAGCCTCGACGGAAGTCGTTTGCATATTAGCCGGTATGAAGTCTCTCTCAATATTTTATGCTTTTTATTATGATAAATTAAAATTACATTAATAAAATGTTGATTTTATTACTTACGGAGGTTTTACTGCACATAATACATGTTTTTTTTTTTTGTCTTTAATATTTGCATCCTCTATTAAGAAAAGCAGTTGAATATCATAAACCAAATGTTTGCGTAGGAGAATTGCATATATTTGCCTTCAGCTATGACAATGGAATTCAGGCAGTATATATGGTTTACTTGTTTGGTACAGAAACCTCTAAACCCCAGTCGCTCTTTAAAAGAGGAAGTATATAAGGTATTTCTCCCGCCTTCTTAGCATACTTTCCTAGTGTAGTCATCAGCACGCTCGGCGCTTGTTCGAGAGTTTCGTGGTTCGAGTCTCGGGGAAGGTATTGCTCATTTCTCATCAATCCTGCTTTCAAAAAATACCTAATGTTTCTAGAAAATAACAATAAATGGCGCCTATCTTGAAGTCAAGACTTATTTTACAAAAGCTGTCTCCTACACAGAAACAATCTTAACCTTCAAGGAATCACAGACGTAATAAGTCTTGATCAAAACGCCGTTTTCCACAGGCCCTTCCAGTGGCCAGGTTCTCATTAAGGAAAAGTAAAATAATCTCACTGCCTGTACTACAAATACACAAAGTGAAAAAGGTGCGTGGAACCTTATCCTTAAGGAAACCTTATTTAATTAATTTTTTCCTAAGTATTTCCGGCGCCTGCTTCGCAACCTAACCTTTGATTTGATGACCATTTCCTGTACAGGAATCCAGAGTTAGAAAATCCCCTGAAACGTGAATTTTTATAATAACATTAGAGATTTGAAAAAAACTTTAATTTGTAAAACTCAAATCTATGAAATATAGCTTTTTCATTTCCCCCTGAAAGCAAGAGAAAAAGCCTTTGAAGTTTTCAGCAAAAGTTTTATATTTCTTTTATCGTGTTAAATATAAATGCAGTGAACAGAGTTCCTATAGTTAGAGGGAAACGACTGTCCATTTACCTAAATCTTCGTTTATCTAAACCTTTAGACAAATACTGGCCAAGGTCCTTAATCAAAACTAGATGAATATTCTTTTATGTAAATGCTATGAAATAGTTACTGATTTTTACATTGATTTTCTTCTTGAAAGGAGGCCTATCCTTGAATAAGGATACTAGTAGTTCGACGTGATTGCGAATCCAGGAGAAAAATCTGGTTTTTTTTCTTCCAGAGGTTTTTCTCACGGGAATGTGTAAGTTTCCCTCAAAAAAATCTTTATATACGCATCCCTCTACTTAAGCAGATGGCTCTCTTTTGCTTCGGTGTAACTAATAAAACATGTAACTATTAAAACATGTAGTATATATATTAAAAGCCCACATTATTAAAAGTGGAAAGAATTATATATTGTAACTATGCATTATTAAGAATGGGAAGAATTATACATCAATTTCCATTCGCAATTTTTCTTTTGAAGCAAACGAAAGATATCCTTTTAAGGTTTTGATCTTGTTTTAAATCATGAATTATTTTACCCTTAGATCTACAGACATTTACTTAGATCCCAAAGGCCCTGAATGATATCATTTGATTATTGTAGCCTGCACGGATATTAAATTTATGCAAATTCATCATTAATTTACATTTGGTGTCAGAGAGGAAGATTTAAAACTCTTGCGTAAGCGAGCTGATTACTTTCTTTTGAAATCATTTCAGGTGGAAAGATAGTTTAAATTAGTTTTCTTTCAAATATAACAAATTTGATCCTCTGTTGGAAAGAAATACATTGTACTAGCTACTGATCTCTTTGAATGCTATGGATAATATTTAAATGTTTGCTACTGGCTTTATAAGTTAATGTCTCTTACAGAATCTGGACAGTGGCGTAGTGTGATAGGTTTTCTGCTAGTACACTTCTATTAACATTACATCTATCACAATTTCTCTCTGCTTTTGAATATTCGACCTTGTGTTGTCATTGTGAATAAGGGAGAAACTATTTTAAGGATTTTGCAGATCATTTTCAGTTTAAAAAGTACAAAATTTGAATTCTCCCGTCTTGCATGATATAGATGCCTTTGTCCCCTTAGAAACAATTTCATAATTGTTTTGTAGAAAATTTGTATATAATTTTAAAAATACACTCGTGAAATAAAGTAAGAGAATTTGCATATTTTATCGAATTGCATGAAAAGAACTCAACTGAAGGAAAAACCTCTGCTTCTAGATACAAATGCGAATCTTGTACGGCAAATACATAAGCGTACAGGTGTGTGTAAGCGGAGCTAGCAGAAAAACAAGCTTTATAAGCGCGTGGAGGGTAAGACGAATTGCGTTCGCTAGCATACTTCGGCAAATTTCTTGGTGTTATCTTGTAGCTATCGGTTAAATTCACATCAGAATCGCAAAAATGAGTAGCAACCAGCATTTAGATGATGGAATGAGGTGGCGAATTGTGGGGAGGCTAGAGGCAGGCCAATCGCAAGTCCAGATATGCAGAGAGTTTAATTTAATAGCCAGCATCGTGTGTAACCTATGGAAACAGTTCTAGGATACTAGATCCATCGAGAGAAAAACCTAGGCAAGGTCGTCCAAGAGCCATAACGGCCAGCGAAGATCGCTATTTGTCCATTTTAACAGAGCGCGGGGTACAGCTTCTCAGCTCTCTCTGGACGTGTATGCAGCCACAGGAACCCGTTTACAAGGGTAACTGTTTCCAAAAGACTGAATGAGAGAGGGTTGTTTGCCAGAAGACCGGCTGTTTGCGTCCTGCTCACGTCTACAGACAGGAAAGTCCGATTAGTATAGTGCAGGCAGCATAATGATTGATGTACGGAGAAATGGGCAACCGTTCTCCCGACGAGTCCTGTTTTAGCCTAAACACCGATTTTCGCCGTATTTTCATATGGAGAGAGCCAGGACCCGCTACCTACCCTTCAATGTCCACGAAATCAACAATTATGGCGGTAGTGGTGTAATGGTCGGGGCAGGCATCATTGACAGAGGCTCTATTACTGGTGTGAAGTACAGGGATGAGACCTTGGAGCATGTTCACCTTTTTCGTGCTGCAGTGGGCCTCGAGTTCATCTTACAGGACGGTAACGTGAGGCCACATAGTGGTCGTCGACGAACTTCTCGAGATTGACGATATTCGCCGAATGGATTGGATAGCCAGGTATCCAAACCTCAGCCCTATAGAGCATGCTTGGGACTCTCTGGGGAGGGTAATTGGAACTCGCAACACCATCGCAATTGGAACTCCTCCGAGAAACATTCAGGAACTGAAAACAGCGTTGCTGAATGAGTGGGACCGATTGCCACAGGCATTAATAAACTGCCTTAATTCCAGTATGACATCACGCTGCGAGGCCTGTATATGGCTGTAAGAGGGGACCATATCTCATATTAACCCATTTCTTTTGTCTGCTCTGCAACCGCTGTTTCAGACCTTCAGACTCCCATGAGTGTTACACACGAGCATGTGTGTCTATTAAAACTGTTGAATGTTTATTTGTTTGTATATATCAACCTATGTTCACAACAAATTTTATTAAAATCTTTCCTGTAGTTCTGGAGATCGAAGATCAAATATGCAAATTCTCTTAATTTATTTCACCAGAGTACATTAAAACAGAAAAAAGTAGTTTTTATTTTCATAATTATCAGTATTAAGCTGTAAATTGTATTCAGACATTCTTAAAACCTAAAAGAAAGGGGGGAGAAGAATTATTTTTTTTTCTTAACACATTTGTAAAATTATCGAAGGCACATTAACTTATTATTTTATATTTCTTTTGCAGTCTGTTTCATTTCAGTAGAAATTCAATAAAAGCGAACATGAGCTGGATTTACAAAAATCCTGTTGGATTAGCAAACTGTAGTAGAAATTGTAAATCCATTATTTTAAATGCCCGCTTAATGATGCTCTAATTATCTTCCCTAAACCTGATATTTCACCTTTGGAAACAAAACCACATTTATAAAATTTGTATAAAAATCCTGCATGAAATAAAAATTCATTATGCATAATTATACAGTGTAGTTGCATAGTCCATCCATGCAGTCCATCTGAGGCTTAATCGTAACTAGCTCAAGTTCAAATTATCGGCTGAGATTTTACCATGGACTTATACAAGCTCTAAAACAGCATATAGACACAAATATTTCCTTGAAGTTTAAATGTTATTCCCACCACCTACTTTTGAAGGTTAAATTAAGAAAAATGCAACACGAAGTTTGCAGTCATCTGGCGATGTTTACAAAGTTTTCAACTTCGTATATGTATAATATCTAATTATCGTCTAATAAAGGCTACAAGTTCACGGATAACCTTAGCAACCAAGTCTACCTCGAGATTTTAATCTTACTCGAGGCAATAGCTATCTTCCAACAATTGAGTTAAAGACTGGCAGCCGGGGTTAATTCAAACTTCCATACTGTTATGAGCTACTCCTCTTACTATATATTAAACGTCTTATCACTCAAATCTGCATAATTTCCGGAATAAGCGGGACTGTGCTAAAATAGGAGAGACAATATGAAAGATTGAGCTGAAATAGAACTGGCTAGTGAAGTTCAAATATAATGCCAGGCAGTTGCATCTAATTATCGAACAGGACCATAAAATATTAATAAATGCTACAATTATAAACTATACAATGTTAAAAAACTGCCGTTAAAATTTCATTAACGGGTAGCAAATAAGTGTAGCTCTATAACAATAAAATGATCTAAGAATGTTGTTTTTGAATTATATAATCTGACCTGGGAGATCTGTAGGAGGATTTTAATTTAAAGAAACTATATCTTCATGATATATTGTTTTTCTTAGTTCTGTAAATAGTTATAATAAAATATTTAAATAGATTGATATTTTGAATATGTTGATGTTTTAAAAATAAATATACCAATTAAAAATATAAGCTATACCACAGTTTAAAATTAAACTCTTTTCAGTTTAACAAAATGATAGAGAAATTAGTCATTCAGTCTTTCTGAAAAAGTTCGAATAAATTATTGAAAAGTGCAAAAATTTCAGCTAAATATTTACTTGAGACTGTCTCATAGCTAGTTATCGAGCGTTGATTGTCAAACTGCATTTCCAGCTTCAGCTAATTCTGTGTTAATATCACTTTAACACCACAGTCTTCAAACGTAAATTACGAATTTGTGTACTAGCATTAGGTGTATTTTCTTGAGAGTACAAAAGTTAAGTATTCAAATTAGCAATTATTTTTTCAAAAAGCTAAATGCACTTTGTAGTCATAATTTCGGGCTTTATATTAATATTGAAGAATTCTGTAATGCACAGTTTCATGATTAATATTTATTTTAGCTCATAAATACATTAACGAAAGTTAACTTATTTTTTTAATAATATTTTGCCTATTTGAGATTTGGTGCGGGTTATCTTCTAAACCTATATACTTGTGAAATGCAAGAATGACAAAGGTTCATCATAATAACTGAACCCTAATTTTAAATAAAAACAGCAAATGCTTTCAAATTTTTCCAAACCTAAGAAAAAGGACATATAAATGCAACAGCTTTTCCATTAAATATCTGTTTGCGAGTGAACAATTTCTAGCGCCCCTTCGGAAATATGAGTTAAATGTTTAGTGTTCTGAAAACGCGTTAGATGTATGAACCATTATTCAACTCAGACATTTTATATCCTTTGGAATAAGACTATATTCTCCCCCACCTTTCTGTCGTTCGAAGAAAATTTATATTGTTTGATTCAAGGAAGAGGAATCAACAGTCTTGCGAAACTTCATTTCACGGCACATTGTCCAACAGCTCATCCGCAAAGAGGATCGAAAGTTAATTTTGTTTTCTTCCATTTCAAATTGGAATTCATCCCTCGTTTCATAGGTTCTGCAGGAGGGTCAGTGTAGGGGGTTGAGCAACATCGGGTCCAGTCGTAAACTGTATTTTCATTTGTGTGCCGAAGATTCTGTCCATTCGTAAAACAGTCATGATCCTTAGCTTCGAAATTGTCGTGACTTTTGTCCCGGATATGACCAATAAAACTTTCCGGAGCTTGGCCAATTCAGATTCCATTTCCCCTCATAAAAGATTCATGGTATATGGGGAAATATTTTTTCTTATATTTCGAGGATTTTTATCCATTTATGCGGCGCTTAGGGGTGACTTCGTGATTATTATTCGGTTTTTATTTTAGAGTAAGTTATCACAATTCTGCGATTGTCTTCACGATTTTTGAGAATAATTTTTTATCTCAGAGTTTTCATAAAAACATATTTCCATCAGATAATATTGTTTATTATAACTTTTTATTTATTTTGTCATTAATTTCCTTTTCAGTTACTTCTCTGTTATTACTCAGTAAGCTTCAAGATTAAAAAGGTCATTGTTACTATCCTAAAAAATAAAGGTACGTAAAATATAATATAAATAAATACAGAATATAAATATGATATGCTGAAATACAAAATGTAATATATATATATATATATATATATATCTATATATATATAGATATAGATATAGATATAGATATATAACATATATAATATTATTACGTTTAAGGGATTCGTGTGATTCTGAGTAATCAACGTTGGCGCTTGAAGTATCGAAACATAATTTATTTATCTAATATTAATCTAAACAGCTCCAAAGTCACGTTTTACAGTCGTCGAAGATCTACTATATGCTCGATGGAACAATCAGCGACACAGCCTTCAGGTTATCAGGCTGTAACGGTGGAGACTGCTCTACTGCAAAGCACCAGAGTATGGCTCCCGACTCTGCTTGGTCGTTCTCGGAACTCTACATACTCTCGAGACTATCCACGCTACAACTCGCGATGCACTCGACGACACACAGAACACAGCTCCCGACTCTTCGGTCAGTCGTTCCCCGAGCTCAACACACTCTCTCGACGATGCACTAACCGCGATACACCAAGAGTCTCTTTCGATGCACTTGATGACCCACTTGGCACTTGCTGCCCGGCTGTCAACTCGATCGACTCCGCACGGACTGACTAACTTGAGAATAACTATCTCGCACTGACTCTCCGCGTACCAGTATTGATTATATAGTTTTTGACATGTGTTCGAGAACATTCTGGGCTAAACCAGTAAGAATTCGTTCCAGAAGGTTCTCCATCCGTTCATGGCATATGGGCCATGGCATTTGTCGCCAAATAGGCGATTTCTAGCGAAATGTGGCAAACCTGCCTCCCTTACCATTTTATGGCAACCTTAAACCTGCTTTGCGGAGAAGCTATCTTAGCGCGCCTGGAGATTTCGTAACAATATAATATAAATTCAAATATAATAGAAATAAAATAACGTTGAAATCCAAACCTAAAATAAATACAGAAAACAGGTATACCATTGTTGCTCTGTGTTCCACTACATGGAACACCCAACATGAATCGCTGTGTAACCGTTAAATTCAACCATAAATGGATAAAAATGCCTTTATAATATATTTCGAACTTCTCGTTTTAAATAGTCGATGGCAGTATATCACAAGGAGACCCAGAATTTTCATTTATGATGTGTTATTAAAAATCCAGTTATTTTCTATATTTATTGGTAATACAAAAAAAATGTGTTTGAAAAACAATTTCTGTATGATTTTGATGGCCGTACTCTATATTATTTGTTATATATTTTTTACATTTTTCATACAAAAAGCATGCGCAGAATCATTGAATAAAACGGGGTGTTCCATTAGCGGGAATACTGGGCCTTTAGTGATCTCATGTTATTATGCATCACAACATCTGTCATCTGTCTCAGGAGAAAACATCGGTTGTCTATGTTTTATATTTTAGTTGTTTTGGGGGAATGAATTCAAACAAAACAGTCTTGAGGGGTGAGGTGTAGTTTGTGCTATGAAAGCCATAATATGGTCATGTTGAAATTTTTGTGAGTAATTTTCAGCCAGGATTTTTATCAGTAGCTCGAGTCATCTTTACTTAGAGCTGCGCGAATTTTTTGCTGTTTCTTTTTAGTCTCATTCTCGTTTATTTTCAATAATTGTGTAGATATTTTTTGTGTATGCATATCTTCTAGCTTATTTTTTATATGTTAGTATTAATGTTAATTTTTTATTATTAATTTTCCATAAATGGAGCGGAGAGGTCTAACTCTTTCCTAAGCGCTAAACGTGTTTCATGAATTACCCTCTTATTTTGAATCAGAACATGAAAATAGCAGCGATACTGAGATATATGCTCCTGAACTACTTGTGTAATCCGATGATGATATGTCGGAGGAAACTCCATTTATTTGATGAGGAGGTTGATGATCTATCTCACCCAGTCCCTCTACCCAGCCTCAAGTTTTTACTTGGAATTCTAAACATATTGCTGCACGGAACAAGAAGCTGCCCAAAACACGTTTTGTGTTCAAAACCTGCAAAGTTGGTTTGTGCTTCTATCAAAAAGGTGTGACATGCTTTGAACAATTTCACAAAGCTAAGAAATCGACAAATTTGTAAATGTTTTTGTATATAAGGACTTGCGTATATACATATATTTATATTATTTATTTTGTATATGTCCAGAAAACTATGTATACAGCCATAATACAGTGTTATTTCATTACTATACAAATGCTCCTACTCATTTCCGTGCTTCACTGCAATGCTCGCTTAGTCGCACTTTTAAGATATCTGGCGGCGCAGAGTTCCATATCATTAATTAAAACGGTAACTGCAATTTATGCAAAATTTTACCTGTATACTCCTTTAGGCCTAGATAGACTGCATAGAACTTTTTTGTTGAAATTCCGAATTTAGTGCACCACAAAGGAATATTTACAGATATGTTATATTAGTAAACGTGAAGTTTGGAAAGATTTCTCTATTATAACTAATAGAAACAATCATGACAAGACAGTTGAAACCAAATTTCGCATTTAAACGCAGGTATAAAATATCTCATTCCCATATTTTAACATGTAAATTATTTTTCTCCTTAGATTTCAGTTTTAGAAAATGTAGAATCATTAGTTTATTCTACAGCAAGAGACATGAAAATTGTGCAATACCCTCGAGGAGACTCGAGCCTGGATCTGCCGAATAGGAGCTTGCTACCGCTACACACGAAGGCATGCGAAAAGAAGCGACAAAATACCTCATAAACTCTCCTTTTTAGTGACTAGTGATTAAGGAACCCAGTCACCAAATCGTGGTGTTGAAATTTCGTTCACCAACTTTTACTTCGAGCGCCATTTGTAGAGCCCTTATGTTATTTTGAAGCAGAAGTCTTGAATAATTGGCAATGCCCTTGCGGGACTTTGCCATTGCACCACGAAGGCATGCTGAAAGAAGGGAAAAATACCTAATAACTATCATAAGCATATTAACTTAAATTTACTAAAGTCTTCAAAAATAGATTAACATGAATGTTAGATAGTCGAAAGTGTAAAGTCTAAGCAGCTTAAATTTCAAGCGAAGTAAATTGCTCTTTTCAAATTTATATCACGAGACATATAATTGGATTCTTCCTGAATACTTTCTACTTTTATATCACACGAAGAATAATTGGATTTTCCGTGAATAGTCTTCTACTTTAAGATCTATCTATGATTTCCAGATCATTTTATATGTTAAGACAAATGACACAATGCTTTATTCCTGAAGAAAATTTGAGTGCCATTTATTTCGTTTTAAATAATCCATTCGAAAATTTAAAATAATTATATTCCTGAAATCATGAAAGAACGCAAAGAATTATTTTCTGAAGCATGAATTACTTCTGGTATTTTAAAAATGGGATTTTTGTAGTATGATTGTATAAATTAATGTTATTATTGTAAATATTTCTTTTATTAAATAAATAATTTAATATATAAAATCAGTTTCTAATATCATTTCTTAAATGATTGACTTCTATAACAACTGAAGGCAGGAAATGCTGATTTGGCAACTTTCACGTCTGAAAGAATCAAATTGTTGATGTTTTTTCACATGTAAGGAAACATATATCAGAAAAATTTTTATGAAGATCTCTGCGAATTTGTCCCTTTAAATCGGACATCGGACAGTCTTTCGATGTTCACAATAATAATCGAAATTCATTAACTAATCTAATGTACTCTGCTCAACAAAAATGAAATAGTACGTATGCAAATTTATGATCAAATTGATCTTAGACTAGCAATGCTTCTTTAGAAATATCATAGATATAGGAAAATAATGCAAATATTTATACAGCTACGTTTTCCAAAACTATTGCAAAACTAAGACTGAGTTTTGCATAGATTCTTTTCATTTATATGCTGTTCTTCTTTATAAAACAGCGAATATTTCTGGTGAGCTAGATTTAAAATGCTAAATTTTTGAACTAATAAAAGAATAGCGTAGTTTAAGATTTATGCGTTATATGTTAATATTTTATATTATTTCTATTGCCTTTATATAAAAAGCAGAAGAGATCTAGGATCGCATCTCGAAGGAAAGAGACACATTCACCTCTTTAAATATTTATTTCACTTTCTGGCAATACACTAAACTAGATAATGATAAAAAGCATGAGATCTTATTAATGATTTGTTTAGTGTTTCGAAGGTAAAGGTCATACTTCTTATGGAAAAATACACTGCTTTTGCTGAATTGAACTCAAGAATCTAAGAAAAGCATATCTATGCATAACTTTAAAATTGCTTCCTTCAAAACCAAATAAAACGTTTACAGCAATAAATTATCCCCTCTCTTCATTAAAAAAACGAACAAAAACTAATAACTCTTCATGCACAATTTTAACCTAACAGATTATAAATAAACTAGTTATTTAAAACTATTCTAACAGCTTATTTAAAACTGACTTTGGAGAGAGATGAGAATTGCGTTGTTTTATGGGAAAACCTGGGCTCACTAAAGAGAAAGCTGAATTATTTGCAGTAAAGACCCGACCAGTAACAAAATTTTAAAGTAGTTAAATAATGAATGTTTTATAGAGAATAGTTTGCATTTGTTTTCTACTTTCTTCAACCTATGATAAAGTGGGTTAATATAAGAATCAATTGAAAATTAAAGATCTTCCACTCTGAAACATCGCATTAGTTTTCTTATGCACAAGAAATGGATGCCCTGTTTGATATGTTAGAAATTACAAAAAATTACATATTTAACAAAATGTAGGGTTCGCCTTAGTTCACTAACCAGTTATTTAAATTTTGGTATATTTTCTGTTTTCTCTATTTCCCATCACATTTCCTCACCAGGATGCAAATTGGGTAGGTGAACTTGTAGGATCATACTCGTTTAGGTATTACGCAAAGGCAATCTCAGTAATAAGCCAGGCGACTTCTAACACAGGCGGTAAGAAATAGCACACAGAAAAAGAGCTTAAATTGCCCTTTTATTTGATTAAACTCTTTAGCAAAAACGCATGTACTTCGTTCTCGCAATAACACTGAGTGCTTGCGGTGGGAACTTGAGAATTATTTAAGAATAAAATAGCAAATAGTAGTGCTGGGCACTTCAAACCTAACAGGCACACTCAGCAACTTAACAAGTGGCACAGTTTAAACACAAGGCCAGATGGAGTATGAACAGCTAACAGGACAGGAAAGCAATTTGCGCTATGCTAGCGAAATCCCGCTCACTGACTTACTTTCTCTTTTTGTCGTTTAAATACTCTTCTTCAAATTAACTTAATTTGCATCCTGGCGAGGAAATGCGAGAGGAATTGAGAAGTTCAGAAAAGATAACGAAAATTAGAATAACTGGTTATTCAAACTAAGGCGCATCACCCAAAACGAGGGTATTTAAACATGTGAAATGAGAAGGTTTGACAGAGCGTGATTTCGCTTTGCTATTTTGTTCTCCAGCTGTTAATTTTAGTAGCGGCTACGCATTCTGGCCGTTTAGTTAGTATATCGCCGGTGAAGGGTCATAACACAGTCATAATACAGGGAAGACCCAATCCTCCTAGTCCCACTGGACCATATGATTATAAAGGGTCGACCCCCTCAAGACCACAAAAGGAAAGAAGAGAGAAAAAGAAGCTAATTAACTAAAAATAATTGGAGGTTAATTAACGAACGAAAAATAAGGAAGAGACAAATAATGAAGAAGAGACAAATAATTTAATCTAACAGGCTGATTCAGCACCCTTCACGCGTGAAGGGTGCTGAATCAGCCTGTTAAATTAAATCAAATTGTGAAGTCTAGCACTACTTCTTAACTTTTAAATTTAAGTTCTTCCCTCAAGTAGCCGGTGCTTTTTGTAAGCAAGAAGACTGTGCCTTTTTGTTAAAAAGCTTCAACAAATAAGAAGGGTATTTTACATCCTTTCCCTATTGTGTTACTCTTCACCCCTGCGCAAGAGCGCAAGAAGTCGGCAAGTTGAACTTTGAGATCTAGACACTTTGATAGCTAAGAATATAAGGTATCTCATAAATTTAGTAACTTGCACATCGCACAAAATGGAACAAATGTCCAGTTTTATTATTTCATTTATACTATTTAATGATATACTGTAGGTTCTCAAAGTACTTCCCATAGGGCTTGGGGACAATTTCAAACAATGCTGAAACTTAAGAATTAAATATCTGTATTTGATCATAAAGCTTACAGATAAAATAAACAATAAATTATCATATTACGTATGTTTACAGCTATTATATATTGCGCTGTTACAATAAATGACGGGGAAGTAAAGAGCATGTTTGAAGGTGAATGTCAAAAAAACAGAAAACTCATATTTTGTATTGCTCTCGAGTCATCCACATCATAAGTTCGTAAGGATTAATTATGTTAATTTTATTAACAGTTAAATTTTGAGTTAAACTTCCTTTCCTATCGATTCAAGTTACCACTTCCGGCCAGAACGTAGTTTTAGAATCACGTCTGAATGTTAATGAGGAAGGGCGGTATATAACCCCAAAGTTCTACAGTCTTAGTGAGAGAGATACCAGATATCCTGGCTGCACGCGTCCGCCTTTCTAGGCTACTCTCTAGTAAACTATTATTACGCTCGGTCGTACTTTAGGCCCTTGATAGCTTAGCAGTCAATTAGCGTTAAGAAGCCAACTCTGTTAGAATTTGATAGCTTCGGCTATATCTCTTTAGTTAAGATTAAAATTAAAACTAAACTCAATGACGTAACAGCCCTAATGGGCCAAAGCCTGCAGGGCCCGAAATTTGCTTTTTTGACCGTGGGCACCGGGTTGCGTAAGCATATGCCTTGAACAAGTGGTCATCTTGTCACAGGATCACAGTGTTTAGTCCCCAAGCGAACATGATAAACATTTAATCGACCCAAGTGATGGAAATCAAGGGATGAAAGACTGAGTCGACCTTGCCCAGCCTGAAAATTCAACCCCGGACCTGTGGAGCTGCTGCGCGATGCGCTAGCCACTGCGCCACCGAGTCCCTTTAGTTAAGATTCGTTTAGTTTAATTCTTAGTCTCTTAGTTTGAAGCACAAGTGTCGGCTTTATTGTACAGCTCCAAGACGGAGTTTTCTTAAACTTTAATTGGGATAATAAAGGGTTATTTTTCCCTTCCATCTTGTTGTTCCTGTCACACGAACTCAATAGATTATTCGCTTATCAGTTCTTAAGATTTTTCACTTCCAACAGTAACTTAGAATTACACAGTGGGGAATCCTACAAGTTTAAACCGTCCATTTAGAAGCTGTAAATTTTAATTCTAGGTATAAAAAATGAAGAGTTTTGAAGTAATGGATATGTTCGGAAACTGTACAGTTCGTGTCAACCAATTCATCTTTTTCTTCAAAAGGCATGATATTTCTTTTCTTTTTGAAAACATGACTAGCATAATTAAATATGTATTTTGTGTACGAATTATTTGCTACTTAATTGATTTTTTCCAATAACATAATAAAAGCGATAAAATATAACCTAAAAAAATGAACACGCTTTGTTGCAAGGGCTGAGCTGTTTGAATTGGCCTATTTTTCAATCAGATATTAATACGACAAGATTTAAGCACACATTGATACACCTGACTTCGACTTAGCAGAGGAGCTTCGATTCAGTATCAGCTAGATAATTACTTCAAAATTACCATCACAAACACTACAGTTTATTTCGTGTTCTTCAGTTCTGTTTACAGTTCTGTTCTTCAGTTCTATTTACATTTAACGTCCTTTAAAGGGCGCCACAATACGGTCTTGAGGTTATTATGAAGCAAGAGACATGAAAATATGTAGTGCTCATTGGGACCTGAATACTGGACCTCTCGAATACGTTTCGAGTACAATAGGATGGCATGCGTATCGGAGAGAGAAAATACCTTATAAGTTTAATGAAATTTTATATGGGAAAAATTCGTATGTCGCAAACTCATAATATGCTAAACGTGATACTTAATTTGGCAAACGTCTCATACTAAAGCTTATATTATAGGTCCATTTTATTATAGATCCTTTTTATGTCAGTGTAACATAACATGATGTGAGAATTGATCGGCGTTATCTTTATCGGTACCACGCTAAACATTTACAGACAACACTTCAAAAGGTTGCAGAAATTTCAATAGCTTATTATTTGAAGACAATGGAGTCTCTAGCCTAGCATACAGTGGACAGACCTTTAACAATATGCTGATTATGTATGGAATCTGTTGCATGTACATGCTTAAAAACTTCCTTGTTAAAGATGTGAATTAACATTATCAATCTCGACAATTTCATACTAATGAATACGTACAAATGAGTACAAATGTCTCATTCGCTTTCATTTAACGACCTGAAAACATTTTCTTTTCTCTACAGATATAATGATGATATTATCACTTTGAACAGTTTTAATCTCATTGAATCTTGCAATATTTACCCTTCATGTCATAAACTTAAATGAGCCAACTCAGATTCATTGACTGCTGATTATCAATATCCATGCATTTTCAGTCCAGATGATGGAAGACTTTTCGACAAAAGATGAGATTTCAAATGCCCTTCAATCAAGCTTGCTAGTTGTAACACTAGCATCTCAGAAAAGGTTATAGCAGATACTTTTTATAATCAATACCATTTCTGAAGTTCACATTTTTTTTTTTTAATGTTTAAAACTTCTTTAACCAGTATTACTTGGCGAGATGAAAAGTAAAAGCCAATAAAAACCTGCTTTATATTCAATTTCACTTTGCTTTTACCAGCAAGTAATACTTTTCCTAGCTTATTTATAACATCTTTTTGTAAGTAGACACGAATAATAATTAAATTTCGTTTAGTTTCATTTATTCGAAATTGTACAAATCACAGTTTTTTGGGCATTTGTTGTTAGTTTTCATGTTAAAAGTTTCTTTCTGACCATTCTTTCCGGTGAAGAAAGGCACTCACAAGTGTCCGAGCGGTAAATTCTTTGAACACTGGTGTTCGGTCCTAGGTTCGAATCCCACGAACGGGCTGGTAACATGGGCGGTTTCGTGATTTTTCCCATGTCTAACGTGTATACTTGTCAGTTTCTCTTAGAATGAACTCCACGAAGGCATCGCTCCCCTTAGGCAGATAGCCCTAGGGGCTTTGCCGTAATCTCATAAAAAAATAGGCGACTTTTAGGTGACCTCTTCCCTCGCGGAACTTAATTAACGCTCCTTTTAAGGATGCTTCTACATGTTCTGGCAGAATGCTAGTCAAGTTTGACCGGTCAAACTATAAAATTTCGAAAACCCAAATGCGGGGAACATTTGTATTATACTTCTGTGGCCTAAGTAATAAGCTTTACTCAGGCACTGAATTATCCAAGATATATAGATGAACTACTGATTCGTTGTTATGTATCGACCTGAACTTTGTTTCCAAATCAATTCCAATTGAGAAAGGAGAACGCATTAGTTCTTGCCTGGAAAAATGTAAAGAACATAACTTTCCGTCGTTGTTTGTGCAAATTGTGATTTATGATCATGTTCGTCAATGACGAGGATTTCTTGTTTTGAAACCAGTCCTATATCTGTGCCTGATATCTTGAATTTAGATACGCTTTCAGAGAAAATAAGCGCTAGTGAAAAAGTGGTATAGGCCTTGATGGATGTAGACGGTTCTGTTTCCGTTACGTTGTTTCAAGAAACAGTCGAAATAATGGGAAATATACTGGTAAAGCAAGATATAAGGAGAAAGAGGAGAAGAATAGAAATGAAAACGACATGCGTAGCAAGAAATTTTGACAGTTTGAAAAAAAAAAAAAAAAAAAAAAAGTTTGTTTGAAAGTCTGAGGAAGAGTTTTAGTCTTTCAATTGACGAAGAGTTCAGATAAGATCTGGCGAGACGTATTAGATCTATGTCCGTAGATGACGTTATGAAGTGGATACACTGCGAATTTCTAAAACTATGATGACAGTCTTGAAAGCAGGCAGATATTCGAAGTTTTATGCCACGACATTACGAAATTCGTAACTTTCATGTGAAAATACGCATGGTAATTTTAAAATGGTTTTAATTATTTTTTTGAAATACAAAAATCAAGTGCATGTGTTTTATATAATCATCAACTTATACGATCTGCACAGGTTTCGAGATTATTATTTAATAGTGGCCAACTAATCCAAAAATACGATCAACATGTTGCAATTTCCATAGATGACATCACAAAACCTGAAAAGGTAATGTTTAAAATTATATATTCAATTATCCAGAAAAATCTTCTACCCTGAGAGAAAGAGAGAGGGAGAGATTTAAATGCTTCTAGAATTTTTTAAGCCTTAAAAACTGAGTTTAAGTTCTTCATCCCTCGTATTATAACATAAATTTGAATTCTGAAAAAATAAAACATTCTTAAATGCAGAGATTACATGTGACTTGTGTTTTTAAGTTCATAAAGATGATAAATGAGGTAGAAGAGTCCTAAGGAAACATCATCATATATTAATAGATACGTTTCTACCGAATATAAAAGAAATTGTTAGTATTTTCAAAATAAAATTTTACATAAAAATATTAAAGTACTCTTTGACTGAAAGACGAAATGAGGATTAATGCATAAATACTGTCTCAAATCTAGGTCTAGTTTTGATTCCCTGCATTTAAAATACACAAATGCTAGTCGTTAGAAAAACTTCAGAATTTAAAAGGCACTTTATTTGAAACCAATATTCCTTATGAACCATCAATATGTGGCATGGTGTCTTGTGTTTTGAAACCGATTAATAAAAAGTTTTCTCAAACGTGACAGCAAATACTTTTTTTGGGAAGGGAGCGGTAAATGATGAATAGCAAGCATGAAGATTCCATCTTCTTGGAAAATCGATCCAAATAAAAAGCCTAAAATAGCACCTGAGCGAAAGGAAAATTTATTGGCCTTGAAAATTCGAACAGATAAAATAATAAAAAAGCATTCCTTGAAAAGCGGCGACGAGGAATTTCACTCACGTCAGCAGTGAACATCCGTAGGCCAATGCGAATCGGAATTCTGCCTGAAATAGCTTTTAAAGGAAAAAAAATGGAATGAAAACTAGTTTAGGAATAAAAGGATTTAAGAAATGCTCTTCTCATTTTCCTAAAATTCAAAATACTGGAAATACTACACCTTTAACGTTATTACTTTTAATATGCTTGGATCAGATAGACAGTAGTTTCTGTCTTTCCATTTTAATTGTATGATTAATTGACGAAATAACAGTCGCTAACGTTTTTCTGAGATATTAAATACCGTCATTCTCTTTTAACTTATATGGAAAATATTCCCGTTTTCATCACGGTACCAGTAGAGATTTGAACATAGACGTTCTTTAGCTGATTTTATTACCTTTGCATGCTAACTAACACCAGTGATTCATTTTCTGAGAAGATAGAAAGCTTTTGCGAAATAAATTTATATAGGTATATACGAAATATTTTTCAGTAACGTTTTATAATTAAGTTATTTTTAGAATTAACACTTCACAATACACGTTTCATATACACACACACAAGTTTTATAAATAATACTTTATGCAATATAGCTAATATAATTACTCTTCTCCATAAAATGCTAAACGTCATAAAATATTCAATTATTAAATATTGTTGTTATTGTTGCACTTCTTTGATCTATAATCACCCCAAGCCCACGAAATTCCTCGTGAGCAAGTTTTCGCCTGTCGTTGGCAATAGCCTTCCGCCCCCATTTTAATGGAGAGCAACCCTGGGACGGAGTCTGGGGGTCTCCCACCCCTCTTTCCCTAACACTAACCTCTCCAGAGGACATTTGGCTCGACGCATATTTAGAGTGTCTCATGCCGCACAGACACTATACATTGACAACCATCCATGCCTCCTACGGGATTCGAACCCGAGCGTTTCGGCACGGCAGTCAGCGACGCTAACCATTATATCTTTTGGGCAGCAGTTACATAGTAAAATATCAATAACGCAATCAAAATTTTGAAAACATAAATTTGTACTGAAATTGAAATTCATTAAACTTTTATATATAATGATGACTGAATATAAATTATATATATATAATTTATATTCAGTCATCATTTGTAAATCTGTTCATCTTAATTTTTCTAGTAAAACAAATTAGACAAGGCCATAAACATACATATCCATCGCACTACTAAAAATTAGCAAACTCTTCAAAGAGAATATTTTAAGACACCGAGTAAAGCGCTCGAGTATCTATTAAGCAACCTGCATCATAGTATGTGGTAGGAGACTGAATTTTACATATCCTAATTCTGCTCAAGACTGGCATCATTTCTCTGGGGCCGTTATCCCTGACACATCTAATGTCAGGATTTAGAGGTGGTAGCTAGAGTTCGCGCATTTGCGGGGAAGCACGGGTGTAAACACGGGAACTTAAATTCAACTAGCGTCTGCGCCCTAACGATAAGGTGTTTCTAATGCCTCTAGCTTATGCATGCCGGTCATTCCTCTCAGGTATTACTGCTTTATCCCATCGGTGCTGTCGAAAGCGACGAGCATTAATTCGGGAGCAAAACTTCCCCGTAGAGAATTTCCAAACATTACGTAAGGGCCTTTGAGGCATGGTTCCTATGCAAGACCATGTAAGCATGATGGACAGACTCCAAGAAATTTTGATTCCTGTTAGACTTAGTATTACTCATTCAGAAAGGCATTGAAGACTCAAGTTGAGTTGGGAGATACGGGAAAATTATACTAAATAGGTTGTAAGTGCATTGAGGGATATATATTCAATCAGAGAGCAAATGGTGAGGCTGTAGTTTGGATAAATTGAATTTACTCAGATATTTCATTACCATCCATAACCATTCTACCCATAACCGGAGAGGATAGAATCGAGAGAGAACGCTAAATGGTAATGACTGAATATATTAGATGTTATATTTGTATTTTCGTTTGAATATAATTGGTTTTGGTTTTAATAAAGCTTAAGGCTTCCGAGCAGAAAAATATTCTTGCAAATAATAATATCGTAGTCATTATTCTTTGAGTAATATATTTCTTTGGTTTTAATATAAATGGTTTTGTTTCAATTACTTAATATATGTAATTTTGTTAAAAGTTTATATGATTGATTTGAAACAAATTAAACTTAGGTTATTTTGGTCAAAATAGGTAATGTTGTAGATAACTATCAGAAAATGGTATTTGGGGGAAGAAATGAAAAGGAAAGCTTATTAGTAGATCTAAAATTAGAAATATATTTTAACATTAGAGAATTCACATTTTCCATCTGCCTTCTTCATTCGAGTGAATGGGCTCACTGCATGGGAACACTTAGAATTTTGCTTATGCACGGCATAGTATATTTTATTTTGGAATGTATTTATTTAAGTATTTATTCTAAGAAAAACTTCTAGAACAGAGTAGCATTCATTTAGTTTTCTGTCAGAAATTACAAACAATTCTTCTAAAACTGATATTGTCCTTTTCTTCTATTTAGTCTCAAACTTCACTTTTAATGTTATCAGCATAACTTTTGAGTCCGTATCACTTTCCAAATATTGTCACCAAGTGTTATTGTCCTATATCATTTTTAAAAGATATCATTACGATGTAAAAATGTATGGTAACACAACTAAGAGTATGGTGTGAACAAATGTTATCTCCATATATTATATTTGCGGTTATAATACAGCGAATATAATAAAAACATTTAACACTTTATCGGGAATTCTAATGGTATCTAATTTGAAATAAGTTATTATTTCCACTCACCAGCATGATACCATTTGGCGATACGTCAGATATCTAATTTTTATTTTAAATGTAATCTGCCTTCTATTGATTTAAAAACCATAAACTCAGTTCTTTATTTCATTTTTTATTTACCTACTGTACCCCGGAAATTGCGCTAACAGGATAGTTAAAAAACATTATATATATTCTTTCCTTTTAACAGTAATTTATTTGTAAGTCCAATTTGGATTTTCCTTTTTATAGTAATTTTCTCACTTTTATACAACATAAGTAATTCAACGCAATATTGAGCTTGGTGAATAATAGTACGGCAGAACTTATCACCGTATCGGGAATTCAAAAGATATGCTGTTTTTAAAACATTTGTGATTTAGCTGCCGAATTTTATGTTGCGTAAATTACGTTGAATAATAAAAACGTGATGTTAAAAGACGTTTTACGTCAGCGGGAATGAGTTAAAGAGAAGACAGATAAACAGTGAGGTCATGAGAGCAGAAAATACTGCAACAAACCCTCTGGTGCAACGTTAAAATGCCAATCCTTTCAAAGTTTCTTTTCTTATCCTTAACAGCCTGTACAAGCCGTTAAATTTTATTGAAATGGGAAATATGAAACATAAACTGTTTCCTTATCCAAAATCGAACCATATAATCTTAAAATATGTTTTCGAATACGTTATACAAGAATGCTTACGAAAATAATACCACGTATAGCCCATCCTACGTTTGTAATACCAATGGAAAAGCTATGACGCCTTATTTACTTACTCCCATTATAATTGTTCTCATCTTTTCTTCAATTTGATAACTCGATGAAGAGCTATCAGGGACCACACTTTTAGACCGGATGGCTAATGCAGAAAGTATTAAGTCTTCTTGAGGCAGGAAACATGAAATTGAAATGCGCCATCACCGAGAAATTAACTATGGCTCTTTTTTTTGCCAGCATGCGCTAACCACTAATGTGAGTACGAAAATAATTCCTTATAACTGTAAATGCTCACTCAGAACTCCCTTCCGTTTTCTTAATTATGCATTTTAATTTTATAGACGTATTTTCCTAACCAGCTTTATAGATATTCTAGGATAAAAGATCATTTTTTAAGAAGAATCAATACTCAGTGCTTCTACTGAGAAGGTAATAATCCGAGTTCTCATTAAGAAAGGAATATATTAATAATATTTAATTAACGTACAGCGGTAAATTTCATCACATTAGCTAATTAATTTTTAAGCATTAGCAATACTCAGTACACGTAGAATTATTATTCTAAGAGAGAAATGCAAAATAGTCAACAGTTGTTATTTCATTTAAGATTTAAGGAAATTTTTTCTCTCCTTTGTTAATGAATACAACGAAATTCCGTTTACCATCGCTGTATTAATTAAGTTCTGTTCTATACTTGTTCCTTGTAATAATATTTGAATACATCTGTTTTCGTTAGTAACTGTACACTTTTAATTTGTCGGCATCGATATGTTTGAAAGCAATCCATACAAATTCAAATGGAGATTAATGTAATGTAATGAAGAACTTTCGTAACGTAGTTACACTGCGTTTATCTGCATATGTAAAATGAGTCGGAATTCATTTACATTCCAAAACAATATATGCAAGATTTTAAACTATGTAACACAGATCCATTTCATAAACAGGGCCCATAAAATTCCATACATATTTTAATGAAATAAAATTCTTTGTTTTGTGTGAGCACGGAACTTAATTCTAGGCTTATATAATCACACATTTCATAAGTTACGTTAGGTTTAATGCAATTTCCAGCACCTGTACCTGTATAGATTTTATAGCGCTCAAAATTGCAGTGTGAGGGTCATTAAGAACCAGACACATAACAGAAGGGCGAGCATTTGCTTGAACAACATTGGTAGAAGTCTCCACGAGGATTTCTGCATACGTAGCTGTAATTTCTCGATGACGAACATTCAATATAACAGATTCTGACGCATCACGATGTCCTTCAAGGCTTCCCACGCTCATTCATATTTATTATCATAAGTTATATATCACATATTATAATCATGAGAGTAACAACAAACGTTGAGCCAATGCCATACTGTATCTGTAGCGATAATTCAATTCAGTTTCGAAACCAAAAGGCAGATACCATCTGTTAATGTGTATATATTATTGTACTTTTTGGAGATCCTGTATATGTTACCCACCATGCGTAAAGAACAAGTATTCTGCAGAATATTTAGGCAATTAATATAAAACGTGGCAAGGCCTTTTTTATTAACAAAGCATTAAATATCTGAATTAATTTAGTTTTATACGTTTTCCCTAGGTACGCTATATAATACATAGCCATTATTATTGTGATAAATACTATGTAAGGTAAATTTAAATAAAAAAAGTCATGAAAATGTTTTTCTTAATGATGTAACCAGTCAATAAATTACAAATGCTTCTTAGTTAAAGTAAGCATAAAGAGTTTAGAAAAGTCTTTTTCTGAAACGAAGCATACGAGATGAAAAAGATAGAAAATAAAGGCATGTCCACATAGAGTTCAAGACATGCCCAGTGCCTTAACATAGAATTACATTTCGTGGGATTCTACTGGAAGACGCTAATATCACGATAAACTTGGTTTTAAGGATGCTCATGAGTTTAGCATTTGAAATAACAGTCCTCACATTTGAAATTTCTGGCACCGATCATAAACACAAATCGATAATTTTCTGAATCTTGATCAAACTTCGTACTGAACAATAATACGGAATCTATTTTACTGGTTTCTAATAACAAGAAATATTTTCCTCATTTAAAACAAAAGCATTCTGTTTGTGGCCTAACGTGACACGCGGCGATCGCTTATGTCATCGCACGGAATGTTAGAAAAATATTTCATACTTTTTCTAAGTTTCTTGCACGCATATAGTCTTCTAGTTTCTATCATTTCTTTCATTGTCTTTTTTATAATGTATTGAATTTGCTTACTTCTTCTGCTATAATCGTATATTAATAACTACAAAAGCAGTTATATATGCAATGATTTTGTTTCATATTACTAATCCATTAAGCGTTAGAATAGCGTTTGTTTCATATTACTAATCCATAAGCGGATCATATTATCATTTGTTTCATATTACTAATCCATATTACTAATCCATAATTTATAGAATCCATAAGCGTTTATTTCATATTACTAATCCATAAGCGTGTAGGCTTTCATTTGACAATGTTTAATGTATAAGTTAACAACAATGTGAAATAAACGTTTTGCGTCTTTATTCGAATACTGATGGGCTTATGACATGTCGGCTAATATCTATCTTTAATTCAAGATACGATGGTTTTTGAGAATTTAATGTTATTTATTATTACTGTTACTCATTTGATAATTTTTTTACGTTTCTGCAGTTAAATAATCTTCTTAAACCTCGCGACTTCTTTGGGAAAAAATGTATGGATTTCTAAATACAGGGTGATTTGAAATTGTTTTTACAAATTAAGAGGAGTGATAGTACGTATCCATATGAGCAATAAATACCATAGAACTTAGGGTCGCATTTCACTCTGGGAGACAGAAAAAAGAAATATTAGAATTCCAACCCGGACCCTTACAACAGTGTTGGAAGAGCGAATGAACGAGACCAAAAGTTGCGCAATCAGTTTAGCGAGAAGCTCATAGAGACTGCACAAAACGGATAAAACCGAAAACTTGGCATTCGAAAGTTAATTCGAGCTCAGCCTTTGATGGCAAACACTTAAATGCACATCTTTGGTTTGCAAGGTCGCAACCTGACAAACGACTGCAACAAGTTAACTATCTAATGAAGGGCTGAATATTATAATGAATCAAGATAGGTTTGATAGTAGCAAGTTAGCAGTTTTCCCCTTTGCCATCTTCTATCCTGTCCTCCTGGACTTGATAGAAACTAGAAGATAATAACCTGATGATAACCAAGATGATTATGGACTTGAAGAGTCCTTCTATGGGACACGAAGTTCTGACAGCCAAAACACAGCATAAACGTTTTATTCCAATCTCGGCATACAGCGGAAGATGGAGTTTGTAAATAACATTCAGCCTCTGATTAGATAATTAACTTGTTGCAATCGTTTGCGAAGTTGACACTCTGCGAACCAAAACCGTGCATTTGAGTGTTTGCCATAAAAGTCTGAGCTCGAATTAACACTCGAACGACAAGTTTTCGGTTTTATCCGCTTTGTGCACTCTCTGTGAGTTTTTCACTAACTGATTGAGCAACTTTTAATCTCGTTCATTCGCTGTCCCAACATTGTCGTAAGCTCAGGCATTGTATCATACATCAAGAAGTTCTATGGAATTCTAATATTCCTCTCTTTTCTGTCTCTCAGAGTGGAATGCGACCCTATGTTCTGTGGTAATTATTGCTCATCTGGATGAGTACTATTACCCCTCTTAATTTGTAAAATCAATTTAGAATTACCCTGTATATACAATATAGAATGATACGTAAAGATAAATTATTGTGCAGTTCTTCTCTTTAAAGATTATGTTTGAATGCAATAATTTAGTTTCATATATTCTATGTATATTTCTTTTTCTATATATTTCTGTATAATTTTATTTTGTACTGCATTTGTTACACATCTTATTCATTAGATTTTTCCTTTGTTTTTTCTTCCCGAAAATTTTCAGCAAATATAAATGCACTCGGGTGGCTGTGAAGCAGTACAGTGCAAGTTTTGCACGGTTAATATTTAATGATCATTTGATTATGAATAGTTATATATTTCATATACTGTTAGCTATATTGTACACATTACCAATGAATTTCTTTTAAATGTACTGTTGAAAACAGAAGCAGAACAAGAATCACAGGTAATTAATTTCTGAACTCAAATTTTTATGCCTTCTTCTGTATGTTTTTTCAAACTATAATGTAAATGTTGTGCATAAATTATGTCTAAAAATGCTGTTTCCAGTGGGGAAGCGTTTACTTATATACTTAGTAAAAATAATTACATTGGTGGCTGGGTAAGAAATTTAACATGGAAATGCAAACCAATTCATATTTGGTACTTTCAAATGGAAGGTGACGATGGATCTTAATATTTGTCCGATGAGAACACTGGACAGTTGTTTTTTAATCATTAGGTAAGGCAACATGATCTTATCAGTTGTTGCGAGATTGTAAAAGCCATGCCTTCCAGTGACGAGGAATAATGCAATAATGCATAGGCAAATATGCAACATGTAGCATGGATTCGCAACCATTCGGATTATCTGAAATACGCTCTGACAAACTGGCATCTGGAATGCCAAATTCGCTTTACGATCCAACTTCACGTACTCATTTTCTGATTCTATATTTTCTAGCATGATGGTTATGTTTAATGGTCGGGTCTCGCATGTTTTAACAACCTTTAAGTAAACATGAGGATCAGCTTGCTAATTTCAGCGGAAGAAAAGCACATGATTGCACAATTTTCTCTTACCGAAAAGTTTCGAGTAGGCTATTTTTAGGTAGCGCATTCATGAAACATGCATGTTATGAAAATTGACACCAACCGATCCTGCATATCGCGCTAATACTGTTGTCTAATATTCGTTGCGGAATGTTACTAAGGAGATCCTCTGCCGCAACGAGCTTAGGTCTACATTTGAAAGTAATTATTTACCATATAACCTCGATGAGAAAACTATACGCATCATTGTCAATTCTCAATTCATGGCATCTAATATATAAATTTTAATATTTCTATGATGAGACAAATTGTTTTAAACGCAGATTTCTTACTCTACCGAAATTTACGCTATCTTCTCCTTACATATATAATATTCTGGGGAATGATTTAAAGATGACAAAACATAGCTAACATTTATTTAGCGCTATTAATTTTGATTTTGTGCTTGAATATTATTAACACTAATAAACGTTAATAATATTAACTCAAATATACCTTTAAATTTTGAAATATTACATACTTTTTAATTATACGAAATATTTAATGCAAATTATTATTATTAAATAGAAGTACTAAGAATACAATTTACCTTATGCATTCAAAGCCACTTGGATTCAAAATTATGTTGGATCAAAATTTTAATATTACTTTAAGAATATCAGAGCGTTGTCTTCAAATTACTGAATTATACGTTTATACTGTAATTTTAAACTAAACGAACCAACGTTTCGAAGTACTTGTGTATCATCTGTAATGAAATTAAATAAGCTTAATGCTTACTAAAGTGCCTTGCTGTACATAATATGTGTTTAAGGAAGCAGTTCAGTTGATCAGGTTTGAAATTTTGCTATTTCAGACTATTTATCAGCTACATGGGAGCTAGCTGTATCACCTAGTGAGTAATAAGAGAATGTAATTTAAAGATTATGTGCATTTATTGAAACAAAAAGAGTTCGGATAACTTTATATATATATATATATATACATATATAACTTATAAGTATACTATATATGCATATAAAAGAAAATCAAGAAATCTAAACATTATCAAGCAAATTTTAGACGACTAAAAAATTTGACCAAAAAATCTGATGTTTCATGAAAATGTAATTCATAAAGAATTGAGAAAAATTATATTTCAGTTTTAAAAATGCTACAAAGTCCTGCAAAGCATTGAGAAACAGCTGAGGAAAATTCCAAACTTTCGAGAGTCAGGGATTGAATATGTTTCCAGAAAAAAGAGTCATAATTTAAAAACAAAAAATACGTCATATTTTTCAGTTGCCAAAAAGTGGAAAAGCTTGATTACAGATCATGGCATCCATAAAATTTCAAACTTCGAGAAATGTGCACGAAAAATAAAATCTAGGAATTAGCTTTATCAATGTTTGCATTGTTCAGCCACTTACAGGCAATGTGAAGACGGAGACAGTAAATTACATCACTTTTGCCAAATTTGTGGAATGCATGTAAAGGGAAATCATGCAGGCTTCAAAGCAGATCATGATCTCATATCAATAAACAGTAATTAGTAATAATAATAAGAATAATAAGAATAAAGTTTACTGGGACTTTAAAAAATAACATCGTCACTTTAATCAATAAATGATATAAAATATTTATTTACTCTACTAAAGTATTTCGGAAATAATTAAAGCATTATGTGAGAATAGGGAGTTCCAAAAGAAGAATTATTTTCCAAACTAATTAGAAAAACTAACTAGTTTCTGTTTTGTATTAGACATTTTGTTTTTATATTCACGGTATAAAGTGTTTTAAAAAATGGATATTGCAGGACATCTCAAGCAAATTTTATTTCTCCTACATGCACTTTACTAGGAAAAAATCTCTACATTTCCAGTTAGAGATCACGTCAAACTGACATTTTTATCATTTATTAGATAAATTTCGTTTTTACAATTACATTTTCGGAACTGTTGGTATTTAATATGTTTCTGTGAATGGTGAGATAATAATGTTGCGAAAGTCTCTAATTTTCTCAAGAAACTTAACTTTGCATGTCATTTCAATGATACATTAACAACAAATTCACGCACTACGTTCAGCTATATCTACGAATTTCAACATCAAATTTGTTGCTACCATTCGACATTGGAATAAAAGCTAAAATTTTAAACTTCTTTAGACTACGCAATGATTATGATATTTTCCTCTTTGCTAAACGCTTTATAGCTTACAACATTTTAAAAATGTTATTTAGAGGATTTAACCCCAGCTTTCCACTGTCTGCCATCCTTAAAGTATCTAGGGGATTAAAATTACACACTAAAGATGTTGCTGTAAATTAATTAAATCCTCACGGGATTTCTAATTAAATTTTGTGAAAGGTCTAGGTCTATATTTAAACATTTTGCAGCATTACCTGTGATTATAGCCGTAAAGTTTTGCCGCTCTTCATAAAATATTTCAAGAATTACAAAAGGCGTTAGGCGGAAAATATTTAACTATTTTGAAAGGTGTAGCTTTTGTAGGTAAGCAAAGAAATTCTGTAGCGTAATGTTTGCAGCAAAATTCCTACAATTGGTCTTTAAAATAAATTTTACATTTTTCGTAAAATCAAAGTCACGCCTCAATAAAAGTTAAGTCTGAATGACAACACTTAGAGAATGACTTATTTTGAAAACATCAGATTCTAAACACGTGGAGATATCCTGAAGCAGATTTCCGGATAGAAGCTTCCATGATTGTAGATATGTCTTAAAAACAAACGTAGATACGTCTTAAATGCAGAATAGGCTTTAAACATAAATTCTCTGTTATTAGATATATTCTCTACTTTGACATATCTGCTTTAAGACATATCTATATTTCTGTCTTAAACAAAAATGTTGCTATGTCTTTAACTTGATTGTTGATATGTTTTAAACATAAATATTGTACTCAACGGTTTTTAAGAATCCGTAAAACAAGACTGTGCCCTGCCGATTGCTGCAATTTGTTCTCACAGTCGAATAGTAAATCATCATGAAATGATGTATGAGGGTCTGAGTATATTTTATTAAGCTGCCCAAAAATGTTTTCGATCATGAAACTACAATTTAAAAAAAGAGGGAAAACTTTCTTTATGAAGAAAAAAATTTTCAATTCGTGCAACTGAACTTAGAGGTAGACATAAGATGTAATAATTTCTTACGAAGTAAAAAATTCTCAATTTTTTGATAAATTTAAAAGGCAGGAGAAAGGACAGTTTTTGTTTTAGGAATATTTTCCCTCTTTTATTGAATTGTAGTTTCAGGTTAAAAAACATTTACTTGTTTATGGTAAATATAATTCCCCTCATCCCCTCGCAATTAAATGATACAAATACATACACTCTACTTTTCGATTAATGATTTTTGGAAAACTAAGAGCAAAAATTATTCATTAGTGTAAAATTTAATGAATTACTCTAAAACAAGTTAAACCATTTCTACTGTCAAAAATGTCTTGCACATTAAGCAATAAATTTTGCTAAAATGATCGATTTCGTATTTATCAAAACTGACCAGATCTCTTGCAGATCAGCTTTGTCTACGGTCATTTTCGGAAGCAGATAAGCAGTCGTAATAAAAAGTCTTTGTCATTTTTCAGTGCAGCCTGCTATTTTGTTGCTATCATAATCCTCTTGCGCTATTCTACAGTTTCTCTTGAAAATCGGTAGAATTATTAGGTATAAGAGGAAGACCATTATTCGAAGTACGAAACTGAAATAAATGTCTACGAAATTTGCATTCAGAGAAGTTCCAATTTATTAGTATTCATTTATTGGATTGAACTTTCATATTTCGCAGTAATTATGTTTCAGTGTTCCGAACTTTTGCAAGGTATGGGACTGAATATTGCATGGGATCACAGGTGTAAATAAAGAATTTTCTTCTTGTAAATAGAAAGAAGTTAAACTATTAATAATGAATATAACAGAAAAATAAATCAAAGAATATAATGTTGCAAAGAAAACTAGGGCTAAATGCGAAATCTTTCTGTTGTAAAATTTCTTCTTCCGATAATCCTTAACCCTTTGCACCCGCCCCCAAAAGTAAAAATTTCTATTTGTTGCGAAAGTACAGAGCAGGTAGTCGATTTGCTTGTTTTTGCTTCGAAACTCTAATTTTAACTGAACAATTCTTTTTGCAACCGATTTTAATTATATTCAGTGTTTTAGGTTTTTTAGTATTGTAAAATTTTTTAATGAAGAATTTTATACATTTTTCCCTTGCCGCGAAGTGAGAACTGAATTGATTGAATGAGAAATGCATCTGTAGTGCGATTCGAGGAAAAATGTTTAAACGAACTGCAGCAAAAAAAGGGTAAAATTTAATAGGCTCTGCAAGGAAGTGTACATAGCATATAATTTTAAACTGATATTAGATTAAATTAATTCCACTATCTATTAGAAAATAATTATTGTAGATCATATGTTGATGAATGGCATTTGTAAAAGGTCACTTTTTGAAAGAGACCTGCATTTTGTCACTTAAAACTCTGTGTAGCGGTATTAAATTAAATAGAAACATTTTTAACAAAAATCCTCATCCTTTGAAATCTAAAATTTTTAACAGGTTCTCAGCTAAGAAACTGTTGAAAATACACCTCCAGGTCTTCTGAAACTAAAATCAATATTTGCTGATTCTACTATGCAGGATTATGAGCAGAAACGAACACTTGACGTATTAGTAATTCATGTGTAAATATTTATTATAGTTTTGAGAATATATAGGGAGTTTGAAAAAAGAAACATTCAGTACGAAATTAGGAAATAACTTTCTCCTTTGAGTAATAAGTATCTAAAAAATGTAGCGTCTGTTTTCCTTTATAAATATTCCTCAAAATTTAAGAGATTTTATTTTTAAAGTAAGACGCCGCAAAATGTTCTGAAAACATTTTAGTATATAACGGTTACACAATTATTCCGAAAATATCACTGCAATGCCGTCATTATCTATTACATTAATGATCACACTTAAATTAAATTTAATTTATGCTTAATATGTATTACTTCCGAACGACAGATTGTAGACGAATTACATACGACAATAAAAATATAATTGAATAGTCGAAGCTGCATATGAAAATAACTATTCACATTTGCGATAATGGGACAAGACACTTTGGAGGCGTCCAATGCATCTGGTCCATCTAATACTTCTTATACGTCAGAAGGCAGTAAGCTATTAAAAGCTCATTAATTTCGCCGTTCACGTTTTCCAACTTAGTTACCAAACTCTAGAAGTGGTTTCGTATTTCAAATCGCGTTATTGATGAAGATACAGCAATAAGGGAATATTACAATAATATGAACATAAAGAATTAAACATGTGCGAATGATTCTGAAACACGTAATAACAGTAGGGTAAGAAAAAAGATCTTTATTCTTTATTAAGTAATGTAAGAAATAAGTTCTGGATGAACTTCTCGCATTTAGAATTAACTAGGAATTTATAATCAGACATAAATTAAGATTGAATTTGATGATGTATGATTTCAAATCATGTATCACTGACATTCGATAAAAGTAACGTATACTACTTTAAGTATGCCTAATATGTGTACCAACTTAATGAAACTTTACGTGTGCCAAATATGAATCAACGCTGTCGTACAATAATACATATGTTTTGCAATTTCTTACATTAGTTAAATCGGTATTTCCTTTCTTCGAGTAATATTTCAAACTCGAATATACTTAAGATCTAATAAATCCGAGGGGACTACTTATTTATTTTCAGATTTAATCCGAATATCTTAAGAAGCAAAATTGTATCTAGTTGTTTGGAATTTATCTCCAAATTTCTGATAATTAGATTATAAAAATCTGATAAGTACACCACATAATTTCCTTGTATGGAATATTAAATTATACGCAACTTTCCTGCATTTCATTTAAATATATTGCGTTAAAAGTAAACGAATTTTGAATTAAATCTACTTCATCGAAACACATAGAATATAAACCACATTAGAATAAATGCACTCTAGCGACACTTCGGCTCTAGGTTCACTTCACAGCTTTACATCTCATTCATTTTGTAACTCAGAGTGCACAAAATTTATCTTATCTGAAGAATTGCCACATGTTCTATTCAAATACTATAATAATGTGGGATGGCATCGTTCATTATAATCAGCTGACGCGACAAGCTGTGAGAATAAATCTTTTACCTTTTTTTGATCATGATGTCAGACGATTCCGCCATTAAGACGATGACGCGACTGAAAGATGTTTACATGTAAAAGACAATCGATTCTCTTCATTTATATATATCATCTATGAAAATTCATTTTTCTACACATGTAATCATTTTATAGTCTGTAGCAACTATTTATGTTTCATTAAATATTCGAGTTATAAGTCGAATTAGTCATTTCAAGCCCTTAGACAGCCACATCGGAAGTAAGTTTACAAACATCATATTCCTAGACAGTAAGTACCGATTCTACAATAAATCTAAAACGATGTATAAATGAAATTAAACAAATAATAAAAAAAAAAAAAACTTTTTTTCAGACAACTCAGCGCCGCTTACCTAAAGCGCATGAGCTACTAATTAATTCAGTTCCAACTTCGCGGCAAGGCAAACATACATAAAAATTCAAAATATATTCATTAAAAATTCAAAGATATAGAAAAACATAAAACACCAAGTACAGTTAAAACAATTAAAAAACAATTTTTATAATTAAAATTACAGTTTCTACGCAAAAACAAGCTAATAACCCAAATGATAATTCCAGAAGTCTCCCTCGGCAAAAAGACACTGGAGTCCTAGAAACTTATTTAATTTCTCGGAGACGCTATGCTGAGTCAATATATGAGATAATTTAATAACTTAAATGATAATTCCCGAAAGGATTAAGCATAATTTAATTCGCAATAATAAAAGACGACGTAGCTTTGTTTTTGCGAAGCTTAGTTTCTCTAGATTGGCAACAAATCCACTATTCTGCTAAGTTTCAAATGTAAACAAATATGGCTGCTCTGGTATACAAAAATTTTGTGGCAAACAGAACATCTCAAATCATAGAAGTGATACCTATTAAACACTGGAATCATGTTCCTTCTAAACAGAATCCTGCAGACATTGCTTCTCGTGGTATTGAACCTCAACTCCTACCAAATTGTACTTTGTGGTGGAATGGTCCACTATGGTTGCGTCAGGAAGAGGAAAAATGGCCTAAATATGATTTAAATTCTGAAGATGATACTGAAGTAAAGGCCGAACAAAGATCTGATCCTATTTTTATTTCTCATATACGCGAATCGAATGATTTATTAGCTAATTTGTTCGAGTATTATTCTTCGCGTTGTAAAATTGTTCGTATTCTGGCTTACTGCCAAAGATTTATTACTAATTGCAAGAAGCATCATGTTACTCAGAACATTTCACGTAGTGGCATTAACTCCAGCTGCCTTATGCCGCTAACATTTCTAGAGATTCGAGTAGCAGAAAATTTCATTATTCGTTGAAATCAGGATCATTATTTCGAAGATGATTTGGAATGTGTTAAGGGAGATAAACCTTTAACCAAGAAGAGCCAACTACGTTCTCTATATCCATTCGTAGATAAAGATGGTCTCTTACGGGTGGGGGAACGTCTTCGAAATTCATCTTTAGCATTTAACATCAAACATCCTGTCATACTTCCTTCTCGACATAAATTTAGCGAATTACTAGTGAAAGAACTTCATATTTCTTACCTCCATGCTGGTCCTTCTTTATTATCACACCTCATCAGGCAATCTTACTGGATAATTGAAGAAAAGAGACTGATACGCAGTTGTGTCAACCATTACTTAATATGTCATCGATTTAGAGCTGCTTCAAATCCGCAATTGATGGGTGACTTACCTGAACATTGTGTGACTTTGGAACGACCTTTTTACGCATCTGGTGTGGATTACGCTGGTCCTATTACCATGAAAGTTAATAAGGGTCGTGGTTCTAAAACAACGAAAGGCTATATAGCTCTGTTTGTTTGCTTGTTGACTAAAGCTGTGCATATAGAAGCAGTCAATGACCTGACGGCAGACTCGTTTATCGCGGCACTTAGACGTTTCATTTCACGTCGCGGTGCATCACGGCACATTTACAGTGACAACGGTACAAATTTTTTGGGAGCATACCGAAAACTACAAGAACTAAATCAGATTTGGTCTTCCTTGTATGCAACAGAATCGGTTTCCCGAGGACTAAGTCATCTATTGAATGGCATTTAATACCGTTTGCTTCGCCCCACTTCGGAGGAATATGGGAAGCCGGCATTCGCTCAGCGAAATTTCATCTGAGAAGAGTATTGAAAGAGACTCTTTTAACTTACGAAGAGTTGTCAACGCTACTTACTCAGATCTAGGCTATTTTGATTTCACGTCCACTTACTTACGTGAACGAATCTGATATTGACTCTATTAATGTTTTAACCCCTTCTCATTTTATTGCAGGTGATACTTTGACTTCCTTTCCAGAGACACATCAGTATGTTCGCACAAGGAGTTCTAGGTGGGAACTTGTACAGAATCTACGTCAGGGATTCTGGAATCGATGGAAAAGGGAATATTTGACTTCTCTTCAGCAGAGATCCAAGTGGCAGCACACCAAACCCAACCTAAAGGTCGACACGGTGGTTCTTGTCATAGAAGATGGATCTCCACCTTTAGCTTGGCCTATAGGACGGATCATCGACGTCCATCCGGGCAAGGCCGGTTTAGTTCGCGTAGCTACAGTCAAAACTAAAACTGGTGTCTTCAAAAGACCAATTAATAAACTTTCACCTATGCCTGTGTATCAGGACTAAACCTAATAGGGTGGGAGTATGTTCACTTCCACGCCTATCGAATTAATTTCTACCTTTTCGTTGCCCTGCGTTGGCAACACGCTTTTGAGATTTTGTCGTTCGTAGAATTCGGTCGCAAAAAGCGTAGCTGGCCTGTAACGGTTATAATTCTTGTTTTATAACTTATCTGTACTCCTGAATTATTACTAAATGTGTACGTGTGAATGTTATATTATTAAATGTACTCAGTTTGATTTAGATAGACCAATTTATGAATTTATTAAGTATATTTAAAGTCGAAACTGCGTCAGAGTTTTAATTAACGTACACCAGTATCTCAGTATAATTTAATTTTTGATTCATAAATGTAAAATCTCTGATTTTATTTCATGAGGAATTTATGCCATATGCCATCAGAAACATTATCAATAACCCATATTTGAGAGAAACATTCAATATAAACCTATTTTTAAATGAAAAATGTGGAAGCATAACCTTTCAAAATACACTTAAAGACTAACTTATGTTAACAAATAATAAGTTCATTTGTTTTATTCTCTGCTGAAGAAACTCCAGAGTAGTAAACAACTACATTTATAGAGGATTTGACACTGAAGTGTTCGTGTTAAAGATGCCAAACGTTAACTGCACAATTTGCTTCTTGTTGTCTTTATTTATTTATCTGCATTAAGCAAGAGCAACTGATAGCTTTGTTGTTGCTTGCTGAAGTAGTCATCTATTAGCGCCTATGAGAAATGCAGCAGCACTTGAGCTCGTGGATCTGCCTCGTATAAGTTAAATACCGTATCTTTATTTCAGTAAAGCCCAAAACGTTATTATATCCAAAGCGATAGTTTCAGATATTTGAATAGATTTGTGATACGAGCATCTGACTGACTCCCAATATTCGATGCACATTCCCTATATAAAATTGTTGGTGGTATATTAGGGGATCAACTGATCAATGAGAATTGAAGCCGTGTTCTGGGCATGGTTATAAGCCTTTTGCGTAGATGTGAGTAATTGTTGAGTTGGTAAACTGTGGCCTCAGTGAGTGGGCATACGAAGTTGAACAGGATATTACATTGAAGTTTCCGCATGTGGTGTAGTTAGTTATTTTTCCCTCAAGAATATGTTTCCCGGGTCACCATCTGTAGGGATCTCGTGGTGGTACGATCACTTTGTTGCTGTTCGCCCCGTTCTTCTTTCCTCATCTTCTTTTCTCCGCCATCTGTTAGCACCGATGAGAAGAGCATCACAGCCCGAGTTTACAACATTCTTAAAGAATATAAATGATCTTGGATTTTGAATGTGGATCTATTTCAGGTGAGTTAAATAACTTAAGACTATCGCAAAGGAGCATACATCCACTAGGTCCGGATATTTGAAGTGCTTTGTGGGGCGAAAGTCTGATTGCCTCTCCAGATCGCTACACATTGATTAGACCTTCTTACACATTTTTAATAAAGTAAAAGTTCACGATTTGAAATGTGGGGGGGGGGGATATTTTTATTCAAGATATATAGACCATATTAAATGCAACAACGTAAAGTCGCTCGTATTACTATGGAATTGTCTTACTATGAATTGTAGTTCGTATTACTATGGAAATACTGTTTTGCGGAAAGTTAATTTATGGATTAATAATGGAGCTTTTATATTTAATTGCATAAATTTGGAAAAGGAGAAGTGGTTTGCTGTGCATACAGAATTGCAAGATAACGTGAAATGTGTAAAAGTACAAAATCCGTTAAATTTCAATAATAGTCGAGTTATAAAACATATACTGCGTTATTAATCTTCAAGTGGAATATTAAGAACTTAAATAATAACTTCGGTTGTTTAAGAACAGGGGTTTATAACCAGGACAATGCTACCTAGTAGGAGCATTTCGCAGTTTCGGTCATTTGCGTCCGAAAATATGAATCTACTTTTATTCAACTTTTGGCATTCACCGACGTTTTCTGTACTCACTAGTGTTTAATCCATAAAACACGTTAGAAAATAATCTAAATCTAAGTATATAATATACACATATATATATTGTTACGAAATGTGCAGGCGCGGAAGATGGCTGCCCGGAAAGCAGTTTTAGGGTTGACAATTTGGCGAGAAATCGCCCATTTGGCGATATACCATGGACAGATGGAGAACCTTCTGAAACGAATTCTTACCGGTTTAGCCCAGAATGTTCTCGCACACAAGCCGAAAGCTATGTAAACCCTGCTGGTCCGCAATCAATTAGTGTGTGTGCCTCGTCTAGCGAGCTGATAGTCAGTCATTGAGCGAGTGTCTCGAAGTCTAGCGCCGAGTTGGTCGTCGAATGCATCGAGAGAGTCTTTTAGTGCATCGCGAATTAACGCATCGTCAAGTTTTGTCTTAGACTGTGCTGAGTCGAGTGCTATACTCTTGTGTATCGTCGAGTGCATCGCGTGGAAAGTCTTGAGAGTACGTGGAGTTCCGAGAACGACCAAGCAGAGTTGGGAGCTGTACTCTGGTGCTTTGCAGTGAAGCTGTCTCCACCGTGCTGTGTCGCTGAACGTGTTAGTGTGTTTATAACAGTTCGACGACTGTAAAAGTAATTTTGGAGATATCTGATTAATATTGGTGTGTTTCGATACTTCATCAAGTGACGTCGTTATTCACTCCAAATCCACAAGAACCCCGTACGAATGTGAAGGAAGAAAATAACGTAACTACTGGTGTCAGAAGAAAAACGCAACAATATATACATTTCAAATTTTGAAACGAAGAGCGATTAATGGTCTTCTAGCAAGAGTGAAAGTGGTGCACGGGGCAAAAATGGCTTAGTACGTTTGCTAAAGAGCAATTCACTCATTGGTAAAGGGACAGCTCGAGAATTAAAGAACCACACTCCTCACTTTACATTAAAATTGACTTTAAAGCTCCTTAAAGTTCTTATTCTAATTCTATTAGTTAAGATTTCAATTACAATATTCCTCAATATGTAGTTTCTTTCTTTCTATCCATGTTTTTATTTTTCTCTTAATATAGTAAAATAAAAATTGATGAACTAATGTAAACATTAACAAACATTATTAGTAAAATATCACCTCTTATTAATAATCATACTATTAATAAAAATGGCTCCTTTTAGTGATTGAGGGGATACATGTATAGTTCGACATGTTACTTAAAGCATTTTGTAATGTTAAATAAATGCAACTGAAAAAACAATTACTCAATGCAATTCCATGCTACATTCTATCTCACCATGTTTTCAATTACAATCAAATGTGTTGTTTTAAGTATTTATTTTTCTATATCATAGAAGAAGCGAGGGTTTTCCAACTCCTTCACGTCTTCAATTTTTCATTTCAGGTATGCAGAACGTGTGAGCCTAAATAAACTCAAACAACAAATTTTCCATCAAACAGAAAGGTAATCTCATTTTCTCAGAAGTTATCTCTGGGGAGAAATGTTTCGATGTTTATTTTTCATTTCCAAATTTAAACAATGCGAATTCACATACCGGTCACAGGATTCCTTGGCATTTCAAAATAAACAAATAAATATAAAAAAAAATACTTTGCTCTAAAATTTTGTACTAAAGCAACAAAATTTCTCGGCGTTCCACCAAAGATAAACGTTCTAAGAGAAATGACAACATTATTTCTGCTGACAGCTAAAAACTGGATATAAAGAAGTCTGTCAACACGTCTTCGTGTTTTTACTGAAACTTTTCTTGCTTTTCTTCTGACTTTCTCTTCTTTCCTTTTTCGTTTTGTTTACTTTTCTCCGAAAGAGGAACTGTTCAGACTTAAGCGTGAGATATTTTCTGACCTGCCACTGCAGTCCATAGAAGTGGAAAACTTCCGCAGTTTTTTCTTGGACTTTGTTCGTCCGTAAATTTTTACCAGGCGATTACTTTTCTGACTTAGTATTTTGCTACTAGCTGGACAGTTGAGTGAAGGTTTCTTGATAAATACATAAAATGTACTTAAAAGAAACTTTTCTAATGCTGACTAAGCAACTCCAAAAACATTTCTTGCTGTTAATCGAAATCCAAAGTCTGTTAAATCTCCAATCATTACTTTCCTCGCCAGTAATTTTTCATTTGAACTTTTCACAGCCCTTACCAGATTTGATTCGATATCAAAACTTGTTTATTTCATTGCTGTCTTCTGCCTTTAAATTTGTTCCTGTGATATTTCTCTCTCACTTCACATATTAAGCAGATAGAAACATTTCCCGTAATGTCAAACATTGACTTCTTTGTTATACACTTACCGTCTATCACTCCTTAAGACTCAAGTAAGTCTTTAAGGTATGTTGGTGTTCATCAAGTCTTCGTTTAGATGAATACTTCGCATTTACTGCTTGATTAAAATTATCCTTCGCGTTCGGAAAAGCACTTAATAATTCAAGAAATAATACGTAGAACATGCGTAAACAAATTAAAAGAGTTCAGTAACAAAAATATTATTAAAGAAAAAATACCTTTACATAAAAATTGTCTACAATGAGGAATTATGTGACATTTATAAACTTTGGCATGCGAATTGTTCAGTTGGGAAATAGATGTAAACAACACAAATGTAACTTAGTATTACTGATTCCTAGCATGTTTCACCAATGATCATGAGTTGATTTAATAATTAAGTTATGATTACTCTGGCATTATTATTTTATGTACTACAAATTGGCAATTTAATCTGTCTTCAAAATGATTAAATATCACTAGATATTCTCAGGTGAAAAATCTATCCTTTCTGTCTATAAAAATTGAATATTTTGAAAACTCGCAATGACCAACTTGTAAGCTTAGTTTTCCACAGTATTTGACGCTGCAAATATCAGTAAAAATAACATTTGTTGACAATGCAAGAAGCAGAATGTTCAAAGGCAGGAAGAAATAATACAAGGAAACTGACGCTTTAATTCAATTCCTTGGAACTGTCAATTATATTGTCCATTCAGCAGCTAAGCTCTAAAGAACAGCTTGCAATTTTAGATCTTTTATTTATTCAACTATTGGGAAATGAAAGAACCTCAAATCATACGAAGAAAAATAATTCCAAGAAACTAAGTGAAAAAAAAACATTTGAAGAGCTACGAAACATTGCTATGAAACACTATAGTAAAAATAGAATCATCTTGAACGAACCACACACTGTCACCTAAAGGAGTAGAAATTAAAAGCAAATCGTCATTTTGGAGTGAGAATGGATCAGGGTAAACAAAAGCAAATGGAGATTAATTTGCTTGCAGATAAGAGACAGCATGGCCAAGGTTTAAATTGTTGGCCTTTTGTTGGTAAGCCTTGTGTGGGTATAAAACCTTGTGCAAGTCTAATTCGCTATCTGAATACGATTTGTAGATTCATTTAAAGGAAGAAAATTAAAAATATAAAGTACTCATTGATAAACCATGTCATGCAACATATAGCTTTCCTGCGTTCTACAGGTTTTCAATCCATCTCAATTTCCATCGCTTTATTTAGCTTATATTAATTTAAGATATCATATTTAGCCACTAACTATTCCATTTCTGTTTATTAACATTACACTAAATAAAAATTTCAGTACGAATACTGCGGTCTTACCATTATAATAAAAGCTTCCTCTTGCATGTATGTTATAATGTGAGTGAGTGAGTGTGCCGCTGATATGGCTTCCGACCACGGAGGTGAAACAAACGGAATTATATACAATCCCAGAGAGAAAGTCTACTATCTATCGAGATGTAGACAAATTATTAATAGTAATAATCTAGTACAATGCTAATAATCCCAAAATTTTGAGCGGTAACTCTGTGCGAATTCTATAGTTGAAAATTACGTTATTGTGTGCGGATGCTTATTACATTAGTCATCCTTACTAGTGATTCTACAATCTCCTATGCAAGATATAAGGAAAATAAGCTAATTTACTAAACCAATATGATGCTACACAAAGCTTGTTGAAAAATAATATAGTACGGTATACATGAAAGTGCGAAAATAACGTATAAATGCATGAAACATTATATACGCAGATAAATGCGAAATACTACTTGCTGTGTTATGCAATTAAAACAAATTTGTTAAGAACCAATATTATTCTTTCATATAAAATCTGCTATATACTATGAAGCTTACTTTTCTAATATAATATTCTTTTGCACTGAAAGGAACTAATTATTTCTAAATAATATAACTTTTTAAAAATATTCCAGCTCATAAGGAGTAGTTCTACCTCTTTACTTTTTACTACCTCTTTACCTTACTTTTGGCATATACACTGTGCACATGCATTCCGTACATGTGCTTTCAAATTTATTGTTAAACTGACAGCCATTTTTTATCAGCTGCGAATGTGGGTATTCCTAGATTTAGGCTGCTTGTAAGTATGTTAGTTTAGAGTTGGACATATTAATTATGGCGAAGAATAAAGGGCTGCGGAATATGTTAATTATGACAACTAACAAAGAGCTATTGAGTATTAATTTTGGCAAAGAACACAGGTAATATAAGAATGTGTCTTGTACGGAGATTTATAAGAGAAATCTGTGGTACCCACGCTAGATGTGTGGAAAAGCTTAACCGGTTTGTTTCATAAAGATACCTGAAACTAACATTGGAAATTATAAAGCAACATTTTGAAATGAACGCATACATATTTGTTTATCGTTGTAATATACACATCTCGTCTGATACGCCTCAGTAATCTTGTTCATCAGAAGTCTTATAAGAAAAAGAACAAAATTTCTTACAAATTAAGAGTTAGAAATCAAAAGCTTTTATTTTATTTTGAATTAAACTGAACAAATCTTTCAACATCCCAATAAGATTTGTTTCTTAGAAATTCGATATAGAAAACAAAAAAAACAAAAAAATCTTTTCTCAAATGATATTCTTTCCTTTACGTGGGAAGCGTACCAAGAAAACGAAAGTGAAAGAGGCCCTAATTCAACGAAAAATAACTTTTAAATAGCTTGGCACTTTTGACAAGCTTCCAAGTCAACTCCAGAAAGAAAACGTATACCAAAATATCAACAAATAGATATTTCTTTTATCTCGAAAGAAAGAAAATTCAGCAACTTACTGAGATAGGCCAGTATAAAATATTGCTATACCGAAATGAAAAAAGACACATCTTCTAAAGACATACGAAAGTTCAATCCATAAAAGAAATGCTGTCAAATTTCTCTCCTGCCACCCATACTAGTCCCTCGAGGTTCTTTTAAATCTCCAAACAATAGGCAGAAATTCTAGACCACCCGATTTCTCCTTATTGCTTGGGCATTCTTTAGTTTGATGTGGTGCTAAGACGCAAAATTCCCGAGCGAATGGAACTGTGGGTAGAAACCATTTCGTAGATCTTAAATCTTTGGGAACGTTTCGTTAATGGATGTTCAGGAACCTGGAGAAATCTTTCTTAATGTGTTTTTAAGAAATGGTTCAAAGTCCTCTACTAATTTCTGAAATGCATTAAATAATCTAAATAGATGTATTAATTTTGGATAGAATAATTAGTTTTTGAAGTTCATACAGTGCTTAGAAAACGCTCTTTTATTAAAGTAAATGGAAATTCAATAGTAAAATCAAATAATATGCTGTCAATAATAAGCAATTTCCAACAAATCAAATCGGTTTTTTTTCCATAAAATTTAAGAAGCGCAAGAATTAGATGTAAAATAGTAATAAAAGATGTTGATCGGTTTTATTACCTCTAGTCTTTTTCTTTCCAGGCAAAATGATGATGCACAAATAAATTTTAAATATAATACAAATTTTTATTTTCATATATTCTTTTTTAAGATACTGAGGACGTGAATAATGTGCTTATTTGTAGTATTCTAATTTTAAATAATATATTTTTTCAAAAATGTTTTTTAATTTTATTTTGGCAAAACAAAATTGCATTTCAATGTTGCCTAATCAGTAAATGTTACAGGGTTTTTACTGTTTTACAGTATTCAAAACTACATGGGTTTTATACTGTTCAAAACTAACTGTTTTATAGTATTAAACTAAATTTCTCATTATGAAAAAAATAGAAACAAACAGGTTCCTGACTTTGCTATGTTAACTGTATTACTGAATGTTTACAATATACTTCATAATTGAATTGTATTCTACATTCAAAATTAAAAATGTTAATATTTGTTGATATCAAATTACTCTGTAAATAAGTTCTTATAAATTTTGTAAACGCATTTCATAAATTTATCGGGTGTATTTGTGTTAATTAAGCAAAATTTTTTATCGCTTCTTACTTTTCGTTTTCATCGCAAAGCGCAAATATTAGCTCGCGCATATTTAGTACGTGAGGGTTTGAGATTGTTTAGATACAGCGTGTTCTGTCTGCTGAAGGTAAAGTTACTAGTTGCTATTCTAAGAAAAGCGTTCCCGTTGTCGGTGTTGCTTTATTCTTGCCGTTAGTACTGTTAGAGAATTATTTTAATAGCCAATGTTAGTAGCATTATAAATAAAATTCTTTTATTCCCTGTGCAGTGCAGCGCATGACGAATACTAAAAGAAAGGTAAGCCGGAAAATTAAAAATACAAGAGCATGTGCATTTAACATAATAAGTAAATATCTCTTTTTGATTTCGAGAAATTGCTAGAACAATCTCGCGCAAAGGAGGAAAACCTCTCAATTCAGTTAGTTAGTTGTTGTTTGAAGAGTTTGCTAAGAAAACTGCTCTTGTTAACTGAAGCGAATTCGCGGATTAGCTTTCTCTAGCTGTTTTGGATTAAGTTCTGTTGAACGTTTGAGTAGTTAAAAGATACCTACTGTGAGATATTGTAATACTGAACAAATATCTGAGGAAATTTAAGCATTTTGTTTTATTTGTGATAATAATAATTTTGTTCATTTTTCATCGGACATTTAATTTATAACGAACCCGTACGCACGCAACAGTAATTTTACGCCAGTGTAAGCTTAACAGCCAACATTCGCTTTTACATTTCTCGGTTAGACTTGGGTTAATCGATACTTAGATTTAGTTTTAATTTTAAAATTGTATGTTTTAATTCTCGCCATAATTCTTGGCTGAGTTGTAATCACTAGGCTTACCTTCTGTTCAACTTACATAGTTTCAAATAAAAGGGTCTTTTATAACTTTCTTAAGTTGTTGTTTAATCTTAAACATGTCGATAAGTTGCTTATTTGTCTTGTTGAGGAATTCCCACAAGTTACATTTAGTAAATTGTATATTCTCTACAAATTATATGCAAACCTGTCATAGTATTAAGTGCAAAATTATATAGCATAATGGCATTATTATATGTTTATACACATTCTTTTGCTCTTTTTTAACCTATTTAATTTAATGATTTAATAAATAAAATCATCTCAAATGATGCATGTGTGTTCTCATAGCAAATATGAATATTTAGGGAAGTTCTTTGCCATGATGTCTCTTTGACCGCTTTTCCAGCGACTTCAACGGGCAACATGAAGTCAGCAAAATCTGCTCATCCCGTGACGTACACGGGCTTGCGCTTTTTTTTCTTTCGTGTATTAAAAGCGTATCACGCAGTTTCAATATTTAATTCGTGAGTAATAATATTTTGTGCCGTGTTTAGACTTTAACTCTTTCGCATCGAGAGACGACCAGATCTGTTTTCATCAAACATAGAAAACGCCCGTGTTTACGAATTTGTCTTGGAATGGTTTCCCTTTCCCCCCTGCCTAGTAGCTACAGCATTAAAAATAACCTACTTAAGTGAAATGACTGCTTCTCTCTTGGGGATTTTTCAGCGGTTTCATCTATTGTGTGCAGTTTCACCTTAGGGCCGGATTGCATCTGCGAACGTCACTAGCTTTCCGTATGTCTCCTTTAGTTGCTTCAAAAGAATGATTGACATGTCTTTTAACAACTCGCGAAACCAATGAAAAATACACTAACGTGGAGGGGGAAAGCACTAGGTAGAAAATAAACGAGGCGTTCGGGCGGTTTGCCGTTGCCTGAATGAACGGGCGTTACGGGCGACTTCGATGCGAAAGATTTAAATTACCTTTTTTTTTTCCCAAGATAAGAGAGAGAGATTTTTCCCCAACGGATGGAATTATCCTCCAAATTTCATACATTTGTGTAGAGTTTGAGGATTGATATGTAGATTTCAAATATGAAATAAAAAATGCGCAATTTTTGAAGCCATTTTGTTATAAAAATTGAGCAGTCAGAGGTTTGTTTAACTTCTAGAAATGCATTTAGTTTTACTGAAAACAAAAATTCAATACTTAATACCTGAGCATATTTTTCTCGTCTTAATTTTAAAAGTTGTACATCCGCAATTATAGAGTTAAATTCGACTCTATTATTAGAAATTAAAAATGTCTAATAAGCAAAAATCAGTTTAAGTTAAGTTTATGAATCAAAATTCAAATTTATATCACTTATTTTATAATGCATTAAAGCTATTTTATGCAATATTGACGAAGCAGAAAATGCAATAAATGTTGGATATACTAAAAAGTAAAACATGAGAAGAAAACTTTAAAGATACGGAACTTTCGCATTAAATTATATGCTTCCTTTTAATGCTGTTATTAACAAGAAAGATAAGTGAAGATCGTGTAATGACATATTCTGTCTGCTTTTCTCTCAGTTTAGAAAGAAGCAAATTCTTCATTTAATCATGTACATTGGAGTTTAACTCCTCCTAACTCAGAATTTTTGAAACTCAGAATTTAATCGATTTAAAGTCAAAATAAACTTAGCTATTTTACTTGTGAATGCAAAAAGAATTCGATATTTTACAGCCGTTGGAGATTTTTCTGTTCTCGTAAAATACATAATAAAATGGTATAAGATAAGTTCCGCAAAATAAATAAAACCATTTTGCCAACGTGTCAATTTTAAGCTTAATTGAAACGTTTGATTCAAACATACATTTTCAAATCACTGATCTATATAAAGCAAACTGAATTTAGCTAACTTTAAAAGTGCTCGGAACAAGGTAGATAAAGAACATTTTATTACTTGCAATAGAGTTTTGAAGAGTTTTGGCGCATTTTGTTCGTCTGTATTTAATGTTTTCCTAATTTGACATAAGGTAGAAAATTTCAAAATGCGTCCAGAATTTCGGCCTTTTCCATATTCATTTGTTTATTCTTGTGCTTATTAAATTTAAAAACGATCATATGAATGAAATAAGAGGAAAGCTCACATAGGATGAGTATTTCTTTTATGTTGTTATGTACAGGTCTAGTGCACAAAACGTACGGCTTATGCAGAATGAACTTGCAAATATCTGGCTGAAAACCAGATATAAAAAGTTACATTTAAGGTATACATTCTCTTTCGTATGGCCAAATACTGCGATGAGTTTCCAAAATTTTACTTGAAGCCACTGAATTTAAATTCGTGAATTGCTCCTTATTTTGAAAAATCTATTTTCATGAAATACAAAACGCATGAAAATCATAATAATATCTTTAGTAAGAAGTTTTATTTCCTTTAGAAATCAGTTTAGAATTAGCCATACATTTTTCTGCATGCATGAAATTTCAAGTCTGATTGCGTTTTCACTCTTAAGAGTTAATTCTCGCCTGAAAGTTCAGAATAATGGTGTAATCTGATTATATTACCACTAAACACTAAATTTCCATTTGCGAGCTATTACAAATATAAAACCAAGCTTAAAGATACTATACATATATTATAGATGTTGATAATTAACGATAATTTTTTTTCATTTTGTTTCGTTGCTACGGACGTTATTCATCTTATAGAAATCATTGCAGCGCTAAATGAATTCATCTAATGCATTAAATAAAATGATTTAGAGAGAATGTATGTTGTTTGTATGCAACGTACTGAGTGTAAAGCTATATGATTACATGGAAATAATTAAAAGGATACTGTTTTCTTAATAACAACCCAGAGTATTTAATAATCTCTATTTAGTTTAGATGCTTTTGTTTTAATACCTATGTTTTATTAAATACATCTTATATCCTTCACTGTTTAATTTTAGATGCTGTTGTTTTAATACCTATGTTTTATTAAATACATCTTATATCCTTCACTGTTTAATTTTAGATGCTGTTGTTTTAATACCTATGTTTTATTAAATACATCTTATATCCTTCACTGTTTAATTTTAGATGCTGTTGTTTTAATACCTATGTTTTATTAAATACATCTTTTTCAATTCTTGTGTTTATACACTTTGTTTAAATAACATAGATTACTGTATTGAATTAAAAATTAAACTCATAACTTATTAAAATAGAAGTATAAAACTAGCTTCCAATTTGATATTTTTCGTTGACTTCGCAATATATTTTACATCCTTCACTGTTTAATTTTAAATGCAAAATATTTTGTTCCTTTAGGCTATTGCAATTAACTTAAGCATCTTTACTATTAACCTCGAGTGCACCTATTCAAATATTTATATAATCATCGACTTTATCAGTCGAAAGACGTCATTTTATCCCGTGGCTTATTTGGTGACTTCATCAACCAATTTATGTCTTCCCATGAGCTAAGAACGGTACTTGATTAAGGAGGCGTAGAGAAAACTTTCTAAAGAATACGTGGGCTGATGTGTTCGTGATAATCAAAGAAGCAAAGTTGTAGCAGCTGGCTATATTCTCATTCGCGACCCTTTTGTAACTAACTACACACTTCCTTATCATTGTCTTAAACATCTTTATTGAAGATCTTCTTCACGAAAAGACAGTTTAAAAGGAAATCATATTCTGTTAGGTATATTAATCTTCGAAATATTATAGCTTTAAAAATATCGCACAGCAGTGATACAGACTTCACTCTGGGAGTTCAGTATCCATATTTTTGTGGGATGAAAAACCCTGATTATATGATTTTACATCTTTAGAACTTAGCATCTGTAGACAATCATAATTAAAGGAAAAGAAATAAGTTACAAACTTCAATTCTCCATTATTACAAAATTGTTAACATCATTTCCTTGATATGCAGATAATACGCGTAACCGCTCAGAAAACTTTCTTTTTTTTCGAATTTTGAGATCCAACTTTAGAAGGCAATCACTCAGGGTAATGAAATTGCATCCAAATTAGAAATTTTCCTTCTTTCGGAAATCAAAATGTACAGAAATTCTCTCAGCTGAGCAATTTAAATAATGTTTAGCTTGTAGAGTCATTAGGTGTTTGAATGTCAGAAACATGATAAATGTGGAGTGCTCTCACCGGGATTCGAACGCCAGATCTCCCGAATGCGCGCTCAGTGACCTCCTACTTACATCATGAATGTACAGTGGAATGCGTTTAACGCGAAAACGCGTAAGACGAAATATCGCTTAACATGAAATAATACAACGGTCCCGAAAAACTACTATATATTTTGATGCCTTTTGTATCACTTAACACGAAATAAAAATGGCTTAACACGAAATGATATCCTCTCTGGGAATGAACAAAATACGGAAAACTCCGTCTTCGCAGGAGAGATTTAAGAGGGGTGCGAAATGAAAGATAGATGATTTCACATGTTTCATAGGAGGCTAACTTGGCTTTGAAATATCCTCGGAGTAGCCTTGTTTATCTAAGCCAGTTATCGAGCCAGCTTTGTTTATCTAAGCTACTTTCAACTTCCACCCCTACAAAATCCACACAAAAATTCTCATCTCTCATCAGTTGGCTTTGGAATTCGGTGACGAGTACATCGCAGTGTGAGTAAAAATCTGTGAGTTTGGTTCATATGTTGCACTCTGCATGTCTCTGTCTCTTCGTATGTTGTCCTCTGCATGGAATTCAGTGACTCCAAGGACGTATGAAAATTTTTTTCTTCATGGACGATTCTCAAAAGTATCAGATTATTTGGCATCAAAAGAAATGGAGAAGGAAGATATTGAAACTAAGCCGAAACTTAATGAAATATTTGAGGAAGTTTCTATATTATTGGACTGCCCTCTACTGTTTTATTGGAAACTTTCGTTGCGGTAGTCGATGATAATGTACGTACACCCCCAATTATGTCAGACAAAGACATTTTGGAGTTTGTTCAAAGTTCAAAAATATCATTGATGCAGATGCCGACGACGAAAATGAAATAAATAATGCAGCTCCTGTTCCCACGTTATCCGAAATCAGGAACTTAATGAAAAGTATTCGAAGTTATTTAGACGCACATTCCAATGGTGAAATGAATAACAAAATGGACGATACTGAACAATTTGATGCTAAAAAAGACAACGAAAAGAAATATATCAGATTATTTTCCAAAAATTTAATAAATGTTTTGTTTTTCAAAAAACTTGAACATTTTGCACTAATTTTCATTAAATTCTTGTGGATTTTGTTGTTTCATTGATTTTTATTAAATACATGCATATACACATATCTATGTAAGCAAACGTACTCTAATAAACTAAATTTTGCTTAATATATGTTTTTTTTTCAATATTCTTAAACGCGACATTTTTTAACACTGAAAAATATCTTAGTTCCCTCAGTTTCGTGTTAAACGATTTTCAATGTATATGGAAAGAAGGAATAAATACCTTATACACTCTGCCTTTTAAAAGATGACTGATGATGAGGGGACCCAAGCACCAAATCGTGGGAATGACGGATTAGCGTCAACCACCTTTTAGTTCAGGCGCCACTGTAGATTCATTACTTTTTTGATGATGGAAATTTGAAAAATATGCAGTTTTATTGCTGAGACTTGAACTCTAGACCTCTCGAATGCGGTTCGAGTGTATTTCCAGTTCGCCAAAAGCCTGCGGGCAACAAGGAAAAAGTACTTTATAAGCTATACGACAAATTTCAATCTGCTGGTTGTACTGAAAGTCATCATAGGCACGCGTAGCTACATATAAGCTTGGTACATTGCTCTGTTGGCAAAACAGATATACTGTTAAATAAGCTGTTGAATCTAATAAGAAACAAATTACAAGATAAAATTTTATAAAAATCAGACTCATCTTAAATTTTAGAAATTTTAAAAGTATATAACGAAAGAGGCTGAGAAAAGTCATTTTTAGTCAAATTTTTCGTGTAGTGAAACAGGACTGTTTCTCATTGCAAGCTTCAATTTATAATGAAACATACTGTTTTTCAAGCACGTTCAAAGTGCTAGGTAAAACGGGTAACAGAGAAATGAAACTGATGTATCAACTATAGATATATACTACGGTTATTTTATCATTCAGCTCCGTTTTCAGTTAAAATGTTTGCTATAATTCATTATTTCCGTCAGTGTACACTATTGGATAATTGGTAAGAATGGATGGTAACTGCTTCAGCATAAGTGAGGATGGAAACTAAATAAGACAAAATATTTTTGCTACAGTTCGGACATTAGAATAAAGAACATTTGTTCTTCAGAGAAATACATAATAATTTCAAGCATGCAAAAATTATATAGTGTATCCTATTAATGCTGTGTGCGGAGACATTGAAAATTGGATATGAAGACAGCAGACATCGTCGAGAAGGTTATGACTGCGGGATACATCCAAAGTGGAATGTCATACAACTTTACACTCACTGTGCCATGTTTTACATAACATTACCCAACAAGTATTGAGGCAAATGGTCCTACTCCTCTGGCAGTGCGCGAATGACAGGTTTCTAGTTTGCAGTAGAATATTTTCGACTAGCAGATGGCCTTTCCAGAAGATACCAAGCATTTTCAGTTGAGTTTAAGTCTACAGAACATGCTGGCTATATGAGTAGTTCAAAATTCTTGCTGTCTAGATCAGCGACTTTCAACTGGTGGTACGAAAGAGAAAATAGGTGGTACGCAAAGAAACAAAGTATTTTTAACTATTAAACTCAAAAATTAAATATCCCAACATCCTGTTTAAGTTTTTCCTCTAATAATCGTAAATTTATGCAATCTGATTTTTGTTCAAGGTAAATAGCCGCTTATAGAGTTTAGCAAATTAATTCGCTTTTATTTTCCCAAATATTCTTTCAGCCAGGGACATAGCAAATTTGTCATAAATAATGTTTTCAAAGGAGGACTAGAAATTGATGTTGTATTTAATAGGAAATAAAAATAAGGTCTTATAAAAAGATAACATCTCATTAATTTAAGAGTTAATTGATTTATTAGCATGACAATACTCTATATCGTCACCATTTAAAGGCTCATATTGCGTTTTTTCAATTAGAATAATTTTTAAGTGGATTTGCTGTCTCTAACAGCAGGTACTTTGTCTTCTTGTTGCATTGCATTCCTTACGTTTCAACGCGATTTGAGAATTTGATCGTTTCTTCTTGAAGAACTCGTAATAAGTGCATTTAAATATTTGTGAAAAAATAATAAAACAACGTCGATATTCAAAATGGAAAAATGGTTATTAAATGGTTACTAAAGTACTAACTGAGCGTAAAAGTGATGATTCACCTGTGAATCATCAGCACATTAATTCACCGTAGCACATAATTCACAGGTGATGGATCCAGGGCAATCCACTAGCACTAAGAATATTTAAAAGAAAAGAAAAATTGTTGATAGAAAATATAATGAAAGTTATTTATCATTTGGGTTTACTTGGGATGGAGATGAAATAGACCTCCAACCTCAATGTGTTGTTTGCGGTGAACAATTATCAAATCAAAGTAAGACATCTTGAATCTAAGCATGGCAATTTAAAGGATAAATCTGAAGAATATTTTAAGAGGAAATTATCGGAGTTCAAATATAGTAAATAAGTAATGAAAGCTTTTGTTGCCTCAAGTGAAAATGCTTTGGAAGCTAGTTACATACTAAGCCTAAGAATTGCCAAAACTGAGCTGGCTCACTCTATTGAAGAAAATCTTATATTACCAGCATCTAAAGATATCGCTTTAACAATATTCAGCGAAAAAGCAACTAATGAAATTCATAATAATCCATTATCAAATGATCCAGTAAGTCAGGAATTCATGAAATGGCAAATTCCATAAAAGCGTCACTTACGCAAAAAATAAAACATAGTGAGTATTTCGTATTGCAATTGAATGAAAATATTGGTATAATGAACTTTGTTCAATTTTTAGTTCAGATACACGTTTCGAAGAACATAAACGATTTGTCAAAGAGTATTTATTTTGTGAATCTCTTCATGCTAATATTCAAAGTAGTTGATAATTTTGAAATTATCAACGACATAAAATTATCAACTACTTTGAAATATTCAAAGTAGTTGATAATTTTATGTCGGACAATGATATTCTTTGGAATACGTGTATTGCCGTATGCAATGAACGAGCTCGGGTTTTAACAAGAAAACATTCCAGCGTTATTTCTCAAGTAAATAAATTCGCACATGAAACTAAATTTACTCACTGTTCCATTTATCGTGAAGCTTAATTAACCAAAATAATCCCCCAAAATCTGAAAATCGTTTTGAATCAAGCTGCGAGAATTGTAAATTTTATTAAAAGCCGAGCTTTAAATTCAAGAATATATATGATTTTATGCCAAGAGATGAGTACTGAACATGAAACGCGTTTGTTATATCCCGAAGTTAGGTGGTTATCCAGGGGCAAAATTTTAGATCGTCTATTTGAACTTCGACCAGAAATTCAAATTTTCCTCTGTGATTCAAAATTTCATTTGTAAAAGTGTTTATTTTGTGAATTATGGTTGGCATTTTTAGCTCATATTTTTAGAAAGTTACATGGATTAAAGTTAGGATCACAAGGACAAAATGTTAGTTCGTTTACCATTAGAGATAAAATAAGTACAATGATAAAAAGTCAAGCTAATAATAAGAAAATCGTATAATAATATTTTAAGCATTTTACCCCTTTTAGAACGTTTTCTAAACCACTTTTAGAACTTTTTCTTTCTAATTAAGTTAGTTAAATACTTTTTCCGCAATAAAATTCACTGCAGAGCACTATTCCTTGCATTACAGATTCTTAAATGAAATAAGACTAATATTTAATCCTATTCATTTTTTGAAAAGAGAATTAAATAGCACAATTACATGAAACAAATTTATACAAAAGAGTAAAATATTAAAAGCCACACTTAAAATTGTTAATTGCGTTTAATCTAACGCAAGTCTACTTCATTATCTTTTTTTTCACATTTCACTGCTATTCTTATCCACGGTGCAGCGTCGCAAAGGCAGAGGAATTTGTTCTCAAATTGAACCCAAAATAACTTCAAAACAAGAGATTAAAGGTTTCTAGAATCGTTAATCTCTTGTTTTGAACAGGATCAAATGGTGAATCTATAACAATATAATCTATATAATCGAGTCAATAACAGGCTAACATGTGAGACATAATTCAGTTTAAAGACAAAGGTAAATTAAAATTATTAATTTTCAGTAGCAACTGCTACATTTTTAAATATATGCAAAATTTTAAAGTTTGAGTTCATAACTCCATACTTCAGGATTTTAGTAAGAATAGCTCTTTCAAATATTTCGATTGTTTTTGAAGGAGAAAAGCATGGATCACGTTGCTGGCAATCGAAAATGTAAAAATTTCCTCTATACACTTTTTATGCTATTGTATAAACAAATTGAACATCAAACAGAATGAACCATAGAAATATATTTTGTATGATCCTTTTAATAAAGTATTGCAACAAATATTTTTTTATATATATCACCTATAAGGATCAAATATATTTCTAATTTTTCGGACTTTGAATTCAAAAATTTTAATCTGCATTTTCTGTAGATAGGCGTTTGCCTTATGTACAGAAATAAAACTAAATAATTATTGCGAACGTTTTTAGTTGTATGCAAATTTCAGTGATAGTGTAGTATTTATAATTATGTAAGTTTTTTTTTTTTTTATTTTTTTTTTTTTTTTTTTTTAGTCCAAAGGGATTTGAATCCCGAAGGACTATTAGTTTCGTTTTGGCATTTTGCGTCGGACGGATAAATGTCGGTTCACTTTTCAAACTATTGCCATAAAATGTTAGAGTCTTGCATTATATTTGAAGAAATTAAATAAAGAAAATCTGCGTAAATGTATGTATATTTCTCACATTGTCATAAAATAACGGTACATAGAGTCATCGAATTTTGAATAACGTAATCCTCCAACGAATATGAGCATGTGGAAGACCAAATTTGAAATTTGAAATTTGTTTTATGATCGATTTCCTATTTTTTAAAACTTTGACGAATTTTTGATTAACAAACTCAAGGATTTCAAAGCGAGCAATGGCAACGTTGTGCAGAAAAAACATTATTATCTCCAGCGCGTGAGTCTCTGTATCGGAAATTCTAAAGATATGCTCGTTTTAAAACTATTTTGCGATATTGCTGTTGCACTGGATCTTATGGTTTAAGTGCGAGGAACATGATATTTAATATAGAAAGGTAACACACAAAATGTTAAAAAACGCCCCTTTGGACGTAATTTAAAATCTGAAATATTTCAGATTTTTTTTTTTTTTTTAAAATAGTAATGTACTTTTTCAACATTTTGACATGTTTCTTTCTTTTTTTTTTCAAACTAAGTATTGCAAACTAAGTATAGAATTAATTAAAATCGTTTTATATCCCTGTGCAATGCAGCACGAGACTTATTTGGAGAGAAAGCTGCGCCGGAAAATTTAAAATACAGAAGCACACGTATTTAATAAATAGATATCTCGTAATTGTTCTCTTTCCAGAAAACTCGAAGAATTACGAGAAACTTCCTGTGACAGATTAAAAAGCTTATAAAAGCCGGAATAAAACATCTCAATTCAGTTGTTTACTTACTTGTTGTTTGTGTTTAGTTATTACTGTTTCTGACTATAGCAAATTCGCGGTGAAATCGGATTAGCTTTCTATGTTTAGAAGTAAGTTCTGTTGAATGTTTTAGTAGTTTAAAAGATAACTACTGGGAGATATTCCGATATTGTACGAATATCTGTAAGGAAATTTAAGGTATTTTTCCATTTTGCCGGCGCAAGCAATAAAGTCGCCAAAAATGGTATAACTCATGCCAAACGGAATATCCTCACTCGTAAACTTTTACGCCTCATTTTCAAAACAAGTCGAGCGATTTCTTAGCAGATTGATTGTTTCTTTCAATACTAGCATACAATTACATACAATTTTTGCCATATAGTTCAATTTAAAGTCCTAAGGCCATTCTCGGTAATTAGGTAAATTAGGGTGAAATCACATCGCTCGCCCGAAGGCAAAATATAGAAAAGGCAAAGTTTAAATTCATCAAATCTAATGAGAATGCACTAGCGAAGTAAAGCATTACGGTTTTACATAATTTCTGAGTAAGCTATTCGTACGAATTGAAATAATTTTTGCACTTAAACTTGTATTCCAAATTAAGATTTAACTTGAAATTAATGTAGATAATTACTGAGAAAATTAGATTTTTGTAGCGTAGTTAACGCGAGATGAGATTATTTAGGGTTACATGATATGAAACGGTGAATCAGGATGTTGTACCATGAAAGCATATTACATTCTTAAATTAATGTCTTCATACAAATTTATTTTCTTTATTTATAGTCTTTTTGCAAAATTTTAAACGATATTAAAATGCTTATGCCTTCAAAATAAAAAAATTCTTAACATGTCTAATATTTTTTTATGTCTAAACTGTGTGTTGTCGCCAATAAAGTGTTCATGGCGAGATTTACGCCTGCGAAACGGAAAAGTACCGCTTTCTCTGTTTAGAATTAAATTCTGTTGAATGTTTTAATAGTTTAAAATATAACTACTGTGAGATATTCCGATTTTGTACGAATATCTGTAAGGAAATTTAAGCATTTTGTATTTATTTTTGGGATAAGAATAAATTTTATTCACTTTTCATCGGACTTGTGCATTTAGTTTATTAAGAATCCGTAAGCACGGAACAATATAGAATGAAAAGATTTTCTGCATGCTATTTTGTAATCCTGGTCGACAAATTTATGATGCGCATCTCGACTTTGTTTTGCAATTAATAGTTTGATATACATAAAATTTATTAGGAAGCCAAAAAGGACATAATTTTATTTGTCTGACATTTAAAAGTAAAAAAAAAAGTACTTTTATTTTTGTGGTATCTGTAGTCAGAAATGAAATGTAGGAGAAATTAGCAATATAATACTGCATATTTTCAGACTACATTATTTTGGAATTCTTCAACATGTTATTACTTTTCCAATGATACAACCCTATCCGTCTAATAAGCAGATCTTGTTGCCAATCGGCGATGCAAAATGTCTTTCTTTCATTTTCAGTTATAAAAATTCGCTACTCAGCGTACTTTTGTTAATCACTTGTACTTTTCCAATCCCAGACCATTGCGATAACAAAATGTTACTTAGAATATCTTAAGTGACATTTGTGTAAATAAGATCCAGAAGATTTATGCACAGCTGAGAAAAATCTATTAACATAAACTTATAAAAGTTTATTTGGTGGGAGATATATTTAAATCTGGTTTTTGTTTTTTTAATATTCCCAGTCTTAAAAAAAAAACACTTAACTAAATAAATGTGGAGTCAAATCAGTTGTTGGAAACGGTGTAAGGGAGGGAGATATAACAACATCTGGCTTGATAGAGGAACATTTTTGATTAAATTTTGGGGAGCACAGGAATATGATTTCAGACTGAAAAACTCTTTCCTGCTTAACTCATTGATAACACTTTTTTCCCCTCTCGATCTAATCAAGAGAGTGGCTTTTCCTTTTCCTTGGGCACGAAACTAATCTGTAAAAATACCTAGCTTTTGATAAAGTTAGGGAATTTTTATCTGTTTTCTGGAAAAATCATATCTACTATTAAAAACTTCAAAAAAAAAAAAAAAAAAAAAGAAGAAGTAAGAAGTAAAGTACGTACTTCTGCCAACATTTTTGGTGTTTCCGCTAAATGCAGTTGCATTTCTCCTTCTGTAACGTTTCCCATTTTTAACTTTCTATATCTTAAAACTTGGTCTTTTTCAGTTTTACTTTTCATAACAGTGCGCAGAATATTTCAAAACGTAAAATGAATTAAATGTCTTGTGTGCTAGACAGAGCAACATTGTCTGGCTTTTAAAATAATTAAAATGCTAATAATAATTAAAAATAAATCAAAGGTTCCTTGACAGTATCTATTTACCTTTCCTTTTTTTACTGTACAAAGGTTTTAGTTTTACATTTTACGGTTACTGAAATAAACAAAATCATTTTCAAAAATATACAAACTATATTAAATTATAGCATGTTGTGATGGATACTTTACATAAATTTTACAATGCTTTTCTATGGAAAAATATTTTTAAGTAATTAAACATATCATTTACGCATTGAATAAGCAGTTATGTAAAATATGTGAAAATATGTTATTTAGAGGAGAAAAAGGGTATCGGGGTACAAAAGTGCACTCCCCTATTTATCATTTTGGGCTGCATAAGCTCGTAGAAAGTACTGAGATTACTATTACCTATTCCACATTTCTTTGCACGCGTGTAATAATTACTTCGACATAATTTCGAAATCGTTTCACTTCTGAAATCATTGCTACATAGTTGTTGATCAATCTTGTGTAATATCTGATGAGTTTAGCTTCAGTGTTGTTGAAAAATTTGTATCCCCCCTTGCGTTTACGCAGTGCTGAGAACGAAGAGATGTGCAGCTGAAAGTCCCACAGCTAAGTATCGTTCTGGTTATTGTCCCTGGTAATTATTTTTTGTGATTAAAATCCGTATGTCTTCCTGAGGCGTCTATCCGTGAGGTTACCGTCATGGCTGTAACTATGGTTCTTTCCATCGTGGTGCGGAGTGGGGATGCATGGCATCCTGACGTGGATTTGGCATTCAAAGGGAGGGAGGGCAATAGGAGTCCTTAAAGTGTGATATTACAGACCAGTTAATATCTACTATGAAGCATTATATAGATCTGTGGTTAAGTACCTAGTAGTAGATATGATACCAAGTAGTCCCAAAAGATATGTCACAGAAGTTATCATTGTCAAGGTGTCAACTGTTATCTGATCTTACTGCTTTTATGTGCTGTCATGCTTTTGTTGTTGCTGCTGTTAATGGTCACCTGTCTCACCTATAGTGAGTCCAAATCAATATTCGGTTCGCCGCATATTTAGAGTGCCCCCATGCGGCACGGACACTATACATTTACAAACATTCATGCCTTCTCCAAGATTCGAGCCCGGGACGTTCGGCACGGCAGTCAGCGACGCTAACCACTATACCGCTTGGGAGGCATTGTTACGCTTTGTCCCGCTATACAGTTAAGGCTAACTCGCGTTTCAAGCATTATAAATTTAACATTTTATTTAGCTGTATTTCCGTGAAGTCATCAAGTTTATTTTTTACATTCTGTAATTTCAACAAACTTTAAACTTAACATTAGCTTTAAAAAATAAGTCGGACGGAAAGAAATACCAGATCATTTGGTGCCGCAGTGAATGTTTCTGGAAATTATCAAATGATATTCTAAATGAAAATATTTCTTTTGCTTCATATTGTGAGATATTTTTCAGACAAAACAAATATGCATTGGTTGATAAAGATAATAATAATATATTAGAATTATTATTTGTTATATAGCGTACATCTGAATGCTTAAAATAAGTATAATATAGCAAAATTAGGAAACAAATGAGAAAAATGAGAAAAAAATGGGAAAAATGAGAAAAAAATGGGAAAAAAGGTAACAAAATGTATACTTAGGCCAAAACGCAAACACTCCATTCTAAAACATGATATGGAACAACATGGGGTAAGAGACATCACATTTTCAAAACGAAATATTAACTCATTTAGTAATATTCTTACCTTTGCAAATTTTTTATTAAAGCAAAAATACCCATTAAGATTCCAACTCTTTTTTATTTACCTGCATTTTTGGAATGATGATTAATAGTTTTTATGAGTATGATTTCTATTTTTTAACCCGTTACCTTTCGACCTTTTATTTATTAAAGTGTAGAGACATAAAATGTTTCTAAATTACTGAAAAACTAATAATTATAAACGTCTAGTAAAGAATCTAAGAGTCTAATTTCTACTCTAAAATAGAAGTGATACAGGATTTGCTTTTACCGATTTTAAAATGGATAGTCCAGGTGCTTAAATGGATTAAAGCAAATAGAGTGTTTGGCAATTCCAACAGGAAACATGTCGACAAAATAGTAACTCAATAGCCTATTTCTGCAATAAAAATGTTATATAGATAAAACTTTAATTTGCATATTCTCTGCAATTGCATACATTTTTATTCTTGTTAATCTTGTATGTGTGCATCACATTCGATGGCAGAAAATACACTGCTTTAAAATTCATTTCCTGTAACAGTGAAGTGGAAATTTATATTTGCATTTTACATATTTGTTACCCTTATATACTTTCTTCAAGAAATTTGTATTTTCTAAATTCCCTCTAATTTTGAACGATATCACAGTTACCTTAAAGTTGTTCACCTTAAAGTAGTGAATCTATAAGAGTACAATAATCTAGAAGTACAACCCCAATTATCCGAACTTCGACTATCCGAATCGCTTTCAGAATTTAAGAAAAACAGAGCGAGAAGAGACAGGAAAAATGAGGATGACGTGTCACTTGAGGAATTCAGAAACATTATTTCGAAAATTCCTGGATGTTCGGATGTTAGTGCCGAGGATACAACACACTGGTGATTCGTCAGAATCTGGTTTTAAAATTCTAAATGATGATGAAGTAGTTAAAATTGTGAGAGAAGAAAGTGTCCAGGAAGAAAATGACCTTAAATTTGAAGTAGACCCGGGATCATCAGTTAGTGAAGCTTCTGTCGCCCTTGAAACTGTGTTGAAGTGGATGGAGCGACAGCCCGAGTGTGACCACATGCGACTTCTCATCGTCAAGCGAATGCGCGACTTGGCTGCCCGAAAACGGATGAAGGCAGTCAAACAGTCTGCTTTGACTGAGATGTTTAGCAAGCGATGATTTTCAGCACTTGTAAGTACTGTACAGTACGCTATATAATATGTGCATAAAAGTGTTGGTTTTTCATTTTAATTAATTAAAACCTCTTTTGCTTTAAAAATAGATTTTTCTCTCATTTTCAACATACAATAGATACAGTAATTAATTAAAGTGTACGTAGACCTTTTCTTCGGAACAAATCCAGTTTTCCAAATTTTTGATCATCCGAATGGAGTTCTGTCCCAATAATTGGTCTACTGTATTAAACTCGCATAACAAAGGCTTTTTTGATGCTGTCGTTTTACAAATACGCCTCATTTATTGAAACAGTTTTATAGCTGACGAAGGAATAAATATATGCGATTAAATAAATATTCAAGAATAACAGATCATTAACTTACGCATATAACGTATCTAAAATGATAACTCCAGTACCACTGACTGTTTATTTGCATTTAAATGGATCTCAAATGCTATTAAAACGATAAAAGTGAATGTGCAGTTTTTATATTATTATCAACATATTCTTTAATAAATCTACCATTATTAAAGTACCATTTCCTTAAGTCTAAGAGAAAAGGTATAACTGACTAAATTCCCGAGCTCCATTTATCATTCCTTTAGTTTTTGCGTTAAAGCTCGTTTTGATTGTCAATTGTAATTTTGAAATAAGTAATGTCGCCTGGTTTTATTTGCCTACTTGTTTGTTTTTTATTTCAAGTTTTAAAAATATACTTTTTCACATTTGGTTTATTTCTATTATAAATAAGTCAATATTGTCGCTATCTGAGGTTTACAATTCGCAAAACCAGTAGCAGATTGTACCAAATTCTTTGATTTTATATTTACATTCTTACCCCTTGTTATACAAGGTATTTTAAGATTCTTAAATAAATTATAGTACGCTGAATTGAAAGTTTCATTTATATTCCTCATTTGCCTGTCTATATGTCATATGCCACAATGTAAAAAACTATTTCTGTGGTTGATCTGAAATGAATTAAATCTTGGTTAATAGAAATTCATAAAATGTTACCACTCCAGTGCATTTCTTAAATTCTATTCCCTTCGATTTACTGAATAACTTATTATTTCAATACGATTTGTTACGTCTTGTGTACATTCATGTGGACTAAAGAGAAGATTGAAAAATCATGTTGCATTTCCTTTACTGTCATTCAAAATGACAAATAAATAAAATTTGTAAGTTTTGAATTGTAATAGGTATGGTGTTTTGATTTATATTGATTTAAGGGTAATAACATGTCTATAATATTTTTAAGAAAACCAATCTCTTCACATGAAAAAGCATTTATGCATCAGGAGAGTTTGAAAATTCATTCGCCGAAACTACATTGAGAATGATGATCTTTGAAATGATTCTTTTATCTTTTACCTGAATATGCTGAGAAGTCACTGATAGGGATCACTTTCTCGCACACAAGAGATAAATCTTGTTTTGCTTCAATAAATGTTACTTCTTAAGTCATTTTCTAACCATCCATAAAAGAAAAGATGTCATTTCACAGTTCAAAGGATCTCATTCTGCGTTACCAAATAGAAATCTCTATTCATAACTTAGTCGCTGCTCTTTTAACGTAAGGACTAGAGATGATTACCTATTCGTGCATGATGTGGATAATATATTTTCAGTACACTTTTTGCTTTAGTTATAATAATACCAAAACATATGAGATTCCTGTTTTTGTGCTGTGGTTCGTTTAATGTAAGACAATATTCTTCTTTACTCCTCAAGCTTAAATTCTCCTTCAAAATTAGTTTTCCCATAAGAAATTCTAAATTTTTTCATTTCCTTTGAGGGAAAAAAGTCATAATATTTTATAATAATAAGGCATTTCCTGCTGAATATTTGAAAATTGTAAAAAATATGCTTTTAGCTGTACGTGTTTTCATGAACTTCAATTCTCACTATTATGGTTGGTTTAGTTTAATTAATTACGGCAAAACAGTCGAGGGCTATTTTTTTAGGGATTGGATTGGATTATTCAATTATGGCAAAGCACACAAGGGCTATCTGCCTAAAGGGAGGAATGCCTCCGTGGAGGACTTTCTAAGGGCAACTGGCTCGTATACACGTTACACATAGGGAAAACCACGAAAACGCTCATGCAGACGGCCCGTTCGCGGGATTCGAACCTCGGACTGAACTACCAGTGTTCAGCGTCTTTACCGCTCGACCGCTGGTGGGCCCACGTTTTCAGAAACTGGCTCGTATACGGGTTATACGATGGGAAAGCCACGAAAGCGCTCATGCTGCCAGCCCATTCGCTGGGATTCGAACCGAACTAACCAGTGATTTTGCCGCTCGGCCGCTGGTTGTCCTTTCATGATTATTAGTAAACATTAATTACCACGTTAATCTTAGTACACGTTTAAGGTCTAGAGCCGAAAATTAATTATTGAAATTAAATCTTATACAGTCTCTTATTTTATTATAAATTGTGTGGTTTCTTGCTTTTCAACTTTTAATCTTTCTTCATTTTTATAATTATATATTTATTTTCTCACGCTAACTATCGAAGGCTTCGGAATACCCTTAAAGTTTTGCCAACACACTCCAGAGAAATGATCATAATTATGTATTATTTTAAGTCTCTAATATTAATTTAAATATTCTCGCTTTAATTTATTCAACAAAAATTGGCTACATTTCAAGGAGTGTACGCACGAAATAATCTTGAAGATGAATGTTCTACGTAACGAGGAAATGTTAATTCGAAAGTCATCTGAAGAATTAACTGTCTTAATATTGTAAAGCGAAGGATTTTCTGTTCTAATAATTATCAATAAGTTCCTATGTGAAAGGTTCATTTCTCCGTAAGCAGAAAAAAATTCACACTCTAAGACGTGATCATCATGCTGGCGGAGTAGAAAAAAGGACAAAGAAATTAAAATCAACATAAAGGAAGGAAAAATAATATCAATATATCAAAAATGCCTCACCAAGAAAGCTTACGAGATTATACAATGTTAAAAAAAAACTCTGTAACATATTAGAAGATCGAAAGGGATAAGTGTAAAAATACCTCAGCAATAGCAGCAATAAAAAGAATGATGGTTCTTATATTTCTACGATGAGAGCACTATAATCAAAATTATGAAGTATCATTTCCCGGAAGCGTTGGAAGAATCCTGATAATAGTGATCAGACAGAAATAAAAATCAATACGAACTCTGGACTCTCAGAGGAAAATGCATTATTAATATTGCAATAATGAAAGAAAATTAATATCTAGTATTAAAGAAAGCAGAACACCTGAGTGATAAGAATTATCCTAAAAAAAGTATATCAGCTTTTATGAAAATTAAGGTGGTATTTTTTATCAGATAGTTTTTAATAAATATCTTGAATCAGGTTAATTTCCTAGATGTGGAAGTTGCTAATTTCGTACTTTCTCTAAAGAAGAACAAATTTCACCTACATACAGACCGATATGTTTACTGAACGAATTATGACATTTAATTTACGTATCTGTTAAGATTTATCTTCAGTCCTTCCTTTATATTTCATTTCATCACATACTCGCTCATTCCAGAGGTTTACGAAGATTTTATGGCAAATAGCATAGCTTGAATTGAGGAAAATTTAAAAATGTTTAAAAAACGTTTTAATAAAAAAAAGCTTACATTTAAATATCATAAAATAATTAATGAACTAAAACGGAAAAATAATTTCTCGCGAAGTTTCATAGGAAAAATTGTTTAAATAATTATCTTTATAAAATTCAACAGCAATTTTATGACCTGAATAATGAAAGCCCTGATAAACTTATAACGCAGGTGCCCTATACTTTTCACGCTCCAATTTTATTATTAGATTAAGTTAAGACACAATAACACGCGGAATAAATACTAATTCAGAAGTCAAACAACAAAAATTTTGTAAATTTTGTAAATATAACGCTGATTTTTGTTGTTTGACTTCTGAATTAGATTAAGTTATTTTGGACTATCGCGATATTATCATCTGTGCCATAAAACTGTAGATGAGTTTTGAAAACCTGATTATTAAACCTCTTTTTTCTGATGAAATAAGACGATAAATTATTTTTTTTTCTTTTGTCCATTAAGTATTTAATGACTTTTAAAGAAATGTTAATTGTATAATAGCACTTTGAACAGTACTATTTTCAATATTTTAGTCTCATTAGCACGTTGCCGTCCAATATATTCCATTAAAAAGTCATTTTTGCAATGAAGAATAATCAATCTTTTACTTCCAGCAATTGCATTAAAAACTTTCCACATGCTTGTTGATTTGAGGGCACGCAAGCTGCCGAGCGGTATAAAGTGGCTGAATACTGGTAGTTCGCTCCGAGGTTCGAATCCCGTGTACGGGCTGGATGCATGAAAATGTTCGTGGTTTCCTCACGTGTAACGTGTATACGATCTAGTTTCCCTTAGAGAGTCCTCCATGAATGCATCCCTCCCCTTAGGCAGACAGCTTTCGAGGCTTTGCTGTAATCACATTAACCAAACTATAGAGACATTAGGATACTTTTAAAGCAGAAGAGATATGGTATATGGTCACTTTACTTAACCTGTTCCGCCAAACTAAGTTAATGGCACTACAGGGTTAGGAAGTCATCCTAGTCATTGCTAGCAATCTGACGGTTAGGCCGCCTTTATACGTTTTACATTAATCTGTAGTTTCTTAGATATAATTATTTTCATTCCCTTCTTCATTATCTCTAAGATGCCCTTGTTTCAGTAATAGTTCGTGAACAGTCTATTCACAGGATATGTGATGCAGTCGGAAGGAAAGAACTGCTGTCGAAGGTGCTCTTTCAGAGGGCAGGAGAGCAGGTAATGAAGTGCGTCTGCGTCTTCCCCGCGAAAACCGCAAGAACAGTTGACGTCCAAGCAGAAGAGATGAAAAATTAGCAAGGTGTTCGTCAGGAATCGAATCACGGACCTCTGGAATACCGGCACAGCGTGCAGAACCATTGTACCAAGAAGGCACGCTATGAAGGAGGGAGAAATACCTTATAAAACTAGCATACTTGATTTAAAGATTTTTCCGTTACTGTAAAGCTATGATAGATTTGCTTTGTTCGTCAAACAACAAAGGTATAGAAGGAACAACGTTTAACTTTATTTTTAAAAAAAAAAAAAATCTAATACAAAATGTGACAAAAACACTCTTTACTTTATTATAATATGAACAGTCCTGGCTACTTTGTACTGAAAATCCTACTACTGTACTTTATCATGAAAATCTGAGAAAAATTTGAGCTGGTTAGTTTATAAGAAAAATCAAATTAAAAAAAAAATATGAAATAAATAGCCTTGTATTTAAAACAGATAGGTTAATGCACTAAACGAAGAAAAGTAATTTAGCAAATTATTTAGTAAGACTAATAGTTTAAATAATTATGTTTGAAGAATTCATCTGCAATTTTGTATCAAGAATAATAAAAGCGCGAATTGCCTGTCATATATTTAACAAGATAATGCTTTATAGATTTGACAGTTTTTATATTTATAGACGTCCTTATTTAGGCGATTCAAGCTCTAATATTCGTGATATAAAATTGTTGATGAACTCTGTAAGTAGAATTATGTAATCTATTTTTCAAATTAAACCATACGATAAATGACTTTTCTCCTTCTAATGCATTAATTATCACATCTTTCTTAAATAATTCCTTACTCTACAAAATCTAATTTTTAATTACATTTTGTTTTTCGCTTTTTAGTCTCTATGACAGCTTATCAGTGAAGAAGTTTTTAGTTATCATTAAAACAGGAGTAGTGAATTATACTAATTTCATGAAATAAATAAGAAAAACTGATTTTTATTTAGAGGATGAAGAAATCGCTTTTGAATATTCAGATTCTAAAACTGGTTGTAATAACAATGTTGCAAAGAACATTTTACTTGTAGCTAAAATGAAGGAAACCGATGTCGCAAATTCGCCATAAAGTACACTAAGATGGCAAATTAAAAAGCAATTTTCAACCAAAGAATGCTTTTTTTCTCCCTTGTGCTTCAGACTAAAAAACATTTTTTTAAGACGCTCATTTAAAGCGTTTTATCATTCTTGTTTTAAAAGAAGCCAAAATGTTTTCTTATAAACTGTGAAAATGTCAAAACTTTATATCCATTACATTTTTAGAAGTTGAAGTTTTAAAATCAGGAATGATCTAAAAATTTGAATGATTTTTAGAATTCATCGGAATCTCAGAAGTTACAATTTTTACACAGGTTTCATTGAAAACAAAATTCAGCTATATTCGATGGTTAGGTTTATTTGATTTTGACTAAAAGCCCGAGGGCAATCTACGTAAGAGAAGGAGGACTTTCTAAGCGAAATTGGCTCTTATATACGTTACACATGGGGAAAACCAGGAAAACGCCAGTATAGCCAACCCGTTCAAGGAATTCAAACCTTAACACCGATTTAACAGTGTTTAGCAACTCTACCGCTCAGCCGTTGGTGGGCTGCATTGGATAGTGCAACAGTAAGTTATTTGTTAAACGAAAATATGTGCGAAAAATCAATTAAAATCAAATTAAAAAAATCTAAACCGAATTTTGAAAAAAAAATCGCTTTACCACATTGCATTGTCATCGAGCTTAGGTATAAAATGATACACTGACTACCAATAAGTATTTGGACACCTATGATAGAAAAGAAAAACTAACTTTATTCAACATCAATAGTTGGTAGAGCCTCCACGAGAGGTAATTACAGCGTGGACCCTCCAGGGCATACTTTCCACAAGTCTTTGTATGACAGCTAGTGGTATTATCTTCCACTCGGCTTGGAGAAGACATAGAAGTTCCTTCACCGATTTTGCACGGGTAGTGCAACCCTGAATTCGGCGATGCGACTCGTCCTAGGGGTACTCGATAGGGTTCAGGTCTGGACTCTGGGCAGGCCAGTCCATTCGATGAACTCCATTGGCACCATACCAAGCCTTGGTTAACGTCGAAACATGACAACTGGCATTGTCGTCCTGAAAGTAACAGGGGTTCAATCCGTAAAACTGCCACAACGTAGGTAACACATTGTCATCCAAAATAGTGCAGTAGGCATCGGAGTTGAGCTTACCATGAATGGGGACAAAGGGTCCCAGCCCATACCAGGAGAAACACCCCCAGACCATAATTCCACCTCCGCCGAACTTGACTGTTGGCACAATGCATGCTGGCAGGAGACGTTCTCCAGGTAGACGCCAGACCCAGACCCTGCCATCCGAACGGTAAAGGGTTAACCTTGATTCGTGACTCCAAAGAACCCGTTTCTACTGATCTACGGTTCAATTTCGATGTGCCTTTCACCACATTAACCGAGCAGCGCGGTTGGACTTTGTGATCAAAGACTTATGGGCAGCAGCACGACCATGAAAACCAAACAGATGTGCTTCCTTACGGATGGTATTCATTGAAACAATACTCCCGGATGCCTGTTGAAACTCCTCGCGGATGAGGGCCATCGGTTGGGTGCGGGTCTTCCGAATTTCTCTGGAGAGCACTCGTCGGTCTATATCTCCCAGTTTCGTTGGTCTGCCGACTCGGGGCACATTCCGACAATCACCGCTTACCTTCCACTTCTTAATCACATAGGCCACTGTCGATTCACTGTCGATTTTGGGTACTTCAGATCGCTAGATATGTCCCTTAAGAATCGGCCACATTTGTGCTACCCGATAATTATACCTTTCTCGAAATCAGAGAGCTCCGAACTGTGAGGCATCTTGCATGCGACTAAAGCCGATGCTGTTTCCTAAACGATATATACCGGCGGAGTCCGTGACGTATCTTAGGACCGCAGATATCGTCATTTGCATAGGTGTCCAAATACTTATTGGTAGTCAGTGTAGTTGACCACCAGTAGGTTAAAAATCGATTAAAACATTCTACTCACAGTGAAACTTCATGAAATAAATAAAAACTTCTTAATAATAAAAGTATAGGAAGAAAAAGAATTTGTAGAAACCGCGACTTTTAAAATATTCAAGAAAGACGTCAAATTAATATTTTTGATCATTTTGTTTTAAAACAGAGTTAAGAGTTTTTTAATACCTTTGAAAATTTCGAATTCTTACAATAGATATCTTGTAATCATGATTGATTATAAGGTGTATTTTGTTTCAGAACTTCAGTGTCCCGTAAAAGAATATCATATTACATATTACCAAAAATAACTTTAAAATGAAATCCTGAGAGAAATATTAAAAAAAATTATGAAATTAAAAAATTAAATCAATATATTTACTTTGCAAATAATTATTTACTATGTCGTTCTGAAATTAATGTAGTGAAATGAATTGGAAAAATAGCTCTTTCGAGTTCATTAAAAATCATTTAAAAACCTGTGGATTGTAAAATTAATAAAATGAAATGAGCGATAAATGAAAAATACATTTATAAAAGAAGATGGTACGGAAATAACATTTATAAAATGGCAGAAGACTTCTATAATAAGCCTAATTCCTTTGCAATTAAGTCTTTTGAGCAAGGAAGTTCCCCAAAATATAGCACAGTTTGGCCACAGAACAACATGCCATATTACAGGTAAAACCCAAATAGTTGAGGCCTGCGTACCCATCAATGGATTACGGGTTGCGAAACAAGCAATTAAAGCCAAGATGCGCCAGACGTGTTTTAAAACGAACAGAAGCTTCGTCATTCAACTGTCATCTACGAAAATGATCAAACAATTTGTTGCCGTCTTTCTGTACGATCCTAGATGTTATACTATAAATAGAGTTCGGATGTTCTTGTCCCAAGCTCCTTGTTTTGCAATTTAATCGGCTCTTGCATTCCCGTAAATTCCAGTATGTGCACGAATTCATTGGCGTTTCAGTCTCGTGTCTTCGAGTAGAGATAGCAGTAGTCTTTGAAAATATGCGTTTTGCATGCTTAGCCATGAACGTCCTGCACGCTGGAGTCTAATTCGCTGTGTATTGTTAAATACTGCTATATTCAAATGCAGATTTCTATCACTGCGCTGAGAGGAACTAGCTCGGCTTGATAATGATTGAGTTGTTAAAATGCAGCATTCAGGTCTGGTTTATATAACTTACCCAAAGCATTTCACAGTATCTGCTGTCTTCAGATAGCTTCTCTTTGGAACCATCTGTAAACAAAAGCAACTGTAAACACACTAAATCTAAACCACTAGTATAGCGGATAGTTTAAACTCAAATCCCATGTGAAACTCCGATGCTAATATGAGGTTTAATTAATATTCTCTATATTATAGAGACAGATCTGCAGTACTCTGTTGTATTTCAATCTCTGTGTCTGAACCACTCCATATTCACTTTGTGCCATTGTAGAGTAGGTCAGTCAGCACATTAAGAGTCCAGGACCTGCAGTATTTCAGGCAGATGCTCAGTAAAAATGACATTTCATCGATTAAAAATGGTTTGTCACATTCTTAGTTATGTGGGAGGCTACACATGGAGTCTCGCACGCCACGTTCCAGAATCGTGGAGTACCAAATTTCTTAGTATCTTTGAGGATACCCACGTTTAGTTACTATTGTTCTGAAACGAATTTGATGGTTTGTGCAAGCTTTACTTGATGTGAGTAATGTGCTAATGTCAGGTAAGCCTATCATCTGTAATTAAACCTAAGTACACGAAGTGTTAAACGATACTTCTGCAACCTCTGGCTAGTGTCAAGAAATCCTCCTCATAAGCCAGAATTTCAATGTAATAGATGTCGCAGACCGTTGGGGGCCTTGATATATATTCTTTTCGAGTATTTGCAAATTAAATCATATAGTTTTTCTTGGATATTCTACGTCTTTCAATCTGTTCAGCATATCATGCCAACATAACGGTTTGAAAGGTGCCTTGGAAATAGACTGAAATGGTTACAGTATGCAACGTTTTCTGGTTATTTGTAGTTAACATGGAGTTCAGTCTGTTCAGTTCATGAGCATTTGAGAGGGCTATTCTGAAGTTTCATTACGTATATTACTAAATTTGAAGAAGTAATTCAATGAGTAAAATATCCCTGTCTAACACTTAATAAAACTGTAAGGGAGACATATGGGCCGATATGAACTTCCCTCAGACTGGTCTCTTCTATCTTTCAGAAAGAACGTTAGTTTGTCTTCCTTAGTAGTCTTCGTATATCTCTTACATGCACATGTATAGTGTTTTAAGATAGCATGATATATGTTGTATATGGCACATGTGATGTTGTTGACCCCTCTGAACATCAAGCTTTGTCTTTAGTTATTGATTTTATGATGCTACTTATTTCTTTAGTTGTTGGTATAGGTTCAGTGCCCAGAATGTAAGTATTACAAAAGAAAACCCCACTTCGTTTAATTGCCTCTTGATCCAAGTATCACTGTCATGGCTATCTTGCTTAAATAGTTTGCCGAAAATGTGTGCTATAACTTCAAATATGGATCTGCCACCTGGGAGAATATTTCTAGTCAGAATCGGATATGTGACACACCTTGCCCTGTACAACTTCTAAAACTTTCCAACATTTTTCGCTGGGCTTTGTGTAATGTTTTCCGTGATAACAGCTTGGCCGTATTGATGTGTTTCGTAAGCGCAGCTATGTCTCTGTTGAAGTTCGTTGGGAGGTGTAGTCTTTCCTCAGGATCATATCAGTCCTATATTCTCGGTCTATCATTTTAACCACATATGTTCCCAATTTATAAACTGAACTTTTCAATACTAATTCAGAAGTCAAACAACAAAAATCAGCGTTATATTCACAAAATTTTCACTGTGAAAATTTTGTGAATAAAACGCTGATTTTTGTTGTTTGACTTCTGAATTAGTATTTATTCGGCGTGTTATTGTGTCTTAAAGTCTGAACTTTACAATGCCTGAAATTATCTGTAGTATCTCTGAAAATGCAGATTTCACCTTTCGCTTTTGATTACAAAATATGAAATCATTCAGGATTTTAGCACATACTATGACTGAAATTTGGTGTTCCTCATTTGTAAATTATTTAAATTTCTTTTGTTAGGTTCTGTCGGTAAGCTTCGTAAAGACAAATGCAGCAAATTGTTTATGTAGTGTCAGTAAATGGGAAGTTTTATAAAAGAGATAATTTCCTTTAGACCCTTGATAATACTTTCACACGGATATTTAAAAAAATTAAACAAATGCTTTGGGTTTTACTTAACATTTGAATTAATCATAATTAGTTAATCGTTTACATGCATTTAAAGATGAAGTTTTCTTTAACTTTATAAACTTAATTTTTAAGTTCATTATTGTGAATTTCCATGTAATTTCGTGTTACTCTGTTTAAAATTTTATATCAAGCTGAAATTTATTCAACATTTTAATTGAAATTGACTTTAAATTTAAATGCATTTTTGTCAAAATTTAATTCTCTCTATCTGTTTAATTATAATTCGAAGAAAATTACTCCAGATCCTCTAATTACTGCTACTGGTTCACTGCTACAACATATACTCATTTATTCTACATAACAAAGAAGAATGGGTTGTAATGTCACAAAATAATATCTACCATATTTTAGACAAGTAACAATATGTCCACATGAACTCGGAATCTTTTAGAATACAATAAGCGAAAATATACGACCAAATGAAAAAATTGCATTTGAAATTTAAAATGGGTGGCTATAAAATTATATTTGGGAAGTAATGAAAGAAAACTTACTCACTGATAAAAAAACATTATTTTTTAATTACTTAAAAAATCTAAATTTCACCAAAAAATTATATTTTCTAAATTATTTTTTATTACTTTACACAACTTATTATAAATTCGATTAAACTCCAAAAATAAGCTTTCTCTTCACATACCGTAAATACATTAAGAAATGCCTAGAAACAGCATATATTTTTACGAATCTGTTTAATCAGACTTTGTTAGTAATTTTGAGATAATTTCGCCACCATCCGCAACTGCCCACTATTCATTATCTCAATAAGAGTTTCTAAAGCTATGGTACATATACTACTAATGGTAAGTTACATTACTTTTAGCAGTAAAATTTTCAGGCAGTAGATTTAAATGAATGTTCAAACAAATGTAAAATGCAGCCCTTTCAGAACATACATTAATATATGATGAAACGCATGATTCTTTATTCTTGTATATGTGATATAAAATTTAAAATGTCTGAAAATCTCTGATCTAAATACACAATAAAATAATTTCCTGACCCTTAATGAAATAAAAATACTCATAACAAAAATAAAATTACATTTACTTGATAAGTATCGTACATATTTTGATAAATTATCTTGAAATATGTATTTAGTTAAAAAAATGATCGTATTATTTATTTTCAAATGTACTGAAAATGAGCGACATTGTAAGATGTTAATTATTTTAAGAAAGGTTTGAATATGAAAATAAAATGCGTAATAATTGTGCTGTAAAATGCAAGAAGTTGAATTTGGCATATATACAACACACTCGAAATGTTTTTACAGTTCAAATATGCGTCTTAAGTAGCATATATGTGTGTAAGAAACAAGAAGATTTACAGACAATTGAGAGCAAAACTCTCTATTTAATAGCTGATTCTCTCTGTTTAAACTATTCTTATTTGCAGCAATTTCTCGATATCGTTGAATATTGATATCACTTACTATACGGTCGCTAACATATTGAATTTCATGTCTTCTTTTTAACCGATCTCACAGTTAGATGAATTTTTAAAATGCAGTTCGTAGTTTTACTGTTATAGCAACAAAATTAGCTGTATTTGAAAAGAGAACAAGAAAGAATTAAACTAAAACGAATAGACGGTTGGTCTTAAATTGCGCTTCCAAAGAATGCAACAATTTCCTGTAGCTCTGTTTTCACGGTGCCCTGCGTCAAAAACGCCCCTACATAGTTTTTCTAAGAATACGATGACAATGGAGCAATCATAGTAATCGTAAGGTTCTCAGCATGCATAGGCACTATTCGGAAGGTAACCTGGAACAACAACATCCTGGAAAGAAGAAGTTGTTGAATGAAAGAATGCTCAGTCATCAATATTCCAGAGAAGCTCCTCCGAAGTGCCAGCAGCCAGTGCTTCTTCTTTCAGTCTCTTGTCTGGGGATGGAGATCTATGTTTTGAAGCGTTTGAGAAGTTGGCCTTAATGGTCCTTTATTTTTCGCCCCCCCCCTTTTCAGTGAAGTTCTACTCCTCGATTCTTGTTCAAGTCATTAAGTGGAGACGTGGTCTGCTTAGTGAAGAGGACTTCTCGAATACTCATACTTCTCCTTAAAAAGAAAAAAAAAAAAAAAAAAAAAAAAAAAGGTGTGTGTGTAGGTCAAAGTATGTTGCAGAACAGACGGCGTAAGAAGAAGTGCAATATAAAAGTATTATTTACTGCTACAAAAATATGTTGTTACATGCTTGATGGATGCAGACAAGAATAAGAAAAAATAAAACGAAATCAAATCAATAAATATGCATTACAAATTACTTCGTGTTCGTAATAGATTCCAAATGAATATGAATTTCAACAAATACTAGCTTTTGAGTCTTAATCCGGACGTATTTAAAAAGAAAGAAATAATTTGATACGGCTTTATGAAGAAGAGATTGTGCAATATTTATTCCATTTATAACAACAATTCCTGTCCTTCCATCAAAATAAATTAAATATTTTACTGTATAAGAAGCCTTTAGCTTCAGCACTTTGTTCGTAATATACCGATTTCTGCTAGGCAGAAAGTTAATTTAATTTAAGCAATAATTTAAAAAAAAATCACCCTTATTATATAAATTATATAAATATTATATAAATTATTTATATAATATTTAAATGTGTAGGTAGTAAAAACTTACCTTTGTTTTGAAACTATGTATGTAACAATAAAATCTTTAAAAAATATTCATAAAATTTATTACATATACTCGGCTTAAACTGTTATAAAATATATATAAACTCAGGTATTTACACTCCTGCATTATTTCTCAAACTATTACGATTAAAACAAAAAAAAAAGGTAAGAGTTTTACTTTTATAAGGTGTTTTTCCCGCCTTCTTAGCACGCCTTCGCGGTGTAATGGTGAGTACACTCCGCCCGTATTCGAGAAGTCCGAAGTTCGAGTCCTGGCGAGGGCACTGCGCATTTTTTACATATCCTGCTTAAAAAAATAGCTAATGTTTCCACAGTGGCGCCCGAACTAAAAAAGGTGGTGGATGATGATTCTTCACCAACAGAATTTGGCGATTGGGTCCCCTAATACCTATCCAGTCGCCTTTAAAAGGGGGAGTATATATGATATTTCTACCGCCTTCATAGCACGCCTTCGTCGTGTAATTGGGAGCACAGTCGGCGCATATTAGAGAACCGAGGTTCAAGTCCCAACGAGGGCATTTCTCAATTTTCATGTCTTCTGCTTCCAAATAACTTAATGTGTACCGTTTAAGTTTAATCAGTCTATTGATTAACATTAAAAGATTCGTTACCGCTTTCGAATCCCTCTCCCTAATTATATATTATTCCTCATTATATATTTGGTTCAGAATAAATTTTGCCTTGTCTCTTTAGTTAGTGTTATACTACTAATGTAGTTGCTCATATCTGTTGCAATAAATTTCATTAAGTAATTAAAAACTTTTAATAATTAAATCCGAATGAAAAAGAAATCTCAACATGTTTAAATTTCTAATGTTTATTTAAATGCATACCAGTTGTTTATATTTGAATACTAATATAAACGTTCTTCCCGTAGTTTAATTCTCTGTTTCCACACTAAAACAAATTATAGAGTCTTTGATGTTAGCAGAAATCTAACTGCAAGCATAAAATATGCGCAACTGAATCACTTCCAATCTATTTCTTATTCAAGAAATCACCTGCTCCCACTAAATTTGTTGAGTACATAAAATGGCTGTTTGTTCTCGGAAATGAGTGCATGAATAAAAAAGCGAGGAGTTTGCCGTTTTCATTATTGTGATAGTTTTTTTATGCTTCTTATTTGGGGTGCTTCTTCATTTCGTTCCCAGAAATCGTTAACAAACAGTAGGTGGTTTTGCTTTCTTATCTATTATGGAACACTACTTGAAAATTTATTTATAAATCTGTTGTTTATTAAAAAGTGAATGAATTAAAGTACAAAAGTGCAGCGAGATTAAACTTTTTATTTTCGTTTTTGTAAATTTCTAAGATAGGAAACTCGGAAATTAAATTATCTTCTGGCTGCACTTTAAAGTTTACGAAAATTTGCTTTTTCTATAAATATTTGCGCTTTAATGGGATATGAAACGTTTTATTAGTGCGATTAATCTGAACATAAGATAAATATGTATTAAATGCGATTTCTTCACAAAATGGTTTCAAATTACAAAATTATCAATTATCTTTAGTGATTTACGAAAACATTTACGAAATTTAAATTAAAAAAATGTAAACCTACTTTAATCTGCAATAAATGACATTTTTCCAAAATTAAAACTGTTCTAATTATTTCAATAAGAAAATTCACCGTCAAGTTTTATAAACCATTTATAATTAGAAAATTACTACCTCTTTAGTGGGTAAAAGCTATAGATATAAACCCAGGAATTTTCAAAAGTCTGTTCTTATAATCTTAATCACAGTTAAGAGATAATGATGATAATAACTTTCTTTGAAAAAATGAACAACGGCGTTTAGCAATCATTGAAGGTGAGAATGCTCAACAAAAATATTAAATATATTAATTTTTTTTAAAACACATGCCCCTGCTTTATGTTGTAGAGTCATTAGGATTTTTTTTTTTTTTTTTTTTTTTGAAGCAGGGCACATGAAAAATGAACATTGCCCTCATCAGGACTCGAACCTGGACCTCTGGAATACGCTTCAAGTATGCTACTGTTACACTACGAAGGCATGCATAAAGGAGGGAGAAAATTCCCCCATTTAAAGGACGACTGTAGATTAGGCTACCCAATTGCCAAAACCTGGTGGTGAAGAATCATCAACCACCACCTTTTAGTTTGGGCGCCACTGCAGATTCATTAGGGAATTTTTGAGCCTGAAGAAGTGAAAAATGAACCATGGCCTCTCAGGACTCGAACCTGGACCACTGAAATACGCGACGAGTACACCACGAAGGCATGCAGAAAGGAGGGAGAAAATTCCTTATAACGTGGCCCGATGGAGGACTAATTCTTCAAATTCACCTCATAAGGTACAGTGACTACAATGAAATTAATTTAAGCTATAATTAATTTATCTATAAGAATCATGTCATTATTTGTGAAACGCTTTTAATGTACATAATCAAGTAATTAATTTGAACTTTTTAAATTAAACTAAATTGCCAAAGAATAGACTGCACTTTATCTTCTGTTACATCTATTAATTTCAGTATACTAAGCCAACTACTATTTTAATTCGCGTTTTAAAATAGCATACATCCTATTCTAAAAGATTCATTAAGTTACTTTACAATTTCCAGTCTGAAACGCAATTCAAGATGTTCTGCCATAACAACAGCTTTAAGGTCTGGCTAAGTTCTAGGTAATACTATGGTAGCCAGTCATAATTTAGAATAACAAGCGAAATAATCCACAGTAAATGTACCTGACGATGAGCCAAAGTTATAAATAAGTAAGTACTTGTACTGTTTTCAAAACTCATCAGCTAGTTAATAACTATATAGTTTTAATGTTTTAATTTGAAGAATAAGATAAAAATTCGCTTAAAAATTCTTATCTGTGATGAAATATTAAACCAAAATAAAATATCGATAGCGTAACTTAACGTGATAAAACAGGATTTTCTCAGCATCGTTAAAAGTTGTATTTTGAAAAATCATCTCTGGTGTGTTTTTTCATAAAGTATTCAATATATACAGACATTAAATATAGATAAATATTTTGGTATGAAATGCTTTAGCTACAAGTTGAATGTTTATTTATTTGGTTATTGCATTTTAGTTAGCTTTCCTGTATCTTTTAGAAGAAGCTTTAGGTAAGAGTTGAGAATAAATTTACCCTTGAAAATTATAAATTCTTCTAATGCAGAGATGCAAGTATTTTGTTATGGAGGAACTTGTAACAGTTGCTCAAAATCAGAAACCAAAATTCATGCAAAATATAAAATTTCCATATTTTTTATATTTTTAAAAATTTATATGCACGTCCGTTATTTTAGTCAAATGAGTTATTTAATAACTTAGTATTCAGAAAGACAGTATTGGTGGGTTATTATTTTAATAGATGAGAACAATCAGGAAAACGTTAGAGATAGGTATCTTTATTCGTAATATATATGTATTCTTCATCCATAATTTTATTACTTGTTCTTACTCTTTGAATTTTATTATAAACATTCACTAATGCGTAAAATTTAAGAACGAGAGGGGTTTTCGAATATGTCATGCAGAACTGTTTCAGTCGACCAGAATTATGCCATCAGATTTTTAAGATATGAAAATATGGTACAGGGAATCAAAATCAAAACCATACATAAAGAAAAGTTGAAAGATCCTACGAGCATAACTGGAGGGAAGACAGAAAAGTCCATGTGACAGACCCTGGCAAGTTGACAGGTAACGAAGACTTAGAGCTATCATTCTACATAGAGGTTAGGGGAGTATTTTCTTGCGTCTCCGTATATCTCTCATTAGGAAGTACATAAAATAGCATTGTAAGACATTGTTGTCATTGTGGCTCAGAACATAATTATCACATAATTTCAGATTGCAGCGAAACGGACAAATCCAGTCTTTAGAAGATGTATAACCCCCCGACTACGATGCAGAAATTACATTGCCTGTCCATGCTAAGGGAAATTTTGTCAAGGAGCTACTGAAACGTTGTGGTACATTCTTTTCGTATTGCCAAGTTCAGTTTTGGAATTGTTGCTGGCGGCCGGTCGCAGAGTATTAAGCGTCTGTCGAGAAGATCGCGTACCTGTTCTATCGTATTTCAGTCTAGGGACCCTGCCGGTTAATCCATATGTCTTCATTCTCCGAGAGTTACCTTCAAAATAGTTCCTTTAGAAGAGGTTGGAGGAGTGATTAATAGTAGACAATGGAGTTAAAGGCAAGTTAATGAAAGAAGGCAAGAATGGCAAGTTAAGAAAAGTTAATGGTACACGCGGTTCTAGTCGTAGTGAATGTGTGTGCAGACTATTGGCCACATTACAACTTGACATCGGAGGCTCAGTTGGACCTCTGCTGAATGCTGTAACAACTGTTTCTACCATTTATAGTGTTCTCTAGCCTCGCGAAACAATGCAATGAATATTTCCGTACTTATCCGTTACACTTGTAACATTACGGCCTTTTTCCAGCTTCTCAGTGGCATGCCGTCAGCTAAAGTCATCCATATGACGTCTTCTAATTTGTTTGAAAATGTGTCAAAGGCATTTTTATATCCAAGTATTTTTTATAAACATACGTTGATTTCTTCAACACCTGTCTAAAAAAGTATGTTTCCTATGGTATAGGACATGTGCTGTTGATTATAAATATTTCGCAAATTTTACATTTTAAGGCACTCTCAAAATTCATTAAAATAAGATGCTAAATTTTAGTTCATTTATATGTAAAGACAATAAAAATGTATGAATTATTTAAATATTTATAAAAGAACAGTGTAATTTGAAACCTTTTTACTTAGCATTTTAATCATCACGTAAATTTTATCTTAAAAATTTGTTCGATTACCATTATTTAAATTGCCCAATCTTTCAAATTTCAGCCTTTAACTTCTCCTTTCCGTTTCTCCACCAAAATGAAAATTAATTAGGTAGTATTTAAACTGAGTCTTTTGGGTTGTACGACAAAGAATGTTTCTGTCTTTCGCAGGCACGTTACGTTAGCTCTGTTAGATCTGATAAGTTTTAATTACTCAGCTTTGTATTATCTCTGTCGACATTTGAATTTGATACTTCGGTTAGAATCTCTAAGGCAGCATAGATATAATTTTAATAGGAGTCTTTGAATACTATTCTACGCGTTAAAGCGCGCAGAAATTACACATTTGCTTCACATTGAAAAATATATCATTTTCTTCTCCGTGTTTCAAAAGAAATTGCTTTGAATTGTATAACTACAGCAATTCTCGCAAATATTATCTGCTTAATATAAAGAATCGCGTAATTTCGAAGACGGAGTTTAATGACATCATAATTGTTTAGGACTAAGCTTGTTACGTCATAATTTACTCTCTCAATTTACATTACATGGCATTTGTATTTCAGACGGTTTCAGTACTTTCAGAGATATTTAAGCTTTGGCATTAAAACAAAAAACAACTATTTTTTAATTCACAAATGGTTTTATTGCTACACAATCCCCTTACATACTATTAAGTATATAAGGTATTGGCATATACTATTAGCATATAAGAGATAAAATAATAAGCCTGTCTTCTATTAAGTAAACAATATTATGATATAAAAATTTAAGAAATGAATGTATTAAGGAAAAAATATATTTTTATAGTAACTGAACAGTAATTTTTTACAGTAACTATATACACAGCTTTCATTTCACTGTTTCTCATATTTCTATCTCTTATATATATATATAGTATTCTCTTGGTGCATACTGGCATTCCGTGCATTAATAACTGGCAAATATCATATTTCTCGCAATAAGGAACATAAGAAATGAAAATGAAAACCACGAACTTGGAATAATACGTAAAAAGTAAAAAATAAATAATAAACTTCAAGTAAAAAATACAATCCCAGCTGCAATTGCAATAGCATACACTATGTATTAAAATAATTATGCAAAAAAGTTACTTATCGTATGTAGATTTGCCATTTTAAGGTCTCTTTAAAGATCAGCAAATTATCGATATTTATTGAAAGTCGGAAAACATTATCAACATACCAAAAATAAAATCACAAATTCAACTTAAAATACAAAAATGAATAGCGTTTAAAATACAATTTACAATTAATACAATAGTAAAATGAAAACTACAAATGTGGTATATCTATCATTGCACATAATAATCGACACATTACTGTTGCCCTCCCCGTGTACACACCGATCTCTTTTCTTTTTCAGAGAATTCCATAAATTCATCATTGTGCACAACCTCGTCATTGCCTACAGCCTCGGCATTGCGCACCAGTCACGATTACGATCACCTGGAACAGTTGGAACTTCACCATGCACTCCAATGTAATGAAAATAAATAAGATTTCTTGTTTTCAACCTTTTAAAATAGACGTTTTAAAAATACAGATAGTAATAAGAAATACAGAACAAATGAATGAGAGAGGAATTTGACACAGCTCCACTGATTCTAGTTATAAAAAAATATTTTGTGGCAGTTATGCATGCATTTGTAGCTAGTAATTATTGTTTGAAAAACTATAATAAATTACAGTTAATAATAGAATATTCGTTACTTATTTGATCATACAGTTCTCTGATTGAAAATACTCAGTCTCTGATTTTAATTAAAATTAAACTTTCGGTATGCTTTGTAATCCCTTGAAGTTTCTTCCGATAGTTCTGAAGTACCTTGTACGTCACGGGTTAAGATGCGTTTTGAGCTTTATCGAGCTTTATAAAAAATTAAACTCTCAGCTTTATTTTAGAACAGTTGCTTCCCATGAAATCGCAAGTACTGTCACATAAAAGTTTTATTAATAATCAGCAAAGCAAACACAAATACCAAAATAATTTCATAACATTATATAGTTTATAAAAATTTTAGTCTTTCTTTTCGGTGCTAGTTCTGGAAACTAACTGATTACATATTTGCAATGTAGACATTAGAGAGTACCATTTTCTGTACCAAGCACTGCTAAATACATCTCTGTCCTGTTGAAATCCTTAATGTTGTCTTAAAAGAGGCATATCTATATTTTTTGTATTACTTACATCTATATTTTTTGTATTACATTTTTTGCATAGTTATGCAAAATCTTAACAACATTTCGATGTTTTTTAAAAATGTACCATGTTGCTATTTTTTATGAAATGGCACATATAGCTAGCTAGCTACCCTGCTAAAAATACCCCATAGAAACCCGTAAAACTTTTTATGGGTACCCATAAGATCTTATGGGTTTCTATTGACTTTTACGGGTTTCTGTTGTTCTCTGTGGGTTTTTCTTACTGGTTTCAAAATGACCCATAGAAACCAGTAAAACTTTCTACTGGTACCTATACAATTTTTGATGGTCTCTACTGACTTTTACTGGTTTCTTTTGATCTCTATGGGTTTTTCTTACTGGTATCAATTGACACCCATACAACCAATATCAATGTCAGAACTTTCTACTGGTTTGTATTGGTTTATATTGACTTTTACTGTTTTTTTTTTACTGGTATCAATATAATAATAAATCTTCTTTTGGTTTATATGGATTTATACTATTTTTCTATCTGACGTTAATAGACCTTTTTGTAAACAATAAAATTAACAGAATGAAAATATTATCTCTTTAAGACCATCAGAGTGACCTGGAAACGCAGGTGGTCGTTTAAGAGAGGGTTTTTACTAAATTAGCTTATTTATTTGATTTTAATTTTTTTCCAGAAACTATAACAGTAATCATATACATTGCACACAACGAGGTCTCTCTAAGGCGACCAGCCGCAAATAAAAATTTATATTTGCAAGTGGTCGCCTTAGAGAGGTGATGCTCAATACAATATATACACACGTTCTCAGAAATACGTTTATCTTTTAGAGGAAGTCGTCTTAGGGAGATTGCACCTTCGAAATGAATCTCTTTAAGGCGACCAGCCACACTTACACATACCGAGGAAATGTTCAATACAAAAATATACTTATGTTTTCATAAATACTGGTCTCTTTCAGAGGCGGTCGTCTTAGGGAGGTGGTTTTTGCTACGAGTTGGTTCTCTGAATACACACACATAAGCACTTTACATTTATGATAATACAAATAAACACCAAATAATACAAATAAACAGATTCTCAGATAACGGGATATTATTTAAATTATTAGAGAAATAGTTATAAAAAAATTCTAAAAAATCTGGTAAATCTAATTAGATATTCTGAACAGATTTCATTCGGTAAATTATTTCCCATTCTATCTAAGGGGGCAAAGTATTGATATTCTTTAATGCTTCGTGCAATTATTAAATAAAGGTTTATACAAAAAAATTCTTATAAAAATTGCTTAATTAAACTAGCCTGTATCAAAATTTAAAAAGATTGTTCGAAATTGTTTGCGTATCCTCTTTCTTGAATCTGTACCACAAATATTGTAGCTAAAGACACCTATACTTTTCAGGAATAAAGTTTAATTAATGTTCTATATCATTTATTTTAAATTTTATTAATACGTACTTACGTAGGAAATGGATATAATATATCTAAACATGTATTTAAGGACACATTTTTCGCGCAAGTATTGAAATTATTCCAAAAATCGTCGGCTACAAGTTGCGTCGCAGGGGCTAGGCACTAAACATTCCACAACATCCTTAAATCTATATAATTTAGAAAATAATGTTATGGAGCCTTTTCATCATACATATATCGATGTAATCTCTTTCGTAAAATGCCCATAATGACTGTATCCTGAATAAGGCAAGTATAGTCATTTTAATTATGTCTGGAAAGAAAATGTCAACATTCCGACAGATACGTTACAACGTAACGCACAACCATTCCATTCCCCTTTTCTAATTTAGTCCGAAATTACCATTTTTGAAATCGATCTCCATTTCGCTCGAGGATGTATCGAAAGCACCTCTGACGACATAAATTGTGGAACGGGGGGCAGCAAGGATGGAGGGTTTCGTTAATTACATGCAAGACAATCGTCGTCGATTTATTTGTCTGTAAGTTTTAATAATGTCGGCTTTCCGCTTTTGTGCAAGAGCGATGAATCGGTAGATTTCTTGGCTGTTTCGTGAATGTTGACTTGAAATCGACATTTCTGAACGTCGTTTCTGTTTGTTTTCGAGTAAACAGATGGAAATATTTATAAATGAAATTAATGGTGAAATGTGCATTGTGCAAGCGAAATAATAGTCATGGTTGTTTAACCAGATCGTTTTTCATTATTAAATGTTTAATGTGAAATAGAAGCTACATTCTTCATTAAACGAAGAACGAAATGCAAACATCGATAATTTACAGATAAATGTTTTGTGTTCAAAAAGGACACCATGGGAAAATCTCTTACGGTTTTTAAAAGGATTTAACAGTTGTTACTAAAATGTTGCATATGTCCACACGCTGCAAAATACGCTATTTTATTTTATTATTTTACAGAGCGCCTATAACTGGATGAAATAATATGAACTATAAATGAACTATCCTTATATGTTTAAATTATGCAACTGCAAAAAAGTAAAATACGTCAAACAAATATGCAAATATTATATATTAATAATAGAAAACATGACCACTAAAAGAAGAAATAATGAACTGATTTTTCAATAGTAATATCTTCTAAATAATGTTTTTTAAAAAAATGCATGTGAGTTCTCAACATATTCTCATGAGTGTTCTCTCCCACCAACGACCGAGCTGTGAGATTGCTCCGGCAGTTCGAACCGGGCTCATATTTCAGTGAACCGGGCTCATATTTGAATGAACCGGGCTCATATTCAGTGAACCGGGCTCATATCGGCAGTTCGATATCGACCGGGCTCATATTTCAGTGAACCAATTGTCTAATGGTAGTTTACATTATTTTCTCTATTTTAAACGTGAATATGAACTAGTCTCCCCACGAAATTCCTCTACGAAATATTCTTTCATTTTTGGCAGTAAATCCTCGCGTTTTGTGTTATATTTCAAATAATGCATTTGAAACCTCAGGAAGAAATATTTATATTGTAAAAAGGATGTATTTACAGTATCCTCTAGCCTTCTTATTAAAAATATGTGGAAAAAATTATTACTTCAAAGGGGCTTTGTCCCTGAAGGACTGTTTCGTTTTGCGATTTTGCGTCGAATCACTATAAATGTCCGTTTCACTTTTCAAACTGTTGCCACCAAGTTAGAGTACTGCATTATATTTGATAAAATTAAAAAATTAAAAATTTGCATAAATATATGTATTATTCTCGCATTGTAATAAAACAACGGTACATAGAGCTACCGAATTTTGAATGACGTAATCATCCTAGGAATATGGGCATGTGGAAGGCCAAATTTGGAATTTGTTTTATCATTGATTTTATATTTTGTAAAACTTTAACGAATTTTTTAAGTAACAAACTCAACGATTTAAAAGCGAGAAATGGCAACACTCTACGGTGGAAAAAATAAAAAAAAAAAAATAATAAACTTTTCATCTCCAGCGCACGAAACTGTGTATCGGAAATTTTAAAGATATGCTCATTTTAAAATTGTTTTGTGACATTGCTGTTGAACTAAATTTTATGGTTTAAATGCAAAGAACGTGATATTTAATAGATAAAAGTAACGCACAAAGCGTTAAAAAAACGCCCCTTTGAACGTAATTTAAAATCTGAGACCAAGTTTTTCCATTTCAAATTCTTTTTTTTACTATATATATATATATATATTATTATTATTATTATTATTATTATTATTATTATTATTATTATTATTATTATTTTCAGGATTGGTAGCAAAATAGAAATAGCAATCTCTCGGGGAACTGAACTTCGACGTATCACTAAAATTGTATCGAAATATGCATGAATTAAAGTGTAAAATTTCTATGTGAACACTCGAAATTTGATAAGCTGTTTAAGTTTTTAAATCGAAGAAATATCCTAGCAGTAACGTCCCGGCGTTTCAAATTTTATTTTCATGTGTATATAAAAAAATCTTCATTTTTTGCCATTTCCCAGATTTGCTACTTTTAATCATTTTTTCTTCAGTTTTATACCAAAAGATATGTACTTAAGATATTTTAAAGAAAATACGAGATATAATTCTCACAAATCTCAAATTTTCCTTTCTTTCGATTCCTTGCAAATTTCCTTGAAAAGAAACTGTGGTAAACTAACATCTATGTACCAAATTTTCAGGGCATTTATATATTAAGGTTTCATCTTCTTGATTCTTTGTCTCTGAGTTAAGTGAAAAGCTACGAGAGGTTCTTTAAGTATCAAGTGATTTGCAGAGCTCTAAATTCAGAATACAGTAATATCCAAATCTCATGTTAGACTGGAATACTTTTCATCCTCTTTCACGATAACTCAACAAAGAAATTTCAAACTTTCACACCACGTTGTCAATATATTTTCCCAGAGAAACTTCCGTTTACGCCCCAAAGGTACTAAGTAAACAATAGTTTCGTAAATTGATTTGAAAGGGAAAATGTAAAAGAATTCTTCCTAGGAGAAGATGTGAAGCTGTCTCCCGAAGAGGTAAGCCAAAAGATCACTTCTGTGGAGGAATTACAAAGAAGTACTCGCCACATATTTGCATTTTTAGATTAAAAAAAAGCATAGAAAAGAGGCTACACCGATGTTTTAAGGTGACTGGTTGTTTGGTTTTCGCATGAGAAGTCATCACTAGTGTTGAAATAATAAAGCGGTTAAATAAAAATTAAGTTAAAATCATTAAATTTCATATAAAGTTTCTTTTATAGTTTTTCCATTCATGCAACAAAAACACTTTTTTTCATTTCCAATTATCGTTTATATGAGAAAAGTTGATATTCTAAGAAGGTGTACGCATAGAGGTGTACAAACAGAAGAACACAAAGGTGTACGCACAGTCCTTTCGTGAGGTCAAATCCGACTTTGATATTCTTGTGGAGGCAAATGTTTGCATTGTCCATTCTAAAAACAAACGTGCATATTTTGGTAGAGCTATTTCATATATAATATGCCATATCTAAATGTAAGGTCTTATCGTGAGTCAAAGACAATTTTGCGTGAAGAAAAGTGTGAAATGCAAATGCTTAGAATTGCAAAATGTATGTTCATGTTAAGAGGTAATGTTAAGAGGTAATTTCTTTATTGAGATTTTCTACTGAATATAGTATAAGGTATTTTCTCTTTCCTTCCAGCATGCCTTAACACTCGGCGCGTATTCGGGAGGTCCAGGTCCCGGCGAGGTCATAGCACATTTTTCACGCTCCGTGCTTCAAAATAACATAAAGACTCTACCACATAAAGGAACATTTTGTATATGTTCTTCGAAAGGGAAAATTGCCTTGCATTTCAGGAAGAGGAACCCCCTTTTGCAGAAAGGGAAATTCCCTAGATTTGAAAGAAGAAAATTCCATTTCTATCTGCAGTCTGTAGCATTTACTTCTAAGATTTTGTGGCGAAAAATGTTGAATGTTTTTTTGCCGTAAATTATCATGAAATGGAAAATCGCAAACTTCAGATAGTCGAAAATATCCAAACAATTTCCGTAAATCTTCCAAAACATTAGATGTTACAATTTTCGTATTAATTTAATTTAAAAGACTATTTCAGTCTCTATACTATGGTGAAAACAGTAAAATAGTGAGATTTCTATTTAAAGTTCTGTGTATAAATACATAATTTGCATTCTTATAGGACCTGACGAAAGCAGTAGTAAAGGACAGATCAAATAAAAATGAAAAAGGAAGTAAGAGAAAAGCAAAAACAGTTTTAACATTAAATTTGAAAAATCTAAATCGAGTTTTGAAAAATATTGCTACATAGCGTCACCCTGCCTTACAAAACAGTGTGTCTGCAAAATGTGAGCTCGATAATATTCTGAAATTTGTTTAACACTCGACGAAAATCTTTTCAGTTTAGTTACAAACATCAAAAGTGAACTAGAGGATAGCTTGTAGAATGAGAAAGATACGTTTAAAAATGTATGAAAAACATATCTATACGAACGAGCAATAAATAAATAATTAACATGAATGAATTATTAGTACTGAAAGGAGAAAACGTGTAATGTTTACGTCTTATATTTGTTTAATTCTCTTGTGCCTAAGCTGCAAATCTCCTGAAAGTATAGCCTTGTAAAGATTCTTTTTATAGGAACATGTACCAGATGCGAAGCTAAGCGCTTCAAAAATTTTCATCAGCATCATATACTTTCGTCTGCTGCATTGGTGGTTTCTTTCTCCATATTACAGTAGAACTCCAATTATCCGAATCAATTGGGACCGGACTCCATTCAGATAATCCAAAATTCGGATAATTTGATTTTATCCAAAGAAAGGGTATACGTACACTTTTATTAATTACTGTATATTGAAAATGAGAGAAAAACCTATTTCTAAAGAAACAGAGCTTTTAATTAATTAAAATGAAAAAGCAACACTTTTACGTACATGTTATATAGCGTATTGAACAGTACTTACAAGTGCTGAAAGTTACTTGCTGAAAATCTCGGTCAAATATTTTTGACAGATCTTTGAGTATCTTCATCCGTTTTCGGGAAGCAAAGTCGCTCATTAGCTTGACAATGAGAAGTTGTATGTGGTCACACGCAGTCTGATGCTCCTTCCACTTCAACGCAGCTTGAAGGCCAACAAATTCTTTAATAGCTGTTGGTCCCCTATCTGTTTCAACTTAGACATTAAGGCCATCTTCTCTCGCACTTTCAACAAGTTCATAATCATTTAGAATTTGAAACCCAAGGTCTGAAGGATCAGACACCATCCATTCGACGTACCATTCACGAATCAAGAGGTGAGTACAGTCATTAGGTCACTTCCTATTAAAAAAGCACCAGGCCCTGACTCAATCGATTATAGAATTCCGAGGGCAATGCACAGAGCATGCCTGGTTTTCCTGGCAAAATTCTTTAACAAGCTCCTGAAACTTAAATACTTCTCATATAACGTTCAAGACAGAGCAAGTGCTTCTCTTCGCCAAGGAAGGGAAATGACCAAAGTAATCCAGCATCCTTCATGCCTTTTACCAGTGTTAGCTATATGAGAAGTTAATCATCCTGAGACTAAAATACTTTCTAGCGCAGAAACAAACTCTCTCCGAAGCACAGTTCGGCTTCCAAGATCACCAATCAACACTTAACGCTTTAGAATTAATATGTAGGCAGTTGACAGTTGACAATTTAGAGCAGAATCTGGACACCCGAGCGGCTTACTTAGATTATTCGGGTCTAGTCCAGGTTCCGCAGCTATCCGGGACAACACCTCATGGGCCCTAAAAGGGCATACATTGATCCTGTATACATGCTTACATAGTTCATAATATATGTTTACATAGTTACATAGTTCATAGGACATGCTTATATACAAGTAGTTCATAATACATAGATCTTTCATAATACGTGCTTACAAAGTTCATGCATATACACGCTTACATAGTTCACACTTACTTACATAGTTCATAATATATTGAGCCTGTTACGTAATACATACATAATTCATAATATATACAGTGAGCCGTAATACATACATGTTTCATAATATATACAGTTAAAAAAAGAGACAGAGAGAAGAGAGATTGACAGGGAACTATTCCACACTGCACAAATCTGTTTCCAATTCCTCCAGTTTCTGCATTATCTTTCATATTTTGATGCGAAATGATCAGATCTGTTTGATCAGATAACGCTTATGAGAAATTGCCTGTTCCTGAAGCTGCACATGCCGCTGTGCAGTTAGAGGGCATTGGGTCAAGAAATGGTCTGGTTTACCAATGCCTCCACAGACACAACTTTCATTATTTGCAATTCCTCGCTCATAGTAATATGAGGAAAAGCCCCGTGCCCCGTCACAAATCTCGTTATTTGTGGGGATGAATCAAGACGTTCGAGCGAAACTTTATGGTAATATTCATAGGTCTTCCTGCTTTGTTCGGTAGTGTCCCATTCCCATTGCCACTGGTGCTGAGCTGCTGTCCTTGCCACCTTTCTAAGGTGAGACCACGGGAGTTTGGCACGGGAGTTTGGTACCGGCATGCGCCTTTATCCAAGATATGAGGATATTCACTGTCGGCGAACGCTCCTTCAGCATGTCCTGAATCTCTGCTATGATAGGAGAAGGATATCTGGGATTTCGTAAGGCATATATGACCGAGAGGCTGTCTGTAAGAATATTAATAGTGGATTCTATGGGGAGGGCTTGTTAACTCGATAGCTCCATAATAGCAAACTTCATGCAGCAGTCTTAAGTCTGGACCTGCAAAGTGCGTTTGACTCTCTGTGGTGGCCGGCAATCTTAGAGGCACTTCACAAAGCTCAAATATCTGACAAAATATTACAAGTTTTCAAGAGCTATGTCAGTGACAGGACCATCAGAGCAGTGCATAATGGACGACTTCTCATCAAAAAGCAATTAAGGGGCTGTCCGCAGGGATCTTGCGCATGTCCGGATTTATGGAGTATCACCTTCAATTCCATTCTCAATCGAACTGGCCAGCTCACTCAAAGGTAATTGCATTTGCAGACGATGCAACCTTTGTAGTTAGTGGCAGGAGCAGAGACATTTTAGCAAATAATTGTAATGAAGTTATCTCAATATTTCACAATCTGTGTAGGGAAGAGAAATTAAAAATTTCTGAGGCCATGTCCAAATACATGATATTTCATAAGTCGGGGCAAACAATCACACGAAATCCTTGTATCTCTATGCAGGGGAGGAAAATCAAACGTGTTAAAAAACTAAAGCTTCTTGGCATCGCGTTGGATGAGGCTTGGCGCAACGTGAAAAAGCGCACCGCATTGCAAATAGCCTCAAAAGAATGCAGGGATTTTATTGGGGGTTACGTCCTCACATCTTAAACATTTTCTATTCTACAGTCGTAGAGAAGATAATTACTTATGGATCGGCGATCTAGGCCTGACCGATGATGATAAGAAAAGCCAAAGTGCTAAACAGCATTCAGAGACCTATCGTTCTTCCTATAACTAGGGCTTACCGAACCAGTCCTAGCAGGGCTAATATCACTGCCAATAAAGCGATGCAGGAGGCTGTAATTGACTCGCTTTTCCAACTGCAAATGTGTAAGACTTTCGGGGACGCCACTTATGACGCCTCTGAATGTGAGTTTAAGAGTTCCCAGCTGGATACGCACCCGTCCCTTTACGGGAAGAGAGTCTTCACGTACCACGACCCAGCTCTTGCACTAAACACAGACGGCTCAGGAGTAACCATATTTACAGACGGGTCCAAATTAGATGAAGTTGGGTACGATTTTGTAGCATATAATAAAGGAGATGTACTAGTTTTGTTTTATTCTTTTCTTCCGAAATGTTTAAACTTTATTAATTATTTCACTTATGGAGTTTTTGGAAGGTAACTAATATACTGCTTATTTATTATTTTATTATTACCAGATTTATGAGGCAGTTTCAAGAACGTTTAACTACACCACTTGCAGTATTACAGACTTTGAATGATTCTCGAACTTAATTTGGTACATAAATTAGAAATTTTATATTCTTATTATTTTAATAAATTTGAAATAGAAAATATTTGATAAATAAATTTTACAGAATGTAATTTATGATGGTATATGTGGCTGGCTTGTTTTGAATCCATTGGCACCCTCTACAGTGCTTACAGAAAGGCTTTAAGCTTTCATTGATAGTCATGTATGCTTCTGGGCAGTACGATTATTGGCATTTCACAATAACTGGATAAACTTAATATATCATAGTAAGGAGAGTGCTTAAAAGAGTATCGCTCATTTTGCTTTATAAAATCTCAAAACTTTGAAAGTTATTTAAAAATGTTAAACAACATCAATCTATAAAATACGCGAATTCCTACTCCGGTTTTTCTCGTAAGCTTCAGTTCAAATTCGAAACTTTTATGGTACCTCCATAGATATAAAAGCCTTATCGAAGTGTGAATTTCAGTATTATTAGTCGTTTTCCGTTATTTTTAATGGGAAAAATTTTCTGCCATTAGTTGAACACACGAATTCGTATATGATGGCAATTTCGCAGAATTTCATTATTGGTTTAATTTTACGAAGTATTCAAAACAAAACTACCCTTCATGAGAACTATGATGTACAGGGCAAAATAATTACGGATATTAATCCAAATTACAATTTCCAGAACATCATTCTTAGCAGTGTATCATTCTTTCACAGAAACACATTTTTCATAGATGTCATAAAATATACATTGCTATTAAACTACCATGAGTTTCTAACAAGGTTGCTACATCGGTCAAGCTATAAAGTATTTCTCTCACCTTCTTGGCACGCCTTCGTGGTGTGGTGGTCTGCACCCTGGGCGCGTATTCCAGAGGACCACGGTTCGATTCCCGGCGAAGGCGTTGCTAATTTTTCATCTTTCATGCTTCCAAAAAAACCTAATGTCTTTACAAAGCTACCTTCAGAGACAAAATATATCAAGAAAACCGCAGTGATGTACCCATCAAACTTTGGTACAATGCGATACAATCATCGTTTAACATTTTCGAACAACAATCATGTTTCTAAGTTGTATGTCTATTTTGGTTATCCAATACAAACGAAGCTGCAATTTCATGTTATCGAATGCTATAGGCTAAAACATATCTATCAACTAACTGGAAATTCGCAACTTAAAGTAGTTATCTCTAATATAGCTAAAAGAAACAAGAAGCTTTTAATCAATTTATGAAGGAAATTTAACTCAGAAATAATTAAACCTACAACAAGGGGAATAATGAAATTCTGAAATTTATATTTAATAAGGATTTAATTAAATTGAATTTTTTAAAGATGTTTTGGGAAAACTACTGCGTCATAATACTTGAGTTCTTTAATGCTTAGCAGTAGGTTAATTACAAACGATTAAATAAGGAAGCAAGCTAAGACAGAATTTATTGTATCTCTACACATCCATCTGTTTTTCGTCATCTTGCTCTCTACGTAATTTACTCTTATAAATTCAAAAGTATTGTTTTGAAACAAGCGCCCACTGCCTTTATTCTCATTACAAGAAAAGATATCCAGAGTTGGAAGATATTAGGTAAATACTCCATTAAATAACGTGTCCGTTTACTTGTTATCTCGGGTTAATTAAAACACCGGTTAATTAGAAAAATATTTCCCTAAAGTGATAATAATTAAGTTCGGAAAGCGATATCAGTGGCTCTTCGGATGACGAGGTGAAGCAATAAATATTCTATTCCAGTTTGGTACGTTTCATGGCAACGGCATTATAAAGGAAGGCAACGATTTTTATTTTTATTAACTATTGTTTGGTGGAATAAAAATAATTATGTTATCGCAAATCTGTTCTCCTTATGTTCATAGCGTTATTGGGTGCTTACTCAACGAAGGAGAAATTTACGTATAAATTTCTGAGGAGACATTATTTTTACCTTAAGTAAACACAGGCTTAAATGAAGTTTTGGATGTTTTTGGAAAACCATGAACATTATTATTCATTAATTTAAAATAGAAAATTAATATATTAATACAATAATTAATTAAAAAATATGTGAGCATAATTTCAACTAAATCTGCGATTTCATTGATGAAATCATTTTTCAAATGATTTTATTGTTCATTTCAGTAGTATACAGCAACTGCTGTACATGATAAGTGTTATTTGAAATGAATGTAATTTTATCCTTTTTATCTATTTTGTATTATATCAGTGTGTTTTGAAAATTCATTGAAAGAAATATGCTACAATTAAATAAAAATGACCACTTTACAACATCACGTTAGTATGTCCCAAAACGGTTAAATGCGTTTTTCGAGAATAGTATTTGCCAATTTTTAATATATCCTTCAGTGAAAGCTATGCAAAAACATAGAAGCTGAGTAGCATTGAGTACACGTTTTATTTTCTCATGAGTTATCAAATATCAATATAAACATCCGAAACGAGGCAAAATCATCGCGGGCGAAAACATCAGGGAGAAAACAACGCAGGGCAAAAACGTCGTGACACAAAACATCGTGGGAGAAAATAAAGCGAAAACATCGCAGTTCTAAAACATCGTGGTACAAAATTATCGTCGTCGTAAATAAAGCGGTTTGAAAACATCGTTGTCGAAAATATCGTGGTAAAATATAAAGTACCTACAAATCATTGCATTTCGTATTGCGTTATTTGCGTTATTGCGCGATGTTTTCGACCCGGTTTCAGAAACCTTTATGTCTTATATATATATATATAATTTACTGAAATAAATTACTGAAATTACTGAATCGATTCAAGAAAGAAATTATTTTGATTTTAAAAGGATAAAGCTGATATTTAATTTTTTTCCACAAAATTTACTGATCCGAATGCTTTTAATTAATGAAAGATCATTCTTACTCTCTTTGTAATACCTTTACTTTGTGACAAAAATACTATTTCATTACGAATACATTCGGCTTTAGAAATTTATTTATCCAAGACCAAACAACGTTTTCCTTCTTAACCCTTTAAAAACCCAAGACTTCACAAACCTTTATGCTTGAAATACCGAAACGTCCGAAGTGCCTTTAGAGATTTCAGAGCAATTTCTTGCCCTCTCCATCCACTAACGGACAAGTAGGTGTGAAGATTTCAAATGACATCCTTTCTACTTCTTGGGCTTCTAGAAATAAAGAAAACAAACCGCAAATAAATCCTTATAGGACAAGCTGTTAAAGAGACTAGTTTTGTTCAAAGTTATGAATTACGCAAGAAAGGCGTTGAAAATTTGATAGATAAAAATTTAAAATGAATATCTTCAAGAAGAACATTTTAAGGCAATAATCTGTATTAATAATTCTTATTCGGTCAAAAATGTAGTTTGAAAAAAAAGATAAAAATTCACAATGTAAATTATATATAATTATTCAGAATCAAGTTAACTATTTTTACAAAATATCTTCCCATATTTACCACAAAATGTTCTTTTTTTAATTTTTTTTTCACATTTCCTTGACAATTTAATCACTGTTTGACACTCACTAAAAATGCTTTTCTTCGGAAAAGATTCAAGTACCTTTCGAAATAAATTTCATTTCTTTTAATGATAAAATCAGTTTAGATCACCAATAATAAAGTGATTTATCTCCAGTGAATTCTTTGTTACATTATCTAATTGCATTCGGCTCTTTATTCGGTAGAAAATTACTGTAGCATCCAGTCTTCATTTGTGTTCCATTGTTTTACTTATCTTACTCTATTTATAAGGAAATGGACTTTGATTGATAAGTTTTATTACATTTTCTCTTGTCGAAGAAGATGTTGGAAAAAAGCTTTCAGAACATCTTACTGGAAACTGCATGAAGAAAATTAGTTTCATGAGCTGGTGATTAAGATTATGCTCAACGTTGGGGAATTGAGTTTAATTTTTATAGCAGGAAGAAAAAACGTCTGAGAAAGCAAATTTTTATGGCTGTAGGTTATAATAAAAATAATTTCATTCTCGCCAGTTGCACTTGGATTGGTTTAAGCAACTTTGAGAACAATTACATCTCCTGTTGTTCTTATTTTCTCGTTTTAGTTACTATTATATCATTTTTTTAGCTTTCGGTAACTGAAGTTACATGTTGCCATAGATTATCTGTAACATGTGTAGAATATGTACCATATATGGTTATGAGCAGAAGAAATTTCTTTTGAAAATCTTCAAAAGACGTTATGTTATTTGACATCTAATAATAATAGTATTTACTTTCCTTTCATCATTTACATTGATCAGTCTTTCTGATGTAGGAACAACTCAGTAATTATATGAGTGACCTTTTAAAGATCTAATAGACCAAAGTAAGATGAAAGCCAACGAAATGATGAATATTCTCCTTTACTGTGGCGGTATCGTGCAACTTATATCAAATGGCAATATGTGATTTTTCATTTTCACGGATAAAAAGATACTTAGTGGTCAACATTTGAGTTTGTTGTTTCGGCAAGAAAATCTTCGCACCGATTTCTGAAGGTATTTCATTAAATCGAATTTAAAACTGTGTTGGATTAACAAATAAGTTAGTGAAGAAGATGTAAACATTATTTAGTAATAAACTGAAATTTCAATTTTTAATGCAATCTTTTCTGAAATTTCTTTTTACAGAAGTATATCGAACTACCTTTGAAAATAGATTTGAGATAGAAAAACAGCAGTCAGACATCATGCAATGTACACACATTAGAAACTCAGATTGTTCGAAAGAAGTTCGAAATTCCGAAAACATGGATTCCGCATGTGCAATGTAAAATAACGGAATAACGTTAAAAGGGAGCTAATACGATTAGGCCTTTACCTCGCAAACTCTACATTTGGTTAGGAACTGTTAAGCCTCTGCATGCAAAACATCGAGAATCAATTCTTGAGGTTACTATGATTAAAGGAACAGATTTTCTTTATTCTTTGTATAAGATGCCGAGTTTGAAATAGTTAATTTAGTTAATTTTGATCCTGAAATCGGCTCTTTTACAAAACCTGCTTTTTTTTTCAAATGAGAGATACTTGACATAAATTTTTATCATGCGGATCTTAACTGCAAAAATTAAATAGCTATTTATAACTTTTGTATATTGAGTTTCCGACCTCATATGATAGACGTAGTTTTATTAAAATTTTTACATTTGCATACTCTTTGTTCAAATTTTAAATCTGGTTATCAGAAATGTAAATACATATCCATTTATCATTTTAAAGGTAGTCTTATCGAAAAGGGGACAGAGCAAGTATCCATTCACACTCGAAATATTCAAGGGTATCTAAACGAGTTTAAGACGATTAAAACATTATATTTTTAATTTAATTTATAATTAATGAATATATATTTTAAATCCTACGAAATGTTTTGTAAAATTATTTGTATAGCTCAGCAAATGTATTCTTCAACAAAATGTAATGAAACTTGAATTTTAACAAAGGATCGGCACAAGCACTGAACTTGTTTACGGGCACCTAATTAATTGTTTTAATGATGGCTAGTCTCGGCGTGTTTGCAGCATTAAATAATGGTACTCCCTTATTGCCTTGGTTTGTCGCCAATCCATTTAAAACGTTTTGGTAACTTAACTATTAGAATAACCATATGCAATTCTAGGGTACGCCACATTCCGTTTAACGTATGAAGTTGCCACTACTATTTTACTATACTTTATCTTCATATTATTTTAATATTCTCATAATGATAGAAATTAAAGTTTTGTGGTTCTTTCTTGGATAACTCAATAGACTTATGTTAAATACTGAATACTGGATCTACTTGTTCCCATTGAGTTATTGAATTAATTCTTTTGTTAATTGATTCTTTGAGGGTCCTTTACCGTTGCCTTTATCATGGCTGAAAGTGCTGTTCAACTAGAAAACCAAAAGGATTTGGCAGAATTTCTTTATTTTCACTCCAAAGTTCAAAATCAAGAAATTCTAAATTATCCAGAAAGATATTAAAAAAATCGTAATCTTTTAATCAATTTAAAAGCAACACTTATTAGCTCACAAGCTAATCTAATTAGACAACAAAGGCAATTTGGAAGAGAGACCTTTTGCGGCGGATGATCTAACTGATCAAGCGACAAATACCGATTCCATTTCAATATATTATGAAGATACATTTTTCCAAACAAATTCAATAGCTATCTCAGACACTTGCGTTCAAACTAATTATGCATATTTGGACTCACATTCCTTTAATAAAAATAAAGAGATTCAGATGGATATAATTGGCAGAAAAAATAAAATTTCACGAATACTTATTCCAGTAAGGGAAGTTTCTTTGACAGAAGACACTAGAAAATGTGCGTTTAAGAATAACTTTTCTTTGATTGGTAATTCTTCTAAACTTCATTTAGATAATGTTATCATTGTCTTCTCACCCAAACAGTCAAACATTGGCTGAATTTCAATCTAAGTTAGCTAAAATTGAGGTATCAAATACAGGAATCCACATTACGAATGTGCGTTTAACTCATTCGAAAGATCTTCTGATAGGTTGTGATACACAGGAGCATCAAGAACAGCTTAAACATTTGATATCATCTTCTCCAGATGCCAATATTTCGGCACGTGTACCCAGATCGCATATGGATAGAATTATTTTATTTGGAGTTCCTATTAATGTAACTGAAGCTGCTATAGAAGGTGCTTTTAAGGCGCTCTTGCTGAGAGATACTAAATTAAAATTTTGTCACAAGCTTTAAATGCACAGACAATAGTAAGAATTTCATTCTACAAATAGACAAGCAGTCTTTGACATTACTGGGTCATAAGGGTCGCGTTTATTTCGGATTTCATTCTTGTAGTTTTCGCAAATATATTCGAATTTTAAGATGCTATGGTTGCTAGGCTTTTGGCCACTCACCATATTCGAAATTGCACAAAATGTTTATTTTGCTCTCACTGCGCTCATACGCATGATAATTTAGTCCCGAACTGTAAAGGGGGTCCATCTTGTATTAACTGTTTAAGATCAAATTTAGAAACGCACAACACATTACAACATTTGTCACACTTCTAATACTTTTGCTTTTCTGTTTTTAAAAAAGGGTTACGTTTTTAGTTAAAGGTTATGTCTTAAAGTGGCAAACTAAATGTTATTGCTATATTATTTGTTTGTTTTTCTTTTCTTAGTTTTTGAGAATTATTGTATTTCAAACCGGAATATGTTAATTAGGCGGACATTTATTTTATAATTAAGATAAATTATTGCCTAGATAAGAATTGATTTTGATAGATAAGAATCATTATAAATAGATAATGTTCTTTGAATTAAATATTACTGCTCTGTTTTTCGTATTAACTATGAATAATGAAATTTGATAATTTGTTAATTGTTTAGGTTTTCTAGACTTAAGAAATTTATGAAAAATGAATTTAAATAGTGACCCAATTTTTCATGTAATTATGATCTAATTGCCTTGACTGGGATTCAATTAGCTAAGAACAAAATAAGATTTGGAACAAAATATGCATTTAATCTTTCACGATTTTAAGAGGTTTCTAATAACTTTCAAACTTGTATTTTTTTATAAATATGGTTGAAGGCAGCAGTTGTAATTGTTTAGCTCTCGTATGCAAATTTTGATTATGTAATATATCATTTGTTCATATTTCACACAAAGTGCAAAGATGTCATTGATACATATTATTTAATTTTTGTAGCAATTTACTTTGGCTGATACAAAATAAGCGTCGCTGTTCTGGCAGTCCACCTAGTTATGGTGGCTGCTGGTTGTACAAGTAGATTTTACCTCCGCTGATCAGGTATTAATTCCGATTGGTTTCACCTTAGGACGAAAGCCTGGTCGGCGGCGAACGAAGGAACTTGATTCAAATTACAACAAAATTATTTTCTTCATAATTATAGAACGCATAAAAAGTCAAATGCATGAAATAAAACACAGCATGGCATATGTTATTTTAAAAGGGAAAAGTTTGCATTCAAACTATGCTTATTTTCCCCAAAATGCAACTTAATAAAATGTGGATACATTTTGATACATTTTAGGATGACCCTGAACAGCATTCATATGGGAATTTCTATTGCTTTAGGATTGTTAAGCAAAATTAAAATTAGAAGCTAATCGTCATGATAATTCCCACGATTGAGATGAGAAAGAACATTTTCAAGCAATAACTTCTAAATTTTCTAACGCTTCTTTTTTATCGGTTAACTTTCACGCCAAGCTGCTGCAATTCTGTTCGACAAAATTAAAAAATAACCAACCGGGAATTTCTTCTTCTGAAACAAATTCGAGATATATGACGAATTTTTTATGACAAAAAATAATTAAAATTATCACCTTCAAGACTTTTGAAAACATAGTTTTTTCTGTCTACATTGACATAACATTTCGGAGCTTGATTTATAATTCATACTTGAAGGATGGTGGGAAACTTTAAACAACATAAAATGCTGACTTTTATTTCATTCTTATAATGCACAAGTCTTAATACCATGGATTACCCCAAATATTGGAACTAGAAATTCGATAACTGCCAAGTTATTGGTACGGTGCTTTCCGGTTAATAAAAAAAGCTGATATATTTCTTCTGTTATTTCATCTGTGCGGTAAGCTTCGGATGGCTTGACATTAAGCTATCATTAATAATTTTCCTATACTTTAAAATGATAATAATACACGAAAATATATCAAGCACGTTTATATATATAGTAGACAATTTGAACTTTAAGCAGGTTATCAATTCAAGGAATTCTACAAAACGTTGCCTAAAGTAATGTTTATTGTTAGAATCTTGCTGACATCTGAATTAGTGACATTTTTACAGTTACAGCACAGTTTATAAAATATTTACCGTATACTGTTTTATTAGATATGTAAAGTGAAATACAATAATGTTTCATTAAACATAGTATTTCGGATTGAAGCAGGCTGTATCAAAAATAAAAATAGTCTAATCCGTTTTTAACAGAATAAGGGCAAAATACATGCTTGTATACCCTGGCTGCAAAAATTAGAGAATCAATTTTAGAACTACGTTTTATGTTAATTATCTTCAGTGAAATGCAAAGAAAGGTAGTTGTTCCGGATCTCAAGGAGAATATTATCACGTAATACATATGGAGTCAACTTTCCTACTCAGATATATGCAAATGCTTTCTCGAAAGCGCATAGAGCGCTTCCAGTTCAAACTTCAAGCACTGTATAAGTAATTGCTCCAAATTTGAGCATGTAGAGGGTGTAACGCGTCCCGTTGAAAAGGCATTTAGCGGAGTATAGGAAATGGCATTCCATAGGAAGAATAGAGTTCAAAATGACCAAACATCAGTAGAAATTTTAAAATATACAAAAGCTTCAAGTTTTCTTTTTAATTCAATGCCTTAATATGTTTTTAAATCGAGTTAAATATTAAAATCACTAAAAGGATGTTGGAAGCCAAATATCTTCAAAAGTGGTGATTCGGTATTTATCCATTTTCAAATTCTCTACATATTTAGCTCTCTAAAAATAAAATTCATTCATCTCTATGAAAATTCGAACTGCAAAAAATAGTTTTAATTTGTCGTCGAATGCTTTGATAAATAGGGATTTTTACATAAAAATACGTTTTTCTCCAAATGCGATTTTTTTTAAGTGGGTATACTTTTCCTCAGGAACTACTCATAATAAACTAAGAAAAAAAATACTATTTTTTTGGGGGGGGGCTGAGAAAAGTGCTGAATTTTACTACGCCTAACACATTATTCTATAAATTACTCTAAAACTGAAAATGTTTCAAAAGCTCATTACAGTGTAATGTGTTTAGTGTAGTTTAATTCCACAAAAAATTTCAAACGTGTATCTAAAGCAGATTTTGAGAAAACGTGTGTCGAATATGGCCAATTTAAAATGTCGGCATAGGGAACTCCGACTCCTTTAAAACCTAAGTATTTTTTGCTTAGAACTTAGATCTGATAAATAGTATACAAATATACGAATAATTTATATTCTTTGTATATATTCATACTTTAGTTTGTTTATTATGTAAATGTATATAAAACACATACATATTATATTAACATATAAATGACTATTAAATATGTGTAAGTCACGTAGGAAGGAGGTACATGTTTAAATTCCTGGAACAATTAATGTACCTTTATAGGAAAATAATTCGAAGAGTTCTACAATCAAACAGAGTAATGCAAATTTTTGCAACAGTTAATTATGGCCTGTAAGAAGACATGTTGCTTTATCCTCAATATACCTTATTTTCTTTATGTTTGAAACCAATTTAATTGCTTCTTTTCTAGTGATAGTAAATACGGCAGTCAGGACAACATTTTTGAATTAAAATCTTTTTTTAAAGCACTTTACGTAAGGAATTTCATTAGCAAGTATTTTTTATACTCTCCCTAAATATTTGAAGATAATTAATTGCGCTTTAAAATTACCTCGTCTCATTTCATTAAATGCCAAAAGCGAAAATTAATTGAGAACGAGTAATGGAGCTTATAGGAATTCCATTTCTCAGGTATCAAATAAAAAGAGATATATTATTTTTGGATGGAACATATTTCTTCTAAATGTTTCCTTTTCAATTCTCAGTCATCGAAAAATTTCAAAAATTTATTTTTCGAAATAAGGCTCTTTGAATCTGAAGGTATTATTCTGAAAAGTATACGTATGTATAAGCAGCCATTAGAGACATTTTATTTAAAATATGGCAATATGGCAATATGGCAATGCAGAAGATATAATTTTCAGATTTTAAGGTACAGTTTTATTTCTGCTTAATTTCAGTACATACGAAACTCAGAAGTAATGACCAGGAGGAATTTTGATTGCGTAGAAGTATTTATCCATAATGAATAGTGCCCACCAGCGGCCGAGCGGTAAAGTCGCTGAACACTGGTAGTTCGGTCCGAGGTTCGAATCCCGCGAACGGGCTGGCTGCATGGGCGTTTTCGTGGTTTTCCCCATGTGTAACGTGTATACGAGCCAGTTTCCCTTAGAAAGTCCCCCACGAAAGGCATACCTCCCCTTCGGCAGATAGCCCTAGTGTGCTTTGGCATAATTAAATACACCACACCACACCACCACACCATAATGAATAGGAAATTGGAGACGAATGCAGATTAAATCTTAATATTTTACTTCAGCAAACATGCTGCAGCCCCAGCAAATTAATTGTGCCTATTCCAAAAAGTTTACATTTTAGATGAATTTGCAGCAAGATATAAGGAGCATACAGACAGCAGTCCACCTAGACCAAAACGTTGAAAGCAAGTGCGTTATGTTCAGGATTAAATCTTAATTCAGACTTAGTTTTGGTTCTCAATACATTTTGATTGGATAGTTAATATTGCTGTAAAATTACTAGTGGCTGCTTGAGTTTTAGTTCCATTTACTTCATAAGAATTATGTAAAAGTCATACGACATGGGTTAATCTAGAAATGACGCAGTGCAGAGAGATGTTACTATTTTTAGAATTGAGAAGAGAAATTGGCGTTGCTAATTTAATCTTTTACATAATTTTTACTTTTCTTGCATATCTCTACATATAATAAAACAAAGAATCTGTCTCTCTCTGTGTGTGTGTGTTTTTCGTTCGCGCTGCGCGTAAGCTAATAGACCCACGGCTACGAAATTTGGTACATAGGTGCATCTAGACAAGAGCCAGTGCACCTCGAAGCGATTTTTTCGAAATTCGAATTCGAATTTTATTTATTTATTTTTATTTTATTTTATGTTTTGTGACGAAATCGCGTCATTTTGAGACATAATGGGCTATAGGAAAGCGAGATTTTACTCTACACACTCCATTTTCACATCGTCTTGAAATGTAGGCACTTAGCTATTTTACGAACTTAAAATAAATTTCGTGTTTCAATAAATCGATTAAATACGAATTTATTTAACAAAGCGAGCTTAACACCTTTTCAACGGGATTTTTTCTAAAAGAGTTTATTTTTAAAAATGTACAGTTTATTTTTCTTTGATTTTTGAACACGTTAAACTTTCATCCTTGCGAATGCTTATACAAAAAGAAGTTTGGAAAAAGGATAATATTTTGCATTTAAAAAAAAAATTAAATGAAGCTTCCGAGTACACTTCTCACATCTCACATCTTTACAAATGTGATTTTGGCAACAATTTTCCTTTCTTATTGTTATTGATAGATTTTTGATAAATCGCATCGCTATTTTAATAGTTTCATTCTTTTAGAAATGTGGGTTTGGCAACAATTTTTCATCGTATTTCTTATGTCACTGTTTTTAAGAGATTGGCATATTTTATTGCCATTTTTTATATATATAATACATTTTTATTGATGTTTTCTATAAAGTTGTTCTGCAGAGTAAAATTCTGCGCGGAATGTTTTGTTATTTTGAGTTTCTATCATGTTATTTTTTTGCTTATTTCACTGTTTGTAAGATATTGAAAAGTTTTGCATGATTTTTTTCTTCAACGGAAAGTTGGTTAATTTTTTTATTAGAATAATTAATATTTGTATTAAGGTATATAGCTTATTTCATTGTAATTTTTGGTGCTACTTTGGTAGACGGTTGCACGGATTTTGGCAATTTTTCTTTTGGCGAGTAATGCGACTTATAGTAAACCCATTGCTGGAAAAGTTATTTATGATAACCGATACTTTGTTGTCATTTTATTTTAAAAATAAAGCGCTTTATTATGCATAAATTCCGTGTTTTAATTATTATTTATGGATTTTAAATATTAAAAATAAATTTAATTTTGCATTTTTATTTGAAATAAAAATTTTATTGTTTATAATATTTTATATCATTTTATGTTGTGGATGATTTAATCAATGACGTCACCTTACTTAAAACGTAATTGTTTATATTAATATATATAAATTTAATCTAATGTTTTAAACGTTATTTATGGCTTTTAAATATTAAAATACAATTTAATTTTGCGTTTTAAAAATGATTTTATTATGAATGATTATTTAAATAATTTTAATTCTATGCGTAATGTACGTAATCAGCTCCCTTAATGGTTACTGAATATTTGTGCATTACCGCGCCATTTTAAAATTTTATTATTCATGTCTTCGAATTCCTCAGATTTCAAATGGAATGGATATGTCCGTTTCGAAGATGAATGTTGTTATTGGTAATTACTAAGAATTATTGGTATCGGAATAAAAAAATTGCCATTGAGACCTTATTTTGGCCAACGTAGCTTTCCTAATCAAATATTTATTTATAAATTGTTAATAGCGTCAGAGGAAATTTATTTTAAATTTTAAAAGAAAACCTCGCTACTTGCTTCTCCAATGAAGTGCGAGACATGTGGATCACAGATGAAAATCGTTTCTTTTTCTGGTACTTATCAATATACGACAGGTAAAATACTTTAAAAAAATGTAAGTACATAATTTTCTTTACTTTATAATTGTATACTTCAAATTTTATTAAAAAATTAATACAATGTTTTCAAAAATTCCTGAGATATTTATTGCCACATATGTTTTAATGTTAAATAATTAATTCCTATAAAACTTATTTTAAAGTATTTAAGTAATATTTTGACTCTTTTAAACGTTGGTATGATGTTTTTAATTCGATATTCAATTTAAGCAATATTTTAATGTAATTAAATGTTGGCGCAATGTTTTTATAGCAGTGTTTTATTCTATTATATGAAAGTAAAAATTTAACCTTACTTTAGCATTTTATACTCTTAGTAAATGTATTTATTTACATTTGCCAGCCATCTTAAAAAACAACGCTTTCAACAAAAAATTAATCCATTATTTTTAACGATATTTATTTTTTTAAAGTTTCTAATACTTTTACTATATGCGTAAAATACGTAAAAACAGCATTTAGCATTTTTCAAGATGGCTGATGACTATAAAACCCGCGCCAACAATTGCGCCAATGTAAATCACCAAAAATGCGTGCAACCGTCTACCAAAGTAGCACCTAATTTTTTTCTCTTGAAAATATAAGATAAAATATCATTAATTAAACTTTGCCTTTCAGAATTTTTTTTGTATTCTTTTATGTTATTTATTTCTCATTTCACTGTTTTTAAGATATTGAAAAGTTTTGAGTGATTTTTTTTAGGAAACAAAGTTCTTAACCTCCTTCATACCATTTGAGTTCTTAAGATTTTGCAAAGGAAAGTTGGTTAATTTATTTATTAGGATAATTAATATTTGTATTAAGGGATATTGCTTATTTCATTGTAATTTTGTTATACGTAATAACTTGTTAACTTATTTTGTTATAAGTAATAACTTGTTAACTGAAGTTGTTTTGCAGAGTAAAATTCTATGCAGTTTTTAAATTTAACGTTTGGTGTTCACTTCAGCCATTTTTCCGGTACATTTAAAAGCAGATGCTGGCAGCGAAGCCGCTAGTATATATATATATATATATATATATATATATGCTACTACTGTATATATATATATATATATATGTATATATATATATATATATATATATACATATATATATATATATATATACAGTAGTAAGTCTGCGGCAATGATAATTAGTCTCGAAAGGAAAGCTGAACATTATTGATACAGAATTTAAAATTTAATATATAAAATGGGATTTTAGGAGTGTTAGAAACCCTGAGACAGATTTGTTTAATATTGTTGGAATTTCCATTCCTCCTGTTCGCGACTGCGCTGAGTACAAAAAATTAGCTATATAAGTAGTAGCAGAAATTCTTCCAACGGAGTGAGATGGTTTCGATTGTGTGTCCTCCTGGCTCTGCTGAAGACTCTGTGCCCTTCCATATATGTCTATTCGAGGTGTTTGTCGACATGGCCAGTAGCCGTGAATCTCTCAAGCGTGATTCGTCAATGTTATGCATGGAGTCCTAACATGGGATATCGAAGTGAAAGACAACATTGTAACAAGAATTTAGTCCAAGTATTCCGGATAATTTTACTAAACCGTTAAGTACCTGCCTGACTGAATGAACTGTTAAGCAGGTTAACTCATCTTGTACCAGTCAAGTACATTCGTATGTTATCCATTGTATGATTTCACTAACATGTCATAGTTTGACATAATATGTTCATCTACTTTGTCAAATTTAAGGAAAGTCACAGATTAAATCTTATTTTTTTCAACTTAGTGCATTTGTACTCCTTTAGGAATAGAACCTCGGTTCTGGACATACTACTTCGTTTAACTCTCAAGGCCTTTTAAAGAAAAAAAAATATTCAAAAACAACAAATATATAAATGCACATCTTATATATATGCGGCTTAAGTGTTTGTCGCCGGTAGTTTATTGGTTGCTTGCGTAACTGCAAATTGTTTTATTTTCCGTGCAGTGCAGTGCGTGACGAATATTATGAGAAAGCTAAGCAGGAAAAATTAAAAATACAAGAACACGTGCATTTAACAATTAATAAATAAATTTAATATTTTTATATAATGGAATTCGGAAATATGCAACCCGGCAGAAACCGGCAATGATGAAAAAACAAATAAAATGAAATAAATAAATATCTTTATTATATTCGGCTTAAGTGTCTGTTTGTCGCCGATAGTTTATTAGTTGCTTGCGTAACTGTACTAGCCAATGGGGTGAAGTTGCCACGGCACAGGGTTGCCGTTTCAATTGAGACGTAGACAATATCCTGTAAAACTTGCCTTTGTTGTGACCATCAATAAGTCTCAGGGCCAAACGCTTAAGCGTGTTGGCAATTTTTTTACCTGAGCCTGCTTTTGGGCATGATCAACTTTATTGTGCCTGTTAAAGAGTTCGTGAAAGAACGGACGTAAAATTAAAAATAATGGATAGTCCTCTGCAAGGCGAGTTTAAAAATGATGGACAGATCTACACAACAAATGTTGTGTATAAAGAGATCTTTGACGTGTGAATTAACATTTTATTATTTAAATTACCTTTATTTATTGAGCTAGCTTTGGCTGTTAAGAAATGTACCGTCAGTGGTTGCCTTCATTGCACTCTAAGCAATTAAGCAAGTAGAAGGGGAAACTCCGTAGGGCAGTAAGCAAAGGGGCGTCCTCGCCGCCTACCATGGGTAATTCAGTTTGAATTAACAGATACCTTTGCACAAATAATTTTAATTACAATTTATATATCTAGAACAGCGGTCATTTCGTATGACCGCCGGGCTTTCCATTTAATTAAATAAGAAGCTAAAAATAAATAGTTTTCATGTTTTAATTAATAATTTAACTCCGTTTTCATTTTCTAAAATTGCTCCAGAAACTAAGAGGAAATTAGAACACTCGCATATATATCTAAGTTAATGAAATAATGATGGAAGAGAAAATTGCGATGAGCTCAATCCAACATTTTTTTGCCAGGTAAAAGCTTCCACATAATAGAATCATTCAAGACAAGAGTTTAATCATGTAAGTTACTGTAAGAAGTCTTAATCTTGTTTAATCTTACTAGAAACTGCTTTTCGTGTTTTTATTAAATGTCACAATTTTTGCTAATCATAAGCTACCTGCAACTCTTCGTTTTCTTTCCTATACTCTTACTGTTCTTAATGGAACTCTTACTGCTCTTTAGGAAAATTACTTTAATAAATTGGGATCAGAGATCGTATGTCTAAGTGTCTATATTCTCGGCTTGCAAACATGACTATCAATAATTAATCCTTGGAGATTTGAATTTTTCTGGGAAGCAGGAACGTACAAGTCAGCTACATTATGAGAAATTAATGCTCTCTCCGACCTTATATAATTTTCTCCCTGCCGCAGTAAAATCTGTAGTACCTTCCACTTCTCGAAATTACTATAAGGCATATGATGGTCGGATATGGTTCCAGTGATTTTTAGAGATAAATTACTTTTATTCAATCACAATACCAATTACATTAACACATAGAACAGACCAAAATGTCGCCAAGTTTGACGACTTTTGGCGAATTTGGGTTCCATTTGGCGACACAAAATAGTAGCCAAAACTGCCCTTAGCTTGGAGATATCTTTACAATTTTGCGAGATAGCCATTTACCGAATGTTTAATGCACTTGAGCCTGTTTTTGGATTTTTCCGGTACAGCATCTTTTTCTTTCAAGCATTTCATATTATGTTATACAAAAAATACTAAAATTTCACATATAATTTAAATCAAATTATTTACATACTACGTACACTGTACATATATATATATATATACCCACCCTCCACCCGGCATAAAAGTCTTTACAGGGCCTTTATTTTGGCAATGGTTGGACGTAGTCATATACTTCCAGTTACAGAAATGTTTTAAAGGACGAAAATATTCATATTGGGGAAATGTCAAATTTTAAAATAACCTATCTTCCGACATATAACTAATCTAATTTTTAATGCGATCTTCAGGTTCCTAGATTTATATTTGGGAAAGTTGTATACTCGTTTTAAAAAATGAAATTAGAAGAAGTTTGACTTACGTAAGACAAAAATTGCTCGGGATATTTAATCTCAAAATCTGTAGTTTCTAATGCCATTTTAAACTTGCCTTGAGGGATCGGTTAATTAAGTTCGAACAGTTCGAAGAAATACGCTTACATGAAAGGCAACACAATATGTGTATAATTTAGCAAGTCTGTACAAGAAAGTCATGTGGTGTTTACATCAACATCAGACTTTATTTATTTTCCACGTACTCTCATAAAATAAAATTTTTCTTTTGAGAGATTATAAATATTTGACATATTAATCTATAAAAAGGAACTGTAAATTAGTTTCAATTTAGCATTTATTTCATAAATGTAATGAATTCCCAAAGAGTGTAGTAGTCAGATCATATCGACTTGAATATTTCTAAAATTCTCGTAACGAAATTCCTTTCTGATGCTCGTATGCATTATCAATTGCATAACAACTCTTCTGAGCTCTAACCAAAAGTTGTGACAAGTTGTAATTTCCTTTTACTATACTTCTGCTTATCGCTTCTAGCCCATATGTTTAGTTTTTTAGTTTTTTAAAGTAGTAGACTTACCTATTTGGTGCAGCTTTAACTGCCTTTCTTTTCACCACACATATTTTCAATACATTTTTTATGAAAATAAAATTTGTGATATCAGTTTAGGAAAACGTGCAGCATTTAGATAGTGTATTACGTTGTCAAGAATGTAAAATGATCTAACTTAGAAGCTGTAATCACAGTTTTCCAATTCTTTAAGGTTAAGCTTCTGTTATTGGCTGTTATTGTATTTTTTTTCAATTGCAGGCGATTCATGAACGTAATTTTATCATTCGCATTTGCTTTTTATTTGTTCATTTTTTTTTTATTTTTACCTGAATTCAAGCAAGAATAAACAAAGCACCTTGATTATTGAAAAAAAAAATGTAAAGCATTAGAAAAGGGATTCTCAATCACAGAGGGGGGGGGGGAAGAATAATTTCATACTTTCCAAAGAGAACTATGGTCAATATTTTATCTATCTGTTAAAAATTTAAATTTAGTTTATAATTATAAAAACATACCGTTAGTTAAGTTTTGGTATTTAGCAATATTTTCTGTACTTTTTGTTGTTAAGTTTCTAAAAACCCATCAAAAGCAATCTCAATTTAAATGAATGTATATGTTGTTTTCGCATTTCGATAAGAAATGCTGGGAACTATGCCTAGTAATTTAAAATACCTAATGTCTCTACACTGGCGCCATAACTAAAAAAGGTGGTGGATGATGATTCTCCCCCACCAGGATTTGGCGACTGGGTCCTCTAATCCCCGGTTTCCCTTTCAAAATGGGAGTATAAAAGGTATTTCTCCCAATTTCCTAGCATGCTTTCGTAGTGTAGTGGTCAGCACGCTCGACGCGTATTCGATAGTTCCGTGCTTTGTGTCCCGGCGCGGGAACTGCTCATTTTTTTATCTCACTGCGTTGAAATAAGCTAATGTCTCTAAAACAGGAATATTTATGCAAAAAAAATTAATTATTGCCTAAAGGCAATCGCTATTTGTATATAGTGGAATATGTTTAAGGCGAAAACGCTTAAGGCGGAATATTGGTTAACACGAGCTAATACAACGGTTCCGTCCAACTACTATATGTTTCCATGCATTTTTTTTTTCTCTCAACACGAAACAAAAATCGCTTAACACGAGAAAATATCCTCTTTGGGAATGAACAAAATACGGAAAACACCGGCTTCGTAGGCGAGATTTAAGACGGGTGTAAAATGAAAGAGAGATAGTTTCACATGTTTCATAGTAGGTTAACTCGGCTAAAAAATCGTGAATATTCTCGGAATAGCCTGCGACACGATCCAGTTTTGTTTATCTAAGCTACTTTTAACTTCCAGCCTTACAAACGCCACACAAAAATTCTCATCTCTCATCAGTTGGCTTTGGAATTCGGTGACGAGTATATAGCAGTGTAAGTAAAAATCTGTGAGTTTGTTGCACTTAGCATGTTTATGTCTCTTCATATGTTCCACTCTGCATAAAATTCAGTGACTGCAAGAACGAATGAAAATTGTTTTCGTCATGGACGATTCTCAAAAGTACCAGATTCTTTGGCGTCAAAAGAAATGGAGAAGGAGGCTATTGAAATTGAGCTGACACTTAATGAAATGTTTGAGAAATTTTCTATATTATTGGACTGTCCTACTGAGTTATCGGAAGAATTCGTTGCAGTAGTTGACGATAATCTGTGTAAAGCCCCAATTATATCAGACAAAGACATTTTGGAGTTTGTTCAAAATATATTCGGTTAAAGAAATATCATTGATAGAAAAGTTCAAAAATATCATTGATGCAGATGCCGACGACGAAAATGAAATGAATAATGCAGCTCCTATTCCCACGTCATCCGAAATCAGGAACTTAATGAAAAGTATGCGCAGTTATTTAGACGCACATTCTAATGGTGAAATGAATAACAAACTGGACGACGCTGAACAATTTGATGCTAAAAAAGACAACGAAAAGAAAAATATCAGATTATTTTCCCAAAACTCAATAAATGTTTTGTTTTTAAAACAAAACGTGAAAATTGTGCATTAGTTTTCATTAAATTCTTGTGGATGTTGCTGTTTCATTAATTTTTATTAAATAAATGCATATCTATGTAAGCAAATGCACTCTAATAAACTCAATTTTCTTGAATATATTTTTGTTCAATATCCTTTAACACGAAATTCTTTTAACACGAAAAAATATATCAGTCCCCTCAGTTTTGTGTTAAACAATTTTCAATGTATGTTATTCTATGTTTACTAATAAATGTTTTATGAAACCGTTTACAACACTGCCGAATCATGACAATAATGATTAATAGTATTCCTAATAATCAATCTCTTATACTCTACCATCACACTCTTAATCACTGGAGTAATGATAGCGCTCAATCTTGCGGCTTTAATCAAGGAAATTTGCGAATAAACCTCTAATGTAAATGTCTTGAAAGATACTAGTACAAATAGACGCTAATGATTTAGTTTTGGGTGGTAATAAGGAATTATTGAGGAAAGATTTACTAATTTCAATGAAAGGTTAATGCTACAAGTAAAGAAGATAATGATTATATGATTACTACTTAAGTATCGGAATGGTAAATTCGCTAATTTGAACTTTCAACAGGTGATAAGTACTTTAATGATTTACTGGAATTTAATTAATTTCTCGTAAGTAATAATTAAGATTAGCCTAGCAATAAAGCAAAGAAGTAACATTTGTGAACGTTCCAAAAAAGTATAGTCACAAACAGCTGATGAAATATTATGTGATAATATTCGGGACTATAAATAAAGGAATGATTTTCTTGTTATGAAACTAAGCATAGGAGAGAAAAGACATCCAAATAAGGTATGAGATAGAAAACTACTTGCTGATATTTCCGCTGAAAACGTAGCCAAGATGTTTTGTTGTTAACTGTTGTTGATCTGAGGATGCTAGAAAACTTCAACGCATAAAAATTTAGAAACACTTTACTTATAAGCATGAAATTCTCAGCATTTTTGCACCCTTGTTAATTAAAACTCCCTTGATATTTGAAAGCACTCGTTTAGTTAATGTTTTCAAATTTTTGAAGCTCACTTTTGTAGGCATGCATATTTTCTTCAATGATAAGAAACTTCTTCTGCAAATGAGGCGTTACAGACGAATCATAACAACCTATGTGAATCCCAGAATTTGTGTGGGGGTGTCATGTTGCAAGACGATCCTCGTTGTCTTGACTAGGAGGTCTGGAAAACTTCCCGAAGACTTTCGGCGAGCAGATTGCTGGGTATCACTGGAGCAGCAAGAATATCTCCTTTGATTTTCCAGGGCACAGTCCTTTGAAGAGAAAGGTATTCCCATCATTTTCTCTCTACAGTTTAAAGGATACTTCGCTTTTATATGTAGATTGTCATTGGTAATGTATCACTCCGTTGATTGAAATTTGTTTTCTGGGCCATCCTAAATCTAGGTTTTTAACATGAATAATGATATCATAAATGCTTCTAGAGTTGCCTCTTAATCCATTAATCCTACAAACTTATATCATAGATCAACTTTTGCCCACCTATGAAAATATGGTACATCAACCGGGAGGACAGTTCTCTGACTCGAAGATTATTGGGCAGAATTTTCAATACTGTCACCAATCGAATATGTAGTTCCTCTTCAGCATCTCTAAATGTCACGTTTCCAGTGAAGAAATTTTCTGTATAGCTGCGATTGTCTGATATTTATACCTCTATTCATATTTGAATTAAGCTTGGCTTAGTCTTCATTATTTAAACCATTCAAAAGTGTTCGTAAAGGAAAACTATGTATTGCTTTAAGCCTGCTGCAAAATCTGAAGGCTTAAAATTCGTTTCATTCATTTTAGAAAACTATTGCTCGAAAGTGTTGTTTTGCGAACTTAATAGTTAAATATGTATTGAGTTCATTACTGAAGGAAATAAGTTATGCCTTAGTAGCACCGATAACCCCAGCAAGCTGAAATTTATACAGGTGGAGTCAGAAGGTTTTACGTTGCTGGGAATAATTCTTTGAGTTGAAATAATAGATCCTAAGATAATCTGCATAAGAACTTTGGTAATTATTTATCTATTTGTATGATGTCACTGAAGAAGATGAGAATATGGCATCGAAACTGACGACTGTGTAATTAGAGAAAAAGTGATGAGAAGAAAATGTTTTATTTCTTATATCCAAAGTTTCATTCATTGAAATATAAGAAGGTAGAAATGATTCGCATTTTCGATTCTACAACACGATGAAATTAATTGGTGGTTATATTAATGGAATTCATGACTTTAATTATAACTCAAGTAGTAAACGATATTTCTATGTGCTAATTAATACAAGAATGAGAATGTTGTGTATTGCAACAAAGTAATAAGCAGACTACAGTCAAACCCATAGTAAAATGGTCATTTACTGAACAAAAACATAAAATATTTTAAACAAAATCTGAAGATTTACTATTCCACTTGGCTAAGCGATTAATAGATCTTTTACAATAATTATGGTAAATTCTATTAAAATATTTCTAGTAAAGTCAATCGCGAAAGAACATCAACAATTTCTACCTCAGAACTCTCTCAACAATATACGTTGTTGACATAAGTAATCATGGACAATCTCATTTTCGTCATTTTTTAGAACAGTTCTAAATATTGTGTGATGTTTTGTTATCGTTTCAATAATAGCGTTTATTCTAGTTTCAACTCAAATTGTAATTTGAAATTTGTAGCTGACACTTTCATTTCTAGAAGAATCTCAGCTGGATTTCCAACCTTACTGTCTTTACACTTGGCTTATCATGATAATTACGCAATTGATAATGCGTCATACCTTCACTTGTAATCGACGCTTCTGTTGTAAATCTAAAACTGGTGTTATAAAAATTATAAAAGATGTGAAAGCATTAGAAAGCAGTCATATGCAAAAATCAAAATTGGAAAATGGAATGCATTTTAGCATTCTTATTTCCCCAAAATATTTTTGGAGTTCAGAATTCGTTCAAGTTTACATTGTAGCAACGTACTTTGCGAACCAGAATAAGAAGCATAAAATATAATTGTAATTTTTCCATTATATTTTATGCCTTCTGTTAACTGCGTGTAAACGTATTCGTAAATTAATCATATAAACTATCTAGCAAGAACTTACATAACTTTGCTAGTAAAAGCTATTAGCTAAATTTAGACATTCGAAAAGAAATTTCGTTTACCTTCTTTCCCTTGCTCTCATTTTCTTTAGTTCATAAATGCATTCCGCAACTTAATTTTGCATCTCTTTTACAAATTATAGGATTGCGTGTTGGATTTCTTAATCGATCTTCACGCCCTTTTGCAAAAAACGGAGACCTGGAGAAAAGTGTGCACAAAATTGATCGCTGCATTTTTCGGAAAAAGTCTCTCTTGTTCCTAGTTGCAGAAGGGGATCCATAAATTAGCTTTTATAGTAGGTAATCGCTCGCTTTGCTGCCATCCCTTGCAAATAACAACGGTCGCAGTAGCAATTACGGGGATGCAAGTGGTTGTTTCCAATTCAGAAAAAGGACTTCATTCCGAATACTAAATAGAGATGGACGCAGTATTACTTAGAGGAGACGCCATTCACTTACTTGATTCAGAGAGTGTTACTTTGTTTTTCAGCTAGGGCTTCTCACTAAGTACTCTTGTGAGTACCTGATTGTTAAAAAATGCCAATTGAGCTAGAATTAATCGGATATAAAATCAATATTAAAGTTCTTACGAAAATGAATAAAACATTAAATGAATGTACTATTTTATTATCTTTAGGACTTTTTTATTATCTTTGGGCACCAGGTTCGATAGGAGATAAAGCAATTAAGCAAGGCTGTCCTCTCCTTAACTGTTTTTTCACTCAGCTGGCAAAAGAAAAGGAACGCAATGGTTTCCCGCCTGAATAGAAAGCGGCCAGTTAGAAACCTGTATGACAAAAGCCCACAAGACGAATGCCCACTTAAAAACAGCACACATTTTCAGAAAATCCAAAATAGCTATGACTTCCTGAAAAATTTTACGAGTAATAATTATTATGATTAAAAATGAAATTTCAAGTGGGAAGGAAAATAATTAATGTAAAATCCAAGTTGTCAAAATTTAACTAGATTATCTGAACCGTGCTTTTAATTCACCATTAAAACAGTATTTGTGATAGCGCACACAAATGTTTTCTGAATCATAATAGAATACGGTACTTTGGTTTTTTTTTTCTTTGAAATGAAAGTTCGGCTTTAATTCTCCATATTAAAGTCATTATATGCAAAATTTTCTGCAGTGTTAAAAATTATTCATAACTTATTCTCTGCATATGATGAAAATTTACATACATTTTATACTCCTTATAATTTGTAGAATTATAGAAGCCAGTGTGGCCAGTATTCCTTTCACCTCCCTTTGTCGGACTTATATGAGGGCACTTCCATTTGTGGGGTAAATATAATAAGAAAGTTACACTTACAGGTATATGAAATAACATATAAAACATATACCTGTTTTTAATTACATTATTTTGATTGACTCTCTGTTCTATATACTGTAAGGATCTTAAGTTTTACTAACGTTTATTTTATTTTAAATCTTTACTATCACTTCTTATTTTCTACTTCCGGCCAGAATTAAAGGCTTTAACTTATTTATGCAAATTTCTCTTGCGAACGCCAAGTACTTAAGCTGTGGCTTTTTGCCAAGCAAGAGAGAGGAAGGAGTGATTAGGAGCAGGCCGCTTGCCATAGCAGTTTTTACTCGGTTGCTGGTTGCCTTCAAGGCCAGAGGTTTAATCCTCTTGATAATTTTAAACGTATCGTAGTGTTAACAGTTCTCTGTACTACATACGGCCTTTCTGTTAATATACGGCCAGTCTTCAAGTAGGCACTTGTTTATTAATCCAAAGTTTGTTTAGTTAGAGTTTAGTTAATATTTTTATATTCTTACGTTCAGACCACAAGTGGTTGGTCTCTGTATTCCGAATTCCGGAAATCATTGTAAAGAGAGAAAAATAAAGGGTTTCGTATACCCTTCTTGTGTGTATTGTCTACTTCCCACATTTATTGAACATAGCTTTAGTAAGCTCCCTGTTCCGAGTCAGGTCATTTAATGTTCCCAAAGCAAGTAAGGAGGAACACTGAACCTGATAATACATATAGGATTTTAATTCAGCCGGAGACCAAAATGAAATGTGTTCCGCTACTTATATTTATTGTTCAATTATTTGTTATTAATATAATTTATTTTTTATTTTATCTTTATTCATGAATCTGCTTTGTGAAGCTGAAGAAAAAAGGGTAAAAAAAAAATTAATTTTAACGTGTAAATCGGTGAGGGTTTTTGTCAATGTGGGCTTTTATCAGCATGCTCTTATATCTATGTAAGCTTTTATCAATGTGGGCTTTTATCTGTGTGGGCAGTTATCCCAGTGGTTTTTTTTTTTTTTTTTTTTTTTGTGGGCTTTTTGTCGCGTGCGCTTTCGCCCAGTGGACTTTTGTCTGGTCACCCATTTCATATTACTGTGACCATTCTTGCATTTAATTATTATTATATTGTAATATGACGTAAATCAATCAGTCTTTTGAAGAAAGTAAAACTTGCAGACTATTTTGCCTATTTAAAAATCATTTTTAATCCATTATAAGAAAAACCTAAGCTTATTATTTTTTTAAGTTTGGTCCTAGATATCAACAACACTTTCATGCAAATAATCACACTGATCATTTTTCAATCTTCCTAAAAGTGCACATTAGAAGCCGAGTCATAAAGTTGTTGAACGCTGATAGTTCGACTTCGGTTGATGTGTAACATGTATATGGGCCAGTTTGCCTTAGAACGTCCTCCACAACGGCATCCCTCTCCTGAAGCAGATAGCTGTCACGTGCCTTGCCGTAATCAAGTAAACTAAACATTGGCAGATGTGGCAATCTCTTCGAAGATCTTACAGGCGATCCATCCATTTTTCGCAAAAAGCAGATTTTTTTTTAATTAAAATGTCTAGGTGTTTTCCAGACGCATTTTTTTTTTTTTTTTTTTTTTTGCATATCAGATGAGTTTTGTGATTCTGATGCTCATATATCTGTCTAAAATAACCTGAAAAATTTTTGGAAGAAGGAAAAAATGTTCACGTAGATAGTTCAAGAACTAGAAGGAAGTTGATGTTAATTTTGACTATGATAACTTTCAGCGATTCATCTGTCAAGACTAATTGGCGAATGTCAATTAGTCTTGGCAGACATATAGGAATTTACAAATACTATACGTCTGGCGACGTATAGGATTTGATGCACTGCTATGTTATAGATACTACCCAGATTCAAATTTACCACTCCAAACCACTTCTGTTACTACTCGTGTCTTCCACTTCCATAACTATATCATCATTCCATACCACAGAACACACAACCAAGAGAAGTACCCCAGCTTCCACTGGAGATCAAGTACAGCTTCATTTTTTTTCCTTTTTCTTACTGCGACGACGAAAAATTTGCGCAAATTTCCAGCTGACGAGTTATATATTGGCAGTAAATTTCCCATATTTCCAATTAGACGATGCATATATTGGAAACGTACATTTTATAATTTTATAATATTTAATGCAGGTTTTTTTCGTTAAACTCAATTTGAAACACGCGAAAATTCTTGCACATTTGAAAACATATGCTTCATGCTTTTCTTAAGTTTAATTATAATGAAAATTTACTTCTTTATAATTCTTACTCGTGTGATAGGTCTTACATATAACAAGGAATGCTTTCCCTTATTATCAAAATTCTACTTCAAACGACCAAAAAGTAATATATACTAGTACACTATTTCTATAAGAAAATCTACTGCTTGTTCTTCACAAACACGTGTTTTTACTTTGCAAGCTTTCCAATTTATGACATCATTTATTAATTTAGGATCCGTATATTAGTTGTTATTACTGCTTTTAACAATTTATTTTTAAACTGGTATCGAATATAAAATTTTTTAATACATAATAAAATTTGTGTTTAGTTGCTTTCTGTTAATAACATATTTTAATGCTTTAACCTTAATTACATAAAAATTTTTAAGTGTTTCTTATATTTAAAGTTAAGATAAGACTGTTAGTAATTTGAGCTTAAGTATATAAAGTGAAGTATTATGTTAAAAAAATACACATTGTCGCATACTGTAGGCTGGGGAATTAAATTCTGGCGAACGCGTAAAATATTTACTTACTCTGAAAGAAGTAAATAAAATATTTAATTTCATTAAATTTTATATTCCGTTAAATATTTGCATATTTTCTAGGATATTAATATTTAAAAGTAGACATGCAAGTGTAAAAGTGCTGAGAAATGCGTATTATTAAAGTATATTAAATTAAAATTTGCTTTGCAAATGAAATAATTCATTCAGTTAATGCCGTTATAGCTTCATTAATTAATTTATATCTGAAAGCAAAGAAAGATTTTAAAATCATTAACAAATTTCAAGAGTCTATTATTACATACAAAAGAGTTTTATATTTTAAGTGAGAGTACCGTATTATATATAAGTTAATAAGTTATTTTTGCTGTTAAAATTAATGAAAACCATTTCTTTTAGGTTTAGCCATTTGTTTACAACATGCATTCATTCTAAATAACAAAATAAAATTTGCTATACTCTAAAACTGAACAAATTGCATTTAAACAGTTATTATATTCTTGACATTAATAGCATTATTTTAATTTTTGAAATATAAAGAAAATTGTTACAAAGTTATTTTGTCTTCGTTCTTCAATTTCCAGTGAAATTTAATTAAAATAAAAGAATCATGTAACTAAGTACAAATCAAAACGTAACTTGGTAACTGACTGATACCGCATAATCTAAGAACTTGATTCAATAAGAATGACTGTTGACAGAAATTTCTATGTATTACTCGTATGTTTTATTGAGATATTTTATCATTAAAGTACATCACTCATGTAATGTACTTTAATTGTCAGATCAATTCTTGATATTAAGCTATGAAACATTTGTTTTTCAATTAACTTTTTCGTTTAAATTTAGGTATTAGTCATTTTGATAAACATTTTGTTAACTTTTTGACATTCGATTTTATTATTATTGATTGAAAATATAATACAGAATATTGTTATAAATGTTTTATTTGAAACTTTACTCTCTTTATATTATAAATTGCAATTAAGTTAAAGTTACTGCCCAAATTCATAAACATTAATTTTTTAATGTACAGTTTTTAAGAAAACGATCGATAAAATCAATTTTACCGGAATTAATTTATACATTTACAGCTATATTTTTATTCTTGCATTACTAAGTTAGAATGTATGGGGTGCCTGTAATTAAAGTTACGCTATTTAGATTTATATAGGTGTGCCTATTTCCATTGTGGAGTACCTATTTCGTTGAAACTCGGTATTATGTTACGTGGACGATTAGAAAAAAAACTTGACTTTTATAATAGTTCAAATTTCGACTAAAAGGCGAGAAAATAGCGCGTCAAGAACAAAAAATACGAATTGGAAACATAAAACGTTACTTAATCCCCTCATAGGTTTCTTGATTAGTTGCAGCAACAGGAAGTGTTATACTTCCTTTCAGTTCAGGTACAGTTCATATGCTTCCCCATAGATACGATCTTTCAGGAATTGCCACAAGCAAAATTCACAGGCGTTCAAGTCTCGAAATTGCCTGATCATTTTCAAAGTCGACTTTAAACACTTCACTTGAAGTCTTCACTTTTCAGTCAACGTGAGATGCTGCACCATATTGCATGAAAGGAGTAGTCTCTAAAAATTATTTTCCTTTGCAAAGCAGGAAGAAGTTGCTGCTGAAGTTTTCAACCGTCATAGAATACCTTTGACGGCATCCAGGAGTATTCGTCTCAAAGAAAATAGGATCAAGAATGAAATCATCTACAAATCGACGCATTAGAGTAATGTAATCAGGGTGCAGAAATGATTTATGCACAACGTAGGACTTCCAGCACACCATATACAAGAATGCTAATCATCCGGCCACAAAATGTTCCAAGGCCATGCATTATCCACAGTCATTCTGGCCAAAACAAGGCTAGCAAAATCAATGTTTGCCCTGCTCTGCAAGATCTGCATCTTGCAGAGCAGGGCAAACATTTGTATGATACCATTCTGCAACTTATCGCAAAACATTTCCTACTATCGGCAAACTGAGAGACATATCATGTGATACCGCTCCAACACTTGTCGAAGAATATTGAGAAATAAACGCTTTTTCGAAACGGCGAGAAAGACCTTTTCTAAATTTGATTTGAATTCCGTTTCCATCCTGTTTCCATGGCACACAGAACTCCCCACTTTCTTCAAATTTCGTAATCATGTTTTTCAAAACTTGCCTCGACGTAGGTCCATTTTTTAAGCCTTTCAAACGTCAATATTCTCGCAGTGCAGCTGGATAATTAGTATCGTTCTTTTCTGTAAGCATTTCAAATTTGTATCATTCTGATAAAACATCTTCACCATTAAAGCTCGATCTGTTTTCTCTAAAAACATGATCAAGAATGATTTTACAACATTAACCACTGGCTTTTTAAAACTCACCAGAATTGCACAACTTCTTTTCTACATTGCATGAGAAGCGCAATCTGTGAGTCAAAATTCGAATTATTAATTTCTATTGCAGTTTTACGTTTCCCTATGGTCCTTATAATATAAATAGCACGTTTTAACGAAATAGGTCTATTAGAACGGCCTCTATAGAGGTTTAAATAGGGTAACTTTAATTATTACCACCTGTGCTTTGCTTCTTTGTTGCAACGTTAATAGGATACATTCATTCCTATTGTATTATAGACAGCTTTAGATAATATATTATATATTGATATTTGACGCTATTAGAGCCTTTATGTATTAAATAAGTTTGACTCTAATAAAGTTGACAGCGTCTTTGGGCTATAGTCATTTTTATTTATGAATATTTTTAACAAATACCTAACTCAGAAATACAGAACCACTCGTGACTAACTATGCTATCCATCTCTCACGCTGGGCTTTAAATTTAGACAAAGGTGAAGAGTTTAGAAAATGTAAATATTGCTAGAGGTAATTAAATACGACAGTGCTATTTTCGAGCCTATTACTGCCGTGAAACGTTTGAGAAAATAGTTGAAAACACTTCAGCAAATTTAACATACATATGCTCCTTATACCTTAGCGTCAATAAAAGAATTTAAGAATATCCTCAGCAGTCTGCTGCATATTAAATTGCTCTTAAACTGTACACAAAATATGTGGGCGGTGAGGTTTGCAATTTTAATATTCAGTACATATACATGACACTTTTTAGCACTGATGCTTAAAAGCTTTCAGTCCTTCAAGTGGTTGTGTTTAGAATGTACAGTGCATTTTATGTACATTCTTCTTCTTTGAGATGTTGTTGTCGCTTATTGTTTATTAAAGTTGAGATTTGATTAGCGTTGAAGAAGTGTTTGTGAAGGTAATGTCGAGGAATTACTGAAAAAAATCGATACTATCACGAAAGTTGTTTAATACAGGTAAAATTTCTACACCATTTAACAGCTTATTTATTCAGAATATAAAGAAAAATACTTGAAATGACAGATTAATAATTAAACAAATTGTAAGATTTTTACAATTGAAAACATATTTTGCACTGATGCATTCAAATATTTGATAAGCGTGTGTAGATCCATTAGATATTTTTCTGGAAGCAAGCGATATGAAAAATCAGGAACGCCTTCGCCGGGAGTCGAACCACGGACCTCTGGAATACGCGCCCTGCGTGCAGATCACTATACCACTAACTCATGCTAAGATAACGGTAGAAATATCTTATAAGTGTTTTCCTTTTTCTAAATGACTATGTTGTAAAGTTTTAACATTTTAGGAGCATTTTAAGGGAACATTGTATTGTCTGTATTTTTATAAAAAGTAGCACTGTTATATACATGTGACCAAATGTTTTAGCTAGACGTTTCGTAACAATGATCAAATCATCAAAATTAAACACACGCTATATTTCAAGTCTTAATCAAATTTTCTTCTGAAGATTTTCCATATTTCGTATTGCTTTAATTTATTACCTACTATTTTAAACGGAAAGTGCTCAGATCCTGTTAAAACTAATCTCAAATATATTTTAAATAATAGTTTAATCTTCTTCAAACTATGTTGCTATATTTACAAGTGATAAACTATCGTATTTCAGAGTAATTACATAAATATGGAAGGAAACGCGTTGCATACGAAGTGTTGAGTTAGAAAAAACTTCAGTTAAAAATGAAATATTTCTGCAATTTAAAATTCACAATTAACAACGTCCTTATAAATCCGTAAGAAGTTTAAGAAATGAAGTAAGCCGGCAGAAAATTCCTCTTTCATTCTTAATGCTCCTAACATAAATTAGGATGTGACTTGAGTGTATTTTAATAAACGGCTTTCTTTAGATAATGATTACAAAGCTGAAGAAATAAGCAAACTTAAATAATAACTAAAACACTATTTTCTAAAATCAATATGTGTAAATTTTCTTCAACATCTTTTCAAAGTACAGCATAACTTTAAAAGTTTAGTAAAAATTCAAAATTTATGGAGCATTAATCTCACCGTTGCCTAATTCATCATGTGAGAAAATTGTTCATTTATAATATGGAAAATATAAATCTTGAATCTCAGCTAAGAGCATTCTTTTACAGATTCCTTTTTTTTTAAATCTTAGCTGAACTTCCTTCTTTTAATCATTTACCCATTAACGCTAATGAGTCGGCATTAATGGACTTCCCCAGCTAAAAGGCTATTACTTCATTTAGTAGGGTCTAGCTTACTCGTTATCTTATAAATGCACTCCTTCCCCATTAAACGTTTTTATCGGTATTGAAAGGGTTTTCTTTCAATGAGACTATATAACTTTCATTTTTGTGGGTGATTTGTACCCCTGGGGAAATTTTGGAATGTCTAGCATATGTCTCAGGTTGAGGTAACATGATTACTTGAATTATTATTAGGGATCGATTTATTTTCTATTCAGATATATAGCCACGTTCGTGTAAAATACTTCCATCACAAAAGTGGGAATAATTTCTGAAATTCTTTTGTTCTCTTTTAGATTGTATTCTGCACTAAGAAGAGAGAGATTTTATTTTCTCGCAGTGAGATTGTAGAGATATTAGTTATTTTTTTAAAACAGGAAAGATGAAAAATGAACACTGATCTCGCCGGGACTCGAACCATGGACCTCTCGAATACGCGCCGAGTGTGCTGTCCACTACACCAGGACGGAATGCTAAGAAGGCGGGAGAAATGCCTTACATAATCCTCCTTTTAAAGGGCGACTAGGGATTAGGAGACTCAATCCCTAAATCCTGGTTGTGGAGAAACATCATCCACCACATTTTTTTTTTAGCTCGGACGCCACTGTAGAGACATTAGGTATGTTTTGAAAGCAGGAGAGATGACTAATGATGCAATGTCCTCGCCAAGATTCGAACCACGAAACTCTCGAATACGCGCCGTGTGTGCTGACCACTACACCACGAAGGAATTCTAAGGAGGCTTTTAAGACATTTCATGGGAAATTTGGTAAAATGGGGAACAGTATTTTAATGTAACATCTGATTGTAATTAAAATTGTGCACCCATTTCAAAGAATTTGTCTCTTTTGTTGCATTTCTGCTCTAACAGATATTAATTTAAGATTTATTTATTGGCAGCTGTGAGTAGATAGCTTACAAGAAATAAAAACATAACTCTTACTTTCGTTATAAATGATTTTTGCACTATTCAATGTAAACTCTTTGATTTACCTAGTATTTCATAGATTTCTCAGTCTTAGAATTTTTTAATCTACTACTTAATGAAGTTACCTAATTTTCGTTATAAAAGTCTTCATTACACACCACTGTCAAAACGCGTTCTTTACCGAATTAATCATATCTTGTGAAATTATATTGCTGCATAAATTTCTTCCTAAATTGCAGATATTTTGTGTTCTATTGGTTCATGAAAGTGACTTTTAGTATGGTCACTGAAATATCCGGTTTTATATATTTTTGTTGACGTACTTCAATCAATTTAATGCAATGTCTTAAAATAACAAGGTTCTGTTCCTGTTGTTCCTCTTAAACAGCTTCAGTTTCCAAATATAACACCTTAGGTTTGAAATTTATTGAAATCTATGAAGTTAATATATTAATGTCATTATAATATGACAAATCGAAAAATAGAGTACAAATTCTCAATAGTATATATATATACGATTAGAGTAGAAAGCAAATTTTGTTTGGCACGATAAGGTTACGTGTTTCATACGTTAATGAGTTACATATAATAGGATAGAGTAAAATTAAATAATTGTTTATCTCTCCTCTAAATTCTGGCTGTATTAAAAATGTTAATTCATTTTAACTGCGCCAAGCATTTCTAAATTTCTTCAAATAAGTTTTGTGATTAATCCTTTTACAGATGTTTATTTCCTTTTGACCCTGAGAGACCCTTTTGACGCATTCATAGTGGTTTTTCCAGGAATATTCTCGAAGGTAAGTTAAAGCTATACATACCCTGCCTGTACGAAGAGAAAGTGCATTTTGAGTTCAGAGATTAGCTTGAAAGCGATTGACCGAGCTGTACTTTAGTGGTTTGGCGTGAAACTATCTTCAGCGTTATAGGCTGGAGGTTGTGTTACTGATTATTTCAGCATGTTTGCCGCAGGTTTTTGACGAGTGTAAATTGTCTTTTGAACTGACCTGTGTAATAGTGCTTACTGGAGAATAAATTGTGTTTTGATTCTTCATCAATTGTTATCATCAATTACTACAAATCCACAACTGCGTGCAGTGCAACAATATTTAATAACACAATCTAGGCTTTAGAAACGCCTACCAGTGGTCGAATGCTAAAAATGCTGAACACTGGTAGTTTTTTTTGTCATTTGAATCTCGACGAACAGGCTGACTGCATGGGAGTTTTCATGGTTCTGCGTACGTGTAACGTATATGTGAGCCAGCTTTTCTCAGAGTTCTCTACAAAGGCATCGCTTCCCTCAGGCAGATAACCCTTAAGTGTTTTGCCATAATCAAATAAAATCAAACTAAATATGTTCAAACGCACAAAATTTTTAAATTCACCGTTTTTGAATAGATTCTGTTAATTCAGTAATTCCAAAGTAATAAGTTTCTTAATATATAGGAAAATATATGAGATTCATCACAAAATTCAGAATGTTAATTTCATTGCAGGGATACTGTTTATTTTGCACGAATTAGTATACCTATTTCAGAAAATAAAAGTAGAAGTTGTTGCTAGATAAACAACACAGCAGTTTATGTTCTGCTATCCTGAAGAACCATTGTCTCACCTAAAGAAATATACAATTTTATGTAGATATAAATTCTCATATTTTCAGAGTTTCTCATCTACCAGCTTTTGAGTATGTATGTAACTTAATATAGCCTTGATTACGAGTTTTAGGCTAAATTGCTTTTGAAATTCAGGAATGAGAATATAGCTAAATATAACAATATATTCGAAACTTAACTATATAAAAATATCTATATGTAAATAAACTAGACAGCTAAAATCTTATCATAAAAAAAAACAATTAAAGTCAAAATATTTCATAAAAATGATAATAAATGATATTTTCTGCATATTATTTCGACGTAGTATCACAGCTTCACTACTAAGAAAATAACTTAAACCTTGCATTTACAATATCATATTAAAACAATTCTAAAAGCACGAGTTTTTATCAAAACACTTCTTTGAATAGTAAGAAAACAAATTGCTTCGTCATTAATGTATTATAGTGAATATAAAATGGGCGCAGAGAAATATTTTTACATTCGAAATTATTCGAAAGCTCTGCTTTCAAATAAATTTAATTTCAGAATAATGCTGAAGGGGTGTTTCTAATTTATATTGTTTTGCAAACTGTTTTTGCTTCAGATGAAATCAGTTACGTGTACCATTATTCTCTTACCCGTAATATCTGATGCAGCAGTTGTATGGTTAACATAATGTGTTTTAGTATGTGTGAGAACACTAGAAACAATTTAAATCAAAGCCGTGCATTATAATAGAACAATAAAGCTGAGAAACACGTTTCTTGATCCATAGAACATATTCCGTAAACAGATGGGGCTTTTCTCAGGCTTGCCCATTAATTAAATATTCGTTTTCTAACACAGAAACAAGATCTTGCTAAGTGGTGATTTAAGGGTTCCCCAAGAGTAGTTCCAAAAGGTTCCACCCACTAAAAGCAAGAAAAATCTAAAGATATCTTCCAAAGTATGCTACTTAAACAACAACCATATTCTTCAGAGGAGAATGCAGTCCTTTTGTTCCGTAACTCGTCCGGTATAGCGCTAATTAAATAAACTCGATAGCTCACTAATTCGATGAAACTTTAATTTGCTCTCGCAAAACCCAAAACAAAAATTAAGATGCTCGGGGGTTCATCCATTTACAGCAAAGCACTGCTTGTTTAGCCGATGACGTATGTGATAATAAATCACTAAAGCTCCACCTTTGTCTAGTCAGCCGTCTCATGTTACGAGTAGGAGGACCTTAATAATTGTTTCAAGAAATCTTGAACTGGAGGGAATAATTTTCGACTAGGGATAAATTGGGATTGCTCGCCAAGCGGTGACAATGACGCGGCATTAAATAGATGATTGTTGAAGGTTGGGCACTAATGGATTCTTGTTACTTGGTATAGGTAAGGATATCGAATTAATGGAGCGGAAGACGAAGGCACTAACTCTTAGGAAATTTGGACGAAGTTTAGAATAACGTTCTTGAATGATTTTTGAGAGCAATGCTTGTCTCTGAAAATGAAACTGTGTCAGAGTTTTAAGATGATTCCGAATGAGGTTAATGCTCTTGGAAAGTTCAGTTCTTTCCACTAAATATTGTAAGAATAGGAAAAGTCTCAAATGTATTTTAATTATCTTATAAATGTTCATTCTCTTATAAATTATAAGTTAAATGTATTTCTAACAGTTATTATTAAGCTCAACCTAGATAATAATAATGAATTAAATCGAATTGAATTAGTGAGAGTCTAATTCATTATTAATGAACTGTAAGTGATGCATTTTGGAATCACAAGTGTATTGATATTTGTATAGCGATCTCTGAACGAAAAATAACGTTTTTTTTTTCCCTCGAGGAATGGAAATATGTTTTCGGTGCTTCTATTTTTATCCTTATTAAAATGTTCTGCCATCATCTTCAGGAGAAAAAAAAAAAAAATTGCTGCTTGTAAGATTCGGTTTGTATTCTTAATTTATTGAAATTTTAAATAGAGGAATAAATTTTAATTTTCATTAAACTAAACCATAATACAATACCATAGTTTAAACTTTATTAGCATATACGTACCTAAAAACTTTTTTGTCTAAAATATATTTACACTTTTTACGTCCTAATACAGGGAGTAGGGTAAACGCGAAAAATTTCGTGTATCATATTTCATACGAAATATCCTTTTTTAAGTGTTATCGAATTCATTTGAACAATTCATTTTAGTGACAACTGTACATACGGATTAAATAAAGGACTCCTTTTTTTCCAAAACCAATATTAAGTTTACATTCAAAAGGGATTTTGTATGACGTCTGTATGTATGTGTGTATGGATTTATTTAGCATAATTTACAAACGATTAATTGCAAAGCATTGAAATTTTATATATGGGTCTTGCTATAACATATAACATCTAGTTGTGCATTTAACGCCTTTACTATAACCGTCAGTACCAAACTTATCTCTCTCTCTCTTTCTCTGTTTATATATATATATATGTGTGTGTGTGTATTAATATATATATGTAAAGATACATAGTAATAGGCCAAAAGTAAAAACCAATATACATGTCCTTACCTGTCTATTATTTTCGCAATTTGTGATCGTACTCATATACGTCCATCTACAGAAGTGTTTTAAATTATGAAAATATATATGCTTTGGCAATGCTAAATTTAAAAAAAAATTCGACAGACAATAAATCTAAATTTTAATGCGATTTCCCGGTTCTTATATGTTCTTCATAAGTTCAGGAAAACTTTATATTCGTTATGAAAAAATAAAATTATAAGAAATTCGACCGGAATTGACTGGGATGTTTAATTTCAAAATTTTTGAATTATTGATGTCGTTTCCAACTTGTCTTGAGGGATCGCTGAATAAAGTTAGAAAAATTTGAAGAAATACGTTTAAATGAAGGGAGCAAAAATTGTATATAATATAATAGGCCGTACAAGAAACTCACCTGTTCCCCGCATGAGTCTTTTTTTATTTTAAGTTATTGAAGATTAGATTAACCTTTTGCAATATTTGCTGTAAACCTGCCAAATCGTGCACTTAATTTTGAGAAGCTCATCAGCAACCAAGAGGTAAAAACATTGAGTACTGTATTTTCGACCTGGGTTTGATTCCAGACAAATGGGCTGGCTGCAGGGGCTTTTCTGTAGTTTTCCTCATGTGTAACGTGTATGCAAGCCAGTTTCTCTTAGAATGTTTTCCACGAAGGCATCCTTACTCCCCCCCCCCGAGGGAGATACAATGCATCGTGTGCTTTGCCATATTCTGCCAAACCAAACCAGAATATAATTTTGAAAGAATAATCTTCTTTAAGTACGTAACATTCTCCAGATAATATATTAGTTTATGGATTTAATCCCTTCCTTAAACGCACAAATATTGAATTATTAAAAATTAATGCATAAAGTATTTTATATATAAGCACATTCGGTTTTCCAAGGTATGCATCCTAAACATGAATCTTCTGAACATGTGTAACAATATCATATCCATGTTTAGAACTAAAATCATTTTATTCATACTTATTTATCATATCTGCTTATCTGTCAGCATACTGTACATCATTTGTTAAATATTTCACGTTATTTCAAAACATATAAATTAAATAATCATATTGCATAAGATATTAGACCACTATAGAATCTCCACTAGCTTAGCATATTATTATAATTTTGAATACTGTGATATATTATATAATACCATGCATCACATATGCTTCTAATTTTGAATATTACTTATTTTACACAAAAGTAAGGTTAACAGTACTAAGTAAATGATTATTGAAGTTGACTGAACTGTACAGATGAAAATGCGACTGTTCGTTTAAGTATTTTACAGCAAAAATTTCTGCTTCTCAGAGACAATTAACTTAAAATATAATCTCTTACTCAAATATTGCAATTACAGGAATCACATTCACGTGAAAATTTCACAAAAACCAGTTGAACTAAATTCTAAAATAAAAGAGATATAGCAAGGCACTCATTCCTATATTCTGTTGATAATAATTCCTTACTTTATTACCATATTCCTAAAGTCATTTAATAGCTAGACACAAACATTTTGAAAGTATAATTTTCTTTGCAATTTGATTCCCAGAATTATTGCTCTAAATAAAAATACTTGAAATTAAAAAAGAAATTCGAGTCAAAAGGAACATTATATGGAATTTTATAACTTGAATATGAATTAAATAGGCAAGATCTTGTACCCAAGTACGCAAAAATCTTTTTCCATCTATTATTGCGATATTATTCTTTTTCCCCTCTTACACTTAAATGTTTCTCAGTCTCTCCTTATTCAAGAAATCAGGCTTCTAGAGTTGCTAACCTTTGACTTGCTAAAGTCAAAGGTTTTTGGATGCTATTTATATTAAAACTATTCTTACATAAATCGTACTGTGTCCTTAAAAGTACCACAAAAAATATTAAGACTTCAGGTAAATTTTGTAATATTACCGTCATTGTAATCATGAACGTCATGGCAAATCTCTGTGAACTATGACTTTCCCCAGATAGCTTTTGCAACATGTTTTTCTTTCGGATAGAGAATTTTAATTGTGAATATTTACATTTTTCCTCTAGTCAATCAATAATATTTAAAATGAATAACTGCAGCACAAAGAAAATATAAGTTACGCTCCAAAACTCAAATCTTTATCTGGTCTTTAGTCGTCTTATCAGTAGCCCATAACAGTTCGGCTTCCCAGATTCTAATGCTAAATAATTTTAAAGGTGGCCACAAACGAAGTAACTAACCTGAAGTTACAGACAATCATATTTACGTTTCCCTCATATAAAGGTTGCCCACATATTCCGCTTCCACCCTGGGATGCCTATTTCAGTCGCATTTTACAACGTGTGTAAGGTCCCAATCACATTATGTTTCGGCTACGTGGGATTTGAGTCTCAGAAGAGTCAATTATCAGAACCCGCACATTTCCAGGAAACCCACGTAGCTAGGTTACCATTTTCACTTACTACAAAGACTTGAACGTCAAACAGTAATCGATTATCGCTCAGATTGGGATCACGTGATCCTTCAGAAGTAGAACATTGTCTGACGCGGGACAGAGCTCCAGCCGAAACATTTTCGGCGAAGTTTAAAAAAAAAATCCGCGTAGTCGGTACATCGTTTCCGTAGGACTTCACTTCCAGCGAAGCTCTTTAGGAATCCTCTCGTTAAAACCAGTGCTCTCGTCTCTCAGAATAGTCCCGTCTAGTAGGGACCGTCGCTAGAAGTGACAACCTCTTAAGTTACATTGGGACTAACTTTTAACATTCGCTGAAGGCACGGTAAACATTTTGAGATAAAAAAACGTTAATCTACTTTTACAGACATGTTGCCGTTGACAGTACTTATAACTGTTTAATAATTAAAATTTCATTAAAAATCTAAAAGCAGTTAAGACTTTTCAGCAACAGTCAGACTTTAATTACATTTTCATAACTAACTAGTCATTCTGCGTAGTTAAAACAAATAACGCAAACTGAATATAAAGACACAATCTGAAACCATTTTATCTACAAATGCACATTAAACATCTCTCCAGGTAATGCTGTTAATAAAGTGTATAAATAAGCAATTTTAAGCTAAACATTAATACCAGTGCTGGGATTCGCGTCTAAGATTATTATCAACTCATATAAACAAAGGTGAATTTTATCGTCAACGTGTAGTTGGCGCTTCTCTAAAAGTAACAAATAAGAGGAAATGACATTTTTAAAGCCCTAAATGTCAGTCAAGTAACAAATGATGAGAAGCGACGTTTCGAAGGCTGTGAAATTCCACAAAAGAACGATTGGCGTGAGAGAATATTTTCAGTGACATTCTTCAATCCATAGATTTTGAAAGATTTTTCGAATATTGTCTTCTTGAAACTATGAGTGACTTTGTTTCAAGCGAAATTCTAACATTTCATGCCTAAATGTTTAGGAAGCCTTTCGTGCTATGCAATTAAAATATAATTAGTACTAAACTCATATAAATTAAATTACAAAATTAGGTAAAACCATTGTACTATCTGTCTCTTTACTTCCGTGTCCAAAGTAAAGGAAGTAATGTAATTGCGAAAAATTTCGGGTATCATATTTCAACGAAAATATCCATTTTGATCGATCTTGAATCCATTTAAGGATGTTTTTAGTGACATCTGTACATAATAAAGAAATATTGTTTCCAATACGGTTGTAAAATGGAATTAAAATGGGTTCAGGAGAGATTGTTTTTTCGTGACGTCTGTACGTCTGTATGTATCTCGCATAACTCAAAAACGAGTAGTCTTAAAAAGTAGAAATTTTGTACATGGAAACTGCTATAACATGCAGTTGTGAACCTCCTTTTTAAGTTGTAGTCGGTTGCGCCAAAAGTATATATATATGCTCATTCTATTAACGGGCTCGATGAGCTCAGTATTTTTATTCTAATATGCTGGTAAATTGTTTACTTTAAAAGTTTACTTTAAATTGTTTACATTTTTAACTTTAAAAGTGATTAAATTATGTTGTTATTACGTTCCGCTTAAGGTTTTTATACCTTTAGTTAATCTGCATGTAATAATTGTAGAATTATCAACAATATAAAAGCTGTGTAAGTGCTACTAAACCTAACGTAACCGCCATTTGTTTATATTCGAAACTCTTTAGTAGAATAGTTAATTAAATCATTTTCTGCAATTTCATGTCTTTTTGCCAGTGGGGCCAAAAGTAAACTTTCAGTTTTGCGCATCGAAAAATCTACCTTCTTGCATGCTGACCGAATTGCTTGTTTCTGCGTAGAAAACCCTAATTTTAATCGCAAAAATTCTTTTAAACTGTTTTAATTGTATTTATTGTTTTTCTGTATTTTATAAATGTTAATGAAGATATTTTGAGATTTTTGTATGTTTACCCTACCACGAAGTGAGAACTGAATTAACTGAATGAGAAATTTATCTCTAATGATTTCGAGGAAATAAGATTAAATGAAATGCAGCACAAAATGCGTATAATTTAATAGACCGTACAAGGAAGTCATCCACATAAGATTTTTTATTAAATGTATATTTAAATTGTTGATTTTGGGGATCGCAGTATCTACGTAAATTCGTCTATTTTTTTCTTTCTTTCTATCTCTCTATTTTTTTCCTCACAGTAAAGCCCCAGAATTTAAAAGAGTTTTCCTGTTGTCTTAGACATCGTATATAATCTTTAGAAGTAAACACCAGTTAAGCGCTAACTGTATACTTTTAACAATATTTCTCACTTTAAGTAAATATAAATGAGTACAAGCTTCTCGAAATACAGTCAGATAATTTATAGGGTATCATTTAATTTTCTGACATGTTATTTTAAGTTAAAGTACCTTTCCTATCAAACTTCATTTCCTACCGAACTGCTAATTTTCACAGCCGCGATATTCAAATTAGGTAGAAAAAGAAGTATTTAATGGAAGTTATACGAAGGTGAAATTAGAGCGTGTTCAGCCTGCTTGAAGACCACTCGGCTAAGTTTGATTCTCTAGCGATTAAAATTCTGCGACGCTGAGTTAGTCTTCCCATCAGGGCTGTTTAGACCGACTTGGAGTCAGAGCCTGGTTGTGAGATAGTTAAACTGATAAATCATTAGACTATACTTAACTTCATCCATTTTAAGTTATTCATTACCTTTTGATTTAATCAAAAAATGTTGCCTTTTGTAAGCGCAGGTTGCTGACATTTGTTAAAATTTATTTGAGTCAATAAGGGGTTCTATACACTCTTTCTCTTGACTTTGTAGTACTTTCAAAAACTTGGCGATAATTCACTAAACATCCTTCAACTTCGCGAGAATTTTATGATAGCTAAGAATACAGGTCGTGACAAACAAAATCGTACAAATTAAGAAAATTATTCGAAGTGTGAAGTGGCAGAAATATTTTGGAATTATTACATGAGAAAGATCTCGTCCTTATGGATAGATAAGTTTATATATTTGGATTTCTTGAGCAGAAATTTTGTCCACTTCGAAGATTATTCTTAACCATACGGTGATGATGCATGTTTCATATTAAAGAGAAAAATCTGAAAGTTCTTTCAGATTTTACAATCCGCCCAATAGGGCGTTTATTTACGTTTCGTGTGTTACCTTTATTTATTAAATAACATGTTCTTTGCACTTAAACCATAAAATTCAGTTTAACAGCAATATCGCAAAATAATTTTAGAATCGCATATCTTTAAAATTTCCTATACACAGTCTCGCGCGGAGGTAAAAATGTTCTTTCTTCCCCTCTCGTACAGTGTTGCCATTCTTCGCTTTGAAATCAGAGTTTCTTAATCAAAAGTTCTTTAATGTCTGATAAAATATGAAATAGATAATAAAATAAACTCTAAATTAAAGCTTCCAGATGCACATATTTGCTAGAGGATTACGTTATTCATAATTTGATGGCTCTAGATACCGTTGTTTTATCACAATACATTATAACAAAATTCCTTTGAAAATCATTTTTTAATTTAAATAAAAACGCAAAGGCTTATGATAACTAACCCATTATTTTATTAATTTATATGTATTGTCTTTTGTCAGCTTTCACCAAGATGCAGATTAAACATATATATATATATATAAGAACTGGATTTTTGAACGTTAAGAAGAGAAGTTTTGGCAGAAACCAGTGTGATATTTCCTCACCCATCTCTGAGAATTATTTTAGACAGCGTCATATTTTTGCTATCCGAGTTCGCTTGCGCATTACAGAAAAGTTAAAGCTTGATAGTATTATCTTTGTGAATTTCCCACATTCATTACCTTAAAATTCATTTTATATTTTCTCTCTCCTGTTTAATTTTCTTCAATTTGCATTCAATTTAATTTACATTTCTTACATTCCCTCTTACTTTAAGGCCCACCAGCTGTCGAGCGGTAAAGTCGCTGAGCACTGGTAGTTCGGTCCGAGGTTCGAATCCCGCGAACGGGCGGGCTGCATGGGCGTTTTCGTGGTTTTCCCCATGTGTAACGTGTATACGATTCCGTTTCCCTTAGAAAGTTCTCCACAAAGGCATCCATCCCTTTAGGCAGATAGCCCTAGTGTGCTTTGCCATAATTAAATAAGCCAAACCAAACCAAACCCTCTTATTTTAATTACATTTAACTGAAATCACGCAAGTAGCAGAGATTATTTTGTAAGCACGATTTTTGTAAATTTGTTCAAATTTTTATATTAGAATATTAGTATAAAGGTCGTTCAAACCTTGATCTGAATCTATACTTGTCACACTAAGACGGACAGATAAGTTTTTTGACCTTGTCCCGCGAAATTCTAGTTTATTAGGTGAATGGCTTAGTTTAAAGGTAATAACTTTTGATAACAAAAAATTGGAGAATATTTTTTTTTATAATTTCGGATGTCAAATGGGAAGTTGCGCGTATTTATCTAATATAAAAATGTTTTCTGGTATGTCATTATAGAGTCTTTTAATTATGGTCTTTCTTGATTTAATATGAGTTTCGAAGGTGATGCTGTTCAGTAAAGGAGGTAAATTTCATTGATAGCCGTAGCTATTCTTATAATGTTGTCTGTCCCAAATGTTTTGTCTAAAAATTTGTCATCCAACTTAAACATAAGCTTTACTAACTTGTATTTCTACTTCTGGTAAGCATATCAGGAGAGTCAACTGGCTCATTTTCACAGAAACCATGTAAAAAGAAACAAAATGCGACAATTTGTGATGTTTTTTAAGTAGTATAATGTAATCGTGGAATAGAAGAGTAAATATTTAAATATAACTATTAATAAACTTTTTCCCTATTAAATGATTCAATTTCTTTTCGACACCGTTATTTTATGCTATAAACGATTCCAGTACCAACGGTATCAACTAAAATGTTACATATAATGGTATGAAATTATGCTTAGAAATTAAACCGTTCTTACGTAGTCCGCTATACTTACAGTTCTTACTTAGTCCGCTATACTTACAATTCTTACTTAGTCCGCTATACTTACAGTTCTTACTTAGTCCGCTACAGTAACCATATCTGCAATCTAAAGCTTCAAATATGAGTTTAAAACATTAATGATCTATAAATTAATCAAGAGAGTTCACCAAAATATCAAAATTGACATTTTTATGACGAGAAATACACGCGTTTACATACAGTGTGGTCATAAACAAATTTCGAGATAAATGAACCCATAGCGGCCTATCAGCTCAACCTACTGAAATGAAATTTCAGATAAGGTATGCGGTCATAACTACGATGATTTAAAGCAATACAGCTCTCACGGTTACAGTTACACTGAAAAATGTCCAAATGTTCGAACCTAAATATCTACTTTTGTCTTGAAAAACCATAAATGGCGTTGAAACGGTATTCGTATGAAGAAAACTGCCGGTGTAAAACATTTGCAAAGAAGAATATTGTAAAGGACTAATGACAAAACAAGAGAGGAAAGGGAAAAACATTTTGTTGGAATTACAAGATGCTCATCTTCGCAGATGATAAAGCAATGCATGCGAAAGTTTGTGACAACAATGACGAACGTAAGATCGCAGGAGGAATGTGTATAACTTTATATTTTATTGCATCTCCCAATTCTCGAAAAATCGAATCGATTTGATATTCACACCTTAGACTTTTGATAATACCAGAACCAGAAATCTGTCGGAGTGTGGTCAGTGGCCCCGAAACTACAAAGATACGGGAGATAACTCTATCTTGAAAATTTTGCATGTTAAAAACGTTTAATCCCAAACCAAACTGTTTCTCTTTAATCTCTTGTGCTGGTCATTGGTTGAAATACGTACCATGGAAGAAATGAGGAAAATGGTATAAAATTTTTATACTGAAAATAAGCATTTCTTTACTTATGCCTAAAACATGATAACTACATTAAAGTGGTTCAGAAACCAAATTCCACATACTGAATTTTACATTGTAGAGTTGCGCGCCTCCAACCTGCACGCAACCAAGAGGTGACTGTTGAAACTGGAAAATAGACAGAGTAAGGTTTAAGTCCCTTTTTATTCAACTTAAGATATTACAATTGCATGCTCTTGACGCTCACAAACTACGCCGACCCGGCGGTAAAATAAAAATAAGAACCTGAAAAAAAATAACAACAAGACTCTAACTACGAGGCTCTCTAAAAGTAACTAACCTCACCGCGTTTTACAATACCGCTGCTAATTCAGCAAACTTTGAATATCACGTTGAACGATTAACGATTCTCCGAGGCAAACACACAGGCCGAAACGCGGGGTTCTTCAATTTCTGGCTAACTACCTCCGCGCTCGTGAAGTAAGAACAGCACACCTCGAACTCGTTTCCATTCTATTTAACTCATAATACTTCCGCTGATAATTTGAATCCTTGCGCGTTCTACTAAAATTTACATACTCTGGCATTGGCAGTTCCAGGAGAAAGTAAAGCTTGACAGGAAAGTATTTTAAACTTAAAATAAATTTTAGTTAAAATAAATATAAACCCTACATTTGCCGCCGCCAGATATTGGAAAACTTGGAAGCAGGTCCTACAAACGACCTGTTGTAAAGTTTCTAGAATTCTGAACTAACTCTTAAGAGCCTCGTTTACACAAAAAAATCTTCTGTAACAAAATAGATACTAAATTTCTGTCGATACTTATACAAATCTCTCTTCTTACAGCAACTTTTCCTGGACTTCAGCAATCAATCTTGTTCTTTTCCTTCCAGCATCTGGAAGGAATAAGTATCAGTATCTTTCTAAATACATTATAATTTACACTTTCTTGACACTGAATAAATTTTTGTTTTTAAACGATTCGTTTTCCTTAGTTACTGCTTACTTCACATTCATTCAATTATTCAAACATTAATTTAACTTTACCCTGGCTCTCCACCATGTGTGGTGTCAAACGGGAATATTCGTGTTTTAGTCTTACAACACTTCCCCTAACCACCATGATTTGTTAAAATTCAACGACCAAATAGACACACCTTACTCGACATTCTACAACTCGATGAGCTACTTTAACATTCCTAAAAATTCAAGTGTAGGTGGAGAACCCTACAAAACACATTCATTCTAACTTCCCCCTCATTCATCTTTAGACATGCAGGCTTTCGCTCTAAAGCATGATTTTATCTACAGTTTAATACATAAATTTGAATTCATTGCTATTGAGCATTTTTTTTTAGTATCTAAAATTTTATGCTTCTAGACTAAATTCTACTTTCACATAATTTTCATATATTTACGTATATTTACAAAATTTTAATACATATGATTTTTACAATTTACCATAAATGAATAAGAGAAAATAAATATTTACTTTACTCATTCTTCATCAAGCTGGAGGCACTGAAACTAAAATTCTTATTAATACAAGAATACGAAGTTATTTTTATCTTCGGCCAAATTTTGGCTTTAACATAACAGAATTAGTCTTTCGACCAACAGAAAATGCTTGTTCTTAGATTTTGTACTTAAAGAAAATAATACTTTTGCCTTAGCTAAATAAGGTAAAACAAAACTAAGTCTCAACCGATACATATTGACTTTCGTCAAAACATAGAACTTCGTACTTACGCATAACATTTCGGAACAAAAGAAAAAAAAATTATAGAAGATTTTAACTTATCTTTGAGTTTTCGATGACTGAAACTCCGTCATTCTTTTCTGGCAAAACTGTTCCCACGTTATAGGTTTCATGGACGTCAATCTTCTCCTTACTGACCTCCGAGTGTCGTCCACATTAGTTTTTCTTTTGCGTCCTCTGCATGCTGGCCTCTTGGCGTAGCAATCGTCGGGTTGTTGTCTTTTTCGTTTTTCCATTGGACGGCTGGTCTTGACGTCCTCCGGTCTGGAGTCCTTCTTAAATTTCTTCTGTTGTTCCTGGTATTTTCGTTCCTCCTGCTGTCTTTTCAGTTTCCGGAACGGCGGCCTTGTTTGCACCTGACTCTCTGGCCCTGGAAGCGTTCTCCTTGATGTATAATTTCTACTGCGATACTTTGTAGGTGGTGTTTTCCTCTTTACCAAGGTTTCTCTACGCGGTGACTTCGCATTCTTGTTTTTCTTAAATACTGGAGTCTGAAAGTTCTCATTTTTTTCTTTTTGGTACCGTCGTCTGGGTTGTAGAAGGGCTAGGTCTCTCTTCAGTTCTCTACTTCTTGGGTGGTGGAACGGTTGTCGTTATTTCTGGACCTTCTACTTCTTCTAGGCTTGAGTCCTGCAAGAAACTTTTAAGGATTTCAAAATCATTTGGATTATAGTATTTTTTCACCTGGTCGGTACTTGCTTTACAGATTTCCCCTCTCTCGTTCTTAAGGTACAACAACACTCCTTTGATTTCCTGAATTACATAGGGGCCTTCAAATTTTGGAGCTAACTGTGCAGTAAAATTGTCTGGGGCACTTGATAAAGAAAATTTCCGCTTCAATATTTTATCCCCAGCTTTAAAATCTGCCTCACGGCGTTTTCTATCGTAATACACTTTTTGCTTATTTCTTGCCGTATCCGAGCTTTTAAGCGCCTGATCAATATGTTTTTGCACATCTTTCTGTCTAAACTCTTGCTCTCTTTGTGGCACAAAGAATAATTTATCTGAAGGCGTAATTAACTTTCGGCCTAAAAATAATTCTGCTGGGCCTTTCCCGTAGTATCATGATGTGCCGTTCTTAAAGCATAAGCTAATTCATTTATGTAGCCATCCCAGCGCTTGTGATGTGTGCTAACGTAACTGCGAATTATTTTTACAATGTTTTTATTCACTCTTTCTGCTATGTTTGCCTGTGGTCTATACGGAACCATTTTGATATGGCGTATGCCAAGTCCAGTGCATATATTTTCAAATATTTGACTAATGAATTGTTTTCCGTTATCGCTAATGACTTTTATCGGTGCACCGTATTTTAAAATGTATCTGTGTAAGAATGCATCTGCGACTGTTTTGGCTGACGCGCATTTAAGTGGAACAATTTCTGTCCACTTTGAAAAGTGATCTACAATTACTAAAATAAAACGATTTTTATTTAACTCGCTCTGGTGGAAGGGACCAAGAAGACCTATGCCTAAAATTCCATTCGGAAATGTAGCGCGAATGCTATTTAAGTACCCGGCCGGGCTGTAATTAATACCATTTATTAACTGACATTGATTGCAGGACCTGACATACGCAGTTACTATTTTGTATTATTGCGAAAAATATACCGCCTCGCGTACCCTTTTTAAAGTCTTTCTTACCCCTAAATGACCCGCTGTTTTCGCGTTGTGTAATTCCTTCAAATTGCTTAATCGAAGCGAGGCTGGGATGACTGGTTTGTACTCGAGATTTTCGTTTGTTGTTTTCGTATAAAATAATAAATTATCTATTATTTCATAGTTTTCTGCTCTATTTCTTATCGCATCGATATCTGTGTGCTCAAAGCTTTCGGGGTCTTTCAAATATGCATAGATATTTCCAAATTCAGGATCAGCTTTCAGTTCAGTGATAATCGTACCTCTAGAATCTAAAATTTTTGAAGTCAACACAGCACATTTAAGTTCATTTCCTTCATCGTCCAGTTTTATACGAGAAAGTGCATCAGCTACATTGTTTTCCTTACCCGGTTTATATTTTATTATTAAATTATATTCTTGGAGTTTTAAAGCCCATCTTATTAACCTGGGCGTTAGGTTTTTCCCCGAGTAAAGTCTATCAACAGCCGCATGATCCGAAAAAACTGTTACTGGCGCTTTGCCGAAATAAACTCGAAATTTTTGTACAGCCATTAATACGGCTAATGTTTCTCTCTCTGTAGCTGTATAATTCCTTTGTGTTTGATTCAACGTTTTACTAAAAAATGCTAGCGGATGGCTATTTTGCATACGAACCGCACCCACCGCATAGTCCGACGCATCTGCTGCAATTTCCAGGTTTTCGTCCCCCTCCGGGAATTTCAAAACAGGGGCATTGATGAGCGCTTCTTTTAATCTTTCAAATGCTGTACTTGCTTCCGCTGTCCACGTAAATTTACTTTTCTTTCTTTTAATTACTAAGAGTGGTTCAACAAGATTAGCGAAATCTTTTATAAAAGCCCGATAGTAAGAACATAACCCAAGGAAAGAAGAAAGTTTCTTGGCGGTGTTGGGCGGTGGAAAATTCTTGATTGCTTTTATTTTTTAATCTTGTGTTTCTATACCCTTTTGCGAAATTTTATAACAGAGATATTTAAGTTCTTTAGTTGCGAACTTGCATTTTCAGGCGTTAATTGTAAGACCGGCCTCTTTTAATAATTTAAAAACTTCTTCTAGATTGTTAATGTGTTGATCCAACGTACTACTCGTTATAATTATATCATCTAAATAGATTAAAGTTGATTTTCCTAGGACAGGCTTTACAACAATGTCCATAGCTCTCTGGAATGTTGAGGGGGGCCCCACACAACCCAAAGGGCATGCGTAAAAATGCATAAGTGCCCGATTTTGTTATAAACGCGGTTTTATGTATGTCTTCGGGTTTCATAGCTATTTGATAGTAGCCAGATGTTAAATCCAAAGTAGTCATGTATCTTGTAGATTTGATCTTTCTAATAATTTCCTCTATAGCCGGCAAAGGGTAAACTGGGAATTTAGTAATACTATTTACTTTTCTGTAATCGATAGCAAACCTCCAAGCCCTTTTATCCGAAGGAGGAAACTCGTTCTTTTTCCTACATAGTACGACTGGACTCGCGTACTCACTATTTATGGGCGTTATTATTTTATTCTTTAACATCTCCTGAATATGTTTTCGCTGATTACGTCTTTTTGTTTATCATAACGATATGGTTTAGTCCTACAAGGGTTTTCGGCAGTTAACTGTATCTGATGCGTAACTATTTGACAGCTACCAGGCTTTTCTCAAAACAAGTTAGAAAAATTACTCACCACTTGCTGGATGGCTTGACTTTCTTGGTCATTCAAATGGCTAAGGTCAACTAGCGGTTCTTCCTCAGGTTCCACCACCCTCTGGTCCATCTCCAGCACAAAAGAACTGTCTTGAAAATTCAGTTTGGCCCTCGCGGCCCTTAAAACCTCCATACCTAAAATAAGAGGAATTTGCAGATTCTTCACTACAAAAATTAATACTTTGAGGCTTTCCTCTTTTACCTGTATGTTTAATGATAATTTCCCGATGCAGTGATATGTTTTTCCTTGCGCCGCTATAATTTCGGTATTTTTGGTTTTAAATAATCGTAACCTATAAAATTTATTTTTGAAGAATGTTTCGCTCATAAAATTACCTTCTGCTCCTGTATCGATGAGGGCTTCTACTGGTACATCGCCAACCAGGACTTGTATAATTGGGAGATGTGAGTTTTTTACGATGACCGAAAATTTCTTCAATGAAATAGCTCAACCTAATTAGTAAATTTGTTTCATTAAAATGCTTGATTAATGTACATAGAAAAGGCAAATGTTTAATTCAATGACTTATTTTAACACATTCGAAAAACTTACTGACACACATTTATTATATCTTATTCTTATTTTAATATTTAAAAAGCTCAGCATTGGAATCCGTACTTTTCTTTCTATCTTAACGAAAGTTAAATTCTATTCCTTCCACCTAGACGTTTTTCATTCTGAATATTCCCCTCTAAATGCATGAGTTAGTTCCTCTGAAATGAAAAATTATTTCAAATAGCACACAACTTTACATGAATATTCTATTTTTTTCGCTCACAACCGTAACCCGTATATCCATGCAATATGCGATATGCAAAATGCTTAAAATCCTCAATTTTGAAAATTTGCTTATTTAGATTTCTCAAATGTGCTTACTAATTTAAATTCCCAGTATGCTATTCACATTATTTTGAAACTACGTTTTAATAGTTAATAAGACTGTGGCTTAATCCTTTGTAGAATACGTTTGAAGTTACTCAGTAATCTGTAGCGGAGTGCTTTACGTTCGTTATGGAAAATTCACTCTATCGTTTGCAAGGAGATGATTAGAATGAACAAGAGATTAAAATTTCTAGTCAAAAGGAAGTCCTCTGTTTGTAAAATCCTTTCATAAACTAAGTGCTTTTACCATTATGTTGTAAAGCTTTTTTAAATGTAATAATTCATAAGCATGACATTTAGCTTATTCTACCCATCCTCAATTTTATGTTTTCCAGTACTTTTTTAAATCTGTTAATTTCTCCAAAAACATTATGTCTATAAGTAACTAAAGCAATTTTATCTCCTAGGACTAGTAGAAGCTCTCTTCTGCTCTACTATAAGAAATTTATATTTCATTTTTATCTAAATAGATAAATAATTTTGAAATTATTTATCACTCTATGGTCAGTAATATCTTTAAAATGCAGCCCATCAATTTCCGTAATTAAGGCGAAGTGTTCTTGGCAAAAATACAAACTTATTAATTTATTTATTGTATTGCTGAATGAATACACTTAGCTTAGAATGCTTTCTTTCATTTTTATTGTTATTAATGTAAAATACTTATTCTCATTTAACTTGTAGAGTCATTAGGTTATTTTGAAGCAGGAGACGTAAGGAATGTGGAATAACTCCAGAACGAGCCACTAACTCTAGACCTCTCGAAAACGCATCGAGTATGCTTCCAATTACACTATGAAGGCATGCGGAAAGAAGAGAGAGAATACCTTATGTATTCCCCGTACTTTCCCTTTTTAAAGGAAAAATGGGGATAAGAGGATCCAGTTGTCAAATCCTGGTGGTGACGAATTATCGTCTTCCACCTTTTAGTTCAAGCACTACTTGTAGAGTTATTAGATTGTTTTAATCAGGAGACGTGAAAAATGTGCAACACACTCGCCGGGATGCGAACCCAGGACGTCTCGAATACGCGTCGAATTACGGCCAATTACGCACGAAAGCATACTAAAAAGGGAGGAGAAAAGTACCTTATAAACTTTCTTTCTTTTCAGCGACAGCAAGGCAGCCGGTCCACTGAGTAGTTAGCCTATCCGCCAGGTAGCCCCGCTGACGGAAGTAACTTGATCAACATATCACACTTATATATATATATATATATATATTGTGCTCAAGACGAGTGCTGGGGACAGTGTAAACAAATGCTGGACGAGACGATAGTGCAGTGATGGAAGAAGGGTGCATTGCGGGTGAGAAGAACAATTTCAGTTACATATTTACAGAGTTATGAATAGGTGGTTACAAAAGACATCAACGTGAACAATAAATGAGTACAGTGCAATATATGAGCAATTAACAAAGTGACTGATAAAATAGTAAAATTAATATCTAAAATAAGGCTAAATACTAAATAGCAATACTAAAAATAATAAGAAATGAAATACTAAAAGGCGAAATAATACATAAAATAAAAAAAGGCAAAACAATACATAAAATAAGGCAAAATATATAAATTAAAAGTTCATAATTCAGGGTTTACAGTTCAAGGAGATAAGTATATACAAGGGAATAAGAAAAGCCGAATAAGCTAACTTAAGATAACTTAAGATAAAATTAGTTCATTGCAGGTATACAGCATGCAGGGGCTGTGCTGGTGACGAGGATGGCAGCTGAGAATTACTCCTGCCTGTCTGGGATTTTGTGTGCAATATTTATTCAATCGCATATGCGCCCAGGCATGGATGTGGTTTGCTACTGGTTGCCTAAGATGATATTTGGCGGTCTCTCTGCAAGCGAACAGATAGTGGTCCGGATCTCCTACCATCTCGCATGAGCAATGATCGTTTTCGCGTCATCTGAAGCGATGCAGGTAAGTCATGAAGGGACCATGTCCTGTTAGAGACTGAGTGAAGTGAGACGAGCCACTTTTTAGAAGTCGGCAGACTTTTAGAAAAAAGCTGTGAACTCTTCTGGCGGGGGTCTCTGTCTCCCATAGATGTTATATATACCTTATAAACTAAAATCAAAATGTCTTTGAATTTTATTTTTAAGTTACATAACTATATAATATAAAGAAGAATGTGTATTTGTGTGTTTATGTGTTCGCGATTAACTCAGTTACTACTACAGCTATCGTCACCAAACTTTCTACAATTATTTTCTCGTTTCTGGGAAAGGTCGACGTCCACTTTATTCCAAAAGTAGCAAAATTCAAAGATAAAATCAGTCTCGCACGCTGGAGATAAAAATTTACTTTATTTCGAGAAGTTTTTGCCCCTGCTCGCTTTCAAATCGTAGAGTTTGTTAATAAAAATGTCTAAGTTTTACAATGAAATAAAAATAGCATTGCCAAACATTAAATACATTACTTCCGATACCAAAAATTCGCGGGAAGCTATTTCGACTCTTCCTATCTTAGTACTACTTTAATTGCTCGCTTTCAAATCGTAGATATGTTAATCAATAATTTGTAACTTTTGCAAAACCTGTATATGTAAAGAAGAATATCTGTTTCTGTGTTTGTTTGTTCGCATTATTGATTTCTGATCTGAACGTTTACGATCATTTGATTAGAAACACGGAAATCATTAAAACCTGCGTGCCATTGTTGCTGATATAATGAAAGAGAATTAGTTTATTTTTCTATCCAAATTTTTTATGTGGGTTCCATATCTCATCAGAATGAAAAATGTATGATTATGAATCGTAATTTTTGCCTCGTTATTAGAGAAGAATTACAGCGGTATCGTTCTCTCTGTTGTTAGATTCATTACTCTCAATCTTACTTAACTGGCATCTAGGGGTTCAGCTAGTTCCAAATATAATCATATTCGCAATCTGTCGATCATTTATTAAATTGTGGGAGAAATCAGTAATGACTGCAAAAAAACTTTCTTTTTATGTAATGCTTTAAATAACAGATATACTTGAGTATAGACTGTTTCTTATGCTTAACTCATAAAATTTTCTATCCAAAGCAGAATCATTCTGGAAAATATTATATCATTCTTTCAACTGATTTCCCTTCAGGACAAAATATGATGTACCAAAGATAATGAAAGCACAATTTTTGATGATAGTCAATTTACAAGGTAAAGCAAACAGTATCGACGAAAGAGTACGCGGTATACTGTAGAATGTAAAACAAACTGTATCGCGGAGTAAAATACTCCAGTAACAGTATATCTCTTTACTATTCTTCAACATAGCATGCAACATTAGTCTCAAATTAAAATTGCATATGGACTAAATGCACGATCTGAAAATGACAGGCATTCCTCATTAATTGGGAGTCGTTTTACAGCAAGCTGAGAGAATTTTTTTTTTCAAAAGTTAAAAGAGTTTTCTTTTTTAACAAAGCAAATGTTTCACAAACTGTTAATTATCATTTAATAAATATTTATTAAAGCATACATGCACAGTAAAAAAATGAATCAAATGAAAAGTTTGAATTTGTTTTATCTTTGAAATTTGAAAGTTGGTATCTGCAAGACATTTCTGAGAGATACACTTTATAATTTTTTAATTAAAATGTATTAACGGCTAAATATTAAATATTTAGATTGATAGACATTTGAAATAATTCTAATACCACTAAACCATTACTGAAACAAAAAATAAACAAATTAAAAAACGTTTTAAGTAGAATATAACTCTGGAACAAATGATGACAACTTTTATCTTATTTTCTGACCTTTTTCCTTTTACGCATACAAAAAATGCATATTTTTGTATGAAAATCATTCCACAATTCTTTATTTTTTACTTCAAGTTTTAGTTACAATCCTCAACCATTTCCCACTTTGATAAAATTATTTGAAACAACTTTTATCTCGAATTTTAGATGCTCATCAATCTGGTTTTTTTTAGACTTATTAATTTTCAACTGCAGAAAACAATATTCGCATATAAATGTACTGATAAGAAAAATTATTAATTTCATTGCAGAAATTCTCAACTGAAGTCAAGAATCAACTTCAGTTAAGAATTTTTGGAATCTGAATCTTTTTAACATGTAAGAAAAAACGTAAAGCAAGTCTTCATCTTAAATCTTTAAATAACATATATCAGAGTGTGAATTAGTTAGTTCCACTTATAAATTTTTATGAGGTGTTAGTCTGATTCATTATTAATGGTAATGAAAGTAATATAGAATTAGACTCCAAATGCTTGGAGTCTAATTTTATATTACTTTCATTACCATTAATAATGTCACATTTACAAACCAATTTATCAATCCTTTTCACAATAATGCTACTAATTTACAAGTCATGGATTTTGCGAAGTTGCAATAGTGGCCGCCAATTTCAGAGCACTTGCATAGTGTATCTTCCCCATATCAGTTAAAGCCTTTCCCTCATTACTGTAGCAAATATCCATTTTCCTTACCTTAAAGATAAGATTCTATTTCAAATTTTGAAAAGTTTAATGAATTTTTGATTAACACACTCTACGATTTCAAAGCGAGCAAATGAACAAAACACTTTTAAAAAACACTTTTATCTTCAGCGCGAGAATGTGCATCGGATATTCTAAAGATGTGATGTTTTGCTGTTTTAAACATTTTGTTATGTTATATTTTTTTATTTTATTCTATTTTTGCATTCGCGATTCAGCTGAGGAAATTACAGCTGAGATCTTGGCGCAAATCTAAAATCGCCAAATATAGTTGGGGGCGCTATAACAAATAAAACAAAATACCTGATGCTTATCTCGGATCCAAGTCGAAGAGAATAGAAGTCCCATAATGTCTCACGTATAAGTTTTTTTACAATTATGTAGCCCAAATTGCCTTCAAAGTTCAGCACATTAGTTAAACATACTTTTGTGCAATTCATTCTCTTCCTTAATAAATTCCCGAAACTTAGGTAGTTTCAGATCTTTGTGTAGAGTGTCTTAGACTTTCTGACGTAGTAATCTAAGGAAGGCCTCGCTTATATCCATAGATCTTTCTCATATGGCTTGCATCTGCCCGAAAAATGCAAAAAAAAAAGCAAAAATCCGACTGTCATGAAGAACATGAATCTCCAACAATTACGAAGAAGAGAAATTATAATAAGCACACAGGACTACATAAATAATAATAAATCTCTCATTACCATACTTTAATTTGTATTTTGAGTTGAAATTAAATATACAAATCTTGTCCCAATTCTACTGTCTTAATAATTTTCAATCCGATTCCTCGGATTTGAAACAGAATATTTTAATAAAATTCATGTTATTATCAAAATATAGCATCTGAAGCAGCTCAAATGTTTCTCTTAAAAAACATGTACGGAATAAAACTTTATAATTAATGTTTACCTTGGAGTGCGAAGAAATAATAAGCTGCTCTGGAGTAAGAAGAAATACTAAATGCATCAAGTGTTAAAGAGGATAAACATAATTACTATTTCGCATCAGCACAAAAAAGGATTTTGGGTGCAACATTTTACATAATATCGCTTTCGTATCTGGTACGGAAATTGCTAATCTTCACACATTTTGATGTCTAAACTCCTGGTAATACTTTACAAGAATTTCATAAACATACTAAATAGTAAAATTCATATTTTTGAGGAATAAAATATTTCCAACTTTCGACGAGAAAAGTCTTTTATTCGATGAAAATAGTTATCACATTTTCGCTATGCGGAGGCCTATTTACCTATTTGCTCAGTACAATTCATTCCCTAACTGAATATACGGACAGTGTTATTGCCTTTGAAGGCATGTTTCGTGAGCTTTTATGTTACCAGAACTCAGAAGATAAAAGCAAATGGAGTAAAAAAATACAAAATTGCATTCTTTAAAATTCCCAACTGCGAATCTGCATTCAGAACGTATGAAGATATTTGGGAGATTTTGCAAATGTTATGAAAAATTTTTATGTAGAGCCGTTTTTATTTCATTGCTATCTCGGGAGATTAGCTTTTCAATAACGATTTTATGAAAAGAGAAATAAGAAACGTTATTTCCTTTTGTAAAGATAAAGAAATATCTTTTAGAAATTCGAATAAAAATTGTAATGAAAATTAACATAAAGAGGATGTTTGCAGCATTATATTAAATCATTTAATAAACTTCAAAAAATTCTTTTTAAGCATGTTGCTATGAATCTGAATTGCAAATAAAAGAAATAAAATTATAACAAAATACTGAAATAAAGCAAATTAAATAATTTTTCATTAGAAAAAGAAGTTTTCGATAATTTAATTAGATTCCGTTAGAAATGTAAATTTAAAAAATAAAACATATTTAAAAAAATGTGAAAACGGTTCAGATTTTATATTACGCCAAAAGAAGCGTTTTTTTTTTTTTATTTTTTATTTTTTTCACACATACACGTTTTGAAAGCATTTACGCTAAAAATGTTTAAAAAATACATATCTTTAGAGTTTTCGATAGACAATATCGCGAGCTGGAGATAATTTTTTTCTTACTTTCTTTTTAGCTCAAAGGAACGTTAGTTCAAAAAGGCTATTAATTTCGTTTTGGCATTTTGCGTTGATTCACTATAAAAGGCCTTTCACTTTTCAAATTGTTGCCACCAAATCTTAGAGCCCTGCATTATATTTAAAGAAATTAAATCATGAAGAATATGCATGAATGTATGTATATTTCTCGCAATGTGAGAAAGTGACCGTATCTAGCCCATCAAATTTTTAATAACGTAATCCTCCACTCAAGTATAAACATCTGGAAGTCCAAAATTGGAATTTGGAATTAGTTTTATTATCTCTTTCATACTTTGGAAAACGTTTAGGAATTTTTTATTAACGAACTCAACGATTTCATAGCGAACAATGCCAACACTGAACAGGGGGAAAAAAGCATTTATTCTCCAGCTCTCGACAATCGGAAATTCTTAAGATAAGCTTTTTTAAAATATTTTGTGATATAGTTGTTGAATTGAATTCTATGGTTTAAGTGCGTAGAACGTGATATTTAATAAATAAAGGTAACACACAAAACTTTAATTTTTTTCTCTTTATTACCCCTTTTTTTCCCGTTCAGTGTTGTCATTGTTCGCTTTGAAATCATTGAGTTTGCTATAGAAAAAATTTGTCAAAATTTTACAAAAATATGAAATAGACCAATACAGCAAATTCCAAATTCGGTCTTCCAGGTACCCATATTTGTGTGGAGGCCTACGTGATTCAAAATTTAATGGTTCTACGTTTCAAAATGCCAGAAATATACATACATTCATGCATATTCTGCATTCTTTAGTTCTTTTAAATGTAATGCAGGAGGATAATATTTGGTGGCAATAATTTGTGTAATAAAGTGAAACGATCTTTTATATTGACATTTCAAGACTAATATATCTTCTGGGCTAACGCTTATTTGGCTAAAATGACTTTATACATTAACATGATTTAAAGCAAAAAAAAAATGTTTTTTTAAATATGAATATAACAATATTTCATCTCCAATATGAAGCAAAACTTCATATTGGAGATAAATATAACAATTGAGAAATATAACACCTAATCTAGAATAAAAGTTTATAAGTGCTAAAATTGCAGAAATATAAAATAATATAGAACACCCCAAGTAAATATTCCATTGCAGCAGTTGAATGTTTTATTGTTGCTTTTTCAGGTTAGAAGTGCTATAGACCAGATAGGAACAATAATTCTATCGCGAGTGACGGGTCGATCTTAATGCGATTTTGCTTGATCAAAACCCACAAAAGATGATTTCATTATTGAAACGAAAGTTAATCGCGGCGAACAGAAATAAACGGTTTGTGGCCCCTTTGGTGTCATAGTTGACGTTTACAATTCTCCTTCTGCGCCAAACACCCAAAGAGCCGGAGACCGGAAGTAATCTCTCATTATCTCCAATAATGGTATCGAATGCACTTTCCCGTGCACCCATTTCTTGTCCTCTGTGTAATAATACATAATTTGGTATTCCTGTAATCCTTGTTTAGTAATTAGTTTTTCACCATAGTGTTAACTTGAGTTTCTAGAAATTTTTTCCTATTTTTCTAACAGCACTGCTGTGCAAAAATGTAAACACTTTCCTTCTATATTTTCGGATTAAAATGGCCTTGTTTAGTAATTAGTATTTAACCATTGCAGTAACATTATATTAGCAGTTCTACAAAATGAGTCGCTTGTGTTAAAATGACTGTTGTGTGAAAATGTAAGTATTTTGATTCCACATTTTAAGTAAAAAAAAAAAAAAAAAAGTTTGCTTATGCACTCATTTTATTGCTTACGCAATAAAATTAGTAATATATTATACACATTAAAATGAGTCAAAAACAAATGATACCTTAAAATGGGCAAGTAAAAAAAATTGAAGATTCAACATTTTCATGAAAAAGGGAATTTGATCACTCTTTTACAATAATGTATGCTAAATATTGTTTCTTGGCAGATAATGCCTCTGTAGTTGTTACGAATAAGGGTAATCTTTCTTAACTTTACTTAGATTAGCCACAAAATATTGGATGAGGCATCACAAAACTGTTTTAAAAAGCCCCTGATGAAATCCTGTAACGTAACTATTGTATCATTCAAAGTAAGAAACCTTTTCCTTCGTTATTAAAAAAGTAAACTATTTTCTTATCATGTTGGTATTATGAAAGAAATTTCAGATTTTTAATGAAATTAAGGACACGTTCAAATTATTGCTACAATTAATTATCTACAGTGTTTTTCAAAGACTGTGACGCAGCTGAATGAGAAAACGAATGAAGAGGACAGCTATGTAACGATATCAATACACGGTTCTTGTTTTTACCTTCAACTTGATGAATCGACAGATATAAGTAACATGACACAATTTCTTATTTTTATTCGTAATGTTTTTAAATATTATGCACCTAAAGAAAAGATATTACGTATGATTATTTAAAAGAGAACAGACTAGAGGTGTATAACGTTTTCAACTCTTTTCAAAACTTCTAAACCCTTTGGACTAACTCCTGATGAAACCACATTGCGGATATGAAGGAATTCGGTGAGCAGATGCACTGGCAAAGGAGGCAGCTCACAATATCGGAGCAAGTTCCAACATCTGTCCTTACCACACCTCTTCTCCATCACGAGCCTTCAGCAACTTACTAATGCAAAATGGCAAAACGAATTGAATTACTCAATACAAATCAGCGGCATATCTTTCTTAAAGTCAGCAAAACAAGGTTGTTAGTAATACATGTTAAAATATTTCTTACTCTCGACAGAGGGCGCCAGGAGTCCCAACTAAAGAAAGAAATTCAACCTCGTGTTTGGCATACTTGCCATAGTTGTAAAGTTTAGTTATGTTTCTATTTGTCCGGTATAAGCATGTAGAAAATGCAGAGCCAGGCATTCTGGCCCATCTGTTTATTTTTACAACCACAAATGAGAAATGCACAGAGTTCTGGTAGTAACCACAAGCATAAAAATATTTGTTTCCTTTCAATGCTGTTTTGTGTACAATAAAAATGCTAAAAACATACAAATATATAATTCATAACCTTATGTAACGTTTAATAAATGCTAAGATTTGCATCAAATAACTCAATACTGATTAAGTACAGAACAGACAATTAATTCGTATTTCAAACAGGACTAAACACTGGGCTCAATAAGCACAAAAAAAAAAGATAAAATTCACTTCTTTTTTCACGGGATAAATACTTTTTTTTTTTCCTTTTCAGCTTACGTAATTTTATTGTTTGCCTCGAAATTATATAAACCCTGTTCGGCACTGCTCGAAGTGTAGACATAAGGGTATTTTGATCTTATATCATTCATGTGGGGATTTTAAACGATGAACAAATTAATTAAAGAAAGACATTTTAATTAGACAAACGATTATTACATAAATTTAACATTTAAGAGAATTAAACAAGTAATGATTCGTCAAAGTTCTTTTTGAACAGAAGCAGCGTCTCTGCTTTCACGTCAATCGTCTATCATCTCAAAACGGTAATTTTCCTAATTTTTGCTTGGCGCCTTCGCAGCTCGTAGAGAGAATGACGTCACGGCATCTGGTTTTCATCACAGCTCCAAGCGATCGGCACTACATTTCGGCCATCCGAGGGTGGACTGGCCCTCCAGGACACTGCAAAATACAAAAACAAAAAAAAAAACAAAGCAACAAGCAAAAATATACAATAACAGAAATAAGCGTTCGTGAAAAATTTTAAGGTGCCGTCCATTTCTTGAGGAATTCGGCACATGTGGTAGTGCATATGGGCCCCTCATGGCATCCTTCCTTTATTACGTCATAGGTGTTACCACCCTTAACTTTCTTGATCTTATAAGCTCCGAAATACTTCGCTCTTAATTTTAAGTGTGGTCCGAATTGAGTCCTTTTGATTGCCACTAAGTCACCAACTTTGTACGGCTGTGCTTGTCTTCTTTTGGCATTATATGTCTTTTTAATTTCCTGTTGGACTTGGAAAATTTGCCTCTTGGCTTGCTTTCGTAATTCTTCTCTTTGAGACTCGAATTGAGATTGAAACTCACTTTCTATCAGTTCTTTGAGCTGATCGGTGCCCTTACTGTTCATTTTAGTACGGAAGAGTAATTCGAACGGAGTAGTGTTAATGCTTCTTTGATATGTTGAGTTAAGCGTTCTCTGAACTTCGTGTGTATGTTTATACCATTCGGTTGGTTTTTTTAAGGACAGTTTCGCTAATACTGATATAATGACTTAGTTGATTCGTTCGACTTGTCCATTTGCTCTCGGCAGGCCTGTGGTGATTAGATGATGTTTAATATCTTCTTTAGCACAGTAGTCAGAAAACTCACTGGATGTGAAAGCCGTTCCTCTATCAGAAATGATCTGACAAGGACTTCCAAAAATGGCCTTCTAATTCTCTAACTTCGCTATCACCTCGGCTGAGGTCGTAGATTTTGTTGGATAAATCCAAGTAAATTTAGTAAAGGCGTCGACCACTACTAATAGGTGCTTGTAGTTTTTATGGGTACTTTCCAGAGGACCCAAGTGATCTATATGATAAGTATGCAACGGAATGTCCTCCTTGAATCGCGGATGTAAAAATCCTTCCTTTTTCCCTGATTTGCGATTTATTAAGATGCAATGAACGCAATTCGCGATAACGTTTTCTATCTTCTGCCGAAGTTTGGGAATGAAATAGTATTCATCCAGGTGTTTCTCTGTATGTTTGATACCGGTGTGCCCTTTCTCGTGAGCATCTTTTATGATTTCAGTCTGCATACTTTCCGGTACGACTATCAATTCTTTACCGTCAATAAACTTGTATAGTACGCCATTTCTATTACAATAATTTTCATAACTTGAGGTTTTCAATAATTCCTTAATGGTTTTTATTTCAGTGTCATTTTCTTGTGCAAGTTTTAATTTAGGTAAGATATTTTCAATAGAAATGCATAAGACGTTTACAGGAGCTCTACTTAGAGCATCTACATGTGGCATTCTAACACCTTTACGATGCTCTATAACATAATCGAATTCTTGTAACAACAGAGCCCAACGAGCAACACGCGTCGCTAAATCACTTTTTTCCATCGTCCGTTGAAATGCTGAACAGTCCGTCACTATCTTAAATGAAATTCCCAAAAGGTAAACACGGAACCTTTTCAGTGCTTCTACGATCGCGAGGACCTCCAACTCGTAACTTGAGTACTTTTTCTTTGCATCAGAGGTTTTCCTACTCATAAAATAAGTGGGGTGAAAACTGCTATCACCTGGAGGTTTCTGCATTAGAATCACCCCATATCCTTCTATACTGGCGTCTGTGTGTAGTTCGGTTTCATAATTAGGGTTATAAATTGCAAGTACAGGCTTCTCAGTTAGCGCTGATTTCAAACGATTGAATGCGATCTTTTGTTCTTCACCGAATTCGAACTTATTACCCCTTTTTAGCAGGTCGCTAAGTGGCTTGGCAATTATAGAGTATTTATTAATAAATTTTCTGAAATACCCTGCCAGCCCAAGAAAACTTTAGATGGTTCAGGGAAATTTATAACAGCTTGCGTCTTCAAGGTGGATGGGAAAATTTTACCCTCTTCTATGACATGACCTAAAAAGTCAATTCGTTTCTTTAAGAATTGCGATTTTTTAAAATTTATTTCCAATCCGTATTCACTCGCTAGATTTAAAACTTGACTCAGCCTCTCGATTCCCTCTTCGTATGAGGCGGACAAAATGATGATATCGTCCATGTACGGCAAAACGATGCCATCGTTAACTAACGGTCGGAAAATGGTATTTATGAATCTCTGGAATACAGCTGGTGAGTTACAGAGTCCAAACGGCACTTTCAAAAACTGGTACTGTCCTTCATGCGTAACAAATGATGTGTACTTCCGACTTTCCTTTTCGACGTCCACGTGAAAAAAGCCATTTTTGAGATCAATAATGCTGAAAATACGTGCTTCTTGAAGGCGGTCTAGGATATTCTCAATCAGGGGAAGGGGAAATCTATCCTTTACGACAACTTTTTTTAAACAACGATAATCAACGCAAACTCTTGGTGTCCCGTCTTTCTTTTTAATGATGACCAATGGGCTGGAATATTCCGAAGAACTCTGTTCTATAATTCCTGACTTTAGCCACTCCGATATTTGGGTTTCAACAATTTTCTTTTCCGAAAACGGTAATCTACGCGGTTGATGCGATACTGGTTCGTTATTTTTAACGCAAATTTTTAACTGTATGTCCGTTGATTTGGTCTTACGTGGCATATAGTTCGAACCTAACTGTTGAACAGTCTCTTTAAAGTAGTTTGGAACACTAGGTGCAATTTTTATTTCGTCTTCGTTACTAGCTAGGTCAATAGGTAAAACAGATACAATATTTACTTCCTCTACACTCTGTGACTTATTTTTTATGGTAATCCCATTTTCGTTTATTAATATTTCACCTTTTAATTTTACGTTTAAGCCTAAAATGGCTTCATGTGTCATTACATTGTTGTCTACAACACAAATATCTGCAGTACACTGGAAATCATTAATTTTAATATTACCTTTAAAGAAACCTAGAGGTTTTACTTGACATTTACCGAACCCACTCAGCGTTGAACTTACGGGCACGAGGCCTTCGATATTCAGTTTATCAAAAGTCGATCTACATAACAAAGTAGTTTGACTTCCTGTGTCTATTAACGCGGTTACATATACATCATTAATTTTTACTTCTTTGGTCAACTTCGAGACTACATCAATATTCACGGTTGATACTTCTGGTTTCGTATTCATATTTCAGCATTCGAAACTTCGGTGCCCAAATTCTTTACATTTAAAACACTTGACTCCCTTATCTTTATGAACACATTGTTTGGAAATATTACCGCTTTCACCGCAGTTGAAACAGGTTGTATTACGTTTAATTTCAGGAATTGTTCCTCGACTATCGGTTACGTTACGCTTTCTTTAGTTAACAGAATTTTTTGAGACATATTTATGCCTAGATTAAATTTTTTGTTTACTTTCAAATTTTGTTTTAGACGTTCGCGACTTTTCTTCATCATCACATATCTGTTGATAAAGCTTCAATTTGTTCTTAAAATCAGTTAATGTTTGTGACCCATACAAGCAAGATTTTTTAAACGCGTAGCCTGGTATACCATCTATAACATATCGTATTAAAGCAACATCTTCAATTTGACCATTTTTAGCAATTCTTTTCATATTTAAAAAAAACTCATTAAATGTTTCATTGCTCTTCATTTTTTGTTTTGATAATAACTCATGCAGTTCGGCCGAATTGCAGCTGGACCGGAATTCATCAAGAATGCATTCTTAGAAACTTGCAATGAGTTCAACTTTGGTTCACTAAGAACAAATAGTTTTGCTTTGCCTGTCATCAGGCGTTTAGCAAAAATCAGTTTTTGTAAATCATTTAACTGAAGAATGGTAGCTGCATCTTCAAAACTTTCGACCCAACTACTGACATTTTCGTGGCTTTGGCCATCAAATTGAGCAACAAAAGATTTGATGTCTTCAATAGTAACATTTATACTACAGTTATGAAATACATTCGACTTGTTTTCAATTGTACTAAGAATATTATCATTAGCACATTGGGAAGGAAGTTGTCTCACTGTGGCACCAGAATTGTTTCTTAGTTTCGTTTCATCTCGAACATTATCATCTACTTCATTTTTATCCCCACCATCCACACCCTCTAAATCACTTTCGTTTTCACTTTCTTCTAAAATTACATTGTTTTTAAGCAATTCTAAATTATTCAGATAAGAAACAATTCGGGTTGCTAAGTCATCTTGTGTGCCAGAGCTATCAATGCATAAAACATTGGCAATGGAAATTAATTCATAAGCCTGAAAATCTTGTTTGATTTTTTCGAGTTTTTCATTAAGTTCTTTACTATTCTCTGCTAAAGAGAAACCACTAAATTGTCTTAACCTTTTTCGATTATTTCTGTCGCCCACATCGTTAAATATTATTTTGTGTAATAATTTTATATTATGCGCTTTTTCACTTTTCAGGACATCTTCCATTCCCGGCACATCAATTAGAAACATAGTTAATAAAATTGAGAAAATCACTCACTTCATATAATGGTAATCCACGATGTTCCTGGCTCTATAATCCGGAAACAGAAACGAAACAAATTACTTCCATACCATCCAATGGATCACAAATGTTGTTGACAAAAAGCGAGTACAAACAGATTATGTCCGATGGATTTTTGGCCACAATTCACGTCTTGACACTTGACATCCAGTATTATTAAAATTAATTCCACAGTCTTTAATAGAGCCGCACACTATTTACTCACTATTACGCAGTTTCAGTTCAGGTAAATCAGCATACATTCCTAGGAGTTTGATGAGGTTTTTGTGCGAAACATAGTTGATTATACATCGTAAAACAGTCCAGCACAGCAACAGTTATTCTTCAAAACCGGTAGTAATCCAGGAAAGCAGGTAAAACTACAGTTCATTCGAGTGCTGAAGTGCTATCCCACTTCTGAGAAAAATTTTTGTGGGGATTTTAAACGATGAACAAATTAATTAACGAAAGACATTTTAATTAGACAAACGATTATTACATAAATTTAACATTTAAGAGAATTAAACAAGTAATGATTCGTCAAAGTTCTTTTTGAACAGAAGCAGCGTCTCTGCTTTCACGTCAATCGTCTATCATCTCAAAACGGTAATTTTCCTAATTTTTGCTTGGCGCCTTCGCAGGTCGTAGAAAGAATGACGTCACGGCATCTGGTTTTCATCACAGCTCCAAGCGATCGGCACTACATTCATATTCGTCTTATTTGTGTTAAGGGACTTGAAAACAAAGCCTGTGGAAAGTTTTATAACCTTGAAAACAAAGCCTATGGAAAGATAACCTTAAACTGTTTTCTGCATACCTTCTGCATGCCCGAAAGAACACGTGACAGATACTCAGGAGGTTCGAACCCACGCAAAGACATTGCACATTTCTCATGTTCCAGCATCGATATAACCTAAAGATTCTACAAATGACATCCAAATAACAAGATGTTGGACTATAATTCGTGACTGAATGTTCTGCTAATCCCCAGTCGCCCTATAAAAGGGAGTTACTAAAGACACTTTTTTCTCTTCTTTACATCGTGATGTAACAGGAACATGCTCGACTCGTAATCGGGAGGTCCGTAGTTCGAATCCCGGCGAGAGCATTGCACATTTTTCACGTTCCAGCATCTGTATAACCTGATGTCTCTACAACTTGTGTACATAATCTAACTAGATAAAATTAGATTTTGAGAAAAATTCTAAATTCAGTAAAGTACAGCGAAATTATGTATTTTCACTACTGCTAAAATTAATTTACCCACACATACTGTTACTGAGTGACTAAAAATATTTTAATTTTCGGTTAACTCTCTGTTTGTTGACGAACTAGTGAAAGTAGGAAAATGCAATTTTATTAACAAAAATTGGGTTACATATTTCTAAAACACTCATAAATTTGCAAAAGGATTTAAACTCTGAAAATTAAGTTAAGAATTCGGTGTTATTACATTTGAAATCAAAGTTGTACATGCATAATGATATGGTCCAGTTCCAAATGCTAATACACATCGCTCAAGTGATTATATGAATTCAGAAACTGGAGAATAAACAGGTCCATTTAGTTTAGTTTCACTAATTATGCAGATTTGAGACATGGTCTTTCATTTCAACAATCTGATCATGTAATTAAGTTTAATCAGTTTCAAACCGAAATTCTTTTCAAAGTCACTAAATATGTGATGATGCATTTGCTGTAAGCTTTGGCTGATTTACTCTCTTCTCCTCCATTAGGTTGTCTTTTAATGCATTTAAATCTAATTATTGTCAATGCATCAAAATTAGGCAAATAAAATTCTACCAATTACGTGGACTGAAAGCAGGAGGTATGGGATTTTCTTCCGTTAATAATTTTTGAAACTTTGGAAGACATTATATATTATTAGGTTTTAATTTTTTTTTATTTTTATAAACATGACTAGCTTTAGTCATCAGTGTCTTGCATGCAAACCTTAATTATATGCATATACTTCTGCAAATTTTAAGACTCATAATCTAATAACAGAGTTTTCATAAAACCCCATTGATTTTCTTTTTCCATATTTACTTCGTTAGTTTTCCCTTATGAAGCAATATGAAGTAAAAATTTAAATAATCAAACTGAGTAAAGAATCAAACTGAGGACTTCAAAGTCTGAAATTCTTCGTTCTTGAACCATTGAAACATTTGACTATAATTTTTCCTGACATATTCGAAAGACGATTATGGGCTGCTGGAGACATATTATCTGATTCGAAATCAGTTACCCCATTTAAAAATAATTCATTTTTCCAAATATATTTAATTCTTCTTTGTAAAGTAGTAAGTTCTTTTTTTAAAACGAAATCACTTGAATAGGACTCATAGAAAATCATGTAAATTTAAACCATTTTCGGATGAACGGTGATTTTTCTAATTATAATTACCTATATATCCATTTCAAATTATCTATGTGTTAGTGTATTTATTAGGAACTCCGTATATTATATGATGGCTCTTTGCAGACTTTAAGATCATGCATTTTATTGAATAGTGTAAAATTTATGAAGTTAAAGTAATAACAGAAAAAAATAAAATCTGAAAGCTTTCAGCTTTCATATTACGATCAAGGGGGCGTGCGTTTTGTTAACATTTTGTGTGTTACCTTTATTTATTAAATATCATATTCTTCGCACTTCAACCACATAAAATTCATTTCAACAGCAATATCACAAAATATTTAAAAATAACATATCTTTAGAATTTCGATAGACCATCTCGCGCACTTAGGATAAAAATGTTTTTTCTGCTCAGTGTTCCCACTGATTGCTTTGAAACTGTTGTTATGTAGAAAACTGTCTGAATTTTTCTTGTTAAGAAAAGTATATGCGTAACTGTATTCATTTAGGAAAATTATAACTTTTTTTTTCTTTGGGTTAATAGTTTTATTTTATTATAAATTTGTTCACTAAATTTTAATCTGAAAACCATGAAAGATCAAGGGTTAGTGTGAGGTTACGAGAAAAAGTCAACAGGTCTTGACGAAGGAGTGTCCACTGCTGACTACTAGATTTGAATAGCTTCGCTTGCGCACAGGTTTGTTTTGATTGATTTGGAGGAATTGTAGTTTTAGTCGTGTTTAGGGGATGCGGAATTCTGGATTTTCTGGTATCCTGTGTTTTTTGTGATCGCGCGTAAGAATTTCGTGTGTAGGTCACTTCTTCCTCGCTTGTCGTGAATGATAGACTTTGTGCTCAATGGGTCTTTGAGTAAGTCGTTTTTCTAACATGTTAAACGATCGTGCATATCATTGGATCTTTGGAAGAACTAGTCTATTCCCCGATTATACATAATTAATGGCTTCAGTTATACTGCTTGTGTATGCTTTTGATAGGAAGTTTTGAGAACTACACTTTTGGATCAACTAGTGGGCAGTAAGGAGGTAACGATGCAAATTATTACTTGAGTGCGTCACATTTTACTTTATAGAAATGTGTGTTTGGTAACCTCGTGAGAAGTCCACGAGATATGGAGTGGTTATGTTTTACAGCGAGTTCGTTATCCTACTGCATCCAGTTGAAATGTGTGGTTATGAACCGTAAATCGTTGCTATGTTATTCCCCCGTATTCTTTTGATTGAAATAGGATCATAATACTCCAGTGTAACTCAGAGTAACAAGACTGAGAGATCATATTTCTATAATAATTGCATACTCTTCATGCAGAAGTGCTTCACTTGTGACTCTGGAATGTCTAGATGCGGCCGAATTATGGAGATGTTGCGTATAGAATCGTATTTGTCTGAATGGTTCGCAAGTTTCTTTAGATCAGGAACTTTATTACCTCGCAGGATTTAATGAATTTGGGTACCCATTGACGGCCGCCACGTTTCAGTTTTCGACGATCGGCGTTCCAGCGGAGTCACATCTTCAAAATTGTCCCCAGCACATATTTTTTTTTAACTTTTATTTATGTATTCGGTTTTTGTTTACAATTTCTTAAATCATCTTAACCAGCCCCTAATCTAAGTATTGTTAGAAGGGTCTTAAATGCATAGGCTGCTTGAATTTTCTCTTCCCTGTCTTTCCTGAAATTCTTAATAAGAAGATAGTTCAGTGGATAGTCTTTTATTGAAATATCAGCAAATGTACTAGATTATTTTTGGAACTGAATTTTGTTGTGAGAAATTGAGTAATGTCATATTAAAAATGTAATAAACTATTCTGTGTTAGGATGAGACAATAGTAAATTTGGAGTACACCTGCTTATGTTGTGAATAATAATGTATTCCCAATATGTGTAAATGATTGCTCATTTTTGAATAAAATTAATTAATCTTAGAACTCTAAAGTAAATTGAACTAAAGGTGATTTATCGACAGACGCGGTACAGAATAAATGGCTATGTTACTACTTCGGTTACAATAGCCCCTACCTACATTTAAACATGATTTTTGTTTGATGAAATGTGCCTCTGCGTATTATGTTACTCGTCACTTTACTAAACTAAGGCCCTGAACTGAATAAATGAGATTAATAGGTAAAACTTCTCTATGTATTATTTGCATTTATTTTCTGTGATTATTCACCCGCTCGGTCCCGGTGCAGGAAAAAAAAATTCAATCATTTTCTCAACTACGATCATAAATTTGAATTTTGTGAAAATGAAGTATGAATTAAATTAGAGATAGTGGATATGTTCCTTTAAGTATACATAAATTTTTGAATACTATGATTAGGTAATTGAGCCAGTTATTAATGTGTCAGAAAAGGCACAATAATACACTGTTGAGTTTGCTAATAAAAAATTCATTAAAGGTTTACAAAATATGAAATAGATGATAAAACAGATTACAAATTCGGGTTTCCAGGTGCCTACGTTCGGATGGAGGACTTTAGAATTTGAACACTCTAGATATCATCGTTTTTTCACAATACAACAAACAGACATACAGTCATGCACATTCATAATTTAGTTTCTTTAAATTCTACAATACAGGGTGATAGTATTTGATGACAACAGTTTGAAAAGTTATTCAGCACAAAATGCTGTTTCGAGAATGATAGCCATTTTGAGCTAACACCCCTTTAGGTTAATTATTCCAAAATACAATTCATTAAGTTAGCTGCCGTATCTTAGTTTATAAAATGCATCTCTCGCTTCCGAGAATTAAAATAAAAATGAGGTGAAAGAGAGATTCCATGTAATTTCATTCGTAAAACATTCAATGACACAGTAAATTTATAGTTAAGAAATGTCATCCTTAGTAGAGAAATGTTTAAGTAATAATAAATATACTTCAATTAAAATTTGCAAAAAACAATGTCATTTGTAAATACTTTATTAAAATTATTAAATGTCGCTGAACCGAGTATGATTTTAGAGCATTTAAATGAGTCGTGAATATAACAAATACTTTTCTGAAACCAACAACTTGCCCATAAATAATTACTCTTCTGGCCATTAAAATTGCAAAACCAGGAACTAAAGCAAATACAAAAAAGATATTTATTGTACATAACAGCATGGCTTGAAGACAAAATTTGTAAGCAATTTGGAGGTTTACAGGGGACCTAAATTAGTAGAAACAGCTGCCACCCGTGGCAGCTAAAACGGTCCTTATCTTACCATTAGTCTTAGGGAGAATTCTATTTAGTTGAACGTGGACATTCTTTAACGTATTGTGCATATCAAGGAAATGGGCATGAAAGCATACCACTTTTTATAAAACTTAATCGAAGGTTGAATCTTGCCTAGTTTTAATATTGATATTGATGTCTTTCTCTCGCATCCGTAAGGATAAATCTTGCCATAATGGATAAATATTCTATTCTTACTAAAGATATTAAGATGCAACTAGGGATTTGCATTAATTAAGTTCCTTGTTAATATTTTGAATTGAATTTTAATATCAACTCAGCTTCTATGTAATAACCTGAGTTTTGCACAAATTCTAACGGCAGAAATGACTTGCTTAGGCATAGTGTGAATGTTATGTAAACTTTCAGAGCTTTTTAAAGACTGATGTTCCCTTTTTATTAAACATTTTTATGTTCTTATTAAACCGATAAATAAGAGTCACATACTTCATTTTAAAGACAAAAAATCGCATAATAATCTCCTGAAATCCTATAATATAGAAAGAACAGTTTTTTTCAGCTAACATCTAACTCTTAAAGTAGTTATATTTTTATTCCCAATACACTTTCTTTTAGTTGCTTATCGTATAAGAAAGTCCTTCGAAAAGAAGCTCCCTTTCCTTCAAACAAGAGAATTTATAGGAATTTTTCTACTTTTAGAAGCTTAGACAAGATTTTCCCATTTTTATTGTTATTCACTTGGTTTAAAATTCAATTCTCGAAATGTGATGGAAAAAAGAACAAGAAATCCTTTTGTCCGAATCAATTTTAAACCTCATGCACGTCCCTTTCGATTCTGAAATCTCTTAGTTTTCAGTGAGGATTTCTGTTCGTTCCCTTCGATTTCTCTGATCAGAGCTGCATTTCTCCTACCTGATCTATTGTCATTTGTAGGGGCGAGAAACCTTTCAAATTGAAATCAAGACCTTAAAGACTGGAAAATCTTTAAGGTCGTTCTTAAAGCCTGCAAGGCAGCCTATGCTTTCAGTTCAGCCTAATCATGGATCAATTTAACTTCCATGTTATTATTATTATTATTTTTTGTCAAAGCAAAGAGCAAAAGGCAAAGCTTCAGAAGAGAAATGCATTCTCTCTCTCACATGTAGGCTGTGAAAATGAAGAAAACATTTTCTTTGGAAAAAGAGAATGCTTCAACTATCTTGCAGTTAACCGGCTGGTGATGGATGATAATTCTTTTCAATTATGCTGCGTTGTAGATGACTGCACATTTGAAGGAATCACGAAACATTTTTTTTTCACGGCACAAATTTACTTTTTCTAAAGAATGATTTCTTAGAAATACATATCTGCTGCGCTGGGACAGCATTATGAATGCAAAAAGTACTTAGCAATCACTGTACAACCTATCACATTTTGAAACAATGGACAAAGTCAACAAGCGACTGTTACATTTTAGTGAAGTATGAGTTAGAAGAGGTTAAAAGGGACTATATAGTAAGAGCTGGGCTATTTATAGGGAAGCAAAGCCTTTGTCTAGAAATAAAGCAGACAGTGGTAAAAAATTTCAGCCGTGCGGAACACATTGCAGATGTCAGATTTTAGGAAGGTACCTAAGGTCTAAAGAATTAAATCTAAAGAATGAATTTAAAGCTTTATTGCTAATTAAATTAGCAATTTACTACTGTTTTATTTTCATTTTATATTTTACATATATAAAGTTATAGACACTATAAAGTAAATTATCTCCTAGGAAATTCGAAGCAAAATTTAGAATGCAAATGTGTAATACTGTAGTAAAAATAATTGACAATGTAGAAAGCTAATGTGAACTATTGTGGTAATAATAAATTCTAATATATAAATAAATGCATTAGGATATCAATTAAAATGTTCAAGAGAAAAATTAAACAATAGAATCTCTGCTAATTCCACAGACAGATACCCGACTTATCAAAGGGAATTGCAATTTACCCGTACAACCATCAACAATTCATGAGCCGCCCAACCGGTATAGCAGATAGCGATGTTAACTGCCGTACCGAAGGGTCCGAGAAACGGAAGAGAATTGCAAGTCTCAAGTTCAGTACTACGGTTTACCGTAAACCTTCATCGGTTTGCCTTCCACCACACTTTAAATCATATCATCCGACTAAACAAAAGTTAACTTCATTTTATTCCTATGTTTTCCGTGCTCTTCAAGTTTGCTCCTCCAAACTAGCCCTCGATGAAGAACTGAATTATTTAAAAGCAATAGCTATTGACAGGGGCTTTTCACCCAACATTATTAATCAAGCATATAAAAAATTCTCATCTCAACACACTAAAAGGCACACTCTTATTTTAGGAGATTATACAAATTATGTTGTCATTCCCTTCTTTCCATCAATTAGCTATAAATTTGCACACTTTGCAGAAATTTAACTTTCGGGTTGAGTATTCTCCCATCAATAAAATTCCGAGTTCCATGCTCAAGGTCCCCATTCTGAATATGAATTCCTGGGATATTTATAGGATTCCTTGCCAGTGTGGTTTTAATTCACATTGGCCAAACTAAGAGAGCCTTAAAATTTCGCTTTAACACTAGAACAGCCGAATTTCAGACTAACCGGAAACCACCATTGGGGGTCAATTTGACCCTCATAAGAAATGTAAGTAGAAACACAGTAAATGATTGAAATGATGCTGAAATGACCACATAAAAGAGTTTTTAGAGATTTTTAGTTATTTTTTATGATTTAGAATTTTTTTTTCGTGCAATTAGTGCAAATTAGCACACAATATCTTTCAATGTAAGATAACAAAAACAAAATCTATGAAAAACAAACAAAAGATACAAAGGCAAAAAGTGGAAACTAGAACATATGCAAAAAATTACAAAAAAACATAAATTGGGTATAAACACACAATGTTTTCCAAAGTTTGTTATACATTTCCGCAGGTGATATAATATCAACGCTTGACAATGACAGCAATACATTTACCACAAATTGGTTTCTGGCATACCTCACAGCTGACAACAGTCTTGTTTTGTCCCTTGCAACTTTGAAATGCACATTTCTGTCGTTTAAGTGTCTTATTTGAGCAATTGGGGGCATCTTTCACGAGTGCAAGAATAAATTCTCAACAGGAAATAGAGGTGCTCAAGGATTATTTGAATAAAATCCAAGCATTGAGTGCAGCAATGTCAAGGACGTTGTAAAAAACATGTACAGGCCATCTGCGACTTCCACTACTTGTACTATATTTCCTCAGCATCTGATCTGCGACATCAACGCCACATTTTGTACTGTTGTAGTAAGTGACAGTGTTCGGTTTTTTCTTTATGCTGTCGTCAACAAACACATTATTGTGCATCGTGCTCAGAATCACGACATTCTTTTTGCTCTTGCACCTATATATGAGTGTTTTGTCTCCATTTTTCAGTGCAAAAGATGAATATCGTGCCAAAGAAATGTCACGAGCAATAGGGGGTAATTCTCGCTTATTCAGACTCATCGTCTCGACAATTGGGGTTTTTTTCGCAGTCCATCTGCAAGTTTCAGAGAAGTAAAAAAAAAATGTCAGTTGTGACATTGAGTCCGGAGTTTAGATGTGGTTGCAGTAATTTGAGAACTAGACTTTCCCCAAGTTGTAAATTAGTTGGTTGTTCTTCATCCTTGCCCAGATAAGGATAACCATTCAAAACATATTTGGATTTTACATCAGTTGCTAGCCAGAATCTGATGCCAAACTTATCCGGTTTATTCGCCATGTACTGGATAAATCTACATCTTGATTTACAAGGCAACAATTGTTCATCAACGGTTATTTATGGTCCAGGATTATAGCATAAATAACAGTTTTCCATTAGCTTGTACCAGGTTTCAGAAGGCACTCTTGTGTACTCAATCCTCTTCCTCTCGCATTGCAATGGAGAGAGAATATGCTTCGTTCTGGATTTTATTTTTCTCCCCTGAGTCATTGCCATAAGAGCTGCGTGTTTCCCAATGCGCAGAAAACGAAAACGTGGCATCGGGAATTCGAAAACGGACATTCGCTTAAAAATATGTCGTTTTTCTTATGAGGGTCAAAATGACCCCAGTTGGCTGTTTTAGGTATATCTACGATTATTTATTTAAATAATTAACGTAGAAATATGAAAAATATGAAAAATAAGTAAAAAAAATATCAGCTTCGAAGCTCAGCTGTACGTTAAAAAAAATGCGGAAAATTGGAAAAAAGGTCAAAATGACCCCAACGGCGCTTCTAATGTTAAGGAACATGAGGCATACGTTAGAAAAAAGGAAACACAGAAGTCTTCTTGTTTCCTTTTTTCAAGAAATTGACAGTGTTATTTCCAGAAATCAATTAGATTTATTTTTTCCTTTTTTCAATTTCTTGAAAAAAGCAAACAAGAACACAGAAATTGAAAGTGTGATTTTCGGCTCAACATTGTTGGCCAATCGCAATTTTAATTTTTCTGCTGCCAAAATTATTCAAAAAACATCTTCCATTGGAGAATTGGATTTTCTAGAGGCATTTCACATTCAAAAAAATCTTTCTGTTCTAGTTAACGATCCTAATTCCAATCCATCCTTATCTTCGGCCTTTAAAGAAATTATGTTTTAGTTCTGGTTTCATCAACAGATGGCGCCCCTTGCTTATCCCTGTCCAGGTTTTCTTATCTTATCTAATCATTATTTCCTATCTTTTTCATTTGCGGTTTTGCAGCTGAGGATGGTGGTTCGGTAAAACCATCGAAACTAGTCCTCAGGAAATTTTGAAAATATAACGCTGATTTTTGTTGTTTGACTTCTGAATTCATATAGTTGTTTAGCAATTTTGGGTTTGAGGCAAGTTATCCACTTTATTCTAAGTGGTGGAGTATTTATTGGATAACGTGTGTTTCAGGCAAGTTATCCACCAAATTTTAAAAGTATTTTAAGAAACACGTTAGGAAGCTGTAAGAGATTATTATAAGTTTCTTGCAAGCGTATTGTAGTATACAAATTCATAACAGTTACAGGTCATAACAGTTAATAATAGTATACAAGCCATGACAGTTAATTTCTAGTTCTTTAATAGCAGAAAGGATTGTTAAGCTATTATTAATGCTGAAAGAAAAATTCTGTTCCTTTCTAGTAGATTTAAAAATCAAGTGATTAACTTTTTAAAGTTGTTGTTCAAATAAGAAGTTCTTTTTATAATTTTTTGTCCCTTTGACAATAAATCTGAATTTCAATGGTATTTTATAGAGCATAAAGGTTAACAATATTACTGCATTGAGAATTGAAATTTTAAGTTTGAGGTGAAAAGCTTTAATCTTGTGAATAATAGAGATTTTTTTCTAGTTGATTTTTTGGCTCGTAATAGGTTTATTCAGTTCAGAATCTATAAGTTGGTGGTAATTTTTTAAACTCTACTAAAATTATTACTGACTTTATCAAGTTTAGATATGGTAAAGTTTTGCTTAAGCTCTTGGATTGTGTCCTGAAGTTTTTCTATTCAAATTTCCTGACATTTTAATCTGTTGTTTTAGGTTGCTAAAAACGTTTTCTTTCCATTCTAAGAATGTAATTCTTGGAAGATGACGTTTATAAGCTCTATTGATAATAAATCAAAAGTCATTTTCAATATTTTTAACGCAGTTTTTCTATTGCTGTAGGCAGGACTAAATTTAATAGCTAATTTCATCAGTTGTCTTAGTTGTTGATAACAGGCAACTAAATTACCTGTGATAATCTGCTTACGGTGTTCATTGAGAAACGGAAGATACTCTGACGTATTGCAGTAACAATCTGCATTAAAATCCAGACCATAGTGGTTACTGAGCTATTTGTTTTAACGTTTTTGGATATTTAAAAGAAGGAACGTGGTGTAATCGCTGGGAAGAGTCAAGCCAACGTAGAATTTGGTTGATTCCGCAAATTCGTTTACAGTGCAATGAAAATAACTGTGTCAAAGTTAAGTGCAATCAAAGTAAATAGAAATTCCAAATAGAAAAATGGCCCACCAGCGGCCGAGCGTTAAAGTCGCTGAACACTGGTAGTTCGGTCCAAGGTTTGAATCCCGCGAACGGGCTGGCTGCATGGATGTTTTTGTGGTTTTCCCCATGTGTAACGTGTATACGAGCCAGTTTCCCTTACAAAGTTCTCCACGAAGGCATCCCTCCCCTTAGGCAGATAGCCCTCGACGCTTTGCCGTAATTAAATAACCTAACCTAACCAAATAGAAAAAAAAATCGCTCATTTTTCTTCGGTTTCTTAAATTTTAATATGGTAATAATAAAATTGCTTAAAATTGTTTGCTTAAGTAAAGCATCTGTTTATTCTTACTAACTTAAACACCATTTTATGTAATTAAAAATTATGAAAGCAGTTATTGCGTGTTCACAAATACCAAACATGTCGTTAATTTTTTTTTCTTTTTTAATTTTTTTCCTTTTAAAAGTGAAGTTCTGAGTTTACAAAAACGTGAATTTTTTAAGAAAGAATCGTCGTTAACAGAATAATGAGGATTCATAAAATTATATATTAACGTTTTAATAGGTTGTAACTATTTAGAACTTCTTCTGAAATGTACTCAAAACGTAAAACAATCTCTTGGGAATGCCAAAAGATATTAAAAATTTAGAGTTTTTTTCGATGACATTTACAATCTGGACGTGCATCATATTTTCTACTTTTTACTTTCATCCAACATATTCAATGAAGCATCCTAATTATTTTCTTAAAATATCTAGCATGATTTAAAATTACCATTTTTGTTAAAAATACTTTTTTAACTTCGGTGTAATAAAGCTATTCAGTTCTTCCTAAACTGTCCTGCCTTCAGTTAGTGGAGGCAGGCTTCAGTTTGACCAATATAAGGCAAATGACAAAGATGTTAAATGCTTGCAAAGTTTAACTTTATGATCACGACCGTAGTTTACGATGACTATGCCCCCTGGCAGAACCGTTCAGATTGCTCCCCTAGCCATGGACCAAATTAACTATGCAGTCCGCTTTTCCTTCAACTCCTCTCCACATTAAATTTCTCACATATATAATATTGTGATGATATCTGCCATATAAATTCGAATAATGAACTTATTATTTCTTAACTAAGTGGTTGTAACGAAAATGGTAACATTTTGATGCGATTTGGCAAATATTTTTGCTTAGTTCTGTTTAAAGCAATGCACAGATAAACCTAAATGTTACATATAATTCATATAAAAATTACCATATTGGTTCATTTCGCAAGAATAACTTTATATTGTAATACTACTTGGAAAAGAATTACTTTACTTCCAAAATACTTGCATTATTTGGTTGATGAAAATCAACATTATAATTTCTTATTATTGCCAGCCGCCTAAAACAGTTATAGGAGCTAGACTACCGAGCTCTAATGGTTCAAAAATACTCCACAGGTTTTGATTAATCTCAGAATCTAAATTTATAGCAAGTGCTTTCTGATATTGTGAAGAATTACATCTACAGTAGTTTTAGAATATTGTACTGCATTTACATGTGGAATTGTAGATACTTTCGCATCAATATAATGACTGGTTTAGAATAATATTTCATTCTCTTTACGATACATGTCAGAGTTCCGGTGTGAAGAACAATTTTCTTTCTTTGAGTATTAACCAGCTTATTTCACATGCTTCTAATCACTCAGAAAATGGGAATTTATATTTTCCTTTCTCTTTTGTTGTAGAACACAGGAAAATAAAACAATGCATCTTACAGCAATCAAATTTTTATTCTTTCATTACTAGAAGGCCATACATCATTAAATGGAATTGTTTTCATCTATCGAAAAGGAACATTCATTAATATTTATATCTAATGATTCTGTGATTCATTGAAAAATCATAACCATTCAGGGCTAGACCTAAAATTTAGTTAAAAGTAAACAGTTTGAACTTTGTGCTGTATTTCCATAGTTATTTAGACGATATTACATTTCTTTCAGACCATCAAGCTACCTCGAAGTCTACAGAATATCTACCATTCTGCAGAAATCTGAATTAGTTCGTTCTTTGGAAGCAGTATGCTTCTTTAATTATAGTTCCCTGAATTCTTTGATCGATGTAAAGATTTCCTTCAATATCTTATTCTTGGAGATAACGTGCTGTTAATCTTGTTCGAAGGAAAGTTTCTCTTAATCTTTAATATCAAAAGGATGAACCAAGGTTCCATATTGGTTTCTTCTCCTCCTAAGTGTTCTACAGGTCCAGACAATTTTTTGTAATCCTTTTTCTGAAGTGGGAAAAACATATTTTTCAAACGAGCACAAAGCTGTTAATAAGTTTCTAGAATAAGAGAAATATAAAATATAAGAACACATTCATATATTCTATCGGAAAATCTGGCCAAAATTGAGACAAACTGAGTAGAAATTTCAGCTGACTACAGAACTAAAGATTTAATTGACATCTGAAATTTGACAGATAAGAATATAAATATGCGTTATTAGTGAATTCTTTGCAGAGTGTATTGCATATTTCAAACCAGGAAACATGAAATATCAATTGTGCATTTGGAATTCGATTCAAGATTCTTCTATTTGCTAACTGTACGTACTAACCACTTAATCTATTCCAATTCACATGAAGTAATTTCTTGTAATCTTCCCCACTAAGAGGCACTATGCATACTTCACCAAATAAAAGTAATGACGAATTACCACACACGTTATGGAGTGCAGATAGCTCCAGAATTCCAGCCACGGATTTACTAAATGTTCGACAGGTATGTTAATTACTTACATCACAAGAACAAGAACAAGGGAATACGAAAATTTCTTACGATCTTAAATATTAAATCGAATATTGTCACTAATTGTTACGGTTTTTGTATTGATTTAGCTATTTTTAAATAAAATTCATTCAAATTGTTTTATATTACCGTGCAATGCAGCACGAGACTTTGAACAGAAAGTTACGCCGGAAAAATTAAAAACACAGGAGCACGCGCATTTAATGTTTAGATATCACGTAATTGTATGCTTTTGCTTTTCGGAGGGGGGGGAATGATGAAAATACCAAAATATTCTCGTACTTATTAAAAAGCTTATAAAAGCGGGAGGAAAACCTCTCAATTCAGGTTGTTTAGAAAACTGTTGTTGTGTACTGTAGCTAATTCGCCGTGAAATCGGATTAGTTTTCTCTGTTTTGAATTAAGCTCTGTTGAACGTTTGAGTAGTTTAAAAAATAACTACTGTGAGATATTGCAATTTTGTACGAATATCTGAGGAATTTTAATCATTTTGTTTTATTTGTTGTGATAATAATAAATTTTCACATTTCTTTGGAGTTGCGCATTCAATTTACTACGATTCCGTAAGCATGCAACAATATCTCTTAGATCGCCTTAGATGATGTTATTGTTGCATTTTTGTAACGCATATTTTGTAATTATATATTCATAATTTAGGGTTTTATAATGAAATTTCAAATTATTTAAAGAACAAATTAATTAGAAAATAATGTATGATTACTTTGCCTAGTATTTCCTTTAGAAGCAACAATTATTTTTCATAAAAGGGAAAAAAGAAACTAAAATAAATTATTAATATGCAAGTATGTATTATACAATAAACATATAAAACGTATGGTGCATTTTCTTATTTCCGAACATTTGTGAGAAAAAAATTCAATAGTACTATTTGTACGCGGTAACTATACGCAGTGTCATTAAAATTATTATAATCAAAATGAAAAAATTTTAACATGTTCAAAATGCAGTAAGATCAATGTCACACAAATAAAAACTCCCTTCGAAAAAAACTAAAATAAGAATTATGATTTTTATATCATATATTTTTCAAAAATATATATCATTTTGGGGTATATATTTCAAAATACACCCGTCCCTTATGAAACTTGCGTAACAGTAATGACGCAAACGCTTTAACCCAATAAAAATTCTAGACAGATTTTAATTAGCCAGGTAAACAAACTAAAACGAAATAATTCTAAACAAGATTTCATGCTGCATACTTCATATTCTATCCCGACTCAAAATTTTTGTGCATGAATGATAAATAGGCACAGTAAATGCACCTTCTCTAAAAGGACGTTTCCCATTTTTAATGACACCGCGTTACGAAAACCTCCTGGCAGTAGCACATTTGCAGCACAGAAACAAAACTTGAATGCAAGGTGTAGAAAATGAGATATTGGCACAAAACAATGTGGTACTTTTTTTTTTTTTTTTTTTTTTTTTTTTTTTTTTTATTTCTTAGTCAAAAGGTTTCTATTTTTTTCCCTAAAGCGCTTATGTAAGTCATTAGCGTTATGCAAAAATCATTTGATGTAAATTAAATTTGAAATAAAGCATTTTAGAGGTATTTATTGTAAGCAGTTATTAATTTAACTCTTGAAACGAAAATAACTAATTAAAAAAGAGAATTAAGAGGCTACTGAAAATTGAAGTTACAATTACATATATATTAACATATATAACTCTACACACATGCAAAATATATATACATGTGATGTACCAGCTTTTGTTCGGAATAAATAGATTGGTGAAGAATCATAGATGTAGTCGTAAGTTAATTTATCAGACGATAAGTTTAAAAAACAGGATCCATTTATTATTGGGCAGGAGAAATAGTAGTTACAAAAAAAAATCATATTTCCGGAGTAAATAAAAAAGAATTACTATAACTTTTTGTATGAAGTTTACTGCATCGTTACATTAAAGAAAAGACCCAGATATTCCTTTGAGAGTCCTTTTGCTATGTCTGGAAAGGCGGAGCTTCCAAGAAATGACGTCAGCCTCGTCAGCCATTCCAGTTCGCTTTAAATAACTCCAGAACATTCTATAACTGTACGTGTAGAAAAGGCGGGAAAATAACTTGACTACGGGCTGTGAATTTAATTCCACGTACTTTCAAATAAGAGACCGTCAGCATTAAAAATGAAAAGAACATACAGTTAGAATTTTAAGTGTATTTTTGACTATGGAATTGTATTATTACATGCATATATATTATATGTATTCTATATATATATATAAACATAAAGCATTTAAAATTAAAATTAAATTGGAATCAAAACAAGGCAATTCTCTAATAATATTAAAATTGCAACCGTGGATAAAAGGACAGGATACATTTTTGTTTAACATAAGTAAAACATACATAAGTAACATAACATAAAGTAATATATTACTTTGTTTTTCTATATATATATATATATATATATATATATAATGCTATATGATCTTAAATTCACTTAGTTCGAAAACAAGGGGATATGCTAATTTGTTCGTAAACCTGAGAAAGCGGTATAAGTTGGATCACTATCAGTTGGAGGATTTGTACACACCGTAATTACAAAGTTGTATATAATGTAAAATTCTAATTGTTTTTAGACTTTTCTTATACTTTTACTAAAAAACTGAGCCTATTTCATAATCTTTAGTCTGTCAAATAACTCTTTGACTGTGAAAATTACTTTTTTCCTTTTCTTAATTTCTTCCTCATTACGACACGACAATTAGCCAGAAATTAATTAATTTAAAATCACTAGTTAGTATATTCAAAATTTTACAGATGTTTTCATTCGCATAAGAACTCCGCAACAAACGTCCCTCAAGCATTCCTAGACCCTCCCATGTCCCATAAATTACTTCTCACAAGTTTCGCCGCCTGATATAATTCAAAGCCCCGCTGCCGATAAGGAATTTAGGACACACACCACTGAGTAAAACACCGAAGAAAACACTTTACCCACATCCCACTAGAAAGAACGTAAGTTAATTAATGCATTTTCTGGCCTTTTATATCTTCACTTACATTTCCTTTTTTCTTATTATTTATATATTAATTTCAATTTTTATTATTTGATTTGTTTTTGCAAAGATAGCATTATGTTTCTTAATTTTAGTGTTTATTTCAATTACTTTGAGTTCTATTTCATAATTCCAATTAAGATTACCAATGTTTAATTTTATACAAATAGTTTTGAATTAACATGCATAAAAGAGGTGTCGGGGGACATTTACTCAAGTATTTTATCAGTTTTACTACATAAATTGCTTTTCACTCAAAATTTGTATTAGCGGAAATGCTTAATTCAGAATGAGTTCTTTGGTACTCTACTTTGGTTCTAAATCCCAATAGCGATAATTGCTTTTAATTTAATCTTGCTTTTAATTTAATTCCTGTTTCAAAGTTTGAAATTTTGTTATTCAGGATTTAATTCAAGTCCCCGTAATACATTTTTAACAATTTACATTCAAGTTTCCTTAAAACACAATTTTCGGAATTAAACTTCTTACATATGGGTTCACTCTTTTTAGATACTTCCCCTAAATTTATATTAGGAGATAATATAATAATATAATCAATATTTGTACCACTAAAATGCTGGAATCAATAATTCTACAGATTAACATGGTTGATCCGTTAAAGTGCGGAAATAAAAAATACAGAAGCCCATGCATTTAATAAATAGATATCACATAATTGTAGGCTTTTGCTTTTCGGGGGGGGGGAAATCGAGAAAATAGCAGAGTTTTCTTGTGCTGATTTAAAAGCTAATAAAAGCGGGAGGAAAACCTCTCAATTCAGGTTGTTTAGAAAACTGTTGTTGTTTACTGTAGCGAATTCGCGGTGAAATCAGATTAGTTTTCTCTGTTTTGAATTTAGCTCTGTTGAATGTTTGAGTAGTTTAAAAGATAACTACTGTGAGATATTGCAGTATTTTAATTATTTCAATATCTCACAGTATCTATCTATCTCAAATCAGGCTATTTTTCTTAAATTACCTAGGTAAATTGTAAATTACTTAGATAATCTACACATTACCTATCATTGATTTTATTTTCAATTTAACTAGCCACTAGTTAAATTGAAATTAAAATTTTTGCTGGAACAACATCAATGTTTCTGTACGCTTAAAACAGCCGCCAATTGCACTTTTAAATTGTTGAATCGGGAAGGCTTTGAAAAAATGTTACTGCAAATCTAGATGTACCGCAAATAGGTCAGCTCTTTGTAAAATCCAATTGCTATGTAATTCAAAGTGTTATTATTCTTTAGAGAATAATTTTATCATATGTTTAGGAAATTCATTTTAAACTGCTTTTTCTTTCTATTATAGTATTATAATTGTGTTTCATCTAGTTTGTTGACTGTTTGATTGTAATAATTTGCTTTTTTGGATAACATTATTTTCATTTAAACGAACAGAAACCTTGCTGTTGTTCCAGCAAAGATATTATTTTCAGACTAACAAGGGCCTAGTAGGCAATGTGCAGATTAGCGAGTGCCTGGTAGGTAATGTGGAGGGAGAGGGAAATGAAATGAGAGAAACAAACTTTTAAACTTTAACGATACGGAAGCCGTTAGAATGCACATTATCTAGCTAAAATGCGGAACACTCTTGATTCCGCACTTTAACGGAGCAAATCAGTTAATCTGGATATTAGCTAGAAATGTGCACATTAACGACTTAACACTTCAGCGGTAACACCTGCATGTAAACAGAGAAGAAAACGTGGCGCAGATACAACACATAATTTTATTTCTTGATAACTAATTCTTAAAACACATAATTATGGTTGCGAAATGAAACCCACAATTTTTTATTCATCAACGATTAACGACACGGAACAATTTTGTTTAAAAGATGCATGTCTTAGCAAGCAGTGAGCGAAGCAAGAAAAATGATCGCGCTGTTGGTTGCAGCTATATTTAAAAACTTGGTTTCATTGTTTAAATTCTGATCTGTTTGGATGAAAGCCGTCTTCGTTGCAGCATGATTACATAAGAAAGACGAAACGGATTAATTTTCAGATGATGAAATCTAGAAAGCTTTTATAAGGAACATTATAAATAATTTCTACTTTTAGAACAGAAAAAGGAGGTAGCGAAATTTAAATGTAGTATAAAAAGGATCCTAGATGCCACCCAGACTGTATGGCGGTTAGGGAGCCTACTGCGGTACGGAAGGGCCCGGGTTCGAATCAGGGAGAAGGCATGGATATTTGATGTCTGTGCAGCATGGGGACACTTAAATATGCGGTGAGCCAAAATGCTCTCGAGAGGTAGGGGGTAGGAGAAGAGGGCTGGAAGACCCTCGCATTCGTCCCTCTGGGGTGCCCTCTCTGAAAATTTTGGGGGAACTGAGTGAATCCGTGCCTGCATGGTGCTTATTATTATGTTACTGTCAGACAAGTGAGATAAGTCACAACACACATAAAAAGGACTATTGCCAAATGAAAGTTATTATTTTTCTTTTATATTTTATATCTTTTAAATTTATATCTATTATCAAACCTTTAAGCTTGTGAATAGGGGATCCTCTTCCCAAGAAATTTAATACTGTCCTAAATTTGGAAATAAATAAAATATACTCTCCTAAATTTGGAGTTCTAATATTTTCAAAAATAATTGTAAAAATTTAAAGTTATTGCTTGAACAACATTAGTGTAATTAATTAATTAGTTATTACGGCATTGCTTATATGATATAAAATTATTCAATACGGTAATTTATTTATAAGGATTAATTACTTTTAGAACCCGCTTAAGAGTTAGTTACTCTAATTTGGCATAATGATTGCTATTAAAATTCCTACTATTAGTGCCCATGTGCTTATAGTTATTTTTGAAGAAAAACACTATTAGAAAATAGAAAAAGAAAGTTTCCTATCAAAATGCAGTATTTAAATTTGTTCCCCACCCTCTTCTTTTTTTACTTATTACGTGCTCCGCCATTAGGCACTGCAGGTAAAGAGAGGGAAATGGAGGTGTTTTTAAAGGAAACTCTCTCGTATCGACATTACAAATTGGGAAAACCATTGAAACGTCCTTGCAGTCAGCCCGTTCATCGAGCCTCGAACCTCGGACGAAACTACTAGTGTTATTATTATTATTATTATTATTATTATTTATGTGTTTCGCCCTAAGGCACCACACGGAGGAAGGAATGTCTTCGAGGAGGACTTTCTAGAGGAAAGGGCTCGTATTAGCACATTGCACATGGGGTAAACCGCAAAAACTCCCATGCAAGCCAGCCCATTCGCGAGATCCGAACCTTGGACTGAACTACCAGTGTTTAGGGACTTTACCGCTCGTCCGCTGGTGGGCCAGCTACCAGTATTCAGCGAATTTTACCGCTTGGCCACTGATGGGCCAGTTTGTTCCTTAAGAGCATTTTGCTTTCTGTAAACCAGCCATGACATGGCAGGACACGCACGGGAAAATGCGCATATTTCTTTCAAACCATTGCGTGTAAGGCTAAACATTTACGAATAATTTAGATTAGCTATGCTGTTGCTTGAAGGGATAATGAAATTTCAAATAATTTCTTTATTTTAATGCAATAAAAATTAAAACAAGATCATATACTCAGTAACTGGCGTGACATAAAATTTATTTGACTGCATTAATTGAATTAAAAAAGAAAGAGTTTTATTTTTATGCGTATGGGAATGTAATCCTATTGCTGAATTTTGTAAGCAATGTATACTTTGAAATCATTTGTGAAAAAACTGTATTTAATTTCTAAATGTATAACCTTACCTGATATAAAAGAATCTGATATAGACATCACATGACTTCTTTGTAAGATTTATTAAAGTATACACATTTTTGCTGAACTTCATTTAAGATTATTTCCGCGAATTTAATTAGAGATATATTTCTCATTCAAACAGTTGTTCTCACCTCCCGGGAAGACAAAAAATTTCCTGCAGCTCATTTAACTTTATTTCCTCGAATTTTAGAGATGTATTTCTTATTCAACCAGTTCAATTCTCATTTCGAGGGAAGGTAAAAGTGTATAGTAACTCAAAACATTTTCATGTAAAATTGTCAAATAGAGAAAAATCCAAAACATCATCAAATACAGTTAAAAAGCAGTTTTTGCAATTAAAATTAGAATTTCTACTGAATATTTGTACTGAATTCGGCCAACGAGCAGTAACACAAAATTTTCGCTGCATAAAATTTAAAATTAACTTTCGGTCCCATTTGAAAAATACACTGAAGTTATTGCAACAAATGTTTTAATTCAGTATGCTACTAAGAGTTTCTGATGTAAACAAATAGTCGCTACATTAGGCTTAGTGTAACTTATAACTTTAAATCGTTGATATTTCTACAACTGTTGCATTTACTAAAGTCATAAAAACCTTACCCTGAACATAAGAATAAGTATTCAAACATTATTTAAGAAAAAATGCAAAACTTATCAATAAAAAATCTGATGTGTACACCACATGACTTCCTTGTACGGAATATTAAATTATACGCATTTTTTCTTGCATTTTATTTAAACTTATTAGATTGAATTAAACCTACTTCGCCGACAGCGCATAAACCACAATAGAATAAATGCATTCTTTAAAATTCCCTTTGTTTACCATAGCGACACTCTGGCGCTAGGTTTACTTAACAGTATTATATTTCGTTCATATTATAACTCAGAATGAACAAAATTTTTATCATTTAAAGAATTATCTAATCGTTGCCACATGTTCTATTCAAATACTATAATAAAGTTAGAACTATGTATAAAAGAAATTAAGCAAACAAAATAAAAAAGAAACAGTTTTTCACAGACGATTGAGTATTTCTCATTTAATTAATTCAGTTTTCACTTCGCGACGAGGCAAAAATACATAAAAACTCAAAATATCTGTATTAAAAATTACGAAGTAAATCTTAAACGCTTATTTCCTCGAAAAAATTCCAGAAAGGATTAAGCATGATTTAAATAATAAATGAAAGCGTTATCTTTGTTGTTACGAAGCTACGTTTCTCTAGATTGGCAACAAATCCGCTACTCAGCTGTTTCAAATGTAAACAAGAGCAATGGCCGCCATCAAATTAGGCTTAGAGGCACTTAAACAATTTTAAAATTGTTGATAATTCTAAAATTATTGCATACAGATTTACTAAAGGCATAAAACCCTTAACCGGAAGATAAAAACAACATAATTCAATCCTTTTTGAAGCAAACAAATGTACAATTTACAAACATGTAAGAGTAAAGAAATTGAGATCACTAAGCCGGGTAACGGAGTGGATATATTTATAAATATATTTATATACGTTTGCGCGGCCGATTGAAACAAAATACGAGGTGCACATCTACATGTTTTAGTAGTCTTATATACAAAATTCCAACGTTCTGAGGCTACTCGTTTTTGAGTTATGCGAGATACGTACTTACGCACGTACGTACATGCGTTCGTACAGACGCCACGAACAATTCTCTTCAGAATTCATTTTAAAGCAGTTTTTTTTTTTTTTTTTTTTTTTTTTTTGTAGGAAAAGAGTCTTTTATACTGTCCTTACGTACAGATATCACGCAAAAACATCGTTAAATTGCATTCGAAAGCGGTCAAAGTGGATATTTTCGTTGAAATATGCTGCCTGAAGCTTTTCGCGATTACAATACTTCCTTTTTACTTCGTACAAGGAAGTAAAAAGAATGAAAAAGTGGCGTTCACCGAGCCGTGCTAGACAGTGGGTATATAAATTATATATTCGTTTGGTTCTGTCGATTGCAACAAAATTTGGAGGTGTACAGCTGGATGCTATAGCAGTACCATGTATATAATTTCAACATTCTGCGTCTAATTGTTCTTGAGTTATGCGAGATTAAATTGGACACAATTTTCGCTGCATTTCATTTAAACATATTTCTTCGAATTTCATTCGAACTTATTTCTTCGAATTTCATTCGAGACATATGGATTGGCTATTAATTTAATTATGGATTGGATTGGATTAATTTAATTATGGCAAAGGACAAGAGGGCTATCTGCCTAAAGGGAGGGATGTCTACGTGGAGGACTTTCTAAGGAAATTGGCTCGTATACACGTTACACATGGGGAAAACCAAGAAAACGCCCATGCAGCCCGTTGGCGGGATTTGAACCTCGGACCGAACTACCAGTGTTCAGCGTCTCTACCTCTCGGCCGCTGGTGGGCTCTTCGAGACATATGAGCCATTCAATTAATTTAGTTCTCACTTCGCGGTAAAGTAAATATGTATAAAATCTCAAAACAACTTCAAAAATTGTAAAATACAGAAAAATATAAAATATCAAATTCAGTTAAAACAGTTAAAAAAAAATTTGAATTAAAATTCCAGTTTCTACGCAAAAACAAGCAGTTTGGCGAGAGAGCAAAGAAGGCAGATTTTTCGGTGCACAAAACTGAAAGTTAACTTTTGACCCCACTCGGCAAAAAGACATTTAAGGTGCAAAAACTGACTTAATTGTCTATTCTACTGAGTTTAAAATGTAAACAAAAGCAGTTCGTTAAGCTTAACTCGGCACTTAGACATTTAAATTGTTGATAATTCTACAACCATTGCATGCAGATTAACTAACAGCATAAAATCTTTAACCGGAACGTAAGCATCATATAATTCAGTAATTGTTAAAGCAAAAAATGCGCAAAATTTATCAACATATAAGAATAAAAATTAACCTTACCGAACCAGGTAACAGAGTGGGATTTATATACGATTGCAAAGGAAAAAGAAAGGTGCACAACTACACGATATCAGTTCCATATGCAAAATTTCAGTGTTCTACGGTAACGCGTTCTTAAATTGTTCGAGATTCATACATACGTACGTACGTAAAGACGTCAAGGAAAAAAATCCCTTCTGAATCCATTTTAAATCCAATTTACAATCCTTTATCAAAAATTGTCTTGCATTTTGTCCGTACTTACAGATGTCAAAACAAAAAAACATCAAACCTTATTTAAATGGTTTCGAGACCAGTTAGAATTGATATTTTCGTTGAAATATGATACCTGAAAATTTTCGCGCTTAGAATACTCCCTTTATTGCCTTACAACAAACGGTTTCGAGAGCGGTTAAAACTGAAATATGGGGCCCACCAGCGGCCGAGCGGTAAAGTCGCTGAACACTGGTAGTTCGGTCCGAGGTTCGAATCCCGCGAACGGGCTGGCTGCATGGGCGTTTTCGTGGTATTCCCCATGTGTAACGTGTATACGAGCCAGTTTCCCTTAGAAAGTCCTCCACGAAGGCATCTCTCCTCTTAGGCAGATAGCCCTCGAGGCTTTGCCATAATGACATACACACACACACACATAAAACTGAAATATGATACCCGCAAATTTTCGCGGTTACATTACTTCCAACAAAGAAGTAGAAAGAAGTCTTTAATCTCTTGGTACGTACAAATGCCATGGAAAATAATCGTTCAGATGGATTCGAGAACTGTCAAAATGCATGTGTTTGCTGAAATATGACACGTGAAATGTTTCGAGACTGCAATAATTCCTTTACTTCGTACAATTAAGTAAAATCATAAAGTATATCTAAATTCATCACATTTTAGTCGTTACTGACGCAGCGTTGGCTTTATCGTAATATCGGAATAAATGTTAAGTAACCCAAATTGAAACTATTAGAAGTGAGAATTCTCTATACGTAATTCCGCCTCATAAATAATAACTGCAACCCAATTACTGCCATCCATCATGCAACTCAGCTCGATCATTTATCCAATAATAACATAACAAGCATTTTCTCGAGATCGCACTCTTCGGTTACGAATCTGATTCGCTTTCCTCCAAGGAATACGTGGATATAATTTCCTGCACTTGCTGACGTGTGCCTACTTCTAACTCAATATCCCCTGGAATCTGTGTTATTAGATTACTTCTTCTTTTTTGTTCCAAATATAGATTGGGGTGATTTTGATATCAGTTGGAGAAAAGAATTCTGTGTATGTCTTCACAACCAATGCAACGTCTTCGTTTTATTCCTCATATTTCCACATTTATTATTAAATTAAACATGAATAGAAATTTATTATTACTACAAATATAACAACTGTCATTGTTCGTGGATTTTTAAAATCAAGTAAGTCTAATCTGCTAAGAATTCTTCAAGAATGAAATAAAAAGAAGTTTATCTCTCAAGGACTTTTCTTTAAGTTGGTAGTGTTTGCTAAAGATACTCTTACGGGATGCCCAGCTGCGGTAAGATAGTTTCCTTGCAAAGCAGGATTAGAATTGACAAAAAATGGCAAGGAAAGGCAGAGGTGCCAGATTTGGCGCTAAAACGCCCATTTGGCAACAAATTGGCGATGCGAGAACATTCTAGAACGAAATCTTACCGGTTTTCCCGAGAATGTTCTCGAAGGAAGGTTAAAAGCTATAATATACCCTGCCTGAACGAGGAGTAAGAGAGTACAGTTAAAAATTGAGATACGACCACAGAAGAATACGAAAAACTAGAGATATGAGGAAAGCATGAGCAAAAAATTCTTTAAATAGAAGCATTAATTCGAGTAACAAGCAACGAGACAAGCTGTTGGTATGTGTGGAGCGTTTCCTCATCCGGCTTGACTCGGGGAATCCCACTCAGTGTTCATCCTCAGATCACTCAGTGTTCTTTGATCTACGTGTTTGTGCTCTTGTGAGTTAATTGTTTTTTTTTTTTTTTTTTTTTTTTTTTTTTCATATGAAATTAATTATTTCGCGATGTCTCCTAAGAAGATTGTTGCCTCAGATATTGCTGCAAAGAAAAAGAAGGAAGCCATGACAGTTGAAATTAAGAGAGAAATCATAGATAAACATAACCGTGGTGTAAGCGTAAAAGAGTTGGGGAAAACTTACGACCGTTCGACATCGACATTGCCTTGATCTCCGTTTCTTGTTCTAATTTTTTTCCAGGAAGTTAAGAGTAGATTTTGATTTGAGGCTGCATGTTTTTCCATTTTTGTTCTAATAATTGTTCATCATGGAGAATTCTGCAGCAAATTGTGCTTTCTACGATATGTTGTGAAGAAAAATATGCATATTGCGTTTTTTTTTCACATTTTTAAGATTCAAATCAATATTAATCACTTTGTTTACAGTCCACACTGAGTATTTTAACGATTATGCAACTGCCCATTGTCTTTGCGGATTTATTTTAACATTAACTTTCGTACCTTAGCAACATTTGAAAAATTCTGTTTTTTTTTCCCTTGGATATGTATTTTGAATAATTTTTTTCCGTTTCTTGTTAATAATATTATACGGTTGGTTTACATACCGGATAACCATGTCTTTCGCAGCCTTTTTTAATAACTAGATACGAATAATATTCTTCGGAAAGATAGCCTTCCACCCACTGTATTTTTAAAAGCGCCATTTTGCGTAACAAAATCTTTCAATTAAAAATTAAGCTACATATTAGCATATTTTTAAATGTTAAATATTTATCTCTTCTCGATAACGATATAAAATATATCTAGCAACTATATATACATACACATTGCACAATTACAGATATATACATACACATTGCACAATTACAGAGTACATACGTAGAATAGTTGGTGTGCATGATGTTCTATACAAAATATTAAATACTGAAATCCGCTGAGTTGGCTTCCGTCCCAGAATATTACATAGTCCGTACATAATTGGTTACCAACTCAGCAGTTTAAGGCCCTTGAAGATATTAAATGAACTGTGATTTTTGGGAAGCTGAAGCTCTTACCCATCGTACATAATACATGCATACATTCTAATACATAATACAAATATAAAATATAAAAGCAAAAATGTGATGCAATTACATAATACAAATACATGAAACATTATTGAATAAATGCTATTACATTCTTGAATAAGTACTAAAACATAGCTGATATAAGACTATCTAGCAACACATGCTAATTTATACTTTCAAAAATATAGCTGCAGTTAAAAAAAATTACGAGCAGGCGATTTTTTAGGACAAAGCAAAATCTTCTAAAAATGTTTGAAGAGCCTTTGTATTTATAAATATCGTGTGCAGTTTGTTTAAACTCATTTGATTCTGAATACCTGATAACGTTCAAGAATGCCTTAAATTTGTGAAAAATCATAACTTGAGATATATTGAAACATATATTCATTTACTATAATACTAGAATACCTATTTTATCATTTTCTAGTTAATTAATAAATTATTTTTGAACTCATTAGTTCTCTCACCAAATAATCTTAAAAGAATTGGAATAATTATTTAGAAGGCTTTATAGCAAAGCAAAAAATTTTAAAACATATTCTGTAATCGCAGATAATTTATACGTCTTCATATTTCCACGTCGTGCTTCGAAAAGAATCACTTATTTTTTACCTGATATTGGTTCTTTCCTGGAAATTAGGTAACTCAACATCTGATGCCATCACGTCGTAAACCAATCCAAATCACGGGATTCGCATTCGCGAATGATTAGGGGAAAACATCGTGCCCAGCGTACATGATGCCACAATTATGCCATTTTTGCAATAAATAGGCCAAAAACAATTTCCCCCGAGTTACCTATCATTACTTATCTTCCTCTAAAAAATTAATAATTAGAGAATCTGTTTTCTAACGGAATTGTTTTCATACTGAATATATATTCTTTAATTAATAAAACTGCTATATAGCATAGCATTTTTACTTAACATAATACAAATAAAAACACTTTTCTATAGCACCTTGGACTTTAATTTCATGTCACACATGTTGAATTCATGCTCATTTATATTTGGATTTATAGTTTTTTCTGCGACTCATGATCTTGATACTTATACAGATCAAAAATGTATTAAGAGTCTAATATATTCCTCTTATCATCTGGTGTTATAACGTCGCCAAAAGTTTGAGCTTCCTATAGTTATTCCAGGCACCCCTGAAAATGAGTAAATGATTATTTACGAGTCACATGCAGCATTTACAAAATTTATATTCGGTATTTTATTATCACAGATTAAAATATAAGCCTTTGCTTAATTCCCAAACATAATAATTCTAGCTGTATTTAGAACCCTTATAAGGTACTGTCTCTCTTTTTCCAGGATGCCTTCGTTGTGCAATGGTTAGCACACTAGGCGTGTACTCGAGAGGTCCAGGTTTGAGTCCCTGGGAAAGCATTGCTGATTTTTCACTACTCCAGCATAAAAAATTCCTAATGGCTGTACAGTGGCGCCCGGACTAAAAGGTAGTGGATGATGATTTTTCACCGCCAGGACTTGGAGACTGGGTCCCCTAATCATCAGTCGCTCTTTAAAATGAGAAGTACATAAAGTATTTTCTCCCGCTTTTCTGCATGCTTTCGTGGTGTGATGGTTAGCGCACTCGGCACGTATTCAAGAGATCCGGATACGAGTCTCGGCTAGGTCATTTACATTTTTCGCATCTCTTGTTTCAAAATAGCCTAATAACCTCACACACCTTTTTCATATTTTCCCAAGTACAGACCTATTAATTTACTTAAATTGGAGTAGATATGTATAGGCAATACATATTTACTATCCTAGAATATTTTTAGAAGAAACGCTTTATTCCTTTACTTGCTTTACTTGATATTAAAATTCAAGCTGCAAGATTCTCTAAAGAATGTCCAAGTCTTGGACATTCTGTATCAATAACTGTTTTATTAATTTATAGCAAAACTATATACTGAATTTTCCTTCAGAAGAAATTTTAATGCTTATGTAATTATTTAATGCTTATCTATTTGATGCTTATCTTTTAATGTTTATCTGAATTGCTTTACGGACTTTACGTATTTTTGCTTCATCTCAACGATTCTTCATGAATTGCTGGGCCATAATTGCTTCACGGACTTGTGTAAAATTACTATATTAATTTCCTGACTTTGTCAAGATCTGGTTGTGGCCTCTGGTGTTGGTGTATTACACCATTTCCTTTTATTTAACTGCAAAAGGCCTAGTGCAGCAAAACTGAATTTCTGATAAAGACTCGTAGAAGTTGCTCACTAGATGTAAGAGAAGTTGACAAAAGGAAAACAAAATTGCTGATATAGGAAAAAGGAAACGTTGAAGTGCTTAATTAAAGATCTCATTATGTGTTGAATAACACTGCTCTGCAATTTGTAATTTTTTGTAATTTGTAATGTGCTGAATTCAAATATGAGCACTATTTTTACCTATCACCATAAGGTTTCAGAGAAGGGAAAACCCAAACTATAAGCAGTCTAGTGAAATTTCAAAGATTAAAAAGGCTCACTTTCTTTGCAAAATATACTTAATTTTGTATTTAAAATATATAATACGATTAAATAAATTATTTTGTTGTCTTTTAACTGATGTATTTGCCGGGATCTGATTCACGTTTGTGGATCCAACAGTACTCCGCTAAACATGTTTGGGATCTATTTTTTGCTATACCTCTCCCCCATTTGAGCAATTTATTGGTAAATTCCTTCACCGTGTTCGTCTGAAACTGCATCTAAATTGTCAAGGAAGAATTCCTATTGGAAGTGATGAAAATGCAGCTTAAGTGACATGTTGCAACCTAACTTCTTATAAGACTGGATAAGTTATTCAATTAGATCTTTATAGTTCTAGTTGTCTAGGAAAATTGTTACATACATTTTTGTAGGCAGTCCAGCCATATTTTATTTTCTGGAAAGTTCAATTTCAAAATTTTCGTCTTTAAAATGTTCTCGTATTTGCAGCTCAATGAACAGTCTTCTTTAAGCTCTGCCTCACTTTTACTCCCGAATTTCCTTTTTTAAATAAAGAAAAACATTTCCTTCTCTATTTAAGGCTTCAAAAACGTTTTATAGGCTGTAATTTTGTATGCAGATAAAGTAAATAAATTTTCTGCGTCTCTACAGAAGGTTCATTTAGGACGTTTTTCAGAGCCATCCTGTTAAGGTCCTTGAACATCACTCAAAACATGTTGCTGATTTTTCTAGATTTTGCTACGTCATACGACAATTTACAGCTCAGTGTAAGGGTTACACAAGTAGAAAACATTGAAATAACGCATAAGTTTGGTGGGGAGGATTTTCATTCAGAACAGTGTAACTTGCTTTGAAATGTTTTGATTTTGAGCTTTTGTTTAAGCTTTTTGAATATTATTAAAAGTTAACATTAGATAAAATGATTTTATGTGGAAGACATTGTGTATTTCAACAAAGATATTCAAATATAAGGAGTTAAATATATTACTTTTGAAGACTTTATATTCATGATTATTTAAAATTTCAAGAATAATGCGGAAACATTTCTGTATTATTAGGGAAACATACGCAGTAAAAAAATTAATTTCTTTAGACGGAAATTCGAATTTTTGGCGAGATTGCACCTTATACTTAATTTTATAATACAAAAGCATCAAGAGGTTTAATATAGTACATAAAAATGATGGAATTAATACAAACGTTTACACACAAACACAAATTGTATTTTACAACATGTTTTCAAGTGAATTCTTTACGTACTAGCGAGGGAATTTTATTCATTTTGCACGAAAGATTCGTTTCTCAGAAAGAAACTGTTTATCATTTTCCCGAAACACTTTATTCACTGTTTTGAAAGAGAGGATTGTTCATCATCTTGAAGTGCAACAGGCTCAAGATTTCATTTTGAAGATGAAGACTATGTATGAAACATAAAAATACAGCACAAAATGTTATCCCCGAGTTGTGCGAAGAATATTCATTTTCGAAATCAATTTTCATATCTATATCGACATTTTCATACGAATTCTAAATGAAATTGATCCAAATGAACCTAAATGAACAAAACGTCGTTCTGGACATATTTAGTATCAGGCACATAATATTTCAGAGATTTTACATAAACTTAACATTACAACAGGATATTAGGATAAAAATTATATAAAATGAATAAATGCAAAATTAAACTGCCCGCAAGAACTAAAAACACTTTTTGTTATAAGCGAAAGAAAATCGATTGAAGAAATATATCTCTACCCAAATATTCTGTCATTATATAAGAATTTTATTATATGGATTAGAAGTGGGAAATATGGTAAATCACCGTTCTAATACTGACAGAAGTAGAATTGAAGTGCGAAATATGCTGTTCTTAATAATATTGGTTCCTAATAATAATGAATTTGGTTTTACTTTTCTGTCATTGAGAGTCAGTGCAAATATAACACTCAAAGCTGTTTCGTACTACAAATTAATGTCTATTCATCACGTTTTTGTAAATTTAAGTATATCTCCGCAAATTAATTGCAGTAAATATTTTTAATAAAAATCTGAAAATACAGAATAATAAAATTAAGAATATAAATAACAATTGAATATGCTCATTTAAACCCGTAAACAACAGCATCAATTTATGTCTCATTTTTAGACTGAAACATGTTTTGTATGAATAATGTGACTCAAGTCACATTTTTAGAGATTTATATATATATAGGGGGAAGTTGCGCAAGTCGTACCACCGCTTAAATCTTGCCTTTTAAATATTAGGTGTTCACGACAACTGTACCTCTTCTGGCAAAATGAGTTGCTCTCTAGTAAAGCATAATGTTTCACATCGTGTTCCTCTTCCTGAGAGGAGCACAGAGAGGATAATAAGATTCAGTGCCTAATGTGCAAAGGATGGGCAGACGACTTATGTGCTGGAGTTGACAAGAAAATGAAAAAAAATATCTTTGTGATACCAATTAATTGCATAAATAAATTAATTAAAAAAAGAAAGTTTCATTATATTTCCTTAATTTTAAACGTAGTACAATTACTATAAGAAGCTACTTGAGCTATAAGAAGTACGACTTAGAATACTGGTCGTATAAGTGTTATTAAGTTCGTGCTCATAAAGTTTATTAATTTTTCCAAGAGAATAGACTACAGGGAATTTTATTGTAATAAATATGAGCAACGACAACAAGATATTATTACCATACGTAATTTTTGTTCATTAGATCTTACGATTTATTACCTATTTCTTCTTAAGGGATTTACACAACCTTACGCTACTACTAGTTTGATTTATTTCTAAAACCAAAAGTATTTAAATTTAATGTTATGTGGATGAAGCTGACTGCAACAAATTCAGTAGCATCTCCAGTGATATGCGAAATCATCAATTTTATTTTCAGACAGTTACGATGATCATACTGAGTACATAAATACACTTTAAAATTGACAATAATGAAATGTTTTATTTTATAACTGTTTGTTGCATTTTATGGTTGCTAAAAGACAGAAAAAGAGTGTGTATATTACAATAATACTTTCACGTGTTTTAGTAAACAAAAAGCATTGTATATTTCTGTCACCCTATTTAACTTAATAATTGCGTATAAATAAATTTCATGTTTTTCATGATTTCATTTCAATAAATCTGATTTATTCAGCAATTTTATTTTCAAAACAGAAGGACTTCAAAGAAATCGGACTCATATATCACTGCCTTTTAATGTTCATCATTTATCTCAGGATATGCTTCCATTTATCATAGCATATGAACTCATTTATCATTTCGCTGAAGAATTCTAACTTGATTAGCTTGGATTTCACGTAAAAATTCGTTCATTTGATAAATTCGATTTCATTCAGAGCTAAAAGCTTATCATATATCATAGCGTCGTCGAAGTTGATGTCTTTCCTCTTAGCCTGGTTTTTCTGCAATTCGTTATGATTAGGTTCTCAGTACACTTATTTAAACAGTACCGTTATGTTTTTGCGCTTAAGTAATTTTTAATAATGGTTACTTGAGTAAATTGAACTTCTTGCTATTCATACTCAATTTTGCTATGTCTGTTCGTAACATTCTTAGAATGACTTCGATGAAGAATGAAAATAGCAGATATATCGGAATAAAAATTTCTGGCAGCAGCTTATTATTTGAAATGAGAAGTAAAGTCTTCTATTTTAACATAATATTGCGTATTAACTGTATATAATATTTTTAATTTATTTGCCTTTCAAAAGGAGGCATGTAAAAATGCTGTGGAATGAACGATGTGTTTTTGCGCTTTTCAAAGGGAAATTCTCTTATCCAGCAATTCACAAACGTTGTGAAATGCATGGTATTAAAATTTCTAAGCACAAAATAAGCAACATTTTATTATTCCGAAAGGCAAACCTGTCAAACGCTACTGCTAGATGGAAAGAAGACTCCAGTAGGATAAGCAAAAAATATTTCGCACTATTTCAAAAGTTTCTAAATCGTTGGCAACAAAAAGAAAATCCCACGATGCAGAGATCATGTGCAAAGTTTATAAATAGTAGTATAATAGTAGAGCTAAAAAACACAATTTTTGCCAGAAGTTCCTGAGGCATATGGCTAAACGCAGAAGAATTTATTGATGAAGAATGAGTTTACCTGAGTGACTGCAACAAAAATGGTCTATTTATTATCGAAAATGAAGAGAAAAATATGTACAAACGTGGTTCCTCCAATGCAAAGAAAGTTTCAGTAACAGAGTTATGATTGCTGCAAGATTCGCTTGCAGTGGAAAATTAAAAATAAGAAAAGTGAAAAAAAAATGTTAAAATTAACTCAACGTACTATCAAGGAAGCGTCGCATGTCACATATTTACAGAAGAAATTCCATTCCTTTGTCTCAATAACTTGAAAAAGGATGAAACTTCAAGACAAAGCAGCAGGTCATATTTCGTATAGTAACCACTACATTACTTCGCATACACAAGTACTTATTCCAGCGCGTAAGAAAATTGTGACTGATGTCACTAGCAACACTTTCTATCCAGAAGTCGGAACAAAGTACTGAATTTTCTAGAAGCTCATCTCTCAAATTGTTGTAAGAAAAACTGTAAAAAAATATTAGTAAGACGATTGTAGAGACATTATGTATTTTTGGAAGCAGGCAAGATGAAAAATTAGCAATGCCTTCGCCGGGAATCGAACCGCTGACCTCTCAATTACGCGCTATGCGTGCAGACCACTACACCACGAAGGCTCGCTAAGAAGGCGGGAGAAATACCTTATATACTCCCCCTTTTAAAGGGCGACTGGCATTTTTAGGGGATTCAATCGCAAAATACTAGATGAGGGGAATCGTCATCCACAATCCTTTTTTATTTCGGGTGCCACTTTAGAGACATTAGATATTTTTGGAAGCAGGCAAGATGAAAAATTAGCAACGCCTTCGCTGGAAATCGAACCGCGGAACTCTCAAGTAGGCGCTGAGCGTGAAGACCGCTACACAACGAAGGCTCGCCAAAAAGGCAGGAGAAATACCTTATACGATAACCAAAAATTTTATCAATCAGGAATTGCTACTTTCTATATTTTGCTACAAGAAAGGAGTTAAATGATTTAAAATGAGAAATACCCACCAGGGATTTATAGAAATTAGTTTATCAAGCAGATTATTTATAGATTCCTGGTAATTAAGTATTCATATCTTCCTTATTCGTACGTTAATAAGAGTCATAAAAAGAACACGCTGGATAACTCATGATTCTAATGTAAAACAGATGAGCATCAAATCTATTGTGTCCAGTAAAACGTCCTGCGAAACGTGCGAAGAGGATCTGCGATAGTGTATCCAAATCGAAGAAACACTGCGAAGCATTTCTCCTACATTTTTTGCTTAAATAAGTCATAGACATTTCGAAATTCTTTTTTTTATCAGTATTTAAGCAAAATAAAAATTCATCCAATTTTTGGCTTTGGAGAGCTCCGTCGATTCTTTGTTACAAAATATACACCCTTGTATCACTCTAATCCGCAATGAGACCGCATCCGTTGTAAAACTATCGAACTAAATAATTCAGGAGACGTCAAAACTTATAAATATATTTTGAATCGCACATTCCATTGCTAGCAAAAACCTGAAGGAACACTTAGCGAGACAAGAGGATAAGAGCTTTGGAGAAGGTAAAGCTGTTGTAAAGCTATGCATATTGCTTTAAACTCACTATCAGAACAAAACGATATTAGCGAATAAATCTTTATGAAAGTAAAATGAAATTATTTTGCATATCCGATCCAAGGCCAGTGTTCTTGCCTCTCTTTCAACCATCGGTAGATTTCTGAATCCCCTGATCCTCAGGAAAACGCTTTCAATCATTTTCAGTACAAATGATCGAGTGGTGTAGACAAACCTCTCTTAGTTTATTTTTAATACAAAATTAAAGTTGATCTTGAACGTTATTGAAATGCAGAAGACCGGTAGTCCGATTTAATTCCTGTACTCTCCGAAAAAACAAAGTTCTTTTGCAGTACCATAACTTATCTACTTAAGTCTATTTGAATCTGTATCTTTCTAGTAGATTTATATTTTTTCCAGTAGTGTTCAGAAGTCTCGAAAGCTTTTGCACTTTTTATTTCACTTTTGAAAATCGCATGTTTATATAAGGATAAGTTCGTGATCAATTGCACGGCAGTGATATGAGTAGTCTTAATTACTCCATAATCAAGGCGAACAAAATTTTGCGCAGTTTCGAAGCTACTGATAAATTTCTCTGAAACCGTTGTAAATGTTTTAGTAGTATGGTATTTCAAGAAAAGCTTACTTACAAATTGCAATAAGAATGTATCTGCTGCTGCTCCATTTACAACCAGTTAATATACAGACCGGTAAAACCCTAAACTTTCTTCTTGATAAGTGCTGCATCATCATTCCAACACCAGCAAGAGTTTAGAATACAGCTCAAGTAAATGGTCTCAACGCTTAAAGAACTACTCTTGCAATCACGGCATAAACTTATGTCTATTCAAGTCAAAAAGCTTGCAATATGTCTTGACAAAAATTAAGATAGCATCATTTTGAGTGATTCAAAAATTTTAAGCGCTTTTAATATAGTATTTAGACTATATTGACGGTGTTTCCGCACATTTCACCAGGTCTCCTAATTGGCAGAAGGAAAGGTGTTTAAATATAGCATACTTTAGCCAGCTGTTTGGATGCTTATTAATATAGGTGTTGAACACTAATGTACTAAAAACATCTTTTAAACAGACCAATTTGAGATTATATAAAACTTGATGTTTGCATTCTATATCTGACTGTATGAAACCTTTAAGTAATAAAGGTCATTATAAATGAAATATATTAGCAACTATGCGAATTGCATTAAATTTGCGCATAAATTTTAAGCGCCAGATATTGTCAGAGATTGACTGATAGTCCTCAATTAGCGAAAATGTAAAATCAAAATGTTCCTTCATGCCTTGCCTAAAAAACAACAAGTCTTTAATTGGTAAGTGTGTATTTAATTGGTAATTTTAATGCCAGTTTCGGAAGAAGACATAAGACTGTTTCTTCTGGGTTTCATTATTCCACGGGTTTCATTACGATACAAGTTAGTGGCATATATCCTTTAACTAACCGAACCCTTCTTTATCCAGCTTGGATTTTTAAGATCAAACAGAGCTCAAACCCGGAAGTTTTATGAATTAAGGGTGTATAATAGCAACATTTTTGGAATGGAAGGTTGGGTGACCGCAATCATTATGGGGTTTATAAGATGTTAATTCTGTAAGGTATTTTTGCATTTTAAAGTACACGTTCATACACGCTCAAGTCATTTCTAACGAACAAGTATTCATATATATTTGAGATTTTATGACTGCATAATGTATATTAAGTATTTATTTAAATTAAGCGCTATGTTAGAAGAGATATTTATAATTTTATTTTGTAGACAGTATATAAATACATTTTTTCTATATTTTCACATTCTACTGCAGTTTATTGAAAATGTTTGTAATATATATTTTTCTTTAAATGCGGTGTTAAGTTATCGTATAAAATGTTTTTACTACATTATAATTTTGTAAATTCCATATTAATTACGAAAACCCCATTCGAAATCCGACTATCGGAGCTAATAATTATTTCGGTAAGGAAAGAGCATTAGCTTAAAGTTTTATTTCTATTTTTATTGATTTTTATAGCATTTTATAATGCTTTGTTCCTTGGTATACCAGTTGTAGGCTTTACATATATAATCACTACCAAATTAGGAAATAACTCACCAAGTCTTTCTACCACTATGCAAGTCGAAGGCTTTGAGCTGAGAACAAGCAATTTTGACCTGAATTCTGATTTACTCGAATTCCAGCTAGGACATACTTCATTTGTAAAGAAAGCTTCTTGTGTTGAAAAGCCGGGTAATCTTTGGAAAGTAATTTTTTTTTTCATATGCCTGTTCTATAAATGCACAATTTAACTTTCATATAAATTCAGAAACAGGAATACTTTTATCCAAATGCAATATTTAATTTTGAACCAGACAATCCAAACATCCGATTACATGCAAATAGAGGAAAATAATTCTATTTTAAAGAATTTAAAAGTTTTAGTCGCAAACTATTGCCCAAAATCTATTCTAAATTTCATGCTGTGTATTGCTAAATTTAGAAAATTTATTACATTCAAATCTTGATCAGTTTTACGAAGTCTGAAAGTAAAAGAAAGCTTAAATGTAGAAACAGAACTATATCGAATACCAGTATAGCTTAGGCTGATCATGATTTACCATAATTTCGTTGAATTTATTCACATGTTTAAAATCATTATGTTTATTATATATTTTATAGAAATCTACTATATATATATACATTTTATTGAAATCTGCTATATATAGGTTATTATGTTTTGGTTTATTGAGATTATAGCAAAACTCAATAGGGCTATTTCCTTAAGAGGCGGGATGCCTTCGTGAGGGATACTGTATGGAAACTGGCTTGTATGCATGTTACAAATGGGGAAAACCAAGAAAACGCATGTACAGTCAGGCGTTTCACATGGAATTAGGCCCAGGTCGGAACTACCAGTGTTCAGCGACTTTATCGCTCGGCCGCTGGTGGACCATAAGTTATTTTGTAAATTATAGCAAAATCATTGCAGTAATTATAGCAGTAATTATTGCTGTAAATTATAGCACAATTATGCTTGCAATGATAAATGTAAATCTACGTGACAATATGTCAAAGATACTAATAAAGTACTCGAACTAAAACATGGGAATTCAAATGAGCCGCTGGCGGTGACAGGGCCAAGTGTGTCGAGCGGATCAAGAGTTTACATTTTGCGGATTCTGGAAATTTATGGCTGCAGGTATTCTAAATAGTATATGAAGACAATACCTGCTCCCCCGTTTGGTAAATAACTGGTGTTCACTGTACTTATGCCTATATCTATCTAATTTCAATGAACATTTTAAGAATGATTTGCAGGTTATCAAAAATTTGAACATATATTCATGATACGGTAAAATTGCCGAGATGTACCTAAATTCTTAAAATACCAATTTCTCATTAAAACTAATAAAAAATAAGAGATTGAAATCTTAAAATATAGCATAATTTTGAAAAGGAAATTTGTCAGTGTTATTTGACAAATATGTGGACGATTGGTTTTAAAAATATATTTTTTATACTGTATTGTTATACATGATTATTGCATTCCTCTGTAAAATAAGTCTTTCTATTTTTTTTCTTGATCCTATGTTCACTCCGATACACAAAAATCATAGAATTCAAGGCATTTCCTAGCCTCTTTACCAATCCAATTCTTGTTTATGTCTCGTTTTGAGCTAATAAATTAACTTTAAGCTCGTTTTTAAAGAACGTTCTCCCTTACCAGAACTTCCTATGAAAATGTTTGAACTTCTAGCCAACACACAACCCTTTAAATCTACAGAATGTAACAATTCTTTTCAAAGTTTCAGATTCAATATGTTTAATTGAAATGCCAAATATCTGTGCAAAGTTACACTGATATCTATTTTCTTTTGCTCGGGAAAGTTGTCAAATACATCAGGGAAATTTGAAAAATGCCCTCAACTCTCAGTTCTTCAATGTTAAACATAAACATAATAAGCATAGATCTTGAGAGAACAATTAATGATCTGAGAGGAAATAGCTTTCCTCACGGTCAATATATGACACAGTTTTCTTCCTTCCATCGCTCGCTTAAGCAGTCCGTTATGATGTATCCATTAAATATCTGGGCGAAAGCGAGACATGAGCAGGCAACTAATGAGGCGTCATAGCTGTCAAAATATCTCCTCATTAAAATTCCAAACGTAATGCGAATACAATTGTACTGTCAGCAGCACATTCTTCTTCGACCCAGATAATAAACTTTCTGTTCAGACCGGCGTCCCCAATGAATGTCGCGGTTGTCTTTGTACCCCGGACAAAGGAGCCGGAAACTTGGGAACAAGTTTCCATAAACTGGCTAACATTGATTTAATTAAACCTAGACCGGTGAATGGAGGATTTCCAGCCTAACGAGTGTGTCATCGAGCAAAATAAAACAAATCTCTTTAGAAACCGAAGAATTGCTTTCAACCGGTGAAGACGTGGAAAGATTTCTTTATCTACTAGAAATGTAATAATATATCTTCGAGAAAAGGCTTTGTGAAATCTCCGACGGCTTAGGATACATATTTTTGATGAATGGGCGTTTCTGTGGACTGAGATTTGTAATAAATATAACTTCTTAAAGAATCAAAATTAATTTTACAGTCAGTAAAACTAGTCAGTTATACGAAACTTTCAAAGAAAGCAACAAAATTTTATTGGACATTTAAACAATAATCATTTGCTTAAAAGTGTAACAGTTTTTATAATATTCCATTTAACAACGCTTGTGATACAACACGATAGTTTTGCTTCCTGTTCGGAACAAAAAGGAAGAGACAAGAATATTGTAACATTTTTACTTTGCAAATTTCTGTAATAAGGGATTAAAATTCAGAAAACCATGCTTTGTTTTCTGCAAAACATTTATCTGAATATTTTAAGCTACATTTTACGCATTCTGAAAGCGAAAGAAGGGGAATGAAAAGAACATTTAATATATTCGTAGCATAATCTGTGCATAGGAAATGAAAAAAAAAATTAATCAAAATTATAATTTCATAATATTTCGAACAGCACATTCTTCCTGAAGGTGAAATCGAATTTAGGGGTATACGGCTCTCAGTTTACCTAAGTATAATTACGAAAACGATAATTAAATATGCTAACTGTGCTATTCAGTTAATTGAAAAGCTCAGTTAATCTCAGAACAGTAAAAAGCACAGGACAGAGAAATTACTTATATGTAAAAGCGATATAAAAGTTTACCTGTATTTTCACGTAGTTAAGTTTAAGGCAAAATTCATTTGGTTAAGCGACCCAATTTAATATTTAAAGCAAAAGATAAAAAAATCTCAAATGTTTCGTAATTTAACGGTCGTTCAAAAGGGTTTGCTAAGGAATTTTATGACCTCGTTGAGCTCGCTTTCTACCAGTCTGCTACTACATTAACTCCTGCTAACCCGGTTTTTAATTTTTTAGCATTTTTATTTAGAATTACTTTTTCTTTGCTCTTTACGCCATATACAATTCAACAGCAAAATTACAAAAACTTTAAAAGTAGCATATGTTTAGAACCCCCGATGCAGTGTTAATTGCTGATATTTTTCTATTTTTTCTTTCAGCCCTTCCTCAGTTCATCATATCAATGTTCAGTTTTCTTACCAAGCATGGCTAACGAAACCCTTTTCGTTTGTCTTTTTATTATAAATGTTTTGTGTGCTAACTTTATTTATTAAATATCACGTTCTTCTAAACATAGCAGTAACAATAAGATAACAATGTTATATGTGCAATAATAAATGCAAACCTATGTGATAATAAGTCAAGATTCCAATAAAGCACATGGACTAAAGAATGGGATTCCAAAAGAGACGCAGGCGGTAGCAGAGACGGTGATGTGGATGGGATTAAGCGTTTATCCTTTGCGAACTCTAGAGACCGTCTGGAATTCTCTCAATTTTCATTATTTTGAACATCCTTATGCTGCGTAGGATATTTGTGAGGTCCAAATGTGCTTTCTTTTGATTTGAATAGTTAATAGATTGCTAACTTAAAGCATCGCAGGACTTTGTTATGAATTTTCAGACTGAGCAATAATTCGCTTGTCAGTCTAATAAAGTCTAAAGGACTTTAATTTAATTCTACACAATTAGGAACCTTTAATGTCAGGATGGAGAACATGAACACATAATTTAAATCCACAAATGTAAGTAGATATATGTAAAATGAAAACAAAAAAGATACAAAGGAAGGTAAATTCAAACATAAGGCAACTGACAACATAAGCCAACTGACAAAATAAAGACTGAAAATATGTACACACATTATTATTGTAAAATTAAGATTAGAAGGGATGAAGACAGTAGTCTTGAAGAGATGGGAAGTATGAGGTCTGGTGAACGTATCATTCTCTGAAATTTGGTATTTAGAATCATCAGAACATTTAAAAGCCTTGCAACTACTAGCATCACTGAAAAGCGTGGAGTTTATTGCAGTTAGGTAGGCATAGATTCCTCAATCCCCGAATTATTGTGTTCATATCTGGTAGTAGCCCTCCACACACTATCTGTAGTATGAATGCTTTATAACTCCTAAGTTAAGTATCATAGTACTGATGTTCATAAAATGAAAGAAAATGGTATACTTTTTTTTTAAATTTATACATGCTAACATTATATTGACACATTCTGCCCCATAATTTGAAAAGCGAGTTTACAGCAAAACATGTTGTAGGCTTTAGAACATGCGAAGTGTTTATCCAGTGTTACTGTGCATCAGTCATTTCAATGGCGCTACGTTGACAGATCGATTAAAAAAGCAGAGCATTCTACGATAATATCAAAAATTCAAATATATTGGTTGCATTGTAAAATAAGATCCGCGGATGGTCAACCATTGGGAATGAAAACATTGAGAAATTTAAGAGAAGTATGATCCATATCAAGCAATAACCAGCAATTTCTGCCAGCAGTCAGCGTCGTTTTCTGTAAGAACATTTCCATGTGTAAGATCATAGGATGGCGTTTGCGTCTGAATCCATACCTTTTCTCGATATAGCAACATTTAGTGCCAGATAATTATATCCAGAGAAACAAAATTTTTGATCGCGTGAAAATGTATTGCAAGACTGCCATATAGCCACTTGTCTACTATTCGGTGATTTTTTCATGGTAAAGAAAAAGTGTATTCGGATATGGAGTATATAAAGTGGTCATGGTCTTCTGTTAGCAGAAATGGGATTCACCAAAGATAATCGTATTTTGGCATTTACCGACTAGCATTTATTCTTGCGAAAACCTCTGTCGGATATGTCGTATTTTGATATGTTGCAACTATTTCTGATTCTTAAATGAAAGATAATTCAGAAAGTTTCGTACTATAATGAAGCAGTTCTCCACCTCAATGGTGTAGTGAAGCACATTTAATAAAGGGATCAGCATAGGAAAGTAGTTCCATTTACATAACATTGTGATTTCTTTCCTTTGGATATATGTTGAAAACTGTATTTTTGAGAATGTATGGCCAGCAGCAATTCTAGGATTGGGTTATAATGGATCATGTGATTATCAGCAGTAAAATATTACAACCCATGCAGCAGAAATGAACACCGTTCGTACACGTATCGTATAATTAGAGGTGTACTAAACGCATATTTTTAGTTTTATGACTGAAATTCAAAAAATATTTTTTTTTTATTTCATGTAGTATTTCGTTCATTTTCTCTAAATTTTCAATCTTTAAAACGTTGCATTTGATGAAAAAAATCGATGTAAACAAATGATACATGTGTAATGGCTCCGCGGATCATATGAATGTTATAATCTCCGAATGCTGTATTTGCCTGACCTTCCGAATGCTATATTTTTCTCCCCTAAAAGGGTGACTGGGGAGGAGGGGACCTATTCATCAAATCCTGATGGTGGTGAATTGTAATCCACCAGCTTTCAATTCAGGCGCCGCTTATAGATTCATTAGCTGTTTAAGTAGGATGCAAAATGTGCAGTGCTGTCTTTAGTATTCGAGCACTGACCTTCCGAATGCTAGCCGGATGTGCTGTTTAGTTATATCACGAAACCGCGCGTTAAATATAGAGGACAAACTTACACTAATACTATTTATTACCGAAAGTATATTAGTTATCTGACTCCGAATATGCTTTACAGCAAGTATAGATTTGTAGTCGAAGAAACTTCCAAAAATATGCTACAGGCAATGAAGTTTGAAATCCCAACACATTATTAAAATATAGTTAAAAAAGTTAAAAATTTCATGTCGCATGTATTAAAATGCATTATATAACTCCTTATGTTTATATATACTAATTACCTACAAGCTAACATACGCTATTATTAAAATCTAATTAAAAAATTTATGCTGCATTGATTAAATATACTACATGTAACAAAAGCTAATTTAATACACTTTCAAGCGACCCTAATTTTAGGCTTTAAATACTAGCCAATATAAGCTTTTACTTTTTCAGAAAAAATGTTTCTTTTATTGTTATGGGTTTCCCCTTTATGTATATATTTGTAATTAGTTCGTTTGGCCTTTTTAGGTTTTTAAGCATTTTTCTTTTTCAAGGGTTTTGCCCCCGATTCTTTTTTTTTTCTTTTTATGTTTTTAATTTTAGTTTTTAACATTTTCATATTATTTCTGGTGTCAAGTGGTTGCGATATATATTTAGGGAAAAGATCTGAACATCTGAGAGCCACTAAATGTTGTTTTAAAGTAATGTTTTGATACTAAGAAAGCTGTTTTAAGTCCCAAATGATTCAAAGGAACGAAATATGTATTCTGAACTCATTAATAAACTTGATTTTAGGCTTCAAAACGCTTTTCTCTTGATAAGTTCTGTTTGAATAGTTAAACAAAGGAGATTAATACATATTTTTTTTTATTTTGTATTATTTTCAGTTTAGTTTACATATTTGAGGTTTCTTTTAATTTTGTATGTATTCGTTTTGGTTACGCCTTGCCAGAAGAAAGGATGGTTAGGACCTTCAGAAGACAAAAAAATATTTTTCATTTTAGTTCCGACTCTTTCTTTTTAATTTTATTAAAATGCATTATATACAAGCTTATTATACTATTGTTTTATATTTTGAACATAATTCATGTGGGATTTCCCTCGACACATAAATAATTTAGGAATCAAGATTTAAATTTCTTGTATTTATAGGTACTGCTAATTTTCATTCATGTTGGCTATGCACTCGAAATCTTCTGGGATGAACTGCATCACTTCAAAGTTAGAATTAATCTATTAAGCTAATGGTGTGGCAATTCTGCATTATAACTTCTGAATTAATTTAGCTTTAAATCTTAATCAATCATGCCAATAATATAATTATTAGCATAAATAAAAAGTGATGAAAAGTGAAAATGCACCGCAAAATATGAAACATATAAATAGCTGCATTTACTAAATTTATTCTGTTTGCATAACCTGAGAAAATACTAATTAATTAGTGTGCTTTACTTTAAAATTAAGTTCAATTTCAATAGAATATTAATACATTTGAATGCATTAGAGTATTGAATTATATTAAAGACTAAATGCTAATGAGTATGTAAAGAATAGTAAAGCCTAATTTGTTAATTCTCGATACACATTAATTTTTATTATTCAGTTTCCTACCATTCATCTATATACCCTTAGTCTGAGGCTTTTCTAACCAATATCTTTGTTTTACTGCGGTGCTACCTTGTGCACACTCTTTAAGATCTTCAGGCTTAAATTTATCAACGACTTACTTAAAATGAATGTACGTGTTTTGGGTATAGTATTGAAACAATGCGTGACCGATAATTTGCATATAAACGAATTAGAGACAGCTGATCTTCTTTAGGGTATAAAATTTACTGTTATAAATAGTGTGTTTAGTATTACATATTGCTGAGAGAAAAAATGTCAATATCTACTCATTTACCAAGATACTCGATGTGCTCTAATTTGAAACTAAGTTCCAAAATGTGTTATAGTTTTTAGTGCTATAATATAAGATTTTAAACCTGAGCCAATTAACTAGTCTTTAAATCCGTTTTCTGGGGAGAATTATTAATTATTCTAAGATTCTAATCTCTTAACTTACATCAATTTAATGGAAAACTTTCTTAGCGTGCCAACGTGATATTAATCTATACGCAAAGCTTAAGTTATTAAAAACTGAATAAATAATATTCATCACACTGGTGTGTTATCATGAAATAGTTAAATGATTTATTTACCGTATACAGGCAAATGATTCCAGCATAGATAGAAGAATCTAGACCATCGTAAATAAATTTTAACACAATAAGGCTTAAATATTTAATTTTCCTAATGATTAATTAATTATTAATGATTAACTCATTTTAATGCATTTTATTGCGTAGGACGAACTGCAAGTAGTTATATATTTTTATTTGCATGCGCAATTAGTAATCTGTGCTAGAAAAAGTTTATTTTTACGTGTGTGTAAAGGTTAAAAGTTCAAGACAAGGGAAGATCTGTGAAATACTACGAATTTTTTCAAAAGCTACGAAATGTGCACATGTGCTGGCCACATTTCGTAGCCACCACATGTGCCATATTCCAAGTTGAAGATCGACCTTCGAATTAGAGTTTTTTGGTTCACATATATTCATGTTTAATGTTGAAAGGATTTTCTGCGGATAATTTCGATTAACTAACAAATAAAAACATAGGATAGACTAAAGGAAAATCTTTCAAAATTTACTCAGAATCTCTCATTTAATTTATCAAGTTTTGGTAACTTTCGGAAAATACCAATAATTTTATTTTTGGATAATAATGTTTTGATAACTTTTTCCCATTGGACAGCCGGTATACTCAAATTTCGTATTCAAATAGGTCACCGTTAAAAAAAGATATTTGTGAATATAAAACAAATGCTTCGCCATCTCTCGAAACAAAAATAAGCCAACAATATTTATTAAGCAATTTTGAACACTTTTGCTCTAAATATACAACATTATGATTTCAAGCAGATGAGGCATTTTATTCTTCATTCAGAAACCACTACTTGACCTTAGCTTTAAATTATCTGAGATCAGGTGACAATCCATTAATATTTGACTTTATTATTGTATGTAACTTATTAATTCTCTCCCCCCCCAAGAATAAATTTTGCATCCATTAATTTTGTTAATCTCATATTTCTCCTTTTCATTTTTACTTCCGTTTCCGATCAAAAGAATTTCAGAGTTGACTTGGATTTAGAATTATTTGCTCTCTTTTCTATAAGTTTATACATATATGCTTCTTCGATTTTAAAAGTAGATATAAAAAAATTGTTATCGTAAGCTTATCATGACACACTTTCTTTTCTAAAAATAAATTTGATTCTTATTATTAATCTTTTCTTGATTCTTATTATTAATCTTTTATTATTAAGTCTTTTCTTATTATTAATCTCATTTATGAAACAATTTAATATGCACATCAATTAAATCTCAGGACCAGGAACATGTAAATTTGTATGCATTTGCCGACTTCGAAAATTTGCATCCATACTTGGATCATTTGATGTACATGTTTCAATAAATTGATAAGAAAACAAGTTGGAAAATCTTGATATGGAAAGAATAATAACTTTTTAAAAATAATCCTCAATCTTTCATTTTATTTTATGATATATTTATTTTGTAATATTTTACTCTATATTATTAGCAATGATAGAAATTTTCATCGGTATGTCTAGATTTCGTTTTCAATACACATGAAAGGCACAAGCATGCAGTGCACAAGGAAAGACAATATTAAACATTTTGTTACTATACAGAGAGATTTCTTACAAGTTTTAAATTGATAAGTTAGTTTATCAGTGTGAGACACTAAAACTACGTTGACAACGTTCCCAGAGACCAATACTTTGAAATTTTACCCACATGTGTGTTTCACATGATAATTCAGTACTGCATGGGCATTTGCTAGTTTCTTATTTCGGTGTTTAATCTCTACATATAATAAAAGAAAGAGTCTGTGTGACTTTCGTGCTGCTCGTAAGCTTATAGACCCAGGGCTACGCAATTTGGTATATAGATGCAGCTAGACAAGAGCCAGTGCACCTCGAAGCGATTTTTTCAAAATTCGAATCACATTTTTTTTATTTTATCTTTTCTGTTTGATCGCATCATTTGGAATAGCTTCATTCTTTAAAAAATGCGATTGTGGCAACAGTTTTTTACTAAATTGTATACTGCATTGTTGACTGTTGAAAATCAGCACCGTTGCCACTTGAAAAAATGAGGGCGATAATTCTGTGCTGCTTCTAAATTTAATGTTTCTCTTGGATACTGGACGTTTTTTGACAGATGGCAATGGGAAGTTGATAAATTTATTCATTAGGGTAATCAATATTTGTATTAAGGGATATTGCTTATTTCATTATAATTTTGTTATATGTAATACATTTTTTATGAAGTTGTTCTGCAGAGTAAAATTCTGAGCAGATTTCAAATTTAACGTTTGATGTTCTCTTCAGGCATGTACATTCTGGTACATTTAAAAGCCAGACGAAAGCTGTCAGTGTAGCTGCTAGTGATTTAATAAAACTGTCTTAACGATGAAATTAACAATCGAAATTTTTTTAAATATCAATTTTTAAATATTAATTTCAATATTGATTAGTTTCTTTAATTATTTATTTTTAAATATAAATTTTAATATAAATTTTAAATCTTTATTTTCATTTATTTCTAAACATTAATTTACCAAATTTTTGAAATCATCAATCGGGTTTCTTAATAGTGTTCATATAAACAAAATTTTTAGCTCGTCACTGTTAGCAACCTCACGATTTTAAGTATTGAAAGGCTGCATTGAAAGTCAAATAAAAAGATAAAGGAATTGAATGCAGCTAAGTAAACAGATAGAAAAAAAGACCTTGCAAATAATAGATGAAATCTAATATACACCTTTCACATATACACGCAAAAAAAAGGGGAACAGTTTTGTTGGGGGTAACCCTGTTACATTTATCGTTAGGTTTCCTTCGAGACTCCTATATTGCTGCTGTAATTTTTATTTGTCTGATGGTTTCTGCTTTATCGGCGCATTCCGTAGATTTGAGGATTTCCAACTCTTATTTTCCAGAATCAACATTTCTGATTAGTTTAAATAAGAGGCGGTTTCAAAGCAGACATATTTATAGGGTGGCCCATTGGTTCATGAAATCAACTCGATAAATCGCTCGCAGAGCTGAAAATATATTTTTTTCGCAAGTTTCGAATTTTTTTCTTTGAAAGGAGACGGGATTTCTTTTGGCAGGGCCAGCAGAAAACGACTGATGTGTAATAACTGCAGTGATATTAGGTTATGAACTCCGGAATATCTTTATTTTAATTCTTATCACCGATTCGACAAAAAATTTTGCATTGTGGTTACTGCAGGTAAAGTGTTGTAATATGGTGCGATATGGAGCACTGGGGAACGGATGTGTGCAATTACGATTGAAAATTCAAAGGCAGTTCCAGTTAAATCTAAATTGGTGATACATTTTTCTTTAAATTTTGATACCTTACACATACATATATATAGAATACACACACATATTTAAATGAAAGTTGTAGGGTTTATATTTATTTTAACTAACATTCAATTTTAAGTTTAAACTATCTTTCCTGTCAAGCCTTACTTTCCCCTGGAACTGCCAATGCCAGAGTATGTAAATTTTAGTAGAACGCGCAAGGATTCAAATTATCAGCGGAAGTTTCGGAGTTAAATAGAAAGGAAACGAGTTCGAGATGTGCTGTTCATTCTTCACGAGCGCGGAGGTAGTTAGCCAGAAATTGAAGAACCCCGCGTTTCGGCCTGTGTGCTTGCCTCGGAGAATTGTTAATCGTTCAACGTGATATTCAAAGTTTGCTGAATTAGCAGCGGTATTGTAAAACGCGGTGAGGTTAGTTACGTTTAAAGAGCCTCGTAGTTAGAGTCTTGTTATTATTTCTTTTCAGGTTCTTATTTTTATTTTACCGCCGGGTCGGCGTAGTTTGTGAGCCTCAAGAGCACGCAATTGTAAATTCTTAAGTTGAATAAAAAGGGACTTAAACCCTTAGCAAGACTCTGTCTAAATTCCAGTTTCAACAGTCACCTCTTGGTTGCGTGCAGGTTGGAGGCGCGCAACTCTACATTAGCGCCCGAACACTTGTTGAACTGAAATGGCCGAAAATCGGATGGAAGCCGCGGGACAACACCAAGAAATGGCAAGCCAATTGGAAGGATTTGGATACCTGGTCCAGACTTTGAGAGCGTCAATCAAGCCAAACGTCAATTTCGACGGAAAACATTCGGTGGCGATATTTCTAGAAGGCCTAGAAAATCACTTTCAGCTCTACCCTGTGCCTGAAAGACAAAAAGTTGCCATCGCCACATCTGCACTAAGAGGACAGGCCGCGCTATGGTGGAAGAATATAGGCAAATTTTTATTAGGGGAATTTGGAAGCCAGACATATATATTTGAAAATCGTTGGTAAAGGCCTTCCCCATAGTGAAAGATCGAGCAAGGCTAGAAGCCGAACTATATATTTTTTATCAACGGGATATAGAAGAGTTGACGGACTTTATTCTGCGAAAAATTAAGCTGACGGATATGCTGTATGGGAAGAAACCCGACGTGGAGATTATTGAAATATTCTTACCAAGATTGTTACCTGCTGTTCAAGACTATATCGAAATTAGAAACCCAAGCACATTGCAGGAGCTCTTCGAATGGGCGGTGAAGTTTCAAAATCGCAGAATAGCGGAAAAAGCTAGAGGGGCATCGTATTCTCAAAGTACCCGAAGGCAATCTTCAAATGAGCAAACCAGAAATGCAAACCGCTCTTATGGGGGAAAGAGCTATCAAGCTAACTCATCGAACCTCGAAGGTCAAGGCCCAAAAAGGAAATTCGAAAACAAACGTCCGCGTACCCAGAAGGCAGAAGTTGAAAGGAAAGCTTTAAACGAGTAGAGAGGCCTGTGAAAGCGAGGGTCCAGACACCGGAAGTTTTAAAAAAAACACTCAAAAAGACATTTAAATACGGTCATCGTAAAAAACTCACATCTATCAATTATACAAGTCCTAGTTGGCGATGTACCAGTAGAAGCCCTCATCGATACAGGAGCAGAAGGTAATTTTATGAGCGAAACATTCTTCAAAAAGAATTTTTATAGGTTGAGATTATTTAAAGACAAAAATACGGAAATTATAGCGGCGCAAGGCAAAACCTGTCACTGCATAGGGAAATTACCATTAAACATACAGGTAAAAGAGGAAAGCATCAAAGTATTAATTTTTGTAGTGAAGAATCTGCAAAATCCTCTTATTTTAGGTATGGAGTTTTTAAGGGCCGCGAGGGCCAAACTGAATTTTCAAGACAGTTCTGTTGTGCTGGAGATGGACCAGAGGGTGGTGGAACCTGTGGAACAACCGCAAGTTGACCTTAGCCATTTGAATGACCATGAAAGTCAAGCCATCCAGCAAGTGGTGAGTAATGTTTCAAACTTGTTTTCAGAAAAGCCTGGTAGCTGTCAAATAGTTACGCATCAGATACAGTTAACTGCCGAAAAACCTTGTAGGACTAAACCGTATCGTTATGATAAGCAAAAAGACCTAATCATCGAAGAACATATTCAGGAGATGTTAAGAAATAAAATAATAACGCCCATAAATAGTGAGTACGCGAGTCCAGTCGTACTATGTAGGAAAAAGAACGAGTTTCCTCCTTCGGATAAAAGGGCTTGGAGGTTTGCTATCGATTACAGAAAACTGAATAGTATTACTAAATTCCCAGTTTACCCTTTGCCGGTTATAGAGGAAATTATTAGAAAGATCAAATCTACTAGATATATGACAACTTTGAACTTAACGTCTGGCTTCTATCAAATAGCTTTGAAACCCGAAGACATACATAAAACCGCGTTTATAACAAAATCGGGCACTTATGCATTTTTACGCATGCACTTTGGGTTGTGTGGGGCCCCATCAACATTCCAGAGAGCTATGGACATTGTTCTAGAGCCTGTCCTAGGAAAATCGACTTTAATCTATCTAGATGATATAATTATAACGAGTAGTATGTTGGAACAACATATTAAAGATCTAGAAGAAGTTTTAAATTATTAAAAGAGGTCGGTCTTACAATTAACGCCTCAAAATGCAAGTTCGCAACTAAAGAACTTAAATATCTCGGTTATAAAATTTCGCAAAAGGGTATAGAAACGCAAGATTCAAAAATAAAAGCCATCAAGAATTTCCCACTGCCCAACACCGCCAAGAAACTTTCTTCTTTCCTTGGGTTATGTTCTTAATATCGGGCTTTCATAAAAGATTTCGCTAATATTGTTGAACCACTAGTAATTAAAAGAAAGAAAAGTAAATTTACGTGGACAGCGGAAGCAAATACGCATTTGAATGATTAAAAGAAGCGCTCATCAATGCCCCTGTTTTGAAATTCCCGGAGGGGGACGAAAACATAGAAATTGCAGCAGATGCGTCGGACTATGCGGTGGGTGCGGTTCTTATGCAAAATAGCCATCCTCTGGCATTTTTTAGTAAAACGTTGAATCAGACACAAAGGAATTATACAGCTACAGAGAGAGAAACATTAGCCGTATTAATGGCTGTACACAAATTTCGAGTTTATTTCGGCAAAGCGCCAGTAACAGTCTTTTTGGATCATGCGGCTGTTGGTAAACTTTACTCGGGGAAAAACCTAACGCCCAGGTTAATAAGATGGGCTTTAAAACTCCAAAAATATAATCTAATAATAAAATATAAACCGGGTAAGGAAAACAATGTAGCTGACGCACTTTCTCGTATAAAACTGGACGATAAAGGAAATGAACTTAAACGCGCTGTGTTGACTTCAAAAATTTTAGATTCTAGAGATACGATTATCACTGAACTGAAAGCTGATCCTGAATTTGGAAATATCTATGCATATTTGAAAGACCCCGAAAGCTTTGAGCACACAGATATCGATGCGATAAGAAATAGATCAGAAAACTATGAAATAATAGATAATATATTATTTTATATGAAAACAACAAACGAAAATCTTGAGTACAAACCAGTCATCCCAGCCTCGCTTCGATTAAGCATTTTGAATGAATTACACGACGCGAAAACAGCGGGTCATTTAGGGGTAAGAAAGACTTTAAAAAGGGTACGCGAGGCGGTATATTTCCCGCAATTATACAAAATAGTAACTGCGTATGTCAGGTCCTGCAATCAATGTCAGTTAATAAATGATATTAATTACAGCCCGGCCGGGTACTTAAATAGCATTCGCGCTAGATTTCCGAATGAAATTTTAGGCATAGATTTTCTTGGTCCCTTTCCCCAGAGCGAGTTAAATAAAAATCGTTTTCTTTTAGTAATTGTAGATCACTTTTCAAAATGGACAGAAATTGTTCCACTTAAACGCGCGTCAACCAAAACAGTCGCACATGCATTCTTACACAGATACATTTTAAAGTACGGTGCACCGATAAAAGTCATTAGCGATAACGGAAAACAATTCATTAGTCAAATATTTGAAAACATATGCACTGGACTTGGCATACGCCATATCAAAATGGTTCCGTATAGACCACAGGCAAACATAACAGAAAGAGTGAATAAAAACATTGTAAAAATAATTCGCAGTTACGTTAGCACACATCACAAGCGCTGGGATGGCTACATAAATGAATTAGCTTATGCTTTAAGAAAGGCAAATTACGATACTACGGGAAAAACCCCAGCAGAATTATTTTTAGGCCGAAAGTTAATTACGCCTTTAGATAAATTATTCTTTGTGCAACATAGAGAGCAAGAGTTTAAACAGAAAGATGTGCAAAAACTTATTGATCAGGCGCTTAAAAGCTCGGATACGGCAAGAAATAAGCAAAAAATATATTACGATAGAAAACGCCGTGAAGCAGATTTTAAAGTTGGGGATAAAGTATTGAAGCGGAAATTTTCTTTATCAAGTGCCCCAGACTATTTTACTGCACAGTTAGCTCCAAAATTTGAAGGCCCCTATGTAATTCAGGAAATCAAAGGTGTCGTATTGTACCTTAAGAACGAGAGAGGGGAAATCTGTAAAGCAAGTCCCGACCAGGTGAAAAAATACTATAATCAAAATTATTTTGAAATCCTTAAAAGTTTCTTGCAGGACTCAAGCCTAAAAGAAGTAGAAGGTTCAGAAATAACGACAACCGTTCCACCACCCAAGAAGCAGAGAACTGAAGAGAGACCTAGCCCTTCTACAACCCAGGCGACGGTACCGAAAAGAAAAAAACGAAAATTTTCAGACTCCAGCATTTAAGAAAAACAAGAATGCAAAGCCACCGCGTAAAGAAACCTTAGTAAAGAGGAAAACACCACCTACAACATATCGCAGTAGAAATTATACATCAAGGAGAACGCTCCCAGGGCCAGAGAGTCAGGTGCAAACAAGGCCGCCGTTCCGGAAAATAAAAAGACAGCAGGAGGAACGAAAAGACCAGCAACAACAGAAGAAATTCAAGGACTCCAGACCGGAGGACGTCAAGACCAGCCGTCCAAGGGAAAAACGAAAAAGACAGCAACCCGACCATTGCTACGCCAAGAGGCCAGCATGCAGAGGACGCAAAAAAAAACTAATGTGGACGACACTCGGAGGTCAGTAAGGAGAAGATTGACGTCCATGAAACCTGTAACGTGGGAACAGTTTTTCCAGAAAAGAATGACGGAGTTTCAATCATCGAAAACTCAAAGATAAGTTAAAATCTTCTATAAAATTTTTTTCTTTTGTTCCGAAATGTTATGCGTAAGTACGAAGTTCTATGTTTTGACGAAAGTCAATATGTCTCGGTTGAGACTTAGTTTTGTTTTACTTTATTTAGCTAAGGCAAAAGTATTATTTTCTTTAAGTACAAAATCTAGGAACAAGCATTTTCTGTTGGTCGAAAGACTAATTCTGTTATGTTAAAGCCAAAATTTAGCCGAAGATAAAAATAACTTCGTATTCTTGTATTAATAAGAATTTTAGTTTCAGTGCCGCCAGCTTGGCGAAGAATGAGTAAAGTGTAAATACTTGTAAATATACGTAAATACTTGAATGTTATGTAAAAGTAGAATTTAGTCTAGAAGCATAAAATTTTAGATGCTAAAAGTAAATGCTTAAAAGCAATGAATTCGAATTTAAATATTAAAATTTAGATAAAATCATGCTTTAGAGCGAAAGCCTGCATGTCTAAAGATGAATGAGGGGGAAGTTAGAATGAATGTGTTTTGTAGGGTTCTCCACCTACACTTGAATATTAAAATGTTAAAGTAGCTCATCGAGTTATAGAATGCCGAGTAAGGTGTGTGTATTTGGTCGTGAATTCTAACAAATCATGGTGGTTAGGGGAAGTGTTGTAAGACTAAAACACGAATATTCCCGTTTGACACCACACATGGTGGAGAGCCAGGATAAAGTTAAATTAATTTTTGAATAATTGAATGAATGTGAATTAAGCAGTAACTAAGGAAAACGAATCTTTTAAAAACAAAAATTTATTCAGTGTCAAAAAAGTGTAAATTATAATGTATTTAGAAAGATTTTGATACTTATTCCTTCCAGATGCTCTAAGGAAAAGACCAAGATTGATTGAAGTCCAGGAAAAGTTGCTGTAAAAAGAGAGATTTATATAAGTATCGACAGAAGTTTAGTATACCTTTTGTTACATAAGATTTTTTTTTGTGTGTAAACGAGGCTCTTAAGAGTTAGTTCAGAATTGTAGAAACTTTTCAACAGGTCGTTTGTAGGACCTGCTTCCAAGTTTTCCAAATTCTGGCAGCGGCAAATGTAGGGTTTATATTTATTTTAACTTATTTTTAACTTATTTTAACTTATTAACATTTATTTTAAGTTTAAACTATCTTTCCTGTCAAGCCTTACTTTCCCCTGGAACTGCCAATGCCAGAGTATGTAAATTTTAGTAGAACGCGCAAGGATTCAAATTATCAGCCGAAGTTTCTGAGTTAAATAGAAAGGAAACGAGTTCAAGATGTGCTGTTCTTACTTCACGAGCGCGGAGGTAGTTAGCCAGAAATTGAAGATCCCCGCGTTTCGGCCTGTGTGCTTGCCTCGGAGAATTGTTAATCGTTCAACGTGATATTCAAAGTTTGCTGAATTAGCAGCGGTATTGTAAAACGCGGTGAGGTTAGTTACGTTTAGAGAGCCTCGTAGTTAGAGTCTTGTTATTATTTCTTTTCAGGTTCTTATTTTTATTTTACCTCCGGGTCGGCGTAGTTTGTGAGCGTCAAGAGCATGCAATTGTAATTTCTTAAGTTAAATAAAAAGGGACTTAAACCCTTAGCAAGACTCTGTCTAAATTCCAGTTTCAACAGTCACCTCTTGGTTGCGTGCAGGTTGCAGGCGCGCAACTCTACAAAGTAAAAATATGTAAATCAAAATTACAACTTACTTTTGCAACAGCTCCTTTACTGCTCATTTTAATTTGTGTACTACTCCTCTCTAGTCTAAAAATAAAAATATAATTTTCTGTACTACTTCATTTCTAGATTAATCCTGTCATATGATTTTCGCATTAATATGGTGGCGTAGCTAATTCGGAGATTAACTCAAAATTTTGTGGAACGAAATCTTTCCCTTAATTGGCAGCCATAATAAATAACTGCTCACAACTGTTCTCGTTAAGACGTTGTCTCGCTTCTTTTGTACTATCCCAACAATATCAAAAATTTTAATCTCCTCGGAGAAACATGATCAGTGCGCCAGTTTATTTGTGGCAGCAAAATGGCAATTTAAATGAAATGAGTATTTCGTCTGCCTTAGCTGCGGTGATTGCTAATCATTATGGATCAATATCTATGCAATCAACATTGCAACATCTAATTCTACTTCATTACATATATATCTCTGTATGTAAATATATATATATATATTTACATACAGAGAAAGACTAATATGCACTTACGCACAGAGATAAACGTAGGTTGTGGCGAAATGCCCGTGATAAAATATAAATCCACTTCGCCGGGTTTAAAATACTACGCTGTTTATATTTACGCAATGCATACGAAAACGTAGTTAGAATAGACACATCTTTATTACCATTTTTAAACTCAACTGCCAGATAGAATATTCTAAGTAAACAATATAATTCATATTGCCATTCCAAAAAGGTAAATATAAAACGATATAACTGTATTCATTTCCAACATTTCCCCACCTTGTAAAATGGGAATTTTGCAACATCAATATAACTTAAAGTTCTAAACTAAAATTTAAAATCAATAAAGTTCATGTATTTCAAAAGTCTCAATAAATTCATAAGTCTAGCTTTTGCGGAGGATGTACTTCTCTGCCAAGACGATGTTTTCTAAAACATCTTGTATTATTTATTCGATGTTCTTTGATAGGCGTATATTGAAATTTTTAGTCGTTTTGTTTTATTTTATAAATTACTACATTATTTCCCATGAAAGGGAGTTTATCTGAACTTTTATTTAGTTCGAAAGGGAAGAAGCGTTGAAATGGCCTAAGTACAACTCCAGAGCATGGTTTTAGCTTCACAAGACGCGTGATATTATCTTTCCCTGGGAACAATTCAAGTACTCGACCCAACGTCCAGTCTATGTGTTTCTTGTTATCATTTCCGATGAGAGCAATGTCATTCACTTTAATTATTCTTCTTTTTCCCTTTGCAATATTTCGGAGAAAGCCTAGATATGCCTTCTTAAAACGATTTCTAAGTCCTTCTCTAACTCGTTGTAAAGTTTTCCATCTTTCTATAATACTCATAGAATTAATTTCATCTAAATCATACACATTACTGTCAATTACGTTTTGTAGGAACATAGAAGGTTTTAACGGTGACAAATCATCACCTTCCTCCGACAGGTACGTCAAAGGTCTGTTGTTCATTAGGCTTTCACATTTGCACAAAAGGATTAGAAATTCTTCATATCTTAAACAAGCGTGTCTCAAATTTAGATCCTTTAAAATTCTTATTAACCTCTCCCAAAATCCTCCCCACCATGACGCTGTGGGAGGATTGAATTTCCATTTTATTTTCAATAAAACATACTTCCTTTCGATATCAGCCCAAACCAATTGATTCATAGCTTTATTTAAACCTACGAAATTCGAATCATTGTCTGAATACGTGACTCCAACTCGACCTCTTCGTGAAATAAAACGCCTAATTGCATCTATAAAAACGTTTGTGCTCAAAGAAGTGTTTAATTCAAGCTGAACAGCTCTAAAATCTGCACACGTGAAAATTACTATCCAAGCCTTTAAATTCCTTTTCAAGAAAACTGGGCCGGCGAGATCGATTCCTGTCACTTCAAATGTTTTGAGCATTTTTGTCCTGTTTTCAGGTAAAGGAGGAATAGGTACTTCTAAGGCCTTTACAGCATATCTCTAGCATGTGACACATCAGAGGTAGAAAAACTGTACCACAGAATGTACAGTTTTTCTACTCTGATAATCCACACTAATTATCTCAAAATCATTAGAAGTGTTTGTGTTCCAGCATGTTTATGTTCTAAGTGTAATTGCTCGATAATTCTTTCTATAATTACATTTTTGGAAGGTAGCAATATAGGGAATGTATATTCCAGCAAAGCTGAAGAATCTAAAACTCAAGATTTCATTCTTAAAATTCCATTTCATCAACGAAAATCTGAAGATTTTTCAAATCAGACTTTTTTCGTTCTTCTTCAAAAGCGTGCTTTTGTATAAGAAAAAATAAAGTTTTTTCGGCTTTCTCGCGGGTCGAAATCTTAACATCCAAGGAACAGTTCGTACAATCATAGAATATTTCGAAAATCTGGAGGCAAGTTTGGCTAGAATAGTTTCAGCCGTTGAATTCTTCGCCGAAATGACGTTCTTTATCAATTTATTTCATATCTAAATCAGGATAATTTGAAGGCTAAGTTTCTGGAGATTTCTTCAGAAATTCAGGTCATGTCCACCATTGGGATTTTAGGAGTTGCAATGGATAGCATCCTCTTGCCAATTAATCAGCAGGGTTTAAGATCTCTGGTATATGTTTCCAACATACTTTCTTTGCTGTAATCTTGAATCTCTTTAACTCGGTTTTCTCCAGAAACAGACCAATTATTTCGCTTCTTTAGCCATGCTATAACCACTGAAGAATCCGATCAAAAATAAGTCTTCGTGTTTATATAATTCAAGCTTTTAATAGCCAATTGATATAATCTTACACCCAGAAGTGGGGCCATTAATTACAACTGCGGTAAAGTGATCTCTTTCAATGGTGTAAATCGGGATTTTCTTAGGACAAAAGTAAACTTCTTCATGCTCTTCGGTTCTTAAAAATATACAGGCACCATAAGCTAGTTTATTTGCACCGCAGAAAACGTGTAAAGAGCTTATTGAATTATTGAAAATTCTTCTTGGGATTCGGTAGTCATTCAAAAAATGTATTTCTGTAGACCATTTACTGAATTCTTTCTGAATGACTTCTGGTAGTTCCTCGTTCCAGTCAGACTTTAATTTCCAAGTCTTCTGCAGAATAATCTTTGGAATAAGAAGTGCTGGTGAAGAAACTCCTATAGGATCAAAACTTTCTGAATGCATGAAAGGAGGATTCGTCTTGTGGGAGCTTCAGACCAAGATACTACTCGGCATCCCAATTCATGTGATGGGCGGTACCACTGAAGACCAAGCACATTTTCTAGACTCTCATTAAAATCTAAACTACTTTTTCAACCTCTAAGGCTGAACCCAGTTGTTGATATCAGTTCTGTGGCTTCATTAATGTGTGATTCTATTTCTTCTTCTTTAAAAACACCAGTAAGACAATTATCCATATAGAATGTGCCTTTTAACTTTTTTGCGATCTTGCTTAAATGTTTAGGTGGATTTTCTAACAAATTATTTAGGCATGCTGAAAGAAGAAATGGAGAACAGCAAACACCAAAAACTACTCTGCATGGCCTAAATTCAACAATATTTCCTTTTTCCCACCATAAGAAGCGTAGGAAATTTCTATCTGCTGGATCAATTTCAATTTGTATAAATGCCTTTTCTATATTAGAAGATAAAGCGATTGAATAAATTCTAAGATTAGTTAAAACTATCGGAATTAAATCTATTAAATTTGGTCCAATTTCCAGACAATCGTTCAGAGAAGATCCATTTTCATCTTTGTTTGATGCATCAAATACTGGCCTAGTTCTTTACTACATTCTTTAAAAACAGCTCTATGTGGTAAATATCATTTCCATCATTTCCATTTGTTTCCGGTACAATTTCAATTATTCCCATTTTCCACCAGACTTTAATTACATCGTCATATTCTTGAAACTTGTTTAGTTTCTTCAATTTCTTCGATGTATTCTGGAGTCATTTTTCAGCAGCCTTAAGATTAGATTGTAAGGAAGAGCAGACATTAATCAATTGAAGACGTACTACATAACGACCTGCAGCTTCATTTAATTTGGTAGTATTCTCAAAAAATTTCACGTCTTCTTTATCTTTTTCCTCTTGTGTAATTCTTTCAACAGGTTCTGAAATGCCTAGTGTTTCTAACTTCCAAAATTTCGATGTTTCAATAGAGCATTTCATTAAAATAAGCAAACAAGAAAAAAAAAAGACGTTGGGTCGTAACTACTACCTAAGAGTGTCCAACCTAAAGTGGTTCTGACAGCCACTTTAGGTTGGACACTCTTAGGTAGTAGTTACGATTCGTTAGGTTGGACACTCTTAGGTAGTAGTTACGATAAAATTATTTACTAAAATTCTTTTCAACAGAAACCACCTCAAGTGTTAAAATTTTCGCCCAAGCGTCTGCGCCTAATAATACCTGGATATCTTCCGAATAATGATTATCTTTTAAACAATCATTTATCTTGATTCCTTTACTTTTAAGGATTTGATAAACCTTCTCATTTTTAAATCTTGGTACGTTAGTACAAATTTGATCAGATCCAATAACACCAAATTCAAAAACAATTTTAGAATCAAGGCTTGATAACTTAGTTTTGTACATATCATATGTCGAGAATGGAATCCTCTTACCACCTAACAATGCTTGCGATAAAGTTACCTTACCCTGTGGTATCAAATTAAATTCTTTTGCAATCGAATTCTTAATATAACTTTTCTGAGAGTCTGAATCACATAATACTCTCACTGGATATGGTTTATTATCAACAACAATATGCGCAATCAGAGTTTGTAAATACGAAACGGAATAGTTATATGAAATAGATAAAGTTTTAACTACTTCTGATTCATTTTCATTCTGAGACGTTTTATCATTTTCATAATTTCTAATTTTGGAACGCATTATAGAACAATGCTGACATTTACATATGCTCATCTTACAAAAACTCGACATTTTGAACTTATATATGACCATTAAACATTTAAAACAAAACACCTTTCTTTTTCAGTATTTTACGAGGCTTATTCGAAAACTAAGCACCGTTTAAAAAAAAAAAAAAAGTAGTAAAACAATTTTTTCGAATCCAATTTTATTTTTACATGAAAATACATGTCTTAAACTATTTTTCAACATAGTTTCCGCCAATGATAAACACTTGTCATAGAGGGTGACCAGTTTTTGTATACTATCGTCAAAGAAACTTCCCGCCAGTTTCGATAACCACGACTCCACAGCATTTTTCGTGTCATCGTCAGATCCAAAGCGCTTGCCACCAAGCTCGCGCTTCATGTGCAGGAACAAGTGATAGTCGGACGGCGCCAAGTCCGGGCTGTACGGCGGGTGATCGAACTGCTCCCAATGAAACTGCATGGATCTCAAAAATGCGTTTGATTCCGTGTGGTGGCCTGGTATCCTTGAAGCCTTGCGCAACATTAAATGCCCTCGGAACATATTCAAGCTAATGAATAGTTTCCTAACAAACAGAGCAACGATAATCATCAGCAACAACTGTATAGTAGAAAGAAGAATAACGAGGGGCTGTCCATAGGGCTCTTGTCTAAGTGCAGACCTGTGGAACATCACCTTCAATTATATCACCTCCTACAAGTGGCCGGACCATACAAAGCTCATCGCCTTTGCCGACGATGTGGCCTTTGTAACAAATGGGCATTCAAGAGACATACTAGAAAAGAATAGTAACGAGACTCTCTCCATATTCCATTCCCTCTGCGTCAATCAAAAACTAATAATTTCAGAGCCCAAATCACATATTATTTTATTTCCAAAACCGGGCAAATCGCTACAAAGGCTACCTTGCATTAAAATCCATAATAGAAGAATCAAGATCTCAAAAGATATCAAATTCCTCGGATTGAAAATTGACCAAAAGTTTTCTTGGATCCCACACCTCATGGAAATTCGGAAGAAGACCCAAACTATTTCTAGAGCCCTCGCAAGGATGCAAGGCACAACGTGGGGCCTCAAGTCGAGGATGCAAAACATTCTCTATAATACCGTGATCGAAAAAATAATCCTCTACGGGGCATCAGCATGGACTGACCCTATGACAGTGAAAAAGAAAAGACTCTTAGCTTCGATCCAACGCCCCTTCCTCTTACAAATAGCAAAAGCATACAGAACTACCTCAACGGCAGCTCTCTGTGTATTAACAGGAATCCCACCCCTCCACCTGAAAGCAAAAGAAGATGCAAATTTAGCCACGTTATTCCACCTGAAGAAAAACATAGAGGTAGAAGATCAAAACCTGTGCCCCCTTGATTTTGAACAGCCACGAAATCCTTACCTAAGACACCCTGCAGTACATGCAAAACTCAGAATATCTACAAAAGAAGACACCCTCAGTGTACCTTCATTTCCAGTCGTGTACACAGATGGGTCAAAGTTAAACGAAGAAGTAGGATGCGCGTTCTTTGCACTCCTCTCAGAACAAGAAACAACAGAATGGAAAGGACACCTAAGGAACAACATCAGCGTTTTCCAAGCTGAGCTTTCAGCCATAAAACACGCTATTCTATGGTCTCATCAAAAGCATCTAACATATGTTACCATCTACAGTGATAGCCAAGCGGCAATTAAAGCTGTCAATGATGTAACAAACAAATCATCAATAGTGCAAGATATCTACGATTTATTATCACAGCGCAAGAGAACATCTATAAAAATAAAGTGGGTAAAAGCGCATGCTGGACAAGCCCAAAATGAAAGGGCAGATGCGCTTGCTAAAAATGCAGCTCAAGACCCATCTCTACCTCCAATCAATGTCCCATTCCCTAAATCGTATGTGAAACATATGTTGAAAAAAAATTACATTAAAAAAATGGCAAACTGAATGGGAAAATGCAGAAGTAGGTAGAAGGCTTTTCAACTTCTACAAGAAACCCACATATGATCCAATCTCTTATAACTTCTTCATCAACATATTCTTATCTGGACATGGTCCTTTCCCCACGTACTACTTTGCACGAAATTTGAGCGAATCAGACAAGTGCGTATGTTGGGAAAAGGGAGACCCAGAGCACTATATTTTCAAGTGCCAGCTCACAAAAGAGCTACACTGCAAAGGAAGGTCACAAATTACGCCTGAGTACATTAAATGCATGCTAACGATACCTCATTTACAACAAAAGGTTTCCTTGATTATGAAGAAACTTTTTGCATATAAAAGAGAAGACATATGTCAAGATGCTATCGCATCTGTATAAATACCTCTTATTCTACAACTTGCAAAAATAATGCAAGATTTCAGAAATATTGCAAGTGTCTGAAACAGGCTAAATATGGTATAAATAGTTTTTATAAAATAGTTACATTAAGAATTTGGACTGTATTAGTGTAATAATTAAATCATTAATTAAAAAATAATGTAAATAATATACGACTCTATTAGATATATTAGTGTAAATGTAAGTATTATGTGATTTTCTAATGTATATTTTCTGTATTTATGATACATTAATTTACAAAAATAATAATGTAAGACTTCAGTGTGATGTGTGTAACAAGTTAAAAAAATGAAAGGAAATGTATTAATAAGAGAATTCGCCTTAGTAATTCAACTAAGTATGATAAAATGCACCAAAAAAAAAATCTTCAATTAGCTCCTTAAAATGATGTTTATTTTAATTCGATGTAACTAGATATACTAATGTAAATATATTGTTTGTATGAAGTACAATGTACAATGAAAGTTTGTATGTATGTTCGAAGTAATTATGTTATTTCAATCTGCCATAATCCAACTTTTGTTGATAGGTTAATTTCTTTGCAATAATTGTATACTATGTCTTTGTAATTGTATATTCAATACGTAAGTCTAATATTAATGTAAAATTAGTATGTAAATGTCTTGGTAGGCTAGCATCCGATGCGGGCCAACTAAAAGCCCAGCGGGGTACAGTAGTGCAGCGGAGCAACACCTGTAAAAGTCACTGACGAAGTTCTGGTGCTCCGTCCACTTTTCCCTGTCCCTGTCCCTGCTCCCAATGAAACTGTCGAATTAACGATTGAGTTACACCAGCAGTATGGGGCCTAGCATAGTCACGGAGCAACACAATTTCTTTGCTGAGCATGCCTCTTTGTTTGTTTTGAATGGCACGCCTTAGTTTTGTTAATGTCTCACAATATCGTGCCGCATTAATGGTTTCACCTCTGGGAAGAAATTCAGTAAGCAAAACGCCTTTCCTATGCCAGAAGACAGTGCACATGATTTTTTGTGATGACATTGTCACTTTGAACTTTTGTTTTTTCGGAGAATGTGTGTGTCTCCACTCCATCGATTGTTGTTTCGATTCTGGTGTGAAATGACACACCCAAGTTTCATCACCTGTCACAATTTGGTTTAAAACGTTTTCTCCCTCATCACTGTAAAGCGTGAGAAATGTCAGAGCATTACCAAGTCGCTTTGTTTTGTGAACATCAGTGAGCATTTTTGGAACCCATCGGGAACACAGTTTGCGATAATTCAAGCGGTCAGACACAATTTCGAACAAAACAGTACGTGAAATTTGTGGAAATGCCTCTGAAAGAGTTGTCATTGTGAAGCGTCTGTTCTCATGGATTGCTTCATCAACTTTCCTTACCAAATCATCGGTGACAACAGAAGGCCGATCACTCCGAGCCTCGGCGGGGACATTTGTTCGACCTGCATTAAACATTCTTACCCACTTTCTCACCATTCCATCACTTATCACGTATTCACCGTAAACTTCTGTCACTTGACGATAAATTTCGGCCGGTTTAACATTCCTCGCGTTCAAAAATTTAATCACGGCACGAATCTCACAGTCAGCGGGAGAACTAATTGTCTTAAACATTTTGAATGTGCCAAGCAAACTGAAAACACAACATAGAGCAACCAAAATGACGACAATTCAAAGTCAGTGAACAAGAAAGACTAGTGCGCATGCGCGGGACGCCTACCACAGCGCTGCGACGGTGTGATATCTGGCGACTCGTAGAAGCCATCGTAGCTAAAGTAGACTCATCCCATCTACGATCTGAATTCGCAGAACGCATCGTTCAACCACTGCAAAAAGTATATATTTTTATTAACTCTGAGAAAATCGAAGCTATCGTAGACTCTGGAACGCAGATAACGATCGTACATTCATCGCTCATTCCAAATTTAGAGGAGAGAGAAGGAGGTAAAATATTGCTAACACCTGCTTTCGGACAACCAATTGAAGCAAAAGTTTGCCGTGTACCTATTTACCATAAAGATCATGGAAGCAATATATTTAATTTTGTGGATACATTAATTGCAGTGACTGATAAGCTAAATGTGCCTTGCCTAATAACTCCAGAAGTATACGAACTGTTGATTAATCCTGCGGCAGAAGAACCAAACGTAGAAAGAAATAATTACGGAAGCGAAAACTTACAAACTTTATTCGCCAATGCACAGTCAAACGACAGCGTTGATTCCCCCCCCCCCCCGCTAATGCTTATGGAGGAGAAAAACGAAGAGGAGGAAGGGAAGAAGGCGAGTGTTTATGTAAACACAGACTTATCGTCTGCTGAACGCCTACGCGAAGAGCAAGTTAACTGTCCCTCGCTGAGAGAAGCATGGAAGCTAGCAATAGAAAAAAAAGGAAATTATTTATTTATTGATCATCTTTTACATCACCAAGAAAAAATATTAGGACAGAATGTTTTTCAGTTAGTGCTTCCACTTAGTAGAAGAGCGCAAGTGTTGGAATTAGCACATAGTTCCATTTTCGGTGCACATCTTGGGATAAGAAAAACAAAGGAGCGAATACGATATTCATTTTATTGGCCTGGATTAGCACAAGATGTTGAAACCTTTTGTAAAACGTGCAAAGATTGTCAGTTGAAAAGTCCAGAAAAGCAATCTGACAAGATTCCCATCACACCGGTCAGAAGGCCAGGATTACCTTTCGAAACAGTTAACATCGACATTATTGGACCTATTGAACCTTCCTCTGCTAGGAAACATAAATATGTGTTATGTCTGGTAGATCAACATTCCCGATGGCCAGAAGCCATTCCACTGAGAAGCTTGACAGCAAAAGCCACTTGCGACGCGCTTTTGGAGATTTTCATGAGAACAGGAATTCCTAATACAATAGCTAGTGACAACGGAAGTAACTTCGTTTCAAAATTAACTAAAGAATTCCAGAAAAGACTAGGTTCTCACCCTAGGTTCTGTACACCTGCTTACAGTGCTTCAAATGGATTAGTAGAAAGATGGAACAAGTCCTTCAAGCAAATGTTACATCATGTCATCAGGACTGATCCTTCGAATTGGGATAAGCACATCCCATACCTGCTCTTTGCATACAGAGAAGTACCAAACTGCACCACGGGTGTCTCACCATTTCAGCTGATGTATGGAAGACAACCAAGAGGTCCTTTCGCAGTACTGAAGTCTTCATGGTCAGGAGAAATACCTATACCACCTAATCTAAGTGAATCGGCAGTGGATTACTTACAACTTTTAAAAATAAGGTTAGAACAAGAAGCCGAACAAGCCAATTTAATTGCAAGTGATAAACAACAAAAATATGCTGAGTACTTTAATCGGAGATCAATACCAAAAAATTTCAAAATCGGAGAACATTTACTCATACCAGATTCAAATAACAAACTCTATGCACGATGGACTGGTCCAGGAGAAATCGTGAATCATTGCCCACCTCATTCCTATAAAGTAAAACTACCTGATGGAAAGATCAAACATGTTCATGCAAATAAAATTAGAAAATTCCAAGCTAGTGTCAATGCAGTTGGAGTGATATTTGAAAATGAAGAAGAATTTGGAGAAATTATAACTTTACCAGGAAAAGATCTCTCGACCCCCCTGGAAGATTTTAAAATAGATGCAAATCTGAATTTAGAAAATTTGAATCCGCAGCAGAGAAGAAAATTGATAGCTCTTATCAACAAACACCGAGCACTATTCACCGGAAAGCTGAAAATAGCTAAAGTTGAAGCTCATAAAATTAGATTAATACCCAATATGGAGAGGAAGAAACCTTACATTTATAGGATTCCTGAAGCATTGAAACCCAAGGTCGATGAAGAAGTAGAAGAATTATTGAAATCGGGACTAATAGAAGAAAGTAATGCAGAAATAGCTCAGCCAGTAGTTTGTGTAAGCAAAAAAAATGGAGATATCAGATTGTGCTTAGATTATCGAGCTTTGAATGCAGTGACGAAGCCAGATGACTTTCCTATGCAAAATGCCATTGATTTAATGTACAGTATAGGAAGAGCCAACGTCATAACAACTTTAGATTTGCTGAAAGGATATTGGGCAATTCCCATGGAGGAACAAAGTAAAGAGTACACATCGTTCAAAACTCATCGAGGTCAATATCAGTTTAAAGTGCTACCCTTTGGATTAAGGAACGCAGCAGCAACTTTTCAGAGAGTAATGAATAACGCGCTGAAAGAATTTCAACAATTTTCAAGAGCCTATATTGATGACATAGCTATATTTTCCACGGATTTCGACACTCATCTCCGACATCTGGATAAAGTTTTTACCAAACTAGAGTCACTTGGATTTACTATCAATTCGAAGAAATGTTCGTTTGCAAAACCTCAAATTAAATATTTAGGACACATCATTGGATCAGGAAAACATCAACCAGATCCCGAGAAAATAGAGGCAATCAAGAAGCTGGAAACGCCGAAAACGAAAAGAGATCTTAAAAGTCTGTTAGGACTATGTAATTATTATCGCGATTATATGCCAGGGTATGCAGAGATCGCCTACCCACTCACAGAACTCACGAAAAATAAACAACCGGAAATACTCGAATGGAAAGAAATTCATGAGTCAACATTTCAACAACTGAAGGAACGATTAGCGATGTCAACGGAGCTGATCACCCCAACACTGCAGGATCCGTTTGTCATTCATTCTGATGCATCCCAAATCGGAATAGGTGCATGTTTGTCACAGCAAAGGGGAGAGAAGCAATTTCTCATCTGCTACGCGAGCAAGAAATTATCGAAACCTCAACAGAGCTGGCCGACTATAGAGCGTGAAGCTTATGCTATAGTATGGGCATTGAAGAAGTTTGAACCTTGGATATTCGATTCATCGGTGAAAATTGTGACTGATCATAATCCTCTAGCCTTTATAGTGAGAAATGCTCCGCAATCGTCCAAATTACAACGATGGGCCATAGCTTTGCAGAAATATAATCTCGAAATAGAACATTGCCCTGGAAAAAAACTGTCAAACGCGGATGCATTATCCAGACTTCCCACTTGTGAACTTTGAACATTAATTTACTGTTCATCTTCACGAACATTTTGTATAGTTAATAATTAGATAGTTTTCTTTGCTTTTCATAATCATTTTACAGTTTTGTGCAAATAAGATGTTTATGTAATTTGAAATAGATAGAGAAATTATTGGATAACAAATATTCGAGGTAAGTGGTAAATTTAGATATTTGTCTCCCAAGGATTTAAATCATGCTGCAGCATCATTAATTAAAAGGAATGTTAAGAATATAATTTTATATATATATAAGAAACTTAATAATTTTACTGTCATCATTGGAATAATACTAGGGTATATTTTAACATGTTTATAAAAGAAAATATCAACTTGGTTTCTTTGAATTAAAAATTGATAAATTGTTACAATAATAATAAGGTTCGGTACAAGTGAAGTTAAAAATGATTTATCTATGTTTATATATAAAAATGTGTTATCTATGCTTATGTAGTAAATTGAGGTATGTCTATAGTAATTGAGATTTGAAAATTAGGAGAGAATGTATAAAAGTATATGTAGTTTTTTTTTCTTTTTCACGTTGATCGCAAACAGTTGCTAGATTTTAGTTTCCAGATTGCTGATTGATTTGTAAATAATATCAACAACAATCTTACGACGGGGGTGTGATATCTGGCGACTGTTTGGCGATCAACAGAGCATACTTGGCGCAGGTAGCCCTTCTCCGAAAAGGGTTAATGTATTTATTAGGAGTTGCAGGTTAGCCTCGGAAGAGGAAGGTAGTAGATTGTACTATGCGGTAGGAGCGACGTACTGCTCTGAGTAACTATTATATTATTATTTGAATTATATATTTAATAAATGTTTGTTTCGTCTTGCTAAATGGTGCCTTGTTAAACCACGAAGTCATCACAGACGGCGCTAGAATGAAACGGTACTTAGTTTCCGAATACGCTACGTATTACGTTCATCAATTGAAGAATCAGCAGCTGTAGCACAAGTCTTGAGAATTATGACTTTTTCTATCACAAAAAAATGCAACTCTTTCTTTAATTCGAGAATTCTCTGTTGAAACTAGGGCAGCAACCGTAGGAATATCTTTATTTCTGATGTTAATTCTCGAATTATCTTTTGCTTTGCCATTAAAAGGAAATTTTCTTTCATCATTAAAAGAACCATTTCTAAGTTTTAATCTTTCCTCACCTTCTACTTCTATTTTTAAAAATTCCAATAATTCCCATAAACAATCGTCAGAAGTTTAGTCGAAGCCTTTTTAGTTACCCGGTGTCATTCCCAGATTTTAAAAATGTTTTTTGGAATAGCTGACACAACTAACGGGAAAAGCATTGCTGCAATTTTTTCTTTAGTTACGCCTAAAGATTCTAAGGCACGTAACTGTGTTTCTAGTTGGTCATAGAGTTGCGAAATTGGAATACATTTCCCTTTTAGTGGAACTAGGGGCAATAATTGACGAACACAGCGTTCTATTAAAAATTCTTCCGCCCATATCTGAATTTTAAAAGATCTATAGCTTTCTCATAAGTTTCTTTTGACGGTGGGAAACCTTCGATTAATTTTTGTGCTGATGACCCAGGTTTCATACTAAGTCTCAAATATTCAAATTTATATTCATCGGATAAAGAATGATCATTATGAATTTTAGTAAACTGTCCCCCGTAACCAATCCAGTTTCTTGAATCTCCATCAAATTTTGTTAATTCTATCTTAGGTAATTTTATCTGAGTTTTGAACCCAGTATGAGATATAGCTTCAACATCTGAGAGTACTGTTTCAGTAAAAATTGTTTCATTAATTTTAAGAAATCTTAATTCGGACTCACCCCATTTCGCCATTTCTTCTTCCACCTTATCTTTTGTCACATTTTTATCTTTCAGAAGTTCTAAATGAGTGGAATTATAGCATTAAACCTTTCATTTTTTTTATTTTTAATGCTTCAAATCTTGCTTTCAATTCTGTTTTATCCCCACTACTGGAGATAAGTTCTTCTAAACTATTTGCTTCTACTGTGAACAACCGTCGGTACTACTTTGGTAGACGGTTGCACGGATTTTTGGCGATTTACTTTGGCGCAATTGTTGGCCCGTTTTTTACAATCGTCAGCCATCTTGAAAGACGCCGTTTTTACGTTATTTTCCACGTGGTAAAGTATTCGAAACTTAAAAAAAATAAATATCGTTAAAAATAATGGATTCATTTTTTTGTTGAAAACGTTGTTTTTTAAGATGGCAAGCAAGTGTAAATAAATACATTTACTACGAGTATAAAATACTAAAGAAAGGCTAAATTATTACCTTTCATAATGCACAGAAATAGAATAAAAATACCGCTATAAAAACATTGCACCAACGTTTAATTGGTTTAAAGTATTACGCAAATTGAATATCGAATTAAAAACCATCACACCAACATTTAAAAGAATTAAAATATTACTTAAATTAAATACTTTAAATGAAGTAAATAAGAACGCTTCGTACACTAGAGCTAAAATGACAATAATTAGTTTATAATCGGTAAAAAAGGAGAAATGTCTAATAATTTTCTTACCGTTACAGAGGTTATTTCTTCCAACATGACCACAATACCATATACGGCCATCTCAGAATCGGCTCTTCTAACGATCTTCATCTGTGATATACATTTTCGCACTTCATTGAAGAAGCAATTAGCGAGGTTTCCTCCAAAAATTTTAAATAAATTTCCTCTGACCCTTGTAAGAATTTATAAATAAATCTTTGATTAGGAAAGCCAGGCTGGCGAAAATAAGGTCTCAAAGGACAATTTTTTGATTCTGATACCAAAAATTCTTGGTACTTATCAAAAACAACATTCATCTTTGAAGTAGACTTTTTGAAGGAATTCGAAGATATGAATTAAATTTTAAAATGGCGCGGTAATGCACAAATTTTCAGCAACCTATCAGGGAGCTGATTACAGCTCGTTAATGCACAAATATTCTCTAACCAATCAGAAAGCTGATTACATCACGCCTAGAATTAAAGTTATTTAAATAATCATACATAATAAAATCATTTTAAAAAAGAAATGCAAAATTAAATTGTATTTTAATATTTAACAGCCATAAATAATGTTTAAAACATTAGATTAAATTTATAGATATTAAAATCAATTACTTTTAAAGTAAGGTGACGTCATTGATTACATCATCCACAGCATAAAATTTCATAAAATACCATAAACAATAAAATTTGTATTTCAAATAAAAATGCAAAATTAAATTGACTTTTAATATTTAGAAGCCATAAATAACATTTAAAACACGGAATTTATGCATAATTACACTCATTATTTTTTAAATAAAATGACAACAAAGTATCGGTTACCATAAAGAACTTATCCATCAATGGGTTTACCATAAGTCGTAATACTCACCAAAAGAAAAATTGCCAAAAATCGCCAAAATCCGTGCAACCGTCTACCAAAGTAGCACCCAACCGCCGAAGAACTTGTCGTTCTGTCGTATCCATAATCTTAATACACTGTTTTGAAGAACATGAATCAGAAATGAAACTTAACAAATTCTCCAAAATTTTATCAGGGCCATTTCGCCACATTTTGGCGCACGGACTAGGGACTTAAAATAAAAATCCTTTTTGCCAGGTTTAGAATACTACGGTGTTTATTTTTACGCAATGAATACGAAAACGTAGTTAGAACAGGCATATCATTACTACCATTTTAAAACTCCACTGCCAGATAGAATGTTCTGAGTAAACAATATAATTTATGTTGCCATTCCAAAGAGGTAAATATAAAACGATATAACTGTATTCATTTCCAACATAGGTATTAGATCCGGAAAAATCTGCCAGAGTGCCAATGAAAATTAATACATACATTGAACTGCTGTGCTTAACCACCAGGGTGCCTGGGCGCATAACCCTACCCCTCATTGAATAACATGATAAACGTTTCGAATTATGAGAAATATAACTGAATGTGCTAAATAATTAAATAAATACATATTTTTTTCCTTAAGTACCTAATTACTAATCCATACATAATTAACTATTTTTTAACAACTATTTCACAGAAGAATACATGTACACACAAGAGAAACAAAATACGAAGTGCGACGCCTTAGTGCCACTAGTAAAAACAAAATGCAATCATTAGGAAAAAAGAACAATATACAATAAAGAATCTGAGCAACAATTTGCATAACACATTTGCAAAATTACATATTACTAACATTTAGGATCGCCCTTGGGCGTTTACTGAAATTGGAGTCCCTAGTATCATAACAATAGTTAACAACCACAGGATTGTCCAGTTCCTGTTTATCATAAAATGCCCTAGATAGGCGGCAATAAAAATCACAAAGATCCTCTATTCTTAACTCTTTACGAATTTGGCTATTCCGAATGTACCAGGGGGCATTACATATCATAAGCAATACCCCGTTTTGGGCAGCTTGTAACTGCCTTCTCAAACTTTTGCACGAGTATGCCCAGACGAGGCATGTATAACTAAGAATTAGACGCAACATGGTTTTGTAAATGAGCAACTTATTATCAATAGATAGAACACTGTTTCGAGCAATTAAGGGGAAGAGTGAAGCTTTACTAGCTCGAAACTTCCTGAGGATATGTGTAACGTGTGGGTTCCATGTAAGAGATTTACTGAGGATCACCCCAAGATAAGGGACCTGCTTGACCCAGGGAATGTCCACACCATACATTTGCAGGTGAGTCGGGAAATTCTTCTTAGTAGTAAACAGTATGGCATGTGTCTTGTCGACATTCACTTTGACTTTCCATTTGGTCAGCCAAGTCTCTAGCGAGTGGATGTGGTGTTGTAGTTGTTGTATTGCTGAACTAACAAATGCACTTTGCGTAAGGATCGCTGTGTCGTCTGCATACATGGCTAGTGTTGTGTTGTGGGTTGTGGGGATGTCGTTCACGTAAATATTGAATAGGGTAGGGCCCAGAAGGGATCCCTGTGGAGCATCAGCCCGTATAGGCCGGTTTGTGGATAATGAACCAGAAACATGAACGACAAAATGTCTACCGGTTAGGTAGGATTTAATTATGTTTGTGATGTAGCCTGGGAGTCCCAGGTTCTATAATTTGTATATGAGGGCATCCAGCCATACTCTATCGAACGCCTTGGCGACATCTAAGAAAAGTCCACCAGTGACACGATGTTGTTGCATCCCACTGCTTATTAACTCAACAACTCTGTAGAATTGATGCGTTGTCGAGTGCTTACGCCTGAATCCAAACTGATAGGGTATGAGGATCTTCTGCTCATCCAGGAAGATGTTTATTCTATGGAGAATAACTGCTTCCACGATTTTGCTAATTGAGCTTAGCAAACTGATTGGTCGATAACTCTCAGGAGCAGTCGCAGGCTTGTTGGGCTTTAGCAGAGGGACAATCTTGGCAGTTTCCCAACAGGTTGGGAAGTATTGCCATCGTAGTATGATATTCACTAACTTGGTGAAGTAGAGTATTATCTTCACAGGGAAATGCTTGATCATCTCGTTTGTGACCCCGTCTACTCCAGGGCTCTTCCTTTTTGCAATTCGCATGATATAGAGACAGACCTCCGATGGCATGACTGAGATAATGTTGTCTGTGCATGGCTGAGTTGTAAAATTGGAGTGGAAGTCAGCAATAAGCTGTTCAGTGTCTGAGTCTGAAATGCTGTTAATGCAGAACTGAGATTCCAGATGCTGAGCTAAAAGTTCAGCTTTCTCAGTTCCGGTGTAATGGATCCGTTGAGGGCCGTGAAGGGGCGGAATGGCGTTGTAGCATTTTTTGTACCTCTTCACTCCTTTCCACAAGGAGTTATCCTCTGCAGAAAGAGATCTGAGGTAGTTAGTCCAGCGATCTTGTGAGAGTTTATTTGTAAGAAACGACCGCTTCGCACAGGCGATTGAAGTTCCTTTTATTATCACGGTGTCTGGTACGTTGATACGCTCGTCTTGCAGCATTTCTCTGTTTAATCAATAATCTGAGCTCTTGAGGCTTGTGTTTCATACCAGGTTTAACTTCAACTTGTGCTTTCTCATAAGCATTTTGTATATTTTCAGTGAGGTTCTTGACCAAACTATCAATGTCACTCCTCTTGTGTATCGTGGGTAAAGTGTACTGAGTGTTGGAGAGGGCTTTGGCAAAGACCTGCCAGTCTGTACGAAAGGCCCTGGTGTCTGATGTAGTATATCTGCTGAGGTCCAGAATAATCCTAACAGGATTGTGATCACTTGAAAGTTCGTCCAGTACGGAAATATCCAGTGGAGAACTGGTGTTCCGCAACAGGAAAAAATCAATAATTGCGGTGGACCCAACAGCATACCGTGTTGGGGTACTTGGAACTGCCAATTTAATCCGTACCGACGCTGCCAAGGAATAAATCAGTCTGCCTGTTTCATTAGAAGTGTAGCAGTTCCATGCGCGGTGTCTTGCGTTCAAGTCTCCACCAATAATAACATGTGTACCAAGTGTGAGTAGAATTTCATGGTCTGCCTGAACGACAGCCACAGGTCTCATGGGAGGAATGTAGGTGGAGACAAAAGTGTATGGAGTGTTAGTGTCTGTTGTGATGGAGATAGCTGTGGCCTCTACGGCTGAGAGCTGTGGAATGTTCACTTGATAATGGGGAATGCAGCGTTTGACAAGAAGTGCAGTGCCACCTCCACGTGGGCGAGGAACAGTAGTTCTTCTGTGTGACTTGTAGGTATAGTAATTTGCCACACACAATGATATTTTAGGGTCAAGCTTGTGTTCTTGTAGGAAAAATAAGTCGGGACTGTGCTCACTTGCAAAATCCCGCAATTCATTAATCTTACGGAACAAACCATTTGCGTTCCAAGTAATAATAATTAAGTACCTATTGTTTACACTATACATAATTATTCACCATTGGAAAAAACACTGTCAAAAACATTAAATAATATAAACAACTTATCGATTGAATGCTCCGAAGCCCGCAATTCAGGCATGGCTGCCGAGATTTTTTGAAAAACATTCATAACTGTGGTGCCTTTAAAAACATCACACACCTCTTTGATTATTTTGAGAAAGTCCATAAACATACCCGAACCAACAGTAGCACTAGCAGCACCACCACTACTGACAGTCTGTTTATGCATATCAACATTACAATTATTAACAGTATTTACAGATCTTTGAACGTCACCCTTGGCTACACTAGCATAACTGCGCCCGGAGGCAACAGCAGAATAACTCAAATTTACATTAGAAGTACTAGGCAGTTTAACACCATTATTTACATTTTCTGAGTTTGCACTCTTATTCACAGTTTTATTTCCGACTATGCGTCGGGGGAATTTCGGACATCCGCGATAATTGGCGGTGTGTCCTTCTTGCAGGCAATTACAACAAATAGGAGAGTCTAATTTTTTAACATTACATTTATCAGTACGATGTGCACCCGCACATTTCACACATCTTGGTTGTAGTTTGCAATTTTCACTACTGTGGTGGAAGTGTTGGCAGTTGTGACACTGCACAACATTTCCACGCACTTTATAAGGATGTATTTCGACAAAGAAACATAGTAGTTTTTTAACATCATAAATAGATTGCACCCCTGGTAGATTCTCTAAATGAACCTGAAACAAAGGCATAGGAGCCTTAGATTTAGTTCTGTGCATTTGGGTAACTTTTCGAGGTTTATACTTTAAATTAACCAGCTCCTCAAAAATGTCATCTGAGGGGCAATCGATAGGTAAACCTCTTATAACTATTTTGATGGGCCTATCCATCTTTTTGGTAATTAAATAATGATCTACACTTTTTTCATCCAAATATTTTGTTATCTGACGGTGATCATTTTCCGTTTACGGAAAAACTTTAAAAACTCGCCAGTAACTTTAGCTGCAAAGTCTAAATTAGTTTCAGCCCTCAATGTTTTAGAGAAATCCGAAAATTTAAGTGGAGGCTTCACCATTATCGGTTTCACCTTCGGTTGTTGCATTTCAGTAACCTCAATCTCTTCACTAACTTCCATATCATTATTAGTGGCAGTATTATCTGCATTAGCATTTTCACCTAGCTTATCAAATTTATTGCTAACATTAATTTCTGCATTAGCTTTGACTAATTTAGCAGGCCGAGCCGTATTACGCGGCTGTGTAAAGCCATCTGAATCCTGACTTTTGCTCATACATCTTTTTCCTTTTTTCGAAGGCCGTTTAAGCAAAATTTGTGTTTTTTCTCCGCTAGGAGTTTGTGCAATTACACCAGATTTATCACTAACATTTTTTACACTTGATACAGTATCATTACAGTTAACAGAGTTGACAGTAGATATAATCTGCATCTTAGGGACATGCTTAAAAACATTCACATTCAACTTATCACATGATAAATTTACAATACTAGGATTTTGGGCACTAAAAACGTCGTACTTACCCTGAAATAACAAAGCCAGTCTTTTGGCTATTCCACTCCTTTATTGGTGTATATCCAGACGTTTTTGCTTATTCTCCTCGCTGGATAATGTATTGAAATCATCTTCCGTTAACTGCTCATCTACATGAACTGCAACATTCAGAAGCAGAACTTGCTGAAGCGCGAGTTGATAATCCTCCGCATCGTAACAATCCTTGTTTAGCAGCTGACTCCAACCTTTGCCTAACACCTTGTCTGCATACGCGCATATCTCCTCGGGTAAACCAGAGAGATTTTCTTTAATAACGTTCACAACCTCGGGCGGAGGAAGCGGCGGGTAATCCTTCGGATCCATTCGTCACTTATCCACAGTTTTCAGTCTATAGATATTTTAATGTGTGCAGTTCCGTCGATTCTTCTCTCAATTTTAAACAATAAACTCGACTATGTTTATTAAAAATGCTGACATTAACAAAAAACTTTCAACATTCGTAGTCTCATTTCTAAAACCATTTCAAAAACTCAAGATTCTGAAATCATAATAATGAAACTCTTTGAAAATTAATAAAAATTTGACGTTACAACTTTTTCTTTCTTATGAAATAAGAGACAGTAGTTAAAATTATAATAAGTGCGGCGTAGTAAACTTCATACATAATTTAAAATAATAATAAATGTTCACGTATTAAACTTCAAACATTTGACGTCAGCTGAGAAATGAAAGCGAAATTCGTTGCAGCACGTTATGTTGTTATTATCTCTGAATCGTGATAGATTCCGTTAACTTCAGTAGCTAATTAATTCGTAACTTAAAAATTATTTATGCATCCAAATTTTAATTAAAATCTGCCTCATACCGGATAGGAAAGTGGAACCATAATTCGCTATTCCTGTGTTTCAGGCACTCCGCCCGAGGAAGAATTAATAATTGCAATTGTGGATGAGCGTTCAAAACTGGAAGATTTATTAAAATCTAGCATTAAATGACTTTCCATTGTATGTAATATTTATTTGGTTACTAAATTCTCAAAATATCGATTGAGCTAGAAGTTAGTTTAGCATCGTCAGTAAGTGGAATTACGAAATAATTAACAATACGGCGACAGTTAAGCAAGAACCAATAAAGGAAACTTCCGCGATTTAATCGCATGTTTGTCATATGAGATAGATAATTAGGGTGTTAATTTAGAGATGAGCATGATTTAATTGTAATTCTTAATGCCTAGTTATTTTTTGTTGTTACGCTGAGATGTATTTCAGTCTCTTCGCAATTTCTGAATAATAATATTACCATATTTTGCACATTATCCCCCCTTTGGATGCGCAAAGTTTGATAAGATCTTTATACAATTAGAGTCGTGGAACAAGCAGATTATGACACATAACAGAAAACAAAGCTGTCGAATATTAATTGAAGGATTAATTTTGATATAATTTTATCTATTTTCGTCCTACTTTCGAATGTATAATTCGAATTCTATATCTAAAGTCACATTTAATTTGAAATTAAAATTTACTACACAAAAAATCAACATTATGTTCGCTTAAAATATTTATAAAACTCTGTCGATACCAAGAGCATTGCTCATAGAACATTCAGTTAGATTTTGATTAAAAGTCTATGTTAGCGTTTTTTGCCTTTTACCCTAGTTTAAAATTTTACATTATGGTCCTTCTCATTAAATTTATTTAAAGGTGTTCAAATTAATTGTGTAAGTCCCGATACAGAGACATTAGATTATTTAGAAGCAGGAGACGTGAAACATGAGCAATTCCCTCGTCGAGAATGGAACCACGGACCTCTCGAATACGCGTCGAGCGTGCTGACCATTACACCACGAAAGCATGCTAAGAAGGCGGGAGAAATACCTTATAACAGTAAGCATTAAATTAAGAAAAGGTTTCGTTATTAGGAAAATTATTTTAAAGATATAAAACATTATTTTTTACTGACGTTGTTGCTAAAATAAAATGCAAAACTTAATTTTAGCATCCACAGGTGGTACAAAATAAAACGTGAGCCTTAGAAATAACAGAAGACTTTTTTTAATAAGGTAAAGCACTCTTTGACTGTTCCAACGTTAGATACTCGAATTACATAACACTTAAGAAAAGTGAAGCTATTTTTCTTGCAGAGCGATCTTCAATTTCGAAACCGTAAACTGGAGGCGGAATGTTACTCAATATCCCCACTAATGTTCAGTGACGTTCATGTCAGGGAACTGACGGGCTCAAACAAAATGTCCTCGCAGTGCTCCTCAAATCAAAATGTTACTCAATATCCCCACTAATGTTCAGTGACGTTCATGTCAGGGAACTGACGGGCTCAAACAAAATGTCCTCGCAGTGCTCCTCAAATCATGAATGAACACACCTAGCAGTGTGGATAGAAGTGCTGTCGCTGGGAATAAAGTATAGACAAAGAGATGATCTCTGCCATTATGCTCTAATATTGATAGGTTGTGATTATCTCATGTAGGGGCTAAGACAGCGCAAACATATCACATCCCACGCCAGAATGTAGCTTCTTTCATGCTTCTCTATCAGCAAGAGGAAAGCACGTACAAATCTTTCAGCTCAAAAACATGCCTGGTGATTTTTAATAATGAATGCTGATTCTTCAGGCTACATGTAATACATTTAAAAAGCAACATGACCTGTTGTCACTGTTGTACCGTTAGCTCTGAGCAAATGACGTTGCTTAAAAATATTACATGATATTGATTGAAAGTATTACATGATTAGCAGCTTACGAATACGTTTTCAAGGATTTCGTTAGTCTCAGCTTTGGGTTAAACTGCAGCTGCAGATGCGTGCTCATTTTTGATGTTACCTGGAACAGTAATTGCTTGTACGTACAGGTCACTATGAGTTTCAGCAATCATATACTGCTATTAACTTTGATTTCGGTTTTTATTATGCTTTAACGAGGCTATCTTAGTATATTTCGTGCATGGTGTCATATACGCTGATACCGCACTACTTTGATGTCAAATGATTTGGCAGTTTATTTAAATGACGCCCCAGCTAAATACGCCCTACCCCAAAACATGCTGTCTATCTGGATGATATTTGAGAGTTTCTCAGAGAATACGAAGAATGCATGAAATATCTATGCCAACTATTGAGAGAAGGATATCTTACCCTTCCTAGCCACTAGATGAAACATTTTTGTGCCCTGTAACTTTGTCGTATAGCAGGTAGAAATACAGCATAAGATTTACGCAATTTCTGTGTTTTACGATTTTTTTGTTTTAAGATTTAGATTTTAACTACACAATTTCGTGTCCCATCTACATTAGCTGAATATAGGTTTTTATTACACCAATCCTAAGGATTATGGAATTATATTTCGGTTAATTTCTCTGCTTGTTCTTCACAAGCATTTAAATAAATTTTCGACACATACCGGTATATAAGATGATGTATAAGATGTTACAATGCAGAAGCAAAAACTTTCAGTCATTGCCGTAGATAACAAGATATGCATTTTTATATCTAGCATATGTACTCTTTTACTCAACACTATAGGTATGACAAGCATCCCACAACCGTATTTATCTGAGCGCATTTCGAGACGACAGGTGAAGCGTAGAGCATAATGACACGTTAAAGCAGAGCGAAAAGGGAGAGCGCATTTCAGCAAAGGGGTATTTATAGAGTTGGCTGCTTTTTTTAAATTTTGAACGATGATCGGGCAACAGCCTACCGCATTGTAGCATTAAGAGATGAAATAAGTAATGCGAGTCCAGATGATGCGCTTTATATTCCAAGAAGAAGTCGTAATCAAATTTAAATACAGGACAACAAGTACAAGTGCTCAATTAAACTCAGTTTTTTTTCTTATTTCTTATCTCACGTATACAAGCACAGACACATTGTATCTGTATTTTTTCTAATTAGTTTGCACATATGAATATATGCGTATGTATGCATATATATATATAAATATATATATATGTAGATGTATGAGTGTCTCTATGTATGGTAAATAAAGAAGTAAATGTCCATAAAAAATTTTAAGTCTCATTTTAACACCAATATAACTTAAAAATTTTAATTTATTTGAAAAGGTGAAAATCTTTTAACCAATAATAGCATCAAAATTTTTAAACTTTTATCCAATAAAACATTTTATTAACTAAATGAGCAACCTAAAATAACAAGTATGTATTATTCTTAACCTAACTTTCGTATTATTATCTGGGCAGGATGAATATTACTTCTCGACTTCTCTGCTGGCATTCTTTGCACTAGCTCTTATCCTTCCTTCAAACATGTCATAAAAATGTAAAAAATGCAAATATAATTGCTGAAGATCGAGTCAATGTCATGCGGAAGTTTAACTGCGCGAGTCCTGCTTAAAAAATATTTTATTAAGGATAAAGAAGATTTGTATTGACTGTGACGACGACTACGCCTTTATGCACGCTAATAATAATAATAATAATAAAGAGAAAAATGAATGAAGAAATTGAAGAAAAGATATGTGCTATAAGCGGAAATATAGACATAAAGATTCGGATCAATGCGAATAAGATGCATAAAAATGTTAATCTGTGCTATTTTATTGTGTTTGGAAGCGAACTAATGCAGATAGACATTGTGATATTACCCGAAGACGAAAAAAATCAGAAAATTTGTCACTTGCAAAATGCAGAAATGAAGCAATAAATAGAAGATGACAAATTTTTGATAATAGAAATTGTCTTTCCTGTATTCTCTCTTGCCGTCATGATATTGCGCATGATAGACAATTTCAACAGAAATCTTTCACCTTTTTACAGTTTCCTGGCCCCATCCTGCTGTTCACCTTTTTTTCGTATTAGTTTATTGCCTTCAATATTATAATCTCTACTCGTTGTACTTACATTCCTATGCAACGTTTGATCTACATATGTGATTTACAAGGCAATTTATTCTCCATATTATGATAAACTAGTAAAACTGTTCTCTCGTGCAAAATATACAGACTAAAGAATGAGAATTAAATTGAGTTTCAGAATTTCTAGAGATATTATTAAAAAAAAGCATAAATAATAAATAAATCTGAAATGTATACCAAATTCTATAACCTGAGCAAAACCATTCTTCTCGAAAAAATCAAAAATTAAAACTTGATCAAAATATCAGAGATGGAAATGCATTTAAGCAGTCATATTTCTATTGCTGAATAAATAAGCAATAATATTTTTATGCCGATACAAAATGGTTATGGTTACCTCATCAATATTATTTTCGTTTGTATGAGACAATGGACTTCTAATTTAGTCCATAAAAAAAATCTTATTCATTAATACATGCAACACATTAACAATATTCAAAGTACTAGCTTCTAATTTTATTATTTGCTCTACTACAAATGTGAGACTACAAAAATGAGAAAAAAGAAGACTACAAATGTGAATTTTTAATGGAGAATGAATTTTTAACAATGGAGCAGAATTTTTCGAGCTGCATTCAATAGAATGTTAACTATCACAGTAAAAAAATGGCATCTTCAACCATACAATCTATGGGTTCGAGTGATCCATTGTCCTTTGAATACGATTTCTGGTTGACAGGATTTAAAGTAGCACTTGAAAAATCGTTCAAATATGATTGATGGGGGAAAATGAATCATTTGGAATACGATCGCTGGAGAGGTATCCATCAATTTTCAACAACACGAAATCAGAATATGTTGAGAAATATATTTGCATGTGTGGGTTGCCATATTTCTCTTTCTATACCAAAATAAAGTCATGCGAAATCTAGAAGGATTGATAGTGCAAATGTGCAAAAAACCCTGCGAGTTAAATTGTGTAACAGTTAACTGTGGTGACACTTCACTAGCTCCATTGCAAAAGTTACTGTATATCAGAGCGACATTATAGCAAGGATTTCATGATTAATCTTGTCAGATTCATTGCAAGACAAAGCAAAATAATAAGCTAAAATGCATGAAGAATGTTCTATAAGGTATTTTCCCCGCCTTCTTAGCATGACTTTGTAATGTAGTTTGTAGTTTGTTTCTTTGTAGTGGTCAGCAAATTCGATGCGTATTCGGGAGTTCCGTGGTTCGTGTTCCGACGATGGCATTGCTCATTTTTCATCTCACCTGCTTTCAAAATACCTAATGTCTCTACAGTCTCCCAGTCTCTACGACTGGGTCCCCTAATCCCCAGTCGACCTTTAAAAGGAGGAGTATATAAGGTATTTCTCCAGCCTTCTTGGCATGCCTTCGTGACTGGTCAGCACGCTCGACGCATATTGGAGAGGTGCATGATTCAAGTCCCGGCGAGAGCATTGCTCATTTTTCATCTCACCTGCTTCGAAATAACTTAATGACTCTATAGTTTCCATAAGAATAGCAACCGTATCAAATGATTTGTATGGTCCGCATAAGTTCTTATCAAAGGAATCCTTATCGTATGCAAAACAATTATAATATTGTTAAAGTAATTTTGATTTCCATGCATTATTTTAGCTGTTTTTATTAAAATTCATTTCCAAACATAATTTAAGAATTCCAAAGCTTCATTAAATTAGCTATGCCACGTCATATTTTCAAAAAGGTATCAAAATAGATTATTTTACCTAACAGATTTATTTAATTCTTAGTAATTACAAATATTAACCCGTCTAAAAAATGTAAAAATACAAGGTAAAATATAAAAATATATAACATATCTCCTTTAATTCTGATGGAGCCAGGTATTAGGAAGGAAAATATATAACATATCTCCTTTAATTCTGATGGAGCCAGGTATTAGGAAGGAAAAAAAAAAACTTTCTTTGTCAGATCTAAATTCAGGAGAAAATTACAAGAGCTGTAATTACGTTTCAAGTTTATGAAACGTCAGTTACATGTTTGATTCATTTCATTCGTGTCAATTACATGTTTGATTCATTTCATTCGTGTCAATTACATGTTTGATTTGGGCTGAGTGAAGACGAAGTTTTTGATTCGAGTTCCACTTAGATTTATGATTTAATAAAATAACAAAGCATTTTCCGTCGAACCGAGTTAAAGGTTAGCGACTATGAATGTCGTACCGAAGTGCTGATTAGAATCCCGGAGACTGCCTCGATGTTTGCAAATGTATTCTGCCTGTGCGGCATGAGGGCACTCTAAATATGCGGCAAGCTAAAAGACCTTTCAAGAGGTTGCTGGCAGAGGAAGAAGAGTGGGAAACGTACGGACGTATCCAACCTCCTTCAAAACTGAATAAAGTACTGCCACCTGGATGGTGGCCAAGCCTCATCCATCAACGACAATTGCTATCTTTCCTCCTTGCAACGATAAATTTCATGGACTTGCCTTTGCTATCATGCAAACGAGATTAGTGACAACAACAACAGCCTAAAGCATTTTAATTAATAAAGATACCACAGCAATAAAGACTTTCTCAGCTAATATATAAGTGGACAAAATTTTTCCGTGTCGGCTAAGTTATTTAGAGAATACATCCTAATAAATTTCTGTAAACGTGAAGTTATTTGTTTTTAGGTTGTCATGCATTTTACACTTTAGATGTTTTTTAGATGTATTCAAGACACTTTTGTTTGAAAATAGACTATAATTGCAACATGTAAAATGCTGTATTAAAATTAGAGTTGCGAAAACGTAAACTATTTTAGCAATCCCACAACTTAAAGACCAAAGGTTAATAATGAATTTTGGGGTCTCAGAGAATTTAATCTTTAGAAAAAGTACAAATTTAGTTGCCCTTTGTGGAAGTAAAATTTTATTTTAATTTAGAAGGTTTCATTTCTTTATTTTGGGATGAATGAGAATGAGGGTTCATATTTAAAATAAATATTCAACAACAGAAATTATTTTATCTTGCTATTTGAAAAATCGGAATTGCTGTTCTATTCTATAAGTTATTAACTGAATATGACAACAAGAAACGACCCGGATTGAGAACATGAAATTAAGTATGCCGTCGAGCAAAAGGAGGAAAGTTTAAGGAGTAATTTCATGGTTCCAAACCCATTGGTTAAAGTTAGTTAATTGGACCCGCACGCATATTGCTCCTATTTTAATAGTCATCTGTTCCGAGGTATAACTTCTACTTTCTTCCTTCACATTACCTTTAACCGCTTTCACTCTTGAAAAATGGAGGCTCCTCGGGAAGGATTGCAAAACTCATTAGCTGAGTTAGGGAAAGAAATGATTAAGCGATTCAGATTAATCGATTCGAGGCTCAATTATAAAGATACGTTTGTGGGAGAGTAAAAGTATTTATGATTTCTTGTAAGAGTAATCAAATTGCGAAAGTCTTTTCGGAGGGAGTAAGAGGTAATTGATTTATTTTCCTAGTGATTACGTTCGCTTTGTTGTTTTGGGAATTGCTCTGTACTGATTAACAAGGTAAAATCAAAACCTCCTATAAAATTCCTTGCTCTTTATAATCTTACCCTGTGCTTTGGAAGAAAAAAAACACATCAGTTAAAAGAAGGCAAAATGGAGTATTCGGTCTAAACATTTGTTATTCTATACTTACAGCTTCTAAGATTAAACCGAGAAAAATCTCGCGTTTCTTATTTATTTATCAATTACAGTTGGACGGGCAGTAAAGCAAATTGAAATTTTTGTCTGCGGGTGAAAATATATTGGCTGAGGTTTTGCTTGTTTTCTTCAAAATTTATGAAGTAAACGAATGCGAAATTACGTCAATAATAACTGTAAGCAGTTAAACTTCGTTAGCAGAATAGACTTTGAATGCAGACTGTTAAAAAGTTATTATTTAACTCTTTCGTATTACTAAAAGATAAATTTGTACCTCTCCAACATCTAAAATGCTCGCGCATTAGAATATCTGTTGGAATGGATTTCCTCCTCCCCTGCCAAGTACAATAATACAGCGTTAACAAAAACCTATTTAAATGAAGTGATTACTTTACGCTTGAGGATCTTTGTGCTGCTTCAACCACTGTGTACATCCCCCCTTAGACCCTTATATATATCTGAACGTTGACGCTAACAAATGAGAAGGACATTTAAATAAGAGGGCGACTCTAGTCATTTCAAAAGTATGACTGGCATGTCATTTAACAACTCTCAAAATGAATGAGCCATGGTCTAGCTTGGAACGAGAAAGCTCCAGGCAGAAAATGGACGTAGGCATTCAAGCTTCCGAATGATGTCTAAATGCATGGGCGATACGGTCAGTTCGCTGTGAAAGGGTTAAATAATTTGCTTTCAAAACAGGCTTTCTTCAATATTTAAGATGTTTAGTTAATGAAAAAAATCTCATGTGTACGCTACATGATTTCCTTGTACGCAATATTAAATTACACCCATTTTTTCCTGCATTTCATTTAAACTTATTTCCTAGAATTTCATTAGAGATATATTCTTCATTTAACTAATTTACTTCGCGGCAAGACAAAAATACTAAACAACTCAAAATATTTTCATTAAAAATTGAAAAATATAGAAAAACATAAAACAGCAAATGCAGTTAAAACTATTTTTTAAAAAATTACAGTTTCTACACAGATACAAGCAATTCGGCCCGCAGGCAGGAAGACATATTTTTTTGCGCACATAAGTAAAAGTTTCCTTTTGGTCCCACTTGGCAAAAAGACACTGAAAGTGCACAAAGATTCAATTCACTTTTCTGCTAAGTTTTAAATGTGAACAAATATGGCTACTATAGTAAAAAAATAGGTTTAGCCGCACTTGAACATCTTTTAAATCATTGATAATTTTACAACTATTGCATGCGGATTAACTAAAGGCATAAAAACCTTAATCGGAAGATAAGAATAGCACAATTCAATCATTTTTAAGGCAAACAATGCGCATTTTACCAGCATATAAGAATAAATAAACTGCGCTCACTGAGCCGAGTAACAGAGTGGGTATGTATATGCTATATATATATATATATATATCTTTGGTGCGGCCGATTGCAATCGAAACGATAGATACACAACTGCATACTATAAGAGTCCTATATACTAAATGTCAATGTTCTGAAGCTATTCTTTTTTGGAGTTATGCGAGATACGTGCATACGTACCTACGTATAGACGCCATGAAAAAATCGTTTCCGAATCCATTTTAAATCCGTTTTATATTTCCTTTGGCGAATAAGAGTCCTGTATTCTATTCTTACGTGCAGATATCATGCAAAAACGTCGTTAAATTGTATTCGATAGCGGTTAAAATGTATATTTCCGTTGAAATACGGTATCCGGAATTTTCGTCATTACAATGCTTCCTTTACTTCCTGTACGGAAGTAAAAGTACTTTTAAAACATTATTCTTTCAAAAAATTGTTATTGTTTTAGAAACAAAATAATTTTGTTCAATAAATTTTGTTTTTCTCCAAGTTGAACAAGAAATGAGAAAATGAGTCTCAAGAAATATTTCACGAAAACCCTCCTAATGTAAATAAAGGTTATCTGCTTCGATATAATTAAGCGCTCTTTAATTTACGTAAGGCCACCCAGCTGGGAAAAGAGTTAATGACTCTGGGTGCCGTAACCGATGATGTCCAGCTTGAATCCCGGAGAATGCATGGGTACAAGTTTTCTGTCCCTTCATAGAAGGCAACACCGGCTGGAATTATAAATAACTGAAAAATTTAAATCATAAACTTAAATTGTTAATCCAAATTAATAAATTAATTGGGTATTTGCTCATGAATTCTGAAAGCAATTTATATACAGTAATAAGGTACAACTCAAGCCTAATCCTCACTTGGAAATAAAATTTCCTTACAACCGAAAGTTATTATTCTCGTAACCGTTGACGGCGAACATATTATGACGTTTAAGTTAATGAACAAAACTCCGTAAAGTTGAATATCTTCGTGAAGGTATTCGAGATGTAAACAAGATAAGTTTGCAAAATAATTGCTTTTAGTTTAGTTTTGACTTAAATATATCTTAAAGTACCTACAGCAAAATGCTTACCGTGCTGTTTCAGCAGCAAAATTCATTATCTTCAAAGATCTGCCTACTTAGGATGTTGCAATCTATTTACAAACATGTCTGTTGAGAGAAAGTGAGCACCTAAAATAGATAAAGAGTGAGGCTTGGAATACGAGTTAATAACACGAATTGGCAGTGCTTGATGAATATGGAAGATGGAAAGGAAACTGAGTTAGTTATAGCAGTTTCTCCAATTCTTTTAGTTGATGAAAATGTTAAGGTTTAGGCAAAGAAATACTGGAAGTTAGTGAAGGAAAGCGAATAATGCATTATGTCGTGTATCACATCATGGTTCGTAAGATGAAATTTCAAGACATCCTTTATGCAACTAGAGCATGTAAAATCATTCCGCAAACACAGACCATAAATTTACTAGTTATTCATATTGTAAGTAAGTTTTTGATAATTCAATTATTTGAAAAAATATTAACCTTGAAATTTAATTGATGGAAAAATGCAATATTTTTAAATGAGTGATAGGAAGTAGAGAAGTTAAACTTAGATATCATGACTGTTTTGCTTGGAAAAATGCCATTTATTATGGAAAGTTAAAATTTTAAACAGCTAAAGTAATGATCTGATGATTAGTAGAGACAAAGGGAAACTTTAGGTTCTGTGGTCCTATCTGAACAACGTATAAACATGTGGAAAAATATAGTGTCTTTTTAGTGATATTTAACGCATATCGAGGTCAAAATATGTTCGAGAAGACGATGATAAGAAAAGAGGAGTATCATGCCTCTAATTCCAATGATTACGCAATGATATTCAAATTTATAAGAATAATCATATTTGGTCAATTTTCTCCAAAACGGACTTACATATTTCAATGATACATTGTATACGCATAGGCTGGCACAATACAAAAAATATACTCTACAATAATGATTCATGCACACATGATCATGCTTAGAGATTCTAAAAGGCAAAATATACGGCTGTAAGATCACTACAAACATCTAGAAGCAGTCACTGAGATTTTGGCAAAAACATGAGGTCTGTGCTATCGTCCAACATGATTGACTACCCAGACCATAAAATCTCTGCTACTAAAACATCTTTACTTTTTTATGTTAAAGATTAGGTACATGGCACACAGCCTGATATGAAGAAGTAGCAAATAACTTTTCTATGATGGTAATTCAAGAAGTAGAAAATGACTTTTTAATATTTAATGCTAATGTCTTATTTTTATGATAAGAGTATATAATGTAATGTTTTATTTTTAATAATTTACATATAAGTACTTATAATTCATAAAGTATTTATTCCCTGCGTATTTTAATTTCTTACGTTTAAGCAATTTATATTTGCCTGCGGCTAGCCGTTTGCAAAGGCATTCATGTCCTCTTCGTTTCTGATAGCTTAAATATTTTCAGATATATTTTTTCTGAAGTTGCTATGCATAAGGTAAATATCGTCAGCTACAGGTACACACAAAGCACTATGTTAAATATTTAATTTTAATAAATATGGTAATTTTAAAAGTGGTTTGAAATTTTGAAAACAGACATGACATTTAAAAAATGGTAATTATAAAATTTCGAATATTAAAAATACAGGAAAACGTTTATTACCAAGATGAAGACGTTCCTTAGTTTACTTACTGCATGAGGTTGATTTCTGTGCTGTCTAATTAGTTAGGAGGAGCTACATTTGTAAAGAACAAGAGACCTAAATTTCAACGATTGATTTTTTAAAATTCTTCAGTTAAGTGGAATAAAGTAAGAACCACATAAATTTGGGATTTCGTATGGTAAAATTTAGGATCTTCGTTAATTTGCATTATATTAATATTGCTTCAAATTAGTCTTTTTGCAGTGATAGCTGATGTTTAAATTTCATTAATTTAGCTTTTAATTGAAATGATGTATTTTATCATATTTCAGTTATCTTATTCCTCTGTTTTTAATTCAGTTTTGGAGTTGGAGTTACTAAGAGAATTTCAGAAGTTGAGAGAGCCTGATAGAAGTGTAAAATTGAGAAAATGGTTAAAATAAAGATTTTTTACATTACAGCAAACAATTCTAGAACAAGGTTGATTTTTTCTAGACATATATCTGTAACAATGAAGATACCCTCGTTGTTGTTGTTACTGGTCTCACTTATCTGACATAGGTTAGCAAAAGCTCACGATGTTCATCGTGGCAAGAAGTCATAAGCGCTTGTCGTTGGCAAGAAACTTGAGCACTGAACTTTAGCTCGACTTGATAGCTGAGCTTAGCTTAATTCCGCCGCCAGTTTTTGAGAGCAATAGAGCACCCCGGAGAGACGAGTTCAAGGATCTCCCACCCCTCATCCCCTATTACCAACTTCTCGAGAGGACTTTCTGTTCGCTGCATATTTAGAGGGCCCCTAAGCCGCACATATATTTATAAACATCCATTCCGTATCCGGGATTCGATGCCGAACTCTTCCGTACTGCAATCCGTACTGCAATCAGAGTCACTCTTTACTATCCCGGTTGGACGACGGATAGCATCGTAAACGAGGTTAGACAAAGAAGGGCAATGGCTATGTAAGTTTACATGAAAATTGTGAAAATACAGCCGAATCATGAAAAGGACTATCTAATTATAAATCGAAAGTTTAGGCAATTCACTTTATAAATTGTATTATTCCTAGTTTTGTTAAAGATTCGTGTAATAAAAATACTTCTGAATTTATAGATGTTTAAAGAGTTTAATTCTTCATTTTTCTTTAAATAAGAGCTATAGAACATTCTGATGATCATTTGGAAACCACTTTAGAGCACTGACAGTAATAACATTTATAATTTAAATAAATATTAATACATTTCAATTTATTAAATGGTGACTTATTAGCTCTACAGTTTTTGTGTAATCTGAATATTATCGAAAAATGCTATTTGAAATCCAGACATTCTAATTTTTCCTTTAATATACTGTAATATTTTGTTTTATTTGTTTCTTGTCATAAAATTTACTTATCTTCTCAATTATTATGCGTAGCGAAATATGTAAAACAATTTTATTTAAATAAATAGAAGGTTTTTAATGATTAGAATTTTTCTATTACATAGAACAATTCTTTTAATTAATGAGCTCTTTTATTCTATTAACTAGAATAGGTCTGTTAATAATTCTATTTAAAAAATTTAGTATTCAAATAAATAAATCATATACGGAACACACAAATTGGCAAGGCAAAGAATTTTGAAAAATTAAATACAGAACAAATTTAACGTCGCAAAAGACAAGCACCTTGGGAACAGCCTCAATAAAAATGGGAAATATAAGTATCATAAAACTCGTTTTGCAGAAGGAAATCCGCTAAGACTACAAATTTTTTCTTTGTAACTAAGAATCATGAGAATCAAATTAAGATGTTTTTGTTCAGTTTAACTATTATAGACATCATTTTTATACGCTTTTTGTCTATTTCGCGCCTGTTGCTTATTTCTGTAGTCAAAGGTTGTTATCAATTTTCATACTAATTACTGATAAACTCAAAATTTGTACACGCATTCTTTGTGGATAAAATTGCAGTGTAGTAAATTGATTTTTTTTTATAATTCGATTTTGATATTTTAAATTTAATGCGGAAACAAATTTTTGAATATATCTTTGCTTAACGAGCAGTTTAAACAATTCAGAATTTCATTGTTTGCATCTCAGATAGAACAGAGAAAAAATAATTTTGAGTGAAATTCATGTTATATTGCTTAACATAATATTTTGACTTTTTTGACAAATTGTCGGAAATCGCTCGATTTTTCCGACTTCCAAATCTATCACTTAAATCTTTAATATCTATAAATGTATTTATAGTATGGTTTTGAAAGTTTTACAGATAATAAACTAGATCTATCGCCCAAGATAAGTACAGATAGTTAAAATAGAGATATTTACAGATAATAAAATAGATTTATCGCCAAGTATCTAATATCTTTTTGATAAAAAGATATTAGATACTTAGGGGATTTTCAACATATTTCTTATTTAAAATTATGCTACAGTCATAAAGCAGAAGGAAAAGTATCAGTTCTCAGGCTTGGAAATATACAGGGTGATTCCACATTCATGATACAGACTTGGAGGTGGGGTACAGAACAAAGATACGATTAATATAGGAAACTAAGCCGCAATCCATTTATTGACCCATAAATACAGGGTGTCTCACTTTAACTGAGACACGATATTTGCAAAAATACTCAAAATTCCTTAGACCAACAGCGATACGTGATTTACTGTGTCGATGGATCGACTAGCATACATTGACAAAGATGCCAGGTAGTTCACGCACATATGCAGCAGTTACTGATATTTGAGCAACGAGATCCTCACCTGAATCAAATGGAGTCACAAAAACAAGTCTCTTCAGATGTCCCCAGAAAAGGTTATCGAGGGTCGGTAAATCGGGAGATTAGGGACGATCAAGGGACTGGTCCACTCCACTAAATCCATCGCACCCCCAGAGTGTCCATTCACGTAATTGCGAACATCAGTGCTGAAGTGGGCTGGCGTTCCATCGTGATGGAACCACATTCGGTTACGGATAGAGATCGGAACCTCTTGCAGCAGTTCTGGTAACCTGTATTCCAGAAAAATAAGATAATGTTGGCCGTTGAGTATTAACGGGAGTAGGTATGGACCAGTTAAAATGTCGTGGACGATACTCGACCATACATTCACACTGACTCGTTGTTCATATGCATGTGGCTGCGTTCCGTTTGAATTTTCAGTTTCCCACACATGAGAACTGCAAGCATTAAATACCTCTCACAGGTAAACGTCGTCTCATCTGTAAACAGAAAATGAGCTGTGAAGACCAGGCGCAGAGGATAGTCTTGCGGATTCAAAGCTTGCACTCGCTGAAAATGGAAGGCGTATTAGCAAATTTCGTTTAACGCCCTCCAAATGGTATGTTGACTCACACCTATTGTGCAATAGCTCTTGTACTTGACTCGGATCTATCAGCCACAATGTTCAAGATGCTTTCTTCAAATCGGATTGCTTATGGTTCGTCGTTGTCCAGCATCCTGCCTGGTGACGCGGAAAGAGCCTGTTTCAAAAAGTTGACGATATAACCGCTGAAACATTCTGTGATTCGGCATTCCTCTTTCTGGAAACTGCGAGTGATACATTCGTAGCGCAGCTCTGCCATTACCGTTTGTACAGCCGTACATGTAATGCATGTCTGCTTTTTCGGTATACGTAAAGTATGACGACAGCACAACCGGGAATGACAGCCTTCCATACTAAGCTGCACACCTACCGCCCTTTAAAGACAACGGTGTTTTTTATGCAAATTACTATTATGCAGATGTATTTCTTGATGCAGTTTGAAGTAAGATCTTTTTAAATGAGTGATAAAAACGCTCTGAAGATGTTGTTCGTCGTATTAAGCAATTCAGACAAGATGTTATGTGATTTCAATCTCATTTTAAAGTTTTCCTACTGTAAATGCAGTTTAAGTTGTATTTATAACTTAAATAAACGGATTTCGACCTCGGTTTCCTATAACCTCCCACAGAAATCAGAAAACTAATATATTAGTTTTCTCTTATCTATTTCATATTTATTATTATTCTACTTTCTATTATTACACTGATGTGCAATAAGAATGTATGGATTCTTCAAAACGCTTAAATAAATTATGCTAGGATATCATTAATGTGTAAAAGAAAATTTTGGTACTATGCTAAGAACTGTAGATATGCATAAGAGTTTCAAGAGAAGTAATAAAAATCAAATTATAATATTCAACCGGAGATTTTCAAAAATTTTTAACTTTCACTATTATTTCTTGCAAAATTTAGGACAATTTTTATGATAATCTTTACAAACATTAAAGTTAGACAGAAAAGTTCAGTGGAAATTTTGCATTCATTGGTCAAAAAGTTATATTCAAGATATATGTAAAAGTTTTATGATTTTTCAAAATGTTACATTTTTTTGTTACACTCTAATGTGTTTTAAAGGCTTTTCTATTGATAAACCTTTTTTCCTTTGAAAGAGGGTATGTAAAATAAAAAAATCGGTAACACCAATTTATAACTCAGGTTAACAACAGCCCCGTAATTCCTTATTTTAATTTTTGTATCTTTCCATTCTGTTCTGAATTCTTAATAATATTTTTTCTTGACTGATTCTTTCTATTCATGTTTGCTTATGTAAACGTCCTGATCGTTCTCATCCAATCGCAGTTCAAAATTTAAACAAAGTATTTAACTCTGTAAATACACCTGTTACTGTTTTCGAATAAACATAACACATTTAAAAGCACACATTAAGTCAAACAAATACTACTATATTATGTATTTCAGAGGGTTTAATTTCAATAATGTTAATTTTATTTACTGAAAATAATTCCCTATTTGTGATTACATTATATATCAGAAGTTTTCTAAATCGTATGCGGAGTAAACTAAGAAGGGGAAAGCGAGCAGAGGGGAATATGTTAGTAAATGGAATATACACTCATGTCCATAAATTAAGGATAATGCAAAATGAGGCAAAGGAAGAGTTAGAAGCAAAACAAATTTTACTTATTTGTAAAGCTTATATATTAAACAAAAGGTAAAGAGCAATAAAAGATGCTATATGTTTGATATTATTAAAAAAGTTTGCGATTTTTCTCCCTGGAGCATATTACAAAAAAAAAACCTACTTACAAAAAAGCAATATTACATGGTTGGTATGTTTATTAATACATTGTATGTCTCCCAGACGATGAAATACAGTCCGTACAACGCCTAGGCGTGCTGAGTATCAAATTATCGATCTGATCTCGGGGGATATTACACCACTCAAAAAGCAATGCTCTCCAAAGTTCCGATAGACATGTAGAAGGAGGTTGACGGGCTGCAACTCGTCGGCCAAGCATGTCCCACACATGCTCTACTGGATTCAAGTACGTTGAGAATGCTGGCCAGTCCATACGGGTGATATCCTCCGATTGAAAGCATTCGCTTACGATGTTTGCACGGTGAGGACGGGCGTTGTCATCCAAAAACACAAATTGTGCGCCCATGGCGCCCCGACACAAGCGTACATGTTGTTCCAGAAAGACGTCCCGATAGATTTGGCTTGTCATGGTTCCAATTTGAACATGCAGGTCAGTTCTGGAACCCAGAATAATTCCACCCCCCCCAACAAGCACTCCTGCACCACCGTAACGGTATCGTTCAGTGATGTTTTCTTGGTGGTAACGGGTACCTGGAGCTCTCCATATGAAAGTCCGGCGAGAATCAGACTACAAGCTAAACCTGGACTCGTCGGAAAACATCACACAAGCCCACTGTTGCGGTGTCCACAATGCATGCTCTCTACTCCAGGCTAACCGCAGGCGACAGGGAGTTGCAGTAAGTGGAACGCATCTGACAGGTGTACGAGCATATAGACCAATCTGCCCTAAGCGTCTGTACACGGTCTGCCTTGAAATTGCCGTACCAGTGGCTGAAGAGAGCTGACGAGACAGGTCTGAGGCTGTACTCCGCCTGTTTCTTTTGGCAGTAACTGCCAAATACCGGTCCTCATTCGGCGTTGTAACTCTGGGGCGACCTGTGCTGTAAAGTCTACGCACATTACCATCATCTTGGAATCGTTGCCAAAGCCTGGAGATGACACTCTGGGCAATTCCAAGTTCGTCTGATACTTTCAGGTGGGTACGCCCACATTCCAGACGGCTGATAATTCTACCACGAAAAAAATCATCCAAATGCGTCCTTTGTGTCATAACTATTCGGTTATTTCACTAAAATGCTTATAAAGCGCCTGCGAACAATTTTAGTTCTTTGCCTGTATTCCTTATATATAACTCTCTTACACTCTCGTCATTGTGACGTACCATCGGTGTCATCTGGGTACTTCCTGAAATATGCATATGATTCTTGAAGATGTGTGTAGTGATTTTACAGGTGATATATTTATTTTAGAGTTCGATTTCCGCGTGACTCCGAATTATCCTTAATTTATGGAAATGAGTGTAATAATAATATGCTTGCCAGAATATTTGTGTTATTCATATTATAAAATTAAACTATACACGAAATAGTCGTGCAAAATATTTTCAAAAATATTTTCCTCAGTGTTCTTTATTAATTACATTAAATCCGGCAAACACTTATTATATAATGGAAAAAATATTATTAAATGTACAAATTATTTAAAGGATACAAATTTGTGTAGTACTTTGTTGAATTTCTTTTGAATATAATATGATATATTCTAAAACTCTTATCAGGAAATATCATTACGGAATTCACACTGCCATAAGTAGTCTGTTGTAAATAACGTTCTTAAAATAAATTAATTTTTAATATTTTTATTCGAATAAATTTGGAGTGATTAATGCGTCTTCTTTCTTAAAGAATATTGGTCTCAGAAGGTTTAGAAAAGTAATTGATATCAAAATTATTAAGCCTTTTTCTAGGATTAAACTTCTAAAAATTCTCCCACTTTTTACGCTGATGTTTATATTCTCCAAGGAACAACTGCTTTATTAATCCTGAAAAAGCTTAACAGGCGCAATGGATGAATAAAAATCTAAATGTACTTTTTCTTCACTGTTATGAGTCCGTATTTAGTTTTATTATTTATTGCAATTTCTTAAATCCATTACTTAATTATACGAATCATTTTTTTTTAAATAAAACATTTCTGCGAATGTTTTAATACTCCGATGTAAATAAATTAAATCTGGCATAGAATTTCTGCAAAATATACAGAAAACGGACTTTGTGAGCAAAATATTTAACATTCGGCGTAAGAAAAAATATATTATTTGCTTTTTGGAGAAATATTAGTCGAAATAACTTCTTTTCTTTTTTGTTAATACTTTTGTCTTTCATTATTATTCTTACGACGATTTTATGTGCATTTCCAAATGAAAACTCTACGACTGTGTTTAGTGCTATGAAACAATTATGCAGGTGTTAGAATTAAATGTGTTATGGAAATTTTAAAGTAAATATTTAATTAATACTCGACGCTTAGGTAAAATTTTTATAAATATCCATTTCTTATATGTTTAAATATAGTTTGATACATAAAAGTATTTTAGTTATAATAATAAAGTATTAATTCAAAATGATGACTTCAGTTGAGAGAGAACAAAGGGCCAAAAGAACAAGCTAAAAGAAAAAAGTATTAAAGCTTGTCTTTGAAAAAAAGGATTTAAGTTGCGTAAGTCTGCTTGCACTTTGTATGCTTCTGTTGAATACATTTTAAGACAATTTGAAAAACCTGAGATGATTTGTGAGATTTATGATTAAAATTTTACTACGTTTTATAAGTTAATTTTGTTCCGATATTCCTTGTATCGTTATCGTACTGCCAGTTTATGTGAGGCTAGAAACTTATGTAACTAGTACGATAAGCTGTATTGCTTAAGACTAGGGTACACTCTTAACTTGGATGCTTTGTTGGCATGGTGACGACTGTTGTCATAGCCTTCGACTATCAGGCTATGACGAATTCTGTTCGAATTCAGAGAAGGCATGCAGGTTAGTACGTACGTGGTGTTTTTGCGGCATATAGGCGCTGAAAATCCTGCCATACTCTTGTCAGGTTTGGTGGCAGAACAAGAAGAATGGAAGACAATTGGATCCTGCTCCTAAGGAGTAAGTCTAGATGGAGCATCCCCTTTCTAGTGGGTGTAATTCAAACGCTTCTTCTAGTGCTCGCTCGGTAACCGCTGATTCTCGGTAGTGAGACAGCTAAATTACCGATAGATATTGCGCATTTCCAAGAATGATTAAATAACAGAGTCAGAACCTTTGAAAAACGACACGATGAACATCTTAACTGAGAGCTGACTGGAATTTCTTCTACAATTACGACGTCTTGCTGTTGGAAGCTGCTTGCAGTGTAGTGATAATTCGCGAAGATTTGAAGCAGCTTGTTAAGTCTTGAAAGCTTAGCTAGAGGCCGACAGTCACCATCATGCACTTTTTTTCCATATTCTGGTCCTTCTTTCAATATTCCTCACTTGATGTAGTCAATTCCTAGATGACACAGACCTTAGCTCTAAACGCAATCAGTTTCCGGATACCACAGTACTAAGCTCTTTTAAAATTCCATCGACGGTATCCAACGGACTGAAGAGCACCTAATCCAGTGGGTCAGTTGTTCTGTCGCCGACAAAACGAAAGAAGAAAGTCTTGTAAGTCTCTCACAACTACCTAGCCAATAATGTTTCAAGGGTTAAACTGAAACTTTGTACAGATATCAGTCTGCGTTCGTCATTTTTAATTTAAAATATTATTTGAATTTTATTGGCAAACTCTTTGAGGTGATAGCCCAAACTTAAAGATATCGCACTTAAAGATATCGATAATACTTACATGCATATACTTATTTATTTTTTTTAAGAGTTATTTTAAAAAAGTCCGTTTCTTGTTTTTCAGTATCTGTAGTTTTTGTAAAAGAGACATAAGGAAAACTACGTTTAAAGACATTTAATACAATATTAGATATTCCACCAGAACAGCGAACTATGTATTAAATTACATTAGTAAATCAGACTTCTAAAAATTAAAACTATTTCCCTTTTTTTAATTAATGCAAACAAATTATAACTGGGGTTTGAAACAGAAATATTATTCTAAAATTTCTTAAATCATACATCTAGTTTCTAAATTACTTTTCTCAATATTTTAATTTAATTTTTGATTTAAAATTAATTGTAAAAAAAATATGAAACTGTAACTTGTTTTCATACACTTATTTGTAGCAGTATAAGCATAATCTATCAGAAAATAAATAGAATTTCTTTAAACCTTGATTAAAAACATTCCATTATATAGCAAATTCCTCAAACTTATAGTACCTTTACGTTTTTTTATTAGAGACTTTCGCCCTTTTTTTACAAGACTTTAAATTAAAAAGTGTTTTTTACATTTAACAACCTAATGGTTTAGCATTTTTCGAACATTCTGTTAGTAATTTGCGTTTGTGGGACACACCATCTTATTTTAATTAAGCACCTTGAAGAAACTGGAGGCCATAATTTAAAAGTTAATGGAAAGCTGAGATATTCTTAAGGTAAGTTACTGGATAAAAAGGGAAAAAATTCTAAGAAATCTTTCTTTTTCTTTTTTTCCTCTAATTTAATGGCACTGTTTGGACTGAAAAGAATAGTTATAAATTTTCTTTCCAGAAGAAGAACAGACGACGGCGTCAAGATTACCATTTGCCTTTACACTTGGCGCCAGCTTTATTCAAAGTAATTAGATTGACTGAAAATTACCAGGTACAGTTGGTTGTAGTAAATAATACCTTTGGTTAAGAAGGCAGGGGTGATAAGATTTCTCCAGTGCGACAAACATGCCTCTCTTTCCACCAAGAAAGGCTAAAATAAATTAGATTCTTGTGCTGCCACATTCAATGCGGTGCGTGACAAATTACCACTGCGGAGCGAATTCAAACAAGCGCGCTGTAATTTGACAAATTGGTATGTATTCAGGCTGCGTGAGGTAATTCCCGAATAAATCTCATTTGTTATACACTTCGAAGCCTGTGGTGTAGAAAATGCTGCGCTTTCCATTCCAAGGAACTCACCCCACACCATCTCCAGGGACATGTCTGGCAGAGAAAGTTTGCTATCATGCACCTGTGAGGTAAACATAAAGCAGAGCTGGATATTTGTTGTTCGAGAAACCAGCTGTAATTTTCAGTTCCTCGTATGCCCCGTCAGCAATTCTGTCTCCTCGTTTGTAATGGATATTAAATGCTGTTTGAATAACATCGCATACCAATTCCTATTTACTTAATTTCATGGCTTTATATGCCCAGGAATTTTCATTCCGAAGTAGATTACTCTCTCCAACGTAGCACTTAAATGTCAAGGCTTAATATCAGTGCCCACTTGTTTCTCTCCAGAAATAAACTGGTATGTAAGAGGAGGTTAATAATTATCAAAAAGATAATGCGTTTAAAAATTTAAAAAAGAAATTTGATACATAATTGACCTATTATTAAATAAAATGGAAAAAGTTAAAATCTTGCGAATCCTGCAAATATTTTTCTTCAGAATGTAAATTTAAACGAATTTGACGTACTGAGTTAAGGAAAAATATGAGTATATTTGATGGCCCTTAATTTTCAGGCTTTTAAAAGTTAAACGCCTTGATTAATATAAGGTTTTCGTTGAAAAATCCTGTAATCTTAATTTCTACTTTTAATAAAGTACATGCAAAACATTTTTTATAAGTGGATATTAATTAAAAATTGAAATTATGTTTTGATATCTTCTTACTATCTCAAGAAAATAAAGTACTTTAGATAATGGAAAGCATAATATTAAAAAAATTTAACTGTTTTTCATTACTAGATTATTTTAATATATTATAGTTAGACTTATTTGACATCCTTAATACATCACAGGTAGACTTTCTGAATAATCGGTTTTCAGTTATGCAAGATACATACATATACATGGAAATGTATGTATCTTACATAAAATACATTGCGAAGATTTAGTTTCGTGATCTACATATAGACGTCACGAAAATATTCCTTCAGAATCTAAATTAAATCCATTTTGGAAATAGTGGAATAGTCACGAGTTGCTAGATCGAATGAAGTCCGTACACAAAAATTATTGGAAAGAATTCGAGAGTGTTGAAAATGCATATTTCTGTTGAAATATGATACCTCTCTGAGGGTCCACCTCTGAGGGTCGTTGTGGTGGGAGGGCGGCAAACGGGTCCGCCACCGAGCTGTGGTTGGCTTCCCAACATGGGGGACTTGAGCAGTCTTGGTGGTACACGACTATCTCTCACAAAGTAGTGCCTGGTAGTGGGCGTTCTGGTCGGGCAGGCGATGCTCGTAATAAGGTCGTCTTGTCGGATCAGGTCGTGACCCGCAATTTTAGCGATAACAATACTTGCTTTGCTTCGTACAAGGAAGAAAAAGAGGATTATCTGCTCCTGAACAAAGTCTGTGATTGTTATGGCAAAGTAAATTGAAAAGTGTGTTTTTGAAAATTTTCAGTAACTTATGGTGGGCGTTCGGGCCTTTCAAATCTGTTCAAGAGTGCGAAACATAATTAAACCTAGTAACAGCTTCAGGTACTTTTTAACAGGTCCTTCTTCAAATATATTATCATATTTTAAAGGTACCAGTTTGGGAAAAAACTAAACAGCTAAAAATGCAACTTTTGCATTTCATGTTGCTGTTGGCACTCCCACCTTTACCCAGACGATTGATTTCAAAGCTCTTTGTTCAAACTTTGTTTCAAAATTTAAATTACCGTGAACAAAATGTTAAGCTTTTATTCTTAATGTGATTGAATCACTGTAGTTTCAATAGCTTTGCGAAGATTTAGTATCTGTAGATTCTTCTAGAAGGAAAGCAACGAAATCTGTGTCAATTGTTTTGCTGCATTTTGGAACAGAATGTAGTATGAAACTTTTAGACTTTAATCAGTTCCTGGTGAAATTGCAGAAGTACTGATGAACCATTTAATGTCAATTATAGAAACTATGGAACTATGGATAAACAGTTTTGTCTAAACAGAAATTTTTGTTTAGCTAAGTTACAGCGAATTAACGTGGCCTGAAATTGAAGGTTCAGATGAAAAATGTTAATGAAACTTCCGCAAATAATGTGCGATCTCATTCTCTTTGCTATCATAAAATAGATCTTACTAATGTACCTGACGTTTTTCGCACAGGCATGAATAATATCAAAACAGAAGCTATTCGTCAAACTCTTAACACAAATCACGTACTTCATGCTTACAATAACACCGACGACTTGCGGTGGAACTTATAATTTTACAATAAATTCACAGATAAGGAGTAGTTCTGGATTAACATGATGAATAAACAATATAATTTAAGGCTAAATAGACAGATTAAACAAACTACCAGGCGATATACTTATTAAATGGCCAAAAAGACATATCAGCAATTGAGCATTACAATAAAGACAAACTAGTAACGTGCTAGCGCTCTGAATAAACCACAAGATTCGTCTGCTTAAATACGCTTTTAACCTGAATTTGAATTTGCATCCTGGAGAGGAAATGCGTGGGGAAAATGAGAAGTTCAAGAACGGTACCAAACGTAACATAATTTGTTATGCAAACTAAGAGAAATCCTACAATAATGCAATAAACATTGATCACCTTTTTGACGAATTATCAATTTCAAAAGCCTTCTGGTCAGCTAATTATGAAAACTGAAAACAAAATTGTGAAGGAAAAACATTTGAATAGTTTCAAAGATAAAAAACATTTTTCCCAATCTTGTTCGAATTATAGAATACATTTTCAATATACCAGGATTATGGGCACCAGTCGAAAGATTATTCTGATAATAGACGGTCTAAATAAAGAGGTAGAATGGCTAATTCAGAAGTATAAGCTTTACTAAGCTGCAGTGAATTTTTCAATGCAATTAAAAACGAAAGTAAATAAAGAAAGTCCATACTAGTCATTAATAATATATGTTCAGTTCAATTATTGACGTTCTTTTAACTCACTGTTGTGTTTTGTTATCAGATTCTTTATTTAACTTTTCAATCATAGGTAATTTTCCTAATATGCTTTTATTTTTTTAGAGTATTTGCTCGAAAGCGTCCCGTTTTGAAAGAAACATATTCTGAAGTACAGGCACGTTCTTGAGACATCTGCAGTCGTTAACAGTATCCGTATATGATCTTGTATTATCACCAGTAGCTTTACATGTTCTAGTTCCTAAATATTGACTAAAATGTTGAAATAGCACTTATAGCCCGAAGAAATATTTGCGTTTAAGAATTTTATTCATATATCAAAGAGACAGCTTTAAATTTAAAAAGAAGCATCCACTTCTTTATATTTCAGATAGTTATTTTTTCAGAATATGGATCTTATTGTATTTAGTTTATGTTACCTTTTTTATTTCCAATACTTCTTTGATTTTCTGAATTTTTCTGTTTTTCTTCGTGAGAAACAGTGATCGATCTTTCTTCTGAAATAGCTTTCTCAATGATGATTTATAGTTCATAGTGCAACTAATCAATATTTCAGTTTCAATTTGATCTTTGACATTTCTTTCTTTTGCTCATATACAGGTATTTATATTCGCAAGATTATTAATGCTTTCTTAGCAGATCGTTAAGAATAAAATTTTTATCGAGATAATTATATTAGAAATATGTATGTATATGTATATATATATATATTTAAAAATGAACTTTAAAGGGAAAACTATTTACTATTTATTTATTCATGCTGAATAATTATACAGTTATTTGTTCTTTTTGTTAACTATAATATAAGCACTCAATAATGCTCGAATAATTCTACAAGCTAGCGATTGTTTATGAGGCTCTCAAGTTGGGAACGTGATGTTGTAATAAAATTTAAAATTCCTGCTTAATCCAGAATTAAATTCCTTCTCGATATACATAGTTTTTGTATTCAAGGAAACATCTCATTTACTGCGAAAGTATTTTGGAAAGTTTCTTGTGTCCTAACCTTTGATCGGGTATTTAATTTTAACGCATTTTAGCTCATAACGTCTTTTAAACTCTGTCACTTTTTCTATGATGTAATTTATAAACTACGTGCTTTTCATCCTCAGGGAAATGTTTCGTAAACGCGAATACACATTCACGTCTCCAAAATGTGCACAAAGAATAGAATAAACAACATCAATATGTAAAAGGATCAAGCTGTAAACGTTTCTTTGCGTGATAAAAAGGTAGATCAAATAATTTATATTAACCTGAAGAGACGGCGTAACATTGCCCCACTGAGGATGTCTACACTCTGTTCATAAACTACTGAATAAAAGATTAATGTTTAAACAAGCCTTCACTCTTTTTGTTACTGACGGCCTTAATGCTTCTTGATAAGCATTATTTAAACTTGCTGAGTTTATGCTCCCGTAGGTAGTTCGAAATAAATTGAATCTCCATAAACAACATCATAAAAAAATTAAACGGGGAGTTTGGAACGCAAATTGTAATTTTCATTGCATTTCCAGGAACTATATCTCCTTGAATTATTAATGCAGGAACTGTACACAAGAAAGTGTAGTTATGAAATTATGTATATTTAGGAAATCGTGGAAACTCAAGTTCTATATTTATATGAAATTTGATCAATGAAGTTTTACTTGAAGCGTCTTCCGTAAGGACTTTTGTTGACTTTGTAAGAGATTTGTTATTTGCAATAGCAGAAAGTTTTAAAATGTCACTGCTTTTTTTGCAAATGTTTACCTACATATTAACGGACACCAGCAGAAATTTACTTTATTTTCCTAAACGGGGTATAGCTTCTTACAACCTTTTCTTATATTCTAACTTTCAAGGCAGTCATGTCTTACAGGTTTATAATAACAGAACACAATTTGTCCGATTAGTGAAACAATAATTCCTGCGTTCATGGTTTAAAAACTAATTGGGTGAGCAACACCATTTCAATCGCTTCAGCTTTCACAAATGTTATTAAACAATACTCAATAATTCCTACGTAACGTTTACTAGATTGAAACATTCTAAATGTCTCTGAAAAAGGAACATTGCAGTTAAACTAGTTCACTATAAATCACATTTCTTGAAGTAGAACTGATATTTTACGCAGACTTCTAATACTCTATAACAGTTAATGTAACAAAAATAAAAACATTAAATGCTTTCAGCCTAACGCCATTAATCCAGATACTGAACAACCGTAAAGACCGGTAATGATAGGCCGTATGGTGGAATGGTGACAAGAATACTCGATTTATTGTGAGAAACTTTAAAAGGAACTATGAGAAAATGTTACTGTTTGTATGTTAAGCTGCTCATGAATATTTCAGGAAAAATATTCATCTGATGGAGGATTACATTAGGCTTATTTCATAGCATTAATATTTAGCTGCAACTAAAGGCAGATGAAACAACAGGTTGGCAACAGGTTGGCTTTAAATATTAATGCTAACCTGGAATCATCACTCGGAAGGAAAATGTCTTTGTTTGCTTTCTTAGCGAAACCATTACTTGGGTAAAGAATACAGAACTAACTTAAGAGAATAAGGTCGGATGTAGTCAGCGTTTTAATGTCTGCAGTCAACTTAATTTTGAAGGAAATGTATACAACGCAGCATATAAATTGTCATGTATTTCATAGCAAAGTAACTTCTGCGACATGATTATTGACCATTAGTATATAAACCTGGTATTATCTAAAACTTCGATTAACCCAAAGATTATGCCATCACTTCTTGGATATTTCTAATGCCTGCTAGAATTCAAATCAGGGAAGTTTTGTATTAACAATTAATTGACCCTCAGTCTTGGGCATCTTGTAGTAACAAAATAGAGGATGTATAATTTGTTATCCATTCTTTATTTTTCTCTGATATTTTAACGTTTCTCCCACAACTACTGGATTCTGCCCACCAGCGCCCAGCGGTAAAAGCCACTGAACACTAATTAGTTCGTTTCGGAGCTCGAGACCAAATGCGAATGGTCTAGCTGCATGCGTGTTTCTTCCATTGGTAACATGGAAATGAGCCAGCTTTTCCATAAACATCCTCCACGGGTCATGGCTCATTTTCTGTGCAGTGCCTAATGACGGAGTAATATATCAGTAACTGTCAGATGCGTGTAGTCAGCACTGGGGAACTCTTTTGAGTACATCCCATTATAGTATAGCTTGAATAAAATTTAAGAGTAGAACTGGAAATGCATCACCTTATTGTTTCTTTGCTTGCTTAAAATATTATGTGCAAATGAAAATATTGTATTTAACGTATATTCAAAGCAGTTTCCAGTTGTAACTTGATAAATAACAAGGTACTTCATTTTTCTAGATTGCTTTATTTTATATCTTAATTTAAAATAATATAGGATAGTATAAAATGAGTAGAAGCAAATGCGGTATGAAATTAATTGACGTTTGCTGTTGTTGTTACTTATGCTCACTTGTCTGACAGTGCCCAAGCCCATGAAACTCCTCGTGGTAAGGAGCGCAAGATTCGCCTGTTAGTGGCAACAGCCTTGAGCACCTTACAGGTGACAGTGCGATTTTTTTGCTTTATACCCATTTAGTAAATAAGTGTATGTAATGGAATATTTCCTCCATACACATAGCAGAAATATTATTTGCTGTCAAATTGTAACCTTGAGAAAGAATATTAAATGAAATACACCGTTTATTGCAATTTACAAAAGTTTATCTGAAGTGATAATTAATAGAATATTGCTCTTAAGATTTATGGTGACTACACTCAAACCTCTTTTGTGGACAATTAAATGTTTAGAAATATGTTTAGAAATATTCTTCCTTGGATTTACCCCTGAAAGAAAAAAAAACACAGATTATTCGGTTCCATTCTTCAAAAGACTGAGAACTCTCTGTCTTTCAACCAGTCAGCTGTCAACATCAACACTACATATCCGCGTTTATTTTAGAGCAAACGTTTTTCTTTGCATGATAACCTAAGAAAAGTCCTCGATTCCGTTTTTCCTACAATATGGAGAAAACAGAAGAATTCTTGAGTTTTTCATCATAAACCTCTTCGTGTTTGTTAGCTTTAGCAGTACTAAAATAGTGGAGGTGAATCATATTTTTCACAACTTATGCAAAAATACTCATTTTCTAAATGTGGAAATATGTAAATTTTTTTAAATATGCCATTTTTATCATAAATCTTTCAAAACCTGTCAATATGTTTTGAAAAACGTCCTTTTATAAAATCAATAAACTATATTTTATGTTTGTTCAACTTGTAGTTGGGCTCCCTAAATATATATATGTATATAATAAATAAATTACGTAAAAAATCAAACTCAGAAGTAAATGATCAGCAGAAATCTTCATGACGTAGAAGTGTTGAATTTGGAAACGAAGGCAGATTAAATCTTCGTTTGTTATTTCAGCAAACATGTTGCGGCACAATCAAGTGCTGCCTTAATTCTGCCTATTCCAAAATGTTTACATTTTATATGAATTTGCAGTAAGAAAAGGGGAACCGACAGACTGCAGTCCAGCTAGGCCAAAGCGTAAAGAGCAAGTGCGTTATGTTTAGGGGGAAATCTTAATTCAGACTGAGTTAGTTTTGGTTCTCAATACACGTTGATTGGATAGTTAATATTGCTGTAAAATTACTATTGTCTGTTTGAGTTTTACTTCCATTTACATCATCAGAATTAGTACATAAGAATCATATGACATGGAATAATCTTCGAAATGACGCAGTGCAAATAGAGTTTACTATTTTTAGAATTGAGAAGGGAAATTTACGTTGCTAATTTAATCTTTTACATATTCTTTATTTTTCTTACATATTTATCCCCCCCCTTCAAGGAGAAAAAAGCGTAGCGACAGAGAAGCCTTTTTAAAGAAAAAGCGTTAAAGCACTTATGAAGAAAATTGTACGCCATAAAATTTTAATCAGCAATAATTAAATAAAGAACTGTAAAGTATAATTTATAAATATCAACTTTTTTAAAAATACATTTTAAGAGTCATTTTTACGCATTTTAGTTCAAAAGTCTTTTTGTTTAAGAGTTCGCATAATCAGTTCTTGTTATCACAAAATATCACAAATAAAACCTCTTAGATAATCATTACATATAATTAAATGAAACACACATAAATATTTTTGATAATAATTTCCATATTGATAAATTATATTTTAACACCATAAATATAATAGGAGTAACATTTTGAGAAATTATGGATTCACCGTTATTATCTTTGGTTTGCAATTTCTCATTTTACCAAACTGAAGGCCTCGCAGTAATTGTAAACAAACATATCCATCTGTTAGGCAAGTTATATATAAAAATGCCTCCGTTCCTTGTTTATATGGTAACTGGCCTTTGAAAATTGCTCTAATACAATCCATAATAAAAAAGTATAATAATAATAATAATATATAAAAATTAGAATCACTTATAAAATGAGAGCCTCCAACATGATATTATATGAAGAGGGTAAAAGGAACAACTGTACAGAAGTAATAACAGGCCTCTGTTTCGAAACCAGGACTTCCTCAACATACCCCATACTTAACATACAATCATCCATAAATTGTAATATGTATTTACCATAATTTCATATTACTTATCTGTACTAATTTCACTTATTTTTTATATCTAGTTCATTTTTAGAATAATTATAAAATCCTTATTCAAAATTTTTAACACAAACTCCAAAATAAAATTACTTATTTTAACAGCTTTCCCTAAAAATAATTAAAATCTTCTTTACTTACTTCACTAAATTATTATTAGAATTCAAATTTTCAATACTACTTTTCAATAAACAATACTATACTTTTAATCCAATACAATCAGAAACAGCAATATGTATTCAGATTTCCAATGTAATAATAATGATTAGCAATTTCAATGTGAAATTTTAGTTGCACTAAATAAGACCTTTAAAAAAATCATTTTACAGGCTTAGAAATCAGCCGATGAATAAATCGTGCAAGAAAAAGCAATCCCATTTTTCAATTAAGATTGGACGTGAAAATCAAGATGAAAAATATAAAAAATACGATGGCTTTGCTATACGCGAACAGGCAACCTCTAATAAGCTTTCAGCAATTTTAGAATCTTCTCCCTAGACCAGTACTTTCGAGAACATTCTGGCATGTTATGTAACAGCTAGTATAAATACAGAGTTCGCGCCATTTTTCGACAGACTGTTTTCTTCTCCTGCTGCTATCAAACCTTTGCTGGCGCTCTTCCCCTCTATGTCCTTTGTTCGAATAGTATGACGCAGTAAATTTAAATTTAACCTTATTTACTATAAACCACTGTTGAATATGTGATCTTGGACATCTGCGGTGAGAATTGAATAAAGATGTGGAACCGAAACCGCTAACTTCTTCGTTGTCATTGGATGTCGCCTGACACTAAGCCACAACAATGCCCGGATTCTGATGTAGTTATAGATGCCAAACTTCGTCATTCCTGTGCCTATCCGCAAAATCATCACAATAATATCTACTTTTATAAAGGTAGTTAGAATTTTATTGAAATGAAGTAACTTCTTATAAGCATATTTAAAAATTGAATCTTGAAAGAGTTTTTAAAATGGGAACACCAAAAATAAATCTTGAATAAATTGAAAATGGAAACTTTAAAAAGGTATAATTGCAATTGAATAAGTAATCAATAAACCAAGTAATTATCGTCATTGACCGAAAATTAGTTGACTTTTCAAGGGGAATAAATCAACTTCCGATCAATTAACAATAATTACTAAATGCGAAAATAATTCATCTTTTTCTCAAGTAAGAAGTATTATGCCAATAAAGTCTTTTTAGTAAGTATGAGTTTAAGTGAGATGAACTGAAGAAAAAGCACTGTATAGAATTCAGTAAGAAAGTGGCTGTTCCTTCAGGTTTAAAAATAAATTTCAAAATCGTGATAATTTATTGTAACAGTGATTTAAATTTTCTTACTTAAGAAAAATGCCCCCCGACACCTTTGACTTTAATTATATTAACTCAACGTAGATTTTGTGAGTAAAAATTAAAATTTCTGAAAATAATAATTCATACTTAAGATAATAACAATAAGCAACTATTTTTAATTAAATTTAATTTAGTTATTATATGCTACTTAATTAATAAAAATGAAATTATTATTAATTAATAATAATTTAATCCAATTAATTAAAAATTAATTGAATTAAATTAAATTTTACAAATTATTACAAAATTGAAAGAGACAGAGAGAGAAAAATAACGTATATCACAAAATGTAGTGCAGTTTGCTACTTTTTTAAACTGTTCTTACAAGCTTTGACAAGCGTATAACGCCTTTGAAGCAAATGACATGTGGCAGCGCGGGTAGGAGGAGGAGATAGATTAGAGGCGTGAATATACTGAGTATGAGAGTAATGCGTCAAAATTTTTCAAACCGAAATATTAAAATTTCAATGAATTAAAATTTATTAAGTATTTTGTGCTTTCTAAACAGAGAATAACATTCTTTAAGTGCAAACTAGAATTAGTATAAAAAATAAAACAGAGCACATGTAAAAAGATTTGAAGCGTATTATACAAGTATAACAAAACTATGTTAAGTATTTCTTGCTAAATTGCACAGATCCTTTGAAAACTGCCAAACACGTACGCTCCTGATACATATCTGGTTTACTTTTTAATACGCAACTCAATCTATGCAAACTTGTTCGCTCGCTAAGCTTCACTGCTACCTTTCTTTAAATTCTAAGGAATATTTACGAGGTTATTACAAAGTCATAAGGATATGAATAGTGCGAATCTTTCTTCTTAATGACTGCAGCCATAAAGGGGATTATTCGGTGCTCTCATCACCTGGAAGGAAATCTTAAGTCAAAATGTCAGGAAGGTATTCCGCTTCATTTTTATCTGGAGGAATATATTTCTGCAGGATTCATTTTCCTTTCCTTTCCAAAAGCGTTTCTATGATTTTTAATTTCATCTCACATTCTTCAAACTGAATAATTATCATTCTAATGGGAAGAACGTTCCAACGCATAGGGCGGAATTCTTAAGTACACGCTTGTGTGGAATATGCAGCTTGGATTGCCTCATATTAAAATGAGTTTTATTTGATGAAATTTTGATTAGAAATTGAAGCAAATGCTTGAAATTCCTGATTTAAATACTTGAAATGTGTTCCAATCAAATTCGTACATTTTCTCAAAATAAAAGTAAGTAAATATCTATTGGTAAATATCTAACTGTTTATGCAGAATCCGTGGAAATCACAGAAGTTTCGCTTCTGAAGTTGTAGTTGTGTCACTAACCTATATTATTTGAAAAATGTCCTGTTGATTAACGTTATTGCTACCAACGAATTAAAATTTTATTTATATCATTAACAAAATTGTATTCTTTAGTGAAATGCTATAAACACTGTATTGAATTATTGCAATGTACTCTAACGGTATCTGCTACAGGAAGACATTCCTGCTTAGAGGACGTTTTAAAGACTTTTGGAACATAAACACGCTATTTCCTGGAAGAACCTCCAAAACTCCCAAGAAGCCAGACAGGATTTTAAACCCATGTCAAACTAACTACCAGTTCTACTACGTTCTCACTATTCCATTATAGATGAGCAAAATGCTGCTTTTTTTCCATACCTTAAATGCTATTTAAAGCTTAGAAAATTATTTTAAAGTAAGATTTAGTAATGAGAAATTGCTGCAAGACTGCAATGATAGGACTACTACAGTAATTTCGAAATTTAATAAATACTTTCTAAAATTTAAAATGTATTCCTCAAACATTTCAGGTATCAAAAAATAAAAAAATATTAAATGAAAAAGTCTGAAAGCCTAAGGAATTTAAATTGCTTTCAAAGAGGCATTTTTTTTAACATTTTGTGTGTTACCTTTATTTATTAAATATCAGGTTCGTCTAACTTAAACAATAAAATTAAATTCAACAGCAATACACCAGAAAAAAGAAACCTCACCCATAAAATATCTGTGCTTGAAGATGCACGCGATGTTAACGTTTACGGAACGCTTTGAAATCGTTGAGTTTTTTAATCAAAAAAAATCGTTGAGCTTTATAATCAAAAAAATTGTTAAAGTTTTACAAACTATGTTATAGATAATATAAAAATTCCAAATCTGTACTTCCAGACACCCATAGTGGAGTGGAGGGCTACGTTATTCAAAATTTGATGTCTCTAGGTACCGCTGTTTTTCATAATGCAAGAACCATACAAATAGTAATGCAGATTCTTCCTAATTTAATTTTTTAAATATAATATAGGGCTCTCATATTGGTGGCAATTATTTGAAAAGTGATTCAGACATTTATCGTGAACCAACACAAAATGCCAAACGAAATTAATAGCCCTTCTGAGCTAAAGCTCCTTTGGGCTACTTGAAAAAACGTCCGAATGTTTCACACTTTAAAATAACCCCAAATGACCATTTTTTTTTTTTTTTTTTCATTTGCAGACACATACGCGTTTCGAGAGCATTGCGTTTCGAGAACGCCTAAATATTTAAAAATAGCATATCTTCAGAATTTCCAACAGATAGTCTCGCGGGCTAGAGATAAAAACGTTTTATTCCCAACAGTGCTCCTATTGCTCGCTTTCAAAATCGTTGAAATTTTTAATCAAAATAATTTGCGCTAAAATTTTACAAAGTATGAAATAGACAATAAAACAAATTCCAGATTCGGATGGTGCTCATTCGGGTGGAAAGCTACGTTATTAAAAATTTGATGGTTCTAGGTATCGTTATTTTTTTCCACAATGCCAGAAAACTTTTATTCGATCATGCAGATTGTTTATCATTTAATTTCTTTAAATGTAATACACGGCGATAATGTTTGGTGGCAACAATCTGCAAAACGTCATCCAGACGGTATAGTGGTTACGGGAGCCGACGGCGATACCAAAGGGCCCGGGTTCGAATCCCGGAGAAGGCATGGTTGTAACTGTCGATACCTTCATAGGACGCAAAGTTGACTCACCTGTTTGGTACTTCCACCATTTCTGGCCTCAGTTACTGGCCAAGCCAAAGTCGGCCGAAAGCCCGTCTTTGGGGAGGGGGGGGAGGGAGAAAATTGAAACGTGACTCAGATTTTCATAGTGATTAAACGCCGTTTTGAGACTAAATGTACAAGTTGCGTCTAATAGCCCTTATTGGCTAACGCTATTTGGGCTTAAAAAAAAAATTAAAATTTGTCGCTCTTTCAGATGTTAGCGTCAAACCAGAGGATTTGTTGAGGTTTTTTATGCTCTCACTGAGAATCGCAGATTAACAATCTGCTCTTTGGCACCTCTAACATGACTTTTTTTGTTTCCTTAACTTTATTATTAAATATAGAACTGGAAATCTTTTAAAAGCGGGATATTTTAGAATTCCTGATAGGACTGTTATATGTTGCCATGCATTTTTCATTTTTCTGCTTTTTCAAACTTTACTTTGTTCATCATGTATTAACTTAATAATTTTTCCTCTTTTTAACTTTATTTATTAAACACTACTTTCTTCGCAAAACAGCAAAATCAGAAAATATTAGGCCCACCAGCGGCCGAGCAGTAAAGTCGCTGAACACTGGTAGTTCGGTCCGAGGTTCGAATCCCGCGAACGGGCTGGCTGCATGAGCGTTTTCGTGGTTTTCCCCATGTGTAACGTGTATACGAGCCAGTTTCCCTTAGAAAGTCCTCCACGAAAGGCATCCCTCCCCTTAGGCAGATAGCCCTCGTGTGCTTTGCCATAATTAAATACACCTACAGAAAATATTATTCAAAAACAGCATACCTTTAAACTTCTCGTAAATAGTGTCTACTGTAGTTTAGAACTGAAACGCACACCATTATCAGAGAGAAATTTTCCGTTTTAATCTTCTAATTTTGGGAACTTTTCACTTTATAAATATGTTATGAAATAGGTACGGTTTAAATATTGAATTCTTTGAAGTGTTACACTATAATCTGAAGATCATGAGCGTAAGATATAATTCCATTTCCTTTATAACTTTGCTATTGTACTCAAAAGAACTGAATTCAGTTTAACTTAAAGTTATAAAGAGGAGATCAGAATTATGTATAAATTTCTAGCCACGTTATACGTAAATCAAAATTTAAAACTGTTAAGTATGTCAGTAGTCAATGACTCTTAAGTCTGATCTTAAATAGATAGCCAATTTATAAAATTTTATGGTGTACCTATTTTTTTTACATATACTTTAAGTTTGATAAAATTGTTTAAATCCATTCCGTCCTTGAACTTTAAGGACAAAAAAGAGATTAGATTAAAAATGACAAGCAAAAACCTTTGAATATCAGTGAAAATTAAAAACTAAAATAAATTCTGAAGAACGAAATTTCAGCAAATTCTATTGATGAAACAATTATTAGAATTATCACATATTGGAATTATCATATAACATATGTTACCGCGAAAGACCGAAATTGGAGAATGTCGACTTTCACCGGAGAATGTCAACATTCACCAAATACGTCGGTGAAAGATCGAATATTGCATTACATTCTTGTACATTCGGACCTTCACCGGTGTATGTTGACAATCACAGATATGCTCTGGTCTACGTCGAAAAGAGAGGAGTCTACAATTCAAAGTGTCATAATAGTTTAAGTTGTTGCAATAAATAAGATTTGAATCCCATAATTTAGTAAGTTTTTTATTTTCTCATTTAGACGTATTGTATAATTAAATAAGTTTTTAACTTCTATTATTTTCCTTTCTCATTTTGAATGTACTGTGTGTTTGATGTTCTTATATTCTTAAATTCTTATATTAAGTCTCAAGTGCGTTTTTCCGCCACTGAATTACGGAGAAGAAAATATAATATTCTTATATGTTCAGCATTCACCATTAATACATGGTGAATGTCGATATTTACCGGTGTACCTCAGAAATAAGAGTAGTTGGAAAATATTTCGGACATACACCAAGCGACTATGTGAATGTTGACATTCACCGGTGAAAGTCGACATTCTCCAGATTTCGGTGTTTCACCGTAACATATATACATACACACACACACACACACACACATATATATATATATATATATATATATATATATACATATATATAAATTATTAACTAAAGAATATTGATTATATTATCGCCTAAGATTAATTTTAATTAAATTATCTTAAAAGATACTTTGCAGCAATTGCGCAAGTAGTAGAATAACTCGATTTCGCACAAAGGGAATTTAAGATCATACAACATTATATATATATACTAAGTGTGTATCTATATGCATATAAGTATGCATCTATATACATATCGTATATAAATATAAATGTGCATCAAATAAGCAAATATGCATATGTATTAGTAGTAGAATTACCATATATACATGTAAATGTATAGAACCTTAAAAATATTCTAGTGAGACTTAAAATTTTCTAGAATCAATGCGAAATGCACTCTTTCATGAGTATTGTAAAATGGAATAAATAATGTGAATAAAAGAAGTAAAGAAGTATAGTTGAATAAAATATTTACTTTTTCTCTTAAATGATTCCCATTATTCCTTTCTTTTCTCAGATAAAGTATTTCTGCGATAAAGCAAGGCAGGAAAATCAGCGATTCTTCCTTTTAATTGATTCAATTGCTCTTTGCCTTTTATTTTATTCTTTTTACTGGATTTCTTTATATTGATAATATGGAACGACAACTGTTTTTGACACTTCTCTGCAGGTGTAAATAGAAAAACGAATTTTCGAAATAAGTTTCTTTTTTCTTTTTTTTTTTTTTCCTAGCTGTGTATTATACTATTCCAAGCGGAATTTGATTCTCTTTGACATAAAACAAACGGCTTTAAAATTTGCTTTTCTGTGTTTTGTTTCTCAAGTTTCATTCTGCGAATTAAAGAAAGTGAGTTCGTGTCAGCTTAGTTATAAAAATGTCCATTTATAATATCATTAAGCACATCACAAGTAAAATTACATAATTTGCTTTTATTTCTACACTTTACAAGGTAAATTTTAAAACACAAACTTTTATTATGTAAACGATAGTTATGGAAGTAAAGAACTGAGCTTACATTTCACAACAGAATTAATTATACTACATTGCACAAAGAATTTATATTTTATAAAATTAATATTCATTTTCTGTATGTAGAAGTTGCGTCTAAAAAGTTCGGCGAGTGGAAACATAAAACGAAACATGGTAGCAAAATACCTTTAATCGCCCTCAAAGTAATATCTGTTAGGAAAGCTGCTAGAATGAGTCAACGCATGCCTGCTTTGAGATCGACCGAAGCAGAGATGTCACACATCGTTGAATGTCTGGTATGCTTGCCCTCGATGACTCCCTTGAGGCGAGTGAACAGGTACAGGTTAAGGTACAGATAAAAAGTATGAAGGACAACACCAGCGATGTACCTATCATAGGTCAACTGGTAATGCCTTCCCATACTAACTCCTTAAAAAAAAGAAAAAAAGGAAAAAAAAAGTGGGGTTGGGAATTGCAAGTTTTATAAGAATTTACATAGACTGAAACTTTCCAAAAGGTCTAGAGTTTGCCTATTATGGTACATCGTGGAATCCCACCGTACACCCCGCATCCAGTATTTATTAAAAATAATGATGTATGGCATAAGTAGATTACAAAATAGTCTGAATTCAGTTTGAAATGCACAAACTATCGATAACTTGAGCATCTGATTTCGTGTAACAAAAATAGGAGATAATTATAATTAGTAAACAGATAAACATAATGAGATAATTATAATTAGTATTGGCAACACAATTTTATAATAAATTATAATAATAATGCTAAAGAGGTGGGTGTCTACGGGTTATTTAAGATATAAATGTTTATTGCTGTTTATAAAGTTCACGAGTGGAGTCATTTTGTCCATAATCACAGCATGTAAAGGTCTTCTAAATATATGCAGTATGTAGGCTTACACTTGACAGAGATCTAGGCTGTAGGAAGAGAGTCGTTGCATAATTTTTTGAAACTTTGGATACTGATGTTTAGCTTTAATTAGAAACCTTTGGAATACCAGAATATCAGTTCGTGGGAACAGAAAGAAATCTGCAGACACCAGATGAGGCGAGTACTGTGGATGTGTGATAACAGTTACACGATTTTGGCCCAAGAATTTGCATATGCGGATCGCAGTATGCAGGCGTGCATTGTCTTGAAACAGACTCCACTTTACACCCCTGTACATCTGTGGACGAACACGTCGGATACGCAGCACTAAAGGCTTCAAAACAGTTTCGTAAAATTCGGCACTGAGAGTTTGTCAAGAGACAAATTCTTGGTATATCAGGCCGCTGCTATTCAAAAATGCAATCAGGAGTGTCTTGATTTTCAACTTCTGCATGCAACTCTTTTTCTGGAGCGGGGAAACTGGTGAGCACCATTCCATTGTTTACCGTTTCGACTCCGGATGGTACTAGTAACACCAGCTCTCATCTCCTGTGACGATGGTTTTGCAGAAAGTTGAATCATGGTCATACATGTCAATGAAATCTTTATCAGCGTGCCTTTGTGTTTTCTTCTGGTCGTTGAACAATTTGTGCTGAACAAAACTAGAACAGATCTTGTGCTTACTCAAATTTTTTGGTGAATGATGGTGCTAAAACTGTCCATGCTGATTCTTAATTCCTCCGATATGAATCGTAAAGAAGGTCGGCTATTGTTTAAGAGCATCTGTCGCACCTGCCCGAAATGCTGTCGATTGTCAGACTTGTTGAGGATCAACCTGAACGTGATTCGTCTTCGACAGTTTCCTTTCCCTCTGGAAAACGTTTAAACCTGTCGTACACGCATTTTTTTGCTCACTGCTTCTGTTCTGTACATCTGCACGAACACTACATGCGTTTCTGTGGCGGTTTTTCTCAGTTTGTAGCAAAACTTGATATTTATCCGTTGTTCCATTCAAATATGACTCGTGTTTTCAAACATACACCGTTCGATTGCCATTGGAAGACTATTCTGCCTCGGTTTCTTGCATTTCTTGCAACTTGTTCGTCCCTCCATTGTTACCTGCGCAAGCGCAGGGACGCATTTTAACTCGCGTTGTTGTAATATGTTCTGCCTGCCTCTGAGCGGCGCGGGTTTTTGGATCCATCATGTATTTAAACAGCTTTTTTTAGCTAAATTTGTAAAATTACTTAATTTCGTCTCTTTTCATAAACTTGCATTCATTAAGATTACACTTATATTATAAAAAGGACGAAAGCAAAATATCTTAAGTTATATGCTAATATATAACAAGACCAAAAAATATCATGGCCGAATAAAGTCGATTATGGCCCTCAGCGGGTTAAAACATGCACTTCAAGGGCTTTTGACCCTTACTTATTTACAACTGTCACGCGTATTATCACCGCACAGCTCTTATTTTCTCTACCTCATTTTTGAGATTTTAACTGAATCAGCCTTTATTTCATGCACTTTTCATGAAGCTAAACATTTTAAATGGAACCGAATTACAGTAAAAATGACAGGGAACTCGGTCATCTTCCTCAGATGTCGTTTTCATGGTTTCGAGGCAAGGCAAGTGAGGGAAAATGACCTCGAACTGCCTATTCTAATGTAATAAATTGTTATGCCATTTCTTGATTTTTACCGGCATAATATTGTAAGGATTTTAAGTTTTACTAACGTTTATTTTATTTTAAAACTGTGCCATCTTCTCTCATTTTCCAGTTCCGGCCAGAATAAACGCGCGTAGAATTGTTTATGCTAATGAGGTTGCAAACTGTTGCAACAGAGGTTGCAAGACAGAGAAAGAGACTTCTTACTGCCTTACCACGAGCGTGCTTTTAAGTTAGTTCATGCCTGCCTTTAAGGACAGAACTTACGTATTTCTCGTTGATATTTGAAGACGTATGATAGTCTTTTGCATTTATTTCACTACATACGTAGTGTCAAAAAGGCCAATCTTTGCATTTCTAGTCTCTGTAAAGAATCTAAGTTAGTTCTCATTTAGTTAAAAGTTCGTTTATTTCTTATTTTCTACGTTTTAGACCATAAGTGCTGTTCTCTGTATCCCGAAGTGCGGGGACGGCTGTACGCTGTGAGAAATAAAGGATAAATTTAACCTTTTCTATTTTTTGTTGTATCTTCTACACACGCACGAACATACACGCACGAACTCCAGCTATGTTTCCAAAGGCAATTAGAAGGGACAGCAGTCCTGACAGTATAAGTAAATAGCATAAAATATTTCTTAACTACACGATTTAAAAGAAATGTATTAAAAAATTTTAAAAAACGGTATTTTTAACTATCCTAATATGTTTGAACATATGCGATTAAAAACAAAATCATAATTCTTCTAACAGTGGTGGATTTTACAATGAAATTGTCAAAGAAAAATATGAATATGTTGAATGTAATCCTTATATAAGTTATATTTATGCTATCGTTTTTAGTATTCCTTGAATTTTTTTAATATCCTAATACAGTACGTATCTTGTATAAGTCATTTACTCCTTCCTTTCTGTATGCCTTGATGGTATAAATAGCAGCACATACGACGCAAATAGGAAAAGCCCGGAGTTCGAATCCAGTCCAGTAGCTACACATCCAACAGCTATACATCATTCCAAAACTGTGATATACTATTACTTTCATAGTAGGAATGCTTACTGTAAGCGTTTTATATGTCAGTAATACTCGTTCGAGTGAATGAATATACGTATATCAATTTTAATGCACTTGTATTACCTTGTATAATAGAAGTATAGTAAACAGTAATCAGAAAATAAGAAAAAATCGACACCAATGAATACGAGGTAATCATTAAAAAAATATTCTGAAAATTATGGTAAAGCACAATAGTTTTGATAACCGAAAATTATTTAAGCTGCAATCTCTTAAGAAATATAAAAGTCAGCGCTTAACAGTTGTGGACAAATGTTATACGCAATATGTCACTGCACTGTATCTTTATAGCTGCTAACACTTATGAAAACTGAAAATTATGTAACCCTATAAAGAAATACTTTTACTCTAAAGAAATGGTGAACTACATGGATCAAGCAAATCAGCATAAAATACGCATATTCAAGCAACGCTTATAATATATTTCTGTTTTTAAGTTTTAAAATCTAATACATTGTTATTTCATTTACTTATTTTCTTATGTATACATTTTTAAAGATTCGTAAAAAATTCTCCGATTTCTATAATTCGACAAGTCATAATAACAAACAGGAGAATAATTTTAATCTGAAAGTATTTATTATTCTAAATGAAATAAATCAGTTATAAGAATATTTTATATATGTAAGAATGGTATACGTTTTCAGTTCTTATAGTTGTTAAAAGTTACAAACGTCAAACGGACGACTATTAAGACTTTCAACAACATACGATTTGATACAAATTACGGTAAACAATATAATCTAGACGCTTATGAGAATGACTAGATTTTGTGGCTAATCAGCTATAGATAGGTAATTAATAATGTGGCAAAATTTCATAACGTGTGTTGATGCAGAATAAATAGTTTCTTTTTTCTTAATTTTGCATTTCATGTATCTTAGTATTCTATTACTCCAATCACTTACCAGAGAGTTTCAATTTTTTTCTTTCTTTTTTCACTCCTATAAAATACCATACTTTAATATTTACTTTGATGTGTAGAAAATCTACTCAAAATAAGACTGCTTTCTTCTCTAATTTTAAATTTTGTTTGGTTTCTTTTTTCAATTTAAGCTTCAGGTTTGCTATTAAATTATGGAACTTTACAATAAGCTTAATAAAACAGAAGAAATTAATGTATTACAATTTACAAGTTTCATTTTCATTATCTCTAATCAGTGGCTGACATAAGGAAATTAGGTAGTTTTATAATATGTTTTCTCCCGTTTTCCGCCTGCCTTCGTCGTATAATTGGAAGCATATTGGAAGAGTGGTTGAGAGATCCAGGGTTCGAGTCCCGACTGAGGCAGTGTATATTACTTCACTTTTATGACGTCTTAAGATTCTGAAAGAAAACCTAATGACTTTACAAGTTTACTTACTAATGGAAATTTGAATTAGGTAACAAAATGTGCTTTGATTTTGTGTTACTGATTGGTAAATAAATAATAATAAAATCAAAAGCAAGCAAGCACATTTAACTTTCTTGCTTTTAACACAATATCAATGCATTTTATATTAATTTGATTATAACTACAAAATATTCATATAGCCTGGCTGTTTATTTTAAAACAGCTGAGAACCGAATGTGAATTTATTTTATTCCCGCATACTGCGAAGATACATATGGAAACTTTTGATGCAGAATTCAGAGATATCTAGAATAAATATTTCATCGCTTTTCGGCTGAATGAAATTTGCATTCTATCTATCGCTTGAAGCAGCTGCGACGAGTTCAAATGAAACCACACCACTTCTAGAGACCTTCTGCTCTTTTGCGAAATGCATTCTCTCGACTCTTTAATGTGAAGCTGGAGGTGAGGATAATGGCAATGCGACGACGGTAGCCAACGTATGCAAATCACTCTCATCATTAAGTAACATAATTAATCAGGGTTTTACTTCCGACCGTCAAGTTCCCACGTTGCGGAAGTGGGCAGTGAGTGGCGCTAAATCAATGCACTCTCGCGTGCTAAGCTCAAGCTGCAAAGGGAAAATTTTATTTTCTCTTTCACAAAGTAACTCTCAACTGAGCAGTTGCAAATTTTCACGGAGAAGGACGTGAACTCATCGTGCCAGTAACTTAATGGTGATTGTGGACTTAGAGAAAATGGATCTGTAGAGTGACGTGTCCACAGCGCACTAAAGGACAATCACTGCTCCAGTGGTTAATGAGCAACAGAAAAATGCACTTCTGTTAATGTTGGCAAGTTAAGATTATTGAAAAGAAGCAGTTGAACAAAATTATTCTATGTAAACCTGTGTAGAAAATTGAAGAATATTCAAGAAATGTTTGTTGAAAGGTTAGCCAGATTAACTCATTTAGAGACAAATTCATAATGTATCTGTGTAATCCATGAATCTTCCATGAATTTGTAGAGTACGTATGATGTTTCTCTTCACTTTAAAGGTCACACTTTGCATATCCTTATATTCCTTATGCAAGGGAAATGATTTTCTCGAAACAGAACAAATGCCAAATCTTTGAACTCGGTTTACTCAAAACAACACTTTTGCAGATTCAGGATTTTGGAGATAGCTGCACAAGCTGTAAGGAAGTAGAGTTCTTCTTTCTTAGTATCATGAGATACATTAACTCATTACGGCAATAACGTAGTGATAGTAGTAATTTTTGAGACAATAAAGTAATAAATTAAATTTACATATGTATATTTTTTAATCAGCCGCTGTATTATTCTAATATTTAATTATTAGATATTTATTGTCTACTTGAATAGGGATTTTAGGAAATAGAGTAATATTTCGCAACTTGAAAATGGCTTTGAAATAATTATTTTGGTATGATCTGTTACTAATTACATGAAAGATTTTATCATTATTTTGTGTGTAAAAGATTTCTAAGCTTGAGCATGTTTCTGGAATTTTATAAAATTTCAAAACGTCAGGTATTAATTTCAATTCTTCAAAGTATAAATTTAAATTACTAGTTAAAAATTAAATTTCAACTCAGTATTAAATGAAATCTCTTCAATGAGCAACAAAATCATCAAAATATTAGAACTCTGCATATGTTTTAAAGAAAATTTTACTATATTTATATTTTTTGGAATATTTTGTTATACAAACAATCCTTATATTAAGATGTAAGAAACTTAAATTTTTCTGGTGAAATTATAAGAATTAATTTATGTATGCGCATATATTTTAGCTCTGTAAATTATTAAACAGTATCTGCATAGGCTATTAAATATAAATCTTCCAAGATATCATAAAACATTAATTATAATAAAATTAATAATTATGGCAACCGTTTATGAGCCAACAAAGTAACAAGGTAATAATTTGTTAAAAGTGCAGCCAACAAGTTAATAAACAATAAGTCAGGACATGGAACATAAACATGTAATACTACCTACTTGATCACAATTTTTTTTTAAACTTAAATTCAAAAATTAAGAAAGATGGAAGCATAGACTTTGCGCCAAAAGATATCAAAATTTTAATTTTTACTCATAAAGAATATTATATTTTAAGTCATATACTTTAGAGAACTCTCTATAAAATAATAATATCTGATCATTTACGACGTAATGTATTTGAAATGAGGAAAAAAAGTATTTATTGAGATTTTTTCGACTTACTTAAATAAATCCAGTAGTTGAATTCTCTTGGTAGTTCTTGGCCTTTTATACGGCAATTGTTTTTTTTTTTTATTATTTATTTTTTTTTTATATATATATATAATGAGAACTAAAGTTCTTGAGAGAATAATAAAACATGCATTTTAATAACTGTGAAGATATTAGTACTCAAAGGGATAAATAATCTTTTTTTTTATTGTAAATGGGAATGAAAATCACATGACCAATACTAAAGGGATTAGCGATACGAAAATATTTCGTCGTTTAAGATTCATCTTCCTTTAGCTTTCTCCCCCTCTCCTCCTCCCCCCAAAACTGCATAGTTAGCTGCAATATTTATCAGAATTATAAGTTATTATACGCTAGTTACTCATATTCATTACAGTTACAAAGGACTTAAAATTCACCGATATACTCAAATTGAAAACTATTTGCTATGAATAAGAATATTTATCTATTTCTAGTTATTTGTGTAATAAACAAAAAAATAATCTTCAATGGAAATTGTAAATAAATTAGTGAAAACAGTGATCTAGACCATTAGAAAGGTGCAGTGTTACTTAAGCTACAAGAAAAAAACAAATATTATTTCATTTGGTAGAATGTCAAACTAAAGTTCTTTTAATCCAGTGCAAATACTTTCAAACGGGAATACTTTCGGGAATGTCGGAAATTCTACACAAAGAATATCTGACTACTTTTCTAAGAAATGTTCTTTAAATTTAAATTACCTTTTCAAATTTTTTATTATTCTCATAGCCTGTTAAAAAAATAGTTATAAAACAAATGGATTAATTTTATAATGCATTTACTGATTACCATTTGTGAAGTAAAGGCAGACAGAAATTACAGATAACTTCAACGAAAGTTGTACAATGTTCAGTTACGCTTAAAGCGGTTGAATCGAATATGAATTACATGGCAATATAACATATTTCCAATTTAAAAAATTCAAAACAACGAAAAATAATTTAAGCACAGTAATTGTTTGAATCGAGAAATTGACTCTTAATCGCATTTCCCATTTTATTTATTTAATTTTATTTATACTCCTTTTCCTCAACAAAAATATACTATTTTTAAACTCCTTAAAATTTTATGAAACCCAGCATATTTTCTACAGATGTTACTATATAATACATATTAACTTCTAACATATAAGAATAAACAAGCTCGATTACGGTTTCGATTTAAAACAATTTCGTGGCATTGCTTTATAAATGAGTTTTAAAAATTTATTACCTATCTTCTCAAGGTTATCTATCTAGGATGGATGGAACCCCACACTAAACTCAGTGCGTTGAAGATGAAGAGAAATCATTGAATACCATTAAAATTTGTAAATAGGAGAAATGAATTATCTTCCTGTAAAATTATTCTCCCGGAAATATATTTAAGGAGGCCGCAGTTTATTCAGAGCTCTTTCAGTTCCGTTGGAGGTAAAGGCGTTCATCCATGATGAAATCGGGAGAGTATTTGTTATTTAAATTATCTCTCACCGGACTCGGATGAATTTCACAGGTGCTTAGGAAGATGTGGGAACTGTATACTGGCCCAGTGTGCATGAATAAATGATTAATATATTTTTCCGTTCCAAATTGGATACGATTATGAATGGAAAATGCCCAAATATAAATGAAATTCTCGTTCAAAAGGGAATAGGATGATTTGTATTTAAATGGGAAGAGATCATGATGGTATTCTTTTGCGATATGCTAGTGTAGAAATGATGTGAAAAAGATAAATAGAATAAAATAAAATGGAAAATTTTTCACAAGAAAATATTTCAAGGAACTTAACGATGAATTAATTATATTTGTAAAGTAATAAGCATGGCAATAAGCTTAATTATATATGTAAAGTAATAAAACATATATAGTTCAGTAAATATTTTTCGGATTCCATTATAGAACTTTCCTCATATATTGTTTCACGGTTTAGGTGAATACCTTTAGCATACAGTGTCGTTACCAAAGTTATCTAACATTATGTGATTGGTAACTTTATATAGCTGGCAGTGCTATAGTAATCTGTTCATGTGGTTTTAGTTCGTCATCAATTCAGTAATAATATATTTTTATAAGAATGGAAATATATTTATATTGTATTGTAATATATTAGAGCTCACTGGATTTATGATTTTATAATGCTACGTTAATACTTTTATTTATTTATTTATTTATTTTTATTAATTGAAATTAATTCTTTAATAAACAAAGAACACAGATAAAATTATTCACACTTTAATTAACATGATGTATTAGGAGGGTGGGCTAAATAAATGAAAATTTTAAAGTAACAAAATACTATTAAAATGAGATAAAAATATAAGAGTTTCTGCAAAATCATAATTACGTTTTATCACTCTAATTTTTTGTTACATTTCTAATAGGGATTATTTTAATTTGCTCCTTTCGTGGTACAAGCAGCACGCATAAACGTATTTACAATTTATTTAAAATAATTTCGAAAACGTAGCAGTCTTTCCAGGCACAACGATAGGCTGAGATGGGACTTTCTGAGTAGGTGACATCTTTGTAGTTTTGTTAATAATTTGGATGGTGTAGTCCATCCATTTGCGTCAGAAGTAGAAACACTTGAATCAATATCGTTTCACGTGGTTTTGCTGTTTATTTGAAATATGCTTTCCTCCATTTATACAGGATTTCATTTGAAGAACAAAAATAACTACAATAGTAGCATTTTTAATACCAGAGGAGTTACGGCATTGATTCATTGTTAGATAGATAGACAACTATTTTATTAGCAATTTTGCCACCATTTAGAAATTTAGAATATTTTAAGAAGTACATTAGCTCATTATTGTTTCCCTGATATACAATATGATGCTAATTTTCAAAGTTTCTTTAAAAATATTACGCTTGTAGGAAGAACACATTAATTTCCGGTGGTATTTTTTTTTCTTTTTTTAACATTTCTTTTCTTTTAAACGGTTTTTAAAAGTTCATGACGGTTTTAAGGTGATTGTTTTGCATAAAACAGCCAGTTTATCAAAAGTAGGGGCTTAAGTATAACAAAAAGATACGTTTCTCAAACTTTAAACACGAATGTTTTATGCTGCAATGCAAATGTTTCTAAACACAAATGCAAATGCTGTAAATGCACCAAAATCGCTCATAATTTAATATTAATTCTGGTAGAATGAAAAATATAAGATGTTTTGCAGAATTGAATATAACGGCCAAATTGAAATTTCTTGCAAATTTTGGGGTGCGAAGTCCACATCCGTCAAAAGTTCATATATTCTCAGGACATTTAAAATCTCTAATTTTCTACGGCCAATAAGAATGGAAATACAGAAATTAATATTCATAGTTTCGGCTGTGATATTCTGTAATGCATATGCTTCTCTCGTGAGCAAACTTTACTAAGCTTCTTTCAGTTCAGTGAAAATGCAGCTTTTTTATGCAATTTTAGCACACAGCTGTAGTGGCTTTAGATCTAGTGCTTTTTAGTGCCTAGCTCTAGTGCCGTTTTGAGTTATGAATACGAATACTACTTAATTTTTAATGGCGCTGTTCTATCGCCATTACATTAACCACTCGTGGGCTGTACGGATTTGATTACATTTTATGAATGAAATCTAATTATACTCCATAAAATCCACCTTTGCCTTTATTTATTGGACATATTGGTTTACAACACGCCTTCTGAAGTACAAAATATGGAATTTATTCGCGTTTTCATGAGCGTTTTCCGGGAATATCTTCAACATTATTATGCTTATACTACCTTACCACGTTAAATGTACTGAGAATAACATTTCAAAGAAGCTCAATTTCTTTGCCTACTATTAACCTATTGATCTATTCATCGACGATATTAAACTGGGAAACATCTCAGAATGCAGAAGTTTTATTTAAAATATAAGGCAAAAATTTTTTTCCTCAAGACAGAATACCAAAGTACCGTGGTTCCTACTTCTGACCTCTTATATTAAAGTGTGATCATATTCGACGATACTTCATTCCTTGTACTTGAAAGTACAATCCTAATTCTGAATTTGACCTGATTACGTTGCCTTTAGTTCCTGTCTGAAGTACACTTTTCATATTTTATGCTGTGTAGACAATATTTATGATTCTAATTAATTAATTAAATTTAATCACTTATATAAAACTTTAAAGTCCTATCTATTTAGAATAGCTTTAACTTTCTTGTTAGTAAGCCCCAGTTTTCTAACGAACAGCAAAATGCTTTCAGTTTCAATGACCAGCCAACAACATACTTGTATCCTGTAACCCTTGTTGTAATTCCCCAATCGTCTACCTCGAATATGTTTTTAATAATACTAACGTTAACTCGATGAGCAAACAAACAGAAGTAATTTTTCTGCTCAATGATCACTCTCAGGTTGTTTTTGACTACCCTCACTTTTGAGACCATTACTTGTAAACATGAACATTGGTCAACTGAATGTGCCGACGTCACACGCATTTTTTTCTCTTCCCATTCTTTATTCTTCGCAACTTTTTTCTCTTCTTCGTGTTTCTGAATCATATTAATCAAGACGCTGATACCATAGCTATCCCTAGAAATAATGACTAATGTAACAATAAATAATAGCGAAACTAAAATAAAATAATTGAATCTAACTAAAGCTCATTTATCTCATGATATCATGAAACTAAAATTAAAAAACGTTCGCTGAATGCATGTCATGAAATTCTACCATAATGATAAGGATTATAATATCCTACTGATTGTATTATTGGCTATCTTAAAACTCGTAATTAAAAGTATATAAAAATAAAATCTTACTTCTTTTTCCCAAAATTAGGATGTCATTTTAATTTGCATTGCAAATCGTTACCATCAACAGCTTCAAAACAAAAAAATAATAAAATTCTTTAATAATTTCCAGAGTTTTTGAATACAGAGTTAGTATTTTTGCGGATTAACAGCTTGTGTAAACTTTTCGAATAAACAAACAAAAAAAAAAACGGAATCATTTTTACCATTTCAAGCAGTATCTCTTTTTACAAGTGAAGATATCCGGAACAAATCCGGATACTTTCATCAATTTGTATTACAAATATAAACAATACAGCGAATATATATATATATATATATATAAAGAAGCATAACAACACTTAACAATCTGCAAAAGTGAAGACTGCACAGTTACTCCGGCTACAGTTCACATATGTTTTTTTTTTTTTTTTCTCTTGGCCTTTTCTAACATAACAATCCACAATAAAGTAACAAAGTGGACTAAGGAATATATTGTTTTACTTTAAAATCCCTCGTAAAAATCCCTCTCTAAATTTATTTAAAAAAGTTATTTCAATGAAATTGGGCACAAATGAGAATCATGTTGTCATTCTCGTAGTCTAGACTACGAAGCTTAGACACTATAGACTGATAGACTTAGGTTTTTGTAAACTGTAACATTTTTTCTGACAGGCTGCACTAGTACTTCTGTTTTGTTGCGAAAACTCTGCCTTAACATACTGACTAAGATTTTTCATTTAATCAAGTCTATACTTTTCTGGTTAGATATATTTTCTTCGATGTATCTGTCAAAACGTTATGCTTCTATCTATCATGCTTGATATTTTGAGTTTTATTTTCCTTAAATGGATTGAGATCCTATATATTTTCAAAGTTTTTTCATTTTACCTAGTCTTCTTTAATCTATCATAATTAGTTTTCTCCTCTAAGATAACTGTAACCATTATTTTACATTTGTTATTTTTCCTAGATAAGGTTTTAGATTTATTTAGATTTTGGACGGTTCATGGAGTCCTTCCAAACAAAACTGTGTTAATTTATAATGCATTTAACCTTTTTAGTTTTGAATAAAATTAGCTATCAGTTACCTTCTCTTTTATTACAGAACTCAACTTGCTTTCGTATTATATTGTGACCTTTGCTAATTTAAGGCCATCGCAAATATGTTTTAGGATTATTGTTATTAAGGAAACATTTTCAAACTGCTTGAGTAAATGCGAAATCTTATTCCTCCATATCCATAATAAACGTATACATACTCAAAACTACGACAGTCAGATTTGATTTGAATAGTCCACTGAATGCAAATTAATGCGTTTAGTGACTTCTTTGAAGAGGATCCCTATAAAAAGTAAAATATTTTTAAATGTAAAACGTAAATATTTTCGGAGAAATTTCAAATGATCTGAGAACTTGTGAATAGTACAAAATGCAAAAAAAAAAAAACATATTTTGTTGCAATCTGAAATAAATTCATCTCTAGAGAGCTACCTGAATATACTTAACAAAATAAGTATAATGTGATTATATTTACTTGCTTTTAAGACTGATCGAGATAAGATCTCTCGCAAAGTAAAGATTTTGCTATGAATTTATGCTGATAACATGGAAACGCTCATGAATAGAAAATTAACTGGATGAGAAATACTTCGAAAGAGATCTCTTTTTAAAAATTATGCTTCCTTGTTGAAACTTTGAAAAAACTTCATCGAAATGCGTTTAATGGAAAATACGTCATTTATGTCTCTTACTCATGTTATTTTGAATTTATCAAAATTATTCCTTTACTTTGGGTTATAATGCAGAATAATATTTTTCAATTAGATCAAATTTGCACCGATATTAAGTTCTGTTATGAATCGAATTCTGTCTCTGACAGATACTGTATAAGTTTTTTTTTTTTTTAAAGTTTATATTGTTTTCTTTATGGTCATGGTTACTTTGCTGTGTAAAGGTCCGTTTACACTAGCGAAACATTGAGCCTATGAAACGCATACGAACTTGAAGGCTCGTTTGACAGCTTTCTAACAGCATTTGTTTCATATTCTCAGGCAATATTTAACACTTAAAATCTTTAACCCGTGAGAACACGCGTCGGGCCCGCGAGGCCCGGTCTTAACAAAAACGTAATACAAAAATTTCTCCCTTTGGTGAAATCTTTCGACCTCCTCAGTAGCTGCTTTTAAGGTCATGTACTTGTCATTCACAAGCATTTCCGGAATTTAACCCTTCATCTTTTCTGAGAAACTGAGTAATCGGCCTTCCCAGGCCCGAGGCGTGCGCTCGCATGGTCATTTAAAATTGTGAAAGAGATCAGCCAGTTGCAAAAAGGTCTTGCTATTTGAGCTATGACGATGAAATGAAAAGACTTCAGAAACTTATTAGCGGGAAGTGTCGACTGATGAAGATATAATTAATGAAGAGGACGAAGAAATAGTTGGTGAAGAACAGTTTAGTGATCACCAATCGAATTCTGAAGTGGCTAGACTCAAGCGGTAAATCTAGTAATGAATTAAGTAATTTTGTGTCCATCAGCAAATTGTTATCTTGGCAAATATAATGTGACAAAATGGAATGAAAAAAGAACCAAGACTTGCCGTGAGAACTCTTGCTCACAACATTGTGAGAAAATTGCTCGGAAATGTTTCTGAAGCAAAATTTGTGTCCTCCGCTATGAATTCTTGGCAACTGCTTATGGATAAAATAATAGTAAAAATTCTAGTATATTGTGCAAACATTTATATCGAATCCATCGTCTTAAAATTTGAAAGATAGAGAGATGCTTGATCCACAAATATTACAGAAATCAGAGCATTTATCGGTCTTCTTTATTTTGAGGGACTCCACAAGGTTTCTCACATAAATGTTCTCGACCTTTGGGCGACTGACGGAACAGTGCTTGACACTTATCATCGAAAAATGTCTAACAAACGTTTTTTATTTCGAATGAGATGTTTGAGATTTGATGACATAAGAGATCGCTTTTCTAGAAAGGAAATAAATAAACTGGCTCCGATAAGATATGCCTTTGAAAAGTTCGTTGAAAATTGCAAAAACGTTTACAGTCTTGGCGTAACGGACCGAAAATAACAAATTTGCTGCGCTATGTGCGAGAAAAATTTTTGTGGTAAACACAGCACGATTATTTGCAAAAAATTGTGAAATGTAAGTTTTATTTTGAAAATATTGCTGTAAAACTTTAATATTGCATAAACTAGTACTAAATTTTATTTCCGCTCAAAAAGAAATCAGTTTAATTTTTGTTGTTAATGACAAATAATTTCAGGCTTAAAATTATTTTAAAATACAATTTTATTGGACTTATTAAATTAAAAGTATATTTCTATATTTTATACACTCTGATTTTTTTATTATTTAAATGTTTTTCTTCAATTACACAAGCAATTTTATTTATTTATTTATTTATTTTTTTTTTTTAAGAAAAACGCTTCGGGCCTAGGGAGCCCGACGCGCGTCCTCGCGTAACTAAAAGTAGCGCGCGTTTTCGCGGGTTAATAATGTTATCAGTTGCGTTTTTATTTAAACGGGTACATATTCAGTTTTATTTTTAAAAAAAAGATTTTTTAAACCTTTTCACTCTTTGGCGGAGTTATCAACTTCGTGCGCGTTTCTTAAGCTCAAAGTTCCACTAGTGTAAATGCGCCTTAACTTATCATTAAATTTGAGCACACATCCCGACTGAAATAGAATCTACAAAAAAATGTATTTCCTAAAACTGTCGTTAACACAGTGTCACAGAGACTAAAATTCTCTTCTAGTTACTTCTATGATCAAGCTTATCTCTGATCTTAAAAATAATTCATGCTTCTACATATAGTAACCCGAGATCTAATTAATTACCATATGAATATGCTGATTATTAACTTCATATGGACACGCGAGTAAAATTCCTTATTTTTTGCGTTCCCATTTAAGAGATACTCGATGGGGAAGGGAAGAGATATGTGGTCACATTAAGCACATATCCTCCATTCATTTGAATTCGAACATTACTGTAAAGTCATTTCATTTTTTTCTGCCTGGGAATCTTTAGAAATTAAAAGTGGGCTCACCGGGAATCACAGACCTTTCATTACCAGGTTGTTGTGCACCTGTTACTACACCATAAAAACACATGAGAGTAATCTCTTAACTACTTTACAATTTGTAGTCTGTAATAAAACTAGAACTAGCCTTCAAAATTGCAATATCGAATGCATTAGAATGATAAAAATACGTTACATTAACAGTCAAATATGACTGTCCTCTATTAGAAAATTGTGAACCTTCATTCATTTTATATCGTGTTACTGACATTTTATTATCAAGATAATTTATATTTTCTTGTTTATTTGAACATTTAATTATAAGAACGTGTTTCTACATATCAGTACAAATCTGTAAAGCAAACAAAAATAATATGAATTTTTTTGGTGTTTAAATAATAAAATTAGAAATCTAAAGTCAGATTCTATGAGCGCAGAGAAACATCACAGAATATTGTAGAAACGAGGGAGAATTAGTAAGAGCCATTCTAAATGCTTTCCTTACTTGGAGATGTCGAATCTGGGGTTCTCATCTAATGATTTTGAAATTTAAAAAAAAAAAAAAAAAAAGCAATGAATTGCTTTTTATCGTAAAGAAATATTTCCCTTGCTGAGAGAAAGTGACCATGAATTGAGTTTATTACCATTTTTGCAAAGCGCGAGGAACCCAACGAATGGAACATTTAAACAAAAAGAAGAGGACATAATGGACAATGAAGCAAAAGGCCATGCCGTACTGAACAGTGGAGTTCAGCTCCTTTCGAACTCCCTGTTTAGGCGGGCGGAGAGGAATAGTTACAGACGAAGAGGAGGCCGCACATGTATAGAAAGCAGGGTAGCCTCAAAATCCCCGTTTCGAGGAGAGTTTTTCACCGTGGACTGTGAGTGATGAATCAAGAACCAGGATTCCCTGTGATAAGCAACATCTAACAACTATCGAAACAGAGACGGGGGCTCTCTCTGTAGCAAAAGACTAGTGACTTGAGAGAACACTGAAACAATCAGCTCCGTCGAATTCGTGGGATTACTTCTGGTCTCGTGTCTTCCCTAGGTACGACAAAATCAGCCAAAAATTCTCGACGTCACTCCTAGGTATTAACATGAATTTAGGAAGAATCTACCTCGAGAAAGGACGATGCCAGATGACATTAGTGGTACACCTATGCACTCCAGAATATTCTCTATGTTACTCCTATTACTCATATGAAATAGACAGTTTCAGCCGAATATTCTCGACTTAATTCTCCAGTATTCTAATCACTTCAGAGCTTGCTCTACATTCGGAAAAGATGATTCCGAATGACATTAGTGGTTCTCCTACCTACTCCCTGGAATATTCTCTATCTTATTCTCATTTATGCTATAGATATAACACCAATTTTTGGACTTCTTTAAAAAAACATTTGGGATACACATTGGTATTAAGAAACAAATCTGCAAGTATAAGTTACTTTTTCCAAGTATGATTTTGAATCTATAGCTTACTAAAAATCTACTTTAGAGTATGTGATTTTTATTTTGTAAGGGATATAAACGGGGTCTTTTAAAATGTAATAATATTTAAGCTAAAATTATGTAAAACCTAATTAAATATAATGCAGAACGGTTTTTATTTAAAATTTTAAAAATGTAACGTTAAAGCATTAAATTAATGTTAAAGTATTGTATTTATTTTCGAAGATCTACTGAATGGTTGTTCGTATTTACGTAAGGGTAAGTTCACTTTTATTTGCATGTTTGTACTAGCCAGTACACAACATTTTATAATCATTATTTTATAACGTGAAATTAAATGCATGTTTTAATCAAAAACGGCAACAAAAACGTAACGTAACATTCATATTAGAAATTTAAAACAGGATACTTATAAACGGTGAAATTAGTAAGAAAACATTTCAAATTTATAAATATTTTCCAAGTAATTATGTTGTGATATATTATATTACAGTTATATTCAAAGATGACAACTTAGAAAATATAATTATTTAGACTTCTAACATTAGCAGAGAAGGCGAATTTTCCTTATACACAAATGCAAGCTCTGAAATCTTCTTGAATACACGTAAGTGGTTCATTAGAGATTGAAAGGTTTAGGAGGGATTTTTCTTCAATATGTTCTTCAAGACATTGAGATATTTATGAGAACATTTTACCGTGCACTTACACTCGGTACGATAAGCTCCTTTCTGATTTCATATCTGGAGATCTACTTGTGTAATCTATTTTTCCAGGACCTTCGCTTTCATGAAATTCATCAACGAAGTGTGCTAGATTTTGATGCGAGATATCATACGTAAAACGTAGCATAATATTCATATCATTCAGATTGAAAATCTTATATAGGAGATTGCTCAATATCTTAGCACATTCAGATCCACCATCGAACGTCCATAAGAAAAAATCTGTAAGTCATTATTTCTTCCTTTATCGTTAATCTGCACTGGCATAACGACACACATAATTACGCTCTCTGATGTTACTTGGGATGTTTTGCGTTCCTAGTTCCTTTCAGTTGGCAATGTGTTTATATTTAGATTTTAAATTGTGTCTTGACTCGTCATTGATGGGTGAATAAACTTAACTTTATGCATTGATCTTTTTCTACCCATCAAACAGCTCTTGTTTCTCAAGACGGCAGCAAAGCGCGAGTCATTAGCTTTCAGGCAAACAGAACGTTTCTCACTAAGCCGTCTAAACACATTTAGCTGCGATACAAAATTTGCTGAGGTGGCTCTGAAAGTTTCAGTTCAGATGCCTCGCAGTCAAATATATGTGGCGAAGGGCAATTACATACTGAAATTATCTTTAAAAGCTATATTCCTTTAAACATTATTTGTTCACGATCTTGTGCTAACTCCTTAGCTATAGTTTCTGAATCTGGTTTCATCCCAAGGGTTACTGTGTCTGTGCCATGGGAAACTCAACCACCCTACTCTTGTACAATAGTTTCTCGTACTTCAGAACAACTGGCAGTACCTTATATCAAAATTCTCCCAAATAGTATTTGGGCACAATAAAAATGTTTTAAATTGATGAATTCTGAAGTAAAACTCTCATTTACGGAAGTTCAGGGCAGAGACTTCTGAAGCTCTTTCTACGTCTTGGACGTCATCAAGCCATTAGTTCAAGTTCCAAACAGACTGAACAAACTACTTGAAAACTGATTTATATTTTGTAGGATTCACCACTGTGTAATTCTAAGTTACCTTTGGAAATGAAGAATCTTAAGAATTGATAGGTGAACAATCACTTGAGTTCGTGTGACAGGAAAGAACAAGATAGAAGGGTAAAATAACCCTTTATTACTCCAATCAAGTCCATCTTGGAGTTGTGTAATAAAGCCGATGCTTGGTCTACAACTTACGAGACTAAGAATTAAGATAACTAATCTTAACTAAAGAGATATAGCCGAAGCTATCAAAATTTTAACAGAGTTGGCCTCTTAATGTTAATTGACTTCGAAGCTGTTAAGGGCCTAAAGTACGGCCGAATGTAATAATAGCTTACGAGAGAGTAGTTTAAAAAGGCAGATGCGTGCAGACAGAATATCTGGTATCTCTGTCACTAAGACAGAAGAACTTCGTGGTTAAATACTGCTCTTCCTCATTAGCATTCAGACATGATTTTAAAACTACGTTCTGGCCGAAAGTGGTAATCTGAAATTAAGAAGCTATAGGAAAGGAAGTTTAACTCAAAATTTAACTGTTTATAAAATTAACATAATCCTTACAGTTAATTAAAATTTACTTTTTCTCATTTCGTGCAAAAGTATATCAAACTGATGAGCCCAATGAAATAATATTTACTTATGTACATGAAGAGAATTTTAACGCAGTTATACATGAAAAGTACCTAAAGCCATGATCTGAGATATATCCAGATTTCTTTGCGTTAACAATGTTTTGTTCTAAGCGCTTGAGAAAATGTAAAACAGTTATTTGAAAAATGACTGATTTTAGTAGATAAAATAAATTTTTCGTTTATAAGTCTGTATGAAAAAAATGAAATAAATCATCATGCTGGGAAGTTACGAGCAGAAATAAAAGTCCTTTCCAATCTTTCTGTTGTATAAGAACGCAAGCAATGACTCGCATGTAATGTATGCAGGATAATAACTTTTATTTGCAGGGCCTAAGTGTATCGAAAATCGATATACAACAGAGACTCGAGAAAATCAATACACTAGTAAGAATAATAAGTATACCAATAAACAATTATTCCCACGGAAGTATATTTATGTCTCTAAGAAACAGAAAGTAAATGCATTTGTATGTCTTCTACTTGCATATCACTTCTTCAAACTTGAAAAATATAAAGAAGAGTTAAGGTTATATTACATAAGATTCAAAGCTGAATGTATTATTTACAGAAAAGTGTGCCATATGTAATAATAGGGAATATGTGATTCTCAACGTCAGAAGATTTTAGGTTTCTCTCCCTATTTTATTTTTCCCTTCCCATTACATCGTTTGATGTACAATAGAAAACAATACTCTAATGATTCAAAAACAGATTCCAATAAACGTTTTAAAAGAGCTCTCGTGATAAAAGTTAAACTAAGATTATTCCCAGGTATGCCTTCAAATGCCAATAATCGTAAATTTCATTATGACGTTAATGACAAACATGGTTGTGCACGCAATTTATCTATCGCTTTGGGGGATTCGGACAACATCATTCAAATCGTGACAGAATGGAATCTGAATAGGAGAAGAAGGGAATATTAAAATACAAATGAAATATTTATAATTAGTATTAATCCTTGTCGATTTATTAGCACTTTTGTTTTGTTTTGAATGAAAGTATTGTAAGGATCTTAAGTTTTACTAACGTTTATTTTATTTTAAATCTTTACTATCACTTCTTATTTTCTACTTCCGGCCAGAATTAAAAGCATTAACTTATTTATGCAAATTTGTCTTGCGAGTACTGAAGTTGTGGCTTTTTGCCAAGCAAGAGAGAGGAAGGAGTTAGTAGAAGCAGGTCGCTTGCCTTAGCAGTTTTACTCGGTTGCTGGTTGCCTTCAAGGATAGAGGTTTAATCCTCTTGATAATTTTAAACGTATCGTAGTGTTAACAGTTCGCTGTAGAAAATACGGCCTTTCTGTTAATATACGGCCAATCTTCAAGTAGCCACTTGTTTATTACTCCAAAGTTAAGTCTAGTTAGAGTTTAGTTAATATTTTTATATTCTTACGTTCAGACCACAAGTGGTTGGTCACTGTATTCCGAAGTCCGGAAATCATTGTAAAGAGAGAAAAATAAAGGGTTTCGTAAACCCTTCCTGTGTATCTTGTCTACTTCCCACATTTATTGAACATAGCTTTAGTAAGCTCCCTGTTCCGAGTCAGGTCATGCAATTTCCCGAAGCAAGTAAGGAGGAATACTGAACCTGATAGTGGCGCCCGACGAAGAAGAATAACCATGGCCGAGTTTCAAGAAGAACCTGTGCTGCCTGCAGAAGCGGCTCAGAATCCAGAAATGCCAGCTGCCGCCCTGGAAGGATTTGGTTATATTGTCCAGACCATGCGCGCATCGATGAAACCAGAAGCAACATATAATGGAAACTCACCGGTAACCAGTTTTTTGGAAAAATTGGAGGACCACTTCATGATGTATCCCGTGCATGAGTTCCAGAATGTCACCTTAGCTACCAGCGCTTTGAGGGGCCAAGCGCTTAATTGGTTCAAATGTATAGGCAGAAGTCTCAAGCGGGAAGTCCCACCTATACTTACGAAAATTTCAAGACTGCCCTAGTAAAAGCCTTCCCTGTCGTAAGGGATCGTGCAGAATTAGAAACGGAACTTTTCAGCATATACCAGAAACGAATCGAAAATCTTTCCACCTTTATTTTAAGAAAACTTCACGTCTTCAAACTCTTGTATGGAAACCGTCCGGATCCAGAGATAATTCAAGTGATTTTGCCGAGGTTACTTCCCCAAGTACAAGACTTTATTGAATTAAGGAATCCGACTACACTGGAAACGTTATTTGAGCTAGCAATCCAGTTTGAAAGTAGAAGAACGGCGGACATTGAAAGAAGACGCCAATATGAGCAACGAAACCAATTTGGTGCACCAAGACCACAGCAAAGTCAAGCACGCGGCTACGGAAGCAAAGCGAATCAGTGGGCAAGGAAACCCGAGTATCCAAAAACAGCCGGCGAACGTCGACAGTTCAATAGCAATCCAGAAAATAAATCTGAAGGCCAGTGGAAAAAGAAGGAAAGCATGGAAAGGAAAAAACACGATTTAAACTAAAACGGATTTCTGCTAACGGGAGGGTGCGGAAATCCGAAGGCCACGAAAACCCCTCTTCTATAAGTTAAATACAGTAATGGTGAAAAATTTGACTCCCGAAGATTGAAGTGTTGGTGAATAATATCCTAGCCACCGCACTCCTGGATACAGGCGCGCAGTGTTCCTGTGTGGCAGAAGATTTTTTTAGGAAATATTTTCGGAAATACCGCATATATAATTCGGATAATACGACAGTGTTAGCGGCGCAAGGAGAAAAATGTATGTGTATAGGTAAATTACCGCTGTATGTCCGTATCAAGGACGAACAAGTAAAGGTGATGTTTTTTATAGTAAAGAATCTGCAAGCACATATAATTTTAGGAATAGATTTTCTTTCAGAAGCACAAGCTACGCTGGATTTTAATGAAGCGTCCCTTAAGCTGACAATGAAACCAGGTCGTACAGAAAACGCTGAACCGCCGATGTTAAAACTTGACCACATCTCTAATGACGAGCAAGGAAGAATCCGACAAGTGGTAAGTGAATTTGCTTCGTTATTTAGTGATATTCCAGGATTTACTCAGGTTACTAACCATAGTATTGACACCGGAGATTCAATGCCAGTTCGCCACAAAGCATACCGGTATGATAAGAATAAGGAAAAAATTATAGAATGGCATATCACCGATATGTTACGTAAAAAGATCATAACGCCCATCTCAAGTAGTTATGCTAGCCCGGTGGTTTTACGTAAGAAAAATAATGACTATCCTTTGACACATCCAAAAAGGTGGAGATTCGCAATTGACTACCGTAAATTAAACTCCATAACTAAATATCCGGTATATCCGTTACCTATTATTGAAGAAATTCTAAGGAACATAACTTCTACCAAATACATGACGACTTTAGACTTAACAAATGGTTATTTTCAAATAGGGGTTAGACCGGAAGACGTGCCTAAGACTACTTTTATAACCACGTCTGGCACTTATGCATTCCTGCGTATTCCGTTTGGCCTTTCAGGGGCACCGGCAATATTTCAGCGATGTATGGACATTGTGTTAAGGCCTGTTCTTGGAAAGTCCACATTTATCTGTTTAGACGATATCATTATTACTAGTGATAATCTGGACGAACATGTACAGGATTTAAGACAGGTGTTTTCATTATTAAATGAGGCCGGTCTAAAAGTTAATGTCGAAAAGTGCAAATTTGCAGCCCCTGACTTAAAATACTTAGGTTACAAAATATCTCAGAAAGGAATCGAGACAGACGAATCAAAAATAATGGCTGTGCAAAAGTATCCGCCGCCAAATACGGCGAAGAAGCTCTCTTCTTTTCTAGGACTTTGTTCATATTATAGGTCCTTTATAAAAGATTTTGCAGCTATTGCTGAACCATTGTTAAAATTAAAAAGGAAAAAGGCAAGATTCTCGTGGACGGCCGAAGCCAATAGTGCTTTCGAAAAATTAAAGCAAGCATTAACGCAAGCCCCTGTTTTGAAATTTCCTGAAAAGGATGAGAATTTAGAAATTTCAGCGGATGCTTCGGATCATGCGGTAGGAGCGGTACTTTCGCAAAATCAGCAGCCCGTGGCATTTTTTAGTCGAACTTTAAATCAAACACAAAGAAATTATTCCGCGACCGAGAGAGAGGCACTTTCAGTTCTGTTAGCAGTGCAAAAGTTCCGAGTCTATTTTGGAAGGGCGCCAATAACAGTGTATTCTGATCATGCGGCGGTAACTAGATTGTACTCAGGGAAAAACTTATCCCCAAGGTTAATAAGATGGGCACTCAAGTTACAAGAGTATAATCTGGTAATCAAGCACACCCCCGGAAAGGAAAATATTGTAGCAGATGCCCTATCCAGAATAAAAATAGATGAAGAAGGTAATACCGTAAAGGTGGCAATGCTCACAGCATGTACGATACATTCCCGAGAAACTGTAATAACCGAACTGGGTAAGGATCCTGAATTTAGAAACATTTATGAGTATTTAAAGGATCCTGAAAATTTTAGCCAAAAGATATTGTGGCGATAAGAAATAGGGCGGCCCATTACGAACTAATAGATGGTCTATTATTTTATACAAAAACTACAAATTCCAACAACGAATTTCGACCTGTTATTCCAGCTAGTCTTAGATTAAATATCCTGCAGGAGTTACACGGCAGCCCTTTAGCTTCTCATGCTGGTATTCGAAAAACTATCCAACGCGTACGCGAAGCAGTGTATTTTCCTGAACAGCAAAAGTTAACAGGGGCGTATGTCCAGTCCTGCCCAACATGTCAAGCAGTTAATTATATTAATTTCCGCCCGGCCGGGTTTCTAAATAGTATTAAATCCGAATTTCCAAATGAAATAATTGGCATCGATTTATTGGGCCCTTTCCCAAAAAGTCAGTTAAATAAAAGTCGCTATCTCCTTGTTATGGTTGATCATTTTAATAAGTGGACCGAAATTGTTCCCTTAAAACGAGCCTCCACGAAATTAGTTACTGATTCTATTTTAAATAAATATATTTTAAAATACGGGGCACCCCTAAAAGTTATATCGGATAATGGTCCTCAATTTGTAAGTAATGTATTTGAAGACATGTGCCAAAAACTGGGCATACGTCATTTAAAAATGGTCCCGTGTCGGCCGCAATCAAATATTGCGGAACGGGTCAATAGAAATACAGTGAAAATTATCCGTAGTTATGTTAAAAATTTTCATAAAAGCTGGGATAACTATGTCAATGAATTAGCTTTCGCCCTTAGGACCGCAAAACATGTTATAACGCCGTTAGATAAATTATTTTATGTTCAACAAAGAGCCCCCGAATTTAAAATGGGTGATATAGAAAAATTAATTAAAGAAGCAAAAAAGAACACTGAAGTAGCACAGAGAAAACAAAAACTTTATTACGATTTGAAACGACGGGGAGTAACTTATAAAGTAGGAGATGAAGTATTAAAAATTAAGCATTCACTTTCTTCAGCACCAGAATATAAAACCGCCAAATTTTTTCCACGATTTGAAGGACCATATGTCATAGAAAAAATAACTCAGGCTGTAGTGGTGTTAAAAGCCAGGAATGGTGAAACATGCTCCGCAGACATTGACCAGATAAAACCATACTATGACCGTAATAAAATGCAAATATTTAAAGATCTTTTGCAGGATCCGGCACGGCAGGCACTGCATGCACGAGCTCCAGAGGTGGAACAACGACAATTACAAGGGCAAGCCAATAGGAGGCAGGAGCAATTGAAAATATTTCCCCGTTGGAAAATTGAAGGTAACAAGAAAAAGAAGCCGTTCCACCGACCAGAAAAGAGAGAGCACGACCACCACCAGAATGAAGAAGGGAGAAGTAAGACGAATGCAAAAAGAGTCAGGAGAAATAACGGCAACTATAACCCGGCTCCCAAACGGAAGATCTACCCATAGGACAGGAGTCTACGCAGCAAATGTCGACGAATTGCGGAAGGAACACCAGCTGCGGAGGCAAAGAAACAAGGGAAATTTGAACAGCCAGCAACGAGATCCAAGCAGGAACGAGAGAGAAGTGTCCCGGTTCCGCCAAGATCAGCTGCCATCTAACGGCCAAGACCACAGGCAGAGGCGAAAAAGAAGGTCTTCAAGGGTGACCGAACTGGAAGGAAAAGAAAGCTCATAGAGGAAGGAACTGAAGGGCGAGCTCGCACAAGAAGGAAGATAAACCAAACGCTAATTTTCGCTACCTTCCAGGACTGGGCAGAAAAAAGAATGTCCGAATATCACAAAGATAAGTAAAACTTTATGTTACTTTGCAATCTTAAGTTAATCTTTCATTCTTACTGCAAGTGGCAGAATTCAAGACGTTTTACCTCATGTGAGGTCTACCTTTATCGCCAAAAAGGCGAGAAATGAGTTGTTACCTATTTTGGTATTATGTTTTTCAATTACTCGCGAGTAAAACTAAAATTAATATATAATAGGAATGTGTAAATACTTTAATATTGTAAAAGTTATTGTATAAAATTGTATTTAAAAATTCTGGCAAGAAAGAAGTTTTAGTCTCAAAGACTTTTGAAATGTAGCATTTCAATGTAGAAGAATTGGCACTTGCTTTGAAAAGAATAGAAGTTAACAATGTACTACTAATGTATGTTTTAAAATGCGTAAAATTAACGGCATGTTAATATGTTCTTATATACAATGTGAACTGTTATTTTAAGCGTTAAGAAATACTGTGATATGTTAAAAGTGAAAGTAATGCCAAAAAAATTTAACTTATTCGTGTGACTGTAAAAAGAGAAAATTATTGTGAATATGTGTTAAAGATTGAATGAATGTAGTTAGGCTCTCTGACGCTACACTTCAGAGTTAGCCACTTTCAGAATAGTACCTCAGGGTTTAGAGATGAATATAAGGTGTGTTATGAGGTCTTGTTATGTTGAATTTTAACACGTTAGTGTTTTGATTGCAGGCGGTAGTGTTGAACACTTGTACATAAACTTATTCGTGTTTGGTGTTTTCTTTTACAACACATGTCAGAGAGCACGGGGAGAGATAATTAAATAAAGTCATGAATGAAATAAGAATGTTAAGAGAAATATAAATATTCATGTTACTTGCCATTTAATTGTGTAACATTTCATTAAACTAGTTTTCCTTCCAGATCTCTAGAAAGAACCAGATTTCAACTAGAAACTCCTGTTTAGATGCAGTACAGATGAAAAGTAATTGTCCATGGAATTGATAATGTAAAAACGATTTTTTTTTAAATTTCTAGTTTCTAGTGAGAAATGTTTGTAAAAGATTGGCCTCGAGTTAGATTCTAGAGCTAAAATTTTCAACAAGGTCGTTTTAGACCTCAGTTTCAAACTAATTAACTCTGGCGGGAAGTATCTAAGGATCTTAAGTTTTACTAACGTTTATTTTATTTTAAATCTTTACTATCACTTCTTATTTTCTACTTTCGGCCAGAATTAAAAGCTTTAACTTATTTATGCAAATTTGTCTTGCGAACGCCAAGTACTTAAGTTGTGGCTTTTTGCCAAGCAAGAGAGAGGAAGGAGTTAGTAGAAGCAGGTCGCTTGCCTTAGCAGTTTTACTCGGTTGCTGGTTGCCTTCAAGGCCAGAGGTTTAATCCTCTTGATAATTTTAAACGTATCGTAGTGTTAACAGTTGTCTGTACTACATACGGCCTTTCTGTTAATATACGGCCAATCTTCAAGTAGCCACTTGTTTATTAATCCAAAGTTAAGTCTAGTTAGAGTTTAGTTAATATTTTTATATTCTTACGTTCAGACCACAAGTGGTTGGTCGCTGTATTCCGAAGTCCGGAAATCATTGTAAGGAGAGAAAAATAAAGGGTTTCGTATACCCTTTCTGTGTATCTTGTCTACTTCCCACATTTATTGAACATAGCTTTAGTAAGCTCCCTGTTCCGATTCAGGTCATGTAATTTTCCCGAAGTAAGTAAGGAGGAATACTGAACCTGATAGTATATATACATATATATACAATTATATATACATGTGTGTATATGTGTGTGTGTGTGTAGAGAGAGAAAAAGAGATGGATAGTTAAATGTGTTTAATTAAAGTTATTAATATCTTGCAAAATGCTGCGAAAGTTTTGTAAATAAAATACCAAAATGTGGAATAATAATCTCTGAAAAGTAGTGAACTATTTAAAATGAAGAAAACAAAAATTAACGAACCTGAAATACGAAACTGGAATGAATCGTGGAAAGCAAATTAAAAAAATAAACAAAAAATTAATAAATAAAGTTGATTACTATTTTATCTTTACCAAGGAAAAGCCAAGTGTATTATAAACAAATCTACCACCCAGACGGTATAGTAGTTAGGGAAGCTTGCTGAAATACCGAACAGCCGGGGTTCAAATCCCGGAGAAGGCATGGATGTTTATAAATGTATAGTGTCTTTGCGGCATGAGGACACTCTAAATACATGACGATCCGAAAGTCCTCTTAAGTGTTTAGTGGTAGGGAAGAGGGATAGAAGGCATTCGGACTCGTCTCCTCCGGGTGCTCTACATCAAAACTGTGGCGGAACGGACCGGAATCGTACTTTCACAAAGGCTCTAGCCAACGGCAGACGCAATCCTGTTTAAATATAACCCAGCGTAAACAGAGCCATGTTCCTGAATTATAATTGAATGAACTGCGAGAATTGAATAGTAAACAAAGAATTAAAATGAAAATTAACTTTAGTCTTATTTGTTTTCTAGTCTTTTAAAAAAACTGAAATATAAATATATTGTTATAATATAAAAATTTTCTTATTTAATTATTATGAAAGAAAATATAAAAAGTACTTTTTCTTTTAATTTTAGGAATCCAATTTTTTAACTTTAGAATTCAAAAATGCAAAAATGACAAAGAATTTCTGAAATAAAGAAATAATGTGATAAAAGTATGGTCAACGCACACGTCGTTTGCGGCAAAAACAAAGTTATAGTAAGCATTGAGTGGTACAGAAAGGCAATGGAAAAAACTGAAATTAGATCGTAAGATTATTTTTTTTATTTGTTTCGTTTTAAACTCTTTATCCACTTTTAATTTAAGCAAGCACAAAAGAAAAAAAGGACACACCACCATCACCACCACCGAAAAAAAAAAAAAAAAAACAGTTTCATTGTATCTATTTAAACTGAAAATTAAAATTTAGCACGAATTCAGAATTAAATAATTTTTAAAGCATTCTCAAAGATACAACTAGCCCAGCCACGACTGGAAAAGAAATATGTATTCCACATTCTAGAGATAATTACGATTGGTAAAACTACTGCTAAAATAAGTAAACGAGTGGAAGAAGGCAAGTAGAATTACAAGTAGTTTTAAATAAAAAGGATGATTCTTTTCAGATCCTTTCTGGGGAATAAAGATCTTTTATACATATATTTCGTAAAAAACAGAAATTTATTAATAGTAACTCTGAATAAGAAAGAGATATAAACGTTTTCAGAATACGCATGTACCATAGAAGAAATTCGAAGTTCCAAGAAAATAATAAAATTGAAAATACGCTAAAGCACTGCTAAAATGCAAAACCATTGGGATAAAAGAATGAACAATATAAGTTTTTTTTTTTCCATTCAAAATTTATTTATTTCAGTAGGATTCAGGTACAGATGTAGAAAAGGCAGCGGTAAAAATCAATGAAAAAATCTTAAAATAGCCAAGCAATTGTGAAATGTTAAGAGCTTAAAAAAAATTATTAGTTCGATGGAATGTGCTTTATTGCTCATTTCAATAGCTGGATAGACTAGAATTAGAAATAATTCAAATTGAAAACTTATTACATATGTATGATTAAAGGACTCGGTTAAAACCCATTAGCCGCTGGTGTTGCGTTGACGCAACGGTCAAATTAAATGCGTATATAAATATAACTACCAAAGATATTTTATACCAGCAGATGATTTTGTGTAGCGAAATATTATGAAGATTATTTCTGTAAAAAAATATTTGCTTTCAACAATCATTTTGTTTATAATAATTAATCTCATACGTTAAGCAAAATTTAAGCAAAATTTTCTACCGGGTATTTTTGTTGAAAATATTTAACGAAAGAATCTCCGTCTTTATGAGTGATCTATTTGTAGTCAAGGTCACGTCATGTATTTAGAGTGTCCTCATGCAGCAAAGACACTATACATTTATAAACATTACATCACATTACATCAATAAGATGTTTGTATTTGTGTTGGGAAGGAAGAAAAAACAGGTGTTGCGCTAATGCAACGTCAGCAGGAAACGGTAGGTCAATCTCATGTTTCACTCATTCCTTTCGATGTTCTGGTTGTTTAAAAATGCCTAGAACGAGGTATCTTACATTAGAAGAAGCCCTTCAAAGATTTTTGATGAAGAAACAGATGATGATAATGTTAATAATGACCACAATCAAACTGCTATTGTTGTTGTTCCCCCAGAAATTGCAGAAACTGGTGACGAAGAAGAAAGCAATGGCAATGTTTTAAATAATGATAATGATATTTTACCGAATGATACTGCTGGGGAAGTTAAAATTCACGTAAGAAGTAAGTTTCAGCCTTCTAAAAGCAGTTATAGTCATACAAAAAAGTTTAAAAAGCAGAAGACTGAAAGCTTGAAGTGGATAGAAAAGGAACTGTTAGTTATGTCTCAGTAAGAACATGAAAAAAAATTTTAAAGAGAAATTATAAAAGACAAAATACAAGATAAAACTAGCGCAAAGATTTTCGATTTTCGTTTTGGTTTAGACATTTACTCTCTTCTCGTTGAACAAACAAATATATATGTTAAGAAAAAAAAAAAAAAAAAAAAAAAAAAGAATTTATTGCATCTGAAGCCTATATGAGAAGATTTATTGGAATATTATTGCTTACATGATATCATTCTTTACCTCAAGAAAAAATGTATTGGTCTTTAGATAAGGACATTTCTGTTCCTGTTGTACGAGAATCGATATCACGTTTGCAGTACAGGAATATGAAGAAGAACTTGCATTTAACAATAGTCAAATTGACAATACTGATAAATTATATGAGGTGAGACCGTATCTAAACTTACTAAATATCACCACTTTTTACTACTGGAAATATAAAGTCTCTTTTAGATTTCAGACGCGAGAATGCATTATTCCATTTGAAACCTCCTATTGAGAGTGTAGAATTAGCCAGAAATAGATCAGCAACAGGAAGACCTAGTAAATTCAGCATTCAAAAACCATTACATGGAGATGGTAGACATTTTATCGTAAAGTCCGTTGATAACAAAAGACTTTGTTGTAAAGAGTACCACAGCCAAACTGTTTATAGATGCAAAGTATGTAATGTAGCTTTACATCATGGTTGTAATCAAGTTTTTCATGCTTGAATCTTTCAATTGAAATAATCTGTATTTGTAAAAGAAATGCAATGTATATTTTAAGATTAAATTAATTACAAGTAAAGTGATTTGTAGATTTATAAAACGTTACACAGCTAAAAAGTAATCCTGCGCTCCACTCAAAAGAAACAGCACACGAGAACGATCCTACACACTAAACATCCGTAGTCTTATTCCGCTGACGTTGCGCGAACGCAACACTCGCTTTTTCCACAGGTAAGAGCATTTTTTTTTTATTTTCAATGTAAATTTATGTTATAAATGCTTAATTTAATATTTGTTATTATTTTCATGAGAAAAGAAACATTCCTTGTAGTTTTCGCGGTTAATGGGTTAAAGGACTAAATTTATTATGTATGGTTAAAGAACTAAATTTATTACAGTAAATTTAGGTGTAATTAATATTTTTTTTACTTCGTCTTGGAGTTTCAAAATCTAATATAACAACAGTATTTTAACATTCACTTCCTACGCGCTGATAATTTAATGATGTATTATAATTATTCACTAAGTAAATATCAAAATAAAAAATAATAATCTGCCTCTTGTGAGAACTTGTATTTTAACATAAATACAACCAGATGGTCAAAAATCAAAAGGTCATCAGCGTTGAATAGATTACTGCAGAGAGAATATGTGAGTTAGAGAGTTAGTGATTTAATAAATAACGTTTCTTTTCTGATATAAAGTTATCAATGCAATTTTATATAAATAATAATACATATGTATGGTTAAAGGGATTAAATTTATTTTAAATCTTTCCTGTAATTACATTTTCTGTTAACTTCACATGAAATTCAAACTGAGATTAAACAAAGAGTGAGATATCTTGGTTTAACTCTGAATTCCTTAAATATGATACCTACATTAAATGCATTTCCCCTCTGAATATAATGCCTCTTTAGAGTTTCACTTGCATCACTTCCTCTAGTAGTCCCTAATGCCATAGCCCATTAATGTGAGTGTGGCTGAAAGGTAGGATTACTAGCAGCTCCTGGAGAGAGAAGTGAGCGTCTAAATCCCTGGATACTCTGTTAATAAGTGACCTATCACTACGAATTACATCCTCTATCTCAAGAGTGGATACTGCTGGCCTTCCACTTTAGCAAATGATTGCAAACTATAAGAAGTGGATTTGTAGACTGCTAAAATTTAAATTGTCGAACTGCAATAATTATATAAAAAATATTGCAAAAATTATATCTGTTTGAAAAGTATTGTCTGTCTTGGAGTACTCGACTTATAAATGAAAATAGTTTCGGGGCAAAATGCACATGTACAAAAAGATTAGTTTCTTTCAACAAGGGAGGGAAATATGGAGTTTTTCTTCCTGTCATTATGAGCAATATATGTTCGTGGAAAGGGCTGTTTTATGAGATATTGCATATGAAAATTTATATGAATAAACATTCTTTATTTTAACATATTGAAGGTAATTTTTTAATTTGTCCTTGATTTTTCGTATTATTTTTACATTTTTATAATATAATTATAGACATTTTCATAACAAGGTTTTTAGAATATTTAAAGGTCAAGCATTCAAAAACTCATATTTCTTGCAGTATATAATTTATGCCATTGCTTTCAAGTTGTGTCTTATATTTTAAAATTTTGTTAAAGAACTACATGCTGTTTCCATTTAAAAAAAACTTTATACAAGAAATTGCAAAGCAAACTTTCTCTTGAGTGAATTAGTATTTTAATAGCAATGGAATTTTTGTTCATATAAGAATAATTATTTTAATATTTAAAATAATTTATAGAAAGCCTGAAATGGGGTGATTTAAATTATCCTTTGCAATCATGTATTTGAACCCAAATTCAGTGCTTCAGTTCCAGCATTTGTGCCACTCCCAAACTTGCTGCAGAGGCAATCTCATGTGAACTCGTTACTCTGCGATTGGTATGATAGTGGAAGTTGTATTTCTGGTGGCTTTTATACAAACAGCAAGGGGATTAAACAGAATTTCCAATATCCTGCATAAACGTGGAAACAGCGAAAGAAATCCAAGCAGTAAAAATCACTCAAACGATATCCTATTTGAAGGAAGAAAAATAGTAAATAATTTCTAATTACGACGTAACATGGCCTATGATAGTATCGTCAAATCTATTATCAAATCAATTGTTGACCTTTGCAAATGCACAAAAAAATCATATCCTGACGGAAACACAAATCTAAAATTTAAATACTACATGAAAGAATAACAATTGTGAAACTTCATAGAAGCTAGATCTCTAGCTCTTGAAAAAGCATAAAACTCAAAACATTTAGATTCAGATATACACGTAGAGGAGGGACTGAAGTTTCTTATACCAAACGAAATAAAAAATGGCGGCAATAAAAGAACGAAATTGTTTCATAGGGGATCCAATCGCCAAATCCTGATGGTAATAAATTATCGTTCACAACGTTTTAGTTCGGGGCCTACTTTTCCGTTCATTACGGAGTTTAGGAAGTTTGTCTAGTTATTCCAGAATTTAGGAAAGGAGAGAAATGCTGTGCCCTCGTCCGGATTCGAACTCCTACCTTCCGATACCTGCTAGCTGATCTTTCCAATTTGACCACGAAGGCACATTGCAAGGAAGGGGAAAATGCCCCATATATTGTGGCATTTATGTCAAAAATATCTTTAGAATGTGGCTGCTAGGGCAACTCTCTCGAGTTTAGTAGCAAACAAAAAGCGTTTCATCAGTTCAAGAGTTCAGAACATACTCCCATTATAGCCTACGCCGGCGATTTTACGCTAATTATGACAGGAAGGAGCAACACCGCAATGAGAGTTCAGTACTGTCTCGAACTATTCTTACAATGTTCCAGAGCACATAAGGCTTTGATTTCGGCACATAAAATCAAAGCTTTACTCATAGGAAGCAGCAGACCGCTTTGACGTAACCCTAGGTATTAAATTCCATGAGATACGGATCTCTCTCAGTACCTTATGATAATACTCGACATCAGACTTCCCTGAGTGCCACATGTCAGGATCCTCAAACTAAGCAACAAACATGAGACGCACGACTTCACTTAAATAGAGTATCTCGTTTAAGCTGTTAAAAATTTTGCATTGAAGTATTATAGAAAGAGTAATCAGATACGGAGAGACAATCTGGGGTGGTGAATTTACCTTTCACACAAGAAGATCTCTACTCTTAATTCAGATAGTGGCTATTTCAAATACGCAGAGCCTACTGCACCGTGTCAAAATCAGCCATACAACAACTAACAGGATTTCCTCTCCCAGACCTAATAGTTTTACGAGAGACAAATGTTGCAAGGGTGATTAGGTTAAGTCAAACATCAATACTCTGAGGTAATAGTTATCACCACTTGGACTACTAGGAGCACAACGTCTGCAAAATCTTTCATCCAGCTACTTTTAATCGCTCCAATGGCATCAATATAAAAGACAAAACGATTCAAAGTAGCAATAATAAGAGAATCTAGTTAATGAAAGAGTTAGAAGAGTATAGTTTCACGTTAGAAAATTTTTAGACTTTAAAGTCTTAATCAAGGTCGTTTAAAGACCTTTAGCTTATGATCATTTAAAGTCTGGTCGGGAATTATGTAACGATTATTTTAATTTTATTAACAGTTAAATCTTGAGTTAAAGCCCTCAATTTAAAAGCCAATCTCTTCATGCTAATTTCTTTGCAGTTACAGCGAGAAGGATGTGTATTCTTTTCCAAATTGAAATTCTATTCTTGTCTTCTAAAGGACAATCAGCGGGTGAGAATCATATTAGATCTGAGTGCATATCCCTAGTGAGGCATCTCGACATAAAGATCTTCGAAATTTAATCGATTTATCTTATTCCACAATCTGTGAACAGCTGAAGAGGCTGTCATTCAGTTATAGAGTTAAGTCTGAATTATCTGGTCTGCCGCGAACTCGCCAGTAGTGCAACATGGCAGTAATTGTGGCAAATATTACATCAAAATCTTTCTTACAAAATGGTCATTTAGAAATTTTCATCCATGTCTAGAATGTAAAACAAGTACCAAAATACTTGTTTTTGTGCTTTATTAAGTTCATAACGAATGCTGAAGCAATGCTGCTTGAATTCGAAGTTTCCATTCAATTCTGTTTCGTTATATGGCTTCTCAATTTATTTCATAGAAGTATATATTGAATTTTACAGAAATATACATCGATATAAAATATATATCGAATTTCGTTTCTTCTCGTAAATTGTTTCATTTGTGTGGACGTATGTTCTAGTTTATTTAATTTTTACGGTATCAATAGTTATTGAAGATATTACCATCATAAGAAATAAATGAATAATACAAAAACATTTTTAAATACTCATATAAATTTTAGAAGCTACATAGTTAGCGAATTAAGATTTTATCAATAACTAGTCCCTCTTTTAAATGAAAACAATTAATATAAAAAATGTAATTACTTCTACGGTATTGACATAAAAGTGCTTAACGAATATCTGTCTCTTGAACAGAAGACTAAAAGGTTAAAATAAATCGTGGCACGAAACGCAACTAACAAAATGAAAAGGATTTCTTTAATATTTCAGTAATTATTCAGAGAGAGGTATATTGTGCAAACATATTGCCAAAAAGTGAAAATTCAGATTGAATCAGAGATCATCTCAGTCATCAAGTGCTGATAATGTAACCCAAAAAATGGAATAAGTATCATTATTTCCCCTTATGTTTCTGCTTAAAGAATGAACAAGAAAACAGAATATCCAATCATATCATAAAAAGAATCTTAAGTTTTAATCTCTATTTCAATATAAAAATACTATAAAGAGAAATACTGAAATGTTTCGAAAAATTAAAAGCATTCGTTAAAGTTTTAATTGCAATAAGATCAAGTTTCTAAACAGTTAAATAAGTATTTAGAAATTCATTTTAAAATTCGGCAGAAAAAATTTTTTCTGTCTTGCATAAAAGGATGCGTTTTGTTTTGTGTTTTCATTCTAGACATCACAAGTTTCTCTTTAGATTTTGCTTTTTTATCTTTTGAATAACAAATTATGTTCTTCCATTTTTATAATAATTTCTTTTGTTTCCCAAGTGAAAGAAACTGCTTACTACAAGGCAGCTTCTGCTATCTGAAACGTACTAACATTTATTCGAGCAGATGTTTAAAAAGTTAGAGTAAATTCCTGAAAAATTTAAAACGTTCTCTGGCACTAGTGGAGCAAGTCCAATTTTTCGAAATTCTCCGATTGCTTTTTCCTAGAGCCCTTAAATTAACTTCTGAAACTAAATCTTAATCTCGAAAGCAACTTCGATTTTTAAGTGATTCTTCAAAAGTTTCCGATATCTTCTACTATGTAATCGATACTTCCAGTGCTCCTGAAGCCGAAAATTCGCATTTATCCAATATGGCAGTCTGCGAAGAGAAAGGTTTTAGTTTAGGTTAGAAAGGTTTTAGTTCTCAGAATATAGGTTTCGATTTAACTACGTCATCAGCGTTACGTAAAATTTGTGGCATAGATTAACATAGAAAAGTGCAGCCCAAAAATATTATTTTTATTAAATAGAAATATTACTTATTATCTTAATAAATTTAATTATAAAGCTGATCTACATATTATTTTAATCTATGTAAGGTAAAAATATCATATGTAAGGTAAAAAAAGTGTAAATCAGCTTTATAAATTAATTAATTAAGAGCTTCTTAATTTACATAAAATAACATACCGAACAATTATTAATTTAGAAGTCTAACCAAAAAAATCAGTGTTATCTTTGCATTTGATAAGATAGGAATGGCTGAACAAGAGTTAGCTCTTGTCCAGCCATTCTTATCTTATCTAATCACTATATCGTATCTCATTCATTTGCGCTTTAGTAGCTGAGGATGATAGTTCGGTAAAACCTTCAGAACTAGTCTTGTAAAAATTTGCAAGTATAATGCTGATTTTCATTGTTTGACTTCTAAATTCAAGCTTCGTAATTCCTCATTTTTTTTTAATTTGTGTGCCTGACTTTGACACTACACTTTGATCTTAGCCAAAAGGCCGAGAAGCGAACTTTGTGTATTTCATTTCTCTGTTCTAAAAATAACATTATACTGTGATGTGCTAAATATATTCAAAACAGCATATCTTTAGAATTTCCGATAGCGAGGCCCGTGAAATGGAGAAAAAATTTTTTCCCTTACAGTGGTGCCATTCTTGTTTTGAAATCGTTGAGTTTTTTAATCAAAAATTCGCTGAAGTTTTACAAAACATGAAAGACATTAAATCAAATTCTAAGTTCGGGCCTCCAAGGGCACAAATTCGGCTGGAGGATTACGTTATTCAAAATTTGATGGCTCTAGGTACCGTACTTTTTTTTTCACAATGCGAGAAATTCGTGAAGAATCTTCACCATTTAAATTCTTTAAATATAATACAGGGTGATAGTATTTGGTGGCAAAAACTTGAAAAGTGAGTCAGTGCTTTTAGTAATTCATTGCAAAATGCCGTTCGGAACTAATAGCCTTCTGGGCTAACGCCACTTTGAGCTAAAAATTTGGGCTAACACATTTTAGTATCGATTTAAACCACTTTGGGTTAAAAATGTGGCTCTATTTAAAAACGAAATCTTTAACCCAATCGAGGCGACAGATTTTGAATAATTCACTACTAAATAAGGGTGCTTTACACTATTATGTATTAAGCGATTTAATTTTTGCTTTTTGCTGGCATTTTCATTTTCGTTGTAGTATCAGAATTATCAGCTACAATAAATGACCTCAAAAAGTTAATTATTTCTAAGCCATGGTGTTTTTCATAGAAAAAGATTTAACGTCACAAAAATTGCCAAAATAAGCTGATCTCGTCAAGCGCCTGATGTCAAGCTAGAATTTCTAGCTATTTTTCCGATCACATTCTATAGTTCCATTATCTACTGCATTTTATTGAGCTGAAATGATTTAAATCGATACTAAAATGTGTTACCACCAAAGCAAAATAATAATAACAAATGTTTTGTGCTATAATGTGTGCCAGAAACAGTAAATTTCGAAAACAGTGGTTAATGTAGAATATTTTATATATTGTGATAGGTTTACGAATGCAATCAGTACTATAAAGAATTGAATGTTCACTTAATTTTCTCTTGATGACACCTTTGTTTTTCAAAATAGGTCTTAATGTACTGTGATTGTGTTACTTTTCGTTTGTTCTCATATGCACTCTTTTACAAAAAAAAAAAAAAAAAAAAAAAACGAAGCACCATGAAGGAAGTGGTTGTTTTCGATGTAACTGAATATGTGTATTATAGCTCATACACAGATAATAAAATGATTAAAAAATTTAGGTCATAGTACCTGTTCACGGCTCACAATCACCTATTGAGTGTTCAACATAGTAGTTGGTCGAACCGCCCCTGGCGGCAATGCATGCTTGAGTTCGTCAAGGAAAGGAGCGGTGGAGGTTCCTATTGCCATCCTGCGGCACATTCTGCCAGATATTCATCAGTTGTCGCTCCAGATCTGCGAAATTTTGTGGTGCTCGAATCTGGCAGCCTACAATGCCCTAGACATGTGCGTTTGGTGAAAGGTCTGGTGACCTTGCTGGCCAAGGAAGAGTATCAACCGCACGGAGACAGTCCAGAGATATACCAGCGGTATATGGCCTGGCAGTATCTTGTTAAAAATGGACCCATGATGACGTGCCATGAAGGGTGATCCAACCTGCCACAGTATGGTATCAACATACCGTTGAGTTGTTAAAGATGTACATAGGATGACTAAAAATGATCTGCTGCCATTAGAAACAGCTGTACGCCTTTGCAAAACAAAGGCTGATTCGGACCCCTGGCTCCGTCCTCTCCAGACACGAACACGGTGGTCATCTGTTTCAAGAGCGAAGCGGGATTCATCACTAAACACTATACGATGCCATGACGATCGCAGCCATGACGATCGGCTGCGACACCACTCCAGACGTTTCCACCGATCTTGCGTATTTGTGAGCAAACGTTTTAGGCCCATATCACATGGCATTTGTTTCACACGAACAACTGTTTCGAAAAATGTTTCTGCCTGGTTTACTATTGAAAGAGAAAAGCGCGATTTTTCCCTTTTTTTCGGAAAAATTTGCAAGTTTTTCGTTTTCATGAGCTATCAGCTTCGAATGTAAGCTTGTTTGTAATGGAGAACCAGTTTTCCCTGTGTTAACCGCAACGCGATCTGTGGTGAATGGCTGTTGTGACAAAGCAGAAAAATTGTTCCAAACAGTTGTTCTGAAAACGGACGTGAGATAGCAGCCTTAAAGGCCTCTGTGAGCGTCATCTCGCCTCAGACAAGCGCCGTGAGATGATGGACGGTATAGATGTGGCCGTGAGATGATGGCGGTATAGACCACGGGAGGTATAGATGTGGCTGTAGTGCGCTGAATAGTCGACAATGATACCGTTAGGGCGGTTCGGGCCTGGCGAACAATCATCCTATCTTGCCTCGCATTTGTGCTCTTTGGCCTTCCAGAGCCTTCATTTCGTCGGCAATTTCCTTGTAGCAACTATTTCTGCCAACATCTTTGCACAGCAGTGTCTGCACGCTGCAGGTTACGGCCTACTGCTCGGTATGACTACCCAGCTTCACGCAACCGTACAGTGCGACCACGTTCGAAGTCCTTTAGTTGTCTGTAAGGTCTTCGATATTGTCATAATGGCATCTTTAGTTGCTTCCTTACGGAATTAAATGGCAGAAAAAAAAAATCCGCCTTTGTTACTAGTTTTATGCTTTGCGAATTTGCACTAGAAATGCGCGTTATGATCGCAATTCCTGTTCATTTGCCTTGAAACTTTGATTATTTGCATGTTCGATCAAGATGTTTCTGCATATTAAATTTCACCATGATCGCAAAATTCCTTCTTGGTGCTTCGATTTTTTTTTAAAAGAGTGTATTTTATTTTACCTGAATTTTCGACCTAATGGATAATTTCTGCTATAAAAGGTGTTTGTGTTTGTTCTGTTACATTATATAATACAAGACAAATCGCAAAATCTCGGGGACTGAACTCTCTTTTTGCTTATACTTCCCTATACGGACTTTTTACTTCGCTGTATGAAGTAAAGTAAGTATTGCTATCGCGTCACATTTCGGGTATCATATTTCAAAGAAAATATCCATTTTAACTATTCCCAAATCGATTTGGGCAACATGTTTCGTGATTTTTGCATGTACGCATAGAATAGAGCTCGTTTATTTCCAAAACGATATAAAGTCTATTTAAAAGGGATTCAAAAAGGATTTTTCCATGACGTCTGTAAGTACGTACATGTGTATGTATATCACATAAACTTAAGAACGATTAGCCAAAGAATCTTGAAATTTTGTTCTATGAGAATACTATAACATCTAGTTGTGCATCTCTTTTCTTTATTGTAATCAGCAATACCGAAAGTCTCTCTATATAGATAAATATATAGATAGATAGTCACATTCATATTTGTTAGTTGTTTTTTATGATTATCTAAAGAAAAGAAAAGCAAAAAAAAATGTAAATTGATTGTTTAAAAAGTTAACCGGAATATTTCATTTTAAAATTTGCAGTTTTGCTGTCATTTTCACCTTGCCTTGAGGGATCGTTTATTTAAGTTAGACTAATTCGAGGAAATAAGTTTAATTGCAGCAGAAAATGTGCATAATTTGATAGTACAAGAAAGTCATGTGTCTTCCACATCAGTTATTTTTATTTAAAGATGTTGTTCTGTGATCGTACGTTAAAAGGTACGTTCGGAAAATTACGTTTGAAAATTAATATTCCTGAAAGGGACTTTATAATGTTCCCTCTCACAGCGGGACGTTACATAGGGAACTGAAATATGCCCGCAGTTACTAAACTGGATTAGATATAAAAAGGTTAAAAAAAGTGTGAATTGATTCCTATTCACGTTAATCGCGGAGAAGTTAAAGAAGAATATTAATTTATTCGAATTTCCAAATACAGTTATTATAAATTTGTTTAGTATGTGAAATATGAGTTCTAAATTCAATTCATTCTAAAATCTTTTAAAACTTATACTTTTCTCTTATTATTTTTAGTTCAAATACATTAAGTTCTAAATACGCAATAATTCCATATAAGAGAGTGCAATATAAGTGAGTTTGAATATAATATTAATTATATCAGGCATAACATTTTTAAATATATGAAAGACAACGATACAAAGGTGAATACTTCTGATAAAAAAAACAAATCTGGGAGCAAAGCCAAAGGCAAGTAATTTTGCGACCTATACAAAGGAATTATTTGTTATTCCATTGTTGAGATTCAACAGCATTTTTGAACTGAAATCTTCAATAAAAAGAAAAGGTATTTAAAAGTTAATTTCAAAGTAACATATTTAGCCATTAAGTTAAACCTTGTATTAAACATCTCAAATAATGCAGTTAAATATGCATACAGAAAACCTTTCCTGCTGATATATACGCAACACTATTTACACCACATGCACGCAATATGAATTTTATTACTAATAAAGAAGTGTTTAATTCCTCTTGAAACCAATTCCACATCAGGAACGATGGGTAATAATTTCATCTTCGAACTGCGAGGACGAATACTTAGGCGTCATAAAAATTGGTCTCTTCAAAAATTACCCAGCCTCAGAGCTGAATGTTCTCAACGTATTTACGATGTCTTAAATGCCTCTATTCAAACTGATGAAACTGAATTTTTAAATGCCCTGTTATAGATACTTAAGATTTTATCATTGCTCAGCGATCGTAAAAATGCATCCTTATCTACGGCTTTATTCCTCAATTTGGGTCATTTTCGATGCAATTACTTTTGGCGAAAGATACATACAGGAAGTTGCTAAAACTACGATGGTGTCATACCGCAGATCGGTAGCATGTTTGAATTAAGTGTCTACAGTATTAGGCGTGTTTCGTAGATAAATATGCTGCTTTTATCTTTCGTTATATTTTGAAAAGCAATTTCGCCCTTTCTCCTTCTAAGAAAGGTCAAGAGACTTCATATATTGTTGTACATTATCTTTAATTTTCTTATTAAAAGGAGTAAATTGCTATTAACGAAGGAAAAATGGAGTTTACGACTTTATTATTCAATTTTATTCGTAAATACGAATGAGGTATAATAAAGGTTAAATCATATAGGAGATGATAGGACAGGATACGTCTCTAACCTGATCACATACAAGTACTGTCAGCTATCAAAAGCAAGACAGAATGAGTGCATGCTATCCTGCACGTAGTACAATTTCTTTTCCCTTTCAATTAATCCCCCGGTTTTTTTTTTTTTTTTTTTTTTTCTATACCTTTTCCCAGTAACAAATGTCAGTTACAACAGACATTCTCTCGAACGTCTACTTTTACGTGTTGTTCCTCTCATTTCTTTCTAATTTTCACGGTTTTGAAGACAGATATTTGGTAAATTAAACCTCTCTCCATATTTTACTTTTGCAGTTGTGAAGCATGCATCTATTTCGAATGCATAGTGAGAAGCATAAGTCACATAAGATACGTCACAGTGCTATTCTCAGCGGATCTTGGGCTTTTGTGAAGTTATACGCAGTTATGTTTATTTAATAATTTTAATTTTTTATTAAAAATTCGGCATTTTCTATTCATATCAATCAGAAATCATCGTCGACATGAAAGAAGTTATTATAGAGTTAATATATGAACTTGTCATAATACTTTTAGAGTTAATATATGAACGCTAAGCAGAGGTCTTGATAGGTCACGTTTCTGCTCGCGGTCGAATCAAGGTACGCGCTGTTAGGAATCTCTCTTTCTTTTACGGGCATTGCACGACCTATGCACTCAACACAAACATTCATATGCGATTTCCAACCGAGAAATCCGCCGTGCTATCTTCCCGTTCATAGACAATGTAAATGAAGTTACTCGTATATTCTTTGGGCAATTGCGGTAAAATACTAATTAGTTGCATATCTCAGCGTGTAGCACCTTTCATGCAGATTTGACGCTTGTTGCATGGTGCTTTTATGGTGCAGCAATTTCGATGTCCAGCACCATAAAATTCCAAAAGTCTTGGGGTAATATTTCTGAGGGAAAGACTGCCTTTGCGGAGTAAGTTCTAAAGAAAACTGGATTCAATTAGCATTACACATAAGAAAAACTTCAAAGACGCTCATGCAGCTAATTCATTCGCTTGGAATATATTCCGAACTGAACTACTAATATTCAATAATTTTTCGTCTGTTAGTCTCTGTACACTAAATGCGACGTTTACACTACACCGAAGAGCCATTACATTATGACCACCCTCCCCCTATAACAACGGGCTAGCCCAGGAACAATACGACTGCGCATGAGTCGCTGATGTTGGAGTTTCTTTATATACTCCAAACATAGCGCGATTAGCGACATAATATGAAAAGCGGCTGATTTATCAGACTTCTATAAAGATTAATTCGTTATGGCTTGACGACTGAGATCATCAATATCAGAAACGACGAGTTTAGTGGGCCGTTCAAGTGCAGTTGTTGTGAACTCATATCGAAAGTGGTGTATGGATGGTGAAACGACAAGTCACTAGTCAACAGTGTGTCGTCGACGGAGTATTGATTCCAGAGGAGAGCTGAGATTGCTATGCATTGTTCGCCGTGACCGAAGAACTACAACAGCGGAAATCACCAGCAGCTACAACAGTGGTGACCCAGACAGTGTTTCTTAACATACTGTGCAGCGTACATTGCTGCGTATGGGCATACGCAGCGGGAGGCCGAAGCATGTCCCTGCACTGACGGCACGTCATCGTCAGCTGCGTCTGCAATGGGCCAAGAAACATAGAACTTGGACATTAGAAGAATGGAAGAAAGTCGCATGGTCCGACGAATCACGTTTTCTGGTCCATTTTACGACAGTCGTGTGCTAATGCGCCTGTTTCCAAACAAAACTCTGACTGTCAGATGCACAGTTGGAAGGACACAAGCCCATGGCAGGGTATTATGGTGTGGGCAATGTTTACATTAAGAAGAACATTAGGACCTATAATCCCCCCAAAAAGACAATTCCTGACTTCGGTGCGCTATGTGAAGAACGTTGTAGACCAGGTTCACCCAATCTTGGCAACAATACTTCCAGCGGGGGAGACGGTGTTTACCAGCCGGATAATGTACCATATCATAAGGATCGAAACGTCAGAGAGTGGTTCGAGAAACATTTCAGAGACTTGCAAGTCATGTCTTGGCCTCCAAATTCACCTGACATTAATCCAATACAGCATTTATGGTCAAACCTGGAAAACCAATTCATGTTGCCACGCTACACCCTCGCAATGTGCGGGAATTGTAGGACGAGCAGATAAGCGCTTGGTACCAGATACTCACACTACGTATCAGCACCTTATGGAGTCAATGCCACGCCGTGTGCTGCCAGTTTTGAGGTCCAAAGGTGGTCCTACATGTTATTTAGCAGGGTGGTTATAATGTAATAGCTATTCGGTGTAATTCTGCTTTGTTTTCTTTTCGGGTATTAGTATTATATATACTCAAAAGAAAAGTTATATCCAAATGAAAGTATTTTTTACTTCTGGAGTTAAAATGAAAGAGGAGGGAGCCTGATACATACGTCAGCTCAGTATATTCCGGTCAAGTTTGAGATATTCGTATTTTCTGATATTATATGTATAAATAAAGGCAGAGATACTTGTTTTGGTGGCTATTGTGAGAAAAACGAGAAAATATGGGTTTTAATATGCAATATATTTAAGTAATGATATCTAATTTATTTTATTCCTTTCGAGGTTATAATTTCGTCATTTAAATCATACATTCTTTTCTTAACAGCTTACTTGATCTCTTGTGCATTAATATATAAAGCAGTATTTTTCTGTGATAACTGTAGTATCTAATACAATTTTATGTGTTTGGTACCGTACATATTTTGATAAAAGCCTCTTTTAACTTCATGACATGAAATGAAATACTATTTATTACATATTTATTTCTTTTTCCCCTGACGCTTGAAAAAATTTATAAATTATCAGCATTTTCATTAAAGGTAGGAAAGAATTTCTTTTATTTTTCTCTCAATTATTACAAAAGTAATGAGTTATTCAAATAAACAAATAATGATCAAAATTTTAAATAATATTTATTTTACTGCGAAATGATCATAATATAGCTTCAAAAAGTTGCTTTTGAATCTGAAAGATTCTAATCAACTTGAAACAGTCTCTATATTTCTCAACTAAATCTTGCATAACTAACTTTGCAAGTTACGTATGTTATATATGTTAAAGTATAAAAAAATATTAAGTAAATGTGAATCAAAAATTCAAAAGGCTGTATTCTCATAATATTTCAACTAAAAACTGAGTGTTAAACATAATAAATTTTGCTTACGATGTTAATATTTCATTTGATATTCAACAGAAAAGTAGTACGAATGTATTACTCGAAGCAACTGGTGGAAATTTCAATAATTAAAGATTTACAATTCTTTTTCTTTCTTTCATATCTTATAAAAAACATAATCTTGTTCGACGGCTGGAAATGAGTATCGATTTTTGTAATCCCCAGAACAATGGAAAAGAAGATCAGAAGCCCTTTTTTTTCAAACAAAAGACTTCTGTTGAAGCAAAGTCTTATTATTTTGGTTTCTTAATAATAAGAATGTTTTCGAACTTCAAAATATTTGCATGTAAAATAGAATTATATTTGTAGTTCCTTTACTTATATAAACGAATTTATGTAATAATTCTACTAATTGTGATAAGCTGGGCTGCATCCTTACACCTCAGATCGAAGGTAAAAATTATAACATTTCGAAATCTCTATTATTAAAAGCTTCTTATTGCAATATAATTACATCTTTAAAAAGACTTTTTGGCATTACTCATGTTTTAATAAAACTTTTAGGTTTAATGTATGACATGTATGTAATTATAAAAAATTTGTCATGTGAAATATCAAAATTACCCATCTCAACACCTTTCTTTTAAGACAGGAATTTATACAATTTAATCTGGCCTCTTAGACGTGTATGACTTACAGCATTCATTAACACGTACGTATACAGATATGCAAGTTTTTAATATATTCGTAACTAAAAAAAAATTACCATTCATCGATTTCATATATTCCTGCGTCTAAAAAAAATCCTTCACAGTAGAGATCGTTTGAGTCGGGAAATCACTGAATGCTTTTCAAAGCGAATCATAAAATACACATCATCGTAGAATAAATCATAAAATAATTCTCATCATTATCACAAGAATGTGATTGATGTCATCCGTCCTTAGCTATAAAACCACACAATGGAGTCTGAAAGTTGAATAATGACCGCGGACACCGCATCTTCTATCCTCCATGGGTACCGCATCCTCCACGGGCACCGCATCCTCTATTGAATGAAAAAGCATAAAGCCAAACTAGTATTAAATGATGATTTTATTGGAGATATTAAAAATTAGCTGCAATTTTTAAAAGTGGACTAACATAAATCTTCAGTGTGTTCTAACAAAGATAAAGATAAATGAAGAATTTTTAATTGCTGACATTGATATAGTGATCCAGAAAACAATTTTAAAAACAGCTTTTTGAAAGCCTGGTACTTTGTTAATAATGGCATCAAAATTCACAAAGGTAAAGGGGATCTTAAAATGACATCGGCTAAGAAACAGGATTAATATACTGGATAAAGATTAATGATTTTAGATCAGAATAAAAAATGCGCATGAACTGATTTGCTGAAATTTTTTATCTCAAATGTTTAAACGTTATAAAATGAATACAAATGTTTCAAATTTATATAATTTGATGTTGAAGTATATTCATATAATTTGATGTTGAAGGTATGAGTTTGAAATGCTTTATAAATCTCAAAGTTAGGCAAAAGGATTAACAATAATTTCCTTTCCACCCAACATTATTAATCAAGCAGTTAAAAAATTCTCATCTCAACACACTAAAAGGCGCACTCTTGTTTTAGGAGATTATAAAAATTATGTTGTCATTCCCTTCTTTCCATCAATTAGCTATAGAGTTGCGCATATTTTGCAGAAATTTAACTTTCAGGTTGTTTATTCTCCCATCAATAAAATTCCGAGTTCCATACTCAAGGACCCCATTCCGGATATGAATTCCTGGGGTATTTATAGGATTCCTTGCCAGTGTGGTTTAATTTACATTGGCCAAACAAAGAGAGCCTTAAAATTTCGCGTCAAGGAACATGAGGCATATGTTAGAAAAAAGGAAACACAGAAGTCTTCTGTTGCTCAACATTGTTGGTCCGAAAACCACACTTTCAGTTTTTCTGCTGCCAAAATTATTCAAAAAACATCTTCCATTGGAGAACTGGATTTTCTAGAGGCATTTCACATTCATAAAAATCTTTCTGTTCTAGTTAACGATCCTAATTCCAATCCAAATTTGCCTTCGGCCTTTAAAGAAATTATGTTTTAGTTCTGGTTTCACCAACAGATGGCGCCACTTTCTTATTCTTGTCCAGGCTTTCTTATCTTATCTAATCATTATTTCCTATCTGGTTCATTTGCAGTTTTGCAGCTGAAGAGGGTGGTTCGGTAAAACCATCGAAACTAGTCCTGTGAAAATTTTGTAAATACAACGCTGATTTTTGTTGTTTGACTTCTGAATTGGTGAATAATTTCCTTCATAAAGAAAATATCAATATACGTTTGTCGTTAAAGTTCTGTGAATTACAAAACCATTAAAGTTTAATTTAAACTGTAATTTCTTCTACACTTGTAGAAAAAAATTTTTTGTCCATTCCAGATTTATGGACGGTTAGTTAGTGTTTTTATTTATGAACTTAATAGTATTAAGTTTATATTAATATTATTAAGTTTATGAACTTAACGTAATTAACAAAATATAAAAAAATCATACAATTAACACAATATTATTTAAAAGCATTTAAGTAATGTGATGATGCTAAAAATAATTCATCAAAAATTAAATACCTACATTGTTAGAAGTTAAACAGTCAGGTCTCTTCATCAGAACACCTGGAATATATCCTGACAAGTGGTGTGCCCATCAAGTTGCTGAAGCTCAAGGAAAATGATATAAGGATATACTTAGTGGATTATCGTTGAAAATATTAAAAATGGTAAGAAAAGGTAATATATGGGCATACAATGTTCTGTCGACTTAACAACATTGCGCGACCAATCCAAACGCAGATCCAGGCCCAAGGGTTCAACTCTTGTCTTTAACCTTGGAGAGGATTGGCGTAGACGCTGGTCTTCAAAATATGGCACCTGCCAGTCACACGGGCTGCCCGTCGTCCAAGAACATTACCCAGCATATCCAGGTCGCCACCCCGAGGTACTGGAACCTTAAGCTCTAGGACCTGCCATACCCATGGGCCGACCGATAAGCGATCTTTCCGCGGCCTAAATCACTAGGTTCGTCATTTGTGCACCTCTGTAGTTGAAACTGCCTAGGTAAAGACCCTAGCAAGTAGTTTTGCAGAGTTCTCTACGTCGACTCCCGGGGGGGGGGTAAAATGTACTAAATTTAATATAGAGCTTTGTGTTTCAAACTATAGAATAACACATTTTATGCATAAAATATAGTAATGAAAGTTTTAATAAATTTCGCAATTTATAATCATTCCCAATGAAATATTTATAAGCTTGATACAAATTATTTGCTCACTCACGCATTTGTGTTTTGCGATGCGATCGATTATTAGCACTAAATGAGAAAAATTAATATAGTAATAAATGAAAGTTAATATAGTAATAAATGAAAAAAGAAAAATATTGAAAGGAGTAAGAAAAATTGAATTTTTTAGCTTTTAGAAAAAAAGATGTTCATATTACAGAGCTATGAAGTTTAAACTGGAACGTAATATTCAGTGTCTAAATCTAGTTTCATAACTTTTAAGTGCATTTAGGGAAACATGAGTTTTAAAGAAATTAATTAACAAAAGGAATTAAATAATCGTTTAACGAATGAATTTTAATTAGATTAACTGCGTATCTTTGATGCACATTTAATGAACCAGAATTATTTCCATAAAAATTCTTAGAAAATTTCTTTTATTCTTGTAAATTTAATTTTTTGGAAATATTATTTGACTGAGTATATAAATCGCCATTTACCCAACACATGTTTGAAATAACTGCTTTCTTACAATTGATTGCATAATCATCGTCATGCATCTTGCATTTAGGGAAAATGCTTCCCGTATTTATCTTTATAGTTTACTAGTTGCCAACATAAAACTAATGAGAATTTTTTAGAAAAAGTAATTGCATGCGAAAAATCTTGAAACATAATGTGACGTGTGATATTAGTGTATAAATTTGTGGACAGAAACTTGTATTTTTAACAGAAAATCTCACATTTTTTATCTCAGAAATAAATTCTGCTAAATAAAATTGTCCCAAACTCTCCATTTAAAATACATAAAATTTAGTAAATTCTCCAAATAAAGTGTTACTAATGTTCTTTCTTTTTTTACCTCAATTCCAGTAAACTGGATTGACCTAGGAAAAAATAATTTTAAATTTGGAACTTAAATACATATCAGAAGAAAACTTCATAATTAATAAATAATACATCTTTTACTAAATATCTCGCATTCTTTTATCTCAGAAATTAATCATGCTGAATACCACTATCCTAAACATCTCATTTAAAATGCATAAAATTTAGTAAATGCGTCAAATAAAGAGTTACTAATGTTCTTTCCTTTCTGATCTTAATTCCACCTGTACACTGAATCTAACTAGAAAAGAATTATTTTAAATTTGGAACTTGAATACATATCAGAACATAACTCTTTAATTGCACTTAATAGCATTATTTTCTTCTTGCTTCTATTCCATTTATGTAATTTCAGTTATCTCTCTTTCCTAATGCCATTAGAAAAACATCCCATCAATGTTTTACTTCATCATCTCAGAATCATTATGCAGCGGATCTTGCATCCCCTCTTTCCTTGGAAATAAGATACTCATTCTGAGAGTAGTTCTGTCATCCTAAAGCTCCATTAAAGAAGCCAGCCTACTATAGAGCGCGTAAAGAGGGTCCTTCCTTCCGCATGAAGAATGGGCCTAATGCTCCTCTAGCCACTAGGGCTCTTGTAGCCCTGGACTCTTCCTGTCCGGATTATGGGTCTCACTTGTCTGGCTCTCGATTAGTTCCGAAAGAGATTTATTAACTAACTCCCTGGCCATCCAGTGTCCGTCTGTCTCTTGTCTTTGGTGGCGCGTGACTCGACCGCCGTGACAGGATTAGGAGGATTCCAGAGATGCCTTTAGGTGTTTATAAACCCATTTCGATCTGCCAGTCTATTATTAAATTTACCTGGTGAGTTTGAGATTGAGCTCTCGAAACCCGGTTGTTGTCATGAGCTTAGTATTGCTGAAATAATAAAATGTGAGTTATTTCTTAAAATTAGTAATATGTAAGATTTAGAAGTTATGGTAAAACATCTATTATGTGTTCCTCAACAGAAACAGTAAGAAAAACATGATAATAAATTTAACGTATATTAAATAAATAAATAAACAATCGTTATTTTGTTTCTACTTTTGTTATTGGACACGCGTGATTAAATATCTGTGGAGTTCTTAAATAAATCTTTAAAAAAGCAAATTTAATTTTTCCTAGTAATAATTTATATTTTTATTTTAAACTAGGCTTAAGTTTCAAGAGCTTTAGTAAAAATTCAACTAGATCAAAAGCTGTAATTCGATTTCAATAAAAATAACTACCTGTGTATCGAATATTTCTTTCTTTCCTTCCGACGAACTGCATAATTTATTCCATTCGGAGAAGTTTTCTTAGAAATTCTTTCTAGCCATCTGGTATTTTAAAAATAATATCCATCTCATCAACTTCCCCCCCTCCGAAAGCTAACTATGAGAAGAATGTAAGAAAACAGATAAAATTATATTACATGAAATGGAAAAGAAATTCTACTAATTAAATATTTTCTTTCTTCTTTGAAGGGAAAATTTCTAAAACATAACTTCAAAAGATATTTGATAATGTGCTATACTTTGTTATTTTTCAAGGACTATCTTTAGTTTCATTATATATTTGAGATAATATCGTAAAAACGTAATCGTTTTAAGCTATAGTTTTAGAACCCCGCATCGTATTAAATGTAACAGCGTTATCATAGCACAATTCATTTATCTAGGCTAAACTAGTTACATTGGTTAATAAATCATTGAATGTAAACTCATTGAATTGTAAACTTACATTGGTTAATAAATCATTGAATGCACACTTGCTCAAAATCTACTCATTTTTTCAAGGTAGAGATTACTATTCAAAATACATATAGTACAGGTATAGTAAACATATCTAGTACAGGAAAGAAACTTGTCATGCTTATACAAACTCAAAAGCCAAAAATATAAAAATTGTCGTTCCAAGCTTCTGAGCTTATCATCAGTATGACAACTCGTTACTATGCCATACAATTTAATTGTTGCCACATATTCAAAAAGAAAAGGAATGATCAAATTAAGATTACATAGTGCGGTATTTTAATATACCAACAATGAACTCACATTATTTATTATCAGTAAAACAACGACAACGATTTCATAAGTGTAATTTTTAAGTATTTTAATAAAATATCGCAAAAAATAATCAACCATCCTAAAATCGTCTCCAAAAACAGGAGGTCAGTTTGAAGCGGCGGATGCTTAAAAATTAAGTAATGGCGAACGCATGCTTTAAAGTCTAAAACTTAAATCTGAGTTAAATGTTTCTCGGCATTTATTTTTCAAAATTTCAAACGCAGTCTTAAGGATCTCAGAAGTTATATATAGTATATTATTTTATTACTATTATTATTAACTGAAATAATTCACCTTATTTTAATGTAGTTCTTATTTCAAACTCCTGCTCCAAATAAATAAACTAAAGGGAAAATAAATTAAATTTCATTCAGTGGAAACCTAAGAAAGTGCAAGTAGCTTATATGCGAATCAATGTTCATCAATAAATGAATTTAGATTTCCAAAATCTACAGTAGAAAACAACCATTTTGTTCCTTAAATTTAGCTGCATGATAGTAAATTAATTTTTAAATTTAATAGTGTTTTTCTTTAAAATTCATCTCTATGGTGGTAAATATTTGAAAGGAAAGATACCGATTTCTTTTTTCTCAATCAGGTAAATAATTATTAAATATTTTAGCAATTATAATAATAATGCTGCATGTATTTTAATTTATATCATTAAGACATAATATTAAAAATAAAATAAAAATATAGATGAATAAAAAATGCAGTCATTGTATTTTAATCGAAGAGATTTAAGTAATCGTATTTTTCACATTTGAAATCCAAAACATAATATTAGCACCTTGTAAAGTATTTATTTCTTTTACCTAAACAGTTGTTTTATGTTCAATGCCTTTGCAGTCTCTTCTTCCTTTCCGTTTTCTTACCAGAATACTAATTTTAGTGCGCAGATATTTAAGTGAGGCGCAGAGAGATAGTACTTAAAGGGAAGTTTATGATTGTTTACTCAGAGCATGTTCTGCCTGCTGAAAGCCGTTACTAGTTGATATTTTACGTTTCTGGTATAGCAATCTGTGTCACGATGGTATAGGTTTGAGCCAACGTGCGCATGAATCATTTCTGTGTAGCTTTTGGCTAATTATTTTTGTCTTATTCTTTCTTTTCATTCCCAGAATGCTTTTTTTTTTTTTTTTTTTTTTTTTTTTTTTTTGATCTTGTAACATAGACACCGTCGCTTGATCAAACACTTTCCTCGAGGTCCTCTCCATGGTAAAAACAGGCGATTCCTGTATCACTTCTCATATCAGCCTGCCCATATTCTCTTTGCAAATGATCCATGTTCGCTTTTAAAAGATCACCAATTTGTCCTCTTAAATACATAACTGTTTCACTTATTTTTCTAATTATAAAGGAATTTTCAAACGTATTTCAAAATTTCCTCACCTATCCTTCTGGGCACAAGAAAGAGAATGCTTAATTTTCAAACACATATCTCCCATCTTAAACTCAGTCTCATGCCTTTTATCCTAAAAGTTTTGTTTCGTACGAGCCTTTTCCAAATTACCCAGTGCATCACACACTGATTTATAAATGTCTGTCAAATTTATTTCTCAGGCTACGCTTCAAACAAGAATACATTTTATCGAGAGGGGATGACGAACTTTCTGCCAACTTTCTTCAGCCCATGGCTTACACGTGCTTCGTGTTTGCCCAACATCAAAGCGCAAGCAAACTATCCCTTTCTTGGTGGTAATGTCTTACGTAGCTGCGGATAATTTTGACTATATTTGTGTTCATACAATTTGAAATATTCCACTGGTGTTGTTAAGGTAACATTTAGAAAAGGTTTTATATCAAGTGCCGCACAACCACAGAGACTATTTGTATCGAAACTCCGTACTTTAGTTCACACTAATGTTTGTGAAATATGCAACATGAAGGAATTACGCAAACTGGACCAAACGTAAAAGAAATATAAAGTTATATAAGACATGCAAGTGATTAGAATTACTAAGCGACTGCGCATGCGTGGAATGAGAACCGACTGCTTGTTCCACGTATATATAGGACCGCAATGTTGCGTGGAAATCTGTTTATTGTCCTCTGTCTGTGATGAACGTTTACCTAGCGGTCAATATGCCTCGTCAACAGAGCAGGGTGTCATACTAACAGTTAACAAAGTTCGAACGAGGTCGCATTGTCAGTATGCGAGAGTGTTAACTTATCGAGCAATCACAGCCCGCATGAAAAGTAAGGGCACAACAGTGATGCTTGGAAGAAATGGACAGAGGAGAACTAAACATCACGAAATCCTGACAGTAAGTTACACAACAGTAAAACGGCACTGGTCGACAGACACTTCATCCACATGACTGTGACGAATCGTATAGCGTCCTGTCGCGTGTTATCACAACACTTGAGCACGTCTACAGGTCTGTTGTATAGTTCCATGTTTCGTCGTCGGGAGAAGTGACTATTGAAGCATGAACTGCATGGAAGGGTTCCTTTAAGCATGATAGTCGCTGAATCACAGACGCCTCCAAATTCAGTGGGCACGGCAACACGGTGCGTTAAGTGCACTGTGGCAATATACTATTTTCTCCGATTAATCTAGGAAGAGTACGCGTCAGACGTTACAGGGGCGAACGTTTGCTGTCACAGTGTGTTACCCACGGTCATTTCGCACAAATACCTGGTACATCATGGTGTAGGAAGCTAATGGACATACTAATTGTCGATCACACCTAGGGCAGACTGCGGGCCACCTCAACAGTGATCGCTGCATAAATAAAGTTGTGGAGCCATTGGTCCTCCCCATTCTTTGACGCATTCCGGGTTCTGTGTTTTAGAAGAATAATGCCCGTGCACTTGTTTTTCATACTGCAAAAGCCTTCTTTAGGGCACAAAAGGTTTCGATTCTTCCATGGCCTTCATATTCATCGGATTTGTTGCGCTTTGATCATGTCTGAGTTTTCATCGATGGGCAACTCGCTCGTAGAGCTGGTGGGGTACACACTAAGACTGAACTTTGGCGTCACGTCTTTAGCGTTCCGTCGAATAGAATGCGATTCTCCAGGATTACATTCGAAACCTGTATGATTAAATGCCAGCGTGAACAGGCTCTCATCGCTTAGCGTGGCGGGCATACAAATACTGATTTCTTACTTTTTTTTTTTGTTTCATACTTTATTTGTACAATTATCAGTAATATGTGGAGTAAATTTCATTCATTTCCGACAATTTAATCATGGTGTTGTATTTTTCACCAACATTAGTATAATCTGCAAAATTTTTGCGTACGAACTTGTGAGAGGAAGTATTTCTATCCACTTCGAAAAATCTTGCATTATTTGATTAAGGACCTAAATAAGACCTTCGTCAGGTAACGTGAGTTTTATGTTTTAGCGGTACCTGGCCGGTCTATAAATAATATCGTAAACTAACTGGCAAATGTTACAGGATTTGATATATTACTTTACAACGCTTTTCAGCTGTGGAGAATAAGGAACATCTCTTAATGTATGCACTGTTTTTCTTACACCGACACATATGAAATTAGATCATATAGTTCATGTAAAATGAATGAATACACCATGAATGGTGAGGTTGGTTCTTGTTCATGTAAAATCTTAAACTCACTTGACAACCGGTCGTAATACATCATTTTCATTTATTGCTTTAGCACAGAACAGAAGGCTATCAATGACTTCATATTTTGCACTCCTATTCTTATTCCTTTCATGTTATGATGTTCAAAGTGATCGAAATCTCTCTAATAAGAGCAGATATTTTTAAATTCCGGGTGTATTTGTAGTTCTGAAACAGCTGTTTTTCTTGAATATAAAATTTTAGTAGATATGCTATTAATGCTGAAGAAATTTTATAAGTAATGCTATTATTCAGTTTTCTCGTAGGATGTTAATAAATATATTAGAATTCAACGTAACATTTGTGCGCGCAATCCAAACAACAGGCAACCAAATCACTAATCACCCTAGTCGAGTCGCCCCACAAGGCTAGATTAGAAACAAAATTGTTCAGTAAATACCAGACAGCGGATGATGAATTGTTGAAATCTGTGCTCAATAAAATGGAGTTGATTAAACTGTTGTATGGTTTAAAGCCAGGAGAGGAGATAGTTGATACTGCCAATATTATCAACTATACAATCCCCTATATATAACTAAACATGGTTGCGCAATTCTACGACGAATAGATTAAACAATGTAAGTGAAGATTAGCTCTAGCACAAAGAGATTAATTCTATCATGAACAGATTAGTGAAGTGAAGTAAAACAACATGAGCTAAGTTATTTGTAAGTGAAGCTTATTTGAAGCACTTATTTGTAAGTGAATTTAAGTGAAATAAACATTATGAGCCATTAATAAGTATTAAACATAGCCGATATTTGGACGCAATCTTATAGTAACCTGCTCAGGATTACAACCTAACATGCTACTTGGTATTTATTATAATAAGATAGGCATAGTACTGTACTAATCCTAGGCGAATTCCTCATGGGGCCTGTCGAATCTTAAGCTTCTGGCTAGGGTAATAATTTTTTATACTGATCATTAAAGAGTTAGGTTTGACGCTCAATATTGCACCCACTTTTTGTTTTAGTCCAAAGTGGCTTTGCTGAAGGACTATTGTTTTCGTTTTACGATTTTGCGTTGGCTCATTATAAATGTCCGTTCCACTATTCAAACTGTTGCCACCAAATGTTAGAGTCCTGCATTATATTTGAAGAAATTAAATAATGAAAAATATGCATAAATGTATGTATTTTTCTCGCATTGTGATAAAACAACGGTGCACATAAGCCATCGAATTTTGAATGACATAATCCTAATGCGAATATGGGCATGTGGAAGCCCAAATTTGAATTTTGGAATTTGTTTTATTATCGATTTCATATTTTGTAAAACTTTGACGAATTTTTGATTAACAAACTCAAAGATTCCAAAGCAAGCAATGGCAACATTGTACAGAAAAAACACTTTTATCTCCAACGTGCGAGACTGTGCATCGGAAATTCTAAAGCTTTGCGCATATTAAAATTATTTTGCGATATTGCTGTTGAATTGGATTCTATAGTTTAAGTGCAAAACACATGGTATTTAATAAATAAAGGTTCCATACAAACGTTAAAGAAACGCCCCTTTGGACGTAATGTACTTTTTGTGTGTGTGTGATTTACGAATTTCTGTACCGTTGAGCATTGTCCGTTGTTTCTATTGATATTTTGTTGATGTCTTATTATTAACTACTGTGTCTCAAATTTCTCATTTAAATATGGTACTGCAAGAAAAGAAAGAATAAATTTTACTCACTGCTGCAGAATTTTCCAAGAGTTAAATTTCCAATACAATTTGAATAATGAATACAGCAAGCTTTTACACATTCCTTATATCTAATTTCTTGGTTTATATCTGGAAGCCCTCTGGCGTTTTCCAGCATTAATATTAAATTGTAGTCTGGGTAAAAATTCCTTATCTCTATCGATTCTAAGCTTTGGTTCTTTATCTACCGCAGATCAGAAATTCTATTTCTGAATATATAACCTGATAATAAAAGGTTATATGATCAAGTGGATCATATTTTTGATACGATTATTTTAAATTTTTACCGTATGAGAATTTTTTCCGTTCTTTTTCCTTTCTGGAATCATAAATCATATCAACTCGGCGTTATCAGTGATTTTCAGAAATCCAATTCAAACTCCCAGTAACTGGAGATTGTTCTTTCTTTTTCTGTGAGGAAATGTGCTTTAAAATATCTACCATCCATCTCAATATTTCCTTTACAAACGATTCCACGTAATTCGAGAACCGTTCGATACATCATTCATTGGGTCCCCTTAACTCCCACTAGTCTTAAAGAAGTCTTTTATCTTCTGAAGTTTCATTCTTTTTTGGTTATTTCTTTCCATCTATCTCTGCCCAGTAGGGGCCAAATTCGTTATTGGAGGGCTGATGTACGATGGTCATCTTTCATGGAAGGTTATTTTGGAAATATCTTCTTTCGCGCTTGTAGGGGAAGTCCTTAAAGCTTTAAACGAGCCGCTTCTATGCGTTAAGTAATAAAAAAAGAACGAACAAAGCCGTAATCTTGTGAAGTTATTTTTGATTCTAGAGAAAATATTTTGTGAATGGAGTAATAAAAATCCCCAAAGTCAAAATGTTGGATTAATCGATCCAAACACATCTGCTACTATTGAGGAAAGAAGATGAAATTTAGAAGTTGGAATGTTCTTTTAAACGTATTGCATCTTAAATTTTAGAAATGTTTACTACTGCACGACCAAACACTTTTATGAAAATGTTATCTTAACAAATACACTCATCATAAAGAAAACAAATGCACTAAGCACAAATATTATATTGCCAGAGTATATTTCAACAGAACTTGGTATTTAGGCTTCATTTCAGTTTATATCAAAGTAAAACAGAATACAAAGTATCCAAACCCCAGATATCCTGGAACTCCAGTTACTCTTTTTTTATTTTTGTCAAAGTAAGTAATGTAAAGTATGTTTTAAAGTACTTTTGGGATTCAAAACTTCTTTTTCTGCTGTAATCAGTGGAAAATAATTTATTTGATACATATGATTTCAATATTCTTTCTCATTTTGGTTTCACAATTTTCGGTAAATAGCTAAGCTACGAAAACGGGTCAAAAACAATTTATTTTATGGTTATGGGATTGTTGCCAATCTAGAGAAAGTAGACTTTGAAACAGGAAAGATAGTATAATATAAAAACGTAAATGATAATTCCAGAATGGATCAAGCATGTTTTAGTTCACAATAATAAAAGAAGACGTTAGGGTTACAACATCAAACTAAACTTCTTTGGTAGTATTCACGTTTTTTTTCTTGTTGCCAATCTAGGAAAAATAAACTTCGCAACAACAAGAATAATATTATTCATAGATGGAGCTTCTACAAGCTTATTATGATTTCTCACATTTGTACCTAAACAAATACGTAAAAAATAAATTATTTCTTTTGTTTATTTTAAATGAATTAAGTGCAGATTGTATACGACGGTACAAAACTATAACAAATCATGGCAGGCTATATTACATCTACCTGTCAAACTGTCATACTTCTTTTATTAAAAGCACATTCTTTAAAGTGTTTGTTCTTCAGTTTCCTCAGTTGAACTGCTTTCTTAGTGTACAAAATTAATTAGTAATTGCAGAACTTTAAGAAAAAATTTCAGTTAATCTTTCTTCTGTAATAGCAGACAGAAATAAGGATAGATACTAAAAGGAAAGAATAAATATATTGCCAAAAAGAACTGCGAGACTTAATAAATATTTCTGTACTCTTAAAAACATTATTTCTTTTTTTTTTCGTGTTAATTTACTTGTGAAAATTTAAAGTCCACTTCATTTTAGTTATTGCATGTAATTCTTTAAATAAAATCGTAGACAATCCTTCCTTAAATATGAATTACAGCAATTTCGCTGCTCAGAGAAATTCGTAGAATTCTACATACCTCTAAAAATTATATGTAATAGTTTTGCTTCTACAGCATTATGTAGACCAAAAATGATAAAAAAAATACTAATGTTTTTAGAATAATAATTTTATTTCAGAAGACAGATGTCTTAGATGTAATACATAATTTTCTTTAAAATATGGTAGTAAAAAGTTATTCTTAAACACATAAATAGCGTTTTTATGATGTAGCAACCCCTATAAATCTCTTCTTATAATGCCGTAATATTATTGTAGGTAATGCTAAATAATTCTGATATTAAAAGTTTATCAAGCTTTATAAAAGTGATAGATATTTAAATATATTTTAAATATTCAGTTTTGCGTTTTACATAATTTTCAACAGATAAAGTAGAAAGGTTATAAAAAACATAACATAAAATTGCTCCTTAGGTTTCAGGTAACTTCACGTTCGGAAAACTGCAGACTTGCTAAATAATTATAATTTATTGAGAAAATTGTTCAGCTTTTGTATGATGCTTCCACCATTCATTTTATAAGAGTTTCATTTGCTTTTAGGAGTTTAAAATAAAACCAATGCATTCTAACCTACAGTTTTCATTAAAATTTTAAAGAAAATAAACAGCTTTCTTTTCAGTTCATCAGTTGCTAAATGAATAAATCTGATTTCTTTTAAAATGTCTTGCTTTGATAGACTTTGATATCTGTAACTATTTTATGTGCTTTAAAGAAACTGGAATTAGAGATTTAAAAATGGAAGCACCTTAACGTATAATATTCTAATTCATAAAATTAGCAGAGCAAGAGCCTTGTGATTGGCTTAGATGTTCGTCAAGACTCTTTGGATTTCGAGGCAAACGAGTGCAAGACAATCTTCATCAGAAGCAAGGAAATCTGGAAAGAAATTTTTGCAGATTTCTTTGTTCCTGATGGAGAGGGCCCTGCATCTGTTTGCCATCGAATTCGATAGGCTTGACTAAAATCTACGCTAAACACAAACTTGCTGCTTTGCTAAATTTTCGCTTCACTTTGCTGTGTATCTCTTCTGTCTTCATCCTAATGGATATTTACTTGAAACAACTTTAATTTCAAATTCCAAACGTTAGAAAGTATTTAAATTATTCCAAAAGTTAGAATTCATTCAGTTATAAATTTTAAAATTTCCTAATTAAATTTATGATATCTTTGAAGATTTTGAAATAATCAGTTGAAGCTAATAGAACTAACGGATTATAACTGTAATATGACTCAACAGCCTATAATGCAATTTAAAAAAAAGCTGATGTGGATATCATGCGACTACAGCCTATAAAATTATACACATTTTTTGCAGCAAGTCGTTTTAAATTATTTTCTCAAAATTTAATTCAAGATATATTTCTATTTTAATCAGTTCAGTTCTCGTTTCGGTAAGGTAAATATAGATAATTCGGGAAGGTAAATATAAATAAAACTCAAAACATCTTTATTAAAAATTGAAAAAAACAGAAAAACCTAAAACACCAACTACAGTTAAAACAGTTAAAAAAAACAATTTTTGCAGTAAGAGTCTCTAAGCAAAAAGAAACAATTCGGTCAACGGTCAGCAAGACAATATTTTCGATGCACAGGTATTTAAAGTTAGCTTTTGTTTCCGTTGGGTAAAAAGTCATTGAAGTTGGTGTACCTACTGACTTAATTCACTATACTATTAAGATTTTTAAATGTAAAAAAATGGCCTGTCACATTAGGCCTACGGACACTGACGCTTTTAAATTGTTCATAATTCTACAACTATTGCATGTAGATTAATTGAAGACATAGAAACCTTCAGTAGAGCATAAGAACGGTATAACTCAATCATGTTTAAAGCAATGCACAATTTACCAACATACAGTAATATAAAAACAGAGCTCACCGAGCTGGGTAAGATGGTATATATTTGGCGTGGCATACTGCAACTAAATCGGAGGAGATGCATAATTTGATGTTATAGCAGTCTCATATACAAAATTTCAGCGTTCTACGGCTGACCTTTTTTGAATAACGCAAGATATATACTTGCATACAGGCATCACAAAAAAATCCCTTCTGAACCCATTTTAAATCCAATTCACAATCCGTTCTAGAGAAAAGAGTTTTTTATTCTGTCCGTACGTACAGATGTCAAGCAAAAAATCGTTCAAATGGATTCGAAAGAGCTCAAAATGGATATTTCTGTTGAAATATGATGCACAGAATTTTCACTATTGCAATAATTCCTTTACTTCGTACAAGAAATTAAAAATTAATAAGACGATGCTTTTAATAAAAAGCACGTCTCGAAAACATACGTCTAAAGATCTACACTTCTCAAACATAGCGGCTCAAGGATTTACAAGTTGCTAAGTAGTGAAGACCACTGGCAGTAGCCGTGGGCTCTAATTCAGGTGAACGAGATGATTACAAGCGAGTTTACATAGTTTGCCCAACTCTAACGAGCTAGTGCCTCGCACAGAGTGTTGCAGAAAGTTATCCCTCAGAGATATAGCTTTTATTAACATTTCTCACTGACGGAGGAGCTCATGGCGAGTGTTGTCACTGTGCAAGACTTAACGTCTTTAAAACATCGTTCACGTACTCGCTCACATAGCAACCCTCAAATTAACGTCTTGCGGTAAAGCAAAAGATCATTATGCTTTGCAGAATAGGGCAAAATTTATTTTAGGGAAAAAATAACTCTCTCTCTCCTCGCTAAATTTTTATTTTGAATTTGGGTTGAAATAAAGTTGCTGTTTTCACTGAGTTTGGTTTTACATTGGACTGTTTAATCTTTCCATTTGATGAGATCATTATTTCATTCTTAAAGCTTACCTGTTATCAATTAGTAAACGGAGGAACTCAAAAGCAATAAATATGCTATTAATAATTAAATATATTTTTTCACATTTTTCTAAAAATACATCTGATTAAAATAACTCAAAATACCCTTAATTAAAAGTACACTAAACTGATAACTCTTATGGATATTTGCAGCTGTGTCGTAACTAAATGTTGCTAACGAGATATGTTATGTAGTAATTATAGACTTTCTCGTTTTTTAATTTTTACAATGCTTTAATTCTTTTTACCTTTTTTTAAAGTTTTACTGATTACAGTTTTTAAATTTAGTTAATTATGTTTAATTACAATATCTTCTTTGAACGGTTGGAATGTAATGGGGTAGAAGTCCCCAAATTGCATTTTTTAAGTAAATATACAGTATTACTAATTTCAGAAAAAATAAATATCTGCTGAAAATCACTCTATCGCAGCAATGAGATGATGCCCTAATCTGAAGGATTAGCAAAAGAAATAGATGCAAAACACAGCATGTTCTGTTCGAGCTGCCCTGATGATGGGGAGCGGACTAGGATACCGAATGGTCGTGCATCGAATCCCGGAGAAGGTTTGGCCGCCTTTTAGGCGGATAAACAATAAAATGACCACCACTTCTGGCTTTAAGGGTGGCCAGTGTCGAAAAAAGACACAATAGTGCCCTCCGTTCGAGGAAAAAACGTTTTCTTCTCCGCACATTCCAGATTACAAATGCGAGCGTTGAAAAAATGGTGATTAAATTTGACGGTAACTAGTAGCCCATAGCGTTTTTTAATCAATTCCCATTTTCAAAAGGAAATAAACTAATGCATTTTTCAGAATAGTGTAGATAATTTCGTATTACAGTATTAGCTAAAACATAAAACAGTTGAAAGTATAGTTAATGTAACCATTTAGTAAAATTTGGAAGATCAATTTATACAAAATACAGTATTAGGTTATTAATCTGTTTTCAAATAATTTTCGAATATTTACTCATAATCGCTATTTCTTTAATTTTAAAACAATAATTGAAAAGGTTAAAAAATTTGAAAGTCTTAAATAGATAGAACGAGGTTTCGAAAACATTACGGAAAACCAAATATTTTTTACATTCTAGGAAACTGAACTTTTAAGCAAGACTAGGGAAACTTCTTCATGTCTAATGGATAATGAGAAATAACTGGTCAATGATAATAAACACATAAAAATTTCTTTGAAACCGAAATGCTCTAAGGATCTCTGACATATTACAATTTTTTTATGAATTGAAATACTTGTAACTTTTTAATAAATACATCCAAAGAACGTTAACTGAGCAGTTTTAAAATTTTGGAAAGTTATTATGCACTAGACTTATAAAGGTTCAGGACAATTCCTTAGAAAACGACATTTATTAAAATACTTGCATTTTGTAGAGTGTAATTACAAATGATAGTACAGAAGAAAATATATAATAGTTAAATGCTAAAAACGGCACTTTATGCTCACTTACAAATATAAAGGATAAATTAGAATTCTACATTCAGCAATCAATACTTTATTGATATATTTTGGAAACAAAAAGAGAATCGTAAAAATGTAGATATGTATATAAATAGTATCAGCAATAAATATACTATCATATTATATGGTTAATATTATATGAGCAAACATCACTATCATGTAAAGTTCTTAGGCAAAATAGAAAACATTTGAATCAAACTAACAGCTGAAATGAAGCATAATTAGCCCAAAGAGCATTAGTCCAGAAGGCCTATTAATTTCGCTTTGGCATTTTGCATCGATTCACTATAAATGGCGAATCACTTTTTAAATTTTTTCCACCAATTATTATCGTCCTGTGTTATATTTAAAGAAATTAAGTAAGGAAGAATCTCCATAAATGTATGAATGTTTCTCGCATTGTGATAAAGCAACGGTTCATAGAGCCATCAAATTTTAAATAACGTAATTCTCTACTGAATATGGGCGTCTGGAAGCCCTAATTTAGAATTTGGAATTTGGTTTATTATCGATTTCATGTTTTTAAACAATTTAATGATTTTTAAATTAACAATCTCAACGGTTTCAAAGAGAGCAATGACAACACTCTACGAAAAAAAAGAACCATTTTTATCCCCAGGGCGCGAGACTGTATATCGGAAATTCTAAAGTTATGCTGATTTTAAAATTATTCTGAGATACTAATGTTAAATTAAATTTTATGGTTTAAGTGTAAAGAACATGATATTTAATAAATAAAGGTAACAAACAAAACGTTAAAAAATGTAAAATCTGAAAGCTTTCAATTTTTTTTATTTATTTACTCTTTACTATCGACAAAAAGAAATTTTATTTCCCGTTTCAGTTGGCCTTAGTTACACAGACTTACCTAATAATAGAAGGTAACTCAACAATTTGTGCTTTTTGCACAGCTTCAATTCAAAATTTCGGGTTTCATTTTCCGGAAACTTACGTTTCTTGCTTTTGCATGTTTCTCAGTTTCTTAATATTGTCGTTTGTATGATGTATATATAACCTTTATTTAGCATCCAGAGAAGCAAGCAATTTAAACATGAGAAAAAATGCTTTTAACAAAAACAAAAACAACAACAAAAAATTAATGCTTTATTTTTAAGTCTCTATTATTTTTTTTTATTAAAATGTGTGTGTGTCATGCATTCTTCCGGATAACTCACAGTAGTCTTGTAAGTATATTTTTTATCACATGTTAATAATTCAGATATACCTATATCTATTTATCTAGCTCCTTCTATATATATTTATATGAAGTGTTGTTTACGTTCGCGTGTAACCAATGATATATTGTTTATGAGCAGGATATATAGCAATGGTCCTAACGATTAACTTTTTTAGTTAATCTTCCAGCTGGTTGCTTCTTGTGATATTTTCATGATTTGCGTTCACCGTATTGCAGAACATAAAACCCAACTTTCTCTTATAATCACTCAGCCTGAATGAAAAACGTTACTGTATGGAAAAGAAATCGCCATAAAAGGAAAGACTGAAACAGCCACCAGCTTCCAGAACAAATTTACTATCTGCGCAAGAACTGTTGGATATTCTTTACCTGTTTATGGCCGCCATATATGTTCCGGAACATTCCTTTTTCTGTGCCTTTCCATCATGTCCTGTTGCAGCACCTGTTCTACGAGGCGTTCCCAAGAGAAATTCTATCCCTCCCTACCCCTCAACCCATGAATAAGTTAACGGCCTGCGAGAGAAGATGCGGTAATGAAATTTCTCCATGCTAGTTTTTTCATCCTTTCTGCAAAATGATTGGGAATTGAAGTGTTGCTCGTGAGTGGATGAAGATAAGATAGAAGCTTAAAGCTCTGAATTTTGAATTTTCTATCAATTAATGTATATCCATGGATACAATAAATTCGAGTAGGTAATTAGATACCAAAGGTACTGCGGAATATTTTTAATTCAAACATATGACGTAATACAGTAATCAACTTTTCTATCGAATCAAAGAAAAGTAGAAAACTAAGGAAAAAGTGTTCTTATAGGCTACACAGATGTGCATTAACTGAAGAAAGAATTCAATTTTTTGTTTTTTTCTCAACAAAAGGTGTCGGATGCTATTATTTGCAGCATCTTGGAGAATTCATATGAGGGAAGTTAATTAAAATGATTCCCATTTTCGGTTAATACAGACTTGTAGTCCCCTGCCATTCTTCGAGATTTGTTTTCTTTTCATATTTCCAAAAACAGAAGAGCAAAAGAGAAAAAAAAAAGAAAAAAAAAAAAAACTTTTGTTTATACAACTGACCCGCGTCTCTTTGTCTGAGATAAGCTTGTTTTTAAGGATTTAGAAACCTGTCAAGATCCATTACTTTACGTTAATTGAACGCAATAAATAAATAATAGCTTTTTTATTATGTTAAAGAATGTAAGATTCTAACAACATTGCATTTACGTTACTCTTATACGCGTACTTGAACTCCTACGTATACGAATTTTCTTATTTTTATCAGTCTAAACATATATTTTTTGTTAACCATTAAATTTTCGTAAGGAGATATGAAAGCATTACTGCTAAATGTGTTTACTAAACCAAAATAAATTTAAATTTGATGTTCCTTATTACTTTAAATGTAGTATAGTAGCTAATAGATGCTAATTAACTCCAAAACTGGTGTAATGTTCAATAGGCTACATATAAAACCATTTATTATTAATTTTAATTAAAAGATATTATTCTTGCCCTTGTATTACGGATAAATATTTAAGGTTTTAGTTTGATTTATTTGATTATGGAAAAGCACTCGAGGGCTAGCTGCGTGTGTTAAGTACTTATCGCTTCCACTTTACATGCTCTCGCGTGTATGGAAATAAGCCTAATAATAAAATCTCGTAAGTGGAGATAAGCCAACAACTTTATTAGATAATCTGTAATTTGAATCGAGGAGAGGACTCAGTTGATTTTTCACATATCTTGGTAGAAAAATATGACAATTTTTTAAAGTAACCAACCGTTCTGATTTAATCTGCACAGTACTGAATTCAGAATTTGTTCTAACTTCAAATAGCTATACAGGAATTTAAAACTTGCATTGCGTTGTTGATAATTATTTAACGCACTAAAAATTATATGCGAGTAAAGAAATTCTAACCATTCTGGGATATATATCATCTACTTTACACATTCTTTTAAAAACAAAAATCTAAACGAATTTGTTTAAAATATCAAACAATTCGGAAACAATGAAAATTCAAAGTCAAACAAAATCAATTTTAAATTTATAGTTCTAAAAATTGTGTTCTGGGAACTAATATACTATTCATCTTAGAAATTAATGAAATTAATGGAGATTCATTTTAATACTCATTCGATTAGGGGTTACGTTCCTTGCTGGCAGCTCTAAAGAGAAAAATAATACATTTACTATTTAGGTTGAAGGGATTTATATTTATTTTAACTAATAATTGAAAGTGTTATTTTAAACTTTCCTATAAACCTTCATTTCCCTAATTGTCAGTGCCAGAATAGGTAAATTTTGTAGTGTGCGTGAACGAATGCAAATTTTCTACATTGAAGGAAGTAGTCAAAAGCCAAGTTTCGGTAGGAGAAAGAGAGTGTTAGGCTCTAGCGCCGTTTCTGGCGTAGATATATTTGCTTGTAGAAGTGGCTTAATTGCATTTATCGGCTTCGAAGGGGGTTTAAGTTACGGGACCTCGCTGAGCCCTATAGTCTAGGTCTAACGTTTGTTAATGTCTTCAAATTTTAGTTTAATTACGTGATTTTCAGTTACCGACCAAGCAGAGGCGAAGTTTGTTAGCGTCGAATTGATGCATTGTAAATTTTCAAAAGTTTTAATAAAGGGTATTTTAACCCTTCTATTGTGTAGCTTCCTGCTACTCCAGTTTCAGATCAAAGTTAACCCACCTGGATTCTACAAGATAAAAATTATTAAATTGCGTTAAAAATTCAGTTTTTGTTCCTTGTTTTTTACTTCCTTGTACGAAATAAAATAAATATTGTAATCACGAAAATTTCTGGGTATCATATTTCATCGAAAATATCTATTTTGACCGCTATCGAATGCAATTTAACGATGTTTTTGCATGCCATCTATATCTAAGGACAGAATAAAGGACTCTACTCCCCCAATCTAATTATAAAACTGATTTAAAATGGATTCAGAAGACATTTCTTCATTCCCCCTTCTATACGTACGTACGTATGCATATACCTAGCAAGTAAGCTCAATACAAGTAGGCTCAGAACGTTGAAATTTTGTCTATAGGACTGCTATAACATGTAGATGTGCACCGCCCTTTTTGGTTCCAATCGGCAGCACCAAAGGTATATGAATATATACGAGTATATATATATATGTTCTATAATTACAGAAAAATTTTTTAAACCTAAATATAATCATTCCTAGTTTTTCGAGCATTAAGGTTCTGAAACATTATCAATAAAAACATATGGTAAGAAATTTAGAACTAAGCTTTCACAAAGACCAAAAATTGAAATTCATATGTAATATATTTCAAATAATGCTATAAAAACAAAAACAAATTTAAAAAATGCAAAACCCAAACTCTTCAAACAAACAATATCCCAATTTAAAAAATCAATGAAATTTAAAGAAAAACCAACATAATAGAAGAGGAATTCAATCAGTCTCAATGCCACTTCGTCAGGAGGAGGAACATTGAAACTGCGCATTTTTTGCTTTAAGAATGATTGAATTATATTGTTCTTATCTTCCGGTTAAGATTTTTATGCATGTAATAGTTGATGAATTATGAACAATTTAAAAGTTCTTTGAGTGCGGAGAAGCCTTTTTTTTTTTTTTTTTTCCATAGCAACTATATTTGTTTACATTTGAAACTTGATTATATTTGAGCATAATAGTAAATTAAGTCTTTCCGCAATTTCAGTGTCTTTTCGCCTAATGGAGCAAGAAGGAAACTTTTATGTCTGTGCAACGAAAAATCTGGCTTCTTGTCTGCTGGCAGAATCGCTTGTTTTTGCTTAGAAACTCTCATTTTAATTGTAAAAATTGTTTTTTTAACTCTATTTGGTGTTCTATGTTTTCTTTCAATTTGTAATGAAGCTATTTTGAGTTTTCATGTATTTTTTCCTTGCCGCGAAGTGAGAACTGAATTAATTGAACGAGAAATATATCTCTAATGAAATTCGAGGAAATAAGTTTAAATGAAACGCATTTTAATGCGTATAATTTAATATTCCGTATAAGGAAGTAATGTGGTGTACATATCAGATTTTATATCACTAGTTTTGGGATAACGTGGTTTAATACTCTCGAACTTTTAGGCATTTTAAATGTATTTTTAATTAAATTAAACTCTAATGATGCTGCTCGAATTTCGATAATTATGTAAGATCATTTTGGAGGAAATGGTATCTGCTATATGTTTCATAATCCTCCCAACGGGACATCATATTCGTATTAATGTAGCATTTTGCGAGATCTTTTTTCAGATATTCTTGAAAGGGAGCTTTCGAGTATTATAATTAAATAATAAATTAATTGAAGGTAGTTGGCAACTTCTATATTTGCAATTTCCTCTACCCGCATTGATATTAGTTGCAGAGAATATACCATCCAGGTAATGTAGAATTTCTGAAACTATTCTTGCTAAAATAAAATTGAAAGGTATTTTTAAACTTGCTTTGATCTAGTGTTAGTTTAATTTGTCATGTAATTCTTTTCCTTCTCGTATATAATTTCAAATCTTAAGTAATTGATAATATGATCTGTCTTTACATCGCGACTTACACTGGTCAAATCAAGAAAGTTACAAAATATATAATTCAAGAATATAAAGGTTGGAGCAGAAAATATATATATTAAAATATCTTCATACCATTGATTGAAATTATTAATACCTTAATAATCTTTTTAAATTTTACCTGAAATAATTACTTGAAATCGTTTTCTTAGTTAGTTAATTAAATTTGTCAAAATTCATCAAAATCATTTCGTAATTTTAAATTAATTCATATTTTCTATGGAGTATTTCAAACCAATTTTCATTACTTTTTTCTTCTGTTTTCTTACCTTCAAATTTGGTTTCTTCTTCTTTCCTTATTTCAAATTCCTTTCAAATTTCGTTTTCCCTATTGCATTTATAACCGAAAATTCTTCACTTATAAATTTCATCCGAAAATCTAACATTTTACTTATCTTCTCTATAGAGAGCATGGAATTACTGCAAATATTTTCAAATAAAAATGTCGTCAAAAAGTGAATTAATTTTTCGAAGGAAATATTAATTAAAAGTGTTCTCATTTTCTGAATACTTATGAGTATAAGGAAAAGAGATGTTGTGAAACCTAATTAATGGAAGACGATTTTAATTTTATTAAAGTATGTAAAGATATGAAATAAAATATTAAATATTAAATTTCATTGCGAAGGTACTGCTGTAAATTTCTTTTAATATGTACCTCTCTATATAATTGCATTGTTGATTTTGTGATAATGTATACTGTTCTAATTGTTTGCTTAAATTTTGTATTTAAAGTAAAAGTTTTACGTTTTAGGTCTTGTGTAAACGGATTTCTGTCTGCATGTTTTTTATGTATAGGATCGCATGGTATTGTAGATCTTTCCGCTTTGAAGTTCAATGACATTTAAATTGAAAATAGTCTAAACAGATAGTGGAATATGTGCAAAAACATTTCTGACGACGTTTCAATACCAGCTGGTGCTATTTGGTAATTTTGACGACTTTTTGGAAGTTTCGGAGAAACTTCCGAGTAACCTAGGAATACTATATAATTACGACTTCGGCATTCAGCAATAAATTAGTTGATAATAAGCTCTAGGAAACTGCGGCTCAAACAGAATTAAGTGTTTATGATTTGGACTTCACGCTCTGATTAATATTCGCTATTTACGATATTTCTAATGTTGAGGAGGATTTGCCTAATACCTGAGGTTTCTTTGCGTTATTTAAGGCTTTTTATCTGAGCTCTACACTGTGTATTTTTCAATAGGTTATCAGTTTTTTATTGCTTATCTGGAGTGATATCTGGATTGCGTATATGGATATTTAAAGAGATATCCAATACCGCAGGTAGCAACACTATGCAATTTAAACAACATAAATGCGAAATAATTAATTTGGTAAGGATCCTTGAAGTAATTATATGTAGTTTTAAATGGAAAATTAACAATGGAACAAGTCATTTATTCTGACTTAAACTGAAATAAACAAATGGATAAACATGAACATTGCAACGACTAATGGATAACTATCCAATTACCTACTTCTGCTTAACTCCTTCTGGTCACACTTAGAAGTTATCACTTTGAGTTGCTAAGTATTGCCTTTAGTTAAATCTGACTGTGGACACTACACAGAATACAAAATGCAAAAGATTTTTTAAACATTTATTTTCCTGACAGCTAGTAAGATTAACTGAAAATAATACAGCACAAACTAAATTCTTCCTGTCAATAGCAGGTTAAGTAAAACTAATTTACACTAAAATGACACTAACTGCGTCGAACGAAGAAAGTTAAACTAATTTACAATATTTACCTAACGAGCCAATGACAGTTATTCACATCAGGGGCTCTCTTTCTATAAAGCAAGCAGTTGTGCTAAAAACAGCCTATCAATAGTGCTCTATTACAAGTCAAACCGATCACGACTCATCTCCTTACTTTAATCTACTCTTGTTTTCACAAAATCTGCATTACCCTCGACCTAAGGGTGTACATGACGAAACTGCGAATAAATGTGCAAAACTAAAATGCTACGACATTAAAAGTGTTTTTCCGCTGAGTATCAGTTATAAAGAAATACAGAGTTTTTCAAAAGAATATACGTATTACAAAGTGTTATTTTGTCCACACTATGAATCACTGCGCCTAGCCTCGACTATTGGCGAAACGAATACGTAGTCTAGCTTATATTAATAGCCTCTAGATGTCAGTTGTCTTCTGGTTTGCGTAGTAGCCGTCACATGTTTAAAATGGCTACTCCGCAGCAGAAATCATTTTGTATTCTCGAGTTTGCGAAGTGCAATTTCGTAATTACAGAGCAAAGACGTTTCAAGTTGAGTTACAAAGTGATCCTCCGAATGGTTGGAACATTCGCAGACGGTATTGATAGTTTGTAAATACAGGATGTGTATGTAAAGGAAAGAGTCTTGGCTGCTCTCGTGTTCCCGACGAAAATGTTGCACGAATTCAAGCTGCTTTCCATCCTTCAAAATCAACTCGTCGTGCCAGTCGGGAGTTACAACTGCATACAACAACAATTTGGCGTGTTTTGAGACGTCGGGTGGTTATGAAGCCATACAAGATACATTTGTTACAGGCTCTGCGTTCTGATGATAAACACAAACGTGTGGCATTTTGTAACGAAATTATTGATGCTATTGACAATGATAACATTTTCGCACAACGCATAGTGTTCAGTGATAAAGCGACTTTTCATGTTAGTTTTCATATAAACAAACACAATGTTCGAATTTGGGACCTAAGAATCAACATGCAGTCATTGAACATGTACGAGATTCGTCCAAAATCAATGAGTTTTGTGAGATATCCCGATCATCTGTTTACGGCCCATTCTTCTTTGATGGAAATACGGTTAACGGTCAGCAGTATCTCGCTATGTTACAAAACTAGTTGTTTCCGAGGCTGCACGAAGACAACTACGTTTTTCAACAAGACGGGCACCCCCTTACTGGTGTCGCCAAGTACCTGATTATCTGAATGAAACTCTACCGAACCATTGGATTGGCTGTCAAGGAGCTGGCGACTTAACATGTATCAGCTGGCCTCCACGGTCACCGGATTTGACACCCTGTGACTTCTTCCTGTGGGGTTTCATTAAAGACAACGTTTATATACCACTACTCCCACAGAACCTGGAAGAGGAACCTGATCCGTACTGTCATAATATCAGTGACGATAGACATGCTTGCCCAAGTATGAGAGGAATTTGAGTATCGATGTGATATTGTTCTTTTTGCTGATGAAGGACATATTGAACGTCTGTAACATCTGTAATCTAAACTTGAGAGGTTCGTATTTGTGTAAAGTTTCATATTCGTATGTCATACAGTTTAATAAATATATGCATTCGAAATACGTATATTCTTTTTGAAACTCGATGTATATTGTTGGGTAAGTACCCAAGTAGCACGGCAACATCGTAACGACATTGCAAACTGGTCCGAGAGGTTGCAAAGTGTTCGTGGTAACTTTTACAACGTCTTTACAACGTTGCGAAGACGCAAAATATTTGCCATTGCATCTTGGCAATTTACGTCGCTAAAACGTCATGATATGACCGCTTTTAGACGTGGTCGTTTTAGCATCTTTTTCATAGTTCATCAGTGTTACTTTTAGAATGAAAAGAGACTAAATCTGCTCTTTCAAGAATCTGAAGTACGCATAAGATTTATTTTGCAATGTCTCATTACTTTATTTCATCTAAATATATTGTTACGAATTTGGTATTTAAAAAGCTAATGTTAGTTCAATTATAAATTAAATGGTTTTATTTCTCGCGCAGTGCAGCGCGTGACGAATATTAAAAGAAAGCTAAGCCGGAAAAATTAAAAATACAAGAGCGCGTGCATTAAATAAATAAATACCTCTTTTTGATTTCGAGAAAGTGCTGGAAAATTCTAGCGCGTGATTTTAAAATCTTATAAAAGGAGGAAAACATCTCAGTTTGTAGTAGTTGCTGCTTAGTTTGTTGTTGTTTAGAAAACTGCTCTTGTTGATTGTAGCGAATTCGCGGATTAGCTTTCTTTAGCTGTTTTGAATTACGTTCTATTGGACATTTGAGTAGTTAAAAGATAATTACTGTGAGATATTGTAATACTGCATCATAACTTGAGAAAATTTAAGCATTTTGTTGTGATAATAATAAATTTTGTTCATTTTTCATCGGACTTGTGCATTCTTTTCGTAACGAACCCGTACGCACGCAACAATTTTTGGTGTCAGAAGTAGGATATTGAATGCCAATAACAAGAGCGATGGAAGAACAATTCAGGCAAATGATGACTGCATTTGCTGCTTTCCAAGAAAAGATGGAAGGAGCCGTCAACTTCGTTAAGGAAGGTATAAAATCTGTACAAGAAAAGATGGAAGCTGGCCAAACATCATTTAAAGAAGAAATTAAAGAGAAAATGGATGCTGGTCAAATATCCGTTAAGGAAGAAATGAAATTTCTTAAAGACGAGTTGAAAGCAGGTCAGGACGAAATGAAAAGAGAAATTACCTACGCAATAGAAAATAAATTTGAGGCTATGGAAGGCAGAATAGACGCGGTTGAAATTAAAGTTGGACAAATTGAAGAAAACGTTTCCTCTGTGAAAGCGCAAATAGAAGACAGAGTTTCGGCCGTGGAACAACAAATAGGTTACAAAGTTGATTCAGTCAAAGAAGAAATAGAAGGAAGAGTTTGTTCCGTTAAACAACAAATCGAACAACAAATTGATGAGAGAGTTTCTGCAGTTGCCAAAGAAATGGATACTTTAAAGAAATTCGTAGCGTCGGCAGGGAGCGGGAGTGATGATTTTAAATTCTTACCGATGCCTGCTCGTCCATCTCTGAAGCTATCCACATATGATGAGAAAACATCCTGGCAAGTGTATAAGACCCAGTTTTCTATCGTTGCAGATGCGAATGGATGGGATTCCCAAGCTAAGGCCTGTCATCTCGCCGCTTCTCTGAGAGCAGACGCAGCGGATATCCTGCAGACGCTTCCCGAAAACAAAAGGTTAGATTTCGAAGCTCTGTCCGGCGCCTTGGAGCTGCGCTTTCGAGAGAAGTGTTTAAAAGACTACAGTAGGCTCCAATTAAAATCCCGTCAACAGAAGCCCATCGAATCACTTCAGGAGCTCGCCACGGATGTTGAAAGGCTGTCACATCACGCCTTTTCGGAGTGCCCGACAGAAACAAGGGAAATCCTGTCCCTGCAATATTTCATCGATGGAATCCGGGATCCCGAAATACAGAAAGCTCTTCGAATGGCAGATGTAAAGGACATAAAAAGCGCTCTGTTGTACGCCATGAAGTTCGAGGCAGCCCAGCAAGCAACTAATAGTGTTGATTTTTCCGATAATAATCCTATGTGCTATATCTGACTTCGAATCTAAAATTTTCTGAAGAACACAAAAACCTTGTCTAAAACTTAAAGGTTTATTTAACTGGAACTTCAACACTGATGAAAACTTAACATCATAAACGAAAACTTAACATCTTGGGCGGAAAAACATTCAAAGTGCTTTAAAGTAACAGCTATGCCGACACGGTGAAGAACACTTTCCTTTAAAAGACAGAATCCATCTAGCCCTTTCGGCGTATATCTCCATTCGCTGAATTCAGACATCCGCTCCTACGTGTTTTAAACTTAAACGGCCAGGCTGGAACTGGAATAGGACTGGATCAAGACCGGAACAAGACTGGAACAAGACGGGTTCTGAAGGTCACCTACGACGGCATTGCAGAACACCCCAGGGCACGGATAATAAAACGGATGAGTTGACAAGACCAGTGAATGCTTTAAGACGGAATAGTGGTGAAACGAAACCGACCCTAAAGTGCTGGAATTGCGGTGTTGAAGGCCACCTACGAAGGAACTGCAGAATTCCCCAGAGCACGGAAAATGAGGCATACGATTTAAACAGACAATTAAATGCCACGGGAAGGAAAAGGACTGACAAGAAACCAAAGCGCTGGAACTGTGGAGCTGAAGGCCACGTACGAAAGAATTGCAGAACACCTCAGGGTACGAAAATTGAGACAATTTCTGAGCAACGACGTAGGAAACAAATTAATGACCATATCAAGGAACGGAGGTTGCCAGATAATGAAAAACCCCGTTTTAAAGCGCTTAAGATCTCTATAGTGAGTGGCAACAATAACGGACTGTCCATCAATGGGAATATCGATGGAGTTCCTTGCAATATGATCATTGACACAGGAGCTAATGTTACCATCATTAGGAAAGATTTAGCTGAACAGTTTAAAGATAAACTTATTTGGACGCCATCCTGTGTTACCCTTCAGACTGCGTCTGGTGATAAGATCGACATAACTGGGAAGTTAAACGTAAACATCACGTTTGGAAGTGCCACCTACCATCACACGGCTTATGTGGCAGATATCACAGATCCATGCATACTCGGATTGGACTTTTTAAGGAAATACAATATTTTCTTAGACTTCAAAAACAACAAACTGCTTTCAGCATCTGGTGACATGACTATCCATCCTCAGAAGAGATCCTCACTTGGAAATGCCGACGCCTTGTCCGAAAGACCCAGCTCGGGAAGCCGCCGAAATCATGCTAGGGTCGAAAAGAAACGGAAGACTACCAGCTATTCTCCATCTCAGAAGCTCTTCGGTCGAGACCTTCGTCTGCCTTGTGACTGCCTGTTTGGTCGCCCTACGGATGCGCCTTCATCGCCTGAGGAACACATCCAAGATGTCCAGGCCCGGTTTGAGGGGATGCACCGTTCCGCACGAAAGCAAGTGAACTTGGCGACGGAGAAGGTGAAGACCACATACTACAAGAGAGCTACTGGACATAAATTCAAACAAGGAGACAAGGTGAGGTTGTGGAACCCGATTCAACGAAAAGGACTGAGTCCTAAATTACAGTCACCTTCGGATGGTCCATATACAGTACTGAACACGAATGACGTCGTGGTTCTGATCCGTGAGTCTTCGAACTCTTACGACAGGTTAGCTTATTACTATGGCCATAGTACGTAATGTAAATAATTGTAAATAGTATCAGACCATGGTCCTTTATGTTTTTAAATGTGTATTTGATTTGATGTGTTTAAGTTAGTTATTGCATTTATTGTTCATGTTGTTTGATATTGTAATGTAATGTTTATGCCTCAGTTGCATTCATGCCACAGTTGTAAGTTTAGCTTTCTGTCCAGGGATTGTACTGCCCGGGACGTGCAGTCCTTGGGAAGGGGGCAGTGTTACGAATTTGGTATTTAAAAAGCTAATGTTAGTTCAATTATAAATTAAATGGTTTTATTTCTCGCGCAGTGCAGCGCGTGACGAATATTAAAAGAAAGCTAAGCCGGAAAAATTAAAAATACAAGAGCGCGTGCGTTAAATAAATAAATATCTCTTTTTGATTTCGAGAAAGTGCTGGAAAATTCTAGCGCGTGATTTTAAAATCTTATAAAAGGAGGAAAACATCTCAGTTTGTAGTAGTTGCTGCTTAGTTTGTTGTTGTTTAGAAAACTGCTCTTGTTGATTGTAGCGAATTCGCGGATTAGCTTTCTTTAGCTGTTTTGAATTACGTTCTATTGGACATTTGAGTAGTTAAAAGATAACTACTGTGAGATATTGTAATACTGCATCATAACTTGAGAAAATTTAAGCATTTTGTTGTGATAATAATAAATTTTGTTCATTTTTCATCGGACTTGTGCATTCTTTTCGTAACGAACCCGTACGCACGCAACAATATTAATCTAAGCTAGATTCATCTAATGAAATATAAATTTAATATAAATACTTGAATTATTAAATTTAATTAGCGCTACAAATACGTGCTAAATTATTGTTAATATTTTGTTAAAATAACTATTACTTAAAATATTTTTTATAAATATTATAGCAAAATATTAGAAATGAAACTAATTTATAAAGTAAGTTTTTAAGTTGTGCATTTTATATATTTTAAAAAATCACATCTCCGAAATCAATGCAAATAACATGTTAGCAATTATTTTACTGCTGAAATATGACTTTATTTATTATTTTTGAAGTAATGACGAAATTATTTGAATTAATATGGTGACATAATAGGAAACATTTTACCGCATACTGTGCAAAAAGTAAAGTTTTCGAGAAGATATGATTGCGTGAAGATGTATTCACGGAAAAAAATTGTGCGATTTTAACAACTTCGAGAAAACGTCCAATGTTAGACGACGATGCTTTTCCATGCATATTTAACGGCTGTCCAATATATATGACGGAAAGAACATCTGAGCTCGAGGCTTGCGCGCTTTGGCTAGATGCCAAATTCAAACACGTTAGTTATCTGCGCGATAAATTTCCATCTTATTTTCAGGAATGTTTTCTTAACGGTTTTGCAATTCACCGTCGGAATTAAATACTGGAAAGCTTCAATACAGAAAGAGAACGAAGTACAAAATTATAATGATGGCAGTTTATTTTGAATTGAGGAGAAATCTTCCTGGTAATGGCGAATTTCTGCTTATTTTGTTTCTGAATATCTGCTTGTATTATGCTAACATCGTCTATACAGTTAAATAGTGTTCTGTATTGGTTGAAACCACTTGCCACCTCAGGAATTTCCCCCGAACTTGAACTCAGCTACACCAAGTTTTGTCCTTTTATGAAAGAATGGGTGAGAAATATACAAAACGAAAAATGCACATGGGTATGACATACCCGCCGCGTGTGCTCGCGGGTTAAATAGTGTTCTGTTTTGGTGTTTTATGACTTTCCGTTGATTAAAATTATATTGTGGTTTTCCAATCTTTAGTGGCTCCAGCAGTGCAATATTTAGATACACGGATTATCGTTTAGATACACGGATTCGGTTATAGCGTCGTGCAATATTTGGATGCACGGATTATCGTTATATATGGATACACGGATTCAGTTGTAACGTCCTAAGTGCTATATAGCGTACATCATTCATATTAATCGATTATTGTGTTCATGATACAGGTTGGTGCTCAGACCTTGCGCATATAATCGAAAAAACAGTGTTAAGGAAACATTAGCATTACTATGAAATATTGTAATCTATAATTATGCCATACTTAATTGCCATACTAAATACTAATAATAATTGTGTAGTATTGAAAAACACTAAATATTTTTTATTGATTGCAAATTGGAGTTTTATTACTTGTCGTTTGGTATCTATTCTTCCAAACACTGTGCAATTCGCGTTTGTTTTTAAATATTGCCATTATGTACTAGGTCTATTAGATTATCTCAACAAATGAATGTTGAAAATTAAGTTTTGTCTGTATTAAATTTAAGTATATTCATTATTCTTAAATAAGTATATTAAGTAAGTTATTAAAGTATAGTATATTCATAATTTAAGTATATTCTTCGCTTACATTTTATGTGCTTGTGATAAAAATGAAATTCATAATAAATAGAAGCAAAATGTTTCATCGTGTGCTATTTAAGGAAGAGCTTATTTTAACGTACATAGCTTACTATCGTATGCTATATTATTTAAATTATTTCTGTACAGTATCAAAAGGAAAGTTATTGATTATAAAAAGTGCCTGAAATTATCATTGTAATCTAGCAATATTCTAAAACGTAGAAACTAAAAATAGGTAAATACATTTACATAGAATCGAAAGAAATGGCGTTAAGAAACATCAGCATTACTAGTAAATACAGCAATTCATAATTATTGCACTTTTAATTGGTTACTATTTAAAAAACACAAATATTTCTTTATTAATTGGAAATTTTAGTTCTGTTACCTTCCTACTGCTATTTATACTTTCAAACACTACTAGTTCATGTTTTATCTTAAATAGTACTGTCATGTATGTTGTTTGTTAGGTTATTATTCCATTACACTACTAGTTCATGTTTTATCTTAAATAGTGCTGTCATGTATGTTGTTTGTTAGGTTATTATTCCATTTTAGATATGAATATGGGAAGTTATTAGATTTAGGTATATTTTTTATCACATTTATTAACTACTTTATACTGTCTTTCATTTGCATATCTTGGAGATATAGAAGTTAATGGTTATATTTTTTACTGTGAAACGTGAATAAATTTATACTTGACTTCACGTAAAATACTGATTATGTTAAGAACCACTTCCTAATTTATCATTACAGGGGCAATATTCAATGTCTTTCAGATTTAACAGAAATAAATGTGATAATGCTGTTATCAGAAACGCTCTTTTTTTTACCCAGATATGTATGTATCTTTACTTTTATTTATGTCTAACTGAGTTTTATTCACTTAAAACCTACTATTAATGTTATATATTTATAATAACCACTTTCATAATAAATCCCACTTAAGGAAAAAAAGTGATGAAATCTTAAATAATCATAACTTAAAATTTAAGCTATTTAAAAAAATATAGTTTAAAGTACTGAAAATAATTAAGGCTATTATTAATTATGCATATTTAGTCTAAAGAGAAAAAATTGTATTATCTTCTGGTTTTCAGGAAATGATAAAATATTTAAACTTTAGATAAATACAAGGAATACAAAAAGAATAAAAATATATTAATTATTAAGCTTCTGCATAAATTAATATGTAACACAAGGACATAATAACGACATTTTCACAACTGTTGCAAAAAGGTGGAATTTGGTGAACATTTAGGCGCCTTTAAGACGTCGTGATACGATGCTTTCACAACCAAAATATCACCTGCGAAAGACGCAATAACGACGTCTGTGCGAGAAAAACCTCATCTGCAAAGACTTAATAAAGACGTCTTTGCAACGGTTGCAAAACAGTGGATGTTCGCGGACATCTGGGCGTCTTAAAGACGACATATTGCAACGTTTATGCAACGACATCCGCGACGAGTTTGTAACGACGTAACGACGTTGCTGTGCTACTTCTTGGGTGCAGGTTCATAATAAACTGAATGCATACAGGTCCGATCAAAGATTAATACAATTTATTTAAAAAAAAGTATTTCAGAGATTTGGAATTTTCCACAGAAATATTTGTACAAGTATCGCACAGTACAATAGTTACTTTTCAAACTACTAAGAACGTTAGTCACTTGCAATGCAAAGCTCATCTAAAGAAAAAGAAACTTAAATATCTCAGTTCACGTGGAACTGACAACTCGCAACAAAAATAACTAAGCAACTGGAGAGCATATGTCTTCGGACTTAAATAGTTTTCAACCGGCCGCCGAAATATTTCTAGTACTTTCTGCTTCTCGAAACTGCTGGAAAATAGTAATAGGAGGGTGAATTACGGTTACAGCTAAGATAGTGGTCTATTACATTTATTCAGTCATACATATTACGGCGATACAGGAATCTAACCAAAATATCACCAAATTTGGTGACTTCGGGCGATTTCTCACCAAATGTGGCGACAAAATAAGTGGCGAAAACCGTTGTCTGCTTGGCAATATCTAGTCAAATTGCCGAGATACCCATTTACTCAATGTTAAATGCTCTTGCCCTTGTATTCTTACATTTTCGTCATAGCTTCTTTTTAGATTTTTCATGTTACAAAAGAAATACAACAATTTTACTTATAATTCTTCTAAAATTACCTAAGTACAAATTTCATAACAATATGTATTTCTTTGCCTTTTTCGAGTATTCTCAAAACAATAAAAAAACGCTTATTGGACCAATGAAAATAAATCTTTCTTTGATGATTCTCGGAATTCTATCTAGTACAGGAGAATTATCTCTTCAAGATCAACTGAATTCCATCTAACAAAAAACTTGCATATTTTGCATTTATTAAACTATGATCGAGTACACTTACATACCCAAATGAAGGGATTTTTTTCGCAGAAGACTTTCTAAGGAGTATGACTCATATTCACAAATGTTAACAGAACACATATTTGATGATAACGAAAAATATCGCTTACCGAGTCAAAAATTTAACGTTTCTGGAGAAACAAAAATAAAAAGAAAGCAACTTAAAAGAAATGAGAAACACTCTACTGCAGTAAATCGCGTTTCCAAATAACATCAGTGCAGATTTCTTAACGATGCATGCACTGTTACTTGAAAAAAAATGTAAATATCGTTTGCTGTACTTAGAATAACCTGGTGGATGCATTTAAAAAAGAGCTTTTAGAGTAAATAAATGCCAACGCCATAGCTTACGTTTTGTACTTAGAACTCAATTAAATATGTTAATTTTTTGTAATCAATAATTTGTTTAATTTCTTGCTCAAATTTGATGTTTAATTTGTAATAGTTTGTTGTTATTGCAAAATTTTTTATTTATGGTGTAAAATCTAGGGTCTCATAAATAAAAGAAAATTCCTAAATATTGTAAATTATAACTTTTTTATTTTATGTGCAAAGTATTAGAATTATTGAGCATAATTATTTGCAAGTTTATTGCCGTTTAAGAATAAATATTTCTATTATATCATTTTTTATTTAAGTTAAAAAAACAGTAAATGTAAAGAGCCTTGTTGTTTTATTATGCAAATGTTCACTTTCAACAAAAGAAAGTAAATTTAATTAAGTGAAATATTAAAAATAAATTTTTCTACAAGAACAAAATGAATTTCTTTCATCGAGGAATGTGAAAAATTAAAAAGTCTTAAACATTTCAGGATATTTTTTACTTTATTTTAAGTTTTATTTACTTATTTTTATTTTTATTTCATTTCGTGAAAATTAATCGTACAGTATGCTCTTTTAAGAACAAAAACGTGTCTCTAAAATTTACGTTACTTTACACTTTTTTTTAATTTTAAAATTCATGAGTTAATTTATATTTAATTTTTTGCAGCAGGAAATCTGCTTTTGAGAATGCTTTTACATAAACAACTTCAAATAAATTAAAAGTATATTACGCACTATAAAGTGATGTGTTTTGTAGAATATTTACAGATAAAAAATAAATAGAAGTTAAATTCAAAATCAGAAAATATTTTACTGATTACACTCAAACAAAGTTATTTAAAATGTCAATATGAAATAAAAATAAAAAGTCTCCTTTTCGTATAAAAGATGCGTTAATGACTTTATTTCGTTTTCTTTACATTCTCAGTACATCAATAGAAGAATCAACAGAAAGTTATTTGAGGAAAAATATGGCATAAAACTAGAATATTAGATAACAGTTTTAAACCAACTGTGTGTAATTTGCTGCCAAATTCCTCAAAGTCGTGACCATCAAGATTAAAAAGTCACAACTTTGAAATCCAAAAGACTTCGGAATTCCAACACCTAAAATTTTGAAAACGTTTCACACATACAAAAGACTAAATTGCCGGCTACGCAACTTGCGTAGCATTTTAAATAACCTAGTCCCCTGGAGGAAACGTTCGAAAACTTTTAAACATGTGTCAGGCGCTTAGCAAGACGTGATGAGAGTTAGAATGCTCGTTCTGGTCGATGTCTCACTCGGAGAGTAAAAATGCTCCCTAACGTTTCCGAAAGATGCATTATAAAAATTTTCACCTCGCTTGCGGTTCGCTGTTACATTTCTTGCTTTGAGTGTTATGAAACCTTCCATGTTTCTCTGCTGTATATTTTATGCTGTTTTATTTATTTTGAGTCGTAAAGAGTATCCCTTTCAAGGCTCCTATTGATGGCAAAATAAGGAAAAATTTATGCTTCTAGATATGCGTTATATTCTGAGTGCGAGAAGTATTACAAGCACGTGTAAGTTCCGAATATTTAAATATATGTATATGATATTTATAAATGCATGTAACTGGCAATTTTCAGTACATGTAATTTAGTTTAGTTCATTTCTTGTGATGCTTGTTAAAGTGTAGTTTAATTTTGACTGAAAATCAAAATTCTTCAATTAATTTGCTGCTATTTTTTTAGTTTAATTTTCCTTGAATTATTTACTTTCTTCTCAAAGACTTGTTTAATAATATACGAAATTATAAAACTCTAAAAAATTAATCCCAGCTCCATATGAACAACAGCGGATATTGTATTCGAAGATGGTTATTTCTTCTCATTTTCATTTTGAAAAATATTGAATGAAACTTCTGTTGTTAATCTTGCTACACTTTTTCATCATTTTCTCAGATAAATTTATCAACATAAATATTTTAGCTTACGATGCCTTCTTCTCTACCATATGAACTGTTTTTCCTCTTACAAGTTCCGTATTATAAATTTCAAAAAATATTTTACAGTATAACTTCAAGCAATGTGATGCTTAAGTTCTGTATGTTTTCTAGCAAAAATGAAACGGAAATACTGTAGAGACATTAGGTATTTTTGAAGCAGGAGACATAAAAAATGAGCAATGCCCTCCCTGGGACTTTAACCACGCACCTCTAGAATACGCAATGAGTGTGCTGGCCATTACACCCCGAAGGCATGCTAAGAAGTTGGGAAGCTAATAATGCTAAGAAAACTCCCCCCTTTTAAGAAAAATGAGGAAAGTCCTGGCCGGGATTCGAAACACGGACCGAATACGCGCCGAATGTGTTGGCAATTACACCATGAAGGCATGCTAAATACCTTATAATATATTCATTTTTATACTAATTATACTAATACTAATTATGGCGAAATTTATATTATGGTCAAAATCAACCCATGAAGAATTATGAGTTTGATGTTAAATAATAAAATAAGTTATGTATTAAGGTATACGAAATACGAAATTTAATTACTTTCCTACAACACAGTGCTAAGCAAACCTGCACTACTCAAAATACAATTGGAGCAATCAGTTTGTGCTGTGACAGGCTGTCTCAAACATGCTTGATAGCTTGCTACAAAGGCAGCGTTATTTTCTGGCATGATAACGAGAACTATACCTGAGGTAGGCGATGTGTTAAAATGGCTTCTACATATCATTTATTAGGAGATTTCTTTTGAAACTGTATAGTGACCCTCTTTTAAGTAGCATCAACTAAGTCAAGACTCCACGTGTAAAATTAAGAAAATTATCGTTATGTGTAGGTAAACAACAGGAACATAAGAAGAGTGCAAAATATCATTTTATTATGAACTCACTATAGCTGTACCGAAGGCACTTCTTGTGCTTACAAAACCAGCCAGCATTTTAAGGCATATTTCAAAAATAAGGAAATTCAAGTTAACGAAATCTAATCTTAAATTAGCCAAAGGCTACACAGGGATGATTATCTCGTAAGTTGGCTCAAACCTACACCGGTGTGAAAAGCACTATTGGTAAAAATAAAATATAGCCGAAGACAGACATAACTAACATATAATATCAATTAGTATCGGGGCAGTCATCAGGCGGAACGAGCTCTAACTAAACAATCTAATTCCTCCCTTTAAATACTATCTCATTCTACCTCATTTAAATGCGCACGAGCTAAATTAGCATTGCGGCTAGAAAGTGTAAGAGAGAAATGACAATAAAAACATTGAACAAAAAATAACTGGTTAATTAAAATAAATACATACTCTGCAAAGAATCTCTAGGAAATTGGAGACAGGCAGAGATGGCAGATAGAAATTGGTGACGGTGGGGGGGGGAATAAAGTTAGGCAGAGATGGTCAAGTGCAGAAGTGTTACTCCGTTTGTGGTTTATAGACAGTCGCAACATGTTTTGGGCAAACATTTGGCCTCAAAAAATTAAGAAGAAATATAAGATTATTACCGCAAGAACTAGAGAATGATGCATAATTATGATGGAATAAGCCTTAGACCTCAATATAGTTCAGATCTTCCGTTGATGAACCCACAGAAACGATCATACTACCGTCTCCTGTTATTAACGGCCTTTATGATCAAACATTTGTATATCTTTCATCTATCCTACAGAGGTCACTGCATTAAGCGCATCTGCCTCTTAACCGGACTACAGATAAACTGGAAGAACATACACGTCCCGGGTGAGTCCAGATTTAGTTTGCAGTGTGATAATGAGCTTTTCTTTTTATATATAAAGAACCTGAAGTCTGTTCTCTTCAGTCAAATGTCCTTGGGGAAAAAAAAAAAAAAAAAAAAAAAACCTTTCGGAAGGGATAGTGTCTGTGCTTGTAATCGGGTACTTTAAGATGCACTCACAGGTGACATGTGAGAGGAGGGTCTGGACGACCGGGCGGCTTTCACTGACTATTCGTGTATCGTCCGAATGCCGCAACTGTCCACAAAAAGAATATTGCAATCAGGGGTAGATGGTGGAAAACATGCAATATGCACTCACAGACCTCCATAAATTTCTTCGAGAAAATGTACATAATGAAGATTATATATGCATTATCCTTAACGCTTATGTATGCCCGTACGTTGGCGTAGTTCGCAAAAGTTTTTTCTCACAAATCACAACGCCAGTTCACAAACAACTCGTATATTAACAAAAAAAAAAAAAAAAAAAAAAAAAAAACAGTAACAAAAACAAATGTCTATAGAGGGGACACCTCAGTCTCCAGAATTGTATCCAAATCAGCATGTCTAAAGTAGTTTTCCTTTTGTCTGGAGTGAAGCGTGCGGAAAAATTCCTCCGAGTGCCTTGAAAGAATAATGAACATTATTTGCCTGCTGAATTCCTAGGTACCACCATTAACAACACTGCAGGTGATGCTTTGTTTTCCGAATATTTATACACTATATTAAAGCCACTTTCGCTGCCGCAAATTGATCTCTCAAATTTACCCCTTTCATCGTGTGATAATTTCGATTAAAAGACAATTATTATTATTTTTGCTTCATATCATTTTATATTTTACTTATAATTTAGTTTAAATTTCAGGACCATTCGTACATAATCTTTAGTAGTCACTATTTTGGTGGTTTTACTTAAATTTTGGAAAGTAAATCTGAAACATCCCGAATGAAAGCTGTCATTTATTTGCCATAGTTCTGTTTGTTCAGGCATCCGACCGAGAAAATCAGCATTCTTTGACTAATAATTCAAAAGTCATATAATATACCCTTAAACTCTCTCTTTTCTCTGTATAAAATAAAGTTCAATTTTTTTTAATGGATACAACCAGGCGTGATGTGCAGAATATCGAAAAAACGAGGTCTGAATTTCATCATTAATTATTTTCCCTAAACAGATTTATCTAAACTTCTTCACTTTTATTATAAGAAAGCTGCAACCTGAGGTGTTTGCAAAAATAAAATCAATAACTTTAGCGTCAGCAAATCTATAACGCAAGAGCTGAAATTAATCAGTAAAACTGATAATATGCAGATAATATTAATTTACCTCAACATAAAAAAAACGTTATTTATTTATTTACGAGACTGACACTTTTTCCCGTGAAATAAATGTATTTGTCTCAAAGTTAACAACTTATGGTTCAGTATGTTAGGGTAACGTCATTATTCTATTACGAATGTAAGCGTCCTTATTAATACAAAACGGTGATCGGTTCAATTTCGCACGGTGGAATGCCGATGCTCTGAAACATGTGCATACACATTGGCAACATGAGTTATTTTGGAAAAAAGAATTCTGTGGAAACAAAGAACCAGAAAATTCTTAATGCAGAGTGCCTGTTCTTTGCCTTTACACAGGAGCAAAACCTGTCACTAATTGCATCAGATCATGCTGCAGCTTTATTTAGGAAAATATTTGCTGGTAGTAAAATCGCTAAGAAATACTCAAGTGCAAGGACAAAAACGGCTGCAATTTTAGAAGAAATGAGTTCACAATATTGATACGAAAAATGAATCTTCAGTTACATATTGCTTTAAAACAGTTCCATTCTACATTCCATTCCGATGCAAAACTGCAGTTGTTTCATAATTCAGAGTCTTCAGAAATTGAATGTAGTTTACTTTCTATACCTACTTAAGGTGATTTGACAGGTTTTAATATGTACCACAGCTAATTATTGAAACTTTAAAAGGAAGAGCAATTTTTCAGGATAATTTCTTAGCACTTTGTACCGACAGTGCACCAGGAATGATAGGGTGGAAGACTGATGTTGCAGGCATTTTAGAAAAAGAAAATTCAGATTTGAAAATTATGAGGTATACCTGTCACCTCTTACAGCTTATTTAACAATACGTGTGGATGAACACATGGTTGATATTTATTATAATAAAAGAAAGGGAAAATTGAAGCTATTCCAACAGCTGAATATTACTGATATAAGCAAATTCTAAAACATGTATGCACCCGCTGGTTATATTTAGAAAAATTTTTATATAAGATTCTTCCACCAATAGAACCCACTTCTTACATTTGTTAAGGAAGAAGTACACTGCTCAAAAAAAAAAAAAAAAAAATGGGACAGTGCTATATCTCCCGTTCTACTGGTTCTACTACAAAATTCAAACTGCGTTTTTCATGTCTCGAAAGTGCGACTTAGGATATATATTAGATTTATATATAGCACTATTCTAACATAGGTATTTTGACACAAAATCGGACTTTTTCTGAAATAACATACCAATTTTTTTACATATTTCGATTCTACGACTCAAATTATGCCAGAATACCAAGTTTTGTAAAAATCGTACGAGTAGTTTTTGAAATATTAGCTCTCAAAATTTTAGCTCCTCAATGTTAATTGAATTTGGCAAATATTTATTAATATCTCCTTTTTTATTAAACTTTTTTGATTTTTTCTCTCACATTTCGAAATTTAGGTTCATTCCAAATAAAATTTACCCATTCTTTGCGTTTTATTTTTTAAATTTCTTTTTTTAAATAATTTTTATAAATTTTTCGAAAAAAATTTTGAAATATAACCTATAAAATTTTTATCATCATCATAAAGTAGGTGTATTTTTAAGCATATCTGCAAAAAATTAGACTTTTTTATTCAAAATTTTCTAAGATATACATGAATTTACATATTTTCGCGTTTTGAAATTTGGCATCTTTTGAGCGATAATAACGCCAAATGTGGTCTATGGATTTTTGTTACATTGAATTGCCACAGCTATTTTTTTACTTAAATTTCAAGTAAAATTTTACTTAAATTTGAAGTAAAATTTTACGGAAAATTAATTATATGAAATATTTTTCCTCAATAAGGCGTAAAAAATATTTATTAATACTATATGAAAAGCTATTTTTTTAAATTATAGATGATATTATTCAAATTTTAACAATGTTTTTTAATTTCTCTCTTTCTTCCTTTTTTTTAAAAAAATAAGAGTACATTTTTCTAAGAGTAAATTTTTACCTTCGGCGTTTTATCGTCTGCTACTTTACTTCGTTTAAATCGAATTGTCTAAAACTGAGAATTTTCGTTTAATGTTTATTTGAATTTTATGAAAATATTTTATGACATCAACTGCATAATTTATTTCTAAACAAACTGTTGCTTTTGAAGTGGCTGAAAGAGCGGCAGATACTATCATCCATATTTTTAAAGCACAGTATATTTTTATAGAAACATAAGATTTAGAATAATCATTTATATAAGTCAACTTATGATATAAACATACAACTATCTAGAGACTGAATTAGTGGAAGTTCAATGGTTATGTAGAAATGATTTGCAGCTACTTAATGGCTGGATAAGTCAGCAGCTTCTGTGGACAAGTAGGAATAATTATATAAACGACACACAACATTTTGGATTCAATTAACAACGAGGATACGATGTTTATAAATGAATTTAGGAAGTTTTAAAACATCAAAAATCAACTCATTTTTATCCTAAAATATATTTTTGTGCGTATTTTCATTATATTCTAATTTAGAATGTAATTGTCAAGAACTGAATCCTGATCATCAATAATATAATAAGTAATTATTACGGTTATTAATAAATCCTTCTTATAAAGTAATTGCAAATATTTCAAAAAACTTTATGTCTGAATGCAAATATTTTTTTATGCAAAATTTTTAATTTTATATTAATCAGGCTTGCACACGATATTATTTATTTGCACTTCAATATTTACCGTCAGCTCTAGTAGAAGTTACAAATCAATTATATTTAATTAAGGATTGGATTGGATTAATTAATTATGGCAAAGCACACGAGGGCTATCTGCCTAAAGGGAGGGATGCCTTCGTGGAGGACGTTCTAAGGTAAACTAGCTCGTATACACGTTACACATGGGGAAAACCACGAAACCGCCCAAGCAGCCAGCCCGTTCGCGGGATTCGAACCTCAGACCGAACTACCAGTCCTCAGCGTCTTTACCGCTCGGCTGCTGGTGTGCTATTTAATTAAGGAATGACCATCTAAATTTAGAAACAGCGTACCGTAACAGCAATTTAATTATTGGCGACGTATCTTTCATGTTACTCCCGATTGGCAAGCTACATGATTTTTAATGAGTATTCGGGTTTTGCTAGTAACTTCATTTGGAAATCGCGCTTAAACTAGGTTAGTTGGTTATTTGAACATAGAAAGAACATGGAAGCTATTTGGTTAAGATGCTTTCATAGAGAACCTTTGTAGAGAGAACCTAAAAAACTACGAAAACCAACCATGCAGCCTGGGTTAGACTTCGCAACAAACAATTAGTATTTAACAGTCTTCAAATGCTAAGCAGCTGGTGAGGCTCCAATTAAATCTCTAATTTAATATTTTATTTGTAAATATTTAAAATATTGTTGTATACTTAGACACAAAAAGCAGAATTTAAGTTTTGTTAACTCGTTAGTAAACTACTAAGCCGAAGTGCAAATGAATATTCAATTTCTTTTGCAATAATTGTATTCACTTAATATTCTTGGAATATGAGCTAAAGAAGGAACGTTCTCGGAAGATTAAAGAAGTGTTTAAATCCAGTGATATAAGGTTTGTCTTACAAGCTCAGGATTAAAACGATTCTGCAATTGCCCCACTCACTGCAATTGCCACACTGACTTGTAAATGGCTGTGAATTAAGCAGATGACTTTTAATCTTACGTTTTCAGTCATACAACGTATTCTAAATGTTTTGTATTGCATGATAATGCATCTTTTCAATATTCAATAACCAGTCGGAGAACCGCTTGTGTTCCGAAAATAAGTATGTGTACTCAATCGTCCTGCATGTTTTTCAAATTTGTCTTCTTGTGTTTTTTTTTCCTTTCCCCAAAACTAAAGTTGCATCTCAAAGGAAAGTTTTTTGATATTGAAGAGACAAAAGGAGTATGACATCTACTTTTAGAGGCATGTCAAAAACAGATCTCTACAAGCCTTCTCTTCCATTACATGTTGTGCAGTCAGACAAAAAGTTGCATCAGCGTAAATTCTATAATCTATTTTTATTTCACTCTGATTACTTTATTAACATACAGTGAATATATACTAAATCTTTTACTTGAGCTCAAGTAATTCGGAATTTTTGACGGAATTGTTGTCGGAACTAGGACTTAGAAGATGAGTCAAATTAAATATTTCGATAACCCAATAAATTCAAGGTCAAATTTCAATATTTTATTTTCGAAGGAAGGGGAAATTTTTTCAGTTTTGGTCCATTATCCTAAGTATATTTGCTTCGATTCTTTATTTTTCCATAAAAGCGAAAAATTTACGTTTGGTATACATATAACGCATAGCTTCAAATGAAAATTTAACAATATACGGAGTGGTTATAATTAAAGTTCCACATTGAAACGGTCATAAAACGAAAACTACTGGATCAAATGTTATCAAACCTGGTAATCGTGTAAAGGAGGTCATAGGAATTTATTTTCCGCGAAAAAAAGGAAGTTCCATACCTCACCAACAGGGGCGAAATGGAGCTGTCTGCAATATTTTTAAACGAAATATGGGTCGGAATCTAACTTAACCTTTTGTTACACGGGTTTAATATGTTGTATACCCTTAAGAAATTTTGAAGTAAGCAAATTACCATTTAAAGGCGTTAACTTCGATAAACGTCGAGTGCGCCATCCGTGTAAGTGAGAAATTCGTCCGTGGAAACCACGAATTAGCGATTAGAAAATGTGAGATTGCAAATCACTCGCACAAGTGCGTACAATCTGGAAATCGTTTTCTTACAGATCGCTAATTTGTAATTTTGAAGCCTGAATTCGGTCCTAAAACATGAAGATACTGATTCAAAACGCTTTTAATCGATTTGGGCCAAAGAAATCCCTCATGTTATCTATCTAGTTCCATTGCATTGTACTACTGCATTCGATTGAATAGCAGTCATTCCACACCGTTTAGTGTTAAATGACAGCTAGTTTTATAACTGAACCATTTTTCTCTGAAGAGCAGTCGACAGCTGGACCACTGTGATTGCTGCTCACTTAGAGTCAATGTTAAAATGTTTCGTGATACATGAACTGCAGTAACGTGGCATTTTAGATACTACGATTTTTATGCAGGGCTGGGCCCCACCTCACGTGTGTCGCACAGTTACTTAGGCAACATTTCACGAATGAACGTCTTATAAGCCAACATTTCCCCTCTTCCCACCAGACCTCAACCTCTGTGACTTTTAGCTATGGGGTTTTCTCAAAAGCACTGTTTATGGTGATAATCTAAACAATTTGGCAGAAATGAAAAATGTGATACACTGACATGTTCGTACCATTCCTCCTGATATGCTAAGAGCTGCTGTTGAGAATGCAGTAACAGGATTTAACTTGCTTTCGGAAATTGCTGGACGCTACATTGAACATGCTTTGTAACACGTTTCGGAAAATATTAAACACATTTTCAACAGATGTTTTCGTGTCTTATTTCATTTAACAATCTTGTATACACCGCAATTTTTCCCCTGGTGGTGAGTTTTTGAACTCTTTTTTTTTTTTTTTCCGCGGAAAATAAATTCCCATAACCTCCTTTACACGATTCCCAAGTTTGATAACATTTGATATGGTAGTTATCCTTTTATGACCATTTCAAATTGGAACTTTAATTATAACCACCATGTCAATTAAACTTTAAAAATTTTACAGTTTGGTTCAAGTCCCAGCTTTAAAAATATATATATAAATATAATCTTTTATATTAATCCTCTTAGAAAGAATGTTTTAAGAAGCTAATTTTTCTCTCGCGTTATAGATTGTGTAAAAATACATGATCTTTAATATGATTTAGATTGTTTCAGCCGATATAAGAATCGGGTCACTTGGTGGTAGAGAATAAACCCTGCTGGACTGTTTTATTTCTTTGTCATTTAGCAAAAATCTTTTAATGAAAATATTTATCCTTTGGACTTCGCATTAAACTTTATTTATAGTTAAAATGACTAGAAAATGAAAAGCTGTCTTCAGCTGAAACGCAATTCATGTAATTGATATTTTAAGAAATTGACAAGAATGCAAAATTTATGGAAGTCTAGCAATCGAAAAATCTTAATTTTCTTGTGTGTGCACTAAAAATAACTGTAGCAGGAAAGAAGAAAATTAGGGAGAAAAGTAAACAAAAATTTGCAGGGAAATTTGGCTGTCAGACATACCAAGATGTTTCAAAAAGTTGGACGCTTTTGAATATACTTTCAGGATACTTCAAAGAATTTAGGTGTTCAAAGAAAAAACACTTGGACGTGTACACCAGCAAATACCATCAATTGAGCTTGTGGTTAACAGAAAAGAAAAAAAAACTATATCATTGCAGATTAAAGTGAAGAGCGACTATATGGTTGTATAAATTTAAATTACGTTATAGTACATCATATCGTATCATAAATGGAGAATCCTATGATTTTCTCATTCGAATTATTTGAAGATTCAGAAGTTTATCCAGTGATGTATGTGGATGTCACCTAAAGATATTTTTTTTCCTCCTGATGAAACAGCGGCCGAGCGATAAAGTCGCTGAACGCTGGTAGTTCTGTCCGAGGTCCAAATCCCGCGAACGGGCTGGCTGCATGGGCATTTTCGTGGTTTTCCCCATGTGTAACGTGTATGCGAGCCAGTTTCCCTTAGAAAGTCTTCCCCGAAGGCATCCCTCCCCTTAGGCAAATAGCCCTAGTGTGCTTTGTCATAATTAAATAAACCAAAACCTCTTGATGAAGCCAGTCTTTCCTTTCATCTCATACCTTCAAAATGTTTAGCCTCTAAAGACTGATAAAGGCTCTGACCAAATATTGATGAAATGGATTGAATTGAATTATTAAGTTACGTCAAAGCAGGGCTATCTGCCTAAAAGGAAGGATGCCTTTGTGAAGAACTTTCTAAGGGAAATCAGCTGGCATACACGATACACATGAGAAAATCCACGAAAACACCCATGAAACCAGCCCGTTTACCGGGATTCGAACCCCGGAGTGAACTATCAGTGTTCAGCGACTTTACCTCTCGGCCCTTTGTGGGCCTTTATGAAATGGAAGGCGATAACTTTATTTAAAATAATTGTCAGAAATATCAAGATATTTCGAAAATTTGAATGCTTTTTAATATACTTGCGGAATGCCTAAAGAAAAAGAGCAAGAATAAAGTAGAATGCCTGAAGAAAAAGAGAAGAAAAAATAAATTTTACGGTAAAATTTAGTATTTGTATTTTTTTTAAATTTAAAACTTTTTAATATTATGATATTTGATTCTTACGATTTCAAATATAAAATATTTGACTAAAATATCAATAACATTTAAGAAGCCACATGTAGGATAAAATTGTGTAAAGCAATGGGCACAATGATAAAACTGTTTAAAGCAGTGTGCAAGTCATCCTAAGTTACAATGTCTCAACCCCAAGTTAAATTTCTCTCTTATTTATATATATCTTTTCTGAACGGAACATTGAAAGGTGTGTTAACTGTGCTTTACTGTATTTTCTCTTTTAATATATGCAGTTTTCAAACGCATCGTAGTCTGGGTTACAAAGTATTCCTCCGAAAGAAACGCAATTCAAATAAATAAAATCAAATTCTGGAAAATTTATATTAATAAATATATTTAAAATGCTCAATTCGAAGGAATAAATAGAAAATTTTAAAACAATTATCTGAAGAGACAATGCAACACAAACAATTAAAATAAAAGTTAAGAATTTAAAAATTACCTAAAATAATAACTATGACAAAAAATATATATAAAGAAAACTATTTGAAAAAAAAAATAAAATAAATAAACGCTGCACCTTTATTTACGCAGTTCGAATAGGTAAGTAGAAATTTTTAAAAGAGTTATTCGAAAAAAATCATGCAACTAAAACAATTAAAATGAAATTCGAAAAAGAAAAAATTACTTAAAATAATAAGTTATAATTAAAAATATAATATAAAGAATATTATTTGGAAAAAAGGAACGATGGTGACTTTTTTCCTCTCACGGGAAAGGAAACTAGGTTGCCATATATTAAGAAGTTCGCCAAGTGAACTATTCTTGGCGCAAACTGACAAAAAAGTGCCAACATAAATTTGTGAATTTCTCCGTAAATTTCGCTCCAAATTTTACGAAATTTCATATTTAGGCGTAATTTGAGTCGTAGAATCGAAATATGTAAAAATATTGGTATGTTATTTCAGAAAAAGTCCGATTTTGTGTCAAAATACCTATGTTAGAATAGTGCTATATATAAATATAATATATATCCTAAGTCGCGCTTTCGAGACATGAAGAACGCAATTTGAATTTTGTCAATCGGCCCAGTAGATCGGGAGATATAGGACTGTCCCTTTTTTTTTTTTTTTTTTTTTTTTTTTAGCAGTGTACATACTTTTAGAGATAGGATAAAAGGCTCTACTTGAAAGTTATAAAATACAAGTAAATGGAGATGTAGTTATTACTTCCACTGCCAAAAATAGATGAGAGAAAAATTAATTTCTGCACTTGCGAGCAATTTAATTGGAAATTCTCAAAATAATGCTACAAAACGTAAGCGTACATCTCTCTCAAAATAAAGTTCTCCTAAACTGAAGAAAAAAAAAACGCTTGTCAAGGGACATAATTTCCGATTATTATAAGTTTATCTTGTGAAGAACGAATATTTATTTTTTGGTCTTCGGACCTTACAAAGCTTTTTGCGTTCTTGTATTCTCCATTTTGCCATCATTAGGTATTCTTAACGCATTTCTTAAGTGCAGAATTTCATTAATTCATGTTTTGCAATCAATGATAAATGATCTGGTTAAAGTATTATTTAATGAATAGTTAAACCGATTAGAGTATTCTTTCTGTTATTAAAAGGTTGAGGTAATAAAACGTCTTTTTTACATGTAGGTATTTTTGTATTACTTGCATTTAAGAAATAGTAATTGAATTTTCAAATTATAATTAAGTATTACTAAAGTTAATTCATTATTAAAAAGGTATATTTTCTTTCTATATATTTTTATTATTTAGAAAATCTTCTTATTGAGAAAACTCCCCTGATTTTTGAATGTCGTAGAGTATTGTATTTGATTTACGGTGTATTATTAAATAAAAGGTTTCAAGAAATTAATTAATTTATTCTAATTTTTTAACGAAAACCTAATTTATTCAAACATGTATGCTATCATAAATATATTAACAAGCAAGTTGTTCTGTCACTCTGTTTGTTTTCCTGTTTTGTCCTGTGCAAGTCTTGTTGAAAGTTTTTTTTGAAGATCTGTCAATGCTTTTTTCAGATTTATAATGTGATTATAAATATTTAAACCTATAATGTGATTATAAAACAAAGCTTAAAAGTGGAACCCCTGTATCTTTAATCTTACCATATGGTTTTGCTATTAGCTATTTTGAAATAATATGAAAATCAAGAGAACGAAACAAATTGGAAGAAGACAAATAAACAGAAATATCTGTGTCTAGTATTCAAACTTGAAAAATTCTAAAGCAAGCTAATTCCTTTTGTTAGTAATTAAAGTCAGAAAATGTAATTTTAATTATCGTTTCTCATTTGTTCAAATATGGAAAACGTTAATTTGTTTACTGTTAAAATAAAGTATTATCTCCTTTAACAAAACATTCACTGCTCTGATTACATGGGTTGTCAGTTGTCAGTTTCTATCAATTGAGTGAAAGAACTATTTATTTTATTTTTTATAAAATATTTTCCCTAATTGCCAATATAACAGAAGAATTATTATTACGTTTGAAACAATCTAGAAATACTTGATTTCAGTTACAAAATCAGTAACTATCACGAAACGTGGAAATAGATTTCATTCTTCAGTTTTAGACGGATTAGTATTACTTACAGTTCTTTATTATACATAAAGTAAACTAAGGGATGAATAAGGTTTTACTCTTAGACTATGTAATGTTTACTATTAAATAAGTAATTAGTCATTTTTGCAAATTATTCATATACAAGTGCTCATCATAGAAGCATTTCTAGCTTGACAAAATAATGAAAATTTGCGCGATCCTGAAAGATTCCTTTAAATAAAGAATTTAAAAAGTTATTTCACTAACATTTATACAGTTAATTAGCAAGAGCGGAAATCTGCCTTCATTCCAACAAAGTATCTTACGCGCTAGAGATTTTAACGGAAAATTTCAAGATGGTATTAATTAAATCCAACGGAGATCAAAGGAGAAACAGTTGTATCAATATTAGGAAATATGAATTATACTGTAAGCTCTAATTCATGTATAGTTGTGGCCAAATTTTCAACTAAAGTTCAATAAATTTTTATGATTATGTGAATATCGGGTTCTTAAATTAAAAAGGCATTGTTTCATATTTGATCTGGATGACTTAGAATTAGATATTAAACAATACATGCGACACTTTATCCTTTGATGCAATTTTTATCTTCTAAACAAAAACATGCTTTCAATCATGTCTTTAGATGGGCACAAAGAATGAAGATCTTTTGTTGCATCTAACGTAATAAGTCATTAGAGCAAACCCTTTGTTTCGCAGTCCATTGTTTCAAAAACCTTTCTTCTCATTTGGAACCAAGTGCTTTTTTCGAGAGTGTTTTTCAAAGAAGACAAGACACGGGGACGAATGGATTTATCGGATGCAAAATAATGATGGCTTTTGAAATTTGTTTGGTCTTATGTTTATTACTGCTTTGAGTTCCTAGTTAACGTAATCCTAAGCTCGGGTCTTTTTCAGATTTTAAGGACTGAAACTTGAGCACAGAAAACAATATCTTCTATTTTGAGATCTGTAATATTGGTCATGCAAACTACCATCTCTTGCAGCAAAAGAAATTTAAAAATTTTCTATTCAAATACTAGTAGGAATGAAAACAAATGATTCCACTAATAAGTTAAAATACGCTAAATAACATTGCTGTAAATCTATGTAAGTGACGAGTTATGTATGTTCTTTTCCTAGCATAATAAATTTACGTACACTTACGCGTAGTTTATATATGCTATTTTCATTTGTTTTATTTTTGTTTAGATATATATATATTTACTCTCAAACCGTTCAGACAGAAGAACTGAAGGTACTAGATTTGAAAATTTTCATATTTTGCGTCCAAAATGCAGAGTAGAAATTTAATCAAATGTGGTATTTTCCTTGCTTATTTTGCCAGATTGAGACCCACCTTTAGAACAATGTTTATCGTTTATTTTCTAAAAGCATTTTTGGATGTTTTTCGCTTCGAGTTTTATCTGGGTAGTTTAGCTGTTTTACATGTAACAGATCGGGATAAAATTTGTCTAATTTTATACAACAGTTTCGGTTGTGACCCAGTAGTGGTTGGTATAAGGGATAACGTTTGGTGTGTCGACAAACGTTTTGAATTTATTCTACTTTTACAGATACATATTTCATAGTTATTACTCAATTTATAATTATAGTACAGTCCCGTAAACTCGACTTAATGTTGACGGAGAGACTGTCGAGTTTCTGAAAAGTCGAGATTTACGAAATAAGGGTTGGGATTTTCAGAACTCTTCATATTTAACTGTAAATTACTCTAGACATTTGTAGCGCAATATTGGACACGGAAAAGTACAGCAAGCAGTAATTTTGATTTTTTTATTTCAGGTTCTAACACAATAGGAGTCATAAAAAGAACAATAATTGAGTAAAAAATCTTACATACAAAAATGAAGAAAATTATTAGTAGTTCTTGTAGAAAAATATCATATGATGGTAGACTGTCTCTCACTCATTCCGCCGTTGTGCACCTTCATCCCGTCGTTGTACGGTTACAGCTGAAAACGTCGCGAAGAAAACAACGCAAGGAGAAAACGTCGTGGTATAAAACATCGTGGGAACAAACATTACAAAGAGAAAACATCGCAGATCTGAAATATCGTGGTCGAAAATATCGTGGTAAAAAATAAAATACCTAAAAATCATCGCATGACGATAACATCGCATACATGCGTTTTTCGAATCGCGTAATGACATATTATGTAACTCACATTCGTCACAACTAACGAATCGACATCCAAAAAATTATTGCACGCTATAGATGAAAATGTTAACAACGCTTTAAGAATAAACGGAAACAAAATGATATGAAATTTTAATTAAAACAATATCATATTAACAAATCTGAAAGAAGATAATTTGATCACTAAAAAAGCAATTTTTATAGAGGTTACCTCATGCACTTATTTATCTTCCTTTTTCTAAGCATTTTTCAGTTAAACTTAATAAAAAAGCCTTATTTATTAATGACCTTTATTAATTAATTATATAAATTTAAATTTCCACTAAGCTTTTTTTTACATTAATTTTCTACTCATTTTCAATTTTTAAATGCATAAGTTTCCTTCTTAATTTTTCTGCAAAAAATTATTAGTTTATTCAAAAGTATGAAATTTAGAAGTAAAAGAATCCCTCTTTACTTCTTGCGGTCTCAAATATTTATGCGAGCACGCATTTACAACTTTTAAATCCTGAAAACGCATGTGTGCGATGTTATCGTCATCCGATGATTTGTAGGTACTTTATTTTTTGCCGCGATATTTTTGACGATGATGTTTTTAAACTGCGAAATTTTTGAACCGCTTTATTTTCCACCGTGGTATTTTGTGCCCGGATGTTTTAGAACTGCGATGTTTTCTTCTACAATGATATCCACCAAGACGTTTTCCCCTTGCGTTGTTTTCTCCGCGTCGTTTTCGTCCGCGATGTTTTTGTCGCGACTTTTTCGACGGACACCCGTTGTGCAGCTTTATCCTGTAGACGGCGAAGTAACAAAATATCCAAATCAGATGAACCTTGTTCCTTCACGTAACGGAGCATTTTCTTCAGCGGCTTTCAGTCTTTCATTATGGGCCATCATTTGAGCTTTTCCGTTCTCTTGTATCTCTTCATTTTTTGATTCATCTTCATTTTTATCCACATTGTCTTTCACCAGTGCAACTATTTCTGCATGTCCTAAAATTTCACGATTTTCATCTTCGACATCACCATCTATTTTTCAACATCACCATCGCAGCCAAGAATTTTCCTAAGTAAGTCAACTATCTTACAATTTTCTATCTCTTCTCTGCTTTCGTGAAAATTGGGTCCTGCATGGTCCATCAACTTTCTCCGGGAACGACGAGGCATATCTGCTGAATTTCACCGCAAGAATGCTCTAGCCATTCAACAGCATCCAACGTATATATTTTCTTCAGTTTCTCGATCATATCAAACCCTTCTTCCATGGCTAGGACAAGAGATGGAAGAAGTTTACGTCTGTATATTTCCTTCAATGCCTCGAAAACGCCCTGGTTCATCGGCTGGCACACGGAAGTTACGTTGGGAGGGAGAAATATGGCTCTTATATCTTTGTCTCGTAACTGTTCTGCATCAGGATGGGATGAGGCATTGTCTAGAATGAGAATCGTCTTCCTTGGTAGATTTTTTGATTTTAAAAACCTTTCCACCAAATGCATTTGACTGACTCCAGTACTAAACAGGAAGATCATAGTTGGCTTCGGTCCCATTAGCGTACATTTTTACGTTTTTTTACGCTTCTTTTGTAGCCAAGCGCCAATTTTTCTTCTCTGGATACCAACGTTTTTGAAGGTAGTATTCGGAAATTCCGACCGGTCTTATCACAATTATAAATTCCACATCAAGATATACCCTTCTTTTCAATTAGTTTGTTGAAATTATCCTTGAATATTGCAGCATTTTCCAAGTGAGCAGATAGCGTTTTCCCGCAAACCTTTAACTGCATGATGCCGTAACAGTTTTTCCATATTTCGAGCCAGCCAGCACTAGCAGTAAACCCAGGCTCTCGTTCTTGAAATTCGTCATAAAATTGAGCGTTCTCTAGTAAACCTGATCCTGAAATGGATATTTCCTGCTTCCTTTGCTCGCTAATACACAAATAAAGCCTTGCTCAGTTTTTCGTATTCACCACCTTTCACATTTTCTCTTTCCTTTAAACTATCCGCATATGCTATTTTCACACACCAAGACTCGATTTAGGAGCTCTCCGTTTTCCTTCCTATCAAAGTAGTCTGTCCAGCAGTTAAACCCATGGTAATTGTGTTTACACTTTGCCCGATGTTCAATCTCTTTAAGGCATCTGGTTTCATTTCCATTGTCACGTTAGCTTTCTTTTCGAACGATATTTTCACTTCACAAAATATCAAAGTTCGCCAAAACATGTTAACACTTATACGCCTGGATATGAAATGAAGAATAATACCCACAATGAAATGCAACATGTCTTGGAATTTGTTCAGCAGCTCTAAGAATTAATAGCACAATGTGAAAACGGCAAAAATTACAGAATAAGAACACCCTAACCTTTAATCAGAACAGGAAAGAAATACGCATAAATAATTATTACATGCATTGTATGCAATATTATCTCTGTCTGGCCTAGAAATATCTTTAAAAAAGTTTCTAAAATTTCTCGAGTTATACGGAATGTCGAGATATCGGGAGTCGAGTTTACAGAACTCTATAATAATTACCAGTTTATATCTTGTCAAATTATTATTATTATTAGTAGTAGTAGTAGTAGTAGTAATATTATTTATCCAAGTGCTGAACTTTCTTCTGAAATATTCGGTTCTTCGTTTTTTTTCCCTATGCAGGTCCCAAAGTATTTTCAATTAAAAATTTGGTCACGGTGTTAAAACGCTTGTGAAGCTCTGTTCTGTACATTGTCTATTTTAATGCAATTGTAAAAAGGTAAAACTCCATAAGTGTTCTATGACATTTAACCAATTCTGGAGCTAAAGAAGAAAAATAATATTTGATTTCTGAAAACATCATTTCTAGAGCACCTAAAAAAACCTTTACATACTTAAAAGTAAACCTGTCTAAAATATAATGTTTGTAAAATTATTGCAGTTACTTTTGATTTTTATAATACTGCATACTATATTTTGGTGACGTTAGCTGCTTATGATAAATCTCACGAGGGTTATCAGCTTAAAGGAAGGGAAATCTTCGTGGAGGACGTTCTAAGGGAACCTGACTCATATTGACAATACAAATATTAAAAATACGAAAATAAATTACACATCCAGTCTGTTCGGCCTAGGATGAATTTTGGTCGAGCTCCCAGTATTAACCATTCGGTCACTGGCGAGGACTTTGCATTCTATGGAGATTCATGCTTGATATCGTAAATGAACAGCTGCTCATACGGTATAGTGGCTAAGGGATCCGATTGCCGTACCGAAGGGCTCGGGTTCGAAATCCGGAGAAGGCATGGATGTAAAATGTCTAACTTCTCCTAGGATGTAACGGTGGCCGCCTATTAAATGGAGGGTATCTGGAGGGTCACGGCATGGATCGGATGTAATGGCCAGCTTAATCTCCAGACCTGAATTCGCTAGAGTATCTTTGGGACTACTTTGGGAGACAGGTTGCTGCTTTAAGTCCTCCTCTAAAGTTGTTAGATGAGCTTGAACAAGGATTACTCCGTGTATGGTCGTTGCTTTCCATTTCACTGACCGACAACTTAATTGACAGCAAGGAACGTCGCTGTCGCCAATGTACTGCAGCTGGGGATGAACACATCCCTTGTTAGAACCCATTTTTGTAATGTTACCACCCCATTTTCCCTTAAAAATCCGTGATATACTATTTCTCCAAGTTTGGATTTCTCTGCCAAGAGTGAAATTTTATGTTGTAATTTATGTTTGTGTTGAACTTTAGAAACATTCTATGTCGTTGTTCTGTTTAGTGAACATATTCCATAAATTTCTTGTTTCTACGTTGCTTCATTCTCAAATTAGACACAAAAAACATGCTGTTACATAACTTTTGGAGGGCAATGTATTTCGTTTTTGATCAACACAGTAAATCAAATAAGTTACGTGGCAGATTTAGGTTCCGAAGTTCGTAGCTGGCATATGTTCTCTTTGATAAAATACAGAGCGACAAGAGATGAGAATCATCAAACACACAAACGAAAACGTAATTTCATATTTATAGCATTAGAAAAAATTCCATTAAATTGTAATGATTTAAAAAAAAATAAGGATTTTTTGTTAAAATGGTTACCCTATTGTATATTAACTTTGGCGTTATTTCAGATGTACATTTTACTTATCAGGAGAATAAGGTTGTCAGGTTTAGCCACAGACAGCAGCGGCGGCTTAAAAAGGATGTACAAAAACGAATTCTATTTAAAATTTACTTTCTATAAAAATAAATTGCATAAAGGAAACATTTTTTATGTTTAAAGAGTTAATGTATAACTTATCTCAGTAATGGAAACAAATAGTGGCAAAATTATTCACCCTAATATGCCCTTCATATCCTCGGAATATCTTATTTAATATATATAATCATATCTTATTTAAGGAATTAAAATTCCTTAAATAAGTCTTAAGGTTCTATTCTGCTGTTTATTTTGAGAAAATTAAAGGTCTAAGTATATATTTTAAATTCTTAGAAATAGATGTTTTAAATCAATTTAAGAAATAAAAATATTTTTTCTTTAGGAAAATAAGTTAAGATTACCTTCTTAGGCTTCAGAGTTAGGAAATACTTACATGTTCGAACAAAATATAGAACTGATGCATTACTTCTAAAATTTAATTCCACCTTTTAAATTATTGTTTTCTTAGAATTTTCTGTTACGTTTATTTCTATATCGCAAATTAGTCTCTGTTGAGAACTAATTTTTGCATTTACTCGTAAAATATTCATGAGGTGTTATAATTTTAAATATTCAAAGCAAAATCGCCCCTTAATTACGTATTTAAAACAGGAATCCAAACTTACCTAAAGTAAAATTTCTAGGCGAGTAAAGTGAAAACGTTACGATTATATTTGTCGTTAAATTATAGCCTAAACGGAATTCTCCCATTAGTGATAATGGTGTATTTTACATACGAAAGCCAAGATTATTATTTCATAGCACATGGCTATGAGATACTTTGTCGCAGAAGTTTTATAGCTGTTCCTGCGGAATAGAAAACATGAAACTTTTATGTCATGACAAGAGAAAAACACAGTCACAACATAAAGAATTATAACCGTAATAAACATTAAGCCTTAATAAGGACAAATGTCTTGCTTTGCGATGCAGGAGCGACAATGCATTTATTCTCTCTGATGTGTCTTTTATTCGTTGAGGCAGATAAAATTTTAAATTCTTTAATCAGCCTACATTGGATGTTTGTACAATTTTATTCCTGGCAAATGTGAAAACTAATGGCTATAAAACATTACCCTTAAAAAATACCGAAAGAAAATAAGATAATGGGTGTAGGAAAATTTTTAATTAAGCAGTTTCTCTGGGTATCAAAAATCTAAACATCTTTATACTTGTAGAGCAGAATAAAAGAACACACTTCCTGATCAAGATGTTATATCTGTAAAATGTGGCATCTGAATATATGATAATATTCTTAAATATACGATATATACTTCCATTAATCTGTTGGTAGTATATATCATATATTTAAGAAGTTCTATTTTGCGTATTTGAGTTTGATGTTTTCAGAAATAATAGTTTCTTTATAATAGACTATAGTTTTCAATTTATTTTGTAGAGACATTAGGTATTTTTTGGAGGCCGGAGAGATGAAACATTAGCAAACGCCATCGCCGGGAATCGAGCTACGTATCTCTGGAATATCGGCCCAGCGTGCAGAACCACTACACGAAGGCATGCTAAGAAAGTGGGAGAAATACCTTACAATTTCTCCTTCCATAAACTTTATTAAATCTTAATGATATGCTTTAAAATTCAAATAACGTAACCACAGAAATTTTTGTTAGCATTTGTAAGCATTATGCTAGTTTGTAATGTACTCATATAAATCTATGTAGACAATTCAGCTTCCCTATGAAGTTCTTCATGAAACTTAATAGAACGGCAGCTCTGTCTACTTAAGAGAACCTCTACTTAAGAGAACGGCAGGTATATCAAGTGATTTGCCAAAATAGTTTATTAATCAATATCTTGCCGTATACAATTAAATGGTAGCATACGAATGTGTTTTTGAAGCTATGCTTTTCCTTGTTAACAGTTAAACATAATTTCACGTCATTTTACCTTAATGTTCTAAAATTACTTCAAAATAAATTATTACACTAACTTAAGCTTAAAATTATTAAAGACACAACGTTGTATTTTTCGTAGATTTAGACAAAAAGCTTAATCGATTTCGATGGCAAACAGGTCCCTCTTCATCAGGAGTAAACAAATTTGCAAGACTGGAAAGTAGCAGGCATAATGGTTCTCTTTATACCCTACTGCAGTAAAGCGAACAAGAAGATAACGCTATCTGTCCACAAAATTAATAACGAAAATAGTTGAACGGACCTGTTTTCTCTCAAAATCTATTGAGTTTTTATATAAATCTACATCAAATACAAAGTTATTTCTTTAATAATTTTAAATTCTTCTTTGGAGTGTTTCTCTTCTTATTTTAAAAGAAGCTATTTGGATCTGGGATCTGGATAGGCTAAGTAATGAAGATGAAATCGCTTCTGCTAATGTAAGCAGCGCAGAAATAGACCAAAAAAAAAAAAAAAAAAAAAAAAAAAAAAACTTGACAATTGCAATCTGAGCTCCATTTTAAAATGGAAATAGTTGCAGAACATCCATCCTGAAATGCATAAGGTATTTTCTTCCACCTTTCTGCATGTCTTCATAGTGTAACTGTAGCACACTCGGCGCACATTCAAAAGGTCCAAGTTCGTATCCCAGCGAGACCATGGCACATTTTTAATGCTCTCCTGCTTAAAAAAAAAGCAACGTCTCTACAGTGGCACCCGAACTTAAAGGTGGTGGGTGATAATGCTTCATGACCAGGATTTGGTGATTGGGTCCCTAATTCCCAGTCGCCCTTTAAAAGGGGGATACAATGTCTTTTAGTATATGAGGTATTTTCTTCCACCTTTCTACATGCCTTCGTGGTGTAATGGAAGCCCTCTCGGTGCGTATTCGAGAGGTCCAAGTCCGAGTTTCGGCGAGGGCATTGCACATTTTTCATGTACTCCTGCTTCCCCCCCAAAAAAACTAATGTCTGTACAAATGTTTTAACTCTTCCTTACGTGGCTCACGATTTGTATATATATTGGCATTCGTCTGGATTTTATGATCTGATATTAACCTACAGCAACTAATGAAAAGATAAATATTATCGCATTGAAAATGTAGCCCAAGAATAAACAAAAGCTAAAAATAAAGCAAATCTTATAGATAATGATAATACTATTGTGTATTCAAATACTACCTATTCAAAACATAATTACAGAAATTGATGTAACAACTTTCATAATTATAGAAACAAAAAATATTAATAAACTGAACTCTAAGTCAATGAAATTTTAACCAGAAGTCCGTGCAAGATTTCACAAAGCATTTTTCTAAAACTGGAAGAAAACTGATTAAAAACTTACAGAAAAAAATAAGATTTTGTATATGAATATGTATTCAGTGTGCAAAAATATAAGTATTTTTTTCTACGAAACATTCGGAGATTTCGATCATGAAATAACCACAAATTTCTTCAAACTCTGTTAAAGGTTAAGAACAACTTTATTGATATTTTAATTTGAGAAGCATTAAATTCACCTCTGAATTCACATACATTAAAGATGGAAATAACATATCATCCGATATAAAGTTTTAGCGTCTTTGTTTTATAGAATTTCATTGTTGTGTCATTTTAGAAAATGATACCGAAAGCAGTTATACCGATTAAATTATCCTTCATTCAATAAATGACGTGAGGTCTCGCGGGCACCGCTTTGGCTGCCTTATCAAATCGTAATTTATATAGGTTTTCGCACTTTAATAATTCACAAACTGCAACCAATTTCTCTTAAAAGTATATTTTTAATGCAATAAATATTATAGTGCTTTCCATCATGCAGTGAAGTATTTCGAAACACTTTCTAAGAAGTAACTTTCCCCGACCATAATTTTCAACTCTTAAGATAGTAATTAAATTTCTCTCTTATTCAAAGCCACCTAGATTCTTTTCTTTCCATTTTTAGATACTTGCTTTCCATCACATTTAATGCATTCAGTGTATCACGACATGCTTCCGATGGCTCTGTGTTATTTCTAGACAATGCTCGAGGAATTTGTGCCAACTTTTCGGTATATTCATAAAATATTTACCGCACATATTCTGTTGCTTTTGACATTTATGGAACTATTGAATTCTATTCATACTCGGTCTAAACTATAAAAAACACAATATATGAGTTAAAAGGAAACTGGAATTATCCTTTAGAATGAATATTCCCCAAATATATGATTTCTTACTTCTAAGGAAGAGAGTAAAACATCTTTCTAACGACAGCTCCTCGACTATTTGTACTAATTTGTAAATAGAACTAATAAATAATATACCTGCTACATTTCTGGCCACGTGAATTGTAATTACGTTATAAATTAATAATGTCATTTAATTGCAAAGCTTAATTTTTTGTATATTCTTGCAGGGAAAGCATAGAGTTGGCTTCTTACATCAGAATTATGAAAAATATGTCATCATAACGTCAAATGTACCTGCATTATTAATTAAACTTTCACAGACCGTACACAAGTATAACTAAAGACAGGAATAAGTATCAGTTTCATAATGCGATTTCTAAATGCTAATGTTTTGCTAGAAATTTATAGGTTTAGGTATGAGTTTTGAATTCATATTGGTTGAAGCTCTTTTTTTAAATACTTCAAAGAAACACGCTTTGAAGCTTTTTGCATTTTCTATCAGGATTTGTGTGCAATTTCTTGTTCTAAATTATCATATTAGGACGTTTTAATATAGGGTGTATTTCAAAATACCATTCTTTCAATCGTTTTGGTTAATATTTGAATTCATTGTTTTGATAATTGGAAGTCGTATCCTGTTATTATATATTAATTCATAAATGCAGTTTATTCAGTTATTCGATTTGAGTTTGTCTTTTGATTAGATTAAGGATTAGATTATGGCCTTTTGAATTTCAGTAATTAATTCTTTCCTATCTTGTAGATAAGCAAATTTGTAACCCCATGGCTTTCAAGCGCTCCACTTTGAGGCTGCCAGAGGTAATATTGAATTCTGTAAATAATATGAAAACTATAAATGAAAGCAGTCACGAAAAGACAGAATTCAGAAAATAGAAAATGGCAACAGTAAGAAAAAAATTTAAAAAAATTTTTTAGAAAGCAGTAACTGCCAAAAATAAAAAAGGAAGTGGAAAGACACAGTTTTAACGATGTTGTAGTGGGCAGACAGTGAATGACAAGTGTGAACGGTAGAACAGGCGTTTTGTGGATGTTTTGTTTTTTGACTTTAGGCTTTTGTAAATCTTATAATTCTTTCTTTTTTGTCACGTGAATAATAAAAATGTAATCCATTTTTAGCAATGACGTTTTCTGTTATAATACCAACACACCTACCTTCAGCTTAAATCTAGGTTTAAAAGAGAAAAATAAAATATTAAAAAAGTTAACAACGCCTAGAATTATAGAGTTTTGATTTAATATCATTACTAGACGTAGAGGAGTAAATAGAATTCACTGAGGTAGAAGCTTAAGTATCTGTGATCCTATCAACTTGATTATGCGTTATCGAAATACAAATGAATCCATTAATTTTAGAAGTGATTACTTTTGACAGGTTTATTGTTACTGTCGATGAAATACTCAGCACAGTATATATTGTTGATACATAAAAATTTAATAATTTCGTATAATAAAACAGAAAGCATTATTGTGTTCCGCTTTCTTTAGTCAATCTCTGCACGGGTTGGGCTCAGCTGAGAATCCTCCGCATTTGGCGAGAGGTGGGTTGTCATAAATCCCCGACAGGTTGAAATATGCCAATCATGCCACCGCTTAGTGGCCCAAACCACAGCCGAGTGGACTTTAAAATAGTTTATAAAAAGTTTCGAAATTTGACTACTCGTTTTCATCATGTTTCTACCTACTAGCACTACGCTAGCTACAACTCACCTTCTGTGGACCAACAGCCAGGCGGTGTACAGAGTCATTACCTCTTTCCTCATAAGGACCCTTCTTTACTCTGCAGATCAACCGCCAGGCGGAGTACAAAGTTATCACTTCTCTTTCACAAAAGTTCTGAGTTTTCGCCAACACCCTCGGTCCGACCGCATTGTGGTACAGTGTTGCATTCTGGAACAGCCAGACTCTCTGTTTTTACACTGCGCTGCCTAAGTTCTCAAGGTAAAGATCGTAGCCAGCACAATAAATTACTGCTGGTGAAAGGTCATTAGAAACCATAATTATTTCGTTAAAATAAAATAACTTGTTAATGCGTATAAGATCGCATTATATAAAACGATTTAAAAGTTGAAAAATTACGTATAACAATTACTGTATCCCGACGTATAAGAATTATCGTATATACCGCGTGTCAAAACAAACTACAGTATTAGTTTTAAGCAAAGAAGCAGACATTTGTCCCTTATATTTTTTTCTCTTCAGACGTATGAACGGAATGCTTTTAATTAGCCAGATTTGGGTGCAATTTTTCTGTGTATTTAACCAGAACCTAAATGATGATCAGCGAAAAGGTCTCAGTTTCTGTAGTGATAATGGGCCACATGACTAACTTTCTTCGCCGGCGTTCAATATATCTTTTAGTCAGTTCAAAAATATAACTGCTATTCGAAAATCTGAATTTTAACAATATTTTTTTTTAATTTAATACAAATTTTATAATAATTAGACATAGGTTGCTATTTCAAGATAATGCTGTTCCAAACAGCTGACTAACGGGCATCAAGGGACCCTGATGAACTCTGCTACTTCATCTGGGATTCATCCTACGGGACTGGCTGCATGGTAGGTATTGGGGAGAAAAACGTTGCAGCTCTTTTACCGTTAATTAATACTGTTTTTAAGATTGACGCATTTATTGTTGCTTTAGCATTGAAAACTTTTCCTATCAAACACGAGAGTTTCATGACTCTTATTGAAAATATTATCGGCTCCAAAGAAGGTTTCTTGGAAATAAAATCATGATATTCTTTATGGGATTTAATTCTAAAAAAGGTGCTCATTTTTACTGTTCCAGAGAATGTGTATAGTTTTAAAAGGAATTTGCTTTAAGTGTTCCCACAAAATATCTTGACTGATAAGTGTGGAATATTCTTAGTATTTAAATATAACTCTATTTTCAAAATTTTGCAGGAATTTCCTAGCAGGATTTGCCTGCTCTTTGATATTTCACATCATCCTGTTAAACCCACTACTAAGATTCATTTTTTGAAATAGAAACCTGAATGACCAAACAGTATCTTAGATTGGTTTGAACGCTTATGATTGCTGTAAACAAAAATGGTCTGGAAATTGACTTAGCTTGGCAATCCAGACAATTTTTGCGTGAAGCGCAGGACACTCGATAAACAGAGGCGGGATTACACTTCGACGAAACTTATGCGTCCTCTATAAAAATCACCTCATGTAATAAATGGAAATGTCGCGACGAATAAGGATGTTTTAAAGTAAGAGTCAGCGAATGACACACAGGCCTGCTTTAAATAAAATATTAATAAATTCATTTACACTTCCAAAATATTAATCCTTCTCACAATTTATCAGTCTCTTTCATATAATATAAAGAATAAAGAATCACTGCAAACAAAATACACAAAATCTGCGAACCCTTTAAATAAACGCCCGTTTCTATTTTGAAATGAAATCCTATGCAATCATGCTGCACTTGTTAAATAACAATGCCACCATTTAAACCTCTTTAAAGTAAAATTATATATAGCGTTTCTGTGTAGGATTTTATGTCTATTAATCTATTATTTTACTATTTTTGTCTTTAATTTAAGACAGCTTTGGGCAGCGATCGCTGACTTTTTCCTACTATTTGCAATCAACTCTTAGACTTAGATTTACGTGATTCAAATTTAGCATTCTGCTAGCTGTGTTTTCTTGCATGTTTAGAGAGCCTGATTCATAGTTTACAGTTTGACCTTGCCGTGTGATTTATGCAATTAGCTACTTTCGTGCTGACCATTTTCTTCTGTGAAATCATGCATGCAGGAATGAATGGTGCTGTTATTTACACCAGCCTTGTAAAATATTAAGTTAAAATTCTAATACAAAAGATTTATTTTAACCTTCTTTTGAATTCGTAATTATTTCGGTGGAAAATTAAGTTCGGGAAATAAGTCCTTTGGCTCTGTACTTGGGCAAAATTTAACGTTGTAATGCACAGGTGCCGTATTATTGAGGATATTGAGGTTACTGAGGATGTAAGAGGTAGGAAATATCCAATGATTTTGACATTACTCTTCGGTTGCTAGAGCATAGAAAAAGTCGAAATAGCATGCAAAATATGTTTAGAACCATGTATTCATTTTCTGTCCCATCAAGAACTAAGAATGAATTTTATATTTTCCAAAACTCAAGGCTGGGTTTGGTTATCTGAATATGGCAAAGTGCATGTAGACTATCTGCCTAAGAGGACACATGCTTTCGTGGAAGACTTTCTAAAAGAACCTGCCTTTTACTCACGTTACAGCAAAGAAAAAAAAAACCGCAAAAACAACCATGCACTCAACAGAAATAATATCCAAGAAATATGTAATATGAGTACCTATTAGCAATTTTTCATAGGCCGTTATAATCATACATTTTCATTACTTAGCCTTACGCTTTCGAGATAAATCAATCAGTTCTTAAATAACGCTATAGCGAACATTTAAATAGGCATTTATGTACTTACTGTCTTCAGCTGCGAAAATGGAGAGTTACGCGAACCTATCGTCTATTCCCTCCCTGCACATGTCTTTTCCTAAACAATCAATTAATCCTAATCATTTCACAGCCGTCCAATATTTGCGGCTGGACTGCATTGAAGTAAGGTCTACAGCGCGCCAATAAATCCTCCAGCTTGGAGTTTGGAGACACAAGGGGGGGGGAGAACGGTTTTAATTTAAAGGGCTTTATGACAGGCGAGTGCTTCCCACGTCAAATGTTTGTCCAACAACTGAGTAAGTGGCATTCGAGAGCGTTTTATCAAAATCCTGCGTGGACAAACCGAACGTCATCACGCAGGGCGATGCATGCATATCTCTCTGAAGTTGCGTAAACTAAATGATGGATGAGTGTTTACGTAATATACTCTGCACTACAGTTTATGTTGCAATATAATATATTCGGACTCATAATAATGAAAGATGCAGTATATTTAAACGTCAAAATATGGTCACACCGCATTTTATTCTATATTAATGAAATTTTCAAATGAATTTCTCATTTTATTCAAGCTTTCGTCGTAGAATTAATTTTAATTATAGTTCGATTCTGTGCCTTTTAAGACTCATACGTATTATCTTCTATTGTTGAATACTTTATTTAACTATTTGAACGGGTTCAGTTGAGTACATTCCTTGCTAATCTGAGTTTTCTTTAAAAGCATAATGTTTGATGATGCACTCGTTTTATATGCAATATTTTATATTGTTTGTTATCGCATTTTAATGATAGTATAGTTTAATTTTCTGCATTCCATATATTATTGTAACATAATTCTTAAACTACAGTTTGTTGTCGATATAATTTTGTTCCAAATTTCCATAATTTATTTGCTTCCATAATTTGGTTGGGCAATTAGGTTCTAAAAGAAACTTGCAATAGCGTTTATAAATAACAAAATATAAATTTATCCGTATTTTTAAATGCATGACACTATAGCGATTCCATAATCTTTTGCAGAAGGACTTGGTTGATTTCTCTGAAATAACTTCTCATAATACTTTTAACTATCATACAAAGCTGCTGCCACGTTTTCGCTTTCCCGTTCTATATGCGTTTTGATAACTTCAAAATATTAATTCCGATAAATGGATCAATCTGTGACTATTTTCATTCAAAATTGGATTCTTGCTACCCATACACAAGAATGAAAATATTGTTCTTTTCTGCTTGTGCTGTAGTTTCGCAGTTAGAAAAAAGGTACCCATGATTGGCTTCTTCCATTATTCTCTTTGATTCAGTACCAAATGTTGATGAATGAAGAATCAACTGATAAACAGCAGTCTCCACAAAGGTTTCTTAAACTCACCTGATTTTACCTTTTCCCGAATAAGGATACGTATTTGCAAAGTACTAATTTTTTACAAGAGCTAAAAGAAAAACTTTTATATTGATTTTTTTGTGTTTTGGACATATTCTGAATAATGTAGTAACTGTACTTTGTAGTAACTTAGGTATCTTGCCTTTGTTTATCTATTGTAGTATTTTCATATGTTTTGTAACACAATAAACAACTCGCTATAATGATATTTCATACCTGTGAATTAATTAAAAATAGCGCAGTTAATAATCTTTGTCATCTATTTGACATCAAATCAAAACACAAATATTTCACTACATTCAAGAATCTGTTCTTTGGCATTGATTCACAAAAGAATTTTTGTCTCAGTATTTGGACATTAAAATCAAAACAGAACCTCATTTAGCAGCCAAAGCGCCATAGGCTTATATAGAACAACAAAAGCATCTTGCGCATCAAATGACAAGTTCCAGTTAAATTTCCTGACTACTGAAGTGCTTCAACTTCATTGCTGTATGAGATTCAATATTTTTTTCTACATAAAATGACGTCATGCGGCATGTGTATTCCTACTTTTCTCTTTGCAAAAACAGTTCTCCCACCTGCTTCTCGCAAAACATTTGGAAGAAAATGGAAGAATTATTTCAGCAAGAATCCACACTGTACCATCATTTACTATTTCTTCATTTTTGGCTGATTTTCGTAATCTTCAAAACATCTAATTTGCTTTCATTTTGTATTGGATTATAGCTTCTGGCATGCCTTTGTCACTTTTGGGGACACGAGTACTCCTTACCCAAGACTATCAAATCTAAATCGTTAACCTCCGCAACTTTCTTTCGGTATAATTTTATTTTCGGAATAGATATATTATGCCACTGATAAAAGAATAGCATTTTTACTCTTTGCAGAAGATGGTCAAATTATGGCAATTTCCTTTTGAAGGAACAACGGAACTGTTATTTGATGAATCGGATTCACGTGTTGTCGTTGGAATAGTACAGTATTCATCAGATGAAACAGAATAAATTTCTTTTTCTGATAGACATATTTTTCTAACGTTTCTATGCGATATGATTAACAGAAAAAAATTACAGATAAAAAAGTGGTCCGACAACTGCAAACGGAATGAAAGTGTGACACAGAACAAGGCAAACAAGTAACTAAAAGATTCAGTCAACGAACAGAAAACAGTTGGGGGCATAAATACTTTGGCAAGGTTGGGTCTCATTTCTATTCTAACCAGCTCTTGAATAATATCTAGCATGAAAATGAAAAGAAATGTAAACAAATGGCATCGCGACGTTCTTACACCAAGCCAAGATACCATTTTGCTAAACCGGGAAGAAGAACGGTTAAAATACCACTTGCCGTAATTAGGGATGTATACAGTTATACATAAAAAATTATCATTTAACAGAGACTAGATATAATTTATTAAAATTTACGAAGTTATAATACACAATTTATAAATGATCAAGACTTTTAAAACATATCAAGTTTTTAAGGATTTTTAATATTAAACTTATTTTTATTAATAGATACCGATATTCTCAATAAAATTAACAGGATTGTTTGAATTGTTAACTGATTGAAACAAAGTTTTTTCCGGGCTGCCTGTCTACGTGAAGGGATATCTTCGAGGTAGAACTTCTGTATTTCCATTACAAAACTTGTATTTACAATTTTCAACTGGTATTTACATTACGTTCTGTAGTACATATTTACCTAAGAAAGGTAATGTTTTTAGTCTGAAATGGAATGTCGATAGTGTGTATTGGATGAATAAGCACCGATCAAGGTTCTCACAACAGCATTAGAACAATATTTTTTAATGGTGTCGTTTTGTCTATGTGCCTTTGTTATGTCGATGACGACATTTTGGTCCACGATAAAAACTAAACTTCCAAAATTTTCCATTTTCCGTATGAGCTTTTTACATTCGAGGTTCAGACTTGGTACAGTTGCCCGTCGCTCCCTATTTTTTGACTTCGCTAATATTTTTGCGTTTTAGTCTATGTGTTATATGTTTGATCAGATAGCCTGGCTCAGTAAAAGAAGCGGCTAGTGTAATTCTGATTCAAAATCCGGTTACGACCAGGTGCAGTGCTCATAACGACAACGTGTTTCTGAGACTCCTTTGCCGATGCTTTATTTTTCTTCTCTTTTTCCCCTTTCTAGTAATTTTGTTCTCCTGATGAGGAGGGACCTTTAGCTGCCTTCGAAATTGTTTGATTGTTTTAATAAATGTACGCTAAATACAAGGTTGTTATTGCGATTTTCATTTTTACATTCATATAAAGAGTTTATTAGATTTGGGTTAAAATTAGACAACCGGAAGTGGCACTTTACAAGAAACACAAAACAATATTTAATGAAAAAATAGAAGTGCTACTTTCCTAGAAGTCTGTTACAATTGTTTATGAAAAGCTGTATAAAATTAGATTCTAAAACCTTTTAATTTTAGTACTGAAGATTTTAGTATTTTATATTAACCCGCGGGAAGGCGCGTGGAGTGTATCATACCCCAACCCTACATAAAAGTGGAATATTCCTAACTTGTGAAACTGAAATTCTGTGCTGCTTTCCGTAGCTGAGTTTCTAGTTGTGGTCGACTTTTAGAATCGCTTTTTCTTTGCCTGTGTGTTTCAGAAAAAGATTTATCGGTATGTTGTTGGAACTGGGGTATGACACACCCCACGCGCCTGTCCGTGTAAGTGTTTTTCTGACAGAATATTTAATTCAGAAATTTATTTCTAGAGTGTAACAGTAAATATTTCTACTCGCAAGTGATTTTAAAGTACTTGACATTAAATTTTTAAAAATCTCTAACTGCATTATGGTAAAAAGAATGAGTCCCTATGAATCGGAGATGCACCGCATGGGAGATTTATTAGAAATATTTGAAAGCGATGAAGATTGCATATCGAAACTGAAGATGAAACTAAGAATATTTTCTACAATGTTTTGGTTTCGAAAAAGATAAAACATTAATTCCCGATGTTCCTAAAAAAGGGAAAACTGTTCTTATGCTTTCAACATTATATAACGATCATACTATAGATGATACTATTGGAGAAAATAAAACGTCAGGAATTATATGTTTTAATAATACGACTAAAGGAGAAGTGGATATGGGGGATGAAATGTCGGCCAATTATTCAGTTGCTAGAATAACAAGAAGGTGGCCAATGGTAATTTTCTTTCCTGCACTGAATGTTGCTGTAATAAATGCTTGAATTATATTACATTCAACTGCTAATCCACCAACAAGAAACAGAAGTCTGTTTTTGAAGGACTTAGCATTACAATTAATGAAAAAAAGTATTGAACAAACATTAGAGGTTAATACTTTTCCAAGACATTGACGTACTGCATGCAAAACAAAAGCAGAAGTTTCGAAGAAGAATTAAAACGAATACATGAAATTCGAAACAACTAAGTATGAAAGATGTGTTAAATTTTTTGCCTTCACGCCAAGGACAGAAGAACGTGAATGCAATGTTTAAAATGTGAAAACATTGTACCAAGAACACACGAATGTATTTCGTTCAAAGTGTGAAGAAATAAAATAAGCATGGTGTATTAGAGATGTAGTAATGAAACTTAGAGGCATGATGTTTATTATTTTCATTTATCTTAATTTTATCTCTAAGATCATTTCGGAAATTAATTTTTTAAACCCAATTATTATTCACGAGAACAAAAAAAAAAAAAAAATTAAAACTAAATAATACTATTTTTATTGTATTTTAAATATTGGGGTATGGGATACCCCACGCGCCCACTGTAGTAACTTTTCTAGGTGCGACTTCCGCCGGGTTAACTTTGTTTTTTATCCTCGCTATATTAAACATAGCGAATATAAAGAAAATACATGGCAACAATTAACAGTATCGGTAATTCTAAAGAAATGCTAATTTTAAAGATTTCATGTTTTCTTTAATTTTATGTGTTGTTAAGTACGAAGAATGTGATGTTCAATAAATAAAACTAAAATGACAAATGCTTACGAATAAATTAGATTTTTACTGTCAAACGTTCAGCCGGAAGTGATACATTACTTAATACTAGAATTAATATCTAATCGCTCCTCAATGAAGCCCGACTGGGTCCCTCTCCTTCCCCGTCGCCATTTAAGTGAAGAAGAATGAAAGGAATTTTCTCATTCCCGTGTGTCTTCGTGATACAGTTCCAGGCAGTCTGGCTAGCTCTGAAAGGTGTGGGATTCGAATCCTTGATTTTTCGTTTTTCTGCTTTTCCTGCTGTACAGATATTCTTCCAATGAAACCTATTAATAAATGCACAAATACAATAATTCATTAAAACGAATTTGGATAGTAAATATTAAAGTAATTTTCAACCTTAAATTCTTATATTTATTTTAAAGAAAACCTCTATGTAATTTAACAGATATATGCACTGGTCTTTTTTCTCTCTCTCCCTCTTGGCTATGTATATTTTATGTGAACCGTATAAAGATATGCTTTAAGACAAGTCTTCATTATTTCAATGTTCAACAGAGCTTAAATTACATTATACCGGCATGTTTTAATATAATATGCTTCAATAATATCTCTGATCAGAATTTTCCAGACAGTGAAATTTTAAGCTTTCCTTGAATTATTAAATGCAGATTTTTGTAAGAGTAAAACAAAGGAGGAAGTATTTGAAACTCAGTATAGATTTGTGTGCATAATTACCTTGTTATAGACTCCATAGTAAGTTTCCTGCAAAATATGTAATTTGTAATTATATCCATCTTTGTCTTAGTAACATCAGAGAAAGGACCGTTCTAAACAAAGCAAAAAATCAATATGAAAGCATCTATGAGATTTCATAAATCATTGATTTGCTTTGATCTCCTTTTATGGGCTTTGTGCCACATACATGGATATTCAGGTATATTATAATTACGACCTTTTGTAACGGAGTATGCAGAAGATTCGGGAATCCTTAGAAAAAGAGGGTTGTGCTATTTTCCCACTAAAGAAGAAAGATAAGTGGAATGGGATGAGTTCTCATCAAATTACTAAATACTCAGACGTTTCTTTTGTCAGATAGATGAGAGCAGGAAAACAGATTTTTCATAACAGTTTAATGATACTAGAGTATTCATTATTAAATCGAGTATTCGATTAAACTATGATCTTTCATTTTTATCATCACATTAATTATTAATTGTGATAGAAACATATTTTATTAATTCAAATATATTATAATTTTATTTTAATTCACATAAATTATATATATTTAAAAAATAAGGGTTAAGGAAAATCAAATAAATATTTCTGGAAATGCTTTTATTGTTTTTAATTACTTTCCTTAGAAATATATTTTAATGAAATTCGAAATATAACAATTATAGATTGATGAAATTCGAACGAAAAATTTAAATTTTGGCAACATTATTATAACTGATTATGCTCGAGGAACACGGAAGATAAATTTAAAAGCTTATAATTCATTTCACAATAGCAATATTTGCGAAGGCGAAACGATAAAACGTCCATAGTAGCGTAAAGTAACGCTTCAAGAAAATGTCCATCAAAGATGTTTCTAACATTAAAACATTAAAATTTCAAACTTTAAAATACTTCAAGTATGTCTCCACTAAAGGCGTTTCTAACATTAAAATTAACGTTAAGACATTAAATTTCTAAGATTAAAACTGTTTAAGGATATCTCCACTAAAGATGTTTCTAGCATTAAAACTAAATTAATCTGATTGGTTACTTTCCCTGCCTAGCTCCGTTTAATGCGGAAAATGCACATTTTGCATTTTACTCTCTTCAGTACGATTTTCTACAAAATGGAAGTTTAGGTTTCTCTGCTCTGTTATCTAGATAGCACTAGCACAAAACATAAAATTATTTGGTTACGTTGCAAACAATTGCGTCACTTCCATTGCAATACAATCCTTTATTGAGGTAACAAATAAAGCTTTCATTTATAATTATCCAAATGAACACAAGATTAAAATGTAAAATCAAATTAAAGGTAAATTCATTAACTAGATTCTTATTCTATTTTCATTCTGGAGAAAGTGAAACTGGAATTTAGAAGTAATGATTAATTTAGCACAAAAGTTTCTCTGACTTTTCAAAGCCATTTAAGATCACTTATCATTTAAACCGCATTTCCAAAATTTTAAAGATATCCTTAATTTTACAATGCACGCAACTTATCATCCAAGTGATATTTCTACTCAAAGCTCATTTTTTACGGGAGACCAATGACCCTTTAATATCTGAAATTCTTCAACCGAAGGTGGGATCTGCCATGATAAAGCCAGTAAAGCAAGCTATAAAAATCACCGTGCTTGGAATTTTTCTAAAATTAAATATTTTTTAATATAATTTGCACTTTCTGAATAATTAATAATTGATAAAAGTAACAAATGATAGAAAAGAATTTATTTGAATATTATATCTCTAAGCTTAAATGAAAATAAAAATTATGATACATTTGAATATCATAAGATGAGCTATGAGAAAGAAACACGCAATTAGAAAGTTTTAAAAATAAAACAATTCATTGAATATATAAGCACAAATATTTCATTCCTGTAAGTTGAAATTGAAATTTTAACAAAAACATAACTGTTAACTGATAAATTCAATCTCTAGTGACTTCATTCGCTGAATTATTATTGATTATTATTGAAGCTCTCAAAATCAACCATGAATGAGGAAATGGGATTCTCCAAATCACTATGCATAACATTTATTTTAATACTTTTTTCCTTTCATTAAATTTCTACTAGTACTTGTTTTCATTCCTTCCAGAATTTATAAGATTTTTCGGCTTTTGAGATTACAAAAAGATTATACCATACATTAAATCAACGGAGCTTCGATCGAATGCCTGGCTCCGATTTAAAACTTGAAGTTTCAAGAAATGGGGTGCTTAAATGCAGACAAGGAAACGAAGTATTGCTATGGTTTCAAAAATATAAATCCTTTATTTAAAATTGAATCCCTATCATTCAAATGTATTTTACAACAGTTAAAAGCAGATGTAATTCATGTTAAAATAATGCGCTCAGTTGCAAGGCGAGGATAGTTGTTTGTGACACTGACTGCCGTACAAAACAGTCAGGATTCGAATCTCTTACAGGACATGGATATTTATAAATGTATACTGTCTGTGCAGCACCGGGGTACTCTAAATATGTGCCAAGCCAAAAGACCTCTCGAGAGGTGGATGGTAGGGAAGAGGTATGGGACACCCTTGGACCCGTCTCCCCGGGTGCTTTCCATTAAAATTGCAAGTGAAAATAAGCTAAAGTCGGATTCTCACCTATATGTTGCTCAAGCCTCTAAAAGGCACATTTGACTCCTTGCCACGATGAATCTCGTGGGCTTGTACTGACCACCGTCAGGTAAGCAACATTAGTACCAAGAACAACATATTGTACTTGATTTTTAAACAAAGGCCCGCACTTGCAGAAAATTCTGGGCTTTCGTTTCACATTTGTTCCAAAACGTACCTTTCCTAAAAATTCAAAGTAGAATTGCAATGTATTACCCACATTATAACAAACACAAATATGAATTAAGATATAAATAGTACAGAAAATCAAATGAATTAATATGACACGCTATAATAATAGTTTAGTTTCGAGGAAAAAACATATATCATCAAAACAGTGAATAAATATCTTAGTTAGGCTCAAAAGCATGTTAGCCCAAATATGCTATTCATCTCGAAACGGAATTTTGCTTTGAACCATATAAATGGTCTATCACTTTTCAAATTATTTCCATCAAATATTATCGTCCTGTGTCATTTTAAAAGAAATTAAATAATGAAGGATCTGCATGTGTATATGAATATGCGAAGGAAACGACGGTACCTAGAGTCAACAAATCTTGTATAACGTAGTCTTACAAACTCAAAGATTTGAAAGCGTGCAGTGGAAGTACTATACGGAATAAAACATTTTATCTCCAGCGCGCGAGACTCTCTCTCCGAAATTTTAGAGATAGGCTGTTTTCCAATATTTTGTGGTTTTGTTGTTGGATTGAATTTTACATAGCATAAGCGCGAAGAACATGACATTTAGTAAATAAAGTTAATACACAAAATTTAAATAATAAAAAGACAAAAAAATTGCGCAAGCCATCTACTAATAAAACTGAGCATTCATATTATAAACTGAGAAAAACCTGTAAAAATTAAAAACATGCATGCCAACACTTGACATTGCATCTGAAATTCTCAAGATTAACCGTTATGGAGCTTTTGCAAATTTTGTAATTTGTTGTTGAATTGTATGTGGCATAAGTAGAAATAAAATGATGCTAACTAATAAAGCTAAAAAGACAAAAGAAATGGGTCAGCGGACAATTAGACTGACAGATCAGCGGGTGCGTAAAAACCTTAACAAATACTTCATGGAGACAGTTACAATCCGAAATCTTTCAGATTTATTATAATTTTATTCTTTTAGTGTTATTTTCTTACTTCGTAGCTCTTACAAAGCTAATTATATGCCATTGCACTTTCTTTAAATTTTACCTATTATTTATTATTAACATAAAAGTACAGTTTGCTTCTCTAATGCATATTATATACAAAATTTTACGGTTATCACTTGATTATGAATTTAACGTTTTGAAGTTCTATATATTTCTGAACAAAAATAGTAAATGAGGTATTTTCTAATTTTAAAGATTAAAATAATGTTTTAAAGATAATATAAAATAATTAAAAAAAATCTGAAATGTTTCAGATTTTAAATTACGTCCAAAGGGGCGTTTTTTAACATTTTGTGTGTTACCTTTCTTTATTAAATATCATGTTCCTCGCACTTAAACCATAAGATCCAGTGCAACAGCAATATCGCAAAATAGTTTTAAAACGAGCATATCTTTAAAATTTCCGATACAGAGACTCACGCGCTGGAGATAATAATGTTTTTTCTGCACAACGTTGCCATTGCTCGCTTTGAAATCCTTGAGTTTGTAAATCAAAAATTCGTCAAAGTTTTAAAAAATAGGAAATCGATCATAAAACAAATTTCAAATTTCAAATTTGGTCTTCCACATGCTCATATTCGTTGGAGGATTACGTTATTCAAAATTCGATGACTCTATGTACCGTTGTTTTATCACAATACGAGAAATATACATACATTTATGCAGATTTTTCATTATTTAATTTCTTCAAATATAATGCAGGACTCTAACATTTTGTGGCAACAGTTTGAAAAGTGAACCGACATTTATGAGTCCGACGCAAAATGCCAAAACGAAACTAATAGTCCTTCGGGATTCAAATCCCTTTGGACTAAAAAGTTTTCTCGATCACTACTGCATTTATACGTATTTCGAATTGAACCTTCCAAATAATTTTGACTCTGACAGATTATTATTCTATCGCCACATTCCTTCCTCATTAATTGGCTTGTTTTAGTTGCTTCAGATTCATTTCTTTTGACCTGAATAACTAAATCCGTTATTTTTTTTTTTTTTTATTTTTACATTTGTAATTCACAGTTTCTTTCTGGAAACGCTGCTCTTACATTAATGAATGTAAGTAATTGTTTCTTTCCGGGTGTTTGAGCCTTTTTCATAATAACTTACATTTCTCATTGATAATAACTAATACTCTAATATATTTTTAAATTTTAAATTTTATGATATTAAGAAAAGCAAAACGCGTTAGATGCATTGTTAAATTATAAACCTATTGAATGTTTTTTTTTTCCTCGTTAAATTCGCTTTATGGGCAGAATATATTTAAATAAATTGCTAATATAATAGCATATTTTCCTTCAAGCCTTATTTGAGTTATCAGTAGCAAACCATAATAGAAAATACTTATTTGGATCACAGATATTTCAGTATTTTCCTACTGTTTTGTTTCACAGAAAGAGGTTGGATAACAACAATTCTAAACAGTAATGAATCAGATCATAAGCATGATGCTGTATCTAAGAAGTAGTTCTTTATAAATGTCTGCCAAATAAAATAATTTCAAATATTTTGTTTTATTTTTTATTTTTAATTTGAATATAATTTATTTATTTATTTACTTATTTATTCATTTTTAAGCTTCCCAGACGATATAGAGCTTAGGGGAGCCTACTGCGATACCGAAAGGCCCGGGTTCGAATTCCGAAGAAGGCACGGATGTCTGTAAATGCATAGTGTCTTTGCGACATTGGGGTACTCTGAATACGCAGAAAGCCGAAAGGCCTCTCGAGAGGTTGTAGTAGGAGAAGAGGGGTGGAAGATTCTCGAACCCGTCCCCTCTTGGGGTGCACTCCATCAAAATTGAGGGGGGACTGAGCGAAGTCCTAATGTCATCTGTATGGTGCTCAAAGCTCTAGCCAACGACAGGCGCAATCTTGTGTTCCTTGCTGCGATGAAATACGTGGGATGTCAGACAAGTGAGATAAGTCACACACACATTTATTTTTATTACTTTTTTTTGTGTCGCAATTACTCATATTTGAATAATACAGCCAAATCTGAGAGACGTATGATCTGTTTAGCCCATGAGAACACTCTGGGAGTATTAGGATTTCACACTGATGAAAATAAGAGGAATATGTCTCCTCAAGAGATATGCTGAGAGATCATAAATCCTGAAATAAAACCCCTTAATTGTTTGCTCCATTTATTTGTGCTTCACGGATCGCTCCAAGTGAAGAAGGTTTGAAAGATAATGACATTAACGTATATGTGTTTAGTAGAATGTATCTTAAATGCGTTTTCAACCTATGAAGAGCTCGAAACACATGAGTCGCCTTAAATTGAAAACATACGTATTAAAAATCTCGTATAAGATATTGAAATACATAATCTCATAATTCAGAGCATCTTAAATACTTTTATGATACCATTTTAAACTAAGAAAATTAAAAAATATAGTGAAGAGGTTTTTGTGTTTTTACGTGTAATAAAGGGCAGTTGTTAAATAACTGTAACGTTTGGTGTTAGTTGCATTTTTTTCATCAAGAACTTCACTTTTAAAATCGCAATAATCAGAAGTGAAACATAGGTTTCTACTAATAGTTTAACATATATAAGTTTTGAATGTAGGTTATGGAAATTTGAAGACCACTGTAGTTGCATCAAAAAATTTTATCGAGGCTAATTAAAGAATCTTCCAGTACATCTTAGAACAATTTTAAATTCACTTACGTTCCGGTAGTTGAAAAAAATACAAATGATGTTTTTTATATTTCAGATGATGAAAGATTTTGACGCTATTTACTTTTCGAAAATGTTTTCATACATCGTTGAGAGTATATAAAAGTCAAATGACCTTCGAAACCACAGATTTTCATCTTCGTTATGAAGAACATTTGACTCGAACTCCGTTTCAGCTGAATTGTAGAAAAAAACTACAGAAAAGTAATGCCTGGCCTGAGATAAGCTTATCATTTTATTTTATGTCGTATATAAATAAAACAAAATGAGCAAATAATGGAAAATGCTAGAAATAGAGATTTCCTTAAGGATTCATCAACAGTTGAGGGGGTAACCAAATGTTACAGGAAAATAAAAATATTGGGAAGGCTAGATACTCAGAAGGCAACGAATAAGCAGTTTAAACTGAGAAGGGTAAAAAAATCTGGCATAGATATCAAGTCCAACCCTCATATTTTTCATTTCGAGTTCCAGTTTTACTGCGACAGCGGACTAAAGAAACTATAAACAGACCGTTTTGAGGTTGCTTTTACCTCTCTTACTTTAACGCTCTTGCGCACTGAAAAAGATAGCTTTAATGCAGGCTGCCAGAGGACTTGCTGAATTGCAGGCTGCGATGAGTTGTGGAAATCTCTCTAGATGATTTTATTCTTCTCATCAATGAATAGTTTCATGCATAAATTTTCAGCAGTAACTATTTCACATACATCCGCGACAAAGCCTTATTTAATGACTAAAATTTGTATTATTTGTTTCTATTTAACACTTGCTGAATTACGCGTTAAAGACTTTGTTAGAATTCCCCCATGCTAGTCTTTTTCGTTGTACGTTGTACCTTGTGCACATAAATGTTCTCCCATCATGCATTTCTTCCTAAGTCATTCTTAAGCCCTTATTCTAAATGCATCTTGTCGTGAAATTTACGAGGTAGTTTCTCCCTCCTTTCGGTACGCCTTCGTGGTGTAACGGTTAGCACACTCGGCGCGTATTCGAGAGTTCCAGGTTCGAGTCCCAGCGAGGGCATTGCTCATTTTTCATGTCTCCCGGCAAAAATAACCTAATGATTCTACAAATTCAAAGCATCGTTTTATACGCAATTAATTATAAATTACGACACTAAAAATTCTTCATTCTAAAAAATACAATATTTTTTTTTCAGTAAAAATGAATGAATGAATTTTAAACTTTTTTTCAGTTCACGAATAAGTTAATTTTTTCTGCTGTAAATATTAGCTGGAAAACTATTCTGTTAATATATTTGTGAGATTTTCTTGAGATTATTTTTTATAATGTGAATTAATTGCCTCTGTAAATATTTTTAAATCCAATAATTTTATTTATTTTATTGGTTTTCTTATGCTTTAAGTGGTAACATACGTCTGTCTTTTAACGTCTTTAAAAATTATGTCTTTTTGTTTTGCAATAAAAGGAAATTTGCAACGTTATCTCTAGAAGAAACTGTAGTCTTAACATTGCAAAAATAAGCATTAAAATATTAATTTCCATAAATTTGTTCTACCTATTGCATTTGGCATAAAATTTCTGTGTATTGTTGTTTATAGCGTACAAGAAAACGGGTTTATAATTTTTGAAGATGGTTCTAATTTACACAGACATGCACGGTTCTGAAACTATATATTGCTTCATTTAAATTTTATTATTCGTTTAAAACCAAAACTAGTCTATGAACAGGTTAAGACAGTTAAGTTGACATACTGTTGTGTAAGTTCAATTGATACCAAACTCAATATCAGAAACATATCGTAATAGACATTTTAAAGTTCTTAACAAAATTTAAAAAAAAATCTTTGCAAACAACTTGAATTCTGGGAGATAATACTCCAAAATTTTGCCTACATTTGCAAACCATTTAGTAATCTGCATTTTCTTTGTAATTTTAAACGAATTTTAGGGAGCTATTTTAATGCATTAATAGTTTTACATATTTTAATATTTTGTAAAACTATAAAACTATTATAATTTTTTACAAGACTTTAATATTTTGCCTATTCATCGTTGTGAAACTCATGGAAATTCAAATATTTTTCAAGAACTTTTGAAAGATATTCGCTTCAAAAATGAATTTATAGCTTACGTGAATTAAAATATGCAAACGTGAGTTCAACTTAAAGTATTAGGCGTAATTATTAAACAGCAAATAGAACAGAAATTGCATTTTCTTGGAATAGAATAAGCTTTATTAGGTCGTCTCAAGAAATAGAACATTATTTTTTAAATCAGACAAATTATTTTAAATGAAAATGAATGTTTAAGGGTTTCATATTTAAAACACTGAATATCATGAGATGCAATGATTAATGTAATTTTTTGTTCTCCTATCAGAGCGTTATATGGCGTAAGGTGTTGAAGTGTGCTTTTGTAATGTGCCATGTTAGCTCTAAATTTCAGTATTTGAAAAGTTTATTTATGTGAGCGTAAATGCTTGCTTTTCTATTATCCTAATAAAACGTTTTATTTAATAAACTATGCAAGAAGTGAGTTGCATCGTTAGGATTAATTAGAACAACTTGTATTTATATCTGTTACCTTACAAAGTTAAAGTTTAGTTAAAGTTTTCTACTAAAATTACTTTACAGCTTCAAACGCTTCTTTTTAATGCATTACTGTAGCAAACAATTCTTGCTATACATAATTTTATGGCAAGAGAGCAAAACATACGAGCCACATACCTGCGGATGAATTTCTGCGGCGCCTCACTGATCTTTTAATAATGAAGATTACACCTGGAAGAAGAAATTTATTAAAACTACGTATCATGCTGAGTACATTTTAGTTGTTTCAAGCAATAATTTTATTTTAAAGACAAAAGTAGCTGTTTTTGCAAAGACAAAAACGTATTGTTAACGCTGTTACTAAATTTCAACAAGATGTCTCATGTCATTTTACTTGAGAAAGTCATTTCTTGGAGTGTAGGTTAAGTGTAAGTCCTACACTTTAACCTGCACTCCTACAGATATCACTTTATTATTTGTGAAGTACGGCCCTCACCAATTTCAAAATATTTTAAATGGCCCTTCACAGATTTAAGTTGTGCACCCCTGCTTTATGGCTCCAGATATTCTTTACCATAGTTTTATTAATTTTGACTATTCTTCATCAGGAGTTTGGCAATTGTAAAATTCAGTTTGGCAATTGTAAAATTGTAAAATTCAATTGTAAAATTAACTTATTTTGACGTAAATATTTTTCAATAAATGAAACATATTCTTTGTTTCCAACCAACTGTATTATTTACAGAGCAAAAGAACTAAGGTATATAAGAAAGATTGATGTAAAAAACAATCTGTGATAAAAAATGCTTATAATTAAATCAACATTTTTTTCTTTTACGCACTTTTAACAAAATTAAAACTTAATGAATATTTTCATCAGACTTTTTCAGTTTTATGGCAATTATTTACGTAATTTAATATAATTGTATGATAAATTTAGTCAGAAAACGTATAGTAGAAAGAGATGATTGCAGTTACTGTAACGAAAATGAGTTTCTTTCCTAACGTTTAAAAATCACTAACGTATTTCTAGAATCAATGTATAAAAAAGAACTTCAATCAAGCTGATAAAAAGAATGTTGATCTCAGCAACATTCTTTTAATTTATTAACGCATCCATCATTCAAAATGCCATCTTAGAAAACGAATTAGAAAAATTTTAAAGATTCCACTGGCATAAAAAGTAAGAGTTAATTAATGGTTTACAGTCATTTCCTTTAAGACGACCATGTGTAGAAAATCTTTACATATCGATAGATTATTGCTAAGAGCAGCGGTCGTCAACCCTTAGAACTTCACGGACCACTACATATACAAATTTATACTTGGCGGATCACCAATATGAATTCTAAAAAAACCATAAATCAGACCTTAAAAACAACATATTAATACGCAAAAATAATATTCAGCTTTCCAATACATGTAATTCTAATTTTCATTTGTTAATATAGTTTTCGGAATATTTGTGTTCAGCAGAATGCCTTTGTGGAAATTCAGGCTACGCTCCTGATTATGAGTAACAATTAAAATACGATTAACATCTCGCTGATACTCATATTTCGTTCACTTTGAATAATTATATGAAAAGTACAAAAAAATTTACCCTCTACAGAAATTTTCACATTTCCATATCACTGAAAAGGAACTTCACGGAAAACAAGAACAAATCGGCAAACGCAAACTAGTGTCAAGAAACCGAAAGTGTTATGCCGCCAGTTTTTAATTATTGTAAACATAATAATCATCGCTCATTCAGCAATAACGCCATCGATAAACAGTTAGAAAAAACAAGAATGGAAACTTCCAGTGATGCAAATATAAACAAGAATGCAGATGGTTCTAAAAGAACTCCATCAAGTTTCTCATTGACACGGAGCAAAAACTGTGTTATAAACTACTACAATAGCATATGTTTGTAATTCGAAAGGAAAGATAATTTAATTTCGCGCTGTTATTGATAACAATAGCATATCCATGGAAGCCAACTCTCACTTCCAAATATACACCTTCAAAAGTAGTTGAAAAATAAAATTCAGAATTTTTTTTTTTTTTTTTTTTTTTAATTTTAGCTTCAAATTTCATTCCCTAAATTCATAAGGAATTTCGCTCAAAGTAGATGCTAAAATTTAAAAAAAAAGTATATTCCATATTCCATAATACGTTTTGTTACTCGTCATTTTTTAAACTGAATCTTCATAAAATATAAATAATGTACAATTTTTCTGCGGACCATCACAAAGTTTTCACGGACCACCAGTGGTCCGTGGACCACCGGTTGGCGACCGCTGGTTTAGAGCAAATTTACCTGTAAAGTATCATTTAAGTTTCTGTCCAGTTATTTTATATTAATATCCTTTACTACCGATTTCGTTTCTATTTCCTTGCCAGAATGAAAATTTCTAGCTCAAGCGATACTGAAATGAGGTAGAAAGAACAATATTTAAAGAAAGGTTTTAGAGGGTAAAATTATAGCACGTTCTGCCTACTTGAAGACCATGTTACTATATTTGCATCTCTCGCAATTAGTATTCTGCGGCGATGAGTTATTCTTGCCATTAGACGTGTTTACGCCGACTTAAATTAGAGTGAATTTTCGCACTGATTTCAATTTTGGAGCCGTTAGACTAACATTTTTATTAGTAGTGGTTTATCAACTATTTTTAATGCCATAATTGTCAGCTTCTGTAAGCACGAGTTTTAAACTGTGTATAAGTGTCCTTTACACCCTTTCGTTTCCTCTGTGGTACTTACAAATCATAGTGATAATCCACAGATTGTCTTTTAGAAACTTCGTCTAATTTTATGCTACCTAAGAATACCAGATTCTACATACTTTTGTGAATGTTACATTATTTATATAATGATTCATTCATTCTTCTTTGGTATTTAATTTGTTTTATATAGCTGTTATTTTATCTCTTACTCTTCTCTAAAATAAATTGGTTTCCTAAAATTAGAGTCACATACCAGATATATTTAAATGAACGTTTTTAAACTTTTCATTAGCAAAATTTAAAAATAATTGAGAACATATATCAGTTGCTCAGTCAAGTCTTAAAAGTGATTGTTTTAGTTTATATAAATAGAAAACCAAGAGAGGAACTGCACAGAACTCAGGAAACCGTTCGCTTTTGGTGGAATATGTTCATCGCATGCGCATATTTAATAATAAGAAAAAGGAGAAAATTGTCATTAGCGAACATTTATATTTAGCTTAAGAGTAAGAATAAAGTAAGTATCTAATTAAAATATTTAAAGATTCTTTTTTCAAAATCTCTAGATCAACGAAAACATTAGTGCGTAGTTTCAAACACCTGCTTACAACAACATAGCGTTACCTAATTAACCTTCCTTCGAATATTTCTTTTTCTTTCATTCACCGAGTTTCAGTTCTGCTCTAAGATCTTGTGTCGAATTTAACTCATTTAATTCGAAGAATTGTTTTTCATAAGTAAGAACGTTTCACTTTTCCCCTCGGGGGTTGACTCAGGAGAATTTCTGGGAAGTACTGGCTAGAATCTGCACTTAGACAGTCTTAACCACGAGTAATAAAATCAATCTTCACAGACTGTGCCTGAGTTTACTTGGAAAGGTGTAGGCTCGGCAGGGACCGTACTTGTACTGTCTCGTCTCTCCTTGGGCCGTGGGGTCAAAACATTGTAGATAATTAAGTTCGCGGGACGGCACATAATTCCGATTGGCAATGTACCTTAGGACGGAAGCTGTCCCGTCACAAGAGTTGTCACAAAATACGCTAAAATGAATAAATGCTATAGGACTAATGTATTTCTCTGCGAAGATGCATAATTTTTTAACAGTACAAAGTAAACAAAATCTATTGCCTAAAAATCTTTACATATGTATATATATATACGCTTATTATAGTTCAAGATATAACTCTTGTTAAATCTGGACAATGGTTAGTTATATATTAATTATAGTTGCATATATCTGAATCTATATCTATATATATACATTTTTCCAAACTTTATTAATCGCGTTTTCTTCAATATATATTCACACCAATTTTTAAATAATGCTTTCACTACCTTAATTACATTTTAGAACGCATATCTTTATATTATGGTTTTGTTTCTTTTTTTCCCTCAATTTAAATCCCTAAATGTCGCCGAGTATTTGAAACAGCTAAATAGTAGTAGCTCGACCCGAGCTCCAACCTAGGAAAACGGTGTTGCTGAATAGTTGGATTTCGTGATGTTTTCCATGCTCTCTTTTCCATGAATATAAGCCTGTTTCGCTTAGCCAGTCTTTCTTTCCATGAATAAAGCCCTAAGCAAAGGTATTCCTTCTCTTAAGCAGATAGACTTCCTAGATGTTGCCCTATTTCAATAATTTAGCCAGCATCTGAAGGCTCTTTATAATTTATTTAACAGGTAATGTTTTATTTCCTATTGTTTGTATACTGAATTTTATTGTTTTTGTTTAAGAATTAAATTTTACGATACATTATTTATTTTCTTATTGTTTTCAATGTTTTCTTAACAAATGCTAAGAGATAGGATTTATTCAGGTGATTTCAGTGATTAATTAATTTATATTTTTAAATTTGAGATAAGTATTAGCCAATTTTGTTTAAATTTCATCTGGTTGGTATGTCAGAAAAATGTCCTTTAAGATTAATTTAGTTAAATCTGTTCACTTGAGAAAGGTATTAGATGAATCAATCTTGTATTTCTCCTTTAGTTTTGGCATTTGCTATGTAATTAGTGACAACATTGCATTTTGTTTTACTGTCTAAATTTTCTGTAGTTAATTTCATTAAATTAACTATTTTGAATAGATTTTATAATATTTATTTATTTGGTATACTCATGAAGATTAAAAAAAAATAAAATGAAATATTCAAAGTAATTTATATTAAATTAAATTTTTGCTGCATCTGTAAAAAATTGTAATATTTTTTAGGAAAATCGAAAGAACTTTTTTTACACATATATATATGTACGTAAGATAAAAAATATGAAGAATTTAATTCATTATAAATATTTCAAAATTCTTCTAAATTTAATTCATTATAATTTCTTTTATACATGCAAGACGTCTAAAGACATACAAGACACGTACAAGACGTCTAAAGATATCTAAACAGGAAGAGGTAGGATACTAAAGCACATGGGAGATGGGGACGTTATCGAACTTGTGTCCTTGTGCCACTCCCATCGACATGGTCAGAAAAACGGTTGTTTAGCTAGAATTTGCATCGCTTATTGAAGAAGTTATTGAACAAGCCTATCACACACTGAACAAGTCTGAGAAAGACAACTACCCCCTCCTTAGAGTTGTACACAATTTGCATAATCATTATGAAAGTGTCTTTTGATACTTGATCTAAGAGCAGGTATTAGTAGGAAGATTTACACACTGATGTCTGAGGAAAGACTCCATTTTCTATAGGACAAGGTCTTTGGAAGTTCAAAGTGATGCCATTTAGATTATGTAATGCGCCAGCAACGTTCGAATCGCTTAGTTGACAGTGCTGAGAGTTTTTTACAATGAAGCGTGTACCTTGATGGCATTACCATCGTTGGGAAAACAACTGTAAATTATTTATAAATGTTTAGGAGAGGGTTTCAAAACTGAAAAGAGACAATCTAAAATTACGCCCAGCCAAATGTAAATTGCTCGAACAGGAAAAGACTAACTATGGACATCTCATCTCTGCCAAAAGAGTATATACAGATCCAGAATAATTGCCGGCTTTTAAGGGGTTGGACAATTTCCGAAAATGCTCATAAGCTGACGATTTTCCTGGGGCTTCGCACCTACGATAAGAGATTTGCGAAGGAATTTTCTTCCATCGCAAGACCCCGTGCACAAGCTGACAGAGAGCAAACAAACGTTTTTGTGGATAAAAGAATGTGAGGATGCATTTAACAGCGTGAAGAAAGCTTTAATATATTCTCAAAATCCTGACGTATACTCATTTCAACAAACCATTTATTCTCGGCACGGATGCGAGAAATGAAAGTATCAGTGCTGTTTTGTCCGAAGAAATGAACGGCCAAGAACATGTGGCCTACTGGAACAAGTGTCTATCTAAACCTGAGAAGAATTATAGTGTCACCAGGAAAGAGTTCCTCTCTATAGTTAAAGCCGTAGAACATTTCCACCATTATCCCTGCGGCAGAAAGTTCTTACTCCACACGGATCATGCACAGTTGAACTGGCTTTTAAATTTCAAAACACGTGAAGGTCAAATAACCAGGTGGATACAGAGACTCCAGAAATACGGCATCACTATCCATCATCGGAAACAATCATTATATGGAAACGCCAACGCCCTTTCTAAAATAAAGCTGCCGATATTCTTCCAGGGTGGAAGCGAAATACGAGCTAGTTAATCTGGTCACACAAACACAATCTATCAAATCCTGAAAAGTAAAGGAATAAAATTTACGAAATACTTGACGATTGCCTCTCTAAGTTATTCCATCAGAAATTATGTATACAGTTGTAGACTTATATTGTAAATTTAGCTTGTATAAAGACTCTATGATAATACTGAAAATTAGTAAATTAAAAAAAAATTAAAATAATAATACGAGGGCAATCCAAAAAAAAAGGTCTCCTATTTTTGGGGAACATAGAGAAAGTTTTAATACGGTTGTTGGCAACACTGTTGTGAGTGGTGCCTTCTCCGCTACCACATAAGCACGCAGGCGCTTCGCTCGGATGCTTAGTCTTGGCTTGGCAGCCATTCGAAATGGAGATCCCGATAAACGTTACCGCCAAGTGCGAAGTGCGCGCAGTTATTCAATTTTTGAACGTAAAAGGCGTTAAACCGGTTGAAATTCACCGCCTATTGACAGAAGCGTATGGACAGTCGTGAATGGATGTCAAAAACGTTCGCAAGTGGTGTAAAGAGTTTACAGCCGGTCGTACTGAAATTCATGACGAAGAAAGGAGCGGGAGGCCGTCAATTGCCGACGATTGTTGAGTTCGTATTCGTTGAGTTTTGCAATTGTTGAGTTCGTAAAATGCGTAAAGATCGGAGGATCATCTGGATGCTCCTGAAGCTCCTCAACGATTCCTGAAGGGCATGGCGGCAAGCTGGTATGACATGGGCATTGTAAAACTGCCACAGCGTCTACAAAAATGCATCGACCGAAATGGCGATTATGTTGAAAAATAAAGCATCCTACAATCTTTAAAGTGATGTAGCAATTATAGAAAATAAACGGTTCTTTGTATATCTAAAAATATAGGAGACCTTTTTTTTGGGGATTGCTCTCGTAACAATGAAATTTGACGATATAATTTACACTTTTCTTAATGCACAGAAACGTTACAGAATACTCTTCGCTCCAAAATTGTAAATTTTAATTCAAATTTATCGTATTATTGTAAAACTAGAACGCCCGGCGGTCGTACGAAATGACCGCTGTTCTAGGTATTATAAATTGTATTTAGAATGATTTGTGCAAAGATGTCTGCTAATTTAAACTGAATTACCCAGGGCAGGCGGCGAGAAAGCCCCTTTGCTTACTGCCACACGGGGTTTACACCTACTTGCTTAATTGCTTAAAGTAGAGTGCAATGAAGGAAACCACTGGCCGTACATTTCTTAAGAGCTACCGTTAGCTCAATCAATAAAGATGATTTAAATAATGAAATGTTAATTGGCATGTCAAAGATCTCTTTGTACACAACATTTCTTGTGTAGATCTTTCCATCATTTGTAAGCTCGCCTTGCAGAGGACCATCAATTATTCATAATTTTACATCCGTTTTCTTCACGAACTCTTGAACAAACAACATAAAGTTGACTGTGTCCGAACGCAGGCTCAGGTAACAAAACACCAACATGCTTAAGCGTTTGGCCCTGAGACTTACGGATAGTCATAGCAAAGGCAAGTTTTACAGGAAATTGCCCACGTCTCAATTGAAACGGCAACCCTGTGCCGTGGCAACTTCACCCTATTGTCTAGTACAGTTACGCAAGCAACCAATAAACTATCGGCGATAAACAGACACTTAAGCCGCCTATATATATGGGGTGAACTAACACCATCTCCTCTGATACGGCTGACTCCCGGGCTTAGCGAAGCACACTGTTGGATTCCACAGTTCCGTTTCACGCCATTTTGACCATTCGCGTCTTTCTTGGGACTGTAATTAGACCATATATTAATTAAAAACTAATTTTTTCTTACGCATATTTCACAAGTGTACATCGGCGCAGCTACTGAAGAAGGGGTTTCGAAAATGGACCAATGAGCTGCTATTGCTCTTGTGACGCTAAATCTTCGTGCATGTGAGCGTATGTTGTTTGAGTTTTAATTTGGGTTTGTTTCGCAGTTATAAATATATGGCGTAATAGTAGAAATCTTGTAATGCTTTCGTTTTCTGAATTTAATCGCTGACATTTCACTTTCAAGATTTTTATCACGCATTAATATTTGGATTGATGTTCACGGCATGTTATATGGATTAAGAGAATTCAAGTGTATATTTTTTTAATTGAGATGAGAGTGACGGAAAGTGTTACATTGAATCTAGTGTTTTCTTATTTCAGAGCTTGCATTTTTTTTTTTTTTTTTTTTTTTTGATTTTTAAAGTGTAAGATTCAGAATGCATATGATCTGATTATATTCATTTAAAATTAAAAGTTATATGTGAATAAATTGAATATACTGGTTGTGAATAAGATAAATTCAGTCTGATTGATGAGTATTTCTTGTGTAGACAGTACATGTGCAGCAGTTGTTAAATGTTGAATCTATCACACTAAATGTATACGAATGCAAATTAGTAAATTTCACTTTGAATAAAATTCTGCATTGGTTATTACTATAAAATATCTTTTTCATACAGACTGTAATAAAAAGTGCTGACTTCTAATTACATATATAATTGGTGTAAATATTTTTCCAATATGCATAGTTTTATGTAAAGATATCATTTGGGCTCAGGTGTTATCACATATTTCTTTCTTCATCTTACTTACCACTTATTAAGTAATATTTCACATCGACATTTTTGCGAAGTATCCAACATGTGTTTGCATTTATTTCAACCAGGTCGTGAAATCGTCATGGTGTCCTATATTTGATCTAACTTCGCAATGAAAAGTTTCAGAAGCAATCAACGATGCTTTAATCATTTTGTACAGAAAATTGCGTGGCAGAATATTTTCAACCATCTTGCTTAAATCTTAAAGCAGGCGAAATGTCAACTGACCTGACAAGAAATATTACTGCATGCTCATTGGTCCATCCTAGAAGCCACTCCCTCGGTGGCTACACGGATGTGCACTTGAGAAATATGCTTCCCGTACGTTTTTCCCTACATTCTTCACTTTCTTAGGTTTTCCCTATTAGAGGGATTTGGCTACGTGCCAAGTTATTTTTTCTCGAATATCTACGGAACGGCGCCGAATTGAAATTCGAGACGCGTATCCTCGGATTCCAAAAAATTATCCGAATTCATTGATACGGTTCTCATCTTCGTACGACTTTAATCGGCCGAGACATTAATCAAAAACTGCAGAAACGTTAATTTCCGCGCTCATTTTTCCGAGTGGCAGCAATAAACTATCAGCGACACATACTTTAGCCGCTTATATATATATATATATAAGACAATGCAATAAAAAGAGGTAAATAACTGAATTAGAAGTTTATTTGAATGACGTAAGCCGTAGTCAGCCGGTAGGCTAACAGTGTGTAGCAATCAGACCTTGAAATAGTGCAGTATGAAGGCAAAAATTTATTCGAAAACGAGACATCTAATAAATAATGAATTGTTTATCAATTAAAATATAAGAAATAAGAAGAAACAGTTAAATAAAATAAACCAATGTGACTTCCTACTTATGTTCACTTCTCAAAGTAACTAGTAAATCTGATACCATAAATAAAAAGAAGTGATAAGTAACTTTCTAAGTTGGCCACCTCTTATGAAACAAAAAATTTTCTGGTGTCATGGTTGCTCATATTAGTGAGTTTTCACTGCACTTCATGCCAAAATTCTTGTTCGTGTGAAATGGTGCAAGTTTAAATTAAAGTCATGCATAGTAAATTTGAGATGTGAAAACATCAACAGTAAGGAGTTGAGGTACAGCACAATGTTCCATTGATTATATAGCCCTAATACAGGTAGTAAGTAGTCAAATTGGTTTGGAAAAGAAAATAAATAAATGATCTCCATTTTGTGATATCTGATTTCATTGGGCAAATCAAATAATTCTTCCGATATAGCTCTTGTAAAGAGAAATGAAACTTTATCGCACCTAAAAAAATTAAAGCCTTGTTCTTGGAATTATAAAGAAATAAACTTATATCTTCAGCGTTATCAGTCTACCTTGTCTGCTGATCCATTTCCTTTTATCTTTTTAGCTTTATTAGTAAGCATCATTTCTTCGTACTTATAATACATACAATTCATCAGCAAAATTACGAAATTCTAAAAAAAATATCCTATATTTAGATTTCCAGACGCAATATTAAGTGTTGGCATTAATTTTTCTATGTTTTTCTTAGTTTATAATGTGAATGCTCAATTTTATTAGTAAGACGGCTTGCGCTACATTTTTGTCTTTTTATTATTTAAGTTTTGAGTGTTGACTTTATTTCTCCCACTTTCCTAGCGTGCCTTCGTGGTGTAGTGGTCAGCACAGTGAGCCAATATTTCAGAGATCCGTGGTTCCATTTCCGGCAAAGGCGTTGCTAATTTTTAATCTCTCCGGCTTCCAAAATACCTAATGTATCTACAACTTTATTTACTAAAAATGATGTTCTTCGCAGTTACGCCACAAAAATCAATTCAACAACAAAAACATAAAATATTTAAAAACAGCATATCTTTAGCATTTCTGATAGAGAGTCTTGCGTTTCGCAGGTAAAAAGATCTTGTAATGAGAATTGTATAAAACAGAATAAGTAAAATTGTCATGTATATACAGTTAGATTTAACTGGTATATATTCAGCATATTTCATTCCCTTTCTTTGTACTTTTGATCATTTATGAACTCCTCAAGTAACTTGATTTTTACTCTCATAATATATTATTATAACATGATATTCAGAACAAAAAAACTAAAATAAAAATAATTGCAAAAGCTCAATTATATTATAGCATAGTAAACCTTTATTATTCATCTAACAATCTCTTCAATTAATTGGCTTTACGTTTACGTTTAATGATCTCATGCAGAATTAAATTATAAGGCAACAATTTCCGTTTAGCTGAAAAAATGAAACACTAAGCCATTCTGTATTCGATCTAAAATAAATTAAAATTTTGTTTTAAGAAAGCACTTGTAAATGTATATTTTTCATTTTTTAAAACTTCCTAAGTAAAATTAATTTAACTCCAGCTAGAGGAGGCAAACTTTAATGATGTTTGCCCAGGCGCAATAACGACCACGCGTTGACTTTAATTGCTTCTCTTGATAAGAGGAACTTCACCGTTAATTTAAAAGTAGGACATTCCTGATTAATTAATATAACCTAAAATTAATCGTCTCACCCCCAATGAGAAGGGAGACGTTTACTCAATTTCTTCTGCTTCGTTTACTCCGCCATTCGCAATATGGCGAGCAGTCTTTCCTCTTTCTGGAGCAAGTCGAAGATAGAATGTTTTTTAGATTTCACGGGATGTTGTCAAGCTCAGATTCTTCTAAGATTAGTTCTTCCAAAGTTTTCTTTAATTACTCATTACTTTCCCCGGTTCCTTTCAAACCAGTTAAAATAAGAACATTATAGATTTATTTACTATCATTTGCAAGCATTAGGGTATTTAATCACAAGAAATTAATCGAATAAATGTCCTTTGAATACTCCTAATTTAGTTATCACATGCTGTCGAGTTAATCTTCAACTTGTTACTGAATTAAAGCGAAAATAAGTAAAAAGTATTTTCTGCTTGAGAAATTTCTTTGGCGTGTCATTATTCTGAAACTTTATTTACCTATTTATAATCACAAGAAAGAGAAACTCTAAACCTCAAAGAATATTTTTCTGCTATATGCAGGAATGTACTAATGAGATTTTCACTAAAAACTACTTCATACATTTTTGGCAAATTTGCGATGGAATTCATAAATACTCTAACTTTGTGACTCTAATTTACGTCCGTTGCGCGCACAACATCGAGTTTTTAATACTATTCATCTTGACTCATGCTCTGCACGTGTTTTTAAACTGTAACGTTCAGAAATATTGGAAGGCTAAAGATCTAAAGGCGTCATAACCAAACTTCTGGACATTTGTAATAAATAAATAAATAATGCCAAATGGAAGAGTTCATTAAAAAAGAAACGGTATACGATCATTGCAATATCAATGGGTATAGATCACGAATATTGGAATATCTGATTAATAAAATTGTCTGCAGAGCATTTAGCATTTCATGTCTAACGTTTATATGTGTTGACTTTTGAAATAATCTTCTGTTTCTCTTGTATATTTGCTTTAATTTAAAAAGATTCCTGGAAAATATACAAAATCTTAACTCTTGTTCAAGTTTTTTTTTTTTTTTTTTTTTTTTTTTTTTTTTTTTTTTTTTAGAATATGAAACTCGATCTTCAAACATTAGTTACATCAGCGATTCTCAACCTTTTGACTAACGTGCAAAATCTGAACAAAATTGGAAACCTTTAGTACCACTACTGCAAAGTATTACTACCACCACCACTCTTGAACAAAGCTCAGATCGCATAAATTTACGAGTGTTAGAGAAAAACCTCAGTCAGGATGTGGGGTTTTAATTTTTGAATTTAATATTTAAAAATGCTTTGGTTCTTTGAGTACCACCTATTTTCACTTGCGTACCACCAGTGGTACGCATATCACCGGTTGAGAAGCCCTGAGTTACATGATTCATTTACTAAATTTCATTTCTATCATCTTAATAAATTGATATACTTTAAAAAGCTACATTCTTAAACGTGTTTTTCATTAAACTTTTTTTTTATTTCATTTTAGCAGTTTTTATGACAATTAATTATTATGATAATTTAGAATTATTTATTTATTGTTCAGAAAAAATTATTTCTTCAGTGGTACCTTGGTATATATCATTAATGCATTCCAGATCCTTAGATGTATACAAATCCAAATTTTCCACAAGAAATAAAGCGAGAGGTATTACTAATTTCCTATAAAAATACCGTTATTATTATAACACCGTTTAATACTGAAATGCAAATGAAGTGGGTGAAATATGTACTGTTCATAAATGAAGAATTGCGTATGATACATAACTGTTTTTCTTTTTAGCATAAATTTAGGTATTTTGCATAATGGAACTCGAAAGGCATACGAAACGAACGTGCGCCAAGATATATATTGGCGAGAGAAAGTAAAGTTTAGGAGCAATGCAGTATATTTGACTTTCACCTTAGCTACATGTCAGTAATTTCTCTTTTCAGGTACGATGTCGAAGCATGTTCCTTTTCTTTTATTGCCTAAAATAGGTAAGCCTGGTGATATTTAGGATTGATGATGATTCTATGTAAGTTATCTCCTTTTCAATACTTCAAGTTTTAATGTCTGTGAAGATTATTACATTTTTGTTATGCTTAAGTTAAGCAAAATTATCCTATTTTATTGAATAAAGATTTCGTAGTTAATTTTTTGACTTATGATTCTTTAATGAAAACTGTGCTTGAGGAAACGTACTCATTACGCCTTCAGTGCTATTGCACAAACCAACATTTCTGCTAACCGGAAAAAGAATAATTCTTCACCTTGCTGTAACACGTCTGATCTTTGCTTGGTAATCGATTTCACCTCCTGCTGAACGTCAGCCCTTTCGCCTTTGTTTTCGCAATCATAAACACTATCTAAGTACCCGGCTTAAGTTATGCAATAACCAACTTCCGGATATGCATGCCATTTCATACGTTTAAACAATCTCTTTTTTCACCTCCATGGGGATTCTAATAATTTTCTTTGTTTTTAGTTCTTCTCATTAATTTTCCTAAGATGGATGATACCAAGTTTTGTCTAATTCCTACGAACAAAATAAACAAAATCACATATCTTACTGTAACATTGGTAATCTCATACTAAAAAAACAAAGAAAAAGTTCAATATCACCTTTAAAAATGATGCATAATTCTTACTGAACTAAATCAACTTCCTCCAAGGTGGTGAAAACGCGGTTTGGCTGCCGAGGAGCTTGACTCTGCCAGCTCAACCTAAAACCTGTGCATATGACGTTCATCGAAACAGGAGTTTTTTCAAGACTTTGGCAATTTTAATCCACTGCTACATGCTTTATGCTCCGCCTGTTCACTCTCCAGGCCCACTGAGAAGAAAATAATACTACAAACTCGACTCACAAAGGAGAGAAGTAAGTTGACCCAAAACAGTACTTCTGGGTGAAATAAAGCGGTAGGGTTTTACACTCTCTTGGCTGTGACTTTTCCTCATCTTGATGTGCCCACCACCCGTGAAGGATTGAGGAATTTGTACCCACCGTTGCCACTACATCTGTCTGCCTCGCCTGGGTACTGTTCATTTTGCTGTGATCGCTTGGGCTGCAGAATTTATTCGTTAGCATATTACGTCACCATCACCAAATAAAACCGTTAACATATTTAAAGCTGTTGGTGATTGATCGTCGAATGAAATAAATCCCAGAAATTCGATTTTTGGGATATATGATTGATTAATATTCTCCAAAACCAGTTCTTTAAGGACAGGTTAAGCGAGACAGAGCTTCAAGTGAAAGAACTTTGCGTAAGTTGCAAAATATAGAGTTGTGCACAGCCGGGGCATTAGTATCAGGGAGCCAGCTAGAAACCGTTTCGTTTAACCTACTGGTAAGATAAGAAGAAGACCTTTTTATGGGAAAGTTTTTGTTTGCGCTGCTCATTCTATGCTGTGATAATTCCGCAAGGCAACGTTTTTTAAATTTCATTATTATTTCATATTTGTATTCGCCCAGTGCTTTTTATATAAATACCGTAGTCGCCTTCTATGACTTGCTTTGGTTGCTCTATATTCTCCAGCCTTTCGGAACGCTCTTCGATCCTTTTGCACCCCTCTTTTTCTTCCTATATCCATCTCCTTGCAGGGTTATACTATGATGACGGTTTTATGTTATGTGCCTAGATGGCCTTATTGATATTAAAGCGAATACGTCACGTTTCACTCGATGAATAACTTGAATCGATTCGACTCCACTCGTCTTGACATTCAAATATTGACATCGCTGAGGAATGTACCTAATTTTTGATAGTTCCTTAAAATATCTTCATAATGATCTCTCAGTCTAGTACCTCAGCATCGTCTGAGAACTCTGTTAAGACAGTCTGAGACTCAACCTTCATTACAGTTTTCCCGCCTTGATTTACTGACGTTTTAATGAAATTCAAAGGTGAAATCAAATAATAAGATATCTTCTAAAGGAATACGGAATCAGCTCTTCCTAAGAAAGCACCTGGTTTACTCGATCATCTCAACCCTGAATTATATGCGGATTAATTTACGCAGATTTCTGAGTCAACTTTAGATGAGGACTCCTATTCAACTTTTGATGAACTTGAAACTGTACCTAGCATTCCCAAGGTAAACTCCTTCAGTTATATGGAGGACATGGTCTTATCTGATTCTGCGACAGAGTTGTTTCCCACCCCAGCACCCGTGGAAATAAATGGACCCTTAATCTGCCCACAACTTCAATTCACTTGGAAAGAACAGAAATGCACTCTTAAAGAAAGTAACATCAAAACCTCCTCTGCTACCTGAAAGCGTGATGAGAATTGCCTGCACTTTCATGATGCGGACACCAGAGAAACGGCTCTGGGTACTTTTCCTCAAAAGAGAGATATAGTTTTGTATTTTCTGTACAAAAGAGCAAACTCCTGTTAAAGTAGTCATCATTGGACTTTCTGCAGATGAAAACGCGGATTCCTTAAGAAATGAGCTTGACGGCAAGGGTAACCGAGTTGTTAAGTTCAAGCAATTTTCCAAGACCACCAATGGAAATGTCAACCTCCCGATTTTCTTCGTGGAACTGATACGTAGCGACACAAGCAACAAGATTTATAATAAAAAATCCTTTCTGCTCCTTTCAGTTAAAATCAGGAAATAAAGATTAGAGAAACATTAAAAAAATGTTATATATGCCAGACCTTTAACCATGTTTAGACAGGATGAAGGACCATTTATCATACTTCGGCAAGCTCTTAAGAGACGCCAAGCCGACCTACATTATATGTAAGTCTGATCATTCGATTACTTCCACCGAATGCCCATATCATCCCGCAATAAACATAAAAATTCTAATCTCACATGTACGACATTCGAAAACCTAAAAATCCAGGTATTCCTGCTTCTGAATCTTCAGCTCTTAATGACTTTTCTTCTGCTCATATGCCCAAGAAGTTAGCCCAAAAGTTTAGCTACAAAATTCAGAACTCATTCAAGATTCAGAACTCTCAACATTTCTCTGCAGAATTTTAGAGACTATTAAATTACGTTCTGAAGCTGTCATGTCCGCGACCTGATATTTCCTGGAAACACCTGTTGAATCATTTCTGCCGGAATGAAACTGATAAATTCGAAAGAATGCTAAGTAGAGAATATATAAAAATAGTATTTACTTCTGCCGCCAAATATTACCTCGCATTTCTGAGCAAACGTAAAACTCAGCTCGACATCTTCATTAGACCTCCAATCAAAGCAATCATCTGTAGCCTCTTAGTTGAGACTCTAGAAAATAATAAATGCAAAACAAGAGGTACACTGTTTTTAAAGTGAGGCAGGTTTTAAGAAGGAACAGCAGAAACGCTGCTCATTTTTTTTCACTGATCCAACACAAAATGAAGAAAAACCAAGGATTTATGATGAAAAATTTCTCTATTCATTACATTCATAAATTCAAGCCTGGTTCTAAGGGCTTGCACCTGCTAGGAACAATTTGGTCAAAAAATGTTATATATGCCAGGCCTTCAACCTTCTTTAGACAAGATGAAGGGACATTTATCATACTTATGATGGTAAGCTCTTAAGAGACGTCAAGCCGACCTACATCATATGTAAGTCTGATCATTCGATTACTTCCACCGAATGTCCATACCATCCCGCAATAGACATAAAATTCTAAACTAATATGCACAATATTCGAAAACTTAAAATTCCAGGCATTCCTGCTTCTGAAGCTTCAGCTCTTGAAGACTTCTCTTCTGCTTATACGCTCAAAAAGTTCGTCCAAAATTTTAGCTACAAAATCATTCAAGATTCAGAACTCCAAACATTTCTCTGCAAAATTTTAGAGACTATCAAATTACGTTCTGGAGCTGTCATATCAAACAATGTTTTTGTATTCATCGTCGGAAAAACTTTAATACACACTAGATCTAGTGGATGTAACAAAATGTAATTTAGTTAATTTCAACTTCCAAGATGATGACTGGCGGAGGGAAGTCTCCACTTTAAGGCCCACTCTGAAATCCACTTTAAGGACTAATCTAAAATGCTCGAAAGATGACACCGTTAGAATATCTCAGTTAACGGTAAAATATATTTCAATTTTTAACAGAAGGAGACTTTTTTCGCCAATTTCCTTGATGATGTCCTACTATAAAATTCGTGTCGCCGATATCACCTTCCAGCTCACACAATCACCACAGAAACAAAGCCAAAGCGCCTGAATTCTTTTCTGGCATCATATTCCTCTCCGATGAAAAATGTAACCATCCGTATTCTTCAAAAGACAGGCCTGTGTGGTATTTACTGAGACTCTTGTAAGAGCGTGAAAATTTCTTTTCATGAACTCTAGAATGCCATCAAAGCACTACTCCTGTCTTTTCAGTCAGAATATGGCATCCGTCTGTGCGCGACATATGATTCTTCCTCTCTAAATGTTGTCTAATAAGTTGCTGCCACATGGTTACCACATGCCCGCTAGAAGATCCAACTTGCAATCCAAATTTAAAATGTTGTGCCTGTTCTACGATAAAGAAATTGTTAATTTCATGGACAGCACTATTATTAAACAAACTTCTGGGCAAAGACATGCTGTTAATCGTATTGCGTTTTTTCTACCTGATTCTTGAAGTTAACGATGCTCTTAAAATATTGCACACAAACGCTGAAGTTGTGATGAAAAAAGGATTTTTTGAAGATGAGTTTCAAAGTTTAAAATGGGAGACTTAAGTAAACCGAATTACAGAAGGAATATCTAGCGGTTTTGCTTGCAAGGTGATCTCTCCTCAAGAAACACAACCGATGTCTACGGCACAGAATAAAGGCGCTACCCAGTCTCGCAGCAACAGGAGAAACCAACGAAAGTTGCCAGCCTGCGGACTGAGATCATCCTGAGTCTTCTCTGGAAACTAAGAACAGCCTCAGCATTGTTGCTGACAATATAATGCTGTCGAAGAAATACAAGTCGACTGCTCGGAAAAGGCGTATTCAAAGAGTCTTCCGCATATCCCGCATCCGCGACCTGATATTTCCTGGAAACACCTGTTGAATCATTTCCGCCGGAATGAAAACGATGAATTCGAAAGAATGCTAAGTAAAGAATACATAAAAATAGTATTTACTTCTGACGTCAAATATTACCTCGCATTTCTGAGCAAACTTAAAATTCAGCTCAGCATCTTCATTAGACCGCCAATCAAAGCATTCATCTGTAGCCTCTTATTTGAGACTCTAGAAAATAACAAATTCGAAACAAGAGGTACACTGTTTTTAAAGTGAAGCAGGTTGTAGGGAAGGAACAGCGGAAACTGTGCTCATCTTTTTCATTGATCCAACACAAAATGAAGAAGAACCAAGGATTTATGATGAAAAAATTCTCTGTTGATTACATTCGTAAATTCAAGCCTGGTTCTAAGGGACTGAAGAAACCAAGAATGAAAGAAAGAATTAAAAACGATGGGCAATCTCTACGGAAGGCTTCACAGTCTACCCCTTTGAAAACAAATCATAGAAATTGTGACATCATTCAAGAAAGTAAGATGGAAACAAAAATCTGTAAAACTTCTCTCCAAACATACGGATCTTGCTCAAAGATGCAGGAAAGAATTTTTCGCTGGCAAAATATCACACTAGACATAGAAAGCACCAAAATGTTAGCAGAGATTGATTCTGGGAGTTATAGTTGGTAGACTGTCATCAGCAATGATTGAATGATCTTCATTTGAGACCTCCCTGCTAGTCTTCCCCTTTATCCTACCTTCCTTCTGATCCCCCTAAGGGAAACACTGCTTCATGAGTTTTACACATGATGCCCCGATGAGGAGTTTATAAATGCCAAATTTATTCGCCAAATAAACATTCATCATCTTAATTAGACCGCCAATCAAAGCAATCATCTGTAGCCTGAAGTAAACAGATGAATCCACTATCCCCCATCTCGAGATGATGAAGAACTACCACCAGGCGTGAAGTAGAAGTACCTTCGATTACAGGAAAGTTAAATGGTTGTAATAGAAAACCTGTGTTGTCCTGAAAGCATCAAAACATCTTTAATTTATTTTTCTGGTGAAGAAGAGAGACTTGCTTCTGATCGTCCTCGAAACCGCTAGTTTAATTTTTTTTTAATCTGTGCCAAACTCAATTCTGTTTTGCTTAATTTTGAATTCCAATTTGTTTATTCTAAACATTCTGAGGCTAAAAGGAGCATTGCCGTTAGATTCCATTTTTGCGTATATTTAATTTTAATGACTGCCAGAATTGTGGGAATAAGAAGGAGCTCTTACACAATTCGACAAATACATTCAGAATGTTTACTTGGTTTACGAACTAACTGCTTCTAAAACGTTGTTCTTTATGACTTAATAGCCGAGTGTTCAGTTATATTAGATTTACTATAGCCTCAATATATTTTAAAAGAAATAAATTAAAAATAACAAAATAGTAAAATATTAAAGTTATGCCAAACGAGGGTGGGCTTGCTGTAACATAACCGAATAAAGCAGGCTAATACTGTGACATATCTTATGGTAATCTTGATCATGAGTGCATGCCTGAATCTGAATTTAAATACTTATAAATCCCTTCGAAACAAATCTTAATTTTCATTATTCTCTCATCTCTTGAAACTACATTACAGAGTTTGGTATTCTTTGGTAACACAAACAAAGTCCAAACTATGTTCAGACGAACAGCGAGTTATTGCTGTGTCTGGTGATACTGGCAAAGACCCTGAGATTGTATTTTTTAAACTTGAGAGTTTCAAAATATAAATTTTTATTTATATAGAATTTTGAACATGAATGGCACGTCTCGTGCTGACATAATCAGCCTAAACTCGTGAAGATGTAACTTAAATTAACAGTCAAATTCAAATTAAAACAAAATCTAGTGGCCAAGGACTAACATGGACTCGAGAGGCAGAAACATGAGCTGTCTTACTATCCCAGAACCTTACCTTAAATACTCTCAAACCTGATAAGCAACCTTTTAGCTGAAATGGAAAGGAGAAGAAAGAGTAAAGACCTAAATCATAATAACTGGTTAGATTAACATAATAGAACTATTTAACGTGATGTATATAAAATGATTTTTCATACCCTTTGGTTTATTTAGAATCAGGCTAAGTAAACAGAACTTAAATCAGACGAGAACTGCGTCAATGTAAATTTTAAAACTAAGCTACTGAAGCAAATAGAATTTGAAGCCTATTTTGAATAAAATTCTATCGATTTCGATGGCGATCAGCCATAAGTACCTTTTTCTTCAAGTTAAAAGTTCCTTAGTGTTTTGTTCAAAATATTCGTCAAACTGTCGTCTCCTTTTTCCTCGGTTTGGGAGCAGAATTTTGAATTTTAGAATTCCTTACTCCTTACTTCCTCATCCATAACACATAAGAACTATGCTGTCCATTTGCCCCGTACCGTTATAAAAATAATGAGACATTTTTTACTATTAGTAAACTCCTGCTGTGAACGATTTGAATCTATTGAAATTTGCATGCAGCGTTCGAGATTATCACAGATTTTTTGTAATCTCGTCGCTCCAAATTACCACGAACTGCCATGCGCAAGCAGCAACTGCAAATATTGCGCTAGATGTTAGAGCTGCCAGCATCGCGCCAGAAACGGTCCATCTATAAATGTAGCTTACTATTAACCTAGCAGCTAATCACTGCTGAATACTCAAACTCGATCTCAATTCAACGAGAGATGGCTGCGTAGTTGGTTTTAGGAATTTTCCCATATGTAAATTAAATACGAGGCAGTTTCCTTCAGGATGGTCTCCCACGAATTCATTAGTACTCTTAGGCCCTGTAGCCCTCGTGCGATTTGCCATGTGCAAGTAACCAAGCCAGACCAACCCCCTTTAAAAGTACGATTTGCGGTTAATTAAGTATCAAAGTCCTCACTTTATAGATTTATCAAGTTTTACCTAATATGTTCCTTCAACTCATTATATTATCAGGATCAATGTTCCTTCTAACCTTCTTCGGGAACATACAAGGACCTGACTCGGAACAGAGAGCTTACTAAAGCTATGTTCACTAATTGTGGTAAGTAGACAGGATACAGACGAAGGGTATACAAAACCCTTTATTTTTCTCTATATACAATAACTTCCGTACTTCGGAATACAATGACCCGCCACTCGGGGTCTAACGTAAAAGTATAAAAATAAAACTAAACTCTAATTTAACTTTAGAATAATACACGTGGAAGATTGGCCTTGTAATAACAGGAAGCGTATGTAGCACAGAGACTGTGAACACTACAATACGTTTAATTTATCAAAAGGATTAAAACCTCTGGCCTGGAAGGCAAACAGCAACTGCGTAACTTCTAAGGTAAGCGGCCTGCTTCGAACTCACTGCTTCCTCTCTTTCGCTTGGCAAAAAGGCCACACTTAAATACTTGGCGTTCGCCAGACAAACTTTGCATGAAAACCTTCACGCTTATAATTCTGGCCGGAAGTAGAAAATAAGAAGTGATAGTAAAGATTTAAAATAAAATAAACGTTAGTAAAACTTAAGATCCTTACATACTTCCCGCCAGAGTTAATTAGTTTGAAACTGAGGTCTAAAACGACCTTGTTGAAAACTTTTAGCTCTAGAATCTAACGCGAGGCCAATCTTTTACAAACATAACTTCGCTAGAAACTAGAAATTTAAAAGAAAGAAATTTGTTACAAAAGCAGCTCCCAGGATATACAACAATTTTTTTTTTCATTTGTACTGCATCTACACAGGAGCTTTTATTCAGTTCTGGTTCCTTCCAGAGATCTGGAAGGAAAACTAGTTTAATGAAATGTTACACAATGACATGGCAAGTAACATATACAATATACTTCTCTTAACATTCTTATTTCATTCATGACTATTTTAATTATCTCTCCCCGTGCTCTCTGACATGTGTTGTAAAAGAACACCAAACACGAATGTGTTTCTGTCTACGTGTGCCACACTTCCTCCTACAATCAAAACACTAACGTGTTAAAATTCAACATAACGAGACCTCTTAACACACCCTAATTTCAACTCTAAACCCTGAGGTACTATTCTAAAAGTGGCTAACTCTAAAGTGTAGCGTCAGAGAGCCTAACTACATCATTCAACCTTTAACACATATTCGCCATGATTTAGTCTTTACAGTCACACGAATAACAAATTTTTAACATTACTTTCACTTTTACCATATCACGGTATTTCTTAACATTTAAAATAACAGTTCACATGTATATAAGAACATATCAACATGCCGTTAATTTTACACATTTGAAAACATACATTAGTAGTACATTGTTAACTTCTATTCTTTTCAAAGCAAGTGCCAATTCTTTCTACATTGAAATAATACTACATTTCAAAAAGTCTTTCAGACTAAAACTTCTTTCTTGCTAGAATGTTTTAAATAAAATTTATACAATAACTTTTTACAATATTTAAGTCTTTACACAACGCTATTATACATCAACTTTAGTTTTACGCACCAGTAATTTAAAAACATAATACGAAAATCGGTCACAACTCATTTCTCGGCTTTTGGCGATAAAGGTAGACCTCGCATGAGGTAAAACTTCTTGAAATCTGCCACTTGCAGTAAGAATGAAAGATTAACTTAAGTTTGCAAAGTAACATAAAATTTTACTTATCTTTGTAATATTCGGACATCCTTTTCTGGGCCCAGTCTTTAAAGGTACTGCAGATAGTAGTTTGGTTTATCCTCCTTCTTGTACGGGCTCGCCCTTCAGTTCCTTCCTCTATGAGCTTTCTTTTTTCAGTTCCTTCCTCTATGAGCTTCTTTCCTCTGGAAGCTTCCGTTTTTCACCAGTTCGGCCACCCTTGAACACCTTCCTTTTCTCCTCTGCTTGTGGTCTTGGCCGTTTGATGGCAGCTGGTCTTGGCGGAACCGGGAAACTTCTGTCGTGATCCTGCTTGGACCTCGTTGTTGGCCGTTCAAATTTTCCTTGTACTTTTTCCTCCGCCGCTGATGGCCCTTCCGCAGTTCGGCGACTTTTGCTGCGGAGAGTTCTGTCGGATGAGTAGATCTTCCGTTTTAAAGCCGGGTTATAGTTGCCGTCATTTCTCCTGGTCCTCTTCACATACGTCGTCCTTCTCCCTTCTTCATTCTGGGGGTGTTCGTGAACTCTGTTTTCTGGACGGTGGAACGCTTCTTTTTCTTGTTCCCTTCAATTTTTCCGCGGGGCAATTTTCTTTTCACTTGCTTCTGTCTCTCATTGGCTTGCCCTTGTACTTGTCGTTTTTCCACCTCTGGAACTTGTACCTGCGGTGTCTGCCGTGCCGGATCCTGCAAAAGAATTGAAAAGATTTGCATTTTATTACGATCGAAGTAGGGCTTGATTTGATCAATGTTTGCGGAACAGGTTTCACCATTTCTGGCTTTTAACACTACAACAGCGTGAGTTATTTTTTCTATAACATATGGTCCTTCAAATCGTGGAAAAAATTTGGCAGTTTTATCTTCTGGTGCTGAAGAAAGTGAATGCTTAATTTTTAAAACTTCATCCCCTACTTTATAAGTTACTCCCCGTCGTTTCAAATCATAATATAGCTTCTGTTTTCTTTGTGCTACTTCCGTATTCTTTTTTTGCTTCTTTTATTAGTTTTTCTATATCACCCATTTTAAATTCTAAGGCTCTTTGTTGCACATAAAATAATTTATCTAACGGTGTTATAATCTTTCTGCCTAGAAATAACTCAGCAGGAGTTTTGCCCGTTGTATCATGTTTTGCGGTCCTAAGGGCGAAAGCAAATTCATTGACATAGTTATCCCAGCTTTTATGAAAATTTTTAACATAACTACGGATAATTTTCACTATATTTCTATTGACCCGTTCCGCTATATTTGATTGCGGCCGATACGGGACCATTTTTAAATGACGTATGCCCAGTTTTTGGCACATGTCTTCAAATATATTACTTACAAATTGAGGACCATTATCCGATATAACTTTTAGGGGCGCCCCGTATTTTAAAATATATTTATTTAAAATAGAATCGGTAACTAATTTCGCGGAGGCTCGTTTTAAGGGAACAATTTCGGTCCATTTACTAAAATGATCAACTATAACAAGGAGATAGCGACTTTTATTTAACTGACTTTTTGGGAAAGGGCCCAATAAATCGATGCCAATTATTTCATTTGGAAATTCGGATTTAATACTATTTAGAAACCCGGCCGGGCGGAAATTAATATAATTAACGGCTTGACATGTTGGGCAGGACTGGACATACGCCCTTGTTAACTTTTGCAGTTCAGGAAAGTAGACTGCCTCGCGTACGCGTTGGATAGTTTTTCGAATACCAGCATGAGAAGCTAAAGGGCTGTCATGGAGCTCCTGCAGGATATTTAATCTAATACTATCTGGGATAACAGGTCGAAATTCGTTGTTGGAATTCGTAGTTTTTGTATAGAATAATAGACCATCTATTAGTTCGTAATGGGCCGCCCTATTTCTTATCGCCACAATATCTTGGTGGCTAAAATTTTCAGGATCCTTCAAATACTCATAAATACTTCCAAACTCAGGATCCTTACCCAGTTCGGTTATTACAGTTTCTCGGGAATTTATTGTACATGCTGTCAGCATTGCCATCTTTACGATATTGCCTTGTTCGTCTATTTTAATCCTTGATAGGGCATCTGCTACGATATTTTCCTTTCCAGGGGTATGCTTGATTACCAGATTATATTCTTGCAGCTTGAGTGCCCATCTTATTAACCTTGGGGATAAATTTTTCCCTGAGTACAATCTAGTTACCGCCGCATGATCAGAGTATACTGTTATCGGCGCCTTTCCAAAATAGACCCGGAACTTTTGCACTGCTAACAGAACTGCAAGTGCCTCTCTCTCGGTCGCGGAATAGTTTCTTTGTGTTTGATTTAAAGTTCGGCTAAAAAATGCAACGGGCTGCTGATTTTGCGAAAGTACCGCTCCTACCGCATAATCCGAAGCATCCGCTGAAATTTCTAAATTTTCATCCTTTTCAGGAAATTTCAACACAGCGGCTTGCGTTAATGCTTGTTTTAATTTTTCGAAAGCACTATTGGCTTCGGCCGTCCACGAGAATCTTGCCTTTTTCCTTTTTAATTTTAACAATGGCTCAGCGATAGCCGCAAAATCTTTTATAAAGGACCTATAATATGAACAAAGTCCTAGAAAAGAAGAGAGCTTCTTTGCCGTGTTTGGAGTCGGATACTTTGGTACAGCGATTATTTTTGATTCATCTGTCTCGATCCCTTTTTGAGATATTTTGTAACCTAAATATTTTAATTCAGGGGCTGCAAATTTGCACTTTTCGACATTAACTTTTAGACCGGCCTCATTTAATAAAGAAAACACCTGTCTTAAATCCTGTACATGTTGGTCGAGCTTATCACTAGTAATAATGATATCGTCTAAATAGATAAATGTGGACTTTCCAAGGACAGGTCTTAACACAATGTCCATGCATCGCTGAAATGTTGCCGGGGCGCCTGAAAGGCCAAACGGCATACGCAAAAATGCATAAGTGCCAGACTTGGTTATAAAAGCACTCTTAGGCACGTTCTCAGGCCTAACCCCTATTTGAAAATAACCATTCGTTAAGTCTAAAGTCGTCATAAATTTGGTTGATTTTATGTTCCTTAGAAATTCTTCTATAATCGGTAACGGATATACCGCATATTTAGTTATGGAGTTTAATTTACGGTAATCAATAGCGAATCTCCATCTTTTTGGATGCGTCAAAGGATTATTTTTCTTACATAAAACCACCGGGCTAGCATAACTACTTGAGATGGGCGTTATGATCTTTTTACGTAGCATATCGGTAATATGCCATTCTATAATTTTTTCTTTATTCTTATCATACCGGTATGGTTCTTGACGAACTGGCATTGAATCTCCGGTGTCAATACTATGGTTAGTAACCTGAGTAAATCCTGGAATATCACTAAATAACGAAGCAAATTCACTTACCACTTGTCGGATTCTTCCTTGCTCGTCATTAGAGAGGTGGTCAAGTTTTAACATCGGCGGTTCAGCGTTTTCTGTACGAACTGGTTTCATTGTCAGCTTAAGGGACGCTTCATTAAAATCCAGCGTAGCTTGTGCTTCTGAAAGAAAATCTATTCCTAAAATTATATGTGCTTGCAGATTCTTTACTATAGAAAACATCACCTTTACTTGTTCGTCCTTGATACGGATATACAAAGGTACTTTACCTACGCACTTACATTTTTCTCCTTGCGCCGCTAATACTGTCGTATTATCCGCATTATATATGCGGTATTTCCGAAAATACTTTCTAAAAAAGACTTCTGCCACACAGGAACACTGCGCGCCGGTATCCAGAAGTGCGGTGGCCGGGATATTATTCACCAAGACTTCAATCTTCGGAAGAGTCAAATTTTTCACCATTACTGTATTTAACTTGTAGGAAGAGGGGTTTTCGTGGCCTTCGGATTTCCGCACCCTCTCGTCAGCAGAAATCCGTTTTAGTTTAAATTATTTTTCCTTTCCGTGCTTTCCTTCTTTTTCCCCTGGCCTTGAGACTTTTTTCCTGGGTTGCTATTGAACTGTCGACGTTCGCCGGCTGTTTTTGAATGCTCGGGTTTCCTTGCCCACTGATTCGCTTTTTCTCCGTAGCCATGTGCTTGAGTTTGCTGTAGTCTTGGTGTACCAAATTGGTTTCGCTGTTGATATTGGCGTCTTCTTTCGACGTCCGCCGTTCTTCTACTTTCAAACTGGATTGCTAGCTCAAATAACTTTTCCAATGTAGTCGGGTTTCTTAATTCAATAAAGTCTTGCACTTAGGGCAGTAACCTCGGCAAAATCACTTGAATTATTTCAGGATCCGGACGGTTTCCATACAAGAGCTTGAAAACGTGAATTTTTCTTAAAATAAAGCTCGAGAGGTTTTCGATTCTTTGTTGATATATACTAAAAAGTTCCGTTTCTAATTTCGCACGATCCCTTACAACAGGGAAGGCTTTTAGTAGGGCAGTCTTGAAATTTTCGTAAGTATAGGTGGGACTTCCTGCTTGACCCAAGAGACTTCTGCCTATACATTTGAACCAGTTAAGCGCTTGGCCCCTCAAAGCGCTGGTAGCTAAGGTAACTTTTTGAAACTCGTGCACGGGGTAGAGCATGAAGTGGTCATCCAATTTTTCCAAAAAACTGGTTACCGGTGAGTTTCCGTTAAACGTTGCTTCTGGTTTCATCGAAGCGCGCATGGTCTGGACGATGTAACCGAATCCTTCCAGGGCGGCAGCTGGCATTTCTGGATTCTGAGCCGTTTCTGCAGGCAGCACAGGTTCTTCTTGAAACTCGGCCATGGTTATTCTTCTTCGTTGGGCGCCACTATCAGGATCAATGTTCCTTCTAACCTTCTTCGGGAACATACAAGGACCTGACTCGGAACAGAGAGCTTACTAAAGCTATGTTCACTAATTGTGGTAAGTAGACAGGATACAGACGAAGGGTATACAAAACCCTTTATTTTTCTCTATATACAATAACTTCCGTACTTCGGAATACAATGACCCGCCACTCGGGGTCTAACGTAAAAGTATAAAAATAAAACTAAACTCTAATTTAACTTTAGAATAATACACGTGGAAGATTGGCCTTGTAATAACAGGAAGCGTATGTAGCACAGAGACTGTGAACACTACAATACGTTTAATTTACCAAGAGGATTAAAACCTCTGGCCTGGAAGGCAAACAGCAACTGCGTAACTTCTAAGGTAAGCGGCCTGCTTCGAACTCACTGCTTCCTCTCTTTCGCTTGGCAAAAAGGCCACACTTAAATACTTGGCGTTCGCCAGACAAACTTTGCATAAAAACCTTCACGCTTATAATTCTGGCCGGAAGTAGAAAATAAGAAGTGATAGTAAAGATTTAAAATAAAATAAAAGTTAGTAAAACTTAAGATCCTTAGAATATCAATATCAGGATTAAAATATTTCATTTATTGTTTGTAGTCGAAGCGAATTAGAAACAAGGTAGAAAAGCATTTTGCTGTGAGGTTAGTTTCGATCTTTACAGCTGCACCTCTGCCCTCAGAACACCATTTGATACAAAAAAATGAAGTCACTTTCTTGGTTGAAACGAAATATAAAATTCAGGACAAGAAAAGTCTCCCTTTCTTGGCAGTTTTTGTCGGCTTAGTATCGAATGTTACGCGACGTTTTTACTTTTACTAGAATGGAAACTTATTCTGAAAGTATCTGGTTTCAAAAAGAAGTTTAGAACAGAATTCTGACCATCTGAGATTCAATAGGAAAAAAGATACTATGAAAGTTCAGTAACTAGAAAAAAAAGACTTATTTTTTAAAGCTGAATTCCAACATTTGCTGTGTAGCAAAGGCTTCCTTTTATAAATAGATTGTGATGCTTTTTTAGGATTAAAAAGTTTGAAGCATATCTCTTTCTGGCTCCGCGGTAAGATGCATGAAAACAAACTGCAGTAAGAATTTTTAATAGTTCATTATATCTGAACCTTTTGACGATAGAAGTTTACAATTTATTGTATGATTTTATACATTATCAACAAATTATACATAATTAAACTGAGTTAAATTATGCTAAAAATTGTACAGACATTCGTTTTTTTTTTTTTTTTTTTTTTTTTGGGGGGGGGGGGAGTAAGAGAGATGAAAAATTAGCAACTGCAACTGCCTTCGGGCGAAGAAATACCTTATAAGGTAAATAGGAGATTAGTCATATCTAATTTTCATTCAGGGGGAAATGTATGTATTTAATCTTTATTGTAAAACTTTGAATAAAATATTTCAGCAGTTTTACTTGTGTTATAAATGCGACATTCATCAAAAAATTTAAAGCATAAAAAAATAAAACAATAATTTTGTAATTAAATTTCACCTGTTATTATATATTACATATAAATTCAGTTTAATAGCTACACATTAAAAGCATAATAAAGACAAATTTACTTGTATTTTAATATGAATGAGTGCTGAAAACTCAGATTGAAATTCCGATTTTTTCTAAATGTTATCCATTTTGTCTCGTGATTAATGTAATTAAACAGAATTTGACTTCTGTATTTATCAGGAGCACAGTTTGCTACAAATGTTTTTTCTAATGAGTAAAAAAGGAATACCCAAAACTCCGGTTTACTTGGAACCTAAATCTCTTGAAAAGACAATTTATTGATTGAGAATATTTTAGGCAACATTACTTATCGTAGTGTAGAGACATTAGGATTTTTTTATGCTGAAGACGTGAAAATTGTGCCGAGCACGAGAACTCGCGCCGGGTATCTCATACCTTAGTTCATTTCTGCTATTGAAATATCAATTAATACTAATTCAGAAGTCAAACAACAAAAATAAGCGTTATATTTTCAGAATTTTCACAGGGCTAGTTTCGATGGTTTTACCGAACCACCATTGTCAACTGCAAAACCGCAAATCCTGATTTTTGTTTTTTGACTTCTGAATTAGTATTTGTTCGGCGTGTTATTGTGTCTTTATCAATTAATACTGTTTATAAACACACTCTACGTAATAATAATACATTACATAATAACAATACATTACAAAACAATACATTACATAATTTTAGTGAATTTAATCATGCATACATACATGTTTGAAGACAATTTGGGAAAACTACGTACTGATGTTCAACACAGACGTATTTCACTTTTTTGGCACATAAATCTTGATTTTCTGTCCTTATTACATGGAAAAAATGCACATTAATTATAATTTGCTTTGAGATTTTATACCAAGCAGTTCACTATTATCGATTTCCAGTTCGTTAGAAGTGCTTGGATAAGTAGTGTTTTTTCAGGCTTACGGTTTCTGTGTTTTTCTGAAAGAACGAGCCCCAGTGTTTTCAAAAAGAAACGTCGGCTTCTGAACTGTGTGGTAGGATGCTTCGTGGACATCAACAAACCTGGCATTAATAACAAGCGATTTTATATTCTTGTTGTAGTGTATGCTGGAGCCATTTCGTCGACAACGTCCACAGCTTCTTTCGTAAGATTATAAAACGTGATGATATTCTTTTTTTTTTTTTTTTTTTCCCAGTTCCATGGTAGTTTTGTCTATTTCATTATCAGTATGAATTGTGGATACCATAAATACATCATTGTTCTGTTTTGCAGAATACGAAACAATTATTGTTTCTTTTAGAAATCCAAAGACTGAAAAGTACAACTCCGAAAAGCTGCGTCATCAACCTCATCACAATGGATTTCGAGCTACAGTCTATTTTGAATAGTCCATCGGGTTATTGACATAAATCTCCATATTCCAGGTATAAAATACTCTAGAATCTACTAGTGCAAATATCTTGATGCATAATTAGGTTTTTTGGACATATATATGCTGTTTAAATCCGCACCACAGAGAACATTCCATGCATCTACGGGAGAAGCGACATCTCTTGAATAAGCTGTATTACCTTGGATCTTGCTAATTATATTCCTTGAATGCTTCCTAACATTTTGCCGGTATTTTTTCTTTTGCCATTTTGTAACTTTATCTTTACCAATATAAAAACAGGTTGTTGACAGTGAACTTCCATCTTCTGTTTCTATCTCAACTTCAGTAGAAGAACCGTGATTGCTACAGTATTCTTCATCCTCAGAGGCAATCATCAGATATAGGTTCATCATCACTAGAAGCAGTCCCGATATAGTGTTGAAAATATTCATTTTCTTGGTCGTAATTGAAATAGCGCGTCATAATTCGCTAAACTGAGAGGAGACCATCAGCAGAGCAACTGCACCATCATTACGACTTTCAGCTTTTGTGCTCTATTGATGGAAACTATCTACCATCCGCTATTAATATATAAAAAATATATAAAATTAATATATAAAAATTAATATATAAAAATCAGTAAACATAAATTTTCAACTTAAGTAACAATTCTCTAAATATTTATGTTATGAGCTTTATTGTAAACATTGCCATCTATGTAAACACCACAAGACCTGTATAATATGTCTCTGTATGTTATATGTATATTTGCACTAAACTGACAGAAAAAAGGAAAAATATGACTGACGCGAGGACTAGCACGGGTATGACATACCCCCGACACCTGTTTCTCAAAATCTATTTTGAGAGCTGAACTAGCTTTTCCCCTGCTGAAAGAATATTACCTTGAATAGAGCTACACGAAATTCTGGCTTAATCTGATAATAATTCGCCTTTTCTCGCGTGTTAAAGGACTCACTCGCCAAACCCTGGTGGTGGAGATTCCTCATTCATCACGTTTTTAGTTCGGGCGCCACTGTAGAGTCATTATTATTTCGAAGCAGAAGACAGGAAAAATGAGCAATGTCCTCTCCGGGACTCGAACTTCGGACCTCTCGAATACGTGCCAGGCATGACGATCGCTACGCCAGGAAAACATGCTAAGAAGGCGAGAGAAATACCTTATATACTCCCCCTTTTAAAGGGCAACTGGGAATTAGGGCACCCAGTCGCCAAATCCTGGCGGTGGAGAATCATCATCCACCACCTTTTTTAGTTCGGACGCCACTGTAGAGATATTAGTGTTTTTTTATTTATTTTTTTTTAAGGCAGGAGAGATGAAAAATGAACAATGCCCTACCCGGGACACGAATACGTGCCGAGCGTGCTGATTCCTACACCACGAAGGCATGCTAAGGCTTCGGGAGAAATACCCTATTTAGTAGGACCATTAATTTTCGACTGAGCATGAACTCAGTCTCTAGTTCCAGTTTAATTTTAACTATATAATTTAATTGCTTCTAATTATAAGATTATTTTTCTTCCGTATTGCTATCTGCGAAAATCGAATTCGAGAAATCTATCGGAAGTGCGGTATCTACTTTATGATGCAAATAAAATAAATAATGTTATTAGTGACAGAGTTTTCTAATTTTTCATCACCTTTCAAGCCTAATTATGATTGATTTAGTGAAGATAGGAATACTTAAACCAGATCAATACTGAACTTGAATAATATGTCTTTTTTCATTTTTATTACTTTTTATTATTATTTTACACTATTTAAGCAAATTTGAAGTATATTTCATTAAGTCTGCCTCTACTATAAAAGCATTAATGTATTTAATTAATTTTCTCAAAATAACACCCTATTGGAGTATATTAAATTTTATTCCTCACACTTAAATATATATATATATAAACTCAAAGTGGAATGAATATAGGCACTCAAAAAGACTGCGATATATGCTACAGAATATAAGCCTTGCTCTTCGTTCCCGCAGTAATACATGTTTAAATGCGCAGAGGTTCATATTGCTTTATAACGCAATTTCACTTATGTTTTATTTCTAGTATTATAACAGTCTAGTAGTGTTAAATAAAAAATGTAATGTAAAACGAATTCTTAGTAAACAAAGTAATAAAATTAATGGGTTCAAATGAAGGACGATGAAAACTGTAAGTGTACTATTAGTTATTTTCTCGGAAACTTTATCTTTCTAGAAACTAAATTTCTGTATGTTGTTCCCTAAATAATTATGTGGCGAAGAAACAGTATGAACATAATTTCCAGAAAACAACGTTCTAAATAAAATGCTGCCCTTTAACATATTGTAAGTAAAATATTATTTTAATGAGAAAATACGATTATTTTAGATCATAATTGCAAGAAAAGAGAAAATTTGTATTATTTCTGAAAGTATGATGTTGCAAAACGGCTTTTCTACTTGCTTCCTGATGAAGGGGTAATATAATATAATTTTATTATATATGTCATTGTTTTACATAACATGTAAATCATTTTAGTCCCTATGATATATTTGCTTTTCTTTAAGATATCATCCTACTTTCACATCATCACATATTGAACTCTTAAAAATAGTTAATAGTTTCGACACATAAAATGTGACATCTTTTAGCAACAACAAAAGCATTCCAGTATTTTAACTATTGTTTTTAATTTACTAACTAGGCGGAACTGAACTTTAAATATGCTTGTACTTAATCAGCATAAAAAAAATGCCTTGTAAATTGCAGTTTAAATTTTTCAAACGATAAAAGACTCCGAAAAATCAATAAATTCTTTTCTTTGAATAACGAATATCCATGGAGCTTAGGAGGTCTTAAGGCACAGTAAGTTGTTCAGTATTTTTCTGTGAGCTGTTTGATTTATTGTCTGGTTAATTATGACAATTATTTCAGTAAGATTTGGCTAGAGATTAATATTTCATAAATAATTTCTTAAGAGTTGGATCGTACTCACGCTACTAACGAGGAAGGAGCAGTAAAGAAACGTAATAAAAGAGTATTTATTGCATTTTGATATATTTAATCTTTAAGAATACTTCACTTTTTAATCTTTAAGTACAGCAATAATCCCTAAAATGATACCGACTCATCGTTAACTTGCTGAAAAGAAGCTGACAATTTGTCACGCGATTGGACCGGATTCATATTTCAGGTAAAGCACTCACATAAAGTGTAGCAGAATGTAATCAATACAATTCGATATATCTGAAATCAAGAAAATTTCGATAGGAGAAAGTGTTAGCACGAAATACTAAGTGATTCCGAATCCTAATCTAAGCACGAATCTTAAGCACAAAATCCTAATCTTCAATGGTTCTGTTTATAAAATTGGTACGGATATTAGTTGCATGCTTGTAAGTGAATAACCTTAAATAAAGTAAACCATTTGTAAGAATATTAAAACGTAATAATATTAATTAAAAATAAACAAAAATCTGAAAGGGTTCGGATTTTAAATTACATCCAAAGGGGCGTCCCTTTTAACATTATTGTGTTACATTTATTTATTAAATATCATGTTCGTCTCACTTAAACCATAAAATTAAGTTTAACAACAATATCGTAAAATAATTTTAAAATGAGCATATCTTTAGAATTCCCGATACAGAGTCCCGCACGCTGGAGATAAAATGTTTTTATTTTCTGTACACTTTTGCTGTTGCTCGCTATGAAATCGTTGAGTTTATTAATCAAAAATTCTTTGAAGTGTTACAAAATATATAATCGATAATGAAACAAATTTCAATTTAAAATTAGGGCTTCCACATGCCTGTATTTTATGGAAGATTACGTTATTCAAATTTTGATGGCTCTAGGTACCGTTGTTTTATCACAATGCAAGAAACATACATTCATGGAGAGTTTTCTTTATTTAATATTTTTAAATATGATATAGGGCTTTAATATTTGGTGGCAACAATTTGAAAAGTGAAACAACGCTTATCGTGAATCGACGCAAAATGCCAAAATGAAATCAGTAGCCCTTCTGGGCGAATTGATCATTTGGACTAAATAAAAAATAAATGACTAAATACTTTTTGAAGTAAAACAGCAGTTTGAGAAATATGGACGCTATGTTAGAGAGATAACCACTGAAGAAAATTTTTCTAATTTCTTCGAAGTTTCCGATCCTGTATTTGGTATTTATAAAATGCATAATGTATAACCAAATGAATAAACTTCTTCTCACTTTTAACTTATAAGCTTAACTTGTGCTAAATAAGAAAAATAACAGAAATAATTAGGGAAAAACCTCTAATGCAACACTAAATATGGTGCAGTCCAAATTAATTATTTTTGAATGGAAAAAACATCGAATTACCTGGTATGGATTATAAATACAAATGGAAGTCTAATTGGTACCTGCCAAAAGTTTAGATATGTATAATGCAGGTAATTCGATGTTTGATAAGTTTCCTGACAGAGACAAATGTTGTCATCATAACACTGATTATGGTTTTTAATCACAGAATATAAGGTTTTAACATGTATCTGAAGCAAATTCTTATATATTAACATGGAAAAAAAACGAGAAACCATTTTACAAGTTCGGAAGACTTTATTAAAATTGATTGGATCTGAAATTAGATGAAAATCCTCAATTAGGCAAAAAGGTATCCGTATTATTTTTAGTTTTACTTTCAGAATGAATTTTGCAGCTTAAAATATAGCCAGTAATGCCATTGATTATAAACTATTTCGGAATGCAGTTGCAAAATTATTTTTCTAAAATTTAAAGAGTTTTATTTTTCATTATGAGCAAAAGGCTTATATATTTATTTTGAAAACATAAATGGTAGAAGTAGTTTTATATTAAATTTAAAAGTAATAAAAGGAAAGAGTAGATTATAAATAATGTGTTTATTTCTACCACAACTGAGTTCTTTATTCTTATTTTTATAAATTTGGAATTTTCGATAAATACAAAAGTTGTTTTGATCTTATCGGAAATATCCATATTTTGTCGAAATAGACAGAAAATGTTTTGTGTTGGGGAATATAAAGCGATTCTTCAAACCTCTTTCTTATGGTATGAATTATAATGTGTGAGGTTTTAAATATTAGTATTTTGGAAGCTGTAATTTCAAAATGTTCAAGTTCTGCTGCATGGCAAGATTTTGCAGTTTTTAGAGCTGCAACATTTAAATTTTTTAATTATTATTACTTTTGAGGTTAAGATAGTTTTGATTTGGCCAATATATTAAAAATCGCACGTTTTCCAGATAATAACGTAAATGCAGTTGAATGTTTTTTTCAAAAAATGATATTTTTGAAAAAAAAAAAACGTTAATTTAATAATTCCACCATATCTTTCAATATATGGATAATCCCGTATTTCAATATATGGTGGGATTATTAATTTAACGGTGCTTTCTTTTGCACTAGTCAAACACTTGAAATTTTGACATTCCATAATATTAATCTTCTGTAACTGAGCAAAGTGATGAACGTAAACAAGCTGTTCTAATCGACACAGAGATAGTTAAAAGAAATCCCAAAATCAGAACTCATATTCAATAATTAACTCTCCTGGGAAGATAATATTCAAAAGATAATGAATTAAATAATCAATTTAATAGTAAATAAACTAGACTCATTATAAGTTCCAAATCTGGCTGGTAAAACACACATACACATTTTTAATTACGCAGAAAAAATCCGGAGGTTTTAACATTGAATTTTAACAAGTTTCTGTATAAACCGTTAGTAAGTTTTTAAATGTTTAGGTTATTTTTAGATATTTTAAGAACATAAATGAAATACTTTAGACGATTTTTTAAAATTAATAAAAAGGTATAATAAAGGATTTTGTTAGGCGAAGGGAAGGAAAATGCTAAGCTGTAAACAGAACTTTTCATACTGTTGTTATTATATATATATGTATATATATATATATATATGAAAAAATGTCTACCTTTCTAATAATAAATTAACAATAGCTCTTTAACTCCCCTCTTCATTCTAAAAATAACAAATCAATAACTTTCTCACATAATCATTACTGCCTGTAATTTTGAAAAAAAATACGTCATATAATCTCCATTGTGTACTTACAAATGAAATTTTAAGCCCGCATCTGTATATTAATCTGCTGTAGGGGGAATGCGTAATGTAATCAATCCGTGTGAAAGGTTTTTTCTGCGAAATCTCGCTCCCTTTTGTTTCGACTCTTCTTCCTGGTCTCTGTTTGGTTCACCGCTGTCTGCTTTGTCTTGCTGCTAACTACGCCGTTATCGAAAATATGATACGGTACATAAAATTATGGGGTTCATATTGCGCCCATGACAAATATGTTCCCATAACTAGTTCGTTGTGTAGTAATAAAAATTTTGTTCAATTCGCCGTCTACAAGTCTCACCTTTTATGCATCATTCAAACTACATAGAGAAACAACTACCCAAATCTGTTACTTCTGTCACTCAGTTATCAAGATAATTACATTTATTGTTATTACATACATATATGTCTTTACGCATGTATTCACAGACAGAGAGTCTATATAATAATAGTATGTGTGTGTGTATGTGTAAGTTTTATTTAAAAATATATTCTTGCGTGCAGTGCTTATTTTAGTTGCCTGGATTTGCTTCATATAAGGTCAAAGACATGCCAGATGAATAACAAACATTATATCTGCTACTTCTTGAGAGAACGGAAAGTGTGCTATGCCGTCAAATGTTTCCATTTGTTATTCGAAAAGGATTTATAATTCTGTAAATGTTTTAAAGAAAAGTTACATTTATGATCTCAAATTGAAACATTTTAGGTACAGGTAAGTACTTCAAAGTTAATCTTTACGGCAAGGAATAAAAATAAGCGATATAAGTAAGCGATAAATACAAGCAATATAAATAAGCTATAAATATAAGTGATAAAAATAATGAAACTTCAGAAATCTAGAATTATGATGAAAATTTATACAGAAATCTTAACGTTTTTCATCACATATTTTACTTATCTTTTCAAACGTATTCTAAACCAATGGTCTCAAATTTGCGGCCGCAGATCACATGAGGCTTCCCAAGCAAGTTTAGGCTGTCCGCGAATACGTTTCAGGTATGTATTTATTGTAAATACGGTATTGAAAGCATTTCGAGATTTCAGTTAAGTGTGAGCTCATGAAAATAATCATTATCATTAAAAAACGTAAATAGCACACCCGAAAATATATAGACGTAGCTAGTTAATTTATAAGCGAGATATAAATGTTATTCAAAGATTTGAAAATGCACATTTTATTAATTTTTATTCCTTACTTGTCAAAAAAAAATAAATGCCGTCAGTTACGAGTTTTTGTCCTAAAAGTAATCTCTTTGTTTAGGAATATATTTATATGTCAACAGTTTCCTTCCGCGGTTAAAAATTAATAAGACAATAACCCGATTGACAGACGAGCAACTAGAGCCGTGAGTATTAAAATTTCTAGCGACTTTTCTCCAAAGCTCAAATTTTTATCAGAACTGAAATACTATCAAGGATGAACCTGCAGTAAGAAACGCAGAAGTTTATAATATTTCCATGGATACGTGTGTATCTTTATTTATGTGGCGAAGAAAAATGCAATGAATAAGAGAAAGGAAATAGGTTGTCATTATTCAGCACTTGGAAATTTGGTTTGAATTTTAAAGTTTCGTCTGCTTGGAAAGATTTAATAATATTTTATTTAATTTAAAGAAAGTTATTTATTGACACATTATACATATTAAAATTATCTGAAATAAATGTTAGGCTGGATATTTAATATTCGGCTGTCAGTATGTTTGAATTACAAATTGCAACCAACAAAATTTTTGTAGCTATCAAAGTGTAGATTTTAGATAGAAAATGAATATAAATTAAATTTTTGGGGGGTTATTATTATTATTGTTTATGTATGTTTTGATAAATATTTAGCAAGAGAAGTTTAAAATTTAATTAAAATATTTTTTATTTTCTTGATAAAACATTTCCTTTTGTTGAAAAGGAAGAAAGCAATGTGGCCCTTCTTTTGTTTTCAGATCGTGAATTCAGTCCGCGTAAAATTTGAGTTTGAGACTACTCAACTAAAATGCAAGTTAACTTAATCTATTGCGTAATCAAATATCGGTATTTCTTATATAAATTTCAATACATCATTGTGTGCAGAATCAGTCATAAATAATAGTCACTGAAAAACTATTATTTTTTTTTCAAAAGCCATGTATGAAACTGCAGTGCCGCTCTCAGATTTCTCCAGTGTCAAGAATGTTTTAAGAAACATAAGTAGCTAATTTTCTAGGACAGGTGTTTTCAAAGACAACCCAAGAACTGCTAAATGAAACTTTTTAAATCATATGAGAACTCTGCACAGCTCTTATTATGATCCAATTTCTTTTCATTTTGAACTTTTACAGTTTCACGGCAAACTGCATCGATTATTCAAAAAACTTCTGAGCAAACATCACACACAGAATACAAGCGAGTTCTGAAATGTAGTGAAACTTTGGTTCATAAACAAAGTTCCCAAAAAATGTTTTTGCTGGCGAACGATGTCCCGAGAAACTAACCTGATAGTCCAAAATGCAGTTAATGCACTGGAAGAAATGGTTTCAGAAGAAGACGGAAGTTTAAGATGTTCCTATCCAGTAACATCTTTCTTTTCGTTTTCTTTTCAAATTTTGAGAATCAAACTGCTATTTAATCTCTGATATTTGTGAAATTGGATAACGTGCAGGGGGTCACAGATAATTATCACGTTAATATGTTGTAGCATAAATATTTATAATGGCAATGCAATGTGTTCGTTTAAGAGCATTTTAAAAGCAAATTACAGAGGATACATTTTTAATGAGATCAAGGCTCAGCAATTCTCAATTAGAACTGACCGACGTTAAGAGAAAGAGTAAAAAAAGAAAAAATAATCCCATACAAAGACAGCAGTTTTTCCGGTAATTTTACGGAATAGGTTTTCTCTTTTTAAACAGTAACATTGTGTACTTTTGATTTCTTCACTATTTTCTACTTATACCGTTCACTTTGCTTCGCAGAGATACCGTAAAATTTAATTCAAGTTTTCCTACTTTTTGTGTTTAGTATCGTGTGAAATATTTTGTATGTCTTAATGTATTTCATTGGTTCCGCCCTACAAACATGCAAAATACTCTTTCCTAAGTAATAATTTTAGATCCCGATATAGATTAATTCATTTTACATGAATTCTCATAGGGAAAATTATTTTGGTTTACAAATGTTTCGGATGACGAACTATCTTCAAGAACGAATTAAGTTCGTGAACCATGGTTTGACTGTACGCGCAAAAATGCCAACTACTAGCAGATGATGAAACTGAAATGCATTTATTTTATTATGCGAAATACATTTAATAGTTTTACTTTCATGAAATAGATTTATTGATCACTGAATTAATATAGAAAAAATGAGCAAAATAGGAAATTAAAAAAGAAAAGTTAGGAAATGAAAAATTCCATCTGCAGGATCTCATCCCGAATGATATCAGCAACCACGAGTTGCTTCTTCTTCGTTTCCTATACTTATTTTCTAATAAACAGCGCTTCTAAGTATGAGAAAAAAAGCACAAAAAAGGAATACTGAAGTTCCGAAACGTTTGTTGTTCCTTAAAGATTTTCTACTGGAAATACTCTAACAAGAGCCGACAGTTGTCTCTGTGTCTGATTGGAAAGAAGGAAAAAGTCAATAATTCTCTTCGAATAAAAGGGAAGGAAGTTATTCTGTCTCTTCCTTGTTGAGATGTTTACGGTGTCTTCGGAACTTTTTTTTTACCTGAGGCAACTTCTATCTGTATTCTTATATCGACTAAATAAAACAACCCGACGTTTAAAAGAAGGTGGAAGCATTCATAAGTGAAAATCAGAGAAAATGTTCCAGAAAATAATTTATCAACTACAGCAAAAGTGAGTTAAATTTAAGTAAAATAGCATGCCGAATAACGATCAATAGGGCAATCTCCATCAGTGTAATATTAAAACATTTAATAGGACTAGTTTTGAAATTCAGAAAAAGTATTTATACTTAAACGTTTGAGATATTAGGAGACTTTTATATATATATTGTCAAATAAATTTCCTTTCAGTAGATGGATTATTTTCACCCCAGTAGTATGTTTCAGTTGAAATACAAAACAAATTTCAGTTTTGTTATAACAAGACTTGGATATAAGCATGACGATGTGAACATAAATATTATGCCAGCAAGAGACTCATTAATTTAATATAAATGTGCTTTATAGTAAAAGCTATTGTTTTTGTTATTTCCAAAAAATTAAAGCTTGATAAAAAGCGAACTTGAATGGTGTTCATTAGCATGAAGCTCACTATTTATACCAAGTGTAAGTGTATTTTAATATAGTTGAATGAAAAGTTAAAAAAATAAAATATATCCATCTTTACGTATAACTTTAAAATGTTCTGTTACCTGGTGAAATGTAACAAAGTTAATTATCAAAATTTACAGGGACATTTTAACAGGATTTTAAACTGTCCTAATAATTGTTGCAATGCCATTTTATTTTAACAAAAGGTTTACTTGTTTTGAAAGTTTTTCATCTTGAGATTAAATGGAATACGCTAGCAGAATATGCGCAAATATAATCGAACTATGCTTTTTGATTGATCAATTATATGAGTACTAAAATTAAATCAATAATCAAACGCTCTCGTGGGAAATAAAATATGTATAAAATGTTTAATTTTAATATGTGCTTCAAGAAACTCTCAGATATGAATTATTCAAAAAAAATTATTGGTTATGTTCATTTTAAGTTTCTTAAAGCACATATCAAAATTAAAATTTTCTATCCAAATTTAATTTCCTACGACAGCATTTGATAATTGATCTAATTTTAGTACTCATATAATTGATCAATCAAAAAACGTAGTTCAATGAGATTACAATTGCGCATATTATGTTAGCGTATTCCATTCAGTCTCAAGACGAAACACTTTCAAAACAAGTAAAACTTTTGGATATAATAAAAAAAGCATTGCAACAATTATTCGAACAGTTTAAAATCCTGTTGAAATGTTCATTTAAATTTTGATAATTAACTTTGTTACATTTCCCCAAGTAACCTTCGAGTAATCCGAAGTTACTTTGAAGCTTAATTAGTGTATATTCCAAGTTATAATCTGAAATTTATAGAACATGTTAAGGTTATATATAAAGATGGATATATATGAATTTTTAAACTTTTCATTCAACTATATTAAAATAACTCTTGAAAGATATAAATAGTGAGCTTCATGATAATGAACACCATTCAAGTTCGGTTTTTATCATGTACTTTTCTGAAATAACTAAAACAGTAGCTTTATATTAAATTAATGAGTAATTAATCATCGTATTTCCTGACACTGTCTAAGGTCTTTCCGTATTACGTATGTTCATAATATACTTTTCATTGTTAATAATTTTTTAGATAAAATAATGTAAATGGCATATAATTATCCTAATTTTATTTTATTCTTCTAAATAATTATTAAAAATGCTATTTTTACTTAAATAAAATCCGATACTTTGCTCGTTTCTTCCTAGCTATAGGACTTCTGATTTCTTTTACCTAGAAGAATGTTTTTTGTAGTCATAAGAAAATATGCATTATTTCATACTTTAGTAAACTGTAAATTACTAATACAGAAGAATATGACGTATTCTAAGCCAACGGTTTATAATATTCATGCGCGCTAAAAGCTCGAAGTTTATTAAAGAAATGTATGAATCTATTTTTCAGTATAGGATTTGATGATAGACCGCAAGAACTGAAATTCCCAGTAAGGAATTGAATACGCAGATGCAAACTTTAAATATTTAACTTTTTGCTTATGAAGAGGGTGAACGTTAAAATCACAAAATCGTTCTAAATGTATCAGATTATTTCTGGGAAATAGTTTCCGGTTAAAAAAAAAAAAACCTTTAACCTAGTCGATGAGGTTAATTGATAAACTTACAAGACGGTAGTTCAAGTCCCAGTTACACATTCCTTTATAAACAGCGAATCATCATCCGTTGAAGATTTAAACTTTGTTCTTATGAAAAGTTTTGATGAGGATTAGTAAACGTAGTCTCAAGAGTTTTAGGAATTAGAATCTATAGAGATTCCTTAAAAAGTGTCGACTTCTTATGAATAAGCTCTTCGAGATTTCGAATCAGGTTTAACCTTTGAAGAAGGTCGTTATGAAGTACAACTTCCTTGGAGTCATAATTTTGATAAATTAAAAATTAATTGCAATAATACTAAGAAAAGATTTTTATTTTGTTGGTTTGAAGATTTTATAAGGATCCATCCTTGAATGCCGACCATAAATCTGTGACAGAAAATACTGAAAGCTGAGATAATTAGTAACTGAACAAAATGATACAAGTCAGAATCCGGTATATCACATCACCTGTAATTCGAAAGAACAAGTCCACAAGAAATTATTTTATTCAGAATAAATGTCTTTCACGCTTAAAACTCTAATTTAAAAAAAATACATAGGAATTTACTTAGAACTACATAATAATAAAATAATTAGTTTTTAATATACTACAGAAAATAAAGCAAATGGTTAAATACCAATTTTTGGTTCCCTGTGGGGAACATTCTCATAAATGTGACCACCAATCGCAACCTTTTTGATGAAATTTTAAAATTTCTTAAAATCTCCGAAACAGAGGTGCAGTATACTTCAATTTACATATTTGCAATTCCCTTCTTACATTAATTTAGATGCCAAATTTTTTAATGTTATAGATTTCTAAGTGGGAAAAGGATTTTATTGCCGAATTGCAAATTGCCCTTTTTCTAATAATTTCAGTCTTCTGTAGAAAATATTTCTGCACATGGTTCCTCCATGTATTTCTTGCTGAAAATTAAGGTGCGAACATTTCATGAGCATATACGGTATTTGGCAAGGACACGTTGTTTAAAGATAATTCTATTGTTAAAAACATTTTAATGTAGAAAAACGTAGAGAATTTTTAATTTTCACTAATCTATAAAGATTAATGAAAATTAAAGTTGCTCCTTTTAAATTTCTAAAATCTCCGAATCATCATTGTTGTTGTCAGAATGGTGGAAATTTTCAGTGTCATAAAATAAAAGGAAATTTATAGGAAGGGCATTTTAAAACTGTTAAAAACGTATGGGTTACCATACGTTGATATAATTGGTGTTTGATTTTGTGTGCATACATTGACGACAATTTACAACTCCACTACCGAAAATTTGGCTAAATAAAAGAATAATATTTATAAGTTTACTTTGATTGAAACTAAGTTTTATCTTAAAAGTATAGATTTTCTGCCTTTAATTTAAAAAATAATGCACGGATTCGAATTCTCAAATTTCATTTATTCATAAACACACGAAAATGATAATTTCATAAATTTGACTTATCACAGCATCGTGAAGTTTGTCTTCAGTGCAATATTTCCTATTTTCTGAAGAAGCCCCAATTTTTATAGTTATTTGAAGGAAACTAATTAAAATGTCAAGTCTGCTTCAGTTCCTTTAAAAAGTTATTAAAACGAAAGTAATTAGAATCGCAATGCCGTTTCAGTTCTTTTAAATTCCTCTTTAAATGCATACTTTAATTTCTCCATATATGTCTGTAATTTGAAAGTACAGAAATATGTGATAGGGAATGAAAGTATAATATTCTTCACTCGTTAAGATTTGTTAAGCATATAGGAAACTAGTTTAAAAACAATGTCAAAGAACATGTTGACGCTCTGAAAATATTCACGAAGAGAGCAAGCCCCATGTTCTGAAAGAGAAACCTGCCACGACAGAAATTTTGCATGATTGATGTTCCTGTTACTGTAAAGCAATTTTGAAGTAATGAAATTTTAGTTCAGAAAATGTAGTGTCGTTATTACTAAACCCTTGAAAACTGACAAAAATGTATTTTTGCTTTTCACATAAATAATACTATTTTTTTTTTTTTTTTTTGTTAGGAATGAAAACAAAAACGTGAAAACTGTTGTGTAATAATTAAGTTTTGGGTCTGCTTTGCTTCAATGTTTTAGATACAAATTGCTTAGTGTAATTAATTGTCTTAAATTTTAAGTTCTAATATATTGTCAATTAATTTGTTTCTATTAAATATGTTAACTTTGAAAAGTATTCTCTCCAATCCTAAAGCATTTACTTGGGTTAATTGTTAGGCTTTAGAGAAACAAGGACTGTCTTGGAAAAGAACTCCATGGTTTAAGCGTCATCGGTACTTAAAATGGACATCATGGATTTATAGAGCTGAAATTTACATAGAGTAGTCATACACCTTTACAAATTATATTACTGTAAGGTATATCCTAATTTTATAATAGTTATTTTAGGTTTATAAACTTTCCTATCGCCTCTATCTTACAATTCCTTACCAGAATGATATTTTAGAATCGCGTTAAATGCAAATGAGGGGTAGAAAATCTTTAAGTTCCACTGACTTCGAGAAAGACAGCGTTAGGTTTCCTGAATAGCGCGCGTTTGACTTATGGCTATGTCTAAATGTTACTAAGCTCGGTCGTATTACGCGCCTTTTTATAGCTTCGCTGGTTAGTTCTTACATTTTATGTTAAGCCTAAGTGGAGGCTTTTTGCACGCTCTGAGAAAGGGGACGTCTGTATATCTTTATCTTGAGAAAATAAAGTGTAATTAACCCTTTTTGAGTTTACGTTTCTGTTCTTGGTCTTAGGCGATTATTCGCTTAGCTTTTCTGTAGCTTCCTCAACACTTAGTTTAATAGAATAAATGGGAGGAACATTTCGAGTTTTTATGTCTAGGTCAATTAATGATGGGCGTCAGTTAATCTTTTTCTAGGAACCCTTTGCGACAGAAAAAGAGTTACCAGCCTATTGGTGCTGAAAATGGCTATTGTTTTAGAATGAAAAGTGATTGTAAAGTGATTGAAAAGTGATTTTTGTATTGTTTTTGTGTAGAAAAAACTCACTATTTTGTAGAGCGTAAAGGGAAGAGACCTCTTAAAACAGAGAAACACTGATGTTTCGCATTCTTTCGGATCTTGTGTGGCTTGGGGCGTTGTTTTACTGAATGTGTTCAGCTGCTGCTCAGCAGCATTTTGTATTTCGTGATGAGCAAAATCGTCTAACCCTTTTGACGGGCTTAAGCGCAATGTCTCGATAATAGCATCTTCAATTTTGATTCGAGGAATTTATTTACAATCTGATCCTCTAAATTTCTACCATCATCATCACCTTCTTTTTTAAGTATAGATTCACCAAATTCTACCATATTCTGCTCCCGGTCCCGGCTGAGGCCTCTGCCGTATATGGCATTCACTATCTATGGCAAGATTTCGACACCAGGTCAGATGTAGTTTCAACCGGATAATATGCCACATCACAAGTTTGCTCAGCCTTCAATGACATAGATCATAAAACAGTGTTTCCGTTCTTCCCGTGAATTACATGGACACCGTGCTTTGCTGGAGGTTCCACAACAATCAGTCACCCGACCCGTTCACTATCAATGAAGTTATTTAAGTAATCCTGTTTTTTTTTTTTTTTTTTTTTTTTTTCTTTCTTTTTTTAGCAGATGAGTTTCACCATAGTTTTAATATAAAAGTCTAAAGACTAAAGATTCCTCAACTAAATAAAACTGATTGTCAAAACATTTAAATTTTGTTAATGATCAAGTTATGTTATAATATCTATATCTATGTTTTTTATAATCTTATGATATAGCATCCAAAACGTAATAATGAAAATGAAGTTATGAAGGTCTAACACCTTCCTTTGAATTGAACTGAGATTAAAAGTTTATTCTTTAATGAAAAGGCTTCTCTATTAAGATCTAATTTAATTTAGCTGCAAATTAAAATTTAGCTTAATTCCCGAGTAACTTTAAATCTATCTCATATTATGCTACTATAAGCAAAAATCTAAATTTTCTTTAATTGGATCTATCTGTATTTCAACCTCTTCTAATACTCTTGCTGACATTTTTTTACACAAAGCAAAATGTTTAAATTTAACCATCTTTAATAATAAAGCCACAATAAAAGTTAATAACACAGCGAAATAATGTAAGGAATATTTATATCCAGCATTAACAAAAAAGACTCTACGAATTTTTATCAAAGATAGGTCTACAGTATCCTTTAAGAAATGATTCGTAAATGTCTGTCTGTGTGAATATGCTCTTTTAAACATATTTTATCAAAGCTTTGAATTATAAATAGTGTAATATTTAAATGCATGTTTTCAAAACAAGCGAAATGTTTCAAACTTATTTTAAGGTAGATTTCAAATAAAAAATATTCAAAAAATTTTTAGTAGTCTAATGTATTTTTATTAACATTTTTGGCCATGGATGAAGCACAGAACAAAAGAAACAGTCAAAACATTTAAACAGTATTTTTCAAGCTGACATTGCAAATTATAAAATACATATATTATAAAGAATAGAATTTGCGTTAGCATGATTCCTCTCATTCCATTTCTGTGAGCATGATTTCTGTTTTGGTAGTAAAAAATTATAGTAACTGACTAGCATTTAAGAAACAAATCTGATCATTAAGAATTTGGGTATCGCATTTCAAAAGTGCATACTGAAGAATTTGAAAAGAATTCTTCATTCAGATCATAGAGAAATTTCTTAAAATATCAAAATAAAACAAACGGACAACGATTGTTGTAGACATGACCAGCTGTATTGAGCAGAGCTGAGTAAGTAAATACAATAAAACATCATCTGAGCTACGAAGAGAAAAATAATCTTCGGAACACTGTTATTAAATTCAACGCCGATACAGTTACTTTTTTTTTCCTGAGGATGAAGAAAAAATATAAAAACAGGAAGAGAGAAAAACAGATGCCAGAACAAAAAATACAAAACATTAAAGAAAACATGGAAAAAAGATTAGCCCAAGTTTTGTTAAATTTAGTTTTCTAGGTATAGAAATTTCTTAACTGAAACAAATAACCTTAAATTTGCAGGTTTAAAAACGACATAAAACCAAAGGAAATAAAAATTTCTTTTTATCCTTTAAAAATATTTTTTAGCCATTCGACAAGATGATTGGTAGTTTGCTATAAATCTTCTAATATGTAGAAAAGAGATAAAGCAAACCCGTACTTTTCGGCATGGGGAAAGGAAAAATGCAGCAAACTTTTCAAAGTGTTCTTTTAATACCATATATTATGTGTCATACATATGAGAGATATGACATTCTTTTTTTCGAAATACATTTCGACTTTTATGCATTTTGGTACTATGATCAGACTTAAAAGAAATATATTTTTCTAGTTTACCTCAAAATATCATTGTTATGGCTTTCCTTGAATAAACTAACCAAGAAAGATAAAATTGAAAATTCTTCGACATTTACACTTTTACGCTTTCAATGTACCAAGAGTGGCATACTGTTGAATTGAATTAATAAAAATTAAAAGTCAGGCTTTTGATTAATTTTACTGATTTATTCGATTGCTCTCAAATTTCGTTTTAATAATGACATTTTAATCTGTTGGAATAAAAATATATTTATATAGAATATGATATCTTCTTTTAAAAAAATCTTTTTCTATATTTAACTTTGTAAAGGCTATATCTCTATGAATTATCTCCTAGCTTTGTAAAACAAATCAGAAATCAGAAAAAGGGTGTATAAGACCCTTTTATTCGAACACAACTTAACAAATAACCCAACTTGGGTTAATACAAGCCAAGCATTTTTGGCTAAACAGAAATACGTAATAAATAACAATTTTCATGTGCGGTAGATTAGTCTACCGACTCACAGAATGCTTTAACATGCAGGAAAGACTCTGGTTTGTAGTAAACCGGCGAGACAAAGTCAAATGGCTAAAAACACTCAACGCCGCTAACTGTAGTCGCTAATAATCACAGCACAACGTGGCCTGGAATAGGTAGAGGTAGACGCACTCTAGAACTAATTTCCGAATTCTTGCTTAAATAGCACTTATTTCTATCTTAATCTGACTAAACGTTAGCTATATCATTTACGTTCTGGCATGTAAAGCGTGTGTGAACAGAGAGTAATTGGAAAGTAGTCAAACTTAAAATGAGCTATTAGTTAAAAATAAATAGATAAACCTCACAACTCTTAGGAATGCAGCGAAATCTCTTAATGAAGATCATCCGTGCTTCCTTAAGAATTCCGTCTTCTGTAAAGATAATCGGGAAAGAAAAGCCGTTATTGGAGAAATTAAAATTCCATTCTTATTTCTTTTTTCATAAGTACTGGTCACACACAGAAGTACTGACAGATCGTTTTCTGAGGGTAGAATTCGCGGTGAGAGTTTCCACTTTGTTGAAAATTTTAAAGGCAGTTAATGGACACGCATCAAATGTCCCCAGCTGAAACGTTATAGATAACAGCTATTTCTATGACTGATCTTAGAAGATAAAATTCTTAGAAAAGAATTGTAACAAGTGTAGCCGTAATAAATCTTACCGTCCATTAACCTTCGTAAGAGAATCCACTGTCATAGGTTTGGGCCAATATCGGAAGCCCGGTAAATACATAGATGTTGGTATGTATATGGTATCTTTGTGACATGGAGTACTTAAAATACAGACCAACAGAGAATCCTTTCGAGAGCTTGTGGAAGGACAAGAGAGGTAGAGACAACTGTTGGATATACCCCCAGGGTGCTCTTCACTGAGCAAAATTAGCAGTTAAAGTTGAAATGCAATTCATAAGCTGTTCAAGGTCACTACTTATTGATTATGATTATTTCTTTGCTATAAAGACCCCTTCGTCTGCGCTTGCGAACAAAACTTAAATTCTGACAGGGATTAAACAGGCTGATAAGCACCATTTCCAAATGGACCAACTGCTCTGGCCGCGGGGTAAAGTAAAAAACATGCTCATATATCTTATTGAGATTCGGGTCAGGAGGGTATAAACAATAATAAAATGTAACTAAATTAAAATAAAAGTTCAGAACAAGTAGAATCACAAAAGTATTTTTTGTACCTTCTTACGTGATATTAAGGGGTCAGCATTTTTTAGCTGAATAATCATCTATCAGATGTCTAAATAACATGCTTCAGAATGACGTAACATTTCTAACTGATCAATAACTAAACTTCTCGAATAAAGATAAAAAAGAAATTAACTAAGCATTATAAATTAAATGTTGAGACAAATTACTATCGTTAAAGCATTGCAGTTATTTACAACATAAAGTACAAAGCAATTCCAATAATATTTAGTAAAATGTTATAGTATAGACCATAGCAGTAAACCATAGCAGTAAACCATAGCAGTAACCATAGCAGTAACCATAGCAGTAAACCATACCAGTAAATCATAGCAGTTATTTACAAAATTACAAGATAAAACATAAATCAATTCCAATAATATTTAGTAAAATGCTATAATATACTGAACATATAACTTTAGCAAGAAATTCATATATGGCTATTAGTTTGAATCCAGATCATCTGCTTCCAGCTCAGTCATGATATCTTAATTCAGAAATCTAGCTCATCTAGTAATTCACATTTCTTTCATTTTCATTTTTAAAGTTAGTTGTTTGAAAACTGTCCCTTAAAATGACGAATCATTTATAGTTTTATTTAAGCTTAAATCTCAAGTTATTAAAATTTAGTTTATTGCTAATTTTGCTAAATTTGTGACTATTAATGATTTTAAATTTCATCCAAATTTAAACCTTAGAACAAAGACAGTCTATAAATAGTACATCGCAGGCTTTTTCTTTAAACTAGCAATATCCCTGTTATTTGTACGAAGGAAAAGAGAAATACAGGCGTATTGATAAAATATTAGAAAATTTCACTAAAGTATGAAAAATGCGAAAATCCTTATGGTAGAAAATGAAACCTAAAAACTATCCTCAGCCTAATAACGAAGTATGGATATTATGCAGACAAGCAAAAAGAACTTTGTTCAAATAGATTACAGCTTGTTTGAACAACATCGTAGTAATTTGCAAGGAATTAATTTCGAATGAGCTAATATAATTCATATTTTTGATATTAATATCAGTTTAATCAAAAGAAATATTAAATATTATTTTAAAACCTAATCACTTTTCTTAAAAAATATTTTTCAACACTAAACATTGTTACTACCTCTGTACTATGAGAATAAACCCTCCAGAATGAAATAGACGGCACATAACGGTGGTAGAATATTATGTGAGGGTTCCGGGAATAATCAAAAATTATTGTGCGCACTAACGCACGGGTAGTTAAGTGATTTTAAATGCCAATTTATGATACCCCAAACACTAGAAACTAATATCTCTGAAGACACACTGCTCTTTGCGTGTTCGAGAATAGCTATGAAAAATGGGAGGAGATGCAATCATCGGTAGACGACGAGAAATCAGACATCCACACCGGATAAACGAATATGGAAGCTGAATATTATTTCACTTGTTGATGGCAAATGATCCATTATCAGTGGCTTAGCTGATGCTGAATAAAATGCATGTTTACGTAGTCAAAGCATACAATTTTTTGCATTCTGTTGGAGGAGATATTGCACCGCTGATCTCTGGAGCTTATGATAAGCTTCCATCATCAATATTTATCATCGCAATGCAGAGTACCAGTAAAATTTGAGATTGAACCACATAATAAAGGAAAAGAGTTCCCGCTCATTTGAATTACGATTTCGTTTAGATCATGTCAATAATTGTGTCTGAATTTGGATTACCAGGCAATTAATTTATCGACACTAAAAGCCTGGAACCCTAAACATGTCGCTGATGGAGATTTTATAATTCAGGAAACGTTCTCGTGGGTGTTTGGTGAAGCTGTGGTTGTAGAATACTCCACAATATCTGCGATCCGTATCGGTATCATTGCTGATGAGTTACAGGCTTTCATAACCTCTGTCAATTCCATCAACAGCGAAAACTTCCATCACGACACTGCTTAATTTAGAAGTCAAACAACAAAAATCAGCGTTATATATTCAAATTTTCACAGGACTAGTTTCGATGGTTTTACCGAAACATCATCCACAGCTACAAAAGCGCAAATGAACGAGATAAAATATAATGATAAGATAAGATAAGAAAGCCTGGACAGGAGATAAGCCACTGGCGCCATCTGGTGAAGAAACCAGAACTAAAAAATAATTTCTTTAAAGGCTGAAGGCAAAGATGGATTGGAATTAGGGTCGTTAACTGGAACAGGATTTTTTTTTTGAATGTGAAATGCCTCTAGAAAATCCAGCTCACCAATGGAAGATGATTTTTTAAGTAATTTTGGCAGCAGAAAAATTGAAAGTGTGATTTTCGGACCAACAATGCTGGGCAACAGAGGACTTCTGTGTTTGCTTGTTTCTAACATATGCCTCATGTTCCTTAACGTGAAATTTTAAGGCTATCTTAGTTTGATCAATGTAAATTAAACTACACTGACAAGGAATCCTGTAAATACCCCAGGAATTCATATCCGGTATGGGGTCCTTGAGTATGGAACTCGGAATTTTTTTGATGGGAGAATAAACGACCCGAAAGTTAAGTTTTTGCAAAATACGTGCAACTTTATAGCTAATTGATGGAAAGAAGGGAATGACAACAGAATTTTTATAATCTCCTTAAACAAGAGTGTGCCTTTTGGTGTGTTGAAATGAGAACTTTTTAACTGTTTGATTAATAACGTTGGGTGAAAATCCCCTGTCGATAACTATTGCTTTTAAATAATTTAGTTCTTCATCAAGGGTTAGTTTGAAGGAGCAAACTTGAAGAGCGCGGAAAACATAGGAATAAAATGAAGCTAACTTTTGTTTAGTCGGATGACATGATTTAAAGTGTGGTGGAACGCAAACCGATGAAGGTTTACAGTAAACCGTAGTGCTGAAGTTGGATGTGTTACGTGTGACCAGAATGTCGAGAAATGGAAAAGAATTGCAAGTCTCAAGTTCAAAAGTGAACTGAATAGCAGGATCAATAAAATTCGTTGTTCAAAGAACTTTATTTAAATCATCTTTATTACCTTCAAACAGGGTAAAAGTATCGTCTACGTAGCGGAACCATACCGGGAAGTTTAAAGTATCAAACAATTTTGATTCATAATAATACATGTAAATATCAACCAGGATGGGACTGAGGACACTGCTTGTCATTGAACCCGACACAGTTCGACAGTAATTTCAGAAACATGATGATGAGTTCCATTTTGTTTTGTCCTTCTAACCCATTGAATGCTAATTTTACAACACACATTTAGAGCGTCTTGCTGCATAGATCTCACCACATTCTCATAATATGCAGGAGTTTATGTGACACGTTCTTACAAATCTGATATATCTTTCTGGATCAGAGTTTCTTAAACTATGGGTCGAGAACCCAATTAAAATCGGGGGACCTGCAGTAGAGGGTCGTCAAAAATTTGAGCAATTTTGAAATTTCTTTAACTTATTATAACAATTTTACAGTTACCAAATATTTTTACATAATATATCTGAAAATAAATAAAGATTTGTTAAAGAAAAAAAAGAAAGAAAACGTTTCGAAACATGTTTTATAATAGGAATGTTCATTTTACTTCAAAAATTAAAGTCAATGACCTAAAACTGCAATGCTGTGTATATTGCAGTACAAGTGAAGAAACTGACACACGTGTCGGATTTGCGCAATGCTTATGGGGATCTCATAAAATTTTCATAAATATTATGGGGTTTCCAAACCAAAACGTTTAAAAAATCCTGCTCAAGATCATATAATAAGAGAACAGCATGCAGAGAACCGGTGCCTCGCCGATTAAAACAGTCTTTTGGCGAAGTTAATGCTGGGCTTGGTGTGAATATTAGGGATTAATGTTAAATCCCGTTTTGATAAGAAGTGTGTTTGAATTTCTGTAGTGCTATAGGTAAGCTTGTAGTCTCTAATCAAATTAGATTTGACGTGTTAAATTTATATAACTTTTGAAAGGAACTTCGAAATAAACAAGGTCTAGTTTGCTCATAAATATATGTGTGCATTTTCAAATTTATTCATTCATAAATGGTGCAATAAATAAACTTAATGTGTTATATTTTTTTTAGGTTTAGATATTTTGATGTAGATAATTCACTTCACGCAACGTAAAACACCTTATTTTTATTGTATTGACCTAGATAAGTTAATTGAAACCCACAAAAGGTATTACAAGCTGTTAGGAATATTGCTTAGCTCTCTGAAATCTATAAATATAAATTCAGATATTTATTTAATGGGGTTCTTTTTATCAATCAATTTTTGTAGTTCTGAAATATATTCACTTTAATAAATGTCTTCTTTTAAGAATATTTTTCATTCTCATTTAAAAGTATTATAGAGTCTCCTTGTTCTTTTTGGTAGCAAACAACTTAAACTCTACGTAGAAGACGAAGCAGCGAATATTCGATATGTCTTTTGAGAATAAATACCGCAGAGGAAGGCTTAAAATAGCCTGTTTATTTAAAAATAAATTAAAAAAGATGCACGCTCTTGGAGCTCACAAATTACCATCACCTGTGGCTAACGTAAATTTAACAAAAAATAAGAATATAACAAATTTATAATAAAGTAAGATATCTAACGACTAGCTCCTTAGCTTAGGTAAACGCTAAATGGACTGCATACAGCAAAGCCGAGCCTAGAAATATCAGTATAAACTGAAAGGTGTCTAACACCGACTAGAGAGATAAATTTGCGAATTTAAATTAAATATCAATATATATATAATATCATACAGTCATTTTCACCTACAGAAATTATAAGACGCTTGCATTGCATAAAACGCTTCTAAACTTTTCTATACCTTTAGTCGTTAGCGTCGCGTATTTAACTTTGGTAGATTAATATGATAAACAATATTCATTACAACAATTCTAACTCTCTAAATATTCTATCAAGATTTCGCACCATTCTGACGTAATTGATACAGACTTAAAATTTGAAAGAAAATGTTTGGTTTCAGCGTACCACATACAACACGGTGTGAGCGAAGAGGTTAATTTTGTCGGAAGATGGATTTCATATTTTGTATAATGGAAATAAAAGTACTCGCTTTTGTAAATATGTTATTTTGGTTGAGTACAAAAATAAAATGCTTCCATATTTCAAGATTTTATGTTAATTAATTGGTTAAATCAGTTATTATGATTTGAACTTCACTTTAACTTCTTCTTTCCGTAATTCTGCCCAGAATATAAATTAGTTGTTGTGTTACTTAAACCTAGGGTTAGAATGTTTCAAAGCTTCTTGCAGTTACTATTATCGTAGGCTCTGCGAAATTTATTCTGGGTTTACCTACTTACTAACCGACATTAAAATACGCGCCGTTTATTTTATTGAGCCAGCTTAAATAGTCTATTTTGTGTTGTATATTCAGACATCGTCACCTGCATTGAAATTAACTTCAGATATGTTAGCTTCAGAGATGAGTTACAAAGAAACGTAAACAACTCACGGGAATATTTCAATTCTCTATCCAAATATCAACTTGAACAAAAACCTAATAATTCCACCCAAAAGTGTAGAATGTAACCTCAAACACCCCACATAACCACAACAAAGTCAAAATCCAAAAAGAACTGTAACTGTCTTCTCTAGCGTATAACTGCGAGAGACACCAACTGGGAAAGCTTCGATGTAACAAAATGTAATTGTTTTCTTCAGGATCTGAAAAACATCTGGCCAAGCGGTAAAGAGATCTAATACCCATCAGAAGGAGGACAGCCCGCAGTATGGAATGCACCAAATGCAACGCATTGTAAACAACGCTTGATGGAAACTCTTGTGAATCCTCTGGAGTGTAGCTATGTGGATAATTAGTGGGGCTAGACAAAACACATATCCCTAATGGTTAAACAAGGGATGACCAGAGCTCTTCACCGTATCCATATGCATATGTCATGTTAAATACTTGCAAGTAGCAGAGGTTACTCTCTCGCGCAAGTAATGTCTTCTGTTTATTTAAAAGTTTGTTTCAGCATTCTTAAAAAAGGTCATTTCTTCAGATTAAAGCGATAACTTGCTTTCTGTGTACTAGGGTCCGCAGAACGTTGAGGCAAGTCTCTAGCCATAGCAGTACCGTACATATTTCACAAACGAAGAAAGCGATAAGCCAAGCATCCATTACTAATTATGCTGTCTTTTCATAAGGTATTTCTCCCGCCTTCTTTAACATGCCTTCGTGGGCATGTTAAAAAGCACACTCGGCGCATATCGAGAGGTCCGAGGTTCGAGTCCCGGCGAGGGCATTGCTCATTTTTCATGTCTCCTGCTTTGAAAAACATAATGTCTCTACAGTTTTACTAATGATGTCATTAGTTATGTCATTAATTATGCGAACAAGGGTGATAAAATGTCTTCATTTCTTGTGCAGTAAATATATATTTTGGCATACATACACACACCAGAAAAAGTCACTACATGTAATTTTTTCAATGATTCAGTTATCCAGGTACAGGGTGGTCCTAACTGATTTCAATATCTCGAGTTCTATTTCCAATCCCCGAGAAAAATATGTCAAATATGACTTCAGTGATATTTAAAAATCGAACTAGGTTACTTGATAACAGCTTAGATTTTGGAATTGAGACGAAAAATAAACATAAAAATTTTAATCAACTGCAAGAATATTTTGCATTTTATGAATCGTACAGTGAGAAAAATAAAATCCGAAATGAAAATCGACTGATAAACATATTTTGCGAAGTTATGTCATCAATTCGATCCCTGCTACATCTTATGCTAGATCTTTTCCTCATTTCTTTTTTAGTTTACCTTTCTCGGATGAAATTAAGAAATGATTTGAAATCTCGAAGGAAATCGAAACTACCACTGACTGCTTTAAAAGAAAATTGCGAGATTACAGGAATAGTTTTATTGATTGCCCGAAGCAAACACTGAAATCGCTTTTCATCTCTCAGAAGCGAAAACTCGTGTGCATACAATAAAGTATGTAATAACATATTTGATCTGAAAAATGGGCTTGTCTTTACAAAGAACGCTAATAACTCATCTGTTTTCTTTTAATAATGCGAAATTGTTTCCGAGATTTTAGATGCTAATGTGTTATTTGGTTTAGAGGAAATTCTGATGGGAAATGAGAACAAATAGTTTATCGCAAAATATTGTAACTTTAACCTGGAATTTAAGTAAATGATTAAAAGCTTTGGTGTCTTGTATAAATTATGCAGAAAAGTGTTAGATTAACACTAATAAACCAGATTTGTATATAATTTGAATTTTTTTATAAAATGTTTCGCTACTTCATTTTAATCTTGAGCATTTATGATGCGAAATATTGCAAAATATTTTTATTCGGTTAACTTACAAAATCAAAATTTGCTTTTTGATTTGCATCTGATCATGCACATTTACTAGCTCTTAATTCTATAAATAAAATATTTAATAAAACGACTTGAAGGGAACTGCGGTTGTGATTGATTTTTGAAAGACCTTAATTGCTAATTTAGTGTAACAATATACTTGGTTATGAAATTTATGATCTGGGAACCTTTAATCTATAAATATTGAGAATAGCGACAGGGATAAATTTTTAAGAGAATCTTCGATTTAAGCACAAGTTATGTGAGAGTCGAATACAGATCTCTTAAAGTATTTCTCATAAAATCTGCGTATTATTATAAATTATTACGTTGATTTTCTTTTGCGTTTTTAGTATCTAAATGCCGGAAAAATTTTACTTAATCTAATTTTTGAAAACCCTGGTTGATGTGACAAAACGTTTAAAGTTATTCTGTATATTTGTGTTACTAATTACTTTCTAGGAGTTATCTTCTGATAGAATAATTCGTAAAAGAATATATTATGGGTAAATAGTAGTAGATTATATAAACATTTATTTTGTATAATAATTATATTTTATTTTTGCATATCTGAATGAGCATTTTTATTGATATTTTCAAAGAACTGATTTTTCGATGAATTCCACATTTACTTTTCCTCTAAGTTAGTAATTATGGTTTTAAAAATGTTATTATAAATTTTTTAATGAAAACATTTTATTTTGCACTCTAGCGTACATAATTGTATGATTTCTTAATTAAAAATTGTTATATCAGATTAGTTCCATATAGATTGTTTATCACAATGCGAGAAACATGCATACATTTATGCGGATTCTTCATTATTTAATTTCTTTAAATATAAAACAGGGCAACAGTAATTTTAATAAACAGTAAAATATTTAGTGGCAACAGTAAGAAAAGTGAATCAACGCAAAATGCCAAAACGATATTAACAGCACTTTTGGGCTAATAAGTATTTTACATTTTGCAGAATGGCAACAGGCTTGAATGAAAAGTGAACCAAAGCATTTAAAGTAAACCAACGTAAAATCGCGTTTCGAAACTAATAGCTCTTCGGAAAAAATATAAATATTTATCATTGACTTAAAGTTTACTTTTTAACACTAATTATAATTATTGAATTTATAAATATTTCTTAATTTATTTAACAAAATATGAAATTTTGTAATATTCTTAAATTTAATTATAAGCCTGTATACTTATCTTCTTCCTTAAACAAATCAAATAATTACCTTTTTTGTTAGAGCATATTCTAATTCATGTTAATATAATAATATTCTTCCATACTTCACATAATTCCTGTCTCTTTTTTTTTCCTCGATCTCTTAATATCACTTCATACACAAAATGTTGTTAACAGTTTAAGAAGAAACTAAAAGCGAGACTGAACTCTGCTGTCTAATTAAGTTCGTAGAGTGAAATGAAACATCAGTCTTTGTGTTATTTTTGTGCAACTTTGCTGGAAACTTCTTCCGCCATGAATATCTTTCATAAAGACTTAAAAGATTACATAAGCATGTAATCTTTACAAAGAAATTCTTAATTATGTAGGCTACTTTAATTCCAAATTTCATTTTCCTTCCAAGCTTAGAATAAGCTCTTCGGGCAAATTAAACATGTTTCTTGTGAAATAATTGCAAAGAACAAGAGTAGACTTGTTTAATTTTGCCACAATTTTAACTGAAGAGAAGCCATAAACCTTTTCTCTTGATGTGCGTTATGTACATTGTAAAAGTAATTTCTTTTACCTTCGTAAGCTGTCGCATTTTTAAAACTTCTTCCGTTTTAATAACATTATGTGACCTACAGTTTATTAGATCCAGTATTATTTCTTAGTTTATAAATGCATTCCCTTATTCCTATGTATGAAGTAAGTTATTTTAAGTAAAGCAACTTTATAGACTGTATGCAAGAAAAATTAATGAAATTAAAATTTATAAAATGTTAAATTAAGCTTTATAATTTTCTACAAACTAATTTTTGTATATTAGAGCATGTTTTATCCTGTCGTTATTAAGAAGTTTTTATTAATAATTACATAATAACTAACCAATTTTCTATCATTAAAAACGCAATTTTGCCAAATTTCATCAAGTAATTATGTGTTTGGGTTTTTCTTATGAGCCTTTTACTGCTCTGTGGTGTTGTACACCATTAGGTGGTGTCGTAGTGCGACAATCAATTTAATTACCGTATTTGACCGCATATAAGACGCACTTTGTTTCCTAAATCTGGTCTCAAAAAAAGTTACCTGCGTCTTATATGTGAAGGACACAGGTTAACTTTCAATACTGAATGCTATTTTTAGCCCGGATAAAGGTCTAGACACACATAACTTTTTCTACATCTACATGTGTGTGGCCTTCTAAATAAGGGTGCGTCTTATACACCAGTGAGTCTTATATGCCGTCAAATACGGTAGATACCTACAAGTATTCAATTTTCACGTGCCTAATATTTGCTGGCCTGGAATCAAAAATGAGTACATTGCGTTATGAAACATAATATCAAGAATAAAAAAATGTTTTACTTACCCAAATATCTTGCGGAAATACCTCAGTGACAACACTATTTTCATCTAACCTCTTATTTATTTTATCAAAAACATTTTCTGGATTAACTCCTTCACATCCAATCCGCCCGACAAGGCCCTACATTGAAGCAACCAGAACCGCCTGAAAACGGCCGAGATTGTAATCTTCTTTTCTTCCCGCCCCCTAAGGTATATAGAAGCAGGTGCTTTTTCCCAAAATGCATTGTATCAGTTTACAGCAGACAGCTTGTCCTAAGAGTTTTTTTTTTTTTTTTTTTTAAATCTTTTAGTTGATCGTGACATTTCGTTGTTGATTCTTTGGTGGTACAGTGTGCTTTTAAGCTTTAAACAGCAATAAAAGAGCAGTTTAAAAATTTAAGGATTATATTTATTTTTGAACAATTTATTCCTTCCTATAAAAATAACGGAAATAAACAGAATCTCAGTCGTGATCATAACAAAGCCGGAAAGGCTTGTTGATCTGACCTTCAGAATAGTTTTATAAAGAAAGGGGTCAAAGGCTAATGGAATCTTTGTTAGAAAGTACAAAGGATGTCACTGGACATCTTCACACCTATTTTCTGCGTTAATGGACGGGGAGGGGAGGAAATTGTTCTGAAACTGGAAACGTATTTCGAACGGTTCGGGTATTTTGAGAATACAACTTAGCGAAGGGTCTGGATTTCAAAGAGTTAAATATATCTACACAGCATACAAAAAATAATATCACAAGAAACGAAATTAGAAGAATGAAAAAATGGCGCCGTTTAATTGAAGGTATAACACAAAATCACAATCTGCTCGCATCGTTCATTTATGCTCTGGAAATCTTTTCACATTAATTGTGTACGATACCAACATTACCTCACACACGTGCAAGATTTTATTTTTTACACATTCTGTTTAGCACACGGTAATCACCACACGGAGACACACCGATGACAATGCACTTTCTTGATACGAACACACATTAATATTTTACTTGAAGATGTTTTAAATTTTAGCACGGCATCAAGACAGATTAATTTTCAACCTAAACATTTCATCTCATTTTTGCAATCTTTTAGCTACTGCTTCTTTGCCATCCAAAAGAACGACGATGCTCCATGAGCGAGATATGCAGGCATGCAGCCTCGCGTCTTTGCGAGCGGAGGTCAGACAAGAGCGAGAGAGGGAAAAAAACCTGTTTTTATATATGCACGTGCAGTTCTGCGATACGATTAATGTTACGATGCTGATGAATTGCGTGGTGGGAGAAATTTCCTTTCTCACATGCTCTCCTGTAACTTTAAATTAGTATTCTAAATAAAATTTCTAATAAACCTATTTGGAGACATTCCACCATAAACGATGCAGCTAAGATTTCTTATCCATACAAAACTAGTATTATGTCATTCTTCAACTCATATTTTTACACTCGTTTCATGATTTCTTAATTTCCAGTAGCATTTCTAAGTGGTAGATAGTTGTAGTATAATAACTGTAGTATATTAGTAAGTTGTAATATAATCATGGCAGAAACTTAAGTTCTTATACGAAGTTATGAAATTGTATGAAACATCATCTGGTAAAGAAGAGAAAGGAAACGGTGTAGCGGACTAAGTTTTTGAACTAATGAATCGAATGAGAAGATGTCAAGAAATCGCTGTTCCACATTTGAAAGAATCTAGAGAAAGGCAAAAGCTCTGGTATGATCGCAAAGCCGTAGAACGTAAATTTCAAGAAGACCTTAATTCTAGTTGTGTCTCCTTCGGAGGCAAATAAATTATCAGTTAAATGACTAGGCCCTGGAAACATAGTTTCACAATTATCAGAGACAAATTATGTACTCGAGTTTCCCGAGAAAAATAAAACCAAGGTCTATCACATTAAATGCTAAAACCGTATTTTCAACGAACAGGAAAAATAAACCTGCTGTGTTTAGAAGACAGATTAAACGGATATGGAGATGAAATATTAAGTCTGAATTATATTTCAGATACTGAAATGCCTGAAGTTTAGCAGGGCATTTAGTTGAATTCATTATTACCTGAAGACCAACGAGAGAATTTAAAGCAATTTGCCACATGTTGTCTCGTGTTGTTCATGTGGGTGATGATGTTGTTCATTAGACTTTTTTCTGTTGAAGTGCATATGAATATATTGGGGTTCATGCAGTAAATGAGCACCAATGTTGATGCGATTAGCCGGCCTTAGTTCCCTATAAATAAAGATTCCCATATCCCATTATACACAAAATAGTATTTTTCCAATGATGAAACGCCCGTTGAATATGTGCCTTTGCCATCATAATTTGGTTTATACATTTCATTTTTTTGCGTGAAAGTGATATATAGGTGCTATTTTACATGTCTGATAGTACGCAATAGAAAAGGTTCTTCTTACTGCCTTGAAGAAGCAAGTAAGTATAGATGAAAAATACCTGGCTCTTGTTTTTTCATTCAATAAATGATGAAAACCCAGTTTCTGAAAACTTCACATAGTGCGGGTATCATACAACTTCTGCTTGATCATTGTCTGTGTCTCTAATTTGCAAGGGGTCTCATGTGATTAAGATAGATCAGGAAGTTTAAATTTTCCTCGGCAAAGTGGAATGAGCTACCGGAACACATAGCTCCTCTCAGACCACTGTTTTCACCAAGAAATCTATCAAATCATTATTGGGCTTCCTTTCAGCTGTACCATGATCTCCATACACAGAAGCATTCCATTTGGAAATTCTTCAGTATTGGATTCTTTTTATAACTGATGCAGAAGAACATATGGGAGATGCTCCTTCTTTTCAACTTGACTCTTCATATATCATATCCCGACAATCAAAAGACCTAGTTATCCGAATAAAACCATTCACACTGATATAGGGTCACTTATATATAATTATTTACTATTTGATACATTAAATTATAGGGCCATAATCAAGGACATTTAGGAAAATACAGACTGGAGAAAGCCGTGAACACAATTCTCAATGCCGCATTATAATTCTTGCATAACGTTATGTAGAAAATTAAGGAAAGATACTAAATTCCTTATTATTCAACTGAACAGTTTGAATATAGTTTTATGAATGCTGATGTTAATGTATTAATCCCATCTGCGTTCCCAAATTTAATGTTTGGAATGTGCTGTACAAAATCTGGTTCTACTAACATTAGCTGTACGCACTTACATTTAGTATTCTGCCTATTTCTGTTTTTTGCTTTTGTTGTTACATAGTAGTTTGGAAAGCCTTTAATTGAAAAACATATGATGAAGGGTATTAAAATCTTTATTTCTTTAATCGGAATTTTTGAGATACGCTGCAAGAATCTGTAATAAAATGCTAAGGAGTTTGTTTCGCAAGTGTTTCATTTCAAATGTCGATCTAATGAGATACTTATTAATTCCTCTTTCCATTCCTTCTGCGGAATATTCTCCTATGATATGTTTGAACTAAACAGATGTTCTAATGTGATTCATCTGTTATTTTGAATTAGCAATCTTTTTCAAAATCCAGTCTCTAAAAACATTGGAAATTAATTTGTTTGGAATATGCTGACCACATGTATAATTTTGAAAAAAATGCATTTTATAATCTAACGTTTTGCATCTAAAAGATTGTTGAAAACTTTTGTGTTTCATTTTCTAGGATATGTATGAAGCTTTATTAAATATTTATTATTAAAATAAATGGGGCAAATAAGAACTTCTATTTCGCAGTTTACCGTAGTAAAGTCATAGGCGCGTCGCAGCATCTCTGGCTTCGCTTCACGGAAAAACAGGACTTTCGTTGAACACTCGGCCATATTTTTCATCAAACATATTGTTACGAAATGTACAGGCGTGGTAAGATAGCTTCCCCGCAAAGCAGTTTGAGGGTTGCCATAAATTTCAAAGGAATGCAGGGTTGCCACATTTAGCGAGAAATCGCCCGTTTGGCGACATTTGGCGATATGCCGTGGAGGGATGGAGAACCCTCTGGAGTTCTTACCGGTTTAGCCCAGAATGTTCTCGAACCAAAGCCGAAAGCTATATAAACCCTGCTGGTCCGCAGTCAGTTAGTGTGTCTCAGAGAGTGTGCTTTGTCTAGCGAGGCATGCGGGGTCGTCGAGTGCACAGAAGGAGTCTCTTAGTGTATCGCGGTTAGGGCATCGTCGAGAGAGCGTGTTGAGCTCCGGGAACAACTGAACCGAAGAGTCGGGAGCTGTGCTCGTGTGTCATCGAATGCATCGCGAGAGCGTGGAGAGTCTGGAGAGTACGTGAAGTTCCTAGAATTACCAAGCAGAGTCAGGAGCTGTACTCTGGTGCTTTGCAGGAAGCTGTCTCCACCGTTATTGCCTGAGAGTGTGAAGGCTGTGTTGCTGATTGTTCCAGCGTGTTTATAGTAGTTCATCGACGACTGTAAAACGTGTTTTGGAGCTATCCTGACAACACTGACTAATAAAGTGTGTTTCAGTGCTTCATCAAGTATTCACTCCAAATCTAGGAACCCCGTACGAACGTGAAGGAAGGATATAACGTAATAGTTGGTGTCAGAGAAGAGAAAACTGCAACAATATTTTCATTAATAATTTAATTAATTTTTATTCTGCGTTCTTAATTGAGAGCTCTTAAATTTTTCTCAATACTTACATTTCAGTTGCTCATCTATTTCCACTAAAATTATATTTTTTATGTTTCTGTTTTTTCCGTTTAATCTTGAGAAAGTCTTATTCACAATTTTATTTTTTAAACCATCGCTTTATTCAAATCAGTTTCCGTCATATTTTACTCGATTATCCTCAAACATTTTTCGCACTAGTCACTTTCAGTTAATTTTGCCTTCTCAGCATTTGTATCTGTTCACGTTGATTTTAATTTCTTCTTCTTGACGTCCCTTTCATCTGTTGACGTTCTATACATATTACGTTCCTCCGTAATGGTCTGATGGGGAAACAAAAATTAAGAAGCTATTTAGAGTCTGAGCAATATTTATATCTTATAAACTACAAATGTTACATTCAATCTAAACACATCATTAGATAGACGAAACAGTACATTAGCAAATACACAAAAAAATTAATTGGACAAATGTATACGCATAGTAATGCGTCAAAATTAGCAAACTTTGGGTGAAGTCGCAGCTCCGTGGCCATGTGTGACCTCAGGTCGTCCGGTGTACAGACAGTCGCGCATGGATAGTCAGTGTGTTCAGTTGTATTTGCTGCAATTTATTTTATTTCGCCAAGCTAGTGGTATTGCGATTTATAGAAATTTGACGAGTAAAGCACATCGTGTACCTTTAAAATTTACTGTAAGCAGCGTGAAAGAATACAGAATTCAGAAGCAATCGATATTTTTATGGTTGATGTAATTGTTAATGGACAGTCAAGATTTATTCTAGCATCCGTATATATCCATTACACTAGTCATTCGGGATACTTGAACATGTACTTGTGTGTAGTACATTGACGAAATATTCTGAGACTAATTTATTCATCGATGAAATGTTTATTGTAGATACAAATGTTTCTATTATTATGATGAAGGACTTCGATGTAGACGTCAAACTAAATGGAAAGATATTTGATTTTATGAAACATCATTTTAATTTCGATATGGTACCATGTAACTATCCTGGTACACATGGCAGTTCATTTACATATTTAACATTTACTAGGAATATAACTGCAGACATCTTAAATTATGTATCTTATTTCTCATATCATTGATCAATTTTACATAGGGTCATTTGAATGAATAAATGTAATAAATAAAAAAATCAAATAAAGGACGTGTGTGTATGAAATATTTTGTTTGTTTTATTTGTTATATAATATTCTGACCCTTCGTTAGTAAACTTACGCATCAAACAGCAGCGGCTCTTTAACCTAAACCATTAACCGCTGGTGTTGCGTTTACGCAACGGTCAAAACAAATGCGTATATAAATATAACTACCTAAGATATTTTATACCAGCAGATGATTTTTTGTAGGGAATATTATGAAGATTATTTCTGTAAAAAAACAATCATTTTGTTTATAATAATTAATCTCATACTTTAAGCAAAATTTTCGACCGGGTATTTTGGTTGAAAATATTTAACGAAAGAATCGCCGTCTTTATGATTGATGTATTTTTAGTCAACGTCACCGTTTATCAGAACATTACATCAGTCAGATGTTTATATTTCTGTTGAGTAAAAAGCGAAAACAGGTGTTGCGTTGACGCAACGTCAGCAGGAAACGGGTAGTCAATCTCCTTTTTCACTCATTCCTTTCGATGTTCTCGTTCATGTTCTGGTTGTTTAAAAATGCCTGGAACGAGGTATCTTACATTAAAAGAAGCACTTAAAACATTTTTTTATGAAGAAACAGATGATGATTATGTTAATAATGACCAGAATGAAACATAGTGTTCTTATTTCCCCAGAAATTGCAGAAACTAGTGACGAAGAAGAAAGGAATGGCAATGTTTTAAATAATGATAATGATATTTTACCAAATGATACTGCTGGGGAAGTTGAAATTCACGTAAGAAGTAAGTTTCAGCCTTCTAAAAGCAGTTATAGTCATACTAAAAAGTTTAAAACGCAGAGGATTGAAATCTTGAAGTGGATAAAAAAGAACTGTTAGTTATGTCTCAGGAAAAACATGAAGAAAGAGATAGAAGAGAAATTATAAAAGACAAAATACAAGGTAAAACTAGTGCACAGATTTTCGATTTTCGTTTCGGTTTAGACACTTACTCTCTTCTCCTTGAACAGACAAATATATACGCTCCGAAAAAAAAATCACAAGTCTATATGAGAAGATTTATTGGAATATTTTTGCTTACAAGATATTATTCTTTACCTCAAGAAAAAATGTATTGGTCTTTTGATAAAGACATTTCTGTTCCTGTTGTACGAGAATCGATATCACGTTTGCAGTACAGGAATATGAAGCAGAATTTCAATTTGACAATAATCAAATTGACAATACTGATAAATTATATGAGGTGCGACCGTATCTAAACTTACTAGATATCACCACTTTTACTACTGGAAATATAAAGTCTCTTTTAGATTTCAGACGCGAGAATGCATTATTCCTTTTGCAAACTCTTTTTGAGAGTGTAAAATTAGCCAGAAATAGATAAGGAACAGGAAGACCTAGTAAATTCAGCATTCAAAAACCATTGCATGGAGATGGTAGACATTTTATCGTAAAGTCCGTTGATAACAAAAGACTTTGGTGTAAAGAGTACCATAGCCAGACTGTTTATAGATGCAAAGTATGTAATGTAGCTTTACATCATGTTTGGAATCAAGCTCTTCATGCTTGAATATTTCAATTGAAATAATCTGTATTTGTAAACGAAATACAATGTATATTTTAATATTAAATTAATTACAAGTAAAGTGATTTGTAGATTTATTAAACGTTATACAGCTAAAAAGTAATCCTGCGCTCCACTCAAAAGAAACATCACACGAGTACAAACCTACTCACTAAACATCCGTAGCCTTATTCCGCTGACATTGCGCGAACGCAACACTCGCGTTTTCCACAGGTAAGAGCATTTTTTTTTATTTTCAATGTAAATTTATGTTAGCCTTCTTCCGCAATTTGAAAAGTTTTTGTGGAGGTCAAAAAGATCACTCCTCACGTTGACTTTCTAATTTGTTACTGAAAGTTTTTTACTTGTATTTCATGCTTATGTTTCCTTGTAAATTAAATTTATTATATTTTCTTATTAAAATATTGTTTTCATTTACGTATCTGTTAATGTTTTAGTAGAAATTTTGCAATTAGGGCGCTATGCAAAAATATCAAAAGTAGGCGCGCCGTGCAGTGAACGAAATTTGAGAACCCCTGTGTTAAAGCGTGAATACTTTTCTTACGTAAACCATTTCTGTAGTAGAACTAAATATCTATGACCAAGGATTACGAAAATAAGAACTTTAAGTAGTTTCTAAGGACATAAGGCATAATATCCATATCTTTTCAGAAGAGAAATTAGAATATACACTGACTACCAATAAGTATTTGGACACCTATGATAGAAAAGAAAAACTAACTTTATTCAAAATCAATAGTTGGTAGAGCCTCCACAAGAGGTAATTACAGCGTGGACCCTCCGGGACATACTTTCCACAAGTCTTTGTATGACAGCTAGTGGTATTTTCATCCACTCGGCTTGGAGAAGACATAGTAGTTTCTTTACCTATTTTGCACGGGTAGTGCACCCCTGAATTCGGCGATGCAACTCGTCCCAGAGGTTCCCGATAGGGTTCAGGTCTGGACTCTGGGCAGGCCAGTCCATTCGATGAACTCCATTGGCACCATACCAAGCCTTGGTTAACGTCGAAACATGACAACTGGCATTGTCGTCTTGAAAGTAACAGGGTCCAACCCGTAAAACTGCCACAACGTAGGAAGCACATTGTCATCCAAAATAGTGCAGTAGGCATCGGAGTTGAGCTTACCATGAATGGGGACCAAGGGTGCCAGCCCATACCAGAAGAAACACCTCCAGACCATAATTCCACCTTCGCCGAACTTGACTGTTGACACAATGCATTCTGGCAGGAGACGTTCTCCAGGTAGACGCCAGACCCAGACCCTGCCATCCGTACTGTAAAGGGTGAATCTTGATTCGTCACTCCAAAGAACCCGTTTCCACTGATCTACGGTCCAATTTCGACGTGCTTTGCACCACATTAACCGAGCAGCGCGGTTGGACTTTGTGATCAAAGGCTTATGGGCAGCAGCACGAACATGAAAACCAAGCAGATGTGCTTCCTTACGGATGGTATTCATTGAAACAATACTCCCGGATGCCTGTAGAAACTCCTTGCGGATGAGGGCCATCAGTTGGGTGCGGTTCTTCCGAATTTCTCTGGACAGCACTCGTCGGTCTCTATCTCCCAGTTTCGTTGGTCTGCCGACTCGGGGCACTCACCTTCCACTTCTTAATCACATAGACCACTGTCGATTTTGGGTACTTCAGATCGCTAGATATGTCCCTTAAGGATCGGCCACATTTGTGATACCCGATAATTGCACCTTTCTCGAAATCAGAGAGCTCCGAACTGCGAGGCATCTTGAATGCGACTAAAGCCGATGCAGTTTCCTACATCATATATACCAGCGGAGTACGTGACGTACCTTAGGACCGCAGATATCGTCATTTGCATAGGTGTCCAAATACGTATTGGTAGTGAGTGTAATATCCTACAAGATTTGAATAGAGAAAAATCTTTTCTACGAACAGCAACTATATATTCTTTGAATATCGCCCAAAATATGCATTTTAACTACATTTGGATAACTTGTATATTTTCTGTATAAAGCCGGACAATCCATCCATACTCTCTGGTGCAAGACATTCCTATTGCACTAGATATATTTAGTGATGAATAAGGTTATCTTTAACTGCTAGTTTATTTACTGGTAGCATCTGCATCGCTTATTTTGCAATGAATTCAGTGATGCTGACTTTTTTCTGAGGGGAAGGGGGCGTTTTATTATACACATTCCACCTAAATGAGAAAAGGAGTTCAAGAACAGAACTGGGATAGATGTACAGGACACCAGGATTCCATTATTTAGTGCGCAAGTATAGTGCAGATGCACTGCGGTGCCAGATAAATTACATTGAAACAAGGAAGTTACGTTTAACGCATAATATATTTTAATCAGGTACAGGTACAAATATTAAATAGGCAATTTCAACCATTGGTTGCACAGATGCAGTCCAACCAGGTTAAATAAATAGCCCCAACCCAATACTGACGAAAAAAACACGACTTTCGAAGCTCACAAGTTCGATTTGCGGCGTATTTTGAGTGAGTATTTAAGTTATTTTGAACACACAGAATCTATTCTTACAAGCATCCGTGCCTTTTCCGAAATTGGAAATCGGATGCCAGAAGTTATACTTACCGCATATGCGTAATGTTTAGTGTTACACAGTACAGATGCAAGATGTAATAATTGTGTCGCTGATAATCTTACCAGTTTAACTATACGTATTTATACATCTACCTGCAAAATCAACAGCTTATTCCAAATCCTGGTTCACTAAATAGAATGTTTTTGCATTTAATTGATTACTAAATAGAAGTATTTTGTATATTTTATCCTTCAGAGTACTCTTTATTACACTTTAATATTTTCATTCTTCACAAAAGGAAGCATTTTCTGAAACATTCCTTTTGGGAATACATTGCTCTTCCTCGTACCTTCATGTAGTGACATATGATGTAGAACTGAATAGATATGTCCCTTAAGGATCGAACTTAAGGATCCCTTAAGGAATCAGGCATGAAGTGCAGGATCTCTGCACTTCATGCCTGCTGCAAAAGCGCATTTAAAAGCACAATTTTTGATTTCGAGAACATTCGGGTATTACTTATTTTTGAAAGAAATTTTGCAAGATATTCAAAATTTGCGTCGTATTACTAATAATGAGTTCACATTATCTGACACAGATTTCAATAATATAATTTCTGTGATACAAAAGCTGGCAAACCATATAGAATTTTATAAAGTTTTATTTATCTGAGGATAAGAAGCATATCAAATTAAATCTAGCAATTTCTACATGAAAATGCATTATATCTAATTAGAAACTGCATCTTACTACCTATCAATACTTGAAACACATGAACATCAATGATTGCGATGCCTTGAATTCGTAAAAATATAAGAGAATAGAAGATAAAAATAATGTAAATCATTTTCATTTATATTTCACTCAGCTTTGTAATCATTGCTTAGCTTAACTTGATAATTTAATTTGTCATTTCAAATTGATATACGGGGCTAAAATCTCATATATAAGAAAGCATATTCTCATGCAAAATCTGTTATCCGTAATCATAAATCATTTGTTGCTGCAGAAGCATAAGTGAAAGGGATCATTACATTACTTTTTCTTTTCGAATTAGTTTCAAAGACAAAATTAATTTATTGTCCAATGACAAGAAAAGTTTCTCTTGACTTAATTTAAAGTTTATAAATTTTATAATAATAGCTAATGAGGCTTCGAAAAGTTAATCAGCGCATTTATTCTTAGGCATTTCTCATGCGATGATTTATTTTGCTTTAATGGTACGTAATACAATAAAGAAACACTAACACTGTTTATGCTTGAACTGAATTTCATCATCCCGTAAATAAACGGCAACAATATCAACGAGTCGCTGATATTACATTATCGGGAAAGAAAAAGGAAATTTAATTTTAAAAGCTTCTATTCTTCACTGAGGATTTATTCTCATCATTAATTTTAGTATGTATACACATTAACTGTGACTAATTTTAAGAGCTATTCTACTCTTTTATATTTGCTGCCTAATGAATATGAGAATAATAGCTGCCTGATGATGTTTAACTAAAAATTCAAAAGGTAATAGCTCATAATTAATGGCGTGTCAGCAACAACATAACAGTTCTACCAAATAACGTATTTTAATGCGAGAAAAAAGTATGTCTTTAAACTAAATACTTATTTCTATACTGTTCTGAAGAGCTCATTTGTTTAAAGCTTTAGGTTGTTTTTTGAGAGGTATTTAAAAATTAAATCCAGAATTATATAACCAGTGACTGCGTAAAGAATTTTAGTGCATTATGTATAATATATACTATAAAAATCTGTTGCGTGTCTATCTGTTTGTTTGGTTGTGGTATTATCTTCTTCAGAACAGCGGAGAGTGTAATTTTGAAAGAGACAGACAGACACGCCCGGACTCCAAAATTTAATGTGAAGCCATTTAGACCATTCTCCTCTTCGTACGACTTCGAACCAGCCAAGATATTAATTAATTCTGAAAACGATAATTATCGCCCTTATTTTTCTGAATGGCAACAGTTTCCCACGGCGGAAGTAAAACTTTTCTTTATTTCAAAAAGAGTTGTCACTGCTCCCTTTCAAATCGTAGAGTTTGTTATTCAAAAAATTTATAAGTTTTACAAGATATGACATAAAGATAGCATTGCCAAATATTAAATGTATTATTATTATTATTCAAGATCATGTTCTGACATTGAAGAAAGCGCGCGATGTCATGTGACATCACTGTAAGTCGAAAGTTTTTCGCTAATGTCAGCATTTTAAACAAATAACTGCTGTTGGCAAATTTTTGGTTTCAGATTAAGATAATTGACATGGTATATATTGCTATGTTTATTTTTTACTGATATTTACAAAAAGTAGTTATATTACATTAAATTTAATCTGTTTCGAACAATGATTTAAAAAATTCTGCTTAAATTGATATTAAAATACAATCAGTTACAAAATTCGTGTTTGGGCTGATAATTGTTGATCATGTGTAAATAATGTGCTTTTAGATATGACAAATAATTATTATTATTTTCATCATTTAAGAATTAATACTGTTAAATTAAACTGCATAAAAATCAACAAAGCTATTACTTCTGACTAATAAACCATAATCATCTTGAAAATTTTATGCAACATACAGGGAAATGAAATATCATTTTAGGGCATTACGTAACACCTACAAATAATTCAGTAAAATAAAGAATGCAAAAGAGAATTGACAATGAGTTACAAATAATATTTTGTTTTCCTAAAATGATAAAAAATTTTAAATTCTAAACAAGCACTGTTTCATGCGAGGAAGGTATTCGAAGAAAGAAACTTTTCAAAATAATTCAGGAAAACTTAGAGTATTTAATGAGTTATTCTGCTTGATCCTATTAGTATTTCACAGTATTTGAGTAAATTGAATTGTCCCCACATTTGAATTTTTAGTGTTATAAACGTCATATATTTTGAGCAAGGATTTTTGGTTCACGAATTGCATAAAGATGGCGATTGAAAGGCCGAAAATAGCATACATGTAAATAAGTGGAAATATTTTTGTTTCAAGAAACTGGATCTGATATTTGTCCTTATTTTCAGATATTTTAATGTATAATATAAAAACATTTCTGTTATTGCTAATACCATGAAGAAGGGTTTTCTTAAAATAAGAAAATAAATTCAATTGGATTTTTTCTAGTTTTAGATTCTTTTTATTTGTTTCGTTTACTCATAAATTCAAGTTTTTCATAACAGGTTAACTTTTCAAAAAACGAAATTTGCAAATCACCAATTTTTCATTTGATAGAAATATTAGTTTAAGGAGATGCATATTTTATTAAAATAAAAAAATCTGATATGTACACCTTATGACTCCCTTGTACGGAATATTAAATTATACGCAATTTTCTTGCATTTATTTAAGCATACTGAATTAACAGTTAACAAATTTTGAATTAAATTTACTTCGTCGATGGCACATAAACCACAGTAGAATAAATGCACTTTTAAAAGTTCACTATATTTATTTACCATAGCGACACTTTGGCGCTAGGCTCAATCAGCAAGGTTACATCTCATTCATTTTATAATCAGAATGCACAAAATTTATATTATCGGAAGAATTATCGCATGCTCTATTCAAATACTATAATAAATATAAAACGATATATAAAGGAAATTAAACAAATACACTGCTGGCCACTTAAATTGCAACACCAAGAAAGACAAGAGATACCACAACAAAATTTATTTAGTAGATAAGATGTTGACCAAGTATCAAACGATTAAATTTATAGACTTCTGTGAAGTGTGGTTCCTTCCAGAATCAGTAGCCAGAGTAGCCGCCCATTGTTGGAGATCACCGCTGCCACACGCCTCGGCATTGATTCAAAGAGACTTAGCTGTGTTCTTGGGGTACAGCAGACCAAGCAGCTTCCACACGTTGCCAAAGTTGATCTGGTGAGGTAGCTTGAGATGTAATCTGTGTCAATCGTTCAGCAAGCATGGACCACATGTTTCCTGTCGGTGAAAGATCCAGAAAACGTGCAGGCCAGGAAAGCAATTCAATCTGGCGATTGACGAAGAACTCTTGGACAATGCGTGCCACGTGTGGTAGCGCATTATCCTGTTGAAATATGGCTGTGGGCAAGCCCTGAAGGTAAGGTAACTGGCTCCAACACCGCGGAGATGTAGCGCTGGCTGTTTAAAGTACCGACAATGCGTATTAGAGGAGTGCGAGAGTGATATTCAATACCGCCCCATACCATAGTACCCGGTGCAGGACCAGTGTGGCGGTGCATAACGCAGCCGTTCAGCATCCTCTCTCCACGGTGTCTCCAGACTCGAATACGATCATCGTGGTGTTGCAGACAGAAGCGTGACTCGTCAGTAAAGACAATTTCATTTCATTCTGTCGTCCACATCCTTCTTTCATCCTATTTGTAATATAACACCTTTCATCATTAAGCGTACATGTTCATTTTCCGTGTATTTATTTTCAAGTGTACCTTAGTTCTGCTACTGTGTTACCTGCAGTAAATGAATACGTAATCTCAAACTAAAAATTTATAAATTTATTAAAAGAGAAATGTTACATTCTTTTCCTACCGCTTCTGAACACTTGTCTTTTCCTATTTTATAAAACGTTTTGCGTTAAATTTTACATGAAGTAAATTAAACCCAATAAACTTATCTATCAAACATTTATCCACTTTTACATCAGTGAAGATTAAAAGTAAACTGAATATTTTAACTTCAGAAACATAATACCTGCATAAAATCCTGTTACTTTTGTGTCAGAAAATCTGATATGTGACATAAAGATTTAATTGTGATGGAGGTATTATCTAAGTTTCAACAGTATGCAAAGGACCAGAGGAAAATAAAAACCTACAAGGTTTTCCTACTTAGATAATTACAATGTTCTTAGAGAATTTTTTCTGTTGCTTTGGGACCGAAACACAAAGCCTCGCGTGAACAGTTAATTAAGTTTGGACCGAAATGCAAAGCTTTGCTTTTCACCCTCTGTAATTTCAGTTGTCTACCGATTTCCTCCATTTCTAATTAATCTTCTTTTAATTAACTTAGAACGCACCTGCTACTCTTACTCTGGTTACCACTGATAGGAATTTCGCAGTTCGATTTGATTGCAGATGATATTCATGGAATGGGAAAAAGATTTATATGAAGACACATCCGGTGAGATGTCTGTAGCAGAAGACTGAAACTTGATAAGCTTGAAAATTTCTATGAATCTGGTAACTGTCCATTTTAATTACACTATAGACAATTTGTATTTACAATGAATTTACCGGTTGCCAATTCAATGTAAACGATTAAAAATGACGCATTAAACATGCACATGTAATAAAAATAGCTTAGCTATTTCTGGATGTAAATACATTAGGCAAGTTCTTGCGTAATAAACAATACGTTGCCAGTTTTAAAGAACACGCGTAGAGTAAAATATTCCAGTTAATTTTAAATACTCTTCAAAACGTTTGTGAATGGAGATCAGAGTTAAGAAGTATACTTTGATGCATGAAACCAAATAGGTTATGAACTAATGAAAATTCATAGCCCATTTGCATCACTCTATCTGTAGTTACTGTGTGTCTTGGTCTTTCCTAAGTTGAAAAGTTACCATTTAGCTATTGAACAAACTAGCTATATAATTTGAAAAACACAATAAGTACTACAGAAGTTTAAAAATATTGTTATCACATATATCATCTATACTTTTGTTTAAAAATACATTACAAAAGTATTTGAAGCTATAGTTGCTCTTTCTCTGGAAATGAATTTCAAAACTTCTCGTGATCTGTTTGTACTTCCTGGAGATTCTATTAACTGTTAAGCACAACATGCAATTTTTTCATACAACAACGCATATTTTGCCATGAATTTCCGTTGCACTTTAGTCCTCAGCTTGAAGTAATATAATAACAAACCGATTTTTCCTCGTACCAGAAACATGAGTTTCATTAGATATATTCACAAGTAACTTTCTTAAGCAGCAATGGGACAATTATCTAATTTTTGTATATTTTAAAACAGCTTTCTTCCTTTATTTTTTTTTATTTTCAAATTATTCTAAATTTAAAAATAGCTCTTTGCATATATATTGTTTTATAAATAATTAGGGAATGCAGTTAAAGCGATTACATTACGCGAGAACCTGAAATATGTATTAGAAAGCCGAACAGCAAACTATTACTCTCAGATGTTCGAATGTTTCACTGTTGGAGATGACGAGCTCTGCAATACAAATATTCCATACAGAACTTAGCAGCAGATAAAATTTTTAATTAATGATTTATTAAGCTATATCTATGTTCCGAATGCAGCTTGCGCTAAGAAATATTTAGCTTAGGAAATTTTAAAATTCTGAATACAAGGTGGCGACTAATATATTAATAAATGTAGAAAAAATGTATAAATTGAAGATAATGAAATAGATATTATACAATTATACATTGTATAATATCTATTAACAAAATATATCAGAACTGTAAACTCAAAAGGAAAGAGTACATAAAACTTTCGGCATAATTCATAATTATATATAATTGTATAAAAACTTGCTAATGATATTAGGTTTTTCTCTGTCTGAAGTATTCGATTTGGAGTCTAATTAATAACATTTTTAAGGATATAACCGTACTGAAAACATATATTCCGAGACCTGCGAAAGTTTTGAGGAATTTGTTTCGATTAAGTTGCTTTCAAATAGTCTAATGATGTGTATAAAGGGTCACATAAGTAGAGAACTCAATTCTTCTGCAAGCGAAGAATATAATAATTTCCACTACTTTTTAATGGAATAGTTATTGTTAAATATCCAGAGAAGCATCTACTATAATTGTTATCCCAAAGGAGTGATTTGCCCAGAAGGGCTATTAATTTCGTTTTGGCATTTTGCGTTGATTCACTATAGACAAAGAATCACTTTTTAAATTGTTGCCACCAAATATTAAAGCCCTGTATTATATTTAAAGAAAAAATTAACTGATGAAGAATCGGCGTAAATATATGTATGTTTCTCGTTCTGTGAAAAACCAACGGTACCTAGAGCCATTAAACTTTGAATAACGTAATCCTCCAACTAATATGGGCATCTGGAAGCCCAAATTTGAAATAAAGCGAGCAATTGCAATACTGTACAGAAAAAAATTATTTTTATCGCTAACGAGCGAAACTGCATATCGAATATTCTAAAGATATGTTTTAAATATTTTGTAAAATTGCTGTTGAATTGAATTTTATGGTTTATGTGCGATGAACGTGATATTTAATAAATAAAGGTAACAGCCGCTTTGGGCGTAATATAAAATTTCAACGTTTTAAGATTTTTTTTTTGTTGTTGTTGTGTTTGTTATTGTTCGGGGAGGGGAGAAAATAATGATTTCTTCTTGGGAGAATATTCTAAGGCAAAATGCTGTTTTTATAAATAATAGAAGCGAATAATGGAGTCTCACCTTCTTCTCAGTATCGTATGAAGCAATTTTATTTTTAAAAGTTTGAATCGGTAAAGAGAGGCATTAATTAAGTATATTATTCTTCTAGAGATAAGCTATTGTATTGTGAAATAAAAATATACCAATTGTTGATTTAAAAATTAAAAACTACTAAAATCGTAGTTAGGTTTCTAAGGGAAGGGTTGAGTTAGAGGCAGTGCACTTTTTATAAATTTGTATATAGATTTTAAGTAAAATCAGCTTTCGGATGTAAAGAATAGGTAAGGTTTACTAAAGTAACTAACAATAAACCTCTTTAAAAAATACTTTTCTAGGGTTAGAATATATGCAAGAAATAATTGTTATATGCAAAGCAATAGAACAAAATTCCAGAAAAGATTGCAAGACGTGCATTTTTAAAAGCTGAAAAGAGAATGCAGGCAAGTAATGCCGATATAAAATAGTTACACTTGGGTAACAGTTCTAGAGATTGTGTGATTGCTGTGAAGAGAAAACTGATAAGGAGTCGTTTTAAATAAGAAATGTACAAAATATAAAAATTTCAGATATAAATGTGGGATTTTAAATCCGTAGCTTAATATTTTTCCTCGCGCGCTGTCTAAGTTTTAGCTTTTGACTGCACGAGTGAAACTGATAGAACTCTCGCCACTTTGTTTTATGAGAGGAGATGTAAGATGATATAGATATAGTATTAATAGATATAAGACGTTATAGTAGTCATATTAATAGATGTAAGATGATATAGATCTTGTATTAATAGATAAACGGTGTTATAGATGCTGTATTAATAGATGAACGATCTTATAGATTTATTAATGTTTCATTAAATGTGTTTTGTTTGAATATGAATTGTGATTTCTAAACTAAAGAAGCCACAAAATTGGTGTCAGAATCGGGGTCAAATTACAAACAACAAATAGAGGAATGTGACGCAATATTGGATGAAAGAAGGAATACTTCTGTTAATAGTGAAATCGATGCATCAACTGCTCGAATTTTCAACGACTCTTCTTTTGCTGCTGTTGATGAAGATCATGAGCTAAAACAAAATATTAGTAAGTCATCAGTTCAATTTCCATTTTCACAGATTTCAAATGCGTATATAAATTTTAATGATATTGAAAGCTTGATTTCTAAATTTGATGGTAATTCGTATAATTCGGTTGACAAATTTATTGAAAACTTTGAGGATGTATCTAATTTGTTAAAACTAAATGAATTGCAGAAACTGATATTCGCCAAAAGATCTTTAACTGGCAAAGCAAAATTATTTATTGAAAGCGAAAGGAAAATTAATTCGTGGAATGCAGTTAAGGCTTTATTAGTGAATGAATATGGTGTTCAGTATAACTCTGCTCAGTTACACGAATTATTATCAAAACGTAAAATGCAGAAAAAAGAATCCCTTTATGAATATTTTTTGGTAATTAAATATCTATGTTCCAAAGGTAATATTGAAAACGCCGCTTTATTTGAATATGTTGTTAATGGTATAAACGATTCTACATTTAATAAAGCTATTCTTTATTGTTGTAGGCCCACCAGCGGCCGAGCGGTAAAGTCGCTGAACACTGGTATTTCGGTCCGAGGTTCGAATCCCGCGAACGGGCTGGCTGCATGGGCGTTTTCGTGGTTTTCCCCATGTGTAACGTGTATACGAGCCAGTTTCCCTTGCAAAGTCCTTCACGAAGGCATCCCTCCCCTTAGGCAGATAGCCCTAGTGTGCTTTGCCATAATTAAATAAACCAAAAAACCAAACCAAACCTTTATTGTTGTAAAACGTTGACAGAATTTCAGGAAAAACTTAAGATATATGAAAAAATTAAATTAGATAATGATAAAAATAAACCCGTTAAGCCTAATTCTAAAACCAGAAGCGACCATTTTGAAAGTAAAATAAAAACAAATATTCGTTGCTATAACTGCGGAAATCTTGGTCACATGGAGAATTTCTGCAAAAATAAGAGCAAGGGGAAAAAATGCTTTCGTTGTAATTTATTTGGACACGTAGCTGCAGAATGTATAAAAATTAAGACAAACACAAAAGATCTTGCCAGAGTGAATCATATATTTGTAAAGAATCAGTTAAATGATATGCATAAAATTGTATCGATAGATAATGTAGAAGTAAAAGCTTTCATTGATACAGGAAGTGTTATAAATATAGTATCGGAAAATATTTATAAAATAATTGGTTCACCTAATATTAATTCTTCCGATTTGATTCTAGTAGGCTTTGGTAGTAATAAAGTAAAACCTATTGGTTATTTTAAAGGTTCCATACGAATTGATGATTCAAGAAAATGAGTTAGATAATAGTTCGGATATTAATAAAGCATGTGACCCCAAAGTAAAATACTTAACTGAAAATTATATTCCTAAAACGAAAAACCCTATAGAAGAAACAGATGCTGCTTTAGATGAATTAAAGGAAGAGGTGTCTCAGGAAGAGAAAAGTGATGTTAAAAGTGGGAAAGGAAAATCGCAAAATGTAGAGGAACAGAAGAATTCCATTCCTAAAGGAAGAAGAAAAAATCCACATAAGAAAATTCAGGAAATCAAAGAGAGTAATGGAAAAATTAATGATTCCAAAATCCCCACTTCAGGACCAAAAAGTTCTAGAAAAAGAATGAATTCAGGATATGAGATATTAGTTGAATATAATGCTGCTGAAACAGAAATAACAATAGTAAAAAAAAGTAAACAGAAAGAGAAACTTCCAGCTAAAGAACTGGATCCTGGTATGTTTGAAAAACTTAAAGGAAGACAAGCCAAAGGAAAATTTACTAATACTGAAATGCATATTGTTTTAAAAGATGGCCTACCTATTTCTCTGATACCCAGACGTTTACCAATTATAGATAATCAAAGTGTCCAATTAAAAGAAGAAAAATCTATTTTACAAATGGATTTGGATGCTTCTGAACAACAAATTAGATCTTTGGAAAGAAAACTTTCTGTATCAAAACAGACTGTAGAAATGTTACAGAAGCAACTATCAGAAGCAAAGAATAAAGTAGAAGCTGCAAAATTTCAGAGGAGAACCAAAGATAAAATTCTGCCTGAGAAAGAAAATGAAGTTGAAAATGTTAAATTGAAAATGTTAGAAATGCTAGCGTTTGTAAATGATCGCATGAGAAAAATTATGGAGAAGAGATTATTTGTGAAACAAGCAGAATTGAAAAAAAAAAATATATGTATCACTGATAAAAAATTTCGTCAGCTACGAGAAATTCTTAATGCTGATGATTGGGAACATTATGGAGACCTGTGGGATGCTGCTGCTGTTCCAACACCATCTAGTGTGACTTCAATTTACAAATCAACTAAACTTAAGGCAAGGTTATACAAAAGGCATAAATCTTTCCTTGAAGAACCTTCTGTCCCCAAAACAAGATTTCCTAAAGCAATATCAGTTAATGTAAATTAAAGTTAATTACTTTTATTTCAGTTAATGTTAAGATGAAATGAAGTTTCCGAAAATGTTAAAGATTCAAGATATTTTTCATTTCAGATGAAATTTTCTGAAAAATAGAAGGGACTATTGACGATGTTATTGTTGCAAAGATGGACTTTTAAGATGTTTCCTTATTGTCCTTATGACACAGTCTTCCCCTCCTTTCGTACTTCTTTTTAGGTTTCAGCTTACACATGATGATGGTTCTTTTACCGAAGACAATAATGATGATAATGATGTAAGATGACCAATGATGTATGATGTCAAGAGTAGAATAATGTCGTCGAGGTCGACGCATAGCAGGAAGGCCGTATGTGGGATTTTAAATCCGTAGCTTAATATTTTTCCTCGCGCGCTGTCTAAGTTTTAGCTTTTGACTGCACGAGTGAAATTGATAGAACTCTCGCCACTTTGTTTTATGAGAGGAGATGTAAGATGATATAGATATAGTATTAATAGATGTAAGGCGTTATAGTAGTCATATTAATAGATGTAAGATGATATAGATCTTGTATTAATAGATAAACGGTGTTATAGATGCTGTATTAATAGATGAGCGATCTTATAGATTTATTAATGTTTCATTAAATGTGTTTTGTTTGAATATGAATTGTGATTTCGAAACTAAAGAACCCACATATATAAAAAACATTTTTAATTGTAAATTTTGATACAACCTGTGTCTACACAATTATGTCCCGTATCCGCAGATTCATTATTATTAATTGCAGTAAACAGAGATTTACAGATTGGTGTAGGGGAAAATGTTTAGTTTATCAAGGCTTAGGCAAGTGAAAAGTACTGGAAGAAAGTACGTTCAGAAGATAAAGAAATGCAGTATCTGAAGTACATCTAATATTGATTCGTTTTCTATAATTAACCAAAATATGACTACTTGCATATTTATCTCGAATTAATGTAACCATGTAGAAGGATGGTCATTGATGATCCCTTTAACAGCTAAAGCTAAGATTTTAGACAAGCTCTTTGAAATTATCCTAGATCTTTTCAAACCTTTTTTTCCCTGTTACGAAAGCAAGGGAAGTGAGTTGTGCGTGGGAACCCTGAAACGTAGCTGTGCCTAGGCCGGATATTATCTTAACTGCACCCACACAGAAGCTACGAAATGCATGTGTTCACTGCTTAATATGATATCTCTCGAAATTTTGCAATTTTTTATTGGTAACCCGTTTTATTGCTGTATATATTAAGTATATTTTTGTATATATTTTATTGCTTTATTGCTGTTTATTGCTGTATATATTTTATTGCTGTATATTATAAGTATATTGGGAAGACATAACAGTTACTTGTGAGCAGAGAGTACCTGACTCACTTTGCTTTGATTTTGTGTCATTTATTCCTCCGTTAAATTTGCCTCACCCATATTCTTACCTAGCTTTCTTCGTACACTTATTAGCAACGCATTAATCGCGGTTTTTCTTTACTTTGGTAGAAAATAAATATTTTTTTTTTGTGAATTATCTTAAAATAGTACATAATACATACTATTTAATACGGTATATTTCTAAAAAGTTTCAGACGTCCTTTTTTTTTCGGATTTGTTTAAAGCTTTGGAAATTCTTAATTTTATGTCTACGAGAAATATTGTAAAGTACAGTTTGCATTACTTTATTTAGTTGTACTACAATATGTAACGTAGTGTAAAGGATATCGTACTTTATTTTTATTTTAACTAATGCTGCAATGGCTTATCACTTATATTTATCAATTAAATTTCGCTGCATTTAGAGCAAACGCTGCTTATTAAGCTCACTGTTTAAAAATCTCAGTCACCTATTATTTTCATATTTCCAGGGACCAAAACAAGTGTATATAAATTAATAAAAATGTCGCCTGTCGCCGTTTATTAAAAATATCTTCACCGCTTATGAAACTCAGATTAATAAAAGACTTATTTTTCAGTGCCAGATCCTTCTAATGTCTATCAAAGCTGTCTGTAGTTCGTTCATCCGTTCAACCAGTAAGTTATGGACAATGACTTATTTATCATTCAGATATATAATTCTTCAAAGTACTTTATTTGGCTGAAAGTTTGGTCAGTGTAGGTCTACCCACTACCGAATCCTGTACATTACAGGCACTGTTTACAAAGTATTTTGGTCCAGACTATAGCTTAATTTTCTTATTTTATGCTTAACAAAAGCAATCATTTAAGGCATTCCCAATTAGGGAGTGCTTCTTTTCGAACACCAGATAATAGGAAGCGGAACTGAAATCTCTACATCCCATTTTTTACTATTTTCAAATTTAAAATCTTTCCCGTTAGGATATACCCATTACGTTCACAAGAAATCCTCATAAAACTTCAAGAAATGCTTCTTAATATTAATGTATCATATATCAATATTTCATGGAAAAGTAATTGCTGCAGTAGGCTAAAGAAAAAGCAAAGAAAAACGTTATTGTTGCCCTGTCCATGTAATTCATGGCAGAATGGTTGTTAGAACCTCAAGAAGGTTGGATTTCTACTCCTCCCCCGGTTTTGAGGCAGAGCACCCCACGGGGTTTTCCGTGAGTCTCCCATTTCTCTTCCCTACCACTAAACCCATGGAGGTTAGAATAGGCTATTCTAATCTTCTTGGTTAGGAAGGAGTAAGAAGGAGAGGCCCTAACGCGTTTTCCACATGCACTGTTTTGAAGCACTGACGATCCCTTCGTCGTGACCTAAACATTCATTGACTTACCACTAAGGGGGGATCAATGGGGTTTTGACACGATCGGATGTAAATATTTTGTAATTACGTCGTAAATATACATATAAATATAAATATTTGCGTTTTCTACAATATTTCAGAGTCCTAAATATGTGACAAGAATACATTTTTAAGCAACATTTCATTCTGAACGGAATGAAACGCTACACTTTTCACAGAACAGTTTGCTCATAACGGTTTAATTTGAATGAAGTAATTTCACAAGTTTTCGTTAATTACATTAGGGATAAAATTAAGGTAATTCAATTTTATTCGATTAAGCATTACAAAAATTAAGATCAAAGTTTATTGTATTATTAATATTAAAATTGTGCATTATTTCTTTTCTATTTATAGAGCTTCTTTCTGAAATACATTCTCAAATATGACATTTTTTTTTATCTTCTGATGCATCTTTTAAAGTGAAAAATCTATGTCAGTTTATAATTAATCCTCTGGTATGTCCATTTCAAATTAGAGCACCTTTTATTTTATAGTGAAATACGTTAAATATTTGTGCTCATTTCAATGTACTTAGTTTTATCTGAATATTCCTGAAAGGAAATAAAAAAAAAAGATTTTCTTAAATATTATTTAAAACTTGTAACTGAGTTATTATAAAAATGTAAGGGAATAATTCATTTAATTATACTTATCAGATTTTTTTAACCCTTAATTTCAACAATACGTATTCTAAACCTCTTCTTTATTAATTCCTTAAGTACGCATCTCATAGAATTTGCTTTACAATACCTTTTAACAGATTGCTTTCCAGTACGAACAATTCTTGCTTAAATAGTTTTTATAAACGTATTTCTCAACAGGATTTCAGTTTATGTTTACAATTCAATGTTAAGGTTATTATATATTTAGATAATATTAATAGTCGTTAGAAATTTAGATACATTTAATAATTAGATTTCTTCACAGTAACTTTCACAGGAGTTTATGAATGAATAAATCCTTCATTTCAAATACATTTAAATAAATAAATAAGTAAAAAGTGCAAACCCAAAGTGATTATTTTATAGTTATATAAAAATAAAATGAGGAGTTTAGAATGAGGAATCTTACAATAATATGTGGATGACAAAAATAATTTTATTTAAAACATTTTGGCGTTTGGAACATAAAATAAAAGTCGCGAATACTCTATCTAGAATATCTAGGGTATCGAAAGACGTATATAATTTTAAACGTACCGTAAGGTATTTTTCATTCTTTAAGCATAGCATTTTTGCTAAAATCTATATTTTTGTAGTTCAACAGCTTAGAATTTTATAAAACAAATTCATAATCAAAACCGCTCTTGTTGGTTATCGAAAAATTAACCAAGCTATGATTTTTGCTTAAATGTCACTAAATTATACAAATTGCTATTATCCATTACACAATGAATATTTCTTTTATGCGGAAGTGCCCCATTTTTCGATTTGTATGGAACTGTCGCGTGTCGAAATACTATCAAAGAGCTGTCAAGGGAGCTTCTGAATGTAAACAAAAAACACCCCATCTTGGAGACCGAAGCATCGGATCAGTGCTTCATTCGTAGTGCGGAGTTGGCCCCTCCTTCCTTTCTTATGTCTATGACTAAGCCATACGAGAGGAATTTCGACTCATCATATAGTTAGAGTGCTGCCGTGCAGAAAAAGGCACTATACATTTACAAACACCCACGCCTTCTCCAAGATTCGAAGCTTGGCTCTGCGGTACTGCAGTAGGCTTCCCTAATCAATATACCCTGTGGGCGGCAAAGTAAACGATAGTCATACCTAATCAAAAGAAGTGTATCGACTAAGAACTTAAGAATAACAAAAAACTAAGAACTTAATAATATAACTAAAAAATTACTGATCTAAAATACGAAACAAACACACATAGATAAGTACATTTTGTGCTTATATAAATAACTTTCTTTCATCATTAATTTTAATTATTATTTTAATTATTAATTTTTATATTAGTTGTTAGTTAATTTCTCATTCCCTAAGTTAAAAGATAATATATTAATTTGTAGTATGCAGATGGCAGTCTATTAAAATCAGCCGCTTTATAAGCACACATATATAATGAAATATTGAAATATTTTGTTCCAATTAAATATATAGAACGGAAATATTTTAACAAGCTTTGAGTACGCTACATTAATATCTAATTTTTATAGCGTTCTTTATTAGCAGCGGTTACTCTGGGTGTGTGTGTATTTAATTATGGCAAAGCACACTAGGGCTATCTGCCTAAGGGGAGGAATTCCTTCATGGAGGACTTTCTAAGGGAAACTGGCTCGTATACACGTTACACATTGGGAAACCACGAAAACGTCCATGCAGCCAGCCCGTTCGCGGAATTCGAACCTTTGACCGAACTACTAGTGTTCAGCGACTTTATCGCTCAGCCGCTGGTGGGCCATGCGGTTACTCTGGAACCATAATTCCCGTGGATAAGGAAAGAATAACTAAAGTTTTTAATTTGGCTCTTATTATGCATCTACTAAATTGCAGTTTTAAATGCGAGTATTTTTTATTGATTTTCATAAAGATTTAACTGTTTTATGATGCATGTAACAAAGCTTTAAGTGTCAAAACAAATAAATTATTGTTTCGAATTGTTAATAGCTAGATAATTTTAATGAATTTATGTGTGAAATTATTGTATTTTTCTGTATAATGTAACATGAAAAGCGGACAGAAAAGGTGCTCTGCTGGAAAAATTAGACTGCAGGAAAAGTCTATTCATCATGCAATAAATGCTAATTTGGCGAGAAATCGCAAAAATCCTCAGACTTGGCAAGCATTTAGCGACATTTTGATCCAATCCTTATGTCACCGTAATAGATATTGCACCTGAATAACTTTAATTGATCGCTATATTATTCGTAACAGCATCCGGCCCTCATATGCTTTCCACTAATTTCTAGAAGCAGAAAGTATTAGAAATGCATCGGCGGCCTGGCAAAAATTATATAAACACTGGGGAGAGCATTAGCTCCTCAGTTGTCGTCGTTGTGAGTTGTTAATTCAAAGCGACTTCAGAGTATGAAAAGCTTCGTCTTTAAGATGCGCTTTGCATTGTTTGTGTTTAACGCAGTGCAAAGTAGTTTGAAGTGTAACTACTGACTATAGTTTATGACGCTGATAAAACCTGTACGAATATTTCTGTGGAATGTTCCAGAACTCCGAAGTGTTTGTTTCGATAAAATAAATTTTGTCAACCTATCTTTGGGCCTACGTGCAATCAATGTATTCCGAGCCCGTACGCACGCAGCAATATAAAAAAAAATCTGAAAGGTTTCAGTTTCTAACGGTTGCTAAGAAAGGTGTATTAAAGTTTTTTTTTAACTGACTTCATTACTTAGTTACAAATAACTTACACTTGTACTTGTAAGAGATAAATGCACTTAAATTAATTCGACGAAGATCAGCTAAATATCCTACGTATTAAAGAATGTGGCAGATTATCAAATTTCCGTTTCTTAAATTATATATCTGGCAACAAAAAACTACATCAATTATTTAGTTTTATCTTTCTTTTACAAAGGAAAGTTTTTCAAATCAGAAATAGAATTTTCCTTTTTAGAAGATCTAAATGTTTACGAAAATATAAAAGGGGAAGTAAAGAAATTCTTTTCCCCAAGACAGAAAATCTGACACATGTTACAAATATAAGACTTTCTTTTCTGTTCCGGTTAAGAATGCTAATGCAATTTAATCAAATGTTAGTTCACTCTTGTATCGAAGACTTCAAACTGATGTACGCTAAAACTGGAAAAAAAATTGGGATTGTCTTTACAAATATTCAAGAAAACAAATAAAGGATCAAAGTCGTTTCTAATATCCTTGTCTAATTCAAGAGTGAAGTTAATTTTGTTACCTAAATTTCCCTTCAGGTAATAGAATAAGGCACATTTCTTTAAAAAAGTGCTTTAAGCACATCATAAAAAACTCGATTACAATTTTCATGCCTGTTACTAAATTAGAAAAAGTACTAGAATAATGTCGATCACCGATAAAGGAAATACAATTGCTTAAAAAAATCCAGGCCTTTTTCGTAAGAGTAAAACGAAAACTAACCTGAATTATTCTTCAATTTTGAGTTGAGCCCAAAAGGCACTTTCTCTCCGGTGGCAGCAGCACATTTTTCGTTTTTGAAAGCAAAAATGTCTCGGAGAAGAAAGGCAAAATTAAGTAAATTAATAGAAAAAAATATTTTAAACTTTTTTATAGTGCAATTAAAAGTATTCTTTTACCTAAAGGAAATCCTCCAATGGAATCATTTCAACCGATATCTTTCAAATTAAGATTCATTTTCAAATTGAAAAAAAAAAAAAAAAAAAAAAAAAAAAAAAAAAAAAAAAATAGTCGCAAAACTTCATTGATAAATGAGATTAACTTACAAACTTTTATAACCGTTAGAAAAACATTTTGGTAACAGAACGGAAAAACCACAGCGAAATAACAAAATCTGGAAGAAGTTTATCGGCTCTAAAAAAAGAGAAGTAAAAAACTGAGTCAAAATTCACGCATGGGCATTACCATCTAAGACAGAATTCTTTCCTTTATTAGCTCACGTGATTAATTTCCATCACCAGTTCTTCTTTCTTCTTTCAAATCTTGGAAAAAAAAAGGTCTACTTAAAAAAAAAAAAAAAAAAAAAAAAAATTTGTAAAGTAAATTCCCTCTGAAACGTACAAGTCTGTCAAAATATTAAGGTGAAATGCAATTATGTTTTTCAGCGCTAGAATGACTTAAGCGTTAAACATTATTTAAATATCCTTCTTAGTGAGCAGATTAAATTTGAAATGATTACCGATAATCTTTTTCTTATTAATATTTTTAATTTTAAATAATTTGTTTTGGTTTTACGTAAAGAACTGGAATGTTTTATAAAAACAGTTATGAAAACGAAATAAATTTATTTTATTGCTCGAAAGAAAACAGATTATAAAGAATGTATGTCCCAAAAGGTCAGAAAAACTTAGGAAAATAAGATGCTAAAAATGTATTACATTTCGAAAAGGCAAAGAGATTTAAAAAAAAATGATATTCATATTTCTAACATTCCTTTGCAAACATTTATATATCAAAAAAAATAAAATTACAAATAACGCATTCTCACAGAGTGGCAATGATAAATATTTCAAAGCACCACTTTGTCAACAGAAATTCATCGATATCGGAAATTTTCTTCTCCTGAACAAGAAAAAAAATATTGTTGCTTCCCAGACTGACAGAGTATGATTTAAAATCTTAGCCGATCTAAAGTTGCTTTCTTGTTTAGGTGTAAAGGTTTGTGTGTCTTAGCACATTTTCCACGTATCTTCATCTGCATTATGACGTTAGGCCAATGCATCGTAGCAGAAAGGTGATAAATGTATTTTTATTATGATCTAAGTTTTTATTAAAATGTTTTATACCTTCATTGCATTTTGAAATAAAATGTGACAAAGAAATCAAAGAGAGAGAACATTTCAAGAAAAAGGAATATAATTATTATCATTTTACAAGAAAACAAATAAGAAAAATATTTTATTTACCTAATAAATCAAAAAATCTTCAATCTTTAAAGAAGAAATTTAAAAAAATGCAAGAATGTGTCGACACATACTTACCTATAGAAATTTTTAAAAAATCTGAAAGAGTTCAGTTTTTAACGATTGCCCAAAAGGATTCTTTTGAACTTTAATATCCTTTATAAGTTATGAATAGATAGTGCAGGTGGAAAAGCGAAGCATTTAATAAGATATTAGAGGAATATGCATGCAAGCTAACTTGTAAACGTTACATATCTTTTGTATACTTAAAAAATGTAATTAAATAAATAAATTTAATGTTTTAGCTAAACACATTATGAATTAAATGCTTTAATACGTTTTTATTTAAATCAATCAGATTAAAAAGTAAAAAATTAATAATCTTAAAAACTTTAAATTTATTGCTTTTAAGTAGTCTAATTTGATTATTAATATTAGATAGATTAAATATGAAATGATAATGTTTTACATTTTTCTGAATGGCAACACATTTGAACGAAAAGTGAAGCAACGCATACTTTTCATTTAAAGTTTAGAGTGAATGTGATGCATGAGCTTCAGATGAAAGAACGTAAACCATTCTACAGTATTTGCTTTAAATATAAAGCAAAGAAAAGAAAAATGTTTCCTTTCTTTCTGACAGATTAGAATGAAGTGTTTGTTCACTTGTTCTCTTTATTTTTCATTGAAACAACAAAACGTAAAATTTCCTTAGAGAAATATATTCTCAAAACAGGATTTACCAAGCATTTGTTGAATTATTGTTAGCAAGTAAAATTATTATTGAAAGACTACACGGAAGTTGTTTTCCCCTTTAAATCTGCATTTGCATAATAAATATTCTATGCACTAAATTTTATTAAAGAATATTAATGCTTTTTTGACAAATTCGAATTTCCCGAATAACTTATCCAGAGATTTCAACCAACATGAATTTTGAAACAATTAATTCAGATAGAGAACAGATTCTGAATTGTGTATGAGTGTTTCGATTATGAAATTTATAAATTTATTTGATCCGCTGACTTTTCAATCTTAGTCTTATTTTTAATAGAGCAAAGAACCTTATAAATTTTGTTCTAAACTCATTGAAGAGTTCCATTGGTTAAACTGGATTTCTTGGGAAGGAAAGCTTTATGTTATAATCTAATTTATCTTTTTTGAATGCACTTTTTGTTTTCTAAGCTTGCAAGTAGACGAATTTTGCATAATATAGCACGAACTGCTTCAAGAAATTCAGCGCTTACCTAAAAAAATATGATTGCAAGAGCAAGTTTATTTAACATTGAGGTAAACGGCAATCTCGCTAAATTTGTGAAATATCGCCAAAAGTTGCCAAACTTGGCGAATGATTTGTCCGGTCACTATATAACTATAATTGGTTCTGTTACTGAATAACTGTACTTGATCGCTCTAGCTGTAACCATATACGCCCCTTATATGTAACTTTAACTATTACTAGGCATACTACTATTATTAGGACTATATATGCCTTCTAGTAATTTCGAGAAATGGAAGGTATTGGGTATTCCTCTGCCTCCAGTGGAGAACTATGTAAGACTGGAGCATGAGTTCTCATATTTTAGCCCAGAGTTGAGCTCGGAGTATTGAAATATCTGCGTGAAAGTTTCTCTCTTTATGCGTATTGCATTGCGTTGTGTAGAATGTTCTTAGAAGCTTGAAGTGGTAACTACTGTTTGTGATTTGTCGCACTGAGAAGAGCTATATGTGAGCTTTCGTGAAAAGTTTGAAAACTGTAACGAGTTTGTTTAGGGAATTCAAATTTTATCGAGCTGTGATATCTGCCCTGTGAGCATTCAGTCCATTATGAGCCCGTACGCTCAATAACAATGAGCCCGTAGTAATTTTTGGTGAAGACTTTAGTCTAAAGGAAGAACAGACACTGAAATATAACAGATAATTCATACTTACGTCTTTTTATTGTCAAATGAAAGAGGCTTATTCACTTAAAGCGTTTTAATATAACCTTTATGGTAAAAGTCAAACTAGTATTCTTCCTTGCTTTAGAATGATATCAAAGAGAAACTTCATTTTTAAGTCAAATTTCATTACGTTATAAGCCGATCAAATTAAAATATGGAAGATTATATACTGAAATAAATGTGATCATAAACTTTCATCCAATAGTAAAAAATCATTAGCTACTAAATATTTTGTCCCGTCTTGTTTCCGGTTTGTTACATGTATTGCGGAAATGAAATCAGTAGAATATCATTTATCATGAAGTGACGTGAGTTTCATTTTTCAGAATGAGGCAGCTTTTCTTATCCAATGTGCCAGGAACTTAATTTCGTAATATCATTTCCCACTGAACACAAAAATGTGACCCTATTTTTCCTCGGGCAACTGTTCCATTTGTCAAACTAGACCTACGAAACATACTGACTGGGGAATCCATAGGATTTTTTTTCTTTTCCTAATTCATCAATTTCTTGCAAAAGTCATAATTTTTGTAAGCTAGAAATATACATCTGCTGCTATCTGAACATTGATAAGAAAATAAAAAATTAACGATGTCCGTTGAAAAATAGACTTCGAAAGCTATGTAGAGATCTTTATAGTGACATTTGTAATGCAGAACTAGATTGATGAATCTAAAATGAAAATAGGAATCCTTCAAATATTCCACAATCTGATTAAGTTGGCTTGGACTTATTATGCTTTCTAAAACAAGTGTTTCGAAACTCGGTTCATTAATAAAAAATATGTTTTAAAATTCCACGTAATAAAGATTCAAATTTATGAAAGGAATGACATTGTCGCACACTTTTTTTTATCTGGAATTAGTAAATGTCCAGAAGTATAAAGGTAAATATTGCTTTCTGAGTTTTCTAAAATCTCCTATTATTTTTCCTTTCTTCCCTTAATTTCCCCACAAAAAATAAATAAAAGGGAGCTATAATGTTATAAGGCTAGTTAATCTGTTAAAATTAGGCAGATCAAATAAAAAGTTAAGTCCCCTTAATTTTCAAGCACGTAATAAATGGTAAATAAGAAATCTGATAAAGAAATATTTAATAAATAATGCTAAAACAGACAACAGAGACGTGATACAAAAAACCAATTATACATATTTGCTACGGAAACAATGATCAGTTCTTTTAAATTCAATTACAGGGAATAATTATGATTTCGAAAATATAAATCTCTCTCCTATTTGCTTTCATAGAAGAAATCTACTGGAATCTCATTGTTTACACATCATACTACAAATGTAGCAATTTCTTAAGGGATTTGCACTTAAATGTGCTTATTAAATCATAATTAAGGATTAGATACAAAAAGCAAATTATATTTGTTGTTCTGTATAATAATAAATATACCGCTATCAATGCATACGAAAATCACTGTTACTAATACTAGGAAATTTAGTATTATTCCATAACGAAGTAGAAAAGAATAATTTAATAGGACAAACTAAAATATAATGCAGGCGAACAATATTAAACAGGGTGCATAATTATGAAGAAGAAATGTTAGATATAGATAATATTAACTGCAAAATTTGTTATCTAAGCTTGTTGAATTTAAGCAATATAAAAGAATGTGCTACTGCTTATTTGTTTTCACTTATGTTAAGGATCTACACAAAAAATACTTCAAATAAAAGTTTAACTAGATACATAACTTATTACATGTTAAGTTTTAATGACTTCGTTGGCTAACACATTTTCACTAAATAACTATGGGGCAGTTTTTTGTGTTACATACATAATCAATGCAACAATCTCCCATTCAATCAATTTTTAGTCCACTGCCATTATTGCAGCACTCTTTATCTCATATACCTTCATCTTATTGGTATATTATCTTGTGAAAAATGCATTTACTTGCGTTTAACTGATGCAATGCTTTAAACTGATGATTATACATATTGTTACGAATTTAATGCATATATAAATGATTTTAGTATAGTTATATGTAAAACTGTTTCATTTTTCTGTGTAATGTAATGCAAAAAATCTAAAGATCGAAGTTATGCCGGAAAAGGGTAATTTGGCAAGAAACGCCAAAAATCGCAAAATTTGGCAGGAAACGCCAGAGGTCGCAAAACGTAGCTACTTCCGTTCCTGTTTTACCGTAACAGATATTGTAACTGAATAAATGTAATTGATCACTATGTTAGCTGCAACCGTAATTTCACCCTCATATTGCTTTCCAGTAATTTCTGCAAGAAGAAAGTACTAAAAGTATCTCGGCGGCAGGTCGAAAAGAATAAGGCCGGAAAGAGATCATCTGAGTTCAGTTGATTAGTCATTGTTATTGTCAGTTGTTTAATTCCTCGTAAACTGCAATTTACGAGTTAGTTTTCTCTTTGCATGCGCTTTGCATTGTGTTGTGTTTAACATTCTTTGTAGTTTGAATATAACTACTGATTGTACTGTGATACTGTGAACACCAGTACGGGAATGTTTGTAAAACATTCCTTTAAAGTTCTTTATTTAAAGTTCTGGAATGTTTGTAAAACATTTCTGCTATAAATAAAGAAAAGAAAATACTTATTTTGAAAAAATAGAAATTTTTGTAAAGTATACTTTCTTAACTTTGTAAAGTAACTTTTCTGCTATAAATAAAGAAAAGAAAATACTTATTTTGAAAGAAATTTTTGTAAAGTATACTTAGGAAATGTATATAACATAAAAACGTTACGTTTTCGTATATGACGTAAAAATGCACTCGTATAAAAGGACAAATATTACAATCACTTTAAGCAGTCACTTTAAAGATTTAATTTCCTGTATAAAGAATTTCAAAACATCAAGAGGGTTTTCGAAATTCTCTTTGCTTAAAATATAAATATAATCTGAAAAATTACTTTCACACCCTATACATAAAAAAGGCCATTTGGAAATTATAACAGAAAAAAAAATAGCTTTTTTTTCTTTGATGTCGTAAATACGATTAATATTATAAGTCGACATTTTTAAAAAGTATTAATAACACTGCAAAATTTTTAAAGACCATTACTCACATGTAAAACTATTTTTACGATGTTTCAAATATTAGCGTTCTGAATTCCGAGCACTTCAGATAACAGCATCAGCTTTCATAAACTTCTAAGAGCGGATAAAATTTTATGACACTTAAGACACGCATGCATCCATTCAAAATTGCTCCAAGGAGCGATAAAAATGCTTACATTCGGATTACATCCGTTCTCTTCAGCAAAAATCATGAACACGTTTAATCCTCAAGTAATCGGAGACTTTCTAACGTCTATAGTCATTCAACATCCTCTTCATCACTTTAGCAAACATCACCCACTAAAATCATGTTTCCAGGATTTGGAAAAACTAATAAAAAGAATAACAGAAGCAAAGAAACTTCTTTTCCGAGACGAGAAAGAAGTAGTTATAAAAGATCAACAATCTCGAAAAAGAGAGTTGAGTGGAGAAACTTAAATGGCTGCAAGGTGGGATGGTTGCAGCATTCTCATGTTGATTCACTTCTACAACCTGCACTTTCTTTTTGGCAACAAAATGTTTAGAGAGATAAAACTCGAAAAGAAGGCTTATTTTGGAATAACCCTGTCTGACGGGATAGGGAAAGAGGAAAGTTTTATGAGAAGTTTCTCAGCTGTGTGATAGTCATAAGAGATTGTATACAGAAAAAATCAATTACTGCATTTGCGGTGTTATACAGCGAATAAAGTATTTTCTCTCGCCTTCCAGCATGCATTAATATTATAACGGTAGCACCTTCGGAGCCTCTTCGAGAGATCCAGGTTCGAGTCCCGGCGAGAGCATTGCACATTTTTCATGTCTCCTTCTTCAAAAATAACAAATAACTCTACAGTGGCACCCGAACTGAAAGATGGTTGACAATAATTCATCACCACCAGGATTTGGCGATTGGGTTCCCTAATCCCCCGTCGACCTTTAAAAGGGGGAGTGTATAAGATATTTTCACCCTCCTTCAAGCATACTTTCCTGGTATAACGCTAGCACACTGGGCACATATTCGAAAGGTCTAGATTCGAGTCCCAGGCATTGCACATTTTTCACGTCTCCCAGCATCAAAGAACCTATGACTCTACAAGGTATGACCTTCATATAAAGATTTTATTTGGACATTTACGAGCAGGATATTAACTATTGCTGCTAATTAATTTTGCGTCGAATGTGTTCAACATTTTAGCCTCCCTGGGCCACACTGTAGGACGACGAGAAAATTTGAACCATACGAATTATTTCTAATACTAGTGGCAGCTGGGGATCTCCAATATGCATGAATCACGCCACTGCGTAAGTTTCATTGAAAATTTTCTTGTTTACTCAGATTTTACTGTTAAAAGAAACTTTTGAATTTCACCTCTAGGGAAGAAATGAGCGAGTTTGTCAAACTTCAAAGCTTGATAGCTCTGGGTATCGTTGTTTTTTTACAGTGCGAGAAACATACGTGCATTTATGCAGATTCTTCATCATTTAATTTCTTTATATATAAAACAGGACAATAATATTCGGTGGTCAATTTGCAGAGTGATACAGCCGTTTATAGGGATCTGACGCAAATTGCCGTTTTCAGACCAAAGGCCCTTCTATGCTAACGCTTCTTTGGGCTATAAAATATATTTAAGTAATTTAAAATTTATGATTTTATGATTTTTTAATATAATAGCAACAACATGCAATTATTTTGATATTTTATAAACATTGCATTAGAAATTTTAATAATTGTAAAGATAAAGAATGAATCATAAAATTAATGTGATAACTTGAATTTGAGGAAACAATCCATGACTGTCTTTTTCGTATCAAGTTGTTGCAATTCTCAAGGAGTTAGTTCTGAAGGGTCTTATCCGGTAGTTTCTAATTTTACTCTTAGTGCGCATCACTTTTAAAAATAGTTGCTTACATATCTGCGTAATGCCCAATAATGATGCCATGAATAATGTATGACTGCAGTGAGGTATATATGTCTCTAGTTCAAACTCAAGACCACCATTCCACACAAAACGCATTTTATTATTTCGCTCTGATTCGCAGTTCAAATAACCCGTCCCTCCATGTTCAAAGTCAATCGAACCCCAATCGTAACAGTAAAACATATCGTCCGGTGGGATCTTTGATATTTCCTTTTATCATTCGCGTTCCTTTCTTGCGCCACTTCGATACTTGCTTCGTGCAGCAAGCAGCTTACGGGCTGCGGGTTGGACACCCTTGTTTCACGTAGAAATTATCATCTTACATGGGACTAATATTAGCAAGAATTTAACAGCAATTTAGTGATATTTGAAAGAATAATATAATTCATTATAATATGCGTCAAAAATAAGTAAACATTGCAGCTTAACTAATCTGACTGTTTTTCAACCACAATACATAAGAATTAATTTATTGCTATTTGTGTAAAGAAATGACATCATGGGACAATTTTCTTCATCAAAGGAATGTTGAATTTCATTTCAAAGTTAATAATCGTTTAATTTTGAAATTTTATCACGATCTCATAACTAATTTAGAAATGAGACAGAAATGAGAGTTATATGATAGACTTCTATGTATTGCTATGATCCGTTTATGTATTGCTCCATTTTAAATTTTTAAAAAAAACTGTATGTTGATAATAAAAAACTCGAATTGCGTACTTTACAGTTTTATGTTTATTTTTATTTTCATTAGATTTTATTTCATTTATTTGAAGCTGCAACCTTCTTCTTCCTCACGTACACTATGCCCCCCCCCAAAAAAAGGGACAATTCTATATCTCCCGTTCTACTAGGTCGATTGACGAAATTCAGCTTGCGTTTTTCATGTTTCGAAAGCGCAATTTAGAATATGTATTACATTTATATATAGAATTATTCTAATATAGGTATTTTGACATAAAACCGGACTTTTTCTAAAATGACATGCCATTTTTTTTTTCAATATTTCGATTCTGCGACTCAAATTATGTCAAACTGCCAAGTTTTGTAAAGGAAAAGAAAAATGGGATGTCATATATTAAGAAGTTGGCCAAGTAAATTGCTCTTGTCGCAAACTGAAAAAAAGACGCCAAGATAAATTTGTGAATTTCTCCGTAAATGTAGCACCAAATTTTACAGAATTTAATATTTAACCGCTTTATTTTCGACCACGATGTTTTAGAACTGCGATATTTCTCCGACGTTGTTTTGTTCGACGACGTTTTCACCTTGCGTTGTTTTCTTCGCGACGTTTTTGTCCGCAATATTTTTGACGCTATATTTGCGGGGACACCATCATCCGAATGCTTTGAAAGTTCGCATGCGTAAATTTTTTAACCAAATATGCAAATGATTAAAATTTGGTGTCCCATGAATGAGTAGTGCGATCTCCCACGCATCGGAACTGCGCAGCAGATGTAGTACATAAGGAGCTGTTCTTGAACTGTTGTTAAACGTTTCTGTTGCACTGCAATTTAGAATGCCTTTCAAAGGCTGAAAAAATGCCTCGCCGTAGGATTTGAGCTCAATGCGAGCAACAATCAGATTTCGAAAGAGGTTGTATCATTCGATTGAAAGAGGCAGGTTGGTAGGAGTATCGCTCGTCATATGAATCAAAGCCACAACAGATCGGGAGGACAGAGGGATTCTCAGATCAGCTGTCACAGTGCCTGATTCATTGCTATCAGCCATTAGACGTGCGACCCACACACGAGAGTCCACCGTGACAGTTCACAGATGGCTGATAGAGCGGAATTTACGCTCGTTCGGACCGGTACGCCATCTGTCACTTACGTCTGCACACTGTCGAGACAAATTACAGTGGTGATTGGCTCGATCAGGTTGGAATGACGCTGAATAGGGACGTATGATCTGTGGCGACAAATCTCGCTTCCAATTGTGTCGTGATGATCATCGAACTCGTGTCTGGAGACGCCTAGACCATCGTGCCGATCCTGGTTTCAATATTGCATACCACACAGGCCCTCAACCAGGAGTTATGGTCTGCAGGGCCATTTTTCTTGATAGCCGGATCCTTTGGACATCGTTAGAGGCACACTTATAGCACAGCGGTACTTAGACGATATTCCGAGATATTTTGGCTAACGTTCCTCTGGCATTACCCTGGCCTTATTTTTCAGCAAGATAATGACAAACTGCATACGGCATGTGTTGCTATTAACTATTTTACAGCTTGTCAAACACTTCCTTGGCCAGCCAGATCTCTTTCCCATTAGCATGTCCGGGATATGATGAGAAGGCGACTGCATCTGCCAGGGAATGTTGCTGACATAGCCCGACAATTGGAGCAAATGTGGCAAGAAATACCGCAGAAGGCCATCCGGGAACTTTGTCAGTCTACGCAGCTTGCATCCAGGCTAGAGGTGGGTCAATACCTTATTGAGCTCGTTATTTGTAACTCTGAAATAACTCATCCAATTGTTTTGAAAATTTAATCATTTTCTATGTGAACATAATCTTCCTATCCACAATTTTCGTCTTGCTGCCTCGGTTTTTTTCTTGTTTGTATGTTTTGTTATAGAGTGTATATGTAATTTTTGCAGCGCTTGGAAATAATTAAATATTTATACTTCATCCATAAACATTCAAGCATCAGTATCACTGCGTAGATTTAATTAAGCAATTTTAAGTAAAAATAATATACATATATCATTCTGTAAGATTGATCTTAATCGTTTAATTAATGTTAGCTTAAACTTTGAAGAAAATATGTAGCGTGAGGGAAATTATCTGTACGGGAAAAAAATTAACAAATCTATTAAAAAACTTATTTTGTTAACTGTTACATTACGGCTATCTAACCATAATATAACGATCATAACAACAACTAGCATTGCCGATAAGGAGCTGTTTATTTCTAAAACAAAATGATTAAAAGAAAATCTGGGCGAAAGGAAACGTTTTATATTTCCGTCTTTTGTAGGGACAATTAATTGCCAGGCATCAGAAAGGGATCAGCAAGTATGTAAAACTTAAAGAACAGAGACTAACGCTATGAAAATACCATTCTAAACTCTTGTGTTCGCCTAGATATGCAAGATATTCAATCCTCCAATTTTCTGTAAATTTGTAGATATAATCTTCTATAGACAACGTTAAATTCACTTGCTGGAGACAGGGTACTGGAAAACAAGAGTAAATTCCCTATGTGAAGTCCCTAATTTCTGTAACGCATATTAATATAACTATGAAGTTCCGAACTACTTCGTCTCTGTTGAAGGTAGAGGAGCTCAATGAACTGTGGAGCGACTTATTGCTGAGTTCAAGTAGGTAACGACAAAGTCCAGAGCCGGGTGAAAATGCCTTTTATTCTTTCAAAGAAATGTTTACAGACGGCCCCTTTTTGGCTGTAAAAGAAAGCCTCCACTCGGGCTATGATAAAGAAATAAGAAACTAAACTAAAACTAAGCTGATTCAGCAGATGGGAAATGAAAATAGAGAGAAAAGCGTTAAATTTAAATGACATCTGCATAACAAAGCTTAGACATTCCCCAAAATGAACACTTATAATGGTATGAGAAAAGTACAGAAAATACTCGAAAAATACTATTTACCCGAAAAAAGCTTTTAAGGTATTCCTCCCATCTTCTTAGCATGCCTTCGTAATGTAATGGTCAGATCGCTTGGCGCATTTTCGAGAGATCCGAGGTTCAAGTCCCGGCAACGACATTGCTCATTTTTCATGTCTCCTGCTTCGAGATAGCCTAAATGTCTCTACAGTGGCACCCGAACTAAAAAAAGTAGTGGATGATGATTCTCCATCACCAGAATTTGACGACTGGGTCCCTTAATCCCCAGTCGCCCTTTAAAAAGGAAAGCGCATAAGATATTTCTCCCGCCTTCTTAACATGCCTTCGTGGTGTAGTGGTCAGCATGCTCGACGCCTATTCGAGAGATCTGAGCATTGAGTTCCTGTGAGGGTATTGCACATTTTTCATATCTTCTGCTTCGAAGTATCCTAATGTACGTACAAACTTCTCTGTTGTTGTGTACTTTTCAGGTATTATTTATCAGACCTTTCCAAAATAACCATTTACATATTTTATGAGAACTGTGCATTATGTAATTTAACCCTTTATAATTTATTCTTAATCATCTGAGCGACCTGACCGCCTTTATCTACTCACGAGATCGTTGTTACTTAGCCTATGTTATCTTATCATTTAATTTTTTTTTCAATTTTCTTAAATTTAAATGATCAGCTGTGATTTTAATGAATGGAAGGTTATGAAGTAAACAATAAAACAAATGGTTCTACAAATATAGCTGATAAGTGCTGTTTTAACACTGCTCTTCATGAGTTGAGATTCAACGTCTCGCAGCTCGAAGAAAAAGTTTAAAAATTTAATTTCACAATGTATTTTAGGTATCAATAATATAAATACGCTTCAAAAGCATTTATTTGCAAAATGTATGTACTTAAGAAAACAAACATAATTTGGACAGCAAATAAATTGGAAAGAAGTTAACGTTTCAACGCTATTGATTCAAAATAAAAAAAATCACAAAATCCTTCCCGAGAGTGAACTAAGCACCTTAAAATCATAACTTATTTTTATTTCCTGGGCTTTAGATAAAGAGCTGTATTTCGCGGGAACCCCAACATCACCAACCCTCAACTTGATATATTTCTGAGCCAGATGGCTGCGTTATAAAACGAAATCGAAGTTAAAATATGATCCGAAAAATCGGAAAATGAGAAGACAAAAGAAATGAAAAGCTTTTCCCGAATCACCGAGAAGACTTCTTTCTTCCCTCCATACCACACTTCGTTTTACCCGCGCTTCATCGATAAAGCAACGAGAAACTTATGGGGTCCCGCTTTGCCGCCTTCGTTTGCAGAAGGAATAAAAACGAAATTGAAAACGAATAGAACGGAAACGGAAAAAGTAAACTTTTTCTTGGTTTCTCGCACGATAGAAAAGTGTTTAGTTTTATATTTGTTGGGATGAAATACACCTTAAGCATTTTGAGTGGAGAAGGAGTAGGGTTTACTGAGTTTTACTTTGAGAGTGATAAAAATTTTAAATTCAGTCCATTATTTGAAGTGAGTGTTGCATCAGTTTTGGGAGTTATTTTCTTTAAATGCCGAAAGGCGTGTGGCTATTAAAATGATATTATCTTTCATTTTAATAAAGTTTGCCAAGTAATTTAATAATGCGTGAAGAAAATAATTTATTGCCTTTTTAGCCCAAAGAGCTATTAGTCTGGAAACCCCATTTTGTTTTGTTTCACATTTCATTCGAGGTTGTTGCCATTCGGCAAAATGTAAAATATTTATGTTTCATGTTTAATCTATTATTGATGAACTAACTATTTAAAAGCAAGAGATCCAGTTTTTAAGAATATTATTTTTTCTTTAATCTGAATGATTTAAGTAAACATTCATTTATTTCATCGTACATCTAATTAAAAGCATTTAATAATTTCAAAGAATTACGTTCCACTTTTAAGATGAATAAAGTTCCCATATTAGGCTAAATATATATTTATCAGGTATCTTATAAAATGTTCCACCTGGTTATTCTTCTTTCACCATCTCTACTGATAAACTCTACATATTAACCACATTAAGCGTTTTGTTTTTTGCACTTTTAGCCCCTTCTCCGTGACAGTTAAAATCTGGAATCCTTCATATGTATATTATATATATGTGTGTGTGTGTGTACAGGGTGATCTTAAAACCTTTCCCGATATATGTTCCTCTGGTGACCTATCCGCTTAGAAATTCAAATATTATTATTTGATTACATGCGCTCGACATTGTGCTCATTTAATGCAATAAAGCTACCACGGTTACCATTACAGTGAAAACATTTCGAAATTTTCTAATGGCGGAACTGACGTTTTTTCTGCGTAAATTGGTGAGCGCTTTTATAAACTATAATTGGCGTTGGAACAATATACATATGACGAAAATTTCTGGAAAAAATTTACACCCGGAATTTTTGTGATATGTATGTCGTTCCTATGCCAATTAGGTATTGCCTTTCGAAATGCTTTCATTTCAACAGTAACCATGAGCGAAATCGTAAACAATCTTGAGTTCATGCCATCAGCTAACAATATCTAAAATTTCATTTAGATTTGTTTATCGAAACGGCCACTAGAGTTTTTTATACCTGGAAGATTTTTTATGACAACCTTGGACACTTAAATCTAAGAAATATGTATATTTAATTCTAAGGCAAAAATTTGGGCTTTCTGTTTAATGAGAGACGTCTCAATCAAAGTTGACAATTTTTTACTTTATGTGGGAAAATTGCACGTCAACGGGGCTTTACTTGTATGCAGTGATAGTTGGCTACTGAGTCCTTTTATTGATAGGCAGAACCAAACAGAGGAGTAATGAGAGCCAGTCCAAGTACCGTTATTTTAAATACAGACAACGGCGGTAGTGGAAAGACCATCACGCGGAAAGATTCAAAGATCGTTATTCATCAAGGCATACAGGAACGGTAGCGCGTGAAGTATTATAAAGAAAGGTTTGAAATCGATGGATATTTTCAAAAGACTTCAAGAAGAGGATATTCATCATACGTTTAACGTCAGTAAGGCAGGTATACTGTAAACATTTGTGGTAATCCCGAGGCCTTATACCAATGTTTGGAAAAATCATTAGTCAAAAGAGCCAAAGATCAGCAGAACAACAATTAAGATTTCTTTCGAGAGCCAAATTTCTATTCAAGAACTATTTTTGTAGCAGTCTGTTTAAATTAGTTACTAACATTAAATAAAACCAGACATCTTAATAACAGTAATAATAATCTTACTAGCGGGCTGCGGCGAAAGCAAAATTCATGAGTTCTATGTACTCCAGAGATGAAAATGAATAAAAACATTTCAATATGACAGAAATCAGTTTCTTCTTTCTAAGCAATAATCAATTCATAAATATTTTTTTTTTGGTTGCCAAACCAGGAAAACAAAAACTTTGGACACTTCAGGTTATTAAATATGCATGGACCTTATAAGAAATAGATAACCCAAACGTGTTTTCTCCCTCGTCTGAGGCGTTACCGGCTGTTACCTTGATCACATCCGACGGACGTAGGGACGACTTGCAGAATTGGTTGCCTATTGCAGCGTGTATAATTGTCAAGAAAAAGCTGGTTGTAGCGCCTCATTTCACAAATGAGAATTTCTACATATTTTTATTTTTGAAACTGAGATTGATTTTTAAAGATTGAGTATATTTATCAAGCATAATTAACGTTCAAAATAATTATAAAGCTATTGCATGCTTTCAGGGCTGGATATTTTTTTAGCTTTTCCTATTCTGTAAGGAAATTTGTAACTACTTCTTTTAGAAAATAATATTTTAAATCTGAACTAATAGAAAATTTCAAACGAGCAATTTTCTCCTGCAATTTTTATCCTTTTTATTGGTATAAATAAGTAAAAAATACTAAAATATTTAAAAACGAATTTTCGAAAGTTTTGTTTAAAATTCTAAATTGTGCTGTTTTTTTAAAATTATGGATGAATATTATAGCATAATTTCTATAAAGAAATTTTATTTCAATTATATTTTATAATACATCATAGTGATAAACACTTTTGAAAACTCCTAAAAAATTTTTATACATTTAATTCTAATATTAAAATTGTATTTAACCGTAATAATTAAATTTTGTTTGTATTTTATAGTGATTATTTTTTTAAATTTATTTTTAGTTCTTCATAAGATTTTTTTTATTTACTGTTATTTTAATTTATTAGCCCAAAGCGCCGGTAGTCTAGAAAGGCTGTTAGTTTTGAAGCGGCATTCTGCGCTGTTTTACTATAAATGTCCGTGTCTCCTTGCAAATTGTTGTTACCAAATATTATCGCCCTGTATTGTATTTAAAGAATTTAAATAATGAAGAATCTGTATGAAAACATGTATGTTTCTCGCACTGTGATAAAAACGACAGTATCTAGAGCCATAAAATTTTGAATAATGTAATCCTCCACCCGAACATGGGCATCTGGACGGCCGAATTTCGAACTGTTTTAATCTATTTCATACTTTGTAAAACTTTAACGAATTTTTGATTAACAAACTCAACGAGTTCAGAGCAAGCACTGTACGAAAAATAACAGTTTTATCTCCAGTGCGGAAATTCTGAAGATATGCTGTTTTGAAATGTATGTGGTTTACGGGTGAAGAACACGATATTCAATAAATATAAATAAGACACAAAACTTTTTTAAAAAATTTCCTTTTGGACGTAATATAAAATCTGTGTGCTTCTAAATTTTATTTTATCTTTTTTCTTTCCTTTCATTACGCTTAGAAAATTTTATGCTCCGAAATTTATGAATTATTAAAATACCTAATCCACTTTAATGTTAATAATTTAATGATCATATAATCAAATAAATATGATCGTTTCGTAATGTTATTATAGTTTGGAAAATCACTGCCTGAAAATGTTCATTAAATTTTTTAAAAAACTATCAGATGTTGTTTAATTTTACCTTGTTTATTTCAAAGCATCCAATCTTATTTAATTTTACTTTATTTTTACGCAAAATTAAGTTCATAAATTTTGTGCTTAGAATTTTTACCGTTTTACCAAAGTAAAGAATTTTGTACAAGAAAAAATGTGCGAAATGCAGTAATGAGATGTATTAAATGAGATGTATTAAACCCTATTTGGAAAACACTGTGGCTTTCATAATCTCATCACTATACAACGTATCAGTTTTAATAATTAAAAAGAGTTATGTGATACAAACGCCATAGGTTTCAGTATTAAAGTAAACCAGATCGTCCCTGCGCCCCGCCCACTGGGTTAATCTATCTTTTATAAGGTCCATGTAAATATGCGTATGACGTCATGTTTTAAATTTAATGTAATATAGCAACGTTTAATTAATATCAGCAAAGGAATTAACTTGGAAATAACATACCGTGTCAATTACCGTAACCTGAAACAAATATGTTGCCAACAACAGCTATTTATTTAAAATGCTGACATTAACGATAAACTTTCGACGTACCATTAAGTCACATAAATCGCGTACTTTTTTCAACGTCAGAACATGACCATATATAATAAGAATAAAAGAAAATCTGAAATATTTCAGATTTTAAATTACGTCCAAAGAGGCGTTTTATTTAACATTTTGTGTGTTACCTTATTTATTAAATATCATGTTCTTCGCACTTAAACATAAAATTCTGTTCAAGAACAATGTCGCAAAATAATTTCAAATTGAGCATATCTTTAGAATTTACGATACTCAGTTTCAAGCGCTGGAGATATAAACGATTTTTTTGTACAACGTTGCCATTGCTCGCTTGGAATCATTGAGTTTATTAAATAAAAATTCGTTGAAGTTTTACAAAATATGAAATCGATAATAAAACAAATTCGAAATTTCAAATTTATGGCTTCCAGATACCCATATTTGCAGTAAGATTACGCTATTAATAATTGGATGGTTCTAGGTACCGTGGTTATATCACAATGCGAGAAACATACATACATTTATGTAGATTCGTCATTATTTAATTTTTTCAAAAATAATACAGTTTAGGGATAATATTTGGTAGCAACAGTTTGAAAAGTGAAACGGTTAATGCTGATATGGAAAAATCGTCATTCGACGTAAAATCGCAAAATGAAAACAATAGTCTCTCAGGGACAAAGCCCCTTTGGTTAATAATATGTTTAATGTTTGGCAACGCTATTTGTATTTCATATTTTGTAAAAATAATTTAAAAACATTTTACCAACAAATTTTATGATTTGAAAGCGAGCAGTGGCAACACTTTTCGAGATAAAGCAGATTTTTATCTCCAGCGTGCGACACTGTTTCCACTCGGAAGAATGTTTGTTTAAAGAGTTTTTAATTAATATCTCGACTGATTAATGTGACACAAAGATAAAAATTTTCAAAATGTGTTCCCACGAATTGTCGGAAACCGTGTGTACCTCTCTTGAAACTCAAATCCCCGCCGTTTCGGAAGAGATAATGCCACATGCAAACATAATTTAAGGTATAGATATTTATTGATAAAACCTACTTTTCACATAAAAATAAAGATTTAACACATTACGCATTTAATATGCTCAATGAACTTGCAATTCTTTGAAAAGTCTGGGTAAGTCGGGGTTGTATGTCTTTTAGTCGGGTTTTAATTTGAAACAGGATTCCAAGTTCTCATCAATAAGACTTTTTCACAATTTACTTTTTATAAGCTCCATGCTTTGAAAAGATTTTTCGCATGAATAAACCCCAGTCATCCTTTCAAAGGGGGAGTATATAAGGTATTTCTCCCGCTTTCCTAGCATGCCTTCGTGGTTTAGTGGTTCTGCACGCTGTGCCGGTATTCCAGAGAGTCCGTGGTTCGATTCCTGGAGAAGGCGATTGCTCATTTTTCATCTTACTTGCTTCCAAAACTACCTAACGTCTCTACAAGCCAATAATAGTGCTTTGCAGATGCATATTTTTGACGAGTTTGGAAAGCTATTAAAACAGATTCTGTGTTAAAGAGAATACTTTCTAATATAATAATATAACGAATTTTATTTCGTTATCACAAATAAAAAATGGACAAGAATGCACAAAAGATGTTTTGAAATATAGCATATTCATGGCCAAGACAACAGTAGAAGTTCGAACTGTCTAAAGGATAAGAAGTATTTATTTTATTTTTAATTTTTATTTTTAATTTTCTTCTTTTGATTATCAAAGCTATGGGTATTGGCTTAAATTACACTCTCTAAGACATGCAGGGTGACTGAGAGCTATTATTCAAAAATTTGTTTAAAAAGCGTATTTTGCATGTATGAGCGTAAGGAAGGATGAATCACTACACGAATAGAGAAATGGCGGCTATGCACCTCGTTCCTGGGACAGCTAATTGCTGTGGAACAGCCGCTGGGGAACTCTGTTCCAACAGAAGTATCCTTATTCATAACCATATTCGGACGTCTACATAATTGCTACGGTAGCTTTTAAGAAGACACCTCACACAAATTGAATTTTCCTAAAATACGAACCTAATTATTTCAAGCATTGCGTTGTGATTAATATGAACGGAATAACCTCGTGTTGATAACCGGTGATGATCATGAGTAGTGATTAAATAAAACATACACTTGTTATCCAATGTATGTATCTTAAATTTTATTAAGTTTCTTAAATGGAAAGTAAACAATTATCAAACAAAGTATACGAAGAAAAATTAACAATAAAATGTCTCCGGGGAGATTAATTATTAATAACAAATTTTCTTCTACAAATAATGATTCTTTTAACAGTTTCATACTATTTTTGGTAGAAATATCAATTTATAACGACAGATTGGCTTAACCTAAATATTGCACTAGTTGAATTTTATACATTGCACATTTCATATCAAACTATTACCATATAGGTAAAACTCATAACTGGTAAATATGAGAAACTTAAATATTAATTCTTAAGTATTAAGACAATTTAGATAATAATTAGCATTCGGATTAGAAAATTCACATTTGATTTACCATACAGCTCTATAATAGTTGCAAACACATTAAATATTAATAAGCCTTTTCATTAAAGAAATTACATTGATAATTCCCTACATAATAATTTACTGAACGCGTAACTAAGAGTGAAGAACAGAAAAAAATTTGACGAATTCTACTGAAAATCAGAGTTAAAAAAAATGGACAATTTTTTTTTTTTTTTTTTTTTTTTTCTTTTTTATCTTAGCACACCCGGTCAGATATTTTTCAGAAGAAATAAAGAAGAGAATTATTTAATTAAAAATTTAACAAATTAGAATTTTTCCTAAAGTATGAACTTAACTGGCTAGATGAGTCGAACAGCGGTCAGCTGGAGAGAAGCCTGATGCGAAAAACCAAAAGTTCTCACGACCTCTTCGATTATATGTGACAGTCCACTGCCCTCCATTTCTCAGATATTGAAGAAACTCACAAGGCACCAATGCGAAAATCCTTCCAGACCGCGTCTATGATATGTGACAGTCCACTGCTCTCCATTCCTCAGATACTGAAGAAACTCACACGAAACCAATGCGAATATTAAACTATTAACCGGTGAGTAGAAAAGTTAATCTGTTAATGACCTTGGCAGCTGGGAGGTTGAATAATAAGGTACCAGCAACCATTTGAAGAATTTATTAACCTGAACTACGACTATTGACATTAATTTAGAGGGGTCCATTTTGTTATTATAGCGAACTATCAGAGATTACGTCCAAAAAGACTTGCACGGCCACTTGGGCGAACCGCCCCATAGATTCGGCGAGAAGCATCTCAGCTTCCCCAAAGTCGAAGCCAAACAGTAGACCCTTCTTTTCTAGTAGCATACAGCGTGTGAGAGAGAGCATAAAAGTGACCTTCAGGTTGAAATCATCCTCGTTTTTAAGCAAGGCTACCACTGCCAATGCAAGTTCAAAATTGTGACAAAAACAGTTTTTACAACAACTGCCTCACGCTAAGTAAAATTTCTCCTTTCTCCGAGGCGTTGAACTGAACACAAATTTAAACATCGCCAAACTATCACCAAGTCTGGAACAGCTGCGAAGGCCGAGCTGGCAACGCTACTCAACCCCACCGGAAATTCCTTAACATCGTAGGCAAGAGAACGTGATATCTTGTTAAAAACTGCGTTTTTTTCCACTTCTTCCCCCTTCAGTTTTAACACAAAAATGTAATTTCAGTTAAATAATTTACTGTATCTCAAAATCTGGTAAGGCTATATTCTTGAAAATGATCTTAAATTAAAGAGCTAATTTGTTTGCTTCTAATGGTATAAATTAAGAATGGGTAAACTTAAGCTAAGTAATATAAAATCAAGAAAAGCACCCGATTCCATTGTATGTTTCAGCGCGTTTACATGTAACGCGTGGAAAGAACGTACCAATCTTAACTACCGAAAACCCCAATTAAAATTAAACTAATTAGCACAGATATTAAATAAAATACACGTTGTGTAGCATAAATTTAGAATATTAATAAATTAATATTTAATAAGTCAGAATTTAAATAATTAAGTGAATTTGCTACACAACATAATCGATTGAGTGAAACTGGATGTTTCGAAACATGGAAGAATGATACTGGTGTCGGCAGAACAACATGGACACGTAGCCTGGAAGACGCCGTACTGTCAGACATCGGAAAAGACGTAGGGACGAGTGCTCGAATTATTGCAGCCCGTTTACGTGAGTCTCAATACAATAGTTAGAGCATCTTACATGAGAACGAGTTACATCTATACCACGTGCAAAACATGTGCAGGTTCTATCGGCCGATGATTAGAGTGTGGACTTTGAACGTTGGTGTTGTGCAGCAGACTGTAATGGTCCCCAACTTTGTGACCGATATCTTGTTTTCTGATGAGGCGATGTTTACACTGGAAGGCATCTGCAATATTCACAATCCAAGAGTCACACGGCCCGATCTGCTCATCGTTGCTACAGCATCAATGTCTGAGCAGGTTTGCTTAGTGATAGAATGATTGTCCCCAATGTGTAGTCTAGATGGAGAGATTTACCGAACCTTTATGGTTCAAGTGCTCCCAGAATTTCTGAACGAAGTACATCTCGTGCAGCAGCGGTTGTGGTTTCAACATGACGAAGCTGCAGTTCATTTCTCCCGCATTGCCCGCCGATATCCTGTACGCCGTATTTCCGGGGCAATGAATTTTCTTCTGTGGCCCCATCCCATGATCACCTCGTTCCCCGTACCTGTTCCCTCTTGACATTTTTAGGGTTACATGAAAATTTTGGTGTATGAAATCCCTGTGGGATCGGAAATGGATTTGGTAACAGGAATCCTTGCTATAAGTGAAGTTATTGCCGATACACCAGACATTCTTGTGGATCACTGCGTCTTTGTAACGAGGCGTGTATTACAGCTACGAGCCGCAACTACTTTAAAACGCTGCTTTAAACCTCTCTTGCAAACCAAAAAGCTGTAAAAACTCGTCTTTCTGTAATAAATTATCATTATTTGTGACCTGTCTCGTATTTTGCTGTCTTTGGCTTTGTGAGCAGGTAGAATACTCGGAATGCGTTTGCGACCGTATATTCCAAAATGATTCTTTCTTGTTGACGCGTTCTTGATCTACATGTGAAATTTTGATCTATAGTTCTGAATCACCCTGTATTCGTTATAATCAAAATGCTTGTGGACATCAGTATTTGTTTCACATCTCAAAGTTCTAACAAAATTAATAGAAATCTGAGTGTAAAGTAATCATTAGTTGTATAAAATTATTGTTCAGTAATTAACTAATTTTCAGTCATGGATTGATTTAATCACTAACATCAGTATGATTGATTTAAGAGAAATTAAATACTTTAAATTTATCAGAATAAATCTCAGTACTTTAAAGTATAATTTTATTTACAGTAAAAAGTAGATCAAAGATTAAGCACGTCATTGAATTGCTGACGAGTAAACGAGTATGAAAAAATTTGATTTCAAACGCATGATCTTTTCAGTGAAAATGAGATTAAATGAATACTTTTATTTACGTTTGATAGCGCAGTAAAATAGAGAAAGTCTGTATAGCTACTAAAGAAAGAAGCAGACTTAATAGAAGCAGAATAGCAGAATTAATCCTTTGATGAAAGGAAAACTGGAATATTAGTAATCCTTAACTTCTAAAGTTAATTTTTAAAGACATTATATTTGAAAAAGCTGCAAATAAGTGAAAAGTTGCACTTCACTCTGAAAAGAACTGATTTTCCTAAAAAAATATTTTCTTCAGCAAATTGAAATGAAAACAGTATATTTCACGAGCTCAGTTTGACTGACACCATTGCTGACAAATTTTACTTTTGAAATGCCAGAACGTTTCCAAGCACACAGAAATTTCTTTTATATTAAATTGCTGAATTTCATTTACATTAAACTGCTGAAGCTAGCTCAGGCAGTTTTAGGCAAAATTCGTTTTTATTAATTTTCGTTTCTTTCAGTAATAGAATATGTAAAGGACAGAAATAACTAAATAGTCAGAGAAAATCGTTAGACTTGAAATTAAATCAGGTCAAGCTTAGGCGACGATTAATTTTAAAAATTATTATTTGGTGATCCAGAAATAGTTGTACATCTCTGTCTTCTTCAAGAAGTAAAATATAAACAATAAACACCCTTTCTCTCAAATTTCGTATATTCCATTTACGGCGTACTTGCTTTCGTAATACATCTGTTGAAATTAAGAGGATACATAGATTCAAAAAAAGGCTCAAGCGAGAGCTTCTGTGCTTCTGTTTTAGTTTCACATACTCTCACGTTTCTCCATGAACTGCTAATTATGCTGCTCTTTTATAGCTAAATTTCTGCTAATTTTGTTGACATGCCACCTCCTAATATTAAAAATGAATATTGTTCTTATCCTGGCACTATCTGTGTTGTAACTTTTTATGAATAATCACCTTGAATAAATTGGTTTGTTTTATTACCTATTGGTAATTGTTTTAATTTTAATTAAATTTTTATACTGGATCATAGTTATTGAACGGGTTTTGTATCAAGACAACGCAATAAATTGTTTACTTACAGATTGACTTGTTATAATGGTATGGGCTCACATTAATTATTTTTACAAAAATGTTTACAGATATTGAAGATCTATGTACTTTTCAATTAGTGACCTACATACATTCAGCATAAAGTTGTGATTATTTTTACTGTTGTTGATTAGTGCACATAATGTTAAATGAAATATGTTTTACCATTCAAATGATTTATTTCAAATGATTAAATGATTTATACACTATATTCAGGTTGCCTACAGTTATTCTTAGGCTATCAGTAGCAGCCTTTCTGAAGAGCCCTTAGTAACAGCTTGAAGGCAAATTTGAAACGCTATTAGCAAAGAAACCAGAATGAAGTTTTTTTCGTAAAGTACATTACTTGGAAAAGAATTGCAAAACATTGACAGTGAAGTTAATATTAGCCAATAGTCATAATATTGAATAACAATGACAGTTATTGCGGAAATGAAATGGCTGATAAATGATAAGTTAATAAATGATTTTAGTGATAGGTATGTGTAAAGTTAACTAAATGTGATATGCATTAATATTAAGTCTTCAAAAGCATCATTCAATTCAAAAACTTTCTATAGCTGATATACAACAGGAAACATTCTACTATGTCAATAATGAAGTTAGAAAATGTGCAGTTATCACAAAACTACTATATGTATCGTATACCGTTACACCAACTTGTGTTTGTAAAAGTTATGAAAAATACAGGAACTTGTAAATGTTGACTACAGGAAGCTTAACCAAAATATCGAAACAAATTCAGAATTCATGCCTACAATAGATACAGTACTAGACAAAATAACCTATGCGAAAATGCTTTTTACATTAAATCTAGGTGCTAAGTGCTAGCACAAAAAATTAAATCACAAGGTTACTGTAAAATTTGCATTTCTAATAAGTTTTGGTCTTTATGAATATAACAAGACAGCTTCGTTTGTAAATTTTTTCAAACTATTTTTCAAACAGAAATTAAAAAATTTGTATGTATATATATATATATATATATATTAAATTTATATAATTATATTAAATTTTATTTATATATATTTATATATATTTTATTATATATATATATATATATAATTTTATAATTATATTATTAAATTTATATAATTATATTTATATAATTAAATTAATTTTCTTTTGGTGTTAAGAGTCTTGGAGTTAAGGACCCTCCATAAACTCAGAATATTTTATCTGGGGCAAGCCAACATAGACATAAAAATATGTCAATCATGTGAGGTATGTGCGTTTTCAAATTCCACTCAAAAACGTACACGAAGGAGATGGCAGCGTTACGATGTAGGTAAATCGTCTGACAAAATCACTTTTTAAAGAGTTTGAGCGTTTCCATTCAATATCAAATAACTAAAGTCAACAAGTACACCTAGGCGTCATAACCTAGTTTAAGCGATTGGAAGTTTATTTCTTCCATTCCTGAACTACGTTTCAGCTGTTCAAAGTTTCATACAGAACTGGATATTCAATTTGAAGTGCTTCTTGTTCCTTTTAACTAAAGAACGAATTTTCCCTGTCCTTATTTAAAGTATTATTTCAGTTGCTTGACACAGAAACACTCAGACAGTTTTTTTGACATCCTTAGTCTGAAACTACAACAGAGAAACTGTTTTGAAAAATATTAGGTCATTACTCACTATTGGTGTTCTGGAGGCAAGAGGTTTTTTGGAACCCAAATTTTCATTTGTTGTTCCTGGGTGTCCTCTAATAATACTGTGTTTCCGCCATTACAAACGATTATATCGGAGCTCCATCATTTCAAAATTGATGTTTGTCACATAATTCTTACATAACGTCTGTGATAAATGCAGATACATAACGCAAAATATTTTTCAAACAATTCAAGTAATAAAATTTTTAAATCAAAACTTTTATTAATCAATGGAATTAAAGTGAAAGAATAAATTCACTATTCTAATCTATCAGTTTTCACAACCTAAAATCTGCTTCGATAATTGCCCCTGCCCAGCTATTATGTAATCAACTGCTACTCGTCCCGTCTATCTGTGCTCCTGTAATGCAAAACCTACACAGAAAATTGTTGAACATAGATTTAATTCATTCCTGCTGCATATATTGTTCTTCTGTGTTCACACTTCGTGAAAAGATTATATCTAAATAAAAACTGTCAATCTTCTTTTTCAAATTCTTTATTCTTTGTCAACTGGCTGTATACCATATAAAATTTGAAATTTGTTAGCTTTAATAATAAATAAAGTAAAAATAAAAATAAGAAATAGGGATAAAAATTGAAGAAATTATAAAATAGTTTTTAAATTATTTTTTAATTATCTATAATTTCTTTTATATATATACGGAGCCGCCCAAATCGATGTACTGTTGCTGATTGCTGTATCATGCATTTCGAATCTAAATTCTAAAGAGGGATTGTGTGTTTTTGAAGGTATAGTGTAAGTGCAGCATGGTGCACTTAAAATACTGGTGAACCGAAAGTTCTCTCTAGAGATTTGGTGATACCAGAAGAGGAGTTGGAGATATTCGGATCAGGCTCCCGGGTGTTCTACATCAAAACTGTAATATAGCTTTCTCTTTCTCACTAGTGTAATTCCGTCGTCCACTGTGGTGCAACCTGGACACTGCTCTCTGTGAATAGACGACTAAATGACCGATGAGGCTTGTCCGTTTCCGACGAATGTATTGTGTTCCATCTGCCCAGCCATTTGGACAAGAGCGTATAAATAATACTATAATTAACCCTTTGAATGGCATGGGTTCTTGGATTTGCTAGTGAAGAATTATAATTAAATTGTTAATAATTCTATAAAAAGAATAATACAAAGCAGACAAAAAAGAAATTTTATAGTATAATAAAACCTTGCAACATTTGCAACGAATAATTGATCCAACAATTTATTTCTAGGAATATAGAAAAACAAGTGTTACTAGGTAAAGAACTACAACAACTAAACAAAAAAAAAAAAAAAAATGGAAGAAATGTCTGAACTCTTGCTGTTTCGTAGCTGCCATTTTTATCAATTATTCCATATATTTGCATTATATGACAAGTTTCAACAATTTTGTTCTAATTTTAATCAGTTTGAATGTAAATCGTAGAACCTTGCAAGACAACTAAATCCTTTTTTCCCCAAAAGCATCTTTAGTTTATTAAATTGATGTAATTAAATATTACATAACTTTATTTTAGCAGGAATACAAATGGAAAAGCCATATGGGCCGATATTATACAGAAATTCAAAAGATAACATAAATTCAAAAGATAACATAAATTACTTTTCAGCTGAAAAAGGAAAGATGATCTATAATATTTTCACAAAAGCATAATATGCCTTATAATTACTTATAACAAAATTTGTTATGCATGTATATTTTAAATTGAACGGCTGTAAAGTACTAATATAAATAAATTTACCTTCACGGATTTGATTTTAATTATAAGTAATCCTTCAATTGTTTACTCACTGGATATTCCTTTCTTCTAAAAATAATGAGCTCGAATATTGCTCAAAGACCGTAAAAGACCGAGTCATTTCTTTTTAATCATTATTCTTCTGATGCTATATTTCATATAATGAGAAACAACCAAATGTTTTATTTACGAAAATGTGCCAATAAATCTTATGAACAGAATAAAATTCACGCGATGCCCAGGACAGGTCAGAAGATATATGAGCAGATTATGCTGACGTTAGGAAGATCGATTTTCTTCTTTTTACATACCGTTTATGCTAGCTACCTGAAATATAGTTATGCATGTTTAGGATGCAAACCACTGCGCTAATGTTACTTCCAGCTTAGATTTGTTTAACTACTTTGGAGAAGGAGGCAATATATATGAAAATTCATAATATTGTAAAATCATTTTCTATTCGTGACTTGAATATAAAGTTCAGGTGACATTTTGAAATAAGTATCTTTTAAGCCACATCTGCCTATTGGAAACTACATTTAGAAGAAAGAATATTTTAAAACTTTCAAAACGATCAGTTTAGGATTTAATTATAAAGACAAATAAGAAATTTCTGAATTTAAAACAATGTGTAATCTGCATATAGTTGATATTCACTGAAAGCTTTTCAAAGCCATTTTAAATTCTCCTTAAATGAGCATATTTGCGAATTTTAAAAGAGATTCTAAAAGCTAATTCAGAAATAAACTTTTACAGTTGCATAAAATTTTATTAAATAAATTCATGCTTTTAACTTTCGTAGAACTTAATTATTATAGAAAAAATTGGTGTACTACATTCAGAAGTTCTAGTAGTTATATGATTTGTATGACTTAGTAGTTTACAAGTGCATGAAGGGTTTACTGTTGAGGTTGCATCAAGTACATTATGTGAAGCACCGTGGAATTTTCTGAAACTTTCGTCTGCCGATGACTTCAGTAGAAGACAGTGGGAATCGTGTTTTCCCACTTGCTAAACTAGGAAAACAAGAAGGCATTCCTCCTATGGCGCGCATGAGTGGTCGAGCGATGAACCCACTGAATACCGGTAGCTCGACTTGGGTTTCAAACAAAGCAAACGGGCAGATTGTATGGTTGATTTTTAGTTTTCCCATGTGTAATGTGAGTTGAGTACGAGCAAGTTCCTCTTCGAAAATCTTCAAAGAAGCCATGCCTTCCCTTATGCAGACAGACCTGATGTGCTTTCCATATTCGAATAACTTAACCTAACCATCCTCCTATGGTGGTTTTGCTGCAGAATATAGATGAATCGGGCATAAATTTACGAGACAAGGATGATAAATTTACGTACAAGGATGAAGAGCTTCTATCTTCGTAATTAATATTCTGCATTATATTCTCACATACTTATCACCCGTTCTTGTATTTCCATAACTGTAAATTTTATATTAGATACAGTTTTTTTCTATTAGTTATCTGATAATTTTATTTCTTAACAAAACATTTTCTTTAATACCGTTTTCTCATCTGATAAAAACCTTGTATCTGTTTCGTTTTGAGACGAAATATAAAATCAACAGATGCAATTTAAATTAAATATCCCGATAGATCAAAACTTCTGCCAACAAGAACAGGATGAAGTGTGAAGACAAGAACGGCTATATTTAAAATTCTCAGCATTATGACATTATGTAATGTGTACGTATTAAATATATGTAATGTGTACGTATTAATTCTATGTAATGTGTACGTATTAATTCTTTTTATACTTAATTTTGTTATAGACTGTTACTTTAAAATAGGAGCTTCAAGGTTCTTTTCCGCCGACTGATTTCGCTCTTAACAATGGGAACAACAGCAGCGAAAAGGGCAGTTTCCGTTAAGCGTATTTTGCTTCATGAACAACACGCGGATGGATGCTGACTTGAATAAAGGTTTCAGATGACGTGGCGATGTGGAAAAAATGACTGCGGTGATGGTGATACGAGTTACGATCGGAAATGGGAACTCAATGCCCTTGAAGTTTCTGTTTTAAAACAACAAATAATAAACACAGGTAGAAATACACTTTTCGCATGAAAGAAAGGTTCCAGTTTCAGATAAATCTAAGATAAGGAGTTTCAATTTATTTATTCCTTGGATTATACAATGCATCGAATAAGATCATTCATAACTATTTTTATTTTAATAAATAAAAAATAAACAAAAATTTAGAATTTTTTTACTTCCCACCCCCTCCCGTAACACATAAAATTCAAAAACTTTTATAACAGCAAGCATTCATGTTGTTTAAAGATTGGTACCAAAAATTTCTGATAGCTAAAATAAAAACAGTAGAAGAAAGAAAAAAATGTTTTAAATTATTTTCTTTTCACCCTCGCTTTCAAGAAGGTTTTAGTGTTATTATGATATATACTAATTGTTAATAGCAATCTTTGCACGTGTTAGAATACAGAAAAAGGATCCTGTGTAAAGGATAATACATAAGCACTGTAAAGTCAAAAAGATGTCAAGATGATTTTCTCTGTAAACAAAATTTTTTATGCTTTCAAATGAAACGTGAGAATTATATTATGAAGGAAGAACGTAATCATCAAGCTGTAATAATTATCAGTTTCTTGGACTAGTGATAAAATTTCAGGACTTAACATACATTTAAATGTAAGACATCTATACGTTTGAAACTCCATATCACTATAGTTACCCATTGCTCTCATCACTTCTTTTCCTTGCCATCACCTTTTTTCATTATTATAACTCCCACACAATCTTATTTTCTCATGCAGAGAATTATCTATCAGATATGTTAGGAATTTCTTTTCATACAATGGCTAAACAACGCCATAATGAACATTAATGCACCGAAAATTTGATTAGCTATATTCTTTCATTCGTTATATCTGATCTGATAAGAAAAAAAATACAATAAAAAATTTTATGCAACAACGTATAATTTAAAACGGATGTAGAATAATATACCATGAGGCCTTCCTGACAAATTAAAAACGATAACGGCTTGTACATTTGACACTGAACGGATTCGATTGAATGCACACAGAACGGATGACAGCTTGATAAAATTTATTTTCCCAAAAGAAACACTTTACAAATCTGGAACTTACGACAAAACTTTTGTGTAAACACACCGTTCTTCTGTGCATAACAGAGCACAATCAACAGTTGCCACTTCAAACGACTAAAAATGCTAAACACAACGCAATGCAAAGTGCATCTAAAGACCAAAGCTTGCATGGAGATATTTCAATACTCCAAACTCTACTCTGAGCAGAAAAGCTAATAACTGATGGCTAAGCTAATAATTTTTGTTTAATATAATTTCTCCCTGGTGGCAAGGGAGTTTACAGCTAATTTTTAATTTGTTATTATTCACTGGAAATCCTCCAAATGCTGCTGATGAATAGGGAGGCACAGTATTGTTTCAGTTATTATCGTTAATTAATAAATATCTGTATACTTTTAGTATTTTTCATTTGGAAAAGTTACTCGAAAATAATCATAAATGCTTGAGCTTTCTTTAGGTTTTCTACAATTCGAAATAGATGCCATTTTCGGCCAAGATTTTCATATTATTTTATGGAACTTCACCTCTACACTTACGGGGTGTGTTAATAAAGAAACCGAACTTTTGCTACAGAATATGTTTTGCTTATTGCACAATATTATATTAAGTAATATCTTCCTGATATTATTCCCCTCTATTGGCAATACCCTGTTCCCGTCGTTTTTTTCCATTTTCGGAAAGCCCCTAGAGAGCATTTTCTAGGATGGTGCTCAGGCCTCTTGTTGCGTTATCCTGGATATCCTCTACGGTTTAGAAACGAACTTTCAGTGTCGTTTCCAAACCGTACAGGAGATTTGTTTGTCACACAAAAGTTTCAGTGTGGTTTTATTTATGAATCAGGAAAACATCTGCTGTGGCGAGGTTCGGGAGAATACGCTGTAGGCACAACTGGAGTGTGATATTTTGCTAGATAGCTGTGCAAAAAGAACGATGCTTGAGCCGGCGCATTGTCATGATGCAACATTCAAGTCTGGTTTTTCCACAATTATGGACACTTTCTGAGTGCATCATCCCTCAACGTCAGAAGGTAAACAACGATGTGTACCAAGGATCAGGCTGGAATCTCTGGTAAACTTCCTTGTTTACCATCTGACTAGGTGGTACATGTTCCGCATGGATAATACCATTACAGTCAAAAAACTCAACCAACATCACCTCAATCTTTTACCATCTCACGGGTGAATTCTTTGAAGTAGGAGACTCTTTGCCCACCTACTGTGACGACTATACTTTCGTTTCAATATTATTGCCATAAATCCATGTCTCACCATCACCTGTCATCATGTTCTTTAAAGACGTTTTAATTGTCATTGGCAGTGGGAATCAGTTCCTGGCTGATTCAAAACGGGTCTATTTCTGACCATCAGTCAGCAAATGTGGTACAGATTTTTCACTGATGCGACCCATCTCAGGTTTGTCACTCAAAATTTAATGGCATGATCCTACACTGATGTTCACTTCAGCAGCAACTTCTCAAACATTTAAACATTGAGACACAATAACACGCCGAACAAATACTAATTCAGAAGTCAAACAATGCTGATTTTTGTTGTTTGACTTCTGAATTTAAACGCTGGTTTCCACGAATCACAACATGAGCTCTCTTGACATGGTCATCATCTGTTGATGTGGAATGTTGTCCAGACTTGAGATCGTCACCGACCGATACTCTGCCGCGTTCGAAACACTTACACCACCGTAGCATTGCGTGCAACTCATACAGCAACTGAAATGTCTTTGTGAAAGTTTTGTTAAGTGTGTAGTACAATTTCACACATACATGTTATTCTTCAAGCTGTTTCATTGTCACTTTGGAACTAATGTGACAAACGGTGTGTGCGTGTGTACTTCAGCGGTTGTAGCTCACCAACTAACGGTAAGAGGGAATTCTTTCAAAAAACAGTTTGTTGCAAACCTGCCGCTACGCGGATTTACTAGCCGCAGAGCTTTCCTTCTGCGGGTCGGCGAGCTATTTGAATTGTTCGGTTTGTTTTTGAGCACACCTCATATTTTCGGAAAGCTTATACTATTGCCCCTGCGTGCACATTTTCAGTGTCTAAAGTTGAGCATTATTGATTAGATTTATTTTTTAGTTGGCTTTGTAAAAAGTTTTCATAAATATTTTATGATGATTTTCATTTTATCTTCCATTCATGAAATTAGAAGTAAACGCAATGGTCTTCCAAAATACTATGCAATATTACTACATTTGGTAGGATGAACGTTTAAGAAAAGAAAGTGTATCTTAATTAAGAATTTTGTAGTACTTAAAAGTAATTTGATTTATAACATCATATCATCCTTCATTCATAAATCCGTATCTAATGTTATTTTGATTGTTATCACTCGAAGAATAAAGAACTATATGTGATTGCAAACGCACTAAAACATTAAAAGTTATTAAAAAGTACTAGGTCTTGTACAAAAGTACTAACAGTGGGCACAGTATACAGAGTTCAATCCTAAATGTGTTTGGATATTTTTGACATTACAAATTCATCCATTATGAAAAGTAAAAATGGAAAGAAAACTCTTAAAAGTTTACTTAACAGCGAACTTCTCATAATTGGCTTTATGATTTTTTGTGCCGTCCAACCGGGATAGTAGTTAGTGTCTCTAACTGCCATACCGAAGGCCCTGAGTTCGAATGCCGGGAAATTCATGCCAAGGACGTCTCCTTGGCATGAATTTCCACATATTCCATATGTGTCTCCTTGCATCGATGAAAGTCGTGGCTTGTGCTGACCATTGTCAGTCAAGTGAGATTGATGACAACAACAACATTATTTTTTGCAAGACGTCGGATTCTAATGTATCACCTGAATGAACAGGTTAGGTGAAAAGGAAAATTTAAGTATTTGTTGCCGTTTCAAACATATAAAAATTTATAAATTAAGAGAACAAAACAATTAATACCAGCTGAGAGACAGTTTAAAGATGAAACGAATATTGCGATTTAGTTTGGCGAAAGAATACTACACATTGGCAACTACATTTTGCGGATTATAAAAAATATGCAAATTAAACATCAGTATAATGTAAAGTGATGCACAAAACAGGAAGATAAATATTAAATAAGCAAATACCTAATATTACAAAACAGTTAAATGCTATTATATGACAAAACACAAACATATAAACAAAAACACATTTACATTTTCACGTTTGAAATACGTGAGAAGATTTGTACTGTCACTTTCATTTCTGTGAACTAAGCTTATGTATTCTCATTTGTTTATTTATCTAATATATGCTAATGAATTTAGGTTTCGATTCGTAATTAATAAGGGAAAATTTCCTAAGGATATTTTCATCAGGAAAATTCATTTTGTACACCAGTTTCTATAGCAACTGGCATATAGGAGAATTATGTGCCGTATACGTGAGAAAAAGAAACGATCAAAGATTAGTTCATTTATCTAATTAACCAGTTACTAGATGAAATTAGAACTTTTCAATATTGATGAACAAGTTGTTAACCAGTATGTAATGGTTTGCCAATTAGCATATAGCAATCACATATAATTGAAACGTATATTCGTGGATTTGCAAATGATCTTCACAGTGTGAAAGCAATTATTTTTAAACCATGCGCTGTTTCAGAAAAGCTGTTTATTAAAAATGGGATTGAATTATTTGATCTTTTTTCGTATGCAATAATATTAAATCAACCATCATTTTATGGAGTAAGCTAGAGCATTTGTTTAAAATTGTTTAACTCGTTCCCGACATTTCTAGTTTCTAAGAGAAACATACCTTCGTAGTATGCTCCTTTGTCTTCAATAGTGAAATAATTCAACTGCATTTTAATCGACTCACAAAATGACAGTGACTATTACAAATATGCCATATTGAGAAATTCAACAAGGAATATTGGAAAGACGGATTTTCGAATAGGCATCTTTTTATCGGTTATAGATTTGAGTGAAAAGAGAAGATAATATCTATTGTCATTGTAGTCAGTGATTCCATTTTAAAGCTCAGAATTCATTTCCTATCAAAGATTGGAAAATTCACTTTGATATTCTAATCTTGTTGTATAATAAACAAAGAAAAGGAAACATTGCACCATAAATTAAATCGATATTGAATTATGTTATGTAAATAGGAGTGTCTAAATATATGCTAGTACTTTTTGCGTTTTTGAATAATAAAGTTTTCTATGAAATGTTAAGTCTGTCATATAATTCGCATCTTATAGGCAATTCATGCGTTTGCATTGTAAACATGTTAAACGTGTTTCTAGGAATATATAGTTCCACTGTTTCAAATAAGTTGTCAAAGATAACCAATCCAAAGATATTGGAAAAACACTTGACAATAGAAATAATTTTAGTCCATTTTTCAGATCATTGTTAAACATTATGATAAACTGCTTTGCATTTATCAGCCAAAGCTTGCCCTTGCACGAAATTTAATATCTTTAATTTATCTTCCATGTGATCTCTTAATTAGTTAATTCTCAGACTGGTGCCTTTCAACAAAATGTACAAATTTCACTGAATTTTTTAATTAACAAATTGGTAGCTGTTTTAAAACATAAGACATAAACGTACTTTTCAAAAATTTTAAACTTTTTCGAAGGAATAAATTGGTATTTAATTTCTACTAATACATTTAATAGATAGAATTTAAAATACATTATTTCATAATATTTTCAACTGATAATTTATAATCTATACGCTATAGGCTCTGATTGTTAAAGTAGTCTACAGATTAGACTATATAACAGTCTATAGTTTAGATACAATCTAAAGAGAGACTTTTTTGGGTAGCTTAAACTAGAATCAAACTCCTAACAGACCTAGAGCAAATTATCTCTTGTTTATATAAAATAGAGTCTTGAAAATGTTTAAACAACCCTTATATTAAAACACAACTTGAACATAAATATACGCCTCGTGTTTACATAAGCAAGCCACCACTTGTGGCGACGCAACTTAAAATAATAACAAATTTCAGAATTTAAACTAAACCTAGTAGTCAAAGACTATAAAATGTATTTTACGTGGAATTTAGCTCGGAACTCCTCACCTGTGTAATAGGTAAATATTGGTAGCAATAACAAAAAGCCGAAGAATTACTTACTACCTTCTCAGAGCTCGCGAAACTTAGTAACGTGGTTTCGTAAGGCAGAAACACGCTCTATCTTAATATCCAAAACACGTGACTTTAATACTCTCTAATTAATACCAAACAAAAAAGAGAAGTGATAGTAAATCTGGAATTATAAATAACTGGTTAATTAAAATAATAATAACCCTAAAAATCGTTTGCAGTTTTATAGTAATTACTGTGAAAGATTTCGAGCACTATATCTCGAGAAAAATCTATTCCTTTTTTATTACTATATAAGAAGATGTAATTTGCGTAATACATAAAAAAGGATTTATTTAATATTTTAAGTAGATTTTACTGAATTCAAATTAAAACGGAATTTGCACTTAGAAAAATTATTTTCTGGCCAAGCAAAATTATAATATTTTATGTTTATTACTTACATTAGTTGTAAAGTAATACTGTTATGAAAATTGCAAACGTATTTATGTTTAAAATATCTGCCTTTTTGTGGGGAAATTTGAATAGCTCTTCTGCCGTGTTATGTTATTTCGGTGAAGTTTTTGGCGTTTCTTACATTATTCTACACTATCAAGCATTTATCATTTGTGCGACCTGGCAAAATAGAACGTTATGGATACTTCCAATCAAACTGGCATCAGTAAAATAACTTTCCTCAGAGTTTACTTGTCTTTATTTTGAAACCATTTCTACGTTTTTATTCTAAATTATTCTTACATTCTTCCATATTATTCTTATGTTATAGCTTCCAAATAATTCTAATCTGTGATCAGTCAAACATAAATAATTATCTACAACGATATTAAAAGTGAATAAAATGAACTAAATTACTTCAAAATTCATATGCTCAGTTTATGAGTTTCTCCGCTGTCTCACCTAATAATCCAAAGGTTGTTCGAATAAGCCTTTAGAACTTAATAATTACATTTGACAGCCAGTTAGAATACCGACCCTCAATTTCATAATTTGTGACGTAAATGCAGTTAAGCTACCTTTACACAGTTATACAACATATGCACCTCTTCACTTTGATCAGCAGCCCAAATAATCTAATTCTAAATCCTGCGCATAGTTCATTGTGGACAAATCACTCGCCTCCCATCAAACCGAGGAGAGAGTTTATTAAAACTGAGCAAAACAACGAGAACCGATTACACTCAAGATGTGAACACAGTTGTGAACGTTCCCAGATAAATATTAACTCCGGTTCCGCAGGCTTTGGGAAACAAGCAACATATTCAGTAATTATCTCCTTCAAAAACAAGCCCAGGAGAGGATGAATCCTTTTAATTTAAAGCGCGTCCGCAAGCTGGCGAGCCAATTATTTGGTCCAAGATTTGCCAATCAGGAACTGACAATAACGCACCAGCCACAAAGGCAAACCCAGTTTGGTAGTAATTGGATCGCCTTTTCAGTCGAACCAGAGGTGCGTGATTAATCCCACAGCTCGGAAAGATAATATAACATTCCAATGCTTCGTTCACCGCTCGCTTACTTCAACCAATTTTTTTCCTTCTTAATCATGTAGGGATTGTGAATGGATGATGATTACAAAGGCCTGGAGTTCTTCAGTATTTATGTAGTGTATTTCATCATCCACGGGAAAAGAAGTTTAGTAAACAGCATTTCATCGTCAGAAGATTTCAAATGAGTTTCAGTGAAAGATATTGAAAGATGGATATTTTCCTTTTTATAAATAGTAGTACGAAAACCCTTATATTTTTGCATTCCATTAAGATCGATAAATAATTTAAAAACTGCCTACAAATTTAATAAACATGAATTAACATAAAAATTAATCTTCTTCAAATTTGTAAATACATGTATCATCTAATGCAACATATTTAAAATGTATAGCAGTTGATTACAAATACAATGCATGTATTTTTTTCAAAATTAAGGACACTTCTAAACTACAGATTTTTCATCTGTTATACAGAGGGCGTTTACACATTTTTAGAACGATTTTGATAAAAAAAATTTTGAAAAAGCGCAAATACTTTGGAATAAAAATTTCTGGAAATAGCTTTGCATTTGAAATGAAATATATCTTCTGCTATATTTAATTTATTCTTCTTTGAAAATGTTGAATGTAAAAAAATTGTGAATTAAAGGATATAATTTGCGCTTTTTGAAGAGAAATATTCCTAGTCCATAATACAGAAAGATTAAGAAAAGCATAGTATTAAAATTTCGAAGTGCAAAATAAGCAAAAATATTAAGCCGGAAAAAAAGACTCTCAGTCGTCATTTCTACATAGAAAAAGATTTCAAATGAATACCCGAAAAAGGTACGCACAGTTTTAATTTTTTTAAAGTTCAATCGAAGGCAAGAAAAGAAAACCCACTGATTCGGAAATTAATTTCAAAGTCTTTAAATACATATTAGCAACAATTAATAAAATAGTAAACCAAGCTTCATATCTTAGAAAAACTACAAAACATAAGGATCCTATCTTGGCTGAGGCATATGCCTCAAAGCAGAAGAATTTATAGAACCCTATATGAAAACCCTTTAGCCATAGACAAATGGAAATAGATTATGACCCTTGATGTAGCGTGAGTTTATTTAAATGACTGCAACAAAGAAAATTCAATTTGTAGTAGAGAGCGAAGAGAAAAAATTTTGCTTTTGTTGTTGTTACTAGTCTCACTTATCTAACACATGTCAGCACAAACCCACGATATTCATTGTGGTAAGGAGTCATGTGCGCTTGTCGTTGGCAAGAGTCTTGAGTACTATATATGGGACAGCCCGACATTAGCTCATTTCCGTCCCCCCCCCCGATTCTGAGTAATAGCACTCCAGGAGGCGGGTCCGAGAGTCTCCCACCCCTGTTATTTTACCACCAATCTTTCGAGAGGACCTTCGGCTCGTCACATATGCAGATCACCCCCATGCCGCACAGGCACTACGCATTTACAAAAGGAAGAAATTGATATTTTGTTTTGATGTATTTTTTCCAAGATTAAATCTCTCCAAAGAATTTCAGGTCATTCGTCGAAAAATATCTTGACTCAATCTCAATAATTTTTATCCTCAAGAATTCTATCATCCTTAACGTCCTTTATATCAATTATATCTTCTATGAATAGTAAGTGACAGAAAGCGAATCATTTTTCATCAAGCCCTTATCCGGGATCTGAAACTGGGCCCTTCGATATGACAGTCAGAGTCACTAACAGTTATCCTGGTTGGAGTGCAGAAAAAAAGAATATACAAACCTGGTTCCGTCAGTGCAAAGAAAGTTTCAGTAAGGGGTTATAATTGTCGTAGAATTTTCTTACAATGAGAAACTAAAAATAAGAAGAGGGGGGAAATGTTTAAATAAATTCAACATACTATTAAGAGAAAGTTTTACTTTCGGTATTTGCAGAAAAAATTCCATTTCTTTATCCCAATGACTTTCAAAATGTGGAACTTTATCAAGACAAAGCAATACATCATACTTCGAAAAGTACCACGGCATTCGTTGAAGCGATGAAGACTGATACAAGTGTAGCATGTATAATTTTGCAACATATTCCTGCAAAGTCCCTGACATTTCACCTATGAAACATTATAACTCTGTTCTCTTAAAAAGAGCTTTATCTAGGTGCACACCCACCACGACTGATGTAAAGTAATGGAAGAGGAATGAAAATCAATACTCCTGAAAATTTTATAAAAAGCCCTTCTCTCATGGCATATTAAATATAGCACCTAAAGCATATTAAAATTTTCACGGCTGATAAATAAGCCTTAAACTACAACAAGTGAAAAATATTATATGGTAACGCCAATGCGATGCCGATGTGTAATTTATCACTGGAAGAATGATTCACTTTCTGTCACTTACTATTCATAGAAGATATAATTGTTATAAAGGACGTTAAGGATGATGGAATTCTTGAGGAGGAAAAGTATTGAGATTGAGTCAAGATATTTTCCGACGAATGACCTGAAATTCTTTGGAGAGATTTATTAGATCAATAAATAAACATTTGTCCAAATTAATATCTGTTTTCAGACTAAGCTAATCTTGGAAAAAATATATCAAAACAAAATATCAATTTCTTCTTCTACCTGCGAATACGCATTTCCTAAAATCCGCAAAGTAAACACACTGCAAAAATTCGCATCTATGTCTTATTTCCAATGCTTATAATTTTGCAATAACAGTCAATAGTAGAAAAAGATAAATAAAAAAAAAGCTCAGGTACCAGATAAATCAATTCGTTTTTACCAAAAAACGTAAGCACAAATTCGTATTCAGATCTTGTTTTCATAAATAAGTATTCTTTAACTATCTTTGATAGAAAAATACTTCCCTTGTCGTCTGTAAAGGGCATTACAGCCAGTGGCAAAATATTACTACTTAAAAATCCTGCCAAAGAGTTATGTTGTGAAATCCGTAGTAGCATAGATCCTCCTCAAGACTGTTCGGTATTTAGTACAGCATTGTAGCAGCAAAAAAAGCGTAAGATCGGTTTGCAGCCATAATACCGCACATAATCAGACCAATGTCCTTTCTTACGAATATTTTGAACATACAGGACTTCGTAGACCAGATTCATATATGAAGCCAGTATTAATGCAGTGAATTTAGTTCCTCAAAGAGATTAATAAAAGCATTTCAGTTGAACCGTATCATAAATCTATGAGTAAAAATATCTCTCTCAAATGATAATGAAAAGCATTGCATCATCTAGCAATATTTAATTTGAATTATCTGACAAATATAGAGCACAGTATTAAGATATATATCAGTTTGTATCATCAGTTTACTGACAATGCTGAAGTCGGAATTTGGGAGTATTGCATAGCAATTATTGACAGCATCATGATCCTCGCATTTCGGAGGCTGAGTTACAAACTTTAGTATTCCGTACAGACACTAGTACGACTAGCTGTGATTAAACATGCCTTGCGTTTCTGTAACAATTTACACAGATCGATAATCAAGACTGGCTTTATTACTGCCACATACAATAGAAGATTCGTTATGCAAGCATTCTATTGGCATTTATCATAAATATAAGGTTTCTTTCTTAAAGTTCTTTCAGCTGATCTCCAGCAAGCGTGAGAACCTTCAAAACTGATACTGTAGACAGGTTTACGAAATATACAGCTGCATTTAACAATAATGTTTTACATTTATTTTCTATATTTGTTACTGAACTGCGTCAATGAATTTATTATCACCCATTTGTTTATGTTAGAAGAGAGGAGGCACAGTATTCTGCGGACATGATAAAGACTATTCATTAATAAACAAAGATCTTGGCAAATCTCAAATATCAACTTTGTTATAAATTCTGGCAGATAAAGTTTCTTTTTAGGCAGTAACAATTTCCATTTGGAGGGGAAGGTCAAGGACTACATTTCTACTACACATTGAAACATAATTGTTAAATGCATCGAAAAGTAGAGACAGATACTATTGTTATTAATACGAAAGCTCACAACAAAATAGGAGATTAAAATCGTAGCAATGTTATATGACATTTCTTCGCAAAAGAACAAATAACTTAAAGGGTGTAAGTCATTCACGACAGGGAAAACGAAAACATTTCTCTTTTACATAATCTTATTATTGTCATAGAAAAAATCAATGCAGATTCAAAATATTTTGTTTAGAGAAAATATATATTATTTTTATGTTAAAATAAAATTTTAATTTTTATGTTCAGTTTTATATTTTTTGGTCAAAATTCCTGACAGGTCTTGGAAATGACAGATTTTAGATAGACGCAACGCACATAAACACTTTTCTAATGTATAGAATCACTTTGAATTTGCATTGGCATTTACAGATTTGTTCAAAACTTTAGATAAATTTCTACGACTAACTAAACTAAAAAGTTAATCCAACACATAAAAATAAGAGAAACAAATTACATTAAAAAATTTTGAATTCTTACTAAATGCAGCATATGTTTAAGCAAAATCAAGGTCTCAATAATTCATTTCTTCTTGAAGATGAATTTAGGTTCTCTCGGCACATTTAGGGAGGTACCATTATGAAATAAAATTTTAGGTTTGTTGTATGGGTTCAATTTTAGAAAAATTTACCTAAACATTTAAGAATCTCATCTTGAGAAAAAACGTAAAAACGAAGAAAATCTTTCTATCAATACATTTTCTTGTGATTTTTTAAACTTTGCATCCTATTCATGTTGTAATGACTACTGTGCAGCTTCGTTTAATATGGTCTTTTAAAGATTCTTGCTTCCTGAGTAAATTGCTGTCATTCCTTTTTAATAGCTTCCTTTTATAAATTGCTGTTAAAACTTTAATGGATATTGTCAAGATTTCGAATGTTCTTATAAGTATTACTGCAAATTGCAGTAATACTTATAAGAACATATAAGTTAGTCGTAGAAATTTTTATTACTTCAGTTCCAAAACTAAAGTTCTTCAATATATATATATCTATCCTTTTCTCTAATTTTGCACTTTTTTATAACAAAACTATCTTTAAAAGCATCGACCCATCCATGGATATACTCAAGTTAACCCATTAACCTTCGTGCTATCTTTCATTTGAAGCAAATGTACAAAACAATTTTTATGTAGTATAAAATGAAACAATTTTAGTTATAATTTGGCTTTTAGGGACTGGCATCTTTATCCCACTACCTGTAGTGAAACAACGTACAGAATAAATTCATTAATCAATGAAATACATTATGTTAATGCATCTCAAATTTGAATTCTTGTTTCTCATTGACAGATACAAAATTATTTCAATTGCTGCATGAATATAAAAGTACAAAACTATATCACTTCGCCCCAGACAAGGAGTAAAACTTTGCTAAATCTTCTACATACTTTTAAATACTCAAATAAAATTGTTATTTACACGGTTTTTCTTGTTTTATGTAATTGCTCCGATTTACACAAATGTTTATATGTACTACAGATGCTTAAATTTGATAAAAATTCAAATTATTTGTGGAACTAAGACCAGTTTGTTACCGAAAATTTAATGTATTTTCCATATACTGCTTTTTATTGTAACTTACGTGCAGCACAATCACACATATTTCTCATTTCTGTTTTAAAAGCCCCGCTATGAGCCTTTATTTTGACTACAGATAGTGTACAGATCTGGCCATAACCAGGAATATATTTTTAGTAAATGTTTTAAAAAAATCAAATACTTAAATATTTGTGGGATATCGCTTTAGTGTCTAACTAGTTATTTTATATTAAACGGTTTTCCTATCCTCCTCATTTCTATTTTCCTGCCAGAACGTAAATTTCTAGTTCACTTGATATTCATATGCGGTACAAAGAAGAGAGCATTTAAAGGAAGGTTTTAGAAGGCAGAATTAGAGCGTGTTCTGCCTGCTGAAGGCCACGTTGCTAAATCGATTCTCTTTCTGGTAGTATTCTGCGGCGTTGCGTTATTCTCGACTTTAGGCCCAGACCTTAAGCCAGAGCTAGCTTGTGCATTATTCTAATTGTGCAGCCGTTACTCTAACTAACTTTTCTTAGTTTTGTTTAATCCTTTATCTTTGATTTAAGCCATAATCGTTGGCTTTTGTAAGCATAAGTGGTGTCGTCTGTTAACTTTGAGTGAAACAAAAGAGCTCTTTACACCCTTTTCTCTGTCTCTGTGGTATTTACAAGTCATAGTGACCATTCACCGTTAGTGTCTATAACGTTCCATACATTACATGCTAGCAAAGAAGACAAAACTTCACAAATTATTTCATATATTTCAACTTAAAAGAAAAATAATTTATTTTACTGCGGAAACAAAGGAAGTAAGTAATGTTCGGGCAACTTCTCTCTTTTTTATATATGTCATATTATGAGGACAAAATATTTAAGTGCTTAAAACATCGTATCTATCTTGCTTAAAAGAAGCAAACAATAAATGAAATTTTTCTTCTTATTTTGTTCAAAATCTTTCCTGTGCCTAACCTGCACGTTTCGAAAAAACGAAGCGGGAAACATCTTTCCGTGAAGTGGTAGAGGGAACTAATCAAATCATTGGCCAAGAGTGGAGATGGCCAATAATTCGGTCACTGGAGATTTAGCTTCTTACTTGCTATTCCCTGCTTCAGCGCTTTAGTGACCCAGGCTCACGTAACATTTTTCCTCTGACGTCAAACATTTTCCAGACTTCATTGTGTTTGCCCGTTTTTTGAAATTTAAAGGAGTAGTATAAAGAAAAAAAAAATCTTTATTACCTTTAGAACGCTTACCATAGCAGAGGATTGCATGTTATTTTGCGATTTAACGAAGCACTTTTAAGGACCAATTTTAATAAAATGATTGGAATAACACTAAAGGATTTTGATACATTAATACAAAAGCCTTCATAAACTATTCATTGCAGATCAAATGCCAGACATAAAAATAATGTATTTTCAACTTGCATCTTTTTATACCTTATGTTTTATACCGTTTGAAGCACAAAAAAAATTTTTTTTGAGTAAAATAAGAAATGCTAAACTAAAAATCGATGAAGAAGCAAATTGAACTAGACTTCGTAAAAAGGCTTACGAAAAGAGTCTAATGTAGGCACCACACTTATTTTCTCAAGACACGTGAAATTTTTGTAATAACGTGAACTTAAATTACGCTAATGTTCAGTTGATATACTGCATAAATGAGCTTCACACTGATAATTATCATTATTGTTGTTTATGTATAGTCATTTTTGGAATGTAAAATTTGTAAACATTAATTTAAAATTACATACCTAAACTTGAGTGCTGTTAAAATATTGAAATAACAGAATATTCTTTATAATTAATTTTAAAAAAAATATTTCATTATTAATGAACTACGCGAAGTTGTCCGAGCGTGCTGCAAATCTATACTTTTAGAGGATATTAATTATTAATAGTTTTGACAGATACCAAACTTGTCAATTAAATAATGCCCTGTCTTTTATTTCATTGGCCACCGGTTATAAGACCATACATGAGCGAGTATTTAATGATTAGGAAATCATTCTCTCGAGAATTCATAAAATTCCAAAATCTTTGGAAACTTTGTAAGGATTTTAAGTTTTACTAACGTTTATTTTATTTTAAAACTTTGATAACCTCTCTTATTTTCTATTTCCGGCCAGAATAAGCGCGAATAGATTTGTTTATGCAAATTAGGTTGTAAAATGTTAAGTATTTAAGATATGGCTTTTAGCCAAAAGAGTTAGAGAGAGAGACTTCTCGCTGCCTTACCACGCGCGTGGTTTTCAGTCAGTTCATGTCTGATTTTAAGGTCAGAACTTAATTCTTGCTGATACTTGAAGAGGTTGTTTCTTGCATTCTGCTTGCTCACTTCATACGTCAGACCAGTTTTCGCGTTACTAGTCCTTGTAAAGCATCTTAGTTCTTATTTATTTAAGTAGGTTTTACGTCTTACTTTCTACATTTTAGACCTAAGTACTGATTTTTGTATCCCGGAGTGAGGGACCGGCTGTACGCTTTGAGAAATAAAGAATAATTTTAACCCTTCGTCTTTGTACTGTATCTTCTATCACATGCACGAGCATAGTTTCATTAAGCGCCCTGCTCCCACACAGGGTTAGCAGATGTTTCCAAAGGCTATTAGAAAAAACAGCACTCCTGACACCTTTATTACCAAATTAAAGCTCACTTTTGTTTACTATTATGTTTATTACCTTTCTTTGCGTAATTATGTTCTTTATGTTATCGATAATCTGTTAACATTATTTTAGAAGTCAAACAACAAAAATCAGCATTATATCTTCAAAACAAACTAATCCTGGCAAATTTGCAGATAAAACGCTGATTTTTGTTGTTTGACTTCTAAAATAATCGTTGTTCGGCGTGTTATTTTAATTTAAATTAATCTGCTAGTATATTTCTTTTAATTTTTAGTTTCTTTTAGACCTGTGAGAAAATCTCATGCTTCAAAAATATATAAAAGTAAAAAAAAAAAAAGGTTAAAGCATTTTTTACGTGAGGCTGAGAGATTTAAACTAATATACTTGTTAACTAAGTATCCGCTTTAGATTTCATCTTAGATATTATCAAAGAATAAGAACCACCGCGAAGAATTTGTTTGTCTATAGTAAACTATTTCAGTACTTGACAACCGAAGCTTTTGCTGGGCCCTTATGCTGCTGGCATTTCAGTAATATTAATAGTAGGAATATAATTAGTAAGTAGTAATATAATTAGTAAGTAGTAATATAATTAGTAGTAGTAATATAAATATTTTAGCAGTAGCATAAGAGCTAAGTAAATGCCTCGTTTATGTTGCATACTAAAGCTTCTGTTATTATTATAGCACTTTTATGTTCAAAAGGTTCGCCGCAAATGCTTGTAAGCAGTTCCTTTTCAAATCGGTCGCGGACATTTAATGTTCACTTAATGGACACTTAATGTAGCTAAATGTCCTGACGACTAACTCTCTGTGTCCGCCAAATGTCTTGTTGGCTAAGTGTCCCTGTCGGCTAAATGTCCTGTCGACTAAGTGTCCGTGTCGGCTAAATGTCATGTCGGCTAACTGGCGTCGGTTAAGTGTCCCGTCGGCGAAGTGTTAGTCGTCTAAGTGTCACGGACCCCTTTGAAATATAAAAATTTATTACCTAATCACCTTTCAAGTAATAGTTACGGAAACACACATTTGCTCCAGCATTCTTGTCATTCCTGAAAGCTACGAAAGAATGCCTGTTTTGGCATGTCTCTTAGAATGACAGCTTCATCCTTTTGAATAGCTTAAATTGCCGTAAATTGTTGCACAAACAAAACCGTGTTGATACAAGAGAATAATGGTTTCAGAGAAGAAGATCCCTTCCGATATGAGGTCACCGCTGCAAGTTAGTGATGCATTTTTGATTAAAAGAACTCATGCCTCTTTGTCCATTTACCTTTTTCGGAAAATGTGACATTGCATCGAACGATTTAAAGACGCTTTAATCCCATTTCAACTACACCACTATGGAGTCTCGAATGATGCCATTTCATTCATTGCTTCTGTAAAACAGCTTCTAATTAACAAATTCCCATAAGCAATTTTGATATACCTAAAATAACGGTTCTGCTGGTGTTTTAAAAAGAAGAACGGTAGTTTGCATAGTTTAGTACCTGAATATTAGCCCATTTAACTGTCTAAATTTCAAACTGCTTTCTGGATGCGGCGATAATTTTTTAAAGGCAGATGAGAGCACAAAGTCAGATCATAGTAATGAGAGAAGGCAGTATCCAACTTTTAAGATGTTGAAGTATTCATTCTATAGTTATAACGTAAAGCACTCCAGCAACTAATGGCACACATAGGAATGTTCCTATTGCCCATGGGAAAAATACTTATTACATTTACTTTTTATTCAGCTTGTAGTGTCATTAGGGTTTTTTGAAGCCCCCACCCGGCACTCAAACTGGACCTTTCGAATACGCGCCGTGCGCGCTACCGTTATTCCATGAAGACATGCTGGAATTAGGAAGAAAATGCCTTATAAGTCCCCTTTTAAAGGGCGCTGGGGTTCGGTTATCCAGTCACTGAATCTTAGCGGTGACAAATTATTGTTCATTACCTTTTAGTTCGAGCGCCACTGTAGAGAGCCATTAGAAATACTGAAGAAATGTGCAATGCCCTCCCCGGGACTCGAACCTAGACCTCTCGAGTACGCGTCTTTATGAAGTAATGGTGGCATACTCGGCGCGGATTCGAGAAGTCCGGGTTCGAGTCTCGGCAAAGACATTGCACATTTCTTCAGTTTCCTGACACTGAAAAAATTCTTAATGACTCTACAAGCTATTTACAAATGTTTTTTGGCAAGGAAACCATAGAGAAAGAATAGTTTGGGAATACTTGAAAACTGTTATTTTTGCAGAAATTAGGTATAAAATCCTTGTACTCTTTAGATATGCAGTTGTTATTTGAACTAATGTTACGTTAATTATTTTATTAAGATGAATGTAGCCTCAGTACAAATATACATTAATGTTAACACTAATCATTTTATGAGTCGAAAGTTTAAGTGCTCTTACGGGACTGCGTAATTTTGAACAAGATACCCTGCATAACGCTTAGGCAGATGTCATACAATTGAAGGTTTAAAGAGGATGTGAGAGATTTCCCCCTCTCCTTCGACAAAGAGTGTGATTTTAAATTAAGATCTGGGGTATTAACGGAAATGTATTGATTGTAGCACGAACGTTCTAAAAATAGCTTTCAAAGTCATCTCGTCAATAAAACTTGCTTAACTCGAGCGGGCACTTTGTAAAGGGCGCTTTATCTGCTAGGAGACATTAACCCTGCGGTTGGCAAAAGGAAGAAGGAAAAAAACAAAGGCAAGAAAAAGTTTTCCAACTGGAAAAGCAATCAGCTTCAGAAACGGAAACTCAATCTTAGTCTGGGAGAGAAAAACACACTTCTTCCTTCTAACCGCCTTTTCACCGCGTAGGAGAAAACTCTCTCTCCATCAGTCCTTGCTTCGGAGTTGCTTTTACCCCCTTTCCCTTTCTTCTTTTCTTCACCCCCCAACACTTCTTTTGCTTTCCTTTTCAGGAACATTTCTAGGAAGTGGAATGCTGCAGGGGTGAAAAGATCAAGTCGGGAATCGATTTCGGTAAACCGCAAAAAAGAAGAAAATAATCATAATAACGTGGGAGATATATCTCTTTAAATAAATATATCTCTTTCAGCCTACTTCAGCTTCCGTGACGGTGCTCAAAACAAGAGACCCATCATTTAACATTGCAGTGAAATCAGAAAATATCTAGCTTTGCTAGCATGATACCACAGTCTGAAAATATTTTATGGCTTGCCGAGTAGCTTCTCTTCGCATTTGTTACGAAATGAAGCAAAGCTTTTAAGGGGATATTTTTTAACGAAAAAAGAAAATATTTCTAACACATATGAGCACTTAATTGAAGAAATCTTCTAAGTTTATGCAACAGAAAATTAAAATTACTAATAAAAAATTTTAAATGCTTCTTAAATTAAACTATTAAAAATTTATGTTATGAAATGCATTTCATTAGTAACAGAAAAAGTGCTTATATCCACCAGAAGCACTGCGGACGAAAACTGCATAAGAGAAAAATGTCCTTGTACAAAACATCGTGGTAGAAATCAAGTTAAAAACAAGGTAGTAGAAAACAAGGCTGTACAAAAACTTTGCAGTTTTCAGGGATCATCATACAAAATATTGTGAGAAAAATGGCACCTGCAAATAATTACATAACCTCGATTTATCATCATAGACATAAGGTTTTTGATAAAAAAATTAATCAGTTTTTATGTTATGATTTGTGAGCTCTAAAAAAATGAGTAATATTTTCATCTCTATATTTTATGTTTTGGTACTAACTAACAAAATTTTACTGAAAAAAAGAACAGAATTTAAGCTTTTCACGGTGCAGGCACCTAGAAATTAGCAAAAATTGCTACGTAAAACAATGAATATAAGTGTAAAATTAGCTTGCCAACTAATATGTCATAATTTAGTTAAGACTAAAGCTTTCATAAAAAAATCAAATATATAAAAGGAAAAGAAGATCATAAGTTCATTAGAAAGGGAAAGTCATTATATATACTTGCTAGAAGTAGAATTAATTTTTACAAATTTCCAGATTTTAATGCTTAAGTTTCCTTCTTGCAACAAATGTAAAGTTCATTATTTAACACAAAAATTTGTAATAAATAAGGTAAACATATTCTTCTTATTCTGTTCATAAATCATTACCCGAAAAGTCATTTAAAAGTTTTATAGTCAGAAAACTCCTGCTTGCTATGTTATCATCAGCCAATGATTTAGTTGTAAATGCTGTATTTTTTATCACGATATTTTGTACAACGGTATTTTAAAACTACAAAGATTTTGCTCCGCTTTATTTTCCGTCAAGATGTTTTATCCTACGATGTTTTCTCCTTGTTTTCTTTTCTCTCACGATGTTTCGTAATAATGACGGTTTCACCCGGCGTTGTTTTCTCCGCGACATTTTCATCCGTGATCTGTGTAGTGATGTTTTTACTCGTAACTAGAATTTAAAAAGGACAAAATTTTATTAAGCAGTTTATGTTTATAAAGGTCAGTTATGTTTATAAAAATCTTTACTATTATTTACGCAGTAATTCTTGAAGATGAAAACATAATTATCAAAAGTTTCAAGATCATTAAAAAAGCTAGGACACTACAAAATTCATTTGAATGAAGCTCACATTTTTGGCTTTATTTGATAAATTAACATCAAAAGTGTTGCGTAAATTGCTTTATCTTAGAAGCTAAACTAAAAATATGCTTCTAAATGAAAATTTCAATTTAATAAATCTGTAAAGCGTTTCAAATCTTCGTTCGAAATTTCTAATTTTTCTTTTCATTTGCCAGTTATTTAAAATTGTTGAATCATTTACATTAATTTTGCGTATTATTCATCAGATACTCATACAGATATGGCTATTCTAAGCAAATGAGATTTTATATTCAGATTGCCCAGAATTTTATGTGTAAAGTCATTTGGAGTGCAGCGATGGCTGTAAGAACTCTTATAAATAAGTCAAACAAAATTAGACTCGTTTTAAAACAGACTGGAAGACATCAATTTATTTTTTCTTGCTCTCATCAAAGAAAATAAAGAGGAATAAATTATAGAACGTAGCAACAAAATGTGTGGTCATTTAATCAAACTAAATTAATTCAATATAAAATTTAAGATTACTTTTAGTTAAATTATGTAAATTAAAAAAATTAAGTTGAATTTTAATTAAATTTTTTTAACTTAAAAAATTAAGATTATTGATAAAATTACGAAATGGAATATTCAAAATTAAGAACAACTTAATCAAACTTTCATGGTTCTTCAAATGTACATTAAAGATTTAGGACTATGAGTCTTTTCTTCAGATGGAAAATAGAACAGTTTTATTTGTCAAATAACAACAACGTTTTAGTATAAGACTGTTATGATACAAAGAATCATTATATTTAAAAACTGTTTTAAATAAAATACGAAATACAGTTTGTCAGCTGAACAAATCTTATTAGATGTTGGACTGTATCAGACGATTGTTCTATTAGACTTATGTGATAGCTTTAATTATTAATCTTAAGGGCATCAACATAAATTAAGATGCTCATTGAGAAAAAGGTATTTTAAATAGATAGTAAAGGTAACTCAGCTTGCTGTCACATCAATAGTTCTTAGGATCAGTTTCTGCTTCAACGGTTATCTCCAAATTCTCCATTCTTCAACCTGTTGTTTCAGCGATGTTGCATAGTGGTCCAAAGCGTTCACACTACATTTAAAGAAGCGAGCTCAGTTACTTTGGGGAGATATACTTTTATTATGAGGAAAAAGTATTTAAATAGGTTAAATATGTTTTAGTACTTGAGCTCCTAAAACCAGCGTTGACTTATGAAGAAGCTAAATTCATTAAACGTAAAGGATTTTATATGTATTTATTTATTATGCAGTTAACCATAGTTTGTTATAAAGTATATCAGGCGTTATATTTGTTCTTTCTTCGTGAGTATCAAGATAATGAACCAAAATAGTGACATAAAGAATATAAGGGGTGAAGAAACATCGAGAGATGTTTCTAAGCGCTTTCATAATAGGAAAGCAAAAACCTAATATCATATAATCAATCGAAAAGAAACAGAAGCGAAATATGAGTTGTTAAATTGAAAGACAAAGATAAATAAAAAAGAAAGGTAAAATTATGTGTTAATCAAGTCAAGAATATATTTATAATTTCATTCTATTTATTATTAATGCCAACTGAAGAAATTTTAATTTTGAATACTTTTGGCAAATTAAATATTCAGTACATGGCAGAAAGTTCAACAATGTGTTTTAATTAACTCATGAGTTAATTAAAACGCATGACAATTAAATAACTCATGAGTTTTGTTCGTTCAGACATCAGATGTATAATTCTTGATGCGCAGTACTCATTAATTAGTATAGCTATTTTTGTTGTATATTTAAAATAAAGCCAAAAAGCAAATTGTGCATCCAATTTGCTTTTTGGCTTTATTATTCCAGCAAAATTATCAGTGTATGCTAGTTTAAGTAATTTCATCTTATTGGATTACTCCATAATTTATGAAGATACTGTATTCAAATTATTTAAATGTAAATTTCCAAAATGGCTTTTGTAAAATAACTCTTCCAAAAAATGAAAGAACAATTCAGAATTATTTTAAAAATTTTAGGATATGGGATAAACATTTTGTGTCTTCAGAAAGAATAATGAGTGATAAGGTATCAAATATTTTATCAGGTTTTACTTTTATATATTTATGTGTGTGTGTGTGTGTGTATGTATATATGGACAAACTTTCAGAATTCTAACAACTTGAATTAAATATCTTAAATTCATAGTAGAAGATAGTCTCACAAAAAGGTGTAATAAAATGCAGATAAGAATTGTTATAACCCCTCTTACTAAAATAATTTTCAGCAGAGTCGATTTGTTCTCACGTTAAAAACATAAGGGCGGAGAAATCATGCTTATGGAAACCCCTTTACTTTTAAAGAATTAATACAATTAATACTTACGTACTGTAATTGTGGGAAGCACCGAAAAAATACCTTTATATAGGATACAAACTGAGAAAGGAAAAAATCGAAAAGTTAGCTGTAAGTTCTTCAAGTTGAATAGAATGAATGGATTTGGCAAAATAATAGAACTTAGTTTCCTTTCTTGATCGTGCTGTAAATTACTTCTTTTGTAAAATTTGTTCTAAGAGGAATAAAAAGAAGAATTAAAAACAAATGCTGTCGGAAAGCTAAGAGTGCTCTTTTTGATTAAATAAGACAAGCGATCTACTTTGTTAAGCACCTGTAAATCAGGTTTATTAACAAGAGTAGTTTGTATGCAGCAAAACCCGCGTTTTCGGTGAATTGTGAGTAATGGGCGATAATTAATATTTGTCCCACGTCGTCAAAATTTTATCGTTAAAGAGTATCTTTTACCAGTTCAGTTTATCGATGTATTATATCTAAGTATAACTAGAAATCAATGAGATACACCTAGGTTTCATACTTTTTGTAGTACTAAGATTAGACAACGCATATGCTTCTTACCCCATTTACTACTATTAAATATAAATTAACACACACACATATATATGTAAGATGAAAAATATGAAGGCAAACTTCTAAATTTAATTCACTATAACCTCTTTTATTTTCTATTTCATTTGGGAACTTCATCTCCCTGTCTTAAAAATAGCGCTTAAGTCTAAACTGCGCCATTCAAATTAATCATGCGATCTTACGTAACCCTTAATGCAGATGCCTCTTGACCAATCACCAAATTGCAAATCAAAACTTTTCTCTTCGCGTGCTTCCATCTTTTATAACGACGCACTTCAGCTTTGCTCTCTACTGTGCTAACATGTAATTTCGCTGACTTTCTTTCTATCTCAACAATAGCAAAAGTGTAAATCTTCTGTGGAAAGGCACGACTAGAGTGCCAAGTGATTGTGGCCACAAATATCAATTGCAAATAAAAATTGAGTTAAAACTGCCTCGACTGCCAAGTTCTTTAGATATTACCAAGTTAACATTATTAGCATACTCCGCAATCAAAATTCTTTCTTCTTCAATATTGATCTAAGCACGCATCGACACTGCTCCGGCTTTTCCTTGTGCTTTTATTATTATTACATACAGGGTGATTATAATTAAAGTTTAAGTTTCAAAACGCTATAAAAAAAGAACCACTGATGAAAATGATGTGAAATTTGAAAGGAATGTTATTGAAGAAGGCGGAAAGCGTATGGCAGAAGAAAGAATTTATTTTCAAAAGTTAGCAACAGATGGCACTGTAAGCGGGAGAATCACGACGAGAAACGAGAAATGATTCGTAAAACAACGGCTAAGGTGGAAGTTACACATTAAAACGCATTGACAAATTAGAATTGTTGAATCATTTTATTTGCATGACTGTACATATGAAGCATCGAAAGGGACAAATCGGTTTCAAGAGTTTTGCGGCGACATACCGCATAAGAACCATTCATCAAAGAAGTTCGGAACTGTCGCGAGACTGGCGCAAAACATGTTCAATATGGTGTCCACCGTTAATATGGTGTCCACCGTTGTGTGCAACAAGTTGAAAGCGACAAACAGCATGTTCCACAAAGGATCGCAGTGTCTCCGGGGTGATGTTCAGAATGTGTTGCGAAATGCGTGCCTAATAATTCCGCTAAATTTGCAATTGGAGCACGGAACACAACATCCTTCAGATATCCCCTCAGCCAGAAATCACACGGAGTAAGATCAGGCGATCGGGACGGCCAGGCTGTAGGGAAATGACGGCTGATAATTCGAGCATTTCCGAAATGGCACCTCAGCAGCTGCTTCACGGGATGTGCAATGTGCGGAGGAGCGCCATCTTGCATAAAAATGATTTCATCCACACATCCACGCTGTTGCAGAGCTGGAATCACGTGGTTGCTCAAAATAGACGCATACCTCTGACCAGTGACGGTTGCGATAACAGGACCGGAAGCACCCGTCTGCTCGAAAAAATATGGTTGTAGGATGAATGATGCCGTAAAGCCACACCATACCGTGACCTTTTCAGGATGAAGTGGTACGGGGTGCGTTGCCAGTGGATTTTCTGTTGCCCATATTCGACAATTCTGGGTATTCACGTATCCTGTCAGATGGAAATGGGCTTCATCTGTCCACAAAATTTTCCACGGCCATTCGTTATCCACTTCCATGCGAACCATGAATTCTAACGCAAACGTCTCCCTAGCTGTCAAGTCAGACGGAAGCAACTCCTGCACATGGCCAATTTTGTACGGATAGCATTGCAGGATGTTTCGTACAATTTTCAGCACCGCGCTCGTAGGCCTGTCCAATGTTCAGGCAATTTCTCGTGCACTGCACGGTTGCACACCACCGGCCGACCCCTCTTGTAATGCTGTGGCCACTTCTTCAACTACCGTCGAATGCACTCGTTTTCTCCCTCTACCAGATTGCACATCAAACGAACCTGTCGTTTCCAATTTTTGCATCATTTTCTTTAGACCTACGACACTCATTGGACCAACGCCTTCTTTTATACCCTTCAGTGTCCTGAATTTTTGCAGAGCTACTCTTGCACAATCATCATTCTTGTAATACAGCTTTACCAGCAGACGCGATCCTGCAGTGAAACACCCATGGCGAACGTCTGAGACGCGAAATGAGGAACAGCCTGGTACCTGGCGGCTTTATAACACTGAAATTTAACTAACATTTTAATTTACGTCTTCTTCCGCTTGCAGCGCCATCTGTTGCTAACTTTTGAAACTAAATTTTTTCTTCTGCCATACGCTTTCCGCCTACTTCAATAACATTCCTTTCAAATTTGACGTCATTTTCATGAGTGGTTCTTTTTTTATAGTTTTTTGAAACTTAAACTTTAATTATCATCACCCTGTATATACGTATATTATATACATATTTTTACTTAGAAAAAACTGATAAACTGATTAGCGATTTTTTCAATACAATCATTAGACCGTAACCTGAGAAACTGGTCACTTCGTAAAGTCCCAAAATATCTTCAAATAACTTGGCCCAGTTATCATGCCCGTAATAGAACAGTAACTGCCTCTTTTCGGGGATTAGCTATTTCGACTTTTCACTGATGTAGCACTATATTTTCTAAGCAAGATGGATCCTAGTAAGCTCCATTTAGCAAGTTGAAATCCGTGATTTGATTCTCAAAGACTATATAGTTGATCTTCACTTTTCTCTGGCTAATAATCTTTAGATAAACTTGGCCCAGTTATCATACCCTTAATAGAACAGTAACTCCCTCTTAGTAGCTATTTCGACCTTTCACTGATATTGCACTGTATTTTCCAAGCAAGATGGAACCTAGTAAGCTCCATCTAGCAGGTTGAAATCTGTGATTTAAATCTCAAAGACTATATAGTTAATCTTCACTTTTCCCTGGCTAATAAGATTATAGATACTTTACAATGGCTCCTAAAGCAAATTATGCTCCAAAAAAGTTACAGCCAAAATGATTTCATCTCCAGAGTCTCGTTTCTTCCCTAATACATCTTTAAAGGAGGGGAATGTAAAGAATTAGCGCCTGCCTGTGACAGCTTATCTAAAATCATTTTGTCAATATGTCCAGCTTGGAAGTAGAAGAAGAATGTTGATGTCAGATCTGGCTGGAAGATGCGTGGGAATGTTTCATAGAAGAAGAACGTTGGCACTAAACAAAGAGTAATATCTTTACTTTATCATCCAACCAGGCACGTGCATAAGTATTCTCGGAATGTCATCATTCCTCAAAATGTGATAATTTTGTCATTCGAATTTAATACATCCATAATTCTATAAAAAATATATAGTTTGTAAAAAAATTAGACCTTCAAAAACAATTAATGCTTTTCGTGACAGTTTAAAATTTCCTTTAGTATTTAACTAATATATTTAACTGGCATAAATTAAAATAGTTCTAAGGGTGTGAATTTATTTTCAATTTAATTTAGATTCTGGATTATTTTAATGTCTATTCCCTGTTTACATTTTTACATTCTACAGTCTTAATTTTTTTTTTAAGTATTTCAATTTTCAAAATCCTAATTCTTCTGTAACTCCATTTATTTCGTTTTCGAAACATCTTCCTACTTCCGGCAAAGTAGTTCAACTTTTTCGGACACATTTTTCCTTTTCTTCGTAAACAAAAAGAAATGTTGTTCTTCATGGTTACCCTTAGTTTAATATACAAAGGATATCTTATTCCCTACTTTTTTTACGGAAAAATTTTACTTTTGTTTAGTGCTATTCTTTTTATGTTACTACTACTAATAATTTTTTACCTGTTCGTATATTTTGTTTTTTATTAATAAAGGGAATCTAATTTCGTTGCAAGTTTTGCGGAAATTAAGATTAAATTATTAGCATTTTTTCTTATTTCTTTATTTTGAATGTAACAGTAAATTTAAAATTATTACAAAATTTTTCTCTGTTGTTTGCAAAATTTATTCTTTAACTGAATTAAGTTTTTTTTTTTTTTTTTTTGTGAATTTGCATATTTCTCTCATTTATTTTTTATTGCTATTTTCTACAGCTAAAAATTATTTTATTTGAATAAAAATATCCAGTTTCTTTTTTGTTTACCTGCGCATTTCAAAATCATTTACAATTTCTTTTTAATTTAAAATTTAAATTATTATTCTGCATATTTCTATTTGCTTTACTCTCATTTTTGCAAACGACTTTTATTTTTTCATTGTCAGTAGGTTCTATTTGGACTAATACACAATTTGTTTTTGATTATAATTATTTTAAGTTTGATTCTGCATCAGCTAATTTCAAAAACAAATATTGTTTCTTTGCATTTCTAGGTATATTAACCTCTGAAGAAGACGTGTTGAGGAATATAGTTCGTTTTTTATTTTTCACTATTTTATTTTATATGATTATTTTTACAATTTATGATATTATGCTGACATTCTCTCTTCAGGGTTAATTCCAAATGTTGTGATATTGCTTGGTATGAAAGTCTAGAAGTTACGGGTGAGCTGTACTTGCAGGCGTTGGTAAAACTCAACAGATTGTGATAAAAGATCTTTTTGTTTTCTTTTCCTGTTGCAAAGAGAGGAAATACTTTCTGTTGCCTTATTCAGAAAAGCAGCGGAGTTTAAGCTAAAGGTACGGACGTGCGCTTTTAAAGATGTCTTAACGCGTGAATTTTCGGAAAGACTTTCTTTGCAGGAGGTAAATGAATGCGGCAGCTTTAAGATATATATATATATACATAAATTATAAAAAAATGAATAGAATCTGAAAGCTTTCACATTTTATATTAGGCTAAACAGGCGTTTTATTTCATGTACAGACACATACACATTTTGAGAGTATTTGGGCTAAAATTATTTAAAAAGAACATATCTTTAGAATCTCCGATAGACGGTCTGACGCGCTGAAGAGAAAATTGTTTTATTTCTTACAGTGTTGCCACTGCTAGCTTTGCAGCTGTTCAGTTTCTTAATCAAAAATTCCAAATTCTGGCCCCCATGTTCCCATGTTTTGATGGAAGACTATGTTATTCAAAATTTGACGACTTACTGATAGGTACAGTTGTTTTTTCACAATGCAAGAATCATACATACATTCATACAAATTCTTCGTTATTTGGTTTCTTTAAATATAATACAGGGAGATAATATTTGGTGGCAACAGTCTGGCAAAATGGATACATTGCATTTAAATGACTCAACACAGAATACCGTTTAGAGATAAATAACCCTTCTGGGATGACGCTCCTTTGGGCTAAATGATGTTTTTAGAGTTTAAACGGGCTTTGGACTGTAAGGGAAACACAAAGATAGATAACCTCTGCTAGACATATTATTTTCTAAATTCAATGTGTCAGTACCTAGAAATGGTCGTTGACTTTCTCTGGCGAATTACTTTGGAACAAATATCTTATTCGCCTTCTCTTGGCGCCGTGTAGAAAAATATGGGCGACACCCAATAAGTGAGGTGTGGTTACATCAGAAGGTGGCTTTTAATTAATAAGTAAGTCTGTAGTTAAATAGGAATTGAGGTAATGGTTATCTTCGTTGATTGTGGTGGCAAACGTATATGTCACATGTTATGATAAACAGGAATATAGTGGCAACTTACCCCAGGACAAGATCCACGTCCATAGCCCGCCGTGACGAGAGAGAGTGACAAACACGTGAAAACAGATTTAATTCTTGCTTTATTGGACACCAACAATACTGAAGAGATATTCCTTTTTTTTTTTGTAATATGGTATGTCACATGACGATATGAGGCCTCCTCACTCAGAACAAAAAAGGATAGATCAATTCTTCCGCACAGCCCTTCGAAGACTTGGTGTATATCAGCTCAAACACATGCAGGTACTCTTCATCGGGATGCCGGGCGAAAATGCCAAGCCCGGGAAAAAGGAGGTTAGCTTAAATTTTGCAGCTACAACATCAAAGAGAAAGAAACTCGCTTCTTTCATACATACTGGGAGACCAAAGAAAGCTTGCACGATAAACTCCCAAAAGTTTGCATTTTACCCCACTCTTACTGTCTTTCTCTACGCAGCATCTCCACCTCGCACCTTCACAATCTCCTCCTTCTCGTCCCCTCCTAGTAGACAAAAAATACCGCCTTTTATAAAGTTCCACAGTTAAGTTTTGCCGCCCAATGAAAAGGATCCAGCGTCAGAAGGCAACCAATCGCAAAATACCTTCAGCTACCCAGGCAAACAGAAGTGAAGACGCTAGTTGTCTGACGCAATACTTTCTTCCGCTTACAACAGTTGTCTGATGCAATACTTTCCTCCGCTTACAACACAAGTTGGCGAAAAAAATTAAACTGTCTTTAAAGGAATCTGATGCAAATATCTAAATATTGCCATAACATAGTAAATAATTAATTCAATGTGACCTCGTCACAGGAATGTTATTGTCAAAAAGGGACATGCAAAAAATGCTTTTTCGCATTGCGTTACATCAAAGTGTAGCAACATGAATACGAAAATAAAAATAAAAAATAAGGGAAACACTTTAGAAAATGATAACTAATGGGAAGGTGTGAAAATGGAAGACACAGATTAACGTAATACCTTGTAGAAACATTAGCTTTTTTTGAAAGCCGGAGAGATGAAAAAATAGCACACGCTTTTGCCGAGAATCGAACCACGGACCTCTGGAATACTGGCCCAGCATGCAGGACCACTACACCACGAAGGCACACTAGGAAGGTGGGAGAAATACCTTATATACTTCTCCTTTTAAAGGGCGACTGGTGTTTTTAGGGGACCCAATCGCCAAATCCTGGGTGAGGAGAATCATCACCCAACACTCTTTTAGTCCGGCCACCACTGTAGAGACATTAGGTTTTCTTGAAAGCCGGAGAGATGAAAAATTAGCAAACGCATTTGCCGGGAATAGAACCACGGACCTCTGGAATACCGGTCCAGCGTGCAGAACCACTACACCACGAAGGCACGCTAGGAAGTTGGAAGAAATACCTTATAACCTGATGATACTTGAGTATGTGCAAAATAAAAGATAAAATTAAGGGAGAGATACCTGCCTAGTGAAAGAATATTAGCTATAGTGGATTGTTTAATGTATGAAGGATAACGGCATGAACGAAAAGCTTACCCTGAGAAGAACCCTGAATGAAAGTCTCGACAGGAAGAAATGCCAAGATCTATGTGGTGTTCCTTTCACGATGTATATAAGGCTAAGAAATACGGAATTTTACGATTCAAAATTTGATGATCAACCGAAACGCTCTGTTATGGACTTTTTCTTAATAAGTAAGAAAAGCAAAAAGTTGCGTAAACATTCAAACTCTTCACTTGATGACTTAAAGCATCTTATACTGACTCCGACTGATGATGTGCGATTATCCAGGCGTGGTGCTCCAATTTGCGAAGCATTCCAAAGAAACTGTTCCAGAGTGATATTTAGCTAGTGACATAGAATATCGGCTTCTGATTGTTATGAAGTGTAAGGATCCGGATGTTTCTGTCAAAGTTTAATAACGAGAATTCTAAATTGATATTTAGCATGATGGAGAAGACGCTTTCTCTCTACGAACAGTAACGAATAGTATTAAAAACTGTAAGTGACTGTATTAAGAACAGTTTACATTAATCCTTTTGTAGCTTGGGTCTTCATGTGTTATCGCATAATTTTTTTTAGATTCCAGTTTTCCATAATCTGCTCATGTGCCCTTTACTTCCTCTTAGTTTGTAAACCTGATTGTATAAGTCTCAATTTTTTAATATCAATACTTATTAAAGAGTCATTATTTGCGACTTTATTGTGAAATTGATATATTAATGTGGTACTTAAGGATATATAAAAAATTAATCTTTATGTAGCTATGAATTTGTTTTTACCTGACTACGATAGTACAGTTCAAGATCTTTATTTTTTTAAATACTTGACCTTAAGTTAATTATTTGTGGCTGTATTAAAGTGCCCAAACACTCATTTAAATATTGCAGTAATTTACGTATTGTGAATATAATATTAAAATATTGTGTTCTTCAATGTTTCCTCGTAACCGACAGAGCAATTCGTATTTCTTTTTTACCAAATCGACTATGATATTTAATCTCTTTTAAATTTATTTCGAATTTAATTACATATAATATATATATATGTGTGTGTGTGTGTGTGTGTAATGGGATGATTTGGGAATAATTACAATGGATTGGAGATTGTTCTTTCCGTTGTTATAAATTAGAGAGGCTTAACTGCGTAGTTAGAAGAGTGATACTTGAAAATAGACGTCGCCGTAATTTGCACACTTAATTTTATATCTTGATGGCTAATTTTAGGACATATATTCTGTATATCCTCATTATGACTGCGATATGCATCTCCAGAGAATTTAGCATTGTACCATGATTATACAAAATCACGAAAATGACAAGTTTTTAGGTGGTGCTATGTTTTAGGTGGTTTTAAATTCATATATTGCTATATATTTATATATATAATTACAAAATATTTTTAAAACAAAATATAACCATGCCTTGTATTTTCGCACACTAAGTTGCTGAAAATATATATATAAATTAATTATAGGAAAAGTAATAAATTTAGAACCCAAACAACAAAAGTATAAAAGAAATGAAATATAAAACTATTACAATCCCTAAACTTCCCAATAAAAATGCAAAAATAAATCTAAGAAAACACTATCAACTCAGTTTATTTAAACAAGTAGAAAGCATTGAAAGAAAAGAAATTCAAAAATGTATTAAAAATAAGAAAAAGGAACACAATCAAAATCTGATTCAACTTTATCAAGAGGAGATCGATCAGATCTCAATTAACTTCTCAATGAACCCGCTGTGTTTTTGTTTACCCAAAATTAACTGATGAACCACTTTAAATTATTTAATCATTAGAGTTCATCGGGAAATTCTGAGCGCCTCCTCGATACTATATTCCTCCAATCAATAGTACATAAAAACAACTTAAAATATTAATTAAATCAGTTTATCTGATAGAGCAAGAAGTACTATATATTTTTTTAAATATATGTAATATTATACATATATTTTTGTATGTGTTTTGAAATTTACCAAAATGCTTTCGGTATACATATATAGTTAAACTACAAAATAGCCGTCTGAATATGAAGCAAATGAGAACATTTCATTAATCAAAAATTGAAAAATTAAAAAAAACGGTAAAACATTAATGAAAAATTCCATTGATAACAAGAATTATCTATCATACGCAGTCTCAATAAGGAAGTAATATATAACATAAAATCAAATATCACCACTTAACGTTTCTTAGTGTTCAGATGAAAAATTACGTAACTGAATTATAAAAAGAAGCTGCTTCAATGAAGAATACCCAAACACTGTTAAAAAGATATTCAAAGCCTTTCCAAAAGAAAAACCTGATTGACAAACATGGAAGATAATTTCAGTTAAAGAATATAAATCAATACATAGCAAAGAACACGTAAAATATATAAGGTCGCTCATTGACTCTGCCGCGATTGTGCAGATAAATATCTTTATTCCCTTTAGACCTTTTTCAATTATATAAAAAATAAATAATTTAATGAACTTATATGACAGAACGAGGAAGCGATTCAAATATATATATATATATATATATATATATATATATATATATATTGACATTGTAAGACACCAATTTACAGCAATTACGTAGATTCTCATCACCAGCACATAATTACTGGCAACCTGAATATCATACAAAACCATCAACTAAAAACACTAATGAGTTATGGTACAAAATTTAGACCAGTCAGAAACATGACTACAAATTACTGTTACAAGACTTTCGAAAACAACATCAACGAATTTATAGTTAAAGCAAGCTATCAACTGAATTTTCCCATAGATACCTTCTTAAAATGGAAAGCTAAAATTCTTCAATGCATATCCACAGAAATCAGTCACCTCAAATTTAAAAGTACACTGAACTGGTCGCAACTTACATCTGATATTAGTAAATTAAAACAGCTTTTTACTATTACAAAAATAGATAAAGCAACTAATAACTTTAGCATTATATGAAAACAATTCTACACTGAGATTATTCATAAAGAACTTCTCAACGCAACTACTTATCAATCAGCCAACCTTACAGAAACATCTATAATAAACAGGATTAAAACTTTTCATAAGAAACTCAATATTACTTTCAATGCAAACTACAACAGATTTACTAATCTTTATGCGATTCCCAAATTCCATAAAACACCATTAAAATTTAGATTTATAGCTAATGGAACTAATAATTACAAGAAAAATATAGACTATTATTTTTCAATTCAATATTAATAAAATCTGTAAATTTATTTTCAATGATTGTAACAATAATCATAACTATTGCTGGATCATTCATAATAACACTCCTGTCATTAATACCATTCATACCATTAACATCCAAAACATTAACTGCTATGATTTTGAAAACTTATATACCTCACTTCCTCTAGAAGAAATCTATACCAGTCTACTTGATCTACCAAAACTTTTCCCTAATATACTCAATATCATGACTCTTGACAAATGGAAAACCTACCTAAAATGCACACTTTTTCATAACTACATCAAGTTTCAAAATCAACTTTTTAAACAAGTCAGAGGATTGCCAATGGGCTTACATTCCAGCACCTCGATCTGTAATATCTTTTTATTTGTCAAAGAATTTAACTTCCAAAAAAATCTACAACCACAAGAGTTAAATTACTACAAACACACCTACAGATTTATTGATGACCTTATTACAATTAATAATTTTGGTAAAATTGAAAACTCCGACATTTATCCGAATTGTCTTAAACTTAATAAAACTAATAATTCACAAAATAGCATAGACTTTCTAGATCTTCAAATCATTAACTACAAAAAAATTTTACTTTTTGACAAAACAAGAAACTTCAATTTCAATACTAACAAATTAATAAATTGGAACTCCAACATATCCAAAAAAGTAATTAACAATACTATAATTAATCAAATACAACGAATTAAAACTATATGCACAGATACAATAGATTTACAACGCGAAATTTTGATCCTTATCAAAATTCTCAAAAATAATCTAATTCCCTTTCAATTTATCAACCATTGCCTTAAAAGAGCAGGCGTTAAATACTCACTCTAAATCATTTAACTGATAGGGATATGATAATTTATTCCTAAACCTGAGAAGGCGGTATAAGTTGGATGACTGTCAGTTGAAAGATTTGTATCTAGTGTAATTACTCAATTGTATATATTGTAAAAAGCTAATTGTCTTCAGACATATACTGTTACTAAAAAAATGGGCCTATTTCCTGCCTTTAGACTGTCTACTAGCTCTCGGATAGCGAAAATGCCTTTTTCCTTTCTTAAATTCTTAATCATTGCGACACGACAATTAGCCAGAAATTAATTAATTTCTATTCACTAGTATTTTTAAAAAATCTTAACAGACGGTCTCTCTCAGATAAGAACTCCACAAAATACATCCCTCAAGAATTCCAAGTCCCACCCACTACCATAAATTTCTTCACCCAAGTCTTGCCGACTGATATAATTCAAAGCCCCTACTGCCGCTAAGAATTTTCGGACACCCTACACTTCTGAGTCAGACACGAAGAGAACACACTGCCAACTCCCCCACTAGAAAGAATGTAAGTTACTTAATACCTTTCTGGCCTTTATATCTTCATGTACATTCACTGATCTTATTTATATTATTTTCTATTTTATTTTTATATTATTTTTATGTTCTCTTTGATTTGTTTTTGCAAAGTTTGCATTATTTATCTTTTTTATAATCTTCTATGTTTATTTCAACTTTACTTTGATTTCGATTTCATAATGACAATTTCCAATTTTTAATTTCTACAAATAATATAGTACTCAAATACATAAAGATGATAGTGTCGGGGACGATTACTCGAGTCTTACAAGATTTCTCTACAGTAATTGATTTTTACTCCAAATTGAATTGACTAAAATGCTTCATGAGAATCAGTTCTTTGAGTAACAACTATTCGCGGAAATATTTGGCCTGACTAGAATTGCCGGTTTGGCTTTAATTTATAACTCGAGTAAAGACGAAACACTTTCATATTTACGTATTTCTATCAATTATTGATCATTGAACGGGAGTTGGTTTGTTCCCCTTGAAAAGTCAACTAATTTCCGATCAATGACAATAATTACATGTTTTAATTTTTACTTTTACAATTGTAATATTATTCTTCGTGATGATTTAACTCCAGTCCCCGTTAAAACATTATTAACATTTTGCTTTCAAATTACTTCAAAACATCTTTCAAAATATAACTTACCAGTATGGATGCACACTTTTAAAATAATTCTACTTTAATTAAACTTAGGAGATAATATAATCAATTAATCAATACTGTTTAGGAAATAAATTATATATATATATATATATATTTGAAGCAGAAATAGTAGTAATGTTATCAAAATGTATGTTGTACAAACGTTGATGCATAATAACAGAGAACTGGCAGCCGAGGAAGATTAAGTATTCATTTTTATTTTATTTGACATTTTTGGCTACAATTCGTTTGGCATTCTAATAGTGCGTGTTTCAAAACATTTATATTCTTAATAGCTTTGCTAAGAAGAGAAGCAGCACACAGCAGTCTATCTAAACCGAGGTGCTGAAAACATGTATGTTATTATCAAATATGGCAGCCTACTATGAAAAACGTTTCGGTTCAGGAAACTTTAAGTTCCGAATTAACTACTTCACTATCGTTACCTAAAAATCATATGATGTAGATAAATCTAGAAGCGATTCAGTTCGGAAAGCGATATTAAGCAATTGCTATTTTTAGAACAGAGATTGGAACTATACGATTCCGGAACTATTGCTAATTCAAACCTTAATTTCATTTAACCTATTTTTTATCTTTCATATGTGTTTTAGACGTATATTGTAGAACTTGGATCTATTGTTTGCGCATCTATTATTTTAACTCGAGTTTCCAACACAGAATTCCCATATGAAGCACTTGGAAAAAAGTCGAAGCGGAAAAATGTAATTATTTATTGCGTTGTCTTTTATTTTGGTAACAAATATTGCAATAACGAAGTAACGCTGTGCATTTGACTCTCGGTCTCTCGACCAAATTAATTAAATCATTTTTATGTATTCTTTAGCTGTTAGTTGTAATAAATTTATATGTGACAGTTTTCACTCTTACTACAAATTATCTTTCAAGGAGATTTATTGATAGTTTCGCGCATCAGCAGCCAGGTGTTAAAGTCGGTAAACACTGGTAGTTTGTCGTCAGTTGGATTCGACCCGAAAGTGCGGACTGGATGGGAGTTTTCATGTTCCCTTCATGTGTAACATAGGCACGAGCCAGTTTCCTGTAGAAAGTTCCCCACGAAAGCATTTCCTCCCTCCTGCAGATGTCGCTGCCATAAACCAAACTATAACTAATTGCACATTTTGTTAAGAAAGAAATTGGAAAAACAAGATAAAAATTAAGGTTGAACCGAGTTTCATGGATACTTACGAATTTTAATGAAAAGAAGGAATTCTCAATCAGAAATTTGGAACAAATGTGGACACATTTCAAGTCTCAAAATGTAATATTTACATTAGAGATAAAATTATGTCAAAAGCAAAGGAAAATGTTTGAATTTTGGGTTCAGAACAAAGGTTTCTAACTTACCGTCTGCGAGTTATATACAACGTGTAACGAATTTATATCTTAACTGTTCATCGTTTTCTTTTTCTTTGATCCCAACGAAAAATGACAGAACGAGGTCCCTATGCATATGTTTGAAAGATGCAGTACGCCATGCCTACACTACATATGTGTATGTATTGCATTTTTTCAACTTTAAAGCCATCTTTTTTTTTTTTTATATAATATCATATAAAATGCTGTACGATTTAGAACAGATTGTTTCTTGGAACGGCAGATTTTTTTTAATTATTATTTATGGCACAGTAGTTAATTTCTTAAAATTAGTAATTTATATCTATGCACTATTTCTTGCGAAACCTGAAACGGTTTATTGAAAACATTGATGGACATGTTTTAAAATTATATTTAACATATTTCATTTATCTAGAATAAAATAAAATTTAATTTTTCTTTACTGAGAGTTTGTTTGAGAATCGAATGAATATCATATTAGTAATTTACATTTCTCGCTTACATTGCATTCGAAATTAATAATAACATAAAACTGGAATGAAATCAAAAACCACATTCTATAAATATTGTTTTAATAAAAATAATTATTAACGTCTTTAATTTTCTTTTTAAGATTGACATAAATATGTGCCAAATAAAAAAGGCTATTTCGATCCGAACATATGCTACCGATGCCAAATATTGACGTAAGGCCATTGATCATTTCAGGATCTTCACAAAAACCACTTCATAATAGTTAATAACATCATTATTGTATTAATTCTCGAACGCTTTGCCTCGGTATAATAGCGCTTCCCATCCTATACAACCAAGAAGTGTTCAAAGTTATGATCGAAATTTGAAAAATATCGAATTCCGTTATGTGATATTTCGATTAAGGGAATTTGTCTCGAGTACATTATAAATTATCTTAGGTAATGACCATCTGCATTAAAACAGTCTTATACACTCAGAAAAAGTTCATAAAAAATAAGATGATGAAAAAGAATGTTTTAAAAAATTATCCTAGGTCTGAAAAAATATGGCACTCCTTGTTCCGTGGAATTTTTGCGATGCATCAGAGGGTCATTAGTTACATTTATTAATAGCTTTCTGCATGACTTTCAAATTCTAATTAAGTAGAAAAATGCACAGGAAACGTTTAATCTGGTTATAATATTAGTTTTATAAGATCTGCTCCTAATATAACTGGGAGTGACAAATTTAAACACAAAAATAGTGTGCAATTTCTTTCATATTTTTATTCCAATTATTTTATCGAATGAAGAATTGTATTTTCTATTTCTGCATTAAAGCCGTTTCTTCATTAAAATCTCTAATAAAATATCTAGTCTTTTGTTTGCAATGTTGTTCAAGGTCACTATTAATAAGCTGAAGAATTTTCGAAAACAGGCTTTAAACATGTACTTTACTGTGAATGCAGAAACTTTACTTCTATATCCGAATTTTTGTAACTGTATTGATCAAAATAAAATTAAATTTGGGGGAATTTTATAAACCCTCTTTGATTCTACTCAATAAACTCTTTTTTCTATTGATAAGATATTTCTTTGACAGGAAAGTAAAAAATAGCTAAAACTTTAAAGCACATTTGATACTGCAGTTCCACAGTAAAGAAGTTACACAAAGTATAAAAAATAGACTATTAAAGCAGTAAAAGCTAACGCGAAGAAACTTACTGCAATATTTACAACAATATATACTTCAAAAACAAAAATGGATTAAGTAAAGACTAAAAGCATTTTTACAATCAAAAAATTTTTGTAATGCACGCAAACAAAAAAATTTTAAAGCCGAAGAAATTATATGCAAAAAATTGCAAAAAATGGTAAATTAGCCCAATTCGCTGTTTCCTGCGGACTTATCAGGGAAAAAGAGCAAGAAAACTCCAATAATTAATGCAAAATAAATTTTAAAATATTACGGTTGATTTTAGCATTATGGTACACAATTTTCATATCTTAATTTTTATCATTAAAAGCAATATTTATATTAATTTTTAATTTATTAAAAATCTTTGTAGCCATTCGTTAATAAATTAAAATAAATAAAAAATATGAATTTAAAATAATAATTAAATAATTAGTATAAATTCAGTGCAAACAATATTTTTCTTCAAAGAGTAAAAAATTCAGTAAAAATTTTAATTTAAGAATAACAGATCAGATTTCGAATAGGGCAAGCTCCATTTTGCTGTGTGGTGGCGACTGACTAGCAAGCAACCATATTTTGCAGATATGTACTTGAATACGACAAATTTTCTAGGGCGTTCTTCTATCTGGAAATAAATTGAACATTTCTTATATTTATCTTTTATCGTTACTGTACGTTCAGTGTGTCAAGAGGATTTAACTTCTTTCTTTTTAACGTATTTCTTTTTCATCATATTCTGGTTCTTTATTGTGTGAAAATTTTCTTGTTTGCAAATAGAGAAAAATTTTTCTTTAAGGACTGTTTTCAAATATTGACCCTAGCTGTCAAATAAAACCGATTTTTTGAGCTTCAGAAAAATGGATGCTTTTCAGATAATATTTAATTAATTTAAAACTGAAAGTGCGGAAATTTAATCTTTAAATAGATCTTAGAATTTTTCTAACATTTTCATTGCCCTTTTTTCTTATTTTAAAATTTAATAAAAATGCCTTTGGACAGACGAATAAATTTTATCAGTGCACCTTCTAATCAGATAACACTAAAATGTCATTTAATAAAGTATAAGAAGCAAGAAAATTTTGAAAAAATTTATTTAATTAAATTTATTAAAGAAATCTAAACTTTATGTAAAGAAATGACTGTAAGTAACTGTTTATTGCATTTAGTTGGATAGACTATTTCACTGACGAAACCTACAAAGAAAGCGGCATTTTTCTTTTGATATTGAATTATATTTGAAAATTCTGTTTTCATGCTTTAGTATACTCTGTTCTCCTGTATGTTTCTTAGGTATTATTTATAACATCGATGAAAATACTGACAAACCTGCTTGCACGACATATTAGGCAATTCCCAGAAGACGAAAATCGTTGCAATGTTTTCCAGTTTTACTAAGATTACAGAGCTTGTGAATATATTTCTAAAGATGCAAAATGAAATTTGCGTAATATATGGTTATCGAAAGCGTGAGGCACTGCAGATTCTGAGGTATTACAGCAATTCTCAATGCGTAGCTTGTTGGTGTAATTGAGCCATAAACATATCCAATCACAGACAAGAATCATCATGATTTGAATTCCAACCAGAGCTCATTTGATAAATCACAATTCTTAGCTCCAAAAATCATGCCGCCTGTATAAAAGAAGAAAGGAGAAAACCCATTTAAAAATTTACTAGAACAGAACTCAAAAAGATTACGAGTTGAATACTGTAGGGATATAAATAGAAAGGATTATAAAGAAAAGAAGCTGCAAAAAAGTAGGTCATAGAAAATTCTAAACGTCAAAATATGCGTATGACATTTACAGATACATTTTATTCTCCTATGACATTACTTTTGTATTTGAATGTACTTATAACAAAGTAGCAGCGTGATCTTTAGTGAATGAAATGCAATGATTTTTTATTTTCTTTCACTAATTATGTGAGTTAATAAAAAGCGGCATTTGTTCTCTATTTCGATTGAAACACCTGCTTTTGTTTATAAGCCTGATTATTGATACCTATCCTCATATAATAACTAAAAGAGATAATACAATTCTGAAAGTTTTCAGATTTTATATTACTCCCAAAAGGGAGTTTTTTGCAATTATGCACGTTTCCAGAGCATTTGAACTATTCATTTAGGCTAAAGATATTCAAAAACAACCTTTCTTTATAATTTCCGTTATACTGTCTCGTGCGCTGGAGTTAAAAATGCAATTTTTTCTTCAGAGTGTTTCCATTGCTCCCCTTGAAGTCGTTGAGTTTTTAATTAAAAATTCGTTAAAGATTTCAAAATCTGAAATACACAATAAAATATTTTAAAACAGCATATCTTTAGAATTTCCGATGGAGAGTTTCGCGCGCTGGAGATAAAAATGCTTTTCCCGTACAGTGTTGCTATTGCTTGATTTGAAATCCTTGAGTTTGTTAATCAAAAATTCGTTAAGAGTTTCGATTTCGAAATTCCAAATTCGGACCTCCAGACGTTCACGTTGTTCAAAATTGATGGCTCAAGGTACCGTTACTTTTCACAATATGAATAACATGCGTGCATTCATGCAAATTATTCATTATTTAATTTCTTTAAATATATTACAAGGCTATAATATTTGGTGTCAACAAGTTGAAAAGTGACTTTTATAGTGATTCCACATAAAATCCTATTTTGATACTAATAGCCCTTCTGGGCTAATGCTCCTTTGAGCTAATAATGTCATTCCTTCATCATTTCGTATCATCATTAGAAAATTCATTCATTTACAGCTGCTAGCACTGGTTTATTATTTACTGAAAATTCATTGATTAACTTTTCAGTGAACTGACAATATCATTCCTTCATTATTGCTTATCCGTAATTCTTTCATTAGAAAATTCACTCATTTATAGGTACTAGCACTGGTTCATTATTTACTGAAAATTCATTGAATATCTTTTACTGTTCAATGAACTGACAATCAGTCATTTAACAATTTAAGAAATCGACAATAACTTTACTAGTTTAATCATTTACTGAAATTTCATTGATTATCTTTTATTGTTCAATGAGCTGGCAATCAGATAATTTATGGAACTAGCAATTATTTACTACTCGATGGACAGACAGTAAGAGATAATCAATAACTTGACAGTAAGCTACAATCAGTAAGTTGGCAGTATGTGATAATCAATGAACTAAATTTTTACCTATGAGTTCAGTAATAAACAATTAAATTTTATTCATTAATAATCATTTGCCAATCAATTCATTTGTTGTTACTGATTATGGAATTTTTAATATTCCTTTGTTATCAATTCATTTTGTCTATAGTTATTTTTTATTTCAATGTCCTGTGGTCTTTATGGAAACGCAACTATGCGTTAAGCGTTGCCAAACACTGCAGGTTAGAAATAAACTTAATACTTACATTTATAATTACAGGAATATATATATCAGAAGTTGTCTAGAAATAACCTCAAAAGGATTACATCTGGCAGAAGTCGTCTCAGAACGAACTGCGAAAAGAATACGTCAAGCAGAAGTAGTCTTAGAAATAACCGCAAAAGGAATTCGACTTCGAAAAATAACCTAAAGTGAACCGTAACAGGGCCAAATGTTCTGTACGAAAAAAGGAAGAGCCTGGAGTGAAATGGTACGCGAATGACGGTTACAGAACCTAACTGTGGTTACGAACCATTCAGGGGAAAGAAAGTAACTTCCGTGCAAATATTTTGCTTTCCTTTCTACACATTTTCATTCCAGCTATAGGAGGAAATATTTCACGAGATTCTAAATAAAGTTTTGGATATCTTTGAATAGTTTATATCTGCTGGAGATTTTTTTGTAATAGGAGAGTTAATCTAAAATAGTAAGTGCAATGGTAATTATTGAATGCATTTATATTGTCGAATTGAAAATGGGTATCCTTGTGGTTGCGTTTCATTTATTTATAAATGCGTTACTCATTGTTACAAAACCTTTTTACTCTACTTTATTTCAGCATTTAATTAAGTTCAGATAATGTCTTTCTTTATCAGAAATGAAAAGTATAGCTGAGAAGAAATTACTTAAAGTTTACGCGGTCATTTGATTCGCTTTTGTATTTCAACAAAGCCGCCCAGACGGTATAGTGGTTACGAGAGCGTCACTGCTATAATTAACGGCCCGGGTTTGAATCCCGGAGAAGGCATGGATGTAAAATTGTCTGTCCCTTCATAGTAGGTAACGGTGGCCGCCTATTTAGGTGCCTCCACAATAAAATGGTCACCACTTCTGGCCTTAAATGTGGCCAATGCCGTTATAGGCAAGTGCCCGCCATTGGGAGAAAAAAATATTCCAACAATTAGTGTTTTCATAATTTCGTTAAATATTAATTTATTTAACTAAAAGTTTTCGTTTATATATATTCCCTAAATAACAGCATGAGGATTCGACATAGTACTTTTGATTAATCATATAATTTACTAGAGAACTATACTGGACTTGAGGGTCACCAATGCATTTACATCTCAGATGGAGAATAGCGAATTGAAAACAAAGGATATTATATTTTTATTCAGATTTAAGTATACTTACTTAAAATAAACTTTTATAAATAGTATACTTACTTAAAAGAATACCTAAGTGCGATCTTCCAATACAGCCAATATTATTTTCGACTGTTCCGAGTTTGTAAATGACGCAGTACAAAACACATCTTAGTTTATGAGTAGTTATTGATTAATTTTATAATGACTTTTGCTGTATACCTTGATAAACTTCATAACAAGAAATGCATTTAGAAACAGAAAGTATACCCAAAGATTGGCATCATTTTCAATCAAAAGCACACAAGCTAATTTATTATTTACTGAAAACAGGTCTGAAACAGAGTGGCCATTCTTCTTTCTGGTGTAATGGACCCTGATAGTCATAGAATTTAAATGGTGTTTCTCTATTAAACATACATACATATTTGTATTTGAATTGTTATACAGTGCATTACTGTAATTTACTTCATCAATATTTATAACACTTGAATTTAATTCATCCAAGATAGACTATTTTTCTATCTATATATAAATCTGAAAGTATGATACTGTTTTCTGAAATCCAGTGGGAATTAAATACTACGTGGAAAATGTGAAGGTCTTTTTTGGCTGAAGTAACGTGATAAAGAATTGTTCAGAAATTCATTAATGCATCCAATAAGGTCACACATCGGCTGGTTTATAGTCAAGTTGATTTTATTTATGAGGTCCGTGGCATCTGTAAGAAAAAGGCAGTAGAGCAAAAGTTTGATTTACGAATTTAGTTCATTCCTGAAGATATCTCGTCATTCGAATTGCAAATTGAAACAAATTCCCTCACAGTGACTAACATAAAATTTATTTATCCGTTCTCATAATCCAAACGATCGCTTAGATAAAAGCACTTTGTATGTAATTTCGTAATGCAAAATCATAATATTAGCATAAACGAAATATTTAATACATTATTAAACGTATAAAAAATAGGAAAATTGGAATTAAATTTAACCTTGTAGACACATTAGGTTTTCTTAAAAAAAAAAAAAAAAAAAAAAAAAATGTGAAAAATTTGCAGTTTTCGAGCTCTGGACCTTTCAATACGCATCGAGTAGTATGCTTCCAAATACATCGTGAATGCACGCAAAAAGGCAGAAAATACCTTATATATCCCCCTTTTACAGGGCTACTAGAAATAAGAAAACCCAATCGCCAAATCCTAGCGGTGACGAATTATCGTCCACAACTCGAACTCTGGACCTCTCGAATGCGCGTCGAGAATATTTTTGACTACCAATGCTTCCAACGCAGAAAGAACGGAGAAAATCCCTTATAATCGTACCTTAGTAAAGAAAGTTGAGCTAGCTGCTTTTTTATTTCCTTGTACAAAGTAAAGTAAGATTGTAATCACAAAAATTCCACGTATCATATTTCAACGAAAATATACATTTTGACCGCTATCGATTGCAATTTAACGATGTTTTCGCATGACATTTGTACGTAAAGACAGAATAAAGGACACGTTTTCTCCCAATGGAATTATAAAACTGATTTAAAATTGATTCAGAAGGGATTTTTTCGTGGCGTCTGTACGCAAGTACTTACATATGTATATATATATCTTGCATAACTCAAAAACGATTAGCCACAGACCTTTGAAATTTTGTATATAAGGCTGATATAACGTGTAGTTGTGCACCTCCTGTTTTGGTTGCAATCGGCCGCACCAAAAGTATATATATATATATACCCACTCTGTTGCTCGGCTTCGTGAGCTCAGTTATTTTTATTCTTATATGTTGGAAAATTGCGCCTTTTTGGCATTAAAAATGGTTGAGTTATGTTGTTCTTATCTTGCGAGAAAGGTTTTTATGCTTTTAGGTAATCTGAAGTTGTAGGATTAGCAACAATTTAAAAGTTGTTTAAGTGCGGCTAAGCCTAACTTTTCTTACCATAGCAGCCGTATTTGTTTACTCTTAAAACTTAGCAGAATAGTGAATACCTTTCTGCACCTTCAATGTCTTTTTGTCGCGTGAGACCAAAAGGAAATATTTAGTCTTGTGCACCAAAATATCTGCCTTCTTGCCTGTTGGCCGAATTGCCTGTTTTTGCGCAGAAATTCTAATTTAAAATGTAAAAATTGTTTTTCAAATTGTTTTAACTTTATTTGGTTTTTTGTGTTTTTCTATATCTTTCAATTTTAATGACGATATTTTTAGTTTTTATGCATTTTTGCCTTGCTACGAATTGAGAACTAAATAAATTGAATGAAAAATATATCTGTAATGGAATTCGAGAAAGTAAGTGTTTCGCATAAGCAGCAAATATTATCTCCATTATGTCTCGGACAGAGGAAAATGTCTACGAGTATCGCATCCGCATTAGGTAAGAGGCGCTGAATTGTCTGTGGAAAACTTTTTCCTTTTTATTTGTTTAATTTCTTTTAAACATCGTTTTAGATTTATTATAGTACTTGAATAGAACAGGTGGCAACGATTAGATAATTCTTCAGATGATATAATTTTTGTGCACTCTAAGTCGTAAAATGAATGAGATGTGTCGCAGTTAAGTAAACCTAGCATCAGGCTGTCGCTATGGTAATTAAATATGTTCATTTATTCAGTTCTCGTTCATGAGCTATAGAAGAAGTAGGTTTAATTCAATTCAATAAGCTTAAATGAAACGCAGGGAAATAAATATGTATAATTTAATGTTCCGTATAAGGAAGTCTTGTGGTGTACACATCGGATTTTTTTAAACACAACTCACCTCTACTTGAAAATTGCTGAATCTTTGTCCTATAAACAATTTTTTCCATGTGAGATTTCCTCTGCTGAATTAACGCCTTTTTGAGTACCATTTGTTGCCGGCTTACTTGTTCGCATCTCGAGACATCGTTTGTCATTCCAGGTATTCTTCATTGGAAAATTTGTTTCTGAATCATAATTCCATTGTAGTTCAAAACTCAATTGTAATTTGTGTTAAATATTTGCTTTCATGTTTCCGATTAATTGATGAATAATTTATGCACTTTGTAATAAGGCATTAAAAGTTCACAACTAAATTAAATCACAATGAAAGCTTCGCAAAGCTTAGTAAATAAATGTAATATTTATAATCTAATATGTATTTCTTTTTTAAATATCTCTATAATCTGTAAAACCTGGTCTCCCCTTTATCTAAGGAATTTTATTGAAGGTAGCATTAATGATTAAGGTGATTTCGCGGATTCGGTAAAATAAGTCATTTAAGGGAAATATTTGTTGCAAACCTCATATGCAAGCCAATGCTACGAAATAAATGCACAACTGCGTCATGAAAAATTAAATATTTTTGTCTTAAATAAGACCATAATTCTCCACTTAGTGATAACATAATAATATGATTTTTCGTTTCATCTGGCATTGCTAATTTTAAAGCTGATTCTAGATGTACATTTTTCAATTCCTTCGGGACTAGTTTTTAAACAAGTAAACCAAGCGCAACTGTTTAAATTACAATTGTTTTAGGTTTTAAATTAGAATCTGTAAACGAAGATTTGATTGCAGCTTTTAAGGAGTTAATAATTTACAGATTTTTTTTTTTTAATTTTTAAGGATTTTTCTCTTTTCCAAACTTTATTGGTAAATTATTCGAGATCTTCGAATGTAAACTGAAGTTTTCAAATTGCAGTGCCTTCTATATTGGTCGGACATTTATTGGTTAACCAAAATAATGCAAAGTCATCATTTAAGAACAGAAAGGACAAGCTGCATTGAATAGAAACATTATCCTTAACTTAAAATTTGTAAAAAACGTGCGTCCGTTTTATTTTAGAAATATCAGCGATGATTTCCAAATCATTTTGTTCTTTGTAATAGAATTTTTTCTCTAGTTGAATGAGACATTGCGGAACACCCACAGTAAAAGAAGTAATATACAAATAAAACACGAAAAAGCCTCATGGCTAGTAAGTATTAATAAATTAACAAAAGTAGAATAATACTATGTTAACATTACTAATGAAGCATGCAGTATTTTTTGAATAATGTTTGTTAAATATTTCTCCTGTGAGAAAGCAAAAAATCTGTAAGTAACGTGGCTTAGCCATTCACTTTAACATAATGAATGTTTTGCGTCAGAAATAACAGAACACATATACCACGAAAGATAAAGAAATCTGCATTATTTATACTGGTAAAGATTTTCTTCTTACTCTAATTTGGGACTTTACTTTTTACTGTGAATCATGCGCATAAGTATTTTTTTCCTTTTTTTCCTTTTGTTTGCATCAACCGTTCCGCGAAAAATCTTCCATTTTGCAAGTCAGATATATATTTCCGGTTTTCCTTTTCACAAACAAACAATCCGAAAAAAAAAGGAAAGAAAATTCTCTGTCTTTACTATGGAACATTACTCTAGCATGCTCCGTCTAAAAAATAAGCATAAAGGCACACATTTTCATAAAGCAAAAAAAAAATTTCTGAAACAAAATCAAAAACCGTAGAAGCACAGTATACAGCTACTCGCTTCTCTTCACCATGGATTCGCCCCGCTTCGCTTACGGCGGCCTAAGTTTTGAACCTGTAAAGTACACAACCGGAAGAGGTTTCCGAATAAAAAAACATTGTTGAACGGATGGCCAAGAGGGAAAAGTAAGCTGAATTATTCATAGTTTTCTCTACATATCTATGTTGTTTTGAAAGGGGTTGTCTCCTAATTTGTCTTCTAAAGTAGGACGACGACAACTCTGTAATAAACGAGGGAAAGCTTCGGGCAAGAAGCAAATTATCACAAGCAGAAACAGGAACCAAATGGGTTTCAGGAAAATTTTAGAAACTTGAAACACCATACAAAATTCGAAGTCTATTACTGTTATTAATTTATACTGCACTCATTTTTATTCTCTATCGCTAATTTTCATATCAGAGCGCACCGTTTCCGAAAGGAAGAGCAGATGTTGAATAATATAAAAAAAACTGTAAGAATCTGTCCTTTTTACAGTTAAAAAACTGTAAGAAGGACAGATTGTCCAGCAATGAATATCACTTGTAATGAGACTAACGGTTTACACCGAATACATCAATAAATGTAAATATGTGTTACCGAGTCTTAAAATAATGCACCTACTTTTACTATGTGAGAACGTTTAATGAGTATATTTGATTTAAAACATAAAAAAAGATATTTTAATATCTTACTGTTGGGAACAGTTCGTATTTTAATATTCTTATAGTTTATTATTTTCTATCTTATATATATGCGGCTTAAGTTTCTGTAACCGATAGTTTATTCGTTGCTTGCGTAACTGTAAATTGTTTTATTCCCCGTGCAGTGCAGAGCGTGACGAATATGAGAAAGCTAAGCCGGAAAAATTAAAAATCAAGAGCACGTGCATTTAACATTTATTAAATAAATTTAACATCTATGTATAATAGAATTTGGAAATATGCAACCGGCAAAGATGAAAAAACAAATAAAATAAAATAAATAAATATCTTTATTATATGCGGCTTAAGCGTCTGTTTGTCGCCGATAGTTTATTGGTTGTTTGCGTCACTGTACTAGCCAATGGGGTGAAGTTGCCACGACACAGGGTTGCCGTTTCAATTGAGACGTAGACAATTTCCTGTAAAACCATCAATAAGTCTCAGGGCCAAACGCTTAAGTGTGTTGGCATTTTTTTACCTGAGCCTACATTTGGACACGGTCAACTTTATGTTGCCTGTTCAAGAGTTCGTGAAAGAACGGACGTAAAATTAAAAATAATGGATGGTCTTCTGCAAGGCGAGGTTAAAAATGATGGAAAGATCTACACAAGAAATGTTATGTACAAAGAGATCTTTGACATGTGTATTAACATTTTATTATTTAAATCGCCTTTATTTATTGAGCTAGCGGAGGCTCTTACGAAATGCACCGCCAGTGGTTTCCTTCATTGCACTCTACTTTAAGCAATTAATCAAGTAGAAGGGAGAAACCCCGTGGGGCAGTAAGCAAAGGGGCGTCCTCGCCGCCTGCCCTGGGTAATCCAGTTTGAATTAGCAGACACCTTTGCACAAAACATTTTAATTACAATTTATAATATCTAGAACAGCGGTCATTTCGTATGACCGCAGGGCGTTTTAGTAATAGACAGGCATATTAATTTTTATTGCATTTTTATTTGAAATGATATAGCTCAACTGTTAGGAAAAAGCACACGCGCAATATTTTAATAGTTAACAAAGATTGTTCGATCCTATCCATCCAGTTCTACAGAAACATACATCCCACAATGTGTATCGAAAGCGTTAGTCTAAATTCTGGATAAGAAAAACATACATTATATGTATATGGAAGAAAGCTAGTGGCAGCTATCTTCATGAAAATGTGGGAAAGCTGCTAAAAAGAGGGTGTACAATATAGTGGGATAATAATTATGAATTGGAAAGGAAAAATTACAGATAAAATGTAGTTGCGGTAGTGTTGTGATACATTTAAAGAAAAAGAGAACAAAAACTAAATGAAAATCAAAATCTCAAAGCTTTCAGATTTTATATTACGCCCAAAGGGGCTTTTTTTAAATATTTTGTGCGTTACCTTTATTTTTTAAATATCATGTTCTTCGCACTTGACCACATAACATTCAATTCACCACCAATACCATAAAATATTTAAAAACAGCAAATTTTCAGAATTTCCGGTCTTGCGGACTGGAGATAAAAATGTTATTTTCCGTACTGTGTTGCCAATGTTCGCTTTGAAATCGTTGAGTTTATTAATCAAAATTTCGTTACACGTTTATAAAATATGAAATATATAATAAAATAAATTCGAAATTCGTGCGTACAGGTGCCCATGTTCGGGTGCAGGATTACGTCATTTAGAATTTGACGGCTTTAGGCATCGTCGTTTTTTCACAATGCGAGAAACATACATACATTCACACAGAATCTTCAGTATTTAATTTCTTTAAATATAATACAGGGCGATAATATTTGGTGGCAACAATTTGAAAAGTGAAACTGACATTTATAGTGAAACAACGCAAAGTGGCGTTTTGAAACTAATAGTCCTTCTGGGCTACCACCCCTTTGGCCAAAAATCAACTTTCGCAAAACTAAAACTTTCTTTGACTTTGTTAAGCAGTTTTGTTTCTTTGACTTTGTTGTTTTGTTGACTTTTGTTGTTTCTTTGTTAAGCGAAAGAAGAAAGTTTCTTTCGAAAGCGAAAAATGATATTTCTCTTTTTCGAAGATATTTTATTCTGCACAAGAATGGAGATTCTCTCGAGCATCGTAAATGTGCACTGAAATTTTTAATCATTGCCGTATATTACGAGAAGAATAAAGCAAATAATTTGAAAATACTAGCTTTTGATTCGCGTATTAATACTTTTATTTAAGGAAATCTAAGTGTAAAATGAATAGCTAATTTGAAAATTTACTCTAGCGGATTATTATTTTCTTTTTAATTTTCCACAAAAATTTCATTAAGCGGATTTTTTTAACATTTATTTCTCTTACAAAATCTGTGAAAAGGTAGAAAGAGTTTTTTCTGAGATGTATGCAAACACTTAAATCTGAGACATCAGAAATAAAGCTTTATTCACTAATAATTTTAAGAAGAATAACTCAAATATAAACATATATTTATGTATTATTAAACACAATCAGGAATAACTGGCAATAAACTGATGTCGCGCACAAGAGGAATTGTATGTTTAGTGGTGGAAATATTGGCATTTGCATAAAGTTATTATATTAGTTTTTATGACAAAAATAAATTAATCAATCATTTCTGAAATTACACTTGAAGATCGGGGAAACCAATCTAGTAAACTAAGTTTATTAACTGATAAGTTCATTGAATAGTTTCCTATAAATTTACTGGATGGAAAAAACCTGTTAATATTTTTAAATGAATATTTGCTCCAGATTGATTCAACACATAACCATATTTCACATCTAATAAAAGCAATCGGCAAAGAATGCTTTCACATAAGACACTATTTTATTGGCAAAAATATTATAAACAATTCAGTACCTGTACATACCTGTCATACAATTCAGTACCTGTAGTTGTAAATAAAACTAATCTTATTTCATGATTAGTACTAACATCTTTAGAAGGAAATAAAATCTGTATTATTCGACACATTTATTGCTGTATTAAATATAAACAATTTAAATTTTTAATCTAATCCCTAACAAAAGACAGAGTAAGAGGATATGTTAATTTTAAAAGAATTTCAAGACATATAAATAGTATCAAAAATGTTATTGTTTAGCATTTTTAATAATATGATTTACATTTTGCATATTGTTGCATTTTGGATTTCTTTACAGTGTGGATTATTAGATATTAGTGAATTTATGTCAATTAATTGTTTTAACTGGTTCAGAAACTATACCAAAGTTGGTATGCACAGAAAAGCAGTCCCAATTATAATCTGATGACATTGAGGCTTTTATGAATGTGAAATAGATATTTGTTAGTTATTATATTCTCATAGAAATAATAAACGAAATAAAATTGCTAAGAGATGTATTAAGTACTCTGCCAAAGTATATTTACTAGAAAATTTGAAATTGGCGATGAATGTATACAGAAAAGTATTCTAAGTTCGGCGCATTTAAGTTTGAGCATATTTAAAGTTAGGAACTGGATGTTTAAAGAAAATTATGCATGTTAAAATGTTACTTATTCGGAATCCAAATAAAAGTTAAGAATATTGCAAAGCAGAGAACGACTATCTCATTCAAGAAAGGTATTCTTTTCAGATGGCATTCTATGAGATAGAAAGCTCTATTTAGTTGTACGTAACAATTATTTTAATTTTTGAACCTTTTCTGAATTATCTTATTTTCCCTTGCATTTCCTCGACAGGATGCAAATTAAGTAGGAGAAAAAAAATGTTTAAACGGTTGAAATGAAAAGGTTAGACAAAGCTTGATTTCGCTTGTGAAGTGCACGTTTGTTATTTGTTCTCCATCTGTTAATCTTAATATGGCTACGCATTCTAGTTGTTTAGTTAATATATCGTCGGTGTAGGTTTCCAGATGGTGTAGTGGTTAGGGAAGCCGTCTAGGATACCAAAGGGTCCAGGTTCAAATCCCGAAGAAGGCATAGTTGTGACTGTCCGTCCCTTCATAAGTGGCCTATTAAGTACCTTTATAATACGTGACCACCACTTCTTGCCTTAGAAGTGGCTAAGGCGAAATCGGCCTGCCATTAGCAAAAGAAATAAAAAACTGAAAATAAAGGTTTCATTCATTTATAAGCTGCTATTAATATGAATGTAATTGTGAAGAAATCTGGTTACTAAATACATCACATAATGACTTTAACATTTAAATATAAGCAAATATTAAAATTATATTAACAGATATGGTTACAAAGTATTCAAGCAGAAAACATTTTTATCGGTAAACTACATATTAAAATGTGTAGGAAAACACAATATTTGAGATGCATACTTAACGAAGCAGTTATGCAAAAGTTTAAGAATGTCTTCATGGATACAAGGGACAGAAAAAATTTTTTAAAATATTAAAGAGGTATTTCCTTAGATTTCATAATATATCAGTTGCAGATCTTAAAAGAATATTAATAAATGATTTCTTTTTATCTGTTCCCTTAATTCTCATACAAAGTAAACAATATGAAACTCAGAAACCAACAGTAATATTTTACACCATGAATTTTGACATTTTTATTTGCTATAGAAAAGAAGTTATACAGGTTTGTCTTTTTCAAGAATGTCTTTCTATAAATTGTATCAGTAAACCAAACTAAATTTGTTGCTCGTTAACCTAGAATAAAGAAGTTTAAACAAGTTTGTTTTCTCAAATCCGAAGGGATTTTCTGAGAAGAGAAAAAAAATCTTAAGCAGCTTTCTTTCCTAGACAGATTAAGTAAGCTCTTTTATCGCAGTCTTAAGAAAGGCTTGATGTTACAGCATAAAATCATCAAATTGCCTATACTGCGGTATCCAATACTCGCAGTTATATTCTGAATGTTGATAGCCTGTTTAATGCTAGTGAATCAGATAACTTGAAATATAGCTATACATAACTTGAAATATCATCTATGAAACACACTGATGATATGACTTCCTGACTAATACAAAAAAATTTAATAAAAGAAACTGTCGTAACTAACAGTGATTTAAGTAGGAAATTTATGCTTCTTAGGAAATTTATATACCGCATTTTCCGGTGTATAACGTGCATCTGTTATACACCGGAAAATGCGGTATATAAATTTCCTATACATAAGCGACATAAGCGAGGACATGAAAGCATTACCTTATTATGAGAAAATTCAATTAGCGTTGCTCAGTAAAGAAGATGATGAAACACAAATTTGTATTCCATGCTTCTGTACCACCTCCGGTCCAAGTTTCAACCTTCCTAGAGTTTCTGGACTTGATTACAAAGCATTACAGCATCAAATAGCCCTATAGCTTAATATTGTTAAAGTTTCAGCATCTCCGCTCATACGACTAAGTTATTCGAGTAAATACCCACACTCAAAACAATAACTCCCCCCGCTTTGTAATAAACGCGTATACAATATACCAAGAATGTCTTGCGAAAATTCACTTAATTTTGAATTGGAATTTCTACTCCATTCGGTATATATCCCAGGCCTGATATCGTCTTCTAATGGCTTATTTTAGGCACTCTAGAACACCAAAGAAACTTTATATATTCAAGATTTAATCTACACTTTTCATGTCAGTCCGAAGCGTTCTTACTCATTACCATTAGTCATTTATAAAGATTTCTGTATGAATGTCTTAGCAGTGATAGTCAATATACAGTAATCTGAAGCATTTGTTTCAAAGTGAAATAAATTATGCTGCTGTTTTGACGAAGTAATACTATTGGAAGACCTGCCTAGACGGTATAGTGGTTAGGTAAGCCGACTGCAATAACAATGGGCCCGAGTTCGAATCCCGGAGAAGGCATGGTTGTAACTGTCCGTCCCTTCATAGAAGGCAAAGGTGGCCCACCTATTAGGGTTCCTCCATAATAAAGTGACCACGGCTTGTGACCTTAGTAATAACCAACGTTTATAATGACTCGTACCTGCCATTGGGAAAAACATATTATTGGAAGGAAAACAGTATTCAAATGGGCTCATTTTTTTTACGGTTACAGATTTGTCTTTCTGTAAATTTGAATCTAGACAAGCCTTAATATTTAGAATATCGCATTGCCTATTCCATTACCCAATTAGCCTTATTTTCCTCAATGAATGATAAGGAAAAATGATGTGAATAATCAAACTTGAAACGCATTCATTATTCCTTTCATTGAAATTGAAAGAATTGAAGAATGATGCACTGAAATCCTGTATTAAGCACGTGAGCATGAAAGAAATGAAATCACAATCATATTGCTGGTCACAATCATATTTTTATATAATCTCTTTAATATAATAATAAAATTTTGATATTATCTAATTTGGTAGACTTGCCAGATTAACTTTTCATTAAACAGTCTCTTACTAATAGTGGCCAAACAATTCACAAATTGGATCTAATTTATAAATAAATATTAATTCATCTTAAGAAGCATGATGGGTGTTTAATAATGTATATATTTTAAGTTCTAACCCATTAATACAAATTTTCGAAAACATTAATTTACTAGTATGTTGCAAAATCACCTAATATTTTACTATAAATAATCAATAAATATTTTTCAGTTATTTTTATAATGTAAGATAAAGGCTTCGGAGCTCAGTTGATTAAATTATTAATTCAACAATTTCTTCAATGCATACGTAAGTTATAATATTTCATGATCTGGAAAGTTTTTAAAAATTTCAATACAGTTGTAAAATAAAGCGGATTACTTTATAAGGTATTTTCCCTTCTTTCCGCATGCCTTTGCAGTGTAAGGGTAGCACACTCGGATTGTATTCGAGAGGTTCACGATCGAGTACCGGCGAGGGACATTGCTTATTTTTCATGTCTCCTGCTTTCTTCTCCTGTTTTTTGCTTCAAAATAACTTAATATCTCTAAAACTTATTCCCACAAAATAATTGCTTTACCCAATAAGCCCAATAAATGTTATTACTGAACTGTAAATATAAAGGTACAGCAAAGAATTCTAAAAAGCATCAGATGTCATTTCCAGCTTTCTATTTCGAGAATTATTTGATTACTTTTGCATTATAAAGCAAAGTTTCATAATATAATTTATAGTTGCTTGTTTACAATAACTTTTAAATGCCTGTTACATTTTATTTCATTTTATTTGTATAAAAATCACTCAGAAAATATTTTCTCTTATTTTTTTAGTTATGCATTTTCAAATCATTGAAGACAATAGTAAGTTAGGGTGCCTTACATCTCAGCTTTACATCAAAATTAATACATATCTTACTATCTGAAATGGAAATTCTATCAGACTTCGAAATTTTCTTCATAGATTTTCTTTTCCTCATTTCAGATTTTCCCTTAACATTTTACTCTGTTTTTACATATTTTTGGTTTGTGTTTGAATTTTAATTTACAGATCACGTTTCCTTTTTTAATAACTCTTATAGATTTTAATCCAAGGTAACATGCCTTTTTTCGTATCGTTTTCGACATTAGCATTTGCGTAGTTAGGGAATAGTTTTATTCCAACTCCTGTTAATAGGAAACTCCGGATTTATTTTTTATTTTAGATATCAGAGGTGCGAACTTTCACCATTTTAATGACTAGTGCAACCATACAAGTAATTGCCAACGGAGTTTTGAAAAGATTTGGCTAAGCTTAGTCACTGTTTGAAAAAGTTAGCTTTTCATTCTGATCCCACGAGTTTGTAGCGTCTAGTTAGTGTTATAATCAAATCATTATCCTAGCATAAAGGCAAGCAGTCTTCTATAGCATAATTTGACGAGAAATAAACGATTTTATTTTTTATCATTTAAATGAGCCCTGTCTTACATATAACAGTTAACCTGTACCAGTGGGGATGATTCGTTAAGTGATCTTTAATTTCTATGGATGTTATTTAAGTACAAATCCACATTATTTTACACTGTATAAATTATTCGGTTAATTCTAATGAGGAAGCTGTAACATAAGATGCTTAAGATTAAGCAGTTTCTAGTTATTTCCATTCGTTTACCTGTATAAATTGCTGTCTTATTATGATCTGAACATTTAACCTCAACTTAACTTTAGATTTTAACATCCTACCAGCAAGAATGATGGTTCTACTCCTGATCTTGCTAAGGCAAGAACTTGGTTTGTTCGATTTCTTCTTGACAACGAGACTCGGGAATTATTCTCTCTTCATCTTAGACTTCATCCTCACATACTCCTCTTGTCATTTATACTTCTTCATTTTTATTTCGATCTGACATATCCCGATGGTTTTAGCGTCATAACTGCAGCTGATTTTCAACTATTATTCCAAAGTAGTTATATGATAACTAACCATTACTTTATGATCAACAAGATCAGGTCTCCTGTCTTACCTGAACTAAAGACTTTTTCCCTAGACGGTGAAGCTGTTCTTACCTACTGAAAGAACGAAACCTCCAGTGAATATCGTATAAGCTTTACATAAAAATGAAATTTAGGAATCACAAACTGAATTTTATAATATATTAATTCAATAATCAGATTCGGTAGACATAGTTTGGAAAATGCCTATAATTACGAGTTATGATATAGTTCAGAATAATTCATCGTTCAATTCAGTTGGAAGGTTCTCGATTCGTAACAAAAGATTAGTGTATATCCCCAATATGCATAGGATAGTAAATGTCTTACGAAAATAGTAATTTAATTTTGCAAATTTCAGTTTTATTACAACAATATATTCTTATGCCGCCCTCGAATCTCATGGAAGGCATGGATGTTTGTTAAATGTATAATGTCTATGCGGCATGGGACCCCTTTAACCCTAGATTACTAACCTGAGTAAATTTTACTCCGAGAACAAAGAAATGCGCGCGATACTTTTAAACCGTGCACACTAGCGCCACTATCACTCATATGCTATCTACGTTCTTTTGCCTGTAAGATGCAGTTATAATTGAATGTGAGATAGTTTCTGTCTTTCAGTAAATTTAATCCTACTTTTATATGGTGAGCAAAATTTACTCATAGTAAGTTTTAAGAGAATGATTTTTGTAAGTAATATTTACTCATGGTTAACATAAAAAGACTATTTGTATATATAATATTTACTCATTGTTAGTATTAACAGACTAATTTTTATATGATATTTGTTTTAATTTAGCAGTGGAATGAATTTATTAATTAAATTTTATTGTGATTAATGTTATCAGGTTCAGTGTTCCTCCTTACTTGCTTTGGGAACATTAAATGACCTGACTTGGAACAGGGAGCTTACTAAAGCTATGTTCAATAAATGTGGGAAGTAGACAATACACACAAGAAGGGTATACGAAACCCTTTATTTTTCTCTCTTTACAATGATTTCCGGATGTCATGACGTGATGACCACGCATGCGCAGTTTAGCCGAACGGCCTGCAACGCCTCTCTCTCATGAAAGTGACTAGAGAAGAGTAGTTAGTAGGAGTAGCGAAGTAACGAAGGAAACGTGTTGTATGTCAGTACGAAGTTATACTTGTGTGTTACTCGTTTGTACTTATTATTTTTATTTGTGTGTTAATAAAGTTTTGTGCCGTTAAAATGGCTGTTTTATGCAACGCACACAATACGCTACGTCTACGGTAGGAAGTATATACATATCCAGAAACTACACGCCCAAGAAAAAGAAGAATATGACACCGGACTTCGGAATACAGAGACCAACCACTTGTGGTCTGAATGTAAGAATATAAAAATATTAACTAAACTCTAACTAAACTAACTTTGGATTAATAAACAAATGCCTACTTGATAATTGGCCGTATATTAACAGAAAGGCCGTATGTAGTACAGAGAACTGTTAACACTACGATACGTTTAAAATTATCAAGAGGAGGATTAAACCTCTGGCCTTGAAGGCAACCAGCAACCGAGTAAAACTGCTATGGCAAGCGGCCTGCTCCTAATCACTCCTTCCTCTCTCTTGCTTGGCAAAAAGCCACAACTTAAGTACTTGGCGTTCGCAAGACAAATTTGCATAAATAAGTTAAAGCTTTTAATTCTGGCCGGAAGTAGAAAATAAGAAGTGATAGTAAAGATTTAAAATAAAATAAACGTTAGTAAAACTTAAGATACTTACAATGTCATTTAATTCTAAATAATAAGTATTATAAATATCTATATATTTTAGTTGTATTTTTCCCATTTTTAGTAAAAGATGTCTAGAAAGCGAGGATTACATATAGATGAAGCATTAAAATTTATTTTTGAGGACGATTCTGAATTATTTCAGCTGAAGAAGATATACTGGAATGGGAATCTGATGACTCTTTTGATGATCCACTTTATTTGCCTCAAAAAAGGGAAAACGCACTTTTTAGAAGATGATACGATTCAAGAAGTAACCAACAATATAAAAGAAAGTGAAACTAAGGAGGACAGTAAAAAGATGCATTCGATCTTCATATGATGACTCAAACTTAATTGTACAAAACGTATCTGCATTAATTACAACGAATGGCTCATGAGTAGCTGGTAAAAATTATTTTAAATGGAAAACAACAAAAGTAATTGAAAACACAAAACTTCCGGCAAGAAATATTGTCCATGTTCAACCTGATCCTACCTCAATTGCTCGTTCTTCTTATCAAGCAATAGACTGCTTTCAGCTATTCTTCTCTGACGACATTTTAAACATTATTTTGAAATATACAAATGAAGAGATTGAAAGGCAACGTTTGAAGTATAAGTTACAAAATAAATCTACATTACCTTTTGCTACACTGATTGAACTAAAGGCACTTTTTGGTTTAATAATTTTAGCAGCTTCATTGCAGAATAATTGTCATCTTGTAAGATTCTCACTAGTGTATTTCTCAGTTATTGTAGAAAGTGACGAATCTTAAGAACTAGTTAGCGAATAATCGCTATAGTTCGTGTAACAAGAAACAACAAGATGGAAGGGTAACTAACCCTTACCCTTTATTATACCAATAAGATTTAACAAAACTCCGTCTTGGAGTGTACAGTGAAAGCCTACACTTGGGCTTGAACTTAAGAGACTAAGAAATAAACTAAAACTAAGGTTAACTAAAGAGATATAGCCGAAGCTATCAAGATTCTAATCAAGTTGGCCCCTTAACTCTATTTCACTACGAAGCTTATCAAGGGCCTGAGTACGGCCAAGAAGAAAAACAGCTTTGAGAGAGAGTAGCCAAAAGGCAGACGATCGCAAATCAGAAATTCTGATTCACTCTAACTCAGCAAGTAGAACTTCGCGGTTTAAATACCGCTCCTCCTCATTAAGTATTCAGAGTGATTCCAAAACTACGTTCTGGCCGAAAGTAGTAAGTTGAAATTAAGAATCTGAGAAGAAGGAATTTTAACTTAAAATCTATCTGTTAATAAAATTAACATAATCCTTAAAATCTGACTTATTATTCGATAAATTCTTTTTGCGCCGATAGATACCTAGCAACAATGTCCGAAGAACAATTCAATTTTTTTGTAAATTGTCCGAGATTTGATTGTAAAGAGACGAGATAAGAATGTCAAACTCAGTGTAAATTTGCTTCTATTTCTGAAGTTTGGAAAAACGTATTGATGAATTTCCGTAAAAATTACAAACATGGGACATATGTAACAATAGTTGAACAACTCGCTGGATTTAGAGGAAACTGTCCATTTAGGATGCATATCCCTTCCAAACTAGATAAATATGGAATTAAATTAGTGATGATGTATGATAATACTACAAAATACATGATTGATAGAATTCCTTATTTGGGTAAAGGAACTATCCCAAATAGGGAAATGTTTTACGACCAGCTGCTGATTATTTCGTAAAAAATTAATTAAAACTATAAGAAATTCACACTGAAATATAACTATGGTTTACAAATATTCTATTAGTTCAATCACCTTTAAATGACTGCAATTGGTACTGTAAAAAAGAACAAAAGAGAATTTCCAGAAGAATTTGTTGATATAAAATTTCAACAAAGGGCTACAAGAACTTCACTTTTTTTATTCCGTTTCATCGCACTATAGTATAAAACAAAAGTAGATAAACTCGTGCTGTTTTTATCATCGGCACATCAAGAACAGTCAATTAATGATAAAACCTGTTTCTGTTTAATCTAAGATCAAACAGTTTATGTGAATGTTCAAAAAGAGTACCTCAGGATGTGGGACATTTGATTTTCTCATGCCATACATTTGATGGCCCTAGATTATGCTTGCAGAATTATTTGAAAATGTTCGGATGGCCAGTGAACTTAGCTGTTTCATAGAGTCTAGACTGCTGTTATCTGCTTTTGTTCGTTTTATTTACGCATGTAACTTTTAATGTTTTAGTTAACTTACTTCTGTAAGCCCTGTGTTATATATATGTGGTGCACGGCGAGTGTGTATGTTTTCAAATAAAAAATAAGTACAGATAACATAATTTCTATGAAAGCGCTTCCAGTGAGAAACAGAAACATGGAGATTTAAATCAACGTGAAGTTCGTGGTTAGCTAGCTACAGCATCAGCCCTCTCATTTTCAAAATTTCCAGTGTCCACGAATGTAAGCAAAATGAATGTCAATAACAAGATCCTTCAAGGTCTTAATAATAACCTGAATTTCAGATACAATTTTCTCTTAAACTATAATTTTTTATACAACTTGCAGCGACGAAAAAGAATCCTGAATGCTAAACCGCGCTTTAATTTCAAACCTCTACAAGAATTCTGAATCAGTTTCATAACTTTATAAACTCAGCTAGGTCCAGAAGAGGTAATCCAATCCGATAAAACGTGAATGCTGCCATCATGATCCAAGTCGGGACTTTAAAAACAGCGGTAACATGTCTTATCTCAAGCCAGCGTTACTGACGATTAGACGGTAACTTATCAACTTAGACTACAGGTTGATAAGATCGCAAACGAATCAGGACGATAAATTTCTCTATAGCCGACAAGATGTCAGTTAAATAAGTTCAGCAGCTCTTATGCAGCTCCTGATATGTCGGAGTCAAAAACATCAGTTTGTTTAATCTTTCAGGTCACAATTCTGTTTCTTTTATGATGGTGTCTGTGGTGATTTCCATACATGTTAAAGGCAGAGAAATCAGATGAAAAAAGTGCCCCTCTAAAGCGAGCACTCAGATTTAAAGGTTACAGCCGAAAGCAATGCAGAAAAACATCGCGGAGAAAACAACGCAAGGCAAAAACGTCGTGATACAAAACATGGAAATAAAAATAAAGCAAACAGAAAACATCGTGGTACAAAATATCGTCGTCGAAAATAAAGCGGTTTAAAAACTTCACAGTTTAAAAACATCGTCGTTGAAAATATCGTGGTAAAAAATAAAGTACCTACAAATTTACGCATGACGATAACTTCGCAGACATGATTATTTGTAAAACTTTAATAACTGCAAATGGATATTCGCATAATTATTTGTGTGCGCAAGATGGAAAGAAGGATAGTTTTCACATTCATATTTTTTATTAATTTACATTTTTAAAAAAGCAAAACAGGAAATTTAAATAAAACAAGAAGTACTTTTCATTATAAGAGTATCAGATTAACAAAAGTGAAGAAAATTATCTCATAATTAACTTAGCAATTTTTTACTTATCTTTCTTTTTCTATTCTTCTTTAGATAATACTTTTCATTAAAAATTACCAGTAAAACTTATAAAAAATATTTTATTAATGAACTTTGTTAGTTAACTATGTCAGTTTGAAATTCTATTAAGTGCTCTAAATTGCATTAATTTTCTATACATAAGTTTCCATTTTACATTTTCAGCAAATATTTATTAGTTTATAAAAAATATGAAAGTAAAACTTATCCTTCTTTACATCTTGCGTTCACAAACCATTATGCGAGTTTTTACAATTATTAAACAATTATTAAATTTTACAGTTATTAAAGGCCTGAAAAACGCATGTCTGCGATGTTATTGTCATGCGATGATTTGTAGGTACTTTACTTTTTACCACGATATTTTCGCCGACGATGTTTTTAAATTGCGATGTTTTTGAACCGCTTTATTTTCAACGACGATATTTTGTGCCACGATGTTTTAGAACTGCGACGTTTTCTCTTTGTTTATTTTCTCCCACGATGTTTTGTACCGCAACGTTTTCGTTCGCCATGTTTTCGGCGGACACCGATGTAAAGGGTGAAGGCAGCCACATTAGAGTCAAGGCCAAAAAGAGGTGAGAAACTGTAGCCTCCACACCAAGAAAGAAAACAAAAATTTCTGCTTTTCTTTAACTTCAATTCGACCTTTTGCGTCATTGACTCCTACCAAGCCAAAAGAAAATGGTAACTTAAAATTTGTGCGCTTTTCACCTTGCGGAAATGAGAGTAGTATCCATAAAATTACCTGTCAAATTCTCCAACGTTTTAGATGAAGGAGCATCAAAAATTTGGTTTCGGTAGCTTGAAAAACCCTTCTATTTCTAATGAAAATATAAATTTATTTGGAAATGATTTCTCAACTATTTTGCCTAAATTATTAAATATAAGTTCACCAAAAAGGCAATATTTTTCTACACACTGTCATTAAATTGCAAATAGATAAATCAATAATTTATATTTTTAAATTCAAATAGTACTAAAAATTTACGTACGACTCCTGCTGTTTCAAGACAAGGAAAAAAATCTAGAAGTAAAAACTGAAAGCCGAGTATCTAACGTTTCCGAAATAAAGGAAGCTAATCTTAAATAAATTAATTAACATAAATTTACTTATATTAAAAATTAATTGAGCAAATAAACTCTTAAAAACTAATTAACTTCCTAATTAAGACAGAGGTACATTTTATGTGTGTAGTTGAACTTTGGATAGATATATAATTCATTTAATTAATTTGATAGCGCAACAATCCAGAACAGGTTTAACTGTAAATGTAATTATTGTGGTAGGCCTTTCCATGCACTGATTCTAAGACGACTTTTTTCAGAGAATTTCTGAATGAAATTTGCAGAGAACCCCTACAAACTGGCAAATAAACACACGAGAGATCGGTAACAGGACCCTCATACAAGGATCTTTACGTGTTTTAGCAGCAGTGGTTTCGATTTGTAGAAATAGCAACTCCGAGAATTCTCCTCATGGCAGGAAATGGGAAAAAGAACTTGCCGTCTAAATCTGGGATCCCTGCGTAGTAATGTATTAGGCAATGTTTTTAGCCACAGGTAAAGAGATCGAAGTGAAGACGATATCTTTCTTTTATGCTGCATTTAAAATCGGAGTTGAACGAAAGTGGCTTTGGTTGGAAAACACACTTTGAAGTCTAGATGTCTATGGCCTCCTGGAATCATTTTCCTTAATGCAGCAGCTGCGGAAGTGCATTATCTAATATGCACATTTGCAATTCGCTGAAAGTTCTTTGGAATCGCATTTCAGACTACTTTTTCAAAAGCGATTTTACATCATTTTGGTGGAAAGCGTATGTTTAGACGTTGCAGATTAAATAATTTTGTGAAGGTTATTTTGAAGAAGTAAAACATTGTTCTAAGATTCTCAAACCTTTTCTTACTTTTCTCTTTCAAGGAAAAGACGAATAAAATGTTAAAGCAAACCAAAGAGTGTTATTTGGCATACCAAGTTTTTCCTGTCGTTTTTATAATACCTATAGCACGTTCTCCCACATGTATCCTTTTTAGTTCCCTAAGCATTTTTAAATACATGGACAATATTCCCAAACGGATCTCATGAAATCTTCCAACTACTTGAATTTATTTTAATATGCCTTTTTTTAATAAATTTGTATGCACTTGTAATAAGTTTTATATATGCTCCAAGGCAATATAATTATTCTCACATCAACAAAAACTCTAAGTGTATATGTATAAGCTTACACTAATTAACTCAAAAAACATAATAGACACCTAAGAGTAACAAGTTATTATATCCATTAAAGATGCATTTGTATTTACTTCTTTTGTTAATTGTTTTCTCTAGTTCTTTTACTCGCTGCGTAAGTTGCTACTTCAGTTTATTTTCACTTTTGTAAAATCTCTTTTGAAAATTTATTTCTTAAGACAAAGTTACCAGATATAAGATACTAAGCGTTTCCTATTATATCTTGTAATTATATAATATGTGTACTCTGTAGTATTTAAAATATACTTAAGCAACAACCACTAAAAATGCATGAATTAATGTTTAATAATTAACAGTTTATTTTTGGAAGTAATATTTTCTGGCACATATGTGTATTATTGTTCAATGTATGTCGAAAGCTATAGCATTTCTTGATGTATGTGATTAGTGCATTTATAAACACCAACATTAAGGCATTCTAGATTTACCTAAAATTACGGTATGCAGTTATTTTGATGACTTAACAAAGAGAACAAATTTGCATTTTCAAGTTTTCTTTAATAAAATATATTACAATTTATCTATTAAATTTATTTTGACTAAATTGTTTTTTAATTTATTTTCATTTTGAAAAATTACATAGTAACAAAATCTCTTTTACACCACAAAACATTAATATTATTGTTTCAGACATTAAGACACCTACACAAAACTTTTTGCGCGATTGATAGCTTAACTGATTCCTTTATTTCTTACAATTTTTATTTATTCAAATGAATAAAGAAATTGTCCGTATCAGCATTTATTCCGGTGTTACAAATGTTCTCAATCAACCGATAAACGACTTGCTCCGCAATAATTTCTTCAATTGGTATGCTTTCATCTTTTCCCAAACAAGGATCTATGTTTACAATGTATTTTGGTTTTACATCAGCTGAAAGCCAAAACTGTATGCCGAATTTATCGGGTTTTTGGGCAGGTACTCAACAATGCTGTGTCTTGCCTTTGTAGGAACTTTGGTATATTGCCTCTGTTCATTAATTGTAGTAGTTTTTTAGCTTTGTAACACAATAAACAATTCTGAATTAAACTATTCCATACCTCTAAAGTAAAGGCAAATGGATCAATTTGAAATGTTTCCCATCTAGCTGTCTTCAAGTTAAAACTGAAATACGTAATTAATTCGAAGATCGATTTTTAAACATTGTTTCACTAACGAATTTTGGGCCCCAGAATTTAGACCATAGCCTCAAAGGACTTTGGCAGCCAAAGCCATGTAATAGAGGAATGAAACATCATCAAGTGATTTCTCGATTTCTTGAGTGATTTTCACGATTTCAAGTGATCATCAAGTTCCAGTTACGATTTCTCGTCTTTTAACGTGCCTCGGCATCTGTGCATTGCCGTATATGTAATATTTTTTCATTGACAAAAGTCTCAAGGCTCTGCTTAAGTTCTCGTCAATTGCATATCGCTTAGCAAAAGTAGCTTATTATAGCCGCTTGCTTCTCTCAAAACATTATGAAAAGAAAGTCTTCTAAGTGCATTTGCTGAAATAATTTTCTTTTTCAACTGTACCACTATTTGCTATTTCTTCATCTTTTGATCGATGTTCTTCATTTTCAAAACGGCTAATATGCCATCGTTTTCGTATTGAACTATGGCTTGCTTTATGTCTTTTTATGCATCATGATGTTGTCTTTTTGCATCACGATGTTGTCTTTTTGCATCACGATGTTGTCTTTTTGCATCACGATGTTGTCTTTTTGCATCACGATATTGTCTTTTTGCATCACGATGTTGTCTTTTTGCATCACGATGTTGTCTTGTTGTATGTTGTCTTTTTATGCATCACGATTACTTCCTCTTCCTCGACTAAATTGTCAATCAAGACTACACCCTTATTCCCTACAACTTCCTTCTGCTATAGTTTTATTTTTGGAATTGATTCAGTATCGAAATGATGAAAGAATGTTTTTTTCTTCCTCGAGACCGGATTTTGAAATAGTATGGTAATTTTCTTTTATAAAAAATAATGGAACCGTCATTCGATGGACCGGATCCAATTCTTATGTTTAGAATAATTCCGTCTTTCTCAGATTAAATAGAATACTTTTCTGTATTCGATTCTTCATGGAAACAAATATCTAAACCAGGCCTTTTTATTGGATAATATTTGTTAAACTTTTACTAATCTTCTTTTGATAGAAATTTTATTCCAACGGTTCTAAGCGACGTGTTTAATACAAGTACGAAAGAAAGGTTACTGATATTAAAATTGGTCAGAAGGCTTAAACAACTTCAAGAAAAATGAAGGTGTGACCATTCTTTGGTGTGACACAGAACAAGGTGAAGTGGCACTTAATAAAATATTCAGACAAAAAACCTGCTTGCGACATTGCCACTCTGCAAAGGGAAAGCTTCACTTCTATTTCAATCAGATCGAATAATACCTGGCATGAAAAGAAAAAAAAACTTAAACAACTATCGTTAAGAAGTTGCTATATTTAACTGAGTTAGTCTTGGAAGAACAGTGGAAATGATTGTTAGCTGTAATTTTCGGTATATACAGTTGCATATGAAAAACAATCATTTAAAGCAGGTCAAATAAATTATTTTGTCATCTTGGTACAAATTTAGGAAAAATTAAAATAATCTTATCAAAATATTTAAAAAGAAAATTTTAAAAAATACAAACAATATTCGTTTGTGGTGAAAATTCTACTGTTAATCGGGAGATGCAGTTATCATTGATACCAAAGTGAAATAACATTTTATAAAAATATATTTCTTACACTTCTTCTCCTTTCATTTACAAATGTAATAATACATTATACTTCATGACTAGTCATGACTTTAAGCGCAGACATTATAGGTAAGCAATTAGAGTACCGATTTTAGAAGAATACAAGTGAAGTTATGTCCAAATGCCCCAGCAGCGTAGCGACCTGTGTAAAATACAAAACTGCTTCACATGTTTCAAGCAGTACTTGCTTCGACAGTGCATATACTAAATTCTTTTAAATATGGGAACATAACGACACATGTTTTAAGCATAGAAAGCGAAAGGTAATTTTAGTATGAAATGTTAGAGTCTATTTACTTTAAAAATATGTGGAAAATTTCATTCATTATAGTGATAGAGGCAGTTTTGTGGTTGAAGCTTGAAATTTTGCAAATTAAGCATGCAGTCTGTATTCAAACAGCAAATTAGAAAAATAAACAAGTACTTGGCTATGAATATTCAAACGAAGCCATAATAGATCCAGAAAAGTATTAAAAAAATTCTCCAACCTGTTAAAATATCAAACACATTCTTTTGAAAGTAATGATTCGAGCAATTCAATAAGATAAGCATACAATTTTCATCTTTTTTATGATCTTAAAAATTGTATACAAGCTAACTTGGCTGGTACTGACAAAACCTCTAATTTTCTTTAGCGCAAATAACATCTGCGAATAGAATACGCGATCTGAAATCTGATGTAATGCTTAAAAGACAACAGAATTCTGAAACTTACTAAATCTCATTTATGGGATTTCAAAGTCTCCAAATGTATTGCTGCCTCTATTCATAAGCACTCTTTAAGAGTACCTTAATATTTAGCTTATCTTCCGAAACATTTTGATATATCCAGTATCAGAAGTTGCGGAAGAAACAATGTTTTAAACTGAAGTTAACACAGATTTATTTGAGGGTATGTTTAAAACAAGACAAAAGCAATTCCCTTGCGCTGGTAATACAGTTTGTAAGGTATTTCCCCCGCCTTTCTAGCGTGTCTTTGTGGTGTAGTGGTCAGCACACTGAGCCGGTATTTCAGAGGTGCGTGGTTCGATTCCCGGCGAAGGCGTTGCTAATTTTTCATCTCTTTGGCTTCCAAAAGATTCTAATGTCTCTACAGCGGCGTCCGAACTAAAAGGGTTGTGGCTGATGACTCTCCACACCCAGGATTTGGCGATTGGATCCCCTAAAAGCCCCCGTCGCCATTTAAAAGGGGGAGTATGCAAGGTTATTCTCCCCCTCCCTTCCTAGCGTGTCTTCGTGGTGTAGTGGTCAGCACACTTAGCTGGTATTTCAGAGGTCCGTGGTTCAATTCTCGGCGGCATATAAGCATTCTGTACCGCGCCACGTGCATAGGGAAAAATCCGTAATTGTGATTGGACATTCTTTCTGGATGACATGATTTGCTCTCGTCGTAATGACGTTTAGACGGAATTCTTACTGTTTTGTTTTCAATGAATGACTCACGTGAGTGATACAGAAGCGTGAAAATTATCGTTAGTTTTCTTTGCAACGAAAAAAAAATGTAGCCGCAGCGATCTGAAGATGGCTTTATGTTTCATGGAATTATAAAATCTTTCCAGTATGCTGTTAATATCAGAAGCAGTCTTTAGCGTTTAGATTGCACAAATAGCTGAGTTCATAAATTTAGTGCAAAACCCAAACACGACGGTCTCGATCCAACTATAAAAGCATTGCGTGCTAACACGTATATTATTACTATTGCAATTTTGATGCATTCTGTTATTTCACATTACAGAAAATATTTCCTTTGCAAATGTTATGTTATTTCCATGTTAATGTCCATGTCATTTCTAATATTCTGTTGCCTCAAATGAAATTATAAAGTGCATTCAGTATTGTCTCTGAATTTAATACACATGTACAAGAAAAGAAACTTCCTTCTCTGACAAACGCTATTTTTATGCAAAGATGCAAAATTTATTACACATTAAAAAATGGACAATATTCATAAAGTAATATTATTTGATTTAAAATACGTGTCTCTATATCTCTGTTCCAAATCTATATTAGTCTAACTCCAAAAGTAAATTTTGTGAATTTACTCTGTACTGTGTTAGCTCTCAACGTCGTTTTTGCTATTTCCGAAAAGTGACAAGAAATAATACTTTTTCTCTCTAGGAAAAAAAAAAAAAAAACACTGCATTTTTATATTAAATTCACCACACTGCAGTTTTACAAGTGTAATCTCACAGCAACAAAAATACAGTGTCAGCAATAATAGTTTCGGTCCTGCTATCAAAATGTAAACAAACGGTATGGAGTTGTACCTTCGAGCAAAGGCAGAGTCAAGGCGTTCCTAAGTGTGAAGGAAATGATGTCATCGGAAGCCTATGTGCGTGGCGCGGAACAGAATGCTAATATGCTTCCCGTCGAAGGCGTTGCTAATTTTTCATTCCTCCGGCTTCCAAAAAATCCTAATATTTCTACGCGTTTTAAAAATGCTTTATTTTTAATGAACGTAACTAAAGTTATGAATTAATCTGATACATTAAAAGTTTCATTTATACAGGACGTTAATTATTCAAATACAAAACACCTAGAACATCAAAACTGTTGGATCCGGATTTGTTCATTTCATTTCGTGGCAAAAATGTCTTACTTAATTGAATGTTCAAGGTGGAAAACAAAAGAACTCGTTTCATTAAACTCATCTGTACATTTGCTTTTCATTTCTTCACTTACTAAGAGTTCATTCTTTGAAATTTCGAAACCAATTTTTAAAACCAACCATTTGTTCTTTGAAATTTAGCAGTACATTAGCATTGTTTCCAATTACCTCTAGCTATTTTTACTTCCTTGTACGAGGTAAAAAGAAAGTATCGTAATCGCGAAAAATTTCAGGCAGCATATTTCAACGAAAATATCCATTTTGACCGCTATCGAATGCAATTTAACGATGTTTTTGCATCATATCTGTACGTAAGGACAGAATAAAATACTCTTTTCCTTCAAAAAATTATAAAACTGCTTTAAAATGAATTCTGAAGAGAATTTTTCGTGGCGTCTGTACGAACGTATGTACGTACGTATCTCGCATAACTCAAAATCGAATAGCCTCAGAACGTTGAAATTTTGTATATAGGACTGCTATAACATGTAGATGTGCACCTCGTATTTTGGTTGCAATCGGCCTCACCAAACGTATATAAATATATTTATATATATATCCACTCTGATACCCGGCTCAGTGATCTCAGTTTCTTTACTCTTATATGTTTGTAAGTTGTACATTTTTTGCTTTAAAAATAATTGTATTATGTTGTTTTTATCTTCTGGTTAAGGTTTTTATGCCTTGAGTAAATCTGTATGCAATATTTTTAGAATTATCAACAATTTTAAAGTTGTCTAAGTGCCGCTAAGCCTTTTTTTAATGGCGGCCATTAATGTTTACATTTGAAACAGGAGACTAGTGGATTTGTTGCCAATCTAGAGAAACTTAGCTTCGTAACAACAAAGATAACGCATTCATTTATTATTGCCAATTAAATCATGCTTAATTCTTTCTGGAATTTTTTCGAGGAAATAAGTGTTTAAGATTTACTTCGTAATTTTTAATATAGATATTTTGAGTTTTTATGTGTTTTTGCCTTCTCGCGAAGTGAGAACTGAATTAATTAAATGAGAAATACTCAATCGTCTGTGAATAACTGTTTCTTTTTTGTTTTGTTTACTTAATTTCTTTTATATATCATTATAGCTTTATTACAGTATTTGAATACAACATGTGGCAACGATTAGATAATTCTACTCTTTAAATGATATAAATTTTGTTCATTTTGAGTTATAATATAAACGAAATATATAAGTTAACTGTTATATAATTATTGGCTTATATAACAGTTAACTTAGTTTCCGTTATATAATTATTATATAAGTTAACTGTTATATAATTATTAATACTGTTAAGTGAATCTAGCGCCAGAGTGTCGCTATGGTAAACAAATACTAGCGTGAATTTTAAAGAATGCATTTATGCTATTGTGGTTTATGCGCTGTCGTCGAAGTAGATTTAATTCAATCCAATAAATTTAAATGAAATGCAAGAAAAAATGCGTATAATTTAATATTCCAATACAAGGAAGTCATGTGGTGTACACATCAGATTTTTTTTTAATTTACGAGTGTAAGAACGAGAGAGAAACAGCTTTTGTTCGTTCAAAATGAGTATTCATTTTTATTTCTTATACTAAACAATAAAATCACTTCAGTATAGTATTTTAGTAACTAAAAGTTCTAAATATGTAAAGATATAGAAGAATATAAGTAATCAGAATAATATTGCTATTTGTATCAATTAATATTAAACATTTTATTATGTCAGTCTTCTCATTCGTATTTGCAGGTCATTAGCCTCTCATTTGTGCATCTTCTGATTTGAAAAAGTTATTTTCTTGTCCATGAAACTTTACCTTATAACTCTATATTTTTCATTAAATGTTTATTAACTTTTAAAAATTTAATTCTGAATACTTAAAAAATTTAAAATTGTAATAGGTTAGAAGTTTATTATAAGACCGACTAAATATAAGTGTGACCCTGTTTACAAAGACTGCATGAGCCTCCGCATATTGTGTAAGTGTAAAAATGCCTTTCTTTATATCAAGAAGCCCAATGTTTCTACATTTAATCTTTAAAATAGAACATCATAAAAACCAATAACATAAAACAAATATTTCTATTTTTAACCAATTTTCCGATTTTTATCTTATTAAAAATAAATTCTGTTTATGTGTTAGAATAGAATTTAATTGTGTAAAGAGTTTCAGTTGAGAGGTATCTTTTAGAAACCAATAAATGAATAAACATTATGTAAGTTTTGAGTTACAATTGAAAATTATTCATAATTTTCCTGTTTTCTCGTATTTAGAGATAATTATCTTAGATTTCTAAAAGGTTACAGGAGAATAATATTTTATCTTAAAATTACATGTTTATATAATTCAATATTTAAACTTACAAAAAAAGCATGTATCGAAACTACACTTTATAAATATAAGACAAACTCTTTTAAGAATAAAGGAACATAATAAGAAAGTCCACAAAAGAATTCGTTACATACTTGTATAATCCTGGATTCTCAGAAGCGTAATATTGATTACTAGATGTGATTATTTATTATTAAATATCTCAAAAGTTGAATTCATTCTGAAATAAAGTAGTTTAACCATCTGCTAAAAGAGGCTCAGTCATTATCAAATGGTTATATAAGTTAAAGAGAATTTTCACTAAAATAATCCGATAGCTCACGTTTAAATTTAGAAAAACCAATTTAGCTGATTCTGTCTTTTGTTAATTCTCCTTTTATTCTAAACTTTGTATTAAAGTATGTTTCTTAAAATTGAAAACTCTTAATTCTAATCCAAGCAGCAGAAAATACTCATGAAAAGTAGCAAAATTTTAGAAAGTAATTTTATTAAATTTAGATTCTTATTCCACCATTCTAACAAGTTCTTTACAATTTGCATTGGCTATCTCTTGCTCTTCTCGTTGAATTAATAAAGAATTCATGCTAACGATGGTTGTTTGAGTTACTCTGCACTTGCTCCATTAACGAGTAACATCATCATGAGATTGTTTGTGCAAAAGCTCATTTCTGTTTGCAAGTGAATCATTCTCGGGAAAGTACTTTGGGGATAATGTTTAACAAGCACTTGAAAGTAAATGTTGCATGTTATTCAAATGGAATAAATAAATACGTAACATAAAAGTATTAATTTTTGAAAGAAGGATGTTTCTAATTTAGTTTGAATAATTCAGATTTTCCAAACAATCTCCATCAGCGAGGCATTTTAAAATTAAAGTTTTAAAATGTAAAACAGAAACTTTAAATTTTTCTCATCAGTGAGTAAAATTTTAATCAATATATGTCGTAATTTCGACCAAATAATTAAATTACATGTTTCAAAAAATAATAATGCATTTAAATTGGATTTAACGGACATTTATAAATTAGAATTCTTGCGCCCTTTAAATACATTTATAATTTCAAACGCATTCATAAGATTAATTTGATTATATTTAATTAATGTGCATCCTCAAACATTGCCATTAGCAAATTCAGCACACTTAGTGTAGTTTATTATTTGTTTATTTAATTTTCACCATTTAATAACTTTGCATTGCTATGTGTACTTCATTAATTCCAAAGATTTAAATATTAATTGGAGGAATTTTAGTAAAGATTAAGCTTTAAATTAAATGTAGAGTTAGGAAAGCAAAATGGAGTAAAAGGCCAATGAAATGTACCTTCAGATTAAAGTAAATAAGTAATAAAAATAGGAGTAAAAGCGCATATAATTGGCTTTGAAATATTGTACTAGTATACATTTGTATGTATATTTGTTTTGAATAAATACGTTGGGAAAATGCTAGAACGCATGCTATGAATATACTCGTATTCAATATAAATATTAATATTTCTTAAAATCTTCTGCCATAATATAAATATATATTTCTAATAAAAATTTTTAATTTTTCAAGTTATTTGCAACCAAATACTTACAAATTTGTCATGGTGTTAATGCGAACGACAGTGAAGATGCTGCATTAACTTTGCATAAAATGTATGGTACATAATATGATTGCGTAAAAATGTTTACATCTATCTCCTGTTATTGAGGATGGAGGATAATTCCTGCAATTTCGATTATTTAATATTTATTACGGTTTCGATATTATTTATTACGGTTTACATATTTGAATAAATATCTCTTAAGCTCATAAAATTAAGGATTGAAATATAGTGTCATTCCTTGCAGTTTTCAATTAATTTTATTTTAAATCTTAAATGCGGTCAAACATCCTATATGAAGTACTTCAAGATCGTAATTCAAGTTCTTTTCGCCATAACCGATCTAATAAAAAAATTAAATTATGTCACAAAAGCGTGTAAAAACTGAATGATACTGAATTAACACATACATATATTTAAAAAAAGAAAAAATGAAAAGGAGAGGGGTTAAAAAAAGGAAACAACACGAAATTCAACCTTGTGATATCTACTAAAAGAAATGACTAGTAAATTTATTAAAAAATAATATAAACATTTAATTGCAATTATTTATGCGCACTTATTAAATTTGTTGGCATTCTTTACCAGTTTCACTATATGTTAATAATTGTGTACGGTAAATTGCTATTAGCATAAATGCCATTGTTCTGGTCCTTCCCTCGAATTACGCATTAATAACTAAGAATAATTATTTTATCCATAAAATTCTAAAAGTACTAAAAATAAATAGCAAAAAAAAAGAGAAAAAATCTGAAAGGTCTCAGATTTTAAATCACGTCCAAAGGGGCGTTTTCTTAACATTTTGTGTGTTATCTTTATTTATTAAATATCATGTTCTTTGCACTTAAACCATAAAATTCAGTTCAACAGCAATGCCGCAAAATAATTTTAAAATAAGCTTATCTTTAGAATTTCCGATACACAGTTCCGCGTGCTGGAGATAAAAAGGTTTCTTTTCCCCGTAGAGTGTTTCCATTGCTCGCTTTGAAATACTTGAGTTAGTTAATCAAAAATTCGTTAAAGTTTTGCAAAATAGGAAATCTATAATAAAACAAATTCCAAATTTCAAATTTGATCTTCCGCATGCCCATATTCGTTGGAGGATTACATCAATCAAAATTCGATGGCTCTATGCACCGTTTTTTATTACATTGCGAGAAACATACATACATTTATGCAGATTTTTCATTATTTTATTTCTGCAAATATAATGCAGGATTCTAACATTTGATGGAAACAGTTTAAAAAGTAAAACGAACATTTATAGTAATTCAACGCAAAATCTCAAAACGAAAACATAGTCCTTCAGGAACAAAGCCCCTTTGGACTAAAAATACTGATGCATTCATCCTTAACTTAATTTCTGAATTAAAAAAAAAATAATCGCACTGTTCTGATGCCGTGCAGATTGCAGGAACATTTTATTCATATTTTTGTCGAAAAATTAAAATAATTCCAACACCTTTGGCTCTACAGTTTGGGTGAATAAAAGCTAATTTATTAAACACCATCGCAGCCTTGGCATCTGTTGGCAGGGAGTTCACTTTCTGTGTGTTTCTCAATAAACTCAATAATCTCGGAAGAAGAATCTTTGATGTCAGTTTTTCCCATTTTAATTTATGTCACAAAACTTTCTTCACTTAGATTTTTGCATGTAACAACAACATCATCGCATGACTGAAAAACTCCATATCATACTCTGAAAAATTTAAAATGCTAATTTTTTTCAGGCATAAATTTTTGAGAAACGTACCTATCAGTATACTGAAAATAATTTCGGGTGGTTTATTTCTGTAACATGTTGCCAGTTTTCTAATAGTTAAACAATATGATCGATGTAATTTTAGGATTTGTTTAAACTTCTTAATATGAACTACTAGCTATTACCTGTAATTATACTTCAAGGTTGTGATCGCATTCTGGCATGCAGACCGTGCAGCACCGTTGTAGTCGGGGGAAGAAAACAATAATAGATTAAGATAATTATTCTAAGCTTCCGATACCTGTGTGTGCAATAAAGTTGTCACTCAATAGTATAAAATTTCGCTTTCCGGCCCGACTCCACTTTGATAATTCATTTTGAAACAGTTTTGATGTCATCCATGGTTTGTGATTATAGGAAACAAAAAGAGTTTCCCCGCTCTTAAAGCATTTCGGCTTTCGAGATTTGAACCAAGCGTCTATGACGCTTAGTGTCATTTATATTAGCACATACAAGAAGTACGATTTTACAGTGAGGATTTTCTATCGGTGCAACATTGTTCTTTAAATTTTAACGCTTGGTTCGGAAAATCGTCTAAAATAGCTCAGCTTCATTGGTGTTAAAAACGATTTTTCTTGATACTGAAAAGGAATATTATTAAAACCATTTCCTTTTTCTTCTTCTGGACATAGAGTTTGGAAATACTGCCTAATTTTCCGAACACTTTTTCTGAAAAAGTGTTGTTCCTATTCTTAACATTTGTAGGGTTTATATTTATTTTAAGTTTAAACTATCTTTCCTGTCAAGCCTTACTTTCCCCTGGAACTGCCAATGCCAGAGTATGTAAATTTTAGTAGAACGCGCAAGGATTCAAATTATCAGCGGAAGTATTCTGAGTTAAATAGAAAGGAAACGAGTTCGAAGTGTGCTTTTCGTACTTCACGAGCGCGGAGGTAGTTAGTTAGAAATTGAAGAACCACGCGTTTCGCGGCCTGTGTGCTTGCCTCAGCAAATTGTTAATCTTTCAACGTAATTTTCAGAGTTTGCTGAATTATCAGCGGTATTTTAGAACGCGGTGAGGTTAGTTACGTTTAGAGAGCCTCGTAGTTAGGCATTTGCTATTATCTCTTTTCAGTTTCTTATTTTTATTTTACCGCCGGGTCGGCGTAGTTTGTGAGCGTCAAGAGCACGCATTTGTAACTTCTAAAGTTGAATAAAAAGGGACTTAAACCCTTCTCAAGACTCTGTATAATTTCCAGTTTTCAGCAGTCACCACTTTGTTGCGTGCAGGTTGGAAGCGCGCAACTTTATACATTATCCAACCAGCTATTTCAGCACAGAAATCCATTTCTCCTCAAAAATCTGTCAAACTGGTCTTTCTTTAATTCATTTGTCCAGATATTCACAGACTATAAGTTCTTTGAATGGCGAACAGGCCTTCCTCAACTTTTTCTACTGTCCAATTTCTTTTTCCGAAGTAACATTTATCGAGTCTCGAGTTTCCACAGGGCATCAAATATAAACTTAGGTAAACTGAATTTCCGGAAGATATCAATTTTGGTTGCATTCATACTGTGTGTATTAATATTCACCTTATCTTCACTGCAGAATACTTCACCTTATCTTCACTGCAGAATACTTCACCTTATCTTCACTGCAGAATACTTCACCTTATCTTCACTGCAGAATACTTCACCTTATCTTCACTGCAGAATACTTCACATTTATGGCTCGCCATGCGGATAAAAGTTTGACATAGAAACAGAGCGCATAGAGTTTGTCAGGGAATATGTCAGAGTTGTGATCTCCTGAAAAATATTCTGAAGATAAATTTGTTAGCAATGTGTCTTATCAAACATCCGGTGAGAATGCAGTCATTTCCTCCAAGATATGCATGGTTGCAAAGCAAAAATTCAATAATCCTAATACAAAATATCTCATGTCTCTTAAAAGACCTAAATAACCGAGCACCCCTGTAATACATTCGTGGTTAGGTGGGTTCTGAATTTATTTAACACGAACGTGATGTGGGTATTTTCATATAGCATATATACGAATAGGACAAATGCTTTATTATATAACCTTAACAAAATTAATATATATATATATAATATATGTAAAATTAGTAACATAATATTCCGCTGGCGTACAGCGTGTTCTATTTTATCTTGACATTCTCTTCTTATTCTATAATCTCGACTTTGTACCACGAGAGACAGAGGCGAAAACTCGCGCCGTTCGGCTTAAAGTGCGCATGCGTGGTATTCATCAAATCATCACAACCCCCATCTGGGAGCAGAACATAATGAGCTTTTATACTCAAACAAAAATAAACTGATAAAGATCAAAATTCCATTTCCTAAGAGACGAATCCAATGTATAGCCTTAAGTTTCTAATAATTTCTTCTTCTATCCCTGAATAGGCAAAAATTTCAAAACTTCCATCATAGCATCAGCTTTGAATAGAGTTCTTACTAACAACTCGAACAAAGAATCTGAATGGGATCAGATACTCTATTCACATTCTAAGGTTAATACTCATGTACACCATATGATGTCCTAAGGAATGCTTATTGTGTTCTCGTACTCCTAGAACTGGGTTCAAACCTACGTTGCAGAGCCTTTGTTTAGAGCATAGAGAAGGGTTGGGGGGAGATAAAAGAAAAGTAACGTAAGGTTGTTTTTCTTTATGAATTTATTTTTGATCCTGACATATAAACGGGGATGATTTTAAAGGTTAGTAATGGTTTGTTAAAACTTGCAGTAGTTCTGGAAAAAATAGGAAAATACAAATGTTTAAACAATAAAAAATTTTAATAAATTTTAAAATTTCAATTGAAAATATGAATACAGTTCTTTATATCCGGTTTTTATGGCCTTTGAGACTCGTTATAACAGTTTAAAATAACATTAATTATATATGAAATCAGACAGAAACAAAAGGTTCGTTCGTTGTAAGTGCCGGGATCTTTACAGAGGGTTCCACTGAAATACTGATACAGCTCATATGACATTTACTAATAGTTCTAAAATTGCTTCGAAAAAATAGTGGAAAGTTATTTCATTTCATGAAAATGTTGAATTATTTGCAAATTAATGCAGATTTTTTAAAGCAAAACTGTGTAAGGATTATGCTAATTTTATTACCATTCAAATTCTGAGTTAAACTTCCTTTCCTATCGCTTCTTAATTTCAGCTTACCACGTCCGACCAGAACGTAGTTTTAGTATCACGTTTGGATGCAAATTGAAGAAGAGCGGTATTTAACCACGAAGTTCTACTGCCTTAGTCAGAGAGAATCAGGGAGTCTGGTTAGCACGCGCTCGCCTTTTTAGACTACGCTCGGCTGTACTTTAGGCCCTTGATAGCTTCGCAGTCAGTTAGCGTTAAGGGGCCAACTCCTTTAGAAGTTTGATAGCTTCCGCTATAGCTCTTTAGTTAAGATTAGTTTAGTTTAATTCTTATTTTCTTAAGTTCAAGCCTGAGTGTCGGCTTTATTGTACAACTCCAAGACCGAGTTCCGTTAAATCTTATTTGAATAATAAAGGGTCTTTTAACCCTTTCCAAGTTTATTTACTGTCTCACGAACTCAAGCGATTATTCTCTTACATTTTCTTAAGATTCTTCAAATTCAACTGTAGCTTAGAATTATACAGTGGGGAATCCTACAACAATTTTCGAAACTCAGTCATGAATATAAATATAATACTGTTCATAAATCTTTTAATTTAATCAAATATAAAGGATTATCATTAATCATTAATCAAATATAAAGCAATCCTACTGTCATAGCTTTGTTATTAAAGCATGTATCTTTGACCTTATAAATACAAAATTTTATTCTCGTAAACGTTAAATTTATGATTTCTAGAGTATGCAGTGCGTACAGCACGTTTAATATTTAAATAATATGAAATAATATTGATATATACTACTCAAATCAATTAAGGGAAATTAGGGTTCTGGTTATAAACTGAGGAGAAGGAAAACGTTTTGTAACTGTTATATCATGTAAGGCGTTTTAAGATTTGAAAAAAGAAAAAGAAGTAACGAACAAGAAATAATTAAATTTTATCGAAGATATTTTCCGATAAACAGAAAACACATAATTTATGCATATTTTTCAAACAAACAAGAAATAGAATGTGTAAGATACAAATGAGTTTCAATAAGAGGTAATGTTTTCTGTGACCGAAAGTAACGTCGAGCATCTATAAGACAAGAATCGATGATATTAACACTAAGGCAATGGGGTATTCTTTGCCACTCCTGTAGAAGAGAGACTTCAAAGTGCTGAATTCTTTCTGGGGGTGAGAAGTGACCAACAGCTCTTCTCCTTAGAATGTTCGAATTATGTGCATATAAATAATATGTGCATTTTTATATATTTTGTGATTTTTCTGTTGAATTGAATTTCATGAGACCTAAATGAAACGACAGTGATATTTAATGAATAACACGCACACACACCTAAGGTTTTACAAGCCATCTTACTAAGAAAGTTGATAGGATTAACTTAAAAAAGTCTCTAAAATATCAGAAAATGTGTGCCAACAGAATAGCATCCAGAATCATACACATACGCTGCCACGCTGCACAGGGGCACACACTATTACAAGCCGATCAAAATTTCCTTTATCATCCAGCTACAGAGCCGGTTTGGACAGTCGACCTGTGAGACCACGCTGCGTTGCGCTCCTGCTATTTTTCGATTTTTCAAGTGGAAATTTCACAGTGCGAAGTGCGTGTGATAAATCAAATTGTGCGTGAATGTGAGCTGAATCCAAGGATACATCGCATTAGTATGTGTGCATCGTAGTTTTCAAAAAATTTGTGAAAAAGTGTGTTCAATAATTTTGTTCACCTCATATGCCGTCCTTGTAACGGAAGGGTGCCGCCTGGCCACCACGTGGTTGCCGTACTAGGCTTAGGAAGTCCGTCGAAAAAATTCTAAGTCCAGAAATCTGTGATTTCTTTTCAAAAATCAATATCTTCGTAATTAATGCACTTAGGATTACCGGGTTTTCGGCAAATTGGTAAGTTCTTCATATACTGTTATATTATATTTTCAATATGGCTATAACTGCATTATCTTCGATATTAGTATCTTAAGACTAACCTTTTCTGGAACCTAGCTAAAATCTGGACCCAAATAAACTTAATTTTCTGATTGCTGTCTGAAACTTTATAAAATATGCTAGTAACACCAAAGGGTCTGTTCATTGGGCTCGGAATACTAGTTTAAACATGATACTTGATTTTGTCGAAACGTTGTGAATTTCGACACAACTCCTTCACGTCGTCGAGTGCAATTTCGACAAACTCCTTACAGTGTATTCTCCATAGTTTTTAAAACTGTTTACTGTTATTTTAACTGTGTTATATCTTTCTGAGCCTTTTCTGTGTGCCTTTACATATCGTATACATATTTTTGATTGATTATATATTATTTTATATAATAATATATTATTTCTCTGTTTATATTGAACATTCATTATGTTTTACTGATATAAAGCATATTAACGTCATTTGTAATTATATTATACCAGTCTGTTTCTTATGGGAAATTAATTACCTAGTGTGAGCTTATGTAATATTCACGCATCGCTATGCCTCAACAATCAGTTTCGTTTACGGATGACCCAGTGAATGACAACTTTGATCCTACTGCATTGCTTGCAACTGATAACAATTATAGTGACAAAGTTAATTTGTTATACGATCATATTCGTGCCATTGCAACTCTCTATCGAGGAGGAAAGTATACACTTCCTTTCGAACCACGAGAAAAATTGCTCCATTCATTGGATGCGTTACGGCAATTGGCTCTTCAGGGCCCGGATTACATCCCGAAACCAGCCACAGTTGAGGCTGAGGTGAATACATCAACAGTGGTCTGCTGTGAAGTTATTCATAACCCACCTATTATTTCATCTCTGCAGCAAGTTCCTTTAGTTCCAAATCCCCCTGCTTTGCCTTCTCCAGCTCCTGGACACTCTTACGCATCTGCATTACAGCAATCCCTTCCGTCAGTTCTTACACCTACTTTACTAATATATCCAAAAGAGAACACAACTAGCAGGAAGCTTAGAGATAAACTTTCCCAGGAATTTCCTTTGCCGAAACTTGGAGTCCAAGTTAAACGGATCAAACCTATCCAACGGGGTGGATTGGCGGTGGTCTGCCAATCAGAAGAAGATCGGAAAAAATTAGCAGCTACTTTAACGTCTGATCACGCAGCTACATTTGTTAACGTAAAGAATCCCACAACAAAAAAACCCCTTATTGCAATTCATAATTTATCCCCAGATCTGACACAGGAGGATTTACAGCTTACCATACAAGAAGACTTTGGCCTCACTAGTGACGAAGTTAAACTTATATTTCGTCTAAAGCAGCGACGCAATGTCAAGTGGGTTGCCGAGTGCAGCCCAAGGGCATATCAAACCTTCATGTGCAACCCTCGCATCTACATCGGCTGGCAAGGCCACCTTATCACTGATCACTTTAATGTCAAAGATGTTTCAAGTGCCAACGTTTTGGGCACCTGCAAAAAGACTGCCGCAGCGTCCACTATTGCGCATTGTGTGCTGGACAACACGATACCAAGGACTGTTCGGCCGATGCCGATACAGCAGCATGCATCAATTGCATCGATTATAACAACGGCAGCAGATATCAAGTCCCGATTGACCACGCAGCAAACTCCAACACCTGTTACTGCTACCAAAGTAATATTGACAGAATCCGAAGCATCACCACCTATGAGTAGAGATGCCCAGTATAATGTTTCATGTAATTCTGTTCCTAACATCAAATTCTTGCAAATTAATCTTCAGAAAGCTCAAGTTGCAACTGCCCAGGCAATAGAGTTTGCGTTAAGCAACAAAATTGATTTTCTTCTCGTTCAAGAGCCATATACTAGACATGGCAAAGTGGTTGGTTTTCCTTTATTATGGACTGTATATCATCAAGAAAATTCAGAAGATTCTCCACGCTCAGCAATAATTAATTGTAACCCTCAATTCTCTCCATCAATTATTACTATTACTAAAGATCAAGTAGCACTTTTATTAGAATTAGAAAATTTTACTATAGCATTATTTTCGATCTACTCCAGTCCCTCAGATGATATCAGCACTACAATCTCTTTCCTGGAACACTATACAAGAGTTCTTGGTAATAAACATCAGATTATCAGCGGCGATTTTAACGCTCACTCTGTTGCTTGGGGCTATCGAACAACAGACCCCAAAGGCCGTCTGTTAGAAGACTTCTTATCTTCTAAAAATTATGTATTACTCAATGCCATGAATACAATTCCTACTTTCGACAGACTATATGCTGTGGGTTGGCCGGACCTGACCTTTACATCCGCCAATACCTCTCACTTAACAAGTAATTGGACGGTCAGAGATGAGATTTCATTATCTGACCATAAATATATCACTTTTGAAGTAACACAACATAGTTCTTTACCTATCTTACCTCGTTATAATCTTCCTGGCAGGAAAATTAATCAGTTTAGTCGAAAAGTTCGTGGAACTCTTAATCGTCTTCGTCACCAAATCAACTCTTTAACCATATCTGAAGATATTGAACGTTTTTCAGAGTCCTTAATGCAAAATCTTCAAGATATTTGTCACGAAATACTTCCAAAGCGAACTACCAAGCAGCTCCATACTTTACATTGGTGGAACTCTGATCTTCGCATACAGCAGCGGAAGTGTCGTGCGCTTAGGCGACGATTAAAATCTGAACGACGCAATGGAATAACATCTAATACTCTTCAAGTTTTTCAAAGAGAGCGTGCTCTGTATAAACGGATGATTATGCAGAGCAAAATAGAAGCTTGGAGAAAATACTGCACATCAAATAGAGAAATATTTGGCTTACCCTATAAGATCGCTCGAGATAAGCTTTTCCAGCCTGCATCAACGTATCTTTCAGAATCATCACTTGCTGGGTCTAGCCCAATAGAAAATACTATTAATGATATTCTAGCATCAGTTCTTCCTCAGGATGATATTACAGATGACTCCCCAGAGCACTTGTCAATTAGGCAGCAAACTTCTATTCCTAACACAGAGGATGATCCACAGATTACAATTACAGAAATTAAAACCACTCTTCGAAGTATTCCAAAAAAACGGGCCCCAGGCCCCGACGGGATTGACTATTCTATTATTCGTGTAATCATTAATTCCCACATCTTCTTTTTCTGTGATTATTTTAATAAGTTATTTCTTAATGGTGTATTTCCTCGTATCTTCAAAGCTGGAAGAGTGGTTCTTTTTCTCAAAAAAGGCAAAGATCCGCAATTATCCACATCTCATCGACCTATATGTCTATTATCTGCTCTGGGGAAAGTTTATGAAAGAATTATTGTCTACCGTTTAAAACATTATCTTCACAAAATTCACTTTTTAAGTGATCACCAATATGGCTTTAGACCAGGTAGGTCTACCCTACAAGTATTATCAAAAATTACAGAAGATATACATCGTAATCGCAACAATGGTCACCACAGTGCTTTCATCAGTATAGATCTTAAGAATGCTTTTGACTCACTGTGGTGGCCTGCAATACTGGAGGCACTTCGACAAGCTGATTGTCCTCAGAATTTATTTCTTGCATTTCAAAGTTACTTGTCGGAAAGAAAAATTATCTACTCCACTAATCATGGCATTATTACAAGACAACAAAACAGAGGCTGTCCGCAGGGTTCTTGTGCTGGCCCTGATTTATGGAATATAACATTTAATTATGTTATTGCCGCAAACTGGCCAGCACATACCCGGGCATAAGCATATGCAGATGATATAGTTTTTATCATTCAAGGACGAACTCGAGAAGAGTTACAAAGAAATGCTATTGAAACCTGTGATCTCTTTTATAACTTATGTTCTAGAATTAAATTAACAATTTCCGAACCAAAATCGCAAATTTTATTAATCCCTAAAAAAGGAGGATCTTTGGTTCGACGGCCTCGAATCACCATTCATGGTACACGTATACGTATCAAACCGCAGCTCAAATTTCTCGGCGTTATCTTTGACGAGAAACTGAACTGGATGCCGCATGTTTTGGAACTAAAGAGACGAACTGTTATAATTGCATGTAAATTGCGTCAAATGCAGGGTCGTGGATGGGGAATTAGTCCCTATATACAAAAGGTTCTTTATCTCACCGTTATCGAGAGAATGGTCACTTATGCGGCTGCTATATGGGCTGAACCCATGCAGGGTCGCAAAGTGCGCCACTTGCAAAGTCTCCAGCGTCAATTTGCCTTACAGATAACTAGGGCGTTTCGTACTACCTCATCCAGTGCATTAAATGTCATGGCGGGACTGATCCCTCTTCATCTACGTATTCTGCAGGAAGCAGCAATACAATCCGTCAAGGTTTTGAAAAAACCTTTCATCCTATTTGATGAACTTTTCACACCATTGCACTATGAACAACCCTCACAACATTTGGATGTGCATCCAGTCCTTCAAGGAACAGGACTTCGGATTTTCCTTAAGGACGTAACACTGCCACCTATCCCAAGCATTCAATATTACACTGATGGATCTAAAATAGATCAACAGACAGCCTGTGCCCTTGTAGCCTTTCATAATGGTCAGTCAATTTATCAGTGGCTGGGTCATCTCCATGGAAATAATAGTGTATTTCAAGCGGAGGCCCTAGCCATCCTCAAAGCAGTTCAACACTGTAAAACAAGTGGTGCTATGGAGGCAATAATTATCACTGATAGTCTTTCGTCGCTTCAAGCGATTCTAAACCCCAGACATTCTTCTTCGCTTATCTCGGACATCCAATGTGAACTTCGTAATCAAGTGGGAAATAACATCACGCTAGCTTGGACTAAGGGCCATGCTGGGGATCACGGTAATACTTTGGCAGATAAGTTAGCCAAATCAGCTGCCGAAAATACCGATGCCGAGGCTGAAGAAGTGATTCTTAAGTGGCCAACATCTCACTTAAAACGAGCTCTTCTTTTAAAAGTTATATCCCAATGGCAACTAGAATGGGATACTGATGAAACTGGTCGACGAACGTACAATCATATTACGTATGTGGATCAATGTCGTCAGATAACAAATCATCAACTAGTAAGATATATTTCGGGGCATGGTCCATTTCCAAGCTACTTTTACAAGCATGGAATTGCAAATAGTGAATATTGTGTCTGCGGAACTCTAGGCATACCTGAACATTATATTACTACATGCCCGTTAACGGAGGAATTTCACATTCCTTTCCCTGTGGATAATCAACTAGCATTTAGTAAATTTTTAATTAAGCAGAAGTACCTTATCAGAAAACTCTCAAAAATTATGGACATTCTCCACAGTTATGGATCTGATCTATGTCAGGTTGTCTAATGTTAATGGTTTTTTCCTGTTTTCATAATACAACGGTATTCTTGTACACTCCATTTGCATTCTTGTCTGTTTACATAGTGTTTTCATAATACAATTGTATTTTTGTACACTCCAGTTGCATTCTTGTCTATTTACATATTATAACTATATTCTTTCTTTTTAATAGTCCCAGTATTGTTACAAATATTATTAAAAATTGTATTGTATTTTAAATGCACTATAAGATATTGCACAATAAGTATTATACTCGCAACCTCAAACTATACATATGGTATTACTATCTTACTGAATTACAAGCTACATATTAAGTATTCTAATCTGGTTATATATCAAAAATATTGTATCGAGCATTGTAATAACTATTGTATCAAACTATTAGCATTGTATCATATTTCATTATAATTACAATATACAATATTTGCACTGTAAGTACTGCATTATGTTCTAACTAGTCTATTAACTTAATTTACTTATTATTTTAATTCTTGCATTAATTATTGTATTAAGTTGGTAGTTATGTAATATTATGTTGAGTTATAAGCTCTACCCTAAGAATATGTGATGCAACATATTGAAATTATGAACATCGTATCGCTATGTATGCTTTAGTATGGAACTGTAAATTAAATTCTTTGCAATACAGAAACTGGATTATTAGCATAACGTTATAAGTAGTCTTGATTCAACTTGGCGTTAACTATTTTATTGAATTACATGCAGAATTTTAGACTTTAGATTTTAGATTTAGTTTATTGATTATATTGAATTATATGTCGTGTTTTGCATATTGCACAGAATTATTAATATTGAATTGATCATAAGTATTTTTTATACATTATATTGGTATAACTATATTGTTGCATTGTATCGCATATTGCACAGAATTAATAATATTGAATTGATCATAGGTATTTTTATACATTGCATTTGTATATATATACTGTTGCAAAATATGTCTTTTTATCCTCAGTATTGTACTGAAGTGTTGCTTTTGTGTATTGTATATAAAGTATTGCATTTAATTCGCTTTAGTTATTAAGAACATTGCCTTATAGGCATCATACTATTAAGAATATATATATTGCACTTCTTTTTATACCCTGAGATACGTATTGAATTAAATATTGTATTAATTATTTTACTAAACTAGCAATTGTGTTAAAATACTGTATGAAAGTTAAAGTAGTATTTTGGTCTCTTTTGCTTTAAATATTCCATTAAATTATAAATAGTATCATAGACGTAGCTTATCGATTTTATACTGTATCATATGTCTTGTATTGCATATTGCATAGAATTATTACCAATTACTTGACAATATGTATTTTTCTACATTGCATTTGTCTATATACTGTCACATACTCTATTTATTTACTCTTAGTATTGTATTGTACCTATTGTTGTGTCTTGTATGCTAACCCTGTAAGCATGTTAATTTACCTATTGTATCACATATCTTACGTATTTGCAGTACATTATATTATATCGTATAACCGTATTGTATAATATATATAAATTGTGAGCTATGTATGGATGTGTATCATCTTATATGAAATTGCAATGTTGTGAGCATCGTATACATAATAAAATTGAACTATAAGTCCCCTGCAATACAGGAAATGTGTAGTTGGTATCGTAATATAAATAATGTATCATTAATTTTGCATTAACTTTTGTAATTGAATGATATAGCATCCATTATCTTACGTATTAGTTGTAAATAATATTGTACTGTATAATGTATTATATAATATATACATTAAATTGTGAGCATAGTATAGATATGTATCATCTTGTATAAAATTGAATTATAAGTTCCCTGCAATACAGTACTGTGTAATATATATTAAATTGTGAGCATCGTATAGATATGCGTCGTATAAAATTGCACTAATATAGGAAATATACAGTTGGTATAGTAATATAAATAGTGTTTTATTAACTTTGCATTAACTATTGTATTGAACAATATGGCTTATTGATCTTATATTGAATTATCTATCTTGTCTTGCATCTCGTACAGAATCATTAGTATCGTTTTACCTTGTATTAGTATATATCTGTATATGTGTATGTATGTATATATGTGTGTATGCGTGTATATATAGTTGTATAATGTATCCTCTTTACCTTGCATTGGTATTTATATAGTTGCATAATGTATTTATGTATTGTATCCTTGCTTTGTACACTAACTATTGTATTGAACTTACCATCAGTATTAAGATCATTACATCATCGATATCATACTATCAGCATTATTATCAGCCTAGTATGTAGCAGCAGTAGCAGTTTTGTAATATTTAGCATTGTATCAGTTTGTAGTACTGTTTGTAAGTATTCTAATAGTAGTTTTGTAGTATTGTAGTATGTAGCAGTAGTAGTTTTGTAATGGTGTTTACTCCTTTGGTTTTCTATTGTTATCGCTATCTGTATGTGTTTTGTTGTAATTATGTCTATGTGATTCTAGTATTTATTCAAAACTGGCACTTGCACCTTTGTAATCTTATGCTTTGTCAAAACTTCAAATGTACCCTTTATTTATCTTTTTTTTTTTTTTTGAGCCCTTGTCTGGCCATGTATTTGTTGAACTTTGAATCAATAAATATGAACATGCTTCTGGGGGCTTCTTTGGTCTTTTGGACTGCCACCTGGATGGCCTGGTCGCTGGGTTTCGGTGTATGGTGCGAGGCGCCTGTGTGGTCCATCTGGCTCAAGATAGAGGTGGACGTATTGCATATGCCAATTAACCATTACGGTAAAGGGATGGTGCACACGTCCCCCGTCAACTATCAACTATCATCCAGCTACTGAAAAGGCTTCATGATCTATTTGGATTTTTCTCATAATGAGGACAACGACCTTATCAATGAGTAGGATAATATGCAAAAGCTCTATTCGCATTCCATCTTTGATGAAATTAAAAATGTCCTGAATGATTTAAAATGGAAGAGATATATTCCAGTATAGCATTTAAAACTGAGCAAATAAAGCTACCTCCGATTAACACAGATTTTGAATAAAATACTATCGATTTCGACAGCATTTTTTTTTTTTTTTTTTTTTTTTTTTTTGAAGAAGAAGAGTGACTAATACCTGATCTTCTTTGGAAAATTGTTACATTAAAAATTTAATGATGCATCCTTAACCCCTTAACTGCCGCGGGCGTATATATACGCCTTGCTCAGCCGATGCGTTAACTGCCCCAGGCGTATATATACGTCCTTCCAAACTGCTAGCATTTGCTTTGCGCTGCTACACCTAAAATTATTCGCAAAGTTAACGCATCGGCTGCGCATCTGGGCGCATCTGGGGGGCAGTTAACGCATCGGCTGAGCAAGGCGTATACGCCCGCGGCAGTTAAGGGGTTAACTTATCTTGGAAGTCACAAATGGTTGTATAGGACGCAGATTTGTTCCATCTTTCTCAACAGAAGTCTTGTCTTTGCAATGGGACTTGATGCGAAAAGGGTCTCTGTGGACAAGAAAACATCTTGAGATTAAAAACCTTGACACTTGTTACATATATTATAGAAGGTGATTCCTATTTTTTAAAAAGCTATTAACACTTTGGAACATATTCCCTCTACATACTTGATAACGACAAATTAGCTAGTTTACCCTTGGAATGCAAGAATTGTAGATAAAAAATAATCCAGATGATATATTGTCAAAGCAACCAAATATCTAATGCAAAAAGACTGAAAATTTAACGTCGAATTATTGCTTTCCTCGGAGTTAATCAAAATGCTACAATTTTTCATCCATTTTCCTTAGTTTATGATTTAATTCGATAATTTGACGAAAGAAATGTATGATTAAATTCCGCGTACAAATGTCATAACATGATTATAGGATAGTACATACAACCGTATAATAAAAAAGCCAAGCAAAATACTTATATTAAAAAGGAAAACACAAAGCTGAAAATTTTTGTACCACGACTTTCTGGTGTTTAAACTGCGCTGTAATACTGCCTGAAGATTGTTATATTAAAAAACAGAAAGTTATGACAGAAAAAATCTATTCTCAATATCTATGTTTTTTATAAAAAAGATGAAAGGTTTTTTTTTTTCTTGTTCATGAGATAAATTTTTGAGTAGCATCGATTATTTACGCTGACAAGAAATGATCTCTTTCAAATGCTTGCCGGAGCGTTTCTGCTCTGACATCAAGGCGTACGTGCTCAGCCTGAAACAAAACTATTCCTGGGGGCATATTTTCCATACCGTTATCTTGTTCCATATCCGAAAAGAAATTCAGAAAACGCATCGATTTGTGCAATTCAATCCTGTAAACGTGTTAACATTAAAGGTACTGAGGGAGAAGGAAAAAATAAAAAGACAATCCTCTAACTTTTTTTTGTATTTCCCGTCTGACAAAAAAGAATAACAGGAATAAATTTAAGTCATTTTCATTTCTTTTGTACACGAGAGACAAGAAATAATCCAAAAACGTTAGTTATGAAATCAATGTTTTTTCTTGCTACTGGCCTTTGATGAAATATACAATATTCAAATGATTTCAAACATTTTCTTTATATGAAGCTGTACTTTGAATAGCATGCGTGGGCGAAATATTTAATGAATTTAATGAATAAAAAAATGTTGTTCTGGGAAGTCGAAATTTGCAGACGATAAAAATGGGCAAATAATTTAATAGTAAAATCTGTGAGAATTATTGTCTTGCACAAACACCTGGCAAAATTTTGAATTATACCTAATTATATCGATAAGTATAAAAGACTTTAAAGACGGCGAACTTAAATTAGCATGTTAGTCAAATTCTTAAGAATTTATGTAAAGCAAAATTTCATATATGTTTATTATTAAAAGGAAAAATAAAATCATTTGAAATATTTTGAGGACATATACAAACAAACTTCAATTATAACTTAAATGATCTATGAAACTTTGAACTTTAAATGGTAAGAAAATAAAAATTTACTAAATTACTTTATTTAACTTTTCTACGAAATGATTGGTAAATTTTGCTGTTCTTGAAATTAACAGTACTTTAAATGGTTTGCAGAATGCATATGACATTTAGGTTATTGAATATGTATGATCTTTCAGGGCAAAAGAAAAATGGCCGAACAGCATTTATAATGATGTCTACAAGACTTGTTATCACAGTTAATGTTATACACATAACAGAATGAAATCTTTATGCTATTATCCCTAAATTTCCTTATCACCTTATGAGAAACGTAAAACATTTTGTAACTTTAAACAAGTAGTTACCAGTAATACTTTAATTACAAGTGGTTAAACGTAACATTTAGTTCATAGATATATTTTGTTTACACTTCAAAATAATATAAATTCCGAAGTTATTGTCCCGAGAGTTATCATCTACAAAGTTACAATAAATGTCATGATATGTCAAAATATATTTTTAAAAATTAAATATTAAATAAATATGATAAATTTTTAGTCTTTGTGCATTACATATTTAATTGCTTTACATTTAGTTAATATATAAGAAGAAATTTTTTTTAAGAAGAAATTTTGTAGAATATGTTTGTCTTACATCATTGTGTCAGAGTGAATTCAAACATGTTATATCTGGCAACTATTTTTCTATTTAAAGTAGTTAATGTTTATTCTATAAAAACTCTCTTAATAATTAGGGTCAATGCGTATTTTAATAGTAATTTTTCGGTATAATAATTACAGAAAACTTAGTGTTTCGGGGAATTTTCCTGTTGAAATTCAGGTTATTATTAATAAGACTTTGCAAGAGCTTGATATTGACATTCATTTTACTTACGTTCGTGGCGACTGTGGGAATTTTGGAAATAAAAGAGCTGATGCGAATGAAGAGCAGCGCCAGCCGGGGTACTTCACATTGATTTAAATCTCTGTTATTGTTTCTCTTTTGAAGCGTTTTTCATAGAAATGATATTATCTGTATCTGGAACAGATAATATCTGGCCTCACCAAAATCACAGTGGACCAAAGGGAATTTTCCTACAATTTTTCATAGGATAAAAGGTGATCAGTTTACGACAGATTTTAAATTAGCCCAATTTTTGACTATACATGGCAATTTTAAAAGCCATTTAAAGAGATCTGGACTTCCCTCAAATGCTTTGTGCAGCTGCAATGTCGGCGATTGAGGATGTCAAGCGTATTCTTCTTGAGTGTATTCATCATGACCGGCAGAGGAAGATACCTCAGTCAACTTTGAAACACCTGTCTGTATCTTGACCACCCATGTTCACTGAACTTTTTCAGACTAAAGAAACAATTTCCACTTCTCGAAAATTAATTTTACATTATTGCCTTATCATTATTTTATTAGCCCAAATAAGCGTTAGCGCAGAAGCTATTAGTCTCGAAATGGGATTTGCGTTGAATCACTGTAAAAGTCTGAATTATTTCTCAGATTTTTGCCATCAAGTATTATCACCCAGAATTATCTCAAAAGAAATTAAATAAAGGAGAATATGCATGAATGTAGGTACGATTCTCGCATTGTGAAAAAACGACGGGACGTAAAGGTATCATATTTTGAATAACGTAATCCTCCACCCAAATATGGGTAAAGCCTGAATTTTGAATTTTTAACTTCTTTTGTTAGCTATTGTATATTTTGTAAAACTTTTTCGAAATTTCTAATTAACAAACTCAAGAATCTCAAAGCGAGCCATAGCAACACTGTGCAAAAAAAAACATTTTAAACTACATCGCGTGAGTCTATCAGAAATTCTAAATATATGATGTTTTCAAATATTTTGTGATATTGCTATTGAATTGAATTGTGTGGTTTAAGTGCGAATAACATGATATTTGATAAATAAAGTAACACACAAAACGTTAAAAGAACGCCCATTTGGCCATCAAATTTTCTGAAAGCTTTCAGATTTTTTCCTTGCTTATATTTTTATTTTACTTTTTTCTTATTATATTCATTATTTTAATTTGTTTTTTGTTTTAATATTTTTTTCCCATTTGCATTGCTATTGTGCATTTTTTTATTTCGTTAGTTGTACAACTTGCTTGTGTAAGCTCTGCGGTTTTCTTTATGGAGCACGAGGAATTAAAATTAGATTCCCCCCCCCCAAAAAAAAAACTAAATAAATAAATAACTAAAAATAAAAAAACTTCCAGATTTTATATTACGCCCAAAACGTCGTTTTTTTAACGTTCTATGCATTTTTATTTATTAAATATCATGTTCTTCCCACTTGAATCCTAAAATTCAATTCAAGAGTAATATCACAAAATATTTGAAGGAGCATATCTTTAGGACTTCCGATACACAGTCTGGCGAGCTGGAGCTAAAAATGTTTTTTTTTCGTACAGTGTTGCCATTGCTCGCTTTTAAGTCGTTGAGTTTCTTAATCAAAAACTCATACATGCTTTACAAAATATGAAACTGGTAATAAAACAAATTCCAAATTCGAAGTTTGGGCTTCCAGATGCCCATATTCGGGTACAGACTACGTTATTCAAAATTTGATGGCTCTAGGTACCGTTGTCTTATCACAGTAAGAGAAATATACATACATTTATGTAGATTCTTCATTATTTAATTTCTTTAAATATAATGCAGGGCACTAACATTTGTTGACAACAATTTAAAAAGTGATTGGCCGTTTACAGTGAATCAACGCAAAATGCCAAAATGAAATTAATAGCCCAACTAGAGGCAAACTGTCTCTTTGGGCTAATAAATAAATAAAAATAAATATAAAAATCAGGAAATATTAGCATGCTAAGTTTAAAATTGAATAACAAAACTGCCATTTTTGCCACTCTTTCAGCAAAGCTTAAACGAACATTCCTCTATTAGACGAATTTACCGTCTATCTCATTTGACATCTGTTTACTATTTCGTTCTTCGTATTGCTTTTCATAAATATTTTGTTCACCGCTAGTTTAGTGCAAGATACTTCTTTTTTTATTTCATCAAAATTCAGAATCCGCTTTGGTATATTGCCAATTCGTTTTAAAAATCAAGTTTTAGTTTGGGTTTTTCTGGCAGTGCTTACATTAATACTTTTTCTGAAGATTTTAATATGTATTTTAAAACTGAAAGTAAATGAACTTTCTTTTCATGTTCATAAAACATATCATGTGTTGTATAAAATATCTCTATATTGAACACTTTGAATGTCACTTAAAACTGAAATGAAGTGCTATAAAAAGGTAGACCTCATGGATTTTGCCTAAATTAAATAATCTATTCATGTCCTGACTGAAATATAATTTAAGAGTCTTTCAGCCTCATTATTTCTTCATAAAGCTCTCCATTTTTCATAAAACCCATAAATGACAAACTAATTCTTAAATTAAGGAATAATCTGCATAAGTCGTACCGGCTTTTCTGCTTGGGAAACAATTCGGCCCTTTTCACTTGAAACAGCCACCCGTATGTTTTATTCAGGATTATTTTGTGAAATTTCAATATCATTATAATCGTATTTTTGTTATAGTTCATACGTCCACATAAATGACCAGGTCCAGGTAAAATACTTCCTAGCACTTAAAATACATCTGTAGAATTGGTTTTATACTTTGATAAAAAGTCCAATACTTCTTCGAAAATTCTGGCATTTATTATTTGCTTTTAATGTGCCAGCAATTTCTGTTCTACACAAAATAATTATTACAAAGCTCTTAAATTAATTGTTTTTACAAAGATGCTTTTCGTTGTTTTCATATAAGTCACGAAATCGATTTTTTCATTATTAAGCGATATGACTTCTGTCTTGCGGAGTTTAGATGAGAAAGCTACGGTAGCAATTATTGTCAAAAGAGCTGTAAAAGACATGTTTTTTCGTAAGATTCTTAAAAGTTTAGATTGTTAACATAACATTTTAAGGAACAAACTCCGTCTGTATCTTGAAAGATGAGGCGATTAAGAGACTCGTTTACTTCTCATATTACTTTAAGAATAACTTTACGTCGGTTACAGTTAAGAACCAGAAAGACATTTCATTATTTGTCGTAATATTAAGAATAACAGTCATTTACTGTTTCCTTTAAACTTAACTAAAGCATTTCTTCACATTTAAGGAAATGTTGAAATACTAACGATGTGTAACATATTATTCTAGCAATACACTCAATTTTCTGTAAGTTAGATCATTAGTATCCGAATATCTATAACTTAACTATAACCTTAACTAGCTTTACGCTGTGTTTTCTTTTAATCGTGTAAAATAAGTAAACAATAAGTTTAAGTAAAATCATTATTAATCAATAATCCAGTGAAGGATGCATTTAAACGCCTAGAAACGAGATTTCGAGAATTTTATTTCTACTGAGTCGAAACTGATGAGTTAATGTACTTTACTAAAATAAATATTCCAATCAAACAGAGAGTTTAGCCATGGGAACAGCTCTTAAACCTTTCCTTGGTGATATCTATGTGCAATGTTATGAATCAAAATTACTTGAAATTTTAAACTGCTATTGTGTAGTTCCGCAACGTTGACTATTCCTTTAACCTGTCTAACGCTAGTAAAAGTAATTTTAAAAAAGTTCTTTCAATAACTCTAGTAAAGGTAATTTACAAACCGTTCTTTCAGTAATGGATTCCACAGTTCCTGTTATTCATTTCTTTTTTGAACTTGAGACGTACAGTTTTCTTCTGTTTCTCGATATCATAGTCAGGGAATGAGACTATTCGCCACGGCCATTTCACCGTGGCCGCTTCGACGTCGGACCGATTCGCCATCGGGAAATTTCGCCATCAAAACATATTTTTCTTTACACGACTGTATTACATCTTATCGTATTATGTTAAGTTGATTTAAATTAATAACTCCGTTTAGTTTAATAATTTAATTTAATTTTTGTGCGCAGTTTTATACAATTACACCGTTACACTTGACATATTAATTTTAAGAGAATAAGGTGCTGACAAGATTCCAAAGTAATTTCGTTTTCCATTCAGATTTCATAAAAACGTGAATTTCTTGCTTGTATGAGTGATTTCTCTGATCTAACCGTTTAAAATTTCAAGAAAGTTTGACGAATCATGTAAATATTGTACTCGCATAATTTTAAAATCGATGCTATAATTTCTGTTATATCAGAAGTTCGGGTCCAGTTCACTTTGACTAACATAATTTTCCAACTATTCTTTATATCTCATACTTGTAAATAACTATACATTAAAAGCAACCTTTATTAAGTGTACAAAAGGTAAGCAAAGTTATTAAACTAAATAAATTTAATACGAGTATAACACGGCAAGATAAAACACAGTCATGCAAAGATAAATGCGGTGAAACAATCCGACGGCGAAACGGCTACGGTGAAATGGAGAAATGTCCTAGACCACACGCTACGTATCCATCTTCATATATGCTTACTGCTGTCACATGTATCCAACATCATATATGCTTATTGTTGTTTGCGGAACATTCACCTATTTGCCTTCATTCCCATTTCAAAACATGTCGTTCAACGAAACAAAAGTTAGCTTAATTTTATTCCTTCGCTTTCCAAGCATTTCAAGTTTGCTCCATCGGATCAGTTCTTGATCAAGAAATAAATTGTTTAAAAGCATTTGCTAAGCTTTTCTCCTAACATTATTGACCAAGCGATTAAAAGTTTATCACCTAAACACATGAAAAGCAACCTGTCGCTTTAGGATGTAATAAGAATTCTGTTGTCATCACTTTCTTTCCATAGATTAGCCATGAAATTGCACATATGTTACAGAAATTCATCTTTTGGGACTTTTTAAATTTTGTCAGTAAGTTCTATACTAAGGTCTCCATTCCGAATATGAATAAAATTTCATATTTCAAATATGAATAAAATTTCATATTTGGAATGGAGATAATGTAATGGGATACATGCAAGATTTCTTCTCAATAATGTGCTTTAATTTACATTCGCCAAACTAAAACAGCCTTAAAATTTTTCATTATGCAACATGAAGCATATGTTAGGAAAAAAGGAACACGTAAATCTTTTGTTCTTAACACTGTTGGTCAGAAAATCACATTTTTCATTTTTCAGAAGCCAAAATTATTCAGAAATATTCTTTTGTTGGCAAATTCTAGAGGCGCTGTACTTTCAGAAAGAAATTTTATTTCTATTTAAGGATCCCAGTTCCAATCCATCATTACCCTCACCTTTCAAGGAAATTATTTCATGGTTGTTTACATTTTCAAATAACAGATGGCACCAGTAACTTGATTGCCTACCTCTCTTTCTAATCACTTTTCGTTATCACTGGCTTCTCTTTCGTCATTTGCACATTTATGGCTGAAAAATAAGATTCTGTGTTTAAACCTTCCATTTAGCCCTGCAAATTTATGAATATTATACTAATTCTTGTTGCTTCAATTCCTACAGTAATGTCGTTCCGTGCGTACGGGTTCGTAATAGATTGAATGCACAAGTCCGATAATAGATTTGTAGATGAGCGATCATGAAAGGCTCCAGGTATACAGAAGTGTTGTTACAAGATGCTGTTTATGGTCGGTGACTTTTCAAGGATTAAGCGAAGTTCACACACAACATTTATTTTGATGATTAAACAGTATATACAATATTATATACATATTTCAAGATGGGGCTACAGGAATTTAGCCCTTTTGACACTAGCATGACATACGTCCGTTGACGCTGAGTTACAAGATCTAACTAGCTCTTTTGGCTCGTTAGCGCCACCTATCGCAATACTTCATAACAAGGTTAATAAAATTTTGTGTTATCAAAAGAAATATTTCAGAACTCTGGTTTTTCTACAGAAATATTCCTAGAAGTGATCACAGTATCACACAGTATAATCAGTAGTTACACTTCAAACTACTAAAAACGCTAAACACAACGCAATGTAAAGTATATCTAAAGAGAACGCTAACTCAAATTTATCTCACTTCACGCGGAACTATGACTCGCAACAGCAATAATTAAGCAACTGAACTCATGTGCTCTCTCCCCGGGCTTTTATAGCTTTCAATCGACCGTCAAGATATTTCTAGTACTTTCTGCTTCTCGAAATTACTGGAAAAGGAATAAAAATGTGGGATTACCGTTGCAGCTAACATAGTAGTCAATTACATTCATTTAATTTCAGTACACATTACTGTAATACAAGGATCGGACATAAATATCGCCAGATTTGGTGACTCCTAGTGATTTCTCGCCAAATTCAAGAACAAAACAAGTCGCCAAAACAGTTGTCAGCTTGGCGATATCTCGCCAAATTACCGAGATACACATTTACTCAATGTTAAATGTATGTGCCCCTGTATGCTTACTTTTTCGGCATAGCTTCCTCTTAAAATTTGTCTCGCGCTATATTACACAAAAAAAAAAAAAAAAAAAAAAATACAACAATTTTACTCATTCTACTAAAATTATCTAAGTACAAAATTCGTAATATTATCATTATATTGCTATGATAATCCGACTTCATTTCAAAAGTAACAAATTCTACAACAGACAGTCTCTTAAACACCTCAGAGATAATCAGTCTGAGATGTTTATTTTTTCCCATCGCAGTTTTGAGTGACTCCAAAACAGAAAATATTCCCACATGAGGGAAATATTTATTACAGACCACATGCGCAAGTTACTCTGCTAAAAAAATACACCCCTACATTTATAACAATTTAATCTTTTATTTATTAAATAAGTTTTCAAGTCGCTACATGCTATTAATTTATAGTGAATAATATCTTACTAATTTTTCCCTGCCATTTAGCTTTTGTATCTTGAAAAGCTTTTTGTAAATGCAAGATTGTATGTTATCTGTCTAATTTCTAAAAAGTTCTTAAATTAGTAGACTTAACCGCTTAGTTTCAAATTGTTATGCTTAGCTGAAATCTGCTTATCAAAATCAGATAATTATTTTTCATATGGTTTGAATTTTACATTTTAAAATATTCTTTGAACTTTTCAGAATCTTTATTTTGAATCTTTATTTTTGAAGTGTTAGATCGTAATCTGAAGTTTTCAAACTACACTATTTCGTTTGTATTCACTTTCCATTATCAAAATAAGGCTTTGAGAACAGGAAATATATTATGAACATGTTCTTTCGCTCAAAAGTTTTTTTCTCTAAAACAGAAAAGATAAACTATAAATAAATAAATAAAAGCTTCTATATGTTTTGGAATCCTTTCCATTTTCTTGATAAATTCATTTCTTTTACTCCTCTGATCTAAAAGCGCAGCAAGTCTGCTGCTCTTATTGGCTTGATTTCGAAGATAAAGGGATTTAATCAACTTCATCTCAGATCCTTTGCACATATGCGAGCCAAAATCACCAGCGAAACATGATTTGATTACAGTTGCAAACCTCAGGCAAGCTATTTATTCCGACGCATCGGTAGAAAGCGCCATCTAGTGGTATCGATCTTCATTACCGAAATCTGGGAAAATACCACAGCCATTTTTCACGCTATCTTTAATAGGTACCGCCTGATAAATATCAGAAGGCAAAAATAATGACATCATTTAAAAAAATTCATGTCTTATTTTCTGTTGTTAGGATATAAAGATGTTTTTTCTTGAACGATTTTCCCCTACGCAGCAGAAGCGTGGATGCAGTGCAATCAATTTAAAAACTTGGCTTCTATTTCGCAAAAGCGCTGGACAAATATCTTTTACGCTGCTTGAAATAAACAAAATCTATTATTTACTCAATGTTCTCTTATCGTAAGACAAAGAGGAAGAAAGATATTTCATTAAATACACTTGGCTTTTATTCGCAATGCAATGTATTTAATGACGTCTGAAGCAAAGAAAAGTAAAGCTTTTCAGATAGCGAAATTAAGGAATTAAGAATAAAGAAGTTAATTACATCCAAGCAATTGGGTGTTTTAAGTGAAGTTATTAGTTTGAGACCCGTAAAGTGAAGCAAGCATATGTAAATTTTAATCCCTCACACTACTTTACTTCAATCTACTTTTCTTTCCAATTTTCTGGTTTAATCTAACTTTATTTTTAAACTTCGTGAAGTTTATCAAACATCGAGTTCTTGCGTGTATGAAAAATTCTCTAAATTATTTACTGTTATTGTAGTTTACCTATAAATTTCATGTCAAATATTACTTTGCCCTTTGATCTCTTTTAAATAAAACAGAACTTCAATTATGGGAGCCTTAACAAGACGAAATTTCTAAGACGTCTATCTGAAAATCCAAATGTAAAAGTTGAAATTAATGTTGATAAGTCTCTATAAATTCAGTTTCCGGCATGTTCAGTTCGAATGATTCTAATTCGTCTGTATACCAGTTCTCTGAAATTCAAATAATTAGGTCAAGAACAAAATGTTTCACTCTCTGTAGATTTTCAATAATCTCTTTTCAGTATATACGGTATTATTTATGTTAGGAATGTGTTTAACAATGTCCAGCCAAAGCTTTTCGAATATTACATTATGTTACTATGAATTTATCACCTATACATGAAGATCTTTAATTTATCTTTCACTTGGCCCCTCAAAATCCAATTTCCATATTTCTACGATTTAATGTGATGTAAAATGCTTTACTTATCTTCCGAATTTTAATTACTGCATTGCTCCTGAAATTGAGCAGTTTAAAAAAATAAATGCATTTCTTAACAATTTAAAGCTTTATTTTATATAGAATATGAAGACGACATCATTTAAAATACTTTTAACGTATCCTATACCCAGTTCATAATTTTAATGAATATTTGCGTCATTATTTTATATCAATAAAATAGGTTTCCAATGTCGCACATAACGTATTTAGAAAAGAATCAGTTTGGTGGTTTTTGATGCTAAGAAAGTTTTTAGCAGAGGCTTTACAAATTTTCATAGATTAAACATTTTTTTAAATATATCATTTGAATATTTCATTTAAAAAATAACGTGAAGTAAATAGATAGAAAGTTAAGCAAGGAAATTTATTTTATGTCTTTTAATCGTTTAGTCTCTTAAAGAGGTCGATTAAATTTGAAACGTTCTGCTTAGTGTAATATACGGTGGGAAATTTAAAATTTCATTAGTGATTGTCTTGCCTATTTTATATTTGACTCCCTACCTTCAAAGCTAGAAAAGGCTTGGCGATAGAAAAGCCTTTTGTGAAAACAGTATTAAAGCATTAGCAAGGAAGAAATGTTTTGCACAATGTTTACAGTTCCAATTAAAAAAACAAATAAATTATTTTAAGATGTAATTTAGAAATACTATAACAAAACTTGATTCTATAAAACAATTTTAGAATCCAGTTTGAAATCCTCTAAAATGTAAATTTGAAAGTTCTTGAGGAGTCTGGAAGATCACTTAAGAAATTTTGCAACCTTGTAAAAATCTTTCATAAAAAGTAAATGTTGTTATCAGTATAAAATTGCATGTTGATTGTTGTATTGAATTACGTATTTTAGCATACATTTGTCAAACTGTATTAAAATTACTACTTATTTATTAATTATGATACAAAACCAGATGTTCTTATTGTAGAACATAGAATATAGTAACATAGTAAACTTTGATTAAAATGGGCAGGTACTACTTAGGGTATAAAATTCTTTACAGTAGGTTCCTGTAAAAAAAAAAAAAAAAAAAAAAAAAAAAAAAAAAAAAAAAGAATAAATATATAAAATTAAAATTCATGATAATATGAATAACTTGTGTACTCAAGCTGTGTGTTAAGAATTTAGAAAAACAGAATTTTACATTACAATAATAAATGAAAGAAAAGCTAATAGATAAAAGAAACCAGATTGAGAAAAAAATTAAATTTGGAAGTAAAATTGTCAAAATTAAAGTTTATATTTAAAGAAACTTTAAATTTGGATTTAAAATTGTAAAAATTAAAGTTTATATTTAAAGAAACATTTATTAAATTATTATTTAATAAAAGTTTTTAATTAAACAAAAATTTAATAAAAGTACTAATAAAATAAATAATACTTTTATTATTTTATTTTTAAGAACTTAAACAAGTACTATCTTCATAATCATACTTGTGTAAGTTTCTTAAAATAAAAAAAATGAATACATCCAATAATTATTTTATATAAACACAACAGACTTCAAACTTTTATAACTAATTTTCATTCCATGTAACATAATTTGAAGTACTTTTACTGAAATTATATTATCTATTATTATTAAAGCATCTCTAATCGACTTATTTTGTACAAAACTGGAGGATCCCACAGCTTTCTCTAACATATTTATCTTGTAAGCAAATCCACTTTAAGGAAACTGGTGTTCTGCACTAGCGGCCAATGACTTATGCAGTTACTTCTAAAAGACTTCCTTTCCTTGTTTAAACGCAACTAGCCTTTTTCAACTGCCTTAAAACATTCCAGTACAATTAAAAAATTTAAACTTCAATCCATTATTATAAACAAATAGTTAAATGTGAAAAAATTAGCATTTTCTCATAAGACTTAAAATTTTTATATATATCTCTATGTGTGTAAAATAAAAAGTAGGCAAACAAAATTTATAAATTATAAATAATTCTTAATAATTCTTAATTAATAATGGATCAACGCTTCTGTGCCAACAAAAGTTTTCTCCTGATCATTGCTCCTGATCGTGATCATTGTTCCTGCTCCTAAATTTATTACAATTGAGCAGGAGCAATGACCAGAAGCAGCAGGAGGAATTTTGTTGGCGTAGAAGCGTTGATCTATAATAATATAATGATTAGAAAATTGGGGACGAATGCAGATTAAATCTTCAGTTTTATTTTCAGCAACATATTGCGGCTACACACAAGTCGGCAGATTAAATGTGAATGTTTCAAAAGGCTTACATTTTTGATAACTTTGTAGCAAGAAAGCAGCAGCAGAGAGACAGCAGTCCAGCTAAGGTAAAGCGTAAAAAGAAAGTGTGTAATGTTCAGGAAGAAATCTTAAGTCAAACTGAGTTAGCTTTGGTTCTCCAAGCATTTTGATTGGATAATTAATATTTCTGTAAAATTATTACTGGCTGCTTTAGTTTTAGTTCAATTTACATGACCAGAATTGCGTAAGAGTCAGAAGACATAGATTTTTCTCGAAATGACGCAGTGCAAATCGATGTTGCTATATTTAGAATAGAGAAGAAAAATTCACGTTGCTAATTTAGTCTTTAATATATTCTTTACTTTTCATACATATATACACACACATATATATATAATATACATATATATATAATATGCATATATATATATATATATATATATATATATATATATATATATATATATATATATATGAAATAATCGTAAAATTTAGGAAGTACTGATGTAGGAACACCGAGACGCAGAAGCGTAGAAAAACACTGATGATGAAGCATGCAGTTGGCATATTGACGAGGAAGAATTCTGATTACGTAGTATGCTCATGTTTTGAGATCGTAATATCTAAGAAACTTGGCAGTCGAGGCAGTTTTAATTCCCTTTATATTTTCCAGCTGACGTTTGTGGCCACAGTTCACATGGCATTCTAGTCGTTCCTTTTTATAGAACATTTACATTTTTGATATTATTTTATATATATAATACATATATATATATATATATATATATATATACGTATATATATATTGTAATATCGTGTTATTTAACAATAACTATATTAACTATTGAAGTGGCAACGCTATATTTGTATGATGTAACTGTTGCTCAGCAACAGAAGAAATTGCTTAAAAAATTAGTATTCTGAAGTTGACCAGCTAGTAGATGTATGAAAGTTTTGCCACTTAAGAATTGCATACAAATTATCTATCTGGCCCACCAGCGGCCGAGCGGTAAAAGCCGCTGAACACTGGTTGTTCGTTCCGGGGTTCGAGTCCCGGCGAACGGGCTGGCTGCATGGGCGTTTTCGTGGTTTTCCCTATGTGTAACGTGGATACGAGCCAGTTTCCCTTAAAAAGACCTCCACGGGGCATCCCTCTCTTTCCGTGTAGTGCCTAAGGGCGGAGCACGTAATAAATAAATAATAATAATAATAATAAATTATCTATCTGTGTAAACTAAAAATAAAATTTATTTTACCAAGAAGATTATCTGTTTTGTCAATGGGAGTTGGTTTGTTCTCCTTGAAAAGGCATAAACACGAGGGTGTCGGGGGACGGTTACTCGAGCATTTTCGAAATTTACTGCAGAAATTGCTTTTCACTCAAAATTGAATTGGCTAAAATGCTTAATAGGAATAAGTTCTTTGAATATCAGCATAGGTTCATAATCCCTTCTATTCATGGAAATATTTGGCTTGACTTGAATTGCCGGTTTGGCTTAGCCTTATTGCTCGAGTAAAGACGAAACAACTTCGTATTTATTTATTAATTATTGTTCATTGAACGGGAGTTGGTTTGTTCCCCTTGAAAAGTCAACTAATTTCCGATCAATGACAATGATTACATGCATTTAATTTAATTCTTGCCTTTAATTTATTCCTTTTACAATTGAAATTTTGTTATTCATGATTTAATTCCAGTCCCCGTTGAAACATTTTTAACATTTTACTTTGAAGTTACTTCAAAACATCTATCAAAATATAACTTACTAGTATGAATTCACTTTTTTAAGATAATCCTAATATAATCCTAATATCATTAAACTTATGAGATAATATAATTAATTAATCAATATTATTTAGTAAATAAATTCATATATATATATATATATATATATATATAATAGTAGTAGGTAGAAACATTGCAGCAATCTTGCTAAAAAGTTACCAGGAGCTGTAGCTCCACGAAATATTTCAACGCTCTATTACTAAAATATGAACTAAGAAGAAATTTTTTGTCTGGAAAAACTGGAAAAATCTGTAAACACGCGAAAAAAATTCCAAAATTAATGTTGGAAGACATGCTAATGCACGAAAAAATTAATCTGACCGTTGTGATATGTGAAAAGTTAACACACATAAAAAATAGATTGACGGAAAAAATACATATATATATGAAAAGTTAATACATATAAAAAAATATAAAAAAATAGATGGACTGAAAAAATGACAATACATATTTTTAAGACCAAATAGGTCTTACGTCTAATTACTTGTTAGCTTTACAATTTCTTTTTCAATTATATATATATATATAAAGAGAGGGGGAGACACTGAAAGAACGAAAAGAAAAATCTGTCGGGTAAATTACACATTGATATACGGGAAACTGAAAAGTGAGACCATGTGCTTTAACCATGGCTGTTATGCTTCAACCATGGATATGATATTTTCATTCTCGTTTGATTTAAGATTTTATTACGATTATTATTTATTACCTTTACTCATTTATCATTCAAATTCTTAAGAGGTTTATTACCGGATTTTAATTTTAGAATCAAATACACATTATTATATATTTATGTATTTCATTTATTAATTTTAAGGTTTTAATTTGCTTTTAGAAATTTTAATAAAGGCTACACATCGTTTTGAATGATATTTGTATTTGGATTATAACAAAATACACAAAACTGTCTAAGGGGAGGAATGCCTTCGTAAAGGATTTTCTAAGAGAAAATATTCAGGTTGCAGATTGCAAAACTGTGTTAAATTAAAATATATATGGAGTTCAAAACGTGCCCCAAATCTGAAGCCGGAAATATTTCAGATTTCACCCCTCGGTCCCCTGCTTTATAGACCCTCGTCTACTCTCTTATTATGTTTGGATACTATGGGCATCGATGAAATTTTCTACAAAATGTTTTATAATTTTTAAATTAAAATGATACATTGATTTGCTATTCTGCTTTTAATTTTCAAAATAAACTGATGCGTCAAAAAATAAAAATTTCAGTTTCCATAAGTACATGCCTTTATAGACAGAGAGAAAGAACTTTATATTTTTTCATCTCTTTGGATTGTTTCTCTTGTCTTTTGTATAAGGGCCCACCAGCGGCCGAGCGGTAAAGTCGCTGAACACTGGTAGTTCGGTCCGAGGTTCGAATCCCTCGAACGGGCTGGCTGCATGGGTGTTTTCATGGTTTTCCCCATGTGTAACGTGTATACGAGTCAGTTTCCCTTAGAAAGTCCTCCAGGAAGGCATCCCTCCCCTTAGGAAGATAGCCCTAGTGTGCTTTGCCATAATTAAATACACACATACACACACTTTTGTATAAGGATTCCCGAAGTGGGGTCGATTTTCGTATTGAAAGTGTTAAGCTACAGTTTACATTGGATATAAAATAATATTTGGTGTAACGAATGAGATGCTATTGAAACGTTGTATTTTAATTTTCTGTGGAAAATATACGTAAAGTAATATCCTCAAGTAAGCTTCAAATATGATTGATTGAATTGAATTAATTGAAATCGATATTTTTGATATAATAATCATACATAATTTTTATGTTACATTATTTGAACGATATGTGAAAAACCCATAATATCCCACACTGATAGTTTTTGTCATTAATAATTTAGAAACTAATTTGTTGAAGGTGAATAATGCATTTTGGCTCTTCGTACTAAATGAGATATCAACCTTTACTCATTTATCATGTAAAAGAACAATATACTGTTGCACATGTATGCAAGGAAACGGAGAAAGCTTTTTTAAAATTCATAACTTTAAATAATAAAATATTTCCGCTGACTACAATATTTAGCACATTATCGCCATTGAATATTATAGAATACCTCATTGATCAAACCACTTAATTTTTTACCTCGCCATACGCCATATCAAGATCTGACTTAAACAATGTTTAATTCGAACAAGTAATAAACATTACTAAGAAATATGACTTTAGCATAAAGAGCTATCGAAAAGGTTGCATCTCCCAGATCCCTATGGACTTAACACTTATATACATAGTCATAGAGATACTTCTAAAAAACCTATTTTCAGCCAATTTAAGCTTTACAGCAACAAAACGCAAAGAGCAAGCAAATTAAAAAATAATGCGAGATTTTTATCCACTTTGGATACACTTGCATTGAAAAAACAATTTAAATGTTTTTTTTGACTCAGACAACTTCCCCAAGAAACTTCTCAACTGGTTACACTGTTTTACTAATAAATTCCTTATCAAACTAAAAAAATTCATTCAAGAAAGCTATGACGAAATACAAATCATTAAAGATATGGTTCTCGATTTTAGTCTATTCAGACTTTCTAATAGTCTAACTCAACGCAAAATTTATTTTAAAGTCAATTTTCTGCATCCACAGTTTGACAATATTCATTTCTCAAGAATCATCAGCGATTGTAAAGTTTACTTCCCAGCTGTAGACACAATACCAATGGTTGCATTTAAATATCAAAAAACCTTAAGCAACTTGCTCACTAACCACCCTGAAATAGATGAAACAGCAGAATGACATTGTAAGACACCAGTTTACAGCATTTACGTAGATTCTCATCACCAGCACATAATTACTCGCAACCTGAATATCATACAAAACCATCAACTAAAAACACTAATGAGTTATGGAACAAAATTTAGACCAGTCAGAAATATAACTAAAAATTACTGTTACAAGACTTTCGAAAACAACATCAACGAATTTAAAGCAAGCTATCAATTGAATTTACCTATAGATACCTTTTTAAAAGATAAAATTCTTCAACGCATATCCACCGAAAGCAGTCACCTCAAGTTTAAAAGTACATTGAATTGGTCGCAACTTACATCAGATATTAAAAAATTAAAACAACTTTTTACTATTACAAAATTAGATAAAGCAAATAATAACTTTAGCATTATATGAAAACAATTCTACGCAGAAATTATTCATAAAGAACTTCTCAACGCAACTACTTATCAATTAGCCAACCTTACAGAAACATCTATAATAAACAGAATTACAACTTTTCATAAAAAACTCAATATTACTTAAAATACAAACTACAACAGATTTACTAACCTTTATGCAATTCCCAAATTCCATAAAACACCATTAAAATTCAGATTTATAGCTAATGGAACTAATAATTACAAGAAAAATGTAGACTATTATTTTTCAGTTCAACTTAAAAAAATCTGTAAATTTCATTCAAACAATTAACATCCAAAACATTAACTGCTATGACTTTGAAAACTTATATACCTCACTTTCTCTAGAAGAAATCTATACTAGTCTACTAGATCTGCCTAAACTCTTCCCTGATATGCTCACAATTATGACTCTTAACAAATGGAAAACCTATCTAAAATGCACACTTTTTCATAACTACATCAGATTTCAAAATCAACTTTTTAAACACGTCAGAGGTCTGCCAATGGGCTTACATTCCAGCACCTCGATCTGTAATATCTTTTTATTTATCAAAGAATTTAAAATCTACAACCACAAGAGTTAAATTACTACAAGCACACTTACAAATATATTGATGACCTTATTACAATTAATAATTTTAGTAAAATTGAACACTCTGAGATTTATCCAAATTGTCTTACACTTAATAAAACTAATAATTCACAAAATAGCATAGACTATCTAGATCTTCAAATCATTAACTACAAAAATATTTTACTTTTTGACAAAACAAGAAACTTCAATTTCAATACTAACAAATAATAAATTGGAATTCCAACATATCCAAAAAAGTAATTAACAATACAATAATAAATCAAATACAACGAATTAAAAATATCTGCACAGATACAATAGATTTACAACGCGAAATTTTGCTCCTTATTAAAATTCTCAAAAATAATCATACCCAATCAATTTATTAATCATTGCCTTAAACGAGCAGGCGTTAAATACTCACTCTAAATCATTTAACTGATAGGCATATGATAATTTGTTCTTAAACCTTAGAAGGCGGTATAAGTTGGATGACTATCAGTTGAAGGATTTGTATATAGTGTAATTACTCAGTTGCATATATTGTAAAAAACTAATTGTCTTCAGACTTGTGCTGTTACTAAAAAAATGGGGCTATTTCATAATCTTTAGTCTGTCAAATAGCTCTTTGACAGTAAAAATTCCTTTTTTCCTTTCTTAAATTCTTAATCGTTTTGACACCAAAAAAAATTTTTAACAGACGGTTTCACTCAAATGAGAACTCCACAGAATACATCCCTCAAAAATTCCGAGTCCCACCCACTACCATAAATTACTTCACTTAAGTATTACCGTCTGATATTATTCAAAGCTACCGCTAAGAATTTTCGGAAACACTACACTTCTGAGTCAGACGCGAAAAGCACACTTTGCCCACTCCCCGCTAGAAAGAACGTAAGTTAATTAATCCTTTTTCTGGCTTTTATATCTTCATGCCCATTCGCTTTACTTATTATATTTTTTATTTTTATATTATTTTTGATTTGTTTTTACAAAGTTTGCATTATTTATCTTATATATATTTTGTAATTTTCTAATGTTTACTTAACTACTACTTTGAATTCTATTTCATAATGATAATTTCGAATGCTTAATTTTTACAAATAATATTGAACTCAAATGCATAAACACGAGGGTGTCGGGGGACGGTTACTCGAGCATTTTCGAAATTTACTGCAGAAATTGCTTTTCACTCAAAATTGAATTGGCTAAAATGCTTAATAGGAATAAGTTCTTTGAATATCAGCATAGGTTCATAATCCCTTCTATTCATGGAAATATTTGGCTTGACTTGAATTGCCGGTTTGGCTTAGCCTTATTGCTCGAGTAAAGACGAAACAACTTCGTATTTATTTATTAATTATTGTTCATTGAACGGGAGTTGGTTTGTTCCCCTTGAAAAGTCAACTAATTTCCGATCAATGACAATGATTACATGCATTTAATTTAATTCTAGCCTTTAATTTATTCCTTTTACAATTGAAATTTTGTTATTCATGATTTAATTCCAGTCCGCGTTAAAACATTTTTAACATTTTAATTTCAAGTTACTTCAAAACATCTTTCAAAATATAACTTACTAGTATGGATTCACTCTTTTAAGATAATCCTACTATAATTAAACTTAGGAGATAATGTAATCAATTAATCAATATTATTTAGTAAATAAATTATTATTAACTTACTTTGCAGCAATTGCGCAAGTAGTAGTAACTTGTTTTCGCACTAAATGAATTTAAGATCATACGATATTATATATATATATATATATATATATATATATATATATATATACTAGATAAATTAGTTTTGTTTAAAGAAAAATAATTTCTATGTTTATTAATTATTAGTGAAGGAAATTAATATTAAAAATATTCCCCAGATATCCTAGAAATGCACTGAATTTGTTAACATTTTAAATGAGGTTTTTAAGGAAATTTTAATTCGTTTAACTTTTATCATGATTAATTTATTAATTTGGTTCATTTAACTTATTTTTAAGGATAATGAATAGAAAAGGATCTCCGTTAACGTGTAAATTAGTTATTTTAAGAAAAATATGTATAAATTAAGTAGTATGAATAAAATCTATAGAATATCATAATTAATTTCTTAAATTATAACAAAATAGGATATTTTTCTTTTATATTATTTCCTTAAAATTATATTATTCATCACTATTTATATCACAAGAAAGGTAATGAAAAAAGTTATTTGTATGGTATAATCTCCATAGCGAATTAATATCTCTTCCTTAGACTTTTAGGATGTAAATCTGCTTAATGATACAAAAATTAATTTTCCAATTTTCCTTTATCTACTTCTCGGTTCTTATCAAATGTCTGATAATATGAATGGGTTACTATGAAATGGGGAAATAACAGACTGTGTAATTTAAGCTGTCTTCATGGAGTCTAATTTTTCTAGATAGTTTGTCTAGACAGTTTTTTTTAACTTGAGAAAATTCTCATAAAGTTCATATTTGCATCATGAATCAGTACTGTTTATCATGTTTCATGGATTAATTAGTTATGTTTTTCTCATTAAGTGCAGAAAGTAATTTTAGAAGATTTACTATTTCATCCTACAAGTTGTTGTTGTTCCTCTTGTGACTAACCTCGCTTGTCTGATGTCAATGCAAGCCCATGAAATTCATCGTTAGAAGGACGCAAGTTAGCAGTAGCCGTCTTTAGTTAGAAAGATCCTTGGGCACCATACGGGTGATAGTACCCGTATCATTTCCATCCCCAGTTTTGAAGGAAAGCACCACGCGGGTACGGTCCGAGGGTCTCCCAAACCTCCTCCTCTACAATCAACCTCTTCAGAGAACTTTCGGCTCGCCACATATTTAGAATGCCCCATGCCGAACATATACTATACATTTACAAACATCCATGCCTTTTCTGAGATTCGAACCCGGACTCTTTGGTACGGCACCCGGCTTCGCTAACCACTATTCCGGTTAGACGGCTCGTCCTCGTCCCGGAAGTCAATGTGTTATTTTATTTTCTTCAATTTTTTCTGATTGTTTACCATTTTTAAAAGGATTATATCACGTTTACCATCATTTTTTGTTATTAAAACTTCATTTATTAAACTTATTTATCTGTACATCATTTTGATTTTACTACTGTCAGTTAAATTATCCACCTTTAATTAAGTAACACAGAACAATTAATTGCTTTGATATTACTCAAGCTAAGCCTATCGCAGCTACTTAAAGGCATTTAGTAATAGTTTAATTTATGTTTATTAAAAACTGTTATACTCTTAAATTTATAGTATGATCAGGTTAAAAAGCGATTTAATAGTGCAACAAAAAAATTTATTTTATGTACAAAGCCCTATTTTTATTCCCATACTTTTAACAATGAAAACCGTAAAGAAGAACATGTAAATAACATTCTGATTGGGGCGTCAAAAACGATGGGCATGAAAGTTTATCAGCGATCAGTCCAACAGTGAGAATATTAGTAGCAGCTCCATTTATTTCTTACCTTCAAGGAAAAACCCACTAAAATCTCCGTTCAGTTCATCTCGTTCGCCGAGACTTAAACTTGAGTCAAACTGCCACTTTATCACTTGACTAGGAAGCGAATCAAAACTGACGAAAATATTTTTAGGAAAAGATGTTTAAGTCATATAACTAAGCTATAAAATTTAACCAATGTGTATTGGAAGATTGGGAAAATAGGCATGATTGTACAAATCTGGCAGGGTTCAAGGAGATGAAGCGCATACGTAAAACAGCACGTAAATCGATTATCATACCTTGTTAGAGCTTTTGAATTAAATTTGTCGAACAAAATTGTTAAGTTTGGCAATACCTACGATTCAGCAATTAATTTTTACGACATCTTGCAAGTAAACATAAACTTCATCTTACCTTCACATTCCATAGACCGTTTATAAGTTAGACTAGCTTCTCAAAGACAAGTTGCAGACTATTTCTCCACAATCGGTGAAATACAGTGGTTGTGGCACCTTTCACTTCCCATTTTGTTCGAAATTCCCTCCTCTAGACTTTACGAAATATAACTGTGTAGATGATGGCATACATAATCCCATTAATGTTTTATAAAAATTTCATATCCTATTAAGCTATATCTGTAGCCTAGTTTTACTTGAAAATAACCATTGTAACAGCCCAGGTCTTTTGCGGATAGGTTTCCATAATTGAAATATACCATTAGTATAATAATTCTCATGTATAATGTGTTTCTATGGAAGCTGATGTTGTAGTGCTCTTTCACAGGTATTAAAAGATAAAACTAACATTCATTTCTTCGAAGAACCAAACTTCCAAACATTTTTAGAGGTGGTGCGTCTCTTTGTGTTCATAAATTAGACTACTTTGATTGAGGATTCTAATTTCTTTTGATTCATTAAAGATTATTATTTTATTCAAGAATTCAGATTGTTTCTCCCTCGTTGGAGCAGTATATGATTCTTGCTGGCAACTTTCTTATAATTTGACACACATTTCATTAGTGAATGTTTCTCAGGCAGTTAATGGCATTTACTTCATACCCAGTTTTGTAATTCAGGCTGAAATTTGAGAATTACAGCTAGCAAATAAACAAAAAATTAGCATAAGCTTTATTTGTACTTACAACGCACAGCAAAGATTCTTCACAAGTGACAACCGCAAAATCATTTATACAGAATGGGCGCCGTTTCACCTGTTCACAGATCTTTGGAAGGAAAGAAAGATATGCATTTCGAAGGAAACTGAGATGAGAAACTTCGTTATCAAAAAAAGATATATATGTACTGCCTTTCTTTCCTACCATGTTATTTTTGCCTACTGTGAATCTTCAGTTACGGAAAGATGGATTACAAGATTAGTTAACGATTTTCAACTATCTTTCTCGATAAGATAAATCTTTGGTAGACTGTGTTAGTGGCATAATCAAAACTCTGAAATTTCTATGAGATGTATCGCCTTAAAACAGCAATCAACGGAAATGAAAAAGACTATTGAAAGAAGATAAAATTCTACCTAATTTAAAAATAAAATCGAATAGATTATGGAGACATACAATGCAAAAATCAAGTCCGAGTATTTAAGAGCTTTGCAATATTTATCTCGTAATCAAAACGAATCGTCATGCACTTAAACTGGTAACCATTATATCATTCATATATTTTAATTTAATCGTATAATTAATGTAAACATAACGGAGCGTTTGAGGCAAAAGTTGCACTCTAATCACGGAAAAACTTACTTTCCACTACAAACCAATAATCGAAAGTTCCGAGGAAAATCAAAATAAAGCAGAAAGCGAGAACACAATAAAACAAAGAACATGAACGCTCTAAAAATGATTAATTTATATGCATGTTAAAAGGAAGAGAAAGCAATCAAACAACTATCTTGGAATCTTCGACAAACCAACGACAAGATAAGACCATCTTTTATGTTTCGCCAAAAAGACAGGCAAAAAGAAGCAAATAAGTAAAGAACATCTCGACATAAAGGATGCAATTTATGGAATTCGAGACGCATCCATTGATAAGGAAATATTCAGGATGTGTGGCCATCAGAGGGCGCCTCGATCGGCCAGAAAAGAAAGGAGATAAATTGATTTCACTTCGTTTCTTCCTTCTATGTGGTTTTCTTCTTCCTAAGTGCAACCTTTTGTCTGATAAAATATGTAGAAGTGTTACTTTCTCTATACTTTAGGATCGATAAATAGGTGGCAGGGAATCCTCTGTGGTGCATTTCCCTTTTTTTACGTGATTATTCCCTATATCGTAGTTTCATTCTTTCTTTTTAAGTACCCTAAGGGGAAGGACTTCTAAATCTCTGAATGTTTGTTCTTCCTCCAAGAGGCTCGTTTCCAAATTCACACTGGTAATGCCCATGGGGAAGGATCAAATCCGGAATTCTCAGAAGTATGATAAATCTGCATTGCACCCCCTTTTGAATCATTAAGAATAAAACAAATGTGAGAAGCAGAAAAATATTGACACGAGAATAGCTGCAGGACAAATATATTGAGTCAATAATGAAAAGTATTGACTCAAATTTAGGAATAAACAAATTTTTATTTATACAGAATATACCAATCTTTTGAAATGTCTCGTAGATGGTCCCTTCTTGCTTGACAATGATGTCACGCCACTAAATATGCAGATTTGCTCACAAAGAACGAAAACCTAAACCTAGAGCAATTTTGAGCAGTCATTCTGCTTTATTCGAAATCATTGCAAATAAAACTGTAAACTAGATGACAAACAAGCACATATAAATCTGTTCTTTGTGGATGCACATCACTCTCCATTAATTGCTAAACTCAATGTATGACAGAACCTTTGTATTTTCAAATACCTTATGTAAACTGACTCAGGAAACATTAACTAAATAAAATTTAATGAAAACATTCATAAATTATAAACTTCACGTCATCTGAAATCCAACACTCTCCCACCAACCACAGCTTAAGCTCCTGCAAATATTAAACAGTAAAACTTTTAAAAATATACACAGCATTTTAAAATTAAATTTTAAAAAAATTCTTTTGGCTACACTAAACTCGCACTCATTACACTCACCGAATTAAAGCTCTAAGTTTACCACAGGGAAACATACAGCCGGAAACCACAACCAAATCGTGCCAAATTAAAAACTCTCGCCATGTTTCGCACTCATCCGATTATGGAAGATTAACCGTCTTATCTCTACAGAATTTGGTATCTATTCAATTTTTCTAGCAGCCAACTTTAAAAGTGTTATAGCATCTAGTATGCTTAGTAAGAATGCACTAATGAGCTCTGAAAAGACTGTAGAAGAATTATCTTCAAGTCCTATGATACAAACAGAAGATACACAGATAAAACAGAAAGTCAGAAGAAAAGTGCAGAAGACCATTTTATTCAAACACAAAGATCCACACAGACGGTCCCTCTTGGGCTTACATAAGCCAACATGTCTGTCTTAAATAAGTAATGTTGAATTATAATTTAACATAGATTAGCCTAATTGCTCACAGGATTAAGTAACGCGGAGGAAGGCTCTGGTTTGTAGAAAACCGGCGAGACAAGCCTAATGGGAAGAACTCAAAGCCACAGAATCAAATCGCTACTTAGTAACGGTAACAACATGGCCTCAAGTAGACAGAACATGCTCTAAAATCAACTTGCGCAACCCTCACTTAAAAACACTTCTTTCTCCCTCAATCTTAATAAACCCTCGATGTCTCATTTACATTCTGGTATGAAAAGCGTGGGTGGAAAAGAGAGCGATAGAAAAGTTGCGTAGCTCAAAATTCACTATTATTCAAAAAAATTACGTAATTCCTAAGAGCCTATTGGGAAACGCAAAGACAAAATCTGACTTGTGAAAACATTTTTATGTAAGTTTAAATGAATGTTTTTTAAAGTATCACTGAATATTAAAGACTTTGAGAAGAAGGAGATACTCAACAAAACTGCAGTTTACTCAAAGTTTCAATCATACTAAACACGGTGCTGTTTGTTCTGCAACATAAATATTAGTCCTTATTTATTTTTAATAAAATATCTTGCAATTATTTTCTCTTTTTATGGGCATCAAAACGTAAATCTGAAAACAAGATTAATTACAAGATGTTTGTATTCTTTAAACTAAATATTGTTGACTGATGCTTTTATTCTGATATTACTGGTTTGGTACAAAATGCATGACGCAAGTGCATGATGTATAGTAATAAAGTGCATGATATAAGTAATTTCCTATTTTGTGCTAATAGAAAAGAGCTCTCGTTTTTCATTTGATTGCTAGCAAACTATATGATAATTTTAGTGTAGACATTTATTAATTTTTTGCGCATTGCTTACTATCTCTGAAGCTATATTTAAACTTGTCATTTAACTACATCTGAACTAGCAATCAAATTTCATTTGTGTTCTCAGCGCTCTTAGAAACATAAATTGATATCGCTTGAGTATGACGTCCACCTTCACAGAAGATCAAAACATCTAAAGCATAGATGGCACAATGTATTTATCTAAAGCACTGTATATTATTACACATAGTTGTGTCGACATTTAACATCTACTGCAAATCTTAAAACCGGTGCATCTGGAATACTTTTCCATTTCTTCCATATTAATATTCATTTTATTAGGTTTTAATATATCTTTTTCTTTCAGAGACAATTGCCTTATTCGCTACACCCCCAATACTGATTTGCTTCTAAAAATGCGATAAGGATATGTATTTCCTACCTTTCAAAAGTCCATTCCAAAGCACTGTTTTCAGAGAAATGCTATTTACTCCAGCTATATAAACACAGTGCAATTAATACGCTGTTGTTCCTTTTCATCAATTCTTTCCCAGACACCTTGTATTAATCTTTTTTTTTTCCTGGTCCCAGCAGTAGTCCAGTGGTTAAGACCGCTGGATATTGTTGACAGAGGGCTGGAAAACGGTCTTTTCCATAGATTAGCAAGTTTTGCCCCGTGTCATCCAAAATCGAGTGAAAGATATTGTTGTTATTTCCCGACAGGAAACCACGTGTTCGCAGTAAGCGAGCATAGGGCACTGCATATCCGCTATTGTATTTTCATTGTTCATATGTCAGCAAGTAATTATAATGTTCTAGGTTAGATGCTTATACTGAAAGGAATTGAGATTATATGTTCTACATAATAATATACAAAAGAATTTAGTAACATGCAACAGGATACAGTAATATAAATAGGCAATAGAATTCAAGCAATACCTAAGCATAAAAATGCATATGGAACAAATGCACATGTTCAAGATATGAAGCATCAGTTTATATGTCCACGGGGAGTTCGTCACATCAATTCATATGTCCTTTATGTTACAAAGATTCATTGATATTATAAAAAAATGTATATTAGTATATTATCCCCTGTTATGTTATAAAATACATGGCGCTAAAATTGATGTGCCCTGAGTTATTTCATTACGCAGAGAAACAATGTTCTTCTCCGTTCCGGGAGAGAGCATTTATTCTCTTGCAGATTTTATTTTCTGTATTAAATGACGTTCCTTAATTAAATACCTTCTGAATGTTCGCGGATTATTGTCTGGAAATATTTTATCAGCCGCTCTGTTATTTGGAAGTTTGTTAGGTAGTGGTCCAGCGTATCTACTTCGTCACATATGTAACTGAAATCAAATCTGTAGAAATTTGTCCAGAAAAATCCATGTCTCGTGCTGAAGCGTATTAATTGTGGGGAATGGAGGTATTTTGGTGCACATTTACTTTTGGTTTATGATAATGTGTGTGTCTTCCTTGTTGTAGAGTGTTTCTTTCTTCCTTCCACGGAGAATAAGTTTTGTTGCTAAGTTGATGTTTGAGTTATGATCTTGATAGTGTAATGCCTTTTGAGTGCGATCAAGCTTCGATCCCAGGCAAACGAACTGACTGCATTTTTAGCTTTTGTGGATTTCTTCATGTGTTACTTGAATAAGAGCCACATTGTATTAGAAGTTACTGTGCGAAGATATCCTTTTCCTCAGGCAAATAGACCTTGTGAGTATTCAATTAAACTAACCTTCCTTTGCTATGCCCACTATCGGACAACCATAAAGGTCTCTGAATATTGGCATTTTGACCCGATGAACAGGTTGCCACTAACGTGAATAGAGCCAGTTTCTCTTAAAAAAATCTTTCAGAAAGGCTCCATCCTCTTACGCAGATAATTCTCGTGTATTATTTCTTCTGTACTTCAAATATCCATTCTTAAGAATAGCTGCTGCTAATATGATATATAATGTAAATGCGCATTTTCAGTGGATATAAAGGTTATTTTATACTAGGAGTATGGTATCTCTGAAATTAATACCATATCTATAAATAAATATTCTGAGAGGAAAAAAAAATGATATTTTTTCTTTCCAGACAGAATAAAAATTTCGATAACATTTATCATTCACGTGTATATTTTAACATTTTTGTACAACTGAAACGGAATGTGATACATTAGAAATATTAAGTAATCTATCTCCTATTGGAGAAGTTTAAGGAACAATTCAGCGAGTCAGCGCGATATTCATAAATTTGCAGGCCTAGTTTCGAAGGTGTCAATACAGAATCTCCTTCTTCAGACGAAACGAGAAGCCAGTGATAACATAAGGCGTTTCGCATTCATAAAAGTCTTTTAATTATAGTTAATAATCCCAATTACAATCGGTATTTACCCTCAGCTTTTAAGGAAATTAATTCATACTATTTTTAATTTTTCATCAATAGATGTCGCCAGTAGCTTGACTTCCTTCCTCTCATTCTTATCGCTTTATCGTATCTTGTCACTGGCTTCTTTTTCGACATTTGCACTTCAGAAGCTGAAGAAGAAGGTTCTATATTTAAAACTTCGAAATTAGTGCAGCAAATTTATGAATATTACTCTGTTCCTTGTTACTATATCTTCTCCAATAATCGTTATTCTAGGCGTTACTTTAATTCAAAATTAATCTCTGCATATTAAATAGATTATCATAATTCTAAACACAGTTCATAAAACGCTGCTGTTAGCTGCGAAATGGAATACCAGCAGTTTGTTCTAATTATTTACTATCACTAATTTTATTTGCAATTCTTCTAAATTTGTATTTTTGAGAACTCGCACCTTTACTGCATTTTCCAAATTAAATGGTTTCTATTTTTATATATTTAATAGCAACTGTTGTACATAATACATATCTAATTTATTAAACTCTTAATGATCAATTATGTTTTAGACACTTTCACGGTGCATATAACCTAAATAACTAATATCAGTTATCAAGAAGAATAGGATCTGAACCTTTGAAACTTACAAACGATGGAAAATTTGTAATTATGATAAATAACGTGCAAATGTTAATCACACGCTTTGAAACAGGAATCCATGGTTTAAACAAATGTTCACGTACTGAATATTTCTAATAGATATCGAAGCTATACCTCAAAAGGAAATGAATTGTTAAAAAGATCCTTAATTAATTATGAAATAATTACTGAAGCGAAATCTTAATGACTTATCTACTTACTGCAGATGTTTGAGACAACTTCTTATTAAGTGTCAGGGACAGAGTTTGCTCTTGAAAGGCCATTTCATAATTTGATATTTCTAGCGTACATGAAAAACTGCACTTTATATCGAAATGACATTTAAATTCGAAACTCATTAGTATAATCTAAGGAAAACGTAAAGAAATATTTCAGACAAGATATATCATCTTGAATCACAGTAATCTACACGCTATTTTTCAATATACGTATTTCTTAAAGAATGCTAACTAATTATATGTCTGTTTGTTAACATATTAATAATTTTAAGCATTTAATATTTTGATCAATATGTTCATATTATCATATATTTATCAATATTTTAACTAAAACTTTTTGAAATTTATCCGCGCATTTTTTAAATACATATAAATGTTTTTAGAATTCAATAAATAATTATTTTACAGCATTCAGTTTTCAATAGGTTCATTACGCAGTTCTTTAATTTTAATATAGTTCATCCTATTAATAAACTGTGCAAACAAATTAACATAGTTAGCTTTTTATTTTATTTTACCTTTCTTTAAATTTAAAAACTCTGATGTGGACACCACATAGCTTCTTTGTACTGCTTATTAAATGATACAAATTTTTGTTGGAATTCATTTCAATGTATTTCCTCATTTCATTAGAGATATATTTTTCATTCAATTAATTCAGTTATCACTTGGCGGCAAAGCAAAAATACGTAAAAACTGAAAATATCTTCATTAAAAATTGTAAAATACAGAAAATCATAAAACAGCAAATATATTTAAAAAATGTACAATTAAAATTAGAGTTTTTACGCAAAAACAAGCAATTCAACCAGCTGGCAAAAAGGCAGATTTTTCGGTGCACAAAATTGAAAGTTCAATTTTGGTTCCACTCGGCAAAAAGACATTGAAGTTGCAGAAACTGACTTAATTCATTGTTTTACTGAAGAGTTTCAAATTTAAAGAAACGGTGGCTGCATTAGGCTTAGTAGCACTTAAACAACTTTTAAATGCTTGACAATTCTACAGCTATTGCATGCAGATTAATGGCATATAAACCTCAACCGCAACATAATTCAATCACTTTTAGAGCAAAAAATGCAGAATTTACCAATACATAAGAAATGCAGAATTTACCAATACATAAGAGTAAGAAAGCTCAGCTCACCGAGCTAAGTGAGTGTATATATATATATAGACAAAAACAAAACAATGCACCGAGAAGATATAAAGCAAATTGGACACAAATTGATATGCATACAGGTTTCGACGAAAAATGCAAAATTTTACATTTTGGCTATCAATGAATGAACGGTTGTGGCTACAGCGCATCTGATCTGCGCAACTGGCAGGATATTTGAGCAGAAATTACAATTCCAGGTCATAAATTCTTCACGAATTTCATTCCGCGTACTCTAGTAGACAGCAACTATGCCTCGCAGAACGATATACGCAGATGTCAGAATTTGAGAGAGGTCGTGTATTGGGCTCAAAGAAGCCGGTTGGTCTTATCAGCGAATAGCTCGACATTTCAATAGGAGCGATGCCACTATTAGACGCTGTTGGCAGAAATGGGTGAACCATGGCCTCACACAGCGTCCAGAAGGAAGCGGTAGGCCTAGAGAAACGACAGAAAGTGAAGACTGAGCAATCGTCAGAGCAGCACGCAAAGCCCCAGATGCGTGATTATCATCGATTGTACGTGCAACTAGTGCTTCAGTGACCGCAAGGACCATTCATAGATGGCTCACAGAAAGGGGGCTGAGGTCACGGCGCCCCTTGCGCCGACTACCATTGACCTCTGTACAACGTCAAGCCCGTTTGCAGTGGTGTCGGTCTCATTCGCATTGGAATGTCACTGACTGGAGTAGAATAGTCTTCAGTGACGAGTCCCGCTTTGAACTGAGCCCCGATGACCAGCGAAGGCGAGTCTGGAGACGCCCCGGCCAGCGGTGTGATACCAATCTGACTGTCTTCCGGCAGATAGGCCTACAACCAGAAGTGATGGTCTGCGGTGCCAGTTCATTTCAAAGTAGGACCACTTTAGTTGTCATCCGCCGCAACCTTACAGCACAGAGGTACGTCGACGAAGTTCTAAAGCTCGTTGTGTTCCTTTTCATCTCACGCCACCCTGGGCTTACATTTCAGCAAGATAATGCCCGCCCCCACACTGCACGTGTTTCTACTGCTTGCCAAACATTACCTTGACCAGCAAGTTCGCCGGATCTCTCTTCTGTTGAGGACGTTTGGAACATTATGGGCAGAATTATGCGCCACGTGGACAGAATTTGGCACGATACCCCTCAGGAGGACATCCGCAACTTCTATCAATCGATGACAAGTCGAATAACTGCTTGCATAATGGCCAGAGGTGGACAAACGCGTTACTGACTTTTTCACTTTGTGAAGTACTATCACTTCAATAAATCATCCAATTTTTCTCAAACTGTAATCATTGGTTTTTCTGTACATGTACATCACTTCTACCGATTTTCGTCCCATTCGAATAACTCTTTCTTGGTGCGTCTTTTTTTTTTTTTTTTTTTTTTTTTTTGTCTAAGAATGTATATTTACTAGCATGAAGAAATTTCTTTTTACTTTATATATATATATATATATACGCTTACATTTGGTGCGACCGATTTCAACCAAAAAGAGAGGTGCACAACCACATGTTATGGCAGTTCCATGTACAAAATTTCAAACTTCTTACGCGACTCGTTTTCGAGCTACGAGAGATACATAGGTACGTAAGTACGTACGACGTGATGAAAAATTCTCTTCTGAATTCATTTTAAATACGTTTTAAATTCGTTTTGAAAGATTTGTCCTTTATTATTTCCGCACGTACAAATATCACGCAAATACATCGCTCATATGGATGCAATAGCGGTCTAAATAGATATTTTCCTTGAAATACGATACCCAAAATTGTTCGCTATTACAATACTTCATGCAAGGAAGTAAGAAAAAAAAAATTATTATTTTCCATCATTTTTATTACTGAATGCTGATAAAGTCAGTAAATTCAGAGTTATAATGCGCTAAAGCTAAACCTTAAACATTGAATAGTTAGATATTCTACTTAGGATTTTAAGTCTCTTAATCTTATTGATTTGCCGTGCTTGCTACATTTCTTAGTATGCAAAGTAAGCGGACTAAACAGGATGTATTGAAAATCCTGATATCGCTAATCTCGAATGGTATGCAAACATCTCTGTAAAACTAGTCTTTATGATATAGCTTTCAATCTATATTCTTTAACGTAATACTATTTCCGACTTCTGCAGTAATTTAATTTTGTTTTTAAGTAAATAATATGCATCGGCTATCCGTGGTTTAACATTGCGTTTTCATTTTTCTAACACCAGATATCCGTTTCTATTGAATAAATATTTATAAATATTCATTTCATGTTTATGCAATTTATCTACCTATTTAATAATTTTACAAAATTTTCAAAACGTGCATTAATGTTTATTAAAACGGTAAAATATGCTATTATGCACATATGTTCCCATAGAATTAACAGAAAATTTGCTCATAACGAGAACAATAAAATGAATGCTACTGTATAGCGAATTGCTTAACTTTACAAACACAAAATATATAAAACTTTTAATTTAAAAAAAATAATTTTATTTATAAATTCGAAGATCATATTTTCGATTAGATAGGATATATTTTATTTCCAGTTTATTTTAATTCACTAAACTTTTCAAAATCTTTAAGTTTGAATATTTCAAACAAGAATTTTAAATTATTAATTAAACCTTGTACAGTCGGGTTACGTTAGAAAAATTTCAAATAATTCGTATTTTTTCACGAAATCTGTGATTAATTTTGTTTACCAACGAAGAAACCTTTTTTGATATACATTCTTTGTATAAATTTTAGCGCATAATATTATTGCTTGCGCACAGGTTCATAATAGATTGAATGCATCCGTCCGCACCAAAAGTATATAAATATATGTATGTATATATTCATTCACTCTGCTGCTCGGCTCAGTGAGCTCAGGTTCTTCATTCTTATATGTTTGTAAATTGAGTATTTTTTGCTTTAAAAATGATTGAATTATGTTGTTTTTATCTTCCAGTTAAGATTTTTATGCCTTTAGGTAACCTGCATGTTATAGTTGTATAATTATCAACAATTTAAAAGTTGTTGAAGTGCGGCTAAGTCTAATTTTTTTTACCGTAGCAGCCATGTTTGTTTACATTTGAAACTTAGCATAATAATGGATTTGTTGCCAATCTAGAGAAACTAAGCTTCGCAACAACAAAGTAACTTTTATTATTGCGAATTAAATTATGCTTAATCCATTCTAGAATTATCATTTAAGTTATCAAATTATCCCAAATATTGACTCAGCGTAGCGTCCATAACAAATAAAATCAGTTTCTCGCCTTCAGTACAAACAGTTGACAACAAAAGTAAACTTTCAGTTTTGAGCACCAAAAAATCTGTCTTCTTGCCTGCTAGCCGAATTGCTTGTTTTTGGTTAAAAACTAATTTTAATTGTCATTTTTTAAAATTTTAACTGTATTTGTTGTTTTATGTGTTTCATTATCTTTAAATTTTTAATGAAGATATTTTCTGTTTTTATTACTTTTGCCTTGCCGCGAAGTGAGAACTGAATTAATTGAATGAGAAATGCATCTTTAATTAAATTCAAGGAAATAAGCGTTTTGTATTAGCAGAAAATACTGTTACCAGTTGTTATGTATTAATTGTTTCTTAATTTCAAGTCATAAGGTTTATTTGATCCTTAATTCCAGTTTTGTGAATAATTTAAGTTTATTCGTTTGTTGTTTTAGTTTTGGTTAAAGTAATGGTTGTAAATTAAATCTGTAAAATTTTGATAAACTTTAAATTTAAGTTAGGAGCTTTAATTTCTTTTTCTTTTTATCTTTAAAGTGAAGTTCTTTAACTTTTAGTTTTGTTAACGAACTTAAATTTTACTTTGGTTTTTCATACTGATAGTTTTGACCCTCAAGGTTATTTTAATAATTTAAAGTTTTTGTTTGTTACACATTTCGGTGTGTTAAATTTTTAATAAGTTTGTTTAACGTTTTCCCCTCATTCTGTTAACGTTTTCATGAATACATATTTTCTGACTCTGGTAGTAAGATCAAGTGTTAAAGAAACATAACTTTGGAAATGATTACTCATCCTTATTTCCACTGTAAAAACATCTATTACCGTGTCTGTATTTGATTGAACTTAATTTGTCAAATATTAATTCTTAAACCTCAGTACCTAAATTGTTTAACTGTAATGAAAATTATATTATAGTTCGACAGCCTCATCCGTGACCATGAGCGCAAACACGCATGCTCCATTCGGACCAAATTATTCTCAAAATAGGGTGGAAGGATGGGGACTTTCTTTCCCTCCACCATACATCTTTCCGAAGATGAGAAGACCTTTCACGTCGCAGCAAGTAATACCTTCCCTTTTGGACGAGTCAATGTGTTTTGGCAGAATGCCAACCTGGGTGGCGCATGAGACGGTCGAACTATACTAGTTATTTGTCGAACAAATTTGTCGGCTTGGAATTCGAGTTCTCAGAATTTCCTTATCTTGAGCAGACTGCTCCCCGAATTCCTTTGCCAAGTGTTTTACCATATGTGCGGTTTAGAATATTCTGTACCCGTTTACGCCGACAGGTTTTACACAGAGCTCTTCCCCGAGGGATTACTTCGGTGCGTGGAATTTTGAAGTCGTTAGGCTCCCACCCATGTTTCTTTGGGACCCCTCTGTGAGGCTAGCTTTTTACGTCATCTTTCAGTGGAGGGGTTTTGACTATAGTCTTGAGGAGCAGCACTACAGAACGGAAATGTCCGCCAACTTCTGGTAGCCGGCGAAGACCTTTCCCCAGACGAATTTGCGTTTCGCTCCTTTTGGGCTGCCATAATTTGGCGACTTTTCCATCTTCACTCATCGCCAAGTTCAAGGTCCTCGCCAATGAAGAAAAAAGACTGCTACGTCGTCAGAGAGAGATGGAGCGGGAGACAGAGGCGACACCAACAGATACCTTGGACAGATGCAGTGGCTGTTTTTGAATTAGAATTCCTGCTACTGACTACTACTGTTGTACCTCTCACATAGAGCGAGAATAAGCCTGGCGAGAATAAGTTTCGTCGTTGTGTTCGAGTTAACTAGTAGCCCTTATTTATTGGCAGCTGTGATTTCGTTTCACCTGAATTTGAAGCTGTTGCGATAAAACTTGCCAAATCATTTTATGTTGACAATTGTGTCACGTCAGTCAATGATGCCGAAGAGCTAAAGGTTTTATGAGGCAGTCGATTAATATTATGGCAAAAGCAAAAATGGATCTTCGAATGTGGACTTTTAATCACTATGGTGATCAAGAGCTGAAGATAGTGATCAACTCTCGGCATTTCCAGGCTTGCAGTGGGACTGACGAGATGACAGCCTTACAATATCTGTCCAAAGAGAAACCGTTAAAAGAGACTTATCAAAAAGGAGACTATTGTCTCTAATCCATGCTGTTTTTGACCCGCTGGATTTCTTTGTGCCCGTCATATTACCTGCGAAATTAATTCCTCAAGATGCTTTGGACAACAAAATCGGATTGGGATAAGCCATTATCTGATGAACTTCAAACAAGATTTCCGAGATGGTACGAGAGGTTGTATAGTCTTTCCCGCTTTAAAATTACCTCGTCGCATGGGTTATGGAAAGAAGGATTCGTGGACTCTACACGTCTTTTACGATGCCAGTCAATCCGCTTATGCAATCGTCATTTACTGAAGAAGTAAGAAAGAAGACAAAGTTTTCGTGGAATTCGTCAGAGCAAAATCACGCGTATCGCCCTTAGGAAATAGCTATTCCGTGTTTGGAGTTGCTAGCTTATGTTCTAGGTGCACGGTTGCCAAGGCATACTGTTGAAGCCCTGTCTTTAGTTGATGTCCCGATATGTTACTGAACAGACGCTACTGTGGCTCATAACTGGATACAACGAGAGGAAAATTGGGGCACATTTGTAAAAAATAGAGTAAAGGAAATTCGGAAACTTTCGAAACAGGAAAGTTGGAGACATATCTCTGAGAAATTGAATCGTGCAGATGTGGCATCTCGTGGCTGAACTCCAGAACATTTACGGCAATGCATTTGATGGGAGGGCCCCGAATTTCGGAAAAGCTCTCCGGATGAATGGCCAGACTTTGAGTTTACTCCAGACGAAAATTCTGTTGCAGCAGAAATTAAAAAAGGAGTGATTGTCAATTTGAGTATAAAATTAGAAGTTCACGAGTGGTAAAAACGTTTTCCGAGTTTTTCTAAAAAATAGTTCGTTTAACCAAGACTCTTCTCGTGCGAATTCTAGGGAAATCGTTGATGAATTTCGAGGAGTTACTGACCGTCCTGTGTGATGCTGAATCCACATCAAACAGCTGTCCTTTAACGTACATCTATGATGATTCGGAAGAGCTCGTACCTCTGACACCTTCCCTGGTTTTGCAAGATATAAAACAAGTGGAGGAACCAGATCTGGATCATATCGATTCCCAGAAACTGAATGTACGTGCAAATTACTGCAATACGTTGAGACAAGAACTGAGAAGTCGCTTCCGCAAGGAATATCTGGCTTAACTTGTGCAGAAGGCCAGCGTTTCATGTCAGACCTAAAAGTGGGGGGACGTAGTCCTTATAGAACTAGACAATACAAACGTGTAATGTGGCCAATGGGCAAAATTGTAAAAATATTCAATAGTAGATATGGGGCTACAAGAGTGGTACAAGGAAAAACAAGCAGTGGATATTTAGTGAGACCAATCAAAAAACTGTATCCACTAGAAGTTTCAACTGCCAGTGATCCTGTGCTAACTCTGGCAACTGAAAACAGATCTAAATACGGTAGACTCTTGAAACCAAGGAATAATGCACGATATAGACGTTTTGGACTTATATCCTTTTTTTGCTTAGCAGTGACTGTAATTAGAAATTTATTCTTTATTGATTTCATTTTAGTATGATCTATTATATATATTTTACCAAGTTTCTTTAACCAAGTTTTTTCTTTTCTTTTGTTAACCAAGTTTCTTTTATGAACCAAGTTTCTTTTCCCTAAACTACTGCATTAGTATTGTTTTGTTTTATTGGTAATGTTAGAAAATTTTGTGTAATGTCTGATTTTGAGAAAATCAGGGTAAGAGGATGTTGCGCCTCTCACATACAGCGAGAATAAGTCTGGCAACAACTGCAGGTAGAAAACTTCTGCAGCGCTTGAATGGCAACAGCGAATAAAATTCCAGAGATGTATGTGGAATGGAACCAATTTCATCGAGGAAAAACGAATCCACTGCCCGCTGCGTATGTTAGTAAAATATATTTTTACAATTAGCTGCATTTTGAAAGGATAAAATTCTTATGTTTTGAGTTTGCGGTACTTAACCTCCTAAAGTTGTCTCGAGTTTAGAAATTTAAGCTGGGCTTATCCTCGTTGTGCAGATAAGTTCAATTTTTGTTATTGTGTTTATAGTATATAATTTGCAAATATATGATTAGAATTCTATTAAATACATTTATCAAAATTCTGGAATGGAGTTTAAAATTTTCGATGTAGAGTATTCATTGCTATGTCGGAGCCAGTGGCAGTCAGGTGTAAAGTAAGAACGTTTTGCTCACGACATAACAACTACCATCTTTACACCTGACATGGCAGGAGTTTGCGCACCCGAAATGGATCCTCCTGAAGAATTCTGGTGGGCGAGCCATGCAGAGGTGACTGCAGAGCTTCACGAAATCAAAAACTAACCAAATTTTTTGTTTATTCATTTTCCAGAAACGTTACTTTATGGCTCCTTCTTTCCAGTTTGTGAATCTGCGCTTGGGGTATCTCTCCAGCAGTAACAATTAACTTCAGGTTTTGCTTGTTTCAGTAAAAGTGTTAAGAGGCAGTGTAATATAAAATTGAATGTTAAAACAAAATTTTCGCTCCCGGTGTAAACCGGTATGTTTGTTAACCTCCCTTAATAACCTTTTTCAGTATTTAATATGAGTTTTCTGTTAAATTGATTTTTCCTTTAATTTTTCATTTTCACAGTTGAGTGAAAGTACAAATCGTGTAATAATGCAAATCACTTGAGCTGGGCCCACTGCCCGTGGTGATGCCCGTACTAAATGTCGACCGGCCACAACCTATTTACCTCAAATTGTAACTATGTACCACAGAATTTGTCACTAATCCTTGCCGCAAGTTCTATTCAAATACTATAATTAATCTAAAACGATGTATTAAAGAAAACTTTAGATGTTAAACTTTAGATGTTATTGCTTTACATACTTGTTATTGTAATTATTGTATCTATCCATCCAACTGCAAAGTACCCGTGTAAAGTATATCTGAGACAATATTGTCTGCAATACAAATTATGCACCATTAGTATATAACTGTGTATTATGAATGCTATATAACTATGTATTATGAATGCTGCAATGTAAACTAATTCCCGAGCAAGGTATTAGCGTGTCCGTACTATGAAGTGTACCGTCAGGGTACACTTCTATAAATGGTTAATACAGTGGCTCAGTTTTGCCCATGGCGATGTTTTGGTGCCTCCTGTACTTCTTTCTGTCTCTCTGTCTGGATTTCTGTCTGTCTGTCTGGATTTCTATCTGTCTGTTTGTTTTAATTTTGAATATTTTTAGAACACTGGACCTTTTAAACTAAAATGAGTTTTGGCACATTACAATTCTCATTTAACTCCAGAATGTTTATACTTTATGTTTCATAATTAACTATTAGATTGACTGCTTGTACATCTATATTGAACACAGTCTTGGGACAGAGCAGAATGTTTACAAGTAGCGCATGCGCATTAGGTAAGCAGCGCTGAAACGTCTGTAAAAAACTGTTTATTGTTTATTAGTTTAATTTTCTTTAATACATCGCTTTAGATTAATTATAGTATTTGAATAGAACTTGCGGCAAGGATTAGGTAATTCTTGAGATGATATTTTTTTTTTTTTTTCATTCTGAGTTATAAAATGAATGAGATGTACCGCTATTAAGTGAACCTAGCGCCAGAGTACTGCTTTGGTAAATAAATATAGTGAATTTTAAAAAGTGCATTTATTCTCTTGTGGTTTATGAGCTATTGACGAAGTAGATTTAATTCAAAGTTCAAAGATTTAATTTAAAGTTTAAATGAAATGAAAAAATTCGTTTAATTTAATATTCCGTACAAGGAAGTCATGGTGGTGTACACATCACATCCTTTATTTTAGTTTTAATATCTTCTGCAGCTATAATAGAACGACAAGTTGTTTTCTCAAACAGTGTTTGATAAAATAATACTATATTTATTTACGACTTCTATTGTTTATTTTCGTATTTCAAATCAAAATAAAAGTGTCTGTAACCAAAAATCATGTTACGAATCACGTTAGAGGACTGATGGAAAAATGCTAACTCAATATAAGAGATTCTCGTACAGTAAGCAAACACAGCTATTCTTCATCTAAAAATTCTTGCCCCTCCCCCGAAAAAGAAAACAGGAAATGTACATGAAAAAGAGCTCACAAACTTTTAGACGTTCCTGTTTGACACAGACTTCTCTTCGAGGCTTTAAATCTTGAGTGACAGAGATTTTAGCAATTGTGAAATCCCATCAACTTGAAATACTGAAATTCAGCAATTTATTTTATTTGTTTTCCAGGAAGCGCTTGGATTTAGCCAAAAACTTTCCTTTTGTAATCCGGATTTTATTCTTTAAAAAAAAAATTTTTGGAGGGTGCAAAAATCAGCACACACGTCTACGACAAAAGAGAAAAATGTGGCATATAATCGCTACAGGGATTTTCAAAATTTTACATCTATTTTAAAGAGATATGCCAATAGAATTTTACCAAATTACCAAAAATAAAAACGCAAAATTATTAGATATTTCTTTAATCGGTGAATAAGCTCATTTATTCATAAAATGCTATCAAACAACACTGTACAAACGATACACATTTTAAAAATTATATTAGATTGTAAGATATTAGGTATTTTTGGAATCAGGCAAAATGAAAAATAAGCAACGCCTTCGCCGGGAACCACGAAGGCGCGCTAAGAAGGCCTCCCCCCATTTAAAGGGCGGTTGTGGTTTTTAGGGGACACAGTCGCCAAACCCTGGGTGTGGAGAATCATTATCCACCACCCTTTTAGTTCGGGCGCCAATGTAGAGACATTAGGCACTCTTTTTTAAAGCAAGAGACTTGAAAAATGAGCAACGCCTTTGTCAGGAATCGAACCGCGGACTTCTGGAATATGAGCCCAGCGTGCAGACCACTATACCACGAAGGCACTTTAAGAAGGCGGGAGAAATACCTTATAAGATATATGATCTAATTATTTCTGCAAAAAAAAATTAACATCTTCCTCAAGTCAGTTGTTGAACTACATATTCTTAATTCTGCAATGATACTTTAGTGTGTAATACATAATTTTAAGTTTACATTTTTGTATGGTTAGTGATAGCGCTGTAATTCTAAATGTGTGCCAAATATGAGAATATGTGCATTATTTTTTTAATTTATTTCGCCTTAAGCGGATATAAAATATTTTTTCACGGATTGATAACGAGGCGGAACCAATGTCTTAAAAAATTAATATTTTTTTTATTTTTCTTTAAATGTTTTTATTTAAATAGGTATATCAAAATTCAGCCTATCTTTTCTTCCCGAGGTGACTCTATCTCCTTCGATGTTGAATCGGCCTTCAATGAAAAACAGCGTAACTAAATTAAACAGGCCACATGTAGACGAACACTTAGAATATATTGTAAATAACATTAAAAATTACAATTTAAATTTTATTTTTCATGAATACGTTGCTTACATGTCATGGAATACATCATTCTCGCCGCTCGTTCGAAGTGCCTTGTTGTTAGAGAAGAGTTGTGTTGCAGTGTGCTTCTTACAAACGATAACTATGCGAGAAATTTTAAAGGCTCTGTTTTTAACATTCCCCTTTTGAGTTTCGGGAACATGGATTCGGGAACATGAACACCTTTTTATCCATATCTTAAGGGAGGTTTAACAACACGTTTAGTTCTTCTTGTAACAAGATGGTAATAGAAATTCCTTTGGTTCATAGAAAGTTCTCCTTCTAACATAACATTCTCCACATTTGCGACATGGTTCTCACCATCAAGTTTTTTACGAACAGTTAAAGAACACAATCTTTTAATGGGTCTAATCACAAGTCCTGCTTTAGTTTTAATTTTGGCGATTCCAGCTACTCCATCTTTGCTGGTGTAAATCGATAATATTCTTCCTAAAGGCCAATACAATTCTTTGAGTTTATCAGTCCATATTAATGCAATATCTCCAACGTTAGGGACATAAACTCTGTTCTTTGGTGTAATTGTCGCAAGTATTCACTTCGAAACCTGACTCAAAGATTTGACATCAACTTTCTTCTGTAGACAAATCTTTTTTTCAAGTCTTTTCTAGTAGTTTCTATTTGACTTAGGGGATTCTCTTTCAAAAATAGGTCAGGTTTTAATGGGTTTAAGTCCTCTGAATCGTTATTGATATAGGTTAGACGTCTCACATTTAGTTGGCTTAATTGGCTTAGCACAGAGAACGGTTTCCATTTCTTGATAGTTTAGAGACTTTCGTCCTAATACATTTTTCTGCATTCGTTTTAGAAAGCCAATCAACCTCTCTCGAAAGCCTCCCCACTATGAGGCTGCTGGAGAAATAAGTTCCAAGTAATAGGATAAATATATACTTTTAATCTCTCTAGATCTACATTTTTCAATAAATTTTCAGCTCTAGTAAATTTAGTTGCGTTGTCTGAGTATATTACTAAGGGCGACAGCGACGAGCTATGAATCTTCTAAGTGCCAATAAGAAATTGTTTGTTGATAGAGAAGTTCTAAATGTTTTACTCTATACATTGCGCAGGTTAAAATTAGAATCCATACCTTCTTTCTTTCTTTCAGTGGTAATATACCTGCTACGCCCATTCCAATAATTTCAAAAATGCATGCATTTTTTACTCGATCTTCAGGAAGCATTTTCACTGGAATAACAGGGGGTTTGACTCTAAATCATTAACAAAAATGGAAGTTTTGATTACTGCTTTTATAGTTCGTCTACTTTTCAGTATCGACTAATTTTCCCTCAAAGCTACCATTAGAGACTGTACTCCACAATGTCCAAGTTCTTGATGTTTAGACAGAATCAGGCACCTAACTACATGATGATCTGATGGTAGAACAATCGGGACTCTGAAGGTTTCATTGCCGTCTCTCAAAAGAAGTTTTGTTTTAATTCTCAAAATTCCATCAGCGTCTGTAAATGTCGACAATGATTTTAGACGCTGAGTTTTCTCACTATGGAAAGAGTCTTCTCAAACAGTTTTCAAAATTTTAAGTTCAGCTTCTTTAAGCTCTTTAGATAGTTCTCCTGAACTTTTGTTAGGTGTCTTGGAATTCCTATAAAACCTATGTATCCAACTAGTAATTCTAATTATTCTTTTATAGGAGGATATGTGGTTATAATAATTATCATTACTTTGATTCATGTGAGATACTATAGTTTTCTTCTTTTCTGCATTTACCACATCTCTCGTCAGGTGATAGATCATAATCCGGGTATTTATCTTTAGAATCGCTAAGCCAGGGAGGACCTTCGTGCCATTTTTGCTTTAGTAAGGTTCTTACTGAACAACCTGTTGATGGTATATCGGCAGGATTTTTAGATCCAGGAACAAACTTCCATTTTTTGGATACTGATAAAGTTCTAATATCATTTGCACGGTTAGATATTAGTTAGGAATTAACGTTATTAATAACGTCAATATAGTTAGGATAACGTTAATATAGTTAAGAATTAACGTTATCGGGCAAGTGAAACCTATAGGATCAAATAATTGATGTGCTTTAGACAAAACGTTTCCTTTAGTCATTGGTTCATTGTTCTTCTCAGTTTCTATCAATTGGCATGACAGGGTGTCATTCTTAGTATCCCATTTGAGATCTAAAAACGATACATCGTTTTAGTCTACATAGGCTGAGCTATCTCTAAAGAAATCTTGTATCTCAAGAAGATAATTACTTCTCCATCCACGTAAGTCAAATTTAGCTGCTCTTAAAATTTTTTTAGACTGTCTTTTGAAATATTCTAAGCTAGCAACAGAGTCAATACTTGCAACACAATTATCCACGTAAAATGAATATTTCAATTTCATTGCAATTTCTTTTAAAGGCTCTTCTACTTGATCTAGAACATGATTCAAAACAGCTGCAAGTAAAAAGGGGCTACTTGAAATACCGAATACGACTCTGTAATGTCTATATGTGATTAACTGTTGAGGATCTCCACCTTTCTACCACATAAACCGTAAAGCATGTATATAGTTTTCGTTTAGGCCTATGTGGAAAAAGGCTTGCGTAATGTCTGCAACAATTTTTTCCCCACGTAAACCTATTTAAAATTGTCGAAGTCATTTCAATTAGATTGTGACCCTTTTCGAAGCAGTCATTCAATGATGCGGAGCTGCTAGTTCTAGAAGAACCATCAAACACAGGATGAACGTTAGTGGTAGAGTTATCCTTAAATATCTCTCTAAGCGGCAAATAATGTATACCCAACTTTTCCTTCAACTTACCTGATCAACTTGTTCAATTGATACCTTATTTTTCCCATTAATTGAAAACCTCTTTATATTCATTTATAATTGATTCTTTTATATAAGAGATTCCACTGTGCTTTTAAGTCTTTTTGGGGCTAACTTTATTATCTGGTAAAGGAGGATGTCCTTGTAACCACGGTAAATGAACCTTGTGTCTGCCATTACCGTCTCTGCTAAGAGTTTCTCTGAAATGTTTCAAAGCCAGTTCTTGGGTCTCTGTTTTAGTGCATTTTTCGCCACTATCTTTAATACCCGAAGTATCTAAACTCCAGAGATCTTCAATCTTTGCGTTATTCACTTGAACTGACAACACTAGCATTGAACTGTTTGCCGAAGGATCTTTTTTCTCATATTTACCCACTACTGTCCACCCCAAGAGAGTATGAACGGCAACGAAGCCTCCTGAAAGATGCTTTATGTTCCCCGTTGATAATGCTCCCGCACAGTCAGCTCCAATGAGGAAATGGATTTCATCCGAATTATTTTCATATAGACAAGATTTATCATTTATAGACATACCACTTATTAAAGTACCAAGACCAATTGGTTTAAGCAATGCGAATCATTCAACTTAAGAATAAAAGCACAAATTTTATTTTCGTCTAAAACTTCTAATTCACAATTAAAGCTTCCATCTATATTTGCGAGCTTAACGCGATATTTTTGTTGCTTTTCTGTGTGTGGAATTCCTTCGAATAAACCATGGTTTACAGATATTTCTCCTATCTTCTTTACTTTCAACTGGTTAGCAACGAATTTAGACACATAACGTTTTTGGCTACTCATGTCTATAATTATTCTTACAAGGTACTTTATATTGTTTTCCGTAACGTACACTATCAAAGTTTGAAATCAAACTTCACTTAAAAAGTTATTGTTGAAAGAAGAGTATTCTGAGAAATGTCCTTTACCTCAGTAATTACGGCATTATCACTCGACTGTTTTTTTCCGAGTAACACATTATTTCCAAATGCCTTTTGCTGCTACATATGCTGCACTTTACCTTTGATTTGAGAAGAAATATGACCAGATTTCAAGCTCCGGAAACAAATTCTGTTTTTTTTATTAGTAGTGATTTCTTGGTTTTCATATGGTAAATCCTTTCCGTATAAACAATCTTTGCTTAAATGTGAATCCTTTCCACAGAAGGTACAATATTTAGATTTAAAGGCCAAATTGCTCGTTAATAACTCAGGAACCTGTCACGGGACGAGACTTTTCTTTTTGTTTTTCTAATCGCACGCCAGCCGGTCTGGAATTAGCAAGTGTATCTGGGGGTGGTACTGGTGAGTTATTGAAAGTGTAACTCTGCTTTTTCTTTAGCCATTAACTGTTTGTACAAAACGCCAATTAGATCATTAATAGAATACTCATCTCCTAATTATTTATTAAATTCGAATATTAAATCCCTCGGTAATGCCTGTAAGATTATAGGTGCCAATAAGACGCTGAACATGTTCAAACTTACACCTAGCGATTCCAAGTTTCTAATATTAATTTGAATTTTATCAAACAATTTCCGAAAATTCACTACGTGACTAGAACGTTTAAGTGTGGGTATTCCTATTAACTGTTTCATGTGTGTTTTATCAAAACTTCTTCCCTTCCAAATCTTTCTTCAAGTAACGAAACAGCTTTTTTATAATTGTCGCTTGAAATAGAAAAATCTTCTATAGTTTCCAAAGCAGTTCCAGCTAAATGGGCTTTTAAATAATTGAATATACTAACATCGTCAAGTGATTTGTTATTATGTATCGATATTTCGAATGAGTTCCAGAATGTAAGCCAATCACTTAACATTCAATAAAATTTTGGAATTGTTATTTTAGGTAGTTCCACATTAAGCGTTTGCTGAGTATTTGCATCCAAATTAAGTGATGAGTGGGAAGAGTTGACTGACTTATTCATTTAATTCAAAGATCGTAAATATTTGTTTGCTCTAAATCTTCACGTAATGATTTTTTTCTCTGTATTTTTTGGAGGATTCAAGTTCTTTATCAAGATCTTTGGAATCTACTAGCTTTTCTCTTTGGTATCTACAACTGTTCTAAGTAAAACTCAATCTCACTATCATCGGCAGTTACTTCTGCTTTTGTAATTTCTGCTTCAATTTTTGAATAAAGTTTTGTAACTGACGCTCTTAATGTTGATCGTTTTCGAATACACAATGTTAAGGCTTCAGTGGCCACTTTACTTAATTTATGTTACGTTTATATGCTTAATTCAAATTCAGTACTAAATATGATATTAAAATATATTTCAGACAAATTATATCATATTACGTAACATAGATCACCATCCCGGCGAGGATACCATTATAAAAAATTAATAACTTTTTATTTTTCTTTAAAGGATTTTATTTCAATAGGAATATCAAACTTCAGCCTACCTTTTCTTTCCGACGTCACTGTATCTCCTTCAATGTTGAATCAGCATTCAATAAAAAACAGCGTAACTAAATTCAACACGCCACACGTAGACGAACATTAGAATATATTTAAAACAACATTAAAAATTACAGTTCAAATTTTATCTCTCATGAATACGTTGCTTACATGTCATGGAATACATCATTCTCACCGCTCGTTCGAAGTGCATTGTTTTTAGAGAAGAGTTGAGTTGCAGTATGCTTCTCACAAATGATAACTATGCGCGAAATTTTAAAGGTTCTGCTTTTAACACAATGTATAAATAATTTCTAGGACTGACACAGCGGTAAAATTTTTTCTAGGATTGTTTCTGTGGCATCCGTGTAACTAATGGTACAATTCTAGTCCAAATCACTTCTTCTTGGACGCGTTGAATGCTTTCAAAAGTATGTTACCCAAAAATTTGGATTAAAACTCATTTAAATTTGATTATTTTCAGATGTGAGCACTACAGTCAAAAACTAAATTTGCACAGTGTTTTAAAATTACTTGAAAACTATTGTTTCCAAGTTATTTAAACATATGAAATGGAAACTATTTTTTCGATATTTTCCCTTATATTTTGTTAAGCATTTTAGTCTCTGCCGAAAAATATTTGATAAAAAAATCACATCACTTTTGTACGAAGTGTTTCTCTACTTCACCTTTTGAATTTCAAATAAAACCCGTTTTGGGGGAAACTAAATCAAACTCTAGAAGACAGTTATTTCTTGTAATTTTTAATAAGTATTATACCCAAAATCAGAACATTTATGACTAATTTGAAAAGAAATCATTATCATCATATTCATATGTATGAAAAGCTCACTTGCGATTTACTGCTAATAATAAATATCAGTTATCATGAATGCTTATAATATTCAACAATGTATGATAGTTCAAAACGAAAATATTACAGTTCGAATTATAATACATCTAAAACAAACTAAATCCATAATGATGTTTAAGATCAGAAGAAAAAATAAAATATTGCTTCTTTTTTAAACTTGTCGTCATTTTTCTCCTAATACATATTGTTAATTTTCTGAAAAATGAAAACTTGGAAATTTTTCCAAAGTTTTGTCAAATCAAAATAAAGTATGCAAATTATAATTATTTCTTTCGATATTCTATTTTGGGAAAAAATCAAACTGATGAATAAAATCTTACTTAAAATGACACTTGGCTTTCTTTTAAATCATTTCTAGATATAGAGAGCGACTATTTAAACTTATATTGGGATATGATTAAACAGTCACAACAGGGTAATACCCATACATAAGGTATTACACATTATACTTAATAATATACCACATAAATATTTTTAAAGAATAAGAATTAATGTCAATATTTTTAAAAATCACTTGTTTCTCATAAAGAGAAATAATGTTTTGTACGTAAGTGTATCTTGAATGATAAATGCACTTTTAAGAAATAGTGAAGTACGGATGTACTAAACATCTGTGAATGCAGCAGTAGTACAAGAACATTGGTTTCCTGTGCACAGGCAAAGGCACTAATTAGCTAAGAGTTTCTAGCCAAACGTAACCAAACTCAAATTTGAGCTTTGCACAAAGCCAGCTAAAATCAGTAATTTCCACTGCTGCGACTTTAGTATGCCGCAGAAAATTACTTGGAAGGTTTTGCACCAATAACTTCAATTGAAACCTTAGAAACTGCAGATGTTGCAATATTTACAGCCAGATGATTAAATCAAGAGCTACATAGTATTTCGTATTAGCATGCAAGAAATTTTGCCAAAGGATGGTTTTGTTGCAAATGTAGTATTCAGTGATAAAATTACATGTGAAATGATTAACTGTCATTAAAATAGAATTATATTTATTTAGATTAAAGCAAAGTACTCGAGAACTACTTGCCTAGGCGAGTGATTCTTCTCGGAAGGTATTTTAAGGGAAAGTGGCTCGTATCCACGTTATACACGGAGAAAATCACGAAACGTTCCATGCATCCAGCCTTTCAGACGGGATTTGATCCCAGTTCGAAACAATAGTGCGCAGATATTTTATCGCTAAGCCGTTGGTAAACACAATATTCGAATATGAAGCACGGAAAGTTTATATCCTCTCATTCAATAGAAGAAGAATTTAGCAAAAAACGTCTTTCGAGTTATTTCCCATAGATGTATGGCCTCTTTTTTTATCTCCGAGGACACAATGACGTCAACGTCATATCTTGATGGCTTTTCCAGTGAACCTGTATTGAACCTCTTTGTACCTGATTGTACCTAACCTCATTGTACCTGATTGATGAGTTCCTATGTCTTTAAATTAGTGAACATGAAAAAGACTATTTAGCATTGTTCAGATGGCCACCAAAATTTCCCGATCATACCTACAGTGTTTTTTCCTTTGGGGATATGTTATAGGCAGAGTTTGTATACCCCCTTGCTGTTATCAATATACGAAAGAGTGCAAGCAAAATGAAAGGCCAGAGCGGATGCACGTTCGTATAGCAAAAGTATCTGTAAGAAAACTAGTGGTCGCGTAACAAAGTATCTATAATAAATAAAATGATATAATAAAAATATGACCATTTATTGTACTGTTATTAAAATTTGAAAATTTTTCTTTTCATTTCAGTAGACTTATTGTAATACTTTACGAAATACAGTATTTTGATACACTATAAATCATTTGTGAAACCTAGTATATCTGACTGTCAGAGCTTTTTATGCAGAACCTAAATTACAAGTATTAAAATTTCTCTTTACAACATGAATTACAAAGGCAATTACCTATACTGTAGTAAAAGTCTTCTATCGAATCAATTCAAGTTTAGCATTTAAATATTATGTTTTGAATGAAGTCCTACAGTGATTTAACTATTCAATTTAATTAAAATACTTTAAAAATGAGTTAATCAAATGTTACGAAAAACTGTCAAAACAATAATTCATAGAAAAGGAACTATCGACTAAATTTATATATTTAAAGAATTGTACAGTTTTAAACTCATTTCCATAAAATTAATTTAATATCGGTGAAAACTACTGCAGTAATTAAGAATTAATTAGCAACTTCTAGCGAATACAATCAATAAAAACCTGAAAATATTACGAAGTGAAGCTAGGGTCGTTGAATAAAAAAACATATGCCTATTGAAGCATATAACTTGAGTAACGTTGCGTTTGTTTTTATAAATTCAAGTGGTCGTTGAAAAGGCTCGACATGCAAATGCTTTAATGGGTAACATAAAAAATAGACAAGTAAATAAAGCTGAAAGGAAGCTCTGAAAAAAATTTTGTACTGAAGAAAAAATTGTATCAAAAAGTGTTGTTTCGTTAATGACTGAGTAATTAAGGCTAACAACTTTGACCAGAGTGTGTTCAAATTTTCTCTGTGTTATCCGAATTCTGATATACATGAGTGGGCATTTTTATGTGTCAAACTATTGTCCATTTTTTGTAATACTCATTTGCATATATTTTTAATTTCGGTGTTGCCTACTAATGGGAATAAAATAAAAAAATAACGTTTTAATTTCATTTCAGATATAGTTTTTGTTTTGTTCTTGTTTCTCCAGTCCTCTTGTATAATATTTGAGGGAAGTTTTATGTCTTTAAATGTGCTGCAATGACTATCCAAGCGCTAAAAATGCAAATCATTAGAACGAATTCGAACCTATTACGAATGATAATATCAAGAAATAAGAAATATACCTCTCAAAATCTCAGTTGAATTCAACTAGTTTAATATCAGTATACCTAAAATGATATTAATATTTACTTTCAAAGCATTTTGTTAAGGGGTAAGTCATTCATTGTCTGCAACTTACTCAAACTTTCATCCGTGAACATATTCACAATGTTCATATCCATAATGTTTCTAGATAAAACATGGGTCCCTATATCACCGTAATATGTACTGAAATTGAACAAATGTAATTGATCGCTATGTTAGCTGTAACCGTAACTCCACACTCTTATAGCTTTCCGTTAATTTCGAGAAGCAAAATATACTATAGAGACATTAGGTATTTTTTGAAAGCAAAAAAGATGAAAAATGAGCAACGTCCTCGCAGGGAATCGAACCACGGACCTCTGAAATACGCGCCCAGCGTGCTGATCACTACACTACGAAGGCATACTAAGAAGGCGAGAGAAATATCTTATAGTGCTAGAAATATCTCGCGGCGGGTTGAAATCTATTTAACGCCCGAAGAGTAAGCATCTCCTCTCAGTTGTTCAGTTATTGTTTTTGAGAGTTGTTACTTCAGCGTGAACTGAGATATCCCAGTTAGCTTTCTCTTTAGATGCACTTAGCATTGCGTTATGATTAACGTTGTTAGTAGTTTGAAGAGTAACTATTGATTATACTGTTTGATGCTGAGACATTTGTACGCATATTTCTGAGGAAAATTCCACAGCTCTGATATATTTCATTTGATAAGACTAAATTTCGTTAACCTATTACCGGACTTGTGCATTCAATCTATTACGAACCCACGCAACAATATCCTTAAAATTCCCAATATTGTCTAGAGTTGCAACACATTTATTTTTATATTCATTATGTTATTTTTATTTGTAATTTCCTCAAAAATAATGCAGAGTGATAACATCTGGTGACAGCATTCTTTTATTTGAAAAGTGATTTGACACAAAAGCAAAACTAACACATTGAGGTTTGAAGATACTACATTTAATTGCTTTATAACGAGAGCTTGTCCTCAAAATGAGCTCATTCTTGTCGTATTTACGTATTTAGCGTAATTCCAAGAGCACATTTAATACTGATAATCTGTTGTTCTCAATCACATATTTATTATAAATACACAGTTTAAGAAATTGTGGATTATCGCATAATAATTCTTTTTCGGGAAAGTCCATTCGTAACTCCAGAGTAAAATATCACTTCCGGTTTATCTATTTTAGGCAAAATCTAATATGTTGTTCCCATTGTTAAACACTAAAACTGAAATGTTTGGGATTATATTTTAATATAGTTTTTCATTTAAAACCGTTATGGGCTTCAAGTGAAGTACCACTTCTCATTTCCATTAAAGAATGTTATGGGCTTCAAGTAAAGTATCACTTCCGTTTGTCCGTTAAAAGACTGTAATGGGTTTCCTGTAAAGTACCCCTTCCTGTTCTCCAGTTTTATCTAAAATCTAAGCTACATTTTATATGAATGTAGACCAAAAATTTTGGAAAAATAGAAATGTTTGGAATCTTCATATACGAATTATCGTGAACAAAAAAACAAATTGTCACCCACAGACAAATATTATTGTAAAAATAATAAAAGCTTGTTGTGGGAACGCGAATTCGTGCTTATTCACTGAAAACTCATTATCAAATTTTTGAACCGAAAAATGACCTCTCTTACCTATTATAAGTTAGCGGGAAGTAAAACCAGCGACTGCTTTTTGTCCCCTATAGTGCTTTATGGGCTTTAAGTACTACTTCCAGTTGCCCAGTTTTATTCAAAATCTAATAAACTCTTTATATGAATGCAGAAAGCTTAAATACCGAAAATGTAAAATTTTTGGAAGTTTCATATAATAATTCATGTATAGAAAATCATCACACACGTATACAAAGACACGGACTCGCAAACAGACAGACGTCATTCTAAAAATAGTGGTGAAAACATGTTGTGGGGACTCTGATTTACGTTTATTCATTGAAAACTCACTATCGGATTTTTGGACTAAAAAGATTTCCTCTCTTAACCTATCTATAGAGGTTGGCAAGAGGTAAAAATGTAAAGCATCTCAGGAAGCATTCTCACCTTCAGAAAAATACTCGGCGGAAAATGCATTTTTCCTCCTTAATTCTTTACCGTGCAAATTATTACGATTCTATGTTGAATGTTGTAAGAATTTACAAAAGAAACAATAACCATAGAAAACTAATGTGACTTTGGTTTATATCATAGAATATTTATTTTAAATATAAATATTTGAATAATCTTTACTGTCTGCCATATATTTAGAGCGAGGGAAATCGTGTCTTTTGTTTACAAAAACCACATTACCTTGATGCTAAACAAAGAAAAATTTTTCAGCATGTACTGATAACGAACGGTGATGAATAAATTATAAAACGTTATCTGCATCCCTCTAACAATTTTAAAAAATAACCCACTGCGTTCAAGAAAGAAACCAACGGCTAAATCTTTTTTCATCTTTTATTCCACTTTGACAGAGGGTTTATTCATTGCAATGCGACGTGTTGAAACTTAATAAAGAAGTTCTACAATGAAAATATCAAAACTTGGGGTTAACATAATTTAGCTTTGTGCCGTGTCACAATTTAACTTTCAGCTTCTGGCTAAAATACAGGTTGCGTATTGTTTTTGAAAGAATAATTTATGAGGAAAACGCTGTGTGAATCGATTTGTAAGATTGCATTATCCCCATGCCAGATATACTTCTATTCACGATTTTAAACACTATTTCCTTTTTTTTTTTTTTTTTTTTTTTTTTTTTTTTTTTTTTCCATTTATAAGTCTTTTTTATGCAGTTGCTTACATGATGTTTAAAGCTTATTTTTGAAAGAAAATCTTTCTCAACTTTTTTTAACTTATTGATGGACAGCTAGACTACCCGTAAAACACATTCGGTTGTATTTGAGCACATCTTCTACAGTAAATAATTAATAATTTGCAAATCTCTTATCTGCAGAACTTTTCTTAACACATAAATATTATCATTTTATTTTTTCAAATAAGATCATAATTTTAAAATTAAATTACAAATTATTTAGTTAAGGCAAACACATGCAGATTAATATCTTTCACATATTATGAAATATATAATTTTTCATGTCATGGAAGTATGTTGTTTATCACTTCAATAAATAAATGAAAGGAAAGCCACTGCAGTAGGGAAGGGCCCTGGTTCGACTCCCGGGGAATACATGGATGTTTGTAAATATAGAATGTCTTTGCGGCATGGGGACACTGTAAATATATGGCGAGACGAAAATCCTCTCGTGTGGTTTGGTTGAAGGGGAGATGTGTAGGGGAACTCCCCCCCCCCGGGTGTTCTCCCTCAAAATCGGGGTAAAAGTAGAAGTCCAACCTCCTTGAGGCTCTGGCTACCATTCTTCCATGAAATTCACTGACAAAACAACAACAACAATGAAAGGAAATCGCGTTTCTTAATAAACTTTGAAGAAGAGCGTTTATCACTTGTATAGTGTCGATACCGATATTTCACTTATATTATACTATTAGAAAACCCACGTAAAGAGATGTAAAATAAACCAATACAAACCTTTGGTCTTGCAAAATATACATTTATATAATATCCTATATTTCGTAATAATATTTAAATTTATTGGTAAACTTAAAAAATAATTAAATTGTGATATTTAAAAGACGTTAACCCCAAATAAATATTACGAGCAAATAGATATTACTAAGTCTTTACGAAAGAAACTTCCTAGTGGGAAAAATATTATATAAAACAAAATTTTAATTCTGAAGAACGTTATAACTATACCATATAATAAAATCTCATAAAAAATTTCGACACATAAACATACAAATGACATATATGTAAAAATGCAGGTGTTTAACAAAAGTTCAATAACGATACAGTTTCTCAAACACAGGCACCTTTATTACACGAATTCTACATATTAAGCAAATAGTAACCTTGGGTTAACATCAGTTTGTAGAGACATTAGGTATTTTTTGGAGGCAGGAAAGATGAAAAATAGGCAACGTTTTCGCCGGAAATCTAACCACGAACCTCTGGAATACCGGCCCAGTATGCAGAACCACTACACCACGAAGGCACGCTAGGAAGGCTTATCCGTATTCACTGATTTCCACCAGCGGACTGAGTTGTGGTAACAGTATCTCTGGATCGCAGCAGAAAAAGTGTACATCTGAATTTACTGAATGTGATGTCAGTTTCGTAATTCGCTGTTTCTCAGTTTTGAAAACATAACACTACGGGAGAGAAAAGTGAGTTTTACTTTTAACTCGATTTCTCTAGTAAAAAAACAAAATATCAGTTAATTACAAGATGACTAGTGTCAGGAGTACACAGAGAGAAGATAAACTTTCAAAATTATTTCTTCGCAGACGTAACTAATCATTAAATCAACAAACGGAAAAAAGGTTCGAAGATTCAGTTTGTAACACTTATCTCTACTTCTTAATTATTTCAAATTCAAATCCTACTCTCAAATATTACGTATTATCTAATTCAGGCCTCGGCAACCTATGACCTACGAGTCACCAAGTGACCCATTTCACAGTTTCAAGAAACCCACTTGAATTCCGAAAATAAAGCATGATACATAAAAATTAATTATAGAACATCCATATGAAACGACCACTTTATGAACACATAAAAAGTTCGGTAATAAATAATAATTATAACATTTTTCTTTGATAACAAAGTTGTAGTAACAAGCATTATTTTTATTTTTAAAAAATAAAAAAAAATTCAAGAGGAAATCGTTACGTTTGACAACACCAATCCATAATCCATAATTTAAAAAATGGCTTTGTCATTTTGTCCGCATTTGGTTCTACTAATAAATGTGAGAAAATATTTTCACGCGTGAAATTTATTTGAAGTGAAAACAGGAGCAGCTTAATTATAGAAAATTCAGATGCTTGTAGTCGTCTTAAGATGACTAACTATTACATAATCCAAACTTCACTTAATTGACGTAACAAGTTCAACATCAGGAAAGCCATTGATATCAGAGAGAAAAGTAAAAGTTTATTAAGTTAATTTTTATAATCATTAGAACTATACTTTTAATGTTTAAAATTTAAAACGTGTTGTAATTATGTGCTTGGTAAAATTTATCTTAATATTCACTAAGAAAAACTGTTCTAAAATGAAATTTTCACTAACCCGAAACGTCTTACATGCATTTTGTTCTGCCCCGCATCCAAAAACGTTGCCGACGTCGGATCTAATTGCTGAGTTATCACTATTATCTTAATAATTTCTGAAATCATACAAATATAAACACCTAACATTTATCCTACTTTATTACTTGTGAGGGACAAACTACTAAGTTGTTTGCCATTCAAATTTGTATAAATATTCTGGAAAGAGAGAGTCAATGACGAAACTGATATGTACAGAAAAAAGTGCAAATTGTTTGTAAACCTCAACTATAGCTAATGTCACTATACCCCCTGAAGAAGAAAACTTTAATCTTTAAGTTCTCAAATGGATTTTATAAAAAATTTAATTGGTTTCCACATTCCGATACTTTTGTAGCCTCTTCACACAAAATTTCATCTTACGTTGGTGACTCTTCTGTATCCTTCCAGCCGAACCTGGAAAGAAATAAAATCTTATAATATTTATGCATAGTGGTATATTTTGTTTCACTAAAAGGTATTCATTTAAACAAGGCTAATTACATATAATCCTTAGTAATTATTTCTACCATTGTTGTGCCTTTGCTGAAACCATCGAAATATATATGTCGTGTTACTGAGTATAACTACTCCTAATCACGTCTACATAGTACGTTAGTAAAGATCGAATATTTTCGAATACACCTTAGCACTACAAAGCTCCTCTAATGTTTAAAAACAAGCATATTTTTACTTAAACGTATTTTAATCGTAGATTTAATTTTCCTTCCTACTTCATTACTCTTTAAATACGTATCCATACAAGGTAAAAGTAAGAATGCAAGTTTCACATTTCAACTTATGGGAATCATTTCAAAACAATTAACTTTGAAGTGTTTCCAGAATTATAAGCTATTTCTAGCATTAAAATTTTACATTTAATAGAAGCCATTTGCATTTCCTTGATATTTTTCAAAAACACTTCAGTATGAAATAATATAAGAAAATTAACTTCGTCTTTTTTGAGTCCGCTGCTTCACTCTGTTTCTAATCTTGATGCCATCGTCCCTTGAACTCCGAATACCGTCGAATCCTCGCCTCCTTCACGTGGCTGCTGTATTCTTCTGACAGTAGATATCTTTCGTGTTTCTGATGATTGCACAGTTCCTTGACGCATCGACGGCTGTCTTCTCGCCGATTGTTGCAAAGATCTTTGGCCTGTAGACATTTCATCGGTGCTGCTGCCTAAAATTCCTATAAAGACATATGTTCTTTTTTTTTCCCCACAAGTGCGGAACTCATTCTTCTTGTGTTTACTCTTTTCGTTTGCGACATCCATATTTTGGGTGGATATTCTTTTGGACCGGCTGTTGTGCTTTTCTTGTGGTCTGCTTCCGCGTTACACCTCACCCTGCTTGTCAAATTGCACGGACTTTAACTCTTTAGACTTTACGTCAGGCTTTGCAAACTTTACATCAAGCCTACTTATTCCCCTCCCCTTTTCTTGGAAAAAGATCTTGTCCACGGTTTTATATCCGCCTTCTTTCTCCTTTTATTTTAATATAGGTTTTGCCTTCTGTTGCCTTACCCGACATATTCAGGTTGTTAGCTATACTGAAGGTTTTCGCCTTAATTTGCTGTAGGCGCGAGTTTGCATTTAGAGAGCCATTTCATCAACCAAACCAAAATTCACAAATTGTTTGAATGCACTCTCAGATATGCAAACTCCTATGAGCAACAAAATACCATGATTTGAAAAACTCTTATCCAAGAAAACGGCACAAAAAGTCACTAATGTTTTTGATGAATATGCAAATAGTTAAATTTTATATCATTTTCTTATTTCCATGTTTCGCATTTGGTTAATGTTGAAATTTGATTATACAGCTTAATTTTCGTTTTCTTTAGAATCTTTTTGAGGGGCTGCCAGAAAATATTAAGCAACAAAGATAAAATAGATGTAGAAACATTTCAGCGCATTTTACATTGATTATAAAGAGATGCAAATAAAACACTTATTCTCCTTCCAACAGCTTTGGAATTATGTTTATCAGGCTTCTTTTGAACTGAATAAATAAACACATAGAATTCTATAACAAAATGTACATCAAATCCTCTCATGACCCGTATTTTGAAAACTACTTTTGCATATTATTTACTTACATTATTTGGTACCTATGTATTAACTCAACACCTAGGTAGAAGTCCCCAGATTTTTATAACGTGCCAAACTCTGGCAACCATGGGCAAAACCATTCATTTGGCAACATGCTCATCCTAACAGTCCTATAGTCAAGCAGCGCTGCCACTTTCGTAAGCGTTCTTTTTCGTTTTATTACAAGTTCAAACGATTTTTATAACAATTCGTGATATTTTTTGCCTCGAACTTACTTTAAAAATATGAGCTTTTGGAATTTACCAGCAATTAAAGAAACTCCAATAACATTTCTGCGCGAATACAGAATTTTGCTGAACATTTTCTAAAGGAAACAATGACGAAATGCGTTTCCTGGATAGTTATTGTTGTCGAGGATTGCATGAAGACGAGTCTCCGCAATTCCTTATTTGAAGCGAAAGCTGATCGTTATGTACTTTTGGAGAAGAATAACGCAAATAATTTACAGAAATCTTTGAAGAAGAAAGGTAGTGTTTTACTTTTTTAATGTATCAAGTAATCCTTATTTAATAATTCAAATTTGTATTCTATATTACTAAAGTGTTTTTTTTCTTTTCACATACTGATAATGTTTAGCGACTTAGATAAATAGTAATATTTCTGTTACCTTTCTAAAAAATAAGATGCGAAAACCACCAACTTGCACCCTAGAAATAGCTTCTACCTTTTCATCTGTAGAAAATCGCCATTGCGCGAAGAGGTGGTTACGTTAATAAGTACCCATTACTTAATGTTTCAAGAAGTTACCAAGAATAAACTTACTTTATTAATTCATGTAATAAAATAAATCTAGGATCCTTTTGTAAATATCCTTAATGCAATACATTATGAACTCGAGCCCTTTCTAATTACGATATCTAAACTCAAAAATTTACCATATTTTATTATTGAAAAATAATTTAGTCTCCGTCATTCTTATTTAACTATAAACATTTAAAATTTGTTAATCTTCTTCGTAATTTTTAATGTATGTCAATTGCGTTATTGCGATTACTTCTGTAAACTCGTTTTATTTGAGCTTTGCTGTTTCCATTTCATCTTAGGAAACATAGAATAAAAACAGGTCTCATGTGTCTTAAAATTTTTAAATTGGCATTCCCTTTTACAATTCTGTTATAATTCACGTAAACTCTAAATTACATATGTAGCTTTATAGTATATTATATTTTATAATTGCCATTTAAAAGATTTCTAACAATAATGGATCTCAATAAAAGCTTTTGCAAAGACTTTTCTTTCCCTAATATGTAATTTCAATGTAACTTGCCGACTTTAAAACCCACTTAACTAGTACCTAGTAAAAATATGTCAATATAGCATAAATGTGTTAAATAAGGTATTATTGTTACCTAAACTGGATTTAGTTTTCATTTCGCAAATAAAATCGCATCTTGGGGAAATAACAGGCATTTGCATCTATATTGTAAAAGGTCTTCCGTTTGCCTTATAAATTTAAATATTAAATTGATTACCATTATAACAAATCAGGACATTTAAAACAAATAATTATATTTCATAACGTTTTGATATTCCCAACAAATTAATGAAAAGGTATGAAGTAAGTTACAAGTATTGCTACACGTTTGAAGGAAATGTAGTGTATATGGTAGAGCAAAACGGTGAATGGTACATTAAAACTTGGTATAAGTACAAATCACGTGGTCTAGCTTAAAGTGATTATCCCAAATCAGGCGGAACTTGCGACCGCAAGTTACAGCTATGGTATAGATGTTTGTGTTTGTAATCGTTCCGTGTCGCAACTGGGTATTGCAGTGATCTAGAAAGTAACTGATCGAAGCTCAGAGTTATAGTAAGGGCGAGAGTTTAGAGGGACACAATTTTAAGTCGTTCCCGTCGACTGGAGAGAAGTGAAGAAAACATTTGCTTGCGAAAGAAATGTCTAAATAAGAAAATTTACTGAAAGCCTTTGCTCTTCGAACCATTATTTCTTTCATTGTATTAATACAAAATTTGTGGCGCTCAGCGAAAGCAGCAGACTGTGCCTTGGCAACATGGACGTCCATTACACTCAAAAATAGAGTAGTCCTTGGTAAAATAGAGAAACATCTCTCAGACACTAAGTAAGCAGAAACCACTATGAATAACAATATGTTTGAAATGATCAGAATTTAAAACAGATAAACAGGATAACGCTTGGCGTCTGCAGCTATAAAGCTAAGTAATCCCCGAAATACATGTAAGTTTATCACAGAACAATATGTTAAATAAGGTAAGTTTGTTTTCATTCAGCAAGAAGTATAAATCAGAGTTTTTGTTTCAGGTACTCAGAGCATGTAATAATAGTATGAACAAAAAGACTTTGTAAAATATAGAAATTGCTATTAGTACATAATACTCAACATTGTAACTTATTAGACTTCTTTGCTGTGATGGTTCCGTTTCGTTCACCTCCGTGGTCGGAAGCCATCTTAGCGGAGAGCTTCCTTACTCACTAATGCAGCAGTGTCGGTAGAAACTGGAAGCATTCAAAACGGTTGGCAGTTTGAGACAGCAAAGTGAGTTTGAATCTTAGTGTGCGTTGTTTTTGTTTTAAAGGTTTGACTTTACTGTTATTCTGTCTCATATGTCTGGACATCACTGATTGCACTAAAACTTGTGAGCCCTATTTTTGGCTCACCTTGTGTATTGTTGAAAGGATATTATTTCCATGAGTGGCGGCTTCTTCCAGGCATTGTATTGTTAGTTTCATACTAATTGTAGTCGTCAAGTAAAGCTTTAGTACTTTATAAACATGTATTTCGTGAACTTAATAAATTGATGTCTTTAATGACATAAAATTTCACCATAATAAATAAGCATTTTTGCAATAATATGCATTACAAATGTTTTATTGCATTGCAAATATTTCTTCACGTTTTTTTTTAAATTTATTCAAATTCAGAAAAAAGTATTTTTTAGTTGTTTTTTCAGATATTGAGCATTAATTTCTTTTAGAAAACAAGGGGAATATTTCCATGATTTTCTTCTCGTTTTTATTTCTGCAAATTTCGCTTTTACAATTTAGTAATCTCTGTCGAATTGGAATACCATTTGAAAGAACGAATAAATACTATCTTTATAAAATATCAATAAAGTGTTTTGATAACTTCTACTAACCATCCAGATGAATATGAGATCAGCTAATGACATATTCTGGAATTTAGCTCAAACCTGAATATTTTGTTTTCTATCCTGTATTTAGTATGCTCTTTAATACTGCTTTTCGATTAGAGATAAAATATTCGCTCTGCTTGATGCTGCGACTTTTTTTCTTGTAATTGTTTTCTTTACATTTTATTGTATATTATTAAGTATAGAACACTATAACATAAGTCTTATACAATAGGTACTACTAAACATTGTAACAGCATAAAATAGAAATAATTAGTTTGAAAGTAACTCACAATATTTTAATACTCATAATACTTTAATAATTATAAATGTTTACTTTGCATATTATTGTATTATCGTTTTTGGCAGCAGTTTTTATCTTTAGAATTCGATTTGTTTATTAAAAATGTAGAAGATGAGATTTTTGACTACTGAGCTGGTGAATAAAAATTATATTTGATGTTGATATGGTAATCTTTTTATTTTATAGTAAGAATTTATATGCATTGTATTATATTGTACCAATTGAAGATCCATAAAGGCGTACTGTTTATATTTGTTATAAAATCATTACTGTATAATTGTAAATTCATAACATTGAGAATGCGTAAGCCAATATAAACAATAAATTCAGTCATTTCAATTATAATGTTGCTTTGTGAAAGCCAATTAAACCCATTCTATGACTAAGATCCAGTGTAAAATAACTAAAATTAAAAACAATACAAAGTAAGTAAATCAAACTAACCTTTATTTATGGTGACACGATTAAGAATACAAGTTACATTTTAAATTGGTGGTGACTGGTCATCTAATTATCTGTAGAAACAACGGGAAAAAATAATTTGTAAAACATACCTTCTTTAACATATATAAATTTTCACAGTTCACGGATGGGACCCACCATAGAAAATTTGGATTACTTGATACAGATGAAAACAATGATAGGATACAATCTCGTCGCAGGGAATAATTACTATAGGTTGAGAAAATCATCTGTAAGAAGAAAAAATGTATGAGATAAAATTAATCAAAGGCAACTGTTTCGGAGGCCAGGCTTCCCTCCTTTTTGCGGCTTCCAACCAGTAGGACACCAGTCTTTCCCAATCCACAGGCTATTCGTAAGTCAGTAAATAAGCAATAATTATGGATTCAGTACGCCTTTCTTTTGTGCAGGTTGTTTAAACGTTCGTCACATCCTTGTCTCCGAAGCTGCTGCCCTCCACGCTGTACCGTAGAAGTGTAATCTTTTTGTCTGAAGAACGTCTAACCAAAATTTCTTTCCTCCATATCTCTTCCCAAACGCGCAGCAACTTTTGTACTCGGCGAGATCTTGAAAAAATTGGCGAAGTATGATGATCGGAAGAACGCCAAGCACAGCAACCTTAAACTAAGGAACATTGAAATCTTCACGGGAAGGGGTTTCCCCACTACTACAAGACGCCAGCTATCGTGGTTCAATAATGCAGCCTTCAAGACCACTCTGCTGGGTCAACCTTATCTCTGCTTATGTAAAGGGGGGGGGAAGCACTAACCTCGCCCGGGGTGCAACTCCAATATGGCGAAGTACCTAACCGACGACTTTTCCTTCCCGTAAACACTCTTCCCATAGAACATCCCTGCTGTGGCATCCCTGCTAGAGATGTCACAGCAAACAGGGTTCCGTTTAAGTAAAACCTCCAGATGGTGCAGTCATCAGAACATGTGTTAAAACGCTTGGCGAAAGAATTTCGGGTGCAGAAATCCCCAGGTAAGGAATTCTGAGAAACAAATTCTCATCCGACAAACTTTGTATGTGAAAAATTACAGAGCCAGTGAATAGTTTTTCAATACAATAAACGAATTAAGTACAGCAAAAATTAAACTATTATTTAACAATTAAGTTCATTAAAATGTTGACACAATGTAAATTGTTTCTTCAGCAGAAATTAAGTATACACGCTCATTATCCAGATTGAGTTTCAGTTACAATTGATTTACTTTACCACCAGTCAGAAAATATGAATTCGATAAACTTTAATAGAAAGAGGGGTAAAAATTAAGAACTTTTAAAACAACCAAACTTAAATTTAAAGTTTACAAAAAGTTACAGTTTAAACTTACAACCAACTTTAAACAACTAAAGGAAAAAATTAATAACTTCAATTACTGGTCAAACAGAATTAAGAAATCAAAAACTTAAAACTTGAAAATAATAACAAAATTATACATAACAATTTTATTTTCTTTCACGAAGTAATAGTTTCCGTGTAAAAGGGAAAAAAATATTAAATGCTGTATCACACTTCTGATAATTAGGTTTTTGAATTCCATGTACTCATTCCTCATGCATTCATAACCTACTTCAAGAAGTTTTTAACTATTTATTTATTTGTTTAACCAGAATACCCAAGCTTTATCTGTCTTAAAGGAGAAATGCCTTCATGAAGGACTGCCTAGATAAACTTTATTCACATGATGTACGAGTAGAAGCGAGGAAAACAGACAATTTCAGCTGTAAACAAAAATTTCGTGAAAGTTGTAAAAAACAGTTGTTTCATATTACAAAAGAAATTTAAGGAAAACTATCCGTCTTCTATTTACCGTATTTGCCGGCTTATAAGACGCACCCTGTCCTTCATACACATTTTTGAACAATAAAATTGTATTACCGATCATTATAATGAATTTACAGTATTTTAAATATAAAGTAATACTTTTTGCAAATACCCAATCTATCTGGGAAAGAATATCTTTTACTCTTCTTCGTCAAAACCCAGACAATCATCTCCAGAGCTGAATGAAGTGTCACTTGAAATTGCACACACTTAAAAGCCGTTCACAAGAATTGGAAAGCATAAACGAACCCAGCTATCATCGTTGATGATTCACTGAACTCTACGTTACTCTAATATTCTCACACTTCAAGGAAACAAGAAAAAATCGCATAACTTCTAATAGAGAATTTCCAGATATGAATGTAATCAAAAACTGAGTTTCAACGTATAAAACGCAATATCGGCGTATAAGATGCACCCCGTTTTTCAGACCTATTTTCAAAGAAACAAGTGCGTCTTATACGCCGGCAAATACGGTAATTAGAAATCTGACTGAATCATCGTAATAATGTAATTTCTTTAGAATAAATTCTAGGAGAATGATAAATGAGAAACTTCAAGGTTGAAAAATGAGTCAAGATATTTTTTAATTGTAACTGGAATACAGTTTTCAACAGATGTCTAAAATGAAATACTTATTTCAAAGTTTCATTAATTTGAGATAGATTTAATTTAATTTTAATGTAAGTCATTAAGTAATATTTTTAAAATAGCGTATTTATTATACTATTTCATTTTTATATTGATTTAACTTTAATATACTTTAAAAACTCTCTTCGTAAAAAATATGTTTATACGTTACTAGAGGAACAAATTGTAGAACAGGGAAAGGCATATACTTTAATCACAAGCGAAAAAGGTCTTTCTAAGTGAAACATGGCGGCATGACCGTCGCAAGGTGCTATGATGCTTGCATTTATTATGGTGTACCTATTGTTTACCAGGACGTGATGAGGAAAATCCCCTTTCCTTAGAAATTTTTAAAGATCTGCAATTTGAAATGGCATTTTGTGCACTTAGTTTCGTAACTTTTCCGTTGAATAATTCACAGATAATGAGCAAGGGTTTATTACGACCCTCAGTTCAGATCAACCAATGAAATATAATATAGGCATGGCAGTGAGTTAAATAATCAATAATTACTAAAAGATTTATCTTGAATATAGACTGAATTATAGATTTATAGCTTTATCACCTGACTATAAAAATTTATAGATTTATCACTTGACTTTCACACAAATAAATAAAGCTTAGACTTTTAATGCACTACAGAATTCTTTCCATGTTTTATGAAATACTGAATTCTTGTGTAGTTTGGTTTCTTACATTTATATCTTTGCCACAAAAACGAAAACAAAATAAAAAATACATACACGTAGGAAAATATCTGGCGTGATGACAATGATACCTATGCGAAGGATATATTTTTCGACGCAGTCCGAAAAATGTTCGAATTTGTCTGCATGCAAGAAATCATAAAAAAACCGTTATTTAGCTTGAAGGAAACTTTTCCTTTAATAAATTATCCGATTGAAAATCGGTTAGTTTAGAGCTGGAGCACCTTTTTTAAGCAAAGGTTTAGTGGTGAAATGTTTCTTTCCTAAGTTCCATTTCTGATCATTCTTCTTATCTGAACGCTAGTCGTCTTTCACTGTTTAATTTCTTAATTAAAACTTCTAGAAGTGATAAAACTTTATTCTTCGCCAGATGCATATGCATTCTAGTATAACAACTATTCTCAACTTACGTTGATCGTTAGTATAGTCGTACGCATATATGAGCATATATGTTTACTGCAATAACAGATGTGCACTACAGCTGCCAATTTTGGTAGTTTGCATGCGAAATGAGGTAGAAAAGCCATGAAAATATAATTAAATAGGATTTCTTAACAGGCCGGATTAAGTCACATTTGGCCAGCGGACCATTTTTTTCCCATCGCTGTTGTAGAATAATATATTAATAACTTCTATAAATGTTCAAAATGAATCACTTCTTTAAAAAATAAATAATAAGAATTATAGTAATAATAATAATAAAATGGAAATATGAGATTAAATTACTGAAATTTACAAGTGACGTAGATGGAAAAGTGCTGGTTCTAAATTATCGAATTTAAGAAATTGTACTAATCACGTCAAATTTATTTCAGTTACATTCTTCACAAAATATCAGACACTTACATTGCATTCATTATATACTCCACGAAACATCAAATTTTATGAAATAATACTGTTAGTGCTTAAAACGTTAAGTAAAATAGCATTCGTTTCCAAATATATGAAAATTATTTACTTTTTAAAAAAGTATTTCTTCCAATTCTATGTATTTGATTCGAAACCTCTATCGAAACTAAAGCTACTTTTATTAAAGACGTAAAAATTTGACTTTAGACCATTTTTTACCAAAGAAGTTTCATAGACTTTTCAGATAGGATAGCCTATCTTTTGCTGATGGCCGAGGGCATTTTATGATTTATTTACCGAGGGCATTTTATGATTTATTTACCGAGGGCATTTTATGTTAACAATTCTGGCATCATAACTCCATTTCAAATAACTCGGCTTCTTAAAAAGCGTAATTATTTAGCGTCGGATACCTTGCAGAGTCATTGGGTTTATTTTTAAGCAGGAGATGTGAAAAAATGTAATATTCCCCTTGCTAGACTCAAACCTGGACTTCTGGAATAAGCTTCGAGTGTAGTACCGTTACACCACGAAAACATGCTGGAAGGAGTAGAGAATACCTTATATACTCCCCCTTAGAGCGACTGGCGATTAGAGCACCCAATCGCAAAATCTTGGTGGTGACAAACTATCGTCCGCCGCTTCTACAGTTTGAGCGCCACTGTAGAATCATTAGGTTATTTTGATGTTGAAGACGTGAAAAATGTGCAATGCCTTCGGCGGGACCTCTCAAATACGCGCCGAATGGGTTACCGTTACACCACGGTGGCATGCTGGAAGGAGGGAGAAAATATCTTATAAGCTCACAGTATTGTAAAAAGAAATCTATGACGACTTTCTTTTATTCTGAGTTTGACAAGCGGCATTTCTATACCTAACAACATTGATTGAAGGAGATCCGTTTGTGGTGATCTCGGGAAACATTCAGCACCACGAAATGAAGTAAACATTGGATGTGAATCTATTACAGAGGCAATCATCTATCCTTTAGGCTAGTAGCGGCAAATCATTGATCTGACAAAGCTGAGTTAATGAACTCCCTTTCCTATCGGTTGTGAAGTTAGCATCACTAAATTAGGCTCGCGTGAAAATGTCTCCATGGCTGCAAAAGCCATAATTCTTTTTCTTGTGCAGCTCAAAGACTTAGTGATTCTTGAACAAGTGTGTTTTGATTTGCACTTCAAATATTTTCTATCACATAATATCATTTTCAAAATCAATTTATGACTATTTTGTTATTTGAAACATACCAATGCCACCTCCTGCACGGTGTATGTTTATGTTTATTAGATGGTTAAGCAGTTTTTGGGATAAAGCCCAAGTATTAATATTGTTACATGCATACGGGGTCTTAATAGATTTAATGCATACAGAGCCGATAATTGCGTGATAAAATTTATTTTCCCGAACGAAATATTTTGCAGTTCTGGAACTTTCCACAAAAATAATCCTACAAACCATATTTGATTACTTCTTAGTATAACAGAGCCCAGCCAGCAGTTACCACTTCAAACTAGTAATAATGTTGTTATACACAACGCAATACAAAATGCATCCAAACAGAGAAGCTCGCAAGGAGATCTCTCATTACCCCGAAGACAACTCTGAACTAAAAACTAAGAACTGATGCTCTCTCGGAGCTTGTTCGAAGCTACCTAGAAATATCCAGTACCTTTCACTTCTCGAAATTACTAGAAGGCATGTATGGTTAAAGTTACATGTAAAGACTGGGTACGGTTGCAGTTACATATAGGGATCAATTACAGTACCAATTACATTTATACAGGAATAGAACCAAAATATCATAAAATGGCTACCAAATTTGGTGACTTTTGGCGAGAAATCGCCAGATTCGGAAACAGAAGTAAGTCTCTAAAACCCAAAGCCAGCTTGGCTATATCTCTCCAATTTATAGCGAGGTAATCGTTTATCTCAGTGTTAAAAAGACTTGCCCTGTTACCTTACTTTTCCGGCACAGCATCTCTTTCTCCTTACATTATGCAAAGTTGGTGGCAAATATGTTCTTGTTTTTATATTACTTCTTTTTTATCAGTTTCAATTATCAGTTTTTAAGTAAGGGTTGTTTTTTGAATTGCATATGTAGTTTAACTGCAAGGTGCAAGAAATTCAGTTTACTTTTAATACGTAATCATAAAAGATATATACAATAAATTACATTAACTGGGTTTCACGATCATGTATTAATTTTATAAGATATTGTAGAAAGGTCTTAATATCAATTTATATTTACGCTTTATCACTGTCTTAATAGCAAGACAAAATTCAATTTTTCGCAATTGAGTTGGTCCTTATCAAGATGCATATATTCATCGCTTTGTTTATTGACGGAGAATTGCATTATGTTATTTTTTACTTACGGAGGATTGATAGCTAAAACCCAAAGATGCTAGACTGACTTCAGTTTACTGCTTTATGTAGAATTATTGCCTTTCCCTGGGCATTCTTTCTTTGTGTTATTAGTAGCAAGTCCAACTGGTAACCAGAAGATCCTCGGTTCAGATTTCGACAAGAACATAACTGATTTTCCCACTTCACTCTTCGGAAATTTAATACTTCTGAGAAGCGCCTGAATAAAATTTGCTGGACAAAAATGCTTTGCTACTTCAATTTGGCTAAGTGGGTCTCGTTCTTCTCTCTCTAGGTGTCCTACAGTAGCGAGAATTATCTCCTTCCCTTGTGTGAGCTCTTGTGGTAGGATGTCCGTCTTGCAATCCAAAGATACGTGAGAATACCAGCGCTGATAACTGATAGCGCTCAAATTTTTGCTTTTAAAATCCAATTAACCATTGATCCACGATCAGGCGGTTAATAGATCAATGGGTCCGCCTACACTGTCGAACTGCTTCAGAGTGAATGCCCTGGTAACTGGGGTAAAAATACGTGAAGTTTTTACAGATCGAAAGCTTGTTTTATATTTTCCAGGTAAAATGTATCGTGCTTGTACAACTATTATATACAGTCAGTTTAAAAAATATAAAATAGCCTGTACTTAAAAAAATATATTTATTAAAATCCTATTGCTTTATACAACTGAAATTATAACTTTCAATATGCTCATTATCATCAGCAGGAAAACTCAAGAAAAGCTTAATTTTTCCATTTCAATACAAGTAAATTCTGCATTACCAAACTGTTTGTCCTTTGAGAAGTTAAGGTCTTCACTTTTATCAATTTCCGAGTCGATTCTTTAAAAAATCATTTCTTTTACCCTTTACCTAACTGATCTAATATAACAATTGGAGCAATGATTTATTTTTTATTGACTTCCTTTACTGGTTGCAATCAAATAATTAATTAATGAGACAGAACTAAAATATAATGCATTAATCAATAGAAATAACGAGAATGGTGTTCATACTTTGCTATATATTATTTTCTGTAATACTACTAATCTGTTTTATTTATGCACAGGATATAAAAACCTAATAATCTCTGTTTCAACTGAAGTAATTTTAAAATTGTGTGATGATTATTTCCCGTTTATTATTATAATTTATCTGCTCATCAGCATATAACTCACACTATCCAGGCATAAACTATTCTCTCTGCAGTGCAACATATTATTCAACGGAATAATCAATCCACGCATTAACTACGGAGTACATATGCCTCCCGACACCCTATTCATTCACTCACTTTGAAATCCATCAATATTCAGCGACAGCCTATTTATTCTCTCACTCTGCAGCCCACTACCCTCAATATATAGTCAATCTATTCACTGACCGTTGAAATCCCAATGTATTTGATAGACCCATTCCGTTGGAATTCTTAGCATTCAGTAGTCATCTCAAACAAGGCTAGTCAATAACTGAAACGCAATGAACTATTCCTAAACAAAGCACGTTAACAACCAGACTTTTAACCATTCATAAAACTGTCACATAATATACTGATTTCAGTTTTATATTTCGGTTCAGAGCCATATTTGAAATTCAATGAGATATCTGTGAAACATTTCAATATTAATCCGCAGCGGCCGTGTATTTAAAAAACTTTAAAGTTTTTTATACTGAAAATTTATGTATTATCTCGCAGATAATGAAGAAATCAATAATGAATTAAAAATATTTGTACGTCTTAATTAAATCTTTAATTTTATAAAAACTTTAACTAAACCGCAAAAAGTTTCATCTAGTTACTTTGCATCCTTCCTTATTCTTAAATGTGTTCTTGTTCATTATTTGTCTGTATGGCCACTGCACAGTTTATGTAGCTTTTGTGTGCAACATTCTTTTTTTTTTTTTTGAATTTCCGTCCCCAACTATCTTGCTGTTGTACTGAACAACCTACCAGTCAGCATTTTTTTTTTTTTTTTTTTTTTGTCTTTATTACTTTTAATACCACTTATCTTTTCTTCCTACTTTTTCTACCTTTAGATGGATAACTATTTTGTAGTAATGACTATTCCTAAGTAACCTAAAGTGTCTTTCTTCCCTTCCTATATATCTTGAACTATGTATCCATCTGTTTCTTTTTTAACCTTATATTGATAACTCTTTTCTCTTTTATTATAAAGGTTTCTTCTTGAGATAGTGGTTTCACATTTTCTAGCATTTCTTGGTTGTGTTACTACTCCTACGCTTTCCACGCAGTTTGAGAAAAAATATGAAATCTTTGTAATGGATGACTTAATATCTAAAGATCTGCTTCGTTCTACTCTAAGAAAACTAACATAGGGGTTCAAATCAGTTTTTATAAACTGGAAGACTTAGCGATTATGGCTAATATCAGTCAGCTAATCATTTTTACTTTTTTTTTATCAGTGGTTTGGATATAATAATTCTTTCTGTCCAAAAGATATAGGATTTCTTCAAGCGCAATATTCCGATTATCCGTTACAAGACTTAATTAGGATTCCTTTCTGTTTTGCTCTGCTTGGTGGTTGGGTCTGACAAAAACAGAATCTTCGTTGCCTAAGCATGGATTAATTTAAACCGCATTCTAAAAATAAAGGCATATTATGTGGTAAGTGCGGACAAGTACTTATAACCGTTTTCCTCCATACGCAATGATTCCTACTCCTAGTTCTTAGTGATTATTGGAAAGATAAAAGGATTATTTTTTAATAAGATCGCATATTCTGCTGGAAGAGGAAATTACACGAAGCCTTTTCTTCTAAACTTCTGAATTTTAAAACCAACCTTCTAAGAGATGAAGGATTTCATATCTCCAAATAAAACAGTTTAAATGATGAAAACTGCAGTATTAAAGGAAAATATTAAAAACCACTATCCAGGGGGGACATGCAAAACTTCCAACATTTCTGGAAAGACTTCATTTCACTCACTGAAGATCACAGAATTAAAGTTTTTAGATGCAATAACTCTTCCAGCACAATATGTGTGATATTGATATCTTCAACAAAGCATTTTCTTCCTTTAAAAGAGAAAAATTCATTAATGATTATTTTACGCGATAGATCAAGTGTCTGATCCACAGCAAAATTTTCACTTGACATGTGCAAAACAGCAGTAAAAGCATACTTGTTTGAACGAACACTGCAGTTCTCTAAAAGATTTAAATTTTAGAAATTCACAGCACAGTTATAGTTAGTTCACTCATATTATATATACAAGAGTTTTATTTCTTTCTTAACACTGCAGAAGATGACCGTTCGCTAAAATTCAACTGTCAATGGATTATGGCTGTTTCATCAATGGATATGAAATTTGATCTCACGGATATCTCGAACAATACGACAGAAATAGCAATCACAGTTAAAATAAATGTAAATCGAAACTCCTTCTATCAAATATCAGCGAGGAACCCAATATGCTGCTGTTAGAACTAGTAGTTCCGAATGAAAAAGATATTTTAAATCATCGCAGTTTCCATATATGCTAAATGCCACGACGATGATCACGACAGTCTATTAATTATCAGCCGCAGAACTTATTGTACACTCAACGTGTTGAGTGTGGTAATGGTTGAAGAAAGTTTATCATACTTAGGTGACTCCATGACAAATATTTCAAACACGTATAGTACCAGAATTCTTCATCCATTAATCTTACGAAGCATACAAACTGCCGTGTTCCCAAGCTTCCTATACGTTTGGAAAAGTAGATAAAGTTCATTAAAAAGTCATCAGAAACAAACGTAAGTAAAAAGCAGCCTTGATGTCAGAATCAAAGTTCTAAGCTATGTACTCATAGTGTAATGATTCAGTGATGTAAAAAGAAGTCTAGTATTTCTAAAATAGCTTCTATCGTTCAGCATAAAGAAGCAGAGTCACTAAAACAAGAAGTTATAATGGACTGCCTATTATAAATGAATTAGTATAATCTCAAACAAAATTTTTAAACTTCATCAAATGTCTGATTGCTAACCATTGCCGTCCTGCTTTGCAGCTCAAGAGAAAATCTCCAGAAGAGATAGTTAAAAAGACTGTCTTACTCTTAAAATTAAAGACGTAGCTTCGTTGAAACAATAATTATAATCGTCAACATGCCAAACTGAAGCTGTCTGAAATGCAATAAAATCTCGTTAACACCAAATATCTGACTTCCCTGTTCGCTCTACATTATTCTTGTAAATAGATTATGAGAAGAAGAGAATAACATGGAAGCAGAATGGAAGAGATGTCGCATTTGAAGCGGAGTAAAATTTGATAAACTTTACAGCAGATTATTCAGCAGAGCTAATAAATAAGGTCGTCCAACCTTCAGCTCTCAATATTTTGAAACTTAAAGTATACATATATGAATCTACTCATGTAGTAATGCATAATAGTAAAAAAATTACTGCTAACATTTTATAGATAGGCAGTTGAAAAATTGTAAAATATAACAAGATTTGACCATACGAATTTGATCAGAATACAAAAACTTCTGTTAAAAAGCTATTTTACAGCGCAAATATGCATCGTGTTGTCTTTATTTTAGCGCGATACAAACACTACTAATTTATGCAATAATGAATACTCTGATTACGGACTAATTATGTAACACAGAGTGCAGTGAAAAAGTGGTCAACTGAATTGCTGACAGCACACTGAGTTGAATTTCAAAACTTTCAGAAATCGAAAGCAACCGACTGTCGAGTGATGCAACCCCTAATTACAGCTAGTTGGGCATGAAACAGTGAGTATAATGGCTGCACGGAAATTTTCTGGTTTTCCCATGTGTCGTGAACAAAGCTAAAATTTTCCTTATCACTAAATATTATTCTTTAACCATCTGACTGCAACAGGCTCCGACATGCAATGTTTAGTGAAATATTACAAAATAAAATACCTTCCTGAATTTGTTGAACACGTAATATATTTCATTTATATATATAGTTACATTTGCAAATTATTCACACCTACAATAACATAAAAACTTTAGTTATCTGTATGTCTAGAATTGATCTAGCACGCTTTTCCCTGACTGGAAAACTTTTAGAAACCTCTTAGAATCAGAAACAATTTACTAAACGATATTTTATTGTAATTGCCTACAAATGCAAGCATTTCGCTTTTCACTTTGTGTATGAATCACTGAATATGATTCCCAATTTTTATATCATTTAATTGAGCCAAATTTGTAGTGCAAGAGTTTTATTTTTTGCGATGAGTATAAAGTGTATCTAACTGTAATGTATGGGTACCAGAGGAAACTTTAAAAAGTTAGATATCGTAATTTTTGCAAAATAGCCTTTTTTTAAACATAAAATTGCAAAACTTTGAAACGTTGCGTCATTTATAACTGAAAGTGTATGTCTACAACCAATGGTTGCCAAAATAAAAGCAAAGTAAGAGCGTTTTTGGACAAAGACATTGAACATGAGATATATATATCTCATGTTCAATTTGGAATAAACCATATGCAAAGATAAAAAAAGAGGAACAGAAGCACCATAGCAAGCTGCATGATAGCGTTAATGATTACATGCAATTTTCTATTGTGCTTCTGGTTTCCTTTTGTTTCCTATTTCCCTTTTTTCATATAATTTGTTCCTAATTGAGTATGGGGTGGATTTTTAAAAGTAGCTTTAATTTATTTTAATTTATTTCGCATTATTACCATCAATCTTTGCTGCTATCAGCGTGCAACTGGATTAAGTTTTGAACTGCTTTTCTCTTTGTATTTGTTCATTTATATACATATGCGTATATTATATATATCTTCATTTATAACATATATGTTCATATATGTTATTTATTTTATGTTCATCATTAAATATATATATATATTTATATTATATATATATGTTCATTTATATATATATATATATATAAATGAACAAAATACAAAAAGAAAAGCAGTTCAAAACTTAATCCAGTTGCACGCAGAAAGCAGGAAAGATTGGGGGTAATAATGCGAAATAAATTAAAATAAATTAAAAATACTTTTAAAATATATATATGATATAATAAAAGCATGGAAAACTGTTGAAGCGTAGTTATCCTATATTGAAGAGGAAGTATCCTGATTGTGTCGTAAGCTAATGTGTTGACTTCGTAAATTAAACTTCGCAGTCGAGGCGATTTTAATTCCATTTTTATTTCCAATTGACATTATGTGGCCACAGATCACTTGACACTTAATCGTGTCTGTTCAAGAACATTTACATTATTGATATTATTGTAGTAGGAAGCAGCGTAGCGAAATTGCGTCCAAGCACAGCACAGACAGAAGCTAAAGTGCGTAGTTATGAAAGATGGAAGCATGCGAAGAGAAAATTTTTGGTTTACAGTGGTAGTTTCAGTTCCCAATTATTACGTCATCAGAGCTGCGTAGGCCATAGAAGGATCTAGAAATGACGCAATCCAAAGAAGTTATTGCGATTTTTAGAACAGAGAGGGAGAATCAATGTTTTACCTTTAGTTTAAATTATAATCTTGATTAACTTATTTTTTATTTTACATATATATGTATATATACGTATAGTATCATAATATTTTTTATTGAAAAACATAATTAATCAAAGTATTTTCGTGCAATATGATGCTGAAAATTGATCAGTTTAGACAAAAAAATAAGAAATTTAGAACCTATTTTACACAAAGACCCAAATAAAATATTTAATTGATTTGATATTGGATTGATCTTGCGTCGAGGAGAACTTCAAAACTTTAGGATGAACAGTTATTAAATTAAAAAACTTTAGAATAGTTTATCAGCTGATTTTGAACACAGAAACGTAAGAGTTTCAGTGGAAGGGGGATTGTAATTGAGTCTCATGAATACAGATACATTTACAGATATTATATACTCCTCTTGTCGCCCAGACAGTTTAGTGGCTAGGGGAGCCTACTACAGTACCGAAGGGCCTGGGTTCGAATCCCGGAGAAGACATGGATGTTTGTAAATGTATAGTGTCGGTGCGGCATGGAGGCACTGTAAATATGCGACGAGCCGAAAGTCTTCTCGCGTGGATTGATGGGAGAGGAGAGGGGTGGTAGACCCCCGGATCCTCCCCAGGGTTCTCTACCTCAAAATTGGAGGTGGAAAATAGAAGTCCAATTTCTCTTCGGAGTAGGCTGTGGCAACCATTGTTCCATGTAATATGGGCACGACAACAACAACATATACTTCTCTTGATAACGTTACGTCAGATTGAGTTCCTCTACTTTAATTATTTTTCTGGTAAAGTAATAAACAATATGAAGGAAATGATAGCTTCGTATTTTAATCTATTAGAATTACTAAACAAAATGGATCATATGCTTAATCATCTCAAAAAATGAATATTTCTATCATCATCTTATTCATGCGATGAAATAAAGTCTGGACAAATAAAATAGCTACTCCTATAAGAGAAATTACTTTTGTTAATTCTAGTAGCCCTAAAAGAATAATCATTCTAATTATTTATTATCCCTTGTGGAATTTTCTATAACTTAATACACTGAAGTTTAACTGCTGAAAACCTTAATTGACTGCAGATTTCTCTCCAAATTGCTAGCCTATAAACTACTTAAAACAGGTTGCCATCTTAGATTACAGTCTAGTATAATTTAGATGCGTAAAAGTACACATTTGCAAGGCTTAGTTTTAAAGGCATTTGATTTATTTTAATCTAGTTTTTTTCCCTTGTTCCTTACTGCGATAAAAAAAATTAGCTGTCCTATCACGTATCTTGTATGTTAAATTAAGAAAAATAAAAAACGTACTTTGGGACTCAAAGCAGACATACGCTAATTTAAATTGAAATTCAAGTTGAGGAAAGTAAAGAAGTCATTAAACTAGGCATTTATTTACATTCCTCTTTGAGTTCTACAGAAATAATTCTAATACATTTCTGCCTTTCTATCTTTAAGAGTCTTAATACCCCTAGAGGCTCCCAATTAAGGTAACCGTATATGCCGAAGAATGTTTCTTATAATTATCACCGAAACTAAATTTTATTTGAAGCTTTCAAGCAAGTCGAAAATATTCACATTTATTTTTTGTAGTACAGAAGCAGATAAACATATTTTTCAAAGTATTGTTATTCTTTGAAAAATTTCCTAAATGATTCAAAATTTAAAAAGGGAAATAAAAATATTCTTATTGTTAAATAATAAGAAATTATCTCAGAGCTCATTTCTCCTCAGAGCATGAAGAAATGAGTAAAAATGAATAGCTGAAGATAGCATTTAATATGGAATTTAGGTACTTACAGCTGGAAATCAGATCAAGAAGTTTGCTTTAGTTTGTTTGATTATGGCTAAGAAGAGGGCTATAAGCTTAAAGGGGGATGCCCTTTGTGGAGGACTTTATAAGGGAAACTCGTGGTTATACATGTTACACATGGGGTAAACCACGAAAACACGAACCCGTTTGCGAGATTTGAACCTTTTACAGCTCAGCCGCTGGTAGATACCAAGAAATTTTGATACCAGCAGATAGCAGCTGGTCGATTAATGGTACAAATGATCGAATTACAATAATTCGGAAAAATTTATTGATAAAAGATTCACGTGAATTAATATTTGTTATGCGGAATGTTTACACTTCCGATTGTCGAATCGTTATTTACGATACGATGGATGATGGAGGTGGATGAAAAGTATGGTCTCCGCCTCCATTTTCTTAAAAAATACAGAATATAAAGAACTAAATCTGGAATATATATATTAAGAAAATATATCAAAACCCACCAAGACGCAAAATTTATTAAAAAATTATTTAAGATCCTTCTGAAATATTCACGAAATACGGAAAATGTAAACGAATTAATAAAACTAAAGTCTGTGAAAATGGTCTTTAGTCTGCTAAAAAAGAAGAATACATAATGGCAAAATGCTAAAAAGTTGAATGTAAATTAATGCACTAATTTTGATTCATTTTAAACCCATATCAACAGGGGGTAAAATTTTTTTAATTTTTCCAATCGTTTATATCATAAAATCCGAGGATGCCTTTCAGTACTCTTTTGACAGTCAAAAGCCACATTAAATTTAATTAAAATTAAAGGTACTTTAAGAAATATAAAATATTACCCATACGCCAATCAAAAATTTTTAAATTCAAAACGGAAGAACTAAAATAAAACAAGTTCACATATGTAATTATATAACAAAACTAGTATAGTAGTACTTAATATATATATATGTGTGTGTGTGTGTGTGTAAGATAAAAAATATAAAAGCAAACTTTTAAATTTAATTCGCTATAATCTCTTTTATTTCCTATTTCATTTGGGAACTTCATCTATCCGTCCTAAAAATAGCGCGTAAGTCTAAACTGCGTCATTCAAATTAACCATACGATCTTACGTAACCGTTAATACAGATGCCTCTTGACCAATCGCCAAACTGCAAACCAAAACTTTTCTCTTCGCATGCTTCCATCTTGCATAACTACGCACTTCAGCTTTGCTCTCTACTCTGCTAAGATGTAATTCCGCTGGCTCGCTTTCTATCTCAACAATATCAAAAATTTAAATTTTCTGTGGAAAGGCACGATTAGGGTGCCAAGTGATTGTGGCCACAAACGTTAATTGCAAATAAAAGTTAAATTAAAACTGCCTCAACTGCCAAGTTCTTTAGATACTACGCAATCAAAATTCTTCTTCAATGTGGATCTAAGTACGCATCGACACTGTTCTGGCTTTTCTTTGTGCTCTTTTTATTATAACATATATATAACAAAATACGATGGCTACCTCAAAATTAACATTCTAAATTGCGGATCTCCCCCTTAAATTCATCTGTTCTCCCAAATTCGAGATCTTCCCCCTCATTCATCTTTAGACATGCAGGCTTTCGCTCTAAAGCATGATTTTATCTACAGTTTAATACTTAAATTTGAATTCATTGCTTTTGAGCATTTACTTTTAGCATCTAAAATTTTATGCTTCTAGACTAAATTCTACTTTTACATAACTTTCAAGTATTTACGTATATTTACAAAATTCTAATACATATGATTTTTACAAGTTACCATAAAATGAATAAGAGAAAAATTAATTTTTACTTTACTCATTCTTCGCCAAGCTGGCGGCACTGAAACTAAAATTCTTATTAAATCAAGAATACGAAGTTATTTTTATCTTCGGCCAAATTTTGGCTTTAACATAACAGAATTAATCTTTCGACCAACAGAAACTGCTTGTTCTTAGATTTTATACTTAAAGAAAATAATACTTTTGCCTTAGCTAAATAAAGTAAAACAAAACTAAGTCTCAACCGAGACACATTGACTTTCGTCAAAACATAGAACTTCGTATTTACGCATAACATTTTGGAACAAACGAAAAATTTTATAGAAGATTTTAACTTATCTTTGAGTTTTCGATGATTGGAACTCCGTCATTCTTTTCTGGCAGAACTGTTTCCACTTTATAGGTTTCATGAACGTCAATCTTCTCCTTAATGACCTCCGAGTGTCGTCCACATTAATTTTTCGTTTTCGTCCTCTGCATGCTGGCCTCTTGGCGTAGTAGTCGTCGGGTTGCTGTCTTTTTCGTTTTTCCCCTGGACGGCTGGTCTTGGCGTCCTCCGGTCTGGAGTCATTCTTGAATTTCTTCTGTTGTTGCTGGTCTTTTCGTTCCTCCTGCTGTCTTTTTATTTTCCGGAACGGCGGTCTTGTTTGCACCTGACTCTCTGGCCCTAGGAGCGTTCTCCTTGATGAATAATTTCTACTGCGATACGTTGTAGGTGGTGTTTTCCTCTTTACCAAGGTTTCTTTACGCGGTGGGTTTGCATTCTTGTTTTCCTTAAATGCTGGATTCTGAAAGTTTTCGTTTTTTCTTTTCGGTGCCGTCGCCTGGGTTCTAGAAGGGCTAGGTCTCTCTTCAGTTCTCTGCTTCTTAGGTGGTGGAACGGGTAACGTTATTTCTGGACCTTCTACTTCTTTTAGGCTTGAGTCCTGCAAGAAACTTTTAAGGATTTCAAAATCATTTTGATTATAGTATTTTTTCACCTGGTCGGGACTTGCTTTACAGATTTCCCCTCTCTCGTTCTTAAGGTACAATACGACTCCTTTGATTTCCTGAATTACATAGGGTCCTTCAAATTTTGGAGCTAACTTTGCAGTAAAGTTGTCTGGGGCACTTGATAAAGAAAATTTCCGCTTCAATACTTTATCCCCAACTTTAAAATCTGCTTCACGGCGTTTTCTATCGTAATATATTTTTTGCCTATTTCTTGCCGTATCCGAGGTTTTAAGCGCCTGGTCAATAAGTTTTTGCACATCTTTCTGTTTAAATTCTTGCTCTCTCTGTTGCACAAAGAATAATTTATCTAAAGGCGTAATTAACTTTCGGCCTAAAAATAATTCTGCTGGAGTTTTTCCAGTAGTATCCTGATTTGCTGTTCTTAACGCATAAGCTAACTTATTTATGTAGCCATCCCAGCGCTTGTGATGTGTGCTAACGTAACTGCGAATTATTTTTACAATGTTTTTATTAACTCTTCCTGCTATGTTTGCCTGTGGTCTATACGGAACCATTCTGATGTGGCGTATGCCAAGTCCAGTGCATATGTTTTCAAATATTCGACTAATGAATTTTTTACCGTTATCGCTAATGACTTTTTATCGGTGCACCGTATTTTAAAATGTATCTGTGTAAGAATGCATCTGCGACTGTTTTGGATGACGCGCTTTTAAGTGGAACAATTTCTGTCCATTTTGAAAAATGATCTACAATTACTAAAATAAAACGATTTTTATTTAACTCACTCTGGGGGAAAGGACCAAGAAGATCTATGCCTAAAATTTCATTCGGAAATGTAGCGCGAATGCTATTTAAGTACCCGGCCGGGCTGTAATTAATATCATTTATTAACTGACATTGATTGCAGGACCTGACATACGCCGTTACTATTTTGTATAATTGCGGGAAATATACCGCCTCGCGTACCCTTTTTAAAGTCTTTCTGACCCCGAGGTGGCCCGCTGTATTTTTTTTTTTTTTTTCGTGCAACTCCTTCAAAATGCTTAATCGAAGCGAGGCTGGGATGACTGGCTTATACTCAAGATTTTCGTTTGTTGTTTTCGTATAGAATAATAAATTATCTATTATTTCATAGTTTTTTGCTCTATTTCTTATCGCATCGATATCTGTATGTTCAAAGCTTTCGGGGTCTTTCAAATATGCATAGATACTTCCAAATTCAGGATCAGCTTTAAGTTCAGCGATAATTGTATCTCTAGAATCTAAAATGTTTGAAGTCAACACAGCACATTTAAGTTCATTACCTTCATCGTCCAGTTTTATACGAGAAAGTGTCAGCTACGTTGTTTTCCTTACCCGGTTTATATTTTATTATTAGATTATATTCTTGGAGTTTTAAAGCCCATCTTATTAACCTGGGCGTTAGGCTTTTCCCCGAGTAAAGTCTACCAACAGCCGCATGATCCGAAAACACTGTTACTGGCGCTTTGCCGAAATAAACTCGAAATTTGTGTACAGCCATTAATACGGCTAATGTTTCTCTCTCTGTAGCTGTATAATTCCTTTGTGTATGATTCAACGTTTTACTAAAAAATGCCAAAGGATGGCTATTTTGCATAAGAACCGCACCCTTCGCATAGTCCGACGCATCTGCTGCAATTTCCAGGTTTTCGTCCCCCTCCGGGAATTTCAAAACAGGGGCATTGATGAGCGCTTCTTTTAATCTTTCAAATGCGGTATTTGCTTCCGCTGTCCACGTAAATTTACTTTTCTTTCTTTTAATTACTAACAGTGGTTCAACAATATTAGCGAAATCTTTTATGAATGACCGATAGTAAGAACATAACCCAAGGAAAGAAGAAAGTTTCTTGGCGGTGTTGGGCGGTGGGAAATTCTTGATTGCTTTTATTTTTGAATCTTGCGTTTCTATACCCTTTTGCGAAATTTTATAACCCAGATATTTAAGTTCTTTAGTTGCGAACTTGCATTTTGAGGCGTTAATTGTAAGACCGACCTCTTTTAATAATTTAAACACTTCTTCTAGATCTTTAATATGTTGTTCCAACGTACTACTCGTTATAATTATACCATCTAGATAGATTAAAGTCGATTTTCCTAGGACAGGATCTAGAACAATGTCCATAGCTCTCTGGAATGTTGATGGAGCCCCACACAACCCAAAGGGCATGCGTAAAAATGCATAAGTGCCCGATTTTGTTATAAACGCGGTTTTATGTATGTCTTCGGGTCTCATAGCTATTTGATAGTAGCCAGACGTTAAGTCCAAAGTAGTCATGTATCTAGTAGATTTAATGTTTCTAATAATTTCCTCTATAACCGGCAAAGGGTAAACTGGGAATTTAGTAATACTATTCAGTTTTCTGTAATCGATAGCAAACCTCCAAGCCCTTTTATCCGAAGGAGGAAACTCGTTCTTTTTCCTACATAGTACGACTGGACTCGCGTACTCACTATTTATGGGCGTTATTATTTTGTTCTTTAACATTTCCTGAATATGTTCTTCGATCATTAGGTCTTTTTGTTTATCATTATCGGTTTATTCCTACAAGGTTTTTCGGCAGTTAACTGTATCTCATGCGTAACTATTTGACAGCTACCAGGCCTTTCTGAAAACAAGTTTAAAAAATTACTCACCACTTGCTGGATGGCTTGACTTTCATGGTCATTCAAATGGCTAAGGTCAACTTACGGTTGTTCCACAGGTTCCACCACCCTCTGGTCCATCTCCAGCACAATAGAACTGTCCTGAAAATTCAATTTGGCCCTCGCGGCCCTTAAAAACTCCATACCTAAAATAAGAGGATTTTGCAAATGTTTTACTACAAAAATTAATACTTTGAGGCTTTCCTCATTTACCTGTATGTTTAATGATAATTTCCCGATACAGTGACAGGTTTTCCTTGCGCCGCTATAATTTCTGTGTTTTTGTTTTTAAATAATCGTAACCTATAAAAATTCTTTTTGAAAAATATCTCACTCATAAAATTACCTTCTGCTCCTTTATCGATGAGGGCTTCTACTGGTACATCGCCAACCATGACTTGTATAATTGGTAGATGTGAGTTCTTTACGATGACCGTATTTAAGTGTCTTTTTGAGGTTTTTTTTAAAACTTCCGGGTTCTGGACCCTCGCTTTCACAGGCCCCTCTACTCGTTTAAAGCTTTCCTTTCAACTTCTGCCTTGTGGGTACGCGGACGTTTGTTTTCGAATTTCCTTTTTGGGCCTTGACCTTCGAGGTTCGATGAGTTAGCTTGATAGCTCTTTCCCCCATAAGAGCGGTTTGCATTTCTGGTCTGCTCATTTGAAGTTTGCCTTCGGGTACTTTGAGAATACGATGCCCCTCTAGCTTTTTCCGCTATTCTGCGATTTTGAAACTTCACCGCCAATTCGAAGAGCTCCTGCGGTGTGCTTGGGTTTCTAATTTCGAAGTAGTCTTGAACAGCAGGTAACAATCTTGGTAAGATTATTTCAATAATCTCCGGGTCGGGTTTCTTCCCATACAGCATATCCGTCAGCTTAATTTTTCGCAGAATAAAGTCCGTCAACTCTTCTATATCCCGTTGAAAGAAACTATATAGTTCGGCTTCTAGCCTTGCTCGATCTTTCACTATGGGGAAGGTCTTTAATAACGATTTTTTGAAATTTTCAAATGTATATGTCTGGCCTCCTAATTCCCCTAATAAAAATTTTCCTATATTCTTCCACCATAGCGCGTCCTGTCCTCTTAGTGCAGATGTGGCGATGGCAACTTTTTATCTTTCAGGCACAGGGTAGAGCTGAAAGTGATTGTCTAGGCTTTCTAGAAATATTGCCACCGAATGTTTTCCGTCGAAATTGACGTTTGGCTTGATTGACGCTCTCAACGTCTGGACCAGGTACCCAAATCCTTCCAATTGTCTTGCCATTTCTTGTTGTTGTCCCGCGGCTTCCATCCGATTTTCGGCCATTTCAGTTCGACAAGTGTTCGGGCGCCAATGTAAAGTAGCGCGCCTCCAACCTGCACGCAACAAAGTGGTGACTGCTGAAACTGGAAATTAGAGTGTTGAGAAGGGTTTAAGTCCCTTTTTATTCAACTTTAGAAGTTACAATTGCGTGCTCTTGACGCTCACAAACTACGCCGACCCGGCGGTAAAATAAAAATAAGAAACTAAAAAGAGATAACAACAAGAGGCTAACTACGAGGCTCTCTAAACGTAACTAGCCTCACCGCGTTCTAAAGTACCGCTGATAATTCAGCAAACTCGGAATATTACGTTGAAAGATTAACAATTGGCCGAGGCAAGCACACAGGCCGAAACGCGTGGTTCTTCAATTTCTAACTAGCCACCTCCACACTCATGAAGCAAGAAAGCACACCTTCGAACTCGTTTCCTTTCTATTTAACTCAGAATACTTCCGCTGATAATTTGAATCCTTGCGCGTTCTACTAAAATTTACATACTCTGGCATTGGCAGTTCCAGGGGAAAGTAAGGCTTGACAGGAAAGATAGTTTAAACTTAAACTAAATATTAGTTAAAATAAATATAAACCCTACAAAGTAATTTATCATATTTCATTATGATTGAATCATAAAAATGTATCGGACTTCATTATGATTGGATAAACATCTATGGAGATGATTTTTATCGTTTTGTTATCGCCATCTGTAAGCTTTCACACTCAGCTACAACGACTGCAAGCTGTTTCCTCTTCTATGCTTCTTAAAACATTACATATAAATTAAAAGTTTTAAAAATTGTCATGATTTTTGAAGAATCACATGAAAATCATATGAAAAAGTACAAAACACATAATCAAATAAAGAAAATAAAAATTACTTACTTGCAATGGTATATAAACTAAACTATTTAATAAATTTTCCATCTACAGAATCTGGATTGTATAAAATAATGCAAAAAAGGATAGTATATAAAGAATATTAAAAAAAGGTGCAGCACATTATTTTAAGCATTTTCAACACAATTTTCGTAAATTATCTTAGCACATTCATTACATATCGAATTCTTTCAGCTGAAATATAGATAGATAGTTTTCTTCTCAGTGTAGGGGAACAAAGAGAGCATGTTTTACGCCTTTTAAGGGTATCAATTACATTTGGGCTAGAATAGATTCCTCTGGAAACTCCTGAATGCACACTTTTATTTCTTGCTTCACAGTTAGCTTTTGAAGCCTCGTTCTATATGTGGTTTCACTAATTCTGATTACAACTTCATTAAGAAATCCGTTTTTCCCAATCTGGCACTTTCACTTAATGATTGATGTATTACATGTGCATTAATTCAGCTTAACATTCAAGTAACCTAAAGAATGTGGCCATTGGCCATCGCCTTGTTCTTCGGCTTGCAGAAAGTTTAGAACATTTTTCATTTAATGCATATACACCTCCTTTAGTCAAATTGTAAAAGATTATTATTTCTAGTTTCCCAGTTTCGAGGTATTCTGATTTCGAATGATGCATTGAAGAAATAAGAAATTTTTTAGATACATATAAAACGAGAGTCATTCTATCTGTGAATGCATAACGGGAAGATCCTTAACTTTTTGTTTTATTTGGCAAAAATTCACTTAGTGTTTCTCTCTTATTTTTTTCCATAGTACCGACATATATCAATCCTCCATAGTTAAGTTTTTGTACAAGTTCGACACTCAAGTAGTAATATTAGCACCCCCCATAGGAGAAAAAAGCAACGAAAACGAACAGGTGAGGTCCATATGACCGCGGTCCAACTTTAAAAATTATTTTTAAAAATACATAATTTATCTCTGATAATTCTTGAGCTATTTTTTCATGATCTACTTACATAACTGATAATTTCTTTAACTTGGAAGAAGCCACAACTAAAACTAATTCTATGGCTTTGAGATTATTCCAAAGGTTTTGCCTTTCTTTGGCTTCTTTCTTGATGGACAGAACATCTCCACATTTGATTCATTAGTTCAAAAACATAGTCCACTACAGCATTTTATTCGTCTTCTTTACCAAATAATTTTTCCTTCAGTAGCATAATTGGAGTTCTTAAGTTCCTGCCGTGAAATGGCGAGAAACCTGTGTTGCCGTGGATAGTAGTTCCAAGAAAAAATAAAGCCTTAAGTAAAATTTTATTCCAGTCCGGACCAGATTCTAGATATAGGACACGAAGAATTCTTATTAAAGTCCAGTGCATTCTCTCTACAGGATTGCTTTGTGGGTGGTAAGCAGAACTTCGTATAACTTTAATTCCGAATTTTTCTAGGAAATTCGATGTCAGCACAGTCAATGACGTAGCATGGTCGGTCTGCATTTCTTTCGGAAATTCCATTTGACTAAAAGTTTGAAGGGAAACATCAACAATCGTGGATGAATAAAAATTTGCAACAGGAACTGCATCCGGATATTTTGAAGCCATGCAGATTGCAGTTATAAGATATTTATTTTCTGAGGGTGTCTGAGGAGTAAAGGCCCATAAGAATCAACATTTATTTTTGAAAATATTTCTGCGATAACAGAGACAATTTTTAAAGGCGCTTTCTTTTTATTTTGCAGCTTTCCAGTTCTTTGACATTTGTCACAAATTTTAACAACATTCTAGACAACTTTGTAACAATTTGGCTAATACAAAATTTTAAACTATGCATTCTGTTCCCATTTTGATGACTTTCTTGAAGTTTTAAATCTTGTTTTCTAGAATTTTCCTTAAAGCTCTGTTTAATACTCTCATACTCGTCTACCTTTTCTGCTAGCTCATCTGCAGTTTTTTATTTCATCCATTGGTCGAGAAAATTATCCATTATGTCCATTGTAACCCTACATTTAATTTTCTTAGTAGCTATTAAATCTTTGGGATTCTCAAATGTCTTGATTTCTAAATTCGGAAACTAACTGCAAACATCATGAGTATAATTTCTCCAAGACATTTTAGGAGTCTTTTGATGTCCATAAAAGCAACTGTTCAACTGTTTCAACTTTTCACTGCTACGTTTTTATCTTTTTAAGATTAGATGTTTCCCATTTTCGTACTTAGTTGCATTTTCAGATGGGTTTTTATCTGGCTAACATATTGGAGATATCAGTAGGTAAAACACCCAAGAGATAAGCAACTCAATCTCTCTTAGGGATCTGAGCCATTTCAGCTTTTAGCTCAAAGTTTATCAAATGTTGTCCCATTTCATCCTTTCTTGCCAGATTTTGGAGTAATTTGTGACAACTGGATTTTATTACTGAGTTCTACTACATTCGTTTGTAATTTTCTAGCTCGTATTTCCTGATTTTCATATTCAAGCGGCTTTATTTCTAATTCATACGCCCTTGCTTCCCGAGCCAGGCGTTCTCGATTAGCAATTACTCAGTGTATAATTAATTTAACTTCTTTGTCATTGCAAAATAAAACTGAATCTCTAATACAAGAGCTCAAATTTATTCACACAACAAATTATTTTTGTGATTTGAGACTTTTAATACAAGAGCTCAAATTTCAGAATAGAAATATTATAATAGTATTAATGTAACAAATTTGGCACTCTAATACAAAAGCTCATATTTTGTAATAGAAATATTCTAATATTAACGTAGTAAATTTGCCACTCTAATACAAGAGTTCAAATTTTTATAGAACATCCTTATCTGGGGCTTTAATCCAAAAGCGCCTCATAAGGATCCTTATTTTGAAGCTATAATCAAGTTCAAACTTAGAATATCGTACTATTAGATGAATTCAATAATAAGTGAAACATTTTCATATAAAATGGCATTGTATTCATAAAAACTCATAGTCACACGCCCTGTATTCCTTTTGTTTTTAAATAAACACTGGCTTTACTTTTCGATCAGAGCTACTGTCACCAGATATATATTTTTCATATATCTGTAATAAAGTTTTAAAGAAATCTTGCCATTTGATTGAACAACTAACTTTATTAGTTAAACCTATAGAATAACAGAAAAACATTTTTAAGCGCGTGCATCTTCAAGCACGGATATTTTATACACTAGTTTTTTTTTTTTTTTTTCCTTACATGTCTTACTGGTATTATATTCGCAACGTAAATGCGTTACAGTCTCAAGCCATTAAATCATGACAAATTATTATTATCATGGTTTGATGGCAGACCTCTTGCTAAAATAGCACGTTAATTCCTTCATTAACCTGAGGATTAAGTTAGTTGAAAGACAGTGAATAAAGAGATAGCTAAATTCAGGATAGAATAACATGTATTAGGTAGCATAGGCACTTTTTTAAGTAAGCTCTAATATTATATTCAGTATATAACAATTAATAGTCACATATATATTAAGTATGTATTTTTTACAAGAAAATATTAACATTTACGAATAATACGAAACAAAGGTATTTTTTAAAATGTGCACAAATTCTTAAGTGCAAAATAAATATCCAGAAATTAGTGTCAATATCTGTTGTACCAAAAAAAAAAGCTTAAAAGCTGTGCAAAACTCTAGATAGGTTGATATCTTTTCATTATTTTTTATTTATCATCATTTAATCTCAATCATAATTAAGTTTCAGCTTTCAAATCGTTTGAAGAGCCAGATGCTGAAATGGCAATTTTATACCATTTCAAAAGCTTCTTTCTTAATTGATTAACCTTTTGAAGACGGGATGGCTATTATAGCGGCCATAGAGTCCTCGCTTTGAAAAGACGGGGTTGCCCACTTTAGTGGCCATGTCTTTTTCCCCCATTTTCCAGGCGGAAAAGTGGGGTGAAATGTCAAATTTGACGTCCCTGGGGTTTTAATCACATATCTCTTTCAAAGGTCTTCCTTTTGCGACATAGATGCACCCCTCTGAGAATCCATTAAATTACACACAAGACTCTTTGTTACAAATATGAGGTGTTTTCTTAAAGGGGGGAAAGCATTCGGTTCAAGATTCCCCGTCCTTTGGTAGCTTTTACTGCTACCAAAGCCCCGGCCTCAAAAGGTTAAGATTTTGAATTGTATAAAATCGAATTTTCCTTCAACAGTGTATCGTCTACATATTACTTGAACTTTTATGTATAAATTACTATTATCATGGTTTTTAAGTAACAAATGGCCGCATCTACATTTTAATGCATACTAAAAATCAACAACTTTCAGAGGCCTTTTTTTTTTTTTTTTTTTTTTTTTTTTTTTTCATAATAGGATTTATTTGAAATTTAGGTACAACCGTTGAAAATAAGTATAAATGAATGAACTTCATTATTAATTTTGCAAATATTTGTAAAATTAATAGTTTCGTTCAATAATGGTATGACAAATACTCACACCGTCATGCGATAAATCGCGTAGTGCTTCCTCTCGTATAAAAAATCTCAATATCATTCTACCGAGGAGAGTTAAAACCTTTATAACTTTAAATTAAAAATAAAGCAATATCAATGTAACTGAAAAATTTGCGTTATATTATTAAGGAAATCATTCATTATTATAAATTTTTACTTATGTGGTTTCAAAAGAAATAATCACATGGTGTGATGATAAAGCTATAAGAACTAGTTTCATACGACGTTTTTAAGTTCTGATTTAGAGTTTCGTTCTGAATAAATCATTTTATTTCGTTTTCTTATATTAAATTATAATGCATCATTACTACAAGTCTTATTATTGTATTATTGAAACCTTTGTAGCTCTTATTTTGATAACAGTATTTTGCATCCACTTTAAAATTGAGGACTAACATTCGCTAAATTTCATCTGTTTTGCACTTTCAGTTCGTGACACTAAAATTACCTCGCCAAAAATCGAAAAAATACCTTCTAGTGGTAAATAAGAAATAAAAGTGCTCTTTAAGGAAATGCTTCCAGCTGCCACTGTTACTGCCACTGTTACAGCTACCACTGTTTTAATACGGAAAATAATTTCAAAATTTTCTTAATTTATTGTTCATTGTGAGCATAACGGAAAATTTAAAAAGTTCATTTGTGTTGGATTGATTGATTCAAATGAATTTTTCGTAGATCGATACAAACAATACAAAAACTTTTCTAGTTCAAAAAATTACTGTTATAGTATTATTCCTATAATAAGTTAAAAACTGCTTCGTTTAAAAGCTTTAAATAAATTTTCATTAATTTTTTCTCAAATAATTGCGTGAAATATTTTATTTGTTTAAGTCTGGATTATAAACTAAAACATTGTTCAGTAATCACAGTAGAAATCAAACACTCCGAACTAACTGAAAGAAATCATAAAAATATGCTAATGAAATTCGGGGAAATAAGTTTAAACGAAATACAGGAAAAAATGCGTAAATATTCCGTACAAGGAAGTTATGTAGTATACACATCAGATTTTCATTATTGCGTATTAAACCATGCTTAATTCCTTCTGGAATTATCATTTAAGTAATTAAAATTATCCCAAATATTGACTCAGCACAGCGTCCACAACAAATTAAGTCACTTTCTATGCCTTTTCCCGAATGTGGTCAAAAGGAAACTTTTAGTTTGTGCACCAAAAAATCTGCATTTTTGCCTTGAATTATATGGTTTTTTGTTCCGGAACATAAAAACAATATAATTGATACTGCTTTAGTTTTAATGACTCTTTTAGTTAATCTGCATGCAATAGTTGTAGAATTATCAACAATTTAAAAGTTTAATTGACTATTTAAGCCAAACGAACTGAGAATTGTTTACATTTGAAACTCAGTAAAATAGTGATTTAAATCCGTTTCTGCTCCTTCGATGTGCTTTTTAGCGAGTGGGACCAAAAGTAAAGTTTCAGTTTAGTGCACCACAAAAATCTGTCTTCTTACACGCTGGCAGAATTGCTTGTTTTTGCATATAAATTTTTATTGTAATTTTTTTCTTTAATTTTTAACTGTATTTGTTGTTTTATGTTTTTCTGTATTTTACAATTCAATGTATGTCAACTATATGTCGAAGTTATGTATATATCAAAATCAAATTTTAATTGTAGTATTATAAAATTTAAATAAACATTGTTCCACTGAGTGAGCAATAAAGCTGAATGTCTTCTTGGCTGCACAATTGCTCACCTAGTGGTCTCCTGTATTTTACAATTTTTAATGAAGATGTTTTGCGTTTTTATGCATTTTTGCTTGCCGCGAAGTAAGAACTGAATAAAATGGATAAGAAATGTATCTCTAATGAAATTCGAGAAAATAAGTGAAATGCAGCAAAAATTACGCTTAATTTAATAGGCCGTACATGGAAGTCATGTGGTGACCACATCAGATTTTTAAGTATCGTTTTCCGTAATTTTAGCAAAAGTAGTTCTTCTAGAGCTGTTCTGCTTCATCTCTGAAAAACTAACAGCATAATAAAACAATATGAGAGCATACCTGAAATTTCTGGAGGAAAAAAATGAAATATGAGTTCATTGTGTAAACTCAGAAATGCTATTTAATACATTAAATAGCATTTCTGAGATAATTTCTGATGACTTCTTAAATAGCATTTTCCTTTGAAGATTCAAATTTGCATCAATATCCATTGGTAAGGGAAACATATTAATTTTCTCCTGTGAAAATAAAACGTTTCCAGCTTCTATACACAAAAAATGATATAACCGTGAAAGTTAAAATTCCAATAACTGCCATTTAAAGTCTGAGAAATTTTCTGATAAAAAGCATTTTATAGTTTCAACCGTATACATTCGAATTTAGAATCAAAATAAATGTTCCTTACCATCAGAAATAAAATAACAGTGAAGACTCGTTTATCGAGGTTTTTTAATCATAAAACTCCAATTTTAATTCTGAGTTGGAGCATTTCTTGGTGTGAACAATTGTAAAGGAAAATTAAGTTTTCGGCTTTTTCACAAATATTAAATGCAGTTTTTAAACAATGTACGAAGATTAAATGAAAGTACAAAAAAAGTAATCTTCCTGTTCTGTAGTTATAAAAATTGAGTAAAAACGGGAAATATTTGTGAAACAGATTTAACGATTGAAAAGAATGAATATCAACGAAACGTAGCGTTAAACATAGGTATTAAAAAAAGGTTGGGTAAAAAAAAAAAAAAAAGGTGTACTACCCAAATGCAGCAGTCGTTACAAAGAAAGAAGGCAATAAAAAAATTTTACTCTTATACATTTCTTTAACTTGCATAAAAAAGTGCAAAGAAAGAAATTGTTTGACAAGCAGTTTGAATGCGAAATTTGCCACTTTGCTTAAGTGTCATGTAAAATCAAACAAATGTATATCAGAAAGAAAAGTTTGCACCAATGCTCCCTGGAGTTTTGGGTCATCATCAAAAGATATATATTACTAAAATTATTTTTTCTAATCGTGTTTGGAATTATTTTTTAATCACTGCCTCTTTCAAAATGTCAATAAAAGAATTTTGTTATCTAAAGTGGGAACGAATTCTAATTTAATTTAGGTCCCGATTAAAATGATTCTTTATTTCTTTATTTGTTTCTGAAACCAAGATAGATTTTCAAAATAAATTGCATTATATATTCGAATTAAATTCCTTTTTACAAAACAATAGAACATTTTATGATTTTCTCAAGATGATTCCCATTAATAACTTTTCATGTGGTTATTATATTGTTTCATGTTGCATTCATTATACATAAATTTACATGCGTTAAAATGTAATATCATATTAATTCTTGAAATAATTCTCCGTCTTTAAATTTGATTTAATTTTAAAATGTTCCGGTAAGACATAAAATGTTTGACTGTTAACTTAAATATTTTTTTATCAAATTATACCGTGAAGATGAATGTTCTTCATTTGTTAAATTTACTTTATACTTTTGTAGTGTATTTTTATTAGTATATAAATGTATTTTTAAAAAATGTTTTCTACATTTGCTTTTCATTAAGGCATATCTGAAATTTTGCAATAATAGAAAGTTGTTTCTGTTAAGTTGTAAAATTTCTCTTCTTCTTACGTATGAAGATTTCGAGAGAATTCGAGGTTCATCCTAACTCTGTTTAAGAACATAGCAATGAGAAAATTATAAAAACGAAAGCATAAGACCCAGATGCGGTGGGTAAAGAAGATGATTAAAGTGCTACCAAAACAGTCCTGCTAATAAAGGTGACTTCATCAAAATATTTACTGCTCTTTTGGAATTCACTGAAAACAGAAATTCTCAGAGCACTACCAAAAAAACGTTCCATTTGTTGTGCAGCGTGAGCAATGTCGGTATAAACCTCATTATAGGTAAAAATATACTATCAGAAGTATTTTTATCATGTATTACAAACTCTTAATTATGTAATTATATGTTTTATTCATTATTAATTATGTGTTTTATTTCATGTAATTTACAACTTCGCTTGCAGATTATTTATTTCTCTTGCATGAATGAAGCATTTAGAGATTAGTGAACTTAAACGAATAGAGATGAACATTCTCTGAATAACTGTAAGATATCAAATGAATAATAAAACCTTTCTTGGAATTATTTCAGAACGTAATCAGTATTCTAAAATTAATTTTCTTTTGTAGATTTTGTTTGTTTAGGAAGTTCTTTCTTTGTTAGTTTATTCTTTCCTTGTTAATTTCTTTGTTAGTTTGTCTTTTGTTTATATAAATGTTATAATTTAATGCGTAGAAGAAAACACTGGAACAAGAAGAGTATAAAAGGGGCCACTCATTCTAGTGTACAAAAATATCAGATAATATTTACTTTTTAAAAAAGAATTTCTTGAAAACAACCAAAAAAGTTATAACTTATTTTCAGTCATCGATAATTCTAGATAACGAAAAATTAAATTAACGAGTGAACTTTTTACTAAAATAAAATTTATGTACTAAGTTTCTAGCATCATAAAGATAACACACAAAACATCATACGTGCTTTTAAGCATTGAAAAACAACCGATAAAACTTATTCTTTAGGGGCACCAAAAATGAAATCTAAGCACTGGAAGTCTTCCCAGCGGGAAATAGCCGGGAGCAAGAATTTTCTCGCCTTGCTGAGGAAACCTACATACAGCACCCTCTGGTGGAGAAAATGATAAACATAAAGTGTTTTGAACTGCTTTTAGAAATTCGTGCTGCTTATGGAACAAAATGAGGGAGGCTGTCCCTCGTTTTTATTGGTCGCATCATCCCCTCGCTCCGTCTCTCACCCATGGGGTAACTTCCTACCTCCATGCTCTCACCCCTTGGGAGCAGGTGGAAAGGGAAAAAGGGGATATTATTTCCCTTTCTTTTCTTGACGTCATATCTCGATCGTTCGCACCTTGAAAATATGAAGGGGAACATATTTCTTCTTCCCTGATACATTTCTTTTCACTCTAAAATATATATACGTCCCACATTTTATTCAAAACCCTTTCTATTTTAGATCTCTAAACAAATATTTGGAAAACAAAGAGGGAAAAAAATATTTGTTTAAAATTACGAGAATTTCTTTCCAAATATTCGTCTTACATCTTTCATCATTTTCCCCAGCATGGTTAATTGCATAGAGAAAATCAAAAATTAATTATCTCTTAAGCTATTTGATTGAACTTCTACTAACAGAAAAGTTAATTTCTAATTCTTTTCTCTTAAATCATTCAGCTATAGCTTAATGAAGTAGAATAGAAGAGGAAAATTAATCTTTAAGTGGCAATTAGTTGTTACTTGTTCAATTGAAACGCAAAAACGTAAAATTAAATTTCTTTTTGAAAGACCATTATCCTTATCGTTCATTAGTTTTCCTTGGAGTGTATGTGTAGATAATACAAACTTCAGTTTTCAGGAATTGGTGTCAGTATTAAAAATGTTTTCAAATATCAAAATTTTATCTATATTAGTATAAAAGTATTGAAATTTTCCCAGCAACAGTTAGTAGCTGGTCGAAAATTTTTAACTTCCTATTGATATCATTTATCACGTTCCTTTAAAAATCATTTTGTAACAGCCTTTTCCTTTTACTTATCAATGTACGTTGTTAAACGTTTACCACGTATACAACATTATTTTCCTTGTTAAGTGATTTTCCTTTGAATATTAAATAACAAGATCTAACAATTCGTTCTTGTGATGATAGTTTAGTTGAAGCCATGGGTAAAAGCAGTTTTCATATTTGCTGACAGTTTGTTAGGCATTAACAAAGATATTAAGTAAATTCATTCTTGAGAAATGAAAATTACGTACTTATGTGTATATTTACTAAGACGTGAAAGCAAAGCAAAACATTTTTCGCAAAATATTTTCTCAGTAACAGAAACTGAATTTTATAGTCTTTCCAAACCCTGCAAATGCTGTCATTTTGAAAGTGAAGGAATATAGCCTCCACTATTAGGTACAAATCACAAAGTAAAATAGAATGTTCAAAATGGGAAGCTGTAGTTTCACTTGCGTAATATTTCTAATTTGTTTTGTAGCTTCCCTACTGTCAGTCTACTAACATTTGATTTGAAGTTATTCTCAATCAAAGACAGAACAATTTTTGTACCATATATTGTTAACTCTGTAATTATTCTTTTAAGCTTCCAAATATATCATTCGATCCCATTTGAGCAACATATGTTGCAAAACTGCAAAGAAAAAGTATTTTAGTAAGCTGAATTATAAAATCACCATTTTTGAGTAAAATAGTACTATGTATTCTTATTGTAATGTTTCTTTTAAAGAAATAATATTCTGTTAGTTATCTATAGTTTATCCAAGATTACTTTTCATTTATTATGGCCTCACTCTAACCGAGTTCTTTGTAAATCAAATCATTCGCATAATTTTCTCCCTTCAATTTTCGGACGATGAAATTAGTAAATAAAAGTGGAAAAAACACGTGGAAATATCGCATGTCTCATTTTAAAGGGATGTTTGGCTGAAATAAAGAACATTAGCTTTAAGTCTTATCTTTTCCCTTTAAATGAGATATATATTACAATATCCCTGTTAGTTTATTTTATGTATTATTTTTTATTCAAGAATATTAATACAGGCAGATTTTGTTGAAAATTTTTATTACACATATTATAATTTAATACACTATATTGAATAGAAGTAACGCCTTAAAATAAGTCGTGAGATTCAGATAATTTAATAATTGACTACCTGCCTAAATCAGCAATAATTAGCTATACTAAATAATAGCAAAAAATTGTTGAATAATTGTTACGATTTATTTTATACAGCAAGTCTACTGAACAGGAAACAAACTTTAGGAAAAAATTTTTTAAATCCGTAACGGCATAAAATGTAAATAATTAGTTTGAAGGTAACTCACAAATATTTTAATAATTATGAATGTTTACTTTGCACATTATTGTATTATCGTTTTTGGCAACAGTTTTTATCTTTAGAATCCAATTTGTTAAAATAATAGAAGATGAGATTTTTTACTACCGAGTTGATGAATAAAAATTATGTTTGGTGTTGATATGGTAATCTTTTTATTTTTGTAGTTTAGTCTAATATCTTTGAAATAGTAAACGTTTTGTCTGCATCATATTATGTTGTATCCATTGAGGATTCGTAACAGGTGTACTTATATTTGGTGACCACAGGTGCTCTTAAAAATCTATGGAGATTAGATGAATTCCATTATTACTTTAAACATACCATGAAATTTCAGAAAATATATAAAACTATGTGTCTAGAAATTTAAGGGAGAATAAACAGAAAATATTCGGAAATTTTTCAGCTGAAAAGTGTAAAATAGAATTTACAATGCTAATAGAATAACGGTGCAATACCAGTAGAATTATTTAGCAACTACATGCTTCAGTTTTTGCAGATAATTCAAACAATTTGAATAGAAATCTTAATTCTCATATTATATTCTTTAGTCTAAATAAATAGAATTTTATAGTGTTATGAGTTCTTATTTATCAACTTTTATAGTACATGAAATAAAGTTATCATTGTTTAATCCCCTAATTTGTATTTTTCTTTCACAAAAAAGTGAATTGAAAATTAAGTATTCTACTAGTTCTTTAATTATTCTTTAACTATTCTAAATAAGAATATCTAAATTGCTTTAAAGTGCAGACACTTTAATCCTAGAAATGTATTACATTACCTAACACATTTAAAAGTAACTTTTGACAAATTTTTGTACTTGTTTTACTTTACTTATTTTAATATTTATTTTTGTACTTATTATTGTAAGAAATATTATTTTATGACAATAAATAGTCTATACTCTTAAAATACTGTTTGTTTGTTTACGACATTATCTCATCCGGAACGGGGAGGGGGGAGATGGATTTCGAGAATGGTACTCCCGAATTCCAAAAAATCCGTAGACCATTCTCATTCTCATTTCATTCAAAAAATCCATTTCGACCATTCTCATCTTCGTACGACTTTAATTTAGTTAAGATATTAATTAAAAACTCTGAAAACGCTAATTTTCGCACTCATTTTTCCGAGTGGCAACATTCTTGCGCGCTGGAGATAAAAATCTGCTTTATTTCGAAAAGTGTTGCCACTGCTCGGTTTCAAATCTTAGAGTTTGTTAATAAAAAAATTATAAATTTTACAAAATGTAAAAAAATAGCACTGCCAAATATTAAATATATTACTATTACATAAGGTCATATCTGATTCTGACTTATGTAATAGTTAAAGTAAGCACACGATTTCATGTGACATCATTTTGTATTCGAAAAATTTTCGCTAATGTCAACATTTTAACTAAATAGCTGCTGTTGGCAACGCTTTTATTTCAGGTTAGGATAATTGATATGGTATGTTATTGCCACTTTAATTCTTTTTTTGATATTGAGAAAAAGTTGTTATATTACATTAAGTTTAAATCATGACGTCATACGGATACGTATTAACCTGAAGTGTCAAAAGTTTTTGTTGCCCGGTTTGGCAACAAAGAATTATTTATGAATTAGTTGTTGCTTGGAAAGAACAAACTGATTACATTCTTCATAATGAAATATTTTTATACATTTTCATTACAGGTATAAATAGAACTTATAAATTTTGCTTTGGCTGCAGCCTGCTTATCAGGCGGGCTTGCCCGCTACTTAGTTTATAACGGTGGTACTAATTTAAGATCTTGTTCAATGAGAACAAGTTATGACCACAAGCTATGAACAAGTTATGAACAAGAATGACAGTAACTTTCGATAAGTTATCCAGTTTATAAAAGTTAACGATTTTAAAATAAGTCTCGCATTTCATTTTTTGCTAATTGTTTGGCAAATGTTAACTCCTGTAACCCATAGTACAATTTATCTTCTTTTCCCCTTTTTTTATGAAAATTTTATATTATATTCAACTTTTGGATTGAATAGTTACGAATCTCAATCATTTTCTCAGGTAATCTGATGCTTTATTTTCCACGTAAAATATATAACTGAGATTTAGTTATTTTACTAAGAATGTGAACTAAGAAGGAAAATTTGAGCATTTTGGAGTTTGCTGTCTCTAGTGCACCAGGAATACAATGAAGCAGCGGAATTCTCCTTAACATCCGGTTAAGTTCTCTGTGCTTTGGATGGAATCCAAAAAGTAAACCCGATTTCTTTAGAATATTTTAACATGACTGAAGCTTGTCCATTTCTTACCCTCTAGAACTGTATTGTTCAGATGCAATCATTGTATGCTGAAACTCCAAACGTAAGAATAAAACGTCTTTCATAAACCAAGCAAGTCATAAAGAATGAGAGGCTCCTCAGAAATGAGGGCACGAATAACCCATTGAGCTTTAGCATAATTTCCATGCATTAAGATTCTGCTTACAAGTTGGAGCTTTTTGCGGAGAAAAAGAATTTGTAAAGCATTTAAAAATTTATTTGCATATTAAACAGCACCATATAGCATTTTAAATTAGGTATAGGAGCGCAAACTAGTTAGAGTATTTGGGCTAAGAAAGAAAGTATTCTTGGTTAGGAGAAATGAAAAATTTCAACATTGAAGTGGTTAATGGCAATGAAAGAAAGAAAGCTATCTGAAAGGGAAAGAAAACCTGAAGAACAATTTTACCACAAAAAAAAGTAGTATGTGCAAAGAATCTAATATAACATCAGAATGAAAGAAACAATGAAAAAATTCCAAGACAGTACGTGTTCATTTTATGAAAAACCTAATAAAACGAGATAAAATTAGAATAGTCCCTAAGCTTTAAGAGCGAATGGCAAAATTTAATTTATTTCTCTACTCACTTTTACAAAAGCGGCATCGTTGAATAGGCGAAAAAGAAGAGCTCAGAACCTTCTAAAATTTATGGGTTTTTAAACAGAATGTTCCATTTCGAAGTGTGTTGTATATCGTTAATATTTTTATTCGTCTTAATTTAGCAGTGAAAAGACAGAATGTGTATTTTCAATATTTGCTTAAATGCAGTAAATGCAAGATTAATTTAATGTGAAATGTAGGCATCACGACTTAATATCCGAATGAAAAATAATGCAAGCGACATCCATTTGGACTGTAGCTTTTCAAATTGCAGAGAAATGTTAAATGCAAATGTCATTACACAGAAACTGTTCGCGCATTTTTAGACGATTTTCCTTAGCTATAAAAAATCGCCCGCTTGGAAATTTGTTTAACTACAACTATATTTTTCAAAGAGTAAATTATCGTTTGCTACTTGACAACTTGGTGTTCATGCAAACTGGCGCTTTTATAGAAGAAATGGACGGAAGACTATATTTGTGCTCTTTCCAAAGAAAATTATTCTTATTTAGTTACTAAGGAATACTGTGAAAGCCGTGATTTTCCGGTATCTAATAGAACGATAGATAATATTACCAATAGGAAAAGAAAAAATCTGATGTGTACACCACGCGATTTCCTTGTAAGGAATATTAAATTATACGCAATTTTCCGCATATCAATTAAACTTATTGAATTAAATTAAATATATTTCTTCGATAGCGTATAAACCACAATAGAATAAAAGCACTTTTTAAAATTCACTATATTTATTTAATATAGCGACACTCTGGCGCTAGGTTCATTTAACAAGGATACAAATCATACATTTTATAACTCAGAATGCACAAAAATTATATCATCTGAAGAATTATCTAATCGTTGCCACATGTCCGATTCAAATACTGTAATAAATCTAAAACGATGTATAAAAGAAATTAGACAAATAAAAAAGACACAATTATTGTTGCAAAGCTTAGTTTCTTTAAATTGGCACAAATCCACTATTCTGCTAAGTTTCAAATGTAAACAAATATGGCTCCTTTTGTAAAAAAAAATTAGGCTTAATCGCATTAAAGCAACTTTTAAATTGTTGAAAATTCTACAAATATTGAATGCAGATTAAGTAAAGACATAAAAACCTTAATTGAACAATATAATTCGTTCTAAATCAGTACTTCATTTACTTCGCACAAGGAAGTAAAAAGGGACAGTTCTATATCTTCCGTTCTACTGGGCCGACTGACGAAATTCAATTTCGGTTTTCCATGTCTCGAATGTCTTCCATGTGCCTTAGGATATGTATTAGACTTATATATAGCATTTTTATAATGTAGGTATTTTGGGTTAGAATCGGACTTTTTCTGAAATGACATACCCAAATTATTTCCATATTTCGATTCTACTGATAAAATTACGCCAAACTGCCAAGTTTTTTTTAAATCGCACGAGTAGTTTTTACAAAATTAGCTCTTAAAATTTTAGCTTCTCTATGTTAATTGAATTTGGTATGTATGTATTAATCTCTCTCTTTTTATTAAAGTTATTTGAGTCTTTCAATTTCGAAATTTAGGTTCATTCCAAATAGAATTCGCCTATTTTTTATAATTTTGTTTTAAAATTTGTATTTTTAAATAATTTTTATATATTTTTAAAAGCATTTTTAATGATAATATATAAAATTTTTACCATCATCTTAAAGTTGATGTATATCTAATCATACCTGTAGAAAATTAGAGATTTTTGTTCAACATTTCCTAAAATATACGTGAATTTATTTATTGCCGCGTTTTGAAATTTGGTATTACTTTTGAAAGCCATCATAACATCAAATGTGGTTTAAGAACTTTGTTAAAATTATTTGAAAGTAGGAACGATGTGACTTTTTTTCCAATCATACACAATATAAAAAGCGAAAGGAAATTAGGCTGACATAAATTAAGAAGTTCGCGAAGTGAATAAACCATGGCGCAAACTGAAAAAATGCGCCAAGGTAAATTTCTGAATTTCTCCGTAACTTTGGCATCAAATTTTACAACATTTAATTCTTAGGCATAATTTGAGTCCTAAAATCGAAATATGGAAAAACATTGGGATATTATTTCAGAAAAAGTCTGATTTTATGTCAAAATAGGCATCTTAGAGCAATGCTATATATAAATCTAATATATATCCCAAGTCGAGCTTTCGAGACATGAAAAACGCAATTTGAATTTCGTCAATCGGCGCAGTAGAACGGGAGACGTAGAACTGTCCCATTACTTTTTGCGCAGTGTACGTGCGTACTAACTGTATGTACGTACGTACAGATGCCACAAAAAATCTCTTTTGAACACATTTTAAATCAGTTTTATAGTTCGTTGGGAAAAAGGAGTTCTTTATTCTGTTCTTAAATTCAGATGTCACCCTAAAACGTCGTTGAATAGCATTCGATTGTTGTCAAATGGATATTTTTGTTGAAATATGATACCCAGAATTTTTCGTGATTACAATACTTCCTTTACTTCGTACAAGGAAGTAAAAACATCAGTTGTTGGCTTCAAGGGAATAAATTGTTCAAAATATGTATCCAAGGAGAAAACGAAATGTTTCGAATGTCGCAAAGGTAAGAAATTTAATGTTAAAAGAAAATCTGAGAAGCCAAAAGAAAGTTTCATAATCATAATTATGCTAAGTGTTAACAATAAACAAAGGATTGATGCTGATCGGAATCTTGAAAAAAGGGGCAAAGAGTAATATGCATCGTCTTTCTCCGCTACACATCGCCGAACGCAGAACATGCTGAATTCTCTATGAGAAAGAATTATTCCGACAAAAATGGAAAACGTTGTCAGAACAGAAGAATCTTGAGAATTTTAAATCACTGCAATAAAAAAGATCCATTTATAACCATCAAAGAGAAGGAAAAAAATCTTAGAACATGGTACAAAGTATCTAAAGTTTTTCAAAAGGATTTATATTGTTGGTTTTTATATAAGTTGGTTTATATAAAGACAAATAACAATTAAAGAGATTGCAGAAAACTGTTAACATCAACTCCTAGTATCAGGAACATACTACATCCAATTTTTAAATATGAAATAACTTCTCTTTACTAACTTAACTTATTTACCTTCAATAGAACTGCGTCAAGACAAAACGAGTAGCCGCATATCAAACTCCACTGTCAATTTCCTGTAAAAAATGGAACAAAAACTTGTATCAAAGCCATACGTTTGACGTATATCCATACTGAATCTCCTGATTGCATCACCCGCCATTTTTTGGTCATCTGAACTTTTAAAAAGTGAATTGTCTAATCGTTGACCTGCAACCCTCCTTGGACTCCTTGGAAAGCTGTTCAAGAGGAATGGGATAAAATACCACTTTTGATACTAAAAAAGCTTCATTATCTTTGAAATTGCGATGTAGAAAGATAGTGAAGTATCAAATAGAACATTTAAACACAAAAAAGTTTAGGTTAAATATTTTGTAAATATATTGAAGATCGCCTAAAAGATATGCAAATAGCCTCCATACGAATGTCAGCCACATTTTAAAATTCTTCAGAAATTTACAGATTATCCGTTTAACATTTCTTTTACATATTTTGAATTTTTTGCAAATTTAAAAGCGAAGCAATAAAAATAACTGATTATAACTTATTTAACAATTTATAATTTATACCCTACCCTTCCTCCTTTTGGAACTTTAAGGCTATCGAGATTTCTTATAAACTTTAATAAAGCTCATTAATCAACTTTGAAACTTTCCGCCAGTAAAATACGAAGTATAGAAGAGAACTCATTATCTGACACTCCATTTCATAGGGCACCATTAAAGCTTAATTAAGACCAGAAATTGTATTCGAACTTCGATAAGCCAAAGCTTAAAAAAATGACAAAATTTCAAAGAAAATTTACTTTTAAATTCGGATTTCACTTTTCGATTTCGAAAACACAAGTCAACGAAGCTGGAGTAATTAAATTTCGGCTGTATGATTGTAAAGATTTTAAAAATTATATTATTTTGTTATTGTTAACACATATCATTATCTTCTTTCTGAGCACTATGTAAGCATCTTTTTTCGCAAAAGGTACTTCCCGAATTTCAAAGCGTGTTATCGCTTCTTGTATGAACCTTCTTGTATTATTGCTTCTTGTACTTTTCTATCGAGCAGAAATTGTACACTATGCATCGCAATGAATCTGTTTTTATTTTTTATTAAAATATATTTACTATTTTAAGTATAAAATGATATTATTACCCATTTAATTCTTAATGTAACAATTATATCTTATTTGTATTGCTTCAAATTTGTAATAAAATGCTGTTATTTTGTTCAGCAACTCTACCTAAATATTTAATTTAGTAAAATCCATCGATAATAACTCCATATTATCCGACATTGTTTGTTATTCGATCAATTGAGACCCATTCACGGCGAATAATCGAGATTTCATGAACGTACTTAGAAATTCGGTATGTAGAAGAAAAGAAAAGCACATTTTTTACTACCATCTTGTGAAATTATGTTTGTGAAAGTTTTATTAAAACAGTGACTGAGAAATAGGTATGTTATAAGGTTTTCTTTTTTTTTAACCAATGGCGGGCCCTTAGAAGACTTCGGCTTAGCCACTACTAAGGCCAGAACTAGAGGTCACTTCATTATGGAGGCACCTAATAGGTGGTCCGCCTTTGCCTCCCATGATGGGACAGACAGTTACAACCACGCCTTCTCTGGCATTCAAACCTGGGTCCTTTGGTATCGCAGTCGGCTCCCCTAACAACTATATCGTCTGTACGGCTTGCGTTATAAGGCAGGGTTTCTTAAACATTTTTCAGTCGCGATCCCTTTTTATCATCGAGATTTTTTCGCGACCCCCAAGACCCCATAATATTTACAAAAATTTTGTGGGACCCCATTAGTATTGCGCAAATCCGACACACACGTGAGTAAAACTGTCAACGTTTTCACTTTTACTGTAATATACTATTGATATTTTAGGTGATTAATATCATTAATTTCTAAGTTTAAGACATAGAACAGTGTGAAAATTTTAAATAAGTAACAGTCGAAATGACAGCATCACGTGCAAAGCAAGGAAAATGAACGTTTATATTATAAAAAATAATGCGCCGAAACGTTTTCGTTTTTCCTTTGTCTGTATTGTCTTAGCTTTATCTATTTTCAGATACAATGTGTAAAAATATTTGGTAATTTTAAAATTATTATAGTAAGTTAAAGAAATATCAAAACTGCTAAAATGTTTGGCGAATCTCTGCTGCAGGTCCCAAGACTCCTTTGTGGGTCGCGACCCACAGTTTAAGAAACCCTGTTATAAGGTATAGTCTCCCCTCTTTCAGCATGTCTTCGTGGTTTAATTGGAAGCATACTCCACGCGTATTCGAGAGATGTAGGGTTCGTGTCCCAGCGAGAGCACTGCAGATTTTTCACATCTTCCGCGTTAAAAAAAATACCCAAAGAACTCTTCAAGTGGTGCCCGAACTAAAAGGGAGTTTTACGATAATTCGTCACCACCAGAGTTTTGCTAATGGGTCCCCTCATTCCCTGTCGCCCTTTAAGAGGGGCATTTTCCTTCTTTTAACATGTCTTCGTGGTGTAATAGGAATCATATTCGACGCGTATTTCAGAAATCCAGGATTCGAGTCCCGGTGAGGGTATTGCACATTTTTCACATCTCCTACTTTTTAAAAGAAAAAAAAAAAAAAAAAACTAATGAATCTACAATGTTTAATGACCCAAAGAATAATTATTACATTTTCTTTTTGCCAGGTATTAATTTCCGAAATTTTTCTATTGTCGTTATTTTCTCAAATTTTGATTTCTGGAATTTATTCCCTCTGCATATGGAAAATATTTTTTATTATCTCACGTTCAAGAATAAATCAGCTGAAATAAATAGCGTATTTTATAGTTAATTCACGTAATCTACATTTTGTACTTATTCAGAATTCAAACAACAAAAATTTATATTACAAAATATATTTACAAAATTTTCACAGGACTAGTTTCGATGAAACTAGAAACTAGATGAAACTTACATCGAAACTAGTCCTGTGAAATTTTTGTAAATATAACGTTGATTTTTGTTGTTTGACTTCTGAATAAGTATTTATTCGGCGTGTTATTGTGTCTTAACTACATTTTGTACTCACACTTTCCAGATTTGTATCTATTATTTACAATAAGTATAGAAATACGATAAATAGTTTCAGTATTTTTTCATTTAGTAATATTCAAATGAAAGAAGACAAAATGACATCTGGCAATAAATCAAATAAGGTATTTAATCTATTAACCGAATGAAAATTATAGAAATGGTAATATTGATCTAAAAACAGCAAAACTGAACTTTGGGGGTATTCCTCGTACACTTTTTGTTCTGCACGAAAGATATAAAAATAATAAAAAGAGAGTACGAGTTATTGAAAACTCGCAAGACACACGCATTTTTCCAAGGGTTGTCCAGCTGTGACAGTTCCCAATAGCTTTAGAAGCTTCTAAATATAGGTCCAAACGGAACTTTATAGTATGGTTATTAGATTGTTGGCTATGCTCCAGAATAAATGCTAAATTTATATATTCAATGAATAAGTGAACTTCTTTTATTTAAATCAAACTGGTACTTAATTTTGGTAAAATAAAAATAGTAAAATGTGCACTAATATATCAGATTTCTTTTCTGTGAAATTAATATAACATTACTTTAGTTTAAAATATTTTCTTAGTGGTTATCAAAACATCTGACCCACAAAATGTATCTATTTTTCATAGCATATCAGGTATTCATCTTTTTTTAAATTGTTCTTCATGACTAAGATGTATCTATACTAAGGATTTGAGTAATGCGTGTCATGCGGTCACGCAGATGACTACTTTGCGTTCCGACCAATCCTAAAAAGGAAATTAAATCAAGAATATTCTCTTTTTGATCTATATAGAAATAGGAAAGAAGTTTATTGTACTATAGTTGTAGTCTGCGATAATGAAAGTTCATTAAAGCAGAGACTGACGAAAATGTATTAATGTCTCATATATCCGATATCCGAAATTCTTTCTTCTTCCCTCATTTTAAATTTTAATTCTTGCAAATTATTTCTTTTCAATTATATATATATATCCGAAATTAAATATGTTTCTAACATAATGAAAGTAATCTAGAGATTATTTTAGACTTCTCGTAGTGATATAAAAAAATAAAAAAGCTCGCCCTGTCTTGTCTTCACGTTCCTTGCCCCCCCCTCCCGAAATTTACTTGCACCTTAAAGAAATTATGTTCCCTACCCAAAAGCATTAATTTGGATATCGCTATTATTTCTTAATTTCCTGAATTGCACTGGATTTCCAAAAGAAGAAACAAACATAAAAATCATAATAAATTAAATAATAATAATAATTGAGATTAAATATGACAAAATTTTTTGCTGTAGCAATTACGAAAATTCTCAAAAACTTGTATCAAATAATTATATGATACGAAAAGTACCCCGTTTAGCATAACAGCATAGTTTTCTTTTTCAAAATTAAATATGCAGAATACCCTAATATTTTTCAGAACAAAATCGCAGCTGTCTCTAAACTGTGTTATTATTTCAAAGGGGCAATTTGCCCCTTTGGACTGCGTTAGCTATTTGCCCCTTCGGGCTTTGGACTGGACTTTCTGTGTTGTTTCCCTTTTCAAATTGTTGCCACCAAATATTATCATCCTGTATTATACGTATTTAAATAAATTAAATAATGAAGAATCTGCATAAATGTATGTATGCTTCTCGCATTGTGGTAAAACAAGGGTACCTAGAGCCATCAAATTTTGAATAACGTAATCTTTCACCAAATATGGGCATCCGGAAGCCCTAATTTGGAATTTGGAACTTTTTTTATTATCGATTTCATATTTTGTAAAATTTTAAGGAATTTTTTTTTAACAAACTCAACGATTTCACAGCAAGCAATGGCAATACTGTACGAAAAACAAAACATTTTTATCTCCAGCGCGAAGAACTATGTTTTGGAAATTCTAAAGATATGCTCATTTTAAAATTATTTTGCCATATTGCTGTTGAACCGAATTTTATGGTTTAAGTGACGAGAACATGATGTTTAATAAATAATGGTAACACTTAAAACATAAAAAAAGAAGCCCCTTTGGATGTAATTTAAAATCTGAAACTTTTCAATTTTTTTTTTTTTTTTTTTTTTTATTGTTTTTATTTACAGATTTCATCAACAATTTTATAACGCTAATAGTAAAAGTATAGGGCGCCTAAATAATAAAGTCTGTTAATTCAATCATATCAACAACATAAATGTGAAAAAGGGGCTCACTTCCGGAAAAACGACGTTCGGTGTAGTCGGTGTCACAGATAAATGAATTGAGATCTAACGGATGGGAAGTTCCATAGCAGTTCTTTTAATCAAAGCTACAGGAAAGTACAACATTCTTCAATTCATTGAAAAAACAATTTATTACTTTCTTTGATATCGGATTTCTAACTTGGCAAGTTAATTTCTCATTGGAGAAGTCAATTTTTTTAATGTAATTTATTAACAAATAAAGCTTGCCAAGTTAGCAATCCAATAGCAAAGAAAGTAATAAATTATTTTTTAAATCAGTTGAAGAATATTATACATCTCTTCTAATCAATCTTGATTAGAAGAACTGGCTCTGGAACTTGCCGTTCGTTAGATCTCAACTCTTTCATCGGTCACACTAACTACACCGAAGGTCGCTTCTCCCGAACTTGGCCCCCTTTTCACATTTATGTTGGTGTTATGATATCATTAATTTTTGAAAAGCTAAATTAAAAGTTATGTTCTTCTTTAGACACTTAAATGAAAAAGCGTCTGAAGAAATACGTGACCTTAAACTTTTTTTTTCTTTTACGATGTACTGCTTTTTTGAAGTTTTAGATTTTTAAAGGAACGTAAAATTATAAACAATAAGTTTAAACAGCTATTTTTAGTTATTAAACAATATCAATTTTAAATCCTATTTTAAAGTATAGATTCGCGTTTCTTTTTTTAATTATTTTCATTTTTTATTTTCGTTTATTTCGCGTTATTTATTTTGTTTCTTTTTTTTTCTTTTTTTTTTTTTTATTTTATTTGCATTTACTATCTGTTTCATTATTTAAATTTGAGTTACTGAAAGGCAATGCGTTTATCGTTTGGAAACTGTAAGACGTTGATGTGTACACCAGTGACTTCATTGTACTAATATTAAATTATACGCATTTTCCTGCATTTCATTAAAACTTATGTCCTCGAATTTCATTAAAGATATATTTCTCATTCAATTAATTCAGTTCTCTCTTCGCGGCAAGGAAAAAATATTTTCATTAAAAATTGAAAGATATAGAAAAACATAAAACACCAAATACAAATAAAACAATTTTTTTAAAAGTGTAATTAAAATTATAATTTCAAAGCAAAACGAAGCAATTCGACCAACAGGCAAGAAAGCAGATTTTTCCGTGCACAAAACTAAAAGATCCCTTTCGGCCCCCGAGGCAAAAATACGCTGAAAGTGCAGAAACTGACTTAATTCACTATTCTGCTAAGTTTCAAATGTAAACAAATATGGATGCTGTGGTAAAAAAAAAGAAAATAACGAACGGATTATAAAATTGATTGAAAAGGGATTCAGAAGACATTATTTTCGTGGCATCTGTACATCGTACATATGTATGTATCTCGCATAACTCAAAACCGAATAGTTTCAGAACGTTGCAATTTTGTAGATAGGACTGCTATAACATGTAGTTGTGCACCATTATATGCATAAAAAAGTCAACGCGACAACACGTCTTCGCCGCTATAGGCTCAGCAATATAAAAGATCAGAAAAGTAACTGGTCCGCTGTGATTTTAGGAGAGTACATTTTCTCAGCCTCAAAGAAGGAAGAGAAGGATATTATTCTGCATGTAAAAATAAATATGAATATATAGGGATGGAAGTTTAATTACATAAATGTTACCATTCCTATTTTTTCCTGATAAGACTTTAGAGGTTTTTCTTCTACCAAATGAAAGAAATTCTAAATCTCTAAACTATCACATATACTCTAGATTTAGAATGTTTGTAAAAGCTACATGAGATTTTTCGGAAAAGTAATTGCCTGTCTAAAGTATTTTGTAAACAAGTCTACAGCCTATAGCTGGTACGGAACGCGTAATTCGTAAGTGGATATCGGTATCGAAACCAAGGGAGGAGTTTTAGAACCGGTCAAAGTTTTCTGTTGTGCCACCTGAATTTGGCTTAAAGCAAGATGGTTGAAAATATTTTGTCGTCAAATTTCGTTTAGAAAATCATAAAACTTAACGGATTTCTTATAAATTTCGAAAGAATTTGAAAGAAATATAAATTTATGATGGATACTTCAGAGCAAAAGCGAAATAAAATGTAAACTAGAACTTTCAAAAATGCAATGTCACACAAGTGCATATTAGTCTCTACCTGCAACCGTTCCCTCGGTTGCGATGCCGATATGCATTTAGGAAATAAGCAATCAGAATTAATGAACCCTGTACCACACTGAGGACAAATCTCACCTTCTTTTTCCTATCTTCCCTTACCATTTGAAGAGTTAATTGAAGATAGTTTCTTTAAACTTCTTTTGTGCTTCTAGACTTTTCATTCATTGCAAATTTATTCCATATATCTATTTCTAACTCCAAAAGCCAAGCACATAACGGAAAGTTTCTCCCTGCTTTTGTTAGGTTATGTAAATTTGAGATTCTGCCGAACCATTGCGGTTGTTATAACTTAAATTTATTATTTATTTGCATTTCGTGAAATTTAAGCTGTAATTCCCTTATCCCTCCAAAGCTGGAATTGTCGTATTGGTTTGTATTTTAAATAATTTCTAGCAATATCTTAAATATTGCATGACAATTTTCTCTTAAAAAGCTATTCTTTTTTATACTTCCTGTGTTCTTATAAGATTTAGAATTTATTGAATTATGGCAAAACACACGAGTTATTTGCCTGAAGGAAGGTATGCTTGCTTTCACGTTATACATGAAAATCTATAAAAGCTTCTACATAGAAAGCCTGTTTGCCAGGATTTGAACCCAGGTCGACTTACAGATCTTCAGAGATCTTACCCTATATTACTGGTAGACAGTCTTTGCAACGAACTAAAAATCAATATTCTAAGAACAAAGACAAGAAATAAAATAATATCTTGTAGGTATATCTAAAATTTAACAAGTTTTATTCACCGCTAATTTGTTAGGAATGTCTTAGGAGTGGTGTATTTAATTATGGCAAAGCACACGAGGGCTATCTGCCTAAAGGGAGGGATGCCTTTCGTGGAGGACTTTCTAAGGGAAACTGGCTCGTATACACGTTACACATGGGGAAAACCACGAAAACGCCCATGCAGCTAGCCCGTTCGCGGGATTCGAACCTCAGACCGAACTACCAGTGTTCAGCGTCTTTACCGCTCGGCCGCTGGTGGGCCGAATGTCTTAGAAATCCAGATGTTTAGCAAATACGAGAGAAAGCTCAATAAAACCTTTCCTTAAATTATGCATTCGCTTTCTATTTAAAGCCTGATTAATTTGCATTCTGTTGGAGATGATAGGAGAGAGAGGAATTATTAGAAAGAATTAACATAAATATGATGCATTATCTAAGAGGGATCATATATCTGTTAGCTATTCCTTAATTTATTAATACTTTTGCAGATTCTCCAATCGAGTAAGTACGAAACATTTAAACTTTAAATTGCATTGAGCTTGTACAACTAGTTAAATATTGGTTAGCAATGAATGGTTAGGAATATTTTAAACTGCCCGTTTGTTTGTCTGTTATTATAGACACTGAGTTAAGTTTCGTGAAAACTATAAAGTGATCGAAAATGCTATAGATTATTTGATTAAGTAGACGATCCATGAAAGATGAAAATTTGGAGCACTTCTGTCTGACTTTGGTCGACTACTACTTTTTTACATGTGATATATTAAGTTACATTTCATATATTTTATATTTGAATTTTATAAGCTTCCAGTTTGTTTAAAAGAGTTTTTGGATTGTTTTTACTCTGCTGTTTGTTGCTTTAAAGGTAACAAATTCAAAGTTAGTTATAAGCATACTTATACATTTTAATTGAAAACACATATTTCTGTGAGTATCGCAAATTCTACATCGGGTAATGTATATCTCACTTCCAAAACGCTACATGTTAAAAAATTATTACATAAATCTAAATCAACTTTCATAGCCAATTTAAAGTCTGCAATTGTATTCTAATCTTAATTTCAGAATACAGATGGCAAGAAGTTCTTTCTTTTTACAAATGGATATAGAGTTAAATTTCTGATTATTTAAAGGATTTATATCATATGCCTATTATATTCGAAGGGAGTTATATGATCTAAAAAGCCAACTGTTTGTTGTTAAACATCTTTCTGAAGTAGTTTACTCTATGGCATGCTTTTATTCATGCATTTAATATTTGTATATTTAATATTGTCTGAGAGAAATTTACTTCTATGCAGATTTATCTAGTCCAGATTTTATGCCTTCACAAAATAGAAAAATTGTTCCTATTCTCTTTATCTTTTTCTAGGATTGAACCCCCTTGCGAGAAAATAAAATCTTTAATGTATAATCTTTTTATTTTTTGGTTAACATACTTTTTGAATTTATACTTTATCTCCTTTCCAGTAGAATAGCATACCAAAACCTAGTACAAGATATGAATAACATCATCAAAGTAACATATTAACCTTTTCCCCCAATGTAATCTAGCATTTTGTTATTAAATCCAAAATTGTTCCAGCTTTGTGTTAAAATACCATTTCGAGAAAAACATAATAGATTCTTGTTATGGTATTTCATATTAATTAACCCAGCTTTATTTTCCTGAAATGCTGATAAGATAATTCTTTAAATTTGAGAATGCTAACATGAAGTTAATTAATTTCAATATTCTAAACAACTTCAATTTCGCAGCATGCTCTGCAACTCGCTGCAAGGTACTCATCTCTCATACATTTTAATATAGAATTTAAAGCACTGCCACACTAAAGAGAGTTGTCTTATTTTTCTTGATTAACAACTACAGATTTAATATCCGTTAGTGTTTTCCTAATCCCCATCCCATCATTTCCTTGTTGCCACTTAAGATAAGAATTCTGAATAAAAATTTGCATTCAAAAGAAGCTAATATGCAATGCAGAGCAGATAATAGAAAGTAAGATAGGAGTTGAAGAAAAATGTTATTTGCTGAATCCGAGCCCGATAGACTGGAATTTGTTTGTAGAAAGGCCTGGTTGTCTGTTTACTTCATTTATCTTTGCTCCTCTTTTAAAATGGGTTGCCGTCACTCTGCCCTGTGTTTCAAGAGCGATACAAATTCTATAAGTATTTATTATTTATTGCACTAGTTACTGATTTGTAGATTTTTAAAAATCTGCCAGAGCAGGCGCAATAATACCTAATCTCTTAAACATTTTGCCTTATAATTAAATGCATAGCTGATTTATTTATTTTGAGATGGAATTTTGAATTGAGTAGAAATTTTTTTAACAAGTACAGATTTTTTGCAGCTCTGACGTCACTTTATTCACTACTGTTCAGAAGCAAAGCAGTGACATCTTATTCATAAAATGGGTTTTACATTCTAAAAATACCTTCTCAAACTTATTTAAAAATAAAATACTAAAACATTGGAAATACTCAGTTAAAAACAAAAAAAAAAAAAAACTTTTTTTTCAAAATTTATTACGGTTCTTGTAAGCTAACAGACGACTTAGATATATTAATTCGTCTGCTAGCTTACAAGAAGTACACTTAATTACTGTTGTGACTTATCTCATTTGTCTGACAGTAACTCAAAACAAGCCCACGAAATTTATCATGGCATGAAGAACAAGATGACGCCTGTCATTGGCAAGAGTTAGAGCACCATATGGGTAACAATACGAATTTTCTCAGTTCCGCCCCCCCCAGTTTTGATAGTTAGCACCCCGGGGAACGGGTCCGACAGCCTCCCACCCCTCTTTCCCTACCGCCAACCTCTCGTGAGGTCTTTCATCTCGGCATATATTTAGAGTGCCTCTATGCTTTTTCCGGGATTCGAATCCAGGCTCTTCGGTACCGCAGTAGGCTTCCCTACCCACTATACCGTTTGGGCTACACACTTCAGTATTTTCGAAGATTACAAAATTTTAGGTATAAAGTTCTACAATACATGTGCCCTAATTTAAGATATTATGTTATTACTAAACAAATTTACCTGAATAAATCCAGATCTTTACACCTGAATAAAATATTTGAGTTAATTCTGACCCATAAAAGTAAATTAAACAGATCTTACGGAATATTTAAATTGTCTATCATTAAATTCTTTTCATTTCATTTTGTTCGTCTAGTTACATATTAAAACATTTCAAGCTCTAAATTTGTAAGTCGAGAAGGATAAAAAAGGATTTATTACGTGTGAGTACCCTAAATGCAAATCTTACACATATTTTCCTAAGATTTTGAATAATAAATAAGACTAAAGTAAATAAAAACAATACAAAATGTTATAACAGTTTAAAATAAAAAGAATAAAATACTCTATTTTAATTATTTGTTTATTTATTTACTTTTTATTTTGAATATGGCATTCCACCATAATATTTGAAACTCCGCAATCGCCCTGCTATTACACTGATTCTAGAACATTTTGCAAAATACTCCGTGTTTGCTCCTGCCTAATACCGTTTTCAAATGGAACAATATAGCTCAATGTGAGATATTCTTTAGAATTATGTTTATTTTTACTAAGTGTACCGTTTAATTTTTGCATCACATATAACTGTCTAAACGGAAAAGTACCAAACATTAAATCTAAATATTTGATAAATTCTCTGGGCGAAGAAAATTCGATAACCTGCCAAAATAGAATATTTTTGGTTTGCATTAACTGTAGTTCTCTACTCTGGGTGGCACTCGTTTGTGAATACAATAGACTCTGAATTAACCTGGGTAGCTGAGGACGACCCCCACGATTAAGTCATGTTAATTCAAAACTAACACAGGAAGTAGAAATAACTCGTATTAAAACTAATAAAACAATACTATTAACAATTTACCTATATTTTTAAATAATTTAATTTAAAAAATAACTAAATACCTTCATTTGGTTGCATCATTCTTCTTGAATTTCAAAACAAGAAGAATGGGAAAATACTCTTCAGAACAGAAAGGACATTTTTTTTTAAATTTTAGTCTTATACGTATTTCCCAAAGGTATCAGTTGGAAACAACAGCTTAAAAGCTGAACAGTTAATTAGCAATTTATTTTTAACGGATAACAGTTTATTTTTAAAGGATAATATAAGATATTTTATTTTTAATGGATAGTTTAAGCTAGTGTACCTTTAATCGATTCCCAAAAATTTTAATACATCTTTCATGGTTTTTTAGAAAATAACATTTGCACCTTGATTCACAATGTCTTCAGAATTATTAGATATAATACTGACATATGCGAAAAAAATATTTAGTATTTAGTAAAGACGCTGAACGTTAGTAGTTCGATCCGATTTTCGAATCCCGCTACCGAGCTGCCTTCATGAGAGTTTTCTTGATTTTTCCCATGTGTAACGTGTATACGAGTAAGTTTGCCTTAGGAAATCATCCACAAGCGCATCCCACCCTTTAGGCAGATGCCCTCGAGGCTTTGCCGTAATTTCATAAACCAACCTAAGGTTTGGTTTAAAACACAGAAAACGCAAAGGTCCATAGGAGAATTAACAAATGATTTTACAGGCACTTTATTAAATGATATGCCTTTTATTCCTGTTTCTGATTCTTTGTTGAATAAGCGTCAGTTGACCTAAACGAGTTACCAGATGATTTTTCGGTATGAAGCTCAACTTTAGTCCTTTACATATAAGGCTGGAATTTCTTTTAAACTCATTTCTAAAATATTCTTCCGATAGTATAATAAATTAGTTTTAGTCTTACTTAAGACATTTTTTAGATTTAATTTAGCTTTATAGCAAAATCCTGTAACTATCGTGAATCCCGCTGGGGATTTTCTATTCTTTGACAAAATCATTAAATACGGTCATTTTTATCTACTGAGCAATAGAAAATTGATATTTTATTATTGCAGTCTCTTAAATAAACTCATGTCTCATCGAATCCTACTATAAATTTCCATTTATCAGCACTCAGGTTTTTGTCATACAATTTTACACAATTTGTTTTCCTTTCCGGAATATGCTTTAGCAAACGCAGATATTAGTTTAAATGCCTCTATTAATTTCAGATCTTTATGAAATTACTTATAGCGCCAGATAACATTCCCAATGCAATAGATCTTTGAGTCTGTAGATTTTCATTCGGAACTAAAGACTCCCTTTCTGTATATTTTGAGAAATATTTGACTGTGATTTTGTGGCCATTTTTCTATTTTTTCATCCAGCTAAAGGTTTCTCCTTTTCAAATTTAATATATTAAAAATGCCTTTTTCGAAATGTACTGAGCTCAATTTTTAAGCAGCTTTCCAATTTGTTGATAAGAATATTTTTCCTCTGAAAGTGCATTTACGTATCTTTCGAGACATCTGTAAATTTTAGGAGCCATTTCCAAAATAAATCTCGTATTTTGCATTCCAATGAAAACAAAGCAGTAGCAGACGACAAAACTGAAAATGCCAAATCTTTACCTCAAAATGTAACCGAGAAAATTCAAATAGAAAATCGTTTCCATAAAATGAAAATGACCTTCTGTATACTGTCGAAAAAAAATCATTAAATGTCAACTTAAGACTATAATACTCACTATTATAGTAATCACAGTAGTAATGCAAACCACTTACAATATTGTAAAACTTGGCTGCACGTAACGTTTGTGGCAAGATTCTTAAATTTAATTAATTTTGGTATAATGTAAGAAGGTTTAGATATATTTTTATAAAAATCCTTTATAGAAACATAATTAATTTTTATAACAATTTAAAATTTTCTACTTTATACAACTACTTTCTTACTTTATTGTTTCTAATTTTGAAATATTATTTAAATGTCTGCTTCTTTGAACAGCCAAATTTAATTCTATGGCATTTTTTCCAACTTCGATTACTAGTTGCAAATTACATCATTTTACTGACAAGTATTTTAAGCTCTTGAAATCATTTTTATCATTATTATCATTTTGCTGATTTATCATTTTGCTGATATCCTATATATAAGACCCAATTTGACACGAATCACATTCTTCTCTTCATTCCTTCGATAAATGCTCCAACTGCATTATTTACAGCTTTATCAGCAATTATTTTTCTTAAGTTGCTTGTTAGCGGAAAATATCTACGTGCATCAGAACTAAAAGATTCATTATTATTCTGTGTTCTTCCACCAAGACAATATTTAAATAAACTGCGCTCAAATATGTCTTAAATATTTTTGCATTTTATTACACGGTCTACCGGAAAGTTCGGTCCGTTTTTTGAATAAAACAAAATACAATTTTTTCTTACCGTCAATAAACTTTATTAAAATAATATAAATGCCTTTATTATTAATGACTTCTTGCCAGCGTGAGGGAAATTTGTATATATCAGTTTTGAAAAATGATGTAACTTTTGATGCGAAAAATTAAGCTGGTGCTTGTTTGATATCTACTTCATTTTTGAATTTTTTGCCCTTCAAAAATTTAGTCAGATGGTGCTAAATCGAGGGAATTTTGTGTATGTGGCAGAATTTCGCAGCCTAGTTCTGCAATTTTTTGATGAGTTCCTAAAGCAGCATGTGGCCTGGCATGATCATGATGCAGTACGATGTCCTTCCTGTTGAAAATCGCTGGCCTCTTTTCTTGAGCTGTTGTCTTTAAATTGCCTAATTGCTGACAGTACGTCTCCGAATTGAGCTCTTTGTTCGGTTTTAAAAGCTCATAATGTACTGGTCCTCGAATACCCCACCATATACACAACATTCTCCTTATTCAGAGACAAATTTGGTTTAGAGGTGAGAGGGTTAGGTTTTCTGGGTTCACAATATGCCCTTTCCCTTATGATGTTTCCGTGGGTGATCCACTTTTCATTCCCAGTTATCATTCGGTTCATGAAGGGCTTCATTTTGTTCGGAGCAAGTATAGATGTGGATATGACGAATCGATCATCCAAATTCTTCTGACATAATTCATGTGGCATACATCTTGAATATTTCCACACCAATCCTATCTTCCGAATATGGTTCGAAATGGTTTGCTGAGCTGAATTAAGCCTTTCTGAGATCTCCGATGTTGTCACAAAAGGATCTTGCTCCAACATGGTCGTAACAACACCGTCGCCGATCAAAGATGATGAATCAGATCAAAGAACGTGGCTTATCAGAAAGTTCGAAATCACCTGTTTCAAATTTTTTGAACCATCTTCTGCATGCCTTATCAAAAACTGTACCTTCACCAAACACTTTCAATAAATTTTCTGCGTGCTTCTGTGGCATTTCTTCCTTTTTGAAATTCGTATAAAATACAGTGGCGTGAATGAACTTTATCAGTAGCCATGGGTACACTATCGCTTCACACTTAAGAGTAACGTGAATCAACTTTGTTTTAGTTAACTTGCTACTTCAGTATGTATACATTAAGCGATAAAAATAGAGAACCGAACATACGGCAAATAAACAGGTGCTTACGTGTCGAGAATTGTTGTCATAAAACGGACATTTTTTTTAATATCTGAATAAATAATAGTCGGAAAAATAAAATGATGATATTAATTTAGCAGAATAAAATGCTCTATACAACAGAATAAAATTCTAAAAACATACTCTTTACCATTTTAAAGTAAGCTATCACCTTACCAGTGCTTATTTTAATAATTAAACTACATTGTGTATAATTGAATTATATATAATTAATATTATGCCTTATTATATTACGTACTTTTGTGGCTAAAAATAGTTCTTAAACACTATGACATCATGTACTACACATGCAGTTTGTCACGTATTTTCTTTGCTTTTCAATATGCATTATTATTTTCAATACGCATTATTTTCCATTATTTCGCAATGAACAAACTTAACGTCTTTTTAGACAAGATTCAGTTAATCCTACCCCGATTAATCAGGAGTTAAATGTATTCTTATTCATTGGCACAAACTGTCCAACATGATTTAAGCTGTTGCTTTTGTACCTCTTCCAAAAAGAGTAGTAAAACTATTATTTCTTCTCTATTTTAATTTTACTTCTAAGGATTTCTTAGTGAACTTTTCCAGAGGCTAGCTTCAGTGCATGATTAAAACTTTTACTATCTTTATTTAATACTATAAATTTGACCTTTAAATTTTTAAAAAAATGAGAATGCTTTAACGTTAGCCTAAAGTAGAATTTTTAAACTTCTAAGCCCATTTTTATTGAATTGTGACATTCTGAAGATGAAATAGATAATCTAGGAGATACTGTAGAATGTTATGACGTAAAGGTCAAATGTATCAATCATACTAAAATAGTTATAATACTTGACGAAGACAATATCTTGAACTCTAAAATAATTGAGACAAATTAAATGTTTTTTCTGCGATAATATTACATACCCACGTGCAATTAGCACAGATGTCACTTTTCAAATTATTCGAATGCTTACCTTGAAATTTCAACGCATTCTTTTTATTTCTTATTCAAACAGATTTTAATTATAATTTTTAGTATTATTTAAATTTTAAAAAATTGTTATTAAATACTGTTTTATAGTATTTAATAACATAGATTTTAAATTTCAGTTTTTACAAAAATTATAAATTATATTATCGAAACAGTGTTAACTTTCGCTAAAAAGCTTTTATGCATCTTAATGTAAAAGTAGCCTATTTACATTCATATAATTTGTATGTCCATTTAAATCCCAGTGTGAATGAATATTCTTTCAAGTAGTAACAGTGACTAAAAAATATGAGCAATACATTTTTTTCTATAACTTCATGTTACAAAAGGCAATGAAGTAATGTTCTAGCTCATCTACTCAAATCTAAAGCATAGAAAACTTCTTTTTTGAAACCTGACGAAAGAAAACCATCTTGTGCAAATTTTCTATCATAGCTATCAGAATTAAAGCCTTTATAGTTAAGATAAAACTTTATTTCTAAATTAAAAATTGTCAAGGCATTAGGTTATTTTGAAGTAGGAGTATTTTGAAGTATGAAAAATGAGCAATGCCCTCGCCGGGGCTCGAACCTGGACTTCTTGAATACGTGCCGAGTGTACTACCATCACACCATTAAGGCAAGCAGAAGGGAGAGCGAAAATATCTTATATACGTCCCCCTTTTAAATCCCACTGTGAATGGACGACTGGACTCCAGGGCGAGTGAAGATGAAGGGACATAGTCGTAAAATCCAGGTAGCGAAGAATCATCATCCACCACCTTTTAGTTCCAGCGTAACTGTAGAGAGTCATTTGGATTACTTTGGAAGCAGAAGACATGAAAAATGAGCAAAGCCCTCGCTGGAACTTGAAATTGAACCTCTTGAATACGCGCCTAGTGTGCTACCCTTACACCACGAAGGTATGCTAAAAGTAGAGAGAAAATACCTTATATACTCCCCTCTTTTAAAGAGCGACTGAAGATTAGGGGATCGAATCACCAAATACTGGTGGTGAAGAATGATTATCCACCACCTTTTAGTTCGGGCGCCACTATAGAGTCATAAGAGTTTTGAATACTGAAGAAGTGAAAAATCTGCAATGTCCTCGCCGGGACTCGAACCTGGACCTCTCGAATACGCACCGAATATGCTATGTGACACTATGAAAGAAAGCAGGAAGAAAATATCTTATAAAATAATAAGTTAATACGAAAAATCGTACTTGATAAACAGACGTTCAAGGCATTTGCTTCCGTATTCCAGTTCACATAAATAATGAATAGGATAAATTTAGATGTAGCTAAAGAAGTAATCAGTTTCACGGCAAATAATTATTATATCATTAATTATTTACAAAAACTGCACCAACTGGCATTCTGATATCTCCTCTTCCTTCATTACCAAAGATAAAGCAATAATATGAGAAACAAACGAAAAAATGCTCAAACAATTTGCCAACTTCGAAACTAATGTCTAGTTAGGCAAAACGAAGAGAGGTGTGGGAAAATCTCGATCGCAAGGGAGACATGACGGATCTCGAGGATTCTAGAGTGAACCAATAGAAACAGCTATCTCGAGCAGTACTTGGAAAGAACCATTAACCATAATGAACTCAATGACCCAAACAATTATCTGTTCGATGCATCGATTTCCTTTGCCTAATTGCCTCGGAGTTCGGCTGCAGGACCCGCATTTCTCACTTGGATCAATGCATGATCAGTTGCTAACAAAATGGTTCCCAAAAGAGACCACGCTTCTCGAAGGCCTTAGATTTATAAATAAAAACATAGCACGTTTTTAGCAAAATATAATTACTCAAGATCATTATGATTAGGAAACTGTTACGGTTTAACTTATTTTTAGCCCTTCCTATTTTAACCTGCATGCTAGGCTTCATTAATTATAATCGGTTTATTATTGTAATGAATTTTATCTGAGTACGTAGGAAAGATTTGCCTAATTAGTCTCCTGTAAAAGTGCCATAAACTGAATTAGTTATTTCACAGTAACTTCCATTTATGAAGCAAGTAATGAATGGAGTGTATCCCAGAAATTAGAAAACAAGAAAATATTGCATGCAAATATTAACTCCATTTCAGAGTAATTACGAAGCGTTTACATAAAAATAATACGGAATTCCATTATAACGTTTCAGCCTTCTGTCATTTACTGCGTCGGCTGTACTAGTTGTCTCGTGAAAACTTCAAAAAAATCTTCTTTTACAAATTTCCTCTAACTGTTTTTAATCTCCTTCTTTCATTTGCTTTTCACATTTGCCCATTTAAATTATTTTTCCAAAAAGTAGTTATATTATGAGAAATCCTATAAAGTTTAAAATTACTTCTACGGGTTTTAAAGCGATATTACCAAAACAGTTATTTGAAATGAATAAAACATGCTTTTGCTATTAACTTAGTCATGAATAATTTGAATTATTATTGCACTATGCACAGCATTTGAAAGCAGAACTTCTGAAAAACCTTTAATTAAAAAAAAGGAAACGCGTTAAAATTTTTGAACTGTCTCATATTTTTGTGTTTAAGTAAGTAACATAAAATTAAGATAAATTCAGCATTATATTTATTTTATCGAAAATAACCTTTCATTCATTTCGGTTAAAATAGATAAAAAAAAATTTCAGCATGCTGGCTGGCGGAAAAGTATCATTTAAAGCAGGATTTCTTAAACTCTTTTCACTCGCGACTCCTTTTTATCACTGAGGTTTTTTCGCAACACCCCCAGGATCCCATCATATTTACAAAACTTTTGTGGAACCCCATAAGTATTGCGCAAATCCGATACACGCGTGAGTGAAATTGTAAATATTTTCACTTTTACTGTAATATACTATTGCAGTTTTAGGTCATTAACATCATTAATTTTTAAGACATAGAACAGTGTGAAAATTTTAAATAAGTAACAGACGAAATGACAGCGTCACGTGCAAAGCAAGGAAAATGAACGTTTATATTATAAAAAAGAATGCGTCAAAACGTTTTCGTTTTTTTTTCTTTGTCTGTGTTGTCTTAGCTTTATCTATTTTTAGATACATTGTGAACAAATATTTGGCAATTGTAAAATTATTATAATAAGTCAAAGACATATCAAAACTGCTAAAATTTTTGGCGACGGCGTGCTGCAGGTCCTGCTACCCCTTGGTGGTCGCGACCCACATTTTAAGAAACCCTTATTTAAAGTGAAAAGATATTTCTTGACATCTAAACAGTTACTTGATTCATTCAGCATTGCAAAGCACATGCACGATGATATTCGGCCTAATAAATGATACATTCGTTGAAACCCTTCCAAAAGAAATAGTCCCGTATTGAAGGTATTCGACGAAGTGAATTGTAAAATCTCATTTAACCAGTTCTGACTGCGAAGTGAATTACCAGTGCTGAGATCTTATTCGTTTGGGCAGTGGCTGTCAGTAGACGTCGCACCCGATTTGCAGTTTAGTAGATTATGGCAAAGCACGCTAGACTATCTGCCTAAGAGGGAGGGTAGCCTTCGCAGAGCACTTTCTAAGGGAACTAAACGTTGCACCTTTTAAGTTTATAAGTCTTTCATAATACTTTGATTAATTATCAACTAAATGAACAAATAGGTTTTTCTCAGGACTACACATTTCTTGCGCTAAAAATATCAACTTCCATTGATATATTTAAACAGGATAGTAATTTGAACAAACTGAGACGTACTAATTAGCTTGCCAAAGTTCATTAATATGTTCGAACTTGTACGGCATTAAAACAAGTTTTTAATGCGTTCAACTTAATTAGTCCATAATTGAAGCAGGTACGTTAGCCAAGCCAGATTAAGTAAAACTGCTTTAGGCAAGCGGAATTTTCAGTTTTAGGTCAGATAGAAGTAAAGTAGGAAAATCGATGCATCAGGTTTACCTTAAATGTTTGTAATAATATCCTTACCGGTTGCTAATTCAGAGTGAAAATAATCATAACCTTAACTTTTTTATTTCATATTTTATTATCAATACTACTCGTTGTAGAATGACCGATAAGTTTCCCAAACTCTAAACTGATTTTTTTTAACACTTTAGAGTGTTCCTTAAAAGGAAATTCGAAATTTTACTTTTGTGTTGCACAGGGCGTTCAAAAATGAAGTTGAAAATTTAGTTTTACACTATACAAAGATTTAAAAAATGATAACCACTTCTTTGTTTCTAAAACATTATTCACTCTAAACATGCAATTCATTGTAGACATATTAGCCCAAATGTAAAGTTCCTCAAAATAGCTTAAAACATTTTATGAAGGTTGTTTCAAAACTACAGGGGGAAGGCTTCTTTAATTATAAAATGGTGTTAAAATTTATACAGCATTTACATGGAATTAATTTGTACGTATGTAGAAAAAAGTATTTATAAAAATGTATAAGTGCAGAAAACAAATACTATTCTAAAATTTACTGGATAAAGGAATTTAATTCCATAAGCTATTTCCTTTTTTTTTTTTTTTTTTAATTTTCACAATGTATATAATATAAATACAGCTTTAATAAACAATATGTAAGTCCATTAACATATATTAGATCCCTACACATAAATTTTTATGATTGTTTTGTAACTATATTCCTTGTCTACATACTGTGATACTTCTTTGGCGAAATGAAGCAACTCCAATGATGGAACACAGCAATAACTTTTATTTAACACTTAAAAAAATGGCGACATACAAACAAGAAGAGAAAACATATTCTATAAACTTATTTAAAAAAAATAATTACATGCTTCGTGCAAAATTTAGAAAATGCATGCAGCTCTCGAGCCTGCATTTCAATATTGCCAGTAATCTGTACATTATTTATTATTCATCTATTTCAAATGCACGAGAGATTAATAACGATATTAAAGCTGTTACAATACTTGCTAACATTTTAAATCCGTAGTGGCTTTCCTTTTATTAGTTACTTTGCTTTTCGTTTCATTTCATGCACAAATCTTTCCTTTATGCGTAGCTTTTACTTATTAGAGTGGAGTTTCGAAAGGTTCAGTGCTTTGGCATAATCAGCTGTTAGTAGGGGAATTTTAATCATCATTAAAAAATCTAATTTGGTATGCACTTTTTTTAGAAATAAAACTTCAGTTATTAAAATAATTGTTAAGCTTCAAAATTTTAACGCGAAACGTTTTATATCATTATGGAAATACTTGCCAGAGATGAGTGCAGTTCCTTCCATGAAGAAGCCAGCTAAAATTTCATTAAAAAGTTCATTGAGTGCTACTTTGCACAATACGAAACTACTTCTCCCAAAATGCGCAAATTTTGTCTTATAGTTATTCCTTAAATTTTGCCAGAAATTTTAAATTTCGATGTTGCAGAAGAATAAATTTGTTCTTGAAAATCTACACGATTTTTCATTTAATATTGTTAAACTTTAAATTTTAAATAGCCAAACAATAGTGAATTGTTTGCAAATTTAAAAATTGCTCAGCTCGTCTATATAAAAATTAAAATTTTATAGTTGTTGAATATTTCTACTTATTCTATTGCCGAAAAAGTTTTAAGAAACTTTGAAGATGTATAGTATCCTAATTGTGTAACATTAACTCAAAGTTCTTCAAATCCTCTTAGACCGACAAGCTAATTATCGTTATGTCTGAAATATTATAACAAAGTCTTAAGAAGGTTTTTAAATAGCATTTTTATTAATTGAACAGAAAACGCTTTACGTTTCTAAATAAGTACTATATTCCGCCACCTGAGGGTAGTTAAAATAACAAACTTGAAATTTCAAATTAAAAATATCCTAGTAAGGGATTTCACAAATTGGCTGACTTAAATTATCTCAAACTTATAATAGCGCCTATTAGCATCTACTAAGCCATTGTAGAAGCCGGAATGGCCCAAACGGGTAAACCCGGAATAAAAAACGGAAGATGCTGGGGATTAGAAAATAAAGAGCGATCGCCTTTGACAAAACTCTTTATCTAAAGCACTCAAAACCTTTGGCTTAGATACACTTTAACTTGATCTGCATTCTAGTGAAGTCTACAGAAAGCAGAAATTATAGTAAAGATTTAAATCACAATACTTAATTAGATAACATAAAATACGTTATAAGTATGTATCTAAGATCAGTATGTATGAAAATGAAATATTTAATTACATTTCTTAACACCTTCTGGTGAAATGTAATATTAATCTTTTCTGCAGTATACAATGAAACAAGTTTTGGTTAAAAATTGCGTTGAATTTCAAAGATGCTGAAAATAATGTTAAGGTTGCAGATGGTACACATAAGGAAATAAATTTGGTTTCCTTGACACAACTCGTACGTAAAACTTTTCTGACTTCAATACACAAATTTCCCCACGTGAAACTCAATTCCACCCACATGGAAGTATCGTTAGCAAAATCATTAAAATATAGAATATGCATAGAATTATTTCCTAGTCTAGATCAAATAACTTCTTAAATAAGTGTACGACATAACTCTGGTAGGTAATCGTATCATCATAGCGGTGACTATCCATGATCAAATGGCTTGAACCTGCGAAAGATTAGCAATATGACCTGGCTTCTATGCTATTGGTGGTGGTTCAATAACTCGACTGAAAAAATTTTAATAAGTTCCCCATGCATAATGTGAATAAGGCCATTTCTTTTATCAAGGTCCTTACACATTCTTCCCATTAAATAAAATACAGACAGATATTTTTAGTTTGCTTTGCTGTAAATAAATACTTTCCAACTATGTTGCTGCATTAGTTTGAGAGATATTTTACAAATAATACGTAAATATAAATAGTTTTTTAAACAGTACTCTTTCTTTAAATTCAAGAGCGTCACTATCAACTAGCTGTGTTGCATTTTAAAAAAATAATTTAATCAGAGTATGAAAAAAAATTTGATGTGTTACGTTTCTTATTTTATGGAAGAAGAACAGGAAGACTGCATGCCAAAACTGCAGCCGCAAAGCGCTACCAGAGTGCCACGAGGAGGTGGATCTTCGTTGCACCCCATAATATTATTAATATCTTACGAGATCTTCAGACTTGTATGGCCTTAAAATTTGGAGGATGTTAAGTCCTTCTCTTATTCAGAGAGTTCTGGTTAGTATTTAGTTCAAGACGCAATGTAGTTGCGGCTTTCCGTCTGTCTACAAGACATAATTGCCCTGCCGTCCACCTGCACCGCACAGGCACTTCAAGCGATCCTATTTGCCCACTTTTGTGATTCTGGAGAAGAAATGAACAGAGACCACCTGTTCGGAAGTAGGGCTGCTCCGACGTAGGGCTGTGCTCGATCTTACAGAAGAGTCGAGGTACTAGGAGGCAAGAACGCTCTTTTAGCAATGACTTCAGTTTTGTTCTTAGTTCTATTTTTTTCTAACCTTATATATCATTTTAGTTCTTTATAATTTTTAACTTCTTATTTGGTTAATTAAACTTCTTATTTGGTTTAAATTCGTTTTCATTACATACCGTTCCTTCCATACTAAATATCACCTAAAAATAACTACTTTTCGTTTATGTTTTAAGTATTAGTTTCAGTAAGTGTTACCATATTTTTTTACCCGCATATTTTCCCTCTTTCCTACTAATTTTATCCTTGATAACCGGAAGGAAAAAGATATGTGATGTATACATTTCTGAAGAGATAGCTTAATCGAAAAGCATACCATATTAAAAAGCACACATAAAGATACACTAATATTATTATATTATATATCTCAAAGGACTTCTCAGTTTCAATAAGCCTTTCTACCAATCTCTTTTTTTTTTTTTTTTTCTTGCGCAAAAGCGTTCCTATTTGTGCAAATTTTACAATGTTACCATAAATCAGAAGTTTCTGAATCACATGCTGAAAGAAACTAAGGTATAAATGCACTCGAGAATAGAAGATATGCGAGTAAAATACAGAAGTTACTCAGAATTTAAGCTGCTGTCTTCTATAAATAACCGCTGTTGTTTTTTTTCCATTTTTTTACAGATGATATGTATATAAACTCGGTCTCAAATCTGCTTGCATTTTAAATTGGGATCTAAATAAATCATATCTGCTTGAGTTTAAATGTAATGTTTTATGCATTTTACCCTTGTATCTTTCAAATTCTATCTTTCTTCTGAAAACGACTTTGCTTTAATAGTTGAATAAATAATGCCCGTTTATATTCTAATATCTCTTTCATCAATGATGTTCTGGATCGTATCAACATTTTTATGTGAAATATCATATTCATTTAGTCTTGTTAGAAGTGAATAAATGAAAAAGAGAACTAAGACAATTTCCACAAATGCGATTTACGAGAGACGGCATTTGGTAAAATAAGTAACTTAAAAAATTGTGTCAGTAGCTGCGTTCGTGTGAAATTTCATTTTCGTTTTTTTAGGCATATTTAGGATAATCTAAATTCTCATTTTAACTGAAATAATTCTTTGATGCTAGCTCTATTTTTTTCTTTAAATCTTTTACAACTGTGAAACGAACGCTTATCTACTTAAGTGTTATTATTATTATTATTATTTGGAAAGCGGAGGTAGAAAGAACATAAAAGTGGAATGTGATTGAGACTTAGTTCAAAGCCAGTTTTATGTTCTGTCTGGAATGTGGTGGATAAGAGCTTGATCCAGAATACAGTGGCTAATGAACATAGATAAGAGATAGTTCTATGTTTTGTTCTTAATAGAAAAAATTGTGCACATTTAAATTAGTTGAATTAAACTTGGGAAGTGCTTATTAACATACTACTCTTACACTCATGATCATCCAATCAATTCAGAATGAAAATAATTTATAAATGATAGTAAGATTGAGTAAATAATTGAAAAAATAAATAATTGGTGTAAGCTGATTATGAAAACTCTAAAAACTATTTAAAAAATGATGAAATTCCTCTTCGGTTTCAAGAAAATATAAATAAATTCTTCGCATGGATATATTTAATTTGAGAAAATAATGCAGAGAAAAAATTGTATAATGGTTTACTTAGCAAATTATATAAATGTTTACTACAGGTTTTGACGAATTTTAGTTGCAAAAATATTTTAAGACAGTTTTTAACCGCTTATGATATAAAAACCAGTTTTTTGTTTAATATGGAATTACTCTGGCAGTAAGTTACTTTGGTATTTCCAAGCTTTTTTTTACTTTCGAGCAGTTTTTTTATAACAGTTTAATGTTAGATTAATACTGAAAAAAAATCATAATAATGCTTTCTAAATCAAACCTTTGAACGTAAATAATATTAATATTAAGTGTTCATGACGTTTTGCTAATTTTCTTTTCAAATAGTTTTTCCTTCTAAGCATTTTTTTTAGATTAGTATGCTGGATGAATATATTCATAATGCCTTTTAATTTGTAACCGACTGTAGGTTCCCTGGTTCTGTTAAGTGCAACATAAAACAGAAATAATTCTTTTTAGAGAACTAACTCTAAAATTATCCGCATTTTAGGTAATCCTAATATATTTTACCATTCTAATACATTCGTTTACAAAACCTAAAATTCCTTGAATGATTCAAATAATAATTTTTATAAAAACAAATCGTAATTAGATATATTTTTGTAATGTAGATTTGAATTTGAAAATCGCTTTCATTGTTATCGAAGATGTTTCTAGATTTAATCACACTTTTGCAATTGTTTTGCTAGCAGCCGTTTTATTGGTCCATGAAACACTGATTTGCCATATCAGATTTCTTCCTTGGCAGCAAAAAATTGCCGATTGATGCTACTAACTGATAATTTCTGACATTTTCGTAGTTTGCCTCCTTGCGCCATTTTTTGGAAGGGGGGATGCCATTGTGCAATGTTTGTGGATTCTCTCATTCTCGGAAACTGGTGACGTTTCATTTTAGTTCTTATTTCTCTGTAAGCATTAGTGATTTGTCGATGAAGTTACGTTAGTTTTCGCTTTGCTCTGTCCGTTGCTTTCTATATAAAATGATTGTCGCTTCTCCCATTTTTTTGCAATTTTTTATTTATTTTCTTTTTCCGCTCTCTCTCTCTCTCTCTCCCTTTTGAAGAAGAGGAAGCTATATCTGATTTGCCCTCGAAACTGACAGGATTTTATTCAAAACCTACGCAATGTTTGTTCTTTTGCCTAATTTTAAACCCCAAAAAAGTTTGGTCGTAATAAATTATTCACTGGCAAAGCATAAAACCGCCTTAAGTAACATTTATAAATGCATGTCGATCGAAACAAAACGTACATTTTATAATGTAGATCTGAATTTTAAATCTCTTTGATTATTTTTTCAAAGAAATTTTTAAATTATCATAATAAATTATTCACATGCAAAGCCTAAACCTCTCGAAATGATTTAAGTAACTTCTATAAATGTAAGTAGGAATAAGATATAGTTTTTATAGTGAAAATGTAGATTTAAAATATGTTTGGTTGATGTTCCAAAGAAAATGTTTTAATTTAAATTTTTCTTTTCGCAGCTGCTTTTCTAGAAATATCTTTCTTAATTCAAAAAACACTGATCTGTCATATCAGGTATTCTTTGTCTTTACTCAACTTCTGTTCTTTCGAGAATCCCAAGCATGTCTAATAGGCGTGCGATAAAAACCACCTCAAGGGTCATTTGGCAACAACGACCAACCGAAACTTTCCACTAATGGCTACCGGAAAGGAACAAGAGGGAAAAAAGTCCCAACGGGGTGAGAAGCTAATTATCCCAACGTTCCAGCAGCAGAAGGCGCTTATAATGGGGTAAAATAAAGGCCTTGTTAATGGATTGTATACGAGAATTCCAAAAGGGTGCCTTGTTAAAACTGTTTTGTTTTTTGCGCGGTCGAAAGAAGGCAGATGATAGAATCGCCGATTTTCAGCTGAGATGACGATGAGCAATTTGTTCATCAATAGATTGCTTAAAAAAGGCTTAGGGTGAAGTTTTAAGTTTGGGGGATGTTAATTACACTGACATTGCAATCTCTTAAAAAAAAGAAGCTGGTTTCAAGTATTTTAAGAAGTAACTGAATGCGATTAAGTTCCCTTTAACGCTTAAAATCATTTTACCGGTGAATGAGTTTAGATACATTGAAATATTCTATGATAATTAAATCGATTAAAAGATTAGTTTCCGTTAAATCAAACATTATTTGTAAAGGAAAATGAGAAGTTACACATAGAATGCAATAATTTTGAATAACATAAAGGGTTATGAATTAAACAAGCTTTCTTTTTTTTCTTGGATTGCAGCGGTTTAGCTCTAAAAATCGCTGAACATAGTTCCGACCTGGGCTTGAATCCATGCGAAAAGACTGGCTGCATGGGCGTTTTTGTTGTTTTCCTTATGTGTAACGCGTATACGAGCCACTTAGAAAGTCCTCCATGAAGACATCCCTCCCTTAGGCATATAGCCTTAGTTTACTTAGCCATAATAAACTACACTAAAAAAGGAAAAACAAAAGAAACCTTTTTTGGGGGTTGTACTTTTAAAAGAAATATATCATTGGCGCAATGCCAGAATCAGAGATTTAGAGATGTGGAAACAGATACGCAGATGAAACACTATGGCTATTTCTGAAATTGCTGAACAAGGTTCTGTGGTTTTCAAGAAACAGCTAGAAGCAACTCGGATTCGATGAAAGTTGAGTTAGAAAAACCACCATTTTAAATGCCAATTGAATTTAGTCTTATGACAGGCTGAATGTCAAAATGATCTTAATTTATTCCCCCGTCACACACACACGGACAATTTTATAACAATTTGTATCAACTCTTTCTTGGTTAGTATGCATTATACTCAGAAACTTTCGCGAAAAATATATACAGAGAATTTTTATTTGAAACGCCACGACTTCTAAGAAGTTTAGTCACTTTCGAAATATTCATCGAAGCACACGCTTACTTCACTTGCTCGTGACATGCCTGGAAGCAAAGGCAGAATGCCTTTTTTGATGTATGTCATAAAGCAGACGTCGTGTCATTTTGAAAAGGTTGAATTGTCTGAAAACGTTAACCCTATACAGCTGATCAGATTTTTTTTTTTTTTTTTTTTTTTTTTTTTTTTTTTTTTTGTGTGTGTGTGTGTGTGTGTGTGTTCATGAAAGAGGATAGCATACTGGAGGAAAATTATAGCACATAAAGTATTGGTAGCATGACATTGATCCATTTGTTATCAAAGAAATCTAAGATACCCAATTCATTCTATATCATAGACCATTAAATGCTAAATCCAGCTATTACAAGAGCTAAATCAACAGCTAACAGCTAAATCCAGTTATTACAACGAATACGTGGATGATGAATAATTCTGTCTTTCCAAATACGCGGAATATCTGGTAATCGTAAATTTATATTGCAGGCGGTGTTCGCCGATAACATCGCGGCAAAATCATCGCGGGCGAAAACGTCGCGGAGAAAACAACGCAAGGCGAAAACATCGTACTACAAAATATCGGGGGAGAAAACATCGCAGTTCTAAAACATCGTGGTGCGAAATATCGTCGTCGAAAAAAAAGCGGTTCAAAAACTTCGCAGTTTAAAAACATCGTCGTCGAAAATATCGCGGTAAAAAATAAAGTATCGACAAATCATCGCAGACCTGCTTTTTTCAGGCTTTAATAATTGTAAATGGATATTCCCATAATGATTTGTGAGCGCGAGATGGAAAGAAAGATAATTTTTACTTTTATATTTTTTATTAACTAATAAATTTTTGTTGAAAAAGTAAGAAGGAAACTTAATATTTAAGAATAAACTGAAGCAGAACAAGAAATAATTTTCATTATAAGAGTATTAGATTGACAAAAGTGAAGAAAATAATCTCATAATTAGCAATTTTTTATAGATAGTTAGGTAGCTTCCTTTTTCTAAACTTGTTTAGATTATACTTTTAATGAAAAATTACCAGTAAAAACATTATAAAAAATGATTTATTAATGACCTTTGTTAATTAACTATGTCAGTTTAAAATTCTATTAAGGGCTATAAGTTGCCTTAATTTTCTATGCTTAAATTTCCTTCTTACTTTTTCAGCAAAAAATTATTAGTTAATAAAAAATATGAAAGTAAAAATTATCCTTCTTTCCATCTTGCGCTCACAAGTCATTATGGAAATATCCATTTACAATTATTAAAGCTTAAAAAAATCATGTTTGCGATGTTATCGTCATGCAATTATTTGTAGATACTTTATTTTTTACCACGATATTTTCGACGACGATGTTTTTAAACTGCTTTATTTTGGACGACGATATTTTGTACCACGATGTTTTAGAACTGCGATATTTTCTCTTTGTGATGTTTTCTCCCACGATGTTTTGTATCACGACGTTTTCGCCTTGCGTTATTTTCTCCGCGACGTTTTCGTCCGCGATGTTTTTGCCGCGATGTTTTCGGCTGTAACCGTTGCAGGCTACTAAATTTCGCTTGCTCCTATTGCCGTTCAGAACTGGAATGCGAGCCGAACTCGTTGATGGCCATCAAAGGATTAAGCTTCAGTTTAAGCAAGAGTGTAAAATTTGTATAGCTATTGAACTTCATAACCTAAGGGCAATCAAACAGAACGAAGTTAGTAGAGCGTAGTGTATATTCTTCAGGAAACATTACTTTATATAAGAAGAAAATATTATCTGATTAAAAAAAATATGAGAACAATTCTTAGCAAGCAAAGTGCACAAGCTTTGCCTTCCCCCCTATGATTCTTCTCTTTGTCTTATGTAGTACACCTGAATTTAGCAATCAGCACCAAGCTCCTTAACATTCCAATGATCCTGGTACCTATCAGTAATGTCTTGGTAGAGTGTTTTATTTCACGCTTTGCTGATCGCTTAAGGATTTTCCCAGAAAAACCTATGTTTTAAATCAGAACAAAATATCAACCTTATTTTGGCATAGGTTTTGAATAAACCTTCATAAGTTTCAAGGACGATCGGATATAGGTTCCTCTTTTTCAGGAGGAAAAATGTTGGCTAGTCTAGATGTGAATTTAAAAAGAGAAGTTTCATACTCACTAAGCGGCTTAAACATTTGAATTTTATAATATTATAAAATTATATGTATGTGTATATTATATATATATATATATATGATATATACATACATATAATTTTATAATATTTGAATTTTATTAAATATATATATTTTGTAATATACAACTATGACTACATAATTACGATTTTTAATGTTAACCAAAAGCTTTTTGATGATATTCCAAAAGGATAATGCTCAACTTCATTATGGTAAGTTTGCAGTTTTCACATTGAACTTTCACTTTCTAAGATCTAGGCCAAAGAAAGTACTTTTCTTCAGCTTTTTTAACCACGGATGTGCTTTCCTCAGAAATATATAAATAAGACATAATTTAATAATGATGTTAAAGGAGATATATATTCTTATAGAAGTGTATAAAGCTTTTACCATTTTTGGTCAATGTCTTCGCAAAATGCTTCATGAGACACTGTTTTTAACAAGGTTTTGATTAAAGAAGTTTGTTTTTTTATAAACAAGACCTTTATAGGCAAAACATTTTTTCTGCCAAAATGAAATTTTTCCTTAGTAACAGTGGTAACCCTTACCACACAATAAACTCTCAGTATTGTTATTTTGTCCTATTACCTCACATGCCAAGCATAGGCAGTCAGTGAAAGTTCTGGCCCCTCTAGATAAAAAATATACATCAAATTTATACGTATATTTTATTTTCTGCATAAGTAACTGATTCGTCGTAATTGCATTTTTTGATAATTGTGGACTAATTTTCACACATTTTAGGGCAATGTTTGAAATCACCAATCAATAAAAGTGCGCTCTTTTTCTCAACAAACGCCTCCTTGGAAAAAGTCAATCAAAATTTTAAAATGTTTAAAATTCCACATTACTAATAATGGTAGATATAGGCTTACTTAACCATTTGTACATTAAACATTACTCGCAATTTAATTTAATGAATTGTAATTATGGTAAACAAATATTATCGTACCTTGTATGGAGAAAACAATTGGTAAATAATATATAGATTTTTAGTGACATTTTTTAATCCAATTAAACTAAAATGGGGTTAAGAAAGCTAAAAAACTTCAACAAAAATATTTTAAAATAATTGTTATGGCGATACTAATGTTTGAATAAGAGAGGGTTTAGAATGAAATTCATTTCAATTTTATATCACTTGTCAAGAGCAGAAAAGGTCAAAAAATTTAGAATGTTGCGTAGAGGGCAACATTAAAAATGTTATTAATGTATTTATTTTAAATCTTAACCACCATCGATGCATAAAAAGTAATAGTTACATTTATTTTTATATGGAAAAGAAAATTAGGATAAGTTAAATATTGTTAATTGTAACTGATACAAAAATATCAATGTCGAAACTGATATTTATGCATAATTGATATATATATATATATATAATATTATATATGTGGGATTATGTGATACATGAATGATTACATGGAACACGAGATAAGCACTAATTTATTATAAATTTAATAACATAAATGAAAGTCTGAATAACAGCTGAAATGAACATATAACTGGTGATGGATGAAATTCATATAAAGAACTATAACCGCACAATTAGGTTCAGTCGACGAACGGTGCATGTAATAATGAATAGTTCTTGCACATCATCAGTATCTCACAGTCCTACAGGCAGATAAGCTCATGCCTCGAGAGTATTCGTCTATCCTCTTCCATGGCTAGCTATAAGCACACATCATCCGCTTGGATCCGAAACCTAAGAAACGAGAAACACGTCCGTTCCTCAGCAGGTCTTGTACTCGTCTGCGCACCTCCACGGTTCTGCGACCTGTGCTCATGGACCTTATAAGACCTTACAAGGTCCATGCCTGTGCTGCGCTGACGGTAGATGACGTCACCCCTCACTGGCTATTCGCCCATTATTTCCAGCATATATAATATCTTATTTTTTTCAGTTAAATTAATTAATCAATAACAAATTTATTAAAATGGCTAATAAATCTTGCACTCACATAAAAGCGTAATATCTTACAAAACCCTGCCTTCTTTCTTAACAAGCATTGACAGATTAGTTTAAAGTAGAAGATCTATCACAGAGCAGTTGAAGAAGGCCAGTCTTTCTATTTGGTCCTCTCTCGCCAGCGTATTGCATTCCTTAAATTACTGTTGACTCTCCTTCTAACGAATTTATCCATTTAACAAATATCTGTGGAGCACACTTAGACAGCAGAAAGATCCAAAAGGCTCCTCTTGTCTGGTAGGGGTGAATTTGTGATTGGATAAGCAATCCTTCACTGGCAACCATCAGTGAATCATCAAAGTGAGCTCGCTCAAGCTGTGCGAGACTAGGTGTCTTTCAAACTAGCCTTCTTGCTATCATTGTGGAATTCCGCCTATGATATTTCTTTGACTGGATTGAATGATTTACATGTGATGATTATCTTTATTATTTATGCATATTTACTATGCTAATGTATTTTTAATCTATTCAAAGTAATATAAAACCAGGCATATTATCTCCATCCTTGCAATAATACATGTCTCTAAGATATGGTGACTCTAATCTTGATTAAGGTAAAACGTGACATAGTTTTCGTAAGAGATATTTTCGTATGCCTTTAAGAATGAATCTTGATTATTGCAGTCTGTTTTTCCTGGTGCTGTCATATTTTGGTTTCATTAAAAAAGCTGATACTTACGCATTAGCGTAACCACCTTAGTAGAAGTCACCCAATTTCCAGCTGGGACAAATTCTGGCATTCATGCGCATAATCATTTTTTGGGTAATATGCTGATAGCAGTCCTTTAGTCAAACAACGCCGCCATTTTCGTATGCATTCTTTTTCATTATATTACGAAATCCAATGGATTTTATTAACAAATCACGATATTTTTTGCCTTAGTTTTAAAATATGAGCTTGTGAAATTTACCAGCAAATGAAGAAACTTTGATAAAACTTCTGCAGGAATACAGAACTTTACTGAACATTTTCTAAAGGAAACAACGAGGAAATGCGTTTCCTAGATTTCCTAGATAGACGCTGTTGCCTAAGATTGCACGGAGTTGCGGCTCTGCAATTTTCTGATATCTTTTAAGCGAAAACAGATAGCTGTGTATTTCGGGAGAATAACAACTTAAACAAATTGCAGAAAGATTTGAAGAAGAATTGTTAGTGGTTTATTTTTTAATATGTCACGTAATCCTTATTTAATAATTCAAATTTGTATTTTAAATTGCTTACGTATGTTTTCTTTTCATATGTTGATAATGTTCACGATTTACAATAAATATCGATAATTTTGGAATCTTTCTGAAGAAAAAGGTACTAAAACCACCAACTTACACTCTATAAACAGCTTTTACCTTTTCACCTGTGAAAAATTGCACTAAGGTGGTTGCGTTAATATGTAAGTACCAAATAGTTAATATCCATATGACATTATACAAGCTTATGTAATCCACAACCATACGGGGGCATAAAATTGCTGAACAGGATATTTTCGCTCTAGTTCAATCAGAAGCGGCTAAGCCATAATAAGCTGGTTGCAAGAGTAAAAGAACACTTTAGAAGGTATTTTCTCCTTCCTTTCCGTGTGCCATCGTGCTGTAACTGGAAGCACTCCGATCGCGTATTCGGGAGGTCACAAGTTAGAATCCCGAGGAGGGCATTTCTGGTTTCTTCAATCTTCTGACGTCGAAAAATTCTAAAAGACTGTAACCCTCAAAACATAACTTGGGTTTCTTTGAAGTTTTTAAAGGCACCTAGCAATCAGATTCTAGTATAATACCTGAAACATTTATCACTGCAGTGAGAAATATTCAAGTCAGCCAAAAAATAGACTCTCTTAATAATAAAAAATATCAACTTAATACAAAGTTATGTAAACTTAAAAAAAAAATTATACGAGTATCTACTCCTGCCTCACTTTATAAGTCCTGTTCAGTCATATACTTCAGATCAAGGTAAAAATTTTATTGCAATGTATGGAACGTGGATTCACGTGACCGGGCGTAAATCACAAAGCATGGTTCAATATTTTACACTAAAGACTACACGTAAAGTTCGTGTTCTATAACTAGTATTAACAATTTTCTCATTAATAATCTAGATATATATTATGGGGTAAACTCACTTATTTATCCTTCCTTTAATCGTTGGTTTCAATTATTTATCAGCCACTTATATAGTGCGATAAAGAAAATGAATTTGTCAAAAAACAAAATGAAAATTGAAATAGATAATCATATTGAAAATAGGCCATATTGAAAAAAGAAAAGGAGAAAAAAGATCGCTTTGGCACCACTTGTAAAATAAAAGTATAAAGTACTATTTAAAAACAAAATACAGTACTTTCTTGCCTAAAATTCAAGATTGGCTAATTTCTCCTACCGTTAAAAATCTCATTCCACTCTCCACCCCGGCAGAAGTGTCGCTCATTATCAAGAAGCTCAAACCAAGAAAAGCTCCTGGCATTGACGGAATTACAAACAAATCCATTAAATTTCTGCCACCCATCTTTATATGCAAAATTACTAGCATTTTCAATGTAGCACTCACCAACTGCTACTTCCCTGCCGCTTGGAAGACTGCTAAAATTAATATGATCCCGAAACCAGGCAAAAACCATACGCAAACTGATGGTTACAGGCCTATAAGTCTTCTTCCAGTCCTTAGCAAAATATTTGAAAGACTAATCCTCTCTAGAATCCAACATCACCTGAATTCACTCCCCCCTGAGCAATTTGGATTCAGAAATTCACTGAATTTGCTGGATCGGCACTGCATAACAGATTAAATGTGGCTATCCTCATGTTAGACGTGGCGAAAGCCTTCGACCGCATCTGGCATAAGGGATTACTCATCAAATTGATGGGATTTCACTTTGAACCTGAACTCCTCCACATCCTCTACTCCTTCATCACCCAGAGGACTTTCAAAGTCTGCGTGAATGATGCCTTTTCTACGGAAAGAAGGATTAAAAGCGGTGTCCCTCAGGGCAGTGTTTTAGGTCCTGTCATCTATCTTTTCTACGCTGCAGATTTCCCTAAAATCGACTCTTCAAACTCCATCCTGGCCTGTTATGCAGATGACACGGCTATAGCCGTGAAATCTGCTAACATCAACCACTCCATCAAAGTTCTTCAGAAATTCACTCCGCAAATTGAAACCTGGTGTAGTAAGTGGAAAATTAAAATAAACGCCAGTAAATCGCAACTCTTACTAATCAGAAGGAGAAAACGGAACCGACCTGTAAAGAAGAACCTACTACTCTTCAACGAAACTGTCCCAGTTGTACGACAGGCTAAATACCTCGGCGTCACCATTAACGATAGACTAACTTGGGCTCTTCATATCAATAACATCAGAAACCAAGCTCTGAGAGTGATTAACTGTTTCCTTCCCATCCTGGGAAAATATTCAAAGCTTGATCTTGATAAGAAGCGTCTTATTTACCTTACTACAGTCAGACCCATTCTCACTTATGCTTCACCTGCTTGGACTGCGGCCAAGCCTGCTGACATTAACAAACTTCAAGTAATTCAAAATAAATTTCTAAGAATTGCTACAAACGCTCTGTACTATGTAAGGAACTCTGTGCTACACAGCGATCTTCGCATCGAACCTCTAAAAGAATATCTGCAACGAAGCAATGAAAACTTCTTTCAGAAAGCTTTGAATTGTAGTCTTTTAAATTATTTTCAAATCTTCAACTATGTGATCCTCGCAGAAAATCAATATCTACGTCCTTTTGCTGCATTCATGCTTAACACAGATGATAATCACCCAACTTAAACAGTCAAAATCAAGCAGCATTCAGCGAAGCCACAACCCGGGAGCGTGACCTCTCACGTGACCATGGACTCTAGTGCATTTCACCTTTTTGGATCATCTAGTGCCCTCGACAAGAAACGTACATACTTGTATATATTTATAGCCTAATTAATTTACTGTATCATATTTATATCATGTATGAATACCTACTTTTTTATTTAATACTCATTTTCATGTGCATTTTACTGTCATCTGGGCACTCCTACACATGATGAACTCTAACTGCTAAGCTCCGCCCACTGCTCATGATTGGATATAACAGCACTTTTACAATTTTTCGTGACATTCTATTACCAGGACTATTATTATTATGAGAAAAATAAGTGTTCATAATTCTACTCGGCAGATAAATTTAAAAAAAAAAGCGTTTATACGTTTTTTGCCCTAGCAAATGGCAAGGACTCTCGGCCATCACATGACACGGTCGACTACTGGACTTTTATTCTCCATGTAAATAATGTAAATAGTTTTTCATATTTTATCAAGACTCTCAATTACCGGTACTCTCATCTGGAACTTTTTTTTTGTTCCCTACTTTAAATTATCTTTGTATCTTATTAATGTTTCTGAACTCATCTAGTATTTGAATTATTTATTACACCACCCCACGATGTAAAATTCTGCAGTGGCGAAGTGCCACCTTTCCCTTTATTTTTCACATCTTGTTTCTGTGACACCTTTTGCTGATGTTCTTACTTCCAGGATGCCATATTAGAAGACAACTGGCAAAAAGCCTGCAAATTCACGCCGGCTAGGCCCAGTATAACAGCGGTAAATGGAATGGAATGGAGTACTTTCTTTCCACCAACAGCGAGGCAATTGATCCACTCGGGCAGTTAGCATATCGGCCAGGTAGCCTCGCTGATGGAATTAACTTTGTTACAAAAGTTCTGGATTGCAGGCTTTCCAAGCCTATGCTTGGCGAAGGGGGAAGTAAACTGAGTTTTCCAGCTCTTTCAGAAGTCCACATAACACACATTGGTGCATATCGTGCTCAAGACGAGTGCTGCGGGGTTGCAAACAAATGTGGGGAGAGACAATGGTACAGCGATGGAAGAAGGTTGCAATGCGGGTGAGGAGAATAGTTTCAGTTTCCCATGTACAGAGTTATAGACAGATGGTTACAATTTAAGTACTATCAATAGGTATCTACAACGTGAACAACAAATGGGTACTGTAGATGTTTAAAATACAGGTACATGTATAACTGAGTTGCAGTCAGTTAAATAGTGCACTGATTATGACTGTCAACAAATAACAGAAGGATTGATACAAAAGTAAAAATAATACATTAAATAAGGCAATACAGACAATTTAAAGTTGGTCAACAATAAATAAATAGAAACAGAAAAAAACAGAAAAGGCTAACTTAAATACATTAACTATAAGTGCAAAACATACAGGGGCTGTGCTGGCGACGAGGATGGCAGCTGAACAATACTGTATTATTAAATAAAAACTGCACGGAAGAAATATGTTATTACATATCGCAGTGCAATTTCGATAATCACAGGGTATGAATAATTTGCCAGTTAGTTAAACTGGAAAAAAAGTCTTTAATCTCAAATTTAAGCAAAGAAAAAAAAAACCGTAATTTCACTTAAATTTTGAATAAAACGTAGATTTCAAAGGCAGTTAACAAACATGGAATTTCTTCTTCAGGAACTTTGAATGAGCAAAAAAGTATTTTGATTTCTGAAAAAATGACATGTACATGAGATCTATAGTAAAAGAGCAGCGTATTTTTTGTCGGCAAATATTGTGAAATCTTTCATAGTTCAGCTCTAAAAATGGATAAAATTTCTAAGAACGTGCTTTAACACTGGTATCAAGCATCTTAGAAGGTAATATTTTCAACGGCGACCACTTGTACAAAGGACAGGGGCGTAGCTAGGGTGGGCCAAAGGGGGACATCTGTCCCCGGGCGCAGTATCCAGGGGGCGCCAATTTGATGTTATGACATTTTAGAATGAAATATTTCCCATTCTTGGCACATAAAAGGGGGCACAAAATCTTCAGCTGCCCCCGGGCGATGAAAACCCTAGCTACGGCTCTGACAAAGGATAGAAATTATTTGCTAAGTCTGTTTTACTCTAAGACAGAAATGCTTCAAACAAAGCGAAAAAGTATCATGTCTTGCATCGGTTTCGGGAAAATCTGGCCACTTTTCAAAATATGCACTGCAAATCATATCCTGAAATGCAAATTTGCTGTATTTATAAATAAATGTCGACATTTTTTCCACATTTTGTTTGCTAGAATATTAAATTTTAATAAGAACACGCTTCATCTTTATTCCAAATTACTTATTACAGAAAAACCATTAACTTTGCATCGCATTGTCGCAACATTGTCTTCAGATATAAAATCTGCAATTTATTAACAAATTTTAAATTATTCCTTTACAAGAATAGACCGATGAACCTTAATCCTACTCTAACTTTAAAATGAAGTGGTTTTATTTTTAAGAAAAGAACAATATGTAAACTTAGAATGTGGGATTGTCAAAAAATTTTTAAGAAAATAGTTTATACAAGCCTCTATAGATGGCGCCACGACACATTCCATTTAAGGAAATAATTGAGTGGTTGAAAGTCTAATTCTGTTTACTTCTAAATTAAATCGTGACTATCTTCACCATTTACAAACATTTCCAAAAAATTAAAGTTAGCCTGCTGATAATATATTAAAACTCTCAAGAACTTCGAGAAGAATTTAAAAATAAGTTATTCCGAAAGAAGTGAATACAGAGGAAAGTCTAACTCAGTGGTTCTCAATTTTTTTTCCTTGATACACTACTTTTACCTTTGCTGGACGATCATTAACACCTTCCGTTCCAAACCTCGAAAAATACATGCGCATTTATTTAAATTTATTTTTTTTTTAATATTTATTTTATGTTTTATAAATATATAATTTTTATAAATATATAATTTTATAAATTTTTAATTATAAATTTATTTTATATTTTAATAATTTAAGCTAAACAGAAAAAGTATAGTATAAAAAGTCTTTTTCTTAGGTTTTCGTTAAAGGACCATTCCAATAGTTTGAACATGAAATATTTACTAACTTCTCATTTTTTAATAATTATTATCATATTTTTCATTCAAATTTGCTGTTAATTGAAATCCTAAACCGCGCGTTTCTTTAAGCACCTTTTTTCTGATAGCCTTTCTATGTTTGTCGAATTTTTACTGTTTATTTGATGAGAACTTGATTTACTAGATAATCTGAGGTAAAATTTTAAAGATCTGAAACATTTTTAGCCTAGAAGGGCTATTAATTTCGTTTTGGCATTTTGCGTTGGTTAACTATAAATGTCGGTTTACTTTTCAAATTGTTGCCACCAAATATTAGGGACCCGCATTATATTTAAAGATATTAAATAAAGAACAATCTGCATGAATGTATGTGTGTTTCTCGCACTGCGAAAAAACAACGGTACCTAGAAACATCAAATTTTCAATAAGTTGTTCACTAGAATATGGGAACTGGGAGCCCGAACTTGGAATTTGGAACTTATTTTATTATCTATTTCATATTTTGTAAAATTTTAGGGAATTTTTCATTAAGAAACTCAACGATTTCAAAGCGGGCAATGGCAACACTGTACGAAAAACAAAACATTTTTATTTCCAGTGCGCGAGACTGTGTTTCGGAAATTATAATGATTTGCTCAATTTAAAATTATTTTGCGATATTGCTCTGGAACTGAATTGTATGGTTTAAGAGCGAAGAACATGATATTTAATAAAAAAATGGTAATACACAAAATGTAAGAAAAAACGCCCCTCTGGTCGTAATTTAAAATCTGAAACTTTTCAGGTTTTCTTTTTTATTTTATTTTATTATTATTATTATTATTATTAGGCAAAAAGTTACAAAGAGCTAAAATCTGATAAACAGAGGTTACAAACAATAGAACTATGATAACAAAACTCGAAGTCGTTGCGAAAGAAGCGTTTTTGCCTCCCATTTTTCGACTCTTCTGTAAAGCCACGAAGAGTTCTATATCGAAGCACGTGGTCCCTGTTCATTTCTTTTCCAGGATCACAATGTGGACAAATAGGAGCACTTGAAGTGCCTATGCAGTGCAGGTGGGCGACAACGTAACTATTCTCTTGTAGAAAGACGGAAAGCCGCAACTGCATTGCGTCTTGGACTATCGAGAATAAAAGAGGGACTTTATACCTCCTCCAGCTTTTTAAGGCCGTACGAGTCTAAAAATCTCGTAAGATATCAGATGTAAATATTTAAAAAACTTCAGCTGGTAGAAAATTAAATAATTTTTTTAAAAACAGCTCAGAAGGGTGCATGTAGTGCAAAATTGTAGATCACTCAGGCGCAAAGCGGTTCCAGGGTTCACTACTAGGAGGTGGATCTACGTCCACCTTAGATTTGAAACTTATATACATTATAAACTTCATCATATTTGCTGTTAAAAAGAGAAAATACTAACTAAATCCTACATGAGAAGGCGAATGCTTAGGGAACATAAGAAATCCTTTATTGTACCAACAATATATTCATTGTGCTGCAGCAAAGCTTCGTGATCAAAAAGGAAAAGCAATCGAAAAGAAGCTGTTGCCAGTTCGTAAAAACTAAATTACAGTTAAAAGCTAGTGTTCTTTACACTTGGTTATTTCCTTTATAGCAAACTATTATATTATTCTACGCGAAGCTCTCGTTCTAATTCTTTGTTCTCTGAGAATAGTCAATATCTGAGCGACAGGAGGATGACTATCAGTGACATTACATTTCTAAAAATTAAAATAGTCTTTATACATTAATCACTGTTCATAATGAAAGATAAGTTTTTTTATGCAACATTTAAAAAAATTCTCTGATTTCAAGAAAATAATTCACGTTTTTAAGACAATACTCGGTCTCATACTGCACTGGATATCAACTTTTCGCAGTTCAAAGGTCATATTGTTGTGTGCGTACGGGTTCGTAATAAATTGAATACACAAGTCCGATGAAAAGTGAATAAAATTTATTATTATCACAAGAAATGAACCAAAATGCTTGAATTTCCTCAGATATTCTAACAATATTGCAATATCTCACAGTAGTTATATTTTAAACTACTAAAACTTTCAACAGAACTTAATTCAAAACAGAGAAATCTAATCCGATTTCACCGCGAATTCGCTACAGTAAACAACAGTTTTCTGAACAACTGAAATGAGATGTTTTAAGCTCGCTTTTTATAAGCTTTTTAAATGTGTGAGAATATTCTGATATTTTCTTGATTTTTCAGGAAAGCAAAAGCTACAATTACGAGATATCTATTTACTAAGTGCGCGTGCTCATGTATTTTTAATTTTTCCTCTTCAAATAAGTCTGGTGCTGCATTGCACTGAAATATAAAACAGTTTTAATTAATTCTATTTAAAAATAGCTAAATCAATACGAAAAACGTAACAATATAATGTTATCATTTGTCATGCAGCAACCAAATGCAAACTGACATGAGGCAATAATTTTCGGATTATTAATTGTTCCGTTGCATAACTGTACAGTTTTCAGATTCATTAAATTAGAATTTATAATAATAAAAAAATGTCAGCAAATGACATTCAGCTACTACGTTGATGTTCTACACATATTTAAACTTACGTAAAATATTAAATCTGCATGCGAATGTTAATCGCGAGCTATAAAACCAACATGTGATCTGCAACTAAGAATAATTTAAATCTTTCAAAACACTATCATTAAATTCATGTTTTGACTTTTGAATCTAAAATCTCAAAATTATAGCCCGAGAAAGGTAATTTTATATATTAAATAATGATAAATACACTACACAATATCTCTGAAAGTCGTTGCATAAATTAGTCTTATAAATTTGTTAAATATTTTTAATGTATAAATAAAAACCTATTTAAAAACCGGGTTAATCTTGTAAATGTGCGTTTCAGTTTTATTGATGCCTTACATTTCTTGTGCGTTTAGACCATTATAAGCAGTTTAAATGCATTTTATTAAAGATCTGAGATAAAATTTTATGTTAGATGTGAATGGTAATGTTCATGAATGAAATTTATAATCTGATGATTTGTTGTTTTCCTTTTATCTAAATCTTTGAATGATAATTCAGATTTTTCCTTGGCAGTCTCGTATTAGTTGTGTAATCTGAAATGAATAATTTATAAACATCTTAACAGTTACCTTTTTTAGAAGCAAATTTAATTTTCCAATAATGCCATTCAAATATCGTAAAAAACAAAAACAAAAAACTCAAAAAAGGAAAAGAAAAAGGAGGCTTGTTAATTAAACATTTATGAAAGAAACATAATATTATACATCTTGGAGCTGCTTTCCAGTGTAATTTAATATATAATTTCACATAAATGAATTGTCTGCATTCTTGCTGCATTTGTATGTATGAAAAGCCATCTGCTACTAAAGTATATAATGCATTTGTTACTTTCCTAGGGTGCTCGTATTCTCTGTGACGACATTTGTTTTGATCAAGGAATGTGTCCACGGATTGGAGCTTTCCTCGCATTTTAAATTATTTCTCTAAATCCGTAAAAAAAGGTAATAATCTGCCATAATATTTCGCTTCACAAATTTAAATTGCTATTTAATATTACTTACCTAAAATAATGTGAGAAATTACCAAAGCGGAGAGTTATTGCATTTTAGGATATTTCTTGATTCTCCTCAAATAAAACGCTACTAGAAAATGCGTTCATTATCACTGCTAAGTTTTCTTCATTTCTGTCACTCAGTCCTTTTTAATTACTTTGCTTTTTATATTTATAAGACCTTTTTAGTATTTTTATGTTGTTTCCCTTTGATGTACTGTTCCTTTCATTATTAGTTTCAAGATAAAATTACCATTATATAAGTAAAAGATATTTAAGAATTGCGTAAAATTGCGCAGTCTCCATCTCATTTTAAGCAATGTGGATAAAATATGTACAACACATAGATTATCAATACCAAATTATACGAAATGGGAAATATGCGTCTGATTTAATTCGACTCCAAATATTCAAACCCTTGCATTTCATAATTCTTCTTAATATACTGTCATGAAGTGAAACTTTAGGATTGCTCAAAAAATTAAGAAAAATCCATCCAACTGAGTGAAGATTGACATAACTGTTATTCAAAACAGATTTCCCAGATGTATACCAGCTCTATATGAAGTAAATGTAAGCAGCGAAAATGCTACATAAACATTCGGGTATCAATCAAGCTCTTTCTTCTTTGAAGTCTTCTTTGAAGGCATCGCTGCCCTCAGATGAGTGCTTTGCTACAGTCTATTAAACATAACAATAACCGATTAACGGGCATTAGACAGATATCCTCCATTAACACCCATGTGAGGTGACTTAACACTTTCCAGAATGAAATAATACACTCAGTTTTGCCACTAGGCATTTCATTTATGAGTTGAAAAGGTCTCATTATTCATCTATTGCTGTATTAAATGTTGTGCAAACAGACAGTTCGAAGAAATTACATGCAGCCGTGTATAAATTACTCTTTTCCAAATTTTTCTTCTGGATTTGTTAGTAGAAAAATTTCCTTTAAGATTGTAGGATTCTCCACTGTGTACTTCTAAGTTACAGATCAATGTGAAGAATCTTAAGAACTAGTAATCGAATAATCGCTTGAGTTCGTGAGGTAGAAAACGACAAGTGAGAAGGGTGAAATAACCCTTTATTGTTCCAACTAAAGTTTAACAAAACTCCGTCTTGGAGTTGTACAACAAAGCCGACACTCGGGCTTCAACTTAAGAAACTAAGAATTAAACTGAACTAAACTAAAGACATATAGCCGAAGCTATCAAGATTCTAACGGAGTTGGCTCCTTAACGCTAATTGACTGCGAAGCTATCAAGGGCCTATAGTACGGCCGAGTGTAATAATAGCTTACAAGAGCCTAAAAATGCGGACGCGTGTTATCTCATTAAGACAGCAGAACTTCGCAGTTAAATACCACTCTTCCTCATTAGCATTCAGACGTGATTCTAAAACTACGTTCTGACCGGAAGCGGTAAGATGAAATTAAGAAGCGATAGGAAAGGAAGTTTAAGTCAAAATTAAACTGTTAATAAAATTAACATAACCCTTAAATGATGAAACATCACATGCACAGGAACTATTCCAGTATCTTGGATGTCCTTTCTTGCAGCCAGTATTAACCAGTATAAAGCAATATGAGGAACTGAGAACCAATTCCGGATAACAGAAAACAATTCCAAAAACCTCAACATATCTGATAATGGATATCACAATATTAGTAACGTAAAAGAAATGTTTCAGTGGAAAGAAAGAAATTATCTTTCATTATAAATGATGTTCTGAGAAAAAAAATATGTTATACCTAACACATTAAATGCTGATATACATTCTGATAGTTGGTTTGGTGATCAAGCTAATTCATAGCAATCTAAACATATTTATATTTTACATACGTATCGTAATCGCACTGGTTTTTACTGTAAATTCAGTTTTATTTGAGCCAAGAAGTGGAGATCTTTTTCTTGATCCTCCTGATTTTAGTTCAATACAATGCAACTGAAAAATCTATCGATATTGTGTACACAGTTCGAGGGTGTTCATAAATTTCCTATTCTTTTATTTTTTCGCACTGTTTGAAGCACTTCATACCTTTAGGGATTGATTACCATCAATAGGCCTGGGTATAGGACCTCAGATTTCAGAAGGCGAAAATCATGCAATAACTATGGAAGAACCACAGTATTGTACGACTCCTTCATAAAGTAGTAGATACCCAACTTCTAAAAGGGATGCTGGTGCCTCAAACTCCAAACAATCTTAATTATTGCATATAGGAAAAAAAAAACTAGTTTCAAAATGATAATTAATCTGGATCCTTATGTGCGTAAGCCAGATTCAAATGGATAAGTAAACTTGAGTCTTAGCGTTTAATATAGTATACAGATAAAATGCAAAGACACGCATATATTCAATTTGATCATGTTTAATAGTTCCAATAGAATATTCACTCTGTTTGCAAATATTTCAATGTAATAATCTTTCTACTAACATAAACAATTGAGACATGCTAATAACTCTTTCAATATTACATACTTTAGAAACATCTTACGTAATAGGAAACAGTATTCGAATGATGAGTAAGTTTACCTCTCGAATCTCATTTTATGCAGTTAAAACATACTGACCTAGTTATTAATTACTACGGATCAGTTTGTCAAAAATATTCCAAGATGTTATACTGCTCACGAGTAGGAGGCAATCTGCATTCACGGAAGCTGTCTTCAGAGGCTCCAAGTCTCTGTCCCATTAACTATCTTGAGGAAAGTCCTTTGCTCTTTAAATTAAACAATTTGGAAAGGTAGTCAGATAATACATCAAACAAAACAGCGGGTTCCCAGTTTCATGAGAACCAAAATCCGAATGAAGGTTCAGAATAAAACAATCTCTTCTTAAGTAACATAAGACGCTGATACAGGTAGCCGGATCTAATTCCAAGCGGAATCTATGTGAGAGTCACTATATACAAGATGTTAGAATATATACAAGAATCGGAGTTGGAGAGCTATGTCATTGACTTCCTTCTTACCATCAACGCTCTTAAACATTTTTATTCCAGGAATTCATCAAGCTCAAGTTTATTTGTATCGAAATAAAAATAGAAATTTGTCAAAAATTCTTTATCTCTTTTATTTTATCACTTCATCGTTTTCCATTTTTCATTCGTTTTTCACTTCATATGAAATTCGAAACTCAATCGGTCACATTTCCACTTTTAATCTTCTGCTCTCTATCGTTCCTTTAACTTTTCGTCCTCCTTTTTTCAGCAGTTTACTCATTCTTTGTGCTGTTTCTTATTAATGAAAATTGACACTTAATGTAGTCCTATCTCACGTCATCCTTCATTATTAGAGTGATATATTCAAACCCCTACGTCATCCTCCATTATTAAACTGATATCTTCAAACCGCTTCTGATAACCATTCATGAAACCTGCCATCCCACTTAGAAAACCAAAAATGGTGCTACTATAATTACATATGCTTGGCAGGAAATTCAAATTTGTTAGTGTATCTTCTTTGGAGCGCAGAGGGAAACACAAAGGCAATTCTTGAAGAATGGCTTTCCGAAACTTTTTTTTTTTTTCGAAGTATAAAAAAAATATACCAAGTCTGTTTGTTACTTTATTAACAAGTGAAATGGAAATCTCTACAATAGCTCTTGCCGAAATTTCGCAAAACAAGATTTTGTTTTCAAGAAAACATCCACTTTTCGTCATCGGGCCGAAAGGAAATATTCGACATTTTTCTTTTTTTCCACTTCTTCGCAACATAATTTTAATAAAAAATCAAAATACTACAACAACTGAAAATCAGCACTAGAAAAATAGCTCACCCCGTAGAATAGTAACAAGACTGTAAGTGCAAAACTATTGTAATGTAAGCATATTACTATACAGTCTGTATGTACTTGATAAAAGTAATATTGTAAAGCAGTTTAAACTGGCATTGAAAATCCAGTCAATGCAATGTGTAAATTAATTACAAGTTTACTTTGATTATCTCAGTAAAAGTGTTGTGAATATGAATTCAGGTAATGTATAAATCTACACATAACTGGCATGATTTTATGTAACTATCACATGTAACTTGTACAAGACAATGTTTGTAATTAACTTATCTATGCTTATACAGAGGCCTTGTATGCCCATGTAATATTTATATTTATATTTTTATACGGAAGAATTATTCCCTTCTGCCAGGATGACTATTAACACTGTAAGATTTTTACAACAAAGTCAGGTCAGTGGTTATCTAAGGCGGCGCTCAGCCGTCATATCGGTAAATGTTTCACCCAGTTATATGTTCCCTTTCAAAATTTTCTAATTTAACAATTGCAGTTAGAGAGCAGCAGTCTGAGCACTTTCTGATTGGTTGTCCTAGTTTCCAACCAAGATCTCTATAGAAAGGCGCTGGATCATTTTCCTTTATTTCTGACCATGCCATTACTCACCTATGGTAACAGCAGTATCTATGATTTTTACACTATTTTTAATGTTTATCTTTCTCCTATTATTTTGATATTCACATATTTTGAATTTTATCGTAATTTAATAATGCTTTATAATTAAGTTTTTTACATTTTAATTAATTTTATGTGGTAGTTATAAATTATTTCATATCTATCACTAAGGAAACCGTCAGCATGTATTTTCAATTAAAACTTTCGCAAAAACAGAAGTAAAAAGGAAACTGTTTATTGGAAAAACATTTTATTTTAGGTCAAATAATTGTTATTTTAATTTTGAATTTCCGTAGATCTCAAATGCTGTGAAAACTATTTTAATCATATATTATAATGTTCGAAAATTTAATTTTTTTTTTCTTGTGAAACTTCTATTCAAAAGTTATCATTTCTTCTAACGTAAAATGTTCATTAAATTTGAATTTACATGTAGCAGTTAAAAAATTTTAATTAGTTAAATTGTTGTTGTAGCAGTTAAACAATTGTAAGCCATAATACAGTTAAACAATTGTACTGTTTGAAGCCATCGATAAAGGAAATGAAGACATATCGTTTATTTGTAAATGGTTATAATTTAAATAAAAGTATTCATACTCGAAAAATCGATATAAAAATACTATAGGAAACGTTAATTGCTTGTTTTGCTTTGATTTAAGCTACGTCCAGTTAAAGTAAATGAACTATTTCAAACTTTAATTAGAATTAATACTTATTTGATCAGTTTTATTATTTCTACAGTATAGCTTAAATCTCGCCATTAAGTCCTATGAATGATAAAATAATTGCTGAAAAATTTGCCACCTTATATATTCTTGTAACAATATATCTTTATTGTTAAAAGTTATTTCAAATTCTAAAATAAAGTAAAATATATTATTTAAAATTATTTTCATCGTATATTTCAATTCTAAAATGAAAATCTTAATCCTCTCAGTCTACCAGTACCTGCTTTAGAGTTTAATAATAAAAGTCTTTGAGTAAATTAATCGAAACTTTTAACATTTGAAATTGAGTCCAGAATATTTCAAATGAAAAATTTTAATTATCTAACCATAAAAGATACGACAAAGTAACTCCTTATTTTCAGGAGCTACGTGAGCGTTGCAACTCTTGATAATCTTATTTATGCAATGGGAGGGTTTAATGGATATCACAGAGAAAACACAGTGGAATGTATGATCATCGCAACAATCAGCTAAAATTTTCTCCAAAAATATTTTTTGTTTCTTATATGATTCTTTCAAGTGATAGGAATGTCTTTGCTTTGTATCTTTACTTTGTTTTAAAACGTAATTAATAATATTGAAATATATGTGATAAAATTCAAAATTTATTCATTGTGAGTTTTAAGTGCACACTGTTATTCCTTACCGACTCTGCCCTGCCTTTCTCAGAGGAAAATGCAAATAAATATACTTTTCTGTTTAGAAAGCATAGCCAGCATTATTGACTGACTGTTTGCTTATCAAATGCTGTCCAATTTAACTATCTATCCGAAATTCAGTTGAACAACCGTGTCTCAAAAAGAGACATTTGCTGACTTCCATGTCTTTTTGTCGAACTAATTCCTAACTTTAAAAGCTGCATCTAATATTCCGGAGAAACTTTTATTCATCTCTGATTAGCCTCTGATTCACTTAGTTAAATTTAATTAGAATTCAGGACTAATGAGAAATGAGAATCATCTTCAGAGTTAAGTTCTTCTAGGAGGTAGAATAGGTGTGTTATAATCCCTTTAAATTTAGTATATAAAAGGCTTTTATTGGTTCGAAATTTTATATTTTCTCTGCTGAATCTATTTCAATTTAACATCCCTTGAAAGTTTTTCTATCAGTAAAACTTGCTAATAAAAGTAGTAACGAGATCTGCTGCTCGGAAATTTCACCGCTAGTGATGAAAACTTCCTTTAACAGGATAATCAAAATAGAAGTAAAAGATTTCGTGTAGGAACAAACAATTCATGAACTGGAAATCGTTTATTAATGATACTACCCTAGAAACCACTAGAAACAAATCTACCATTCTGGTTATGTCCTTTGTTAAAAAATTAACTTAATAATTTTTTAGTTTCTTTAAAAGTTTTATTTCAAATGAAATATCAAAATTCTGCCTACCTATTCTTCCCGGGTGGTGACTGTATCTCCTTCGATGTTGATTCAGCATTCAAACAATGACAACGTAATTAAATGACCACACGGTTAGACTAACACTAGAATATATTTAAAAACAATATTAAAATTACAATTCAAATTATACAGTCTCAAGAATACGTCGTTAGCATGTCATGGAATACATCTATCTATTTATCCGCCGTTCAAAGTGCGTTGAAGTTAGAGAAGAGTTGAGTTGCAGTGTGCTTCTCACAAACGATGACTATGCGCGGAATTTTAAAGGCTCTGTTTTTAACATTCTTCTTACCCTGCAGTTCTGATCATTTGATTTATTTAATTATGGCAAAGCACCCAAGAGCTATATGCCTAAGAAGAAGATTCCTTCGCGGAGGACTGATGGACGCAGAGATTAGCGACCATGGCTGTCGTATCGTTGCACCTTGTATCGAATTCTGTATAAAGCATGAATATTTATAAGTGTAGAATGTCTATGAAGTGTGGGGCATATAAAATGCTGCCAATTCAAAAGTCTTCTCAAGTGTTTTTTGGATAAGGAAAGAGGGTTGAAAGACTCTCGAACCGTCCTTTGAGTTAATCTTCATCAAAACTGGGGTAGAGCTACACATTCTGGTAGGTTTGGTTGCTTTGGTTTATTTGATTGCGGTGAAGGCTATGTGCCTAAGGGGAAGGATGCGTTCGTGTAGGACTTTCTAAGAGAAACTGGTTCATATCCACGTTACACAGGGAGAAACCTACGCAAACGCCTATGAAGCCAGCCCGTTTGCCTGAGATCGAACATAGTGATTAATCGAACACAGGTCGAACTATCTGTGTTCAACAATTTTACCACTCGGCCTCTGGTGTCATTAAGGTAGAACTATACCTATACGACTAACAGTGAAATTTCCATGTTCCACTACTTTCACCTGTACCTGTCTACAAGTTACAGGAAGTACCCAGCAAAATATATGTCACTAAGATGGTGGAAACATAAAGAAAGTGACTAGATGACCTACATAATTTGAATTTCGTTTACCCTGAAGTTTGATTTTTAGATGTACTACCAGAAATACTTTTCAAAACCTATGTAAACAAAATGAATTTAAGTTTAAATATCATTTTAAAATTTGTGTGTTATTTGCATTAATACTGCCATATTTTGCTCTTGCCTTTTATATGCATATAAAATTTATAAGCATATTTATATATATACATGAAGTATACATTCATGATATAGTTGCAATTTATATTGTCATAAATACATAAAGATTAATTAATGTAGTTTAGTATAAATAAAAGACGAAGATCTATTTTTATGCGCATATATCTGTTCTGTTAACTTACTAAAACTCTTGATTATAGCAAAGCGCACGAGGGCTATCTGCCTAGGGGGGATGCCATCGTTGAGGAATTTCTAAGGAAAATTGGTTCCTATATATGTTACACATGGGAAAAACCATGAAAACGCTCAAGCAGTCAGCCCATTCACCAGGATTCGAATGCTGGGCCGAACTACCAGTGTTTAGCGACTTTACTGCTCGGTGGCTTGTGGGCGTTGGAAATACGATATAAGACAGTTTAGAAGGAATAATGATTATAATGTTGAGGAGTTCATTTCCGACTTTGAAGACAACTCTACATTGACCAAATCAGATGAATTTTGTTAGTTAACTTTAGAGAAATAATTCCTTCATGCTTCGAAAGTTTCCAATACGTTTCTTGAAAAAATTAAGATTCCTACAGACTGCATGTGTAACTTTTCAGGATATTTTGCGAAGTCAATTGACATTTCATTCACGGAGTAGCGTAAATTTTTCTCTGTAAGAAAGCTAGCTTTCTAAAGGCAACTTGACCACTAATGATGGATTCTAAAAATCAATTAGAGAGGAATGGAAAGCAATATCTCCGGAAATTTTATGATGAAAACCCTTGTATCACGAAAAGTACTAAGCTAATGCTCTTGAAAACCACCCATTCATTATACATCTTAATGATACTTATAGTTTACTTTAAGCATTTGAAACAAAATGTTAATTTACAATATTAGTTTAAGCAGATGAACAACCCACATTAAGGCACTGAAGTTTCTAATATAAAACAACAAAGTGTAGCAAACTTGTCAGCTAAGGCTGTTAATAAACTGTTATTCTGTATCCTATTATTTAACAAACGGCATTATAAACGACTTTTATTAATTGCATTATTTTTGTCCATAATTCATAAAGGTTATAGTTAAGTTAGATTTGAAATTATCTAAACAGATGTACTATTAGACGATAAAATAAATACTGTTTTCAAATGGAATAACAGCGAGTATCATTTACAAACTGGGCCTTTTTGTTTGCGTATTTCATGCATATGCAATGAGCTTCCAAAATTTCGAATATAAATTAAAGATCTCCTACTGGTAATATTAAAATTTTCAGTTTGCAGCGAAAGACTAGTAGTTTAATATTTGTTGCTCAGATACTGGGAACACCGAGAATTCTTAATTTACGAGGCAGAGCAGATAATTACATTTGTGGTTGATTTTGTAATGTAGTATAACCTAAAACAAAAGAGAAAACCTAATCTTTTCAAGCTTCTAATGTCAATAATAATGGAGTTCATAGTTATTTGTGGAGAAAAGAGTACAGAATTGCTCATGCATGATTTTCTGTATTTCTGTTTCGCAGTTTTAAGCGGCTTGTTTAAGGGTGTTGGAGAGGATTAGTAGTACTTTAAAAAGAAAACCTAAGATTACTTGCAGAAGCATTCATATTGAAAGCTTACGAGTTTTTAAATAGAATAAAGAGAGCTAAAATTGCTCCCTATAAAAAAAACTTAATGTATAATTCGAAAGCTAGGATCCGCCATATTTTGTAATTATTTTTTATGAAATGCATTGTGACAGCCTATGAACGTTTTCCGCCTACTACTACTACGATGTGGTATTTATCCCGCCTTCTTGGCATACCTTCGTGGTGTGATGGTCTGCACGCTGGGCGCGTATTCCGGAGGTCCGTGGTTCGATTCCCGGAGAAGGCGTTGCTTATTTTTCATCTTGCGTGCATCCAAAAATACTTATTGGCTCTACAACTTCACTATTTTTCCCCAGTGGCAAATTGTGACCAGTTGCAGTGTAATACAGTCCATTAATCTATACACGGCCAGATGTGGTGGTCTCTTTATTATGGAGGCACGTAATAGGTGGGCCACCATCGCCTCCTATGAAGGTACGGACAGTTACAAACATGCCTTCTCCGGGATTCGATCGCAGGCCCTTCGGTATCTCAGTCAGGCTCCCCGAACCACTATACCTTCTGGGTGGCACTTCACTAAATTAATACATAATTTTTTTGTTTTTCTGCCTAAAAGTGGCAGATATCTTCCTTTTCTTGTTGTTTTATAATGTAGTGCTTTCTTACATTTATTTGAATTTAAGTTTTGGACTGTTAAATAATTAAGGAATATTAGTCTTAATTTTATTTATTAAAATGTATATTTCAGTGGACTTTTATAAGGCCGATGAATGCTCAACGGAGCGATGCTAGTGCCACGACTATGAATCGAAAGATATATACCCGTGGGTGGTTTCAATGGCTGCCAATGTCTCTCTACCTGTGAATATTACAACTGTAAATTTCCATGGCTGTATTTACGCCTTGGGTGGTTGCGATGGTGCATCGAGTTTGACAAGTGGAGAGAAATACGATCCAGACATTGAACAGTGGACTCTGATTCCTGACATGCCAAACCCCAGGAGCAATTTCGCCGTTGAGGTTTATAAAAGCGTCAAATGGCCGAGTAAAGATTTATTATATCTAGAATGTTGGTGAGGATGTAAGAGAAACGGAAAAAGTAAGTTTAAAAAAAGGCCCTTACCCGTTAGCACTGCCTCTTAGCTATTAACTGAATAGATTGTTTCTGCATTTTCGGCTTCACCTGATAATAATACCTATACGATAAAAAAAACAATGGAGTTTGTAAATAATTTTTAAAACTATTTCTACTTTTTGAGATTTTCATTTCTCATGTATCGAATTAGATGAGTTAATTTCCCTTATTGAAGGAATCTATGATTTTTCTCCGTCGTCGTTTCGCCGTCAAGTAGAAGTGAAGTATCTGATAAAATTTGTTTATAATATGCATAATTGTTTAAAAATAGCGAATGCAATGAAATTATACATAGTTAGAAAATCATGTCAGTATCAAATAAAACAAATCGATCATATTTCATAATTATGGACTAAACTTCTGATATAACAGAAGTTTTATTGTCGTTTCTAAAATAACGCAGGTACAATATTTACACGATTCGTCAAAATTTCTTGAAATATTAATCGCTAATTCAGAAATCACTCATGCAAGCAGGAAATGCACATTTTTATGAAATCTTAATTGAAAACAAAATTACTTTGGAATCTTAATAGGGCATTACTCTTAAAATTAATAATAATAAAGTTAACTTTTATGTCACGCGGAACGATACATTTGTATAAATTTGTATACAGAAACATTTTATATGTTATTCAGAAGCTTTTGATACGAGGAAATCGCTGAAATGTAAATATTAACAAAACAAATGGCAAAAGTTTAGGAACATGTTTTACCATAACTTTGGTTGTACAGCAAATTTTTACGTGTACTTTGTTTTAAAATACTACATGTTCCTGAGAAATGATAGACATCGCCTATGCTGGGCTTTGATATATAAAATGTCCAGATAAATCGAAGAAGGCTGGTTTAATAGAATATCTAACAATGAAAACATTATTAATAACTTTTAAAAATTTTATTGCCAGAAGAGAGCTTAAAGAAAAACTTGTATTCAAATAATGCAAAATTATTTAAAAAAGCAAATTCCGAAATGCATCTTTAGTGGAAATGTTTCAAGTATTATGAAATATAAATTTGCTTTTCAGAAAACGAAATATTTTGCATTGCATGAAGAGCTGCATGGTGAGAAGGTTTCTGAAGGGGGATTGGCCGAGAATTGTTTAAATAGATTTTAGGAAGATCATCTTTAGCATTTACGAATTAGATGTACTACTGAACCCCGCACCATTCACATTTGTTTTCAGTTTGACACACATCACTTTCACACGAGTTTCACAATTCACATGAGTTTGAAGATGGACATTTTCTTAGCGAGCGAAGATTCATTTCACTTCCCCTTTACTTCAATCCTTTAATTCCCCTATTTACCAGGTTTATTCTAAAGTTCGTTAAACTTTTATGGGAGAAATGGCATTTAGCAAATTTGTTCGCGGTCACATTCGTCATCACAGATCAATGAAAAAAATTGGTCGTTTTGAGATACCAAGATGAATTTTCCAGATTAATATAGAAAATGGGGTTTCTAGATGATGCATAACTTTGATTTAGGGCAACTTTTTGCGTGCAATTTGTTTTAAAATATTCATGTGATATGATATATGTATATTCATGTGAAATGATAGACGTCACCTATGCTGGTCATTCATATAATGTCGAGAAAAATCTATCAATAGAATTTTATAAAAAGATATAAATTAGAAGGAATATATGCCTATAAACTCTGAACAGTTAAAAATGCTTAGACATTTAAACGACAGAAATATGAATGACGATTTGGCTAAAAATAAACACACACTGTCTGTCATTGTGTCTGTTACACTGTTTTAAAATGCAAGCTCAAGCAATGTATGAGCTTTCATTTTAATACATTCCAGCCGAACACCGAATAAAAGCCGAATCAGAAACACGTTCTACAGGTTTCAGTTTTTACTTTCAGTGGAACTCGTTTCCAATTAAAGAATTAATTAATCCTGATATCTACTTGATATCAGGCTCTATATCAACCTGATATGGCTCTTCAAATTCGAAGAATAATACATATTAAATAGTTTTACCGACAGATGGCATAAAAATCAATATTTATTTTTATTTGTATGCATTCTTCGCAGACGACGACAAAGATGCTGATTAAGAATGTATAAAGATAGTTTCATTATAAATTTTTAAATAGTTGGGTGGGAAATGTTATTTTCTAACCTAACTGAACTAAGTCCAAATTCTAGGAATGATAGTCGAAGAAAAAGTAAGACGTTACTTTACAATTCAGTGTCAGGACTCGGAAGGAATCAAAAGTCTTTTTGTTTGGTCTTTGTAACTTTACAAAAAAATCTATAGCTAGAATTTTGTAAAAAGATACAAATTAAAAGGACTAGATGTCTGCAAACTTTGAACCATTAAAAATGCTTAGACATTTAAATAACAGAAAAATGGATGATGATTTGGCTAAAAACCAACATTGTAATTAAATTAAATTCTAAATTGGTATAAATTTATTACCAAAAAATATAACGTGGAATAAAATATGTTTAAAATAATAATCCTACTGAAACTTTTTAATTAGCAAGTACTTAAACCATTTCTTATTAAGTTAGAAAATCTTACAACGGCATCAAATCAATGTGTCAAATAACTTAGGTGATCAGGTCACATGGTGCAGGCACTAGGACTTCTGTCCGATCTTGTATGTAGCAGTTATCAAAAAGAATATTATTCTTATTGCTAGCACAGTTGAGATGAAAGCACTAAGAAAAAAAAGAGTTACAGTAATGTTGAAGAAATCATTTGCTAAATCGTTTAAGTCCAAGTCAGAATGAAACACTGATGATGGAGATCGCATGGAGAAAACCGTTATGCATGGTAGGTGGAAGGAGCTGTGGTAATATGAACCAAGAATATATCAAATTAAAAACTAAAGTAGCCATTTAAGATTCTAAACATATTTCTGTAACTAATGAACATTTCCTATGGCCGTTATCTGATCGGATAATGGTTGTAAGAATAGTTGAAAAAAAAGCTAATTACATATTACAAATTTTTTGAATGTCCAAACAACATTCTCCATTAATTCTATTGCAAAACCTAGTTCATCAAATTCATATTCTGATACTATTCGATCCTGTTTTTCAGGTGATCGACGATATGATTTTTGTCATCGGCGGTTTCAATGGGCTGACAGCCACCTTCCAAGTAGAATGTTTCGACGAGAGCAAGAACCTGTGGTATGATGCCACAGGTATGATTGCTCCTCGATCCGCTTTGGCAGCCTGCGTGATTCCTGGACTACCTAATGTGGATGCTTACATCTACCATAATAGGAAAAATTTAATGGAAGAGAAAAGACGGAACCTTATCCAACAAGAAAGAATGGAATTGTAAAGAAATAGAACCCCAATTTCCTAAAATTAAGCTTAAGTTTATCTAAGGAAAGTGCTTGGAAACAAGCAATAAAGCAAGAAACGTATAATTAACAACAGGAAATAATGCAATATGAGGATGTAATTTTTAAGGTCAAAAATAAATTTTTTCTTCAACTATAAAGGCGAAAATAATATAATAGAAACAGGCACTCACATCATTTCTGATCAATGATCTAAGCTCTAGCCCGTTTACCTTTATATTTTAAAAACCTTCATTGTTAGCTCCATTCGCTTACGATTTCGTTCCTTAGATGGAATCAATGTTTTCTTTTCCGATTGTTTTCCAGAAAATTCTCAGACTTTTATCTGTATTCTTATGGAGGCACACATTTCTCTTCCATTGTGTAAAGGTTCGTTTTCCCCAACAGAACTCTGAGCCCAAGAAACGAGTGTGAACTTGATGGCTCTGCTAAAGAGAAAAAAAAAAAAACTGATGTAGTCACTATATGATTTCTTGTACAGCATATTAAATTATACATATTTTTGCTGTACTTCATTTAAATTTATTTCCTCGAATTTCATTAGAGATATGTTTCTCATTCAATAAATTTTTTAGTTCTCACTTCGTGGCAAAAATACATAAATATTCAAAACATTTGCATTCAAAATTGTAAAATACAGAAAGAAATTGTAAAACACCTAATACAGTTAAAGGCCCTTAAAAATACATCTTTTGCGAATAACTATAAAATTCTTATATTTTAATTCTATATTCTATATATATTTAATTCTATATTAATTATTATATATATTATATCTATATATTCTTATATTTTAATTCTATATTAATTTATTATATTTATATTATATTATTATATGTATTTCTGTATTACATTAATTATATATTAATTTTTATATATATATTATATTTTCTATACTATTATTATCTATTTGAATTCAAAATTTCAGAATACTTCCTGAATTTAAGATAAAGGGAGAATGAAATTTTAAAAAGAGGTTGCTTTTTGTATTTTACAAAGAAATTGTAATGAAAATTCAGTTTAGATTATCAAAAAAATTTTAATATTTTTAAACAAATGATTTCTTAAAAAACTTTGTGAAACTTAGCAGCAAAAGAAAAATCGACTTTCTGCATAATAAAAGATATTTTTACTGTCTAGTGTAATAAAAATATCCTTTGGGCTTTCAAAATACGTCTGATATTAACAATGCATTCTTATCCTTATATAAACGTCACACACTATACGAAAATAAGATGAACTTAATGCGTATCTTTTAGTCTAAACTTACGTCATAAAATCAATTATGACATTATCTGCTGTAAGGATATCAATCTCAAACATAGAAATCAGTTGTAGAAAGTAATTTTAAGAAGATCCTTGAGAAATATTTACGCTGGGAAACAATAACACTTTCAGGTCTCTTAAAAGAAAATTACCTCATTTTTCACTTTATTTATGACTGAAATATTGTCTCGTATTAGGAGTTCGTTGTAACATTGCCTGAAAATTGAAAATTGTAACTCTGTATAGTAATTTAACCTTTTTTTTTTTTTTTTTTTTTTTTTTCAGTTAACCAAAACCTTTTGATAATTTTGGTTACAAATTACAATCCTGAATAATATTTTTTCTATCCTAACGGAAAGAAAAATAAATTGCTAATTAATGTATTCTTAATATGGTGTTGTAAATTTTAAAACTATTTGATAAATTTCTTTCTATAGAGGCTGAATTATTAAAGAGGCATCATACAATTAAAGATGGAAAACTTAATGTTTCCGAAATGGAGTATCTATTTCATGAGCATATGAATGCAGATACATTACAAATGATGAAGATCCAAACTAAAGATAGTACTCAGACAAGAAGCTTTCACATCTGTCGATTAAAGGATTTTCCGACGTATTTATAAGGAAGGGACATTAACATCAGGCAGCGAAACTTCATGTTGGAAAAAGAATAAATAGATCATTAGCAGTGTTTTAAAATAGTGTGTTATTTATTTTTTCCGGCTAAAAAAATCGCGTGCTATTCTGTATACCTATTTGTAAATTAGCTATGTTCAGTGCAGATTTAATATACATTCTAGAGCGCTTTAGATAAGTATTTAGAATATAGTTGATAATTTTATGAGGTTCCTATCTAGAATTAACAGTTAAGTGTGCGGAACTTTGAGAACTGGTAAACGAATAATCTATTTAGTTTAGACACGGAAACTTGAGAAGAGTTAATTACCCTTTATTGCTCAAAATAAAGGTTTACAGATGGCCCTTTCTCTGGAAGTACATAAAAGCCTCCACTTGGGCTTGAACTCAAGAATATTAAGAATTAAAACTAAACTAATGCTTAACTAAATGGATATAGCCGAAGCTATCAAAATTCTACAGAAGTTGGCCACTTAAATGCTAACTAAACGGCGAAGCTATCAAGGGCCTGAAATATGGCAGAGCATAGTAATAGCTTAGAGAGAGCCAAAAGGCGAAAGCGCGCTAGTCAGAATTTCTGGTTCTCTAACTTCGATTAAAAACTTTAAGTGGAAGTTTTTAGTCGAAGTTAGAGAACCAGAACATTGTGGAACTTCGACTTTAAGTACTGCTTTTCTTTCATTTGCATTTAACCACGATTCTAAAAGCACACTCTGGCAGGAAATTTGTAAGCTGAAATTAGAAGCGACAGAAAAGTAGCTTTAACTAAAAAGATAACTGTTAACAACTTAAGATAAACCTTACAATTTCTTCAAAAAAATTCTTTAATTTAATAATTCACACGCATCTTATTTAATAATTCAATAATTTAAATACAGAATTTGAACTTAATTCTCACGATCCTAAATATATTTATGTAATTAAGGTTGGTTTACGAGGTAAAAATCAGAAAACAGTCTGTCCTTGAAAATACCATTCACTGAGGACATTGCTGATATTACTACCGACTTAAAAACAAATTACATGGAAGAACCTTTATTCAAAATTATTGCTCCGTAAGATCACCTAACTTCCTTTATTATAAAAAGCATATTTTCAGGGCTACTTGATATCAGTTCGTGCTACGTTCTTTATCATAAGACTTTTCAAACTTTCATCCTTCACTTTTTGCCTGAAAACTATGTCCTACGCCTTGTTACAGAAAAATAAAACTGTAGCTATGTAGCTATATTATAACAGTGATAATAAAATGAAACACACGTATCTGTTTTAAAATACTATATGCATATGTAAAATAATGAGCTTTAAATCACTGTTTTTATAAATAAGAATGATAAAATTTAGAACTGTAGCGCCAAAAATTACTAATTCATTTTCAGCCCTTCGTGACTTTTTAAATATTGTGTTATAGAGAAAAATATAGGTTGGGATGGTGGAGGAACTTTATGAGGTCTGCGTAAAATATGTACGTTGTTAAATGCTTTGAAAGTGCTTTTATTTAATTCAGTCATTCAAAAATGTCCCTATCAAAATTTAATATATGCAGAGTAACTTAAATGTACAGAAGTAGTACAACAAAGTAACAGAAATAGCAATTTCCCTGCATACTCTGGTAAGAACATCTCCTGAATCAATAAATTGAAGGAAAAATATCTGATGTGTACACCACATGACTTCCTTGTACGGAATATTAAATTATAAGCATTTTTCTTGCATTTTATTTAAACTTATTAGATTGAATTTACTTCGCTGACAGCGCATAAACCTCAATAGAATAAATGCATCCTTTAAAATTCACTTTGTTTACCATAGCGACACTCTGGCGCTAGGTTTACTTAACAGTATTATATTTCGTTCATATTATAACTCAGAATGCACAAAATGTATATCATTTAAAGAATTATCGTTGCCACATGTTCTATTCAAATACTTTAATAAAGCTAGAAGAATGTATAAAAGAAATTAAGTAAACAAAACAAAAAAGAAACAGTTTTTCGCAGACGATTGAGTATTTCTCATTCAATTAATTCAGTTCTCACTTCGCGACAAGGCAAAAATACATAAAAACTCAAAACATATATATTAAAAATTACGAAGTAAATCTTAAACACTTATTTCCTCGAAAAAATTCCAGAAAGGAGTAAGCATGATTTAATTCGCAATAATAAATGAATACGTTATCTTTGTTGTTGCGAAGCTAAGTTTCTCTAGATTGGCAAAAAATGCACTAGTCTCCTGTTTCAAATGTAAACATCAATGTCCGCCATTAAAAACAGGCTTAGCGGCAATTAAACAACTTTAAAATTTCTGATAATTCTAAAAATATTGCACACAGATTTACTTAGGCATAAAATCCTTAACCGGAAGATAGAAACAACATAATTCAATCATATTTAAAGCAAAAAATGTACAATTTACAAACATATAAGAGTAAAGAAACTGAGATCACTGAGCCGGGTAATAGAGTGGATATATATATAAATATATTTATGTACGTTTGGTGCGGCCGATTGCAACCAAAATACGAGGTGCACATCTACATGTTATAGCAGTCCTATATACAAAATTTCAACGTTCTGAGGCTACTCGTTTTTGAGTTATGCGAGATACGTACGTACGTACGTACGCACGTACGTACATACGTTCGTACAGACGCCACGAAAAATTCTCTTCAGAATTAATTTTAAAGCAGTTTTATAATTTTTTTGAAGGAAAAGAGTATTTTATTCTGTCCTTGCGTACAGATATCACGCAAAAACATCGTTAAATTGCATTCGATAGCGGTCAAAATGGATATTTTCGTTGAAATATGCTGCCTAAAACTTTTCGCGATTACAATACTTCCTTTTTACTTCGTACAAGGAAGTAAAAAGTGATGACTGCAAGAAATGTTTTTTAAATGAATAGAAACAGGATAATGAATTACAAGAAAAGTGTGATATAAATTTACTTATTATATTGAATAGATTACTGCCTTCTATGCTGTAAAACTAGCCATCAGCGACCGAGCGGTAAAGTCGTTAAACTCTGGTAGTTTAGCCCGTGGTTCCCATCCCGGCGAACGGGCTGTTTGCATGCGCGTATTCTTGAATTTATCCATACGTAACGTGTATATGAGCCTGTTTCCCTTAGAGAGTCGTCCACAAAAGCATCCATCCCCTTAGAGAGGGCCGTATTCTATCGTAAAACACTGATGAACATTTATTTTTTATTCATAGGCAGCAGGAACCTGAGAAACACTTGTACATAAATTCCAACAGATGTACCGGGAGACTCACGGTTTTCTATCGTATCTCTCGATCTTCCGGTAGATCATCCAGTCTCCCGGATTTTAATTTTTAGCCTTTACTAAGAAAGAATTTACCAGCATTAAAAAAAAATTTACTGAAATTAAAATTGTCCAATTTTTATTCTTTACAGTAATAAATCTCATTTCGCACAATATTACGGGAGCTAAATATTAATTTTATTCTCATCATATTTAAAAGTTGTTGTTATCTCATTTGTCTGACATATTCTGAGCAAACCCATGAATCCTGGCAAAGAGTGCAATTTTTGCGTCTGTCGTTTGGCATGAGCCTTGAGTTCCACAGTACAGGCAACATGTCTTCTGCCCAAATTCCACCCCAGGTTTGACAGACCACGACAGAGGAACGGTCCGAGGATCTCCCTCTCTTCTTTCCTTACTACAACCTTCCGAAACGACTTTTGACTCTCTGTATATTTAAAGTATCCCCATGCCGCCAAGACATATTTACAGCATCCATGCTTTGTCCGAGATTTGAACCTGGGCCCTTTAATATGGTAGTCAGAGACATGAACCGCTATCCTGTTGGTAGATTATGTTTAAAAGTATTGCGGTAAATAAAGCTTTCCTTTTCTACTTAGCATTTTTTCAGCATAAAAGTATAAGAAACTTACAAAATGAACATAAAATTTAAAGTATCTAGTTAAATATTAATCAAAGATTTAATTAATAATTTAGTTATTGGTTTGCTCAGTAGTTAAATATTAATATATTTGGGTCCAAATCATATTATGAGTAATTAAATAACCTAAATCATGCATTATAAAATGGTTTTTAATCAGTTTGGATTGCTATTGAAATCGCGCCGTCACGCAGCCCGAAAACCTTCCAGTTTGGGGCCCGAGAACCTCATAGATATGATATTTAAGGGCTGTCAGTTACGCATTTACATAGTTTTTAATTTATTTTTTTCATGAAATGGTAAAACGGCTCTTTGTCTAACAACGGGAATTGTGGTTACAAATATCACTTTTACTTAAAGAGGACAGCTTCTCACCGTTCAATTAAAACCCAAACAAAGTAAAAAATCTGAAAGCTTTTTGAGATTTTATATTACGTCCAAAGGGGCGATTTTTTTAACGTTTTGTGTGTTACATTTATTTATGAAATATCATGTTCTTCGCACTTAAACCATAAAATTCAATTCAACAGCAATATCGCAAAATAATTTAAAAAGAGGATATCTTTAGAATTTACACAGTTTTGCGTGTTGGAGATCGAAATGTTTTTTTTCTCCGTACAGTGTTGCCATTGGTCGCTTTGAAATCCTTGAGTTTGTTAATAAAAAATTCGCTACAGTTTTACAGAATATGAAATAGGTAATAAAACAAATTCCAAGTTTGGGCTTCAAGATGCCCATATCCGAGTGAAGGACTACGTTATTCAAAATTTGATGTCTCTAGGTGCCGTTGTTTTTTCACAGTGCGAGAAACATAAACACATTCATGCAGATTCTTCATTATTTAATTTCTTCAGATATAATACAGGGCTCTAAAATTTGGTAGCAACAATTTGAAAAGTTAAACGCCGTTTATAGTGAACCGAAGCAGTTAATAGCCCTACTGGGCTAACGCACTTTTGGCTAAATATAGACAGTCATTCCATAGACCACCCGTAAATTTATAAGTATACTTTCATGAAACCTACATAGTTGTCTGGAATAAAGCTGTAATAATTCCAAATACAGTTATTGAAATGATAAATTCTACATGAATAAGGGATTTATATAAAATTAATTAATGTTAAATAATAAAATATAGAATCTATAAATAGCATTATTCGTAACTAAATTAAAATAGATTGTTTCTCTAATCTGTGAAAGACGTACACAGATTTTAAAATTGCACAAACATTCGTTTGTCATGAAATCATGCAGAAAAATAATCCTTCAACAAATTAAGCAAAACACAAATATTTCAGTATATTACCGTTTATACTATATAAATACAAAGTAATTGTCGGTAGTTTTTAACATGGCAATGAAGGATAACGTTTTGATCATGTTGGGATACATTCAAATAGATTTTCTGTGCAATAACAGACGCTATGAAGACAGTGTATTAAGGGAAACGTGAAAGCAAGATTTAAAATGATGTTTGGAAAGAAGTCTTAAAACTTCTTTGTAAATAACATCTTTCATTTCAGAGCTTTAATTAACAACATTTTTAGCTTCAAAATTTCAATGAAATAAATTTTATAGTAATTTCGATTTATTATCATAAATATAAGTAGCCTGCACTTTCGTCTAAACGAGTTTCTCACTTTGCGTCCTCGAAGCCTGCCAATGTGGTCCACATAGACTCCAAAATAGACAAGAATATGAAATTTTAATTAACTGAGTTTACCACATATATAAGGTATTTCTTCCGCCTTCTTCGCATGCCTCCGTGCGGAAGGGGGTCTACACGCGTAATTGAGAGGTCCGTGGTTCAACTCCCGGCGAAGGCGTTGCATATTTTTCATTTCTCCTGCTTCCAAAAAATACCTAATGTCTCCACAGTGGCGCCCGAACTTAAAGGGTTTTGAATGATGTTTTTCCCTACCTAGGATTTGGCGATTGGCTCCTCTAAAAACCACAGTCGCCCTTTAAAGGGGGGAATATATATGGTATTTCTCCCGCCTTCTTAGCATACCTTCGTGATATAGTGGTCTGCACGCTCAGCGCGTAACTGAGAGGTCCGAGGTTCGATTCCTGGCGAAGGCGTTGCATATTGTTCATCTTTCCTACTTTCAAAATGCCTAATGTCTCTACACACTATAGCTGAAAATCTCAGTTTTGAAATTGACATAGTAATCATCTGTTACTTTTTCTCCCAAGACAGCCATTTCGTAAAACTTACTACCAGTTGCCCCTATCTATGGACTTCACATTCTTATTTTAACAACAAAAGAAGAATACAATCGCCATAGAATTGCTGCACGTTTGGTGCCGCTGGTGCCAAAAGTGCCCAGTGGTATTTCTGATGGAATCATCAGATGGAATTATCATTATTGTGCTTTTAAAAACAAAATATAGTTAATTATACAGTTGTGCTTAAAAATTACGATTCCGTTTGCTTCAACATCTTATTAAGAAATGGTTTTTATCATAAATTCAAATAAAAACATTTGTACTGAAATCGACTTAATGGATGCGCTAATCAAGATAAACTTACCAACATGCAGAGCTGTGCCTATATATTTCTTCGCTTGAGGCAAAAAGGTAAATACGGGACCGTATAAAATCAAATTAAGTATAGCTGTATACTTTATATTCAAAAACAAAGTTCATTACACTAACTCATTTTATAAATCTTCTAATATCTTTAATGTAGCTTTATATATTCATAAAAATAACACACGTAAATTATTTATAATTGTTTAATTAAAAAGTACCTTTTATGATAAATATTAAATATATAATATATTAAATATTATCATAATATAATAAATTAAATATTAATATAATATATTAAAATATTATTATTAAAATAATAATAATGTAATATATTTAAACAGAAGAGAAACACGCCAAAGAGAAACATTAAACTAGCAAAGCAACAACTTGTGTTTGGCTTAAATTTTGTCAAGAACTCAATCCATTTCAAGGGCAAACAAGTACAGGTCCCTCTTCATCAGGAGAAAAGAAATTTACAAGACTGCAGATTTTTTTGGATGACACATAATTGTTGATTTTTTTTAGGTATTAATGAAGTTGAAATCTATAATAATCTTTTTAAAAATCTGCTCAGTTATTTAATATCATGTTCTATAGAGAAAATAGTAATGGATAAAAGTATTTTGAAATAACCATGAGAAAAGTTTGCGCAATTTCTTTTATTATTTTCAGTTTTTCTGAAACTTTCTTTCAGTATAATACTCGTAATTGGCAACTTTAAGTGCAAACCCTGAATTCGGGTATGATTGAACTCAGCTGTATTTCTGAATCATGTTAAAAAAAAATCTTATACTGCTAATTTTTAAATCTTATTTTTAAAACAGCTTACTTTTAAAATTTTGATATTCTGATGGAATATTTAAAAAGCAGGGATTTTCAGGTCGGAGAAATTCCCTCAGGGGAAATTTATAATTTTTAGAGAAATAATGCAGTCAACCTTCTATTTATATGTTACGTAATTAGTTTTAGTATATAAATATAAAATACTACTTCATTTAAGTTTTGGTATTCATCAATATTTTCCATACCGTCTCTTGTTTTATTTATAAAACGTATTAAAAATAATCTAAATTTAAATAAATTTATATGTATTTTTCGAGTTGAGTTTCGAGGGTGTAATGATCGTCTAGCAATGATGAAAAGGATGTAAAGGTTAAAAACGTTTGACAACCACTGATCTAGAACATTCATATGATACAAAATATTAATTTAAAAAATTATTGTATTTTTTGCAATAATTAAAAAGATAAATTTTAATGTTTGATGTTATTAGCCCCAAAAGAGCTATTTGTATCAAAATACGCTTTTGCGTTGTTTCGCTTTAATACGTTAATTCATTTTTCATTGGATTCCGTTGCCATTCCGCGTCCACAGCAGATACTTGTGTCTTATTTTATATGCATACTTAAGTAATTTAAATACTGACTGTCAATTTCGCTTACATTTCTCACGAGCTTGAGCTACATTTTTTTTCATTGAAAATCATTGAAATACCTTAGTAATTCGTGTTTTCTATCTAATGCTTTCTGATAGCTTTCGAGTATGCATATAGTATCGTAATAATTTAGTAGCTTTAGTTAGATTTATTAGACAAGCTTGAACAACTTTAGTTAGATGTCCTATTTCTATAGACAGAGATTTTATTGCACAATTTCTCTTACAGACATAAGGTTTTATGGCAACGCCTCTTTTTTCACCGCCTTAAACTGACCAAGAGATAAATGTGACAGATTTCATTAAAGAAGATAAATGCTTTTCTTCTTATTCAAAAGATGCAGTGAGAGATCCGAGTAAATGGAAACTTGAGAAGGTTCAGTGGAACATTTCTTGATATTCTTTTTTTTTTTTTTTTCTGTTTAGTGTAACAAAAAATGTAATAAATAAACTATAATCTTAAGGATATTTTACTCTCATTTATTCAAGCTGAATGAAAAGACATTTGTTTATCTTATTTACATGCTACCAACCATAAGATCCCTCTTTCGTTTTTAGTTGAAAGACGAGTTTCGTTTTTTAGCGCAATGGCTTGTCAAGGTCTACCGCTAGAGGACGCTTTTCAGAAATAAAGCTGAAACTGCTATTTTTTGACACAGCGGGGACTAAAAATGTTGCCGAAAACATGTGAAAAGAGGTAAGCAAGTTAAATATGTTAAAGATAAGTAATGAGAAAGAAAATTGTATAACGCCTAAATTTCAGTATGTGATATGCGATCGGGATTTTTAAAATGCATTGTTTTCTTCGCGTATTGTTTGTTCTGCTGTTGAATGGCTTTGATCATCGTAATTCCACGAATTTAGTGACTGTGTCAAGAGTAAGTTGCCAGCCGGCAATCTGCTTTCCTGCGAAATGGAGTTGTTCATTAAAAAAAATCATATCTCAGAAGTATTTTTTAAAACTTTCGTAGACGTGAAACTTGTCTTTAACCGATAAATGCGTGTTAGAAATGCTTTCATTTTCTTGAGTGTATGTAACTTAAAATTATTTAACTGCTTTACTGATGGACTCTATACATTTTAGTGAATTAATTATTTATTACAAAATAATTAAACTATCTGTAAATAAATGAAATTTTTTTTTAAATTATAAATTACATTTTTATTAAAAATGCCACGACAAGAAACTGCAAAACATTATCGAACATTCAAACGATTAAGTAGCCAAGACGCATTAATTGTGACTTTTGAAATATCGTTTACCATTTATACTAAAATGCAAAAATGCTAATGAAAAGTTATCAATTTGGCACGCGTTTAATATCATAAACAGTATTTATATATAAAAAATTACTTGTGTATAAATAAGAAAGTAATGAAAGGGGACAATCGTGAATTGCATGCCTGGCTACGTTTTGCATAATGTTTCTTAACTACAAACGTTCCCATATTAAAATTTGAATTTCATCTTAATTAATTATTGAGATGTAAATGTGGTTGCGAAGAAATGCATTCTGTGTTTTTCATAGAAGTTCTTATTTTCATTTATTACCTCTAAACTAACATGTATTTTATGTTTTTTAATTCTCAGTTAACGTTTCTATAGTTACTTAGTTTTGATATGTTTCCTTTCGTTTAGCATGTGAAACTGTTTTAAAGTCATAATTCCTTTCAGCGAGTTCTGTTGTTTTCCTTCTTCCCCCCCCTTCTTATCTGGGACGGAGGAGGGGACTATTGTGGTTATTATTTGAAACTTTTTATTGTAAGTTATAGACTAGCATACCAAAAAATTATTAGCCATACTTTTAAAAAAATCATAAAAATAATTAAAATTTGGTCTTCGCATTGAGATTTAAAGCTACCATGTGAAACTATATATTTAATGTAGGTGAATTTGGTTAATACCTAAGACCCACAAGCGCCGTGCGCAGACAAACCAATGTGATAAATACACAGCGATGTCTTCAATAATTAAATCCGCTCTTCGTTAAATCACTACAGGAGACTTCATATAGCGAAGATTTTCAATAAAATAATATTTTCCTACCGTTCCTCTTTGCCATTTTCAAGAGCTCATTTTAAAAGTTTCAGTTTTTCAAGCATTAATTCTTAAACTAATTCTCTTATTGTATCTGCTTATCTTAAAACTGCTTCAGCTGTAGAGTTATTAGATCATTAAAAGAATTTATCTTAAAAGTAGGAAACATGAAAAATGAGCCATGCCCTCGCCGGGACTCAAACATGAACTTCTCGAATACGCGCCGGCTGTGCTACCGTTATACCACGAAGGCATGCAGAAAGAAAATAGAAAATATCTTATATAGTTTTAAACTGAAATTTACATGTTAAGATCAGATTGCAGTTTCTTTTTAGGCTCATAATTTTTGTATTTATCTATTTTTAGTTATTTATTTATTTTTTAATTTTGGGAATTGTCATAGTAAACTTGTCTAAGTATTCGACTCTAAACTGAAGTTTACAAATTGAAAATTTTTTAGCAACTAAACTTCGAACTTCATTTCTTCCAAATAAAGTACTTAGGCTCATTTGGCTACGTGTTGGAATTATTATTTATATAACAGAGTTCAAATTTTTGCATCAGTTTGTAGAGACATTAGAGGCGGGAGAAATACCTTATATACTTCTGCTTTTAAAGGATGACTAGGGTTTTTTAGGGAAACCAATCGCGAAATCCTGGGTGTGGAGAATCCTTAGCCAACACCCCTTTAGTTCGAACGCTACTGTAGAAACATTAGGTAGTTTTTGGAAGCAGACGAGATGAAAAATTAGCAACCGCCTTCACCGGGGATCGAATCGCGGACCTCTGGAATACCTGCTCAGTTTCCTGATAACTACACCACGAAGGCACGCTAGGAAGGCGGGAGAAATACCTTATAAGTTTCAGACTGGAAGCAAAGAGAAATTCGGGGGGCATTCATATTATTGGCGTAGTTGGCATCTAAGACAAAACAGTTAATCAAGGAACAAAAAACGATAAACAGAAAACAACATTTGCTACTTACTATACTTGATCGTGAGGTAATTTCAGCTTTCATAGGGTATTTAAACAGGCGTTTTCTGCACCATTTGAGTAAGAAGCGAGCTTAGAAATAATGTAATGATATCTAGCTCTACTAACCCCAACCATGGCTGTAATCTTTATCCCAAATATTTATTTTTATTATTCTCAAGCATAAAAGGCATCGACTTCTGTTTTCCCTTCACAGAATTAATATTTGATTTTAAAAAAATCAAGAACGACACTTTTCTAATATATTTGTATTTAAATTGTAAACACCTGTGTTTCTGTGTGACTTTCTATCTTGTTAATGAATCCTTCAATGTTATATATTAAATCTATTGTTTATTTAGTTATAATAGCCACGAAAATTAACGTTTCTGGTTTTGTTACGAATTGACACTCTTAACTGAGGCGTAGAGCTATAGATCTTTTCATGAAAAGCTGCATTTAAACATTTGTATAATTCTTTGCGTAACAATCTTTGTTTCCATATTTTTATGTGCATTAAGATGATACTGAGGACATGAAAAAAAATTAATGGAATAATGTATGTTAAATAATACGGTGATACATATAAAATTCTAATATTTCTCTCAAGCCGCTAAGGGGGATAAGACTGGCATTCTTAGATCACTCATAGGCCACAAAGAATGACGAAACCAAGAATTAAAATAAGACTCGTTGTTGTAAAGGTGTAATTAAAAACTTCTTTTGTTAATTAATTGAAAAGGAGTGTTTCATTTTTGTTACTGACATTACTGTAATTAGAAATTTTCATTTTTAAGTGGCAATTTAAGCGCACTCATGCGTGTAATCTATTATTTTATGATTATTAGTGATGTTTGCAACAAATCAAGCTGTTTCAATAACTTTTGATTAGCATGTCTGCAAAACAAAAACTATTAAATGAAGAAATAGGATTAAAATTTAGTGAAGCTGCTGGTGACATTATGTCGCAAAAAGGCCGCATTAAGCCCCTACAGGATCTCAGGCAAAATTTAAAGCTTAAACTGGCATCTTATTTATATAAATTGTTTCTAATGAAATCTTGAATCATCTTGCTTAAAATTTTTATTAATAATACAAAAACAAATACTAACATATGAAAAAAATCTGAAAACCCTCAGATTTTACATTTTGCCCAAAAGGGCGTTTTTCTCATTTGCATACACATGCACGTTTCCAGAGACTTTGGGCTAAAAGTATTTAAATACAGCCTGGCTTTAGAATTTCCGATAGACAGTCTGGCGATCTGGAGACAAAAATGTTCTTTTCCGTACAGTGTTCCATTGTTTGCTTTGAAATCGTCTAGTTTGTTTATCAAAAATTCATTAAAGTTTTGCAAAATCTGAAATCCACAATAAAATGTTTAAAAACAGCACATCCTTAGACTTTCCGATGGACAGTCTTGCGCGCTGGAGACAAAAGTGTCTTTCCCGTACAGTTTTGCCATTGCTCGCTTTGAAATCATTGAGTTTTTAATCAAAAATTCGTTCTAATTTTGAAATTTATGGAATACACAACAAAACAGTATCGAAATAAAAATTTCCGGCTTCCAGGTATCCGTATTCGGGTGGAGGCCTACGTTTTCCAAAATTTGATGGCTCTAGGATCGTTGTTCTTTTCACAGCGCAACAAACATGCATACATTCATGCAAATTCATCATCATTTAATTTCTTTAAATATAATACAGGGCGATAATATTCGGGGACAACAATCCGAAAAATGATTCAGACTTTTAGAGTGATTCAACGCAAAATCCCGTTTTGATACCAGTAGCCCTTCTGGGCTTACGCTTCTTTGGGCTAATAATAACAATTATGTAACAAAAGAGTTTAATGAAAAATATGTAGCCTCAATCAGTAATGAGACGTTAGAAAATTTCACTTTTCATTGAATTTTGTTTTGGGATTTTTCATTTTAAAAAATTTCTTAAATAATATTTTCGAAATTTAATCCCTCGAGAATATATTTTTAAGCGATGTATAAGAATATATATTAATTAACCAGTTATTATGAGTTGAACCTTTACTTTAACTTCTTCCTTCCGTAATCCTCACCAGAATGCAAATTAGTTGTTGTGTACTTAAGCCGAGAGTTTTAATGTTTTAGAGCTTCTGGCAACCTTTTCTGTTACTTACTATTGCCAGCTCTGCCAAAGTTTTTCCGGTTTAAGCATCTTGCTAGCCAACGTTCAAATACGCGCGGTTAATTGTTGAACCAACTTCAGTAACTTATTGTGTGTGTTGTCATACACTATGTTACCTATGCTGGAATTTAGCTTTGTCTTATGTTAAAATCCTTACCCGCAAATAGAGGGAATTTGTCTATCGTACAAGCAGTGCTTTTTGTTCATTTATAAGTTAAATAAAAAGTTATTTAACCTTTTTAAGGTTTGTCATTCCAGTCTGGTACAGGGTCTGCAGTACATTAACATAAGCTTAGAGAAGTACCAGATTCCTACAAATGCCTTGCTAAAGAGTTTACGCTTTCTTGTTCTATAGAATTTTTTAACGCTTTTTAAAACGGATAGAAACTTCTCTCTCCTACTGTATTACTTACAGTCATGATTAAGTATAAATTCTTAAAAATACTGTTAAGAAACGAAGGTGCGATGTTGTTATTTATCATGAGCCAACACGCATTGTTCTGGCTTCGCATATTGTGTTTTCTCTCCAATAAAACTAAATTGTGTCAGCTCATTGTCTAGCTCTTCACGATCAAGTATTCTTTTACTTCACACAAATCTTCAAATTCTGTAAAAGAAGTACTTAGGTTTCATAAATTTTTCAATATATTCTATATTTAGTCTCAAGTTTGAAATTTTGCCGTAAATATCAATGAATGTAATTTGATACCTTCATTTATTTCATTTTCATCAAAAAGTAGTTTCCGTAAGTAGAGGTAAATGACAGTTCTGGCTCGGGAGCTTTAGGGAGCCGGAGTTGAGGGAGCTCTCGAGAAGGAAGGCTCAGCCGTGGAAGGGAGGCTTATCTGAAAATGGGGGCAGAGAGCCTTATCAGGAAGTGGATGCGAGTAGAGTAGTTGCTACGTCACAGAGAAACAACGTGTGCTTAGATTATTTTCTTTTATTAATTAGGTAATTTAGGCATTGAGTAGTTATATGATAATGTGTACTTCTTATTGAATTCTTAAAAACGTATATCAAGTAGGTGTTTTAAGTGACTGATACAGTTCATTTCCTTAAACAGATATAAAATAAAATGTTTCCTTCACAGTATAACCTCTTCCGAAGATAATTATTTTCTTGCTTGTATTTATCCTATGACTGAATATCTGCAAAACTGCTACATCTCATCACAATTTAATAAGAGATTATATTTTACTGATTTATTGGAGGTGATTTCCCTTCGTTAATAAATTTTTAGCCTTTGTGTTTTTTCTTCGTATTCCAACTGTTTTACTACGTATATGATGATTATCTCCTAGTTATCCTGAACGAGGATTATTTTCGAATTTAATGATTGAGTGATCCTATACACTCAGAATTTTACCTTATGCCTTAAATCTTCTGTTCATAATATCACATATACTTTCCGTAATTTTCATTACATTACTCATTTTTATTCTTAAATTCATTTTACCCAGAGTTTTTTCAGACTTGTTAGCCATACTTTTAACTTCTTTTAACTTATTTGTTATATTTTACGAGTGTAATTACTAAAACACGCATTTTTATGTGTTATATTATTCAGTGTTAGATGTAATTTTTAACTTTTTTCCTGCTTTTTAACGTTAGCGATCTTCAACATATTCTGTATTTTAACTTATTTCATACATTTTCTGATCATATAGATGACTTGTATTTAATTTTAGATGTAACATTTCTAGCTTGTTTTGTACATTTTAACCTTCACACTATTTAATATAGTGAAATTTTTAACCAGTTTATATTTTCACACTATATGCATGACTTTTGCTTGATTTTTCGCATACATTTTAACCTCCAAAATTTCCAATATAGTCCTAATTTTAACATAATTCCTGCATTTTCACATCATATACCTGACGTTTATTTAATGTTAGGTGTAAATTTTAACTTATTTTCTATTTTTTAACGTTTTTAGTTTCGAGCATACTCTGAGTTTTAACTAATTTGCTATATTTTCACACTACGTACATGAGTTTTACTTCATTTCTCTTATACATTTTAACCTTCATAATTTCCTAATTTTAACATAATTGCTATATTTTCACATGATATACCTGACTTATTTAATTCTAGATGTAAATTTTAAATTCTTCCATACTTTAACGTTTTTAGTTTCTAACATACTCTGAATTTCAACTAATTTGTTATATTTTCACATGACTTTCATACGTTTTAACACTTCTAATTTCAAACAGGCTCTTAATTTTAGCTTAATTCCTCTATTTTCTTGCCATGTATATGAGCTTTATTCAAATTTAGATATTATTTTTAACATGTGTCGTACATTTTATACCTTCGTAATTTTTAAAGTACTCTAATTTCGAACTTGTTTATTACATTTTCCTACCATACGTATGAACTTTAGTTAATTTCAGATGTAATTTTCATACTTTTCTGGCACTGGGTTTCTTTCTAGTTTCCAACATACTCTAAAGTTTAACTCTCTTTTATAATTTTTGATTGTAATTGCGCTTGCGATTTTACTATTTCAGCTAAATTAACACGCTTAAATTTCTTAAAAATAGAGATCGATTTCAATTAAGCTTTTTATTTTACAACCTTTAACTGTTATTCATATCCAATTCGTTGAAAAGTCCTTACTTAGTCCATACTTTATAGTACTATTTTAATTTGCCAATTCTATAATTTATCATTCTATAGTACTCTTACCATGACTTATCCTACTACTTACTTCATTATTAACTTCATTTGCATTTTCAAACTTTAACATTTCCTGCATATTCTGACATTTCCTTTTAATTCTTAAATACCCTTTATATCTGAATATATGTTTTTAAGCTCTTCAGTGTTACCAATGTTCAGTTTTGAATCTTGATTCTCATGAAGCTAGTTTGATAGATTCCGAATTTTTAGAATGAAATCTCAACTTTCATCCATAATTTTAGACCCGTATTCATTCTTTCATGTACTCATACAAAATTCTTTCTTATTATTTTGAAAGCTCAGTACCTTTTAATTCAGTAATTTGTACTAATTGAATGCATTCTACATCACTTTAAATGTTTCGACTATGTAAATTTTCATTTTATTACCTTTTCCTACACTAAGTATGCATATTTCTGCCTTCATGAATGATTTTCATGTGACATTGACGATTATTTAGGTTACATATCCAAAAGAAAGTCCTAATACATATCCAGTTTTGAATAAGAAATGAAGGACAATCGATTTTACCCATTGGCTACAATTTCATCTCTTGAAAGTTTGTTTTATTGCTATACATTTATTTCTAACACATAGTGTTAACACATTTTTTTTTTTTTTTTTTTTTTTTTTTTTTTTGTTTTGTAACTTAGTCCAGTTCCAACTTAATTTCCCTAGACAATATCATATATAGTCTGTTTTTTTAATTTCTTAGGCTAAAATGTTCTTTTCGCAAATGTCAGTTTGCATTAATTTATTTACCAATTTATTTTCTTATGAATGAAATCTTGTAAAACACTACCATACCTTTACGCAACATATATCATTACCAATAGAGCTATATTTACAGAAGGAACCAAAGAGAGAAAGTGTAAGAGACATTTTACGCAAATCTCCACTATAATTTAGAATATTTTAACCTTCTTCATCACAAATACAGAGCTTTCTTCGTACAATACGTATCATAGCAGGTAAACATGCCTTACTAATACACATTTGATGAGGAATAACGCCTTTTCAATTCAAAATTACACCCAAATAAGGGTTATGTTTTCTTATAATTGTACATATATGTTTGCATTGTAGGAACTTTCTATCCATTTTTGAGAACTGTAATTTGCTCAATATTACCTCTTTCTGAGAGAAAAACTCCAAACACCATATAAATCATTTAACTTTTCCTGTAGTATTACCACACTAGAGAATAACTATCTTAGAACTATTTTCTGAATATTAAGAACTAAATATGAAATAGCATTTTTTACTGTAGAATATTTAAGGTTTTACCTAAATGGGGATATAACCTTTACCGAATTTAATTATCCAGAATTCGCAACAAATGTTTAGAAAATGTGTTGATAGAAAGCAATATATTTACCTATATTTACCTAAGGTCATAACTAAGTCTATAACAGATTTGTATCGGCTCCAGATTTACTATCAGTGAGAAAAACCTGAAGTTCACTTTATTTACCCTTGTCAGTATACACACAAAAAAAAAAAAAAAAAAAAAAAAAAAAAAATCATGAATCATTCTGTAGTACAATTATCCTTTTACATACATTTAATACTAAATAATTTTAATTAACTTTCAATTAGGATTTTTAAAAGAAAAGCATATTTATGCGACATATTATTAAATTACTCCCAAACGTTGTTGAGGAAAATGCAATTAAATATCCACATACACATTAAGAAAATCCTACTCATTAGGAACAGTAAAATCTTACCAATACTTTAAACGAAATGTAAAATATTGTAATGCATTAATATAAAACCTGAGTAACAAATCATTTCCTATAAGCTGTATACGATTAAAAAGACTTTTCTTATAACGTATCAACTTTTAAGAAGTAAGAGTAAGGTAATGAACCAACGTTTTTAGAAATTTTCCTTTATTTTCTAAATGTACCCTTTTGTAGTAACGAGAAAATTCAGGCATACTCCTATTTTATTTTTATGTAGGCATGCGCATTTCTTCTAACAGACAAAAATCTGAAAATATATCACTTTTCCAAAGATTTAGCTTTAGACTTACTTTCATCGGAAAAGGAAAATAGTTTTACTTAAAAAACAGCATATCTTCTACGCAAAGAACTTGAAACAATCACGATCACATCTATATGTAGCACTCAGTGATTTAGTTTCAAACCAAATTTTGATATTGTTTAATCATGCAAGCAACAATTTTCATCTTCGAGTTAAATTTTATACGACTGCAACAGATGTTTCAATGGCTTTCATGCTCACATTGTGTAAAAGACTTCTAGTTTTGACTATTTTAATTTCTAATATTGAGAAATACATTGATTATTTTCAGAAAACGTCATTTCACAATCATACTTTACCACTCTGAAACTTTTGAATAACACTTTCTACCATAACGACAACCAGATATTACATTATTTTTTTTACAAAAACATGAATATTTTTTTTTTCTAAATCCTCTTCTATAAATACTAATAAATTCTGCTATAGAAAGAAGATTCAATTCCTATTATAACTCTGTATACTATTTGCAAAGAGAAAAGACACGCTAGATGATAACATATCACCCATATATTTTTAAAAATTTAGAACAATTTCAATAAGGCAAATTATCTACAGAGTTTCCAAATACGGATATATTTCTGAAAGAAACTGCCTAACATACCGCACATTTACTTCTAAACCATTTAAGTAAAACCAATCAATTCATAAAATATTTGAATTTTCCATAAGGTTTAGTACATCTATACAGTTATTTAATTCAAGAACTACTAAATTTTGAATATAATAAGAGTGAAAACATCACTATTTCAGAATTTAGGAAGAGATCTTCAATAATGAGAGTAAACATATACCGAACTTCATGCAAAATTTTTATCGTTTCATACCAAACATTTCACTATTTCGTAGATTCTAATAACATAGCCCAATCTTTTTCAAAGAATATATATCATTTCACATTAATTAGAGAGTTCCATACGAGTTGCAGGTGCTTACTGAATGACACTAAAAATTTCAAGGAAAAAATCAAATATTTTTCATCTTTCATGAAGATCTGTGAATAACAATAATATTTCATAAGAGCTAGAAGACTTAGTGCAATGAAACAGTATCAAAAATAGAAAACTATTTTCAAAATTTGAATTCCCATTGAACATTTTAGATATTCCCATGTAAAGTTATATCCGAAGTTATATCAATTCAGTTGAACTTGAAGACCAACCAAATGTACTACATGATTTTACACATTTCTGGTATTTTTCCCGAAAATAGAAGTTTATATTTTTCATACGCAAACTATTACAACGAATTAATGACATTTTATACTGCACAAAACTATTTTAAGTTCCATATTCGAAGCACAGCATCCATAAATTTCACATAATACTACAGTTACACAATACAAACTATAAGAAAAGCTGAATAATCTATATTACATACAGAACAGAGACTACAATACTCAAGGACCTACTTAAAGAATACTTGAAACTTTTCAAAATTTTATATAATTCTATGCATATTTCATATATTAAGCACATTTCACGTTTTTAGAAATGTAGCATCACGCTTCCCAAGACAATGGCCAATGTATCCAACCTTATGAAAGTGAATCATCTAAAATAAGAAGGGGTAGTTTTACTATCTTCAACCGGTAAACAAGCGATTAAGGAAATGAGGCCTTGTTAAACAAGGATATGTACATATCCTAGTAGTGGTAGTTTAAAAGGCGTCATTTCCTTAATCACTTGTTTACCGGTTGAAGATAATAAAACTACCCCTTCTTATTTTAGATGATTCACTTTCATAAGGTTGGATACATTGGCCATTGTCTTGGGAAGCGTGATGCTACATTTCTAAAAACGTGAAATGTGCTTAATATATGAAATATGCATAGAATTATATAAAATTTTGAAAAGTTTCAAGTATTCTTTAAGTAGGTCCTTGAGTATTGTAGTCTCTGTTCTGTATGTAATATAGATTATTCAGCTTTTCTTATAGTTTGTATTGTGTAACTGTAGTATTATGTGAAATTTATGGATGCTGTGCTTCGAATATGGAACTTAAAATAGTTTTGTGCAGTATAAAATGTCATTAATTCGTTGTAATAGTTTGCGTATGAAAAATATAAACTTCTATTTTCGGGAAAAATACCAGAAATGTGTAAAATCATGTAGTACATTTGGTTGGTCTTCAAGTTCAACTGAATTGATATAACTTCGGATATAACTTTACATGGGAATATCTAAAATGTTCAATGGGAATTCAAATTTTGAAAATAGTTTTCTATTTTTGATACTGTTTCATTGCACTAAGTCTTCTAGCTCTTATGAAATATTATTGTTATTCACAGATCTTCATGAAAGATGAAAAATATTTGATTTTTTCCTTGAAATTTTTAGTGTCATTCAGTAAGCACCTGCAACTCGTATGGAACTCTCTAATTAATGTGAAATGATATATATTCTTTGAAAAAGATTGGGCTATGTTATTAGAATCTACGAAATAGTGAAATGTTTGGTATGAAACGATAAAAATTTTGCATGAAGTTCGGTATATGTTTACTCTCATTATTGAAGATCTCTTCCTAAATTCTGAAATAGTGATGTTTTCACTCTTATTATATTCAAAATTTAGTAGTTCTTGAATTAAATAACTGTATAGATGTACTAAACCTTATGGAAAATTCAAATATTTTATGAATTGATTGGTTTTACTTAAATGGTTTAGAAGTAAATGTGCGGTATGTTAGGCAGTTTCTTTCAGAAATATATCCGTATTTGGAAACTCTGTAGATAATTTGCCTTATTGAAATTGTTCTAAATTTTTAAAAATATATGGGTGATATGTTATCATCTAGCGTGTCTTTTCTCTTTGCAAATAGTATACAGAGTTATAATAGGAATTGAATCTTCTTTCTATAGCAGAATTTATTAGTATTTATAGAAGAGGATTTAGAAAAAAAAAATATTCATGTTTTTGTAAAAAAATAATGTAGTATCTGGTTGTCGTTATGGTAGAAAGTGTTATTCAAAAGTTTCAGAGTGGTAAAGTATGATTGTGAAATGACGTTTTCTGAAAATAATCAATGTATTTCTCAATATTAGAAATTAAAATAGTCAAAACTAGAAGTCTTTTACACAATGTGAGCATGAAAGCCATTGAAACATCTGTTGCAGTCGTATAAAATTTAACTCGAAGATGAAAATTGTTGCTTGCATGATTAAACAATATCAAAATTTGGTTTGAAACTAAATCACTGAGTGCTACATATAGATGTGATCGTGATTGTTTCAAGTTCTTTGCGTAGAAGATATGCTGTTTTTTAAGTAAAACTATTTTCCTTTTCCGATGAAAGTAAGTCTAAAGCTAAATCTTTGGAAAAGTGATATATTTTCAGATTTTTGTCTGTTAGAAGAAATGCGCATGCCTACATAAAAATAAAATAGGAGTATGCCTGAATTTTCTCGTTACTACAAAAGGGTACATTTAGAAAATAAAGGAAAATTTCTAAAAACGTTGGTTCATTACCTTACTCTTACTTCTTAAAAGTTGATACGTTATAAGAAAAGTCTTTTTAATCGTATACAGCTTATAGGAAATGATTTGTTACTCAGGTTTTATATTAATGCATTACAATATTTTACATTTCGTTTAAAGTATTGGTAAGATTTTACTGTTCCTAATGAGTAGGATTTTCTTAATGTGTATGTGGATATTTAATTGCATTTTCCTCAACAACGTTTGGGAGTAATTTAATAATATGTCGCATAAATATGCTTTTCTTTTAAAAATCCTAATTGAAAGTTAATTAAAATTATTTAGTATTAAATGTATGTAAAAGGATAATTGTACTACAGAATGATTCATGATTTTTTTTTTTTTTTTTTTTTTTTTTTTTTGTGTGTATACTGACAAGGGTAAATAAAGTGAACTTCAGGTTTTTCTCACTGATAGTAAATCTGGAGCCGATACAAATCTGTTATAGACTTAGTTATGACCTTAGGTAAATATAGGTAAATATATTGCTTTCTATCAACACATTTTCTAAACATTTGTTGCGAATTCTGGATAATTAAATTCGGTAAAGGTTATATCCCCATTTAGGTAAAACCTTAAATATTCTACAGTAAAAAATGCTATTTCATATTTAGTTCTTAATATTCAGAAAATAGTTCTAAGATAGTTATTCTCTAGTGTGGTAATACTACAGGAAAAGTTAAATGATTTATATGGTGTTTGGAGTTTTTCTCTCAGAAAGAGGTAATATTGAGCAAATTACAGTTCTCAAAAATGGATAGAAAGTTCCTACAATGCAAACATATATGTACAATTATAAGAAAACATAACCCTTATTTGGGTGTAATTTTGAATTGAAAAGGCGTTATTCCTCATCAAATGTGTATTAGTAAGGCATGTTTACCTGCTATGATACGTATTGTACGAAGAAAGCTCTGTATTTGTGATGAAGAAGGTTAAAATATTCTAAATTATAGTGGAGATTTGCGTAAAATGTCTCTTACACTTTCTCTCTTTGGTTCCTTCTGTAAATATAGCTCTATTGGTAATGATATATGTTGCGTAAAGGTATGGTAGTGTTTTACAAGATTTCATTCATAAGAAAATAAATTGGTAAATAAATTAATGCAAACTGACATTTGCGAAAAGAACAGTTTAGCCTAAGAAATTAAAAAAACAGACTATATATGATATTGTCTAGGGAAATTAAGTTGGAACTGGACTAAGTTACAAAACAAAAAAACAAAAACAAAAAAAAAAAAAAAAAAAAATGTGTTAACACTATGTGTTAGAAATAAATGTATAGCAATAAAACAAACTTTCAAGAGATGAAATTGTAGCCAATGGGTAAAATCGATTGTCCTTCATTTCTTATTCAAAACTGGATATGTATTAGGACTTTCTTTTGGATATGTAACCTAAATAATCGTCAATGTCACATGAAAATCATTCATGAAGGCAGAAATATGCATACTTAGTGTAGGAAAAGGTAATAAAATGAAAATTTACATAGTCGAAACATTTAAAGTGATGTAGAATGCATTCAATTAGTACAAATTACTGAATTAAAAGGTACTGAGCTTTCAAAATAATAAGAAAGAATTTTGTATGAGTACATGAAAGAATGAATACGGGTCTAAAATTATGGATGAAAGTTGAGATTTCATTCTAAAAATTCGGAATCTATCAAACTAGCTTCATGAGAATCAAGATTCAAAACTGAACATTGGTAACACTGAAGAGCTTAAAAACATATATTCAGATATAAAGGGTATTTAAGAATTAAAAGGAAATGTCAGAATATGCAGGAAATGTTAAAGTTTGAAAATGCAAATGAAGTTAATAATGAAGTAAGTAGTAGGATAAGTCATAGTAGTAGGATAAGTCATGGTAAGAGTACTATAGAATGATAAATTATAGAATTGGCAAATTAAAATAGTACTATAAAGTATGGACTAAGTAAGGACTTTTCAACGAATTGGATATGAATAACAGTTAAAGGTTGTAAAATAAAAAGCTTAATTGAAATCGATCTCTATTTTTAAGAAATTTAAGCGTGTTAATTTAGCTGAAATAGTAAAATCGCAAGCGCAATTACAATCAAAAATTATAAAAGAGAGTTAAACTTTAGAGTATGTTGGAAACTAGAAAGAAACCCAGTGCCAGAAAAGTATGAAAATTACATCTGAAATTAACTAAAGTTCATACGTATGGTAGGAAAATGTAATAAACAAGTTCGAAATTAGAGTACTTTAAAAATTACGAAGGTATAAAATGTACGACACATGTTAAAAATAATATCTAAATTTGAATAAAGCTCATATACATGGCAAGAAAATAGAGGAATTAAGCTAAAATTAAGAGCCTGTTTGAAATTAGAAGTGTTAAAACGTATGAAAGTCATGTGAAAATATAACAAATTAGTTGAAATTCAGAGTATGTTAGAAACTAAAAACGTTAAAGTATGGAAGAATTTAAAATTTACATCTAGAATTAAATAAGTCAGGTATATCATGTGAAAATATAGCAATTATGTTAAAATTAGGAAATTATGAAGGTTAAAATGTATAAGAGAAATGAAGTAAAACTCATGTACGTAGTGTGAAAATATAGCAAATTAGTTAAAACTCAGAGTATGCTCGAAACTAAAAACGTTAAAAAATAGAAAATAAGTTAAAATTTACACCTAAAATTAAATAAACGTCAGGTATATGATGTGAAAATGCAGGAATTATGTTAAAATTAGGACTATATTGGAAATTTTGGAGGTTAAAATGTATGCGAAAAATCAAGCAAAAGTCATGCATATAGTGTGAAAATATAAACTGGTTAAAAATTTCAGTATATTAAATAGTGTGAAGGTTAAAATGTACAAAACAAGCTAGAAATGTTACATCTAAAATTAAATACAAGTCATCTATATGATCAGAAAATGTATGAAATAAGTTAAAATACAGGTTGAAGATCGCTAACGTTAAAAAGCAGGAAAAAAGTTAAAAATTACATCTAACATTGAATAATATAACACATAAAAATGCGTGTTTTAGTAATTACACTCGTAAAATATAACAAATAAGTTAAAAGAAGTTAAAAGTATGGCTAACAAGTCTGAAAAAACTCTGGGTAAAATGAATTTAAGAATAAAAATGAGTAATGTAATGAAAATTACGGAAAGTATATGTGATATTATGAACAGAAGATTTAAGGCATAAGGTAAAATTCTGAGTGTATAGGATCACTCAATCATTAAATTCGAAAATAATCCTCGTTCAGGATAACTAGGAGATAATCATCATATACGTAGTAAAACAGTTGGAATACGAAGAAAAAACACAAAGGCTAAAAATTTATTAACGAAGGGAAATCACCTCCAATAAATCAGTAAAATATAACCTCTTATTAAATTGTGATGAGATGTAGCAGTTTTGCAGATATTCAGTCATAGGATAAATACAAGCAAGAAAATAATTATCTTCGGAAGAGGTTATACTGTGAAGGAAACATTTTATTTTATATCTGTTTAAGGAAATGAACTGTATCAGTCACTTAAAACACCTACTTGATATACGTTTTTAAGAATTCAATAAGAAGTAAGTACACATTATCATATAACTACTCAATGCCTAAATTACCTAATTAATAAAAGAAAATAATCTAAGCACATGTTGTTTCTCTGTGGCGTAGCAACTACTCTACTCGCATCCACTTCCTGATAAGGCTCTCTGTCCCCATTTTCAGATAAGCCTCCCTTCCACGGCTGAGCCTTCCTTCTCGGGAGCTCCCTCAACTCCGGCTCCCTAAAGCTCCCGAGCCAGAACTGTAATTTTCCTCTACTTCCGTACTCTAGGACTTTTTTGGCCATTATACTAACATTTGATGTCGAATATTGCTGTAAAGTTATATAGGTTTGTAATTACAATGTGTTTTTATGCATTTTTAGTAACTGTGGCTTGAAGATATGTCTTTCCTAAGAGAAATATTCCTATTCCATAATTCAAAAACGTTCTGAAAATTATAGTATTTAAACGTCTAAGTGCAAAATAAGTAGTAGTATTAATCGCTAAAGAAAAACAAAAACGTCAACCATTGCTTCTACATGGAAAGAAGACCAACAAATGAATAACCCCATAAAAGTATATGTTCTTTCTAATACTTCTAAAGTAAACCGTTGGTAACAAAAGAAAATTCGCCAAAGCAGAAAACAATGTCTTTAAATACATCTGTAGCAACAATAAATAAAATAATAAACCAAGATTTACAGCTTTAAATGCTAAAAAATGCTAATTCACCAACTTTTGCCGAGGGATGTAACTCAATGCAGAACCCTGTATAGAAACTATTTAGCCTGCGATAAATGGAAATGCTTTTGTGACCTTGACGAAGCAAGGCTTACTTAGCCACTGTAACAAAAAAGATCTGTTTATTATCAGAAACAACAAGAAGAAAGTATACAAACCTGCTTCGGTCAATGCAAAGAAAATTTCAGTAGAGAGTTCATAATTCTCAGAAGATTCTCTTAAAAATGAGAAAATGAAAATAAGAAGAGTAGGAGAAAATATTAAAACTAATTTAAAGTACTATCAAAAGAACGTTTTTCTTCCAGTATTTACAGACCTTCTCTTTATCCCAGAGATTTTCAGAGACGTCAAGACAAAGCATAAGTCACACTTCGAAACCTGCCACTGCATTTCTTGAAGAAATGAAGACTAATTTAGGTATTGTATATATACATTTGCAACGTACTCCTGCAAAGTCATCTGGCATTTCATCTATGAAATATTGTGCCTTTGGTCTCATAAAAATAATTCTTTCTAAGCACAAACCCACCATAATTAATGGACTCTAGAAAGTAGTGGAAGAAGAGAGTGGAAATCAATATCCCTGGAGTTTTATGAAAAGCCCTTCTATCATGGAAATCACAATTCAGACTTATATTCCAGAAAAAATGATTATCAAATCAAACATTTAAGAAATACTCTTTATATTTTAAATATTAATTAATCGGCTACAAAATCTTTCTAAAAATGTGCAAACATCCTCTATAATTACTAGACTCTTGTATGGATTTGCTAAATATATTTCTATTGTCAGTATTCATTCGCAAATAGCCGTTTAGAACAAATTCCAAATTTTCGCACTTTCTCTTTATGCTTTGCTTCGGCTTATGTAAAAATATTTTGTGATTCAGCTTATAAGTATTTTTTCTTTATCTATGGCGGACCCTCCCCCGAAATCGGTTTGGCCACTACTAAGTTACAACGATGCCTTCTCCGATACTCGAACCCGGGCAATTTGGTATCACAGTCGGCTCCCCTAACCACTATACCGATTGGGCAGCACACATGAATGTTAAAGCAAAGCATTCAGTAATTCACTGCATCCATTTCGGATTGCTTTTATTAAATCCTCAGTAATAATCCTTGGCATAATCCTCAGTCTCTTAACAGTACCATATACATCATTTTCGACAATTTAAATCCCAAAGCGTTCTAATAGGAAAATGTATAAGTTATTTCTATTAAATTAAAATAAAATGCAGCTTGGTGACAAAAATGATTTTAAACTAAACTGAATAAATGTACTGTACAAGTTATATAATGTGCTGTTTTATCACTTATATTGGATTGGTAGAAAAGCTATTTCATTTTGCACAAATCGATATTTGTTCCTTTTTTTATTTTTCTGCCATCTTTTATTTTTTTTTTTTCTTTTGAGATTTGCCAGCTGACACTTTTAGGTTGCTGTAGAACAAATTCCATGGGTTTTTGTTTACAACTTTTAGTTCACGGTCAATTTAACTTGGGGATCGAAAATAATTTTCGATTGCAACAGGAAAAGATCATGCTGCAAATTTGGTAAGATTACAAAGATGTATTTTGAGCTGCTTTCAAGCAACTAAATGATCAACCCAGATGTTTACTGCCAAACAACTTATGAAACTAGATGGAGGAGTCAAAAAGAATAGACTAGGAATTGTGTTCCATCACGACAATACGATGCCTCACACATCTTTAGCAGCATGTGGGAAGTGATATCGCATTCCCCGTATAACCCCACCTTACATCATCGGATTATCATTTATTTCGAAGTTTACTACACTTCTTAAATGGTAAAAATTTCAGTAATAACGAAGATCTCAGATCGCACTTGGTTTAGTTTTTTGCTGATAAAGACGAGAAGTTCTGTAAGCGCGGAATCACCAAAAAATTACCAAAACGATCATCGAAAAGAATGGACGGTATTTGACTGATTAAAGCTCATTTTTTGTGTAGAAAAAAAATGAGTTTTATTTCGCGCTAAAGAAACCGAAATACTTTCTTGTCAACCCTATATATTGTATTTCTGGTTTGCTGAGCTTTATAATAACCACACATGTTTTGTGCATTATCGTATCATTGATTTTAATCATCATAATCTTTAATATTCATATATGAAAGTTTAGCTAGTCCAGTACTATGATTTCCAATGACACATTAGTATGAGAATTTATAAGAAAGAAAGCAAAATAACGCTGCACACTTTGACCATTATCAAGCAAACAGCGCAACGTGATCGGGCTTTGGTCAACATTCTTTATTGTAGGTGCAGAAGCAATAATCACAGTAGAGAACTTCCTGAACCTGAATTTTAAAAATTTTCTTAATTTTTTCACTAATAATTTAAATTAATTCGTAACACATTACCGATGGCAAATAAGTTACATTTCCTTTTCCTTTTAGAATGATATTTTTGTAGATGAAGTTCTAAAGACTCATCGAATTCAACTAGAAACTCCCAGTGCTCCAATACAGTTTACAGTAGATCTAGTTAATATTCCGACACATTCATTGCTGCCAAGAAAAGCAGGTTAATGTTTTCCTAAAAATTTTACATTTACATCACTTTTTGAAACACCTTTCTCCAAAGTTTTTTTCGCTTTCAAATAAAGATTTTCAACATTTGTATCAATGCGACTAGAACTTCTTACTACGAAAGTTCTTCTGAGTAGAACTTCCTTACAATGAATATTTTTATGGAGTCCTTTTGTGCTTTTTTGAATATTCATATTGACCATCTCTTACTTTAACATTTTTTTCAGTCTTCATAGTTTTCAATAAAAGGTATCTGAATGGATGAACAAAAAATTGTATGCATAATAATAAATTAATCTATCTTTGTTATCGCGCATCTAACATTTTCTTTTAATTTTTAACCATTGAAGTTTATAAGCAATAAAATATATCTCTTTTTAATGATCTTATAATTTTCTTTCCACCTTCTATAACAGTTATTATAGATGTATTTACTAAACATAAGCTTGAAAGCGGTGTGATGTCCATAAAGTGAAATGTATTGGCCACGTAGCTATATCACAATTTAGAAAATCTTCCAAATATTGTTGTTTTTATTTGTCTCCGCTTTTGTTTTTCTTTTTTTTTAACATACGCTGATCTAAGCTTCATTTTCTTCACTGATAAATGTTGTTGACGTGCCCACTATTCTTCTGCATAATCCTTTTTAAATATTTTTTTTTTGTTTGTTTGTTTTCTCCTTTCTCTTCTGTTATGCATCGATCCAGATTTTCAATCTTTTCTTAATTTATTTGCTTTGTTGTATCTACATCTTTTTTTGTAAAATTTTGAAGTGATGTATCTTGCTTTAAATTTTTTTTCTCATTTCTGTATTTTCTTCCATTCTTGAAATATTGTGGGCTCTTCCAGATGCCCATATTGGGGTGGAAATGTACGTTATTCAAAATTTGAAGGTTTCAGATATCGTTATTTTATCACAATGTGAGAAACATACATGCATTTATGCAGATTCTTCATTATTTAATTTCTTTAAATATAATACAGTGCAACTAATATTCGGTGGCAACAATTTTAAACATGGTATGGGCTAATATTTGGTGGCAACAATTCGAAAAGTGAACTGACATTTATAGTGCACCAACGCAAAATGCCAAAACGAAATTAATCGTCCTTCTGGGCGAATTGCCCCTTTGGACTAATAAGTTTAATGTTCACATTAAAATTTTGTATTCAGTATTTTTTTCCAATTAAACTGTCCATTGTATATTTGGACCCAGAACGCAATTTGTAACTACCATTAAAAAACACTTTTACAATCATTCAAGCCCATGTGGCCCCTTATTTACAGCGTTTTGTAATCTAATAGGTAAATGTATGATTGTATTATCGTAATCAGACTTAAGACCTTTGAAAGGTTCATAGCCTTGGATTTGGCCAAGAGAATATGGACTCCTGAAAAAAAAAGGGAATACCATTCTTTCATCACTTTATAAGAGAACTTTCTCTCAGTCATGGATTTGCTTAAATTTTCCCGAACTGTGTTGTTTTTCATTACAGCAAAACCAACCAGCCAAACATGCTACTGTTATACTAGCTTCGCAGCGTGTCCTAACTTGAATTCATAAAGTAAAAACAGCTTCTCTGTTTCATACATTAAATATATTTTGTAGTTGATTAGATTTTTTGTAAAGAGATCGATACCGGCACAATTACACTCAGCATGCATCTTTTTTATACTCACAAGCTCAGAAATTTCTAGAAAGTTATAAGTAATTATGAAAAATTTTAGAACAATAATTTCCATTAGGCAAACTGATAATAAATACTTTTAGATTAAAAGCAAATGTATTTTTTTAAAGTTTTACGTAATCTAAGTGTATTTGCAAAATGCTTAAATAATATAAAAAATCGCTTTCGGGATTGTTATCATTTTAAAATTAATTTAATATAGTTATTATAAACATATATAAAGATAAAGACTAAATTAAATTAGTGAATATCTGAATTCCAAACTATATCCTAACTATTTATTCAAAATATACTGAGCAGTATTTGAGCAAAGTAAGTATGGAATGTATGCTTGAACGTTCCTTATTCTCATCATATCTCTGATTAGCTACGTACTTGTTCTTTGAAAAGGAAAAAGAAAAACTCAAAATCCCTAAAGTATTAACAAAGTTCGCAGAGAAACAAAGGTAAAAACATCGGTACTGACAAAAAAGCGTAAATCTGCACAGCCTAGCAACGAAATGTATATCAAACAGACCTTTTTTTAAGTTACTTTAACTTATTTATTGTGCTATTTATGATTTTAAGTAATTAAATCTAAGTGTGCTAATGAAAACTGATAGTTTTGGAATTTTCATATATGTGTAAAAGGAACTGGAAATGTAATGCTAAAATATAATTACTTTCTGTAAATTTTGTTACAAAATTATTTTAATCGAAACTCATACATTCAAATGTTAAAAGTGTGACTTAGTTCATAGTTAATTATTCTTCATGAAATTTACGCTGCTTCTATTCTTAACATTTTACTGATAGGCACGCTAAATTCAAAGTAAAAATATAATAGGAAAAAAGTGAGAATAATGAAAAGCCTTAAGAATGTTGTGTTAGATACAATATAGAGAACCTTCGGATCACGAATATGTTACTTCACAAATAATTCAGTTCACGAACAAATTATTTGAACATAAAACGCCTCGGATGACGAACACTGTCTAGAGTTACGAACATTCAATTTAGCAATATATGATTTTTCAAAACCTTTTTTGAAGTAACTTGTTCCATAGTTAATATTTAAGGATTTCCGGTAATATTTTAATATTTCCCATTGCAATAACTCTCATTAACAGAGCCTATTTATAGAGAGCTATGAATTTACGGGGACATTTCAGACCATAAATTTGGCCTGGAGAATATTAACGCCAAATTGTGTAACAAATGGAGACATTGATAGCTTTCATATTTAGGACTTTTGTTTTATTTATGATAGTCTTTAGGCAAAACAATAGGTTAAGATGTTCAATAAAGAAATGGAGGAGATACTAGAAGGCCATATAAATGAGCTCAATGAGAAAGAACCGCAGTTTCAGATGCAGCAGAAGGTGACTGTAGAAGAAAACTAATCAGAGGAAAGGGAAAAAAAAATATATTTTAGCTCTCTAATCAGCGAAATTTGCGCAAAATGGGGTAAGATTCAAAGTTTTTTACTTACTGATATCTATAGGATAAATGTGCAGCATAATCAATCAATTTCAATGAAAATGACATGATTCTGTTTAGAAACATTTTTAAATGCAGGCAACAATAAATAATACTGGACAAATTTTGAATGAGCGCAATGAGTCTTAGAGTCAAATGGCGCTTACAGACAAAGAAAAGGTAAAAGAAGATATCTCCTAAATAGAATTGTCCGATGTTTTAATGAAGGGGAATTACACATCCAAACAATAGAATCATTTACTCTTACGCTGTTTAATCTTCGTCGTGTAGGTACAATAACATTAAGCTGAGTTTTCTTCTATTTCATCTGTTTAATATTTTATTTGTGTCACTCAGTCTATAGTTACTGATTTCCATTTGTTTTAAGTTATGAACTTGTGTATACTATAAAGTAGTGTTGTAAAATTTACACTGGCAACGATATATGATCCCGGAACAAATTAATAAATTTTACATTAATTCCTATGGGGACAATTGTTTCGGTTTACGAACATTTCGGTTGACGAACAGCCCTCAGGGGCGGAACTACGGATTCGCAAATCATAGTTTCACTAATAAATTAAGAAAATCTTCTTTCAGAATGAAATACTAAGAAAAATATATTTAAATTTATAAAGTGATAAAAATATCCTACTGAATTTCACTGTAAATAAAACATTAAGAACACAGTTTACGGAAAATATATAAGAAAATTTCCTACTAAGTCGCCGAAATCGCCAAAAGTCGCCATACTTGGCGACCATTTGGCGATATTTTAGACCTGTCCATGCATAACAGTAATTGGCATTGTGACTGAATAAATATAATTCATCTATATATGTAAGTGTAACCTTAACAGGCTCTCAAATGCCTTCCAGTAACTTTGAGAAGTGAAAGATACTAGAGATTTCTCGTCGTTAGGCGGGAAAACTATATTAAGTACTGAGAGAGCATCAGTTTCTCAGTTGTTAGTTCAGAGTCGACTTCAGAGTACTGAGATTATTTCCGTATAAGCTTCGCTCTTTAGATGCGCTTTGAATTGCATTGTGTTTAACGTTCTTAGTAGTTCGTAGTGTAACTACTGATTGTGCTCTGTCGTACTGAGAAGAAATGTACGAGTAATTTTGTGGAAAGTTCTAGAACTGTAAAGTGCTTCTTTTAGTAAAATAAATTTTATCAGGCTATCATCGGTTCTGTGTACATTCAATCTATTTGAAACCTTTACGCACGCAACAATATGTATATAAAATCTCAAATTAAAATTACGTAAACGAAAGGGAAAGTCTAAATGAGTCTAAATGAATTCTAAATGAGAAGTCTATGTTTAAAAGAGGAAAATAACTTTATGTATTATAATAAAGTTAATAAACTTGCTTACTGCAAAGAAATGCTGTGACGAATACTCTGTTCAGATATACAATAAAGCATTTTTTAATAAGAGAATTTTAACTTTTTCGTATGACTTGAATTTTGCAGTAAATTATTATTACTAATTATACTACAAGTATTATCTGTTTTCACAAAGTTTATAAAATAAATATTTTCTTCTGTAGGTTTCTCTGTTCTCATTAATGCCTCATCAAATCTCATTAAATATGGGATTCCTGAAAAACGATCCCACCTTCTGAGAATATACACATCCTAGATTATGAAAATGAAATTTGCAGTTCTTTTTCTCCAAAAACCAGTTTTGCGCCGTAATCTACAACGAAGCAACAAAACAATTTTAACTTCTTAATGCCATTCATGAGCAGGTATATTTTTTCTTCTTTGCTGTTGTAATTGCAGATACGTCTACATATGAAATTCAAATGAAAATATCTCTTTCACTTTCTTGTAGATGCATTTATATCGTTCTTGATTGCCTTATTTGATATACTTCTAGCAATGGATACAGAAAAGAAACCATGGTACATTCTCAACAAAAGGCTACTACCTATGAAGGCTCATTATTTTTTCTTCTATGGCGGTATGTATTTATGTTTTATTTTCATAACACTAATTTTCCGAATTTGTAATTTATATACAAAAAAAAATTTACTTTCAGAACTGTAAATATTGCGGATTTAATTTATTTCATCACAGAAATTCGAAGCAAATGCGACCAAAGATGATACTGTGAATGGCGAAATATCCTCTCTAGTTAATGCTCTAATAGCACAATAAACTGGGAAACGCAAATAACTCAAATTTGGTATCACACATTTTAAAAATCTGATGTGGATACCACGTGACTTCCTTATATAGCTCATTTAATTATGCACATTTTCTGATTTCTTTTCATTTAAATTTATTTCCTCGAATTATTCTAACTTAATTAACCAATCACGCAAGACAAATTGAAGATGACATCAAAAATTGCAATTTTTAAAATTAAATATTCTGGTCAATTTTTGCAAATTTCTTGTTATTTTTGTTTTTTTCGTAACGAGCATAAAACTTCCCCAAAACTTTATATATATAAGCGGCTAAAGTGTGTGTCGCCGATAGTTTATTGTTGCCACTCGAAAAAATGAGCTCGGAAATTAACGTTTCCGCAGTTTTTAATTAATATCTCGGCCGATTAAAGTCGTACGAAGATGAAAACGGTATCGATGGATTCGGAGAACTTTGGGAATCCGAGGATACGCGTCTCGAATTTCAACTCGGCGCCGTTCCGTAGATATTCGATAAAAAAGAATTTGGCACGTAGCCAAATCCCTCTAATAGGGAAAACCCAAGAAAGAAAGTGGAAAATGTAAGGAAAACGGAGGGGAAAATTAGTTTTTAATTAATATATCGGCTAATTAAACTCACAAGAATGGTCAAAATGGCGTGCTACGGAACTGCGGAATCCAACGGTGTGCTTCGCTAAGCCCGGGAGCCAGCCGTTTCGGAGGAGATGATGTTACTTCACCCCATATGTATATATATATATGCGGCTTAAGTGTCTGTTTGTCGCCGATAGTTTATTGGTTGCTTGTGTAACTGTACTAGCCAATGGGGTTAATTTGCCACTGCACAGGATTGCCGTTTCAACTGAGACGTAGACAATTTCCTGTAAAACATGTCTTTGCTATGACCATCAATAAGTCTCAGAGTCAAACGCTTAAGCGTGTTGGCATTTTTTTACCTCAGCCTGCATTTAGACACGGTCAACTTTATTTTGCCTATTCAAGAGTTCGTGAAAGAACGGACATAAAATTAAAAATAATGTATGGTCCTCTGCAAGACGAGCTTAAAAATGATGGAAAGATGTACACAAGAAATGTTGTGTACAAAGAGATCTTGTGAATTAACAGTTTATTATTTAAATCAACTTTATTTATTGAGCTAGCGGTGGCTCTTAAGAAATGTACCGTCAGTGGTTTTCTTCATTGTACTCTAAGCAATTAAGCAAGTAGAAGGGGGAAACCCTGTGGGGCAGTAAGCAAAGGGCCGTCCTCGCCGCCTACCCTGAGTAATTCAGTTTGAATTAGCAGACACCTTTGCAGAACAGCGGTCATTTCGTATGACCGCCGGGCTTTCTAGTATAATTATAAGAACAGAGAGACTGCTTTAAAAGTTAGATTTTATTATTTGTCGAATTATTTTTTTAAACTTTACATTGCCAAAACATTAATATTTTTGTCATTTATAACACTTCTGTAATTGGAAGTATGTGACTACGAGCAAACGATTGCGAATTAAATATTATTTTTAATTTTTCATATGAAAAGAAATGTTTGTTATATTTCATTGCGAACTATACTGGCTTCTTTTAATTCACTGTTTTCTATAGGCATCACACTTATTTCAAAAGTGTGATGTCTCAAAAGGCAAATTTCTTTTATTGGCAGATATAGCATAACAATTTGTCTGCATATTCTAATGCCTCACCCTAGCTCATCCTAACTTTCCATTTTCATCTTTGCTTTCTTTCTTCCCCGGTATTCTGCTGCTTACTTTTGGTTCACAGAACCTAAAGTATCTAGGTCTCATAACATTTTTTTAGTGTTTCTATAACTCTTTTTACTTCCTTGTACGAAGTAAAAAGGAGGTATTGTAATCGCAAAAAGTTTCGCGCAGCATATTTCAACGAAAATATCCATTTTGAACGCTATCGAATGCAATTTAACGATGTTTTTGCGTGATATCTGTACGTAAGGACAGAATAAAATACTCTTTTCCTTCAAAAAAATTATAAAACTGCTTTAAAATTAATTCTGAAGAGAATTTTTCGTGGCGTCTGTACGAACGTATGTACGTACGTGTACGTACGTATCTCGCATAACTCAAAAACGAGTAGCCTCAGAACGTTGAAATTTTGTATATAAGACTACTATAACATGTAGATGTGCACCTCGTATTTTGGTTGCAATCGACTGCACCAAACGTATATAAATATATTTATATATATAATATCCACTCTGTTACCCGGCTCAGTGATCTCAGTTTCTTTACTCTTTTATGTTTGTAAATTGTACATTTTTTGCTTTAAAAATGATTGAATTATGTTATTTTATCTTACGGTTAAGGTTTTTATGCCTTTAGTAAATCTGTATGCAATATTTTTAGAATTATCAACAATTTTAAAGTTGTTTAAGTGCCGCTAAGCCTTTTTTTATGGCGGCCATTGATTGTTCATATTTGAAACAGCAGACTAGTGGATTTGTTGCCAATCTAGAGAAACTTAGCTTCGCAACAACAAAGATAACGCTTTCATTTATTATTGCCAATTAAATCATGCTTAATCCTTTCTGGAATTTTTCGGAGGAAATAAGTGTTTAAGATTTACTTCGTAATTTTTAATATAGATATTTTGAGTTTTTATGTATTTTTACCTTCTCGCGAAGTGAGAACTGATTTAATTGAATGAGAAATACTCAATCGTCTGTGAAAAACTGTTTCTTTTTTGTTTTGTTTGCTTAATTTCTTTTATACATCATTCCAGCTTTATTATAGTATTTGAATAGAACTTGTGGCAACAATTAGATAATTCTATTCTTTAAATGATATAAATTTTGTGCATTATGAGTTATATGAACGAAATATAATACTGTTAAGTGAATCTAGCGCCAGAGTGTCGCTATGGTAAACAAATACTAGAGTGAATTTTAAAGAATGCATTTATTCTATTGTGGTTTATGCGCTGTCGGCGAAGTAGATTTAATTCAATCCAATATGTTTAAATGAAATGCAAAAAAAAAATGCGTATAATTTAATATTTACAAGGAAGTCATGTGGTGTACACATCAGATTTTTTTCTCTTGCATTACAACAAATCTCTAACATTTTTTCTCTTGCATTACAGCAAGACAGCATACTAATACCTCTTTATCTCCAGAACTTTTCCTTTGCGTTATCATGATCAGGTTTGTACATCAGGTTCAGATGTTATCCTTTACATGTCTCATGCACCGTATTGCATGGAATGTTATGATCTGTGCGTCCTAGTCAATTCCATGAGGCATACGATTTTTAGTTCCTAATCATGGCCTGTCAGTATTTCCAAATCGTATTGTCAGTGGTGTTGCCTTTCGATATGGCATAAAATTTTGTGTTTCAAATTTAAGTCCACTAGATCTTCATTAATTTTAGAGTAAAAACAATCAGTTTCTTTGCGAGAAATATTAAATATGAAATTTGCCCTCGGCAGGATTGGAGCCAAAGTTTCTTTAGTGTTAGCTGGATGTATAACCTCTTATATTATATGAGGAATACGTTAATTCCTTACATTTTGCCCATTTAAAAGGGAACGAAGAACAGATAGGAGACCCTGTCGATCAAATTCGCATGATAACGAATCATTCCTCCACCAAATTTTAGTTCGGGCTTCATTGTAGAATTATTAGAATTTTCAGAGCCGGAAAAACGTGTGAAATCAGTTGATGTCCGAAATTTGAAAATGTAAATAGCGGAAATGGGAAATTCCTGAAGGAAGAGATAGAAACAAGCATAATGAACGCTACAAAATTTTAGGAGACTTTTCCTTGATGCAATGCCTGAAGAGGAACCAATAAAATGCACGAAAATGAGAAATGAAAGGAAATAAAAATAACTAAAGTGGTAATGTGATCTCAATATAATTAAGAAATGTATAAATAATAGAAATATATATGTCTTGTGGTTTGAAGAATATCTGTATTTCATAATAAAACGTTTCATATATAATTTTGATTTTAAAGATAGAGAGTTTGTATCAGAGACAATGTTAAGAAACTAATAGCACAAATATGCTAACATATAACAGTGGAACTGCTTTCTTATGTTATCTGCCAAGTCTTTGCGTGCCTCTTAACAGCTATTGCTACATATATAGGCATTAACTCAAATTTAAAAAAAATCTTTTTCCATTAATAAACACACAAATTCGCTCAAGTTCTACGGAATTAAAATAAAGACAATTAACGTCACTAAAACAGAGTTCAGAACGATAATTCAGATGAAATAAATTTACAAGTACTTCTTACTTGCTTTTGAATCTTATGAACTTCTCTACTATTACATGAACTCTATTTAGATACATTAATTCTGTAATAGCACGATTAAATGTTGGAGACTATTACACGTTTTTCTTGACGATACGAGTTTCTCTAAAGCATCAAAAATACTAAATATGAAAACAGTTCTGTTATATCTGATCACCATCTAGAGTTCACAATACATACTTTAGTAACAAGAGATGAAAATAATGCTCTGTGCTAAGGCCACGCTTAAGCTCGCTTGTAATTAATAAATCATGCTCGAAGTTTTTTTCAAACTTGTTTCTTATCCTTTGCTTACATACAAGTGAACAAAATGAGCAGAAGTTGGCATAAATGTAAACTAAAGAAGGAATATTTAAAAAAATATCTTAAATGTATGCCAAGATATGAGCATTTGTGCTTAGGAAAATTCAAAGAATTTTCTGTAACTGTTAATCTCCAATAGATAATTTTCCGAAATTAAAAATTAGATGACACTACTTTGTAAAATAACTGTGCTTTTGTGCTATATGTGCAAAGATTCGTTTTATTTTTGTTGCCGAAGGTTATTTACAAACTTGCGGATCATGAATGGAACTGTTTGTAGTTGTAATGATAACGATTGAGCATCAAACCTCTAACAAAATCTCCTTTACCTTTCTTTACACTTGACAGATAAGTAAATCGCAACTTACGGCGTCTTCTTGTATAATTTAAATGAATTTAACTCTCAGGAAAGTAAGTTCTGCAACATACATTTTGAGGCGTTGTGTGACTTTTCCATCTATTCCAAACTCAAAACCTTATAAAATATCTAATAAATGAAGAAACTTCAAGTGTAAAGGTTAGCATTTATTATGAGAAAATTAACAATATTTTATTATTAAATATAATTGTATTTCTTATAGGAATGGGTGGTACTGTTCCATTTATGCAAGTGGTGGCAAAAGCTCTTGGCATTAGTGCGACCGGCGTTGGAATCATTTATACAATAATACCGTTCTGTGTCTTTTTTGCGAAACCTCTCTATGGTTATCTTGCTGATTACTTCCAAAATCTAAAGATTATTCTCATTATCCTCATTGTCATAACAGTAGGAGCTTTTATGAGCGTTTTAAGTATTCCAGCAATAAATATCCTCTCAGGGGATGAACAAAACGTACAAACTTATTGTCCAAGTCCCGAAGACAAGCTATTTATTATAACATCGGATTATGAAGGCTCGTGTTTGACTGGATTACAAACGAATGTCAGCTGTATTATTAAATATTATGGCTGTGATGAACCTGATGCTTCGGTCAAAACATTAAGTGGTGCTCTAGACTTCAGCCAACCATTAAAATATATAAATGACACAATGATTCAGATACAGTTCTGGATAAATAATAGCTCAGATCTCTCTTGTGAATGTATTTCAAACAAGAACGTTTCTATAAACTGCTCCACCAAAATGAGATCATGTTTATTAATTGAAAATGCCGAATCATCAGTTTACAGAACTTACCAGTTTTGGGTTTACATGCTCTTGGCTATTATTTCTGGTACGGGTAGCGCGACTGTCTGGACTTTGAGTGATGCAGCCTGCTGCGAAGTTCTAGGTGAAGACACAAATATTTTTGGAAGGCAAAGATTATGGGCTACTGTTAGTTGGGGTTCCGTCACTCTTCTTTCTGGGTACCTAAATGATTTAGCCACTGCTCATTCGAATCATTCCGATTATTCTCCTGGGTTCTATATCATGTTAGTTCTTGTTTCTGTAGACCTGATTATACTGATGAATATACATGTAGCTAAAAGTAGCGTTTCAATGAATATATGCAAAGACGTTGGCCAGATCTTCGCATCTTTGAAAACAGTTGTTTTTGCCATTGGTGTGTTCATCGCTGGCGCTTTATCTGGCCTCATATGGAGTTATGAATTCTGGTACCTGGAAGACCTGGGAGCCCATCAGACTCTTCTAGGTTTAGCAGTTGCAGTTCAATGTTTAGTTGCAGAAGTTCCTTTTTTCTTCTTCGCTGGCTGGTTCATCAAGAAGCTTGGTCACTTTTATTGCCTTTCGATTACTTTCTTGGCGTTTACCTTGAGGTTTGGTCTATATAGTGCTCTCAAAAATCCATGGTTTGTTCTACCTGTAGAGCTCTTACACGGTTTTACATTTGCACTTTTCTATGCATCAATGACGGGATACGCTTCTGATAATGCTCCGTCTGGAACTGAAGCTACTATGCTTGGAATCTTAGGAGGAATATATGAAGGTCTTGGTAAGCTTTTACTATTTATTCTATATAATTATTTTTAAGTTTCATTTTGAATTTATCTTAATTTCGCAGTGTTATTTTCAGCTATTTTTGGAGAGAGATTTTCTTTTAAAAATTAATCTATGAACTATGAGGTAACGGCATAAAAGTTAAAATATTAATTCAGATAATTTTACCTAAATACCAGTTATGTAAAAAATAACAATATTACTCATACTTCATGATTTTTTAGTATCTAAATTCTCTAATATATTTTCTAAAAACAGATAGAACCAGTGTAAATTATAATAAGAAGTTTAGCATGTAAATAAAAATCGCAGACTGGCGAAGATCTACGTAATTTATCTCAGTACTAAAACAATAAGCAACACTGAACATTTAAACACATTTTATTTTATCTATTTTGTCTAAAAAAATATGGATAAGTGTATATGTTTATATAATTTTTAGTCTTCCATTTAAACCATGCGAAAAGTACACGCAGACCTTTCTTTCACTGATAACTGATTAAATATAACGTTGCTTTAAAGAATTTGCAATGATTTATTAAAACACGTTTTGCTCCAATCACGAAGAAACACCAATTTACTCTGCCTATATTATAGAATGATTTTAACTAACAGAATGCAGGAACTAAATTATTTGTACTAGGGAATATCTTTTTTTCCTAGTGATTGCTTGAAAGTTTTCTAACTACGAAATTAAATAATTGATTTTATTCAATAGTTCGCATTATCATTTACAGAGGAAATTAATTTAAATGAAAGAAGGACAAGTACAAGTAATTTACAATGCGAAACAAAATTATAAGAGTCCTTCAATTTTGGACGGACTTGCAAGAAAAAATGTTAAATGGAATTGAATAAAGTAAATGTGATATGCATAATAATACACAAATATTTTACAACATATTTTAATTTTCAATTGAAAGTATATAAAATTATATGGATGAAATGAAATTGGTGGACAAATATGAGTATCCTCAGAATGGATTCATGATCGGCAGTTACTATGAAAGATATCTGTACATATAAGAAAGCACGGTAGATCTTGTTTTGAAATGGAAGCCTCCTTGGAGATCCAGACTCATATAGTAGCATTGCATTTCGAAAAAAGCACGAAAATCTTGCTGTAATTACAGCGCGGTCATCAGATGAAAACAAATCCGTAGCAGACCTCAATAATCACTCCATTTCAGTACAGTTAGGTGTAATATGAAGGAAAGAAACGGTCAATTTCTAATTGCCTTCTGCACTAAAATGAATTGTTCTAAAGATTTTGCTTTCTTAAAATGAAACTGTGGTGTTATTGAGCTTGAATGTTGATTCATTATACGTGACCAGCATAACTTTTAACAAAATTATGCTTTGTTTCACTGACATTTAAATGTAAAAACATCTAAACAAAGTAGGGCATATTTATTAGTAATCCTTGTAATTTTTTAATAGTTTTCATATATTAATCTTTTTTTTTTTCAGGCATTGCATCAGGCAATCTTTTAGGTGGCATTGGTTTCGACAAATTAGGAGGAAGCACTACATTTTTCTCAGCTTCTATCATTAGTTTAATTTGCACCCTATCATTTGCTATATCACACCTTATTATGAAACGGCTACCCTACAGAGAAGATTAAAATGTGCTAAAAATCAGTCTCTTCAGACATATTTTGCCTTGCTGTGACCAATCATAAAATTTTGAAGTGTATATTCCTGTGTTATTTACTTATAGAATGCTATCTTTTGCATTTAATATATTTATACTGATATAATTTTTTATTAAAAATAATTTTAACTGTCGTGCTTCTGTATTTTATTTTTAAGAAGCACATTTTTAAACTCTATCGATAAACAAAGCGCTTATAAAAACCCGTTTAAATACTTTCACAATCAAGAAACACTTGGTAATTAATATATGCAAGAGATGCGTTAGTAATTTTATGAAAGATAAAATATAGTACACTTTGCATTTAAATTCTATATGAAGTGTGTTCGATATATTTAGTAGGAAACAGAAATAAGTCTTTCTTGTCTAAAAGAATACTTTGTGTTGCGCAAGTGCATTGTCTCGCGTAAGATGAAGAAGGAGGTACTCAGAGCTTTCACTGAAGAAAAATAAATTATGTCATAAGATATTTATAATAATTTGATAACTAGTGTTTTAATTATTGCTAAAATAGCTCTATTCTGAAGCATAATGCAGATTAAAAAAATAATTATTATTACTCATTAAGTAACTATTTTATGAATAATACAGCAATAAGAGTAATTGTTTCCAGAGATGGGCTATAAAAGATTTTTTTTAATATCTGCATCTCTGAAAAAATTTTATTTTAATGTGAAATTTCAATTGTTCATACTTTGACTGTTGTATATTGTTATACAATGTATCAGATTATATTTTAATCGAACTTTACTTTGTAGTATCTACTTGTATAGCATTTTGTATAACAGCTCCAGTGGAACGGTGTAGCACCAGGGTGCCTGGGTTATCGTGAACCCTACCCCTTGTAGAACGTATAAGCTGTTGCGAATGACGCAAAAAAACAATAACTGCAGTCAACATAGATCAGATGAAGAAAATACACTTGGAAAAACAAACTAGGCATAAGGAAGTGTGAGTCTCACGGTGCTAATATTTACAGAAAAGACAAATGAATACAATACATATAGATGCATAGGGAAAGAAGTACAAGAATTAATCTATATTTTAAACTAGGATGAACAAAATAAGATTATTTACAACACTATTCATTGTCAGTACATTTAGTGCCAAATATATTTTCAAAGATATCGAATAATATAAACATTTTATCAATAGTATATTCAGCTGCACGCACTCTGGCCTTGAATATATCAACTAACTCTTTTATGAGTATGTCCATAACAGCAGCGGGACCAGAGTCTTCAGCTCCATCCTTCACACTTTTAGCCTTATTCACACCTTTATCGTTATCCATCTTGTCAGTAGGGACAGAGAAACCACGTTTAACTGCGCTAGCATAGCTAACTCCTGGGGTGACAAGTTCTGCACTAACATTTTCATTCGTAGCATTTGAACTAACAGAATCAGTAACACTTTTAGCATTATCAGAAGTATTTCTATGAGGTTTAGGAAACTTAAAAACACCCACGATAATTCGCGGTGTGACCTGTCTGTTTACAGTTGCAGCATAACACATTTTCAATTTTTTAGCTTTAGAATTCTCAGTCCTATGAGGCCCCGCGCATTTAACGTAGCGTAGTTTGAGTTTGCAGTTCTCAGCGGAACGTTGGAAGTGTTGGCAGTTGTGACACTGCAACACTTCCAACATGACACTGCAACACCTTAGACTTTAAGCGGTGCATCTGAGACACCTTTCTGACTTTGTATCCTAAAGCCTCAAGCTCCTCATGGATTTTGACCTTCGGACAGTCGATAGGGAGATCTCTGAACACTACTTTAACAGGCTTTTCCGTTTTACCAACAATTAAGTAGTAATCAATCTTATTTTCATCAAGGTAATGCGTAATATCCCTATGATCAGATTCAGATTTAGGAAAAATTTTAAGAAATTCTCCATTTACTTTTGCTACAATTTCAAGCTTGGTATCAGTTTTGAGTTGCTTTACAAAATCCGAGAATTTAATGTTAGGTTTTATCATTATCGGCTTAACTTTAGGGGGCAGAATTTCAATAACCTCCTGCTCACCCTGCACATTCATGTTTTCGTTGTCATTTAAACCATTAAACTTATTACTAATATTAATGTCTACATTACATTTCACTAGCTTTGAGGGCCTGGCCGTGTTTTTCGGCATCCGTAACTTTCTGAACTGGACTATTTCTTTTTGAAGACCTTTTGGGCTTAGGAACAACATTATTTGCAGCATTTTCAGATTTAGCATTAACAACATCAACATTAACCTTAGGAATATTTTCATTAACACGAGAAACATTTTCAACAATACACACATCATCACTAGCAAGGGACATATTAGCATACTTAGGATTAATAGCACCGTAAGTCTCACACTTACCTTTGAATAATTTCAAATTGGTCCTGTTCAGTTCTAGCAATAGAATAACCGTCCTCAAAGTCCAATTCCATCGAACATATGCAAGCTTTTAGGGTTTCAATCGAATGTAGTACACTCATAAAATTATCCAACGATAACGTGTCCGCATTCAACAATTCACTCCAGTTGCTTACTAACACGTTGTTTCCAAACCTAATAATATCCTCCAAGATCAGCAGTATCCATCTTAGCGAGCGGTGAGTTGTCTTTCCCCGCCAACTCCACGTGGCTCTCAATCAGCGAAACTAATAGTACACACTAAGCAGTAAAGACGCAATCCGTCGTAACATCAAATCACTGATCAGAGAATCACACAAAAATCACCCGAATAGCACATCCGTAAGAGAAGCACTTCGAATTAAACACATCAGAGTATAACACACTAATACAGCAAGGTACGAACAGCGCGTCAAAAAAGACGTCCTACCATCACAGCGGTCAGAACCAGACTCAAAACCTGTATAGCAGCTAAAGTACGTGCAGGAACCAAACAGGAGAAGGGTTAAAAGAATTCTTTATTAAAACTCTTTAAAATTCATAATGCGTCGACTTGACGCTAACAAACTACGCCTCACTTGGGAGGTAACTCAAATCACAAGAACTAAACAAAAAATGCAAAGATGTTAACAAATAGTAGAATTACTCTGCAGTGGCGCCCGAACTAAAAAAAAGGTGGTGAATGATGATTCTCCACCACCAGAATTTGGTGATTGGGTCCCCTAATCCCTAGTCGCCCTTTAAAAGTGGGAGTATAGAATGTATTTCTTCCGCCTTCTTAGTAAGCCTTTGTGGTATAGTGGTCAACACACTCCGCGCATAATCGAGAGGTTCGTGGTTAGAGTCCCGGCGAGGGTATTGCTCATTTTTCACTTCTCTCAGCATCGAAATAACCTAATGTCTCTACAACTTAAATTTTAATAACTAAATTCTTTAATCGATCTTCATGTGGACTAGGCCAAAAAATTTGAATTACACATCCTTTTCCCGGCTTAATCGAAAATATAATGACTCCGCCAAATATCATTTTTCTAGACCAGGCGTCAACAACCTATGGTTGACACGCGGTACAGTTGCACTCTACACCACTCTACAAAATTATCAAATAAAAATACATCGTCCTGTCTCCTCTCTGCGCCGTTCCACCTCAAGCCTCACACAACGAAAGGAGAGATTTCGTTCGTTTCGCCGCACCGATCCACGAGAATCTGGTATGATTTCAATCGAAAATAGAATTTAGTGTGAATATAGGGCGTCATGCGCTACAGATTATTTTTAATTTTACGGCACGGTCTTGGTTTTATTGTGAAAACTTGTATTTCATTTGCTTAATTATTGTGACAGTTCATACATACAGTGGATGGACAAAAATATGGAAACACCTTGTGAAATGCATGTTTGAAAAGAAAGATTGATTTTAATGAAATATGTAGGTGGCGCTGGCGTTTTTGACTACTGAAGCCACCTATACAACTTCGTAAATGTGCTAAACAGTTCAGTTGTTGTCGGAGTACTGTTATGTGAGGTTGTCATTGCATTATGTCAGAGTTAACAGACTTCAAACGTGGGCAAATTGTTGGAGCACGTATGGTAGGTGCTTCCGTAAGCAAGGTAGCCGAGGTGTTTAGTGTTTCAAGAGGTACTGTATCGAAGATTTATTCCGCATATTTGAAAAGCGGAAAAACATCATCTGCTAAATCATAGTGCGGACGAAAGTGTGTCCTGAGTGATCGTGACAGACGATCATTAAGGGTAATGTGACGAAACATAAGAAGACCTCAGCTGCAAAAGTTACTGCTGAAATGAATGTTGTGTTACCGAACCCTGTGAGTACCAAAACAATTAGAAGGGAGCTTCATAAACAGGGAATTGCTGGCCGTGCTGCAATTGAGAAGCCACTCATCAGTGATGCTAATGCCCGTAACAGGAAAAGGTGGTGTTTAATTCAGAAAGCCTGGACTATAGAGCAGTGGAAGCAAGTAATATGGTCTGACGAGTCTTCTTTCACATTGTTTCCCACTTCTGGCCGAGTTTACGTCTGGAGAACGCCATCTCAAGCCTATAGTACAGACTGCTTGTTGCCAAGAATGAAACATGGCGGGGGTTCTGTTATGGTTTGGGCAGCCATATCGTGGTTCTCTGCTAGCCCCATGATAACTGTGTCAGGGCACATGACTGCCAAGACTTATGTGAACATTTTGGCTGATCAAGTTCATCCCATGGTACAAACTTTATTCCCCGATGGTGATGGTGTCTTCCAAGACGACAAAGCCCCTGTTCACACAGCTCACATTGTCCAGGACTGGTTTTCTGAGCACGAGGATGAGTTGTCCCATCTCCCTTGGCCACCACAGTCACCAGACCTGAATATTATCGAACCTTTGTGGTCTACATTGAAACGGAAAGTGCGTTCTCGTTATCCACCGCCAACATCGTTATCTGAACTTGCCACCGTTTTGCAGGAAGAATGGTATAATATTCCCTTGGCAAACATACAGGATCTGTATTTATCCATTCCGAGAAGACTGCAAGCTGTTTTGGATGCCAACGGGTTTCCTACACCATATTAAGCAAAGAAACATGTTTTTTTAAAGGTGTTTGTATATTTTTGTCCAACCCCTGTATATGTTTATTCAAATGGCCATTTAAGAAACGAAAACTTGATGATCGCTTTTTTCAAGACTTTTGGATGAATGAACATGGATTTGTAGAACAAAAGGATTGCTTTGTATGTGTGTTATGTTGCGAATTGTGTCGTATGTCTCACATCAAGTGTACAAAGATATTTTCAAATTACACATCAGTCTACATTTCAGAATTCCGAAATATAAAGTTATTAAAGGAGCCGTAACTAAATATGAGAAACAAGTTACACTTTTTTGCGAAACAACTGGAACCAAACTTAAAGCGACCGAATGTAATTTCTTAATTGCTCATTGTACAGCTGTCAAAAGCAAATCTTTCAGAGATGGCGAATATACAAAGGACACATTTTTATTGTTTGGCGATACAATATCATTTCATATTATTCAGCAATACAATATTATCCCGAATTCAAGAAATACCGGCTTCTGCACGAACTACTGAAAGACGAATAACTTGAATGCCTGAAAAGGTAACCACAAAATAGAATTCTGGATTACAAGAAACTGTTGCATTTAGCAACTCTTGATGAAAATACCGATTTTAATGATGTTGTGCGCCTTGCAGTAATTGCGCGATATTGTGATAAAGATCGAGTTTATGAAGAACTATGCAACTTGATTTCTCTCTCTGGGACAACTAAGGAACAGGATATTCTTTCTGCATTTTAAAATTATTTTGAAGGCAAGAACATTAATATAAATAAAATATTTTGTGGAACTACTGATGGCACTGCTGCAATACTTATCAAGGAAAGAGGATTTGTCAAACTTCTTGAAAATCATACACATCGGGAAAGTTTAGTTACCAAAATTTCGTCACAGCGCTTAATTTCTGTAATGAACACTGTTGTTAAATTAGTTAATTTCATAATGTCCCATTTTTCATTAGTACACAGGCAATTTAAATCTCTTTTAGCAGAAATGAAAAGTGAATATGTGGATCTTCCCTCATACAGCCGTGTTCGTTGGCTTAGTCGAGGTGATGTTTTGAATAAGTTTGTGTCATGCATGGAACACATTGAAGTTTTTCTTAATGAGAAGGGACAACATTTACCCGAACTCAACGATAAAAAATGAGTATGATTGATGTTTCTGAGTTTCTAACTGATATAACTATACACATCTCGCTGAACTAGGGATTGCAAGGAAAGCACCAAGCAGTGCCTGAACTTTTAGAATATTGTAAAGGCTTTGCTACAAAATTAAATATATTTTCCCGTAATATTAATACTAGAACCTATAAGTGCTTCCCAAATGTTAAAGCGCTTGCAAATGCATCGCCCATAGACAAAGATGAACCTTAAACCTACGATGACGCACTTAAGAAGGAATTTCTTAATCAAGACTTTCTTAATCTTTTTGTTTTCAATCACTTTCCTTCTTAATCAAGACAAATTTATAGACCATTAATAATCCAATCTTATTCATCAATTTTTGAGTGGATGGAAGTTGAAATTTTTTAAATGGAACTTTTTGAACTAATATTTTCAGAATTACGGTGTAGAGATTTATTTAATTTACATAATATTTATTTTATTTTTACGCAGCTTTCCCGTCGTTCATGTTTCCAACTCACACTTTCTTGCCACTGGTCATATATAAATTTTGCATAAGTATTTTAATAAGTATTTTTTATTATTATTTTTAATTCGTTACATTTTCTTCTTTTTGATAGTAAGAAATGTTACTTAAGTTTGCTTAAGTAAGATTTTAAGTAAGAAATGTTACTTAAGATATCATTTACATTTGAAAATTTGATTCCTCAGTTTTAATCTTTTTAAATAGATGCTCTTCGATTTTAAGAATGGATAATGAGTTTAAGTTTGAAGCACTCAACTCAAAATCACTCGGAGTTTCAAATATTAACATTTAGTTTCATCTACTTGTTGACAAATATGCAGTCTCTAGTCATCCAAAAATTTACACTAAAGGAACATTTCATTGAAATTTCGCCTCAAATTTAATAATTTTTATCCTTATGATTCAATAATGAATCTCATATTTAATTTTATCCATTCATTAAATACAATCATGTCCATAAATTAAGGATAATGCAAAATCAGGCAAAGGAAGAGTTAGAAGCAAAACAAATTTGATTTATTTGTAAAGCTTATTTATTACACAAAAGGTAAAGAGCAAAAAAAATGCTATATGTTTGATATTATTAAAAAAATTAGCGATTTTTTCTCCCTGGAGCAAATTACAAAAAAAAACTATTTACAAAAAACCAATATTACACGGTTGGTATGATTGTTAATACATTGTATGTCTCCCAGACGATGCAATACAGTCTGTACAACGCTTAGACATGCTGAGTATCAAATTATCGATCTGATCTTGGAGGGATATTACACCACTCAAAAAGCAATGCTCTCCGAAGTTCCGGTAGACATGTAGGAGGAGGTTAACGGGCTGCAACTCGTCGGCCAAGCATATCCCACACGTGCTCTACTGGATTCAAGTCCGGTGAGAATGCTGGCCAGTCCATACGGCATTCCGATTTCCAATATCCTCCGATAGAAGGCATTCCACCCCAAACGAGCACTCCTGCACCACCGTAACGGTGTCGTTCAATGATGTTTTCTTGGTGGTAACGGGTACCTGGAGCTCTCCATATGAAAGCCCGGCGTGCATATATACTGCAAGATAAACCTGGACTCGTCGGAAAACATCACACAAGCCCACCGTTGCCGTGTCCACAATGCATGCTCCAGGCTAACCGCAGGCGACAGTGAGTTGCAGTAAGTGGAACGCATCTGACAGGTCTACGAGCATATAGACCAATCTGCCCTAAGCGTCTGTACACGGTCTGCCTTGAAATTGTCGTACCAGTGCCTGAAGAGAGCTGACGAGACAGGTCTGAGGCTGTGCTCCGCCAGTTTCTTTTGGCAGTAACTGCCAAATACCTGTCCTCATTCGGCGTTGTAACTCTGGGGCGACCTGTGCTGTAACGTCTATTCACATTACCATCATCTTGGAATCGTTGCCAAAGCCTGGAGATGACAATCTGGGCAATTCCAAGTTCGTCTGATATTTCCAGTTGGGTACGCCCACATTCCAGACGGCCTATAATTCTACCACGTAAAAAAATCATCCAAATGCGTTCTTTGTGTCATAACTATTCGGTTATTGCACTGATATACTTATAAAGCGCCTGCGAACAATTTTACTTCTTTGCCTGTATTCCTTATATATCACTCTCTTACACTCTCGTCATTGTGATGTACCATTGGTGTCATCTGGTTACTTTCTGAAATTTGCATTTGATACTTGAAGATGTGTGTAGTGATTTTACAGGTGATATATTTATTTTAGAGTTCGATTTCCGCGTGAATCCGAATTATCCTTAATTTATGGACATGAGTGTATTTCTGCATTGCTTAAAAGTGTTCCAAACTGTTATTTGGTGATTTTGAAAGTATTTGGGTGGTGTAAAACGTGCTTGCCAACCAAAGGAATATACTTGATGTAAATAAAACGTAAATTTTAATGGGTGCTACCTTGAGCTTTATAGAAACAGATGAACCGTATATGCAATAGCATTTGTATGAAATACCGCATGGACTGCAATTGTTCCATGCGGTACTTCATCCAACTGCTGTCCGGGACACTCTGTTAGATTTATACTCCTATTTTAGTCCTCGACAGTTATATTCCATGTCAGGTTTTCGCACATCACATTACCACACCATGTTGGAGAGAATCACGGCTACTGGACACGTCGATAACCAGGATGATACATACACACACCAGGTAGGCACATCCTTGTCTTCTACCACGGGATTATAACGTGCTGAACTTTTCACCTCTTCATCACTTCCCAGCAGCAAGGAGAAATGCTAATTTCGCAACACAAATGAAAGACTAAATTATTAAGGAACTGATATTGGTGAATTTTTCTTCCATAATTATCCTATGAGATTAGCATATAAAAATGACTATCATTTGCAAATACGTAGAAGAGTTAGACCTTCGAATGCCATCAACCTTAATCTTCGTCATGTACAAATCTTTATATATATAAGCGGCTAAAGTATGTGTCGCCGATAGATTATTGTTGCCACTTGGAAAAATGAGCGCGGAAATTAACGTTTCCGCAGTTTTTAATTAATATATCGGCCGATTAAAGTCGTACGAAGATGATAACGGTATCGATGGATTCGGAGAACTTTTTGGAATCCAAAGATACGCGTCTCGAATTTCAATTCGGCGCCGTTCCGTAGATATTCGAAAAAAAAAAAAAAGAATTTGGCACGTAGCCAAATCTCTCCAATAGAGAAAACCCAAAAAAGGAAGTGGAAAATGTACGGAAAGCGTAGGGAAAAATTAGTTTCTAATTAATATATCGGCTAATTAAATTCCCAAGAAGACGCGAATGGTCAAAATGGCGTGCCAGGGACCTGCGGAATCAAACGATGTGCTTCGAAGCCCGGGAGCCAGCCCTTTTGGAGTAGATAATGTTACTTCACCCCATATATATATGCGGCTTAAGTGTCTGTTTGTCGCCGATAGTTTATTGGTTGCTTACGTAACTATACTAGCCAATGGAGTGAAGTTGCCACGGCACAGGGTTGCCGTTTCAATTGAGACGTAGACAATTTCCTGTAAAACTTGCCTTTGCTATGACCATCCATAAGTCTCAGGGCCAAACGCTTAAGCGTGTTGGCATCTTTTTACCTGAGCCTGCATTTGGACACGGTCAACTTTATGTTGCCTGTTCAAGAGTTCGTAAAAGAACGAACGTAAAATTAAAAATAATGGATGGTCCTCTGCAAGGCAAGCTGAAAAATGATGAAAAGATCTACACAAGAAATGTTGTGTACAAAAAGATCTTTGACATGTGAATTAACATTTCATTATTTAAATTACCTTTATTTATTGAGCTAGCGGTGGCTCTTAAGAAATGTACCGGCAGTGGTTTCCTTCATTGCACTCTACTTAGAGCATTTAAGCAAGTAGAAGGGGGAAACCCCGTGGGTCAGTAAGCAAAGGGGTGTTCTCGCCGCCTGCCCAGGGTAATTCACTTTAAATTAGCAGACACTTTTGCACAAATCATTTTAATTACAATTATAATATCTAGAACTTCGTATGACCGCCCGGCTTTCTAGTGTTGCATAAAATCTTTAAAAAAGTTTTTTATTTTCAGCTCAAAAAGGCTATTAGTCTTGAAACAGTATTTTAGTTTGCTTCACTTTTCATTCGAGTTTGTTGCTATTCGGAAAACATAACATATTATTCTTTCACATTTAATATGTTATTAATTAACAAAACTATTTAAAAGCAACAGATGCAGTTCTTAAGCAGATTATATTTTTTCGCTTTGCAATCTGATTTATTTAAATAAAAATGCATTTGATTCATGACATATTTAATTTAAAATGTTAAATATTTTTATAGAACTACTTTTTTTTAATATACGAAAGGTATATAACATTTTTACGTTAGTCTACGTGCATATTTATCTAATGCCTGTAAAATGTTTCGATTTCTACCTGTACCAGCTATCAATGATCTCTACTGATAAATCACACTGAACTTTGAAAGAGCCCATTTAAGGGATCGTTAAAATCTGAACCCTCAATATCTTTCAATTTATTATTATTACTATTATATTTATTTTATTTTCACTTCGTTATACGTAGCATTCTTTTCTTTTTGATAGTAAGAAATGTTAGATTCCCTAAAATCTTCCTCAGTTTAAATTTTTAAAAACAGAATGCAGATAACGTATGTTTAATTTCGAAGCAACGAACTCAGAGTAAATTAAGGTGAAGCACTATAAATTAAAAAGAGAGTCCCATTTTTCAAAAGACAAATTTAAACAGCCTTGAACTTAACCATAAGTTTATTTTCTTAGCATGCTTAATTTTATGTGACAAAATATATTATTATCAATACTTTTCAGAATAAGAACTCTCAGCAAAGAAAGCCTTCATAGATTTGAGTTCAGTATACCATGTACTTGAGTGCGTATATTAACATGGTTAGAAATTTAAAAAATTCATTTGTTGATATAAGGACACTGAAAATGGGATTGATTGGTTTAATTATTTATTTCACGGGTAAGTGACTTCCATCGAACGGAAGTATTAAAAGAAAGAATGTTTTAGGGTTAATCCAAGCAACAGTGAATGTAACTTTCAATATTTAAAATATTTTTAAATTCTTTGTCAATATTTAAAATATTGACAAAGTTCCATATTTGCACATGGTAAGTGATGACTGAAAAATTAATTAAGAGCGGGGATATATAAAATCAAATAAAAAAATAGGAATACAGTGTAAAACAGATATTGGAACATGATTCAAGTGCATTAAGCTTTAAAAATTAGGGAAAATATATTTTGGAGGTAATTAAATTTCTTCCCTATTTTTAGGTCATTTTGTGTCTTTTCAGCAGTTCGATGCATTTTTAAAAAATTCTGAGCATCAGAAGTTTTGTTTTACATTTTACTATATATAAATATATTGAATAAATCTACTTATCCCTGTTAGAAAAGCTGTTTAATTAAGCCAATGACTTTGTTAAAAAATAAGCTTTTTCTTTAGATTTTCTCATTATACTGTATTTAATATTTTTGCTTGCACAATAGATAAACAAGAGTTTATTTAAATTTTGTAGCATATATTTAAACACCTACAATACTTTAAAGTTCCTCTATGAGGGGAAAAAATGTTTTTATATAATTGCGTATTGCTTTAAAACACTTCATATTTAAAAATGAAATCGCTCACTCTTCGAATCTGTCGAAACCTTTAATAAAAAGAAGTCTTTTTAATTCATTCACCGTAACTTTAATTTTATTTTAAAATTGCAGCATTTAAATTTTTCTTAACTGACATTTTTAAAAGCACTTTTAGTACACAACAATATTTTAATGAATCAGAATTCTTCCTACTACTCGAGACTGCTAGCTGCAGGGCCGATACTAGCGGGGCACAAGGTGGTGTACAGCACGTGAGCAAATAACCGTATTTTATTTCTGTAAAAAAGGCCAGTCAGTTTTAATTTCCATGGGGAGGCCGATGTGTCTAGAACAGGCATTGGCTAGCTCAGTGATATTTAAAACCAAATTTCAAAAAACAAAATCTAGAACTTTCTCATGTTGATCGACGTCAAAATATTCTTTATTTTTACTTGTGCATTCCCTATCATTTTTACGTATTGGATTGCTTATAGTTTTGTTTAAAAACTGCATTCTTTCAACTTTTCAAATCTTCAGGCTCTAAACCGTTTTACATTCCGTATCCAGATAACAGTGACATTAATGTTCAGAATCCAAATTTTACTAGCCTCTGAAATCATTACTTATATTTAATTACTACAAAATTTAACCTCATACTTCTTGCTGTTTCTGCTTTACATTTGTGTATTTATCAAAATCGGTAATGTCAAAGTAGAAAAGATATTCACTCTGTTTGCACGACATGTAAAAAGAGATATGAAAAAAATAACACTTATATTTTTTGATCCCATTATGAGAATCAGAGCTGAAATAGTATTATATTTTCATACATCTAATAAAAGAGATCTTGCTTTTTTTGAGTTTTGTTAATGAATGTTCATGAAGCTTTTCCCATGATTCAAGCAATATGATAAATTTCAGACTATCAGTGTTATATGAAGAATGAAAGAGTGCAGGAATATTTATTTTCAGGAATTGCAAGAAGACTCAAGCAATATTCAGTTCACATTTATCGTGATAAAGTTTCCATCCAAAATGACACACATAGTCTGCTTTTTGTGAATACAAGTTTATTAAGCCAAAGCACGCAAGCGCTAGATACTGTATACTCCTCAGTGGCGTAGCTAGGGTGGGGAAAGGGGAGACATCCGTCCTCGGGCGCACCATCCAAGGGGCGCCAAATTGATGCTACGAAATTTTTTAATGAAATGTTTTCCATTCTTGGCACACTGAAAGGGATGCAAATTCTTCAGTTGTCCCCGGGCGCTGGAAGCTCTAGCTACGCCCTGATAATCCTGGAGTTACGAAATAGTAAGAGTTGAAAGAGTAGAGTTTTAGAACATCCATCGACAAAGAAGCCGGTCCGCTTGAAAATGGTACTTATCAACCTGTTTAAGGACTTCAAATTATTTTGAATTCATTCATAATTTCAGAATTATCTCCCGTAAGAGCTGTCTTCGTTTGAGAAAGCAATGAAGTTGAGCATTGAAAAAGGTAAGAATGAGGCAATATATGCCTATATGCGTTATTACAGTACAATATTAAACACACTGATATATATCTTACGAAAATAGGCGTACATGGAAAGTAATTAATACACATATACAAACACAATTAAGGTACAATTCACCAAATCAGTACTATTATAAAAATATATAAACCTGTACAATACCGGTATAATGGCGAACTAATAAAGGTACGCACATATAACAATACGATGATATTATAGTACTGTTACGGATTTGGTATTTAAATAGCTAATGTTAGTAGAATTATAAATTAAATTGTTTTATTCCCCGTGAAGTGCAGCGCGTGACAAAGGAAAGCTAGGTGAATGTTCGGATTACGGTAACTTGGCAATTTTTTGGCGAAAATTTGGCGACCAACCCCGCTACAGCAACCTGCTATTTTTTTTTTTTTTTTTTTTGGTGGGGAGGAGGGGGGACGCCATTTTGTTTTCACAAAGTAAATACATGTTTTTTTTTTACTCCACATTTTTTCTGCTAGCCGAATTACGCTTATGCTAGAATTTTTATGGAACAAAAGTGCTTAATCATGACGAAGATTAGGTGCGAAATTGGGAGAAAGTGCAGAGAAGCGTAGCTAGGGTTTTCAGCGCCTGGGGACAACTGAAGATTTTGCGCCCCCTTCTCTGTGCCAAGAACGGAAAACATTTCAATCTAAAATTTCGCAACATCAATTTGGCGCCCCCTGAATGCTGCGCCCAGGGACAGATGTTCCCCCTTGCCCCACCCTAGCTACGCCACTGGCAGAATCCCCCACAGTTTCGCGCGTTTTTAAGAATTGCATATACGCGGTATCCATGTACACGTCGACCTATTTTCACTTAAAAAAAGTCTCAGAATTGCACAAAAATGACATTGCGTTCATTCTTTATCCATGTACACATCGACCTATTTTCACTTAAAAAGTCAAAGAAAACTGACAAAAATCCAATTCTTTTTATTCTTGTAAAAAGTGCCAAACAAATAACTAAGCGATTCTGCACTTTAGCAGAGAAATTGTTTCTAAGTGCTTATTAGATAAAATCACGATCGGAAATTTCCGGAAAATGTCACATGACATGTCTCATGATCTCTCAGACAAAATAATATGTGATTCGAACTGTGTACTTCTCAGATTATCGCTAAAGTCCTACCTTATCCCTTACTAAAATGTTGCCAAACTGCCTGTTACCATATTCCAAAGATTAGCCGAAAGCTAAGCCGGAAAATTAAAAATACAAGAGCACGTGCATCTAACATTTAATAAATAAATATCCCTTTTTGATTTCGAGAAAATTTCAGAAAATTCTCGCGCGCGATTTACAATTCGACTGCGAATTCAAGGGCAACGCTCTGGTAAATTGCAAAAGTTGGCACAAATGCAAAGCACAAAATTTATGAACTTAATTTTGCGTAAAAATAAAGTAAAATTAAATCAGATTGATAGTACGTGATGCTTTGAAATAAATAAGGTAAAATTAAACAAGATTGTTGTGTAGCGAATTTAATTTAATTAAGTGATTCATAAAAATCAAAATTGTAATTTGTAATTATTCAAAATTTGAGCTACACAAGTTTGGTTATATTCTTTTTGGGCCTATTAATTCTAGTGTAATATATTTTGGCTTTCCGAGTTTACGCGAACTGCGTCTTCATTCTTCTACACGCAAACAATGGATAAGTATTTTTTCCTACGTAATAAACTCAGTTTTTCATGTCAAAAATTAATTTGATTTCTTAGTATTTAATATCATTAGTTGCAGAAAAATTAGCTGTTTAATTTGGCATAACTTTCATTTTTCTAACTTTAATTGCATTTCAGTTATGAGCTTTAATGAGTAGATTTTTCTTCGTTTCGCTTGTGATTTAGTTAAAGGGGGATGAAATGCCTTCTTTCCGGTTGAAAAGTCACTTTTTGCGAGTTTTCAGCGTTCTTTCGTTGGGACCCTTGCAGGGTTGTTGAAATTCCTAATCTCCCCCGGTCGCAGGTGGTGTTTATTTGGCGAGGGTTTGGCGATATAGATTTTCCGTTGAGGTTTCAAAATAGTGGTTTTGGCGAGTTTGATAACATGAGGGTATGCTGTGGTTGCAACTATTTCAACTTTCGGCGAAAAATGGGTTGCGCCAACTTGGCAGTCCGGCGCTCTCCCTTTTAACGGGTTGTTTTGTGGGACGAGCGCACTTTTTACACTTTTTGCAGTTTTCTGACACTTCTTTTGCCCTTTTAATTGGCCGGAGGCGACAGCTGACTCCGACGAAGAAAATGGAGCTTCGCCCCGATAGACCTACGGGCCTCTTGGCTAAGCGCTGTGAGCGCGGGCCGTAGGTATGGGCATCTATGTCTTCAAAAAAAAAAAAAAAAACAAATCGAAATTCTTTCATCAGTTTTTTGTTGTGTGTGTTTGTCTATCTCAAGAAAAATATACAGAAGTAAATTTCTAGAAAAATGATGCTCACCATTGATTCGTCGCTTCACTCGGAACCAGAGCGTTAATTTACAACCGTTGTTTTTGGAACCTCATTTGCTCATCCTAAAATCTACTAGAACTTCAAGGCTACCGTAATGAATCCATACTGTTCTACGAACATTTTTTCCATTCAACAGGCCGCCAGCACTGTATTTCACTTATCTTGCCGTATTGGAACCTCATTTGTTCATCCTAAAATCTACTAGAACTTCTAGGCTACCGTAATGAATCCAAACTGTTCGACGAACATTTTTTTTTTCTTTTTTCATTCAACAGGCTGCCAGCATTCCTCATGAGCTTCGATGGATTTCTTTTGTTTGATGCTCCTTAACAGATAAGTTCTTTTCTTTTTTTTTTTTTTTTTTTTGGTTAATTCTTGGTTAGTTAAATATTATAGATTTCTGCAGTTAAAATGATTGAATTAACTTAATTTGTTAATTTGTTGAACCCTAAATTTTTTTTGTAGTTGATAACTTTATCCTAATTCTATAGAAATCATTTTTCTTTGGTGTATCAATCAAGTAAAAGCATTAAATGGAATAAAGATTTATAACCTTATTAAAGTTATTGTAACTTAACTTAATGGTTAAGAAAATTAAGTTCTTCAGGAAATTATTTACTTGAATGTTTTTTTTTTTTTTTTGAATTACTCATTCGTGAGGATGATTTGAAATAGTGCTTGTATTAGAGCATTCTTGTTTCTCAGGACGAACTTGTTTGTAGAATAGTAAATGTGTCATTACTTATCTTTATCCGGTTAAACCATATTTAATTAATCTAAAAAAAATTAAATAAATAAAATTGTTATGTGCAATAATAGTATTTAAATGATGATATTGAGTGCAATATTAAGCAATAATTTTTGTTGTATTGAGGAATTCTGTGTGAAGTGGAAAGTGTAACTTGTTAAATTTTTTTTTTTTTATTTTCTCCCCGGGGAGGGTAGTGTTCTTAAATTTATAGTTTATTCTGGTATGTTTTACCAGATTTGCAATATTAAATTTAATAGTAATTACAAGGATGTTAAAAAAAATATTACTTGGAAATGTTTGATGTGTAAAACAATAGTTCAAATTTTGTTGAATATATTTTGATAATTTTTTTTCAACTAATGGATATATATATATTTATAATTGGCATTAATAGTTAAATAAATAAGTTTTTCTAGATCATTCATAGGTTAAATTTGTGTGTGTGTGCTCATGATTTTCACCCGTCTCATTCTCAAGTTGATTTCAGGGTTAATCCGAAAACACAACGCAAATGTACAGGGCTTATTGATATTAGTTTATTACTGTTGTTAAAAAATTTTAAGTGTTATGTCAACAGAGTAGGAAACCATAACATATTGGTACCGTGATTTTCTAGCATAACATATTGGTACCATGTGATTTTTGTCATAACATATTGAAGAAGTGTCAGAAAAGTGTAAAAAGTGCGCTCGTCCCACAAAACAACCCGTTAAAAGGGAGAGCGCCGGACTGCCAAGTTGGCGCAACCCATTTTTCGCCGAAAGTTGAAATAGTTGCAACCACAGCATACCCTCATGTTATCAAACTCGCCAAAACCACTATTTTGAAACCTCAACGGAAAATCTATATCGCCAAACCCTCGCCAAATAAACACCACCTGCGACCGGGGGAGATTAGGAATTTCAACAACCCTGCAAGGGTCCCAACGAAAGAACGCTGAAAACTCGCAAAAAGTGACTTTTCAACCGGAAAGAAGGCATTTCATCCCCCTTTAACTAAATCACAAGCGAAACGAAGAAAAATCTACTCATTAAAGCTCATAACTGAAATGCAATTAAAGTTAGAAAAATGAAAGTTATGCCAAATTAAAGAGCTAATTTTTCTGCAACTAATGATATTAAATACTAAGAAATCAAATTAATTTTTGACATGAAAAACTGAGTTTATTACGTAGGAAAGAATACTTATCCATTGTTTGCGTGTAGAAGAATGAAGACGCAGTTCGCGTAAACTCGGAAAGCCAAAATATATTACACTAGAATTAATAGGCCCAAAAAGAATATAGGAATAGAATACTCCCAAAAGGAACCTTTTTTTAAAGTTTTGTGTGTTACCTATATTTATTGAATATCATGTTCTTCGCCCGTAAACCACATACATTTGAAAACAGCATATCTTTAAAATTCCCGCACTGGAGATAAAACTGTTATTTTCGTACAGTGCTCGCTCGGAACTCGTTGAGTTTGTTAATCAAAAATTCGTTAAGTTTTACAAAATATGAAATAGATTAAAACAAATTCGAAATTCGGCCGTCCAGGTGCCCATGTTCGGGTGGAGGATTACATTATTCAAAATTTGATGGCTCTAGATACTGTCGTTTTTGTCACAGTGCAAGAAACATACATGTATTTATGCGGTTCTTTATTTTTTAATTTCTTCACATAAAATACAGGGCGATAATATTTGGTAACAACAATTTGCAAGGAGACACGGACACTTATAGTAAAAGAGCGCAAAATGCCGCTTCGAAACTAAGCCTTTCTAAGCTACCGCCGCTTTGGGCTAATAAATTAAATTAACAGTAAATAAAAAAAAAAAAAAATCTTATGCAGAACTAAAAATAAATTAAAAAAAATAATCACTATAAAATACAAGCAAAATTTAATTATTACGGTTAAATACAATTTTAATATTAGAATTAAATGCATAAAAATTCTTAAGGAGTCAAAAGTGTTTATCACTATGATGTATTATGAAATATAATTGAAATATAATAATTGAAAATGTATTATGAAATAAAATCCCTTTATAGAAATTGTGCTATAATACTCATCTATAATTTTAAAAAAGCAGCACAATTTAGAATTTTAAACAAAACTCTCAAAAATTCGTTTTTAAATATTTTAGTACTTTTTACTTATTTACACCAATAAAAAGCATAAAAATTGCAAGAGAAAACTGCTTGTTTGAAATTTTCTATTAGTTCAGATTTTAAATATTATTTTCTAAAAGAAGTAGTTACAAATTTCCTTACAGCATAGTAAAACCTAAAAAAATATCCAGCCCTGAAAGTATGCAATAGCTTTATAATTATTTGGAACTTTAATTATGCTTGATAAATATGCTAAATTTTTAAAAATCAATCTCAATTTCAAAAATAAAAATATGTAGAAATTCTAATTTGTAAAATGAGGCGCTACAACCAGCTTTGTCTTGACAATTATACACGCTGCAATAGGCAACTAATTTGCAAGTCGTCCCTACTCCACCGGATGTGATCAAGATGACAGCCGGCAACGCAAGGAGGTGCGGCAACGTCTCAGACGAGGGAGAAAACCCGTCTATTTCTTATAAGGTCCATATTTGGTAACTGATGACGTCAAAATTGCAATCGAAAGCCGTCTAGCGTTCATTTCAGGAGAGAATAGCCGATGAACTACGTCAGTTGTTCAATGAGACTGCGTTTCGATGTAAACAATCATTCATTCCTATAGTTCCTTTTCCTTAGGAACAACGTGTTTGTGTTTTGGATATTGTGTGTTTTTCAAAATGCAGCGATCGACAAATTTTTTCTGTGAAAGAGTTGGAAGTTTTGGTGACATCTCTAGATAGTTACAAAGAATTAATTAGCGAGGAGTTGGGCAAGTCATATGCCAATATAAACGAATAAAAAGAGGCGTGGGAGGAAATTGCGACAATTTTAAACTCCGTAGCTTTAGGAGTTAAGAGAACCGGGATGCAAGTGAAAAATAAGTGGACATGCTTTGAAATGCCGCACAAGGAAAAAAGTGGCAAATATTAAAAATAATCATTTTTGTACAGGAGGGGGACCTCCTGGCAAAGAAAAACTGACTTCCATTGAGGTTTTGTCATTGATAGGCAATACATGTGTGGAGGGTATTACCCCGATAAATTATGATATATGTGCACAGTCTGCAATCAATGTAAGTATCTAAAATATTCTATAATATTGTAAATTTTTCTGCAAGAAATCTGCATTGTTGCCTTTTATTGTTGAAGCAAAACTCCTCTTTGGATTTCTTCCTAAGAAAAAAGTTAACTTGCTCTAAACTATGTTTCACTTAATTATTTCTTGGAGTCTTATTAGTAAATCTATTGTTATTGCTTATTGTAATAAATTGTATATGTTAAAATATTTACAAAGGTACAATGCTATATATGTTTTGTGTTTTTCTTCTTACATCATGTGAATATGAATCAGTTAATAATGTTATTACCTTATCATAAAAATATGGATAAGGAATTAGAGTGATGATTTTTATAAAAATAACATTAAAATATAGTACTCTTCTGTTATCAGGACGGGATTCAGAAATCTATGGCCCACCAGTGACTGAGCGATAAAGTCGCTGACCACTGGTAGTTTAATCCAAAATTCAAATCCAGCAAACGGGCTGGCTGCATGGACGCTTCCCATGTGTAATGTGTATATGAGTCAGTTTCCTTAGAAAGTTCTTCCCGAAGGCATCCCTTCCCTTAGGCAGAGAGGCCTCGAAACTTTGCCGTAATCACATAAACAAAAACAGAAATGTATGGATATATGTGTTTAGGATGTATATGTTCGTACGTATGTATGTACACACTTACATACATACGTACATATATATATACACACATATATATAAAGTAAGAAATTTAGAACTAGTGTTTCACAATTTCCCAAAGACAACGATTTTTTTTAAATTCATAATTAATAAATTTCAAATAATCTAATAAATGCAACAAAAATTGTTTTGTTTATGTATATATATATATATATATATATATATATTCACACAGATGCATACATAAATTTCTGAATCTGGTGCTGATAACAATAGAGTACCTGAAATATTTTTCATTCTCTAATGTCATGTATTAAAATACCTCTATCTTTTATTCTGGCAGTTTTTGAATACCTAGACACTGAAATTTAAATAGTAACATGATAAAAATCATAATTTCTGAATTGCCTTTTAGTGAAAGAAAAATGTTAATGTAATTATGTTAAAATTTTATTTCCAATTTTCCATTTTTTTAGAGGTGTTCGTATGTACTTATGCTTCAAAATATATCTGTTAAAAATTCACTTTACTTATTTCTAAATTTTTGCTTTAATGAGTCTGGCAGGTATTACTGATGGCTAGATGACAGTGTTTACATAATTTCTAATAAGTATTACAGAAACTGCAAATTTAAAGAAATGTGTTAGCTGATTTCCATTAACAGATTTCTAATAATGTTTACTAATTGCAATTTATTTACCTTCAGGAAGGAAGGAAAAAACTTGCAGAAAATAGTAAGCTGTTACATTTGTTTCAAAATTTAAATCTTATTTTAAAAACATTTTTTTAAATTTTTATTTTGAAATCAGTTTTACTTTACTATAATTAGTTTTTAATCTCATGTAGTATTTTATTTTTTGGAAGCTAGTAGTTCTTCAGAAAATGTATATAAGCACCTGAAATATGCTTTTTCAACTATATTTCTATTATTGCATATTATGATAAATGATGCTGCACTGCATTAATTTTAAAAGCTTTCTCTGCTTATCTTTAAATAGTTGTATTTGCATAAATATTCTACTAAGTAATTGTTTTTTCTTTTCACAGATTATGACAGACCACAGTATCTCCAACAAAATATGGTTTGTATTTCGAAATTTTAAGGAATTTTGTAAATGTTTTTGAATGAACATTTTGTAGACAAAAAAAATTTATCTTTTATAATTTTTGTCTAGTATTGTATTATCATCCCTCTCAAAGGCAAAAGTGATACATATGCCAGTCTGTCTCTTCTGCAGTATGCAGTATGTAGAAAGTTTTTGTTTTTAAACGGAGTTAAAATATCTTTACCCCCCCCTCACCAAAACCTTTTTTTTTTTTTTTTTTTTTTTTGGCGATCTTATCATCTGAACACTTGACTTTTCTCTTTCATCAAGTGAATAAACATGTTAAACTGATACTAATGTATTATTGCATTATGTAAAAGATATATCTTTTTCTGTAGAAGTTTATTATATTTCAGGGATAAGCGTCGATAAATAGTGGCAGATTATGTGATGGTAGTGATGAAAATATTGCCATTATAGAGAATGCTGAAACGCCTAGTAGTATGTTATCCTTTATTTATAGTTATGCAAAATTATAAATTATCTCTGTATAAATTCAGTAAATAATATTTATTTCGTATGATTTCTTTTCACTTTTTTTCTAATTTTATGAATTTTTACATGTGTGACAGCAGCCAACACACCAAAATGGCATTTAGAAAAAATGAAAAGTTTGTATTCTATTTCTATAAAAATACAATATGCATGCTTTTAAAACCATTATATGCTTTTGCCCTACTTATATGTTTAAAAACATAAGGAAAACCGTACGGTTTAAAATCATAAGAAGATGTAAAAGAAAACAGTCTATGATGTAGTGCGGCCCCAACTTGTCAGCAACAGTAGTAGTTACTGCTATGAACTGGAAATTACACAAACTCGTAAAAAGGGTTTAAATCCCTTTTAATTCCACTTTAGAAATCACTTGGCGCTCACAAACTACGCCGACCCGGCGGTGTAACAAAGTAGAAAAGTACAACTAAAAATAAATGACAGGATGAATAAATAACGAGGTCACTATCTACGAGGCTCTATAACCGTAACTAACTTAACCGCATTCTAAGGTATAGCTGAGATTCAGCAAACTTATTGATTATGAAGTTGAAAGATTCAACGAACTGCCGAGAAAAGCACACAGACCGAAACGCGCGGTTCTTAAATTTCTACCTAACAACCTTCACGCTCGCGATTCAAGAAGCACACTTACAATCTCGTTTCCCTTCTATTTAACTCAATTAAGTAACAATTTACTTCTGCTAAAATTTGAATACTCTGCGCGTTCTACTACAATTTACATACTCTGGCATTGGCAACTCTAGGGGAAAGTAAAGGCTTGACAAGAAAGATAGCTTAAACTTAAAATAAATATAAACCCTACAAGTCAAATGTATGTAATTTATTATTAGCCCAGAGGGGGTTTGACCCGTAGTACTATTAGTCCCAAAACGGCATTTTGAGTCGCTTCACTTTTCAAACAGTTGCCACCAAATATTATCACCATGTATTATATTTAAATAAACTAAATACTGACGAATCTACATGAAGGTTTCAAGCACTGTGAAAAAACAATTTCACTTAGAGTCATCAATTTTTTTAATAACGCAGTTTTCCATCTGAACATGGGCACTTGGAAGCCCGAATTTTGCGTTTTGAATTTGTTTTATTATCTGTTTCAAATTTTGTAAATCTTTAACACTTTCAATGATTTTAGAGCGATTAATGGCAACACTGTACAGGAAAAACCATTTTTATCTCCAGCGCACGAGATTGTGTATTGGAAATTCTAAAAATATGCTGTTTTTTTTTTTTTTTTTTTTTTTTTTTTTTTAAATATTTTGTGATATTGCTGTTAAATTGAATTTTATGTGGTTTAAAAGTGTGAAGAATGTAATATTGGTACTTTTCCGTTTCACCGGCGCAAACGATAAAGTCGCCAATAATGATACAACCGATGCTAAACGGAATATCTTCGCTGGTAACCTTTTATGCTTCATTTTCAAAACAAGTCACAGCCATTTCTTATCAGATTGTATGTTTCTTTCAATACTGGTATACAATTACATAGAAATTTTACCTAGATAGTTAAATTTTATGCCCCAAGACCATTTGCGGTGATTAAGTCAATTAGGATACAATCACACCGCTCACTCGAAGGCGAAAATGTAGAAAAGGCAAAATCAAGGGTTAAATTCATCAATTCTAATGAGAATGCACTAGCGAAGTTAAGCAATGCGGTTTTACATAATTTCTGAGTAAGCTATTCGTACGAATGGAAATAATTCTTGCATTTAAACTTGTATTTTATATTAAGTTTTAACTTGAAATTAATGTAGATAATTACTGAGAGAATTAGTTTTTTTGTAGCATAGTTTAGGTGAGATGAAGATCACCTGGGGTCATGTGATACGAACTGGCGAATCAGGATGTTGAACCATGAAAGCATAGTAAATTTTAAATTAATGTCTTTTTACAAATTTATTGTCTTTACTTACTGGTTTTTACAAAATTTCAAACCATATTAAAATGTTTATGCCTTCAAAATAAAAAATCCTTAGAACTAACATTTATTAACATTTTTTATGTGTATGCTGTTGCCAACAAAGTCTGCTTGGCGAGATTTGCGCTGGCGAAACGGGAAAAGTACCGTGATATTTAATAAATAAAGGTAAAGGTAACACACAAAATATTCCCCCCCCCAAAAAAAACACCCAAGAGAATACTCTTTAGATTTGTCTATTTTTTTAAATTTTATAGTAAGTGCAATTATATTCAAGGTATACTTAGTATGAAATGGTGCTTATTTAGTAGTAATTTAACAGTTTTTAAGGTCAGATTTAAGAAATTTTGGATAAATTTGTTTTGTGGAATATAATGTCCCAATCGTATTTAGCAGTAGGTTAATATGTCCCATCAGTGATCAAATTACTACATGTTACTGAAAAAAAAGATGAACCGAAAGCCAAAATTTTTGGAATCATACAGATTCCGTAAAGATATTTCTAATATTACAATTTGTGCAATATTGTTTAAGAGGAAGAAGATAACACTGTAAACTAAAACTATAATAAAAATATATATAAACAATGAAACTTACTATGGCAATTACATCTGAATGATGAACTTATAATTTAAATAACAATGAGGATAACTAGTATGTGTTTTTTCTATATTCATGTCCTCCACAGAAGCTTATCATCATCTTGGCATTTTCTTTAATTGGCTTACTAATAAATTTATGAATTTAATTTTTGTTTTTTTCATTTTTAGATACAGGTTCTACAATCAGAAGCAGAAGGAGGAGAAAGAAAAGGAAAGAAATTGAAGAAACTGAAAATGAAGAAAAGGAAAATTTTAATACCCAAAAAAATATTTGTAACTTATTAGCATAGATACATAATTTGAGAAAACAGTCGAAAATGAAAAGGTTTTTATTGAAAATCAAAGAATTATTGAAAACCAATGTGTAATGATGAAAATCTTGAGAAAATGCATAAAAAGAATCTATAACTTTATTGTGTACTATTCAGTTTTGAGGGGCGTAAAAAATCGCCAAACGGTTGTTGATACCAGTGCTGCCAAAAATAATTGCGGCAACCCTAACCCAAGAAAGGAAGTATAATAGTAAATAACTATCTAAGATGAATGTTTTAATTTAGGTGAAATGTTAATTTCGTATAATACTTTTTTATTATAATTTATATAAAAAAGGCTACACATGACTGAATGGAAGCATAAGAGTAAATAACTATTTCAGATCATTCTTATAATTTATATAAAAATTGCTAAACATAACTGAATGGATGCCTGCATTGCCATTTTGCTACCGAGTTATGGCTAAAGCATAATTTCATCTCTTTGGTTCCTCAAACATAATTTTCTATAATGAATGATGCCTTTTCTATGAAAAAATTCTCGGTAAAGTGCAGGATCGCCTACTTATTTGTCTGCCGCTTTTTACAAGGGTAAAAACAATTGGATTTTTGTCAATTTTCTTTTACTTTTTTAGTGAAAATAGGTCGATGTGTATATAGATAAAAGTCAAGGGTGTGCGCAGTGCCATTTTTGTGCAATTCTGGGATTTTTTTAAGTGAAAATAGGTCAATGTGGACATGGATACCGAGTATGTACAATTCTTAAAAACGCGTCAAGCAGTGGAGGATTCTGCACTTAAAATTCTATTGCAGACTTTTCGTCACGGGCAATTCCCAAATTATTAAATCCATAGGATATCAAAAACGGATTTAAAAATTAAACTAGTATTTCAATGGCATCTTAAAAAATATAGAATTTTATAAACTTACGCAATCTGAAATCAGCGCATACGCTAGATTTGGTGCGATGTTAAATGGGTGCGTTTGCTAGATTTGGCACTTTTGCATATACATTTTCGCTACAATTTTTTTACGGTCCTCAAAACGGAATACTACCCTTTATTGTTTATTCTGATACATTTCTGAAATGGGTTATATATTTTAAAAATACACAATTTAGGTTTGAATTCGATACTGAATTACTGATTATTTTGTTTAAAAATTAGAAATCCTCATATTTCCTGAACAATTTTGGCATTATTAGATCTTTAATGATTGTAAGAATACACTTTTGACACATGAAATTTTATTCTCAGTTAAACATATTGGTGAAAGACATCAGTGCCATGGCCTACTTGAACACTGAAGATCTATACACATTCTTCTGATAAAGCATTATTTCCATATGTCCATACACCTGGCACAGCATGTTTTAATATAGCCTTGGTATTTCTCTGATTTTAAAACAGCTTTTCTTATCCAACATTGTTTCATTTCATCTGTAACAGCGTTACTGCATTACACCTTACTTTCATGATGTGTACACACAAAACTGCACAACTAGGCAGTTTCACGACTGAGACAGACAGACCTCAGGTTTCGAGGTTTCACTGACCAGACTACCAATTGCATCACATGCCAGCAATTCATTCAATGTATTTATTGATAACAGGTTATATCTGAAATAGGTGATATTAAAATACACAATTTAGGTTTAGTTTTGAATATAGTTTGGTATAGTTTAGTTTTGAATTTAACATCAAATTATAATAAAATGTGTTTATTTTATAATTAAAAATCCATTACTGTTGATATTATCAGATCTTCAATTCATTATAGCCAGCTTTGGATTTTTCCTAAAATCAAACCTTTAAAATTTATAAGCTAATATTTACTTTAGAGTATAATCACAATACTTCACACACACTTAATTTTAGAAAATGTCCTCATTTAACTCAATTTCTGAACTTGTTACTACATACGTCTGGCAGAATTGCCATGTTTTCGGCACATTTTTTAAGTATACATTTGAACAACTCACGTATGCATGTGTTGTGTTTGAGTACATGAACACATGAATGCTTTATACTTATCAGTTCCCCATTCCTCTCCAATCCACCAACTGTAAATATTGGCCCTACAGATTGTTATTTTCTAATTTTTTTTAAAATTTTTTATAAAGAAAATTTACTTATAAAGATAGCAAAACTGATTTTTGACAATTCACAAAGTTGACAATGAATTAGTCAATTTTTGTAGAGGTCCGGATAATCAGAAAGTATCTTTTAAAAGAAAAACACCACCAGAATTTACCATCGGCATACATTTTGGAACAAACATAAGAATCCTACTTATCTCATAAAATGCTCTCAATATTTTAATAATAGCAAAATATCTTTCAACTGCCTCATGATACTCTATGCTTTCCACTGTATAAAAATTCTTGTGATAAATTTGAACTTATTAGAGCTGTCATCAAATGTGTTTCTAATGGATAACCTGTCTCAGAAGAGAAAAATATGCTCTGATAAAACATTTAAGTCCGAATTCCATTTAAACTCCATATGAAAGAATCTTACTTAAAATTCAGAACAGAGAGTAAAAAATGGATCTCTAAATCAGGGGTTTCCAACCCTAGTCCTGTGAGCACCATGGTGTTCGCCATTATCCAATCACAATATTTTTTTTTTTACTTTTCAATAAAATTCTATGTGAAAGTTTCCTCATTTTTTTAATGAAATTGAAATTGCGTCCAATACAGATACCAGCACAAAGCGAAATGCGACTGATCTTTTTTTTTTTTTTTTATGTGCATGTACTCTTAACTCTATCCAACTATAAATTCACCTTAAAAAAGTAAACAGTCCACCGATCAACAGATATTCTAGAATGTTATCTTAGGGACAAAAAGTTTGGGAACTTCAGCTCTAAATAATATAAAAGGATATAGAGACCAGTATGTATTTGAAATCAGGACAAGTACAATAACTAGTTACACATTCAAATATTTTGCCATGGCTTGTGGGTCCCCAAGAATACATTATGAAATTTTTATTCATAATGTATTCCATGAAGGGGGTGTCACCTTTGCCAGAGGTTCATTGTGGCTCACTTTTGGTTTTTAGTACCTTCAAAATTCAAGGCTAATTCATTACGCAGTGCAATAGCAACACTTGATGAGTTAGCACTTTCTGATAGCTCTGGATCTTCATCTTCAAAAACATCAATCTCTGGATTCTCTACACCACATTTTAAGCATATGTTATGCAAAACAGCTGTAGCAACTACCATTTTACATACCTTATTCGGCGAATACAAGAATGTTCCACCGGTATCATGTAGTGCTCTAAATCTAGATTTCATCACACCAAAACATCTTTCCACAGCACCACGACCTTTCCTATGTTTTTCATTGTAGAGATATTCTCGAGGTAAACTCGGACTTGAAAAAGGTGTCATCAAAATTGGGCTCTAGAGGATATCCACTGCCTCCCAGTAAATAACCATGATGAGAAAAATTCTTGACTCAAAACAGTGTTTGACCCCACACGAACTCCATATAAAAACATCATGCGCACTGTCTGGCCATTGTGTTACAACATTTAGAACTTTGAGATCAGCATCACATACCTGGCAAAAGATACAAATTGTAAGTTAAAAGAAAATCTCATTTAAAATTTTAATACATTAATTTTTAACATGAAACATAGTTCAGACTCTGATAAATCAAAATCAATCATTTCAAGGATTTTACTTCCTATTTTTATTAAAAAAAAATTTAATAAGTATAACAAAAACATGCAATCAAATGTTATATTTTAACAATTCAGTAAAAAAAGAGGGACAATTTTAATTAAAAAAAAACATGTTTCATGGAGCAATCTGATTACAATAAACCATATTTATTATTATACAGTTTTTTACCATTTGGATATTAATCGAAAATTTATTTTTCCGGTTAATGTAGACAAACCAGTCAGGTACTACTGGTTTGTTAATAATAATATGTGTGCAATCAACTGCACCTAACACATTCGGAAAGCCTGAGACTTGGTAAAATCCTTGCTGAATTTCAAATAGTTGATTTTCAGTATTCGGATATTTTATATATTTATGTGCTATCGGATATTTTATATATTTATGTGCTAACTGCATAAGGGCAGAAAGTACATAGTTGAAAAATCTGCACATTGTTGGCTGTTACACTTCTGCATGAAAAACATCCGCAAGTGCATGCTGGAAACTACCAGTGGATAAGAAACGAGGGGTACACAGAACCTAAAAAATAACGCAAGCACTTTTTTAGAATAACTATAATACTTTTTTGCAAATGAATGAGGATTCTAACTTTTGTATAAAATGCAGAAAATAAAATCTCATAACAACAAAAAACTATGCTACATAAAGAACAATTTTCTCCATTTCTTTCTAGAAGTATGACATGCCATTATGGAAGGTAAAGAAACATTGGTATAAGTTTACAATTGGATGCCCCTTGTTTTTTTTTTGCGATTATCTTTTGACGCCAAGATCGGCACCAGAAAGGTACAATCTCAAGATGGCCGCTACACAAAACCAAAATAAGAAGTCAAAGAATTGCACAAACTCTGTGTCCATGTACACATCGATCTGTTTTCACTTAAAAAACAGCCTAGAATTGCACAAACTAGGCATTGCACACTGCCTGAAATTTATCCATGTGCACATCAACCTATTTTCATTTAAATAAAATCAGGAAGCTAAAACAAAGTTAAAACTATCATGGTAACCAGAAGTGAGGTATAATCGCAGAGTCAAAATATTTTACTCATGACAAATGTTTCTTAAATTGAATTCGGTATTTACATATTATCCAGTCGACCATGAAACTGTCACCAGTCAGCACGACCATACCAATTACAGGCGAAATTAATATCACACCACACTCGTAATATCCGTGGTTTCATTTGAATGCAACTCCAAATGATTCTTGGTAACAGGGGCGTAGCTAGAGGGGGGCATCTGTCCCCGGGCGCAGAATCCAAGGGGCGCCAAACTGATGTTACGACATTTTAGAATTAAATGTTTTCCATCCTTGGCAAGCAGTAGGGGGCGCGAAATCTTCAGTTGTCCCTGGGCGCTGAAAACCCTAGCTACGACTCTGCTTGGTAAGCTCGATAGAATCACACTTGTGATTGCACTCCAGTTCTTTTACAGCTGGTCGAGAGAATTAACATCTACTGAATGTGAAAATAGGCAACGAAACAGTAAGAGATTGGAACAATTACCTGTGGACAGATTGCATTCATAGCGTTCTAAAAGGAGCTTTCAGTAAAATCTGAGGACAAATAAAACAGTAGTAATCAACGAAAGTTTTTCCATGAAATGGGTCAAATACTTGCAGAGCAGGGTCATTTCATGTATTCTGCAGAGCGATTGACGTATGGTTTGTTGTAAGTGCTGTATACAAATATGTGGCTCAGAATTCCATAGGAGCAATTGTCACTGTAAAACGGCTTACATTTCTGAAACTCAGCCAACACATTTCAAGAAGAAAGAAAATATAATCCAGTTTTATACAGAAATGTGGAGAAGCAATCTGTTTAAGAAAACAGATGCCTCTGTGGAGGACACTCTCGGGAAAAGTGACGTGCATTCCCACTATATATGGAGGAAAAAACAATGTTTTATTGTATAATAATCTATTAGTACAGTAAATACATTTAATTTCTTTGTATTTATTTATGTAATGCTGCTTTTCGTGTGATCATGTTTCACGGAAGTAAGGTGGGTTATCAGACAGATCGTAATTCACATGTTGTGAAAATACTAAACTATTAATATTCATGTGAAAGTCTGCAATAACTTTTCATGGAACTAAGCTGATATGCGCCCTCAAATAGCCAAACATTTTTGGCGAGAAACTCCACACTGCCATATTACTATCTAAATTTTTTGTCTACATTTCGAACTTTAAGCCTAAAATGTCTCCAAAAACGCGGTTCAGAAACTAGGTTTTGAACACACAATTTAAGCTAAAAATCCGAAACAAAAACAAAAAATTTAGATAGCAAAAACGTAAAGTTTCTAACCAAAAATATTTGACAAGAATACATGTACACAACAATATGTTTTAACTTAAAAAAACATCTATGAATGGCACAATCTAGGTTACGAACTACGCACATCTCGCTTTAATAAATTAACAATAAATTTCAAAGAATACCATGTACACAGCACCCTGTTTAAACTTCAAAAAAAATCTACGAATTGCACAATTTAGGCTACGAACTACGCACACATCGCTTTAATAGATTAACATAACAATAAATTTCAAAGAATACCATGTACACAGCATCCTGTTTAAACTTAAAAAAACATCTATGAATTGCATAATTTAGGCAACGAACTAATCTACGAACTACGCACACCTCGCTTTAATAAATTAACATAACAACAATAAATTTTAAAGAATAACATGTACACAGCGTTCTGTTTCAACTTTAAAAAACATCTACGAATTGCACTAATCAACAAAATAAACTAAAATAAATTCCAAACAATTTAAAAACAACAATAACGACAGAAATTCATACTAAAAAATCAATGAACATAACATTCTAAAAAATAAGAACAACCCAAGAGGCTGATCTTTGGTGTGTATTTAATTATGGCAAAGCACACTAGGGCTATCTGCTTAAGGAGAGGGATGCCTTCGTGGAGGACTTTTGAAGGGAAACTGGCTCGTATACACGTTACACATGGGGAAAACCACGAAAACACCCATGCAGCCAGCCCGTTCGCGGGATTCGAACCTCGGACCGAACTACCAGTGTTCAGCGACTTTAACGCTCGGCCGCAGGTGGGCAGGCTGATCTTTGGAATATGGTAACAGGTAGTTTGGCGACATTTTGGAGGCGATAAAGGTTACTACCTAGGACTTTGGTAATAATGTGAGAAGTACTCAGTTCTGATTACTCATTATTTTGTGTGAGGGAAATGAGAGATCATGAGATATGTCATGTGACATTAATGGACGAATTACAGTTCTTTAATCGGAAAAGGGGGTAAATTTGGAAAAATATCTCTGTAGTACTATATTATTTTGTATTAAGCTTCATTGTGTGTTGTGTGAAATAGTGTTGATTAATTTTCGGATTGCATGGCGCTATGTAAAGTTAATTCTAAATTTTTAATGCGTTTATCTGATAATAATAAATAAGTTGAGATTGTGTGAAAGGAAGGATATTACAGATAAGTTTGAATGGCGGTGCAAGAAATCTGGTGAAAATGGACATTTTGTGAAACGGAGTGTAAGGAAGGGTACTTGGTTTGCTGAAAGTAGTTTGAGTATGGGTGAAATTTTATTAATTTCTTATTACTTGGTGAATAGACTGCCAGTTGACTACTGGATTTCGGATTTAGAAATTAGCAGTAGTACTGCAGCCGATTGGAACTCTTTCTGTAGGGAAGTGTGCGTGCCACGTAATGAAGATTCTGAAGAAGATTAGGTAAGTTAGTATTTTTAATCATTTGAGGATATTATTTTTATGCATTGTTCTAAATATAAGGAGTAAATAAATTAATATGGTATTATTGGAAAATTGTTATTAGCAATGATTTAGTTTAAAGTAATTAGGATTGTAATCTAACTTTTATTAATTTAATGTATGTGCTTATTTATATTTTAAGTAGTGTTTTTTAATTTAATTATATTTTAATTTAATGATCGTGATTTTATGAGTTATATGTTTGTAGTATTCTGGAATACGTTTGAGTAGTATACGTTGAGTATTTTCATGCATTTTCGTGAAATTTTTCTAATTTATGACAAAAAAGCAGTGTACATGGATATAGTGAAGAGTGTGCGCAATGCCATTTTTGTGCAATTCTGGGATGTTTTTTTAAGTAAAAATAAGTCGACGTGTACATGGTTTAGTGATATTTTAATTAAATGATAGTTATTTTGTGAATTTTATGTTTGTAGCAATTTGGTATACGTTTCAGTTAAAGTAAACGTGTATGGAAATTATTTAAATATTTGACACTAAGTATTTGTAACTATTTTTAATGTTTGCGGTATAAATTCGTTGGTAACGTTTATAATATAATAGATAATTTAGAGGTAAAAGCTTTTGGATGTTTTATTTATTTTATACGTGGAAATGTTCATCCTTGGAAAGGGTGTATACTTTTTCGCGATCAGGTAATTTCATATATCTGCTTTTTACCGAGTTTAAAGATTCAGAAAATTTTCTTGCATTTTCGTGCAAATTTTTTTAATTTATGAGAAAATAGCAGTGTAGATGGATATAGTTAAGAGTGTGTGCAATGCCATTTTTGTGCAATTCTGGGATGTTTCTTTAAGTAAAAATAAGTCGACGTGTAAATGGTTTATGTGTATGTGCTATTCTGAAAAACGTGCAAGGAGTTTGCGATTGTACACTTTTTCCCAATTTTGCAGTTAATATTTGTCATGATTAAGCAGCTTTGTTACATAAAATTTCTAGCATAACTGTAATTCGGCTACTAGATTGTTGGGAAAAGTGTTGAGTAAATAAAAAGAAAAGAAACATGTCTTTACTTCGTGAAGACAAAATGGCGGCGAAAAAAAAATTGAGGGTTGCTGTAGCAGAGTTGGTCGCCAAATTTTCGCCAAAAAATCGCCAAGTTACCATAATCTAAAGATCAACCGAACAAGAATAAAGTAAAATGCACTTACCATAAATTAATGCTTTTTCGAAGAGCAGAAATATCAGTTTCATACCGCCTTTAACATGCCGCCACGTAATTAGTATCTAGAAAATTCATACTATGGTTCACAAATCCCTATTAACGAACGAGGACGAAATACTATTCTATATATGTGAACTGTTTAAACAACTAAAAAAAGGCATGCTATTTTTCCTACACAAATATCCGAGATTACGTTTTAGAATAATTAAAACGCAAAATGATAAATTAATGGGGATATTATTGGTAAAAGTATAGTTTAGGGTACCCCTTGGCGATTTTTGGCGGTACATGGATACCGAATTTGTGCAATTCTTTGACTCGTTATTTTGGCTTGCGAAGCGGCGATTTTTCCGCCAAAAATCGCCACTACACAAAGCCAAAATAACAAGACAAACAATTGCACAAACATGGTATCCATGTACACATCGACTTATTTTCACTTAAAAAAAATCCCAAATGGCACAAAAATGGCATTGTGCACTCCTTTGACTTTATCCATGTACACGTCGACCTATTTTCACTTAAAAAAAATCCCAGAATTGCACAAACTTGCATTGCGCACTCCCTTTACTTTGTCCATGTACACATCGATATATTTTCACTAAGAGTCAAAGGAGTACCCAATTCTACAATATAGGCAAACAAAAAATACATAATCTCAATAAAATATATTTTAAACCAAACAATAAAATAACATAAAAAAGGAAAAACATATTATACATTTAAGCACTACCAAAAGCAAATATTCACTTACCATGATTTTCGAGTTCGCTTCGTACACCCAGAGCCACGTAGAAATCAAAATATCAATTATACTCAAATAACTTTTTTCAAAACAGGTACTCTTTCTGATCGAACACTTTCCATAGTGACCATCTGAACCTTTCTTCCTGCAAACCCATTCAAATCCATCTAAATGGTTTTTATATTCGACTAGTCGCATATCCTTCCTACATACAGGGCACTTATAATGGCTACTAAATAAACCCACCAGTCAATTAAAGCTCTTTTCCCCTTTCGCTCAAAATCGTACAGAAACTTCAAATTAATCTTGCTACATTCGGCCATTCTACCGTCTAAAGAATCAAACCAACGCACACCACAAAAACGCTTACAAAAAATCTGATTCAAAATTTCCCAGAATCATGACCCGATTACGTCACAATAGGGTTTCCATAACATTCAACTCTTCAGGCTACCATAAATGAAAGAACAACTTGGCGATAAATCAAACAACAACTTCGCCATAATACAAGCGGTACCTCAAAGTATACTCTACCCATATTATTACTAAATTAAAAAATTTGCAGTAATTAACAACGCTGTTTTGATCATTACTACGAAAAAAAAACGTGATGAAAAAGAAAAAATCCTGACACACAGGAACATTAAAAATTTGTTTGTTTACGTATAAAAATATATAATATTCTCATATTATTTAAGCATAGTCTTTGAATCAGAAATATTTCCAGAAGTACTATTTCAGGTTTCATAATGTAAAGTAAAAACAAACCTGCATTTGCACAGAATATCCATTGGCAATTGCCTTCAGAAAAGGTTTCAATTCATTGCATAAATTCATAGCAGCGACTCGACTTAATCTAAATCTACTGATAAATTCTCGCTCAGACATTTCGAAAGAATTACGTCTGTCTTTTAAATACCATAGAAGCATTTCTCCGATTTCTTAAACGTCTGAGTAAATCACTTCAGCCTTCTTGTTTACAGTCCTCTATGGTAGTGACGTATTTACAATAGGCGTGTCGGTTTTGCAATGCAACTGCGATTACCACGATAAGCGTTGCAGTTGAATGCTCCCCTAAAAGAAATGCTAATGATATGTATGCGGTGTACATAAAAATTTGAATTTTAGATTTGGCATCAGGAAAAATTGCCGTTAAAAATGTGATGTTTATGTTTATTTTTTCCTTGATCAGTTATCGCAGGCGTTGTGTGCCGTGTAAACAATTAATATTTCAGTAAATAAATTTAATAATTAAAACAATATATTCTTAAAAATGAGTTTTTGGTGCAGGTCTATAAATTCGTCAAATGCCTCTCATTTACTTAATTGTTTTAATGTACGAAAGTCCATTCCTGTAAGTATGTACCCTTTACTTGGGCAATATAAAAGCATGACATTGCGTGTTTTAGAAGTTTTGAAAATTTTCTTACAAAGTGAAAATAATTAATCCCTAAATAATCTAAACTAAAATACTAAATAAAACGCTAAACAATCCAATTTAGAGAAATATGCCTACTTTTCGTAATTATCTGTTAAGGACAAATTTATTTTTCAGTATAGCTATTAAAGAACTAAGTTTAATACGTTCACTGCCAAAACTGATCTGCACTTTTACCCTTCCGAATTATTTTCTGCTGTTTTATAATTTAAGTATTGATATATTAGATTGATTCGCCCTAGTATATTGATAGTTCAGCGAAGTCAAATTTCAATATGTTATAATAAAAGTGTCTTTTATTTGCCGAGATCTTCAAAATATATCATGAATAGATATGTTTCTGCATCCTAAACATTCTGTTATTGTATCTACAATGTGAGAAATAGATGATCTACTTCATTATGCCAAGTGTATTAGTTTCTTCATGATACACCTACATGCATTTGCTCTGCCAATACTAATATTCGGTGATTTAGTTAAGGTGGTCAATTACAAGTATTCTTGTAGCTGATAAGTAAACTCAGTTTATCAGCTGCGAGTATTCTTATAGATGACAGTGAATGTGTTAACTGTTTGAAATGTGAAATGTTTATTTAATTATAATTATTTGCTTGATGTATTTTTTTTTTCACTTAGCAGTATTTCTATGTGTTTGTTATATGTTTTATTGAATTATTTCAGAGCCAGAGAGTTAGAAAATGCTTTTTTCATTCGTAAGTGTTCTTTTCTTCTTTGGTATAGTTTAGTAATGAATTTTATTTTGTGAATGATCATATTTTAGATATAATTCTGAAGTGTTCTCATACTTCTTTCATATTTATTACAGAAAGAATCTGAAATATATTTTGCATTGTTTGCAATCATTTCATACAATTTTGACAAATTAAGCATTGAAGGTTTATAGATTAATATGTCATATTATTTAGTTTATTTTAATATGTTGTGTAAAAAACACTGGTTTAACTTTTTCACAGCAAGAAAAAGTTAATGTGCCTTTGCAAATAAATTTTAATTATTGCCTGAATGCCTAACTAGATTTTGTGCATAGTTCTCCTTGCTAACTGTTGACTTATTAGTTTGAAGAGTTGTTAAATGAGCTGTCAGTCATTTCTTTGTAATTGCTGAGTAGCACTTTTATCTGAGTAGTTTCTACCCTTGGCTCAGCCCACAACTTTCAGATCATGTACATTATGGGGTTGATTTTTGTATGTGTCATATAATAACAGTCTCCTCTTAAGTTTTGCTGTATGTCTGTAGACTATATTGATTTAAAAAGAAATACCATTTTTACTACTATATAAGATTTACTTTTTCATAAAAAATGTTGTCTAAACCTGGGTGCATCTTATACAACAGTTGCGTTAGCACCAACAGAAGTGCTAATGATGGTGTTGCGAACCAAGGGTGAAAGATTATCAATGGCATATATGGTAGAATGCCAAGGCCTTCACTCACCTATTTCTTTTCTTTTTTTCTTTTTTTTTTTTTTTTAAGTGTCAAATTCTATTTGACATTCACAACAATTTCTTTCACTCTACCCCTTCACTGACAAACATAGACTATAGAGGTTTCAATAATATCATTGCTATTCCCTAACAACACTTTTTCCTCTGAGAGGTTATACTGAGTCACCTTAAAGATCACAAAAGATTCCTTTTAGGACAAGACTGTCTCCAGTAAGGATAAACTGATACGATGTGTTTCGGGAAACTGCACCTTAGGCTGATGTGTACTTTAGAGGGAACACAGATGAGGTCCAGCTAATATATGGGAGTTCTGACAGTGATGATGAGTTGTATAACTGAGTAAACGTTGGTTTCAGTAAGTTTATGTAATATGTTTCTTCTATTAAATTGCAATCCAGCAATCTAATAAAAATACTTAGGGTGTGTGTTATACAAGTGAAATGCAATACATATCATAATGTTTGATGATACGAGCAAATCTGATTATATTGAATCTGTAAATGGTAATGGAAATGCAATAGTGGATTGATTATCCTAATAAAATGAAATATAGTTGCAGTAAACACTTGCCCGATACAGACTTGCAGAATGCTATTTCGCATATATGCATTATCTTAATTGTCTTCATTTATTTTGTCCACCATGAGAATTTCAATTATATGAGGTATGCTGCAGAGCGTTGGTCGAATTGCGATAATCCTCTTTAAGCTTAAAAATTCAATCGTTAAAGAAGTCAACCTTTGCTTAAGACAGCAAAATCTGAGTTTTAAAGTTCTCCTAATTCCCAATAATGCTCCAGGGCACAGTGCTGAAGCCTTTACAACATTGCAACTAAATATAAGTTTTATTCCTTCTGCTGAACACCACTTTTTTAATCCAATTAATATGTCAAGGAATCATAAAAACATTCAAAGTGTATTATGCAGGCATATTTATATCTCTGCAAATAAAACATTAGATAAAGAAAAGCATGGCATTTTGGAATCAGTTCAACATAAGACATTGTATAAAAACAAATTTGCATGGGAATAAATGAATTTATCAACAATGAAAGCTTGCTGGTATCAGTACTAACAAGAAGCCATCAACAATTTTGAAAATGAGGCTAAAGGAATTGTACAGATTACAAAAGCAGTAGGTAGTGAAGCAGTTTTAGATACGGAAGGTGGAGAAATTAAAGAATCACTTAAGAACTGGGTTGATCTTTGGATTATGGTAACTTGGCGAAAATTTGGCGATCAACTCTGCTACAGCAACCCTTTTTTTTTTTTTTTTTTTTTTTTTTTGCTGCATGAAGTAAAGACATGTTTCTTTTCTTTTTATTTACTCAACACTTTTCCCAACAATCTACTAGCCGAATTACACTTATGCTAGAAAATTTATGTAACAAAACTGCTTAATCATGACAAATATTAACTGCAAAATTGGGAAAAAGTGCACAATCGCAAACTCCTTGTGCGTTTTTCAGAATAGCACATACACATAAAACATTTAGACGTCGACTTATTTTTACTTAAAAAAACATCCCAGAATTGCACAAAAATGGCATTGTACACACTCTTAACTTTATCCATCTACACTGCTATTTTCTCATAAATTACAAAAATTTGCACGAAAATGCAAAAAAATTCTGTGAATCTTTAAACTCGGTAAAAAGCCCATATATGAAATTACCTGATCGCGAAAAAGTATATACCGTTTCCAAGGGTGAACATTTCCACGTATAAAATAAATAAAATATCCAAAAACTTTTACCTCTAAATTATCTATTATATTATAAACGTCACCAACGAGTTCATACCGCAAACATTACAAATGGTTACAAATACTTAGTGTCAAATATTTAAATTATTTTCATGTACGTTTACTTCTGAAATGTATACAAAATTCCTACAAACATAAAATTCACAAAATAACTATCATTTAATTAAAATATCACTAAACCATGTACACGTCGACTTATTTTTACTTAAAAAAATATCCCAGAATTGCACAAAAATTGCATTGCGCACACTCTTCACCATATCCATGTACACTGCTTTTTTGTCATAAATTAGAAAAATTTCACGAAAATGCATGAAAATTTTGTGAATCTTTAAATCCGGTAAAAAGAACATATATGAAATTACCTGATCGCTAAAAAGTATATACCCTTTCCAAAGATGAACATTTCCACGTATAAAATAAATAAAATATCCAAAAACTTTTACCTCTAAATTATCTATTATATTATAAACGTCGCCAATGAATTCATACCTCAAACATTACAAATGGTTACAAATACTTAGTGTCAAATATTTAAATTATTTCCATGCACGTTTACTTCCACTGAAACGTATACCAAATTCTTACAAACATATAATTCACAAAATAACTATCATTTAATTAAAATATAATTAAATTCAAAAACATTACTTAAAATATAAATAAGCACATAGATTAAATTAATAAAAATTAGCTTACAATCCTAATTAATATAAACTAAATCATTGCTAATAACAATTTTCCAATAATACCATATTACTTTATTTACTCTTTACATTTAGAACAATGCATAAAAATAATATCCTCAAATAATTAAAAATACTAACTTACCTAATCTTCTTTAGAATCTTGATTACGTGGCCGATAAACTTTTCTTATTTCCTCCGCTAAATAAAAAGCAATTGTATGTGCGCCTATTTCACGATCTTTAAAATCATACTTATGGTTCACAGCAAGGTACCAAGTAAAATAAATAACGGTTGATCTTTACAATATGGTAACTGGTAGTTTGGCGACATTTTGGAGGCGATAAAGGTTACTACCTGGGACTTTGGTAATAATGTGAGCAGTACTCAGTTCCGATTATGCATTATTTTGTGTGAGGGAAATGAGAGATCATGGGATATGTCATGTGATATTAATGGACGAATTACGGTTCTTTAATCGGAAAAGGGGGGAAAAATCTGGAAATTTTGTATTTGGCTTTATTCTGTGTTGTGTGAAACAGTGTTCATGAATTTTTGGATCCCATGGCCGTAACTAAAGTGAATTCGAAATGGGTATTTATGTATGTATTAATTTAATGTATGTGCTCATTTTTATTTTAAGTAGTGTTTTTGAATTTAATTATATTTTAATTAAATGATAGTTATTTTGTGAATTTTATGTTTGTAGGAATTTGGTATACGTTTTAGTTGAAGTAAACGTGCATGGAAATAATTTAAATATTTGATACTAAGTATTTGTAATGCTTGCGGTATGAATTCGTTGGTGACGTGTATAATGTAATAGATGATTTAGAGGTAAAAGTTTTTGGATATTTTATTTATTTTATATGTAGAAATGTTCATATTTGGAAAGGGTAAATATTTTTTTGCGATCAAGTAATTTCATATGTTCTTTTTACCGGGTTTAAAGATTGAGAAAATTGTCATGTATTTTCGTGAAATTTTCTAATTTATGAGAAAAAAGCAGTGTACATGGATATAGTGAAGAGTGTGCGCAATGCCATTTTTGTGCAATTCTGGGATGTTTTTTTAAGTAAAAATAAGTCAGCGTGTACATGGTTTATGTGTATGTGTTATTTTGAAAAACGCGTAAGGAGTATGGTATTGTGCACTTTTTCCCAATTTTGCAGTGAATATTTGTCATGATTAAGCAGTTTTGTTAGATAAAATTTCTAGCATAAGTGTAATTCGGCAGTAGATTGTTGGAAGAAGTGTTCAGTAGATAAAAAGAAAAGAAACATGTCTTTACTTCGTGAAGACAAAATGGCGGTGGGAAAAAATAATAGATGGTTGCTGTAGGAGAGTTGGTCGCCAAATTTTCGCCAAAAAAAGCCAAGTTACCATAATGTAAAGATCAACCTAAATAACTTAATAAAACATCTTTACTTCTATCTCGCACAACCTTAAAAAAACACTTATTACTACCCTTTCAATCCCACTAAATACCCATTTCGAATTCACTTTAGTTAGGGCCATAGGATCCAAAAATTAATCAACACTGTTTCACACAACACAGAATAAAGCTAAATACAAAATTTCCAGATTTTTTCCAGATTCCCCCCTTTTCCGATTAAAGAACTGTAATTCGTCCATTAATGTCACATGACGTATCTCATGATCTCTCATTTCCCTCACACAAAATAATGCGTAATGTACTGAGTACTTTTCACATTATTAACCTTTATCGCCTCCAAACCAAACTACCAGTTACCATATTCCAAAGATCAGCCAAGAACAGTTTTATAACATTAGCAGACAGTGAAAGCAGCAATACGCAATAATGAAGAAGATAAACAGCCTTTAACATCTAAGAATTTAAAAAAAAAAAAAAAAAAAACGAATAAACGAATTATTAAAAAAAAGGACTGAATCTGTCTGATTTTGTAAAGGAGATTGACTGAAATGAAGAAACAAAAGGATTCTTAATGAGCATATTGAAAAATTGTACACCCCTTATCATAAAATATTTAATTAGTTGTGCCAGACATTGTCCCAAGCAGTTCTTTATATTTATGAATAGTGCATTACAATATTTATTATGGCCGTGTGAAAACATTGAGCAATATATTTATACATAGCATTGCAATATTCATATAGTACACACAAATATGGTAAAGCTTCTTTGATAAATATGCACACTAAGATATCATTATTAAATGAAATAATTATAAAATTTACTGTGTATAACAATATACATTTACAACTTTCTTTTAATATACCTTTTGTGCATTTTAAAGTAATTGTTTTTGATATTTTAACCTAATTTTGAAGAAACAATAAAAGATTAAAAATCACTGAATTGGTATTTTACTGTGTCAATTATAAAAATACTTTGCTTCCAAGGGGCAATAAAAAATTTTGTAAAAACAATAAAAAATGTGCATTTCCCTCGTAGTTTTTTTAGGAACAATGGAGTTATCACACACTTGTATTTCTGCTCATAGTTTGAGACTACCATGAAGAGACTATTGTTTATTTGGGCTGCTAAATTTCACCATATTCTTACTTGACACATGTAAGAAAACTTAAAAAAATACTTAGTTCTTTCATTTTTAAAACTATATTTTGACTGGTATAAACCACTTATATTGAATCGAAAGATATAGAGACACATTGTATGCATATGGGGGTTATCATAAATAGACACTGAAGCTTGGCAATGAGCAGCGATTGTTCATGGATATTTGGATAGCTGTCATCTGCAACTGCTTAACAGTTTGTTCGACCACATCACCTTAATCTAATCTAATGTGTGCCAGTATATCCAGGATATCGCGCAAAGCGTGACTTATCCAGCTCAGTGAAAATATGCCAAATGACGCATAATGTAAAGCCATCAGGACAGCATAGCCATTAGAAGGTTAAAGGTGACATTTTGTTTTTTATTTGGCCTGGTCAAGTTTGCATAGAGTAGTTGCTTTAAAATGCTGATATGCCAAGTAACACTTTAATGGATAAAGGTTTCATTTTATATTTTAGCTTAAGAAAAAGCATTTCATATATTTTTTATTCATTGCATTATGAAATGCTATGAGTTATCAAATTCAGTATGCTAATATTTCCAGAGGACCAGAAGAAGACATACAATATATTCAGCGCAGTATTGTACCTACAATGCATTTTCAAGACAGCTTGCCTCGCCTTCCTATTCCTGAATTAGAAAAAACCTGTGAAAGATATATAAATGCTCTCAAACCTATTATTAGTGCAGACAAGCTACAGAAAACTGCTGAAATAGTAGAAAAATTCAAAAGTAATGAAGGAAAAGGTGAGAATTAAAAAATGTTTGTATCTTAAATGTTTCTTCATCTTAGTCATATTAACTTTTAGTTCTAAGAGAATACTGCCAGTGTATGTATCTGTAAAACATTTGCTGGTGAAAGCAGATGTTATGCTGAAACAGGCTTTAGCCAAAGGAAAAAAAAAAAAAAAAAAAAATTGCTGCTTTAATAAATTTATCTATCCTATGATTCCATGATGGTATCTTAATTTTCCAAATTTTCATATTCTGCTTTACTTCTTATTTTGTAGTCTAATATGTATATTCTGTCTAGCTTATCCTGTGTTATGAAATCTTTAAGTTATTTGGTTAATATTTGGATTATGGTAACTTGGCAATTTTTTGGCGAAATTTGGCGACCAACCCTGCTATAGCAACCTGGTAGTTTTTGTTTGGATGCCATTTTGTTTTCACAAAGTAAAGGCATGTTTTTTTTTTTTTTTAATCAACAATTTTTTCCAACAATCTACTAGCCGAATTACGCTTATGCTAGAACTTTTATGGAACAAAAGTGCTTAATCATGACGAAGATTAGGTGCGAAATTGGGACAAAGTGCAGAATCGGCCACTGCTTGCCGCGTTTTTAAGAATTGCACATACACGGTATCATCCATGTACACGTCGACCTATTTTCACTTAAAAAAACATCCCAGAATTGCACAAAAATGGCATTGCACACACTTTTAACTTTATCCATGTACACTGCTAAAGTCCTAGCTAGTAACGTTTAACGCCTTATTAAACTGTCGCCAAACTACCTGTTACCATATTCCAAAGATTAGCCAGTTATTTACTTGTACACTGCGCAAAACAAAAAAAAATGGGACAGTTCTATTTCTCCCGTCCTACTGGGCCGATTGACAAAATTCAAATTACGTTTTTCATATCTCGAAAGCGCGACTTAGGATATATGTTAGATTAATATATAGCATTGTTCTAACATAGGTATTTTGACACAAAATTGGCCTTTTTTTGAAATAACATACCAATTTTTTTTCCATATTTCGATTCTACTACTCAAATTATGCCTAGATATTAAATTTTATAAAATTTGGTAGGAAATTTACGAAGCTATTCAAAAATTTATCTTGGCAAAATTTTTCAGTTTGCACCAATAATAATTCTCTTGGTGAACCTCTTAATAAATGGTAACCAATTTTCCATTCTATTATACTGGAGAAGGAAAAAAAGGCACCTCGTTCCTACCTTTTTACATTGTGCATGAGCGGGAAAAAAGTCACTTCGTTTCTACTTGCAAATAATTTTAACGAAGTGTCTAAACCACATTTGATGTTTTATCGCTTTCAAAACAAATATGCCAAATTTCAAAATGCACCAATATATAAATTTATGTATATCTTTGGAAATTTTGAATAAAAAACTGTAATTTTTTGCAGGTATGCTTAGAAGGTACTATTTTGTTTTGAGGACCATAAAAAAATTGCAGCGAAAAAATATGTGCAAAAGCGCCAAATCTGGCAAAGGCACCCATTTAACAGCATGCCAAATCTAGCGTACAGCTGATTTCAGATTGTGCAAGTTTATATAGTTCCATATTTAAGATGCCATTGAAATACTAGTTTAATTTTAAAATTCTTTTTTGATTTTAATTTGATTTTAAATCCTTTTTTGATATCCTATGGATTTAACAATTTGGGAATTGCCCATGACGAAAAGTGTGCAATAGAATTTTGGGTAAATTGCAGAATCACCCACTGCTTGATGCATTTTTAAGAATTGCACATACTCGGTATCCATGTACACATCGACCTATTTTCATTTTAAACACAAATCCCAGAATTGCACAAAAATGGCACTGCGCACACCCTTGACTTTATCTATGTACACATCGACCTATTTTCACTTAAAAAGTAAAAGAAAATTGACAAAAATCCAATTGTTTTTACCCTTGTAAAAAGCAGCAAACAAATAAGTGGGCGATTCTGCACTTTACCGAAAATCTTTTCAAAGAAAAGGCATTCATTATAGAACATTATGTTTGAACAACCAACGAGATGAAAGTATGCTTTAGCGATAACTCGGTAGTGAAATAGTGATGCAGGCATCCATTCAGTTATGTTTAGCAATTTTTATATAAATTATAATAATGATCTGAAATAGTTATTTACTCTTATGCTTCCATTCAGTCATGTTTAGCCTTTTTTATATAAATTATAATAATAAAAAAGTATTATATGCTTTCATTCAGTCATGTTTAGCCTTTTTTTATATAAATTATAGTAATAAAAAAGTATTATATGAAATTAACCTTTCATCTAAATTAAAACATCAATCTTAGATAGTTATTTACTATTATACTTCCTATCTTGCGTTAGGTTGCTGCAATTATTTTTGGCAGCAGTGGTATCAACAATAATTTGGTGATTTTTACGGCCCTCAAAACCGAATAGTACCGTTTAGAAATATGTCTACTTTAAGATATGGTAAAAATAGATTATAATTCAAAACGTTTTTTGAAAAATTATTTAAAAATACAAATTTTAAAAATAAATCATAAAAAATGGGTGAATTTTATTTGGAATGAACCTAAATTTCATATTGTGAAAGGAAGAATCAAATAAGTTTAATAAGAGAAGAGAGATTAATAAATATATACCAAACTCAATTATCATTGAGGAACTAAAATTTTGAGAGCTACTTTTTTAAAAACTACTCGTGCGATTTTTACAAAACTTGGTAGTTTGGCATAATTTGAGTCGTAGAATCAAAGAATGGGGAAAAAATGGTATGTTATTTCCGAAAAAGTCCGATTTTGTGTCAAAATACCTATATTAGAAACAGTGCTATATATAAATCTAATGCATATCCTAAGTCGTGCTTTCGGGACATGAAAAATGCAAGTTGAATTTCGTCAATCAACCCAGCAGAACAGGAGAGTGTCCTTTCCCCCCCTGCAGTGTACTTTTTAATGCTGTGGGTGAAATAATTAGGTTTTATTACATAAATGTACAGAAAAATAATTTTTTATAGAAATAAAATACTATGCATATACACTGAAGAGCCAAAGCATTATGATCACATACTCAATAACGTGATTCATGACATTTTCCATTGAAATCCATTGAGTCAGGTAGCCAGAACATTAATTGGAATTAATGCTTATGCTCCTTGAACCACTCCAACATAATTTGAGCCTTGTGGCATGGGACATTGTCCTGCTGGTGGATTCCATTTCCAGTTGGAAAGAGGGATGCCATGCTGTGACATTAAGTCAAGCCAACTTTCCTTAGAAAGTTCTCTAAAAAAGCATTCCTTTTCTTATTTAGGTAGCCTATTTGTAAGGTTTGCCGAAATAAAATAAACCAAACTAACGCGGTCACATATTCATGGTAGTAATTTTTTGTCCCCAATCGCATTTTGGAAATCCTCATCTACTTCAAGTATTCTTTCCGCCAGTCTACAAATAGTATTGAGTAGTCAGTCGCATTGCCTGTAATTACTTGTAGCTCTTTGAAACAAATCCATTGAATTTCTGAATTACTATTTATTTTAACCTGTTGTACTTACTTTTGATGTTTTTTTTTTTCCCTTAGTACCAAAAAATTACTGGCAAGAGCTTATGGCCGAGTATAACCAATAAATACCTAATTATTTGTTAGAGTATAACTAAATATTATAATAATAGAAATAGAATAATAAATATTACTTAATAATATACTTAAGATAGCACAATTATTTATTACACTCTTCTATAAAATTATATATGTATTAAAAATATTAATTATAATGTGTACTTATAATTTTGAGGGAACTTGTGTTTTTACTAATAAATGCATAAATAAATGCACAAAATTAAATGCAACGTAATCAAACGGTTAATTAAAAGTCTTCAGAATCAATTTTGATAACTAAGGAGTAGCTTTTTGCCTCCTTAGCTTCACCTAGTTTTGAATGTTGTGTGGAATGAACAAGGAGAAAAGAAGAAAATCCTTCTTAAATAATTTATTCCATCCATCTTATTTTGAAAATATTGGTTGGAATGTGTGCTCAAAGTAGCACCTATTGTGGTCAAATTATGCATGTCGGATGAACAATTCACTGCCTGTAGTTTTAATTCTTTTAATAAATATATTGCAAATTATGATGTGATGAACTGTTTTTGCAATGAATTATGATCGATTAATTGGTTAAGAACTGTAAAATGTATCGATTGTAAAATATATTATTTTTATTTCTTCTGTATACTCTTGTTTATATCCAAAATAAAATTTAATTCTTATGAAGAAATTTGTAGAAACATACAGATTTCAAATCTATATCTATGTATATAGTCTTTTTTTTTTTTTTTAATTTTGTTCCATTAATATGCTTTTTTCGTATTTTCATATTTTTTGTTTGTACTCCCTTACATTCTAAGAAAGAACTGAAGAAACAAACATCAAAATTTGGCATTAAAATAGAAAATATGTTATTTTTATTTAAGAACAGAAGCAAAATATTTCTAAAAAAATATAAATAAAGACAAAAATCAGATGATAAAGTATTAAAAATTTTTTTTCAGAATTTTCGCGTCTACTGTTATAATTAAATAATTTAGAATGATTCATCAGTTAATTTTGTTTTAAAAGAAATGCAGTGATTTTCCTTGGGTGCAAGGGGTTCAGTTGAATCTGATCTCCTCCTCTTGATAACATTGAATCAGATTTTAACTGCACTTCTCTTTCTATATATTTTTTGTAATTTTTTTTATTTCACACAGTATTCTTCTAGTTAGATGCCTAGGTTGAGATTTTTGACACATTTATAGGGAATTTGGGGTTTCACTGGTTTTGAATTTCATTTCATGTCTTTGTGAATTTGGTTCAAAATTTCTTACGTTTTGTCTACATATTATATATGTGTTATTACATAGATCAAGATCTTTCCATGTTACATAGCAACCTAAAATTAACCAATGACAGATTAGCTGTACTTATGCATCGTACTTAGTATAAATATTTTTCACAAGCACTGCCATTCCTTTTCGTAGCTTCTGCCATGCCAACAACTGTATGCTGCTATGCTTTCCTTTGTTCTTATTCTAAGATGATATAGCGTTTATATAAAAATTATTGCAATTGCTTATGATCTAGAAGTATCTTACCTACTAAGAAATGATTGGATATGTGTAAAAATATATCAAAGTCCACTTTTGTTATCATCGTCTGTTTGCCTCTTTACTCAGCCATGTATATAGCCACAAGTTAAAAACACTGGATTCCTCCTATACACTATATATATATATGTGGGTTATAATGGATGACTTGAGCACAAGATCAAAATTTAAACTACACTACTTTATTACTAAATTTCTATGATGAATTTAAAAGTTGGTGAAATATAAAATTACCATAGTGGCTAGAGAACCCCACAGAGATAGCACAGTTTAAATATTTCCTCAAAGGCTCCAGGAATACCAACCATGCAATTATCTGTATTGCAGTGTCCAAAGCTCATCAGCTTTGCTTCTGGAAGGACGTATCTGCTACTGTTCATAGCCAGTACTCTTCTTCAGCTCTTGGTGTTGCAAACGGCAGTAAGTGGGGTGCAAGGGATGTACTTCCAACACATATCTATATGTGTATGTAAATATATAAAATATGAAAACAAACTACAGTACAAAATCTGAACCTCCATTATCCGGAATGATCTAAATTCCGAACCTCCAAACCCCCAACAAAGTTTTTTCGTAGGCATTATACTTGCACATTTAATTCCCCCCCCCTCCATGCATAATAAAACATTTGGAGAGTCCCGATTCTTAATTTCACTTCGACACTAAATAAAATACCTTTTTATTGAAGAAACAATTATTTTAGCATAAATTTGTACCATCCTTAATTTGGCTTCATTGCTGCATATGTGCTTGGCACACATCTGAAACTGAAACATTCGACATAGATACATCGTTGAACTGATGCCAAACTGGCGAATCATTATTTATTATACTTTCCTTTCATCACTGCATGTTTATCAAAACATGACAACTTGAGTAATGACTCGTGTATCGATGCCTAAACAATTTTTTTATGTTAGTAATTGAATGATAAAGGAGTATGGTAACCTTTTATGTGAACATTACACTTGGCGATGATCACAGATTTAAGTTAAATGTGCTAAAAATGTTGTTGAGGAAAAATTTTCCAAAAATGTCTTTCTCTTTGCTAAAAAGAGATTTTGTTGATGATACTCATAGACCCAAAGATTAGGGCTATTTGAATTAAGAGTAACTGATTTGTTATTCACATAAACCCAGAACCAATGCCAGGGCTCGTATGGCCACAACAAGTCGTAGAATTTAGGACCCACAAAGACTGCATCAGGCAGTAAGATATCTAGTGCCAACCCTCAATAAGGCTTAAGTATATGTGGGAATGTATTTATTCAGAACTCTGATAAGCTTTAAGCATATGCAAGAGATGGACATAAGTATAATAAATAACTAAACTAGTACAATTCGGGCTTAATTGTCTCAGTGCACGATAGAAGCAAGACAAAATTTAACGGAACAACTTGTTGTTAGTCGCCAAGCTCATGATGCATAGCCAAGTATGTATAGTGAAGGATAGTTAAATGTGCTGATGATAGCCGCTAATTTTAAAGGTTTTCGGATATTGCAGAACAAAGGTGAAATTTTCCAATTAACGTATTTTTTAAAGAAATGTGGAGAAGCGGTAATAAATGAAGATGATACTAAAGTTTTTCATTGTGATGACAATGCTCGTCACTCGATGAATGAATGAAGCAACTGTAGTATGGTTATAGATCCAGAAAATACTGCTACCGCTAGTGAAGAAAGTGACAGAGAATTTGCTGAAAATGAGAAAATTTTGATTAACAAGTTAGCCTGAATTCTGCAAACAGCAGTTTCAGGGCTTCAACAATGTAACTGAAGAGATTATGCCTGTCTGCAGAATTAAAGAGAAAGTATTAGCACAAAAAACAAAGCAACTTAAACAACTTGCATTGAAAGAAATGTTTATTAAGGTAAACAAATGAGTATTTAGCTTTTTTTTTTTTTTTTTTTTTTTTTTTTTTTTTTTTGTAAATTCTGATAACCTTTAGATTATAAATACTTCATTATTTCATAAATCTCGATTTCATATTTTTAATTTTGTAATTTCTACATCCCATTTTACTAGATTTCAGTTGATTATCTAATATCCGGAAAAATCCCAAATCCTGAATCGTCAAAGTCCCGACGGGTCCGGATTTCACACTTTGTACTGTACTAACTTTAACTTGGCAATAGTCCCTTTTATTCCTCCTTTTAATTTGGCTATACTCCCTTCCTGTCCTATAACTACTAACTGATTATATACAAATTTAAACTGTGTCATTTCAAAATTAATGCAATTCATGCCATCTTATGTAATGTGTAGCAATGTATCTATTTTTTTTTTTTTTTTTTTTTTTTTCCAATTACAGATCAAAATTTCAGCAAAGAATCAATTCTATATCTCTCACTTCTTCTAAATGTGTAGCTCTTTCATTTTTTGCCTTGCCTTTGCTCTTGCTAACGTGTACCTCTCATCTGTCTGCTTTCATTGTCTAAAGATGTAAATTTCAAAGAATGTTATGGAGATTGGGTACATATGATACCCATATTAATGTTTGAACTTCATTTTGTTTCTAAAGGCTTGTTTTATAAAGAAATAAAATTATTGTATCTATGACCTCAACTGTCTCTCTTTTGTTATGCATTATGCAATAAAATAACTTCCTAAATTCATTACAGCTATCATCCAATCATCAAGATATTACAGATTATATATATAGGCACACACACATATTTCTTAATATAAAGAAATTTAATGGTAAGCTCCTCTCGAGATACAAGACTAATCTGAAACTCAATTAGCAGGTTATTTGTTTTTATTTTATTTAAATATTTTTATTTATCAGATTAATGTGTTGATTTTTTATTTGCCGTCTTTAAAATTCCATTTTTAATGGTTTTTTTACCACATGAAAATTTTTTGAAAATTCTTTTTCTTACCATTTGTAAGTAGTGGCTTTGATGTGGATCATAGTTTTTAGAATGCATTTGAAAAACTAAAATTCTACTATCTTATTCATTGTCCAGTAATCTTTCCCCTATTTTTATCTAGGACTGTTAGGACAAAAATTGGGCTTGTTTATTATTCTTATATGTTTTTTAAACTGAATTTCATTTTAAATCTCACAGAACAACTTGCTTATTTATTCATACCATTGTATAACAGCTTTATATTCCAAGGTTATTAGACTGTAATCTGAATTTTGCAAGTTAATGTTCCTTTTTTCTTCCTTTCTTTCTCCCCCTGAATTCATGATGAAAATAGATTGCCCCCTCATGCATGCCACATAATAGATTATTTTCATTTATATATAGCCCTTTTTATTAGTTAATGTAATTTATATGTATACTTTATAATATTTTGAAATTAAGATTGAATGTTGCTGATTTTTTTATTTATTATGAATTTTTTTAATTCTGTGCTATTTTTTAGAGCTTCAGGAGCTGTTAAAAGCCTCTAATGCAAGAAATAAGCATACAAGTTATATCTCGGGTAAGTGTTATTCTTGTGATAATTTATAGTAGTTACCTTTTTAGATATTTAATGATGTTAACAACCTAAATATAAAAGTTGATAACTTTTAATTTAGGAAAGTATGATGTAATTTACATATTACCAGTGGTTTCTGTCTCAGATTTATTGCTCATGTTAGAAATATTTATGAATGAGTGTATTATTAATTTGTAAGAAATGGTGTTTTAAATTAGTAAGATGTAACTGTAGCTAAAAGCTATAACTTTTCTGTTTTAGTTAGGATGTTTTGACATAGACTGAAATGATACATCGTAAAATTAAATCCTTCATTAGCTGAAAACCTATATTTTTAAAAGGCTGAGTAATTTTATAATTTAATGCACTATTTTTGTACTTATGTATTATTCTATCAACTGGGAAAGATGGCGGAAACCCCATTAAAGTTGCACCAGTCATTCCTGTGGAATTATGAAATAATCTATTCTTCTTTAATTTAATAAACAATCAGCAGACTCGCTTCACTTTTTTGCACTTCATAAAAGCTTTCTTCAATTTTTATTAATTGTTAGAACCTCCAATTTTATCGTAAACCCTGGTTTGAATGCTATGAGTACAAACTTCCTGCAGGTAATTGTTCCAATCTGTTTCTGTTTTGTTAGCCATATGACCATACTGTATCCATTAATACACACTTTTTTTTTAATAGTAGGAACCCCATAACTTTAAAAAATATCTACTGCTTGTTGTTCTGAAGCAAACAGGATGCAAATTTTAATCACCTTTATGACACACAAGGGGAATAAAGTAGAGTAAAAAACTGCTACTTTATATCCTAGTTTGTTAAAATAAAACATGACTTATTGAGAATTGCATCAGATGGAAGTACTGATGTTATGAATGTATTGTGATATGCTTATCCACAATTGGCACTGAAACATGCTGTTTGGCAACAATTTTATGGTCAGTGGAACAATATGTAAGTACGGTGTATTTATATGTTTATAATTTGAATGTTTTACAATGTGAGAAATTTGAAGTTAAACATTCTTAAAAGGAAGAATTTACATTAAAATCAAGTATTCCCTGAATAAAGAAAATTAAGCAAAATATTATAATAACAGGAGATACATTTTTAATTTTTGTTGACAGTTCGTAAATTTTTTTTTTCAACAGAAGGTATTTTTAAGGTCAGAAGTTGAGTTTAGATTTGCTTTAAATATATTTAAATGCGAAGAAAATTAGATGATTTTTTTTTTCTTTTATATGAATTTTTAAAAATATTTTTTAGTTTATGAAAAGTATAATTTTTATTACTTAAAAAATATATATGATACAGTACAAAGTCCAAAATCCAGACTCGTCGTGACTTCAACGATTCCGGATTTGGGATTTTTCCGGATCATCAATTTAAATCTGGTAAGATGGCATGTAGAAATTATACAATTAAACATATGAAATCGTACTTTATGAAACAAAGAACAATTATGATCTAAAGGGTATCAAAATTTACAAAAAAAAAAAAAAAAAAAAAAAGGTACAACTCTGATATACGCCCTAATTTTACCAAATTTGGCGATATGTGTTCTGTGCTGGTTTATGGTGCGATTGCTTGTTGTATGGGAACCCTGTTGACGTTGAGAAATCTTTCGCTGGAGGTCATTAGTTCGCATCTGTGTCTGAGAAGATAGGGGGAAGATAAAATGGTGGAAGTTGTTGAATTGAAGTTCGACAAAAGGAAATATCATTGTGGCCATCCTGTTGAGGAGCAGTAGGTGTTTGGAGGAGTGGAAAGAAGGTATAGGAGATTATTTTTAGTGGCTGTGCATGATAGAAGTATGGATTTTTGATTTTATTTATTTGTGAATCATAGTATGAATTTTCTGGATAGTGTGTCTGGCTGTCATATAAATACGATAGTAATTACGTGGTGACGTGTTAAAGGCTGTATGATATTGGTATTTGTGCTGTTCAAAAAAGCATTAATTCATGGTAAGTGCATTTTATTTTATTCTTGTTCTTATTTTGTAGAATGTTATGTTCATTGTTTTTTTTAGTATGAATTTCTGTCGTTATTTTTTTTTTTCTGTCATTGTTGTTTTTTTGAATTGTTTGAAATTTATTTTAGTTTATTGTGTTGATTAGTGGGTGGTATCTAGATTGTGCAATTCGTAGATGTTTATTAAAGTTGAAACAGAATGCTGTGTACATGGTATTCTTTGAAATTTATTGTTGTTATGTTAATTTATTAAAGTGAGGTGTGAGTAGTTCGTAGATTCATGTGTTGCCTAAATTGTGCATTTCATAGATTTTTTTAAAAGTTTAAACAGGATGCTGTGTGCATGGTATTCTTTGAAATTTATTGTTGTTATGTTAATTTCTTAAAGTGAGGTGTGCGTAATTCGTAGATTCCTTCGCTGTCTATATTTTGCAATTCGTAGATGTTTTATTAAATTAAAACATATCACTGTGTACATGGATTCTTGTCAAATATTTTTGGTTAGAAACTTTACGTTTTTGCTATCTAAATTTTTTGTTTTTCTTTCGGATTTTTAGCTTAAATTGTGTGTTCAAAACGTTGTTTTTGCATGTGCGAAAACCACGTTTTTGGAGACATTTTAGGCTTAAAGTTCGAAATATAAACAAAAAATTTAGATAGCAATATAGCAGCTTGGGTTTGGCGACTTGAGGGCGCATATCAGAGTAGTTCCAAAAAAAGCTTAATATTTATTTGGTGACTTTATTAAACATTTCTTTCAATGTAAGTTGTTTAAGTTGTTTCCACAAAAAATTCAAAAAGTTCCTTTTTCTTTTTTCTTATGTCTTTATTTTGAGAGAGATATGCCTTTATCCATTTTTTGCAGCGATTTCACTTTTTGTTTAATGGACATCGAAATATGGTTTTGATTTGTAGATCCTTTGGCAGCTCCAGAATTGGGAACTCCTTTCGACATAATTGAAAGTTCAAGCTTAGTTTTTATAAAATTGCCGTAATAATAACAGTCTGCAAAAAATAATAAGCTGGATCAAACTAAAAGATTAGGGAGCAGCACAGCTACATTAACTGAAATGCCTTAGAATCAATAAAGATAATTTTAGCCTAGCTTAATATCGTCCATTATACATTATTGGCTGTGTATCGCAACATTGGCAACGAAAGCTAAGTTGTTTCGCTAAATTGTGTCTTGCTCCTATTGCATACTGAATTAAGCCTGAATTGTATTAGTTTAGTTATTTACTTTACCTACATTTATTTATTGCACATGCTTAAAACTAGTCTGAGTTCTAAATAAATAAGCTCCCACATATACTTAACGCTTTATCTAGAGCTGGCGCTAAATACCGCATAGTGCAGTCTCTACGGGTCCTAAATTCTGCTACAAAGTGCCTTGCTAAGTTTCAAAGTTTCACCGCACCTAAACTTTGCATCCCAGTGCTTTCCCTAAATCATAAAAAATTTGTCATCCCTTAATTTTCCCGCCTGGTGCTTCCCCAAATTTCAAAAATTTTGTCTTCCCTAAATTCTGCTGTCTGATGCCAACATATTTTGCCATCGCTTCTGAGTTTATGGTGAATAACATATCAGTTATTCTTAATTAAAATAGCACTAAATGTAATCTTTTAACCTATGAGTTTCATTAACAAAATCTATTTTTAGCATATGAAAAGAAATTTTTGTTTAATTTTTTCTCGTCAACATTTCTTAGAACATTTAAAAATCTATAATTGTCGCCAAGCATAATGTTAGCATAAAAGGTTGCCATACTCTTGTTATTCAGTTATTAATATTAAAAAAAGTTTAGACATCACTGCATGAGTTATTACTGAAGCTGTCATGTATTGATAAACATGTGGTGATGAAAGTGAAAAATAATGAATAATGAATCACAAGGTCGGGGTCAGGGATATAAAATAAGTAAATATTTTGGTAAGCGAACGAATAAACGGAACGGAATGTTTGAGATGTATGCCAAGCAGATACTCAGCTACGGAGCGAAATTATTAATCTCACAAATTTATGCTTACATGATTGCCATAACGAGGTATTTTATTTAGTGCCTAATTAAAACTAAGAATTGGAATTTTTAAGTGAAAATCTCTACATGTTTTATTATGAAAGAAAAAATCAAATGCTACATGCGTAAGCATACTCAAAAAAAAAAAATGTCTGTTGCTTTGAGGTCCGGATTTTAGATCGTTCCGGATAATGGATGTCCGGATTTCGGACTTTGTACTGTATTTATATTTTAATTAAATAGAAACTTTAAATATGTTTTCAGTTTTAAGTCATTCATCTCTCTGCAGGAAACTATCTTTAAATCTGTAATCCATTATTTATATTTATTACCAAAAAATTTCTTATCTTTTTGTCTGAGTATTTTCAATGGGTATAAATTTTTATATGTTATAGGTCCTTGGTTTGAAATGTATTTGAAATCTAGAGTTCCAGTAGTGCTGAACTTCAATCCTTTTCTCGCATTTAAAGATGACCCTAAAAAGGAATACAATTCCCAAGTAAATATTATATATCATTTCATGCATTTATGTAGATGTATTTCTACAAATTGAAGGATATTTTAATTACATTTTCTTCCTGAGTAATAATATTTCCAAATTTTATGCATTTAACATAGCATATAATTAAGACTGCTTTTTGCAAATTTTGCCTGTGGTAATAATTTTATGAACTGTTTAATCTCTGATTATGTGTTTTAGGCTATCTTTATAATATTCATGAGCACATATTTTAAATTCAATTTAATTTAATCAGATAAATTTATTTATCTATATTTTATAAAAGTAATGTGTATGACAATATAAAACACATGAAATTTTAGAGCAGTTTTATTCTATAAAAAATATCATAAATAAATTAATTGTATGATGTAAATATTGGATCTCATTATTTGTATCATAAATTTATTGCATATTTAAAGGCTAATATTTACTGCTTATATTCATTCCTCTTTTAAATCAAATTGCATCTTAAAAAGAACTATCAGTGTATCGAAGACTGTGACATTCTCTTTGTCTGATAGGAGAAAAACCTGGGAGAAAGTAGTTTATCAATGAAATGCTGTTGAGGCTATATAATAGTACATCATGGAGAAGTTTCAAAGTTTTGACAAGATCAAAATAGAGCTTTAAAAGTTTTTTGTAAGTGTAATCAGATTGGTGTACGTGCGAGTTCATTGTTGAATGAAAGCATCTTCAAGAACAGAAAATAGATGCAAGGGATTGTATATTCTGCAAATGGCAGTGTGGTACTGATTATCCTCATTCTGACCCAAAAATTAATTTCATTAGTAGCTTTGGAGAGCATTCACAAACTCATAGCTGACGTTCGAGAGAAATGTTTATTTGCCTATATTTACAATTGTTTCATCAATGCATGCAGTACTGTTTGTTTTTAAAAATGTACATGAACGGGGGGAGGGGGGAAATTAAAAAATTTAACTTTCTTGAAATAATTTTCTGTAATTTTTTTTTTTTTTTTTTTTTTTTTTTTTGCTGCTGTTCTTTTTATGTATAGAGCGATCTGTTTGTGTTTTGATGAAAAATCAGAGTATTTCATAAACTTTTCATTACATGCAACCTAAGCATTGCACACTAAACACAATTGTCCAAGAAAATTGAATTTTCAAAGTAGACTCCACCATAATGAAAATAAATGAGGACAAACTCCACAGTTCCATTGCAATTCATTATGACAAAAATGAATGTATTGAATGCAAAATGAAACATTAAGCAGAAAAATGACTGTTGAATTTCAAAAACGCAAAACTGTGTGTACTCAAACAAACATATGCTACACTCATATCTGGGTTGCCACATAAATGCTGTTTGGTGACATGGTTCATTGCCTTATCAATACTTTTTTGCCTCTTTTCAGTAGGAAAATGGATAATCAGAAAGTACTTACAATCCTTATATTTTTAAAGCATGCCAAAAAAATTGGGGGAATGAGTTAGAATACACAATTTCAGAAAAAAATAAATTTTTCACTAATTTTTTAGATGAAAATTATATCTATATTAGTTGTGGAGTTTACACATTATCACAGTTGTATGACATTAAAGTAAAATTGCGTGAAGTATGCATCCTATTTTGCATTTATAAACAACATGTTGAATTATGATTTTTAATGTGCTGGGTAGGTGGTAACCTTTGTACCTATCATCAATAAAAGTTACGAAGTATAGGTATCCACTGACAGACGGTGTTTGTACTGGTCCTAAAATATCAGTGTGAACGAGTTCTAGCGGTTTAGATGCTCTGAATTTCGATTCTTTGGGATACGGAAAATCAGTTAGTTTACATTTTATGCACTGAATGCATTTGGTATCATGTTTACAAATATCTAGTTTAATTCCTTCAGTGAGTTCTTTGTTTACAAGTTGCTTGATTGCGTCATCGTTTCTGTGACCAAGGCGTCTATGCCAAAGTTGAACACAGTTCTCATTTTTGCACTGAAATGCTACATGAGCTGATGGTTCATTATTCCTGTCTATTGGTTTAATTTGGTAAAGATTGTTAGTTGCATGACATTCTAGAATAATCTGATCTCCTTTCATGATCATACATTTATTTCCTTCAAACAGAACCGAAAGTCCTTTTTCCGTTATTTTCGTAATTGAGATTAAATTCGTTTCTAATTCAGGAGCGTATAAAACTTCCGATAGTAGAACTTCAGTTATTTTTTGTTTAGCATTTAATGTTTTAAAACAGACAGTTCCTATCTCCGTTGATTTAATACATTGCCCATTCGCAGTTATAATATTTGACGGATTTATGGGTTTACATTCCGTGAAATATTTCTTATTATTTACCAGGTGATTACTTGCTTCGCTGTCAAAAATAAAACTCTCGGATGATTGATGTACGGTGAAGTTAATAGACAGAGCGATGCTGTCACATCTGGATTCCATTTCCGGTGTTTTAATTTTTGTTTGTTGTTGATTCATCGCGAGGTTACCGACATTCTTTGCTTGGTGTGTTTTAGAATCCACGTATGTTTTCTTTGAGTTTTGGCACTGTTCATTTCTTTGTTTCGATTTTAGATGATAACACTCTGATCTAAAATGGTTATTTTTATGACAATATGAGCAAAACTTTTCTCTCTTTGTCTTGTTTTGAAATGAGACTTTAAATGCCTTTGAATCTGATGAGTTATTTTCAACTCTCTTGTTAAATTCGTCAATTAATTTCCCTTTTAAGAATTCTGGATTCAGTTCCGATTCTGCTCTGGCTTCAAGAGCCGTAATGAGCGTATCGTAAGAACTAGGCATTGAACAAAGCAAAAGTGCCGAAACGTGTTCGTCTTTTATGTTCTCACCTATTGATTTGAGTTTATCGACTAACTCCAGTAATGTATTTATATGTGTTTGCATATTTCTGTCTTCTTCAAGCTTCAAACTGTAAAGCTTTCGCAAAAGAAATAGTTTACTTGAAAGATTAGACCTTTCATGTACCTGCCTGAGTTTTTCCCAGGTGGCTTTAGCAGTAGTTTCATGTTTAATGTGAATTATTTGGCTGTCTTCGATAAATAAATTTATCATCGCACAACATTGCCAATCCTGTTTACTCCTTTGTTCTGCAATGGGGCTAGGAGGTACATTTTCGATTACATCGTAAAGATCCTCCTTTATTAGTAGCATTTGCATTTTGAATTTCCATGTTGAGTAATTGCTGGAATTCAGTTTTGCAATTTGCATTTGACTTGAATTCAACATTTTTGTATCGTCGAAAAAATTAATTTTCGGTTTTAATATGAAACTACAGATTAGCTTTTACAGTATTTTTTTTCTTTATTATTATTTAATTAGCTATTGATCTTTTCATCAGTCTCATAATCTTTTGTTGTAAAACATTTTATAGCCTCAAAATTTCACAACAAATTAATAAAAATAGAGAGCAAAATTATTCTTCTTACCTTGTTTGTATCCAGTACAGCATCAAGCGAGATCATACCTAATTAACTTGTAATCCAAAATAGGTGTAGACGGAAATTGTAAAATCACAAAACACATTCTTTATTAATACATAAAAAATAGATAAAAAAATTCGTTAGTATTCCAAATACATATTGAAAAAGGAGTTATATTATAGAGAGTATCATATCATTGTCCTATCCTGAAGGAGTGAAAAAAGTAAAGTGTAAAGAATAAGAGAGTTACACAGTTAACTCTTTTGCAGGGTTTCCGGTTCATACAGTTTATCGCGCTATTGGCGACAGTCCATCACTATATGCATACCAACAAGATGATGTGATTTGTATCCCGTAAGAGACTTCCACCAGTCTCACAACAAATATAATAATTTGAAAAGTTTAAAAATGCCTTTATTTTTCAGGACTTAAATTTTTTAAATTAGTTGTAGCAATAATAATAGTAATAATAAACAGAAGGCATAATAACAGACAGAAAGTAGTAATGATTACAAATGCCAGTAAAATTGCAAGAAATGCAAAATACGAAATAATAATTGCTAATAATTAGATTCATAATAAAGCATCAATTTTAAGTACATGAAGGAGGAAAAATTTTTTATCACTTTATAAATAATATAAAAATCTAAAAATTTTTGTAATTAATATAAAATTATTATGTTAGTAATTAATTGATATAAAATGCATAATAATAAAATAATGTAAAATTATTATATGTTACACCTGAAAATTTAATTTTTTTATAAAAATTGAACTCTGTTAATTACAGAAACAATAAAACACTTATTTTTCAGTAGAACAAATCAGAAAATAACTCAAATGGATTCAAACTCTCAGTCTGCTGGTTCACCAAAAGTTTAGACACTTTGATAAATGCATCAAGTGGTTAAGCTAGTTAGACCTAAACCAAATGCTGAAAATTGATTAACAGTAAAAAACTGTAAATATAATCGAATTTAAATTGACAATGAATTAAGCTTTTCTCGTTCAGACTTCTCAGAACATAAGAACATAGTAATTCCCTTAAACCAGAAAAAATATTCTTGCAGATTTAGTTAATGCTAATAAATAAGGTTAAAAAATGCACCAGTCTGTAGCTTACAATAGCAAATCACTTGTATGAAGTTGAAAAAAAAAATTATTTATAATAAAAGTAATCAGTTCAGAAAGAAATAGTGTATCATAAGTTAAGTTTGTTAAAATAGTAAAAAGTCTCCAAGTGATTTGTGCCATATGTTATTCAGTAAAGTAGATGCTGAGAGTAGCTGCCATTGCTTTTAGGACTTGTGTCATTTCATTGGATTTCACCAAATATGTCTCCGGCAACAATGTCATGCATGGTGTTCACACTTGCTGGTACAGGAACATAGGACATATACCTGATGCATCAGAGATATATTTCTCTGTATAGACTGACTGGTGCATGTGCCGAGGATGTGCAGAGATACTTGTTTGGAGATGTGTCTCCTTATGTAGATGGGGCTTAACACAAACAAGTTGCATTTGTGGCTGCACATTCTTATGTAAATATTTGTTTTTGTATTCCTGACTTACCTTTAAAACTTATCTGAGATCTTTTGAACCACACTGTAGATGCATATGCACAGACACATGTACAAAGTATATGTAATGTATTTACATATACTTTGTAAATAAATTACATTGATAAAAGTTGATCATTGTATTTATAAACCATCCAAATTCTGACAATCAGTATCAGTGACAATGTCATCAGTGTCATTAAATAAGATCGGGATTTCAATTATGTGGGAAATGTTTTAATATATTATGAAGCTCATACACGTTTATTCATCTATGAATATCAATTACCTGTATGCAGAACAGAAAAGTACATATCCCCCCCCCCACACATTAAGTTCTTTCATGCTGTGAAGTTTTCATCTTTCTTAGGCAATCTTTTCACATAACTCATTTTCAGAATTAATGAACATTATCTGAAAATTCTTTTCTGTGTATTATTATTTCCAAAACTGCTACTAAAATTAATAATAAACCTTGATCGTTGAAGAGTGGGGTTGGGTTGGGGTGGAACTTATAAAAAATGCATGTCTCTGTGTAAATGTATGTGAACTAGAATTGTAGAATGTGATTCAGTGCTTTTTTAAAGATTTAAAATTCTGTTTTTGAATTTCGGAATAGGATTAATTTGATATATTTTTCATACAAATTCTAATATAATGGCATTAAATTTATTTAAACATCAAATATAACAGAAAAGTTACAAAACAATAATGGGAAAAAAACTGGCTTCTGCCCATTTGGGTTTTAAGAAAAATTTACTATTCACAAAAATAATTGTGAATATTTGCTCCAGATAAAGTTATTGTTCTATAAAATGAGAAATTGTTTAAATGAATTGTAAATGGTCTAAGGAAATCAGTCAGTAAGCATTAAGAATCATAGTTGTACTACTTAAGAAACTGTTTTGATAAAAATTTGATCAAGGATGTTTTGCATTTGCTAAGTTAATAGCTTAAAGCAAATATAATTTCACAGATATAATTATATTTAATAAAACCAAAATATAAAAATCTTTATTTCAGTCTTGGTAAGATAAAAAGCAAACACACAGTATTTTTTAAAATGTATGCATTTTGTTATTTCAATTTTGATCTTTGTTAGAAAAAAAGCAAACCCTCAGTATTTCTAGTGTATGCATTTTGCATGCATTTAGTATGAAATTTGTTATTTCTACAAGTATGTAATTTGTTATTTCTACGAATATGTAATTTGTTATTTCTATATAAGCAACAGTTTTAAAAAAGAAAAGAAACATCAGTAGCATGTAAGCTTTCTCCTGCAAAATACTATATTTTTTCATTTATAAGACACAGCACCTTAAAAAGACCCCTGAAAATATGTATTATAATCAAAGAAATACATTAATTTTTGCTTTTGGATGAAAGTATAGAATTTTGATCATTTCTTTCACTAATGAGAAAAGTTTGATCTATAGCTTTGTTTCTATATCCTTCTGCATGCACAATAGTTTTTTGTTTCAGTGTGGCTTTGTAGTACAATCTATTTGATAATATTATGATATTCAAAAAAAAAAAAAAAAAAGTACAAATTAAAAATATACCAACTTTTGAAAATACAGGTAAAACTTTATGTATCCCTGTGAATGACCTACTATAATAAAATAATAGTGACCTCTCGTTTTGAAAGCATGAAAAACTAATAACTTACATCACTATTTTTCAATGATCAAAGTTTGAGGTGGCATTAACAAAGCATTGTAAGAAAAATAAATGTGTTCAATAAATAGCAGGTGTATTTAATTATAGCAAAACACATGAGGGCTATCTGCCTAAGGGGGAATGCCTTTGTAGAGGATTTTCTAAGAGGAACTGGCTCATATACACGTTACACATTTGGAAAACCATGAAAATGCCCATACAGCTGGCCTGTTAAATTGGATTTGAACTACCAGTATTTAGCGACTTTACTGCTCGAATGCTGGTGGGCATAATAAATGGGATGAAGATCTTTTGAATGTAAAAGATTGTATTGCCTATGAGATGAACCCTCATTTTGAAGGCATCTGTGTAGTAAAAAAGATGTATCTTATGAACAAAGAAATATGTTATACTAAACACATAACAAGCATGAGTATAGTTATAATAGCAATAAAAATGCAATATTAACATTTTCATATATCTTGTTTTATAGGAAAGAAATAAAGGTTTTGTACTAGGAAAAGAAATTTAGTATGTTTTCTTTATGTGAAATCATAATAATTTTATCAATTCAAATTTTAAGCTATATTATGGCATTCTCTTGCTGTTAATAAATTCTTTTTCTTTAATATTTTTTTTATGAATTCTTCAATGATCTCTTCTCAGTTGTCATATATTATATGTTGAATTTGTATGCATGAGTAAAATAGTCTTAGTGAAATCGTTTCATATTTAGTGGCAGTGACTGAATAAAATTATTTTGTTTTAGCTAATTCGAGCAACAAATATGATTTTATCATCTTTAAGGTTTATGAAATCTCTAAGAGCAGAAATATTAGAGCCAGAAATTTTTCACTTAAATCCTGAGAAAAGTGACACAGCTTTTTTCAGAAAGACTATGAGGTATGATACATTTGTCTGATACTATATACACTGCTGGCACCCAAATTACAACACCAAGAAAGACAAGAGATATCGTAACAAAATTTAGTAGATAACATGTTGACCAAGTATCAAATCATTAAATTTATAGACTTCTGTGAAGTGTGGTTCCTTCCAGAATCAGTAGCTAGAGTAGCTGCCCATTGTAGGAGATCACTGCTGCCACATGCCTCGGCATTGATTCAAAGAGACTTAGCTGTGTTCTTGGGGTACAGCAGACCAAGCAGCTTCCACACGTTGCCAAAGTTGATCTGGTGAGGCAGCTTGAGATGTAATCTGTGTCAATCGTTCAGCAACCATGGACCACATGTTTTCTATCAGCGAAAGATCTGGAGAGCGAGCCGGCCAGAAAGCAATTCAATCTGGCGATTGACAAAGAACCCTTGGACGATGCGTGCTACGCGTGGTCGCACATTATCCTGTTGAAATATGGCTGTGGGCAAGCCCTGAAGGTAAGGAAGGACAACTGGCTCGAACACCTCGGATATGTAGCGCTGGCTGTTTAAAGTACTGGCAATGTGTACTAGAGGAGTGCGAGAGTGATATCCAATACCGCCTCATACCATAATACCTGGTGCAGGACCAGTGTGGCGATGCATAACACAGCTGTTCAGCATCCTCTCTCCATGGTGTCTCCAGACACGAATCCGACCATCGTGGTGTTGTAGACAGAAGCGTGACTCGTAAAGACAATTTAATTCCATTCTACCATCCACATCCATCTTTCACTGCACCAGTGGCGGCGGAGACATCTCTGGTTCTGCATCAAGGGTAGACGAAGCAATGGACGTCTTGCGGACAGACCATTGTGCTGTAAACGGTGTCGAATGGTACACGCAGACATTGGATGATGCGTTACAGACTGAATGTGCTGTGCTATGGTTCGTCATGTGACTGAGCCATCCGTCACTGCCATGCGCACAGTGTTCCTGTCATCACATGAAGTGGTGCACTGAGGTGGATGCAATCGAACACGTCGGTCCATTGTACCCTCCTGCATCCAATGGTCACATATCCGCATTACAGTTGTTTGGTTTCGTCCAACATGAATACCGATTTCCCTGAAAGATAATCCATACTCTCGGTAGACTACTATCCTTCTTCTGTTGAACTCGGATACTTGATCAAAGATCATTGCTGTTTACTACAAGGCGTAATTGATCTTTATTCTTGGAAAAACCACAAGAAAAATACAATTGCCAAACTTGAAATCGTCGAAAACTCTAAGCCTTAAATAGCACTTTGAAATGGCACCATAGGCACGCGTGATATGTGTCTGTGCTGAAATTCTAATCATTTGCATATCTCGCCTCTGCTATTGTATGTTGTAAATTTCATGTTATTTGCATGCTTCCTTCAGGGTGTTGCATTTACGGTGGCCAGCAGTGTAATAATTACTGTACTATATAATAATAATTATAATACCATATAATAATACTGTTTTATAATGTCTAGGCAGTTTGAATAAAGTGCAATTATTTTTCTGTCCGAGTCTAGTTGTGAAAAAGGGGTTGATAGATTAGTTGTTATAATATTTCCTGCACTTGTGTTTCTATAGTTTGTAGTGCAGGAGTTAAAGGCATTATTGTTTTGTGTAGTGCTTTTCAGTTTCTATACTGTAGCATAAATTCACTGGTGAGGTTCTTGTTAAAGGTGTTTAATAATAATTGACAAAGTATTCCAAATTTACTACAAAATTATTTAAATATGAGAATTTTTTGTATTATGAAAACCCCTTTTTCTCGAAACCCTAAAATAACATTCTAGGGCACACCTGAATTAAATACATTTCACCATCTATGCAGAATTATTTACTTTATCAAGCATTTTCTCTACACACAAATTGTTCCCTTATTGCTTATCAAAGCAGTGTACCATTGTTTGAAAGCCTGAAAAATCTTTGAATGAAGGACTTCAAAAGATAGAACATCACGCATATAACTGTCAGGTTTCTTTGTTAGAAACGGAATTCCATTATATGGTGAATATACTTAAAAATTTAAAAACGTAATTTAAAATTATAAGTTAACATTTTAAAATTATAAGGACAGGGACGCCTGATGTGTAACAGAGGTAAACAGGTATGTATCGCGTGCCCAGAAATAACTCCATGTGGCCTCAAGAGGTTGCCTCAGAAGTTTGTTAGGATGTTAACAAGAGCATTTACATGGCCAGATAAGAGCGGATTGCATATGTTTTATTGTGTTGGCATTTGTTGTTGCTATTTGCTATGGTAATTATCCATATTCATAATAAAATTCAAATAAAAATACAAATACAAAAATAGAAACTAAATAAATTAAAATTTAAAAAATATCTGAAAGGTTTCAGATTTTAAATTATGTCCAAAGGGGCTTTTTTTTTAACATTTTGTGTGTTACCTTTATTTATTAACTATCATGTTCTTTGCACTTAAACCATACAATTCAATTCAACAGCAGTGTCTCAAAATAATTTTAAAATGAGCATATCTTTAGAATTTCCGATACACAGTTCCGCGCCCGCTAAGAGATAAAAAGATTTTTTTCGCTGCTGTAGAGTTTTGCCATTTGCTCCCTTTGAAATCCTTGAGTTTGTTACTAAAGAATTCGTTAAAGTTTTACAAAATATGAAATTGATAATAAAACAAATTTCAAATTTCAAATTTGGGCTTTCAGATGCCCATATTTGCAGTAGGATTACATCATTCGAAATTGGATGGCTCTAGGTACCGTTGTTTTATCACAATGCAAGAAACATAAATACATTTATGCAGATTCTTCATTATTTAATTTCTTCAAATATAATACAGGGTGATAGTATTTGGTGGCAACTATTTGAAAAAGTGATACAGCCTTTTAAAGTTTTCAATGCAAAATCACAAAACGAAAACAATAGTCCTTCAGGGCAAAGCCCTTTTAGACTAAAAATACATTTACAAAATAATAGAATTAAAATAAATTCTCATAGGTAAAAAACATTAAGTATTATGCACATACAGAAGAGGGAACATTAAATATATTCTGGAAACATTTGACTGCACATTATTTGATAAGTGTTTGTAACAGAGTTTTAAGTAAATTTTATGGGTAGACTTATGTATCTGCTGATGTGGAACTACATGCTGACTTAGTCAGTGTGTCATGCCTTGCGAATTTGGGTTAATGGGGAGAGCAAAAATCTTGGCCCGTGAGTGTGTTGACAACTTTGCAGACTGTATTTACTGCTGGTGAAGGGACAGACAATTACAACCATGCCTTCTCCGGGATTCGAACCCAGGTTCATCGCTACAGCAGTCAGGGTTACTAACCACTATACCAGCTGGGCAGCTTAATAATAATATTTAATAATGGATTAAGAGATCTTTTAAATGATTTTCCAACTGTTTTTACCATTTCTGTTATTGTCTTGAAATCCAGATTATGTAAAATCTTTAAATATGAATTTTCTGAAATATGTAAGTTATATCCAAGTGAGGCACATCAGAATGTTGCTTTCAATGAGACTTTCTGGAGAATAGAAATATTTTTCCAAAAGTTTACTTTTTATGCCTTTTATAACTAGATAACTGAACCTCAATTTAATGCATGTCTCTAATTGTAGCATTAAAATGAATTTATGAATAATTTAAAAAGACAATAGGTTTTGTCATCAGAAACAAGTTATTTTGGGGATATGCTTTGCTTTAATATACCATAGATACCTGGCCCATTTATTGAGCAAAAGAAAAAAAACTCTCAAGAATTTTTTTTCATTAAATTTTTCTTGCCGGAAAGACTTGCGTTACTTTTTAATTTTTCATGGTATTTCTAATTCAGTATACTGAGTAACCTCCCATTAACAAACAATCACAGGATAAAATCTTTTATTCATTATTTTAGACAGGCCAGTAAAGGAAATTGCAATGTCTCCTAATTAAAGTTATTAATTATTCAGTAAGTATATAATAATGAGGAATATCTGCTAAAATGCAGTGTTTGTTACGTGAAATTCAACTTTATGTATTTTTAGAGGCAATGCCTACTTATTATAAAGTAATTATTGATTTATTATTTTTGAAATTGAAAAAAATATTTTATGAAATTTAGTCAATATTTGAATCATAAGCTCTTGGTATTTATCAGAATCTGCTTGGTATTTCATATAATGTTTGAACTTGTTTATCAGTTCTTAAAACTTCAAGTTGTAAATTTTGTAAAATTAAATTTTAATGATGTTATTTATATTTTTAATGAATATTAATTTTTTAAATCCATATTTGCAGACTAGTTCCAAAACCCTTTGCATGGTATGGAGCATATCTATTTAAAGCATTTCCCTTGGACATGAGTCAGTTTAATAACTTATTCAATTCAACACGAATTCCTCGTCTGGATAAAGATGAAATTCAAGTCTTTCCCGAAGCTCGTCATGTTGTTGTTCTTAGGAATGGCTACTTTTATGTTTTTGATGCCTTAGATGGTGATGGTAAGAATCTTATATTTCATTAAATTCAAAATATTAGTGTGTGGGATAATGCATACTCATTTTGTAGATGCAGACTGCATTTGGATGACTGATATTAAAGATAGCCAGTTGATATTCTGCATCCATAGTATCATCTTCTGTGGCCTTTGGGAAAATTAAAAAAAAAAAAATAAATAAATAAAATAAAAAATAATATTATAATAATTTCATTTTTTCACCACAGTATAAGAGTTGTTGCCGTTATGCACGAAGTTTTAGCTAGCTAATGCAGATCACAGTATGGAATAGATTATTCCATTGATATCTGTTGACTTGTTAATTAATCAATAATGGGATTTATTAAATTGTCAGTTCTGCAGGCCGTTACTATTCCTCAATGTTTAGGATTTTATTTTTCTCTCTTAACTATTATCATACATCATTGATAAAACATTGAATAATTTGAAAGTAATATGCATACTTATATGTAGACTAGTACTTTTATAATGTTCAGAAGAAGTCCAGATTATTCGAAGGCCAGTGGGTACACTTCTATTATCAGGACTGGATTCAGAAATGCATTTATGTATGTGTTTCATGCATGCATATATATATGTGTCGTACGTTCATATGTGTGTGAATACACCCATATATATATATATATATATATATATATATATATATATATATGCACATATATAAATTTAGAAGCATCTAAAGTTAAAATTCTGGTTACCTTTAAGATTTGGTTTCTCAGTTTTATATGAATTTTTATGTCTTATATGAAAATTTAATTGAATCTTTTTTTTTTTTTTTTTTTTTTATCTCAAATGAACCAGGAGAATGAAACATTTTCGAAATATATTAAATGACTTTTATGAAACTTTAATTCAATTTCTCCTGATGAGTTCTGAATTGGAGTTTCAGTAGAAGGAGATTAATTTTTAATATTTTTATAATTTTGTATATTTTTCCTTTTCACATTTTTATTTTTTGAGTTTGATCTACTAATGAGTTCTTATAGTGGATCATAAGTATTAGTGTGCTTTAAACCTTCCATGGTTTGATTTAAGAGATAAAAAATGATAATTACTGATAAATTAAGTACTTTTAGCTAAAAAATTAGATCTTAGTATACTAACATCAAGGAAGAATTAGAAGTTGAACTATACAGCAAAATATAGTAAATTGGGAACAGATCCTGTATTTGTGTGTATGTTTTAAAATTCTGGATGTTAAAATAAGTCAGTGCATAGTAATTTAGAATTTAAGTGAAAATATACTAGATGTTTTTGATTTGTTGTCATTGTGATTTGGATATTTATTTTACCATTGTATCTTTAAAACATGATCTTTCTTCGCCATGAAAATAATTATCCTTCAGTTTGATTTCGATAACACTAATATCATTTTTAGCTTTATTTTTCTTGAAAATTTGTTTTGTTAGTCATGTTAAATTTAAATTTACTTAATCTTTTACAGGAAATATTTTACCTCCATCTCATATATATAATCATATAAATTACATTTTATCTGATGTACGACCTCCACCGTCACATCCAATATCTTTCTTGACAACTGAAAATCGTGATACCTGGGCAGAGGCACGAGAATACCTTGAAAAATTAGGAAATGCTGAACAGCTGAAGCTTATTGACAGTGCAATATTTGTTCTTGCCTTAGATGATCAATCTTTAGGAAATGATTTGGTCAAATCTGCTCATCATATGCTTCATGGACCTGCTTATAATAGGTGAAGGTTTAATTTACTTTTTGTTATTATAAAAACTAAATTATCTCCTGAAAATTCAGTAAAGATTTGTGAAATGTGTAGAAAACTTTTAAATAGTTAAATGAAATTTTTGTTGATGCAGCAAACTCAAAATATAAATAAATAAATAAAATAAAATAAAAAAATAAAAGACCATAAAATATTGAAAACAAAATATTGATATTAAATTAATTGGTACCAATAACTGCGTCAATCTATCCATTTTCATTATGATGTAATGGTATGGTAAAATCCAAGACATCATTATAATTTAAAGAGTTGAATATAAATTCCACTTTTAAATTATGCTTCTCATTGCCAAGAGCCTTGGTTACCATACAAATGACAGTGCGACTTTGCTCAGTTGCACCTCCATTTTAAAGAAGAGCACCCTGGGGAGACGGGCTCAAGAGTTTCCCACTCCTCTTCCTATACCATCAGCAAGGTTCGTATGATCCTTAATAGTCCTTAAAAGTCCTTAAATTTTTTAGAATCGATTTTTGGTCCTTAAAAGTCCTTAATTTTGGCCAAAATCGGCAGAATGTCCTTAATTTTAATCATCTGAAATTTCTGTCTGTTTTTACGACTGCCATTTTGAGTGTGAATTAGCATTTTGCAGGAATATTTTTTGCGATTCACTGACAAATATGGCTATTTTTTGAATGGGTTCATGAGTTCTAATTTGTCCCTATTTGTAATATAAATAATGGTGGGATACTCGAGTTTCTGAGCAAGAAGTGAAACATAAGCATTTCAAAATTATTTCATTTTTTGTAATGAAAAGCTCTCAAACAACTTTCCGCGTTTCGGGATGTGAATTCTTTTATTAAAAGGTTCTAAATTTGGTGATTTTAAGATCGGTTTCTATAGAAAATTTTTAATTCCGAGATCTGGGAATTTTTTGACAATTTTTTAGAACTTTCTAACATTGATAAATTTCATTAAAATAATGGTAATATATTGGGATTATATTTAAGAAATAACATTAAAATAAAGCATTTTTATTTTTCACCGTCATATTATAAAGTTCCATTTTGGCCACATTTTATACAAGTTTTTTAATCTGAAAAATAAGCAAGTAATAATGCTATAAAGCACAGTTTACAAAACAGATTTTAGCAAGAGCAAAATAGCTGTGTAATTAATTAAAAATGTCTTTTTAATTTTTTCATGATAAGAATTTTTCCCATTTCTCAAAATGGTCAGAATTCTCAGAAATGCATCAGTTTTCTCTATAAAATTAATTTCACACTTTTTTCCTCCGATTTTTTTTTTAAAAACATTTCTGGGTTTTTGCTGTTACAGAATTGGTAGGAGTAATTTTCTTTAGGATTTTAGACATTGAAACTTGGAAAGTTTAGAAAGATTTTAAGGCAAATTTATAGACTCACGATTCTAAAAGATTCCAGAAAAATGTCTCCATGGTAGTAACACGCTGTTTCTTACATTTTGGAACACGTCTAGAAGAACAATGAAAACATAATAGTTGAATGTTTTACTTCTGATTCTAGAACCGCTTTATTAACATTTTTTTATTTTCCCTTTATTTTCTCTACTTTTCACTAGACACAAGCATGGAAAATATCAAAAGTGCTTCTAATCTTATCATATGGACAGACATTATAGAAAGGAAATTTTTTATTAATAAAGAAATTGAAAACTGACAATTCGAAAGATTCATCTAATATGTCTTAATGCATCATACACACAGCTGGCACTAGGCATTTTGCCACCTGACGCAGTCTCTGTGGATCGTAAATTCTGGTGCTTGGTACCTTTCTAAATTCTGCTTCCAGTGCCTGCTCTAAATTCTAAAAGTTTTGCTATTTCTAGATTTTGTTGCTCAGTAAGTCTCCAAGTTCTAAAAATTATGCCACATCAACTCTGTGACCAGACTTTACCATATGTATTTCATGTTTCTTCTGAATGTTCATATTACTAAAGAAATAAAATTAGCAGCTTTTTCCATACATTCTAAATTCATTTAGTCTTTTAGAATAACAGAAGTCTTTAATTAAATCCCAAAAATTTAAAGTGAAAAGGAAACGTGTTGAAAAAAGAAACTAAATATGTAAAGAGAAAGAAAATTATTCTTCAAAGATATGTTCAGTTATTTACAGTTTCAGCCTTTACTATAATTTACCATTTCTATTTCCTCACCAGAATGCAAATCAGACAGTTTTTAAACTGAGGTTATTGTAGTGTAAGACGAGTGTGTTTCTGACCTTCACTTGCTCCCTGCATTAGTTCTGTCAGCTCTGATAATTTGTAATTATTAGTCTTTCCATTACTGCTGCTGACATTTGAGTTTATTATGAAAATAATGTTACTGAACCAGATTAAATTGAAATTAAATTGTATAGTCTTTAACCACTAGTCCATATTTTTAGTTTGAATTTGATTTGTTTAATTATATCACCACAAACTGTAATTGATTTTGTTAGCATAGGAACAGGCCTATATGTTCCAAGTTCTTTTTGAATAAGAAGCTTATTTAAACCTTTATTGAAATTTATTATCTGATTTTTAATTACTTTCAGATATAGTGATAATTTGTTTCACGTCTGTCGGGGGGGGGGGTCGGACTGTTTAACTTTTACCAGATCAAGTAAACCCTCACTGGAGAGGTTGGCAGTTAGGAGATAAAACAGGCAGAAACTAATGAGAACATTGTTTTGCATATTGAGACAAATTTGTAATTGTTAGAAAACATGCTTAAGGAGAAGGAAATCAATATAAATTAGTCAAAATGTGTGGGCAGGCCTTCAAATTAAAAAGACGCATAATTATTTTATTGAGTTTTTTTATGTTTTGTAGCTTTTAATGTGTAATTATCCTAATACTGTTTAAAAATCAATGTCATAAATTGCATGTATTTTAAACTGTGAAATTTTATGAGATTGTGATATTAATAGGGTTTTTTAACAAATATTATTAAAAAATAAATTTAATTTAATAGTGGCTATGTAAATCCATAATGACTAAGGTTATCTAATACCTAATTTAATTAGAACTAAATGTTTTCTCTTAAAAATTATCTCTCTATATTAAAGCAAGTTTTTGCCTTTCGTTAACATGCTGAGCCCGGCGTCGGACCCTGGGTACTGGCACTGGAATTTTCGTTTGGCTGGCATCGGTCCATGTGGCCGATAGTATTAAAGTTAAAAAATAAGTATAGTCTCAATGAAATGTGATCAAATGTAGTTTTAATGGAATTTATTCAAACATTCTAAACAAAAATACGGCTTAGCTTTACACATATTACAATACGAAACAACTATTTTGGTAACATTTTTGGCTATCTTGCATAAACAGAACTTTCAGATATGTGAAATCTTTCATTGACAGCTAGCAGTTTTAAGTGCCAAAGTGGTATAGTGTTATGAAATTTTGTAACTGGATTTTCTGGGCTGGGAAAAGTATGTGCATCTGGGAATGTTCTCCCTTGAAAATACACTTTTATTATTTTCTCGCCACCTATAAGATGCCCAAAAGTCCATGCCAGTGACAGATGCAATCTTATGTGCTCTTAGCAACAATAAAATTCATCAACTTCATCTGATATTACTGACAAGTGAAATAAGTCACATTTTTTTCATTAATGATAAATAGACTTTTTAAGTCTATCAGATAACAATTTTAAGTTATGTTATAAGTGAAGGGTGAGTGATGGTACTTGAAATTGCATGATATCATTTATTTTTATTATTGTAAAATAAAGGTGCAATTTTCCAAGTTATATACCTAAAGTATAGGTGGGAATTCAAGCCATAGAAACATTTCTTGCTAATTTCTTCTTCTTTAGAACTTTGATTTTTCACAGAATCTGTTATTGATTTTTATTTTCACTATTGATTTTTTTACCTATTGAGTGATGCTTATGTTATTTATAGAAATATTAATGTCACAGGTCATAAGACAGAAAACCCACTGCTTCAGATGAAGTGCATTGTGTATCAGCAACCTAGTACACCAAGAATTCCAAGTCAGATATAACAACTTTATCGTTTATTTACCTTTCATTACTGTGAACTTTTCCCATGCTTTTCTGTATTTTCTAGAATGAATTTTCTTTTCCCCATGTAGAGAATACATACATTGCTAGTAAAAATATTAAATGAGCATGCATATAAAATGACCACGCATTTGAACTCGATGTAATGAAGGCATTCAGAAAACCTAAGCAGGGTTCGTACGGTCCTTAAGAGTCCTTAAGTTTTTTGGAATCGATTTTTGGTCCTTAAAAGTCCTTAATTTTGGCCAAAATCGGCAGAAGTTCCTTAATTTTAATCATCTGAAATTTGTCTGTTTTTACGACTGCCATTTTGAGTGTGAATTACCATTTTGTAGGAATATTTTTGGTGATTCACTGACAAATATGACTATTTTTTCAATGGGTTCATGAGTTATAATTTATTCCTATTTGTAATATAAATAATGGTGGGATACTCGAGTTTCTGAGCAAGAAGTGAAACATAAGTATTTCAAAAATATTTAATTTTTTGTAATGAAGAGCTCTCAAACAACTTTCCGCTTTTGGGAATGTAAATTCATTTATTAAACGGTTCTAAATTTGGCGATTATCAACATTTGGGCGATTTTAAGATCGATTTCTATAGAAAAATTTTAGTTCCGAGATCTGGGAATTTTTTGACAATTTTTTTAGAACATTCTAACATTGATAAATTTCATTAAAATAATGGTAATCTATTGGAAATTATATTTAAGAAATAACATTAAAATAAAGCATTTGGGTTTTTCACTGTCATAGTTCCATTTTGGCCACATATTGTACAATTTTTTGAATCTGAAAAATAAGCAAGGAATAATGCTATAAAGCACAGTTTACAAAACAGTTTTTACAAAAAGCTAAATAGCCGTGTAGTTAAATAAAAATGTCTTTTTAATTTTCTCATGGTAAGAATTTTTCCCATTCCTCTGGGGACCACGGAACCGACAGTATTAAAGTTAAAAAATAAGTATAGTCTCAATGAAATATGATCAAATGTAATTCAGAAGTCAAACAACAAAAATCAGCGTTAATTTACAAAATTTTGTAAATTAACATAATATTTAAATATATAATATTTGTAATATTTAAATATATAATATACATAATAAACATAATATTTAAATATATAATATTCATAATATTTGTAAATATAATTTTGTAAATTAACGCTGATTTTTGTTGTTTGACTTCTGAATTAGTATTTATTCGGCGTGTTATTGTGTCTTAATTATGATCAAATGTAGTTTTAGTGAAATTTATTGAAACATTCTAAACAAAAATACGGCTTAGCTTTACACATATTACAATATGAAACAACTATTTTGGTAAAATTTTTGGCTATCTTGCATCCAAATAGTTTTGAATTGTCATCATAACATTTTGAACAATACTTTCAGACTTTATGTGCATCTCCTTCCTTTTTGTATAATTTATGAATAATTTAAGTCGGCAATATTGCACCGCATGATCGGAATATTGCCGCCAGCTGAACAAAAAGGATAGCAAATTCGGTGCAGGGCTCAGTGTGTTAAACCTTTACCGTGGTCACAAGGTAATATAAAAATTCATGTGAAACTTATTCTTTGCATCTAGTGAGACTTAATGCAAAACAACTTTATAACCGCTAATGCTTTAGTGGCTTAATAGAACCTTGAAGTACTGGGTGGCCATAATTAAACTGACAGTGCTCACAGTGTTCTGTAGTGCGATCTATATGCGAGAATGACGCCACATTTTGTAGGAAGATTAAACAAGACGGGGGACAAAGGATTCCGCGAAAAAAAATTAGTTCCAAAAGTCACCACTAGGGGAATATTTGGCACTGTGTAATAAAAAATAGTGTGTTAACAAATGCAAATTAATACGGAATAAAATTACCTTTAATTATGGATATGCCTTACAGTACGGTATGAAAATCTTACGAAAGATTATCAACTTCTATCCGTACAAGATCAGCCGTGTACAGGAGTTACTGTACCCCGACCATGATAAGCGATTGGCTTTTGCTTTCACCTTTCTTGCCAGAATGGAGGTGGATGATGCTTAGCCGTAGAAAATCTTATGGGGAGATGAAACCCACTTTTACCTGAATGGAACTGTGAATACCCAGAACTGCCGAATTTGGGATGACAAATCACCACATGCAGTTACAGCAATTCCCTTACATTCACCCAAGGTAACTGTTTGGTGTGGGTTCACAGCGGAATTTATCGAATTATCCCGACAGGACCGGAAACCAATTCTGTTACCGGAGAGAAATATCGCCACATGTTGAACAGCTTTGTCATTCCGGCACTTCAGCAAAGACAATGCCTGGGGGAAATCATTTTCATGCAAGTTGGAGCCCCTCCACACGTTGCTGTACGGGTGCAACAGATGCTACGGCAGAAATTCACAACAGAAAGAGTTATTAGCCGTTACTTTCCAATTGCATGGCCACCTTGGTCGCCTGATCTTACCCCATGCGACTTCTGGCTATGGGGTTACCTTAAGTCCAAGGTCTATCAAGGAGTGTTCCAGGACCTGGCTACGTTGAAGGATAACATATCACAGACTGTACGGGAGATTCCTGCAGACTTGTTACTTTCTGCTGTTGTGCATACTGTGCACGGAATGCAATATGTGGTCCACAACAACGGCAGCCACATTGAACCTCATTTGAATGCAAAATAAAAGGTAATTTCCGTATTGATTTGCATTTGTTAACACTCTATTTTCTATTACACAGCACCAAATATTCCCCTAGTGGTGACTTTTGGAACTAATTTTTTTCTTCGTGAAATTCTTTGTTCCCTGTTTAATCTTCCTACACAATGTGGCGTCATTCTCGCAAATAGATCGCGCTACAGAACACTGTGAGCACTGTCAGTTTAAATTTGGCCACCCGTTATATTAACTGAGTTACAACCTCTGGAACTCTACATGAAGCTACGACACTAACAGCGTCAGACAGAGGTCAGCTAACTTTCAAAACTTGTTAACTGTGCCTACATCAGGCCTTTCAGGTTTGTTCTGATCAGCAGGCCTCTCTATAGGCAAGCAGGAGTGGTGACAACAGCCAGTCTTTTGTTATACATCATGCTGATTGTGATTTTAATGCTCATTTTAACCTATGCTGCTTGACATAAAATCTACTTACTATATACTAAACCTCTAGACTGAGGAAGTATGTGACAAAATGAGACATTTTTAAAAAAAGCTAACTGTTAGTAAAACATTACTAAAATATCACTTATCTTCTTTCAAATATGTCCAGTTATTATGAGTGTAAAATATTATTTAATGCTACTTGATAAATTTCATAAAATTAATTTTATTCTCAAACATATTAATAATTCTGTTAATTAAGTTATGTTTAATAATAATGCATCCTACTCACATTCAGGCATAGATATAATATTTGTAATTGAATTTATTCAGTTCTCATTTGCTCATAGGCCCTTAATTTTTTTTATTAATGGTCCTTAAAAATACTTAATTTCTTTGTGCAGATATGTGTATGAACCCTACTAAGTGATTTAAGTATCATAGTTTGTTGCTATATTAGAAATAGAGGTAAATGTATTTTCTTTGAATATTAAACTTTAACCCTTTCCCGCATGCTACCTTTTAAAGTTGGAGTTTTGATTAAAAAAAAAAAAAAAAAGGTAGGCAGTCTAATTAGGCCTAGAGGAGTACACAAGTAAAATTTTGTGAAGATAGCACTTATTGTTTTAATTCTGTGGGTGTGCCCAATTGGGCACACTGATTGAATAGAGCTTCAAAAAGAGTGCTGAAACGAGCATTGTTGTTAATGAGCTGACCGATGAGATGCGGAGAAACAAAGAATACAGACTCTCAGTTGTCCTAGATTATCGGTGAGCCTGATCTGGGCACAATCTAGGGTTCGCCGTTTGATTTTAGGCAGGATTTCAAGGTAAAAATTTAAAACTAATATGGAAAAAGGAGATTAGCATACGGCCAAAAAAATAACATAGAAATTTTTTTTCAAACAATTCAATTCCTTATATACCCTAAAAAAAAATTGGAAGATCATCTTTGAAAAATGAGGGTCTTAAAAAACTAAATGTGGCTAAAATATATGGACTGGTTTGTGTTGAGCTGCCATCTACTATAAATAAAGAAGATTCAGAGTAACCTATAAACCCTTTTTCATTCAATTTTTCTGTGCTTACAGAAGGAAATTTTTAGGTTTGTCCAGACTGGACACACTGAGCTGCAAAGGGTTAAAGAATAATTGCTTAGTTAGTGTATTTTTTCAATTTTGCGTGCAAAGATGGATATGATTTTCATGAGGGTATTTGAAGGAAATAATCACTTTTATTTAGGCCATTGCATTATATTTCTTAGCCATTATTTTTGTAATGACTTTGCTTATTTTGTTATTAATTTTCTGGTATGAATCATATATTAAAATAATACTTTTTATTAGGTGGTTTGATAAGAGCTTTACACTAATCATCACTGCAGATGGAAAAGCTGCTTTGAACTTTGAGCATGCCTGGGGAGATGGTGTAGCAGTTTTGCGATATTTCAATGAGATATATGCTGATTCTTTAAAAAATCATTTTGTTGGACCTAAAACAGTATCTGCAAATGTTGATGCTTCTCACAGAGTTCGAAGGTTAGGTAAGTGAAATCTAATTTAAAATTATGTGTAAAGTTAAAAAATTAATTAATTAAATGAATATAATATTTGCATACAGTATTACAATGTGTATTGTTTAGTTTTCCCTCTTTATTTATTTATTATTTTTTACCGCATGAATGTGTTTGCATTTTATGTAAACTATGCATGTGTAATGTATTTTATGTATACTTATAAAATGTTACATATATATATGTGTAAGATAAAAAAATATGAAAATCAAAATTGTGATTTAAAATGCCTCTTAATTGCTTATTTTTAATTTGGGTACTTTCTCTTTAGTAATAACTCTCTCTAAACTGTGTCATATCTGAAAACTATTTCCGCATTATGTCATCTTAAAACTTCTGCTTTGCATGTAAGTTTTAGCTAATGAGATTAATGAAAAATTTTGCCATAATACCGTTGCAACCCAACTATCCTCCCTCTTTCTGTGCCTATGCTTGCTAAAGGTCATCTCTTGTTTTGCTGCTTTTGTTTAAAATGTAATGCACCATCATCAGAATTGTGGGGTGCAAAATGGTCCCACTGTGAAGTGCAACAAGTAATAAAGATATATTTGGAATATCAAGTGATTTTGTGATTCTTCAAAAGCTTCTTCTGGCATCTTCTGCTACGTAAATGGTATTTTCAGTGATCTTCTAATCCTCAATCCACTTGTGACTGCAAAATAATGTCTTCTCTAGTTAAGCACTCATCTCTCTTCAATTTACTGCAAGGAACTAAATTTTATAGATTATATGTATATATTACATGTATATGTAATTTAAAACTTCTAATTACATCAAAACCTAACTAACCATTTATATTGTTATTACATAAATGTTTTACATTATTAAACGTTGTGTATTAAATGTTTTTCTTTGATTTTTGATTTTGATATATATATTCTGTTCCATTTGTATATAATATATAATTTGAGGATTCCATATTAACTTCTAGGTATAAAACCAAAAAGTGCATCAATAATGTATTTTTCAGTATTATTAACTTCATTCTGAAGAATTTTCTGCAGTCTAGTTTGCATTATTTTATTCATAAATTAAAAACGATTTAATGTTTAATATGGCATTAGAAAATTACATAAAAAACAACAGCCGCAGTATAATTAAAAAACAGTTCTTACACGTGAAAAGGTTGAAAGCCATTTGGGTTAAGACTATTTTCTCAAATATTCAGATACTCTGCATACATGTAACATACCATTTGAAATGCAAAACTCAATATTTACTATACATTCATTGATGTAAAAAATATGTCTTTCTTCTCCTATGGCTTGAAAAAAAAATTTATTTGCCTTTTATTAAATTTTATTTGCCAGTTTATTGTTCAATGATCCATTTTCATTGTGCAAAATTGTATTCATTCAAAGAATTCAATTTGTTTTCTCATTTTTCTGAGTATAAAACTGAATGCAGAGAAGTTAGATGTTTAAATGACTCTCACATTTTCCCACTACTCGAAAGTGATAGTTCCTTCTTTTTTTAACTCCCCCTCCACACACACACACTGAATCAAAAATTATCTAGTGGTGCCATTAAACCTTTTCGCGACGGCGCACCTTTGTTTAAGATGCTCGTGCGGGATGGAAGAGAATCAAAGGCAGTCACCGTACAGGACAGAGGTTTTGCATCGCTTAGCCTAATTTTATAACAAAAGTCAGAAAAACAAAAGTTTCGCTTCTACCATTGTAATTTTTGGTATCATTTTAGATTATTGAGCTCTTATATATCTTAAAATTAGCCCTTAAAACATTTTTTTTTCTTTATTTTACATGAAAATATACTAAAAAAATTGCTTATCTTCTAAAATAATTTTCAGAAGCGCTATTCAGATTATTCCAAAGTTTAATTGATAAAATCCATCAATAAAGTTTAAAATTAATAAAAAGAACACAATAAAGACTATTTACAGTAAGAAGTAACAAAATTTAAAATGAAAACGAGTGTGGTAAATCTCAAAGCACAGAGAAGTATCACTTTGTAACTCTTAGAAAAAGTATCACTTTTTAACTCTTTAGAAAATGAATCAGTACTCTCATTTGCGTTAGTAAATGGTTCACTAACCATACTAGGATATTCTTCTGATAAATAGCGCCTTCCCGCCATAATAGACTGGAGGTGAGGCTTTCCTAAATAAAAAAAGAAGGAACAGAAATATATCTGAAGGCAATGCAAAACGTAAAAAAACTCTGCATAGTAACCCTAAAAAACCATACATAGTAGAGGAAAAAAATAGAATAAACAAAGGAATTGGATATAAATCAGATACGAGAATGTTTTCATTAGCACGCAGTGATTTAAAGAGCCCACCTCTGTTTATGCTTACCTTCCACCCCCACCCCCCGAACAGCTGATGAGTAAAATACTAAATCAAGCAGAATATATCAAACTCAAGGTCAGGAACCTAAAACTGTGTTCATTTCAAAAGTAATGGACGCAGGATGCCATCTAGTGGCCTTCAGAAAAACGTTTCACCTTAAAATGAGTATACGCATCACCCGTCCTCTGAATGCAATCTTTACTAATGCGTGGATGGGACGCCCGGCTGTGAGAGACGTTCTTATGGAATGCGTATATGGAACACCCATCCTGAAAGGGTTAAACACTGCAAAGCTTAACAGTAATACTCCTTGACCACTGGACAAGTAAAACAAACACATGATGAAAAATGTTCTTTTTACTGTTTCAACTCATTTACTTTTTTACAACTCATTACTTTTAAAAAAAGAGAAGGTATATTTGATTACCAATGTGATGAAGCAGTATTTATCTTTGGAATAATAATTCTGTAGTGATTGTTTCTTCAAATTATTGTTCTTTATCTTCCAGGCAGTTAACCAAAAGATATTCAGATGGGAAGAAGGTTAAAAAAAAAGAATGGGTGGATATACAATAACCAAATTTGATAAGTATAATTCTGAAACAATTGAGGTAAACCTGCTAGGTGGCATGTTAAGCAGCTGCTTTCTTCAACTTTGCTATAAAAAGTGATGACAGGATATATTTGCAGGGCAAGTAGGCAGAGTGTGCAGTAAATGCAAGATTAAAATAAAATGAGTGAAAATAGGTTATGTTTGTTTTCCAGTTTACTATTAAATACAGATTTAAAGTCAAATTGTATGCTGTTTTGTATACAATTTAGAAAAGAGGAATTTCACATAAAACACATAAAAGAAACAAGTCAGTAGCTGACAAAATGAAATGCATCCATATAAACGAATAAATTATGCATCCTATATTATAATGCATTCTATTCTAATTAGATCTATAAAATGTCAGTTAGACAGTAAATTTTGTGATTTAATCAGCAAGCATTTAATCATTTAAATTTTATTTTATTTTATTTACTTATTTATTTTGCTTCAATGTAAATGACTTATTAAGTTTTGTGCCTTGGATCTTTAATCAACCAAACTAGCTTACCTAAATGCAACAATTGGCTTTACTAATATTTGTATTATGTTGTGCTTCAATGTTTTAGTTAAAAGTTGCCAAACTTGGTGGTATAAATGCATTAAACAAAACTTAAGCGAGCATTGTGTGTGATATTGGTTAGTAAGTTTTGTTTTGGGAAGTAGATGTTTTGCATTTTATCTACCATATAATTCAAAGGGATGGATTGCATTGTATAACATGTACAGTCTATCCCTTCAAATTAAAGGTATTTAATGTGTGAAGGATCTACCTGCCAGCATTTGTATTACTCCTTAATAGTTATAGCAAACAAGCTATAGCATTTTTTAGGAATTTAAAGAATAATCCTCAATATTTAACGCTTAAAGTGCATAAATGGATGCTTGCACTTTACGTGGTTCGCCCATGGCGCCAACATGAATTTTTTATTATTCGATGCATACTATGTTTCAATATTATCTACAGAAGATAAGATGAGTTATGTAATCGTGTTTAATGCATTTTTCCTGGTGGGGGCATCGCTCACCCCTGAGGCGTTTCAGACCATTTTTGCGATTTATTATTTAAATTTTTGTGACCTATTACTCTTCAAAACATTGTAGTATCAATGATCATTATTTAAAAATTTATCTGTATCGATATTTACTCTAATTATATATTTTTACTGTTGGTCGTGTCACCGGTGGCCTCCACAGCAGTCAACGTGTTAAACAATAATTTTAATATTGTAAAGATATTCTGAAATATGAAGTGTTTATTTGTTTATTATTATTATTATTATTATTAGAGGTATGTTAAACATATTTGAAAATATAATTTAGATTTCACTCTGGATGAAGCAATAAGGTGTAGCATTCGGAAAGCACGAGATGATTTGAAGAAAATCACTGACAGCTTGCAGTTAAATATCCTGCAATATGAACGACTGCATAGAGAGAACATAAAGAGCTATAAACTTAGTCCGGACTCAGTTGCACAGTTAGGCTTGCAGGTAAGTAAGGTTTATATGCATTATGTTCCCTTGGGCATTTAAAAAATAAAAACAGTATGGATTGAAATATGGATAAATGTTAAAAATAATTAAATTGTTTGACAATCGAGTTTTTTGTCAACTGAAGGGAAAAACTTATGTGTAAATTGGCATCTATTTTAATGGCATTTTTTGTATAAGTTAGAACTATTAAGATAGTCTGATGTTTCAATCTCACTCTAAAGAGACAGCAAAGCAGTACCCCCCCCGGGGGCGGGAAATAAAGAAATACTGTACCACTCCTACATAGCTTCAAGTGATGATAGAAGAATATGAATCATGCATGCATATTTGTTATCACACTTATGATTGTCATGAGGAAAGAATGATGGGAATTGTGGAGCTTTTGTATTTAAAAGCACAGCAGAATCTTGGATTATAAACAAATTAACTGAAAAAAAGTCTCAGATTGGCAATAAATGATTTTCAAAGGTGTTTGGAATGTAATTAAAGCTCAGAGACTTCTAGGAACATCATTTTAATATTTCCCATTGCATAATTCTTATTGACAGAGCAAAGTCAAAAGGGGATATACAGGACCATGAAATCAGCATGGAGGAAATTATGGCCAGATTGTGTTACAGGCAGAGATTTTTCAGAGGCTTTGACACTGGAGGACTTTTTCTTATCTGTGATATTATGTTTTAGGTAAAATCATAGGCTTGTAAGTTAACAGTGAAAATGTGGAAGAGTTATTAGAGGATTATAAAAAAGACCTCAACAAGAATGGACTGAAACAACTTCAAAAGCAGTAATAAAGTTGATTTGTAGGAAATGTCTTCAGAGAAAGCAGATGAACCTACATCTTTGATTTTCAAAATTTTTGAAAAATGAGTAAGGTGCAATGTTTCATGTACTCTGATAAAATGATGACAAGGTATAGCACAAACATTTTCTTTGAAAATGCCAAGTGTCTGTGTAGAAGCATTTTAAAATGTAAATGATAACAAAGCATATTGAATGAATTTTGGGTGAAATGGAGGACCAATTAATCTCAAGTACTTAAGTGATGAGAACCCAAAAAGTATGAAACATTCCCAGAAGAACAGTTACTTGATGTTCATATGGAAGGGTACTTCTTATTCAAACAATAACATTTCTTTCTCATCACTTTCTATATTATGCATCCCAGTAATCTTTTTATGGATAGGGTAAAATTAAAATAAATATTTATCTGTTTAATGTTGTATTTACTTCCCTCTTCCTTGTCTAGGATATAATGATTTCTATTAATTTTATGGTATGAATTTGTTCTATTAATTTTATGGTATAAATTCATGGTGTTGATCTAAACTTTAAATAAGCAATCATTTATAGTCCAGGAATGGGTTAATCCATTTTATATCAATTCATATGGGGTGCAAACATTTCAAATGATGAGTGCCCTTCAGGAATGAATTAAGTTCATGAACCAAATTTGCATTGTACCTATTCTCACTATGAAGTATTATGACCTATCCATACATTATGATCTATTCCTTTAATTCTGTCAGAATGATTCGTGCAAGTTTAATATCATCTCTGATAACTTTTTTGGTTGATGAGATTTTATAGTTTGATAAAATATTTAACTTTCATGTGTTAAGGTCTGTAAAATATGCCACATTTTATGTCAGAAATGCATTCCCCTACCCCTGAAATCTTACGTTGCTTTAAATGCAGTTTCTGAAATTAAGTTGATAACAAATAAGATGATAGTTTTTATAAATTTTTATCTTTCAGTTCATTTGGATTTTTTTTTATATGGTCAACTTTTCCAAATTTTCACCTATCTAGTATTCATCATTTCTCAAGCTTTCTCAATAATCGAGCTTTTACCATATTTCAAATGTTGTGCTGAGAGCTAAATGCCTATAATGGTTATGTATCAACAAGTGACAAAGTGAATGAAGTTGCAAAATACTGGTAATTTCATCCTGGCTGTGATTCTGGACAGTTGAGTATGTTAGTGGTTTTATAATTTTACTAATAAGTTTAAGCAAGTTTGCCTCAAAATTTCTGTTTGAAATTATCTCTTTGTTAGGTAAATAACTTTTAAGTATTTTGTAATAAGTAGCTAACTAATCACAAAGGATATTATCTTTTAAAGATAAAGCTATTTAGTTATTTGTGAATTAATTTTATGCTAATTAGATTTTTATTAGAATGTCATCAGTTTGTCCATTTAGTCGATAAAAATTTATCAATCAAACCATCAATATCACGGCACTAAACTAAGTTATTCTTACGCAAAAATTATTGCAATCCCAAAGCTGTTTGTAAGGGATTTAAATACTAATAGTAGTTAAGTAATAGTATAGTTTGAATAAGATATTTAATAATTAATTAAACATGTTAAAATTATGTGAAAAAAATTAATATTTAGCTATCAATATATTTGAACTACAAAATGTAACCAACAAAAATGTGTTACAGGTGCCAAATTTTAGATTTCAGATACAAAATAAATATAAATTTGATTTTTTTCCTTTTGTGATGTTATTATTATTGTTTATGTATGCTCTGACAAATATTTAATAAACAAAATTTAAAATTTATTTAAAATATTTTTTATACTATTAGTAAAATTTTTCATTTTGTTAAAAAATATGGGCTGTCATCTGTTTTCAGATTGTGCATTCGGCCTGCTTGCAAGTTTGAGACCACTGCATTACTGTGTATGTTGGAATGGCTGAAAATATTCAAAGACAAAAAATTTTCTTCTATTTAATTTTTCAGCAATCTTTAAAGTTTTTTTTTGAGGGGGGTCGGTTTTATATATTATACAAAAAGAATTCTTATTTATTACAACGTAATGTTATCTGTTTTTTATGTTTAATTACTTTCTAATTAAAAATTGTTTAAATTCATTTAGTACTTTTATTATTGCTAATTTCTAGATGGCATTTTATAAAATATATGGAAAATTTGTGGCAACTTATGAATCTTGCAGTACATCAGCATTTAAGCATGGAAGAACTGAAACTGTCAGACCAGCTACGATAGCTATCAAGCAATGCGTTGAAGAATTCCACAAAATGAAACGTATTTCAGATTCTGAACTGCGAGCGCTTGTGAAGGAATGTACTAAAGTTCACAATCAATTAACAAAAGAGGCAGCAATGGGTGAGCAATGCTAATGCAAGCATTCCTGTATAATTCTTTAATATTATGTGTATTATTGTACTTATATCCTATGAAATGTATAAAATAAAATTAGATTTAAATAAGATTCAGAAATACTAACATTTGTATCACATGTAATCAGTTTTTAGCCTAATAACCTATCTTAAATCTGGTTTTGTCTTAATTACATACCCGAACTTTAAAGGTTAAGGTTATTTATTGGTTTTCATACAACAAAATTTTAAAAATGGAAATGCCTCTCTTTCTATATTTATTTCTAAATTTAACTACTTTGGAAAAAAAAAAAAAAACTGGAAATAATAATCATAAAAGTTAAAATGAATATAGCAATACCTTGCATAGTCTGAGAAATGAGTTCCATCAGCATTCTGTTCAACTGTTTCAAATGGACTAATTGAGGAACTAAATATGTATAAAAATTAATAATTGGTTTAAAAAAATGTTCTTCAATAAATGATACATGATTCATGAATTCAGATGTCTTTATTAAAAACAATTTATGCTTGTTTTTTGTATTTCATTTTTTTATTCTATAAAAAGTGCCAAAACAATGCCTGGATACTTTTTTGTTAGATCTTTTTCTCTTCATATATGTGTTTATAGCAATGAATCGCATTGTTTATCATACAGGGAATAGCAAATTTGCATGAGTATTGGAATCAACTTCTTTAATATGCTGTTACATCGCTTAGTGCTTTCTACACCCTCACTGAAAAATAATGAGCTGATTGATGATTTTGAAGAACATTTGAGAACTTTTTTGCCGACTTTAGAGAGAAACAGCTTGCAAATTATTAATATACACATACTAAATTAATTTCAACACATTTATGTTTATAAACTGTTGTTATATTTTGAACTGTTTTATGTGGAGAAAAATTTTCATAAAATCATTCTCTATGCTCACACAGTAGTGATGCAGTTATTACTGAATTTCAGTATTATGTACTGTCATATCTAGACTCTGGAGTTCTTTAACATCATTCATCTAAAGCATATACAGTATTTCCTTGTGTATTTTGTTTCCTAGCTTTTAAGCACCAGCACATGCTCTGAAAATATGTAAAATAATCGCATAATTTTCTTCTTACTCAGTGCATTCAGAAAATGAGCTTCTCTGAATGTAAAATCCACATAGTGTTTATAATGTTACTGTTTAGATGTTTATATTCTTACTAAGAAAGTAAATTATCTTAAACTACCAACAAAAGACATGCCAAACCTTTTTCTTCTAATTATTGATTGTCAGTCTAATTTAAGAACCAACCAATCATAGCAGTGCAAACATGAACTGACATTCAGTCTAAGATTTCTCTGAGTCAGTTGTATATTTACCTACTGTAATTATTTATGGATGATTGGAGGCCTAAGGATTAAAAATAGGTAAAATTGAAGTTACAGAAATGAAAATATCTTATTAGATATTGTTAATATTATTACTTTGTATTCTTAATGGAGTATAAGTTTTCTTAAAAGACATGATAATTACCTTTAGTATAGCCATGGCTACTTTTCATTTGTTATGTTTTTACCATATTTGTATCTTTCAGAAATTAAAGTTTTCTCATAATTTTTCCCTCTCAAATTTTGGATGGTCAAAACAGAGGAAAATACAGTATATTGTTTGTTATTTCTATATCTGTCTTTCTTAGCATTCCTGTGTATGTGATTTAAAAGAAATTCTGCCATACAAGAATTTTAAAAATTTTAATTTTTTACAGTTTGTAAATGATGACAGCTTTTTGGAAAATATTTAAAAAGGAAATGTATTTCTACCCTTTCATTTATGTTAGATAATCTTTCATGCATTTTTAATCTGTGTAATCTTGCTACAAAAATTATAAAAGCTTGCTATAATAAGTTTGGAATGACTTTTATTTAGAATCTCTCAGGACTTGCATATTAATTTGTTTCACTGTAGATTTTTAATTGACTCTTGCCAGTTTCAAAATGAATTATGTCATTATTTTGTAAACATGAATGTTATCATTGAAAGTGCTTGATGTAATGTACATAATCCTTTTTAGGAAACCTGAATCTTGTAAATTTAGTGATTTCAAACTAGAGGACGATGTGCATTGGTTTACGTAATACATACTAAAACTTTTTGTGTTTTTTAGGTCAAGGGTTTGATAGACACTTGTTTGGCTTACGTTACATAGCAGAAAAGAATGGTAAAAAAATTCCTGCCTTATATCAAGATCCTGTGTATGCTGAAGCTAATCACTTCATAATTTCAACATCAACATTATTTGGACCTGCATTTAGTGGTGGAGGATTTGCACCAGTTGTAAAGGATGGTTTTGGTATTGGTTATGGCTTTTTGGAGAACATTATGGGGTTTTTAGTGAGCTCTTATTCTCCTTACAAAGATGGAGCTGCATTTGTAGAAGCATTAAATGCAAGTTTTGATGAAATTCATGAAGTGCTAGCAAAAAGTTCATTATGAAGTTACCAATCTCCTTTAATGAAATTTAATTTTTTACCAAGTGTTATTTATAATATATTTATTTTTATTTCAGAAGTATTTTAATCTTATTTTTAAAGAATTAAATTATGTAAAATAATTTATTTTTAATCTGAAATGTGACATATGTATAATTTTATATCAAATTGAGATATATCTAAAAATGTATGCACTGTGGCAATTGTAAATAAGCTTTGTTCTAAAATGGATATTTATATGAATATATAATAAATGAATTTATTTTCATAAATATGTTTAATAAAATTATTCCAGACACGTACAGAACATGATAAAAACATAAATATGGCATTGAAATTTTTAGTTTGAAATCTGTCTAAAATTTTATTCTTTGAAGGAATAATTTTATAAATGTTCTAAATACATAGATGCATTTTCATTATAAAAACAAATTGTATTTTACTATACCTTTTAATCGAATGCTTTTTTTTTTTTTTTTTTTTTTTTATTATTTTAAGAAAATAGGTAAAGCATGTAAATAATAATAATAATTAATAATTAAACAAATGCATGGTCATTATAAAAACAAATTATATTTTACTACATCTTAAATAAAATGATTATTTATCGTAAATCATACCATAATAATAATAGAAAGAAATATGGAATAATAAACCAAATAAAGTAAGTTAAATTGTCAAATACAAAGATATATACATGTTACAAGTGACACTGTAAATAACTTATACTTCAAAAATTACTGAAACACATTTAGTAGTGGAAATCTGAAGGGGCAGTCATTTGGAAGCACAATTTTATGTTAGATCAGAGAAGTAATGGATTATACATTGCATAGGTCTAATAATCCCAGTTTTCTGGTGAATCATAAAGAACATCTTTTTTCCCCCAACAGTTATATGCACTAATAAATAAGAAAAAGAAATGTGTTAACTTTCTGAAAATTACTCATCTGCAAATTTATCTGTACATACCCAAAAATAATAGTGTTCCATGGAATATACAATCTATGTAATCTATTTTTGCAGGGAATATGTAAAAGACAAACCTAAGTAACATTAATCAAAAATGATAAAATGGTTTCTAATATGCAAATCGAGGCATTACGTTATCTGGCAGCGAATCCAAAGTTTTGTGCAAAGTGAATATGAGAGAGAATTTCTGCAATACAGCATTTGATTAAAGTGTGTAAAGAATTGAAACAGTTTGTTAGGGCTACGAAGAATCTTTGGGGAGAAATTGTGGCCTGACAAATTATTGGCCATTTAAAAGCAGAGCAAACAGTCATCGAAGCAGTGAGATGTCTGAAATTGTTTCCATAACTTAAAAACTGTGTCTTGAAATGTATTAAGATAGTCTTTAAGCTATGGAAACAATTTCCGAATCTCTGGAGCTATCGTAAGGAGGCCTAGATAAGGTCTTAAACAAATAACAAATGCTTCTGAAGATTGATATCTGGTAATAACAGTCCATCGTAACGAGAAGTCTACAGCTTGGCAGTTAAGTTTAGAATTGCAGCTGTTCTGGAATTGTTGCATTATGACAAACTGTATGCAGAAGCCTTTATGCTAGAAAGCCAAGTGTATGTGATTCATTGTCTTCACTACAAAAGAAGAGTGCTTTCTTAGTCCAAAGAACATCAGAACTGGAGAATGAACACCAATGTTTCCAAGTTGTTGTTACTGAAATATCGAATTTAACATATGACTCTAAACATTATTACATCTCACAGGAGTCAAGAACATAAAATTTTTCTTCAAACATTATGGAATGTGACCTTTTCAGTAATGCAAGGTGTTATGGTATAGGGAGGATTAATGATTGATTGGCATATGACCCTAACATTTTCAACAGCAGATCTGTGACTGGGGCAGAGATATCATGATGAGGTCTTAGAACTTTATGTAAGACTTTTCAGAGCTGCCTATGAATATGACTTTATATTTATGAAAAATAAAGCTTGTCCTTATTGAGTAAGACCCATTGATAAATTCCTTGAAAGTGAAGACATTGAGTAAATAATAATAATTAAATAAAATTAGTAAATTTAGTAAATAATAATAATAAATAATTAAAATCAGGCCATCAAAATCACCTGATTTTAACCTGATAGCTTATAGGCTTTCTTGGAAAAGCAGTTGCATGAGGACATCCTGCTTCTAGAAATGCAAATGCCTTGAAGGCCATAATACTGGAGGAATGGAATTCAATGCATATAGGGAAGATCACATTTCATATTAAATTTAGAATTCATAATTTTTTTTTAATCTCTCCTTTGAACATGTTATTACCATTTTTATTATTTCATGCTACAGTATTATATTGTATTACAATACACTTAAATTTTTCCCTTTGTATTGATGTGCTGTGGTCTTGCATATCATTCTACACAAATTCTTATAGCTCACAGTTTTCAGGCCTTATAACATGAACTACTTTCCTGCTTTTAAGAATTTCATATTTTTCTGATTGTTTTCTGGTATTTATTTATTTATTTATTTTTTTAAGAAAGAAAAATTCGATATTTATTCTCTCTTTGAGTTGGATGGGTAAAATCCAAATATATTATAATACATTTTCAAAGGAAACTTTCACTTATTCTGTTGCTAGAATATAACATAATAAGAGTGGCAAACTTTCATCATAGTAGAAATCACATGACAAAATCAAAGAGCCACAGCTAGATATGCATATTGTTTTATTTGAAACAATTCTTTGATAGAAAAAAGCAGACTAGGATCTCATATTTTTAATTAATGTAATTATTTAGAAGTATTAATACATAGTTCTATATTCAGTAAAGTGTATTCTAAACTTTTACAGGATGTACTGAAGTATCTTTTAGTATATCCAAATAGAAAGCCAAGAATTTTCTTATTTTCATCCCATTTCCTTAATTAAAATTAAAAAAAAAAGTAGGGATCTTTTCAGTAATATAAAAAAGTTTTTCTGCCAATGAAAGACAGTGTAATAATTTAAGAACTAGAACTGATATCTTTCCCTATATGCACTCCTCTTAAATGAATTTAGAAGATGAACAAGACAGAAGTGATGGAGAAGTTCTTATTTTGGATATGAAAATAATTTCTAAAAATTGCTTTAAACTCATTATAAAATAGAATTTTAGAAATGAAATCACAGTTTTTTAAAAAAGAATATTATTACATGATTTTTGTTCCAAATTATAAATACATTTAAAAAATAAAACTATAATCAGCCATAATTTAGTCTTGCTTGTAACATAATATACAGGGTGATTCAGAATTCATCATCAATATTTGGTGAGGAGGTAGGGAATAGGAAAAGAAGGAGATTTCACATAGGAATGCATGGGTACATATGCCATGTAGTAGGGCAAAATGATCCCAGTTCAATTGTAGTAGGGCAAAATGACCCCAGTTCAATGATGGAAAGAACACATGAAAGGAAGTAGTAAAGAAAAAAAATATATTATCTTAAATGTAACATTTCTTTGCATTGGTTTTTCAGACTTACAAAGAGGTGCTCGAACTGCTAACCATGTGCTAGAATGCATGACTCACAATGGCATTGCATGGACAACCGGACCTTTTAGAATATGCCTGGCATTTTCATGCATATCTGCAAGTTCATTCCACGTATAATGGTTCATGTTACTTCTGCAAAGTCATTTAGTCGAATGACGACTGGCTGCATGTGTCAAACAGCTGTGCTTATGTATGGAAGTTGTGTACACACAGGCCCTATACACCACCATGTGTTTGTTTGCTCCCATACTTTCCTATGTGAAATCTCCTTTTCCTATTCCCTACCTCCCCATCAAATATTGATGATGAATTCTGAATTATCCTGTATATTTACAAAGCAACTTAAATCGCTTTGTCCAATTATAAATTATTAACCTCTTCGAAATTTTAAACCTTCATAATATCATATGAAGAAAAATATTTAAAATTCCTTTTTGAAACTTGTTAATAATTTTTATTATTATATCTAATACTTTTAACTGAAATTTAACTAAACCAACTCCTTTCTTCATAAACATGTAATTATTAAAAAGTAAGCAATAAGCTTAAGAAGTACTACTCCATGGAATGCGAATTTTTACATTCTCTTTTGCAAATGCCATATTTTTGAAGAAATCAACATTTCTGTTTTCATCAGCCAACTCCACAGTCCCTTTAACAATTCCTTACACACACACACACACACACACAAAAAAAAAAAAAAATGTACTCAGTACAAAAACAACATTGATCAGACAAATATAATTATCCAGTTTGAAAGTAAAAACTCAAGCTCATCTATTACAACACATGCATATATAACCTGGTTTACCACAGAACTAGAGTTTGCCAAGTCATAGGTTGCCTATTTTGTGACAATGCATTTTAGGGTGATCTATATCCTTTTAAATTAGAAGTAGCCATTTTTTTCCCTTTAATTTCACTTTTTAAAAATTCCAGTTTAATTTTTTTAAATAATCCTCGATTAAGAAATATATTAAAACATTTACAAATTAAAATAGAAATAAAATATACACTATTACCAATCTGGTACTAGTCCGTTTTGAGGACTAAAAAAATTGCAGCAAAAATGTATGCACAAAACTGGCAAAGCTAGCAAACGCGCCCATTTAACAGCGCGCCAAATCTAGCGTATGCGCTGATTTCAAATTGTGTAAGTTTAGATAGCTCTATATTTCTTAAAAGACAATTGAAATACTAGTTTAATTTTTAAATCCTTTTTTGATATCCTATGGATTTAACAATTGGGAATTGCCCATGACGAAAAGTCTACAAAAGAATTTTTTCGAAGAAAAGGCATAATTCATTATAGAAAATGTTTGAACAACCAACGAGATGAAATTATGCTTTAGTGATAACTGGGTAGCGAAATAACAATCCATTCAGTTATGTTTAGCCTTTTTTTATATTAATTATAATAATGATCTGAAATAGTTATTTACTCTTATGCTTCCATTCAGTTATGATTAGCTCTTTTTATATAAATTATTATAATAATAATGTATTATATGAAATTAGCCTTTCATCTAAATTAAAACAATAACATCTTAGACAGTAATTTATTATTATACTTCCTTTCTTGCGTTAGGGTTGCCGCAATTATTTTTAGCAGCACTGGCATTAACAATAGTTTGGCAATTTTTTACGGTCCTCAAAACAGAATACAGACAAAAGTCATTAATCCAGAATCGTCGGGACTTCGGCGATTCCGGATTATAGATCATCAGTTTAAATCTGGTAAGATGGCATGCAGAAATTACAAAATTAAAAATATGAAATAAAGAACAATTATGATCTAAGGGTATCAAAGTTTACAAAAAGAAAAAGTTTAATATTTATTTGTTTACTTTATTAAACATTTCTTTCAATGTAAGTTGTTTAAGTTGCTTCATTTCATGTGATAATACTTTCTCATTAATTTTATTAAACAGACATAATTTCTTGTTTAGTTACAAAGTTCTGCTGTTCAAGTCCTATAATTGCTGTAATTTGTCAATCGAAATTTTTTCGTTTTTCAATAACCTCTGTGTCACTTTCTTCACTATCGGAAGTGAATTAAAATGACAAAGAACTTGATTTAAATCATATCAAAGACGGAGTACATCGAGATGAAATACTACATTTAGTAAGGAATTATAAGCCAAATAAAATAAAAACATCTGCCCTGAAGATAAGGATAGTGCTGACAGATCAACTTCCCATTCACGCGCGCCGCGGCGTTTCCTCCCCCCCCTACCGCAGAGCAGCATGAAATTGATAAACAGATTTCGGATTTTGAAACATACTTTCGCTTTGTAGATCCTTCACATATTAGTTAATATATATCGGAAATTCTATTTGACATAATCGAAAGTTCAAGCTTACTTTTATAAAATTGCTCTAACAGTCTGCAAAAAATAATAAGCCGGATCCAATTCGAATATTAAGGAACAACGCAATCTGCGACATTAACTGAATTAGATAATTTTAGCTTAGCTTATACCGTCCGTTATACATTAAACGCACATGCGTAAATGCATATTCGCTGCCATAAAGGTCTTTTGAGCATGCGTCAATGCAACACATGCGCGGAAAGGTTGTAGCTTTGAGGTCCGGATTATGGGTGTCCGAATTAACGACTTTTGACTGTATTACCAAAAAGCTTATGTGTTGTATATCATTACATTAAATGGCAAATCAAAAATGGAAAAATAAATAAATTGCATGCTGTCAGATATAATCTTTTCATACACCAAATGTATTTCTTAAGATTTACATTTGTCATACAGAAGGTTTATTTATACATGAAAACTTAGAACAGAACATAACTGTATATTTCACAAATTGCTATTAAAGATAACAGTGATTATTTGTTCCCCAGGAATAATGATACATACTCATGTAAAAACCTTTTTATTGATATATAGATATAAAATGGAACTTCTAAGTGATATAGTTTTAATTTGTTCAATTATTGTTTATTAACTCTATGATATGCAGCATTAATTTCCTTTTCATTCTCTATCCATACACAGTAGCTATAAATATTACAATATTTTACTGACTTAATTGCCAGTTTAAGAGAAAGATAAAATTTTGCAATCAGAAATTAATTATAATGCATAGTAATTTAATAAAGAACTTATTAACAACTGATAACATAATATTTTGATAATTATTAGCAACTGATAACATAATATTTTGGTAATTATTAACAACTGATAACATAATATTTTGATAAACAATTTAATAATGATTTTTACTGAATTTTCTTTATTTCTTTTATCAGACATTATTAAATTTTTTAAAATTAACTTCATAAAAATTGACCATTTTAAAATACTTCACACCTGCACCATTGTATGCCTACTTATTATTATTAATTGATTAAATTTGATTTTAAATATATTTTCACAATAATTCCAACTGAACAACCTAATTATTAATATGTAACCTTAGGAATAATTAATCATTTTATGGTAAGAATTTTGATCATTATTGCTGTTTTTTTTTAAACAAGTAAGGCTCAAATCTTAATATTACTAATAATCTTGTAATACTTCTTCATATCAATATTAAAATAAAGTTTAAACTAAAGGGCAAATAAATAATTCATCTCTATTATCAACTGCTGTAGAAACATAATTGTAAGTAATAGATGTTACATTTTCTATTTTAGTGCATTCTGCACTTTTGATTATTTTTTAAAAAATGAAAAGATTTCTAAAAAACAATTACAGTAATATTAAAACTGCTTTATTAATACTTTACCAATTATTAAAATGGAATGATATATCATGGACCAAATGAATATATTAAAAAATCCCTGAATTATATGAATCCATCATGGAATTAAATACTGAGAATACACGAACAATCATGGAAAATATAGAAAGAAAATTAAAAGTTGAATTAATTTTTTCATTGATTAAAAATATAGTATATAAAAATATTGCTATCTTTATACTGTGATATAATTGCCAAATTTGGCAAAATTCGTAGGTAACAAAGATTTGTAATAAAAGAATGTATCCTTCTAACACCATTCAGTCTTAGATCTGCCAAAAAATACTTCATTGCAAATGACTAAAATGTTTTTAAACTTCTAAATATAATATAATGAACAATTTTGATTTTATTCTAGCTGGTTGCATAAACTGCTGCTTATGGCACACATTAAACTATTTCTAACACTGCATAATGGTTTTTTTGAAATCTTTAATATAAATTAAATTTAAAAGCTACTTTAACTATTAATAGAAATCAAGTCATAATTTTTTCAAATATGGCAAATTAAGTGCAATTCATAAAACATCTTTTTATGAAAGTTTTACTATGATTGAAAATAAAGAACATTTAATACACATTTTCAATTTTAAATTTATGAAATATATTAAATATCTGAATACATAAATAAAATTGTCAATGTGCTATAACTAGGAGTTCAACAAGTAAACTAGTTTTAACTGATTATTTAAGTACTTAAATTATATCAGTCCTTATCTCCAGAATATTATATATCTTGTAAAGTAATTCATCTTTTACTTCCCAATCTTCACAATCAATAATTTAAATGGCATATAGCATTAAATTATGAATTATTGCAGTTTTTAGATACACTAACATTGATTTTTTTATAAACTATATATAAACTCTCAATAAAAATATTTGTAAATATATTCATAAATAGGATTTAAATTTCATTTAAAATAAATACAATACATAACATTTAAACACTTAAAGTAAATTAAAAAATAGTATAACTTCATTTCTTTGATTCTAGTTTGGTATTAGCAAAAAGTAGGAACAATTAAAATCATACTTCGGTATTTGATGAAAAAGGTCTTACATTACTAATTAAATTCATTAAAAATAGTATTTCTTATAATATCTATTAAACACTGACATTAAAAACAATATATATCATAAATAAATGTTAAAATTATACATATGGTTGCATACATATTAATTATGACGAGTATACTGGAAGAATGAATTCCACCTCAACCATGTCTGAGCTCTTTCAAGATATCCTGGTTCATTATCTTCAACTTCATCAAATGTTGGGGATAGCGATGTATATGATTCATCAGAAAGAAATATTTCCACAGTAGTTTGAGGAATTTCACCATGTCTATAGATATGCTTGATATTTTCAAAAGTATCCATTATCACAGAAATGCACAGGGAGATTACTACATAAATAAACAACAAAAGGAATGCATATAAATAAATCCTACTAAACCACCAGATCAAATTACTAGGGCTATTTACTAATGCAAAAGTTGCAAACATATCATCTCCATTCATAACAGCAAACAGACATTCTACTGTCCTGCTAAGAGTTTGGAATTTCACATGAAATGGAGCAAGTACTATCCATCCACAGAAACTAAATCCTGTGTAAAGGAGCACAGCACATAATAAAAATCGCAATATGTTTGGTAATGCGCGTTTTAAGGTGAGAATGAGCATGTTGTACTTTGGGAAAAATCCTAAATATCGTAGCAGTCCAATCCAAATCTGAAGGTTTCCAACTCCTAAAAGAATTGAACATTTTGTATACATCATACCTTCGGCACTCTGTTCTTCAATTTGCATTTTGATTAAGGATCCAAAAATTAATAGAATATCACTAATAATTATATTAACATACCAAAAGTCTATAAAGTCTAAATATTCAGAAAATGATAAACACTTTCGATAATAACGTTTAAAAAAACAATCTGCCTCATTTGCAAGTTTACGTCCACTGTACAGTGATCTCAAACATAAAACAGCAGACAACATACAAAATATGATTACTGAACAGTTCAAAAGCTGTCGCAACATATAATATACATTTTCATTATCACCGTCTAGTTTTGTTATGATATGGCATGGTATTTTATCCGAGTTCAGAGAAAGAGATATTGGCAGCTGTCCATCATGCTCGCTGTTGTCATATAACACAGAAATCAAGATTTTATAACATTCTGGAACATCTAGTTTCGTCAATGATTTAATAAAAAGGGTTTTAAGCTGCATATATAATTTGGCATCTATTAAGGTTTTAAAATTTAAAGAGAAATTTGAAGCATGCAAAAAATTCTCCAAAGAAAAATCATCCCACAGTGGACTACTCGTGGGATGAATTAGTGGTATACTCAAGCAACTTTCTGTTACAGAGTTTTTTATTTCCACAGTTAAATTTTCAGGAATTATCTTTCCGTCATAATGTTTGGCACAAAACTTCAATGGAGTCATTGTTCCATTTGGGCTATCATACCCATAAGGTCCAATACCAATCGATACTACTTTAGAATATTGTATTATTACATAGTTTATATTATCGAAGAATTCTGGCACAGTATAAGCAGCATAAGGTCCATTACTCGGAGGATAGACAGCAACATCTAATGACCAGTCTTTCAAAAAAATCCGACTCAATGCCGTTGTCATATCAAAATGCTGTTTTACATACCTGTAACTGTGGTAACCAAATAAAACAACCTGAAGAGTAGCAATAACAATTTTAACTATCTGAAGGCAGAGTTTCCAAGGAAAACGACTTTTCTCGTTCCATTTTTCGATTGGATTCATAAAGAAATATTTTAATTTTTTCCGCATTTCATAACTAGCACGAAGAAATTTCCGATCAGAAACAGGATGTATGATTTCAGCTTCATCCAGAAAACTGTTGACAGAGCCTCTCGTATCCAACAGTAAAGACGAATTTGCAGAAGCAAATTCATGACTACTGCCTGAAATTTCAACGTACGGTGACACATAATGAGAATTTTCAAATTTGTCATTGACTCCCTGAGGAGTATTTGTTGCATTATCCATTTTGCTTTATATCTTACATTCCTGTATCACGATATTACATTTGACTCAGCACAGAAATTCACGACCCTAATCACTTCACATCTAAACTGTTACCCATGCAGCAGCCCTCTTCACTTAAGAAACAGCTGAGTAAATTGTACACAAACAACATGCGAGTTGAGTTGAGCAAATTTGTATTAGCAACTCCTTATTTTTAATTAAGTTTTTAAAGACATGTCGCTTGTAATCTTGCCACAAGTTTAAATTCTCGACAAAATTCTAGAACACAGTTTACATTTTGAAGGAGCAGCTATATTACGATCTGCAAACTTCACTAACAGAGGTTTAACGCGTATGATTGCGCAGTAATGAATATCTTCAATGCAGGATAAAAATCTTACGTAATTTTTTTTTTTATCGAGATAAAACAACATGACAAAGACATTTCATGCTACATTTTTAATCTTATCAAGCTCCACCATTTAACTACTATTCTTAAACAGTGACAGTCGTCAATGAATTGTATTATAAATAGTATTATTTCTGTGCGATTAAAAAAAAAAAAAAAATCGAAAGAGTATAAGAAAATGAGAATTAATCTTATAAAAAAAAGCAGGAAATGTGTTACATATAAAACATATTGGGCTTATTATTATTCTTCAGTAAATAATCTCATGTAAAGTTTACATGCAGTTTAAAGGTTAATTGTATTTTTCCGGACTGCATTACGAATATTTCTTTCATTTCCTGCTTGACTAACATTCTCCTTTGACCACACTTTCTAATAACAGAAAATATTACGACACAATAACACGCCGAATAAATATTAATTCCGAAGTCAAACAACAAAAATTGGATTGGATCCAATCCATCTTTGCCTTCGCCTTTAAAGAAATTATGTTTTAGTTCTGTTTTCACCAACAGATGGCGCCACTTGCTTATTCTTGTCCAGGCTTTCTTATCTTATCTAATCATTATTTCCTATCTTGTTCATTTGCGGTTTTGCAGCTGAGGATGGTGGTTCGGTAAAAACCATCGAAACTAGTCCTGTGAAAATTTTGAAAATATAACGCTGATTTTTGTTGTTTGACTTCGAAATTAACAGAAAATATTCTTTAGATGGGTGCAATATTTCCTGAAAATAAAGAACGAAATCTGTAGTATCCAATGTGTTAAATATCTAGTATTTTTCGAATATTTGAGAAAATAAATTTGTGTCCGCCTTCCTGATAGAATATACTACAAGGTATTTCATATTGAATGGAACAAAAAGAATAGCATTTTAGTACAAAGACTGTAATTGATTGAATTAAGCTGGAACAAATTAATGCAATTGCAACTTATACAAGTTATAGCTGGCAACAGCGAAAAATCTTCTGGTTACGAAATCGCTGCTAGAGTCGCTGTAATCAAAATGGCACCATCCATACAGGAGAAAGCGTATTGTGTTTTGGAATACTCCAGAAACTTCCTCATTCATCGCTGTTCAAGATATTTCCGCACTAGATTTTATAAAGAACATCGTTCCAACATCGAAGGGGAGAAGAAGTTTTAGGACGCGGTTTCCAACAGTTGTGTTTTTGGTGCGTTTCCTTACATGGATAAGTCGATTAACGACTGCATTTACCGAGATATGCTATCAAAATATTTGTTCCTTTAGCTGGAGGAAGCGATTTCCCACTTCATTCTGCAGCAAGATGGTGCTCCACCGCGCCAGTTCCTGAACGATTATCTAACCCATCGCTGGACTGGCCGTGCTGGGTAAAACGATATGGCATTGCTTTGTTGGCCACTGAGATCCTTAGATCTAACTCTTTGGGATTTTTTCCTACGGGTTTTTTTTTTTTTTTTAAGGACAAAGTATTCATTCTTCCATTTCCCCAGGACTTGCAGCAACTGAAGAGCTCGAATCATTAACGAAAGTTATTCTATAACGAGTGTGGCGGGAACTTGAATATCGTATACATTATTTGCTGTGTCACCGGAGGGGCACATATAGAACATCTATAGAAACTTGGATAATTATAGCTTCACTTTAAATTTGATTTATAAAAATAAAATAATTACAGCCTTTACAGGTATGCTTTCTTTTTTCCCATTCAATATGAAACATCCTGTATATTCTCTTTATTCCACTCATCAGATTACCTATAAATGTTAATAAGTTTCTTATACTGCCTTTCTTTACTAAGAACACGATATTTTACTTGTTTGTTTCCATGGTAGTAATGAATACCTCAGCTTGGCTAACCTGCACCTCTTTCTATTCAAATGTTCTCTTTAGTATAACCTACCTGAAATTCTCGTCTTTCCTAAAATGTATTTCCGTTTGCTGGTAGAAAGTTCACTAAGTCGAATTGTGTTTCTGAAACCAACTTCTAAGTCTTCAATTTAATGCTCTTTTTTATAAAACTTTATTCTGTAAATAAACTAAAAGTTTGTTTTTTTTTAAAGCGGCTAAATGTTGATGTTGTTACCTGAAGTGAGTGGTCTGTCTGAAACTACATATATATATATTTAAATTAAAACAAATTAAATTTAAATTTTAACAAACACGTAAATATATATATATATACATCCTTGCTTTCATTTCTGTTTCTGATGGCTGCTATAAAGTAAATAATTTAAGGTGATCCTGGATTTCCATATTAAAGAAATAAAATATGAATATGAAAGAAATGAAGAAAATCAGCGTAAAAGGCTAACATGAATTTGCATTAAATTGTTTGTTGTAGTTTCGTTAGATTTTGGCCATCAAAGGTTAGCAGAGCATTGCCGTTACTGTTAGAGATTTTCAAGCATTACCTGCTCTTATCGTTTCAAAAAGCTGCTAATAGAAGTATTAGCAATTAGCTTTTCAAAACATAACCAGCTGCCAGGGACGCTCTTCAGAAGAAGCGTTAAGAGCCTAGCAAATATCTTCTCATTCTTCATAATGTGTCTATAAACAGTTTATAGAGACATTAGGTTTTTTTGGAAGCAAAAGGAATGAAAAATGAGCAATCGCCTTCGCCGGAAATCGAACCACGGACCTCTGAAATATCGGCCCGGCGTGCAGAACACCTACACCACGAAGGCACGCTAGGAAGGCGGTAAAAATACCTTATATTCTCCCCCCTTTTAAAAGGCGACTGGCGTTTTTAGGGGACCCAATCGCCAAATCCTGGGTGAGAAGAACCCTCATCCAACACCCTTTTAGTTCGGGCGTCACTGCAGAGACATTAGTTCTTTTTCTTTTTTTTGAAAGCAAGAGAGATGAAAAATGAGCAATCGCCTTCGCCGGGAATCGAACCACGGACCTCTAGAATACCGGTCCAGCGTGCAGGACAACTACACCACGAAGGCACGCTAGGAAGGCGGGAGAAATACCTTATAAGTTGACATGCTTAGTTTTTATCTTGTACAAGTTAATTTACTTTTTACCTGTTCTAAGTATATTTTAGACAGAATAATTCTAAAATGATCAAATCACTTGATAAACCAGAATCATGTTATCTGTATCGATCATTACCGGTAAAAAAATAAAAAGTTTATTACATGAATGTTATTAAAATTTACAATTTATTTGAAATTTAAGCTAAAAAGATGTATTTACGAATACATTTTCGTATTTAGGGTAATATACTTCATTTAAAAAATAAAGTAAGTTTATTTACTTATCATTCATTTCTCTACATCCTGAATTGTTTAATTTTTAAAAGATGGATATCTTTCGGTGTTGTATTATATTAATGCCACCACTGTCACTGGATGAAGTCAGGAAGTCATCTTTAAATTCTTCTGCTAAACAAATTGTAGTTCGAATTTGATTAGCATCTAGTCCTGTGCTTTCAATTAGCATCTAGTCCTGTGCTTTTAATTCAACAGGAGCGTGGTTCTATTCAATGGAACTTCGCACGGTCGTTGTCACAGGCGAACATAAATAAATTTCCTCTTCTTTCGTAAAAAGAAATGGCATGTCGCTTATGTTAGAAAATCTGATTGGTAAATTCTCTTTAGCTAAGTCGACTACAGCAGCCGCAGTTAAAAATCCTTTTAAATGTGCTTTACTTTTAAGAGAACAAAACAATTCCTACTAGCCATTTCTCATGCGCTTTCATCGTACCACTAATAAACATGACCTTTGTAAAGAGAAGGCAGTGACATTCGTCAAATCGGTCATTTTTGTGACTCACCAAGGGTCGTTCGTACGGTCTTGGTAAATGCTCATGTTTTCAATTTACGACGCCATTTATGCTTGATCATTGCCGTGGGTCAAGTTGTAAAAGCAGTTACGTTGAAAAACTAATGATGTTAGCAGTTATTTTTCGTAAGATAACAAAAATTAGCAGTTGTGGTTTCAAAAATGTTTGAAACGATATTTATCTCTACATTCAATAAAAGTGTGTGTGTGTGATTATGGCAAAGCCTCGAGGGCTATCTGCCTAAGGGGAGGGATGCCTTTCGTGGAGGACTTTCTGAGGGAAACTGGCTCGTATACACGTTACACATGGGGAAAACCACGAAAACGCCCATGCAGCCAGCCCGTTCGCGGGATTCGAACCTCGGACCGAACTACCAGTGTTCAGCGACTTTACCGCTCGGCCGCTGGTGGGCCCCATTCAATAAAAAAAAAAAAAAAAAAAAAAAAAAAAAAAAAAAAAAAAAAAAAACATTCAATAAAAGAAAGAGTCTGTCTGTGTGTATGTGTCTTTCGTTTGTGCTGTAAGCTAATAGACCCAGGCAGTGGCGTAGCTAGGGTGGGACAAGGGGGGACATTTGTTCGCGGGCGCAGCTTTCAGGGGCGCCAAATTGATGATGCGAAATTTTAGAATGAAATGTTTTCCATTCTTGGCACAGAGAAAGGGGCGCAAAATCTTCAGTTGTCCCCGGGTGCTGAAAACCCTAGCTACGCCTCTGGACAAAGGGCTACAAAATTTGGTACATAGGTGCATCTAGACAAGAGCCAGTGCACCTCGAAACGATATCTTCAAAATTCGAATCAGATTTTTGTTTATTTATTTTGAAGAAATCGCATCATTTTGAATAGTTTCATTCGTTTAGAAATGTGGTTTTGTCAACGATTTTCCATTCATTGCTTTGTATACCGGACTGCTGACTGTTGAAAATATGAGATAAAATGCTGCTTGTTTTCTTTTGATTTTTGGACACGCAACACGCACATCGTAATCTTTTTATTCTGACGCGTATGTGTCTCGCGAGACTCAACAGAAAGAATTTCCTTTTTTCCCCTCTCTCTCTCCTTATTAGCTAATAGCAAAGAGATTTGTGTTTTTTGAATTATATCATTAACAAAGCACAATTTCAATTAGTTATTTCTTTCTGATGATAGTTTCATTCTTTTTGAAATGTAATTTTGGCAACAGTTTTTCATTCATTGCTTTGGTTTCTAGACTGCTGACAGTTTTCTCTTGAAAATATGAGACTTATTGCTTATTTCATTGTAATTGTTTTATACCAAGTTTTAATTATATAAAAAGTTTTGCATGGTTTTTTTTAGAAAACAAAGTTCTTAACTTCCTTTATACCATTTGATTTCTTAAGATTTTGCAACGGGAAGTTAGTTAATTTATTTATTAGGATAATTAATATTAAGGGATATTGCTTATTTCATTGTAATTTTTTTAATATATGATACATTTTTATTGATTTTTTTTTATAAAGTTGTTCTGAAGAGTAAAATTCTGTGCAGGTTTTAAAATTAAGGTTTGGTGTTCCCTTTAGGCATTTTTACGTTACATTTAAATAGCCAGACGAAGGCTGTCCGCGTAGCGGCTAGGTTCAAATAAAAGGTTTACCTGCGAAACACTAATAGCTCATTTTTTTTTTCTCATACTATTTCTAATTATGTATAATTTGTGTCTTTTAAAAACTACTGTCATATGCATTTGTTTGTTAAGTTAGCATTTAATATAAGTTTGAATATTTGAATTTAGCTTTTTCATTAGTATATTTAGATACATTTCTGTTTTCATTGTTTAATTTTATTTCTGCTCGTAATGATAACAAACTCCATCATAAATGAAAAAAATAAAAATATCATTATATGTCATTTAATGAACAGTAGGTTTTAATGTGGATCGCGGGTTACTGTGTATATATTATTCAAAGCTTTTACATACAGCTTGCAAAGAAACGTTGTTTATTTTAGATAATGCACTGACTGAATGAAGCAATTACGATAATTTCCCATTATCTAGAAAGTGCTGTATGAGTTAGTTTACGTTCAAATTATCTAAAAAGTAAATAATTAGTTAGAAATGATAAAAAAATTGTAAGGCTTTCATCCTGTTTCGTGGAAGCACATTCAGAAGGAAACGAAAGGTGCGAGTTTTAGTTTGAGAGCATTGCACATATCTTCGGTTTCTGAGCTTGAAAGAAATTCCAATAACCCCTGCAAGATGATCTTGAACATAAGCATTATTGTTAAATATTTTAATCCAAAATTATTGCATTTTTGAAACACTGATCCCAAAGAAATATGAAACACAGTGTCAAAATAAGCATTAAATTCCTATTTCGGTACTATTCCGAGCGTCAGTTATAAATGCGCCACTTTATTTGCCACCAATTGTTGCCGAGTGTAAAATTCTGAAATAAAAAGTTCAAAAGATTAAAAAAAACTACATAATTTGAGTAAGCTATTTGTACGAATTGAAATAATTCTTGCATTTAAACTTGTATTCCAGATTAAGATTTAAGTTGAAATTAATATAGATAATTACTGAGAGAATTAGATTTTTGTAGCGTAGTTTACGTGAGATGAGATCACTTGGGGTCACGTGATACAAACCCGCAAATTAGGATGTTGAACCATGAAAGCATAGTAAATTCTTAAATTAATATCTTTTTATAAATTTATTGTCTTTATTTATTGGCTTTTTACAAAATTTTAAACCATATTAAAAGGTTTAAGCCTGCAAAATAAAAAATTCTTAGAACTAACGTTTGTTAATATTTTTTATGTGTATACTGTATGTTGTCGCCAACAAAGTCTGCTTGGCGAGATTTGCGCCCGCGAAACGGAAAAGTACCATAAAAAATAACAACACAACGAAATTTACTCTAAGCAGATGGCATAAAGAATATTCTGCATATAAATAAAAAAATAACAAAACAAAAGGGAATTCAATCTAAACAGGTGGCATAAAATTACAAATGTTACTCAATCTTGTAGAAAAAATGTCAGTTTTTGAATGTAACCGACCCCACATAAATTCTATCAAACATAACTCTAAAATGGTGGCGAGCAGTTCCCCGCTGACGTTTATTTCACCATTTAAGCACTGCCCCACAATCGCTCCACAGTTTGGGTGTGGCATCTGCTTTCGGGGTCCACAAAATTATAACTTTGATTCACAGTTTATACTCAGCATTTCTTAATTCCTTTTTCTTATATCCTTTCCAACAGTTTGAAAACATAATGCGATGTTTTCTTGAATGGTAGTCATCAATGTTGTAGATCAATGACACTGCAGATAGATAAAACGAACGGCATTGAGGAGATAAAGACGCGAGCCTTCAAACTACGTTTTTGGTTCTCAATCCTTTCTGTGTTTTTTTTTTTTTTCTTTTTCTTTTTCACAGCAAGAGCGTACGTAACAACACCATATGTGAGGTTTGTTTGAGTCAAAAGTTATCTTCATCGAATGGTTTTGAGAACAAAGTCAATTGCTATGAATCATTCCTTTGTCTTGAAGGAATCTGATGAAAGCCTCTTCGTTATTAGGTAATTTTCAAATTGTATAGTCCATCGTACTAAAAAATGGAGAAATATGGCAAATAAAATAACGTATGGTGATATTTCAAACGAAAACTGGAATTCTTGAGCCACGGTATTTGAAATGTTAAATTACGATGTTTGGCATCTTGGTGTAGTATTGTTTCCTTCATTTTTAACTGACACCGCTCTAACGGAATACTACACCTATTTCACTTTTAAAATTTAATTTAGTAAGTGTGGATTCCTTACTAAGGATTCCTTAGTAACAAAATTTTTAAATTTTTAAATTATGATTTCTTTAATGTTATCATGAGTATATTGAGTGCATTTGCAGCTATTTACTTAAAAAAAGTTAGAAGATAAATTTAACCCCTCTTTTCCCAATTAAAAAAATCTGCCTTTATTTAAAATCTTTATTTAAAACCTTCATTTAAAACCTCTTTAAAGCCTTTATTTAAAACTAATAAGACACATTTGATTTAAGCTCATAAGTAATAAACTAAAAGTAATCTATCATATAGTTTCATAGAAAGGAGAGATTAAAAAATGAGGTGCCCTAACACTTCTAAAGATAATAGATTACAATTTAGAGAATGCCAATTCGTTTAATAGATTTCGTTACTTGGGCGCCCATGATTTTATTATTCGTAATATAAAATTCTAGATAAATCTCTGAAGATAACTAGTATTTAGTCCCTTATTCTCATAAAACTGGATGACAAATTATTTTTCTCCTTTTAGTTCGCTAATAGTTTCATGAGTTTTAAGTAAAAGTTCATTAATAAAAATACATTTTTTAACATTATTTTGCTTTCATCATTCTAGTCTCCATGATGTTGATCAAGTTATTCAATTGAAAAATCGTTTCTCAAAACGGAAAAATCACTCTAAAGAAAGGCTTATAAAAACAGAGAGAAATTTTCGTGGAGTCTGTGCGTACGTATGTACGTATCTCGCATAACTCAAAAACGAGTAGCCTCAGAACGTTGAAATTTTGTATATAGGATTGCTATAACATGTAGATGTGCACTTCGTATTTTAGTTGCAATCGGCCGCATCAAAAGTATATAAATATATGTATATATGTAAGAAAAGAAAAGAATATATAACAGATTAAATTAGCAGCGTGAATTAATTTCCCTTCTCTATTCTAGAAATAGTAACATCTATTTGCACTGCGTCATTTCGAGAGAAATCCATGTCATATGATTCTTACGTAATTATGATGATGTAAATGGAACTCAACCAGTCAATAGTAATTTTACAGCAATATTAATTGTCCAATCAAAATGCTTTGAAAACCAAAATTAACTCAGTTTGACTTTAGATTTCATCCTGAACATACCGCCCTTGCTTTCTATGCTTTGGCCTGGCCGCACTGCAGTCTGTCTGCTCTTTCTTTCTTATTGCAAATTTATTTAAAATGTAAAATCTCTTGTAATAGGCACAATTAACGTACAAACTTGATTGTCGCTGCAACATGTTTGCTAAAATAAAAAATCTGATGTGTACACCACATGACTTCCTTGTGCGGAATATTAAATTATACACATTTTTTCTTGCATTTCATTTAAACTTATTGGACTAAATTAAATCTACTTCGCCGACAGCGCATAAACCACAATAGAATAAATGCATTCTTTAAAATTCACTCTATTTGTTTTCCATAGCGACACTCTGGCGCTAGGTTCATTTAACAGTATTATATTTCTTTCATAACTCAGAATGCACAAAATTTATATCATTTAAAGAATTATCTAATCGTTGCCACATGTTCTATTCAAATACTTTAATAAAGCTAGAACGATGTATAAAAGAAATTTAGCAAACAAAACAAAAAAGAAACAGTTTTTCGCAGACGATTGAGTATTTCTCATCCAATTAATTCAGTTCTCACTTTGCAACAAGGCAAAAATACATAAAAAGTCAAAATATCTGTATTAAAAATTACGAAGTAAATCTTAAACACTTATTTTCTCGAAAAAATTCCAGAAAGGAGTAAGCATGATTTAATTCGCAATAATAAATGAAGGGGTTATTTTTGTTGTTGTGAAGCTAAGTTTCTCTAGATTGGTAACAAATCCACTATTCTGCTGTTTCAAATGTAAGCAAGCAATGGTCGCCATCAAAAACATTATTAGGCTTAGCGGCACTTAAACAACTTTAAAATTGTTGATAATTCTAAAAATATTGGGTGCTACTTTGGTAGACGGTTGCACAGATTTTGGCGATTTTTTTTTGGCAATTTTTCTTTTGGCGAGTAATACAACTTATGGTAAACCCATTGTTGGATAAGTTATTTATGGTAGCCGATACTTTTTTGTCATTTTATTTAAAAAATAATGTGTTTTATTGTACATAAATTCCGTGTTTTAAATACTATTTATGGCTTCTAAATATTAAAAATCAATTTAATTTTGCATTTTTATTTGAAATAAAAATTTTATTGTTTATCCTATTTTATGAAATTTTATGTTGTGGATGATGTAATCAATGACGTCACCTTACTTTGAAAATAATTGGTTTTAATATGTATAAATTTAATCTAATGTTTTAAACATTATTTATGGCTGTTAAATATTAAAATACAATTTAATTTTGCATGTTTTTTAAAAATGATTTTATTATGTATGAATTTTTAAATAATTTTAATTCTAGGCGTGATGTAATAAGCTCTCTGATTGGTTATAGAATATTTGTGCATTAACGAATCAGCTCCCTGATTGGTTACTGAAAATTTGTGCATTTCCGCGCCATTTTAAAATTTAATTCATACCTTCGAATTCCTTCAAAGATGTCTGTTTGTAAGATGAATGTTATTATTGGTAAGTACCAAGAATTATTGGTATCGGAATCAAAAAATTGTCCTTTGAGGCCTTATTTTGGCCAGCCTGGCTTTCCTAATCAAAGATTTGTTTGCAAATTGTTACAAGGGTTAGAGGAAATTTATTTTAAATTTTTGGAGGAAACCTCGCTAATTGCTTCTTCAATGAAATGCGAGAAATGCGGATCACAGATGAAGAGCCGATTCCGAGGACGGCCGTATATGGTGTTGTGGTCATGGTGGAAGAAATAATCGCTGTAACGGTAAAAAAAAGTATTAGACATTCCTCCTTTTTTACCGGCAGTAAACTTCCAATTGCATGTCTCTAGTGTACAAAATATTCATGGGTTCTTCGTACGATAGAATTCAATGTGAGCTCGGTATTTTTTCAGAAGCTGTAGCCGACTGGCGCAGTTATGTAAGGTTATGCCAGGGAAAATCGTGGAGATTGATGAGTCCAAAATCGGGAAAAGAAAGTTTAACAAGAGTCGATTCATTGAAGGGCAGTGGGTTTTGGGGGGAATAGAGCGCGATTCAAGTCGCTGTTTTTTAGTTGCTGTGCCAGACAGAACAGCGGATACTCTTCTCGCTTTAATTAAGGATTGGATCGAACAGGGAACCCAGATTATTTCGGAGTGCTGGAAAGCTTATGACCGTTTGAGCGAAGAAGGTTTTAATCGCTTGCAAGTTAACCATTTTCTCCATTTCGTACCGGAGCTCATACTAACACAGTTGAAAGACAATGGCGTGACTTCAGGGAGGGGCGGTTAAAGAATCTTCGAAATCTTAAAAACAATACCTATTATTGGATTTTTTTTTCAAATTTTTTTGTTATTTTTAATCTTCATGATCCATTAATTTGGCTCTAAATTGCTTTATCTATTTATAATTTTTTTTTTTTGTTTTTTTTTTTAAATTTTTTTATTCCTGCCCTTGATATTACATTTTTCAAATTTTTTTCATTCATATCTAAATTATGATTCCGATTTTTTATGGTACTTATCAATAAACAACAGGTTAAATGACTCAGAAAATATGTAAGTACATATTTTTATGTAAGTATGTATATAAAATATGTAAGTACATTTATTTTATAATTGCATACTTCAATTTTTGTTAAAAAAATTAATACACTATTTTAAAAAATTGCTGAGATAATTATTGTCACATATGTTTTAATGTTAATTATATTCTATATAACGTGTTTTAAAGTATTTGAATTTAATAATATTCTGATTCTTTTAAATGTTTGTATGATGGTTTTTAATTCGATATTCAATTTCAGTAATATTTTAATCTAATTAAACGTTGGCACAATGTTTTTCTAGCGGTGTTTTTATTCTCTTCTTTGCTATATGAAAGTAATAATAACCTTACTTTAGTATTTTATACTCATAGTAAATGTATTTATTTACACTTGCCTGCCATCTTAAGAAACGGCATTTTCAACAAAAAATTAATCCATTATTTTTAACGATATTTATTTTTTTTAAGTTTCGAATACTTTACTATGCGTAAAAATAGCGTTTTTCAAGATGGCTGACGTTTGTAAAAATCGCGTCAACAATTGCGCCAACGTAAATCGCCAAAAATCCGTGCAGCCGTCTGTCTACCAAAGTAGTACCAAATATTGCATACAGATTTACTAAAGGCATAAAAACCTTAACCGGAAGATAAAAACAACATAATTCAATCACTTTTAAAGCAAAAAATGTACAATTTACAAAAATATAAGAGTATAGAAACTGAGAACACTGAGCCGGGTAACAGAGTGGATAAATATATAAATATATTTATATAGTTTTGGTGCGGCCGATTGCAACCAAAATACGAGGTGCACATCTACATGTATTAGCAGTCCTATATACAAAATTTCAACGTTCTGAGGCTACTCGTTTTTGAGTTATGCGAGATACGTACGTACGTATGTACATACGTTCGTACAGATGCCACGAAAAATTCTCTTCAGAATTCCTTTTAAAGCAGTTTTATAATTTTTTTGGAGGAAAAGAGTCTTTTATTCTTACGTACAGATATCACGCAAAAGCACCGTTAAATTTCATTTGATAGCGGTCAAAATGGATATTTTCGTTGAAATATGGTACCTGAAACTTTTCGCGATTACAATACTTCCTTGTTACTTCGTACAAGGAAGTAAAAATGAAGATTTAAATCTGCCTTCACCTCCAATTTCCTATTCATTACGGATCAACACTTCGCCATTAAAATTCCTGCTCCTAAATATATTATTCCAATTGTGTCGACAGACACATGTTCTGTGCGTTGGAATTCCAGTGGAAATGTCATCGCTGTGTGTACAATAACCAAACTTCCGAGTGTAGCGGAAATTCATAATGTATATCGAGTATCTGCAAGTCCAAAAGTAATAAATGTCAGTGAAAACGAAGTGTACAGCCATCTCTTAAATGTTTAAAAGGGGAAAAAAAAAAAAAAAAAAAAAAAGTGTTTTGAATCATCAAAGTGTGCTTGTGCTTCACAGAAATGTTATCATCGAAATTGTGGCTACGATTGTGAAAGCAAATAGTTAATTAATGTCTTCATGTTATAATCTTCAAGATATCTTCGGCTCCGTCAATCTATGTGCGCAACCTGGAATCAGCAAGTCGTGTTAAAAGTTTTAAATGTTTTAAGTCAAAATCCATTCTTTGAAATTTAACTAGCATATACGGTGATTTAATAAGTGAAACGTCGTAATTGAACAGCGATATGAAAATGTAAAAAAAATTCGAATCATAGAATTGCTAAGACTGCTTAAAAATGAAATCTAGTGCCAGCCTTCAAAATTAATCCAGCGTTTGTTTACAGTAAAAAACGAATGTTTTCCGAGTGCTAACGTTTCAAATCATTCCAGTGCTTTCATGGTCATCGAACTGAATAACTTGATCCGGCTCTTATACGAATAAATTAGGTTGTTCTTTCGCAGTTATAGGATTAAATTTACACTTGAAGTAGGTGCCAGAAAATCATATTCGCTTCTGCTTTTGCGTAATTAAATCTCCATTGGGAACTGATAATTTTCTTATTAAACTGGGCATTAAAAATGTAACCCTGTGATATGAAAAATATAATTTAATGATATTAGAAATTTGAATGTTAATAATTTAGAAATTTGAATGTTAATAATTGTCTATATATATGTATAATTTGAATGTTAATAATGTCTGTCAAAGCACCCTGGATCACCAGTGCAGAGAACAAACTGGTTAGCTCAAGAGAACAGCTCTATTGATGGATATGTTTGTTTAGAAGTATTGCGAGGCCTACCAGTTTGGTAAAATCAGGAATTGTAAATGAAACATAATAACGGTGAAACCATAATTTCTGAAACTGTTACTCCTATTATATTTATGGTGTTAAAATATAATTTATCAGTATGGAAATTAGTATCAAATATTTATGTGCCTTACATTTAATTATAAGTAATGATTATGTAAAAGTTTATTTTGTGATATTCTGTGATAACAAGAACCTTCCCTGAAGAATTATGATTATGTGAACTGTCAAACAAAAAGACTTTTGGACTGAAATGCTGAAAAATTCAATAGGACTCTAAAAATTAAAATTTATTTTTAAAAATTGATATTTATAAATTATACTTTACAGGATCAAAATTTTATGATTTATTAGTCCAAAGGGATTTGAATCCCGAAGGACTATTAGTTTCGTTTTGGCATTTTGCGTCGAACGGATAAATGTCGGTTCACTTTTCAAACTGTTGCCATAAAATGTTAGAGTCCTGCATTATATTTGAAGAAATTAAATAATGAAAATCTGCGTAAATGTATGTATATTTCTCACATTGTCATAAAATAACGGTACATAGAGTCATCGAATTTTGAATAACGTAATCCTCCAACGAATATGAGCATGTGGAAGACCAAATTTGAAATTTGAAATTTGTTTTATGATCGATTTCCTATTTTTTAAAACTTTGACGAATTTTTGATTAACAAACTCAAGGATTTCAAAGCGAGCAATGGCAACGTTGTGCAGAAAAAACATTTTTATCTCCAGTGCGTGAGTCTCTGTATTCTAAAGATATGCTCGTTTTAAAACTATTTTGCGATATTGCTGTTGCACTGAATCTTATGGTTTAAGTGCGAGGAACATGATATTTAATAAAGTAAGGTAACACACAAAATGTTAAAAAACGCCCCTTTGGACGTAATTTAAAATCTGAAACATTTCAGATTTTTTTTTTTTTTTTCTTTTCCTTTAAAAAGGCTTCTGTGTCCCTACGCCTCTTTCTTCTTGAAGGGGGGTATATGCAAGAAAAATAAAGAATATGTAATAGATTAAATTAGCAGCGTAAATTAATTTTCCTTCTCTATTCTAGAAATAGTAACATCTATTTGCACTGCGTCATTTCGAGAGAAATCCATGTCATATGATTCTTACGTAATTATGATGATGTAAATGGAACTCAACCAGTCAATAGTAATTTTACAGCAATATTAAATGTTCAATCAAAATGCTTTGAAAATCAAAACTAACTCAGTTGGACTTTAGATTTCATCATAAACATAACGCCCTTGCTTTCTATGCTTTGGCCTGGCCGCACTGCAGTCTGTCTGCTCCTTCTTATTGCAAATTTATTTAAAATGTAAAATCTCTAGGAATAGGCACAATTAATGTGCCAATTTGATTGTCGCCGCAATATGTTTGCTAAAATAAAAAATGAAGATTTAAATCTGCCTTCGCCTCCAATATCCTATTCATTATGGATCAACACTTGTACGCCATTAAAATTCCTGCTCCTGAATATATTACAAATATGTTTGTAAATTGCGCACTTTTTGCTTTAAAAAATGATTAAATTATATTGTTCTTATTTTCCGGTTAAGGTTTTTATGCCTTTAGTAAATCTGTGTGAAATATTTTTAGAATTATCAACAATTTAGTTAAGGTACTTTGTTTATTAAATCAATAATAAACTAAATATAAAGGTATATTTTTCAAATATTTTCATGTTGTATTCAATTAAAATAAATTCAGCTCAAAAGAAAACTCATTTAAGGTATTATGTAAAATGTGGTTTCAGCTTATATGAGTGGTCCACTTTTAAATTGAACACCGTATATTTCTTAACTATATATGCCTTCTTCTTTCGTGAATAATAATAACTGTTATAGTCACGGTTATGAGTCTGAATTCTCCATGAATAATGATAATAATAAATACAGTCTTTAGTTACTAATTTGAACTTAACTGCATTCCAGGAAACGAAAATTTCACAGGCAGCTGTTTTTTACTTTGTGTATGAAAGAGTTTAATTTTCATCTAAAGTCTAACTGATCGGAAATGAATTCATTGATCTCCATCTGAAGCTTTTAGGCATCTGAAGAAATAATCCAAAGCCTTTTTCCCCCCTAATAACTGGTATTTATTTCTTGGAGTTTCTACAGCGAGAAAAGAGCCCCCTGATGTGTTAGTTTCTTTTTTCAGAAGAGTAACGACTCTACCGCTGCTAGATTAAATGGCTTTGGTAAGTAATTGAAGGATGTTTCCATAGAGACGGAACAGAATAAAGGAACAAAAGATGAAGGAGGAAGTGCTTCTGATAGAATATCATTCTATGAAATATATTTTTGTTCTATTTTTAGCAAAGATGATCCCATCCGTTCTGAGATTAGAATAAACTGAGATATAAAGTTATGATATTTCTGAATCAACGCCGCTTTCGAGAGTTCTAATTAAATATATGTTAATATATCAGTGTTATCACAACTCATTCATTCGTTAAATTTTCAAAGAACATCATTTTAATTCTTTTTTTTTTTTTTTTTTTAAAGATCGATAATGCTTCCAGCGTCTCTTGAAATTGCAAAATTAAGTTAGAACTTTTTGTAGATGCCCCTATAGAAAACAGATAAAAAAATAAAACCATAGTTTGCAGAAAAGTCGCAATGTAACACTTTATGCGCCCACAGGTAAATGCAGATTTCCAAGTTTCGGTGCAATGATGGCAACAAAAGATCCTTTAAAAGGGAATCCGTTTGCTGTTCAGGTAACAGTTTCTTAATAAGAATTGTAAATGGGTTTAAATCTAGGCAATTCATATTTTTGTAGGTCATATACATTTGTGAGAAAATGTACAACAAAAAAGAATTCGTAGAAATATTTGTAACTGATATAGATCAAATATAATTTAGATTAGACTGAGTCATTTTCATGAAACGCAATATGTACGTCTTATATGGGTACATCTTCTAAATCAATAATTAAGAATATAAAGCATTGTAGCTCTCCTTGGTGATGTAAGATGTTAGCACGTCAAGCTAATAACTGAAAGTTTTAAGTTTTTCCCTTTGATAAATCTAGTAGTCTCCAGTGTGGCATTCGAAATAAAATGTAATGGATAATAATTCATTACCATTCGGATTTGGTCAACTGAATCTTATTCTTCACACCATTCACAATTTAAATGGAGAAGGATGTAAAGAATTATCTTGCTTTTCTATGGACATTCTCGTAACGTAAACGATGAAAATATCTAACCAGAATATAGAAGATTTTTTGGTTCGAAATGCGAGGAAAGCTCAATTGAGTTTTCGTGCTTTTTGCGCCGGGAAACAAATAGTCTGTACGATAAAAACGTAAGTGATGAAGAAGTAGTATTTGTAATTGAAGAGAATAGGGTCTAAGTCAGTAAAAGTAAAACATCATATGATAAAAAGGAGGAGAAAAGAAGGAAAAATAAAAAAAATAATAATTTTTAAAAATTTTATTTAATATTTTTGTTCAAGCCAAAAAAATTCACTGAAAAGACCAATTGAAATTTGAGCTGCAGTAATACCAGTTATGGTTTACGGTTTAAAATGAGCAGACTAAAACTTTGAAATATCACACAATCGAAAACTACAAAATTTTAAAAGTCATTAAAAATAGTGCAAATTTCAATCATATTTTAATAAAGGCGATTAGCGCAAATAATCTGAATTTAAATGAAAAGTCTAAAACATACAGAAAGAGTAGATGAGGCTATAAGATATTTCTCCCGCCTTCTTAGCATGCCTTCGTGGTGTGATGGTTTGCACGCTAGGTGCGTGTTTCAGGGGTCTGCGGTTCGATTCCCGGCGAAGGCGTTGCTCATTTTTTATGACAACTGCTTCAAAAAAATACCTAGTATCTTTACAGTGACACCCGACCTAAAAGGGTGGTGTATGATGAATCTTCACACCCAGGATTTGGGGATTGGGTCTCTTAAAAACCCCAGTCGCCCTTTAAAAGGGGGAGTATATAAGATATTTATCCCGCTTTCTTATCATGCCTTCGTGGTGTGGTGGTCTGCACGTTGGGCGCGTATTCCAGAGGTCCGTGGTCCGATTCCCGGCAATGGCGTTGCTCATTTTTCACATCTCCTGCTTCCAATAAATAAATAAATAAATAAATTACCTAATGACTCTACAATGCTATGCACAGAAAGACTGGGAGACTGAGGGATCTCTAGTAAAAATTCTTTTTTTACACCCTACCAGGAAAAAGGAAATTGCAGCGATGTAAAATTTTTACAAGTGAAAATAGAAAAACTGTTTTTGGCATAGCGAAAAATAACAAGAATAATCAGTTAAAATAATAAGGTGAACGGAAAATTTAGAGCACGCATTGAAAAATCAAGGATACTTTCAACACATTTTTCTCTTTTAATATCGCCTTAGATGGCAAAGTGGTTAGCTACTCTGACTGCCGTATTGAAGGGCCAGGTTCAAATCCTAAAGAAAACATGAATGCAGTTTGTCCGTCCCTTGATAGGAGGCAAGCGCGGCTTGTCTATTAGGTGTGTAACGTGTATACGAGTCAGTTTCCCTTAGAAAGTCCTCCACGAAGGCATCCCTCCCCTTAGGCAGATAGCCCTAGTGAGCTTTGCCATAATTAAATACACACACATACACACACTCATAAATTCTTCACGAATTTCATTCCGTGTACTCTGGTAGACAGTGACTATGCCTCGCATACAGGTGCGAGAACGATATGCGCAGATGTCAGAATTTGAGAGAGGTCTTGAGCCTCAAAGAAGAGAGAAGTCTTGGCCTCAAAGAAGTCGGTTGGTCTTATCGGCGAATAGCTCGACATTTGAGCAGGAGCGATGCCACTATTAAACGATGTTGGCAGGAATGGGTGAACCATGGCGGCACACAGCGTCAAGAAGGAAACGGTAGGCCTAGAGAAACGACAGAAAGTGAAGACCGAGCAATCGTCAGAGCGGCACTCACAGCCCCAGATGCATCATTATCATCGATTGTATGAACTAGACATAGACGGCTCACAGAAAGGGGTCTAAGGTCACGGCGCCCCTTGCGCCGACTACCATTGACCTCTGTACAACATCAAGCCCGTTTCGGACCACCTTGTCGGGCTTATTCGCACTGGAATGTCACTGACTGGAGTAGAATAGTCTTCAGTGATGAGTCCCGCTTTGAACTGAGCCCCGATGACCGGCGAAGGTGAGTATGGAAACGCCCCGGACAGCGGTGTGATACCAACCTGACTGTCTTCCGACAGACAGGCCGACAACCAGGAGTGATAGTCTGGGATGCCATTTCATTTCATAGTAGGACCCCTATGGTTGACATCCGTCGCAACCTTACAGCACAGCGGTACGTCGATGAAGTTCTAAGGACCGTTGTATTGCCCTTCACGTTGTATTGTCACGCCACTCCGGACTACATTTCAGCAAGATAATGCCCGACCCTACACTGCACAGGTTTTTACTGCTTGCCGAACATTACCTTGGATAGCCAGGTCGCCGGCTCTCTCTCCTGTTGAGGACTTTTGGAGCATTATGGGCAGGGCCCTATAGCCAGCTCGGGATGTTGATGATCTAACGCGCCAGTAGGACAGAATTTGGCACGATATCCCTCAGAAGGACATCCGAAACCTCTATCAATCGATGCCAAGCCAAATAACTGCTTGCATAAGGACCAGAGGTTGTCAAACGCGTTACACTTTGTGAAGCTCTATCACTTCAATATATTATCAAATTTTTCTCAAACTGTAATCATTTGTTTTTCGTCCCATTCGGATAACTCCTTCTTAGTGGTTTTTTTTTTTTTTTTTTTTTTTTTTTTAAGTCTAAGAGTGTATATCATAAGAAATAAATTTTTCTCAAAAAATAGTAGACTGCCTTTTGAAAGGAAATGACGGCGTCAGTGCAGGTAACTAGTTTTGTTGCGTGTAATGGCACAAGGAAATCAGGAAATCCTCAACAAGACGTTTGCAAAGTAATGTGTAACTGTTTATAATCATCATAAAAAGACTGTCAACGAATATTCCAATTGCTAACAAAAAGAGTGTTTAGAAGTCGAAGCCAGTTGTCAAAATTCCCAAACAGATCATAAAACCATGTATTTAAAAATAAGCTGTTCAAAATTTTGAACAGCCCATTTTTAAAAACATGGTTTTTATGTTCTGCGCCTTGAATTTATGTAACTTAATTCTTAAACTAGTAACGCTTGTTGTAACTACATAGCTTATAGCCGTTTCGGGTGCCAAACTGGATTCTGAATATAAAGATCAATTTCCAATTTTAAAAATTTTTGAAGTAATATGTTTTATCATATATTATGTGTGTTTTAATGTTGAATAACTGTTTGCACGCTATATAACTGTGAGATTTTGGTTATATAAAGTACTAACGGAAGTACCCGGTTTCAGTTAAGTCAGATTGAGAGTAATGCATCTAACGACAGAGAGAACGATACCACTGTAATCCGTCTCTAATAACGATGCAAAAAACACATTTTTCAATCTGATGCCATATGAAACCCATATAAAAATTTCGATAGAAAAATAAGCTAGTTCTCTCGCATTATATCAGCAACAATGGCACGCAGTTTTTAATGATTTTCGTCTTTCTAATCACATGGTCGTAAAAGCTCAAGTTCCATCCAATATTTCACCTATATCCAATTTTAGTCTATTAAATGTGGCAAAAAATTTATCATAATTGTTTAGAAATCGATAACACGAACAAACAAACACATAAACAGACATTCTTATTTATAAGTATAGATTTTGTAAAACTTACAAGTTTCTGATGAACAAACTCTATGATTTGAAAGTGAGCAGTAGCAACACTTTTCGAAATAAAACATTTTTATCTCCAACGCGCGAGTCTGTTGCCACTCGAAGAAATTTTTAATTAGTATTTCGGCTGATTAAAGTCGTATGAAGATGGGGATAGTCGAAATGGCTTCCCATGAATTTTTGGAATAGAGAATGTATTTAATGTTTGGCAATGCTATTTTTATTTCATCGTAAAAGTTCGAAATTTTTTGTTAACAAACTATAGGATTTGAAAGCGAGCATTGGCAACAACTTCCGCAATAAAGCAGATTTTCAGCTCCAGCTTGCGAGATTTTTGCCACTCGGAAAAATGAGGGCGAAAATTATCATTTTTCCGAGTTTTTAATTCATATTTATGATTTTAGCTATCTTTCTTTTTGAAAAAAAAAAATGGACGTCGTTCTATTCCAGGACCCAGAAAAGCAAGTTTGGTGACGATAACTATAGTAGTCACTGAGTTATTAGAGGACAACCAAACATACAGACTTTCTTCTTTATACATATAGATTCATGAAGTGAAAAATCTTTAACCTCAAGAGGTACATTGTTATGTTCCCTTTTAAATATACTTATCTAGTGTATTCTTATGTTAACTATACAGAGCTCGGCTCAAAATGGCTAACGCTCCCCAGATCTCGTAAACGTACTTCGCGAATTCCTCCAGCTTCACGTGTCAACTTTCAAAAGAAGCATAACAGCTCGGTGGTTACCCCTGATTACCCATATCATAGAACTTAATGTATTGATAATCATTATACACTGAAATTTATATAACTTAAAATGTCACATTGCACCCGAAATCCGGAACTGAAAGCTTACATTGCTAAACAAATATAAGCACATTTGTATAATTCTTAAATTGATTATCATTAAAATATCACGCAAAAGCGATTTTTGGAATTGAATGCTTCACAAATTGCAGATGCTGTTATTTGTGGAACGTATTATCGCATGTACGAAAGTAAGACCCCTTTGCATTTTACGATGAATTTTAAGAGCAGAAAATTTAAGCGAATATTTGATAAAGGCATGATTCTGGAAAATTTTTTTTTCAGATTATAATGAAAGCCAAGCTATCTTTTGAACATAATATTTTACTACAGAATAGAATGAAAAATTACAAATCAAAAAATTTAAAATCTGAAAGGTTTCCGATTTTAAATTACGTCCAAAGGGGCGTTTTTTAACATTTTGTGTGTTACCTTTATTTACTAAATATCATGTTCTTCGCACTTAAACTATAAAATTCAGTTCAAGAGCAATATCGCAAAATAATTTTTAAATGGGTAAGCATAACTTTAAAATTTCCGATACACAGTTGTCGCGCGCTGGAGAAAAAAATGTTTTTTTCTTTTTCCTGTACAACGTTGCCACTGCTCGTTCTGAAATCCATGAGTTTGTTAATAAAAAATTCGTTAAAGTTTTACAAAATATGAAATCGATAATAAAACAAATTCCAATTTCAAATTCCAATTCCAATTTCAGATGCCCATATTCGCAGGAGGATTCCTTTATTCAAACTTCGATGGCTCTAGGTACCGTTCTTTCTTACCCATAATGCGAGAAACATACATACATTTATGCAGATTCTTCATTATTTAATGTCCTTAAATATAATACAGGGCGATTATATTTGGTGTCAACAATTTGATAAGCGAAACAACGCTTGTAGTGAGCCAAAGCAAAATGCCGAAACGAAATTAATAGTTCTTCTGGGCAAATGCCCCTTTAGACTAAAAATCTGATGTGGACATCACATGACTTCCTTGCACGGTCTACTAAATCGTACAGAATTTTTACTGCATTTTGTTTAAACTTCTTTCCTCGAATTTCACTAAATTAGTTCGTGTCTCACTTTGCGGCAAGGCAAAAATACATGAAAAACGTAAAACAGCTCCATTTAAAATTGTAAAATGCAGAAAAATATAAAACACGAAATACAGTTAAAAACAATTAAAAAGGAAATTTTTTAGTTAAAATTAGAGTTTCTAGGCATAAACAAGCAATTGGGCCATAGCGCAGGAAGACAGATATTTCGGTGCAAAAAACTGAAAATTTACTTTGGTCCCACTCGGCAAACATACAATGAAGTTGGTGCACAAACTGACTTATTTCACTATTTTACTAACAGTTTCAAATGTAAAGAAATGACAGCCTTGCTAGGCATAGTTCCACTTAAACAACTTTTAAATTATTGATAATTTTACGACTACAGCATGCAGATTAACTAAACGCGTAAAACCTTAACCGGAATATAAGAACAACATAATTCAATTACTGTTTTAAAAACAAAAAATGACCAATTTACTAACACATAAGAATAAAAAACTGAACTCACCGAGCTGGGTATATATACATATATTCGCATATGCTTAGTGTGGCCGATTGCAACCAAAAAGGGAGGGGTACAACTGCATATTGTAGCTGTCCCATATGCAAAATTTCAACATTCTGAGGCTACTCGTTTGTGTATTATGACAGACACATACGTACGTACGCTAAATTTATTAAAATGCATTTACTATGCTGGCTTATATTCCATTCTCGGATACTATGTGCATAGTGTCCTTTTAAAATAAAAGGAAGAAAACACTATTACTGAAGTATCGAATAAAGCGATAAATGCGCTTTTAATGATGAAATCTTAATTTTTTTAACCACATAAAATTTACACAGTTTAAAACATATTTCATTTACATTACAGCCAACTGAAATTTCGGTGAATAATTGCAGCATTATTTAATTAATCAGAAATATTTCTTATGCCATAAACTGCATACTTAGAATTGCTTGGTATACGGAAAAATTCTTTAAAAAGTAAAACTTGTACGTTTTGTATCGAGATTGTTTTATATATTAATAAATAAGTCATGAAATTTTCATATCTATATCATGATTGGAATGTAAGTTAGGAAACATTTTCTAAACACTAGATAAATAGTTAGTTTTTGTAGTTAGGGATTTTTGATTTAAAAAGTGGCCTTTAAAAATTCTAACTTTTCCAATTATATAGTTTCATGTTGATGAATTTGTAATTTACCGCATTTTAATAGTAAAGTAAAGAAATTATTTCAGTATTCCTTCGCTGATTATTTTTAAGAGCATTCAAACTAGAAAAAAATTCTAGAAAATCTAATTCTAGAAATTAAATATATCAGATAGACTATTTTTTTGTATGAAATTCTAAATTTGTCTTTTTCTATTTATTTCTGCCACATTTACATCGAAACGATTTGTTTCCATTACTTTGGGTAATCATGTTTAATTATCAAAAATACTAATTCCAAACGACAGAACCTACTGAGTTACAGAACACAGGGTTTTTAAAACAGCAGTGAAATGAGAAGAGGTACTGGATAAAAATATATGAATACTAAACACTGAATGCGAATAGTTACTTTTTAATGTGCTAAAGTGAATCACCTGACATGCCGTCGTTACAACAGAGGTATCAATTATTTACAGTCAGACACAAAATGTCACATTGAGCTTTTTTAAATAATTTTACATGAATGTTTAAGATAATAATCACACGCCTCCTTTATTCTTGGCAAATCTGTCAACTGAATTATTTTTTCTTTTAGCTATGCTGTGCAAAATAATGAAAGATAAGCTGATAAAATCTCAAGTTGCAATTCTAGAATTTGCTGAGAAGATAAGATTAAGTTGAGATTGCAAGAAAAATTACACTTTTTAAACAATTTTAAATGATAGCATTAAATTTAAAAAAAAAATTATTGGTAATATTATAGTATTTTTTTCGTTTGTACTAACTTTCACAAAAGACTTATTTACACAGAATCGAAAAGAGATTATGAAATTTTGTTAGAGTGATTGCATTGTTGAAGAAAAAGCAAGACTTACTTTAATAAGAACAATAGCACAGCTATTTGTTCTAGATGGACTTTTTACAGCTGTTATCGCAAGCTGTTGCAAATGACAGTTTAAAACACTTTAGTAAATCTCTCAAAAAGCACTTCAGAAATCGCTCTTTGTTTTTATTTAAGATTATTTAGAAAGCATTTAATATACCCTTCTAGACTTGAGCCCTGAACTTCCCAGATATCTTATTTGATACCAGTTGGAACGAAGTAAATCGAAATATAGATTGCAATGTGATTTAGAACATGAATTTCATTATCGGGGAAAGAGCAGTGAAATTGAGCTTAATCGCACCTAACAGAAATCTCCCTTAACTGTAGAAGAAATTAAATTGCGAAATTGAATAAAAGCTTCCAGAAGCTATATTTAAATTAAACAGAAATTTAATAATTAATATTTAATTATTTTAAGTATTAAATAATAATTAAATTAATATTTATTAAGCAAAGTTCCATTTTATGGCCTTTTTATACTCTATATTTGTTTTAATAGATTTTCGTAAAAACAATTATATAAAAATTTAAATTACGTTCTGAAAGTTCCGTTTAGTTACAAACTTAAAGAAGAATGTATCATTAAATGTTTAAAAAAATGTGCAAATATTTCGCCTTTTTCTTCGAATAAAAGTTATATGTAGAGTACAGTCTACCTCTCTATGTATAAATTACAGCGATGGTTCTAAATGCTAAACTCAGAGCCTCTTGAATATCACTAACATAGATAATGTGTATATCTATTATAGATAAACTATTTTTACGATGAGCAATTAGATAAAAAGCTGACTTTGAGAAGCATTTTTTTCTCTTCTGTGATCTTGCACCCGTTTTTTTATAACAATTTCAGAGTTCCTAAATTGTTTCCAGAAGGCAGAGATTATGCGTTTCGAAATGTTCAGCTCTCTTGCCATTTCTATAGCTGCCTGACCTGCTTCTAAGAAGGTGGCAAGGGGGATCATTTTTATCTCAAAAACTTAATTGAAGTAGCAAATTAAAATAAGACTGAATTAGTGAACGCGGAAATCAGTAATATTCGGTTTTTTAACTAACGTTTCTTAATGCTCTGTTACTGAAAGATGAATATACCATTATCATCTAATTATTAGTTTCGATGAACTTACAAGGCGTCGGAATTTAAAACATTGTATGAAAGTAAAACAATGATTTTCATGGATGTCTGAATGTATTGACGATTGGAAGTTTTGCTGCGGCAAATTAACAGGAATTTAAAAAAAAAAATCGGAGATAAAGGATTCAGCAGCAGCGTATGAAACGCTACAATTTATGCCCACTATGTTACTCGTCTCTGTGAGCTCAGTTTTTCTATTACTATATGTTGGTAAATTGCTCATTTTTTGCTTTAAAAAGTATTGAATTACGTAGTCCTTATTTCCCAGTTAAGGTTTTTATGCCTTTAGTTAATATCATGCAATAGTTGTAGAATTATCAACAATTTAAAAGTTGTTCAAGCAGCTAAGCCTATTTTTTACCATATCTGCCATATTTGTTTACATTTGAAACTTACCAGAATAAGGAATTAAAGCTTTCTGCATGTTCAGTGTCTCTTTGCCCACTGGGTCCAAAAGGAAACTTTTAGTTTTGTCCAACGAAAAATCTGCCATCTTGTCTGTTGGCCGAATTGCTTTTTTTTGCTTAGAAACTGCAATTTTAATTATAAAATTTCTTTTTTAATTGTTTTAACTGTATTTAGTGTTTTATGTTTTTCTATATCTTTCAATTTTTAATGAAGATATTTTGAGTTTTTATGTACTTTTGGCTTGCCGCGGAGTGACAACAATTAATTGAAGGAGAAATATATACTAATTCAGAAGTCAAACAACAAAAATCAGCGTTATATTTAAAAAAATATAACGAGAAATATATCTCTAAGGAAATTCGAGGAAATGAAATGCAGCAAAATATGTGTATAATTTAACAGGCCATAAAAGAAAGGCATGTGATGTCCACATCAGATTTTTCATACTTATATTTAATCATTAAATGCATAATAGATAAAAAGAGATGTTAAGAAAATTTCTCAGTTGCTTAAAACTTCGCCTACATCTTGCATTTTGGGGGAATTTCTTTTAAAAAAAGAGTGCCACAAGTGTAATTTTATGAAAAAAAACTTACAGTACTATAATGTTTCATTATGCTAAAATATTAAATTGCATATGTAGAAGTATTTTAATTAGTTGTTGGAAAAACTGGATATAATAACATAATTAAAAAAGTGACAAAATTTGTTTAATTCGTTTAAGATGTTGCCACGTGCATTAAGTTCTGGGTGAATCAATAATTCTGATAAAAACATGCGATTAGTGAGGTATTTAGTAAACAGAAAATTACATGTTATGGATACCGAACGTTCCTGAAACGTGCTTCCAAAGTAAAACCAGCATTTTATTTATTTCGGCAGCAGAAGGACTAAAATTGATTTACGCGATTAGTCTTGCAGATATAGTTTAATCATGCGATATGTATAAATCAGTTGTTAAGAAAATTTTAAGTTTAGCAATTCAATTTTAATATTTCGAGACTTCTAAACACTTGAAAGTGATTATTATGTTTATTAATGAAATGCTGTTAGGCAGTTCTAATCGTATTATTTGCCTTCGGTGCAAAAGGTACCATTTGTAAACAAACCTTTTTTGCCTCTGTTTCTTCTTTTTTTTTAAGGGGACTCTACATCTTAAAACCCATAAGATCTTCGAATGTGACTGTTGCAAGAATTGGGATAACTTATTTATTTTAAAAGCAATTACTTCCAACTTTTTACAGCTGACTACATAATATAGCTGCTTTCTGAAATAGTGACCAGAAAGTTTGTGTTGCCACAATTATTTTTATAATATATTCCGCTTTGTGACAAAAGTTTTCGTCATGTTTCCACTTTACGGGAACAGTTTAAAATATTCTGTTTGCATAATTTAATTCCATATTTAATATATTGCTTTTATAACATTTGGAAACTAGTGTGAACCAAAAAATCTAAGAATTTTATGATAAATTTTTATTTTATTTGGATTGGCGTTTTTAAAATGTATTTTATTAAAATATTCTGTAATGTTTTCGTGCATAGAATTTTTTAATATTAAAATATTCAGCAGATTTTTGTTTCAGTTAGAAAATAGGGCCCATATAAAGAATTCCATCCAATTTCAAGTATGTACCATTAAGCATTTTTAAAATATCAGGCGCGCAAGCTGGAAACATTACGAAAAAGTTTGTCACAAAGCGGATTAAATTGCAAAACTATTTGTGGCAACACAAACTTTCTAGTTACTAGTTCCTAAAGCAGCTATACTATGCAATCAGCTGTAAGAAGTTGGAATTAATTGCTTTTAAAATAAATAAAATATCCAAATTCTTGCAACAGTTACATATTCGAAGATCATAAGGGGTTTAAGGTGTATGAGCCCCCTTAAGTAAAATGCAATTCAGGGTAAAGGAAAATACAGTAATATGCAGTTTATTAAAGTAAAATACAGTTTTTTTAAAGTAACATGCACTTAATCCTTCTAATATTCATTCAGGAATGCATCCTCCCCCAATGTCAGAAGCGTTTTAAGCTATTTCAATTATATCGAAAGTTTATCGAACTCCGCATATGTGCTGCATTTAATTTAAAGTATTTCTAAAGTATTTTAAACTAGCGAAAGAACCTGATCCCAGTTAAGTTAGATTGAGAGTAATGCATCTAACAACAGAATCGCTGTAATCCTTGTCTAATAAAAATGCAAAAACTACGATTCATAGTCACACATTTTTCACTCTGATAAGATATGGAACCCACATAAAAATATCGATAGAAAAATTAGCTAATTCTTTCTCTTATTATATCAGGAACAATGGCGAGCAGTTTTAATGATTTTCGTCCTTTTCATGAAATGGTCGTAAAAGCTCAAGTTCCATCCAATATTTCACTATATACAATTTTAGTCGATTAAATGTGGCAAAACATTTATCATAATTAATCAGAAATCAATAACGGGAACAAACAAAAACAGACATTCTTCTTTATATTTATGGATTTTGTAAAACTTACGAATTTTACGATTTGAAACTCTACGATTTGAAAGCGAGCAGTAGCGAGACTGTTGCCACTCGGAAAAATAAGTGCGAAAATTAGAGCTTTGCTTTCACAGTTTTTAATTAATATTTCGGCTGATTAAAGTGGTACGAAGGAGGAAATAGTCGAAATGGCTTCCTACGAATTTTTGAAATCAGGAATAATGTATTTAATGTTTGGCAATGCTGTGTTATTTCATCGTAAAACTTAGAAATTTTTTATTAACAAACTAGGAATTGAAAGAGAGCAGTGGCAACAACTTTCGAAATAAGGCAGATTTTCATCTGGAGCTTGTGAGACTGTTGACAAATGAGGGGGAAAATTATCGTTTTTCATTAATATCTCTGATTTTAGTTTTTTTTTTTAAAAACGTGGACGTCGACCTTTTTCAGGACTCAGAAAAGAATAGAAAAGAATCGTAGAAAGTTTGGCGAGGATAGCTATATTAGTGACTGAGTTATTAAAAGACAAGCACACATACTTTCTTCTTTATATACACTCTCTTTTGCAAAAAAATCGAAGCACCAAGGTCATTTGCGATCGTGACGAAATTTGGTATGCAAAAACATCTTGATCGAACATGCAAATGATCAAAGTTTCAAGGCAAATGAACAGGAATTGCGATCATAGTGCGCAAATCGCAAATTATAAAACCAGTAACAGAGGCGAAAAATTTATCTTTATTTGTTGCTGCCATTTTAATTCCGTAGAGAAGCAACTGAAGATGCCATTACGACGATATCGAAGAATTTACAGACAACTAAACGACTTCGAACGTGGTCGCATTGTAGGGTTGCGTGAAGCTGGGTGGTCATACCAAGCAATAGGCCGCCACCTGCAGCTTACAGACACTGCTGTGCAAAGACGTTGGCAGCAGTGATTGCTATAAGGAAATTGCCGACGAAATGAAGGATCTGGATCGGATGATTGTTCGCCAGGCCCGAACCGCCCAAATGGTATCACTGTCGACTATTCAATGCACTACAGCCACGTCTATACCACCCATGGTTCTGCCCACCATCTCTCGACGCTTGTCTGAGGCGGGGTTACGCTCAGAGATGTCTTTAAGACGTTTGCCTTTGACCCCACAACATCGGCGGAGTCGTCTGGAATGGTGTCCCAGCCCATCATCACGGCTGCCATCAGAATGGCATCGTATAGTGTTCAGCGATGAATCCTACTTCACTCTTGAAGCAGATGACCACCTTGTTCGTTTTTGGAGAGGATGGGTCCAGCGGTCCCAATCAGCCTTTGCTTTAAGGAATACAGCCATAACCCTTGGTGTGATGGTGTGGGGCGTTATTTCTTATGACAGCACGTCACCTCTAGTCATCCTCCGTACATCTTTAACAGCTCAACGATATGTTGATACCATCATGCGGCCGGTTGCATTACCCTTCATGGCACGTCATTCTGGGGCCATTTTCCAACAAGATAATGCAGGCCACATACCGCTTGCATATCTCTGGATTGTCTCCATGTGGTTGATACTCTTCTTTGCCCATCAAGGTCATCATACCTTCCGCCAATCGAGCATGTCTGAGGCACGGTAGGCTGCCAGATTCGGGCACCACAAAATATCGCATACCTGGAGCGACAGCTGATAAATGCCTGGCAGAATGTATCGCAGGATGACATTAGAAACCTCTACCACTCCTTGCCTCGACGAATTGAAGCATGCATTGCCGCCAGGGGCAGTTCGACAACTACTAATTTGAGCACTCAATGGGTGATTGTGAACTCTGAACAGGTACTATGATCTTTATTTTTTAATCATTTTATTATCTGTGTATGAAGCTATACACATATTCAATTTCATCATTTTACAATCACTTCCTTCACGGTGCTTCGATTTTTTTTTTTTTTTTTTTTTGCAAAAGAGTGTATATAGATAGTTGCAACCGAAATATAACATATATGTTTGTTGTTATTTACTTAGTATAAAGATTTCATTTTTAATCTGCATCGATTATTTTATTTTTTATTATTGTTGTATATGCAAATAAATGAGTTAGTTTTAGTTTTTCTAGGCATTTTATGCAATGATTTTACTGAGTATTTTGGTTTAATAGAATATGCATTCACTTTTTGCATTTAAGATGATTTATTAAGCATATGTATTATGTTGAAGATCTTGCGATACTGAAGCAAAAAGCGTTTAAATTGAAAATGGCTCAATTAGAATTTAAGATATAGGTAAAAGCCCTCCTTACGGCTTTCAAAGATGTATTTTTGCCTCCAAGTTGGCAATACTTGGCGATATTTTGACAAACTGTCAACTTTCTGCAAAGTTCGGAAAATGCATTTTCAAGGATTTTAAACGATTTTTCCAAAAACTCGCACTACATATAGGGCTGCGTTTGAAAAGGGGGGGATTAATCCAATTCAAAGCATCAGCTGGGTGAGCTAGTTTAGAATTGGGTTATTATATTGAGTCTTGCTCACTATTTATTGGTTCATAGTTAATTAACTGTGATTGGATATCTGTGATCTGTAATATGCTTTGAGTGATAAAGAGAATTTGTCTTATATCTGTTATTTTCCTTGAGCTATTTCTATTTCTAGTTGTTTACTTCGCTATGCGGTGTTATTTATATTGATAAAAAGGCCTTGCTAATATGACACAGTTATTAAAGAAATTTCTACAAACGCCTAAACTAGGAACATTTTAAATTGCTTATATTTCAGCTTGCATAATAAATTTCAAATAGATAAAAATAATAAAAAAATTGTCTGTAATTCTATATCAATATTACAAAATACTTATCTTACATTGTTACAGGTTACTGAGCAAAATGAAAACAATTTTGCATATTAGATTTTATGCTTAAAATATGAATAATTCAAACGAATCATTTACTCGCGAGTATAACATTATTAATTATAGCCAAATATAAATTGATTTTCACCCGTTAAGCCTTTTATTTCGACTTTAAATTATGCTTTAAAGCAGAACGAACAGAGATTAAATTGTAGATTTTAATTTACAAAGAACGTTTAATACGAAATCTGAAGCCATTAATTGTTCTTGCCGTTTGGCTTTTTTTTAAAGGATAGATATGTGAGAATCTCTTGTTAATTTAAAGTACAGGAAAACGCATTCAGAAAACGATTATTTTCATTCAGAGTGAAAGAAATGCATTAAAAAATAAGAAATCTAAAAAAACCTGAATTTTTTTCAGATTTTACATTACGCCCAGCGTTTTTTTAATGCCTTTTGTGTCACCATTTTTTATTAAATATTATGTTCTTTGCACTTAAACCGCACAAATTCAATTCAACAGAAATATCAAAATATCACAAAATATACAAAAAAACAGCATATACCTTTAGAACTTCCGATACACAGTCTTGCGCGCTGGTGGTAATTTTTTTTTTCCGTACATTGTTGACTTTGCTCGCTTTGTAATCGTTGAGTTTGTTAACCAAAAATTCGTTGTTTGAGAAGGGGGGATTAAAAATCGTTGAGTTTGTTAAACAAAAAAAAAAAAAGTGTTACAAAATATGAAATCGGCAATAAAACAAGTTCCAAATTAGGCTTTCTAGATGCCCATACTTTGTAGAGGATTACATTATTCAAAATTTGATGGCTCTAGGCATTGTTTTTTATCATAATGCGAAAAACATGCATATATTTATGCTATTTCTTAATTATTTAATTTCTTTAAATATAATATAGGGCGATTACATTTGGCGGCAACAGTTTGAAAAGTGATTCAGACTTTTATAGTGATTCACCGCAAAATCCCTCTTTGAGACAAACAGCCCTTCTGGACTAACGCTTCTTTGGGCTAAAAGAATAAAAATTTTCAGTGAAAGACAAGCTGAGTATTAGTAGGAGAGATGCACGAGAGAACAGTGATCCCTAAAAAACGAAAATATTCGCAAAATTGATAACCAAGTACAAGGAGAGCGAAGGGAAGTTCTTAAAGAATTTCCCGCTTCACGCTTGTACCTTATTCTTTCGCATAACACGCATCGACATCTGTCCAGCACTTTGAACGAGTTCAGATAATCGAATGTTAGGAGAATAGAGGCCTTACATTGCAAAATTTCCTATTCCTATTGAAATTTATATTAAATGCGAAACTTATAATCATTTGAATTCGTATTTTAAATAAGTTACAAGATATAAACAACTTGATGATTACAGCAGTTTTGCAATAATATTTAAAAAAAAAAAAAAAAAAAAAAAGACACATTAAAAATATTTACAACAGTTTTAAAGATAGTAAATTCTGAATCTTGAAATTTAGGCTTTTCTTTATGTAATAATAAAGGGTTTACGTGAATAAAAGTGTGATAAGCGTTAATAAAATTAAAATGTACATATCTGAAACCTTGCTAGATATAACAAATGGTAATTCATTTTAATAAAAATTGAAGGCCCCCCCCAAAAAGACACAATTAAAAGAGCTTCTTAAGTAAAAAAAAACAATACGAATTAAAAGAGAAATATTACTTGAGGGTAGGTTAAAAAAGTTAATTAAAAATTAATAATTCAGAGTTTCGCAGAATCCTTTTCATAAAAGATAAAGACATCTGTATTTCAAAATCCATTAAGATAATATACGGTAAAAGTACTTAATTTATAACTTTTAAAGAAAAAATGAATAATTAGTTGTCTTTAACATAATATGTTTTCTTCTCACAGTAAGAATACAAACTTAAAAGCTTGCAGATATTCTTTAAACTTGAGCGAAATTCAAACATACTTTGGCATGAAATTTTGAACATTTCTTTATTAATGCCAGTCAGCGCCCAGACTTACGAATTTCCTGTTAAATATGATCCTACTTAAATACATAATTATTTTGTTTATCACTAAATATTACCGGCACTGAAAAAAGAAGAAACCAAAAAAGGATAATGAAAATACTTTTCCCCCAATTTTATGATTAAAAAACTGTTTATTATTTTATTCACACTATTTTAAAGCTGTTGGTATTGTTTATCGAGTGTATGTATCCATTTTAGGACCTTAGATTTACAATTTGAAATGAACTTTGGAATGCATTTTATTATTTGAAAGCATTTGATCTTGTACTTTCTATAGAAAACAGCAGCTATAGAATTTTTCGCCTTGTATGAATTATATTATTCAATGTGCCATTACATATCTTGATTTCAAGATTCCTATAACTTCCTTAATTAAAAGATAAGAGTACTTTCATAAAATATGCAAAAATGTAGTTTTCTACACGAATTTTATTTATATAAGTCGTTCTGATTTTTTTTTTTTTTTTGATTGCAGTAGACAATGATTTATTCATTGCAGTAGAAAGTTATTTATTTAATGTAAAATTTGTTTCAAGTTGTCTATGTTCAAGGAAATTAAATCTTTACTCGTACACCAGTTAAGCCCTAATACTTTTAAAGAACTATTTAGTTCATTTTCTGATTTAATTATTCCATAATCATCCCAGAGTTTCTTTAGTTTCTCGAAATTTGTATTAAACTGACGCAAATTCATTCCGGCATCTTTAAGCACGCAAGAGGCTCCAGTACTTAACTTAAAAGCCTGTTCCACAGAATCTGCACCATAGAAAACATCATCTACGTAGATCGAACAGTTCAACATCTCAAAAATATCTGGATTTTCTAATTCTATTTTCTTTATATGCTTTTTTATAGTGCTCTCCAGAATGAAAGGGCTACATGATACACTGAAAGGAACGCGATTCATTCTATAATGTTTCAAATTGTAATTATTATCAAAGTATAAAAAACGTAATACATCTCTATCAATTTCAGAGATTCCAATCTGGAGAAAGGCCTTTTCAATGTCTGCTGAGAACGCATGTTTGTATTGTCTGAACCGCAATATCAAGTCCAAAACAGAAGGATTCAAATTTGGGCCAGGCATCAAACATTTGTTCAGAGATACCCCATTACACTTCGAAGATGCGTCAAACACGATACGGACTTTAGTTTTTCATACATTTTTTCTTACAACTGGAGAATGTGGCATGTAATACATTTTACTACTATCACAACTTTCAATTTCGCACTCTTCAATTATTTAATTTTTCACTGTTCGTTTATTATGCTATCATAATTCGCCCTAAGCCATTCATCACTTTTTAGCTTATTAACCAAAGATACTAGACGTCGCTTGGAATTTTCTAAATTATTACCCAAGTTTGCATGATGTGATTTCCATAACAAACGAGCTACATATCTACCATTAGTAAAATGCAATTCTTTTTCAAATTTCTCAATGACTGATTTATCGTCAGGATTCTCGTTCTCCTCTAAACCCAAATGGTCCAGAGTCCACAACTTTCGCAAACAGTCATTAACTGAATTATTATCTTCCTTCAAGCAATGAGAAGCACCAGTTGTAAAAATACAGGCACTAGACTGATCACCTTCTAAAGATCCAACTAAGGACCAACCAAATATAAAAGACACCGCAAATAATTTATTAGTTACTCTTTTCTTTTCGCCTGTTTGCACTTCCCAACATGAATCAGATCCTAACAATATTTTTATTTCAGCTGCTTCACCACTATCGGCTAATTTTAGATTTTCTGATTTTAATATTTCTAAAATATTTTTGGAGGGAATTTTTATGATGGCTCCAGAAATTGTATCTGTAACAAGAGCTTCAATAGTGATTGAGTCATTAGGGAAATGCATACTTTTCAGGGTAATTTGAACAACATTATATTCTATTAGTCTACCTTGGCTATACCCAAATGAATAAATATATAACCTTTTTTTCCTTCAAGTCCTTAATTTTAGTTCTTTAGCCAAATCAGATCTAATAAATGACCTCTGTGATCCACCATCAATTAAGATTTTTACTATTTGGCTTCTAGTATTATCTGTATCTGAAGCGTTAACAGTGCAAGTTTGTAAATATACACCTTTATCAGCAGTTTCAGAAACAGTCTCAGAGTTAAACGACAGGGATGCAACTACATTCTGCTTAGAACCTGATATTGTAACTACTTTCTGATTAACATCTGAAACTGCTTCCACTTTAGGAAGAATATTTTTACAAAATAGCTTATTATGATTTAAACCATTACACAACTCACAAGGTTGAAGTTTCATTTTACATCTGGAAGCTACATGACCTCTCTTAAAACATCTGTAACAACGTCCATGGTATTTTAATATCGCTCTTTTTTGCTCATTTGTTTTCTCCCATTTTCCTAAATCATGTGTATTTTGATTACAATAGAAACAATACGGCTTAGTCACTGTAGCTAACGCCGAAGCAGTAGGAACGCTTGCCCCTTTTAAGTAATTATTTTTATTTTGCTTAACACCGTAATTTGTGTCTCTTTTCTTTGAGTTTATTGTTAAATTAGAAGCTTCTCGACTCTCAACTTCCAATCTAATGAATTCGAGAAGTTCTGTTAGGCTATATTGCTGTTTAGAGTTTCTTTTTCTATTAAACTCCAGATTTATATCGTCTGACAAAAGCTTTAAAATAACGGGTCCTAAAAGGGTTCCGTAAGCTTCCGACACAATACTTAATGAATTTAAGTTTCTTATATTGATTTCACAGGAATCGTACAGTGTTCTTAGTGCTTTCACATTGGACGAACTTCTAACCGGTTCAAGATTCAAGAGTTTATTCATGTGGCGAAGATATTACCAAATCTGTTCGTCCAAATCTTTCTTTAATTAAACTTATAGAAGCGTCATAATTTTCATTAGATAGTGCAAACCCGGATACTGCACTTAAAGCAGGTCCTGAGAGTAAGGATTTAAGATAGGTAAACTTCTCAACCTTTGTTAACTCATTATTATTACCAATAGCATTTTCAAAGGAATTATAAAATTCCAAAAATAAACTAGGATCACCATAATATTTAGGAATTAAAATTTTAGGTAATCGAATGTTAGTTTTGTTTTCGACCTTTACGGCAGCAGTATGGTTACCAGCGATTTACTTTCAATGCGCACTATCTGAGAATTTAAATTAAGTTTCTTTTTAGCCCTAAAAATACATAAACTTATTTTTTCATCATACTCTAACACAGTATTACATTCTTTCTCAATTTCAGACTCATCCCCTTTAAAACAATCCAATATTTTTTCATTAATTTCTTTTAACGCAGACTGTTTAGAAGTAAGTAAAAACACATTTTCTTCTACCATATTCTTATCCAAAATGTCTTTTTTAATTTCAGGTTCTACAACATTTATTATTTTAGAAATAGCTTGTCTCATGACTTTTCTAGTAGCTTTCAATTTAATAATATCGTCTGCCATAATAACAACAAAAGTAATTTTATTCTCTTACCTGGTGCAGGCTTCAAATGGTATAATCCAAATTTAGGAACTCACTTTCCTGGTGAAGCACATTCACACGTATTCCGAACGTTAATCTTGCCACGTTCAGTGCAAAGGAATAATTTTTCAGTAACACGAAAAACACCGCATTCTAAATAAATAAATTGTTCGTGCGCAACTGTGTTGGGCGCCAAAAATATAAAATATTATATTAACTGTCAAGAATTGCAAGATATCTTAGTTCAAAAAACACTAATTCGAATCACACATAACATCAAGATACATGAACACTACAAATCAAGTTTCTAAACTCCCATGTTTATTCACGTCTAACACACATTCAACTGGCGGCGCCAGATCCAAGAACAAGAAGTACACATCATGAAAAATTTACGCCCTCTTTGGCGATTAAAATATATTTCCACATAAAATTTCTTACATAATATGTAGTTGTGCACCTACTTTCTTCGTTGCAATCGGCTGCAGCAATCGTATATAAACACACACACACATATGTAATATATTCAGGAGCAGGAAGCAATGACCAGGAGCAGGAATTTTGATGGCGTAAAAGTGTTGATCCATAATGACTAGGAAATTGGAGGCGAAAATAGATTAAATCTTCAGATTTATTTTCAGCAACATGTTACGGCTACACGCAAATCGGCACATTATGTGCCTTATGTGCCTGTTCCAAAAGGCTTACATATTTTTATAACTTTGTATCAAGAAAAGCAGCAGCAGATAGACAGCAGTCTAGCTGAAAGCAAGTGCGTAATGTTCAGGATGAAATCTTAAGTCGAACTGAGTTAGTTTCGGTTCTCAAAGCATTTTGATTGGATAGTTAATATTGCTGTAAAATTACTATTGGCCGTTGAGTTCCATTTAAATCATCATAATTACGTAAGAATAATATGACATAATAGTCTCGAAATGAAGCGGTGCAGAGAGGCGTTACTATTTTTACAGCTGAGAAGGGAAATTAATTTACTCTGCTAATTTAATTTTTTATATATTCTTTATTTTTCTTACACACACACACACACACACACACACATATATATATATATATATATATATATATATATATATACTATATTCGCACTGTGTTACCTGGCTCGGGGAGCTTAGTTTTTTTATTCTTATATGTTGGTAAATTGTGCATTTTTTGCTTTAAAAATGAATATGTGGTTTTATGTTCTGATAAGGTTATGCCTTTAATGAGTTTAAGGATTTTTTTAACTTGTGCCTTTTTAGTTGATGGGCATACAATAGCTGTAAAATTATCAACAATTTAAAAGATTAAGTGGCGAGATAAAAATAAGAAACCGTCATTTGTTTACATTTTGAAACTCTTTAGAATAGTGAATTAAGCCAGTTTCTACAGTAACTTCGGTGTATTTTTGCCCACCGTGACCAAAAGTTAACTTAAAATTTTGTGCACCCGAAATTTTGTCTTCCTGCCCTCTGACCGAACTGCTTTTCGAGTAGAAACTCTAATTTTAATTGTAAAATTTGGTTTTGTAACTGTATTTGATGTTTAACGTTTTCTTGTGTTTCGCAGTTTTTAATTAAGATTGTGGATTTATGTATTTTTGCTTTGCCACGAAGTGAAAACTGAATTCACTGAATTAGAAATACATCTGTAATGAAATTCAAGGAAATAAGTTTAAGTGCAGCAGAAAATGCGTAGCCCTCGTTTGTTTACATTGTTACTCCCTTGTTTACCTAATTTTGCCGCCATTTGTTTACATTTGAAACTCTTTAGTAGAATAGTGAATTAACTCAGTTTCTGCAACTTCAGTGTCTTTTTGTCAAGTGAGACCAAAAGTAAACTTTCACTTTTGTGCACCCCAAAATCTGCCTTTTTGCCCGCCGGGCGAATTTGTTGTTTTTGCGTATTCCGAATGCATATATTTATTAAACTGTATGACATACGAATATGAAACTTTACACACATATGTACGAACCTCTCAAGTTCAGATTACAGATGTTACAATTGTTCAATATGTCCTCTATCAGCGACACGAACAATATCCCATCGATACTCAAATTCCTCCCATATTCGGACAAGCATGTCTGTCGTCAATGATGTTATGACAGTACGGATCCGGTTCTTCACCTCTTCCAGTTTCTGTGGGAGTGGTGGTATATAAACGTTGTCTTTAATGAAACCACACAGGAAGAAGTCACAGGGTGTCAAACTCGAGAACACAAAATAATTTCTGCTGCGGAGTAGCCATTTTAAACATGTGACGGTTACCACGCGAAACAGAAGACAACTGACATCTAGCGGCTATTAAAATAAACTAGACTATGTATTCGTTTCGCCAATAGTCGAGCCGAGGCGCAGTGATCCATAGTTTGGACAAAATAACACTTTATAATACGTGCATATTCTTATTGAAACATATAACGTGGATACAAGCCAGTTCCTGAGGAAATCTAATACGCACACCTTTAGCCAGTCTTAAAGACATTAGGACTGGCTAAAGGTATTTTTTCTCTTAGCCAGTCCTAATGCGCTTTGTCATAATCGAATAAATCCAAACCCCTTACTAAAATATTATGTAACTACTCCCTGATATGTTTCCTCATTATAAACGAAGCAACATCCAAACGCTCAACTTCAGGCTTAACATAAAAGTGTTAATGACACGTTAAGAAGACGAATGAACTGAGCAAAACAAAACATGAGCTTTTTAGAAGACTATCATAAATAAAAATGAAAGAAAATAATATTACAATTTGACAATTAATTAAAGAGTTTTAATGTAGATAACCTCGAGCAGTTATTCTCCTTCACTTTTCTAATTTTATTTGACTGTCCTCTTCATGACAAATTGCCAATACATTTTTATATGAATGACAATAATTAAGTAATGACCTTTAACAGTTAAATACATGAATTTAAAATCCTGTCAACTGCTATCCGTATTTTAGCATTAATTTTCTATTCATTTTCAGCTTTTGAATGCTTAAATTTCTTTCTTGCTTTTTTAGCAAAGGAAATTGGTAATTAATTCAAAATTATGAAATATAGAGCTAAAAATATTCCTCATTCCTATTTGCTCTCATAAATATATCATAATTCGAACATACATCTATAACTTTTAAATTCTAGTAAATACGTCTCTGCAATGTTATCACCAATTAATATGTATATGTGTTTTTACTTCTTTGTACGAAGTAAAGGAATCACGAAAAATTCCGGGTACATATTTCAACGAAAATATCTATTTTAACTGCTATCGGATGCAATTTAACGATGTTTTTGCGTGACATTTGTACGTAAGAACAGAATAAAGGACTTTTTCTGAAAACGAATTATAAAGCTGATTTAATATGGATTCAGAAAAGATTTTTTTCTGAGGGTCTGTACGTATGTATCTCGCGTAACAGAAAAACGGGTAGCCTCAGAAAGTTGTAGTTTTGTATATGCGACTGCTTGGTTGCAATCGGCCGCACCAGAACTTTATAAATATATATATATAAATATATACTCTATTACTAGGCTCAGTGAATAAATACCCACTCTGTTACTAGGCTCAGTGAGCTCAGTTCTTTTTATTCTTATATGTTGTTAAATTGTGCATTTTTTTGCTTTAAAAATGAATGAATTATATTGTTCTTATCTTCAGGTTAAGGTTTCTGTGTCTTTAGTTAATCTGCTAGCCTAATTTTTTTTGTACCATAGCAGCCACATCTGTTTACATTTGAAACTTAGCAGAACAGTGATTTAATTCCTTCTGCATATTCAGTGTCTTTTTGTCGAGTGGGACCAAAAGGAAACTTCTAGTTTGTGCACCGATCATTGATTCATTGATCAAAATTTCGTTTTATACATGAGTTCCCATTTAGAAATCAGTCAGTTTAGCCGATATTTCGAACAAAGTCATCAGTAAATTTTAGAAGTTTTTCTCCAGTCAGGGGCGTGATGTAAATATAACGGGCTAGTAGAATATCTACCTGCTTTTGTGAAATTCCCTTTGTTGTTTATGCATAATTATCAACAAACTTATTTGTGTAAATTTGGGCAGATTAAGATCATTGTCATTTTATTCACTACAGTAATTGTACAAACAAATAATGTAGAGAACAATGAACAATTTGACCAGCTACAAGCAATAGAAAGTGTGTAGGATATTGATTAGTAATAAGGAGTGCGATATTCGAATTCTGGTAGCATCCTGAAAGAGATTCGTAATTCCAAAACTGTAATCTTTACGCTTTTTTCTTTATTCAAATCTTTGGAATCCTAAGCTAAAATGAAATCTTTAAAAATTTTAACTGAAAACTTTGGAAAGAATAGGTTATAAGTTTTCAGTAAAGAAAGAATGCGATTATTGCATTTACCAGTATCAGACTCGTAGAGATGAGTGTCCCATTGCAAATGCATTTTTATAATTAAAAGTTTACATGCAAATTTATATGCAATCACTATGGCACCTTATTTAAACTTACATTATGCAAATATAAGATGAATCTGGCAACAAGCTTTGGCAGTGAAACATAACCTTTTATTTAGATATGAAAGGAAATAAAATAAATAAAATTTGAAAGGTTTCAGATTTTAAATTACGTCCAAAGGGGTGTTTTTTTAACAATTTGTGTGTTACCTTTGTTTATTAAATATCATGTTCTTCGTACATATACTATAAAATTTAGTTCAAGAGCAATACCGCAAAATAATTTTAAAATGAGCATGTCTTTAGAATTTCCGATACAGAGTCTCGTGAGCTGGAGATGAAGATGTTCTTTTTTCCGTACAGTATTGCCATTGCTCGCTTTGAAATCGTTTAGTTTGTTAATGAAGAATTCGTTAAAGATTTAAAAAATATGAAATCGATAATAAAACAAATTCCAAATTTTAAATTTGAGCGTTCATATGCCCCATATTCGCAGTAGAATTACGTAATTCAAAATTCGATGGCTCTATGTACCGTTGTTTTATTACACTGCGAGAAACATACATACATTCATGCAGATTCTTCATTATTTGATTTCTTTAAATATAATACAGGGCTGTAATATTTGGTGGCAACAATTTAAAATGAGAAACAACGCTTATCGTGAATCGACACAAAATGTCAAAACGAAATTAATAGTCCTTCTGGGAAAATTGCCGCTTTGGACTAATATAGTTTGTTGTTTATCTGTGCTAATTTTTGAAATAATCTCCTAAATTCTAAAGCTGCTTGATTTAAAAATGTATTAAAAATTTAACATGTTACCCTAATAGTTTTTCTCAAATTATACTGTGAAAATGTACCTCAATATTCAAGGGATTTTATTACGTACTTATTTGTCAAATTTCAATTTTATCTTCTAATTAAATATTGCTCTATTTTTAAGTTTGTTATTATCAAAGTGAAATTTTAAATTTTACTTTATTTAAAAATTTTCAGTAAAGATTATTTTCTTTTAGAATTATTCTTATATGAAGGATACGATTTATTCTCGAAGATTCTTATTTGAAGGATTACTAATATCCTTAAATGCTTTCTTATGTGAAGGATTAAATTTAAGATTCTTCGATTCTTTTCTAATAACCTTAATTCCTGAAATTCGCAGCAAACAAAGAAATATTATGTAAAGATTTCTGCTTAGAGAAAACGAAATATGCTTCTATAATATAATGGGAAATAAATTTTAAATATTGCGAAAGTAATCTTTAACAATTTTTAATTTAATCTTAGCAATTTTATTTAAAATTTTGCGGAGGAAAATATTTCACTAAATTAAGCAAAATATCCGTTCGCTATCTTTAATAACGCCTAAAAGCATTAAACTTGTAGTGATTATTAATATTCAGTCAACGAATAAGAACTATTTTAATAGCGGTCCATTTATTAAATCCCCATCAGGTTCGGAAGTAAAGTAAACATAAATTTCTACAAGCCTGAACTATTCCTGCAGTAGAGTTATTTGAAAGTTGCTAAACTTCCATCTTTTAACTTAATTGGCTTTCATAGAAAGCGTCCTGAGCTTTCGCTCATTGGTTAGTCGATACCGTGCAAGCAGTTTCTTCATAGGCTATCAATCACCCCGACGTCAGCGGAAGCATTTACTTTTCCGGAAACTTATGCAATTAGCCTATTTATTTAGCATACGAAACTAGGAAGTTTTAAAAGATAGAACATTTTAAAGACATGTGTTAGATTAGTTCTTCACCACTTGGATGGAATTTAAGTACTGAATCAATTTTCGCAGGGGCGTGGATGTTTTAATTCAAATATTTTCCTTTTATGAAGGCCTTTAAATGATGGTGTTGTAAATATGTGTAAATATTTGTATTGTAGGGGATTATGTAAATAGTGGTACTATATAAACGCCGACGTTCCCGCCCAGCCTTTCTTTTTGCAATTCCGAGGCAGCCAGTCTTTTTAAACGTGCTGTACCACGCACGAGTTGTCTTATCTGCAAAGTGTTTATATTTCATATTTTATAAGAAATATTCTTTATATAAACATAACCGATTCGGAGTTATCGTTCAATAAACCATGCATTTACCAACAAAAGCCACGCTTGAGTTATATTGCGACCTAGTTTCATCGCTGCCGCTTAGCTGCTAAATCTACTGTGATGTGACAGATCTTATGAATACAAGACAAAAGAGATTCTTTACCCCTTGATATGCAACATTTTAGTGTTGTTTTATTATATGTATTGTGTTATGAACTTCCAGAAATCCCGAAAGGAATTAAGAAACATCCCATATTACTTTCGCTGAGATAGGAATATGCACTTTTATTTTTAAACCGAATGATATTACTAAAGCGTTACATTTCCGAAAGCTATGAGTTTGACATTACGTTGCCATTATTTTAATTGATTGATGGTTAAACATATAGTCTTTTTGTGTTTTGCCAGATTCGAATAACCTTAATTACCGATAGATGATAAATAATTTAACTTATTCGTTAATTCAAAATTTAATATTTATAATTTAAAATTGTTTAGTTAATCGAACTATGATAATAAAAAACTAACTAATCTACAAAACTCGAAATTAAATGTTTTTAGTAATAGTTTATCTACATGCTGTTATTCCCAGCCTCTTGCAACCTCAGCAGTGGTCGAGTGGTTAAAACCGTTGAATATTGAGAGTTCGATCTGGATTCGATCCCCGGCGAACAGTCCTGGCAGCGTGATTGGTTTTCATGATTTCCTCCACATGTAAAGTGAATGTGATCCCAGTTTCCTTTAGAAAATCCTCCACGAAGGCATTTCTTTCCTCAGGGATTTGCTTTATTAATATAGGGTGTTTCATATTGAATGAGACAAAAAGAAAGCATATCTATGACCGCTGTAATTACTTAATTTTGATAAATAAAATTCACAGCGAAATTATAGTTATTTAAGTTTATGCAGATGTTCTATGTGTGCCCCTCCAGTGACACGGCAAATATCTCTGCGTTATTTCAGTTCTTGCCGCAATCATTTTAGAATATCCTTTGTTAATGACTCGAACACTTCAGTTATCCGCTGCTTCAGTTGCAGTAAGTCCTAGGGAAAGGGAGGCATGAACAGTTTGTCTTTAAGAAAATCCCATAGAAAAAATTACGAGGCATTAGATCTGGGGATTACGGTGGCCAACAAAGCAATGAAATATCATTTGATCCACGCTGCCAACCCAGCGATGGGCAGACTCTCGTTCAGGTAATGGTGTACATTTTTATGATGGTGGGGCACCGTTTTGCTGTACAAGGAAGCCGGGAACTGCTTCCTCCAAGGCCCAAGGCGTTTTGCTTCCGGAGTATCTTTGCAAATAAATGCAATAACCTCCACAACTTCGCTAAGAAAATACATTGAATAATTAAGAGTGAGCATAGCTAAAGTGAAGAATGAAACCGTTAAGGGTTTAAATACCAGAAGTGAATGAGAAGTCCACTCAAGAGACGAAAAATTCCTTCGTCTTTCAATTTCGCTTAGGAAAGGGTCAAAGACCTCAAGCGATAAGAAAGATTGAAGATGCTTCCTCCAGCTGAGCGAACAACTTCTCTAATAGCATATATTAATAGGTACACCCGTTAATCGCATTTTTCACGAAGGAGAAAGGATCAAAATACAGCTGTTTGAAATGGTGCAGAACACGTTCACCTTTGGAAAGTCCGGCTCATGTTCCATTACACCATGCAGAGTTTCAGTGCCCCCCAAATAATAAATTATGGCAATTAACTGTGTCAGAAACGGGGAAAATGGCTTCATCTGTCAATACAAGTCTGTTCTTTAAACAATCTGCTTCTAATTATTCTTGCAAATTCTGACAGGAAGCTTTACGCAACGGTTTGTCGGAAGGTATTAACGACTCCACTATCTGAATGGTGCATGGCCAGAACTGTAGACGTGTCCGCAACATACTGTACACCGTTGCATGAGGCACATTGAGTTCAAAAATCGCACCACATGTTGATTTCGTGGGACTTCGTAGAAACATTTCACGAATATTTTCAACCATTTCGGTTTGAGCTGCTGTTAGACCTGGGCTGCTTTTCTAACACAAATAGTCCATGTCCTAAAACTGCTTCATCTACCTTTTGGTGTTGTTACTAAAATGTCTTTGATCGAAGGTAAATGATGATATTTTGACGTATTTGAAATCACGGTATGCTTTCTCCTGCATGGATGGCTCTATTTTGATAAACAGTGACTCTAGCCGTGATTTCATAACCGGAAGATTTTTCGCTGACGTCAGATAAAACTTCTACAATTGCAGTTTCAGAATTAATTTGTTTCGAATTAATAAATCAATTACAGAACTTGTACTATGCTGCTCTTTTTGTCCCATTCAATATAAAATACTAACTCAAGCCAATCCTTCAAGTACTGGGAATTCAGAATCGAACATTTCTTTGGTGTTGTTGAATACGTTAAAAAAAGGCTGCATAATATTTTGTATACAAAGTCGTATATTTATAATCTAGTTAGCTTTGGTATCGATAAGTTTATGTGATTATTTTGGCACATGCTTTCATGCTCACTGGACTCGTCAAGAAAGAACATGGTCATGCTGAGCAGGTTCACTAGATTTAAAATCGTTAAGATTGTGCTGTACAATAATAGGATGAATAATAGTATAGCAGAGTTTCGAAACCGCTTTAACGATCATTTAAGATGCTGCATCTATTCCATGAAATAATTTATCGCTTTGAGCTCTGTACAGAAATGAGAGTTGCCACGGAAAATCCAGAAGTACTCCTAATTCTTGCGATGCTTTGAAACAAGTATACGTTTTTATGTTTTAATTATATTTCCTTTTATTTTCAAAATAAGTAATGGATTTTTAAGAATTTTATATTACTACAATTGCCACAAACGCTTTCAAATAAAATTACTCACTAGACCCCTTTTATTTACTTTTAAAGGAGAAAAAATGTAGCTTGCAAAGTTGCTTTCTTTTTATAGTAAATACTAATGTAACAATACTGGAAAGGTTTACTTTAAAAAAGGTTGAATCGAAGTATTTATGACCTCAGTGTTTGAAATAGAAGAATAATGACTTCCTCCTATAGCTTTAACGTTTGAATTGATAAGTAAAATAAAAAGCTTTAAAATGTTTTCTTTTAAAAACATTGCCAAAGATCATTATTTTTTGTCACTCCTCTAATGTTATACCTTAAAATTTTCTGTTTTTGTTTCACTAGTCATATAAATTTAAACATTACATAAAATATATCTAAATTTATTCCAGAAATCATCCATCCATATTTATACTTATTTTCAAATTTTCTGTAAGTTAAAAATTCTATAGAATTTATGCATACTTTCATTTTACATTTTTTTATTTCAAAACAGTTTAATAAAAAATATTTCAAACTCCCTACTTTGTTTCGCATGATTACTTATGAAACTAAAAATCTAGGATCTTTTAAAAAATCGCAGAATATTCTAGAAGGGAATATAACGCTGAGCCATTAAACAAGCAATTTTACTAGATTTTTTATGTCCTTAAAATTCTCAGATAGTATTTTGAACTCAAATTACATTCAACAAAATAGTAATTGAACAAAGTAGTTCTTAAGCAAATAAAATTTAAAAAATAGTTCGTAATTTTTTGAACCTTTGAACCTATAGATGTTACATGCTTTTAAGATAGATAACAAAAATAATTCGAAAAATGCTCTTATCAAAAACAATAAAGAATATTTCGTTGGAATCGTATCAAGCTACAATCTTACCACTTACAATTATATCTCTGTAAAAATGTGTCATTATCTTGTCAGGAAAATGTTGTTCTAAGTAAAAGGCTCGATCAAGATAAAAGTACTAGTTAAGTGATTGTTAATTTTATCTTTGTACCTAATTGAAAAAAACTCAGATTTTTTTTTCAGTTAATACAAAATAAAGTGAAATGATGTAACTTACTTCTGGATAGCATACAGAACCGTTCCTAGAAATTTTACCGTCCCATGAAATAATGAATCTCTGAATAGTTCAGACGAATTTTACCATTTCCAACATACTACCTGACGCAAATTTTTACATTTTTCGAAGTTATAAATTATAATAATAGAAGGGTATTTTACATTTCCCAAAATTACATTACTTAATTACATTATAGAAACTAATATGATATTTTATATAATGCTACTAAATTACATTATACAAAACGTAAGTACATTCAATTTATGAAATTATGTGTATTAATTTACCAATTTTTTGCATTAAAAGTTTATTGGATTTAAATGGACGTAAATGCAAATATTTCAAATATTCAATATATAAAACCAATTGACTGCCTGTGTTTAAAAAAATTTCTGACCATTTTTTCATCCCACAGAGATTACGTCATTCATCACTAACACTCACATGAATATAATATTATATAGACATTACGTCATATGAAAACTGATATAATTTTTACTGTAAAGTTTATTGTTTAGTTACCATGTTACTAATAGGGTTTTAACTATTTTTCAGAACAAGATCGCAAAAAACGACAGATTATGACTTGTACATGCAGAGTAAAATTCAGAATTCATGAATAAAGTTATGACGTAGTGATAGCAGATGTTGACCAATGTTATTATCTTCTCTATTCTTCGATGGTTTTAGTCTTCGTACCAAGCACTTTTCATCGTCTGCTCTTCATCAGCGTAGTTTCATAGGTGTATTTTTTGAGAAGTCAGAACATGTTGAATATTTGGCATCATAATAGAAGTATTTGCTGATTTTAACAACTTCTGTCACCAATTCAGATACCCGAAAAACATAATCAGCTGAAGCAAACGTTATTGACAATAATATTTAAAATTGCACATGAACATCGGAATTGCTATCATCCACATATACAACTTACCAAATTCGTAGGTCTGCAAACATCACCATATGCATCATTCGAAATGAAAGAAGCATTCTGTAATTGTGCTGAAGAGATAATATCTTTCGCTGATTCCATACATGTTGCTTCTTAGTCCCATAATATGTAATCATGTTTCAAATAATTTTCATACCATTCTGCTTTTGCTTCTGTATGTTTCAAATTAGAACAGGTTAAAAGGCCCTCTGAATTCCGAATATTGCTTAAATGGTTGGCAATTTTCAGTGACACTTTAAAGATGCCGTCGTACACTTAATACATTTCTTGGAGAACTCGCAGCTGTCGATCAGTTTTAAAACTTTTCTTATCGTCATAGCTTACATCTAAAGTAGGGGTCTTCAACTCGTGGCCCGCTGAAGGCATTTTAGTGGCCACACATTTGAATTTGAAGAAAAACTGAAGAATTTTAAGAAATTTCTGCTACTTTGACCGTCTCTGTTGGAGATATGCCCTAAGGCGTTGGGAAGAGTTATTAAATTTGGGTGATTTACACCGCACCGATAAAGGTGAAGCTGGAATATGTGTTAATGCACGTGAGTTGGATAAGCTGAATAGGGAGAAGGAGGGTTCAAGCATCTAGTCGTTAGTTCTTCATTGGCCGCCGTACAAGCTGTGATGTTTCTTCACTAGTCGAAGAGAGATGATTCGTCGAGGCCAGTCACGCGGGTGGTCACCAACCAAGTACTGACCCCGAGCTCTGCTGCTGGAAACAGGGAGACGTGTTTGTTGGAAAAAGTAAGAAAGTCGTAAAAATAGTGAAATTTTCTCATTTGCTTCTAAGCTGATGATTACTTTTCACTTTCAGCAAACCTCATCAGTGTCATGGCTGCTTTGAACCAGGCAGTAAACTTCTCAGCCGTGGTTTTTGCAGCGCTGATTTTCTCTACATGCTCAACTATGCTGTTCAAAAATCTGCTAATTTTGGGATCTTATATCCAATCTATGGCTTCTTTATAATCTTTAGGTGGGGGTTCCAATTTCTTCTTACTTTATCGCTGTAGAGGAGTTTCTTCTGATTTTTACTGCTGCCTTCCTCTGCTTCAGTGAGTTTCGGAAAGTCCGCCTGAGTGGGGATCTTAGCTGCTGGTTTTGTCTGCTGCTTTTTTGCTTCAAAGCGTTTCTTGTACACGGGGCAACCCTTATAGGAACTTACATGCAGCAGTGAGCAGAAAATGCACTTGGGTTTTTCATCAGGCTTTAATGGGAATTCCTTACTTCTATATATCTGTCCACACTTGCAGCATCGCTCAATATTTGAACAGAGATGCTGCGAATGTCCGTACTCTTGACATCTGTAGCACTGGATCACTCGCCTTTTGGGGGCAAACTTCTCAATTTTGACATTAACAATTAGCATGTTATTAAGTACATGGATAGCATGTCCTTCCTTCGTTTTCTTCCGCTCCAATAGGAATATCGGAAGTTTCTTGATAACATCCCCTCTACGTGTGGTAAACTGCTTAACTTTGCTTATCGGGAATTTCCTTTTCTCCAGGTCTGCCTGTATTATTTCTTCCTTCATCGTCGATGGGAGGCCCTTAAGAACAACCTTAATAGGTTTTTCGCTGAGCAACTGAAAAGTATGAAATGGTATACTTCTTTTCTGTCAAACCAGAGTTGCTTTTCGGTAATCGTCTACTAACCGATGACTTCTCCTGGATGGAGGTTCTAATGGCTCGATACAATCCACGCTCCATACTTCAAAGGGTGTTTCCGGTCTAATAATAGGTTGAATTGGGATTCGATCTTTGTACGTACCTGTTCTCCTCAATTGGCATTCTTTACAACTTTCACATAATTTTTAACATCTTGCTTAATAGTAGGCCAAACGAATGAGTACTTGATCCGTTGAATTGTCTTTTTCTCACCGAGGTGGCCGGCAAAAGGGATTTCATGTGCCATTCTTAGGACTTCCCTTCTTTTTTCTAAAGGTAACACAACTTGCTTAATGTTTTCACCACAGATATATTCGGAATGAAGTAATATGCCATCATCGAAAGTACATGAATTTTGATTTTTATTTGTCCATTCAAAGCATTTTTTCAGACTTTCGTCTTGTTCTTGATGTGTCTTGAATTCTAGTCTTACTCTGTTCGTTGTTTTCAGAGACTCTATGTTTTGGGAAATCTGATTAACAACAGCCAAATTTGTAGTATTGTTTTCAACTGGTGAGGGTTCATCATCTGTCTCTTTGTACTCTAAGGGGGATGCATCCCATAAACGATCACTGCTCCACAGTTCAATATTTCCACAGAGCGTTTCATAAGCTGAAGAACTCAATAGCAAGTCGGTAACTAGCTTTTTTGAAACAGCACACGTGATGGACACTCTACCGTGAAAATCATCGTCAATTTTCATCTGGAAAATCTTTAGTGGAGTAATTTCGTTTTCACCAAAAGCAGAAGATATCTTTATTTTACTTTCTCCTTCGCAAGGTATGTTGTCAACCAATTTCTCACGGACTACTGAAATTTGTGCTCCCGTGTCTACGATTCCATTTAGAATAATATCTCCACATTTAACTTTGACAAGTTTTAATTCATCTATGTTTCTAGACACGTCCACTGATTTTGAGACAGGAATAGCGATCTTGGCAGTTAACACTTCTGGTTTTTCTTTTTCTGTAAGGGGTGCTTGTATTAAGTTGTTTTGTGCTGTTGCAGGAGCACTTCTTGGTATCCGACTTTTGGTACATAACTTAGATGTATGACCTTCTTTTCCACAATTATAGAAAGTTAGTTTGAAACTAGGCTTTTGTGGTTCGTCACTCTTAAGGGATGGGTACACTCTTGGCGTGTTCTCAGCGGACAGCGATTTATTTCTGAAAGCTCTTTCTGGAAGTGGAGAACGAGGTTGCCATTTTTCATTAGTTCTGTCTGTTGATGGATTACCACCAGTCCGTTTTGAGATATTACGAACACTGTCATATTCGCCAAGTTTATTAGCTAATTTGGTTGGAGAAACGAACTTCGCCCAGTCGTCAAGAAGATGGTCTCTTACTTCATAGGGTACTCTTTTCTTAATTTGGTCAGTAACAATCAAGTCTTTTAACGCGGCAAAATTTGTGATATCAAGACCATTGATCCATTCTTTAAAATAACTTGTAATTTCGTAGCGAAAATCTTTCCATGATTTTTCAGAGCTCTTTTGGTTGCATCACAAATTTTTTTCTGAAGCTTTCAGGATTTAATTTAGATCTCTTCAATAATATGGCCTTAATGTACTCATAATCTTCAAAATTTTCTTCAGATTCCCTACCAATTAATTGAATGATTTCAGATGGCATTAAAGTCAATAAACATGAAACCCAATCTTTAGGATCAATCTTTGCCATTTTAGCTTGTCTTTCAAATAAGGATAAATAAATCACAATATCATCGTGTCTTAAATTGAATTTGGGAATAAGCCTAATTAAATCAAAATTATGATGTCCATTTTCATTTGTTGGTGGAGTTTGTGTTAGTCGAACACGAGATTCAATTTCGAGTTTCCTCAATTCAAACTCCATTTGCTCTCTTTTCTGCTGTGCTTCTAATTCTTCTTTCCTTCGTTGTTCCTCAATCTCTTCTTTCCTTCGCTGTTACTCAATCTCTTCTTTCTCCTTTCTTCGCTGTTCCTTTCTTTTCTTCCTCTTTTCAATAATCGTTAAAAACACTTCTTTAGCAAATGCTTCATCATATGTATCACTTTGAATTATTTCATTTTTTATCGCCACGATTTTTATACTTGGATCTACCTGAATTTCTAATTCAGCAGCTAAAACCAGCAAATCCTCTTTTTTCCCACGTCCCATAAAAGCCATGTCTCGATTTTAAATAAACCTTATTCTTTGCAAATTTAATAAAAAAAAAAAAAAAAAAAAGAAAAAAAAATTAATAATAATAATAAATAAATAAATTAAAAAAAAAAAAAAAACTACTTTCTTGTTAATTTGTCCTTCAATTTATCCTTAACATTAGTTAAAGTATGAACTCCCTGATTGCGGTTTTCTCTTTCGTTGGGGAAACAAACAAACAAAACAAAACAAAACAAAAATCGTTTCTATGTGTAACACTGTAGCAGCTGGCTGACGCCAAGTACTGATTTCTGATTTTATTCAGTCAATAGACTCTTAGTTTTATAAAAAGCAATTTTTTTCTTTTTCTATTTAAATATAATTCACAATGAATTTAATTTTATCCGGCACGAAAATCAATCAGTGGAATCAATACTTAATGTGTTGTTCACCTACTCTGGCGAGTCAAACGAAATTACATTTGAACACTGGCGTATTCATTACTTTGACAAGTAAATAAACTAAGATTCCATGACGGAAACAATAATTAACTTTTCATAATCTTAATTAATTATTTTACGTTTACAAGGTAACTTGAGCTCTCACCTGAGTTATTTTGGTTCGTAATTATATGCGGGAAACCCCGATCCTACCGGCTGCGCCAGTAAAAATCCTTTCCTTATTTCAATATAATGGATATTGAACCTTGTAGGAAGATTGTTCGAGATTTGCAAGAACTGCCCGTTCTCCTTTCTCCTAATAAACGTAAAATAAAATAAATTTACATATAAAATTATACAGCGTCATATTTATTTTCATAATCCGTAGAACTGCAACAAACTGCAACAAAATCAGATCATTGCCATTCTTACAGTGATAAACTATGAAAAGAAAAATAACAACTGAGGCTGGGTTCTAACAATACTCTCACCTTTTGATTGATAACATATACTTAATCAATCAAAACAAAATATAATAAAAAATACTGTCCACACAAATATTAGGGCTAAATAATAAACAAAAGAAAAATTTAAGTTCTTAAATTTCTACTCTAAAATAACTCTAGTGTTCAGGTTAGAAGTCTAGATGGAATTTTAATTTGTCATCCACTTCTAGTGACGACAGTCTTAATGTCCTTTGATAAATCTGCAGCTGAATTATTCTTTGGTAATTTTGAGACTAAACTGTCTTCACCTGCGTCTCAGTTTCATTTTCCTCATCTGACTCCAAAGATGAAGGTATTTCGAGAGGGAATATTCTCTGGATTGGTCGAACTAATTCTCCAGACATGGTTTTGACACGAACTACTCGAATGTTGCCGTCTTTTCGGGAATTACTCTAGCAAAGTTCAATTACTTTTGCTAGAGGCCACAACACCTTGCGTTTGTCATCACATTCGATAAGAACTATATCCCCGATTTTTATCTATTGAGAAATCGGCACTGTAGATGGACGTTGCACTAGCAGGCCGAGATATTCATTTCTAAATCTCTTTCTCAAGAGCTCTCGTAAATTCTGTAAATGTCTCAGTCTCTTGTTGAAATCAACTTTATCAAGATGATCCAAGTCAGGAACTCCAAACACTGGAATTTCACCTAGAAACAAGGACGGTGTCAAAGAAATGAGATCATCAGAGTCCTCTGACACATAAGTGAGTGGTCTGGCATTCACAGTTGCTTCGCAGTCGCACAGCACACTCATCAATTCTTCATAATTCAGACATGACTGACCTAGGACTCGACGCAAAAGCTTCTTAATCATTTGAACAAGTCGTTCCCAAAAGCCACCCCACCATGGTGCTGCGGGTGGACTGAACTTCCAATCGATCTTGTTTGTGGCGGCTTCTATCTCAATGGTATTCCAATTAATCGATCTCAAGAGATTATTGTATCCGACAAAATTGCTTCCCTTATCGCTATAAATTATCGATGAACTCCCTCTACGGGAAATAAATCTTCTAAGACCAAGTAAAAATCCTTGAGTTGAAAGGGACAAAATCAGTTCCAAATGGACCGCCCTGAAAACAGCACATGTGAAAAGTAAAATCCAAGCTTTTCTTTTATCCTTCAAAATTAATGGTCCAGCTAAATTAACGCCGACAATCTCGAAAACACGAGCCTCTCTAACTCTGTTTTCTGGTAGAGTAGCAAGCACAGTCTGTAGTCGTTTACCTCCATGTCTCCTGAACCTGACACATGCATATAAAGCTTTTCGAATCGTAGCTCTACTTTTCAGGATCCAAAATGTCTCTCTAAGTGTTGACATCAGTACGTGAATTCCTGCATGAGACATAGAGAGATGTTTATCAATTATCAATTTCTCCACAATCTTATGATTCTTCGGAAGTAACATCGGATAAGTAAAATTTTCATGGTCTTTCCTTTCAGTCAACCTAGATCTGACACGTAAAATGCCTTCGTCATCTTTGAACACACTTATTGACTTCAGCTTCTTAATATCATCAGATGAAAAAGAATCATGTTGAATAATCTTCACGATAGATTTCTCAGCCCTTATCAATTCATAAGCTTTTAACTCTCCTGATTCTCTTTCTTCTTTCCTCTTTCGGGTATTTCCTATGAATCTGTGTATCCACCCAATCATTCTAAGTATTTTCTTATACTTTGAAAAATAGCCCAAGAATTGTGAAGACATATCGCTAACATTGCTTAACGAAAGTATAACTGCTTTACGTTTTTCAGTATTAACCTCTTCTTTATTATCGATTGGGATAGAACGAGGGCATTCTTCTTCCGGCAGTGCCAACCAAGGTGGGCCCTCCCACCATCTTGATTCAATGAGTTCCTCTTGATGGTATATCGGCTGGGTTTTCCGCACCTGGTACATGATGCCAATTTTCACGATCCGATAGGATTCTAATTTCTGAAACTCTGTTATTCACAAAAGTGCTCCAAACTTCTACGTTCTTTATCCAGAACAGTGCTGTTCACGAATCGGTCCAGTAATATTCCTTTGAAATTTCGACCTTAAGGTTCTTCTTGACAAATGATGCTAATCGCACCCCAATAAGACAAGCAAGCAATCCAAGTCGTGGTATGCTTATTTTTCTCAAGGGAGCCACTCGTGCTTTGGCTTGCACTACGGTCACTTTGACTTCTTTATTTTTACTTCTCAAATATATTGCACTTGCATAAGATCCCTGTGAAGCATCGGCAAACGTATGTAAACTAAAAGATTGTCCTTCTGTCAATGAAAGTAGTCTGGGAATCTTCACAGAGGATAACAAGGGCAATTCTTTGACCCACTTCAAGAATTTTCTTTTTATATCTTCAGGTAGCTCTGCATCCCAGCTCAATTTAGTTTCCCAGCTCTTTTGAAAGTATAACTTTGGAAGGAGAGTAAAAGGGCATGTGAAACCTAATGGGTCAAAAGCTCTCTGTACAATTGATAGTACGTTTCGTCTTGTCACTGAGAGATCAATCAAGTTGATATTAGGGATGTCACAAAACAAAGAATCTTCATATTTATCCCACAGAAGACCAAGTACTTTCAATGATTCTCTCATTGTAGATTTTCCACTGTTCAGTTCTGTTTGCTCCCACCCTCTTAAGTCAAAGTTAACACTTGCCATTAACTAAGTTGATTTTGCAATAAGGTATTCTGCTTCTTCATTCGAATACACTGAAGTGACACAGTTGTCAACATAGAAGGAATTTTTCAATTTTGTAGCCATTTCCTTCAAAGAAGGTTCACATTGGTCTAAATGAGAGTTGATCACTGCTCCTAAAAGAAACGGACTGCATTTTAGTCCGAAGACTACTCTGCAATGGCGAAATTTTCTTATTTCCTATTGTTCTGAGTTTTTCCACCATAGGAATCTTAGGAAATCACGATCAGATCTTTGAACAGATATTTGAAGAAAAGCTCTTTTAATATCTGAGATAATCCCTATTTTTCCTTGCCTAAATTCAAGAATCTAGGTATTAATTCAATTAAATTTTGACCTTTTGCTAAACAGTCATTAAGTGACAGGAAATCTTTTTGCTTGCACGAAGCGTCAAATACAGGCCTTACTGCTGTTGTACAGTTGTCTTTGAAGACCGGTCTGTGGGGAAGATAATGATTGTTAACTCGTTCCTCTTCTTCTGTTACTTCTTCTATTACTCCAGATTCGAGCCATTCTTCGAACACTGCATTGTATGTTTCAAATTTATCTTTCAACATGAGCTTCTTTGTCGTGGAAATCAATCGCTTTTCAGCAACTTCTCTGTTACTTGGTAAAGCTTCTTTATCGTTCATCCAAGGTAAACTGACTTCATAGCGATCATCCACCCTCTTCAGAGTCTTGTGAAAGTGATCCCACACTGCTTCTTCTAACTCTGAGTCAGTTTTACTTTCTTTGGCATCTGTAATTCCCAGTTCTTCTAGCTTCCACAAGTTTTCTATGTCACTGCTATGAGTCAACATCGACGTTATGGTTGAAGACATGGACAAGAAGTTTCTTTCTGAAACGTTATCTTTTATCTTTCCCATGATTGTCCATCCAAGTAGTGATTCCACAGCAGTCAGCCCATTTTCTAATTTCTGAATTCTTCCAGTTAACAGAACACCTGCGACGTCAGCTCCAATAAGAACTTCTATTTTCAAATCCTTTTTTCCTATATCAGATGCATGGATATTCTTCTGTCTTAGTTCTTCTATCCATGGCCCAGGCTGTAAACTGACTACTAGTCCACAAATCTTCGACTGTTCCAACAAGATTAGTCGTCTAGAAAAATCACCTCTTAGGCTTCTAACATTCACTTCATAGCGTTTGTGAATTTCTCTCTTTGTTGTTACTCCTCCAAAAAGTGCATGGATTAAAGATTCAGATCCAATTGCGTGGCACCCTATGTCTACAGCAGTCTCCTTTAATATGTATGAACGTTGAGATCACGTATCGATAAGTGCCCTTACTGTCTTCTGCTTTTTGTTTGCGTCTATATTAATTAATAGTGTTTGAAGAAACACTTCATCTAGGAAATTAGTGCTCGCAAGTGATACGTTTTGTGTTTCCTCTTCTTTATTCTTTTCAACATCATTGCTCTTTTGATTGGTGGGCAAATCCGGACACATGACACCCCAATGTCTTTTCGTGCATATCAAACATCGTACATTTGTCTTGCATTGCTTGGCCCTGTGTCCAATTTTTGAGGCAGAAGAAGCAACCCTTCTTTTTCTTAATTTCATCATTCTTTTGACTCAAAGGCATCTTCTGAGCAACAAAGCAATCTCGACTTTCATGAAATTTTTCACAAAATATGCAAGAATTCTTCTCAGTATAATTGGTTGCTTTATTTTGGCCTGAGAATAAATCATTTGCTGTAGGCACGAAATGTTCACTCTGGTACTTTTTAGCTTTTCTACTTTCTTTCTTGGCACTCGAATCAATTAATTTAAATCCAGCTTTTGCCAAAGAAATTATCTGCTCTTCTTCCACTTCATTCTTTAAAAACAATAATAATTGTTTAAGTTTCTCAGAGTGAGAATTTTCTGCTGTAAATATTGATGCATAATTTCTAATCCAAACTCGTAAAATTTCCTCGGGAATGCAAGATTCCAAGAGCGGAAACAGCATTGCAGCGTATTTATCGCTTATCATTCCTATTGACTCCAACGAACGTAAATACGACTCTAACTTGTCATACAATTCTGATATACTGCATTTTCTCTTTTGATCAGTGACATTTTTAATAATCAAACCTAATAATTCCCGAATATAGAATTCTACCAACAATTCTTCCTTGCCAAACTATTTTTAAGCTTTCTATAAATTTTTCATAATTTTCGGCAGTTGCAGGGAAGCTGTTTACAATATCCCGTGGTCTCGTACCGGGTACGGTCGCTTGAACGAGATAATGCATCTTATCCTCGTTTTGAATTTCTTTATCTTCATGTATTCGGCGAAATTGTCCCCAAAACGGTAACCAATCTTTTATTTCGCCACCGAATTGCTTTAACTCTATTTTAGGTAATTTCAGTTTTCGTTTGTTCGAATTCGGCGGAACACTGCCAATGGATAGTGTCGTTTGGCGATTGAAGAATAATTCCATTTTTACTCGTATTAAATCTAATTTTTCTTTGTATTCTTCAATTTTCGCCCATTCATTTTCAAACTGATCATTCGATGAGAATTCTGAATTTAATATTTGAGTATCAAATGCATTAAGTTCAACAGATAAACGTTCTAAAGTAACAAGTTTCGTTTTTATAAATTCTTCATCAGGAATTTCCTTTTCTAATTCCTGCAAAATTGCATTAATTGTTCTCGTAAAAGACGCTCTGACAGGTTTTCGTTTCTCAATTAACGATTCCATTTCAGTAAAAATAAATTCAATAAAGTCAAATAGAATTAAATTCGATAAAACCAATAAAATTACCTTGACTTGTTTTACCGATCACGTCCGTCGTCACCAAAATTTTTCGAGATTTGCAAGAACTACCCGTTCTCCTTTCTCCTAATAAACTTAAAATAAAATAACTTTACATATAAAATTCTACAGCGTCATATTTATTTTCATAATCCGTAGAACTGCATCAAACTACAACAAAATCAGATCATTGCCATTCTTACAGTGATAAACTATGAAAAGAAAAATAACAACTGAGGCTGGGTTCTAATATTCATAGTCATGATCTTTACAAAAACTAAATTTTCAGCAGTCTTTCTTCACCACAACGAATAAAGAATCTGAAAATAGTGTTCATGTTAGTTACTTGATAGCAGAAAAAATTGCTAAGAGTGGAAAACCCTTTGCTGATGGAGAATTTGTAAAAGAATGTCTTCAGAGTGCAGCTGATGTGCTTTGTCCATCACAAAGTCATATCGAATATTAGCTTGTCTGGTGTAACAGTAGCGAGACGCATAGAAGATCTCGCAACAGGTATATTCAGTAAATTAAAATCCAAATGCAAAAAATTTGAGTTTTATTCTGTAGCGATGGATGAATCAACGGACGCAACAGATACTGCACAAGACTTCACAATTGTAGAGGAATTAGTCAATGTCGTTGCACTTAAAGGTACAACACAAGGGACAGATTTGTATTCGAGTCTGACACAAACTTTGGACAAATGTGAGTTAGCCTTCAGTAATGTATCTGCTATAACCACGGATGGTGCTAAATCTATGAATGGAGAGAAAATAGGAGTAACAACATTACTCAAATCTGATGTGAAGGCAAGTGGAAATAATACTGTGATGACTTTCCAATGCATCATCTACCAAGAAAATGAGTACAAGGCATTTCAAATTTGAAAGAGGAATTCAAAAGCAGATTTTCCGATTTTCATGGAAATGAAATTTTTATGAGAATGGTCTCCTTGCCATTTTCAGTAGACGTTGGAAGTGTTCCACCTGAACTTCAATTCGAATTTATAGATTTACAGTGTGATTATGCAGTAAAATGCAAGTTTCTTGAAAATCCTACATTAATTGATTTTTTTCGAAGTACGTGACCGAAGACAAGTATTCAGGAATTCCTAAACATGCATTCATCATGTCTTCTATTTTTGGCAATACCTACATATGTGAACAGCGTTTTCAGTGAAAATCTTAAAAATCAAAAACAAGAACATGGCTGACAGACAGACATTTGGAGGAAACTTTACGAATTGAAATAATACAGATTAAACCGGATATTGAAGCTTTAGTCAAGCAAAAACACCGTCAAATTTCACGTTAAAACTAAAGTAACTACCATCTCTCGCCAGTAACGTAAGTTTTTTCTTTTTTTAATGTAAATGAATTTTGTAACATCGTTCTGTGCAGTCATTTTTATACACTTTTTTTCCATCGTTAAAGAAAGTTGCAAAACATTTTAATTCGATTTCCATTTCACTTTTTGGAACCAATGTATATACAGAGGCTGTTCACACATTTTTTAGACGATGTATATTGTATTCACAAAACTAAATTACACAAAATTCTTGTGTTTTAAATGTTCTATTTGACATCCCGTATTCTGAACTATCTTTCGACACCGCAATTTCCAGGATAATAATGCCTTTTGAAGTGGCAGAAGGGGTATTCTATCCCATTCCTCCCGAACAGCTTTCCAGAGTCCTGTTAGGACAACGTTTGGATAATGCAGTTTTTAAAATTCCGAAAGCACAAAAATCCATAGGTGACACATCGGGAGATTTAGTAGGGATATCAGTGAATTTTCATTATTAATCTTAATATTTTTAATTATTGCAGCTTGCTCAAAAAGAGCACAATTTCCTTTCTCCGCATGACTCCCTGAAGCTATAGCAGCACCAACACCTATTTCAGCTTTAGTTCATTCTTCAACTCTAGTAACCGCAGGAATTTATTTACTTATTCGTATTATAAATAACCCTCATCCGGTATCTCTCTTAATTATTATATCAATTTCTACTATTACTATTCTTATTGCTGGCTTATCAGCTAATTGAGAACAAGATATAAAAAAATTATTGCTCTTTCTACCCTTAGTCAAATTGCTATAATACCAGGTTTTTGTTCCATTTCTTTTAGGAAATTTACAGTGGATTTTGATGTGTGACTGCTAGCTTTGTCCTGATGGAGTCTCACAGATTGATGGCGCTGTGGGTAAAGCGATGGTATTTCATTCAGAAAAATTGGCGATAAAATATGTTACTGATAGTATTTGGAGTTAATCTTGACATTTTTTTTGCACTCTCTTTATTTTTAACTTGCCATTATAAAAAAACCCAGCAACAATCATGAATCCCTTAGAAAAACGTTCTTTCGATTCTTTGAACCATGTACTTAATTTTTTTCTCCCCTTATATGACAATAAATGGTTCTTTTTTTGTTACAATCATTTAAATACACCCATGCTTCATCTATTGTGACAATTGTTTTCCATTTTTCTTTGGATAAGTGTTTCTCATATAGAATTCTGCAGCTTGTCTTGCGTTGAGCGATATGCTTTGGAAGAAGACGAAGCACATTGCGTTTTTTCTCTTTCTTAAGATTTAAATCAACGTTCATCATTTTGTTTACAGTGGACACCGAGCATTTTAATGATTTTGCAACTGTCCTTTCACAAGGGGGATTTTCTTTTAACATTAAACAACGTACCTTTGCAATAGTCGAAAGATGTCCGTTTTTTCCTTGGATACTTGTTTGGAATTTTTGTCCCACTTGAGGCTCCAATTTGACGTTTTTCCTTTCTTGTTGATAATATTACCTATCGACCCTTTAGATATCACAAAACCATGACTCTCACATCGTTTTTGGATAACGGAGTATGCATATTTCTCTTCGGAAAGAGCGTAAATGTAGCCTTCGAGCCACTGCTTTGTTAAATTCGCCATTTTGAATAAAAACAAAACTTTCAAGCCACAGACGATAATTTTGACTTTTAAAAACATAGTACAATTGCAATTACTTCTTTTGCAGCAAACGAGTTTTTATTACCGCTTACCAAAATCGTCTAAAAAATGTGCGAACAGCCTCTGTATATACAATTGTAACACTACCTCTGCGCTTAGAATCAAGTGTAGTCTTGCAGAACCAACCTCCCTTTTTTATATAAATTTTCTGAGCTTTGTGAATTTATTGATGTGGACCTCGGGAGTGAAGGGTTGAAGACCCCTAATCTAAAAGACGCAGGAAATAAACAACATTACCCGTCTTTGGCAATCTTATACGTTTCAATATCTTTCCGGTTCTGTTCAACAACCTTCAGCTATTATATGTTGCGATCTTAGATTCATCCTTCTTGTACAATGTATAGATTTTCAACCTTCTTCTTCGAGAACTTCCTATAATTCATACTTGATTTTTTTTTTTTTTTTGTTGTTGTTGTTGTTGAATTACGTTTAGCATAAATGCAGCAAGCTTTACCCTTACTGGCCATAGCTGTTTACTTTAGCCTTTTTTTACACTTCAGTAGGTATGTAGAAGTCCATATTTTAATAATTGTAATACTCCATGTTTTAATAATTTTCGTTTTCTAGCGGGTTTTTTACTGAGTTTATGAATGGCAACGAGTTTTTTTTTTTTAAGCAGGAGTTGTTAAAAATGAACAATGCCTTACCCGGGACTAGAACCTGGACTCTCGAATACGCTCCGAGTGTGCTACCATTACACCATGAAGGCATGCCGGAAGGAGGGAGAACCTGGACCTCTCGAATATGCTCCGAATGTGCTACCGGTACACCAGAAAGAAAGAGGAAAATATTTTATAAGTGTTGTGTCTCTGTATTTGGAATAAAAGACTAAAATACTATTTTAAAGATTAAAACATTGTATTGACGAAAAAGTTTTCAATCATATCCATAATCACAGGATATCTTGTTATGTATGAAGAAAAACTCTGTGGATTCATTTGCTTAATAATGCATTCAGATACATATAAATTTTAGTTCCTTGTTACTATCTTAACTACACAATAGCTGAAATAACAAGGAATTATCTCGATACATTGGATGTTTAGTCATTTTATACATACGTTTTGTCTGTTACTACAGAAAAAATGCAGTACCAATTCATTTAATTTTAAATTAAGCTGGAAATTAAAAAATTGTAAGAAAATGAAAGACATTTTTCAATTTATCACATTTGAGACTGTAGCCTTTTAGAACCAAATGTTATATTTTTTCTGTATAGGCAGTAAGAAAGTTAAAAGCCATAATGCAACCAATTTCGGCTTTTACTGAAAATCATCATGAATCAGCTTTTTATCTTTTCTGTGCAATGTGTTATAAAAATGGATCCAAGTTAATTAACTCTTTGTATTTGGCAATAGAGCTAGTAGCAGGAATTTCTTCATTCGTCTGTTGTCTTATCTATCATAATGACGTTCTCGTGGTTGATGAAACATCAAGATCCCATTGTATGTATCTGCAGAAAACTTGATTTTTTTTTTCCATTTTCCTACGTTTCAAAGAATATCCTTTGTGAATCTTTATCTTCTCACCATGTGATTTTTTTTCCCATGGAGCGGAAAGGCATCCTCTATTTCAAAACAGCAAACGTTTTCATTCTATAAAGTTAGCCCAGAATTTAAAAATGGCAGAATATTGCATCTTAAGGACTACAAAACAGTGAAGACAATGAAATATTGAATGTATTCGTCTGTTCATGATTTGCAACCTCAAACTGCAAAATATCAATAGTTTGTTCAGAGAAAAATCATAAATTTCGAACGTTGAGGCCCATGAGAACTGTAAAAGAGTGACAAAATTTCTCGGGAGAAATTATCTGTAATATAAATTACAATCACAGTTGCTTAATCAATCGAGTAAATCAAAAGCAATAAGAGTAAATTTTTAATAGCTTATGGGAATTTTTGTGGTTTTTTATGTGCAATGTGAATACGAACCTGTTTCCTTTAAGTTCTCCTTTTCCATTGCCCCCGTATGTTTTTCCATGATTCAAAACAATAATAAAAACCCTTACATCAGTATATAATTCAAAGAGGGAGATTTTAAAATATTACTTATTTTTTATTTTACTGTGGCTTCGGTTTAATTTTGTATGGCAAAGCGCACTAGGGCTATCAGCCTAAGGGAAGGGATGCCTTTGTGGATTACTCTCTAAGGAAAACTGGCTCGTATACAGGTTACACATGGAAAAAACCCGCGAAATTGGCCCATGCAGCCAGCCCATTCGCCTGGATTCGAGCCCATGTTGGAACTACCAGCATTCAGCTATTTTATCGCTTGGCAGCTGGTGGGCCCAACAGTACTGTGGAATTATGGAATGTTCTCTACAAAAACATTACATGATTAATTGCTAAGTAGTTATGGCTGACTTTTAGAAAATAATAAATTTAAGTAAAATCATTTTTATGGGTCATTTTTCTAGCCCTTTGACCGGCAAAGGTGTATGACTCAGAATATTGTTTATGACGTCTATAAAAAAGCATATAACCGTGCATTTTGAAAAATTTCCAAGAAATTATGCTAATATATTATAGGTTCATTGTTTCAGATATAAAGTAGCAGGGGCATTTTGGTATTAAAATCATTCATAACTCTTTATCATGGCCGTTTTGGGAAATTTCTTCTTCATTAGTGAAACACCGTGCAGTCAGAGGGCTAGAATACAAATAAAACTTTTTTCATATGATCGTTCATCTTCAGGAGACGATTATTTAATCTTAATTTTTTAACCCAGCTTTGAAAGTGTAATGAATATTTACTATTCAATAGCAATTTAATTTGCCTTCCATAATTGGCGCAACTGTAATTGCTAAACTATAACAGAGCAATATATTTAACACAGCTGATGCTAATCGCTTTCTCTTTCGAAAATTCATAACATAACCGAAATCTCTTCACCTGAATACTGAATATTCGAAGTTTAATCTTTTATCTAAGGAATTCTAGAACAAACTATTAGCGTCTCTTAACAGCGCATTTCTGAAACGTTCCGAAAAACATTTTAAACAGAATGACCAAGCACAAATAAAGGTTGGAATGACACTTTGAATAGAAAAGGATATTTATCCCGACGTATCTCAACATCTAGACATTCTTTTGTCACAGGTTCACGTACGGTACGGAGTCGAAGGCTAAGGAACAGCTGTCTCGTTATGACGCTGATAAATGACTTTGCCCTCCGGATAACCCTAACGATAACAGGTTGTCGCTGGATAGTGATCACATCAGAGATAGCAATATACGTAGATAATCTTTAAATAACGTTCACAGCGAAAGAGATAACTTGGTTCAATAACTTTAAATGAAGCAGGCTGCATAAATAGGGAAATATTAATGAGTGATATATAATTAAGAATAAAAGTAAAATTAAATGAAATGGTGAAGGGATGATTCATTATCATAAATATGATAAAAGTGCTAATGACTATGAAACTGCGTTCTGTTCGATATTGTAGTTCGAGAAACTGAAGTTTTATTTATATGTATGCATTATAGCCCCTGAATATTCAGGTTTCAATATATAGTGTTTGTCTTCCATGCATAATGGATTGGATTCTTCAAATTATAGCCAAATACTCATGGGCTATTTGCCTAAAGGGAAAGAATTATCTTTTCATGGAGAACATTTTGAGGGAAACTGGCTCATATTCCTATTACAGTGCAAAACCCTCCAAAAATCTCCTACAGTCAGTGAGAATTAAAACCTGCGTCGAACTACCAATGTTCAACTATTTTACAGCTCGGCTACTAATGGGCCATTATCGTTCATGCATAAAAAGAAATGTCTAAATAAGTAATCGCATAGCTATTTTTATTGCACATCTATCGAATCTTGTCAAAAATATAGCTTCTGATGTCACAGTTTTTGTCGCCCTGATCGATGTAGTGATGGGTGACTGCCACACCGATGGGCTAGGATTCGAATCCCAGAGAAGGCAAACATGCTTGTAAGTGCCTCATGGGGACACTCAACATACTGGCGATCCTATTCTCTGAAGTATGTGGGTGGTAGGGAAAAAGGAATGGAAACCCGCTGACCGTCCCCCAAAATAATGATCTCCATCAGAACTGGGTCAAAGCTGCTCAGCGCAGGAGTATACCTGGGCAACCTGTGGTGAAATTCTGGCGTCCCACTTACTTGTACTTGTTCTGATTTCGTATTTTATCGTTATGTGTCTACCAGCGGCCGAGCGGTAAAATTCATAACATAACTACGGTTCTAGTAAAACCGTAAAGCGCTGGTAGTTCGACATAGGTTCGAGGGCAGGCGGACCGGCTGGCTAGATGGGCGCTTTCGTAATTTTCCCGATGTGTAACATAGATACGAACCAGAGTCCTAGTCTTCCACAAAGGCATTCCTCACCATAGGCATGTTTTACCAGAATTAAGATTAACAAAACTAAGCCATAGCGATATATTTAATATTAATTTTAATCTCTGCGTTTATTTATTTGAGCTAAGCCTTGTTTTTCAGCAGTAAATATAATTTTCTACTGTGAAATGTTTCAAAATTTCCAGAAAGTAACTAGCTTGCCGCATTTCATCTGAAAACAAAACAACACCTATGCATGTTTAGTCCAATATTACTTCACTAAATAGTTGTTTTTAACAACTAAACCGATGCTTTTGCCTGTGAGCCGTTCTTTATTTCATCTGTTGAATCCATTTGCTTACTCTTATAACTTCTATTGTGTTTTCAATATGAAAATCTTAAAATATTTCGAGAAAAATAGTATATAAGACGATAAGAAAAAGTCTGCGTTAAGAAACAAGAAGAAATTTCCCTGGTTCACTTCTAAATATCGGAATAAAACTTTCCATAAAATTCATGCTGAGAATACTTAATGTCGTTGAGGAAAATGAGCTCCAAATTCATAAGCTTGTCTAAAGCTAACTGGGCTAAACACTAAATTTCAAAATATTCTAACTGACTATTGGATTTGTACGGAATACTAGGGCAGCCAACTGGTATTCTGTTCCTTTATCCTGGAGCTAGAGTAGATTAAAATGGGATTTTAAGAATTTTGTCAATTTTCTTCCAAGTGAATTAATTGATTTTTCGAACAACGTTTTGAAGTCGCCCTAAATTTCGTTGCATTTTATTTAAACATCGCCAGTGCGTTTTTAATGAAATTGAATATGTGTACAGCTCATACACAGATAAAAAAAAATTAAAAAATCAAGGTCACAGTACCTGTTCACGGCTCACAATCAACCATTGAGTGTTCAAATTAGTAGTTGGTCGAGCTGGCGGCAAGGCATGCTTCAATTCGTCGAGGCAAGGAGTGGTAGAGATTCCTAATGTCATCCTGCAACACATTCTACCAGGCCTGTCGCTCCAGATCTCCGACATTTTGTCGTGCCCGAATCTGGGGGCCTACAATGCCCCAGACATGCTCGATTGGTGAAAGGTCCTATCGAGCATGTCTGGGGTGACCTTGCTGGCCAACGAAGAGTATCAACCGCACGAAGACAGTCCAGAGATATGCGAGCAGTATGTGGCCTGGCATTCTCTTGTTGGAAAATGGCCTCAGGATGACGTGCCATGAAGGGAAATGCAACCGGCCGCATGATGGTATCAACATATCATTGAGCTGTTAAAGATGTACGGAGGATGACTAAAGGTGACCTGCTGTCATAAGAAATAACGCCCCACACCATCTCACCAAGGGTTATGGCTGTATGGCTTTGTAAAACAAAGGCTGATTGGGAGCGCTGGCTCTCCGTCCTCTCAAGACACAAACACGGTGGTTATCTGCTTCAAGAGTGAAGCGGGGTTCATCGCTGAATACTATCCGATGCCAGTCTGATGGCAGCCACGATGATAGGCTGCGACACTACTACAGACGACTCCGCCTATATTGTGGGGTCAAAGGCAAACGTCTTAAAAACCTCTGTGAGCGTAACGCCGCCTCAGACAAGCGCCTTGAGATGGTGGACGGTACCACGGGAGGTATAGACGTGGCTGTAGTGCTTTGAATAGTCGACAATTATACCGTTTGATCGGTTCGGGCCTAACGAACAATCATCCTATCTTGCCTCGCATTTGTGCTCCTTTGCCTTCCAGAGCGTTTATTTCGTCGGCAATTTCCTTATAGAATCCATTGCTGCCAACATCTTTGCACAGCAGTGTCTGTACGCTGCAGTTGGCGGCCTAATGCTCTGTATGACCACCCAGCTTCACGCAAGCCCACAATGCGACCACGTTGGAAGTCGTTTAGTTGTCTGTAAGGTCTTCGATATCGTCGTAATGGCATCTTTAATTACTTTTTTAAGAAATTACAATGGCAGGAACAAAAAAAAAAAAAAAAAAATCCGCCTCTGTTACTGGTTTTATACTTTGCGAACTGCGCGCTATGATCGCAATTCCCGTTCATTTGCCTTGAAACTTTGATCATTTGCCTGTTCGATCAAGATAAGTTTGCATACCAAATTTCGTCATGATCGCAAAAGTCCTTGGTGGTTCGATTTTTTTTTTTTTTTTTTTTTTTGCAAAAGAGTGTATTTACAGTTCCGTAAAGAATACATGTATATTTCATTGCTACAACTATACACGCGTAAGTACGGGCAAGAATGCTCAAACAGAATTGATAAATAAATGTATATATGTAGAGTCAAAGAATTATATTAATTTATAGGAATGCAAAATTTTCCAAAATTGCGGTATTATCAAATACATGTTCACATAAGTACCCAATAATAAAAACTTCACACAAAATAAATATAGATATATGTATTAATTTACAATATATGTAGCATTTAAATTTCATAAACAAAGACTATTTTACTAATATATACAAAGAGTGTGCAAATATATACAAAGAAAATTTTAAAATGTCAAAATGTTTACTCAAATTTTGTGGAAATGGCAAAAATTCATATGTCTTAAATACACTTCGAATCAAGAAATTGTGCAGACCTTGAAAACGTGTTTCATAATCTCAAAAAGTAAACACAAAACTCCCCTGTGCTCAAGACTTTGATTCTTTATTTTACAGCTTAAAGCAATCACGCATTGCTATCAGTATTTTTCTCCAATTCTGCTTAAAAGTTATTTTCCGGCTTTAGCATTCTCGTTAGCTGATGATTTGAATGAATGCTCAAATATCTGAGTTAGCTTATTGCTAGTCTATTTAATGTGCTATCTTAGACTACGTCGTCCTCATTAAATTTAATTGTATGTTAAATTAATAGTGTCCTTCTCGCCCGATATGTCATTTCCAACTGTTTATATGACGGTCTTACATTAGCAACAGCTCTAAGTCTGATATGGATACAACTATTTAAGGTAATTCGACACCGAAACATTAGCGCTAGCGCCTTAAGCAAAATTAGCTGATCATACCCACAAACAGACGTACGACCTACACAATGGTAGAAGCAATGCCGCAGTTAAACGATGTGGTTGCAAGGAACTCCAATAATCGTATAAATCCGTCATGAATGAATTGGCAAGCTGAGTATATAATAAAAAGTATAGAAGATCTTATGATTATAAGAACTGCTGTAAGTATGCTGACAGCTTCATTTACTATCCTTCATAACTATTTAACGTATTTTCAGTTGGTATCATATAAAAAAACAAGTCAGTAGAGATTGGAGTCTAATTTCTGGCGTCTATTGAGGCGCTTACGATTAATTCCGAGCATCGACTGCAATGCTTAACTGCTGTCTGTAGCTTATTTGTCATCACTGCATCCAAGTTTGAAACCGATGGGATTAAAGGATCTGGCTTTTCGCTCTCCGTGGGGGACCAGAAAGTTCAGTATTGAGAAGAGATAACTGATGTTGTTCACCTTAAATCTTTCTGAAAAATCTTATATTCATTAGACCTAATGTTACCAACTGGAAAGTCATTCGCATGGTACCTTGTAACTTTTCAGATAATGCAAACTCGATGATACGTCGGCTACATCCTGCAACAATTTGTATTACCAATGTTGTGACATTTGTCACATTCAATCTTCCAGCAAAATGTACTCGTTCAGACATTGCAAATATTTCCAGAGAATGTATGTCTAGTGTCATCAGGGATTTTCCTTTTCACAATGAAATCCATACGGGGCACATCAGGACACCGCTTACAGTCATCTCGAAACGCGGAGAAATGTACCAAATAATTACAAATTATTTGGTCACCAATTTGTCAAGTATTTGATATTGAAAAAAATTCGTGTTGATTAAATTCATGCATTGCCGCCAGAGGAAGCTTTATACGTCATACCAATACGCAACGACTTTAGACCTCAGTTTATTAATTAGTTAATGAACTGATTGCTTACCAATTTTAATATTTTTTTATCTTTATCTTCTTATTGTTTCAGTTAAGAATCATTAGAAAATAAGGAAATTTTTGAGTCAGTTAATTCTTTTGACATTTCGAAGGTCAAATGTTTCTTGCGGTGGAAAATACATGATGTGTATATCTCTATCGAAGTTTCTACCGTGTTATCACAAAGATTCAACAGCTTAACAATTAATATTTTCTTTGGTATAAAACAAGCAAAACTGTCATTCTTATTTGAAATATTCAGCTCTATTTTTATTTCCACAATCTGCTAAAATATCGTTAGTACTATTTGCATTATGACTTATTAAAAGAAATTGCTATGTGTTTGACAAATGTTCCATGTTCTGTCCAGCTTTATTAAGGACAAAAACTGAGCAGTTATAAAAATTACACTGGCATTTTGCTGCTCTCTTCCTCCTCAAAAATAAAAGAAGAAAGCAAAAAGAAAAATTACCCACATCCAAGTAGGTTTCGAGATCGATGCTCAGGTTGAAGTAAAAAACTACATACGTTAGGAAAACGACGTGTGAATGGCCTTCTAAATCATAAAATGCATATATGGAGACGCTTTAATAGCAGCCTTCAGTTCTTGGCGAAGTCACGAATTGTGGCCAGTCAAAATCCCAAACAGTAACGACATTTCAATAACATTACTTCGCTTTTCTTGCTATTTCTCAAATAGATTGCGAAGAAAAACCATTTTCAAACATAAAAGTAAATGCAGTAATGCGTTTAGTTGTTCAGTTCAAGATAGCCGAGATTAATAATTCACAATTTATCTGGTCTATGGAATTTTTCATGGTACATTTGCAGTTTTTATGGAGTCTGAAGTAGGATTAATCTATCTGTGTTCCTGATAGAAAATATGACCATCGAATATTGACATCCGTGGTTTTCGTCATTGAAAATATCTCAAGTTCCATATTTAGCGAACTCGAAAAAGGAAATGGAGCCATTAATGAAAGAAAATATTGCTACTGTAATTAGGTTAAACGAAGCTTTTCGTATTACGTGTAATTTGAATAGTTACCATAATTTGTTCATTTCATGCAAAAAATTTTAAAAATGCAAATATCAAATAGAAAATAACAAGTCAAATAACAAGTGCTTGTCAAATAACCAGCAAATAATGCGTGCAAGTAATATATGTTATATTTTGGAAACAATTTCACAGTAAAAGAATATAAAAATTACTTGCGATATATGAGATAAAAAGCGCGATTATCTGTTTTATTTTTTACTAAAGTATTCTTTCGAATGTGCTAAATGTCAGCGAACGTAATTAGTCTAACCAAAGTCGCAGACTTTAATATGTTTTTGGAACAGCACCCTAGGACGAATTATATCACGTTTATGTCATAGCAGTACTTCAAAGAACTTGTGCACTGTACTTGTTTTTTGAATACAGCTTGTTTATGTATCAGCAAATATTCAAGATTCTTCTTTGATAAAAGGAGAGTGAAATTACTCTTCTTATACTTCTCTATTAACCCCAAATTATCTCGAATAGATTGAGGCTAGAATTTCTTTGTTGCCTACAAGGAAGATATAATAAATAGCATTCTGGTCATTCAGACATTGAGCTGACTTCATTTTATACTGAGTCTAATCCAAAGAAAATTAACCTTAAATATTAGCACTTCTTCCGGAGATTTGCTTCATGTGGTCCTTCCAATATTTCAAATGGTTCCCTGTTTTAACTTTGATGCGTGGATCACTTGGACGCTGGAAAAGTGTAAATCAGAATTCATCTGAAAATATAATCTTTCCCTTATGTCTCTGAAGTTTAAACTCTGTAATTTTCGGCATATTGGAAAATTTTTTTATTAATCTTAAAAAGAATTACTATTTTCCCCAGTGTTCGCTCTCGTAGCACGTCCAACTAGCATTCGAAAGATCTTTGGTTCGAATACGGTGAGGAAGAAGCTGATTTCTCACGTTTTCAGGTTTTAAAAAAAAGCTTAATGTCCTTACTTTCTCACTAATAATATGGTTCTTTTTTATAGCGTAATCCTAAATTCACTTTAATCCTAACCTTGTCTCATCGTACTACTGAAAATGCTCTTGCGTCTCATATAACACACCGTTTTAAATCTAAAGTAGATTTATGGTTTTTATTATTCATTTCATTAATCGGTTTAACGACCTTCGGTTATCTTCATTAAAGACTGGTTTTCGACCATATTTTCGCTGCCAGATGAGTGCTTCTATCATATTACAAAGATTTTAGTTTCAGACCAACAATGTAACTCTTTGAACTCCATAACATCGTTTCTGTGACTATGTGTTAATGAATTCAATGATAATTAATTTTTAAATGCACGCTGAAACATTGAATTTAAAAGTTGCATTGTACATGTGATTACGCAAATTTTCGAATTCCTTGGTCAAATGTTCTCTCTTCAATATCTGCGTGTTCACATTTATCCTACGATATCTTTTCTAGTCATAGCGTGAATTGTTAAATTCACTTGTTAAATTATTAGAATATTGTTATATGATGTTAAATTATTAGTTTTTTGTTAAATGGTTAAAATACTTCGTGTATGTATGTTTGTTAAAATGTAATTATATTACTAATTTAGGCTATTTTGTATTGGTCAATTTTGTTTGTTAAGCTCATTTTAGTAAAACTTTAAAACAATTTAGTGAACTGTAAAAATTCAGAAATTCAAATTTATTCTTCTCTGGGTAAAATCTATTAAGTTAGTAAATTAGATTTACAAAAAATAGAGCTGTCGCAGATGCTGAAAAATATTCTTAGGTGATTTCCTTAGAAACTAAAAAACTGCATTTTGAAAATTTAAAATCCTTTATCCCAGAGGAAGGAGCAAACTAGTGAGTATTTTAGGACGTATTGAACTTATAGCCAATTTCCTGAATAAGAAATTTTATACCACTTATCTCTGTATCCTGTCAGTATTTAAATATTCAGCACAAGATTATAAAACTACTAACAAAATTTATATACCAAATTTTGGACACTCAAAATATCTGCATCAGAATGTTTCCCATTTACGTTATACTTCCATGTTATTTATTTCCCAGCAATTTAACAGATATTGCCATTTTCTATCATACAGACCTTTAATTTATCTACGACGAGGTGTAACGAATAGGTAATTTTTAAATGTAAATAATTGCCTTTAATATACGCGTCAAAAGATCTTTAATCTTTCTGTTTGTAAGAGATTAATTTACTACGTGATTTAAAAGCAATAGATTTAATTCATAATAAATTTGGATTTTAACTTAGTAAAAAATGTTAAATTTATTTAATTAAAAATGTAACTTGTAATGTGGCAATTGATATTTATGAACATTTGAAGAAATACTGCAATTAGTTAACACGAATTCTTGCGTCAGATATTGCTCTCGGTATAAAATTCTTCATCCCAGTAATTTAGCTACACATTAAAAATGAATAAGCTCTAAACATACAGCACTGAGGCTAAATTGAATTCATTAAGTTACAACTTATTTCAACTTTCTCTGCGTTTCAGAAACTTATTTTCGTATTTTTGCCTAGAGCAAGAAAATATTCTTAGTTAATGAATACGGAAAAGGGGAAAGAGATTTGTGATAGTAATAAGACTTTATTATGCACATTTATGTGAAAAGTAGAAACGTATAATCAATCATTTATTTTTCTGCAGCAAATTTTAGATATTTTATCAAATGCTAATGATATTCAAATCCTGTTGCAATCTTTATCTTTGAAAATAAATATTTATACGTCATTGTCTTCTATATCTTTTGCAGTGAAGATTCCATATCCGACCTTACAGGAAATTCGTTTTTTCTCGCCTTTTATTTGAATAAAGACTCAGAAAAATTACACAAATCCTGACTTTTAATGCTCGCATAAACTCTTATACTTAGTTATATTATTCTGATTTTCAACACTACGGCCTTCGTCCCAGAAAGTTAAATTTTTTCCCAAAATTTTTCAGAGCTGTCTTTTTTCTTTCTTCTTCTTCTCTTCCTTTTTCAACCAGTGTATTATTATTACGTGTAAGTATTTACTTTCGGCTTCTTCAGGTAAGCCTTCGACTTAATCTGAAGTGCTAAAAGGTATCAGTTTCAATATTTTACTTATGTAAATTTATACTTGTGATAGTAATGACTTAAGTAGTTAGTTTATTGACTAGTAGTAAGCTGTACATTGATTCCTTGTTTTGTCAGAGTCCTTATTCAAATCAGAAATTTATACATATTTTTACGGCAAGTAGTGTAGTTTAACTGGGATGTAAACTTAATCATGAGGCGATTGGAATTTATTTCGAACGGAACGCTGAAAGTTAACTGTGTATTTTCTCTTTCTTCTTGTATATTTAGTTTTCCGATATCATAGTCTGGGGCACAAAGTATTCTTCCGAAAGAAAAGCAATTCAAATAAATAAAATAAAAGCCTGGAAAATTTATATTAATAAATATATTTAAAATGCTCTGTTCGAATGAATAAATAGAAAATTTGAAGAGACAATGCAACACAAATAATTAAAATAAAAGTCTAAAAAATTTAAAATTAACTAAAATAATAACTGTGACAAAAAATTATAAAGAAAACTATTTGAAAAAAAAAATAAACGATGCACCTTATATTTAAACTACGCAGTTCGAATGGGTAAATAGAAAAATTTAAAACAGTTATTCGAAAGAAACCATGCAACTTAAACAATTAAAATGAAACTCGAAAAAGAAAAAAAATATTTAAAATAATAACATAAGGAATAAATATATATGCATAAAGAATAATATATTATATAAAGAACATATTGTTTGAAAGAAAGAACGTTGTGATTTTTTCCCTCTCACGGAAAAGGAAAATAGGTTGCCATATATTATATAAGAAGTTCGCCAAGTGAACTATACTTGGCGCAAACTGAAAAAAAGCGCCGACAGTGAATTTCCCCGTATATTTCGCACCAAATTTTACAAAATTTCGTATTTGGGCATAATGTGAGTCGTAGAATCGAAATATGGAAAAACTTGGTATGTTATATCAGAAAACGTCCGATTTCGTGTCAAAATAACTATGTTAGAGTAGAGCTATATATAAATCTAATATATATCTTAAGTCGCGTTTTCGAGACATGAAGAACGTAATGTGAATTTCGTCAATCGGCCCAGTAGAACGGGAGATATAGAACTGTCCCATATTTTTTTAGCCTTAGTGTACATTAGATTCACCTGCAAGCACACACGGTAACATCGTCATCTGTATTAACTTCTCCAAACCAGGATCGGAACGTCTTTTAAATTATTCCGTTCGTCAAGTGAAGTGGTTTCCTTTGTCACCATTTAATTCGTCAACACAATTAGCTTCTGTATGTCTCCCAGCTCCGCTAAAACAGTTCTGCATGTGAAAAAAGAAAAGAAACACTTCAAGTGAAACACAAAATTAGTAACACAACCACCTTGAATTTGGCGCAGATTTATGTCAAGATCTCAATCGAGTTCGAGAGAAAGCAGATACAGGTCCTTCTTCGTCAAGAGCAAAGTACATTTCTTTGTTCCTGCTCCTTGAGTCTCCTTTTTCCTGGAGTCTTCCAGATTTCTTTCTTCTTTCCTTTCCAGATTTACTGTATATAATAGGGATCAAAGTAATAGCCTCATAATATGAATGTGAGAAACTCATTATTATCTTGGTGATTCATTAGACGGATTTTATTTCACATGCATGGTGTGTTTCGCATTGCATGGCATTAAAATTCTAATGATAGATCGAAGAGAAAGTAATTTTATCTCCTGCCATTATTTTTTGTTAACAGATATTAAAAAAATATTTATAGTTTAAAATTCCCATGTCACTTAAAAGATTTTTCTTTACATATACAAAGTTTTGCTGAGATAAACAATAAACAATGATACAAAGCTGGCATAAGAAGTTTTGATATTTTCTAAACCAATGAAAACAATTTTATGAACCTCTTACTTCACGTATAAGTGTGTCCCTTCGTAAAGTTAATTACTATACGATGGCAGGAGAACATTACATGAAATTATTTTTACATAGCATTACCATTATTATTCTAATATACAAATCAACTTTTATTTCTCATCAGCTACCAGTTTTTTAAATAAAATGATTTAATTACCCATTTAGTATTAAAACACTAGTTGAATACTTCCATTTAAAAATCATACGAACGCGTGCCTACAGCACATTATTCTTCGTATTCCATTTAGGCCTGCTGCTAATACCAGAGTTTGATTTCGCTGCCATGGAAATGTGGGTAATTGTGAAATATATCCGCGCCTCGCCATTTTAACGGAAAAATCACCCTGACCTGGATTCTAATGAACAACCTTTATACAAAATGTTTTAGTAGTACTGAATCCGACTTACATTTGACTAATATTTCCAGTGAAAGCGCTTCTCTAAACTTTGGATTCAAAATTTTATCGTTTTTAAAATTACATTTAAGAATTTTAATTTATTCCCTAAACAAAATAACTTTATTAGCAGGTAAATAAGTAAATAAAAAGGCAAGTACTAGAATGTATAATAGTTCTCCAAATACTGAATCCATTTTCACGGTTCTTTTCGCTTTAATGAAAACAAATATATTATTAAAGAATGGTAATGAGCTTAATGAGTTAGTGCACAATGAAAGAAGATAAGAGGAATTTTAGTCTACATTTTAATTAACTATTTTATATTATTTGTAATGGTAGCATTGCAAATAATATATGAAAGCGTATTTAACTCATTTATATAATATTTATTACATAAATGAGTCGTAGCATATACAATTAGTTTATATGATTTTATTTTGTTTGAGAACAAAGAATAGGAAACTTGCAGCGCTATGTTATAAGTTTGAATGAAAAATAATTATTTCTTCTTATTAAAAATTCTTTCTTTGAATTTAAAGATGTGTAATTATCGTGCGAATAATTATATTGCATGATATATTAATGGTAATTACATTACTGTAGTCTGCAGTGTACTCTAGACTATTACTCATTTAAAATCGTAGCAATAAAGCATTACATCAGAATTTCAAAAATTTCCTTACTTGAGTAACGTAATTAAATATCTTGTTGGCAAAAATGTAATTCTTCACAACGTCAGATTAAGTAATTATTTAATTTAAGATTAAGCAATTCATTCTTAATTTCAGATTGAGTTAAACTGAATGTGAAGAGATGTCTAGATGGTGAATGAGTATGAAAAGTATCCAGGGTAGGTAATTAAAATATATCTGTAAAAATAGGAAAGTTAATACTTTCGGCTGAATAGTCTGTTCTAAATTTAAAAAAGCGTTTCAATATGTTCTTTCTCCAAATAAAAGAATGTAAATTATTATGTGGCTAGAATGTTTCTGCTTCTTAGCCTAAATATACTGAATCGCTTGTGCCTGAAATTGTAACTTTCCTTTTAAACATATGAAGAATAAGAAAATTGATATGTTGGAAGTTTCAGCAATCATAGAAAAGGCGAAGAGAAAAAAAATATGTGTGGCGTAGATAACTCCGATGATCAATGTTTATTGATGTACAATACTGTTTAAAAATATTTTTACTCAAAACATTGTGTAGAGTGAAGATTTTTGATAATGTCATGCGTTGATTTATTTTATGAATGTTACTGCTCATTACTGCGTCAAGTTAGAGTTATAACTTAAAAAATAAACTAATTGATCTTTGTTTAATTGTTATTTAATATTATATAGTTTAATTTTATTTAAGCTCATCGTCAGGTTCAAAATGTATATACAGCTTTAAAGTTCAATTTATTCTCTAATTCTTAATTCTCCAATTCTCATTCCCATGCATCCCATTTCATACCATAGCGAGTTTTACTCTTTTGTTTATTTGAATTGCTAGGGAATTGAGCGCTTACGAGTCTACGAGAAAACTAAAAGTATGTACTTGAGTTTATTTGTTTTCATGAAGGATATTTAGTTAATTATTCTTCCCATTCACCAAATTTGCATTGAGCTTAATAAGTATTATATATTTTATAAAATTTATACATTATATTTTGCATTGTCAGTTATACACAACATGTTCAGAAGCTTAATAATCACATAGGCTTAAATATTGGACTTGACTGAAGAGGGAAAACATTACGACCACCTACTCAATAACGAATTGTGTGACATTTGGCCTTCAAAACAGTTGCAATTCGTCTCTGCATTCCATTTCCAGTTGGGAAACATGCCATGTAAGGCTGCTGGGCTGGAAACATCCCATGTAAGGCCGCAAACCCTGGGTTGTAACACGGGGTTGGAATGAACTTAACTCAAATTTTTAACAATAACATGAATTTTAATAAGATGAAAACCTTAACAATTGCATATCTTGACAATATGGGACGTGGATATATTTAGTTCCGTAATTTCAGAATTTTGTTACAGGAAAAATGCTCTAACGCATTATACACGAGGAATGATCGTTCTTAGCAGGCCAACATGTCCATAGCTCTAAACAGGAAAAATTTTCCCCTCTTCTGAGGAAACCACTTTATATATCTCCCTGTGTTTACTTGCGCTGAACTCCCGGGGAGGATGATTCTTTCACTCATACCTAACAAAGTGTCCATCTCCTGACCCTGATGAAAAGACTTCCTTTATCTCTTTGTCCACTGGAGCGACCTTCGAGGCTGCAACCTGAATCATTAACAAAGGCACAGGATTTAACCACCGATATGAAATTTATTGCACTCTGAACTCACTCATCCTAGAGAAAGAACCTTTATGCCTAGAGAAAGAACCTTTATCACACTGCATCTGATCCGCAGTTATTTTTTAAATAGTCTGCAGCTTTCATGGACTGTTCTACCACAACAACCTAGAACTGCCCATGAGAACGTCTCTAGAATCATAGTACTGCCACCACCAACCTGTGTATGACCTGCTGTACATGAGGGAACAACTTTTCTTGACACGAACATCAACGTAATGAATGAGAAATCGTGATTCATCCGACCAGGCAACTGTTTTCCACTAGTCTCGATGTTCCTGGGCCCACGGGTAGGCATAGTTGACAATGACGCATGTTCAACAGAGGCACACGAGTGGGACGTTTGCTGGCAGTCCCATCTCTAACAGGGTGCGCTTAACTGTGTGTTCCGAAGCACTTGCACTTGGACTTGCATTGTATTAGTCTCTCAGCTGAGCCACTCTCTGGCGTCGATTTTGCTGTCCGACGTTCTTTTTCTTTGATGACACGTGGACGTCCAACATTTTGGCATTTACTGCTGGTTTCACCGTCATTTATCCACTTTGCATAAATACTAAAAACGGCAGATCGTGAACAACATACCAGGCGTACAGTTTCGGACATATTATTTCCGAATCTTCGAGCCATTACAATCTGCTCTCTATCAGATTTGCTTAGATCAGCAGCCTTTCCCATGACTCGCAAAAGTAAGAGCAAGAATTATTCCGTACTTTCTTCAGCAGCAATAAAATATAATTCTCACTTAATCACGTGCTTTCCACGTCTTTCAAAAGAGCTCATTGAAAAACGTGGGTATGGCCATAATGTTTTGCCTCGTAAGTGTAGATAAGATTTTACAATAACAAAATTTCTCAAAATGTTACGAAGAACTTTATGATAATAGTTTCAGCACTGGAAGTAGCAAGGATCTCTAAACATAAAATTCAACTCTTTAAATTTTGCTCCTAGCACATGTAATTGTAATAGCTTAGTTATGTATGCAAGTTGCAGTATTTTCTGTTTGTTTACTTTTTTTTTGCAACTTAAATTTGTATTGAGTTTTTTAATTATGATTTATTTGGTGCTCGAATGTTAATTCATTTGATATATGAGATGAGATTGAATAAAGTAAGAAAATAAGATTTTGGTTAATTCTTTATATTTGTTTCTTAGAGAGAAGGAATTTGCAGCCGCCTTGTTGGTATTTAGTCCTCAATAATGCACGATGACATAAGACAATATATGGAAATATATTTGACAATCTATGGAAGAGCACAGAATTCTTCCACTCATGTAGTGTATGGCCGGAATAGTCCTGTATGATGCTTAAAGAGAGAACATGGACAGAGCATCGCTTCAAATCACTCAGTTTTACGAATAATACATATGCCTAGAACAATCGAAATAAATCCAGGTCCATCCGCCGTTAACAATCAAGGGGAAAAACCGTTTCGATGATCGTCATCGCTTCAAAAACAAATTATCCGCTTTTGGATCACGGAGTCGATAGCTAACCTTAGAACAACTATCCATGTGGAAAGAAAATTTCTGATACGAGAGCTATTTCTTTAGATAAATAAAACTGTTTCAAAGGGAATCAAAATGTACCTCAAAGTGAATATATAAAAATATTATATTCCGTTAATAAAATAAGCAGATTTACTCCACAGGTAATCATATGATGTCCTTTTAGAAAATTTTGCTTTAAAATCTTTTAAGAGATAACACTACTCCTACAACATGAAGCAGAAAAAGTCTTAGTAGGAATTTCATTAGGTGTTTCATGAATTTCGTGTTATACAATTCTTTAGTTATGCATATATCCTGCATTGAAAAGTGAAAGGAGTTCTGACGGATAAACCCATCAAATCTTTGATGGCTGGCTAATGTTAGACACGTAAAAGGTATCCATTTGTGAATTAGGGAAAATAGAAAAAATATGCATTCAATGTTTGTGTTTGGGATATCGCTAAAGGAAAAAAAAATGAAGTTCAATTTCTAAATGTAATTTTTTTTCAATATTACGAATACTATATTGATTGGATGGTTGGTTGGTTTATTTTAACGGCGCATAACCTCAAAGATTATGAAGCACCAAACGAATGATAAATAAGTTTCTAGATGTTCATTTTGGTAATGCACTCGAGGGCTATCTGCCTAAAGAGATGGGTGCCTTCACGGAGGACTTTCTAAGGGAAACCTTACATGCACATGGGTAAAACTACGAAAACGCCCATGCGGCTAGCCCGTTTGCGTGATTCGAAACTTGGAACGAACTATCCGTGTTTAGTGACACTACCGCTCCGAAGCTGGAGGGCTACTAGATGATCAATATATTGACTTCTCAGGAATATAGAAAGAAAGGTAATGAAGAGACAAACCGAGGTCTTTTATAATATCTTGGTCAATGAATTCAATTCTTCGCCGAGTGCTTTTATTATACTCATGTCCATAACTTAAAGTTAATGCAAAATCAGGCAAAAGAAGAGTTAGAGACAAAAAAAAAAAAAAAAAAAAAAAAAAAAAAAGACTTATTTGTAAAGCTTATTTATTAAACAAAAGGTAAAGAGCAAAAAAAGATGCTATATGTTTGATATTATTAAAAAAATTAGCGACTTTTTCTCCCTGGAGCAAATTACAAAAAAAAAAAAAAAAAAAGAACCTATTTACAAAAAAACAATATTGCATGTTTGGTATGATTGTTAATGCATTGTATGTCTCCCAGACGATGCAATACAGTCCGTACAACGCCTAGGCATGTTGAGTATCAAATTATCGATCTGTTCTTGGGGGATATTACACCACTCAAAAAGCAATGCTCTCCTAAGTTCCAGTAGACATGTAGGAGGAGGTTGACGGGCTGCAACTCGTCGGCCAAGCATGTACCACACGTGCTCTACTGGATTCAAGTCCGGTGAGAATGCTGACCAGTCTATACGGGTGATATCCTCCGATTGAAAGCATTCGCTTACGATGTTTGCACGGTGAGGACGGGCGTTGACATCCATAAACACAAATTGTGCGGCCATGGCGCCCCGAAACAAATGTATATGTTGTTCCAGAATGACGTCCCGATAGATTTGGCTTGTCATAATTTGAACATGCAGGACAGTTCTGGAACCCAGAATAATTCCACCCCAAACGAGCACTCCTGCACCACCGTAACGGTGTCGTTCAATGATGTTTTCTTGGTGGTAACGGGTACCTGCAGCTCTCCATATGAAAGTCCGGCGAGAATCAGACGGCAAGCTAAACCTGGACTCATCGCAAAACACCACATAAGCCCACTCTTGCGGTGTCCACAATGCATGCTCTCTACTCCAGGCTAACCGCAGGTGACAGTGATTTGCAGTAAGTGTAATGATCTGAAAGGTCTACGAGCATATAGACCAATCTGCCCTAAGCGTCTGCCTTGAAATTGTCGTACCAGTGGCTGAAAAGAGCTGATGAGACAGGTCTGAGGCTGTGCTCCGCCTGTTTCTTTTGGCAGTAACTTCCAAATACCAGTCCTCATTCGGCGTTGTAACTCTGGGGCCACTTGTCCTGTAACGTCTACTCACATTACCATCATCTTGGAATCGTTGCCAACGCCTGGAGAAGACACTCTGGGCAATTCCAAGTTCGTCTGATACTTCCAGTTGGGTACGCCGACATTCCGGACGGCCGACAATTCTACCTCGTAAAAAATCATCCAAATGCGTCCTTTGTGTCATATCTATTTGGTTATTGCAATGAAGTGCTTATAAAGCGCCTGCGACCAATTTTACTTTTTTGCCTGTATTCCTTATATATCACTCTCTTACACTCTCGTCATTGTGACGTACCATCGGTGTCATCTGGTTACTTCCTGAAATTTGCATATGATTCTTGAAGATGTGTGTAGTGATTTTACAGGTGATATATTTATTTTAGAGTTCGATTTCCGCGTGACTCCGAATTATTCTTAATTTATGGACATGAGTGTAACTTGAAATCTGTTGGCTAGCAAGTATTTCTGCAAATATAATCTAAAGGAATGATTCTCAAACTGTGGTACGTAAGAGAAAAATAGATGGTACGTCAAAAAGTCAAAACGTTGAGAACCGCTGATCTAAAGCATTATTTATTAGATTTAAGTCTAGCGATCTCGATACCTTATAAGTAAAGCTAACAAAGGGCCATTCCTTGTTATTATATACCTTGAAATACCTTATTTAAGTTTCTGAATCTGAAGTAGGCCACAAATATAACATCACTTTCTGGAGAACGAATTCTCGCTGCTATAGGACTGAGATTGCTTTATTTTCACTGTCTCAGTTTGAAACATGTGTATCAGGAATATGAAATGCAGTGTGACACTTGGATATTGCCAAATATACGCAGATACATCGCCAGAAATACCACCATTTACTTTTATTCAGTAATCCTAGAAGATATTCCAAATGCTTCTCAAAAGAAGAAATTTTATTTTCTAATTTGGTGATTTCTAACTGATGATGAGGATGGCTTATTTTCATGTTTCAGCATAAATTTCAGGAAAATTAGAGCACATGCATACCTGCAGAATATTATTTTATCACGATGCCTTTTCCAGGGAAGATACCTGGAACGGCTTTCGCTTGTCTCTTGTTAATTTTGCTGCATTTGGCATCACATGTTTACTAGATTTCATGCGAAATGATGAAAAAATAATTCATTATTTCTAGGTAAATTGTTTTTTTGTCATTTAAAATTTTTATACATTATTATTTTTTATTTTAGTGTTAAATTTTTCTCATATACACTTGATTGGTAGTCAGACTAATTACCTCTGAATTTCGATTTTAAACCTTCGAATATATCGAAACATAATCTTGAAAATATATGTACACTCACTTCCAAAAGTTAAGCACGGAGAGGAAAATGCTAATTTCCGGAAGCCAATCAGAATTGAAGAGGATGCAATTCGCTGCACAGGTAGATGGAAGTATGCAAAGATGTTAGGTAACAGCCAATCGTTTCATGTCAAGAAATATGCAAAAAAGGCAGTCTTATAAGAAGCCAGCTTTATGAAGGGTTACAGAAGTTGATTGTAAGTGCATGCTGTGGGGCGCATTGAAGCAGGGCAGTTGATCACAGATGTTCCTCTTTTATTCGGCGTTCATCATTTTGTAATTTTACGTTTATAGAAACAATTCCAAACCACACAGACAGTTGTCCGAAGGCCCGTAACCAGTTGCCCAAGGGTTGCAACCCCCGCGGAAGATCGACATATTGCTATTGTAGCCAAGTGGAATCGCAAAGCAACCCCCACACGTGTGACATCTATGGTTACAGCGTGCATTGATAAGGCGATATCTGCAGCTACTGTACGCCGAAGATTACATACGAGTGGACTGTACGCCCAGATACCTCGAGTTTGTGTTTCTCTATCCATTCAATCAAGAGAGGCACGATTACAGTGGTGCCAGGAACATGTCAGTTGGAATGTGTCTGACTAGGGCAATGCCATGTTTACTGATGAGTCAAGATTTGCTCTGGAGCCAGATGACAAGCGTATAAGGATATTGCGTGAACAACGAACACGCACTCAGTCCCAAAACATCACCGAACATCACGCATTCCGAGGTGGAAGCATTATGGCGTGGGCAGGGATTTCATTAGGATACAGCACCGAACTAAAAATCTTTAAATGGGGTTCTTTGATGGCTGTCCGGTAACGAGATGAAAGCCTAGAACGCATTGTGAGATTGTACGCTGCAGCAGTTGGCCCTACTTTTGTTTTAATTGACAATAACGCACGTTCCCATAGGGCTGAAATCGTCGATGACTACCTGGAGAGTGAACGGATTGCGCGTATGACGTGGCCAGCATATTCACCCGACCTTAATCCCAATGAAAATCTTTGGGATGCTCTCGGCCGTGCTGTATCTTTACGTTTTGTACCTCCAGCCACTCTTATTGAGCTGGAAACTGCTCTACAAGAAGAATGGCTATTGCTTAATTCTGCGGTGGTTGACGACCTAATTGAAAGCATGGTCACAAGGTGTAAACTTTGTATACAGATGAGGGGGGATCACATACCCTAGTAATGTCTTTTATGCTGTTTATTTTCACTTTATACATAATTCTGTTAAAGTCTCTAGTATATCATTATCTGATAACTTACAAAAATTGAATATTGTTTTCATTTCTGTATATAATTATTGATTTTGTTTTATGAATAAATATATATGCTACTTTCCTACCGAAGTTTGTGTCAATCAAAGCAGTATTTGTTTATTTTTTTTCATTTTACATCTTCGTGCTTAACTTTTGGAAGTAAGTGTATATTTGTATTTTTTAACATAACTTATCGGATTTTGGCGGTTTATTAAAAAATCTTTCAATTTTTGCCTATCGCGCAGTTGTTTACGGTAAGGAATTTTAAATTGAAATTAAATAATATTTCATTGTTAGCAGCTTAGCGTAATCTGAGTGACAGTGACATAAAATGACTAAATAAAATAGAAATTAAACTGAATTTAATGCAAACTTGCTGGCCAGATAGATTCAAAAATCTCAGTAAGGAGGAAAATGTCCTCTGCTTCTTTGTTACGTTGATAGAAAGAAATGGATAGAAATTTTCTGTGTTCACGAGGCAATGATTTTTATTCTTTATTAGATTCCCTCATTCTACAGACTACAAAATGAAAAATAAAATTTTTAAAACCTTTTAAATTATCATAATGTTGTTGTTGCTCATGCTCAGGACGTAGTCAGCCCAAGCCCACGAAATTCCTCGCGGCAAGGAGCGCTGGACTACCCTTGGAGTCTTGAACACCTTTCAGGTGACAATGCGATTTTTAGTTCTTCCGCCCACAGTTTTGAATGGGAGCACCCCATTCAAAACGGGGGACGGGTCCGAGGTCTCCCACCACTCTCCCTTTCCATCAAACCATATAAGAGGACTTTCGGCTCGCCGCATATTTAGAATGCCGCCATGCTGCACCGACACTAGACATTTACAAACATTCATGGCTTCTCCGGGATTCGAACCCATGTCCTTTGGCACCCTAACCACTATACCGGTTGGGCGGCATCGTAATGTTCTTGATCGTATAACACTAATAACAAAACCCATTGGGCATTTATAAAAGAATTGGTGGGTCATGATAAAAAATTTAAAAAAATAGAAGTGATAGCATAGAACCATCATAAATTCAATTTAGTTCGTTTACATTTCTCTTTGACAAATTTGATTTAAAACTCTGCCATTATTAGCTACTCCACGATTTGATTTTTAATCTTATCTGACCAAGATATGATAGCTAAAAAATCAATTTTTTACTAGTTAGTACATTTAAAAAAAGCAGAAGAATTCATTTTTTAATCAAAAAATCAAATTTCGAGTTGTTGGAATGCAAAATAGATTTTAAATTATAGTTTCATAAAAGTATATTTTAAACTTTCAAGTTTGAATTGAATTTTATTTACTACAAAAAAAGGTTTCTATGTATTACACAACTCAATAATGCTACACTAAATAAAAATCAAAACTGGAATTAAAATTATATAATGCATAAATTTTAGCATAAAGCGTAGTTTCGTTTCATCCTATAGTAGCATTTCTCCTTTTAAAGAAAATGAAAGTGTGCTCGTTAACACATGTTTTAACCGATAAAATACGCATTGAGAAATCTTACATTTAAACGTTACTGGGAGTGTAAGAGTAGCTGAATGCTTCTTGCAGAAATATTCCATCCTCTATAACACATCTAAATCAAGTAAATAACTCAGGTTTTCCCATTCAGCATTAGCATATCAGCAAATGATATGTTCATTTCGTTGTCGTTGTAAGGCTAGGAAATCTTGCAATATTTAATGGAAACCTTTGTATAGGTATTAGTCCGAAATTTGCCGGTGTTGTGGAAGTGCCATAGATGTCAACTGAATGCCAAATTGTTTGAGGATTATCTGGTATCAATGTGTATATAAGCCTTAATTTCGATATACAGCAACCATCTGTAACATGATTCGGAAGCTTGTTACTGAAACGCACCTCATTGTTAGATTTTATGAATCGCTTAGCTCGAACGGATTGTAGTTTAATATTGAAATCTGGATAACTTAAGGTGCTTAAGATTGAAAGTGTTACTTGTATGAGCCAAGTAATTTTCCCCAAGTTAATAGCTACGTCTATGATTAGAACAGAGAAATAAATGTGGGTTTATGCTATAAAATGTACAGCGCAATTATGAGTAAAGGAAGCCGTTCATCACTTGAAATTACACTTATATAAAGTTCTACAAGTGATCAAAAATTAAGATTCAAATAAAAAGTCAGCATTGAAATTCTAAGAATCAAAGAGTGAAAACATAAAGGATTACTCTTGCTTCAAACTACATCAGGGATGTTGGAAGCCAAAAATCTTCAAAAATTGGTGATGTCTGATTTTTGCATTTTCAAATTCTATACACTTTTAGCTTTCGAAAAATACCGTATTTAAACCTTTATGAAAATTAGAACTGTCAAAAATCTAGTTTTAATTTGTCATCGAATGCTTTGATAAATGAGGAATTTTACGTAAAAAAGCGTTTTTCTGAAAACGTGATTTTTTATACTCGATATACCTTTTCTCAGGAAGTACTCCTCACAGGTATGTAAAATTTTTATGGTTTATTTATTATGTTTTCTAGTATTTGTTAAAATGAGTTTTTTTGTGATAAACTAAGGAAAAAATTCCCAATTTTTTTTATGATAAAAGTGCTAAATTTTACTATGCCTAATATAATATTCTGTAAATTACTCTAAAATTCAAAATATTTCAAAAGCTCATGTCAGTACAGTGAGATAGGTATACTTTAAATGCACAAAAAATTTCAAGCGTATATCTAAAACAGATTTTGAAAGGTACATCGAAAACGGCCAATTTAATATTGTCAGTATAGGAGGTTTCCAACTCCCCTTCAGTCACAAGTCAACATTTAAGTTTCATACAAACGAGTTTCTTTTTCACATAAACATACTTTTAGATTAAATAAGCACAGTCTCATATTTAAAATAAATATCTAACAGTTTACCTAAATCAGTCTTTGGTTTCTAAAATTAAATATGTTGAAAAATAAAAGGTAACAAAATATTTTTATAATTAAATTATAAATTAAATTATAAATATAATTTTTAAACCAGACGTGCTTCTAATTACACCACGAAGACACGCCTTAAGGAGGCAGAAAATACCCTTCATTCTCCTTCACTTAAAAGATAATTGTGAAGGCAGGGCCCCCAACCGTCAAATACAACAGCTGACATTCCAGAAAGTATGCAAAATAATTAAAAAGAAGGAAAGATTGGCAGACATATATAAAAACAGTGGAATAGTTTAAAAAATTGATCTCGATTTACAACTGTCTAACTGCAGTAATTTCAGTGAAACTGTCATAATCAACTATTTATAAGTGGATTAGTAATAGACTTTACGATGAACAGCAACTGGTAATCAATAGTTTTCGGAAGTTATTTGATCAGATACAATTTCTTAGAATGCTTTCCAACCTGTAGACACAAGGATACCTAAGGAAATGTTAACTGCTTAAATGCCATTCGATAATTATGCGCTCAGTTTTTTACCTACAAGAGTACTTTTTTTTTCAAGTTGCATAAAAGTTATACTTTAATTTATCAGAAAAGGCAAAAGCTCTATGATTTTGATAATATAATTTTGATGTAACAGACCTTTAAGAACAAGCTGGTTACTTTGGTTACTTCTAGACTTTGGTTTTAAGAAACAAACCGTAAATTTACTAATGAAACACATCAAGTTTATTAAAAAAAACTTATGCACAGATATTTCTCAAAGATTTTCTAAGACAAACATCTTTGAAATTAATATTTCTAAGAACAATAATTAAATAACAATTTTGAATGTTACTTAATTAGCCGATAGTCAAATTCTCTGAAGCAATTACTTCACAGAAAACCAGAAATCATCTAGAATCAAAAATGGTCATTTTAGGAAATTTTTATCGAAATTTAGCTATTGATGTATAATTTATGTTTTCAGTTATCCTCAACTAGTTCACTTTCAGTTTGTAATGTAGTAGTTATTCAGTTTGCTTATGCACAGTAGTGCATCAGCAAACAAACGTTCTCACTTCAACTGTTCAATCAATGCAATGGTAGCAAAATGTTCGAAGTAGTCTGAGAAACTTTCTTCTTTTACCATGGTTAAAAACTGCTCACCAAATAATACAACTGGGATTTTAAAAAATAAAACAATAAAAACAAACGTAAATAGTTGATTTTAACTCTTCCATTTTGATTATTTTACTCCCTGAGTTCTCGTAACCTTTTATAATATTGTTCAGAAATTCATTTTTTGTACAAAAGCTTCATTAAAACATTCACTTTTTTAAAATTTCAGAAAAAATATTCTCATATTTTGAGCAGTTCTATAGATTTCCATTACATTTCATTCAGTCGGAGCAAAATTTTATGAAACGAAAATCTCTTAATTAATTTACTCTTTGAGAAAGCAAGAATCCCAATAAAAGACAATCACCTCTCTTAATTAGTAAAATGATTCCTCAAGACATCAAGAATAAGAAAGCACTTAAAAAGTCCCTCTTCAAGGCTACAAGTGTACTTCTATATCACAGTATTGAGTACTACCTACCAGTCAAGTAGAATTACATCTTTTGTTCGCTGCTTCTCAGTGCAAGAAAAAAGAAGCTAATTTACCTTTTCTTTCCCGCCCTACCGTTCGGTTAGAGGTCCCTTTTGTCCCAATCACGAACATAGAAAACTGATAACGTCAGCAAGATTTTACTATCCAGTGGTGTCCCTAGTGTCTCATTTTTCATGTCTGAGCCGTTATTTCTGAAAGAAGTTCTTTATGCTTTCGATTTGCTTCTGGATGACGTTCTTCCCCGCAAACTAATGAGTTTTAGTCTGATAAAGCGCAATAAAATAAAAGAGCAGTGTCAGGAAATGCGTTTTGTTTTTTATAGATTTGCATTCCGATGTTGTAATTGGTTCTACTTTTGCAGTTATGTGAGGAAATTGAAGTCATAATCTTTTGACAGCTAAATTTTGTTTTGCGGTAAATACAAGTGGAATAAGAAAATAAGACATCAAAAGCATACCAAAGCATTAACGTAGTAATAGTATTGGCGTACATGCTATTATTATTCATGTATTCTCTTTGTTTGTTCTCTGTTTACGAACTTGGAACACTCCGTAAATCCTCATATAATTAAAGAAAAAATATTTTTGTGAAAGTAATAAGAAATTCTGAGAAAGATTCTTTTTCTAAATTCTAATAAATTGTGACAAAGAAATCTACCATACAAATACACGATGCTGCTGTTAAGAAGAATTCATCAGTTTGCATTGCAGTTTCTGATTTTGGGGCTTTCAGCCTTTATTAAAAATAAAAGAATATCATTACCATCTCGTTTACCAAAGTTTTCGTACTTTATACTAGTAGTACCCTTATTCTAAGTGGCAGAACAGACAGTGAAATAATACTTACCTAATCCTAAGACAACCCCCCACCGTGTTCGTATATTCTGGCTTAGTTCTGTACTTTGACAGGGCACATAAAATACAAGAGCCAGGTTCCCTAGTATACAAAAGAGCAGCCTATGCTACACCGGAGATTAGTGGCTTCGGCCATCCGGATGGGTGACGTGACTACCAGTCTTTCATCCGTTTCATAAGCTTCACAGCCTTCGTGGTGGATCCGAGAGATAGATCATTGCGCCCAGGGATTGGGTCCGGTTCTTCTAAGGTGCAAGGAATTGTAATCCGTTTCTCTGGGAATGATGCACCCCGAGCGGTGTGGTGTTCATTAGATTATCCATCTGAGAGCTCGTGAACCCTTTATCCAGCCTAATACGGAATGCAAAAAATGGTGAACACCCACAGTTGTATTAGCTCAGGAATGGTTTATATGGATTGGTTAATCAATTATCTTATCTTAGTTGAAACAGAATGAAATTGCATACGCTTATCTTTGAGTTTTCTGTAGGGAAAAAAACTGCTACCTTCATAATTTGATATCAAGGTAGCAGTTTTTCCCCGTTCGCCGTCTTCTGTCCTGTCCTCCTGGACTTACTGTGGTGCGTTCGTTCTACTTGAAAAGCCCTTCTATTGCACACGGGTCTCTGACAGCCGGAACACAGCATGAACTTTTCATGCTAATCTCGGCATACAGCGGAAGTTGGAGTTAGTTGATAATATTCAGCTCTTGATTAGCTAATTAACTTGTTGATATCGCTTGTGAGGTTGAGACCTCGTGATCCAAAGATGTGCATTTGAGTGTTTGCCATCAATGTCTGATCTCAAATTAACACTCGAACGCCAACTTTCTGGTTTTATCGGTTTCACGCACTCTCTGTGAGTTGTTTTACTAAACTGATTGCGTAACGTTTGGTCTCGTTCATTCGCTCTCCCAAAACTGTTGTAAGGTCAGGTTGTAATTCTAATATTCCTCTTTTCTGCCTCTCAGAGTGGAATGCGCCCATATTTTCTATTGTAATTATGATTGCTTATCACGATGAGTTCTATCACCTGTCTTAATTTGTAAAAACAATTTAGAATCACCCTGTATATTAATTACATATACAGAAAAATAATCACATATTAAATAATTAAAAATAATAACGAACATTTAAGTAAAACCGATGCCATTCCGAAAACAAGGTTCAAGAGGTCGTTGCCACGAAAGTAAAGCTTTGCAAAAATATTGTCTTTGCCACGAAAAAAGGAAAAGTAATTAAATATATATGACAAATAGGATATGATTCAAACATGCACAGCATTTCTGAGAAAATCCAAGATTGCGACATTACTTTCTGTACTCACATGATCCAAGATGGAGGCGGCCACGCACCTTTTCTGTGACGTCGCGTATGCTGGCCGGTTGCATATGAGCATTTTGTACCGCGCCACGCACATATGAAAAAGTCCCTCCTCGTGATTCGATATGGTTTCAGATGACATCATTTCCTCTACGCTTTGGAACAACTTGAGTTTGCTTGAGCTCGAGGGTACACCACCATACCGTTTGCTACACTTTGATAGGAGTACCGAAAAATTATTACGTGCGTTGTATTCTTGTTGCTATGAGATTATACTTCTTACTTTCTGTAGTGTGATGAATTTAATATAAAAAGCGTAGCTTTGTTTTTCGCTTAGAGAGAAAAAGTATTATTTCTTCTTGTGCTACTCCGTAAATGTGCATTAATATTAAGTGCAGAGATTTTTAATAAATGTATTCTTAATTTAAAAATTAGTGTTTATTAATTTTCATGGTCATTATATATCCGGTCTCTGAAAATGCAATCTTGGAAAGCATGAGACAAGTCAGTTTCCGGAAATACCAAAAACAACGTCGGAAGCTAACATGGTAAACAGTAAATCCCCAATATTTTATAATCATACTTTGTATAAAAGAAGTGTTTGCCGGAGAAGGAAGTTTCTTTTCTAATACACGTGTATTAAATTCAGCGACAATACTGAATGCACTTTTCAAACGTTTTGAAAAAACATTTTGAAAGGAACAGAATACAATAAAACTGCAATAATAATAATATACTTACTAGCATACGATCGATGCCTTTATAGTTGGATCGAGATCGTCATGTTTCGGTTTTTGTATTAAATTCATGAACTCAGCTATTTATATAATCTAAGCGCTTAAGATTACTTCTGATGTTAGCAGCATCTTTGAAAGATTTTTATATTTTATATTTCCATGAAACAGGAAGCCATTGCAGAGAAATGCAGTTAAAGTTTTTTGTTTGAAAGAAAACAAACGATAATTTTTACGCCTCCGTATTGCTCATGCGTGTCAATCATCGAAAACAAAACCGTATGAATTCCATCTAAACGTCATTACGTCAAGAAAAAATGATGTCATCGAAAAGTATGTCAAATCATAAGTACGGATTTCCTCCTATGCCTCGTGGCGCGGTACAAAATGCTTATATGCTGGCCGGATACATGCGGTTACTACTCCTGTATTTTCCAACTAGGGGTTTTAGGAATTTCTCTATTTCACAGTAGCATGTAAACCCCAAGAAAACTGCAGATATTTGTGCGTTTTCTAAGCTATTAGAATGAAAGATTTAAAATACTGTAGCCTTTAGCTCAAGATGCAAGCAATTTCAAAATATTTCTTTAGAATCCTAAAGCAGGTTAGTGTGCAAATTCAACTCTTTCAAAGGAATTTCAATGAAACTTTATTTATTTATTAGTCCAATTTGAATCCCGAAGGACTATTAGTTTCGTTTTGGCATTTTGCGACGGACTCATAAATGTCGGTTCACTTTTCAAACTGTTGCCACAAAATGTTAGAGTCCTGCATTATATTTGAAGAAATTAAATAATGAAAAATCTGCGTAAATGTATGTATATTTCTCGTATTGTGATAAAACAACGGTACACAGAGTCATCGAATTTTGAATAACGTAATCCTCCAACGAATATGAGCATGTGGAAGACCAAATTTGAAATTTGAAATCTGTTTTATGATCGATTTCCTATTTTTTAAACCTTTGACGAATTTTTGATTAACAAACTCAAGGATTTCAAAGCGAGCAATGGCAACGTTGTGCAGAAAAAACATTTTTATCCCCAGCGCGTGAGTCTCTGTATCGGAAATTCTAAAGATATGCTCGTTTTAAAACTATTTTGCGATATTGCTGTTGCACTGGATCTTATGGTTTAAGTGCGAGGAACATGATATTTATTAAAGAAAGGTAACACACAAAATGTTAAAAAACGCCCCTTTGGACGTAATTTAAAATCTGAAACATTTCAGATTTTGTTTTTTATTTATTTATTTATTTATTGCTGTTTGTTTTACATTTTCCTCCTTAAAAGTAAAATCTGAGTTTTCTCTCCTATCGTCTCTTTTCTTACTATAAAAATAAATTCGTGGCAATCATTTTTACAACTCAGTTTTAATATGCATTAAAAGTAACCTTAACTATCATAAGTAAGAATATGAGCATTAAGTAGTAGAGATTATCGTAGATAATTTCTCTACGTAACTACACTGTATAATGCGTTATCGTAATGCATCATCTACAAATGCATCATGCATCAAATATCGTCACAAAAACAATGAAATATAAGAAAAGTGGAAATAAATGGTAAAAATTAATTGCTTAATTTATCAAGCAAAACCAGATGATTGGGCTTGATTTAGTTTGCTCGATTAAGTGATAGCACATAAGAGCTATTCGCCTACGGGTAGGGATGCCTTTACGAAGGATTTCTAAGAGAAACTCGCTCGTATGTACGTTACACAATGAGAAAACTGCAAAAATGCGCATGGAATCAACCCGTTCACTCCGAATTGAATCCTGGTCGAACTACCAGTTTTCAGCGACTTTACTGCTAGGCTGTTGGTGAGCCACAAAACCAGATAATATAACATTTGAAAAAAAAAAAAAAAAAAAAAAAAAAAAAAGGAATATCCATACCGCTTTGAGATCACTGATAAATTTTGTTTGTATATCATGACAGACACTCAGAAAGATGTTCAATTATTTTCACAGATACATATTTTAAAATTAAATCCCAAATGAAAATTGATAGAAGTAATCTCAATTTTCATTTGCCGTCAGAGCCGTTAAGCAGAGATAAATTCTAGTCCTTTTATTTATTTATATTCGGAACACTTCAGAGGAACCCCTTACAATGTGTATAGCGAATGAGTGTGGATTAAGGCTTCCTTAATGATGATCCGCTTGCAAGCACTTCAACGCCACGTGCAGTGATTACGGCGGCACTTGTTTTAAGGGCTCTTTCACCCTCTTGAATAAGTCTGAGAAGTCTTTGGTGGAGGAAGAATAACTGCCTGCCAAGTATTACAAAGGCTTAATCTGCAAAGAAAGAACACTCCAAATAAAATTCAATAAATCTTGTTGATAGCAAGATGTTTATAACAAGAATAATTTAGATTATATTCTATGTTGCCTCTGCAAAGTAATGTATAATATATTAAAATATATGCCTTCTTTCTTCTGCCTCTGAAACGATTTTATTTTTATTCTGAAATGAATTTTTCAGGGAGCATGTTGATTATTGGTCTAATAGATTTTTATATTAGCATCTTATATAAACAGTAATGTTGAACAGTAATGTTGAATGAAATATTATAAGGTATTTCTCCCGCCTTCTTAGCATGTAGTGTAGTGCTCAGCACGCTCGAACGCGTATTTGAGAGGTCCGTTGTTCGAATCCCGGCGAGGGCATTGCTCATTCTTCACTTCTCCTGCTTCGAAATAACCTAATGTCTCTACAGTGGCACCCAAACTAAAAATGTGGTGGATGATGCTTCTCCACCATCAGGATTTGGCGATTGGGTCCCCTAATCCCTAGTCGCCCTTTAAAGGGGGAGTATATAACTTATTTCTTCCGCCTTCTTAGCATTCCTTCGTGGTGTAGCGGTCAGCACTCTCGACGCGTATTAGAGAGGTCCATGGTTCGAGTCTCGGGGGGGGGGCACTGGCCATTTTTTCCGATCTCCTGCTTTTTTAAAAAATACCTAATGTCTTTAACAATATGATAATGAGATATGATTGTTGGAAATGAAACAGCTATAGCTTTGTACGAAATAGTATAAATGTTTCAATAATTTGAGCCAAATAAGACTTGCTTAAAATGCATGTTTTATTGCAGTAACTGCTTTTGTACTTTACATTCAACAACCAAATGAATAGAGAATATTATTAAAAAGACTATTTGTAGAGGTATTTAGAATTTTTTGAAGCCATGAAACGTGAAGCTTCAGCGGTGCTCTCACCGGGATTCCAGGTCTGGAACTCCAGACCTCCTGACTCCTAACCAAACACGCTTCCATATACACGAAGGCATGCAAAAACACTTTGCATATTCTCCATCTCAAAGGATAACTAAAAAGGAGGGCACCCAATCTCCAAATGCTGGTGGTAGCGATTTATCGTCTATTATTATTTTTTTTTATTCGGGCGCCATTGTACAGAAATTTTATATTTGAAACCAGGAAACCATAGAAATCCACAATGCCTTCGCAGGGATTCCAGATTCGAAACTCCGGAGTGCTAGCTGAATGTACTTCTAACTGCATCAGAAAGGCACGCGGTAATGAGAGAGATGAGAGAGAAAATATCTATGTTCTCTCCCTCTAAAACTGTAATTGAGGAGGAAAGGGCGCAATCCCTTATTTCCACTGTACTTATAAGTTTAAAACGCTCATTCGAATTAAGTTCTGGTGGTAACGAATTATTGTCCGTCATGTTTTTATTTTGGGAGTCACTTGTAGAAACATTAGGTTTGACATACGGACCTCTCGACTGCAAGCCAGGCTTGCTTCCAATTACACGGCGAAAGAGAAAGAAAACATTTACGTATTTATAAAATAGGTATGAGAATTACTATAATCCTTGCCTACATTTTATGCAAAATACATACAAATCATACAAGAAAGATTATGAAAGTGTAACTGAAGTTGTTATTACTGTACCCCAACCGATCACTTGAAAACATTTCCTTGATGGGATGAATAACTTTAAATTTCAGCTTACAGTCCAGATAATATTCTAATGATGTAGTATGTCTATAAAGAATCATTACTACTCGCCGTTGAGAAGGCTCACTACCAGGATATTCACCATACGGGATTATCACCTACTCATCCGAGTTGATCTTACTCCGGCCAAACCAGACAAGGGCTGCGATGGTAGAACAGACAGTATTATTACGTTTATATAGAAAATAATAACATGAGTAATCACGGCTGTTAACAAGAGTACATGTTTTCAAAGCAGAGACATCATTATGGTGTTGTTTTACAAATGAATATTGTATTTTATAAGGTGGAGAAAGGTTATGTGCAGTATAATATAAATGCACTATTGAGTTACAAATGTACTTCTAGATTGCACGATATATATACGATATATATATCAAAACTAAGAGTAAGAACATTATTATAGACAATATTTTGAAACAAGATATAAATGCAATTAAATATAAAAATAAGGGAAAATTATACACATAACACTAATATGACTGATATGATCGTAGTCCATGTTCACAACATATAGACACAGATATATATGTATTACCTATAAGTGTGCGGAATATTGCAGTTTGAACCATTATTATGACAGGTTTATGACAGGTACTTAGAAAACCGTATCTTGAATCTGTTGGTAAAATTCTTTGCTGAACTTCCATAATATGAATGCAGATGTTTCGAATTTTCTGTATTCGATGGTAGTATTTTGCATCCTTCTATTTTTAACTCCTCTCATACTTTATTTTTCTTAAAAGCTTTACAAAATAACGAGAAGACCCTGAAATATTAGTATCTTAATACTACTACCCTCAGAGTTAAAGAAGTTAGCATTCAGACGGCTTTACTTATTGACAAGTAATTTCTCTTACCTCTTTTTAAAGATTGTAATTTCTTAAATTTCCTCATACGTCAGAAGCATTTATGAAAATTAAATAAAAAAAGGATGCATGCTAGTAATATCCTATGTAAAAACAATTTTATTCACAAATAAAACTACTCTCTAAAAATACCCTGATTTTTAGAATTATTTTTAAGACATAAAATTATTATTGTCATTATTATTTATGAAGGTAGGCATATGAATCTAGCAAAAATTTTGTCGCGTCACACCAAATGCAAAATAAATTTTGAAATTTGCGATATTGCCACATATAAAAAGTAATTGGTAATGTTGTTGTTTTAACAAATAATGAAAATAACTAAAAATTATTTATACCTTCAACTGCAAAAAGAATGCTGAATAATGTAAAAAGAACGATTCTGGGACAGGGTTAAAAGCCTAATCACACGTATTCGGGAGCTGGTCTTTATGTGCTTTAGTAACGTATCTATTCTTGAAGATCGATTACAAATTTAATGAGCAATTTGAATTTGGAAACATATATTTCAATTTAACGAGTTGGTGATAATGAAAGGTTCATATAGAAGATTAATATTTACGGCAGGTCTTTTCGACAACTCCTATCAAAACTCTTCGCATCACTTAACCCAGCCTATAACTTTAATTAACAAAGCCCCTATTGCAAAGATAAAAACTAAACTCTCCGTTCACGAATAAACCCGGAGTAAAATAAATAAGAGAGTCTTAAAAGAGAAGTATAATTTCTTCTGGAAACTCGAACCTTCAATTTTGGCGAAAGCAATTAGTGTGAAAGATGTTGATGTCGTTTGGTGTGACGTTCGAAGAGACGCGTAATAATTTCTACTTGGGCTGCAGCACCGTTAGCCACGGGGAGCGACAAAGCTGAGGTAAAGCGTTCTGAGGATAAGAGATATTTCGGTGTTCTTATTTAATCATTAACTTCAAAAATTTAGCGAAAAATTAGTCTTCTTTCTTCTAAATGACAAACTCTATTGATTCTCCATTTAAGACCACTAAAATCAGTAGCAAGTTGCAGTAAACAATTATAAGTTTCCATTTATGTTCACCAAAATATAAATACTGATATTCATGGTACAAGAAAATGGCAATCAACAATTCAGCTGCTTCTCAACAAATGGCAGATTATCGATTTATTATAATTTTAAAACGCAGTCACTAATCTTTGCAATTGTGAATAAAACGTACACTTGCATTCTTGTCTCTTGAAATATCATTTTTGTAGTATAAGAAATTAGATTGTCCTGTTCGTTATCATTTTATTGCGGGAGAAATACAGATTTACCATGGGCAAAACTAGTAAATGTCAACAAAATCAGAATTGGTAATAAGATGTGGACAGAACATTTGAAACAAAACAAAACAAAATAAGAAAGCTATCCTTTGCTTAATTCCCATTTCCCGCCCAGACAGTAGAGTGGCTAATGGCTTTCACTGCCGTACCGAAGGGCTCGAGTTCGAATCGCGGAAAAGGCAAGGATATAATTTGTCCGTGCCTTCATAGGAGGCAATGATGGCTCAACTATTACGCATCTCCATAATAAAGTGACCAAATTAAGTTAGCTCTATTATTTATTTTGTTTCCGAATTTAGAAAAAGTATGCTTAATTATGCAAACAGAGTTTTGTAGGATAGTTAAAATTAATTTGTCTTGTTCATTATCATGTTCTGTTAAGTTCAAGTTAAAGTATTTTATATATTGTTGTACTCTACCGGTTCTTTTTATATTTCTCTGAAAAATCACTCCATATATAAAGGAAGAAATTAACAATTTCTCATTTATTAATCAGTTGCAAACAGCACAATATTCGATTGACATTTAAGGCATTTTGCTGTAGGCTTATTACTGATTAAGTATTTATCCTCTCTAGTGGAAGTTTAACCATTGGGTACCGACATTTTCTTAGAATCATGCTAATTAGCATCGCCGATATGGCGAGAGTAAAGTTGCCGAGTATTTGTGGCGCCATCTGAAGAGCGAATGCTCAGAAACTTAACATTCTTCTTGAAAAAATCCAATTGGAAATGAACTGAAAGGAGTTTAGTCTGTGGCAATCATATCACTAAATAAGATGCAAAAATTATGACGATGAGTAAACTTACTCTTATTCTAGTTCTAAAAGGTAAATTTTCTTCCTATAAGAGTCCAATAAGCTGTGTGCTCACCAATTTGAGGTTGTGGTATATACTAGTTCGTGGTCTTTTCACCTCGTTCTCAACGGTTGGATCGTAGATTGTGATTCTTGATAGATGTCTAGACTTACAGTTTATCATTCCATTAAAGAAATTATGAGAATTTTTAAGCACATAATCATGAGTTGTCATAATTTTTAATTCTCTATGAATTTTATTACGCGCAAACGGGGCATATTGAGAACCATTCGAAGAGCCTTATTTTGAACAACATCAATGTTTCTCCTCCCGTTCTTATCTATAGTAGTCCAGGCTGGACTTGCATAAGTTAAACAACAAAATAAGTAAGCAGAACGCAGATATAAACAACTTCCTCTTATTGTACGAGGAATATTGGCAGTTGGCAAAACTACTCGCATAGTACAATTCAGAATTCAACTAAATGTCATGGCTGAACAACAACTAAAACAACAACGTCAAAAATTCGTCCTACTGTGCTGGATCATGGAATTAATGCAGAGACAAAGATACAAGTCTTTTTACTCCATTTAGTATAAAAAGTTTAATTTAAACTTTTAATCTGCATAGAGGCGTTGAGGCATTTGGGTAACTCGCGCGAAGTTTCTCAGTCACATTTATATAAGACATGAAACTTACATAAAATTTAAGAAAGATCTATGAAAAGAGAATCTCGGGATTCTCTTAAGCTAATTTTACATTCTAAACGTTGCCCTAATTTGATCAACAAAATCAAACATCCCATATTAGAAACAAACACACATTAAAAGCTAAATATGGTTACAAATACAAAATAAATTAAATAAATTATACAACAGTATATTAAAAATAATTTAAATATTTACAAATATATGTATATATGTATATAGTAAATTCTGTAAATAATATGATGATTTTTTACTACGCGAAGATAAAATGATGACGTTTTGTATTAAATTGGCAAGATGTTGATAGCATCATACTCGTAGATACATGACGGAGAAGAAAAAAAGATACATATTTTGAATCACTTGCCATTATGGGTGTGATATGCATCGTGATCTCAAAGTAGAAACAATTCAAGATTATATTCAAAAACTTGCCAGAAATTTCTTCTATTCAGTTCTCACTTATCCGAACAACTGCATCAACTCTCTTAGATATTATCCATTTCCCAGAGAAAAGCACAAATATCCATCTGACATTCTCCATTCTTAACATTTTTTACTCATACTAGATTCTTCAGTTCACTGATTTGGACCTTCGAGTAGAAACTCATCTTATTCGTCGACTGATGGCGGCCACTTTTGGCTTTAACTTCCGTCTTTTTGTTTTAACGATGTTCTTCACCTGATACAGAGTAAAAGGAAACGCTGCCTTCTGAAACTCAAATTCACTATATGTTCTTAAGTTCACTGCAACTAAGACATTTCGCTCGCCTTTGTTGTCTATTATCTATTGGCTGAAACTATAAGCTGTGCAAAACTGTGTCGCATTCATAATAATGATGTGTGAATGAATATGGCGCATCTAGAATTGCTTTATCGAGGAATAAAATTATGTTACCACGTCTGTCTGTGAATGTTATCTTATGTATTTACGCAGCTATCTTCTAATCATCAAGATATTTGAAGAAGAATCTCGAAATATTTTCAGAATTTATCACATTTATTGTTGTAGATTCCGTCTTACCTTTTAAGAATTTACTTCATATTATTTAGCTTAACTCTTTGCTGTGTCTAGGGGTAAAAACATATCAAATACCAAATTGACAATTAATAATCCATTTAATGAAGATTATCAAGGAAATTCTTACATAGGTAGACGGAAATAGATGAAATTATTTACAGATGTACAAAAGTTCACTTGTTTTAACTACACATGTCTTTCATTTTAATGGCCGACTCTTCTGCGCTTTTTTCTACAAAACAGTTCCGCCGAAGAGCATGCAGCGCCATCTGTCGATCGTGAAAGATGACTTCCCTTATATAGAACATATAAATACAACAATAGTCTGACTCTTAAGTTGCTATTGTTATGCGGGAAGAAGGAAATAGTGGATTTGTTAACGTACGCGTTTATAGCAACACTTTTTTGCATCGTTATTAGAGCCGGATTACAGCGGTATCGTTCTCTCTGTTATTAGACACATTAGACTCAATCTAACTTAACTGGCATCGGGTACTCACGCTAAATATAAAATAAAGATATAGAAATAAATATTTTCCTGTAAATAACTTATTTCTTCAAATAAACATAAATAACTAACACACATCTGAAAAGAAGCATTTTTAAGATTAAATATGCAAAAATTAATATTAATAAAAATCAGAGAGCCAAATTCAAATTCCATACTCTGTTCGACGAAGTAGAAATGAATTAGTATCCAAATTCGTTTGCAAAATTACAAAATAGTGAATGAAATTGCAGCAATTAAAAAATTTTTGAACGAATTTCAAAACTTTCAGATTAACCAAAACCAAAAATATTTTATTGCGAATTCGTTAGATTTGGAGTAAACCGCTTAGTTAGTCAATTGTATATTTTGACATAGCAAGGTACGGAAGTCCTCTATCTGTTACATAAATAGATATTGGTATTTAAAAGCACAGGCATATCATCCTTTTTACTTCCTTGTGCGAAGTAAAAAGGAAGTATTGTAATCGCGAAAAGTTTCAGGCAGCATATTTCAACGAAAATATCCATTTTGACCGCCATCGAATCCAATTTAACGATGTTTTTGCGTGATACCTGTAGGTAAGAACAGAATAAAAGACTCGTTTCCTCCAAAAAAATTATAAAACTGCTTTAAAATTAATTCAGAAAAGAATTTTTCGTGGCGTCTGTACGAACGTACGTGCGTACGTACGTACGTATCTCGTATAACTCAAAAACGAGTAGCCTCAGAACGTTGGAATTTTGTATATAGGACTGCTATAACATGTAGATGTGCACCTCGTATTTTGGTTGCAATCGGCCGCACCAAACGTATATAAATATATTTATATATATATCCCCTCTGTTACCCGTCTCAGTGATCTCAGTTTCTTTACTCTTATATTTTTGTAAATTGTACATTTTTTTGCTTTGAAAATGGTTGAATTATGTTGCTTTTATCTTCCGGTTAAGGTTTTTATGCCTTTAGTAAATCTCTATGCAATATCTTTAGAATTATCAACAATTTTAAAGTTGTTTAAGTGCCGCTAAGCCTTTTTTTATGGCGGTGATTGATTGTTTACATTTGAAACAGCAGACTAGTGGATTTGTTGCCAATCTAGAGAAACTTAGCTTCGCAACAACAAAGATAACGCCTTCATTTATTATTGCCAATTAAATCATGCTTAATCCTTTCTGGAATTTTTTAGATTAAATAAGTGTTTAAGATTTACTTCGTAATTTTTAATATAGATATTTTAAATTTTTTTTTTTTTGTATTTTTGCCTTCTCGGGAAGTGATAACTGAATTAATTGAATGAAAAATACTCAATCGTCTGTGAAAAACTGTTTCTTTTTTGCTTTGTTTGCGTAATTTCTTTTATACATCATTCTAGCTTTATTATTTATTACAGTATTTGAATAGAACATGCGGCAACGATTAGATAATTCTATTCTTTAAATGATATAAATTTTGTGCATTATGAGTTATAATATGAATAAAACATAATACTGTTAAGTGAATCTAGCACCAGAGTGTCGCTATGGTAAACAAATACTAGAGTGAATTTTAAAGAATGCATTTACTCTATTGTGGCTTATGCGCTGTTGGCGAAGTTTAATTCAATCCAATAAGTTTAAATGAAATGCAAGAAAAATGCGTATAATTTAATATTCCGTACAAGGAAGTCATGTGGTGTACACATCAGATTTTTTTTTTATATAAATAGACAACGTGAGTTAAACGAAAGGGGCCAGAGTGTATTCCACTCCTCACCCTTATCATCAATTCAGACGAGAGGACTTTCGGCTCACCTATAGATGACCCCATTTAAAAGAATTTTTAACTGAGTTATGAATTTAATAATTATTAAATAAAACCCTAAAGAGGAAAATAATTTAAATCTAATATGTTTACATTGCAAAGAATATATACCGTTTATACTGTATACATGTGTGTGTGTGTCATTATACTTTCCTGCAAATTCTTGTGATTAGTGTGTTAACAGTGGTTAACACTTTATGTATTTTCTACTATTGTATGATGTGTGTAAACATGAGGACAGAAATACGCAAATTCTATTTTTTTTAACAGCTGGCTCCTTTTTTTAAATAAGACTTTGTCTGAAATTATTGAAAATTTAACAGCTGCCCGAAATTGATTGATGCAGAGAAAAAGGAAGAAAAAGCGTATCTCATGAAGCATAGTTAATGTGCTCCCTCAAACTCGAAGATTGTAAGGAATTTAAACTACGTCGCTCGCAACCACAAAGAATAGCATTCTTATATCCGTTGCCATAGAGATTAATTAGCTAATTTCACGAAATGGAAACATTCGTTCCTTTTTTCCTTCAAAATATCTTTAAAGCGCCCACGTTTTCATCTACGTTACATAATATTAAAAAGAAAATACAAAAATTTTCGAGGATTAGAGTTGAGGTTTCGTGGAGTCTACTAATGAGCTGTTTGGATACAATTCATTCATATTTTGATGTTTATCGAGTAGGAAAGAGAAACAAGTTTGTATAGTATACTGAAACTTTTTCATTTTTAGCCCAAAGGAAGAATTTGCCTAGAAGGGCTTTTTATTTTGTTTTGGCATTTTGCGTTGGCTCACTATAAACGGCGTTTCACGTTTCAAACTGTTGCCACCAAAAGTACTGCATTATATTTAAAAAAATTAAATAATGAACAATCTGCATGAATATGTATGTTTCTCACACTGTGATAAAACAACGATACTTAGAGACAACAAATTCTGAACAGCATAGTCCTCCACTCGCATATGGGCATCTCGAAGCAATTGGAATTGGGAATTTGCTTTATTATTTCATATTTTATAAACTTTAAACGAATTTTTGATTAAAAAACGCAACAATTTCAAAGAGAGTAATGGCAACACTCTACGAAAAAAAAAGAAAAACCTTTTTATCTCCAGCGCGCGAGATTGTGTATCAGAAATTCTAAAGAATGCTTTTTAAAAATTATTTTGTGTTGACTTTAATTTTATGGTTTAAGTGCGAAGAACACGATATTTAATAAATCAAGGTAACACAAAAATATTAAAAAAAAGAGCCCCTTTGAACGTAATATAAAATCTGAAAGCTTTTTTTAAATATTAGGTTGGTATACATAAAATCATATCTGGAAGCGATTTAAAGCAATGAAGAATAGATAAGAGATTTTTTCCGGATAACTTAATATACATTTCTGAACATATCTCGTCATATTATTTTGCTAAGCCTCTCTATAAACTGCAGCATGATAAATCTATTGATCGTATTTTTATCTGTCGACCACATTTAAATAAAAACTATCGAAAATCATACATACTATTTAAAATTAAAACCCACATGCATAATTTTATATTTCATAAAAAAATAAAAAATTAAACAGCATTTTAAAATAACCTTCCGTATCGTCACATGATTCTGATCGCATTTAACTTCGAATGTCTGCCTGCTTACAGGATTGTCACAATAATAATAAAAATTCGCTGAGTATACAACGAAGCTTCATGATATCATGAAATGATATGGATAATCATTTCTCTGAAAATCTTATGAAAGGCTGCGATCTTCGTTTAGGTATATAACTTGATCTTCCCTCCTCATCTTCATCTTTCCCTTCCACATCATTATTTTTTTTTCGCTTCAGAATACAGGCGTGATTATGAGAGAGTATGATGACAACATAGTTCTCTACATCAACTCAAGATCATAGCTCCTTTACACCTATGCTAACCTTCTCCGAATATAAACTAAATCGAAGATGTCGGGTACAGCTGTCACACGTGTTTTGAAACGAAAACAAATTTTTCACTCGATTCGTTTTCTACAAACATGGTCATGGATCACAATTTGCACCAACATCGTATTTAGCCTTTCATTCCTTTTATAATTTGTTTCTTTTATTATTTTAATTCATTCAGTTAATCGTACGTACTGCCTGTTTATTTAGCATTTGATTTTTTCAATATGTTTTAATTTTGCCAAATTTATTACTTTGTCTTAGCATGTAGCTATTTTTTATTTTTGTTCGTCCTTTTATTAAATTAATATACCATGTTTTTTAAATTAAAACCTATATTTTCTTTTTATTTGATTACAGTTTAAGTACTGGCCTTTTGGATTTTACACTTTTTACTTTTAATATATCATTAATTTTTATAAATGTTATACAGATCAGTTTTTGGACTCTTTCCCGGTCTAGCCATCATAATGGATTCTTACCACGTATATTAAATGGAACTCAAACACTGCCTATTTGGCTTTTACTTTTTAATTCATATTAGATTTTAATATTTAAATTTACGCGTTCTGTACTTTGAATTTGGTTAATGGTCATATATTTACGGATTTTAAGGTTAAAGCCATTAGGCGTTGAATTGCAGCAGACAAGACCTCATTTTATATTATTTTTGAATTTTTGCCGTTTAAAAGTTTTTTTCTCTTCTCTTGCGTAGTTTCAGAAATATACGAGGTACGTAGCTATATGAGCTACGGAGAAGTAAACTACGTAGCGTTTGATTTATTTAGTTAAATTAAGATTATTTTAAACGTCTCTTTCCCCCTAATAAGGTGGTGTTTAAAGCAATCTTTATTATTCCGTTATCTTTAATCTTTATGTCTTTTATTTTTTTTATTGGTTTAAACGGTTAAGGTTTAAAAATAGATTAATAACTTCGTCACCTAAAAGTTCTTTCAAATTTATTTTTTGGTTTCTTGAAGAGGTTTTTCGAATTAAAAAAAATTTTTTTTGCATTAAAAATTGGTTAGTTTGCTATTTTAACACGCGAATTACCATTTTATTGGAATTATGCATATAAAATTACCTTAATTCCTTAAGGATTTAATGTATAATTATATATGTATATATGTAATAATTCTGAAAGAAGACACCAACTATTTTTTAGTCGTGCTCGAGATGGTTATAGATGTTGCTGACATTGAAAGTAAAAAACGTGCACATAACCAAGGCACACAATTTTAATTTTTGACATTTAGGTCTTGCGGTCCACATCCTTATTGGGTATTTGGTGCTTACTCCACATATTTATATATCTTACATATCTTTAAATAGAGGAAGCGGAGCGGCAACGATGTGTGATAGCACCAAGTAAGGCGAAGTCAGGGGGAAACGGAAACTACGCAATAGTAGTAGTCTTATTAACGAACTTGCTTTCTTTGTTTACATTTTGTAGATTTGGGGTTGGATACAAGATCTCGCAATGCAGGAGGATTACGTAAGTAAGCATGAAATGGAAAGGCACAGTACAGAAAAGTTATTATAAGCAATGTAGAAGAGAAAAGGCAGATGTAAAGTTTTGTATATTTCGGTAATTTTAAGAATGTAACATAGAAATAGACCTTAAAAAGAACATTTTTTGGTGTCGTTGATGCTTAGACTTGAAGCAACAACATGCGTTTTTAAAAATAATTAAATAAATGAAAATGAAAAAAAAAATCCGGTAACTGCTATTGTGCCTTTTGCCACTGTCATGGCAGTTGACAACTTTCTATATGGAATTAGGTTTTATTGCACAATACGCCGTCTATTATTATTATTACTATCTATGACTGCTACAACGACCGCAGTGTCTCCTATCATCAAGTCTTGAATTAAAACAAAAGCATAATGAAATAATCGGTATTTGGGCTAATATCAGTAACCAATATATATATATACTGTACTTCAGTATATATATATATATACTGAAAATCATTTTGCTAATATATACTCAAAAAATAAAATAGCATACCAAAAATAATATAAGTATAATTAAGACGGAAAGAAATAAGCTGATCCATAATTATATTCCATAATTAATTATTAAACAATAGGGTACTTTTTCACCAGTGAAACATAAAATTCTTCAAAGCATTTTTTATTTCTGAATTTTTTTGGAGCATAATTAAAAGTAGTTGACATTTCAAAGAAATTGTACAGTGAACTGCAATATTCACTACAGCTCATTGAATAATTTCCATCGCATGGAAAGTCAAGAACCATCGGACTGATATGATTAGTTTAGTTTAAAAAAATAGTACTTGTGGTTTATTATTAAAATCATAAAATATTTTTATAAAATTATATTAGCTTGTCTCAATGAAATACACTAAATAAAATCATTATATATTTTCCTTTTTTTTAAATAGCTATTCTAATAAATATTTTATAAGGCATCTAGTCATTTAAATTTTGCAAATGAAAATGAGAAAAATGATTTCAACAAAAAAGAAAAAAAAATTATCTTACGAGGAAAATTGTTTGGTTTTCTAAACTTCAAAAATATATTAAATAACAATAATGTCTATTGACCAGTCACATATGATAGTTCAGAAAGCCTCTCAAATATACCGTATTTCCATACGTATTTCGCCCCCCCCTTTATTAACTCATTTTAACGTCCTAAAATCGAGAAGGGAAAATTATGCGAATATATTAATTCCAAAAGAACACGGTTACAATAAGAATGTAATAAATGAAAATTAGTCATGAATAAACTATCATAATATAATCTGGGGTTCGACGCTGGCGAATGGGCTGACTACATAGTTCGTTTCGTTGATCCCGACGTTTAATATGAATACGTGTCAGATTTCCTTAGAAGGTTCTCCATGAAGTCGTCCCTCCCTTTAGACATACTGTTTCACATTAAAAATAACTCAGTCTCTCCGTAATTTGTTAAAGGCTAGTTTCAGGATTAATTAAATATGCACTGGGAGTGTTAAAGTTCAATAAAAATGTTAAACGGGATATGATTGGGCTACAATTATAATAGTCGCAATACACGTGAGTAGCACTGGTGTGCTCCTTCCGCACTCATATCTGAAAACTGCTTTCAAATGTTAACTCATGAAGCAGTGGAAAAACTACTGGGAGACGAACACCACAGGCAGAATACTGTATGTACGATTTCCAACCAAAAGTTAACCAGGATTTAAATAGCAACTCTTCGCACTTCACACAGTATCTGACAGGGTATGGCCCATATATGTCCTATCTTCACAGATTTCGCCTAAGAGGCAGTGACGAATGTATTTGTGGCAGTACTGGTGACCCAGATCACTATCTGCTTCACTGCTCGCACACAGGGAACTCGCATTTAAAAAGACCAACTGCAATCAGTATGCCGACATGGTTCAAGAACACAATTAAGAATAAATATACGCTCAGACGCATTAGAGACTGCATTACCATTGGTAAAAGCATTGCTGACAGCCTGGAGTGACTTCTTTCCTTGGATACCGTGCCGTCAGCAGCCCGCTCCGTACATATATTAATTTACTTAATGTCTTGTGGGTTTTTTTTTTGTTGTTTTTTTGTTTTTGTTTTTGCTTTTGCTTTTAATTTTATTTCATATTATGTTTAATCCAGAACTCATTTAATGTATTCCACAATTTGTAATGTATTTGTTCATCTTTACATCTGTACCTGATTACTATAGCACATCCTTAATGTAACTGTATGCCTAACATGAACCATAATAGTGAAAAGTGTTCCATTTAGTCTCAGCACTTCCCACCACGCACCTTCTTTCCATGTTCTGGTCCTTATTTCAATGTTCTTCGCTTAGCGTGGCCAATCCCCGGAGGACACAATACTAAGCTCTTTATTTATATTTATTCATGTATTTAATTTTAATTCCATCGACGGGATCCAACAGGCTGAGCACCTAACCCAGTGGGCCAGCTGTTCCGTCGATGGCGAAAAGAAAGAAATTAGTTGCAATATCCCTAACCATAATTGAAAAACGTGCTCTTGGTTCATTGTTTCTTCCAGTTTATTATTAATTTTCTTTATGTAGCTCAATTCCTTAACTTATTTAGTTTTTCCAAATGTGTTTATTCATTTATTAGCCCAAAGGGCGTTAGCGCAGAAGGGATATTAATTTCGTTTTGGCATTTTACTTCGGTTCACTCTAAATATTGGTTTAGTTTTCAAATTGATGCCACCAAATATTAGAGCCCTGCATTATATTTAAAGGAATTAAATAGTGCGAAAATAGTGAAAAATATTCATGAATAATTTTCAGTAAGTTGTCCTCCACTACAATATGGGCATTTGGAAGCCCAAATTTGGAATTTGTTTTATTATCTATTTAAAAAATTAAAAACAAAATATCTCCAGCGTGCGAGACTGCGTATCGGAAATTCTAAATATTTGCTCTTTTTAAATTATTAGCCCTGAGATAGTTAGCCTAGGAGGACCATTAATTTCGTTTTGGCATTTTGCGTCGATATTAATTCCCTTTTCTAACTGTTGCCAAGAAATATTACAGCCCTGTATTACATTGAAATAAATTAAATAATGAAGAATCTGCATAAATGTATGTATGTTTCTCGCATAGTGGTAAAACAACGGTACCTACAGCCATTCAATTTTGAATAACGTATGTTTCCACCCTAATATGGGTATCTGGAAGCCCAAATTTGGAATTTGTTTTATTATCAATTTCATATTTTGTAACACTTTAGCGAATTCTTGATTAACAAACTCCCCGAATTCAAAGCGAGCAAAGTCTACACTGAACGAAAAAAAAAAAACATATTTATCTCCAGCACGCGAGACTGTGTATCGGAAATTCTAAAGATATGCTCATTTTAAAATTATTTTGCGATATTGCTGTTGAATTGATTTGATGGTTTAAAGTGCAAAGAACATGATGTTTAATAAATAAAGTAACACAAAACAAGTTAAGAACACGTTCCTTTGGGCATAATGTAAAATCTGAAAGCTTTCAATTTTTTTTTCTCATTTTCTTCCTGGAAAATGATGTTTTTTCCATACAAATAATTTTAATTTCTTTAGCTTCAGCTCATGTAGTGCTCATGCTCATGAAGCTGATGCAGCGTGTTTGTAGGGTTGATTTATATTTACGTTTTGTTTAGCATAGCGCAAGAACTCTGAAATAATTTTCACAATTTTTAGTCCAAAGGGATAATTTTCCCAGAAAGATTACTCATTTTGTTTTGACATTTTGCGTCCATTCACGACAACCATTATTTCACTTTTCAGATTGTTGCCACCAAATATTAGCTCCCTGCGTCATATTTAAAGAAATTAAATAATGAAGAATCCGCATAAATGTGTATATGTTTCTCGCATTGTGATAAAACAAAGGTATCTAGAGCCATCAAATTTTGAATAACGTAATCCTCCATCGAATATGGGCATCTGGAAGCGATAATTTGGAATTTGAAATTTGTTTTGTTATCGATTTCATATTTTGTAAAATTTTAACGAATTTTTGATTAACAAACTCAATGATTTCAAAGTGAGCAATAACAACACTCTACGAAAAATATATATATATATCTCCAGCGCGCGAGACTGTGTATCGGAAATTCTAAAGATATGCTCATTTTAAAATTATTTCGCGATATTGCTGTTGGATTGAATTTTAGGGTTTAAGTGCAAAGAACATGATATTTGATAAATAGAGGTGACGTACTTTAAAATCTGAAACCTTTCAGATTTTTTTTGTTTTTGTTTTTGTTTTTGTAATATAATGAATTTTTTAAGAAGAAAAAGTTCTAATGTTAAGAAAACTTAAAATCACGTTTTCAGGTTTTCAAGGCATTACGAGAGATATTCGACGATTACATTTTGCTAACTTACGCAACTTCTTTTAATTTACAACAGCGGTTCCTGAACTTTTTCTATGGCATACTCTGTAAAAAGATATTGTAATTAATTGACATGGAACTATGAAGGAACATGATATTTAATAAAAAAGGGTAACACATTACATAACAACGTGTAAGAATTTTTAATCGCCTGCATAAAATATTGCAAGATGAAGATTTTGCCATCTGTCGAATATTCATTAATAAAAGGACATTTTATTTATGCTTAATGTCAAGTTGTTATAGTTTGTGTATATGAGGCAAGGAAAAATATTGTTGCGTTTTTCCTTTTCTGACACCAGTTGTTACGTTATTTTCTTCCTTTACGTTCGTACGGGGCTTGTAGATTTGGAGTGAATAACGACAACACTTGATGAAGTATCGAAACACACTTTATTGGGCCAATATTAATCAGGACAGCTCCAGAGTCACGTTTACAGTCGTCGAAGATATACACTCGCTATAAAGTCGCTTTATAGCGATACACTCGCTTTATAGTCGAAAATACTATAAACACTCGCTGGAACAATCAGCGACACAGCCTTCAGGTTATCAGGCTATCACGGTGAAGACAGCCTCACTGCAAAGAACCAGAGTACAGCTCCCGACTCTGCTTGGTCGTTCTCGGAACTCCACACGCTCTCTCGATGATGCACTAATCGCGAAACACTAAGAGACTCCTTCGGTGCACTCGACGACCCACTCGCTGCCCGGCTGTAAACTCGATCGACTCAGCAGGGATTGACTCGCTAGACGAGACACCAACTCAATACTAACTAACTCGCATTCTATGCGAGGCACACACTCTCGCCCTCTCGATGAGGCACACTAACTGAATGCGGACAGGCAGGGTTTATATAGCTTTCGGCTTGTGTTCGAGAACATTCTGGGCTAAACCGGTAAGAATTCGTTCCAGAAGGTTCTCCATCCGTCCATGGCATATCGCCAATTTTGTCGCCAAATATCGCCAAATGGGCGATTCCTTGTCAAATATGGAACCCTGCCTTACCTTTGCCATTTTATGGCAACCCTAAACCTGCTTTGCGGGGAAGCTATTTTACCGCGCCTGTACATTTCGTAACAATATTATGCCCTCGTTGAATAAGAAATCAGATTCACTAAATCTAAGATATCGGAACGTTTGCTCTATTTTAAAGAGAAAGTTATATTGATTCGTTTTTGATTTCAAGAATGCTGTGATGTTTATGTCTTAACATAGGTATTTCCTCAAATGAAAGATGATTCTGAAGTTTCGTATTCTAGGAAAAAGGATTCCACCTGGTTGCTATAATGAGATGCAGAGATTGTCTAAAAATAATGGAAAATTCTGTATGAAGCCATCTGACATTCAAAATGCTTGAAAGGATTTTGTAAAGGAAACATTTAACTTGAATAAAGTGATTGTAAAATATACGTTATGGTATTCTTCTATCGCAAACTGCCTCTGGTAGAGAGAGAGAAACGGAATTCAACTCTGTTTTCGAGAACACACACACACACACACACAAAAAAAAAAAAAAAAAAAAAAAAAAAAAACTGTTGCATTTAAGCCTGATAGTTGTGCAGGTCAGAGAAAATCTTAACCTCATCCTTATGTTTTTAAAAGTATTGACTTAGATAGCATTATCGTCTTGAAAGTGCATTGCCATAGTTGTATTTGCAATACTTAATAGACATATTCTCTTGAAATGGTTCTGTAGTCATGAGATTTCCCTGTCTTATCAAGTGACAGTTAGATCTGCTGTAAAATTACATTTCACTATCCAAAACCTAAAGGAATCATTACTATGCTTTATTACCGGAATTAATAAGTCTGAATCATAAGTTTCTGTTAGGGCGCTCTACAAATATGCTCGCCTTGAAGAGTACAATAGTTTGCAAATTTATTCGAGTGAAACCAGCCCTTATTTCAACTAATTATATTCTTTGCACAACTATAGCCCATACTTTGAATTTATTTGAAAAAAAAAGGTATTTTGAGATAGTAGCTACATCATGATAGTTATTTTGCTTATGCGGTTTTATACTATGTGTGTCGAATCTGGGTTCTGTAGAAGAATATTAAGTTCAGCAGTCACCTTTATTATAACAGTTGTTTTTAACGTACAGTCGTTTTTAGTAACCTTCTGGCTCTGGTAGTAAGCTTCCTTTTTCTTCTACAACTGTGTCTCGCAGATGATGTTTTGCCAAAGTAGGCTGTTACGATTCTGGATATATTAGCTCACGACATCCAACAAAAGTTTTAGAAATGTGATCGCAGATGCACCAACGAATCGAGCAATGTGCCCTCTTTGAAGCTTAATCAAGTTATTAAGTTTTCTTCACTATGAATTCAGTTTTGCAAGCAAGAACCGAAATCTGCAATTTTACACCACCTTGAGATTGTAGGGAAATAACCATACAAAAAGTGATTCTACTTTTACAGGTTATAGTGTAAGCTACAGAAACAAAATTAACACATGTTAGTATAGTTCCCATTATTTTAGATAATCCTTTTACATATGTACCTAAATGATAAGCTTCTAAAGTTTTTTGTTGATCGACATAAAAGAGGGAGATGCAGCAGTTTCAGACGGCCACTAATGTATTTTAACTTTAAGGCCAGAGTTTTCATATGGAAGTATGGTAAAAGACCCTGTTCATGTGTTCCTACGGCCAACAACAACAAGAGCTTCAGGACCATATTATAGATATTCTGGTGAGCAGCAGTTTAGAAAGTCTATAGAACATGTGGACGGAATTAGAATGCTACATGGACATGTATCGTGTAACAAGAGGAACATACATCTAATATTTAAAGTATTATGATTTTAAAATATATAATTATGATTTTAAAATATTATTTTATAAAATGTAGCATTTTGAAATCTCATTAATTATGTGTAGTTTATAGTTGTTTATTCATTTAATTAAGAAGCATTAATTCATTCTTGGAGAATATATAAAATCGGTCGAGATTCTTCATTAATACTATTTTCTGCTCTATTTTCTAAATAATATAGTTTTAAAATAGTAATTAGTGATAACGTTTTCCTAAACTGATTTCAAATAGGAGAGCAAATATTGGGCGTTATTTGTGCTTAAAATATTTTATTATTATTATTATTTTATTACACAAAATGTTTAATAAGCATTAGAAAATAATGTTTATCAATTGCTTATTTTCTTTGTTTTAGTGGAGTACTCATTTCTAACGCTTAAAAAAACTTTCTTTAATACTATTTAAGTATTTTTATATGGAAGTTTGGTAAAGACGTTATTCATATGTTTTTACCACTAACAGCATTACAGAAGCATCTGGACCACATTGCAGCTATTCTACAACGGTCTACCATATCGTCAGTCTGGAGTTTTGGATACTTGCTGCCAGAAGGGGCTTTTAAGCGAGAAGAAAGGTAAATGCATTATTAGCCACACACGTCTTTCTTGGCGAGAAGTATTTGGCGAGACCTGAGAAATTTACGAAAGGATTATTGTATTAAGCGGCAGTTGGGGATTTAGTTGGGGATTGAACAATCTGGGTTTAGCTGTGAGGGAAATTTGGCTCTTCGATTGTATACAATTACTGAATCCTGGCTTCTTGGGACTCCTTTTTTTCCTCAAACCTAGCCAATGGCCTACGAATCTTGCAATAGCCTCTTCGTGGAATAGGAGAAAGTTTGAAACAGTTCCTGTAATGCTTTATGGCGAAATTATCCATCTTCTTTTGTGCTTCCTCAGTAAATATTTGGCTATTACGGTATTTAGCCCCTTCTTTGCGCCAGCATATCTTCCTCAGTGTAGCTCAATTCACGAATGACTTGCCCATAACCAGATCCCCGTCTTCCCCAGATTTCATCCACGCCTCGCAGATGAGCTACGAGAGAGTAAAGAGAAGGTATATTTAGTGCATTTTATCGAAGTATCGCAAGCTAAATGCATTAAAATTCTCTTTAGTTTCAAGCTCAGTACCAGGGTCTTTCAGAGTACTATTAGGCAGAATTGCTGAACTATTTCTATGTATTATTTACCAAAAGTAACTATGTTAAAACTAGATTTAGAGTCGAAAAAAATTACACCAAAGAAAGAAATCTAAAATTCTAGCACTTTTAATGTTTCTAAATTTTATATAGAAATGTTTGACTCCTAATCCCTTTTAAAAGCATGCAACATCATGTACTGAACCTACAAAACTCTTATTTATGACATCTGTTGCAAATGTTACATACACCTGGCTTTTTGGGTTATCTGCTGCATTTTTGCCTCTGATTTAAATGGATAGCTTTGCCCTGCAATGTGCTAAAGGGAAGGACAGTATTTCAGAGTTTGTCACAAAATAAAAGTAGCTTAATTAATTGCAAAAGGCATTTTTAAAGAACGAAGCCTAAGGTAAAGCAGCTTGGAAGTTTCTCAACAAAAATTTCTGAAGACAAATATTTGGCATTTTTTAAAGATAAATTAAATGTGTTTGAACGCTGTTAAACTTTCAACATTGTCTGTGTTAGAACAAGTCAGATGTACAGCCGAAGACATGTTAAGATGAATCGAATGCAGTCAAAGAAGTAAAATAGATATACTTTAGGTAAGAAAACACAGCCATGAAAAAAATCTTTGCTTAAAAATTTTTTTCTTTTGCTTAAGGTTTACAGTTGACAGATAAAATATTTCGAGTGTTTCGACAGAATCTGAAGAGTCTCAGTGAATCTGCTCGAAACAGTCATTCTGTCCTCTAAGTTATCGTTTACTTAAGAACAGAACTTTGAAAGGAACTTTTTTTTGCTTTCATAAAACTGACATCAGCTGTAACAGATTTAAGGACCAAATAACGAAAAGCAAACTTATTTTCAATGAAATTAAAAATTAGCGTCAAATAATTTATTTAAAAGGAAACTTAACCATTCATATTCATCCTTATTATTGGACAGATTTGTGCTAGTTTGTTCTTTCTAAAGTGAAATGTAGCTTTGAAGGAGGTTTTTGGAAATCGGAGAGCGTTTCGGAAATTAAAGAACACGTGACAAGGAAATGAAAGAATTCATTCCTCTATAAGATGGCATTCGAGAAGTCTTTAAACGTGCCGTTGCAACGTAACTTAGACTACTGAAACCGTTTCTGAGCATTTGTTTCTGGTAGTGGCCCTATACTTACACCGTGACAATCTCCGTTGTCCTATTCCAAACTCAGGAGCTATTGTTTTTGTACATGTATGTACAAAAACTAAAACATATGAAGACTTATAGCAGGTTAATAGACATGCGTTTGAAACTTAAATTAATTAAATAACCAAGTAAAAACTATTTTAGTCATACAAATAAAATATATTTAAGTTCAAATGCTGCATTAGTAAAAGGATAGCTATTTCTATAAAACAGACTAAAAATTTCAAACCTTCTATTACTCAGAAGCACAAATCAAGAAATTGAAAATGTTGAAAAAAAAAAAAAAAAAAAAAAAAAAAAAAAAAAAAAGAAAATATTTAGATAAAATTTAACTTTAAGAAATGGAAGAACCAAATATAGGTTGAAGACAGCAATGTATCTTACAAAAGCTAATAAGCTACAAATTCGAATAGAACGTTATTTTTCGAGGGGACGGCTAAATTTAATAGAACTAATCTCGTTCTAATACAGGATATCTAATACAACGCTTCTGAAAGTTGTCTAAAAATGTCTAAAAATTTTAATTAATAATTCAGTAAAATAACTTCAGCTCAAAACTTCATCCCTGACGTCGCTTGGATTTCAAAAATAAAAATAAAATTTTGTTTGCATATATTTTTTTCACATTATTTTTTCTTTTAGTTAAAAAAATTAAGGCTTCAAAAATTACCTTTTATAAACTCAGTACAAGTTACATTTTCCTCCAGTTTAAAAAGCTGAACGTGTATAATGTATATATTATAAATTTATTGATTCTGGTTTAAAAATTCTGGCATTTATCTACATTTGTACAGTCTGCAACTTTTCAATTTTTGGTTTTGAAATTCTGTCGGGGGTAGAGTTATGAGGTGACTCAAGTCACTTATTGGATTAATTATTAAAGTTGTAGACATCTTATTAGTTCGAAAAACGTTATACTAAATTTTCTATACTGGCACGGTATTATTTGAATGAATTCGACCATTCCTTTGAGAAAGAAGAAATTCAGATCAATAAACTTTCGTTCCAGTTTTATCTTATTAGATTCTGTAATATACCTTGTTGTAATTAACCAACGTTTTTTGGTTCTTCCATTTTTCAAAATTAAATTTTTTTTGTTTGGTTTTCTTTTTTTTAATATTTCCAATTCCTTGATTTGTGCTTATTAGTTGTGTTTTTAGTAAGTAGAAGTTTCAAAATAATTAAAGTTTATTTGCAGATATATATACATATATATATAATTAGAAGGAATGTATATTTTACTAACCCAAAATTTTTATGATGTAATTCTTAAATTTGCGAACTCATTATATATTATCCGCTTTAATAACGCAAAAAACTGTCTTAATTTTTAGTTTTCATTTCAAATAAAGCAAACTATATAAGCAGTACATAGATAGAAGAATCTTGAATAGTAATAAATATTTTTTGATAGATTTACCTATTTAATGATGTGATATGCAATCTATATTCCCAGAAGAATTGAGTTAAAATCTAAATGAGCGTAAGAGCAAGATAATAAGATTGTAAATAGGAAGGGAAGGAGACTATAATCAGTTTTAGTCTTATATGACTATTTGAATCAAATACTCATCTTATAATACTGACGAGAAAAATCACATTTGAGTTTATGGGAGGAGGAAAGGAATTGAATGTCAGATTCAATGCAAATCGTCCTCATTCTATATCGTCTTTGCTCTATTGCAAAAGTAAAGCTTTTATGTAAGTTTAATGAGAGCTTTATTTCTTTCAGAAGAAGTACATTACAATCAATTTAGAATCCAGATGCTCTAGATAATCATAGTAGGAGCTTCATGCAAAGAAACATAATATTTTCCTTTTGAGTTCATAAAATAGCAGAGTCTCATAAATAGTACTAGTTTTCTTCTTGTTTTTTTTTTCTAGCATGCTGCGAGAGGCGTGCTCAAACACATTATGTTTCTAGAGCTCTAATGTCTCTCTGATGTAGTAAAACTGAAACCTTCTGAAATATTTTTTAATGTAAAAAATCGCTCTTAGTTGTTTTCTATTTCCACAGCTGTGTGTTATATCAGCGCTGACGGTGGGAACTGCAAGTCATGAGGTCAAATCCGAGATAACACATGTATCTTCATGTACTTTTACTGTATGATCATGTATTACGTTACTCTCCGTTGACGTTATTGGATTCCTTAGTGATTTTATTTAAAATTAACCAAACCCTCGATTAAAATTCAAGTTAAATATATATTCTTTGCAAATGAAATGAATGAGATAGATTCTAAAAATTTTAACTTTATTATCTGAGCGATTATTAATTTGAGCATAATTAATAGTGTCAGTGACTCGATATCTTGATTCTTTGTCTTTTAAAAATGAGCTTTATCATAATTGTGTCATACAACTACAAACCGCTAAGACCTAATTTAAAACCTTTTGATGCCTGAATAGTACTCTAACAACTGAAGTTTTTGGAGTAACCCAATTCCGAACACTCTCTTTTAACTACAAGGCGGTATACGTTGACTAACTGATGTGAGAAGGTACGTGTCTCCTTCTTTCCATTTAGCATATCATAGGATATGACGCATTCGAACTAAATACACCGATCTTCGAGAGCTTCTTAATTTCCCATAGTTCTATTTCAGTTGGGGCCACTGTATAGTGCAGTTTTGTCATATAAGTGCCACATCTATAACGGCACCTCTATGTAAATATGATTTGAGTTTGCTCCTCTAATTAATAAGGAATACTATTCTGAACAATCCTTCTTTTTAGTAAAAAAACAAACAAATAAACTTGCACCTTTAAGTGTTAAGGCACCTTTAAGCCGCCCACTCATTTGAAGATTTCTTTCTTAGCAAACAATGGCAGACTTGCATATGGGTATCGTCACCTTTATGATAGGGCAATGTTATGAATGTGTTCCTCTTTATTTAGGCTTTAGATAAATAAATAAATAAATAACAGTACATGAAATAGTATTAATAACTTGAAAACAAAATATGTTCTTGCTCTGAAGCCGAACACGAGTATTTTATATTCACGTAAAGTTAAACACTACATCATCAAAGCAGGTAGGAGAAATTCTTTTAATTATTAACATAAACTAAACTCAGTGGCATAACAGCCCTGCAGTGCCCCGAAATCTGCTTTCTTGGCCTGGGCCCCGGAGTGCATCAGCATGTGCCTTATACAAGTGGCTAGTTTGTCTCAAGACTCCCGGTGTAGTCCCCAAGCTAACTTGGTACTCATTTTATCGATCCACTCAAGGGATGAAAGGCTGAGTCAACATTGCTCAAACCGGGGATCGAACCCCAGACCTGTGGTGCAGATCCGCTAGCCAATAATTATTAACATAATGCATAGTAAGTTACTACTAATAGTTAGAAAAGAAAAATGCATTTTTTTCTAGTTAATACATCTTAGTTCACATTTAAGTTCATAAATAAACGTAAAGTAAGAGCAAATTTAAGCAGCAAGGTTAAAATTTGTAGGGAAACTTGTAATTTGTAATATCTATAAGAAACTCAAATCCAGATAGTAAATGTCTTAATTTTGTTTTACCTTGAGTTTGATGAGAAGACATTAAAGTAACTGGCATCGTGAAAGAAAAATACATTTATGTTTAATTAAGCGAAAATGAAAAAGCTTTAGAAACCATTATTCAGTTCCAAGTTTAATTAACTCATGTTACACGTATAATTTATCGTTCAGTATTATCCCATAAATAACAACTTTAGTGTTTAAAAAGAGGTCCAGTACTGTGACAAGCTCTAAGCTATTAATGGCGGGTTTGTTATGAAGAGGAAGTTTGTCGTTCTGAAAAGACTACATTTTTCATTCTAAATAACTAAAGCTGCTACATAATTAAAATTAAGTTAATGATTTCCCAATAAAATGTCTGCTTCTGAAATAATAAAATCTTTGCAATTTTTCATCAGAACTACAACAAATCTTATATATTGACTGAAAGCCTTCTCAAAAACGCATGTCATTTCAAGATTAATTATTTCTCTAATGAGATTCATTACCAGTTTCCTTTCTGCTGTCCTTGCAGATGACGTTTTTAAATTATAAATTATGTTTGGTATTTTCAATTTAAATTTGCAAAACATTTTGTATCTCAGAAATGGAGAGCACAATGAGCATTAATGATGTTACCATCTAACTCAGCTAACTATTTGAGCAATACCGCACTAATAATTTTTTTATTTTCTGGCCCAAGAAGTTGCTGTTAGTGACGAAATTTTGAAGCAACTACATTACTTCTGATGAAGGTGAATATTCGATGCTTAAATATTCGATAAAACAAAACAAAACAAAAAAAAGCTTCCTTCTCAGCTTCAAGAATAATCTACAGAACAACAACAAGTGCCAATAACAAGTGCCATTAACATGAACTTGTTGCCGAAGTCTGTAAACCACAGAAAGACTCATATTTAGCCATCTGCCACTTCTGTTTGACTTTGTCCTGCCTCTAATCTCTCAATAGCTCTCCATCATAGTTCTTAGGGCAAATGATGCCTGGAGGTTATTGTTACAAACTGGCTATTCCAGATATCTTAACTCAGTATCACAGCGAAATCTGCAGGCTTGCTCTGAAACATGCAGTTTTATGCTCCCTTGCAGATGACGTATTTCGATTTCAACGCCGCTAATTTGCACACTAGACTTTTACACAGCAGTTCTTATTTGGCAACATATTTAAATTTTATGTGGATTGTCTTATTTTTGAACGAATGACAGCTATTTTTGTGATTTTTCCTTAATTTTTGGAAACCAGTGTATATTGGATATGATGAATATTTAAAAAAATCGTAATATTAGTTTGCAATAGTCTTTTACGACTTTCTTTAATCTTGTTATTTTACCTTTTTATCCTAAAAATTATAACATTTAATAAATATTTCTAAACTATGTGATTTTAAAATTAATACCTGTCATATAAAAGACATGACTCGTGTATTTGTATATATATAAAGTCTTTCAGTCGATAATAATATTAAAATTTCCTGATCAAAATCTTAACTACCAATGGAATTAAAACGAAATTATAATTTCACAACTCTTAATTTAGCTCGTTTTTGCAATCTAAGCCCTCTTGTCGTTATTGCTTCTGACCGGGTAATAAATCCGCAGCCTCTTCTCTTTCTCTTTGCCAGCTATGTGAATTGCAAATTTCCAGTGCAGAGCAACAAGAGTGATTATCTATGAGTTTATTTATTGCTTTATATGTTTTATTCAACAAATAACGCAAAAATTAAAACGAATGTGTTAAAACCCATGACTCTTTCTTATTAGAAGAAATCTATCACCGGTAAAAAAACGCAAGCATTTCTCATTCTGTTCTGCGATCCAACTCCAAACATTTTTATAATATAGTATATATGTTTATTTAAGAATAATCAGTTTGGATTCCACTTCAGAGGAGAGCTTCTCCATTTATGAAAAAGTTTTAATTCTTTTTGAAAAAAAAAAAGTTAGTTCTTTGTAAAAATAATTTCTGAAAGAACATTATTAGTGAAATCAGCCCAGATGTACATTTTGAAATTTTTAATGCAATGATTGATAATATATGCGGTGTTGATATTTACTTGCATTTGGAAATAGGATTATCTTCTCACTCTAATACGGCTAGGTTATAAGGATTTAGAATAAGCAATTAAGTTTAAATTTTTGCTTTCTGTCTTATAAGCGCTCATTCCCCTAATTGTCAATGCCAGAACGTTTAAATTGGGTAGCACTCATGAAGGAATTCAAATTCACTCTACGATCAGGAGAAAAGGTTTAAACACTGAGTTCTAGAAGGGAAAGTTAGAAAGTGTAAGCAAGCACTGTACCTCTGTAGCGTGAGCTTCTGATTCTGCATTTAATTACTGGATAAAGTGACGTAACAGCTATTGCTTTGCTGCTACGAGACTTCGACGCGGTTTTAGGTAACACAATTATCTGAGCTCTGGAGAAATTCTACTGTTATGTTAATATCTTTGAATCTTAAATTTAATTCTTGTTAGTTGTTGTGTAGCGAAATTCTGTTAAGTAATTAATTTATGACTTATTTATTTATATTCTAAATTATGCTACACAACGTGTATTTTACTCAATCTCTGTGCGAATTTGTTTAATTTTAATTGGGGTTTTTGGTACTTAAGATTTGTGCGTTCTTCCATTCGCTATTCGGCGAACGCGCTGACAAGTAAATGAACTCAGGTATTTTTTCTACGTAATATTCTTGATTTTATGTTACATAAATTTACCTATTCATAACTTATACTACTGGAAGCAGTAGTATAAGCAGTAGTATAGTCTTCAATTTAAGACTACTTTCAAGCCTGTAGCTATAACAGTTGTTCAGTTACAGTAAATTATTTAACTAAATTTGGAATTTCGAGCAATTTTTTGTAAAAGGAGGGAAGAATATAGAAAAGCACAATTTTGAGCAAGAATTTGACTGTCCTTTCACTAATAAGAAGACTAGGTCAGAGTTACATCCAGACCTGCGGGTGGAGATAAATAGGTTTGCCCGTTCGGCCTTCGCAGATTGTTTTGATCTGGCGGTCTTTGGCGATGCGTGAATTTGTGATTAATTTAACGCCCTGGAAAAGGAGAAATTTTACAGCGTGTAAGGCGGTGGGGGGGAAAAACTAGTTTTGACACAATTTCGAGCATGTATTGGCGACTATGGTAAACTTGCGTAACAAAATCCAAGCTGTTTCCAGTTGGAAGAAAACTTTTTTGCTCGATTTTCGCGCTCTGCTTGTTGCTGCTCTCAGTTAGGTTGGAAGTGCCCCCACGGCTCGGAGATGAGAGCCGTTAGCTTTGGTTCTCGTGGCTTAAGCCTGAGAACAATTTTTTGCTTGCTGCTAATCGTTTACCAAAGGAGAGATTGCTATAATACTACATTATTCAGCTAATAACAATTCCAGTAATTATTATGCATTCACCTGCTAAATTCACCAGTTGTCATCTGTAAAGTATTCGTCTCCACCTCCTTCTGTCGGCTGCGGGAGTTCTTAAATGGACATTTTTCATCTAACGTTCCAGTTTTGTTCCTTCTGACCTTCTGAAGAGAGGATTTCCAGTCTCACTTCTCTGACGACGGTCACCATTGGACTCAGATGATAGTTTTTCAGTTTGCCGGTGCGTGTGGCGGTGATCTTCTTACTTAGCTTCTTGTCTTCAGGAGTTAAGTCATTCTGAAATATCCTGGACGCAACCGCAAAGGAAAATAAGTCGACCTTATTTTTGTTTAGTCATAATCTATTCGGTTAATAGTTCTATTCGGTCAATTCGGTATTGGTTCTTTACTAAGCTAGGAGAAAGCTTAGGCCTAGTTAATTTGATCAGTTTAAGAGAATGGCTTTGCTATCCAGTACCTCTGGAGTTTTTTACTTGTTAATGAAAAGGTGCTAAAAAATTTTAACTAGAGGTTAAATAAAATCTTGTTAACGTTCTTAAATTTAGTTAATGTTCTGAGATTGAGATTTTTATGTTCCCGTTTCTGCTATTAAGTAAAATTTTTAGGAAGAAATAAATTTGTGCAAGAGTTAAAATTACAAACGACATCTTCTATGTTATACGTTGAGCTTTGTGATCCTTCTAAAAATTTCTATTTTTTTTAAATGTGCAATATGATGGTTAATATTTTAGTTCTGCAAAACTTTTATAAATACTTTTAATGAAGAAAATTTGATATAATAGATCAGGGGTGGCCAAAGTGCGGCTCGCGAGCCTGATATGGCTCTCGCAGGCAATTTGTGCGGCTCGTGCATATAATACATATGTATGAAATATGGTAAAATAAAATTATTCAGTGTCCAAAAAGAAGTAATTAATTAGTTTAGACTTTTTTACAAAGCTATCAGGGATTTCTTTCTATTTAAAACCTCCTCCACTACTTCTATAATGATGTAAATGTGAACTTGGGGCTTTTAGAAAATCTAGATGTGGCTCTCGAACATTCCTGAATTCAAACGTGCGGCTCTTACTGACATAAAGTTTGGCCAACACTGTAATAGATAATAAAAGAGTTCGAAGATAGTTTTAAACTGAATAGCGCCATGATGTGCAATTAAAATTTTTTTATATATTTTTTTATTCTCCAGGGAGTAAGTTTTTTTTTATCTATAGAATATTTTAAATGTTTTAGAGGATTTTAGATGAACTCGAATTGATGAATAAATCTTATGCATTTCATTGGATATCATTTGTATGTTTTATTTACCCTGTACTATTACACATGACTTTCAGCAGTCTTAATTAGAAATAAGGGTTGTTCTATTTTTCACACAACGCAAATGTTAAATTTAGGTTAGATTGTGTAAAATTTAATTTATGTGTAGTGACTCTTAAAAGTACCACACAACATAATTGAGCCCGAGCAAGGCGCAGTTTGTTAGCGACAAGTCGACGCATTGTGAATTTTTACAGAGTCTAATAAAGGGTTCTTTTAACCCTTCGCCTGTCTGGTTCTTGCACTTACTTCAGCTATCACTCTGAAAAATTAACAAGTATATATTACAAGGTTTTTAAGTGGAAAAATCCAATATAATACACTATTTCCACATCATACTTCCACTCCGAGAGTAGATGCTTATGGAAGCTTCCGCACAAAAATAGATGCTTATAACGCGGTTTCGTTTTTTCATGCATAGGGCTGATCTATTTAAAAGCACTTCAAAAGGTCTTTCTCTCTTTTATTCCTTTTCTTTTCCATATAGTGTTAGTTTTTTCCCATTCAGAAGGAATTGAAATTTTATATTGGTTTATATTAACAAATTCTATTTATAAAGGTGTTAATAGAGAAAGCAGAATTTAATTACCATCTTACGCGACGAAATACATCATACACGACGATCTTACCCGAATACACTATGAAAGGGGGATTTGAATATGGCAAAGCCATGAGGGCTATCTGCCTAGGCTAAAGGTTACCATCGTGGATAACTTTCTGAGAGAAACTGGGTAGTATTTACACATTGGGAAAACCACGAAAAACAACTATGCAACTAGTCTGTTCGCCTTGCACTGAACCTAAACCAGGTTGAACTACGAATATTAAGTGGTCCTAAACTTTGGGTTACTGGGGGGAAGGAGGGACAGGAAAACTAGAAAATTTCAGACTGCGGTGTAACATTTTAAAAATTTTAAGAAAGTCTCAATATATTTAAAAAATTAAATTAAAAATACAAAAATCATCATTAGAAATACATTGCACTTTGATATTAATATGCAGCATTCAGATCAACATTTGAAACATTTTAAGCTAATCACTTACAAAAGGTCTCCTAATTTGAAAACTCATCCCTCAAATTACAGCTATAGAACATGAAATCTTACGCTTAAAATGCGCTGCTAAAATAGCAAGTAATAGAGAGAAATGTGTCATGTGAAATGGCGCCGTAAATTAAGTAAAGTGAAGTATTCAACCATTACTGAATTCTTTGGATCGCTTTCGCACGAGCTTTGCAACAAATTAATTCTCGCAAGAGCAATATTTTCCTTTTACCGGGCAATAAAGAAGCAAACTAAAAATAACAAACGTTTCCGCGAAATTTCACTCGAGGTGTTAAAAAATGCACTGTAAAAATCATAATTTATCTGAATTTTAAAAATGCAAATTACCTTAGAATTTGCATTTTACAACTACTGGTATCCAGTATTCCAGATAATCTGAACTGGTTATTCTTCTTCCTAAAAAAAAATGTATTTTTAATTTATATAAGTTTAAAATTTTTTTCATTAAGTACATCTAGAAATAATTTTTTGACTAATTTGTATTAAAATTGAAATTTTATTATTAAATATACGAGCAAAAATTCACTAATATGTATAATATGATTAATTTTATTATATTATGTTCACTTCAAAAGGTTAAGTTTATTTGAAAAGGAATAGGTTACGTATTTTCAATGCCCTCGTTTTGTTTAACGTTAAAGCGAATTTAAAAATATTCCAATGCATTATTTTTATGCTATTAAGTTAGCAATTAAAAACTTGTAGATAATGAATTTACTTTAAGTAGCAAGAAGCACAAGTGATCCGGATAATTAATATTCCAGATATCTGGAATGCTCGTAATTGTAGCTCTTCCGTAAATATAATCGAAAAAGAATTCAAATCTCTGCAAATAAGGCTATTCGCGACGTTATTTCCTCATCTGCTCTGAACTTCGTAAGCCAACATTTTCTAGTATTGCTTGTCAGCGCCCTCTGTTTTCGAGAAGACTTATCATTTTCTCGCCCTGCAAAGTACGAAAGTGTCACTCTTAATTTCGAATTGCTTCTCTAACAATGTCCAGAGTTAAAAGGATTAGTAAACTTCTAAATTTGATAAACATTCCAGCTGAGATGTGACCTAAATTAGAAACCGCTACATTAAGTATGCGCAGCGGTTAACGCAATTTAATTCCTTAGACGAAATACTAATTTAATAACATGGATTATCTAACTTTGACCTTAACCTAATTTTTTTTTTTTTTTTTTTTTTTTGTTTTTTTGAGTAGAGCTCTGACAATTACTTTTCCTTTGTTACGTTTCAGATGCTATTTAATCTCTGATTTAATTAATTAGAGCAGGAAGTATATTTCAAATTAAAACTGTTGATAATTTTCATGTAAAATATATTTCGAAATTTAGTAATATTATTAATAGTTTTTCCTTATTTACTGCAAAGGTCTCTCTTTGTATAATTAAGATGAAATAATTAAATCAATACTTGTAGCTAATTAAGCTAACAGCAAGAATATGATTTAAACTGAATCAAAAACAAAATTGCACAATGAAAACCTGAAATAAAATAAAATAATTATTTTTTATTATATAGTTTTGTTTTTGATTCAGATACAGTTCTTATTCTTCCTGTTAGTTAGTTAGCCACCAGTATTGATTAAATTATTATCTCTTGATTATACAATTAATTTGCCGCCCAGATTAGGAGAGCAAATTGTGCTACCCAAAGGCCCAGATTCCAATTCCGGAGAAAACATGGTTGTAACTGTTCGTCCCTTTATCGGAGACATAAGTGGCCCACCGTAATGAATAAGTGGTGCCTCCGTAATGAAGTGACCACTTCTTCTGGACTTAATAGTGGTCAATTTTAATTAACCAATTTCGTAGCATATTGGGCGACTTTAATAATTTTATTTTGGAATTTCTAAGAGTTGTAGAGTCTTGATTTTATATACATATAAATGTGTGTGCGTGTAATAAAAACAAACTCAGAAGTAGTGACCAGCAGGAAATTTGATGGTGTAGAAGTGTTGATCCATAAGGAATAGGAAACTGGAGGCAAAGGCAGATTAAATCTTCATTTTTTATTTCAGCAACATGTTGTGACCATAAAAAAGTTGGCACATGAAATTTGCCTATTCCAAAACGTTTACATCTTAGATAAATTTTCAATAAGATAGAAGGAGCAGACAGACTGCAGTCCAGCTAGGCCAAAGCATAGAAAGCAAGTGCGTTATGTTTAGAGCGAAATTTTAAATCAGACTGAGTTAGTTTTGGTTCTCAATGCATTTTGATTGGATAGTTAATAATGGTGTAACATTACTATTGACTGCATGAGTTTTTAAGAGTCATATTACATGGATTAATCTAGTAATGACGCAGAGAGAGAATAGAATGAAAAGAGAGAAAGAGAGAAATGAAAGAGAAAGAGAATGAAATAGAGGTTACTATTTTTATAATACAGAAGGGAATTTAATCTACTAATTTGATCTTTCACATAATCTTTATTTTTCTTACATATATATATACATATATGTATATGTATATATGTAGAATCGGTACTTACTGTCTAGGAATATGATGTTTGTAAACTTACTTCCGATGTGGCTGTCTAGGGGCTTGAAATGACTAATTCGACTTATGAATAACTCGAATATTTAATGAAACATAAATAGTTGCTACAGACTACAAAATGGTTACATGTGTAGAAAGATGAATTTACATAGATGATATATACAGATGAAGAGAATCGACTGTCTTTTACATGTAAACATCTTTCAGTCGCGTCATCGTCTTAATGGCGGAATCGTCTGACTTCTATCATCGGAAAAAGTAAAAGATTTATTCTCACAGCTTGTCGCGTCATCCGATTATAATGAACGATGCCATCCCATATATATATATATATATATATATTTATAATGTTGTAGAGTCAGAGTAAGATGAAACTAATTCACGTTTTAGTCATGGCTGAAAAAAACTCTTGCGTAGAAGATGGAAATTGCGGCACAGTGGATAACCGGATGGAGTTTTAGAAGATGTAAAGACTAGCTTCGTAGTTAAACATAATTTATTCTTAGATGATGAGTTTCTTAGCACATACCGTTTTAATTGGTAGAACACTTGGGGTGCTAAACGCGCCCCACATTTTAAATACGCAAACACATCTTAAGTAATGGAGATTGATTAGCAGATGCCAGCAACACGTTGACAGCAGGAAAGCGAAGTGGCGAAAGACGATGCGCAGTTGGTTTATTCTTTGGTTTAGTTCTGGATAACGATTGAGCAAAGGTTTACGAAGGAGTGACGTTAGAGACGCAGTATAGACGCTTTGAAGGAGGTTTACTGAGGTTTAATTGAAAATTAGAAATTTAAATGTTTGATACACTAACACATGTGTGTGAATATGTATAAGTTATTTGTTTCCTTATTTTCTCCTTTTTCGTGGGTGTTAAGGCAAGTTGTAAGGTATTGCTATATCCCGTCGTGTCTCAAGCTAGGCGATGCAGGAAGCCGCCTAAGGTGTCAGTTTTCTGGGATGCCAGTTAAGGTGTTCTCATAAATAGAGATAGGTTTACTTGGGATTATTAATATGTTGTACGGGGCTTCGATTGCACTTACCGTCTATGCCAAAAATGCTGCTGAAGACAGAACTGGCCTCAAGCATGCTGTCATTGTGTAAGTAGTTTACCATAAAGAATTTTGATGATACCACAGATGATTGCTGAAATATACTCCAAAAATCTTAATACTCGGTATATTGGAGCCAGGACAAAATATGATATCCAATAATTTTTCAGGGTCTGGATTTGGTGGACTGAGGACTCATGCAACTTAGTAATCATTCTTTATGTCGAGGACACTGGTAAAAAACTATGGCATTATCCTAAGCATATTCTTGTTATGTAAATTAGTACTTCTCAATCAGTGTGCCATGAACAAACTGGAACTGTGCCTCAAACATTTTAATCTACTTAGCTAACAAAGGACCTTAATCGAAAGGACCGCTAGGGAATGCATTGCACAAACGAAATTAGTGGATTCAAAAACAAATACTTTGGAACTTACCAAAAAAGTGTAGGGAAAAATGTTTTACCTTGAACCAGCTAACTGCATTCTAGTGTTCTAGCGTAAATAAAAAAAAAAAAAAAAGGAAGAAAGAAAAAGGGAAAAGAACGAAAGAAAGAACTGCTAGAATTCGTAGATCAACACATATATATGTTCGAGGCAAGATTTTTATCACTATTTTGAATTAAAGAAGACAAAAAAATTGGACGTATTCGAAATACATTTGCATTTTTATTAGATCACATGGTATTCGATTCATCATTAAAAGAAAAGGAGGAGTTAATAGACTTAAAAATTGATCGTACTCTTGAAGGATGTTCCATTATAGAAATTCTGGGTGACTGCAAAAAAGGGAGTTTCCATTCTTTAGTGCAAAGCTATAAACATTTTTTCCCGTTTTCTGCAAAATACATATGTGAAAAAATTTCTCTTATGTACTCACTGTCAAGAATTTATTATGAATTTCGTGTAGCTCTTTGGATAATAAACCCATATATATCAATGCTGTGTTTTCAAAAACAAGCTAAAGTATCTCACCGAAATATAACGACAATATGCGAATTAAGCAGAGCAAAAGTGTATTGTAGATCTTCATTCATATTAATATTTAAATCATTTAAACGCTTACCGTTTAAAACGTTTAACGTATCATTAAATTCTTAAATTATTATTAATAGGTATTAATGTATAGTCAGTATTTTTTGTACATATTTAATTTTACTTTTGTATTTCCACATTACAGTTTTATACAATAACATTCTGAAAATTTAATCACTGTTTCACTCAGTCAAATCTGACAATTTAGGTCACAGATAAGATGTAAAGAAATGTCAAATATCAATTACTGAGCATGTATTTATTACATATTTTCATTCCATTTGTTAGCTAATTTTTGACTTGTGACTGCATAAGAAGATTTATATGAATGAATGTCAGGCTGGATAAAATGATTCTAAATTGCCAATGTATTTTAAAGAAAGTTCTTATTAATTGAATCCCTAGAATATATCAGAAGAAATTAAACACATTATAGAGAAATGATCTTTCATAATCTGTCGTGGAATTATTCATGCTTATGAGATGCACCATGAAGTTATTTATGCCTATGAGGTGTGCTGTGATGTGAGAAGTTTGGGAACCACTGTTATAAGTAATGTCCAGCTAGCTTTGAAAGATTCGTAGTTTCAAAGTGACGAAATCAAGTTTCTTACTCGAAAAATGAGTCCATAAAATTAAAATAAATATTTTTAGCGTACTACCCTTTTAATAAAGTAAAAGAATCCTCGCTTTAAGTGCTTAAATTTATAATTTAGTTATTCTGCTTTAATGAGAATTCTTAAGTATAATTAAACTAATTTCATTCATTGCAGGTGTTATCATTTTACAACTTGAGTAAATTTTTAAACGTAAATTAGCATTAAGTAAAATTATGAACAATATGAATGATGTTTAAACCATTGAAATGTTATATATTAGAGAACTTTGCTTAACTCGATAAATTACAGGTATTCGCCCACTTTGAAAGCATTAAATTTCTCACATTTTACGTTTAAGTAAAAGCTTAACTAGAACTTCTTTCAGCATTCACGAATAAACGCGAAAGCCGTTAACAGTCGACGCTGCACTTGTTTAATGCAGCGTAAAAGAAAAGTATACATATTTTAAAGAAAATGTAGGTTTAGTGAATGTTTGCAAGAAGTTTTAATTATCTGCAACAACAACTATTATATAGTAAAATGCGAAATTCAACATAAGCATTCAGATGGATGCACTGTTGTGTTCTAATATTTTTCCAATCAGACAATGATTCCCGACTTTTGACTTTAAGTAAGGAAAACTCAGAAGAAACTGTAGATGTTAATGATTTACTTTAACGGATTCAAACGCAAATAGAATGTTAAAAGATGGTATTTTACTTATCTTTTCTAAATTGCCCACTCTTTGTACCTCTCACCAGCACAGGTCTGTAGCTCTACCGGTGGGAGGTCTGTGAAGATCTGTGTTCAGTAGACTGTAGAGGTCTGTATTTCCCAATCACTCCTATCTCCGAATACTCAACCATTTCTGAATAGCACACTTGTCAAGTCATAGATAAGTGAGAGTTTTAAGAGGAAGAAAACTATGCATTCGCATAGTACTCTTATGTGTGATATGCAAGTGATGAGCTGTTAAATTATTTTGTTACCTGCTTTAGCGAAAGTTATGCATGTTTCTGAAAAAGATCGCTAAAGACATCATGTAGCTTGCTAGTTTGGATTTTCTTACTTGAATTAACGAAGTGTTAAGTGCGTAATACTTTGTGAATAATCAGAAATGATTGGATGTATTAGAAAGATTCTCAAATTTCTTATAAGATAGATCGCAAAAAATGCTCTTGCTTTCGCTACCAAGTCACAGGTAATTCAAATTACTCGCGAGGAAATTATATGTTCTTTTCGAGGTGGTAATGTCACTATTTCTAGGAAAATTATCTCTCGAAAGATATGACTGAGATGAAGAGATACGATTAGAAATCCTATGAAGCTCTTATGAAATTGGAAAAATTTTTTTGTTTACAATAACGTATCAACTTGGAACTACGTTGTTCCTATATATAGAGTGACAGACATGCGAGATACTATCGCAGCTTATGTGCAATTATTGATAAGATATCCGACCAAATATTCTAACAACTTCACTAGTGTAGTTGATTACTTTATTGCTACATTTACGATTCTAACAGAATTCATTCCAGGTGCATAATAATCAAAAAAGAGATGAAATGATTTGAGCATGAAGAAAGGTTGTGAAATTTTCGGAATGTAAATTTCTGTAAAGATTTATCTATTTTTATCTAATCAATTAATTTACATTGGCCAAACTAAGAGAGCCTTAAAATTTCGCGTCAAGGAACATGAGGTATATGTTAGAAAAAAGGAAACACAGAAGTCTTCTGTTGCCCAACATTGTTGGTCCGAAAATCACAAATTTCAATTTTTCTGCTGCCGAAATTATTCAAAAAACATCTTCCATTGGAGAACTGGATTTTCTAGAGGCATTTCAAATTCAAAAAAATCTTTCTGTTCTAGTTAACAATCCTAATTCCAATCTATCATTGCCTTCGGCCTTAAAAGAAATTATGTTTTAGTTCTGCTTTCACCAATAGATGGCGCCTCTAGCTTATTTTCTGTCCAGGCTTTCTTATCTTATCTGATCATTTTATCCTATCTCGTTCATACGCGTTTCTGCTGCTGAGGATGGTGGTTCGGTAAAACCATCGAAACTAGTCCTGTGAAAATTTGAAAATATAACGCTGATTTTTGTTGTTTGACTTCAGAATTAGCAATTGTTTTATGTTAAATATCTTTACTATTATTCTGCATTTCCGTTAATGTTGTAAGAATGCCATTTTTATTCGCGTGTATTCAAATGAGGTGGAAGGAGATTGTATTTCAAGAAAAGTTTTACACTGTTTAATCAGAGCGTGTTCCACCTACTGAAGGCCACGTTACTAGTTGCAGTTCTTCGCTAGCAATTTGTCTTTGCCGTTGCGTTATTCTTGCCAATGTTGCTGGTCTCGCAGTTGTTGGTTTGAGCCAACTTGCGCGTTAATCAGTTCCGCGTAGTCTTTGGCTAACTTACATTTAGTTAACTTAGTTTAAGTTAAATTCAGCTTCATTCATTTTGAGTTACGCCATAAATGCTGGCTGTTTTTGTAAGCACGAGAAGTTCTTTCTGTTTAAGTTTGGAGTTGTTAACAAAAAGGTCTTTTACACCCTATTAAAGTTCTTTTTCATCTTAAACATAGCGATACCTCACATACACGTCTATTCTAGGATTTGCCGCAAGTTACACCCAGTTACAGGCACAATCTCTACAAGCAAAATAAAATGCTGAAAGTTTTAAAGTAAGACTTAGTTGAGGGTGTAGTACGAATGAAGAGAAAAATGAAAATTTTAGCCGGCAAACACAGGAATATGACAGAGAGGTATTTAAAATATACAGAAAGATAATACCTCAGATAAAGTGTCGGAATTGGGGGGGGAGATCCTTTTCGAAATAAGTGTTCAGAAACTGAGGAAAAGATTCATAAAAAGCTCCAAAAAGGTAATCCAAAAAAAAAAAAAAAAAAAAAAAAAAAAAACATGTGGCATATATGTTTGACATTGTGAAGGATACTTGCACTGGCTGTTCTCTGTGTGATCCAGTTTAGAGAGATCAAGAAGAAAAAAAAAAGTTAACCATTTAACATAATTTTAGTTGAAAGGTTCTGGTTGACAAAAAATACTTTTTGAAGTAAAGAAAACCTCTGAAATTCCGAAAATGAAGAACCAGAACTGAGGCCATAAAATGAAATGCAAGAACGGCCTATTCAAATGTATGTCTTGACAAGAACTTACGCCAAACACAGGGAGAACAGAATTATTTTTCTGAAAACTCTTTGTTATAGTTCGACCGTCTCAAACGCAACCCTCGATGGCATTCTGCCAAAACACATAGACTCGTCCAAAAGGGGCGTTATCACTTGCTGAGACGTGAAAGGTCACGTGAAAGTCTTCTCTTCTCCGGAAAGAGATATGCTGGAGGAAAAGGAAGTCCCCATCCTTCCACCCTATTTTGAGAATAATTTGCTCCGAATGGCACATGCGTGTTTGTGCTGGTGGTCGCGGATGAGCTCGAACGACTGCTCTAACGCATGCACACCATTTGTTTGCATTTCCACGGGCACAAATTTTTGTCAGTCTGTAAGCTTCGCTTGGAAAAGAAGCTCAGCGCTCTGTGTATGAAATCTTTTACTACGTTTCGGCTTGGTTGTTTTACATCTCCATAGTCCAAATAAATGCTTATCTTGTTGCTGGAAGATTTCATTATTTTTCCATCCTTTCTCAATAATATGTATATTTTACTTAGGTATTCTTCTAAATATGACCGTTGATTGTATAATTCTTCACTTAAAATCTTTAACAGAAAATAAGTTTCTTGTTATCAACAATTATTTCTTCAGAAGATCATACCAGAAGAATCAGAGGAAATGATAATGTTCATACCTATAATTTTTTTGAATGGTTAATTTTCTTTTTTTTTTTCCCGAATGGGTCAAACCAGCAAACAGTTGTTGTTCAAAAAATTGAAAAATATTCTGTTGCCATAGAAAAGGCATCAAATATAACTTTTTAGTTCGCATCAGAGCATATGCCATAATTTAATGATATTAATCTGACAGGTATAAGTAAAATAAGAAAACAAAATTCTGAAATTGAAATTTGGAAGATTTTTCAGAAATGTTTATTCAGAAACTGACAACAATGTATAACAAAATGAATATTTTAAGGAAATTTTAAATGTAAATTTAATTTATCCCTTGAATTATAATGCCGCATTTTAAATTTTCAATCCAAATAACTTCTACCCTTTCTTCTTAATAAATCTTAATTAGCAGTTAGAGAAAATTTACGTTTTGAAACAAATTCATAGTTTTCAGGTGAATTGCTTTGGAAACATTCTTACATTAAGACGATATTAACATAATTGCTCATCTCCTAATATTTACAAATTATTAAAACAGAGAAACTTCGAGATGAGAACCTTTTCATTATTTACCTTTATGAATAAAGAAAGCACGCAAACAAAACTATTTTATTAGGAATAGTCCTTTTCTAACAGAACTGAATTTGATTTGACTACATTATGTTAGATTCAAATCAGCCTTAGTTTAAATCTCGTACTAAGGTTGCAAACTATATTTCAAGCATATATCACAAGCATACTTACCTACCATTCTAATTAGAGGAACAACACGCAAACTGCTTGTTGAACACGCACATACGTTACAGAATACCGCACAATCAAAATAGATCAGTTTCATTGCATTGTTTCATGCAAAACATTCGTTAGTTAATCAAAATAATCTGTAAAAAAGATTTTTAATAATTTAAATTTTTAAACATTGGAATATGTTTTGGTATCATAATAGCAACAAACTACAATGCTAATAATAATAAAAAATGACATAATAAAAATAACAGGAAATAATATCAACAAGAACAACAGGAAAAAATAATTATCCTACTAAATGTTGAGAAAAAATACCAGAAGCGTAAATTACTCATATAAAATACAACAGTAACACACACTTTCATTTAAAGTTTGACGAAGCAGACTCCGTGATACGAATCCGAGGGATTTCCTTCATTCTTTTCCTACCACCAAACCACTCAGAAGAACTTTCGGCTTGTCATTATATTAAATGTCCCTATACCTCGCAGATATTATATACTTACAAATATCCATGCCTTTCCCTGATTCGAGTCCTGTCCAGACGGTATGCCACTGGTATCGACAGCCGTCATACAGATCGGGCGGCATATAAACATCCATACCTACAGATATTAACTAAATAATGATTCAATGTCCACGATGTGATTCTGATTTATTGATACAGGTACATTCGCATGTTATGCAAAATAGGGTGGAAGGATATGCATTCAACTTTCTCTGCAGCAGATGTTTGCAAATGGCATCCAATCACATCCCAAATGTGTTCGTTTGGTGAGAGATCAAGAGAGAACGGTAGCCAGGGAAGCATCTGTACGCCTCGCAAAGCATGTTGGTTGATGCGAGCAGTGTGTGGTTGGGCATTATCCGAAGTGACAAAGGGCACTGCGGCACTCCCTGAAGGTAGGAGAGTGTCACCGGCCGCAGCACAGCATCCGCGTATCGTTGGGTCGTCATCCACGTATCGTTGGGCCCTGAATACGAACTAGAAGTGACCTTGAGTCGTACGCAATTGCGCCTCAGCAGTTAAAAAATATTAAAATCAGATTAATAAATGAAAATGAAAATTAATTAAATGAACCGTTCTTTGGTGGATGTAATATAGACTGTTAATCATACAAAAAACACTAATACAACATTTTATGTTAATTAAAAAGTAGGAACTAAAATAGTGTAATAATCTATCAGGGTTTAGATTAAAATTTCAATGAGTCACCTACCGTGATATATTTAGCGTACCCACATTAAAGTAAAAACATTAATATTCAACATAATCTGAATTTATAAATGGTAATAAATTTACGTTTTATTACCTCTAACTCCGAAAAACATTAGTCTAGTCAATTAACTCTTACACCGCATATTCTACGACCCTGAAACTTTAATCACGAAGCTTGATTATTGGGGTTTTTATGTGTTATAAATATTGGTAGAGTATGAAAGGCGTGGCAACTGAGGGAAATGAAATCGTGGACACAATAACATTGCCTGGGGTTAAGCTTTCAGTTCACTTTATAAAAGCATGAGAAAAGTAGCAGCTATTTCTGAGAACAATTTACTTTGTAATTGTTTTAGTTATAAAAAGGGCATTTCGTTTTATTGCAACTAATTTTGAAAGCTCTTTAAGAATACTGCTCTTTGCATCTAATTCTGAAAATACCATGGGTAACTTTCATCTTTTACTTATAACCCATACATAATATTATCACAGAATCCATTCCTCTGTCCTAATCAGCATTTTGAATTACAGGTAATAATAACAGTAGTTAATAGTATCTCATAATTACAGTAGATAGTAATAGTAAACAGTATTCTGGGAGCAGGAATTGTAACGCTAGTGTTATTACGTTGTTCATACTGAACTGTCCGTTTGAACCTATACATAATGTTACTTTCATTTATTTTTAAATTGCAATTAAATTGCATTTTAAATTATGCACACATGACTAAATTTGGTTTACTTATCAGGTTCAATGTTTCTTCTTACCTTCTTCGGAAACATACAATGACCTGACTAGAACAGAGAGCTTACTAAAGCTATGTTCACTAATTGTAGTAAGTAGACAGGATACAGACGAAGGGTATACAAAACCCTTTATTTTTTTCTTTATATACAATGACTTCCGTACTTCGGAATACAATGACCCTCCACTCGGGGTCTAACTTAAAAGATATCAAAATAAAACTAAACTCTAATTTAACTTTAGAATAAGATTGGCCTTATAATAACAGGAAGCGTATGTAGCACAGAGACTGTGAACACTACAATACGTTTAATTTATCAAGAGGATTAAAACCTCTGGCCTGGAAGGCAAAGTAGCAACTGCGTAACTTCTAAGGTAAGCGGCCTGCTTCGAACTCACGGCTTCCTCTCTTCTGCTTGGCAAAAAGGCCACACTTAAATACTTGGCGTTCGCCAGACAACTTTGCATAAACTCCTTCACGCTTATAATTCTGGCCGGAAGTAGAAAATAAGAAGTGATAGTAAAGATTTAAAATAAAATAAACGTTAGTAAAACTTAAGATCCTTACATACTTCCCGCCAGAGTTAATTAGTTTGAAACTGAGGTCTAAAACGACCTTGTTGAAAACTTTTAGCTCTAGAAACTAACGCGAGGCCAAACTTTTACAAACATAACTTAGCTAGAAACTAGAAAATTTTAAAAGAAAGAAATTTGTTACAATAGCAGCTCCCGGAATATACAACAATCTTTTTTCTTTTTCATCTGTACTGCATCAAAACAGGAGCTTTATTCAATTCTGGTTCCTTCCAGAGATCTGGAAGGAAAACTAGTTTAATGAAATGTTACAGAATGACATTGTAAATAACATATAGAATATACTTTTCTTAACATTCTTATTTCATTCATGACTATTTTAATTATCTCTCCCCGTGCTCTCTGACATGTGTTGTAAAAACACCAAACACGAATGTGTTTCTGTCTATGTGTTCAACACTTCCTCCTACAATCAAAACACTAACGTGTTAAAATTCAACATACGAGACCTCTTAACACACCCTAATTTCAACTCTAGACCCTGAGGTACTATTCTGAAAGTGGCTAACTCTAAAGTGTAGCGTCAGAGAGCCTAACTACATCATTCAACCTTTAACACATATTCAGCATGATTTAATCTTTACAGTCACACGAATAACAAAAATTTTTTAACATTACTTTCACTTTTACCATATCACGTTATTTCTAAACATTCAAAATAACAGTTCACATGTATACAAGAACATATCAAGATGCCGTTAATTTTACACATTTGAAAACATACATTAGTAGTACATTGTTAACTTCTATTCTTTTCAAAGCAAGTGTCAATTCTTTCTACATTGAAATAATACTACATTTCAAAAAGTCTTTCAGACTAAAACTTCTTTCTTGTTAGAATGTTTTAAATAAAATTTATATAATAACTTTTTACAATATTTAAGTCTTTATACAACGCTATTATACATCAACTTTAGTTTTACGCGCGAGTAATTGAAAAACATAATAAGAAAATCGGTCACAACTCATTTCTCGCCCTTTTGGCGATAAAGGTAGACCTCGCATGAGGTAAAACTTCTTCAAATCTGCCACTTGCAGTAAGAATGAAAGATTAACTTAAGTTTGTAAAGTAACACAAAATTTTACTTATCTTTGTAATATTCAGACATCCTTTTCTGGGCCCAGTCTTTAAAGGTGCTGCAGACCGTTGCTTGGTTGATCCTCCTTCTTGTACGGGCTCGCCCTTCAGTGCTTTCCTCTGGAAGCTTCCGTTTTTCACCACTACGGCCACCCTTGAACATCTTCCTTCTGTCCTCTGCTTGTGGTCTTGGCCGCTTGAAGGCAGCTGGTCTTGGTGGAACCGGGAAACTTCTGTCGTGATCCTGCTTGGACCTCGTTGTTGGCCGTTCAAATTTTTCTTGTACTTTTTCCTCCGCCGCTGATGGCCCTTCCGCAGTTCGGCGACTTTTGCTGCGGAGAGTTCTGTCGGATGAGTCAATCTTCCGTTTCACAGCCGGGTTATAGTTGCCGTCCTTTCTCCCGGTCTTTTCCACATACGTCGTCCTTCTCCCTTCTTCATTCTGGGGGTGTTCGTGAACTCTGTTTTTTGGACGGTGGAACGACTTCTTTTTCTTTGTACCTTCAATTTTTCCGCGGGGCAATTTTCTTTTCACTTGCTTCTGTCTCTCATTGGCTTGCCCTTGTACTTGTCGTTTTCCCACCTCTGGAACTTGTACCTGCGGTGTCTGCCGTACCGGATCCTGCAAAAGATCTGAAAAGATTTGCATTTTATTACGGTCATAGAATGGTTTTATCTGGTCAATGTTTGCGGAACAGGTTTCGCCATTTCTTGCCTTTAATACTACAACAGCGTGAGTTATTTTTTCTATAACATATGGTCCTTCAAAGCGTGGGAAAAATTTGGCAGTTTTATCTTCTGGTGCTGAAGAAAGTGAATGCTTAATTTTTAGTACTTCATCCCCTACTTTATAAGTTACTCCCCGTCGTTTCAAATCATAATAGAGCTTCTGTTTTCTTTGTGCTACTTCCGTATTCTTCTTTGCTTCCTTAATTAGTTTTTCTATATCACCCATTTTAAATTCTGGGGCTCTTTGTTGCACATAAAATAATTTATCTAACGGTGTTATAATCTTTCTGCCTAGAAATAACTCAGCAGGAGTTTTGCCCGTTGTATCATGTTTTGCGGTCCTAAGGGCGAAAGCAAATTCATTGACATAGTTATCCCAGCTTTTATGAAAATTTTTAACATAACTACGAATAATTTTCACTATATTTCTATTGACCCGTTCCGCTATATTTGATTGCGGCCGATACGGGACCATTTTTAAATGACGTATGCCCAGTTTTTGGCACATGTCTTCAAATATATTACTTACAAATTGAGGACCATTATCCGATATAACTTTTAGGGGCGCCCCGTATTTTAAAATATATTTATTTAAAATAGAATCGGTAACTAATTTCGCGGAGGCTCGTTTTAAGGGAACAATTTCGGTCCATTTACTAAAATGATCAACTATAACAAGGAGATAGCGACTTTTGTTTAACTGACTTTTTGGGAAAGGGCCCAATAAATCGATACCGATTATTTCATTTGGAAATTCGGATTTAATACTATTTAGAAACCCGGCCGGGCGGAAATTAATATAATTAACGGCTTGACATGTTGGGCAGGACTGGACATACGCCCTTGTTAACTTTTGCAGTTCAGGAAAGTAGACTGCCTCGCGTACGCGTTGAGTAGTTTTTCGAATACCAGCATGAGAAGCTAAAGGGCTGTCATGGAGCTCTTGCAGGATATTTAATCTAAGACTAGCTGGGATAACAGGTCGAAATTCGTTGTTGGAATTCGTAGTTTTTGTATAAAATAATAGACCATCTATTAGTTCGTAATGGGCCGCCCTATTTCTTATCGCCACAATATCTTGGTGGCTAAAATTTTCAGGATCCTTCAAATACTCATAAATACTTCCAAACTCAGGATCCTTACCCAGTTCGGTTATTACAGTTTCTCGGGAATTTATTGTACACGCTGTCAGCATTGCAACTTTTACGGTATTACCCTGTTCGTCTAATTTAATTCGTGACAGGGCATCTGCTACGATATTTTCCTTTCCGGGGGTATGCTTGATTACCAGATTATATTCTTGCAGCTTGAGTGCCCATCTTATTAACCTTGGGGATAAATTTTTTCCAGAGTACAATCTAGTTACCGCCGCATGATCAGAATATACTGTTATCGGCGCCTTTCCAAAATAGACTCGGAACTTTTGCACTGCTAACAGAACTGCAAGTGCCTCTCTCTCGGTCGCGGAATAGTTTCTTTGTGTTTGATTTAAAGTTCGGCTAAAAAATGCTACTGGCTGCTGATTTTGCGAAAGTACCGCTCCTACCGCATAATCCGAAGCATCCGCTGAAATTTCTAAATTTTCATCCTTTTCAGGAAATTTCAACACAGGGGCTTGCGTTAATGCTTGTTTTAATTTTTCGAAAGCACTATTGGCTTCGGCCGTCCACGAGAATCTTGCCTTTTTCCTTTTTAATTTTAACAATGGCTCAGCGATAGCCGCAAAATCTTTTATAAAGGACCTATAATATGAACAAAGTCCTAGAAAAGAAGAGAGCTTCTTTGCCGTGTTTGGAGTGGGATACTTTTGTACCGCGATTATTTTTGATTCATCTGTCTCGATCCCTTTTTGCGATATTTTGTAACCTAAATATTTTAATTCAGGGGCTGCAAATTTGCATTTTTCGACATTAACTTTTAGACCGGCCTCATTTAATAAAGAAAACACCTGTCTTAAATCCTGTACATGTTGGTCTAGATTATCACTAGTAATAATGATATCGTCTAAATAGATAAATGTGGACTTTCCGAGAACAGGTCTTAACACAATGTCCATGCATCGCTGAAATGTTGCTGGGGCGCCTGAAAGGCCAAACGGCATTCGCAAAAATGCATAAGTGCCAGACTTGGTTATAAAAGCAGTCTTAGGCACGTCCTCAGGCCTGATCCCTATTTGAAAATAACCATTCGTTAAGTCTAAAGTTGTCATAAATTTGGTTGATTTTATGTTCCTTAAAATTTCTTCTATAATCGGTAACGGATATACCGGATATTTCGTTATGGAATTTAATTTACGGTAATCAATAGCGAATCTCCACCTTTTTGGATGCTCCAAAGGATAATCATTATTTTTCTTACATAAAACCACCGGACTAGCATAACTACTTGAGATAGGCGTTACGATCTTTTTACGTAGCATATCGGTAATATGCCATTCTATAATTTTTTCCTTATTCTTATCATACCGGTATGGTTTTTGACGAACCGGCAATGCATCTCCGGTGTCAATACTATGGTTAGTAACCTGGGTAAATCCTGGAATATCACTAAATAAGGAAGCAAATTCACTTACCACTTGTCGGATTCTATCTTGCTCGTCATTAGGCAGGTGGTCGAGATTTACCCTTGGCGGTTCAACCTTTTCTACACGCACTGGCTTCATCGTCAGCTTAAGAGACGCTTCATTAAAATCCAGTGTAGCTTGTGCGTCTGAAAGAAAGTCTATTCCTAGTATTAAGTGTGCTTGCAAATTCTTTACTATAAAAAACATCACCTTTACTTGTTCGTCCTTGATACGGATGTACAAAGGTACTTTACCTACGCACTTACATTGTTCTCCTTGCGCCGCTAATACTGTTGTATTATCCGCATTATATATGCGGTATTTGCGAAAATACTTTCTAAAAAAGACTTCTGCCACACAGGAACACTGCGCGCCGGTATCCAGGAGTGCGGTGGCCGGGATATTATTTACCAAGACTTCAATCTTCGGAAGAGTTAAATTTTTCACCATTACTGTATTTAACTTGTAGGAAGAGGGGTTTTCGTGGCCTTCGGATTTCCGCACCCTCTCGTCAGCAGAAATCCGTTTTAGTTTAAATTATTTTTTCTTTCGGTGCTTTCCTTCTTTCTCCACTGGCCTTGAGACTTTTTTCCTGGGTTGCTATTGAACTGTCGACGTTCGCCGGCTGTTTTTGAATGCTCGGGTTTCCTTGCCCACTGATTCGCTTTTTCTCCGTAGCCATGTGCTTGAGTTTGCTGTAGTCTTGGCGTACCAAATTGGTTTCGCTGTTGATATTGGCGTCTTCTTTCGACGTCCGCCGTTCTTCTACTTTCAAACTGGATTGCTAGCTCAAATAATTTTTCCAGTGTAGTCGGATTTCTCAATTCAATAAAGTCTTGCACTTGGGGTAGTAACCTCGGCAAAATCACTTGAATTATTTCAGGATCCGGACGGTTTCCATACAAGAGCTTGAAAACGTGAATTTTTCTTAAAATAAACCTGGAGAGGTTTTCCATTCTTTGTTGATATATACTGAAAAGTTCTGTTTCTAATTTCGCACGATCCCTTACAACAGGGAAGGCTTTTAGTAGGGCAGTCTTGAAATTTTCGTAGGTATAGGTGGGACTTCCTGCTTGACCCAAGAGACTTCTGCCGATACATTTGAACCAGTTAAGCGCTTGGCCCCTCAAAGCGCTGGTAGCTAAGGTAACTTTTTGAAACTCGTGCACGGGGTAGAGCATGAAGTGGTCATCCAATTTTTCCAAAAAACTGGTTACCTGTGAGTGTCCATTAAACGTTGCTTCTGGTTTCATCGAAGCGCGCATGGTCTGGACAATATACCCAAATCCTTCCAGGGCGGCAGCTGGCATTTCTGGATTCTGAGCTGTTTCTGCAGGCAGCACAGGTTCTTCTTGAAACTCGGCCATGGTTATTCTTCGTCGGGCGCCACTATCAGGTTCAATGTTTCTTCTTACCTTCTTCGGAAACATACAATGACCTGACTAGAACAGAGAGCTTACTAAAGCTATGTTCACTAATTGTAGTAAGTAGACAGGATACAGACGAAGGGTATACAAAACCCTTTATTTTTTTCTTTATATACAATGACTTCCGTACTTCGGAATACAATGACCCTCCACTCGGGGTCTAACTTAAAAGATATCAAAATAAAACTAAACTCTAATTTAACTTTAGAATAAGATTGGCCTTATAATAACAGGAAGCGTATGTAGCACAGAGACTGTGAACACTACAATACGTTTAATTTATCAAGAGGATTAAAACCTCTGGCCTGGAAGGCAAAGTAGCAACTGCGTAACTTCTAAGGTAAGCGGCCTGCTTCGAACTCACGGCTTCCTCTCTTCTGCTTGGCAAAAAGGCCACACTTAAATACTTGGCGTTCGCCAGACAACTTTGCATAAACTCCTTCACGCTTATAATTCTGGCCGGAAGTAGAAAATAAGAAGTGATAGTAAAGATTTAAAATAAAATAAACGTTAGTAAAACTTAAGATCCTTACATACTGATTTTGAAAATAAAAACCTCTCAAATTACATTAATTAAAAAAATAATTTTCAATATTTTACTTTTCTTTCTAAATTGTAATAAATAACCAATTTATTTTATATATTTAGCTTCGTTCTTTTTCTCAAACGAAATATGTAGTAAAATTATGATGAACCCAGGAGGTGTCGGCCTTTGTTGTCTCAAACATATGAGAACATCTTAACATTTCGACAACTATTTCTGAAAACTTGTGAATTATCTCATCGTTTCACAGCTTGTGAGCAACGTTTGTTCTCCTTTTCTTCTTCGCTCATTGACTTCAGCATAAAAAGAAAACTAAATTTCTGCGTGTTAATAATCTGATTCAATTGGTAAACATTAATACTAATTTTTTCAAACAAAATGTATGTGGAGGTGAAGCTTAATTTTTTGCTTATTTTGAAATAAAAGGGCTGTCATCTGCTTCGGTTGGAGAAAATTCACCATGACTATATCAATACTTTTGTCTCAGAAATCTCGAGTAAAGACAATGTTGGTAATCTTTATTAATCACAGACAGACAGGGAACTCCACATTTTATTCAGATGCAATGGGAAACACTTTGAAAGAGAATTCAGAGGGTAAGGCATAGATGACTGGCGTCTGGCGCACGACAATAGGAAGTTACATAATTCCATTATCAGCAATTACTTCCAAGCAAAGAAAAATGTCACAGTATTCGTTGACTCCTCTTATTCATCAGAAATGAAACTTAAAGGACGAGGAAGGGGTGAAGAATACTTTTGTTTCCCTCAAGAAAAATGCTCGCTTAAAAATCGTTATTTTGATCGCATAAAAGATTTAGAACACCAAGCCAAAGACTTGAATAGTATTCCAAAGTTCTAAGAAAGAATAAAGCAGCTGTACGAATGTGCCAATTGTTGTATAGGTATAGATTTACAAAAATTAGTTACTAGAGGTTAAGAACTAAGAATACAGTTTTTTCAAGTTCTGATTTATTATGAACGCAGTTCTAAATTCTTATAGAGATAATATGTATGTGCACTTCAAAACGCAAAATTTATTTAACGTAAGTTTTACGTTTAGTAAAGTAAGTAACAGGAGCAATTAAGTAATATGAGAGATACTGAAAAAAATAACCTTTATAACCGGGACGCCATAATTCTTTAGCGTTAACAATTAATTAAAAAATGAGTACTACCGGTACAAAAGAACTTTACTTGAGTTTTAATTATGAAATACAGTTAAGGACATTACAGTTAGGGACATAAAACTTGTACAAAATATTTAAGGTAATAATGTTTAAACATTAAAGTGCTCGGGGCAGAACACCATGTTTAACTCATTCACTCCAGCACATCGACTGAACAGTTATCGTCTCTTAGGCCATCATCCCCTTCGACGGTCGCTCCAAATTAATTCTTGGCGACGCTCTTGAGAGCCGTGTGGTTACACCTTAATGTAATGATGAAAGAATCAAGACCACGTGGTAGATGATTGTTATGCCGTACGTTACGTACGTTATGCCTTCCATTTTGAAGTAATAGTGAGCGAAGTGTTGCAGGTTTTATGTGAAATATGATGCTTATAAGGTATGCGAACTTGCGTATAAGTCGCAGCCATGATGGCCAATGTCTTGGAAGCAAACACAAAGAACAGCAGAAATGCTGCTCTCTGATTTTGGGGTAACGAAGATGAAAATGATGCGAAAAGGTAAAAATAAGGTATTTGGGAACTCTATGGGGTAATATCTTAAATTTTGTCAATGGACATCTCGAGGTGTCACTTGCTGGCAAGAGTTTAGGCACAGAAAGTGAGATGACGGAAGCAGGTATGCAAGCTGTCCTGAAAACATTTGTTTCAAAATCCAGGTTTTACCGAAATTTTGATGCACATGCATTAAATATGGGACAAGATATATTAAAATAATGAAATAACTTGAATCCTATTTTTTGTTAGGTTTCCTATTTTTTCCATTCACTGACTGCTATGTAACTATTTTTCCACTTAGATTTCTGAAGTGGTTTTCCTTCTTATGAAATGCTTTTGAAAACTTATTGTGAAAGACTGCTGATTACACTTCGAAGGTTCTGTTTAACTTTCATTAATTATGTTGTTGCAATTAACGCTCTTTCATTCGAACAAAAATAGTAATTAGGTTGTCAAAGAAGGGTATTTATTTTATTAAAATTCGGTACCATTTCGATTTAGAAAATTATCTCAGCTGTCATTTTGATTTATAGAAAGAGAAACCGATTTACATTTTCATCTTATTCCAGAAAACAGATACAATTTATACTATTTACGAAATAAAAAAGCGATTAAAATGTTTATTATTTCCACCTTTCATAATGCAGCCATTTACTGAAAAATAAAAATAACCCGAATAAAATTTAAAGCATTTTTCTGCTTTTCTCCACCAATTGTTGTCAAAACATTTTAATAATGATTTATATGTTTTTTAAAGGAAGAAAATTCTTTTAAGTTATTTAATAACTGTGCTTTATGGCAAATAGCATGTCTTAGCTCAAAATAAAATTTACCCTAAAGCAATAAGAAATCATTTTCAATCTTATATTTCTCCAGATTTCATAAATTCTTGATCAAATAATTAATGTTAGGGACTGTAATTTTAAATTATTATGTCTGTTGACTACTCACATTACTTCACATAAGATTAACATTTTTAGATATAGAATTATCTCGATAGAACGAAGCAAAATATTTTTGCGCTTATAATAATCAGACTTAAGTAATTAAAATATTAATAATATACTATGAATATTAAAATACACAATACAGTTTCATACTTAATAGCCTTAATTCAAGAGATTAAAATCACTTACGTATGCAAATGAATTCCAATGAATGTATGCAATCTATGCGTGAAATGTGATGATGAATCCAATGAATATATGTCTGCGATCTGTGTAAGTAACAGAGCTATGTTTGGTCTGCTACTATATTAATAAATGCAGTATTGAGCTATATTGCAAATTCATTCAAATACATATTTGGATATACATAAAACAGTACTGCATAGCAAAATATTCTCAAAACGTCATATATATTAATATGGTAGAATATGTTAATATGAAAAAAAATAAAAGAATCCATATTTCCTATTATAAATTTAATTGTTAAGTAACATGATGGCTTTGTACACTGAAATATAAAATGCTTTAAGAATTTTTTTCTAATTCAATTCCTTTTTTTCAGAGTATAATTAAAAGTAGTTGTCATATTAAAAAAACTATAAACTGCAGTGGAAAAAAACTAAAAGGTTTCATATTTAAATTACGTCCAAAGGGGCGTTTATTTACGTTTTGTGTGTTACTTTTATTTATTAAATATCATGTTCTTCGCATTTCAACCATAAAATTAAATTCAATAGCAGTATCGCTGTTGCTAATAATAATAGCAGTAATCTTAAGAATATTAGCAGAAATTCTAAAGATTCTATAGCAGTAATCTTTAGAATTTCTGCTATAGAGTCTCGCGCGTTGGAGATAAAAATGTTTTTTTCCCTGTAAAGTGTTGTTATTGATCGCTTTGAAATCATTTAGGTTTTTAATCAAAAATTCGTTGAAGTGTTACAAAATGGGAAATCGATAATAAAACAAATTTCAAATTCAAATTAGGTCTTCCACATGCCCATATTCTATGGAAGATTATGTTATTCAAAATGTGATGGTTCTAGGTACAGTTGTTTTATCACAATGCGAGAAACATACATACATTTATGCAAATTCTTCATTATTTAGTTTCTTTAAATATAAGACAGGGCGATAATATATGTTGGCAACGATTTGAAACGCAATACAGCCTTAGAATGTTTCCAACGCAAAATGCCAAAATGAAATTAATCTTCTCTATCTCCCATTACACTGGGCCGATTAACGAAATTTAACTTGCGTTTTTCATGTCTCGAAAGCGCAACTTAGGGTATGTATTAGATTTATGTATATCTTTCTTGTAATATAGGTATTTCGACACAAAATCGGACTTTTTCTGAAATAGCATACCACGTCTTTTCTATATTTTGATTCTACGACTCACTATGCCAAAAAGACACGTTTTGTAAAAATCGTGCGAGTAGTTTTTAAAAAAAATTAGCTTTAAAAATTTTAGCAAAACTTAAAAAAAATGTTAATTGAATTTCATATATGTTTATTAACATCTCTTTTTTATTAAATTTATTTTATTCTTCCGTACACATTTCGAAATTTAGGTTCATTCCAAATAAAATTCGCCCATTTTTTATGATTTACTTTTAAAATTTGTATTTTTAAATAATTTTTACAAATTTTTCGAAAAACATTTTGAATTATAACCTATAAAATTTTATATCATCATATTAAAGTAGATGTATTTCAAAGCATACCTTCAAAAAAGTTAGAGATTTTTATTCAAAATTTCCTAACATATATGTGAATTTACATATTGACACGCTTTGAAATTTGTCATATTTGTTATAAGCGATAAGTTAAAATTATTAAATTATTTTAAAGTACGAACGATGAGTTTTTCCCGATCGTTTAGAATGGAAAAAAAAAAAAAAAAAAAAAAAAAAGGAAAATATGTTGCTGAGCAAAACGCACCAAGATAAATTTTTGAATTTCTCCGTAAATTTCGCACTAAATTTTACAAATTTAATATTTAGGCAGAGTTTGAGTAATAGAATCGAAATATGGAAAAATTAGCATGTCGTTTCGGAAAAAAATCCGATTTTGTGTCAAAATACCTATGTTAGAACAATGCTATATATAAATATAATGCATATCCTAAGCCGCGCTTTCGAGACATGAAAAACAAAATTATAATTTTTTTCGTCAATTGGCCCAGTAAAACGGGAGATATAGAACTGTTCCTTCCCTCCCTCAGTGTGCAGATCACTGTATACTAATATCTAATATAAAGCCTAAAATTGTTGAAGTGGAACAATTGATTAAATTAGTTGACAGCAATATTTTTTATCTGTTTTTAAAATCACTTAATACACATTTGTCAAGTAATACTAGCTAGACCCAAAGAAACTAGGCTTACTGAACTCATTATTTAAATCATTATTGCACAAAATTTCTTTTTTAAAATAATCATTTAGTTGGCTGTAGATGCAAGTGGTTAGTCTTCTTAAAATTGAGAGATTACAAGTATGTTTTATCATGCAGAATTCCGGAATTTAGAAATGTAACTTGATCATGAGAAACTACAAAGTGTGTACCAGACACAAAATAATACTTGGTAATTGCAACAAATGTTCATTATTTTAGCTTCAATAAAGTCTGAAGGAGTATTTCTGAAGAAGTTATGTTAATGAAAAGCAGATTCAATTGATTTTGCAGTTTCCGGTCACTAAGTCATTGCTTAATTAATGATAAACTTTTTGCCTATTTAGTTAGCCTGAAAAATAATTTCTTTTATTTCTTGAATTTACATTGATTGTGTTTCTTTGGCTCCATTAGCCGCAATTTGACTTCCTTCGACTATGTTGAAATAATCTTTCAAATTTGTTCCATATCATTATTTTTTGCTCTTTTGACTTTATTTAATAGACCAGATCGAAATGAAATGTGATTGAAACTTTACTTTATAAGGAATTTCCCCCTTCTTCCAGCATGCCTTCGTAGCGTAACGGTAGCACACTCGGCGAGTATTCGAGAGGTCTAGGTTCGTGTTTCGGTGATGGTTTCGGCTTATTTTTCCCATATCCAGCATAAAAAAAACTCAGTGACTTTACAGTGGCGCCCGAACTAAAATGTGGTGGACGGTAATTTATCACCACAAGGATCTGCAATTTGGGTTCTCTTCTTCCCAATCACTCTTTAAAAGGGGTAGTATATAAGGAATTTTCTCCCTCCTTCCAGCATGTCTTCGTGGTGTAACGTTAGCGCACTCGGCGCGTATTAGAGAGGTCCAGGTCCGAGTCTTACGAAGTCATTGCTCATTTTTCACGTCTTCTGCTTCAAAATTCCTAATGACTCCCCAACTTGTAATTCCCATACCAGTTAATAATTAATTCATTCTGATGTAAAGGACGAGGGAAGAATTTTGATTTAAAGATCTCGATTTGCTTCGACAAGAATATCATCTGTTCGAAATAAAAAAAAAAAAAAAAAAAAGTCTGAATAAAGGTAAGCCCCAGCGTTCATAGCCCTTGAACTTCCTTAATTTTATAGGTATTATATGTTTCATTGTTAGTCCAAAGGGGCTTTGTCCCCGAAGGACTATTGTTTTCGTTTAGCGATTTTGCGTTGAATCACTATAAATGTCCATTTCACTTTTCAAACTGTTGCCACCAAATGTTAGAGTCCTGCATTATATTTGAAGAAATTAAATAATGAAAAATCTGCATAAATGTATGTATATTTCTCGCATTGTGGTAAAACAACGGTTCATAGAGCCATCGAATTTTGAATGACGTAATACTCTTACGAATATAGGCATGTGAAAGACCAAATTTAGAATTTGGAATTTGTTTTATTATCGATTTCATATTTTGTAAAACTTTAACTAATTTTTGATTAACAAACTCAAGGATTTCAAAGCGAGCAATAGGAACACTGTAAGGGGGAAAAAAAAACCTTTTTATCTCCAGCGCGCGGAACTGTGCATCGGAAATTCTAAAGATACGCTCATTTTAAAATCATTTTGCGACATTGCGAAAACTTAAAATCACGTTTTCAAGTTTTCAAGGCATTACGAGAGATATTCGACGATTACATTTTGCTAACTTACGCAACTTCTTTTAATTTACAACAGCGGTTTCTGAACTTTTTCTAAGGCATACTCTGTGAAAAGATATTGTAATTAAGGGGCACCAATTCTTTGAGATCTATGACAGCATCACATCTTTACATTGTTTTCCCAATATATCTTACCATTATATTATGTTAATAACATAAATAATGGAACGAATAAAGGCCAAGAATATAATTAAGAAACTGAATAATACAGTACGTATCTCAAATAAATATGGTGATAGTACATATTTTTAAACCAAACATAATATTAATAGTTTACTCTAACTATTTTCAGTGTCAGCTATGTGAAAAATAAATGAGAACATGAATAAATAGACAAATTTATTAAATGTTGAAAAACAGGTCTCTGCTAAAATACTACTTCTACTGAGTAAGTCTCAACTAAAACCATAAAACGTGTTTAAAATGTAGTAGAATATTCCTTAACCAGCAGTAGCGGGATCTCGCTAATTTCGGATAAGAGAATCTTTTCGAATAATCGAGTATCTACTACTAGAATGTACATGTTAATGCTTTCTGATGTCATTTGTAGAAAGTGCAGCGTACGAAGTGCGTTGGCCGCGTTCTTTGAGCTATCGGCCACAATTAAATCAATAATTCCAAAAATCGCAGATTAAAACTACTGTAAAGCACATAAAAATGATTTTGTGCTCTGCATTTAAGACTTTGGACTGCATTGTAAAGAAGTATTGAAGAGCTCGTTGCTTTATGATCTGATGATCAATGGCCAAGCATTTGATAAATAAAATAAATAGATATTTCATAAAAAACAAAATTAAACTACATTTTAAATTTAATCACTTGAAAATTAAGAATTTCTCAGTGTGATGACGGATAACTTCGAATGTCTGCCTACTTAAAAGAATGTCTTCCCTAGTTTTAAAAATGTGCTGCGTATGTAGAGTGAAGTTTCATAATATAATACATTAACATAGATTAACATTTCTTGGCAAATTTTATAAAATTCTGCTATCTTTCGTCCGCTTCCTCCGACCGAACTTTCTTGCTTAGCGTGACGTTTTCATCATCATCATCACTCCCCTCCTCCTCCTCCTCTTCCTTCTTTCGCAGTACCTGTACGACTATTTCGTGAATATCTTACAGATTGTGACAGGAACAGAATTGTCTACATAAACTCAAGCCTGCCCCTCCTCTTCTCTAAATTTCTATAAACATGTAACTAAACTGAAGATACTGTACATGGGCGCCGGACATGTTTCAAAACCAAAAGAATCTTCATCACAGGACTCGTCATCTATGAACATAACGACATCACAATTTTTGCGAACAACAACGAAAGTAACGTACCTTACATCTTTTCAAGTAAAGGGCAGAATAAATACGACAGTTTTCAGAGGGAATTTTTTCCGAAAATTATGCACGTACCATCGAGGTTCACATATCCATGCATAAAAAGAACCGGTAATTGATCTTTATATTCTGGATAATTCCTTGGATAAAGTTTGCTACGTACGGATGCAGATACATAACACAAATGTCTTGCACAGTCTACAGATTGCTAGCCTATTACTTATTTTTTGAATTTCAAAGACTTAAATTTCGGGTTCAATCGTAGGATTCCAAAAGTACTACTATTGATTTTATATTACCAGTTTGGTAGTTACCAATTACGAGAGATTTTATTACATTAAGAGATTTATTACAGTGTTGTACTAATGCTAACTTTATAGCAACTTTAAAGTAAATTACTACACAAGGTCATTCATTGTAAACTTGAATACAAAACTGCAAATATGATATTTAATACAAAAAAAAATAAATAAAACTCTTATATTTAAATAAAAAGTAAATAATACAAGATGATATATTTAAAATTTAATAAAGAAAATATGAAATAACAGTCTTAATAAGGTAGTCTTGATCTTCAAGCCTCATCATTAATGTGATTCTTGAATGTGCTTCACTAAATTCAGTCTTTTGAAGTTAGGATGAAATCTAAAGAGATAAAGTGCTAAATGAGAAGACACTAGTCTGACACAATAATTGTTTTTAATACAAGTAGAAGATGAGAATACTCGTTTCACAAGTACAGTTATAATTCATTTTCTCCCTCTTTTCTGCATAGGTTTGAGTTCCAGCAAGCGTATTACACATTTTTAACGTCTTCCAAATAGAAAAAATCTGATGTGTACACCACATGACTTCCTTGTATTAGAATATTAAATTGGAATATTAAAGTATACGCATTTTTTCTTGCATTTCATTTAAACTTATTGGATTGAATTAAATCTACTTCGCCGACAGCGCATAAACCACAATAGAATAAATGCATTCTTTAAAATTCACTCTAGGATTTGTTTACCATAGTGACACTCTGGCGCTAGATTCACTTAACAGTATAATTAATTATATAACAGTTAACTTATATAATAATTATATAACGGAAACTAAGTTAACTGTTATATAATCCAATAATTATATAACACTTAACGTATATATTTCGTTCATATTATAACTCATAATGCACAAAATTTATATCATTTAAGGAATAGAATTATCTAATCGTTGCCACATGGTCTATTCAAATACTAAAATAAAGCTAGAATGATGTATAAAAGAAATTAAGCAAACAAAACAAAAAAGAAACAGTTTTTCACAGACGATTGAGTATTTCTCATTTAATTAATTCAGGTCTCACTTAGCGAGAAGGCAAAAATACATAAAAACTCAAAATATCTATATAAAAAATTACGAAGTAAATCTCAAACACTTATTTCCTCGAACAAATTCCAGAAAGAATTAAGCATGATTTAATTGGCAATAATAAATGAATGCATTATCTTTCTTGTTGCGAAGCTAAGTTTCTCTAGATTGGCAACAAATCCACTAGTCTCCTGTTTCAAATGTAAACATCAATGGCCGCCATTAAAAACAGGCTTAGTGGCAATTAAACAACTTTAAAATTGCTGATAATTCTAAAAATATTGCACACAGATTTACTAAAAGCATAAAATCCTTAACCGAAAGATAAAAACAACATAATTCAATTATTTTTAAAGCAAAAAATGTACAATTTACAAACATATAAGAGTAAAGAAACTGAGATCACTGAGCCGGGTAACAGAGTGGATATATATATAAATATATTTATATACGTTTGGTGCGGCCGATTGCAACCAAACTACGAGGTGCACATCTAAGCAGTCTTATATACAAAATTTCAACGTTCTAAGGCTACTCGTTTTTGAGTTATGCGAGATACGTACGTACATACGTTCGTACAGACGCCACAAAAATTCTCTTCAGAATTAATTTTAAAGCAGTTTTATAATTTTTTTGAAGGAAAAGACTATTTTATTCTGTCCTTACGTACAGATATCAAGCAAAATCATCGTTAAATTGCATTCGATATCGGTCAAAATGGATATTTTCGTTGAAATATGCTGCCTGAAACTTTTCGCGATTACAATACTTCCTTTTTACTTCGTACAAGGAAGTAAAAAGAAAACCTAATAACTCAGCATAGTGTTTGTAAACGACAGAAATTATTTTAAAATTCTGTCACATGATTTTCCCGCTCTTCTGTTGTTAACATCCAAAAAAGCGCAATAAGCTTGTAAGCTCTTTCTAAAGAGTCGATATTTCAACAGAGTTTTCTTTCTCAGAGATTGATGAGTCTGAGATTTCTTTAAAAAGGACTTCATTAAAAGGTTCTGAAATCCAGTTGTTTTCTTCGCTTCCTTTGAAAAAGTAATGTTTGAATGACTCAGAATTCATTAATGTGATCGATTGGAATCGATTTAATTTCGTTATTAAATTCCTTTTGACTTAATTCTGTAAAAAGAAGCTAATTTTCTGTTAAGAAGTTGTAAAGAGTCCATGTTTTCTTCCGATTTCTTTCGATACTTGGTTCAGAAAAATGTTGCTTCTTGATCTTAGAATCAGTTTTGTTAGGAATTTTGAAAACAATTATAGAACACTTTTGTTATTCTAAATTGAATTCATATATAAAAGTATCGGACATATATACAAGTACGTGGACAGGCTTTCCCCAAAAACACTTAATGTCTGTTTAGTAATTCCCTTCTTGCGAGCTATTTTAATTCCATCCGCAAAAATAATATAATATGAAAGATAAACATCTTCTTATATAATTCTTAGAATAGTCTTTTACATTTTATTTAATTAATTTTAAATGACTAGAAGATAGAATACGTCTCTCCATAATTCCGGCAAGAGTTGGATAATAGACTTTGGTTATAGTAACTGTTCCAGGCTACATGGGTATGACTTTTTTGATGCACTTTCACAAAGTTGTCTATCATTCTGCAATGGACTTTTCTCCATTTGTACGCACACCACAGAAATTGACCCAATCAATGTTTCTTTCACAAAAATAATCATTAATGACCGTCCCGGTTCACCTTCCCATGAAATGATAGCACATTAGATGTTTTCTCCGAAGCATTTATCATCTACAGTTTTTTCAACAACAGGCAAGATCCAAAGGTTCTACGGTGTCTTTGTCAGCCTTTATGAAACAAAATGGTGTTTTTTCTCCTCAATTAATATTGATTCAATATCATCAGGCATTTTGTTTCTATCGGACAATCTATATTGTTTGAGAAGGAAATACAGTTAGTTTTTTCGACAAGCATACTTTAGCAAAGACTTTAGTATAAAAAGTCATTAATGTTTCAGTAATATTATGAAGTTTACTATTTTTAGCGGTACGATTCTTTAGAATGCTTCAAACGAATTTGTTTTGTCTATGTCAGATAACAACAGGAAAGATTTTACATTAGAACCTTTAGAAAGTTACTGAAAAATGTTCATTCCTTTTTGTTTATAACTAGATTATGTGGCTCACGATTGTCGAAACAATAACGAGGAATTCATAATTCCATTCGCTAAAATTTCTTCATGCAAGCTATATAGAAAAGACTGAAGTTGTTCTCATCTACTGTAAATAAAAATTAATTTTTTAACTAATCATCAGATTACTTTCTTTTCCTTGGAGGTAGATATCTATTTCGAATTTTATTTTAACTGATCAGCCTAATTCTCAGTACAATGGCAACATCAACCCAGTCCTTAACTAGTAACAACCCTTGCCGATTCCTTTGAAGTGCTTGTCCACACTCGGACAAACTTGAATCTCGTAATTGTATTAAAAAAATCTACGTAGTGCAGTTGACGATTCCTACACATTTCAGTAATAGTCATATAAGAGATTTTCACGATTGTTTCGCCTTTTAAGTCAATGATAAATTTAAACTTAATGACTATTTTGCTTTTTATTAGCATTTATTATAACAATGGGTCATGTTCTTGACGTCACACCAGAGTTCGAACATCTCTGCACTATATGCATCACCAACAAAATATTTACCTTAAATCTTTACCTTAAATCCAGTTGTTTTTGCATGGAGAATCAAAGAGGAATGTGTCATTGACTAAGTTTTGCTTTAATTCTACAGGTTCAGGCTTCTTCAGACAAATTATGCCATCTGAAAAGCATTCGCGAATCAAAGGAGACCAAGCATTGCATTCTTAAATTTTTATGGGAGTCAAAATCATCAAAATCCTTTAGTATTGCTTTTCTCCTTCGATGATGCTCATTAAGTTATCAAAACTTAACGCGTGCTTTAATTTGCATGTAATATCCTTATCAAATACTTTGTATTCAATAGGCTAAATATTTCTATTTATGTAGTTAATTATCCCTGACGCTCTCTATTATTTTTTCGTTATCTGCACTATTTCATGATAATACTATTGGAGCCATATTTTCATATAAAGAACCTCATTTTAGATGAATTATGATAAGCTATTACTCTAACTATGATAAAATTTGGAATGCCACTTTTCTAAACACAGAAATATAATGTTTTTCCTGTCGGATTTAACTGAAAATAAATTCTATGCAAATATTTGTGTTATATAATGGACTATATATTAGATAATGATTTATAAGACAGGTTTTTCTAAGATAACTATTAAATAAAACAGATTTAATCTAATGCAGTCTCTTTGATGAATCGGTTAATCCGATTTAATAAAAATCCCGTATCATTTCCAAAGCTGCGTCGTATATTAGACAGAATAATAAGACGCCATTATGATTAAAAAATGTGTTTAAATTTTAACAAAATTATCGAAGAGTATTAGTTAAAGATGAAAATTTATTCGAATATTTTTATAATCATTTATAAATGAAGACAAGCAACCTGATAAATCCATTAAGAAATTTTAGCTCCCATTCATCTCTTTAAAACTGAATAAATAAAATTCGAATAAAATCAATTTATTTTACGAGAATAAAAAGACAAACACTACTTGAGGAAGTCTTTGAAAATTTTTTCCCAAACATAAAAGTATTCTCTTTTCTGAATTTAGAATTTTTGATATTCCAACTTTGATTTTCTCAGTGATGTTCAGATTTCTTCTTTTTTAAGGTAAAATGCTGGGCATTCGTAACTTAATGCATTAATCAGAAGTATTTAATATTTACTGTAGACCAAAAGTATTAATTATTTAGTGCGTCAATACTAGACTAAGCCTCAAGCAGGATTATAAATCCGCAGCCTGGGTTTCAGACTGGCAGTCAGACGATAAGCCCCCAGACTACTCACTTTATTAAGAATGTGAATAAATACATATTCAATTTCACACTGAAATATTGTAACAAATGATAGCATTTGCAAGGTTAGTTGGTTGGTTTTGTGTAGTTCAAACCCATTAAGACTATTTACAAAATTAAAAAAAAAGTTAGACATTTGGATGATGTGATTTCGTTCCAGGTATGGCATGTATGACATTCCATAAAACTTGCATGCAAATTATCAATTATTACGAATAAATCCAAAATTACACTCCGCATTTACTTACCCTAGTTCAAAAAGATACTTTCAATAGCTCGAAATCTTGAAAGCATTTCGAATAGAATTTGTTATTCGAAATGGTAGCATTTGCTATTCGAAATGCTCACACATTTTGCGTTTAATGTTCCTTTCACATTAAAAGTGGTACACAGGCATGCATGCTAAGACATGAAACGTGCTAAGATAATTTAAGTTTCCATTAAATACAAAGACAGCTGTACAAAGAGAGCGAGAATAAATGAAATGTATAATATCGAAACTGCAATGCCATTCCATTTCCAGCTATACTCATAAATATCTTTCAGTGTTAACTTACATATTTGGACAAATTATAAATTTATTTACTCAAGCACAAATTACTTGCATCGATAAAGTACAGAAGTATTTCAACATAATGGAAGTTTAATTCCAATTCATAGATCTTGAATTACTTCTATTTTTGCATTATTCTCACAGCATAACGCTGTTTCTTATATGGTAAACGAGTAATATCTTGGTAAACATCACTAAATATTCAGGTGTGTACCTGGATTACCGACTAAGGTTAAAGAACAATTACGTAGAATTGTGTAGTATAAATGTACAATTACTCCTATTTTTGCATTATTTTCATAGCATAAAGCTGTGTTTTATATGATAAACGAGTAATATCATGGTAAATATCACTAAATATTCAGATGTGTACCTGGATAACAGACTAAAGTTAAATGATAATTACGTAGAATTGTGTAGTATAAATGTAGCTTTTTCGAGTATCTGTACGAATTAGACAATGAAGTTGATAAATAAAGAAAATTCTGTGATTTTGATAGTCTTATTCATAGGGGATCACTGGGTTCTTCAGGCGGAAAAAAATTCGTGCCGTTTAAAAACAGTGCACGAATTATTAGTTTGTCTAGTGGATCTGAGGAGACGTGAGAATTTCTAATGACATACATATTAACTTATTAAGATTTTTACCATTCAGCATTTATCATAAATATTTCGCGGATAATAAAGTTTTTATCTCCAAGGACATCCATTCAAGCTTTTCCTCAATATTTATTATCAACTCTAGTCAATCTACAAAAATCTTGATAAATTTATATTATTTGGATGGATAAAGCAATCGTATTACTTCCAGACGCTTCTCAATATCCAGGATTTTCCTTCACATAGTATATTATATTCACACAATCTCTCTTCATATAACACAGTATTACCACAAAGCGATTTCATGTTGATATAACTGACAGAAATAACACTGATTTACAAACATTCAGCCTTCATAACTACAACACATAACTATACTTAACTACAACACGATTTCCCCACAACATGTTTTCTTTTTTAAATGGAAAACATAACAGAACTGCTAATTAAAATTTTAATTTAAAACCTATCGCCACGTAAAATATCGTAAAATATCACAAAAAACACAAATTAAAATAATGGTTAAAATTACACACATCTTAATATGTCTAATGTAAATTCATTTTAATTCAAAAACCACTGAAATAAAAAAAGATTAATAAGTAGACTTCGTGAAAATAGCACCTAAACAAGAGCAATTAAATGCAGATGTCGACAATATAGCTAAAACTTTCGAAATGTGAGACGCTACGCTAGACAGCATATTATGAAGTATAAACTTCACCAAAAAACTGCCGTTCTGGTTTTAAAATGCTATGAAAGATAGAAAAAATTCACTTTATTGAATAATAATAATAAAAAAAGTCATTGATTTATCCTTCACTAACAGATGCGCGAAATTCCGGAAAGAAGTTTTTTAATATTATAAAATTTATAGAGGTAATTCAAGAAACTACAAGCTAAAGAAAAAATAAATACTTTTTTCTTTTTGAGAGAGCAGAGTATGAAATTTAAGATACTAGAAAGACAGTTCAGAAAATGAGGACATCTTGTCTTCGAAAACTATTTCGTTTAATGATGTTTAATTGTGATAAAAAAAGAAAGAACGGGAATTATTTCAGATCGATTAATTTGATAAATCATTATATTTTTAGTAAATATACTTCTTCTAAAGCTTATTTATTAGCCCAAAGGGCGTTATCCCAAAAAAGCTATTAATTTCATTTTGGAATTTTGCGTTGAAAACTTTAAATGTCCGTTTCACTTTTCAGATGGTTGTCACCAAATATTATCATATATCTGTGTTATATTAAAAAAATAAATAATGAAGAATCTGCATAAATGTATGTTTGTTTCTCGCAATGTGACAAAACAACGCGTACCTAGAGCCGTCGAATTTTGAAACTCATAATCCTCCACCGAATATGGGCATCTGGAAGCCCTAATTTGGAATTTGTTTTATTATCGATTTCATATTTTGTAAAACTTTAACTATTTTTTTATTAACAAACTCAACTATGTCAAAGCGAGCTATGGCAACAGTGTACGAAAAAACACTCTCTCCCGCGCGTGAGACTGTGTATTGGAAATTCTAAAGATATGCTTATTTCAAAATTATTTTGCGATATTGCTGTTGAAATGAATTTTATGGTTTAAGTGCGAAGAAGATGGTATTTAATAAATAAATGTAACACACAAAACGTTAAAAATACGCCCCTATAGGCGTAATATAAAATCTGAAAACTTACAGATTTTTGTATAGTGTTTCTTTCTTTCTCAAACACACATTCGCAAAAATTATATTTATTTTAGGAAACTGATTATCGTTTTAAGAAGTTTTGCCTGTTTGTAACATTTTTGTAAATGATTTTTAGAGTCATTAGATTCTACCGATTTCAGGAAACCGAAAAAATTTCCAGTGTCCTCTCCGGAATTCGAATTCTGGACCTTCCGAACACGTGTTGAGCGGGCTTCTAGTTACGGCACGAAGACATGCAGAAAGGAATAAGAAAATGTCTTATATACCCGCCATTTTAAAAGGCGACTGGGTATTAGAAGGCCCAGTCGCCAAATCCTAGTGTTGACGAACTATCATCCAGCACATTTTTAGTTCGGGCGCCACTTATACGATTCTCATTTAATTATACATCATGACACGTAGTACATGAAATGGGAAACAAATGATAATTATTGTTACTTTCAGTTATATAATTTGTACATGAAAGATGATCTATAACTTGTTTAACCACAGTAAATTTCTGAAACGACTAAAACGAGAAACTTGATTAGCATCGGATACATTTGCTAATTTTCAACTTTCTAATTAAAGAAATGATGTGTGTACTATTTTAATTTAGATTTCAAATACCTAAAGCCACCAAACCGTTTAAAAATGCTTTTTAAAGGTCTAGGATGTCATAGATTTTTTATGTACATTAAGAACTAAAAATATTGAAAGTTTTAAGGCTGATAAAACATAAATAACAAAAGAAATTCAAAACAGCATTTGTAAGCATTGTGTTGTTTATTCTAAGTACTAATTAATTGCAATTTAGATAAACTAAAAACGAGCAAACATAAAAATACACTGTATTACTCGATTATTATTACTAGATATTTCAGAGTACTTACAGTGTATTTTTATGTTTGCTCGATTTTAATATTCTTAAAATCATTAAAAAGTAATATAGCAAAATAACATACTTCTTTCTTTATTATACTGATAAATATTACATTTTTAACATTCAAAAAATGATGTTGAGAATGCATTCTTTTTTCTCTCGGGAACATAAGATTATAATTCAGAAATATATATTACACAACAAATTAGAAATGTGTGCAATAAATCTTTAGCCGGTCATTTGGAAGTAATCCATACTGATTAATTTTTTTAAGATTAATTTTTTTTTATTTTCTAAAGAGCTTTATCTTCTGTTTCAAACTATAATGTTATTTTATAATGAAAAATGAATGTGAAAATGTATGGCTGTTTCTTTTCTCTCATCTAGATTTATTTGTTGAACTTAAATCATGTCCTTCCGTAAGAACCATAAATATGTACACTACACCAGTTAACTAATTCGCAATAAATCTACTCCCTAATTTTTATTTTAGCAACTTCTTAAATTAAAAATATGTAGTGTAGAGACATTAGGTATTTTTGGAAGCAGGCAAGATAAAAATTTGCAACGCCTTCGCCGGGACTCGAACCGCAGACCTCTGGAATACCAGCCCAGCGTGCAGAATCACTACATCACGTAGGCACGCCAGGAAGACGGGAGAAATACCTTATAGTATGTTTTAAAAAGTGCATAAATTATTAATGTTAAGAGAACTGTAAAAATATGAAATTATGGAATAGTTATCAGGAAAATAAACGGTTTTATTAAAATGTTTCATATGTTATACTTACCAGAAAACTTTCAGCAACTTTGACAATAAATAACACTTTGATAACAAATAACACATATTTTCAAGAGGAATTCTAGAAAACGCTCAGTAAACTACTAATATGAATAATATAATTTCAGCGCATTTGATTTTTCAAGATATATTGCTAAGTTTATGCGCCTGTAAATATACATCTAAATCTTGACTAAAAAACTACTAACAATTAAATTATGATAATGTTTTTTATATTCTAAAGTAAAGAGCAAAAATAATTTGCATAACTTTCTTTTTAACATTAGACATAGTAAATAAAAATATAAAAAATCACGTAAATCATTCATTTTTAATTTTATAAATTTATATGTCAGTACTGAGAGATATTTATATCGCAAAGTTGCTACATTTATAGTTTATAAATAATTCAAAATTTTCAAAATAATAGATAAGTTTAAAAATCTCAGGAAAATATTTGCGAAAACTTTGTTCTTCATTTGTTTCATTAATATTTTGCAAATTAGGATGATCCATTTGATTTTTCAAATGTTTATTCATCACAGCGAATTAAATTGAAGCATACATTCAACTTTCTAATTAAAAAAATAATGTGTACTAATAAAATGAAAAACATTAAAATTGTTTACGATAAAAAAATATTATTTAATTAATTCTACTTAATAGCAACGGAAATATACTGTGAAATAAAATTTATAGATCAGTTCAAAGTACTTAATTTGCTCCCCTTGAAGAGTTGGCATTAGAAAAAAAAATCCTTCTAGTTTCGAATCGTATTCTTTTCTTTATATTCTCTTCTACGATGAACACTGCCAAGTTCTACCCCTTCAGGGCCAAGAATGGCGGAGTTTTTCAGATTGGAGTTTTCTTACCTGGTCGGGAGAGCGCGAGATGACGTCACAATGTCTCCAAGGCAACGCCAGGATGGGAACGCCATCGGATGCCGAGCGTTGTTGCAGATGCTTGGATGCGCATGCGTTAGAGCTTCTCTCGTGGAACCGCGAGTTGCTCTCTCTCTGTCTCTCAGATGATGACAAAGATGGCTTCCTGCTGGCTGAGGTGCTCGCTGTATCACTTCTCACAATGAGGGTAATAGTTCCCTCTCCGCCCTTGTACCGGGGGAAGGTCGTCAGCCAATCACGTGTATCGCCCCCTCGTCTCCCTAGGAGGTGAGAGCATCTCCTCTAGATGACAGAAAGATTGACCACTTCATTCCACGCTACAAAGTACGGACTGTTGCTTCCGCCAGCCACTGCTTAGTGCGTTGTTGGACGTGTAGCGCCATCAGCGCTTCCGCTTTTTGTTGTTGTGTATGCAATTCTCTCACTCGCTTGGGTGCTACGGGATTCCTCAACGCGCAACAAGTCACGCGAACGAACACCATGGATGCGAACATTATAGAAAAGATGCATCGATGCCCATGCCGTGCTGCGAAGGTAAACATTGCCACGACGGCCTGTTGCTGACTCGAGTGCGATGTGTTTGTGCTCGTTGGTGACATTCGGCGTCATATGGCAAAAAACGCGCACTCGTTGGCGCGGTTCCAACAACGTGCTTTTGCGTTTAGGATCCAGTTCCGCGACTGACAATTGAATTAGTTTATAAAACTCAAGAACTTAAAACCAAATACCATGGCTTCGGTGGCTGCGTGGTTACCTTTTGCTAGGGCAGCAGCCATCGGTTGGGTTCCCATTGCAAACAATCCCCTGCCGGCGCCCCCTATCACTAAAGAACAGCGAAAAAAAGAAGACGAAAAATTTGTCATTAATGTGAGCGGTCGGAGATTTGAGACATGGCGCAACACGGTAGAGAAGTATCCAGACACGCTGTTAGGTTCAAATGAGCGTGAATTTTTCTACGACGAGGAATCCAAGGAATATTTCTTTGATAGGGATCCGGACATTTTTCGACACATTCTCAATTACTACAGAACGGGAAAACTTCACTACCCGAAGCACGAGTGCCTATTGTCTTACGATGATGAACTGGCTTTCTTTGGCATCATACCAGATGTGATCGGAGACTGTTGTTATGAGGACTACCGCGATCGGAAACGCGAAAATGCTGAGCGCCTCATGGACGACCGCATGTCCGAAGTGGACAACCAGCTGGATCTGAGTCACTGCTCTATGCGGATGAAAATGTGGCGAGCATTCGAAAACCCTCATACGGGAACGGCCGCCTTGGTTTTCTATTATGTTACAGGTTTCTTCATCGCAGTGTCGGTCATGGCAAACGTGGTAGAAACGCTACCCTGCGCGATGGACCTCGCGACTGGCGAACGTCGGTCTTGCGGCTCCAACTACAAGGTGGCCTTTTTCTGCCTGGACACTGCTTGCGTCATGATCTTCACAGCGGAATACCTATTAAGGCTATACGCGGCACCTGACCGCTGGAAATTTATGCGGAGCGTGATGTGCATCATTGATGTGGTTGCCATTCTTCCCTACTATATAGGACTCGGTATCAAAGACAACGATGATGTCTCTGGAGCGTTCGTTACGCTACGAGTGTTTCGTGTCTTCCGCATATTCAAATTTTCGCGCCACTCTCAGGGGCTCAGGATTCTGGGGTATACACTGAAGAGTTGTGCTTCTGAACTTGGTTTTCTGGTGTTTTCTCTGGCTATGGCCATCATCATCTTTGCCACGGTCATGTTCTATGCAGAAAAAAATGTCGAGGGAACAACTTTTACCTCTATTCCTGCAGCCTTCTGGTACACTATTGTCACAATGACCACACTGGGGTAAGTTACTTTATGAATTCCAATCAACTCATTTTTATTTTACTACTGAGGATAAAAACTGTATTATATAGTTTAATATAATGTATGCATTGGTTTTTTTACTATCACTGTCATTTTTGCTAATTTACTTTTTCTCTTAGTTTGAAGTTAATGTTTACTCTAAATGTTTATTCTTTGATAATGTTTACGTGATGTTGCTTGAAAAAATGATCAATCTCACTTTGTTAATATCGTATGCAATGTGCAAGAGAAGTCTTATTATTTCAATGTGAAGTTTATAACCTTTGTATTTTGCTTGTCGCGATGTAACTAATCTTTACTTTCCTCTACATCCTTTTTCGGAATTTTTAGAAAAACAATTTGTTGAAGAAACAACTATTACTTGAATTTTAGTAGATCTATTGTACTAGTAACGAATGATCTCTTATTTATTACAATTTCATTCAAAAGATGAAAATTAAATCAGCATTTATAAAGCAATATTTAGAAATTACATGTGATTTTACCAACATCTAGCATTTCGTTTTCTTCATATTTGCTGCTGAAACTACTACTTACACATAAACATAAATTATAAAATTTGGTTCATTTAATTTTCCGATATGTCTTACCGAATAAAACTATGCGATTTATTAAGATTTATGTGATCAGTAACATACATGATATTTATTTTCATGACAAAGGTGTATTGTAATTGTTCATTAAAGAAATATAGATCTTAGAATAGAAAGAAGACTTACAGGGTTAAAAAAGAACTCTCTTTGTTAGTCTGGTGCAAGTATTTTTATCAAGCAGATAAGTATAAATATATTTATTAGCGATTATTTTAGTGAAAACCATTTCATTAAGCAATAAACTCTTTAAAAAATAACTTTTGAATAGTAACTTTAACAAAAGCAAATAAAACGTTTCTTAAAGAATAAAATTAATTCATTATGTGCATGATTGAGAAACACGTAATTTTTTACACATTTCAAAAATGCTGAACAAATGAAATATTTATAAAGGTTTTATTTTATGTGCTTGTCTAAAGACTCTTTGTCTAATTACTGTCTATTTTTATCGGAACGCTGTTTGTTTTCTATTGTTGGTTAACTTTGATCAAAATCCTTTCTTAAATTCCTATTTCTGACAAAGTGAATTATAGAGAATGTATTTAACGCTGTGGCTTTTTCTAGTTGCATTTATAGTCCTATACAAGCTTCCAAACGGTAGTAAACTCAAGATTTGCAAGTTACTTCATCTATATTTAATTATTTTAGGGATATGCTTGTTAATGTCTCTTTTATATTTTTCAAGACCTTACGCAAGAAAATTCAATATATATTTATCTACATAAAGTTTAAAGATGTATATTACGCATCTACTTTAATTACTTATAAGGGTTCATTCAGGTAAACTCTAAGGCGAACCTGTGATAATTTTATGTTTAACTAGTTATATTCAGTCCAACAGTGTCAAAAAAGCTTTCATAAACACCTTTATTTTAATTTATCTTTTATTTATAAAAATGATTAATAATTCACATCAGTGATTAATTTTATGCAAAAGAAATTATTAATCACATCCTGATTAATTATTTTCTTTTACATAAAAACTCACGAAATTTATTGAAAATAATTTCAGGATATGTATAAGATATATATGATATTCCTCAGGTAAAAGAGTGATTGTTAGAACTTAAGATTCATACCGGCTACCCATATAAGGGGATATCAGATTTATAATGCTACGCATATCCAGCTCGTCTTTAAACAAATAGTATAACTCTTATATACCCACGCATAAAATTATGTTTAACTTTTTATATTCTAGTGAAAAGTAAAAAAAAAGAAATTTTGCTGTAAATTTATTATTAGAAAAAAGGGGTGTGTGCATAATAATACTTATTGTCTGATGCATTGAGTTTTACGAAACACTAATAATGAAAGATTGTACCTTGCATAAAAATACAAAATGCAAATTAATTTTTGTAAAAAAGCTTGAAATAGTCACTCGATCACACTTTTAATAAAACAAAATAACAAAAACAAACATACAACTAAATTTGGATGTGCAATGGAGTATCTGTAGGGATTATACCTTATTGTGTACGTTACATATATATTAGATATAATGCTGTTTAAGGTAACGGAATTACTATTCTAAAAATGTCTAGTCGTCAATAGCTTATTGCAGATTCAAATTATTGAATCTTATTTTTTACTCCGTTGCATAAAGCAAGGAATTTTTATGTTCCGTCACTAGCACGATTTCATGAAATGTTATAAAGGTGCCGAAACCTTAATGGCAACTGTTCACCAAGTCGCATGGGTGTCTTGGCAGCCTTGATGAGGATTGCTTTCTTTATGATACCGATTTTCATAATATACCGGCATATTGGTGTTATTATGTTAGAGCTACCTTATACCCTGGCGAGTGATTGTCAACATAAAAAAGATGCCGTCACCTTTGTGAAAATTGGTGACAATAAGATGTTTATAATATTCTTGAGCCATAAAACGTGCATTGTTTAGATTACCCCTTAAAATATTAAAAAATATCATTTTCATTTTATTCTTCTTAAATGTTAAATATACTGATCAGAATGTGTCATACGTTACATTGAGTAATAAACAGATTTTATTTATAGTTTGCTTGCTTTTAAGTCAACTTTTGTTTTTGTATAATATGCAAAATATATTTAATTTATATTTAGTTTCTCATTTTAATTAAGTTACGTTTTAATATTCCTTGACTCGTCTTTTTATTTCCAACTCGTCTTTTTAATTATTATCTTTACTCGTCTTTTTATTTACCGTTATTTATTTATTCATCAACTCATCTTTTTATTTCCATGACAACTGTTTTTGAAAATTAACATAATTATAAAAAAAAACAATTTGTGTTACTTTTGTGTTACTCGACTTTAAATTCATTTTTGTACGTAATGTCTTCATTCTATTATTTCATTGATATACACAGTTTGTAGGAAACTTTGTTGCATAAATTGTAACAATTTATTGACAAAAAGGGTAATCTGTTTTTTTCCGAAAGAGGCAATTTTTTTCTCGACTTAAGTTTTTATTTTTTTTATTCACTGAAACAGAAAGATTTTTGATTATTTATATTCCACATTGAACAATGTTATACAAGTTAAAATACATTACTCTTCTCATAAAGATGTAATTCGTCCGTATAGAATTCTACGAATAGAGGTTTATCAACTTCTATCGCGTAAATGAATATTATACAAGACATGCACGCATGATATCGATATTTTGCCCCAAAAGTATTCGCTGAGAATTTATCTGAAATCAATAAGTGTCTCTTTCTTATATCAAATATAAATATTCCTTGCGAGTTGTTACCGTCGTAGCCTATATCATGCATATTTTATTTTAAGTATAATCTCCTGTTATACGTTTCCTTAACCTTTCTTTATGTTTGTGTGGTATTGCACTTTATTCATTGGATTGATACGATATATGGATTCAGATATGATGTATGGGGTCGTTTATTTTTATGTTTAGTAAATACAATAATAATTGAGATATACATCAGTTTCCCGAGTAACTGGGGCAATACCTATATGCATAGAAACGCACGTTTCTTAATCTGTTAACATCAGAAACCTTTCCCAAACTGACATTTTACTTTTAGTTACGTACAAATGCAAACATCGTGCTGTTTCACTTCAACAACGGCCACTGAAGTTCTAACTTTAAAATAAAATGTCTCGGCTAATTTTTACGGTACTGGAATTACATTTTTGGGCTTTCATTTTATAGTCAATATTACATTTTCATAAATGTAAATGTAGGAATCGAGAAGAGACATTTAAAAAGTTAAGTTTCTTACAGTTTACGAAACTGATCTTTTAAAATTAAAAAAATTGTCAAACGTGAATATTTGCCTCAATTGAAACACTTCTGTAATTGGAAGTATATGTCCACGACCAACGGTCGCGCAAATAAATACCGAATAAAGACTTTTAGAGGCATGGTATACATTTAATATTTTAAGACAACTATTTCCGAATCTTAATTTTTCAAATTGTAGTGATGCTGTGTGAAAAATATTTTCTTGGGGCTCTACTTTTAAAGCATACCGGAAAAACTGAAAATCGGAGAGCCACTATCCTAAAAGCCATTTTGCCAAAAACGTTGGAAATTTTGAATAATTTACCACTTTTTGAAAGGTATTGCATTTTAAAACTTAGTTAGAAACATATTGTTCTAAGTTTAACAATCATCATCCAGAAGAATAACGCCAGTTTTGTACAGTGTATAATAAAAATAATAAATATATAATAAATATACTAAGTCTGATATTAATAATGTTTGTGTTATAATAGCAATATACAATAATAATAAGTATAAATATATAATAAATGAGCAATAAATGTACAATATTAATAAACATACAGTGAAAATATTAATTATACATAATGCAATAAATCTATAATGATAATAATAAAGTATGAAACTATGTTAATAACAGTAAAGGTACATTACCAAAAAAAAAAAAAAGGCACTTAAGTTTATATGTATAATTAAACATTAGTATAATTAAATATCAAAGTATGCGTTTTTAGAGAAGGGTAAAGAGCTTTTTTTTCCTTAACGATGTTTAAAATTTAGTTAACCAAAAAATAATCTAGTAATAATAAAATAATCTAAACTGCCTACTAAATTTGAAAATAACCGGAATCCCCGAAAATATTCACCGTGTGGTTACTTACTATATCTTTGCTTTATTCAGTAAATGAGTGTAAATTAATTGCAAATGTGAAATATTATGGAATATTCAGTCTGAATTTAATGACGTTGGCGACATGCGCGGAGTGAGTTACTTGCTTTAGGCATAATTAAGTGGAGCAAACAGAAAATATTAAACTTAAATGTTAATGTGAAAGTAATAAAACATGGTCTGCTCAATTTCAGGATTGGCTTCAGGTGTTAAAATCTATCTGCACATGTCTATCAGCATTGTTGTCTTAGGCTTTCTATGAAATGGTATTTATTTAGTATTTAAAGCATGTACTGAACATATGAATATAAATATGAATCAGAAAAGAATATTATATACGAAAGCCTATTTAAGAATATAGCAAAAATGCATTTTGTTACATGTCTTTAAGCCATATCCCAGATTCTTAGCTTTACGTAACTCAGCCAAATAATAAGTTGCATTCGGGAAATTGTGTCAGGAGAAAGATCCTTTGATAAATGTGTTTCCAGTGATACCCATGATTTATTTGATCATTTAAAATAACTTTCTCACTCAGACAATTAGAGACTGGCCATTAATTGCTGTGAAAATATGGCATCTTGAGAAAATGCTGTCCAAATTAGAAGTGAGTCAGTAATTCGTTTCCTGTGAGCAAGAAGTTGTATACCTATGAGAATCACCGTCATCTGGTATGATGATACTAAAATCATTTCACCCTAGGCGATTCCAAAATAGTATGCGTCACTTGAGTATGGACGTGTAGATATTGGAAACAATTATCGACAATGAAATACGTCGATTTCGGTGATCAGGAAGAATACTGAACATATTAATGAAAGGATTCATTGAAACAAGTAATTCACAATATGCAGAATTGGAGTTGAACTAATTATTGCATTTGGAAGCATGCATCATATTATAAATATATAAATTTCACCAAATGAGAAATCAAGGGTATCTCGATTACTGACAGACAACCACAAAGAATAATGCTACCAGGCAGCTCTCGCATTTTTGGATCGCCCTCTATACCCTCCACTGCTCCCTATAAACCAGATCTCCCCTTTTTCACATATACTAAATTTTCCATGCATTTAAAATTGTAATAGAAGACACTGAGAAGAGGCGCTATGATTTTGACGAGGAAATAAAAATTACTGGAGTTATCATTGAAAACTGGACTGGAATTCATCGAACGCGATGTAAAAGAACTCTTGTCACCTTGAGATAAATGATTGAATTAATTTTAATTCTGTATTTAATAATTATTTTAATTAATAATTATTTTACCAATGATTTTATTTAATAATTATTTTAATTTATTTGTATGCTTTCAAGCAAATAAACGAGCTGTGATATATAAATTTTAAACTGTTTCTTTCATGTGAGTACAACTTAAGTTTTGATTGAACCTCGTACATAGCATTTGTGTAAAAAAACTAAAAAAAAAAAAAAAAAAAAAAGTAAATCTTATAAAAAAATCACTTTGAAACGTATATGAACGTATAAACAATATTTAATGGTTATTTTAAATAAATATCTTATAATAACATTCATTAGATATTTTCTACACTCTCTTTTAATTTTGGTGAAAGAACAGCTGTCAAAGATTTTGCCTATGCAAGGATGCGAAGCTCTTCAGTTTTTAATCAACAGCTGTTAAGACAGAAAAAAAACTGAAGCTCTGAAAATATAAAAATTACCCCAGAAATGCATGAGGATAAATAATTAAGCTCTATGATATGAAGAATAGCGAACAGAAGTAAAGAACTGGACAGTATGTTTCTCTCTGTAGAAACGTCTTGCTAGATTTTACAAAAGTATCCCCTGTACATGGGTTTTCACACTTAAAATACTTGTTAGACAGGCAAGCAATATTTACCGTGTTGAAATTTGTTTTTGTTAAATTCTTATTTAATAGCACCTGTCCCGAATTTCACTATTTTCTCCGCATTGCTCTTCAGATTGCTGCCACTAAATATTATCACCATATATTGTTTTTTATGAAATTAAATAATGTAGAATTTGTACGTTATATAGGAATATGTATGTTCTTCACATTGGGGAAAAAGGGGGACAGTACCAAATTTTTAATACAGGTAGTCCTCCACGCGAGCATGTGCACCTCAAAGTTCAGATTTTGAATTACGTATATACTTTTATTTATTTCATATTTTATATAAATTGAATGAATTATTGGTGAACCTCACAGATTTTAAATCGAGCAGTAGCAAGACTTTTCGAAATAAAACATTTTTATATTTAGCGTGCCAGACTGTTGCTATTTGGCATAATATAATATATTTATCTTTGAATTTTATTCAAAACACTTATTTGAAAGCAATGTGTTGCCGCTGCCGGAAATAAAGCACTTTTGTCTTGCGCGCGCTAGCGCATTATTATTCAATAAATCCTAAGATACCTTAATTTCATTGAGTAACACACTAAGCGATTTAAAAGGAATAAATAGAATTCTTAATTTCTTTAAAAAATTTAACATTTTAATGTAATTTAATTAAAATAAATATGTATTAAAATTACAAGCTGCTTAATTAGAAACATTAAATATTTTATGAAGTTACACTGACTGGATTCATTAAAATGATTATATACTTATTCTTTTTTATGATAACTATATTAAGCTGTAAGTTTTTAAAGAAATTGCATAGAGAATATGAAAAATATGTACGGTAATACTTAACATTCTATTACGAAGACATGCTGTTTTTAAATATTTTTACTTTTCTATTGAACTATATACAGTGGAAGAGCAAAGAACATGGCAATTAATAAATAAAGTTAAAAGGCCAAACAGTTAATAATAAAAAGACAAAAATATTGTGTAAGTAAGTAAAATATTATGGCCGTATATATATCGCGAGAAGTAATAAATGAAAAAAAAATAGTTTACCTGTGTGTTTTATAATCTACATTTAAAGAGAAATTTCTCTGCTTAGTTCAAAACCACGTGAATGATATTAAACGCAAGTATATAATGTATACAAGAAAGAACGATAGAAGTTGCTAGGAATGCACTAAGAAATTTCTATTTAAGAATTTCGACAAACTTTTTAAATACTTAAATATGTAATTAAAATATATTTTTCATATTTCGTAAAACTTATTTTCTTACTCCTTAAATTCGTAATGTAATTAAAGTTTCACTTATGATTATATGTTCCAGCCGTGATTCTATATGCAATTTTGACTGTTTTTAAGTCACTGCAACAAAACTGCTCTATTTGCAAATGTTTGTATTTAAGTATATGTTTTTTATATATCGGTTTAAGTACTTAGCACTGACTAATAATAATTGTAAATAGCTTTATGTAAGCATGGCGTTTATGATGATTTAGGACTGAACTCACAAACATTACGATTTAAATAACGTAAATTTATTGTTTGAGCTTTTGTACACATATTTTTAACACTGCGCATTAATTTTGGAAAGCTGCTGGATACCTTCATAGGAAAAAATATTTGAATATCCTCAAATTTTCTCAGTTCGTATCTCTGAATTTATGAAATGGTGTTCTTTATGATGATTTTTACTTAAGGTAAAAGTTAGCAGTTCGCAAGTAACAAAGCGCGAAAGGGAGATGATAAAGAACAAATATACAACTTACCTTTTTATCTTTATCGTGGACTGAATAATAATAACTACTGTAAAGAACATTATTATAAAGCCAGCTATTTGTTCGAACCATTTTTTATCAGGTATTTATTCATTTGAGAATTAGATCTATTGTTTTTTATGTAGAAAATATAGTTTACTTTATGTCTTCGAGATAAACTTGAATTTGCGAATTACTATCAGTCAATAAAAGATCACCTAAATGGTCATTTATTTAGACTTGTGAAACGTTTTACCTTCTAAACGCATATTGTAAAGTTTCTATTATTTTAATTAACCAATTATTATGATTTGACCTTTACTGCCACTACTTTCTTCTGTTTCGCCGCCAGAATGCAAAATAGCTCAGTGTATTTAAACTGAGATTTTTAGATTGTAAGGCGGGGCTGTTCTGCCTTTCTAGGTTACGTTATTAGGTTGCTATCTCAGATCAGGTGTGTTATTTTCGGCCTTGCATAATCATTAATGACATCTGAAGACATCCGCCGCTTAGTTTGAGCCAACTTCGTCTTAAATTGATTTGTGTAACTTTCGGCTACTAGTTACTTGCATTTAAATTTTACATCTGTACTTGCTATTATTTAAATTACTTCGTCATACGTTCTGGATGAGTTGTAAGCACCGACTGCGCCTTCTATTCTACGTTAGTTTTAAATAAAGGATCTTTTACACCCTTTTCAAGGCTCAGTTGTTATTGTAAACCTAGCAATCATTTGCCTAACGTCTAGCAAGTGTTTGGACATAAATTGATGGGTTCCAAATGTACCAAACTTTATATGATAATTGACCGCTTTACATGGGTCACATGTAAATCGTTAGTTTTCTTCACTATTTCGATTTCTTTAAATTATAAGAAATGTGCCCCCTTTTTTTAATCAAAGCGCTTTTCCTTCTGGCTGTTTGTTCAGTTTGGATCAAAACAGAAGATATCAACGGCATAAAACCAAATAAAATTATAAATTTAAATTTCCTTCGTAAATAGATTATATTTCAAAAACATAAAGGGATATATCTTAGTGATCATTGCCACTAGCATTGCCAGTAACTTTGTAACCTCACTTGAGACTGGTTGCAAATACGCGTTGCTGAAACTTTGTAGAAGGACTGTGTTATGTCTGCCTATTATATACGTATCCTTACGTTCATCATAACTATACTACCATTTTAACATCTATGACATCTTAACAATTTAACATCTAACATCATAACTGTACTAACATTTTTTATCATTGCCACTATCTTCACTGCCAGTAGCATTGCCAGTAACCTTGTAACTTCACTGAGACTGGTTGAAAATACTCGTTGCTGAAATTTGTAGAAACGCTATGCATATCTATCTATTATATACGTAAGCTTATGTTCATCATAACTGTACTAACATCAGAACTGTTATGTATACTTTTATTTATTTGCATTTAGAAGTTTGCATCGAATTATTAACATTTATAAATGACGATACGCATATATTATTCGTGTTTGCAGCAATATATATATATCTAATGGAATATATTGAGCAGGGCACGAAAGATGCTGACGCAGAAGTGCGTATTTCATTGCAGACAGAAAAAGAAAGAAACTTCCTAGCTGCATATATTTTTAGCAAAGAATCTATGAGCATGACTATTGGTATTCAGTTGTGATTCTGTTAAGTAATTCGGTCTTCGCTCTGCTTTATCCTTTGAAAGAATCGAGAATATTTTTATCTAAAGCTATCGCTGGAAAAGATGGAGTTCTAGTATCAGATGAATTCTTTCGGTTCGGAGGAAACAGGAAATTACCATACCCCTTTTAGCTCTTCCTATCTCTATTTCGAAATTTTAGATCAATTTCCGTTGCGTATTTGAAGTTCCACATTATATATCATATTAACGTTCTGTTCTACTTTTCCAGTATTCCCTTCCAGTTCGAAATGCGAGCTTCAAATCTAAATGCATCTGCTAGTGTGAAATATGTTTTTTTTCTTCGGTGCTTTCGTGCATTTTGAAATGCAAGTATTAAGGTAAAGTGCATTGGATCTGGTATGTTAGCTTATATTTTCAGAATAAACTATCCAAAAGCTTGCTTTAAATATACATATTTCAGTATTAGATGGTTTCATCAAAATAAACATTCTAAGGACGTGTTCGATGTTACTTATAGAAAGAAGCTTTGATTAAATACTCATTAATAACGAAGAATCTTCAATCACATTGAAAAAAAGGAAAAATTCACTTGAATCTTTAGTAATTTAATTAGCAAGCTAATTACCAACAAAATAAAATAAAAAATATATTCCATTTTAAACTAAAAAGAGTTAATTATTTTTTAAGTTTACTATTCTATGAAATGTTTTGTTACATTTAATTTACTTATACGCTAAAATAAACTGAAAAATTATTTCTATTGAAATCACGTTAACTGGAAACTAAATGCATTATTTTTACTTCCTTGTACGAAGTGAAGGATGTATTGTAATTACGAAAAATTCCTGGTTTCATATTTCATTACCAATATATCAATTTTGACCACTTTCGAATGCAATTTAACGATGCTTTTGAGCAACATCTGTACGTAAGGACAGACTAAAGGCCTCATTTTCACCAAGCGAATAATGAAACTGATTTAAAATGGATTCAGAAGAGATTTTTTCGTGAAGTCTGTACGTACGTACAAATGTATGAATGTATCTCACATAACTCAAAAACGAGTAGCCTCAGAACGTTGATATTTTGTATATAGGACTGCTAAAGCATGCAGTCGTACACGCCCCTTTTGGGTTGCAATTGGCTCACCAAAAGTATATATATATATATATATATATATATATTATCTAGTTGAAGTAATTTAGCTTGAAGTTGTTAATTAATTTCATGCAGCTAACTACCTGGATACAAATCAATAATTCATTGGTGACCTATCTTTATTTCTTTCTGACACTTTTATTTGCAACATTTCTGGCGTTAGCGGAAAAAGGCTCAAAGCGGCGTTTTTCGTCGAATAACTTGAAATGTCTGAATCATTTCTCAAATTGCTTCCACCAAATATTATCGCCCTGCATTGTATTTAAGGAAACTAAATAATGAAGAATCTACTTGAATGTATGTGTGTTTCTTGCACTGTCAGGGAACAGCGGTAACTAGAGTCATAAAATTTTGAATAACATGGGCACCTGGAAGTCCGAATTTGGAATTTGCTTGATTACCTATTTCGTATTTTGTAAAATTTGTATTAATGTTTTAATCAAAAATTCAACAGTTTCAAAGCGAGCAGTGGCAACACTATACAAAATAAAACAATTTTATCTCCAAGCGGAAGACTGTCTATCGTATATTCCGAATAGATGCTGTTTATAAATGTATTTAGCACAATGTGGCGTTAGCCCAAATGCTCTGGAAACGTGTATGTGTCTGTAAATGAAAATAATGCCCATTTGGGTGTATTATAAAATATTAAAGCTTTAAGATTTTATTTTTTAATTTTCCTTCTTTTTTGTTTTGCAAGAACTTTTCCTAGACAATCAAAGTTTAATTAGTAAAAGTCATAGCAAAGACTAGACTTCATAAAGAATGTAAGCTCTTTCCTGACATATTGCTATTAAAAGCAACATGTCAAAAAGATTATTATCCGCAAACTAATTTCTAATATACTCTATTCCAGAATTAATAGCTATCCCTTGAAAATTATTTGTTCCTCGAAAGTACGTGCTTTGCGAGAGCAATTAGTTTCTTAACTTTTTTTGGTATAGTAATTTTTCTCTCTTTCTCCCATATTTCGTTTAACTTAAAAGGCTCATAAATTAATATACTTAAATAAATCGAAAGGATGTGTTCTTTGGAGAAAGATGTTTGATTAGCTAATTTCCTTCTCAAATTCTATTTTTTCTCGAGTATTCGCGGAACAATTTGTTTAATCATCCAGAACTATTCAAGTGCACTGAAGCAAAACTTATCGACGGATCAAACATCTTAAAGGACTTTTTTAATGAAATTTTAATTCACCTCTTTTCCGTCTTGGAAGAATCTGTGCCTTCTTTAAGGACTTCCAGTCACGCAAGCACGAGTTGAGCTTAAGGGCTCAACACCATTTTTCAGTCTGGACCATCCATCTTAGATTTTGATAATTTCAGTTGCTTCGAGGCTGACCAAAGGATACAGTTGCATTTAATAAAGAGTACTGCAACAGGCGAAACACGCAATCGTGTTTGTATTCTTAAGGATTCTTCGAATTAAAATTGTAAAGAAACCAGACTTAAGATTGCTTCCTTTTTCTTCGAATTAAATATCCTAAACTCTTTCAGCTTATTTTAAGTGTTGAGGTAGAAGGATACTTTAGAAGGAATGTAGTCTAAATTATGTTTTGTAACGTATATCTGACACATATTCTAAAGCAAAATTTAAAACAAAAATCTGAAAGCTTTCAGATTTTATATTACACTCAAAGGGGCGTCTTTCCTTTTACACTCTCTCACACACACATTTCAAGAGCATTTGGGTTAACGCCTCTTCGGACTGGAAGTATTTAAAAACAGCATAACGTGAGAATTTCCGATAGACAGTCTCGAGTGCTGGAAAAAAATGTTTCATTCCGTACATTTTTTGCCACTGCTTGCTTTGAAATTTTGAGTTTTTCAAACAAACATTCGTTAAAGTTTTACGAAATTTGAAAAGATAATAAAAGAAATTCAAAATTTGGGCTTCCAGGTGCCCATATTCGAGAAGAGGACCACTTTATACTAACTTTGGTGGCTACTAACTTTGGTGGCTCTAGGTTCTTTTCTTTCACATTCACGCAAATTCTTCACGATTTAATGTCTTTACATATAATACAAGACGGTAACATTTGGCGGCAACAAATTAAAAAGTGTTTCGCGTTTTTGGTGATTGCCAAAAATTGGCATTTTTGTCTCAAAATGCCATTTTGAGAATAATAACCCTTCTAGGGTAACGTCCCTTTTGGCTAAAAATAAGCAGAAATAGCTGTAAAGTTTAATGAATTCATTCCAGATACTATTCACTGTGTAAAGAGATTCTTCTGACTTATTCTTCTTTACGAAATTAATATTTAAAATTATCGTTAACAACCCGTAATTATACGTTGTGCTTTAAACTGATGGATATATTTATATTAAACTTCTCCGGTATATAAAATGGCATACAAAACAGGTACATAAAAATAATAACCCTTTTTGATATACATTTATACCTTGGGATACTTAACGAACTTTTCCAGTGAGAAATAAAAGGAAAATAGTGAATTCGTTAAAAGTTCTTTCGTTATTATAATACTGTTTAATGCTAAAATACAAATGCATTAGGTGAAAAATGCAGGGTAAAATAAATAAAGTATTGCGTATGGTACTGTACGTCAATAGTTTTCTGCTATACAGATGAAAAGCAATTTTTTCCTTTGCTCTAACGTCTCCGATCTTTTTCGTCTCTCGATCTCTAACGTCTCCGAGCGTATTTGGCAATGGATTTCACCCCCTTCCATCGCAACATTAGCCGTTTTATTAGCGTCTTTATCGTAGACACCATCGTACTCGATGTACGGTATGAAAAGCCAAGTCTCGGATACGCATACCATCTTCAAATTTGTCGACAATCTATTTTTTCACCTCCACGGTGATCCTAACAATTTTATTCATTGATTTTTCTTATTAACTTTCCTAACATACATTTTTTTATAAATTTACGAAATACGTACGCTAAAAAAACAACACAAAATCACTTGAAAATTCAGAGTTATAGCGCGGGGTGTTTACTGAATTGTAGCAACAGTTATGACATTGTCTGAAAGAGATAAACAAGTGTAGAGACCGCATCGAAATCGAATCATATTCGAAGCAAATATCGTATCTTCTTATTCGAAGCAAATATCGTATCAACAAGAATCTTCGGGCCCAGACAGGATGTATACTAACTTGGATATGTTTCAAAATGGACCTATGCCGAAGTATCACTGCGTTGCTTATTGGATTCTTTACTCAAAATTAAAGTTACATTGAGTTCCTCATACGAATTAGACGTGTTAATTATCTTGCGAAGTTAGTTCTGCGTTGACTACAGAATCCATTACTGTATTGTATTGTTCTTATTTTTTTACTGTTATTAGTTATTCTTTTATATCATAAAACACATTGCGAAAGGATATTTTTTCTTGGCAACATATGGTGCGGGCTTTGTATAACTGTAATGGGTATTGTAATTGAATAACTGTAACTGATTTTTATATTAGCTGTAACCGATCTGGCCCTCATTTGCCTTCCAGTAATTTCGAGAAGCAGAAAGAACTAGAGATTTCTTGACCGCCGGGGAAAAACTATATAAAACCGGAGAAAGCGTCAGTTTATTAGTCGTTGTCAGTTCAAAGCTGAAGTTGGAGTTCTGAGCTAAAGGATCCCATTCCGTTCGATTTGAGATTCCGTTCCTTTTCAGAACTGAATTTGGAGTTCAGAGCTGAAGTTGAGATATCCGAAAGAGACGCGCTTTGCATTGCTTTATGTTTAACGTTCTTAGTAGTTTGAAGTGTAACTGCTGATTGTACTCTGTGACACTGCGAAGAGCTATAGGACTATTTTAGTGGAAAATTACAGAACTGTGAAATGTTGCTTTTGCTAAAGTAAGTTTTATCAAGCTATCATCGGTTCTACGTGCATTCAACTTGTTACCTGAACCCATACGCACGCAACAATATTATAATATTAAATATTAAATATTAACCACAGAAATATGCTGCATCGTTTAAATAAAATTAAAAAAGTATATTAAACAGAGTGAAGAATAAACAGCAGGCATCCCAAGAAGAATAGCTATAGTTTTGGTCTTTGAATAGCTGCTGTTTTTGTTTTGCCAGACGCAAAATTGTAAACAAGCTCGTTTATTAGACAACAAAGACGGTGGTCTTCTTTTTCTTTACTGTGGTCTTAAAGTTTGTGACAAGACGAATTTCATAGCATCTTAGTTATTAATAACAAATATTAGATAAACACGCTTAAAAAAGTTATTCAAAAATAATACCTCATTCTACTTTACTATAAATATCTCTTCGTAGCTAACCTCCTTGTTTGTCATCGATCACCACCATCAAAATTGTCGAAAAAGTGGATGAAACTTAATCTTCCGCATGGCATATTAGCAATAAAGTATTTTTATTTTCTCTCTTCGAAGAGTCTCCCGCAGTGATCCATCTATCATGCACATATCCTCGAATCATGTTTAAGTGAGACTCATATTTTTTTTTATATAAATGCGCTGTTAAACATTACGCCTTTCATTTTGATGTTAATAAAGATTAGACATTGAGAAGAACCTTAAAGAGAGACACAAAGGAAAGTGTCCTTGAAGATGCTATATTTAATAGGTACTTTCTTAAAATCATAAATGACAAAGAATAAATACCAGTTGAATTATGAATAATTCTGTAACATGTATGTTTCTACACGTAAGCGTTCTAAAGCAACGTTGCTCAAATTTTCTCGAGGGAACTATGGAATGAATATTGAGAAAGCCTTGGAGTACACTTCGCAAAGCGTTAGAAAATTAAAACTATTCTCGTATGGTCTTTAACTAATAATAAACTGTGTGATTTTTTGGCATACACTTGATTGATGTTATTCTGATTCTTTCATTTACAAATTCACATTATTTGACGATCTATTTTCGATGACAATTGCGATGATAATAAGTTGTAATTTATTTTCATAATAAATTTATTACACTTTGTGAATTTCTCTTGTTTTACTACAAGCAGTGCAATATGATATCACAAAAGTATCATTGTTTCCCTATGTAAAAATATTTGAGCGTTTACTGTAATGTATGTAACATTTGGGCTTTCATTTTTTTACAGAAATTTCTTTTAATTTGGTTTTTCTGTTTGTTGGCTTGCTCTTTGGATCGTTTGCTTATTTCCATGAAATGCTGAAATTACTCTTTAAGTCTCTTCTATCGATCTGATGTTCTTGAAAATGTTTCATGCGGGCGTATTTGAAACGAAAATGAAATGTCCAAAAGGAAAATTGATGTACTCAGTTCTTTGACAAAATTTTGGCGAATCGTTTAAAATTTGCTTTTCACTATTTTTACAATTAAAATTACTTTTTGCACAGAAACAAAAAATTCGGCCAACTTTTAGGAAGACAAAATTTTAAAGTTAACTTTCTGTCCCATGGGGAAAAAGACCGAGAAGATGATGCACCAACTGACATATTTCACCGTGCTATTAAGAGTTTCAAATATAAAGAAATAACAGCCACTTTAGACCTAGCTCTACTTACACTTTTAAATTGTTGATAATTTTACAAGTATTGCATGCAGATTAATTACAGGTATAAAAAAACCTTAACCGGAAATGAGAACAACGTAATGTAGTCATTTCTATAGGAAAAAACGCACAATTTACCAACATATCAAACTAAAAAACAGAGCTCACAGAACCGGGTAAGAGTGTTGGTGTGTGTATATATATAAATTAAAAATAAAAGCAATTAAAAGTAAATTAAAGAGCCTATGACTTGCGTTAAAGCTGCAAAGTAATAAACCAATATTTCATAAAAATTTATATACGTTTATTGTGGCTCATTGCAAAATAAAGCTACTAATGAAACTAGGCCTGTTAGAAAGCGTTTGATCGAATTATGATCCATCCAGTACCAATCTGATGTGCAAATAAATTTGCGGTTAATTAAATAATACATTTTTATTTTCATGGAAATTCAGTAAATGAATCTAGCACAAAAAGTTTAATCGTAGAATATATTCGCTAAAATGCTAAAAAAATAACAAATATGTTATTCCTCGTAACTTTAAGTCTTACGTTACTAACCTAATCTTCAAGGAAATCCCATACTGTAATAATATACGACACTGATCCCTTCTCGAGTGGAGTATTAATCATCTTAGTTCTTTCTTCGCTGAAACCAATGATAAATTTCCTTTCCGTAGGAACCTAAAATGAAACTGTTAGTCTATAAGGAAGTTTCAGCATTTTTGTTCGTCATTTAGAAGTCAAGTTAATCAAAGACAAAACTCAAAAACATTTTAGTAATTTTCATTGAGTTTCATGTATAATAAAATCCGTTCAGATTCGTTGTAACAAAAAACTTGCAAGCGATTGCAATTTTGCAGATAATAAAATGCATTTTCAGTATTATTACGTTTTAAACTGAATGCTAAATTTCTTGAAGGGTGTTCCAGTCCTTTCAATATTCTAGATATAGAGGCTATACAATTTTCTATTCTTTCAATAATATGCATATGACAAATTTCATAAAACATGAATGAAAAACGGCATGCTTTCAAATTGCTTCAATTGAATAATGTAAAATTCTAAGCTAAAATTTTTTAAAATTCTTCTTTTCTACGTCCATTCTTTCAATATTTGTAAACTAGACTCTCTTATGCACCGGAAAATAATAAATAATCTTATTTTGATCTTCTAGTACCTTTTATTCAAGTATTACTAAGTAATTATTAGTAGCTAACAGCTATATTGGAAAAGAATATGGGTAATAGTTTATAGGAGGTTATTTTAATTTCCTAATAGTTATTTTTTACTTCCTTGTACGAAGTAAAAAGGAAGTATTGTAATCGCGAAAAGTTTCAGGCATCATATTTCAACGCAAATATCCATTTTCACCGCTATCGAATGCAATTTAACGATTTTGTTTGCGTAACATCTGTACGTAAGGACAGAACAAAGGGCTCGTTTCCTCCTCAAAAAGTTGCAAAACTAATTTAAAATGAATTCTGAAGAGAATTTTTCGTGACGTCTGTGCGTATGTACGTACGTATGTATCTCGCATAACTCAAAAACGAGTAGTCGCAGAACGCTGAAATTTTGCATATAGGACTGCTATAACATGTAGATGTGCACCTCGTATTTTAGTTGCAATCGGCAGCACCAAAAGTATATATATATATATATATCCGCTCTGTTACTCGGCTCAGTGATCTCAGTTTGTTTATTCTTATGTGTTTGTAAATTGTGCATTTTTTGCTTTCAAAATGATTGAATTATGTTGTTCTTATCTTCCGGTTAAGGTTTTTATGCCTTTAGTAAATCTGTATGCAATATTTTTAGAATTAAAAACAATTTAGAAGTTATTTAAGTGCCGCGAAGCCTAATAATTTTTGCCATGAAAGCCACTGCTGGTTTACATTTGAAACAGCAGAATAGTAGATTTGTTGCCAATCTAGAGAAAATAAGCTTCGCAATAACAAAGATAACGTCTTCTTTTATTATTTCAAATGAAATCATGCTTAATCCATTATGGAATTTATTCAGATATTTGTTTACCATAGTGGAAATAAGTGTTTAAGATTTACTTCATAATTTTCAATACAGACATTTTGAGTTTTTATGTATTTTGCCTTGTCCCGAAGTGAGAACTGAATTAATTGAATGCGAAATACTGAATTGTCTGTGAAAATCTGTTTCTTTTCTTTCTTTTCTTTTCTTTTTTTTTTTTTTTTTTTTTTGTTTGTTTTGTTTTTTGCTTAATTTCTTTTATACATCGTTTTAGATTTATTATAGTATTTGAATAGAACATGTGGCAACGATTAGACAATTCTTAAGATGATATAAATTTTGAGCATTCTGAGTTAAAAAATGGATGAAACGTAACGCTGTTAAGTGAACCTAGGGCTAGAGTGTCGCTATGGTAAACAAATATGGCGAATTTTAAAGAGTGCATTTATTCTGTTGTGGTTTATGCGCTATCGAGGAGGTGGATTTAATTCAATTCAATAAGTTTAAATGAAATGCACGAAAAATGCCATACAAGGAAGTCATGTGGTGCACACATCAGATTTTTATTTTTTAATAAACTTTCCTTTACTTTCTTGTTCGAATCCCGCGAACGGGCTGGCTGCATGGGCGTTTTCGTGGTTTTCTCCATGTGTCATGTGTATATGAGCCAGTTACCCTTTGAAATTCCTTCACGAAAGTATCCCTTACCTTAGGCAGATAGCCCTCAAGGATTTGACAAAATCACATAAACCAAACCTTAATTTGTTTTTAATTTTTCACCTAGAATTTCCGGCCAGAATGAGGTTTTATGTAAATGAATTAGTAGCAATATTTAAGTTGAAGTGTCCTTCACTTCAGTAGAAGAGCCTAGTATTCGCCGGTGAGCTTGAATAAGGGTTAACTTTTGTTGCTTTCTTTTGTGCAGCTTCGGCTGGTTCTTAGTTTAGTTACCAGTAGATAAGTTTCCTATTTTATATCTGAAGCCCAAGTGGAAGCTTGCTGTAAGCTTGAGAGGGGCCGTTTTAAAATATTTTGAGTTGAACAAAAAGGGTAATTTAACTCTTCTTTGGACTTGTGATTGAAGCATTAAAACCAAGCAACTAGTCGCTAACTATTCTTAAGGATTCTAGCTGCTAAAGACTACCAATTTAGCTAGAGCATTATAAATTATATTACTAATAGGCTTCAGGAATTTACATATCTGTTAAAATAATATTCGCTTTTTTATAATTTCTGCAAAACTTAGGAAATTTACCTGTGTGATATCAAATTTTAATCTTTCCTTAATAACCGAAAATCCAGGAAAGTTAAAGTTTTTGATAAAAATTTACATCTTTATCACTTATGACTCTGACTTACATGTGCTATTGTCTGTTTATATGATTGAATACATGACTGAGCTATATGAATATAAAGTTTTAGAAAAAAAAAGTAGATTTTAAGAGCTTGTAAAGTTATAGTTGCTAGCATTATAAAAAAATGGCCTGGTTGTATGTTGTTCTGGGTTTGACCCAGTTCCATCAACCATAGCAAATGTCTGTGAGTTTAGATAACTAAAATGTTTACTAATTTAGGTATGTAAAAGATGAAAGCTCGCTTTGGCTTTCAGGTATTAGGTGTCTAAATTGCAAACAGAACTAAGAAATTAAAAACCATTCAGATAAAACAAACTATCAGTAGGCTAACTGCATAGGTTTAAATACTTGCGCAGAACTGAAAACGTTAAACGTATAATACAACTGCAGTCGAACTTGCTCTTATGCAAGTATTAGAAAATTCCAATTCACAAAAATAAATTCCAAACTCAAATTACATTTAAGATTCAAAATTCACAATCATGGCCGAAAAAATTAAAAGTATCTGTCTACAAATTATAGAGACATTAGGTTAGTTGGAAAAACTGGAGAGAGGAAAAGTTAGAAAACGCCTTCGCCGGGAATCGAACCACGGACCTCTGGAATACCGTCCCAGCGTGCAGAATCACTACACCACGACGGCACGCTAAGAAGGCGGGAGAAATACCTTGTAAAATAATTATCATGTAATTTTAAGCATGCTTTTGTGTTTTCAAATTTACTGAGAAGGAATCTTCCGAATTTTTTCGCAAATTATTTATCTTACATCTCTTTTAACAAGATAAAGAACGTTTAAATATTTATTTTGCCCCACCAGCGGCCGAGGGATAAAAGCCGCTGAACATTGGTAATCCGGTTCAGCTCTCAAGGTTTGGCGAATTGGCTGGCTGACCTGGCTTTCCTCATGTCTAACGTTGATACGATCCAGTTTCCGTTAAAAAGACTTCCAGGGGTATCGATCCTTTCTATATAGTGCGAAAGGAAAGTATTTACGTTTGAGCAATACTTAATTTTTATAGTTGCGTTTTGGCTAGATAGATTTTACAAATAGATCTTGAAAATAACTATAATTAATAGATTCTGTACATATTTAATTATTATCTTATTATTATTATCATTATAATTACTATTAATTTAAATATTATTCAGTACATACTTAATTTGAAAAATATTAAAATTGAGCAATTTGATAGAGGAATTGAAATTATGTTGACAGGTATGGATATAAAGGTCCTACCTTTTAATTACTTCGATGATTCCTAATACATTAAATAGCATAAACAACTGAAATATTTCTAAAACTAGATATTGTTTTAAACCTATTAGATGTGATATTTGATTGTTGTACTGAACGTAAGCTTCTTTAATCATACATGGTACAAAACTTTCATGAATACTTCAACTTCAACTTTAACCTTTTCCAAATAAACAGAACTAAAATAAAATAAATCAATCGTTTATGTTTAAAGCAGTCGCAGTATAAAACATATATAGATTAAACACTGAGATACTATTTCCGAAAATATGTTTTTATAATTAAGAATCGAAAGGTTTATCATCTGCGGAAAGATCTATTTCAGTACATATATGCTATGCAGATCTGAGAACCATTTTCACTTTGTTTTTCCTTACGTATTCGTCGACCGTTCGGAAATATTCTGACAGCTGAGAAATTCGTGAAATATTTTCTGTATTCTTTGAGACGGACTTTATTTTGCATTTATTCTGAAAGCCGTAAAATGTTTACTGCATTTCCTCTGATGTGGACATATCCGCATCTGCATCACTTGTTCCTCCAGCAGTATTCTTGCGCGTAAGCCGCTGGTGTCCTTTTTTGAACGCTTGTTAACAGAATACACTCGCACTAAAAATATTTTCAAAAACTTTTGTAACTAAGCTACAGTTAGGAGGAAAAGCAAAATATTACTTATCAGCACTCACATGTTCTTTCAATGAACCGGCAGCCGGTATAGTGGTTAGTGTCCCTGACAACTGTAGCGATGGTCCCGGGATCAAATCCTGGAGAAGGCATGGTTCTGACTGTCCGTCCTTTCACAGGAGATAACGGTTGTCGCCTATTAGTACTTCCATACTAAAATGGCTACCTCTTCCGGCTTTTGTAATTGCGCAAGGCTAATGTTATTAAATAAAGCGCCTGGACATTAACAAAAACAATTTTCAGTGATAACGTAGATAAATACATCCATGCGCAAATATTAAAAGAATTTGTTTAGTTGTACAATATGCGTGTCCTTTCTTGAACTTTGTCGAATAATATTTACGTATTTAACAGCTTTAAAATAATTTTATAATTATGAATCCATCAGTAGGTCTCAAAACATGAAATAAAATATGAAGAACATTCTCAACAGCGGTTTTAATTTCTCTTAAATTTAAAATTTACTCTTTATTATTACATTAGCTATGCCAATTATCCTTTTAACCCACTGCAGAAATTGTTGTCAACCTTGTATATGTCTATGTTTTTCGTCATTATTGTAGAGACTTCTAAACAACGGTTTCTAATCTCTTAAGCGACATGCTGTTAAACAATCCATTGCCGTCGACCAATATATAAAATAAAATGAAATTCTGAAGAGAAGTAAAGGAAAGAGTGTCCCGAATATTTATTTCTTATCTCATTTTCTTATTAGCTTTTGCATTATTTTTCAATAATATGCAGGGAAATTCTAATTGACAGTCTTTTTTTTTAATTATGGCTTTACAAAATCGATAGAATAATTGTAGTCATTTTATAATTTTGGTTTCAATTTAAACAAAAGATACTTTCTAATGTGTGCTGCAGTGTGAAGCAAGAGAGCTGTTGAAAGTTGCTTGTTATCTGTTTTTGCGATTTGTTATGGAATGAGAAGTTTTTTATTTATTTTTTCGTTGTTAATGAGAGAAATTTCGGTTGAGAAGACCAATTTAATTTAAAGGTATGTCAGCATAAAAAACAAGATGGCTTTTGCTTGCTTTAGTAATATTCCCTAATGTTATTTAAATTTCATATTTAGCAAATCTGAATGTACATATTGCTGTAGTAGCTATAAGTAGCAAATTTGAAATGGAAAATATTTGGTCAATTTTTTTCTGCCAGCACAGCATAGTGATAAACATCTCTTTACAGGAAGTAGAAAGTTTAAAATAAGCTTAAAATTAAATAATCATTTACTTATAGTAAACAAAAATATTTTAATATTAGCAATGGATTGCCGATGACATGCATGATATATTTATTTCTGCTAAAGTAATGAATTAGTAGGTGCAGACAAATTGATAAAAGTGAACAATAAATGGCTGTTTACCACTTTGAAGCCAAAAGAAAAGCACTTTCTAATTGTTTCATCAAACGATTCGTTGCAACTCGAATTAATTCCTTATCTATCAGACCAACCGATCTAGGAAACCATTTAATAAGAAAATAAACTTTGGTGCCCCTTGAGACTGTCAGGCGACTTCAAGTCTTGTCTAATTACAACAATGACAAACTCAAAAGAAGGTTTAAAAGCAACCTTTTTATTAAAGCTTTAAATCTAACAATTTGCACTGCTCGTACTTACAAAACGATCCCCGATACTTTCGGAATTAAGCTACCATAAAATGTAAATTAAGGTAATTAACTCACAAAGCAAAGCCCCTAGCAAGCTTTGGCCGAAACGTTTCTAAAATGCACGAGCTAACTCGGCTAACAAAATTCCAATGTCGATTCGAAGTAATTCTTAGAGCGGGGAAATGAAATATAACCAAGGTAAGTTTCTAAGGATTAGTTGTCACATCTTTTCTGCTAACTTTATTCTTATACAGACTTAGCCAATTGGGATCTAGTAGGAGCTGAAAAAAGTAAAGTCGATAATACAGACAAAGTAGTAATCAACTTAAATCTTACACCATAAAATCATTTCTTTTGCTAAGCTTCCAACTCAGACAATGTAGAACATTCCAGATACTTGTAACATACTTATAAATAGGCTTAAATTTCGGTTGAATAATTATACTTAAGTTTCATAAAATTTACATACATATGTTAAATACATAAAAACTACGTTACTCCAAGCAAACAGAGTGGGGTGAATAAGAACAATCCCACCGCGCAAACTACTTCATTGTACAAATAGACAGCTAGCAAGAGGACATCATTTCCCCGCAGTTAACAAGATTTATTACAAGACATGGTCTCTTTCCTGAATATTTTAATAGACACAGTGCCAGCAGCAGCTATCTCTGTGTCTATGAAGAAAGTGCTACCAGAGATCATTGTCATACCATCTGCCCATTTACCAGAGCCCACCTTATATTTACCCCACCTTAAAATTCTCAGTAACAACACACGTTTCTGCAAGTTTATGGTAAAAAAACTTCATCTGGTGGAAATGATCAACCAGATTATCAACAAACGTGCCAAACTCGGAACTGAATTATGGCTCATTATATAATTTTTTAAAAATTTTATTTAATATTTTTTCGGGGGCGGGGGTTAATAGGAACATTGCTTAGAGTAAGAACTAACATTCACTCACTTTGTTCCTACAAGTTTAACTTTCTGTATTACTACAATACCTAGACATCATGCAATGTACGTTTGTAAATTTCTGTAAAGTGTATTTGTAATGTGTACTATAGTAAAATGTATGTTCTGCTGTAAAATACGAGTAATTTGTGTACTTGAAATAATGTAATAACTATGTAAATTATGTAATTATGTCCTGTGCCACAACGGATATAATATCATAATATCTTACTATGTTATTTGATGTATCTTCTAAAGCTAGATATACGGAGGCGTAAGACCACTAACCTCTTGGTAGAGGGTTGCGTCTCTTGTGAACTGTCAACTGTTTAACTATGTATATATCTGTAGAACAAGTGTAACGTACTTGAAAGAGAGACGAAGAAAAAAACAGTCGCGTGTAAAAAAAATGGTTATCACCTTAATGACATGTTTTGCTCCAAGCTATAAAAAATTCACTCTGAAACATAGCAGAATATTTTTGAAACGTTGGAGAATACTAGCCATTTAATATTGTTTGATACTATTCCTAATTTAAAGGCAGTTCATGAAAATACTCCTCAAGACATTTATTTCGATCGGTGATGTTTTACATTCATAACACTGAAACATATTCTTTTGGAAACCGATGTTTTATTACTTACGCAGTAGTCGCTAAAAGGTTAAAAAAAGTGAGGTAGATGGAACGTGGGAGTAAAAAAATTGCTTCGGTGATGAATTGATGATCTCCGGTCGCAGATGGCGGCGGAATCTCGTTGTGCTGTTCCACCAGCTTGAAAAGGAGGAGGAAAAAAAAAGGCAAGAATTCCGTTCTAAATTCCGTACATTTCTATCTTCACAAACTATATGAAGGTCGATCGCCTTTAGATATATTTTAATGCAGACCGACGATGCCTCATTTTTAGGGCTCTGAAATTGTGGGATTACCATATGCATTGAATATTTTAAAATGGAACGCACCACTTTTTGATTTCTAGTGGTCTCTTATAAAAGGAACAAACATCTGTATTTGGATAAGAATTTCAGTATTCCCAAATATTGAAAATGTATCTTTCTTTTTGCTGCAAAGCGGATACTTCACATCTTGGATATTCTCGACGGTTAGATGCTCGAATAAAATTTTTCAACCGTGCCTCTAAGCGAAACAAAAGTCAGTCTTTCTTAAAGAGAATAAATAATCGATTTCGTAAATACAAGCTAAAGATACATTCGGATCGATGTTATCCCTTATCCATACTGTTGGAAGAAATTTATTCGGATTAAATATTAGATGAAAAAATGCTTTGAATACTAAAAAATTTATTTGAGTATTAAAGATCAAAAAGCGAATTCGAGACTCGGAACGATAATTAATACACCTGAGAATTAATATTTTAATAAATATTCTATTGCAGTTCTTAACATGCACATAGTATATAAGGTATTTTCTTCCTCCTTCCTGCATTCCTTCGTGGTGTAACGGTAGCACAATCGGTGCGTATTCGAGAGGTCCAGGTTCGAGTCTCGGCGAGGGTGTTGCACATGTTTCCCATTTCCTGCCTCAAAATAATCTAATGACTCTATAGTGTCGCCCAAACTAAAATGTAGCGGATGCTGATTCTTTATCACCAGGATTTGGCGATTGGTCTCCTAGTCCCCAGTCGCCCTTTAAAAGGGGGAGAATATAAGGTTACAAATGAGAGGAATACGACCCCATCAACCTGGTCTAAAAATAGACTTTATCATATTGTTTAGGTCGGCTCTGGATTATATAAGGTATTCTCAACCTCCTTTCTGCATGCCTTCGTGGTGTAACGGTAGCACAATCGGCGCGTATTCGAGAGATCCATGTTCGAGTACAGGGGAAGACATTGCACATTTTTTACGCTTCCCATTTCATAAATAACCTAATGTCTCTAAGTATCCTACAGAAATTTTTGAAAACCGGATTAAGAATATACAATAATATACAATATTATAATTGTTATTTTCCTTATTTACAATCGTTATTATTGAAAAGTTGCCATGTATACTAGAAGACATTCTAATCTTCTGAAACGTCTTGTGCAGAATCTCGACTCGAGTACTCTAAGTTTTTTAGGTAATTTCTGTTTATTTGCATTTCTAGTTATATTTAGTGCAATATTTTTTCCCAAGAAAGATATAAGAAGTGTTTTACAATTTCACATCAGTAAATTATCTTTTTGTTAAGAAAAAACTGTAATTTTTACGTTACTTCGGTTTCTCACTTGGAATTATAGAATTACCTTGTGTTCCATCATACTATAACATATATGTAGAGAAGATAATAAATACCCTGACCAAGAAACGAAACGGGCATTGTGCCATTTCCATGGGCAGAAACTGCTTACCTCTCTAATTATGAGAAGACCCACTAGCGGCAAAGCGGAAAAGTAGTACTAAAACTAAAACTAGTAGTTCGGTCGGGGTTGGAATCCCGGTTGAACGGACTGGATGTACTGGCGTTTTCGTGGCTTTTCTTATGTGTTATGTGTATACGAGCAGGTTCTCTTAGAACATGGATTGGCAAAACGTTTTGGTCTCGGGCCAGAAACCGAAAAAGAAATTGGGCGGACGAAGATAAATTTTTCAAAAATTTTATAAACAATATACAAGTATTAAAATTTAAATATGTTAATGATATGAATGAAATTGCGATTTTAAAAGTTCCTTACATTAAGATTCGAAGTGAGATGTACTATGCTCATCTGTCAGTCTAATTCTGAAATAATTCTTTCTAAGGTTAATAGTTGAAAATACTTTAGCACTGATTTTTTTGAGCGTGAGATATTAAATTTGAAAAACTTACTTTCGATAATGATTTGTTAAACTCTAACTTTGGCATATTTAGAAACAACTGCTTGAGATGATAATTAGATTGCAACTCAATTACTTCAAGCTTCAAATCTGACATCACTGCTTCACAATTTACGTTGAAAGGCATGGTAACAATATCCAATTATGTTTGAACGGCACTGAAATCTTGAAATCCGCCTTCGAACTCAAAGTGCAGTTTTTTGAAGTCATCATCATAATTCTTAAGCTTCTCTTCATTTACTGAGGCATTCTCTTCATTAACTTCATTTACTTGAATTTAACCTCGGGAAATGTGACAGGTCGTTCTTACCTAGCTGCCCAGCAAACAGGTTAAATTTTAGTTTAAAAGCTTTGAGATGAGCCCAGATATCGTTGATAAATTGGAGTTTCCCTCGCATTTTGACATTTAAGTTGCTCGTATGACAAAGAAGATCTGTGGAAAATTCAAAGTCCGAAAGCCATTATGTGTCTTCTAACATTTCTCCCTCCGCAGAATACCGTTTCTCATGGAAGAACGACACAATGTCGTCTTTAAGCTGCCAAACTCGCTCGAAAACACATCCTGCATTAAGCCACCTTAATTTCGAGTAATACAATACATCATAGTATTCAGACTGCATGGGTTGAGAAAATCTCGAAATTGCCTGAGAGTAAGCCCACGAGATCGGATAGTATTTACAAGCTTCACGACTGCATCAAGCACGGGTTTCATATTCAATGCAGATTTACACAGAGCATCTTGATGTAAAACACAACGTAGAAAAACAAAATTGTTCCCGGGTTAGTTTTTATTAAAGCTTCCAAGAAATCCAGATTTTTTTCCTGTCATATTTGGTGCTCCGTCAGTCATAATATTGCATACATTTGTTATATACACTTTCAAAGTTTAAACCCCTTACAGAAATTCACGAAAAATATCATATCCCGTTCTAGTTACTTTTAAAGAACGCATGTACGCCACTTCCTCTGTAATTTCAAAGTTCTCATCAATACCTCTTATAAACAATACTAATTGAACAGTATCATTTATATCAGTGCTTTAATCCATAGCTATGGAGCAAAATTTTATTATTTATTTTTATTAAAAACTGGCCAATCTTTGACTTTAATTCTGAAGTCAAATTTTTATTGATGTCTTCGATTCTAGAAGTCACCTTTTTCGAGATAAGCTTACAGTCCCAAAATTATTTTTCTTGTCTGGACATAAAACATCAAAAACTTGGAGCATGCATTGTTTAATGAACTCCTGTTTATGAAAAATGAAAATGAAAAAATTGTTAATGAAAAATGGAGTTGACGCGAGAACATTATTTGGCTATGATTTTCTATGATTTTAAAATGGGTAAATCAAGAAGAATGCATTGAACATCTACAATTAGCATTTAGAAATGAAGGTTCACATCGCGTTACTATATTCAGACAGTTTACAGAATTTTACAGAGGTTGCAACTCTCTTTAGGATGAAGAACACACAAGAAGTTGTCAGCAGTAATCCCGGGTAATGTATCTGCCATACGGAAAACGTTAATCGATGATAATCGCTGCACCTACCAAATGATACAGAAGGAAATTAATATTGGATCCGCCACCATACATAAAATTATTCATGAAGAACTGCATATGAAAAAACTAGATTGTCGTTGGATTTCCCATAATTCAACTGAGCATCAAAATTAGAGGGTTTCAGAATCAGTAAAGAAACCCTTAAATTACTGACAGATGGTGGTCATCGTGTTATTTCTAAAATCGTAATTGGCGATGAAACGTACATACCATTTTTTGACGTTCCAATACATCAAAAAGTATGGGTTTTGAAGATGACCCTACGCCCACAATGTCCAAAAGACAACATGCCAAAAAGGTAATGTATGCCGCTTTCTTCAGAAGTACAGGATTGATCAAAGTCATCAAGCTGGAAGGACAGAAGACAGTCACAACTAACTAGTACATAACTTACTGTCTTCCAGAAATTCTTCAAGAAGTGAAAATTAGAAGGCTCGTGTTCCACCATAGCAATGCATCTTCTCAAAATGCAAGAAAGACAACTGAGTTTCTTGAACAAAAACACATTAAAGTGATGGAACATCCACCCTATTCACATAGTCTAGCTACGTGTGATTTTTGGTTATTTTTTAATCTAAAAAAGAACTTACGTGGACTTCGGTTTTATTCCGAAGGTAAGACTGATGAGAATACGAATGCTTTTTTTATCATCGATTCCAAGAAATGAATTGTCTGAGGAATTAAATCTTTGGAAAATTCGCCCACAAAATTGCACTGGTGGTGAAGAAGACTGCTTTGAACACTTCTAAAAATTCGGAAGTATAACTTTTGTGGTGTAGTGGCCGAAGCCGCTACGCAAACCCTAGGTTGTGACATAGGGTTGAAATTAATTTCAAACTCAAGTTTTAACAATAACATGAATTTTAATAAGATGAAAACCTTAACAGTTGCATATCTTGACAGTATGGGACATATCTTGACAGTATGGGGATATATTTAGTCCCATAATTTCAGAATTTTGTTACAGGAAAAATGCTCTAACGCATTATACGCCAGCAATGATCTTTCTTAGCTGGCCAACATGCCCATAGCTCTAAACAAGAGAAATTCTCCTCTCTTCTCAGGAAACCACCTTATATATCTCCTTGTATTTACTTGCGCTGAACTCTCGGGGGGGGGGAGATTCTTTCACTCATACATAACAAAGTGTCCATCTCGTGACCCTGATGAAAAGACTTCTTTTACCTCTTTATCCACTGGAGTGACCAACGAGGCTGCAACCGAAATCGTTAACTAAGGTACAGGATTTCACCACTGATATGAAAACAATTGCACTCTGAAATCACTCATGCTAGACAAAGAACCTTATGCCACCTTATCACACTTTAGAAACCGATATGTATCTCACTAATTTCAGAGTGACCCTCGTATTAGCAGTAATATATGTAATGTGATATTATTCATTAGCGTTTGTAATACCAAACACAGCATTTGCACTTCTTGTGATAAAGCTATAACCCATAGTTACTATAAAAATATAAATACGCATTTGCCTAAGTCGCATCTTTAAACCAGATTTATTAATGATAAATATACATATATATTACCGATTCTAGAGATTTATATGATTATCCGAAAACTGGATGTGATAGGATAGGATAGGAAGAAGCAGATGGGACACCAAAACCTCATAGCTGACCAAATGACCTCATAGCTGAATTTAAATGTACAAAGCCAAAAGGCAAAAAAGCATTAATTTGTTGTTTATACAGCATTTAATTTTCTTAGCACTACAATGCAAAGAGCCTTTCTTGCACTTTGTTAAAGAAGTTATATTAAAGTACTTTTCTTGTTAAAGAAGAGTAGCTAACACCTCACTTTACAAAATTCGATTACTTAGTATTAAATAGCAGAAGAGACAATATTGAAGATTGTCTCTTCTGCTATTTGCTTCTGCTATTGAAGATTGTAAAAAGTTGGACAAATTTCTGTCTGTCATAACTCAGTAATGCATACCTGTAGCAGAAAGTTCTTTCATAATGCATTAGATAAAGTGCTTCGAAGGAGTAGACAGGCTGTTGCGAAAATGCCTAGTGTCTTTGCTATCAAACTACGGAAACGATCTAAAAGCAGCCAATTAAGATAGAGAATACGATGTCGTTTCGATTTAGAACATTACACTTTAATTGAATGCACTTTAATTATGTTCATAGGACTAGTGTGCAGTATGCACGAAGAGCATTGGAATGATCTGTAATTAATGATCTTCCAAATTGTGATATAGTACGGAATTATTCGTGTAATTGTATTGTTAATTGTAATATTGTTAACTATAATTATAATTTTATATTACATTACAGGTTTCAGCTAATAAGAACTTTATTCTGATATATTTTATCGCATGTATACATATGTTTTTCTTAGTCTAAAGGGGTGATAGCCTAGAAGGGCTATTAGTCTCGAAATGGCATTTTGCGTCGAATATTAAATGCGATGTATTTACTTTTAAAATTGTTGTCCCCAAATATTATCTCCCTCTTTTATATTTAAAGAAAATAAAGAATCTGCATAAATGTTTGTGTGTTTCTCGCATAGTGAGAAAACAACGGTACCTAGAATCATAAAATTTTGAATAACATAGTCGGTCACCCAAAAATTGGTATCTGGAAGCGCGAATTTGGAATTTATTTTATTATCTACTTCATATTTTGAAAAACTTTAATGAATTTTTTATTAAGAAACTAAACGATTTCAAAATGAGCAGTGACAACGCTGTAGGTTATAAAACATTTTTATCTCCAGCGCGTGAGACTATCTATTGGAAACTCTAAAGATATACTGTTTTTCAAAAATTTTTTTAAAACTATTTTTTAAATATTTCTATTTCTTTTTAAAGTGGCGTTAGCCCAGACGCTCTCAAAACGTCTGTGTGCTTGTAAAAGAAAAAATCTGATGTATACACTACATGACTTCCTTGTACGGAATATTAAATTATACGTATTTTTTCTTGCATTTCATTTAAACTTATTGGATTGAATTAAATCTACTTCGCCGATAGCACATAAACCACAATAGAATAAATGCATTCTTTAAAATTCACTCTAGTATTTGTTTACCATAGCGACACTCTGGCGCTAGATTCAATGAACAGTATTATATTTCGTTCATATTATAATTCATAATGCACAAAATTTATATCATTTAAAGAATAGAATTATCTAATCGTTGCCATATGCTCTGTTCAAATATTATAATAAAGCTAGAATGATGTATAAAAGAAATTAAGCAAACAAAACAAAAAAGAAACAGTTTTTCACAGACAATTTAGCATTTCTCATTCAATTAATTTAGTTATCACTTCGCGAGAAGGCCAAAATACATAAAAACTCAAAATATATATATTAAAAATTACGAAGTAAATCTTAAACACTTATTTCCTCGAAAAAATTCCAGAAAGGATTAAGCATGATTTAATTGGCAATAATAAATGAAGGCGTTATCTTTGTTGTTGCGAAGCTAAGTTTCTCTAGATTGGCAACAAATCCACTAGTCTGCTGTTTCAAATGTAAACAATCAATCACCGCCATAAAAAAAGGCTTAGCGGCACTTAAACAACTTTAAAATTGTTGATAATTCTAAAGATATTGCATAGAGATTTACTAAAGGCATAAAAACCTTAACCGGAAGATAAAAACAAAATAATTCAATCATTTTTAAAGCAAAAAATGTACAATTTACAAACATATAAAAGTAAAGAAACTGAGATGACTGAGCCGGGTAGCAGAGTGGATATATATATAAATATATTTATATACGTTTGGTGCGGCCGATTGCAACCAAAATACGAGGTGCACATCTACATGTTATAGCAGTTCTATATACAAAATTTAAATGTTCTGAGGCTACTCGTTTTTGAGTTATGCGAGATACGTACGTACATACGTTCGTACAGACACCACGAAAAATTCTCTTCAGTATTCCTTTTAAAGCAGTTTTATAATTTTTTGGAGGAAACGAGTCTTTTATTCTGTCCTTACGGACAAATATCACACAAAAACATCTTTAAATTGCATTCGATATCGGTCAAAATGGATATTTTCGTTGAAATATGCTGCCTGAAACTTCTCGCGATTACAATACTTCCTTTTTACTTCGTACAAGGAAGTAAAAAAGAGCCCATTTGGGCATAATATAAAATTTTTTAATATTTAAAATTATCATTAAGATTTCAAATTTCGTTTTAAATTTTGAATTTATACTTTCCTTTATATTTTTCCTTTCTTTCATTGCTTATGTACTTATTTTTATTCTGTATGAGTGTTTTTATTGAACGGTAAAATAATTTTAGTACATGTCTGAACACGCTTGCTAAAACAAATAAAATTATCACATTTTCATTGTGCACTCCTTTAACAGTTTTGTCTCCTTGCTAACGACGTCTTCATTGAGAACATAACACCTCTTCTACTCCCATTTTCTTGAGTCTCATAGTGACTAGGAATACTCATACATAGGTAGATATATCCTATCGATAAGACATTTAGACTGATATGCATGACTAGTTGAAAAGCTGTCTAATCAACGGCGAACGGAAACTGAAATAGGCAAGTTTTATAAATGTCTTTCGTTTCTCTTTGAGCAAAGAATAACTATTACATTGATATGGAGCCTGAGTACAGTTATGTTCAGCTGCGATATGTGTGATGTGTGGTTGTATGAATTTTGTGTTTTGTTTAATTTTAAACTTTTTTTTTTTCTGTTCGGTTTTGTATGAATGCTTAGGTCCAATGACGATATGATTCTCACTGGTCGTATTTATTATTTTGGTATGTTTCATTATACTAACCTCTCTAATTACTCGATACCTGGGGCTTGGTTTCCTTGTTGCTTATTAAATTTAAAGTCTTTGAAAATAGTTTTTTTAATTATACTTAAATTTGTTAATTTTTAAATTTATTTTACCGTTCATATATTTTGCTGCCGATTCATTCTTTCTTCATTGAATATTTAGTATCATATAAAATACGATGTTTACCTACTTTATGCTTACGAAGTCATAATGAAATAGGGTTAAATAATATTTAATATTTATTCCATCATTTTAGGCAAGCGCAGAGTTGTTTGCATGACAGAAGTCAGAAAAAAAGGGAAGCGTAGAGCTCGTGACTCAGTATTTATACTTCGTAGGTACAGAAGGTATTCTAAGCTGTGATTGGTCAATATTAGTTTTAGTTACCCTTTTCAAGCCGTGTTTTGTAATTTGGAATAATCTCGAATTTGAGAGAACAGATGAATTTAGGGGAAGAGCACCGGATTTAGAATAGTTAATTTTGAGGTCGCCAATTATTTTTAAAGCAGCTATCATATTTTCTTATGTTATATATATATGAATGGCCATTTGGAAACTCGTGAGCATATTTTAGAATTTTTAGAAATAGAAGGGTAGTTACAGTAAGTAAAATTTTGATCTTTTAGCTAATATTTGTAATTATGTGTAACATTTAAATGTAACTAATTTCTGGATTTATCAATTGTTTTTCTTAGTGTACACTTTACTTTTTATTTTTCTTACTATTCTTCACATTTGCACTATTTCTTTTTTTAACTTAATGTAAGCAGGTAATTAATTTAGAAGCCTGATTTAACATAGGAGTATTGTTCTTAACTATTTGAGAATTGATTAACTACAAAGAAATGAAATTAGAAAATGGTCAGAACAGAGAACAAAATGGTCAGAATCAAATGGTCTAAAACAGAGGTTTTTCACCTTTTTTAAATTTTGCATTCACTTCACCACTGTTAAAAGATTATTCTCTCCTTCTTTCCAAAACTCAAAAAATAATATATATATTTATCTAGATTTAATGATTTTTCAACGGATTTTTATAAATCATGCAAGAAAAAGTGTAGAAAAAGTTGATAAATGCCAAAACTTGAATAAAAGTAGTTTTTTTTAATACTCATGAACTAAAAAAATACGTAACAGGTAAACAAAAAGCTGACCGCATTCCCACTGTCTGGAATTATGAAGTACCCTCCCCCCCCCTGCGACTGAGAACAACTTGTCTGGAAGTCCAGAAACGTAAATCAGTATTCCTTATTTATCGAATGATTTAATAAACAAAGGCTAATGCCCCCTGATGATATCAGCCTTACTTCATTAAATAATCATCAATTAATAATTAAGTTACTAATTTTTCATTTAACTCTATTTTAGCTTTAGGATTTTTCAGAGAATATTTTGCTATTAACTTGTAGAGTCATTAGATTTTTTTAAAGCAGGAGACGTGAAAATGTGCTTTGCCCTTGCCGGGACTCGAACCCTGGACCCCTTGAATATCCGTCGAGTATGCTTCAAATTACACCACGAAGGCATGCGTAAAGGAGGGAGAAAATACCTTATATAATCCACCTTTTAAAAGGTAACTGGGATAAGGGAACCTAATTTCCAAATTCTAGTGGTGATGAGTTAACCCTTACAGCCGTTTGGTTCGGGCACCAATTGTAGATCATTAGTTTTTTAGTCCAAAGGGGCTTTGTCCCTGACTATTGCTTTCGTTTTGCGATTTTCCGTTGAAAACTTTAAAAGGCTGTATCACTCGTCAAATCGTTGCCACCAAATACTATCGCCCTGTATTATATTTGAAGAAATTAAATAAAGAAGAATCTGCATAAATGTATGTATGTTTCTCGCATTGTGATAAAATAACGGTACCTAGAGCTATCCAATTTTGAATGACCTAATCCTACTACGAATATGTGAATCTGAAAGCCCAAATTTGAAATTTGGTATTTATTTTATTATCGATTTTATATTTTGTAAAATTCTAACGAATTTTTGATTAGCAAACTCAACAATTTAAGAGCGAGCAATGGCAACATTGTACGGGAGGGAAAAAACCTCTTTATCTCCAGCGCGCGGAACTGTGTATCGGAAATTCTAAAGATATGCTCATTTAAAAATTAGTTTACGACATTGCTGTTGAACTGAATTTTATGGTTTAAGTACAAAGAACTTGATAGTTATCGAATCATAGACCTCTTGAATATGCGTTGAGTATACTTCCAGTTACACCGTAAAGGCATGCGGAAAGGAGAGAGAAAATAATTTATAAACTTAATATACAATATTATTAACATACATCATTATTTCCACAAATAATCCGAGTTTAATAAATCTACAATTTAATAAATTTTATATTTCTGCATTAATATTATTAAAGGTGATATAATGAGGGATGCAGTTTCGTGAGGTATAAAAACTAGTAATCTTTGAATGCAGCAGAAGTCTGAGAAATGACTATTCGTGATAACATAACCTCCTTTCTTTTGCGCTTAAAATATGATTTGGAGATAGAAATGACGACAACAAAAGCACCTAAAAGTAAGCATTGATTAGTAATTTTTGAATGATAATAATGCATAAAAATAAAAACTAATCACCACTTCTTATATCTTTATTGATGACATATCAAATGCATATCTGACATATACGAATTAGCAACTATTTGTTCCACAAAACACAAAAAGAGCAACCTAATTAAAATTTTATTTCAGTGCTGTTGTTCTCCTAACAGAAAATAGCTCTTCATTGTTTCTGCAAATTTCCTCTTTCTGAGTTTAGTAAAGAATTTCATCCGTGTTTTGTGACTGAAAAAGGATAATACAGTCTTTCAGTATAATGCAGATTTCCTCAGGAAAATGATGACCCTTGAATATGGTATTAAGAACAGGTAAAAGAATATAACATGTTCGCACTTACTAAACAGAGTAAAGCTTCCCTTGCAAACATATAAGCCCAAAACAAAGAAACTAGATATCTTATAGCTTTTTAATTGTCTATCTAGGAGCTCCATCGATTGAATGAACTGGCTTCGGTGGGATGATCCATTATTCTTTGTATCCATAAGCACTCCCTCACTTTTATAGCAAAGACAGACAAGCCGGAATCCTCTTTGCTAAGTGTGTCATATAAATATTCAATAGATTTGACAAGTGAACGCAATAATATCCCGCTTGGATAAGTGGAAAAGAAAAGCTTCACTTTTACAGACGAAATAATAAACTAAATTGTTTATAGAGTCTCAAAGAAACATGTCACTGAGAGCTTTACTGAACTGTGGTCTCTTGACAGGCGGAAAATAATTTACGCTTATTTCATTATTGGACTAAAATTCTGTATGCGTTTTCTAAATGAAAGGTTCTTTGATAAAAATGTAACATTATTCCTTTTATGTAAGAGAAACAAATTTGAAATGTAGATTAATTATAATTTTTCCTTTATTATGTAAATAAAAGTTAATAATTAATAGAATAGTTTGTAAATAGGCTTAAGAACTGTAAAATACACTGGTATTTCGGTATACATCATGAATTCGTTCCAAATCCTTAAACGTATACTAACTGGACGTATAGCATACAAACGTTTGCAATAATAAATAAATAATAACTCTATTCTTTCAAAAATCGTATTGTTGTTATTATACCACAATTTAATATTAAAATAAAAATGCTCTGGTTGAAATATAATATACTGTACAATACTTGAATGAAATAGTGTATATAAATGATTTTCTGCTATGCAGATCAAAGGCAATTTCTGAAAATGTTCAAATGTCTCTGATCTTTTTTTTCAGGGGGGAAGTGATGTGGTGGCCATTTTATTGTGGAGACACCTAATAGGCAGCCACCATTACCTTCTATGAAAGGATAGACAATTTTACATCCATGTCTTCGCCGGGATTCGAATTTGGGCCATTTAGTATCGCAGTCAGGCGACCCTAATCACTATACGCTCTGGGCGGCTCTTTGATATTTGTTGGGCAATCGATTTCAGGGTTAACCTGTTTAATAGCATCTTTGTTTTTTATGATCATAGATTCTCTCATTTTTGTCATATGATATGCAAATAGTGAAGTTCCAGATACGTATGTCATCCTCATATATTTCAGCAATCTATTTTTTTCCATCAGTGGTGACGTGACCTTATCTATTTTTTTCGTTGCTTAATTCTTCGCATTAACTCTCTTAAAACTCCCTCTTAATGAATTTACAAAAACATTACGTAAAAAAAAAGCATTTGAAAATTCAGAGTTATAGCATGGATTGTGCACTGAGTATTAGCAACAGGCTTTCATAGGCAGTCGTAGGATTGTGTGGAAGGAGGTAAACAAGGATAGTCCACGCAGTCGTAATTCATCGAATTCGAGTCGTATTTCAAGCAAAAAAGTGTGTATTCAAACGGGATGTATACCATATACAATATGTTTCAAAGCGGACGTATCTCTAGCTATCACTGTACATCTTCTATCTTCATACTGAAATTGCTCGAACTTGAATTTCAGAATAAATATTCGAGACAATTAGGCTGTCTGTATTTATAAAAATATCTGAAACATCTCACAACGATCGCTCCCTTAGCTTCACGACTTAAATTTATCAGGATTTCTATAAAATATGTTAAGTAACAGAACTGAATATCACGATAGTTGAGCTTTCTAACTCGACTGTCTTTATAGAACTTAATACTAGCAATTACAACGGATGACCATCTTAATAAAGTTTGCCTATAGTGTAAGCTACATCTTAGAAAATTGGGCCTAGTTTGCTGAATTAATAATCGGACGTAGAAAACGTGATATTTGTTGACAATCTGAAGAGATTACACACAGTGGTATTAGCCAGAATAAGTTCGAACTCTTTAGGTATTATCAACAATGTTAGAGATGTCGGTATTGACAGCATTCGTCGGTAAAGTTGTTGATAATATCGATAGAAATACTTCTCCTTGAAACAGCAACGATTTCTGCCATTTCTCTTGCAATCTAGTATGTATTTGCTCAGCAAGAGCAAAATGCATTTAAAAACACGTAAAAAAATTATCAGAAACTGGATATTGGAATACGTTAAGACGCCGGTCATTTTATTTAATTTTATAATGAAATAAATGAAGATATTAATAAACTTTTTCCGTGCAGCGCTGAGCCACCTTATACATGTCAGATTCGGAGCAGCGGGTTTCCATCTTTTTTCTATGTTTGCTGTTGGTACATCATGTCAGAGACTGAAGATACTTTTCTAACTTGGAAGTTTGCAATCAAATTTATTAATTTGACAAATTTTGAAATTTGATATCTTGATTTTTCCCAGATGTATTAACAAACTACTCACAGTTAACAAACTGTACGAAGTAATTGTTTTAAAATTAAAAAATTATAATAAAACAACATATCGTAATTTAAAATGTAATAGCGCTAAATACAAAAATGCAAAAAAAGAAAATGCTCATATATATATATAAAAAAAGCACAAAATAACTTCACAGCAAAATATAAATACAAAAACAAATGAAATCAACTCCCATATAATAATAATACCTTTATGTTCCAAAATATGCCACTGATGTAGGAATTCTTCTTACAAGATACAATGCTCCGATAAAAAAGATTAAATTTCTAAGGTTGTTGAAATTATTATGTGTTTCTCTTATGTTTAATATAAAGAGGTTTGTTAAATTTATAAATAACTGAACAGCATTGTTATGCATTAATATTAAAAATGCCTTCCTGTTGTTTGGTTATCATCGATAAACGTAATTAAAAGAGAATATTTTCCTCCTTGCTAAATATCCTTTTTTTCTTATGCTATCATCTGTAGAATCTTGCTTTTTATGTTCTTGCTTTTCCTAAAATGTCTGCTATTTTCCTTTCTTTACGTTTTTTTGACAGATTTTTATAAATGTTCACTACGGAGGCAAGCATTAGCGAAGTCATCTTGAATCATGTATTTGTATGTGTACCTATATATAGAATAGAGAAAACCCATTGTTCTACATTTCTGTTTCCCGTATATGCATTTTTGGATGAAATATTGAACTTCGGATTTTTTAGTATTATCCGTTGCACGTGTTTGGTATAGTTTCATGTGACTTTTTTAGGAAAGTGGTATTAATATAAAATGAAGCAGCTGTATTTTATTCAGCTGCATGGCAAATTATTTTTTATTCTAACATAAATTTATGTATTTGCTCTACGTTCAAGATATCTGCGAAAATGATATAAGGCAATTATATTTTAAATGTAAAACATTATTATCCAGTTATCTTTAATATCAGCAAAACAAACGCCTTGGGCTTCAGCGCTCCTGATCACCGAACGAGCCAGCTGTATGGCATGTTAAATTTCGCGGTTTTCCCTGTGTGTAACGTGAATGTAACTATTTCTTTAAAATGTCCTCCACGAAGGCGTTCGTTTTTTTAGATAGCTATTCCTCACGTGATTCCAAATAATTCAAGCTTCCAATCTAGCGTGCCTTTCGTTCTTAATACTTCACTTGAGGTCTGTCTAAAACTGGCAGTCACAGCATTCATTTGGTGTCTGTCTAAATATAGCAGTCACAACATTTCAGATAGCTTGAAATGTCAGATATTGTGACACTTAGAACAATGTTTGTTGATGAGAAAAACAATGCAATTAGAAGTTACAAATCTGTCGATTAAAAGGAGTTGTGTTATGACAAGGATCGGTTTTCTGCGCTAAAAATCTCAGGATTCTTTTAACAGCTTGTCGTTGTTGTTTTTGTGACTTATGTCATTTGTCTGACAGTAACATCAAAACAAGCCCACAAAATTCATCGTGGCAAGGATTTCAAAATTTCGCCTGCCGTTGGTATGAGCCTTGATCACCATACAGGTGACGATACGACTTCGCTCAATTCCGCCCCTAGTTTTGATGCAGAGCCCACCACGGAAACGGGTTCTAGGGTACCCCACCCCCTTTGCTTCTACTACCAACTTTTCGAGAGGGCTTTAGACTAGCTAAATATTTAGAGTGCCCCATGCCGCACAGACACTATACATTTACAAACATCCATACCTTCCCTAAGATTCGAACCCTGGCACTTAGGAACGGCAATCAGCGTTGCTAACCACTATTGCGGTTGGGCGACACTGATACTTCTTTGCTTAAAATAGGGTATCGCACAGAATAATGGAAATAGGAGTTTAACACCTTTTGTATTACAACAGGAACTATGTTTTACTGTATAAGATTGCTTTGTGCGTGTCTTCTATAGAAAATACTCTAGCGCTTTTAAAAATGAAATTCAAGTATTGTAAGTTTATTATGTTTCGGCCAACATTTTGGGTAGAAGAAATGAATAATCACTAAGGGGTTACCAGTTTTTTTCAACCTCAAAATACTGTTTAAGTCAGTAACGTAAATCCAGAGAAGCAATTCTTATGAAAAGATACTTTCCTTTATCAACGTTTCAGACGTATACACTTTATCATTACTTTTTATCGCTAGCAAAGCATCGCATTTCATATTTTTGAGTAGAAGTTTTGTAATTCAGATTTTATTTCTTCAAGTTACTTTTTCTCTTTTAAAATGAGAGCTGTAAAATTTGTTCTTCATTATTCTTAGCACGTAGTGCTATACTGTTTCCTACTAGAGAGATCTAAAGGAGACTGACTGAAGTTACCGTGCTTATTTTCTCGGCAATAATGGGCATCACGAACTGTAAAATCGTAATACATTTTTTACCCATTCTTCTGTATTTGTTCATTTATATTCCTGAATCTTCTACCGGTATGATGTCCATTTCATTCTTAAGTTCATTGGAAAAGCGAAAACTATTTTGAGTCTGCTTTATTTATGAATTTTTTTAAGATAAAGGTAAGAAACAGCAAATGCAAGTGAGTATGTCTGTGCTTGGAAAGCGGTATCAGATGTTACATTCTTTTAAAAATTATAGTAAAGGTAACAATAATACTCTCATAGTTAAGGTTGCAGTGAAAACATTTCTGACTTTTTCAAATGGCAACACCCACTTTTCCCATTCCATTTCCACTTCAGCGCGTTGAAAACCATAACCAAAACCATTTGAACGATACATGCCTGAAATTGTCGGCGTAAATGCAAAGAACAGCACTGTAAACTAATGACATCACAAGAGAGGAGAGAAAAAAATCTTTTATTGGAATTACAAGTTTTGCAAAGTGCCCACCTTTTCCCAAGATAAGACACTGTATGCAGTAGATTGTTGACAACAATGAGGAGCGTAGCATAGCAGATGGAATCTCTGTAACTTCACGCTTTATGGCATCTTTCAATTCTGACAAATCTCGCTGGTTTGGTGCGCACACCTTAGATTTTACATAAGCCCAAACCAGAAATCCATAGGAGTGAGGTCGAAGTGGTCAAGATACGACAAAGTTATAGGAGATGGCCCTGTCTTGAAACTTTGAACCATGCAATTACCATGAAATATATTTTCTCTCTCCTACCTTATATTGTCATAGGTCCTTTAGAACGCAAAATTATTGTCATACATCCTTCGCGAATGTTTTACCCCAGCACTTGTCGTCATGTGTGTGTCGTTCCAACTCCACTTATGGTTTCGAAATGTTTTCACTATGACTGTAACTGTGGAAGCTTTATTGTCTTAAATCCTCACAATCTCGAGTGCCTACCTTCAAATAACACCATCTAAAACTTCAGTTCGATTTGTTGAGCGGTTAGTGCACTAGGGGTTCATACATCAGGGATGTCTTTTTATTACCACTCTATATATAAACATCCTTACAAAAATACTGTGAATGTAAAAGACATATATACTTAAATGTTGAAATTATTTAGTATTGTATTAAAAATACTAAATAATTTCAAAATTTTAGCATTTTTTTTCCAAATTACCTATGTTCAAATTTGTACAAACCTTTACTGAAGTTATTATTTATACAAACCTTTACGAGGATTTTTAAACCATTCTTCGAAGGAAAGTAGTAATGTTCACAGCTAATGGAGAAGTATCAAGCATGAAAGAAGACAAGCATTTAGAACGTCCATTTTAAGTCTAAGCATTTGCAATATGTATAAATTTCGATGTTGTTAACTCGGAATTTCTAATATCCATTATTTTAGTTTCACAATGTTTCTTTTACAGCGCAATAGTGGAAGGCAATGTGCATAAAATCCCCCTTTTTTTGCTTAAAAAGTTACAGATATACGTGGGATGTTTCCAAAGTTTTAGAAATAGGGCTGTTGTTCAATTTCTAGAATTTACAGAGAATACTGTCTGTCAGAGACAAGTCTAGGCATGTTTTTAGCATAGTATATATTGGAATATTGTTTGATCGGGTTCAGTTGTTTGACTATCACAAGCCCATTTTTTAGCACTGTTTTTGTAACCATGGACTATGCAAACAGCAATAATTTTCTTTTTGGGTAAAGAGGATATACAACTTAAGAAACTATTCCAACGCCTCAAAGGGGTAGGTAGGTAGGTAGGTGACGGAAGACGGGTACGCCTGGTGGCTACCAGAGATAAACAGACAAGTGTCCCTCGCCTTCCATTATCTAGTGGCAACAGCTCCCTGGATCCTCAAGGGACCACACCGGGAGTTTTTTGAGAGCGCAAAAAGAGTTTACATGGCCAAACAGGAGCGACTTGCTGACATTGCTTGACTGATTACAGTTATGAGGCTTGTGGAACGGATTTACAGATGAGGAGACTCAGAGCTAAGCACAACATATATGAAAACACACAAAAACATAGAAACAGAAAAAACACAGAAAATACACAAAGATGCACTTAGTTAACACAGAAAACGTAACACACAAAGAACACACTTAAAAAACACATAAATACACATATACCCTTGGCCGCATTGGCCACATATTATGTACATTGTGGGGTGTGTTTACAGACGAGGAGCCATGATATGGGATTAACATGTGATTGCTAGGCATTGATATGGGGGACGCGGAGAAGCCCTGGCGAGTATATATTTGTGGAGCGCATAGGTTGCTGAATGTGTGAACACATCGCGCGCGGTGACATGTTGACAGGGATGAGTATGTTGACTTTTGTTAGTGGCGGACGTTGTGGGATTTATGCAGCGTCGCATATATCGTGGCCCATAGTTGCAAGCTGATCAACGAGCTTGCAGATTTTATTGATTGCAGGTTTGTTTTTAATAATGAATCTTTGAAAGTCGTCTATGGGAGGAGTGGTATACTTAATATGGTTGTCTGCTGTGAACGGGCAAGAGTAGATGTAGTGTTCTGGTGATACAGGTTGGCGGCAAGTATCTGTAGTAGAGATATTGTGCCTGTAATAATACGCTGGATAGGGGTCATGTTCCTTATGAACCGGGTGAGTTGGGGTATAGCTATGAGGCGTGATAGAGGGACGTTTGGTAAGAGATTATAGGTCCGCCGTCCGGTGTCACATTTCTGCTGCTACATCTGAAAAATCTTTATGAAGTGCTCGATTTTAGAGTTTAACCATGCGATAAATAGGCGGATTCAAAAAACAGTTTTTTGTGGAGATAGGTATATTTAACTAAATGAGGAATATGTTGAAAATCTGCATTGTAACATTAGTGAAAACTGACGAAATAAAATAAGCATACCTACATTTCTAGAATTTTAAAAACATTTTACGTGTATGAAATCTATTTCTGGTACAAATGCTTTCATTTTCCACAGGTACTTTATCATTAATCTCGTATTTCGAGCAAACGAAATTATCATTATCGATAGAAAGACAGGATGCTAAAAATAGTTTCATATATTCCTTGATTAAAAACACAAGATTTTGTGTAGTTAGTGTTAGATTCCACTACCCTCGCCTCACCATAAAGAGAAAGGAACGAGTCCTTAACTCTCTACTTACACATTCCTTCCAAAATTCTCCTTTTCAAATGAAACTCAGCATAAACCCTCTTCTACTTTCCTTAATCGATCAAAATCCAAGGTTTGCAGAGTAAACATTTCAATTATGTATAAACCAGAAACCATATTCTCGACATTTTATTTGCCTAATAACTCTGCTTTCCAGCTCAGTTAAACAGAAAAGAGTTTAAGTATGATTTACGTTTAATGGCATAGTAAATGCACATGCCTTCCAATAATTAAAGTATTTTCACTTTTTTTTTTTACTCGTCGCAAAGAACTATTAATCTTGCTTTTGATTTCAACAGTGCACGACATTCTTTCTCTTTCATGTTCCTATTGTTTTAAAGATAGGAGAAGGAGATGTTTAATTTTGTTTCTGTTTTAAAGTTGAAGAACATTTTTAAAAAAAGATAAAATTAAGAAATATTAATAAAAGTATTTATTTATGCATGTAAAAATATTAATAAAAGTATTTATTTATGCATGTAAAGAACATGTGAAGTGATACCTTAACATAAATGCGGAAAATCCCCTTACGTCTCTTATTTAATAAAGTTTATTTCCTCATTTTATCTTAAAACATAATTGTATAATTATAATTAATCTCTCTAAACACACTCTCTTACGGCATTTCAAGATTTATCCCCGTAATTTGATTTTATATGATACTGTTAGCGAGTTTGCTTTGTAACAATAAATGATATTTTAGACAGTAAAAATATTAAAATTAGTAAACCAAAACTTTAACTAATCAACAGGTATGAAATAACACAGTAAATGTTTTCAATCTAGCCCTCATTTCTAATTTACGCATTAATGCTTATCTTTTCTGTATCCTGCTAACTTGGTGTTGCTTTACCGTACTTCTAAGACGTCATAAAAATCTGTAAATTATAAATATAAAATTGGTCGAAATTGGGCGCGCAGCTTGCGCCAGTTAGCAGTGTTGGCAAAATGTTTCTTAAAAATAAAATATGTGTTCAATAAATATTTGTGCTGCATACTTTTGCAATTTTATTAAATATATATATATATATATATATATATGAACAAAAAATTTGTATAAATAAAAATGTAATTATTCCATGAATTTTCGCGCATATAACAACATAAAAAATGGAGAGTAGGACTTTTTTTTTAATTTTGAGTCTTGGCTGCAAATATTTAATAAGCAAAATAATGTAATGAAAATAGCTCCTGCGTGTAGTGCAAATTTAGCCCAAAACTAGGAATTTCAATTTGTCAAAATCGATTCCAAATAACTATGCAATTTAAATACGAGTTCCAAAATGTACCCGAAAATTTAATAAAAATTTTTTTAAAAGAAAAATGAATGAATTTATAAAAATAATTTTAAAAAAGGAAATAAACTTTTTTGAAAAGTAAAATGAACATGAAACAGGGAAGAATGGAAATAGGTAAAGGAAAATTAAGTAAAACTATATTTTAAAATACTCCTTGGAGAAACTTGGCGATTTTGACGGTACATGGATACCGAGTTTGTGCAATTCTTTGACTTGTTATTTTTGCTTGCGTAGCGGCGATTTTTGGGAAAAAAATCGCGGCAACACAAAGCCAAAATAACAAGACAAAGAATTCCACAAACTCGGTATCCATGTACACATCGACCTATTTTCCCTTAAAAAAAATGAAAGAATTTCACAAACTAGGCTTTCGCACTCCCTTGACTTTGTCCATGTACACATCGAACTATATTCACTTAAAGCGTCAAAGGAGCAGCCAACAAAAAAATGTATAATCTGAATAAACTACATTTTAAATTAAACAATGAAATAACATAAAAAAGGAAATTCATCTTAACACTACTTGAAGGAAATATCCACTTACCTTATTTACGAATTTACGCGTCTTCAGTCAAATACAATTCCTTAACAGCATCCAAACACTTGCTAAAATTATCTGAACTAGAATCTCTTTACTGGCGTCGCCACATAAATTTACAAAAATAAGAGTAAAAAATATCCTTCGTTTAAAAATATACGATGTTCAACCATACGCATTTCCTTCCTCCAAACAGGACACTTAATAATGGTTACTAAGTAAACCTTCATTTATACACCAGTCAATTAATGCTTTTTTTCCCTTTCGTTCCAAATTCTACAGAAACTTCAAATTAATCTTACCACATTCAGCCAATTTATCGTGTAAACCACAAAATAACAATGTACTAATCCATTACACGTAAGCCCTTACACAAAATCCGACACACACTTTCCAAATTTTTCCCATGATTCCAATTCACCGCAACCAATTGCGTCATAATAGGGCTTCCATAGCATTCAACTACTCAGGTTGTCATAAATGAGGCAACAACTTGGCCATAAATGAAACAACAATTTCGCGATAATACAAGGGGTACCCTAAAGTCAACTCTAACCGAAAATTATTTGCCAAGCAATAGCTAGTAGTCGTAGTAAGGCAAATACAATTTAAATGCAAATTAAATGAAAATTTTCAGAAAGATGAACAATTAAAAAGCAATGAGATAAGGCCGGCCAATCAGGGGGAATTATTTATCGCATTGTCTCTCCAATTGCATTTCCAAGTGTAATGTATGAGCCAGTTTTCCTGAAAACGTCGTCTTACGAAGACTTGTGTCTACTTAGGCTCGTGTGCTTTTTTATATTCAAATAAGATATCTTACCCTGTATTAATGATTAAACCAATTGCATTTTAGCTTTATGCAATATTAACAAATGAATTTTGTATTTAAAGAACACACTTTACCTTCAGAGATATATGTAGAGATATCTAATGACAAATGTAGCAAGCAGCTTCAAATCTTGTAGTTGTAGACCCTATAAGTAATGGTTATGTTTGAAATGTTTGCTGCCCAGATGGTATAGCGGTTAGGGAAACCGACTGCGATACCGAAGAGTCCGGGCTCGAATCTCGGAAAAGGCATGGATGTAATCCCAGAGAAGGCGTGGCTGAAAGTGGTGGGCATTTTAATCTACAGGCACTTAATAAGTAGCCAATGCCAGAAAGGCGTTGAAGGTTTTCGGATTTTATATAATGCCTAAAGGGGCTTTTTTAAACCTTTTGAATGTTACCTTTATTTATTAAATGTTCTTTGCACTTAAACCATAAAATTCAATTCAATAGCAATATCGCAAAATAATATTAAAATGAGCATATTTCGATACACAGTCTCGTGCGCGGGAGATAAAAATGTCTTTTTTTGGCCATCGTTCGTTTTGAAATCGTTGAGTTTGTTAATCAAAAATTCGTTGAAGTATTACAAAATATGAAATCGATAATAATCCAAGGGCCTTCCAGATGCCTATACTTAGTGAAGAATTACGTTATTTAAAATTTGATGGCTCTAGGTACCGTGGTTTTGTCAAAATGCGAGAAGCATACATACATTTATGCAGATTCTCCATAATTTAATTTCTTTAAATAGAATACAGAGCGATAATATTTGGTGGTAAGAATTTGAAACGTGAACCGACATTTAAAGTTTTGAACGCAAAATGCCAAAATGAATATAATAGCCTTTCTCGGCTAATGCTCTTTGGGCTAAAATGTTTTTTTTTTTTTAATTAAGGCAGTATTCGTAATCAAATTTGCAGCGCAAATTTCAAAGTATACATTAAACATATATAAAACATTTTCTTTTACGTGAAGGTAGGAAGTGTCTTTATTTTTGTTTCATTGAAAAATTTTAAAATGATGCTTTTGCATTAGGAGTACTACATAAAACGTTAGGTATTATTTTTAAATCACATTTCCATCTCCAAAGTTAAAACTTTTATTTCAGAAAATTCTGTATCTAATTTTAAGAAATATTTGCAATAGAAAGTATTGTTACGAATTTGGTATTTAAAAAGCTAATGTTAGTTCAATTATAAATTAAATGGTTTTATTTCTCGCTCAGTGCAGCGCGTGACGAATATTAAAAGAACGCTAATCCGCGAATTCGCTACAATCAACAACAGTAGTTTTCTAAACAACAACAAACTAAGCAACTACTACAAACTGAGATGTTTTCCTCCTTTTATAAGATTTTAAAATCACGCGCTAGAATTTTCCAGTACTTTCTCGAAATCAAAAAGAGATATTTATTTATTTAATGCACGCGCTCTTGTATTTTCAATTTTCCGGCTTAGCTTTCTTTTAATATTCGTCACGCGCTGCACTGCGCGAGAAATAAAACCATTTAATTTATATTTGAACTAACATTAGCTTTTTAAATACCAAATTCGTAACACTGCCCCCTTCCCAAGGACTGCACGTCCCGGGCAGTACAATCCCTGGACAGGAAGCAAAACTTACAACTGTGGCATAAATGCATTAATAAGCATTACATTACAATAATAAACAACATGAACGATAAATGCAATACATAAAACAAATCAAATGCTATCAAATACAAATCAAATACACATTTAAAAACAAAATGGACCATGGTCTTATACTATTTACAATTATTTACATTATGTACTATGGCCATAGTAATGAGCTAACCTGTCGTAATGAACGACTTTAGGTTTAGAGTTCGAAGACTTACGAATCCGAACCACGACGTCATTCAGCCTGTTTAGGACTGTGTACGGCCCATCCCAAGGTGACTGTAATTTCGGACAAAGTCCTTTCCGTCGAGTCGGATTCCACAACCACACCTTGTCTCCTTCGTGGAATTGATGTTCAGTAGCTCTTGTGTCGTATCGGGTCTTCATCTTCTCCGTCGCCAAGTTGACTCGCTCTCGTGCAAAATTGTGCATCACTTCAAACCGGGCCTGGAGATCTTGAATATATTCCTCAGACGATGAAGGAGCATCCGGAGGGCGGCCAAACAATAGATCACAAGGCAGACGAAGGTCAAGACCGAAGAGCATCTGTGATGGAGAATAGCCGGTAGTCTCGTGGACAGCACTGCGGTAAGCCAGTAAAAAGAGTGGTAATTTCTTGTCCCAGTCCTGTTGGTTTCTGGAAACCACTAATGAGAGGTTATTAAGGATGGTTCGATTGAACCTCTCTACCATGCCGTCCGACTGGGGATGCAATGGCGTCGTTTGAGTTTTGTCAATGCCAAGTAGTTTGCATAGTTCTTTGATTACTGCCGAGGCAAAATTCCTTCCCTGATCGGAATGTAACTGAAGAGGCACTCCGAACCTGGAAATCCAGTGCTGTATCATTACCTCAGCTACTGTGACTGCCTCTTGATCAGGAATAGGATAAGCTTCAGGCCACTTGGTGAAGTAATCAATGACAACGAGTATGTATTTGTTGCCATCAGCAGTTCGTGGCAGAGGTCCCAGGATGTCAAAGGCGATACGTTCAAAAGGCGCACCTACGTTGTAACGTTGCAGTCTGCCTCGGCTGCGTTTCCTCGGTCCTTTCCGACCTGCACAGGCATCGCAAGATCGGCACCACGTTTGCACGTCATTCTTTGCATTATTCCAGTAAAAGCGCTCACGAACTCTCTGTAAGGTCTTCATAATTCCAAAGTGACCTCCTGTAGGGCTGTTATGTAGTTCTTTGAGGACATCAGGATCTTGGAAGTATCAGTTGCCATCGGAACGTCTTCGCATCATCCGACTCGAATTTCCGGTATAAGACGCCGTTTCGAATGTGAAGTGAATCCCAGAGTGCCCAGTATTGTTTTGTTGTAGGACTACAGATAGAAATGTCCTGCCATGTAGGTTTTCTGTTTGATGACTCTATTAAATCAAGTATGGGTTTAATGTCGCGGTCTTCCAGCTGGTCTTTCCTGACTTCATCATCACTCCACGGGTCTCGATCAGCCGATGTTGATGTTGTAATTTGTCTTGCGACCGGAATCAGCAGCTCGTATTTCGCTTCCACCCCTGAACAATATCGGCAGTTTTCTTGGCAAGGTCTTCTAGACAGGGCGTCGGCGTTTCCGTGTGATGATCCCTTACGATGACGGATAGTGATGTCATATTCTTGGAGTCTCTGTATCCACCTGGCTATTTGACCCTCAGGATTTTTGAAATTTAAAAGCCAGGCCAATGAGGCATGGTCCGTGCGGAGGAGGAATTTTCTCCCGTATAGATAATGATGGAAATGTTCTACAGCTTTGACAATGGCGAGCAACTCTTTCCTTGTGACACAGTAATTCCTCTCCGGTTTAGACAGGCACTTGCTCCAGTAAGCTACTACACGTTCTTGGCCGTCTATTTCTTGGGACAAAACAGCACCGACACTTTCATTGCTCGCGTCGGTGTCGAGAATAAATGGTCTGTCGAGCTGAGGATACGTCAGGATTGGAGCAGATGTTAAAACTTCCTTTAAGTTGTTAAATGCATCCTCGCATTCCTTTGTCCACAAGAATCTTTGCTTGCTCTCTGTCAGCTTGTGAAGTGGTCTTGCGATGGAAGAAAAGTTCTTCACGAATCTCCTATAGTAGGTGCAAAGCCCTAGGAAGCTTCTCAGCTGATGGACATTTTCGGGACGCGTCCAGGATTTAACCGCTGATACCTTTTCAGGATCCGTGCGCACACCTTCTGCAGAGATGACATGTCCCAGGTAAGTCACTTCCTTTCGAAACAATTTGCATTTAGCGGGAGTCAGCTTCAGATTGGCCTCTTTCAGTTTCTGAAGCACCTTTCTAAGATTTTCTAGATGCTCTTCAAAACTCTTTCCGACGATGATGATATCGTCCAGGTATATCAGACAGGCTTCGTAAGAAAGGCCTTTCAAAACAGTCTCCATAAGACGTTCGAATGTTGCCGGCGCATTACACAGTCCAAACGGCATCACTTTGAACTGCCAAAGTCCTTGTCCCGTAGTAAATGCCGTCTTTTCTCGGTCATCAGGATGGATTTCTACCTGCCAATACCCACTCTTTAAATCAAGTGTTGAGAACCACTTGCTTCCAGAAAGAGTGTCTAGAATGTCATCAATTCTAGGAAGAGGGTAACTGTCTTTCTTCGTAACCTCATTCAACCGGCGATAGTCAACGCAAAATCTTGTTGAGCCGTCTTTCTTTCTGACGAGAACGATGGGAGATGCCCATGGACTCGCTGAAGGCTCGATGACATCGCCTTCTTCCATATCTTTTAACAGTGTTCGCACCTCTTCCTGTTTAGCAAACGGTAGACGTCTTGGATGTTGCTTGATCGGGGGATGATCGCCAGTATCTATTCTATGTTGTGTCAAACTAGTTCGACCCACGTCAGAAGACGAACGGGAGAAAACAACTTGAAGATCTTTAATGACGCGATCGGCAGCATTTTTCTCTTTATCGTTTAATTGTGCATTCTGCAATAACTCCGATGTAATGCTCTCTGAGGACACGGATTCTGGGATGCTACTCTTTTTTTCAACGCTGGTTACTGGAGTACATGTTGCAACCACTTCACCTTTCTTAATAACTCTCGACTTTTCAGTTACATTGGCGACTCTCACCGGGATAACCGTTCTGGATAGGTCGACGAGTGTTGAGGCTACTAATACTCCTTTTGGGATATTACAGTTATTGGGATATTCTATGATGCCGTAGCGGAAATTTCTATTTTCGGCTATGGATCCAGGAAGTAAAATTTCTGTTCTTGCCGGTATTGTAATATAGTCTTGTGCTATGATTTTATGGACAGATTTAACTTCTTCATCATTAACGAGAAATAACGCTATGTCCTCAGATGTAGAATGCAATTCGTTATTTTTAAAATCCAAGGAAAAATTGTATTTCCTTAGAAAGTCCAATCCGAGTATGCAAGAATCAGTGATCTCTGCTACATATGCCGTGTGATGGTAAGCGGCACTTCCAAACGTGATGTTAACATTTACTTTTCCGTCGATGTCGATCTTCTCACCGGACACATTCTATTGACATTTGAACAATTACGTTCTATTGACATTTGAGTAGTTAAAAGAAAACTACTGTGAGATATTGTAATACTGCATGATAATTTGAGAAAATTTAAGCATTTTTGTTGTGATAACAATAAATTTTTGTTCATTTTTCATCGGACTTGTGCATTCATTTCATAACGAACCCGTACGCACGCAACAGTATTTTTTAAACTTCAATATTGAAAATAAACTTCCCTCTTATTAAACTCATTGTTAACGTCTTCGAACATTAATACATTGTGAAATAATGCAGCTCATACATTTGCCGTTGTCTTTGATTTAATTTGCATTTGTCCCATAATAGTTATTTATTACAATACGGAATCTTTCTTTTCGTAGTATAACATAATTACATTAAATCTTCTGTATCCAAATTCTCTAGACAAAATTAAAAAACTCACTTGCTATTTAAAGGGATTAACACTCAAATAACATCAAATAAAACTCCTTGGAAATATTTCTTTTCTGCCTAATGGATTTCCCTATTTGCATCAAAATAGTTCCATTACAAGAGATCACGTTTCAATAAATTTAAATACGAAAATCCATTGATAGATTGAATGTCTCATAAATGACATCTTTTGCTGTGGCTGAGAAGAATTAAGAAAGGCTAAGAGAGAAAGAAAGAAAAAACAAGTTAAAAAGCTTCTTGTTTATTTTTGGCATCACTCGGGAAAGGAAATTAAGGATTTCGCTTTTGATATTCCCTTCGCATCGAATCGTCACAGCCAATAGGATTTTGGAAAATGAGATTACAACGAGGAAGAAGCCCTCGCCGATTATGTTCAAGATGGATTTTTCGCAAGAGAAGTATATTTATTCTAAATAAATCCAAAGAGAGGTTTGTGGCGGATACTTGTGTCATCTCTAAATTGCATTTGGCTAGAAAACTGTAAAAGGAATGAAATATGAAGATTGCCAGGAAATATTTTATCATTTTTGGAGCTCATTTCCGTGGTGGATTTCTTTGCATTTTTTGCTTCATTTTTAAATATTAATACAACAGGTTTGAGCAGAATTTGCGTACTACTGTTTCTGAAAAATGTAAAAACTTCATATCGCATTCTGTCGATGAATTCAAATTTTTAAAATGTATGACTACATACAAGAATAATTTGCCTCTTAACTTTAATATAAAAATAATGTTTTTCCTGAAAACATAAGCATTAAATCTCAAGGCAAAACCTCTTATGTTACCAACCATTCTTCATTTAGAAATATTCTTGCATCTGTAGAGTCTCACATTCTTGGGAAATCGAGACTCAAAACTAAGTCGAGACTCTAAGCGAGATATTGCTCTGCCCAGAAAGAAAACAGAGAAACGTCAGAAGGATGTAAAAGATATATTTATTTAAGCCAAATAACGCGCCAAATACTTTATGGCTCGTTAGCCAAATAACGAGCAAGATGGCTCAAACATATACCGACGTGACAAGAACTATTGGCAAAAAACAAAAACAAAAAAAAAAAAAAAAGAAAAGAAAAGAAAAGAAAAAAAGAAAAAAGAAAAAAGAAAAGAAAAAAAAAAAAAAGCCACAGATAGACTGCTATCGCAGAATTTCACCCACTAGCTTGACCATCACAGGTGGAACATGCTCTAATTAAATAATCTAAAACTTCCTTTTAAATACTCTCTCTTTCTACCTTATTTGGAAACGTGCGATGTAAAAACAACATTCTGGCAGGAAAACGGAAAGGAAGAATAAAGTAAAGGTACTGAACATAAAATAATTGTTTAGCCAGAATAAATGGATAATTTGCACATCTCTATATAAAAATATCACTGAACCGTCAAGAGGATGCTCCTGTTTCGCTTCGCAATGGATTAAGATAACTTAATACATGATTAGGCACATTATGTAAGATGATACAATAACTTATTGGCTAAAACAACATAAAATTTTGATAGTTAATTTTTTAATTAAAAAAAACTTCTGGGTTACGTATGCTTACGAAGTTGTACACATTATGAATATATAAGCTTATGGTAGCAAGACATACAAAAAGTAATTTCATGTAACCTTTGAGTTGCATGGAGACTAAATCGTTTTTAAAACGCACCGGTGAATAGAAGCTTTCCAATCATAAAAGATTTATTTTCTTACGTTTCATTCAACATATAATACCTAATGAATTAATATAATTTATAAAATTTTAATCAAATTCAAGATTTATTGTTCGAAATACATTTTTAGCTCAAAGGAGCGTTAGCCCAGATGAGCTATTAATCTCAAAACAGGATTTTACATTGAATCTGTATAAATATCTGAATCACTTTTCAAATTGTTGCCACCGAATATTATCGCCTTGTATTATATTTAAAGAAATTAAATCATGAAGAATTTGCTTAGCACGTGAGACTCTGTATTGAAAATTCTAAAGGTAGGCTGTTTTTAAATATGTTTAACCCAAAGGAACATTAGCCCAAATGCTCACGAAGCGTTTATAAGTATGTAAATGAAAAGAACGCCCCTTTGGCATAATATAAATCTTAAAGCTTTCAGATTTTTTATTTTTGGCAAAACATAAGATAATGATTATTTCATATTTGAGAATGCTTTCATACTTAATGCACGCTTAAATTAGAAAATACTAAATGCCGCTATAACTATTGTTACGTCGTTAGGAAAACGCTCGATTGCTGGCACACAATCAGGTAAAGTTCATAATGTAAAGAATGTGTTAACACAACAGAACGTTTGGAGATATATCTTTTGCACTATAAAATCCCTCTAAGTTTTTTTATTAGATAAATCACAGTTTTTAATAATCTTGTAATGATTAATGTTTTAAATTTGGATGTAAAAATGTAGTAATTACTAGACTTTAATATCTGGATATTTATTACGCTTACATATTCAAAATTGCTTGGCGAAGAAAACTATCGAAAAAATATATACCATAAAATAAAAGAGAAATTTCAGATAAAATATATGAAACTTTTTACAAAACATTTATTTTAAAAGAGTGTGCCCACGCATCACTTCAAAAAATGTAAGAATGGAAAGGTTATTTAAGATTAGGTTTTATATAATAGCCTACTCAGGCGAATAATAAAGAGAATGCCTTTGGTTACTATGCGTAGGCTGTAATGTTGCATGCTTTCTCGTCTTTTCTTTTAAATGATAAAACTTGTTTTTTATCTTTATAACTATATGAATGATATTTTTTTCAAATTCTCAAATATTTGAGAGGTATTTGTGAATTAATTTTTCAGTATAAAGTTAAAATTTAATAAGTGTAATAATTTTGCACCAAAATCGAAAGTAAGATATTTAAAACACCTTCAAAGAAATAAATACAGGAAAGAACAATAAAGCATTATTATAATGTAATGAAAATTAAAAATTGTCTTTCAGAATACAAAAAGCAGTAGCAAATAATACAGTTATATGACAATGGGATATTTATCATTCAGTCAGCATTCGTACAAAATATAGGACTTGGAGTCTTTGTAAGTGTTTAGAACTCCTCTTAAGTATTTATCTTTCATAAACGAATGCTTTACTCTAAGGAAGTAATTGTACAGTTACAAAAAATCTTAACAGAAATGGAATTCTCTTCATAAAATATTTCTGTTACATAAACGCAATGCAACTTAGAGCCTACAATTACTGTTAAAAACTTGATCTATAAAAAATAAATCAGCGCGCTGCATTCTATTATGTTTCTGTAAATCCACTACAACAAATCGTGTAAATCTAATTGCCAAGAAAATGTATCGTAGATTAAAATAGCTAGAGAAACAAATGGGAAAGAAATTTGATTTTTTTAAGGCCACTAGTCTTAAAAATAAATTTTTTGAAGCCAAAGCTGTCATATTTAAAAAGATTTGAAAACTGGAAAGTGCTTGTATATTAAGAAGGAAGAAGTGCTCTTTTAGAAATTCAGAGATAACAATAACAAACAACCCCGAAATGTAGATAAAGTAAAACATGAGTAAATGCAAATATTGTAGGAAAAAACTAAAAAGTATAGTTATGTTAAGAAAATTCCATAAGTTTGGGTTTATATTATTTTACGTATACCTAACAGTATTCTTGATTTATACCTTAAATACTGCCAGCTTCGCTGCCAGCCTTCGTCTGACTTTTAAATGTACCAGAGAAATGGCTGAAGGGAACACCAAACGTTAAATTTAAAAACTGCACAGAATTTTACTCTGAATAACAACTTCATAAAAAAAGTTATTAAGTATAACAAAATTAAAATGAAATAAGTAATATCCCTTAATACAAATAATAATTATCCTAATAAATAAATTAACCAAATTCCCTTTGCAAAATCTTAGGAGCTCAAATGGTATAAAGGAGGGTAAGAACTTTGTTTCCTAAAACAAATCACTCAAATCTTTTCAATATCTTAAAAACAGTGAAATGAGCAATAAATAACATAAATAAATACAAAAAACAAAAAATTCTGAAAAGCAAAGTATAATTAATGATATTTTATCTTATATTTTCAAGAGACAAAAATTACAATGAAATAAGCTATATCCCTTAATACAAATATTAATTATCCTAATAAAAAAAATAACCAACTTTCCGTTGAAGAAAAAAAATCGTGCAAAACTTTTCAATATCTTACAAACAGTGAAATAAGCAAAAAATAACATGAAAGCAACTCAAAAAACATAAAATTCCGCGCAGAGAAAAAAATCAGTAAAAATGTATTATATATATATATATAAATGATAATGAAATATGCCAATCTTTTAAAAACATGACATAAGAAATACGATGAAAAATTGTTGCCAAACCCATATTTCTAAAAGAATGAAACTATTGATAAGGATGAGATTTCATCAAAAATCTAACAACAACAATAAGAAAGGAAAATTGTCCCCAAAATCACATTTTTAAAGATGTGAAATGTGTACTCAGAACCTTCATTTAAAAAGTTTTAAAAAATACAAAATATTATCATTTTTTCAAATTTTTTTTTTGTAAAAGCAGTCGCAATGGTGAAAGTTTAACATGCCCAAAAATCAAAGAAAAATAAACTGCACATTTTTAAAAATAAACGTTTTTAGAAAAAATCCCGTTGAAAAGCTGTTAAGCTCCGTTTGTTAAATAAATTCGTATTTAACTGATTTATTGAAACACGAAATTTATTTTAAGTTCCTAAAATAGCTAAGTGCCTACGTTTCATGAAGATGTGAAAATGGAGTGTGTAGAATAAAATCTCGCTTTCCTATAGCCCATTATGTCTCAAAATGACGCGATTTCGTCACAAAACATAAAATTAAAAAAAAAATTCGATTTCGAATTTCGAAAAAATTGCTTCGAGGTGCACTGGCTCTTGTCTAGATGCACCTATGTACCAAATTTCGTAGCCGTGGGTCTATTAGCTTACGCGCAGCGCGAACAAAAGACACACACACTGACAGACTCTTTCTTTTATTATATGTAGAGATATCGAAAGTTTCAGTTTTTAACACAGAATATGTTACTCGTATAATGGCCACTCTTTTCATAGTAAAAGCGAATTATAGAAATAAATGTGGTAAAACATATTATTAATTAGATTAAAAATATACTTTAGTTATTTAATTAAAGAATAATATCTCATTAAAGAAAAATTATATTATCTACTTAAAGAGAAAGGGAGTTCATTATTAGGTAAAAACCTGAATACGTATAATTAACGATTATAAATTATCATTACTTTATAAATTAAATTTAGTTGCCCAGAAAAATTATCCAAATGGATTCTGGAGTGCTCAAAATGGAAATTTGCGTTGAAATATGATACCCGAAATCGTTTGTGATTACAATACTTCCTTACATCGTACATGGAAGTAAAAAAGAGCTGTGAGAAATGCTTTCTTAACCAGTGAAAGTGGTTAGTGGCTCTGCTGTAATGAAGGGTCCGGGCTTGAACTCCGGAGACGGCATGGATGTAAATTATTTGTCCCTTGATAGCGGGTAACAATGGATCACCAATTAGGTGTCCCCCATTTGAAAAAAAATCTTTCTAAGAATATCAAAACGCGTTTTGATACTTTTTTAGCATGAGCTTAATAATAAAGTAGTTAAAGATGTAATTCTTCATTCAGCATATTTTCATATTTATCGTAATGTTAATAAAATAATTAATTTCGAGTTAAGTTAATTTCGAGCGTCACATACTGATTCAAAACTGTTTAATATCATTGAACTAATTTGAGTCCATTAAGTTTCTATTTGCGCATAATCATTATTATTTGATTTAAAATTAATAATATTTTATTGGAATTCAATAATTATTAATAAGTCCGCTTGCATAATTTAAATTGCAGTGCATTTCTAGAGATGAAAGATGCCATCTCTCTTTCATAGGAAAACTTTAGCTGCGATGATGGCGTTAATGGAATATCTTTCGTTTGAAGAAAATTGAATATTTCATTACTCCCTTGGAATACGCAAGTTCATATCATCTGGAATCAAACATAAACGAAGCTATAGTTCTGCCAATTATTACGATTCATATTCATTGCATCTTTTATGTGAATTTCCTTATCACATGTTTCTTAAGCAAAATGTCTTAATGCATTGATCTGTTAACGTAGATGAAGTTTGCCATATCTTTGCTATAGCATTATATAAGGTATTGGACTAAACTTCAATGGCAAAGAGCCATAGTAAAATCAAGTTCTGAAGCTTGCCATGGCGCTTTGCCATTAAGAAGGCAAGGTAATTATCTGAGAAGATAAATAGAACGAAACTGAAACTCACTTATCTCTCACGGAGTTTTTCTATCTGATAAAAGAAGAAATAAAAGCGTAGATTTAAAAAGTGCATAATCTTTTTTTTTTTTTTTTCCATCAAAGTAACTTTTCTCATACAAATCCAGTGAGCATTTGATTTCTCATTATCTAAATTTAACCTGGCTAAGTGTTGAGTAATAAATTTCATTGTAATATAATTCCATTCCTGTCACCTTTCTAAGAAAAGAGTTTTGCCAGTTTTTTTCTAGAGAATTTTCTAAGAAAGATAATATATGTTGTGAAACTAATTGTTAGTATCTGAGTTAAGAGTATACATAATTATACTTACTTATTACATTCATAGGACTGCAAAAATCCTTTGTTAGTTGAACTTCTACTAACATCATGTTATCTTCAATGATATATTAGCTTCTGATCTGAATGATATATTAGATCATTCATATCAGAAGAATATTCGTGTATTAAATAGATCTAATGATATATTAGATCTACGTAATACACGAATGTACAACATCAAATCAAGTAACTGAACACCAAGGAAGAGCTGGAATTATCACAACCTACGAAGACTGAACGTTTTCCCAAACTTCCAAAGTTTTTGACTAATGTTCGGTAAATAAACAAAAATCAAGCAACGTTATTAAAGAAGAGACGACATTTATTCATCAATCTCATAAACCTGTTTTTTATGCCTAAATTAAAGGTAATACTATACTAAAATAATGGCCTTTCAATAAATATTTCTTAAAATGTGTTCTTACAAGTCTTAAAAATAGAATAAATCTATTATATCACCAATTTGAAAACGACAAGTATTTATTCTGTTAAACAACCAATGAACGAATAGGTACAAAAAATGAATATAAAGTAAGAAAACAGATATCGTTGACTTTCGACTATCTAACCAGTGAAACAGTAAATGAATCGTTAGAGAAAAGGAAATAAAAGTAAGAAAAAAATCTGAAAGCTTCCAGATTTTACATTACGCTCAAAGGAGCGTTTTTAAGTTTTCTATGTTACTTTTATTTATTAAATATCATGTTCTTCGCACTTAAATCGTAAAATTCGATTCAACAGCAAATAATTTTATATCGCAATATCGCAAAATAATTTTAAAAATGAGCATATCTTTAGAATTTCCGATACACAGTTTCCTGCGCTGGAGATCATTTTTTTTCGTACAGTGTTGCCATTGCTCGCTTTGAAATGGTTGAGTTTCTTAATCAAAAACTTAAATGCATTACAAAATATGAAATGGGTAATAAAGCAAATTCCGGATTCCAAATTTGGGCTTCCAGATGCTCATGTTCGGAAGAGGATTAAGTTATTCAAAATTCGATGGGTCTAGTTACCGTTGTTTTATCACAATGCGAGAAAAATTCATACATTTATGCAGATTCTTCACTATTTTATTTCTTTAAATATAACACAGGGCGATAATATTTGGTGGCAACAGTTTGAAAAGAGAATCGACACAAAATGCCAAAAGAAATTAATAGCCTTTTTAGGCACATGATTCTAATCATATAATATCTTCGAGTGGCGTATGGAGCCTATACGGTAAAGCCAACAAAAGTCCAATCAACATCTAGAAAGTAAAACGAAGAGGCATATATGTAAGTTTAGCGATGCAAATTGAACTTCATGCTGTGGATTATATTTTCTATAAAACCCAGAACTAAAATTTCCAGAATATATTTTGAATTTAGAAACCACTCACCTTTTAAACCGCTTTGTTTTCTCTCACATTCACATAGAACATTTTATATTCTGGTTTCGGTTTTGAAGATGTAAAATAAAATGTATCATGTCTCAGCATGAGGCGTCTTTGAAAGACATTTTTATTACTTTTTTTATTATGTATTTATTTATTTACTTTCTTTTTGTTCCGGAAAAGGATGTAGCTTTTTACATTAACTGCCTTTGTCAGATGTTTTATGTTGATAACTTCAGACAGGAAACGTTTTCCTTATATCTCAGATAAAATCAAATTTATCTTTTATATGTTTTGCAAAAACAAAACAAAAGCAAAAAACCTTTAGTTTCGATTTTCTTGAGAAAGCGTCTTGTAAAAGACACGATCGAAGTATTCAAGAATATGCGAAATTTGTTTTTATGGTTTTTCTTCATTTATATTTGTTGTGAATAGAGCCATTCAAATAAAATAAGATTAACTATCTTAATCCTTATTAAAAATCCTTTGTTTTGATTATTTTTAAAAAAATGTGTTGGGAGATAAACGGACAAAATATCTGAAGAATATAGAAACATTTTTGTTAATGTTTTTCAGCGCACTTGTAAATTTAAAGATTTAAATAATTTTAATGGTAATAGACCCCTTGGCCCTTAGGCTGCAGTATAACTAATGTGTCTTTAATGTATTTTGGTGAAATATACCTCATTTAAAAATAGAAATAAATGTGTTCTGCTGGGCACCTGGTAAACTTTTGTTGAAACATGTCAGAGCAGTCAAAGCAAGAAATATTCAAATTTTAATTACATTGAAGAAGGATTATTCGGAATTAATGCTCTTGAAATAAAATAATCGTCAAAGGTAAGATTAAATTTCTTGATGTCTGATTAAAATATATTTTGTTTTGATTTTTTCACATATTGTAAAGTGACATGAAAAAATATAAAAAGGTTTTTATTGTTGGCACTCTTCTGTTAACTGTGAAGAAATTCATATAATTCGAATAATGAAATAACTAATATTTTTAATACTTAACTTTCTTCTAAAATGCTTTCAAATGAATATAAGAATGTTTGAAATATGAAATCCTTTACTTACATAAATATCCAAAAATATTTAACGCGATATATCCAGTTATAAATATTAAGAATATTTTGATTAACTTAAGGGCAATAGAAATGGCTTTGATATATATAATGTATTTATTTTATAAATGTCTCATTACTGTTACTACTTGTTTTTAGTAACAAATGTGGTAATTAATAAACGAAAATTTGAGAGACTATTGAATCTCTGTAGAAGATTTCTTTAATTACGAAACGAAATACGAATATTCACAGAGTGTTCTGATAAAAATGCGTTTTTTCTTGTTTTATCCCAATATTTTCTATGGCATTAGTGAACTAAAAGGGAATTGGTCGAGTTTGAAAAAAAAAAAAAAGAATTCAATGGAAACAGACATTTCGCACTGTTTAAAAAGTTGAATCTTAACTCTATATCTTTTTCAATAATAAAGAGAAGAATAAAATTATATTTCCTGCTGGCCTTTTCAAATAGTAAGGTAATAAATACATCTAAATAATCTCAGAGGAAGCATAAGGCCAGCGTAAGGCCTCTAGGCAAAGCGCATCTAGCGCAAGGCCAGCGCCAGAGCTCGTGAATATTTAGGCCGCACAAGGTGACAAGGGTTTCAGAATTTAGTGAAGCATCGAGCAGCAGAATTTAGAGGTGAGAAATTTTTAGAATTTAGGGAAGGACAAGGGCAGAGGAATTTAAAAATGGCGAAATTTTAAAATTTACTAGCGGCAGTACCCGATGCCAGTTAAGTTAAATTGAGGGTAATGCATCTAACAACAACGAGAACGATACCGTTGCAATCCTTCTCTAATAACGACAAAAAAATACGATTCAGAGTCATACATTTTTCGGTCTGATGCAATATGGAACCCACATAAAAAATTCAAAAGAAAAATAAGCTTATTTTCTTTCATTATATCAGCAACAATGACATGCAGTTTCGAATGATTTTCGTCTTTCTGATCAAATCGTCGTAAAAGCTCAGGTTCCATCCAATATTTCGCCTATTCAATTTTAGTCGATTAAATGTGGCAAAACATTTATCATAACCGATCAGAAATCAATAATGCAAACAAACACGCAAACAGACATTCTTCTTTATATGTATAGATTTTTATAAAACTTACAAATTTTTGATTAACAAACTCTACGATTTGAAAGCGAGCAGTAGCAACACTTTTCGAAATAAAGAATTTTTATCTCTACGCGCGAGACTGTTGCCACTCGGAAAAACGAGTGCGAAAAACAGCGCTTTCAGAGCTTTTAATTAATATTTCTGGCCGATTAATGCCGTACGAAGATGGGAATAGTCGAAATGGCTCCCCACGAATTTTTGGAATCGGGAATAATGTATTTAATGTTTGGCAATGCTATTTTTATTTTATCGTAAAACTTAGACTTTTTTATTAACAAAATCTAGGATTTGAAAGCTAGAAGTGACAACAACTTTCAAAATAAAGCAGATTTTCATCTCCAGCTTGCGGGAATGTTGCCACGCGGAACAATGAGGGCGAGAATTATCGTTTTTCCAAGTTTTTAATTAATATCTCTGATTTTAGCTACTTTTTCTGGAAAAAAGTAGACGTCGGCCTTTTCCAGCATATAGAAAAGAATTGTAGAAAGTTTGGTGACGATAGCTACATTAGTGATTGAGTTGTTAGCGAACAAACACACATACTTTCTTCTTTATATATATAGATGGAGACAGTGGGCAGCAGAATTTAGAAAACCCAATGATTATATCGTACGACAAAATGCCTGCATGGTATTTTTCCATACTCAAATTCAATTATTTTATTACTTGGCAATGATATTGTTATAAAATAACTTTTGAATGCGTTGATAAATGGGCTAATTATTATGCTAATTTTAAATTTAATTTACTGCAGTCCATCCGTTTGAAAAAAATATTTTCTATGAGAACTTTCCACGAGAAGTTTTCATTTGTGTCACAAATTCAATTATGTTCCTACTTTGCAATGATATTATTATTAAATAAATTCTAATTTTGTATAAACTGAGCGATACGTTTTAAATGGTCTGCTTTCTTTGACTTTATACTTTTAATTTAATAAAAAGCATTTTTGTTTTCTTTTTGATAGCATAAATTGTATGTAATCGGTGAGATTCGATTGTTCGAAAACAAAAGCAGAAACTCTCTGATATGATGTTTATAGAAAATATTTTAGAAGCTTGAGACAGACATACTTGAGACAGATATACTTCCATACTTAAACACTGTTCCGTAACCAGCAGAATCTGTCAGCTTTATACAAGGTTAAGCAAGCACGCTTTTATCTCCATCTTTCTTCTCTCAGCTATTGGGAAACCTCAGCGAAGAAGAGTACCTAAGTTCCAGACAAATCTCGTTTTTTGTAGATGCGGTCGGGTTAGAAAATACAACTAAAGAAGATGTGAAACACGGGATTGAGTTATGTTCCAGAAGAAATTAGCCATTTTCAGGTACGATCGTCTTAGTGTGGTAACAGTGACAGATTTTATTGCATTTACTTTCATGAGCGACAGCGAATGACATGTTTTATTAATTAACTTGTATTTAGAATTACGACATGGGTTTGATTATTAGCTATTATTTGCATTTATGATTATGAACCTTTATTTAATTCATTGAAATTAATTTTCATATAATTTTTTTTGAACAGAGGCGAAACGTATTTTACGATAAAAAGTTACTCATCGAATGTTAGTGAATAAAAACAGGAAATGGAAGTTGAAGAATTTATTATACAGCATAGTAGAGTTCTTCATTGAAAAACGTTGCGTAAAAAGATAAGATTCGCGTAAAATTACCAATTTTAATGTTGAAATTGATGTGTCTTCTTTTCATGTGTACATTAAATGCAAGAGTTAATAGCAAAAGCTAAGATAAATGAAATATTTATAGTATTTGTAATTAATAGTACAGTAATTCTAAGAATAAGAAAATCTTTCAATTGTTTTATTTCCGCCTAATCTCTCAAAGAGATTATTAAAATATATGCATTCATTAAAATATGAAAGTAAGAGGCGAAATTATTATTTTTAATATAAAATGGATATTCTGAATTGAAAAGTTAAATTACAGTTAGAAAATTGAATGTGTTCTTTTTATTTCAGAAACATTTATATATTCTATATGCTTCTGTCTCGTTTTCTTTTTAAAATAGAATAGCTAAATGGGAGTTAAACTTGGACGGAAGAAGTTTACCGAAGAACTCTTATTCTGGAATTTTGACCTTTAGATTTGCTATTTTCATTTAGCAGTGACCTTTTTTTAAAATTCCCGCTTTCTCAAAAACATTAAAATAAGGATCAATAGTTTGTTTAAGTGGTATTTTAATTTAACTCGAGTATTTATACACTTGAGCCGAATGCTGATTTTGCTAAGTAAAAAAATAAAATCACTTTCCAGGGTCCTTTGTATATTAACTAGATATTTTATTTTGCTTGTACTTTAACTTCTAGTATTGTCGGCTCCCATTCGGTTATAAAGAGCGCAGAATTCTTGAGCTTGCGAGAGAACTTTTGCCATTTATTCCTAAAATTTCGGTACTATTTTTTCAGCGTGTGAATTATTTGAATAGAATGTATTTTTGCTAGCCATAATTGTTTGCGAGATTTTGAGGGCCTAAGCCAATGATTATAGGCGCGGTTTAGCTTGCAAATCTCATATTAAATTTTACTTTAACTTTTATTTATGCTTTCTACAGACTCCGGAGACTGTGTTCTGCTGTTACACAGACTGTGTAACGGTCAGGCTGACAATTCAATAAAACTGTTTATTTTAAAATGTCTACTGTATTGGAGTTAATTTACTTAGAAATGTCAGACGAGATGATTAGTCATTTAATTATCTTCTCGGATGCAATAATTAACACTTTAAGTGGTTAGAAATCCTTACATCTTTACATATTACCAATTGGTAGACAATTTTTTAAGCCTTGAAAGAAGTAAGATATTTTCAGTTCCTTGCGTGAATATCCTGTAAAGTATGTCTCATATAATTCTTGAGGAATGTTCAATATAATTGTGTTCTAAAAATGAGCAACTAATTGGAAGTTAAATTTAAAAGCTATATTTTATTTAAGTAGTCAACTCTGTTGACAAACAGTGTCAAAAAATGAAACATATGCAGCTCTTTGGGTGGAGAAGTTATAGGATAATGTTTTGAAGCACAGGAGAACTCCAATTATCCGAATCAGTTGAGCCCATTCGGGTGCTGAAAAATTCAGATAATTGGTGTAATTGGAGTTGTACTGTAATTTATTCGCAGTGTAAACATCGTCTTGTGAGTAAAAAATGTTGTTGATCGAATCTTAGTTGCATTACCTTCATATGAGCAATAAAACTTGTAAGTAGTAAGTTTACTTATATGAAGCTGAATTAATTTCCTGCAATGAAAAATATAAAATTTCATTACGTAGTTTATGTACGGAAGTCATTTTTGTTATGAAAAGTGCAAAACTGTGTTTACGAAGTTTACTTAAATGACAATATTTATTTAATTTTGCTTACAAAATCGGAGGTTTACGAATTTTGTTTTTAAATTTTAAAGCTGGTTTGTTTTTAAATTTCAAAGCTATTAAAACGTTTTACAAAGTGAAATAAACATGCTATTTTATGAATGCTCCGAAAGCTCCTTTCATCTCTAATATGGAAAGAGAGATAGTTTTGCACTGCAGTATTATTAAACCCAAAATTAAATTTAGAGTAAATTTATTAGATTACGTCAAAGCTCTTACGGCTTTCTGCTTAGGGAAGAGGAGACTTTTTATGGAAGATCATCAACGAGAGCTTGGCTTGCAATTTAATTACGAAAAGGGAAATGTGTGAAAGCTCCAATGCAACGAGCCCATTCTCCAAGTTTTGAACCTGGATTTGACTTACCATTTTCCAGCGATCCTCTAAAAATTGAAAAGCTAAATTTATCATCGTTTATTAATGCATCTAAATGTATGTTAATAGACCAGCAAGACATATTGCCATTTGGTAAAATTCTGTTGAAGTTAATACTAAAATTATTTAGTGTATATAACTGCAATTTACATTTGCAGCATTAGGCATTAGAAATGTAAAATTTTAATTCGTAATATTGTATAACATTTAGTCATAATGGACATTTCGACATCACAAGCGTCTCGTTTCTTCTTCTTGGGTGGTTTCTTTTGTTACACTTAATAAAAAGATTTGTTGTACATTCCGTAAATTAGCACTTATAGTTCTAAGATATAAAGGTAAATAAATCAATAAAATTAAAAACGTAATTCTGATATTTTTCAAATTTATTTCGAAAGACAAATTTGTTTCTATTTCCCACCCAAACACAAAACAGGTTTATAACGTCATACAGAGTTTAAAATACCTATACAAACTCATTAGCGAAACCATAAGCTATGCCCAATTATTTCTCTTTCAAATGTTATACCAAATTATTGCAGATTAATTAATGCCAATGAATCAACTGTTACTCAAAAAAAAATCTCTTAAAGGTGTATTTTAACTACATGCTCATAAATCAATATAGAGCAAAAATCGCAATTAATGCAAGTAGAAAGAGTGGCTATGTATCCAGAGTTGCTTCTTTGGAATAAGATTCTAAACTATTAAATGCGAGGTTTGACACTAGAAAGAATAAATATGTACATAAAATAAATTAACCACTACTGTCGTGAAAATGCAAAACCAGTTTCTTTATTACCATAGATTTTGGATGTCTAGCCTATTAATTACAACACTGATACCTTAAGAGTGGAAGTATGCGAGTAATAAAAGCTCAATGATAATGCCACCTGAATTAGGAAATTCTAGATAAAATCCTTGTATCCTTTCAGGCAACCGCGGGAATTTCTGTCCACTAACAAGTCTTGCAAACCAGATAGATAGTGCAATAACCGTTAGTCCAAAATAAGGACTTCCCGAATTACCTTTTAGGCTTAATCGACGAGCGAATCACTAAACGAGAATTTACATGCTTGAAGATTTACATGTTTCTTCCGCTTTGCCACAATATCCTTCCGAAGGGTATTTATCTAAGCTTTATTGAGACATTACTCTGGTTTGCTGAGATGGGACTAGTGGTTTCCCATTCTTAGGGTACTATAATCTTAGCAAAGTTTTAGTCGCAACGAAAATGAGATTAAACAGTGTCAAAAGATTCATTTCTTAGAGATAAGAAATTCCACGAGTGTAATGGCGATTTTTGTCGTTTCGCTTCTGTACCTAATGAATATTCAATGCGCACTACATCATACAAGATGTACCTGTATTTTATGTGGCTTATAAGTTTTATTAGATATGGAAGAATGACTCATTTTATGATCATTGATACTGAAGCGAAATGTATGTTAGTTTCTGAGATATAACAGATTTATCAAGTCATTTTTTAATATCAGGTCCGCAAGATATTAGTTTAAATTTTTTATTGTGAAATAAAACTCAAGTTTTCTCTACAAAAATGCTCTTTAATCAGTCAAATATCATTCGTTCTGGTCGATGACCTTTTGCAATCATTCTGGAAAGTACATGATTCCACGTCCATGGAATTGATGATCTTTATCAGCAAAATACTCAAGCAAGTGTTATTTGAGGTCATCGTTAATAATGAGATTTTTACTATTTAAGAAGTTCTGTAAACTTCGAAATAAATAATAATACGATGGTGCAAGGTCGGGGCTGTAAGGGAGATGCGACATCATTTTCCAACCAAGCTCCTGTAATTTCGTACATGTGATTAAAGATGTGTAAGGCCTCGCAATTTCGTGGCGGAGCGCGATTCCTTCGCAACTTGAGAATTCAAGCCTTTTCTGTTCAACTGTTTCTCTACTTTCATAAGTTCTCCGCAGTAAACGTCTGGGTTTATCGTTTGGTTGCTTGGAAGCAGCTCAAAATGCATAATACATTTGTAACCCCACCAAACGGACAGCATAATTCTTCTGATTCAGTTTAGCTTTCGATATGATTTGTGTTGATTCATCATGCTTAGACCATGTGTATAGCAAATATTGATTTGTTAAGCAAATAAATTTCTTTCAATTTATGCGGAACCCAAATATCAAGTTTCTTAACAAGATCGCCATTACACGCTTGGAATTTCTTATCTCTAATTCACATCTTATGTGATTTTCGATAGTTGTGTATGATACATTTAATCGTTTTGCAATCTCTCACATAGTTATATGACGATTAACTTTAAATACGGTATTAAATTTGTCATAATCAACTTCAGAAGGTCGCAAAGAAAGCTGTTCATCTCCAAATGAAAAATCTTCAGAAAGAAATGTTTTAAACAATTGTGACTCATGCACTCTATTAAGTAATCAACACCAAAGAACTCACATATCTCTTTGTAAACCCCAGCCGCTTTTTTTTGCTTAATTAAAATAAAAAAGTAGAATACGTCGAAGATGTTTATTTTTGCACCCCCGCGTTAAATCTAACCCTAAAGTAACAGTTGTAAGCAAAAATACACGGAATAGATTCTATAACAACCTAAACGTGTCAGCAGTCAGCATCCAAATCTCAATATATATATATATATATAAAGATTGAGAAAAGAACAACAAAACGAGCATAACGTTCATAACGTAAATTCATATTTGAGGAATTCATATTCATATTTGATTTCTGGTCAGCGCAGTAAAATATATCGTATGTGCTCATCATAAAAGAAAATTGAACTTGAACGAAAAATTGAATTTGTAATTATTTTAATATTAATAATTTAATCACCACCAATTTCGGCCATTATTTTTTCTATAAAAAGTTTATAAATATGAGTATTATATCTTTATACGCTATCGGAAGTTTGAACCCAACCACGTTAATTATATGATATCTCTTCGAATTTAAAACGCGTCTATACATCGTTAAAGATGGCGTGATGGAGGCACTGTAGGCATGACAATAAATGAAATTTTAAGAATCTTGGATATTTTCGAATGCGGCGGCTTTAATTTCTACGTATTTTCAGATTTTTAAAGCTTAGATTTTCTTTTTTGCAGTAAAAGTTTGTGAATTTATTAAAAATGCGAAATAAAAATAAAAAATTCATCTTTTTTTCTTGCGTTTGCAAATCATTAGTCGAATATACATTTAAAGCTGTTAAAGTATAAAATCACATATTTGCAATGTTATCAGTATGCGATGGTATGTAGTTGCTTTATTTTTTTTTTCACGATACAACAGTGTTTTTGAAACTGCAAAGTTTATGATCCGCTTTGTCTTCTGCCATAATGTTTTAGAACTGCGATGTTTTCTCCTTGCTTTTTTTTCCTCTTTCAGGATAAAAAAGCAAAAGATGTATGTACGACGATTTCTTCTTACGCTGTTTACATCCGTGGTATTTTTGCTGCCATGTTTTCAGCGAACATCATAATATTGTTATTAATAAATCGAAGTCAGTTGCTAAAAAATATATGCCAGATGTAGCTTGAACATTCTATGTTACATATTTTATTTATTTAGAATGTTTTTTTCCTGCTCATGGCACTAAAATTAAACCGTGCGCCTTAAAACTGATGACATCTTAGAATCGAAGAAACATAATGTTTAATTTCAAATTTCCTAAACATTGATTCGTTTGATAGTAGTACTCGCTCATGGATATGACTCAAAAACATCCACAGATGATTTTGTAACCTTATAATCTCATATTTGGTCACCTGGAATAATTATTTACATGGTACAATGCTGGAAACGTACGATTTACGTTGCCTTAAAACTCACATTCGATATCGCTTTAGTAACCGATTTAAGAATCAGTATTTTATCATTTCTAAATACAAGTTAAGTAACTTATATAGATTTCCTCAATCTAAAGGAGAGAGAAGGTGATTTAACTTTGCCCTTAGCATCCATAATATTGCTGTCGCTATCTAGGAATGATAATATTAAGCAAGTATGAGCTAATAAACAATTATTAATTAAACTAATCAATAAATATTTAGTAACGACTATTAATCGAAACAGCAAGTATTAGTATTCAGTAACCAATATATAATCGAAAAAAGGAAACAGTATTAATATTTAGTAATCAATGAATAATTAAACTAAAATGTAAATAATTTTTATTATTTGTTTAATTATTTGTTTTTATTAATTAATTTGTTTAAACAAATATCAAAATCTGTATTATTCTTTTTCGATATTTATTATTTACCAATTTTTAAAAAAACAACATTCAAACTATTCCTACGTTACGAACTTCTTTAACTTGAAGCTACCGGGACAGAAATAAGAATCTTTTTTGTTCAAGCAGCCATTGCGGTTTATTACCAAATTTAGCAAACGTAATTGTCTAGTCTGTAATGTGCAAATTTCAGTTTTTGCCAAAGGCCTTCACGCTAGCTCTTAAAAAAATTTGTAGAGTTATATCAAACAACTTCTACGGATAATCAAGTTCTCATCGAAAAACAAAAAGTGGTTTCTTTTCTTTTCTCACTGATTTCGATAACAAAATTAGTCTTCATTATGTTTAAATAAACTTCAAAATTCTGATTTAAGACTTTTTATTTTAATTCATGTAAACGAAGTAATACGCATCTGTAGCTGAGAAACTATTACTGATTATTTATCGCAATTAGAATTTAGAATCTATTAAATGAATGTTTTACGGACGCAGCTGAAAATACTCGCTATGAAAATTAGGAATGCAATTATTTAAATTAATGAGTATTAAAATAAAGATAATAAATATAAAAAACTCAATAAAGTCTCCTTAAATAACCCATTGTGTGTACATTTCCAGTCCCAGAAATCTATTGTAGAACTTCAGTAGACTTCCTCTCACAATATGAGTAGTATGCTGATTTTCTGTACAGAACGAGAAAAATTTACTCGAGCCGTACTTTATGTTTCATAATTTAAAGAATCGAGTGATACTTCCGTTATTGTTTTTTATTCATATTCAAGATACTCTTGTGAAATGAAAATTCCGATTTTTGTAATTAATGTAATATTGCATAGTTATGCTAGTTTATGTATTTTACTTAATTTTATGAGATAGGAACATAGAATTCAAGTTCTTTACTGAATTCACAATTTACTGATTTAAATGCAATATATTGATATCAATATATTTATATTTCGAAATATGGAATTTGTTCTTAATAACAGAGTAAAGGAAAACAATTTATTTTAGAAAGGAATGAGGTAACTAATATTCGGATTTCCTTTTTCAAGTTCGATCATCTCTGTTGTTTTAATTTAGTTGAATGGAATTTTAGTGCACATTTAACTGCATTAGGAATTTTCTTTTCCCTCTTTGTGTGCTTTGTGTCGCAGTTGATAGTATATCCATCTAAAAATCGGAATGGCCGTGGTTCCAATCCCGGCAAGAGCATAGCTGATTTATCATAATTGCTGGCTCTAGATTAAAAAGAAAAGAAAAAGAAAAAAAAACTACTGAGTTACAGGCGAATTAAAAAAATGTAATCAAGAGTAATTCGTCACTACCTGATTTAGTGACTGATTCCCTCTCTCCAGGGCGGCCTTTAAGTCAGGATATAAAGAATTCTCTCCTCCTTTACATTGTACCTTTGTGTTGTAATTATTAGCATGTCTGGCTAGCAATCGGAAGTCCCGTGTCTTCTATCTCCTCGAAGGCATAGCTAATTTGTCACGTTTGTTGGCTGTGAAAAAAAATCTCGTGAAACGAAGCAGTGCACCTAGAAGCCATACTCATTATGTAAGGTTAACTTGCTTAACACCTTATTTTTATGTTAAATTTACCTTTACTTTTATATTTTCTGTTATCGCTACCAGAACTATAAATTACGCAGATTTTAAATAGCTGTCGAGCATTTAAATTAAAAGCGGAAGAGTTGGCCGATGCTACCCAGCAACCTCTTGCATTTCCGCCCGTATTCTGTGCTATTTTTATGAATGCCTTCTGGTTGTGGTTAGTATTTAGGCTTAAGGATCACAATTACTACAATTAACCATTTTAATAAGTATTTACATTACACACATTTTAAAGTTTTGTACTTTCATATCTCGGCAGAATTGGTGATTTCAGTATGCTAAATGTCGACAGCTATGCGCTCGTACTGAATAAATTTTTAAATTACTTAAAGAATAAAGTTTAGATTTTACTCTTGCTGTGTTCAGCAATGCTTTCTGACTTTAAGTAAAAGGAAGGAAAGATAAGTCTTCTATATCCCAGGACGATTACATAAGTATTTAGTTCACTTGTTAAATATGTTTAATCTTACAGTTTAAACTTAGTTGCCGTTTATCATTTGTTTCACAGTTTTTTCATTTACACACAGACTCGCACACACACAAAAAAAATTGATCGTACAGTAAAACATTTTATTTTTTATTGCTTTATCGTTTCATTGTACAGTAAAACACTTTTGTTACAGGGTTTTTTTTGCGTTATAAATTTTCAAATCTAAAAAGGAATGTGCAAAATAATATTTCACAAAATATTTTGAAATTCAAAATTTATATTTTACAAGTTTCGTATACCTTACTACAAACTACTCAAAACAGTTCAGTTTAATATAAAATGTTTAAAACACTACTAATGTTTTCAACTCCATTTTCATTGCATATCAGGACATAAACATCGAGTTATATTTACATAAATTTACCGAAGATTTATATGTAGTTATTATACTGTATTTAATTCAGAATAAAGTCATTCGCCTCATTAATTCTAAATGGATTAGAGCAAATCTTCTAAGACAAATGCGTTAAGATTATTGAGTGCCTGTTTTCAGTTTCTTTTTCTAAGGGTTATTCTTCTGTACTTTTTCTAAATTACTATTTTACATGCATATACCTTGAAGTACTTGAAGAGCAAAATATTCGAGTTTTCATCCACTGTCATGTATTTACTGAAACAGCATGCAAAATTTAAATTTGGACCATACACTCACTGCATTCTCCAAATAGTACATTTCTTTCATTAATATTCATTGCTTATACATCACTAATTCAGGCCGGAACTTCACTTTCGCTAAAGTACTGTTTTGTGAAAATACAAGACGTAATTTGAAATGCAAAATATCAACGACTTCCGTGTCTTCAAATTGTGACGCGCACTATACACATATAAATGTAAGATATCTATAATATTTATGTGTGCAAAATAATACCGGTTGTCAAAGGAGCTTTTTATATTTTTTAGAGGAAAGTTGTTGGTAGTTAACTACAGCTTTATCTTTCAAGGTATAACTAATCGTCTGCCACTTGAAAATTTTGTTTTCATGCAAAATGGTGCTTTTAAAGACGCAATGGATGGATTGTGTTTGTACTCGTTTCGGAGAAAGTTATTCGTATCTAATTATTAAAAAACGCCTTGAAAGGCCGTTTGTTTTCGATATCTAAACCTGTGATATGTAATATTATCAACAAGACAAGAAAAAGATGTCAAATTTTGACTTCCTTTGCATAAACTGCTCCAAATACGTAAGCAAGAAAAAAAAAAAGAAAAGGAATGTTTCGAATGTTGCAGAGGTAAGATTCAAAGAACAGCTGCAAAATGCAAACAAAGTAGTTAATGCGGATTTGAATCTTTAAAAGGCGGTAAAACATAAAGTGCATCGTTTTTCTCCCAGAACGCAGAACGTGCTGCAAAATTCTTTATGTGAAACATCTATCCGGACAAAAATGGAGAATTGTTTTCACAGTAGATGCAAGATTTTAAGCAAAACTTTCCATAAGATAAAAAAGTTATTTTCTGTTACAGCAGGAAATAGTCACAGATAATCTTTCATGATATGTTTAACTATTTCAGTATTTATACCTTTTAATATCCTAGTTAGATATTAATTCAGCTTTTGATGCTCGTTTGCTAAAGAAAGCTCGGATATTTTCTGCTGTGAGATACTTTCTGCAGTAGAACACTTTCTACTGTAGGGCAAAAACGAGCCAAACAATGTTTCATCAAAAATATATTCGTCAACTTTATATTTTCAGCTGGAAAATATGCTTTTATCATCAGCTCATTTTGTCATTACACTAGTGCAACAGAACTGTAGTTATTACTAAATGAAAAGTTATGGAACCAGCAATGGAATACTATGCTATACTTTGAAACTTTTTTTGATGAAACATCCTTTGATAACGAGAATACTGCTAAAAATATAAGAAATATACATATAATTTAATGTTAGCCATTAACGTTGACGCATGCATTATTCTGTAGAAAATTGATTGGGATCCGTTTTTCTATAAAAGCAAAGATCTAAAGGTTCCTGAGTCACAGTATGAACCAACATTGAGGTTTCGAATACTCGAATCGAAATACAGCCCCTGGTCACTAGACAAACAAGGTTAGGTTCTTTCCAGTTTTCGAATTCAGTGATGTCACTAGACGTGTAGAAATAGGGAGAAACTAAAATACAAAGGGAGTAGGGTGAGTAGAGTTAAGTCAGTAGCATGACGGAAGAGCAAACCTTGTAGTAGTATACAAACTTGGTGCAACCACTTGAGGAAACGGTGGGTCGGCCGAGATTTCTTACATCAATGAGTAACAATTGTAATGAAACATGTCATATTTCAAGTAGTTGTTACGAGAAGCTAGTTATTTGCTTTTATAACGCTGTGGTAGCAATCCTTTGCGCTGAGAACGAATCCCGGTTTCGAGACTCATTTGGTAGTTAGGTTTTTAGAGTTTACAGATTAGTTTTTAAGCAAACAAGAAAGATTTCTGCTTTTGAAATGAGATACCTCTGATAAATTTTTAAAAATCCGTGCACTACCTACTACAGAAGGAAATTGTTGTTGTCGTGCCCATATTACATGGAACAATGTTTGTCAGAGCCTATTCCGAAGAGAGGTTGGACTTCTATTTTCCACTTCCAGTTTTGAGGGAAAGCACTCCGTCGGGGGATCCGGTGGTCTTCCATCCCTCTCCACTCTCACCAATCCACACGAGAGGACTTTCGGCTCGCTGCATATTTACAGTGCCGCCATGCCTCATCGATACTATACATTTACAAACATCCATGCCTTCTCCAGGATTCGAACCCGGGCCCTTCGGTACCATAGTAGGACGTACAGAAGGCCTTCTGTTCCGTACTGTACAGAAGGAGATTTAATTACATAAATATTTCCGTCTTGCTACTTGTTGCAGATCAGACTAATGAAGCTAGTTATTTACCTTTTTTTTTTATTTTCATTATGACCTTTGGTTATATCTCAGAGTTATCTGAATTAAAGCCCTTTTCAATGTGCAAGAGAATGTCTACTACTGCGGGATTTATTTTTGCTTGTGATACACGCTTTTATGAAAGAATGAAGTCTTTAAAATTTTCAATTGAAAAAGTCTGTGAGTAATTTTTCATTATTCCTCCTAGGTGAAAGTAGCTCCGATAGAATAGTCCAACTGATCCATCTTACTAGAATATCTGCCATTATTAGGACATTTTGTATGTAAGACATCTGCATTATCTTTAAATAACTATTTATAGTCTAACGCGGCATTATAATATTCCATCAATAAGTGACTATTTTGGTTTGAGTAACATGGAAAAAGTGATGATGTGTTTTTTTTTCTTTGATGAAAGTATATTAGTTATAGCTTTGCGCTAATTGCATGTAAAATTTTCGTCTGCATCACTTGCTGTGAAAGCAATCACATTCTGCCACAGCATACAATTTGAATCTCCGGAAAGTAAAGTTAAATTGTTAATAACCTTTTTCATTGATCATGATATGGTTCACTACACTTTTTCATAATTATATTTACTTGAACCTTTGATTAACTATGACTATGTGGATAACATTCATGTACAGTACAAAGTCTGAGATCCACACTGATCAGGACATCAGAGATTCCGGATCTCAGAGTTTTCCGGGTTTTAAATCATCAGTTTAAATCTTGGAAGGTGACATGTTAGAAATCATGAAATTAAAAATAGGAAATTTTTTATGAAGAAATAAAGCATTTATGGTCTTAACGAAATCAAAATTTACAAAAAAATAATATTTATTTGTTCTTTTTATTAAGCATTCCTTTCAATGTATGTTGTTTAAGTTACTCGTAATTTCTTGTTCAGTTGCATAGTTCCTGTTATTGTTGAGTCGAAAATTCCGACTTAATTGTCAGTGAAAATGTTTGATTTTCATTTGACGACCAGTTTTTCTCCAGCTTCACAAGCTCCACATCATTCCTATTGTACAAGAGGAATTATTTTAATATGCACGGTATACATGGAAGTTTGAGATCCTTGAGCTTTGTGAGACCATAATTTCCGCCTGTGATGATACCCTTTTCTACAAAATATAAAAAAACATTTAAAGAAAAAAACAAAATCAAAAATAAAATTTAAACTATAGTTTTATTTGAATATCATTACAAAAAGTTCAATTTTATTTTGAAGTCCCATAGAAATCTATCATTTATAACACAGATTTACTTGGAAATTCATAGCTCATCATTTGAAATTTTACTGCGGAGCTTTAACGTCACAAAAGTTTCTTCAAGTTTTCAAATAGTGTTTTTTTACTTTCTTTTCGGCTGGAGATAGCAGACTTTTATGCATCATAAAATACCTCTTTCTCTTTCTAAAGCAGAAGGAATGTTATAAAACTCGATAGTTATGTGCTTTTCGATAACCTGGACCTATACTTGAAAGGTAGTTTTGTTGAACAAAGTAAAATGATAGTGTTAGTTCAATATATTAGCAACAAGGAAGTTTACAAATTGTGAAAAAGGCTTAGGGAAAGAATTTCTTCAATGAAATTCAGTCCATTAATTTTGCTTACTCTGGAAATTTCAATAAAATTGTTTCTACATTTTATAGGATGTTTTTAAATTTGCAAAGCTTTCTATATCATTACTCGATGGCTTGTAATACTTAGAAAATCAGATTTAACAAATGCTAAAACATTTACTAACTTTTGATTCAACTCTTTAGTCAGCTTGTCGCTTGTCGATTAAATAATCAAAGGCTATACCCAAGCGGTAGTACATAAATTTTAATTTCACTCACTTTATTAGTTTTCTTCTCTGTTATTTTTCATTTTGTAATTTTAGTGGAATTGTTATGTCAATCATCATAATTCCATACCTATTAGCCTTTATTAATTTGGAATGCAAGGTGTTCATAATTTAAGTTCCTCTATTCAAAGCTGGCAACAGCCGTATCCGGTCATCCAAAAATTATGAAATTTTGTGCATGGTGTAATAAAAGGATGGGAAAAATATTTAGAGAAATATCAAATTAGTTTCAAGTTAGGCCACCATAGTACGTAGTACAGTGTAACAAATGCATATTTAGCACATTTAGCTACAATTATATACTTTACTGTAAAACGAAACAAAATGTGCACATTCTTCCAACACCATGCATCAGCTGTCTGCGAACATCCGTGAAAAATTTGTTTAGGCAAGTTTGCAATATATCACTTTAGAAGACTCCAAAAATAGTAATGAAATTTAAAGTTTAAAATAGTAATGAAATTTAAAGCCACAGGATTATTGGCTATTCATTCTGGAAGAGGAAGAAAACTCGTTTTTAGAGAGATTATACATAGAAGATTGAAGTTCAAGTAGTTGAGGCCATAGCTTCATACTTTAAGGCCAGCCCTAATTTTTGCTAAGTAGCGCAGGTGTTAGATAAACCTTATTCAGCTGTCTATAAGATCCTATCGAATATTCTTAGATATTATTCTTAGAAAGTTTCATCTATTCAGCAGTTGCTTTCATGTGATTTTGATGCACAATTATATTTCTCACTTAAATTTTTGCTGGCTTTGAGATCAATATCAAATAACTCTGGAACATTCTGTGGTCAGACGAACCGCATTTTTATATGAAAGATTCAGTGAATACTCACAACTGTTGAATTTGATATTCACGAAATCCCAACTAGATACTAGATATTCCGTTTTATTCCCCAAATTGCAGATTTACTGTACCATTTATTATGGAAACTCCGTACTCGAAAAATTAATTTTTACAGGTCCATTGACATGCTTGATCACCGGGCAGCAATACACAGCGGTGTTTGAGAATGAAAATTTTCCGGCTTTGAACGCACAACAATGCCTTAGAAGCAAAATATTTACGCAAAACAGATCTTCCGTACATTGCACAGAGTTTTAAGGATATTCTAACACACATTTGGAGAAGAAGGTCTATAGCGACACTTATATGAAGAAGTTGTATTCATAGAGACATGTCCATTTACTTAGCGAAAACAAGAAAGGAATATATAAATATATACATTTACCTGTATATATATATATATATATATATATATAATAACTGTGGTGAAAGAAAATCGCAAAAATTTCTATTAATACTTAAAAGTATTTTTAAGTTATTATTATTTGCATATTTATACATAGTCAGTAATTCTTTTTTAAGTAACTATTTTTTACTTTTGCATTATCACATCATAGTTTCATAAAATAAGTGTTGTAAGTATTAATTATAGTTTCGTTCGAACAAATCTAACAGTTTCATTCATAGATGCGATATAAAAATTTGTAAGGATTATGTTAATTTTATTAACAGTTAAATTTTAAGTCAAAGTTGCTTTCCTGTCAAATTCTTAACTTCAACTTACTACTTCCTGCCAGAACGTAGTTTTGGAATCTTGCTGAATATTTAATAAGGAGGAGCGGTATTTAAACCACGAAGTTACTTACTGAGTGAGAGAGAAACAGAGTTTCTGATTTACGCGCGTCTGCCATTTTGGCCACTCTCTCTCTCAAAACTGTTATTACGCTCGGCCGTACTCAGGCCCTTGCTAAGCTTCGTAGTCAAATAAGTTAAGGGACCAACTCGATTTGAACCTTGCTAGCTTCGGCTATATTTCTTCAGTTAATCTTAGTTTTAGTTTAATTCTTAGTCTTTTAAGTTCAAGTTCAAGTGTGGGCTTTGCTTGTACACTCCCAGGCGGAGTTTTGTTAAATCTTACTGGAATAATAAAGGGTTACTGACCCTTCTATCTTGTTCTTTCTTGTCACCGAACTCAAGCGATTATTCGCTTATCAGTTCTTAGATACTTCACTTCCAACATTAACTTAGAATTCGGAAGTGAGGAACTCTACAAATTAAACAGAATGTAAATCGCTAAGGATTTATCGATTGGTGATTTTCATTCTAGTTGTCCCGTTTACTTCATGCTTATGAACACTTGAGCGAATTCAGTGTCTAGCTTAAAGGTTCTTAACCAATGGGAAATTCTCCAAAGAGAAATTTTACAGCTTTAACACGTTCACGCCGGGGCGGGCTCCCGGTGGCCTGCACTAGTCTATCTCATCGGGCGGCGCGTACCAACGGTGGCCCGCACTAGTCTGTCTTATCGGGCGGTGCGTACCACGGTGGTATGCATTCGATTGTGTTATTAGATTGTTTCTATTGATATTTCTTCTTCTATTGATAATATCATCAGACGAATCACTTATTTCCATACCCCTGTTATTTATTATTTATAAGGGCAAAAATTTAAAAAAAAACTTTCTAACTGCCTTGGTAGTTATACTTATTAGCAGAAATCTGAGGTTAAGATGAAAAAATCCGCACGAGTTACACAATTTGCAAAATAAGTACTCACTATACTATTAACAAACGTGAAACTCGTATATAGGTCTGAACAGGTAATAATCGCGCCCCGCCAGATGAAACGCGGCAAAAATTCGAGCGCCGCCTCACGGTGAAGAATATAAAAATTGGCCCCGGTGTGAACGTGTTAAGGGGAAAAGCATTCAATATTTTATTTACCTGTTTATGAACCTGCGGAGTCACTAGGTTATTTTGAAGCAGGAGACGTGAAAAATATGCAGTGCTATCGCCGAGGCTCGAACCCTAGACCTCCCGAATGCGCGACGAATATGCTTCCATTTGCACTATGAAAGCATTCGGAAAAGAGGAAAAATACCTTACAACATAAAAAACTATTTTATTCAAGTTTTGGTACTTATCAACATTTTCATACTTTTGTTGAATTCATAAAATACATTAAATATAACTTAAATTTAAATAAATTCGTTTACATTTTTTGAGTTTTAGAATGGAATGAGTAAGAGAATGATCATCTGGCTATGTCTAGTCTAGCTTAAATGCTTATGGCTTATAATTCAAAAATATCTGAAAGTAGTTAGTTCTTATTAACTGAATCTATAGTAAGAAACATAAAAAAATTATTCCTGTTAGCAGAAGAGGGTTACTTAATAATGTGTTGTGATGTTATGAATGTTTGTGAGTGTGACGTGAAGAAAGGTTGGGAAGCACAGCTCTAGTACTGTACTGCTATAATCGGATATGGGTTCAGAAATGATCCTATATCGCTGAGACGCCCAACGTGTGTGCACACGAAAGAAATTTTAGATGCCCATTGGCATTATAATATGAGTAATATGTTTTGTTTTAAACCGGTATTTAAGAGACCATATAAGGAATAATAAATATAGTTTATTTCAAGAGTGAAAATTAAATTTGAAAATAGCTTTTATTAAAGTTTTGGTTACTTTTTAAATAATATTTCACCCAAATTAATGAATACAAGGCCGAAAAATCTAAAGCTTTAGTAGCAGGTGTTTCTCATCAGTTTGAAAAATCAAGGATATGTAGAATTTAGATTTTAATTTATGAGCCTTTGCCTGGTGTCATTTTCCCCTGTCTTTAACTCAGTTTGGTGTCATAGCACATTAAGACGCTGCACTTCTTTGAAGAGGTTTTGAGTGTTTTTTTTTATCTTGGCATCTGCACTATACCTCATAAAGTAATAATCTTCTATAAAAAGAAATTCATGTTGAAAGCATTTAGATACGAATTCGGTTTAAAACAAAAAGTGAAAACAATTTAACAAGGTATGATGGATTAAGAAATAAGTATATGATGAAAGTAGATAAAAAAGGAGCTTTGCTCTTTGAATGAAAGACAATTTTTTTAAATTCCTGGGCCTTTACCGAAAGAATTAATGCTGTGATCTCAAATATCACGTTTTCTATAAATGCATTTAGATTGCTGAGGAATGGGATTAAGCTAAAGATAAATGCAAACTGTAACTGCTTCTTTATTTTTATTAATGATGAAAATGATGGGTATTTGGAGAAAAAAAAAAAAAGAGTTATTTTTGTATCTGTCTTCAAATACCGTTTGGATTACATGTGACGTAATCACCAGTCCCGTCAGTGATGAGACTAGGTATCTTTGGTTTGTACGTTGGATATAAAGACTATGAGGAATTCAGCAGTGAAAACTGTTTTAACCTTACTTGTAATATTTTAGAGTAGGATCTGGACATGACATTTTGCTGCATACATGAATTACAAAGTTTGTACTCTTTATAAATTCTAGATTTTAACAAAGCATGTAATTTTAATATATCTTTAATATGCGATCTATATATCTTTAATATGCGAATTATATAATATGCGATCTCTGAATGATTAATACAGGGTGTAGTTATTTTGCTAGTATACGTACTGCAGCTTCATAAACAACTGCAAGTCATTAAAAATATTATGCTTCAAATTGTAATGAACATTTTTATTTGAAATGCTAAGGACGAAAAATCATACGCGTTTCGCTTACAATTGTAATATAATTCAGTCAAGATATGTAGGTAACAATTTTTAATTCAGTCTCTTTCAACCTTAGAAAATACGTTTCTAGTTCTTAAATTAAGAAAGGTTTGCAGACGTAGCTAAAAATTATATAAGCATAGGATTTCTTAGTGGTTTTCAAGTTAGTCTAAAATGTAAAATAGTATTTCTTCGTTTTAAAATCACTATTTTTTTTTTAATGTTTACACGTAAAATTTTGCAAGCGTTATCAGCGACTAACGTAGCTGGCCGACAATGAAGCCCTCTACATATTTTAATTTCATTATGGTTTCATTTTATTACATTACACAACTATTAAACTATATACATCATTTGAAATATATATGAACTGAAATTTTATTAAAACGTACACCGAGACATCCCAGAATTGCTTCGTAGTATTTTGGTCTGGACAGGCAAGAGCTAGCCCAAACTGTAGGGGAGAAAACTCTTAATTCTAATGAAAGAAATGTGAAGAAAAAGGTGTGCACTGGATGCATATATAGAAAATATTACCTCAAACGTTACTGAAAGGTAGGGGAAAATATCGAGACATCCCGAATTAAAATAGACGAGAGTCCATCAAAATTCTGCCTGAATCAGCCACCCCGAAAGATTTATCTTTGTTTCCGCAGAAATTTACGGCAATGCAGCATCTCAAAGGATCTTTAGTATCTTGAATAAATAATCAACACATTCATTTACCAGTATGATAATGGCTAAATAAGAACCATAGCTTTATTGTCTGGTTCAGTCACGCACTCCATTTCAGGCATTATGACTATGCCAACTGCTAAATTAACGATTTGGCGTCTAAACAAAATCACACTTCGCACTGATGGCACATTTTTACCATCACGATATCACAGTTTTTGTTGTTTTATGTAGTTGAATGATTCTGGCTAGTTTTTTATTGAAATAATTATGTCTACAGCTCAATACAAGACTCAATAATTTGAGAGGAGTTTGAACAAAAGTTTCAAACTGTTCCTGTTCAGACTCCCGAATCGGAGGTTCAAACTAAACGTAATTGGGTTATAAGATCTCATTTTAACTTCCTAGTCAATTATTTTACATTAATAGTCTTTCCTATCAAGCCTCGTTTCATTTTCCTGCCAGAATGTAAATTTTCAGGTCGTGAAAAATTCAAATTAGGTAGAAAGAAGGAAGTACTTAAAGGTTTTGGAGCGTCAAACCAGAGCGTGTTCTGTCTGATGAAAAATTCCACGTTTCTAACTTTGATTCGCTCGATTAGAATTCTGTTGCGTTGAATCTTGCTTGTCGTTAGGCTTGCTTAAGCCAACTGCAGTCAGAGCCACCTTGCGCGTTAGTTATACTGTGAAGCCGTTAGGAAATTTCATTAATTTTAGCTCCATTATCTTTGTTTTAAATCCAAAGGTTTTTGGCTCTTGTAAGCACGAGATGGTGCCGTCTGTTAAACTTTATTTGGATTAATAAAAGGGTTCGTTACAGCTTTCCCCTGTCTCTCTGGTATTTATAAGACACAATGAAATGTTACAAGTTGCCTTTCAGAGTTCTATATGCTACCGAAGAAGACCAGATTTTGTAAGTTATGCATATATATTATTGAATCAAAAATAATAAAGACTTACTTCTAAAAAATTTCAAAATCAACTCAACAATAATTTTTATTGCTTTTAAAAACCTCCATACAGATATTTTGTCCAAGGTCTTCGATGACTATAGCATGCATATATTTCGTATTACTGCTTGTTGAGGCAATGATTTGAAATATTTCAACGGTTAATACCATAATTTTTAAAGTAGACACTTGGGAATTTGCATTTTTCAATCTTTTATCGTTGTTTTTAAATAACATTAGAAAAATATGTTGATCGAAGTAGTAATTGTAGCCCTAAATATACACTTTGAAAACTGAGTATGAATTATTACATTTATGTTGCAATATATAATCTAAAAGCGCTTGGTATGCTGTTTTATTCCTGTCAATTATCTATATGCTCTCTGTTGAAGTTCATATTCATAGCTAATGTTTTTTATTAGCTTTGTTTGTCTATAATGCGTTGAGTGTATTTCATTTATTAATTTCATTAAAACTACTGTGTCCTCTTGTAGTGTCAAATACTGTATTATAATTTCTATATTATCCTAATATTATATAATAATTTATACAATGCACTACATAGATTAGGCAGAAAATCTCTTTTATTATTATCCCCATTACTGTATTACTGCATTCGATAATCTAGTGTATTTTCCTTTCCTGATTTTGAGTATTGAGTAAACTAATGTTCTCAGATTTTCTAACATCAGTTATCATCACTGCACTTCAGTCTATTGTGCAATATTAACTAGGTATTCCGCTGTCTAGCAAGTATTTAATGGACATCAGTGATCTGCCATTTCTTGCCTAAGGCTATTGTTGGCATACTACGGATATTTACTCTTGTCAGACGTTGAGCTGAAAGCCACCAGTGAGACAGCTGTTTATCAGTGGCGTTAATAATAATAATGCAGATAGCATGTAGATTCATGATTAATGTGATAGTGTTTATTCTTCCACGAATCCTGTTGCAAGGAAATACTTAATGCGCCTAAAGTAGTCTCAGTTTTTTTGTTGCTTTGATAAATTATCAAAAAGAAATTAAAGCTTTTTTAAAAAATAAGCTGCAATTTTTTTTTTTGGAGGAAAACTGCGTATGTTAAGTTTTCCGAATTTTTTAAGAGTGACTAGTATGCCTTTTTTTCTTATAAACTTTCATTGAGTGTGCAATATTATACTTAAGACTAATGCTTAGTCTTAAGTATAATATTGCACACTCAATGAAATAACTTTGTTGTTGTGACGCATCCCACCCGATCAACAGTGACATCAGATCAGGTCTCTGAAATCAGAGCAAGCTCACAAAATTCATTGTGGCAAGGGGTCAAGATTGCGCCTGCCATTAACAAAGGCCTTGAGCACCATGTAGGTGACAGTATGGCCTTGTTGAATTCTACCCCCAATTTTGATGAAGAGCACCCTGGGGGGGGAAGGGTTTGAGAGTCTCCCACCCCCTCTTACCCTACCACCAACCTCTCGAAAGGACATTCCGCTCGCCGCATATTTAGAGTGCCCGGATACTGCACAGACACTATACGTTTACAAACATCTATGAATTCTCCGGGATTCGAAATCGGACACTTCGGTTCGGTTGCACTTAAAAGAATTTCAATTGTCCCATATACCGTAACATCTGATCTTTCCTAATTACATCTCACTCAGGCTTAATTGAGCTGCATTATATTCCATGGTAAAAACAGCAAGGAGAAATTTTTGTGATGGACCCTTTTCTTCATCCCTAAGCACATGTTTATTTTTGCTTAATGGGGTCTGTGCAGCTCTGTATAAAAGTATACTACTAGCTCTGTGCAAGGATTTATTTCATTAACAGTTAAATTTTGAGTTAAACTTCTTTTCTGTCAAATTCTTAACTTCAACTTACAACTTCAAGCCAGAACGTAGTTTTAGAATCACGTCTGAATACATAATGAGTAGGAGCGGTAGCAAGCTTTAATGCTTATGCTATAGCAAAATTAAACTTTCTAAAACTTTGCGCTCAAATTCAAGCATTAAAGCGTAAACAAAATAAAGAGATTTTATTTTGCTTTTAATGTCATTATTATACTTACTTTTATTTGTTAATATTTTTTTAAGTGTCAATATTATACTAATGGTGAGATAGTGAAATTGTGTCTAAATGTCAATTCAACCTTTAGTAAATAATATGTATCGTGCTTAGACTATTGATGAAAAAGTTCCATATCTTTACCATGAAGAAGTATGTAAACTGAAAGGAAAAAAAGTGTTTGTTTAACTTCTTCCGGTTTCATCAGTTTAGAAAACTCAGATTTACTTTTATTTGTTAATATTTTTTTAAGTGTCAATATTATACTAATGGTGAGATAGTGAAATTGTGTCTAAATGTCAATTCAACCTTTAGTAAATAATATGTATCGTGCTTAGACTATTGATGAAGAAGTTCCATATCTTTACCATGAAGAAGTATGTAAACTGAAAGGAAAAAAAGTGTTTGTTTAACTTCTTCCGGTTTAATCAGTTTAGAAAACTCAGATTCCCATACCTTCAGATTGAAAAATGCCTTTTTTTAACTGGAATACTTTTATTTTTCCACTTATCTAAAAGTGTAAGAGAGGCAAAAAAAAAGAACTTGAAAACATTTCATAAGCTTATCGAAAACATTCCAATAGAAAAAAAAAAGATTTCGTTATTTAAATATTATATGCATTGTTATTTTGAGTGTAAAATTTTTTCAATGTCCAACATTTAAAAAACTAAAGAAAAGGAAAAAAAGTCTTTTTTATTTATTTAAATCCCTCGAGATCAAGAGAGAACAAAACGTCGAGCGTAATATTTTACATGCTATCTTTAAGGCGACAGTCTTTTATCCTCCTACGAAAAAGAGTAAAAATGCTAAAAAGTAACAAAATATCTGAATATAATTCAAAAGAAAAGATATTCATTTATTTAAAAATAATGTGATATACGTTAGAAGTAGAGGGTGGTCGCAGGAACGTTTAAAAAGAAGTATCAATGAAGGGTAAGACTTTTTAGTCACAATAAAAAAAAAACATTTTATAGAATAACGCGGATGGGAAATGAAAAGAATATAAAAATTACTGTCTTTATGGAGAATGGAGAATGCAGTTTCTTCTTAAATTGCAGTTGACTGTGCTATCTTAACCGTGGATATTTTTTAAACATTTATCGCTATAAAATTTGAAAAATTACGCTTATATCTTTATCAGAAGTCTTTCTTCTCCGAATGCTGCCTTTTAGATTATCTGAAAGACTAATAAAAGCTAGAAGATGCAAGAAAAGAAAATAAGAAATGTGAAAATAAATAATAAGATCCTAAATTTTGGCCATCTTCAGATATAAGAATCTATTATGTAACATTTATTTGTTATTATTTTACTTTCTGTTTTCAGATAAACATAGATCAGTTTAACATTTTAAAGAGCTTTAAAAAATTCACTTGATATCGGCTTTAGCGCAGTTTATTATTACTGTAATTTTGAGTTATTGAATAATGATATTTTTACAAAATGTAACTCTATATTTCTTAATTTTATTTGATTAAATGTTCTTGTATGTTACAATTTGTTTTGAAAATATTTATTCAACCTGATTGAACTACTTTAAGGTTGAGAAACGACCCTAAAATAAAGTTAATATAGAATCTAGCACTAAAATCCAGATGCAATTTGACAAGAAAATTGCGTCTATTGTACTCTGCACCGTTTCTTCGGATTTTTGGATTTTGTGCATCAATTTCATTCCCTTTTTTACTGCCAAAGAAGTTTTTTTTTTCGTGGTGGGACGGTACGAAACGTGATATTATTCGAATATGGGAAAGCACATAAAGGACGTCTGCCTATCGAAACGCGACATGTAGCAATTGTCTCAAACTCAAATTGCGTGCTGGCCGAATGCACTGTCTCACTTAATTTGCCGAATTTCTTTTTTAATAACATGAGAATTTTTGTAGTAAATTGAAAGTTTTTAACTATATTTAAAATTTTATTTGCTAAATATTTATCAAAATATACATAAATGGCAATAATAATGACTGGAAGGGGAAAAAATGGCCCACCAGCGGCGGAGCGATAAAAGGCGTTGAACACTAATAGTTCGGTCCGGGGTTCGAGTCCTGGCGAACGGGCTGGCTGCATGGGCGTTTTCGTGATTTTCCCCATGTGTAACGTGGATACCAGCCAGTTTCCTTTAAAAAGACCTCCACGGGGCATCCTTCCCTTTCCGTGTAGTCGCTAAGGGTGGAGCACGTAATAAGTTAAAAAAAACCCAATTTATATTTACTTTCTTTCTGTAATCTAAAAGATGGTATCTGTAAGAAGTTTCTGTAGGTTATACTTTGTAACTCTAATGTATTGACAACTAAGCATCAGGTTTCAGGACTGATATTTATTTCAAGTACTGCATTTGCCGGCGTATCCCCCCCCCGTTTTTATCAGTTTTACTGTATGGAAATTAAGAGGGGAAAATTATGCAAATAATTTAATTTCTGAAGTACAAGGTTGCAGAAAGAACATAACAGATGAAAAGTATTAATGAATGAACTACCGCTAACTATCACAGTATTATTTATTTAAAAGAAACCTACATTCCAATAATATTACACAATAGTATTGAGTAATACTGAAATTACCAACAGCTAATAAACCAATTTCATCTTTACTTCTTGTATTGTGAACGGAGCCAGCTCTCATTGGTGTCCCTTGCCATTCCCTAGGCATCAAGTCATTTACAATCAGTCAGTACTGTTGGAACTCATGTATATATCGTCTGTTACAACTTGCAAGTCTTCACCATCCTTGATATCATTTTCGGCAACGTTCAGTCTGTCTTCTCACGTGCAGTAATTTTCAAAATCATCAAAAGTATAAGCTATTATTGCTTCCTAAGTCAGAACGTATGCACCCAAAAATCCACGAGATAATCAATTAAGAAGAAGACGAAAACAATCATTACGTGGACGAATTCATTTTAAAATTTAGGGAAGGTTGCTTTCTGAACATTCTGAGGAACGGGAAAGTCACGTGAATACGTGAAAATATTTCAGAACCTTATGCTATGAAAACTAAGAGGAAAAATAAGCAAGGAGAAGCTTACGCGAGTAAATACGGCACTTCTAATATATTTTATTTACTACTAACTATCTTAAACTAAAAATAAAAAATTACGAAAACTTTGCAAGTGGTACAACTTTTGAGAATGTATGATGACAACTAACTCTCTTTCATTTATTCTTTAGTTTTTTCTTTCACATATACAGAGAATATATACATATTTGTATGTAAATAATCCTAAAATTTACTTCTTACTACAGGTTTCAGCTAAATCACATGCTGGAGTTTCTATTTTGATAAATTTTGTTATCTTTAAGAGAAAATGATTAGAAATGTTTCATTACAGATTGTAGATGACCATTGGTTAATCTGTTTTTGTTTTCCTTCTCCTTAGACTTATTGTATTAAAATGCGGAAAAAAGGATTCGCATATACATATATCACTAAACAAAGCAGTTATTCTTATTGCCCAAATTCGTAAATGAAAATAGTTATGTTTTTTGACAAGTACGAATAGAAGTTGATAAATTCTGATCTTCAAACTTTTCACTAAGATCTGCATCACAGTGTAAATTAATAGCTTCATTTGTAGATTTTCTGGGTCGCTATTTACTTTTGATTTTAATGGTAATGAAAATAAAGTAAAATTGGATATCAGATCATTAAAATCTTAAACGTTTTCTTCTGATTTTTGTTATAATAGGGCTAATTTGTATATGGGAAACGTATTCATTGGCCGAGTGAAATTGTTTTGGGAGCTGGATGCGGCCCAAACGCTGTTATTTGAAATCACGGATGTAGAGTACTTTTGAGCCAATGTATTTCCAAGTATTTGTATCACCTCTTCATTGCTTAACTTTAATAGTTATTTTACGTTTAATTTGAAGGCAATAACCTGCACTCGAAAATGCTATTATTCTACGTTTTCTTAAGAAATACTGAATTTTAGTTATATTATTTATTAATTTTTGGCTTTGTTATTACAGGCTTCGGTCACAATAAGATATAATAATAATGCATTATTAGTAGAAGTAATAAAAATGTGGAATAAAATAACCAATTATTTAAATTCGGCTAAGTTAATTCGTCTCAATAAAAACTTCTTAATTTTTAATGAAGATTAATCTTCAAATAATTATCTTATTCCTCTGTTACATTTTCTGCAAAAGATTTTATTTTAAAGAGATAAATCGCAAAACCAATTAGTTCACAGCTGACCTAAATGAAATGCTTATCTAGTAACGGTACAAAAAATTATTTCAGGATTTGAAAACTGCAAATGTTTCCTTAGAAATTCTATTAATGTGTGTATGACATTTTCGACTAACCAGAAATAAATGCATGCATAAAAGTCATCAATGAAGTAACTAAATTATTATAACCATCGAGTAAATGTAGTTTCTTGTCATGGATTTCTGAGTTCGTAAAGTTGCTGGATATTCTACAGAGTGCATTTGCGCAGATTTTAAAGATTTTCTAGAGTTAAAAATTGTCACAAATAATAATTTTATTCTTTATCTTAACTATCAGCTTGCACCTTGATTTCATGAAAAAAAAATGGAACTTCATAATTTTTAACAGTGGGAATTTTTAGCATTCCTTTTCTGCTATTTCAAGATCTGTCAATTGCCTTTGACTGATGTGTAGTTTTTTAAAAGTCAGAAAGCATAGCAATTTTTAGTATCCTAACACGAAACTGGACTTTAATATTTGAAAAGATCATACTATTTTATACCAGTCTTCTTTTCTATTTTTATTAGAAATGTAACTCTTGCATTTGCCGGGAGGAGAACAGCTTCTGTTACAATGTGAGATAAAGAAGTAAAATACGTTTTTAAATCAGAACATTATTTTACCAAAGTTTGAAGTTTATTTTTCATTTCTTTTACTTTTTTCAATATTTTTATTTTCTTTAGCATACCACAATGGAAACCTAACAAAAACTCGCATAACACAATGGAAACCTAACTAATACCTAACTTAAAATCTATCAAATTTCAAACCAAGTTTTTGAGCCCCTTTTTACAAGTGTAAACTGATAACTTTCTTAAATCATTACAATATGGATTGGTCTTATCTAAAGAAATATAAGTGTCAGATTTCGCGCGAAAAATAATTTTCGAAGAATATTTTACGACTTATCTTACATTCTATCTAAAATCTAGTCTAAAATGATGATTTTGTTTTCCTTTTTATAAAAACTTAAATTTTATTTATTACTTCATTGACACTAGAGACTAAAATTTTAAAAACTAATAATATTGCCTGCATTGAGGAATAATATTGCCTCATTTTGAGATTGTAAATTTAATTTTTGAAAATATCTTTGAAAACCCCACAATATGGATTGGTCTTATCTAAAGAAATATAAGTGTCAGATTTCGCGCGAAAAATAATTTTCGAAGAATATTTTACGACTTATCTTACATTCTATCTAAAATCTAGTCTAAAATGATGATTTTGTTTTCATTTTTATAAAAACTTAAATTTTATTTATTACTTCATTGACACTAGAGACTAAAATTTTAAAAACTAATAATATTGCTTGCATTGAGGAATAATATTGCCTCATTTTGAGATTGTAAATTTAATTTTTGAAAATATCTTTGAAAACCCCACATCACGTAATTAGATTGAACTATGTGATTATACCAAACGTTTAAGGAAAGTGATGCCTTGATTGAGGACTATCTAATGGAAACTCTTTCGTATTTCCATTACACTTGAATAATGCATGAAAATTTCTGGTTCCTACATTGATTTAAAATTGGAAAATGAAAATATTTTTCTTCAGAAAATGCAAAAACATAGCCTTCACTCAAAAATTTAATTATATGAGCCCATGTGATCTTATAAAATTTTGATAGTATCCGGGAATAATTTATATCTAAATGTTTTACTGTAAAAGCTAATTAATGTTTCAATTATTCTCTAAGCTTAGTTAGTTGTGAAATCTCAATCATTCCCAAAGATGTGGGGAAAACAAAAATAAATCCCTATCCAGGATTATTATTTGCAGAAAACAATGAATTATTTAGTTATGTCATTAATGCCTAGGGGTATAGAATTCCTTTGCTATTAGAGTAGAGCTAGTGCCATAATAATTGGTGAAAGACTCCAGATATAAAGTTTCTTACGATAGTATTAATAAATGAATGAGATAATTCCTCACCCAAACAAAAAAACATCGTAAATATTGATTAAAGGACATAACAAATAGAATCTGCTTCCTACTGTGGCTAGATAAAAGCACAGAATGTCTCCAAAAATTTAAAGGCTATAGTATATATTCAGTTATGAAATATATATATAATATGTGTTATGAAATATGTATATAATATGTGCATAGTATATATTCAGTTATGAAATATGTATATAAAAGATGTTTTCTATAAAGATATTTCTGTGTTTCGAATCATTTCTGCATTACACAGATTTTGTCTTGTTTTGCTTTGTGGTTTTTCTAAAGATTATTGGGTCCTAATTGTATGATGTTAACTCGATGTGCATCAGTCCCTATTAAACAGACAAGCGATTTATAGCTGAAACATCGACGTAGAGAACTCTGCGAAGCTACTGGCTAGGATCTGTACCTAGGCAGTCTCGGCCACGGGGGTATAAAATTTATGAACTTGATGGTTCTGAAGGCTCTGGGAAAGGTCACTTATTGGCCGGCCCCGGAGTCTGGCACGTCCTAGCGCGGCGTGGTACTAGTAACCCGGGGGTCTCCCCCGGGGTCGCTGGGTAATGTCCCGCTGCGACGGGCTCGCCCAAGCGACTGGTAGGAGCATTAGACGACCGGTGCTGCCTGGGGCCTGTCCCCAGGTGGTGCGCTGCTCTTCTGGAGGGTAATAGTGGAGGTTGAACCTCCACGACGTGCCCAAAGGGAGAGTGGACCTGCAGTGGGATTAAGTTCTCGGAGCAGGGCAGCCCAAAATCCAACATCACACCAAAGTCTTATGAAGGTTTTAAATAACCTCAGTATATAAGTTAGAATTTAAACAGAAGTGTCACTACTTGTGCGTACAAAACATATCCCCACTTGCGTGAAAAAAACACACAAAACTGAATTTACAAGTTAAGAGTATTGTAACCGGAGACTGCATAAATTTGACATAACTAAGCTGGTTCAAAACTTTAATGGCGCGTTTTAAATGGCGGCTAACAAGGAATATTAACTGGCAGAGCTGCGCAGTAAAAAACAAAGCTGCAAGTTCTACAGGAGACAGGAGACCACTGGGTGAGCAGCTGTGCCGCCATGAAGACTTTCAGCTTTATTGCTCACTCAGTGGGACCATGTTTATTTAAATTTTATAATCTATACAATACATGAAATTTCGATTTATACATTAAATAAAGTCATGAGAAAAATTTTGATATATACACAAAAATTAATTAAATCTCATTTGAAAGTTCTGTAATAGCTGCTGAGATGAATTTAGAGTTTTTATGAGTTCATAAGTGTTTATGAACAGTTCATAGGAATTTGAGTTCATAGAGATATTAAGTACATAAGTTCAATTAGTACATTGGAATTAGAGTTCTTAATAGTTTATAGAGTTATTTGAAAGGGTTAAAAGTCCATAAGTTACATTTTGATGTCTTGAGCATCTTGATATTAAGTGTTAACATCTTGATGGGAGTGGAATTGAGTCGACTTCTTGTAGAATTTCTTGAAAGTTAAAAGATGGAGAAGCATATACCGAGGTACAGTATATTGAGATATTTGATTCCTTGAGCTTGACTGTTGCAGTACGGAAATATGTATGAATTATTATAGGCGTCAGAGGCCTGCAATAGATTAAAGATTTGGTTGAGTGTGACAACATGCTAAAGAGTCCTGAAGGAAGTTTTAAGCCAAAAGTTCTACACTAACATTCTGAAACCCTTGTCTTAAAGACTTTGTAGAGACATTAGGTTAATTTGGAAGCATGAGTATTGAAAAATGGGCAACGCCATCGCCGTGAATCGAACCACGGACCTTTGGAATACGCGCCCAGCGTGCAGACCGTTACACTACGAAGGCATGCTAAGAAGGCGGGACAAATACCTTATAACTTTTTAACATCATTTGCATCCTAGTGAGGACTAACGGAAAGGAAAAGTTATAGTATAGACCCAAAATAATAAGAATTGGTTAGTAATTAACGCATAATGCCTTATAAGACATAAAAATTAAAGATGTTTTTGCATTACAATTCCTTACGAATGTTAATGGGGTCACGAAGGTAAGCCATATATAATCAAAATGATAAAATTCAATTCGCAAGGAGAAGCGTAGTAACAATAAACAATCCCTGGGTATATCATATTGGAAAATAAAATATTGTTTTAAGTTTTTTAAGGGGTATTCAACAAAGAAAAGTTATCAGGGGCTAGATGTAGCCCAGATTGTTTTGTTGCCATTTCATCAACGTTTACTTCTTTCGACAAAATTCTAAAGAGGCAGAATTTTATGGCTTTATCGCCACTTCTAAAGAAAATTCCATTTTACAGCCTTCGCGTAGAATAAATAAAAGCATTTTCTTTTCTTTGGCATGTAAGTGAGAATCAATGTTTTCTCTTGAAAATAAAAAATCGAAGATTAAACTTTCCTCTTATGGCACATTCACGTGATGCGTAGGTTTCGTATAACATGATTAATGATTTTTGCACAATTTTAATTTCTTTTTAAGTATTCTTCGTTCAGAAATTTTTCTCGTATATCAGTTATATAAAATCAAAATTTATGCAGATTTATACGAAGTTTATGCACTTTTCTTCAAATGTTTTACAGTAGAGCGAACTATTGTGAAAATGAACTACTTGCCATTTATGTATTCCCATTTAATACTCTTGAGGCATGCTGAAATCAACGACAGAATGTATTTCTCTGTTACACATGCTGAAGAATGAAAAAATGAATATTAAATTTGCAGAGAACTCTGATATATCGTACACTTCCTTGTAATTCCAAGAAATGCTTTAGATTATTTGCTCCAGAAAATTTCATTCTCGAAGACGAAGATCCTAAATTAAACTGCGGAAACTTTCGTCAATTTTCTTTGAAAGTGGTTTGGTAATATTTCAAATAAACTACAATGAGTTTGTGAACAAGACATAACACAAAGCCCCTCGTTTTTGTGTGTAAATTTAACTGAAATGCGGGAGGAGGAGAGGAATTATAAATTGTGTTAAAGATATGTATTTATCAAATGTGATTTACACATAATTTTGATATTTTAAAATTTATTTTGGTCATTTTGTAAGGATTTTTCACATTTCTTCGTGGGTGACAGAGTAAATGGCTAGATTAGAAACTTAAAGTCAGGATTGTCAGGCTTGAAACTGAAACATCCGTGATTCGAATCCTGGTGAGGGCCTTGTTAAATTTTCACATTTATCGTTCTGGAAAACATAAATAAAAAAGTGCTGGAAAAACTAACAGTCTCAGTTAGGCTAGAATTAAGTTGTGGTGGAAGATATTTCATCATCGCACTTAAATTTAGCTGAATGAGTCTCTTGCCCCTCGGAAATACCCCTTTAAAAGAGGGAGAAGTTTAGGAATTATTGCATTCTCTTGCATACTGTCATGGTTAATATGGTTAGCACGTCCAACCAGCATTTGGAAGAAATATGATTTGAATCTCAGCGGAGGGCACATTTGCTTTCTAACATTTCTCTTGCTGGGAAAAAACTTCCTACTTGTATTTTGCGGTCTTATACGTAAATACGTGTATGCAATGGAGAATACGAAACATATTGTAGATGTTACTTTAAGTTTTTAACAGTTAAGTTTAACATGCTTTACTGTCTATTCTCGTTTCCCATCTACTATTCCCTACCAGAATGAGGTTTAAGTATCGTGTTTTATGCATACGAGTTAGAAGGAATATTTAAGGGAAGTTCAACGAGAAAGAGTGCTTAGGAGTTCGTCAGTGGCGCGTGTTTGCCTTCTGGCTACTTCGTTCTCGAATCTACTACGCTCGGCCGTATTATACGTAACTATTGGTAATCCCTGGCTAGTTTAATTTAAGGGAACAACTACGTTAGGTGTTTATGTCTAGCTTCAGCTAAGTCTATTTAGTTTAGTAATTAGATTAGTTTGTTATCTTCTTATCCTGATTTAAAAGCCCGAGTGGAGGTAAGGCCGAGAAGGGGCCATCTGTTATTATTTCTTTGAGTGAATAAAGGGTATTTTAACCCTTCGCAAGAGTCTGTAGTAACTACTTGAACTCAGCGATAATTCGCTACCGAGTTCATTAGGTTCCTCGGCATAGACAAAGTACTGAGGAACATTACAATGTTTTTCTTCAGTCAATTATCTGTATACTAATAGAAGCTGTTTTTTTCCTAGAAGTATTTTAACGCGTATAAATACATAAAAATAAAAATCAATTAAAAATAATAATAAATTAACAAATAAATAAAAAGGAAACTAATCTTTGATGCAATTTACGCATCCACATGTAAGCCAAAATTTTGTAACTTAAAGTATTTTGAAATGTGAAAAGAAACTCCTTAATGGGAATTTTTCTTGCTTGTCTTTATGTTGAGTATTCAAAATAGTACACTTCTGTTGACGCGTGGGAAGATAAGGAAACTTCAGCTTGAAAATGTGTAAAGAATAATGCATGATGTTTATTGTAATAAATATATACGCAGAAGTTTTCGAAATTTGAATGATTTGGAACGGGAAATGCGAAAGCTGTCACTAATCAGTTAAGAATATCTTTCGAGTCTAAACTGTTATTACTTTTACATACTTTAATAAATAGTTTGCCTTAAGTACAGTGATGCCCGTAGGTTTGTTAGAAACCCTTACGTATAGTAAATTGACTACTTATGCATCTCTAGTTTCTTATTTCTTTTCTCAATTACAAAAAAGGCTACAAAATAATAAATGGAGATTAAAAGTAGCATTCAAAGTGTAGTAAACAAGCAAGTTCTCTCGGTGCATACATTTTAATTCTTTTACGCAATCTGTTTCAATTTCTTTTTAGCCCAAAAGGGGCAACTTTTCCAGAAGGGCTATTAGTTTCCTTTTGACATTTTGTGTCGTCCACTATAAAACGGCGTTTCACTTTACCAGGTTTTGCCACCAAATACTAGAGGCCTGAATTACACTTAAAGAAATTAATCATGAAGAATCTGCTTGAATGAATGAATGTTTCTCGCATTTTGAAATCACAACGGTACCTAGAGACATCAAATTTTGAATAACGTACTCCTCCACTCGAACATGGAAATCTGGAAGCCCAAATTTGGAGTTTTTTTTACTATCTATTTCATATTTTGTAAAACTTTAACGAATTCTTCATTAAGAAATTCACCGATTTCAAAGCCAGCAACACAGTACGAAAAAACATTTTTATCTCCAGCGCGCAAAACTGTCTATCAAAAATTCTAAAGATATGCTCTTTTTAAATATTTTGAGATATTGCTGTTGAATAGAATTTTATGCTTTAAGTGCGATGAACAGGATATTTAATAAATAAACGTGATACACAAAAAGTTGTAAAAGCGCCCCTTTGGACGTGATATAAAATCTAAAAGCGTTCAGTTTTTGTTTGTTTATTTTTTTATATTTGTATTTCTAGTTTTGGAATTAATAAAAAGTACTGAGTTTTCGCAAAAAATGGTCTACTTTGAAAATATCCGAGTCTTTTTTCCCCGAAGTATAGAAATCCTTGGAATTTTAAATGTGTCATTCAATGCAAATGACATACAATGCAGCAATTTTTGCACGTTAATACATTAATCCATTCATATACCAATAAGATATTTTTCCTCTACGGTTTGATTATATCTTCTGTAAATCTATATTTGTATAAATTTATCAAATCTTAATATTTTATTTTATCCATTATTTAATTTAGTATTCACCTCAGTAAATTGGTAGGTAGATAGTGTTGTATTAGATAGTCGTTTTAATTTGGAGCTTACGACCCCTAAATCATTTTCAATATTTTTTTTCACGTTAAATGCAGTTACATTTTAAATCATTTTTTGCGATTTCTCACAGAATTACATTTTTATTTTATAATGCACTGCAATTACATCTTAAATAATTTTAATAATGATTTATCATGCAAATATATTTACATTTTACGAAACATTACAAATATATTTCAAGTAATTTTTATGAGTTATGCGGTCGAAATTTATTTTCGTATTTTGATATGCAGCTATAAATTTTTTATTATACTTCTCTAATTTAATTTTGATATTTTTGTCAGATCAAAATTAATTTTTATGTTTTGATCGCTAATTATGAATTTTTTATAGTACGTATTCATGTAGCATATTTTAATACTTAATATCAGATTTAAATTATTGACCCTATTTGATTAGCGACTATGAATATTATGTACTTTGTTACTTTTATTTCGATGTTTAATGACTTAGAAATGAGAGTATTCGTGAATAACTTTATTTACCAAATACTTATCTTATTTATGTACTGAAATTTAAAACAAAAGACAGAACGTAATTAAAATAATAAAAAGGAAAGTTGTTGCCAATATGCCAGTTCTTCTAACCCTCATGCAGTACATTTCTTTCTTGCTTGGTTCCTTGCCATTAATGGAACCTATACAAACGAACCTTGGAGTGGTAAGAATGAAGATGTCAAAGGGTAGGTAGGTATCAAAGGATGCAGAGCACTAACATACCTACGCAGCAGCAGCGATGGGGAGGTAGTTCGTTGGCCCAAAAATATCTTCAGATGATTTGGCAACGGAGAAACCACGATTTGTTTTGGTTGCGCAGTTTTTGCATTTTATTGTCTGGATCGACCTGCTTCCTTGAGTCGACTCCAAAATTATATCTTTTCTTCCGAGGTATCTGGCAGTCGACCTTCTCAGTGGCATTTCATGCATATCATGAAGGCAGTTTATGATATGATGCCGTTAGAGATATCTATTCTGGTACGAATTTTTGGTTGCAGTTGCTACATGTGGTTGCAACACATAATATTTATGGTGTATGATGAATAACAGCAAAATTACATATTCTTAGCAAATTACAAATGTATTCCTACTAATGTAAAGATATGTGTGATAATACTTATGTGTAAATGACCTAAAACAATACCTATTTCTTAAGAATGTATCAAGAGTTTTCTGCATTTTAATTAAAAGTAAATATTGATTCTTTTGCGCTTTACACTATGCTAAGCACTGAAGAGGAAATTAAGTTATCTCCAGAATATGTTCCCTTAAAGAATCATCAGAATCTTGCCTTTGAACAATACAGTGCAACAAAATGATGCAAATATCGTAATCGTACTTTTATTAAACGTAAATGTTTTTTATCCTCAAAGAACACCTCTAAATTATTAATTCTATTCAGGCTTCGGTTTTGGTGTAGCAAATTTTCTCTAAAACACTTTATGTTAGTAAATATTAAATTCCTGTATTAATGGAATATCTTTAAATCCAATTTATAAGCATTTCATAAATTTGGAATTTTAACACGAATTAAAATTTGAATTGATTGTGATTACTATTTTATGCTACAAAATTCGTAAAACTAATTTACATAATGTAAATTCGAGAAAATGAATTTAACTTAGGCTGTCGAGGTTTTGTGCAAAGTATGTTTCAATCTTGGATTAGAATTTTCATTTTAAACCAAAATTTTCAATTTTGCTATGAGACCTGCTTTCTCAGCGTAGATATGTTAGAAAATTAAGCTATATGTTTAAATGTCAGTGATGCATTAGAACAAGGTAATTTTTTTAATATTTGTATTATAATGATTGTATAACAATAAAAAGGAAAGAAAGAAAATTTGAAAGGACTCAGATTTAATGTCGTACCAGAAAATTTGTTAAGGTTTATGCTCTCGTTGAGAATCGCAGGTTAACCAAACTGCTCTTGGACTCACTCATTTCTCTTTAATATTAAGCATCTCTTTCTTCGAACGTACGCCACATAAAATTCAAGAGCAAAATACAAAATATTTATAAACTAGAGTGTATAAAGTATTTTCACCCTCCTTTCTACATGTCTTCGTGGTGTAATTGGAAGCATACGTGACGCGTATTCGGAAGGTCTACGATTCGAGTCCCGGCGACGGTATTGCACATTTTGCACGTCTCCTGCTTCAAAATAATAACCTAATGACGCTACAAGTGGCGCTGGAACTAAAAGGTGTCGGAAGATAATTCGTCACCACCAGACTTTGGAGACTGGTTCTTCTAATACTCAGTCGCCCTGTCAAAGGGGGAGTGTGGGTATCCGTACAGGTCTACGAGTTACTGTCTGCTGTTTACTTACGGAGATCTGGCTTAGGGTAACCCACATAGGTCTACGAGTTTTTGTCTACATGTTCTATGGGTATCTGGACGACGGACACCCGTACATGTCTGTTGGTATTTTTCTGTAGGTACCCGTAGGCCAAATTCCCGTACAATTTTTTATATAGCTGTTTGGGACATTTTTAGCAGGGACAAGAATTATTTATGTATTATTTAGAAGTTTTATTTTACTACGAAGTAAGAACATGTGCTATATTTTAAAATATCTTTATAAGGATGAATGTACCTAATATTCATTGAGAAAGAAAGTCATCAATGGTTGATGATCTTCTATCTAAACGAATTCATGAATGATATTTGAAAGACAGTCTGAGGGTCTCGTACTTCCATTTTTTACGAGAAAAAGCCGAAAGCAATCTAGCCAGCTAATTTAGTTTTCAGCGAATTAAAATAGAAGAAAGTACCAATTATTTAAGTGGTTGCCTTTTCTAATCTACCCCTAGCGAGTATTAAACTTGTTTAAAATTACGAATATTGTAAATAAATATTTTAAGTAATGTTTTAGATACACCTTTTTTCTCTTCCCCAAAGGAAAAACCAATATCAAATTAAGTTACTTAATTGTTAATATGGTAATACCAACTTAGAGCAATAATCTGTATAGCAGGGGCTTCAACGGAGGTGAGTTTCGGGGTAGGGAGAATGCAGTCAGTCTTTTATTTAGCCGTTAAGTATTAAGTTTTAGGTTATGAATATAAAACTATTTTTATTTAAATTTGGTATTTATCAGCATTCTTAGTTCAAAGGGACTTTCTCTCTGAAGGACTATTGTTTTGTATTGTTCTCTGAAGGACTATTTATTGTCTGAAGGACTTTTATTGTTTTCGTTTTGCGATTTTGCGTTGGTTCACTATAAATGTCCGTTTCACTTTTCAAACTGTTGCTGCCAAATGTTAGAGTCCTGCATTACAGTTGAAGAAATTAAATAATGAAAAATCTCCATAAGTGTATGTATATTTCTCACAGTGTGATAAAACAACGGTACATAAAGCCATCGAATTTTGAACGACGTAATCCTACTGCGAATATGGGCATGTGGAAGCCCAAATTTGAAATTTGGAATTTGTTTCATATTTTCATATTTTGTCAAACTTTAAGGGTTCCAAAGCGAGCAATGCAAACGTTGCACAGAAAAAACATTTTTTTCTCCAGCGCGCGAAACTCCGTATCGGAAATTTTAAAGATATGCTCAATTTAAAACTATTTTGAGACACTGCTCTTGAACTGAATTTTATAGTTTAAGTGCGAAGAACGTGATATTTAATAAATAAAGGTAACAGACAAAATATTTAAAAAACGCCCCTTTTGAAGTAATTTAAAATTTGAAACTTTTCGGTTTTTCTTTTCGTTTTTCTTTTTCTTTGAATTTTGTTGTTTACTGATATTGCACTAAATTAAACTTAATGTATCATATGATTACTCTTCTGCATGCCTTCGGGTTTTCAAACTACTGGTTTAACTTAAAATAATTAAAATATCCCGACATATCGGCAGTCGTAACATTCAGATAATTTCTTACCTCTTCTAACCTTCAAACAAAGCAATTATCCTAGCGAAGTTGTTATTGATTTTGTCCAGAGGACAACCCTAGGCGGAGAATATTTGGCTATAACTTTTATTTTTTTCCTCCACAATCTCGGAAGCTTTTCGAAAAACCCTAATGGGATTTTAATTATCTCCAATAATAAACTGATGCATAGAGGAGGAAGCATTTTAACCTAATAGAGACGGAAATACTTCGAAGCCGGAAGCTCGTTTGTTAAAGTAATACTTGAAAGAAGTGGATGTGTGATATTTCTGTGGTATCCGCCATTAAACAAAATTCTTAAAAAAAGAAAACAGGAAAGTAAAATGAATAAAAACACATACTGTATTTCATGTTTTTTTTTACAAAACTCATATGTCTAGATACTGTGAAAATAAAATCAGGAGTTGGTTTTTCAAAAGAGTCTTGTTAAAAATACACAGTAGTTTATAAGGTAACAAACAAGTTTTGAAGAACAATTCGTTCAATCAAAAACATGGATAGCTAAAGAGAATAAGTTTGTAAGATATCGTTTAGATATTACATAATTTTTGAAATGATGAAAGAAAATGCCTAAGTATTACTTTAGAACAGAAATTTGAAACTTATTTTATAAATAAAATAAAAGTACATTGCATGTTTTATGACTTATTTACAACTTTAAGTTCAGCACTTGAGGTGAGCACTTTTAAAAATAAACAGAATTACATCTTAATTTTATAAAGTGCGAATGAAGGAAGAATAATTGCTCATTAACAATGGTAAATAAAGATATTATCAAAAATGAGGCATAACAAGAAATTTCAAACTAAATAACCATTTCAGCTATTTAGCTACGAAACTTATCTTCATTAACTAAAAACTTTTATATCAACAGTGTAATAATATACTAATCAAGTACTCAAATGTTGCTTACTAAACTGCAAAGAACTATTGCCGCCCCACAGGTTAGTCGAGTGATTAATACTCTTGAATGGTGGGACTTCGAAGAGTTCAATTTCACGTGAACGGACTTGATGCATGGTTGATTTTCGTAGTTTGACCCATGTGCATCGTAAAAACGATCCCTTTCTCTTAGATGTCCTTCACGAAAGTATCCCTCCAATTAAGCATACAGCTTTATTATGCATTAAGCATACAGCTTTAGTATGCTTTACTATACTCCAATAACACATACCATAGCCTTTCCAAAATAATCTAATCTGCAGTAAAAGTGTAGCTACTATAGTTGCTGGAAAGAATAACATTGCCTATTCTTTGATACTGTTTGCCTATTCTTTGATACTGAAACAGTATCAAAGAATAGGCTTACTATTCTTTGATACTGTTTTAAATCTTTGTCTACTCTCAGCCACCAAAGCTTTTTTTAGCATTCCAGTCGTATGTATGCTAGCAGTATTAATGTTTGATTATATCAAGTTGACAAGCTTCATAATCCTGTAATCAATATTATATATTGCTGTTCGTTCCACGAAAATTTATACCAACCAGCATAACTATGTTTAAATTTAATACGACCACACGGGGTTAATTATAAGTGTTGTCGGTTTGATTTAATGCTGGCAAAATTTCTTTTCAAGAACTTGAAGAAGAAAGAATGAAATATCACATAGCTGAATTCGGAATTGTATAGAGAAAATGGAACAATTTTCAATACTTTTTCTTACCTAAATGTTAATAAAATTTTACATCTCGGTTAACGAGAGTTATCAGAGAGAGATTTCTCTTACGAATTCTCAGTTTTGTAAACTTTCGGCCTGTTTCTTTCGCATGTCTTTAATTAGCTCTTGCATAACTGTATTAATAATTCTGAAAAGGAACTTTTAGAGATGATAAGATACTTTTTGCCTTTCATATTTACTTTAAAATTCTCCCAAATATAGCACTTAAATTTGTATAATTTATTTCGAAGAAACTCTGCATTTTATTTAACCCTTTTCTTTTGAAATATAATGTTTCATATATTACCAAAAATTATGATAATTATAAAGCCTGAATTTCATTTTGGAACTCTTCAAGTCAGTAGTCTCAGACTCAAATTTTATGCAGACCGAATGCACATTCTAAAAGCAGATAACGGTCCGATTGTTTTTTGTTACATAACCTAAACTTTTATTTTAAAATATGTAAAATTAAATCTTAAATCTTATTCAAAACATATTTATCCGAACATGCTTACAAAATAATAATAATAACGTAAAGGAAAAATTTCCAATTTATATATATATATTCTGAAATCTAAAGGTTCTTGCAAGAAATTTATTTTGTCTGCAATATGTAATTTAAACATATTGGTAGCTAAATATTAAAGTTTTAGACGGACATTTATTTCAGGTAATTATAATAAGTTGAGTTAAGCGTTAAATAACTTATTTTTAATTTAAACTAAAAATAAAGAAACAACTAAAACTATTCAAGTGGGTCAAAATTTAAGAATAAATAATGATAACTTACTCTATTTCTTTTATTTATTACATTTGTGTTTAATATGTACGGAAAATATACATATCTTTCTATGTAAATAACTATAAACTTCTTTATTTCCTATTACAACTTTTAGTTACAACATCTCATTACGTTTTGATTTTGATAAAGTTTGTAATCTTGGAGAAAAATTGCTAAAATATATTTTTATTAACAATTGTGGATTCTCATCGGTCTGTCTGGCTTTTTTAGATGTTCAGTCCGATGTTCGAATCCTTCGAACGGACTGGTCGCATGGAGTTTCGTGGCTTTCCCTCATGTGTAACGTGTATATGAGTCCGTTTTTATTAGAATGTTTCTCCACAGAGGTATCCTTTTCTTTAGGCAGATAACTCTCGAGTGCTTTGCCATAATCAAGTAAACCAAACCAAAACATTTTTAGACATTATTAATTTTCAATTGCGTAAAAAAGTGTTCACGTATAACGTGTGTTCCCAAGCAAAAAGATTTGTTTTAATAGTAACTGAGGGTATTTAAAGTTTGAAAAGTGCGAAGGTTAATCAAATCTGCATTTTAATCTTCGGATAATATTTATATCGCAGGGTAAATTAATTAGCGACATTTTTTTATTTTCATGGAGAAATAATCAGATTTGTTTTTAATGGCAGTGAAAATAATGTAAAATAGGTCTCAATATCATTTACATCTTAATACTTTTCTTCAGATCCTACAGAATTAATGTTACAGTAAAGCTAATTAACGTAAGGGGGATGTACTTGCGGCACGCATAAAGGTACTTCGAGAGCCGCATGCGGCCCGATGGCCACCAATTTCAAACCATAGCTTTACGTAATCCTAGCTTGCATTCAGGTATATCCTCTCGTAAGGGCGTTACCAGCAACAGTAGTTTTACATCAGAGTTTTTAAATTATTTGATTTAAGGGATCTTCAGTATTATAATTTTAACAGGTAATTTTTTATTCTAATGATCGAAGTGACATTACTCGTACTTTTTAATCTCAGATTTTTCCGGTTTTCTAGATTAAAAATAGGAAGTTTCGGGCTTAGTTAGTTTAGTTAATTGATTACAGTATAGCACGCAAGGCTCGTCTGCCTTAAAGTCTGAGGAAATGGTCTGCTTCTGGAATCGTTGCAATATTCAAAAATCAATATGAAAGAAAATTGAGGATTTTTAGAGAGATGCTTGCTGTTTAAGAGCAATGGAGTATGTACAAAATTAAAAAATATGACTTATTATATCTAAATGAATAGCATAGAGATTAAAATTAAATTAACAAAAATATCACATATTAAATGTAAATAAAAGCTTTAAAGTATATTGAAAAATCAATATTTTGGGGAAGAATAACAATAAATTTTATTTATTAAATTCTATTTTAACAAAAAATATAAATAATTACAAAATTTAATGATCAATAAAATTTTGAAAAAAAATTAATGATTTATAAAATAAAAAATATATAACTACAGAAAATTTATTTGTCAATAAAATTTTAATGGAAGACGTTAATAATCTATTATTTAAAAATATTTAACTAATTAAGGTATAATTTTAGTTTTTCAGTTAATTTTATAATTCTTTGAGCAGGGAAAAAAATAGAATTAGTATAGTTATATATAGTATAGTATTAGTTAGAAATAAGATTAGTAATTTTTTAAAAACTTCCCATTTTTAAGATTTTAAATAATATGCTTATTTAATAAATATTTTCTAGCCTCTTGTTAGCATCTTACTTCATTATTTTGTGATTAATTAAACCACAGTTTTAATTTCAATTATAAAAATTTATCTAAACGGTAATGATCTAAATCTTAGTTAACTAACATGAGATCTACTATTATATTTAATATTTTAATTTTCTCAAAACATGATTTTATTCAGTTTGACTTCTTACCTGAATGAATATTATAAGGAATGAAATAAAAGAAAAATTGCAATAACTGTTTTCAAACCAGTTATTTGAAATTACAGTATTATTTTGAAAATTTAACTCATAAATTATGCTATTGTAGAACAGAATGAATTATACTGTTGCTAGTAAAATATTAAGAATAAATAATAAGCAATTTCAAATTTTTAAATTATTAGCTTTGAATTTTACATAAGAAATAAAAACTCACATGTGTATTTAAAATATATAGCGGATAATGTTAATTTTGTAATTAAATGTGATTAATTGTAATTAATCACTTGCAACTAGATAGATGAGATGTGAATCACCCCCAATAAAAATAAGTACGTCACAGTTATGTGCCATTAGATGGCAACATATCACCTAAACGTTCGTCTTTTTCTGTACAAAGTCATTTGCCTCAGTGTGACTGTAGCTGCCATTAAAAAAAAAAAAAAAAAAAAAAAAAATGTTTACCTTATTTCTTTTGAAGTGTGCCTCATATGCCATCCCACCATACTGTAAGCATTTTTTTCTCTGGATGTGCTGATTTTTAGCGTTGAATGTTTAATGCAGTATGTAATACTGGCAATATAAACATCTATAGTCCTTATACGTTGTCCAATAAATATACTTCAACCTGGATGCGATCCTCAAGACGATGAGAGTAAGTTTCCATAAGTCGTCTCAACGCGTCCTGTGGCATATTTACTTCATGGCCGACTTAAGTATTCAATTCGTCAATCATACGACAACTATACGCAAAGACTCTTTCTTTCAGGTAATTCCCCAAGTTTGTATTTGGTTTGTTTGATTACGGCAAAGCAAGCGAATGCTGTCTGGCGAAGGAGAGGGATGTCTTTATAGCGAACATGCTATGGGAAACTGTTTCATATGCACGTTATACTTAGGGAAAACGACAAAATGCCCATTCATCCAGCCAGTTTGCCTAAAATGTAGCCCAGGTCGATATACCAGTATTAAGTAGCTTTACCGCTCTGCCACTGGTGGGACCTAATACAAGCCGTAATAATCCGGATTTGTGCAACCTGAAAAGTGAGATATCCAAATCAAATCACCAAAGTGAGGTAAGGTTAGCTTATTTCAATATGTCGAAGTATATGGAGATGTGGGGGATGTCTGACAGAAAGAGATGCCTTTATGGGGGGGGGTTTCTAAAAGAACCTTGCTCGTATTTATGTTACACATAAAAAAACCACGAAAACCAAACGTGCATTTAGTTCTTTTTCCTGAGATCGAACTTTCAGAATTTAATAGTCTTAAGTACTCAGCCTCCGGTGGGATCTCTACAGAATGCGAAATAAGACCAATATTATGGGAAATGTCTTCCTGAAGTATACCCGTCCTAATGCTTACCATTGCACCGTCCTCTTAGAAATTAATTGCATTCACCTTCTGCTTCACCAATAGATACCTGACACCTATCTTGCCGCTATTTTTGCGACTTTCAGTGCTTCACCGCACTAACCACATACCGACTGTGACACAGTCTGTTAGACTAAAAGCCTTTCACCGCCACAGTCCCAAAATGTATTTATTGTCTAGTTCATGTCATACAGATGATCTTGCACATGAGCACGTGTATTTCGGCAAAGTTTTTGATTTAGATTGGTAGGTACAATATACACACGAGAATGAAAAGAGAAATTTCTGTATTTTTCGTGTATGTTGCTATGGTCCGAAGTTTTTCATCGACTATTAGCCCGCTTCTGATACGCTATCGAGTTCAGATTTTGTATATACACTATCTGAGAATGGCACGTAATGTGTTGTAGCGATTGTTTCAAAATTCGATTTAGATATTTTTTTAATCTTAAATTTAAATGATTTTTATACATATTTTCCTTTAATCTAAAAATAAGAATCTTAGAAATTTACCACTTGCATGACCATATAAAGAGGTAGAAAATCGTTTAAATGCCCTTTTATCAAAGTTTTAACGTAATTTCCAATTTTTTGGCAAATGTTTGATAATTGCTTAATTTTTTTATGTTCTTTTTTGATTTTAACATTTTAAAATATAAAACTGTATTCATTACAAAATTTCGAACTTTTCAGAGATTATAAAACAAACTCTTCGCCTTCTTTTAAAAGAAGAATGATAAAAAATTATTAATTTGGCCATTTTCTACATTTTCTTAAAAATATGTTACGATGTGACAAAGAATCGCTTCTTCCTGCGTCATTGATGGAAAAGATAATTTCAAGGTTATTATGTTACTGAGTGATAATAATATCTAATGCCTTACTTGAAATTATTTCCATTTAACAGGTTTATGTATATTTTTTATTATTTCATTTTAAGAGCTGAGTTTCTTAATTTTATTGGGGTATAATTTAACATCCAAAAATGTATCTGTTATAAATATCTAAACTTTCAAAGCTTTTGAAAGAAACTTGTCGTGGAAACATGGAAACTGTTGATCTATATAATTTGATAGAGAATAAAAATATTTTCATATCTGATCCTGAACTAGAATATAATACCACAACTGTTCATGAATAACACTAAAACGTTGTGAAATGCTTTTTATTAAAATTCTATTAAGATGTTTTTAAATTTAATGTTGAAATGATTTATATATCTCCATTTAACGAACAAACTAAAAATCTCAGAATTATACAATTTGCAGCTGAAAAAATCTTTTCAATTAATTTTTTAAGAGGCTTTTACGTAATTTCCGATTTTTATGGTAAAATCTATTTAGAACAACTCTGTTAAAGGAAATTTTTAAGAGATTTGTTTCCCAAAATCGCTGATAAAAAAGCCTAATGCGATCATAAATTAAATGATGACACTTTTTATACAATTCGTATACAAATTTACTTGACGAATAATAAAATTATGAGCGCCTAAATAACAAATCTAATAATCGAATTACATTAATAAACTTTAGGCATTTCTCAAAGAACGTCCAGCACTGTTAGTATTCGTGTATGTTTAGTTCGTTATTTATTTTATGTATTTTAAATAAATGTTTATTTTATTAAGTTGTACTTCTTCTGAAATGCATATAGTATCTTTCTATTGAAATGCACATGGAGGCATCAATACAGACGACGTACGGCAGTATTTTTTAATGTTATTGTTTGTAGATACTTTGCCAAACATTATTTTAGCATAGTAATGTACAATTTGCTCATTAGCTAAAAGAAATAACTAGGGAAACAGGTTTAACTTTGGAACAAAAGTAAATGTTTGTCTCTCCATGATCAATATACACAGGCTTATCTTCCTCGAGATCTTGGGATTAATGTTCGTTAGACTGTAAACATAATTCGTATTTATATCAAGCTAAGAAACTGAAACAGGATTCAAGTAAGAAACAAAGAATTCGTGATAGCAAACTAAAAATATTAGGCATTGAGTACAAGCTACCTGTTTGTTTCAGTGTACTCAAATAATATCTGTGTGGGTTATCCAAACAAAAAATGAAATTTAGTTCTTCATATAAGTTTTACTTGAATTGCTTTAATTATGCCACAGGTTATTGGCAGGAGAAGAGGGATCGGAGACGTTCGGACCGTCCCCGCGGTGTTCTTTCTCGAAATTCCACTTGCGGTTAGATACCTGTTATGGCAGTAAGTCCTTGCGATACCAAATACGGCAACATGGAAGCATAGAAATGTCTGCTTTGATACAGTCTGTACCTATACTACTGTACTGTACGCCTCTGTTCGTAGATGACGTCATACGCAGAGCCTAATTATTTGTTCTACAATGTGGAAGCAATCTGCGAAGTGGAATCTCCATTTAATGGGTAATGCCATGTTATATTTATTCCTAGTTTTATGCTTACATTTTGAGTGTCCGTGTCTATAACTATATTGGTGCACTCAACTTCATTGTTTTTATATCCATTGTTATTTTAATCCTAAAATGAGCAATTCAAGTAAAAGACAAAGAACCTATAATTTTAATACTGAGAAGAATCATATTGCTTCATCTCTTTTCAAAATAATTGTGTTCATCTATTATGTAGTGGAAACGTCGCAGGGCCAAAAACATAATGTTGAATATCACATTCAGACAATTCATGCTTTTTGAACATGACCTATTCACTTAAATCTAAAGAAAGAAAGTAAATCAATTGAAATCAAATCTATTTGCCGAACAGACACTGTGGTAAAATGTAAAAATGTTACTTTCGCTTTTTTCAAAATTTCTCACAGGCTTCCAAAGAAGAAAAAGGCCGGTGACTGCTAAAAAAACTTTATCTATTGCCGATTTGAGTGTTTTGTAAATTTTATAATAAGCGGGAAATTATATCAGCATTTCAGGACTTGTAATTGCCAAATAACACAGTCACAAGAAAAACTAATGCCATTCCAAAAGCAACAACATGCAAGCTCAGTTAAAGCATAGAGTGGAAATATGTCAGGGGTTCTCACTATAGCTCATAGTACCTAACATATATATACGATATGTTAGGTACTACATAGTAAGTAGTTGTGGTGGGAATTGTATTTAGTATTTTTATTGTAAAAGAAGACGTACTTATTATCCACGAATACTAATTAATGATAATATTTAGTTATTATATTATCCACAACTATTAAAAGAATAAACAAGATTTGAGGATATCTACAACATATTTACAGCACATACAAAGTTCGTAGATATGCCTCTGCACAAGCTGTTGGCGATAACCTATGATGGGGAACCAACAATGAAAAATGAAAACAACAATAAAGTTTGGAAATGCCTAATCTGTCTCGCAGAGGACAATACATCAATTTCCAAACTTTTATGTCATATAACAGTATCATCCACCAGGAGGCTTCGTATGGTAGGATATTCCCTTTCGACATGTCAAAAAAGTAGTTACAAAAATACTTTGTAACACCGCCTTTTCAAGTCCCTAGCTGAAAATCCCAAAGATCCTGATCCCAGTCTGCAACTACGTTGGCTCAGACAGTGTTTTTGCAAGATTCATAAAGTTAATGGAAGAAATAAAAAATTATCTCAGTACTAAAAACCAAAGATTTGCTGAAATAATGGACTTTCGCTGACTGGTAGATTTAGGTCTTATTGATAATTGAGAAAGGAATTATTTAAACTTGGATCCCATTTTTATCAATTCTTTTACGTAACCGTTTTACGTTTTATGTAATCGAAATAGCTGCGCACCTTGTATAGTTTATTCCAGAAAGAATGGAGGCACCAGAGTTAGAAATTTTGGACGTTCAACATGGCATTGTCATATAAATCCAATATATAAGATAAGAACTTCTGAAATGTAGCTGACAAAAACAATTTTCCATTTTTGGAAAAAGCATAATATACGACAAAATAATATTTTCTTCTACACACTTCTGTGAATCTTTGTTTTCAACAATAAATATCACAGAATCAAAGTACATATCTCGATATACAGATGAAATTTTGATGATTGCTTACGAGTAGATAGATAATCATGCAATCCTAAAACTTTTGTCTGCATTATCTAGTAATTATTTATTTTACATAAGAATAAAATAATTAAATTCTATATCGTATATTTTTGTAATGCTTTTGTACGACATGTGCATTTTGAAATATGTGAATCTATAAACATATTTTCAAAAATTAAATATGCCTGACTAGTATTCTAAAATGTGCTGTAAGGTACAAAATGTTTGGGGATTCCTACTTGAACTCATATCACTTGTAAAAGTCTATCGTACTAGCACACCCATAATCGGCAAGAAACTTGGTAGTAATACTTATGTGCGAATTTGGAAAAGGTTACATAGTAGTTTAAATTTATTACAGTGTTTATTTTAGCATTTAAAGTTTCGCTTTCGTTTCCTGAAATTATATCAGTGAAGGTCAAAAAAGTTACCTTGGGACTTCGTCCTACCTCTCGCCATTACTCTAAATTACCTGCAGGACACATTTCACTGGGGGAAAAAAAAAGTTTGACTCAAAAAAAAAAAAAAAAAAAAAAAAAAAAGTAGGCCCTTGAGGCTTAAGGAGTTACTGGACCTTCACTTCTCGAAGTTCAGATTTAAGACGAGAGGCTTTAAGCCTAATTGGAAACTACAGAACGTCAGCTCCGGCTGATCTAAGAACCATGCAATTGCAAAAAGACGGGTATCCAATTTGAGCGAAGTTCCTTTGAAAAATTTTAAACAAGAATCAGATATTGAAAGCAGGAAAAATCTTTTTCGTTACTCTTTTATTATTCTAAAGTTATCAGCTTGACTATTTCTAAAATAAAGTTGCCTCATTTACTGCTGCTTGTGCGTTGTTGTGTTTAAAATTTAAAAAATCTGATATGTATCCAGCATGACTTCCTAGTACGGAATATTAAACATACGCATTTTTGATGCATTTCATTAAACTTATTTCCCAGAATTTCATTAGAGATATATTTCTCATTTAATTAACTCAGTTATCAATTCGCGACAAGGCAGAAATACATAAAACTTCAAAATATCTTAATTAAAAATTGAAAAATATAAAAAGAAAAAAATCTGAAAGTTTTCAGATTTTATATTAAGTCCAAAGGGGCTTTTTTAGTCCAAAGGGACTTGAGTCCCGAAGGACTATTGCTTTCGTTTTGGCATTTTGCGTCGGACTCCTATAAATGTCGGTTCACTTTTCAAACTGTTGCCATAAAATGTTAGAGTCCTGCATTATATTTGAAGAAATTAAATAATGAAAATCTGCGTAAATGTATGTATATTTCTCACATTGTCATAAAATAACGGTACATAGAGTCATCGAATTTTGAATAACGTAACCCTCCAACGAATATGAGCATGTGGAAGACCAAATTTGAAATTTGGAATTTGTTTTATGATCGATTTCCTATTTTTTAAAACTTTGACGAATTTTTGATTAACAAACTCAAGGATTTCAAAGCGAGCAATGGCAACGTTGTGCAGAAAAAACATTTATATCTCCAGAGCGTGAGTCTCTGTATCGGAAATTCTAAAGATATGCTCGTTTAAAAACTATTTTGCGATATTGCTGTTGCACTGGATCTTATGGTTTAAGTGCGAAGAACATGATATTTAATAAAGAAAGGTAACACACAAAATGTTAAAAAACGCCCCTTTGGACGTAATTTAAAATCTGAAACATTTCAGATTTTGTTTTTTTTTATTTATTAATAACCTTTATTTATTAAATATAATGTTCTTCTCACTTAAACCATAAAATTCAATTCAACAGCAATATTACAAAAAAAAAAAAAAAATATCACACTAAAGAATATTTTCTCGCATGTTGTTCAGGTTTTTCTTATTTTTATTCACAACACGTCTCATACATAAACATATTAGACTGAAATATAATCCAAGTATAATTAATCAGGTGATCAAAGAAAAAGAGAATAAGCTAATCTAGTAAGCAACAAATACCCGTTACATTCCGAATTCTAAATATTTGTTTACATAAGCATTTATCGCAAGGCCTGCGGAAAAAAGGTATCAGACGATTGCAAACGCAAGATCGCCAGAGATCACATGATCATTTTACTTCAAATTTTACTACTTAATCATTTTACCATTTCATTTTACTATTTAATTTCAATAGTTAATTGACGCAAAATTCAAAAACGAAATTAATAGACCTTCTGGCCAAATTGCATCTTTGGGCTAACGCAAAAACAAACAATTCAGTCATCGGGCACGAAGGCAGATTTATCGGTACACAAAACTAAAAATTTACTTTTGGTCCCACTCGAAGACAAACGAAAAGACATTCACTGGAGGTACAAAATTGAAAATAAACTGACTTAATTTATTATTCTGCTAAGTTTCAAATGTAAACAAATATGGCTGCTGTGGTTAAAAAAAATTAGACTTAGCCGAAATTAAACAACTTTTAAACTGTTGATAATTCTACAACAACTGCATGCAAATTAACTAAAGGCCTAAAACGTTAACCGAAAAATTAGAACAACACAATTCAATAATTTTTAAAACAAAAATGCACAATTTACCCACATATCAGAATTGAAAAACTGAGCTCACTGGGCCGAGTCATTATATAATTTTGGTGTGACCGATTACAATCAAAAAGAGAATTTCGCAACTACATTTTATAGCAGTCCTATATACAAAATTTCAACGTTCTGAGGCTACTCATTTTTGAGTTATGCGAGATATATACATACATACATAGAATCCATTTTAAATCAGTTTCATAATCTGTTTGAGGGGGGGGGAGTCCTTTATTCTGTCTTTACGTACAGATGTCAAACAAAAACATCGTTAAAATGCATTCGATAGCGGCCAAAATAGATATTTGCGTTGAAAATTTGGTATCTGGAATTTTTCGTGATTACAATACTTCCTTTACTTCGTGCAAGGAAGTAAAAATAGTGGCGTAATTGAAAAACTATCCTTTTTCTCAGCCAGCTATTATAAAAAATCTGATGTGTACACCAAATGACTTCCTTGTACGGAATATTAAATTATACGCATTTTTTCTTTCATTTCATTTAAGTTTATTGAATTGAATTAAATCTACTTCGTCGATAGCACATAAACCACAATAGAATAAATGCGCTCTTTAAAATTCACTTTATTTGTTTACCATAGCAACACTCTGGCGCTAGGGTCACTTAACAGCGTTATATTGCGTTCATATTATAACTCAGAATGTACAAAATTTATATCATTATCTATTCATAAATCTAGAACGATGTATGAAAGAAATGAGATACATTCATCGACCTTATGAGAAATAGACTAATCCAAACGGGTTTTCTCCCTCGTCTGAGGTGTTGCCGGCTGTCACCTTGATCACATCCGGAGGAGTAGGGACGACTTTCAGAATTTAACATTGGTTGCCTATTACAGCGTGTATAATTGTCAAGATAAAGCTAGTTGTAGCGCCTCATTTCACAAATTAGAATTTCTACATATTTTCATTTTTGAAATTGAGATTGATTTTAAAAATTTAGCATATTTATCAAGCATAATTAACGTTCCAAATAATTATTAAGCTAGTGCATGATTTCAGGGCTGGATATTTTTTTAGCTTTTCCTATGCTCTAAGAAAATTTTTAAATACTTCTTTTAGAATATAATATTTTAAATATGAACTAATAGAAAATTTCAAACAAGCAATTTTCTCTTGCAATTTTTATGGTTTTTATTGGTGTAAATAAGTAAAAAATATTAAAATATTTAAAATGAATTTTTGAAAGTTTTGTTTAAAATTCTAAATAGTGCTGCTTTTTTAAAATTATAGATGAGTATTATAGCACAATTTCTATAAAAGAATTTTATTTCAATCATATTTCATAATACATCATAGTGATAAACACTTTTGACTCCTTAACTTTTATACACTTAATTTTAATATTAAAATTGTATTTAACCGTAATAATTAATTTTGCTTGTATTTTATGCAAATTGTTGTTACCAAATATTTTCGCCCTGTATTATATTTAAAGAAGTTAAATAATGAAGAATCTGCATGAATACATATATGTTTCTCGCACTGTGATAAAAACGACGTAATCTAGAGCCAAAAAATTTTGAATAATGTAATCCTCACCCGAACATGGGCATCTGGACGGTCGAATTTCGAATTTGTTTTAATCTATTTCATATTTTGTAAAACTTTAACGTATTTTTTATTAACAAACTCACCGAGTTCAAAGCGGGCAATGGTAACACTGCACGGAAAATAACATTTTTATCTCCAGTGCGGAAATTCTGAAGATATGCTGTTTTTAAATGTATGTGGTTTACGGGCGAAGAACATGATATTCAATAATTATAGATACCAAACAAAACGTTAAAAAAAAGGGTTTCTTTTTGGCGTAATATAAAATCTGAGTGCGTCTAGATTTGATTTTATCTTTTTTTTTCCTGCATTACACTCAGAAAATTTTATGCTCCGAATTTTATAAATTACTAAAATAAATAATTCACTTTAATGTTAATAATTTAATGATCATATAATCAACTAAATAATCGTTTTCTAATGTTATTATTATAGTTTTGAAAATCACTGCCTGAGAATGTTCATTAAATTAAAAAAAATATATCAGATCTTGTATCATGGATACATTCATGGACCTTATAAGAAATAGACTAACCCAGTGGGCGGGGCTGGCGTCACCGACATGTCGGCAAGAAAGAGTAGGGACGATCTGGTTTACTTTACATTGAAACCTATGGCGTTTTTATCACATAACTCTTTTTAATTATTAAATGACATACGTTGTATAGTGATGAGATTATGAAAGCCACAGTTTTTTCCAAATAGTATTTAATATATCTCATTAAAGCACTGTTTACTGCATTTCGCGCATTTTTTTTTCACGCGTAATTCTTGTACAAACATCTTTACTTTGGTAAAACGGTAAAAGCTCTAAGCACAAAATTTATGAACTTAATTTTGCGTAAAAATAAAGTAAAATTAAATAAGCTTGATAAGTACGTGATGCTTTGAAATAAATAAGGTAAAATTAAGCAAGATTTGATAATTTTTTTAAAAAACATTTAATGAAAATTTTCAGGTAGTTATTTTCCAAACTATAATAACATTACAAAACGATCATATTTATTTGATTATGTAATCATTAAATTATTAACATTAAAGTGGATTAGTTATTTTAATAATTCATAAAATTCGGAGCATAAAATTTTCTAAGCGTAATGAAGGGAAAAAAAAAGATAAAATAAAAGCTAGAAGCACTCAAATTTTATATTACGACCAAAAGGAAACTTTTTTTAAAGTTCTGTGTGTTACCTATATTTATTCAATATCATGTTTTTCGCCCGTAAACCACATACATTTGAAAACAGCATATCTTTAGAATTTCCGCACTGGAGATAAAACTGTTATTTTCCGTACCACTCTGAACTCGTTGAGTTTGTTAAACAAAAATTCGTTAAAGTTTTACAAAATATGAAATAGATTAAAATAAATTCGAAATTCGGTCGTCCAGATGTCCATGTTCGGTTGGAGGATCACATTATTCAAAATTTGATGGCTCTAGATACTGTCATTTTTGTCACAGTGCAAGAAATATACATGTATTCATGCAGATTTCTTCATTATTTAATTTCTTTACATATAAGACAGGGCGATAATATTTGGTAAGAACAATTTGCAAGGAGACACGGACACTTATAGTAAAACAGAGCAAAATGCCGTTTCGAAACTAACAGCCTTTCTAGACGACCGCCGCTTAGGGTTAATAAATTAACAGTAAATAAAAAAAAAATCTTATGTAGAATTAAAAATAAATGAAAAAAAAATAGTCACTATAAAATGCAAGCAAAATTAATTATTAAGGTTAAATACAATTTTAATATTAGAATTAAATGTATAAAAATTTTTAAGGCGTCAAAAGTGTTTATCAGTATGATGTATTATGAAATATAATTGAAATAAAATTCCTTTATAGAAATTGTGCTATAATACTCATCTATAATTTAAAAAAAGCAGCACAATTTAGAATTTAAAAAAAAACTTTCAAAAATTCGTTTGTAAATATTTTAGTACTTTTTACTCATTTACACCAATAAAAAGCATAAAAATTGCAAGACAAAATTGCTTGTTGGAAATTTTCTATTAGTTCAGATTTAAAATATTATTTTCAAATGAAGTAGTTACAAATTTCCTTACAGCATAGGAAAAGCTAAAAAAATATCCAGCCCTGAAAGCATGCAATAGCTTTATAATTATTTGGAACGTTAATTATGCTTGATAAATATGCTAAATTTTTAAAATCAATCTCAATTTCAAAAATGAAAATATGTAGAAATTCTAATTTGTGAAATGAGGCGCTACAACTAGCTTTATCTTGACAATTATACACGCTGCAATAGGCAACCAATGTTAAATTTCTACAAGTCGTCCCTACTCCTCCGGATGTGATCAAGTTGACAGCCGGCAACGCCTCAGACGAGGGAGAAAACCCGTTTGGGTTAGCCTATTTCTTATAAGGCCCATGGATACATTCCGGTGACGTCAGAGGTCACGTGATGTAAGAACTGCTAATGTAAACAAACAAGCTTGTGCTGTGGTAGATGTGTTGAAAATTCGGAAACTTTGTTTATTTTTAATTAGTTTTGAAATTTCCATTTCATCTTTAATTATTATTTCATCCATTAATTAACTGTTCATTCATTTGGTTAGTATAAATTATGGTAACTAGTATGTTCTTATTAACTTCATGATACTCTTTTGCTAGCTGCTTTACTATGTTTTGATTGTTAATATAATAGTCAAATTTCCGGGGCACTGTAAATGCAGTTGGCCCTTAAATGGTGAAAATGTGCTTTAACTCACTGCTTGGTGATTTTTCAGTAGCGGCGATTTTTTGAAAATCGCCAGTAAAATCTCAGAATACGTTGCATAAACAAAGTTTCGAAGGCGGAGCTATGTGACCTTCATAAATGGGTGGGACTAAGATTGTGACGTCACAATGTATTCTCTACAAATGTAGAAATAAGTATACTAAATTTTTTGTATTTCAAACTTTTATAATACGGTAAGTGAATTGTAACAGTTATTAAAACTGTAAACGACGTAGCAGTCTCTCATACAGGGTGAATATTTTTAGTATTTATACAAAGGAAAACAGATATTTTAAAATTTTAATTTCATATTTCGAAACATTTTAACTTTATCATCTTTACAAAATTACCTTATTGCTACGTAACGACACCATCACTTATATACTAGTAAGCAGGCAATCTTCATTATTTTCTAAAACTTTTTAAGCTTTACATTAATAAAAAAGGAAAAATATTTATTATTGAATATCAACATTATACACAGCTTTCATTTCCCTGTTTCTTAAATTCCTAAACCACGTTCTATACTCTCGTATTAGAATTCTACACATTAATAAATTGTGAATATCTAATTTCTCACAAAGAAAGAAAATAAGAAAATATTAAATATAAGCAATTTTAAAAAGAAAAAAAAATCACTTACCTTTTTCAGGAAAATAAAAAGTTTTTTTTTTTTTTTTTTTTTTTTTTTTTTTTATTTATTTATGTCGGCGGAAAACCTCCCTAAACCCCGTCTTTTAGAAAATTTACTCCGTTTTATCGACCGTTTCCGGCGGATAAATAAATCTTTACGATTGCCGCTAAAAAGGCACGATAATGTTCATCACTTAGTGAGTTGGTTGTGCCATTTTCGCCACATATATTCCGCTAAATATGAATCAAATTCACCATCTACGTGGTTTGTATTTCGACGTAAATGACGTTTGATTCCAGACCAAGTACCCTCTATGGAATTAGTGTGCGCACCCGACTCGGGATCACGGAAGTACAGACTGTGGTTGACTGTCAGATGGCCATAACCTAAATGTTTTAGTCCACCATATACCTTCCAGCAGTCTGAAAGTCATCCCGGCAACACCCATTCAACTATCACTCTCTCCAAACTCTCCTTTGATCTATTCTCAACCTCTCTAAAAAAAACATGTATTCGTTCCTCTTTCTATACCACCAATTACCCAATGACTGTCCACAGGCTTTCCTCTTCCATACTTCATTTTCCCGAATTTGCTCTCATCCACTTCAACTATCACTCCTTCACCACCAATTGAAACACTATCATTTATCACAGTCGTCATACACATTTCTCTGCAAAACATAAACCAATCAACAACAGCATGTTCATGCACTTTCACTTCTTGAATCACAGATTCATTTCCCATTTTCAAAAATCAACACCTCGTAATTCTCAAAATATCACATATACTCAAATGGCTATGACTAAACCATGAACCTTTCCTTATACTCCTACAAACATCATGCGCATTCACTTTTCCTTGCTTTCTACATCGCCATTCAAATCCATCTATACTTCCCTTTCTTTCACAAAAACGCATATTTTCACAGCATTTCGAACAAACAAAAAAAGTAGCAATCAAACCAACTTTCATACACCATTCAATGACGACACGTTTCCCTTGCACTTTCAATAAAGTAATAAATTTACATGTGCATTCACTCACCTCTCTCAGCATCACAGATAAATCCATCGCGACTGTTTATTTAACGAAATATATGCAGAAAAATGGCAAAAACACACAGATAAAACCACTCGATTGATAATTAACTATATCACATAAGAACATTCAAACGGGAACTGAATTAACAGCTCAAATTACGAAGTAAACATTCCAAAAGAAATCGTCTGCTTGGAAATTCTTTTTAACTGCAAGTATATTTCTGAAAGCATAAATTATCGTCTGCTACTTGACAATTTCTCTTCGGACATTTGTGCTCTGTCCGAAGAAATTTATTCGTATCTAGTTATTAAAAAAACGCTGTGAAAGCCATGGCTTTTCAATATCTAAAGCTACGATAGGTAATATTGTCAACGATAGGAAATTTAAAAAAAGACAACAAATATAATAAAATTAAAAAACAAAATAAAATCTAAAATTTAAGATTTACGCCCCATAGGTGCGTTTTTTTTAACACTTTGCGTGTTACCTTTATTAATTAAATATCATGTTCTTCGCACTTAAACCGTAAAATTCAGTTCAACAGCAATATCACAAAATAATTTTAAAATAAGCATATCTTTAAATTTTCCGATACACAGTCTCGCGCGCTGGAGATAAAAATGTTCTTTTCTGTAGAGCATTGCCATTGCTTGCTTTTAAATTCCTCAGTATGTTAATAAAAAATTCGTTAAAGTTTTAAAAAATATGAAAACGGTAATAAAACAAATTCCAAATTTCAAATTTGGGCTTCCAGATGCACATATTCGCAGGAGGATTACGTTATTCAAAATTTGATGTTTCTAGGTACCGTTGTTTTATCAAAATGCGGGAAACATACATACATTTATGAAGATTTTTAATCGTTTAATTCCTTTAAATATAATACAGGGCAATAATATTTGTTGGCCACAATTTGAAAAGTGAAACAACGCTTATAGTGAATCATCGCAAAATTCCGAAACGAAATTAATAGTCCTTCTGGGAAAATTTCCCCTTTGGAATAATAATTTAAAATTCAATTTAGGTAAGTTTAAAACACAAAATACTATTAGTTTCGCTTAAAAGCTACGTGTAATTCACAACAAATGCGAGAAGTTTAAACCTCGTAGTAATTTACAACATTTTCATTCAAACATGAAAGTTTATTTCTCGCAAAATGCATGATTCATGCGAAGGATTCATTTGTTAAAATTTATCTGCGTGTATACATATTTTCTTAAAGAGATATCAGTCACTATGCATATACCAGAAACAGTGTATAGAAAAACCTGCTATACAATTTGAAGTCAATTAAATAAGATTAAAAAAATCAGAGAATTACACAAAGTTGACATTGCGCACTGCCTTGGCTTTATCCATGTGCAAGTCGATCTATTTTTACTTAGAAAACATTAGAGAATTACACAAACTCGGTATTGCGCGCTACATTGGCTTTTCCCATGTACACATCGATCTACATAAAAAAAATCCCAGAATTGCACAACCTCGGCATAGCGCACCACATTGGTTTCGCCCATGTGAACATCGACCTATTTTCACTTAAAAAAAACATCCCAGAATTGGAAAAACTTGGCATCGCGCACAACCTCGGCATAGCGCACCACATTGGCTTTGCCCATGTGCACATCGATCTATTTTCACTTAAAAAAAATCCCAGAATTGCACAAACTCCGCATAGCGCCCCACATTGGTTTGCCTATGTGCACATCGATCTATTTTCACTTAAAAAAACACCTCAGAATTGCACAAACTCGGCATCGCACACAACCTCGGCATTGCGCACCACATTGGCTTTGCCCATGTGCACATCGATCTATTTTCACTTAAAAAAAATCCCAGAATTGCACAAACTCCGCATAGCGCCCCACATTGGTTTGCCTATGTGCACATCGATCTATTTTCACTTAAAAAAACACCTCAGAATTGCACAAACTCGGCATCGCACACAACCTCGGCATTGCGCACCACATTGGCTTTGCCCATGTGCACATCGATCTATTTTCACTTAAGAAAACATCCCAGAATTGCACAAACTCGGCATTGCGCAGCACATTGGCTTTGCCCATGTGCACATCGATCTATTTTCACTTAAAAAAACATCCCAGAATTGCACAAACTCGGCATCGCGCACAACGTCGGCATTGCGCACTGCATTGGCTTTGCCCATGTACATATCGATCTATTTTCATTAAAAAAACATCAGAGAATTGCACAACGTAAGCTTTTCCAATCTTCTAGGATTGAGCCAAAAAGAAATACAAACTATTAAAAATAAGCAACTTTTTAAAACGAACCCATACAAGAAAATTTTTTTCACTTACCCTTTTTAAGAAAAATGTAAAGTATTTTTGAGGGGTTTTATATATGAATTTATCTCAGGGGGAAACCCTTTTGGATCCCCCCTCATCTTTAAATAAATTTACTAACGTTTTATACGCCGTTTCCGTAATATATGCAGAAAAAAGGCTAAAACCCACGGGAGGGGGGAAACACTCGATTAAAAAAAGAACCACCACGTAAAAACATTCAAACCGCAACAGAATTAACAAGTGAAAAAAAAAAAAAAAAAAAAAAAGCTTTTAGATAATACATTACGCCCAAAGGGGCGGTTTTTTAATGCTTTGTGTGTTACCTTTCTTTATCAAATATAATGTTCTTTACACTTAAACCATAAAATTCAGTTCAACAGCAATATTGCAAAATAATTTTAAAATGAGCATATCTTTAGAATTTCCGATACACAGTTTTGCGCTCTAAACGTAAAAATGGTTTTTCCCGTACTGTGTTGCCGATGCTCGCTTTGAAATCTTTCGAGTTTGCTAATCAAAAATTCGTTCAAGTTTTACAAAATATCAATCAGATAATAAAAAAAAATTCCATGTTTTGGCTTCCAGATGCCCATATTAGGTTGGAAACGTATGTTATTCAAAATTTGATGGCTCTAGGTACCGTTGTCTTATCACAATGCGAGAAACATTTATGCAGATTTTTCACTATTTAATTTCTTTAAATATAACACAGGGCGATAACATTTAGAGCAAAGAATTTGTCAAATTCTTTGTTTAGGGGCAACAGAATAACAACACAGCTTCAAAACATCGGGTTAGTCATGTTGGCGCGTTTATTGTTCATTGAAAAACAATCGCCAAGCAGTGGACTAAACCGCATTTTAACCCCTTAAATCATGTCAGAACAACGATGTCAATGTTCTGAGCAGTTCAAAATTAATATATAAATTTATAAAACTTAAAATTTAATTTTTAGCAACTGACTATTATCCTATTTATAGTATAAACTGCAAATTAACACATTTTGTGTACTATAATATAAGTGTCACAAAGAAAAATATAGAGATTTGTGCAACTGAGTTCACTGCAGTATTAGCTGTGAAACTAATAATTTTTCATAATACATTTTTCTTAATTTTATAATAATAAATAAATAAAGTACTATCCGTATACATTTTAAATATTCAAAAAATAAATTTTAAGTTATTTTTAATCTTGTAAGATACATAATTTATGTGCAGAATTTTTTATTTTAAAATAGAAATAGACTAGTGTAATTCTAATGCATATAATTAAGGCATATGTTATGGACTGACACAACCACTGATTTTCAAGGACTAAATATACATGCTAATTTAATATTTAAACTAAAAAACTCAGCAATCTCCCATGAAAATTTAGAATTAAATATAAATTCTTATAAAAGCATCCTTTTATATTAAAATGTTTCAGTATTACTGATGTTTCTAATATTACAGCTGTTGGTATCCTTAATATCTACAATGGAAGGTATTAAAAAATTAACATTACGATATTTATTAAAAATCGATTGCAACAGCTAAATATTAAAACATAGCCTGATGAAATTAATAAAATTTTAGCAGCATGAAACGTTCTATGACACTAATTAATATTAATAGGTTCTTGCAGATAAACAGATCTTTCTCGAATTCTGCTATTTCAGTAATTTAAAACAACTATTCGTGAACTATGAATATGCTATTATTACACTTACATTTAAAAGTTTGAAAAACGTTATTCAAGGTCTTGGGAATAGTTTTCAATTAACTGATATACACTTAATATTCTTAATAAAAACATTATTTATACTGGTAAGCATCACTCATAAGAAAAATTTATAAATCTTACCTCGTTTTCTGCAGGAATTTGCGCAGATATTTTATAATTAATTGATTTCTTCACTTCAGCCTTAACACGACTTGTTATAAGTACCATGATATCCGGCATTATTTTGAAACAAATATTGTTCACATGTTTTTCCTTGAAAAACAAAAGACCCTACTTGTTGACATCAAGAAAAGAGAAATCGGTGCTACTTTGGTAGACGATTGCACAGATTTTGGCGATTTTTTGGCGATTTTGTTTGGCGAGCGATGCGACTATGGTAAACCCATTGCTAGACAAGTTGTTTATGGTAACCGATACTTGTTATTTTATTTATTTATACGGTGTTGTTATTTTATTTTAAAAATAAAGGCTTTTTATTATGCATAAATTCCTTGTTTTAAATATTATTTATGACTTCAAAATAATAAAAATGAATTTAATTTTGCATTTTTATTTGAAATAAAAATTTTATTCTTTATGATATTTTATGGAATTTTATGTTATGAATGATGTAATGAATGACATCACATTATTTTAAAAGAAATTGGTTTTAAAATCTATAAATTTAATCTAATGTTTTAAACATTATTTATGGGTGTTAAATATTAAAATACAATTTAATTTTGCATTTTTTTAAAATATGATTTTATTATGAATGATTATTTAAATAATTTTAATTCTATGCGTGATGTAATCAGCTCCCTGATTGGTTACTGAATATTTGTGCATTACCGCGCCATTTTAAAATTTTATTATTCATCTCTTCGAATTCCTCAGATTTCAAAGCGAATGGATGTGTCCGTTTCAAATATGAATGTTGTTATTGGTAATTGCCAAGAATTATTGGTATCGGAATAAAAAAATTGCCGTTTGAGACCTTATTTTGGCCAACCTTGCTTTCATAATCAAATATTTATTTATAAATTGTTAATAGCGTCAGAGGAAATTTATTTTAAATTTTTGGAGAAAACCTGGCTATTTGCGTCTTCAATGAAGTGTGAGAGATGTGGATCACACAGATAAAGATCGTTAGCGGACAGGTTTTTTTTTTTTTTTTTTTGTGGTACTGATTACTATACAACAGGTTAAAAAATGTGAGTACAAAATTTTCTTTTACTTCGTAATTGTATACTTCAATTTTTATTAAAAAATTAATACAATGTTTTAAAAAATTCCTGAGATATTTATTGCCGCATATGTTTTAATGTTAAATAATTAAATCTTATAAAACCTATTTTAAAGTATTTAAGTAATATTTTAATTCTTTTAAAAGTTGGTATGATGTTTTTAATTCGATATTCAATTTAAGTAATATTTTAATCCAATTAAATGTTGCGCAGTGTTTTTATAGCTGTGTTTTTATGCTATTATATGAAAGTAATAATTTAACCTTACTTTAGCATTTTATAGTCTTGTAAATGTATTTATTTACATTTGCGAGCCATCTTAAAAAACAACGTTTTCAACAAAAAATTAATCCATTATTTTTAACGATATTTATTTATTTTAAAGTTTCGAATACTTTACTATATGCATAAAATACGTAAAACCAGCATTTTTCAAGATGGCTGACGACTGTAAAAACCGCGCCAACAATTGCGCCAATGTAAATTGCCAAAAATCCGTGCAACCGTCTACCAAAGTAGTGCCGAAAAATCATTTCCAAGCATATTTTTTCATTTCTCGCAATAGCCATAAATTTCTAAATTCTAAAAATCAATTAATTTCAGCGGAATATCTGCTGTTGACTCCATTGTAAATATAGCACATGCGGATGTTGTTGTTCGTAGACACGTGACCACATTTTTCCTTTTCTTCTCTTGCGAATGTATAGCATTAAGCAAGCGAAACAAAAAAGAAACAGTTTTTCAAAGAGATTCAGTATCTCTCATTCAATTAATTCAGTTCTCACTTCGCGACAAGGCAAAAATACATAAAAACTCAAAATATCTATATTAAAAAATTTGAAATGAATCTTAAACATTTATTTTCTCGAAAAATTCCAGAAAAGATTAAGCATGATTTAATTCGCAATAATAAATGAAGGCGTTATCTTTGTTGTTGCGAAGCTTAGTCTCTCTAGATTGGCAGCAAATCTACTATTCTACTGTTTCAAATGTAAACATATATGTGCGCCCTGTTATTTAAAAATTAGGCTTAACCGCACTTAAACAGCTATAAGAACAACATAATTTAATCATTTTTAAAGCAAAAAAGGCACAATTTACAAACATATAAGAGTAAAAGGAACTGAGATCACTGAGCCGGGTAAAAGAATGGATATATTTATAAATATATTTATATACGTTTGGTGCGGCCGATTGCAACCAAAATACAAAGTGTACATCTGCATGTTATAGCAGTCCTATATACAAAATTTCAACGTTCTGAGGCTATTCGTTTTTGAGTTATGCGAGATACATACGTACGTACGTGTACGTACAGACACCACGAAAAATTCTCTTCACAATTCATTTTAAAGCAGTTTTATAATTTGTTTTGGAGGAAAAGAGTCCTTTATTTTGTCCTTACGTAGATGTCACGCAAAAATATCGTTAAATTGCATTGGATAGCGGTCAAAATGGATATTTTCGTTGAAATATGCTGCCTGAAACTTTTCGCGATTACAATACTTCCCTTTTACTTTGTACAAGGAAGTAATAAGAAACTGTAAAAAAGAAATATATGTAATGATTTTAATGAATGCGAGCACAATTTTACGGATCTAGTTAGTAATTAATCCTAATTGAATTGAACCTGTGTTTATTGCTTTTAAATCACTCAGTTTGCTAATTAAGGGCAAAATAAATATGAAAGAAAATTTAATGTCTCACCTTTGCGGAACATAGCACTTAGCTGCGTTGAAGATAAGTGTATTTTCATCTGAGCAGCGGCAAGACATTTCTTTTGAATCACAGTTTGTCGATTAGATTCAGAAGACAAATAATGTTTTTCCGAGTGACAACAAACGTCTTTAACATCGCTGAACGAGAAAATAAATATCTTTATGGTTTGCCAAGTGGCAACACAAAGCTTTTGTATCGCTGAAGTTTTAATAAAATGTCTTTAAATGTGCAGAAAATACAAAATAAATAAAAGAATACGATAATACAAATTAATAAATTTTGAAATTTTAAATTTGAGGCTTCGAGGGATGTACATCTTCGAGTAAAAGACATTTTATGTTACCCTGAAAGACCCAAATCTGGAGAATGGCAGCATTCATATATAGTGGCTTGGTGATGTCTGAAATATTTGCAAAATATCCTTATTTCTCACTCACACTGGCAAATGTTGACATTCACCATGCACTGATGTTCACCATACACATATGTTCGATAAAATTAATTTTGTTAGTTTTTTAAATCGTACTTTTATTGAAGAATATTTTGATATATGTCAAACTAAGACAAAACGCAAGTAACTTATAAGCTGCGCTAAAATTATTTTGACAAAGAAAACTGAAGTCACAAGATTAAACACATTTTCATAACTATTGTTATGGATGAAAAATAAGTTCAACAAAAATTTTCAGGTATAGCTTCAAGTAAATTACTAAACTGAAAACAATTTATAATGCGTTTATTATGGTTGCGTGTATAAAAGTATATGTATTTTTTATTTAGATTTAAGTGCGTATAATTTAAATACATATATAATTTTAAAAACACATATATATTTTAACACATATATAATTTAAAAAATAATCTTAAAGTGGAGTGCTGGAGTTTTCACAGTAAATGTTGACTGTTGAATTAAAAGGGTTCGCCTACTATTTGCAGCTAGCACATGAAATTTAAATCTTAAACACGTTTAAGTAAAAAAAAAGTTTAGTAAACTAACATTTCTTTTTTTAACAAATTAAATCAACTTTGACCATTTAGTTCAAATATTGCAGCTATTGTTGCATAACTCTAACGACGGCTCAACACATTTAAATAAGTGTTCAAAACAAGATGGACCACAAAAGTATTAAAAAATGATGACTATGAGCTACGAATTGTGAAAAACAAAGTGTTCCTTAAGGGGGTATTTTAGAAGCTAAAGCAGGGTTTCTTAAACATTTTGGTATGGGATCCCCTAATGTTTACGAAAATTTTATGGGACCCCATAAGCATTGCGCAAATTCGAAGCACGCGTGAGTGAAACTACCAGTTTCTTCACTTGTACTGTAATAAACTATTGCAGTTTTCAGGTCATTAACTGTAATTTTTTAAGTAAAATGAACGTTTCTATTATAAAAAATGCGTCGAAACGTTTTCGTTTTTCCTTTGCCTGTATTATCTTATCTTTATCTATTTTCAGATATATTGAACTCAAATGGTAATTCCTAATTTCATCACAGAGCATTTTCAGATACATTGTGTAAAAATGTTTGGTAATTATAAATTTAAGTTAAAGAAATATCTAAATTTATAAATTTTTGTCGACTCCCTGCTGCAGATCCCGCGACCCAGATTTTAAGAAACTCTGAGCTAAAGGAAGCAGCACTCCAAGCTGTGTGTGATACACAACAAAATGAAATATTGAATTGTAGTGTTAGATCTTTGCTCATTGACTGTTAGTACAGATGAAATAGTAATGAAAAATTATTAATCCCGACTTATCATACTGAAAGTAAGTTTCTATTTCGTGTTAAGATTTATTTGTAGTTGAAAACTGGCTCTAAAGGAATTTAAATTATAGTATTATAATAAACTATTAATGGGTTGATTTATATTAGTATAAATGTAAACAAGTAAATAATTTGAATGGAAAAATTTATATTTTTATTCTAATTAAAAAAGATCTAATTATATAAATGATTAAAGGGAAGTACAGTTGTTAAAATTTAAGGAAGTATGTGGGCTTTCCTAGAATCATGGTGATTGAAAAATTTAGAGATGGTCGCAATTTACTGCTAAAATAGAAAAGCAGTTAACTGATACAATTTCACTAAAATTATTTATATTACAGAAGGTTTTCAAACTAAAACTATAAATTTTTTGCATATTTACCGTTTTCTGGTTTTTTTGCCATGCATAACGTGTACACAAGCCAGCTTGGCTTAGAATCTCCTCTACGAGGGCATTCCTTCCCACGAGGGCGTCTTCCTACTGCAGATCCCGCGCCAGCTAAAGGAAGCAGTACTCCAAGCTGTGTATGATGCACAACAAAATGAAATATTGAATTGGAGTGTTAGATCTTTGCTCATTGACTGTCAGTTACAGATAAAATGAAAAATTATTAATCCTAAGCAGATAGCTTTCGAGTGCTTTGCTATAATGAAATCAACAGAAACCCATTTGTATATTATACAATAACCGCTAAAAATCACTTTGTTAATATTCGACAGAGTAGCAATAACTCAGTGGAACAGGAATATTTTACAATCAATAATCGGACTTCTGAAAGCTAAAATATTAAAATTTCAAATGTTATTCAGTATTATTATTTTTTCAGGTTTCATTTACGATCGGGTGTCAGTTAAATTACTCATCACCTCATGAAATGCTATTTTAGATTTTCATCTGATATGTCGGAATACAATCCAAAAATATTTTTTACATTTCTGGTTTTCCAACAAACGTTTTACATTTACGTTTATACAGTTTGCCTTTAAGCTGTGCGGTTATTATTGCAAGAACATTGGTAGGTATGGATACAATTATCATAACCCAACATTTTGAAAAAACTCAAAAAGGTTTAAAATAGTTTACGTCTAAGAACGTTTATCTGAGCTTTAAGCATTGACTATATTCGTATGTCTAGAATATTAAGAAGAGAATATACCAATATATTTGTAAATTAAAACAGACCTATTTAAGATACATAAAGTAAAATAAAACTCATAAATGAGTTATTATGGGAAATGACTGAATATTAATTTAGATGTACCTTTAAAATTAATTTATATTAATTTTGGAAAACAAGATGCAAGATTAAATGAATAAACCCTTGTTTAAAAAAATCAACATTAAAGAAATGTAGTTAACACAATTAACATTTTAATGTGCTTTAAATTAGTTTTTAATATTTATTTTTGTGAAAATTTTATGGCATTAATATCTTATGAATAACTAAAATCATTTTTGATTTCTCTTTTTACTGCCAAGAAGCGAAATAAAAGAAGCTACAACATTTGCTTCTCTTGAATATGTTTGAATTATTCATGAATGCCACATTTATTCGCTAAACAAGCATTTTAAGTTTTGCCGAGAATAAAAAGACTTATTTTATAATAGGAAGATTCCTGCACATATTTTTCGGTTTAATTAGCTATCATTTTTTTAAAGTGCAAACGCAACTCTGCTGCCTTTGAAAGCATTAATGTCCTAATTTCTATTTTTATTATAAATCACATAAAACTGTAATAAATACAATATGTCTGTAATTAAAGAACATTATTTCAGAGCTGCCTAAAAGAGAAACGAGTGATCAGACAATTGTGAAATTTGGTGGCGGACATAATGAAGATAATGAGATGAGAATGTCTTCTAGCGGAAAACAAGGTTATAAATAGTGTTACTGGCGGGCATTTTGCTTTGAAAACCCGTAGTAAAAATGTAAATCTTTGTCGAAGTCATGCAGCAGATGTTATAAAACCTAGAAACATTCACGAGACTGTTTTCAATGTGCTTGTTGCTCACAATGACAATAAATTTACGAGATCGCGCTTTGTTAGTAAAATTGTTTTACCGAAACAGTATTTTCGCAGTATCTGCTCTACGAAAATTTTGCACTTTGAAGGGGATTCTAAGAGGTCCAATAGATGTTAAATCCTTCGGAAAATGATAACGAAATTTGAAGAAGCAGGATCGTTCGTCCTGGAAGAGGAAGAAAACTTGTTTCTGCAGAAGCGGTGCAAAAGGTTGTACTTCAGAGGTCGTAGAGGACAAAGCTTCAAATTTTCAGACTGCGCAAGCCGCAAAGCCGCTGGATAGACCCTTTTCAACTGTCCATAAGGTCTTGCGAAATACCCTCATATTACCTTTACAAGTTTTCACGAGTGCAACGGTTGCTTCCACATGATTTTGACGCTCAACTCAGGTTCTCATTTCGCTTTTAAGTCGATTCAAAATGATCTTGGAATATCCTCTGGACAGATGAATCACATTTTTATTTGGAAGTTGCGTTGAATACTCACAGCTGCCGAATTTGGGATCAGAAATTCCTCTCCCTGTCTTCCATTGTATTCACCATTGCATTCACCGAAAGTGACAGTATAGCCCGTTACCTTTTCAAGGAGTTAAGTTCCACAGGTCCAGTAACATGTTCGATCATCGAGCAGAAGTATGTTAGAGAAAGAAATTGCTCCGTCTCTGTAAGCACACCAGTGCAATGTACGTACAATCTTCACGCAAGATGGAGCTGCACCAAAGAACGTGCCATTAGCCGGCACTCTCGTAATGTGTGGCCTCGCTGATCCCCAGACCTCATTCCATGCGATTTTGGGCTTTGGGGACATTTGAAACATCTGGTAAGTCGTGATTTAAATTTACCTGATCTTAAACCCAGCATTTCACGCCGCGTGCAGAACATTTCCCAGCACCGGCCATTCCCAGCACATGCCATCTTGCTATTTCAGATGGTAGCAGAAAATGATGGCAATCATGTGGAACATATTTTTTATCGTATAATTGTAAAATTATTGTTAAGGTGTGGCTAAACGCATTATTTATTAATATAATGCTTTCTGGTTATTCTATTTTGTAAGTATGTTTTTCGCTGAAGGACATTCTCATCCTTTCATTAAGTCCGCCACAAAATTTCCCAATTTTCTGATCACTGCTTTTGCTTGTAGGCAGCTTTGAAATAGGGTTCCTTATAGAAACCCTGCATATTAGAAACATTGGAACAATAAATGAAAAAGCATACGTAGTCACATTACGTTGCTAGAAATGATAACATCACACTTATAAAGTCATCAATATTAAGCAAGCCGAATCTGGTCCTTAATCGAAATTATCCGAAGCCGTCTGTCAGCTTCGAAAGCCTATCCGGATACGTATTGGATTCAAATCTCGATAGAGCACAGCTATGCCCACAGATTCGTGTAATTTATTAATTATCGAACATTTCGCATCTCAACTTAAAACCCGTAAATATTTTACCTGAAAACTTTGGAAAAACTAATTTTATTGATGTTCAGTTAATTAACAAAAGAAAGCGACTATTGCAGTTTTATTGAATCTGTCATTCCAGGTGATCACCATTGTCACCCTATCATTCCAGGATTGAAGTAGCAAGTTCTTAATTTTTACCGATTCATATTTAGCATCCATTTGAGATCTCTTGAAATAATAATCTTTTTCAGTCTACGCATGTTTTGATTTAATATATTTCTCGAAAAATATAAAACATTTGAACTCTTTTTTGAATAATTCCTGCCAAATTTATTTCCTAAACTGGATCTCAAGGCCCAAGAAATTTTTGATTATACGCAGTATTTATTAAATTCTATTTATATCCTTTAAATAAATATAGGGTATCGTTTAAAATTTCATTCTTAAATTTATTTTTCGTTAGCAGCAGATTTTAAATTTTGCTTCAGTTTCCTTTTCAGATTAAAGTATTTTTTCCTTTTATTCTTATTCTTGTTCTCATATGAAGCTACTGAGAAATTTGACATTGTAGGTTTCGGTATATGAAAAACTGTTACAGGAGTCTCTCATTTTATAGTATTAACAGGTATGCTATGAATGATTATAGTAATAAATAATAACGGTTAAGGAAAAAAAATCATTTAAAAATATTTTATTTTTGTAATAATAATAAAAAAATCTCATTTTAATGAAAATGTATTTTGGGACGTTAATTTTTTTAACAATTTTAAATTAATTACTGATAATAATATTACTAGTTAAAATTACTAATAATAATATTACAAGTATTATTAATAATATTAATACAAATAATACTAATAATGTTACTATAAAGATTATTAATAGTATTACTAGTTAAAATCAAAGGAAACAGCAAATTATGGAAAACTATTATGAATTTCGTGAAGGACTTTTGATGGTTCGTAATTTTTAGTTCATATTAGTTAATCAGAAACAGTGGAAGATATAGTTTGAAACTGACCTGGAATTTGGAAACAATGGTCTTATCATTAATCACTAGTAAATAAATTCGAACTTTAAAAAAAATTATATCTAGAAATTTTTGAAGCTATCAATATGCATGTTTTAGACGATTTTTACAATTTGAATGATCATTCATAGAGGTATCTTAAATATTAGGTATCTTAAACAGAGTTATATTTTTAAAGCTTATAAATTAATATTTTAAAAATGATTTTTAATGCTTTAAATTTAATTATCGGTGGAAAAATAAAATTCACAAAAAATTTGCATGTTTTAAGCAGCAGTTAGTAGGAAAAACATTATTCCATTAAAGTGAACCCAAGAAATATTCCCTTATTTCCAGAAAAGCTTCTTGTATAACTTCAGTTTATATATAAACATAGGCTCTTTCGTCTTTGAAGTTCCATTTTAATACCAAAATGAATCAATTCATACTACAGTGAACTATGCCCTGGCACGACCTCGTAATCAAATAAACATTAATTCAGTTTGTTTTGTTTTGGGAGCATATACTAAAGATATTTTCACACCTTCTTAGCATGCCATCGTGGTGTAGTCCTCAGGACACTAGGTTCGTATTCCAGAGGTCCGCGGTTCGATTTCAGGTAAGAGAGTTGCTCAATTTTGAAGTCTGCTGTTTCAAAAAGTACCAAGTGTCTGTACAGTGGCGCCCGAACTAAAAGGGTGGAGGATGATGATTCTCCACACCCAGGATTTGACGACTGGGTCCCCTAAAAACCCCAGTCGCCCTTTAAAAGGGGAATTATATAAAGCATTTCTCCCGCTTTCGTAGTGTAGCAGTCAGCACGCACGCTAGACGCGTATTCCAGAGGTCTGTGGTTCGATTCCCGGCGAGGGCGTTGCTCATTTTTCAAGTCTCTTGTTTCAAAAAATACCTAACTTCTCTGGAATACTTGTTCCAAACTCTTAACAGACGTAAAGCAAATTATCTTTGTGCCTGATGTAAGTAACTACGTAGCTTTGAAAAGGTTTAGAGCAACCTTTTTATTAAAATAGAACTTAATAAATAGGTATAAGTGTACGTCTTGTGCTCCCAGAATAACCATCGTTTGTGGCGATATGACTAAAGTAACAGTTAATTACATTCAAATTAAACGTAGACTAGTAGCCATAGACAATTATATTTAAATCTAAGCTGGCTCTGAAAACTCTAACCAACATACCAATTTAAATGTCGGCAGCTAATGCTAAGACTAATAATTACAAACTTATACCAACGGTGGTAGAAGTAAAGTAACGTGACTTCGAGAAGCAGGAACACGCTCAGTCGTACAATCAAAAAATTTGAGATTAAATATTAACTCACTGATTTGCATTCTAGTGAGGATACGAAAAAGGAGAATTTATAGTAAAGGCTGAAATTATAAATAACTGGTTAGTTTCAAATAATAGCCTTATACATTACTTAAAAACAAGGATTATTTAACGATTATTTATTAGTTGGTTGGTTTTATGTGGCAAAAATCATTCTTTCTTTTCCTAAAACAGGAAGAAAGACAATAATTACGTCCGTTACTAATGTATTAGCTCTAATTGGGAAACTTGAATGTTTAAAATTGAAGACACGGTAACGGCTCGAAAATGGATGTATAAAGGGAAATGAACTGTGCACATAAAACGCGCTTTCGTTAATGAGAGACTGTTAAATAGCTTACATGATTTTAAACATAAGATGGTCTTCATTTCTGATGATTTGTGAGGGAAAAAAGGACATTTTTACTTATATGAATCTGATGTTTCGAAAATAGTCTGCTGGAAAAGGAATTATATTATCTTAATGAGTACTCTGAGGCAGTGCTGAGAAAACATGTTTTTTTTTTTTTAAATTAGAATAGCAATTAAGGGCTAAAGTATGTATTATCTTAATACAGTTTTAATGTCAGATCGCACAAGATGCGTGTAAGTTTTCATACAAAAATTCTCAGGAAGCTTTTACATCGTTTTATAGTTGGGTTCATACACGGCAGTCTATGCCTGTGACTTGTAAGCTTCGAGTACGCAAAAACATCTTGATCGAACATGCAAATGATGAAAGTGTCAAGGCAAATAAACAGGAATTGCGATCATAGTGCGCATTTTTAGTGCGCAATTTGCAAAGTATAAAACCAGTAACAGAGGTGGAAAATGTTTGTTGCTGCCATTTGTAATTCCGTACAGAAGCAACTAAAGATGGCATTACGACGATATCAAAGACCTTACAGACAACTAAACGACTTCGAACGCGGTCGCACTGTAGGGTTGCGTGAAGCTGGGTGGTTATACTGAGCAATAGTAGGTATCCACCTGCAGCGTACAGACACTGCAGTGCAAAGATGTTGGCAGCAATGGTTGCTACAAGGAAATTGTCCACGAAATGAAGGCTCTGGAAGGACAAGGAGTACAAATGTGAGGCAAGAAAGGATGATTGTTCGCCAGGTCCGAAACGCCCCAATGGTATCATTGTCCACTATTCAACGCACTACAGCCACGCCTATATCTCCCGTGGTACCGTCCACCATCTTATGGCGCTTGTCTGAGGCGTTGTTACGCTTCCAGAGGCCTTTAAGACATCATCCTGCAGCCGGTTGCATTACCCTTCATGGCATGTCATCCTGGGCCATTTTCAACAAGATAATCCCAGGCCATATACCGCTTGCATACCTCCGGAGTGTCTCCGTGCGGTTGATACTCTTCCTTGGCCATCAAAGTCAACAGACCTTTCACCAATCGAGCATGTCTGGGATATGATAGGCCGCCAGATTCGGGCACCAAAAATATCGCAGATCTCAAGCGATAACTGTTGACTGCCTGGCAGAATGTGTCGCAGGATGACATTAGGAAACTCTACCACTCCTTGCCTCGACGAATTCAAGCATGCATTGCCGTCAGGGGCGATTTGACCAACTACTAATTTGAATACTCAATCGAGGATTGTGAGCCGTGAATAGGTACCATGACCTTGGTTTTTTAGTCATTTTTTTATCTGTGTATGAGCTATACATTTATTCAATTTCATCAAAAACCACCACTACCTTCATGGTGCTTCGATCGTTTTGCAAAAGACTGTATATGCTTGCTATTAAACTAAAATTGTAAATCAATAAAAAGTAGAAATTCAAATAACAATTGACCGTCAGAAAGTCATCGATCATGACTGCATCCATAGGTGTATGTTGCCGGATACTACGGCAGAAATTGAAGTTCCTTGCAGTTGGGTAATTTTGTATACTTTTATGAGGTAAGAATGCAAAATATAGAATTTTTATTTCAAAGAGAAGTGTCTTGTGTGTTAGAAATATTGCTTCAGACGGCTAAACTATAAATAAAAAAGTTAAATAAATGCTAAAGATAAAGCAATAAAGCAATCATATATAAACTTATAACTAGAGCCTTGCTTTACAAGCTTAAAATAAACAGATAATTGCTGCAACTCGTCACTCTCTAAGAATCTAGTAATCAGCTTAGTGATTATTTAGAATTGTTTACAATAGCCCAATCTGGATAGCCGTCTACTAACAGTCATGAAACTAATAATATAATTTCATTTTCAATCAAAATTAGTCCAACGGTTGTTCCGATGTTCTGATTAAAACCTGGGTTTACACAGGATACTTTTTGCACACACAAAAAAGGACAGTTCTATATTTCCCGCTCTGCTGTGCCCACTGATGAAATTTAACTTGCCTTTTTCATGTCACGAATTTAACTTGCCTTTTTCATCACGTTAGGATATATATTAGATTTATATATAGCATAGTTCTAACATAGGTATTCTACCACAAAATCGGACTTTTTCTGAAATGATATAATATTTTTTTCCATATTTTGATTCTACGACTCAGATTATGTCTGAAGTGCCAAATTTCAGAAAAATCTCCCCGGTAGATTTTAAAAAATTAGCTCTTAAAACTCATTTAGCCCCTCAATGTTGATTGAATTTGGTATATATATTTATTAGAATTGCTTTTTACTTCCTTGTACGAAGTAAAAAGGAAGTATTGTAATCGCGGAAAGTTGCAGGCAGCATACATCAACGAAAATGTCCATTTTGACCGCTTTTGAATGCAATTTAACGATGTTTTTACGTAATATCTGTACGTAAGGACAGAATAAAAGACTTCAGAATTCATTTTAAAGCAGTTTTATAATTTTTTCGTCCAAACAAATTATAAAACTGCTTTAAAATGAATTCTGAAGAGAATTTTTCAAGGCGTCTGTACGAACGTATGTACGTACGTACGTATCTCGCATAACTCAAAAACGAGTAGCCTCAGAAATTTTGTATATAGGACTACTATAACATGTAGATGTGCACCTCGTATTTTGGTTGCAATCGGCCGCGCTAAACGTATATAAATATATTTATATATATATCCACTCTGTTACAAGGATCAGTGATCTCAGTTTCTTTACTCTTACATGTTTGTAAATTGTACATTTTTTGCTTTAAAAATGACTGAATTATGTTGTTCTTGTCTTCCGGTTAAGGTTTTTATGCCTTTAGTAAATCTGTATGCAATATTTTTAGAGATATCAACAATTTTAAAGTTGTTTAATTGCCACTAAGCCTAATATAATTTTTTTGATGGCGGCCATTGCTTGTTTACATTTGAAACAGCAGAGTAGTGGATTTCTTGCCAATCTAAAGAAACGTAGCTTCGCAAAACAAAGATAATGCCTTCATTTATTATTGCGAATTAAATCATGCTTAATCCTTTCTGGAATTTTTTCGAGGAAATAAGCGTTTGAGATTTACTTAATTTTTAATAATTAGTAATTTTTAATACAGATATTTTAAGCTTTTATGTATTTTTGCCTTGTCGCGAAGTGAGAACTGAATTAATTGAGTGAGAAATACTCAATTTTCTGTGAAAAACTGTTTCTTTTTTGTTTTGTTTGCTTAATTTCTTTTATATATCGTTCTAGCTTTATTATAATATTTGAAAAGAACATGTGGCGAAGATTAGATAATTCTTTAAATGATATAAAGTTTTTGCATTCTGAGTTATAATATGAACGAAATATAATACTGTTAAGTGAACCTAGCGCCAGAGTGTCGCTATGTTAAACAAATAGAGTGAATTTTAAAGTATGCCTTTATTCTATTGTGGTTTATGCGCTGTCGGCAAAGTAGATTTAATTAAATCCAATAAGTTTAAACGAAATGCAAGAAAAAATGCGTATAATTTAATATTCCGTACAAGGAAGTCATGTGGTGTACACATCAGATTTTTTTTATTAAACTTATTTCATTTATTCTCTCCAGTTCGAAATTTAGGTTCAATCCAAGTAAAATTCACAGCTGTTTTCTAATTTGTTTTAAAATTTGTGTTTTTAAATATATTTTTACAAATTTTCGAAACATTTTTTGAGTTATACCCTATAAAGTTTGTACCATCATCTAAAGTAGATATATTTCTAGGCCTACCTGCGAAACATTACAGTTTTTTATTCAAAATTTCCAAAGATATACGTGAATTTATATATTGGTGCTTTCTGAATTTTGGCATATTTGTTATAAGTGATAAACACTACAAATATTCTTGACACACTTTGTTAAAACTATTTGAAACTATGAACGCTATATATTTTTTCACGCTGGTACTCAATGAAAGAAAGGGAAAATAAAATAAGTTGCTATAAATTAAGAATTTCGCAAAATGAATTATTTTTGTCTCAAACTGAAAGATACGGGACAAAAAAATTTTTTAATTTCTCCGTAAGTTTCTCACATAATTTTTCAAAATTTAATATTCGGGTATAATTTGAGTCATAGAATCGAAATACGGGAAAAAATTGGCATGGCATTTCAGTAAAAGTCCGCATTTGGGCAGACCTATGTTACAATAGTGCAATATATAAATCTAATCAGCATCCTAAGTTGCGCTTTTGAGACATGAAAAACGTAAGTTAAATTTCGTCAATCAGCCCAGTAGGCTCACCAGCGGCCGAGAGGTTAAAGGCGCTGAACACTAGTAGTTCGATCCAGGGTTCGAGTCCCATCGAACGGGCTGGCTGCATGGGCGTTTTTGTAGTTTTTCCCATGTGTAACGTGGATACGAGCCAGTTTCCCTTAAAAAGACCTCCACGGGGCATCCCTCCCTTTCCGTGTAGTACTTAAGGGCGAAGCACGTAATAAGAAAAAAAGTCAGCCCAGTAGATGGGAGATATAGAAATTTCCCTCTTAGTTTGTGAAAATTGTACCTTTTTAATATATTCTCAGATGGTATTAATTTCCTATTAATTAATAAGCTGAACTATCACTTCTAAACTTTCTTAAAATTACTCTACGGGTTCCTTAGAATTACTCTCTATATTTTAAGTACCATTTTTGCACACTTATGAAAGAGGCAGATGTAACGAGACAGATTATAGAACGGTAAACTGAAAAAGGCTTTTTATTCAGAAGTTTTCAGTTCAATGTGACTGCAGTTAGTCATTTGATAAGATTTCATAATATATATTCTATTAATTAAATATTATTAAATGCAAACAAGAGAACAATGTATTTCCATTATTATCACATTATAAATTCCTTATACCTTACACATTAAATAAGATATTAACTAAAATTCTTCACTAGTTTTATTTTTGTTCCTTTTACAACATGGCTGTTACAATTACCAGTACATTATTATTTAAAGAAATACCACACCTTTTAGCAAATTAGAGAAATCTAGTAGGTGTGCTGATATGTAATATTTTCAACGAGTGTCTGGATTTTATACACTTTTTTATTATAGTGCTTTTGCCTCCGAGGTTTAATACTAAAGTAAAATCTCTTGGGCAGAAATTAAACGCATTCTATGAGCAGATATGAATCGCGTATAATGGTTAACTATTGTTGCGATTAAATATGATGCTGTTTCACACGTTACTCTCTTTTAGCAGGATAATAAGCCATCTTATTAAACGCAATGGCAGAAAGCTGTAAGTTTTTATAAACTACAGATTCTTAGAGTTTGTTTCACTTGTAACGGCACATTTCGCTCTGTGCAGACAGAGTTATCACAGAAGGACATTTTAAAAAACAATACCACTTTCACACGAGCAACTTTCCTGCGCCTAACTTTCTTCTTTTACAACGAAAAAGCAAGTTTAGAACTGTCCTTCACCCAGCAACTTTAAAAGAATCATATCCATTCAATTGTAGACAATGTTCTATGTAAGTCAGTTCTCTCAAACCTTTCTTTCTATCTTCTTTTTTTTTCATCCACGTTTTCCAAATCTTGCCAACGGCTGGTAGAAATGAACCTTGGGACATCATAAGACCGGGATTTTTCACAGCATTTTTTTAAAAACTTTTCTTTATCATACATCGATATCTATGTAGTTTGCTTCTCAAGACCACTGGAAAATATTCTGTTAGTGGATCCGTTTGTGATTTCTGCTTCAGTATTGTATTATTGCTCTCAGTGAAGTTGTTTCTTGTCCACAATGTTTCTTTTCTACTCTATTTTACTCTCCAGTATAAAATAATATTGAAACTGAAAGGGAAACGTTGCAGGTTTCTATTTCCTTGAACTTAACTCTGCGAAAATTATTCTCATAGTAATGTTTCAAGGCTACATTTTATTTAATACCTTAAAAGAACTCTCTTCGAAGTGTTAATTGTTTTAAATTTACAGATTTCTTATTCTGGAAAAACAAGTAGTCTTTTCATTTGAGATAAATATTTGTTTCAAGCCTCGTGGACGAGTAATCCATTGAAACAATGTTCAGTTTTGTCTTGAATAATTACATATTTTTCTTTATTAAAAATACCTCCACCTGGTATTAATCTATGATGAAATTATAATAAAAGGAATTTATAATAAAATAACACCATAAAAAATTTTCTAAAGTGAGCTTGCTCTGGATCTCTAGCATAATCTTCCCATTACAGGCGAGTTCGCCAAAAGCCACCGGTTGACTATTATTGCCAGTAGCTGTCAAGAGCGGTGGATATTTACATCGATCTATTCTTAGAAAAATTAAATCAATTTAATAAGCATAAAAAAACTGGAAGCTTTCAGATTTTACATTACCCCCGAAGGAGCGTTTTTTAACGTTATGTGGGTTACCTTTATTTACTAAATACCATGTTCTTTGCACTTAAACTATAAAATTTAGTTCAACAGGAATATCGCAAAATAATTTTGGAATGAGCATATCTTTAGAATGTACGATACATAGTCTCGCGCGATGGAGATAATCCCCCCCCCGCACAGTGTTGCCATTACTCGCTTTGAAATCGTTGAGTTTGTTAATCCAAAATTCGTTAAAGCTTTACAAAACATGAACTCGATAATAAAACAGATTCCAATTTGGGCTTTCAGATGCCCATATTCGGGTTGAAACGTAAATTATTCAAAATATGATGGTTCTAGGTACCGTTGTTTTATCACAATGCGAGAAACATATATGCATTTATGGAGATATTTCATTGTTTGATTTCTTTAAATATAACACAGGGCTCTAAAATTTGATGACAACAATTCCAAAAGTGAACCGATATTTATGATGAATCAACGCAAAATGCCAAAACGAAATAAATAGCCCTTCTGGGCTAACGCTCTTTGGACTAGCAATTATTTTTTCTGCAATTTTCCTTTGTAATTTTTAACAACTCATTTTAAAATAATATTTTATATTCTGTAGCCTAAAATTTTGGGTATTAATTCCTAACCTGGTAAGATTATCGTAACAATTGATTATCCTACAATTATTTTGGGTATTAAACGGAATCTACATATAAAGATCTTAATGCAGTTTTTTATACTGTGGTTTTAATATTTTTTTAATTTTTGAGATAATTATTATTTAGTTTTTTGAAATTCTAAAGATAAACTCTCGAGTTGTTGGATTATAATTCCATCAGTTCATTTTACAATTTTTTTCTTTTGGGTCTTATTAAAAGTTTTATTTATATAGTATTTGATATTTTATTGATATGTTTTCATTTTTATGTTCTTTTGATTTTTATTAAAATTTTATTGATTCCGTCATATATACTGCGTGAATAAATGACTTACAATTAAAATTTTCTCGATTTTATGATTTCTTCTAGCATAGATTTTCATTGAATGGGGACATTAATCTCATTGAAAGGGGAAATCTTAATTAATATTTTTGTAGAAAATAAATTATTAATTAAGATTTTTAAATATGCTTAACTTTGATTTATTTTAAAACTCTGTTTCAAAGCTTTTTTTTTTTCGAAGTAAAGTTTAAAAATTTACCTAAAATGAAATCATTGTATGTCAATTTTAATAAGATTCTGAAGGTTCTCTAAGAAACGCATCTAGACTTATAACTAAGAGCAGAAAGTTAGGGAATGTAGAAATTTTTACTGCTACGTTTTATTTTGCTTATAGTTAGATAGATCTAATAAAATTTTCATCTAAATTCTCCAGTGTTTCAGCTGAATCATTTGATTTCTTACTGCATTTTTTAAGGTAAGATTTCCTCATATCATTTTCAGATATGGCTAATTAATGAATTTGCTGCTTCGGAAGTTTTAATCAAATTCTATCAATATATAAGAAATTATCGCATTCCTCCACGCGCCCTCTCGTAGTAGTCACCACATCGAGCAGGTAAGTGGTTGATCCGTAGATGGAATCGCTCTAAGTTAAAGAACCCTGTTCTGAAAACATGTATATCTTCTTTTCTTCATTACGTGCTCGGCTACGAAAGGATGCCTCGTAAAGGACCTTGTAAGGAAAACTGCCTCGTATCCACGTTACGCCTAGACAAAACCACGAAAACTCCCATGCAAATAGCCCATTCGCTGACACGCGAATCCTAGACCGAACTACAAGTGTTCAGTGACTTTTACCGCTCGACCGGAGGGCTTAGAACATATATATTGATCAATACTTTTATCTACATAGAAACGCACGTCATGCTGTTCATTTAACCTCTTAATACCAGAAAACGTTTTCTAAACTCGTACTTTTAGATGCACATAAATATAAATATTTCGTTCTTCAGTTTGTCTGCGCTTCCGCAATATGATCTCCAAATTTGAAATCAAATATATAGGTAAACTTTTGTTGCACGGTGGTCACACTTTTCGTGTTTTATTTTTTTGGTTAACAGATACAAATTGTTCCTAAATATGGGGATTGCAGAACCATTTAAAATGTTAAATTTTTGGATAACAGTTTTGAAATTGGAAGTATATCTCTACAACCTATGGTTCCGTTGTGGATACGGTATATATATATATATATATATGTGTGTGTGTGTGTGTGTGTGTGTGTGTGTTAAGATGTAAAAAAATACGATGGCTACGTTAAGAAATAATTGGCGACCGTAAAAGTGACTATTCTAAATTTAAAGTCTCCCTACAAGTTCATCCTTTCTCCCAAATTCCAAATCTTTCCAAATTACATAACTCTGCTTGAAAAAGCTAACTAAAACTAAAATTAACCAATCACAGCTTAGCTTCACATATGCACCTAAAAGTATTGCGTAGTATAAATATTGCGTCTCGAACAATGACGCCTTCCTTTTTTTCCTGACTTGTGCCCATGCAAATGACTCTGAACCGCTTATGCTGTCTGCGATGCTTACGTCGTACCGTATTCAACGATGACTGAAAGGTAGGTTGTCTCCAAAGAGCTGATTTGAGATGTGTAGAAATAAAGATGGTGGTTCCTAATTCAGTAGCTGCTTCATCAAGCCTTTAGCCTCAGTCACACGACTGCATTAAAATATTACATATATATACACGCTTATAATGTACAGCTAGATAATGTTATTATTTAAATAAGTAGACATACTAATTAATGATTATTTGTTATGATTGATTTAAAATAAATATGCTTTTTATGATTAAATTAAGACAGAAAAATTAACAGATCTCTAAAGCAATATTTTTCTTCAATTTGACTAATTCGTTTTAAGTTTTAGTTTCCTGAATGTAATTCTTCCTTTAAATGACGTCGCACTGTAATTAAATAACTTTCATCTAATTTAATGTAGTTGTGTTATAAAATATGCATTACGAATGAAAATTATTGTTAATTCACTTAACGTCGATCTAAAGTCTCTTGAAAGTAGATAGCTTTCAAAATACTAAGGTTTTTTCACTGAGAAACAAACTATAATTTCTCATTTTTATGTAGTCATTCATTTTAAGTGGATTAAAACTTTCAAATTGTTTACTTTCACATTGTAAGGCACCTTTTTTTATCGAAATACTTACTGCAGTTTGATAAAATTTCTTAAGAACGAAAAAATAATAAAAATAAGATATATGAATGAATTTCCTCATTGAAAAGTTTTCATTCTTTTAATATCTACAATATATGTAATATAAAAATATGAAACCAAACTTCTAAATTTAATTCACTATAACATCTTTTATTTTTGTTTCATTTGGAAACTTCATCGCTCTGTCCTAAAAATACCGTTTAAGTCTAAACTGCGTCATTCAAAATAATCATGCGAACTTACGTAACACTCAATGCAGATGCCTATTGAACAATCACCAAATTGTAAACTAAAACTAAAAAACTGAAACTTTTGATTCTCTCCCTTTTTTAAATCCTTGTACGAAGTAAAAAGGAAGTATTGTAATCGCGAAAAGTTTCAGGCAGCATATTTCAACGAAAATATCCATTTTGACCACTATCGAATGGAATTTAACGATGTTTTCGCGTGATATCTGTACGTAAGGACAGAATAAAATACTCTTTTGCTTCAAAAAAATTATAAAACTGCTTTAAAATTAATTCTGAAGAGAATTTTTCGTGGCGTCTGTACGAACGTATGTACGTACGTACGTATCTCGCATAACTCAAAAACGAGTAGCCTCAGAACGTTGAAATTTTGTATATAGGACTACTATAACATGTAGATGTGCACCTCGTATTTTGGTTGCAATCGGCCGCACCAAACGTATATAAATATATTTATATATATATATCCACTCTGTTACCCGGCTCAGTGATCTCAGTTTCTTTACTCTTAGATGTTTGTAAATTGTATATTTTTTGCTTTAAAAATGAGTGTATTATGTTGTTTTTATCTTCCGGTTAAGGTTTTTATGCCTCTAGTAAATCTGTATGCAATATTTTTAGAATTATCAACAATTTTAAAGTTGTCTAAGTGCCGCTAAGACTTTTTTTTATGGCTGCCATTGATGTTTACATTTGAAACAGGAGACTAGTGGATTATTTGCCAATCTAGAGAAACTTAGCTTCGCAACGACAAAGATAACGCATTCATTTATTATTGCAAATTAAACCATGCTTAATTCTTTCTGGAATTTTTTCGAGGAAATAAGTGTTTAAGATTTACTTCGTAATTTTTAATATAGATATTTTGAGTTTTTATGTATTTTTGCCTTCTCGCGAAGTGAGAACTGAATTAATTGAATGAGAAATACTCAATTGTCTGTGAAAAACGGTTTCCTTTTTGTTTTGTTTGCTTAATTTCTTTTATATATCATTCTAGCTTTATTATAGTAATTAAATAGAACATGTGGCAACGATTAGATAATTCTATTCTTTAAATGATATAAATTTTGTGCATTATGAGTTATAATATGAACGAAATATATAAGTTAACTGTTATATAATTATTGGATTGTATAATAGTTAACTTAGTTTCCATTAGATAATTATTATATATGTTAATTGTTATACAATTATTAATACTGTTAAGTGAATCTAGCGCCAGAGTGTCGCTATTGTAAACAAATACTAGAGTGAATTTTAAAGAAGCATTTATTCTATTGTGGTTTATGCACTGTCGGAGAAGTAGATTTAATTCAATCCAATAAGTTTAAATGAAATGCAAGAAAAAATGCGTATAATTTAATATTCCGTACAAGGAAGTCATGTGGTGTACACATCAGATTTTCTATGAACTGATGCGTCACTTTTGCTTGTGCTTTCCTCTTGACCAGACGTCTTTCTGCAGTCATGTGTGTACTGCTATATTCGCTTCTATGGCAATAATATCAAAATTGTAAATGTTCTTTAATAGGCACGAGTAGAGTTCTAAGTGAATTGTGACCACAAAATGGGAATTTAAATTAATAAAAGGAATTTAATCCGGCTCCGGCTCGACTGCTCCTTCTTCAAATGTGGATGGGCGCTCTAAGCTTTAAGTATCTACGCAATTAGTATTTCTACGCATCTACGTCTCAGCTTTCGTATTTCAGTGCCTCCAAAATTTGTGCTATCATTACATATATATATATAATAAATTTTGATTAGGTTGCATTTCTTTGACATTTTTTTTATTTTTGCTAGCCCAAAGAACTGTTAACCTAGAAAGCTTATTAGTCTTGAAACGGCATTTTGCATTGAATCACTAAAAGCGTCGTATCACTTTCCAGATTGTTGCAACCAGATATTTTTGCCCTGTGTTATATTTAGAGAAATTAAATAATGAAAAATCTACATGAATGCATGTATGTTTCTCACATTGTGAAAAAAATAACGGTGCATAGAGCCATCAAATTTTGAATACTGTAGTCCTCCACCCGAATATGACCAATGTTAAGCCCAAACTTTTAAATTTCGAATTTCTTTTATTGTTTATTTCATATTTTGTAAAACTTTAACGAATATTTGATTAAAACACTCAACAGTTTCAAAGGGAGCAGTGGCAAGATTGCACGGAAAAAAAAAAAAAAAAAAAAAAAAAACATTTTTATCTCCAGTCACCGAGACTGTCTATTGGACATTCTAAAGGTATGCTGTTTTTAAATATATTTAGTCTAGAGGGACATTAGCCCAAATGCTCCCGAAATGTGTATGTATGTATGTAAATGAAAACAACCCCACTTCGGTCGTAATATAAAATCTCAAATTATTATATTCATTTATATTATTATTAAAAATGTAATATAAATGTTCATATTATTATTAAAAATGTACTATTATTTAATAAATATGTATTAATATACAGTTATTAATAGTATATAACTATCTACAATTTTTGTTATATGGAAAGTGCTATATTTGTATAAAATTAATCATTGTTTTTCAAAGTAATAGAACAGTATTATAAATTATAAAATAGCTAATTTGATCTCAAAAGGGGAAAAACTGAAAATTTCTAGACTTGGATTAAAATATCTTAGATTTTTCGATATTGGTATTAATCCTCCTGTAACTATAGAGATAACTAATTCTTCATAAATTTTCAATGATTGCATTTTATACTTTACGTTAAATAAACATCTTAGAGCTTTGTTTATAAATTTCGTAATCTAAACTTATTCCAATATTAATTCGGGAAGAAACTAGTTTCCATGGTTCAGATTAATCATTTTGTTAATATCATTTGTTGGTAGCCTAATTACTTTATTTATACATAATTAATTTAAAGACGTGATGTTGAACTAAATAACATTTTCATTGAATAATTAGAAACGCCTACAGTTCTAGCATCATATTAAATAATTTATGTAATAACGCGAATAATACATCTGTGGAGTATTTAACGTTCCTTTTAGAAAACCGTATTTGAGTCTGCCAATTTGAAAGATTTTGTTCGATATCATATTAGATAAAATAAATAGCTTATTAAAATATTTCAAATTTATTAAAACGAAAAGACATTTTTAAAGTGATAATTAAAGGAAGATAATAAAATTATTTATGTTAAAATTAATTGTTTTCTGAAATGTTTAAAGTATGTATTATATATTATATATTCTGAAGCGCTGGAATTTAAATAATCCAAAATTAATTGATTAAACGATTAAATTAAACGATTCTAGCATTTTCCGTTAATAATAATAACTAAATTTTAAAATGCTAAGTACTTTATTAATGTCTTTGCTCAAAAAAATATTAGGTATTTAACCAAATAATTTCACACTTCATAGAGCTGACATGCGTGAAAAAACTAACATCCACCTAAAAAAAAGTAAAGGAAGTTGTTTCAAGGAAGATATTTACGAACAAAACAACAACAAAAAACTCCCTCTACAATAATAATAATAATAATAATTACGCCCAAAATCGCGTTTTTTCTTCATTTACAGACGTTCATTTTACGTTTCGAAAGCATTTGGGCTATCGCCACTTTGGTATAAAAATATTTAAAATCAGCCTATCTTTAGAAATTCCTACAGACAGCCTTGCGTGCTGGAGATAAAAATGTTTTACTCCTTACAGTGTTGCTACTGCTCGCTTTGAAATTGTTGACTTTTTTAATAAAAAATTCGTTAAAGTTCTACTAAACATGAAATAGAAAATAAAACAAATGCGGGCTTTATGGTACTCCTGTTCGGGTGAAGGATCATACTATTCAAACTTAATAATAATAATATGAAAACTTTGAGATTTTATATTACGACCTAAGTGGGGTTGTTCTCATTTACACACATACATACACATTTCGGGAGCATTTGGGCTAATGTACCTCTGGGCTAAATATATTTAAAAACAGCATATCTTTAGAATGAGTGAAAATGTTTAGAACAAATGAAAATGTTTTAATGATAAGCCTGGCCATCGCTTTACCAAATTTGGCAAATGACAGAAAAAATATAATATTAATCTAAATTTTCTTAGCGTTTCATAAATACTTCAAAGAAGTAAAAGTACTTTTTTTCTCTCGTGTTTCATTTCTCTCATGTTTTTTTCTCTAATGTTTTTCTCTCTTTCTTTTTTAAAAATAAATTCTGTAATATTTTTATGTTTCTGAATTACATTCTATTCCGCATCCAAAAGTTTAAATTTCTAGAGTTTTGATTTCAAAGAAATATCTGCAGAAAAGAGTTTTGATTGCCTTTCCTGTTAATACAGTTTATACGCGCATTTGATCGTGATTATTTAGGTCTTTAAATTAACGAAAAAACAGTTTTCTCGTTCAACCTTTATTTTAAATGAAAGTTTTAGTTTGAAATATCCAATCTTCACTTCACAAAGATAGGTACAGCTAGAAGTTAGGGCAGTATGTCTGTATTACTACCACAAACTCTCGATAAGACTTTCGGCTTGCAGTGTATTTTGAGTGTCCAGTTACAAACATCTATGCCTTCTCAGGGATTTCAACCCTGGCCTTCACTGAGACAGACTCTCAAATGTTTATAAATGCATTGCGAATGCCGAAATAAAATTTATTCATGCTTCTAGTTTGTACAAATACAATTGCCATATCGTTGTCCTTTTATAACCAAGGGTTTTATAAATAATAATAAAACAAAGAGTTAACTAGACCAATTGCTCCTTGCCTTTATTATTACATTGTCAGAAATTCGATTCTATTAAAGTTTTATTTATTATTTTGTTAAAGTTGTGTCTTTCAAATAATAATATCGAAAATTAAAACTTTTTATTTTATTATGTTATAAAGGCACATGTAATATTATTTAATAAATATGTATTTTTATGTGTTCATTAGTGTATGAATATTTATAACATTTACTAAATATGTTTAAGAAACATTTGTGTTGATTTTGTTTTTATGTTGATTTTTGATACATAAATTAAAAATTTTCAGTCTTTCACGCCATGTCATGAGGAGTTATTGCGTTCCATTCATGGGTGTCTTTGTGGTGTAAGTAGTTAAAACATTAAGCAACTACTGAAAAGTCTTTGGCTCGACTCACGGCGTATGTACAGTTGATTATACACATTTCTCGCTTCTAAAACCAGTTATTGGTCTCTACAGCGTGCTTTCAACCTTTGCCTTAACGTTTTTTTACTACAAATTGAATCTAAACATCTGGTGTCAAACAATTCTCTCAACTTAAAAAAACATAGTAAGAGGATCTCTTAATTAGAATATTATTGCGTTTCCAAAAGTTAATTCAAAACATTTAACTTGCATGATAGAAAGTGAAGTATTACCTTATTGCGGTACAACAACATAAGCGTGAAATGTAGAAGTAGAGTTTTATTGTATATTAAAGTTTGTATCAACGTCCTATACACCATACTAACTGACAGCGAGTTATCTTTTAGTCTGAAACAGTAACTATTTTTTATTTAAGTCTTAAATGATAAGAAAGTCCCAGATTGTGCGACACACGAACCTACGCTATTTGTGAGACTTATTAATTAATAATTAATTAATATAAAGTAACTTTAAACTTCAATCGTAGACAACGTAGCTGGAGACTACATATGAACTATAGTGCTTAATCTGACCCAAGACAGTTAAGAGCACGTATTTTAAAACGTCGGCTAGCAAGATGCTTAAGCCGGAATACAATTAAGGCAGAGCTGGTGATTGTATGCAACGGCAAAACGCGACTATTAGAAGCTCTAATTTAAGCATTCTAACTCTCACCTTAAATACAAAAACAACTAGTTTGCATTGTGGTGCGGATTACATGCAGTACAGATCTAGATCAGCGGTTAACCTTTTGACTAACGCGTACCATATACAAAAATTGAAAACCTTTAGTAACACCATCACTCTTGAACAAGGCTTAGATCGCAAAAATTTACGAGTGTCAGACAAAAATTCAATAAGGATGTCGGGGTTTCAATTTTTGAATTTAATAGTTAAAAATACTTTGCATCTTTGCGTACCACCTATTTTCTCTTGCTCACCACCAGTGGTACGCGTACCACCGGTTAAGTACCCCTGATCTAGATCATAATAATTGGCTAATAAATGTAAAATACCTTATACAGAGAAATAAGGCAGTTATGAAAAAGATGTTCCGAGTTAAAATACAAGCCAGAACGACAAAGATATTAATTTGATTTGTGCTGATGAAGCTAAGAACAACCATTTTATAAGTGTTACAAGTGCCACAATGCAGAATGTCACATTTACACCGACTCAAAAGACATAGGGGAACAGTTCTATAATCTCTCGTTCTACTCGGCCGACTGACGAAATTCAGCTTGAGTTTTTCGTCTCTCGAAAGCACGACTTAGGATATATATTTCATTTATATATATATATCTTTATTGTAACATAGTATATGCCGTATGTTTGGTTCAGCTGGCAAAAAATAACTAATTCACACCTTTATACCTTCAAGTAACTCTACAAATTTATTGGCATTACGCTTTTATTTATGGGTGAAATAAAAGAAAGTTTGATTTAAAACAATAACATTTTAATAAAGTAATGCAACTAAATTTATAAGCAAGAATTAGTTTTACATACATTGTCCTATGATGTAATTCCATGCTAATATTTATTTCATTATGAAAACAAAGGATGATATTTTGTCACCACATTGGCACACACTTTCATATTACATTTTTAATGTTTTTGGTTTCCGGTTCTAAGATTTTATTCAATAATTTTCTCATGCCCACTTTTGTTTCATGTATAAATAGGCATTATGTGAAAATTAATTTGAACTTTTAAGTGACTGTTTTTCATATTCAGTGTTAAGCATATTTACTTTTTAAATTGACAGATTCAACTTAACGGAATTTCACCTAACGCTAGCAAAATTATTACAATACTGACTGTTCTGCTAGAAAAACTCAATTTGCATATTAAATAGTTCTCTATGGGTATCATATAACTATTAATATCCTACAATATTTTCACGTTTTCAATAAAAGTAGCTTCGTTAGGAATGCCGCCATTGCGTTATGAATAACAGAATAAGTTGCCAATATTTGTAATGCATATTATTCCTTCAAAAATGGTTTAAGGGTAAAATTGTGTAACTTCTTAAACGACACAGGGTACAAAACTAGGAAAAGAACGCGCTTGGTTTCACTGTTTAATATATGCATTTCAGACACACACAAAAAAATGGTTTCAGATTTTTAAAAATTTCATACATAAATCAAGAGACATATATGTATTAGGATTTTAATGTCTTTTTTCGATGTCTTTCTTAGTTAAAAATAAGCTATTCAAGCATACTTTTAAGATTCTATTCAATTAACATAAATGGACAAGTGCCAGCCAAGAAAAGTTATTTTCCTGTGCAAAATACAAAATATACATAATTTAGCTCACAACGTCTGAGATATATTTGTACTAAAAATACTCTTAGAGTATTTTTGGATGATGATCTAAAATATTTGAAGCTAAAAGTCTACTAAAGTTTCCTTTTTCTTAGGATAAATTTCAGTTCTCTTTTTCATGAAATTTTAGCTTTAAAACATATTTTAATGTAGTACATTCAGTTTGGATATTAAAAGTCTTATAGCTTTTCTCCATTGAAAATGTGTTGTTTTAATTTTATATAATAAGCTCGCAGTTTAATGTTTAGTGCATTTGAAACAGCTGATTCTTTTTTACTTCCTTATACGAAGTAAAGGAAGCAATGTAATCGCGAAAATTTTCGGATATTGTATTTCAACGAAACTATTCATTTTGACCGCTCTCAACCTCATTTGACTGATATTTTTGCGTTACATCTGTACGTACGGACAGAATAAAAAACACTTTTTCTCAAAACGGATTGTGAAATGGGTTTAAAATGGATTCAGAAGAGATTTTTTCGTGGCGGGAGCTTCCTTATTGGTTGCAATTGACTGCGCTAAAAGTATATAAATATATGTATACCTATATCTATATCCATATATCTATCTATCTATGTATGTATCCATCTGTCTATATATCTATATCTATCTATCTACATATCTATATCTATCTTTATCTATCTATCTATCTATCTATATATATATATATATATATATATATATATATATATATATATATATATACATACATATACATATGCACTTACTCTGTTACCCGGTTCGGTGAGCTACCTTTTTTCATTCTTATATGTTGGTAAACTGTACATTTTTTGCTTTAAAAGGTGTTGAATTATATTGTTCTTATGTTCCGTTTAAGGCTTTTAGGCCTTTAGTTAATCTGCATTTAAAAGTAGTAGAATTATCAAGAACTTAAAAGTTGTTTACGTTCCACTAAATACGCAGCCATTTGTTTACATTTGAAAGTTAGTAGCATAAGGATTTAAGTCAATTTCTGCACCAACTTCAGTGTCTTTTTGCCGATTGGGGCCGAAAGTTTTGTGCACCGAAAAAATCTTTTTTTTTTTTTTTTTTCTAATTTGAATTAATTTAAACTCTAATTTTAATTGTAAAAATAGTTTTTTACCGGTTTTAACTCTATTTTGTGTTTCAGGTTTTCCTGTATTTTACGATTTTTAATGAAGATGTTTTGAGTTTTTATGTATTTTTTTTACTTGCCGCAAAGTGAGAACTGAATATATTGAATGCGAAATATATCTCTAATGAAATTCGGGGGAAAAAGTTTAAACGAAATACACGAAATACAGCAAAAATGTGCATAATTTAATAGGCCGTACAAGAATGTCATGTGGTGTCCACATCAGATTTTTTATATCGTGAGAATATGTGAATAGCAGAGATCTCAGAAATTATCATGTGTTAGTATTTCAGCAGATAGATTAGGCATTTATAAATGTGATTTGCCTATTCTCACAAAACTTGTCGGAGTTACGTATGGAAATGGTTTTGGATTTGCTTTTGCATAACTAACTGCAAAGTTTCTTGATTATTTTTTTAATAAATTTTCAGGCAACTTCTTATATTGATTCTATTAATAAAACAGCAAATATTGAAGTATTTAATTCTTCTCATTATTCTTACGATTAATAAAATTTATACTTTGCCTGTGATTTTTTTACACTTTTGATGTCAGAAGCATTTTCCATGGAGTCTTTTCAAAAGTTTAACTTGAATAATACTTTTAAAATAAAAATATGTCTTGTGACAGCTACTGTGGTTCAGAATGGGAGGCTTGGCGCTGGAGGTGGATGATTTTGAAGCGAAATGCTGTTTTCTGGCAATTTCTACCTCTCTCGATGTTGAAACTCGAGGGTAGTGGACAAGAGCGCTGAGGTTGTCAGGAATTCGGGAAATTTCCCGATCCGCTGTGGCCATAAGTATGCCTCGTCATTTGACATATCGATGGTTTAAATCGAATGAAACATTAATTACAATTGCACAATGCAACTGCAGAAAACTAATTGGAATAAAGAGTTTCAATGACACTAAAAATATTTTAATAAATAAATAAAAACAAAATAAAATAAATATAAATATATAAAGAAAGAAATCTGAAAGGTAAATTAATAATACGTGTATTAAACTCGTCGTCTTAACATCGTTACAGTTAAATTGTCAAAAATTTATAACTGATGGATTCAATCTTTACTCCACAGTATAAATAGGGTAAACTTTCAGGTACCGTCAGATTACAAAAAACGGTTCATAAATATTGCTGCAACTTTATGCAACCCGATAACTATTCATTTGAATCTTCTCATTGGCGTTCCGGCATTTTTATCAAGTTTGCAGCGACTGCCAACATTTTCAAACAGCCTGTATTACGATCAATCCACTCGTGTTTCGTATTTAGATAACGCTATTTCTCTTAGAATAAACAGCCTGTGCTGGTCCGTTTAATGTTTGTTTGTTTGTGGGAGCCGTCCGCCCACCTGCCCACAGGTATCCCAATGGCTTAATTAGGCTGTCCTTGTACAGATACAAACTCACATTCCCAAAGCATACACACTGAAGTAGAATTCCCACTATTCATCGATTATCACTAATATGACTCACAATATTTCTTAATTTATTTCTTGCCTTATAAAAATTTGATAAAATTGATTGCACATTATAAGTTCCACTTTTGATAAAATCTTTCCTTATATTTTTTAAAAGTTGGCAGGTCTCCGCGAAGTGTTTAGCCTCTCCATCGTCTGCCGCAGAGGTTGCAGTTTTGAAGATTGAATCTTCGACAGTAAGCAGGAAAACGGCCATAATCAGTTAATTCATTTGGTGTAAATTTCTTTTGCTTTTCCACTCGATTTTAAAGATAACTTCTATTTTTAAGCAAACTTACGTATGTCGTAATTTACATATGTCGCGTATAGTGCCTGCCATGGCTTTTAACGAAGGGAACTGTGTATGAAGACAAATTATATACTTCTCTTCGACGACCGGGCACGAACAAAGGCAGTGGTCACCTTAGGGAGGAGAAATTCTGCACTAATATATATTTATGTTCTCCGAATACTGGCCACTTTCAGAATTGGTCATCTTAAGGAGACGGTCGTCACATCAGGTTTTATTTTGCACTGAATATAAAGACTAATAATATAATTTGAAGAGAAACGAGTACACTATTGGTTAAATTCTCTGCATTTATGAAAGCTGGATTAAGAGGGAAGATTAAAATGATCTTACCGTAATAAATGAATGATTTTGTTTTAATCTGACGGATGTTTTAAAACATAAACAATTAGTTTAAATATTTTAACTCAGAAAGAGGAAAAGGCCAGCGAAACAGATTCCGTTTTATTTTGTGTATCATTATTCATTTTGAAATTATTTAATATTCCACTTTGAATAACTGATATAATGTGTCATTCTTGCTCAGCTGAGGGCATGTGGAGTAGATCTACATTATTGCATTATATTTTTGTCTCTTGAAAATATATTTTACCCAAAAATACGACTGCCAAACAAACGAGATCATAGGGTTTTGAAAGCGACAGCTAATGAACTGCATTGTCATAAAACGGCATCATAGGTTACCCTTCGCATGATCCATAATGATTGCTTAAATGAGGACTAGTTTTTTGTAACGTTCCATTTCTCCATGTTTTAAACTTAGATTTACTGCATCAATACATATTGCTTCCATTATTTCACGTACCCAAGAGCGCTTTCATGAAGGCCATCTAAATATAGGTCTGGAAGTTAAATTAACTTCGTTTATACTTAAATTAAAAGAATTTTAATTACGAGAAAATTAAAATTTTTTTACGATATACCGATAGTAGTTAATAGCATATCTAAGGCAGTTAGGACAACAGGTAAAATCTAACTAGTGTTTGCTGACATAGAAGAAACCAGCAAAAACAAAACTTCCCATTCCCGCTAAATCCGACTGCAGTCGAATGGCGCAGGGTTTCGAAAGAAGTAAAATGCTTAGATTTCAGACAGTGCTACAAAGATCAGCAACATGCGATTGAATGTTGTCTTGGTGCTAAAACCATTATTTCTTAGAAAAATCTGATCTCTTCTTCCTCCTGGCTTCATGCAAATAAATTTTTAGGTCGTCTGTATACTGGTCACATTTTCTATGAGTTGTCCGCAGGTTGGCAACAGTGACATCTACAAGCGCAGTGGATGGGCTACCATAAGATATTTTATCAATCAGTAATGTATTACCTTTGAAATGCTTCTATTACTGAATACTTAAACGACACTAGTTGTACTACAAGCATTTCATGACTGCCTGTATGCCGAAACATTTAAAGTGTTTTATAAACGGTTTCTAGAAATTTAAGTTCGAATTTAATCGCATTTATACCATATTCTCAGTGAAACATCTTTGTCATCCGCCGCTACTAGAAGTCTTTACTTGTTGTGACCAAATGCTGCAGGCCATGTCTGGTTAGCTATAGTTTAGATACGGCGATGTGACTTTCACGAAACCAAATATTTTATGTAACGCTACTGGAAAAGGGCAACTAAAACTAATATTAATCACAGATTAGCCCTATTTATACCTCAGGCTTGGTATAAACAATCTTGGCACTATAAACTACGTCATTCTTCGCTTCTCTCACCCGCTGCTCTGTCAACATCACGTCGCTTAACCTTTGCTTAAGTAACTACGTCATTTCTTGTTAGAAACCAATGTATATAAAAATTCATCCTATTTAATTATGATTGAAAAAGTGTCTGCTTACGTAATTGGATATGTGTGAAAATAGACTGGTGATTTCTCGAAATTCAGTTGTCTTAACCGCAGCCATGACGGACATCGAACGTTGTTAAGAGTTCCAGCGTTCGACTGCGCATTCAAAATCATTACATTACATATATATGTCTATAAAACATCCAAATACATAAAATACATACACAGAGATATAATACTGCATATTGTTATGCGAGTAATACATTTTCTCTCACTTGTAATCAAAATAATTTCTTTAAAATTAGAGGAAAGTGTTAAACCTCAGGTTGGCGGAGACGTTTTCTTATTTTGCATTTTTTATTTTATTTCTTATGTTAGGTAAAGTCTCCGCTTACTGTTACATTAGAGTATTTCTCATTAAAGAACAATTATATCAGAGTGCTTCTCTTGCATGTATAATTTCAGTAATTGTGAAACTTTTCGCCTTAGATACTGTAATCTGATTGTTTTTCTGTGTGAGTTTTAAACCGACAAAAATAGCTTATGTTTCCTTATGTTTCAAGTTGTGCCTTTGCTAATCGTTATATATTTCGGAAAAGTTAGGTGATACACGACAGCTGTTCACGCATTTTAAAGAGAATAAAAGAAGATTATTTTATTCATATTCAGATTATTTTTAATAATTTTTTTATCAAATTAGTATTTTTCATCATTAAATGTATTACAAAATTTTACAATAGTTTAGTTAAATTTTTATTTCAAATATTTCTAATGAAAATACTCACAGCAGCATTTTAAAAGATAATTTCTAATTGTAAATATTATAATAAAAGTGTACGGAGCTTACTGATTAATTTACATGTTTATTCTGAAATTTAACAAGACTAAATTTTATTGATGGTACCAGTTGTTAAATGACCTATTTTACATCATCCTCTTCTTTGATGGGGTTTAAATGTTCTCATAATTCTTTCGTAATGTGTAAGAAAGAGCAGTTGCAACTTAAAAAAATTATAATTAGAAATCAACAGCATTCTCCTTCTGTTTTCTAAAAAAGCAAATAAATTCATAAAAAAAGCTTTTGAACGAAATCACAAAGTTTTTAACGCAAAAAGAACAATTAGCGAATTTACATTAATTGAAAGAAAACTATTCTTTTATATTTGACATGCTAAGTACAACTACTAATTACTTATAATTATTGCAGAAACCTTCACCCTGTGATGGGATATGCGTAAGTTGCAATAAGCGTTTATTTATTTATTACGTTTGTAGAGACATTAGGTTATTTCGAAACAGGAGGGATGAAAAATGAGCAATACCTTCGCCGGGACTCGAACCACGGACCTCTCGAATACGCGTCGAGCATGATAACACTACACCACGAAAGCATGCTAAGAAAGCGGGAGACGTTCACCGCCAATAGACACAAACGGAGGGATGCTCGATGGAGGACTTTTTTGAGAGAAACTGGCTCGCCTCCACGTTACAGATATGGAAACCACAAAAAGACCCATGCGTTCGTAGGGACTCGAGCCCGGACGCATTTATCAGTGCCCAGCAGGTTTTATCGTTACTCCACTGGTGGGCTACAATACCATTTGCTGAGAGATGTTTTAAGATCTACAGCGTAACTTAATTTTTCTGGCTGAACTTTTTTTACCTTTGTTTTATAGGAAAGATACAGAATCCAAACCGTGAAAAACAAAACCTGAATGAAACGTTGAGTTACTAACCTATATTTTCTGCATGGCGACAGCACAGATTTTTTAAACAGAATTTTAAGACAGTATAGATTATTATTTGTCAACGGACGGAAGAACTATAAAACATCCCTACATTTTTTTAATTGCAATTAATACCCACCTGCTTATAACGTTTGAATTGAGAACACTAAATTTTTCTTTTCACATTTAAACATTTTTCTAATTCTTTGTAATCCTTGCATATGGGCGATATTTAATCGGAATTAATCAGCTTTTAATCGTATCTAATCGGAATTAATTGCCCAAGATATGTAGCCGCCTAGTGAATCGATAATTGCACCGAGCTTCTTTCATTTACACTATGTATGCTATTTTATTTCTTTAGCCATTCTTCTCAGTAAATTCTTTTTTGCTACTTTCGCATGTCTTTAACTAAAAAAAATTGGTACTTCTGACTAAAGAAAAATTGGTACTTCTGACTTCTGTCTAAAAAAATTGGTACTTCTGACTCCAAGTTAGTTTTAAGCTTAGAAAAAGTCTCTTTAAGTATTCTATTTCAATATCGAGAACTCTGAGGAGAAGATGGAACTCATTGTGAAAAAGCATTCATTTCCATTTCGATATGCGAAATGAGCATATAGTGTGCTTCCTTTGGGCTGGCTGCCAACTTTAATTGAAATTGATTCGCGAGCTTACCCTTCACGATCTCCTCACGGAAAGCACGTAACACCCCTTTCGCACAAAGAAAAGCCCTGCTTAAAAATAGACGACTTATTGTCTACTCGAGGAGTGGTGTTTGATGTTGTGGGAACAAGGAATGGAAGTGTATGAATCGAATGTAAAACGCCAAGACGTCGTTTTCGTTTTTGCCAATTGTATGAATGGCGTTTAAACATGGTTGTAATGGAAACTGGAGCAGTGTGTCAAAACAATAGAAGCGAAGGTTTCTCAAAACATTAGAAATGTTAAACAGAGTTGGGAAAAAAGCGCTTTCCTGTTTTTAGCATCACACTATGCGTTTTCGTCAACAGCTCTTTTTCCTGCATCAGACACTAAAGTTACGGCATCTAACTAGTTAACTTGTTAACTTTAAATTTAACACTTTGTTTTCGAATTAAATACTTCTGTTTAATGTGAAATTTATTTCAGTTAAAATTGTGCCTCCCCCCACGTATTTATCACTAAGAACTTCGACAGCCACTCGGATATATTAAATGCTCTGTACAAGTCTTGTCACCAGCGACGCAGATAATGGTTTTATTGAATAATGGTAATTATAAGGATGTACAATAAAGTGTAATAGGACTTTTGATTATTATAGAATTGATATAAAATGAAACTTTTAATACTAATTTTTAGAACATTATTTTGAATGAAAATATTGTAAACATTCTTTACAGAGTGAAGCTTTCTAAGAACAACATGGAAATTTGATTTGGTTATTTGAATATGACAAAGCACACGAGAACTGTCTGCTTAAGCAGACGAAATCTACTATATTGAAAGCTTTTTAATGAAAAGTGGCTCTTATTCACGTTACATATGACGAAAAACACGAAACCAATCATGCAACCAGCCATTCACACCTGGAACTACCCACATTCAGAAACTTTAATCCCTCGGGCCCTCTGGTATAGAAAAAAGCAATATGGACAAAAATGTACCGTGTTCTTTATGTTTTCACTTTCTTTGAAACAGTCAGTTTAATGTCTCTTCTTTTTGTAATATGATTTCTGTGCACATCTAAAGCGTGCTTTTGATGAAAATGGGGTACGAAAAATCACTCACTGTTTCTTAAATGTTTAGTTTTCGCCAGCAGTTTTTTAATTTTTTATGATAATTTCGATGTATGGATTAGCAATTTCTGATATGCAACACAAACACACACACGATAGCATAATGACAAAAATTGTTCTGCAAAGCAGCTGACGTGCACTAAATGAGATTTCATTTTTTCCGTATCTATCCACATGACTTTTAGTAGGTTTCCTTTCAAATTCATTAGCTAATTAACGTTAATTGAAATTGCTTTGTTTTATATAGTCATCATTAGAGTGAATTAAATTATGTGTGTAAAACAAAACGTGATATTTTGTAAACCATTTATAGAGTCTCATACCTTTGGTAGCATAAACTCACGAGCTTTAGAAAGACTGTAGAGGAATTATCCTCTCTTTAACACTAGGCAGACAAAGCCATAAGAAGGGTGTAAATAACCCTTTTATTCGATCACAAAGAATTGACATTCGACCCAATTTGTGTTTACATAAGCCAAGACTTCTGGCTTAATTTAAATAAGTAATGTTGAACTTAAAATAAAATGTAATTAGACAAGCCTAACGTCTCACAGAATAAACGCGCAGGAAGGCTTTCGCTCGTAGAAGCCGGCGGAACAAGCCCTAATGGTTAGAAACACTCAACGCCACAGAATCAAATCGCTATCAAGTCAGGGTAACAACGTAACCTCAAACAGGCAGAACACGCTCACAAATCAACTTTTGAAATTATCGCTAAGTAGCATTTCTTTCTCCCTTAATCTGAATAAACGTGCGCTATATAATATAAATTCTGGCATGGTGAAAAGGAGCTTTAACTAAAAACTAACTATTAGTTAGTTAGTTAATTAGTTAGTTAGACTATTAGCTAGTTTTTAGTAAGTTAGACTATTAGTTAGTTATTAGTTAGAATATTATTTAGCTACTTAGTTAAATAAATAAATCCTCACACATTAATCTGATAAATGCAGTGACTAAGCTTAAACTAAATCAATACGTATTGATTACATACTGAAATCTTGATCACTAACACCCATTAATCTACGGGTAAGCATGGGAGATTGCAAAACACGGATATCCAGAACTTAAAGATATTATTTATTTACAGGTGTAAGCCAAAGAATAATAGCAGATGTTTTACTACATAATTTCAGGAATTGGTTTATCTACGAGTTTAAAACTTTTTGGCCATAGAAATGATATAGGTTCAATAAATGAAAACATACTATTTTTATTTACTATAATATTAATGCACATTAGTCACATATCAGAATATCAGTACCCAATCCGGAATATTTTCGAGCAGTTCTTCGAAATCTTTACTTGCGGCAAAACTGGATGAATATAGTCATTCTCAATTTTATTACTAAAGTCATTGTTATGAGCTTCTTAGACAATACTTCATAAGAACCACTTATAGAAATTCTAAGCAAAATTATAATTTCTAGCTTAAAATGAGCAAAATATAGAGTCTTTTCCTGTCCTGACGTCTTACACTATATAGAAAAATGAAGACTATTTTACTTGTAAAAGCGGAAACGCAAATGAGAGAAAAAAAATCTTGCGACTGCTTCGGAATGGTTATCACAACTGAAAATCCAATAAAAATTCACCACGTTATTGCCAAAACGCCAAATGATACGCATGCATAAACAAGGGAGAGCTGAAAAAAATAAATCGTTGACGCCAAAAACGTCCTTTCATATAACTATGCCTTCCAAAATTCGAAAGGTTCATTTTTTGGTTATTGAATATAAAAAAGCACACGAAATCTATCTAGCTAAGAGAAGGGATGCTTTCATGAAGGTCTCTAAAGAAACTGATTCATATTCACATCGCTAAGAGACTACAATAGAAGCCTAACTGTGTTCTCAAACGCTTAATGGCGCGAGTTACATCGAATAGCAAAAGGGCTGATGCCTGAAATAATATCAAAAAGATCTGATGAGAGAATATATAACTGAGAGTGTCGTTGCTAAATGCTTTTATAACTATCCTAAGCCTTGCCTTAAATAGTTGTACCTCATTTGCATCCTGGTAAAGGCTAATGAAAAGAGAAAAGACAATGCATATCTAAATAATAAGAAAATGAGCTAACATAAAGTATACCTTATGCTATAACTAGGAGTATTCGGGAAGTAATGCAAGTTTACAAGTTAAAATTTCCGGACTGAAATTAATGACAGACTTTTCTCGGCATTAGAATGGTCTGAATTCTCCAACATATATGCTAATTTAATCGAATAAATATTTAAAACTTTCAAAGGGGCTTTAATTTACGAAGCAACGAATGCTTTTAATTAGCATTACAAAAATGTATTCATGGGTTCTAAGCAAATCATTCAACAGCCCTTCACTGATTAAGCACGTTATTGTCAGTACTCTTTTCCAGTGACTTGGCAATCGTCGTTATAGCAATAACACTGAGGAACTTCAGACTACGAAGTGAAATGCAGTTGCACATTGATTTAGCTTAAAAAGCAAGTTCTGGCAGTGTGTGCATAACACTTTTAAAATTAGGCAAAACTCAAACATAAATTGTCGTTCATTTTAGAAGAATGCTTTATATATTTTGAAAGAAGCAAAGCTGTTCAAGATATATATATATATATAATACATAATTAGCACAAAGGGGCAATTTACCCAGTTACCCAGAAGGGCTATTAATTTCGTTTCGGCATTTTGAGTTGATTCACTATAAATGGCGAATCACTTGTTGTCACCAAATATTAGAGCCCTGTATTATATTTAAAGAAATTAAATAATGAAGAATCTGCATAAATGTATGTATGTTTCTCGCATTGTGATGAAACAACGGTACATAGAACCATCAGATTTTGAATAATGTACGTCTCCACCCGAATATGGGCATCCAGAAGCCCAAATTTGGAATTTGTTTTATTACCTATTTCATATTTTGTAAAGCATTTATGAGTTTTTGTTTAAGAAACTCAACGCTTTCAAAGCGAGCAATAGCAACACTTAGGAAAAAGAAAAAAAAATTATCCCCTGCTCGCGAAACTCTGTATCTGAAATTCTAAAGATACGCTGTTTTAAATATTTTGTGATATTGCTGTTCAATTGAATTTTATGGCTTAAATGTGAAGAACATGTTATTTAATAAATAAAGGTAACACACAAAACGTTGGAAAACGCCCCATTGGACGTAAAAATTTGAAAGCTTTCATATTTTTTATACATATTTATTTTTAAAGTTAAAATAATAATGAAGAAGAAAATTAAATCTTAATCTCTTCTCCATACATCACATAAACTTGAAAATCACAATTTTACTTTCAGAAACTTACTTAGTTTTTTTTCGTTTCTAAAAATAATTTCCGCCAGTTACTCACAACTGATCCGTTAATTCTGCAAAATGAAAGAACCATTGCGAGGGATTCGTTATAAGAGTAGAGAAGATGTTAACAGTTTTTAGGGAGGATCACTGTATGACATCAGCAGGAGTCAATGTTCTGGCGCGCAACGTCTTCTGTGACTTAACATGTTTTCTAGTAATTGGTAGACGGTGACAGACAGGATTGCAAGTGTTTATGCGTATGGTAATTAAGCCGTTTTAGAACCATCGATACGTTGCCATTACGTTTTAGTCAGATCTTGTATCTACTAGACTTGTTCAAACTTCCGAAAGGACGTTCTTCACATTTAGCAGTTTTTGAATATGAACTGAATTCAAGACTCGTATGCTTTTATCTTTCATAATTTCCTAGTCACTTTATACAGTTGTCAAGTTAATGAATTTTCATGAGCAAACAATTTCTAGTAAAGACTTAATTTCAATCTAAAAAAAAAAAAAACTTCGAAAAAAGGAAAAAAAGAAGTAGGCTTTACTCTAATAATATACTCTCTAAGCACATGTTTTTGTGCTCAAAAAACAGACGACGCATGTTGAAGAATAATTATTTTTATGTTTCCTTTGGTTTAAATGAATAATTCTAAAAACAGTGCTTTTCCGCTGAAACTGAATAAATTTGTTTTCGAGGATAGAATACATCATTAAATGATTGAAAAATATGCATCTATATTTGTGCTTTATTTTGAAAATGCTATCTGCATCAGTTTTAGCTTTCAATTAGCTTTTCGCTTTCCATTTCCATAAAATAGAATAAAACATCAAAAGCAATTTATATTATATATCTCCGAGTAGAAAAGAAAGTGCTTCTGGAAATGTTTTTAGTTCTGGCTTTTAAAAAAGAAAACAGACAAGTTTACTTGTATCCAGTATCCAGTTTTCTAATTTTAAAATGAAAGCCCGAAATGAAGGATTAAGAAAATAAACATAAAACGAAATCTTTACTTTTGAGGCAAGAAATGATGAAAATAGATCGAAAAAGATGTATGTATTGATATATCGACTTCAAACTGATTGATATATCAAATACTGATATATCGACTTATAGAGACATAATGTTATTTTACAGCAAAAGACATGAAAAATGAGCAGTGCCCTCGTCGGGACTCTAACCTGGAGCTACACCACGAAGGCATGCTGAAAGGAGGGAGAAATACCTTATATACTACCCCTTATAAACGGCGACTGGGAATCAGAGAACCCAGTCGCCAAGTCTCCATCACCGCATTTTTGCCACTGTAGAGTCATTAGGATGTGTGGGTGCTACTGTAGAGTCATTAGGATCTTTCAAAGCAGGAGACGTGAAAAATGTGCAATCCCCTCTCCAGAACTCGAACCTAGAACTCTCGAATATACGCACGAATGTGTTATCGTTACAATATGACGGCATGCAGGAAGGAAAGAGAAAATACCTTATAAACTGTACCATATAAATCGATTTTGAAATTCTTTTCAATGTTATCTGACTAACGAAAACATAAATGAAAGAAGAACTCAATCAAAATACAAAAAAGAAAGAAATGTTCAATCACTTATAAAGCAAAAACAGACTTTTTTATGCTTTATATTTACAAAATTTTTGTTAAAAGAATCCTAATCAACATTTTTTATATATTTTTAGTAAAGGAATTCAGTAGCATATAAAAGTTTAAGCAAATAAAATTCTATAAATACTTTTCCGCAAGCACTTCAAATCTGTAAGAAATGACTTTCATATAACTTACATAAAATTTTGAATCATTTCTTAAACAATGAACTTTTGTAACGAATTTTCAGTAAAAGATAAAACAGCAAGAAAAAAAAAATGCTTTACTCTGAAAATTAAACTTATACCGCAGGGAAAAAAAGGATACGACTTTCTTGATAATGATCTTTTTTATTGAATCGAAATTTAATCAAGGTTTGAGCTTCTTTTCTTCTTTAAGTGAATGTTTAATGCATGACAATGATGAAAATTTAATTCTTAGGCATAGTGTAATAATGATTAAAACTGATATTCTCTCTCTTGGGATTTCATTGGATTTTATCGATTACATAATAAAGAATGCATAACTATGGAAACTTTTCTTCTCATCAAAAGTGTAATGAAGAGACATAGTAATAAAGAATAAATTTTAAGACAAATTTATTTATTTCATCAAGCATTTCTTCTTATTATCAGTTATCTTTTATATAAAGCTGAAGTTATAATTAACAATATTTTCTCACAATGTTCTTATTTAAGCATGCCATGATATATGTTTATTCTCATATATAAGATTAATTACTAGTAATTATGTTTATTTATAGGGCTTTAATTCATATAATAAAGTGATGCATTGATAGGTTGAAGGATAAAATAAGAAATTTTCGTAAATTTGGAGCTGATGTGTTTATTGATGAAGTCAAGAAACAGCGAAACGATGCATGCTTTTGTTTACTTTATCAGATTATTTTAGCGTGCTTTATTTTACGCAAAAATAACTTCATGGTGCCACATTTTATTCATGGTAACGATTATTTTAACTCCAGATTGCCATCATGGAAAATAAGGACGATATGCTATGTGAAATTGAGGAGTTTCTGTACTTAAATTAATTGTTAAACATGCAATTTAATTATTGAAACGTGACATATATTTTACAGTGTTTATGATATATCCAACTATTTATATCTTTTCAAGATTGTCACATGAAAATCTTGCTAACATTTTGTAAAATCTCCTTAACAGCAGAAATTTCAACTATATATTTGCTATTTTAAACAAGTAAGCAATTTTTTACGTTAAACATCGTAAAATATACGTAACTTCTTTCTTTTGCAAATAAATTATTCACCTTGTTAATGAATAAACATATAATTTGCACTTGCACTTTTATTATGATATATTATATAACAATTGCGTGCATCATTTCATCCAGAAAAACGCTCCGTAAAGTTACTGATAATATTTAAATATAATCTAGCATACAGGCGTAGCAAATGTTATTTTTTATTCTGTTATTAAACGTATTCCGGTACTTCATCTAACCTTTCCCATTTTCTTCTGTCCCAGAGAACTGCTCGTTTTACCAAAGGACAGGTACAGCTCCCAATTCATGCAGAGCTGTCATCATTGTTTCCGAATGAATATTACGCAATACACTTAGCGCTCCACACATCCCTCCTAGCCTTACGTAAATGAAAATGTTTCAAATGCTCAGTGTTCAGACACTAGGAGCGCCTGTACCATACCTTCTTTCCTGCAACCATTCTAAAGGCTTGTTATATACTGCAAAGTAAAGCAGCAATATGTTTGTAATGAATTTTACCAACGATTTAAATTCATATATGCTTATGTAAAACTTTCAGAATTACCGTTTGAAATATATGACGAAAATATAAATGCTATACCTTTTACTTTGTTATTACTTTTCAATTACCTCTAGAATTTGTTGAACTAGAAATGACTGCTTTAATATATTACCTGTGTATCGGTACTTATGCTAAAATTCTAGCTCAAACTAACCGATATCACACACCCACGCAGCTTTAGATTGGACTAGATAAAGCGATAGCAAATGTAATCTGGAGTGTCTGCTCAAGAAAGGGTTTCTTACATGGAAAATTTGCTATGAAGACTGTCTTTTCTTTATGTTACACGCAAGAGAACCACGCAACCAGCCAGTTGGTTTTACCAAAGGGAAGCGGAGCCTGGAATATTAGGTTCGAGAGAAGGAATTTAAGGCTTTGACCAATCAAACGCTTATAGGCTTAGACATCTTAGAAAAATTGGGAAATGTGATATTCATATATGAAGGCTAAATATGAAAATCTGATAAAAGAATATTATAGATTTAGAATTACAATTAATTAAAACTAGATTTTGCATCATAAACATTTGTAAGGATATTTTAAAAGCTGGGAAAAAAGTCTTATATTTTCTAAGCTGTTGAAGAAATCAAAACTAAATATTGAGTGTAGGTAATGGGTTGAAATCTCGTTTTTTGAGAGATATGAGTTTCATGGCCACCATATCAATCATATTATTTTCCTATTCCATATTTGTAGTAATAATTTTATTTAATTTTAAATATAGGTCATCAGTTTTGATAATCGGAAATCTGAAATTAAACTGGTAATTAAATAACTCATCATTTCAAATTTTTTTGCTGCATATTCCAAGTTAATATCATTAGATATCTAATGTGACGTAATTAGGCAATCAGTCTAAAATTTTAAATTTTTTATATGATGTATAACATCACATACTTAATCTAATGACGTTAATTTAAAGAATACGCAACGTTTTTCATGTATATATATGTATTTTTTAACAACTTTATACATAGGAACAAAATTTCATTTTCCAGACAATTTTTGCAGAACTAGTTTCTTTTCCATTGTAATTGTAAAAAAAGTTTCGAAAAATATTTCAGTCATTGATGAAACGTCTTCATTTTAAGTATTAAAAATAAAATGTTTATTTTTAATATAAATGTTTATTTAAAAAAATAAAATGTTTATTTTTAATATAACATAAAAATCAAATTGAAAAATATTTGAAAATAAGCTTCTTTGGAAATTGCTTTGAAATTTTAGAATTTCCTAAGCATTTTTAAAACAAAAGAACAGTGTGTTAATATCGACGTTATTAATATTTAATAAGTAAAATAAAAGTATACATAATTTTAATAATCAAAAAATTTCTCCTAACTGAAAAATTATAGTATGAAGTTTTATAAAATTTGTTTTGAAACTCGGAGTGTTTTATAATTTAAAAAAATTCTATTAAAGAAAAAATTTTTTCTGTCACCATAGCTTTCAAATAATTAAGATCCAGAACTGTATAATATATCATTTTCTAATTTGCATGGCATATTTAGGAGTTCAGAAAAGTTATTCGTATATCAAAAGTACGAGTATTTTAATAAGTTTCAAAATCCAAAAAACTGTATTCTATCTAATGTTGAGATATTAAAATTTTCCCTCTATGTATAACATTTGAAGGTTATAAAATTTCTAAGTATCATATAAATCTTAATTTACTGTAGAAAACTTCTGTTATATGATTATTACAAAAGCATACGAAAGTTCTCTGTTACAAGAAACGTTATCTCTGCTTTCGACATTTTAAGTGCAAATTCACACTAACAATATTACACATAACTGTCTATTTTTCATTACATTAGCCAGTGGACGAGACTCGTTTCAGAAGAACCTGTGTATCATAATAATTTTCACTTGGAAAATAATCGTTATCACTTCTAATTATCATATTTTGTTTTGAATTCTATGTACGTATCATTTTATAACATTTTGTAAATCAGATTTTTTAAAGAAAGAACCTAATTTCGGTTTAGCGTTAATTTAATTGCAATAAAATATTAAGTGTTTTTATTCTTAAAACTTAATTATGCCTGAAATTCTTTAAATAAACAATTGATAGTGAAGTTATGGAAATTACCGCTTTCCTGCATGCATGCTGTAGTAGCATAACTGCTAGCATGTGTAACTAGCAATCGAAGGATTTATGGTGCGAGTCTATGAGAGAAAAATTGCTGATTTTGTCTTTCCTGCTCCAGAAACTCTAATAGTGTATAAAAAGTATGTCTTTATTTAACTGACAGATCAATGCTGCTCGATTTTGAACGCAAACAGAATAAGTATTTAAATTAAAAAATTATTTTTGGTTGACGCAGTTCTCTGGCTAGTATAAATAACAATTTTCATTTAATATAAAAAATAAAAAATTGACAAATTAATAGTTTAAAAACTTTCATGAAAGTAAGAATAAAATAAAAATATAGACTTAATATTTTTTCGGGTTGCAGTGTAACTAAAAAACGTAAATAAAATTTTTCTGAAGCAATCTGTATTTTTAAAAATGCAAATTTTATTGTACACATACTTTATTGTACATTATTTTAATAGCGGAAAAAATCTCTCGTAACCGGAAATATTATTTCAGCGATATTTTCAAAATTTAAAATAAAAAATAAAGACTTTTGAAGGTTTTAAACAGGTCCCGTATCTGACATCATCGATTTAGTAATACATTCGAAGTACGTTAGTGCTATTATATTAGTGAAAAGGAAGAGCAGTCTCGGTTGGATGAAAGCAATTTCGTTCCTGTCGCTCTACTCTAAATGACAACGAAATTTGAACATGTAACCGGGAAAAGAAGAAAGATGATGAGATGGAAGAGGATGAAGATGAGGACAACGGTATGCAGACCAAGAAAGTTACATGGTATGAAGCAAAAGAAGGATTACAGATTTCATGAAATTTGACAAGCATTGTTGATCTAAGACAGCCCAGACTGTTATGATATTTCATTATATATATATTGAAATTTTTAAAAGTTTGGCCACGCATTTTTAAAGCTCCGACCATGCTTAAGCAAGCACATTCATTTACATTTTTTTACGTTGTTACACTAAGAAGTTAAAAACAATTTTCGTGTTATGTTTACTGCAGTTTAATATGGCGTAAGAAATTAAAAGCCATTTTCATGTTTTGTTAACTACAATTTTACATAGAGGCTAACCGGTATAGTGGTTAGTGACGTTGACTGTGGTACCGATAGGCCCGAGTTCGAATCGTAGAGGAGGCATAGAAGTTTCTAAGTATATAGAGTCTGTGAGGGAAAAGTTTCTCAAAATACACCGTAAGCCGGAAAACATATCTAGAGTTTAGCGATAGAGAAAGAGGGGTGGGAGATTTCAGACGGCCCCTGGTGAGTTCTCCTTCAAAACTGGGGTGGAACTGCACAATTAGTGAGGCGGGACTATACCTATACGACAAGCGGTGAACTTTTGGTGTCCCACCCACTTCTACCTGTACAGTTTTATGTGTTCTTTACTTTTGTAAAACATCAAACTGTCTATATGTGTGTTTTAACTTTACAGAATACTGAAAATGTAAATTCAAAATAAGTGCGATCAATGAAAATTCGCACGTAGTAAAATCTACAGATTGCATCACAAAATATGAAAAAAATCTTAGAAATATGTATTCCGTTATTTGCAAATAATCTTATCCGAAATTTATGAAGATTCATTGTTGATAGTTAAAAAGAGTATATACTGCATTTAAAAATTGTATGATACTTTTCTGATTTTAAGTCTCCATATTAGCCAGAGCAATCACTGCAGGAATAACATCAAATCAGAAAAATCATTATGATAAAAGAAGCAAATTCGAGGAATGTAAGCTAAATTTACTAACCGGAAATTCTACATTGTATTGATATTGTATGAGATTTATTATTGGATGATGACTTCATTACCGGTCAGTAGTGTTTACTTTCGACTTAATTTCTAGAATGATATGCTTCATAAAACTCCTATTATGAATGTTTAACAACCAATTATTACCCATTTATAATTTTTCATTCTTTGGATTTACTCTATTTCATAAAGCATCCATTTTAAATAGTATTTTGATTTTAAATAAATGGATAATTTTCAAATATATATGAAAATATCTAATATTTATTTTCGAATAGGAATTAACAGCTATGTATATATATGTGTGTGTGTAGACAGAGTTTTGAACTTATCGTTACTGAACAGGCCGTTTAATGTCAAAGTCATATTATAGTTCAGTGCGTGAAGATATTATTTTTACTACTTCTTTGTTCTGTTTCTTGTGTTATTACTGCTACCAGAATATTAAAAAAAAATATTTAATTTTACAAGTTCCTTAAATAAAAATACATTTTTCCTGAAATTCACTTTAGACGCCAAATTTCTAGTTTAGGGTCGACTAATAAGCCAACCACCAGTTCTATTTTAAAGTGTCACCAACAACAACCTCAATGTTCTTCCCGTCTCACAGCTACTTTACCCAATACAATTTCGAAATGGCGATATTGAAATATAATATGTCTCGCTCCCTATATGTATTAATTGAAATTTTATTGGTGTAATTTTGATTAAGTTTAAACTTGTTTTGGTTAAAATTATTATCTATTATAGATTTGCTTTTAATTTTTCCATATTACATTCGTTTTTAAATTCTAATTCTACCAGTTTTAAGCTGATGTACATAGCGCGGAATTGTCTAATAGATTATATTTATATTTTAACTTGTGTTGAAATACAAAAACATAGGGGATGGGTTTGAGAGTGTTTTCAAGGCAAATTTAGTTTTCTCAGATGCATTAAATACATCTAAGAACATTTTTTGAAAACACTCACAAATTAGCGAAACGTTTTTGATTTTTCATACTTGAAGACAATTTGATTTGAAGATAAATTGTTGATGATTTCGGCCATTCCCCTGAAGAACTCCGATCTCAGAGCAATTAATTCTCATAGAAATTAATTAATATGTCATTTATTAATTAAATATTTATGTTTAAATTTAGCTGAAGACCAAAAACTTTTACCTCTGCTAACTTTAAGGTCTCAGTTCTACTTTCTTACGCTATTTATTTACTTGTAACCTGTTCCTGGATGAAGATGATTCACGTATCTCTAGTTTATCTCTCTCTCTATATATATATATATATAATTTATTTACTAAATAATATTGATTATATTATCTCCTAAGATTAATTATAGTAGAATGAACTGAAAAGAGTGAATCCATACTTAGTAAGTTCTATTTCGAAAGATGTTTTTAAGTAACTTGAATGTAAATTGTTAAAAATGTGTAACGGGGATGGGAATTAAATCATGACTAACAATTGTAAAAGGAATAAATTAAAAGCAAGAATTAAATTAAATGCAAGTAATCATTGTCATTGATCGGAAATTAGTTGACTTTTCAAGGGGAACAAACCAACTCCCGTTCGAGGAACAATAATTACGACATAAATACGAAGGTGTTTCGTCCTTTACTCGAGCAATAAGGCTATACCAAACCGGCAATTCAAGTCAGGCCAAACATTTCCGTGAATAGAAGGGATTAAGAACTAATGCAGAGATCCAAAGAACTCATTCCGATTAAGTATTTTAGCTAATTCAATTTTGAGTGAAAAGCAATTTCTGCAGTAAATGTGATATCGCTCGAGTAAGCATTCCCTGACACCCTCGTGTTTATGCAATTGAGTTCAATATTATTTGTAAAAATTAAACGTTGGAAATTGTCCTTATGAAATATAATTCAAAGTAGTTGAAATAAACATTAGCAAATTACAAAATATAAGAAAATAATGCAATCTTTGTAAAAACAAATAAAAAAAATAAAAAATAAAAAATGTAAATAATAAGAAAAGTGAATGTACATGAAGATATAAAGGCCAGAAAAAGCATTAATTAACTTACGTTCTTCTAGTTGGGAGTGGGCGAAGTGTTCTCTTCGCGTCTGACTCAGAAGGGTTGTGTTCAGAAAATTCTTTATCGGCAGCGGGGGCTTTGAATTATATCAGTCGGTAAGACTTGTGTGAAGTAATTTATGGTGTGGGAGGGACTAGGAATTCTTGAGGGACGTATTCTGTGGAGCTCTTATTTGAGTGAAACCGTCTGTTAAATTTTTTTTTTTTTTTTTTTGAAAATACTAGTGAATGGAAATTAATTAATTTCTGGCTAATTGTCGTGTCGTAACGATGAAGAATTTGAGAAAGGAAAAAAGGAATTTTCACTATCAAAGAGCTATTTGACAGATTAAAGATTATGAAATAGGCCCATTTTTTTAGTAACAGCATAAGTCTGAAGACAATTAGCTTTTTACATTATATACAGCTTAGTAATTACACTATGTACAAATCCTTCAACTAATAGTCATCCAACATACACCGCCTTCTTAGGTTTAGGAATAAATTATCAAATCCCTATCAGTTGAATGATTTAGAGTGAGTATTTAACGCCTGCTCTTTTAAGGCAATGGTTAATAAATTGATTAGGTATTAAATTATTTTTGAGAATTTTAATAAGGAGCATAATTTCGCGTTGTAGATCTAGCGTATCTGTGCAGATATTTTTAATTCGTTGTATTCGTTTTATTATTGTATTGTTAATTACTTTTTTGGATATGTTGAAATTCCAATTTATTAATTTGTTAGTATTGAAATTGAAGTTTCTTGTTTTGTCAAAAAGTAAAATTTTTTTCGTAGTTAATGATTTGCAGATCTAGATAGTCTATGCTATTTTGAGAATTATTAGTTTTATTAAGTGTAAGACAATTTGGATAAATCTCTGAGTGTTCAATTTTATTAAAATTATTAATCGCAATAAGGTTATCAATATATCTGTAGGTGTGCTTGTAGTAATTTAACTCTTGCGGTTGTAGATTTTTTGGAAGTTAAATTCTTTGATAAATAAAAAGATATTACCGAGCGATGTACTGGAATGTGAGCCCATTGGCAGACCTCTGACTTGTTTAAGAAGTTGATTTTGAAATTTGATGTAGTTATGAAAAAGTGTGCATTTTAGGTAGGTTTTCCATTTGGTAAGATTTATAATTGTGAGTATATCAAGGAAGAGCTTAGGTAGATCTAGTACACTAGTATAGATTTTTTCTAGAGGAAGTGAGGTATATAAGTTTTCAAAGTCACAGCAGTTAATGTTTTGTATGTTAATTGTTTGAATTGCTTTAAAGACAGGAGTGTTATTATGGATGATCCAGCAATAGTTATGATTAGTGTTACAATCGTTGAAAATAGATTTATAGATTTTTTTAAGTTGAATTGAAAAATAATAGTCTATATTTTTCTTGTAATTATTAGTTCCATTTGCTATAAATCTGAATTTAAATAATGTTTTATGGAATTTGGGAAGTGCATATAGGTTAGTAAATCTGTTGTAGTTTGTATTTAAAGTAATATTTAGTTTTTTATGAAAAGTTTTATTTATGTTTATTATAGATGTTTCCGTAGGTTGGCTAATTGATAAGTAGTTGCGTTTAAAAGTTCTTTATGAATAATTTCTGCGTAGAATTGTTTTCATATAATGCTAAAGTTATTATTTGCTTTATCTATTTTCGTAATAGTAAAAAGTTTTTTTTAAATTTTTAATATCTGATGTCAGTTGCGACCAATTCAATGTACTTTTAAACCTGAGGTGATTGATTTCGGTGGATATGCTTTGAAGAATTTTATCTTTCCATTTTAAAAAGGTATCTATAGGTAAATTCAGTTGATAGCTTGCTATAAATTCGTTGATGTTGTTTTCGAAAGTCTTGTAACAGTAATTTTTAGTTATGTTTCTGACTGGTCTAAATTTTGCACCATAACTCATTAGTGTTTTTAGTTGATGATTTTGTATGATATTCAGGTTGCCAGTAATTATGTGCTGGTGATGAGAATCTATGTAAATACTGTTAAATTGGTGACTTACAATGTCATTCTGCTGTTTCATCTATTTCATGGTGGTTAGTTAGCAAGTTGCTTAAGGTCCTCTGAAATTTAAATGCAACTATTGCTATGGTGTCTCCAGCTGGAAAGTAAACTTTACAATCGTTGATGATTCTTGAGACTCGAATGTAGTCAAACTGCGCATGCAGAAAATTGACTTTAAAATAAATTTTGCGTTGAGTTAGACAATTAGAAAGTCTGAATAGATAAAAATCGAGAACTATGTCTTTAATGATTTGTATTTCGTCGTAGCTTTCATGAATGAATTTTTTTAGTTTGATATATATGTGTGTGTGTGTAAAATATAAGATCTAGCTTTCAAATGATAAATTAATAACCCTTTAACAACTTTTGTCTTCATTCTGAAAATAACTGAGCAATAAATTTTCTAATTAAACGAAAAATCTAATCAGTGTTGCGCATTTATCGATGAAGTCTGTGCACCTGTACATTAAGCTGCCATGTGATCTGAAATGCAATGTGGTATAAAAGCTTAATTGCGTCGCAACTCCCTTCCATTCTGCTTCTAGACGCTTGTCTAGCCTTGCCACCATCTAGTCAGAGTTTCTAATTTTCGTCCTTCAAGAAGATGTAATCTGTACAAAATTGGAGGGGTGTATAGCGCACCCACAGTGATAATGTGCATTATCTAAGACTAAAATTATGTATGTAATTTACTGCCAAGTCATGCTTCTAACTACGCAGTAAAATTTCTTCAAATTATAATGCAGAGAACCATCGTTAAGCCGTTGCAATATATGATATATATATCATATGTATTATACAGGGTGTTTCATAGATCATTGGACAAACTTGGAAAGGTGGTGTAGCGTACTAAAATATGCATTTTTTTATAGGAATGTATGGTCTAAAGTGACGGGTTAAGGCAAGAACGAAAAAAAAAAAAAAAAAAGACACGAGAGGAAAATGTGTTTATGTACAAAATCAACGCAAAGTGCTTCTTTGTAGCAATATAGTATTCACAATAAATGTTCAAAATTGCGACCTCCAGCAGCAATGCATGCTTGGTAACGTCGCAGAAGTGATTGACGAATATTTTAAAAAACGACAGGCATTTCGCGCACGCTTGCAGCCGCAATGAATAGCCGTGCAACAAGGTCCTCCAGTGAGTCAACGGAGGTCTCGTAAATGATGCTCTTCAGATAAAAACAAACCAAGCTGAATGAATCTGGCGAACGGGGTGGCCATCGCACGGATCCACACCGGCCAATCCATCGGCGGCCTGGAAATGTCCTATTCAAGTAATTGCGGACCCGCACGTAGTTATGGGCTGGTGCACCATCATGCTGGAATCACATGCGATCACGAACGACAGCCGGAACATCCTTCAGCAATCCTGGTAGCACCTCTTGCAGAAAAATATGATAACATAAGACATTTGTACGTGCAGGCAAGAGGTATGGGCCTATGAGGTAGTCGTTAACAATACCCTCCCACACATTCACGGAGAAGCGGGTTTGGTGTACACGTGGACGTGTGCCGTGTGGATTATGAGTTGCCCACACGTTTATGTTGTGGCTGTTGAAGATGTCGTCCTGTGAGAAAGTTGCCTTGTCCGTGAATAGCACATCAGATGGGAAATCCGCCGGCGCCGCACTATTCTTCAAGAACCAATGACAGAAATGAACTCGAAGAGGGTAATCTGTCTCTTGCAAGGCTTGGACTCTCTGCAAATGGTTTGAGTGCAAACCATTTTTATGCAGTACTCTCCATACGGTGGAATGACTCGGGTGCAGACAACGTGCAATACGTCTCTTGTACTTGTCTGAGGTGATTCATGCAAAATGTTCAAGATGGATTCTTCAATGCGAGATTATCGGGCATTTCGTCTTCCACTCCTAGTGTCGGAGGTGGCTTGAAATGACCCGTTTTCACACAGATACCGTTGCAAGCTCTTGAACATTGTGTGCTTCGGCCTACGCCTGTTCGGAAACTGTTCCTTGTAAAACCGTAACCGTTTGCCGTTCCCATTAGCAGCACCATACATGAGATGCATGTGAGCTTTTTTCCTGTGCGTAAACTCAGCCATCACGCTTGACATCAGATTTGCGAATGATCCTCCGATGCATCGGATCGTGGTTTGTCCGGCTCACTACCGCCCTCTACTGCTGCATTGCCAGCCAATCACAAGTGTAGTTCCTATTACTGTAAGTATTCTCTTTTTTGAACATTTATTGTGAATACTGTATTGCTTCAAAGAAGCACTTTGCGTTGATTTTGTACATAAACGCATTTTCCTCTCCTGTCTTTTTTTATTCGTTCCTGCCTTAACCCTTCACTTTAGACCCTACATTCCTATACAAGAAATGCATGTTTTAGTACGCTCCCCCACCCCTCCAAGTTTGTCCCGTGATCTGTGAAACAACTTCTATATGTAATAAAAACAAAGTCAGAAGTAACTGAAGAGCACAGTTGTAACATATTCAGGAGCAGGAATTTTGATGCCGTAGAAGTGTTGATCCATAATGACTAGGAAATTGGAGGCAGCAGACAGACTGCAGTCCAGCTAAGGCAAAGCGTAGAAAGCAAGTGCGTTATTTTCAGGGAGAAATCTCAAGTCAGACTGAGTTAGTTTTGTGTTTCAAAGAATTTTGATTTGACAGTTAATACTGCTGTAAAATTACTATTGGCTTGTTGAGCTTTAGTTCCATTTACATCATCATTTAATTACGTAAGTATCATATGACATAGAATAGCCTCGAAATAACGCAGTGCAGAGAGGGGTTACTATTTTTAGAATTGAAAAGGGAAATTTACGTTGCTTATTTAATCTCTTACATATTTTTTATTTTTCTTACATATATATAATACATATAATATGTATATATATATATATATAAGTAAAGGAATAAACATGTGTATGTAAACCAAATTTATGATGCCTAAAATAAATTAGCAAAAAATGCCTGTTATGCCTATAATAAATTAGGAAGAAAGTTATGTACATCCATTTGTTTGGAACGAACAACTGCTTCGAAAAATTTTTCAAACTGCTTTACTTCTGAAAGGAAGGCGCGCGATGTGTTCCTTCCTTTCGCAAAAAATTGTTGTTCGTTTCGAAAAATTGTTTTCAATAAGTTGTTCGTTTTCAGTAACAAATCAGCTATCAGCATCGAATTTTTTCATCCATCGATCATCATTTGTAATGAAGAATAGGTTCCCTTTTCCATGTAACCCAAAAGCGATCCGTGGTGATTATCTATTTTATATCACGTCATAAAGCCGAAAAATTGTACTAATCAATATCATTGTACATAGCCTAGTAATTAACTTTTAGCATCGCATCAATTAAACATAAGTCGTCTACCGTATCCGCCGTTTCAGTGATGCATAGTTTATAGAGAAGAAAGAAAGAAGATCCAAAGAAAGAAAATCTAAGTTTCGTCATTTTATCAAATAACAGCCGTACGTAACATGGTAAAGTAAAGCCCATAGGCACTTCCAATAGGCCTCTGGAAGGAACCACACACCAATGTGTTCATTTCGAGCAGTTAAAACTTGATTTCAAGCCCAGCAGTAGCCAAGTGGTTCGGATACAAAGCACCATTAGGTCGGCTCATGTTTAAATCCCGGCAAATGGGTGTAGCTGCATGTATATTTCTCATGATCTTCCCTACGTGTAATGTTAATATGAATCAGTTACTCTTAGAAAGTCCTCTGCGGAGATTTCAATAATATTGCTCTCAAACGCTTTGTCACAATTGATTAAGCAACAATTGAACATTTGATTCCGTTTTCTTCTAGCATTCTTTCTGTTGCCATTAATGCTGCGTTACGTAGTTTCCATTTAGCCCGTTCGGAGTTCAGCCTTGTTTCCATTTCAGCCGTAGAGGCAAAAATTCAATAATAAACGTTCAATTGCAACAGAAGTATTCTCATTCCAGCCCGATCGAGATATATTCCATTTCCTTTATAAGACATTGTGCGTTTTCGTATACCCATTTATAATAAATAAAAGAAGGTAAATTTAATGTACACTGCGAAAAAAAACACCTCTATTGCAGTTGTTAAAATGTATTGCTTATTTCCCACTTTTATTGGTGTCAGTTTACATCTGCCATCATAAACTAGGATTTTTTAGTCCTTCCTGGGTTTCAGTATATTCTATTATATTTCTTAGAATTCTTTTAAAAGAATGTTTCATATAACCAGTGCAGTTATGTGAAAAATTCTTTTAAAAGAGCACTCATTTTGTTTGTTATTGGGTATATTGCTACAGACTGACAAAAGTTGAAGAAGAAAGAAAAATAAAAGATATTCTAATACGAACCACGTGATTGTTCTGGTATAACGAGAACAAAAATCAAAACTTTTCCTCGTTTATGTCTATCAGGAAACTAAACATGAAATGTAAATGATGATTAAGAGATATTTATGATTCAAAAATAATATCGCGAGGGCTATTTTGGGTTTAAACCCACTCGGGACTTCATGTTATCTATGCTAAGCTACCAATGATTTTTATTTCTGTTATACGAAACACACTGTATATTCTAGTACACAAGAACTACATTTCTTGATTTTATTCTCGCATTCTGCACATACGTTGAAATGTCTGCATTCTTTACTTTTAGACGCATGTGAGAGAGAGGTAGGGAGTAGTGCATATATTTTGCAATGTATTGTATATTTTATAGGTATAATGTATATTTTGAGTAATATAGTCTAGTGTACCGTATATTTAATTGAAGCTACGTATGCCTTTTAGAGCATAATTTATTGATTATTTGCTTGATTGTATTTACGCATGCTACAAGATGCATGGCAACATAGATAAGAATGCGAGGCAACATAGGATAAGAATATCTATTTCATATACCTTTCATTATCCGAGGTAAGTTTTGGATGCGTTACCTGCGAGGGTGGGCGTCCTTTTGTAGTGCATCATATCTGTGATGGTAATGGATGTCATGTCACGTACTGTGTGAAGCAAATGTTGCTCATAGTTTAATGCTTATGATAAAGTTGTCCTTTTGTTATTTACTGTGACACATGTATTATTCACATTAAGTGTATTATACATATTTAGGTATAGTATGCTTTGAGATTGTACTTTCGCAAAGAAATGCCCTGGCCCATAGTACTGTACTGTAGTAATGTACAGTATTACATACTGTTAAGTTGTAGAGACATTAGGTATTTTTTTAAAGCAGAAGAGATGAAAAATGAGCAACGCCTTCGTCGGGACTCGAACCACGGGCCTCTCGAATACGTGTCGAGTGTGCTAAAGGCATGCTAAGAAAGCGGGAGAAATACCTTATAACGTAATTAAATATATACATAAATTGGGTTCATCTGTAATTCTACTTATTCATTATCGTAATTTTATATTTATTGTCGTAATTATAATTTATGCACTATTCCTGAATCATCAATTACCATGTTTTGCTGTTATAATTATTACAATAACTTACTTTATCCCTAAACATTTCCTAATTACCTCTTTATTTATTACACGATAATTACACTTTCACAGACAAATTGTCAGACAATTTCCGACTGCAAAATTTAATCACAATTGTCCTTCTCCTGTTCTTTATTACCTCCCTGTGTCTCTAAGACAGCATAGCTCGCGGGCACCGGCGCGACAGCAGTTATCTTCCATTAGTTAGACATTAAGGAATGTACGATATTGGTGGATCCGGGGGGTCTATGTCAATGGTGTATTGAACTGAGTAAATTACGTAATCTTCTAATATTTTCCTGCTGTCAACACTCATTTTGTTTTCTGTACACAGATGTTGAAATTCAGATTTTTTTCCGATTATTTTAAAAGTTTGTTTCAATTGTTTTGTTATTCTTTTTTAAATAATAGTATCCCTCTTTTTAACTAGACTTTATTTGAAACAATATTATAAGACATTTTACTGCAAAAACAAAGCTAGAAATTTAAATTATTCATCAAGTTTCCAACTATTACTTGAAGTTTGCAATATCAAAAATGGCCGTTTTCCTTATATAAAATTGCCATGTGTTAATATCAGTTAATACTAGCACACGGTGTTCTGTATAGCGATCTTTAATAACACTAAAAAAACGTTTTATGGACACTCACTATATATTAATTCTAGGGTCCCACTTATTTACCTTTTAGGCTCTTCTGAGGCAGTTAGCCGACTTAGCATCCCGTCTATAAAAATACAAAAATGCAAACACAGAAGTTGGTTTAAGGATATTGTTTTATTTAAAATTTAAACTTACCAAATGCACTACTTGCGCTCACAAATAAATTGTTTGCAGATTGTGGGATATCAGATAATATAAAAGGTGAATTAAAATTCGAAGTAGCCTGAAGGATTGTAATTAAAAAAATTACCAAACGTTGACTCAATATACACTCTTTTGCAGAAAAATCGAAGCACCAAGAAGGACTTTTGCGATCATGACGAAATTTAGTATGCAAAAACATCTTGATCGAACATGCAAATGATCACAGTTTCAAGGCAACTAAATAGAAATTGAGATCATAGCGCGCATTTCTAGTGCGTAATTCACAAAGTATAAAACCAGTAACGGTAGCAGAAAATTTATCTTTTTTTGTTGCTGCTATTTTAAATCCGTAAAGAAGCAACTAAAGATGCCATTAACGATATCAAAGACCTTAAAGAAAACTAAACGATTTCGAACGTAGTCGCATTGTAGGGTTGCGTGAAGCTGGATGGTCATACCGAGCAATAAGCAGCTACCTTCAGCGTACAGACACTGCTGTGAAAAGATATGCAATAGTATTGCAATAGTTGCTACAAGGAAATTGCCGACGAAATGAAGGCTCTGGAAGGCGAAGAAGGAGAAATGCGAGGCAACATAGGATGATTGTTCGTCAGGCTCGAACCGCCTCAGCTGTATCATTGGTATCATTTTCGACTATTCAACGCACTACTGCCCCGTCTATACCTCCCGTGGTACCGTCCACCACGTCACGGCGCTTGTCTGAGGCGGGGTTACGCTCACAGAGGCCTTTAAGACGTTTGCCTTTGACCTCACAACATCGGCGGACCCGTCTGGAGTGGTGTCGCAGCCGATCTTCATGGCTACCATCAGACTGGCATCGTATAGTGTTCAGCGATGAATCCCGCTTCACTCTTGAAGTAACAGACTGTTTGTCTCTGGAGAGGACGCGGCCAGCGGTCCTAATCAGCCTTTGTTTTACAAAAGCATACAGCCGATAATCCCTGGTGTGATGGTGTGGGGCGCTATTTCTTATGACAGCTGGTCATCTTTAGTCATCCTCCGTACATCTTTAGCAGCTCAACGATATGTTGATACCATCCTGCGGCCGATTGCATTGCCCTTCATGGCACTTCAGCCATCTAATGCTAGCAATAATTAAGATATAACGAGAATACATCTTAGGAAAAGAAACATTGTTCCTCTTATTTAAAACAACCTTTCTTTTAGTAGAAGGGGGAAAGATTCGTATTTTTTATATTCCATTCAGCAAAACATTTCGAACAATATTCTACTAAATACATAAATTTCTACTGTCTTATTTATAAGGCTTAAATACTGAGGAAATGTTTAAGTATTGGGGAATGAAAAAACTTACATTCAGCATCAATAATATTTCTAACTCAGCATCCTTAATCCGTATTTCTATATAATGGTATCGAACTAAAATATCTAAATCAGTTTTCTTAAAAAATTTGGTAAAGCACCAATTTAACTTGCATATTTGTTTTCACTGGACGTAAATCAAATCTGAAATGTCACGACATCCGAATTTGCTACGTCTTGCAAAGCAGGTTTTCGCAACATGTAGTAAAGAGCACGATTAGTAATAACTTCCGAATTTTACTGTAATATTTGTTGGAAGTAAATATTACATAAAATATGTGTATAAATATCATGTAAAATATGTGTTTCTTCCCAGAAATATTATACAAAATAATATCTATGTAAATTGTTATTTTTAACATATGTTTTGTATGAATATTTATTCTGTTTTAATACTCAAGAAATTTTCCTCGCAGTAATTTATAAGCCTATTAATATGCTGTATGAATGTTATATAGACATGACCAGGTCTAAGTATAAACATTTACAGAGTTTAACATTTATCTAAGTTAAACTAAATCTAAGTTATCTAACTAAACTATCTAAGTTAAACTAGTTATTTATCTAAATTTATAAAGTTATTATTCTAAGTTAAACATTTATAAAATTTGTTTTATAGATAAATTCCACATGTGACTTTCACTTCTAGATATATGGTGAGATACAATGATAACGAATACGTCAACACGAAGTATATATGCAAGTTTTATCGATTTTGTTTTCAATGTACGGTTTTGTTTTGCCTATAGGTTTTAACTGCTTTTCCTTTGAATAATCAGGAATTGGCAGCCTTTATGTATACCAGTTTCCAGTACATTTTGTTCTTCTGAGTAAATTTTACCGGAAGTTAAATTTGTGATAAAGGAAGTTATTTTGCTTTATAGATGAAATTTTTGCAGTTAGGAAAGTTACAAGTCCTAAAACATGAAATTTCATTAGAATTCATACATCTTAGAACGGCTTTAGGTTTTGATTTTTAAGATAAAGCTTTGCAGGATTTTTCAGTTTAATTTGCTGTTTCCAATCACTCTTGATTGACAGTGGTCAGCATACGCCCACGACATTCATCGTGGCAAGGAGTCAAGTGCACCGGTCGCTGGAGAGACCACCGTATAGGTGACAGCCCGACTCATAAGTGACACATATAGGTCACAACCGATTAACACAGTTCCGCACCCAGTTTGGCAGAAAGCACACCGGAGCAAAGAATCCGATGGTCCCAACCTTTCTTTCCCTACCATCGACCTCTCGAGAGTAGTTTCGGATCGCCGCATGTTTAGAGTGCCGCCATGCCGCACAGGCACTGTGCATTTACAAACATCCATGCTTTCTCTGGGATTCGAAAATGGGCCCATTGGTACGGAAGTATTAGCCACTATCTTGGTTGGACGGCAGTTTGAAAGATATATGCTAATAAAACTAGATCGAAATTTTCTATTTTTTTACTTTGTCAACATTTCAGCTTATTGTTTAATAGCTCAGAAATTTATTCATGCAGTAGAGGGGAGATTTAACATACATATTCAAGTCTTCGTTTATAAGAATTAGAAATTAATTCTATAATAGAGTAAATTGCATGCAAACGTAGCAGAGGATAAAATAACATGGAGTACTTTATTATTCCATTAATACATAGCAACATAATCTAATTCAACTTTTCTTCATTGAATTATTGTTTATGAAATGTTTAACTGAACATGATTTTGTCGTAACACAAATTGACATATTTGGTTGAATTATCCTGTTATAAAAATGAAAAACCAAGAGCCGTTAAAAATTTTATCTAAGACATTAGCTAAAACTATTAATGAAATAATCGGCAAAACTACTAATGAAATAATCCGCACTGGAGATGTGAAGTTTAATGCAAATGCGCAGTTTAAAAAAATAAAAGTGAAAACAAAACATTGCATTCAAGTTTAAGTTTTATTGGAAATTTTCATTCATTCAGTTAAATTTCTAACGGAATCTTATTTTCTAAATTTAAGTAGTCAAAACACAAAAACAGCGTACCAATATTCCCACTGAATAATTTCTTAACATTTATGTAGAGAAGATATTCTAATGGTAGCACAAGATCTGTTTTACCATTTTTAGAGATGAAAGTTAAAGTTCAGCTATACCAGAGATGCCAACAGGCTGCATACATCCCAACCGCACATTAAGAAACTCCACAGGGCTTGCTAATGATAAACACATCCTGGTTAACGGAAATCTCCATTCAAAACCGATTTTATCGAGGAATGTAACACATAACTTCCTCCTAAAGACGGTGGTAAACCGCCTCATAATGCCTTTCCACGTATAGATCCTTGACAAGTTGAATCGTTTGCTGAGTTTCATGGAATCTCTCAGCATAGGTCAAGGGTGGGATGAGAGGAGTACGACCGACGGAACAGTTGCTATTTTTAGAAACCAGCATCCCACGATCCGACAGTATCGACCGATTTTCCGTCACGTCTCTTTCACCTCTCTTCGCCAACCCCCCTCCGTCACATAGCTCTTTGTACCTGCCTTCCCCTCTTCGACGTGGGTATTATGACCTCGGAAATCTCGATGGATTTTTCGAGGCATCCGAGCGGTTTGCTTATCAAGTTTGCATCGAGTTTGTAATCTTTTATGCTTGTAGCGGAAGAATAATATCGTGACGTGCATTTGGAATTTGGAGGAATATTCTGTTTATGTAAATATATTCCGAAATTCCTTCGAATGATAATCGATATTGTAATATCGAAGCACACGCTGTCTGGAAATTTCTGCAAACATTCATTATGATGTTATGGATAAGATTCTAAAACTTTTATGATTTTTCATAATAATCCTGCCTGCAAAATATTTCAGGATACTTACGAAATGGAAAATATTATATAATCAATGAAAATGATTATGCAGAGTAATAATCCATTTTCATATTTGAATGATTTACTATTTTAAAGATTTAACTAAGTCTGTAGTTTGGGAATTGAGGAAAACTAAGTAATGTTTAGCAACTTTGCTTCCAATATGCTTATGCTCTATCATCGTAATTTTTAAGTAAGCCTTTATCTCTCGTAACATTTTTGGAAATAAATGTTTAAGATCTTCTAAATAAATGCTCGTTTTATAAAACTTTAGCCACGGTAAATCGAAATATTTTCGATGAATGGCTTGAATGTGGTTTACAATGATTAATATTTATCAACCCGAACCCATAAAGTCGTTATACATTTATTACATTGGTCCAAGAATTCATCAGCAAACAGCTAAGGTTTAAAAAGCCTTTAAATATAAGTATTTATAAGTAGTCCAACGTTTAATCTAATTAGGTGTTCGGAATTACTTTTGAATAAAGAGTAACTAGTGTATTAGAAAGATAACCTTTAATAACTGTTTTCCGAACTTAAAATTATAATTCCCTTTCACAGAGGCATTTCATTTGCTTAATTCATTAATACACAGATTTTTTTAAAATCATTTCATAACGCTCACCCTAGGTGAATTGGTTCTACAGAAATGATCACAAAACAGGCCATCATAATTAACCAATTATTAGATCCATCCAGTTGTTGCCCATCCAGAAATATACAAGTCGTTTTCCATCCAGAAACATACTGGCATAAACTTCTTTACCTTTTTCGATAAAATATTCACCAACAGTCGAATATTTAAAGGTACTAAAATTATTAAACTATAGGTATGACGTTTTTGGGAAAATAAACTAGCATCAGACTCCTAATAGACGTTATTCGAATTATTACTGTAACCGAAAAGAACTACTAGAGTCTTGAAAATTCTTTAAACGAACCTTGTTGTTAAATTAGAACTTGAACATAAAACGCACGTATCGTAGTTGACAAGATCGACTGCCGCTTCTAACGATGTAACTTAAAGTAAGAGTCAAATTAAAATTAAAACTTAACCTAGCAGAAACTACTAAAATTACGACTACGAAATTTGGACTACGAAATGGACTACGAAATTTAATTTGAAACTAAGTTGGCTTCTCACCGCCGTACATTTAAAATGATGGCAGCTATACCGCCAAGCCGAATAATTATAATCTTATAAGAGCTGGCAAATAACAGAAAATGAGAAGTTATGGTAAAGGTTTAAATCCGATAACTGGTTAGTTAAAATTGTAAGAGCCCTATAAAACTTTCAGTCCTATGATTCGATTTCCAATAGATTAACAGGCTAATTGTATGAAAATTTAGTGGTTTCCCCCCTCCCAAAGGAATGAAGTATTAAAGTTGTAATGTTTAGTAAAGAATTCGTTACTAAACATTACAAAGTCATCTTTGAAGTTATATCCCGTTGTACACAGCCACTGGTGGCATAAAGAAAAACTATTAGTCTATATTAATCACATCTTTCAATGTGTAAAACTTACTTTTCAAAGACACTATAATAAAGTAAACCAACTGTATATAATTTTTCTAACACGTTAAGAATAATAACGCAAACTGAATAAGAATAAATAGTAGAACTTCGATCTGTCATTCCCGCAGCGACCGTTCTCTTGCATGAATCGTTCGCCATTTCTGGCCTCGAATGGAAAACTAAATCTATAAATAACAATATTTATTCCCACATTGTCCGTTTCTTGAAGTTTCATTTTTGGAATTTTGATCATTGTGTCTATTGGGGATACTAGATCTACAAATCATTATGCAATTGAATGTCTCTTAACGAAACATTAGCATATTGAATTTCCTGCAATATTAGATTTTATGAATGTTTTATTTAACTTTATAGACTCCATGAGCTGCGGACTTTGGGAAATTCATTTTTAATCCAACTGCATTTTTTTAGTTTTTTATTCCTTCTTCACGTATATATGTTTCAAAAGTTATGCTTCTAAATTACGTATGATAATATGGAAAATGTAATTAATTTGGTTACTTAAAATCATAATAAATCTATGTAATGATGAATGTGGCTCAATACCTGCTAACCATTGTTAAAAATCAGGGATCCCCGTTCACCTTGAGCTGAACTAGAGTTAATTAATTATTCAATAATTCACAATCTACATTTTAGCATGGAGCATTTGGAAAAATAATTTGAAATAATTGAAATGATTAAGTATTTGACTACATTCTCTTTATGCATCTGCAGGGCTGGCATTGCAGTAAAGCAGTAATGTTTGCACATGGTCCTTAGTTCGTGGCCCTCAGCACGTGATCCGGAAATTTAACATTCATTTTGACAACTGTTTCAAAAGTTTGTTGATTTTGAATGCAATTTCGTTGCAAACTGCAATAAATTAATTTTTAATATTATTCACTGGTTTATTCTTATTAAGATTTAGGAGTTTTGGAAATGGTTTTCAGTTTGAGTCTTTAAAGAGTATATAAAATGAATATGAGTAAAATGAAAAGTGCCAAGCTTCGTCGGGTCTAACAAAGCTATAGGAAATGTAAACGCATTTTATGTGGGCAAAACGGAAGATAATGCGGTCTGTGAAACAGGTTAAATCATGAAAAGTTGTACTCTTAGGGAAGGCAAAACGTAGCCAAGAAATAATGTACACTATGCTAATATTAATAAAAAACTAATTTCTTAGCGTTAAACGTAATAAATGTCATTTATTTTTAGAAGAGTACTCATTTAAAAATGTTCTCCATTTTGATCCTTTCCCACCAGTCATTATTGTTTCTTCATTCTATTTCTTCATTCATACGCTCATACTAATCCTACCACAATATGCTCCCTTCCTTTCAAAGTAACTTTTGAACTGAAATGGAATTTCACTAATCTTTCAAAGCCTTTTGAAGCTCTTTGAAAGTTGATTGAGAGATCCGAAATCTATCTGACTATAATTTGTTTTTAAAAGCTCAGAGCATGGTATTGCTCCTGTACCATGCCCTGAGCCTGTATTGTTCCTGTCTTGTACCTCTATAAAGGCAACATCTCTTGACTTTCTTTAAACTTATAATAGATGAATGATACTTTAAAAATAGTTTCTGAACTCACTGCATTTGAAACATTAACAACATCGTTAGTTATAATATTTATATACTTTAAGATATTACTTCTGATCGTGAATCTCATTGTTATTAGCATTTGCATTATAATAATGGAGTTTGCAAAAGCGAGCTTAGCACTGGGGGAGCTTCCTTCTCAGGAGATCTAATTTGTTTTTTCGTCTAATAGCGGGCTGTACCCCTTTACAAGCGTTGGGCCACTACTAAGGCCAGAAGCGGTAGTCTCTTTGTTATGGAAGCACCCACCGTTGCCGCCTATGAAGAGACGCACAAATTATACCCATGCCTTCTCCAGGATTCGAACCTGGGCTCTTCGCTACCGCAGTTAGGGTCATTAACCACTTTCCAATCTGGGCAGCCATAGGAAATCTATTGCAATAGTTTCGTCTTTTATAATTCGTCTATTATAAAAAAAATATGTGATCATCCTAGTACGTTAATTTAAAAAAAGGCATATTTTGTTTGAAATTTATGATTTTTTTTAAATGCTGCGCATTACAACTTTCGTATCTTATTCTATAGATATACGGCTTAAGAAGAAGCAGAGAGAGGCTAAGATGCCCACTGTAAAAATTTAGGAAAATGTGTTTTACCTTCAGAAGTAAATAAAAATGGGTGTATGCAAACGATGAAGTTAATGAACAGAATGCAGCCATCAAGAACTAAACAAATGAAATCTTAGTTAATAAAATGTGTCTGAAGTGATGCGCTGCTTCAACTCGAGTGTTTCCTGAAGAAGCTACTTTCATGAGCAGAGCAGCAAAGTAGCACACGTGTAAAGTTAAGCACTGGCCGCCATCCAAATGGGGCTGATAACAAAAATACAACTTTTTTCTTACGCGAATTTAACACTCCGCTTCTTCTTTCATCAACTTTTTCCCTCAACGCCCAATGTATATATACAAGTCTTTTAAATCGGCGACAAAAGCCAGGTATTTTTCTTTGTTATTTAATAGGTAGATATGTTTTATGACTTCATATTGCAGTCTAAATAATGATTTATGTTGCTTAATATTCTGAGCATACATTTGTGTAATAATTTCAGTGTCAAGTAACAAAAACGCATTACGTTCATGACCGGAACTGGTTTTCCCAATACATGTTACTGGTTGTGTAACATGTATAGGGAGCAGTTTCTCCTAGAAAGTCCTCCACGAATCCATGATGATTTCCCTTTCCATAGGAAATCGAGTGCTTTGCCATAATCAAATAAACCAAACCAAACCATGTAACGAATATTGATACAGTCTATACATTATTGAGGTGAAGCAATTGCCCCGTACAGAAGTTTTAACTTCAGAGTTTCCACTGACAATTTAATGCTATTTAATAATAAATTTAAGCATGCAAGCAGCTTTCGTTGCATAGACATCCTTTTATTTAACTACCTGCAGTAAAATTTGAGGTATAAATCAGCATTAAAAACATATATTTTACGAATGAGGAGCGTCTAAAGAAAACTAATCAGATGCATAATTTATCTACATACTTATTCTTTGAAATGTAAAGCAAAAGAGATAAGGATTTATAAATATTAAAAAAAAAAATTCAACTAATATTGGAACTTTTGCTCAGAGGGACTCGCTATTTTGTAATGCCGCCCAACCAGGATAGTGATTAGCGGTGCTGACTGCCGTACCGAAAGGCTGGGGTTCGAATAGCGGGGAAGGTATGGGTGATTGTAAATGTATAGTGTCTGGGAGGTATGCGGAACTCTAAATGTGCAGAGAAGCGAAAGCCCTCGCAAGAGGTTGGGGGAAGGGGAAGAGGGGTCGGAGACCCTCAGACCCGTTCTTCCGGGTTGCTCTGCGTCAAAATTGAGGGTGGAACTGAGAAAAGTCGTACTGTAACCTGTATAGTGCTCAAGGGCTCTTGCCAACAACAGGCGCAGTCGTGTACTCTTTGCCACGAGGAATTCCGTGGACGTGTTCTGATGTTACTGTCAGACAAAAGACATACGTCACAACAACACTATTATATAACGACATTAGTAATTGATTATATAATCATTATAAAGGATTGAATGACGATTCATGCCTTTTGTATCCTTAACTTAATGTCATATATTTGCAGTAATTTATCATGCGGGAAAAAAGGAAATACGTCACAGAAAAGAAATCCGCTCAGCTGAAAATTTAGTCTTTTCCAATGGCTGATAATTAGATAGACAGGTTAGAATTTTGAAGAACATTTGGCCTGGACTATAGATATAACAGAAAGAATTTTATTTTAATGTTTTGAGATTTTAGAGATACAGTTACAAATTTGATACTACAGATGCATACACACATATTATCAGGTTCAATGTTTCTTCTAACCTTCTTCGGAAACATACAATGACCTGACTAGAACAGAGAGCTTACTAAAGCTATGTTCACTAATTGTAGTAAGTAGACAGGATACAGACGAAGGATATACAAAACCCTTTATTTTTCTTTATATACAATGACTTCCGTACTTCGGAATACAATGACCCTCCACTCGGGGTCTAACGTAAAAGGTATAAAAATAAAACTAAACTCTAATTTAACTTTAGAATTACACACGTGTAAGATTGGCCTTATAATAACAGGAAGCGTATGTAGCACAGAGACTGTGAACACTACAATACGTTTAATTTATCAAGAGGATTAAAACCTCTGGCCTGGAAGGCAAATAGCAACTGCGTAACTTCTAAGGTAAGCGGCCTGCTTCGAACTCACTGCTTCCTCTCTCCTGCTTGGCAAAAAGGCCACACTTAAATACTTGGCGTTCGCCAGACAACTTTGCATAAAATCCTTCACGCTTATAATTCTGGCCGGAAGTAGAAAATAAGAAGTGATAGTAAAGATTTAAAATAAAATAAACGTTAGTAAAACTTAAGATCCTTACATACTTCCCGCCAGAGTTAATTTGTTTGAAACTGAGGTCTAAAACGACCTTGTTGAAAACTTTTAGCTCTAAAAACTAACGCGAGGCCAACCTTTTACAATCATAACTTAGCTAGAAACTAGAAAATTTAAAAGAAAGAAATTTGTTACAATAGTAGCTCCCGGGATATACAACAATCTTTTTTTTTTTTTTTCATCTGTACTGCATCTAAACAGGAGCTTTATTCAATTCTGGTTCCTTCCAGAGATCTGGAAGGAAAACTAGTTTAATGAAATGTTACAGAATGACATTGCAATTAACATATAGAATATACTTCTCTTAACATTCTTATTTCATTCATGACTATTTTAATTATCTCTCCCCGTGCTCTCTGACATGTGTTGTAAAAGAACACCAAACACGTATGTGTTTCTGTCTACGTGTGCCACACTTCCTCCTACAATCAAAACACTAACGTGTTAAAATTCAACATACGAGACCTCTTAACACACCCTACTTTCAACTCTAAACCCTGAGGTACTATTCTGAAAGTGGCTAACTCTAAAGTGTAGCGTCAGAGAGCCTAACTACATCATTCAACCTTTAACACATATTCACCATGATTTAATCTTTACAGTCACACGAATAACAAATTTTTAACATTACTTTCACTTTTACCATATCACGGTATTTCTTAACATTCAAAATAACAGTTCACATGTATACAAGAACATATCAACATGCCGTTAATTTTACACATTTGAAAACATACATTAGTAGTACATTGTTAACTTCTATTCTTTTCAAAGCAAGTGCCAATTCTTTCTACATTGAAATAATACTACATTTCAAAAAGTCTTTCAGACTAAAACTTCTTTCTTGCTAGAATGTTTTAAATAAAATTTATACAATAACTTTTTACAATATTTAAGTCTTTACACAACGCTATTATACATCAACTTTAGTTTTACGCGCGAGTAATTGAAAAACATAATAAGAAAATCTGTCACAACTCATTTCTCGCCCTTTTGGCGATAAAGGTAGACCTCGCATGAGGTAAAACTTCTTGAAATCTGCCACTTGCAGTAAGAATGAAAGATTAACTTAAGTTTGTAAAGTAACATAAAATTTTACTTATCTTTGTAATATTCAGACATCCTTTTCTGGGCCCAGTCTTTAAAGGTATAGCTGATAGTAGCTTGGTTGATCCTCCTTCTTGTACGGGCTCGCCCTTCAGTGCTTTCCTCTGGAAGCTTCCGTTTTTCACCAGTACGGCCACCCTTGAACACCTTCCTTTTGTGCTCTGCTTGTGGTCTTGGCCGTTTGAAGGCAGCTGGTCTTGGTGGAACCGGGAAACTTCTGTCGTGATCCTGCTTGGACCTCGTTGTTGGCCGTTCAAATTTTTCTTGTACTTTTTCCTCCGCCGCTGATGGCCCTTCCGCAGTTCGGCGACTTTTGCTGCGGAGAGTTCTGTCGGATGAGTCAATCTTCCGTTTCACAGCCGGGTTATAGTTGCCGTCCTTTCTCCCGGTCCTTTCCACATACGTCGTCCTTCTCCCTTCTTCATTCTGGGGGTGTTCGTGCACTCTCTTTTCTGGACGGTGGAACGGCTTCTTTTTCTCTTTACCTTCAGTTTTTCCGCGGGGCAATTTTCTTTTCACTTGCTTCTGTCTCTCATTGGATTGCCCTTGTACTTGTCGTTTTCCCACCTCTGGAACTTGTACCTGCGGTGTCTGCCGTACCGGATCCTGCAAAAGATCTGAAAAGATTTTCATTTTATTACGATCGAAGTAGGGTTTAATTTGATCAATATTTGCGGAACAGGTTTCACCATTTCTTGCCTTTAACACTACAACAGCGTGAGTTATTTTTTCTATAACATATGGTCCTTCAAAGCGTGGAAAAAATTTGGCAGTTTTATCTTCTGGTGCTGAAGAAAGTGAATGCTTGATTTTTAAAACTTCATCCCCTACTTTATAAGTTACTCCCCGTCGTTTCAGATCATAGTATAACTTCTGTTTTCTTTGTGCTACTTCCGTATTCTTTTTTGCTTCTTTTATTAGTTTTTCTATATCACCCATTTTAAATTCTGGGGCTCTTTGTTGCACATAAAATAGTTTATCTAACGGTGTTATAACCTTTCTGCCTAGAAATAACTCAGCAGGAGTTTTGCCCGTTGTATCATGTTTTGCGGTCCTAAGGGCGAAAGCAAATTCATTGACATAGTTATCCCAGCTTTTATGAAAATTTTTAACATAACTACGGATAATTTTCACTATATTTCTGTTGACCCGTTCCGCTATATTTGATTGCGGCCGATACGGGACCATTTTTAAATGACGTATGCCCAGTTTTTGGCACATGTCTTCAAATATATTACTTACAAATTGAGGACCATTATCCGATATAACTTTTAGGGGCGCCCCGTATTTTAAAATATATTTATTTAAAATAGAATCAGTAACTAATTTCGCGGAGGCTCGTTTTAAGGGAACAATTTCGGTCCATTTACTAAAATGATCACCCATAACAAGGAGATAGCGACTTTTGTTTAACTGACTTTTTGGGAAAGGGCCCAATAAATAGATGCCGATTATTTCATTTGGAAATTCGGATTTAATACTATTTAGAAACCCGGCCGGGCGGAAATTAATATAATTAACGGCTTGACATGTTGGGCAGGACTGGACATACGCCCTTGTTAACTTTTGCAGTTCAGGAAAGTAGACTGCCTCGCGTACGCGTTGGATAGTTTTTCGAATACCAGCATGAGAAGCTAAAGGGCTGTCATGGAGCTCTTGCAGGATATTTAATCTAAGACTAGCTGGGATGACAGGTCGAAATTCGTTGTTGGAATTCGTAGTTTTTGTGTAGAATAATAGACCATCTATTAGTTCGTAATGGGCCGCCCTATTTCTTATCGCCACAATATCTTGGTGGCTAAAATTTTCAGGATCCTTCAAATACTCATAAATACTTCCAAACTCAGGATCCTTACCCAGTTCGGTTACTACAGTTTCTCGGGAATTTATTGTACACGCTGTCAGCATTGCAACTTTTACGGTATTACCCTGTTCGTCTAATTTAATTCGTGATAGGGCATCTGCTACGATATTTTCCTTTCCGGGGGTATGCTTGATTACCAGATTATATTCTTGCAGCTTGAGTGCCCATCATATTAACCTTGGGGATAAATTTTTCCCTGAGTACAATCTAGTTACCGCCGCATGATCAGAATATACTGTTATCGGCGCCTTTCCAAAATAGACTCGGAACTTTTGCACTGCTAACAGAACTGCAAGTGCCTCTCTCTCGGTCGCGGAATAGTTTCTTTGTGTTTGATTTAAAGTTCGGCTAAAAAATGCCACGGGCTGCTGATTTTGCGAAAGTACCGCTCCTACCGCATAATCCGAAGCATCCGCTGAAATTTCTAAATTTTCATCCTTTTCAGGAAATTTCAACACAGGGGCTTGCGTTAATGCTTGTTTTAATTTTTCGAAAGCACTATTGGCTTCAGCCGTCCACGAGAATCTTGCCTTTTTCCTTTTAAATTTTAACAATGGCTCAGCGATAGCCGCAAAATCTTTTATAAAGGACCTATAATATGAACAAAGTCCTAGAAAAGAAGAGAGCTTCTTTGCCGTGTTTGGAGTCGGATACTTTTGTACAGCGATTATTTTTGATTCATCTGTCTCGATCCCTTTTTGCGATATTTTGTAACCTAAATATTTTAATTCAGGGGCTGCAAATTTGCACTTTTCGACATTAACTTTTAGACCGGCCTCATTTAATAAAGAAAACACCTGTCTTAAATCCTGTATATGTTGGTGGAGATTATCATTAGTAATAATGATATCGTCTAAATAGATAAATGTGGACTTTCCAAGAACAGGTCTTAACACAATGTCCATGCATCGCTGAAATGTTGCTGGGGCGCCTGAAAGGCCAAACGGCATACGCAAAAATGCATAAGTGCCAGACTTGGTTATAAAAGCAGTCTTAGGCACGTCCTCAGGCCTGACCCCTATTTGAAAATAACCATTCGTTAAGTCTAAAGTCGTCATAAATTTGGTTGATTTTATGTTCCTTAAAATTTCTTCTATGATCGGTAACGGATATACCGGATATTTCGTTATGGAATTTAATTTACGGTAATCAATAGCGAATCTCCACCTTTTTGGATGCTCCAAAGGATAATCATTATTTTTCTTACATAAAACCACCGGACTAGCATAACTACTTGAGATAGGCGTTATGATCTTTTTACGTAGCATATCGGTAATATGCCATTCTATAATTTTTTCCTTATTCTTATCATACCGGTATGGTTTTTGACGAACCGGCAATGCATCTCCGGTGTCAATACTATGGTTAGTAACCTGAGTAAATCCTGGAATATCACTAAATAAGGAAGCAAATTCACTTACCACTTGTCGGATTCTATCTTGCTCGTCATTAGGCAGGTGGTCAAGATTTAACCTTGGCGGTTCAACCTTTTCTACACGCACTGGTTTCATCGTCAGCTTAAGGGACGCTGCATTAAAATCCAGTGTAGCTTGTGCGTCTGAAAGAAAGTCTATTCCTAGGATTAAATTTGCTTGCAAATTCTTTACTATAAAAAACATCACCTTTACTTGTTCGTCCTTGATACGGATGTACAAAGGTACTTTACCTACGCACTTACATTGTTCTCCTTGCGCCGCTAATATTGTATTATCCGCATTATATATGCGGTATTTGCGAAAATACTTTCTAAAAAAGACTTCTGCCACACAGGAACACTGCGCGCCGGTATCCAGGAGTGCGGTGGCCGGGATATTATTTACCAAGACTTCAATCTTCGGAAGAGTTAAATTTTTCACCATTACTGTATTTAACTTGTAGGAAGAGGGGTTTTCGTGGCCTTCGGATTTCCGCACCCTCTCGTCAGCAGAAATCCGTTTTAGTTTAAATTATTTTTCCTTTCGGTGCTTTCCTTCTTTCTCCACTGGCCTTGAGACTTTTTTCCTGGGTTGCTATTGAACTGTCGACGTTCGCCGGCTGTTTTTGAATGCTCGGGTTTCCTTGCCCACTGATTCGCTTTTTCTCCGTAGCCATGTGCTTGAGTTTGCTGTAGTCTTGGCGTACCAAATTGGTTTCGCTGTTGATATTGGCGTCTTCTTTCGACGTCCGCCGTTCTTCTACTTTCAAACTGCATTGCTAGCTCAAATAACTTTTCCAGTGTAGTCGGATATCGTAATTCAATAAAGTCTTGCACTTGGGGTAGTAACCTCGGCAAAATCACTTGAATTATTTCAGGATCCGGACGGTTTCCATACAAGAGCTTGAAAACGTGAATTTTTCTTAAAATAAAGCTCGAGAGGTTTTCCATTCTTTGTTGATATATACTGAAAAGTTCTGTTTCTAATTTCGCACGATCCCTTACAACAGGGAAGGCTTTTAGTAGGGCAGTCTTGAAATTTTCGTAAGTATAGGTGGGACTTCCTGCTTGACCCAAGAGACTTCTGCCGATACATTTGAACCAGTTAAGCGCTTGGCCCCTCAAAGCGCTGGTAGCTAAGGTAACTTTTTGAAACTCGTGCACGGGGTAGAGCATGAAGTGGTCATCCAATTTTTCCAAAAAACTGGTTACCTGTGAGTTTCCATTAAACGTTGCTTCTGGTTTCATCGAAGCGCGCATGGTCTGGACGATGTACCCAAATCCTTCCAGAGCGGCAGCTGGCATTTCTGGATTCTGAGCCGTTTCTGCAGGCAGCACAGGTTCATCTTGAAATTCGGCCATGGTTATTCTTCGTCGGGCGCCACTATCAGGTTCAATGTTTCTTCTAACCTTCTTCGGAAACATACAATGACCTGACTAGAACAGAGAGCTTACTAAAGCTATGTTCACTAATTGTAGTAAGTAGACAGGATACAGACGAAGGATATACAAAACCCTTTATTTTTCTTTATATACAATGACTTCCGTACTTCGGAATACAATGACCCTCCACTCGGGGTCTAACGTAAAAGGTATAAAAATAAAACTAAACTCTAATTTAACTTTAGAATTACACACGTGTAAGATTGGCCTTATAATAACAGGAAGCGTATGTAGCACAGAGACTGTGAACACTACAATACGTTTAATTTATCAAGAGGATTAAAACCTCTGGCCTGGAAGGCAAATAGCAACTGCGTAACTTCTAAGGTAAGCGGCCTGCTTCGAACTCACTGCTTCCTCTCTCCTGCTTGGCAAAAAGGCCACACTTAAATACTTGGCGTTCGCCAGACAACTTTGCATAAAATCCTTCACGCTTATAATTCTGGCCGGAAGTAGAAAATAAGAAGTGATAGTAAAGATTTAAAATAAAATAAACGTTAGTAAAACTTAAGATCCTTACAATATGCATACACACACTTATATATGTATGGAACTAAAAGAATAAATAGTAAACTTTTCCAACGAATCGCTACGCTATGAAAACTTTTCTAGCCCTGACTTATAATTTTACTTGTTATTCTGAGATAAACCTAATGGACTTATTTAGGATATACTAAGCGAGTTATCACCTACAAAGAAACAGAGTTACAAACCGGTTCAGTTTGTAAGCCTTCGTTTCTTGCCCGTGATAATTCCCTAAGTGTATCCTAGGTTAGGCCATGGTTACCTAGGTATCTTAAATTAAGTTTCATAGAAGTGTATCCTGAGTTAGACTGTTAAATACATAAAAAAACCTACAATAAATAAATACATAAAAACAATAATGAAACGAATGCATGGCTAATAAACACATAAACACCTAGGCGCGAAATTATAATTTATCTTCGATTGCTGGGCATTGGAAAGGAAAATAAAACCTATAGATACGCATAAGTTAATAAGTAAAATACTACTGGTTGTGTACCCTTGAGTTCAAAATGCTTAATACGTTCATGAAACCAGGAATAATATGAGGAAGATTTACTGCTAAGGGAATACTATTATTGAAGCAGTTTTATATGTTGTAAAAAATATGTTTGCGACTTGTCTGCAAGAATAAGTGTACTTATTAAAACTCTACAGCCGACCGAACCATATACATGCTTCCGAGGACAGTCATCCTAAACGCCGTTAAGTACATATACAAATGTGTATATCTTGAAATATATTAAAATACTGAAGATATATCAAAAGTATATAAAAAGGCAAAAGATTAAGGTATAAAATAACAAAGGAATTTTGAAATTATAATCTAGAGAATATCTATTTCTTGTAGTAATTTTGGATTTTCGGAGGCAGACTCTCAAACGGCTAGCCCTGCAGTAAGCTTTTATATAACATCGTTAAAACGTTGCGGTTCTTTTGAAACGTGTCAACAAAGTTTTAACTATTTCTTTCGAAGCTTTAATGTGCTATAGCTTTTGAATTTTGAGCTTCCTGAGCGTTAGTTATCAGATTTATAACACAGGCTTCAGTTGCCGATTGTAAGAAAATATCAGTTTATTTTTTGAAGGCAAGAAACGCGAATGTCCTCAGAAAAGTAAGACTATCTTACGATTATTTTAAGTTCCCTAATGGTATTCAATATGCGTTTAAAAAATGTCAGTTGTCTGTTTAGATTGACTGCCAGTTATTTTTAGTTTCTTGGAGCTAGATCTTATTTACGTTGAAGGCAGTAAATTGTCAAGGTTGGAACTAATATAAAGAAAATAAATATTTGAGACACTCTTACTAAAAATAAACGGATAGTTTAAAAAGCTTTATCATTTTAAACTACCTCACGAATTCAAAACCTGGTTGTGGAATATGAAGTAATAAGAATGAATTTTATTACCAATTTGTTAAACTTAATTATGTATTTATACCAAGATTCTGTCATGGTGTTTGTCTTCCGTGAATGACGCATTGCACATTATTTAGTTTTTATGAAACTAAATGAAACTTATGAAAAGTCTGGCTGCTTCTGCTTTCTAAACCTTTGCCCATTCGATAGTGCTAATTAACCGTTGTTGTCAATCAGTTAATAAGCATACCGAAAGTTAATCAGAAAGTTCGTATTGAAGATTAATTGCTTTTTTAAATAAACGGTGTCTGTAGCAGAAATTACTGAAAAGGCTGAGAAACTAATAAAAAGCTATCTCGTTTCTTTTTTTCTAATCCCATAATTAATTTTAATTAATACCTAATTAATTAAAATTACGATCTCAAGCATAAGGCTATTAAATCCAGGTTTCTTCTTCTGCACTGAAGCATTTTAGTTACGCGTTTTTTCTGCAATTTTATTCGAAATTATTCGTTACATTAATCTAAAAGGAAAAAATATTCATTCACTAATTAAGAAAACTAATTAAGATACTAATTGCTTAATAATTGAAATGCTTTTTTGAGAGTAAATGATCAGCTTCAGTTTATGTAGAAATACCCTATGCTTATAGAACATCAAATGATAAATGGCTGAAATGAAATAAATCAGTTCCTTTTGAAATGAGGTAAGACAATTGAAAGAAGCATATTGTTCTTCTTAATGGTGTATCGAATATAGAAAGTGAACGAAACACTTAAGTTTACTTTCGAATAATTTTATTTTCCTGAGGAATATTTGATGCATTTGCGAAAATATCTACAGCTATTTTTCAGCGTCGGATAATTTTACTTAGCTACTACTTATCATAAAATTTATTGATTTGACCTTTAGTGATTTTAATCTTGATCCGGCAAAGTGCATCTTTCATATTTGTCTTCTTTATGGGATGCAAACTGTCCAAGCCAAGTGAAACAACAGTGTAGGGAGACTCATACTTAAGACTTGTATTTTCGAAGCAAAAAGAATAAATTATATGAAATTCTAGGTCTAAATTTCATCCTAAACGGCAGTTTAAGACACATACTAAGCTCAAAGATTGGAGAATATTCTTATCAAAACAGAACAGAAACAGACAAAGTAAAATAAAAAAAATTAACAAAGCAATAATCTTGTGTTTGGTGTAGATTTAGTCAAGAATTGTATCGATTTCGAGGACAAACATGTACAAGTCTCTCTTCATCAGGAGAAAAAAATTCTGCCACAGTTCCATAATATATTCTTTTATGGCTGACTGCAATTAAGTATATGACATTTTTATCAACAACATATGTGTCTGAAACAGTAATGCTTCTTCTTTGTTAGAATAAAACTACTTTCATACGCAGCTGCCCTTTTCTCAATTGAAAAAAGTTTATTTTGTTAGCTATGATTGAAATTCGAATCTTCATAAAATACTAAAGAATTTTTGCTAGGGTAATTCTCGGGCAAAATTATATTTAATATTTTCACTTAAGTAAAATATTATATTTTAGTTGAAATTAAAATAGTTAAATAGTTTCGGAAATAATTAAAGGTTCCGAATATTTATGAGAACAGAAATTTGAAACTGAGAGAAGCATTTTGATACCTTTAATTAAATTTCATAAAATGATTCAGAAAAAAGCGCTATAATTTTTCTTTCATATAGGTTGTATATTTATCATCAAAGTTCTTGATTTTTGTTTAAAATTTCTCAAAATTTGCAGTTAATCTTAGTTGGTTTTCCATTTATAAATTAGTGATCCCGTGCCTTAGAAATGTGTCTAGTTTTCTCGGAATTCGATTAAATAACACTGTTACTTACTCGTCATTCAGAAATGATTAAAGTAATTCAAGAGTTTGGTTATAAGATATGTACAGTTTAATGGAGAAAACGTTCATATTACACAATATTACAAAATGTTTCGCTAGCAATGAGATCATTCCTTATTCGCATTAAGCCTATCAAATTAGATAATTTTATCGTTACACTTTTTCCTTCATCAAACTGTAGGCTGAAAAGTATTGAATTTCAGGAAAATTATTTAGGTACTCAAATTCTTTACTAAGTTTCATCAACATTTAGGTTTTGATAATAATTATAATTTTTCAATTTACAAACTATTGTTCTACAGATAAGAACTGTTCGGAAATTTTGTTGAAGAGTTCTTAAAACGCCTACAGTAACACGATTTTGTTCATATTTAAATTTCTCAGTTATTTCTTTTCTTGAAAAGCAACATCATCATATTTTTTGCTTTCACACATCGCCGATTCACGGAGGAATTTTTTTTTCTGCAGAGAATGCAGACAATTACTGTTAGAAAGAATTCCAGAAAAAAATGAATAGTCAGCTGAAAAACTCTCGAAATTTAAGAAGTACTCGGATTTAGATATCGACCTCTTTCTCTCTTTATCTTTGAAACATCCTTTCTCCTCTCGCAAGAGATGGCAAACGTTTCCGCTATTTCTCCGTTGGGAAGCATTCAGCTTTTCAGGTTGTTTATGATATGAAGTACGAATATACGATACGAATAGGCGAAAAGAAAGACTTTAGGAGCCTGTCTTTCTATTAGTAATTTGGTATGAATTCCAGAAGATCATTTCTGACTTCTTTTCATTTTAAAACTTAATAAGAATAGGTTATTAATGCTCTACAAAATAACCAAAAATACTGCATTACTCCATGATCCCGTTGAATAAAAAAACATGCAATATTAATACACCACATAAACTGTTAATGCTAACTTCTGAATTTATAAGTAATTCTTTAACACTTAATGCGTTATTTTCGCACTTCAAAGCAAATCACATAAAAGCTTTACCGTAAACATGCTTCAAGAAATTACTCCAATATGTTAATAAATAATCAACGCACTGTAACTATTTCACAGTTTTATTTAGAAATTAACATATTAACTATTTTATGCTACTGTCAAAACGACAATTCAGCATTATTATTAATGACTCTTTGGTGATAATAATGCTGTGGATTTTAGGCAAAGTTCTAAGTAAATACAACGGTATTGACTCAAAAGTATACTAAATAACACAGATGCGCGTATTTATCGCCGCTTGACGGCAAAATCGGCGGTCACATGACGCTACTCCCGAATGAACGATCATTGATGTTCATCATAATTACGGCTAATTTTGAATGAATCAACTGCCATATCATCAAACCACAAAAACTCCCAAATAATTTCTATCTTCTTTAGTTAAGCCAGTTTGGAGAAAAGGTTTCTATAGAACCACCCAAAATGTAACATTATATTTCTGAAAATTGATAATAATATCTGAAAGGTTTGGGTTTAAATTGGTCCTGGCTTTAAACAATCATTTAAAGATTTAAACTGATTTTCTGTTGAAGAGGCATAAAAGACCGTCATACCTTTCAATTAATTGCTGATAACACTTAACGGATTAATTCTTTTTTCATGCGCCATTTCACTCATTTTCGTTAAATTAGCTCCAGATTTTAGTCCAAAGGGATTAGAGACCCGAAGGACTATTACTTTCGTTTTGGCATTTTGCATTGGGCTCCTATAAATGTCGGTTCACTTTTCAAACTGTTGCCACAAAATGTTAGTGTCCTGCATTGTATTTGAAGAAATTAAATAATGAAAAATCTGCATAAATGTATGTATACTTCTCGCATTGTGATAAAACAACGGTACATAGAGCCATCGAATTTTGAATAACGTAATCCTACTACGAATATGGGCATGTGAAAGACCAAATTTGAAATTTGGAATTTGTTTTATTATCGATTTCCTATTTTGTAAAACTTCAACGAATGTTTGATTAACAAACTCAAGGATTTCAAAGCGAGCAGTGGCAACGTTGTACAGAAAAAACATTTTTATCTCCAACGCGCGAGTCTCTGTATCGAAAATTCTAAATTCATTTAAAACTATTTTGCGATATTGTTGTTGAACTGAATTTTATGGTTTAAGTGCGAAGAACGTGATATTTAATAAATAAATGTAACACACAAAATGTTTAAAAAAAGTTCCTTTGGATGTAATTTAAAACCAGAAACATTTCAGGGTTTTTTTTTTTTTTTTTTTTTTTTTTTTAAGAATTTTCCTAGTAGTGGGAAGTAAAACCGCGCGCTTTCACTTCAGTTTATCAACACTAGCTTTTAGCCATTACGTTATATATTATGCGTCAAAATATATCCAGTATTAAATATCAAGGGTACTCATGTATTATCCCGTCGACAGTTTAAATAGCTCGATTTAGCACCAATTATGAATGACGGTGTCTTTCTGCAGAAACGAATGGCGACTGGCCACCGCTGCCGAAATTTCCGCTAACGTTCAACGGAATAGCACGTAATTCCATTGACCCAAATGTTTTGGTCGTTGACTCAAATGAGCATACGTCCCAAATCAGCATATGATAATAGGGTAAAATTTATGTTTCGAGGTTTTAATGCAATATACTATACTGTCGCGTTGTCGCCAAAATGATGCGACATTATGGCACTTCATATCAGTAACATAAACCTTTACCTTAAACACAGCGCAAGAAATCACTTCAATATGTGAATAATCAGCACACTATAACTATTTTTTATTTTCCAAAACGAAAGTTCAACATTATTATTACCAACTTGGGCACAGTTTTGAACAAATGCAACAGGGTTGCCACAAAACCTATGCTCAATATCAAGTACACACATTAGCGCTGCCTAACCGCAAAACCCGGAAGCAAAACAACATTTACAAATTTGATATTTGAATGGAGACATTATACATATAACTAATCTTATCCGGTGTATAAAGTATATTTTCAATTATATAGGTTTAAAGACAGACTACAGCATGCAAGGCATTTTGTTGTACAGCATTTTCTAGATAATTTAAATTTATTAAGGCAACTTTTAACATTCTTTTACGTTACATTCAGATTAAAGTTCCACAGCAGAGTTAAATGTATACAAAATTTAAATGAACACACTGAATATAAAATGAAAGCTGGCCACCAAATTCGTAATGAAATTAAAAGACTGCATAATGGAACTACGTAGTAACATTATACTTAACTGTCCCCAATAATACAGCATTTAATTTAAAAACACACACATAAAATATCTCATATTTATAGTTGTCTCTTTTATTAATTAAGTCAACATTTTGTTTAGGTAAATTAAGGTAAATCAAGACGTATCCGCCGTAATATCTTTTTTAATAAACATACAATTACCTAATCTAAAATGTGTCAAAAGGCGGAGTTATAGAAATTAAGAGCAGTATAGAATTCATATCATCTTAAATCTTTCTTTGTTTAATTATATAACTTCTAATAAGAGAGAGTTTCAATAGACAAACATTGTTTGGAAAGATAATTGTGTTATAATTCAATTGGTCAGATTAACTAATGTAATGCTAGGTTGAAGTACCTATCCACAAAAATAGATTACTAATGCGTAGTTATTTCTTTGTACATTAGCTCCAATTCTGACTATGTTATTTGTTCTTTTTAATTATTACAGTAAAAAGTAATCCATAATTCAAGTTTTCAAGCCCTAATTGCTTCAATATACAGTAGCTTATTTTAATGAGAATTTCCTGCAGTCTTGTATCAAATTTTATAACAGAATTAAATTTTAATTTTTTCCAGTTTTATATGTATGAAGACTCTAATTGTAAATACACATTTATTGCTTTTCGAAAATCTCTTGAAATTATCATACCTTGTATTTAATCTGTTGCTACACTGGTAGCCGGTTCTTCTCTATCACAGCTTAAGGTTTTTTTCAATGCTACTAGGCCTCTTCTCATTGTTTTGCAGCTTCAGATACCCAGTTTGAGCATTTTCTTTGGTAACTTATATTAGAAATCTTTTTAGCAGTTTAATATAATTCTTCAAACATCTGCCATTAAGTTATGTAGTACTTTAAAAGGGCATTTGGTGATTTATAGTTATTTAAGCATTAAGTTTACTAGTTTTTCAAACCCCAGTAGTATATTATAATATAAATGACATCCACTAACCGTTATGATTCGATACCTGAGTCATGTAAATTCTGCGCAAAGCTTCCGTTGTTAAACTGAAGTAACAACAGTAATCCGAAAGCAATTAATCATATACCTCCACAAATGATTTCCGAAGCACCGTGGGAGGAAATTGAATTTCAAAGGATTAGCTGATGTTGTATAAAAGAAAGCGTAAGAAGATTGATGGAGCTTTAAGACTTCTATGGAACAATTTACTCTTGGTAAGCATTATCAATGATTTATCTGAAAAACTCTTTTTCAATTTCCGTAATGTAACAATTCTGTTGATTTCCATATACGCATGTACAATTAAATCTACGAATATATATATCTTGTGCGAGGATATAACCGCTTTTCGTTTTAATTTTTTAAACTGTATCCTTCGGTTTAGTCAGCAGGTCACAAAATCGCGGAAAGAAAATTGCAACCGAGCAACATCTGAAGAAGAAAAAGAAACAGTGAGTTATGTCACGTATGTGGGACAATTCTTCGACCTTTGCTGAGGATGTAAAAATAGGAAATACTATGTATATGTCTTCTCCTCACTTCTTTATCTCTATGCCTCTCAATCTCATTGTGTGCTTTAGTTGGAACAACTATTATAGCAAGAAGATGCTAAATAAAAGATCTTGTGGCTGTCAGTGTTTTATTGCCTTGTCATATCTTCTCTGCGTTTAAAAATTCAGCAATATTTTAACTTCTTTATTGAATACGTGCTATTTAAGTTCAAGGTTGATTAACATTGCAGAGATATTTCAGGTATATTCTTGCTTAGTATTTAATAAAATTTATATTTCTTATAATTTTAAGACAGGTTTTTACATAGATATTAGTTTTATTTAAGAATGTACTTATAAAGACTATCTTCTAGTGAGATTTAATTTCATGGAAAGTTCTGTTAACTACATTTTGCGCAAAATGATATTTAAATGTAACCTGAAGAATCATATAATCTCCCTTATTAAACACTGTAAAAGTAACTCTATTGTACAATTTTATACCTCTTTGTTTAGTTTAAAAATATTACTGCAAATACATATCTCACAAATGGGAGTTATTAAAAAATTTCTTTGTTTGTGAAATAGCAAAGGAAACACTCAGTAAATAAAATATGCATGGATGGCCATTAAAACTGATACACCATAACGCTTACAGTAAACCTAAAATTTCCACTTAAAGTGCGATACGCAAATAATTAGTGTTGCACAGCATGCGTACACTAGAGGCAACAGTAATAACACTTCTCAAAATTATAAAGAAGCTTCTGTTACTTTATATGGTCTAAACTGCTTGTAGTGCCAAATTATTATTTGGAAATCCCTTTTACTTCAGTTGGAAGTCGTGTTATACTGGGACTAAGTAAAAGGAACGCGTACTAGTATGCCTCAGACTTCGATGGCTGGATAATCGAAAGCTACTGATACTGCGGATTATGAAATTATGCATTTGTTGCTCGCATTGGTCGAAATCTAATTATTGTGATGAGAATTTACTGTCGATGAGTCCATGAGGGTCACATACAATGAAGTGTTAGAAATCAATAACTCTTCTCAGCCGTGCCCGAGGTGACATGCATCTATTCTGTATCATTCTTAGGGTAGTACAGTTGCATCATGTGTAATGAGTCTGAACATTTTGTGTTGTACTGCGTAAGTTATCCACAAGTACGGAGTGATTATGTAGGCAACGTCACAGATTGTCAGCAACAAGAAAATTATATCCGCTACCCCTCGACACTGCAACAAATACCACCAATGCCTGCAACAGCGGTGGCCTTAACGATGCATATGACGCATGTTATGTGTGAATTCGGCATTTTTCGACGAATCTTGCTTTTGCTTACAACATCATAATGACCGTATCTGTCTGTGGAGGTACCGATAAAAACGAATACTATAAGCTTACAATTTTAATATCTATAATGATTCATACATTCCAGCATCTGGATTGATGGTATGGAATGCCATTGGGTACATATTCCGTTGACATCTAGTCGCCTATCTGATTCTTTGTCCAGCGAGGACAAACGGGGCAACATGTTGCCTGTGTTGTTGTACGTTTACTGAGTACACAGAGATTTCTGCCTTAGTCACCCCGTTTTCCGAATTTCTGACGCATTGAAAATGTTGGCGTTGCCAAGAGCAGCAAAGAGAATGGCAAACTAATATCCACTAGCCAGTAAGACGCTTGAATTGAACAGAACTGAAGCAGCAAGGACTGCAATATTCATAACTGCCATTAAAATCTATTCGCCATAGCTGGTAGTATAACATCTGCTATTGCCAGGAATACCAGTTCCTCTATCTAATACTACAAAATTATCTGAAATTTTGCCATTTCATCTTTCCGTTATAATGTATTTGTAAGATAAATGTGATTCTGGTAGCTACTTTATTTCGTGCTGTAACATTTTTAATATCCAGTATTGTGTTTCTGTCCGAAGTATTAGCTTACAAGCAGATATGGTCTTATTTCTTAAATAAATTTCAATACAGCTTTAGAATATACGTTACAAACAAAAGTACGGCTTTGATTATAATGAGTCAATGCTTTCTATAATATATTTACATGGTAGATTTGTGTATCGCTCAAAAACGTTTTGTAATGAAGGCACAAATTCAAAGATAAAAATCCTAAGAAATAAAGAAAAAAAGAGATAAAAATCCTTTAAAAAAAAAGAAAGATAAAAATCCTGAAAATTTCATCGAGACTTCGCAAGGAGATGAACATGCGATCTTCGAATAATAGATATAATGCATTGTTGCCCTCCAAGAGCACACGCGAAGATTGCCAGATTTTGGTTTTACATTCTAGCCTCTTATCAACGTGACTGGTAACAAAAAACACTTTCAATAAATTCAAGTATGGTAAGTTGTATTATTTCATCATTAGAGTTCAGTCGCCAAATATTAACATAGGAGGAGTTCAGGAGCAAGCATTTGAAATTTTCACAGCGCAATTAAATTCAAAATCTCAAAATAATTCGCTGGATATGCTATTGCGGTGCAGGAGAAGATAGTAAAACATCTTTAATACCTTATAAATGCATTCAGATTTTAACATGAAATGTAATTAAAATATTTTTGTTGATCATTAGGCAATGAAAGCATTTCTTGGTTCTGTTGATGCATATGATGTAACGAAGTAAAATTTTAAAATTTATTTTTAACTTGCTAAGGCTTATTACAATGTAGTATTTGGAAATGAAAATGAAAATAGAAGCATTACCGGTATCAAATTTTGAATCTATACAATAATCTGATTAAAATAGAAAACAGAAATTTGCTTTCACTTTGCATTTGGGAAAGAAGTAGAATAATTTAATATAATTAAATGGATTTTAAATGTGCCGAAATTCAAAATAATTAAAGGCTATCTGGCTAGAAATAAACTTTTATGGTGTAATAAGGTAAAAATGTTTTAAAGTTCTGTTAAGAATTAGAAAAATCAACATATCATATCAACATTATTAAAAAACGTAACCTTATACAGTCAGTATGTTTAGCCTCAGAGACAAAGTGTGGGATTATCAGCAAGTATTCTGTAGTTTTAGATATTAATTTAGTGATAGTTCTGAGTTTAGGAAAATGATGAAAATATTTATATTTTTCCGTTCTGCGAAAAATAATTGCATTATTCATTAGCCTAGTGAAACTTTTTCTGTTGACATAAACTTAAAAAGTGCCACGAACTGATATTTTTGTAAAATGAAATGTGAAAACCCATCGAAAGACAAGGCTGATTTTTTATAGGAGTAGGAAATAGTTATTCCTACAATACGTATGCGGTATAAACCGAAAGAGACATTGTAAATATTACGTAAAACTTAATAAAAATTAAGTAAAATCGAAATTTTCTGAAATATAAATCACCAAAAAATCGTTTAAATATCTCTATTTTATTTATAAGTAAAAATAGAATCGACTGTTGGTGTCTAACGCAAAAAAACATCTTTACTGTTAAAGCAAAATTTAGGACAAAAAAAATGAACTCTGTAGCAAGTGAACTGAATAATTCATTTGCTACAAAACTCTATTATATCGTCATTATATGTTTTGTTTTGGATCCAGATTATAAGGCACAGATAAGAAAATATTTAATAGATTACAATATAAAGATAAGAAATGCTTTATAAAGCATACATTAAAAACATTTTAATGTAGGCGAGGTACACTGCTAAAAAAAAAAGGTCAGTTCTATATCTCCCATTATACTGGGCCGATTGACGAAATTCAACTTGCGTTTTTCATGTCTCGAAAGCGCGACTTAGGATATATATTAGATTTATATATAGCATTGTTGTAATATAAGTTTTTTGACACAAAATCGGACATTTTCTAAAATGACATGCCATGTTTTCCCATATTTCTATTCTACGACTCAAATTATGCCTAAATATAAAATTTTGTAAAATTTGGTACGAAATTTACAGCAAAATTCAAAAATTTATCTTGGCGGATTTTTTTCAGTTTGCGCCGAGACCAATTCACTTGGCGAAATTTTTAATATATAGAAAACTATTTTCCTTTCCCTTTTTACATTGGGCACGAGGGGAAAAAAGGCCACTTTGTTCCTACTTTCAAGTAATTTGAACAAATTGCGTAAACCGCATTTGATGTTATTATCGCTTTCAACAAACATGCCAAATTTCAAAATGCGCAAATATATAAATTCTCGTACATCTTCGGAAATTTCGAATAAAAATGTCTAATTTTTTGCAGATGTACTTAGAAATATATCTACTTTAAGATGGTGGTAAAGATTTTATATATTTTAATTCAAAATGTTTTTCGAAAAATTTATGAAAATTATTTAAATATACAAATTTTTAAAATAAATCATATAAATGGGCGAATATTATTTGGAATCAACTTAAATTTCGAAATGTGAACGGAAGAATCAAGTAAGTTTAATAAAAAAATGAGATATTACTAAATATATACCAAATTCAATTAACATTGAGAAGCTAAAATTTTGAGAGGAAATTTTTTAAAAAACTACCCGTAAAATTTTTACGAAACTTGGCAGTTTGGCGTAATTTGAGTCGTAGAATAGAAATATGGAAAATATTCGGCATGTCATGTCAGAAAAAGTCCGATTTTGTGTCCAAATACCTATATTAGAACAATGCTATATATAAAGCTAATGCATATCCTAAGTTGCGCTTTCGAGACAAAAAACGCAAGTTGAATTTCGTCAATCGGTCCAATAGAGCGGAAGACATAAATCTTTCCACCCCCCTTTTTTCGCCCCCTTTTTTGTACATTTACTTTCTCTAAACGTAAAAGGCAAGTTTTCTTTCAGTTTATTGTAATTTTGTGCAAATAAATTATGTAATTAACTTTCCCTCACATTCAAAATTATATCCAGAGCTTTATTAATGCTTTCCGATAATCAACAAATTTCTACACTAAGTATTACAAAAATTGTATCAATGCATCAAGCGCTCTCATCGCATGAATTGAAATCGAACCTTTGTGCATTTAGAATCTATAGTTTTGTTAAAGAAAACTTGTTTATAGAAAGTTAAAAAAAGTACTACAGAACAATAATAAAACATAAATCTAATAATTCATTATTTTTTCCAAAACTTTTGTTCATATTTTAGTCTAATTATTATCTTTAAAAAACTTATGTGCAATTATTTGTATTATGATTATGTTATATGTTGTATATTATAGAGAAAAATGTATAAAGTTTAATTAAGGAAGCCGTTCTTTTAAAAAGGGGTTGAGGCAGGTTGGGAATGCCTGATCTAAGAAGATGGATATTTTCACAGAGTATCATAAGCTTTTATGTTATATATCAGGGAAAAAAGAAACCAAAAATTTATTTAGCTATTCAAGAGGTGTTCAGTGACTTCAGCTAATTATCTATTAAGCTAAAAAAATTGGTAACCTTTTTTTGTGCATCTGAATGTATGTGTGGATGACGCCCTTACTTAATTATTCGTGATCTCGAGGAAACGTGATTTAAATTTTATACTGTTATTATTTTACTACTAATAGAAGGAAGCTATCTTATTGTTAAGAAATAATGACCATTTGAATTTGTCAACGTGTGATCGCATCATTGGCAAATCAACACTGTGATCACCCTCTAGATTTATATTTCTATTTTTCTGCTTAGATCTCTTTTTCCCATTATAATAAGTGATAAATAAAATAATTTATCAAATGTAGGTGCTAAACATGAAATCAAATTAATCTTATCAAGCGTATTAATTAATCGAAAATGGATGCCGGTGACATCAGAAGAAGATTATCAATGATACTCTGCATGTTATTCTTACCAGATATAATCAAACAACGGAATAAGGTTATCTAACACCTGAAGTGCTGAGTAAAGGAATATATTTTAGTTCTGAATTTATTACACTTTTCAGTCAGTATTTCAATCTTGTCAAGACGTGTTTCTCAATTATTGTCAAGTGGAAAGGTAAAAATAATTACTTCCTGGGTTAATTATTTTAAATTACTCCATTCATCGAAAAATGGGAAAAGAATTAATAAGCAGTCTTAGAAATTATGCTACAGACTTATTACAAAATGAGAAGCAATTGTTTCCTTGCTTAATAATATACAGTATGAATTTGCATGGCTCCTTTCTAAATCTCATATTTTTTTAATATAAAAATTAAATTTTGTAACATCCCCATAAGATTTAAAGATTACGTTGCATCATACCAGCATGGCATGAAGAATCCAGGAATTTCAGAGAATTTTCCTCCGTATAATAAATTTCTTATCACTCAGTACTTTAACTAAATACTGAAATAACAATCATAAATAGAATTACAAACGCCTGATCAAATCTTTATGAATCAAGTAGTCCAGTCACTTACCCTTTCAATAACCTATGAATCATACCTTAATAAGTAAAGATAAATTTAAAGTATTCCAAAGGGAAGTCCCCTCCCAGCCTTGATGACATTCACAGTGAGGTGTGCTCAAAGGATAAAGAAGGGGTGTGTCCAAGAAGTGGAAATAAAACTAACTTAAAGACAGATTATCCTGGGTCTTAGCCAGATTTCGCGGACAGTTAAACAAAAGAAAGAAGGAATAGCTATGTGTTGAACCTCGGATGAATGCTAGTGCGATAAACTGTAGCCTTTGTTCACTTTTTACTGGAACTTTTAATCTGCGATGATTCTCGAAATGTTTCGCAGCCTGGTATATTTTTGTTCGCATTGCATTATAATTTCAGCGAATGTTTATAGCATACTGTCAGCTCTTGTACGGACTGAAATAGACATTTTAATAAAATATGAATGTTGATAATTTTATAATGTTGTAGAGACATTAGATATTTTTGCAAGCAGGAGCAGTGAAAAATGAAAAACGCCTTCGCCGAGAATCGAACCACAGACCTCTGGAATACGCGCAGAGCGTGCTAATCACTACACTACGAAGGTATGCTAAGAAGGCGGGGGAAATACCTTATATACTCCCACTTTTAAAGGGCGACTGGGGTTTTAGGGGCTATAATCGCGAAATCCTGGAGATGGAGAATCAGCATCCACCACCCTTTTAGTTCGGGCGCCACTGTAGAGGCATTAGGTATTTTTTGGAAGCAGGAGAGATATGATCACTTTACTTAACCTGTTCCGCCAAATTAAGTTAATGGCACTACAGGGTTAGGAAGTTATCCTAGTCATTGAAAGCTATCTGACGGTTAGGCCACCTTTCTACCTTTTACGTTAATCTTTAGTTTCTTGGATATAATTATTTTTATTCACGTGCTTCATGATCTCTAAGGTGCCCTTGTTACAGTAATAGTTCTTGAACAGTCTATTCACAGGATATGTGATGTAGTCGGAAGGAAAGAACTGCTGCCGAAGGTGCTCTGTTAGAGGGCAGGAGAGTAGGTAATGAAGTGCATCCGCGTCTTCCCCGGGAAAACCGCAAAACCAGTTGACGTCCCGTCTGAGAAATCGTCTGTAATGGGCTGGGAATTTCCCGTGGTCGGTACAGGCCTGAAGGGAGAGTCGGTTGCCTTTAAGCCTCTTGAGAGTAGGTATTGGGAAGATGTTGTAAGTAAATCTTCCTGTGTCTTCTTCCTGCCATCATGATGGCCATGTCTTGGAATTTTGTCTTGAGGAGCCTTTTTGCAACTTCTGCGGAAAGCGGAACTTCCTTGTCAATTTCTGGTTTGAGAGCTGCAGTCTTATCTAGTTCATCCGCTTGTTCGTTGCCTTTCTGCCCGGTATGTCATTTTATCCAGTTGATCTTTAAAGGGACGGAGGAACCTAACTTCAAGAGGATATCTCTAAGTGCTGCCTTGTGCGGGTGTCTTGGAGGAAAGGAATTCAGCGCATTCAGAACGCTCATGCTATCTGTGATGAATGAAGTGTGATCTGCTGGTTGCGTACCTAACCATAGTGCTCCTTCTTTGAGTGCGAGGAACTCGGCTTGGAAGACTGAAGCATGGTTGCTCAGACGGAATTGTGCTTGATAAATTTCTTCATTGTTCGAAAAGACCGTGAACGCTGCCCCTACTCGTCCTGAGATTTTTGATCCGAAGCAGGAGAGATGAAAAATGAGCAATGCCCTCTCCGGAAATCGAACCACGGACCTCTCGGATATGCGTCGAGTGTGCTGATCACTACACTATGAAGGCATGCTAAGCAGGAGGGAGAAATATTTTACAATGTACGTAAGTCCCTATATAATTAAAAAATAGTATGAAGTAACTGCAAAGTTTTCAAGGAAACCTTTTTCTGACAGAACTTTGTCGAGTGCTAAAAACCAGAACAAAAGGAAACGAGAAGGTTATAAATATATAATAATTTACAGAAAGTATTTGTCAGAGGGCCTAACTGGTGTTGAACTCAAAGCAAATGTTTCGCACTCTGTTCGCTTCTAATTTGACACTTTTCAGTGATCATGTTAAATACAATAGTAATGTGTGATAAGGCATTAATGCTGAGAAAATCATCACCGTCTGTCGAATGTATGGATAATAAAAAAGCACCTATGTAACCAAAAGCTGCTGTGCGTAGTGAAATGGCTTGTAATATATCCAAGACATGGTTAATGAAATCGTTCCTACTTGAGAAATATGCATAGACAATCTTAAAAGTATGTATATCAAACTCTTGAAAAGGGGTTCTTTTTGCCCTCGAATTTATGAAGAAAACACCCTGTTTTAAAAACAGAAAATCTTCTAAATTGAACAAATTATTAATCACTGCAAAAGCCATTGAAATCAAGATATGCTTCTCAGTTATAATAGAGCCGTGCCCAGACATTTCTTCATTCAATATGAAACGGAAAATTTGCACCACTATTTGCAAGACAACGGAATTTGTTTGCTTATTTAATTGTTTTCAAACTTTGGTCAGCAATTTTTTTCTAAGGAATTGTTTTTATGAGAGATCGGTAATAGGTATTTTTTGTATTTAAAAACTAAATATGTATGGTTTTTTGGTTATTTGTTCTTCTCGTTTCTGGAAGTTTGCGGAAACATAATACCTTATGAGTCAGACTTACAATAATTGAATTTGCCTGTTAGAAAAAAATAGCGTGCTACCTATAGAAGAAATTCATGAAGTAACATCATCCTGGATAACGTAGTTCATATTGCAAATGGAGATAAAAACCTTTTAACAATTAGTCGCTATGTCATATTATGAGCAATTATTGGTTTAGCCAAAGAGTTTGGCTTTCTGTTACATCATACCTAACATACGACAAGTATCTTCTTTGCCAAATTTCTCCCTCTCTGATGTAGTCGTTCTCGTTTATGAAGACTGCTATATGCAAAGCAGCATTGCCAAAAAATCTGTATTGTTCCAAATGAACACTTATGACAGATACCAAAAGAGGTAATCTAATAATGGTTAAATGTCTTCTATAACTTTTTCCAGGAATATCAGGAGTGTTGGAGCACATATGTGTGTTCTGAACGGCGTTATTTAAAGGTAACTAAGTAAAATACTTTGCATTTCAAACAGAACTGTCATATAAGCACTTTCTGCGATTTCTGTAATCACAGGAACGTCTGAACAAGTTCATTTCTCAATGTGTGGAATCTTTGAGGGGTGCATTTAGTTTTCTGCATACTGCACGTACGTACGAAAAAAATGCTCCTATAGAAAATTTTGATTTTGTGTTTCCCTCATTAATCCATAAACCGATAAATATTTCGCGTTATAAAAATTCGATTCAAATTTTTTGATGCATTTGCACATTTACGGTGGAACGATACCAGATACCAGTTAATAATACTTTTCAGCTCATCTTTTGAAGGATGAAATTTCAAATAACTTTTAGTTTTACTATGAAGCAATTTTCCATGCTTCAAATATTTGGTTGTAAATAATGTTTTTACAAAGAAATTCAGTTATTAAAAAGATTTATCGTGTAAGGAAGGAGATAAATATCAATATTAACATATAGTAAAAGACTGTTTTCTATTATGCGTACGGTAATTCATATTAAAATTTTGTGATTTAGCAGATCTTTGGCATATTTATAGCTTCAGATTTTGAATAAATTTAATAGGATTTTCCTAATGAAATATCTTCTGCAACAAACGATGTTTATTTCTAGCATACCCGTAGCAAAACCGCTTTAAAAGTCACGATCATTTTAAACCCGTATATTTTAACTTTTGACTTTCTATTTGTTTTTAACGTTTCAGTTTTCTTTCAATATATTTTTTAAATGCGAGAATCTTTTATGATATCTTTATGAATCTTTTTCAATATGAATGATCTCTGGCTATGTTTTCCAATGTTAAAAAATATATTACTCAACTGCTAATTAATTGCTAAAATTGCTAAAATTAAATTATTAATGATAATTTGTACATATCGCTTCATCAAAAGTAATTACCGTATTTGCCGGCGTATAAGACGCACTTTTTTCCTTTGAAAATAGGTCTGAAAAATGGGGGGCGTCTTGTATGTCGATACTCAGATTTTGATTACATTCATTTTTGGAAATTTCCTCTATTCGAAGTTATGCGATTTTTTCTTGTTTCCTTGCGGAGTGTAGGAATATTACAGTTACGTAGAGTTCAGCGAATGCGCATGCATTTTAAATGTATGAAATTTCTACTGTTGAATTTTCTCAAATGTTTTGGCAAAGTACGGCTCAAAAACAACGTCGGCATAGCTATAACATACATACGTACAAGCTACCTGTGATTGCGTATGCTTAAGAACATGGAAACAGGGCTGCAGAGAGGCATTTCGGACCATACCCAACTGGGAAAATTATAAGAACTTGTCGGAATCAGGAAAAAGATCTAAAAAAGCAACTCATAGTAAACATAACCTACGAAGGGGAACTTCATAATGGCCTGAACTTGAGGTAAAGATGATACTTGGATTTTAGACCACAGAAAAGCAGGATTTTCAATCTCTGCAAACATTATTCATCAAGCGAAAGCAATAGCGACTGATAGAGAGATTGCGGATTTTACTGGATACACATCATGGCGTTCACGATTTATGAAGGGAAACCAGCTATATATGCGGACTAAAACAAAACACTGGATGGTTACAGGGGACAATTTGTCGTATGAGGACTCATATGCTGATTTAGAAGAGATTTCAAGTGATTCTTCATTTAGCTCTGATGATGAGATTAGGAGATGAGAGTCTGAGGTTTTGACGCAGAAGATTAAAAGGTTTTCTTTCCCAGATAGATTGGGTATTTGCAGAAAGTATTACTTGTATTTGTTTTACTTTACATTTAAAATACTATAAACTCATTATAATGATCAGTAATAAAGTTTTATCCTTCAAAAATGTGTATAGAAAAGGGGGTGCTTCTTATACTCCGGCAAATACAATAGTAATAAATATCTTTAAAAATATCTTAAAAATATTTATTAAAACACTTCTCAGTCATTATATTATTATAGCTGCCTGTAAAACTTAATTTCTTAAAACTGCATCATACTCGGTGGCTTATTCGCATTAATGGATTACCTTTGTCAAACAAGTTTATCCTAGTAAAACTTGAATTCCCTTTCTTTTGCATAAGCCGCCATATTAGTATGATGGGTGGGAAGCCGTATCTGACACGGGTGCGAATTGCAAAGAATATTTTTAGTTGATTTTCCGTCTCTCAGGTGAGTTACTGACGAAACCATCGCGGACGCAAATATAGCACAAAAAAAAAAAAAAAAAAAAAAAAAAAAAAATGTTTAAACATCGTCGTCTAAATACATCGCGAGAGAAAAGAAAGCAAGGAGAAAGCATGTGTTCTAAAACATCGTGGTCAAAAATAAAGCGGTTTAAAACATCGTCGTATAAAATAAAGCACCTACAAATCTTTGCATGGCGATAACATCGCAGACATATACTTTCAGTTTTTAAAAGTTTTACTAAATATATATTCACATACCGATCTGTGAGCGCAAGAAGGAATAAGTAATATTTCTATCTCTATATTTAATATTTTTTATCATTAACAATTTTTTGCAAAAAAAGGAAGAAGAAAATTTAAGCAATCTAAAACTGAAAATGTTATACTAAATATATGGTGCTGTAAATGTAAAATATATTTTGCTGTAATGCTGTACTAAATATATGTAATTGAAAATGTTGTACTAAATATATAAAAGTTGTACTCAATATATATTCTCATAATGATCTGTGAGCGCAAGAAGGAATGAGGAATATTTTTACCTCTATATTTAATATTTTTTAATCATTAGTAATTTTTGCAAAAAAAAAGGAGAAAGGAAATTTAAGCAATAACGAATCGAAAATGAACTAATTAGTTAAACAAATTTAACCTACTCATTTTCGGATTTTTAATGTTTAAATTTCTTTTTGCTCTTTTAGAAAAAAAAAAAAAAAAAAAAATTCAAAAATATGAAATATAAAGATAAAATATGCCTCTTTCCTTCTTGTGCTCAGAAATCATTATGTGTATATACGTTTACAACTTTTAAAGCGTGAAAAGTGCGTGTCTGAGATATTATTATCGGGTGATGATTTGTAGGTGCTTTATTTTTGACGACGATACTTTAAAATCGCGATGTTTCTTAACAGCTTTATTTTCGATAATTTATACCACGATGTTTCAGAACTGCGATGTTATGGCCTTATTTTTCCCCCTTTCCCCGATGCTTTCTATGACGATGTTTTCCCCTTGCGTCGGTTTCTCAGCGGTGTTTTTGTTCGCAATGTTTTCGCCAGATACCCTTACGTTAATATCTGTCTACCGCTTGCATATCATTTTAAGCAATGTTTCTCATTTCGGATAAAGCAGTTAAATAACTAAAACGTGTGTAGTTCCTAACCAATGCATGAGAAAGAAATGCCTGGCCATTCAAAAAATGAAAAAATAAATACTTTCGATAAAAATTTACATGATGCAATGGAAAAAGTTGAAGAATTTCAATGTCATCTCTTTTAGACCCTCAAATAGTTATTACCAATATTATAGAGAAATATTTATTAGAAACGTTCTTTTAAAAGAACTTCTACACTGCTTGGTATTTGAAGACAAATGATATTAAGAATAAATTTAGTCGTTATTGCAACTGTTTTAATCCTGACGGAAATAATTATTGGAACTAAAACGATACTTACCGAACCTGCTTTTAAATAAATGCATAAAGTTTCTGCCATTTTGTTAATAACGATTCTGTAAACATTTATTTAATCTTACAAAAGTTACAAAAGTAGTTGATTAGTAGTTTTATAGTACACATTATAAAACGAAATTGTGGCCAAATACAAAAGTAGTTTTATAGTACACATTATAAAACGAAATTGTGGCCAAATGTAAAACTATGAGAAATTTTATCTAACAACTAGCCATAGCTTAAAATATTGTAATTCATTAATGGTTTTAAAAATAATTAAATGCTATTACTTTTATCTATTTATTTTTGGCCAGTGATAAAGCAAGCAGTTTAAAAATTATTCTTCACTCTGATATAAACTAATTTTCGCTTATGTAAAAAATATTTTAATTAAAGGTATAAAATAATCCCGGTAATTCCATTAATGGGTTTTTATTAATTTTACTCAAGTAATGTGTATTTCAGAGTTGTTCTATACAATCTTTGATGAATCTATACAATCTTTGATGAATGATAAACATGCATTGATTTATTATTTTTACTTTATCAATAAAACTTTTTCTTAAGATATATTTGCAGATGAAACTGAAGCATTGATTTTTTAATGTAATAACTGAGTTAAAATGATTTTTTAAAGAAATGCGTTTTTCCTTCTTGCTCTTATTCCTCTTGGTTTGCAATCGATTATTTGGTTTTATTAATCCCACGCATTTTGAATCTAAAACTATTCGAATAAGTTGCTCTCTTTTTGTATTTAACATTTGCTGGGCTCTGTATAAAAACAAGACTTATTTCACTATTGTCTGCTTTCAGATCCATCAGATGTGTCATCTTGTCCTATTTTATGGCTGGATGTCCCATTGTTAGAATGCAGCTCTTGTTGCTTTTTTCTTCTTGGCATAAGCTTAAAAAGATCAGCTTACAAAATAATCTCTCTAGAAACAAATATTCTTTCGTCTCATTTTTATATAGAAAATATTTTCAAGTTTGTGTATCTGGATAGGCTTTCAAGCTAACTTTTATGAATGAAACTGAATTGTTAACTTAAAATATTGGCTTTACTTTAATGATTTTTAAAATTTAATTTTCAGAATTCTCATTATAGTAAGAGAGGTGAGCTTAACACGTTTAAAAAAATGTCCATATTGTTTGGAATATATTTGTCGTGCCCAGAAAGTTTTTTTTTTTTTTTTCAACTAAGTATAAAACAAAAAAAAATATATAAAAAAATCATCTTTTCAAAAAAATGTAATTACAGCAAAATATTCTTAACCGAAAAGGTGCAGAAGAATAGGAGTTTACAGTAAGTCCAATAACCAAATAGAAACCAATAACAATATCAGTATCACCAGATATTTATTGTAAACCATTTCTCCCACTTCATCGTTTCACTCTTTAGAAATACATTGTTAAACTAAGATTCCAGTGTCTTATACACAAAAATAATAGATTGCGAGCTCTGTGCTCAAATGATGACTTTTATTTTCCACATTGCTGAATGAAGTTCTATTAAAGCCAGTTATTTTTTTTAAAGTAATACTCTAGAAAGAATAAACTGGTATAAGTTAAAATATTAATATAATAAATTATAATTTTTTAGCATATCTTGAGTAAATTTTTACCGTTTATTAAAAGAGAATTGGTTCTGAATTTGACAATATTTTAGAATATATTTGAAATTAAGAAAAATATATTATGGCTATTTGAGTATTTTCTATAGTATATTGGTATCTGAGGAATATTTGTTTATCATCTCTTCGTAATGGTTCATTTAAGCATTGCATTTTTAATCATTATACTATTAAACAACACTACAATAATTTTTTACCAGAATTCTTTTCAATATCATTCATTGGTTTAATTATTTAAAAACCGTAGCTGATAAAATTAAACAAATTCTAAATTTTTTAAATTATGAATGCATGTTCTTTTAGCTTTGATTTAATTATTGATTTTATCTATTTGCTTTATACACATTTAAATCATGTGAAAGGTGAACTTAAAAGTTTAATATGAATAAAATATGCTAAACATTAATAATCGAAAACAGCATCACTCAAAATGATATATTTACATTTTTCATGAAAACGATACTGGTGATAAGTTATCCGAAAACAAAATAGCATCTAAAATCATCCATTTATCTCGGATAAATGGAGTCCTACTCTACGTTACGTGTTAAAATTTCCAGATATATGTTATTTTATCCTTGGCCTGACTGACGATCGTACTGCCAATTACTATAACTGTATAATAGCATTCTTGAAATAAAACTATAAATGTGAAAGTAGAATAAATTTTAATTAAAATAAATTATTTCAGCTTCATATTTATTATTGCTTTCCTCTTCGTGTATTTTTTATCTTTTATACTACCGCAATTTCTTAAACTGACTTAAATATAAAATAATTAATCATAATTGCTTTTCGCATTAAAAAAGTAAATCGCGTATAAAAAGTTTGGCATAAAATGTTTTTTAAAAGAATACTTTTTTGACTAATTTCAATTTTTAAAGGCAAAAGTGTTTTTCTAAGCATAATGTCTTATAATCAAAATTACAATCAAGATTAACCTACTTAGTATATTGCTCTATTTTCTTCTAATATTCATAATATTCTAGTGTCAGCGTATAGGTTCAACAGGTTTTTCGAAGCAGGAAATATGAAAAATAAGCAGTGTTTAATATTCCGAACCTCTCAACTGCTAGTCAGACGTACTTCCAGTTACACCAGGCATACTTACAAAACCACATACTTAGAGTGCCCTCATGCCGCACAGACACTATACATTTTCAAACATCCATGCCTTCTCCAGGACCCTTCGATACGACAGTCAGCGTCGCTGTCTCCCTTTTCTAGAATTTTTTTTCCTAAAAAACTAAGGCACTTTTTTTTTCTAAAAAACTAAGACACCTTTTTTAAACCTATACCTACAATCATCAATGATATGAAAAGAGGAATATATTTTGTCTACCACTGTAAAATCTTTCAAAAAATGCTTTACATTTCATACTTTAAAAATACTGTTATATAATGCTTCATGTAAATAGAATAGCAGTATTTCATCAAATTTGTATTAAACATGAGAAATATGTAACAGTATTTTCAGGTATCTATAATATTTCAAGCATACAAAAAAATACATGAACATTTATGTATTATAGTTTTAGTTTTTGAAATAGAAGCAAGATAGCTCAGCTATATGCTTACAAAGTTTTAAATTATTAATAGACCATTACAAATTAGGAAATTTTTCAGTAAAGTTAATAATCCTATGGAAGATAAATAAAAATTTAACGATTTGTATAATTTACACAAAATTAAGCAGATCAATGATGATCTTTTATTAAAGCTTTTGTTATTGTCGTCTCCCATAAATGTTATTGAGATGTAAAAAACAGAAAACATTTGTTCTTATACTTTTCAAGAAGACATATACTTAGAATACACGTAACGAGTATACATTTATTTTAGAAAAAAACAAACACAGATTTATCAAGATGAAAGACTATACAGTAATACGTCAACTAAATTCAGGAGTATGGTTCAGTATAGAAAATGTGTTATTGAATATTTCGATTATGATAATATATACTTAGTATGAAGAGGCTATTCTTGGAAGTTAAATCTTGAGGGACAATCTCCGTAATGTCCTGAAACTCCTGGGACAATCTCTCCTCGTATATATCAAGAACTTCAATTTACGATCTAAGAGTCGGCGGGAATTCCCAAATTGGTTCATTGTCCAATGCAAACGCGGCGATTAAAGCTGGGGAAGAAATCGATTTCGCTTTACCCGTCATTCTTCGGTGATGGATTTGTTCTCTAGTTCTCCTCGCCCCCACTCAGCGTATTTCGAAGAAGTCTGGGGAAAGACTTTGAAACTGTCAACTTAAACTAGGACATTATGCAATTTTATTATTAGTTGCTAAGAATGTTAAATTGAAGGGCTTAACTAGGAAGCAGCAGAATTAGAATAAATGAGATGTTGTAAAAGCATTGAAGAATGAGAGCATGTACAATACATAACTGTTTAAATAAATAGCCATCACAAAATGCAGTAAATAATATAAAATAATAAATTTTGTTATTAACAATACTTGCATCGTTCGAGGAAAAAGGAGGAAAAACAAAAGCGGCTTTCGCAAGAAGCATAAGGTACTATTTAATTTCACAGAGTTACTGAGGAAAAGGTCAACACTGGAAATCTAGAAACCAGTCACATAGTAAATTAGTATGTGAACATAAAATATTAAATCAAACAGATACCTTCTGAAACGCACTTTAGCTTTTCAGCTTATTTATTGTTGCTTAAAATATTGTATCTGTGTTATCGTATGTTGTATGATTAGTACTTCTAACTTATAAATTTAAACAGAAAAGTCAGTAATCTAATTAAAATAAATCAAAAACTGATTAAGAAAATAGGAAAAAGCAAATGTCCATTGTACATTTGCCTTAGTTCCATGCACACCAAGCCAACGGTATATCAGTTTGTGTTTTATTCTATTTCTTATTTATTTATACTTTTCTACTTTCTTATAAATATATGCATCCGTGTGTGTCAATAAACTCTCGAAGCAGGACGCTTGTGTTAGTATATTAGGTCTATACCAGTTTTCCCTAAGACGCTGTGACGATGCTCCTACGCACGTGTTCCTGTCCTATGTACAGACGACTACTAAAAGAGTCTATTTATGTCCTATATACAGACGAGATACTGTATTAGGAAACTAAATACGATCTGTATGTAAAATAAAAAATAAGATATAAAAGGACAAACTCTGAAAAGCTAATATCAACAACGAAAAAAATTAAGCTAATTGAAAAAATAATAAAAAAAACCAGCGTATCTTCAAATTGTGCGATTAGTCTGACCGCATCTAAGTTCTACGTGTAGAGAGTGATTCAGTGGTAATTCTATCTAAAAGCAACGCTCAGTTTAGTCTTAAATCGAATTTATTCGAAAATCAAAAACAAAGTAATACAATAGAAAAAGTCAATTTGAAAGGTCTAAGATCAAATCAACTGCATCAAACAAATCGAAAAAGGATTTTACTTCAGATTGTTGCCACTTATCTTTTTCTAAATCAATGCGCTTCTATTACATTTCGCATTGCGCTTCAGAAATAGAGAAAATGGTCTATTCAAACTGAAACTTTTAAAATAAATAATAACTTCGCTGAATTTGCATATAAATATGGACTGATGTGGACAGGAGACTAACGAGTCAGATTCTTGTGCAAAGAAAAGGATAAGGGATACTATTATTTATTTGCATATGAATTAAAAGGATAGCATAGGAAGACGTCATTTGTCTGAAAATAAGGAGAAATTTAGGAAATAAAAATCATGATATTGCTTTTAAGTTCTGTTTCAAATCTCGAAGTAGCAAATTGCGAAGCTCTAGTTTGTATTTCGCGTCCATTGAAAACTTTCCTGACACAAATAAAAATAAAATGTGCCAGAGTAAATACATGCGAGGAAATTTAGCTCACTAATTTTATAAAATTGAATCGTGGATATTGCATGGAAACTTTGTACTTTAATATTTACTAATGGTAAAGGTCGTGAAAGGATGGTAAGAAATATCTACACAGTAAATATCACGATTAAACCGCCCAGTCGGTATAGTGGTCAGTGAAGCTGACTGCGTTGCCAAAGGGCCTGGGTTCGAATCCCGGAGAAGGCATGGTTGTAACTGTGTGTCCCTTCATAGGGAAGGCGATGTGGACCACCTATTTGGTGCCTCCATCATAAAGAGACCGCCACATCTGGCCTTGTATAAATTAATGGACTATGTTACACTTTAACTGTTCACAATCTGCCATTAGAAAAAATATATATATAAGCTGTCTTACCTACGGTATATAGAGAAATGGATGGTAGATAGTAAGTAAGAAATTAAACAATAAAAGTTTTAGAGCAACCACTTTTTTAATTTCTATTGAAAAAAAAATTCAGGTAAATAGTAATGTTTTGACAAACGTAACAGAGTTTTAGGTTACATTTATAGGTTACATTTGTAATTGTTCACAATCTGCCATTGGAAAAAAAGATATACCGATTAACTTGTTAGATCCACAAGTTTTAGAAGTGTTCGGTACAAATTCGATGTAGCACTACATGTTGCATCGGAAGAATTGCACATCCCTATTCTTCCCAAATGGAAGATCTTTAATCACCATTCGTTGTCTACGAGAGAGAAAAACATTATCGTTTACCATGCTAGCTTCTGTATAATCCTTTTGTTCCGGATATGGAATTTCGTTGTAGATTTGAATTTACGTTCTCATACTCAATACATCGAACTTAATTAGTGCAGAATATTAAAACTACATGTGCTTGCAAACGACCTTTTTAATTAAATAATAAAAAAACTACTTTCGAGCAGATTATTGGTTATAGTAAGTATATTTGAAGTTCGGGTAAAAAGTGCTGCCATTTAAAAAAATAAATTTATTGCCAATTTATTGCAAATAGGGTTCGGTAAAATAAATCCACAACTGTATTTTGACCAATTAAGTCTTTTCTTTAATTAAATGCTTTAATTAAATTTTCATGCATTGATAATTTATGGTGATACAATATCAAGCAAATTTTCTGTTACCATTTTGGAATTGCTATTTCTAATAGCTATATTAGTTTTAAAATATATGGTTTTATGCTATACATATTGAGTTCCTGGAGGATTAGGTTTTTAAACTAACATGTTAATCTTAGCACTTTAGATTAACACTGTTTAGTCTTTAAACTAGATTCAGCATACTAAAAGGTATTGCTATTTTTCAACGTTTGTTATTTTTACATTTTAAAATCCTGAACGCTTTGAAACATAAATGCTACCATTATTCATACATATGTTAAGACTATGACTTGAAAGTTTGAGATTGGAACTGAATTTGTTTATAAATTTTACCTCCTAATTTTACAAATGTAATAATTACTTTTATTAATTCAGATCTCAGGTTATATCCAACAAAGAGATTTGTTTTGGTATAGCCTGAGTTAAGAAATTATAAAATTGAATAAAACACTTAATACTGAATGATAGTGTAAAGTTTAAACACAATATTTTACTATTTAAAGTATTTAAACAAATATTTATCTTTTTTCCCCTTTATTTACTTATATGTTATTTCTTTTTTCTAATACTGTGGTAATTTGATAGACAAATAAAAGAATATCAGAAATTTATGTTTCTAATAAAATATCTGCCAAATAAAATTTCTTTTGCAGTTAATAAAATATTAAATTGTATCGAACCAAATTTATTTAAAACAATAGCTTCTGTGAAATATTTAATAAAAAATGTGAATACAAAACACGAATAAAATAAGGATGCATTCTTAGATCAAAAGCTAAACCTTCCAGGGCTGTTTTTAAATACCCGTCCCCTGTTTCTTTTCCTACGTTTCTTTTACGTCTCATTGTTAGTCTTTGCTTGTTGTGATAAGGTTTCTTTACAATGTTCTATTCTCATCTCTGCTTTTTTCGTACCTTTTTCATGCTTACTTAATGCTACCGCTTTTTGTATCACAGTGTTAGAAACATATGTAACACTTTACCTTGCCTTCTAATATTTACTTGAAAATATTTTATTCATTTTCGGTATGCATGCTTCAAATTCAGTACGCATCCGATATAAGAAATTTCGATGTCAAAAGGCCGTGATGAGATTTCAATACAAATTAATTTACTGAAAGAACTGTACACTTAGAACTGTAGAATTTAGTATATATATGTACATGAATACTCTTATATTAGTCATCCATCATTTACCTCCTAAAAAGGATTATTAAAAACTAAATGATATCATATCACTTTTACAAGTTACTCAAAGATTAACGTTTCTACCAGCATTTTTACGGCGTGTGTGATAACCTGCCTTGGAATTTGATTTTCTAATGGAATTTGAATTAAGTATTGTATCTCTTCTTCGGGGAATTTTCTTGAATTACTAATTCTTTTGATCCTGCATAATTGTGCATTTATTGTGTTTAATTAAAACTCTTTTATAAATGTTAAAGGTCCAATGAGTAAGCTTAAGAGTGTGAAATTTGAATTCTATTTATTCTTTTATCATAAATTTTAAGTTTAGTGTAATTTAAAATATTCAAATCTAAGTAAACTATGTCATTTTGTTGTGAGTTGGTCTTGTTCATCTTTAGGCAAACAGGAAAGATAGCTCTTGGCTAGTTCGATTTTATTAAAGTTATTAAAGGTAATAATGCCATCCATATACCTATACACATTTGTAAAACATTTTTTATGCTGATTATTAAATGAAACTCTGAAAGTTGTACTCTTGCGTGAAAAGGAAAAGAATTCGCATAGCAGATGAGAAGCTTGCGCCCATCGGCAATACTTTAACTTGCTTGAAGTATTTATTATTAAAATTGATATAATTATTAAAGATTGTAACTTGTAGGAAAAGTTTCCATTTTTCTCGGGAGGTGATGTTAAAATCTGCGGAAAGAGATTTGGGAGGGAGAGTAGGCTATTGTAAATTTCTTTGAGAGGCAGAGAGGTGTATAAATTTGCAAAATCATACGTATTGATATCTTCTATTTTGAGAGTCTGAAGTATATCTAATATCTTCTTATTAATATGGATAATCCAATTAAAGTTGTGTTCTTCAAAGTGAAGGTTATGTAGAATTTCAAGAACTTGTTTGAGTATTTTGGCAAAGACAAAATCTATTTCTTTTAAATAATTTCTGGTACTATTTGCGATGAAATGGAATTTAATTTGGATTTTTGTGATATTTGAGGTGAGCATATAGGTTGGCAAAGCTGTTAAAATAGCTGTTAGGACGTATTTTAAGTTTTTATGCAGTGCTCTGAATCTTTGTAGAAGAACATTATTACTGGTGGTTAAGAGCTGGTAGGTGTTGGTGCTATAAAGTTCATTATTAATTAGATTGTAGTAGAATATTTTGCGAATGATACTAAACTTGCTTTGTCAATTTTCGTCACGATAAATTTATCTTTCAACTGGTGAATTTGATCAAAGAGTTTGTGTTTGTCAAGCACCTGTGTAAAAGAAGGTCTTTCGTAAATTCTTCTTTTAAATTCTTGAACTATTGCATCTTTCCGTTCTAGAAAGGTGGAAGTAGGGAGACTGGTGCGGTAACTTGCTAAAACTGTTAATGTATTTAGATCCTTAATAAACTATTGTATTCTGTTTCATTGCCAGCCGTTTTAGCGATTTGTAATTGAAATTTTGGGGTACATTTGGTGATTTTTGAATGCTTCAAAATTCTCTAATTTACCGAAGCATTAAAATACAGAATTTTATGAATAAATACAACTACCCTTCTAAATCCTGATATTTGCAAAATTGTAGCTCAATGTAATTCAAATATTGCTTTGTTTTTTTTCCTTGGAAATTTTACTTTTCGTATCAAAACAGTTCGTAAGTATTACATCAATTTTATTTATTTTAAACAGTATAATAGGGAAACCCACATGAGAAATGAAACATTCTAAAATACAACAATGAAAAAGAAAACCACTAAATTATTTTTTTACACTACTTTGACAAACGTTTGTACTTTGTGTCTCAGTAAAGGTGAATGAGGATGAAATGATTTTCAACTCCATTTGTCTTAGTCTGAATTAATCACTTGGCATGACATTACACGGTTTACAATTGACGATTTTCCAGCTGTTGATGTAGATTTATAGCCCTGAGAAAACGAATTTTAAACAAAAAAACAAACGATTCGAAAGAGAAAGCATTGCTAAAGTAGAATGTATTAGCTCCAAATAAATATGCACGTTTGCAAGTATATACAATGATAGCTAAACAATCACTGGTAACCTCAAACCTGATAGTCTCGAGACTTAAAATGACAATCTAAAATTTCTGCAAATTGAAATAAATCTGCTTAAAACCATGCGGTGCATATAAAGAAGATATTTATTATGCAAAGTGTAGTAGGAAAAATGGCTACAACATTAAAAGATGATAGAACATGGCAAAAGTAACAATTTTTATGTTACAGTACGGGGTGGAATATGAAATTGTAGGCGGAAACACAGAAGAGCATGTAAAACAAAAGATCGTTTTAATCATTGTTATTTACATAAACATAATGTTTAAAGTTAACAAAAATGCCAACTAAAATACATGCATCGCAACGATAACGGAACAATTGGCGTAAACTGGAAGATAATCGATATGTCACGTACTTCTGGTAAAACGACGCTAATTCTAGAGAACTATCTTCATTAAAGTAATTCTGTGTCTCGTACACGTATGTCTTTAGAGAGCAAACCGAGGCAGGAGAGATTCGGAGATTTAAGAACAAATGGTGAGTCCACTGGGTTCGATCAATTGTTTCGGAAGTTGAATACTCAAGTAGTTCTGCACTTGTTTTGTGTTACGACCCAATGTATTGCAACCACATGTACACAAGAACATTTACTACAACGACTTCTAGTAAAGCACTCAAAATTTTCTGAAAAAAATCTTCATGTGAGACTTCGTTTCGTTCCTGTTCGTTTAAAGTGATATTACATAGGGTAACTGCGCACATGGAAAACACTGGATGTAAGTTCATAAAAAATCTTTCCTAAGACTTTATAAGATAAATAATGAATACACATACATAATCAGAAGGCTGTAGAATACAAGGTGCGATAGATAGTTCTGCAATAATTCGTTCTATTGTGGCGTTCTAATGGGATATATGAGTCAGTTAACCTTTTGATGGTCATCATCGAACTCAGCTCTCATTTTAGTTAAGTACCGCAGTAAGCGTAAACTCACTTATTGTGCTTGCAAAAGCTCATAGGCTTGAAAACATGCCATTCATGGATATTGTCAAAATTTAAATTTCAAAAAATATTTGTTATTGTTAAATATGAAAATTAGGGAAATGCCTTTTGCAAGGAGGTTTTGAAAGGAAGGGTTTTGGAATGCTTATTTATTTTATCTTATGAAAGCGTTATTTTCATCATAGAATCCCGTAACATTTTGAAAGGGTTTTAAATTTCCGCAGTCTCTTCTTCCAGAAGACATTTCACACTGTCTCATCAAAAATAAACAGAAAAATCATAACAGATCAGACGAAATATCTGTTTTTTAACGTTCTTTAACTATATAACTATCGAAAAATATTTGAAATAAGGACTAAAATATTATTAGTTGAATAACTGTTACATAGCGATATCGATTTAGTATGTTAAGCCGTTACTATTTTGAAACTTTTATGCCATTTTGTTTTTCAAATTGTGGGCTATTATAAATTTTATACATGTTATTTCCTTTCTTTGAAACGTTCTCTGCCTTCATTTGATACATTTTACTATTTCTCTTTATATTTTCGGAATAAAATAAGCTACGCAAACTTATCCCAGTAATTTTAATTTAACTTGAACTTATTTCTAACATTTCTGATTTCAAATAAGATGAAATTAATTTTAATTGGTAAGGTAAACTACGAATAACTAATAATAAAAGTAATGCATAATAATAAAAGTAGCTAAAATATACCTAATAAAGATGTAGTATTAAAAATATTGAATTAATACGGCATCTTTTATTTCCTTTTTTTATAGAGAAGCGTTACATACCTAAGTATATTTGTGTCGCATTTGTTAATAAAAATGTTTCTAAATACTAACAGTTGAATAAAACAGGTGTTTATTATTTCAGTTACTATGCTTATATTCATTGTGCCCTCAAACGAATTCGAAGAGCTTCGTGACCTTCATTAATGCCAGCTTTCCAAAACGTAGCATCAATATAAATATCATAAGCAATATTTTTTCGTATCTAAAGATATTCATCGTCATTCATATCAACGATACGTAAAATGAAGAAGCTTTGTTGGCAGCCTTTACACTTAGAGAAAATCAATATGTTGATAACACTGCTTAATTAGTTTGTCAGAAATAATTATACTATTAAGTGGAATGTTCGTTCCAAATAAAAGAGCTTCAGTTTGTAGAATAGCGTAGTTATGTCCATTAATAAAATAATGTACAACTTTTCCATGGTGTTATTATCATACCTGATTTTTATCGAGAATGGTGTACTTACAATATATACTTTCATAAATGGGTCTTAAATTTCTAGTATCATATGGTATTATATAAGCATTTCTTTTCTAATGAAGTGGCTTGGTAAAGAAATATATTATTACATTATTTAATATGGAAAAAGATAACTAAGATAACGGATGACACATTGAAGCAAATATTTAGAGTCGTTGATATTCTGACAGTATCGTTCTACAAGAAACGTAAAAAACTGATTAACATTTTTAAAAAATTGTATTTAAGGAAATTCGCTAACTATGAGAACCTATTTCCCACCAAAATACATAAATCTGTGGTATTTTCTACAAAAACATGAAACTACATTATTTAATAATGTAATTTTTTAATTCTAATTATGTCCAATATAAGCTAAATGTTGTACTTTGAAATCCTCAAATGAGAGAATGAATGCGTCACGCTTTGATTTTTCTTATGATTCTACTTAACAGATTGCTACAGTCTTATGAAACACTATTCATTGCTTTGAAGAAAAGCGAATATTGAATTTGGTAACACTTTTATAGGATGTAACATCCTCTCATATTGCTTTTGTTATTGTTTGGAGAAAATAGAATAATAAAGCATAAAATACAGTGCTTGTCGTCCAGACATCCAGATGTAAAGATTCTGATCTTTAGTCATCAAGGGGCGAATATAAAAAGATCATTTAACAATACTGGCAGTGCGAAAATATGCTTTGTGATAGCACATATCAATAATTCCTACAGAATTGCTTTTTTAATGTTATGCTCATGCTTTAATTTTTGGATAAATATGCTTTAAATTTTGCTTAAAGTTAGTCAGTCTGAAATATTATTCCATCACATCAGAAGTTACGCGAGCTAAACGGCAAGAGGCATACTAGTTTAATGCAGGATGTTAATCTTAAACGTGAGCGTAACGGAAGTGTGTTTCTGTCGTCTAGTACTGTTGTAACTTTTCACCGTAGAAGGTCATCTTCAGTCATGCTTATTAATAACGGTTATTGCAATCAGCATTTAATATCAGGAATTTGGTTTTCTTTTATGGTGAATGTAGTTTTTAGAACGAATATAATTTTAAAATTTGAATAATCAAATTCCTTAAATAATAAAGCATGATCTTGTGTATTTCTGTGATTTTGCGTTATTAAACGTTGAAAACTCATTGAAGTGAAATTTTTTTAAAAGTTTACTGATCTTTGAATACCTTTGCGTTTTGAAGGCATTCACTTGTTAAATATATATTTGTAGAAATATGATGTGAAAAGCAACATAGCCATCAACAACTTCATTATTAACTTTGACCCTAACTGGCATGTAATCAGGTCACAGAGAGTTAAGCAGAGTTTATGGCTGACGAACGAGATAAGATTCACATGACTTAACGTTGTTTGATTTCCCTCATCCATTGTCTTTTCCAAGTCATACTACAAGTAAGCAATGAGTAAACACATTAAATCTGATCATAACAAGAAATTTTGAAACTCGGGCATCACGAGAAGTCAGCAATTTGGTATTTAGAACTTTACTCGTGATCTTTTGTGTTCTGAACTCTGGAAAGAATAGTCGATACGACATAAACATTACAAATCTAAAGCTGAGTTGCATACTAGCTATTTCTTTCTCTTATACTAAGTAGAAGCAGAGTCTTAGTCTATCTATTAAAATTACGTAATGTAACAAAATATAATGAAACTTTATTTTCTGTCCTTTGGAGAACAATATTAACATATGAATAAAGAAAGCGTTGATTTTTTGCAGTTAATATCATAACTTTATTTAGAATTAATTGATTGAGAACTTACAAACTTTTTCTGAAACATATTTGCGTAATAGACGTGCAGTATATGTGCAAAATAAAGCATAATTCCATATCATTCTGATAGCCCTAAAGGCACATATTACATTCCACGGATAAAAAAAAAGCTTTGTAGAGTTGTTAGATCTTAATTCAAGGTCGTAAGGATGACTAATTTTATTATCCTTGTACTACTTTATGTGTATGTATATTAACTGCCAAAAAGTTTGCGCTTGATCAACGCTGAAACAGAGAGCAAAATCAAGTTTATTGCTATCTGAGATAGTAAAGAGAAAATATCTTATGACTGTCATAAAATGGCTTTCTTATACGGCCTATAAAATTTTAAACATTTTTTGCTGCATTTCACTTAAATTTATTTCCTCGAATTTCATTAGATATATATTCTTTCATTCAATCAATTCAGTTCTCACTTCCCCGCATAAAATCTCAAAACATCTTCTTTAAAAAAATATAGGAACTGAAACATTTAAAATTAAAAAACCAAATACAGTTAAAAACTGTTAAAAAAACAATTTTTATAATTAAAATTAGAATCCCATTGTGCATAAGGGCACTGAAGTTGTTGCACCAACTGACTTAATTCACTATTATACTAAGATTTTTTCAAATGTAATCCTAGAACTATCCTAGAACTATTTTTAATCCTAGAACTATTGCGTGCAGACTAACTAAAGTATTAAAAACCTTGACCGAAACATGACAGCATAATTCAATTACTTTTAATGCAAAAAATGCACAATTTGCCAATATATAAGAGTAAAATCTGAGATCACCGAATCGAGTAATAAAGTAAGAATATATATATATATATATATATACGTGTGTGTGTGTGTGTGTATATTTACATACGTTTGGTACGGCCGATTGCAACGAAAAAGGAAGGTGCCAACTAGACGTTATAGCAGTCCCATATACAAAATTTCAATGTTCTACGGCTACTTGTTTTTAGGCTATGCGAAATATATACATACGTACTTACAGATATCCATGCAAAATAGCTTCTGGATCTATTTCAAATCCGTTTTTCAATCTATTTTGGATAAATGAGTTCTTTATTCTGTCAGTACGTACAGATGTCACGGAAAGGGCTTTCTAGAGCGTTGATCATTTTCATATACTCCTGCTTCAAATAACCTAATGACTCTACAAGTCATTAGGTTATTTGACTGCCCGAACTAAAAGATGGTGGAGGGTAATTCATCACCAACAGGATTTGGCGATTGGACCCCCTAATCCCCAGTTACCCTGCAAATGAAGGAGTACATAAGGTATTTTCTCCCTCCTTTCCGCATGCCTTCGTGGTGTAATTGAAAGCATACTTGATGCGTTTTTGAGAGGTCCAAGGTTCGAATCCTGGGAAAAGCACAGCATATTTTTCACAACTTCTGCTACAAAAAAATCTAATAACTCTACAAATGTTATATTTCTATACTGCAATTTTTCATAACACGTTAAAAAATTAATAAAAGTGAACTGTTTACTAATTTTTCTTATCATCTGCGAAATACTGTTATAATTTATTGTTAACATTATAGGGACAAACAGGCATTTTATTTTGAAGGAGGAGACGTAGAAAATATGTAGTGTCATTGCCGGAATTCAAATTCCAGACCTTTCGATAGTTAGCCAGATGTGTTTTTCAATTACACAACGAAGGCATGCCGTCATCAGGGAGAAAATATCGTGCAAGGTTTTATTATGCATTTAAACACATATATTTCTTATCAAAATGCACATTTACATTATACAGAAAACAAAAGTCCCTAATACTTCCTCTGCACAAGTTTCAATTTCCTGACAATAATAAAAACTAAATCTTTGTATTAGTGGTTGTCAAGAAGAAAGTAAAAAGCAAAATCTATCAAGACTAAAATGTATAAAAATTTGGCATAAAAAAGACAGAAAATGCATCAAAAATATGCATAGAATTTATTTATTAAATAAAAATTTTCTAGAAAAATAAGTTTTCCTCGTATTAATACAGAGAAAATTCTCTTTTTAAAATAATAATTTAGTGTCAAATATTCGGGTCAAAATATATCTAATATATCTCGTATGAATTTAATTTCAGTGTACGTAATATCCAAAGCAAGCATAGTTCGAATGAAAGTGAGGTTTGATAAAGTAATCATTTTCAAAGGATTATCTATTCAATTCTCAAATCCCATTTTAAACCCGAGCGATAGCTGGTTCTGCCGGCTTACTTTTAAATTCGTCTCACGAAAAGTTGGAGCAACTATTATAATAGTCTTAGATGTTTGAAAACAGAGTAACTTCAGCGAAAAAGGGTAATCAGTTCAGTCCTCTAAAGGTGAAGGTGAAGAATACGACAAACGAAAATTAAAAATTAAAAAAAGAAAGCCAATTCTCATAATCTTTTTATATTTTGACAAGAATATGTAAATAAATGAAATACGTAATTCATTTTTAATTTTGACTGGAACATGTAATTTGTTGAAGAATATAAAATTCAAGACTATGAAACAACAGTAAGTACAAAATATTTAGCTTTCATAAAAGTATGCAAGCTTTTTCTACTAGCCTCTAAAGGGGGTGCCTCCGTATAGGATTTTCTAAAGTTATTTGGTTTGTTTATCTCGTTATGTACCGAAAAAGTCACGTATATACCTCTGCTTTTCTTATCCATTGTAGAGACGATATGGAAATTAAAAACGAATCAAGCAGCTTCAGCAATTCGATCTTAAAATTACTGCAGATGCTTATTTTAATAGCTCTAAATTTGAGAAATGGCTAAATTAGAAAACCCTGAAGAAATGCCCCTTGTATTTCGAGTATGTTTCTCATATTCATAGAACGTGTTTTCCTCAGTGTTAGAGTTTGGTATTAATTCGAATAAACAAAAAGCTCATAATATATTTTAAAAAACCACAAGACTTCTTTGTACTATAATATTATACACATTTTTTTCTGCATTTCATTTAAACTTACTTCCTCAAATTTCATTAGAGATATATTTCTCATTCAATTAATCCAGTTCCAACTTCGCGGCAAGGCAGAAATATATAAAAACTCAAAAACCATTAAAAATTAGTCCATTAAAATTTTTAAAATGCAGAAATACATAAAACACCAAATACAGTTAAAAAATTACAATTAAAATTTGAGCTTATATACAAAATCAAGAAATTTGGCCAACAGGCAGATTTTTCGGTGACAAAACGGAAAGTGTACTATTGGTCCCACTCGGCAGAAAGACACTGAAGTTGCAGAAACTGACTTAATTCACTATTTTACTAAAGGGTTACAAATGTAAACAAATGAAGCTTACGTTAGGCTTAGCACTTAAACAACTTTTAAATTGTTTATAATTCTATAACTATTACATGCAGATAAACGGAAGGCATAAAATATTAACTGGAACATAAGAACAATATAATTAAATCATTTTCAAAACAAAAAATGCACAATTTACCAACGTATAAGAATAAAACAAATACACGTTTGGTGTGGCTGATTCAAACTAAAAACGGAGGTGAACATCTACATGTTACAGCAGTCCTATGTACAAAATTTAAGAATACTTGTTTTTGAGTTATGCGAGATACATACATACAAACAAACGTCATTAAAAATCTCTTCTGAATCCATTTTAAATCGATTTTACAATCCGTCTTAGGGAAAACATTTCTTTATTATATCCATACTTGCTGACGTAACACAAAAACATATCACCCAAATTGGATTCAAGAGCGTCAAAATGGATATTTTTGGTGAAATATAGTATCCGAAATTTTTCGCGGTTATAATACTTCCTTTAATTCATCCAAGGAAGTAAAAATAGCATTATTGTGATTCAAGAGCAAATATAGTTCTATTCTTCATTTGAAATATATTGAGGTTTTTTTACAGTAAAACTGATGTCGCTTACAAGTTAAATTTTGATAACTTTTGAGCAGAAACAAACAGCAGTTAAAAAATCTTGCTTAATAGCTTGAATAGTGAATTAGTATAGCAGCTCATAATTTAGCTTTACACTTATTAATATGAAAGTTTGTTTCATAAGTAACGTGTTCATTTTTAAAGGAACAAGTAAGGTTTTCATATCATAAAACCTAAACTTTATATAAATATATTTTGTTACTTGAAATGGTACGTTGTGAAATTCTGTTAAAATATACATTTTCCTAACTTATTCTATTAGAAACCCAACAAGTTAAATCACTAGTCCATTAAGTTTGTAAGCTATTAGCAGTCCAATAAGGTATGTTATTAATCAAATGCGTTTTTAAGCTATTATAAGTCCAGTCAGTTAATAAATTAAAATAAACTTTTAATACTTTAGAATAGCATAGTATGGGAACAGTAATAATAAATGAAGTAAAATTTCCAGACAGTGTGATAAGATTAAATATTTAAATATCAACAGTTATGCTTCGTGAATTTCATGTTCGTAAATGAGTGTCTGACGTCAATGAACCAGAGTTTAAACACAATGTGGCTGACTTGCAAAACATAGTTTACCATGTAAAGTAAAATTTATTTTTCTAGGCTGAACTTGTAAAGAAAGCAACTGATTTTCACAGTTAGTTATCTGCAATTGTATGACAAAGTAAAGTTTATATTTCTGAATTTCTACTATGTATTCCCAAAATTTTAATCATGTCAGTGGTCTGAAATAATTACTTTAGATTAAATGAAACAAGTTAACTAGCCCAAGTTTATGCTTCTCTAAATGCTCAAGAATAAATTCACTGCAAAGATATTTACCTCTTTTCAAAAAGCAAACAAGATTCTGGGACTCCTCAAAGTAAATACAAATGACTAAATCTCGGAAATGCCTAGGAAACGTTCCTTAGCAAGGTCAAAGATACTCATGCCAAATCTACAGAGTAAACACCGCCACGCGTAGTAAATTTCAATAAACGAGAGTAACAGAAGTTATTTTGAACCCTTCTTAGGTTATATCATTTCAAAACAATCCTAAATTGTTGATAACGTTATGCGTACGTCAGGTTTTTAATAGCAAACGTATGTAAATTAAAATGTGAAGATTAGGCGGAAGAAAAGTTTTAAGTTTTTATATTATATTTATCTTAAACGTATAAAATCGCACCTTTTATAGCTGAATTTGTTTATTGTTTGTTTGAAAATAGCAAAGCATTCAATGGTTAACTACCTAAGGAGAGAGGTTACTTAGTAAAAGACCTTTCCAAGAGAATTAATTTAGTATCTATGCTATCCGCAATGTATGAAACTCCGGCATTCTATTAAATACCTAAGCATTTTATAGAATGCCTGGCGCTTTTAGGCAAAGTATGAAATATAGACATTGCATATAATACCTAAGCATTCTGTGGAATGACAAATGCTCTTTTAGTCAAAGAATGAAAAAGTGTCATGATAAGGCTTTTACTTGAAAGACGTTTCTTCCTCAAAAATACAAATGTTAGTTTGAAAAATATTTAAAGACTGCGATTAAAGAACTTTTATTCAAAATACGTGAAAAAAAGTGAAATGATCTTGGTACATCATAATAAATTTGCATTCTCTATCTGGCTGAGACGGGTAGTCAATAAAATCTGCCTTAAATTCAAAAACAGTCATAGATTTCACAATAGTGTCCTTTTTAATAACATTTTGGTTTTTCTGGCAGGCCTCACACAGGTACATGTGCAGTTCAATATCATTACGTGTAACGTTTCTGTATTTGGTCGAAATTTCTTTCAACATTCTATTACGTCCTCTGTGTCCAATAGCCAAATGAGTTTCATGAAGTACGTGAAATAACTTACTGTCCGTGGCCTAATACTGTATAGTATTGACGCCTTCTTTAACAGGATAAATGAGTTTACTTTCGTTTTCCACAAACATCACATCATAGAAATTCATCAATCAATAGTCCCGTGATTACTTCTTAACAGTCATTACTAACTTCTGGTATGTAATTTCGGTTATTCGAAAAGAATCGCAAATGAAGATTCATAGTTTACCAGTTTGTCATTTTGCGTTCTATAGAACGCCTACGCAATGTGTGAAATATTTAATCGTTTCATACATTGCCGGTCAGTTTTCGGTATTCTATAGAATACCAAATTTCATACTTGCCGGTAACATTTACATTAAACTTCGTAATGTACTGCTAATTAATGCTCAGCGAATACGTATGTTGGGGGTCTAAAGAAAACTGGTTCATATTTGTATGATACATGATGAAAATTATGTAGCTTATCTGACAGCGTAACCATTCGGTCACAAACAATCTCACACGATATTATTCAATACTATTATTCAATACTTTTAACCACTTGGTAACTATTAGAAATCTTGACATTCAGTTAAAAACTATTAAAAATTTTTGAAGCACGCCATCTGATAAATGAATAAATTAAAAATACAGAGAAAAAAATTGAAGATAAGAAATAACGGAACAAGAATTTAGGCATGAATTTAAATGTGATTAAAACCCAGTCTCAAATAAAACATTAGGGTAAAAATTTAAGAAAATAAGTAAATTTCTAAGCATTAATAAAGTTTTGTAAAATGATCACTCCAAATGGGATTAGATATTAGTAAACAAGATTCGAGTGCAAATTGTTTCAAAACAAAAGACGAAATTGTGTCACATTTTACTGTTTTCAAACATGGGACGACTGAAAAGTTTTTGAAACGTAGTTACATTGCGTAAGTTAGCTGCTTCCTTTCTTAAGGGGGGTACTGAGTAAGGATGTTGTTGTTGGATTGTTGAAAGGATGTATGCAACTTAAAATCGATAAGGATCCGGTTTGATGTGGTAATCTTCATCGATAATCCGCGTGCAAATTCTATGGAAAAGTAAACTGAGATTTACAGATTAAATTTAAGTGAATACATCCAAAATTTGTAATGACCTTTTCCAAAAATCTTGCCTTCTTTGGTAAAAGTAATTTATTCTACATAAGGAATGTTTAAACTAGTAAAATGATTGACACTTAACTTCATACTCTGAAAGTTTAAACATAACAAAAATATTGTCTTTAACATAAAAATAAACAACAGAATAATAAGTTAAATCACACTGTAAATAAATTAGAAAATCACATCATAAACAAACTGGAATATTATAATGATTAATTTGAATAATTCTGTATGTGTAAAATGGAACGACAGAAATACAATCCGATGTAACTTAAAATGAACAAGCACATCACAAATGTAATGTATTGTAAAATATTATTCTGTACGTCAAATACAAATGCATGAAAGACATCATCTGTAATTAAGAAGTTCAACAGTGAATGTCAACTGAATCATGTAGAATCTGATATACTGTTTACTAATTAGAAATAATTTACAAATAGCCAGTAGATAAAATAACGTTACGATATTCGCTTTAAAAGATACTCAATAGACTCAGGTCCTGTCAAACTATTAAATTAGAAGATGCATGAAATGCATGGCAACACAAATTTCATAATTGGGAATCATCATTTATAGTCAGTATCACTAATGAAACGACTGAATGTATTTTGTTAGACAGCAACTTAAATAAAATCTTTGTCTTTATATCGTTATCATTCATTATGCATTCTGACAGAAATTAACTGCAAATTAAAGTTGAAATTTGTCATTTTGTATTTAAAAACTAATTGCAAAAGTCAGTCTTAAAAGAATTAAATTATCGTTATAAAGTATTTGTTTTACTATCAAATGTAAGTATTCGTTTGTTTTCTGATGTTACAATTTTGCCCATATTAATTCTATATTTATACACATTTTTTGTGAATTTGTTCGGATATTAGTACATTTTTTACTTAACTTTCCTAAGATTTAATTTGAGAGATTTTACATGTTTATACAAACCATTCATGAAATTCATGTATTCATGCACTCATGTAAAATTCACCTATATACATAAAACAGCTCGTAGTTTGTTTATAGACTTGAAGATTTCGAAATTTCATCCAAATTGGACATAAATTTAGCAGTATTTGGTACAGTTTATTTGAGTTTAGATATTTCTTAAAGTGTTTTAACCTCTAAAGAAAAAAAGGTAGTCCGTTTCACTTTTCGAACGGTTGCCACCAAATGTTAGAGTCCTGCATTATATCTGAGGAAAATTCTGGATATCTGAGGAAAATTTTGAAAATTCTGGAATTTTGCACCTCTCTTCTTCACGAGTACCTAGTATAAGAAAGTTCACGAAACCGCCGTTAGTTGAGTCAAAGTATTTGATACTCCGCCTAGTGAAAATTCCTTTTTCTTTTTTTTTTTTTTTTTTTTTTTTTTTTTAGTCCAAAGGGGCTTTGTCTCTGAAGGACTATTGTTTTCGTTTAGCGATTTTGCGTTGGTTCACTATAAATGTCCGTTTCACTTTTCGAACGGTTGCCAACAAATGTTAGAGTTCTGCATTATATCTGAAGAAATTAAATAATGAAAAATCAGCATAAATGTATGTATATTTCTCGCATTGTGATAAAATAACGATACATTGAGCTATCGAATTTTGAATGACGTAATCCTACTGCGAATATGGGCAAAAGCAAGTAATTCAGTCAATTGAGAGGATGACAAAATTTTCTGCGCACAATATTTAAATTTAATTTTTGGTCTCGCTGAGCGAAAAGGCACTAACGCTGGCGCACCAAATGACTTTATTTTGTTTGTTTCAAATGCAAAGAAATGGTGGCCTTGTTAGGCCTAACGCCACTTAAACCTTCAAATTGTTGATAATTCTACAGCTACTGCATGCAGATTAACTAAAGGTCTAAAAATCTTAACCGGTACATAAGAACAACATAATTCAATCACTTTTAAAGCAAAAAAGGTACAATTTATCAACATATAAAAATAAAAAATAGAGCTCTCCGAGCTGGGTAAAAGAGTGGGTATATATGTACGTATATATATGGTGCTGCCGATTGCGAAAATACGTGCACAACTACATGTTACAGCAGTCCCATATACAAAATTTCAACGTTTTAGGGTTAATTATTTTTGAGTTATGCTACATACATACGTACGTAAGTACAGATGCCACGAAAAATTATCTTCTGAATTCTATTTTAATTTATTTTTACAATCCGCTTTTGAAAATATAATCCTTTATTCTGTCCGTGCGTATAGATGTTACTCAAAAAATCGTCTAAATGGATTCGAGAGCGGTCAAAATTGATATTTTCGATGCGATATGACACTCGAAATTTTTTGCGATTACAATGCTTTCTTTACTTCGTACAAGGAAGTCTTAATTTAATTTTTAACTCATAAGCATCTAATTCCGGAGATTACTTTTCCTTTATTTTATGTTTCATTCAATTTTTTTTCTGTTTTTATACTATCTAATACTGATCTGTCTTTCATAAAAGAGGGATAAAAATTCATAATCGAAACGTAACACACATAGTGGCAATGCACTAGTTTTAATCCATTCATCGAACTTCTATTTCAGTTAATATAAGATTTCAAAAGCAGAGAAAAGTAGCGTTGGGATTTGAAAAACGAAAACAAAAGTTCCCAGTCTGTCACAATATTTCGAAGAAATTCCAGTTCTAGTGCATTTGCGGAGTCGTGATGGAAAGAATTCATCTGGAAGAATAAGAATTTAAAATGCGGAAGTTTTTTTTTTTTTTTTTTTTTTTTTTTTTTGTCAGCAGTTGAACCAATTTGATACAGTTGGTCACAAAAACATGCGACTACCAGTCTTCCCAAATAAATACGTTTCGGGATTTTCTTATTCTTTTTACTACCGAAATTTAAACAAAAATTACTATTTCTTAAAATATTTTTAGCTCTTTTTTGAGGAGATGTGAATGAATATGAGTGTTATAAGTGAACTACGTCAAAGATTTGAATAATGCACTTTCTAATTAGGATAAAATGTTAAAAAATGTAAATTATTATACTACCAAAAGATTATTCACACAGAATATGAACTATTATTATTGTAATTACCTGTAAGGTTCATATTAAATTTGAAGGAATTCATTCAACATCATTGCATTAAAATGTTTGCATTTAAAGGAAAATGAAATCTGAAAGCTCGCAGAAAATGCATAACGAAGGCACATGCGTGAAGGAATAACGACAGCGAAAAACTGTAAGTGATATTAAATTAAGCTAATTCATTCAAAATTGTTTGCATTAAAATACTTTCATGTAAAGGAATATGAAATATGAAAGCTTGTAGAAAACACATCAAATAAGGCACATGTGTGAAGGAATCTGACATGTTATTAGAGAATTATTTTTAGAGGCAAATGTTATTAAAGAAATTCATTAAAAATCGCTTGCTTTAAAATGTTTTCAATTAAAGGAATATGAAAGATGAAAACTCGTACTCGTAGAAAACGCATCAGAGAAGGCACGTGTGTGAAGGAATGCTATCAGAAAAAAACCTGTTGGCAATATTAAATTTAAAGTAATTCATTCAAAATCGTTTGCATTAAAATGCGTTCATGTAAAGGAATAGGAAATATGAAAGTTTATACAAAACACATCAAATAAGGCACATGTGTGAAGGAATACTGACAGCGACAACTGCAAGTGATATTAAAGTTAAAGAAATTCATTAAAAATCGTTTGCTTTAAAATGTTTTCATTGAAACGAATATGAAAGATGAAAGCTCGTAGAAAACGCGTCAGAGAATGCACATGAGTGAAGGAATACTGACAGTGAAAAGCAACAACTGAGGCTAAAAAAACAATTTTATTTTTCCATTGGAGAAATATTAAGAAAGTAAAAAATATATAATATTTATATTAATGTATCAATTTTAAAACATCTAAAAGCATTAAATAAACTTTAAAAAAGCTTTGGAAATCTGTGAAAATGCTTTAGCAACAAGGCCGGAGAAACAGGTTCTTACGTTCAAGGAGTTCAAAGTGAGAGAGTTCAGAAACAGTTCTTTGGACTTGTAATGTAATAGAACATCTAGACAAAAGCCATGTTGAGTCAAAGTATGAAGAAATGACTCCAGTTCTCAAAACAATATATTTATGACTCCCTGAAAAATTTTCGAATATTGTAATTTTCAACAACGTGTGAAAATTTAACATTTCCAGTTCGTCTGGACTGGAAACGATATGCACAAAACCAAGAATTGAGTTAAGAAAAGACCACCTGCAACCAGTGTAAAGTTTGAAGGCGGCTTTATCAAAAGACTGTAAAACAGACTCAGGTGTGGAAAACATTCACTTTCTCCCACAGAATGAACCAGTGTTATTTTACTAGTTGTTAAAAAAAGCATTTTTAGAATTTGCTGCGAAATTGGAAATAAGCAGTACTATTTTTAAGCATGAAAGCCATTCGTGGCATTCTTTTAAAAATCAAAGGAACAGCTGTTCATAATGCAGTGCAAAATCAAAATATATCCTCATTTGCTGAATGAAGTATTCTACAAATACATTCTATATCTCTGCATCCTACAGAATAGTCAGATTAAAATATTTTAAGTAGTCAGAAAATTACAATAAGTTAAAGAAATATATTAACAAAGAATGGAAAAAATTAACAGCATGGTTTGTAAAAATTCATTGGAGAGATTTCACACAGGGAACGAAATATATTGTTACATTTTTCTATTCTTCTGACACCAGTCGTTACGTTATATCCTTCCTTCACGTTCGTACGGGGTTCGTAGATTTGGAGTGAATAACGACGACACTTGATGAAGTATCGAAACACACTTTATTAGCAGGTATTAATCAGGACAGCTTCAAAATCTCGTTTACAGTAGTCGAACTGTTATAAACACGCTGATACGATCGGCGACACAGCTTTCACACTGTCAGGCAATAGCGGTGGAGACAGCTTCACTGCAAAGCACCCGAGTACAGCTCTCAACTCTGCTTGGTCGTTCTCGGAGCTCTACGTACTCTCAAGACTCTCCACGCGATGCACTCGACGATACACAAGAGTATAGCTCTCGACTCAGCACAGTCTAAGACAAAACTCGACGATGCACTAATTCGCGATGCACTAAAAGACTCTCTCGATGCACTCGACGACCAACTCGGCGCTAGACTTCGAGATACTCGCTCAATGACTGACTATCAGCACCCTAGACGAGGCACACACACTCGATGAGAGACACACACACACACTGCCTGACTGTGGACCAGCAGGGTTTATATAGCTTTCGGTTTGCGTTCGAGAACATTCTGGGCTAAACCAGTAAGAATTCGTTCCAGAAGGTTCTCCATCCGTCCTTGGCATATCACCAATTGTGTCACCGAATGGGCGATTTCTCGCCAAATGTGGCAACCTTGCCATACCTTGCTATTTTATGGCAACCCTAAAACTGCTTTGTGGGGAAGCCATCTCACCGTGCCCTTACATTTCGTAACAATATTTACAAAGAATGAGCAAAAATAAATTCATAGGTTTTGAAAACTTTATTACAAGGCCTAACAGATTAAAAGCGATTTTAATTCCAAACTACGAGCACCCATTTCTATGACAAGCGAAAACTGCATTTTAATATTGTAGTATCAAAATTTTTTGCGAGCTGAAAGAAATTATTTCGCTTATTATGTAATACTTGTATATTATTTTTATTAAAAATACATTTGTTTTCTCTTTAATAAATTAAAATAATGAACTTTGTTGAACAAATTTTAAGTGTAACCTGTAGACAACATATTTGTTATTGTTAAAGTTGCTACCTATTTTTCTCATTCACTGTGGGTTAGAGAAATAAAATAAATAATTATTTTGACAAAATATTGCAGTGAAGAATTAAATAAAACTGTGAAATAATATACATAAGAATGTAAGGATTATATCCCTATTCTCAACTTCATACATTAAACTTCATACTTTACATTCATCAAATTTCGAAATTTCAAACTGTTTAGAATGCTGAAAAATAACACATTTCAACATGGATGACTAGTTTCCGTTACTTAATAGCGTTCTCTAGAATAGCGCACAAAAAATTTCCATAATAGCGAAATTATAAAACAAGATGTTTTTCCCCTTTCCCTTCATTGCATTTATGAAAGCATGTCATCTATGTATGCAAAACCTAAATCTTAAAAATAAGTAAATAAATATGTTAAGGAAAAAAATCTGAAAGGTTTCGGATTTTAAATGACGTCCAAAGGAACGCTTTTTAACGTTAACGTTTTGTGTGTTACCTTTATTTATTAAATATCAAGTTCTTCGCACTTAAACCATAAAATTCAGTTCAACAACAATATCTCAAAATAATTTTAAAATGAGACATATCTTCAAAATTTCCGATACACGGTTCCTGGAGATAAAAAGGTTATTTTTCCCGTAGATTGTCGCCATTGCTCGCTTTTAAATCGTTGAGATTGTTAACCAAAAATTTGTTAATGCAATAGAAAATAAAACAAATTTCAAATTTCAAATTTCGGCTTCCAGATTCCCATATTCGGGTGGAAACGTCCTTATTCAAAATTGGATGGCTCTAGGTACCGTTATTTTATCACAATGCGAGAAACATACCTACATTTATGCAGATTCTTCATTATTTAATTTCTTTAAATTTAATACAGGGCGAATATATTTGGTGGCAACAATTTAAAAAGTGAATCGGATATTTATAGTGAACCGACGCAAAATGGCAAAACGAAAATAATAGTCCTTCAGGGAAAATTGCCCCTTTCGACTGAAAATTAATCTCAAATTTCAAATATTTAAATAATACTTAGAAAATTAACAAAATGAATGTATAAAAAATACATTCAATTTGTTTCACAAAAATATGTACTGTATAGACCAGCGATTCTCAACCTTTGACTAACACCACTACAAACTACTACTACTACCAAGGCTCTTGAACAAAAGCTCAGATCGCATAAATTTACGAGTGTTAGAGAAGAAACTCAGTAAGGATGTTGGAATTTTAATTTTTAAATTTAATTCTTAAATACTTTGTTTCTTTGCGTATCATCTATTTTTCTCTTGCGTGCCACCAGCTAAGAACACCTGGTATAGACCATTTTAATTAATTTACAATTAAGGCCAATTATTGTTTTTCTTACATAGCATTTTAATATGTTAACTTCATAAAACGAAAGTTCCTCTAATAAATAAGATATTTTTCCTTTCTAAAACACGTATATGCACACACATATAGTACTTAACAAGAAATATGCACTCTTTTGCAAAAAAAAATCGAAGCACCAAGAAGGACTTTTGCGATCGGGACGAAATTTCGTATGCAAAAATATCTTGATCGAACATGCAAATGATCAAAGTTTCAAGGCAACGAGCAGGAATTGCCTTGAAAGCGCGCATTTCTAGTGCGAATTCTCTTGTGTAAGCATAAAACTTGCGTAAAGTATAAAACAAGTAACAGAGGAGAATTTTTTTTTTCTGCTATTGTAATTCCGTAAAGTAGAAACTAAAGATGCCATTGCGACGATATCGAAGACCTTAGAGACAACTAAACGACTTCGAACGTGGTCGCATTGTAGGGTTGCGTGAAGCTGGGTGGTCATACCGAGCAATAGGCCACCACCTGCAGTGTACAGACACTGCTGTGCAAAGATGTTGACAGCAATGGTTGCTACAAGGAAACTGCCGGCAAAATGAATGCTCTGGAAGGCCAAGCAGCACAAATGCGAGGCAAGATTGGATGACTGTTGGCCAGGCCCGAACCTTCTCAACGATATCATTGTCGACTATTCAACGCACTACCAGCCACATCTATATCTTCCGTATTACCGCCTGTCTGAGGCGGGGTTACGCTCACAGACGCCTTTAAGACATTATTTAAGACTTTGACCCCACAACATCGGCGGACCGGTCTGGAGTGGTGTCGCAGCCGATCATCATGGCTGCCATCAGACTGGCATCGTATAGTGTTCAGCGATGAATCCCGCTTCACTCTTGAAGTAACAGACTGTTTGTCTCTGGAGAGGACGCGGCCAGCGGTCCCAATCAATTTTGTTTTACAAAGGCATACAGCCGTAACCCCTGGTGAGATGGTGTCGGGCGCTATTTCTTATGACATAAGGTCATAATTAGTCATCCTCCGTACATCTTTAGCAGCTCAACGATATGCTGATACCATCCTGCGGCCGGTTGCATTGCGCTTCATGGCACTTCATCCTGGGGCCATTTTCCAACAAGATAATGCCAGGCTATATACCGTTCGCATATTTGTGGACTGTCTTCGTGCGGTTGATACTCTTCCTTGGTCAGCAAGGTCACCAGACCTTTCACCAATCGAGCATGTCTGGGATATGATAGGCCCCCAGATTCGGGCACCACGAAATATCACAGATCTGGAGCGACAAATGATGAATGCCTGGCAGAATGTGTCTCAGGATGACATTAGGAACCTCTACCACTCCTTTCCTCGACAAATTCAAGCATGTATACAAAATACAAACATGCTAGGGGCGGTTCGACCAACTACTAATTTGAACACTCAATGGGGGATTGTGAGCCGTGAGCAGGTACTATGACCTTGAATTTTTAATCATTTTATTATCTGTGTATGAGCTATACACACATTCAATTTTGTCAAAAACAACCACTTCCTTCATGGTGCTTCGATTGTTTTGCAAAAGAGTATATATATATATATATATATTTATATATACAGAATGTATATATATTCTGTATATATATACAAAATATGTACAGATTTGCAGTGTATTTTTGATTATCCGCGCTGATGCCGGAGAAGCTGGTCACATGTAATCCAAGCTATCAATTTTCATGCATATTGTATGTGTTTATTTCTTAAACAAACCAATAATTTTACTTTCTTTTTGAGAAGATTTAAATATTTGTCGAATTTCACTGCATATAAATTTGAAGTGCTATTTTATCAATGTATTCGAATTCCATTTGTTCGACGAAGTCCGAGTTCTGAACAAGTTACAACAGAAGTCTTTGCACTTCCACGATTAATACAATTTTCAGTATTTTCCTCGTTCATACCTTCTGTGTTGCTCTCTGCTTCTTCTGTTCCTGTAACATTTGAAAGGGTTTCCTCATCACTCAAGCAATGAAAGCCCGGTTCTGTCGAATTGGTATCAAAGCATTCCTGTATATTTTCTCAATCATTGTTTTCGAAAAATTTTACATTTTCAAGTTTCATCATAAAATTTCAGTTATTGCTTTGACTTCTTCACAATTAGATAAATCTTTAATATGGCGTCCAATGTAGCCAACTTTTTCTAGAATTCTATTTAATTTTTTACTTTTCCTGAACTTTATCTATACAAAGTAACTAGAACTAAATCTAAAGACGCTACTCAGAAAATGCTCGGATTTATGCGTTATTGTTTTTTTACACACTCTCAAGTTTAACTTTACGTGTGCGTGAGCACAGCCACAACGGATAATCCGGAAACCGAATAATCCGCATCCGGATAATCAATAGTTCATTGTATTCAAGATTTTGTGAAATATTAAAAAACATTTTTAAGAAATCGGAACCAAATTTTACTGTACTAAATTAGAAACAATCTCGAAGAGATTATTTTACATATTTCACAAATGCTCAGTGTGCTTATTTATGTGTATCCGGCAGATATCTATGAGATAATACGTCTCGCCTCCTATGCGTGCCAGTACATCACGATTAACTAGCCTTCTGGCCTTCACATGTTTCGCTAAAAATATTTCCCTAAACTGCCACAAAAAAGAGATGTTTTCTCGATTTTAATAGCAGATTGCCTGTGGTACTTTATGCATAGTTGTATGTACCTTTGCCCTAATTTCCTGAACATACTTCAAGATATACATATATATATATACATAATTTCTTAAAGATGTCATGAAAAATATTCGAAGCCATGTAGGCATGTCCTCGCCTGTCAGGAGTAGAGAAATGTATCAAGATATGATTGTGAAGATCCTGAAGATTAACATAGAGTGCATGCACAAGGATTGATAAATCTAAAAAGTAAAAGTAAGTGTTGTGGCCACAGCATTAACATATCATATTCTCGTCCAGGGCAATCTATCTTTCTTTTGTGGCAAATTTCAATTGCGACGCTTTCGTAAATTGTCTCGATAATAGTTTATTTAATTTTTCTAAAAATATGATAGTCTATTTCAGCAATATGTAGTTCTTTTAAATTTCAGAATTATTTTATCAAATTGATTTAAAAATTTATTGAAAGTACACAAAACGGTCTTAATATTATAAATATTTCAAATAACTGACTCTGTATAATTCTATTTCTCATGATTTTTCAAAAGCGTTTCAGACAATATAAATACTATTAAAACATAAAAATGCAGTGCTACAAAAACAACGTGAATTCTATAAAAACAGCTTTAATGCTATGAAATAAAAACATGTGCTACAGAATGAAAAGTACTTGTGTTGAGGGCAAATTAAATGCTTGCTTCGTCTGTTTTGAATCAGGAAAAGGTGAAAAAAGCTACACGCGTTAATAAAAACAACAAAAAAATTTTTTTGATTACTTCTAAGTGATGCAGATGTGGTATTTTTAAACCAAATTAATTCAATTAAGTGCTTCTGTTGTTGCTCGGGAATCCATTTAAAAACCCTCCAGAAATACAGAGGGGAAAAAATCTGAATTGGAAAAAAAAAGCTCTCAAACGCTAAACTTTTAATATACGTCTTTTAATTGTTTGAGCAGATTTCATATTTGTATTTTTATTTTCCTTGAATAACCTAGCTGCACAAAAGGAACTGGATGAAAAAAAAAACCTGAGTTCCAGACTTATGAAATAACAAAGCTAAACACCATATTCCAGTTTGCCATTTCGAAAATAATATTGATAATTTAATGCAGACTGTTAAAGTAATTAAACACAGTAGCTAGCTAGTTAACTAATATTGTATATTTGAGAGTGTATTTAAAAATGCTTGTTCATGATGAAATGCATTTATATGACGTATTTAAGATAGAATACTTGTTAAATGATTGTATCAGAAATGTTACTTTTTAAACTAGAAAAAGAAAACAACAAATTGGAAGAAAAAATACGCCAATATTTAAATTTAAGAATTAGACAAAAAAGGGATTTTAGTTTGAGGTAGATACTGATTAAAAGTTTATATATATTTGCAGATTTCGAATAAAAAGTAGCAATACATTTGAATACATCATGTCTTTTGAATGTCATCTGTCTTTCGAACCGCAGAAGTATTTTTATTTTTTTTTTAAATCACCAACAATGAAAAGTAAAATATGAATATTCTAACTAGCACTAAACTCTTGCATTGACTTGAAATCCCTTTACAGATTTCAGATTTTCTAATAGTGGTGGAATTATCAAAATTAATTTTAATTTTATCCAGTAGTCCATGTAATGGATAATTTGTCAAATATATTTATTGATATGTTCATTAACATTTTTGGAGGTGCTGTTAATATTTATACAAAAGAGAACACAAAAGCGGTTTTTATTTAAAAATATTTCCGATATTAATGCATTGCTATAATTCCTTAATTAGGCTAACTTGAGAAAACGTAACATTATTCATTCTCAAGCAATAAACAATTAACAAAATATTTAGTTATGTTTTTACTTCCTTGTACGAAGTAAAAAGGAAGTATTATAATCGCAAAAAGTTTCAGGCAACATATTTCAACGAAAATATCCATTTTGACCGCTTTCGAATGAAATTTAACGATGATTTTGCGTAATATTTGTACGCAAGAACAGAATAAAAGACTCTTTTCCTCCAACAAAATTATAAAACTGCTTTAAAATTAATTCTGAAGAGAAATTTTCGTGGCGTCTGTACGAACGTATGTACGTACGTATCTCGCATAACTCAAAAACGAGTAGCCTCAGAACGTTGAAATTTTGTATATAGGACTGCTATAACATGTAGATGTGCACCTAGTATTTTGGTTGCAATCGGCTGCACCAAACGTATATAAATATATTTATATATATATCCACTCTGTTACCCGGCTCAGTGATCTCAGATTCTTTACTCTTATATGTTTGTAAATTGTAGACTTTTTGCTTTAAAAATGATTTAATTATGTTGTTCTAATCTTCCGGTTAAGGTTTCTATGCCTATAGTAAATTTGTATGCAATATTTTTAGAATTATCAACAATTTTAAAGTTGTTTAAGTGCCGCTAAGCCTACTAATTTTTTTGATGGCCATTGCTTGTTTACATTTGAAACAGCAGAATATCGGATTTGTTGCCAATCTAGAGAAACGTAGCTTCGCATCAACAAAGATAACGCCTTCATTTATTATTGAAAATTAAATCATGCTTAATCCTTTGTGGAATTTTTTTCGAGGAAATAAGTGTTTGAGGTTTACTTCGTAATTTTTAATACAGATATTTTGAGTTTTTATGTAGTTTTGTTTTGTCGCGAAGTGAGAACTGAATTAATTGAATGAGAAATACTCAATCGTCTGTGAAAAACTGTTTTTGTTTTGTTTGCATAATTTCTTTTATACATCGTTCTAGCTTTATTAAAGTATTTGAATAGAACATGAGGCAACGATTAGATAATTCTTTAAATGATATAAATTTTGTGCATTCTGAGTTATAATATGAACGAAATATAATACTGTTAAGTGAACCTAGCGCCAGAGTGTCGCTATGGTAAACAAGTAGAGTGAATTTTAAAGACTGCATTTATTCTATTGTTGTTTATGGGCTGCCGGCGAGGTAGATTTAATTCAATCCAATAAGTTTAAACGAAATGCAAGAACAAATCCGTATAATTTCATATTCCGTACAAGGAAGTCATGTGGTGTACACATCAGATTTTTTTTGATTAGAAGTAATTAATTAATTTTACCTAATTCGTAATTAGAATATCTTACTTTTACTACATTTCCTCTATCCGAGAAACTATCAAATTTTTAATTAATGTACATTTCTGATAGTAAATATTCTTTAAAACCCCAGAAATTATTTTCGTCATTCACAATTAAATATTTCGTAATGCTTAAAATTAACAATTTTTCAGGTAACTTGATAAATTTGAAAACAATTTTAAAAATTAGTTACATAGTAAACGCATCGCAAACTATAAATACAGACTCTAATATATTTACTATTTCCTTTGGTTATACCTCGCTATCTATGACGTAGAATGTCTTAAATCCATTGCTTTCGCTAAATGAAAGATAAGAATAGCGGGCAATATTATCTTTAAGAAATTACTATGTTGTCCACAGACCAAACTTAAAATTAGAAAACTGTCTTTAATAACTTTATCTGAGCAGCTTCATCACAGAAAGGCCAAATGCCTTTCCAAAGTTCAAAGGGAAAGATATTCTAATGCCGAAATTGTGAGCCACCAGTTTGAAGGAGAAACAGGGATAACTTATTGAGATTCTAATGCAGTTTCATTCCTCTAATCATGTCATTTAAGTTGGGTTTGTGACATATTGGAATATTTAGATCCTTAAATGGTCGAGAGATATTCACGTATTAAAAAAGTTCTCTCGATGTACCGGTCATCAAGAATGTTAACGATAATGAAACTTAGAACATGATGTTTCAAATTTAAATTCTACCTTCATATCCACTGTTGTGATTTACTGTTTTATTGAAATAAATTCTTCTACTTCAAATCTCTTACGAATGTATATTATCTAATACTGTAAGTTGCTTTCTACCTCTTTACCGTGTGTGCCTTCGTGGTATACTTGAAACGCACGTCTGTCTAGCAATCTGCAGATCTAGAGTTCGAATCTGGCCGAGTGTATCCAGGGTCCTTAATGTTTCTCTGCTTCATAAATTTCGAAATGACTCTACAAAGGTGCCCAAATTAGTGGACAATAATTCGTCACCCTCAGTTTTGAAGATTAGGTCCCTTCCTCTCTAGTCGCCCTTTGAGTGGGGGAGACAGTAAGGTTTGTCTCTCTCCTTATCATATGCCTTTATGGTGTAACTTGGAAGCACATCCAGCTGGTAATTGGAAAGTCCGAAGTTCAAATCCCAGTGAGGTCATTAGTCATGTATTAAGTCTTCCGTTTCGACAAACCTAATAACCGATTCTATAGCAAGAGGCGTGAACAACCGTTACAAATTAGATAACTCTGAAATTCTTTGAATTAGAGAATATTTTAAAAGTAATCCATTTGTGAAGCATAGCACACATCCCTTTGGAAAAAGAAAAGGCAGTAATATCGAGTATAAAAGTATAAATAAGTTATGCATTATTTAATCTGCTTTCCATAGCTTAGTAATATTTCCATAGCCTATGTGAAGAAAGTCGGGGTTCAAAATATAATATACGTTTGCCTTTATATTGTTTTATTATAGACATGAAAGGGTTTTTGCGGTAATAACAAATGTACACGATAAAAAATTTCACAAAGAATTAGTTTCCATTCATCTTGAAATAATTTAGTGAGCTGTTTGTGCAAATTTATTGGTAAGTAGTGAGAAAATATTTATTTTGAAATCGTCAAAGCATAGAATTTTTCTGAATCGCGCATTGAATGCATAACTAACCAATAAAATTTAAAGTAATTCAAGCTGCCTGTTGGTTTGATGGTATAGGAGCCGGCTGCCTTAATTCTGATCCCGAACTTGAATCCCGGTGAAAGCATGAATGTTTTAATATGGGGAACGTGGTGACACATCAGAGATCTGTAGAAGGATTTTTCTCATAGAACATTTGGTATGATACATAGCTGAATTGTTCTTAGACTTATTACCTAATTTTGTTCTATCCAAAATTACAAAAGAGTTTTCTCCTCTCTTTCAAACAAAATTCATTGATTTGTGTCTTTTTTCGCTTCTGTGATATTTTATAAAGGCACATAATTAGAGAACTAAGATTAATTATTTAATTAACTATTTTCTCGAATTTGGAGAAGAATATTATATTATAGGCCGTATTAGAAGTGCTCAAAGATTCTGCCAATGATAGACGCAGTACAGAGGTCCTCGTCAGGATAAAATTTGCGGACTTCATTCGGTTTTACTGTCATACAAGTGAGTTTTATCACAACAATAAATGCGAAAAATCTAGTTTATTGCTAATTGCTGAATGCAGAAACAGAACGTTAATCTACCATCTGACCATGCACGCAGTTTTATCTCACAGTCTTAATAATGGGGTTAGTAAGCAACATACAATCTAACCCGCTAATTAGGTTATCAGACCGAAGTGTTTCCCTAGTGGAAGAAATTGACGTCTCAAACAGTGGATGAAATTAATCTCAATAGATGTCGCCTACAATTTAGCATATCATAATAATTCGTCACACATAAGCACCGAAATGATGACAATGCGAGATCTCTATCTCTCATTATAGCGAATCATTTAAACAGGACTTCGTTTTGGGATTAACAATTACCTCTCATGATTACCGATAAATTAATCTCATATATACCTTACAAATGTTTTACATCTGTCGATCTCATAAAATTTATAGCAATTGCGTATCATCCAAGAACACTCAAAAAACGCGTTAGTGTAGCATCTTGATATCCCATTAATGTTTGCCCTATATGTACCTTTTTTGACCAGATGGTATTTTAAGCATCTCATTAGCAAGCGGCACTTCCCAAAATTTAAAGCATTGTTTAGATCAGCAATTCCCAACCTGTGCTCCACCGAGAAATTAATGGCTGCACCTACACTTCCCACGAGATCCGCATCCGTTCCAGGAATATAAAATGAATAAAATTTGATGAAATGAATGTATAAGGTACAAAAAGTAAAATCAAACTCAAAAGAACTTGAAATCCTGTTCTAAACAGGAATTTGTTCAGCTCAGTTTCGAAACTCTTCTAAAACACCACGCGTCATTTGCTTGAGGACAAGTGACGTAATAGTTTATTTATCATGAAAAACAAATGAAGACAAATGTTTTGGATCCTATAATACATTTCCTTTCCTCAAGCCTCAAATAGTAGAAACGGCGTTTTGTGCGACTGCTGGTTATTGTGACCGTCCTGATCGGTAAAGTTCTTAAACAGTGCTATACCATTCAGGCTGCCTATGTCAGATACAGGTACAGGCAGAAATGGGCGAGACGCCAGAAGTTCACCATTGGTCGTACATATGTAATCCCGCCAATCTAGCTCGCAGTTATGCCTTAATTTTGAGGAAGAACGTCCCAGGAAGAGGCCCGGACAAGGAAATGTGGACGAAGCACCAGATTTCGCGATCGGATTTACAGGTTTTTGGTTTTCTCTGTCGCATTACTCGTATCTCTCTACCCCCACTAGCGATCTTTTGAAAGGGCTTTCGGCTCGCCTTTGATTTTGAGTGCCTCCTTGCCTCAAAAACAATATAAGTTTTTAACATATATATTTATAAACATATATGTCATGTCCAGGATTTGAACCTGCGTTCATTGATCACTAATTGGTCACGAACCACTACACCGGCTGTGCGGCTGGCTGCCACATCTTTATTCTGCGCCATGGGGCTCTAAAATTACTGGCGAGCCGAAATGCCTCTAGAAAGCTTTGATGGTTGCGAAAGAGGGGGGAGAAGACTCTCGAATCCAGCCCTTGGGATCTCTACATTACTTTTGGGGTAGAGTTGCAGAGTTAGTGCTATGAAAAAGTACCTGTACGACAAGTGGTAAAATTCTGGTGTTCTGCCAACTTTTACCTGCAGCTACTGCTCAAGGATTCGAAGTCGAAGCTTTTGTGAAGTGATGATTGATTTATAGTTCTTTTATTTGACTATTTTTAATCAATAGGTCAACTACGAGATGCATATTTTAATATATGATTAATATTTTATAAGCAGTTATAAAACACTTAACGTATAATGGTTAAAATTTGCAGTTTTAAAACGCTCCTCATAACAGTGAGAACAAAGAAAAACGAGATCTTTTAGTTTAGTTTTGGGTCAGATCGGTATTTTTGACTACATGATGTTAATAATATTTATCACAGAAATAAACGTTTTAGGTTTTTCTTTTATCATACTGCTGAAATTTTTATTACGCTGTTGAAAAATATTGTACCTTCACTAACAGTGAACAAAAATTGGAAAAAGTTTCTATGATTACAAAGTGGAGATTCGATCACTCATCTTTGTATTCTATGGATCTGAAGCTTGTCATTCATAACATTTTTGTATCTCTCCATTTAATTTGTGATCCTGATAGCAGTAACTCTAAAATAATTTATTACGAGAGAATGTAGACCTTTAATAATAGGGTTCTGTTGAATTTCTATGAAACGTAACTGTAGAAAAAAATCAATATTCAGTGTAGCAATGTTTTATATTAAGGTAGAGTACTTTCACTCAATCATTTAATTTTTTAGTGATTGATAATAAGGTGATTAACTATATTACTAATAATTTATCTATTATATTTGCGGCGCAAAAATGAAAGAATTAAATTCTATTTACACGAAAATAAACAGAGAAATAAAGAATGAACACCTACTATTAAACATCATTATTGCATAGATGGATACATTTTTTTCAACTGTCTGCTAATACTTAGCCAATAAGTATCGGGACAAACTGTGGACAGAGGCGCGATTTCACCGGTTCAAATGACGAAAGCATGGCAAAATCATTTATCCCCCTCGTGCTAAAACCACTAAGCTTGGAAACACTGGCTTAGACCGTTATCTCCATAGGAATCATTCCTGATAGACATGGGGGAATTCTGATTTTTATTAAATCCGAATCCTGAAAGGTTTTCGAATATTACTAAGCTCGGTGATTTAAATAATAAGGAAAAGAAAAGACCTTTACTTAATGTTAAAAGTTTTGAATTAAATCAAGACATAAAATATGCGTTTCTGAGGAAGGAGAATTCAAGAGCACAATTTTTAAAATTACAACTATATTTATCAAAAAGATACATAAGAAATTCGATAAATAAAGTGCATAATTAAAACTCTTGAATCTTGAGATTCATTTGCTCAAACTTTCATTTGAAAAACAAAAACCTAATAGAAGTTTAACATTTTTGGAAAAAAAAATATTGCAAATCAAAGCCAGGGAAGAAGGAGGATGTTTATGTCAACGGTTGGCATAGTAGATAAACACCTAACGCAAAACGCTAAATTATTTCCAGGAAATTAAGGCTGTTGTTACATTCAGGGTCGCCACGAGGAGATATTTTTATTTTATTTATACTTGTAAATCATTTTTATCGGATGTCAGGGACAAGGAAATGTGGACGAAGCACCAGATTTCGCGATCGGATTTACAGGTTTTTGGTTTTCTCTGTCGCATTACTGTTCTAGGATAACAACCATCAGGAGGTTCATCGCCTCGGGAACCAGGTCAGCAAAGAATCCACTACGCTGTGTGTAGCATTCTCACTTTTCTCCTACTGGGCGGCCCTCCATGTTGCTGGTCTTTGTCATGCATTCTGCATTTCTTTATATAAAATCTAATTATTTTATTTTGAAATACCAATTAATAATTTGATAATTTTGGTGTCTATTTATATTTCGTTGTTCATGGGTACATTATTTATTCGTTTCATAAAGGATCCTATTGGATGCGTGTATAATTATTTCATTTCATTAGTTTTGGCATATTCTGTCCTGTCATATGCCATGAGTTGAATCACAATTTTTTAGATTTCTGTTTGGATTGCTTCACATTCAGGATATACCTGATAACTTCTAGTGCGACTGGCTGCCTGGTTTTGATATAGTTTTCTTTTGTGAGTTGAAAGTTAAATATATAAAGTTCGGAGGTGCTCGTTTTCCCACATGTCCATATATCTGTTTCACTTAGATTTCGAGCAAAATAGTATAAAAAAAACGGTCATGTCTCGTTATGAAGAGCTTTATTGAGAAATTTATGAGATGTGGTTATACAAGGGGGACTTGCGCATTTTATATACTCTTCTTCAACCTTGTGCTTCATTCCATTCGCTTTTCCAGATTTCAAATGTTCTTTTTCTTAAGGAGCTCTTAATATGAGTTCTTAGGAGTAGTATTTCTACTGTAGACAGTGATTCATTCTGTAGCTCTTTTCTGGCAAGTACATCTGCTTTTCCATTATACGCTTGCCCAGTATGGTTTTTACCCATTTTATTACTACTTTAGTATTGTAGTTTTCCAGTGCTATATCGTAAATGCCTTAAACAATTTGAGATTTATTTCTGTAATCTGCAATTGCTTGAGCTGCCTGACTGACTGAAAAAATTGTAATTAAGTTAACGTTTTGATGTGTTGCCCAAGTAATTGTTGATGTTACAACTGTCAGCTCGGCTTGGAATGCGTCGTTACATTCACGCAGGTGGCTTTTCCAGATTTCTTATTCAAGTTCTGAAATTAGAATAACATGCGCATTCCCAACTTTGTTTTTAATTTTCGACCCATCTGTGTCACCCATTGGTTATTCGACTACTGTATTAATATCTGCTTTGATATCAATTTTGATATTCGAATCTGATGTTGGGCTCTGCAAGTATGGGTTCCTTGGAAACTCGTTCTTGATTATTACTGTATAGCAGTTTTTTTAATTATAGAATTCTTAATTAGTTTTTTCTTCTGCTCGAATGTGCAGTGAGGGAATTCCTATTAGCACACATAAGGCGGCAGGAATGATCGTTGGATTGAAGCCACTGTTCTTCATTTGAGTGCGTTCATTGGGTCTGCCCAAACAGCTGCTCCGTAAAGCACCATCTTTTCAGTTACTGAGCAATAAAGGATATTTTGCATTTTTAACTAATGTATTTTTCCCATATACTATTTTACTCGAAATCTAAGCGAAACAGATATATATGCATGTGTAGGGAAAGGGGTGGCCCCGAGCGTTATATATTTAGTTGTCAACTCACAAAAAATTATACCAAAACCAGGCAGCCAATCACACTGGAAGATATCAGAAATATCCTGAGGAGTTAAGATAAAAAAATTTTGAAAATTATTATGCAACTTTTAACAAAACAGAAATATGCTGAAACTAATGAAATGCATAATATTTATACATGCATCCAGCAGGATCCTCAATGAAACGAATAAGAATGTACCTTTGAACACTGAATGTTAATAAAACTAAGCTTATTATTGACAGCCAAATCCAATAGAACATATCTATTGGATATCAATAAAACTAAGCTTTCCAACTTCTAAATTAAAACGTGTAATATTTGGTTACTTTAGAATTCAAAATATTTGAAAACGGCGGGAGGATTCGAGTGTTCTTACCTCGAACTTTTTCTACTATTTGTATGATTCCATAGTTCGAAAGTCCCATCCCTTGTTTCTAAACTTGAAATTTAGAATTAGAATGTTGCAACTTGTGTCATGAGTACTAAAAGATAATGTTATTGTTATTTTGTTAAATATTTACTGTGTTTACAATCCAACATCAAGCATAGGAAAGCTGTCGAAGCATATATAAAAGCAAAGTTTAAACAAGTTCTAATACCACAAAAAATATTATCTTTTTCATTATCAACTCTACCTTCTTTCTTTATTTTTCCACTTAAATTTGAACGGCGAAAACAGGGAAATGCAAAGTTACAGGGAGAACAGCGTGTTATTGCTCCTTTTTCGCAAACAGAGCTTATGTGTACTTATCTCTCGCCAAAAGCAATTTTGACAGCTTCATGAGCATACACTACAGGAGGGAATTTTAAACAACAGATTTAAAATGACTCTTCTTACCCCGCTTTTGATTTATTGGATCATTATTTTTTTCCTGCGCATTTATAGGTTATTTTGAAATACGAGGAGGAAAAGAAAGTCTTCACCTAAGAACTATATTTTCCCGAAATGTTCCTTGAGATAATTAAGTTACAGAATTTCTTTCTTTCTTTTTTTTTTTTTTTTTTTTTCATTAATCAGTTAATTACCGTCGACAAGAATTTTATTTTAGCTAATTTTCCTCTGGTTAAACACTTTGAAAAAAATTATTTTGTTCTTTCATTATGATTCGTAAAAAGTTATACTGCTATTTATTTTTTCGAGACTCTAAAAATGTTTACGGAAAAACACAACCCCCCGTCCAACAAACAACAGGAATTTGAAAATTTCTAATTGTAGTCTAATACCTTAAATAATTTACCATCAATGTTTTAAATTGTTGAAAACATTTACTTTGAATATTATAAAGGTAACCATAAGCAAAATATAATTTAGTATTGCATGCCGATTTCACTTCAGCCCTTAAAAACATATTTAAGGTAAGTAGTTCCGATAGGCCGATTTATATATGTTTGAATCTCCTAGAAATTAAAAATATGAAATATAAAATCTAAATAATTCTAAATAAAAACTAAATAATAATACATTTACCGCGATTACTATTTTATGGCAACACTGAGCGAAGTGGGGAATTGTGAACTTATTTAATAAAGAATAACTTCAGTTTATTCAAGATATACTCCTACATTTAATTCATTCGGTCGCTAGCCCACCTTGCTTGCTACAATTATTTGCCTTAGGTAGCATGTAATGCTTTCTGATATTTTGCCGGGACAACAAATTCGCGAACAGAAAACATTAAATAAACTGAACAAGTTTCCTTCAAGGTTAAAAGGAATTTCTTCAACCACAGACTTTGTCATTATTTTATATACACCTTGCAAAAAAGGAAAAAGGCACAGATCTACATTTCCCGTTCTATTGGCCGATTGATGAAATTTAACTTACGTTTTTCATGTCTCGAAAGAGCGACTTAGGATATACATTAGATTTATGTTGCTCTAACGTAGGTATTCTAACACAAAATCGGACTTTTTCTGAAATGACATAAGGACTTTTTTCCATATTTCGATTCTACGACTGAAATTATGCCTAAATATTAAATTTTTACAGTTTGATGAGAAACTTTACCGAGAAATTATAAAATTTGTCTTGGCGCATATTTTTTCAGTTTAAGCCAAGAATAATGCACTTGGCGAAATTCTTAATATGGTAACCAGTTTTCTTTTCCCTTTCACTGTGCACGAGCGTAAAAAAAAGAGACTTGGTTCATTCTTTCAAATAATTTTAACAAAGTGTATAAGACACATTAAGCGTCATTATCGCTTATAACAATTATGCTAAGTTTCAAAACTCGTCAGTATATAAATTCATGTATATCTTCAGAAATTTTAAATAAAAAATTCTAATTTTTTGCAGGTATGCCTAAAAATACATCTTCTTTAAGATGATACAAATATTTTATAGTTTGTAATTCAAAATGTTTTCGAAACATCCATAAAAATACAAATTTTAAAAACAAATCATAAAATAGTTGTAACTTTTATTTGGAGTGAGCTTAAATTTCGAATTTTGAAAGAAGTAATCAAGTAAATTTAATAACAAAAGAATTTTTAACAAATATGTACCAATTTAATTAGCACTGAGGAGCTTAAATTTTGAGAGCTATTTTTTTTAAAACTGTTCATGCGATTTTTACAAAACTTGGCACTTTGGTTTAATTTGAGGCGTAGAATCGAAATGTAGAAAAAAATTGGTATATCATTTTCAGAAATCGTTCGATTTTATCTCAGAATACCTATGTTAGAATGGTATATATAAATGGTATATATAAATGCTATATATAAATATGCTATATATAAATGTAATATATATTTTAAATCGCGCTTTGGAGATATGGCTTGAATTTTTTCCTAGATTTAAATAGCACAAAAATGTAACATAGTAAAACATACATTCTCTAAGAAAGTATCCGATGAATTTCGCTGAACGTACATGGCATGTAGCTTGGCTATATATAAGTCTCAGCAAATATGCAGCTTATAATGCAATTTAGGTGCACATTTCCTAAGCATCGTATGGATGGGCTATAAATGGGCACGGTAAATATGCAGCCTATAAAATAGCTGTTACGTACTATAACAGACTTGTTCCGTGAATGTTTGTTCAACCATAAACGCCCCTGACCATACCTTAATGTAATTTAAGTTAAATATATGAAGATTATGCGTTTTATTTCAAACAAACGGAAATAACTTCTTTAAACTAATTCCAATATTTACAAATAAAGCTAAGTTTGGTGTTTATATTTTTGAAGCCTATATATATAAAATTAATTTTATTATTATTTTTTAACTCAAAGAGAAATGTGTAATGTGTTAAGGAAATAAAAATAACTTCACTGTTTAATTTTTTGAAAACGTGTATTTTTGTTTCACTTACGTATTTTTATGCAATCGTATTGCATTAAAATACATGAAAAGAAAAAAGTATAATTTTTCTACGTGCATTCCAGTAAATAAGCATTTGATTCTATAGAAAAGAGAAAGCAAACCACTTATTCGGATGGACTTGTCTCAGAAAACCCATGTTTATAATTATGCGCTATTTAGCCTGTTTTATTTATTCAGGTAATTAGAAACACAGCCAACTCTATAGTGGCCTTGAAGCGCAAAAATCACGTGAACCAGATGTGTTTTTGTGCTAGTGTGTGATTGCGAACCCGTGGTCGTGAATTGTTTTGGATATATACTCGTATTATGCTAATAGCGTTATGTAAGTGGGTTATTTTGCTATTCTAAGTGATTTTAAATAACTTAAGCTTTATGCAATGGTAAATAATAGTTTTATCTATATTTCGGTTTATATCTTTTTAATTTTTACGTTTGTTTGGGAAAATTTGTAACTGTTCTCAAGCTTATCCAAGTGTTTCGTTTTAGCATCGAATACATTTACTCTAGTTTGAACATTTTGCGTAGTATTGTTTGGAATATTTGTTTGGTACTACTTTAGAAATTCTTAATTTTGATTACGTCTTTCTAATAACATATTTGAATACAGAATGCCTCGAAACTGCAATGCATTTGGTTGCAAATCCAATTACGACAAAAACGAGAATGTCACTACTTACTCTTTATCTAAATCACCTAAAATAAGAGCTGAATGGACAAATTGAATGGACAAATTCCGCGAGATTTAAGTAAATTAAAAAAAACCATAATTTGTATGAAGCATTTTGATGAATCACAGATAATTATTAGAAAGTGAGAAGAAGCTTCGTTTTAAAAGCAATATAATTTCATTATCAAATATCAATGTCCCTTTAACGTCTCTTTTACCAGATTACGATAAGGATTCCATCTTTACCTTTGTGAATATTGATGATTAATCAAATTTACTAATTAATGATTTTTCTATAGAAAATGTTCCTTCTGATATTTTACCAGTACTAGTTTATGTTTCAGGTTATGGTTCCATGAAAGAATTAAGGGTGGTAAAATGCAGTATTTGCCAGGACTGGTTGCAAATTGTTCATTCGGTAGATATAGCAGCTGTTATTTTTGGTTTTCTTAAAGAATTAGATAGGGGGGAAATTAACTTTACCATTTGAAGTTGCTTTACAAATTTCTTATTTGGTGAAATTCTTAAAAACATGTAATATACATTTCTCATATCAGGAAAGCAACTGGGTATTTTATATTATTTTGCATACAGTTAGGTCAAATTAACTTTAACTTAAAAGATTCTTGCACTTGTGGAATGACTTTGCAAGCCCGGTTAGAAAATATATGTTTGATAACTTGTAAAAACTTGTTAAATTATTATACAAAGTATAAAAATGACAAAATTACTGTAAAATGTTCATATAGAAAAAGTTAAAGAATTTACCAATTAATTTCAGTTAATAAGTTACAACTGTTTATTTTTATGTATGGTTCTGCATAAATTATGTATAATATGTAGCATGCGTGTATATGGTATAGCTCCAAGTTTTATGAATCTATTTTTGATAGTGGAATAGTCCTGTAATTTGGGAATACCACTTTAAAAAAAACGAGCCTAATCACTTACCTCTTAGGTGGTTTGAAAAAAGTGATACAACATAAAATTGGAGCTGGCACAAATAGAAGGCCGTCCTTTTTATGAATGTAAGTAGCATTTAATTTTTCGAAATTTTCTTGAAAGATTTATTTATAGTATAACATGCATGTAAGTTTATCTCCATACACAAATTTTCTAGCATTTCAGGAATTTTTAATTCATTTCCCTGTTTTGGCAAAATTGTGACATCCAAGTTTTTATTAGTGAATGAAGTGATGAGAGATGACTATGGATATTTGTCTTTTAAACATTTACATATAGCTGATGAAATGGTAGCGGCATGGAGTTTTACAAAATATTCTACCTTTAATATTTATTTTAGAATTAAGAAAATCTAAATAAATTTTACATCCATAAATCTATTGAAGTTTTACCCTTTTGTGGATTTTATATTATTTTGGAAACAAATTTGATTTAGATTACATAAATGGATTCCATTTTTATTAAAATTGCAGAAATAAAGTTTGTATGTGGTGATTCTCAATGATATTTTTAGTTACATAAACAAAGTATAATTGTTTTAAAAATTATTGAAGCTATGCATTTTACCGCCTGTAAAAATATTACACTATGAAAAATTTAATGCAAGTCATGCTACCTACTCACGTTTATTAATTTTACTTATATTTATTTTAAGAGAAAACTTATTTTCGGCAAGTTAAACTTCGCGATTATAGTGAAGAGAAAAAGATCGACTATTTTGATTACGTGACTTTTCGAAACTGATTTCGCTTCAAGGCCATGATAGAGTCGGCTATGATTAGAAATTAGTTTTTTTTCTTCTTTAAGGGATATCAGAAACTCCTATTCCGACAATGTTAAATTGGCCATTTTTGATGTACCTTTTCTCAAAATCTGCTGTAGTTACAAGCTTGAATTTTTTTCTGTAATTAAAGTATACTATCTGATTATACTGAAATGAGCTTTAAAAATTTTTGAATTTTAGAGTAAATTACAGGATAGTTTGTTAGGCATAGTAAAATTTAGCACTTTTCTCACACAATTTTTTTTTATTTTAAAGTTTTTTTATTTTAAAGTTTATTACAAAAAGCTCATTTCAGTAAATATTAGGGAACCTAATAAATACGCCATAAAACGTTTAGACACCTGTGAGCAGTAGTTTCTGAGAAAAGGTACATCGAGTATCAAAAAATCACGTTTCGAGAAAAACGCGTTTTTATGTAAAAATCCTCATTGATCAAAGCAGTAGATAACAAATTAAAACTAGATTTTTTTACAGTTCTAATTTTCATAGAGATTAAAGAATGGTATTTTTAGAAAGATAAAAGTGTAATGCAAAAATCCGAAATCACAATTTTTTTAAGATTTTGGGGTTCCAACTCACCTTAAAATATTTTCTGTGCTCCTTACGACTTCTGCAAAAGTACAACCTTACTTATTAAAAAAAAAACTATATAAAAGATATAGCAAAATTTCTCAGATTCAATTATCTTTTAATAGTACTTGACATTTTGGGGAGAGGGTGGCCTATTATTGTGGAATTTCTATCGTTCATACCCAGTTTATCTCAAACCTTTTAACTATTTTTTATTAGCTCAGACACCCGCGCTTGTAAAACGCGTTTAATCATTATACCCGTGTAAGCTTTACCAGTTAATGCTGCCATCTATTAGAGTTAAGATTCAATTATTTACATTTTTGTTGTTATATTCTGGTTCTTTTTTTAAATAACTAAGTATTAAGGAACTTCTTTGCAGCGAGTTCGTATTTAGTTTTATTCTTATAAAAGATTCTTCGTAAAGTTATATTATTTCTCTAATTAAGAAAACCGATGCATGTTTAAAATATTGCCTTCGAAGAATTTAAATGCAGGAAAAGCAATTTAAAATTAGGTAAAAATACAAACTGTAATTTTAAAAGGATAGTATTTTGAAAAGTGTGAAATCATAAAGCAGCATCAAAACCATAAGTCGTTCAAAACGTATAATTTTGCATAAGACTGAATCTAGAAAATCTTAGAACTCAACGTATTCAATATATAGAAGAGATGCACACCGTTGTAAAGTATAAAATTACCTGCCGGACACAAAAATAGATTATTATAATTTTGCTATAAAACTATAGTAATTCAAGAGCAACTGATGCAGGTATCTTCTAAGCAAATGAATAAAATTTTATGCAAAGTCTTTGATTGCTTTAATGCTTAATTTTATAATCGATAGAGCTCTCATTATTAGACATCCTATTTCTTACTTTTCGACTTGGACATCTTACTTTTCGTCATTTCGAATTAGATTTTAAGGATAATAATAATGATGATAATGAATATCATATATGATATTAATGAAACAACAATAATATTCCATTTTGATTCTTATAACATCTCTTCGGCGTATTTTATTCAAAATATATGACTTCCAGACAAATCACTGTCCTGAGAACAGACTCTTTGAGCAACCAATACTAAATCGAATTGGAAGTGAAATACGTCAATGAGAATTTAGAATTAGACAAAACAAAAGTCTCCGGTATGGAGCAGATTTTATATAAAACTCTGTTAATTTTGAGGAGTGATCAGATTTAAGTCTCTCTTCTCCAGCAGTAAACCATTTTGCTCAGTTTTAAATATTTATTACCCTTGACACAATTTTAACTAGAATTTCATTTATTCGTTACATTATATGTAATCATTTTGTTTTAATGTCATATAATAATGCATTTATTTTATATCAGACAGTTTTTATAAAATTAACTTTATTATAGTTAACTTATTTTTTAATGAAGTTTTTAAAAGACATAAAATACTGATTTCAGTTTAGATTGATAATATCTCTCTTACATTGCTCCAAATGTGTAATATTTTAGAGAGTTCTGCAATCTGTTTTTTTAAATGTCAGTTTTACAAAAAATCCTGACATTCCCGATTATTTTACCACTATTTAATCCTGTTTACGTGAGATAATTGGGACTTTTTTACCCCGTTAAATTAAAAATATGTTTTGATACTGGTCATAGTATACACATATTTTCTCTTCTTTAAGAAGGTTCCGATATAACCATTTGCAAATAGAAACGGGACAAACCAAGTAAGCAATTGCCATTACGTTATAAGAAGAAAACCTCTGACTATTTCAAGGTCTTCAGAAAAATATATATATAAAATCTTCCCAGCAGCTCTTAAAACCTGAAATGACACTAAAGGAATTATTGAACTGGTGCATGCATAATCCGTGTAAGTAGAAATAACATATATATTCTGTAAGTTCACCATAAAGAGTGAAATCACAATGAGTAAACTGGAAAAAACGTTAAAATAATAATGGTGATGATGGTGCGTTAGCCGACTCTTCAGAAATTTGACTGGGGCACATATATGACATATGCTGTTTATGAGGAGATAAAGATCTTTTATTAAAATTTATCAGCTTTTATAATTAACGAAGTTAAATGCTTTCATACATTTTCATTCCAATATTGGAGCTGATGTTTATCCTGTATTCTTGCTTTCGTGAAAGATTTGAAGGATGGCAATATACTCATTGCTAATGCTGACACCTTTTTTTCCAAAGACAAGTCTTTATCAGGCTCTCAAAAATGCTATAAATATGAGTATTCATTCAAGGCTTAATTTCGTAAGTTAGGAGTGCCGGAGCTTTGTAGAAGACTGTGAGGAACGAAGGAAAAGTTAACAAATAAAAATTAAGGTAATTAAATAATTAAATTTAAATTAAAAGATATGTAAAGAGATAAATAGAAATTTTATTCATTATTTAAAATTAATTTTAAATAGTTACATAAAACAATTGTCGGATCATATCTGAACCGGGTGGAATTAGAATTCCATTCAGAAGCTAAGAAGCAGTTCAGCCGATTTCCGTCTGAATTTAGTAAGCTCTGATTATACGTGTATTTCAGTGATGATAGCTACAAAAACCATTCTTTTTTTCAGCACAATATTGAAAAGGTATAAAATGATTAAAGCGTCACTAAGGAGAATAGTAAGAATTTTAGAAACAGTATGAGGATATGGAGGGAAATTTTAACGGAAGTGTGTAGCTTTGAAAATAAAGAAGTAAGAGTCTAATACTTTCTGATCACAATGCCGTGTCTATTTTGAGTACTTTGAAGAATGGCAACTGTACCCGCTCTCATAAATTCAGTGTATTTCCTGGAGAGTAAGCCATTGACATATAGCTTTTCTTTCCTTAAAAAATCTCACCCCCTATCCAAGGCTTTTGTTAGAGGGAAAGACAGGCCTGCATTCAGAAGATAGAATCGACTTTTAATGCATATTTATAATTAAAATAAAATTTGTCTGCTAAAATTGCGCTCCAGCTAAACTTATGACTTATTTCAAACACTAAGAAGTACTTGAGCCAGGCTCGAGCCCGTTCGGTCGCAATTTAAACTGAGTGCTCATTCATATTTAAAAACGCATTGCCTGCAAGTACGGCACACAAAATAGTAAAACGATATTTTTCTAAATTTCTTCGTAGAATTGAAATTTCTATTTGGATATCTTTCGTTAATAAAAAGAGTTACTAATTTGCGCCTTTCCTGAAAGCAAAATGGCACAAAACGAGGAACATCTGTTTATGATTCATGGAAATGGACTATCTATATGATACTGAAACATACACAAATTATCTCCAAACGAAACCGTAAAATACAATGCATAGAACTAAATGCACTATTTAATATTTCTGTTCAAAGAATGAATATTGAATTCCAGATCTGACTATTTATAATTTACAAAATCATGGATTAGTTTTTAATATAAATCTTATCCCTTAATTGAGATCGAGAATGATTTTTTTATCAGGATTTACAAAGCTAAGTTCTTAAAAAATTCTCTGAAAAGAAAAAAAAAGTTTTTTAGGAATAAACTACGTATATCCCTGAAATCCATTTATTCAAATAAAAGAAAATAGTAAGTAGAGAGATCAATTACCAGACCTCCCGGTCGCGAACTACCCTCCTTTCAGCCCTTAATTACTCCACCTCCAAGGGAATTAAATTACGTATTCCGTGACTATTATCATTCGGGAAGAATTTAGGATATCTGTGCGTGCAAATTAAGATTTATTATGATTGAAATCTCTGTTATAACGTATTGAAGGTTAAAAAGAAAATCAATCAAAGAAAAATCAAGAGCGAAACTTTTTTCAAGAACATATTAAAGGCCGTATTGTATGGAATATGTAAAACACGAACGAAACTGGGATAAGCTTAAATTACTTTTCATTGGGCATTTTTTTATTAATTTTTTATTTAACATAAAAAGAATGATTTGAAATTCATCGAAATTTCTTACGTCTAAAATACAGCTGTGTCTATTCATTTCGTACATCATTCCATACATCCGTATATACCATGTCCGCAAAAGTCATTCTTAGCCTTTAGTTTCGCAACTTTTGGTCTTAGAAATATATTCCCAGACAAAAAATAATTTTTTAATTTAATAAAATCAGTTTTGCAAAAATTTTGAAATTAAAATTTGTGGACGCTGTTTAGGTCTTTATATTGTAAGGTATTTTCTCCTTCCTTCCGGCATGCTTTCGAGTTGTAACGGTTAGCATACTCAACGCGTATTCGAGAGCCCCGGATTCGAGTCTCGGCGAGGGCCCGTTTTCACTTCTCCAGCATTAAAAAAAAAACTAACTAATGAATCTACAATGGCGCCCGAACTAAAATGTGGTGGATGATGATTCTTCACTACTAGTATTTGGCGACTGGGTTCCTTAATCCCGAGTAGCCCTTTAAAAGGAGGATAAATAAGGTATTTACTCCCTCCTTCCGACACGCCTTTGAAGTGTAACGGTTGGCACACTCGGCGCGTATTCGAGAGTTCCAGGTTGGAGTCCCAGCAAGGGCATTAATCATTTTTCATGTCTCCTGCTTCGAAAAATATTTTATGTCTCTACAGTGGCCCCCGAACAAAAAAGTGTGGTATATGATGATTCTTTACCACCAGCATTTGAAGATTTGTTCCTCAAATACCCAGTCCCTCTATTTTCTCCCTCCTTTTCTGCATGCCTTTGTGGTGCAACGGTAGCACACTCGGCGCATATTTGAGAAAGGCAGGTTCGAGTCCTGGCGAAGGCGTTGCTCATTTTTCATGTTTCCTGCTTCAAAAATCCTAGTGTCTATACAATACTTATGTTTAGAAAAATTTTGTACTTGTTATAAAATATCAAGCACAAAACGTTTAACTCCAGTACGTAAAAATAGCCTGAGCCTATTCAAATCGAAGATCATATTCAGATTCCGTATACTACTTATAGAACAAAATGTTTGTATTTATACGTAATTAAAAATTAAATATCGTTATTAAAATTCGGAAAACGTTCCCTTATATAAGAGAATAAGATTTTGAGTAAGAGAATATGCAGATTTTAATGAAAATATTGATCAATGTGTTGGCATGCAGCCAGTTCGTAATATTATTTACATTAATTAAAAATGAACAATATTTATTCTTTAAGAAATTATTTTATGATTACCAGATTCTAATTCTAACGCAATAAAATTTCATGAGAATGTGAATATTTTTTTTGACTTCTAAATCATAAATGAAGATATTAGTAAATCACGAAAAATATCATTCAATGGTATTTAAGAAGAAAAGGTCAACCTCGAAATTATTCTAATCCAACCGACTTCTCAAAGTAAAATAAAAATACGTCAAATATCCCTAATCTGAAATTAAATATCTAGATTACATCAAACGGGAGTCACATTTTATATGCTTCATTTTTAATAGCGAGCAGAAGTGTATTTTAAACATAAGTGTAAGGACAGAAGGAATATGTACCAAATTAGATTTCATAATTTTTACAAAATTAGTTCGTTAAAGATGCCAAAACGTGAATATTTGCGTTATTTAAAACATATTTTTAGCCCAGAAGGACTAAGTCTCGAAGCGGCATTTTGCGTTGAATCACTAAAAGATTTGAATCACTTTTCAAATTATTGCCACCAAATATTATGGCTCTATATTATATTTAGGAAATTAAATAATGAAGATATTGCATGAATGTATGCACTTTTCTAGCATTCTTAATAAACAACAGTACCTAGAGCTATGAAATTATGAATAACATAGTTCTCCACCCGAATACCTGGAAGCCCGAATTTTGAATTTCGATTTTGTTTTATAATCTGTTTCATATTTTGTAAAATTTTAAGTTTTACAAAATAATTTTACAAAATATGATGATATGAAATAAAATATGAAATAAAAAAAGTTTTGATTAAAAACTCAACGATTTCAACGCGAGCAGTGGTAACACTGCAAGGAATAAAATATTTTTATCTCCAGCGCAAATTCTCTGATTGCTATTTTTAAATATTTTTAAATCAAAAGGTCGCTAGCCCAAATACTCTCGAAATGTGACTCCATGGGAGCTTTCCACACACGTAAGTGTTTAAATTAACTAACTTTTAAGAGCACTTTTTTCCAACGTCTTTCCGTTGTAAAAAAGACACACATCTTGTTCTGCCTTTTCCAGAATGAATATGAAAATTACATTTGTTCTAACTAATCGACTGTCATAATAAAATCTTCCATTATTATAAGAGTTTGAAACATGATAATAGCCTAAATAACAAAATCAATTTTCTTCAACTTTGCAATTTTATAGCGAACGTTGGTGATTAATTGTTTGACATCGAGTAACAGAACTTTTGTATTTGTTGCGCCAAAGTGTCATTTGTCCTAAATATTAGTGATGTGTAATATTATATTTCACTACTCTTAAAACGATTTTAATAAGCTATGTATCTAAGCTCGTGCCAAACGTGTTTTCCTTGGATTGAGATGAATAGATCACGCTAATGATACAATAAAATAATAGGAAAATACAATACTTTTTCTATTTCGATCTCCTGGCCTTCGTATAATTCATGCAGAGTAAGAGTGTGATTACGTCAGTATATGAACAGTTTGATTTCGAATGTTATAGATTAACCGCGACAGCCGCGACCATGAGCAGAAACACGCATGCGCCATTCCTACCGGTTTATTCACCAAATAGGTTTGGATAGACAAGAGTCATGTGAGGAATTTTTTGCGTTCTTTTTTCCCTGTTTATTTTAATTGCGTTCAAAGAGCACATATTTAAGGAGGCGGAAAATTACTTTTAAGCAGTATAAGATAATTGGCTGATCATCATTTGTAATAAACTGTTTGATTATATTGTGTTTAACTTGTGCATTTATTTATTTATTTATACATTAGTAAAAATATGAGTGTTTTCAAAGCCTAATTTTACTATATACTATATATAATTTTATAAACAAACGTATACATGATTTTTATAATAAAAGTTTAACAAAGAAATGATATTATATCATAATTGTTATTATAATTATAAAATTATTATATCTTATTGTATAATTTTCATTAAAATGAATGCTAATATAATATTTATTATAATTATATTATAATTAATAATATATCACATTTTTTATCTTTGAGATAAAATGTATGTATAGTAATACACACCTTAAAAATAAACTTCTTTATAATTAGTTATAACAATTATACGATAACAAATTATTATTATAGTTATTTAATTAATTAATAATTATATTATAACAAATTAGTATTATTATAAAGATTTTTAATTTTTGCGCTACAATCTATCACATTATTATAAATATTTCGACTTAAAAGGGAAGGGAAAGAATATTATTTTAGAAAAAATAATAAAAATAATTGTAGCATAAAAGATTACAATATTGGAAAATGTCACGTTAAATCTATTGCGATCAGGGTAGATCCCGCTCAAATTTGATGGAAACCAGCTGACCATTTTTTAACTACAAAAAGAAAACTTCCGCTAAAAAGTATATTTCCATTATTTTTAGTGATATTATTTTTAATATTAAACTATGAAATAAACATTCTTCATGTAATATTCATACATTATAAAAAAATTTCAACAGTTTTTATTTTTAGAATACAAATCAGTGCGAATCTTCGCATTTATTTCTGCGAATATGAAACAAATACAATGGAGACAACTGGCGATAAGATTACCCGATGTAAATTTCCCTCCTTTGGTAGTAAATCCCCTCTTTTTAGAGAAAATTGAACTTTTCTGCTCACCCTGCAGCCCGTAATTAATAGTCCTTTTGGACAGTCCTAAGTGTCAGGACAGAATTCCAGGCAATATTGCGTTTCCCACGGTCGAAATATATTATCTTAATGTTTGCTAAAGAATGTTACCATAGAAGACCATGTTAGAATAATTCCGAGACAATTAAGTTACTTTACAGCCTCAAAATGTCCAATAAAAGTAATTACCAGCAACATCAATTCACTACTGCCGAAGCGTTGACAGTTTGTTTATCATATGCATCGGAAAACTGAATATTTCTAGATGTGAGGCTATAAAGTTAAACTCAGTATCACTTGCAACTGAACTCTAGCTTAACCTTCCAAAGTACCAGGCGAATTCTGGTCCCGTTTTTGCCCATAACGTACCGCTGTCAACAGCAGCACATTAAGTGAATACTTAAGTGTAAAAACAATTAAAAATTTATTTTAAGCTTCAGCTCGAAGTACAGAACTAAAGAAATTAACAAAATTAATTTTCGCTTCTTGCGGGATTGACAGACAACAAACATTTAAAAGCATTTATGAGTCAAAATTTTGAAGTTTATGTCTGGCAACATAGCTGTCTGCTATTCCAAGATTATTAACAAAATTTTCAGTCAAAGGGAAACTTAACAGTTGGTAGCAATAGTACTACGATAGATAATCACAGAGGTTCACTAATGGAGACTGAAGTTTCCAGTATTCCTTCTTAAAATTAGATTTTTCATCCTATTTAAAATTCGCTTCATTTACATATTCTGATGATGAAGGAGAAACGTAGAAGGGCAGAACAGATTTTAAATAAGAAATAATACATTAGTTAAAATAAAATTTATAATACTGCTTAATAGTAAATATTCGTCTGTTAAAGCGTGGCTTCGCAAAATACAATAAAAGTGCTAAAAAAACGACTGAAAATAAAAATGATGAAGTACAGTTTCGTATTTTTGATCTTGAATCTATTGCATGATTTTCTGATGATTTTCTAGAGAAAAAGGCCTTATCTCTGTTGGCCAGTATTGAAGGAATATATCGGTGATTTTCTCCTATACGTAAACAACAATAATATCTTCTTCTGGCTTGGCACCTCAGAGGCAATGAACGTTAGATGACAATGGAAGAATTGTATTGTACAATGAGCAGAATTTTCTTCAGATTCAACAGGTGGTTTCGGAATACTCTTTCGAGTTTTGTTTAATCGCCTCTCAAACTGAGTAAAATATCTGGCATTATAAGTTCTTTTCTTAAACAATAAACAATCCTACAATTCATTCTGAAAATATTTTATGTTTGTTTTCGTTTAAGAGAGAAGAGCGTATTTGAAATGGTTTACCATGCAGCAAAAACGATAGAAGAATGGCGTAGATCTTGACCTATTTATTAGAATTCCTAATATTCCGATTCTAAATACCATGAACTCCTATTTCCGGATAGTTCATTTTTTAAGGTTAAATAACGTTAAGTATATTCTTGATATATATTTTTTTTTTACGTTGAGGTTTTTGTTATATAAAAGTTATCCATTCTTTTTTTTTTATGTTAAATGAAAGAAAATGTCAGGATTTAAACACAAATTTTCATCGATTTAGAATAAAAATGGTCTAAAATAGTGCAGTATGTATTTTTGAGAACTAAGTAAATTAATTTAGTTGAATTTCTATGGAACATCAATTGGCCTAAAAATACGATACATATGCAACTTATAAGCGTAAATAAAGTCGTAATTATTAGGTATGTGCAGGCCTGTTTATTTTACGAAATGTTCTATTTATAATAACTGTTTTTGTTGGATAGAAATAGGTACTGCTTTTTTTTACGCAAACTAAAAATATTTTTTTTCTCTGTAGTAAAAATATAAGCACAATCAAGTTTGAGATTTTAGTGCATATACAAATAAAACTACTTTCTTGTTTTAATTTATTAGAAAGAGAAATATAATATGTGTTAGGCTGAGAAGCAAAAGAAAGTACCTGGAAACTAACTTAAGTGTTATTCTATCAGCCCCAAAATCACATCATGACATTGAGCCAGATTCTAAATAAATAAAACTTTCTTGATTTATTAAGAAAGTTATTGATTGTTATGAATATTGTTCTAATATTCATAATAACAGCAATAATAATTCAAAATCTAAACCAATTCGTCACAAGATTAATTTAAATGTGTCCTCTGTCAAAAATAGTTTGGGAGTAAATAATAGGGTTATATCTCTTGAATTATTTGAATTGAGAAGTTGAATTTGAAAGTTCTTAGCTTTAGTTTAAATATTTTCGGAGTTTTTAATTATATTAGCATTATGTGTTTAGAAAAATAAGTATTCATTTCATGGTTTCTTTTTTATCAAAAAAAAATGTGTTTTGCTTTATTTACGAAAATAAAATATTTCATTGCTTAACAATGTCCTTTTTCTTTTAAATACACGGCCGAGCGGTAAAGTCGCTGAACACTGGTAGTTCGGTCTAAGGTTCGAATCCCGCGAACGGGCTGGCTGCATGGGTGTTTTTGTAGTTTTCCCCATGTGTAACGTGTATACGAGCCAGTTTCCCTTAGAAAGTCCTCCACGAAGGCATCCCTCCCCTTAGGCAGATAGCCCTAGTGTGCTTTGCCGTAATTAAATACACCATACACCATACACCATTTAAATACAATGTGATATTTTAAAAATAACATATTCTGGTTTGCATTAAAGTACATATATATTTAATACACTGGGAAAAGACAAACCAATCACCCCTGCATTTTTAATATTAAAATCTTTGTACTCTTGTTGAAGATCTACTGTATTACTGGCCTGTTATTTTAGCTTTCTTCATTCGTTTGAAGAACTCATCGCATATGGTCATATTCGGCAGCATTTTCTCTACCTAAGGCTTTAATAAAGGCCCATATTTTAACTTCAACATTTTTGCAGAACCTAATATCTGAAGATGTGTTCTTAGAATCAATGATAAACATAATCATGCTAGAGAACACTTTGTATTTCCCAAGACAGTTAAAAGGTGAGAAAAAGGATGGAGGAAAAACGGTTTGCATAATGATGCATATCTTGCACAGGGAAAGCACACCTGAAATTATTGACAACCAGTTTGCGACGATTTGAGTTTTTTCAGAGCTACCAGTATGCAGCTCTGATATAATCATAACTTTTTGCAGAACCTAATTGCTGAAGATGTATTCTTAGAATCAATAATAGACATACTCATGTTAGGGAACATATAATATTGCATTTCCCAAGACAGTTAAAAGGTAAGAAAAGCGGGGAGGAAGAAAGGTTTGTGTAATGATGCATATCTTGCACAGGGAACAAACACCTGAAATTATTGACAGCCGGATGGCGATAATTTGAGTTCTTTCAGAATAACGAATAAACAGCTTTTCTATAATCCTAACTTATTACTTTGAGTCTGCTTTCTTTGCTCTACTGAAGAAAAGCATACGTGGAATTCACCTCCGTTTGCATAATTTTCAAACCAGCAGATCACAATTAATTCATTCTGCAGGAGAAGAACTTTTAGAAGAATGTAGTTCAAGGATCGGTATCGTCTTGAGGAATAATTGTTTTGAGAATCACTGCAAATATTGTTTTTGATATCTTGTTTATATCATGCAGCATAAAACTTGTATTGTTTTAATTTGAATAAGCTTATATTTCCCACACCTGTGGGCTTCCTAGTATACTCAACGATCCATACGATTTAATTAATGTAAGTTACTCTAGTTCTTGTTTGAGTGATGGCAAACATGTATACATTATTTCTTGTCTACAATAATTAATCCCCTTTAAATATGAAAGAGCCATGTGTTATTAAAGGGGATTAATTGCTGTAGACAAGAAATAGTGTGAAATAGTGAAATTTGCTTATATGATTTCTCTATGTTATATATGGGTTTATAGCATTTGCATGGTAGAAGCTAACGACGCTTGAATGACTAACGGCTCTTGGAATGCATTTAGGTCCCCATACAGTGCCCGCTTATACCCTGCTTCCAACTGTCTTAAACAGCTTACTAACGCATTATGTTATTCAAATGCCTCCTCTGAGCAGTTCTGAAAGCTGATCGTGCAAGCGAAGCTTGTAATACTGCTATTTAAATTCGTCTCTTTAACAGTTCGGCTTTATTTATTATCATAATATATCATTATTATCTATTATTGCCATATATTAACATTTAATACCAACGCAGGGAATTTATATATAACATATGCTCATGCAGACAGAAGGCAAAGATATTGCGCCTGGTCATATATGGTGCATAAAGTGTTTCAAACTTAGATTGTATTTAGTCTGTTTTGCCTACTGGAGGGAAGATTGTATTTTATTTCCTTCTTAAAATTAAAAAAATCCAACAGGAAGAATGGAAACGAGAAATAGGTTAACCAATTAATGTACAAACATTAACAAATTTTATTATCTTTTTCAAACACTTCAAGTAATATGTTCAAAATAGAAAATTATTATGACTAGTTTTCAAAACTAGTTTCTAGTTAATAAACTAGTTTTCAAAACTAAAATATAACAGCAATATTAAATTATTAATATTGCTCTTAAATTTTAGTTTTGAAAACTATTTTGCTTTTAAACTAAAATGTAAGGCATCAAAGTCAAATGTAAATCTTGGATTTTATTTACGATTATTTGTTTTCATATTTAGGAAATCTAGGCTAAATTTAGATTTTGCTATTAGATAGTTTATTTTGAAAGCTACATTTACTTATTTAATTATCTGTTAATTAATTAATCACATTTAGGATTATTTCAAATTATTTCAGATTTGGGAAACAAACTTTGCTCAAAATATTATTATGAGAAGTGGCTTACTGGATGCTTAAAATATTCTTTTAAGTCTGATTCTTTTAAGTCAATTTCCATTTCCTAGAAAGCTTTACTAGAATATATTTTAATTACGATTTTTGAACGTAAAACTTCATTATCATTTTATTCCCCTTGAAATGAAAATGTTAAGTTAATTGTTTAATGGAAAGAACCTGAAAGTGATCTGCCTGAAGGACGCGATAACATCGCACAGGAATTTAAAAACCTTAAAATGAGAAATCAAGGAAAGAGTTCAAGTTCAAACAGAGTTCTTAGCTTGATAGGTCCATTATGCTGAATAAAACTGTTTGAGAAATAATTACTGAGGATGATCTAAAATTCTTGGGGTAATCTGATGTACTATAATCCAACATGATAAAATTTCATGTTTTGTATTCTTTACTAATTCGGCATAAAAAAGCTAATTTTATTATCCTTACATTTAATTTATGTAAATTTATGTAAATAAATGTAAGATTTATGTAATAAATCATGTAAATAAATGTAGATTTATGTAAATAAATTAAATGTAAATTTTAATTATGTATGCTTTTCAAATTATTAATCTATTTCAGGTATAACGCGGACTTAGAATTACAAAATGCGTGTTCCAAAATATATGAGTGCCGTAATTGTTTGAAAAGTCAATTCTTGTATACAATACCAATCAGTTTTCAGCGAAGTTTAAATAGGCATATATTATTATCACCTTATAAGGTATTTCTCTCGCGTTCCTATCGTGCCTTCGGGGTGTAGTGGTTCTGCACGCTGGGCCGGTATTTCCGTGGTTCGATTCCCGGGAAAGGCGGTTACTAATATTTCATCTCTCCGGCCTTGAAATAACCTAATGTCTCTACAACTTAAACACCTTACTTAAGAGTTTTTTACTTTGCCTAGGTTATCCTTGCAGAGAGCTTCTGGACTTCAGCAAATGCTAATGTAATAAAAAACAGGAACCGAAATCTAATTAACGAATTAAAACCTGTGAGTTTTAAGCTAATAATAAATAAAAAAAACACACGGAACTTTTATTATTAAAATGTTAGAGCATGTTAAGTTTCCACCTTCTTGAATGGCGGGATTAAAAGAATAGTATATATATTTCATATCATAAATTCATTTTTAATTTGTCATTTTTCCTTCTTCGTGCGCTTAACAGATCCGTACCCTGTTTCTATAATGTTTTTTGTTTGTAAACAAATTTGCTAATTTGAATGAAATTTGTTTGTGTAACGGCGGTTCTTCCGCCGAGCTTAGATTTCTTGAGTATAAGAATCCAAAATCGGGCATAAAGATATTTTAAAATCCCTTTTGTCGTACCAGATCAAAACACTTTTTTTTTTTTTTTTGAAAAACGTATTTTATTGGCTGTAGTATGCCTTCAGTATAGATTGCATACAGCAAATTCGATTATCTACAGATTCCTTAAAAATGTATGTAGGTGATTTTTTTCTAAACCTTCAGCTGACATTTTAGATAAATATAATACTTCATGGAGTCATGGAAAACAGTACTTAATATAACTCAAGTGTTTCCTCAGAAACATAGTAAAATTCTACGTGTTGGTAACCAGTAGTAAATCCCTATTTCTGTTTAGGAGTGGCATGCATTCCATAATGACTCAAATATGGCATCAGTACCAATATCTGAGTTTTAAGCAACCGCCATTTTTCATGTGTTACTGTGAAGTACCTGTCGAACGGACTCTGAAATCGCAGACAGCTAATTTCGTGACAAATTCATGCCATATAACAAAACGTATGTTCAGATTTTATCTATTTTCTGTGTTTTCAGCTTTAAAACATTAAATTATTTTACATGGTGTGCAACCAAAACGTATATTGAGATTTTATCTCTTTTTTTGTGATTTTACTTTAAAACCAGTTACTTTAAAACATTAGATTATTTTAAAATTCTTGCCTTTAAAAGGTGCAATGAATTTTCAGTTTCATCTTGACAAGTGAAGTTCATAGCATTTCAGTAATTCAGTGGACACACTGTTGTCTTTAACAGGAGATAAATTAATTTTACTGAGTCAACAACAAATTTTTGCAGTAGAATGTATCGAACATATTTGATCGTAACTAGAAAATGCTAAAGAATCTTTAAATCCAAACTGTAGTTAATCATTAATAAAATTCAAATTAAGAACAGGATATCTATGCCCAAGAGAGTTTTATAAACTTAGAAATCAACTTAAATCCAAATTAATTAGCATCAAGACCAAACTAAGTTTATATAAGACTTGTGGTCCTGTGTGCAAGCGAATGCTAAAAACTTAACAAGACAGAGGAAGATCTACTGCTGATATTTGAAATAAAAATTTCCAAGGAAGAATTTTTGGACCGGTGATGCGAAATGAACTGTGGCATTGATAAACTGTGGAATGATGAAGGCATTGATGTTTGTAAATGTATAGTGGTATAGTGTGTTTGCGGCATGGGGTACTCTCAATATATGGCGAGCCGAAATTCTATTTATGCGGTTTGGTAGTAGAGGAATATGGGTGGGAGACCTTTGGGCCTTCCCCCCTTCGAGGTGCTCTCCCTCAAAATTGGAGTGGAATAAGAAGCCTCCTTGAGGCTCTGGCAATCATTCTTCCATGAATTACATAGACAAGACAACAACAACATGAAATCTGTAGGAAATACAATGAACCTAATATTGTCAAAATTGTAAAGGCATTCATATTACATGGCTAGGCCATATTTATAGATATGATAATGCATTTCTCACTAAAATGATAACCTTTTCAAAAATAGAGAGGAAGCGACGAAAAGGAAGACCAGCCATTAGACGGCTGGATGGTGTGGAAAAGAATTTGAAATTGATAGAAGTACACCGATGGGAAGCTGCGGCGCCTAGGGTCAGATGGATAAACCTTACAGGCAGCTTTGTCCAAGCAGGCTGTGGAACACAAGAAGAAGTTATCATTCCTGTTTATGTACAAAATAGTTAAAGGAATTCCACAAACCAAACGCAAATAATCTTCCCTTTGTCATCTAAATCTTCAAACATTTTATTTGCGATTAATATTGAAGAGCACCGCATGTTATTAGAAATATTTGTCATATTAAAATCTATCTCTCCATGGTATATTATTTTGATTTAATTCCTTTTATGATCTTGAAACATTTAATCTCGTACTGAACTATATTCTAATAAAGTAGGTTGCTAAGAATTGTTACATCTTCCTGGCTAAAATAGAAAGAAAGTTCCAAACGCCCACAGTGCCCTTTATCGGCTTTTATGTAAGAGCGTAACTAAGAAAACTCTTTTTCTGTTAATCGCAGGAGCCATAAATCATCATTACTGATATTGGCTTGAGAAAGGAGTGACCTTCAAGTGCATTGTTGAAAAAAGGCAATGCATTCTTCATGTACATCACAAAATCGGAAATAGTCCTAAGAACTGCGAGAGATAAAATAAAGAAAGAAAAGAATATAAAAAGGAAATACTTTCTCGTTCATTATTTTCCAGAAATAAAAATAAGTCTTAGTGTCATCTGGCATTAAGAGATGTCGTTAAAGTGTCACCACTTATTCGGGAGAAAAACTGGACGAAACCCAACCTACGAACTCAATAATGCATGCCCACCCATTATTAATACTAGATAGCGACTGGTGGAAGACACGCCCTGATTTTAAGGAAACCGAACAGGTCATATCTAAGCCATATATCCTTCTCTTAGCGATTTGTAGGAGTTATGGCCCAAGTCGGAATCAAGTTCTATTTTCAACAAATCAGGAGTAATCGAATTTTCTTATAAACTCTTAAGAGTAGCTGAAATACAAAGAGTGGAAGTCGGTGAAGTGAAAATGTTTATCCCCCCGAATGACTTATTTGTAGGATTAAATAATGACTTACTTGTAAGATTAGATCAGAGTTACAATCCAACTTGTTTGTAGGATTGTAACTGTGATGAAGTTCAACCTCAATATTTTAAAGAATTATCTGCAAGATTAATTCCCAGAATGCGAAATACCCTGTTAATATTTGACAGCAATTGCAAACAATACAGTTGTAGAGCCATTAGGTTATTTTGAAGCAGGAGACAGGAAAAACGTCCAGTGTCCTCGCCGGTATTCCAAACCTGCACCTATCGATAACCTGTCGATTAAGCTTCCAATTATACTACAAAGGCATGTGGGAAAGAGGGAGAAAATACCTTATACAGATCTATCCAGATTGAAATTTAATTAGATATGGAACTTACTTCAATTATCAATTTTAATTCGCTCTGAAGTACTTCTTATAGAATATCAGATGCTTAATTTTAAAATTAACGAACTTTCTGGATATAAAAGATTAATCTCATTTACTTTCTTAATTCAAAGAGAATAATTTAAACTTTTAAACGGGTAGTTAATGCAGTTGTGCATAAACTGGTTCTTCTGCTATAGCTTAAAAATGTTTGCTCTGTGAAATTAATTATCTCCTATTAGAACATTAGAACAAAGTAGCTTTTTACACGAATATAACAGAAACGTGCAATGAAATTGTAACTTGATTTTCATGCATTCCACATGGGGAAGCAAGGAAATAAAATTTAAGTTTCTTATTAAATCAAAACAGGATACTTAAATTTTTCTTCATAACATGCAAAAAATTAAAGAATTAAAATTATTGCTATTGTCTCACGATAACAGAATCTATATCTATGTATATATCTGTTTATGTTATTAAAATACATATTTATTTTACAATCATTAGACATAGTGTACGATAGTAGGATTATTTTTATAAAAGTTTAGAATAAGGATCATGATGATGATAAAGGTAATATGGAAAATGTGAATGTTTTCAATAATACAGCTATTTTTATGGTTTGGTTTTGGTTTATGTGATTCCGGCAAAGCCTCGAGGGCTATCTACCTAAGAAAAGGGATGCCCTCGTGGAGGACTTTATTAGGAAGACTGGTTCGTATACATGTTACACATGGGGAAAGCTATGAAAAAGCCACTTCAGCCAGCCTGTTCACAAGATTCGAACTTCGGACCGAAATACCAGTGTTCAGCGTCTTTAACCACTCGGTCGCTTGTGAGCCAGCCATTTTATGTAAAACTAATTCTTAGAATAATAAACACAATGCAAACCAAGAGACAGGACAGTCTTCAGTAGTATTAAACTTAACACATTACATCATTAAAACTAACATACAAAAGAATGTCCACAGGTTGCACGCTTTCCTGGTGAAAGTAAGCTTACAAAAAGAGAAAAAGTATTTTATTTTGATAGATTACGAAATGATGAAGTTGCTCTTCTGAATAAAAGGGAAGTGTATTGCTTATTTTATTGGTTAATAAAAGTTTTACTTTCAATATCCATATATAATATGAATTACATTACATAAGAACAATATGATGGCCATTATATTCGAAACTATTTCTGTAAAGATTCATAAGAAAGAAGGAAAAAACCGAAACAAACTAGAAAGGAAATTTTAAAGTCAAAGTAAGTGAAAATTTTATCTTATAGTATATAAGCTTTCTGCCGCCCAGACGGTATAGTGGTCAGGAAAGAATGACTGCGATACCGAAGGGCCTGGGTTCGAATCCCGGAGAAGGCATGGTTGTAACTGTTCGTCCCTTCATAGGAGGCGATGGTGGCCACCTATTAGGTGCCTCCACAATAAAGAGACCACCATATCTGGCCTAATTAATGGACTATGTTAGACTTTAACTGTTCACAATCTGCCATTAGAAAACAAAAATATATATAAGCTGTCTTACCTACGGTATATAGAGAAATGGATGGTAGATAGTAAGTAAGAAATTAAACAATAAAAGTTTTAGAGCAACCACTTTTTTTAATTTCTATTGAAAAAAAATTCAGGTAAATAGTAATGTTTTGACAAACGTAACAGATTTTTAGCTGAAGAAAAGAATTTAGCAGGGTACTTTTATGAGGTCAAAGGATACCGAAAATGTAATGCATTTTAAACGCAGTATCTTTATAACTAATTGCTTTATAATCTCGAAATTTTGCATTCTTATTTTGATAGCCTTTATATTATGTTTCTTCTTTTACTTTATGTTCCAGATGTTAAAATACTTTAAGTAAAATAAAAATAAAATACTTTGTTTGGCTTGCACCTAAAATTGTACTATATGCTGAGCGCAGGATTACGATTGAAAAAAATTATTATTTTTAACTGACTTCGAAAAATACTGTATTATTAAATTTTAAAAAATTGTATTATTAAAGTTATAAGGTATTTCTCCCACTTCCCTAGCGTGCCTTCGTGGTGTAACGGTAGCACGCTGGGCCGGTATTCCAGAGGTTCGTGGTTCGATTCCCGGCGAAGGCGTTTGCTATTTTTTCATCTTTTCTGCCTCTAAAAAAATTCTTAATGACTCTACAAAGTAAATATACTTTAAATATAATTAAATTATATTTTCTTAATTTTTTTCCTTGAGATCTTCAAATTGATTATTTTTTAACATAACATTAAAAATAATTCCTAATGTTTTTAAGCGAGAAGCATAATAGTTGGTTATTTTGCACTCATATAGGGTTCATATAATCGGCTAAAATTTCCTACGGTTTCAGAAAAGTCACACGTCCTATATTTTTGAGAAACAAGAGTTTTTCAGAAATCTTCAATAAAAAATATAAATATTTTCAAATATTTTAAATGCACATTATTTTCAGAGTATTAATAAAAAATATATAAATTATGTGTATAAGTATGTAGCAATCAACATAATAAAAAGTCACGAGTTGACATTTTCATATGATTTCAATTTAAATTGCAATTAAAAATTTCGTATGTCAGAAGCATACTAACTGCCTATTTTATACAGAGGTAGTGTTTAAATAGTTGAACAAAATATCTTAAAATTCTAATTGGCCAGTGCAGATCATTCATGCACTCAAGGAAGAAAATCACATTTTTATGAAATCTTGCATGAAAAAATAAATTATCTCGAAATCCATACTCACATTACTTGAAGTAGATAAATATATTGACCAGAAATGTTAATAAGTTTACTTTTCTATAGTGTGTAACTATGTATTAATAAAAAAACTATATATATAAGCATTTTGCCCACCAGCCGCCGAGCGATAAAGTCGCTGAACACTCGTAGTCCCACCTGGTTGTGATTCCAGGCGAAGCGAACGCACTGGCTGCATGGCGTTTTCGTGGTTTTCCTCGTGTATACTTTATATACGAGTTAGTTTCTCTTAGAAAATCCTCCACGAAGGCATCCCTCCTCGTATGCAGAAGGCCCTCGCGTGCGTGCCATAATTAAAATAAAACCAGTATAAGTATTTTATGCATTATATGTTCAGAGGATTTAATTCGAGGAATTTGCTGAAATGCGGATGTGAATAGATAATCTGTCTCTTTAAATGGCGAAAGCCCAGAACTAATTTTTATCATAAGGTTGGTTCCAAGCTGAATTTTTAAATGGGGTTCGTTTTAAAAGGCTTATAAAAATCGAATTTTGATATAAAAAGTAAAAGAACTCAACTTTATTTAAAGGAGCCTGACCCCTTAATAGTTTTTATTCTCAAAGCAACAACTGAACTGGAATTCATGAAAGAATAAATGTAATTAATACCGCAACAGCAAAATAATCTTCTCATGATATATTATTAAACCCAAGAGCTGAAATTGATTTATAAAATTTGTCAACTAAGTATTTTTAATTTTGAATCGTCATTAGTAACGTTATTGTGATACCACTAATGTGACGTTATACAATGTTAAAAAACGTTGAACTGCATTCAGATCTGAAAAAATATTCTTACGAATTTTGTACTCGTAATTTTAGTAGAATAGTAGTAGAATTTTAGTAGAATTATAAGTAAAATTATTGTATTTCGTTTGTAACATGAAAAATCTAAAGAGAAGCTATGCCGGAAAAGTAAGAATGCAGGAGCGAAACTACTGAGTTTCCCATTTACGCAATGTTCATTTAACCTTGAATAAACTCGGTAATTTGGCGAGGAATCACTAAAAGGCGTCAAATTTGGCGATTCCTTTGCGACATTTTCAACAATACATGCTACGGTGATCGGTTCTATATCACCGTAACATGTATTGCTATTGAATAAATGTAATTGACTACTATGTCACCTGTAACCGTAATTCCACCCTCGTATTGCTTTAAAGTGATTTCGAAAAGTAGAAAGTACCAGAAATATCTCGGCGGTCGGTTGAAAACTGTTTAAGGCCGAAGAGAGGACGTCTGTTCTCAGTTGCTTTGTTGTTGCGAGCTGTGAACTGAAATATCCGAGTTAACTTTTTCTTTAGCTGCGCTTTGCACTGCATTGTGGTTAACGTTCTTGGTAGTTTGATGCGCAGCTACTCATTGTACTCTGGGATACTGTGAACTTCTGTACGAGTATTTCTACAGAAAATTCCAGAACTTTGAAGTGTTTCATTTTGTAAAATAATTTTTTATTAGCCTATCGTCCAGCCTATGTGTATTCAACCCGTACGCACTCAGAATTATTTATAAAACTTGTGTTTTATCAAGAATATTTTTATGTACATTTTCATATCCAAGCACATAAAATTGTATTTAGTTAAATACTTTATAAGGTATTTCTCATGTTTTCCTAGCGTGCCTTCGTGGTGTAAAGGTTCTGCACACTGGGCCGGTATTCCAGAGGTCCGTGGTTAGATTCTCGGCGAAGGCGATTGCTCATTTTTCATCTCTCCGGCTTTTCCAATTAACCTAATGTCTCTACAGTGGCGCCCGACCTAAAAGGGTGTTGGATGATGATTCTCCACGCCCAGGATTTCGCGATTGGGTCCCCTAAAAACCCCAGTCATCCTTTAAAAGGTATATAAGGTACTTAAGGGACTGGGACATATATGTCCCGCACTTTCACGACTTTAAATGTATCTCAAGAAATTTCAGCAAACTATGGAGATTTCAAATTTACTCCTTAATATGGATTCGGAGTGCAATACCCTGTAGATTTGTTTTTCTGTTTTTTTTTCATTTAAAATAAGTGACTGAATGGCAATAATATGTCCGAAATTGGCTCCTATAGCCCACGGGAAAAGGTTAAGGTACTTCTCCTTCTACATAAGGTACTTCTTCCACCTTCCTAGCGTGCCTTCGTGGTGTAGTGGTTCTGCATGCTGAGCCGGTATTCCCGAAGTCCGTGGTTCGATTTCCGGCGAAGGCGATTGCTCATTTTTCATCTCTCCGGCTTTTCCAATTAAGCTAATGTCTCTAACTCTTTACTATATTTCATTTAGAAAAGCCCTAAAAATAATTGATTCTACTTATAATAAGATTTTTACTCTAGTGAGTCAACATTTAGTTGTTTTTAAGTCTTGTTTCTGCTGTATTTGAAAATCTTATTGCTGTACCACATTAAAAAGTAAATTAATTGTTCAGCTTTTGATATAGACGAAAATGTTTCTTCACTGTTGTGAACTTAAGACCTAAACTTAAGTTTTAAATATAACTGATTAATCAGGTTAAGATTTTTAATCTCAGTAAATTAAGTTTGGGAATTAAAGAAATTATAAAATGCTTCTCCTTTTTCCTGTAGAGAATAAAATTTTATTTTCCTACACCACTCTGTATGAAAATACAATGATTTAACCAGTTATGGATTATCATCACACATGAGAAAATATTTTAATGTGATAAACAAATAAATAAAATAAACGAGATCATGCGTACAGTTAGTAATAATCTCCAGAAACTAATTACTTTATATATTCAGAAAGAAGACTATTTTATGAATACATAGTAGTTGCTAATATATTTATATTGGCTGCAAAATAAATCAAATGCGGACATTCGTAATTTTGGGTTCTACAGTCAGATTTCCACATCTACAAAGTCATCTTAAGCCATTTGTACTCTGCTCACTTATTAATAGAAATGCTTTTAATCAATTTTTTATCATTCACCGACGTTCTAGAGACAGTGCAGTTGCTGAGTTAGTACGAAGCGAATGCTTTAGAAAGGCGTGGTCTTTCTATCTGCCAAAAACTGACTGGCATCATGGCGAAGCGTCGAACAAGCGTAACTGGCCATGAAATTAATACGTAATGCTCCTATGGGAACTGTTAGACCTAAAATATGATTAGATGTAATATGTGTCAGCTATTGTTGTCCATGTTGCGTGTGAAGAGCGCCATTTCAGCTGACATCTTCCTTATATACCAAAAGCAGAACATTAATAAATCACATTTTCTTTACTTTAGTGACTCATAGTTGTGAATTTGTATTCAATAGTAGACACGCAAGGTTGCAATTAATAAATAAAGTACAGATTATGGTATAAAAGCCCATCTAGAAATTGTCCAAATAATATATTTCGAGATGGCTTTAAAGGTGAAAGATGCATACAAGACGAAACCAGATTTTTAAATAAAATACGAGTTTAGAAGCGAGATTCAAACATATAATAGGTATGTAAGCAGGCTACTAAATGTATATGAAAAATATTAAGAGTTAAAACATAGCCTGAAGCATATTATTCTTCAAATATTCATTTAGTTAGAATTTTTTTTCAAGAAGTCTCATCTTGCTTCGAATTTAAAATCTCGTGATTAAAAATCATTTGTAAGCTTTCAATACAATATGTATATAAACTTCAAGAATTTCAAATTAGTCAAATTTATGTTTCCTGGATTTCGCACTGAATGTTTAGTTTGTGACCTTTTAACTAGACATCTGCGAAAGTTCCTAAATTTGTAAAAGAAATTCTTCATTATTGTAAGAATCTTTTTAGCTCCGATGCTTTTCCTACTAATTTAGGAAACAAAACGTATTCGTAATTATTTCGCATTTTAGGGCTCCTGTCCAATTAGATGTCACATGAAAATTTATATCTTAATCAAGAATTTAACTTGAAACTCATAGTTTTTATTGCTTGGTGTATTGATCAATTGCCAGGTGATCTGTTTCTTTAATCAGTCCCTTCCACATTTGTGAAACGCGATATTGATCTTAACCCTATCTAATATGAAGACCATGTTCCCAATATTTCTAAATATAATCCTATTACGTGACTTTTCGAATGAGAATTGTGCGTGGAGGGTTTCATCCTGCAGCTTAACATTCAATCATCAAGTTTCTAAGAAAAAAGAAGGGGGTTACTACTATTTTTTCTTTTATAATGTGTAATACTTCGTTTAAATTAGCAACTAGATACTATATTCATTTGTAAGGACTAGACACTAATTTCTTTTGTGTGTGTGTGTGATTATGGCAAAGCCTCGAGGGCTATCTGCCTAAGGGGAGGGATGCCTTCGTGGAGGACTTTCTAAGGGAAACTGGCTCGTATACACGTTACACATGGGGAAAACCACGAAAACGCCCATGCAGCCAGCCCGTCCGCGGGATTCGAACCTCGGACCGAACTACCAGTGTTCAGCGACTTTACCGCTCGGCCGCTGGTGGGCCCTAATTTCTTTTGACAATGTATAATTGGTATCGTAATATTAGATCATGAGGTATTGAGTGCAAGTTTCATTTTTTAATTTTACGTCAACGATTGGTTCAATAATTGTGACTTTCTAAAACAACACTGTGACCTACTGAAAGCATCCATAGATGAAATCAATTTGTTGTTACCCATTGATGTACCAAATGCATACACTTAAAAATAGTGTTCCACCCTTTAATAATGTTCTACTTGCAGTTCATAATATATAAAGATTGGTATGTAATTCGGATAACTAAATGCCTAAACAAGCAAAAATCAAACAAGATTAGACTAACTAAAAAATAAATAAGATCTATAATTGTATTATTTTCATTATAGGTACGTAAGCTGGATTGTATCAATAAATGAAACTGCAGACTACAATGATCGAAATACCAGCGTAGAGTGCTTCCCTATAATAATGCACCTTGATATGCTGGAAATTTATGTTGCACGGATGTTGCCTAAAGCTATGCATAAATAACATGATCGCAAACTAACACCTTTAGAAACAAATAAACCAAATTATCACCAAAGAAATTTTCAAGCAGAATAGAGTTGAGGGAAAGGACAAATAGGAAGAGCCAACTGATGTCAAAGACATAGCCTCAGAAGCTCCGAATACATCAAAACAGCACCTTGAAATTCAAATAATGATTACATTAAAAACCATGCAATTATCCGCTATCAAGTGTTTAATCTCATGACGATATGTAAAGGTCAAACAAGTGCTGAAAACTTTCAGAAACGTTTTCTAATATATAACGCTTTTCTGAGTTACACACAAACACATATTCACAGATATATAGGATGTTTCAGGAAATCGGTTACAAACTTTCAGGAGAGATAAGGGCCGTTCCCACTATGGTTTATCTGAGCTAAGGGAGTCAGTTCCATGTGCTAAATAGCTTCGCTTTGCCTGCAGTTGAGATTTTTCATCTTGCTACCCTATTGGGAAAAACTGGTTTTGGAGATGGGTCGGCTGCGTCAGCTGTGTCCGTTAGCTCAGATAAACCCCAGTGGGAATGGCCCTATAGAGTACACCTTGACTATAAAAATTCTATAAAAATGGACGATAAAAAATCACAGAGCAATGCTTGGAAACGCTCGGAAACGCTTTCCTGGCGTGACAGTGACGACAAAAAAAAAACACAAAAAAAGGAAAGACGCAAACAACGTGACAAAACATGTTTTATTACGTTTGGTACAGCAGAAACCAACAAATAAGAACAGAAACAGACGACTATCGTCATTAATGAAGGTGTTCGAAATTACGATCACGGAACATGATGCAGGAATGGCATCTTCGGTCCATGGAAGATCTGCATCACACACGTTTCCTGCATCACGGTTGGGGTCGCAATTTTGAGGAACATGAAGCAAATGTTGGAAAAAAAAAACATAGAAGTCTCCTGTTGCCCAACATTGTTGGTCCGAAAATCGCACTTTCAATTTTTCTGCAGCCAAAATTATTCAAAAAACATCTTCCATTGGTGAAATGGATTTTCTAGAGGCATTTCACATGTTCTATTTAACGACACTAATTCCAATCCATGACTCCTATACAGGCTTTCTTATCTTATCTTATCTAATTACTATAGATTATCTCGATCATTTGCGCTTTTGCAGCTGAGGATGATAGTTTGATAAAACCATTGAAACTAGTCCTGTGAAAATTTGCAAATATAACGCTGATTTTTGTTGCTTGACTTCTAAATTGATACTTGTTCGGCGTGTTATTGTATCTTAAAATCTGAAAGTGTTCTAACATAATCTTGAGCTTCTGGTGATCATAAACCAGCTCTTTACTCGAGCAACATACATGACACCCATTCGTTAATAAAGCTGTTGTCTAAAGGGCATAAAAGTGGTTTCAGAGTTCATTATGAAGTGCATAACTATAGTTGCCTCCTATGAAAGAGCAGACAATTTTTACATCCATGCTTTCTTCGGAATTCGAACCTTCCGTCAGTATCGCAGTCCGGTTTCCCTAACCACTATACCGTCCTGGGCGACTGCAAAATGTCGTATAATTATCTTTAAATTTTAATTAAATTCGGCTCTGAAAGCAATATGCTGCCGCTGTCGAAAATAAAATACTTTTATCTTCCACAAATCAGCATACTGATATTCAACCTAAGATACTTTCGAATTTAAACTGAAAGGTTACTGAGTAATAAGCTAAGCGATTTAAAAAAATAATAAACGCAATTACGAAGAATATTTTTCGACTTTTTAAAATGATTGGTTTAAATAAATACGTATTACAATCATGAGATATCTAATAGAAAGATTCGATACTTTGTTTTGAAACCATACTAGTTGGACTCATTAAAATCATTATATACTTTTCCTTTTTAATGATACCTATTTTAGAATATGGCCGCATGAGCAGTTAGTTTTAAATAAATATATATCTGTTATATGTATTTAACCTCTATTACACTAACGTGAATTCTAAGATATGCTGTTTTTAAATAATTTCTGAATTTGTTGTTAAATTGAATTTTATGTGGCGTAAGTGCGACGAACGTGATATTCAGTAATGTTAGCACATAGAAAGTTAATAATAAAATGAGTAAAACATTGATCCATCTTACTAAGAAAACTGAGTATTTGTATGATAAACTGAGAAAAGCCTGAAAAAATATAAAAATATATGCCAACATATGTTGCTATGCAGCTTTAAAAATTTTATGATTTTGTTGTTGAACTGTATGTAGCGTAAGTGCGAAGAAACTGAACCATAATAATAATAAAGCTAAAAAGACAAAGATAAAAAAAAAACTTAGCAGGAGTAAATGCTAGAGACTAGACTGGTAGACTGCAAGCTCAGCGAGAGATTAAAAAATCTTAACAAACCTTTTTGGACGACTAAAATTTCTTAACGAACCCTTTTGGGCGACCGTTAAAATTTGAAACCTTTCAGATTTTTTTATTATAACTGTTGCATGCTATTTGTAAAAAATAAACTTTCGGTATATTTACTTTTTAATGCTATCTTCAATTTCGACCCTTTGTAATACAAGCGGGTATTTGTCAAATATATTCGTTTATACTACATACGTACTCAATACTACAGTAACGTATTTTTCAGTTTTTATCGAAATAACAGATTAAGCGTTTTTGTAAAACAAAAAAAATTATTCTCAATTCGCAAATATAGATAATTTAAATTCAATCTTATCCATTTCAGCTTCACACTCCAGCTTACTAATACAGTTTCTTTCTCTATAAATTTTTCATGCATCTACTAGCTCGTAAATCTTTCAGAATAACAATTTTAAACAATTTCTGACGTTGCTGAGCAACCGATACATGACACAAATATGGTGTTGCCACTCCAATATCAAAGGATAATAAATATAATTATTTGTTAAATAATAAAATACACTACTAATGTTCTCTTCCATACAGAAATATTTAGATAATTTGCAGTATGATGCAGTATGATGTGGCCATATTCATCATACTGCAAATTTATTAGACACTGCAGTTTTTTTCACTGAATTAAATTCATAGTTATAAAACTCAAACTATCAATTATGTTCTGATTAAACTTTTGTCTTCCTCCGTTTTAGAATTATAAAAGCATTTTTTCTTGTAGAAGCCGCAGTAGCAAAAATATCTCGCGATGAAGCGTTAAAAAAAACGTTATCGTAATTTAGTAAAAAGATTTCAATCTTGCCTTCTGACGCGGACTTAAATTTAGCAACAACCAAGTTAAAAATAAAGTCTTGTCTGTGTCGTGCGAGTTGTGAGAACAAATCAGACTGCGGGGCATGCCATCGTCGAAGATAGAAAACACGCCCACGTGTCACGCGGCATTTGCTTGAACTTTGCGTAAAGTGTCAAATATTGTGTCTTCAGAGTTGCTATTTTGAAGTCGTGGAAACAAGATTTTGTATTTCCGCATTGAGATGTGTAATTTTCAATGCTTTAAAAAAACACACCTGTTCAGTAAAAATGTCGCTATTTAGAAATAAATAAATAGGTTTCTAGGCGTAGGCTAAAAGTGCTCGCTAGTTTTGTAAGTAGAAAGTAAATTATGCCTGATTATCACTTTGTAGTTGACAGTTCTTGGCAAACTTCCTTTTTTTACTACATTTGTGTAATTAAAAAAAAAATCTAAAATATTTACATTTCCAATAAAATTCGAATTAATATGCTCGTAAAGATATTCAGAATGTAGGTTTGAAAGAAAATGCTTTTGACATTGAACCTGCTTGCGTTTGTTTGCTTGGTTACAAGTAAAAACATTGAGGGGAAAAAATTCGAGGAGAAAGCACCGAGGTAGAAAACAAAACATGGAGAAAATATCGTCAAATAAAATATTACGGTAAAAAATAAAGCTGTGCAAAAGCTTTGCCGTTGTAAAATATCAGCATACAAAATATCGTGGTAAAAATAAAACACCTGCAAATCACCGCGTGATGATAATATCGCAGACGTACATTTTCTGACAGTAAGGAATTTTAAGTGAATTTTTATGTAATTATTTGTGAGTACATAAAGAAATAAGTAATATTTTTACCTCCATTTTTCCATTATCTTCCATTTATTTCTTTTTACATCATTCAAGTAACATTCGCAACAAAGAATCAAAACTACGTCGGAAAGATGTTAGATCTTTTTGGTTGTAAAATTTTTCATTTTATATTTTCCGATTCACAGCAGTATTTTTTTAAATAATATGAGCTATTTAAAATAATTCCTAATCTTTTTTTATACCTGTTTAATATCTGAAAACTGACGTAAGCTTTTATCTTTGCGATGTGAAACTTACCTCTCGACAAAAACAGTCAACTTCATTTATAACATGAAATGCCTACACATGGACGCATCTTGTATGTATCGTAAATTCAGCATATAATGTTAAAACGCTTTTCAGTATGCTTATACTAATAGATAAATACTAATAGCACCTTTCACAAAATATTATTAAAGCGTAAGGTTTCACACTGATATGTTGATAAGAAACGCACTTTGTAGTATGGAAAGCAAATTAGAGTCCAATGAAATCATTATTTTTGTCTTGAACCTTTCTCAAGGATTTGGTTTGGCTACGGTAAAGCACTCGAAAGCTGTCTGCCTAAGGGAATGGATGGCATCCATTCCTTCGTGAAAGACTTTCTAAGGAAGACTGTCTCATATACACAGTTACACATGGAGATATCCATGCAGCCAGCCTGTTCGCCCAGATTCAAAACCCGGACCGAACTATCAGTGCTCAACGGCTTTACCGCACCGCCCTGGTGAGCCTTATTTCACTGGAACGTAGAATTTTGTTTCATGTAGTGAAATGATAACACAGTTTCAGAAGCTACTAACATTTTTCCAAAAAGCTTTTGACATTTGTAACATTGGTCTGTCATCAAATGATAAAAAATAGATATTCAGGCACAGTTGTATTGCAGACAGCTAACTTATTTATAAACTTGCATACAATTTCCATCCAGACTTAGAGGCTTGTGATTATTAGGTGCGATCACTTCTTAATCTGAAAATTATTTTCGAAGATCGTGGCAAGATAAGAATACTGGTAGGAATAATAGCAGTTGAATATGGCACGGAAACCTCGAATAGTGCACCTCTTGGATTCAATCCCTCCAATAAGCACTTGGTGTCGCTAAAGAAAACCCGAATGTTTCAAAATTGCCAAGGAAAAGAGGTATTTTCTTGATTTAAACACCAAAATGCCCCTAGCACTTTGTACATGAATTTATGTACTTTTAATATATTGCCTCAATTTCTTGGACATGCTTTAAGAAGCACATGTCACGGAAATAGTCTAGGGTCTATGTATATTGTTTAATGAAGAATGTTATGGTATTTTCAAAAGTTAAAGGATTATACCTATTAATCTCTATTACTGATCAAGTGGCCTAATCTATTTTTACCTGTCACGTGTTGGTTCTACCGAAGGAGGTTAGATACAGCTATGGAAAGAAAGAATATGCGGTACCACGTAGATACATATCGTATAATTTGATCTAAATATAATCAAAATAGGAAATTTAAAAGCCCTAATATTGAAAAATAGTTCAATTATTAAATAAAACGGTAAATTTTGAAAAAAAAAAAAAAAAAAAAAGAAACGAAATTCGTCAAACTGTACGCCATTGTATTGCATTGTGTTTCTTAAAGCAGTTTAATACCTGTGTACAGAAAAAAACAATTTAAAACTAAGATGATTGAAGTGGGAAGTTTTATTTTAAAAGCAAAGCTACGTATTTTTTATATTAATTCCGAAATGCAAATTTGTAACTGTTTGATTTGTTATTATAGCCAGAAATTTTATTAATTTCGTAAAAGCACAAACTAAAGAATACAAGCTACGTTTTTTACTTCTCAACATCAGTAAACTACAGCAATATTTTCTATCTAATTATACTAAAATCTTGAGCATTTTTAGAACATCTTGATTCCTGTGTTCAATTTCTTCCGCATTAAATGTATCCTTCTCAGTTACTTGCGTTCTCTTAATATGCTTTTAAAGACCTCTTTTGAATTTTGTGTTTCTTTCACAAAGGGTTCATATTTAGAAAAAAAAATTTCATTCTTCCTCTTCTAAGTTTATGCATTTTTGCTTTATTTCTATGATACAATTTTGAAGTTCTCTCTTGTTATCAGTAGTTTAAATTACATTGTTCAGTACATTCCAATGAATTAGTAATACACAAATTACTAAAAACATTTATATAGAACAATTAACTGCTTTGGTCAGTTAGAATGGAAAATCCTTACTTTAATACTAATATATTTCATTTTAATACATTTAAACTTTATAGACGTAATGTACTGTACTTTGAAATAAAAGTTTAATGTTTGAACTGTGTTCTCGAACTGAAATTGTGTTGTGAAGAACTACAGGGATATTCTATTCACCGACCTTTAAAAAGTGGAAGTGTACTGTAAGAATATGGGGTTATATGCGTTTTCTCTAATTATCTGGTTATCCATGTTAGTAAGGTACCATCCAAAGAACCTTAACTAATTTAATGATTCATTCTCAGTTTTGGCAATTACTTAAAACATGCACGGTTTAATCTTTGAGACAAGCATATGACTATTGGCAAGATCAACCAAGTAGCATTTTCACCTTTATAGAACGTTCGTTTGAGCTGCACGCAACTCGAATCCGCCAGTGATAGCGCATACTTTGGAAATGCGTTAGGAGCCGGTCTTACGACCGGCCCACTTGTTTATCTCACACACACATACTTTTGACAACTGTCCAAACTCACTACGTCCTTTACGGCATTAACGCCGAGAGGTGAGCTTTCGTGGGCATCGAGAAGCTTTACTACGTGCGAGGCCAAATGCAAGAAACTTACGTGTTTGAATTTTAATAGGTTTTTGCAGGGCGCAGCAATGGCACGAGCTGCTCGTAGATATTCTGACGAAGTGGTCTTAATATGGCACACACTTGAGCTGCTCGTAGATATCCTGACGAAGTGGTCTTAATATGGCACACACTTGAGCTGCTCGTAGATATGCTGAGTAGGTTTTGGATTTAACTTCTCGTTGAGAAGACGAGGGGTTAATGCATTTAAACTTAATAGACATAATGTAGTCTGCTGTTTGAAATAAGATTTTAATCCTTCGTCTGTGTTCTCGAACCGAAATTTTGTGGAATGCTGCTAGGATATTCCACTGTCTAACCTTGGGAAAGTAGAAATGTATTGTAGAAATGTGTGGTTATATGCGCTTTCTCTATCTGCAACCTTATTCGACAGAAATCGTGTTACATAAACATAAATCGTGTTATACATAGGCATTTGGCCCACCAATGGCCAAGCGGTAAAGTCCTTGATCATTGGTATTTCGGTCCGAGGTTCGCATCCCGCAAACGGGCCTGCTGCATGGGCGTTTTCGTAGCTTTCCTCATGTGTAATGTGTTAATACGAGCAAGTTTCCCTTATAACGTCCTCCACTAAAGCATCCCTACCTTCCGTGTAGTGCCTTAGGGTAGGACACATAACTAATAATAATACATACGCATTTAACCTGCCCTCTAAATGTTAGAGAATAAAGTCTCATTACCATGGCATTTCCTCAGTTTATAAACTACATTACAGCAAAATCATGTTACTGGAATGTCGGGCTGCATGAAAATTCCATTTTTCTAAACTTGTGAAAGGGAAACTATACTCTTGCCCTGTTATATAATACAAAATTTTCCTGTGCTCTTATAGCTCTATTCATAGATTCTACTCATCTTTTGATAGTTCAAAATACCAAGCTTTCTCTCTCAGTCGAAAGACGGCCTCGATGAAACTTCCTGCAGAAGAAGTTAGAAAATTTTGGAGGATGCAACAAAACTGAAGCAAATTAATAATAGAAAATTTGTTTTAAAAGCAGCATAGGAATTTTCTTTCTAGTACTTTTGTATTTTGATTACTATTTTTTGTTTAAGTTGTTCTAAATATTTTCTTTTTATTTCACATTTCATAATCACAGAGCTTTTAAAATGCTTTAGAAATATCTAAATTAAGATAATACTTAGGAAGACACAGCGGGATTCAAGATACAGCCGCATGTCATTTTAATAGCCAGGAGAACTACATTACATGGCTTGTACAACATCCAATACCTTCGCTCATGAAATAAATTATTGCTGTAGCTGATTAATTAATCAGCTACAGCATCCAGCATGATGAGAATATTAATTAGTGCCTATCTGATCTCCTGAAATACGAACGTTTTAATATTTTTATACTTTAAAATATTTTATTAATATATATGTAATTAAACAATATTTTAGTCTTTGCAAGATACAAAGGATCTTAAAGGAGATTCAGAGCATAATTTTATGATTTCAGTTTTTTAAAGAGTATATTTATTTTTAGAATACTCTTTATAAGAGGTACACTCAATTTCAACTGAACCGAACTTAAAGCTGGTTTGACCAAAATGTCGGAGAACTAATACTGAATCAATGAATAGGCGACCATCCACACTGTACCAGTTATTGATATTTCTGAAATACATTCCAATTAAAACTAGTGTTATAATTTTTTTAAAATACATTCTAGTCATAGACCAGTTATCTTAATTTTTGAACACATTCCAAACAGAGGCTTAGTTATCTCTGTTTTCTGGAACAATTTCCGTTGCTTTAATCTTTGAACTTACATTGACGAGCCCAAAGATTATGAACATTCCCCACATTTTTCAATGAACTCGTCTAGATGCCGTGGAGGGCAATTGATTGAGAATGGTATTGAACTGCTGCTGGAGAAAGTAAGGAATCATTCTTGCGCCTACTTTTGCAAGTGATAGGAAAGGCTGCTGATCTAAGCGAATGAATAGAGGGCAGATTTTTCATGGCCCGAAGATCCGGACGAGTATCTTCGAAGCTGCACAACTGGTATGTTTTTCACGCTATCCCGTTGTTAATATTTATACAAAGTGAATGCGTTAGGGACGTTCTCATGGACGACTCTGGGACCCTTAGTTGTGGCAGAACAGACCATAAAAGCTGCGGAATATGTGAACATAATGGCGGATCAAATACACCCTTACATGGCGTCTGTCTTCCCAACGGTAAATGGAATCTTCCAGCAGGACAACGCCCCATGTCACAAGGGTCGAATAATGTTGGAGTGGTTCGAGGAGCATACAGATGAATTCCATTTAATGTCCTTGCCACCTAACTCGCCGGATCTTAACCCGTTAGAGCATATCTGAGATGTCATAGAGCAACAGCTGACAGCTGAAACAACATCATGTCGGAATATCTCGACTTTGTGTGACCGCTGCGTAGACATTTGCTACAACCAAGAGCTTGTAGCATCCATGCTAAGGCGAGTTGCACCTGTTTTTCAGGCTAAAGGTTGTGCAACTTATTATTGAATAGCTGGTCGTAATGATTTGTTTGCTCAGTGTAAATAGCTGTTTTATAATGAAAACGATTACTCACTATATATTCCATACAAAAATAGTGAATTTTGAAATGAATGCCTGTTGAGAAAGCAGTTTGAAGTATTTGTCTTCATGGTTAGATTATGTCAAATAAAATGTGTATTATATTTAAAGAATTACCTGGAAGTTAGTAAGCTTTTTTAAACGGGTAGCTAAAAAATTCCATCAACTCACTAAAACATTTTGAAGAACATTCAAAACGAGCTCTTATTATTCTTAAAGGTAACTTGTTAGTGACCAACTACTGATATTTACACTACTCCAGAAAAGGATTTCAGATTTAATTTCAGACCACTATTTTAAAATATTAAAAATCAATCTACTTCTACAATAATAATTTATTTAAGCATTGTAAGGTTTGTGCAAAATATATTATTATATATTAGCAAGAAACAAATGAAGTACTTTTACTTCATATTATCTTAAGTTTCATCGAACAAAACAATGAAACTACGCCAGCTAAGCTTAAATGGCATCAATGTGGTTGCTCGTAGCCTTTGTGATCTCTCAAATTATTCAGTATTTTAACGGAAATGGGTAAGCAGATTTATTTAATAAAGTTATGTAAAAGATTCGTGCTTTTTCCTAAGATTATTATGAGCATTTGTTTGTTCCTACCATTAACTTCTGAAAGTTCACTACCATGAGTTATCAAACAAACTGTTATCCGAAATATCTCTCACCTACAACTGGTTCGGATAATCGGGTTCCCCCTTTTAATCTAATCTAAGTCATATAATACCCTTTATTCAAGTTCGGTATGGCATTACACAATTCGTCCCAAGGACATCCGATAGTGATAGATTATCATAACCACAATGATATTTCTTCCCCCGCGGTCTTGTTATCAGTTTGACATTCATTCGTAACAGATGTTTTATGCATGTAACTCCGAGTCCCAATATCGATTTTATTTGAGTAAAGAGCCTGATCATTTGCTCCGGTGAACTCGTAGTTCCCATCATCAACCGATATCCTGCTGCTCGAAACCACAAATACGGAAAGGATCATTAATCTTCTGAAAGGATGAGAGCCTGGAAGTAAACTAGTCATTAAAGGTCATTGAAAAGGATTTACATATCGTCAAAAGTAACAAAGAGATGGTTATTAAGTACGTCACTGAAATTATTTTCATTAGAAATTAAGATCTGTATCCGGCTCCTTCCGCACAATGTTAGCGGTGACAAATGTTTATGCTTTATCTGGATATAATAATGATAATAATGTATTTAACATATTTTAAGAGTTATTCTTTTTTAAACAATTAATTAAAACAAAAGTATTAGAGGAGAAAGAAAAAGATTAACCTCGAAAATGCAGGTGATAATTTCCGTATTTTACTCAGAATCAAGTTACTCATATTAAATAAGAACACACCAATGAAGGATAATACACTTTATAATTTTTTAAAAATACTTGCAACAATTATACTGGCATTATTAAGCAGGTTAAGAGTAAGTTCACGGGTTACATAAATTTTATCTGAATTGAAAATAAAAGCAAAAAAGGTACTGTAAATAAAGGAAGAATAAACATCATTAGGAAAGAATAATTATTGTAATAAATGGCATTAGTTTGAACAATATTTGCAAGAAAACTTTTGAGTTCAAACTGGAATAAAAATGTGGATTAAAACTTCTGAATTTTTTCAAAAGTTTTAATCCACATTTTACTCCAGTTTGAACTCAAAAGTTTTCTTTCAAATATTGTTCAAAATAAAATATTGTGCAGTGTTGCAAAAATTGTGCAGTGTTTATATATATGTTACGGTGAAAGACCGAAATCTGGAGAATGTCGACTTTCACCGGTGAATGTCAACATTCACATAGTCTCTTGGTGTATGTCCGAAATATTTTCCAAATACTCTTATTTCTGACTTACACCGGTCAATGTCGACATTCACCATGTACTAATGGTGAATATTGAACATATAACAATATTATATTTTCTTCTCCGTAATTCAGTCGCGAATAAACGCACTTGAGACTTGAAATAAGAACTTAAGAACATGAGAACCTAAAACACACAATACATTCAAAATGAGAAAGGAAAATAATAGAAGTTAAAAACTTACTTAATTATACAATACGTTCTAAATGATAAAATAAAATAACAGTAGTAAAAAACTTACTAAATTATGTGATTCAAATCTTACTTATTGCAACAACTTAAACTATTATGGCACTTTATGACCTCTCGTTTCGACTTACAGCAGAGCATATCTGTGATTGTCGACACCGGTGAGGGTCCGAATATACAAGAATGTAGTGCCATATTCGATCTTTCACCAACGTATTTGGTGAATGTTACCATTCTCCGGTGAAAGTCGACATTCTCCAATTTCGGTCTTTCACGGTAACATATATATATATATCGGATTATGTGCAATTAAATTACGCATTCTTGTGGGTGAAAGCAACTAAGCATTGCGATATCATTTACTTTCACTGGTGTTAATCCCATGTACTTTGCTATTTCTTTTCGTTTATTCGCGTAGACTTTGCTTTACATTAACCGTTAGGGTAATAGTGTTTAACGATTTTGCAATAAAGTTTCTAAGACAGTGGCCTGTTAATCCGCATACCGGTTAATCGGGAGTTTACTATAATTTGCATTTTGGATTATTATATATTACTATTCATCTAGAATATTCCAGCGCCAAATATTTCATTATTTTAGTTCATTATACTAGAGCCGTGTCGAAGGTTGCCCGACAGAGAGGCTGATGTCAGGTAAAAAATGCGCAACAAGGCAAAATTAAAATATAATAAATTAAACATTGATGTGGAAGCGATTCAAAAAGTATTTAGGAAAGTCATAATTTTTAGAGCTACTTCAAATATGCCTTTTTAATTTTATTAGCTTTTCAAACATTTTTTCAGCATGCTATAATAATAAAGAGCATGTAATATATTATAAAAGCAAGAGAAAAATAAAGTGAACAGCAAAATTCATTAGTTTTTCCCCAATGATTTCCATAACAAAATTCTTAATGAATTGCAAAAGAATGTGCAAGCCTTTCTCATAAACATTACAAACTATTTTATGCAAGAATTACTTATAACGATTAATTTATTATTGTAATTAATTCAAAAATAAACAAGATAGAAATTTTCAATATGATTTTGAGGCAATACATTGCCTCTATAAGAGTATGTTGTCTTAAATTTCATCACGAAAGCCATTTTCTGAGCAACTGTTACCTTGGTTTTAATGACCTTTTAAATCGTACTTTTAATTGCAATGTAGCAAGTGATTTCTTTGAGCATTGTAAAAAGACTGCATTCGTTGCATTTTATTTATTTATTTATGCTTTTCAAATAATTACCCTACATATAAAGAATATATCATACTACTTGCAACAAAAATAAAAACTTTTGTAATTTGACTGTAAACATTTGTTGCATTTCTGTGTTTCTCAAGTATAACATTCTGATCCGATTTTTAAGATTTTATGTCCGTTTGTTAAAGTAGAATTTATGAATTTATTTCTGAATGGTCTCTTATTTCAACTTCGAGTCTACATTATCTGTTGCGGTGCACGTTTTGCTTTATAATAACCCTAAAATCTAAGTGTTCGATCAATATAATATATTTAATCACACTTGAAAACAAAAGGCATGAAATTCACACAGCGGACTGTATTAAATTTTATTGTTGCCTTTCTGTACAGAACTGACACACACAATTAAGGAATTTTACGCGTCTACTCGGATGAACACTCTTGCCTTCCGCACTTTAAAATACATATTACATACATAAACTCCTTAGAAAAGCGCAATCAGAATACACCATGTTAATGGAAGCCAGCTTACCTCACCTTTTTTAACTCTAAGTTGCCAGATCCCTCAAGTTAAACAATACTAAAACATTAGATTTTGGCTTCACTTCATTTCCTCGATAACACTAAGAAATAAATAAAAATATTTCGGAAGGAAAAAAAAACCGTTTAAGAACATCCGAAATGAGCTTTTCTAAAATTAACAGCCAGTTTCAACCATAACTCAGTCTGACTAAACTCAAAATTTGACAAGCCCAGCCACGTAATATTTCCGTTTGTTTGAACTTTTTTAAGTAAATAAATAAAAGGCGGGAAAAGATGCCGAAAAGAATTGTTTATTCTGCGAAATCATTTCTCTCTGGGAAATCTCAAATCAGTAGAAATACGACAGAAGCAGCTGTGAGGCTTCTTTTTATTTTCATTTCACCCCCTTTTACACACGGAATCTACTAGGTCACATCGTAAGGCAGTCTTGAAACTCGGTATCATAAACCAGACTATAGATGGCGTTGGTTAGTTGAGTAACTGGAAGTATTCAAATCTGCAATGTTTTTTATTTAAATCTTTTAAATCGTGTGGTAATAGTGACAGACATTTGGGCGAGTAAAGGAAAACGTAATACGTTAGTTTTTAAAGTGTAAAGGAGATATTTGCCTTTCTAAAAGGGTTTGATTACAGAATATGATTCATGGCGTCGTGAGAGATGAACCTAAACAACTTCATACATTCACCGCTTTTTGTGTCAGATAATTTAAGATAAATGATTTTGTCTTTACTTTTATATTTTCCATAACTATTTGTTTTAATGTAACACGAAACAGCTGACAAAAAATTTAAATATATGCAGATCACCGAGAAAAGGAAGAAGAGTTTGAAATCACAAAATACTTTCTGAAATTACAGATTTCTAAGAAACTGTAAACCAAACTTTTTATGAATTTGTGCGGAATCATACCTAACATCGTAATACATAAATACAAAAAACGTTTAAAAACATTGCATATGATATAAAACTATAGCATAAAACAATAAAAATGCTAATTATACGTTACAAGGAAAGTTAACGAGGAAAAAAAAGAATAACTCAGGAAAAAATTTAAGTTTATTAATTTAATATAGAATGCGATCTATCCTGGCTTCTACATATATATAACATCGTGGTTTCATCCTCGCAATAACGCTGCTAACCATTGCTTGAGGAATCACATTCCACCACTACGGTAATATGGTTTTTGAGCATTTACATCTACAGGAGGATTATCTCCGTATAATTGCTTTTCAAGGCTGTGCCTTAAGTTCTCTGTAGGTGTTAATATCGTGAGATATAGTTGGCCATGATATTCGCTCAGTGTCTGTACTTTCAAGGAATTCGTAAACGAGGTTTACTCCATTTGGAGAAGTATATCCACAAGTAAAAACGCAGATCCATAGGCACTTCTGAAACGTCTTACATAATGCTCATATTTATTCCCATATCATCACGCCTGCATTACAGAAACAACTACGTTTCATAATGTTCGAAGGAAGACTTTGCATTCCTGATTTCCTCCAGATATAAACACGTTTAGAATTAGAAGTAAAATTAAACCACGACTCAGTAATAAAGAGAAAATGGGGACCATTAGTTTCCACGCCAGTTTTAACGTTCTTTTCACTAATAAAAGCGATCCTGTTTTGTTGTGAAGAAAGTGAAACACATGCTCTTGGCTTTCTGATAAAAGGCTTTTTCAAGGCTTCTTATACAGTTTGTCGTTATACAACAGTCCCATTGACGGCTACAAGCTCAGAAACTATGAACTATACCTGTGTGAATTAATGTAGCATGATCCATAGCGTCATAAAAAATGCAAAGAAAAAATTGAAACTAAAACACTTAAGACTGCATATGATATAAAACTGTAGCATGAAACAATTAAAGGAATGATAATGCAAGGAGAGTTCGGGAAAAGAAATAATAACTCAGAAAATTGTAAGGCTTAATTAATTTAATATGGATAGAAATCTATCTGAAACTTTTATGGGATGAACTAGCCTCGACTCGAGGCGCAGATCCAACATTGCGAGCTTCCTATCCAACGACTTTTTCCCTCTCATAAACAACTCTCTGTAGAACATTTTCCCGCCAGAAATGTCACAGCAACCAGGATCCTGGTTATGCAAAAAACTGCACTTGGCCCCGTTACCAGAACATGTGGTGGAAACATTACATGTATTGTAACACTTGGGCGAAAGAATTTCGGGGTGCAGTAATCCCCCTGATAAGGGATGAGAATGAATTCCAAGCCGATGGTTAGGATGAGAAAATTTTTCAGAACCAGTGAATTTAGGACAAGCAAATTTACACACAAGCAAATTTAGGACATTAAAAATTAAACTATTATATAACAATTAAATTCATTAAAAATGTCAGCACAATATAAATTGTTTCTTCAGCAGCAAATTAAGTATACACACTCATTATACAGATTGAGTTTCTGTTACTATTGATTTATCTTACCACCAGTCAGAAAATATGTATTTGATAACTTTAATAGAAAGACGGGTAAAAATTAAGTTAAATTAAATTTTAAAAAAATTAACACACCAAAAGTGCAGCAACAAAAATTTTAAATAATTAAAATTAAAAGTTAAACAACCTTAAGAGTCAAAAACAAAAGTACAAAATCGAAGTAAACTTAAATCCCTAAACTCAAATTAAAAATTAAACAACTTCAACACAAGGAAAACTTTTAAAGCAACCAAACCTAAATTTAAAGTTTGCAAAAGTTACAGTTTAAACTTACAACCACTTTACTTTGTTGTGAAGGCTTTCAGTGTAATGTCTTGTGAATTTTCTTCAAATTCAAACGCGTTTTTTGTACCCATAAACGTTAGTTTTCTATTTTGAAGTTACTAGATAATTTCTTAGTTTTTCGTTTTAACTTATGACTAAATAATGATATGCAAAATTGGCATATATGAATTAAAATCTTAAACTAATTACATTATACATTCAATTTCTTTTCCTTCTACCTGAAAAACAGAAAAACTCAGAAAATGTTTAAGAAAAATGTTGACTATCAGTGTCTTCTCTTTACTTGGAATTTACAATGAGATTAAAAATTAAACATATAGTCTGGTTCGATTTAAAAGTAATATTTCCTATCTAACAACATTCTTTGAGATATATTGAAGGAAATTCTTTAGATTTCTTTAAAATCTTATGCAATAAACTTTTATATGAATACGTACAATGAACTTTTTTTTTAAAAAAAGAATCATTTTTAATAAGCAAAATAAATAAATACACACAAAAAATGCATTTCTGTATTTCACGACACGGTGAAAAACTCATTGCTTTTCATAGATTCCCTCCATTAGCATAACAGATCATATAAAAAATAATTAGAGTTAAATTATACGAAGAATTGTTCGCACTTGCTTTCAAAAGTTGCTAGAATTTAAAAAATAGAACTACAGAACTGACAATGCGCACTTTTCATTCAACAAATTCTCTAAGCATATTATTTCTTCCTGAGCAAACAGATTCTACTGTAAACCCAGTATGCTGAAATATATAAAATTAAAAGGATCTAGCTATTGTATTAGCTAATTATTGAGTAACAAAAAGCGGCAAGCGTATTCCAGCCATGAAGTTTCAGGTAATGCATTTCAGTGTTTGGGGAAATTTGAATTTGGCTAGACTTGTAGCTAGACTTACCCAGATCAGCTGCAAAAAGTTTTTGTTTTCAGTTATTTCGAGAGACACATAGTGATATTATTTAATTGTAATCTGCAGTGTCATGATTTCCTAGATTCGCATTATAATCGTTTAAAACATTTAATTCACAGTGATTATCAAACTTATAATATAAATTTAAAAAAGTCTCTTTCGCCGGAATATAAAATCTGAGAACTTTCAGATTTTTTTTTTATGTATTCTTCTCAAATGAATGAATTATCAATATACAATCAATTACAAGTCAGTGGTATTTAAAATGTATAGGTGCATTTAATCGTAGTTAAGCATTCATTGTTCAATAACATTTTCAAGTTTAATTGTGAACTCCAAAAGGTAACATTAGCAGGAATGAAATTATAAATGCTGCAATATAAATTCTTATACTTAAATTTTAATTAGCTCAAAATATTTCAAACTTCGTAATTTTTAGCAATAGGTATACTATTGGTCTCGAAACTCATTTTTTGTCACTATCACTTTTGTGTTAAAATCACTTCTCAAATTGTTGCCGCCAAATGTTATTGCAATTTTTTATTGTTTAAAAAATAAGTAAGGAAGTATATGAATGTATGTTCCTCATATTTTGGAAACGGCACCTAAAGCCTCTGAACACTTTTAATACACGTCAGATAACATGGACACTTCGAAGTCCGAATTTTGAAAATCGAATATGCTTTCTTTTATATATACATACATATTTTACAAATTTTACAAATTTTGCGAATTTTTGTTTGACAATCCTAGTAACTTGAAAGCAAGAAGTGGAAATACTTTTAAAAATAAAACATTTTTCTCTCCAGCGAGCCAGCTTGATATTTTTATTAAAATTTAAGATATCTTTCGATTTTAATTTACTAATTCGGCTATTTGAAAGCAATATGTTGCCAGTGACTTTAATAGAATGTTTATTATCTCCACGCACCAGCGTGTTGTTAGTTAACTATTTATAAAGCGTAAGTTAGTTAACTATTTATATTAACAATTTTAATCATTCGATTACTGAGTAGCAAACCAGGTGACTGAAAAGCAATAAATGCAGCTCTTAAATATATTTTCTCACCTTTTAATCTGATTAATTAAATAAAAACGTATTTAAATCATGAGATGTTTAATTAATAATAGTAAATATCTTTGTGAAGTGGTACTATCTGGATTCATTAAAATCATCAAGTACTTTTTTTGGGGGGGAGGATAATTCTTTTAGGCAGCTGTGCCCTCAAGCGGATAATTTTCAAAGAAATAATATAAGAAATGCGCGGCAGCCCCTAACATTCTATCGGAAATTTTAAAGATATGTTGTTTTTAAATATTTTGTGATTTTACTGTTGAATTTCCTGTTGCGCAAGTGCCAAGAAAAGGATGTTTAATAATAAAGCTAAAAAGACAAAATAAAATTGCCTACGTATTATCCCTAACTGGCGCTAAATCTCTCCACTTGGCCAGTCAACGGTATAATACCGTAAGTAGCAATAATTGTGCTAACAAAGGAGTGATTCTAAGAGCACACTGGTAACCTGCGATGTTCAGTGAAACCATAAAAATACTGTAATAAATCCTCTTTCGACTTTAAAATTAGATTTTTTTCTCTTTTTCTTCAGTTATAGTTTTATTTACAGAAACTTAACTAAGCGAATATACCAAATGATCTTTCAATAAAGTAGAATTTCGGAATGCATCTGAAATAAGCATATGCATTGCTCTTTCATTTTGAATGAATTAACTGATGTTAAAATCCGCTACTTTAAAGACAAAAAAAATTGTCACGCAATTGCAGTAAATCTTCTGAGTTTCAAAATGAAACCCCTGATAAATTATTCTTTAAGTAGATAATTGGAAGCATATATAAGTGCAGATATAGCTTAAATAAAACGGCTGGTGGAAACTTATGATTAAATTTCATCAGCATTTTTTACGAATGCCACAAAAATCTCTTTGTTTGTTTTCTGATTGTTATTAAACAATAATAAAGTATCCTTTTGTGATTGTTCAAGCGTGTGTAAAAAAAGTTTTTTACTTAAAGAATACACAACAAAACAAAAGTATGTGATTATTTTTCCGCTGATAGTCGTGTTATTTGAAACGCTATTTTAAAATGTGAGCATTGCTTTCGTTACTTAAGCTTGTTATCTGGTTTTAATTTAAAAAATGTATGAAATGTTGCACCACTGAAAAAAATCACTTCTCTAGAATCTTAAGTAAATTCTAATGGCTTTGATAATGGTTAAGTCTCGATCGTTCTTTTTGGGTAGCGTATCTCATCTTTGAAGTTTAATAAGGTTTATTTGTATAGATTATGGATATAGTCCAGGTGGAATAACGAAAGATTTTATAGGAGATTAGATGAATATGCATGTAGAATAACTTCGGAACATTATATATCTTCTGTATATTTCAGAAATGAAAAATTATGTACTTTAGTTCCTTAAAAAATATTGGATGTTTTGAATTACATATATCATGAATGAAATGCATTTTTGTTTAAATCAATCTGATTAAAAAGTAAATAAAATAATATTCTTAGGAATTCCATTTTGGCTTTTAAATATTTTAGTTGGTTAATTAATAACAAACAGATTAAATACGAAAAAATAATATCTTACGTTTTCCTGAATGACAACAGAATCGAATGAAAAGTAAAAGAACGAATTATAACGCAACACAAAATCATGTTTCGAGACTAATGGCCCTTTTGGACTAAAAACTCCCTTTACAGTACTTGCAACAGAAATTCTGTCACTCTTGGTAGTGCAATAAGTTTGGATGAAGTTATATTAATTATTCCTCGCAAATTTATTTTATTTCATCATAATTTCGCACCTTCTACAACAACCGGCAAAGTTAAGAGTTACTTCGGACCATAAATCTAAAAACCGACTTTTCCTGGTGATAACGGGTTTGGTGGCAGCAGTGATTACTTGCGATTTTATAACAGGCCACTAGACAACGCTAATAACATAAGCAAATTATTTTCGAAATATTTTCATCTTTTTTATTATTATTATTTTAGCATAAAAATGTAACATGTACGTTAGATGTGAAGTCATAAAGGAGAAAATTGAAGACATTATTTACTCACTGTTGTTTAGTATAGATACCTGAAGCGAGGAAATCGGAAATATCGTTTTCCGTTGATTACATCCGGGAGATGGCGCTGACAGCCGATTATATGTTACCCATTCGAATAACAAAAGAGTCATTTGTCTGCAGTAACACGATTTGGAAATCTGACCTATTCGCTCAATAGCCTCATATATTCTTACCATGCACAACATTTGTCATACTGACATTATTTAAATAAAATATCGAATCAATACATGTCAGATATTGTTTATAATACTATAATGAATAGAATTACTGTATTACTTTGCTGATGAAAATATGTGGAATTTTGGAAAATTATATTTATTGTAATAAAATTGCTTTTAAATTGAGCTGTGTTCCAATTTTACACAGGAAACGTTGGGAGGAGTAAAACTGCAAAATTAATTTCGTTAATAAAAAGGAGAAAATTTTTTGGGCATGAGAGTGTTCAAAAGCATTTCATTTACATGAACAAATTCAAAGAAATCTAGTTTACTAATTGAAGAAGTTTAACGGATAATTCCATCAGAATATACATTAAAGTTATGATTTAGTGTCCAGTTATGGTCAGTATCAAAAATTTGTTCATTTCTCCTTTTTCGGAAACCTGACTCATATTCCCTGACGAGAAATTTCGACGCATTTTCTGTGTAGCCGTCGTATGTCAAGTCACATTGACCTGACAAATTAAATTTTAGAAGAAGAATTAATATCAACGATGGGACCTTAAAGAATCGAACAAATAATTTCACTGATAGTTTTGTAAGATTCTGTGCTGTGTACCTTTCAGTTATAGTTGAAGTTGAAGAATATTAACTAATCAACGAATAATCTCTTGAGTTCGTGAGCTAGAAGCAACATGTAAGAAGGGTGAAATTACCCTTTATTATTCCAATAAAGTTTAACAGAACTCCGTCTTGGAGTTTTACAATAAAGCCTCCACTCGGGCTTGAATTTAGGAAACTAAGAAACTTATCTAATCTTCACTAAAAAGATATAGCCGAAGCCATCAAGATTCTAACAGAGTTGGCTCCTTAATTCTAAATAACGGCGAAGCTATCAAGGGCCTAAAGTACGGCCGAGTATAATAATAGCTTAAGAGAGAATGGCTTGAGAAGGCGAATGCGCGCTAGTGAGAATCACTGCTTCTCTCTAACGAAGTCAGTAGAACTTCACGGTTAAATACGTCTCCTCATTTACATTCAAACGTGTTTCTAAAACTACGTTCTGGCCGGAAATTGTAAGTTGAAATTCAGGAAGACAGGAAAGGAACCTTAACTCAAAACTTAACTATTAGATAAATTAACATAATCTTTACAGGTTAGAAGATGACTAAAAAGTTGAACTTAAGAATTTTGCAACTGACAGAAAGATTAAATATACGTCGGAAAAATACGAACAAATTTTACTAAAACGTTGACGCATATTTATGTCTAAATATAGGCACTGCTAGTTAAGCATGTTTTCGTCTAAATGGGCTGTCAGTTAAACTGTAAAGTATTTTCTCCCTCCTTTCTGCATGCCTTCGTGGTGTAACAGTAGCATACTCGGCGCGTACTCAAACGGTCCAGGTTCCAGTCCCGGCGAGGACACTACACATTTTCCACATGTCCTGCTTTAAAAAAAAAAAAAAAAGAAAAAAAAATAGTGACTCTACAATGGTTTCCGATACGATTGATTAAATAATGGCCGGGTAAGTGGGATGAGACATTTTAATGAATCGTAATAAACTGCTTAATAATTATGTAAAAGCTGCAAAGTAATAAAATAATAGTTTATGTACTAATATATTATTTAGTATATTATCTCCTTTGATAAAGGTTGCTAGAATTCTATTGAAATGAAGTACCTTATAAGCATATTTAAACACTAATCTTGAAAAAATATTTAAATGGAAATGTCAAAAATGAATCAAGAATAAATTTTAGATAGCAACTTTTAAAAATGTATAATTAAAATTGAAAATGTAATCCATAAACCAAGTAATTATCGTTATTGACTGGAAATTAGTTGGCCTTTCAAGAGGAAAAAAAACAACTTCCGATCATTTAACAACAATTAATAAATGCGAAGGTTTTATGTCTTTTACTCGAGTAAGAATCGTAATGGCAAAAAGGTATGATTTAGCGTTGAAGTGAGATGAATTTAAGCAAAACCACTGTATAGAATTCAGTAAGAAAGTGGCTGTTCCGTCAAGTGTAAAATTTAAATTTCAAATTCGTGAGATATTGTTGTAAGAGTGAGCAGAAGTATTTTCTTACTTGAGTAAAATGCCCCCGACACCTCCTTTTAATCATGCTAGCTCAATATAAAGTTCGTAAATATAATGAACAGAATGCAATCTTTTCAAAAACAATTAAACAAATAAGAAAAAAAATTATATTTACAAAAGACAAAAGGTATAATTAAAAAAGTATGAAAAGGAAATGCACATAATATACATAAATAGCCAGAAGATGAATTAATCGACTTACGTGTTTGTTAGATATACGTTTCATATACTCGTATACACTTTTGATACTGCCGATTGCAACAAAAATGAGAGTTGCACAAATAGATGTCACAGCAGTCCCACACACAAAATTTCAACGTTCTACAGCTAATTGTTTTTGAGCTATGGGAGATATATACGTACACTGCGAATAATAATAATTAAAAAAAAAAAAGAAGTTTTATATCTCCGGTTCTACTGGGCCGATTAACAAAATTCAACTTGCGTTTTTCATGTCTCGAAAGCGCGATTTAGGATATGTATTAGATTTATATATAGCATTGCCCTAATATCGGTACTTTGACACAAAATCGGACTTTTTCTGATATAACATATTAATTTTTTCCATTTTTCAATTCTACGACTCAAAATACGCCAAATTACCAAACTTTGTAAAAATCGCACGAATTGTTTTCAAAACATTAGTTCTCAAAATTTTAGCTCCTCAATGTTAATTGAATTTGGTATATATTTATTAATCTGTCTGTTTTTATTAAGCTTATTTAATTCTTTCTCTCACATTTGGAAATTCAGATTCATTCCAAATAAAATTCATCCATTTTTATGATTTAATTTTATAATTTGTATTTTTAAATAACTCTTATAATTTTTTCAAAAAAAATTTGAATTATATGCTATAGCATTTTTACCATCATCTTAAAATAGACGTATTTCTAAGCATACCTGGAAAAAATTACAATTTTTTATTAAAATATTTCCGAAGATATACGTGAATTTATATATTGGCGCGTTTTGAAATTTGGCATGTTTGTTAAAAGCGATAAAACATCAGATGTGGTTTAAACACTTTGTTGAAATGATTTGGAAGTAGAAACGATGTGACTTTTTTTCGCTCATACACAATGTAAAAAGTTAGGAACGAGGTGTCTTTTTTTCCGCTCCAGCATAATAGAGGAGAAAGGAAAATTGGTTGCCATATATTAAGAAGTTCGCCAAGCGAATCATTTTTGGCCAAACTGAAAGAATTTCGCCAAAATAAATTTCTCTTTAAATTTCGCACCAAATTTTACAAAATTTAATATCTGGGCATAATTTGAGTCGTAGAATCGAAATATGGAAAACAGTTGGTATGTTATTTCAGAAAAGTCCGATTTTGTTATTCGAATCACTGTTAATTTTCCAAAAATAAAGCCGTTCAGCCGGCATAGTGGTTAGTGATCCAAACTGCCAAAAGCGATGAGCCCGCGCTCGAATCTCGGAGAAGGCATGGTTGTAACCGTCCGTCCCTTCGCAGAAGGCAACGGTGGCCCCCATTAAGTGCTTCCGTAATGAAAAAACCACCACTTCCAACCTCTGTAATGGAGAAAGGCTTATAGCTATTAACTAGAGCGTCCGGCCTTTAAAAAAAAACATTATTTAAATTATTTCTGCATGTATAAACTGCATCTTCAATGCATTGAAATTTTTTTCGAAAATAATTTTTCAGAGCTCAATTTCATCTGTCTTTTCGCATGTTGCTTTGAAAAAATTATATATTCCTGAATAAAAATGTGTAAAATATGTAATTCATTCATTAAGAAAAGGAGACCAATATCTAGCATCAAACTAGCATATCTAGCATCGTAAAAATACCTTACAGAATTAAACAGTTAAGAACAGAATTTGTGCAATCACCCGAAAGTTGGTAACGAAATTAAGTATTTCGCATGCGACAAATCATAAAACAAATATTGAGCAAATTAATCAAAATTTCGAAAAAAAAACAATTCAAATTATTCCGAAATAAAAGTGGAAAAATTTCAAAAGCTTTTACAAATTCTATAGAGACAAGTTTTATAGAAAGGAAAATCATCATTTTTTTTTATGATAAAGGAAACATTTTATATTTTCCAATTCCGCCAACAGTGGAAAAAGTAGATTATGCCGAGCATATCCGGAAATCTCCAGACAGTGGGAAATTTTCATTATACAGAGAATTTGAAATTAAATTTTTCGTGTACTATATTTTACTTAATATCGTCAAGGAGAAAATAGTAAGTCCTGAATATATATATATTGGTAAACATCTGCCTGAACTTTTCTCATTTACTGACAAGAACTTAAGGATGATGCTGTAATCATCTGACTTCAAATCATTGTACAAAAAGACTTGTTGAAATTTCTGTCTGAGAACGTTTTGATCTCACCAAGTATTCATTAAACTTTCCCGTTTGATTTTTTTAAATTTTATTAAGACGGTTGGTCTACGAAAATGAAAGGTTTCTTTGCAGAAGAATGACTAAAAAGATAAAGAAAAGGGCTTGACCGCTTTTCCAGATGATTCGCTCTTTGAGAGAATAAAAGGGTGGGAAAAGAATAAAGTGCCGATACGTTAAATTTACTTTTGAATGTATATAGTGTCTAAAAATATATTTTATCTCTTTTATTTTGTTACAGGTGTTAATAGTAATAATAATAATCTGATGCGGCCAGCACATGACGTTCCACTAATTGCATGTTTTAAATTGCAGTGAACTTTAAGTAAAGTATCATTTCCGTTTGAGCGTTTGAAAACAAAATCAGATTTGTCGTTCCAATAAAAAGAAAGAACTGTAAAACAAAATTTTGAATTACATTTGGTTAGTTCAAAAACATTGTCTAGTAGAACCGAAGCATGATGTTAAGTTGTTTAACTTTTCATTCGAGTCTGTTGCTATTCGGTAAAATGTAAAATATTTATCTTTCAGATTTAATCTATCTATTGATTAACAAACTAAGCTAAAACAATAGGTGCAGTTCTCGCGAACGGTACGAGTATTTATTTATCATTTAATTAGAATGATTTAAATAAAAATTCATTTAATTCATGATATACATCTAATTTAAAACAATAAGTATTTTTATAGAATTGCGATATACATCTCTTCACTTTTCAATTATGCATAAGTTATAACGTTCTTATGTTAGTCTTAATGTATATTCATCTAGTATCCTAAGAAATATTTCGCTATTCTACCTGTAGCATCTCTATTCCTAATCTCTAATGATCAGCCATATTAAATTTTAAATGGACCCTTTTGGGCGACTAAATAAAGCTTGAACCCTTTAAAATTTTTTCCCAGAATATAATTATAAAATTGTGTTATTTTTTATTAATATGATAGCCAGACATTTTATTTGTCGATTTAACTTAATTTTGTTGCGGTTTTCTTTTCTTCTGACACCAGTTGTTACCTTCGTACTGGGTTCGTAGATTTGGAGTGAATAACGACGAAACTTGATGAAGTATTGAAACGCACTTTATTTACCAATATTAATCAGATAGCTCCAAAATCACTTTTACAGTCGTCGAACTGTTATAAACACGCTGGCACGTTCAGCGACACAGCCTTCACACTGTCTGGCAAATAACGGTGGAAACAAGCTTCACTGCAAAGCACCCGTCTCTGCTTGGTCAACTTCACGTACTCTCGAGACTCTCCACGCTACAACTCGCGATACACAAGAGTATACCTCTCGACTCAGCACAGTCTAAGACAAAACTCGACGATGCACTAATTCGCGATACACTAAAAGATTCTCTCGATGCACTAACTGACTGCGGACCAGCAGGGTTTATATAGCTTTCAGCTTATGTTCGAGAACATTGTGGGTTAAACCGGTAAGAATTCGTTCCAGAAGGTTCTCCATCCGTCCATGGCATATCGCCAAATGTGCGATTTCTCGCCAAATGTAGCAACCCATCCTTATCTTGCATTTTATGGCAACCCTAAAACTGCTTTTGCGGGAAGCCATCTTACCGTGCCTGTACATTTCGTAACAATTTTTTAAATGTCATTTTCTTCTCAGTTACCCCAAATAAAATTCAACGATAGTATTGCTAGATCTTCAGAAGCAAAGTATCTTCAGAATTCCCAATTGAGTGTTAAGTATTGACATGCTTTTTTACATTCACTGTATTATTTATATTTGGTGTATTATTTCTTTAAAAAATAATACTTAATAATTTTCTCACGAAAATCTGTTCAGAACTTCAAGTAAAGTATCACTTCCGATTTATCAGTTTTAGCCAAAATCTAATATGTACTTCCCATTGATATAAAAATATCTTAAATACTAAAATTGGAAAGTTTTAGCTTATATTTTAGCTTATATTTAGCTTATATTTTAGTATTTTAGCTTAAATACTAAAATTGGAAAGTTTTAGCTTATATTTTATATTTTATATTTTAGTTTTCCATTAAAATTGTTATCGTCTTCAAATAATGTACCACTTCCGGTTGTTAAAGTTAACCCAAAAACCTAATCAACTCTTTATATTAATTAAGCTTAAATACGGAAAATGTTAATTTTGGAAAGTTTAATGTAAACGTTATCGTGGGCAAAAAGTCGTCAAACGCATAAATGCAGACAGACGTCATCGCAAAAACAGTTAAAATGTGTTGTGCGTGCTTATTCACTGGACTTATTCGTGCTTATTCACTGAAACGTGCTATCGAATTTTTAGATCGAAAAAATTACCTCCCTTACCTATATATTTAGTTTTGCGAGAGATAAAAAAATATATTAAGTAATATTTTTTACATTAAAAAACTGTTTATTATAAACACCAGCAATTCAGATCTCAAGAAAAAAAAAACTCTTTTCCGAATTGTCCAAACTCTCTGTCTGGTATTATCTATAAACTGTTTTAGAAATGTTTAACACTTGAGGGTATTCAAAGATCCTTTAAATGTGAGCATTTTCCCTAGGCTATTTGTACAATGCTTTCTTTCGTCTGGTCGGTGACCAAGAAATAATTGCTAATTTGTTTGTTCAACTAACTGTTCATTGTTTACGACTATTTCCCCAATAATTCGTTCCAAATATCGTTCTCTTTCCAATTACTTCCACTTACCTGCTATTTGTCTTTTGCTTAACAGTTTTCTGTTAAAAGGAACAATCTAAGAAGCATTTGTAAAACTCGCGTAATATATTTAAATTACTGAAATTATAATTCTTAGAAGAGAAATCTAAGATGTTAAATAATTTTATAATATATAATTCTAAATAACTTTTAGAAGCAATTATCGTTTGCTGTGATTTTCTAAAAAAGTGATGTAACATTTTATCAGAATATTTTTATGCTGTTAAATTTTAAAGGATAATAAACGCAAAAATGTTTACGAATTTTTAAAAAACTAAAAGTAAATATCAGTTTGAGCTTGGCACAGCTGTGTGTTTAAAACATTATATTACTATTGCTTTTTATAATTACAAAACATAGCCATCTAACAATAATTAGTTATTTAAAATTTGTCAGAATAGCATCCCTAGATTTTTAATATTAAGCACGATTGAAACTAAAATTGATTTTATAAAAGTTCTGCGGTTCTCGAGAGGATCTTTTCAATTCCATATTCTTCAAGAAGCAAAATCATTCAGTGCTTTGATTAACTAGTTCGCAATAATTAACAAAGCAATAGTAAACAAAAAGGGCTATTAGTTTCAAAATGGGATTTTGCTTCGGTTGACTGTATAACGGCGAATTACTTTTCAAATTGTTGAAACCGAATATTATAGGCCTTTTATACTTTTAAAGAAATTAAATAATGAAGAGTCTGCATGTATGTATGTATTTATGTATGTCCCTCGCATCGTGAAAAAACTACGATACCTAGAACCATCAAAATTGAATAACGAAGTACTCCACCCCAACATGGGCACCTGGAAGCCCGACGTTTGAATTTCTAATGTACTTTATTATTAAATTTCACATTTTGTAAAACTTTAATTAATTTTCGATTAACAAACTCAAGGATTTCACAGCCAGCAGTGGCAGCACTCTACGAAATAAAGCATCTTTATCCCCAGCTCGCGAGACTGTCTATCAGAAGTTCTGGAGATATGCTGTTTTTAAATATTTTGTGATTTTGCTGTTCAATTGCACTTTATGCGGCATAAGTTCGAAGAACGTGATCTTTGAGAAATAAAGACAAAACGTCAGTACTAAAAAAACGAAAAAAGTTGTATAAGTTATCTTAAAGAACTAGAACTGTAAAAAGCTGAGTATTGGTATTATGAACTGATAAAGATTCTAAGGAAGTTATTGGCAACACTTAACACTGTATAAGGAATTTTTTTAATATGTGCTGCTTTCAAAACGTTTGTGATTTTGTTGTTCGATTTTATGCGACATAAGTGCGAAAAAAGTGATGTTTAACAATAACATTTAAAAGACTAAAAAATAAGCTTCTTTTAAAAATTTTATCATTTTGCTGCTGAATTTTATGTGGCGTAACCACGAAAAACGCGATTTTTAATAATAAAGCTGAAAAGACAAAAAAAAATTATATAAATAAAATAGTGTTTATGTCAGTCAAAAAGCAACTGTCAGTCAAAAAACAGACTGTCAAAAAGCAGACTAGTAATTTGCGAATTCCGTGAGACAAACACAGACAAAAAGCAGTCAAAAAGCAGACTGGTAATTTGCGAATTCCGCGAGAGCATAAATAATCTTAACAAGCTTTTTGATGCGATGTTAAAATCTGAATCCTCTCTAGATTTTTCTTTTCTTTCCTGTACACAATGCATGCATATTTGCATGAAGTAGATACTATAACGCCGAACCTAATGTAAGTTTTATTCTTCGAAATGCAGCAACAGTCTTAACTATGATCTGCGTTCTTTGAAGTAATCCTAAGTTAGTACAAGCTTTTGAATATAAAAGATACAACGCGAGAGTAATCTGGCTGTTCGAGTGAGTTTTGTACTTACGAATAAACAAGCAAATCTGAATACGGTACAAATGTCTTAAGACAAATGCGGTAGTAGTATCCTCTTTCCCTTTGACAATGCTTTAAGCATATTAGCTCTCAATAGGTAATGCCATATCTACCATATAAAGCTTGAAAGGTGGAGCTCACAAGTTGAAGTTTGCCATTGAGAAAGGAAATTTCAATAAATGGAACCTATATTTATACCTCGATTTCAATAAATATGCTGGTTAAGTTATTTAATTACGGCAAATCTGCCTAAGGGGTGGGATGTCTTCGTGCGGGACTTTCTAAGGGAACTGGCTCGTATACACGTTACACATGGGGAAAACCATAAAAACACCATTGCAGCCAGCCCATTCGCGGGATTCGAACCTGGGACCGAACTACCAGTGTTCAGCGACTTTACCGCTCGGCCGCTTGTGGGTATTTTATTAGATGATTACAGCATTATTATTTTTATTAAAAAATCATGTGGATACCGCATGACTTCCTTGTACGGCTTATTAAATTACACATTTTTTTTGCTGCATTTCATTTAAATTTATTTCCTCCAATTTGTTTAGAGATGTATTTCTCATTCAATTAATTCACTTCGCGGTAAGGTAAAAATACATCAAATCTCAAAACATGCTCATTAAAAATTGTAAAATACAGGAAAACATAAAACACAAAATACAGTTAAAACAGACAAAAAACAGTTTCTACTCCAAAACAAGCAATTCTACCAGCAGGCAGGAAGGCAGATTCTTCGATGCACAAAATTGAAAGTTTACTTTTGGTCCCACTCGGCAAAAAGATACTGAAGTTGGGGCAAAAACTGATTTAATTCACTGTTCTACTAAATTTCACGTTTCAAATATAAACAAATGGCGGCTTCATTTGGCTTAGTAGCACTTAGCTAACTCTTAAATTGTTGATAATTCTACAGTTATTGCATGAAGATTAACTAAAGGCATAAAAACCTTAATCGGAACATAAGACCAACATAATTTAACTACTTTTAGAGTAAAAAATGCACAATCTACCAACATATAAGAATAAAAAAAACTGAGTTTATTATTATTATTATTATATTTTGATAGATTGTATATAATTTTTTTAGGTTTACATGCATAATTCGTGTAGGGGAAGTTTCCAATAGGCAAGAGTTTCTAAATTACTTTGGTTTTCTAAAATTTTGATTTTCTACTCTTAATTGACATTTAATTAATATTTTACTTCTTAGTCTTTTTACTTGCTAAATTTCTTAAAATTCCTACTTGTTTAAATTTCTTTTTTAGTTATTAACAACATTTGGTTTTACTTTTAGTTTTGGATTTTTCTTTTACCTATATGGATGACGAAACACGAATTGAGTAATTTGAAGAGTTAGGTTTGGAGGCAACTTTCCCTTGACCCTTCTTTAGGCAGATATTATGATAAGTCTCTCCTGCCTGCTCAACAATTATTGTGCAATTTAATTTGAAGAGTTAAGTTGAATTGAGTAATTTGAAGAGTTAGGTTTGGAGGCAACTTTCCCTTGATAAGTCTCTCCTGCCTGCTCAACAATTATTGTGCAATTTAATTTGATCTTGAAAATTCCTTAAACATTTTTTGAGATTAAATTTTTTGAATGTATTTTTTCATGGTTATTGATATGCGCACTTAATTTACATATGCTCTTGGATTTATATGATATTTTAAGTTCGCAGAATTTATTTTATTTTTTAATTTTGCAATTAAAATTTCTTAATTAAATTTTAAATTTATATTAACTTTATAAGAATAGAGAATATTTGTTAAATTCAAATATATATATGTTTCTTACGGCCGATTACAACCAAAAAGAGAGGTGCAGAACTACATGTTGTACCAGTCTCATGTAGTAAATTTCAACGTTCTGAGGCTGCTTGTTTTTGAGTTACGTGAGATACATGCATACGTACAGACGTCACGAAAAAATTCTCTTTTGAGTTTAAATCCATTTACAATCCGTTTTGAGAAAAAGAGGTCTTTATTCTGTCCATATACACGGATAGGAGCATCGTTAAATTGGAATCGAGAGCTGACAAAATGGATATTTGCGTTAAAAAATAATACACGAAATATTTCGGGATTTCAATACTTGCTTTACTTCGTCGAGGGAAATAAGAAAAACAGATAAATCTTTAAAGTATTCGATTTTATTTCAGCACTTTCAAAAGGAGAGGTGCACAACTACCTGTTTTTAACAGTTCCATATACTAAATTTCAACGTGTCAACAAAATACATCTTTTATAAGGTTATTGTTAAAATTAACCAGTTATTTATTATTTATTTACTTCAGCTTCACCTTTTCGTTTACTGACTAGGAAGTAAGTGAGGTTAAGTAGCATTTAAACTGAGTTTTTTGGATTATAAAACACAGCATGTACGCTACACATTAGTTTTTCTAGGTCTGATGCTTTGCTCTGATGCTTTCACCTTTGCATTATCGCTGCCGACATGTGTCACTGATATGCTGGTAGAGTTACTGAGGCAGCTTCTTATATATTTAAATTGTGTAACCTTTGACTATTATTCTACGTTTTAAATTAAATTTGACTGTTACGGTTTAATTCTATCTATCAACATAAGCATTGAAACTCGTATCATTGATTTTGTTAGCACAATACGTGCACATATGCTCTAAGTTCTGTTTAAAAAAAAAACGTTTATTTGAAGTCTGTAGTTACTTTCAGCCATAACAATAATTTGCTTCACGTCTGTTAGAAGTTTTGGACTAATTAACTTTTACCAGGTTAAGTAACATCCCATACTTTTTAGTCATTTCTTTTATTTTTTGAACCCGACTACAGAAAAAAAACCTATGAATTTCTTAAAAATCATTTTATTGAGATAAGAAAAATGTGAAAATATTGGAAAACTCTGGCAAGAAAACAATAAGGTGCAGCGTATCAGTAGAAAAGACATTTAGATTGTGAAGGGAATAGTTATAGATGATAGACCTTCTCTGTCGCTAGTGCATTACGCATAAATAAATCAACTATTGAAACAGATTTCAGTCTTGAAGAGCACAAAACCATTTTTAGTTACATTCATTAGGGATATCCATTTAGATTATTCAAGTATAGTAAAGAAATATAAATTTCAGAGCAGATCTTTAAAAGTTTTGCGCGCAATAATTTTTTATTAATAAAACGCGTATACAACACTAATAGAGTTGAGGAAGTAATTAGATATTCTACTAATTTTAATTTAGAAGACAGCATTTAGTCTTCGGATATAGTAAAAAAGCCATAGTTAGAAGGCATTCAAAGGTACATCACAGTTAGGCGTTCAAAACACACAGTTATCCTAACATTTGGCTACAAACTGATCTTTTATTTTGGCCTACCAGACCAGACTTAAAACGGTACTATTCGGTTCGAGCGCCGTAAAAAATGGCCAAACTATTGTTGATGCCAATGCTACAAAAAATAATTGCAGCAACCCTAATAATTGCGGCAAGAAAGGAAGTATAATAGTAAATAACTATCTAAAGATTGATGCTTTAATTTAGATGAAAGGTTAATTTCATATAATATTTTTTATTATTATAATTTATATAAAAATTGCTAAACATAACTGAATGGATGCCTGCATCGCTATTTCGCTACCGACTTATCGCTAAAGCTTAAATTTATCTCGTTGGCTATTCAAACGTAATTTTTTATAATGAATGATGCCTTTTCTTTGAAAATATTCTCGGTAAAGTGCAGAATCGCTCACTTATTTGTTTGGCGCTTTTTACAAGGGTAAAAACAATTGGAGTTTGTCAATTTTCTTTTACTTTTTAAGTGAAAATAGGTCGATGCGTGCATAGATAAAGTCAAGGGTGGGTGTGCGCAGTGCCATTTTTGTGCAATTCTAGGAATTTTTTAAGGGAAATAGGTCGATGGGCACATGGATACCGAGTATGTGCAATTCTTAAAAACGCGTCAAGCGGTGGGTGATTCTGCACTTTACCCAAACTTCTCTTGCCGACTTTTCGTCATGGGCAATTCCCAAACTGTTAAATCCATAGGATATTAAAAAAGGATTTAAAAATTAAACTAGTATTTCAATGGCGTCTTAAGAAATATAGAACTATATAAACTTACGCAATCTGAAATCAACGCGTACGCTAGATTTGGCACGTTGTTAAATGGGCGCTTTTGCGAATATATTTTCGCTGAAAATTTTTAAGGCCCTCAAAACGGAATAGTACCCTTAAAACTTACAACTACTCGTTACTCTCAATTATTTTCGTTACTAAAAAGACTTCGTTATTTGCAGTTACGGAAATTTCAAATTCATAACATGTTCTCAAACTTGCTTATAATAACATGTTCTGAAACATGCTTATAAAATGGCTGTCGTTTGCATTTTGATGACACATATAAAACTGGTAAGCTGATCATGTTTTGTAAAGAAAGGAATTAAATGGTCTAAACACCAAAATGGTCCAAATACTAAGCGAAAAGTGAAAATCTTTAAATATTTAGTAGTACTTGTAAAATGAGTGCTGTTTCCAGAACACCGGAAAGAACGTCATCTTTTAGGGCAATAAATCGTTTCTAATTATCTATATTTGACAAAATTTCATCATGAATAAGTTTGAAAACTCTGTTAATTTGTTAATTTGCGCATTTAATAGCAACAATTAGAATTATTGCTTGGAATCAAGAGAAATACGTAGCTATTTCTATAATTGCTTAAAAATTCCAAGTGAGTAAATCATCTGGTACGAATACTATAAGGTCTCACATGGCCAAACGGTGATTGAAAATCCATTGATATTTTGTGGCCTCAAAAATTTGATAATTTATTTAAATATAATATTCAAAAATTTGAACGTGAGCTTTATTGTCTGTAGCAAATGCTTCTTCTGAAATGCACTTTGAACTTTCACAAAATTTTGACTTCCAGCAGAAAAAACCATGATTTTGTGTGGGAATTTAAGCACCTACAGATAAAAAAAAGAATAAAAGATAAAAAAATAAATGAGAAGTTACTTTGTTAACGATTTTGCAAACTCATATTAAATTATGTTTAAATATTACACATCTTATTTACATTTTAAATATTTTAATATAATAAAACAAAATAAACCTTACCTTTTTGTCATACTCTATCACATCTTCACTAACAGTTATTGGATAAATGTATATTTCTAAACAATTGACACAAATCCTCTCTCAGCAGCAGCCAGAACCTGGTTTCGCAGCAGCTAGTTGTAAATGTGAAGCAGAGGACACAGATGGAAAATAATTGCATTACTTAGGCAGAGGAAAAATTCTCTCTAGGGAAATTACAGAGAGAAAGGATTGTTTATCATAAGCAAACCAGACTTGAATATTTTATTCGTTTTCGTTTTAGGACTTTGTCCAGCCAATTGTATTCTCCTCTCGAAATCCAGCTTTAGCAACAAAGTGTAAATTGCGTGCTTTCTTGAGAAATTCCATTAAAGCATTGATTAAATGGAACAAAAACAGATCCTGGCGTTTTATTCAACAAAAAAAAAAAAAAAAAAAAAAATTGCAGTGTATTAAAGGTATTGAACTACGTATAACTAAGAAGATTCATTCAGTCGCTTTCTTTCTTAAGTGTTATAATCCTATAGATCGTTCAGATATCAAATGAATGCACTAGTTAATTGAATTTTTTACCTCTACAAAGCAAATCTTGAACTGCCGTAAAACTTCAATCATTTCAATGGCATGTTCGCTAACGCAGTCAAAATAAACTGTTACGCTACCAGAGTATCACGAATTCTAATGACCAATAATTATTTCTGAAAATAAGTTTCAATCTTAATTAAATACAACACTCATGTAAATAACAAAACATTCTTTTAATAATACTGCTTACTACACGCATGTATTTTTGTTAATCCTGTAAGTTGTTTTATTGCCACTTCCAAGAAACAAAACTAACAATAATTATTAGTGGCCAAACAACATTAAGTAAATAAAATTAAATTAAAGTAAGTATAAAATACAAACTACCAGTCATATAAAATCGAACATTCTCCCAACTTAATAAATTAAGGTGGGAGACCGTAATTTATTAAGGTATTATAATTTAACCACCTTAATAAATTAAGGTGGTTAAATTCATTCTCCCACCATTCAAGTTGCTGGTACAACTTAACCTCCTAGAAATTTTAAGGATTATTATAATTTAACCACCTTAATAAATTATTATTATTAATGATGTATTATAATTCACCTTAATAAATTATTATTATTAATTATGTATTATAATTTATAGGTGGTGTTATAATTATCACCTATAAATTATAATTATTATGTGGTATTTATTAAGGTGGTATTATAATTAATAAAGTAAGGAGGTTAAATTATTTCTCCCACCATTTTTGTTGCTGGGAAACAACTTAACCTGCTAAAAATTTTAAAGACTAAATTGAACTTTTAAAGTTAAATAAAACTTTTAAAAATAAACACAAAATTTGAAATTTAAAGGAAAACGTAAATTAATCAAATTAAAGTTGAAATCTATGTCTAGTCTTTAGATAGTCCTCACTTCTCTTCGAATTTGGTTTTCGCAGATTTTAAATCTTTTTGGCTATTTTCCACTGAACGCCCTCCAACTCTAGTTGGTTCAAATTTCGTTTTTTACGTCTTCTAATTCTAATTCAGTCTCCAACTGAATAAAATTTCTGACGGAAAAAAATTCTTTGTATGGGACGTAAAAGTTGTCCATCTGTAGCCTTCAATCATACTAGTCTAATTATGTTGTTTTTTCCAGGTACTCAGTAGCAATGGCTAATGGCCACTTAGTACATTTAACATTATCACTTCCAAATAAGAACTACATCTCCAAATTTAATGCTTTCTTCTTGCTTCTTTAGATAATGCCTTTGAATCAAAAATTCTAGATATTCAGATTTAAATCTTTTTCGCATATCAGTGATTAGTTGTTGACGATATTTTAATCCCTCGTTGAGAGAACGCTCATCAACCTCATACAAATCATTTTCGGAAATCTTTGTAAAAATGAGTTGGAAGACAAAGGAATAAGTTCAGAATCTTTTTCTGAAACATAGGTAAGTGGACGAGAATTAATCACAAATTCCGTATCACAGAATATCGTTTCAAAGTTCTTCAAAAGACAATAGGGATTTTCCCAAAATTATTCTAAGAATTTGTGTCATCAAGGCAACTAATCGCTCCCCAAAACCGCCCCACCAAGAAGTAGTTCAGGGATTAAAAAACCATTGAATTTTTCCAGTGGTGGAATACTTTTGCGGGCTATAAACCGACGAAAATTCTGAAGAACACCCTCTGTAGATAGTGAGGAAATGAGCTTAAAATGGAAAGCTCTGTGAATCTTCTTTTCAAGTTTAGTAGCTTCTTTAGTTTCCGTTTTTATGTTTTAGAATTCCAAACAAATAGCCTATGAGCATAGGTGTCTCCTGTGTCCCCCCCCCCCCGAGGCTACCCGTCAAAATTAACTCGTTGCATTCCAATCAACGATTTTCAAACAATTTGATGCTCCAACAAAGTTTCTTCAATGTTATAATAAACTACAGAACGGCGGCTTTTGAGGTCTATAAACCGACGAAAATTCTGAAAAAGCACCCTCTGTAAACAGTGAGGAAATTAGCTTAAAATGGAAAGCTCTGTGAATCTTCTTTTCAAGTTTAATAGCTTCTTTAGTTTCCGTTTTTATGTTTTAGAATTTCAAACAAATAGCCTATGAGTATAGGTGTCTCCTGTGTCCCACCGAGAGTACCCGCCAAAATAAACTATTACGCTAAGTATCACAGACTGTAGAGACTATTAAACATATTCTAAAGTATTCATTATTGCTGTAAATAAATTTCAATCTTAATTAATACAGCAGTCATATAAATAAAGAAACATTCTTTTAATAATCCTACATACTACACAAATTTTTGTTGATACTTAAACGTACTATACGCACATATTTTTGTTAATCCTTAAGTTGTTTTGTTGCCACTTCCAAGAAACAAAACTAATAATAATTAGTGGTCAAACGACATTAAGTAAATAGAATTAAATGAAAGTAAGTAAAAAATACAAAGTACATGTCATATGAAATCCAACAGGCATTGCACTAACAATTCATCCTTGTTTTGATTCCCCGTTTATTCAACGGTTTCCCTATACGGGATTTCTGATGTCATATGAAATATAACTACCAACTAATTTCTCTTAAAAGTTACTCTACAGATGCATCACTTTCTCCCTAAGCAGATAGTTTTCGCGTGATGTACCATTATTAATTAACCAACTAAATAAAGCCAATGCAAAAGATAAATATTTTACTTCCCATGTATCAATTAATTATTAATAAAATTTTAGAATTATTTTTATAGAGAAAATAAATGGTAAATGTTTATTATTAATGTCAAGTACAAAAACTTTGAATAAGAACCCCATATAACCCTAGAGGCTATTCGCTTTTCGAAGCAGCAGAAACGAAATTCAGCTGCGCACTCAAGAATCTTAAAACATCGTTGTCAGATCGCGCGGTTTTTCGCAGATCTTCTTTTGACTGACCTATATAATTAAAATTTCATTTATGCGACTTTGTGAATTTTCTGCTAATCAAAAATTACCTTGCGCTAACTTTTGCAACCTTGAAAGGTTTCAGTGTATCATAAAATTTATATATGTTAATATAACGTATTTATAAAAAAATAATAATTTATTTACGATTAAATAAAAGTTTCACCTGATAGTCCTGACCTCGTAGCCTATGAATATAGACTTGGGGTAGGATCCCAAAGTGTATTTTATGGTATGTGAACTGATGTGTTAATTACGAATACCACGAAAAACCTCAGCACCCCCATTTGAAAACGCATGGCTTAAAACACTCATATCTGAGAACTGGTAAAAACAATGAAAAGATAATACGAAAATTCAATGCAAGCTACATAAATGTATTCTGGGTGCATCTTAAAAATGGTTACATGTAAAAAAAAAAATCTGGAAGCTTTTCAGATTTTACATTACACCCAAAGGGACTTTTTTTAACCTTTTACGTGTTATCTTTATATATTAAATACCATGTTCTTCGCACTTATACCCTAAAATTCAATTCAATAGCAAAATCAGAATATAATTTTAAAATAAGCATATCTTTAGAATTTTCGGTACACAGTCTCGAGCGCTGGAGATAAAAAATGTTTTTTTTCCGTACAGTTTTGCCATTGGTCGCTTTGAAATCGTTGAGTTTGTTAATCCAGAATTCGTTGAAGTGCTACAAAATATAAAATCCATAACAAAACAAATTTCAAATTCCAAATTAGGGCTTCCAGATGCCCATATTATGTGGAAGATTACGTTATTCAAAATTTGATGGCTCTATGTACTGTTGTTTTATCACAATGCGAGGAACGTATATACATTTATGCAGATTCATCATTATTTAATTTCTTTAAATATAACACAGGGCGGTAATATTTGGTGGCAACGATTAGAAAAGGGAATCGTCATTTATAGTGAATCAACATAAAATGCCCAAAACTAAATTAATAGCTCTTCTGGGTTAACACCCCTTGGGCTAAAAAAACTTATTAAATTATATACATTTTTTCGTGCAGTTCATTTAAACTTATTTTTTTAATTATTCTAACTTAAACGATCCCTTAATTCAAGTTTAAAATGACATCAAAATTACAAATTTTGAAATTAAATATCCCGGTCCATATTTTTCGTATATCGTCCATTTTGTTCTATTCGTCGAGTCACTTCTAATTTTTTGTAACGAGTGCAAAAATTTCCCAAATATTAGTATAGGAACCGAGAAACAACATTAAAGGTTATACTCCGTTATTTGTCCAAAATTATTAGTGTTATTTTTTTTAATTCGACATTGTCAAAACAAGAATATTTTCATCATTTATAACATTCCTGTAATTGCAATTATACTATAACTACGAACAAAGACTGCGAAAATAAAGCTAGGGTATGGACTTTCAAGCCGGGTAAGAGGATAGGTAAATATACGTATATGTACGTACCTATCTAGGTATCTTAACTGTCTACCCATATATAGATAGATACACACGTTTAATAATTCCGATTGCAATAAAAAAAGTTAGGTGCAAAATCAGATGTTATGAGAATCTCATATATTAAATTTCAGCTTTCTACGGCTAACTTTTTTTTAGTTATGCGAGATACATACGTACGTACAGACATCACAAAAAAAACTTTTAAAATCCTTTTAAATCCGTTTTACAGTTTGTTTTGGAAAAAAGATTCTTTTTTCTGTCCGCACGTACAGATACAAGCAAAAAATTGTCTAAATGGATTCAAAAAGTGTCAAAATGGATATATATCCTTTGAAATATGATACCCGAATTTTTTTTCGATTACAATACATCCTAAGTAAAAATAAACATCAAGTGAAACGTATTATTACAACGGTATTAATAATTTAAATGTTCGAAAGCACCTAAAAATGCATATGAATATATTAATTTAGAAGTGAAACAACAAAAAATCAGCTTTATATTCTCAAGGAGTAGTTTCACAGGAGTAGTTTCGATGGTTTTACCAAACGATCATCCTCAGCTGCAAAAACGCCAATGAACAAGATAAAATACAATGATTAGACAAGATAAGATAAGAAAGTTTGGACAGGAGATAAGCCACTGGCGCCAACTGTTGATGAAATTAGAACTAAAACATAATTTCTTTAAAGGCTGAAGGCTGGAATTAGGGTCGTTAACTAAAACAGAAAGATTTTTTTGAATGTGAAGTGCCTCTAGAAAATCCCTTTCACCAACGGAAGATGTTTTTTCAATAAGGAATTGAGGCATGTGTTAGAAAAAAGGAATCACAAAAGTCTCGTGTTGCCTAACATTGTTGATCCGAAAATCACACTTTCAAATTTCTGTTGCCAAAATTATTCAGAAAACATCTTCCATTGGTGAACTAGATTTTCTAAAGGCATTCCACTTTGAAAAAACATCTTTCTGTTCTAGTTAACGACCCTAATTCGAATCTATCTTTGCCTTCAGCCTTTAAAGAAATTATGTTTTAGTTCTGGTTTCATCAACAGATGGCACCAGTGGCTTATCTCCTGTCAGGCTTTGTTATCTTATCTTATCTATTCATTATATCTTATCTCATTTATTTTCGCTTTTGCAGCTGAGGGTGATAATTCCGTAAAACCATCGAAATTAATCCTGTGAAAATTTGAAAATATAACGCTGATTTTTGTTGTTTGACTTGTAAATTGATACTTGTTCGGCGTGTTATTGTATCTGGATATGAATGTATTAACTGAAAAATAATAATCTGAATTAACTGAGTATTATTGAAAAGAAGAAATGGAGACCAGTGAAAAATTATTAATATGGTTTTAAGATTTTATTAATAGTACATAATAAAATCACCAAAACTTGACCCACCATCCGTAAGTTACGGAACATACGAAGACTGAGTTTGCGATGTGCTTACGACGTCACAAAACAATCTTGTGATTTCTGACGTCATGTGCTACCTTTTCCTGCCTTTCGATTCTTCTCTCGCACCTTCAGAAACTGATCTAACCGAATCTTCCAATTTTTAGCTGAATGTGCTAACCACTTTAGACAGCACTCCCATGCAAAAGGAACTGAGATCATTACTTACATTATCTCCCACTTAAGGGCGACTGTACAACAACATGTCCATATCTGCCAAATGCAAGAAGTAAAGAATAATTATCCATCGTTCTTTTAGTTCGATCACCCATTGTAAAAGTTATCACGTGTGTTCAACTACTAAATAGATTTCTTAATCACAAAAACATCCACGGATCAACGCCACATTTCTTTACAAGTCAGCCAAATTTTGCTCATTACTGATATAAGCCTCGATAAATTAGTTATACAGGGAAAATTAATTCTTTTATATCCAAATCTTGAACACTGGAGCTTAATTCTACATTCGAAAATAAGATTTTAAATGTAACATGCTTCCATTCTTCTGATTTAGAAAAGAAGAAGGTCGTTTCATGTCTTCCTGCAATAAATACTTCAAAAAAATGAATTTATAATTCTGTAACTATTTAGTTATTGTTAAGAAAGTAAATTTTTTTATCATTATGGTGTAAAAACCATTACCTAACTCTTTTTTTTTCTCTTCAGTTAATTATATTTTTATTACTTGATAAAAATATGACATTACATAAAATGTTTGTGAAACATTTTCCTTTTTCTGATAATTTATAATGAGGCTTATAAAAATAAAGATGCTACAGTATTTTATCCGCTTGGTTTGTATAATAAATGATCCTTTATTATTTTTTAAACCTTTCACTGTTTTAACAATTTAATTTACAGTTACAGTTAATAAATCTCTGAGATTTTAACCTGATTTCTTTCGTTTAATATTTAATTTTACACAACTCTTTTATACTTACAAATTTGTTTTAACAAAGTGCAACTTTATTAGCTTATATTGTGAATAATAATCCATTTTCTTTCACACTTTGTGCATAATAATCCATTTGCAACAACCTATTTTCTGCCATCATGTAATGAAGTCATTATTTTTGGTTAAGTTTTCCACCAAGCTCTTCTGAATCTCCGAAAGCAGCTCCCAGATAAAACTACTTTCGAAGCAATTTCCGTTTCTTGCAGCTCTTAACAAATACTTTGCTAAACTACCCAATTGTAAATACGAAAGCACGAGTCATGGAAAAATAATTACCTTATTTAGCTTCGAAAGGAAGCGTTCGTTCCAAACATTTCGACGATAGAGAGTTTTTTGTTTCTTTATTATTAGCAAACAAACCTTAGCAACTCAATTTCTTTTATTTGGTAGAACTCGAGATAGCAATGAAACTTGACTGATATTTCTTTCTGCAGAGCAAATATTATTAAAGCACTAAATCAGAGAATAAGATTTTCAGCATTATTCAAGAGCAAATAAAACATAGGGAAGATGCGTAATTATGAGATAATCATTCTGTAACAGCAAAAGAAGTCCTTCATTTGTAGCTTTAATTTAATTTTTAAACGCAAATGTAATTATGTTTTACATTGTAAAAGTATCCAAATAATCAAACGGAGTATGTCATTCGATTAACAAATTACCATCACATAATCAGAATAATGGTAAATTAGGTATATCAAGCTACATTTAAGCGACCCACATTTTGATGCATTCACTGATGGTTAATTAATAAATTTACATTTTTCTGTTTGGATATTTTGCGCAATAATGAAGCTCAGTAATTGATGTTGTTGCATTCTACGGGTTCATGGATTTGGAGTAATTAATAACACTTGACGAAGAATCAAAACACAATTTGTTTGCCAGTAAGTACTGTTATACAAGACAGTTTCAAAGACACGTTTACATTCATTTAAAAACCACGACAAACGCTCTGAAACAATCAGCAACACAGTCTTTAGGCTATAACGGTGAGTACAGCTTCACGGCAAAGTTCTAAATTACAGCTCCCGATTCAGTCTATTACTCTCAAGCTAATGTCTGAACTCGACACTACTACACTATTGAATTCAAGATACTCCTATTCCGCATATAGACAGGATATATATAGCTTTAACCTACCTTCGAGAATGTTCTTAGGAAAACCGCTGAGAATGCGGTCTAGAATGTTCACGCTTCGTCTATGGCATATCGCCAATTCTGTCGCCAAATGGGAGATTTCGCGGGGAAGGTATCTTACCGCAGCTGTGCATTTCGCAACAATATTTAGAAATAGTAAATAGTCTTCTACTAAATTTAGATTAAATGTTAAATTTCTATATAATTTCAACTGAAATTAAAACCGGTTATTTAAAAGTGAAAAAATAGCGTTTCGAAATTTTAATACCGCTTCTTTACATTTTCTCTTAATATCAGCTGCATTTTTCTTAGTTTTGCAGTCTTTTAATGACCCGCCATGTAAATTACGTAGCTTCACAATTGATTATTAATTAGCATTAGGATGCAGAAAATTATACTACAGTTATGATATGCTTATTTAATTTCTGTCTGATAGGAGGGATTCTTTTAAGTAGAACTTTCTGAGGTGATATAGTTTGCATTTATGATATAGATAAGTAACGGCACGAAAAGATACGTGCCAGCTAGCTCGCCAACATTCGAACTCGAATCAAAATATCAGTGTTCAGTATTGACTAAAATAACATTCCGAAGAGCAAATGTTGAAGGTACTCAAGCTGTAGAGGCATTAGGTAATTTTTAGAAGCAGGCAAGATGAAAAATTAGCAAGCGCCTTCGCCGGGAATCGAACCACGGACCTCTGGAATACCGGCCCAGTGTGCAGAACCACTACACCACGAAGACACGCTAGGAAAGTGGGAGAAATACTGTGAAGTTCCTTCCCCTGATGAAAGACGAAGAACGGAAGTGACTTACCCCGGAAAAACCGGTCGAGGCAGGCTGGTGGGGGGAAGAAAGACTGGACGGAGAGGGTACTGGGAGTTGGACCGGCGAGCATGCCGTGTGAGAACGTAGAGAAAAGAAATATGTTTTAATTTTTTTTTGCGCGCCTTGTATATATATATATTGTATATAGTTTATTTTACAGTATACTCGTTGTATGGTGTATCCATAGTGCAGTTTGTGTAATAAATTAGTGAAGAAAATGTCAAAGCGGACAAGTGTTATTTTCCCACTATGGTAAGCTTACACAGAAGAACCCACCTCGTGTTTGAACGAGCGCGAGGCATGACAAATGGCGCAGTCGACAGGATAGTGGGAAAAATGAAATCACTAAAAATACGAAGGAAGTAAGATCGTAAAAGGTGATATTATTAATTGAAATGTTCGTGCAGTGTTGAAACAGTGGCTGGTAAAAGTGATCATCCGTATTACCGTGGTGATATTATTAATTGAAATGTTCGTGCAGTGTTGAAACAGTGGATGGTAAAAGTGATCATCAGTATTACCGTGGTGATATTATTAAGTGAAGTGTTATGCAGCGCGATGAGGAAATTGTACAGAATTGAGCACAACTCGTCATTTTCTACTATCGGGATCAAAGGTAAGTCCCTCTTAATTTCTTGGGAAGCACAATATATAAATGAAGAGAGCTCCCTCCCTATAATTACTATAGTAACGGAGAAAATTTAAATTGTGTTAATGTCGGTTAATAACATGATAAGAATGCCAGGCGTTAAAGCTAGTAGACACTTAGAAAGTATATTTTATATGCAAATAAGGAATTATGATTAATTTTGTTATTAAGGAGATAATGTATGCTAAATGAATGTTAAAATAATTCAAAAATATGTCAGCAGTAATTTCGAAACATTTAATGGTGTGCTCATGTTACTAATTAAGGTAGAAATTATCTATTTTTGTTGTTGCCGTGTTTTGGCAAAATGTTTTAGTCATTAAAGTTAATAGGTTGATTAAAAATTAATTAGTTTAATGATTTGAGAACAATAAGTAAATGTTTGTTTCATTTCCAGAATATGTAAGGTATTACGGCGTAAGGCCAAAGTATTCAGAACTATTTTTTTGTACTAATTCAAAAGCTAATATAATTTTTGGTATTTATGTGTTAACAATATATGGTGAAATATATGTTAATAGAAATATATGTTAATAGTAATATGAGAAAGGTATTCATGATTGTGTTCACTAATGATAATGTTTGCTAAATGAATAATGGTAGTATTCAGTAGTAGTGAAATATGTATGTTTGCCTGTAAAATTAAGTGTTATTTATGTGTTGTATGGGTAAAGCTGTGAAAAGAAATACCAGAAGTTAATATGGGTCCTAAAAGGAGAAATGGGGTGTCAGAAGAATCTGATGAAATTATTAAGAACATGCAGGCTCAAATTAAGTTAAAGGAAATGGAGCTGCAGCTAGAAAAGTGTAAGTTAGAGGCAGATGCGGCTAAAGACCGATTAAAAGAGATGGAATTTCGAGAAAGACAATTAGAGAGAGAACACGAGATAAAAATTAAAGAATTAGAAATTCAGAGTAGAAAAATAGATAAAGGAGGAAATAAATCGGGTTCAGAGGATGAAGGGGTTTCAGATGCTGAGAGCAAGGGAAATGATTTCTTGAAACATTTAAAAATAATGAAAGGAGTTATGATTGACCCGCCGTCTAAAGCTGAGGAATGGCCGTTCTTTTTCCATCATGCGGAAATGATGTTTAATCTCTATAGAATTCCTGAAGAACATAAGGGGAAAATTATTTTGCAGAGTTTAAAAACTAAAGTTAAAAGTTTGATTTCAACTCTGGGTGAAAGGGATGTGGATAATTATATTAAGATTAAAGATACAGTATTAAAAGAATTCCAGATTACCCCATTGCAACATAAAAAGAATTTAGAAAAATGTGTAAAAAGATATGAGGAAACGTATACTCAGCACATAACGAGGGTTGAGGCAGCACTTGATTTCTACTTAGAATCCAGAAAAGTTAAGACTTTTGATAAATTAAGAGAACTATTGATTGTCGATCAAGTAAAAGATCAATTACCCGCAAATGTTAAGGCGCATATACTGTTAAAAGAGGTAGAAAACTGGTTATCTCCGTCAGAGCTTGCAAATGATTTGGATAATTACGTTGCAGCAATGCCTAGAAATTACAATACGAGTGCTCAGGAAGTAAATAAAGTGGGACCAAAACAGGAACCGATAAGACAAGGGGAAAAATTAGGACGACCAAATAAGAGTAAGGGGAATTTCAGTTCTGATTACAGGGTTGATAAGGAGAAGTACAAAGGGGTAAAAACTTTAGAACCTCAAGGAATGATGCAGGCAAATAAGAAAGTTCTAAAATGTTTTCAGTGTCAGGGTGAAGGACACATAAAGCGTTTTTGTCCAGCGATAAACCTGATAGCGAAACCCAAGAGAGGAAGCGAAAAAGAGGATACGGATGAGGTGGAATCAAAGGGATTAAATAAAATATGCGTAGGGTTGAAGTTAGCTAACTATGCAGAAGAAATTCCGTTAACTAGGGCAAGTGGGGAATTACCTAGGATAGAACTGCAGATAGGCAACGCTAGATTCAAAGGAGTGATTGATAGCGGAGCAGAAGTTACTGTAATCCGGAAATCGGTAGTTCCACAGAAATATTTGGAGTCTGGAGGGAAGATATGGTTACAACCCGCCGTGGGACCCCAGGTAGAAGCCCAATTAGTTACAGTACCTATCAGTATCTGGTCAGGAGAAGAGGAGGTACAGCCTTATGTAAACGTTCATGCAGCAGTAGTGCATAATTTGAACGAGGAGGCGCTGGTGACACCTCGAGATTTTAGACTTCTCAGGGAACAAGGAGATATTTATTGGGGAGAATATAAGGAAGAAAAACTAGTATTGGGAGTTGGTCAGGTATCGAGTAACTTGGACGGAAAGGAATCGACAGAAAAAGCCAGTCACGAGGTCGAAGGTGAAGCGGAAATAGCTCGTACTACACCGTTGGTAAGGAGTAAAGATGAGGGGGAAGTAGAAGTGGGAGGCAGTGAGCAAATGTCAGCTGATAACCCACCCTTATCGCAAACTCAACGTTTTAGACAGGAGCAAGCGGAAGGTATTTCGCTGAAAAGCGCGTTCATGGATGCACGTAAGAACAAGAATGGGTATTGGCTAGAGTCAGGAATTTTGTACCATACGGGAAGTGTCAATGGGCAGCGATGTAGTCAGTTAGTTGTTCCTCAAAGCCGCAGGAAAGAAATTGTGAAGTTGGCTCACGAAAGCTTACAAGGGGGGCACTTCGCAGCAAAGAAGACGGCGGAAAGGATTAAAATGTCGTTTTGGTGGGAAGGATTGTCAAAGGAGGTGCGGAAGTGGTGCGAAGCTTGCAAGGAATGCCAGCTACGAAGGAAAGTTAAAGTGAAGGATAGGGCTCCAATTACAGCAGTAGGGAGGCCAGAACTTCCATTTCAAGTGGTTAATGCAGACGTTTTAGGGCCGATTGAGCCGAAATCTTCAAGAGGGCACCAGTATGTGTTATGTGTTGTTGATCAACATAGCAGATGGCCGGAGGCAATTCCACTAAAGGCGATAACAGCGAAAGCTACATGTGACGCTTTCATTGATATTTTCATGCGAACAGGAGTTCCGAGAATGATAGCCATGGATAACGGAACGAACTTTAAGGCTAAGCTAACACAAGAATTTTTAACTAGGTTAGGGGCCTCGCCAAAATTTTCTACGCCAGGGTATCCGCAGTCAAACGGGCTAGTGGAAAGATGGATAGGAACAATGAAGTCAATGTTGCATCACGCGATAAATACTCAAGGAAGAAACTGGGATAAGCAGTTACCATATTTGTTATGGGCTTATAGGGAGATACCGAATTCAACTACCGGAGTCTCACCATTTTTGCTGATGTATGGTCGGGTGCCAGTGGGGCCACTGGCGATACTTAAATCAAGTTGGGTAGATGAGACGGTATTACCACAAGGATTTGGGGAATCAATTACTGAATATTTAATTTCTCTTCGAAATAGGTTACAGGAGGCAGAGAAATTCGCTAAAGAAAATTCGGAAGCTAAACAGCAGAAATATGTTCATCATCATAATTTGAGGTCTAAGGAAAATGAATTCGAAATAGGAGATGAGGTAGTAGTACTTATACCAACGTCAACAAATAAACTTTGCTCGAAATGGACATGACCTGGAGAAATAGTTGCGAAAAAGTCTCCACATTCATATTTGGTAAAATTGCCAGATGAATCTGTTAGACATTTGCATCAAAATAAGTTACGGAAATATATACAGCCTATAAATGCAGTAGGGATAATCTATGAGGCTGACACAGAATTTGGGGAGGTGCAGCACGCGCCTATTCAAAGAAACCCTAAAGTAGACAAACTTTTAGATAGGATCTGTGTTTCAGAGGAATGGAAACATTTAGATAGGTCACAAAGGGATCAGTTGAGCAGATTAATCAAATCTTTCCATGTAGTGTTTGACGGGGATATTAAATGTGCGAAGGTAGGATCCCACAGTATCAGGTTAAAAACGGGAGTTGAAAGAAAGCAACCTCATGTTTATAAGGTACCTGAGGCGTTGAAGCCACAGGTGGAAAAGCAAATTGCTGATTTGTTAGAAAGAGGTTTAATTGAACCTTCCACATCAGAGATTGCTTACCCTATTGTGTGTGTAGTGAAACGGGACGGAAGCGTACGTTTATGTTGTGATTATCGAGGGCTTAATGCGGAAAGTCAGATTGTCCCATTTCCTATGCAAAACGCAGAAGAGCTTCGATATAAGGCAGGGGCAGCACGTTATTTGTCTACGCTAGATATTCTTAAGGGGTATTGGGAAATCCCTATGGAGAAGGAAAGTAGACATCTGACGAGTTTTGTTTCGCCGAAGGGTCAGTATCAGTGGAAAGTGATGCCGTTCGGTTTGTCAGGTGCTGCCGCAACTTTCCAAAGAGTTATGAATCAAGCTCTTAGACCACATAGTGATTATGCTGAAAGTTTCATCGATGATATAATTGTCTATTCGTCAACGTGGGAAGAACATCTTAAACATTTAAGAGCCGTACTCAGTACTTTACAGACATTGAACTTTACGGCTAATTTAGAGAAATGCTCTTTTGGCAAGTCGGAGGTAAAGTATTTAGGTCACATAGTAGGCTCAGGCAGACATGGCCCAGATCCAGAGAAATTGCAGGTCATTAAAAATTTGAAGCCACCTAGAACCAAAAAGGCATTAAGATCAGTTTTGGGGTTATATAATTACTATCGAGAGTATGTTCCGAATTATGCAAAAGTAGCTAGGCCGTTAACTGATCTCACGAGAAAATCTATACCTAATGATATACCTTGGGGGTCTGAAGCCGAGAAGGCATTCAAAGAATTAAAGGATGCTTTGTGCACGGCATCGTCTTTATATACGCCGGATATACGAAAACCTTTTGAAATTAACACAGACGCCTCACTAATAGGTATTGGAGCGTGTTTACTTCAACGAGATGAGTATGGGAAAGCTAGACCGATAACATTTGCTAGCCAGAAATTAACTAGCGCTCAGTCTAAATGGAGCACTATAGAAAGAGAGGCGTATGCAATTATTTGGGCTCTCGACAAGTTCGAAACTTGGACATACGGAAATAAAATTGTGTTGCATACAGACCATAACCCATTAAAGTACTTAACCGAAGGGATACCCCGGAATGCTAGATTACAGAGATGGGCATTAGCTCTATCCCGCTTCCAAGTCACTGTAATGCATAAACCAGGAGCTAAAAACTCCGATGCAGACGCATTGTCGAGGATCCCTCACGAATGTATAAGTGACCAATAATCTGAACTAAATTGAAAAAAAAAAAAAAAAAGAAACTAATGTTGGTATCATATATTTTTTGTGTGTGTTTGTTTATTATTGTAACACTAGAAAGGATAATGTTCAATGCTAGTATGGCAAAAAGTATATAGATATTGTAATTTTCATTTATTATTTTTTTTGTATTATTGTGGTTACTCTAGAAAAGATTGTGTTATTAGGGTATATTAGTAAACGAATTATTCCTTACAGAAGTGTCAGTGAGTTGATATTGCAATGTTTTGTTTGTATCGCTCTAGAAATTTGGACATGTGCAGTTTTTATGTTTATGTGTTTTAAGTGTTTTTTTTTTTTTTTTTTTTTTTTTTTTTTTTTTTTTTGTGTGTGTGTGTGTGTGTTAGTGTTTATAACTGTAGCATGACCCTTTTTTTTTTTTGCTCTCTGATTTTACTGTGATTCCTTGTGCTGTGTCCCGGAAAAGAGGGACTACCTGGTAAGTGCCAAAATAATATGGGTTTCAAATTTTTTGACTCAGTCGTAAATATTTACAAACCAGAGGGGAGGTGTGAAGTTCCTTCCCCTGATGAAAGACGAAGAACGGAAGTGACTTACCCCGGAAAAACCGGTCGAGGCAGGCTGGTGGGGGGAAGAAAGACTGGACGGAGAGGGTACTGGGAGTTGGACCGGCGAGCATGCCGTGTGAGAACGTAGAGAAAAGAAATATGTTTTAATTCTTTTTGCGCGCCTTGTATATATATATATTGTATATAGTTTATTTTACAGTATACTCGTTGTATGGTGTATCCATAGTGCAGTTTGTGTAATAAATTAGTGAAGAAAATGTCAAAGCGGACAAGTGTTATTTTCCCACTATGGTAAGCTTACACAGAAGAACCCACCTCGTGTTTGAACGAGCGCGAGGCATGACAAATACCTTAGCAAGAAAAATCGTCGTAAGTTGCATAAATTTGCAGAACTAGTTTCGAAGGTTTGAACAGAAGCTGTTTCTTCAGGAATGAAAATGACAAAAACGAAGCCTGTGTTCACGCGATAAAAAAAAGACGACAAAATTTGAGAAGATTTTAGTTACGGAAAGAAATAAAGCTACAAACACTTACCTAGATTAACTAAAACATAAAGTTGTTTAATATGTCACTTCCCCCCATCAATAAAATTCTCAGCTCCATACTTAAAGACCTTATTCCGGATAAGAACTTCAGGGATGTATACAGTAATCCTTGCGAAATACGGTTTAATATGTATTTGTCAAACTAAAAGAGCGTTAAAATTTCGCTCTAAAGAGCATAATACATGTATTAAGAAAAATGAACAACATAAATCCTCTAAAATCAAATCCTATTTCCAGCAGCCAAAATTATTCAAAAAACATCTTCCGTTAGCAAACTAGGTTTTTTAGAGACATTCCCTATCTTCCAGTTCCAGATAATAATCCTACTCCGAATCCATCTTAACCTTCAGCTTTTTTAAAGAAGTTATTTAGTAGTTGCTTTAACTTTTTATCAATAGATGTCGCCAGTAGCTTTGTGTCTTACCTTAAATGGAACCTTCTCTAATTTACTCGTCAATTGTTATCGCGCGGGCACAGTCTTCTCTTTCGTCATTTTCATTCCTCAGCTCTAATCAACCTTTCCTTTCTACTTTCTGACAACCTTAATCCCAACCTTTCCTTTCTACTTTCTGACAACCTTATCCCCGCTTTGCGGGGAAGTTATCTTAACACAACTGGGCATTTTGTAACAGTATGATAATGTACACTTTGGATAAACGTCGAAATGGTATTATACAAATTTTATAAGCACATTAAGTAAATTCGAAAACATTTAATGTAATTACAAAGAGAGCATTCGCACCAAAGTTCTTGAAAATACCGAAGTTGTCTAAACAGGAAATGATTTTACTTAATCTGCCATATAAAGTTCTCAGATTCAAAAGTATATTCTTTTTTCAATATTTTCCTGGAATGCTAAAGGGCTGGAGAGTTCAGTTATAACTCAAAACAGCCAGTTCTAATAAAGAATTAAGTTATAAATAACATGAAACCAGATTTTCCTTTAGTCGTGAATGTCTGTTTTCAAATTATTGAAGATAAAAATTATTTAAATTAGTTATCAGTTTAAGAGACAAGTGTTTAAATTACCAAGAATAAACTAAATGCAATTCATTTATCACTATTATTTCCTAACCATTCTACATTGTTAAGCAACCTCCTAAAGGTTTTAGAGAATGTCTTCTGATGTGGTGTAACCGCGATGTCAAGTAACTGCGGGTAAGCTTAGTTGCTTAACAAAATAACAGCAAAATAGGAATGGAGGACGACAGAGTAACTTGAAACTAATAGGTTAATGAAAGCGAAACCAACTTCATTGTCTTTTGCGAAATTCTGAGAGGAAAAAAATACCTGAATTTGTTGAAATGGCTGTGAATGCTTTGCTGATTTGTTTAGTTCAAATGCAAACTGTTAAGTACTGAGAAAAAAAAATGTAGAGACATTAGGTTACTTTTATGCGGAAGACTTGAAAAAGAGCAATGCCCTTGCCGGAAGTCGAACCTGGACCTCACGAATACTCACCGAGTGTGGTAACCGTTACACCACGAATACATTCAGAAAGGAGGGAAAAAGTACTTTATATACTCCTCCTTTTAAAGGGCGAGTTGGGATTAGGGGATTCAGGCGCCAAATACTGGTGGTGAAAAATCATTATCTACCATCTTTTAGTTCGGGCGCCACTAAGGAGAGAGAGAAAGGGAAGGAGGGATAAAATACCTTATAACCTAAGATTTTCATACTTAAGAATTAAATTAGAAATATCTTGATCCCTAAGAATTTGGTTCTTCCATTAAAAAATTAAGAAAAACTATTCCAGAAAACCTAAAGTCGAAAATTTATGAACTCCAAAGCATGTATATTCTTTCTATCGTACTTTACAATTCAGTAACATTAGTTTATGGATGTTTTATCATTATATATCCTCTATTGGAAAATATGATTACCACAACGTCAGTGTCATTCCCAACAGAAATTGAAATATTTGTGTCTTCTGAAAACATTCTAAACTTACACAAAGAATTTTTCGCTCGCCTCTTTTTGACAAACAAATGACATTCGAATAGGGTAGCTCCGAAGTATTGTACGACACCACACAACTAGAACGTCCCATCTTATGTGGGCGGGACACCTGTTTATATAGGAAGATCGATGAATTCGCGAAGGAAACATCATTCGGCGCCGAGGGGCTGCAAAATGTGTTCCGAGTCTGGTGCCTTTTTCATCCTCTTTTTCTTCTTTGATATAGACGTCCTTTGGTCCAAGGTTAAGCCTATTATTGAATGTTTACGAAAAATAATGAAAATTCATGGCAAAAATAGTGACATTTAGAGCAACTCTGACTATATCAGCTCTCAATATAGCATCTCGTCAAACATTTTATAAAACTAAAGAAAAGAGAGAAAAACGGAGATCGTTGTTGATAAAACATTTGCTAGATTCAGATGTACTCTATCAAATTGTATGTGATAAATGAATATAATACCAGCAAAACTGTTAAACCAATACTGTTAAATTTATCGTGAGGGAGTTGTAATGATTTATCATGATTAGATATTACTTTTCTTAAATACTGCTGATATGTTCAATTTCTGAAAATTCTGATATATTTTGTGATCAGAAAGAAAAACATTCACGCGTTTTGTTAAAATCATTATGACTTTTCCAGTAGCCATACGAATTTATATTACGATACTTTATTTTAGGATCATATCCGAAAGCAGTAATTTGATAATTTATGAGTTTCTTCATGCATTACAAATATGAACCAATTTTCCTCACAGTAGACTTTTACAAATTATGCCTCTCTCTAGTAGCGGAAATTCTGGCATGTTATGATTATTACGCTATGTTATTGTCTATTTTACTAAACCTGCTATTAAGCAAAACCGGAAAAATGAAACGCAAGCTGTTCAAGTAAACGACTAGAAATTCGCCAAATTGGCTAAAAAAAGTTAGAAAATATGGTCGAGAACTTTATATTTGGAAACAGATGAAAAAGCATATATTTTTAATTATCACCATGATACCAAACAGTGAAAATACTTAAATGCAGGATACTTAATTTTTTACCTACTTGCAAATTTCTTTAATACGCAATTTTTATTGCAAGATTTTAAATGAATTCCAAGAAAATGTTTAAACATTGTTTATTATAAATACACCAAATGAGTTAAGAGAAGAATTAATGATGGCAATTTTTTAAAAAATGTACAAATGTTCTCCAGTTTCACAGTTCTGTCTCTACTATTTTAACATTGCAGACATTAGGTTATTTCGAAGCAGGAAAGATGAAGACTGAGTAATGCCCTCGCCGGAACTCGAACCACGGGCCTCTCGAATACGCGCGAGTGTGCTGACCACTTCACCACGAAAGCATGCTATACCTTACAACATGAAACCGTTACTGTCGGGAATTAAAGTAGTATTAAGATTGAGTTATATTTATTATAATGAATAACATAGCTCAAACTTGCACAGAAAATGGTATGCCGCTGGTATCACGGATTTTGTATTATCTCCAGTTAATTGGAACTGTATCTCTTACTGCAGCTTCTAATGTAAGAAATACCCTTAAAGATCAAGTTGGTTCAGCTTTGCCACAACAGACTTTCCGAAGTCTACAAACTACAAACTGAGGTCATAAGGCGCGCAGTTGTCCAGAGTTCGTTTCAGCAGACCTGATGCACAAAAGGAATGACATCAATGGATTAACCAATGATATCTGAAAGTAAAATATATCAGTTTTCTGCTTCATACTTCGTATACTGTTTGCTTTAGTACTTACATATCTAAATGCTATAAAAATACCAAAAGCTTCAGCATAAGTAGCTAGTTTTAAAAATCATGCTATAATTATATCTTTTAAGAATTTATGAACACCTTTTAATTCCTTTGCTCCAAACTCAGAAATTGCATTAAAATATTATTTTTTTAACATTTCCATTTCAGAATTATGAATCATTTCATTATTTATTTTTCTGAATATAAAAAGCTACGATTAAAAATATTAAAAAAGATATGCTATTAAGAGTTCAATATGATGATCTTTTAGCGAATGTAAATGAGTACATATATAATTAATCCGATTATATATTAGGCGTGCAAATTTACCTCTTTGCCTCAGATGAAAAAATTTTTAAGTACAGCTCTACTATTAAGTATCGTATTATAATGTATTATTACTGAGTTATTTGTTATTTATTATGTTCAATTCCCTAAATATGTTATAATATTTTATCACAATACTGTTTACGATTATGGAAGATTACACTCTAGCTATACTCGATCTTATCACGAAATAACCTTACTAGTCTATTAAACTAGTTGTCATCCGTTTTGACTTCTTATCGTACACCAAAAACTAATAAGAACAAACGTGCAAAAAGAATTATATTTCTTGATATTTCAGCTTGAAGTTTGCTAAGAGACCATTAAAAATTAAATTTCGCTGCTTGGCCTGTAATATAATAATAGGTCAAATTATTTACGAATAATATGTTAAAGACTAAAAACGCTGAGACTATTCCGTTTTCTCACATATTGAAAGAAAATTAGCATTCGAATAATCAGTATATTACACCAACCGGTTGAATCAGAATTACAGTGCTTCGAATCGAACTGACAAAGCCCCGCTAAGTAACTTCAAATCTCGCTAGTTATGAAAAATCATTAATTTGTATTTTGTATTTCAAGGACCAACGAGACAATTGCAAGAAAATTTCAAATAAATGTATAGCGTATTAAATGGTACATAAAAGTAAAATTATGTAAGAATTCAAGGAATATTTTCAATGAAAAGTAAGAGAAGGCTGAAAAATTTCTGCTCAAAAGAAGCCTTTACTGTAATACTTGGCCGGCCCGCAGGTCACATCCAGCCCTTCAAGGACCTTTTATTTAGGCCGCTAACACTTGAGCAATAATAATCTAATAAATAGATAATTTGCTACTAATTAAATTCTATTTAGCTCAAATACAAATTTTTAGCATCCGGAGGATTACTTCCTATATTCTGCCTTCGGAGTTTTTCACTTAACGTGCTGCCTACGTTTAACATTGCGACGTTGAAGTTTCCTCTATCAGTGCTGCTTGAGATACTGCTAAGGATTAGAAGTTCGGATGATTCTTTATTGAACTTTTTTCTCTGACGGTAAAACATCTTCACAGCTGGTACTTGCATTTAATAATAATGTTTATTTTATTATTTGTGGTAAATTGTTTAAATAATTAGTAAAAATTAGATCAATTAATAGTTATAATGTACTAATGATGCTTGAGACACTGCGACACAGTTTTTATCTACTGAGAAAACAACTCCAGTTGTTATCTGTATTTGATAAAATGTTTATTTTATTATTAACACAAAGGGGCAATTTACACCAGAAGGGGTATTATTTTTGTTTTGGCATTTTGCGTCGATTCACTATAAACGGCGAATCACTTTTTAAAGTGTTGCCACCAAGTATTATCGCCCTGTATTATATTTAAAGGAATTAAATAATGAAGGATATGCATAAATGAATGTAGGTTTATCGCACTGTGATAAAACAACGGTACCTAGAGCCATCAAATTTTGAATAAGATAAGTGTCCTTCCGAATATGGGCATTTGGAACCCCAAATTTGGAATTTGTTTTATTATCTATTTGACATTTTGTAAAGCATTTATGAATTTTTGGTTAAAAAAACTCAACGATTTCAAAGCGAGCAATGGCAACAGTTTACGAAAAAAAAAACATTTTTATCTCCAACTTGCGAGACTGTGTTTCGGAAATTCTAAAGATATGCTCTTTTAAATATTTTGTCATATTACTGTTGAATTGAATTTTGTGGTTTAAATGCAAAGAAAATTATATTGAATAAATAAAGGTAACACACAAAACGAAATTAAAAAAAAAAAAAAAAAAAAAAAAAAAAAAAAAAAAAAAAAAAAACTTTTGGGCGTAATATAAAATCTTGAAAGCTTTCAGATTTCTTAATAATTGTTAGGATTAGGCAAATAATAGTTGTAATTTATTAATAATGTTTGACTCCCATAGCGTCGACGGGTAGAGAGAAATTCATTTTATAGCTTAATTTTTTACCTGGTGTAAAAACAATTTCACAATTGATATGAATTATAACTATTACCAGATATTAGCCAATTTCCCTTAATTCTAATAAGTATTAAAAAATTTTTTACAAATAGTAAAATAAACATTATTACAGAATACATGTATCAAATGTTTTCTTAATTTAAAACAGTTTATATCTATATTCTTTAAAAATGTTTATTTTACTATTTATAAAAAATATGATGTGTACACCACATGACTTCCTTGTACGGAATATTAAATTATACGCATTTCTTCTTGCATTTCATTTAAACTTATTGGATTGAATTAAATCTACTTCGCCGACAGCGCATAAAGCACAATAGAATAAATGCATTCTTTAAAATTCACTCTATCTGTTTCCCATAGCGACACTCTGGCGCTCGGTTCACTTAACAGTATTATATTTCGTTCATAGTATAACTCAGAATGAACAAAATTTATATCATTTAAAGAATTATCTAATCTCTGCCACATGTTATATTCAAATACTATAATAAAGCTAGAACGATGTATAAAAGAAATTAAGAAAACAAAACAAAAAAGAAACAGTTTTTCACAGACGATTGAGTATTTCTCATTCAATTAATTCAGTTCTCACTTCGCGACAAGGCAAAAATACATAAAAACTCAAACTATATGTATTAAAAATTACCAAGTAAATCTTAAACACTTATTTCCTCGAAAAAATTCCATAAAGGATTAAGCATGATTTAATTCGCAATAATAAATGAAGGCGTTATCTTTGTGTTGCAAAGCTTAGTCTCTCTAGATTGGCAACAAATCTACAATTCTGATGTTTCAAATGTAAACAAATATGTCCGCCATGTTATTTAAAACTTAACCGCCCTTAAACAGCTTTTAAATTGTTGATAATTGTACAAATATTGCTTCCAGAATTACGAAAGGCATAAAAACTTTAACCGGAAGATAAAAACAACATAATTCAATCATTTTTAAAGTAAAAAATGTACAATTTACAAACATATAAGAGTAATGAAACTGAGCTCATTGAGCCGGGTAACAGAGTGGATATATATATAAATATATTTATATACGTTTGGTGCTGCCGATTGCAACCAAAATACTAGGTGCACATCTACATGTTATAGCAGTCCTATATACAAAATTTCAACGCACTGAGGCTACTCGTTTTTGACTTACGCAAGATACGTACGTACGTTCGTACATACGTTCGTACGTTCTTCAGAATTCATTTTAAAGCAGTTTTATAATTTTTTTTGGAGGAAAAAAGTCTTTTATTCTGTACTTATATCACGCAAAAGCATCGTTAAATTGCATTCGATAGCGGTCAAAATGGATATTTTCGTTGAAATATGCTGCCTGAAACTTTTCGCGATTACAATACTTCCTTTTTACTTCGTACAAGGAAGTAAAAAAGGCTTATTAGAACTAAGCAAAATTGGACTAATTTTAATAATAGTTCTAATTTATTAATATTACTTGAGACACTGCGAGAAGAGGAGAGAAACCCTGTTTATAACTCAAGTTTACGTCAGGTGGAAATTCAATTTTACATTTGGTATCTTTATTCGATAATAATGTTTATTTCATTATTTTCGGTAAATTGTTTTAATAATTTTTAGAACTAAGCCAAAATTGGTCTTATTCTAATATTATTTATAATTTATTAATAATTATTATATTTGGAACATTATAATTGCTGATTCTATTCTAATTATAATGAATTAATAATGATAATAATAATAATTGGCAATGATCATAATTATTAATAATTGATTAATAACATTGTCCTCTGAGATGTTGCATAGCTGATTAGCCCTTTCTTCCCCAAATGTTGCCATTTCCTGCTTTATCAAGGCAGATATACCAAGGTTTATTGTATTCACATTTGATCTATTTTATTAACTTCAGCAAACCAATTAACTTATCAAAAAAGGAACTAGTAACCAATTCTATGAAAATAAAATATGCAGCTACTCCTGAAGACACTTTAGGGTTTATGAGATCCGAGTAAGTTTAGATCTCATTTTAGATGAAATAAAACTGAGATCGTAAAATCGACATTTAAAAAAATTACACTTATCAAATCCAACTAGCAAATAATCTGGAGAACATAAATAAGGATTAGGACATATAGCAATAATCCTGTAAGATTATCATTAAAAATGCATCTGGCGTGGGTTTTTGCTCTAAGATCCAATCTCTATCAGATTGTGCACAAATGACCACAATCTCTATCAGATAGCTTAGCTCTCCAAAATTGTATGAGCCGTAAATTACCAATAGTTCAGCAGAAAATCTGTTCATTTAAGTCATGATTTGAAATCAGACTCTTGAAAGTACTTAAGTAATTTTACTCAAGCGATAATTTAGATCTTTTTACTGATGGAGAATATCGTTCAAAGTTGAGTTGTAATATACTAAACACAATTTCAGATTTATCTCAAAATTAAAACAAAGCTTCGACGCAATTCAATGTTTTCATGATTAAAAGTTACATGTTTTGTGATACCATCAAACGCATATATTACAGTTTTGTGAAAATATTAGATATGCTGTAAATAATTCTATACGAACTCAGTACGCGACTGGAATTCGGATTGTTTAAATTTTTAACTGCAAGTTTTGGAACTGCGCAGAGATTTGTCATTTTTCATTTTCGTTATTTTTTCTATGCAGTTGCTTTTCTTCAAACTTTAATATTTTCGTTTTGTAACTAAAAGACTGTGAAATTTGGAATGAGGAAAACTTATGCCATAATAAGGAAATTTTAGACACTCATTAATATTATCTTTTACATTTTAGACGAAGTTTGTTCCAATTAAAAATGTACATTTTTATTTACCTTGGAATTATATTTCTGACACATTAAAAATCCTAAAAAAAATCACTAGGTTCAGAATTAATTTCACGATTAATTCCTTAATTTTTAGTTTGACAGGTTACAGTAGCATATATACGTAGTTTTTATACTAAGCTCTTAGATATTCTGTTGATTTTTCATGCTATCTTTAAAATATATATTACATTAGCAAGAATTTTTCAAGCTATTTTTTAAACATTTATTAAGCACCAAGTAACAGCACTTTTAACGTTTGCACCACTAAAATATTAGACGTGCTACATGAAATATCTACACTACATTATATTGAAATTTTGCTTAAAACTCTACATGATATATACACAAAATTTGGAAACACGATAGAGACAGCAATCATCAATAAGTGATCTTTATTTCAAAATGATAGTCAGAATATAGAGCGAGAACGGCGTCGGCTCAGTAGGTGACAGGTGAGGGAGGACGGGGACGCCTGGCGTCTAACAGAGATAAACAGGCATATGTCCCACACCCTCTCCTATCCAGACGCAACAACTCCCTGAGCTCCCATAAGGGCGCACCGGGAGTTTATTGATACTTCACAAATGGTGTACATGGGGCTCAGTAGGATGTAGGACCACGCGGACAGCGATGCACGAAGAAACACGTCTAGGCACAGAGTCAATAAGAGTTCGGACGGTGTCCTGAGGGATGGCTCTCCATTCCCTTTCAAACATTTGCCACAGTTCGTCTTCTGAACGAGGCAAGGGCAGAGTCTGCAAACGGCGTCCAATGACATCCCACACATGTTCGATTGGTGACAGGTCAGGAGAGTACGGTGACCAGAGAAGCATCTGTATACCTTGCAGAGCATGCTGGCAAATGCAAGCATTGTGTGGTCGGGCGTTATCCTGCTGAAAAATTGCATTAGGCAGCCCCTGAAGGTTGGGGATTGCCACCGCAGTACATTATCCAAGTGCCGTTGGGCCGTCATAATGCCCTGAATACGAACTAGAGGTGACCTGGAATCGTAGGCAACAGCGCTCCAAACCATTATGCCACGTTGCCGCGAGGTGGCGCGTTTCACAGTTACTGCAGGATTAGATCTGTCTCCACGTCGACGCCACACATATGCGGCGACTGTCACTGGATAAACAGAAGCGTAACTCATCTGAGAACATGACGTTTCGCCATCTGTCATCCACATCGCTCCAGTCCGGCACCATTCTAAGCGTTGGCGTCTATGCTGTGTGGTCAATGGCAGTCTTTCTTAACGGACGCCCTGAGTGCAGGCCACGCTCAACCAATCGACGTGAAATGGTTCTGATCGATACTGGAATATCCAGGGTATCTTGCACATGCTGCAGAATCGCGGTACAAGTGATTTGCGGGACCGCTACAGCTTGTCGGCGGATGCGCCGATCCACGCGTGCTGACGTCGCTCTGGCTGCACCTGCAGCCCTCCTTCTTTCCACATTTCCTTGTTCCAACCACGTTCGCCATAGCCGATGCACCGTGCTCGCATCCATGTGGGTATCAGCTGCGATTTGACGTAAGAACCAACCCGCCCTTCTCGGTGATCGAACTGCACCCCTCGAAAAATCGTCTATCTGCTGGAAGTGCCTTCGTTGACGGCGGCCTGGCATTCTCTCCTATTACACGTATCCTCCGGGACAAAACCAGCTTTCTTCGATAATTCGTCTGGCAGCAATAACGAAACGAATATTGCCCATTCTGCACATTCCTCTCCTTATATCTTATTTCGCGTGCGTCGGAGAGCTGCGCGTTTCACATCATTCGCATAACTTAGTGACGTGCGTCTACTCTAAAATTTGCATAAATTTCTGACCACGCCTTCTTGGTGTTGCATTTTCAATGTCGAGCAGTGTATAAATAAATAAATCCTTACAACTTGTATTATTATCAAGACGTCTGGTCAATAGCAGTCTGTTACATCGGATGTTTTTTGTGGACTCAAAAATGATATTTTAGATTTGAATTTGCTCATTATGCCGGTACCCCTAACCCACAAGTCGCGGGGCTCACTCTGAGCTGCATTCCTGATCCGGTCGTTGAATTGGCATATACAGGGTGATTATAATTAAAGTTTAAGTTTCAAACCGCTATAAAAAAAGAACCACTCATGAAAATGACATCAAATTTGAAAGGAATGTTATTGAAGAAGGCGGAAAGCGTATGGCAGAAGAAAAAATTTAGTTTCAAAAGTTAGCAACAGATGGCGCTGAAAGCGAAAGAAGACTTAAATTAAAATGTTAGTTAAATTTCAGTGTTATAAAGCCACCAGGTACCAGGCTGTTCCTCATTTCGCGTCTCAGACGTTCGCCATGGGTACTGCAGGACCGCGCTCTGCTGGTAAAGCTGTATTACAAGAATGATGATTGTCAAGAGTAGTTCTGCAAAACTTCAGGACACTGTAGGGTATAAAAGAAGGCGTTGGTCCAATGAGGTCGTAGGTCTAAAGAAAATGATGCAAAAATTCGAAACGACAAGTTCGTTTGATGTGCAATCTGGTAGAGGGAGAAAACGAGTGCATTCGACGGTAGTTGAAGAAGTGGCCACAGCATTACAGGAGGGGTCGGCCGGTGGTGTGCAATCGTGCAGTGCACGAGGAATTGTCCGAACATTGGACAGGCCTATGAGCACAGTGCTGAAAATTGTGCGAAACATTCTGCAATGCTATCCGTACAAAATTGGCCATGTGCAGGAGTTGCTTCCGTCTGACCTGACAGCTAGCCTGGCTCGCATGGAAGTGGATAATGAATGGTCGTGGAAAGTTTTGTGGACAGATGAAGCCTATTTCCATCTGACAAGATACGTGAATACCCAGAATTGTCGAATATGGGCAACAGAAAATCCACTGGCAACGCACCCCGTACCACTTAATCCTGAAAAGGTCACGGTATGGTGTGGCTTTACGGCATCATTCATCCTACAACCATATTTTTTCGAGCAAACGGGTGCTTCCGGTCCTGTTCCCGCAACCGTCACTGGTCAGAGGTATGCGTCTCTTTTGTGCAACCACGTGGTTCCAGGTCTGCAACAGCATGGATGTGTGGATGAAATCATTTTTATGCAAGATGGCGCTCCTCCGCACATTGCACATCCCGTGAAACAGCTGCTGAGGCGCCATTTCGGAAATGCTCGAATTATCAGCCGTCATTTCCCTACATCCTGGCCATTTCGATCGCCTGATCTTACTCCGTGTGATTTCTGGCTGTGTGAGTATCTGAAGGATGTTGTGTTCCGTGCTCCAATTGCAAATTTAGCGGAATTAAAGGCACGCATTTCGCAACACATTCTGAACATCACCCCGGAGACACTACGATCCGTTGTGGAACATGCTGTTTGTCACTTTCAACTTGTTGCACACAACGGTGGACACCATATTGAACATGTTTTGCGCCAGTCTCGCGACAGTTCCGAACTTCTTTGATGAATGGCTCTTATGCGGTATGTCGCCGCAAAACTCTTGAAACCGATTTGTCCCTTTCGATGTGATATGTACAGTCATGCAAATAAAATTATTCAACAATTCTAATTTGTCAATGCGTTTTAATGTGTAACTTCCACCTTAGCCATTGTTTTACGAATCATTTCTCGTTTCTCGTCGTGATTCTGCCGCTTACAGCGCCATCTGTTGCTAACTTTTGAAACTAAATTTTTTCTTCTGCCATATGCTTTCCGCCTTTTTCAATAACATTCCTTTCAAATTTCACATCATTTTCATCAGTGGTTCTTTTTTTATAGCGTTTTGAAACTTAAACTTTAATTATAATCACCCTGTACATATAAAAATAAGTAAAAATCTTCACGTTTATATTTGAAGAATTCTTTAATTCCAACATTTTAAAGTATATTATTATTTTGCTTCGTTTTTTTTTTAACCCAAAGTTAAAAGGCGTCAACACAGAAGGGCTATTAATTTCGCTTTGGCATTTTGAATCAATTAACTTTCAGCGTTGATTCACTTTTCAAACTGTTGCCACCGACTGTTACAGCCTTGCATTATATTTAAAGAAATTAAATAATGAAGAACCTACATAAATGTACATATACAGTGGCTTCCAGAAGTTTTCGTACACTTATGATTTTCAATGAAATAGGGCTGTATCCGTTAATTACAAGTAAACTTTCTGAATGAGATTTTAATAATAAGATCTATAATCTATTCGTAACAAAATTACATGATATATTTTTTTAAATATGGCAAAACTTTATTTTTAAGAAATTAATAATAAAAAATGACAAACATTTTATGTCACAAAAGTCTTCGTGCACTGAAATATTAGAATTATCGTTTTCCGCTTTTTTTTAATTTTTGCATTGTGGTGGCATTAAAAAAATTGCTTGCTTTAAATTTTTATTGTTTACTTCGTAATATTCTATTTATTATTGAGAAATGGGTTGCAGTCTTAAAGAAATTACAAACAGCATTCGAAAATTGATAATTTTTCACCATAGCAGTGGTAAATCAATTCGAATAACTGTATGGAGAAGGAAAAATGATCAACTTCATTCTAAGAACTTAGTTGGAACAGTTAAGCATGGCGGTGGAGGCATTCTTGTGTAGGGGTGCATCGCAGCATCAGGACTTGATAATTTGGTATTTATTCATGACATAATGAATCATTCTCTTTATTTAAATATTTTAAGAGACAATTTAAAATTATCAGCCCAAAATTTGAGTATGGGAAACAACTTTATTTTTAATCATGATAACGATCGGCTCTCTACGGCTCATACGGCTCTCTACGTTCGCCTGTAGTGTCTCTATAATTGTCCACAGGTTTTTAAAACACAACCTCAGTCGCCAGATTTAAACTCCATAGAACACATTTGGAAGGAACTGGAGGTTAGAGTACGAAAACATGACATCAAAATGAAAAGCGAAATCAAAACAATCATGATGGAAGAATGGATAAGTATTGATACAGAAATTACCGAAAAAAAAAACCTAGTAAAATCTATTCCCAGTTGCTTAAAAGCCGTTATGGATGCTAAAGGATATCCTACTAAATATTAATTTAACGAAAAATGAAAATATTTACTAATAAGTCAAGATTTTTTTGAAGTGTACGAAGACTTTTGTGACATGAAATGTTTGTCATTTTTTTATTATTAATTTCTTAAAAATAAAGTTTCGCTATATTTTAAAAATATTTCATACAATTTTGCTACGAATAGATTATAGATCTTATTATTAAAATCTCATTCAGAAAGTTTACTTTTAATTAATGGATACAGCTCTATATTAATGAAAATTATAAGTGTACGAACACTTTTGGGAGCCACTGTATGTTTCTCGTATTGTGATAAAACAACAGTACCTATAGCCATCAAATTTTGAATAACGTTATCCTCCAGCGAATATGGGCATCTAGAAGTCCTAATTTGGAATTTGTTTTATTATCTGTTTCATATTTTGTCAGACATTAAAGAATTTTTTATTAAGAAACTCAACGATTTAAAAGCGAGAAATGGCAACACTGTACGAAAAAAAAAAAAAATTTATCTCCAGCGCGCGAGACTGTATATCGGAAATTCTAAACATATCCCCATTTTAAAATTATTTTGCGATATTGTTGTTTATGGCTTAAGTGCGAAGAACATTATTGAAAATAAAGGTAACACACAAATGGATTACGTTAAAAAGAACACAAATGGAGACGTTAAAAAGAACGCCTCTTTGGACGTAGTCTAAAATCTGAAAGCTTTCAGATTTTTTTTCCATTTTTTTTTATTTCCTTTTTTTTTTCAGTTTTGTTTTGTTTGTAAACTCATGGATAATATTACAGAGGTCTACTTCATTGCTCTAGTTAATGCTATGTAGAGAATATAGAACGATTTCTTAGAAACCAAATAAATATTTATAATTCTTAAAAGCTTTTCAAATGGTTTTTATTTAGAAAAGTAATCTCGCTACTGGTAACACTTACAGCAAATTTGAGGAAGTTCGCAGTAGTATTTTAATACTTGGTATTATGTTCGGGAAAAGTGTATTTTAGAACAAACTGCAAAAACTCAAAATGACCGTCTGGTCACGATTCTAGTTCGTTTTTCTGAAAAATAACTGAAATAAAACTCTGAAATTCTTTCTTAATGAGGAATTTTTCTTTATTAATGTCACTACTCATAGTTTAGTTTATCTTCGTAATTTTCATTAAGAAGTTTCGACGAAATAATTAAGGTATAACAAAAGTATGTAGCTGTTGAAATATCGTGGTAATTCCTTTGAATACTTTATCTGAAGCAAAAACGTTTTTTCTTATCAATTTATTTCTGTGTGGAAATTCAGAATCTAATTATTTTTCACTTATCTCACATATAATATAATAATAGATTAGATTAAATTATTAGATTCACGCAAAAAAAATGCTAATCCAAAATCTCAAAAATTAAATAGGAACCAGTCACCAATAAACACATATAAAGAGTTAACCAACAAACTGAAATAAATCAATAAAAATAACATGTACCTTCTAAAGAAATTCTAGGTTTTATGAGATCCGAATAAGTTTACATCTCATATTCGATGGATTTTGTCTTTTGCTTCTAGACGGTGCACCCTCCGCCCTCGTGCAAAACTCATGTGCATCTCATAGGTCAGCTGTATCTGCAGCTTTGTTGTATGCGATGTAGAAATTCAGGGTGACGAATGACCGTCATCGTGTTAAATAACTGTCAGAATGTCAATCAGAAATAACTGCAAATTAATTTAGAAACTTGCTTTGCAAATATTAATTTAAACTGAAAAATTCTAATATACTAAAGACTCATATTTTCTGTGCTATTTCGAGCTAATTAAGGTACATGTCTATATCAGTAATCATAAAATATATATAATCCAAAACTGTCTGTGGAGGTATTATAATTAATACATTGAATAAGTCAAGTAAGACATTTTTAAAGGTTTTAAATGAGCAGAATATAGTGCATTGCTTGAAGTATAATGTATCTTTTAACTAAAATGATATTTATATGATGTGTTAATTTTTATTTTAAGTCTGAATTTTTCTAAGCACACAAGTCTGCAAGTTGGCACATTTTAAATAATATGGCAAGCAATGTTTGAAATGCTGATAACATTAATTTCGAATTCAATCTGTTCACCCATACTACTTAACAATATATTCATACGTTCCGATTTATAGCTATATTATTATATTTCCTAAACCTTTCATTTTCTTCTCTTCCCGCTAATTCATTGCCTGTTCTTGACCATTTTATTAAGAATGCCTTGTTATGATAAATTTATAATATTCCACTTCTCGTTATTGTGTTACTTCATCCATATGCACATGTTTGTTTTCATTTATATTTTCAAATATTATCATTCAATTATATTCAGTTACATTTCAGTGCTATTTTTCATTTATGCAGTGGTTACTATTAATGAAAGAAAAATCATAAAAATGATGATTACTCAGAGACTTATACTTAGTATTTAATGAAATTGACCCGAAGTATGCAACACACAGTAGGTATAAAATAACATGAAAAGAAATAACGAGGTGATTATGGCGTTAGAAAAGTTAGCATATGTATAAAATAAAAAAATCGGACGTGTCAATTTGGTACAGGAGACTTGCCTTCAGTATCGAGTATGATCTTCCCTAGAAGCAGTACAGCACATACAACGATATATGATGCTGTCAATTAGGCGGTCTATGAGTTGCGAAGGAAGTGAGAGCCATTCCTGCGACTTATCACCATTGAAAAGTAAATGTTGAACCCAACCAATGATGGCTAAGCATTCGTACCATAATCCTGATATTCTTGAGACTTAAAATTACAAACTAAAGTTTCTGCAACTTGAAAATAAATAAATGTCCGTTTGGGAAATTATACTGCATATGGAGAAAGACATTTATTGAACAAGGTGTAATAGAACTGATAGTCAAAAATTTAAGGGGTCACATACATGCCAAAAGTATTAATTTTCGTAATTCAATATGAACTTGAAATAGTATTCAATATGAACTTGAATAAATCTCACTGAGTTTTCACCTTTGTATACTCTATACTGAAGGCAAGTTTTCTGTACCAAGTATGAAAAGCGTGCAAAATGAAAAGTATTTTTAATTTCAAATATAATTCACAAGGAATAGAGTTTGATATATATACAAGAATTACCAAATAACGACCGGCAGCTGCAAAACATGTATCCCAACGGCGACAGATGTCATGTAAAACAGATAAATTGAATTTTCTGTTGATCTTGTTGCCAGAATTAACATCGATATTGCTTAAGTACCTGACATGTCGTGCATTTACCAAAAGATAAGGCTGTCACTTGCCGTTGTGATGCATGTATTGCAGTTGGAGATCGTTCATTTGAACAATTCTTGTACTTGAAAATAAACTGCGATTAAAACGACTTTTCGTTTTCCATACCTTTCGTACTTATTCGTTTGCGCGCTTACATTTCATAGTCTACCACACACTGTATTATAAAAATCGTTCTTTTTGGTATATTCTATTATTCTTTTAGTTATGGACTTCAGTTCTGTTACATCCTGTACATACGAGCTATAAAGGTTTTTCAGTCTTGCGCTTTTAAAAACATATTTTATTGTATCAATCCTGAACCGAATGATAACGTGCAAGAAAACAAATCTTATTTATTAAAATGTTCGATAGGTTCTTTTATGGATCCTCTGACATTTATATAATAATTCCATACAGCTTCTGTTGATTGCACAAGGTACTTTGATTAATAGTGTACATAGCACACATAACAGCAACAGCCTTCTTCTATACTTTTAATTCTGAGACTTTAATCGAATTCGAAATCAAACCGTACCAACATTTAAAAACTGAGCATAATATTACTGCCTTATAGGAGATAACATAGCTGTGTTTTTAACTACGCAATTCATAACAGAAATTTAAAAAAATTCATTAGCAATTAAATTAATGTATTTTTCCTTGTATTTCACCCAGTGACAATATAATAAGGGCAGATATTTTGTATTTAAACAATGTATTTATTCAACAAACGTGAAATTCAGGTAAACGGAGCATATTAATAACGCTACAAGCGAAGGCTATTGTTCTACGTTTCAATCTCGTTCTCAAGACCGTGACCTAGTGCTTTTGCCAGAGCTGACGCCAGAAGAATAATCGCTTGTGGCGCCAGTCTGACTTCTAGAAAAATCATCGATCTTTCTTTCGCTCTCTTTCTTTATCTCTGCAACAGTTGGTCTTTTAAGAAACATGTTGCATCCTCATGTACTTCTGATACGCTCCAGGGAGGGTATATTTACATTCTTTGTTTCGACCGACGGCAGCAGGGACAAGAACTCACGTGCAAAGTTACCGAATTAGATAAAATTATTACTATGTGCATCAGGATTGTTGTAAAATTTCCTACAATAATATTTTCCCCTAACTTTTGATGGAGGGAGTTATGGTTTATTTATAAATACTGAAGATGCTTTGAAGGAATTTTTCATGGCAATATATTCATTACTTTCGTTACAAATATGCACAAAAATAAATCTAAAATTGCTTCAGTGGAAGCTCAATATGAAATTATTCTTAAATACTTTGGATTCTGCATTCGAAATACACTGGTCATCAATATTAAAGGATTATGACAGAGATGAAATATAACTGATACTTAACGAAATATCATTAACAGAAATTTATACAAAATAATTACTTAACATAAATTACTATGTTTAATAGTTGATTATTCGCAAAATATAGAAATTAGAAAATGATGGAAGAATTAAGTCACCTCTTGTGGAAAATATTTTTCTTTAATATGGTGTATTGTCACTTAGGATAGATATGAAAATCTCAAATCTCGAAAACCAGGTATTTAAAGTATCAACAGGAAAGATTTTCTCAGAAAAGTGTTCATGATCGATTAGAACAAAACAATTAGCTGTTGTTTTACTGCAGTTACTGCTTTTTTTTCTTTATATTGCTATTAATTTTAATTTTAAATACAAGTTTATCATTTGGGAGGGCAGGAGAACGTCTCCTATCTGGTGACAGGAGATAAATATTTTCCTGGTGCCTGTATGATCTACTTTTAGACTGGAAATATAATAGAGAGAAAATATCTAAATGCAAACAGTTCCATTTAAAAAGATTGCTGGAAATTTTATGAAAGCCAACCAAGAGATTGACAGTTATTGGTAAAGAAAGTCAAATCATTCACGCAATATTTCCTGACCGCAAGCAAGGAATCATACTGACGAGGAAAAGAAATTAGATAACGCGCATCTCGTTTCTCAGAGCATCTCCGATACACATTTTTAGAAAAATCAGGTCACAAGAAGCAAGACCACAGATGTATGCCTCGGAAAGCCAGAAAGATAAAGAGTGCACTACTAAGTCTTCTGCAAATCTCTAGTTATTCAGCCTTTCAGTTTAAAAATAAAATTTATAGAGCTAGATTTAATAATTTACTACATTCGATGACTTTCCAGGAGCAATAACAAAGGAAAAATTACAGAATATTTCAGGTATTTTTCTCCAGTTTTTTTTAATTCGCTTACTCAATATAGAAAATTTAATGTAACCTGAATTTAAAAGGTAAACTTAAGATTATAATTTAACGAAGCCTTTTTTTTTTTTTTTTTTTTTTTTTTTTTTTTTGTCTTAAAAAAAGTTAACAGTGTTATTGTCAAAAGTGCGTTTATGAAGCGTTCACATGATGTATCTGCGATGCACAATCATTACAAGGGAACCAGATCTTGCTACTTGTGGAAGCTGTTATGGATTTGTCTAAATATTTTAATTTTTAAAATTTATGCTGCGGTCGTATAAGAACTGACCAATTACAGAGAAAGAAACATGTATGCGTCCGTTAATTCTTTTTCCTGCGGCCTTCAGTTCACCTCGAGGAAAATCAAACTATGTAACTGTTAATCAAAACTTAAATTCCACTGATTATCGAGGCATATGTGTAATCTCGAGAGATCAATAGGACTCTTAAGATGGTCTTTTTACAAAATTATATTATATATGTCCGAAAGCTGTGCTGGAATTATAAAGCACCTTGTAATCGTGCGCTATAAAATCCATTATTAAAATTTACCTAGTTATTATATTATGATGATTTTCTTATGCTCTCGGCATATTTGTGAGTCGTCGTTGTAACATCAACGCAGTCCTGTCATGACGCAGTCAGAGCCCTCTCTCCCCCTTCCGCCAATGCACGCGAGAGGACATTCCCCTCGCCGCATATTTAGAGTGCCGCCATGCCGCACCGACAGTATACATTTACAAACATCCATGTCTTCTCCGAGATTCGAACCCCGGCCCTTCGATACCGTAGTAGTATTCCTTAACCTCTATACTGTCTGGGCGACACAAGAATAATACCAGAAAACATTTTGCTCAAGAATTAGATGTTTACTTCCTTAACTTAATTATCTTTAATTATTTAAGGCTAACACTTTTCAATGTTGATCCTAAATTCTTACCCTTCTATACCCCTAGAATGCGCGGCCCCAGGTGGCGGGTAGGGGAATGCCTCCATTGGTTTTCCTTTGGGTGGTAGAACGGAAATAAAATACTTTCCACTGACCAACAGGCAGAAGTCCAGTCCATAGGGTAATGGCACTCCTTTCTTCGATGTTTAAGAGACCTAACATCTACGATAATAACATTTTGCAGATTACCAGAGCTGTCATCTTCGCTCATGGCACTATTTGAATAGTCTTTATCACAGATACGACAACAACAACATCATTAAATTCTTAAAGTTTATTTATTTAAAAAAACAAATGAATATTTGTATGTTGATCAAGCAAACCTTCTATTTTCTTCCTGTTTAGAAATCTAAGTCCGAAACCTGCGTAAGAAGGATTGCTTAGTCCAATAAATTCAAACCAATTTTCAGTAGTATTACACCCCTGCAATGGGAGAAATTCGAGCAGAGAAAAATCGATGTATTCCCTAAAGCAGGCTGCAAAATTCTCATTTTCGGTTTAAGTTAGCACTATTTTTCAGCAGCGAACTGGACTTTAATCATTCGAGTATCTGAATTTGTTGCCTAACAAACAAATGAATTATTCATGAACCTTCGGAAAATTCTTCTCGTTAAATGACAGTTTGGCACTCTTTTGAAAACAGCGCCAGATAAAGAAGTTTATTCGCAGATTTACAAGGAAAGGCTTAATGCCTGATGGATAAAATACTTTGATGGGTATGCATACTAATACGCTATTAACTCTTCTGAAGCAGTCCTACCATAAAATAAGATTTGTTGCCTTCAGTCTGTCTCGTAAAGCCCCTTCAGGAAGAAATCTTGTTAACAGAAAGTTAATCTTTCATGCAGAAGTTACTAAAATGTAACTTTCTAGAAAAATACTTGCGATAAATTAATTAATTATTTCTGAACGCCAACATTAAATTATTTCAAACGCCACTGAATAGTGATTCTTTCTTTTCTTATCGAAAAAGTAAAGGCTTTTAAGAGCGACTCAGATATAAATTTATTATGTTTCACGTCAGTATTTGATGCACATAGTTTCCATCTTGCAGAACAAATAAAACTCTAATGTAGGCGATTTTGATAGGCATACTTTTAGGTTTTAATTTGGATTTGTTTATTATGGAAAAGCACACCGAGGCTATCTGCCTAAGCGGAAGGATGCCTTCGTAGAAGACTTTCTAAGGGAAACTAGCTCGTCTACACTTTACACATGGGGATATCTATGTAAACGCCGAAGCAGTCAGCCCGTTTGCCTGGATTCAAACACAGGTCGAAACTCCAGTGTTCAGTGGTTTTACCGCTCGACCGATGGTGAGCGAGGTTCACTTTTAAGCTTAAATTAAAATGAATGATAGTTACATCTTTTCACGCAACGGAGTTTCAGCTCTTCTCTAGAGTTTCAACTTTTATATTTATTTCAAGTAAATATAATTGAATTACTCCTTTCCAAAGATTCCAACATTAAATGGTTTTGTATGCTATTTTCTTGGGTTCATTATTATAGTACTCGATTAAACACACATTGCTTGCAGTTAGTAAGTTTAAAAACCATTTGTGTAGATATACTTCATGATATAAGAGATTTATGTCTTAGTATAAAATACTAACAAATGATATAACAATATGCAAAATAAATATATAGAATATAAAATAACAGTATGAAAATTAATGAAAACTTATTCTAAATATAATGATGCTGAACTTTAAAAAGAGAAAATTAACAATTCTTACAACAAGCTTCTACTGCATTTAATAAGTTGCTGAACAATGTTTGTGCAAAAACTGTCACTATTATTTCTATCTATAGTCAAAGATATCAAAAAGAGAAAGGCTTACCTACGATATAAATCAGTCCGGGATTCCTGACGTTTATTATTTACCAGGCTAAAGAAATTAAAGCCGTACATGTGCTCCAGATATAGCATCACATACTGTAAACAACACTAAATATTTTATTTACAAATATATATTAGGTATTCACAGTATCAATGACTTCCTTACCTAGAGGCTGTAAAACGCAACAGTCAAAATTTTTTTATCCTAACGTTGGTGACGCTGTTCAAGGCGGAAAATAAGCAGTTTGCAACAATCACAATCTTGCAACTAAGTTCAAATGATAAAATAAGTAAATAACACTTGAACTGAACTGAGAGCTAATGTGCTGGCAGATCTATAGAGCCTTTCACACCTGTTACATTAGTTAAGATCAAGAGACCTTGTTGGCACAATATTAGGTACCATCTTTCTCTTCTGAGAAAATCCAAACGAGTTGAGCTCAGCGTTACATAACGTTGTTTTCTATTAAAATGAACTCAGATTAGAAAATTTTAATATAAAATAAAATTTTTAAATTAGTCCTGCTCCATGACTGATAGTCTATCCTTGCTTGAGATGCACATATGAAAAAATTCATGCACGAAATTTTTGCTTAATTCTGATAAATGCTTATGACATATTTGGGGTTCGTTAGGTGAGGGTTAGGTTAAGTTAGGTTATTGAAATGCTGCAAACCACATATGGGGTATATGTCTAAGGAAAAGGATGCCTTCGTGGAAGACCTTCCTGAAGTAAAACTGACTGTTATTCACGTAATACATGAGGAAAATTCGCGAAACCTGACCACGCAGCCAGCCCGTTCGCCTTCTTCGAATTTACAGCAAACTACTAATATTCAGCGTTCTTAATCTGAATACTCGGCTATTGATGGCGTCATATCTTTGGAGATTGAAACACAAATCTTGTAATTTCTGTACTATCTCTTAAGTACATGAAACATTGGTTTCCGCTTGAAAAGCATTATTGAAAACATTTTTGGCATAAAAGCTAGACATAAAAGTCTCCAGATGTCTAAATCGTAGTTATTAAACCCTACAGATATCCTCACAAGTACATTTTCTACCTGATTATATCAACATATATTGATTGTATTAATTATTTTCGTGAAAGATGGCAATAAATGAAGGAGAGAATTTTGATTTTTAGATACGTAGTCCTTCAAAATTATCAAAGTAAATATTAAGATAAGTTTTGTTAATCCTCAAATTAATTAACAAACGTTCCTTAACTTGAAAATACACTTGAAATGTTGAATCTGACGCACATAATTCCTTTAAAATAGTAATGATGAGCAAAATATTAATTCCAAAACATTATAAAGTGATAGGAAATAACTTGCAGTCTTGAAATTTCATTTTCTCAGAGCACATAATAGCAGTTTTCTCAGAAAATGTAGGATCTTCGACAAAGCCCTAAATAAAGAATTCTTACACTCCCTTGACAACTTCAAATGCGAACTTATTCATACAGACTATAGCCTCAGGCCATATACTGCTCACCTTCTAAAAGATGCCTCTATCCCTTAATACATTTTTCTAAGACTTGACCTGAAAAATTATAAAAAGTCCTATTTTATTCAAATTAATTTGCTCTATTTTTTTCGATTTTCGTTGTTGGATGAATTTTTTCAGCTGTTTCCTACTTCTATAGTCATTACCTGGCAACCGCTTCTGACTGGGAGGAGGACTTTTCCAGCTCTCCACCAAGTCCGGAATATGATGCACACATCACTTATTCGCCACTTTCATTTCTTGTTGTTTGGAGAACTTCAGTTCTCTGTGAGGAAATATTCTGATTCTTAAAAAGCAAGATTCCATTTTTTATTCATGTCGCCTGGGCCTCATTTTATTTATTTTCTTTCTGCATTTCTCAAAATTTTGGGTCTTCGTTTAGGATTCCATGCGCATTCCATGGACTATAAATGTCCGTTTCACTTTTCAAACTGTTGCCACCAAATGTTAGAGTCCTGCATTATATTTGAAGAAATTAAATAATGAAAAATCTGCATAAATGTATGTATATTTCTCGAATTGTGATAGAACAACGGTACATAGAGGCGTCGAATTTTGAATGAAGTAATCCTACTGAGAATATGGACATGTGGAAGCCCAAATTTGAAATTTGTTTTATTATCGATTTCATATTTTGTAAAATTTTAACGAATTTTTGAGTAACAAACTCAACGATTTGAAAGCGAGCAATGGCAACACTCTACGGGTGGGGGAAAAAACCTTTTTATCTCCAGCGCGCCTATCTGTGTATCGAAACTTCTAAAGGTAGGCTCATTTTAAGTTATTTTGCGACATTGCTACTAAACTGAAATTTATGGTTAAAAACGTTAAAAAACGCCCCTTTGGGCGTAATTTAAAATCTGAAACCTTCCAGATTTTTTTCTAAATTATAGATGATATTATTCAAATTTTACCTTTCCTCCCCCCTCATTTTATCATATCAATGTTCAGTTTTCTTAGTCAAATGGGTTTGCAAAACTTTTTTCTGTCGTTTTATTATTAACATTTTGTGTATTAGCTTTATTTATTAAATATTATGTTCTTCTCCCTTATAGGGCGGTAATATTTGATGACAACAATCTGAAACGTGATTCGCCGTTTATAGCGATTCAGCGCAAAATGCCCTTTTTAGACTAATATCCTATTCTGGACTAACATCTCTTTAGGGCTAATTGTTTAATGGAAATTAAACATCTTCATTCAATTAAAACTCTAACTCGAGAGATGTAATCAAGTCAAATAAATACGGTTACAGGAAATTTCGAGAAATCTAGGCAAAAGAAATTAAACAGATTGGTGCCTTCGATTTTTAGCAGAACATGAGTCATATCCAGATTTTAACAATCGTATATAAGGCTTCGGTGAGAATTCATTTCTTTATTGTACTTTATGTATATATTTATTTATTTCTGCTTTATTCACTTATTTATTTGCTTGTCTCCACTCAGCACGATTACTTTATTCAAAAATTCGCATTAAATAACCTAATTTTTCACTTTTTCAAAATCGTAGCATTATAATAAGAATTACAATTATACGTTTAAAATCTCTGCGTTATAAGAATATACGCGTTATAATAAAATATTTTGTAAAGTTTTCCTAATATTATTAACTAAATAATTAGCTCACACACTTTAGTGTTCAAACATTTCTTAATTTGATACTTTATTTGCATTATTTCTTGCAGTATAAATTAAAATGACGGATAATGATTCTGTGAGAAATGTTACAACATCCATAATTTAAAAATATTTCAGAAGTTAATATAATTAACTTCGTAGAAGTATTTGTCGTCATAGGATTGTCGTCACAAACTTTATTTATCTATCGAACTCAATGCAAATAATTATGTACAGAAAAACACATGCCAGCTATTAAGAAACTCTAAGGATTATTTTTAAGGAAGCTTTTAATAAAAGAGTTTCATAGTTGGATCATTCACACAGAAAATACGAGTTCTGTTACTAATCTTAATTAGTCTAGTTAGGACACCAACAACTAAAGCTGATTGCATAGTTTTAACCTAGATAAAACTTAAACCTGCTTTCCAGACAGAAAAATATACTGTTCACTTGATCTGTTATGAAAATCTAGGCACATGTATTGCATAATTTTACATATTTTTAACTAATGCATATTCATGAAATTCATTAAAACTCTGAGATTAAATTTTTCGAAGTTAATAGTTTTTTTAGTGGATTTCTGATGCTGTCTCCTGCAAGAATTGTTTACGTGAGATGATATTATTCATTGTTATTTCAATAGTATTTAATCGTAATTTCGTAATTCGTGTTTCATCTTAATTTCAGCTCTGTTTAAATTTTATCACCACTCCAGACTAGTCATAGATTTTAGCATATGGCTATACTAATGAGGATAATATTTAATTTCATGCATTGTGTATAATTTCATTTATAACAATAACTTGACTGAAAACTTTTGACAAACAGATTTTAATAAAAATTGGTTTATGATGTTTTCTCATAGTAATAATGAACTTGTTTCTGAAAGTTTGGTAAAGTAGTCCGCTATATAAATAGTTTTAACGCAGTGCAATATACTTATTTGATTCCCATTGTTTTAAAAAGAGTGAAATCATTTAGCTAAAACACTTTTATGATGAATATTCTTTAAAATGGCGATAAGCAAGCATTTGTGCATTGTTTGAACAATGCTTTGAAATACAGAATTTTATCCGCATATTCTCGAAGCTCAAAATTTCTACTGTTTTGTGCTGTATTGACAATGAACTTGTATTTATTTGCATTGTCCAAAACAATTGTATGCTCATTGGAACTACATTATGTAAAAACTGCTGTATTGAATTTTATCAACAATTTATTTCAAAACACGAATACGCTTAAATTAAGTTAAAAAAAAGCATTAAAAATAGTTAACAGACATCCTTCAAGCTTGAAACAGAACAGCTACAAAATTTTTAAAACCATGAAATTTTCTGAAATGATCAAGAAGGGAAATGTGTCAACTTAGAAATCGAAAAACAAAAATCAGCGTTATATTTGCAAACTTTCATAGGAATAGTTTGCTGGTCAACATTGTTGGTCGGAAAATCACACTTTCAATTTTTCTGCAGGCAAAATTATTCAAAAAACATCTCCCATTGGTAAATTCGATTTTCTAGAGGCGTTTCACATTAAAAAAATCTTTCTGTTCTAGTTAAAACGATAATTCCAATCCATCTTTGCCTTCAGCCTTTAAGGAAATTATGTTTTAGCTCTCGTTTCATCAATAGATCGCACCAGTAGTTTATCTTATGTCCAGCCATTCTTATCGTATCTTATCTAACCACTATATCTTATCTCGTTCATTTGCGCTTTGGCAGCTGAGGATGATGGTTGGGTAAAACCATCGAGACTAGTCTTGTGAAAATTTGCAAATATAACCCTGACTTTTGTTGTTTGACTTCTAAATTGATACTTGTTTGGTGTGTTATTTTATCTTTTTTAATTAGAAGTTCTGTTAAAATGTGTGTTTTTGTTCGAGTATTAGAATAATCTGTGGCCAAATTAATGCTTATAATAAACTTATATAACTGCATTGGCGAAAAGGTTATTTTTAATTTTTTAACATAATTCTAAGACTACTTACATATTGTGCTTAAACAAAAGTCAGTAACGTAGGCTAGTGATCATCAAAGTGAGGTACGCTTATTCCAGGGATACACTGGGGATAAGCTAAAGATTTAGGCTCACAGTCACTTGCGAGTTGTATGATCGTATATCATATGAATGCGAGGTTCTCTCATTGGTGGCTAAGTCTTATTTCACTATCGTCTGAGAAACTCATCATCATAACTGCAATGACGTTCAACGTCTGCCTTAAAAAGCTCTTCTTTTAAGCTTTTACTTCTGAAATATCAAATGAGGCGACGGGATTGTCCCACATCCGTGATTTAATGATCCGCTATGCACAAGCACTCACAGATTATAACAGATAAGCTACAGTATATTTATCCTATATAGGTCATGAGAGAGTACTAAACTTGGTCCGGTTTATTATCAAGCTAATTCTGTTTTTTAAATGAACATTCACTTAGCACATTTACCTAGGCTCATGTAATGATTTGAATTTGTTCATTGTATTACTTAATAACGAGCTCTATTAAGCAATTGTTTACTGGCATTTTGAAGGAACATTTTCCATGCTTAGATAAATTTCGAATTGGCTTGAGGTTAAGAGTGTTGGTTTGCATTCATTATAGTAATGTAACTCTAAAGAAAGATTATGTTTCTTGAAGTTATCCTGTTAATATTGAGAATCACAAGTAGATGGTTCTATATCAGAATCCAGTGAAGATTTTGATGAGCCCATTTAACCTAAGCTCTGGTTTACTTATTTAAAGGTCTACATCATTAAGCCTCTCGTACTAGATTGCAATACAAACGCTCATGTGACAAATCTATATCAGTCAAGCTTCTGTTGTGGTAAACAAATACGTGCCAACCAGTCAAGCTTCTGTTGTGGTAAACAGTTATGGGCATAAACCCAATCTTGGAGCACACCTTTTTCTTCTCCTTTCCTAACAATAGTTTAATAACTCCTTAATTTTTTAGAGGACAGATACTTTTTATCATAAAACATTCAGCCATCTTCCATGCTTGTCTGCCCCGTTAGCTATTAACCTCACATATAATTTTAAAGGACAGTTCTTCAAAATAAATAAATGCTTTGATCCTGTAAATGTTGAAATCAAACACTTAATTTCAAAAGCAGGGGTAACGTTTTCCTTACTTCTAATGACGGGCACTAGCCGAGGCGTTAGCCACTACTAAGGTTGAAAGTGCTGTTCGCTTCATTATGGAGACCCCTAATAGGTAGGCCACACGTTGCCTCCTATGAGAGGACAAGCAATTTACATCCAAACCTTCTCCGGGATTCGAATCTATGTACTTCGGTAAGATTAGCTAATTACTTTCCCGTCTGGGAGACGAAAATGTGTAGTCTCCTCGCCGCGACTCGAACTCTGATCTTCTCGGATTTGCCCTACTTTTCTACCGTTCACCACAAGGGCATAGGTGTAAATGTACTTTGTGTAAAACGCTTGCCACGATTTTAATGATGTCATATACTAACATTTTAGAAGCCTGCTGATCATATTGCATTTCAGAAACAAATGGCCAATCTAAATTGAATAATGATAATTATATTTGTACTTTATGTCTTTATTTATTCCATTAAGAAATGCAATTGATTGTTTACATCATAAAATTTCACTGTTGTCATTTAGCGTATAAAAGTAATTTACAATGCTAGTATATGCGCGTAAATGCATTTCATTATTTAGTATTTAGTTTTTATGAGTTTATTGTGTTCAACAATACATTTTTTTCATAAGATTGTAATTTTATATTTATTTTACATTGCTCGGTTTTTAAGCTCTACGATTATTTAATTTTTAATTCTTTTATCTTTGCTTAAAGAGTTAGTTTACCAAATCAACTGAAAAGTGTTAACCAGACCATTTTCTAATTCTGGTGTGATAAGTTTCTTTTAGTTGTAATTCAAAACTTTTTTTCATCGTATAAAAAAATATCTGCTTATTTTTCGAAAAAGCGTATGAAAACTGATGCGAATGCCACTTTTTTTATTATTTGTTAGTAGTACAGAAGGCGCAAAATGCAGACAAGTGTCTTGGCTTCTATTCCTGTGCGAAACTAGGTAACAGCTAAAAAAATTGAAGCATGTTTTTACGCTTATTGAAGAAAGTGCAGGTAAAATGATAGGCAATCACTCCGAAATGCTAGTAGTTTTATTTTTATATGGTAAGAGAATATGAGTCACTATTATAGCTTATCGTTCTTTGGATCCTGCTGAGCTTTACCCTTTTAATGCCACCTGTTTCAATTCCCCTCGAGGGTTTGGAAAAGGCGATCGATTGTATGCTGGCGCCGGTCGAAGCGAAGGCTCTTCAAACAGCAACCAAGCACATTCAGGGCGTCAGACCTCTTGGAGCTGAGAAAAGTTTCTCTTAAATTTCTTGTTGATGGCTTCTCTTATTACTGGCTTAACAGGTTATTTTCCATAAAATTTCGCTAGCTGGTATATTCCCCTGACTCTTTTGTTATTTTCTCATTTTATTTTCTGGGACTAATGCTAGTACAGTATTACCGATAGTCACTAAATCGTTAAAGGCAGAGAGAGGTCTTGTATTTCTTCTAATACATGCGCTAGCTCAAACCACAGATTTCCTCTTGAGCGACTTTTAACGATCACAAGTTATTTGCGTTATATCTAAGCATACAATAATTAAACTCGACTTTTTTTAAGCTCAGTTTTTAGTTACTCAGCATTTCTAACTTCGTAACTCTTTTAAATAAGAAAAATAAAATAACCCCGTCATATTCAAAAAAAGGCATTATTGTTGTCAAGATAGAGGACGCTGAATCTGACTTGCATAATAATAGAAGACTGGCCTAATATTTTTAAAATCTATTACGGTACACAATGCTGAATACAATTAAACGATGCAAGCGTTATCGTAGCAACAATATATGCTCTTAATGACTGATGGAACGACACATTTTCCCCTCATCCCAACATTTTATAAAAACAATTGTTTCTTTGAAAGAATACCGCTTCCAGAAACAGAAAAATCATTTCGCATTTATTCTCTCTTAAGCATTCTGAGCTTTGAAATCGTGATTTTTATTTCGGTTTTTAAATTAAGAAAGGAAAGAAAAACTGAAGATGGAAAAGAAATTTTATAATTATTCTTTTCTGTTCAAAGCTGAAAATTCTGAATACTTTACATTTAAAGGTTTTAGAAATGTAAATAACGATGCAAGAATAAAATAATTTGAACCTGATACTGAAATTTAACTGTTAAAGGTAAACATAAATCGTTCTCTTTCTTTCAAGGAAAATTTTTTTTTACATATTAAAACCAAAATAAGCATGGCAAACAAGAAAGAATTAAACCTTTTTCGGTATAGCAATTTGCTATACCGAAATACATATTAAATTCGAATTTAACATTTTAAAACAACTTTTTAACAAGTCTTAGAAACAATGTTAAACTAGCTAAAATAAGATGGAATTATTGATTCGGAAAGCAAAACTGGTTAAATTTATTAAAATAGTTCGTCTTTCTATTTTTAACTTTCGCTGCCTTTCTTTTTATAGGAACTCTGGAAACTGAATAGTATAACAGCTCTTTTATATAAAAGTGATTTTTAGCTTCGTTTTTCTTTAGTATTTTCTGTAATTTTTACAATTCATTTTTATTGGTAATAACAAAAGCCTTCAACTTGTATTAAAATAAGCATACTTTTTTCTACAGCGTTACTTGGATAAAATACTAATGAAATAGAGAATCATATTTATAAGAGACATGAATAAATCATCACTAATGCAGCAAAAAAGTAAATGATTTATAAATATAAGTTGTTAATGAAACTGATAGGTTTCATTATACAAGCTTTTAGAATTGTATATTAATACATTTGATATTATTTCAATACAATTTTGGGTTAAACTTTTAATGCATAATATAGAATGTTATGTACATGTTTCTGTTATTTAAATGATTCTTTAAATTTAAAGAATGCTGGGACAGAAATTAAGAATATCAACGGGAACACTTCATAATTTAGATATTCGTCCTAAAAAGTATTCTACTGTTTAAATTTTTCCATAATATTATTTTGCTTTTGACGCTTCACTTAAATTAATTTTCGATTAATCAGAAACAGTCATTATATTGTTCATTGCGAAATAAATTGCAGTCTAATAACTTTAGGTTATAATCTAACACCATGCAGAATTTACTAGATATCTATCGTTTGGTTTCGTCTTTTGCTTTGTTTAGAAAAGAAAACTGCATTCGCTTTCCCAATAAAAAATTAAAAGAATTTTGCTCAAGAATATACTAATTTTTTATTTCTAGGAAGGCTGTGCGTGTCTCAGAAATGAAAGAGCTATAAGGCAGATAGATTAATTGGTTACATAAAATTAAAATGTTTGTAATTGTTAAATTTTAAATTGATGTATATCTGTTGCATCTGTTATTCAACTGGTACTCTGCAATTAAGAAACGAACTAAACGTTTTCTTTTGAATGAAAATCACAATTTCTTTTACACATGAACCTTACTTATGATCCTAAAAATTGCCTTAAAAATGATAACTAATAAAGCAATATGAAAGAAAACTATAAAAAGTATAATGTAGAAAACTATGGAAAACAGAAAGAAACTTTATAGAATTATAGAATTTAGAACTATGGAATACAGAATACTATAGAAAACTATAGAATATAGAATACCATAGAAAGCTATAGAAACGTCAAAGCTTTAGAACAGTCAGAATAAAGCATAAACGAAAATGCATTAAATTAACCTGCATTAATAACATATTGAACAAATATAACTTCATAAAGTGAAAATTAACGAGCACTTATCAGCATAATTCAAACAATGAATGAATTAAAATTGAACGTACAGTAGGTCTTTAGCTGGACCGAATTTGATTTTATAAGTCTGCAAAATCAGTCTGCATTAATTTCAGATAATTAGAATTAATCTGAAACAACGCTAAATTCCAAATGTTGTTGAAAGGATTAAAACCAAGATTCAAACGAAATAACTTGTTAAATATACTCAAAGTTATTTTCTTAATTCTTTCCTAAGTTGCCGTTGTTTTCTTTCCTGTATGAAGTTGTAGCTAGTGGTAAACAAATACTTAAGGTAATTCTTTGCTTCAGAATATTACAACATTTACAGGATAAAGATACTTCGATGGTAGACGATTCTAGTAAGAGATGAGCTGCACTTAGCAAATAAAAAATGCATGAAGAAAAAAAAAGAACTGATGTTGTTAATCCTCCTAGGCATTATGGTTAATAAACAATAAAATATTCTTGTAAAATGAAGGAGAATGATGGGTATAAGAAAAGATCAAGCAAAGGTACTAATCTAGCACAATGAAAAGCTTTACATATTAGTCATCCAGATTCTTTCAAAAATATTGAAATCGAATTTTCTTTATGCGTTACAGAAAGGATTCATAATCTTAGAATGGTGTTTCAGTGGTGATGTAACTTGCACGAGCAATGATAAAGCAAAGTTTAAGTCGTGATTAAACCTAAACGGCAGTCAATTAATTTATTTATCGAACAACGGTCCATAATTATTGCTATTGGTGTAATAAATGAATATATTTGATCTGTGTTGGATTCACACAAACGTCGAATACTCTTCTATGGAATTTGCCGCCAAATATTATGTATTTATTGATTAGCTTCAGACATTTTGCGAGGTAGTAATCCTAATATAATTGTAATCCTTGTATATTCCATACGTATTCGACTGGGCGAAGGTATGGCAGCGCAAGAGAGGGTTGTGACTTTCCCTGGAGAGGTTCGCCATATATGGGTAGGCATAATCTTCTGAAAGATTATCCTCGTTAGATACGATTGCGCTGGAGAGTAACAAGTCACTGGGTGTCCTCGACATGCTATTGGGACTTTAAAATGCTGTGAAAGATCACTGTAGATGATCGTATGCCACAAAAAATGCCTGTAGTAATTGTCATTCAAAACTCATAGCGTTGAGCAGTGAATAAGGATAGCCAGACCTCTTCCAGCCACGAATACTTTGTGTCATTCAAAGCATTGGAAAGCCGTGATTCATTCCTAAAGTCGATACTGTTGTAATTTGAAGCAGTTTTGTTACTGTCGATGTCCAGGAATCAAAAGTGGAACGTTGCAATGAACGCCGATGATGGAGTGCAGCTTCAGCCAGTCTTTTACAATGGCTTTTCTTGACGCTATATGATCAGGAAATGCAGGTTGTTTTTGAACTGCTAAAAACGTAGTTTATAGGGGATCACATTATGGCACTATCAATCCGATAAGTTGTCATCCCAGACATATTATTGAATTTCAGAATAGTTACGGATGCATGCTATGATTGATATTATAATTTCGTCCCGTTATGACCGGCTTTATCCGGTCATCAGAAGTTTTGCTGCTTGGCATATATTAGCTTATAATTTAAGATATTTTGATTTCTTACTTTCTTTAATAATGTAAATATCATCTTGATGAATGTAAGTTTACGAAAATACAGACTAAAATATGTAATTATACGAACTCAATTCATAAATGCCATTTAAATACCGGTCATAGTGCCAGATCTAAAATCTTTCGCCGCTCAGAGGGTTAATAACAGCATCTTGTAACTGTATCTTTACTTCAGTCCTCGTTCCGGGCAACACGACGGTATGATCTGTTCACGCTTTTGTTCTTTTTCTCACTGAGGTAGGTGGCTATGCCGTCATCATATAGACTTTGGGAGATGTAAACTGCAAGACCATATAAGTAATTGGAAATATTATTAATTGGTAATACAGCCTATAAATGCTTAGGAAAAGGAAACTAAATAACTGCATGAGATTACCCCTATAAAAATTGCATAGTTAATTATCGGATTACTTTCTTTCACTTTTGTTAATCTGATATTGTTTTGGTGAAAATTATATCTTGTTTTGTTTCCGTTTATTCTTAAAGTGTCGTTAGCTTTTCTTGCGTTTCCAAATCTTTAAGCGAATACTCATTTACAACTTTTAGAACGGGAAAAACGCATGTGTGCCTTGTTATCGTCCTTGTAGACGCTTTATTTTTTACCACGATATTTTCGACGACGATATATTTAAACTGCGAATTGTTTGAATTCCTTTATCTTCGACGACGATATTTTGTACCACGATGTTTTAGAACTGCGATGTTTTCTCTTTGCTTTCTTTTCTCTCACGACGTTTTCGCCTAGCGTTGTTTTCTCCGCGACATCTCCATCCGCGATGTTTTCGGCTGTAACCCGTCCAACAGCTAAGCATTTTGCGTCATTTGCATGTTTTTCTTATAATTATTGCGTGCAGAGTTTCAAGATTATTGTTCTGCACCATTTTTAAGAGATTTTATTATTCCTGTCTACATTTGCGATTTGCAAACTAGGAATTGTGGATATTCCGTACACTACGAATTTAGATTTGTCGCAAGTAACTATGTAAACAGTGGTAAGTAGTTATAGCGAGAAATTATATTAGTATTTCATTTTCGTTTTTAAATACAAATGATAAATCCCTGAACATTAGTAGTTCCGACCTGGGTTCGGATGGCGAATGGGCTGGTTGCATAGTACGCTTTCTTATTTTTCCCTTAAGTTTACTTATATACCAGCCAGTTTCCCTCAGAAGTTCCTCCACAAAGACATCCCTCAAGCAGATAGCCCCTAATTTACTTATTTGATTTATTTACTACACAGCGCTTGTAGAATGAACATATGGGCACTATTTCCAAAGATTTATTAATTTTGACAAACTACATGCTTTTAAACCTACTACAACAACTATTAAGGCTCTCCCTCCAAAAAACACTCTTTAGCATATACGACGTTATTTACTTGAAGATCAAGTATCACAATTAGCATTTGCATAAAATTTTAAAAATAGGAAAACAACATATATAATATTGCAATTTCTGCATTACTACACGCTTCATATTTACCACTGTATATGTTTTGTTGAATATCGAATTATTTTGATTGTGGTTAAGCACACAAGGAGTTCACTAAGGAGTCCTTCTTTAGTTAAGGACGAATTAGTTAAGTAATTCTAGTTAAAGAATGATTTAGTAAGGTATGGTGGGTAATTGTCAGAGGAAACGGGCTCATATTTAAATTACATAGAAAGCATCACGAAAACACCCATACAATCAGCCCGTCTAATGGACTATGAAAACAGATAAAACGTCCAATATTCAGCTGTCTTATCCGCTCACGCTGTAACTGTTAGTGCAGAGAATAAGGGTATGTATGAGGATGAGTAATAAATTTTTAGGTGATGTCTTAAATGATTTTAGAAAGAATATTATTTGCTATGGCTAATTGTGTAAAATAACCCTTATCCTAAAAATGTAATTAAAAATACAAAAAATATTCTTGTTTTAAAGGATTTACTGTGGTACAATTTTTTATACCCATTTGCAACACCTTCTTCACATATTTTTGCTATTTTCGAAATCTGTATGGGGCAGGAATCTTCCTGCCTAATGAAAAGAACTACGCCTTTTCAGAAGTTTAAACAAAATTCTTGTATTGCTGCAACGCGAAGTGCTTAATATGCTGAACGTGTGTGCACCGAGGTGCAACACTTCGTAATTTCCTTATGATGCAAAGTATAATCAAGATAAAAACATTCAACTATTTTCTTGGTCATTCTAAGCTCTGATTTTGGGTAACAGGATATTCAGAGTTAAATAACTTTCGCTATCATTTCAGTACACTAAATATATTGAATTAGATCAAATTATGGTTAAGAATTTGCCTTTATAATGCCTGACAATACCTGTACTCCCATCTCAGCTATTTTGCATAGATCTCTGAAGTTAGGTAAAATGTAAAGTATAGAACTAATGCCGCGCAATCGAGAAGTGGTTAGCGAAACTGACTGCCATATCGAAGGGCTCAGGTTCGAATTCTGGAGAAGACATGGATGTTTGAAAATGCATAGGGTCTGTGAGGCACGGGGGCTATCTAAATGCGCGGCGAGCCGAAAGTCCTGGTAAAGCTGTGGGAGACCCTTGTCTCCCAGAGGTGCTCGCCATCAAAATTGGAGAGGAACTGAGCAACGTCATACTGTCACCTGTATGATGCTCAAGACTCTTGCCAACCACAGGCGCAATCTTGCACTACTTGCTACGATGAATTTCGTGGACTTGTTCTGATGGTACCTCCCAGGCAAGTGATGTAAATCACAACAACAGAACAAATACAAACTTCTGAAAAACTAGTTTAATATTTTAACATGGACCATGTGTTTGGCTCATCATAAAATTTTAGTTATACCACAAGAACCCCACAAGCCAACCAACAAACTAAAAATTTAATATTATATATTTAGCAAAACAACAGAGTAGCCAATAGTATCAATTATTTATCTAAAACGCAGAGAGTAACTGCATTTTCAAAATCTGGTATAACTTTAGAAGATGATAAAAAGGCAACTTAAACAAAAACATAACACATAAATATAGTAGCTATTAGAAACTTAAAATATATATCTGAAAGAACTATATAAAGGAAAATAATGTCTGTTAGCTTTTGACGAAATATCAAACATTTTGCGCTAGAGAGTTATAAGATCACGAGGCTTATTATAACAGTCCAAATCAATGCCTTTTCCAGAAAAAATGAAGTAAAAATTTCATTTTAGAAATTTTCGAGCATCTGGAGCATTCTGCTGTTCAAGAGGAGACTTCTCATTACGCTGATATCTTAGTAATTACGACTGGCCAATAAAAATCCAACCGGTTATTTATGGGTCAATAAAATCGTGATATCTTCCTTTCGCTTTCCCATATGCAGCTAGCAAACAGCTTTAGAGAGACAGAGATTAGTTAGATGCTATTATTCATTCACGAGCGCAGCCATAAAACTTTGCCCTTCTTGCAGATGATGAATATAATACGATATTTACGACAGACGTCGATAAAGATGTGTGCATGTGTATAAAAATTTAGAAAGGAAATGAAGGAAAAGCGGTGCAACTATCAGAAAGGCCTCCAGAGATGAATTTGGATCTTAGAACATTAATATTCACACAGTTTTTAGGTTCTTAAAAATTGCCCTCTTGTATGGAACAAGGAGAGAGTACAAAAACAGAAAGAAGCTGAAAATTTAAGAAAATCATGCTATTTTTATTTCATAACTAACGGAAATATTTGACAACTAGGTTGATTCCTTCTACAGCTCTTATTTAAACAATGAATGAAAACATGTCTTGTTTGCATTGTTGCATCCAGGCAGCCGGGTGCCAAAGTTGTTATATATTACTGAGTCAAGAAAATGACTAAATAAATATTATTAAGCCTAAAGTCCTCTAGAGAATTTGGCGAAAAGGAAAATGTCTGGGAGACCCCTGGATCTTCGTTATGTTCCAGTTAAGGTTTTTCTAGTTAAGGCTTTTTAAAAAAAAACCGTCCCATTTTATTTTTTCTATTCAGATTTAACATTAAATTTGAAACAAAAACTTTGATCAAAACTCACGTAACTGTGAAAACACATACGAAATATTGTCTCAGTGACATTCTGTCTTACTTCTGTAAACTTTAGTCTTACTTTAAGTTATTTAAGTCTGCAAACAGTTAAGTTATTAAGTAAGTAGTTATTTTAAGTCTTTCTCAAGATTCAGATAATATTTGTATACAACTGTAGAGACATTAGGTTATTTCGATGCTGGTTTGGTTTTGGTTTATTTAATTATGGCAGAGCACACTAGGGCTATCTGCTTAAGGGGAGGGATGCTTTCGTGGAGGACTTTCTAAGGAAACTGCCTCGTATGCACGTTACACATGAGGAAAACCATGAAAACGCCCATGAAGCCAGCCCGTTCGCGGGATTCAAACCTCTGACCGAACTACCAGTGTTCAGCGACTTTTCCGCTCGGCCGCTGGTTGACCCTATTTCGATGCTGGAGACATGAAAAATGAGCAATGCCCTCGCCAGGACTCGAACCACGAACCTCTCGAATACGCGCAAAGTGTGCTTACAACTGCACCACAATGTCAGGCTAAGAAGACGGGAGAAATACCTTATATATTCCCCATTTTAAAGGGCGGCCGGGGACTCAATCGCCAAATCCTGGTGGTGGAAAATCATCATCCACCACTTTTTTAGTTCGGGCGCCACTTGTACAGACATTAGGTTATTTCGAAGCTGGAGACATAAAAAATGAGCAATGCCCTCTTCGGAACTCGAACCGCGGACCTCTCGAATACGCGCCGAGTGTGCTGACCACTAAACCACGAAGGCATGCTAAGAAGGCTGGAGAAATACCTTATACAGAAATAAAAGTCTCTTAGTGGTGATATGTAGTACAGTAAAAGTGGCTTCTTTAAAACTTGATTATAATTGAATGTTTTTGTTAGCTTGAGGTAGGAACATATCCCTTTCTAAAGAATAATCGAGATTAAAATACTTTGGGAATATATTAAATTAAAGCGAAACTTTAAATAAAAAATAAAAACATCTTCTTAAATAGATTCCAAAAAACATCTTCTTAAATAGATTCCAAAAAACATCTTCTTAAATAGATTCCAAAAAACATCTTAAATAAATTCTAAAAACATCTTCAGGTTCCCTCTTTCTCTCTCTCTCTCATACGAACAAACATTTCCTTTTTCTCTCGCAATTACATGCAAATGGAATTTAAAACAGCTGGAAAATTTTCTCTTGAATGTTGTTATATAAAATAAATCATTTAAAAAGAGAACTTCTATTAACCTCTCCCGCACATTGTCTTAAATCAAAATAACGTAAAAATGCCCGTGTAAAAGAGATACATATTTAACTTTGTTTGTTATACGGTGGTGGCCAAAACTGTGGACACTTTTGGAAATTTTTATGTTTTTGAACTTTGTATGCTTATAGAAAATGTTACGTTTCGCAAAATGCAAACTTGTATATATCATTTCAAAGAGAATTTATTACTGAATTCAATACAAAACACAAAATTCAATTATTTGCAATACAAAAAAGTTATATGTACTTTAATATAAATAAAAAAACACAGTTATGAAGTTGTTTGTAATGCTTTCCTGGCCAATTACTGTTCTTGTTCTGAGAACTAATCAAATGTTAGTAACTGCCAGTAGAAGTTGACATCATGTTTACACTTGAAACAATTCATTATTTTGCTTTGTTCTGTAGAAGGAGGACCTGTTTCTTATATACTGCAATTACAAGTAGGAAGTTTTGTAAAAATTTTTAATATTTAGTCATGAAGCAATGACATCAAATAAAAGAATATACTGGACACCTAGAAAGAGATGTAATATTATTGTGTTACGAGAAAGTGGTCTTTCCTATGCTGAAATTGCAAGACAGGTGGGTGGTTCAGTGAGTACATCTGGTGTCCTAAAGTTTTGTTTACTATATCAGCAGACAAATTCAATAAAACCAAAGAAGGAAAAGGCCGAAAAAGGTGCACCACATCTATTGATGACAGAAGAATAAAAAGACTGTGTCTCCAAGATAGAAAAATGTCATCAGCGGCCATCAGAAGTGATCTGAATGATGCTGGAGCTTCTGTCAGTTCAAGAACAATCAGAAGAAGATTAACAGATGTTGGACTGAGAGGTAGAATTCCACGAAAAAAGCCTTATCTTAATTTTCAGCAACGAAAAAAAAAAAAGAGTACAGTGGGCAAAGGAACACATTAATTGGACAGATGATCAGTGGTCACAAGTTATATGGAGTGATGAAATTAAGATATCGTTATTCGGTAATGATGGGCGAAAATATGTAAGACGTAGAATAGGAGAAGAGCTACATCCTGACTGCATTCAAGCAACTGTGAAGAAACCAGTTAGTGTTATGATTTGGTCATGCATGTCAGCAGATGGTATTGGTCGCTTTCATGTCATCGATGGGACAGTGAATGCCAGAAAATGCATTGACACTATTCTAGAAACAAAACTTCTAATTTCCATCAGAGATCTCTTTCCCAAAAATGCTTCGTTTATTTTTCAGAAGGATTCTGCTCCTTGCCCCACGGCCAAAATATCGAAAGAGTGGTTTCGTACAAAGAGCATTAAATTGTTGTCATGGCCAGGAAACAGTCCTGACCTCAATCCTATCGAAAATTTGTGGCACCGTTTGAAAACTCTTGTACGAATGAGGCGCCCATCAAATAAAAGGGAACTAATTGAGGCTATAATTGTTTCCTGGCATCATGTAATAACGAAAGAAGAGCTTAAAACTCTTGTCAGCTCAATGAAACGTCGATGTGAAGCTGTAATCAAAAATAAAGGGTACCCTACTAATTACTGATAACTCACTGCAATCATCACTATCTAATGTATATCGATAACTATTAAGTTTAACTTTTTTGTATTGCAAATAATTGAATTTTGTGTTTTGTACTGAATTTAGTAATAAATTCTCTTTAAAATGATATATACAAGTTTGCATTTTATGAAACGCAACGTTTTCTATAAGCATACAATGTTCAAAAACATAAAAATTTCAAAAAGTGTCCACAATTTTGACCACCACTGTATATTTGAAACGAAGCGAATAAGACTATTTAAGAATGATATTTAATACAGAAAGGATATTAATAATAAAAAATATATTTAATTTTTAGGTCCATATTTAATTTTAGGTATATATTATAGTTTTGTTTTTTATGAAGAGCAAATAGTAAAGAGACATATGTTTATTTTTTTTGGATGTATATTCAGTTTTTGATTGCTACATCTTTTGGAAGGGGACATTTTTTACATTCCTACTCTAACTTTAAATTAATATTTACAATAAAGCAATGCTGTATTGTTGTATTGTTTTCGTGTTAAATATATTTGCATTGTATTTCATCCAAGCGTAAATTTGGGATAAAAATTAAAATTCACGACATAAATTTTATTATTACCTAAGCTTGAAATGAATGATTTAATTTCAAGTAAATGAAGAAATACTTGCCAACTCTTAAAATTATTTTTCAGTTTAATCTTTTATGATTTTATCCTTTCGAACAATACCAAAATGTTTAAACAATAAGCATTTTCTTGACTCAGTAAATCGCATATTATGTATACTGTCTTCAGAAAAAATATGAAACGTAATGAAATGAAAAACTCCTCTTTTAAACATTCTGACATTAACTGCTTTACGAGTTAATAAGGAAATGAAATACTTTTTTATTCTTGCTGATTCACTTGATGCCAAGAAGGAAACAAAAGAACAATGAGGAAAAAAATAAACGAAGAAACAATTTCTTTGGCCACTTTCCAAAACTGAGATTTTTGTGACTAATCTACTAAAAACGTTTTGACTTCTTTTGGTATTTTATCGAGCAATAAAAATAGCATTTATCTTCTTTTCTGATGAACAGTTGTAAAAATAAATTTGTTGCTTTTATTCTTTTATTTTCTGTTAAGTCTTTTTAAATGTCATTTTAGATAAGTATTTCAAATTTACATCTATACAAATATGAGCTTCCGGGTTTTCTGTTCAGAGTTTCAAATATTAACTAATTTTTTCAAACCTTAACTCTTTCAACATATATGTGCTTTTAAGAAAACCACCCTTTGGTCAAGCTGAGTCATGGACGTATTACCAGCATAGACTGAATAAAATTACACATGCATAGCTGGTTATGGTTAAAAGTTATTTTAATTGGTAGCATTAAAATTACAGCGCATACCTTTTCTTATACCCGAAATTTATAAAGAAGTGCATGGTTATTTTACAAGGTATATATAAATTTAATTAATTTAGAGCAAAATAAATTGGATAATGTAATTCACGGCACAATAACTACATTGGTATTGCAGTGATAAATAAAACAAATTATAAAATGTAAAATATGAAATATCTGTCTTTCAAAATCTTTCAACTAATAAATTAATAATAGCCTTTTAACTCCTGTCTTCATTCTAAAAATAACATAGCAATAACTTTGCTAACTAAATGAAAAAAAAACCTTCATCTAATCTGTATTGCGCGCTTATTAATGAAATCTGAACCCAGCATCTGGATATTAGTCTGTCATATGATCTGAAATGTAATTCGGCATGAAAGGTTAATTGCGTCGCAGCTTCCGCTCTTTTGCACCGGCATTGGCTTTAAGGCTGTTATATATTGCAGTACTTTTAATTTTGGATAGTCATAATGGCTGAGTGGAAAAGCAGAAAGAAGACAAAACTATGTTCAACGAACCACCATCTTTATTTTTAGGCACATCAAATTCATTTCTGTATAGGGTGATGATCTGTTTGATCATCAGCAATTACAGTAATTTTTATATAAAGCATAACAGCACATAGATGTTTTCAGGAGCGTCTTGCCAGGAGGAAAGCGTACGCGAAAAATGACACATCAGTTCAGAGGCAGAAGGGAGGGAGTCAAAAGTTTTATTTCGAGTTTTAAAAGTTTTTGTTTACAGTATGAGTATTGGTCAAGAGGTATCTGCATTAAGCGTTACGTAGGATCGCACGATTAATTTGAATGACGCAGTTTATACTTAAAGCGGTATTTTAAAGACAGCGAGAGGAAGTCCCCAAATTAAATAAAAAATGAAAGAGGTTATAGGCAATTAAAATTAGAAGTTTGCTTACATATTTATTATCTTACACATGTAAGGTATAACAAAATACGATAGCTGCTTTAAGAATAATCAACCTTAAAATTAACGATTCTAGATTTTATCCTCTTCCCTAAATTCATCTGTTTTCCAAAATTCGAGATCTTTCCATGTTACATAACACTTAATGCAGATACTTCTTGTCCAATCAAAATAATTGTAAACCAAGACTTTTCTAACTCGAACTGAAACCTCTGGCTCCCTCTCTTCTTCCTTTGAATTGCGCCGTCCACTTTTCGCTTAAGCTTACCTCCTGACAAGAGGCTTTGCTGCTTCGCTTCTCAAATATCTGCGTCATTTCTTTTAAAAAACCAATGTACATAGAAATTTATTATATTTAATTGTGATTGACTGAGTGTCTGCCAAACTAATTGGATATGTGTGAAAGTAAAGATTGGTGATTTTATAAAAATCCAATTTTGTTATCTTTATCGGTATGCCTTAACCATCAGCCATGACGGATTTAGCTGCTAAACGTTCCAGTGTTGTTGTTTTTTTCTACATACCGAGATTATTACACATATGATATTTTTCTGGCGTAAATAGAAGCTCTGTTCTTTAAAACAGAATGTGTATTTTTTTCATAGGATTTTGACAGAGGAATAGGAATAAGTTCCGTAATACTTTAACAATTCTCGCTTCTTAATTTTAACTTAAACAAGGCAGTATTTTTTTTCTAAGTGCGCATTTATGTTTTATCTTAATACCGCCACGCGTATTCTTGAATTCAGGTAAATTGTGAGAAGTCTAGCTGACAAGATATTTCCTTCGGCAAGTTGCTACGCGTTCTAGGTTCATGGAAATAAAATGACATTTCGACAAAAAGACATATGCCCTCTGATATCCATCAAGACCAGTGGTTCTTCAGCCATTGATACTTACAGTAAAATTAAGTGCAATTTATTGGAAAAATAAAAATGATCCAAAAAACGTTTTTGAAATTTGAGTTCTTTCTCTTCTCAGGAGGGAATTGTGAAAAATCTTTTGTTATCCCAGAAGTTAAATACGGATGCAACTGCCTTCGTTCTTAAAATATGGAATACGGTGCTGTGGTATATGTCGTCGGTAAAATTGCTCTTGCGTGTAAAGCCCTCATCAAATCCAAACTGAAATCTGGCTATTAAGAGGTAATTCTTAAAAGGTGTCAAGGGAAAAGAATAACAAAACTAAAAATCCGTTGGCACATTTTGTTCAACAAAAGCAGAGAGATAATATTCAATTTTATAAAGAATGAATTAAGAATGGGTTAAACTAGAAGCTTTGAGAACATCAGGCAGATAAGTTCAAAAGTCTAACTGATTAAGTCTTGTCAAAGTAACTTTACTACAATGTCTTCTAGTCCGCTCCGAAACAACTACTTTCTTTGTGTCTTCGTTTCTCCCCCTTGTATTGGTAAATGACATCAGCGTTGGGAAGAGCCCAACATTGTTGGCCTACTGACTTTCGTTTAGATAGACCCTTTAAGTTAAAGCTTAAACAACCAGTACACAATATGTGTACTGTATGTTTTAAACAAACATACAGTACACAATATCTGGCTTTCCGACATCTTGTTTATAGCTTCGAAATTGCACATTTTAATTTCAAAGCATTAGCAAAAAATGCTGCATATTTTGCTTAGTATGCCAATAATCAAATGCAGTCAGTTTTTAAATAAAAGAAATCGTGGATAAGTAGCAGATATAAACTGGGCTTCAAAACCGATCCTTAGAGAACGCTATCACCATTGGTAATCCTAAATTTCAAGCAGGTAATCTCTTTTCTAACGGTAAAATTATTGCTATCTGATAATAATATAATAAACGTCATTAGCTTTCTGTTGAAGTCCAGTTTCATTAATTTATATAATAATTATGTATGCTGCACTCGTCCAATGATATAGGCACGTCGAGTAGGAGCACTGTACATTATTAAACATAAATTGCAGAACCAAAAACCCCATAATTCTGAATTGTTCTATTGTAATAGATTACCGACTTCTGAAAACTAAATTGTCGGCTAGTAAATTTGTCCCAGTATCAGCTCAATGACTAATATTAGAAAAGAACAGAAAGCCTCCAGACTAGGTTCTTGGCCAGACGTTAACCGTATGAGGTTAATTACCAAGCATGTATTCTAATATATTTTGCACCATTTGACAGAATATGAGTGTTAGAAGTGCAGACTGTACACATATACATATATATATATAATATTACATACTTTGATTATTTAGACATGAATTATGAGGTAAGCTAAGTATGCATGCAAAATGCATTTACAATTATGAATAACCGTACGCGATTTATATAATAATAGAGCAAAATATGAGAGTTAATGGATGTAGAATAATGATTAAGATTAATAGATCGTTGATGTTGTTGTTATTGTTGTCTTTTTCATAAATTTCATGGAAGAGTTGTTGCCAGAGCCTCGGGGTTGGACTTCTACTTCCACTCCAATTTTGAGGGAGAGCACAGCGGAGGGTAATTCCGAGGGTCTCTCAACCCCTCTGCCCAACCACTAAACCACTGGAGAGGACTTTCAGCTCGCCGTAGAGTGCCCCCATGCCGCAAAGACACTATAAATTTATAAAAATCCTCTTGGCTCGGGCCCTTCGGTGTCGAACTAGGCTCCCCTAACCACTATACCGTCTGGGAGGCGCAGGAATCGTTTTTAGTCAGAATATCACACTTTATTATGTAACTGTGATACAACAGTGACACGTTCGAGTTTAACTTTTCTAGCATCAAACTAGCATCAAACTCCTAATAGGCGTTAAGCGAATTATCGCTGTGTCTGAATGAACTACAGAATCTTGAAAAGATTTTAAACATTTTTATTTAACAGAACTTATAATATAAATGCATTTCTTATGCTCATAGGATGAGACATCATCTGAGGTGATGCAACTTAAAATAATCGTCAAATCTAAAATTTAAAACTGAAACTTAATGACTTAACTTATTAACTGAACCTAATTTAATTTGAATCTAAGTTGGATCAGAACTTCTTACCTGCGTAACAATTTAAATGACAGCAGCTGTAACGTAAAGTTTATCAGGACTTGTGTTCCTCTTTACTTGCCTTGGAAACATGAACTGTCCTGACTCGGAACAGGGAGCTTACTCAAGCTATGTTCAATAAATTGTGAAGTAGACAATACACACAGGAAGGATATACGAAACCCTTTATTTTTCTATCTTTACAGAGATTTCCGGAACTTCGGAATACAGAGACCAACCACTTGTGGTCTGAACGTAAGAATATAAAACTACTAACTAAAACTCTAACTAAAACTAACTTTGGATTAATATACAAGTGCCTAACTTTAAGATTGGCCGATAATTAACAAAATCCGTATGTAGTACAGAGAGCTGCTAAAACTACGATACGTTTGAAATTATCAAGAGGACTAAACCTCTGGCCTTGAAGGCAACCAGCAACCGAGTAAAACTACTATGGCAAGCGACCTGCTTCTAATAACTCCTTCCTCTCTCTTGCTTGGCAAAAAGCCACAACTTAAGTACTTGGCGTTAAATTTGCATAAATAAGTTAAAGCTTTTAATTCTGGCCGGAAGTAGAAAATAAGAAGTGATAGTAAAGATTTAAAATAAAATAAACGTTAGTAACATATATAACTATATACATATATAAACTTAGGATCCTTACAAGCTAAGTAATTACAATCTTCTCAGAGCTGGGAAAATTAAGTAACACGACTTCGAGAGGCCGAAACATGATGTGTCTTACAATCCCAAAACCTCAACTTAAATACTTTGTTATGCATTTACATTTCTGGTGAGGATGCGGAAAGAAGAAGTTATAGTAAAGGCTAAAATTATAAATAATTGGTTAATACAAAGTAATAGTAACAACAACATAAACAAAGATTAATGATTATATTAAAAATTGATGTATTTGGAATGACGAAATTTATAGTCATTGAATTTTCCTGTGTTAATAACTGTACCATAAATATTTCCGAATGCTTATTTTTATGATTTTCTGTGCAGCAGAAAGTTTGGTAGAAATAATTTGATGATGAAGCTTAAATATCGAGGTCCAGTTATTCTCATATAATCTAAATTCAAGTAATAAATTATAATAATATGGGTAGCCTTCATGCATAACCTGTTTTTATAGGTAATCCGCAAAACCACTTTGGCTTTACAAAGTCTGAATCGGCGTAGTAACTGAAATAAAGATGGGGTATCTATTTTTATAACTTTACTTAAATTCCTGATTTAGGTACAGAATGACCGTTATCTAAATTATCTTGATCATTTTAAGTAATATGATAATTTTAAGTTTTGAATGTTAGCTGCTCTGATGAATTTCCTTTTTAATTCATATAGCCATAAGCGTTACCCATAGAAAAGATCACCATTTTTTACTGTATTGATGCGATGAGACTAGATTTCTAGTAAATGCGTTTATTGCACCCTTTATATCTTTCTTCCTATTCCAGGAGTTATCTTTAAATATTAATTTTTAATATTATATATTCATTTATGGATAGTGGTGCATTTAATGGTAGGATTATCTGAATTTTTAATTGCAGTCCTAGGAATAACTGGCCGGTGTAATAGTTATATATGTATATAGTTTAGTTAGTTAGCACTAGATTATAATTACCATATTCGCGTGTGCGACGTTACTGCTGAGCATTTATAATTTATTGATGAAGAATGTTTACACTGGTATTTGTTCTTTGATAATTGTTGATAATCCCAGTCTGAACCCTTGGTATCTAAACTGCACCTAATATAACAAGCATGGAACTAGAAAAGTGATGGGCATGTGTGTTAGTACTTTGCAGCAATGAACCAACTTCCGTTATCTGGAAGAGTTTGATAAAGAAAGAATTCTCTTCAACTCATTTTAGCAGAAAAAATAATATGGTATGCTGTTTATCAATAGTTTATCCTAGCTTCACAATAGTTTATCCTGGCAACAAATTAACGAATAAATTTATTTAAATATCAAAACCATTTCTTGAAATTCTGAAGTGCAAACTGCTCTTCACCCTTGTCCAAGCTTTTTGATCATTTCATTTTAAACTTCCTCTGGATAAAAGGTTTAAAACATTTTTCGTACTTACACGTAAAATTTTCTTGATTACTTTTCTTACCTATGTAGTGTAATTCGTTATTACATTTAGGTAGCAACTAACCGATTATGATTGGAATCCTAGCAAGGGTTTATTTTTTCGTATTTTGAAAACCTAAGAGTTTGTACACATTCAAATTAAAATTTCGAAACATAAATGGTTATCTAAAACAAATAAGCTAAAAATTCTTTATATAACTAATCAATTCTTTAAACCATCAAGAAAGAATATTTCATTTATTAAAAGTTATAAAGTTTTATTGCGAAAAACTTGTCTAAAGCTACAAAAAAAAAACTTTCAAAGATTACATATTAACTTTCAGAGATTAAAAAATTTCATTTCCTTTCCACAGATATGGAGATATGGTTCCTGCAACGCCAACGGGGAAAATCGTTGGTGGTGTGTGTTCTCTAAGCGGAGTGTTGGTCATTGCCCTTCCCGTACCAGTCATCGTTTCAAATTTTAGCCGCATCTACCACCAAAATCAAAGAGCTGACAAGCGAAAAGCACAGAAGGTAAGTTAACTTCCATCCCCATCAGTGCAATAAATGAAATCAAATATTCATGATCAACATAATTAATGCTTTTATTTGTCACTATTTATGTTTGATTTTTTTAATGCTTTACATTAGAGAACTGCAAAAAACTAGTTAAAGAAATTAAAAAGGCTGTAAGACTTTTAGGCTAAATAGCAGTCACTAAAAACAGGCCGGAGCTTTTTCCTAGCTACTAAGGTCGATATTTAATCAGTTTTATTTGTGCTTCTTGTTTGCTGCTATTATATTTAATCATTTAATTCATATGCTTTTGTACGAGCAGATGAAGTAAGCCAGAAGATATTGGGCTGGATAGCAAAATACTATAAGCAAATAAAATAGGTGACCTCTGTAAAGGGAGCTTTGATACGGACATATGTACTTCTAAATTATTTACATAGTGAAGCCCGTAAAACATAACAAAAAGTTCAAAAATTATAAAAAAATATATATTGATTATTATTATATTCTTATATTGATGTAAGACTCAGCAATAATCAATGTAACGCATATTTTCCAATTGCAAGCAAAACTTTGGCTCTGCGCGGTATCTAAATGCCGTAAACGTTCATTGGAAAGTGAAGCATATATCCTCAGCATGCCTCGGGAAATTGCAGTTTAAGTACGATTTCTGGAGGATATTCTGCCTCTTGGAGGAGAACAATTTCATAGTATTATTATTTTACACTAGAATTGTAAGAAATATGTTTTTATTTACAATACTTTATATGAACAAAACTATATCTATATTAAATGTATTAATAGATAATTTTCCTATGACAAATACGGAGGGAAAATAAAAATTATCAACTAAGATATTAATTCAAAATAATTAATTTGATGATTTACTTGGAAGCCAGATAATTAATCTAAATGCAATGTGATTAAACACTTTCTAGCACATGCTAAAAAAACCTTTCGAAAAGTATGTCTAGTTAAAAAGTATGTCTAGTTAAAAGTTAAAAAATATGTTTCATACAACATTATTTTAGTACATCCTACAATAAAACTTTCTAAACACATGTATCACAGTCACAGAATGTACAACATGCTCTTTGAACGTACTGTGAACATTCCTGTACGGCTTGAATATGATGCTGGTAGTCATTTTTATACGATTTCTGAGCGAAGTAACTTTGTCTTCCTAGTTGTAATTATAAAAAGGGATGAAAACCTTAAGAAGCAAAATGTTGGGTAAAATTTATAGCTATATTTATAATTAATGGAGATAGTTTACTGGGAACTGCGTAGCCGTAGATCTTCAATTTGAAGCGATTTCGTTTCCATATTTATGAAGAGTGACATCACTATAGGCGTCATAGTGAATAAGCAATAAAATTCAAATAACTAAAAATGAACTCGATTTTCAGTGAGTTTCAGTACATATTACAGTACACAACTTAATGAGAACACAATTGTCAATAAGAAATATTTGCACGACTTCATTTGAGATAGAATAACTAAAAAGCTGAAGAACGGCATGGTGTTGAAAGTGGCTGATGTTGCCTGTAGCGTCATATCGCAAGTGGGGAGGGGGGTGTAACTTTCAGAATGCGGAAGATACAGCTATTCAAATCAATGGTGGTACTCATTTACGAATACCAATGGCCAGTTCTCTCTTCTTAATAGTATTGTTATGTTTTTTTCCATTCCTTTACGTTACGTACGGGTTTCGTGCGGATTTGGAGTGAGTAATGAAAAAAGCACTTAATGAAGTATCAATTATTATTTAGCCAATATGAATCAGGACAGCTCCAAATCACTTTTACAGTCGTCGAAGAACGACTGTAAACATGTTGACACAATCAGCGACACAGCTTTCACACTATCAGGCTATAAAGGTGGAGACAGCTTCACGGCAAAGCACCAGAGTACAGCTCCTGACTCTCCTCGGTCGTTCTCAAAACTCTACGTACTCTCGAGACTCTCCACGCTAAAACTCGCTGCGCACTCGACGATACATAAGAGTACAGCTCTCGACTCAGTTTAGTCGTTCCCGTAGATCAGCAAACTCTGAGACAAAACTCGAAGATGCACTAACTCGCGATACAGTAAAGACTCTCTCGATGCACTCGAAGACCAACTCGGCGCTAGCCTTCGAGACACTCACTCAATGACTGACTATCAGCTCGCTAGACGAGGCACTAACTAACTGTCCGCGTACCAGCAAGGTTTATATAGCTTTTGGCTTGTGTTCGAGAACATTCTGGGCTGACATTTCGTAAGAGTATTAATCTAGTATCATATTTATGGATGCGACGAAGCGCAAGAAACTGCTTTTCTTATGTAAGGTGTTTTGCTAAGACTAATTTGAAAGCTATGATTCTATTATCAGTATTTTACGACGACAGCGAAAACTTTCGTTCGATGTTGTGTTTCGCGTAGGTCATTTAGAAGAAAACAGGATAAAGTGATTTAACTACGTAACTTAATTATGTAAAATTCTTGGATGCAAAAATTCCTCGAAGCATTGCATTCCACGAAATATTGAGAGAAACTTGTCTGATCTTCCAGCACTTTTTTGTCTGTGAAAAACTAGCATGACACAGATGAAGTCATTGCAAACCAACTACATAGGATTATCAGGAGTCAGATATTTTAGTTAATTTGGTTAGAAGACTTCATTATGAATGCAGTTCCAAGATCAGTTTTGAGTATCTATTTTGTTTTCGGAACTTCACTTGGTGTGAACAATAATCTGAAGGTTAATCAAAGTATAGAAGAAATATTTAGACTTGTTGAGGAATGACATATCGTTAGCGTACTGTAATGTACTAGGATGTAATATTACAGTTTCTGAAGTGTAATTATGTGGAAATTAATGTCGTTAAATTCCTAGTAACAGTTTTTATAGGATCTCGAGCTTACGCTTTTAATTTTCATATAAAACTCTAATAAGTATGATTACTTAGAATATTTAATGCCTAGAGCTTTCAATATATTCAGCTAACTAATGTTTCATTGGCAAAGAGATGCCGCATTGAAAGCAGATCAGGGCTGAGTGATTGCAGGCGTACATTGCTTTATTGTGTTCTGCAAATATCGAGATTTTTTCGGACATAGGAAAACTGGAGTAATACCTACATCAAACTAGTTAATTGGAATCCCTTTGCAAACCTCATTCTCTCATTTTTTATTTCTTTATCGTATTTTGAAAGGTATTTCAGTATTTCAAATTTCTCTGTAATTTTCACGAATATTATACTGAAACTAGAAATATTAATAATCTTAAAATTTCCTCAGGTGAAACGAAATTCTTGTATGGGTTTCTATGCGTCTATGTGTTTATTTTAAATTTTCAAAAAATGATTATACTATATGTTCATGCGATGCGTGCGTTGTTATACAACAATTTCAAATTAACTAGAAGTGCACTGTACTAAATATTTTATTCGACAACTTTAATCAAAATGCGTGCCATCTTTCAAGCGATGACTTACTACTAATAACAACAGCAATAAAAAAAACTGAGTAAGCGTTTACAGGGTTGCTGTAATGAACATCTGCGCCATGCAAGGCGCCAAGAAGAGAAAAAATCACGTAATCTTACAGTTAAATAGTCTTAATGACTTAACATACCCCCCGGCATTGAAGGGTTACTTCAATAATTTCGTGCGATAATACTCATAATAACCTACAAAATTGTACAATTACTACCTTATACAATAAAGCAATACGAATAATATCTCTTAATTCAATATAATAATATTCAATTTTCAATACAAAATTTTGTGCACAATACAATGTACAATACAAGTTTTATAATAATAAGCTAACACTTAACTAACTTAGGAAGCTTCTCCTTGGGGTAAAATTGCAATTTTTGTAATTCCACGCTTAATGATGCCCTTTGCTGTCTGTATTTCTACTACTCTAACCTTACCGTCAACTCCAGGAAAAATTCTTGTAATGCGCCCTAACACCCATCTACAAACAGGAAGCTCATCCTCCTTAACTAATACTAGCATACCTATTTTAATATTCGTTTGTTCTACCTTCCATTTTGAACGCTGTTGTAGTGTGTTTAAATAGTCCCTATGCCAACGATTCCATATCAACTGGACAAATCTGGTAGTTCGTTTCCATCTTGAGAGTCTGTTTTCAGGTATATCAATTAATTCGGGTTCTACTATAGCATTCAAGGGTCTTCCAATGAGAAAATGACCTGGTGTTAATGCCTCTAAATCATTTACATCGGAAGATAAGGGAGTAATAGGGCGAGAATTTAAAACAGACTCTATCTCAGTTACTACAGTTAATAACTCCTCGAAAATCAACCTTGCATTACCTACAATCCGCTTTAAGTGATATTTCACGGATTTTATTCCAGATTCCCATAGTCCACCAAAATTAGGTGTCCGTGGGGGAATAAACTTCCATACTATTCCTTCTTCACCTAAATAATCTGCTAATTTTTTGTCAGGATTTCTAATTAAATTGTTAATTCTTTGCAATTCGGCATTTGCGCCAACGAAGTTTTTTGCATTGTCTGAGAAAATGATTGAGCATTTTCCGCGCCTAGCAATAAATCTCTTTAAGGTGGCAATAAATGCGTCAGTGGTGAGATCACTCACTAGTTCGAGATGCAATGCCTTTGTTATAAAGCAAATGAAAAGAGCTAAATATACCTTATGAAGAGTTCCTTTCCTCTGTCCCTTGTACCTAATAAAAAATGGACCGCAAAAATCGGTGCCGACATGATTAAAGGGTGAGCTTGGATTTACGCGCTCTGCAGGTAATGACCCCATAATTTGTTCGATAGTGACTGGTTTATTTTTACTACAAATTATACATTCATGGGTAATCTTTCTAGTTAAATTCCTACCTTGTAATGGCCAAAATTTCTTTCTCATAAAACACAATAATGCTTGCTAACCTATGTGTAAATATTTCCGATGATAATGCTCAGCAATCAGCTTAGTTAGTTTGCATTTAACAGGCAAAATTATTTGATGTTTTTGTGAAAACATTACATTGGCCCCTTGTAATCGGCCTCCTACTCTCATTACATTATTTGCATCCAAAAAAGGGTTCAAAGAAAGTAAATTACTTTTATTATTAATGGGTTTACCTTGTGCGAGGGAGTTGTAATCTGAATAAAAACTACATTTTTGAACCTCTCTTACTAAAAAGGATTCTGCCTCATTTAACTCCTTTGAACTTACTCCTCCTGTTCTTCTCTGTGCTCCTTTCTGTTTTGAACACCTAGAGTTCCAAATGAACCTGAAAATATAACTAACAATACGTAATAATTTTAAATAATTGTTAGTGATATCTAGGACATTATCAATAAATTTTGAAGGCAAAGTGCATAAACAAGCAATGTCAGTTCTTTTTCTCAGTTCATTAGAAAATGTCTCTGTTTTTTCTAATTGTTCAAAGTCAATGTTCTTGTTAGGTATGACACCCTCACTCAAAAATGGAGGACCTTTCCACCACAGATCAGCATCATGCAGCTTGTCAAAATTCAGTCCTCGGGAAATAAGGTCTGCTGGGTTCTCCTCTGAACGCACATAATTCCACTGGCACGTATGTGTTAGCTCTTAGATCTGCAACACTCGATTAGCAACAAAGGTTTTTAGTACATGCGGGGGATTCTGAAGCCATGCTAACACTATGGTTGAGTCACACCACAGACATATTTTACTGATGTCCAATTTCAATAAAGGCACCACCTTTGCAACAAGCTGTGCTAGCAGTACAGCTGCGCAGAGTTCCAGTCGAGGTACTGTCAGCGGTTTTAGTGGAGCTACTCTGGACTTGCTGCAAAGCAAATGTGAAGATAAATTATTGTCACTTCTACAGCGTAAATAGATGGCTACTCCGTATGCGTGTTCTGATGCATCTGAAAATCCATGAATTTGTATATCAGAAAAACTATCCTGTAAAACATATCTACTGACTTTCAAATTGTTGATAGATTGCATTGAATCAATAAAAAGTTGCCAATCCTTAATTATCCTTTCGGGTAGCGGATCGTTCCAATCAAGCTTCAATAACCAAAGTCTTTGGATGAAGATTTTTGCTTTTGTTATCCCTGGACCAAGCAGTCCTAATGGATCATAAATGCGAGCAATATCAGACAACTCTTTATCAATATCAGACTCTTTGTGTAAGTAGTTGGTTTCTTGATGGTTGATTTGTACGAAAAACAATCTGTCTTTGGATTCCATAATAATCCTAAAGTTTTGATGCTCTGATCGTCATCGAAATTACTGAAAGAATATTCCTCTTGTCCATCCGGAAACTGCAAAAGATCAGGATGATTAGCACACCATCTGTGCAGACGCATTCCTCCACGTGATAATAGGTTAATCAATTGCGACTGTAATTCTTTAGCCTCTATTAGAGTATGGGCTCCTGTGAGTACGTCATCGACATAAATATCCCTTTGTACTATTGGCGCTGCTAACGAAAAATTGTTTTTCTCGTCTTCTGCTAATTGATTAAGTGTGCGTGTTGCTAGATATGGTGCGTTGGAAGTACCGTAAGTTATAGTCTTCAGTCTATAGACCTTAACTGGTTCTTCTTCACTACTCTTCCACAAGATGCGTAATAAATCTCTTTGATGTTCTTTAATCAAAATCTGACGATACATTTTTACAATGTCTGCTGTGAAGGCAATTTTATGCGTTCGAAATCTGCAAATAATATCAAATAGTTCGTCTTGAGCTAACCCTCCATTCAGCAGAATATCGTTTAACGAAATTCCAGTAGTCGTAGGAGCAGTGGCATCGAACACTACCCTAAGTTTAGTGCTAGGTTTCTCGGGTCTGAAAACCTCATGATGAGGAAGATAATATGAGAAACTAGAGCTATCCCCTTCATCAATTTCTTCGGAATGGCCTAATTTATTATATTCCTTAATGAAATCTTCGTATAAGTGTTTCATTGCGGGATTGCGAGTGAAGCGTTTAAGTAGATAATTCAGTCTTTTGCTAGCGTTTTCTCTCGATTTCCCTAAAAGGCTAAGTCCTTCCTCCTTAATTGGCATTTCCACTACATATCTGCCATCATCTTGCCTCGTGTGTGTACGAAGAAAGTGCTGTTCACAAAATTCCTCTTCCTGACTTTTCACTTTTTTTGCTTCATTAATACCTTCAATCTCCCAAAACCTTCTCATGTTGTCAGATAAATTATCCCCATTTTCCACAAACCCACAAAAATTATCAACACTGCCTTGCTGCGGCATGCGTACTGACCCGCTAACGATGTATCCAAAAACTGACTGATGGAGAATCTGGTCTTGCATATTTATTCTATTTGTTCCCAGTAAATCAAAAAATATTTCGTTAGATAATAAAACATGTATTTGACCAAGTTTATAAAACTCTGGATCAGCTAAACCAATGAGTTGCAACTGCTTAACATCAGGAATGTTTATATATCTAGCAGGCGTTACCGGAGTTATTTTTGGAACAACAAAAAATTGTAAGGTACGAATAAAATCTCTAGTAGCGTTAGCGATGGTTGCTATAGCTTTTTCCTTAACACCCATAACTGTACCATTGATACCTGAAATAGAAGCGTTTATTTTTCTTTTCTTCAAATTCAATAACTCAGCACCTTCTTTAGTAATGAAATTATTTTGAGAACCGGAATCCAGGAAGGCTCTCAGCGAGATAAATTTTCCATCATTACCCTTAACGAAAATAATTGCAGTTGAAAGTAGAACTTGTTTATTAAAAGAACTGGAAATATTCAACGCAGTACCGTTAATGGACTTTGCTTGGTTGGTTTCATTAGTGTCACTAACCTTTTGGCTGCTTGCCATTGGAGTAAATGTATCAGCATTTGGAGAAAGATTACTGCTTAATTTATTAGTCTTGTTTGTGATTTGATTCGATGTGCCATTTGCTTTATCGAAATTTTCTTCATTTCGATCAAAATGTAAGAGCGAATTGTGAAATTTCTGACATTTTCTGCATGTATTAGAACTTTTACAGTCCTTGATTGTGTGGACCGAAGATAAACAATTGAAACATAGTTTTTTTGTCTTTACAAATTCAAATCGTTTCTTGACTGTTAGATTTAAGAATTGCGCACATTTCAACAATAAATGATCAGCTTTACAATAAGGACAATTTTTGAATTTTCCGAAAGTGATGTAAGAGCTTTGGTATTAAATGAACGTTTCGATTCCCCATGCGGAGGTTTGTAATGTGATAGGGTGCGAGAGTATTCCTTCAAAAAACATGTCAGTTGTTTAACCGTTCCTATCTCGTCTTTTTTAAGTGACCTTTCTCACCAACACCGAGTATTTCTATCCAACTTTTCAACTAATAAATAAACAATTAACGTGTCTGAAAATTCTTCCACCTTTTGCTCCAATGCTTCCAAGGATCGTAAACATTCATGCACCTTATCGATAAATTTTAAAAGCGACGAAGTAGAATCACTCGTTTGAGGTATAGAAATTAATTTCTTTATGATAGAATTGATCAAATCTTTTTTGTTGCAATAGCGATCAACCAACAGATTCCATGCTATGTCATAATTCGAATCTGAAATTGGAATGGACTGAATAATACTTAAAGTGTCTGCCTTACACGAACTCTTTAAATATTGCAATTTTTGCGCATTAGTTAATTTGCTATTTTTATGCACAGCTGCGGAAAATAAATCCTCAAATTCAATCCTTTCTTCGATTTTCCCACTAAATATTGGAAGAGACAATTTAGGTAATTTTATATCTGAAACAATTATGTCTTTACTCGAACCGTTTTCATTTGGGCAGCTATTCCTTTGAGAACGGATCTCAGAAATTTTTCTTTTAATTTTCAAATGAATTTCATCGAGATTATCTACTACATTTTCCTTTTCCTTAATGAATTCGTCAGTGTCCTTTTCTTCACAATGTGCAAATAAAGAATCGAAAATATTACTTAATTCCTTTTTAAATTCTAATATTTTTGATTCGTATAACTCCAATAAGGAAATATCTGCTTCATCCACTGTAGAATTTACCTTATTTTCAAACTTTCTGATACTGCATTTTAAACTTTTTTTGTTAGCTTTAATCGCTTTCAATTCACTCATCATGAACAAATAAATAATTTATCACTTACCGTGATTGCAGATTTCTCGACAGCAACACCGAAAATGAACGATGACACAGTATTCAAACTATATGAAGTTATGCGTAATACAACCAAACGAAAGTATTCCAAATGTTCTAAAAGGTTAATTTTAGCAACGATGTCTTTTACCTGTGGCTCGGCGGGCCATAAAGTGTTCATGCGATGCGTGCGTTGTTATACAACAATTTCAAATTAACTAGAAGTGGACTGTACTAAATATTTTATTCGACAACTTTAATCAAAATGCGTGCCATCTTTCAAGCGATGACTTACTACTAATAACAACAGCAATAAAAAAAAAACTGAGTAAGCGTTTACAGGGTTGCTGTAATGGACATCTGCGCCATGCAAGGCGCCAAGAAGAGAAAAAATGACGTAATCTTACAGTTAAATAGTCTTAATGACTTAACACTATACGTATATAATATACGTGTGTGTGTGTGTAATGATGTAGATGTCGATTGCGAGTAGATGCTTAAATATGTAGTTTAATACATTTTGTTTTGTTTTCGAGAAGAACAGTTTTAATATTTTGATTTGAATTCCGCATTGTAATTGACGCAATTCGAGCGCTCGTTCTTGATGACACTTTTATCTTTTCTACATCTTTTTACAATACGATTGCTGAAAAAGATTGGTGAAATGTAAAAAAGAAGCAAGCGGCGCAATCTTGAAAGAGCAGCAAAGAAAAGCATGAACGCGACTTCCCTAAGATGAAAGTTGGGTTCAGAGTGATTTTAGTTTCGGTTCACAATTTTTTTCATTGGATATTAAAAAGTTCCGATTGCCAAATTTAAGTCTTATTCGCTGAATCGTTTATGTAAGTGCCTGTGTAAAAATCATGTGACATGAATTAATTTTGAAATTATACAATTTAAAAAGATTTGTTATGAGCAAGCAGTTACTATTTTAGGACAGAAAAGAAAATGCACAGATTAAATTGGAGAAATAAGGGAATATAGCAAATTAAAATTAGTATTTTTTAAACTTTTTCCATCTTACACATACACACACACACACATATGTATATAGTAGGTAGGAACATTGCAGCAACCTTGCTAAAAAGTTACCAGGAGCTGTGGCTCCACGAAATGTTGTAACATAGTACTACATAAACAACAAGAAATTTGCCTGGTAAAACTGGAAAAACTGTATAAGCGCGATAAAATTGCCAAATTTTAGTGCTGGAAGACTTGCTATTGCACGAAAAAAATTAATTAATCTGACCGTTGTGTAATGTGAAAAGTTAACTCACATGAAAAAAAGATGGACGGAAAATATATATATATATATTAGGAAGTTATAAGAAACATGGATTATAAATGCCAATATATAAAATGCCTATACATAAAAAATTAAAATTAAAATTGCCTATATATTTTTGAGACCAGATAGGTCTTTCGTCTAACTACCAGTTCACTTTACATTTTCTTTTTCAATTAATATATATATATATATATAAACCCATGTCGATGTATTTCTTTCCAGATAGTCTTTCCTCGAACTTTTTAAAGTGCATCTGAAATCCTTTCTCACAATGTTTGGCTCTAATCTTCATAAGCGTCTATATTTATCATTATTTTATCACAGTTTATCATATAACAGTACACGCGTCATATCATCAGCATAAGTCGAAAATCATCCTATTTTTTTCTGTTTTAATTCACATGATTCATATGCATTTTCTTTTTCCTTTTTGTGCTGAAAAGAAAAGTAGTGATGTGAATAGATATTATCAGCAATGCATTTAAATGAAGACTTATATTCATGTTTTTGTGACTGAAACTATGCGTTTAAGGAAGTGTAATATATAAGTATCACAAAACTAACCGAATCTTTAAATAGGTTTTACTCGAGTGACTTTAAAGATCTATTAGCTTTGTATTTACAGTCTATTAACTGTCAATACCAAGTTTTCATTTGCCTTTTAACCTGGTCATTAAGTTTTGCTCTTCTGTAAGGTTTGTGTTAGCTTTCTACGATTCTGATATAAAATGAAGGAAAAACCGTGTTACTTAAGCCAGATTACCAAAAGAGTAAAATATTGAGAAACATGTCAAAAATTATTTATTTCCTCCAAAGCAAGAAATGTTATGTCACTGCAAGTTAAATTAAGTTACCCAAAGCAGGCAAAACTTCTTAAGATCTTTATAATTTTATATCAGAGAGAACAAAGGAAAAACTAAATAGCTTAAAGAAATGCGTTGCTTTGTTTCTTGTCAGATCGTAGAGCAAACGCTATTAACAGACACAGTTATAAAACTGTTTTCTTTGCTTCCTACGAATGGATCATCAAAGAAGAACATTTTTCCTTCAGGATACCTCCGTCTATACTATATTAGAACCAAGCATTTAATGTTGAGGATAAAACAAACAAAAGCTTAATGTACATAACCGAGAATGTCGCTTTCTGCTTTCTCCCGTAGATAGCAAGAATACTTCTTTCGTACCAAGAATAAATGCAATAAGCGTCAAACAGATAAAAGCGTTAACTCAACCGTAATGATGATACTATTATTGTCGTCAATAAAAGGTGCACTTAACTCAGCAATCGAAAGGCAATATAGATTTTTTTTTTTCTCTCGAAGTACTCAATATATTTCTTCTTTCATTTTCTATACTTCATTTTTTTATTATGTCAACGCCTGAAAAATAAATCAGAACAAAATTTCAGAAATTGATATGGAATTCATATTATTCTATGTCCCATTTAATGCTATTTGTCTAATACTTTTGCCATTTAAGCTACTATTTTGCCATTTAAGCTACTCTTTTGCACACACCACTTATATAACGGTCTCTATAAGTGTAAATATCTGTTCATATAACAACTTTTGCACGAAGAAAAACGTATGTAACTTTTATACTGATATAAAAGCTAAAGATTTTGTGCAACCATGATTAAATGGTATACTTTCAGACACGTTGTAGAGTCATTAGGTTATTTTGAAGCAGAAGGCATGAAAAATGTACAGTGCCCTTGTCGGGACTCGAAACCTGGACCTCTCACATCGAGTATGCTTCCAATTACACTACGAAGGCCGGCGAGAAGGAGGGAGAAAATGCCTTATATACTCTCCCTTGTAAAGGATGAGTGGGGATTAAGGTACTCAAATGCCAAATCCTGGTGGTGAAGCATCATCATTCATCACCTTTTAGTTCGGGCGCCACTGGAGAGTCATTAGGTTAGTTTCAAGAAGGAGACATGAAAAATGAACAAGGGCCTCGCGCGACTCGTACCTGGACCTCTAGGATACGCGCCGAATTTGCTAACCGTTACACCACGAAGGCATGCTGGATGGATGGAGGAGATGTTTTTTTATATCCAAATAGACGACTGACTGTTATGTTGTTTTCTTGGTATAGATAATTATCTTTCGTTTGTTGTCTGTAATAACTGAAAAATGAGAGAAAGTATCGTGTTCAAAACTACGTTACGTGAATTTCCTGATCGATTTGCTCCTTAGGAGTAGTAACAATAGAGAACCTACAACAAATTCTAGGACTGGAATTTAATAAAAATACTTACAAACCCCATCAGAAAGTTAATCTACACACTATTATTATCGCACTATTAGTAAATACTGAAAAATCAAATTAAGATATAGTGTTGCGTGTATATGAGTTCATAACAGACTGAAGGTACACAGAACAGATGAATGATCGATGAACTTTATTTTTACCAAAGGAAACACTTTACAGCTCTAGCACTTTCCACAAAAATACTCGTACAGCTCTTCTCAGTACCTCAGATTAAAATCAGTAATTACGACTTAAACTACAGAACGCTAAACACAATAACATGCAAAGCTCATCTAAAAGGGCGAAGCTTCTACGGATATCTCTCAATACTCCGAACTCACGCTGAACTAAACAAAGAAGAAACTGATGCTCTCTCCAGTCTTAGTAGTTCTCCTCGGCCGCCGAGAAATCTCTAGTACCTTTCATTTCTCGAAATTACTGGAAGGCATATACGGTTAGTGTTATACATAGGGCCCGGATACGTTTACAGTTGCATATAGAAATCAATTACAGTTATTCAGTTACCATAACAATTAGGCACTGGACAAAAATGTCGCCAAATGGTCGCGTTTGACTACTTTTAGCGACTTCTCGCCAACTTTGGTGGCCAAAAATTAGTCGCCAAAACCATCGCCAACTTAACGATATCTCGACAATTTAGCGAGATAGCCATTTACTCAATGTTAAATAGACTTGCCCCATAATCTTACTTTTCCGGCAGAGCATGGGTTCTTTCAAGCATCTGATGTTACACTATGCAAATACGGGGGAAAAAAATACTACAATTTCCCGTATAATTTCACTAAAGAACAAAAACAAACAAAACCCGTAACACCAGGTTTGCGATTTAAGTGGGCGTCGGATATAATAATTAACAGATGACAGTAACACCTATAGATCTTCATTACATCTACAGGAATTTTGTTTTATTATAAACTTCTGGATACTAGGGAAATAGTAAATACTTTTATCTAACGTCTTTATAGTCAGTTCTAATTAATCTAAACTGAGCAAGTCCTATCCGCAGCTTATCGTGAGTTTTCAGTGTACCCTAATAATGTATTCTATATATTCAGTATACCCTAATAATGTATAGTTGCGGCAGTTATATGCTACCAAGCGATTATTCAGTGGCCACACTTTTCACAGAAATTGCTGTTTCTTCATTATAGGCAACCAATTTATATATTCTGATGTTTAAATGAAATTGGAATTTCTTTAAAAAGTTGAAGGATACAGGGATATAGACTTTGTTCTCATATACAGGAGGCCAACTTGATGTCCACATTCACTTTCCTGTTCATTTACATTTTCTCTCCGTTCATAGTATGTAGAGTGAAAGATTAAACCGTGTACAGCAGGTTTCTATTCATTTGGCGATTTGCATCAGCTCCAAAAATAGCTGCGCTAGCCATGTGTCTATAATCATATGGCAAGCAAATCCATTTATTTCTCCTTCGGCATACAATCTATGATTTCTACCGTGAAATAAATATATTTGTAGAATAGCGACAGCTAAAATTTCTGCCTTCATTAATTTCTGCCTCTTTAGTAAATTGTTTACTGCTTAGTCCTTTACAGACATGACACTGGCTTTTATTGACTCAACTCCAGGACTTAAGTATTATGGTTGCTTTGAGTCTTTTACTTCTGCTGTTTCTAGCTTCATCACCTCTTAGCATGAATCACCTGCGTTGTTGAAACACTTTACACGATGAAAATGTCTTCTGCTGGCTCTCTGAGCAGCCTCAATGTTCATCGTGAACATCTTTAGATCTCCTTTGTCCACTACCAGGAGTGCTCGTTATATACTGAGATTCCTAATAGCATCCACAAGATATTAGACACTCAATATGTTTTAACTGCACCCGGAAATACCAGCTGAGTTAATTTTTCGATGTCGGTAGTTAGTTCTTGAAGAGTCTCTCCTGCTTTTTATTGTTGGGTTTTAATCGATAATAACCCTTCAGAAAATTTTGCCGAAATTACAGTTCTACCGCATTATCTGACTTCTGTATCTGAAGGTTTCTCGGCTGGAAGCGTCTATAAGAACTCAGCAAACTCTTCTCGTAAAGAAGTTGTGGTGTTGCGTGGCCCCAATTTGCCCGCAACCGTAGTAGTGACTGCTATGAACTGGAAAGTACACAAACTCTTAAGAAGGGTTTAACTCCCTTTTTATTCCACTTTAGAAGTTACAAATGCGTTCACTTGACCCTCACAAACTACGCCGACCCGGCGGTTAACTAAAAATCGAAAAGTACAACTAAAAATAATCAGGATGAATAAATCACAAGGTCACTACCTACGAGGCTCTATAAACGTGACTAACTTAACCGCGTTCTAAGATACAGCTGAGATTTCAGCAAACTTTCTGAATAAGAAGTTGAAAGATGCAACTAACTGCCGAAGTAGGCTCACAGGCCGAAACGCGCGGTTCTTAAATTTCAAGCTTCCTTCACTCTCGTGAAAATAGCAACCTTCACGCTCGTGAATCAAGAAAGCACACCTACAAACTCGTTTCCCTTCTATTTAACTCAAAATACTTCCGCTGAAAATTTGAATACTTTGCGCGTTCTACTAAAATTTACATACTCTGGCATTGGCAATTCCAGGGGAAAGTAAAGGCTTGACAGGAAAGATAGCTTAAAATAAATGTTAGTTAAAATAAATATAAACCCTACAAAGTAGCCAAATTTAAGGCTTTGTTGACGGAGTCCCATTAATTTGCCTGCCAAACCTTTCTAATTATGTTTCTATACTTTCCACGATGATTTCGTACCATAAGGCCAGAGTTTGATTACGGTAAGAGATGACAGAGTCAAGATGAGGAGACTAAACTAACACCACGGAATTCTGAGCCATGATCTTGTTTACGGATGAAACCAATTCCAGAAATTTCTCTTTTTGATCTTCATATTTTGCTCTCGATTCTCTAGTTAACGGCAAAATGTCTTAGTGACATTGGCGATTTCATGATTTACAGTACCCAACATTTCCGATTTTACATTATTAAACTCTTTTTCAAATTTTACTTCTACAGGGGCTACTTTCTTATTTATAACTTCTCATTTAACATTAGAAATTTTGCTTTAATTTCGCTGCTTCCTTACTTATCTCAACGGCATTTCCGACGATGAAGTTCTACATTATTACGTCGCGTGTTACATAAATCGTTCAGTTACAGTTATCAATAATATCCACATTTTTTGTGGTTTATTTAATAATAATATCCACATTTTTTCTGAAGCGCTTACAGCTATTTATTTTACCGTGTGGCATAATTATTTTTAATAAATTGTCAGTTGTTTCCCTTCTCATCCCGAATGATTTTTAAAGAGACAACTACGAACCCGTAAAACGGAACATACATATATTATTTTATAAAGGAAACAGCGTGCACCAATTTTCTCGAATATACATTTTAAAAATATGTAAAATAATAGAAAAACAAACTTAAGTAAATTTGGGGGCAAAAACAAAATTTCAGCCATTTAATCTGTATCTGCTGTGGAAACTCGACCCTGGAAGTGGATAATTGCGAACAGAACTGCTGGCAACATCTACTCCTGTCGATGATGAAGGCTGTGGGTAGTAAGACTAGTTTTAGTTATTATTTTGGGGCCCACCAGCGGCCGAGCGGTAAAGTCGCTGAACACTGGTAGTTCGGTCCGAGGTTCGAATCCCGCGAACGGGCTGGCTGCATGGGTGCTTTCGTGGTTTTCCCCATGTGTAACGTGTGTACGAGCCAGTTTCCCTTAGAAAGTCCTCCACTAAGGCATCTCTTCCCTTAGGCAGATAGCCCTCGAGGCTTTGCCATAATCACACACATGCACATACATACACAATAGTTATTATTTTGATCTTGTTCTGAACAGCATCTAATAGAGTAGATAGTGTGGTCACATGAATTTTGTCATCGTAGTTAGACATATGAGAATGGAAACGGCTGATAACAGTGTCAAACCTTTCAGGGTTCGGATTCATCGATTCTAATTTTGGTATCGGTATGTCTATCAAATTTAATATCTTGGTTAGTCCTTTTTGTTGCAAATTTCTTAACATCTGGAGTTGGTGGTTCAGTTGGCATAGTATTTTCATAATTTTAAGCATGGATGAACAACGAACACTAACGGTGACAAAACTAACTGAGCGGTTCTTATTAGAGCGCAAGAATTAGAGGAAGGAAGGAAATATTTCCAGCGTCCTAATTTCTAACAGGTAAGCTTCAGATTGAATATTTCAGTTTCTGCGTAGTTACGTCGCGTGTTACATAAATCGTTCAGTTACAGTTATCAGTATCTTTATAACGATTCTTCTTTTTTGGAACTGAACCGCAATAATTTTTTGAAACGTTTCGTCTAATAACATTCTTTTTCCCATTAGTATTAGAAATGATTTCGCTCAATACAGAATTTAGGAAAAAGGTCGCATTTACTAATATTAGTAAATATAAGAATGTCCTCTCTCTATTTTACATCTTTTTATCTCCATTCTATATTTTTCTTTCTCTGTTTTCTTAAAAACATTAATTGTATTAAATAATAGTATTAATCTAATAGCATAAAATTAAGTAAATGAACAAATTACAGATCCTAAAATGCTTCCTAAGTGCTTCCTAAAATGCATCATAGAAACTGTAAAAAAAATCTGATGTGCACATCACATGACGTCCTAGTACGGGAAAGTAAATTATACGCATTTTTTCTTGCATTTCATTTGAACTTATTAGATAGAACTAAATCTACTTCGTCGATAGCGCATAAACCCCAATAGAATAAATGCACTCTTTAAAATTCACTATATTTGTTTACCATAGCGACAATCTGGCGTTAGGTTCACTTAACAGCGTTATATTTCGTTCATATTATAAATGAGAATGCGCAAAATTTATATCATTTGAAGAATTATCTAATCGCTGCCACATGTTCTCTTCAAATACTATAATAAATCTAGAACAATGTATAAAAGAAATTAAGCAAACAAAACAAAATGAAACATTTTTCACAGACGGGTGTACTCCAACTGCGCTAATGAAAATCCCCCCCCGGGTCGAGCTATAGTACAACTGCGCCGATCACAATTTCTTTTCCCCTGCTGCCTACAGGGTTACTATTTAACTTTTCGAGCCAATTGTAGCCAAGAGGAAAATAAAAATAAATAAATAGAATTACATATCACAAGAACAAGTAAAAAATATCTAACAAGCAGGCTAATTACTTGAATAACAGTAATAAATGCTAAAGCTAACAAAAAAAATAAAAGGTATTGGTAAACATACATATTAGCATTACAAACATCTTTCATTTATGATAATAATATAATTTAAATAATTATAAAGCATACAAATTATATTTTTAATAAATTACATCAATAATAGTCAAAATGTCTGAACTAGACTGGAAAATTTAATAGAGTGCAGAACATTATTCCATATCAAAGTGTGTTAAAGTGTGCTAGAAATATTTTTCGTTAATTAAAGAAATCATGTAAATGTTTGCAGAAATTAAAAGTTAAATTTAAAAAAAAAAAAAAAGCTTAGCATGAAATCTATTATAACAACATTACTATGCGTGTGGATCACTGACGTATAAATTGTAAATAAATTTAAATTATTATGCTAAGAAGTTTTTCTAAAATGTATCTAGAAGAAAAGAATTAGATAAACAGTACTGCAAATTAATATAATCAATCAGGCCTCTCAATAAATAAAAGCTTATTTTTTTAACCAAAAACTAAAAATTAGGATGCAAAAGTTTGTGTATTATACTTGGAAATATCTGAACATATAATTAGTTCGAAACATACAATTAAATTAATAACAAGCTAATTAACAGTAACATTAAGCTTAATTTCATTCAATCTAAAACAAGCAATCGATCAGAAGTTCCACATAACTGAAGTTTTAATGCTATTTTACGTAGATTTGCGTATAAAATAAAAGTTGCACTTGTGAAACAAGTGAATAATGTACTGATAGCCAACAGGAATTAAAATACATTGGTTAAAAATACAACAACTTGTCAGAAGGTATGCAAAGTTGTCATGGCTAGAGAAATTGAATGATTATAGAAAAGTCATACAGTTAAGCGCTACAGTGTGAAAAGAAAATTCTGGAATAAACATGTTAAGAAAATTAGATGGAGAAATAATCCTTAATTTATTGATATTCATATAAACTCTATGCTTTTGGAAAAATGTTACATATAATTTGCACCGAGGTATCAATCACCGAAACTGAGTAAATTTTTTTCCTTATTTTTTTCTTATTAGAGGGATTTGTAAAACGATATGCTAAGGTAAAGGTAAAAATTTTTGCGATACTTTTAAAGAATAAATTTAAAAAGTATTTTTACTTCATGAACTGAAATTTTTACGCTACATTTTTATACAGTAAATAAATACAAAAAAAGAAAGAGCTGGGGGATCACTGGGACTAGAAACTCGGGTCGAACTACCAATGTTTAGTGACTTTTCCACAAGACCTTTTGAAATTAGGCTGAACAATATATCAAAGAAAATAGAAGATACAGCACACGTAAGAAAAAAAGTGGGCTGAATTAGAGATTTACATGTTTGGTGAATGAATTGAGTTAAACTTACCTGTATGCCATTATGAAATTTTAGGAATGTAGCATAAAAGCATGAGTGAAGAAGGCAATGGCAATCTAAATCATTGTAATCTAAATGTACATTATTAAGAGTATCTGCTATTAATTTCAATACTGCTGAAAAAATTGTAAATGAATTACATTATGAATCACATGAACTCGTTGCATTATAAATTAAAACAGTTAGAAATATTATTAGTGTGATTTAGCGACCTTCTTTGTTAACAAATAATTTCAAGTAATTAATTTTACAAATAATTCAGCCTGAAACTAGGTTGGAAAATAAGCTACATGCTGAAGATTAAGCTTTGCCAAGGTGTTAGAAACATCTTCTGTTAACTAGAGTTGTGATGCAAGAATTTGTAAAAATTATCATTTAAATATAAATTGGCATAAATACAATACAAAGTATATAAATTCTACATGCATGAAAACTTGAATACAGTGCAACAATATGTGAAAAAGGAATGGTGTGTGTGTGATTATGGCAAAGCCTCCAGGGCTATCTGCCTAAGAGGAGGGATGCCTTCGTGGAGGACTTTCTAAGGGAAACTGGCTCGTATACACGTTACACATGGGGAAAACCACGAAAACGCCCATGCAGCCAGCCCGTTCGCGGGATTCGAACCTCGGACCGAACTACCAGTGTTCAGCGACTTTACCGCTCGGCCGCTGGTGGGCCGAAAAAGGAATGGATTAAAAGGGAACTGAAAATCCCAGGATATGAATATAAGGGAGTTTATTTTTTTTTTAAATTTTTTTTTGTTAATTATGAAAATTCTGCTGACGCTCATGATTATTAATTTATTAATTAAATGTGTATTAGAAATTAAATGTATGCCAGGTGGAAAACAGAATAAATATTTAAACGTTTCTAGTATTAAAATATGGAATTTGTAACAAAGTTAAGTAACCTTAAAATAACTTCAATAATTAAAAATGGAAAGTTTAATACTGGAATATATTGCAATAATATTAGTGTGAATTTAGAATGACTTAAGAAGTCCAATTTTTAGATTTAATAAAGAATTTTTAAATTAAATTAGAACTGTTTACCTAAAATGGTAAATTTGAAAGTTAAAACCATTCTGCTATCTAAGAAGATTTGTTAATATTTATCTAGACAAGAAACTTATTTAAGGTGAGCTACAAATCCGATATTTGATACGTTGATTATGTATCAGTTTTGTGTATGTCATTAATCTATCAATTTTACTATTCAAAACTGATATATATATATATATATATATATATATATATATATATATTAGCGACTAAAATCTACAACTTGGAAAGTTTTTAATTCTTACAGAGAATAAAAAAGATCTGGCTCATCATTCCTTTAAGCATCATAAAACTTTAAAATGAGTGTAAAAGAAATTTATTTTTTAGCATACGCCAGACTTTAAATTAATATTTGTTTTACATGCACAGTTTTTACAATATTGATAAACAAAAATAAAGGCTTGCAGTCTCAACAGAATGCGCCATTAATGGCGATAAACGACTTTTTGTAGCACCCAATCTTCCTGGAAAGAAATGGGGGACAGGAAACGCCGCGCAGTTCGTGCATTAGAAAAGAGGGGGATGGGGATTTTCGATCAAATTCGGCGCAGTTCGTACCCTACCTCACAGACGATTGAGTACTTCTCATCCAATTAATTCATTTCTTACTTCGCGAAAATGCAAAATTACATAAAAACTCAAAATATCTATATTAAAAATTTGGAAGTAAATCTTAAATACTTATTTTCTCGAAACATTCCAGAAAGTATGAAACATGATTTAATTCGCAATAATAAATGAAGGCGTTATCTTTGTTGTTGCGAAGCTTAGTCGAAAACCTGCATGCCTTATTATAATAAAATGAACCCAATTCTTGAATTTAATCTCATAATTAAAGCTAAAATAAGTAATATATATTTCGGAATATACACGTATGTGTTCTTAAATGCTGTAGTTGTAGTTAAATTGCACTTACTGATTGCTCAACGACGATACCGTTTCTTTACCATTTATGATGTCTGAAAGCGCTCTACCAAGTTTCTCCTATTTCCCTAATACTGTTTCCGGTAATTTGCAAATGTATGTTTCAGTTTCTTAAAACTGGTTAATTTTGTTAAATAACCATCATATCATTCTCTTTACTAAAGTTAATCGATTCCTTCCTCTCATTCTACTGTCTGTGCTGTTTAATTTCCGCAGAAATACTTTGGGGGAAACTTTAATGTGCAATTTTACTAGACCATGTTGGTCTAAATACAGTGCTTCTCAAAAGACCAAAACTACTTACTCATTATTTACTGCTAGAACTGCGGCTACAAAACTCCTGGGATTCCTCTTAAATTGTTTCCACTCATTTTCCCGTTTAAACATCTGCTGTTTGTTAAGGCAAAAGTGTTATTGATTTAAAATATTTTCTCAGCTTAAAGTCTGTCTCTCAGAGCCAGATTCTCGAATTAATCCCTAGCGCTGTATTTAAAAATCGTTTATTTTCTCTTAGCTTCGTCATTTATTGTAACAGTACCTACTTCAACATATGCAGAGATATTTGCTCTTCTTATTTCATTTCTTTTTTGCTGCATCATTTAATGTTTTCCGTCAGAATAGCAAGTGTTTTAGAAAATAATTCCTGATATTTTTTCTGGTGATCTATTTAATGAGGATCATATAAACACTTCACAAACATTTCTAAATAGAAAAAGACTAGGGAGCAAAGTAATATATACTGCATATTTATTTCCCAGACGGTATAGCGGTTAGAGGAGCCAACTGCGGTACCGAAGGCTTCGGGTTAAAATCCTGGAAAACGCATGGTTGTAACTGCCCATCCCTTCGAAGGAGGCAACGATAGCCCACTGTTAGGTGTCTCCATAATAAAATGGTCACTACTTGTGGTCTTAGGGGTGCCCAGTACTGAATAGTCAAATGCCTGCCATTGAATTAAAAATATATTTATTTGCTATGAATTTAATGGGGAGTTATTTTATACAGAAATGATTTCTTGAAAAAAAACTGTTGATTATGAATGCCCATGTATTTATGATTTAATGAAAATTTAATCTCAGATGGGTTTTAATTATAGATTTTCTGCATTTTAAATGAATTTTCCAGATATGCTTTTTTTCCAAGAAGCAAAATATTCTGCACCGCGTTATAATTAATTAAAACGCTAACGTTTTACTTATAAGGGTATTCAACTAGAAGATTTCCGTTTAAAAAGTTAAATTCCGGATGAAAATAAAAATACAGCATCTTGACATGTAATAATTTTACTTTGTTTGAATAATAAATCTTTGCATGGCATTAGTACACAACACGTGCCTGAAAACATGCATCATTATGAGGTCTTTTGCAACTTTCATTTCTTCGAAATACTTATTTAATTTTGTATTTATTGTAAAATTTTAGGCGTTATTTAGCTCCGGCTTGTAAAGACTTCAGTGGTATATGGCTTACCCTCCTGCATGCAAGTGCATTCCTTTATTTGAAAAATGGGAAAATAGTTTTCGTTTAAATCAATCGAAATTGTATTACAATTGGTTGGTAATTTTAAGTTGATATGAAAGACATCGGCTTCATATGAAACATGATCATCGGAAACATGATGGTTTCATATTGTGAAAATTGTTATACAGGGTGTTTATAAAGTCCCGGACCCATTTTGATGTTTAATAACTCATAAAATAATAAACATAGATTAAAATTAATAACATAAATGGTTAGATAGACTCAAAACGTTTCATGACCCTTGTCAACGAACTACCACATGTGCCCCCTTCGTCGCACGGATAATATCAAGTCGATATTCAATTTCACGCCAGGTACCGGCAAGCATGTGTTGTGGTGTATGCATTCTCCTTAATATCCGGTCGAATAAAGCATCACATACAAAAGTACTAGAACAAACACATCAAAAGTAAACGTAACATTGCAATAGTTGCCAAAAATAAAAGAGAGAAAAATGCAATTAATAAGCAGACGATATTTAGAAAAGTACAGATATTTAGACTGGAAAATGAAATTATCTGAAATTAACCACACGCGCAGACGATATTTACAAAAGTAAAGATATTCAAATCTGAAAAGGGAAATATATAAGTTATTCCATAAATTTGTTTATATCTTAATTATTTTATGAGTTATTAAATATCAAAATGGGTCCGGGACTTAAGCGATAAGCGACGGACGACGTGGGCACTGTCCCTTTACCATTTGGGTTAATCAGTACAGCACCACGTCCACCTTTATCTTACATTTCGTATTACATTATATATTACAATACATGATTTACACATTGCATTATATACTAAATATCAAATTAATACCTTATCCTAACATTATATTAACTTCACATCAACTTATTACATTAAAATTCTTTTCTAATAAACCCTATATTGGTACATTATAAAAGGATTATTTTGCATAGGATTCGCATTAGACACAGGATACGCATTATATTATCATTATACACTGGGTACACATTACATTATTAATGATGATACAGGGGAAATTGATGATACATTAGGAACATTATACGCAATAGGGGGTTATAGGCACGATACGGGTTAGATTATTCACAGGAAATTAGTTATACACAGGTATTGCATTATACAGGATAAATTATTCACATGATAGGCTTTATACACTGGATGCATAATGAATTGTCATCTGAACCATGCCAGTTGCAACCGTTACTCAATACACTGCCTACATCGGGTCCGGGACTTTATAAACACCCTGTACTTCTAACAAGTTTTATTTTTCTAAATATTCCATTATTTGCTTGCGATTGTTTAAATTTTATATAATATTTGGCAGAAATGTTTAAAAATTCTGGCGGGCGGTCTCTGATCTTCGTGCTGTATGTTCAGTAAATCCGATAAAAAATTAAATTGAAAAAAGAAATGATTTTGGTCGTGTCTTTCAGGCACATTTTTAACGTTTGCCTAAAAGTGCGAATAGAAAACTGTTATTACGAGATAAGGCTTTCAAACAGTTTTGGAAAGTTAACTCTGAGATTTAAAATCCTTAATTGAATTTCATTCATTTTGAATATTTTACAAAAATAAAGATCTTCGTGGACTTCTAATTCCTCAGTTGAAGAATAATTACAACGGACAACAATCAAAGCAATGATTAAAATATCAATGGCTATTACCAATTAAGGGCCAGTTAATTTTATTTGTTCTAATTGAAGCTCCTTACTTTTATGATAATTTGACGTTTTATTATTTTGATTTGAAAACGAAAATTATGTAAACTTTTTAATACATTAGTATTTATAAGGTATTTCTCCCGCCTTCTTAGCGTGCCTTCGTGGTGTAATGGTCAGCACTCTCGTCGCATATTCGAGAGGTCCGAGGCTGGAGTCACGGCGAGAGCATTGCTCATTTTTCTGTCTCCTGCTTCACATTACTTATAGTAAACATTGGGTGTCCCACTACATTTCCACCTGAACCTGAACCTGTCTCCTGCTTCGAACTAATGTCTGTACAGTATTCTAACAAATTACGGGGTAGAAAGAAATATTTGATTGATTACTTCTACAGGGAAAGTTTATTATGAGGTAAAAATAAATTAATAAATAATAACAAAATCTGAAATCTTTCAGACTTTATATTACGCCCCAAGAGGTGATTTTTAACATTTTGTGTGTAACTTTTATTTATTAAATGTCATGCTTTTCGAACTAAATTCTTAAAATTCAACTCAACAGCAATATCACAAAATACTTGAAAAGAGCATATCTTTACAATTTCCGATACACAGTCTCAGAATGTTATTTTTCGTGCAGGCGTTCCATTGTTCGCTTTGAAATCGTTGGGTTTGTTAATCATAAATTCCTTAAAGATTTACAAAATATGAACTAGATAATAAAACAAATTACAAATTTATACTTTCTTTTACAGATGTGTATATTCAAGAGATGAACTACGTTGTTCAAAATTCGATGCCTTTAGGTACCGTTGTTTTTCACAATGCTAAAAACATACATGCATTCCTGAAAATTCGTCATTATTTAATGTCTTTAATGCAGGGTTCTAATGTTTGTTGACAACAATTTGAAAAGAGAAATGCCGTTTTATAGTGGATGACGCAAAATGCGAAAACAAAACTAATAGCTTTTCTGGGCAAATTGTTCCTATGGTCTAATAATCCCTAAAGAAAAGATGAAAATCGGGGTTTGTAAACAGCTGAGTGAATTTTACAAGTGTATTCATATTATGAAAATACTACTCTTATTATATTAAATACTTGAATTTAGCCTACGTGCAAACAGTTGTACACTATGATTCAGATAAAACGATAAGCCATAAATTTATTCCATTGTATCTGTCTCGTATTATCGTATTTTTTTTTTTCCCAAAAATCAAATAAACAAAAACGCAGTATAAATGACTTCCTTCATGCATTTATGTAGAAATTAAGCTAAGAAGGAAATTAAATTATATATTGGTTTAATCTTTACTTCTTTTCTGGATTACCTTGTATACCTTGTAAAGTTGCGCGCTTCCAACCTGCACGCAACAAAGTGGTGACTGCATAAAACTGGAAATTAGACAGAGTCTTGAGAAGGGTTTAAGTCCCTTTTTATTCAACTTTAGAAATTACAATTGCGTGCTCTTGACGCTCACAAACTACGCCAACCCGGCGGTAAAATAAAAATAAGAAACTAAAAAGAGATACTAACAAGTAACTAACTACGAGGCTCTCTAAACGTAACTAACCTCACCGCGTTTTACAATACCGCTGATAATTTAGCAAACTCTGAATATTACGTTGAAAGATTAACAATTTCCCGAGGCAAGCACACAGGCCGAAACGCGTGGTTCTTCAATTTCTAACTAGCCACTTCCACACTCGTGAAACAAGAAAGCGCACTTCGAACTCGTTTCCTTTCTATTTAACTCAGAATACTTCCGCTGATAATTTGAATCCTTGCGCGTTCTACTAAAATTTACATACTCTGGCATTGGCAGTTCCAGGGGAAAGTAAGGCTTGACAGGAAAGATAGTTTAAACTTAAAATAAATGTTAGTTAAAATAAATATAAACCCTACATTTGCCGCTGCCAGAATCTGGAAAACTTGGAAGCAGGTCCTACAAACGACCTGTTGAAAGGTTTCTACAATTCTGAACTAAATTTTAAGAGCCTCGTTTACATAAAAAAAAAATCTTATCTCACAAAAGTTATAATAAAATTTCTGTGTATACTTAATTAAATCTCTCTTCTTACAGTAACTTTTCCTGGACTTCAGCAATCAATCTTGTTCTTTTCCTTCCAGCATCTGGAAGGAATAAGTATCAGTATCTTTCTTAATACATTATAATTTACACTTTTTTGACACTGAATAAATTTTTGTTTTTAAACGATTTATTTTCTTAGTTACTGCTTAATTCACATTCATTCAATTTTTCAAGCATTAATTTAACTTTACCCTGGCTCTCCACCATGTGTGATGTCAAACGGGAATATTTGTGTTTTAGTATTGCAACACTTTCCCTAACCACAATGACTTGTTAGAATTTAACGACCAAATAGACACACCTTACTCGACATTCTACAACTCGATGAGCTACTTTAACATTCTTAAAATTCAAGTGTAGGTGGAGAACCCTACAAAACACATTCATTCTAACTTCCCCCTCATTCATCTTTAGACATGCAGGCTTTTCGCTCTAAAGCATGATTTTATCTACAGTTTAATACTTAAATTTGACTTCATTGCTTTTGAGCGTTTACTTTTAGCATCTAAAATTTTATGCTTCTAGACTAAATTCTACTTTTACATAACTTTCAAGTATTTACGTATATTTACAAAATTCTAATACATATGATTTTTACAATTTACCATAAAATGAATAAGAGAAAAATAAATTTTTACTTTACTCATTCTTCGCCAAGCTGGCGGCACTGAAACTAAAGTTCTTATTAATACAAGAATACGAAGTTATTTTTATCTTCGGCCAAATTTTGGCTTTACCATAACAGAATTAGTCTTTCGACCAACAGAAGCTGCTTGTTCTTAGATTTTATACTGAAAGAAAATAATACTTTTGCCTTAGCTAAATAAAGTAAAACAAAACTAAGTCTCAACCGAGACACATTGACTTTCGTCAAAACATAGAACTTCGTATTTACGCATAACATTTTGGAACAAAAGAAAAAAATTTTATTAAAGATTTTAACTTATCTTTGAGTTTTCGATGATTGGAACTCCGTCATTCTTTTCTGGCAGAACTGTTCCCACGTTATAGGTTTCATGGACGTCAGTCTTCTCCTTAATGACCTCCGAGTGTCGTCCACGTTAATTTTTCTTTTTCGTCATCTGCATGCTGGCCTCTTGGAGTAGTAGTCGTCGGGTTGCTGTCTTTTTCGTTTTTTCCCTGGACGGTTGGTCTTGGCGTCCTCCGGTCTGGAGTCATTCTTGAATTTCTTCTGTTGGTGCTGGTCTTTTCGTTCCTCCTGCTGTCTTTTTATTTTCGGGAACGGCGGCCTTGTTTGCACCTGACTCTCTGGCCCTGGGAGCGTTCTCCTTGATGTATAATTTCTACTGCGATACGTAGTAAGTGGTGTTTTCCTCTTTAACAAGGTTTCTTTACGCGGCGGCCTTGCTTTCTTGTTTTACTTAAATGCTGAAGTTTGAAAGTTTTCGTTTCTTGTTTTCGGTACCGTCGCATGGGTTGTAGAAGGGCTAGGTTTCTCTTCAGTTCTCTGCTTCTTGGGTGGTGGAACGGGTGACGTTATTTCTGGACCTTCTACTTCTTTTACGCTTGAGTCCTGCAAGAAACTTCTAAGGATTTCAAAATCATTTTGATTATAGTATTTTTTCACCTGGTAGGGACTTGCTTTACAGATTTCCCCTCTCTCGTTCTTAAGGTACAATACGACTCCTTTGATTTCCTGAATTACATAGGGGCCTTCAAATTTTGGAGCTAACTTTGCAGTAAAGTTGTCTGGGGCACTTGATAAAGAAAATTTCCGCTTCAATACTTTATCTCCAACTTTAAAATCTGCTTCACGGCGTTTTCTATCGTAATATACTTTTTGCCTATTTCTTGCCGTATCCGAGCTTTTAAGCGCCTGGTCAATAAGTTTTTGCACATCTTTCTGTTTAAATTCTTGCTCTCTTTGTTGCACAAAGAATAATTTATCTAAAGGCGTAATTAACTTTCGGTCTAAAAATAATTCTGCTGGGGTTTTTCCCGTAGTATCGTGATTTGCCGTTCTTAAAGCATAAGCTAACTCATTTATGTAGCCATCCCAGCGCTTGTGATGTGTGCTAACATAGCTTCGAATTATTTTTGCAATATTTTTATTAACTCTTCCTGCGATGTTTGCCTGTGGTGTCTATACGGAACCATTTTGATATGGCGTATGCCAAGTCCAAAGCAAATGTTTTAAAAAATTTGGCCAACGAATTGTTTACCGTTATCGCTAATGACTTTTATCGGTGCACCGTATTTTAAAATGTATCTGTGTAAGAATGCATCTGCGACTGTTTTGGCTGACGCGCGTTTAAGTGGAACAATTTCTGTCCACTTTGAAAAATGATCTACAATTACTAAAAGAAAACGATTTTTATTTAACTCGCTCTGGGGGAAGCGACCAAGCAGACCTATGCCTAAAATTTCATTCGGAAACGTAGCGCGAATTGCGGGAAATTTACCGCCTCGCGTACCCTTTTTAAAGTCTTTCTGACCCCTAAATGACCCGCTGTTTTCGCGTTGTGTAATTCCTTCAAAATGCTTAATCGAAGCGAGGCTGGGATGACTGGTTTGTACTCGAGATTTTCGTTTGTTGTTTTCGTATAAAATAATAAATTATCTATTATTTCATAGTTTTCTGCTCTTTTTCTTATCGCAACGATAACTGTATGTTCAAAGCTTTCGGGTTTTTTCAAATATGCATAGATAATTCCAAATTCAGGATCAGCTTTCAATTCAGCAATAATTGTTTCTCTAGAATCTAAAATTTTTGAAGTCAACACAGCGCATTTAAGTTTATTACCTTCATCGTCCAGTTTTATACGAGAAAGTGCGTCAGCTACATTGATTCCTTACCCGGTTTATAATTTATTATTAGATTATATTCTTGGAGTTTTAAAGCCCATCTTATTAACCTGGGCGTTAGGTTTTTCCCCGAGTAAAGTCTACCAACAGACGCATGATCCGAAAAGACTGTTTCTGGCGCTTTGCCGAAATAAACTCGAAATTTGTGTACAGCCATTAATACGGCTAATGTTTCTTTCTCTCTAGCTGTATAATTCCTTTGTGTATGATTCAACGTTTTACTAAAAAATGCCAAAGGATGGCTATTTTGCATAAGAACCGCACCCACAGCATAGTCCGACGCATCTGCTGCAATTTCCAGGTTTTCATCCCCCTCCGGGAATTTCAAAACAGGGGCATTGATGAGAGCTTCTTTTAATCTTTCAAATGCGGTATTTGCTTCCGCTGTCCACGTGAATTTACTTTTCTTTCTTTTAATTACTAACAGGGGTTCAACAATATTAGCGAAATCTTTTATGAATGACCGATAATAAGAACATAACCCAAGGAAAGAAGAAAGTTTCTTGGCGGTGCTGGGAGGTGGGAAATTCTTGATTGCTTTTTTTGAATCTTGAGTTTCTATACCCTTCTGCGAAATTTTATAACCCAGATATTTAAGTTCTTTAGTTGCGAATTTGCATTTTGAGGCGTTAATGGTAAGACCGGCCTCTTTTAATAATTTAAAAACTTCTTCTAGATCTTTAATATGTTGTTCCAACGTACTACTCGTTATAATTATATCATCTAGATAGATTAAAGTTCATTTTCCTAGGACAGGCTTTAGAACAATGTCCATAGCTCTCTGGAATGTTGATGGGGCCCCACACAACCCAAAGGGCATGAGTAAAAATGCATAAGTGCCCGATTTTGTTATAAACGCGGTTTTATGTATGTCTCCGGGTCTCATAGCTATTTGATAGTAGCCAGACGTTAAGTCCAAAGTAGTCATGTATCTAGTAGATTTAATCTTTCTAATAATTTCCTCTATAACCGGCAAAGGGTAAACTGGGAATTTAGTAATACTATTCAGTTTTCTGTAATCGATAGCAAACCTCCAAGCCCTTTTATCCGAAGGAGGAAACTCGTTCTTTTTCCTACATAGTACGACTGGACTCGCGTACTCACTATTTATGGGCGTTATTATTTTGTTCTTTAACATTTCCTGAATATGTTCTTCTATAATTAGGTCTTTCTGTTTATCATAGCAATACGGTTTAGTCCTACAAGGTTTGTCGGCAGTTAACTGTATCTGATGCGTAACTATTTGACAGCTACCAGGCCTTTCTGAAAACAAGTTTGAAAAAGTACTCACCACTTGCTGGATGGCTTGACTTTCACGGTCATTCAAATGACTAAGGTCAACTTGCGGTTGTTCCACTGGTTCCACCACCCTCTGGTCCATCTCCAGCACAATAGAACTGTCCTGAAAATTCAATTTGGCCCTCGCGGCCCTTAAAAACTCCATACCTCAAATAAGAGGATTTTGCAAATGTTTTACTACAAAAATTAATACTTTGAGGCTTTCCTCTTTTACCTGTATGTTTAATGATAATTTCCCGATGCAGTGACAGGTTTTTCCTTGCTCCGCTATAATTTCTGTGTTTTTGTTTTTAAATAATCGTAACCTATAAAAATTCTTTTTGAAGAATGTATCGCTCATAAAATTATCTTCTTCTCCTGTCCAAAAGAGCAATTTGCCCAGAAGGGCTATTAATTTCCTTTTAGCATTTTGCGTCGTCCACTATAAAACGGCGTTTGACTTTTCAAATTATTGCCACTAAATACTAGAGCCCTGCATTATACTTAAAGAAATTAAATAATGAAGAATCTACATGAATGTATGCATGTTTCCCACATTGTCAAAAAACAACAGGCCCTAGAGGCATCAAATTTTGTATAGCATATTTCTCCACTCCAATCTGGGCATCTGGAAACCCAAATTTGGAATTTGTTTTATTATCTATTTCATATTTTGTAAAACTTTAAAGAATTTTTGTTAACAAGCTCAACGATTGCAGAGTGTTCCTTTAACATTAACATCACATGCATTTTCAAGCACGGGGATATTTTATGCGCGAGGTTTCTTTTTTGTGATACTGCTGTTGAATTGAAATTTATGGTACAAGTGTGAAGAACATGTTATTTAATAAATAAAGGTAACACACAAAACGATAATAAACGCCTCTTTGGGCATAATATAAAATCTGAAAGCTTTAGTATTTTATTTTTTTTTAATTGGAATAGTAATCTCGTCATAAAAGCTCTATAATTAAGATAAATTTTCAAAACGAAACAGTTACGCAATAATTATTAACACATTTAATGTGTTAATAATAAAATTTTAGCGGGTGAAGGTATTCAAGTGTTTCGTTTGGCAAACAGTTACATGAGTAATTAAAAGTGCTTTCTGTAATTAATAGTAATGAATTCGTGATTATAGGTCAGAAATGTTAAAAAGCATAAATGAAATAAATATATACATTTCCTGTATAAATTCAGTCTTCTTTTTACAATAAAAAATTTTTAATTGATAAAAGGCTAAAAATAAATCACTTCAGATAAATTTAAAAGGAAAAGGAACTAGAATTAATAAGATACTAAATCATTAAAAAGCTATTTATAATAAAATTTAGAGTCATCAGTGATGTTCAATACCTGATTGCAGATTTTTAATTTTTATCTTGCACATATTGCATACTTTATTGCATATTGCATTTTTATCTTTACGCATACTGCATTTTTATCTTATGCGTATATAAATGTAAATTAATGAACTTTGCTTCAACAACTTGCTTGCATATGTAATAAAAAAAAGGAACAGAGAAACCGAGAGCAATATAAAGTAGATCTTTACAAAACGTTTCTCTTTTTGTACATTAAGGTCTTTATTTTTGAGATCCTTATAGTTTATGTACAAATATATATATTATAAAGATTTATGTTGAGCTGTATGCATGCAAAAGATAAAAATGACGCAATTTTGTTTTTGGAGGAAGGAGCTTTAATTTAAAAAAAAAAAAAAGTTATTGTATTCCTTGGAAAAGTTTTAGATTCTTTTTTGGGGAGGATTATGAGACAATCATATTTTAGATCTTAATAGCATTCAGAAAACATTAAAGGGCATAAGCCTTATATCTTTAACAATATATTTCATCTTGAAGTGATATAAGATACCATTTAATCCACGAAGAGTAGGAAATCAAAGAGAAGCACCATTCTAAATCCTTCACATTGCTGGAGGCTGAACCTTGCTGGAAAAATCCCAATCTTGGAGACAAAGCAAATCCCTGCTTTTCTCTCAAGCCTCAAAGAGCCAATGGGAAAGTCAATCAAGATCCGACGAACATACAAAAGTTCTAGCAAAAAATACAGCTAAAACGATGAGAAAACTGCCTCAGGAAAGGATGTCTTTTAATACTAAAAGCTATAACCTTCCAAGAAGAAAACGATGAGCTAATGCTTACAGAAAGAAAAAAAGAAGAAGAAGAAAGCAAATGTCGTTCAGGTATCGATCTGCCGGAAGTCGAGAAATGATTTCTCTCCGGAACGATCTTCCTTCTGGCCACAGGAAATATCCGGTAGTGTTTCTGAGAAGCGATCAACTAGAACTTGATCACGTGACTAACATGGGGCGGAAACCAAGACCAGATTAAATGTTGACTTTCGCTTGGTTGGGATTGCGATGTTAGACTGTGTTATAGCTCAAATAATGAACCTTAATGCGTTTACATAAAATTTAAATTAAAACCCTTTCAGCTAGAAAAGTTTTTCTAAAAAAGGCAATGAGAAAAATCAAGGAGAGAGGGAAAAAATGCATGAAATACTTTCAGCGAGAAAAGAGTATGAAGTATAGAGAGAAAGAGTATATATGTATACTTTTACTTCTGTTTTTGTTGCTATTTAGCATCTTTAATATCTTATCAGTTGTTTTTATTTGCTTTGTATGTTTCTGATAGTTTACTATTGTTTATTCCTTTTCCTAGCAATTTTTATATTACCAAACCTCCTTTAAGCAGCGGTTTCTAATGAGATCAATGGAGATTTTAGTAAAATAAGTTGTGTACCGACAGAAGTCACTACACGGAAGGAGGGCTTTCTAAGAGAAGCTGGCTAGTATCAACACGTTATACATGGAAAAAGCCTCGAAAACGCCCATGCAGCCAGCCCGTTCACGGGATTCGAACCTCGGACCGAACTACCGGTATTCAGGGACTTAACCGCTCGGTCGGTGGTGGGCCTCTTCATACAATAAGAAAGATAATTAAGCAGTGATTGGGAAGAGATTCTTTTCTTACATTACTACTATAATACTCGAAAAAATAAAATATGAAACACTAATAAAATTGTATAGCTAAAATTCATCCCTGATCTCTGAATTAAAAATTTAAAAAACGCCATTTATAATAAAAAAATTTCTCTTTTCGTAGAATGTTTTAAAATGTTCGTCAACATAGCTTTAAGAATAGCTGACATTACAAGACACCCTTAACACTCATAAAACTAAAATTAAATTACTTTACAGTCCTTGAGACGGTCTCAAGTAGGAAACGGCTTAATAGATCTGAAGGCATGTTGTCAGGACTTGTGTGTTTTGACTTGCTTTGGAAATATAACGTATCCTGAATAGGAACAGAGAGCTTACTAAAGCTATATTCCAGTATATGTGGAATAGACGACACAAGCAGGAAGGGTATACTGAACCTTTTATTCTCTATTCCTTTACAGGCGCTCCCGTACTGCGGGATACAGAGACCAACCACTCGTACTCGTGGTCTGAACGTAAAAATATAAAACTACTAACTAAAACTCTAACTAAAAGCTAACTTTGAATTAGTATACAAATGCCTAACACTAAGACTGGCCTTTTTAAAAGGGTACGTAGGTAGTGCGCAAACTGCTGAAACTACAATACGTTTTAAATAGCAGGAGGACTAAACCTCTGGCCTTAAAGGCAAGCAGCAACTGATTGAAAACTCGTAAGAATGCAGTAACACGGCGGCTCACTTCCAATCTCTCTCTCTCTAACTCTTGGCAAAAATACTTGGGCTTTAGCAAGTACAATTTGCATAAACATGTTAACGCATTTAACTCTAGCCGGAAGTGGAAAATAAGAAAGTATAGTAAGGTTTTAAAATAAAATAAACGTTAGTAAAACTTAAGATCCTTACAATTTTACTGTAAAGAAAGCTTACATAAAAAACGATCTCATGGATATGAGCTTATTAAGTATTCTGCAAGTTAGAAATAGAAGTGAAACTGAGTAAATAATTTTTCTTAATTTGAAATTAAGCAATAATTGATAAATTAACTAATGCATTTTTAAATATTACGTGTTATAATTAAGACTATAATTTTCAGACTTGCATTTTAAGAAAATAAAATATTGTTATATTTTCGAGGGAATAGAATATTAGCATCCAGATTTTAAATGCGTATTATCCCTGATTTAAAACCAAGCCTAATGCATTTATATATATTATGTCTAGGACGACACAAATGATTAAACGCGAAGCTGGCTGAAACTACTTACCGGCGTAACAATTTAAAAGTTGGCAATTATAATGTGAAGCCAAAAATTACAATCTTATCTGAGCTAACTACACTTAGTACTAACGTGGCTTCGAGAAGAAGAAAGGCGCTCTGTCTTAAATCCGAAAATGTCACATTATATACAATCGAACCAATTTGCATTATAGTAGAGAAACGGAAGGAGAAGTGACGGTAAAGATCTGAAACATAAAATAACTAGTTTTTCAAAATAATAATAACCTTAAAAAATTGATATCATAAAACATTATTCTCATTTAGTGGTATGTAAGTAAAAACATATTTTAAATATCCTAGAAGAATTATGTCTATGATCATTAAGTATCGAACGTTCTCGATTCTTTTATTGTCCTAAAGAAAAAAAAAATACAGAATTATATTGCAAACACATAATAACAAGAAATTTAAAGACAACTAAAAGCAAACAATTACGAAAAATTTTGAATCTTTCCACAAAATACATAATTTAGATATTACTGAAATATTATTTTTAATCACTGTATCAGTGTAACTAGCACCTATTAATGCATTCTCCGAATGCCAACATAATCTGATTTTTTTTATATTCAAAAAATGCTCAGTGCAATCAAAATAAAAATAAAGACAAAAGTTATTTCAAATATTTCTTTACAGAAATTATAAAACTGTCATTTTATTATAATATGAAAATTCTTGTACAAAGAAATAATAAATTCAACAATAAATTTATCGAATAGCATCGAAATATTTAGGGATGGCCCCGAAAACCTTCACATTTTTTGCGTCAACAGTGATTGAACTGAAAGGTAACTAAGATGTAAAAATGTCATAGCACATCCAAAAAGAACATCTGTGATTTATTTCTCAACTAGAGTCTCGAAATGCGTCAGTTTTCTGCTTCATCGAAACACGATTTTTCCATTTATGTTATTTATTCCGAAGTATCACGTTTATATTTGTATGTTGTGTAACTTTTTGTATATTTGTATGTTGTGTAACATTTCATAATACGTTGCGTGTCAGACAAGTCAATCCAGAAGTTTCGATAATATTTGTTTTTGGATGAAAATATTGCTAGGAAGAAACTGCGAAAGAACTTCATTTATTATGTACTACAAGAGGAAAAGCCCAAAACCGATTATTCCACATTAGACTCTCTGAGTTTTATTTGCTAGATCATGATATAAATAAAAAGATTTGAACTGCATGAATGCGACAAGCATACGAGTATTATCTGTCTAACGGAAGGAAACGTTAGTAGAAATCATTTTAAAGATAATTATGAGTTAAAATATTAAAAAAGTAATGACACTGATTTCATAAAATTCGCTTATTTGAAAATAATTTTACAGACACTTAATATTCTCCAAAATAGCTTCCACCTGCATTAATACACCGTTGCCAACAGCTTTGCCACCCATTAATGCCTGCTTGGATGTCTTCAACTGGAATACAGTTCGGAACGCGCGTTACGTTTTTCTCCAGATGGTCAAAACGATGACATTTTTAAGTTGGATTTTAACCAAGGGAATAGAAAAATGTCGGGCGGTGACAGATCAACGTTGCACGGTGGTTGGGCAGCGTTGTGACGTTGTGTAGTGCCAGGAACTGGATCACTTCCACTGAAGGATGTGTAGACATGTGGATTATCGTAATGCAAAATCTAATTGCTTATGAGTTCCAGACGAACGCGCGTGATTTGATTCTTTAACAGTTGAACACTTCCTTTTATAAATCTGCATTAACTGTCTGGGCGGCATGAACTCTTTGTGCGTTATTATCTTGTTGTCAAAAATGGCAATGAGCACGGACGTCAAAATTATCATTCTCTGAGGGGAAAAAAAGATTTATCTTCGGGTCTGACAGTAATGGTATCAAAATATTTTTATTAATTTTATAATAGTGAAATGTTACCACTGTAAGATGTATTGAGAGCCTACTGGAGGGTCATATTTCTGATGTTAAAGGTTAGGGGTACTTATCATTACAAAAGAAAAAAGGGTTTGTAACTGCTGAACTAATAAATATATTAGTAGCTGTTCATAGCTCATCTTTCTTTGCAAATTAATATTCTTATTCATTTATTTATTGAGTAGCAATGTTTAACTCTTTCAATGCTAAGTAGCCCGAAATGCCAGCGCATTCAGGCATCGATTGGTCGCCCGAACGCTTGTGTCCATTTTCTACCTGGTGCTTTCCCTGATCACGTTAGTGCATCAGTGGTTTCAAAAGTTGTTAAATGACACGCCAAACATTCAACTAAAAGCAGCTGTCTTATTTTAATGCACCTTCTCTTTCCTTAGTTTATCTTCAACGGTTAGCTATTGATGCTCGCAGCTGTAATCCTAAAGGAAAACTGCACACGGTGGGTGAAATTGCACAAAGATTCCCAAGAGAGAATTTATCGTTTCACTTACGGAAGTTATTATTAACGCTGTAACATTCTACTTGGCATGAGATACGGAAAATCCATTCCAACGAAAATTCGACGCGGGTGTTTCAGATGTTTGAGAGAAACAGATTTTGACTTCGAACGATGCGAAAGATTTAATGTTAATTGTTAAAGGAATAAAAATGTCATGCTAAGCTTTTAACATTATAATGGAAATCGAGGTATAATTTTTTTTTCTTCTTGTTGTTTTATTTATTCGAATATCAGGAATGTTACTTGGGGGATAGATGATTCCCGCTCGGGGTTAACCGATTTTTATAAACACCGGATATCTTCATCCTTTTCCGTAAGCAGATTTTTAACCTTAATATGTTTCTGAGGGTAAACGCTAGATCCTTTTAAAAACCGTATCCTTTCGTAAATTGATTAAGCTCAAAATTTCAATCCCTTGAAAATCTGAAAACGCCTTTTGTGCTTATATATTTCGCTGTAATATGTATATTGTCTACAGACTTTATATTATTGCATTCAACGGGTACGTAGAGATCTGTTTAAATAACAAAACTGATAAATACGAACTCTTAAATCCTTTTTTAAGATAAATAACAAAATAAGAAAAATCTACTAATTTAGCAAAGTTACTTAAAAAAACGGAAAGAGTTCAAAGTTCTCTCTAACATGGCATGCATAAGTAAGAATACATAAAGTTAACTCCCAATTAACCGCGTTGCGGATTAAATCAAACCTTGTCTAAAAATAAAGTTTGCTTATAGCAAAACGATGGAAAAATTACCATCGCAATTTATCAAAACGAAGCAAAATTTCTACTGGAAATGCAAAAAAGGCGAAGAAATCAGTTGAGATAACAGTAGTGATAAGAAATGATTAGCAGTACTTGGGAATTATTTTTACCCACAACATTTACGTAAGTTAATTGTACAAAGTCTGAAATATATAAATACATCCATTATTTTTTTTCCTAATGGCGGACACTTGCCTATGCCACCCTCGGTCACTCCTAAGGCGAGATGTGGTGGTCTTTTTAAATACTAGGTGTGCCACCACTGTCTTCTATGAAGGGATAGACAACTTTTACATCCATGCCTTCTCCAGGATTCGAACCCGGGCCCTTCGGTATCGCTGTCAGGATCCCCTAACCACTACATACCATCTGGGCGGCATCATCCATTAACATTCAACTGCTAAATTGCAAAGATAAATTACGGTTACAGCTGTTAATTTTCTGTTTCTGCTATCGAAAGACAGCCCAGTAGTGGCCGAGTGGTAAAATCGTTGGCTAGTAATAGTTTGAATCGAGTCAGATTAAGCGAACAGGCTGATGGTTGCATAAGAAAATTCCTTAATAATTCCTTAACGTAAATAAGAACTAGTTTATCTTTATAGTTAGCTTTTAAGAATTAGCCGCCAAATTTATAAATTAAAATAAAACAAATTCATCAGTTTACTTTGTTTTGATTTTAAAATTAATTATAAAGAAATTTCGGCAAATGAAGAATTATAAATTTTGTTGATCGGATTGTTTGTTGCTTTTACCTACTAATAGTTCCTTAAATGCTCGATTCGGGGTTCGAATCCCGCAAACGGGCTGGTTGCATCGGCGTTTTCGTGGTTTTCCTCATGTGTAACGGGTATACGACCCAGTTTCCTTCACTGTAAAAAAAATCTGTAAGGTTACTAAGAAAACTCATGGAAACTGGGATGCCATGGGTTATTTGAGTAACAGTAACGGGTGTATTCTTTGTAACTTTACAAGAATTTTGCCTGTAATGGTTACAGATCTTTTTCTTGTAATATCACAGCATATAGTTATGTAGTAGAACATATTTTTCGCATGTAAAATCCCAAACGATATATCTTTGATGGTTACAGATTATTTGCGTGTAATATTACAGAAAATAATTATGTAAAAAGAACATGTTTTTCTCATGTAAAATCCCAAACGATATATCTGTAATGGTTACAGATTATTTGCGTGTAATATTACAGCAAATAATTATGTAATAAGAACATGTTTTTCTCATGTAAAATCTCAACAGATATATTTGTAACCGTTACAGATTATTAGCTTGTATTATTATAGCAAGTTATTATGTGAGTAGAAAATACTTTTGTTACGTAAAATTCCAATGGTTGTATCTGTGAAGGTTTCAGACTATTTCCTTCTAATATACCATAAGTAATCATGCATGTAGAATATATTTTTCATATGTGAAATACTAAAGTATATGTCTATAAAAGTAATACATGTTTTGTCTAAAATGATGCTTATTATAATTAAATATATTGAAATCAATATGTTTTGAGTAAAAGAATGATATCTGTATGTATATATATATACATACAGATATATATAAATACATACAGATATATGCAAGTGAATCATAATAGTTTAGCTTTATAAATTAGCCAATATGACCTCAGAAAAGCATTAATTTAAAAGATGTGCTTTCAACAGCATTCAATGTTCTTTTTCAAACAGAAACATTATTCTGTTTCAGAGTATTTTTGTTTTATAAATAGAAACTTATGTCTGATATTATTGAAAGGCCTTTCATATTATCATTTTGATTAATTTAAAAGTTCAAATTGATATGCTACTCCTTACATTAAATCACATGTTATAACATATTTAAAATAATACCTTTACATAAAATAATCGAAAGGCATCTGGAATTTATATTTGCCATGTAAAACAGCTGAAAACAAAAACAGTATGTTTTATTCGCATGTTTTAGTGTAAATTGTGTAAATTAATAAGATATGTTCTAGAACTTCCTTTTTAGTAATTTTTGCTAAAATAAAAACATGTTGCTTTAGATTTAACTTATATGAGTAAACGTGTTGCATGTTGATATGATCATATTATTACAGTAAAAGACACTTTGGGAAATATTTCTATGAAGAACTCAGAACAGCTGTTCTTCATGTTTAAAAAATATTATATTCTCTCCTTCTAAAAAATGACATTTTCAGTAAATTAAAGAATTCAACATAGCAATGAACTCCTTTTGTTACTACAAGGAATTCAAAATTTTGTTCATATGCTTGAATTACAACGTTCAACTAATCTTTTTATTCTTATCTGCACTCAGTGTTTGTCAACAGTCTGCTATTGTTTGAAATAATAGATGAACGTTTTTACTTTACCTTCAAATAATTTCCTTTGAATTAATAGATTCAAATAATAGTCTTTCATTAAAAATAATAGTCTTTCATTAAAACCCTAATGTCATGCTTTTTGAATAAGCATAAAACTTCAACAACTAACCTTAATTTGTAAAGCCTTGCTTCCATTAAAATTCTTAATACTTAATACAATTATGCCTTTAACAGGTTTGTTTAAAAAATTAATACTTCAGTTTGGCTTAAAATTTAATGCATTTTAATTTTACCTGTAATTTTTTAAAAACATGATATGTAATACATCTAAGCTTAATATTGACCATTTAGTATTATAAAGTAAAAAAGTATTCTTAGTTTTTATAAATTTAGAGATTTGCATGCAAAATTGTGAAATATACATGTGACAACAGAAAACAAACTTTATGCCCTATTATGCCTATATTTATGCCTATATTACAGCATGTTAATTAAGAAAGTTTATTGAATTTATAATTTTATTGTGAAACACTATGAAGCAAATAATATGCTAATTAAAATACAGAAGTAAAAATAATTTATTACTTAATTCATAAACTTTACATAAAAACCTGAAAAAAGAATTAATTAAAAAATAACACAATATAACATTTCATAAAAATTCGTTTCGACTGCTTGTTAAAAATGAATGGTTTTCCTCTTTGCACATGTAAACCATATCTCCTAAATAAAGAAAAAACATGTCTTTTAAAGTTATAATCATGCTCTTAAAAAACGCTTATAAAAATAATGTTAATAGAGGTTTTAAGCATGTACTTATAATCATATTTCTTTATAATATATTAAGTAATTAAGAACAGCTTAAATTCTTTAAAAACTAATTATTATTATTCTGTTTTGAGGGCCGTAAACAAATTGCAGCGAAAATGTATACGCAAAAGCGCCAAATCTAGCAAACGCGCTCATTTAACAGCGCGCAAAATCTAGCGTACGCGCTGATTTCAGATTGCGTAAGTTTATATAGTTCTATATTTCTTAAAACGCCATTGAAATACTAGTTTAATTTTTAAATCTTTTTTTGATTTTAAATCCTTTTTTGATATCCTATGGATTTAACAATTTGGGAATTGCCCATGACGAAAAGTCGGTAATAGAATTTTGGTAAAGTGCAGAATCCCCCACTGCTTTACGCGTTTTTAAGAATTGCACATACTCGGTATCCATGTGCACATCGACCTATTTTCACTTTAAAAAAAAATCCTAGAATTGCACAAAAATGGCACTGTGCACACCCTTTATCTATGTACACATCGACCTATTTTCACTTAAAAAGTAAACAACTGACAAAAATCCAATTATTTTTACCCTTGTAAAAAGCGGCAAGCAAATAAGTGAGCGATTCTGTACTTTACCGAGAATATTTTCAAAGAAAAGGCATCATTCATTATAGAAAATTACGTTTGAACAACCAACGAGATGAAATTATGCTTTAGCGATAAGTCGGTAGCGAAATAACGATGCAGGCATCCATTCAGTTATGTTTAGCAATTTTTATATAAATTGTAATAATAATCTGAAATAGTTATTTACTCTTATGCTTTCATTCAGTCATGTTTAGCCTTTTTTATATAAACTATAATAATAAAAAAGTATGATATGAAATTAACCTCTCATCTAAATTAAAACATGAATCTTAAATAGTTATTTACTATTATACTTCCTTTCTTGCATTAGGATTGCGCAATTATTTTTGGCAGCACTGGCATCAACAATAGTTTGGCGATTTTTTATGGCCCTCAAAACCGAATAGTATCTTAATTTGGTTAAATTAAAATAATATTAGGTTAGGTTAGGTTATTTTAATTACAGCAAAGCCTCGAGGGCTATCTGCCTAAGGGGAGGACGCCACGAAAAATTCTCTTCAGAATTAATTTTAAAGCAGTTTTATAATTTTTTTGAAAAAAAAAAGTATTTTATTCTGTCCTTACGTACAGATACGACGCAAAAATATCGTTAAATTGCATTCGATAGCGGTCAAAATGGATATTTTCGTTGAAATATGCTGCCTGAAACTTTTCGCGATTACAATACTTTCTTTTTACTTCGTACAAGGAAGTAAAAACAGTTATTTAAATGATTTCTGATAACTGCTGATTTTCTGCTAAAATATCTGAATATATTCACGAAAGATTTTTCGTTGATATGCATCAATTGTGTCTCTATATTTGTATTCAGGTTAACTTCATCTGAAATGCCTTCATATTGGCTATTTCGTTAAAACGTTTTCTTCGAATTTTATAGCAGAAAAATGCTTACCTTTCAATTAAATAGATCATTCTACGGTTCAGATCATTATGTTACGATTTATCGATAGATAAAATCATTTTATTGCAGTAGTGTTAATGAATCAGCATAAGGAAAGAATTTTCTACATTTCTATGTGTTTCAGTATAACGCGTCGTAATGAACATAGATTATTATTCATTACGACGTGTTACACTGTCCTTATAAATTTAGGACATTTTAAGATTAAAAAAATATATAAACAAGACTTATATCGAGGAAGCATTACTAGAAATCTTAATGTATTTATTATTATTAACGTATGCCTCATTATGGGACCTTTGTCAGAGATAATCTTCGTATCGTCGGGTAACTTCCTTGCTTTGCTATTAAAAGAAACATATACTTTTAAAGATTAATGCTCAGTTTATTTAGAGAAAAGCTAATCAGAAACTACACAGAATAGTAAAAAATCACTTTCACTTTTGCATCTGCCGAATTGCAATTAAGATAACATTTTCGAATCATCCTTTTTCACTCGGAATTTCATTCTCAATGTAGATTCTTGAGTACTCTTTATTTTATTACTTTTCATTTTCTTTTGTTTTTACCCAAAGGGCTGTTAGCCCAGAAGGGCAATTAATTTCGTTTGTCATTTTGCAGCGTTTAGCTATAAACGGCGTTTCACTTTTCAGATTGTTGCCACCAAATATTAGATACCTGCTAAAGAAATTAAATAATGAAGAATATGCACGACTCTATGTACGCTTTTCGCATTGTGAAAAAATAACGGCACCTAGAGACATCAAACTTTGAATAAGGAGTCCTCCACTCCAATATGGGCATCTGATAGCTCAGATTTGGAAAGTGGAATTTGTTGATTGTCTATTTCACATTTTGTAAAACTTTAACGAACTTTTAACTAACAAACTCGACAATTCAAAGCGAGTAATAGCAACACTGTTCGAAAAACAAAAACATTTTTATCTCGTATGAGAAACTGTATATCGGAAATTCTAAAGATATGCTCTTTTAAATATTTTGTGATATTGATGTTGAAATGAATTTTATGGTTTAAGTGTGAAGAACATGATATTTAATAAATAAAGGTAACACATAAAACGTTAAAAAAACGCGCCTTTGAGAGTAATATAAAATCTGAAAGCTTTCAGTTTTTTTTTTTTTTTCCTAAATATTATTTTATTTATTTAATACTTTTATTTATTTTTTTAAATTCATTTTCCCCATTTTCAGTGTTATTGTGTATTTGTTTATTTATTTTATTAGTGCATAACTTACTTTGTAAGCCTCGTGGTATATAGTGTTCAGCGAAATTACATTATGTAAAGTTATTTTCGCAAATTTGGAATAACTGCGCAGATAACCCAATTTTATCATTAATTTGTACCATGCCTGTCATCTTAATGTTCAGTTATATCTGCTGTTACTGGTAATAAGGTTTTTTTTTTTTTTTTTTTTTTTTTTTTTTTGTCTTATTATAAAGAACGAATTACTACCTAGTAGTCTTCCGAAAAGGATTTCCTTAAGTCTACGCTGCATATGTGTCATACATAATCAAATTGCTCCATGTAGTATACAACCATTTTATTCCTTTAATCACAAGGAAATGTCTTATTTACGTTATTAGTTCTATGAATACTGCGTAGAGCCTTATTTGCTATTGAGGATGCCTTCCAATATTCTGTTAGACTTATTTTAAGAATATTCCATTCAGTATTCGCTTTTTGAATATTTGAATTTGACTAGTGAAGAGTCAATAAAACTTAATAAACTATGTAGTTATTTCATTCGAGTAAATTTTTTATTTGCTTTCTGTTATAATATTATTTCATGTATTATCTTCTTTCATTTGCAGAAGGCGCGTATGGCCCGCATTCGAATAGCCAAAGCAACGAGTGGTGCAGCATTCGTCAGCAAAAAGAAAGCTGCCGAAGCTCGGATAGCCGCCCAGGAAAGCGGACAAGATGTCGACGATTTCCCGGAGGATATCTTCGAACTGCAGCACCACCATCTACTCAGATGCCTCGAGAAGACTACGGTGAGAATCATTTTATTATCTACGTTTATTGTTGGTTTAAATATCAGCGTGCCTAATACTGTTTGTTTTATGAGCTACTGCTTACAACTACTAAAATTTCTTACTTAATGAGGTCTTCCCTTTCTATAAAATTATTTCCCATATATACCATTTCTTTTTGTTTAAATTCATTATGTCGAACTGATTACGTTTTTCAATTAAGTTACTGCAATCCCGTCTTTGGCTATAAATAACACTTCATCATGGATGGTCTATTTGTTAGCGTTAGCTGACAGCTGTTTCGATGTTTCGAATTCCTGAGTGCGATGCCGACTCCCATGTAAGTCTTAGCTTTTTGTTGTGCACATCCTTCCCTCTTCTCTTAGTTGTAACATTGGTCTGACCTAGCTGGTGATAAGAAAGATAAACGACCAATGTGTTCGCCCTTCCCAGATAAATGTTTGGGAAATTAATGTGCATCAATTATAAATCTGAAATGCACAATAATATCGTAACCGAGGGAGGTATTTCGAGCAAAGACTCTCCTTGTCTTGTGACTGTAAGTTTACATTATACAAAGTTGTAAGTTTACTTTATACAAGTCTATTGGGTACATTTCATTTCGCATTTGTTTCACAGTGTTCAGCATGTATTTGTTTGCTTTCTTTTCAAAATTCTTTCGATCAGATAATGAAATTTTCATAAGTACTTGATGTCATTTCGCATTTGAAATTTTCACAACCAATCAGCGATGCTTTAATTATTTTGTTGAGAAAATTGGTCAACAGAAAAATTTCAGCATCTTATTTTAAATATTGTAGAATTCGAAGACGCAGCGCTCTAACACGATCGAAAATATTGCTGAAACCCATTGGTTTTTTCTAGAATCTCTTCTCTCAGTTGCGATGCAATTGTTCATTTAAAGTTAAAGTATACTTCCGGCCATTTGGAGAAAATTACTATAAATAAATATTGTTTTTCATTTCATTTCAGATTTCATTTCTAATGAGCAATCATTTATAATATCTTTTATTACAGCTACATCTATTGTACTCATTGTCCATTATATATATATATATGTTTCCTAGAACCATTTATATATTAAAATGGGATATATTTTCTCTATATAACATTCCACAGAAATATCCATTTATAAATAGATCGTTTATTTAAGGTATTTAAAAGTACGATAAGTAGGTGCGTATTAAAAATTTATTAAAATTAAAATGTATTGTATTTCAATGTACCAACATTTTTTAGCCAAATCCTTTCTTTAAATTTTATAATACTTTAGGTAATGTTTCCCAATCGATAGTTAAGCAAAACCGCAAGTATATCTTGTAAAAATAATAATTCCTGAACAACGAACATCACACCATTTTTTTCGAAAAATTCAGTACTGAAATTCATTAATGTTCAGGTAGGCGTGCATATCACATCGAGTACGATTGCGTTTTCTGTACTAAAATATTCGAACAAACGTTTCCTGTTGCTGGACAAATTTATCACATATTTTATGGGTTAAAATGGGTTATGGATCCTTCTCCCTGTATGAAAAATATTCAACTACCATTTATTCCTCAATATTTCTTTATTAATATTCTCTACCTTCATATTATGTGTTTACTTTAAATTTAATAAGAAGAATCAGTTTCTTGGGTTCAATTAAAATTTAATAAGAGGGGTTTGAAACTTAACGCTTTGCATAAACCCGACTTAGCACTTTAGAATCTACTTGCAAATCTTAATCCTAAATTAATTTAAATTTGTAAAAACTAAACAATATTCTTGTTTTATTTTGATTCGTAAAAGATATGAATGTTAACTTTGATAAAAATGCCCCAGTGTGTAGTATTTCCGTTTCTTGCTTATTGTTATGTTTTTAAACACCGTCGACCCATGTCATCCATTTCATTTGGGGAACGGAAGAATTTATGTAAATTTCGGCACAAATAATTCCGGCCTAGATGGCATACAATATTTAATTTTCCTTTTGGATAGCAAAACTACATTTCTCATTTGTGTACGGAAATAATCAATTAAGCAATCTATTATTTTTAATACAGTATGTTGAACACATTTTTAAAAAACATGTGATATCAACAAATTGGCATCTCAGAGTATGCTTGGCAACTATAGATTTACCACAAAAATTTGATGTTTTTTCTGAGGGATGAAAGTAGAACAAGTTAAATTTTATTTCATATTTTCACTGATAAATGTCGTACAGATACAAAAACTGTGGAAATTTAATTTTTTTACAACAAGAGGAATAATTGGAAACTTAAGACTCACAACTACGTTTTTAGTAGTATTGTAATATGCTCAAAAGAATAAATGTTGTATAATAACTTTATCTCATTCTATTATTGCACTCTGGTACCAGCCCTATCTCTTAGAATCATTTTGAACTAAAATGTAACTTAAGCCAGAAAGAAAATCTACTTCTGTGAAAAATATTAAGTGCAAGTTATATATATACATAATATATATTTAAAAATGTTTTTACTTATATATATATATATATATATATATATATCTTACTCTGATCCTTCAATTTGTTGATTTTATTTAATTCCTCAAAATGTGCGCAGACTTCTGGGACACTCTGTATTTTTACAACTTTTATGGCTGCAATTTTGATTTAGATTTATCCCATGCTTATAATAAATTTAAAAAATTATAACAGCTTACACTGCATATGTAATGTACAGTTTTTTATAATTCGGAATTAAGCCGAAGTTTGAGATTATTGTAATTTATCATCACTTTTGTGTGGGAAAAAAATTAAAGCTGTAAAAATTTTCCAATTAAATTCGCTAATCTTTAATGACTGAATAGTAAATTGTTCAGAATTAAAATGATTGATGAAATTCACCTTCTGTATTAATTTCGAAAGATTGCACACATAGATCACTCTTCATCTAAAAGAAAATTGTAGTGTTCAAACTTTTATTACTTTAACTATACAAGTCATGTTTAGCGTTTTGTGATGTAAAAATAATAAATAAAAAAACCGAAAGCGTAGTTAATGCATTGTTTGACAAGAATAAAAAATTTTCGATAGTCTTTAAAAGTTGAATCATTAATTAAAACTGACAGAGTTTGATGAATGTGGGAGACTTCTAGAAAACTAATTCACTACATTAAATAGTTTCCCTGGTGATTTTAAAACAAAAAGTTTAAAGCACAATCAAAAGGATATCATTGATTAATGACAGAAAATTTATCAATTTCTTCTATACTGATATAAAATCCTTGTTCTAAAGCGAAATTTCAAGACTACGTTTCACTTTTACTAAAGAACCCCGTTTATTACAATTAACTACTACGAAGTCATTTTACTCTTTTATTTTTCTTTTTGGGATATTTTACAATAATGTTCGTTTTTATTAATAATCTGTTAATGATTTGTTTTTACGTTCTGATTTCTGACAATAAAATTATTTTACTATTTGATATGCATAAAATAAACTTCAAAATTTTCCTTCCAAGCACTTTATTTTCATTTAAATTACACAAAGGATATGGAATACTTCTGTAATGGCAAAATGAAGGTTATTAAATTTATATTTTTCAGTTGAAATGATACTTCATGGATGCACCTGGAAAACATTAATGATGAGAATTAGAAGTAGTGCACCTTCAGTGCTTAATATATGCAAAAATAATGCAACATATAAATTAAGGAAGTTAAATTTTATAAAATATCTAATTTCATAAATAATTTAAGTTTACAGTTTCAGAAATATTTCGGAGTATTGTCAACATAAGTAACAATCCCAGACCGCAGCAGCGTGTGTGACCAATTTCTATTACTGTGTTGTAAAGAATTTTCAGGATATGCGGACTGAGCCTCCAATCCGTGCCCTGCATACTCTGTAGATTTCTTGTTATTAGAATCTTTAGTCAGCCTGTAGGTGCAGGATCCAGGTGAGCTTATCGTCGATTGTTAATCCTAGGAGTTTGGGTGTTCTCACTTGTTTTATTACCCTTCCACGCAGTTTGATCATTGGATTTCGAATTATTGTCTGTCCTGGTTTGTGAATCACCAGGTACTTGGTCTCTGATATAGAAAGGTGCTTTCATTTTCATAAAGTGACAAACAACTCTATTGTCTGGTTACTAAATTGGTGAAACTCATCCCTTGTTCTTTCTTTAAGCACAAATGTTGCGTGATCCGCAAAGGCTATAACTTTGTATGTGGATAATACTGTAATTTAAGGAGGGAGTTAAAGGTTTCGTCCACAGATCAGATCCCGCACATAACCCTTGGGGGCAGCATTTGGTTTGCTTCTTAAGGAGAGACTCAACATTAATGTTAACAAAAATGCGCGAAGAGATTTTAAAAATTTCGTTGGAGCTCAGTCTAACTTTATCAAAGCTTTGCTAATGTGGCTAACTCATTTAGTTTTAGAGTGCATGGCCGTAAGAAAAGAACTTTTTAAAAGGCTCTGAACTAGTATTTCAACACCTTCAAAAGGAACAAAGTTATTAAAGAACTTTTGGAAACTTTCAAAAGAATTCATATTGAAAAGGTAAATTATTTCTAAACCTAGATTTTAAAATGCATTCCAAAATAAAGTCAAAAACAATAGATTAACTTAATACAAGCAATAGATTGAATAATCTCTTGCTTGTATTAAGTTAATGTTCCAATGACTATTGTGGCTAAAATATTTAAGATTTAATATTTTATTTAACATTAAATATTTAATAATTTAATTAAATAAATTAAAATTTAATACATTAAGTATTTAATTAAATTATTAAAATTTAATTAAATATTTGACAATTTAAAGTTAAACATATTCAATATTTAACTTTAAAATTACTTAAATTTAATTTTAGCAATTGCAAAATTGTATGAATTTTGAAAAGTTATGTACTTTTAGAAAAGAAATATATTTTGCATTTTATCTATGAAAGACATTATGTTTGAATTATTTCGAGTAAAATATGGGGATTAAGGGAAATAATGATCATGATCTTGCGCACAAAATCTATGTTTTCTTGCAACAATTGAGGAATAAATATTTATGATGCAATTAGATTCTTATCGTAATAACAATAAATGTACTTTAGCCCCAAAGAAAATGCTTCCTTGAAAATTTTGCCGGTGAATGCAGAATTTTTTATTACTATTATACTTACCGGGGTCCGCTTTAACCATTGAAAACTCATCTTTATAATAAGCTAAAAGAAATACGTATTTTCGAAACTTTCTTTTCTTTTCATTTCGCCAACAGCAGAGTGACTGATCCACTGAAATGTAAGCATATCGTCGGAAAGCTCCACTGTTACAACTTTCTGTAACACAATGCCTGAGATGCACATTGCTTAGAAAACGTCTTTGCCGAATATATACAAACTGCAACTTATAGAAGAGGTGACTGAAGAAAATTATAACAAATTATTAACAATTAATGCTTGCAAAGGATGGATAAGCAAATACAACAGAAAAAAAAAAGATATAAATAAATCAAAACAAAATAAAAGATAAATAAATAAATAATGCAATTACATAAAAAATAAAAGTAATTAGTGTGCACATAAGCAACACAATTACATCAATACACATAGTGAAGTTGCGATATGTTGCTAGTGGTAAACAAAACTCAGTTATAAAACAGAAAAACTCAGCAAACAAGGCGGATGAGTGACTGCATTATGACCTTGCGGATAACACACAGTAAAAACGCTATATTTACAAAGACGCAAACAAGTGAACTAAATGGGAAATTTAATGTAATATTTATAAACGCAGAAAGAGTAAATCTGGAAATGTGTACACATAGCACAATTTGATTACATAGCGATAAAGATACTAGAAAATAACGGAATATAATCGTAATGGTGAATATTTCACAGATGTTCATTGAATGGCATGATGCAAATAAGACAGCTAATATTTTCAGAAATGTATACGACGTTAAAAAAGAAATGAATGGCAGAGATAACGCAAAAGAAAATCACAGTAGCGAAACCTAACGGTTATTATTATAAATGAATAAATACTAATTCATTGTTTATAACACATATTTACAAAAGCAAGCTTAGGAGAATGGGAAAAAACAATGAAGGTTAGTATTGCTAGTTATATATTTCAACCTTCATACGACCTAATTTACGATCGCAAAAACCTTTTTGGACATTTTGAAACATATTTCCTAAATTTCTATTAAGGTGGTCGCTTTTTATGTAAACAAGGCAAATTTGTGGTTGAACGTATATAATAGCAAATAATAAGTATAGTCAAATTATTTTAAGTATATGAAAAAAACTGTAGTAGAAAATTAAATTACGTGCACTTAATAACTCTGCCGAAAATATTTGTTAAATGATGTCTTATCTCATTCAGAAAGCTGATGAGCAAAATTCATTTTCCTGCAAAGGAGTCTCATGCTTGCTTTCCTTAAGACTAAGTTATGGATTTATTAAATGAAGAAAATTACTTAAAGTAGTTAAAATTACTCATAGAATTATAATAAACAATGTTTGACATTTTGTAGAGTTAATTTCTTTTTATAATGCTCATTGAGTCATTAAAACTCGAACTCTGTATTTATCTGTAACAGTATATATCATGCAACTATAGGACACATGACATATTCACCAATATATTGATTTTTACTCAACATATTTACGAATATATCATATTTCCTATATCGCATGACATATGCTGGTCATATAAAAATTTCAACTCTTATTAAGACAGACTTTAGCACACTCAAAATCTGATACTAAATTTTAGTTCATTTTGATATAAAAAACTATAATTTTACGTTTGAGGTATAGAAAAAGACGATATTATAAATTGTGAGAAATACAACGGAAGTCCTGTACCTTCAAGAACTAAGAAAAAATATTAAAATTTAAGTTTAAAAATGAAGAAATAAAGTTTAATTCTGATTTAAATGATTTTCTTTTATTCTAACTCAATGGTCTTCAAACTTTAGAACCGCAAGATTTGTACGAGGAATCGAATTCCACTCCTAGAAAATATATCGTAGAATAAATAATATGTAAAGTAGATCAATATGTTATGGGTACTTTATGTAAAGATAATTAAAGAAAAGTATTATATTTTTAACTAAACAACTTTAATATAAAATTAACGTAATTTACTCATTAATAGCATTAATTCCAAATGTCGTCTATCCTTGCCTTATATTTAGCGACAAGGGTGTGCTTGGAATTTTTTCCCCAAATTATCGAATCTGGATCTATTGATGATATCTGCAGTCGTATTTCATATTCTGCGTTTAATTTGTTTCTATATTTTGCTTTTGTTTCCACATACATTGAGAAAGTTTTTTCCCTTAAATGCGTTGTTCCAAAATGGCATTAAAATGTTTATAGCTGTGTTATAGCTTCTAATGCAGGGGTTATCTAATGACTATACTTTAAAAAAGATCTGATATTTAGTCATCTTGGTATTGAAAAGACCTGACAATTAGTAAAGTGTAGTTTAATGAGCATAATTTTTGTGTTTTATTGTTTCGGATTCTTAACTATAGGATCTCTTTTCTTTTGAAATATTAGAGAACTGAAATATTAAATCTGTTCACATTTTATATTACCAAAAATCATATTTCTCCCGTTACAGCATATCCTTAAGTTCTTTCTAAATTGCAGTATCACGTATCCGAAACTAATGTAACAGCAGTTTGAAAAAATAAAACCATGCTATTTCTTCTCTGAAACTAAAAAAATCCAGAACTCGAAAACAAAATGAGAGAAAAGGCTGGCAAATATTTGTTACATTCTTTCCAAATACTAACTGAACATAAAATTTGCTGCCAAGTGCAAAACCTATTGTTATTCTATTTGACAAAATGCCCTAGTCAACAAAAAAACAGAAAGCAAAATCAGCATACATCACAGCCTGTCATTTAGACTCCTAGACATAGTAAATGGTAGAATTTGTTCTTGTAAATGAGTGGTGTCCGAATAATAAACAGTGTTTTGCTTTTATGACTACGACGCAAGGTCAAATAGTGTTCCGTACTTATATTACAATTTATCAACTATCTGCATTGATAATTTGAAACCAATGATAGAATTGAATAAGATTTTGGGAAATTTCCTTTTATAACACAAATTCTATTTGTGGAATTCTTTTGCTTTCCTCCCCCTTTTTTCGCAGGTTGTTAATACACAGCTACATTTAAATTACTGTAGGCATTGATATTCATAGTGCTTAGTTATAATGGTAACATAATATAACAGAAATAAACTACAATATCAGATTTGCTATCAAATTTCTGAAAATATGAAGAGTACGCTCTTTTCACTCATTCCGTAAACAATTAATGTCTAAAACCAGATTAACAAAACCAAGAGTTTTCAAAGAATGTAAAACTGAATCTACATTTTTTTAAACAAAAAGCAGATATTTCGATTTTAAATATCAATCCAAATTATGTGTGTTGTTACTTAGTTCACTTGTCTCGCATTAACATCAGAACAATCCCACGGAATTCCTCGTGACAAAGAGTGCAAGACTGCGCCTGTCGCTGGCGAGAGCCTTGAGCACCATACAGGAGACAGTACGACTTTGCTCAGTACGACTTTGCTCAGTTCTGCCCCAAATTTGAATGGAAAGCATCCGGGGGGTGACGGGTCCGAGTTTCTCCTATCCCCTCTTCTCCTACTATTAACCTCTCGAGAGGTCTTACGGCTCGCCGCATATTTAGATTGCCTCCATGCCGCAGACACTATACATTTACAAGCATACATGCCTTCTTCGGGATTCGAACCCGGTAAGGCAGTCAACGTCGCTAACCACTATTCCGGTTGGTCAGTAAACCATATTATTCTCTCTGTTGCGAAAGCTGGAAAGTTACTATCCGTCCAATTATTAGGCAAAAAATCTGCATTAATCATTTATTCCTAATAGAGATATGCATCTAACACTTAAACTGAAAAAATACAAAAAAAGTACTTCCCACCATTGTTTGCAAACCTCACTGAAAGGAAAAGCTGAACGCCTAGAGGATCAATTCCAAGCTGAATTACGCAGATCGTTGAGAATTTCTAAATAAGTTTTCTCCATCCACCTTTCTTTTTTCATCATGTAACAATTACCAGAATGTAAAGACGAAAACAAGTGAAAAAGCAAACAGATCGAGGGCTACTACTTACTTTAATTTAATTACTATTATGTTAAAATGAAAGCTTCTGCGTAAAGTTCACTCTTCTACCTCCGAAAGCAAGATATCGAGATTCATTTTTCACGAAATCTAGTTTAAAAGAGTCCTATTAGTACAAGAATGCTAACGACCAACATCTTATTCACGTCAACTCATTGAAGTATGTGTGTCAACTGGAACGTGCAAAATCAGGTATAAATTCGAGATAAATTACCATGTGTGTTTTTATACAACGATGTAAAATGATATTAATTCTAGGACGGCATGATTAGTTATGCTTTGAAACTTGCATATTTTTCACATATTAATTATTATCCATAATACCAGGATCAAGCCAAGGGGGTGAACGAGACGACTGCCATAGATTAAATATAAGGTGGGGTGCAAAATTAAAATTTAATACTTTGAGTATAAATACAAATTAAGTAAAAATAATTAAGCGGCGTAATTTTAAAATTTACAAGAGTAAAGCTCTACTAGCATGACTCTTTTTTTTTAGTGTAAATACAATTTATTTATAACTGTGATTACGCTAAATACTGGAAACGTCCTTTTTGCTTACACATACTTTTTCATGCATATGTCCGGTATACTAGGAATTTTGTTTTTAGAAAGAGATACCAATAAACATTTTTTTTCTTCTTTCTTTTTTTAAATTTCTATTACCATTTACGCATAGCACAATTACGTAGGTTATTTTTTCCCGTAATTTTTACATAATCGTCTATGAGAATTCAGCCGCATTATGGACTACAGCTTGAAGAAATCTGTTATCTCAGTGAATTTCTCACATGACAAAAGCGTCGATGCCTTTACGCCTTTTAAATATACTCTTCATGAACAGGAAGAAATGAAATTAAAAACTAATAGTATCAGGACTACTATTTATTTTTATCTGTTTTGCAAATATGTAAGTATCCTGAGTGGAACAGTGAGTTAACTGGAAACTATGTCCTTTTGATTTGTAGAAAAGATGAAAAAGAAAGGAAGGGTTTAATTACCCTTTATTCTCCACAATTTACAGGTGCTCCCGCACTTCGGGATACAAAGACCAACACTTGTGGTCTGAACGTAAGAAAATAAGAACTACAACCTAACTAAATTTAAGTAAGAGCTAAACTTAAATATTTTACACAGACTAGTAACACTAAGATTGGTCTTTTAGAATTTTTACGTATGCGCAGAATGCGGGAAAACTACAATACATCTTCAATATCAAGAGGACTAAACCTCTGGCCTTAAAGGCGGACAGTAACTGACTTGAAACGCGCGTGAAGTAAAATGGCGAGAAGTCTCTCTCACTCTAACTCTTCTTGGCGAAAAGCCACAACTTAAATACTTAACAGTTTGCAAACACAATTTACATAAATAAAACTAACGCTTTTTTTTTTTGGCCGGAAGTGTAAAATAAGAGACGGCAGTAAAGTTTTCAAATAAAATAAATGCTAGTAAAACTTAAGATCCTTATAATAAGAAAACTGGTACGTGTCCATGCTTTTTCGTCCAAATAACATCCCCCCAATTCCTTCCCCCCATCGATGGGTAAGATTTCGACCTCACTCTAGTGGATCTCTCTTCCTTTCTGATACCGTTTCACTCAAATTACTCCGAAATACTCATCCCCACCCCCCAAGCATTGAGGTAGGGAACCTCCATGCCCTCAAGGGAAGGATCATCGTTCAGATAGCAGCCGTTTCTCCATCGTTCTGAAGATTGTTCTGCGTTTTCCTACTGTTTAAGATACTCTCTGCTTGTAATTTTTTCTGCAGCTTCCTTTTATAAAACATTCTACATAACAGTACAAACTAGGTAACAGGAATTGCTGTTATTTAATAACTGCATAACCTTTCCTAAATAATTTCTGAGACTTTACGAAGTAAATTAGAATTAAACTCCACTTCTTTAACTAATTTATTAACAGTTTACGCATTATATTATCATGATCAATACTTTGAAAATGACAAAGATATAAATTTCTATTGAGACACAAATTATGCGCTTTAAGGGGTATTTTTTAGAAACAAGCTACTATCAACTTCTGTTTCTTCTGAATCTTTCATGATACTACTGAAGAGCATTCGGATAATTTTCGATACAATTAAATAGTTTCAGTTTCAAGGTAATACTTTGCTGCAACATTATTCGTCACGACCCTTGCGAATTATGATTTGAATTTATTTTACAATCATGTATTTATTATATTAATTTTTGATATTAGCTTGAAAGGAAAATATTTTTGCATAAGCTACTAAAAACGCTGCGATAGCCTGCTGGTAGCTCACGATCGAAGTTTTGACGACCTTTATTCTAGGTATTGCTTAAGATAGCCTGAATACACAAGTTTTTACTATACATATTTCAGAGGTAAAGAAATAATATGGTACTATCTCTTGTGATCTGAACAATGGTAGGAGACAATGCGGATTTGGTTTGATAATTAATCAAAAGTTGAATTTAAATTAAAGTATCATATTTTTGACTGGGCTGTCTACCATAGACGAAGTTTAAGTTTTTATTAATTGCAGGGAAATCAAAACCACGAGCTTAATACGAGAGTTGTTTTTACGAAATATTTTGTACTGAAATTCATGGAATATATATGGCTGTCACGTATATATGGCAAATCCCGAGTAACGAGTCTTTTCGTTATAAAGTTATTTTGCACGAAAATACTCAAATTCTTTCAAATCAAGGATTTTTAGAGATATTATCGGACTCAGGCAGGTGAAAAGAAATTCTCAGGGTCTTAGTTATTAAAAATTTTAAACAAAATCATAGTATTCGTTTAGTAAAAACGATTTTTTTTTTCGTTGGTGCTTAAATTGCATTATTTAAAAGCGTTTTACATCGTACTTATCAAATGGTTCATCACTTTTTTCGCTTAATTAAGTATCTAAATTATCCATTCTCTGAATTATTTTGCACTAATTGTTCTTGACATTAAAAAGGGAGATGATTCGAATGAGAAAGAATACCTAGTTAAGTACATAAAAGCAAGCATTCTTTTATATATCGAAGTTTAATTTATGAAACTAATGATGTTATTATATTTTTAACTACCACAAAAAAATAACCAGCTTTCCATTATTGCTTATGATGGTTAAGCTTTCATTATTGCTTACTGTGTAGAATATGTAAATAAATAAATACCTAAATTGAGATTAAATTGTTATATTAATCTCAGTTTAGGTATTTTCTTTTAGTCTAAATATATTAAAATATTTAGACTAAAAGAAGGCATTTTTCAACTATAATACGTTACCCGAAATCAAGCAAGCTTTAAAAAATGCGAAGTTATGACACAAGGAAAATAGGTAATTAATTGTACTTACATATAATTATCATTGTTATAGTTCAGCAGGTATGCTTTTAAATTAATTCAATAGCTTATAACATCGATATAATTTTCTAACAAAATTTCATTGCTTAATATATTTTTTTCTTTTTGATAACATTTTTAAACTTTAATATTCTGTATTTCAGTTTTGATCTCTGTGGTTTACTACTTCGAATTAGCATGAGCTTAATTGATTCTTACTTGATTGCTCTTGCATTAGAACCTTACTCTTACCTTATTTTTATCGATTTTGTTTAATTAGGGATCTCCTTATGGTATCCAAAATATAACATATATTAAAAACGAAAAACTCTAAGGAAGTCGCTTTAACAATCATGAATCGAAAGTCATTTAAAAAATAATATACTAATAGTTATGGATATCAATATAAGCTAGAGATTTGAAAATGGAGGTAGCAATTAGAGATAAAGAGACAAGGAAGAAAAAGCTAGACCAGAGGTAGAGAAAAACTCCCATCTCATCACCCTCTAATTGTGGAGGTAAGAATAAAACGCCTTCCTTCCACTACGATTGACGCAGTGCTGTCGAGCTTTGGTAGTCAAAGAGGGTATAATTTTTGCATCCAGAGCCTGTTGACAGCGGTTTGGTAGTACATCCACCACGACAGTGCTGGACAAATCGAAAAGAGGATACACTTCCGCATAAAAGAAATATTTATTGCTGAGTGGATAACAGCAATATGTATAATTTAGAGGCAATTCCAAGTAAAGCATATCTTGGTTACCTTTCGATAACTTGCAATAACGATTTGAATTATGAATTTGTTTTATAAAATTCTAAGCTATTGGACTAGAAAAATAGAGATTTTAGCAAAATGTTTATGTTAAGTATAAAGAATGATAAATACTTTAAAGTACCTTTAAAATGTCAAAAGATCTCAAAAATATAACTCACTTGTGTTCCAAATAATCTTTAATGAAAAATGAAATTACCTTGAAATTCCGGTAGTCCTTGTTAAAATTAATAGACTTATACGCTAATAAGTCAACCTTTCCTTCATTCGTAGCCATATATTTGTGTAACATTGTATACAGTAATATCTGCTAATACGGGGGAATTGCCACATGCGGTCAATGTGATGTGAGCATGTGAAAGTGCCACTTCATCATGACAGCTTATTAAAAATTTCAAAATAGGGTGATCCATAGAGGTGAAAACCTTTGTGTATTCCGTCGTAGGTGGTCTTATCGTGAATGCTCCTCTTACAGATTCCTGATTCTTAAATGTTTCCCACGGAAGTCTTTCCTTCCTGGAAATTCGAGGTTCATGCTCGATTCCTAATCTTTCCAGGTCTTATTTATAGCTAAACAATGGCTTACTGGATTTGGGCAAGCCGAAAATTAAAAATATTAAATATATATGACTGTTAATCCATACCCTTGAAAAAAAAATGCATTCGCCTTTAACTAAATATATAAATATTTATAAATGTATTTGAAATGAAGGATTTTTTTCATTCAATAAACTCCTGGGAGTGTTACTGCCAAGAAATATAGTTATTAAACACATATAAATTATAATGATTATAAATATCATCTAAATATATAATTACCTTAATATTTAATTGTAAACATAAATTATTCGTACTGGGAAACAGTCTGTTAGATGTTGTTGTAAAGAACATGCCAACTTAAGCAAATACTAAAGTATTATTAATAGTGGTAATAGAGTAGAATATAGTAAGTTAGTGATAATATAGTACTATAATAAGTAGTAATATAGTAAGTAAATAGTAGAATGTTTTAATTGTGTATTGTTGAAATCAAGCGTAAAAAATGTTTTGATTAAGTATTAAAAGAATTATTTCTTTATATTTTAAAATTCCGCTACAAATATTATATATTATTAAAAAGCCCTTCTTTTACTCATAGAAAGTTAAGTACATGGAAATTAGAAATAAGCAGCAATATTTAACGTATTTTGCTATTAACATAAAAAGTACTCTAATTCGAAATGAACCAAACAGAGAATTAATCATAGAGTGACTATGATTTTTATTTTAAAGATGCCTCAGAAGCTGAAAATCATCTCATTATTGAGAAAGTATTTCAGAAAGAAGCTCTGTAAATATAAAAAAACAGTGCGTGATTTTAATATTAATAATACAATAAGCTTTGATTTTAGTTTTTGTAATCGTTAATCGAATAAAATCGAATTATCTGAAATTTTCTTTTTAGTGTAGTTAGTGAAAACTTATGAAAACATTTAATTCAAATTAAAACTGTTCTGAGCAAGTGAACTGTTCTGGTAAAAGTATAGCATTTAATTCTGTTCATAATGAAATGTTGTTTAAAAATGTATTCTTTTACATACTGGGTACTCTGAAGTAATGTAGAAAAAGAAAATATGTACATTTATACTTATATCTGCGATGTAATTACAAACTTACCTCTGATTTCGTCCAAAACCTACTGATCTTAATAACAAGTCACTGGATGTTTTGGTCACAACGCTTCAAGGTTAGTCGGTATATGGGAAAAAACCTCCCTCAGGTAACAAGTGAAGAAGAAAATTGGACGAAAAGGCAATTCAACCAACTAACATAACCCAACAGGTATCTACTTTTGCGTGTTTTAAAATCTTTTACTTTGTTTACATTTTTATATCCTAGTTCTTCATAACTTGATGGCCAAATAGCTTTTAACAGTATTATGATATACATCACTAATTAACTGATGTTTTTCCCCTTCTTTTGAGCGTCTGTATGTTAGTTATAGAATCTTTCATGATTAAAAATTTACTAGGATGACATTTATTTAATTACGAAAGGATATATTTTTGTGAGGCTGTAGGAACGCAAGCTCTTTTAAAAATAGAAGGGTATTTGCTTTTTCAGGTTAACGAAAAATCTCAGTATCCGCTTTACTCGGTTGTGGAAACAAACATTTGGCGAATTCGTCTCTTCTTTTCTCGCACCTCGTCAGTTAGCTACTCGTAATTCTCTAGTGGCGAATATATTTTATTTACCGGCATTTAAAAGAATCAGTTGGTTGCCTGTGTTTATTCATAATGTGAGTTCTTTTCCTTCTTCTCATTCCAAAAATAGATTCTCTCGGAGAATAAAACCACTCGCTCAGAACTAACATCCTTTTTTTCCCGAAACTGTTTCATTTCCTAGAGTGGAAAAAGAAATTCAGATAAATATGGAATAGCCATTCCGTGGAGAAAGGATGTCTGCTCATTGCTGTGTAATACTTAAGTGATGTTTGCACAGAGTTTTACTTTAAAAATTCTAATGGCTAAAGGAATGTGGTATAAGAAATCCTCTCAACAGCGTGCTTACCGTTACGTTAACTTTTCTAACTCACGCCACAGTAGTGCTGCATCCTGTGCAAACATAACAGTGAAATTCATAACCACGGTTGGTGAATAAGGTAAATAAATTTAACGAATGCCGCTATGTTTCCCGGGATCATTAAATATTTTTATGTAGCGTTACCCAAGAAGAACTGGATTAATTAATTTTACATGAAACTTGTTAAGGACGAACGACTTTTTTCAAACTCTCAGAATTCCTTATAGAAAACTCAGCTGCAAAAATTAGGATGTTTGAGGCTCCTAGCCATTAAACCCTGTCAATATTATTATTAATACTATCATATTAACTTCTATAATTTGAAGAGTATTTCATTCGGTGACAAATATTGTTTAGGCAAATAAAAAGTTTCATTTAACAAGAACAATAAGAGAGATAAAATTATAACCTATCTAGTATGTACTTGAAGTGAAAGGCAATCAGTTAACGAGCTAAGTGGCTACCTGTGGAGGATGATATCTGGAAGAACTAAAATGTAAGTGAAATACTGCCAACATTTAGCAGCAATTTAGGTTACTTTATGTGGCTAAATTACTCTTAATTTATTTTTTATCGAAATAACTATGATTACAACTCGATACTGCTTCTTTTTGGAAAGGAATTTTCCCCGAAAATTACGTATAATTGGAAATCATTGCTTCTAAGAGACGGAAAATAAAGAAATTACATACAATTGGAAATCATTGATTATAATAAGCGGAATACCCCTCATAGAACGCTTACTTTGTTTTACATGACATACACGGACAAGAAAGGTGGTTAATAAGAGGCACAGACCCCTCTCATGCTTTGCATATTAAAGTCATCGCTAATAGCCTCATAATGTGACTTCATACTGGAATTAATTTTATTAATGAGTCGCTGCAGCAATTTCTCACACTCCTGCAATAACGCTGTTTACAAATCCTGTAGAGTTCTGAAAGGGGTGTCCGAAAAGCATTGCAGACATATTCTATAAGGTTTAGTTCTGAAATTCTGGCTGGACAATCCATACGAGTAATGGCCTTGCTTTCCAGAAAATCATCCACCATATTAGCTCTGTGTTTACGAACCAATGTCGTTTATGTAAATGAGTTGAGGAACAGCTGCACCCTTCCAAAGGAGAACATAAACCTCTAAGATTTCATATTTATACCTCGTAACAATCACCAGGCCTCTGTCAAAAACATGAAATTTTGCACACCGGTCCAGCATGATATCTGCTCAGACTTTCAGACCTCCGTTGCTATACTGCTTCCGTGTCGGATGGTGGCTGATGCGCTCTGCATCACACTAATGAAATTATCTTGAGGGCAGAAGTGGTCGGGACTCAAATAATAGGTCAGCTTGCAATCAGATGAGATTTTAGAGCCCAATATTCGCCTTTCCAGGAACCAAGTTGGCCTTCCTTTCATTTCTATGGTCGAGATCCTTGGCTATACAGGCAAAATTAGGTGAATGATTTTCTTTAAAGTGATGAAGCTAACCAGCCAGCTTTATTTTAACCCTTTAGACCCTATAAGGCAAAAGTGATAAAAAGTCAATTGAAAAACTATTTTTGATTCATCGAAGCCGACAGGGGACGATTTTAATACCTAAATATAATTTCATCAAGCTTCATAGAAACAAACGGTCGTGAGTCTTTAATATAGTCGTTGACAGTGACAATTCGGCTTCTGTATCAGCAGTCAAGACAGTGAAAGAGTATCCTATATCGCCTGTCATCCTCTCCTATCTAACATGCCATTTAGCGCGTTCCTCGGCGCGTCGTCTATCAATCCTCTGGTTCACAATATATAACTTGAGATTCCTGTCTCTTGTTTAATATTTAGCATTTACCATTATGGTGACATTGTATCGGTGTTTCTAGAAAACAGGTCAGCTTTCTTAACACCGCTGCTATGCAAAAATAAGTACCTTCATTTTATGTTTTAAATTAAAACTGTCTATTTGTAATTTTTTTTTCATTTTACTACTCGTTAAATGAATACTTAAGCAAAACAAATCGAAGACTTTAAACTTCATTATTTTTTTTACAATGATGAATGATAAATGTCGTTTAATATGCAAAGCATCCGTATCCATTAGTGAAAAAAGATACTTTGAACAGGAATTTTCCAAATTTTGGATGCCAAATATCAGACTATTTTTAAATTGGATAAAATTAAGGATCTTAAGACTAAGTTAAGGGTATAAATTATCGTCTATCACCTTTTAGTTCAGGCGCCACTTGTAAGATCTTTTAGAATTTTCGATGTAAAGAAACTGAAGAGTCCGCAATGCCCTCACCGAGATTCGAACTCTGGACCTCTCGAGTATGCTTCCAATTACACTGCGAAGGTCTGCGGAAAGGTGGAAACCCCCCCTTTTAAACCGTAACTGGGGATTAGGAGATCCTGCCAAATCCTGCTGGGTACGAATTATTGTCCACCACGTTTTAGTTCGGGCGCAACCGCTGAGTCATTATTTACTCTCTCTCTCTCTCTCTCTCTTTTTTTTTTTTTTTTTTTTTGAGGCAGGAGATGGGAAAATATACAATTCCCCGTCGAGGATTCGAACCCTGGACCCCTGCAACACGCATCAAGTATACTTCCAATTACACTACCGAAGGCATGCGGAAACGAGAGAGAAAATACCTTATACCTTAAACAAATATCAAAACTGTAATTATAACACTGAAAATACGTTATAAAAATTTAAAATATAATAAATTGAAAATACGTTATAGAAATTGAAAATTTTTAGGTTAAACTTTAAGATTTTGGAAAGCATAAAGCTATCGTGCAGTATCTGGCTTTTGCTTTCAAAAAAGATTTAAAGGTAAAATATAATCAGACGAGAGTATTTCAGTATCACCAAATATCACCAACTCTTATGAGTTCCTTTCTTTTGCCCCAAAATATGGAGCATAATAATTGAATACGTTAATTACCATCGAATAAAAATTAGGACTTATATCACGTATCAACCTATAATGAATATGAAGATAGATGACATTGTTACAAATTCCGTTATAGCCATCATGATATTATCATTGTTGTTCATATTGTCTTTACCCTTTTTCAATAATTACTGCATCTGTAATGCAATATATATGCGTGCAAAGAAACAAAATTTGCGATATCTCATATTTTGTAATCTTTCAGATTCGCTTAGAAATGCTATCTCACTACCTTTTTTTCATATACTTAGCAATCGCTAATAAAGGTTATTTATTATTCAATGATATTCAATATTTAAATCATAGCATTTTACAGCGAATTCTTAATGAGATAATTAAAAACTTTTTATTCTTGAATGTTCTATAAAAGCTTTGAATAGTTATGACAGTAGAAAATTAAGTTTCGTAAACATTATTTGGCATAAATCAGATTTAAATATAGGGCTTACTTCAGTGGTACCCCAGCTTCGGTAATTTTCAGATTTTGTCAAAAATAGCCATTCCAGTAGACAGAATTTCAAATAATATAAATTTCGGCTTTTTAATTTATTATTTAAATATATTTAATTAATTTAACTTATTTTTATTTGTTTGTTTACATTTTATTTAATTTGATTATCTATTATTTTGTTTTTTTAATATTGTTTACCTTTCTTGTTGGCCTGCCGTAGGGTTCTTGCAATTCTACCTTTAGAATTTCAACCCCGTTTAAAGATGTTCGATTCTTATAGGGACTATGGAACTAAATTCATAGAATATTAATGAAATCCTAGTAATTATGGTAGTCCATGTATCAGGTGAATATTAAAGTCCACATTTTGACAAACATAGTAGTCCATGCAAAATAGAAATTCTCGTTCTAACTTTGAAAGAGTGAAATCTCACTCAAAAAGAATTTTATCCCAGTTCTTTACCATAACAAAATATCATCAGCTTTAAAAAGTGAAAATTTGTCTTGACACAGACTAGAATATTTTCATTCTTTAGTGAAATGTTTCACTCTCTACAAAGATACAAAGAATGGAATGCCAAAATTCATTCTTTTAATTGGTTTTGTTTTGCACGGCAAAGTACGTAAAGGCTATCTTCCTAAGAGGAGAGATGCCTTCGTAGAGTAAGTTTACGGGAAACTGCCTTCAACCAAGCTACAAATGAGAAAAAAACCACGAAAACGCCCATGCAGCCAGCCTGTTCGTATGGAATCGAACCCAGGTTTAACTACCAGTGTTCTATTCTTTTAAAACATGAAAATTTCATACCATCAGATGTTGCGCTTTAAAATATTTTGTAAGTGACCCTAAATGATCTTTAAATAGTTATGTATAGTTCAAAATTCTTTCATTCATTGAGTCTGAAGTATTTCTTAAAGCATAAATGTTAAGTTTTATAAGGTATGTCTTCTAATTTTTAAGAATTTATTTAAAACGCTATGTACGAGAAAATATATTTTGGTATTCAGTTAGTTACTTTTCGGTTAGCCAACACTCAAATAAGTGGCAAATTATTTTTTGATATTTCAAAACTACTCCACTGCTAAGCTGCCAAATCCACATTAAATTATCTCAAATAAAAATTGCATTCTTAGTTAACATTTAAAAGATGTTTTAGTTTCATATCTATTTATATTTTTGGCATATAAATATATAATATTTGCAACAAGTAATCTCTGTTCTTTCGTATAAATTTAGTTACACTCCAACATAAGTTTTAATGAATTTCATTTACAGAATGCTGACATTTAAGTTTTTAAAATAAAAACAGTTATAAAATTAGCATAGTTATATAAAAATTAGTCAAAATTAAAATTAAAATTGTTGTATCATAAATTATAATACGACGTTTAGCTTAAGAGAGCTTCTCCTGACGCATGCGCCGTTCGCGTTTATCCGCGCGGTGAATGATGACGTAACTGTTTATTACGTATGTATGTATATGTATACCATTCTTATTTCCTCGCCCTTTTTTTTTCTCTGCTGTATGCAACTATGTTTAAGTCAATCTCTGTCATTAAAAATGTTCATTGATATTACAATCTATTTAGGCTCATTTATTTCTTCAATGGTTATGGGCCCAGGAACGTTTCAACTGTGCTTAATTAGCAAAATACTTATTTTAAAATGAACATTTTGAAGTTTTCGAGCATTGAACTCTTAAGCCTAATTCAGTGCAAGAACTGTTACGTCTAAGCAACGGTAAGAACTGATCAGCGTTCAGTTAAGCCTATTTTTATAGCGATCAATCTTGTTTTTTATTTGGCTGTGAGAGACTGTATTACATTATGTCGCATTTGACTACTATAGAAAAGCTCGGAAAAGATAATTTTGACAGTTGGAAATTACAAATAGAAGCAGTATTGATTAAAAACGACCATTGGGATTATGTAACCAGTAAAGCGCTAAAACCTGCTGAAGGAACCGAAGACGAAAAGAAATGGCTCCAAGCTGATCAAAAAGCTCGCGCAGATATAATTCTTGCTATTAATCCAGTGAACTGTGTCATATAAAGCATTGTGTGACATCAAATGCTGTGTGGAATAAACTCAAAGCCGTATATGAATCGAAAGGACCTGCGAAGAAGGCTACATTATTAAAACAGCTTTTATTTAGAAAAATGGCGGAAAGCGAAACGATGTCTGAACATTTGAATAATTTCTTCAAAATAGTTGATAAGCTTAAAGAAATGGAAATTGATATAGCTGATGATTTATTATCGATTCTTCTGCTCTATAGTATTCCAGAAAATTTTGAAAATTTTAGATGCGCCATCGAATCAAGAGATCAGTTACCTAGTCCCGAATCTTTGAAAATCAAAATGTTAGAAGAATGGGAAGCAAGAAAAGGGAAAACATCTCAAGATTCACAGAATGCATACTATACTGATTATAAAAGAAGAAATCAAGAAAAGAAGAAAAATGAAAAATGGAAGGTAAATTCAAACAAAAATTTTCCAGCTGAAAGAAATTTTCGAAATTTGAAGTGTAATTACTGCTCGAAAATTGGGCACAAGGCATCTGAATGCAGAAAGAAAATAGCTGATAGAAAATATGCGCAATCAAATAAGGGAAATCAAGGTTCTATGATGGCTTCTAATTATGAAGAGCAGATTAGTTTAGCAGTAAACAATGCTTATCAGAAGACCTCCTCATGGTGCTTAGATAGTGGCTGTACATCTCACATGTGCAATGACAGAAGGTTATTTTCAGAATTTCACCATCGAACGAATTCAACCATAAAGTTAGCAGTTGACAAAACAGCAAAAATTACAGGAATTGGAACTGTCCTTATAACAGTACCTAACGGAAATAAGACAATTAAACTTACGCTCAAAAATGTGTTATGTGTTCCGGAATTAAAATGTAATTTGCTGTCAACGTCTAAAGCTACTGCAAATAATCGTTCAGTGATTTTTACAGAACGACATGCTAGAATAATAGAACCAAATGGATCTATACTAGTGCAGGCTATTCGTCATGGTGATGTTTATTATATACATCCAAGCACTGAAACAGCTGCAATAGCACAGGTAAGTGATTTTGTAAAGTGGCATCTTAAATTAGGTCATTTAAATGAGTCTGATTTGAAAAGACTTAAGTCTGATAACATGGTTAGAAATTTAAATTTTAATAACACTGAATCTCTAAAAGACTGCAAAGTCTGTATCCGAGGTAAACAAACTGTGCAACCTTTTCAAAAAGAATCAAAATTTCAAAGTGATGAATTACTGAACTTGATTCACTCAGATTTGTGTGGACCTATGAGAGTCCCATCCCATGCTGGTTCGCGTTATTTTGTTACTTTCATAGACGACAAATCGCGTTATGTCGAAGTCAGTTTTCTTAAAACTAAAGATGAAGTGAAAAAGGCATTCATTAAATACAAAGCTGCGGTCGAAAATCGTCTAGGAAAGAAAATAAAAATCATTCGGACTGATAATGGTCTCGAATATCGCGGAGAAGAATTTAATAAATATATTCAAGAATGCGGGATTAAACGAGAATTCTCTGCACCAATGACTCCTCAACAGAATTCGAGAGCTGAACGCATGAACCGCACTTTAACTGAAATGGCCAGATGTTTGTTACTACAAAGTAATCTTCCCCAATCCTTTTGGGCTGAAGCCTTGAACTGTGCTGTTTATATTCGTAATCGTTGCCCAAATCGAAGCCTGGGAGTAAACAAAACACCTTATGAGTTATTTTTTGGCATCAAGCCAACTGTATCTCACTTCAAAGTATTCGGACAGAAATGTTTTGTACTTAATAAAAGGTCTAAAGGAAAATTCGATCCTCGATCAGAAGAACATATATTTGTAGGATACTCAAATGAATCGAAAGCATACAGGTTGTGGAATAAAAATTCCAGAAAAATCGTTATAAGCCGAGATGCTAGATTCAGTGATGAATTTGAAAACTGTACTAATTATGATAAAGATTTAGAAGTTTTATTTCTCGAAAATATTCCTGATAAAAAGAAGGAAGAACCTCTGAATGTAAATCAAATTTCGGCTGATGAAATAACAGAAGACCCCTCAAATATGGCAGAAGCATCTGCTGAATCATCTGATAATGAAAATTCTGATTCTGAAGCACTACCTGAAATGCAGATTAAAAGGGGGCCAGATCGTCCAAGGAAAGTCAAGGCTGGGAAGCCAGGAAGACCAAAAAAGGAGTACCACAATATAAACATAGAAAAGGAAGAAGCACAAATTGCTGAAGAAGATACAAATCCGACATTAGAAGAAGCATTAAATGGAAGTTATGCTGAAGAATGGCATAAGGCTATGCAAAGTGAGTATGAAGCATTTGTTAAAAATGCTGCATGGAAATTAGTAAAGCGACCACACAACAAAAAGGCAATAGGATGTCGCTGGGTTCTTAGAACGAAATATAATGCAGATGGAACAGTTCAAAAGAGAAAAGCTCGATTGGTTGCTAGAGGATTTGCACAGGAACCTGGAATTGATTTTAATGAAACCTATGCTCCAGTAGCCAGAGCAAGTTCTATAAGAACTGTGATTGCATACAGTGCTGAACAAGACCTTATGTTATATCAACTAGATTTTGTTATGGCTTATGTTAACGGTGATTTAAAAGAAGAAATTTTCATGGAACAAGCTAAAGGTTTTGAAGACCAAAATAATCCTGATTATGTTTATGCTTTGCAAAAGTCTCTTTATGGTTTGAAACAAAGGGGAAGACAGTGGTATGAAAAATTAGACAAAAAACTCAAAAACTTTGGATTACAACCATTACAATCAGATAAGTGTGTATACAGGATGAAAACATCTCAAGGTGAGTTAATTCTAATTTTATATGTGGATGACTTAATAATAGCAACAAATAGCTGTGATTTATATGCTGAACTTAAAGGTTATCTTTCTAAAGAATTTCATGTTAAAGATTTAGGCAAACTTCATTATTGTCTTGGAATAGAATTTAATCAAGATGTAAATAATAATTCTATTAGTTTATCTCAGCAGAAATATGTTGATAATATTCTACGAAGGTTTAATATGCAAGATGCAAAACCAGTAGCAACTCCTTTAGATCCTAGTGTAAAATTAAGTAAAGAAATGTGTCCTTCTGAAACTGAAAAGGAAGAAATGAACAATGTACCTTATCGCCGTCTAATTGGTTCGCTTATGTATCTTTCTGTGTTTACTAGGCCGGATATTGCATATGCCGTCAGTCACCTGAGCCAATTTAATAACAATCCTGGAAAATTACACTGGTTGGCTGCAAAGCGCGTTCTTCGATACTTAAAAGGAACTAAAAAAATATTGTTTAAAATTTCGAAAGACTGGAAAAGCACTTATTGGATATACCGATGCCGACTGGGCGTCTGATGTTAATACTAGAAAATCGTATACAGGTTACCTATTCAAGCTAGCTGGAAATCCGATAACATGGGAATCACGAAAGCAACAAACTGTTGCATTATCAAGTACTGAAGCAGAGTACATCAGTCTTTCAGAAAGTGCCAAAGAAGCAGTTTATTTACGTCGTTTTCTTAAAGAATTAAATTTTACTGCTGATTATCCAACCATTATATATTGTGATAATCAAGGTGCACAAAAGCTTATGAAAAATGCTGTTTATCACTCACGTACTAAACACATAGATATTAGACATAATTTCAATCGTGAAATTTATGAAAGAAATGAAATAGACGTTAAATATGTGCCAACAGAGAAAATGCCTGCTGATTTACTGACAAAAACATTGACTGCTTCGAAACATTCTAAGTGCTGTAAATTAATTGGAATAACTGTAAATGATTAATGTTTATTTTTTTTTCCCAGCCGCCAATGTCGAAAGGGGGATTGTTGTATCATAAATTATAATACGACGTTTAGCTTAAGAGAGCTTCTCCTGACGCATGCGCCGTTCGCGTTTATCCGCGCGGTGAATGATGACGTAACTGTTTATTAAGTATGTATGTATATGTATACCATTCTTACTTCTTCGCCCTTTTTTTTTCTCTGCTGTATGCAACTATGTTTAAGTTAATCTCTGTCATTAAAAATGTTCATTGATATTACAATCTATTTAGGCTCATTTATTTCTTCAAAAATCAAGTCTAGAACCCATGGCAGAAATGCAAGTGAAAGCTTCGCAATATTTAATTCAAAAATCAATTTATGTGTAGACAGCCTTGTCTAAGCTCTTATTTAGAATACACCTTACTTGCTAAATTCATCTCGTGAAAATTCAGATCTCAGTTTCATTCAGCCTTGCTGCCATTTTTTTCTTTCTGCTTGGCCAATCTACCTGTCTTTGTAAACTTTCAGAAAGAGGCTATTTTGAATTATTTTATGCAACAATTTTTAAAATAATCAAATTCTTAACTAATTTTTACCTTTCGATATCTTTAAATCATAAACTAATTTAAAAACTCAATACATATTTATCTATATGATTCAAATATGGAGAACAAAAGACATTACAAATAATTAAAAATTAATTTCTGCATTTGAATATGTATAACTTTAAATACAACTTAAAAACAAAATTCAAAAAATTTGTTCTTTGCAAATCGAAGTTGCTTTCCAAGAATCCCGCCGGATAGGTATCAAAATTCAATTGAATCAAATATCAAATTCGGTTTCAAAGTGGTATATCGGAAATAGCTAGAATATTTGCTTCGGCAGCATTTCATAAAATACCAGTGTAAACATCTTTTGTCAATTTCTATTGGAAACATATCCAGTATGATCAGAGTTATTCCAGTTGCTGTAACAATCTATTCGAAATGTTTTCACGAAATCAATATTTTAGTTTAAAACATCAATTCGTTATGATTAATTTAATTCATTATTGTTACATTTGCTTATCAACATAGGAAAATCGCTTAATTTTGATTTTGTAATGAAATATTTTGTCACTTTAAAAATGAACACTTTACAGCAAATATTAAAGGTACATCGATATAAACGCAATAAATCAATGAAAATATTTTATAATCTCTGTCGCACTTTACAGTTACAGTAATTTTATAAGGTATTTCTCCCGCCTTCTTAGCATGCCTCCGTGGCGTAGTGGTCAGCACGCTCGACGCGAATTCGAGAGGTCCGTGTTTCGAGTTCCGGCGAGGGCATTACTCATTTTTCACATCTCCTGCTTCCAAGTAACCTAATGACTCTACAGTGGTGCCAAACTAAAAGGTGGTGAATGACGATTCTTCACCACCAGGATTTGGCGATAAAACCCCAGTCGCCACCAGGATTTGGCGATTTGGTTCTCCCAGTCAACCTTTAAAAAGGGTCCCCAGTCAAACCTTTAAAAAGGGGAGTATATAAGGTATTTCTCCCGCCTTCGTAGCATGCCTTCGTGGTATAGTGGTCAGCACACTCGACGCGAATTCGAGAAGTCTGTGGTTCGCGAGTCCCGGCGAGAGCATTGCTCATTTTTCACATCTTCTGCTCCCCTACAACCTAATGACTCTACAGTTTAATCGTAATCTTTGGCACTAATTACTCTTTTACTTTTGTTTAGCATTTATCTATTATTTAACGAAATTAATTAATGAACTGCATCTAAACTTTTTCTCATTCTCGGTTTGAAAAACTTTTAATGAGATTGTTTAAGAACAAATCAAGATCTGAATTAGCTCATTGTCATATTTATATCTGGAAAGAAATTTTCCCTTAATCTTTGTCGATGCATATTTCCATTATCAAAGTTTGCTTATATAATTGATCACAGATGCCCCAAATCATGCATACAACTCCATTTTTATAAATCTTTAGGATATTAAATGAAATTTAACATAATGCAATAGCATTTTCACGCTTAAACTATGAGGAGGTAAACATTAAATGTAATAAAATCTATATGGACCTAAAGTAGAAAAGGAAAAAATGAGCTGTCACAAAAATTTAAAACAAATTTTAAAAATAAGCTGCTAAAGTTCTAACACAGAAAACCTTTAACGCAGTGCAAAATATAAAAGAGAAAGCTTTTAATGCAAAGTAAAAATCAGAAAAAAGAAAGTTTTCACACAGTTGAAAACATATTTAAAAATTTTAACAACAAAAAAAAAATTAATATTAACAAACATTTTGTCTTAATTCTTCGATCCTCATAAGACTTCATTGCTGTAAAAATAGTTTTAGCATTCAGTCCAATCTACATTAGATTAATCTTGGTGAAACTCACTTAACAACATTAAATTCCTCTGCTCTAAATACAAAATAAAATGTATTAAAAAGGGGAAATCTTTAAAATAACTTTATAATTTCTTTTTTGAATTAAAGCACAACTATCCAAATGCTCATCACACAATATCAAGATATTCAATTTGTTTAATATATGCTCATGATTTGCCTTCAAAATTAAACTTTAGGTATCAAAAAATTTGCGTAACACATCAGTATAATTATATAGTCATTTAAAAACATTGTAAGGATCTTAAGTTTTACTAACGTTTATTTTATTTTAAATCTTTACTATCACTTCTTATTTTCTTCTTCCGGCCAGAATTAAAAGCGTTAACTTATTTATGCAAAATTTGTCTGGCGAACGCCAAGTACTTAAGTTGTGGCTTTTTGCCAAGCGAGAGAGAGGAAGGAGTTAGTCGAAGCAGGCCGCTTACCTAAGAAGTTTTACTCAGTTGCTGGTTGCCTTCCAGGCCAGAGGTTTAATCCTCTTGATAATTTTAAACGTATTGTAGTGTTAACAGTTCTCTGTACTACATACGGCTTCCTGTTAATATAAGGCCAATCTTCCACGTTTATCATTTCAAAGTTAAGTTAGCGTTTAGTTATATTTTTATATTCTTACGTTTAGACCACAAGTAGTGGGTCTTTGTATTCCGAAGTACGGAAATTATTGTAAAGAGAGAAAAATAAAGGGTTTTGTATACCCTTCTTGTTTATCCTGTCTACTTCCCACAGTTATTGAACATAGCTTTAGTAAGCTCCCTGTTCCGAGTCAGGTCCTTGCATGTTCCCAAAGAAAGTAAGACGGAACATTGAACCTGATAGTGGCGCCCAACGAAGAAGAAAATAATGGCCGAGTTTCAAGAAGAATCTGGGCTGCCTGAAGAAGCGGCTCAGAATCCAGAAATGCCAGCTGCCGCCCTGGAAGGATTTGGTTACATCGTCCAGACCATGCGCGCTTCGATGAAACCAGAAGCAATATTTAATGGAAACTCACCGGTAACCAGTTTTTTGGAAAAATTGGATGACCACTTCATGCTCTTCCCCGTGCACGAATTTCAAAAAGTTACCTTAGCTACCAGCGCTTTGAGGGGCCAAGCGCTTAATTGGTTCAAATGTATAGGCAGAAGTCTCTTAGGTCAAGCAGGAAGTCCCACCTATACTTACGAAAATTTCAAGACTGCCCTACTAAAAGCCTTCCCTGTTGTAAGGGATCGTGCGAAATTAGAAACGGAACTTTTCAGTATATATCAGCAAAGAATCGAAAATCTCTCAAGCTTTATTTTAAAAAAAATTCACGTCTTCAAACTCTTGTATGGAAACCGTCCGGATCCTGAGATAATTCAAGTGATTTTGCCGAGGTTACTTCCCTAAGTACAAGACTTTATTGAATTAAGGAATCCGACTACACTGGAGAAGTTATTTGAGCTAGCAATCCAGTTTGAAAGTAGAAGAACGGCGGACATTGAAAGAAGACGCCAATATCAACAGCGAAACCAATTTGGTGCGCCAAGACTACAGCAAACTCAAGCACACGGCTACGGAAGCAAAGCGAATCAGTGGGCAAGGAAACCCGAGCATTCAAACACAGCCGGCGAACGTCGACAGTTCAATAGCAATCCAGGAAAAAAGTCTCAAGGCCAGGGGAAAAAGAAGGAAAGCACGGAAATGAAAAATAATTTAAACTAAAACGGATTTCTGCTGACGGGAGGGTGCGGAAATCTGAAGGCCACGAAAACCCCTCTTCCTTCAAGTTAAATACAGTAATGGTGAAAAATTTGACTGTTCTGAAGATTGAAGTGTTGGTGAATAACATTCCAGCCACCGCACTCCTGGATACAGGCGCGCAGTGTTCCTGTGTGGCAGAAGATTTTTTTAGGAAGTATTTTCGTAAATATCGTATATATAATTCGGATAATACGACAGTGTTAGCTGCGCAAGGAGAAAGATGTAAGTGTATAGGTAAATTACCGCTGTATGTCCGTATCAAGGACGAACAAGTAAAGGTTATGTTTTTCATAGTAAAGAATCTGCAAGCACATATTATCTTAGGAATAGATTTTCTTTCAGAGGCACAAGCAACGCTAGATTTTAATGAAGCGTCCCTTAAGCTGACGATGAAACCAGTTCGTGAAGAAAAGGCTGAACCGCCGATGTTAAACCTTGACCACCTGCCTAATGAAGAGCAACGAAGAATCCGACAAGTGGTAAGTGAATTTGCTTCGTTATTTAGTGATATTCCAGGATTTACTCAGGTTACTAACCATAGTATTGACACCGGAGATTCAATGCCAGTTCGCCACAAAGCATACCGGTATGATAAGAATAAGGAAAAAATTATAGAATGGCATATCACCGATATGCTACGTAAAAAGATCATAACGCCCATCTCAAGTAGTTATGCTAGCCCGGTGGTTTTATGTAAGAAAAATAATGACTATCCATTGACACATCCAAAAAGGTGGAGATTCGCAATTGACTACCGTAAATTAAACTCCATAACTAAATATCCGGTATATCCGTTACCTATTATTGAAGAAATTCTAAGGAACATAACATCCACCAAATATATGACGACTTTAGACTTAACGACTGGTTATTTTCAAATAGGGGTTAGGCCTGAGGACGTGCCTAAGACTGCTTTTATAACCAAGTCTGGCACTTATGCATTTCTGCGTATGCCGTTTGGCCTTTCAGGGGCACCGGCAACATTTCAGCGATGTATGGACATTGTGTTAAGGCTTGTTCTTGGAAAGTCCACATTTATCTATTTAGACGATATCATTATTACTAGTGATAATCTCGACCAACATGTACAGGATTTAAGACAGGTGTTTTCTTTATTAAATGAGGCCGGTCTAAAAGTTAATATCGAAAAGTGCAAATTTGCAGCCCCTGAATTAAAACATTTAGGTTACAAAATATCTCAGAAAGGAATCGAGACAGACGAATCAAAAATAATCGCTGTACAAAAGTATCCGACTCCAAACACGGCGAAGAACCTCTCTTCTTTTCTAGGACTTTGTTCATATTATAGGTCCTTTATAAAAGATTTTGCAGCTATTGCTGAACCATTGTTAAAATTAAAAAGGAAAAAGGCAAGATTCTCGTGGACGGCCGAAGCCAATAGTGCTTTCGAAAAATTAAAACAAGCATTAACGCAAGCCCCTGTGTTGAAATTTCCTGAAAAGGATGAGAATTTAGAAATTTCAGCGGATGCTTCGGATTATGCGGTAGGAGCGGTACTTTCGCAAAATCAACAGCCCGTGGCATTTTTTAGCCGAACTTTAAATCAAACACAAAGAAACTATTCCGCGACAGAGAGAGAGGCACTTGCAGTTCTGTTAGCAGTGCAAAAGTTCCGTTGCTATTTTGGAAAGGCGCCAATAACAGTGTACTCTGATCATGCGGCGGTAACTAGATTGTACTCAGGGAAAAACTTATCCCCAAGGTTAATAAGATGGGCACTCAAGCTACAAGAATATAATCTGGTAATCAAGCATACCCCCGGGAAGGAAAATATCGTAGCAGATGCCCTATCCAGAATTAAAATAGATGAAGAAGGTAATACTGTAAAGGTGGCAATGCTCACAGCATGTACGATAAATTCCCGAGAAACTGTAATAACCGAACTGGGTAAGGATCCTGAGTTTGGAAGCATTTATGAGTATTTAAAGGATCCTGAAAATTTTAGCCACCAAGATATTGTGGCGATAAGAAATAGGGCGGCCCATTACGAACTAATAGATGGTCTATTATTTTATACAAAAACTACGAATTCCAACAACGAATTTCGACCTGTTATCCCAGCTAGTCTTAGATTAAATATCCTGCAGGAGCTCCATGACAGCCCTTTAGCTTCTCATGCTGGTATTCGAAAAACTATCCAACGCGTACGCGAGGCAGTCTATTTTCCTGAACTGCAAAAGTTAACAAGGGCGTATGTCCAGTCCTGCCCAACATGTCAAGCAGTTAATTATATTAATTTCCGCCCGGCCGGGTTTCTAAATAGTATTAAATCCGAATTTCCAAATTAAATAATTGGCATCGATTTATTGGGCCCTTTCCCAAAAAGTCAGTTAAATAAAGTCGCTATCTCCTTGTTATGGTTGATCATTTTAGTAAGTGGACCGAAATTGTTCCCTTAAAACGAGCCTCCGCGAAATTAGTTACTGATTCTATTTTAAATAAATATATTTTAAAATACGGGGCGCCCCTAAAAGTTATATCGGATAATGGTCCTCAATTTGTAAGTAATGTATTTGAAGACATGTGCCAAAAACTGGGCATACGTCATTTAAAAATGGTCCCGTATCGGCCGCAATCAAATATAGCGGAACGGGTCAATAGAAATATAGTGAAAATTATCCGTAGTTATGTTAAAAATTTTCATAAAAGCTGGGATAACTATGTCAATGAATTTGCTTTCGCCCTTAGGACCGCAAAACATGATACAACGGGCAAAACTCCTGCTGAGTTATTTTTAGGCAGAAAGATTATAACGCCGTTAGATAAATTACTTTATGTGCAACAAAGAGCCCCAGAATTTAAAATGGGTGATATAGAAAAACTAATTAAAGAAGCAAAAAAGAATACTGAAGTAGCACAGAGAAAACAAAAGCTGTATTATGACTTGAAACGACGGGGAGTAACTTATAAAGTAGGGGATGAAGTATTAAAAATTAAGCATTCACTTTCTTCAGCACCAGAAGATAAAACTGCCAAATTTTTTCCACGATTTGAAGGACCATATATCATAGAAAAAATAACTCACGCTGTAGTGGTGTTAAAAGCCAGGAATGGTGAAACCTGCTCCGCAAACATTGATCAAATCAAACCCTACTATGATCGTAATAAAATGCAAATATTTACAGATCTTTTGCAGGATCCGGCACGGCAGACACGGCAGGCACAAGCTCCAGACGTGGAACAACGACAAGTACAAGGGCAAGCCATTAAGAGGCAGGAGCAAGTGAAAAGAAAGTTTCCCCGCGGGAAAATTAAAGGTAACAAGAAAAAGAAGCCGTTCCACCGTCCAGAAAAGAGAGCTCACGAACACCCCCAGAATGAAGAAGGGAGAAGGACGACGTATGCAAAGAGAGCCAGGAGAAATGACGGCAACTATAACCCGGCTCTAAAACGGAAGATCTACTCATCCGACAGGACTCTCCGCAGCAAATGTCGCCGAACTGCGGAAGGGCCACCAGCGGCGGAGGAAAAGTTACAAGGAAAATTTGAACGGCCAGCAACGAGGTCCAAGCAGGAACGCGAAAGAAGTTTCCCGGTTCCGCCAAGACCAGCTGCCATCAAACGGCCAAGACCACAGGCAGAGGCGAAAAAGAAGGTATTCAAGGGTGACCGAACTGGAGAAAAGGTGTGGTGTGGTGAGTTATGGCAAAGCATACGAGGGCTATCTGCCTAAGGGAGGGATGCCTTCGTGGAGGACTTTCTAAGGGAAACTGGCTCGTATACACGTTACACATGTGGAGAACCACGAAAACGCCCATGCAGCCAGCCCGTTCGCGGGATTCGAACCTTGGACCGAACTACCACTGTTCAGCGACTTTACCGCTCGGCCGCTGGTGGGCCGAACTGGAGAAAAAAGAAAGCTTCTAGAGGAAGGCACTGAATGGCGAGCCCGCACACGAAGGAGGATAAATCAAACGAGAATCTACGCTACCTTCCAGTACTGGGCTCAGAAAAGAATGTCCGAATATCACAAAGATAAGTAAAATTTTATGTTACTTTGCAAACTTAAGTTAATCTTTCATTCTTACTGTAAGTGGCAGATTTCAAGAAGTTTTACCTCATGCGAGGTCTACCTTTATCGCCAAAAGGGCGAGAAATGAGTTGTTACCGATTTTGGTATTACGTTTTTTAAGTACTCGCGCGTAAAACTAAAGTTGATGTATAATAGCGATGTGTAAATACTTAAATATTGTAAAAGTTATTGTATAAATTTTATTTAAAACATTCTGGCAAGAAAGAAGTTTTAGTCTGAAAGACTTTTTGAAATGTAGTATTTCAATGTAGAAAGAATTGGCACTTGCTTTGAAAAGAACAGAAGTTAACAATGTACTACTAATGTATGTTTTCAAATGCGTAAAATTAACGGCATGTTAATATGTTCTTATATACAATGTGAACTGTTATTTTAAATGTTAAGAAATACCGTGATATGGTAAAAGTGAAAGTAATGTTAAAATTTTTTTTTTTATTCGTGTGACTGTAAAAAGGCTAAATTATGGTGAATATGTGTTAAAGGTTGAATGAATGTAGTTAGGCTCTCTGACGCTACACTTCAGAGTTAGCCACTTTCAGAATAGTACCTCAGGGTTTAGAGTTGAAGTTAGGGTGTGTTACGAGGTCTTGGTATGTTGAATTTTAACACGTTAGTGTTTTGATTGTAGGAGGAAGTGTTGAACACGTATACATAAACACATTCGTGTTTGGTGTTCTTTTACAACACATGTCAGAGAGCACGGGGAGAGATAATTAAGAAAGTCATGAATGAAATAAGAATGTTAAGAGAAATATAAATATGCATGTTACTTGCCATTTCATTGTGTAACATTTCATTAAACTAGTTTTCCTTCCAGAGATCTGGAAGGAACCAGATTTGAATAAAAGCTCCTGTTTAGATGCAGTACAGATGAAAAATTGCGTGTCCTTGGAGCTGCTTTTGTAAAAACAAATTTCTTTTTTTTAAATTTCTAGTTTCTAGCGAGAAATGTTTGTAAAAGATTGGCCTCGCGTTAGATTCTAGAGCTAAAATTTTCAACAAGGTCGTTTTAGACCTCAGTTTCAAACTAATTAACTCTGGCGGGAAGTATGTAAGGATCTTAAGTTTTACTAACGTTTATTTTATTTTAAATCTTTACTATCACTTCTTATTTTCTACTTCCGGCCAGAATTAAAAGCATTAACTTATTTATGCAAAATTGGTCTGGCGAACGCCAAGTACTTAAGTTGTGGCTTTTTGCCAAGCGAGAGAGAGGAAGGAGTTAGTCGAAGCAGGCCGCTCACCTTAGAAGTTTTACTCAGTTGCTGGTTGCCTTCCAGGCCAGAGGTTTAATCCTCTTGATAATTTTAAACGTATTGTAGTGTTAACAGTTCTCTGTACTACATACGGCTTCCTGTTAATATAAGGCCAATCTTCCACGTTTATTATTTCACGTTAAGTTAGCGTTTAGTTATATTTTTATATTCTTACGTTTAGACCACAAGTAGTGGGTCTTTGTATTCCGAAGTACGGAAATTATTGTAAAGAGAGAAAAATAAAGGGTTTTGTATACCCTTCTTGTGTATCCTGTCTACTTCCCACAGTTATTGAACATAGCTTTAGTAAGCTCTCTGTTCCGAGTCAGGCCCTTGCATGTTCCCAAAGAAAGTAAGACGGAACATTGAACCTGATAACATTAGTACAGTTCCTCACTTTGATTTATATATTTCATTTAAACCCCTTATGAATAGTATAATCTTATCACTGCAATTACATTAAATTTAAAAACGACCTTTTCCAAGTCTAAGAATAGTGTAACACTCTGTCTTGAAAATAAATGCTTATTTAACTCTCAAAACAAATTTAAATTAACTATTGAAAAACATTCGAAATTATCTTTAGAACGAATTTTTCAGACTAATTGCAGGACATTTACTTGTATATGTAAACTTTAAGTTATTCAATTATAAAATCATTGTTGAGCTTCATAGTACTTAAAGAAACGCATTCTATTTTGCAAGCGAAAATTAAATAAATGAAACTTAATAAATATTTATATGTTTCATTTTGTTAATTTTTGCTTGCTTGTTAATTTGCTTTATTAATTTTCGTTATTTAGCATTCTAATATCTAGCGCATCCATCTAAATGAAACTGCGCAGTTTCACTAGAGAACGTCTTTGGGAAAGCTGGAAGAAGTTCTAGTAGTTTTTTTCAAAATCAATTTCAAGAACAATTCAAATGGAAATCAGGGTGGACTTTACTTTTTGGCTACTCGGACACATGCGAACTGTCTCTTGCTTTTAGCACATGGCATACTGATTTGCCAAAAAATTCTTATGTATAATCCAGATAATAGCACTTGAAGTTTTAGTCTTATTTTACACCAAATGAATTACATTTATCAAAATAAATATCGAGACTTAATTTAATTATTCTTTATCTGTTTTAGCTTACAGGCAAAAGAAATTTATCAATTGCTGCCTATTATATATCCTCTTCTGTCCCTCTCAATTCATACAGCAGCTGTTGTTTATCTCTATAGTAATACTTTCTGCTCAAATTGTTATACGTAATTAATATACATTAAAAACAGTTACTTCAATTCACTTCTTTGTTTTGATACAGTCGAAAGAAAATGTCTATCCCCTTAGCTCTTCAGTTCACATCACATCCCATTTCCCTCCTTCCACTGCATTTATACTGCCAATGTAGAGCCAAGAAATAGAAATAAACGCAAAAATAGTTCTTAGGAAACTGACTTATGAGTTTATAAGTCAAGAACGAAAAGATGAGATCAGAAAGCATTAAACCAAACAGTTAACCTTTTTTGCCAAAATAAATAATAATGGTTCCTTAGAATTATATCATGAGTTAATAATTAAAAGTGGTTGTGTTGTATTTTAGGACCGTCAGTTCGTGGAGTTGGAGGTTCCTTACAACGGCCAGCCGAACCGACCTTCCTCGACGCCCCCTCTCTCGCCCACCCCTACCCTTTCCTTTCACGACAGAAACATCTTCCGCTCGTGCTGTGGACGGAGATGTGGAAGAAAGAAGTATCAGGTGAGTGCCTAGACCTCTTTTTAATCCCATATTTAGTACGGGTCTCCACTAACCTGTTTTTTTGCTAATCATCCCGCTAACAGTTGGAATAAATATTTGTATTGACGACGTTCTTAGTCCAGAAGAAATAGTAGCTTTATCTTTAGTTTGCAATAAATTTGATATTCTTATGCTTGTCACGTGTAAAACTAATTAATTGTAAATCTATAACCGAATTAAGACAACATCAGAGTCTAACAGACACAGGCTTGAATTATAAAACTTAAGAAAAAGAAACCTCTGGCAATAGTTACTCTCTTATAATCTAAAATAATGATTCAATGATGGTCTTAAAGATAATATATGAAATGATATGCGTATGCAATATACGTGATTTCCCATACAGTAGCAGTGTATTCTCTTCCATATCGTGGGTGTGGTAAATTCTTTATTAAATATTAGGTGCTTGCAGAATTTCGTCGATTTTAAAGCATATTTATTTATTTAATGGTATAAAAACAAATATACTTATTTTGCAAGTTCGCTAATGCAAGAATTAAGTTTGGCAATTCATGGCTTTCAGATACTTTAAGTCTTTTTGAATGTGACTTGCTACAGATATCAACTTCATCAATTCTAAACTTTCTATGCGATTTCTTACACATATCGGGGAAGAAAATATTCAGAGGGAATATATCGTTTTCAAAACGTTTGGAGTTTCACAGATGATCGGTTTCGCTTCCGCAGCAATCTCTTTTTAACTGAAACAAAAGAGCATATATTGGTACAAACACATTTTATCGGCTTCCTCTGCCTCTGATAAAGTGAGTTTATACTATCTTAGATAAATTGTAAGCTCATGAGCAAATTTTTAAGTTTTCAATATGCCAGAAAAGAAAACCACAAACCTTTCAACTCGCAGTAACTTATTTGCAACCTAACAAACTTCTGTAAGCATTTAATATCACGCCATAAAGGACAAACTAATCATGATTGCTTTGAAAATGTGCTGTTACGGCTTTAAAACTGAACATTGTAATGATAACTGTATGGCTTGTTGCATCATATTACAATTTTATGCATGACGTTTCAATAGTAAAAAGAGCTGTACAGTTGTAAAACTATTCTTTTCGAGTTTTTCTTTGTGTTGCTAACATACATGTATATACTATACATACACATACCAGACGTATAGGTACTTCATGCAACCTTCTCCATGGCAAGACTTACATGAATATTCACTTAACCGTAGTTTGGTGTTTCTGGACATACATGGGGGCGCGTTTTCGTATTAGTAGAGGACAAACCCATCAGAATGAAAGCCGCGTTTTAACAGGTTTAACTAATAAAAGATGAAGCTTCCAGAGAGTTCACCTGCCAGAGACATTTATAGATGTACCCGAGATCTTATTGAAGCCAGTTAAATAAGTTTCATACCATTATGCAGCCAGATCAACACATACAGTCTTCGCTGGCACATGAAATCTATGGATTCAATGGATTTTCTCGAAACACAGATATACAGTATAGTCCCTTTACACTTCCGTCTGCCCGAAACAATTAGATACACATCACTGCTATGAATTCATCAAAAGTACTATGGTTGCACTTTGCTTCTAAGGCCCATATAAAGAAAGAAACGCTTTACAATCTTAACGCTGATATTAACTGAAGCATCAACTTAGAATTTTAATGTTACCTCCTAAGTCAACGTGGTAAAAAAATTCTTATCAGCTGATGCTAATTATTTTCATTCGGAGTCATTTCATAGCTTGGCTAAAAAAATTGTAAGTTCGAACCTTTGGTGAAATTCTTTCAATCGTTGTAAAAAAATAATTATGCAGGGTTTCATTTATTTTTACTAATAGTTATTTTAATTTGTTAGCCTTTTCTGTCTTCTCTTGTTACCCTTTTCCTAGCCCAGGATGCAAATTAACTAGGTTGAAGAGTGAACGAGTGTATTTAAATTGAAGTAGCGAAACGTTTGATCAGAGTTTGGTTTCTCTATTGTGAGCACACGTTGCTATTTCTTCCAGCTGTTAATCTTGAATATCAGCTTCGCATTCTTGCCGCTGAATTATTATTCTGCCACTGTAGTTCTGAGTCAACCTATTAGATTAAATTAAATTGTGTAGTATTGTATTACTCTTACCCTTAAATTTAGTATTACCTGTCTTTTCTCACAGCAAATGGTCTGTGTCACTGTAAAATATTGTGTTCAATAAAAGGATCTTTTGCACCCTTCCCATGCTGTGTTCAACTTCAAGCAAGAATTTTCAAGGATTAAAGCTCCGGTAGATGTAGTTACATTTTATGATAGCGAAGAAAACTCATGATGGAGTTAGAGGAAATTGGGTAGAAATTTGGTCAAGTATTTTATCATTAAATTTATTAATTATGTTTTTATAAAAATAAAACAAAAATTTATTTCTTACAAATATAGAAACATAATAAACGAATATACATACAAAAATAAATAAAATTTAGGTTAGTATGTTTATATTTCAGATCATTCAGTCTTTTCTGTATTTCCAATTTTCTGAAGAAGGTATCTAATGTAATTTGCGTTTTCCTTTTGCGCTCTGTAAGAAGTTGTTGGTAAGTGGATAAGGCATCCATAACACCTCGTCTTGTCTTTGAACTCCTCCCAAAATGTGGATCATTTTCAATAAATTGGTACATAATTTCTGTTATAGTGGTCAAACTGGTTTTCAGAAACGCTGTTAAAAGTTCTTTTTGCTTTTCTTCAGAATCACTACTTTCAATATTTTTGTGGGGCCCACCAGCGGCCGAGCGGTAAAGACGCTGAACACTGATAGTTCGGTCCGAGGTTCCAATTCCGCGAACGAGCCGGCTACATGGGAATTTTCGTGGTTTTCCTCGTGTGTAACGTTTATACGAGCCGGTTTCCCTTAGAAAGTCCTCCACGAAGGCGTCCCTCCCTTTAGGCAGATAGCCCTCGTGTGCTTTGCCATAACTGAATAATCCAATCCAATCCAATATTTTTGTGTTTTTCTTGGTCAGCTAATTTCTTGAGCTCATCATTAGAAATACTTGCTGCTGTTTTTTACACTATTTCTTCGACATCTTCCACATTTACCTCATATAAACCGGTTTATTTCGGTAATTCCATTATTTCTTCCACTATTTCATTTATATCGATAGAGTGCCCAGAGTTACCGCCCTTGCTTAGATCTGGCCAAATGTTCTTCCACATCCCTTTCAAACATTTTTCTCTTACCTCATTCTAAGAAAGATTTATGTTTTCTGCAGCATTCATGATATTGTAGTTTTTGCTAAATTCTCTTACTGATCGTTTCTCTGTTTTTGTCTGATCGTCTGTTTTTTCAAACATGTGTCTAAATGTTCGGCGCAGGTAATAAGCCTCAAAATTTGATATAACGCCTTGATCCATTGGTTGGATTAAGGCACTTGTGTTAGGCGGAAAGAAAACCACCTTGATTAGAATGCATGTTATTAAGTCAGATAAATTCGTTGGATGGCTTGGAGCATTATCAATTAAAAGTAGTGATCTTAATTCAAGTTTTAATTTCGCAAAAGCATTTAACATACGGGCAAAAATATTCAGTGAACCAATTCTGGAAAATTTTCATAGTTAATTCATGATTTTTTATTAGACTCTCAAATTACCGATAAAGGTTGATTTGGATATTCCTTTCATCGCTCTTGTGTTTTTTCGAATGGTTAACAAGTAGTGGTTTTAATTTTAAATCTCCTCTTGTATTACCACCCAGTAGAAGTGTTAAGCGATCTTTTGCAGCTTTAAATCCTGGTGCACGTTTTTCTTCACGGCATAGAATTTCATTTTTGGCATTCTTTTCCAAAATAGGCTTGTTTCATCAACATTAAAAACCAATTCTGCAGGATAGTTTCCTCGTTCAATTATTGTTTTTAATGTCGCTGGGAATTCAGCCGCCGCTTTCGTATCATCACTTGCTGATTGTCCTGTAATCTGTATGTTATGAAGATTATTTCGATGTTTAAATCTATTAAACCATCCTCGACTTGCAACGAAATTTTCACTTGTGTCACTTGTCTCAACTCGAATGTAATTAAAAATTCTTCTTGCTTTTTTCAGTATAATAGATTGGCTTAATGGCATATTGCGTTCAATTTCGTCGTCAATCCATACAAAAAATCGTTTTTCCATTTCCTCTATTGTATTATTTCTAGAATGGGTAATTCTAGTTGCAGAGCTTGTCGTAGTTGCATTTGCCGATGACAGTATTTTTTCTTTATTCTTAAGAATAGTCCTTATTGTTGAAGTTGCCAAATTCAATGTAGCGCCAATTTGAGATTGACGTTCACCAGTATTTAATCTTCTAATTACTTGCATTTTAGTTTCTAGTGAAATGCTTTTTCTTGTTGTTTTATTTTCCTGTTTTCTATTATCACCCATGATAAAACCTAAAAATCAAAATATTTGTCTCTTTATTAATCGCTATATTATATAAATTTATATTTACAATAACGTCCACAAATATTTGAAACGATAAAAATACGTTCGTATAACACCGCAGGAAAGAAGAAACACAGATAAACTGCTTCGGATATCGGGAAGCCTAACGCTGCATGCAATTTCGGGGAATCCCACAATTCAAATAAAAGAACATTAAACTGAACCAGCGCTAAAGGAAACAGCGTTAAGCGAGGTCTTACTGTATGTGGAAATCTAAATTTCGACTCCGCGCTCTAAATGCGCATTGATAATGCCTGCACAAATTCATCTATATAAAATTTTGTCAATTCACAAAATAACAAAAAATTTTATAATCCATCCAGCTGGACTAACCATAAGAAAAATAATCAAAACAATATAAAAATTAAAATCAAAAATCAGTATATCAAAATGCTATAACCCAATAAAAAAATAAAAGAATTCAAAATAAAACAAGGTGTCATATATTTTATAATATCTCTTCAGAGAGCTGATGCCAAGGGCAATGATAAATCGACAAATGACGAGGTAACATTTATATGTGCATTGTACGTTCTCTTATATTTTTAAATACTTGTCGTGATTCGGAGCCACTCTTAATAAGCTTTGAATAAAAGTTTTATTTTATTTAATTACTTTTATTATCATAAACAGGTCAGAAGAATGATAGTGCTATGAAAAATATTTAATATCAGGAAAAATATTACTTTCATGTGTTTATTCATCCGAAAATCAATTTAATTTAGATTTAGCACAAACACTCCCTAATATCGGAAAAACTTTTGCCTTCGTATAGTTATTCATACTAAAGGCAAGTTAACTTAGATTTTGTGTAAACGCTTTCGGAAAAATAATAGTCTTTTACCTTATATTAAAAACAAAAGCAAATAATTACTGAAGTGCTTAGAAATTCGAATTTCTTAAACGTTTTTTGCTATACAGTTAGTTCACTGAAGATATTGTAAACAAGATAGGGTCTAAAAAATAAAAAACGAAGACATGTTTATTCTTAAAATAAGCCTCCCGGCTAAAGGAAATTAAATTTTCCCCGTCAACTTATATTTATTTAACTTCTTCTGACATAAAATATATTCATTTCATTAATAATAAAAATCTGATGTAGATACCCCTTGACTTCCTTGTACGGCATATTAGACCAGACACATTTTTGCTGCATTTTATCTAAATGTATTTCTTCGAATTTCATTAGAGATATATTTCTCATTCAATCAATTCGCGGCAAGGCAAAAGTTCATAAAATGTCAAAACATCTTCATAAAAAATTGTAGAATACAGAAAAGCCTAACACCAAATACAGTTAAAAAAATTCTATAATTAAAAATTAGTGTTTCTACACCAAAACAATCACGTCGAACAACAGGCATGACAAAATTTTCAGCATACAAAACTGAAAGTTAACTTTTGGTCTCACTACGCAAAAAAACACTGCTGAAGTTAGTGCGCCAACTGACTTAAATAACTATTCCACTAAGAGTTTTAAGTGTAAGCAAACGGCGGCCTCGTTACGCTTATTGTTACTTTTAAATTGTTGATAATTCTACAACTATTGCATGCAGATTAACTAAAGATATAAAACCCTTAACCACAACATAAGAACAACATAACTCAATCACTTTTAAAGCAAAAAATGCACGATTTGCCATCATATAAGAATAAAGAAACTGAGCTCTTTTAGCCGGGTAACATAGTGGGAATATATATAGTATATTCCCAATCTGTTAGATATATATTACGTTTTATAGTATATTTATATAGTATGTTTTTATTATCATAAACAGGTCAGAAGAATGATAGTGCTATGAAAAATATTACTTTCATATATTTATTCATCTGAAAATCAATTTAATTTAGATTTAGCACAAACACTCCCGAACATCGGGAAAAATTTTGCCTTCGTATGTTTATTCATACTAAAGGCAAGTTAACTTAGATTTTGTGTAAACACTTTCGGAAAAATAATAGTCTTTTACCTTACATTAGTATAAGGTAAAAGACTATTATTTATATAGTATATTTATATACAGTTATATATAATTTACTTATATTATTATTATATAGTATATTTATATACGGTTTGGTGTGGCCGAGTGTAATAAAAAAGTGTTTTGATTTGGTTTATTGAGATTAAGGCAAAGCACACTAGGGCTATCTGCCTAAGGGCAAGGATTCCTTCGTGCAGGACTTTCTAAAAGAAACTGGCTCGTGTAAACGTTATGCATGGAGAAGACCACGAACATGCCAAAGATAGCCAGTCGTTCGCCTTTAATCGGAACCCAAGTCGGAACTAGCAGTCTTCAACAACTTTATCGCTTGCCCGTTGGTCGGCTACAACAACGAAAAAGCCAGGTGCACAACCAAATGTTACAGTAGATGCATATACAAAATTTGAACGTTCTACGGCTACTAATTTTTGAGGAATGCGAAATGCTTACACACATAAGTACGCACAGACGTCACGAAAAAATCTCTTCTGAATCCCTTTTCAATCTCTTTTACTATCTATTTTAGAAAAAACGAATCCTTTATTTTGTTCGTACATACAAATGACACGCAAAAAAAAATCATGCAAATGGATTCGAGAGCAGTCAAGGTGGATATTTTAGTTGAAATATGATATCGGAAATTTTTCATATTTACAATACTTCCTTTATTTTGTATAAAGAAGTCAAAATTTTTTTTAATTCTTTCGAAAGTCCATTCGTTTTAAAATAGCGTCTATTTACGTTAAGCAAGTAGTTAACACTAATTCTTATTTTCTGAATGGTTACATGCCTGTACGTTAGCGCGAATATAGGTTTACGCCTCCTTCAAATCAAATTTTCAACTAACTGAACTATCTCATGATTCAACATACATTTCAGCTTTCAACTTTTTACTTCCTTGTACGAAGTAAAAGAAGTATTGTAATCATGAAAATTTTCGGGTGTCATATTTCAACAAAAAGATCCATTTTGATCACTATCAAATGCAACTGAGCGATGTTTCTGTGTTTCTGTGTGACATCTGTACGTAAAGACAGAATAAAGGACTCCTTTTTTTTTCCAAAACGGGTTGCAAAAAAGGATTTAAATGGATTTAGAAGATATTTTTTCGTGACGTCCGTACGTATGCATGTATGTATCTCGCCTAACTTAAAAACGAGTAACCTCATATCGTTTAGATAGCCTCAGATTTGTATATAGGGCTGCTATAACATGTAGTTGTGCGCCTCCCTTTTTGGTTGCAATCGGCCGCACAAAAAATATAGAGAGAGGCCCACCTACTCTATTACTCGCCTCGCTAAGTTTTTTATACTTATATGATGGTAAATTGCGAAATTTTTGCTTTAAAATTGATTAAATTATGTTCTTCTTACCTAAATAAAATTTGAAAGGTTTTAAATTTTAATGATCACCCAAAAGTTTTTAAAAATTCTAATAAGTTTCGGATTTTAACGGTCGCCCAAAGGTGTTTTGTTTGCTAAGGTTTTCTACTCTTTCGCAGGCTAGCAGTCTGCTCTTGCACTCATTCCTCCTAACTTTTGGGGGGGGGGGTCTTTTTAGCTTTATTTATTAAGCATCGTCTTCTTCGCACCTATGACACATACTGTCTAACCACACTAGTGAGAGCAGTTTGGCTGAGAGCCAAGATGGGTCAGTTTAATTGAAGGGGTGTGGGTGAAAAGAGTGGGTATTTTTCCCTCTCGGAGGTCGTAGCGGTTGTAACAGCTTTAATATCGTTATTAATCTCTCTCTTGCATTTGAAATAGATGAATAATAAATAATGTACATGTTAATGGCAATATTGAAACGCAGGCTCGAGAGCCGCATGCATTTTCTCGCACGAAGCATGTAATTATTTTTTTAAGTAAGTTTTTATACCTTTTCTTCTTTTGTTTGTATGTTGCCATTTTTTGAGTGTAAAATAAAAGTTATTGCTGTGTTCCATCATTGGAATTTACTTCAAACTTTTTAAGAAGTATCACAGGGTGTGGGTGAAAAGCACGGGTATTTTTTTCCACTCGGAGGTCGGGGGGTCATTTAGTTCTTTTTCTTACAATCGTTGAGCATCGCTGTTACTGACCTTCTTTTACTTTCAAATCTTCACTTTTACGATGAGTTCTAGCGTTCCTGAAAGCTCTAGAAATAAACCTTTCCGCAGCGATTTTAAGAAATTAGTGCATAACGTGATTAAAGTTTGTGATAAAGAATCACAATTAGGAACACTGACCATCCCAGTTACGCAGTCAAAAATGTAAAGGGGGGGGAAAGGTATGGCATGTTTAATTAAAACTAAAATAATTTTTATGCAACCTCTTCTCATTAAATTGCTTTATTTTATTTATAGATTATTTGATTATATTAATAAATGTAATTTATTAAAGAATATTTTAACAGATAAAAGTATTTCATTCAATGATTGAAAATATTAAAAATTAACTAAGATGTATTATCTAAATTATTATTAATTTAATTGTTATCTATTAAATATTATTATTAAATTAATATTATTTATTAAAATATTTATAAACTGATGATGAATTGTATTAAGACAAACAGTTTACTATAACAGTTCTTGTTTTTCGGTGCTACTTTGGTAGACGGTTGCACGGACTTTGGCGATTTTTTTTAGGCGAGCTATACGACTTGTAGTAAACCCATTGCTGGACAAGTTATTTATGGTAACCGATACTTTGTTCTCATTTTATTTGTAAAATAATGCGTTTTTTATGCATAAATTCCGTGTTTTAAATATTATTTATGGCTTCTAAATATTAAAAATCAATTTAATTTCTCGTTTTAATTTGAAGTAAAAATTTTATTGTTTATGATATTTTATATAATTTTATGTTGTGGATGAAGTAATCAATGACGTCACCTTGCTTTAAAAGTAATTGGTTTTAAAATCTATAAATTTAATCTAATGTTTTAAACATTATTTATGGCTGTTAAATATTAAAATGCAATTTAATTTTGCATTTTTAAATGATTTTATTATGTATGATTATTTAAATAATTTTAATTCTATGCGTGATGTAATCAGCTCCCTGATTGGGTACTGAATATTTGTGCATTACCGTGCCATTTTAAAATTTTATTATTCATCTCTTTGAATTCCTTAGATATCATAGGGAACAGATATGTCCCTTTAAAGATTAATGTTGTTATTGGTAAGTACCAAGAATTATTGGTATCGGAATAAAAAAGTTGTCCTTTCAGACCTTGTTTTGGCCAACCTAGCATTCCTATTTAAAGATTTATTTATAAATTGCTACAAGGGTCAAAGGAAATTTATTTTAAATTTTCGGAGGAATCCTCGCTAATTGCGTCTTCAATGAAGTGCGAGAAATGTGAATCACAGACGAAGATCGTTAAAAGAACCGATTCTGTGGACGACCGTATATGGTATTGTGGTCAAGATGGAAGAAATGACCGCTGTAACGGTAAAAAAAAATTATTAGACATTCCTCCTTTTTTACCGGCAGTAAACTTCTAATTGTTATTCGTTCTGTTATTTCAGTTGTGTTTAAAGTTATGGTGTGTGTGAATAAAAGTTATGTTTAAAGAAACATATAAAATATGTAAAATATATAAAAGAGGTAAAATATTATTACAAATTGTATTTATGATAAATTACTGTCTAACTATTCTTCACTGTCAAAGCTTCCTGATCTCAATAAGACTGTTAAGCATAATACTATGCATTTCATTGAAACCATTAGTCCTCCTGTTTCATGTAAGCCAAGGAGATTAGCTCCAGATAGATTAAAAATTGCTAAGCACGAAATTCAGAAAATGATCAATTTAGGTCACATGCGACCCTCCAAAAGTAATTACTCCTCTCCTCTTCACATGGTGTCAAAAAAGTGCACAAACGAATTGAGACCTGTGGGAAATTTTCGGAGGTTAAACGCTCAGACATTGAAAGATAAGTATCCTATTCCCAATATTTGCGATTTTGCAGCGGAGTTACATGGAACAAAGGTATTTTCACGATTACATTTGGTTAAAGCATATCACCAAATTCCAATTAATCCCTCTGATATCCATAAAACGGCTTTTGCCACTCCTTTTGGACTCTTTGAGAGCGCAAGAATGCAATTTGGGTTATGGAATGCAGCTGCAACCTTTCAACGCTTTATTGTTGAAGTAAATCGCGAGCTGTCAGGAGTATTTGCTTTTGTTGACTATATATTGATAGCGTCAAAAGACGAAAATGAGCATATGATACACTTAAAAGCTCTTTTTGGAAGATTAAGTAATTATGGGTTAAGACTTAATGTATCTAAATGCAGTTTTGGTTTAACTTCTTTGGAATTTTTGGGTTTTCATGTATCTGAACAGGGTTTAAAACCTTTACCCGAGAGGGTAGAAGCTATTGAAAAATTTCCTAAACCAAACACATTAACTCGGTTAAGGAAATTTCTTGGCATATTTAATTTTTACAGACGTTTTGTCCCAAGCGCTTCACATGTTTTAGTTCCCTTAAATAGGTTACTGGAAGGCCGCATTAATGAAAGGAAACCTTCACAACCAAGCAAAGCAAAAGAATATTCTTTCGAATGGCGACGACTAAGTCGAGAAAGCATTCGAAAATGCAAAAAAGGCAATTGCCGAGGCAACCCTTCTCAAACACCCAATTCCTGGTGCAACTTTGAAACTTTGTACTGATGCATCGGACGTTGCGGTTGGTAGCTCATTAATGCAACTGCATAATTCCGTTTGGAACCTATTGCGTTTCTATCCGTTAAACTCGGCAAAAGTCAAAGGAAATGGTCAATTTATTATCGAGAACTATTGGCAATTTATTTGTCTATTAGGAAGTTTCGGCATATGCTTGAAGGCAGGGTCTTTACAATCTACATTAACCAAAAGCCCTTAATATATGCTTTTAAGCAGAAGCCCGAAAAGTGTTCTCCACGACAACTTTCTTATCTTGATTTTATTGGCCAATTTTCCACTGACATACGATACATCAAAGGTATCTTATCTAGGGTAAAAATAGATACAGTATCTGATAATCAACACATTGATTATAAAAAGTTATCAGAAGCACAAATTCAGGCTCTGAAATTCAAAATTCCTTATCTCAATCTTCACCAGTTTTTAAACTTGAGAAATATTACTTTCCTTTAGAAGATGTTACTCTTTACTGTAATATGGACACAGGTATATCTCGACCGTTCATACCTGAATCTTTTCGCTCTAAAATATTTCAGAAGATTCACTGTCTTTCTCATGCTGGTATTTCAACTTCAACAAAATTAATTACTAAGCGCTATTTTTGGCCTAATATGAAGAAATTTATTAAAACTGCAGTTCAATCATGTCTACAGTGCCAACGTTCTAAAATTCATAGGCAAACGAAATCACCGTTGGGTACCTTTTCCTTGTCTGATGCAAGATTTGCACATATCCATATTGATTTCATAGGTCCTCTTCCACCGTCTGAAGGTAACCGTTATTGCATGACAATTATTAACAGGTTTACCAGATGGTCAGGAGTCATACCTACTGTCGATATGTCAGCTCAGACGACTTGCAAAGTGTTAGTGCATAACTGGATAGCAAGATTTGGCTGCCGGTATTAATAACAACTGATCAAGGCCGAAATTTTGAATCTCACTTATTTAAGGATTTAATGAAAACTTTGGGCACACATCGCATTAGAACTACTGCTTATCATCCTCAGTCCAATGGACTGATTGAGAGATTTCATAGGCAACTTAAAAGTTCAATAATGGCTCATAACAACCCAAAATGGACTGAAATTCTGCCTGTTGTTCTGTTGGGTATTAGATCTGCCATTAGGAAAGATATAAATGCTACTTGCGCTGAACTTATCTACGGTACTACACTTAGATTACTGTCAGGTATGCTGAATGCTACAAATATTGTATCGCCTACTGAATCTTATGTGTCACAACTTCGATCAGTCATGTATTTAGTTAGATCTATTCCAACCTCTAGGCGTATTCAATCACCAATTTATGTATATCCAGCACTTCAAACCTGTTCTCGTGTATTTCTGCGTATCGATTCTGTTAAACCACCTCTAACTCCAACTTACACTGATCCTCATACCGTGCTTAAACGAATTAATAAAAATTTTATTATTGAGGTAAATAACAAAAAGATTACAGTTACAATCGATCGTGTAAAACCAGTATATATATTGTCAGAATGTATAAATTCACCTTTAATTCCTCAGTTTCCACATGAAGTCTGTGAAGACTCAAAAATTGTTCCAAAACAAGTAGTTACCCGAAGTGGACGTCGTGTTCATTTTCCAAAAAAACTAATTACTGTAATATGATTAAAGTTTTCTCTTGTGGTTTGCTGCAAATGTTACAGTGTATAGATATTTGATTAATTTTTTTTTTGCATATGTATTGAGAGTTATATAAAATGCTTATTAACTTTTCCTTATTTCTGTTTAACTAAGTTATGCATTGTATGGGTATATATTCCAATCAGAATTGTAAATGTATTATTACTATTTATATATTTGTATTTCTTTTTGTACGTACAGTTTTAAAGTATAACTGTTATTTGAATGTGCATATCTTAAATTGGAAATTTACAGCCAACCCCTTTTGTGTCGTGACTGTGTCACTGGGGGGATACTCTGTGGCAATCTAATGTTTGACTGCGTGCGCAGCCAATCCACGTCATGTGGTGTATGTAAAAACTGCTAGCGCGGCAAGTGAACTGCTAGTGAACTAGCTCACTTCGCCCTTAGCTGCAGCATAAGATGTTTGAATTTTAGTTTAGTGGTTTTGTTATTCGTTCTGTTATTTCAGTTGCGTTTAAAGTTATGGTGTGCGTGAATAAAAGTTATGTTTAAAGAAACGGAGTCATGTCAATTCAAAGATATACAACAAGCACATAACCACCACGCCACCATACTTTCATTTTTGCTCTAGTGTACGAAGCGTTCTTATTTACTTATTTCAAAGTATTTGAACATAAGTAATATTTTAATTCTTTTAAACGTTATACGATGGTTTTTAATTCAATATTCAGTTTAAGTAATATTTTAATCCAATTAAACGTTAGCGCAATGCTTTTATAGCAGTGTTTTTATTCTATTTCATTGCTATATGAAAGCAATAACTTAACCTTACAAAACAACGTTTTCAACAAAGAAAATTAATCTATTATTTTTAACGATATTTATTTTTTTTAAAGTTTCGAATACTTTACTAGGGGTAAAATACGTAATAACAGCGTTTTCAAAGATGGCTGACAATTGTAAAACACCGCCAACAATTGCGCCAAAGTAAATAAGTGCAACCGTCTACCAAAGTAGCACCGGTTTTTCTTTGAAATGTCATGATCTTATGTTTCTATGCATTTTAATATAATTCTATAATTTTAAAATTTCACGGTACATCAGCTTAAAATATATAAAGCGCAGTCAAAAATTTTCTGTTGCGCAGCACTCGAAAGATAGAGAGTGAAATAGAAGAACCATTCAAATCTAACTGGGCTATTGCACTCACCCCTGCATTACTGATAGATATGCCCACTTCCGCCCCAAACCGGATGTTTACATAAATTTGGAATACGTGGTCGGACACAGTTCAACAGCAAAATCACAAAACTTTTAAAATCCACATAGCAGCAGATGTTTAGAATTCCTGATGTAATGAGAAGTGGTGGGATACTTTTTTTTTTCAGTCTTTTCTGAGTTCATCTCATCAATATTCAGTTTTTTTAGTAAGATGGCTCATAAAAATTTCTTTTGACTTTTTATTATTAACTAGCGGAAGTACCCGATGCCAGTTAAGTTAGATTGAGAGTAATGCATCTAACAACAGAGAGAAACCGCTGTAATCCTTCTTTATTGATGCAAAAAATACGATTCAGAGCCATACATTTTCAGTCTGGTGCCATATGGAGCCCACATAAAAAATAAGTTAATTCTTTCTTATTATATCAGCAACAATGGCATGCAGTTTTTAACGATTTTCGTATTTCTAATGAAATATTCGTATAAGCTCAAGTTCCATCCAATATTTCACCTATGTTGAATTTTAGTCTATTAAATGTGCCAAAACATTTATCATAATTGATCAGAAATCAATAAGGCGAACAATCAAACACAAAAACAGACATTCTTCTTTACATGTATAGATTTTGTAAAACTTACAAATTTTTTGATTAACAAACTCTACGATTTGAAAGTGAGCAGTAGCAACACTTTTCGAAATAAAGCATTTTTATCTCCAGTTCGAGAGACTGTTGCCACTCGGAAAAATGAGTGTGAAAATTAGCGCTTTCAGAGTTTTTAATTAATATTTCGGCCGATTAATGTCGTACGAAGATGGGAATAGTCGAAATGCCTTCCCACGAATTTTTGGAATCGGGAATAATGTATTTAATGTTTGGCAATGCTATTTTTATTTTTGTAGAACTTAAATTTTTTTTATTAACAAACTCTAGGATTTGAAAGCGAGCAGTGGCAACAACTTTCGAAATAAAGCAGAATTTCATCTCCAGCTTGCAAGACTGTTGCCACTCGGAAAAATGAGGTCGAAAATTATCGTTTTTCCGAGTTTTTAATTAATATCTCTGATTTTAGCTATTTTGTTTTTAGCAAAAATGTGTACGTAGACCTTTTCCAGGACCCAGAAATTAATCGTAGAAAGTTTGGAGACGATAACTATAGTAGTACTGAGTGAACAAACACACACACAGACTTTCCTCTTTTTATCACGTTATAGATATCACATTCTTCGCATTTATAACAACATAAAATTCAGCTTAACAGAAAAATCATAAAATATTTTAAACGTTATATTCGCTATGATATTTTTTTAAACTAGCGGCTTGTGAACAAACCAAATGCAAGAAACAAAAAAACCAGAAACACACTGACCAACAACATAGATACTCTAAAAAAATTTCCTTTTGAGCAGACCGAGTTCAGAAAACAAAACATGCAATCCAATACATAAAAAATACTAACAAGCTTAAAAATGTTTAAAAATCAAATACTATTTTTCATTCAAGCAGATCAAGTCCAAAAATCAAAACATGTAAACAGAAGCAATCCAACATAGGAAAAAATGATAACAAATAAAATTTGATCCAAGAATCATAAAACCACTATAACAAGATAAAAAGAAGAGTTGATTCTTAAAATCTGTACCATTAGAGCAATACTGGTTTTTGAAATTAATTAATTTGCCATTAATAATGGCAATGAAATTGAAAAGCAAAATATTTATCCTAAATGCCTTGAACTTATTGAAATTAACAAAGAAAACACCGAACAGAGTACCTTCATCTACAAATTTACAAACCCAACAACATTACTTCAGTTGGTAAAAGAAGATTTTTCAATTTCAAAGCAATTAAAACTAATTACTGGAAATTAAGTATTTCCAGAAAAATTATTGCTAACTGTTATTAATCAAAATTATTTGTAATAATAGCAATAATTTTTCAAAAGAGCTTAGTTTATTAATTAAATAGCTAAAAAATAACAAAATTCCAAATAATTTCATTAAAAAAAATCTAGTTGAAATACAATTGTCAATTCAAAAATTACTTTTGCCACCACAAAGCAGTTTTTTCGTGATAGGCTTCACCTAAACCATTATGGCGGTACAATCTGGATGTTCTTAATATTCAGGCACTCTTGTCTAAATTCTTACATTAGTTTTAATTTAGATAACACTGTCTAATAATTAACTCTCTTGTATTAATAAAAATGGGCTTGTTTTAACTTCCAGGTCTTAAGAACTCTTAAAATGAGGTCTATATTATGTAACATTTGAACATTTATTTCGTTTCCTACCTTTTTCTCTTGTACCTGTAATTGTAATGTTTCTGATAAATTTCTGGTTTGCATTCTCTAAGATTACACACAGCTTTCCTCACGGTTATTATACGTAATATTCGTTATTTCTTCATTACAGTTTTAATACCATAAGCTTCTTTTAATTACTAGAATTACGTTTCTAACTTCTCCGAACTAACTTTTCTTCTCTTTTCCTTTTTCATTCTTTTTTGGCTTTTATCCGCCTTCCATGAGTTATCAATACGCTTCTGGTTTTTTGTATACGATTTGTTCAGAACTGAATATGGGATAGATTTTAAGCATAATAATATAATTTAGTTTTTATTATTACCATCACTTGTTGTTGCTTTCAGTGCGCACTAGGATTAAGTCTTGAACTTTTACATTGTAATTATTCATATATACCGGGTGTATCAGTACAGCGCTGACAAACTTTCAGGTGAGATAGGGTACACCTAGACGATGGGAAATCAGATAAGAAGGCATGGTCAAAAACGTTTTCCAGGCGCGTTAGTTACGACAAAAAAAGCGAAAAAGTAAGGACACAAACAGTGAGGCAAAGCAGAAACCTACGAATAAGAGCAAAAACAAACAACGATCGTCATTAAAGAAGGTGTTCGAAATTACGACCCCGGATCGTGATCAGGCTTCACTTCTCCGCATGGAAGATGTGCATCATGAATGGAAGATGCATGACACGCGGTTCCTACATCAGAATCTGGGTCGTAATTTTGAACACATTCTTTGATGATGATCGTTGTCTCTTTATGTTGTTTTTTTCTTTGTTTTTGCTGTACTCCAAATAATAAACATGTTTATCATCCTGTTGGTGTCCTTTCTTTTTTGACTTTTGTGTAGTCACTACCTCGCCAGGAAAACGTTTCCGGCCATGCATTCCTGTGTGATTTCCCATCATCTAGGTGTACTGTCTCTCTCTCCTGAAAGTATGTCAACGCTGTACTGATACACCGTATATATTGTAAACTTGAAATAACGTTGTGGAGACATTAGGTATTTTTTGGAAGCAAGCAAAATGAAAAATAAGCAATCGCCTTCCGGGAACCGAACCACGGACTTCCAGAATACCGGCCCAGCGTGTACAACCACTACACCACAAAGGCACGTTAGGAAAGTGGGAGAAATACCTTATATACTTTCCTTTTAAAAGGGCGACTGGGGTTTTCAAGGGGACCAATCTCCAAATCCTGGGTGTGGAGAATCCTCATCCAACACCCTTTTAGTTTGGGCGCCACTTGTAGAGTCATTAGGTTAATTGAAAGCAAGAGGGATTGAAAAATTAGCAACCGCCTTCGCCGGGAATCAAACCACGGACCTCTGGAACACCGGCCCAGCGTGCAGAACCACTACACCACGAAGGCACGCTAGGAAAGTGGAAGAAATATCTTATAAAGGAATACAGATATTTTTGATAAAAGATCTTGAATACAATGCCAACAAATACATACACTTCTGCCCAGATGGGAACGTGGTAAATGACTCTGACTGCCGTACCGAAGGATCCAGTTCGAATTCCCGAGAAGGTATGGATGTAAATTGTCTGTCCCATCATAGAAGGCAAAGGTGGCATCTGGTGGCTTTCTATTAGTTGCCTCCGTAATAGATTGACTACCGCTTCGAGCCTTAGAAGTGGTCAATGCGTATAATGGCCAGTGACCACCACTGGAAAAAAATTACACATTAGCACTCTAATATTTGTAAAAAGATTTTGACGAATACAATTAATCAAGTACATAGGATTAAAATATTTTCATGTAAATTTCGAATTTTAAAAATGAGTTACATCCTACCAAAACACTTCTAGAGAACTATGTTCCATTGCATTTTATTAAAAAACACTTTGGAAAACTTGGCATTAATTCAACACAATAAAATCATTAGTTAGACATTAAGTTCTAACTGAAATTAAAAGAAGGTTATATGCGGATTAGCAGCTTGTGTAAAAATGTAAATATGTTTCTCTGAAGCAACTGCTGCTACAGGCCAATTTCTTTTCAAGCCAATTTCTGTTGCTACAGGCCAATTTCTCTTCAAGCCGCATTATAGCCAAATGCGCGAAAGTTGTCCGCTTTTCTAATTCTGTTTTCTGTTTATATTGAGCTTAATGCTTCCAGAGAAATGTTTTTAAAACAATTAGTTATTTAAAATTCATTTTTTCAGTGATTCACTAAAATATCTTTCTGCAATTCGCTTTACACACCAAAGCTCCACTTTCAGTACAGTTTTCAAGCCAACCAACCGTCGTTTTATAAATTACGCCAAAAGGCAAGAAAACTTCAATTCCTTTGACCTTTCACAGATCCTTCTCCAGCAGTTATCAAAATTGCGCAAACGAAAGCAGTTAGTTTCTTTTCGGTACCTCAGACATTTATTGCATTTATTTTTATTAAATTTACTTTTGGTTAAAATTATTACCAGTTATAAAGTTCTTTTATTTTTCCATGTTTTGTTTACTTTTATCATTTCAGTTTTCTTATATTACAAATTTTAATGCAATGATTTTAGCGCATGGATTTTCATGATTGCTTTTAACTATTTTCTTTACCGTATTGCAATTCAAAGGCTAGAGAAGATGTTTGCGAGAGTTTTCAAAATAGTTAAATTCATTAAAAAAACTTTTTTAAAGCCACTCACAAGTTAGCAAAACATTTTTGGATTTTAATACGTAACGACAATCCGAGATCGGCCAACACTCTAAGAACTTCGATCTCAGAGTAATTAATTTTTCTGTTAATATGTTTATTATTTTTTATTGCTGCCACTTGACTAAAAAATATTTTTAACATCAGCTTAGTTTTTTAAGGTACCAGCTATAATGTTTTAAATTTTGTATTTAATTTTAATGGGTCTAAGAAGTAGATTATTTCTTTATTTCTAACTTAAATACAAATTATCAATCCTCCATTCGCGCTTAATTAATAAATAACAAAATTGTTCACTAAATTATATTCACAGTTTCAGTTTCAACTTAAAAGTTTATAAAACAAACCTTAACCGGAAGATAAGAACAACATAATTCAATCATTATTTAAAGTAAAAAATGCACAGTTTACCAACATATAAGAATAAAAAAATAAGTTTACTGAGCCGAGTACTATAACATCCTCTATACAAAACTTCAACGTTCTAAGGCTATTCGTTTTTGAGTTATGCGAGATACGTACATACACACGTACGTACGTACAGACGCCACGAAAAACTCTCTTCTGAATCCATTTTAAATCAGTTTTTATGATTCATTTAGGGGAAAAAGAGTCCTTTATGCTGTCTTTATGCACAAATGTCCTACCAAAACATCGCTGATTCGATAGTGGTCAAAATGCATATTTTCTTTGAAATATGATAAATATGATACCGGGAATATTTTGTGATTATAATACTTCCTTTTCTTCGTTCAAGCAAGTAAAAAGGCGTAAATTTTATTTTGTACACCTTTCATTTTTATTTATGCATTTAAAAAAAATTAATGGCACTCTTCTATTATTTTTTTCGAAATAACATTTGTATTTTCGAGAAATGAGCGTCACCCTTCTCCTAAAGTATTACATTATACAATACTTTATGAGTCCATTTTCATTCTATAGAATGCCTAAGTATTATGTGTACAATGCTCAGGTAAAGGATAATATATACACTAATTAATATAAGTTTAATGAATTTTTTATAAATTAACAGATGCTTATGATACAAGTGTGATTAATAATTTTGAATATTACATATGATTAATACATTCTAAATATTACTTTTATAATTATTTTTTTCTAAAAATTAACAGCACTGTCTGGGATTAATATTAAAGTTTATACTGGTAGTTAGTTCATTCTGAATATTTTCTATGTCTATGATTAAGAGATTTTGCATAACATATTAGCTATTAATGTATTTTAACTTACAAGTCATTAACCCGATAATGATTTTTCTCCATTTACATTAATCGAATACTATGCATTCGAATCGCTTCTCTGCATTCCTTATTTACTCCGAATAATGGAAACGCGAGATTCTGTGACTGGCTGCCATCCAAAAAGTTTTCTATTTAGTAATTTATGCAACTGATTGCTGATATCATTGTACACACAGAATGAACCACACCCTAGATCCAAGTTTATAGAGAATCCGAAGAATAACCTCTTTCAATTTTTGCATATGATAAAAAATATATTCCAATTCTACGCTAGAAAATTTTATTATCCTTGATGATGTAACCGAGCAAAAGAAATTACTTTTGAAATTTTAGTATTAATAAAACTGGTTTCGAAGTGACAGATGGTGAAAGTTATTTTCTTAACTTTGCACCGTCGGCAACATAAATCGACAGAAAAGTTAAATTGAATCATTGATTTGAGTGAATTTGGGTGTTTCTTGGGAGCCTTTGGCATTTCGTTCAGGATATGGATAGACCCGATGCCTATTTTCATGCGCACAGTTTTAGCATTCGAGATTGTTGGGTATATTTTTAAAACCCGAAGGCTGTTTTATGGGTGGAGTTCATTTCGTGAGACGTGAAGTTATTGAAAAATCCTTATTTGGAATATGTATATTTTGATTCTGTGTTGTAAGTATTCTTCATAATCCTTCTACCCCTTTTATTCAAGTTTCCTTTGTAGCATTTGAGTTATATTTTCCTTTATAACTTATTTACGTCTGTTCTTTAATATTACGTTGTAGTGAAAGTGCATTTCACTGCAGAAACAATAACAACAATAATCTTCCGCTTTCGGTTAGAATAAAACTACAGTAACCTGATATTTCTTAAATGCAAAGTTTAGGAATACTTATGTATAAAATTATTCACGATTTTATAGTGTAAAATAACATAAGTAACAAAAGTATGTCAAAATATTTGTATAAACGAAAATGAGCTTAAAACATTTGTATCAATGACAAGTTTTATGTAATTATAAGGGAAATAGGAACAAGGAACAAATTTAGAAATATAAATGTAATTAAAATATAAAGATACTATGCTGCAAAAATTTAATATTTAGATTAATTTTCAACTGAAAACAACACTCTTCATCACTTTCAAATTAAAGCAAATAGCCATTAAACATATCGTAGAAAAATGGGAAATTTTACGAAGGGAAATAAAATGAAAAATACATATGACGATTTAAAATGCAACTGCGACTCGAATATAGAACGTCATTTCTATTGATAGTTGCTCGCAACAGCTGAGTTATATTGGGTCTCTTGTCCTATTAAAAATCCTCTTTTATAGTACCCATTGTAATAACCGGGTTCAAGATTCTCTTACTGGCCGAGAGTTTTGTAGATTCCATATCAGTTAGATTGACCGCTACAACAATCTGACCCTCAACTGAGACTGGAACTCAGAATCATCTTAGTCAGCAAACAAACTGCTTTTATAAGCTGAGCCAATCACATCATCATCTAATTCTGAATAACTTTTGTAAGCTATGAAACAACATGGAATTCATGATGATTTTACTGGGTACTTCTCTTACACGTACTGGAAGAGAAAAAAAATTCAATAGCCTATTTAGAAGAAACAAAGGAAAGCGAAGAACTTGAATAAAATTAGAATGTATGAAATTGGGGTATAGGAAAACCTATTCAGTCATTTGTTTCTACTTATTTAAGTCAATTGATTCAACTTATTTAGTACAACTTATTTAGACATTTCATTCTGTTTATAGAGAACAGAAAAACCATTTCTCTCTTTTTGCAATACATCAGTTGTCATATTTTATTTTTCGGCAGCTGATTCGCCGCCATGATCCGAGTATTTGGCTACTTTTACAGAATACTTCTGTATAAATATACGTTTTATATCTAAAACAAAATCTCCATATAAAACCTCATCCAGAATGAAAACGTTTGAATTAAGAGACAAGTCCAAACCCTTTAATGTAATCTAAAATTTTTATTTTTATTTAATTATGCAGGATGTCCAAACTGATTAATACGAAACACACATACATGTATATTTTTGACCAGACATTCTTAGACAGTTACAACTGTGCGTAAGGAAACAATTACATGCTGTCAAATACTTGGATCGGACAAACCGAACTCACTTCAGTAAACCCTTTAAAATACTAGCATAAACATTGCTAGTGCCAGTGGGTTCTTCAAAGACAATGCACTGTATAATTCACAAGGGCATAAGCTGAAAATATCGCCAAAGAATACATCGAGGTGAAAACATCACAGTACAAAAAGAAAGTAGTAGGAAAAAAAAGCAAGGAGAAAACATCGCAATTCTAAAACATCGTGGTTTAAAACATCATCGAAGAAAATGGAGCATATAGTGGTAAAGCAGTACAGCACCTACAAATCATTCGCATGGTGATAACATCGCAGATATGCGTTTTCAAACTTTAAAGGTTTTTTTAAAGGTCAATATGGGTATATTCGCACTACCAATCCAACTTATATAAAACAGATCTAGTATCGCACCACCCCTAGCTGGGATAGAGGTTGGTGACGCTGATTGCCGTACCGATAGGCGCGAATTCGAATACAGGAGAAGGCATGGATGTTTGTAAGCGTATTTTATCTGTGCAACAAATGGGCTTTCAAAATATACAGCTAGCCGAAAGTCCTCTTGAGAGGTTAATGTAGGGGAAGAGGGGTGGGAGACTCTCGAACCGCAGTCCGAGGTGATTCTCCTCAAAATTAAGGCGGAACTATACCCATACGACAAATGGTGAAATTTGTACGGCAATGGTGAAACCATAAATTAGCATTTATGACTTGCCCAGTATAACAACTCTTTTAATTGTTTGACTCTATATTTGTTCTGCATTTATTTTTGTGGAAATAATTGGGATATTGTCAATAGAAAAAGAGTTCCATAGTATACTTGTTAGCATTAAGAAAACTCTTTCTTAAATATAAACCTCACATTAGTTTTCTCTCCAGGATAATTTAGAATACCTTGTTTGGAAGAGTAAAATTATAAGTGGAGGGGAGACCGCAATCTGTACACAGTTTTTGGTTATTGGCATTTTAAACTTTTCCTCAAATTTCTTTTACAGCCAAAAATAACTAACTTATTTATCGTAGCTATGCAGCTGTGTCCTCTGTTCATGTTACTAATTATATTGATTTTTATGAAATAGTTTTAGGTATTCCGAAATTGTAAATATAATGCATGAGAAAGTACTTTACTAAAAATTTTAAAAAATTCATTAAGTGTCAGAAATCTACTGACTGATTACACGTTTTATAAAAGTTTGTAGAATTTTCCTGTATCTAGAAGCATGTGTCAAGCTGACCTGTCAAACGCAAAAGCTATTTAGCTACTAGAAGCATGTGTCAATCAATGTCCTGCAGATCATACTAGACTGGTAACGAGCTATTGCTTGTTCTGCAATAAATGGAGGCTAAAATAACCTTTTATTTAATTCTTAAATGAATCAAAAGCTACTGCTTGTATGACAGTTGAACATCTGTTACTTGTGGATATTTAAATTAATATAAGCGATAAGCAACGGAGGACGTGGGCACTGTCCCTTTGAAGAGAACATTAAGTTCAAAATGTAGTTCATGTAGTCTGAGACTATATACACCATAAACTACCTAAGCTATCTAAGATACTTTGCGCCGCTTATTTTAAACTTCGGCTAACAAGATGCTAAAGCCGTAAATAAACTTAGGTAGATCTGCCGGTGGTAAGTAACAGCAATACCTTGCTGCCAGAAGCTATCACTACTAAACATTAAAACCCGCAACTTAAGTGCGCAATAACTTGTTTGCTTTCTGGTTAGCTCTACGGAAAGAAGTTATAATATACCTATTCAAATCATAATAACTGGTTATTTAACATAAATAATTACAAGTTTAAAACTCTAAAGTGCTGCGACTCCAATAATCTGTGGGTAACATATCTGTGTGTGTTGGGATATCTAGTTAGCTGATCCTATATGTAACCTCTTAACTTCGTAGGTTGACATATGTCGCTCAATCACTTCTAAAATTTTTCTATGTAAAATTTTGCAATCTAACCTTATAGTTACAGACATGGTTGACTAAATTTTGCAATAAATGCAACACATTACAAAAGTTAGGAGAGTTTTTGCATCCGCGTATATCACATTAATAAGGTAAATAATTTAATATTTTATGAAATTTAAGCACAGATCAGGGAGTATAAGTTTTAAGTCTAATTTCCAGCAATCTGTGAAATATTAATTCATACTAAGCTAATAATTAACAATACGGTATCCCATCGCAAAACGTTTTTTTTTTTTTTTTATTTTCGCCATATTTCAATTTATTTATCCTATGAACGTTTTTAATTACATTAGTTTTCCTGCTATAAAATATTTTACTACTAATTAAGAAATTTTATTTTTCAATGATTTGAAGAACAAGGTCCTATCCAACTTACATAAAAATTATATTTTTATGTGAAATGTAAAACGATAAAAAAGTACTTTGTATTTAAATAATTATTTGAGAAAACTTTCAAATAATGCCCTTTCAAATGTTTTTAGAAGTTTCATTTAGATCTGAATTATAATTTGAATCTACATTAAAATGATACCTGCATGAAACATTGCAATAGTATAAAAATTATCACGCAGAAAGACAATAGTTATTTATCATAAATCCATTAGAAATTTTCAATTTCAAACAATACTTGCCTTAATTTTAATAGCCTGGAAGAAATTCCGTATTGTCAACAATAACTAGACATTCTGACAATGCGTTTAGAAATACTGCTTTAGAGTATTATTAATAATGTTTTGGGTTTCGAAAGGAGTCAAAGAAAATGTCCCGAAGGATTTAATTGGCAAATTCTTGTTCGAAGATTTTAGCATGACTAAATTGTTTCTGAAATACATTTCTGACAATTTAATTGCTTATTGAAATTCAACGACTATTCATTAAATCTTAAGCACGAATACCAAAGAATGTATTTTTACTTCTTTTGGAGAGGCTTCAAAACATAATTTAGTTGTGTTATCAAACATAATATTTAATCCAAGAAAAGGACGATATGTAAATGGTGTTAATACAATTATTTTCGCTATTAATGTCAAAGAAGCATTCTTGGTCTCCACAGACTTAGATCTTATATTTTAATAAAGGAAATTTCCTAAAATATACTATACGACACAAGCCAAGTCTTTTTTTAAGAGCGTAGAAACAATCAAATCAATTTTTAAGAAACACTCCTACCTTACTAGTTTTTGTAAGAAACGAGGGGACTGAAGGATTAGCTATTAGGTCACTTCTGTGCAAACAAGTTGAAAAATAAAAGATTCGAAATTTGGTCAAAACAAATATGTTATAGAAATGTAATTTTTTAATGTATCTCTGTTTAAAAAAATGGATGAATATTTTGCAAATATAGTAAATTAAAATAGCTTAAAATTATATCTTATTTTATTTAAAAATTTCTAATATAACTATTCTTGCCAATGCAGTGTGAGGTTTCGAAGCTCATCCGCTAAATGTAAACTATTTCCTTCAATGTGTCCTCTACAATCGTAGTACGATTAATTCCAATTTCTGTCACAAAACTGTTAAAAACATATACTCAGAGGTATTAAATATGCTTGAATGCAGTACAAAGCAAAAAAGACTAAATTAAGCAATATATATCTTTTCTAAATATCTCAAAGATACAAAGGATTTTTAACAGAAAACATGACTGTCATAATAGTTAAATTTTTATTACTTATCAAGAGGTAAACTACCATTAAATATTTAAGATCTGAATGAAATTATTTTATGACTTTTTTCAAAATCTTTTTTAAACTATACTACACCTTACAGTCCGTGCTATTTATATACTCTTAAAGTATTCAGTTCAGTTGATTATTTAATTATGATAAAATACTTCAAGGCTATCTGCTTAGTAAGGAATATGTTCGTGGAAGTCTTCCTAATAGCAGGCTGGCTTGTATTTATGCTATATACGCGACAAAATGCATGAGCACTTACACCGGCAGAATTTTGCATCAATTGAATTACTTGTATTAATTCCCGTAATCTGATATGAAAAATGATCGATTCTTTAAGGCATTTCGCAATTCTGAATACGATTAAAATTTTGTTTTGCCATGAAGGATGACTACATGGCGTTCTCCGTAGACAATTTGTGACACACTTTGACACCTCTTTAAAGTTTGCAAACTTAAATTCATTTTTCAGGAACTTAAATATGAAAATATATAAAAACCTATCCGATTGCTAATCTCTCCTTCAGGGCTCTGGTTTGAATGCAGTTAAGTACAGAAAATCTTCTCAGCTAGTCTTGTCACTTTCAAAAGAACGGCATTTAAAATTTAAGGAAATAAAAAGAAATACATACGATACCAGTTCTTTTATGCACATTTCATATGGAGTCTGTTCGCACATTTTTTAGACAATTTTCACTGTATTTAAAGGAACACTATTTTATCAAAACCTTTTCTATTTTAAATGTTCTATTTGATAACTCTTATTCTTCACTGTCTTTCTACACCGTAACTTCCAAGATAAAAAAAGCCTTTTGTAGTATCGGAAGATGCATTTTATCCCAATCCTCTCGACAGCTTTTCAAAGTCCAAGAAGGTTTGTAGAACGATGTTCGCACAATCCACTTTTTAAAAATTAAAAAGCGCAAAATTCCTTTGGGTGATAGATACATCAGAAGATTTAGTAGCAATATGAGTGAATGATATGGCCTTGATACCGTTTCTTGTTCCATTTTTTCCAGGAAATTAACAGTGGATTTTGACACGTGGCTGCTTGCTTTGTCTTGATGCAGTTCTGTTGATTGATAATACTGTGGGTAAAGAGAAGGTATTTCTTTTTTGGAAACTGGGTGTAAAATGTGTTCCTGATAATATGTGGAATTGATCTTAACATTTTTCTCCACTCTATTTTTAATTTGCCGTTATATGAAAAACCAGCAACAATCATAAATCCCTTTGAAAAGTTTTCTTTAGATTCTTTGAACCATGGTTCCAAGATTTGAACCAAGATTTTTTTTCTACTCTTTGATAATCATAAATGGAGTTACTTTAATTACAATCATTTCAATACACCCAATATTTATCTACCATTTTTCTATTTTCGTCCTGATAAATCTTTCTTATAAAAAATTCTGCAGCGCATTCTGCGTTTGTCATTTTAATGATTTTGCGTCTGTCCTTTGACTTGGTAGATTTTCTTTTAATGTTAAAGATTTTACCTTTGCAACATTTGAAACATTTCTTTTTTCCCTTGGATATATATTTGGAACAAATTTTTCTGCTTGAAGCTATTTTTTCTTTTTTATTGCCAATATTACTTATCTTAGCTTTAGATACCAAAAAACCGTTGGTTTCTCAGAATTTTGTAATAACTAGGTGCGAATACTTTTCTTCGGAAATGGCACAAACATAACTTTCCATATATTACTTCTTTAAAAGCGCCATTTTGCATGAAAACAAAACTGTAAAGCAGTAGATGATAATTTGCTTTTTCAGAAATATAGTTTCAGTTAAAACAAAAATTTCCAGACAGATGAATTTTTTATAGCAAAGCAAAATTATCTAAAATATATGTGAAAATCCTCTATATAAATTTTATATGTGATAATGGAAGGATAGTCGAATGAATCGCGTTTATCAGGTGCATTGGATCAAATGTTATTCGCTAAAACAAAGATAAATTCATAGCACGTAAATAACTTGCAATCATTGGACATTTGACTAATGTCTATAGCCGGATATCATTATGGTTACAAGAAAGATCTTCCAATCTTGAACTGTCAATATGTGAAAAAATATATATACATGAAGCTGCTCGTGCAAAAATATATAACGATAAAAATAGTTGCTAAAATGCTATAGATAAGCTTTAAAAAATGTGGAAATTATAATATTTGTCGATGCGGCTGTATTTGATGGTTTTCCAGAATTTCCAGATGTTAGTTTTTGAATTCCCAGATAATATAGTCTCAAAATAAAAATACAAAATAGTAAATGGATAGACATATTCAGAATCTTAATTTTCATTTCATGTGTGAGTTATATTCTTTTACTTTTATTAGTTATGGTTAACAGTATATTTTTCTTCAACACTTAAAGAACATGAAAGAATTTTAAGCTTTGAAAAATACAGACCTGAAAATCATCTTTTTGATGAAAACTGTTGTATTACAGATTCACGCTGCTTCATATGAGAATGAATTCATTGACTACGGATTCAGGGTATATTACAGATGAGGTACAGCAAAGAAATGATCAAAAATAATATACTTTATAAATAATTGTATACAGCGAACTGAATAATAGTATTAAACTCAGAAATTTTAAAATCGAATTTTTGTATATAAACATAGATCAGTTGCAGCAGCATTCTTGCCTTTTATGCAAACCTAGAATTAAAAGCGATCCTAAGCTAAGTAAAGCTTAAACGATTTAATGACTTTATTTGTAAATGGAAATTGGAAATGTGGTGAAAAATTAGGTAAATGATGAAGTTCTTTACATTCTCAACATCTTCTATGTTCTTAACATAATTTAGAATAATGCAAATTGGACCTACACCTAAGCAATACACAAAAAAGGTAGATTTATTTAGCAGTTATCATAGTTAAAAAAAATTAGCTATAAAATTTATGCAAATTGACAATTGATTGGTTACATACATACGTAAAACATATGAAGATGCAACATATGTCTTATATATATATGGTATATTATATTTATATATATATATAATCATAATCAAAGGGGAATACTCCTATTGCAATTCCTACATTTGAAAGCAAAACTAAGTGTGTGTATTTAATTATGGCAAAGCACACTAGGGCTATCTGCCTAAGGGGAGGGATGCCTTCGTGGAGGATTTTCTAAGGGAAACTGGCTCGTATACACGTTACACATGGGGAAAACCACGAAAACACCCATGCAGCCAGCCCGTTCGCGGGATTCGAACCTCGGACCGAACTACCAGTGTTCAGCGACTTTACCGCTCGGCCGCTGGTGGGCACAAAGCAAAACTAAGAAAGCCAATAAAGTAAAAGAATTGCAATCTGAAGTCTAAAATAAATTTCAATTAAGAAATTCGTAATTTTTAAATGATATTTAAAAGCAATAGAAAAATTAAAAGTTTTTAAAAAAATTTTTAAGAGTTTAAAAAGTTTTAGAATTTTTTAAAAAATAAAGTATTTGAAATAAGAAAATTGCTTTACAAGCAATGGTTAATAGTTGTGGATATGCATACAGTTGTGATGCAAAAATAATAATTCATATAAAGGAAATTACCTAAAATGAACAATTGAAAAGATAGCGAAACAATACTGATTCTTCAGAGGGAATTAGCTTATTTCACGTTCCTTCCAACCGTTCAGACATCGCGTTTTGTCCTTGCTATGCATATGCAAATCGAAAGTAGAAATGAAATTAAACGTAAATATTTGATTCCCTAAATTTAGCAAACTCATATGCTTATCAGGAATTGTCCTACATTTCCTAAATCAATTTAAAAATTATTTGGAACATTACATAAAATGGAAAACATTATTTAAATGCTAAAACACCGTCTGAACAAAACATAAGAATCGAATCTAATAGTAATAATGATGGCGTAGAGCGGAGAGTGTTGAATCTATAATGAACCCCTAACTTAAAAGACGGGGCATACTAAATATTCATCTTGATTTCAATTTACATTTACGCCACAATTTATTTGGCACTCTAATCATGCCTATTCAAGAACATTTACATGTTTGATGCTGTTGCGATAGGAAGAGAACAACGAGACAGCGTCTTCACGGGAAGAGAGAGCAGAAGCTAACGTGTGCTGTTATCCAATATGGCAGCCCACCAAGCAAAAGGTTTCAGTTCTCGAAATTTTGAATTAAAGTTTCGAATTAGTTACATCAAAGATTTGGTTTACGTTCCGAATTTGTTACATCATTAATGTCATTAATTCATATACATGGATTGATCTAGAAATGACACAGTCGAGACAAATTTTGATGCTTTGCAGATGCTAAGAGGAACACATAAAAATCTAAAGAAGAAATTTAAAGAGCTATTGCTAATTAAGCTAGTAATTTATTAGAGATTTATTTTCTTATTTTATATTTTACATATTAGATTTGTTTTCTTATTTTATATTTTACATATTAGATTTGTTTTCTTATTTTATATTTTACATATTAGATTTGTTTTCTCATTTTATATTACATATGTGTAGTTTTTGCGGAAGATGAAAGCAGCTCCTTCTTTTGTCATGGCCGAGACGATTTGCTTAGAGGACGACTGGTGCGAAAATCAAGACTGGCTTGATAGTTAAAACATCATTTTTATTTTTCACAGGAATTATCATTAACAAGTACAAACCAGGGCAAACTGGTACAAAACCAGGGCTGCTCAACTTGGTGCACAATTTCTATATACGAACTTTACATGTCAGATAGTAAAGAAAGAAGGCGAAGCGAGAAACGTCGTTTACTCAAACAGCAGCAGACGAGAAAATAAAAAAAGTAATGCGCACTACCTTCAATTCTATTTATAGCCGGAAAGTCTTTGTTCTAGTTCTGGATAAGTAACTGGGCAAACATTTAGAGTAATGCGGGCTTAGCAAGAAAAGCGCAGTCGCCTTTCTTCATTTTTTATACCTTACATATATATGCGGCGGGTCGGTTTTCAAAGAATTAATAGACAGACGAAACGAATCTACATAACTAAATTATTTAATTGAACTACTTCTGATTTACACTGAAGCGTTTTGAGAATATTTACAGATGAAGTACTAATAGATGAAAAGTGCATTGACGGTAGCACGTTTTTAAGTCGTCATCATGTTTTCACGGCATCTCTGTTCTCAATGAAAGCGCCCCCCCCAATCCTTCTGCCTCGCTCTCTATCTAGTCGTGTTGTGTTGTCGCTGATACGCATTTTGGCAGAACCCTCACCTTCGATGATAGAAAATTTCAAATTTCATATTAGTTTTCTTTTGAGATTATCTTTTATTTACTAGCTTATTAAAACTGATATCTTTCGTTCTGATGTGCGGAATCAGTTGTACTTTTTTCTAATGAATCTGGAGTTCAAATTTGGCAAACTCTATTGTTCATGTTGAGTATTGTTACCAAGTGGTGTAAAATTGTAAATACTACATATCCAGGAATTCTGTTTCCGTCTTAATGCAAACAGAAATGGGAAATATTTCTCAGAAAAATGTAAAGAAATAAACTAGATTTAATTTATTTTATCTTCGAAAATTGTAATTTCGTTTTATTTTAGGTTTCTAATAATTCTGAAAATTAAATTTTGTGTTAAATTTTGTGCCTTTGTTAATTTTACTTTTATAATCATCAGTGGTTTTCCGTAACTTTCTTTGATACAGAAGGCCTTTTCAGTACATTATTTACATAGACTATATCTCTAAATAGATACTTAATATTTTCAAATTTGTTAGTCCAAAACGTGGAACCTCTTCTACAAGTGAGAAAAACTAGTGTTCTGTTCAGAGCTGCGTTCGATAAATGTAAGTCTACTTAATCGGGTTTTGCCTCTATTTTTTCAAAAGCATTGGAATAACTGTCCAATTTCAGCCGGTGGCTGCGGAAAAGGACTGGATAAAGGAAATTCAGAGCTCGTTGCATGTCCAGCTGAGCTGGCAAAGAGAGCAAGCTGTGTCAGCAAGAGCGTTTCACGCGATAATGAATGAAAGAAGGAAATCTGATTTCATTCTTTTCTTTTCATCTGTTATAACCTATCTCCCTGTTCTCCTAGTAAAGGGAGGAATATAGTCGAAATTATTGATAACATATTTCATTTAAAAAAATTGTTTTGAAAAGGAACTATAGTTTAGAAAATTATTTTATATATGACTAAGTATGTTACAAAACGAGTTTGAGAAATATATTTCTCTGACTAAGCATGTGTGTTTAAAGTCGCGAACGTGTATATTCAGAATAGAAATGCGATAATTTTTTTATTATTAAATCATATGATTTTTAATATAAAAATATTATTGAAATCTTAAAAACGTGGTTATTTCTGAATCAAAATTATAAGTTACACTTCTTGATAAAAGTAGAATTCTGAGTGTTACTGACTAATGGAATCAAACCAAGCAGGATAAAGGAAAAATCCAAAAATGAAAACTTCTATTTTCCGTGGGCCATATATTTATTTACCGTGATGCACGTGAGGGAATTTATTTTTTCTCCTATCATATTTTACTTCAGCAAAAACTTAAACACTTCAAAAACAGAACAATAATTCATACTCAAGGGCAAAATATCACTTTTTGACTTCAAGAATAAAAATAATACACAAAATAACCCGATGTATATTAAAACGCAAATAAAAGTAACTGATTATAGCTTTCCTGCAAAATGTGAGGTGACATATCGTGAAATAGCGTGAAAGAACGTGACATATCGTGAAACAGGTCATCAAATTATGTCAGTACCATAACGCGATGACGAGCTCAATCTAAGATATGGATTAGAAATAAAATAAAATTTAAAAATACCATTTATACAATAAGTTTTTTTAAGCGGATATAATAATTAATGAACTCAAAATAGAAAAACAACTTATCGCACAGTTTAATAGAAACAGGAAAATAAACAACGCTGTTCTCAAAATTTCATCTATAGTTTTTATATTATGAATAATAAAATTTTGGGAGACATCTTTGATAATAATACTCAAATAATATTTTATTACAATTATATTTAGATTTATATTTAGACAAAAATTTGCACATTTGGCAATGCATTTTAAGTTTCCAGAATTTTAAATTAAAAAAAAATTAAGACAATTTTATATGAATTAAGAAATCTAAATTTTTACATATCACTCCGGTTGTCATACTTATTTTTTGGGAAATTATGCGCACGTTATAAAGAATAAAACACAAAACATTCGACTCCCGTACGATAAAAATTTACCGAGATGTTTACTGTCAAAATTTCGGATATTTGATCTCAGTTTAAATATGTATTATTTGCTTTGAGATGTTGGTTAATAAATAAATTAGAATAACTTGAGTTTGAATTTTTGCCTTTCAAATTCCATCCAGTGATATTTTTAATGGTTTACTAATATCTTTACTTATGATTTTGTTACGTCTGGTATGTTCAGACATGTAATCTATAAATTCTAAATCTAAAAACATGTTATTAATATTCTGATCAAATTTTATTACTTTAAACTCATAATCTGCTAATTGTAAAAAATTGATTAAAATACAAATATTATTCATTTTTAATTTATGCAAATAATATTAAAAATTGGCTACACTCTTAGAAAGTGCTTAGCGTGCTTGTATTGGGAGGCATTATGATGAACGGACTGACGGGGTTCCACATTTTTGACAGAGATTCACTTACCAGAAATTGTTATTGTTATAACGTTATCCTTCCTCACATACGTCTTTTCCTGGATGCCATCGGCACCGACGTTGTTTTTATGGAATACAATGCACGGCCATACAGAACGCATGCTGTTGAGGAGCTCCAGAAAAGTGGAGATATCCACAGAATGGATGGGCTGGGCCAGCTTGTCTTCTTGATTTAAATCCCATTGAACATGTGTGGGATAGTTTTAGGAAGACGCCTGGCTGCAGGATCTTACCCTCCGGAGAACACCAGACAACTAAAATAGATGATCCTTAAAGAATGTAAACTCTTATTTGAAGAACTGTTAAATAATATGGTGTTGGGTCTCGATTCACGGTGTACTATCCTGTGCAACCACTGCAGTTAAGAAAGAATGTATCCCTTATTAAGGATCTTCGGTTTGTTGTTCTTGGTCAGAGAGATTTTGGTACCATTCTGCCAATAAAGCCTTTTTTATATTCATTCCGTACTATATGCGTTCTATTTTTTTTTCCTACTGTACTTTCCTCACCCTTTAAATACTATATTGTGCTTCTGTAGTATGAATATCACTTCTTTCAGCTGATTGTTTGTGGAATCACGGCTAAAATTAAAAAATTAAGTTTTGCACCCTGGTGTACATATATTATGTCATATATTCCTGCTTTTTGTTATTAATAAGTATTTTCAGTAGCAAACCAATAAATATTTATTTATTGTAATAAAATTATGGTTATGAATCTTTGACATCAGTTTGAATTAAATCTTGGATAATACAAACGATCTTTAAAAGCATCAATCAGTTTGCTAATTTGCAAAGGTCTTTGTTCCAAAATATTTCGAACTTTAATACATTAGGTAGTTTAAATATGAAAGAAAATCTAAAGTAACAACTATAATTTAACTTAATATAGAAGCTTTCTTAAGTAGTTTTCGGCCAAATCTGGTAAAATTAATATAAGCGTTTTTACTAACTTTTCAAATTTGATTCATTTTTTAGAAACATAGAAGTAATTTCTTAGATAAACTCCTACCAGATTAGCACACACGTCTAGCAGAACAAACATAGCTCCTAAAAATAGATAAGATATTTGCTTTTTTTATGTGGCAACGTGGGCAAAAGAAGACCGGATCTGTGAAAGAAGAAAAAAACGTGTTTGCGGACGATGATTGTTTCTTTCCGAAATCTAATTTTGGAAAGTCATGTTTGTTCGCGCGCTGAGAAAGAACGAGTGGGTGAGAACGTGAGCGCCTGAATATTTTATGCAATAGGTTTGTACCTATTTGAACCTGGATGGCCATGGACGACCTCATGAAAAATTCAGGTTAGAACCGAAATAGTATCGCCCGAAGATTGCGCTTAACTTTGGAAGTTCTCGGATAATTACCAACAGGTTGTCCTTTTCTTTATTTCTAGGAAAACTCTCAACTTCCCGAAACTTCAAAGTAAATTTGTAACAATACGTCTACTTGCTAAAAGCTGAAAAATTTATTGCACGCATAAAATAAATCTTACTTTAGGCATATGTTTGCATCGTAAATGTCAATTTAGAGAAAACGAATATAGTGAAATAAAAAGAGCTACTGTAATCATGGTCTTTGATCGCCCTGAGCATAGCCTCGTCGGTGAGACGGTTATAAATATATATAGAAAACCAAAATGGAGAGCACTGTAAAGACATAATCTTAGGGGGCCATGACATGACAAAATTATTTCTGAATCTTGAATTAAACTCAAAAATAATTCATATATGGTGGTTTAAAAAACAACTTTAGAGTGGTGTATAAAATTAAGCTGAATTCTAAAACTTACAGTGATCTCTTTTTGCTCTGGTATTTCAATAAATCATTTAAATTCAGAACTCCAATTTCTTAAAACCCACCAATGTTTGTGTGAATAAGAGTTTTAAATTATGAAGAAGTCATTCTAGATTTATTCTGGATTAGATGTGAAATACTTAGTGACGCACGGTTAATTATAGTTTCCCTTTAAGTAACTCATTTTCCATAGGAAATTTCCCGCTGTTATTTTAGGCCCATCAGCCTCTGAGCGGTAAAGCCAGTGAACACTGATAGTTCGATCTGGGTTCAAAGGTGTCCGCCGATAACATCGCGGCAAAATCATTATATAGAAAACCAAAATGGAGAGCACTGTAAAGACATAATCTTAGGGGGCCATGACATGACAAAATTATTTCTGAATCTTGAATTAAACTCAAAAATAATTCATATATGGTGGTTTAAAAGACAACTTTAGAGTGGTGTATAAAATTAAGCTGAATTCTAAAACTTACAGTGATCTCTTTTTGCTCTGGTATTTCAATAAATCATTTAAATTCAGAACTCCAATTTCTTAAAACCCACCAATGTTTGTGGCGAAAACGTCGCGGAGAAAACAACGCAAGGCGAAACGTCGTGGGAGAAAACATCGCAGTTCTAAAACATCGTGGTATAAAATATCGTCGTCGAAAATAAAGCGGTTTAAAAACTTCGCAGTTTAAAAACATCGTCGTCGAAAATATCGCGGTAAAAAATAAAGTATCGACAAATCATTGCAGGACGATAACATCGCAGGTCTGCTTTTTTCAGGCTTTAATAATTGTAAATGTATATTCCCATAATGATTTGTGAGCGCGAGATGGAAAGAAAGATAATTTTTACTTTCATATTTTTATTAACTAATAAATGTTTGCTGAAAAAGTAAGAAGGAAACTTAATACTTAAGAATAAACTGAAGCAGAACAAGAAATAATTTTCATTATAAGAGTATTAGATTGACAAAAGTAAAGAAAATAATCTCATAATTAGCAATTTTTCATAGATAAGGTCATGCAGTTACGTAACTTCCTTTTTCTAAACATTTTTAGATTATACTTTTAATGAAAAATTACCAGTAAAAATTTTATAAAAAATGATTTATTAATGATCTTTGTTAGTTAACTATGTCAGTTTAAAATTCTGTTAAGTGCTATAAGTTGCCTTAATTTTCTATGCTAAAATTTCCTTCTTACTTTTTCAGCAAAAAATTATTAGTTCATAAAAAATATGAAAGTAAAGATTATCCTTCTTTTCATCTTGCGCTCACAAATCATTATGGAAATATCCATTTACAATTATTAAAGCCTGAAAAAAGCATGTCTGCGATGTTATCGTCATGCGATGATTTGTAGATACTTTATTTTTTACCACGATATTTTTGACGACGATGTTTTTAAACTGCGAAATTTTTGAACCGCTTTATTTTGGACGACGATATTTTGTATCACGATGTTTTAGAACTGCGATGTTTTCTCTTTGCGATGTTTTCTCCCACGATGTTTTGTATCACGACGTTTTCGCCTTGAGTTGTTTTCTCCACGATGTTTTCGTCCGCGATGTTTTTACCGCGATGTTTTCGGCTGTAACCGGGTTCAAATCGCGGTAAACGGGCTGGCTGCATGGTCACTTTTGTGACTTTTCCTCTGTGTAATGTTGTATCCACATTAGCCAATTTTCCTCAGAAAGTTGTCCACGAAGGCATCTCTTCCGTTAAGCAGATAGCATTCTATTGTTTTTCAACGTAATTAATCTGCCTAATTTTGTAATTTCCTTACTTAATCTTTTCTATAAAGTATATTCACCTAACGGCATTTCACTGAGAGGTACTTCAAAGTATGATAACGAGTTATCATGCTTTTTTTGCACAGATTAATCTCAAATAATCTTTTATTTGACTTCCATTTGCACAGATTTATAAGTAAAAACCGAACATTTAAAAGAATCTTTCGACGTAATGTTTTACAATTTGCCGCGTTACCGATAAACACACATGGCTTTGCTATTTATTTAATGAAAAGAAGGGGTTCTTTTTTATCTTGTAACAGGTAATGGAGCTCGACACTGCGGCAACCAATTTTACTTTTATTCTAAACATGCTAGTGAGTCTTAAGTGTACACTTCCTCCAAAAGCAAGGCAATTTCTCTTGTATACTGACATCAATTGCAGTTAATATTAGTTCGTCTCTCATATGCTTCATATGCTACCCCGCATATACCTTATATTTCTGTCCCGCATATGTTTTTTATTTGCATTTAAGTTCCTCCCCGCATATGCTTTATATTTGCATAAACTTTGGATTTAGACGAATATATATATCGTGAATGATTGAGCAATGTTTAATATAAACTTAACTACTATTAAAACTTAAAATAATTGTTATAACTGATACTTAACGGAAGTCCAATTGTAAATGGCAATAGTTTCAAACAGCTTTCATAAAAATGATATATTCTTATTTAAGTAAGTTTTGAAAAGGCAGAAAACTTTTACTTTGCTTATTATATTTATTAAAAATTACTTCCACAATATCAAATAATCCTTTTAAAAACTATTGAGGAGAACTAGTGTTCACTAACTTAAAGTATGACGTTTTAAGCAAAGAATGAATCTGTGAAAGAAAATAGGTACCCCACTAACATATTGATAAGAGAAAAAAGGGATAGAATACACCGAAAATGGCATAAAAGCCTGAAGACGAAATAGAATAGGATGAATTTGAGCATCACCCATAATCATGCTTTCTTTACCAGTATCCGATATTACCGAAGCATTATATTTCTTAATTTCCTGTCTTCTGCTTTAAATCCTTTGAAGACGTCTCCCATGTTCAGTGATGACACGGTTGCTATTTCAGGTTTCACACTTTAAAAATATAATGACTGTATAAGCTTATTTCCTAATCAATGACTGTCAGCTATAGGAATGCTGAAAACACAACATTATATTTAAAAGTTATGTATCATTTTAAAGACTCTCGATATGTCATCACTAAATTGATTCGGAGAAAATAAAAAAAGGTACCAACTACAGAGAGGATTTTCTGAGGGGACAAAGCAAAAACAGCTACCATGCGTAGACAAGATCTGTGCTGTGTTTAAAATGTTCAAAAGATTCCCAGTCATGTTTATCCACGATATTTATCCATGTTTTGCACTGCAGATGCTACAAATTTTCCAAAGAAATTTCATGGTACTAAGGAGAAAGTCTGCTTCTGAAAGATTTTGATTTGCAAATGCGTACTGAATTTCAGAGTTAACTATTAAAATTCAAATTTTCATGCATCTTTCTATCTCAGTTTTCCATTTTTCAGTAACAGAAAGTGTAACATTCGATCTTATACCGCAGTTAGTGTTTGAACTATAAAATGAGTTTAAATTTTTCTTTTTCCAAAGTGAGCTTTGAGAATAGTGTTTTTATTGATGTTAAACTCATCAACTTACCATTCTAATTATTGATCTTCTTCCATGCTGTCATGCGTTCGAAACTCAGAAACGCAACCGTTTGCGGATTCATAATCAGTGTTTTGTGTCCATCATAAATTCGTCGGGACATTGAAATCGTGTAATTACATTGAATCGTTGACATTTACCTGTGTTAAAACTGGATTCTGCAATTTTTGTAGAATATTAGAAATCCCTCGAATACTGTTTTTCCCGTTTCTACAGAAAAAGGTTATTTCCTTTCTTTGTTAAGCTTCCGAATCAGTGCCAGTCGAGATTCAAAGCAAATGATTAATTGAATTGAAAATTCTGTCCTTAACTAACGGACGATATTTTAAGTAAGTTGGAAATGATGTAATACTAAAAGCTGTCTTTTATCGCTTAGTAGCACTGCAGCAGTTAGTTTTAAAAAAAAATCCTTACATTTTTGTAAATGTACTTTTTAACAATACTATTTTCACCTCCTTGTATGAAATAAAGAAATAATTTCGGGTGTCATATTTCAGCGAAAATATCCATTTAGACGATTTATTTTACATGAGATCTGTACGTATGGACAGAACAAAGGACTATTTTTTCCAAAACAGATTGTAAAATGGATTTAAAATGGATTCAGAAGGGATTTTTTCCGTGACGTCTGTACATATGTACGTACATATGTATGTATCTCGCATAATTCAAAAAACGCGTAGCCGTAGAACGTTTAAATTTTAGATGTAGAGCTGCTTTAACGTCTTAGTTGTACACCTCCCTTTTTTGTTGCAAGTGGCTGTGTCAGACGTATATACTATACCCCATCCTCTTACCCAGCTCGGTTACCTTGGTTTGTTTATTCTTATATTTTGGTAAATTCAGCATTTTTTTGCTTTAAAAGTGATTATGTTGTTATTATGTTCCAGTTAAGGTTTTTATGCCTTTAGTTAATCTGCTTCGAATAGTTGCAGAATTATCAATAATTTAGAAGTTTAAGTGGCTGCGGTTTGTTTACTGTTGAAACTCTTAGTAGAAGAATGAATTAAGTCAGTTAGTGCACCAACTTCAGTGTCTTTTCGCCAGCGGGACCAAAAGTTAAGATTCAAATTTTGTGCACCGAAAATGTTGTCTTCCTACCTATTGGCAGAATTCCTTGTTTTGGCGTAGAAACTCTAATTTTAATTATGAAAATTAGTTTTAACTGTTTTTAACTATATTTGGTGTTTTATGTTTTTCTGTATTTTACAACATTTAATGAATGTGTTTTCAGTTTTCATGCATTTTTGCCTTGTCGCGAAGTGGTAACTTAATTGATTGAATGAGATATATATATCTCTAATAAAATTCGCGAAAGTAAGTTTAAATGATGAAATACAGACCATACAAGGAAGTCATGTGGTGTACACATTATATTTTTAGTATTAATAATATTTATTTAAAAAGTATGAAAATATTATTAAAAAGAGACTAGCTTTTAAATTTTTACTCTTGCAATAAATACCCTACTGCATTCTTCTAGGATATATTTCTTCCTAACAAACGCAAGTTACTCTTTTGACAGTCCAGAAACCAAAATAAGTTGATTCCAGTCAATTCATCAAGTGTATATTAATTTGTCAGACAGCAAACACGTGTTTTGCATCTAAACTGATAAAGCAATAAGTTTTCTCTTCCTGTTCACAGAACATTAAGTGCTAACTAACTTGGCATATTACCGCCAATTTTTAAAACAAGTTCTCTTGGCAAAGTGTCAAAGCGCTTCGGTATTAGAAAAGCGGTTGTGTTGTTAAAAGGATTTAAAAGGATTACTGTTAAGTTTTTGTCTTTGAAGGAATTTCTTGAAAGTGAAGTAGTTTGACGCTGTAAAATGGAGGAAAATCAATTACTTGGTTTCTTGATAAAATTGGACAGAATTAAGAGGATTTACGTAAACATTAAACACTCTTCTAACTTTCTGGATACAGAAGGAACTGCTGCTGCTGTTAACGCTTGCTACATAAACAGTCTTTTATAAGATAATTTTAAGAGAAATTAATTTTCTTAATTCAGTGATAATTCGAATGATTTAAGAAAGCGTTAAAGGAGAAACTGTTTAGGTTCTTTAATAAAGTGCTCATTTTAATATAGGTTTCTGGCGACAACAGAAAATTTATTTAAATAAAGGCTCAGCGATAACTTGTAATTTAGCAACAGATTTAAATTAAGATGAATGATAATATGAAGTGGTAGCTGTAACTAAAATATTTCTAGTAATCTTAAACAACACAGCTTATCTCCGGCTACACTCAACTGCACATTGAATAATCTCCTACAAATTAAGAATAACTTACAAAAAAAGCTTAAAAAGTAATAGCTAAAATTAGGTTCTTGCGATTTTACAATTAAAAATAAATTACAGCACAAAAACGAAGTACATCTACTTTGTGGATTACATATAGCAGAGCTGTCCTGAGTGTCTAAATACCGATTAGGTTCATTAAGCTGAAGCGTTTTATGCCTAGGACAAAAATCATTCCATAGTTCTTGTTTTTCTTTTTGAAATCAAAGAAACAGGGCATTGATGACTCTTAAAAGAATATTGTGCCTAGGTACCCCAACTTATATTAATCTAGCACTGCTGTCTTATTAGATAATTAATATTCAATTGCTTAATCTAATATATAACTGCAAATGATCGGCTTCTAATTTTTTTGAATTAAATTATTCTCTCACTTACTAAATTTACTAAAGTGCTACATCAAACTTTAGATCGATGACAGTGCAGATAAGTCACAAATGCTGAGGCAGAAAGTACTACTATCCATAAATTGCAATTTAACATTGAAAAAGGGTTCATTCTGTCAGTAGCAGAGCTAAATTCTGCATGAACATGTGGATTGTCAAAAATCTAACATAATCAAGAAGAAACAAAAATGGGTAAAAAAGCAGTAAATGAAATAATTATTAGAAAATTAAAGTTGTCAAAATTTTTGCTCAAGCGTTAAGTTAATAATGTGAATCTAAATTAAATAAAGATGGGTTCTGATACGTAGTTGACGCAAAAGTGCCTTTTCAGTAAATTTTCTTGGTACTTCTTTTTCAATCTATTTTGCTTGCTATTTGATATAAGTAAATTCATTTTATTTCATATGTTTATATATATTATACGTAAATTAAGAGGACAAGACTATGTCAAAAATATGCTTCGACATTTAGCCATTTTTATACCTTTAAAATAACAAACATTTTCCTTTTGTCTTTTATTAATATACGAGTATCATTATAAAATAATATTAAATTTATGTTTCAGATCATATAATAAATAAATGTTAAATATAATTTAAAAAAGATTAGATACATTTTGAATCATTATTAACATGACAGTAATTTTTGTCCTTTTCTCAGTGCAAAACGATTTACGAGTTACCTTAAAATGGGATATATAAAACAGAACAAAAATTTAAATCTAATGAAACATTTAATAGAATTAGCTCTCACCTACTTTAAACTCTTACATTCTTTTAAATTTACATAAAGGAATAAACAAGAACTTAAAACTTCAAATGGACCAATCATATCTCCAAAATATTTACAATAGTTAAAACATAATTCTTCCGACTTACTTCTTTTCGTCCAGTAGAGAAAATATCTGAGAATCGCGTGCTCAAAATTTATTCTTAAGCAAATATTATACTGAGAAACGTCCGTAATAACATACTGCTGTATGCATTTGTAGTTACTCTTATAATCACATTCTCGAGTTGAGAGAATAAAAGGTAAATTTAAAAACAAAACTAAGTGTAAACTTGAAAAGCTAACAATGGACTCATATTTTGTTAAATGAATTTACCAGTTTTTAATAATAAATTGCATTAATTAATTTTTAATTTTGATTAACATAGAAAGATTAATAGAAATATTTTAGGTTGCTTTCTCATTTCGTTTGATTTTAATCATTCTGATAAAATTCAGCAAAATATTCTTCAGACACGGAAGCGTCATCTTGCTTTTTAACTAGAAATAAATCGAATTTGTTATCTCCTATTTTATATTATCCATGGATTATTATAATATTTATCATAATTATAATTTCATACTTAAGTAAATAAATTCGACGAAATAAATTTCTATCTTTGCCTCCTGTACCTACCACCCTTTCCATGAACTTCGAATTCAGATTCGCAAAAAGCTAAATAATATTTCACTGAATATTTAACATATCGTCTGAGGAATATACAATGACAGAATATATTTAGTTACATTATTCCCTCAACTCCTTTTATTGGTATTCCATTGTTGGTAAAAGCGTTGTCTGTTTTCTAAATTAATTTTATTATTATTATCATAATTTATTACCTTTGCAGAGCTATTTGGTATTTATGGGCGTTCGAATTCGGACGAAGACATGCAGTGAGGCAGAAAAACATTACTTACATCCTTACATCAAATTTTAATGAAGCAAATGAGATGAATCAAATTTTAATGAAGCAAATGAACCACATGATTTCCTTGTACTTCTATTACATTATTACGCTTCTGTTCATAAATGACTTACTAATCAATTAATTTTATTTAAATACATGTATGTAAATACCCTAAATGCACATAAACTTTCCAGCTCCTTTTTTTTAGTCTAAATATGGTTCAGCATAGATTCCGATGCCGTAGATAAAATGAAGCCAGAAATTTAAGGTCAAAATGCATGCATATGTGGCTAAGTTTGATTTTCATACTATGAATAGATTTCCACATGTGAATAGATAAGCCTAAAATCTGGAAACAATGGATATTCTTTTTTATAACATCAGCGTTAGCAAAGCCATCTGAATTATATATATATGTCTGTAGTTGTTATGATATTCGTATATTCGAAAATGTATTATTTCTTGAAAAACTGAATTTATTAATTGAAAATTCTACAGATCATAAACTAGTAAAATATAATTTGATAATTTTTAATTTTTAGCTAAGTTTCCTACAGTAACAAAAGGTACAGAAGTATATGATATGCCTTTAATTCCATTCAGTTTCTGTATATATTTAGTATAATAGGATTAGATACTTTGGGATTACAAAGTATCAAATACAAAAGTGTCTCCTAAAATATACTTATTATTAAATTCCTTTTTAAAAGTAACGATCTCTGCGAAAGGTATAATTCAAATTTGTTCCTCTTCTGTATTAAATGCCTCTGATAAAGAGCAGGGATATTATGCTCGGAGAATAATGCACTGGAAGTAATCAATATGTGATGCTTGAGTGGGAAGGCAATGATATTAAGCGAATGAAATGAATACGAATAGCAATTGCTGCTTTGTTGTAGAAAAGAGAATTTGTTACTACTAATAAATCTTTCTCTTTCTATTTATGCGTATATACCATAAACTTTCAATTGAGTTTAAAATCTAATCAATTCTCTTTTTAATGAATCGATTTTCCTTTCTCACATTTTGAAAGAAGAAATGCATATTTTTGATTTAATTTATGTATTGTGCCGCATTATATTATATTCAAAATTATTTTATTACATTTTAGCTCTAAAACACTAAACACGTGTAAACCATATATACCTGTAGCAGTGGCGTGCGGTAGGTTTATATGCAGGGTGTGCAGAGAACAACAATAATAATAATAAAACCATAAAAATGAACATTAAAAACTTCTTTAACTTTTTATTATTCATCTGTACACAAAATCCATACGTCTATCCGTATTGCTAACATAATCATCAATTACATGATCATAAAACTCTGATTTTGACTGTAATAAGTGTAACATTTCTTTTTCTATTGTTATTGGAGATAAATTGCTTAATCTATCCTAGCTCATTGTATTGCGTGCATAAATTTTTACTCTTTTCAATGATGAAAATGATCTCTCTACCGAAGCAGTTGAAAATGAAATTGTACAAATTAAATGTGCCAATTTATTTACTTCGCTTAGGGCATCTTGTCAAATCATTCAGCATTATATGCTGAATAAGTTTCAATAAATTCATTTCGTGGTATGACTCTACTTTTTGACTAGAATATGCTATATCTAAGTTAGTTTTTTGTAAAATATCAAATAGAACATCAGTATAACGAAACACTTTGGTAAAACTATTTAGGAGAAAATTACCGTTAAATTCTTCAAACCACATGTGATAACTCTTTGCAATATTAATTGTATCGTTATTCCAGCCTTCTGGATTCTCAATAATATTTTCGAATAAATCAGATAGGCCTTGCCTTTCGCTTTTTATGGTATTTACCAAACGAGATGAATAGTTCCAACGTGTTGTAGCTAATTTTGAAAATTTTCTTTTAATAATTTCATTTAAAACATGACTTCTTTTCGTAGACACCGAAAAAATGAGGCCATGCCAGAAATTGTTGCAAAAACTAATTTACAATTTTTTTATAAACAATACAAATTGCGACAGAACTAAATTAAGTACATGTGCGCAACAATGCACAAACATAGTTTCTGGGAAAATGTCTTTTACTTTTTCTGTGTCCCATTCAACGCTCTTGCCATGACTGCCGCCCCATCGTTATGTTTCAGCAATCAGTTTATTCTCACACCCCCAACTCAAAATCTTTTCTTGCACAATATTAAGCAAAGCTTCCGCTGAACGATCACAACTAACATCTTTAAAAAAACAAAACTCTTTCCACTGGTGCACTACAATTATTAGCATATCGTAGCACAACCGATAATTGCGATTTGTGAGATATGTCAGATGTTTCATCCAGCATAATAGCAACGAATGGCGTTTCTTTTACCTCAATTCTAATTTCTGAAATTACAATATTTTTATCGATGCAATAATATCATTTTGTATTCTATTAGAGGTTCCAGAAAATACAGTTGCAGTTCTTAGATGGGTTGCTAAAGGTCATCATATTTACTAATTAAAGTTATTAATTCTATATAATTTCCTCGATTAAGGGAATTTATATTCTCATTGCGTCCACGAAATGCATCTTCTTGTTTTGCTAAGTAACAAACTACATCTATTAATCTCTTGAGAATATTTCTATTTTTTGTTACTTTTTCATTGTGTTGAACAATCGATAAAGCCTTTTGTTGATATAACATTAAATCTATTCTGCCGTTACCAAATGTTGTTAATAGTATTACGGCATTTATGCGAGATTGTGTTTTTTCATGTTTCAGCTTCGTGGAGATGATTTAAATCACTGCAGCCTTGTTTTGTCCAAATATTCTTGTCCTTTTCAATTACAACAAAAAGTAAACATGGACAACAGTACAACTTATTCAATTCACTACAACCGGTTAACCATTTAAATTTTCATACATAGATTTTTGAAAATGTCGTACACACTGCTGTCCTTTAATCTTAACGTTTTGCGATAGAGTAATATCCGGCATCGGTCTACTTAATTTAACTATTTCGTTTTTTTGTAGTAACATCTAGTCTCGAAAATGGATTTTCCAATAAATCTTTAATTATTGAGACATCTGAGTTCTCCATTCTGAAATGGGTTATTTATTATGAATATAAATTTAAAGAATACAATAAATAATATATTTACCTTCGAGTAATCGAAGTATAACTATAAAAACAGCTAAACTTACGAGAATTCTACTAGCACTGAAGCAAAAATCATGTCTTGTGTTGTATGGTGTCATATCGGCGGCGAAAAAGCAACGCTTCGGGCTTTCGCTTCCACGAAAAACTTATATTTTCAATTTTCAGCAAACGTAGCACCACACGGCGCCCGCCGCTGCGGTGCCTCGTCATCAGGATGCTCATTGGTGCCGACAAACTGAACGTCTATTCCACGTGCAGAGGATTTCACTGCACGCTGGCACAATAGAACGAACTGTTTCTTGTTCGGTCAGTGGATTAAATTATATTTATTAATTTTTTTAACATTTGGAAATCATATATTCTGCGAAAAACATCTTGACAATTTTTAAAAACAAAACCAGGGATATAGTATTAGACTGTTATAACTTAGATAGTGTCTGAAAAACACAATGAATGGTAAAATTTGGACTGTTCTGTTAAAATTCGTTTCTTTTTTGTCTAAAAAAACAAAATTGTTTTTCAGCGAATTATTTCTATACATATAATACATCACCGAAATTACTTTACTGCACTAAAACATTTCCCTTTATATTGATGAAATACTTCTTTTATATTTCCATAAAAATAAAATCTTACAATATATAAATTTAAACATTAAACGTCTGCAAACGTATGGCTAGTTAATCAGTTAAAAAACCAAAAGCGCTTCAGCACGTAAGTCCCCGCTCTAATACCACGCTTAATAAACCGTACCTTTGGATAATTCTGAATGCCAAGTGCAGGAAAAGTAACTGCACTTGCCTCAGTGCTATAGTATGCTGTGCTTCTCCAGTAGCCCATACATATAAAAGCGTGATTTTCTATTAGTGCGCAGTGCGTACACGTCAAAACGTCCTATGTTCGTTTCCTTTTGAACACTCTACGTGGTGCAGCACCTAGTATCGCACGCACTGCGAGAATACAACAAAGCAAATCAACATAATATTTGAATATACTATAAATAATATTTATTATATACCATATAAAGATAGGTGCAGAAAATTATTGTCTCTCATAATTTTTCCAGGGTGTGCAGTGCACACCCTGCACATATGGACCGCACGCCCCTGACCTGTAGCAAGGTCGCCTACACTTGCATTCCAAATTAAGAAAATATTTCCAAATTTCTCAAAACATATCGAATAGGATTTAATAAAAATTAATGTAGCTATAGAGAACTATAATACAGTTCTTTATACCGTAAGAAGGAAAAATACTTACTCATAAGTAATTCCCATAAAAAGAAGAATGTCTAAACTTAGCTTTGTTAACATAGCAACTAAATCAGGCTAATGGGAAGTATGGTCACCTGTAGATACACAAGTTGTACAAGTATGTCGTAATAATGTGAATGAGGCACGTAATGAAACTTTCTTGCAGAAACTCCTCCACCAAAGCAATTATTAGTTCCTAGTTGATTCTTGAAGGCGATAGATGAACTGCAGTTGCCATCTCAGGTGTATCCCAGACATATTCAGTCAGCTTCAGGCCTAGAAATCTGGCTGGCTGATCCATCAACGAAATAATTTCACTTTGATGGCATTCGTTCACCAGATGAGTTTTATATTGTATATAAACACTGTCTTTCATTAAAAGAAGTGAAATCTAACTAGCCCCTGAAAAGTTTCATATGAGGCTCTAAAATCTCCTCTTTATACCTCTGAGCAGTCGGAATCCTCTGTAAAACGCAGGGAGTAGATTTGGCTATCAACGTGATACCAGCCCATACCATGACGCTTCCCTTTCCTTGATGCTGAAAGAATTGTATTGGGTTATGTAAGAATTGCTATTTCTCTCCAGATGAAAGTTGTATCAGGATGCAAACAACGGGTATTCTGACAAAACGCCCTCTATCGAAAACCTTCTGGAAATGGTAATCCTTAAAACTAAGATTCCAATAGCTGCAGAAAGCTTACAAGGAAACTGTTCAGAGGATAGCTATAGCTATCCTATGTTCAGAGGATAGCTATAGCTATAAAACCAGAGGATAGCTATAGCTATCCTCTGGCTTCTCGTTGATAGTTTCAGATGAAGATTTTTACTGGGCATCGCGGCTCTTGGATGCTTTTGCTCAGGATTTCTGAGCATGGATCCAGTTTTCCGCAAACTGCAAACGGTAGGGCGTTACATGAAGTTCTCTCAGAACCTGAACTCGGTACTGCGTTGTCTTCAGTATAGAAACGATTCTCCACCCTATTCTATCATCTTAACCTATGTGATACCACACGGCTTATCAAATTTTGTAAACTTTTACAACAAGCACTATGATCATAGTTGATATGTACAAAAGAGCTAAAAACGAAATAACAAATGACCGCTTTATATACTTATTGCTGCCACTATAACACCTGCATCTACAAATAAAATTGCGTATTTGACACCAGGGTTTTTCACAGCTATGTGAATACATATATTCTAGCTCTAATTCAATATTTTTTAATTCAAGAGAACGCCTTTGTTTTCTTAATTTTGAACATTAATATATCTGCTTAGCCTGAAATCTGAAATCAGTAAAATTAATTTGGGAAAAATATGAAAGCACGTAATAATTCTTCCCTTTTTAAAATCTATGTATTAATTGATGTGTTTGAATGACCAAATCTTTAAAAGTCACAATTATCGAAGATTCAGTTTTAGATTTCTCAATAATATTTTTAATCCGTTTTAAAGCTTTCCTGAGTCTTTAAATGAATAAAGAATTTTCACTGATTTCCTCAAATGATGACGATATTTTTAGATTGCAAAATGGGCTTTTTCTTTGACTATACAATTTTTTTTTCACATTTCTAAATGTGTGTCCTTTATTAAGGATGTTCTCAATTTAACATATATTTTCGCTTTTTTTATATATGCATGATCATAAATGTGCCAGATGTGAGTCATTATTACTCTCAATTCGCTGGAAAACAAATAAATAACAAGAACGAAACTGATACATTTATACAGTAAAAAAAAAAGAGTAATGAATTGCGAAACATCAGGGGATTAAGACATTGCAGTAGCTTGAAAAAAGTTGTTTAATTTTTCTAAACGCTGTGCTTATCTATTCTTTTAAAGTTTAAATTTCGGGTTATATGCAGAAGTTCAAAATGCTTCGGTGTTAATTTTTCTTTCCTCTGTTTCTTCATAATTATTCTTCGTAATCAAAATTTTCTTCTTTTCAAAATATATTAAAATTACTTTTTTTTTATTTTGACACTGATTGCATTCAGTATTAAGTATAATGTAAAAGCCGTTACTTTCGCGGGCCGTAAATTTCACGAAAATGAATATATCGGTGATTTCGCGAGCTGAAAATTTCGCGAATTTTATATGAACAGAACCGAAAGTTGAAAAATTTCAAAAGTACCTAAGTAAAGTTGAGAAAGTTGAAAAAAAAAAGTATTTCGCGAGGCTTAAATTTTTGCGATTACGACGGGCTCGCGAAAATTAAAGCCTCGCGAAAACAAGGGCCTTTACAGTACTTTAAATGTGTGCAATTTTATTTTCATGCGCATACAAATCCAAAAATGGACAGAATAGCATCCTAGATGTCTAACATATTAACCACAGCTATATTTTGAAACGTTAATGGCATTTTTTGTACAAAATTTTAACCTCTTCTTCGTCCGTAACGCGTCTAGCTCGTTCAAGTGAGACTTCCGCAGGGCGGCCGTAACGCGCCTCAAACGTTCTTCTATATTTTAAAACTTTTAAACGTTTAAAACGCTTTCTAATTGTTTACTCGTTTGAGTTTTTATTTTTGTTTGTTCTAATACCTCCTAGAGCGTAGCTCTAATCAGGCATTCTGTTTCTAATTGAATTTGCCCGGGTTTTATGAATATTCGCGCCATTTTACATAAGATACAAGACAGTGAGAGATGGCTTCAACGTCTACTCAGCAGAAAAAGAGAAAAAATGAGGTTGTGAATTGGAAAGTCAAGAAGGATATACATTTGATGAGTACAGTCCATAATAACTCGTTGATTGACGTTGGAACACGAAAAAGAATTGTAAAAAACCAATAATTGTAAAAGATTACAACAACAAAATGGGAGGAGTGGACCGCCTGGATCAGATGTTATCAAATTATACTGCTGTTAGAAATAAGCAGAGCTATTACCATTTTTCCATTATGCTTTATTTCCTTATAATTTTACTTAATATTCATTGACATTCATCCACTACGAAAGTCATGTATGGAAAGTTATGATGTACAGAGAAAACAACATTACACGCTACGAAAAACAGACGGCCGCTGGGGGGGAATTTTCGCGGACAGGAGAGGACGTCGAAAAGGTTAAAGTCGTCAGTGTTACAATGGCTATTCAGAAACATGGCTGACCTGTTTCGTAGAGCAAGGTTATTTTAAAACTCTCATCACTCAACAAAAGCAGTCACAGTATTTTCATCATGTAATAGTATTTCATAAATTTCCAGAACCTATGACTACCCTAAATTTATGATACAATCTCTATATTGATAATGATGTACTTATCAGATTTTCAATTGTGATTTATTAAATATATTAATTAAATGAGAATTTTAGTAAGCAGCTTCAAAATTTCTGATAGCTTTATTCCTACCCATCTATCTTACTGAAACCTAGAGTACCTAGAGATAGTTGACTTTCCTGGTTTTAAACATTTTAGACAAAGTGACTTAGAAACCACTATATTTTAGTACAACTATAGTACTTAGTACTTTAGCGTATTTATTACAACTACAGTACTTTAGCGTACTCAGTACAACTACAGTAGTTTAATGCACTTAGTACGACTACAGTACTTAGAGTATAATTTGAATAAATTCTAGTTCTCAAGGCGGGAAAAAAAGGGAAAAGAGTGTACAGATCGGCAAGCAAAATTTTAATTAAATCATAGCTTTTAATAGAAGAAAAGGGTAAAAATAGTAACTTTAAAATTCTAATTTTTAACTAGAATATATAAACTTACCAAAACCTTTGTGAAATTTTTATCATGTACAAAAAACAATAATACAGCCATTTAGGCAGTAAAACAAGAATGTAATAGGTGGAAGCAAGACCCCTCGTATTGTATCAGTATTTTAATTGGTATTGGCAGCGCCTGTAATTATTTGCAAGTGGTTTTTATGAATTCTGTTTAAGTGTAAATATGCATGTGCATAGGCTTGATAGAATACCACAAACGTGTAACTTCGTTAATGGAAATACGGAGAAGGTGTAAGCAAGTTAATAGGCAGGATAAGAGGGTGGGAATGTGCTGGCTAGTTGAAAAGTTACGTGTAAAAATGTCTTAAGGCACAAAACATATTATTAAATTTTGCCGACCTCCAGGGCATCTGAGGTATAAAGTACTATATAAATTAAATTCTTATTCAAAAATGAATTAACTTCAGAAATTTATTTAAAAAACGGCTAGTTAACTAACTCTTCTTAGTTCGTTGTCAAAGTTAAGACTCGAATCAAAATGAAAAGTTTTTCTCAAATATTGTATATACAGGCAGACGTTTTCAACAAGTGTAAATAAAATGCAATTCAACAACTTTTTTATTACATTTTATTTTCAGAAATTTATATGGGAATGAAATGTTTAATGTCATATGAAACCATCTATTTCGTTTATAAGTATACTTTAGATGGATCGTTCACTGAAATATCATGACAAAAACAGCACGGTGCGTTAAATTACTGCCGAAATTTCTAAGTTTTTAGTACTTCTATGTATTTTATTTCTTGGGAAACTTTGAAAGGTCTCTTTGTAAAATATGCTTTGGCCCATGATACAAGAAATGACATCTATCCATCTATCCTAACAATGGCTTAGTGCCATGATCTTCAGTTCCACGAAACAGGCACAATGCCATGCTCTGCTCTCCTCAAAACTCTTTTGATATAATTGGAAGCAGGTCAAATATTTTCCTGAACCATTTTTAAAAGCAAAACGAAGCTTTCATCATTAATTATGTCATTTGAAACAGCAACTTTATTGTTATATAGAAAAATATATAAATAAAACAGCAGCTCGAGGTGACAAAATAAATTTCAAGTCGGATGGCTGCAACAAACATATTAAAAAGTTTACTGTTCTTAATAATAATATTTATTTTAAGGCGACGTTCATATACACGCAGTTAAACATGATGCTTAAACAAGAATAAACCGTTTAAATATTCTTAACGTAAGATATGTTCACCAGCTCTCACAAAGCAAAAACAACTTCGCACTTTTTCTCAATACACTATAAGCAATAAAAAAAAATATCACCGAACGTTTTCAAAAGGGAAAGGAAACTAAAGTGTTCGGTGAATCAGTTTGAAAGTAATACTAAAGTGTATTTCAGCAAGAATATCTTTACACCTAAAAATTGGAACATTATAGCTAAATAAATAAATATACTGTTTAATGTAAATTAACGAAAACCCTTAAGCAACAGGATAAAGGAAAGCAAATATTGGAGACAAATAATTATATCAACGATTTTATATTGAAAATAATTATTTTATTTTACTAATTGTTATTTATACGTGGCTTGAAATCTCTCGCTTATGTTTCGTTATAAGAAGTACTAGATCATTCATCTACTTTCTATATAAGTTCTTCTCAGTAATACTATCTTACTTACTATGTATACCATTTTAAAGTTTAGAAAAGGGCAGAAAAAAATATTATATTTATCCAATTCAAATGAATACTATTAATTATAAAAAATAACTCTTAACTTCCCTTTTTATATCCATATTCTCTCTTAATCTCAATAGGACCCCAAAAAACGTTTTTTTGGATCTTAAGGAAACTTATAACTGGTATGAAATGCTAAAATGCATGTATATGATAAATATTTTTATCATAGGAGAACTTAAATATTGTTATGTATTAATTGCTTATTAATTTCAAGCTTTAAGTTAATTGCTTCTTATTTTAGTTTGGTCAGTAATTGATGTTATTAATTTGTTTTAGTTTAGCTTAAAAAAATGGTTGTATGTTTTAAGCTGTAAACTTTTGGTAAACTTTAAATATAAGTTTGGTTGCTTTCAAAGTTTTTAAAAGTGAAGTTGTTTAATTTTAATTTTGTTTAGGAACTTAAAGTTTTACTTGGTAAGGTTAATTTTCGACTCTCAAGGTTATCTAACTTAAACATAATTTTTTTAAGTTTGTTTGCTCCACATTTTTATGTGTTAATTTTTAATTTAAAGTTTGGTTAACGCCTACCCCTCTTTCTGCTAAAGTTTTTTGAATCAATATTTTCTGACTCTGGTGAAATTTTTATCATAAGGAAAACTCAAATTCAACAGTATTGAAACAAGCTTATTAATGAGGTATGCTATTCATCATCTAATATCAGAATCTAATTTTCTTACCGATTTCTGCCTCTTAATAGTAAAGCGTACATCACAGTGAATCTGACTTTCAAAAATCTGACTTTTTTTTATTTTTTCATTATCCTCATCATTTAGTAACCCTCTTATGGTAACCTCCTATGCAAGAGACTAATATTTATGGGAACATAAGTAAAAATGTTATAACATAAGTAAATGGAGAAAAAAAAATGTTTTTCCTGTATAACGTTGCTATTCCTCGCTTCGCATATTATTTTCCAAACCGAACTAAGTTTTCTTTGAAGTTCAGTACGTAATTATAACTTCAGGGAATAATTATAAAATAAATGGCGTTTAATGCAACAGTATTGGAAAAAACATCCTAATTATTAACTTTGCAAATGATCCCAAGAAATTATTAATCGCTCATATTTTCTCTGAATTTTGAAGTTAAAGGACCGTATTCACATTTTAAAGCATTGTGAATATTTAACTAATCATACATTTTGCTTCACTGAAAAGTTTTTAATTTTTCAAAACTTTTCTATTCTCAATACTGAACGTGTTCTCAAATTTTATATCGTACTGGAAAATTTTTTATTGCAACTGCATATCTTCAATATTTGTTGAAATAAAGCCTGTAACTATCTATTTCCAGCACATTATTTATGGGTGAGGTCTAAATGCTAATATAAAAAACATTTTCATATGTAAATTACATTACTATTTGCAAATAACATAATAAAGTAAACATAGTAAGGATAAATAGTAAAAGCAAAAAGAGGATAATTTAGCTTCAGCTGAGTAAAGCAATTCCTCCATTTTAACTACTTCGAATTAGAATTAGCTAAAAAGCAAATTCCGTTTAGCGTTGTTTTTAAATGCAGCCTCATTGCATTTTAGGATTGCATATCGATCTACCTTCATCAGAGAGGAAGTTCCTTCCTTGCAGACACATTCGTTGCATCTTTCATGCAATGAATCTATATAATCAACCCTACTGAAATCCGTCTATTGAAGTTTTACATATTCCTGTACTGTAACTGTACGGGAAAGAGGATGATTTATTTGTTTTTTTTTAATACAGCAAAGCATACCAAGGTTATCTACGCAGAGGCCTATGTCTTAACTGAGAGCTTTCTACGTAAAAGAATTATAACAATATAATGTGGAGGTAAATAATCCTTGTTTCCAAGGGAAGCAACAGTGTTCTTGGACAGAATAATTTTCTCGTGGTAAATGGACATCGCTCATCCATGTTTCAAAATTCGTGGTCTTACATTTGAAATGAATGAAAAATACAGCTAGAATTTTGACAGTCATTCTCATATGCAAAACTGCTGCACACGTTCGTATAGTTGTATTATCTCAGAATTTTGCCCTTATTCATGATATGCATGATTATACTATTCGGCGCACAATATGGTTGACTTAACACTATTTCGCACTCAATATGATTTATGTTGTATGAAATTAAGAATCAAAATCTTAATTTTGAGGGCAACATTTTATGACTTTTAAAGTCTTTATCATAGAATTAGAAGTAAGTTCATTTAATAGAAAATTAAATTTATAAATTTATGGAAAATAAAATTTAGATAAAGTAATATAAAATTTCGGAAGATAATAATAAATGTTTTTAATTTATAAAATATCAGGTAGAAATATATATTTTAACAGTTAATGATGATATAAATTTAGAGAAATAGTAGCAAATATTTAATTCTGTTTATTATATTATTTTTCCTCTCAGAAATTTATTACTGTTTTGTTAAAGAGCTGTTAAACTGATATTTGTTCAATGATATGTTTTCATCGGGCATGCACTTCTCAATACCCATGCTTGCATGTTCTCTCTTTCCCTTTTCATGATTTTATTTTCATGCACACTGTCTTTCTTCTTCCTTGTCAATCACTCTTGTGTGTTTGTGGTTTATTTGTTTCGCAGAGTGTGGATGTCGAAGCCAACAGATATCACGCCACGTACCATAAGAGCACAGACAATGTTGAAAGTAAGTCACTACCCACATCTTTCTTTCTTTCTTCATTTATTTATTTTATGTTTTTCTCTGTCATGGATGTCCATTTGCAGTCCTCTCCCCCAAAAGTATCATTAAAAAAGTTTAGTTCCTTCAAGACAACTAAGAAACTTTAAACTGTTTTCCTAATAATGGAAATTACAAGCTAGCATTACTGCTGTCGACATAAATTTAGATGAAGATTATTTTTAATTATTTAATTACGATTTTAATTTGTAGTTTCCGTACTTGTTTACTTCAACCAAACGTTCACTGCTTAAGGAAAAAGATTATTTTTACTTCAATTTAACATTACTCTATGTAATAGATCTAGAAACAGTAACTTATGTAGTGCATAACTCAAGTTAGAAAGCGGAACATTTGGAGAAAAAAGAATTAGTGACCATTTTTTATGCACTGGGGCTTTACTATCATTCTGATCAGGACCCTAATTCGTTACCTTGTTACTTTCTATTCAAAATCTTTAACTTTCTTTTCATACTGCTAAGTTATGTCTTATTTTGTACGCAAGATAAGTTAATTTCAAAAGTTATTTTGAATCCATTGTTATTTCAGAAAAGGTTAATAATGCTTAGTATAAAAGGCTAGATTTAACTTTGCAAGTAATAAAACATTTCATAATCAAGACAAGATTCTTGTTACAGAGATAACTGAATTTCTGATGAAATATAAAAAATACAGTTTCATGTAATAAATTATAGCGTTTTAATCTCATTTCAAATATACTGATAAAAAAGTGTAATGAGCTATAAAAAGCGTAATTTATACGTCTTTTAATCAAAAGTAAATGCATTTCATTTTTGTTCATTATCCTTCATACTATATAAATTCTTTTTAATTCTTCTTACATCTGAATGAGCCATTCCAGTGAAAAACGATTCGTAAAAGTATTTTATAACAAAAACTAGACGATAGATTTAAAATTTACGAAAATTACAATCACATAACTGAAAAATTCGTTAAGTGTTGAAAAATACACGAAATTTACTAATAGATATTACATTTTTGTTAGGTATGTTGAAAATATATCTTAATAGACCATCGCAGTAGCCACAAAGATTGCATGAGGTATAGTAAAATATTCGTTTTTCAAGAGATCCTGAATTGGAGAAAACGGATTGTTTTCTCATCCCCTCCAAACCCCAGATTATTGTATTTCTTGAGAACAACATGTGAAAACAAACTTACAGGGTAAATATTTAGAATTTTATGTATTTGAGAAAAGAATAATTGCATAAGTATGAATATATCACGTAAAAATAAATCTTTTGTTTTACTGCTAAAATTACTAATAAATTTCGTACGACGTCGAAAATTTATTTATTTAATTATTTTGGACGTTTGATAGTGCACTAATAGTTGATGATAGTAAGATTAATTTTTTTTATTATATTGCATTGAAGTTGTTAAGTAGATTATTATGTTTACATACATATTAATAAAATTAATTTAATATAGTGTATTTGGATATCTAACTTATGTAATACATTTATCGATGAAATTTCTTACGGCAATTTTGTAAATTATAAGGTATTTCTCCCGCCTTCTTACCATACCTTCGTGATGTAATGGTCAGCACACTCGATGCGTATTCGAAAGATCCAAGGTTCGAGTTCCGGCGAGGGCATTACTCGTTTATCATGCTTCCTGCTTCGAAATAACGTAATGTCTCTACAAACTGTTATCAATAGAACATATTTTAATCACCTAATTTGAGTTCACCAGCTTAGCTTACAATAAAATTGAGGTGTTATGTATATACTGGGGGTTGATATTACCGGTAGAATTTCTAACTCTAAAACTCAGACACAGAAAATGATCCCCTCCAGTGAAAGTTTAATTTAAGTTTTCACCAAACTATTATAAATGCAAATAATTTAATCTATTCTTACCAAAGGCTACAAATTTCACCTTGACCGCGACAGAGGTTCGAACTGCACAGCTGATCTAAACCCGAATCTGTCCTTATTCTGTATCATTCAATTCAAGACCAACATTGGGGCCAGACCTGCCCGCGACCCACCTATGAGTATTCTTTTAACTTCATAGTAAAACTGTTTGCTTCTCAAATCTACATAATTTCTAGAAAAAGAGAACTTCGCGAAAAAATGACACAAAAAGAAAAAATGTAAATTAAATAATATTTAATTAGCAAAATTTAAACATGAATGTCACTTTAGGTAATTTCTGTACTTATAACACAAAACTAAGCAACTCAGGAAAGCATCGTAGTGTGCTGTGTAAGAAACATAAAAAAAAAACATAGTATGCAATCGAGATGATATTTACCTTTTAAGTTCACAGTTCAATTTGACAATCCAGCAAGTTCAAAGCCAATAAGAAATTCACAATATAACAAGAATCTCGTAAAGATTTCGGTCAGAATCCAATAAAAGCTTTACTGCAATGAACTTTCTTTTTGTGAGTTTATTTATTCTTGTTATTGGATTATTATCAGCGAATCCTCAGAGCTTTATGATTCTGAGTCTCTACCCTGTACATTTGTTTTTATATGCTTCCAAAAGATAAAGTTCAGAGAAGTAAGATCCGTAAAAAACAAGGAATTGGTTTTTTTGTCAAATCCATCATCCCAGAAATTAATTACAACCCAGTGTAAGAATCTGCGGTGATAGGCCATTTTGGCAAAACATCTTGCTTCTTATTCTCAATTTAAGGATATGGGGGGACCTCAAGCATATTGAGGTACAATTGAGGTACATGATGTAGAAATGTTAAGGATTTGGGAGAGAATATCATTAAAAATTCTTTGCCTTTTCTCAACAAAACGAGCCTAGTTTTTCAAGATATCGATACATAAGAAAAATGTGTTGGGACCAGGATACTGAAACATTTTTAGAATTTTTCTAGTTCTGTATTTTTAATTCAATCCAGATTAGCGATTTTTAGTACATGAAGTATAGTTTCCAAAACTGTCAAAGGGCGAAAACGGTCTTTTAAAACAATATTTTATTATTAGGAAAAACCGAGATTTTTATGCTCAAATATTAAATAAATAAATTATGAAGCATTATTTTACATTTTATTTTACATTTTAAAGGATTTATTTTTTAAACCTATTTTCTTGTGCATTATAACATCAGTCACTGCTATGGGCATACCAGTCAAACTGATATCACGTATAAAATAATATAATACTCTTACTTTATTAATAAAAAAATCATTTTTTAGGCTAAAAAAATCAGGCGAAAATATAAAGATTAAGAAAAATAGCGCTATAATTGACAAGCTAATACATGATTTTACATTTTCTGTTTATAGTAATTATGTAATGGAGGGAAACAGAATTTGTTTCAAATATAAGAAACAAAACGTCTGCTTACATAAAAGTATATTGTTACGAATTTGGTATTTAAAAAGCTAATGTTAGTTCAATTAGAAATTAAATGGTTTTATTTCTCGCGCAGTGCAGCGCGTGACGAATATTAAAAGAAAGCTAAGCCGGAAAATTGAAAATACAAGAGCGCGTGCATTAAATAAATAAATATCTCTTTTTGATTTCGAGAAAGTACTGGAAAATTCTAGCGCGTGATTTTAAAATCTTATAAAAGGAGGAAAACATCTCAGTTTGTAGTAGTTGCTTAGTTTGTTGTTGTTTAGAAAACTACTGTTGTTGATTGTAGCGAATTCGCGGATTAGCGTTCTTTAGCTGTTTTGAATTACGTTCTATTGACATTTGAGTAGTTAAAAGAAAACTACTGTGAGATATTGTAATACTGCATGATAATTTGAGAAAATTTAAGCATTTTTGTTGTGATAATAATAAATTTTTGTTCATTTTTCATCGGACTTGTGCATTCATTTCATAACGAACCCGTACGCACGCAACAATTTTTGGTGTCAGGAGTGGGGTTTGAATGCCAATAACAAGAGCGATGGAAGAACAATTGAGACAGCTCATTAGTGCTTTTGCTGCATTCCAAGAAAAGATGGAAGGTGGCCAAGCATCATTTAAGGAAGAAATGAAATTGGGCCAGGAATCCGTTAAGGAAGAAATGAAATTGGGCCAGGAATCCGTTAAGGACGAAATGAAAGCCGTTCAAGCTGGTCAAGAAGAAATGAAAAGAGAAATTACTTGCATAATAGAAAATAAATTTGAAGCTATGGAAGGCAGAATTGACGCAGTTGAAAATAAAGTTGGACATATTGAAGAAAGAGTTTCTTCGGTGAAAGAAGAAATAGAAGAAAGAGTTTCTTCTGTAAAAGAACAAATTGATGAGAGAGTTTCTGCAGTTGCCAAAGAAATGGATACTTTAAAGAAATTCGTAGCGTCGGCAGGGAGCAGGAGTGATGATTTTAAATTCTTACCAATGCCTGCTCGTCCACCTCTGAAGCTATCCACATATGATGGGAAGACCTCCTGGCAGGTGTATAAGACACAATTTTCTATCGTGGCGGATGCGAATGGATGGGATTCCCAAGCTAAGGCCTGTCATCTCGCCGCTTCTCTAAGAGTCGACGCAGCGGATATCCTTCAGACTCTTCCCGAAAACAAAAGGTTAGATTTCGAAGCTCTGTCCGGCGCCTTGGAGTTGCGCTTTGGGGAGAAGTGTTTAAAAGACTACAGCAGGCTCCAATTAAAATCTCGTCAACAGAAGCCTACCGAAACACTTCAGGAGCTCGCCGCGGATGTTGAAAGGCTGTCCCATCTCGCCTTTTCGGAATGCCCGACAGATACAAGGGAAATCCTGTCCTTGCAATACTTTATCGACGGCATCCGAGATACTGAAATACAGAAAGCTCTACGAATGGCGGATGTAAAAGATTTAAAAAGTGCTCTAGTGTACGCCATGAAATTTGAGGCAGCCCAGCAAGCCACTCGTCGAGACCGCCACCCAGTCAGAGCTGCTCAAGTCCAGGAGCCAGGGGATCAAGTCACCGCTCGACTTGACGATTTAACTAGACAACTGAACGCCTTGAGACGGAATATTGGTGAGAAAAAACCGACCGTTAAGTGCTGGAACTGCGGTGCTGAAGGACACATACGACGAAACTGCAAAACACCCCAGGGTACTGATGTTAGGACCGCTTCTAACAAGCAGCAGGGAAACTAATTAGTGGCCATCTCGCGGGGCGGAGGTTGCCAGATAATGAAAAGCCCCCGTTTAAAGCGCTTCAGATTTCTGCAGTGAGAGGCGGCAGTAATGGACTTTTCATAATAGGACATATTAATGGAGTTCCGTGCAATATGACTATAGATACAAGAGCCAACGTCACCATCATCCGAAAAGATTTGGCTCAACAACTAGGAAACAAACTTATCTGGACGCCGCCCTGCGTTACCCTCCAGACTGTGTCCGGTGAGAAGATCGACATCGACGGAAAAGTAAATGTTAACATCACGTTTGGAAGTGCCGCTTACCATCACACGGCATATGTAGCAGAAATCACTGATTCTTGCATACTCGGATTGGACTTTCTAAGGAAATACAATTTTTCCTTGGATTTTAAAAATAACGAATTGCATTCTACATCTGAGGACATAGCGTTATTTCTCGTTAATGATAAAGAAGTTAAATCTGTCCATAAAATCATAGCACAAGATTATATTACAATACCGGCAAGAACAGAAATTTTACTTCCTGGATCCATAGCCGAAAATAGAAATTTCCGCTACGGCATCATAGAATATCCCAATAACTGTAATATCCCAAAAGGAGTATTAGTAGCCTCAACACTCGTCGACCTATCCAGAACGGTTATCCCGGTGAGAGTCGCCAATGTAACTGAAAAGTCGAGAGTTATTAAGAAAGGTGAAGTGGTTGCAACATGTACTCCAGTAACCAGCGTTGAAAAAAAGAGTAACATCCCAGAATCCGTGTCCTCAGAGAGCATTACATCGGAGTTATTGCAGAATGCACAATTAAACGATAAAGAGAAAAATGCTGCCGATCGCGTCATTAAAGATCTTCAAGTTGTTTTCTCCCGCTCGTCTTCTGACGTGGGTCGAACTAGTTTGACACAACATAGAATAGATACTGGCGATCATCCCCCGATCAAGCAACATCCAAGACGTCTACCGTTTGCTAAACAGGAAGAGGTGCGATAAAAGATATGGAAGAAGGCAATGTCATCGAGCCTTCAGCGAGTCCATTGGCATCTCCCATCGTTCTCGTCAGAAAGAAAGACGGCTCAACAAGATTTTGCGTTGACTATCGCCGGTTGAATGAGGTTACGAAGAAAGACAGTTACCCTCTTCCTAGAATTGATGACATTCTAGACACTCTTTCTGGAAGCAAGTGGTTCTCAACACTTGATTTAAAGAGTGGGTATTGGCAGGTAGAAATCCATCCTGATGACCGAGAAAAGACGGCATTTACTACGGGACAAGGACTTTGGCAGTTCAAAGTGATGCCGTTTGGACTGTGTAATGCGCCGGCAATATTCGAACGTCTTATGGAGACTGTTTTGAAAGGCCTTTCTTACGAAGCCTGTCTGATATACCTGGACGATATCATCATCGTCGGAAAGAGTTTTGAAGAGCATCTAGAAAATCTTAGAAAGGTGCTTCAGAAACTGAAAGAGGCCAATCTGAAGCTGACTCCCGCTAAATGCAAATTGTTTCGAAAGGAAGTGACTTACCTGGGACATGTCATCTCTGCAGAAGGTGTGCGCACGGATCCTGAAAAGGTATCAGCGGTTAAATCCTGGACGCGTCCCGAAAATGTCCATCAGCTGAGAAGCTTCCTAGGGCTTTGCACCTACTATAGGAGATTCGTGAAGAACTTTTCTTCCATCGCAAGACCACTTCACAAGCTGACAGAGAGCAAGCAAAGATTCTTGTGGACAAAGGAATGCGAGGATGCATTTAACAACTTAAAGGAAGCTTTAACATCTGCTCCAATCCTGACGTATCCTCAGCTCGACAGACCATTTATTCTCGACACCGACGCGAGCAATGAAAGTGTCGGTGCTGTTTTGTCCCAAGAAATAGACGGCCAAGAACGTGTAGTAGCTTACTGGAGCAAGTGCCTGTCTAAACCGGAGAGGAATTACTGTGTCACAAGGAAAGAGTTGCTCGCCATAGTCAAAGCTGTAGAACATTTCCATCATTATCTATACGGGAGAAAATTCCTCCTCCGCACGGACCATGCCTCATTGGCCTGGCTTTTAAATTTCAAAAATCCTGAGGGTCAAATAGCCAGGTGGATACAGAGACTCCAAGAATATGACATCACTATCCGTCATCGTAAGGGATCATCACACGGAAACGCCGACGCCCTGTCTAGAAGACCTTGCTAACAAAACTGCCGATATTGTTCCAGGGTGGAAGCGAAATACGAACTGCTGACTCCGGTCGCAAGACAAATTACAACATCAACATCGGCTGCTCGAGACCCGTGGAGTGATGATGAAGTCAGGAAAGACCAGCTGGAAGACCGCGACATTAAACCCATACTTGATTTAATAGAGTCATCAAACAGAAAACCTACATGGCAGGACATTTCTATCTGTAGTCCTACAACAAAACAATACTGGGCACTCTGGGATTCACTCACTTCACATTCGAAACGGCGTCTTATACCGGAAATTCGAGTCGGATGATGGGAAGACGTTCCGATGGCAACTGATACTTCCGAGATCCCGGATTCCTGATGTCCTCAAAGAACTACATAACAGCCCTACAGGAGGTCACTTTGGAATTATGAAGACCTTACAGAGAGTTCGTGAGCGCTTTTACTGGAATAATGCAAAGAATGACGTGCAAAAGTGGTGCCGATCTTGCGATGCCTGTGCAGGTCGGAAAGGACCGAGGAAACGCAGCCGAGGCAGACTGCAACGTTACAACGTAGGTGCGCCTTTTGAACGTATCGCCTTTGACATCCTGGGACCTCTGCCACGAACTGCTGATGGCAACAAATACATACTCGTTGTCATTGATTACTTCACCAAGTGGCCTGAAGCTTATCCTATTCCTGATCAAGAGGCAGTCACAGTAGCTGAGGTAATGATACAGCACTGGATTTCCAGGTTCGGAGTGCCTCTTCAGTTACATTCCGATCAGGGAAGGAATTTTGCCTCGGCAGTAATCAAAGAACTATGCAAACTACTTGGCATTGACAAAACTCAAACGACGCCATTGCATCCCCAGTCGGACGGCATGGTAGAGAGGTTCAATCGAACCATCCTTAATAACCTCTCATTAGTGGTTTCCAGAAACCAACAGGACTGGGACAAGAAATTACCACTCTTTTTACTGGCTTACCGCAGTGCTGTCCACGAGACTACCGGCTATTCTCCATCACAGATGCTCTTCGGTCTTGACCTTCGTCTGCCTTGTGATCTATTGTTTGGCCGCCCTCCGGATGCTCCTTCATCGTCTGAGGAATATATTCAAGATCTCCAGGCCCGGTTTGAAGTGATGCACAATTTTGCACGAGAGCGAGTCAACTTGGCGACGGAGAAGATGAAGACCCGATACGACACAAGAGCTACTGAACATCAATTCCACGAAGGAGACAAGGTGTGGTTGTGGAATCCGACTCGACGGAAAGGACTTTGTCCGAAATTACAGTCACCTTGGGATGGGCCGTACACAGTCCTAAACAGGCTGAATGACGTCGTGGTTCGGATTCGTAAGTCTTCGAACTCTAAACCTAAAGTCGTTCATTACGACAGGTTAGCTCATTACTATGGCCATAGTACATAATGTAAATAATTGTAAATAGTATAAGACCATGGTCCATTTTTGTTTTTAAATGTGTATTTGATTTGTATTTGATAGCATTTGATTTGTTTTATGTATTGCATTTATTGTTCATGTTGTTTATTATTGTAATGTAATGCTTATTAATGCATTTATGCCACAGTTGTAAGTTTTGCTTCCTGTCCAGGGATTGTCCAGGATTGCCCGGGACGTGCAGTCCTTGGGAAGGGGGCAGTGTTACGAATTTGGTATTTAAAAAGCTAATGTTAGTTCAATTAGAAATTAAATGGTTTTATTTCTCGCGCAGTGCAGCGCGTGACGAATATTAAAAGAAAGCTAAGCCGGAAAATTGAAAATACAAGAGCGCGTGCATTAAATAAATAAATATCTCTTTTTGATTTCGAGAAAGTACTGGAAAATTCTAGCGCGTGATTTTAAAATCTTATAAAAGGAGGAAAACATCTCAGTTTGTAGTAGTTGCTTAGTTTGTTGTTGTTTAGAAAACTACTGTTGTTGATTGTAGCGAATTCGCGGATTAGCGTTCTTTAGCTGTTTTGAATTACGTTCTATTGACATTTGAGTAGTTAAAAGAAAACTACTGTGAGATATTGTAATACTGCATGATAATTTGAGAAAATTTAAGCATTTTTGTTGTGATAATAATAAATTTTTGTTCATTTTTCATCGGACTTGTGCATTCATTTCATAACGAACCCGTACGCACGCAACAATATATTTGAAATCTCTGCTTGATTATTTTCACTACGTTTCATACTGCAGGATTACCAGATTATAACATGTTAAAAGTGTTTTGTAATATGAAGAATCAGAATATAATGTCCCGCGTTTCTTCTTTCTGACACTTTTCCTGGTCCTACAGTACAACCAAAATCTTTTGTTTGAATGTATTATAACCACATGGTTTTACATTTGCCAGTCTAACGCATGATGCTACACGTGCATCAGTTTTACGATTGAAGACACTATTGCATTTAAATACCATATAAGGCTTAGAAGTTACTAAAAACTAGTTTATTTTTACATCAGCAATATTTCAGTTTATGGGTATAAAATGAGCAATATTTCAATTTCATCAGCAATATTTCAGTTTATGGGTAATAATGCCAATAAAAATCTAAAAACTAAGCTTTCTAAAAGGATCAAATGCGAACGAGCTCAATGAAATATCAAGTAGTATTCATGGAGTTCTGATAAAACTGTTACATTTTTATTATATTAAGCAAATTCAGATGGATTTTTTTTATTCACTTGTAGTATTTTAAGAGAAAGTTAGAAATTTATTATTATTCGAAATTTCAAAAATTATACAAATTTTTGAGTTCCTAAAGTTATCTTGTAACGTTTAATGCAGTATTATATAAAGCGTTTCAGGAAAAAATGAATTTTCCTCTTTCTTCTGCCATTTATTTACCAGATATTTTCTATGTAAAAGAATTAATCTTTTAAAAGAAACATGAAACTTTTAATGGACATCCATGCTTTTGTTTGTTTTTCACTTTATTCTTCTACTGCTTTCCTAATGCATCGTGGATGGATGGCTTGTGAAATTTTGATGTCTATGTCAAAGCAGTTACTAGTTGCCTCTAGTAGTGTTGTTGAGAACTGCTTCTACAAAAAGTGCTGAATGTTAATTTAAAAGCTATTATTGATACTATTAAATGCTTTTCTAATGCAAATATTTAATCAGCTTTTCCTGAAAGTTTAATTAAGTACTTCTGTACATGCATTGTTATATCATTTATCATTAATATAAAAGCACCATTTTACTTACATTGACCTTAAAATTATTCAGCATTCATTTATTTATTACTTTCAGGTTCAGAAAATGTGTTTATGTTTGCCCTTGTTGTAATATGCAGTCTGTTAATATGTCGTATAACTTCTGTAGTAACAGATCGTTGTATAATATAGTCTTTCGAGTTTTTAACTTTTTTAATTTGAAAGTGTTCTGTAATGCTTTTATTTGCTACATATATTTTTAGATTTCTCGGTAGGTGTCTAAGATTTATTGCGGAAATATTACATTTTAATAACGAAAATCTTAATTTTTCTAAATTACATGTTATTAAATATTTCTACTTATTAAATATGTTCCTTATTTCCAAAAATGAAAATTCCATCTCTATTGGATAAATGCTGTAATCGTCATATATCGTTTTCCAGATATATTTGAAATTCAGAAATGTCTCAGTCATCTTAATAAAACGGAATTTTTTTATTTTAAGTTGCTTTTTCATTCATTATCAGCTGGAATACTACTTTTCTTTCAAAAGTGCGCATTAATGAATATTAGAAGAAAATCAATAAATAATAATTTGAAGGCATTGTATATGTTTTCTAAAGTATATAAATGTAAAGGAAAATTTTATGATGATTTAAGATTCATCTTGATCTGCATTTTGAAAACTACTTAATCAGTTTCGTTAACTAAAACTTTAATTCAGTTTCCTATGATAATTTTTAAGAACAGTTCGATATTAAGCCTGTTTGAGAAAATCTGTGTCAAAACTAAGAGATCATTGTAAGTTCGAATATGGATTAAAGATTCATATTGAAAGATAATTCACAGATTATTCATTGATAATTCGTAGGTAAATTGTACCATTCATGAGCAATATTAGTCTTTGTCTGAAATGCTGAGGGAAATTAGATTTCGATCATTAATCAGAGTACTGCTTCGATTGCAGTATAACTGGCCATGGAAAAATTAATTGCGCAGTCTTTCAGCTAGTATTGATAAAATTTGAGCTCTAATTAAACATTTTATATCATAATTTTATTTTGAGAATAAATTTATAGTAATTCTGCTAAATATACTAATGATGGAACTTGTGAATGAGCCAAATTAAATTTATTTCATTTTCGAAAAGGAATTAAATTTTTAATAATACACCTTTCATTAGAGCTTGCTTTAAAATGTTTACTCTATATATTAACTACTTTCAGTCAGTGTATTTATTAAATAATTATATCAACATAACCCTCACAATGTTTCTTAAACTATGCTTTTGATGAACTGTATTATACTACTTTGCATTCATTCCTGCAGATCATGATCTAAATTTTGACGATACTATAATATGGATAGAGTTTTTTTTTATTTTTAATATTTAAAACTTTTGTTATTACTGAAGACTAGCATTACAGAATGTCGTTCGCACTTTATGGAAACAATTTTTATAGCTAATTTTTATGCATGAAGGGGGTATTTCTTACGTCGATTTGCTTCTATCTGATAGTATTGATTCTTACCTATAGCTCTAGTTCGAATTTTCCATAAAAGTAAGCATTTCTTGGCACCATTATGTCAGTCTTATCCCATTCCTCTTGGATTATTTTCCAAAGTGTATTCCGTGCTCCTGGATGCAACTTTCCTAAAACTCGTTTTAACAAACCGAAAGCGCAAAGTCCATAGGAGAAGAGCGTCTGTTGATTCGATTAGTGTTTAATTAAATGGATTACATTTTATTCTAGTTTCCGATTCTTTCTTTGATTCATCATATTGTTGGTCACTATAGTCAACGGCTGCTACATAAGCAGCTGTTGACTTATAACGTCTCTAACGCTGACTTATAATGTCTTATAATTTCTTAAATTTTGGTAGCATAAACTAACTGGAGGTTAGAAGATTGTGTAGGGAATAATCCTCAAGTCCAGAAATAGGTGTAAAACCCTTTATTAACTCAAAGTTCACAGATGGCACCGACTCTGCTTACAAAAGCAAACGTTTTTGGCTTAACTTCGAAAAGGTAACGAGTAACTTAAAATTAAATGGAGTTAAGTTTAGCCTAACGGCTTCACAGCTTACTTAATACGCAGGCTGGTTCTCACTCGTAAAAGTCGGCCTAAACAAATCTAATGGCAAGAAGCGTTCATTGCCACAGAAATCTCTCTAGTAAATCAGAGACAGCAATGTGGCCTTCAGGGAGGCAGAGCATGCTTTAAATTCACTTTCCAAAACTTTTCCTTAAATATTAACTTCCTTGTACTTCATTTTAATACACGTGTGTTAACTCATTTACATTCTGGAGAAAATTGTGAGTTGAAAACAAAAGCAAAGGAAGGGTTGCTTCAAAGTAAAATTAACTGTTAAGTAAATTAAATAAATTTCCACTCTCATCGTGCGTTTCATTAGAGGCTTTTTGTCCATATGAAGCTTAACTGTATTAACGTCCTTTCCATACAAATTTACCAAATCTTGGAATTGTCATGATCCCTTTGAGAACGTTTCTGTACATTGAGGAAGTCGTTTCATACTCTTATTTTTATCACTTGAGAAATATAAATTGATATTTATTTCTATTACTTTTACTTAAATATATCTATGCTTCATCAAATGTTACCACAAATTTCAATTTATCACTAACTGTGTATTTTTATTTAATTTTCTAAAATTTGTTTTTCTTTCCTATGCTTTGGCAAAAGCAGATGAATCGGTCTAAACATCTTTTTTAACTTCAAATCTTTATAAATGATTTTACTTACAGTGTCAGAAAACATTCCCACTTTCGATGCAATGGATCTTTGAATCCGTGGATTTTCTTTCAGGATCAAAAACTTCACTTCTTGATATTTACTCGAATTCGAACAATCTTAGGATGCCATTCCTGACTATTTAGATTTTCAGATAGACTCTTTTTTCCTTTCAGATTTAATATATTAAAAATACCTTTCTTTGAAATGCAATAACTTCAATTTTTACACCTCTTTGCAATTTGTTGATACGAATTATTTTTTTCTCGAAAAGTTCATTTACGTAATCTTCGAGTTATTTCGAAACTAAATCTCTCATTCTGTATTCCAATCAAAACAAAACAGTAACAGATGATTAACTAAAAATGCCAAAATTTTGTCTCAAAGCGCTAACGAGAGAATTTGAATAGTTTCCAATATAGAAACTGTTCAAATTTTCTCGAAATACGAAATCGTTTCCATAAATTTTCTCGAAGTGCATTCCATTCAAATGCATTTCTCGAAGTGTTCCATTCAAATTTTCTCGAAGTGCGAAATCCTTTCCATAAAGTGTAAATGACTTCCTGTATAGTGAAAAGTAATAGTAGGATAAGTACCATTTTAACTTAGCGTATTTTGCGCAAGACTATTTCACAATTGTATTACTGAGGTTACAAGAGAAATTACTTACGCGATATGTTTAAATAGCTGTGATGCATATTAAAAGCTGAAAATGTACTTTGACAAAATTCTTATAAATTTATTTTTATAAGAAATTCACAGAACTGAGCTGTTCAATTCGCTTGCATTTTAAATGAATCATTTGTCATTGAAATATTAGATTTCAATGGTATATTTAAAATTTTTCAACATTTTAATAATGAAGTTTTATCTTTTTTAAATAGTATGTTAATAAATATTTTGTCCTGCGTCTACATCTTTTACAACAGAGCTAAAAATGACTTCATTGTTGTATTGAAATTTAGTAACTGGAACAATTTCAAGATTTCTTCAGTACTTTGAGTTATTAGATAAACAGAAATTATTTGTCATTTGTTCAAAACTGGTTTACCACGGAAATAATAAAAACACGATATATTTTCACAATGGTATTTAAACAATTCTGCATTAGCTGGTAAGTAGAAAAAGTGTTCTTCAAGTGAACTATTGTAAGTAAACTGAATAATGAAATCTGTGATTAATCTTTACTTAGATTAATCATATGTGGTAGTATAAATGGTGTCTCAAATTAAACTCGAAGCATCTTGCAATGTCTCGAAAGAACTTCAGAATTTTCAATGCTTTTTTATTCAAATTTATTACTGTATGTATAAAATGAGTAAAATCATATTGTTGGTCACTAGAGTATTTAACCAAAGATCACAACAGAGTAACATCAGCTTTTTTTTTTTTTTTTTCATCATTTTACCAATTCATTTCATCAAGTGATCATTTCACCACGAAAATAACGATTTCTTTATTAGCGACTGTATGTTTCCTAGGAGATAGATACATTAAGCCTTGTTAATTAAGCAGTTTTGCTTTTTTTAAGTGGAGAAGTAGCCTGATCATTAGTAGACACATACATCCATTACCATTCAAGAATTTTACGGAAATTTAATGTCCACTTAAGATTTTACTTATAAAATATATTACTTTTTAAAATAGTACACCGATTGAAGCATATGCAGAGAAAATCTTAGATTGAAATTGAACTTGATTAGACGTGAGAATTCGCATTTTTCTTTCTGTTGTTTACTAACTTCTATTTATATAACATTAAACAGCAAAGAAAGATTAGGAATTAAATTCATAAAATGATAATCATTAATATTACTATACTTCTATTTCAAGTATCTATAAAGATGGAATATTTTTACATATGCTCTTATATGCCTCACAAAATAAATAATATTGGTAATAAGACAGTTGGTCTTAAATGTAAATCTATAAAATAATTTAAGTGAAATAGAGAAAATAATGATTGTGTTAGTATTTAAACTTTTGGTACTACCCTTCAATTTTGAGATATAAAAAGGAATAGTAATTCGTGATAATTAACAATGTATTAAACAATCTGAGATTTGTGAACATTTAACGAAGAAATAGTATAGTCAGATTAAATCAGAAAACAAATCTAAAGTAGCGACGCAGTTTCTGTTAAGCCACTGTATATAATTAATGTCTTCTTCCTGAACTTGACGATATTGTTATTGTTTTTAGTATAAGAAATGCTGTGGCTCAGTATAAGCGTAATTCTAGTTCTATTCTTATTCAATAAACTGTGTTAATACAATAGAATTAAGTTTTTACCAAAGCGTGTGCAGAATTCGATAGAGAAAATTAATTAACTTGCTTCAAATATTGGCTGTTAGATTTATTTTAAAAAATTAGCAGTTTCTATTCTCACAGCTTTCACAAATATTCCAAGTCATTCACATTTTGAGTGAAAATCTTTGAACGATTGTAAATAAGGTTACAAATAAACTTCTGATTTTCATTAAAAATTTATAGACTGAATTAAAAAGTTAGCTTCTTGGAAAACTTACAAATGCAGAAAAATTATATTAAGCTTCCGTCATCCATCAAATCAATGGAACTTACAGATTTATTGCCATATGCTACAAAAAGACTATTTTACTTTCGTTTCATTTAATAACGTTAATCAGATAGAAATTTAAACATTGAAATAAATGCGTTATTGTCTGATAAATATAAATTTTGGAAAAGCTATTTTTGGATTGCCATTTCAGTTTTAATTTTACCAATTGATAATATCCGTTAAAAACTGAAGGTAATTTCTCTGTTCCATTTTTCATAATATGGAGCTTTAAAGGTAAAGAATAATAAAACACATTTCCGACTTAGGGTAGTCTTTCATTCACTGTATTGTTTTAGTTTTCGCTGTGTTGCTTAGCCTTTTCATTAAATTTATATTAACTGTATATAGTTTTTTATAATTCCATACGCTCAAAAATATATTATACATTTTATAAAAAAAACATTCACTAATGCATTAAATGTGAAAAAACATACTAAGGAGATTTTGTTTATGAGTTCATTTTATTTGAGTTGCTGTGTAATACACAAAAGTAGTTACACAGCTTTTATTTTTGAACCCATTAATCTTAGATATATGTGATTACAAAAATGTTTTAAATGACACATATATTCATATATTCACTTTTCAAATATACATTTTCAAATTTAATTAGCTCAATTTTATCTAACCAACGAAATCTTTCTTTTTATATGGTCCTCTGTTCCTTATGATTATATTTTTGAAAATTTTATACCCATTATAAAAAATAAAACTCGAAATGTTTGACTCCTATAAGTCGAAAATTGATCGAGATATTTAATTTCAAAATTTGGGATATCTGACGTTATTTCCAACTTTCCTTGAGGAGTCGGTTAGTAAATAAATTAAAGTAATTAGAGCTTAATTTTCTACCTTGAATAACATTCGATGGTATTCTTTTATTTTCTATAATTTAATCAAAACTGATAAGCCGAAACAATTTTCAAAAAAGCAATCTATAAGTTTTTTAGATGCTAAAAATAGGTTATTAATATTCTCATAAAGTTTCATTACTTTAAAATTATCATCTAATAACTAAAATTTTGTTAAATTAGAAATACTTAAAACTTTTAATTCTTGCAAATAATATTACAAATAGGCTATGAGCCATTACTGAAGCCTACAAGTGTTTTCTAGAACACTCACTTTATAAAATTCTGTGAATGCATACTTTCCTCGCAAAACAGAGTTAATTGATATCCTTTAATTCAGTTTGATTAAAAATTTTATTAAATAAATTAAATTAATTAGTTATTAGTCATCAGTAAACAGAATAAAAATTTAAAAAATTAAAATTTGATAAAAACATCGTTTAAAATTTTAACAAAATCAAATAATTCTTATGATAGATCAAGAATATTTTTATTATTTACTTTTATTATTAATACTCTTTCTTTAATATTATCAAAAACTTGACTGTATTTATTTTTCTGCTAAAAGTAAAAATTATTTTTCTTTAAACGGAACTAGTTAATTAAACATATGTGTTATTTTTATGGAATGTAACTTTTCCGATAAATCTTTATACTTATACTTCTGCTCAATAGGTAATGTTTACTTTTTGCTGGAATTAAAGGCATAACTTGGTTTTATTTGGATCTTATTCTAGCATATGGCAGGATAAAGAATTAAAAATATATCTTTCAATGAAATATTTTAATTCAGTTTACGATAATGTGTTAAACGTTGTGGTTGTTTGCAATCTAAAAAAATGTTCATTTTAATTGATTTAACTCAAAACTAATTTCAAGTATCTATATATCCAGCATAATCTTATCTCCACCTTAAACTGATATTTTCAATACAAGACGACCACGCATAGAGAGTTCTAACACAAAAGAAAGAAGAAAATTACGAAGGGAAATGAAAACATAAATTACTTTGTCTATAAAAACAACGTACCTATGGAAGTTTAATTTTTCATTTTTAATGCATCAATTATTTCTGAACATCCAATAACAGAACAAAAAAAAATCATTGTGTCACTTTAAATTTAAAAAATGCCGAAAATGTTGTCGAGGATATCATCGACGCCCATAGCATCCCATTGTGAAGAGGAAGTGGGCAAGGGAAAAAAAAAAGACGTATGGGATGAAAGCTGATTGCTTCATATTTGTGGCACAGTGACCGCTTCATATTCCTATTACGTCCATTGTTGCAAGAAGTCTGGAATCACTTTTCAGACGAAAACGAGACTTATCAGAAAGTCATCAGTAAACAGAACTCCGCTCCAGTTTAGTCTCGATTAATTCCCACCACTGCCAACGACTGCCTTTCACAGCCCTTGTCAATGAGACATAAATCATGGGCTTCCTTGCATTTTAACCCCCTTTTATGCAGTCTCACGATATATATACAAGAAAGTAGGCGATGTAATAGGTGATGGACTTTCTGTAGCTTCAGCGAACTCCTTGCAATCTCGGCTAACGTTAGCTGTCTATTTCTTTTAGCATTTGTTGCTAAATAACGGTCTTGGCAATATAATGTGGTACGTTTTCCAGTCTAACCTCGTTGTGTGGTGCATAATTCACCACAACAAATTTTTTATCTTTGTTTCCCTCAACTTGACCTGGTAGTTCTTTCTATACATGTGAAAAGTACGGGCGTAAAATTTTGCATATTTCTTTGTTGTGAAGGTAAATCTCATTAGACTACATGGTAACACACAACTTGAGCTACCGGCCAGTTGTCTTTTATTGCACTTCGTAAAATTATCATTAAGTACCTTTTTTTAATTTTTTCTGCCTGTGTAAAAATATACCTGCAACGTTTATTTTAATAATTAATTGTTTTCAATCCGGAAATTTTAAGACATTTTTTGAGGCATGAAGTAATACATTTTCTCATTAAATTTAATGAAATTGGAATTTATTTGCATTATTCCCCGCTTACAATTTAAGATCACATTATAGCGTGTTAAAATAAAGCATACATTGGACTCGCTTACATCGAGAAATTCTGCGTGAGCAATTAATAAATCATCATACTTTTATCTTAACCCCTTTTTTAAAAAAAAAGATACAACATATTATAATGTTAAAAATATGGCTGAAAAAGACTTGAAAGTACACTGATAAGTGACTGTACTCATTTCTGTAAAGAACTCGTACACTCTACTTCATAAGATAGAATAATATTTTTTTTAGATTTCAGTTTTTTTTTTTTTTTTTTTTTTTTTTTTTGATTTAGTTAAATTTGTCTGCAAGGTTTTATTGCTTAGAAAAATTTGTAAGCTAAATCTTTTATGAGTTTTAATAAATTTATGTTTTTTATTTTACCCGGTGAATATGACATGGTTCTCAAATAAAAAGCAAAAGACCAAAAAAGACTTTTAACTAATATAAAATATTAACAGGTTTTTGTAACTGTTAATTAACAATCAATTTAATATAACAGTTCATTCAAACGTAATAGAATAAGTCAAAATTTAATATTTCTAAAAGTAATGACATAGCAAAATGTGATATCAGGGAAATTTACAGAAAGACATCAGATTTCTTTTCTTTAATTCACAAAGGTATTTTTGCCAGTATAATTACATTTTTTCAGGTGACGCTTTTGCTGTCCTCGTAAGCAGCCGTTTTGTCAGAAGGTCGTACTGGTTTTGTACGAGATGGTGGGATGATCTTTCAGGATCATGTTAGATGTAAGGTTACAAAATTCAGCACCTAAGGGAACTGAAATTAGTATATTTCTAGAGATGTCATAAGTTTACAAATAGAGCTATACATATGGGAAACATTGCTGACTGGCTATTAAATGTCATGTGTACTGAAGAGGCTCACTTAGCTTCATTATTAATGAAAGCGCAAAGGTACACAGCAGCGGCATCTTGGCGAGAGGATCCCGCATGCGATTATGAAAACCCCTTTGCGTCCACTAAAAAGTCGTGATATAATATTGTTTCATTGCGCCATTCATTGTACGTTCCCTTTTCTTCATAGTGTACAATAAATATCATTCTGAATATTTAATGTTTAAAGTAAATTTGAACTACGTGACATGAATATTTTTTGAATAAACTATTCGGAAGCATTAAAAAAATATATTTTTTATTTTATTTATTTACTTAAGAACGTAGAACGTATGATCCAATGATAAGAACCCTTATTTTCGACAATATTTTTTGTACATTCTGTTACATACTGAGTTATTTTTATCATCTATCTGCTAATTTCAAATAAGAAAGAAAGACACTAATATAATGACAGAAGTTAACAAAAAATAAATGATCTTCAGTCGTATAATGATTCAAAAATCTGTACTTTCTAAGATGCTTTTAGAAAAGGAATAAGTAAATTTAGAAACTAATTTAAATATGATTCGTTTTATTTTTCTCGCGAAACGTTAGTTAAAAAAAAAGAAAGAAAGAAAACTTGCTTATAAAATCTGGATTGGCTTAGGCGCATAGTTTGACAGGAATAAGTCATATGAAAAAGTTTGACAAATAAGAGCTTAAGTTTTCCGTTTTCTAAAATTTTGAGCTTAGAGTTTCCTGAAGTTTTCTTACTCTTGTAATCAGAATCCACTTAAATACTTTTATTGATATAATAAATAACTAATATATTAAATTAATTCTCATAAGCTTAAATCTAATTCAATAGAATTAGAAAAACAGTTAATTCATTGGCTAAGTGTTTTGGAGAGAAAAATTAATTTGCACATCAGATTAAAGCATTTTATTGAAGTTAGAAGTACTTTAATACAAAGTTAAAACACTTTAACTGGCACAAAATTTATATAATACCTACGTTTTTTAAGGGACGAAGCTTACGGCTTCTTGGCAGAAATATTTTTGAAGAACTATTAAGAAGGAGAAAAAAAGAAAGAAAAAAATCTATCAAAAATTCTACGTCGAGTATGTAATATATATCACTAGAAACATCTTTGATAAATTACAGTAATGCTGCAAACGTTTTTAAAAATTATCAGTTAGATATGTTGTGAGTTAAATACATTAAAAATATCACTAAGCAGATATATTCTTAAAATAAAATAAAATCTTGATTATTAGAAGGAGCTTTTATTTTTTCAAATTGCTCAGTTTTCAAAGCCTGACCATTACGTTTTGAATGATAAATAAAAGAAAAGATCTTATTTCATGTCAAATGGCATCACTCTGGAAACAGGGGGAGGGGTAATAGCTAGGCCGCATACGAGATAAATTAAAATCTTACGATCCATGCAACAACAATACTTGCCAAGATGCGTAAATGATATAAAGGATGATAATGATATAAAGGAATGTAACGTAGCTTCCCAACAGAAATTTGGAAAATTTCTACTAAAACATCAAAAATAAAATCTGAAAGCTTTCAGATTTTATATCACGCCCAAAGGGGCGTTTTCTTAACGTTTGTGTGTTACTTTTATTTATTAAATATCACATTTTTTGCACTTAAACCATAAAATTCAATTCAATAGCAATATCACAAAATATTTAAAAAGGGCATATCTTTACAATTTCCGATGCAGAGTGTCACGTGCTGGAGTTATTTTTCCCCCCGTACAGTGTTGCCATTCCTCGCTTTGAAATCGTGGAGTTTCTTAATCAAAAATTCTTTAATGCCTGACAAAATATGAAATAGATAATAACACAAATTCCAAGTTTGGGCTTCCAGATGTCCATATTCGAGTGGAGGACTACGTTATTCAAAATTTGATGATTCTAGGTACCGTCGTTTTTTTTTTTCACAGTGCGAGAAACATACATGCATTCATGCAGATTCTTCAATATTTAATTTCTTTAAAAATAATGCAGGGCTCTTATATTTGGTGGCAACCATTTGAAAAGTGAAACGCCATTTTATAGTGGACGACGCAAAATGACAAAACGAAATTAATAGCCCTTCTGGGCAAATTGCGCCTTTAGACTAAAAAAAAGGTGGGGGGGGGGAATAGAAATTTTTGCAATGAACCTGTTACATGAACTTTATCTTCGCTTTATACTCTTTTTTGCCATGAATAAATTTAAATACCTGAAAATGTGTCATTTTTAATTCTTAATCTTTTATATCTTGAAAATACTTTTCGCTCTATCTCCATCTCTTACTAGATTTCTTTACCGAAAAACTTACAAAAAGGAAAATAGCATAAATATTTGAAATCATTAATCTTCAGAAAGGGTTTACCTAATAGACATGTAATGAAATCTTATAAAGAAATAATATTTGTTATTTTTTTCCTTACCTTAACAATTTTCTGTTCGAAAACAATTAGAATATTGTGATTATATTAGTATTTAATATGGAAGCGAAAAGAATTATTCATATATATGCTGGATGTTCTTAAAGACATATATTTAGACGCATCATATTTTCTTGGGACATATATAAGATCTCTTTATATGGTACACATTTCTTTGTTTGGCTGTCTTCTGTCTTGTTACTTTTCAGAATTCCGTCCAATTCAGCCGTCCAGTCTGTTTATTTATTTATCTATATGATCCTGTTTATTTATCTATTATTATTATACTATATCCTGTTTATTATCTATCTAATTTTATGATATCTTATCTTGCATTTATTTTCATTAATAATATACCTCTCTAGGGACTAGAATTTCTAGCATATTTATGAAGTGCTTAGTTTTTATCCATTTTCTCAATCATGTTAATATTTGTTTTCCTTTGTCATACAATATGGACTAAAACCCTTTGAACGTTTCTAAATTATTTATTTTAAAATACATTTAGTTTCTATACTTCTACATATTAGTGTTGGTGTATTTAATTATGGCAAAGCACACTAGGGCTATCTGCCTAAGGGGAGGGATGCCTTTCGTGGAGGACTTTCTAAGGGAAACTGGCTCGTATACACGTTACACATGGGGAAAACCACGAAAACGCCCATGCAGCCAGCCCGTTCGCGGGATTCGAACCTCGGACCGAACTACCAGTGTTCAGCGACTTTACCGCTCGGCCGCTGGTGGGCCCTTTTACATATTATCACTTTCAGATATGTATAAAAGAACTGGTCACCTTGTTCCATAAAATTTTAAAACTTTTTATGAATATTTAGAACGTACGTGGTTGAGAAGAATTTTTCTATATATTCATTCATATAAAACTTACAAATACTAAAACTCATATTGGTTAACTAGGCGTTATGTTAATTAACAGTGCTTATGTATAAAAATAATAATATAACTGTTACATGTATTTCTCTTTCCAGCATCGTACGACAGTGACCATCTCCGACCCGGAGGAGGAAATGAATGATATCCAGCTGCGGATACCAGATAGAAGGAGAACTTCTTCCCGTCGGCGACCGCATGACCATAAATATGGACGTTGCTTCCCACCAGTGGTCATGGTTTCGACTCCGGTCCCATCTGATGACCCTTCGGACACTCAGAGCACGGCCACACCTTCACCGAATCCTTCATCGGAACTTGTTAGGATTTCCACGCTCTGAGTTCCATCCTCATAACCTATCAAGCGAGCCCTCACACGTCCCATCCCAAGAGAACCAACGCGCCTTTCTCTGTGCTTACTCTGTAAAAGAGTTAGTGATGTCATAAGTTTTTACGCAAAATGCAAGAGCACCTGCTGGCAGAGAGCAATGAGTCGTAAGCATGGATGGAAGGACAATGCATGCTGTTTCCCTTCATCCAATAATTTGCCTTCAACATTAGCAAGGAAACATTATATCATTAACCACACCATAAAATCAGTCTCATTTCATCTACGAATAGCACTCATTCACACACCTGAAAACACTGGTGATATAGCAAATAGTTTAGGTGGCATTTCATTATGCGTTCTTTATTCCAGCTGTCTTTTGTTAAATCAACAGAGCAAGTTTTAGATAGTGAGCACAGAACTCTTATCAAAGCGATTATTCACCGAATTTGTAGTCTTTTTAACTTCCGCAGCATTGCTATATAAACTAAAGAACTTCACAAACGTTGTTAATTTTTAGAAATACTTATATTTTTTACGGTCCAAAATTTGCTTTTCTTAATAAAAAGTATATAGAAAATATAAGGAAATAAAGTTGAAAAAAATCCAATAGAGATTAAGATTAGTAATAGATTTAAAATCAAAATTAACAGCGATTATTAAGAAACAATCTGTTAAACAATGTAAACTCAAAAGTACATTTGACATAGAATTTTATTATATTTTTTTATAATTCAGCAATTACTTAATTTTGGCTAAATATTTAAAATTGACTGACACAAGTTTTTCATATTTTTGCATTTTCTTATTTGCTGAAAATGATCTGTAGTTTTTGATGTACTTGGCAATTTAAATTACAGTAATAGGAAAGGCTATCGTGATGCTAGATTCTGAATCTATTAGAGGACATTTAGTAACTGCAGAAATTCATCATCATTACAAACAAGCATTCATTATAGTTATGCATTGTCCTTAAATGTATGCATTATGGCTCTTTGGCATAGCCCAGGTTACTAAGAAGAAAATCATCTTCAATATTTCAAATATTATATGTAGAATAAAGCGTCGCACTCACCATGCCTCTACCACCATCTGAAGTTTTTGAAGTTGTCATCTAAATTCAGATTACCGCCATTGCCATAGTGATAAAAGATTTCATAAATGTCTCTAGATTCAAGAGAAGATAAAATATTTTAGCTCTGATTTCTAAAAGTGGTCTGAGAGAAAGCGGCGCAGAAGCATTGTTACTTGTTTCATAAACAAGTACAATATATGAAATTAAACTGTACGAAGAATTCATTATCACATAGACAAGGCTCGAATAATAATTTATGCTGGTACGTACCTGTTAATTAATATATTAATAAGATAAGCTAAAATATATAGTGCATTATATTAAAACGTTTTCAAACATAAATTTTCCTAAGAAACAAATAAATTTCAAAGTGGTACACAAGAAAAATAACTTTTTCTTTACTCTTATTAAAGCTTTAAGCAGAAAAGAAACTGAAACATTCTAACATAAAAGAATAAATATTTCGTTTTTAATAATGAATGATTTTTTTTTATTTTATAATAGAAAGCTTTATTTTTATTGGCGATTATAATTTTTACTTACTTTCAAAAATATTTTTAGTAACAGTATCTTTATGTATTTTGGGGGCTATATTTTATTTTAACAGCCGTCATTGGTTATGAGAATTTATTTCAAGAACAAATTTGGAACAATCGGAAATTATATCCAAGCTAAGAATGCTTACATTTATTTACACTTTTTAAAACATAGTCTGAGTCTAAACAAGAAGTAACAAATATGACTGTGAATAAATATGCTGACTAGCGGGCAAGCCCGCCAGCAGAGCGGGCTGAAGCCCGCTATATATTGCTCGTGTGTAAAAGAGTTCCCGTGTTAAATTTCGCCGGTATTCGAAAGTTGGACCGAAATACCAGTGTTCAGCGATTTTACCCGGGCTGCGCCCGCTTAATTCCCAAATGCGTCCATAAGAACTTGCATACACGTTACACGTGCGGAAAATCACGAAAACACCCATGCATCGAGCCCTTTCGCAGAGATTCGAAAGTTGGACCGAACTACCAGTGTTCAGCGATTTTACAGCTAAGCCGCTAATGGGGGACTCGTACGAAGTGTAATCGAAAAATTTTTGGGCTATGATATTCCCATAAGACTCGTCATTAAAATTCCTTTATTTAAATTTTTTGTTAGACTTCAACTCCTGTCTATAAATTTTATACGTAACATCTCTTTTTATTTTTGTTTCATATCACTAAATATATACTGGCATTTAAATGTCTGTAAAATGGTAAACGAACATTTTGGAAGCGTTATTGTACAATTTTTTTCATTCCTGCAAGCAATACTTTTTACTTTGAGCAAACCTTTGATCTTAGCCGTAACTGTAACTGCTTTCTGCGCGTTTGTTTACATTTTCAGAGCTAATAATTTTTCGTCAGTTATTTTTGTTTACCTCCTAAAAATGTTCTTGTAAGAATCTTAATAATATACTGACTATATTTACACCATTAGATAAGAAAAAAAAAGATTATATTTTGCTATTGTTTGACACTATACTGCAATACACAAAAATAAAACAATCCCTCTAGTGTCCTATACATTATAGCTACTATAGCATAATAAATAGCTATCTTTGAAGCCAGCGATATACCATATGAGAAACTCTTCCATTTACTTTTAATGTTTTTGCTTTGAGGATAGATCATTAATGGATTAGAAATTGGTTTAATTAATATACGTCTGTTTATTTTTATGTTAAATAGCATATATGTTTTTTTGTTCCTAGACTTCATAGTTGATGTTATAATTATTTACTAAGAAAATTTTGAAATCAGTCGTTTTTTCTCGTTACTTGATTATTATAAATAAACTTGTTAATTAAGCAATATAATAAATTTAAATTATGATAGTTTTATAAAGTAGTAATTTATATTACACTATTCGTTTGTTTTACTTTTATTAAATAATTTCAAAATGAAATCCTGATTAGCAAGCTATTAGATGAAAAAGATTGAATTAATAACTATCTTTCCGTCACAATAAGAACTAATTGCATCATACCACTTCCATTTGAGTTTCAAAATTTCAATGCAATGAAATGTATAAATTATGCATATTTTAGTACAGTGTTTAATATAGTAACCAATCCTTTTAGTTGAATGTCTCAATAAAATAGAAAGCTAATGCTGTGCTTCTGTGCCACTTTCTCCAGATTAAGCATCCTTGAAGACTGACTGTATTCTTCCCATCAGCCATGAAGCTGGTCCGATATATGTGATCACGTGAATTGTGAAAAAAATCGATGTCAAATTTAACTTCCTGTGATGAAATTGACGAAGTTTACAAAATAACTAATAACATGAGCGTTATAAAAATACGAACATTTTATTCTTGCAACAAATAACAACAAAAATGAACTTGGAAGAAAATATTACTGCTGACATTAATAAGTTCTCTTCAGTGGTCCAGTCAGTGATGATACAATCTAGTCAAAGTTCTGGAAGTATAAAACTATATATTAAAGTTTAGCAAGGCCTAACTATCACCTGCTTTTTACCCTACAACGCATATGGATTGTATTATTAGATAATATGGGTAAAAAGGAGGTAAAACGAAGGTATTCTTTGGTTGTCACTTTGAGTGTGTTTTATTATCCTTCCTCTTCCTAAACGAAAGACTCCCGCCATAGTTTTTGTTTTCACATTACAAAAGAAATTTCGTATGTTCATTGTTGTTACACAAAACTGTTTCTTGAATCAAATGCCAGTGTCTAGCCGAGTCAATTTTTGTTCAGTTGAGCGAAATAATTTAGATGTCAAAGCTGCGCAAAAAAAATCGTTAACTGGCGAAACGTAGATTCTTCAGATTGCTGTTATCACAGCGCCATCTATGGGCAAAACCTGTAAAAATTCTGTTTCGTCTTTTCTTAAGTTCAGGGATTACTTAAAGAAATATATTATACTTAAAAGTTTTCCAAGAAAGCAGACAAATATATTTCAGGTATTGATACTTTGGTATGGTGTTTACATCCTTTATTATTACCTTATAAGTAAATGGTATATGTTTTTGACGGAGTAGAACTTACTATCAATGAATGTCGGAAAACTGCTTAAGAAACTTAACACATTTTTTAATTAGGTAATGTACTTTTTAATAAATATATATATACATATATCTATATATACAAGCGTAATTCAGAAAATGCTTAAAACTTACATTAACTGAATTGCATTAATATACACATATTCTTCGAAGAAATAACGTTGAATATTCTTGTTGCAAATTCGTGTTTACTGCGACATGAATGAAATATATGAACTTCCAAATTTCTCATATGTGATATAATACAAAAATATTTTACATTTTATAATGTGTATTACATTTGAGCAGCTGAGAATTTATTATAAAAATTAACTTGAATTCTAAATTTTATTTTATAGCTCTTTTTTCTAAATTAAAATTTCTTTCGAAACTATGCGAGTAATTTTTCATTTGATTATAATTATTTTAACCCTTTTTATGAGATCATTTATTTGATTTAACATTTGTATTTCTTCAAAGTTTTACAAATTTAAAAATTCAAATGAATCCTTTTAGTTTTATAAATTAATAATTAAGTATATTTCACAATAATTTTTTAACTGAATTTTAATCTCTCGAGGAGTCTTATGAAATGCAAACACATATATCAGCAAAGTATTACAAAGTTTAAGAATGCATTTAATTCGATATTTTGTACAACAAAACAAATAAATTGCTATTAGTTGATTGAGAAGTTCTTCTCTGTAAAAAAACATACTCTGAAGAAAGAAATATAAAAACCAGAATATTTTTGTATCACACACTCGACGCAGAGCATTGAAAATGTTTACCGACAACCGAAAGCACTTTATTACATTTCTCTGGGCATTTTCGCTGCTCACTGCTTTAAGCCTTCCAATCCAAGTTTTCTTTCATTTTCTTTTTACATGAAATGTGATGTTCTCCTTCAAGAAGGTGCAAGATAGTGATGTTGTTGTATATGTTAATTTATTTTGAGGAATCTGTATATAAGCTAAGACAATGAACAGTCTTTATTTCTTTTTCAAGTACCACACAAAAGCCCTACATATATATATAATTATATATGTATGTGTATGTATAAAATAATCAACCTCGCTGTGTATACAACATTTCAGAAAAGGTTGTGTTGCCTTTTGAACAACGTTTTCCTTCTGCAATCCTTGCCTGCCTAATTAGGTGCTTTGCTTCTCTGTATAAGGGTTACCAAACGTAGAAAAATTAACACTAATTATTACGAAACAAAATTATAAATCAGAATAACTGAAAGCGTTGATATATTAAGCAGCTGTACAAAATAATGATTTTCTTGGTGCAGTTTCTCTCATATTTGCGAAATTAAAAGGTACATTATATCTGTTGCGTTGAATTATGCATTTATTTAATTATCAATTGTTAATTATAATATCGTATAATATATTATTTTATAAAGCATTAATGTTTTAAATTCTTTATTGATTATCCAGAAGTTCATATATACTTAAAGCGTAATGTATTAATCTATATGTAAGATAGTTTATATTAATTTTTCCATTTTGAATTTTTTCATTAATATTACGGCTCAGTCACAGACTGATATACAGATATTACAGAACAGTCGCAAAAATATTTAAAAGAAAAATCCTATTACAGTTTTTCTTGGAAGATCAGAAAAACTGAACTGTGACAATTTTAAATAGTTTTGATGTACCCTTTCTTATGCATTTTAAAAAGTGTAAATTCGTACAATATTTTGCACAAGCGTAAATTCTGGCTCCACACTTAATATAAATTGGCAATGATCAATGATCTTTAAAGGATTTAATTAATTCCGATTTCATTTTAAAATATGGGTTCAAATCGAATGCTACTACATGAATTTCTAAAGGCTAAGCAGATTTCGAAATAGTGATAGTAATAGACGTAATAAGAAATAGTAATAATAATAATAAATATTGTAAATAATTTATTTTGTGCAGTAAACAATAAATTCACTATTCGAAATCGAAAATAATTTTTCTAGATATTTGTAGTTTCAAAAGTAAAATGATAATATTTCGCGAAATTTATTATTAACAAGTTTCACATACACAAATTTATCTTTTAGAATTAGTATATGGAAAGTTTTCTAATTTTAAAGTTAACTGAAATCAAAATATAGCTGCATTTTGAGTCCTCACAAAATGATTTTCCAGATCTCAAAAATACCACACAATATTCCTTATGTTTCCAGAAGTCTTTTCTAATTAGGATTTACCACAGTTAAACTTTACAAAATTAAAAATACTCATAACAATTAAATTAATCAATTAGTTTAACTTATTGGATTTATTATCGGTATCCACTTCAATTCTTTTATAATAATAATAATTTTAACGTTAAAATGCATTCTGAGTTTCAAAATTATTTTTTTTCATTGAAGTTAAAATCAAAATTGATCACATTATTCATAAAAGCTCATAGTATGTATATAATATCAAAACCACTTTCACCAAATTTAAAATTTTGAAGAAGAATAATTCTTGTGGTTTGAATTAAAACAAAAACTTTTAAAAGCAATAATAAAAAAATATTATGTAAGAGAGAGAGAAGTATACCAAGATACATGCATAATAAGAAATAATGTCCAGTCCTAAATTAATGCATTCTTGTCAATTATTCTTCATAACGAAATATTGATAATTTTTATCATCCTTTACCGTACAGCCATCTGAATTGAACATAATTTATTAAATGCAGACGGTTGCGTATGAGCTTATGGTATTTCCAGATGTATCTGATTTATTTTTGATGAGAAGTAAATTCTTAAAATGATTTCTTGCGTCCGCATCCGAGCTTATTGTTTTTTGCTACTTCTCTTTTTAAAAAAAAATGCAAAACAAGATCCCTATATTTTTTATGGGATCAAATTTGAAAATATTTGCATGTAGTTTTGTTAATCATAATTTTAGCAACTGGCAAAATATAGCACCAAGATCACTTAGAAAATTTAATTACCTTTTTTTATAAACCATGTATTTTTCGAATAAGGTAATTTTTTATACACGACGATTACCATTTTAAATAAAATATTTACAATTAAGTTCATTCACATATATAATGGAATCGAATTTTATCCTTTTAATACAGAAGTTGGTTTTTAATTTACTTTCAAAGAAGTCTCATTATTTTTACATTTCACCTGCATACTAACATTCACACATTTTTGCTGCTATCCGCTTTTATAAACCGCCTATTTTTTGCTGCGGGTCTATTAGAGGGAACATAAATTAAAAAAAAAAAATACATTTGATGAGTTGATTTTTAAAGGCATACAATAAAAGCATTAAAATTATTTTAATTATTTAATATGATACATAAGCTTGTATATTTGAAAATTTAATTTTATGCGCTTCTGATTTGCACAGCAGAGGCAATTTTTACAGAATTAACTTTTTTACAGCAATAAAACTAACTACTTGTTCCAAACGATTCATTTTCTGATATTCGATTCACATGGTCTACGGAATATTTCATCACAAATATGATTGCCATCAAAACTCAAAAATATTTTGCTTTCAGATAAAAGGCATCTTTAAAATAGCATTTTACTACAGAGCAGTAATAAAGGATGATTAATTCTTAAAAGTAAAATGCAATTTCTATGCTAGATATAATAAAAAATCATAAATATTAGCATGTACTATCTTTCTAATGGTAATAATGGTTTTAAAAACAAGACATACGTTTGGTAACCCTGAAGGGATAGCGCCTTACACAAAAACAGCGATGTAACGAGCTTGATATGAAATATCTTCATAAGATAAAACTATAACCTAAGACCATCGTATAAGCAATTCTAATATAAAAAAGTATTTCACCATATTTTCCTTAAAAAGAATTTGTACATGATGAAAAAAAGCAATTTACAAGCTCATTATTTCGTTAAAAAAAAGTAAATCTTTGTCATACCTTGAAACAAAATGCCTATTATGCAGAAATGTTCATATAATAAAAAAGTATCTTATTGTGTGTTTAGCACTCTATGTGTTAAAAGCTGCTAGAAAAGGCCTTTAATAAACGCCTGTTTTCCGTTTTCTTGTGTCTTCCTTTGTTGTAGCACTCCTAATTTTTATTTTTATTTAATCCATTTCTTTTGTGTAACAAAAATATGCTTCGAGAATAAACTTCTCATAATAATGCATATAAAACACTGAGAACTATTTTTCTTTATTGATAATTAATTTTTGTTATCGTTTTGAAAAGATAATCTTAAATGCAGAAGAAAGTGAAAGGAAACAAATGGCAGAATTTAGTTAGTTAATATTTCGAAAAGTCAATGAAACACTAAAATCATGAAGCAAAAAATATCATGAAGATAAATAGAAGCCGCAAAGTAAAAGAATTCACAATTTATGATATGTTATGACACTTCCTTAGACCCATGCTCCATTTTTAATGCAACTGCCAATCAGAATTTCCCACTACATACTATAAACTTATAGAGAGAGAGTACACGGAGTAAACTTGTAGAGTTTTACACGGGTTACCTAACAATTTCGTTCCTCTTGAAAAACAGGAAATTATGTTAAAAGCCTCAAAATCGAAAGAAGTTTATGTAAAATCTACACCGAGCTACGAGGATTTTTTTTATGAATAATTTTACAAATCAGAGAGCGACTGCAATTTCTGATTACATCAGATTGCAATTGCAGAGATCAAATTGTGATTGCAATCAGAGAGCGAAAGCAACCGAATTTGTGATACGAAAGGCGATTATAAATGTGATTTATAGTGAATAAAGATTTATCATGTTAAGTATAATAATAACTACGAATAAAAATCAGCATAATGTGCATAAGACTGGAGTATTAATACTTTCGAAGGTTAATTAGTACCTACTTCTTCAGCTGCAGAAGTCAAAGTTGCAGATGATTAAATACTTCTGCAGCAGTGATTATTTGATTGTACTGCCCAGAGAGACTGACGAATGTTTCATTGTAAGAGTGTAGGGTTTATATGTATTTTAATTAACATTTATTTTAAGTTTAAGCTATCTTTCCTGTCAAGCCTTTACTTTCCCCTAGAATTGCCAATGCTAGAGTATGTAAATTGTACTAGAGCGCGCAGTATATTCAAATTTAGCAGAAGTAAGTTGAGTTTAAATAGAAGGAAAACGAGATTGTAGGTGTGCTTCTTGAATCGCGAACGTGAAGGTTGCTAGGTAGAAATTTAAGAACCGAGCGTTTCGGCCTGTGTGCTTATCTCGGCAGTTTTTGCTAAATCTTTCAACTGCTTAATTAGTAAGCTCGCTGAATCTCAGCGGTATTTTAGAACGCGGTTAGGTTAGTTTAAGATCTCAGAGCCTCGTGGATAGTGATCTCGCTACTTTATTCATCCAGTCATTATTGTTCAGTTTTACGTTCTGTTTCATTTAACCGCCGGGTCGGCGTAGTTTATGAGCGTCAAGTGGACGCAGCTGTTATTTTTAAAGTTGAATAAAAAGGGCTTTAAACCCTTCTTACGTTTCTGTATAAATTCAAACTTCGTAGCAGTCACTACCACATTTGCTGACAAGTTGGGGCCACACGACAATACATTTGCGCCCGAACATCTTACGAACTCAGATGGCCAATAATTGGATGGAAGCTCCCGTACAACTCCAACAGCAAGAAATGGCGAACCAGTTAGAAGGGTTTGGATACCTGGTCCAAACTATGAGAGCATCTATCAAGCCAACCGTCAATTTTGACGGAAAAATTTCGGTGGCGATATTCTAAGAAGGCCTCGAAAATCATTTCCAGCTATATCCTGTGCCCGAAAGGCAAAAAGTTACCATTGCCACATCTGCACTAAGAGGACAGGTATGGTGCACTATGGTGGAAGAATATAAAAAAATTTTTATTAGGAGAATTCGGAGGCCAAGCATATACCTTTGAAAATTTTAAAACATCATTATTAAAAGCCTTCCCCATAGTGAAAGACCGAGCAAAGCTAGAAGCCGAACTTTATAGTTTTTATCAACGTAATATGGAAGATTTGACGGACTTCATTCTGCGAAAAGTTAAACTGACAGACATGCTGTATGGAAAGAAGCCCGATACGGAGGTAATTGAAATAATTTTACCAAGATTGCTACCTGCTGTCCAAGATCCGAAATTGGGAATCCGAAATCCAAGCACCTTGCAGGAACTCTTCGAGTTGGCGGTCAAGTTCCAAAACTGACGAATAGCGGAAAAATCTGGAGGGGCATCGTATTCTCAAAGTCCCCGAAGACAATTCTCAAATCAACAGACCGATAACACAAATCGCTCTTATGGGGGAAAGAGCTATCAAGCCAACTCATCGAAGCATGAAGGTCAAGACGCAAAAAGGAAATTCGAAAAAAACGTCCGCGTACCCAAAAGACTGAAGTTGAAAAGAAAGCTTTAAACGATTAGACGGGCCTGTAAAAGCGAGGGTCCAGACCCCTGAAATTTCGCAAAAACCCTCAAGAAGATACCTAAACACGGTCGTGGAAAAGAATTCACGGTTACCAGTCATACAAGTCCTGGTTGGCGATGTACCGGTGGAAGCCCTCACTGATACAGGGGCAGAAGGTAATTTTATGAGTGATAAATTTTTGAATAAGAATTTTAATAGATCACGGTTATTTAAAAATAAAAACACAGAAATTATAGCTGCCCAAGGAAAAGCCTGCCTTGAGCCATTTGAGTGTCCAGGAAAGCCAAGCCATCCAGCAAGTGGCTTAGTGATTAATTTTTCAAACTTTTTTTCAGAACGGCCTGGTAACTGTCAAATTGTAACACATGATATACAACTAACTGCCGATAAACCCTGTAGGGCTAAACCTTCCAGGCATCATCAACAGAAAGAACAAATTATTGAGGAACACATTAAAGAAATGCTGCAGAACCAGATAATAAGGCCCACAAATAGTGAGTACGCGAGTCCAGTCATACTATGTAGGAAAAAGAACGATTTCCCTCCTTCAGATAAAAGGGCTTGGAGGTTTGCTATCGATTACAGAAAACTCAATAGTATTACTAAATTCCCGGTTTACCCTTTGCCGGTGATTGAGGAAATTATTAGAAAGATTAAGTCTACGAGATATATGACTACGTTGGACTTAACTTCTGGCTACTATCAAATAGCTATTAAACCAGAAGATATACATAAAACCGCGTTTATCACAAAATCGGGCACTTATGCATTTTTACGCATGCCCTTTGGGCTGTGTGGGGCCCCGTCAACATTTCAGAGAGCTATGGACATTGTTCTAAAGCCTGTCCTAGGAAAACAGACTTTAATCTATCTAGATGATATAATTATAACGAGTAATACTTTGGAGCAACATATTAAAGACTTGGAAGAGGTTTTTAAATTATTAAAAGCGGCCGGTCTTACAATTCACGCATCGAAATGCAATTTTGTGACAAAAGAACTTAAATACCTGGGTCATAAAATTTCGCAAAAGGGTATAGAAACTCAAGATTCAAAAATAAAAGCCATCAAGAATTTCCCACCTCCCAATACCGCCAAGAAACTTTCTTCTTTCCTTAAGTTATGTTCGTATTATTGGTCGCTCATAAAAGATTTCGCGAATATTGTTGAACCATTGTTAGTAATTAAAAGAAAAAAAAGTAAGTTTACGTGGACAGCAGAAGCAAATACAGCTTTTGAAAAGTTAAAAGAAGCACTCATCAATGCCCCTGTTTTGAAATTCCCGGAAGGGAACGAAAATCTGAAAATTGCAGCCGACGCGTCGGACTATGCCGTAGGTGCGGTTCTCATGCAGAATGGGCATCCTTTGGCACTTTTTATTAAAACCTTAAATTTTACTCAAAGGAATTATACAGCTACGGAGAGAGAAACATTAGCCTTATTAGTGGCTGTACAGAAATTTCGAGTTTATTTCGGGAAAGCGCCAGTAACAGTCTTTTCGGATCATGCGGCTGTTGATAGACTTTACTCGGGGAAAAACCTAACGCCCAGGTTAATAAGATGGGCTTTAAAACTTCAAGAATATAATCTAATAATTAAATATAAACCAGGAAAAGAAAATAATGTCGCTGACGCACTATCCCGAATAAAACTGGACGAGGAGGGGAATAAACTCAAATGCGCTGAGTTGACTTCTAAAATTTTAGATTCTAGAGAAACAATTTTTGCTGAATTGAAAGCTGATCCTGAATTTGGAAGTATTTATGCTTATTTAAAAGACCTCGAAATTTTTGAACATACAGATGTCTCCGCAATAAGAAGTAGAGCACAAAACTACGAAATAATAGATATTTTATTGTTTTATACGAAATCAACAAACGAAAACTTTGAGTATAGACCAGTCATCTCAACCTCGCTTCGATTGAGCATTTTGAAAGAATTACACGACGCGCCAACATCGGGTCATTTAGGGGTCAGAAAGACTATAAAAAGGGTACGCGAGGCGGTATATTTCCTGCAATTATACAAAATAGTAACTGCGTATGTCAGGTCTTGCAATCAATGTCAATTAATAAATTATATTAATTACAGCCCGGCCGGGTACTTAAATAGCATTCGCGCTACATTTCCGAATGAAATTTTAGGCATAAATCTTCTTGGTCCTTCCGCTGAGTTAAATAAAAATCATTTTCTTTTAGTAATTGTAGACCATTTTTCAAAGTGGACAGAAATTGTTGCACTTAAACGCGCGTCAGCCAAAACAGTTGCAGATGCATTCTTACACAGGTACATTTTAAAATACGGTGCACCGATAAAGGTCATTAGCGATAACGGTAAACAATTCGTTAGCCAAATTTTTTAAAACATTTGCTTTGGACTTGGCATACGCCATATCAAAATGGTTCCGTATAGACACCACAGGCAAACATCGCAGGAAGAGTTAATAAAAATATTGCAAAAATAATTCGAAGCTATGTTAGCACACATCACAAGCGCTGGGATGGCTACATAAATGAGTTAGCTTATGCTTTAAGAACAGCAAATCATGATACTACTGGAAAAACTCCAGCGGAATTATTTTTAGGACGTAGGTTAATTACGCCACTAGATAAATTATTCTTTGTGCAACAAAGGGAACAAGAATTTAAACAAAAAGATATACAGAAACTTATCGATCAGGCGATTAAAAACTCGGATACGGCAAGAAATGGACAGAAACTTTATTATTATCGAAAACGCCGTGAAGCAGATTTTAGAGTAGGTGATAAAGTGTTAAAGCGGAAATTTTTTTTTATCAAGTGCCCCAGATAATTTCACTGCAAAATTGGCTCCAAAGTTTGAAGGCCCCTATGTAATACAGGAAATCAAGAGAGTCGTATTGTACCTTAAGAACGAGAGAGGGGAAACCTGTAAAGCAAGTCCCGACCAGGTGAAAAAATATTATAATCAAAATGATTTCGAAATCCTTAAAAGTTTCTTGCAGGACTCAAGTGCAAAAGAAGTGGAAATTCCAGAATTAACGCCGCCCGCTCCACCACCCAAAAAACAGAGAACATAAGAGTAAACTAGCCCTTCTACAAGTCATTCTAGGGTCCCGAAAAGAAGAACAGAGAATGATCAGACTCCAGCATTCAAGAAGTGCAGGACATCAACGCCTCCTCCTAAAGAATCTTTGGTAAACAGAAAAAGACCAGGTACAACACCCCACAGTAGAAAATCTGCGTCGAGGAAACCCTTTCCAGAGCAAGATAGTCAGAAACAAACAAGGCCGCCGTTCACGAGAAGAAAGAGACAGCAAGAGGAACAAAAAGATGGGAACCAGCAGAAAAAATTCAAGCAAGAATCCAGACCGGAGACCGCCAAGACCAGCCGTCCAGGGGCCAAACGGAAAAGACAGGAACCCGAAGACTACCACCCCAAGAGGCCGGCGTACAGAGGGCGGAAAAGGAAAGTGACCATGGAAGAAATTCGAAGAAACCAAAAGAGGAGGTTAACTTCCATGAATTCTGTAACTTGGGATCAATTCTGCCAGAAGAGGATGTCGGAGTTCCAAGCATCGAAAAGTCAAAGATAAGTTAAAATCTTCTATAAATTTTTCTTTTGTTCTGATATGTTATGTGTAAATACGAAGTTCTATGTGTTGACGGAAGTCAGTTTGTCTCGGTTGAGACTTAGTTTTGTTTTACTGTATTTAGCTAAAGCAAAAGCATTATTTTCTTTAAGTGTAAAATCTAAGAACAAGCAGTTCATGTTGGTCGAAAGACTGGTTCTGTTATGTTAAAGCCAAAATTTGGCCGAAGGTAAAATAGCTTCGTATTGTTGTGTTAATGGAAAATTTAGTTTCAGTGCCGCCAGCTTGGCGAAGAAAGCGTGAAGTAAAATTTTATTTTTATCTTATTCATGTTATTGTAATTTGTAAAAATCATATGTATTAGAATTTTGTAAATATAGGTAAATACTTGAAAGTTATGTAAAAGTAGAATTTAGTCTAGAAGCATAAAATTTTAGATGCTAAAAGTAAATGCTCAAAAGAAACGAGTTAAAACCTAAGTGTTAAACAGTAAATAAAATCATGCTTTAGAGCGAAAGCCTGCATGTGAAAAGATCAATGAGGAAGAAATTTAGAATGAATATGTTTTTTAGAGTTCTCCACCCACACTTGAATTTAAGAATGTTAAAAATAGCTCATCGAGTTTCAGTATGTTGGAATAGGGTGTGTCATAATTGGTCGATTGAAATCTAACAAATCATTGTGGTTAGGGGAAGTGTTGAAATACAAAAACAGGAAGATTCCCGTTTGACATCACACATGATGGAGAACCATGGTAAAGTTAAATTCATGTTTGGATATTTGAATGAATGTGAATTTAAGCAGTTAAATAAGGAAAAGAAAAGGATCGAAAATGAAAATATTACCGAGTGTTAAGAAAGTGTAAATCATAATGTATTTGGAATATACTGATACTTATTCCTTCCAGATGCTGGAAGGAAGAGAAAAAAATTGATTGATGAAGAGCAGCAGCAGAGAAGATCCTGTAAGAAGATATTGTATGCTAATCGTCTACAAAAACTATTGTAGGTTTTTGTCAGGGAAAAGTTTGTTTTATGTAAACGGGGCTCTTGTGTCTTAGGTTAGAGTATGGAAACTTTTCAACAGGTCGTTTCTAGAACCTGCTTCCAAGTTTACCAAATTCTGGCAGCGGCAAATGTAGGGTTTATATTCATTTTAACTAACATTTATTTTAAGCTATCTTTCCTGTCAAGCCTTTACTTTTCCGTAGAATTGCCAATGCTAGAATATGTAAATTGTAGCAGAGCGCGCAGTATATTCAAATTTAGCAGAAGTAAGTTGAGTTTAAATAGAAGGAAAACGAGATTGTAGGTGTGCTTCTTGAATCGCGAACGTGAAGGTTGCTAGGTAGAAATTTAAGAACCGCGCGTTTCAGCCTGTGTGCCTATCTCGGCAGTTTTTGCTAAATCTTTCAACTGCTTAATTAGTAAGCTCGCTGAATCTCAGCGGTATTTTAGAACGCGGTTAGGTTAGTTTAAGATCTCAGAGCATCGTGGATAGTGATCTCGCTATTTTATTCATCCAGTCATTATTGTTCAGTTTTACGTTCTGTTTCAGTTAACCGCCGGGTCGGCGTAGTTTGTGAGCGTCAAGTGGACGCAGCTGTTATTTTTAAAGTTGAATAAAAAAGGCTTTAAACCCTTCTTACGTGTCTGTGTAAATTCAAACTTCGTAGCAGTCACTACCACATTGGCTGACAAGTTGGGGGTCACACGACAGTACAAAAGTTGCAGATAGAAACGCGGCTCAGAATCCTGCCAGAGAGATGCAGGAGCAACTTTGGCATGCTCTCAGAGAGCTTTCATAATTCGGTGGTTGCCAACTTTTACGGTCGACGGAAGAGTACATAAGTACCCAATGAATGTAGTTAAGAATTAAATTCTGACAATAATATCGTACAAATAAGCTCGAAAGCGGAAAAATAAACAAGTTTTCATGCTCCTAAATTCCTGAATATGATACTACAATGTATTTCAAAAAATAAATAAATGCATTCTTAATTTACCTAAAAAAAGTACATCTAGAGCACTATCTAACTCAGATACCTAATACCTCAATAAAGAAAACTTATTGATTCTAAAGAGAAAAATATTAATCGATTAAAAAGACAAATACCGTTATTTAAGCAAGTCCGTTGATTTAATTACCTACCTTTTGCGAAACAGTTTCCGTGCATATTTCGTCCAACAATTGTTCTCAACCAAATTCACTACCATTATAACTTCAAAATGTAAAAGCATTTTTAACCTAGGGAAAATCAGAACCTTTTCATTAGTGAAAAAGCATCGGAATTCTTTCGTAGTGAAGCTCATTAAGATCATTAAAGGAATCTTCCCTAACAAATTGAAAATTTGATATCGAAAATCGTGATCTTAACCGGATTTTTTTCAGTTATTCGATAACTGTTACACAACGGTAATTATCGGAATGTTAAATTAAAAGGGGGAAAAAATAACTTCTCGTTTTAAGGTGGCAAAACGTTGATGCTTTTAAAATACTTTTATATTGTAAATTTTTATTTCAATTTATTTAAAGTTATAACGTAAAAATTTTTTCAGTTTTTTTTAAATATTCAGTTTTTAACTTTTGAAAAATAAACTTAAAAAATTACAAATTTTAAAATTCATATCTCTCACTAATTTATCTTTCTAAACACCCGTTAAAGATCTTATTTTAGCACATTATTTTAAATCTAATTAATGCATCATAAATGTTTATTTTAGATTTAATTCTGTTACGACTTTTTTATTTTAAAATCCTTTTTTTATATATTTCACGATACATCGGAAATTTTAATATTTTGCAGAAAGTAATTATAATAAATAAATCCAAAATAATATTTTAATACACATATGGTGATTCAAATTTAGTAAGTTCTTTTAAATATATTGTAGTGAAGAACTTCACAAAAGTGCATCAAATTACAGTTTTTAAAGAAATTTTGATATGTAGTTTTTTGATTGAATTATTATTGTCAAAATTCAAAATCACACTGGCATATCATAAAGTAAAATTGCTCCTAATTTAGAATAATACTAAACATTAGATTTGTGACATGAAGCCCTGTTTATCTTTTGTCTTGGAAAAATGGTGTAACAAGAAGTAATTTTCAGTTTAAATCGTCTTCCAAATCTTCAGACCTCTTAAACGGTAGATTGGCAACACCAAGTTCTTGGACTAGAGACCTATACGAATTATGACGAAAAACGGTTATTAAAAAGCCACAAATTACTGTGTGTCCAATGTTAACACAACAGATTGTAAGAACAGTCATGTTTATCCATGAGACCATTAAGATATACTTAGCAGTGCGTAAAATTTAAATCTATCGAGCTGTTGAACATGAAAGCTCAATGAATACACATACAAAATATACAACTACGAAAAATATAATAAAGAGGCTTAGAACACTGCTACCCAAATACTTAAAAGTAGCAGAAAATACTATATACATGAGAAGTAAGTAACATAAAATATTTATACAAGAGTTGCATTTAGTATAGAGCTAGTTATTTTGTGCTAGTTGTTATGGGGGGTGCAAGGAACTGATACAACCATTAATTATTTTGCTGTTTGGCATAAAACTGAATTGCCAGGCAGCTCTGTTGAGCAATATTCTACTCCTCATGTATTCGATTGTTTCTTATCATAGCACATTGCAAATTTTCCATAGTGCACAGGTTAGAGCAATTTGGAGCTGGTTTATGTTAATTTTGCATGAGTATGGCCAGACAAATCAATCAGCCAGCAGAATACAGCATTGGTCACAGAATGTGATGAGTGAATAATATGTTATCTATGGATAAAATGCTGTTTCTGGCAATTAGATCTTCAGGCCCTAAATTCTGTTTTATAAGTTATATGAAATCACAGTTATATATCATCTAGCGTCACCGGAAACGTGAAAGAATCAGAAAAAACTGTGAAGGATGTATATAACAATCATTGTAAGAGACATCGCTTTACACCTAGGTAAATCTCAGCTTATTCCAAGCAATGCTCAATATTAATGGCGCCCACCAGCGGCCGAGCGGTAAAGTCGCTGAACACTGGTAGTTCGGTCCGAGGTTCGAATCCCGCGAACGGGCTGGCTGCATGGGTGTTTTCGTGGTTTTCCCCATGTGTAACGTGTATACGAGCCAGTTTCCCTTAGAAAGTCCTCCACGAAAGGCATCCCTCCCCTTAGGCAGATAGCCCTCGAGGCTTTGCCGTAATTGAATAACCTAACCTAACCTAACCCAATATTAATGGCTGCTATGTTCAGCATTTGTTATGAAACATTTTGTGATATTTTATGGGTGATTAGCTATTCTGGCGAAAATACTTCCCGCTGAAAATTTTACCTAATAAAATAAATGCGTGATTTTATTATTTTCGGTGCTAATACTGTTCTTATGAAATAAAAACTCAATTACAAATAATTTTAAAGGATACTGATTTTTTTTCAGTCATTTTCTTATATCACTATCGACAATTGTAGAAAGTTTCAAAACTTTTCGTCGGTTGTCTTCCGAGATGTAAAATTGAAACAGTTTAAAGCAATAACAAGAAAAAAATAGAAAAAAATGGATTTAAAATTTTGGTAACATCTTTTAAAATGCCAATAACGGTCACAATAATATTTATAGCATGTGTCGTAAATATGACATCTATATGAAATTTGCAGAATAGAGTTACTAACTATATAAATAACATTTTTGTAAGAAATTTTTAAAATCCATAATATTAAGGATTTTATGAAACATTCTGTCATCTGACACTTTGAAACGATTTATTTGGTAAAAGAAATATATTTTAAACACTTAGTCTTTAAAGATCAATGCATAAGATTTTAGCTTTATCATATATAGAATGAATAAAAATTGTTAGAAATTTGCTATTAAAAATTTCAGATTAAGTTAAAAAAATAGCATGTGTTCAGTTATACCTGTTAAAAACACAACATTACTTTTATCAAAAAGTCAGGCTAGCACTTTCGTAATAAATGACTGCATCTTCTAGCTTATTAATGTTATAAATGATTGCGACTTCTATAACGTATTTTGCCCACATTCAACATATATCGACTTATTTCTTTCAAGTGGATTTCATTAGACATAGTCTGAGTCTGACATTTGTTGCCCCTAATTCTGTTTCAACGAAATAAGAGCATTCTTAACCACTCAATGAACAGAAATTTATTCATAACTTAATATTAAAAGCAGGAGAATCATTCAAGTTTTTCACTACGAAATAAAAATAGCACTCCTTAAAATATTGCATAAATCCAGTCGGAAAGTAAACTTGATGATTATCACAACTATCAAAGTAATTTTTCCATATAAACGGAATATACATATCAATTCTTTATGATCTATATGGTAGAATTTTAATGAAATCTGCTTTATGAGGCCTTCTGTGTTATGTCCTAAGAGAACAGTTTCCCAATGCAAAGAAGTGAATGTTTGCACTTAATTAATAAACTATGTACTGAAACCAATAAAATAAAAAAATTCAAAATATAATACAGAGTACATAAAAGAGTATACATATACTACATTATCTATACATGGATATACAAATGAAAATCACATTTATTCACAATGTACTTTTAACAAACATTTTCAAAGTCTTCAACTGCTTATCACAGGCTGTTTACACATTTTTAGAATGATTTTGATAAAAACATTTTAAAAACTATATGTTTTGGAATAAAACTTACTGTCAACGGCTTATTATCTGAAATAAGAAATATCGTCTGCTACTTTAATTTATTCTTCTTTCAAAATGTCGCTAATAAACAAGCTGTAGTTACCATGTTTATAGTTTGGCTACCACAATGAGAGCTCTTAAGCATTTTGAATGATATGTTTCTGAGCTTTCCGAAGAGAAATATTCCTATTCCATAATTCAAAAAAGTTGTGATATGCATGTTATTGAAATTTCTAAATGTGAACTAAGTAACATTATTGATCGGAAAGGGGAAAACCGACAATCATTGCTTCTACAGGAAAAGACGACTATAAACGAATATCCAAAAAAGCTACATGCAGTTTCTAAAGTTAAATCGTTAGTAACAAGAGAAAATCCACCGATGCAGAAATGAATTGCAAAGTATTTAAATACGTTCTGTAGCAACAATAAATATAATAATAAATCAAGATCTGCAAGTTTAAAAAGCTAAAAAACATAATGTTCATTCGCTTTTGTCAAAACATGTGGCTTAACGCAGAATAATTTGTAGAACAGGAGATAAACGGAAATTTATTGTGTACCTTGATGAAACATAGCTTTACCTAAATGACTGAAGCAAAAACAAATCTGCTTTTTTATCGAAAACGAAAGACAAAATAAATAAATAAATAAAAGAAAATAAAAGAAAAAAGAAGGAAAAAAAATGTGAAAACCTGGTTTCGTCGATGCAAAAAAATTTCATGATTGTCGCAGGATTCTCTTACTAAGAGAAATTAAAAATAGAAAGAGTAGGAAGAAATGTTAAAATCAATTCAACATACTATCAAAAAATTATATCCGATATTTACAAAAGAAATTCCATTTCTATTTCTTTATCCTAGTGACTTCTAAAGCGTGAAACTTCATAAATACATAGCAATAAGTCATACTTCGTAAAGTACTACTGCATTTCTTGAAGAAATGAAGACTGATACAGGTATTGCATACATATCTACGAACGTATTCCTGCGAAGTTTCCTGACGTTTCATCTACGGACCATTGTGCTTTTATCTCTAGAAAAAAACTTTTTCTAAGCGCAAATCCTCTACGATTAGTGAGATGTGGAAAGTAGTGAAAGAGGAATGGAAATCAGTACCCCTTTTTAAACTTTACGAAAATCCTTCTTGCCATGAAAATCATGATGCAGATTCATAGTTTTTATATTTTAAATATTAATTAAACGACTCCGAAACCGTTCTAAAAATGTGTAAACATCTTTTGTTCTTCGTCATGCTATCAAATTTTTTACAACGGACAAATGAGTGCATTTAATTCGATGTACAATATCAGCTTCAATCCTCTGTTTCAGCATATTCACACGTTTTTAGCGTCCGTAGTATGATGATACGATTTCTATTCTACGTCATTCTTCTTCTTTATCCTCATTACTAACCGCATACTTATGAAATAAATTATTTTATATATTACATAACACTTTTGTACTCCTGTAATATGGTTCATATAGTATTTTAATCTGAAGTTTTCAGATTGCAAGTTCTTCTGTTCCTCTTTGCACAGTAGTACAAAAAGTATAATGACAGCACATCAGACAGCATACCATAAAATGAAATTATAGCATATTCAGATACATCAAGTTCATTTACCACCTTGATAGAGAGGAGTAGAAGTTTAGGAGACAGAAATGTGAAACGTCAGGAATCCCTTCACAGGAATTCGAACTGCAAATCTTCAAACTTTTTAAAAGCAGGTGTGCTAACTACTTACCAATCACAGTAGGCACTAATTCCGTACGTTCTCTCCCACTTAAAGGATGACTAGAGAGAGCACGAGATCAAATTCAGGTGGTGGCGAAACATCTCTGCCACATTTTAGTTCAGGCATCATTATAAAGGTTCGTTTAGATATTTCGAAATAAGAAAATGTAATAAATCAATGATTCCATCATCGGAATTCAAAATTACTGATCTTCCATGTGCTAGCTGAATATGCTCACTACTTGATCACAACAATATGCACGAAGAAATGTGATGATTTTTTACATTCTGTCCTAAAGAGTAACTCAGGAAAGGCTTAAGTTCTTGTGGACCAAATATAGGGAGTGAGAAATTGCCATCCACCATGTTTATAGTTTGGCTCACAATGAGAGCTCTTAAGCATTTTGGAGCAGGAAAGATCAAATCACCTGGTTTCGAATCACGGATTTATCAACCTACCAGCTGCTAGATAGAAGTGCTAATCACATAGGTACACCACGAAAGAACGTATGGGGTTAGAGATGCCATACTTTCTTGCACCATTATTTCATTATTATCTTATACCACTTATTTTCAATTTCATATTTGTTTATTTTATGCCCCAAATATTTTTCATTATTACTGATTTATTTACAAACGTAAGAGGCTAAACTTATAAAAGTGATTTGGAAAATATTTCTTTTTACAATTTAAATGCGTATAACTTCGTTATTCTTGCAGAAAATCCTATGAAGATCCTACATTATTGAAAAGAAAATTTTATGCAAAACACAATGCACTTTATCACTAAAAATTACTTTTATTATGCAAAACTTTATAGCTAAATAAATATAGAATGAAAACGTAACTGTTTTACGCAAAGAAAAGTTATTCCGAAAATTAGAAATTGACAACCAGTCAGGTGTTGCTATCCCATAAAATAGAACTAACGTATTTTCTCCCGTATTTCCCCTCCTTTTTGCACTAATTTTATCATCCGAGAAGAGAAAATTATGCAAATAATTTAATTTCCGAAAGATGCTGTTGCAGTAAGAACATAAAAACTGAAAAGTAGTCATGGATAAGCTATAGGTAACTATCACAATAACACACACTTTCTTTAATAGAAACCTACATTCAAATAATAATACATAATAATATTAACATTACAGTGTCAAATAAAATCACTCCTACTTCTCTGTAACTTAAATCTTGTCTATTGTTATTGTTGTCTCTTCTACTCTTTAGGCCTCAAATTATCCATTAATGGATCCATTAATAGTGGAGGTGGATGTCTAGATGAATTAGCGAAATCGTAGACTGAATGTTAGGTGTTTACTTCGCTATGATTGGTCAGTTCTTGTATTAAACTGGCAATAAATTTCAACACTTAAAAAATAAATATTCGGCATGACCTTAGCAAGTAGTTTGCAATGGTACATTTACATCTTCCTTTACTATCCGAAACTGATAACAAAGCATATTATTTAATTATTTGATTACTAGTAAATTTATTGATCTCTTTTTGTGCATTTTTGAGTAAAATATTTATCTAAATAACATGTGAAATTTGTATAAGAAGCGATTATAGCGAAAACCATTGACTAGTAACCTAAAATGAGACGCAAAATGATTTATTTTTCTAAATAAAATAACATATATGACAAAACTACAAGAAAAGGAAGTAGAAACGTTATCAGAAAACAAATTTTGAAACCACGGAAATAAGTATTGTTACGCTTTTCTTTTGATAGCAATTATTATGTTATTTTCTTCCTTCACGTTCGTACGGGATTCGTGAGGATTTGGAGTGAATAATGACAATACTACTTGATGATGTATCGAAACACACTTTATTGGCCAGTATTGTCAGGACAGCTCCAAAACACGTTTTTACAGTCGTCGATGAACTGCTATAAACATGCTAACACGATCAGCGACACAGCCTCCAGGTTATGAGGCTATCACGGTGGAGACAGCTTCACGGCAAAGCACTAGAGTACAGCTCCCGACTCTCCCTGGTCGTTCTCTGAACTCCACGTACTCTCGAGACTCTCCAAGCTACAACTCGCGATGCACTCGATGACACACAGAGCACAGCTCCCGACTCTTCGGTTCAATCGTTCCTGGAGCTCAACACGCTCTCTCGACGATGCACTAAACGCGATACACTACGAGACTCTTTCGGTGCAATCGACGGCCCACTCGGCACTCGCTGCTCGGCTGTCAACTCGATCGTCTCCGCACGGACTAACTAATTCGAGATTATCTCGCACTCCAGACAAGGCACTCTGACTCGCCCTCTCGACGAGGCACACTCACTCAGTGACTGACTATCAACTCGCTAGACGAGGTACACACACGATACTAACTGACTCTCCGCGTACCAGCAGGGTTTATATAGCTTTTGACTGGCGTTCGAGAACATTCTGGGCTAAACCGGTAAGAATTCGTTCCCGAAGGTTCTCCATCCGTCCATGGCATAACGCCAATTTTGTCGCCAAATGGGCGATTTCTCGTTAAATGTTGCAAATCGTCCTTCCCTTGCCATTTTATGGCAACTCTAAAACCGCTTTGCGGGGAAGTTATCTGACCGCGCCTGTACATTTCGTAACAGTATTAAGAGACTTAGTTGATTGAAAATCAAATGGGTAAAGGCAGGAAAAGATCAGCAACAGCATGCTATGACAGTCTTATATCTCTCAAAATAAGTTCTAATACATGAGTTACAGGAAAAAACGTCTGAAAAAAATTACACTGCTGGTCATTAAACTTGCAACACCATATAGGAAAACAAATACAAATAAGGTATTTATTGCCCGTGAACAGTATAGCATGAAGACAAAATAACTTGTAAGCATTGAGGTTTACACAGGTGCTAAATTAGTAGAAACAGCTGCCACCCCTGACAGATAAAACGGCCTTTAGCCCATTACGCATGGAGTCAAACTTGGCTTAGATGACAGAAATGGGCAACTCATTCCATGCTGATTCAAGTCTATGCCACACTTCTTCAACCGTATTAGCTGGAGAGGGGTGGCGGGCCAGCCTCTCAGCATCCAATGACCAGATGTTTTCAATGGGTGACAGATCTAGAGACCGTGCAGACCAGGGCTGCAATAGACGAAGGTAGGGTACGACCACTGGACGTAAGATGTCAGAAATGTACACCCATCTGCATTCAAACTACCGTCAATCTGAACTAGAGAGGCGCGTGTCGTGTACCCAGCGGTTGCCCAAACCATCACACCAGGTGCAGGGTTCCTTTGTCGATATCAAATGCAAGCAGGCGACGTGCTGTCTCCTCGGACACTCCAGATACGTATACCGGCTATCAAAATACTGCACGAAGAATCGAGACTCGTTTGAAAAAGCGACATTGTTCCTTTCTTGTACCCAGCTTTGTCGTTTGGCGCACCAGAGTCGCCGTCTCTCTATGCTGCATTGTCAAGAGAAGGCGAAGTAATGGTCATCCTGCTGATAGTCCACGCTGCTGCAAAAGTCGACGCACCTCACGAGTTAATACTAGGCGTGCTACAAACATGTTATTTCCTGACTAATGGTCCGTGATGTGGTCGTACGGTTTTGCAGGGCTGACCTTACAATATGTCTGTCTTTTCTGACGATGGGAGGCCATTGAAATCCTGCATGCCGTTCAAGTATGACCCTCAGCAATCCATTAATTCCATCATGACAGTGGTTGGATGTCGACCAGTCCGACCGGCGATATTACACAACGATAGTCTACACTTTCGATAGGCAACGATCCTGCCTCTATCGAATTTCGAAACTTACTGGTAAGCATTTCCTATGCTTATTCGAGGCATAACACGATATTCTGAGCAAATTCCAACCTTACAACGCACTTTCCGAATGAGGAATCCACTAAAAATCTTCTTTTATGCAGTGCTTCAGATGTCGTTTCTCCCTCCTGCGTCGTCTAAATGCGCTGAAATACTAATCATTTGCTTATCAAAACTTCTTCCCTTCATGTGATTTTGACGTTCGTCAGATCATTCCTTATTGGTGTTGCAATTTTAATGGCCAACAGTGTACATAAGTTTCACTTGAGTGTAGTGTACACATAACTTCTAAGACTGTTTTTTGAAGATATTAAAATTTCGGATTAAAAGCCTAATTCTTGTCAGGCTCTAATTTGAAAATTTCCCAACGGTAGACATTAAAAAATTTATTTCCTTGCGGGTTCGGTATGCATAACTTGAATGAAAATGTCAAATTATTCTATAAAAGGCATTGTATTTTATTCTAAATTAAATTCCCAATGCAATAATATGTGTTTTCTGATATAATACTCTAATGATATAAGATGTTACAAAAAAATGTGCAGATTCTGAAATGTTTCCGCAATTTTAGCCACTAATGCATTTCTTTTCTAAAAAAATCCATGTTCTATCTTTCTTTTCAAAATTATCTTTAATCATAAATGTTTTATTAAAATAAGCTTTAAATGTTTGAAAAACAGTATATGATTAAACATAAATATACAGTTGTAAATAAAGGTCTTCTTAAAACCACAAAACCACCTACTCTTTTTCTCCAAAGCAGTGTTTCTCAAGCTGTGGTCTGTGGACCACAACTAGTCCTCAAACCTGCCTTTGCGATCCTCCTGGATTTCCGAAACAGACAAAAAATAAAATTCAGGTTAACTGTAGGTAATTTCACATTGCGATAATGTATCACTTCCCCCCCCCCGCAAGACTGACATTTTATGAAATTTATTATTGGTTACCCTATTTACGTGCTTTCCAATCTAATCTTAACAAGAAAAGGAAGATTTAAAGCACTACGACTGTGGTGCTTCTTACCAGCATACATGGAAACATAGAACAAATGCAAGCATCATTAGGTTCATCCATTTCATTAATGCGAGTACCATCATTTATTTATAATTTAGTTTAATAAGATTATCTAAACTCTAACAGACTTGAATTATTAAATAGGAATATAAATTTTAATCTATATACTTAATAAGTTAATATCAGTATAAAATTACATGAAATTTAATTAATTCTATTTTTAAAATATAAGTAAACTGGAAAGTAACATATGATTAAAAAAAAAGAGTAAGATGGTCCGGAGAGCATTCTAATTTATAGAAATGGGCCTCACTTGGAAAAAGTTTGAAAAACGCTGTTCTAGTCCAATGGTTTCCAAAGTGTGATTCACGATCCACTACTGGATGGATCAATCTTTAGTGGTTCACAAAAAGCTTTATTAATTAAAATGTAATTTGTAATTATAAACTAATTGCTGATACTGGTGTACGCTTATTCACTTTAACTTCACAATCATATTTTCTTCTTCTAGGAATTTCGAGTGTAGGTAGGTACACATTTGGAAACATTGCTCTAAACAAATGGTCCTCAAAGGGCGCATCGCGAAGTTTCCCACCTACGACACACGAGAAACATAAATGTAACATGAAATGCATGGAAGTATAAAATAATCTGCAGCAAACTTAAATGTAACAGGAAATGTAGAGAAGTATAAAATAATCAGCAGCTGTTCTGAATACAGGCATGAGAGCCAAAAAAGACTGAGAACCATTACTCTGGGTGGTTAAGTTTTTTAATTATTGCCTGGGTTAAAATGTTTTACTTTTATTCAAAAAATGCATATACTTGGCCAATGCATAGAAAAATTTTAAGGAGTTACCATTTAAGTTTTAAAAATTTAAAAATTAAAATTTAAGATGAAAATATATAAATCATAAACTTTTATAAAATGCAATTTAATTTTCATACGCTTATCTCAGTTTAACTCTTAAACGATTTCGCGTTAAATAATTATGATTAGCTTATTAGTTTAATAATTAATTGTTCGAGAATTCAAGACATAAGAGACAAAATTATACATTCAAAACTAGTTGTTAAAAACAGAAATACCAAATGGCAGGAGATAAAATTTGTCATAATATTAGTTCATTATAAATAATCGTCACGTGAAAACTCATACACCTATTTAATAATTATTCAAGACGCAGCGGTGTATCTATTGCATTGCATCGCTTGCTCAAGAAGCAATCAATATTTCCTTCAATTAGTAACACCTTTATTTTTTCAAGACACAAAATAATTTTTTTTTAAAAATAAACACCTCGAAAGAGGTTTCCTTCGAAATGTCTAAATTTGCTGTAATATCAAACAGCTAGTACTCGAATACTTGAGTACAAAAGATAAAACAAAGACTGCTCAATTAAACATTTGAATATTTTATAACTGTGTATATTTTGTTGAAAACTCGATAATAGCTAAATAGCTTAATTAATATATTTATGCTATAAAACTTCATAATAGAAAATAAAATAAGACTTTTTCCATTTCTTCATTAAATTAAAATATTCCTGTGGATAGTTCTCTTAAAATCGCAATTTTATGAGTAAAGTTAATGAAATGGTCAGCAGTAAATTAGGCTTTATTTTAGCGCAAAACAGTTTCATGAGAAGTTGTAAGAATTTCTGAGGGGATTTCGATAATAATGCAAGCAGCTAAAATTTCCTCTTTGGTCGTATTTCAGTACATTTGCTTAACTATAAATGGATTTATTGTGTACTAGAATTTATTACTTATTTCATTGTTTTGAATGAAAATTATATTTGCACAAGTTTTAAAAGTTTTGAGATTTTATGCAGCAGAAACGAAATATAAAATGCCATTTTAATATTTTATTCAGCTGCATATTAACTATTAAACCTCGAATGTTCAATCAAGCTTCAAAAATGTAATGTAAATATATTCAATTATCTGAGTACAAACTGAAAATGAACATATAATGGAACCCCGATTAATCTTTTTTCACTGGGCACAGCCGGCAAAAGGTGAATGCGGAAAACAATTAAACCAAGAAACTAGTATTACACATTGTAAATAAACAATCCTTATTACTTTCAGCATGAATACCCTACACCAAAATATTACTTTTTAACAAAATAGAAGCACAAATACCCTCCTTTTTTTCTATTATTGTTGTATTTTACCTTGATTGAAAATAAGACGTTTAGAAACTTAAAATGCTTTAACGGTCCATAACTTTCCTATTTTGCACATCAAACTTTCGAAAAGTACTCGCAAAGCTTTAAATCTTTTTAAAGCTTCAAAAATCTCGCATTAGGCAAACAGCCCTCGCATACTTTACCATATTCAAGTAAACCTAACCATAAATCTCGGTAAAAACTCGGTATCACCACTTGTTGAAAGAAATCGAAACCGATTGTATAATTACTTAACGACTTAACGTAGATCGATGAAATGTTCCCCTAATTACTGCATGTGTACAAGATGTCCAAAAAAATAATTATTGGCTTTATTTCCTCAAATATTATTTTCCTAGACATGTACTCCTAATGACAAAATTTAAAGGGATTTTATCAAAATATTGTAAGGGCTGGAAAGATTCTGTAAAGAGATATAAAACATAGATTTTATATGGGCTTTGAAGTGCCAGTTAGTAAATTATGCAATATGCTTTAAATTAAAAACAAAAAGTTGCCTACTTTTATATACAGAATTTACGGAGTTATTCTAGTTAAAAAAATTATCGACTTAAATCACGTTTTACTGTCTATTAATGACGGTAATTCATAGAGATCAATTACGAAACAAGATCTTCTATTCTTGCGATTAGTATTTATGTTATAAGGGAAAATATTACTCGTTATGAAATTTGTAACTGGCCCCATCAAAATATTCATTATGCACCTCAGCGAATTTGCGCTTAAAGGTATGGAACGTTCTGTAGCTAAATATATCAAAGCCTAATAAATATTTTCCAATCGGAATGTTTACGAAAAATTAAATTTTATATTAAAAAAAATTCACCCCACAGGGTAAGTTTAGAGAACGTTTAAGTGTTATCTGAGAAGATACACAAACCTTTGAAAAACCCATTTCCATCAGCCCTAATGTTGCTAATGATCGCAGTTACTATGCGGAAATGGTACTAAGCAAGTTTTAATTGTAGAATATCTCGATAATACCGTTTGATCTCACTTAGAAATGTGGTACAGGACTGGCAATGCACAAAAGTTAAACTTCTCTGCTGGGACAGGACAGACACTGCATAGAAATGGCAGCTTCTGCCATTTCTACGCAGTATCTGATAAGATCGAGGAGGCGGCTCAAAAACCTATTTCGATTTTATGACGGTGTCGAACTTGCGAGCTGTCGATTGTGCACTTTTACAAAGTTGTTACAGACATAGTAAAACAATAATCTTCCAACTCATTATTACACCATTAACAAAATTTCTATTTTATCCAATTGATCGTAGGCTGGTATAGTCTATGGATCTTTGTATCATATACCGGAGCAAATTAAATAAATTTAGAATAGGCACCTTAGGAATATTTTTACCCACCCGGCTTGCCGCATAGCCATGGTAACGATAGCTGCGGAAGATGACAGATTTCACTATTTTTTTTCCAACTTCATTCCCGTTTAGCGGTTTTTGTTTCATAAAAAGCGCAGGAATGAAGGCTGATTTGAACAACAGTCTCAAATAAGGTACAGAAAAAAAATGTGATGGCGACACGCGTTATGATCATAAATATGAAAAGGTTGTAAAGACCTTGAAGTGTACATTTATAGTGTCGGTTCTACGCCATGTTGATACTTCACACTGTCAGTTCTACAAAGAATCGATTCTCTGAATGTAAACTAGGCCTCCCATGAATTCAGCTTCATGCGAATGTGAACTCGTCTTGTATTTTGAATCTTAATTCTTCCTTCTTCTAGTTCCTTGTAAACCCTTCACACGGCGGTAAGATTGGACATAGCTAGAAGAGAGAGACATTTTTTGCGTGGATCTTTGAGTTACGTAAAGAATAATGATATTCTGAATTGCATACGGAAATAAACTGAGGGAGAAAAAATAGCTTTTATTCAAAGTAAAGTATTAAAAAAAAAATCACCACGAGAATTCAACAGCTACATACTCTTGCTATACTTTTTTTATTCTCTCAAAACTTTTGAATGAAAATTACTAATATCAACTAAATTATCATCACGGTGACATTAATAATAAAGAATGCCTTGTTAAGAGAGGAAGTATTTCAAGAGTTTTATTCTCGTAATTAATAGAAAAAACGAAACGGGAACGTAGAAGTGTGGTCCTTTTGAATTTTTGCAGTTTATTTTATTTTACAATACAATCTCCCCATAATAAAATTCCAAATAATACTATTGAAAACTTTCCTCACCACTGCTGTATGCGCTGTTGATTGTGAGAAGAGTTTTCTTTAAAAAAAAAAATCATTTAGAAAGTATTTTAGAACTATTTATTTTGCATTTAAGAAATCTTTCACTACAACAGTTGGAGCAATCAATTAGACTTCTACAGTGCCATTGAAGGTTTTGAGGGGGGAAAAAATAAAAACAAAAAATTCAAACTAATACAGTTGTACAATGTTGGAACTAAAATTTTTCTTCAAAAATAAATATAGAGTTTAAATTATTTCTCTATATGTCATTTTCACATTTTTTTTAGTTATTTGTTTGCATATTAAAAGGGGCGGCAAAAGCTCTAGTTACGCCATAGATTGCATTTGACGAAGATGTATATTTAAGGAAATAAAACCTGTAGCTATATTTATAGAATATTCTTTATAAAATTTCTGTAAATGAAATAAAGTCATACTGCCACCTATATGATTTCCAATAGCAGATGCATTCCGAGCTCCGCGCCAGAATAAAATTCTTATATTTGGTTTGATGCTACTGCCCGACAAGTCGGATAAGTCACAACACTATATTTCTTTTATAGTAAATAATTCATTTTCATACACTTCTTCATTAAGAATTTTTTATGAAATGAATGAGATTCATTTATTGTACATATTGCATAATATCAAACAGCAACTAAAATAGTGCTAAATTTCTTTATACAGCTTTTCAAGAGAAATAGCTCCATATTCAATTCTTAATATTATTAAAGGCAACACATCCTAATAATACAGATTCAAAATTTTTAACTTTCTTCTTAAACTCATAATTTACTATAAAATTTATAATTCACTATTAAGTAATCAATATATTCTATACATTTATTTAAATAAATTTTTAATTCTGCAAGAAGTATTCAGTAATGAATATCAAGTAGTATCTATTAATGAACATATTTAATCGTCAATATATCACTAAACATTCTTACATTGAAGTTATCTCATACAATAAATATACATAGTACTTATCACAAGAATTACATAGAAATTGCAGTAATCAATTTGTTAAACAATTTTAAAAACTTAACAGATAACAAAATCTCTAGAAAACACTAAATTAAAACATTTTTAAGTTATAAATGCCTTTAAACAGAAGTTAAAGGTTAAGTTAAAAATGCCTTTAAACAGAAAAGTAGGAAAATAATTCGTATCAAAGTACACAAGAGAAATATTTATTTATTTTATTTAAAAAGAAGATTAAATCCTTAAATTCAAACTCAACGAGGAAACTTATGCCACAGGATGATAATTATTGAACCGAAATTAATTAACGATACCCATGAACCGGGATTTGCATTTGTAGTTAAAAAATATCACTTTTATAAGATTTTATTACTAAAAATTCACAAGCATATAAAGAATTTAAACAGCAAGTACAAAATCACTGGTCCCGAGGAAACTGTATATGCTTTAACTCTTTTGATAATGTCTTGGCCAGCTCTTCAGAAGAAGCACATATTAATCTTCGAGACATCAGATCTAATGGTCCACCTAGAAAGAAGATGTTTATTAAACAATTTATTACTTTCCTTGTTACAAACTGCAAAATTATACATAAATTTTAAAACCTCTACTAATCCTCGGTGCTTACATATTGTTACGTTTTTCTTTTCTGACACCAGTTATTTCTTATATTAGACGTTATTTTCTTCCTTCACGTTCGTACGGGGTTCGTAGATTTGGAGTGAATAACGACGACACTTGATGAAGTATCGAAACACACTTTATTGGCCAGTATTGTCAGGACAGCTCCAAAAGACGTTTTTAGAGTCGTCGATGAACTACTATTAACACGCTGACAAGATCAGCGACACAGCCTCCAGGTTATCAGGCTATCACGGTGGGGACAGCTTCACGGCAAAGCACTAGAGTACAGCTCCCGAATCTGTCTGGTCGTTCTCGGAACTCCACGTACTCTCGAGACTCTCCACGCTAGGACTCGCGATGACTCGAAGACACAAAGAGCACAGCTCACGACTCTTTGATTCAGTCGTTCCCGGAGCCCAATAAGCTCTCTCGACGATGCACTAACCGCGATACTCTAACAGACTCCTTCGGTGCACTCGACGACCCACTCGGCACTCGCTGGCCGGCTGTCAACAATATTATCCCGTCGCCAGTAAAAATTGGCTACCACTGAATCATGAAAGTTGGAGGTTACTCATACAGAGTCGGCACAATTTTAGACGTTTTTTTTTTTTTTTTTTTTTTCCTGTGAAAAAGAAGTCTTTTACTTCGAATTTTTTTAACTGCAACTATATTTTTGTAAGAATAAAATATCGTCTGCTACTTGACAGTTTTGTTTTCATGTAAAATGTCACTTTTAAAGAAGAAATGGATAGAAAGTTATGTTTCTGTTGTCTCCGAAGAAAATTATTCGAAGATGCTAATTATAAAAATTGTGAAAGTCATGGTTTTTTATATCTAAAGCTACAATAGGTAATGTTGTCAGCAACAAAGGGAAAAACGTCAAAAGTTAACTTTTAATGGAAATATTGTTCCAAATACATATCCAAAGAAAAAAAGAGAATGCTTTGAATATTGCAAAAGTAAGATCTTTAATGTTAAAAGAAAATCTGCCAAATCAAAATCATCAATATGCTAAGTGCCAATTGTAAGCAAAGTGATTGATGCGGAACTGAAAGGAGAAAAAAACATAATGTGTATCGTCTTTCTCCACAACATACCGCCGAAAGCAATACGTGCTTCCGAATTCTTTATGAAAAACATTTATCAGGACGAAAATGGAAAAAATGTGCCACAGTAGATAAATCTTGAGAGTACTGAAAAGATTGCAAAAAAATACATCCATTGATTATCATCTAAGAACATGGTTCAAAAAACCTAAATAAAATTTTTCAAAGGGATTTATGATTGTTGCTGGTTTTTCATATAACGGCAAATTAAAAATAAACGGAATTGACAAGAATATTAACTCCACATATTATAAAAAACATATTTTATACCTAATTTTTCAAATATGTAATAATTTCTCTTTACACACAGTGTGATCAATCAGTAGAACTGCATCGAGACAAAGCAAGCAACGACCCGTCGAAAGCGACTGTTTAATTTCCGAGCAAATATTGAACAAAAAAATGCGTGTCAAGGCCTCACCTCATATACCTACTAAATCTCCTGACCTATCACCAATGTATTTTTGCGCTTTTGCACTTTTAAAAAGCGGACTGTCAAACGTCGACCTACAACCCCCCTTAAATTTTGGAAAGCTGTTCCAGAGCAATGGGATAAAATACCTCTTCCGATACTACAAAAGGCTGTCTTGGAAATTACGGTGAATAAAGATAGTGAACAATAAATTTTATCAAATATAACAAATAAAACAAAAATTTTATATAAAATATTCCTGTAATTACAATGAAAATCAAATCGTCTAAAAATTTGCGAACAAACTCTATATATTACGCATAATATTCACTTTTTTATTGTAAGATGGCTAACTTGGAAATAATGCGCTGGTTGCCGTTCTGTAGAACGTAGGTCTCAAAGTTTATTTAGTTCCAGCACGATTTAGCGCAAAGTACAAATAAGCCTGACGTAATAATACAATCATAACATCTGCACTTTCTTTTGATGTAACCCCGATTGATTCCCAATAAGCCATCTTTAGTTTTTATGAACAAGGATTTGAATTAACTGTTAGTGCTGTAATTTTCCTTGCATTTTCAAATAAATAAATATGTAAAGTATTCAATTTGAGACCTACTTTCTACAAAACAGCAAGCAGCGTATTATTTTCAAAATTATGGCATCCTACCATAAAAAAGGGAGTATTAGTTAATACGATATAGTCAGCTGAATACACTAATATATTGGAACAAGTACCTATGGGAAGTTTATACTCGTAGCGTTCTACATAAATCTTCTAGTAAAATGCGAGAGCCAAACAAAATAGAAATCGAAAAGTCTTTACGAAGCGCAGAAACGAATCGTATCAAATACCGATTGTTTATTAAATAAAGAGGCATAGTTCCTTCAGAATTTCGTAGAAACGAGTGGCGCAACTTTGGCAGTATCTCCGCCAAATTTCATGTTTACATGGAAGTCAACTTTCAAGGTCTACGGCATAATACGCACGTAACCTAAAACAGATTGTATACATTTTTATTTCACTAAAAATCATAAATTAATATGAATCACTGCACATCTACTCAGAAACGCTCATGTGGGTTTATTTCAGGCCAAACCTGGTATTGAAATGTCAAGATAATGTAGAATTAAAATAATGACCGGTAATAAGCCAAAGGATATTGAGATAATAGTACTAGCATTGTGTCCGCAATAACCTAAATAAGTTAGAGTATGAAGATAGTTCCGTGATGTGCCTTCATAACCTAAGTTAAATGAAATGGCTTATTCATGGATCAACACAAATTTTACCTGTGAAAAACCAATTTTATTTCAAACTTAGAACTGCAGCAGAAATATTGACAAATATTAGGTTACAGGGAATCATAACTTCAGTCACAACTGCTTTCGCGAATTCATCCATAAGCTACACATATAAGGCAAAAATGAGAACCTTGAAACATCACTAAATACGTGCGTAATTTTTTGATGTCATGTTAGCAAGAGATTTAGCACAAGGTGAAAACGAAAAATATCCAGCTATTTTTTTATAGATTATTCATTCCCTTGTAGCTGTGAAGGATAAGGTCACTTGAAGAAGCACCAGGAAATATTCGCCGCATGGCCCTTGTAGGATAATTCTGATTGGAAGAAAATCTTGAAACATCACAGCATTACGCTTCTTAATCTTGTCTAACATGCTACCAGGAAACCATAGGAGTAAATGAAGAAGAGAAATATCCGGCTAGTTTAACAGTATTATCATGTTCGACCACAGGCATAAAAGAAATATTTCATGATGAAACATGAGGAGAAAAATTATCGACTTGTCTTGCACGCCTCATTCTCACTTCCGCAGAACACACTTGACTTAAAGGGGGAGGAAGACAGCGAGTGACTTTCAACCCAATCTATTTATAAAGACAGCGAGTGACTTTCAACCCAATCTATTTATAGTCTCTTTAGTGAAGGTTCGTTGCCACTGTCAAAAAGGAATTCGGATTGCAAAAAATGAGGACTTGCTATCACACTTGGATATATGAGCAATCAAATAAAATTTTGATCATGTTCTTAAAACCATTCCTTAGCTTTCTTTGCAGCACTAACTAGTCGAAAGATGTTTTCTTTGTCAAAAATATACAGTCGGCCCTCTGTTAATAGACATTCTGCCTTTATGACCAGATTCTGAACCTTCAAGCATTCGAATGAGAGACCAGTGTACTCCTATTTACTATTCCCTGATAATAAAGATGAACCATGGTCTCATGAGTATCTGCTAATAGAAGGCTTGAGGGTAATTTACCATGAAGAGAAGTACTTGGTCACCCATGATGCTGATCAAGTATATTTATGCAACAATTCTACAGTTGATCAGTTGCTTCATATGTATTTCCTAAAAATTTATTAGCTGATATTTAAAAATAATGCATAGATTAGCTCTGCAAAAAAAGTAGAAGGAAATGCAGCAGAGATCATTAAATTTTTTCTACCTGCCTGAATATGTTTTACTCTCCGTCCAAGCTCATACAAAGAAAAATAGGATTTATCTGATCTTCCTTTCCTTTTACTCAGTGGCTCACCATTAATGACTATAGGATAAAGTGACCACATTTTCATTCAGACAAAGTGGGACAAATGGAATGAAATAAGAATTATAATTTAGTTATGAAAGCAGACCAAAAATTCATAATAATATATTTTATTACATACATTCGTATACTTGTCTATAAATATACAAAAAAATATATTTATTATTAACTATTGGTAACTATAAAAATATTTGCCAAAAACAATAATTTGAACAAAATATTATGTCTTTTAATTAATTTAATATTTTATTCAAAAAATTATGATTTTCTTTCACTGTCATATTTTTTATCGGAGTGAATACTTTACAATAGATTCAGATCATTTAATAAAACATTGTGAAATTTCTCACATAAATAGGTCATATTATATTTTAGGCTTAATACAGATTTTAAAGTTTTAATGTTCAACTGCTTTTTTTCAATTGTCCATATTTTGTTGATACTAGAAAAAACACGTTCTGTTGCTGCATTTGTTCCTGGAACAGATAGCACGTGTTCTACAATTTTCAAAACATTTTCATAAGGAATACTATTCTGTTTAAAATGAAGGAATAACTCCGTGCATTTTTTTGTCTGCTTTCACATCTGCAGAGAACCAACATTTAATTTTTTCATCAGTAATAACGTGGCCTTTTACCAATGACATCTCATCAAAGCTATCATTTTCGCAAATATTATTTTTTGGAAAATGGTTACTAATATATTAAAAAGATTTTTCCACATATTCCTATAAAATCTCCTTTTTTAATGTAACCTAATGAAAGTTTTTAATATCCTCGAATTGAACTGTCTGTTCTTCAAGATATTCCAAGCAGTTATTATAAAAATTTCTGACTTTTTTCAGAAAATCAGGTCGTTTAATGGCACCATATTCTTCCAACTTAGTGATGTCCTTTCGAATAACCTAAAGGAACGTAATCGTTATCAATTCTTTATAAAAATTGCTGACTTCTTTCAGAAAATCAGGTCGTTTAATGGCACCATGTTCTTCCAACTTAGTGATGTTCTTTCGAATAACCTAAAGGAATGTAATCGTTATCAATTCTTTCTCGCAATTTTGTTTTTAAATTATTAATTTCATTTGACACTCCCATAACTGAAATTTTGTCCCATTCAATAATTTTCACAGCATTGTGAAATAATGTAGCTTGGCTGTGGATGAACTGAAGCCAAATTTGTGATGTGTCATTTTCAAAAAAGAGATGCAATATTCTTGGACATTTATCTTGTGATAAAAAGTATGATTTTAATGGTTCGTATATTTTGAAAATATTTTCTATAGCTGATAAAAGAACTAGCCATCGTGTTTTGCCGTAACCAATAACTCTTTTATATTCAATTTCTGTGCTTTCACAAAAATCCTTCAAACTTTCAAATATGTGTATATATGTATATATATATATATATAAATACGAATAAATTTTTGCAATAATATTTTCAATATCCACTGGAAGTAAGTCAGATTCTTTTTGAATAGTATTGTGTAGAATGTGCGCTGTACAACCCATTTGAATAAATTTTTGTTTCAAACATTCGTTAAGTTTTGTAAAAACGTTATTGATGCCTCTTCTAGCTTTTCCAACAAAATTTGCGTTAGTGTTATCCTCACAATAGGCAATAATTTTATTGTTCAAATTATTCTTTTTTAACTTTTGTACTTATTAAATCAATTATTTATGAAGTTTCACCCGGCAATAAAACAGAATCTAATATTCTAATTTTAATTCCTGTTTTTGGATCAAAAGTCTAACAATTCTGAAAAATAATTTTAAATCTTTGTGGTTGGAAGCATCATAATATATGGATATAAATGTGTATTTATCTAATTCCTTCTGCAATTGTGAAAACGAATATGGTGAAAAACCATTATAAATAATTGCTTCGATTTTTGTCCTTGCACATGCAAATTTTTTGTCGTGCAATGTTTTGATCATTTGCGATGTACAATCAGTTGATCTGAAACTTTGATTGTGGTTTATGGTGTGGAAAGCAAATAGCCCTTCAGCTAATTCTAGCTGTTCCTCCATTGACAATACATATTCCTTGACGAGACGTGATGATAATAATCGAACACCACCGAGTAAATCTAACTCATTACATCGCATAATTTAGTTTACTCTGAATGCATTTTATGTGTTTTTTATTTCTTTAGATTCACTAAAATAATTAATAAATAATAGGTAATATATTTTTACAGTACATTTAAAATAAGAAATGCAGATGTTTTCTAAAAAGCGGGACATTTTTAAAAATCGGCGGTACGTGGAACAGCCGTCCAAAAAGCGGGACTGTCCTGCCAAAATTGGGACATGTGCTCACTTTACTATAGGTTCTTTTCAATCATTTGCAAAGATAAATAGTAGCTAAAGACACATAATAGGCATACAAAGATTTTACAACTATTTCCAGTAGTTGCAAGTTCTTTACATGCATAGGTTTAATTTGTATGCCTAACTGATTTAAGATTACAAAAAATGGCTTTAAAAAGGTGAAAAGCCTTTCCTAAGAACATAAAATATTCACGTTTGGCCATCATAAGCCCATCAATGTTTTTGAAATTATGAAGAATGCCAATCACAATATTCCTCCAAGCCACCAACAATTTCTAGCAAAAAATAACATTGTGAATTGACCTACACCTTCTTGGCACTCTGATGTATCATGTATTTTAACCCATTAGCCGCTGGTGTTGCGTTGACGCAACGGTCAAAATAAATGCATATATAAATATAACTACCCAAGATATTTTATACCAGCAGATGATTTTGTGTATGGAATATTATGAAGATTATATCTGTAAAAAAATATTTGCCTTCAATTCAATATTCTTCTTTGTTTATAATAATTAATCTCATACTTTAAGCAAAATTTTTGACCGGGTATTTTTGCTGAAAATATTTAACGAAAGAGAAAGAATCGCCGTCTTTATGAGTGATCTATTTTTAGTCAAGGTCACCGTTTATCAGAATATTACATCAGTCAGATGTTTATATTTGTGTTGGGAAGGAAAGGAAAATAGGTGTTGTGCACAGGAAATGGGTAGTCAATCTCCTTTTTCCCTCATTCCTTTCAATGTTCTGGTTCATGTTCTGGTTGTTTAAAAATGCCTAGAACGAGGTATCTTACATTAGAAGAAGCCTTTCAAAGATTTTTTGATGAAGAAACAGATGATGATAATGTTAATAATGACCAGAATGAAACTGATATTGTTGTTGTTCCCCCAGAAATTGCATAATCTAGTGACGAAGAAGAAAGGAATGGCAATGTTTTAAATAATGACAATGATATTTTACCAAATGATACTGCTGGGGAAGTTGAAATTCACGTAAGAAGTAAGTTTCAACCTTCTAAAAGCAGTTATAGTCATACTAAAAAGTTTAAAAAGCAGAAGACTGAATTCTTGAAGTGGATAAAAAAGGAACCGTTAGTTAGTTATGTCTCATGAGTGAGTGAGTGAGTGCACCGCTATGATGGCTTCTGACCACGGACATGAACCAAATGGAATTATACACCATCACGGCGGGGAAGACTCCAGAGTAACAAGGTTGAATATTATATACTAATAACAGTTTTTACATATTGTTAACTGCAAGGCACTAAGCGTTATTCTGGTTATCTGCTTTAAGTTCTGAACTTTTGAAACATTATAATATTATCCACGGTTGTTTCTGCTTAGGCAGTGTCCTGAGATTTTCTCTATTTTATCAAGAGCTATTCTGTTTTTGAGTGTGTTAGTCGTCCACATTGCCCAGGCACAATCCGCTGGTTTCTTCAAGTGGCAGGTTCTTGTATGTACACAATGGAAGTAATAATGCTCCGTGTCGCCTTCCTCTCCGCATTCGCAGAAAGGAGTATCCCTAAGTCTGAATCTGTTCAGGTATGCTGGGAATGGTCCATGACCTGTCAAGAACTGTGTTAGGCTAGCACAGTGGGTCTTTATTTCCATGTTAACTTTTGGCAATAAGCGAAATGTCCTTCATCCTACCTCTGCCTCTGTCCATCTACTTTGTCAATTTTGTAGCAGAAGAATATAAAAAAAGAGATAGAAGAGAAATTATAAAAGACAAAATACAAGGTAAAACTAGTGCACAGGTTTTCGTTTTGGTTTAGACATTGACTCTCTTCTCGTTGAACAGACAAATATATACGCTCAGTGCAGAAAAGAAAAAAAAAAAAAATGCGCCCAGAATTTATTGCATTTGAAGCCTATATGAGAAGATTTTTTCGAATATTATTGCATACAGGATATCATTCTTTACCTCAAGAAAAATTTTATTGGTTTTTTGATAAGGACATTTTTGTTCCTGTTGTACGAGAATCGATATCACATTTGCATTACAGGAATATGAAGCAGAATTTGCATTTGACAATAGTCAAATTGACAATACTGATAAATTATATGAGGTGAGACCGTATGTAAACTTACTAAATATCACCACTTTTTACTACTGGAAATATAAAGTCTCTTTTAGATTTCAGATGTGAGAATGCCTTATTCCTTTTGCAAACTCCTATTGAGAGTGTAGAATCAGCCAGAAATAGATCAGCAACAGAAAGTCTTACAGTAAATTCAGCATTCAAAAACCACTGCATGGAGATGGTAGACATTTTATCGTAAGTCCGTTGATTAACAAAAGACTTTGTTGTAAAGAGTACCATAGCCAGACTGTTTATACATGCAAAGTATGTAACGCAGCTTTACATCATGATTGTAATCAAGCTTTTCATGCTTGAATCGTTCAACTGAAATAATCTATTTGTAAAAGAAATACAATGCATATTTCAATATTAAATTAATTACAAGTAAAGTGATTTGTAGATTTATAAAACGTTATACAACTAAAAAGTAATCCTGCGCTCCACTCAAAAGAAACATGACACGAGTACAATCCTACTCACTAAACATCCGTAGTCTTATTCCGCTGACGTTGCGCGAACGCAACACTCATATTTTCCACAGGTAAGAGCATTTTTTTAATTTTCAATGTGAATTTATGTTATAAATGCTTAATTTAATATTTGTTATTATTTTCATGAAAAAAGAAACATTCCTTGTAGTTTTGGCGGTTAATGGGTTAAACCCTTTACACTAGATCTGCATAATCAGAAAACCCATCTGCTCTTTCAGATATGCTCTTATTAAGGCACCTTACCATAATAAATCGAAGTTTTTAAAATTAGAATCAGCATTTGTTTTTCCTGTATTACAATGAAAAAAATTTGCAAAGGCTGTAAATGAAAATATATTTCATTTACAGCCTTTGCATATGTCCTCCTTTACTGCAAAAGAAACATTTGCATAACTCAATGATGATTTTAACAGTTTGTTTTAGTTTATAGCAAGGATTCCCATGCTTTCTCTTGAAACAAACCCTATAAAATATTTTCAGCCTCCTTTCTGCAAGCCATCATGGTGCAATGGTAGCGCACTTGGCGCGTATTCTAGAGGTCCAGGTTAGAGTCCCAGCAAAGGCATTGCTCATGTTTCACATCTCCAGCATCAAAATGGGACTCCACAGTGGTGCCCGAACTAAAAAGGTGGTGAATCATGATTCTTCACCACCAGGATTTGGCGATTGGATCCCCTAATCCAAGTCGCCCTTTATCTGATGCAGTATATAAAGTATTTTTTTCCTCCTTTCTGCATGCCATCATGGTGTAACGGTAGCACACTCAGTGCATATTCGAGAGGTCCAGGTTAGAGTCCCAGCAAGAGCATTGCTCATTTTCCCCTTCTCCAGCATATATATATATATATATATATATATATATATATATATAAACCCCCTAATAACCCTACACCTCTTCTAAAAAAATGATTTTCTATAAAACACAACACAATCATATTAAAAATAATTGCACATAAATAGCTTAAAAATAACAATTAGACTAAGAATATGAATAAAGATTTTTAAAAAGAAAAAGGTTTGTGTCAATTTTGTGTTTTATTGTTTTTTATATTATTACTTTTTAATTTTACAAGAATTCTCAGTGCTCAAAAATTTGATTTTAATTAATGTGATTACTGCTCCAGATGTATTAATACATTTTTTTTGGCATAAAACAGTTTAACTTAATTCTCTTTGCTCAAAAATATTCGATGTGTTTCTTGTTGTCTGCAGAGAATTACTGATTTGACTAAAGCTTGCATCCTCTAGGTAAGAACAGAGAAAAGTTAATAATGTTAGTTGGGTAACAAATTTATTTTCAGATTATTTTTAGCTTCCAAAACTTACCATACTTATCTGTTAAGACACTGTATGATGTAGCTTTACATCAATGAACAATTAATTAATGATCAGTTTTATTAATATTTTTTGTAATCAATGAGATCTTGATTATGCCGATCAACTGTTGGTGCATATTTGCCTATTGACTCCTAGAAATATCATAACATTTCTTAAATCGTAACAATAGAAGCTTTTAACAGCATGCCTCCAAATATCATATCCAGAGTGTCAGTGAACTCCGACACCTGTCTGCTTCTCCTCTCTTGAGTCATGTCAATACTTGTCCTTTGTCTTCATCCGGCGCGCGCCTCTCACGCATTGTAGTGCGGTGATCACTACAATTCCCAGTCAACCCCTTAATCATCATTGACCCCCTTTTAAGTTTCCTCATCCTCCAGGGAATTAACCTTTTAACTGTCATGCCCGAAATAATCTCGGGCACAGCACTGGTATTCCAAAATGTCATGCTCAAATATTACTTGAGCTAATTTTTTTTTGAGTGCATCGTATTATTATAGCCGAATATATATCGTGAAAAGTTTATTTCAGCTTCATTTCAACAGATGGCAGCATTTTACTGAAGGTTTCAAAGGATAGAGGTTAAAGTTCAAAGTGCGTGGCATTCTTTTGATTATTTGATTGCAAGGCAAACATTTCATTTTTGGAATAAAAAAAAAAGTTGACAATTTATGCATCCAAATCATCAAAATAACTTGACAGTTAAAAGGTTAATATTAATAGTCTCTAGAGATCAGTTATATTTTATGTTATTATATTAAGTATCATATAGTTGCGTTTTTCTTTTCTTCTGACACCAGTTGTTGCGTTATTTTCTTCCTTCATGTTCGTACGGGGTTCGTATGGATTTGGAGTGAATAATGATGACACTACTTGATGAAGTATCGAAACACACTTTATTAGCCAGTATTGTCAGGACAGCTCCAAAAGAAGTTTTACAGTCGTCGATGAACTCCTATAAACACGCTGACACGATCAGCGACACAGCCTTCAAGTTATCAGACTATCATGGTGGAGACAGTTTCTTGCAAAGCACATGACTCTGCTTTCCGGAGTACAGCTCTCGACTCTGCTTGGTCGTTCTCGGAACTCCATGTACTCTCGAGACTCTCCACGCTACAACTCGCGATGTACTCGATGACACACGAGCACAGCTGCCGACTCTTCGGTTCAGTCATTCCCGGAGCCCAACACACTCTCTCGATGATGCACTAACCACGATACTCTAACAGACTCCTTCGGTGCACTCGACGACCCACTCAGAACTCGCTGGCCGGCTGTCAACTCGATCGACTCCGCAGGACTCGATACTGACTAACTCGCAATCTAACACACGCTCGTAACTAACTCTCCGTGTACCAGCAGGGTTTATATAGCTTTTGACTGGTGTTCGGGAACATTCTGGGCTAAACCGGTAAGAATTCGTTCCAGAAGGTTCTCAAACCGTCCATAGTATAGTGCCAATTTTATCACCAAATTGGCGATTTCTTGCCAAATGTGGCAACCCTGCCTTCCCTTGCCATTTTATGACAACCCTAAAACTGCATTATCCCACATTTTAAAATGTGAAACTGTTGGAATACCTAAATTATTCATATCATTTGTATTTAATTACAATAACTTTTCCCTTAATAATTCAACAAAGACTTCCTGGAATATCACACCATTTATTTTGTATACATTTCCCTATATGATTTCTTTAGATTCTATGTGCTTTTGCTCTAGATATGGATAACGAAAACTTAAAAAAGAAATAACCTTGACTTTGCTATTGTTTTGTGTAATAAATATCATTAAAATTTGAGAAGGAAAATTTCTGAATTCTAAACTGTAAAACTAAGCAAGAAAAAAAAAAAAAGAGAAATTTAAATCTGCCTACCTTTACAGAATAAATATAAAACAACTACTGCACATATAAAATTCAGTCAATTAGAGGAAGTTTAAAATATTTAAGGCTTTCAAATAAAATCCTTTTAGAATACTATTAAAATGTTTAATGTAAAATGTTAATTATATAATATTATTTCCTGGTTTACATTCATATGATGGTGGATATATTAAGATTATTTTCAATGTGTTACCTTCTGGATCAATTACAACACCACCTGCTTCTTCTACAATAATTTTTCCTGCAGCCATATCCCAGCAGTGAAGAGAATACTCATAATAAGCATCTGCATGACCGCTAGCTACAGCACACATATTCAATGCAGCAGATCCCATCATTCTTATTCTACACAAAAACAAAATAAAAATTAAAAAAAAATTCAATTACAACTTATCCTTTACATTATTTTTTTCACGAGAGCATGACATAAATAATATTTTAAAGAAGAGTTTTACTTATTACATGAAACAGAAAATTTATAAACTTCACCATTTATTGCTTGAAAATTTATTCAAGGGCATATTTTCACAGAAACATTGCACACATGACAGATTTTTACAGAGAATATTTTGAATAGCAGTCTCGCATCACTGTAATGTATCATCTATACACATTTACGAAAGCATTAATCTGGAATTATTCACAATCTTGACATTTCTTGGCATTAAAAACAGGTTCTTATTAAATTGTATTTACATTAAATGATAATACATAAAATTGAAATATTAATTAATAAAAAGTGAGTTACTAATGTAAGAATTATATGTCAAATATCATAAAAGTCAAATACATGAATAAAGAAATGTTTAAATTATAAGGCATTGTATGCATTTTAATAACAGATTTTTGTTCTTTTTTAGCAAGTAAACTCTGTTCTCTGTTTTTTGGATACATTGAAGACCAAGGTATGCAAATTTCTTCCACACCAGGGAGGATGAAAAAAAGAGGGGGAAGGAAAAAGCTGGTCAGAAGAAATAGGTAAATGGAAGAAACTATTTGAACAAAAAAATTTTTATTTACATTATTATAGCTATCTCTTATTCATATGTCATACTATTGTATAACTAATTTAAATGTTTTCATTTTCTTTTAACTAGCTTTATTTATATGACTGCAATAACCCTTTTTGATAAATACAGAACAAAGTCTGAAATTCAGAATCATCCGGACTTTGGCGATTCCAGATATTAGAGCATCAGTTTAAATCTAGCCAGATGACATGCAAACATGGTAATATTGGGGCTTCTAATTATTGTTTAATTTAGATTTTTAAAAAAATGCTAACCTCCCAAAGGACTGGCATCATAGCAGGGGCAACAGCTGCAGTGTTCAGGTCAGATAGAAAAATGCTATATTCCCCACCAATACCAGAGCTAGTGCAACCGGTGCAAAATTTTAGAATTTACAGAAGCACGAACCAGCAAAAATTAGGGATGACGAAATTTTTAAGTTTAGACAAAGCACTAAGCAACAGAATTAGAAGCAGCTAAATGTTTAGCATTTAAAAAGGTATTCTCCAGAAGAATTTAAGTAAAAAGCAGCAGAATGCATAGCACCGATTCTGCCACCCCACAATACTGAACCGCCATCTCACCAAGATGGTGATCACCTGAAGGGCTAGAGTACCTCGGAGTTGCTGTGTTCATATTCACAAAGAGTTCTTAAGGACAAATCAATAAGAATTCTACCACACTTTTCATAGAATGTTTTGGAGAAAATTAATTAATTATTTTGCATTTTATTGCAGAATAATAAAGCAGTTATTTTCAATTATATTAAGCTACATTTAGTAAATTTATTCCCTTTTGTAGCACCATGGATGCATCATTACTCATTTCTTCTAGTTTCTTCCATTTCTTTTCTTTTCTTCTGATTCCCTCCTCCCAGTCTCAGTTTCTTTTGTTGTCCTGAAAGAAACATGTTTCTGCCATACGAAACCCAACCCTGTTGAAAATCTTGGCACATTAAATGTTAATCAAACTAATTTAACAGAAAACTGTATCATTTTAAAAAATAAAACATTTTGTTATAATAATATGCACAGATAAAATGTAAGAATATAAATTCAGAAATGTAAGTTTTTTTATGAAACTAATATTTTGATGACATTAATAACAACAGCCATGCACGCAGTCTGTTTAACATCAGAAATCACATTCATATGTATTTCTACAATTAATGAATTATATTCCAACTTTTATTTTTAAAAATCTTATTTTAAATATACCTTAATCCATAGTAAAAAACTTAACACATTCAGATAACACTAATAGCATGTCACAGTAATTTACTATTTCTATAAAGCAAATTTTGAGGAACATTGAAAAAATATTTATTTGAAAGCATTCTTAAAAACTATACTGAAATAAATTATACATATAGTATATAAAGTAAGAAATTTAGAACTAATTTACAACTTTCACAAAGACCAAAAATTGAAATTCACAAGTAATAAATTTCAAATAATCCTATAAATGCAAAAAAGAATTTAATAAATGTTAAAACCAAAACACTTCAAACAAGCAATACCCCATTCAAAAAAATCAATGAAATTTAAAGAAGAAAGAACATAATAGAAGAGGAATTCAATCAACTTCAATGGCACTTCATCAGGAGGAAAAACATTGAAATCAATTGATACTTATGAATTAAAATTTTTTATCTTAGTGAAAACTTAATTCTAAATTTCTTACATTATGTTTTTACTGATAATGCTTCAGCAGCTTAATGTGTAAAAATATTAGGTATGATTTTATTATGCTTTAACAAAATTGTTTTGTAATTATATATATATGAAAAAATTAAAAAGTTTGAAAAATATAAATGATTAAACTAGTATTTAATTTGCATGAAACATAAATCAGAATAAAACTAAAATATTTTCGTAAACTGAATTAAATATAATATACAGAAAAAATTACATAACAAAGTTGTCATATAAATATTCAAAAATAAATTAAAACTGTTACCCATGAACTTTTAAAGCCATATTTGTAAAGTTTGTGAAAATTTGCTGCATAACTTCAGGATCTCTACAACCACCAAGTTCATTGATTAATAGTGTACTTGATAATTCTATATGAACAGAGAATAAGAAAAATTTAAAAACTGAAGATGAATTCTAAATAACCTTTAAGAGATGCATGTAATGCTCATACATTTACTTCAAGTTTAATTCAAATTCAAGTTGAATTAATTTTTCCAAATAATAACTCTTTTACAATTCTTTAAAAAATAATACTCAGTAATATTAATGAAACTATCTCATATCAAATCATTTCTCAAGGTATTGCTCTTGAATAATGTGCTAAATATTAAACTATTTTTTAAACAAATGTGAATCTAAGCATATCTGTATCAGAAAAATTTCTATATTTCAACATTTCAGTATCAAGTTAAAAAATAAACAATAACTCAATAAACACTAGCTGATTATGTTTATCCAAAAATAAATAGCTAACTTTCTCAAGGACATAACTATCTCCAGCAGGTAATGAGATTCCTTGTAACTTAGTATGTAGTATTACCTCATTATTTAAAATATCTTGTTTTTCATTATTTTCCTTAGATTTAATTTTGGAGATTAGATTAATTTTCCTTAGATTTAATTAGAGATTTAACTACCATCTTAATGAAGAGATTGTTATGAAAACAAAGCATAAAATAAATAATTATACAAATCTAGTCAATAAATGTCTTTCAAACACAGCTTATCATGAAAAATCCTTAAAGCTGTCCACTCAGAAGTTTAATAAATGGAGCAAAAATTAACTTTGATTATTTCTTACTTCCTTAACTTACTTATAAGGAAGCTTTTATAATTAAAAAGAATATCTCTAAGAATTTTTAAAAATTAATGTCCAAAAAATCAAGATGTCAAGTGGCAATAAAAGCCAAATCAAAGTGAGCTACATATCTATATATGCACATAAACAAACACATTAAGGTTATCAAAATATTCATTTTCATTCAGTCATCTATATCTACTAAATCATTATTTATGAAATTTTCCAAAGGCATTGCATATAAAAGCATTTAAAGGCAAATTATCTATTTATTTTATATGAAACAAAATTATTATTATAATTTAATAGAACAAAAATAATATATATCATAAAACAGTTCTGAACTTGAAACATTTTTAGAAAAATATTTTCAAATATGAATTTAATTTAATAATTACCAGTGGTCCCAGAAACATGAAGCTTTTTTCCATTACAAAATGAGCCTTTTCCTTTGATAGCAGAATATATTTTATCAAGGACTGGATTATAAATAACTCCCAAAACTACCTAAAAATAATGCATGTATTAAAAATAATTTATCAATGAATCAGTATATTTTGCTTTATGTTTTTAGCTCTGAATTGCAGAAAAGCTAAATGTTAGTTGGAAGCCCTTTCTGGTGCATCCAGCTTGATTTCAGCCAAAGAAATTAATATAAACCAGAAAAAAATTGAAATGTGATTTATAAAAAGCTCTCTTCTAATTAAAAAAATTTAATAAGAGGAAAAATTCAAATATTGCAATATCTATAACTGATTCTTAAGCTGAAAATCATTCAATATCAAAACTGAAATTGCAAATACTAAAATAAAGACATAGAATAGCTTAATGAAAAATCTACATTTTATTCATTGTTTTGTATTTATCTTCACGGAAGCAAAATATCTTCCAAAACTTTATCATTATGGTCCTATATTTGTAAATCTTTTTCTCTGACATAAAATCAAAATTCATGGATTGAATTTTTTTAATGTATAAACTACCTACATCCAAAAAATAGTAAATCTAATGCTATTTCACCAAAAGGTACATACATATTTATATACAAAATAATTTACTCACATTTTTTTTTACAGTAAAACCAATTGATACTGCTGTGTATGGGAAACTATAAGAAAGTTTAAACAATAATATAACTCTAGCATTAATAATTTATTAGGCATTGTTATTTCAATAGCTTATATTTATTATGAAAGAAGAGCAGTTGTTAGAAAACTTACCCATGAACAAAATTCATTGTTCCATCAACAGGATCAATTATCCATGTAGGAGCATCTGTAAAATCACAGCCAGTGGTTTCCTCACCTATAAAACTTTAAATTTCTTTAAGTACATCTTCATCTAAAAAGTATATCTTCATTGTGAGAAAATGACATTGTGCTTATTAGACAGATAAGGAATTGAAAAATATGAATCAAATATTACAATTTGTTTACAAATATATCAAGGTTCCTAAATGAAAGTTTTAAACAAGTAGGTGAAAAGTTATCAATGTAAGTAAAAAGAAAGATACTTCCCCCCACCCTGCAACATATGCATCATCACTTTATCAAATTCATAAGCTATAAGAAGAAATCTAATTCTTTAATAAAAACAAAAATTCATTTGTTGAATCATTTTTAAACATTACAAATGTTTAAATTAATCTTTCACTTTACCTTAAGAAATAATATGTTACCCAATATGGTACTTTCTGATTATCTGCACTACCACTAAAAAATTACAAACTCATTAAAAGCTTTGAACAGCATTTGCAAACCCATTGGCAACCAATTTTATCTAGCTGATGCACAAAAGACAACAGCCATTTTTAAAATGGTGGCACACTGATAATTCCATACAAGAGAAATAAATCAATCAGATTTTAAACAGCAAGAAACATCAATAATAAAACACTTATCCTTTTTCAAGAAATCCTTTTTTTGTATTATTGTTCTACCATGCACAGAGCGATCTGTTCTCATTTAAAAAATGTCAGACAATTGCACAAATTTGGCATTTGTATAACCTCAACATTGTGTACTGGCCGAAACAGACATGTGCTACATGCTAACTTGGATTGCCACTAAAGTACTTTTCCCTCATGCCATGGGTTGGCACATAACTATTTTGATAACCTACACTGCTTTGCCTCATGAACACATTTTTGAAACTTTTCTGTCTATAGTTGTGTGGATAGTCAGAAAGTACTGAAAAACTTCATTTCATATATAATGCAGAAGATACAGTGTGATATTTTAAGTCAGTATGAACTTCAAAGTATACTCACCTACAAATTAAATCATCTTTTTAATTATTACTTAGTTCTAACATTTTATAATATATAAATATGAAATCAACCAAAACCAAGTTTCTACTTTTATCATCTCATTATCAAACAACATATCATACTCGGTTATCTATAATTGTATAATTGGTGATTTCAAAAATCACAATGCTTTTTAAATCATTATAGACAAGAAAGGCAAGATAGGCTTATTTGTGCACTTAAAGGATTAGTTCAGTGTTTCTTACTCTAATAACATTTTTTTAAAATACAAAATAGAATAATTTCAAAAAACTTATTTAAAATAAAAATTCCCCCCCCACAACAAAATAAAAAATAACAATGTAATCCAAGTTTATATAATTAAATGACTACTCATTATAGTGGCCCTTCTGTTACTTGCACTGTTACAAAATTTCCAAACTAATGAGAGGATACTAATTCAGAAGTAAAACAATAAAAATCAGCATTATATTTACAAAATTTTCAAAGGACTAGTTTCGATGGTTTTACCGAACCACCAAGAAGATATTAAATCAGTTTTCATCCTAGTGAGTGCTCAAATTAATATGGTGCTTTACTAACATAAAATTGCTTTTTTACCTTTTCTTTTTGTTAATGTAGCATAATATTTTTCAAACTGTTGATGTTTAAAAACTCTCTATGTTTTTAAGATTATTTTCAATCTAATAGTGAATACAATTAATTATTTTATTTCACCGTTTGTCTATTATTGAAACATAGCATTTATATAAAACAAATATAATTAATTCACAGATATTATAAACAGTTTACAAAAGTATAAAGGATCAGATTTCATCAGTGAATAAACATCACACATGCAATTTCCTGTCAGTGTTTATGCCCACTGTGACAAAAGCCATGAATTAATATATTTTTTTTAAAGTTTCAAATCTAAGTTGACAAAACTCTAAACAATCAGAGTTACTTATCATGAAAGATTGCTTGTCAAAAGTACACAAGAGGATTTCCAAATATTTCTTCTTATCTTTCTTTCATAATGCAACCAATCTTATTTATATGTATTTAACTAATATGGTGCTTTACTAACATAAAGTTGTTTTTTATATTTAAAATTCACTGCTTAAAATGCTACATCAAATCAGGAAAAATGTGTCATACTTTAAATATATTACTTCATCTTCAAATTATAAAAAAAAAAAAAAAAAAAAAAAAATTACCTGTGGTCAGGAAAATGGGCTTTAAAGCCCTTTTTCAAAACTTCTTCTACAAGTTTATCAGTCTCAGTAACTAAATCCACATTACTGATTTTTGTTTCCACCTTTTTTGTTTTGTAAATAGCATTTCTAATAATCTATCAAATAAAATCATATATTTTAAACACAACAGATTAAAGAACATATATAAAAACTGTGATAACATTAAGATAAATTCTAGTATCCATCAAAGTACTGATAAAGAATCCTTTCTATAATACACAAATAACTCAAAGAAATTACAGATAAAAGCATCCCTATATAACAGAAAGCAGTATTAATATATTTCATAAATGTTCCATATAAATAACTATAAACTCAGCTAATACAAATTCTTAATTTACATGGATTAATTGCCATAATTAATACTTTTATAATTTATTTAATTGGAAATCAATAACCCAAATATAAATTCCAACACAGAAAACTAATTACATATTAAGATAAAACTGCAAAAAATTATAAAAGGACACTGGCTGGCTGTTTAAAATAAACAGTAATAGGGTAGAGTAGACTTTAAGGTACCCCTTGTATTATGGCAAAATTGTTGTTTGATTTATCACCAAGTTGTTGTTTCATTTATGGTAGCCTGAGTAGTTGAATGTTATGGAAACCTTATTGTGACGTAATCGGGTGCATGATTCTGGGAAATTTTGAATCATGGGATGTTTTGTAAGCATTTTTGAGGTGTGTGTTGGTTTGATTCTTTAGACGGTAGAATGGCCGAATGTAGTAAGATTAATTTGAAGTTTCTGTATGATTTGGAGCGAAAGGGGAAAAGAGCTTTAATTGACTGGTGTGTTAATGAAGGTTTACTTAGTAGCCATTATAAGTGTCCTGTATGTAGGAAGGATATGCGTTTAGTCGAACGTAAAAACCGTTTAGATGGATTTGAATGGGTTTGTAGGAAGAAAGGTTCAGATGGTCACTATGTGAAGAGTTCGATAAGAAAGAGTACCTAGTTTGAAAAAAGTCATTTCAGTATGATTGATATTTTGATTTTTACATGGCTCTGGGTGTACGAAGTGAACTCGAAAATCATGGTAAGTGAATATTTGCTTTTGGTAGTGCTTAAATGTATAACATGTTTTTCGTTTTTTATGTTATTTTATTGTTTGGTATAAAATGTATTTTATTGAGATTATGCATTTTTTGTTTGCCTATATTGTAGAATTTGGTGCTCCTTTGACTTTTTAAGTGAAAATATATCGATGTGTACATGGATAAAGTCAAAGGAGTGTGCAATGCCATTTTTGTGCAATTCGGGGATTTTTTTTTTTTTTTTTTTAAGTGAAAATAAGTCAATGTGTACATGGATACTGAGTTTGTGCAATTGTTTGTCTTGTTATTTTGGCTTTGAGTAGCGGCGAGGTTTGGCACAAACATTGCCGCTTCGCAAGCCAAAATAACGAGTCAAAGAATTGCACAAAATCGGTATCCATGTACCGCCAAGTTTCACCAAGGGGTACCCTACACTATACTTTTATCCAGTATTAAATTTAAGAAAAATTAGCAGCCAACAAATAGCATGGCTAAACTCAATATTCAAATACATTTTAACATCATACTAGAAAAAAAACAATCTTCACAGCTGGTACCAGATTTACCTATAAATTAATTTTATTTAGAAGTATTAAAAATATTCACTTTAGGTATGAAATTTTGAAAAATAATTGGTTACATTAACTGTGGGAATCGATAATTAGTTAATACAATTTCTTTTTAAAGTTTTTCTTATATTCTGGACAGAACTCTAGTTTTACAAGAATTCTTCGAAAGAAGTCTAATGATTATGGAATTAAGATGATATTAAGCTAATTAGTTTATGAGAATCCAACCAATCATCATTCTATTTGTTTTATAGTAGAATATTAACTCAAATATTAGGCAGTAACACATCTAAAATGATTCTAAAGATGTTCTAAAAAAAAAAAAAAAAAAAAAGGACTGAGCATAAGGCAGCTTTAGATATATAGATATATATAAATGTGATATGCAATACCTAATAAGAAAGAAAGTAAATTGAAGAATATAAACATATCTTCAAAAAAAAAAAAAAATGCTTAGATGTTTCTTTTCGATGTAAAAATTTGCTAAAGTCCTAGCAAATTAAACCAAAATGTTCCTTACCAAAATGTCGCCACACTACCTGTTACCATATTCCAAAGATTAGCCAAATTAAGGCTAAGTGAAAAATTATTTAATTGCCTTAGTTTACATGTTAAACTATATATAAAATTAAGCTATATAGTTTCATGATAATCTACAATTTAAAATTCTAAAAGCTATGAAATTCAGATCGATTCTTTTAAGTTAGAACTGCTATTACAAAAGAAGCACAAATTAACGACGAATTTCCAAACCATGAAATGCATTTTTCATATTAAATAAGGGGAAAGTGCAGAATCACCCACTGCTTAGCGCTTTTTTAAGAATTGCACATACTCGGTATCCATGTGCACATCGACCTATTTTCACTTAAAATAACAGCCTAGAATTGCACAAAAATGGCATTGCGCACTTCCTTGACATTATCCATGCCCACATCGACCTATTTTCACTTAAAAAGTCAAAGAAAATTGACAAATATCCAGTTCTTCTTACTCTTGTAAAAAGCGCCAAACAAATAAGTGGGCGATTCTGCACTTTACCCGCAAATAATACGATACGAGTTCATTACATAACATAAATATAAATTAATCACTAAATAACGTAATTGATAGCATTCTTACCTCCCCAGCTTCTAGAGCAAGCTTAACAGCCACATTGTAACATTCGTCAATATCTACGATTGAAGCCATATTAAGCTTTAAAGTTACTAGCGAAATATGCAAATAATTCTGAAAGTATCGTGTTCACTTATACTCCAAAACCACTAACGAATTCGACAGCTCTTCGTGGAAATGTTACAATGTGGAAGTAAGTTATCCCTTTAAACGACTCAGCCGCGTTTGTTTACATCACGTGATCGAGCGGATTGATTGCCATGACGCATTAACTGTAGAAATATTCTGAAATGTTGATAATTTAAAAACGAAGGTGGAAAAATTGTTGTTTCTAAAATAAATTAATATTTTAAAACAAATATTTGAATCTGAAAGTCTTTAAAAATATACGTGAAATACCATTAAATCTTTTCTGAGAGATTAAAACAGGATCGGTTTCAGTGATATCTCTGCATGATTTTACATTTAAATACTTTTGAAGTCATGCATTAGAATTTACTATGCATTGTAACTTTTGCGCACGGAGTGCTTATACTCCATGATTTTACGTTATTCAATTTAGATATTTACAATTTTGCAGTTCTAACTGAATAAAACACTCATGTGTCATTCATATCCCCAAAATTTCAGCTACCTATCGTTTCTTATTTGTTTGCAAGCGAATAGCCTTTCTGTCTAACTGGCAGAAAAACGTAAGCTTAAGTCGAAATTGTGTTTAGGTATGTCGTTTAGATGAACTAGAAATTAAAAATGGAAAGATCTTACTAATGCTCCGTTAAAATCTGCATTATAATATTGCTTGTGAAAATTTTTCGTTTTTACCTTCATTTTTTATTTAGGAAATTCAAGAACCGTGATCTGATTGCGATAGAAAATGATTGATTGAGAAATCATGGCAAAGTATGGAAATCTATGCTAATATTTTAGATAGTATTTGTTCTTAATAGTAAAAAATGACTGAATATAGAACTCAGAGTAATATTACTGATAATGAATGGCGTGTTGACAATACTTCGAAATGTGCAGTAGAATCATTTCATTTTAGTGGCCAGAGTGGTGCATCTATTGAAACTCACAAACTGTCTAACTCCGTTATGTATCCACCCCAATATATCTCCTCAGGATCGAATTTATCAATGCCTTTTTTCAATCAGAAAACACAAATGAAATCTGCCGTTCCTTCAAACAACATTAGTACTGCCAATCCATTTGAAATGCCTTCTCAGGTTTTGTCTAATATTGGAAATAACTCCATGCCACTTACTTACGGACCTGGAGATCCTCAGGCATTTAATATGCATCAAATGCAGCCATCTTTCTCCAGTTTTCCAAAGTCAAATTTCTCACAACTACAAAATAATTTTACAAATGTTTCACAATCTGTTAATTCCACTTCTTCATATGTTCCCGTGAATGACCATAAAAGCTATGCATCCAGAAGTATGCCTCAGTTGCCTGGTCATACTCCACAAAGTTTATGTAATTATAATGGTTTACCTCCAGGCAATCAACCAAATATCTTAAATCCAGAAACTTGTGACAGAAATGTAAATAGAGAAATGGGCAATGGAAAAGTGCCTTTTTGTCATTCTGAAGCAAATATGAAAGAAACTAGTAACTGGCAATCTTCACCTGTAATTTCAGTTTCAAGAACACAACCTCAAGAACAATTTACTATTTCGCATATTCAAACTACTTGCAGACCACCGTTTGCTGTTAGAACCCCTCAAATAGATAATGCTGTTCCTCCAATACCCTTAAATCAAGTAAATAATTTTAATAGGTTTTTAAATAATATTCCTAATAACTTTGGCCCTCAGCAGCCTATGAGATTTTTTTATAGTCCATCTATGCCACCACCACCAATGCTTCCAAATTGTGAAATACCTCCACCACCAATGCCATTCGAAAACAAAGCGCAGGTTGGTACAGCATATAATTCTCAACAAAACTTTTGTTCTAACACCAACATATTAACTGCACCACGTCCTTCTTTTCTGAGTACAGCATATCCACCCCCACAGCTTTCTTCTCAAAATATTATTGTTGCCTGCGATGGTAAATCAAATACTTCAATTACTACTTATCAGAACAATTTCTCTATAGCTGTGAAAGTATGTTCAGAAAAAGAAAGGTTACTGTCGGAATTTTTACAACGATTTAATCAGAAGAAGCAGAAGGAAAAGAAAGATAATTTAACTGTAAGTAATTTATAGTTGTATAATAATTCTTGCTTGTCTTTTTAAAAAATGTGATACTTTTTCACGTGTCTGTATTACCTGAACATATAAAATTTGTCAGAATGTAAGGTATCCATAAGCTATCAGGAAACCTATACATTGAACAGATAACAGAAAACATCTAAATAAATTAATAGAAATGTGATGTTATCTGGTATTCATTATGGTTTTAAAAGGTGCCTAACTAAAATGTAAGCACAATACAAAGTCAGAAATCTGGACTCGTTGGAACATCTGCGATTCTGGATATTAGATCATCAGTTTAAATCAAGTAAGATGGCATGTAAAAATTATAAAATTGTGATTTATGAAATAATGAAGCATTTATGATCTAAAGGGTATCAAAATTTACAAAAAAAAGCTTAATATTTATTTGTTTACCTTATTAAACATTTCCTTCAGTGCAAGTTGTTTAAGTTGCTTTGTATTTTTGTGCTAATACTTTCTATTTAATTCAGTAGACAGACATAATCACTTGCTTAGTAACATTGTTGAAGTCCTGTAACTGCTGTTTCAAGAATTCTAACTTGTCAATTGAAATTTTCTCGTTTTCAGTAACTTCTCTGTCACTTTCTTCACTATCGGTAACGGTATTTCTGAATTTAGAACCATACTGTGGATTTCGTCATTCATAATTTGATTGATGATTAAGAAGCATTGTCATCACAATGAAAAACTTCTTTTATATCATCTTCATTTATTACCACTTCTCCAAATTTCTTTAAAAAATCCGTTAATTGGAAAATTTCACCTTTGTTTTGCATTATCCAAAAACCTTTAAAATTAGTGGCTATCATCATCAAATTTAGCTATCCTTCACTATACATATTTGGCTATGCATCGTGAGCTTGGCGACTAACGACAAGTTGTTCTGTTAAATTTTATCTTGCTTCTATTGCATACTGAGACAAGCCTGAATTGTATTAGTTATTTATCATACTTATGTCTATTTTTTTCTTACATGCTTAAGGCTTATCAGTGTTTTGAATAAATAAATTCCCACATATACTTAAGCCTTATTGAGGGCAGGCACTAGATATCTTACCACCTGATGCAGTCTCTGTGGGTCCTAAATTCTGCGACTTAGTGCAGCCGTACGATCCATGGCGCTGTTTCTGGGTTTATGTGAATAACAAATCAGTTATTCTTAATTCAAATAGCCCTAAATGTAAACTTTAGGTCTATGAATATCATCAACAAAATCTACTTTTAGATATAAAAAGAAATTTTTGGTAAATTTTTCCTTGTCAACACTTTTTAGTGCATTAAACTTAAATCTGTAATCATCGTCAGCATAAAAGGTTACCATACCCCTTTATTATTAAATTACTAGCATAAAAAAATTGCTTAGGTATCGCTACATGAGTCATTACTCAAGTTGTCATGTTTTGATAAACATGCGGTGATGAAAGGAAAGTATAATAAATAATGATTCACCAGGTTGGCGTAAAATTAATGATGTATCTATGTGGAATTTTTTAATTTGAGATATGTGCCGAGCAGATACGCAGTAATGGAGTCAAATTACTGATTGTACAAATTTATGCTAAAATGATTGTTTCTTCAATAATAAGGTATTTTATTTAGTGTCTAAGTGAAATTAAGAATCGAGACTCTCCAGATGCTTTATTATGTGTGCAGTGAGGGATCAAATGTACATGCGTAAAGCCTACGAGAAAAACGGTGGTCTGGATTTTAGATCATTCCGGATATTGGACGTCCGCATTTCAGACTTTGTACTGTATATATGTGAAGCAAAAGCTATGTAAAATTCTAACCATAGTTTATTATATCTACTAAGTCACCTTAATTTAGTTATTTCTTCATTTTATTTTACAAATAGTGTACGGTTAAAATTTACTCTATGGTATACATTGGCAAATCGTTTCTTTTTTGACGCCAAGATCAGCAACAGGAAGGATCGGCACCGATTTCAAGATGGGGCCAATCCTTCCGCCCACTACACAAAATAAAAACAAGAAGTCAGACTTACACAAACTGGGTTTCCATGTACACATTGACCTATGTTAACTTTAAAAAAACATCAGAGAATTGCACAAAATAGGCATTGTGCACTGTCTTAACTTTGTCCATGTACACATTAATCTATTTTTACTTAAACAAAATCATGAAGCTAAAACGAAGTTAAAACTATTAAGTTAAACAAAAAAATTCCTGTCTGTCTTAACACAGAGACGAACAAATAACCAAAAATACACGAACACGGAGGAATAAATAACCAAAAACACAAATTTCCTAAAATTAAAAACATTAAATAACAAATCTTTTTTAAAAAAATTAACACACAGAGACAAATAAATAAATGAAACATCAATTTGTTAACATGCCTTTTTTCACATGCATATGTTCACGGTTACCACCTTCTCTTTCCTCCACGTAAGCAATTCAGTTTAATTTTTCATCGTTTCAGCTCATCCGCTGTTAATGAACATTCATCCTCTTTTCTACCTCAAACATCCTGAAATGATGGTACCCACAGCAAAATAATAGCAAGTTCAAAATCCAAAACCATACCAAACACGTTCGACCAAACACAGCAATTGAAAAGAATGGTAAGAACCAAAAACTTGTGTCCATACGAAAGGATTACTATTATAAAAAATAGCCAAAATCTAAATTTATCACAATACGTTTGGGCGATATTTGCAGAAGTAACCCCTTTTTAATGTATAAAACTAAAAAAACAAAGTTTTCCCTAAGACTAGTTTCGCTGACATTATCAACATTAGGGTTACCGAAAAACCTATTTCATGCAGCGGGCTTCCAGATTTCACAAACAACCAATACCACTTGGCGATTTTTTCAGACAAAAACCAAGGGGTACCATACAGTGAAAATCAACCAAAGTGTACTTTTAAATCTTTCTCAAGTGTGTGTCTTTCAAAATTAATCCGTGTTATGTGATTCGTATATAATGCTGATGACACATATGCTTGTATAGTATAGTGACAAAATTAAACTGAAGTCTTTCGAAAAAAGTCATGAAATTTTGTGAACCAAAATTTTTAACCAACGAACATAAATATAATGGTACCATAACTTTATTATTGTTAATCTAGTATCGATATCATAATTTTCATGCACTTCTCACTTTTTTATGTGATGCTAAAATACCATCTACCACCTTTTTTTTGCCAGTGCTATCAGTATATGAAATGTGTGTACATATTGCTTTATGCTGTGAAAAATGCCCAATATAAAGTACATTTTATATAATATTATTTATATTATAATATAAAGTACATAACATACACATTGAATTTTGTTAAATGCTTCTAATGTCTAAACATCTCCAGCTTTTATGTTATCACATTCTATGATAGATTTCAAATTTTCATCATGTATAGTACAAAGTGACAGATCCTAAATCATTAAGGCTTTAGTGATTCCAGATTTTAGAAATTGCTGGAATTTAGATCATTAACCTTTAAAAGATTGGGGAGGTTGGAAAGGTTTCACTTAAAAAGACGGGTAATCCAAATGCATTTCCATCCCCTTCATCTGAGATTGTAAAGAGAAGCTACTACTATTTTGAAACCTTTCCTTTAAGTTGCCTTTGTTAATTTTCAGATAAGAAACTAAGGAATAATGCAAAGGAATTTTGGCTAATCTTTATAATATGGTAACAGGTAGTTTGGAGACATTTTGGTAAGGCGATAAAGATTACTAGCTAGGACTTTAGCAGTGTACATGGATAAAGTCAAGATTATGCACAATGCCATTTTTGTGCAATTCTGGGATGTTTTTTTAAGTGAAAATAGGTCGACGTGTACATGGATACCGTGTATGTGCAATTCTTAAAAACGTGGCAAGCAGTGGGCGATTCTGCACTTTCTCCCAATTTCGCACCTAATCTTCATCATGATTAAGCACTTTTGTTCCATAAAAGTTCTAGCATAAGCGTAATTCGGCTAGCAGACTGTTGGAAAAAAATGTTGAGTAAAAAAAAAAAAAAAAAAGCCTTCACTTCGTGAAAACAAAATGGCATCGAAACAAAAACTAGCAGGTTGCTGTAGCAGGGTTGGTCACCAGATTTTCGCCAAAAAATCACCAAGTTACCATAATCCAAAGATTAATCGTAATTTTTTCTCTTTTCCCTAAACTAAGGAAACATATGATGGTGATATTTCATTGCTAAGTAAATTGTTGAATGGTAGAATATTAACTTTTGACACTGTGTTGTAACGAAATTTTGGTAAAATTTGATATTATGTTCCCGTTTGGCACATTTTCCAAAAATTGCCAAGTCGCCAAATCGGTTGTTTTTACGCATTTTAGAAAATCGCTAATTCATCATATCGCCATATTAGATGGTTGCAAATTTGAAATAACTGTAACATGCAAAAAAATAGTCTGTAAACATGCAAAAAAATAGATCATGTAAACATGCAGAAATATCTAAACAACCTGTAAACATGCAAAAATATCTAAACCAGGACTTTAAGTAAAACAACGAAAAAAGGGGAAGTGCAAAATCATCCACTGTTTGGCGCATTTTTAAGAATTGCACATATTTGGTATCCATGTACACATCGACCTATTTTCACTTAAAAAATCATCCCAGAATTGCACAAAAATGGTAATGTGCACTCCCTTGACTTTAGCCATGTACACATCGACTTATTTTCACTTAAAAAGTCAAAGAAAATTGACAAAAATCTTATTTTTCTTACTCTTGTAAAAAGCGCCAAACAAATAAGCAGGCGATTCTGCACTTTAACCACAGTATTTGAAAGTTAATACAGTCAAAAGTCGTTAATCCGGACTCGTCGGGACTTCGGCGATTCCGGATTATCGATTTTTCCGGATTATAGATCATCAGTTTAAATCTCGTAAGATGGCATGCAGAAATTCTAAAATTAAAAATATGAAACCGTAATTTATAAAATAATGAGCAATTATGATCTAAAGGGTATCAAAAGTTACAAAAAAAAAAGAGCTTAATATTTATTTGTTTACTTTATTAAACATTTCTTTCAATGTAAATTGTTTTAAGTTGCTTCGTTTTATGTGATAATACTTTCTCTTTAATTCTATAAACAGACATAATTTCTTGTTCAGTTACAAAGTTCCGCTGTTCAAATCCCGTTAATTGCTGTGCCGAGAATACCGACTAACTTGTCAATCGAATTTTTTTCGTTTTCACTAACCTCTCTGTCACATTCTTCATGTCTTTATCCATTTTTTGCAGCAATTCCACGTGTTGTTTGTTGGACATCGAAACATACTTTCGTTTTGTAGATCCTTTGGAAGTTCCAGCATTGGAAATTCTATTTGACATAATCGAAAGTTCAAGTTTACTTTTATAATTATTTATATTTTAAGTAGTGTTTTTTAATTTAATTATATTTTAATTTAATGATCGTGATTTTGTGAGTTATATGTTTGTAGTATTTTGGAATATGTTTGAGTAGTATACGTTGAGTATTTTTATGCATTTTCGTGAAATTGTTCTAATTTATGAGAAAAAAGCAATGTACATGGATATAGTGAAGAGTGTGCGCAATGCCATTTTTGTGCAATTCTGGGATGTTTTTTTAAGTAAAAATAAGTCAACGTGTACATGGTTTAGTGATATTTTAATTAAATGATAGTTATTTTGTGAATTTTATGTTTGTAGGAATTTGGTATGTGTTTTAGTTGAAGTAAACGTGCATGGAAATAATTTAAATATTTGACACTAAGTATTTGTAATGTTTGCGGTATGAATTCGTTGGTGATGTTTATAATATAATAGATAATATAGAGGTAAAAGTTTTTGGATATTTTATTTATTTTATACGTGGAAATGTTCATATTTGGAAAGGGTATATACTTTTTCGCGATAAGGTAATTTCATATATGTTCTTTTTACCGGGTTTAAAGATTCAGAAAATTGTCATGCATTTTCGTGAAATTTTTCTAATTTATGAGAAAAAAGCAGTGTACATTTATATAGTGAAGAGTGTGCGCAATGCCATTTTTGTGCAATTCTGGGATGTTTTTTTAAGTAAAAATAAGTCGACGTGTACATGGTTTATGTGTATGTGTTATTGTGAAAAACGTGCAAGGAGTTTGCGATTGTGCACTTTTTCCCAATTTTGCAGTGAATATTTGTCATGATTAAGCAGTTTTGTTAGATAAAATTTCTAGTATAAGTGTAATTTGGCTAGTAGATTGTTGGAAAAAGTGTTCAGTAAATAAAAAGAAAAGAAACATGTCTTTACTTCGTGAAGACAAAATGGCGGCGGAAAAAAAAAAAATAGAGGGTTGCTGTAGCAGAGTTGGTCGCCAAATTTTTGCCAAAAAATCGCCAAGTTACCATAATCCAAAGATCAACCAAAGTGTTCATAATATCATATATAATTTTTAAGACATTTTATCACGAAATTTAGGAAATTGTAATAAGCAGTAAATGAGCAATAAATGATCGGAAAGCATCGATTAGTATTCAAGCCAAGAAGTTACCAGATTTGACACAATTTCTCTTCTCTTGGCGACTAATCTCCAGTCTAGCTGAAAATTTGCCTTAGCAGCCAATACTTCCTAGGTACGCTTAAAATCAGTATATAGTCTAATAAGTTTTTATTTGTTTTAAAACTGAATTTAGTTTAGAATTACATGTATTGATTAAAAGTTTTAATTTATATTTGAAATATGATGTTTAACTATTTGTTTCTTGAACAAGTTGGCAGTTCGTATTCATTGTGTTGCAAACATTGTGTAGCTGTTTATATTTATATTTACACATTAAGCTAATTCCCTTGTATTTTTGTGATATTAGTTTTGTCTACTTTTTTCATTGGTATTCTTATTCAGTTTTTTTTAATCCAAAGGGGCTTTGTCCCTGAAGGACTATTGTTTTCCTTTTATGATTTTGCGTTGAATCACTATAAATGTCCATTTCACTTTTCAAACTGTTGTCACCAAATGTTAGAGTCCTGTATTATATTTGAAGGAATTAAATAATATAAAACTGCTTAAATGTATGTATATTTCTCGCATTGTGATAAAACAACAGCACATAGAGCCATCAAATTTTGAATGGCATAATCCTACTGCGAATATGGGCATGTGGAAGCCCACATTTGGAATTTGTTTTATTATCGATTTCATATTTTGTAGAACTTTAACGAATTTTTGAGTAGCAAACTCAACGGTTTGAAAGCGAGCAATGGCAAACTCTACAGGGGGGGGGACCTTTTTATCTCCAGCGCGCAGAACTGTATATCCGGAAGTTCTAAAGACATGCTCATTTTAAAATTGTTTTACGATATTGCTGTTAAATTGAATTTTATGATTTAAGTGCAAAGAACATTTAATAAATAAAGGTAACACACAAAAGGTTAAAAAAAAAAGCCCTTTTGGGCATAATGTAAAATCTGAAAGATTTCAGATTTTTTTCTTTTCTTTTTTTTTTAACTTTTTAATCTTATTGATTTAAATAAAAATGCATTAACTTAATAATATATCTAATTAAAAAGATGATATATTTTTACAGAATTACATTACCTATTTTTCAAATAGGCAGAAGATTAGAATTTGGAATTTGTTTTGTTATCGATTTCATATTTTGTAAAACTTTACCGAATTTTTGATTAACAAACTCAAGGATTTCAAAGCAAACTGTGACAAAGTAGTACAGAAAAATCATTTTTATGTCCAGCGCGTGAGACTGTGTATCGGAAATTCTAAAGATATGCTCAATTTAAAATTATTTTGCACTATTGCTCTTGAACTGAATTTTATGGTTTAAGGGCGAAGACCATGATACTTAATAAATAAAGGTAACACACAAAACATTAAAAAAACTCCCATTTGGATGTAATTTAAAATCTCAAACCTTTCAGGTTTTTTTAAAAATTTATTTATTGATTTCCCACCTTATTGTATTGTGAGTATTTCATCTTTCAACTACATTATTGTTCATTGTTCTTTCTTGCGTTTTTGTTGTAAAAGCTTTTTTTTAATATTGTCCTTTACTATATATAAAAAAAAGATTCTATTGATTATATTTTTATTGCATTGCATTACACTTTGTATGTTTCAAACAGCAGTATTAAATACAAAAATTAAAGTAAAAAGGGGCAGAATACATTTTTGATGACACTGAAAAATTCCTGAAAATAATACTAATTTTATAAAATTTTAAGTGGATTTATTAACTTTATTTATTTATATAGGCCCACCAGAGGTCAAGCAGTAAAATTCATGAACACTGATAGCTAGGTTCGGTTCGCATTTAGTTGGACTAGCTGGCTGTATGTGGCAGCATGTATAACATGAGTACCAGCCAATTTCCCTTAAAAAATTCTCCAGGAAGCCCCTTCTCCCTTGGGACAATAGCCCTTTGTGCTTTAGTCATAATCCAAAAATTCCAAAATTTATTTATATGCACATTAAGGCTGAATTGTAATAAACAGATAATTATCTGTCAAAATAGAGATGCTGTTATGCAGGTCACTTCTGCATGAATTTAGCATTTTCATTTAAGTATGCGGGGAAAACTAAAAATACAAATGTTATTAAAATAGCATTTCTCGTTATTACTTTAAGACAGTGATGACACTTTTATTCTTAATTTAAAAAAAAAAAGGCTTAAGCAGAAAGGTAATTCAGTCTCTCAGTAAAGTATGAAAAGGTAAATTAGATAATATATAAAATTAGATAGTATAGATGAATAAGATTGTATGAGTATGCAAAATTATGCTAGTATTTTTTGCCTATATGGAAAAATAACATCATTAAGGACTATATTTATTACCATTTATTTATTATGTGCTTTGCCATTAAGCACTATACGGAAAGCTAGGGATGCTTCATGGAAGACGTTTTAAGGGGAACTGGCTCTTATGCATGTTACACATGAGGAAAACCTCAAAATCGATCATGCAGCCAAGCCTGTTGGCTGGGTTTCGAATCTCAGACTGAACTACCAGTGCTCAGCGGTTTTTATCACTCAGCTGCTGGTGAGCATTTGTTAAGGACTTTCTTCGTCAAATGTACCCATATGTTTGTTGTACATGTGTACGTAAAGGAAAGAAACAGAAGTTTTATTTAGCTGCAGCAGAAAATAGAGCCTTCAAGAACCACCAAGGTATATCAATTTCACTGATATGCCTTAGGTAATATTCAATTGACCGAAGTGACCTTACTGCTATCAATACGGGTACAGTTTCTAATAAGAAAAAAGTTAAAGGATACAAATATAGCTATATTTTAATTATTAATATTCATTTTGATTATCTTTTAGGAAACAAAGTGTAAATGCTTATTTAATGAGAGATTTTTTTTTTAAAGTTAAATCTTAGTAAATGCTGTAAAACTGTAGAAAGCAAAATCTGGGAAATGTATTAAATTTTTTTAAAATATATTTTCTACATTTTGCTTTCTTGTCACATTTTGGGTTTGTAAATATTTATAATAAAAGAAACATAGAAAGCAAATATATAAGAGTAATTATTGCTGATCTCATAGAAAGTTCTGACTTTATAAGGGGAGTTAGTCTCTTTCCATAAAATCATCAATAAATAGATTATAGGGTTTCATCTCTTTCATGTTTTTCAATAAAACTTTTATGCTGAATGCAAAAAAAAAAAAAAAAAAAAAAAAATATAAATTAATATAATATTTGGATTTAAATCTGTGATTTCCAACTATATATTTGCCTACACATGTGCAGTTAATATGTAGGGTTTATATTTATTTTAACTAACATTTATTTTAAGTTTATACTATCTTTCCTATCAAGCCTTACTTTCCCCTGGAATTGCCAATGCCAGAGTATGTAAATTTTAGTAGAATGTGCAAAGTATTCAAATTGTCAGCGGAAGTAATTTGAGTTTAAATAGAAGGGAAACGAGTTCGATAGTGTGCTTTTCTTGCTTCACGAGCGTGGAGGTGGCTAGGTAGAAATTGAAGAACCACGCGTTTCGGCCTGTGTGCTTGCCTCGGCAGATAGTTGAATCTTTCAACTTAATATTCAGAAGTTTGCTGAAATATCAGCGGTATCATAGAACGCGGTTAGGTTAGTTACATTTAGAGAGCCTCGTAGGTAGTAACTTGTTATTATTCATTTTTAGTTTCTTATTTTTATTTTACCGCCGGGTCGGCGTAGTTTGTGAGCGTCAAGAGCACGCATCTGTAATTTCTAAAGTTGAATAAAAAGGGATTTAAACCCTTCTCAAGACTTTGTGTACTTTCCAGTTAATAGCAGTCACCACTATTGTTGCGTGCAGGTTGGGGCCGCGCAACATTACATTCGCACCCGAACACTTGTCGAACTGAAATGGCCGAAAACTGCATGGAAGCCTCGGGACAAGTCCAACAACAAGAAATGGCAAGCCAATTGGAAGGATTTGGATACCTGGTCCAGGCGATGAGAGCGTCAATCAAGCCAAATGTCAACTTCGACGGAAAAAATTCGGTGGCGATATTTCTAGAAGGCCTCGAAAACCATTTCCAGCTCTACCCTGTGCCTGAAAGACAAAAAGTTGCCATTGCCACATCTGCACTAAGAGGACAGGCCGCGCTATGGTGGAAGAATGTAGGCAAATTTTTATTAGGGGAATTCGGAGGCCAAACATATACCTTTGAAAATTTCAAAAAATCATTATTAAAGGCCTTCCTTATAGTGAAAGACCGAGCAAGGCTAGAAGCCGAACTATATAGTTTTTATCAACGGAATATAGAAGAGTCTACGGACTTTATTCTGCGAAAAATTAAGCTGATGGATATGCTGTATGGGAAGAAACCCGACGTGGAGATTATTGAAATAATCTTACCAAGATTGCTACCTGCTGTTCAAGATTACTTCGAAATTAGAAACCCAAGCACATTGCAGGAGCTCTTTGAATTGGCGGTCAAGTTCCAAAATCACAGAATAGTGGAAAAAGCTAGAGGGGCATCGTATTCTCAAGATCTCCGAAAGCAATCTTCAAATGAGCAGACCAGAAAAGCAAAACGCTCTTATGGGGGAAAGAGCTATCAAGCTAACTCATCAAAGCTCGAATGTCAAGGCCCAAAAAGGAAATTTGAAAACAACCGTCCGCGTACCCAGAAGGCAGAAGTTGAAAGGAAAGCTTTAAACGAGTAGAGGGGCCTGTAAAAGCGAGGGTCCAGACCCAGGAACTTTCGAAAAAACCCTCAAGAAGATACTTAAATACTGTCATCGTAAAAAACTCACATTTACCGATTATACAAGTCCCTGTTGGCGATGTACCAGTAGAAGCCCTCATCGATACAGGAGCACAAGGTCATACCTGCCAACTTTTACAAATTTTTCGTAATTTTTACGAAAATGCGTTTTTTTTTATGATTTTACGATCGTAATCCATTTTTTACGATTTTTTTCCTTTTTCAAGTGTTTTTAGTGATTTTTGTCGAAATTTTAGAATTTTTTGCCAATTCAGCAATTTTTGCCAATTGTATCGTGTTTTACCGCCAACTACCGACTACTTGGAATCCAGTAACCTGCGGTTTCTCCCAACTCGCCGCTTAACCAGCCAATCCAATGTGCTGAACTTGTTTCTCCCACTCTTTTCTTTGTGGGCGCCAGATTATTTTTCCGCGTTCACTTCAGCAGCAAGGGAATTACTCAGCTCGGACTCAGCGAGCGTGGATTGTCGCATTCTGTTTTTTTTTTTTTTTTTTTTTTGTTGTTGTTTGTTTTGTTTGCACGTGCTACGAATTTTCTTAATACGTCGTTGTTACGAAATGCGTTAAAAAATACCGTATTCTCAATATTTTCGGCCTGCCTACAAAGCCGAATTTCCAACAATTAAAGAATCCTTCAAAGGAAATAACTATGCATTTGGCGACGTGTGTGATTTCATAATATGTCACGGTGGAAGAAGCGACATTGTGAAGCATGTTAAGTCTAAAAAGCATGAAGTTGATGCTTCGGCTTCGACAACGTCAAAGAAAGTGCATGATTTTTTTTCAAATTCGGCTACGAATTCGGATGCCGATGTCATTCTACACAGTAATGCTGAGTGCGAGAGAGTCTTCAGTGTTGTGAAGAAAAACAAAACTATGTTTCGTTCTTCAATTTCACCAAAAACTCTAGAAAGCATTTTAATTGCTAAATGTTATGAGGAAACTAATTGTTATGACAGGAAATTTTCCAAAGAATTTTTGGCTAAAGCCAAAAGATGCACTCTAAATTCATTGCAATAATTTTTTTGTGTAACATTAAGTTCTTGTTTTATGTTTCCTAATAAATTTTTTTAGTTACTACTTAATTGAGATTTACTACTTAATTGAGATTTACTAATGTAAGTACAATTTTCTTTTTCTATTTGTATAAATTGTTATTTTTTTAATATCAAATCTTCATGTTCTTCTGAATTTTGGAGAAATCTTCTGAATTTTTATCTTTAGAGGTTGGCAGGTATGCAAGGTAATTTTATGAGTGATACTTTTTTTAAGAAGAATTTTAATAGGTTACGATTATTTAAAAATAAAAACACAGAAATCATAGCAGCACAAGGACAAACTTGTCAAAGTATTGGAAAATTATCTTTAAAAATACATGTTCAATACGAAAGCCTTAAAGTATTAATTTTTGTAGTAAAAAACTTGCAAAGTCCACTTATTTTAGGTATGGAGTTTTTAAAAGCCACGAAGGCCAAACTGAATTTTCAGGAAAGTTCTATTGTGTTGGAGATGGATCGGAGGGTGGTGGAGCCAGTGGAACAACCGCAAGTCGACCTGAGCCATTTGAATGACCATGAAAGCCAAGCCATCCAGCAAGTGGTGAGTACTTTTTCAAACTTGTTTTCAGAACGGCCTGGTAGTTGTCAAATTGTTACGCATGATATACAGTTAACTGCCGACAAACCCTGTAGGACTAAACCTTACCACTATGATAAACAGAAAGAACAAATCATCGAAGAACACATTCAGGAAATGTTAAAGAACCAGATAATAACGCCCATAAATAGTGAGTATGCGAGTCCAGTCGTACTATGTAGGAAAAAGAATGAGTTTCCTCCTTCGGATAAAAGGGCTTGGAGGTTTGCTATCGATTACAGAAAGCGTAATAGTGTTACTAAATTCCCAGTTTACCCTTTGCCAGTTATAGAGGAAATTATTAGAAAGATTAAGTCTACGAGATACATGACTACGTTGGACTTAACGTCTGGCTACTATCAAATAGCTATGAGACCTGAAGACATACATAAAACCGCGTTTATAACAAAATCAGGCACTTATGCATTTTTACGCATGCCCTTTGGTTTATGTGGGGCCCTGTCAACATTCCAGAGAGCTATGGACATTGTTCTAAAGCCTGTCCTAGGAAAATAGACTTTAATCTATCTAGATGATATAATTATAACGAGTAGTACGTTGGAACAACATATTAAAGACCTAGAAGAAGTTTTTAAATTATTAAAAGAGGCCGGTCTTACAATTAGTGCCCCTAAATGCAAGTTTGCAACTAAAGAACTTAAATATCTGGGTTATAAAATTTCACAAAAGGGTATAGAAACTCAAGATTCAAAAATAAAAGCCATCAAGAATTTCCCACCTCCCAACACCGCCAAGAAACTTTCTTCTTTCCTTGGGTTATGTTCTTATTGTTGGTCGTTTATAAAAGATTTTGCGAATATTGTTGAACCCTTGTTAGTAATTAAAAGAAAGAAAAGTAAATTCACGTGGACAGCAGAAGCAAATACAGCTTTTGAAAAGTTAAAAGAAGCACTCATCAATGCCCCTGTTTTGAAATTCCCGGAAGGGAACGAAAACCTGAAAATTGCAGCCGACACGTAGGACTATGCCGTAGGTGCGGTTCTCATGCAGAATGGGCATCCTTGGCATTTTTTAGTAAAACGTTGAATCATACACAAAGGAATTATACAGCTAGAAAGAAACATTAGCCGTATTAATGGCTGTACACAAATTTCGAGTTTATTTCGGCAAAGCGCCAGAAACAGTCTTTTCGGATCATGCGGCTGTTGGTAGACTTTACTCGGGGAAAAACCTAACACCCAGGTTAATAAGATGGGCTTTAAAACTCCAAGAATATAATCTAATAATAAAATATAAACCGGGTAAGGAAAACAATGTAGCTGACGCACTTTCTCGTATAAAACTGGACGATGAAGGTAATGAACTTAAATGCGCTGTGTTGACTTCAAAAATTTTAGATTCTAGAGAAACAATTATTGCTGAATTGAAAGCTGATCTTGAATTTGGAAGTCTCTATGCATATTTGAAAGACTCTGAAAGCTTTGAACACACAGATATCGTTGCGATAAGATATAGAGGAGAAAACTATGAAATAATAGATAATTTATTATTTTATATGAAAACAACAAACGAAAATCTCGAGTACAAACCAGTTATCCCAGCCTCGCTTCGATTAAGCATTTTTAAGGAATTACACGACGTGAAAACAGCGGGTCATTTAGGGGTCAGAAAGACTTTAAAAAGGGTACGCGAGGCGGTATATTTCCCGCAATTATACAAAATAGTAACTGCGTATGTCAGGTCCTGCAATCAATGTCAGTTAATAAATGATATTAATTACAGCCCGGCCGGGTACTTAAATAGCATTTCTGAATGAAATTTTAGGCATAGATCTTCTTGGTCCTTTTCCCCAGAGTGAGTTAAATAAAAATTTTTTTCTCTTAGTAATTGTAGATCATTTTTCAAAATGGACAGAAATTGTTCCACTTAAATGCGCGTCAGCCAAAACAGTCGCAGATGCATTCTTACACAGATGCATTTTAAAATACGGTGCATCGATAAGTCATTAGCGATAACGGTAAACAATTCGTTAGCCAAATATTTGAAAACATTTGCACTGGATTGGCATACGCCATATCAAAATGGTTCCGTATAGATCACAGGCAAACATCGCAGAAAGGGTTAATAAAAATGTTGTAAAAATAATTCGAAGTTATGTTAGCACACATCACAAGCACTGGGATGGCTACATAAATGAGTTAGCTTATGCTTTAAGAACAGCAAATCACGATTCTACGGGAAAAACTCCAGCAGAATTATTTTTAGGACGGAAGTTAATTACGCCATTAGATAAATTATTCTTTGAGCAAAAAAGAGAGCAAGAATTTAAACAAAAAGATGTGCAAAAACTCATTGACCAGGCGGTTAAAAGCTCGGATACGGCATGAAATAGACAAAAATTATACTATGATAGAAAACGCCTGAAGCAGATTTTAAAGTTGGGGATAAAGTGTTGAAACGGAAATTTTCTTTATCAAGTGCCCCAGACAATTTTACTGCAAAGTTAGCTCCAAAATTTGAAGGCCCCTATGTAATTCAGGAAATCAAGGGAGTCGTATCGTACCTTAAGAATGAGAGAGGGGGAAATCTGTAAAGCAAGTCCCGATCAGGTGAAAAAATATTATAATCAAAATGATTTTGAAATCCTTAAAAGTTTCTGGCAGGACTCAAGTGTAAAAGAAGTGGAAGGTCAAGAAGTAACGTCACCCGCTCCACCACCCAAGAAGCAGAGAACTGAAGAGAAACCGAGCCCTTCTACAAGTCATGCGACGGTACCGAAAAGAAGAAATGAAAACGTTCAGAATCCAGCATTTAAGAAATACAAGAAAGCAACGCCGCCGTGTAAAGAATCTTTGGTAAAGAGGAAAAGACCAGTTACAACATATCGCAGTAGAAATTCTGCATCGAGGAAAACACTTCCAGGGCCAGATAGTCAGGAGCAAACAAGACCGCCGTTCCCGAGAATGAAAAGACAGCAGGAGGAACGAAAAGACCATCACCAACAGAAGAAATTCAAGAAGGACTCCAGACGGGAGGACGTCAAGACCAGCTGTCCAATGGAAAAACGAAAAACACAACAACCCAACGATTGCTACACCAAGAGGCCAGCATGCAGAGGGCAAAAAAGAAAAATCAACATGGACGAAACTCGAAGGACACAAAGGAGACGACTGACTTCGATGAACTCCATATCGTGGGAGCAGTTCTGCCAGAAGAGGATGTCGGAGTTCCAATCATCGAAAACTCTAAGTTAAAATCTTCTTTAAAATTTTTCTTTTGTTCCGAAATGTTATGCGTAAATACGAAGTTCTATGTTTTGACGGAAGTCAATTTGTCTAGGTTGAGACTTAGTTTTGTTTTACTTTATTTAGCTAAGGCAAAAGTATTATTTTCTTCAAGTATAAAATCTAAGAACAAGCTGTTTCTGTTGGTCGAAAGAGTAATTCTGTTATCTTAAAGCCAAAATTTGGCCGAAGATAAAATAACTTCGTATTCTTGTATTAATAAGAAATTTAGTTTCAGTGCCGCTAGCTTGGCGAAGAATGCGTGAAGTAAAAATTTATTTTTCTCTTATTCATTTTATGGTAAATTGTAAAAATCATATGGATTAGAATTTTGTAAATATACGTAAATACTTGAAAGTTATGTAAAAGTAGAATTTAGTCTAGAAGCATAAAATTTTAGATGTTAAAAGTAAATGCTCAAAAGAAATGAATTCAAATTTAAGTATTAAACTGTAGATAAAATCATGCTTTAGAGCGAAAGCCTGCATGTCTAAAGATGAATGTGGGGGAATTTAGAATGAATGTGTTTTGTAGGGTTCTCCACCTACACTTCAATTTTAAGAATGTTAAAATAGCTCATCGAGTTTTAGAATGTCGAGTAAGGTGTGTCTATTTGGTCGTTGAATTCTAACAAATCATTGTGGTTAGGGGAAGTGTTGCAATACTAAAACATTCCCGTTTCCCACAAATATTCCCGTTTGACACCACACATGGTGGAGAGCCAGGGTAAAGTTAAATTCATGTTTGAATACTTGAATGAATGTGAATTAAGCAGTAACTAAGGAAAATAAATCGATCAAAAACAAAAACTTATTCAGTGTCAAGAAAGTGTAAATTATAATGTATTTAGAAAGATACTGATACTTATTCCTTCCAGATGCTGGAAGGAAGAGAACAGATTGATTGCTGAAGTCCAGGAAAGGTTGCTGTAAGAAGAGAGGGTAAAATAAGTATCTACAGAAATTTATTCTAACTTTTGTGAGAAAACAGTTTTTTTTTTTTTTTTTTATGTAAACGAGGCTCTTAAATTTTAGTTCAGAATTGTGGAAACTTTTCAACAGGTCGTTTTTAGGACCTGCTTCCAAGTTTACCAAATTCTGGCAGCGGCAAATGTAGGGTTTATATTTATTTTAACTAACATTTATTTTAAGTTTATACTATCTTTCCTGTCAAGCCTTACTTTCCCCTGGAATTGCCAATGCCAGAGTATGTAAATTTTAGTAGAACGCGCAAGGATTCAAATTATCAGCGGAAGTATTCTGTGTTAAATAGAAGGGAAACGAGTTCGAAGGTGTGCTTTCTTACTTCACGAGCGTGGAGGTGGCTAGTTAGAAATTGAAGAACCACGCGTTTCGGCCTGTGTGTTTGCCTCGGCAGATTGTTAATCTTTCAACGTAATATTCAGAGTTTGCTGAATTATCAGCGGTATTTTAGAACGCGGTAAGGTTAGTTACGTTTAGAGAGCTTCGTAGTTAGTCACTTGTTACTATTCTTTTCTTAGTTTCTTATTTTTATTTTACCCCCGGGTCGGCGTAGTTTGTGAGCGTCAAGAGCACGCATTTGTAATTTCTAAAGTTGAATAAAAAGGGATTTAAACATTTCTCAAGACTTTGGTCTCCTTTCCAGTTAATAGCAGTCACCACTATTGTTGCGTGCAGGTTGGGGGTCTCGCAACATTACAAACATACATACATGTTACACATATACACACATCTCATCTGCATATGTATATACCATACTCATATGCATAGCAGTATAGTTAGGTTACTTATGTAGAATTCTAGACAGCAAGTTAATCATGCAAAACATAACTGAAACTTTGCCTCAAGGTAACATTGCAGTGTTGATGGAAAATGAAAGGGAATTTAGAACCCCTGTAGTTGTAAGGTGCGAATGTCATCGGACAAATACCAGAGGAAGGTTTTGGGACAATGACTATCTTCACATCCTAAATGGGGGGAGAAAGAATTTCTCTTTCCTAAATTTCGGCCACAGCCATCTTTTTGAGACTCTGAAACCCTGGCTTATAAATAGGTCACCTGTTTTCTAAGCATTAACTTAAATCTGACAAAATGACATATAGAAAGTATAACATTTAAAATATGATCTGTTTGTAAAATGAGCAACATATTTATGATGTTAAAGGATTCAGAATTTACAAAATGAGTTTAATCCTAACGTGTGTTTTGTTTTTAATCAACATTTCTTTGAACATAAGTTATGTAAGCAATTTTTTATTTGTCTGAATTTTTAGATAATTATTTGAAATTACTGTGACTCCTGGATGCTTTCCCTAATGTGCAGAAAATTTCAACATGCAGTTGTTCCCAAGTCCGACTACTCAGTTATGCACTGAAGAGAATGTATATTTTTAGTATAAGAAATTTCAGTCTGTATTTCTGTCTTGTGGTTTTAAAGTATCTTTTTAAAAAAAATTATCTGAATTTTTAGATAATTATTTGAAATTAAAAAATTAAGTGTCTCTGTTAAGTGTTTACATGAATTTATTGTATTATAACTTTGCTGTAAAGTTATGAAATTATTTTAATTATTTGTTATTGTATAGTTATTTTCATTTTTTAAATTTAACTGGTCTCCATCACATTTTTTTAACATAATTTTTCCCCACAGATTTCATAAACTCATTTGCCTAATTTTACAAGAATTCATGGTTTCACAAACTGAAAAAACACCTTGCAGATGTGGCTGTAAACAAAAGAGTTATGTTACAGTTAAATTTTCTTGCAATTTTTCAATTTGTTTCAAAAAATATGCAAAATCTTCAAATAACAAATTTGTGAAAAAAGTAGAATTAAACTTTAATGATACTGAAATGGTTAAAAATTTGAACTGTATTGAGTTGTTAGAATTTTAGCTCTAAGTAAATGTTAAAAATTTGCATGAAAGCATAATGTTTCATCTGTGAAATTATCAAGAATTCAGAATATAATATTTAATTAAAAAACAACTTCATTTAAGTGTACATTTTTTATATTGCAATGCTGCATTACCTGAGTGCCTCTAATTTATATTCAATTCAGTTTCTAAAAGTATCAGCAGAATAAAATAGAAGCTATGAAGATATTTTCTGGAATAATACATTTTAATGGTAATTATCATTGCTTTTTAGCTTTGCAGTTGAAACATTTTTTTTTTTTTTTTTTCCTTTACAGGTTGTAGAATTCCGCACGGCGCTTAAAATTGGTCTGTCACTATCAAAAATGCTTTTCATTGCTAAATGTAATTTGACAAAATTATTGCAGTCCGATGAAGATAGCTGGCAGGCAGAAATGAAACGTGTTTCACAAATGAAAGTAAGTGTTCAATCACAGCTGTCACAGCTCAGTTCAGTTTACTTATTTGTGTTTTGGAAATTTATTATTTATACTGTTATTTTATTTAATTGCTTGATCTTCTTGAACTATGTGACAGGAAATAACATGTTTAATTTAATTAGATATGGAATTAAAAAATTTTTCATTAACAAAAGTAGCATGAAGTGTCATTTATATTTAAAGATGTTTTGCCATTGCTTTAAAAGGATAAGTTTAAGAATGAATGAATTAAGAAATTTTGAGAGAAATTATGAATTAACTTATGAATTAAGAAAAAATTTAAATAATCATTAGATTTTTAATTTCCTTCTAGTTTTATTGTTTTGATAATTAACATTTGAAAGATGACTTATTTGTATAAAAAGAATCATAATATGAAAACAAAAGCATTGCTTCTACCTTCTGTTGATTTCTAATTTTGTCAAACAGTGTAAGAGAAAAATATTTACAAAACAAGTTTTCTTTCATATGGTGGCAGCAAATATTCTTTTGACATCTTTCATGGTAAATAATATTAAATAATTAATTCAATATGTCTAAAAATTGTACTGCAATAGTAATAAGTTTACAGAGATGAAAATTAACATGAATAATTTATTTAACACAAATTATTTAACAAATGCTAAAATTCACCCTTGTTTCATATTTGTTTAAAAGATTTGCTTGATGTCTGCATTGGTTTAGCTTTCAATTTATATTCTCTTCACAGGTTAAACCAAATCTGAATTCTTGGAAAATTATTTTTTTAGTAGAATGTTATTTGTTAGTCAAACTTAGATGACTAAATAGTTCACTCTTAATAGGAAACTCGTGTTATTTGTGTAAAGTTGCAGATGCTATGCTATGTCAAATATTCAACTAATCAGCAGTTTTATTAAAATTCATAATTCCGACAATGTAGATTAAATTATAAATTTTTATGTAGCAATAATATTATATAGATTTAAAGTATGTGATACTAGTTTACTGGAGCATTTAAAACTGCTTTTGACTTTTACTTGTGCTAAGTTATGAATATCAAATTCTGTAAGTGGAAAATTTTTTATCCTAAAATCTAAAAAATTGTTAGATGTGATGGGAAGAAAACTACTGCTAATATATTGTGGTATTTTAGAATTCTCTTTAAATCTATATCTGTCAAATACAATATTGATCAAAATGTATTTCTTTTTCCTTTTCCTGAAGTTTCAAAACCTATAACTTTCCCACATAAGCAGCTTAATTTATATATGTTAGATGAGATAGTTTATTACTTATCACTCTAAACTTTACATCAAAAGAAAACATATGCATATAATCTTATATGCAAATCTCTCCTCCCCCTGCCTTTTTGTAAAACGTCTTCAAAATTTCTAGGATAATCCAATAATTTAAAATTCAGATTTGATGACTTCTTGTGTTGCAGAGAGGATCCTGCTTTGTGGTTTTAAAAACTTCTAGTATTAATTATGTTGCATTTGTAAATCCATTCATCTTGTGATGGTAAATGCATCTTTTTGATTTATTTAGTATTTTTGCCTGAAGAAAAATTTTGAACTGACAGATGATGGTAGTCAAGATTATGTTATATGTTATTTTAAAGATTTTTTATGTGTATTGTTTTTTATAAAAGTTAAAATTTGAAGTATGTAAAAAGCTTTAGTTTCTAATATCTGTTTCTTTATTTTTTACTTTAGAGTCAGCTGGCCGATATATGTAGTATGTTAAGTAATCCAAATAATGTATTAATTATACAGAAGAAACTCAAGAGAATAAAAAAGAAAAGAGTAAGATTTGAAAATTTTAATGTATACTGTGTCTCATTGTACACCATGTAAAAATTTTGCTTACATTTTTTAAGTGTAAGCAAAATTTTTACTTTAGAGTACTACTTTAGAGTATTTGCATATGCATATTTTTACTTCTAAATATTTTGGATCCCTTATATATTAGAACAGCCATCTTGGTGGAAGTTGCCAAAATTTCAGAATGTGCTGAACTCTAGATATTACGTCTATAACAATTTTAAATTTTAAGAAGTAATGTTGCCATTTTCCTATGAATTCATTTTGGTGCCTTTCAAGCTTAGTTTTTTTTATTCCAGTATGTTGGTAAATTGTGCATTTTGTTGCTTTAAAAGTGATTTAATAATGTTGATTTTTTGCTCCAGTTAAGGTTTCTATGCCTTTAATTAATCTGCATGCAATAATTTTAGAATTGTCAACAATTTAAAAGTCTAAGTGGTACTAAGCCTAACATAACAGCTATATATTTACATTTGCAGCTCTTAATAAAATAGTGAAATAAGTCACTTTTTACACCTAATTTAGTGTATGTTTGCTCTGGTTGCCAAATTGCGTGTTTTTATGTAGAAACTCTAATTTTATGCATAAAAATTTTTTAAACTGTATTTAGTGTTTTATATTTTTCTGTATTTTACAATTTTTAATGATATTTTGAGTTTTTATCTATTTTTGCCTTGCCACAAAATGAGAATCGGACATTGAATGAGAAATAGTATATGTCTAAGGAAATTTGAGGAAATAAGCATAAATGAAATGCAGAAAAAAAAAATGTGTGTAATTTGATATGCCATACAAGAAGGCTGTGTAATGTCCCCATCGGATGTTTTTTATTTATGCTTTCTTAAAAGCTGTAATTTTTGTTCCATTGTTCGACAATACTATTCTTTTTTTTTTTTTTTTTCCTTTTTTCTTTCCTGTGACAAATAAAATGCAAATAGTTAAACTAATATATTACAATTAAGATCAGTGATGTAAAAATGTGGGTGTAACTGAGACACTTGATTATTTATTATAAGAGCTGCCTATTTTAATTATTTTTGAATAATTAAAATAGGCAGCTATGACCATGATTTTAAAATATCAAGATTGCTCTTCTCAAAGCTGTGACTCACTTGATAGTAATACAGCTTATTATCTTCAATGAAACTGCACAATATACACTGGTGGACAATTGCTAAGGATGAATCACAAACGGCTGTAAAGCACATAAAAAAGTAAGTGTGGTTGGATGATAAGTGAAATAAAGTAATACCAGAATACTAGGACGTAACAATAAAGATAATTTATTGTGCTGTGAAATGCAAAAGGCTTTGAAAAGTGTTGAGGCACAAAATAGTCATTTTGTGCTGAATACATAAAAGTGAAAAAAAGCAAAATGCAACTACTGTTTGTGGGCATTCTGGCTTAAGATGTCAGTATGGGATATGGCCACCATGGAGGGTGATGCAAGACTCCACACATCATGTTATATTTTGCACAGCATTATGCCACAGCTGTGGGGTAATTTATCCCATTCCTTGTCAGTGCACAGAGGAGCGTGTCCTTGTTTATTGGAGGGCACTGTCGACTAGCAAGACTCCTCCCCAGAGCTTCCCAAACATTTTCAATAGAATTCAGATCTGAAAATGTGCTGGCCATACGAAGCATTGAATATCCTCACTCTCTAGACACTCCTGGACAGCAACTGTTTGATGACATGTTGTGTTGTCATCCATGAAAAGAAATTTATCACCAACAGCACCATGGAACATGCAAACATGAGGCAACAGAACATCATTAATGTATTATTGGCCAGTCATAGTCTGGTTGGAAGCACATACAAGTGACATACGGCCATTGATCATGATCCCAACTCATACCATGACATATGTAGGATATTGGTCCTTTTCCTGTATGTTTGCAGACTATATATGCAGTACCACTCTTATGGCCAGATCAACTGGCATCTACAATCTGTCAAAGATTGAACTGGGTTTAGGTCCCAATTTCACCATCAAGACATATTTATCTTTACGTGACTATATTGTATCTTGCCATATTATACTTGTATTAAATTGATTTAATTTAATAATTCCGCTCTATTGTTTGTAGTTTGTATACTTAATAAAAGTTGCTTTTAATATGTATAATTATTTACAAGTATGAGATATAAAGAAATTATACATAGTTAGTTGGAAATTATATCAGTATCAAAGAGAATTTGGGTTAAACTTCTAATATGAAGAAGTTATATTATCGATTTTAATATTATGTGAGTACAATATTTACATGATTCGTCAAAATTTCTTGAAATTTTAATCGGCTAGTTCAGAGGATTCACTCATACAAGCAGGAAATTCACATTTTTATGAAATCTGAATGGAAAACAGAATTACTTCGGAACCACATCAGCACCTTACTGTCTTAAAATTAATATGTCATGTGTAACAGTGTATTTGTATAAAACTGTACACAAAAATTGGAAATTGTTTATTAAATTAAATTATTAATTTAAATCAACTTAATATAACACGGCAAGATACAATACAGTCTTGTAAAGAAAAATAGGTCTTGATTGTGAAAGGGTCTGACTGTGAAATGGCCGTGTCCAAACGACCACGGCAAAATGACCATAGCGAATAGTCCCATTCCTGATTAAACCTACTTTCATCTGAAAATAGACACAAGCTCAGTCATCTCCCCCCCCCCCAATTGCAATGCTGATGACCAGTCTTCCTTGATGCAAACATCTGGGTACAGTTTTTCAAGAGATATCCTTCCCAGTAGCAGCAAGTAACTGATTTGCTACCTTAGTAGCTGTGATGTGCCATTTCTTTTTGTTGGTAGCACTATGTACACTGCACAAAAAAAAGGAAGGGGACAGTTCTATTTCTATATCTGCCATCCTACTGGGTTAATTGAAGAAATTCAACTTGCATTTTTCATGTAGTGTGATTTAGGATATGTATTAGATTTATATATAACATTGTTCTAAAATAGGTATTTTGACACAAAATCGGACTTTTTCTGAAATGACATGCCTTTTTTTTTTCCACATTTCAGTTCTACGACTCAAATTATGCCTACAAATAAAATTTTAGAAAATTTGGTGCAAAATTTACGGAGAAATTCAAAAATTTATTCTGACATATTTTTTTAGTTTTCGCCAAGAATAATTTTCTTGGTGAACTTCTTAATTTATAGCAGCCTATTTTCCTTTTCTTTTTTTCATTGCAGACAAGTGGGGGAAAAACTCATCATTCATACTTTCAAATAATTTTAACAAAGTGCGTAAACCATGTTTGGCGTTATTATCGCTAAAAAACAAGATGCCAAATTTCAAAATGCTTCAATATGTAAATTCAGCTATATCGTAGAAAATTTTGAATAAAAAAACTCTAATTTTTTGCAGGTGTGCCTAGAAATACATCTACTTTAAGATGATTTTGAAAATTTTATAGGTTATAATGCAAAAAATTTGTAAAAAATATTTATATTACACTACCTGCAGAACTGTAAACATGACCTTCCCCATGGTATTTGTTACACATTCCATTTGTTTGAAATGATTTCAAAGCTTTGAAACAACACTGTGGCTGACGTAAAATTTCCCAGCAATATCTGTTAGTTTTTGCTGTTCTTCAAGCTTGCAATAATACAACCGCAGTAAAATTATCTAAGTTATATTGGGAAGACATACCAAAAATTGCAAGTTTTTCAATTGATTCTTTCCCATTAAATTTTGCTTTTGAACAGCAACGGTCAATATTAATCAGATCCTTTGTATCTATTATCAGCACGTGATGAACAACTTCAGTAATCCAAAATTTGCATATGCACAACATGTCTTACTGTATCCAGAACTCCTGCTAATTTTCACATTTTCCTGTTTTCCATTTTGTAGTTGCTATAGATGCTAGTATTATCTGTCCTTAGCAATTGTCCACCAGTTTAATAATATAATTTCTAGTTTGGATCAAATTTCTATGATATCTCAGATAACCCTAGAGCATGTAATCAGAACAGTACTCAATTTTAGTTCTACTGGGTGTTGTTTCATTAATGCAGTTTTTTCTATTTTTATGAAAAAAAGTGTTTGCAATGCTTTAACAAGTAACACAAATTCAAACAATTCTGTAATTCGATGCTTAACTTGCTATATGTTTCACATAAAAATGTTCCTGGTAGTTTTAACAAATATTATTAAATAGTTTTGTGAAGTGCTATTTATTGATCAGATCTGTAGCAAAATTTGAAAGTGAATTATTTGAGTTAGCTTTAAAAATCAGAAACAGGAAGTAAAATATATTTCAGTCTTTTTGAGGAAATCAAATTAATTTTTCTAATTTTATGCAATATTTATTTGAATCTTAAAATAAAGTTTCGTATAAATTTTATTTTCTATATCATGTGATTATTTTCATAAAATTTTGTTGTTCATATACCTTGCTTGTTTGTTTATTTTCCATAAATGTATTTAACATTTTTGATTTATTTCAGTTTCATGCACAGTTCTCAAAAGGCTTCCTGTTATGCATTTTTAAATTTATTAAAATTTTTATTGTTGATTATTTTCTGAAGATTTTTATAGCATAAATAACAGGAACAGTGTTTCAATTAGACTGCTTTATTCTCTGGTTTGTCAGATTGTAGTATTTTGATATTTTATATATATTTATTGAATTTTCTGTTGTCTTTGCAGTTCATACTTATTCATTGGGCTAGTAATATTTATATCTGTTGTGCAATGTAAATATCTGATTCCCTCATTCTATTTAGGAACTGAAGCAAAAACAAAAGGCAGAAGCTTTGTGTGCAAAAATGAAAGCTGAACAAAGTAGAAAATTGCTGAATCAAGAAATTGATAAATGGTTAGATAGTATAAAAGAAAAAAATATGAAGTTAAAAAGGGTATGCCTTTATATCTACATTTTAATGTTTTATTTGTGTTTTCCCTAGTTTACAAGTATATCAGATGAATTCTTGAAACTATGCATATTATGAACTATTAAAGAATTTTATAAACATTATAAATACTTGATTGAATAAAATTGAAAGTTAACCTTCATCTATGACACCTTATCAAATGTTTAGTACTAATCCATAAATGTTAGTGAATGTTAATAACAAATATGTCTATTAATCCACATTCAACCCTTTTGACTTCTTACAAGTTGTCCGATTTAATGTTGCATTTGTGTTTTCTCTATAAAAGTATATGTAACAACATTTTTCAATAAGAGATTCAAGGCATATTATCCAATCAGCTGCAGTGTACTGTATTTTTGGCACTCAGTTTGCCGTCTTTTCTGAAGATTTACAATTTAGATTTCATTTAAAAAAGTCACTGTTTACGTATATTAATACCATTTGAAGTGCATGTGATAAAAAAAATTTCCTGCCAACGTTAAAAAAATTTCACTCTAGCATATCAACAGCTAATTCTTATTGTACTGAAAATTTCTTTGAACTAACATCTGAAACTACTTTTTCATGTTTTCAACATGAAAAGATACATGAATGTTGGAAATTATCAATAAAATATTTTAAATATTACGATTTATTATGAAAAGCTTTTGAAATAAAGAAGAGTTTGCAAAAGTTGATTTCATAGTATCACCAGCCTGACAGTTTGGTAAGCTTCACGTTTTGACAACTAGCTTTGAAATAATAAGATCACATTTACATTTTTCCACTACTTAGGAATAAAATATTTTAAATATTACGATTTATTATGAAAAGCTTTTGAAATAAAGAAGAGTCTGCAGAAGTTGATTGCATAGTATCACCAGCCTGACAGTTTGGTAAGCTTCACATTTTGACAACTAGCTTTGAAATAATAAGATCACATTTACATTTTTCCACTACTTAGGAATCAAGATAACATGGCATATGTTCAGAGCATCTTGTAAACATTTCAAATACTTTTTAGAGTGTAAATTAAGTGTATGATATTTTTTAATTATGAAGTAATAAATGATACATTATATGCATTTACTATGTTTAGTGTGTCATTTGATGTTACAAATGTTATGAAATATAATTAACTGTAATATATTTGATATTTATAAATTTTGCTCTTGAGAAAATGTGAAATTTGTTGGTTACCCAATACCATCTGATACATTGTCAGAAGTACCATTAATCTCTAATTTTTGAGCCAAAAATACCAGCTGTTGCAATCCTAGAAGCTGTTCTAAATTCTTTAACAGAAATTAGATTTTATTTCTTTCCTTGTTAATGTTCTATTTCTGTCTCCTTTTTGGAGGGATGGGTGAACATAAGAATGGCTTCTTTCTTTTTTTTTTTTTTTTTCTTTTAATGTTTTCCCCTGTAATTCAACTTTGATGTTAAGACGGACATCTATATATAAGGAACTTGTGTATGAATTAGAAAAATGAAGGAATAAAAGGTAATCTGGTATAGCATCTCACTACTTGTTTTCTGTTTATCATAGTTCAAATATAGGTACAGACAAATTGCAGAAAATAGCACTCTGTTTGATAATTTCTTAAATGTGTGCCATACAGTACCCATTGGAAATCAAAAAATCAGATTTCTATCACCAAGTGGTTCTAATAGATTGTTTGTTTGCAATGCATTGGTGAGCATCAGAGTACCTACTAGTATTAAAAAAGCTTACCATAATATCCCAAATTGAAATTTTACTGAATTCAGTTATGCTCAAGAAAATTTCATGTCTTTTCTGTTTGAAGAAAAGTTACAATAAATTTTTCTTACACCTTAATCTTCTGAGCAGCATATCATTTTGAATTTTCTGAGCAGCATATCATTTTGAATTTTCTGAGCAGCATATCATTTTGAATTTTCTGAGCAGCATATCATTTTGAATTTTCTCCTGTATTTAAACAGCATTTATTAACTACATTTGCATAATTACATATTTTACTTTTTGTTTTTGCAGCCTTCCATCAAGTAGGATGATATTAAAATTACTAAAGAAAATAAAATATTTTAAATGATAGATAATATATACCAGGTGATAATGAATCCATGGCTGTACAAAAGAGGTCATGATAATAAAGAATCTAATAGTTTAAATCAACTGCATTGTATGTAAATTATATTTTCCATTAATTTAAATAATTTTGTTTAAATTTAGGAAGCAGAAATGAAAAAGGAAGCTGATAATATTTTATCAGAAGTAAGGAGAAAAATTCATGAAGCAAAGCGCACCATCGAGAAATTGAAAGTATTCGAGAAATTAAGAAATGCAAGAAAAGCTAATGCATTTCAGAAAGGTGATTACTTATGATTATTATATTAATTAGTTTTGTAAAATATAATATGCATAACAAAATTGTTTTGTTAGATAGCTTTTTTAAAAGAAATTATGGAAACTTTTGTCTTTTGCATTACAAATTTTGCATTGAAACATCAGCCTCTAATTCATTTAATTGCATATTTTAAGCCTATTCATCTTTGATTTTATTCCTGCCCCCTTTGTGTATTAAAGCATGAATGTGTAACTTGTGGCTGAAACTGCATCTTACTTGCAAACTTTAAGTAACAGGATCTGTGGTGAACTGTCGTGCTTGATCCTAATTAAAATAAACTTATCATGGAAAAAATGTAGCAACATATATGAAATCCTAAACTAAAGATTTTTCAATATTTTTGTGGATTGTACTAGAATTAAAACATAAGACGTGTTAGCTGGAAATTTACTGTGCAGAAGTGCACAATCTTAACTTTTCACAAACCTGTTAATAATCTGTTATTGTAGAAGAGACATGCCTACTTAGAATTTCTTACTTCAAGCTTTTTGTAACTCAAATTAACTGAAATTTAACAACATTTAGTGCTTCTTGATAGGTTAAGGGGTATCAGCAACCCCTATACTGACAATGTTAAATTGGCCATTTTTGATAAACTTTTTCTCAAAATCTGCTATAGGTACACGCTTGTAATTTTTTATGTAATTAAAGTATACCTATCTGATTATACTGAAATGAGCTTTTGAAACATTTTGAATTTTAGAGTAATTTACAGAATATTTTGTTAGGCATAGTAAAATTTAGCACTTTTCTCACACAAAAATAAAAAAAAAATAAAAAAATTTTTTTTCTAAGTTTATCTCAAATAGCTCATTTCAGTAAATATTAGAAAACCTAATAAATAAGCCATAAAAATTTTAGATACCTGTGAGTAATAGTTTTTGAGAAAAGGTACATCAAGTATAAAAAAATCACGTTTGGAGAAAAACGCATTTTTATGTAAAAATCTTCATTGATCAAAGCAGTTGATGACAAATTAAAACTAGATTTTTTACAGTTCTAATTTTGTAAAGATTAAAGAATGGTATTTCTAGAAAGATAAAAGTGTAGAGAATTTGAAAATGCAAAAATCCAAAATCGCAATTTTTTGAAGATTTGGGAGTTTCAAAACCTCTTAAAAAAATTCAAACATGAACACATTAGTCCAGATTTAGCATATTGAACAGAGAAGAAAATAGTTAATTAAATCTTAATTTCAGTATAAAAAAAAATCAATATTTTGAAGATCAATAGGAAGTAGGAAGGGAATAATAAAATATTTTAACAAATAAAAAAACTTTTGCAAATATTTAATTCTTACTGTTATCTATGGTCAAACATTATCAGTTTTCATAAACTATATCATTATCATATATTTTGCTGCAGTACAATCTCACAATCACAAAAAAGGATTTCATATAATTTACTTAATTTTTTGTTCATACCTTATTTTTCGCCTTTTAATTCTGTAGCCATAGGTGAATTATATATTGTAAAACTATGTATAATTTCAATAAAATAAAATTTATGTAACATTAATGTATAAGGAAACAACAAATCATTGCTTTTCTCAGCAATAATCAGTCTAATGAATGAATTTTTGCATGAGCATTATTAAGGAATAATCGAATTAAAATAAGATTGTTGAAGAATTATAAGTAAAAAGTGCATGAGATTCTGACATAAGAGGAAAACTTCAAGAGAAAGTTTTAAAATCTTTCATCTTCTGTCATTATAAGTAATTTAATATGCGCAATTTTAGATTATTTGTTTTTGAAAAACAAATATATTAAATATGTTCCAAAACGGGTTTTCAGCATAATAAAAGTGATCTGTACTAGTATATAACAGAATACCAACCTTTCAGTCTTGTAATTTTCTTATGTATGCAAGATGAATGTTTTGATTTGAAAAAAAGATATAAGTGGTTCTTCAAATAAAATTCTAAAAGGTAAGTTTATGGTAAACATTATCATTAAAATTAGGGTTGCAGTTACAAGTTGAGGGAGATAGCCTCCCAGATGGTATAGTGTTTAGGGAAGCCTGACTGCAATACCGAAGGGCCTGGGTTCGAATCCCAGAGAAGGCATGGTTGTAACTGTCCGTCCCTTCATAGGAGGCAATGGGGGCCCACCTATTAGATGCCTCCATAATAAAGAGACCACCACATCTGGCCTTAGTTAACATACATGTGAAAGTGTAGGTAGGATGACTTACTTTATAATGTGTTAAGAATATTGTAAATCTTAAAAAACACTTTTTTTTTTAATTATCAATTCTATAACACAATGCAATAATTTTTTGCATTCTGATTAGCCTTAATGGGATTCAAGTGCTTCTCACATGTTTTTTTTTTTTTTTTTTTTTTTTTTTTTTTTTTTTCCCTTTTCCCCTGTTTATTGTGGAAGAAATTTATCACAAGAGTTAGTCTCAGTTAGTCTCATCTCATTTAAATAAAAAATAGCAAAACAATATGTATTATGTTTTAAAATTTGAAAACTTCTGTTGCCTTTAATGGAAATTGATAACTATCACAGTTTTCTCAAGTGTATTTTCAAAATTGTCAACATATTAAATCATTAATGTAATTAATTGTTACAGTTTTAACACAATTAATTGTTAGTATAAGAAAGTTGAAGGCAAAGTAAAATTCTTTCCTTATAACTGAAGTTCACTCAAAATGGATGATACTTTATACACATTTTAAGGTCAAAATTTCAGTGAACTGCTGTTGACAACAACTTTGTGCTCTCTCTCTTTTTTTTTTTTTTATTTTTTTTTTAATCATATCATTGACAAAGCTTTACACCTTGCATGCAGTATGTACTTATAAAACTAATCATATCGTTACAAAATTTATGTCTCAAAAGGAAATCCCAATCAGAGAAAGAAATCTAATGGAATGAATATTTTATATCATATGGACTTATCAGTGACTATGCATATGCATATGCTTAACATCAATAAAACCATTGCTTTATGTATGCAGAATGCTAAATTTCCTCTTCTGTATTGACAAAACAGTAGAACTGGAACTTGCTCTGTTCTGAGTTCTGTATCTCTTATAAAATGGATCTTAAAATTTATTAGATTATAAGAGATAAAGAATGTACATAAATATAATATAATGGATAATTTAAAATTAGATTGTTCTTATTTTCTTATAAAATCATCATCTTGTAACCGAGAAAGGCAGAGTGTATATGCATTGCTTAAAAGGGGGCAATTGTACACAGGCATATTCTTGCTTTAATATATTTCCCCTTTTTAAATATTTATATATTAAAATATATATATTATTTCTTCCCAGATTTAGTCATGCATGTGACATTGTTTATTCTTGAAGGATAGATTTATAAAAGTTATTTCAATAATGCATTATAATTCTTTATATATAAATTCTTTCACACTTAAATTGCTGTACTTAAATTGCTGTGTACATATTTTAGGTCTCTTCGTTTTACCTGAACATGATGAAAATTTTGAAAATAAACTGTCAGTTTTGAAAGAGACAGTGTTAAAGCAACTGAGTGATTATGAAGCTGAAGAAAGAGCACTGAAAGTAATGCTTGAAACTGAGCAGGAAGGCCAGTTAGAAGAAGAAGCCCTTTGGAGAATAAAAAAAATCAAAACATTACAACAGAAAAAACAAAGACATATATATGAATGCTTGTTTGGAGATACAGGTTTGTTTTGCTTTATTTATTAATGCATTATATTTATTGATTTATGGGTCATTATTTTGGGCTAAATTACTAAAAATGCCATCACAGTTTTTTATGTTATTTCATGGCATGTGAATGAGCGCTATTATTTTATGCAGCTATTTTATTTTCCATTTGTAATGAAAGATTTGCTACTCTAATGAAGACATTTATTATTATAACTTAATAATTCATCTTAAGGATCTTTATAGTCCATGCTTATTTACATATACTGTTTACTTTCTCACTCTCACTATTAAAAAAAGTAAAAAGTAATAAACATTTAAAGGTTTGTGAGGCTACCATTTGCCCTCCTCCACATCTAAAATCAGCAGGCTTCACTTTTCCTGCAATATTCTAACACAGTGCTGTTTGGGATCATTATTTGTGTTTCTCTCATTCTTAAATGGCACTATATTCAAGCAACATTCATGTGCTAATTTTTCTGAAAGATGTTCTTCGTGTACTTTTAACAGAACCAAAACTGCTTTGAATTGAATTTTTGATAAACATTATATACATTGAGAAGTGATTAAATAAGGAAATTGATGTCACATAATAAAAAATTTTATTAAACATCAAGAAATATATTTACATAAGAATTTTTTTAATATTTTTCTGCATAATACTTCAAACTGATTTTTTTAAAAATATCATGCATATTAATAATAATTAATATAATTTTTGTAATATTAATATACTCACTTCCAAAAGTTAAACATGGAGAGGAAAATGCTAATTTCCGGAAGCCAATCAGAATTGAAGAGGATGCAATTCGCTGCAGAGGTAGATGGAAGTATGCAAATATGTTAGGTAACAGCCAATCGCGCTTTCATGTCATGAAATATGCAAAAAAGGCAGTATTATAAGAAGCCAGCTTTGTGAAAGGTTACAGAAATTGATTGTAAGTGCTGATAGAAGGTGTTTAAACTTTCGTACAATTTGTTTTCAAGACATATGTGTTTCTATGACTTCCAGAAGATGAATGGGAGATTCTGAGCGCTGGCGTGCTGTGGGGCGTATTGTAGCAGGACAGTCGATTACATATGTTGCTGTTTTCTTTGGCATTCATCATTCTGTAATTTCATTTAACAATTCCAAACCACACAGACAGTTGTCCGAAGACCCGTAGCTGGTCGCCCAAGGGTTACAACCGCCACGGAAGATCGATATATTGCTATTGTAGCCAAGCGGAATCGCAGAGCGACCTCCACACGTGTGACATCTATGGTTACAGCGTCCATTGGTAAGGCGATATCTGCAGCTACTGTATGCCGAAGATTACAAATGATTGGACTGTACGCCCAGGTACCTCGAGTTTGTGTTCCTCTATCCGTTCAATCAAGAGGTGCACAATTACAGTGGTGCTGGGAACATGTCAATTGGAATGTGTCTGACTGAGGCAATGTCATGTTTACTGATGAGCCAGATGATAAGCGTATAAGGATATGGCGTGAATAATGAACATGCAGTCAGTCCCAAAACATCATCGAACATCACGCATTCCGAGGCGGAAGCATTATGGTGTGGGCAGGGATTTCATTAGGATACCGCACCGACCTGCACATCTTTAAACGGGGTTTTTTGACGGCTGTCCAGTATCGAGATGAAGTCCTAGAGCCCATTATGAGATTGTACGCTGCAGCAGTTGGCCCTACTTTTGTCTTATTGGAAGATAACGCATGTCACCATGGAGCTGACATCGTCGATGACTACCTGGAGAGTGAAGGGATTGGGCATATGGCGTGGCCAGCATATTTGCCTGACCTTAATCCCATTGAAAATCTTTGGGATGATCTTGGCTGTGTTGTATCTTCACGTTTCCCACCTCCAGCCACCCTTATTGAGCTGGAAACTGCTCTGCAAGAAGAATGGCGATTGCTTAATTTTGTGGTGGTTGGCCACCTAATTGAAAGCATGGTCACAATGTATAAACTTTGTATACAGGTGAGGGGGAATCACATACCCTCTTAATGTCCTTTTTTTTTTTTTTTTTTTTTTTTTTTTTTTATTTTATGATGTTTATTTTCACTTTATACATAATTCTGTTTAAATCTCCAGTATGTCATTATCTGATTACTTAAAAAAATTTAATATTGTTTTCATTTCTCTATATAATTATTGATTTTGTTTTATGCGTAAATATATATGCTACTTTCCTGCCGAATTTTGTGTCAATCAAAGCAATATTTGTTGATTTTTTTGCATTTTTACATCTTCATGCTTAACTTTTCGAAGTGAATGTATTTAAAAATTCAATTGCATTGATATTAGATTAAAGATGCATGAATGCTAGTTATGCTTAAATTAATACATGTTTTAATTTGCATACTGATTCATTTTAAGTAGAAATATTAGTTACAAGTTGGTTATAAAATGGCTTAAATATTCTTAAGAAACAGACATGTTTATTACTCATATTTTCCTCTTCATGATACTTGTGTAACCAAACTAACTAACAATTTCAAAAATTTGTATGACTTTTATATTCATTTACACTTTCATCATCATTGGTGGTTTCATTTCCGGAACTAACAATACATTCCTAAGTAATAAAACGCGGTGTTATGTTCTACTATACAATTAAAGTTTTCAGAGATAGCCATCCGTGGTTCCTTTAAAAACCACTTCAGAAATAGAACTGTGATATATAAGTTTATTGATATAGTAATATTAGTAAATTGCCACCCAGGTGGTATAGTGTTTAGAAAAGCCGACTACAATACCAAAGGGCCTGGATTTGAATTCTAGAGAAGGCATGATTGTATTTGTCTGTCCCCTCATAGGAGGCAAAGGTGGCCCACCTATTAGCTGCCTCCATAATAAAGTGACTGCTGCTTCTGGCCTTAGCGGCCAGCGTCTGTGGACGGTTTGGGTCTGCCATTTGGAAAAAGAATATTAGTAAATTTATGAAATAGTTTGTTGTTGTTCTTATGTGAATTAATTGTTGTTATTCTCATGAATTCGTTATAAAGTAGTAGGTGATGTAGCAGTAAAATAGAACTTGCAGAACAGTTTACCTCATAGATCCCCACTTTTTCTCCATGACAAAACAAATTACAAAATTTTAAATCTTAAAGAATATAGCAACAACAATAGATATTAACAATCACTGTACAATTAACAAGTGATTATTGCTAATTCTCCAGGTGATCAGTATATAGAGGTGGGTTGCGTTTATAAGTTATACCACAATATGGGAAGTTTGGCATAGATGTCTCAAATGACAGAATTAAGAAGGTGATTTTTCAAAGCAGTCATGATCCATTGATTTTTCACAGATGGGCCACAGCTTTATATCGTTACCTGTTGGAAATATTCACAAAATCCATTGCGCTTTCGCTTGATTCTGTGTTGTAATTATACTTTACTTGTCTAGTTCAAAATCTTATTGTTACACTGTTTAAATAAACTAGTTCAGCATATGCCAATTGTAGCAGTTTTGAACACTTTTATGTGAGAAAAATCAACTTATGTTTAGAATTTTTTTTTAATAGTTAATTTTTTGAAAACTCTTGGTGAATAATATTGTCAAATACAGGAAATAGATTTTTTATTTAATGCTAAATTTAAAATAAACAAATATATTATTAAACTTTTTATAATTTAAATTTTGTTAGTAGCATCTGGAATATTTGCAGAAACAAATAATATCCATAATGTGGGATTTTCATGATGTTTTAAATTTCGTAACATCTGTAGATCATTTCTAAATATTCATGAAATATAAACAGCTGATTTATGTTTGATCTGAATGTACCATGCTAAAGTTAATAGCTCTAATTCTCTTTATATTGCACAAAACAAATATGGTGATTTAGTTATGTATTTTAATCTATATTAATGAACTGAATCATTTCTACAATTCTATGTCTGTTATTTAACTCAGATCTTAATAGACCCCCTATAATGCTTCATATATTTCTCAGGTCTACCAGCAGCTGAGTAGTAAATTCGCTGAACACCGGTAGTTCAGTCCGGGGTTCAAATTCCATGAATGGGCTGGCTGCATGGACATTTTCATGTTTTTCCCCTTGTGTAACATGTATACAAGCCAGTTTTCCCTAAAAAGTCTAAGGCATCCCTTCCCTTAGGCCTCAACGCTTTGGCATAATCACATAAACCAAACTAAACCATCATGTGTATGCCTCAGAGGAATGTGTATAATTATTTTAAACACTTTAAGGAGCTTAAAATATATTAAATACCCCCCAAAAAAACAGAGTGACATTTTACCTGAATAGGTCTAATTGACTCATGCTGTTAACATGATCACTATACAAAAATCAGATTTTTTTTTTTTTTTTTTTTTTTTTTTTTTTTTTTTTTTTAAGTTTGAAAATCACATTGAAGTAGAATAAATCAATAACATTTAGATAATTTAACTGAATAAAATAATTTCTGTCAGATATTTGTTATGTATGTATTTGAGAAATAAAGATGTTCATAAATTACTGAAACATCCTCAGAGAAGAAAAGCATTTTTCTTTTTGTAATAAATACTCATTTAGACAATATTTGTTGTCAATACAAAGTTGAAATGAGAAAATAATTGTTGTTGATATCTGATGGTAAAACAACTTATTTTTGTGCTACTGAATTATGTACTGTGAACCCTAAGAGAGAAGTGACAAAAATATGCTATTCAATAATTAATTAACAAATCTTCTTTCAGTGAAAACTGTATGCAAAATGTCATGTCTGCCATTTTTTTTCCTCCCTTCTACTGATTATATGCTCACTAAGTGACTGGAGCAAAATTTAATGCTTTATCATTTATTCTCTTTGAGTTTTAATTATCACACGAGATAATGCCATTTTGTCATTATTTGGCCTTTGACATGATTTTAAACTGCTTTCCAGTGTGTTTAAAAAGTCAGTTCAAATTTGCATCATTGGGCAGTTAATTACCACAGATCAGAAAAATGTATATGTTACAGTGAAGCTTGAAGTAGATTCTGTTAATAAATTAAGTGTAACCTTTATATATACAGGGTATTTTATATTAAATGGAACAAAAAAATAGCATAGTACAAATTCTGTAATTGATTTAAGCCAAAAAAATTACTTCTGAAACTACAGTTATACAAGTTTTATCTGGAAACAGCGAAAAATCTTTTGGTTATGAAATCACCGCTAGAGGGATTGTTAATCAGAATTGTGCCATCCATGCAGAAGAATGCATACTTTGTTGTGGAATATACCAAAACATCATTGCTTGTCATCATTCAAAGGTATTTTCACTTGAAATTTGGTAAAGCATCAAACCACACAGCATCAAACTGTGGATGAAGCAGTTTCAGGACAAAGATTGTTTGTATAATTAAACCATCCCATAAAGAACAGCAGGCAAAACTGAAAAGGTTGAAAGAATTCGTGAAATATTTTTACGAAGTCTTATAAAATCAATAATGGAAGTACTGAACTTAATGTGCCTCATGTAATGGTGTGGCGTGTGTTACGGAAAACATCAACAATTTTGGCCATACAACCTCTCAGATGGTGCAGGCATTACAAACCTTTGGACAAACCACTTTCTAAAGCTTTTGGTGAGAATTTGCAAGATAAACTGGAGATAAATGGTTTTGTGAACAAACTTTTGTGTAAAAATGAAGCTACATTTCATGTTTCTGGCAAAGTTAATTGTCATGGTTCTGGGGCACAGAAAATCCACGTGGTGTAATGGAACATGAGCGTGATTCTCCAAAGGTGAACATTTTCTGTGTTGTGTCCAGCAATTGTGTTTTTTGGTCCTTTTTTCTTCATGCAGAAATCTTAGTTGGAGAAAGTAGTTCCCGACTTCATTTTGCAGCAAGACGGTGCTCTGCCACACTGGCATAAAAATGTACAAAGTACATGAACAATAAATAGTCTACCTCATCGCTGGTTTGGCTGTGCTGAGTCAAACAATATGCCAATGCTTTGTTGGGCCACAGAGATCTTTAGATCTAACCCCTTGTGAATTTTTCCTCTGGGGTTTTGTTACAAAGTGTTTGTGCCTCCATTTCCCCAATACTTATAACAGCTCAAGTGCTTAAATCATTAACAAAGGATATTATATCACAAATGTGGCAGGAACTGGAATACATCATAGATATTTTGTCATTTCACATGAGAAGCTCACATAAAACATCTATAGAAACTTAGATGACTATTGTTTCACTGTAAATTTGATTTATCAAACTAAAATAATTACAGCATTCACAGGTAGGCTTTCTTTTTATTCTGTTTAATATGATATATATGTATATTAATAACAAAAAAGGCAGACCAGTTAAATTGCATTTTTGCCAGCAGTATAACTTAGTAAAATAAATGCTTTTATTATTTTTATGCTTGCAAATCCTCTTTTCATTGAAAATAGGCTGTGCAATGAAAAGAATATTTTTAAGTTAAAAAACTTGAATATTACAAAAGTTTAAAAACAAAATCAAGTGATTTATTCAAATAAATATTTTTTCCCAAAAAAGATTAGGAAAGTTAAAATTGCATTTAAGTTTTTGCATAAAAGATGCGAAAAAGTTTCTTCAGCTCAGACATGTGAACTATTTTATATATCGTATTAAATTTTGTTTAGATGGTACGAACTTAAGAAAACATCAAATTCATGATTTTGTGAAGAAAGCTAGAGAATACATTCAAAATTAAATTTAAATTATAAAAGTAGTGTATTAGAAAGGTTTTTTTTTTTATGAAATTTGTTGATTTATTGATGGGTATTGCATAAATTTTAACTTTTTTCCCACAATTTAAACAATGCATTTGAAATCAAATTTGGTATTTAATATAAATGTTGTTCACATTTCATGAAAAGAAAGGGAAAATTATTTAATGAACCTATTTGTTCCATAAAATAAATATTTAAATAATTTAGTAGTATTAAACTGACAGTGAAATTAATTTTTTTAGCAACAACTATGGCATATTGTGAGATAAACTGTTAACTTCAAAGAGGATACATAATTAATGATAAGACAAAATAATATTTTGTTCAAGATCATCATAAATTTTAAAATTTAAGGTAAATATGCCCTAAGACTTTATATCTGGAACAGGACATGCTGATTAATCTTGCTTATTATTAATTGTTTTAATGTGGCAATACAATTTAAGAGTTTGTTAAAACCATATTATACACATCCTTAGCATGGGGAATAATGTAGTAAATTGCCAAAAATAAGTAACTAGTTATATAAGCTGTAATTTTTTTCTCATTTTTGAATTGACATAATAAGCCCCCCCCCCAAAAAAAAATTGAAGCAGGAGGAAGTAATTTATTTTCTTGATGCATATTTTGTTAAAGAAAAAGGAGAGAGACATTATTTTTTCTTTTTTCTTTAACAGTCACACAAATTCAGTTTGCAGACTTTATGATTATCTCAAATTTAAGTTGTGCAATCTTTTATGTGCTTTGTGAAAACAGCAAGTAAAGTTTTTATGTTAAATTATTTAAAATTGTATATGTTATATTTTTGTATTCCTCCAGAAGAACCTTCACCAGAAGATCTGTTGTATTTGTTTTATCAGCACCAAAATTCTGCAAATAGTAGCATTGAAAGTTTGGTACAAATAAGGTGAGAGTAATTAATTGTCTAAAAGTAATTTAAATTTTTTATTGCATAAAATTCATTAGTAATTGTTATTTATATTCTTCCAGGCATCACTGGGATGTGCACTTGGCAGAAATGGGAGAACCTATTCCACAGCAGTGGGTCATTCCAGTTCCACCTAGCAGTTCTGGTTGGGAGGTACTTACAAATTCAGTTATTTATTAGATAAGCCACCCGTTTGTTATTTATTAGATAAGCCTAGTGGTTAGTAATGCTGACTGCCATACCAATGGGCCCAAGTTTGAATTTCAGAGAAGGCATGGATTGTTGCAAATGTATAGTGTCTGTGCGGCAAGGGATCATTCAAAATACATGTCAGAAGTCCAGAGAAGGCATGTATAGTTGTAATTGTATAGTGTCCATTTGTTAAGGGGGCACTCAGAATATGTACCAAAAGTCCTCTCAAGAGATAGGTGGTAGGAGAAGATGGGTGTGAGGCCCTTGGACTGCCCCCAGGATGTTTTCCTTCAAAACTGATAGACAAGCTTAAGAGTTAGGTAGGTTCAGCAATACCTTTTAACTACTTGTGGTAGTACAGAGGTGTTGGCCTAACCTCTACGTGTACCTATCTGTTAGATATAATTCATCATAATTTTTTTAAATATTATGTAAGTATCCTATCTTGAAATATTTTGAATCCTTTATTGTTTTCTTCAGCAATTATCTCTTTTATAGTGGCATATATTGCTGGTATTAATATTTAACTATTGCTAAAATAATGAAGAACAGCCAGGATATATCTGCAGCTCTGTTTGCTGATGAATTATGATGCTATACTATTTATATAAAGAGTTGAAAACATAGGTTTGCAAGCAGTTGCTTTTTTTAATACCAGATGAACTAGTAAATTTGATGGAAAAATTCATCATCAGACATGTGGCTTTTGGGCTTTAAAAGTTGTAAGTGCATATTCACATAATGATTTGTAAGGATGAGGAATATTTTTACCTCTTATCATTTCATATTTTTGGATCTTTTTCTTTCCCCCTGCTAAAAGTGCAAAAAACTTTTAGCAGGGGTAATTAACATTCAAAACCTAAAGATGAGTAGAAAATTACTTACTCCTGACATGTTTCATCTTAACTAACAAATAACATTCTAATGAGGCTCTGCATAAAAATGTTAATCAGACTTTTAACAAGATGAATGAACTGAAACAAAACAATTTTTACTAAAAGTATATCAGATTAACAAAGGTAAAAGAAAACAATTTTACAGTTTGATAGTTGCTTAAACAATTTTAATATAGGTTTCCTCATGCAATTACTCATCTTCCCATTTGTACATTTCTTAGACTATATTTTTCACGAAAAACTGCCAATACATCTTTATGAAAAAGATTAATAAAATAATGACTTTTCATAATTCAGTACATAAATTTAAAATTACATTAACTGTGTAACATTAATTACATGCTCGTACATACCATCATTACGTAGTATGTGCTCAAGCATAGCATTAATTTTCTACTCATTTTCCAGCTTTTGAATGCTAAAGTTTCCTTCATGTTTTTTAGCAAAAAGAAAAAAAAAAAAAAAAAAAAAAAAAATCATTATTTAATCCAAAAATATGAAATATACAGGTGAAAATATTCCTCATCCTTACTTGCGCTTACAAATCATTATGTGAATATGCAGTTGGAACTTTTAAAGCCAAGAAAACATGTGTCCTGTGATGCTTTCATCATACAATGATTTGTAGGTATTTAATTCTTTATGGCAGTATTTTAACACTGCAATATTTTTGAACCACTTTATTTTCGCTGATGATGTTTTTCTTTGCTTCTTTTTTTTCCCCCGCATTGCCATGGGAAAGATCTTATTATTAGGGTTGTGACAACATGCTTATCTATTATTGGCGCTTAATCAAACTGTTTGCCAGCAGTTTTTGTCCAAGCCATGCTTTATAATGGAGTTACAAATTTCTCACTTGCTTACTTTTTCATTTAAAAAAATTGTTTAGTTGAATCCCGGATAATCGGGCTTTTACTGTACCAATTTTAATATTATGTTAGTCTTACAGATAAATACAATATACATGAATTAATTTGCTTCATTAATTTTTTACAGAGTGTTCATGAAAGCTAAGATTGTTTTCAAGAAATCAGCTCAGTTTTGAATCTTTTAAAGATTTGAAGTTTTTCTAATGTACAACAGTGGATACCGTAGTCCAAGAAATATATAATTTAATCAGTCAATGAAATAAGGAAATATACTGATTAATATTGACTTTGTATTGTGAGCTTAGAGCTTAATCTGCACTTTAATTTTTTGAAGTTGTTTATAACTGTGTAATAAAAAAAAACAGTGAATTTATAATAAAATAATTATGCATTTTTTAATTCTTTGAAGAAAAAGTGATTCATATATTCAACTAGCTTACACTGAGATCATCTTTCTATAGGAAATATGTAACTTTCTTTTGTGATTTATTTAATGTTTATTCCAAATATATCAATAACAAGCACTACAAAACTATTTCAAAATAATTTGTTAATTTTACAAAATCATTTTAATACTGAATGTGACTTTTATTTATTACTGTATTTATAAACGTATTTTTGTACTATTATCTATATACTTATCAATGTACTTTTTATCCTATTCTTCAAATATAGTATAAAAATTCTGATGTGTACACCATGACTTTCTTGTACGGAATATTAAATTATACGCATTTTTTCTTGCATTTCATTTAAACTTATTGGATTGAATTAAATCTACTTCGTCGATAGCACATAAACCACAATAGAATAAATGCAGTCTCTAAAATTCATTATATTTGTTTACCATAGCGACACTCTGGCGCTAGGTTCACTTAACAGCATTACATTTCATTCATTTTATAACTCAGAATGCACAAAATTTGTAGCATTTGAAGAATTATATAATCGTTTGCCACATATTCTATTCAAATACTATAATAAATCTAAAACAATGTATAAAAGAAATTAAACAAACAAAAAAGAGTTTTTCACAGACGATTCAGTATTTCTCATTCAATTAATTCAGTTCTCACTTTGCAACAAGGCAAAAGTACATAAAAACTCAAAATATCTATATTAAAAATTACTAAGTAACTCTTAAACACTTATTTCCTCGAATAAATTCCAAAATGGATTAAGCATGATTTAATTAACAGTAATAAATCATGTGTTATCTTTGTTGTTGTGAAGCTTAGTTTCTCTAGATTGGCAACAAATCCACTATTCTGCTAAATTTCAAATGTAAACAAACATGGCCGCCATGGCAAAAATAATTAGGTTTAGCGGCACTTAAACAACTTTTAAATTAATTAAGACACAATAACACATTGAACAAATACTAATTCAGAAGTCAAACAAAAAAAATCAGCATTATATTTTCAAATTTTCACAGTCATTACAATTCACAGTAATTACAACAATTTACTGTGAAAATTGAAAATATAACGCTGATTTATGTTGTTTGACTTCTGAATTAGTAACTTTTAAATTCTTTTAAATTGATAATATTAACTTTTAAATTGATAATTCTACAAATATTGCATGCAGATTTCGTAAAGGCATAAAAACCTTAATCAAAAGATAAGAACAACATAATTCAATCATTTTCAAAGCAAAAAATGTACAATTTACAAACATATAAGAATTAAAGAAATTGAGATTACTGAGCCAAGTAACAAAGTGGATATATATATATACATACATTTTTATACCTTTGGTGCAGCCGATCGCAACCAAAATACGAAGGTGTTCTACATGTTATAGCAGTTCTATACTCAAAATTTCAACCTTCTACTTGTTTTTCAGTTATGCGAGATACATATGTACAAACAGACGGCATGAAAAATTTAAATTCTCTTCAGAATTCATTTTAAATGAGTTTAGAACTTTTTTGGAGGAAAAGAGTCCTTTATTCTGTCCTTACATACAGTTGTCACACAAAAACATCATTAAATTGCATTTGATAGTGGTCAAAATGGATATTTTCGTTGAAATATAATACTTGAAATTTTTTGTAATTACAATACTTCCTTTTCACTTCGTTTACTTTACTTTTTACTTAATATTATCAATATATCAAAATAAAATACACTTCAACAGTTTAAAATACAAATTTAATTATTAAAGATTAATTATTACAAATTTAATTATATAATGAATATAAAATAAAACACATTTTTCATGAGCTTATTCTATAATATTTTGCTCTGTTTTTCTCCCTATGATAAAGCAATCTATTTTTGCAAAAAATTTGCTTTGTGATTCCTGTAGAAACTGTTTCTCCCACTGCTGGCAAAGTCCACAAATGCATCTTTTTAAAATTGAGATGATTGCGATAATACACAAGTACCAATAACTGTGGTAGATTTCTCAAGTATAGGTGTAACTAATTAGTTAAATGCATATTAGCAATTTAGAACCATTGTTGCACAAGAAGATAAACAGCTAATCTTACTTGGGGAACAAAATTAATTCTTCTTATATAGAGATTACCAAAATTGTAAGTTGTTTGTGAAATTATAGCATATATATTATATGTAAGAAAACTGAGAAGATTGATAGATGCTCATTGTGATATACTTAGCATGATAGGTGAATGCATTATAAGGTATTTCTCCCGCCTTCTTAGCGTGCCTTCATGGTGTGGTGGTCTGAGCACGTATTCCAGAGGTCCTTGGTTTAATTCCCGACAAAGGCATTGCTTATTTTTCATGATTCCTGCTTCCAAAAAATACTTAGTGTCTCTACAGCAAAAACTTCCAGACGTGGCCACTGATTTGGAAACATAATTTTATTTCTGTAATACTGCAAGCCTTTATATGCATAAACAGATTCATAAGCACCTTTTATGGGTGGAACATGCACCCCACAATTTTGAATACCTTACCTCTTAAACAATGAACGAAAATAGAAAAATAAATTCTGCATAGCTAGCGGCAAGGCGAAGCAGGGGAAAGAGAAAGTAGAACAGAAAAGAGGGAGATTGTGCAGCAATTACCTTTTACACCAAACTATATTTCAAATCACATGACAGATTAATATCCAGATGTTGGGTTAAGATTTCATGATAAGTGCACAATAGAGATTAGATGAGTTTTGTTAGAAAAATTATTGCTCTGATATTTTTAGAATGGAGTTAAAGGGCTATTAATTGATTAAAAAGACAGATATTTTATATTTTACGTATCCTCCTTTTCAAGAAGAAAATGGCTTGGTGAAAGAAAAGCTTTTTTAATCCTAATCCTCTTACTAAAAAGAAATCTGAAATTGTACACTCAACCAGACTCAAGATCATTTAACCCAGCTAGTGAATTTAAATTAACTGTTAGAAAAAGTAAACTCCCTGTTTCTGTACAAAATTAATTAGAGTTTTTCAAGTTATGCATTGAAATTTCATACTTGATTATGACTTTTTAACTAGAAGACTTTAAAACCTTTATGACAATTTATTTTCCTGCTTTTGAATTTTCCCAGTCTGGTTCCTTTCCTACCTTGCCTTCTTTCTTCACAGAGTTTTTCTGTTTAAAATTTGTTGTATACATCCCTCATAGCCCAGAGATGAGGAAAAGAAAAGCTCTACCACCACATTTTGAAAATCTGGATTTATTACCAGATTCTCACTCAAAGAAGGCATATTTTTATTTTTATCTTATAGTTTGTACACTATGTGTATTACTCCTTGCATCCTCTCTTCAGGGAGAATACAAGCAGTGATAGAATTTGCCACCCCCCCCCTAGGAACACCCCAAAACTTTTATTTATTAGGAGATTCAGCTATGGCTACGAAACTGACTTGGTTTTTATATTTGTTTACCAATCACAATCCTCTGGCCATAGTTTAGCACAAAAATGCTACCACACACGCGTTTTACACAATTTTAAAAATGCTGTTATTTAAAATGTGATACTCTAGATAAAATTATGATGTGCATATTGCACTCATGATCATGTGCAATAAAAATATAGTTTCAATAATCACGTTAGTGTCCAGCAATAATGATTCAGTTCGGCTACATCTGTCAACAAGTCTCTCCTTCGAGTGCCATCTTTCTAATTATGTAGTAAAATCTCTCCAAGTTATAATGCAGAGCACCATGATCAAACTTGGAGTAAGCAGTTTACTCCAAGTTTTTATCACATGCATATATATTTACAAAGGGAAACTTTTTTCCATTGTTGAAAAGAACAATTGAACAGAATAATTCATTTTCTACATATTTTGATCTGATAAAAGAGACAGATAGTCAGATCCTAGTTTTAATTTTAAATCATACACAGAAATTATCATTTAGTACAGATATTATTATAACTCAATTAACAGTTGATGATACATGCAAAATACAGTAGTATTTCATTGATACATTTAGCTATTATTCACCATGACTCAGCATATATTTATTCGATCATGGGGGAGAAATACTTATGAAAATTAAGTTCTTAATTTTTAAACTATTCATATACAGTTCCTTAATTATTAATTCCGAATTCATTAAGAAAATATTTTTATTCCAAAAAGTGTTTTAATATTTCATGAAAACCAAAACAAGTTTTCACCAAAAAGACATTAAATACTCTATTCCATTATTTGGTTGATTTTCAGTTCTTAAAAAATAATAAAAACCTCTGATGAGAAAATTAGTCTTCTTTTCTCATCTCATTAAACTAACATTCTGCACTTTTCTCTATTGAAGATTTTTGTAAATAAAGTTCAAAATACCCAACCTGTGTGTGTGTGTGTAATAATTCTTGATCTATTTATCAGATTTGCAAAATTTAAAAACACCTTGGCTGTAATATCTGCTCAATACAAAATACTACAAGCATCCATGAAAAATGCTAAAATTGTAGTATTATGAATATTGTTATAAAGGTTCCATATACAATGAATTAGTTCTAACAAAAACATACATCTACTCAATAAATTTAACATAGATCATTGTAAAGTTTAAATGTTTAAATAACTATGTTATTTCTTCAATAATTTTTCCCTCTTAAGTCTTTTCACTTGAGAAATTTCTTAATCTTGGATTTTAAAAATCTTAAGCATTTGTTTGTAAATTTCTATAATACACAGTAAATAATGGTAAAAGTTCTCAACAAAGTTTTTATAAGCAGAATTTTCACAAGTCATAAAATCTCAGTAAAATTGTGAATAGCATTGGAATGAAATGTTAAAATGAGAGATAAAAGTCAAAATATCCCTGTACAAAAATAACCTTTTACCAATTAAAAAAAAAAATCATTATTTCAATTATAATGGGAATTATATCTGTAATTTACTGACTGATATAGGCGTGAATAAGGTCAACCAAAAAGATTTTCAGGATTGAAAAAAATCAAATAAACTGAAGTAAAATATGAGATTTTAATTGCTTTCTTCATTTTACAAAGCTTTTGAAAACAATTTTATTTTACAATATTGAAAATTACATTATTTTACACATTTTTTTCATAACTGACATCAAAGTTTTAACTTTCCAGGTAGAACCAATGATGATCTGGCTCGCAGATTGTAACCTATGAAAGAAAATTATTCATTAGTTATCTTCACAGCAACAACAGTAATTTGAGAAAGTTCTGTCCTTGCAACTTAAAAATTTTCCTAGATATATTTAAATGTTTTCTTAAAATTTAAAAAAAATTACAAATGGTGACAGATTATTTTGTACTTGGCATTCATTCATTTAGACATTTGCTATTAATCAACAAATATACCAAAATTATATAATCAACATACATAAAATAAAGCTTGGAAGAATCTCTTTTAATCTTTTGTTAATGGATTAAATGGGTTTTTTTTTTTTTTATATCAGTTTATCACATCTCTAAATAGCTGGTGAACATAGCCAGTCAAATATGAATCCAGTGTCTAGCTAAAGTAAACTAACTACACCTTAAGTGATGAGACTAGCTGCAGTGCCTTTACTGTACAAATTCATTACTTAACAATCCTGACTCAAAAACTATGAGAAATGCTAGGGGGAAAACTGAACTATAAACAATTTTCATATCCAAATAAACATTTTTAAATGTCAGCTTAAAATATCCAAAACCAACATACAGTGGCTCCCAAAAGTGTTCATACACTTATGATTTTCATTGAAATAGGGCTCTATCCATTAATTAAAAAATCAAAAAATGATAAACATTTTATCTCACAAAAGTCTTCGTACACTTCAAAAAAATCTTGACATATTAGTAAATATTTTCATTTTACATTAAAGTAATATTTAGTAGGATATCCTTTAGCATCCACAGCAGCTTTTAAACTGGGAATAGATTTTACTAATATTTTTGTAATTTCTGTATCAATGTTCATCCATTCTTCTATCATGACAGTTTTGAGTTCGCTTTTCATTTTGATGTCATGTTTTCATACTCTAACCTCCAGTTCTTTCCAAATGTGTTCTATGGGGTTTAAATCTGGCCACTGAGGTGGTGTTTTCAAAACCTGTGGACAATTATAGAGACACCACAGGCGAACGTTGAGAGCCGTATGCTTAGGATACGGCTCTCAACGTTCTGCTTATCATGATTAAAAATAAAGTTGTTTTCAATACCCAACTCAAATATAAATAACTTTTCTCAAATTTAAATCGTGTCTTAAAATATTTAAATACAGAGAATGATTCATTATGTTATCAATAAATACCATATTACCTAGTCCTGATGCTGCCATCCACTCCCACATAAGAACACCTCCACCACCATGCTTAACTGTTCCAACTAAGAATGAAGTTCCTCATTTTTTCTTCTCCATACAGTTATTCGACCATCGGAACCAAAAATATTAAATTTGCTTTCATCAGCAAATAGGACATTATTTCAGTACATTTCGGGTGTATTTATCTACATTAAATTCTGCAGAAACTACAGGGCTCAAACGTTGGTTTTTCACAAATTTTCTAATAATAAATCTCTTATCACCTTTAGTTAACTTTCTCGGTTGACCTTTTCTTACCTTGTTTTCAATCCGATTTTCTTCTTTAAAGTGTTTTATCACATACTGCACTGTAGAATGGGATAAATTAACTAATTTAGCGATATTTCGAATTGATTTACCACTAGTATGGTGAAAAATTATCAATTTTCAAATGCTATTTGTGATTTCTTTAAGACTTTGATCCATTTTCCAATAATAAATAGAATATTATGAAGTAAACAATAAAAAATTACAGCAAATGATTTTTTAAATGCAAAAATTTAAAAAAGCAGCAAACGATAATTCTAATTTTGATTTTATCCAAAAATATTTCAGTGTACGAAGACTTTTGTGAGATAAAATGTTTGTCATTTTTTTATTATTAATTTCTTAAAAATAAAGTTTTGCTATATTTTAAAAATATTTCATGTATTTTTGTTACGAATAGATTATAGATCTTATTGTTAAAATCTCATTCAGAAAGTTTACTTTTAATTAATGGATAGAGCCCTATTTCAGTGAAAATCATAAGTATACGAACACTTTTGGGAGCCACTGTATATTTCATTTACATGAAAAGTGAATTTCACAGGAAATCTGCTGTTTCAGCATATGCAGATATGACCATTTCAAATAAAAAAAATTATGCAAATATAACATGCAGATTGCGATGTAATATTTGAAGTAAAAAATAAAAACAAGAAAACTGAAAAGATTCATCAGATGTTTAGATACACACGCTGTGAGTAAAAATGACATCCACTCATAAGCAATATTGTGAGATAGTACTTCTGTAAATTGAATGGCAACAAAACATGCATGGAAATGCCCCATTATATTTTCAGTACATCATCCAACAGCAGACTAATTAAAATAATTTAGTGAAGCAAGGAAACAGAAAATACGGCAAATGATTTTCATTCAGGTAGCAAAACCGGTATACCTAAATGTATAGAAGCAAATGTTTTTAGTGTATATGTTAGCTTATATATAACAAAATATCTCAGATATCAGTAAGGCCCCCATCCTCATCATGACATAATACAGCAAAAATAGGAAGAATTATAGCAACACAGGAGAATGACTATTTCAATGATGTAATTGAACCAAAAAAATGTTGAGGATGATGCACATTTTTCTTCCAACATCCTTTGGAAGGATAAGACAATATTCTAATATGTTGGGTTCCTGAACTGACACAACAATCATTATTGGAGTTTAGATAATCCTTCACAGGGAAGAACCCTCAGACATTAAGTCCATTGTTCCATTAATGTCATGCAGAATTATTGCGACCAGTTTCTATGAAAATCATTAACTAGACAGAAGTACCTTCAGCTTTAACAGGAAACCGTATTGATCAGAATCTTAGGTTTTTTGGGGATGACATTTACCTGTTCACATTACATTCCTTGTCATAGTGCCTCAGCAAATGCGACACTTACTGAAAGATATTTTGAAAACAGATCACGGGATATGATGGCACTACTGAATGTCTCAACATTCACAAGACCTCATTTCAATGGATTTCTTTGTTTGGAATTATCTAGGATCAGATACTTGCAGCAGCATCTACAAGGGGTAGGGGTTACATAAATTCTAGTAGCAATGCATCCATAGTTCTCAAAAGACTACTTCAAGTACTAACACTTAGAGTACCCTTTTGTAATTGCCTGCCATGTCTACCACTTTTTGCCAAATTACAAAAAAGTGTCATTCACAATCAACAGATCCAATTTTGTTGACACCCTACATCAACAATCCTAAAGCATGGATAACCACCTTTCCGTTGTTGTAATGAATTCTGTGCAATCATTGTTTCATTTTGGCAATGAAATCATAGCCACAGTCATACCAGATAGTATAGCAAGTACTTGCCATTGTCTTCATCACATAATTGCAACAGCAGATTATCACGTAACAGGTTGTCATGCAGGATGATGGAATTAGTGAGAGACATCATCCACATCCAGTACTCAGACACTTGATAACAAATCCCATCATCCTTCAAGACAGTGAGGTATGTCATCAAATGAGTATTGTATTTGGTTGGGACAAGCATATAAATTTATGATCTTTTCTGCTGATGCTCATTCTCAGCCATTTCATGAATAACTATAAGTAATAACACCCCAAAATAAAAAGAAATAAAGCAATAAAATACAATGAACTTAAATGTGCAATATAAAAGTAGAATAAGATGCTTGTCTGATTATACCTTCATGAAACTTTGTGTATCACAAATGAGCTATCTGAAATAGTTAAATATATACTATATCACAAAGAGTATTATGTGTGCTGCTATATATTATGTGGCATATTTTTTACTAGATGATAATTTTAAAAAATAAATAGCAATTTTTAATGGTATAATTTGCAGGTTAGTTGTTAGAAAGTATTTAATTAACAAGATATAAATAAATAAATACTGGACAGAAATAGTATAATTAAATCTTACAGTTAAGAACTTACACCAGATATTTGATTTTATACAAATGTAGATATAAATTAAATCAAATATTTATAAAGACATGAAATTCATTTGCAGAGAAAGATCTAATTTGTATAAATAAAATGCAATATCATTTAACAAGATTGTAAATTTGTTTCATAGATGTGTATGTTAATTTTTTAACAGAGATATGAGGATAAAATATATTCTATAACATTATTACTGCTTAAGACACAATAATGCATCGAAAAAATACTAATTCAGAAGTCAAACAACAAAAATCAGTGTTATACTTTCAAATTTTCGCAGGACTATTTTCGATGGTTTTACCGAACCATCATCCTCAGCTGCAAAAGCGCAAATGAACGAGATAGGATATAATGATTAGAAAAGAATGCCTAGACAGGAGATAAGCTCCTGGTGCCATCTGTTGATGAAACCAGAACTAAAACATAATTTCTTTAAAATCTGAAGGCAAAGATGGATTGAAACTAGGGTCGTTAATTAGAACAGAAAGATTTTTTTGAATGTGAAATGCCTCTAGAAAATCCAGTTCACCAATGGAAGATGTTTTTTGAATAATTTTGGTAGCAGAAAAAATTGAAAGTGTTATTTTCGGACCAACAGAAAATACGGCAACAGAAGCAAATGAGCAACAGAAGACTTCTGTGTTTCCTTTTTTCTAACATATGTCTCTGATCCTTGACGTGAAATTAGTCCTGTGAAAATTTGAAAATATAAAGCTGATTTTTGTTGTTTGACTTTTGAAATTATTATTACTGCTATTTACCAAAAATGAAAAAATATTGGTACAGAACATCTAGTTAGAAAATACTGTATTGGATAATTTACAATGTAGATTAAATGTATATATACAGTAGTACCTCGTGTAAGGGTAAATTCTGTTGGTTTCAGTCACTTTAAATAAACAGGGATATTACCTGTTTGTTATTAACTGACAGAAAAAAAAAAAAAAAAAAACTCAAATAGAGGTTTAGAAATAGTTTTTGTTAGTAATCTTATGAACTTTCAAAAGCAAGTTTGTGCTCTGTGAAAGAGTTTTGTGATAATGGAACAATAAAATTAAAAATCAGTCTTCCTTGTTTGATAACTACTTTTCAGTATGGAAGGGGGGGAATGATACATTGGGAAGAGGTTGCAATCACTGGTGCAATCAAAATGATATTCCACATTCGTAGAATTCAAAATACAGTTATTCTTCCAATAGTTCTCAGTAGGAGGAAGAAAACAGTGTCAGCAAGTTGTAAAGAAAATCCAAGAAAAGTTGGAGAGATGACTGGATTACCTGCTAATGCATATGAATATCACAATGTAGAATAGAGTAAAATCATCTATCATTCTTAGTTTTTGTAACACTGGGAAGCAGAAAAAGTGCAGTTTTGTACTTGTGTGTTATTTTTACTTACATTACCTAGTATGGAGGAAGAGGAAAAGACTGACATTAAAACAAAAAGTTCATGTAATTCATGTAGTAGAAATTGAAAAGCTTAGTTTGGAATATTTAGGATAGAAATTTGGAATAAGTAAAACACAAATAGGTCATATACTAAAGTATAGAGAAGAAATAAAAATATTATGGATTACTAATTCAAATAAACATTCCAAGACCACAGAATTTAGAAAAACTGAAGTATCTGAAATTGATACAGTAGTGTTCAACCGGTTTGTTCTGTGAGAGCAAATAATATTCCTGTAAGTGGAATAATATTGCAAGAGAAGTTTTAGAAAGTCTGGGACTACAGACTTTCAAAGCATCAAATGATTATTAGACAAATTCAGGCAAAAACATAATATTACTTAAGACTATTTTGTGGTAAAGAAAAATCAGTAGATATGCAACATGTAACAGACTGAATAAAATAAATAAAAAATAAATAAATGAAATTTGTGAAGGATGCAAGGCTAAAAACATTTACAGTGCAGATGAAACTGGATTATTTTATTCCAAGTTGCCAGACTTCGCCACTATACTTCAAAGGAAAAAAGTGCTCTGATGGCCAAATCTCCAAGAAAACATCTTACTGTGCTACCTTGTTATAACATGGAAGGGGAGTTTGAGTAGTTTGGTGTGTTTTGGTTTATTAAGATTATGGCAAAGTACAAAAGGATTATTTGCCTAAGGCAGCATGGCCCAACCCACGGGTCACATGCGGCCCTCTTATTCATTTTGTTGGCACTTGCCCTTCTTTACTGGAAAAAAAATGTTAGTTAAATATTTTGAAAAACAAAAGACCCTCCGTACTGCTTTAAATAATAAATGTAAATAATTATATTAAATATTATGATTAAATAATAAAAATTATAAGGCTCAAACAATGAAAACTGTTGTAAATACTGTAAATTTAATAAGGGGATGCAAAGCCAAGAGACACAGAGCATTTATTTATTGCATTTGTGGACAATTTGGATGCTGAGTATGGTGACATTTTATTGTATTGTCAAGACTAGCTAAGTGCTGGAAATTGTCTGCAACAGTTTTTTGGGTTGAGGAATAAAATTCTTGTTTTTCTCAAAAAAGAAAACATTGGGCATGAGTATCAAGAAAAATTGGAAGAAATCCAGTTTTTAAATAAATTTGCTTTTCTGACCGGTTTAACAAACCATCTAAATGCTTGAAACTACAACGCAGAAAACAAAATATATCCCAGCTTTATGGACATATTAAAAGACTTTCACAAAAAACTTAATGTAATGCAAATTGCACTGAAGGCAAATAATACGGCAAACTTCTCAATTGGTCAGCAGTTGAAAGAAGAAAATGACACAAATTTTAGTATATTTCATGAAACAATTACTGATATCAAAGAAGAGTTCTAGGACAAGATTCCAGGATTTTGATTCCCTAAAAACAAAACTTTCATTGTTAAACAACCCCATGGAGATTTAAGTAAATGAGGCACCTTGCGACCTTCAAATGAAAATTTGTGATCTTCAGGCAGATCCATTCTACCAGACTAAAAAGTGTGATGTCACTGAACATTTCTGGAAACTGATTTCTAAAAGACGTTTTTCCAAACTGCATAAATTTGCTTTGCAAATGTTATCGCTGTTTGGCAGTACACATGTGTGTGAAAGTGCTTTTCTGCTCTCAAATTAAATCAAAAACGAGAAATCGCATTGAAAGTGCTTCACTGGAATCGAGCCTGAGAATTTGCCTTACTGAAATTATAGTAGACATTGATAAATTTGTATCAAAAAAGCAGTGCCAATCAATCATTACATTGATTTCTAGACAGTCAAATAAAGTGATATATTAAACTAGTGATTTATATGCAATTCATTTTCTTTAATGTCTTTAGTCCTCACTCTCCTATACTAACGTTTGATTGACCCTCGGGTAACAAAAGGTTGGACCACACTGGCCTAAGAGAAAGGATGCTTTCATGAAGGACCTTCTAAGGGAAACTGGCTCATATACGCATTACTCATGGGGAAAACCGCAAAAACATTCATGCAGCTAGCCCGTTTGCCTGAATTTGAACCCAGGTCAGAGCTAATAGTGTTCAATGGCTTTACCACTCAGCCATTGGTGGGCCAAGAAAGTATGAGCAACTACTTGTAACTGGAAAAGCCAAAAGACCAAGCTTCTTCAAACACAACTTTATCAGTTTACTGGCATTACAATAAAAAGTCATGGGTAATAGCAAAGCATAATGTCAGAATGTTTTACTGCTCTTGATGAAACAAAAAAAAAAAGGAAGACTTTGCTATTTTTTGACAATTTGCCAACCCACGCATCAAACATGAAACTGAAATCAGTGAAAGTGTTTCTCCCACTTAATGCACCATCAGTATTACAGACTTTGGACCAAGGTTCATTGCAGAAATCTGTTTTTACGGTATGTTCTTTGTCAAGCTGCTTGCAGTATGCAAAATGTGTCAATGCACTGAATGCCATTCAAAACTGCCATCGATAACAAAGGCTATAAAATCCATATCACAAATTTGTGTTCAGCATTGTTTTACAAATGCAGGCTTTAAAATTCCAGTTTCGAGTGACCTCAGTGAAAATACTTGTGAAAATGAATTGGTTGAGCTCATCAAAATCAGTGGCAGTGCTCAAATGCAAAAATATTTAGAAATCGATGAAAACTTGTGCACTGAAGACATCAATGATGGCATAAAATCTTCTATTACAAATGTAGTTAAAAAATAACTTGGAAAGCAGTGATTAAAACAGAGTCAGATGAAATAATGCGACATAGAAAACTACACTAATGCCTTAAAATACACCTGCCAATTAAAAGAATTTATGATAACTGTTAGTGAGAGTAGAGGACTTAAGATCATCAGTAACTTTAATATCCACATTGGGGGAAAAAAATACTTGCAGAGCAGACTTTCAAACAAAGCCATGTAATGTATTTTCAATATATTTCTGTAAGTACAAAACTCTGTTGTTTATTTCATACATTTATGCAATAATTAAACTTTTTTAGTTAGAAATTTTCATTTTTCATCGACTTCAAATTAAAATAAATACCTGTGACTATGTTACTTATTTAGTATATATCATTTATTTAAAGCTTGATACAACCTGAATTTCTAATAGAATTATGTTTTTTAGTCTATAACCTCTGAAGAAAGCACACCTCTGGTAAAAGGATATAATGCGTGGCCCAGTCGGTGTCCTTTATTTATATATTGTGTTAAAATCCTTAAAAAAATTGTCCCTGTGTTACATTGGGAAAGTTGTAATCTAGATAAATATGTACGCATATTTATATATTTTGAGTCCAAATACTTAGAAAAATATCCCATTTTGGGGATATTCCTAAAGTATTTGAAAATTTTGTCAGTATTTTTTATTATTAGTAGATAGTTGTTTTATGTTTTAAATGTTTAAGAAGAAAAGATTTTTAAATTTTTTCTTTACATCAATCATATATATATATATATATTGATATATATATTGTAATGCAATTAATGCTCATTATAACAACCGTTTTTTACTTCTAAAACATGAAGAAAAAGAAAATTACAATGAGTTGTCACTGTAAGTGGATTTAATATATTCTAATCATATGGAGACATTTTTCATCTGACGTCGTAGTGGACAATCACAATAATGAGCAGTTGTTATGATAAGCATTAACTGTATTACCTTTACATAGTACCTTCTAAAAATTTCATTTATATTATAGTTATATCTCTTATTAATAATGGTGTTTCCAAAATTTGTATTTTAAATGTTAGCTCATTGAAAAAAACACTGATCTTTATTTATGTTATATATGAAGAATTGAAATTTCATTTTCTAGAAAATAAAACAATCAGAAAATCATATATTTTTACTCACTGGTAGGAACAGATGATTTCTGCCTTCTTGTTTTCCTAGGTTCTACTGCATCTTCTGATTTCTGAGTACCATCAGATTTCAGAGGATCAGTTTCTTCTCGCTTACCTTTTGTTCTCAAACTGTCTTCTGATTCTTCAGAATGAATAGCAGCAGTAGTGTCCAGAACTTTCTGTAATTCACTTTTTTCAGCACATACAGTTCTGTTTTTTCTTCTGCTCTTAGGCGATTCTAAATGTAGCTCACTTAAATCATTTGCTAAATTTGAACTTGAATCAACCCTTTGTGGTCTTAGAGAACGTCTAACGGGATTTGGGGCTAAACTATGCTTTGATTTAGATTTCTTATCATCAGATGCATTTTTTCCTGATTCTACAACAGAGCCCTTGACAGTTTTCTTTCTTAATCTCGTTTGATAACCTATTACTGCAGAGCTTTTCACTACGGAGTTTTCCACAGATGAATTACCCTCATCAAATCCTGCACTATTATGATTGTCTAATTTAGATAATTTGCAAGGAGAAATCTCAACTTCTGGTAAAACCCACTCCTTACAATTTTTTTCAATGTTACTTAAAACATTAATGGTGTCCTCTACAGATGGTGCAGTTTTGCTTATATCACTACTTATTTCCTTGCTTGAGCTAGTTGATTGTTTTACTTTTGATACTTCCAAAGAATCCTGCACAGAAAGCACCTCAGATACATCTGCAGACTGTACTACTTCAGAGGTGTTTTTCAAACAATCATTCAAATTATAATCCTTCAAACATTTGGTAAACGTTTCATCAAGGACAACAGAACAAGGTTTAGGTATAGAGATCTCCACATGTTCAGTTTTGGATGTCAATGCTTCTTGCTTAATATTACATTCAGGAACAATCAGGTTTTTATCTTCAGCATTAAATATTTCTGTTTCAACTGTACACACAGGATTTTTATTGTCTTTTGGCACAAAGTCATTTTCCCTGTCTTCAGACTTTAGAGCTGCATTTTCTGAACAAGGCGAATCTAACATTTTTACAATACTGTTACTTTTTGCGTCTTCAAGTTCAATAAAATTTTCTTTCTCTAGAGTCTCTGAACAACTACTTAAAATTTCATCATCACTTTCTTTAAAATTGCTAGATTCATCAGTGACATTCTCATCTATTGTCTCAAGTTCTAAGTTCTCGACAATACCATCATTTGGATTATTATGTGTATTACGATATGAAAAATATAATTGTTTATTATTTTCTGAATTAATATTTGAGAAAAGTGTATCAGAATATTTACACTTATCATCAGAAACTTCACTCTCACTTTTAGCAATCTGTATTTCACGACTATCATTTGAAATATCAGAAAAGGATAAAAATTCCTTTTTTTCACAAGATGATGGAAAAGTAGAGTCAACAGCACTCTTTTTAGGAGAGTTAATTTTACTATTTTTTTCAGTTTCTATATTTTCAGAAACAAATTCTGAGCCTGAATGGGAAGAATTAATGGTAGGTGTTACATTTTGAGGTGCTGTCTCTATTTTAAAATGACTTTCATTAAATTCTATACTGCATTTTACATTTGAAGATTTATCCAAATTGATTAGAGAACTGGAACTAATTTCATTGACTGTTTCATCTTTGGGAACAACAGCAGAACCACTAGCATCTAGTGTTGCCATATTATCTTCATTCTGTAATGGTTCTTTTGAAATGGCTTTACATTCAGTAGATACTCTGTTTTTATCTGAATTCTTCCTCAGTGTCAGTCTGGATGAACGTCTAGGAGTGAACTCATTTAAAACTTTCATATCAGAAGCATTTGTGAGACCCTGAGTTTTTTCTGGAGTTACAGGAAGTGGTAAATGCATGGCCTCAGTACTTTGTTTATCTGTTGTTACTGATTCTTCAAGTTTTAAATCACATTTAGATTCCTCATTTGAACTGACAGTTTTCATCTCAAGCTTGTTAGTTTCACTGCACTTAACTCTCTCTACTTTATTATATGTAGCATCTACAACTTTTGTTTCTTCAGGTAACGAAATGGCAATATCAGTATTGCTACTTTGAGTAAAATCATTTAAAACTTTCAGATCAGAAGCACTTGTGACACTCTGACACTTTTCTGGAGTTACAGGAATTGGTAAATGCATAGTTTCAGTACTTTCCTTATCTGTTGTTACTGATTCTTCAAGTTTTAAATCACATTTAGATTCATCATTCAAGCTGATAGTTTTCACCTTAAGCTTGCTAGTTTCACTGCACTTAATACTGTCTACTTTGTTATATGTAGCATCTACATCTTTTGTTTCTTCAGGTAATGAAATGGCAATAGCAATATTGCTACTTTGAGTAAAATCATTTAAAACTTTCAGATCAGAAGCATTTGTGAGACCATGAGACTTTTCTGGAGTTACAGGAAGTGGTAAATGCATGGCTTCAGTACTTTGTTTATCTGTTGATACTGATTTTTCAAGTTTCAAATCACATTTAGAGTCATCATTTGAGCTGACAGTTTTCATCTCAAGCCTGTTAGTTTCACTGCACTTAACACTGTCTACTTTATTATATGTGGCATCTACAATTTTTGTTTCTTCAGGTAATAATATGGCAATAGCAATATTGCTACTTGGAGTTGTTGTCTCAGTTTCAAAACCAGTTTTGTGAAATTCAGTATTGCATTTTATATTCGAAGAATTATCCAAATTGAACACAGAACTGGAACTAATTTCATTACCAACTGTTTTGTCTTTGGGAATAACAACAGCAGAATTATGGGCATCTAATGTTGCCATATTATATTCATTCTGTAATGGAATGGAACTACATTCAGTAGATACTCTGTTTTTATCTGAATTCTTCCTGGATGTCAGTCTAGATGAACGTCTAGGAGTGAACTCATTTAAAACTTTCAGATCAGAAGCATTTGTGAGACCCTGAGACTTTTCTGGAGATACAGGAAGTGGTGAATGCATGGCCTCAGTACTTTGTTTATCTGTTGTTACTGATTCTTCAAGTTTTAAATCCCATTTAGATTCATCATTTGAACTGACAGTTTCAATTTCAAATTTATTAATTTCACTACACTTAATACTGTCTACTTTGTCATATGTAGCATCTAAATCTTTTGTTTCTTCAGGTAATGTAATCGCAATATTATTATAGCTGCTTTTATTAAGAATAATGGTCTCTGTTTTCTGAGATAACATTTGTGCTTTATCATCACAAGTACTGCTATTAGTAACAGAAGAAAGTTCATTAGAATTACTTTCTGTATCTTCTTGGCATTCTGTTTTCTTAATATCATCATCTACATCTGAATACTTTTTATGAGAATAATTTTCTAATTCTTCTTTGGAAGTTTTTTCCTTTGCAGATATGGTTAAGCTTTGTTCAACATGTAAATCCTCAGAAGTATTATTACTGATCACTTCAATTAAACTGAACTTATCTTTGACTATTTCTTTTCCATCCACATTTTCATCACAGCTTTTATTAGTATTACTGCTTACCTCTGATACAAATGTATGAAGATTATCATTAGAAATTTTATTATGTTCAATGGTGGCATGAGATAGCTGTATAGTACATTCTAGGGGAAATATATCATCTTTTTCATAAATATTATTGTCAATAACTGAATTTTTTTCTGAATGAAAACTATCTTCTTTACTATCACGTTTTTCAGCATCCTGTGGTAACTCTAAGCAATGTTCTACACTCCGTTTTTTAGATCTTTTACAGCTATTGCTTGCTGAAATTTGATTATCTCCAACTTCAGTTGTCTCATTAGGATGGTTTTTTTCAGCATCATTGTTAAAAACTGACTCATCAGATCTTTTACAATTGCTATACATTACACATGATGGAACGCTACCTAAATTATTTCCAAGTCCTTCATAACTTTTATCTTCCTTATCATTGTCAATAAATATTTCACTGGATTCTAAAGACAGTTCCTTAATTTTTTTAACACTCTTACTGTTAGTAGTTAGCACATTGCCATAAGAAATATCTTGATTATATTCTCCACTGTTACATTTTTCACAGTTGTTAGTTAATTCATTATCCTGAGTAGACTTAATTTCACAAACATTGATAGATTCCATTTGCAAAGTACTGCTAGCAATATTTTCACAATTTTCATATGCAATACCCAGATCATTTTCTTCGTGTACACTAACATCTGCATTTGATAGAGTTCTATTACAGCTGTCAATAAAATGATCGTTCTTTTTGTTTTCTTTATCATCCTCCATTACTTCATCAAGTTTTTCAGGAATGTTTTTGAAGATATTTGATTCAGTTTGATAAGAATTATCTACACTGCATTCACCATCACTTTTGGCATTAGAATAAATGAGTTTTAAATTGTCTGTAGTAGATTTATCATATATTTCAGAAGCGCTATTATTTATACCATGTGCAATTTCATGGGAATTATCAATCCTTTTATTACTATTTAATTCTATATCACGTTCTGAAGTCAACTCATTTGCTACTTTACTAATATCTAGATTTAATGAAATTTCAAAATTACCATTGATACCTTCATTTTCATTTTCTTCCTTACACTGAGCTAAATTTAAATTTGTCTTTGTAGATGGAATATCTAAATTTTTAGAAGTATCACTACCTTTAATTAATGCAATTTTAGCAATAGTTTCTTCAATAGCTTTGTTGTTTTCATTTCCTTTATCAGCATTAAAGACCTTGGTATCACAAGTTACAATGAGTGCATCACACTTCATTTCACACACATTGCTAATAACAGCTGAGGAAATTTTATCATTATCTCCAGTATTTTCATCACTGTCATTTTCCTTATCAAGAAATTGAATCTTAAAATTATCTTCAGCTTCTCTGCTACTTTCACTTACTTCTTCACTATCAGGAAATATGATATCATAAGCTGCATCTAACTCATCACATTTCTTTTCACAGATGGTGCTACTAATAGCCGAGGAAATTTTATCATCATTATCATTTTCTTCGTCAGTAAACAAAGCCTTAATACTATCTTTAGCTACTCTGCTACTTTCATTTTCTTCATCACTATCAGGAAATTTGATATCATAACCTATGTCTGGTTCATCACATGGTTTTTCATAGGTGGTGTTATTAACAGCTGAGGAAATTTTATCATCATAGTTAGTATTTTCTATACTATCATTTTCTTCGTCAGAAAACTCATCGTCATGAGTTAGATCAACAACTGCATCAGAATCTTCATTATCAGCACTGCTTTCACTTTCTTTGTCATTATTTAAACCTATAAACGACTTTGTTGACACTTTATCAAATTTTTTACAAATATTTCTTTTAAAAGAAACCTTCTTCTTATTACTAAAATTATCTATATCATCAGCAGTTTCTCCTTTGTTATCAAAGGGTAAATTTAAATTAGGCTTTATAGAATTCTGCTTCCGATTTTTAGTAGTAGTATTTGCAAATGATGTAATTTTATTAGAACACTCATTTTCTGCATCTCTATGAGATGGTACAGAATCACACTGCACACTTAGGCTTTCAAAATTTTTCTGTTTTAATATTTTAGAAGAACATGATTCTTGAGGCATTTTAGGAGTTCCTTGTAACTGAATATTTAAATCAGCAGTTACTTCTCCAAGACATATTACTTTGTCATCAATATCATTTGAGAGTTTTATTTCTGTATTTTTAAAATGCACATTATGTTTTGATGGAAGATCATCAGACAGTACTGACTTTTTACTTATTTTCTTAGGAGATTGTTTATGATGGAGAGACAAATTAGGTTCTGAGTGACAATGACTTTCAGGTTTATTTTTTGCTTTTGTACCAATACCAGTTTGCTCCTCTGCGAAAACTTTACGGAGAAACGAAACATATTCTGGATCTCTTTCATAATGAAATCTATGAACTGCTTGTTTAATATTTTTAGCATTCTTACTAAGTAATGATTTCTTTTCCTTTTTCTGCTTCTGACTCCCGGCTTCACATTTAGAACCCTGGTCTAATGAAATCTTTTTCTTTTCTTTTTTCTGTTCCTGACTTAGAGTAACATTATTAGAACTCTGATCCTGCAAAATTTTCTTTTTCTTTTTCTTTTTTTTCTTTAACATGATAATTTCATTCTTATTGATGGAATCCTCTTCAGACAAACCATTACTATCTTTCACAATATTTTTCAAAAGCTTTTCTTTTGAAGTAGGTGCTTGAACAAAAATGCCACTTTCCAGGGTAACAGTTTTATTTTCAGGTCTCATAACAACTTTGTCCTTTCTTGCATCACAAGGTGGAAGAACTGTTTTTGTCTTACATTGTGATTTTAATTTCTTTCCAGTAGTACTCAAACAGGCTTGTTCAGCCTTTTCCTTTTTGAGAATTTTGCTGTGTGAAACAGTGCTGTGATCTGAATCATCAGTTACATCTGAATCTTTGTGTTTTCTTTTTCGCAAAGTAACTTCTCTTGGTCCTTTATTTGAGACATTCAAATTATCATTACTGTGAAAAGTAGAACTGATGAAAATTGGTTCATGATGCAAATCATCATTTTTTTTAATTATTCCTTTTTCTGAAGAAGTTTTTTTATCAGAATCTTTGGAATTATCAATTTCACTGCCAAGTCCCCCACAAGTATCAATCACAAACATATCTTTTATTGCCATTACTTTATGTTTCTTGGCTTCAGCATGTTCTTCTAAATAATTATCACCAAGCACTTCCTAAAATTAAAAGAGTAAAAAATAACACTTTTAAAATAGGAAAAAAAAAAGTTATACAAATGTAAAGAATAAATAATTAAAATGAAGTAGAAAAAGACATCACATAGTTTAAAGGTTTTAAAAACACATGAAATTTTCAATTTTTCTTATTACACAAAGGAAATTCAGTCAAACCATAATATATTTCATTAGCAAAAATAAGAGAAATTTCAAGAGATTTTGAAATGATTGTAGTTTAAAACACAAACATTTCATTTTAATAGGATAACTAAATTCATGGATGTATGTAAGTTTTTTGCCATAAAATTCATAGAGTGATCAATTATTTTTTTTAATAAAATGCAAAATAAAAAAAAAAACTGCATCTTAATTATGTTCAGAGGCGGTTAAGCGGCTGGTAGACCTGGTGGCCACCAGGGGTTCTAAGATAGGGAAAGGGCCACATGAACACACAGTTGTTTAGAAATAGAAACTTTTACTAATTGAAGAATAATAATGGATCAAAATTACTTCAATAAAGTAATACAGTTATGAATTCATTTTATTTAAAAGTAAAATGGAAAAAGATAAGTAACATTTTTAATTTTGTCACACTCTCCCATCAACTTATTATTTTTTTCTTTCCCTGTTCTTGACAATTACATACTGAATCTTCGTGAAAAAAGGCACTTTTAATTCCAAAAGATATTGTGTTACCATAGAAGTGATCCCCTTCAAGAAAATGACCACTATTAATGCGTTAATTTGTTCATTTTCCATGAAATACTAATCAGTTTCAGATACTATTATGGAAGTGACTGCTGTGGAAGGTTCCTGAATATTTTGTTTGACAGCATTAGAAAAGATCTTTTACTAACAATTTTTGATGAGCCATTAAGCAGTAAACAACCTTCCTCATTTTGTAACTAATTTTGGTGGCATTATTCACAAAAATCCTCAGCAAATTATTTTGCAACAAGTTTTATATCCTTGAATAATTAATAAATGGTGTTTCAGAAGGCATATATTATGTATTATTTCTGCCACAAATTTCTCTTCCAAATGTGTGCTACTACTTGCATCAAAAATAAAACACAACAATAACATACTGCAACAATTGCTGTTGTCTATAACTGCATTTCCTAATTAAATTTACTTTGAGGCTTTATATCTTGAACAACATATCAAAACTACTTAAATGTTTTAATACAGCATACAGAAGTGAATTCATTGCAGGGGACAAATTCTTGTGCTTCTGAATCAAAATGCACTTATTATTAAATCTCTACAGAAAAATTCTACTACCATTTTATAGTTTTTCATCACAATTGAATTTTACCCGAAAATAAATTAGATTAGGTGGTGCTGTTCTGTTATCGGGACCAGATTCAGAAATGTATGAATGTACGCATGCATGTGTGTATCATTGCTGTGTCCTTTCCTTGCTTTTATTACATATATACATACATACATTCATGCACACATGAACACATATATCCAAACATCAAACATACATACATTTCTGAATCCAGTCCTGATAACAAGAGTACCAAATAAACGTTTGAGAAGACAACAGTACTAATGCAAGTCAAAGTATGAGATGTGTTAGTTTTGAAATACAAACACATTTTAGTATGCAGGGCAAACATACAGCAAAAACAATTTAACTGTAATATTGTTCCCACCACTGAATATGAGAATAACTGTAAATATTTTTAGTTTAATGTTTAAAAGTGTTAAGTGGAATCGGTGGAAAACTATTTGGCAATCACTGCAAAGTTTAATACACTCAAAAGTCGTTAGTTCGGACACCCATAATCCGGACCTCAAAGCTAAAAACTTTCTGTCCATAGGCGTTTTACGCGTGCACGTAAGACCTTGACTACTGCACATATGCGTGTGCGCAAGTGCAGAATACGTTTTCGCCTGCTCGTTTAATGTATAACGGACAATGTAAGCTAAAATTATCTATTTCAGTTAATGTTAATGATTGCGTTGTTCCTTAATCTTCGAATTGGACCCCGCTTATTATTTTTTGCAGACTGTAAGAGCAATTTTATAAAAGTAAACTTGAACTTTCGATTATGTCAAATAGAATTTCCGATGCTGGAACTTCCAAAGGATCTACAAAACGAAAGTATGTTTCGATGTCCAAAAACAAAAAGTGGAATTGCAGCAAAAAATGGATAAAGAAATGAAGATTGTGACAGAGAGGTTAGTGAAAACGAAAAAATTTCGATTGACAAGTTAGTCGGTATTCTCGGCACAGCAATTAACGAGACTTGAACAGCGAAACTTTGTAACTGAACAAGAAATTATGTCTGTTTACAGAATTAAAGAGAAAGTATTATCACATAAAATGAAGCAACTTAAACAACTTACATTGAAAGAAATGTTTAATAAAGTAAACAAATAAATATTAAGCTTTTTTTTTTTTTTTTTTTTTTTTTTTGTAAATTTTGATACCCTTTAGATCATAATTGTTCTTTATTTCATAAATTACGGTTTCATATTTTTAATTTTAGAATTTCTGCATGCCATCTTACGAGATTTAAACTGATGATCTGTAATCCGGAAAAATCGATAATCCGGAATCGCCGAAGTCCCGATGAGTCCGGATTAACGACTTTTGACTGTATTTATACCAAATTTTGGTAAAGCAGATAATACCTGTTTATGTATTTCTTTATTTTTGAATTTTATTTTAACAGTAAGAACTTGCTTTCTATTAAAGGGATACTTAAAAAAAAAAAAAAAAGAAATATTTAACATCTTTCTGTTAGTTTGTATTTTAATGGTATCAACTGCTGAGAATTCAGAATCACAGGTAAAACTTAATTAATTACCGTATTAAGCAATACGTATGAATTTCATATGTATTCCTTACACAAAATTACTTTTGTATGCATAACATAGTAGGTAGAAGTTAACATTTATAAGAATATTAATTTGGACATTTTCATAGACTCGTACGTTTAACAAAGTAAGTACACAAGCTTATAACAAATACCAGGTGTAGATTTATAAACCAAAATATGAAATATTAGGTTATATTTTCTACCGTCACAAATTAAAAAAAAAAAAAAATGTTATTCTTCAGACATGTAACAATTTGTGAAAGGTATTTTTTATGATATCAGTTTATTTGTTATATTAAATTGTGTTGATTTAACATAACAAATACATGCCGCCGCAAATACATTGATATTTATTTTCTCCCATTAGTAGTTTAATGGCCTAATGGCCTTTCACTTGCATGATTTACACAATGGGATTGCCGGCAATCCCATTGTGAAAATCAAAGAGAGAGTGTATACCAAAGAGAAAATATTTCCAGTGTGCTCCTGCATAAATTATCTAGCATCTTTAAGTTCTGTTGTTAGTTTTAATTGTACAACCTTCATAAAAGTATCAACATTGTCTGTTTTTTGAAGTTCAATTCTGTTTTTTGAAATAGGTAATTCTGATTAATTTATTATATAAGGAAGAATTTAAACTGTAGCACCTTTTTTGCAAAATTTCTTCACTTGCATAATGAGATAACATTGCTATTGCATTTACTATTACTATATATATTCTGATCTGGCCGCTTAAAGTAAAAGACACATTTTAATATTAACATTTCAACCATTAAAATTCCATTCTACTGTTCTGAAATAAAGCAGGAAAATTTGCAATTCTTTTTCAAATACTATGTCAACAATTGATTTTGAGCACATATATCCAAATTTTCTTCAACTTATAGTATGAATAGTTAACTCTAAATTCCAAATTTCTTTGTACGAATGCATTTGGCCCTTCCTTAATTTTGCATATAATGTTTTAAATATGTAGTTTGAGTGAAAGATCTTCAGCTCTAAACAGAATTGATTATGATTTATTGCAACAGAACATGAGGAAAGTTATTGGAAGAAAAGGTGAAAAGAATTATATCAAACAAAAATTTATTAAATCAATTATGCTTAGCATTGAGAGGTCATGATGAAAATCAGAACTCAAGGAAGAAAGAAAACTATTTGACGTGCTTGGAATAGTTCAGTGAATATAACAGTGTTTTTAAATTGCATTTAATAAAATATGGTAATTGAGGATGGGGAAATGTAGACTTCATATTAATTGAAGAACATGCAGCACCACATTTGGAATAACAAGTATCCGCTTTAGTCCGCTTTAGCAAAATTAGATTATAGATATTAAATAGTGCAGCGGCAACCATATGACAACTCGCAGTAATCATTCTTTTAACTAAGTGGGTAGTTTTGCTGCAGATATTTGTAGTGCCACTGTTCAATATTTATGTTAATGCAAAAATTATTTGCTTTTTTTCCTCTGTTTTCTCTCACCTCTGGCAAATTTTGAGCAGAAGGCTGAAAAAGGTGTGAAAAGAATTTAATGGGACAAAACATTATTCCATACAATTTTTAATGCCAGTATGGCTCTTGCAGATGAAAGAGCCATACTGGCATTAAAAATAAGTTGCATCTAGGGCCAGGACGAGGGTGAGGCACTTGCCTCAGGTGAACAAATAGAAGGGGTGCCTAATTAGCTATTCGAACAAATACCCAGAAAATTACCGTCATTGGAAAACGCAATAAAGTTTCCGGACCTAAGCGACGAAAACTCAGCAAATGGCCGGCATCCATATAGTAAGCCTCCGCCAAACATAGGTCAAGCAAAACAGCTCTTCCAAAGCGTAACTGACGCAAGGAGTCCGGGACAAGAAGCCTTACTCCCGTGAAAACAACCCTTTTTAGATATGACGGGCCAGCTAAACCCCCGCCCGAAAAGGTGAAAAAACTAGTTGTCGAAAACTCCCGCCTTAAGCAATGCTAAACTTCTACTTTTTCCCGAGAGTTGAACTAAACCAGAGCCTAATTATCACGCCAAAACCAAGGCCAGCCTGAGCAGGTGCAGAGACCCAGAATGGCAACAATGACATGAAGTGGCTTTTCAAGTCCAAAGAATGCACATTATTTCCAGGGTTCGTACACATTTCCTTACATGAAAATTAAGAACTTTTAAGGACCATCAAAGAAAAAATTAAGGACCTATCAAAAAAAAAAAAAAAAAAAGGAATAGAATAAAGCAATTATCCATTTAAGAAACTAACAGAAGTGTGTATTATGCACTATTATTAAATTCATTAAATTCAATTTAATACTTAACATAAAACAATTTTGAAAACTAAACTAACTCCCTACAAGTTATGAAGTAGATAACATTAAATTAAGAACATAATTTCTTGAAAAACTTGTATATGTGTATTTCACACTAATAACAGCCACAGATATTTTAGAGATTTGCATGATTATTATAGTTAAATAATAAATATTTTGTATCTTTTATTGCATAGTTTATTATTCTAATAAATATTTATTTAAACACAGTCAACTACTATTATAATTGCAATGTAAAAATATTTTGCAGATTAAAATAACAGATTTGTAGACATACAATTTATTTCTTTGGTTTTTTGAAAGATACTAGAATAATAAACTATGCAATAAAAGATACAAAATATTTATGCTTTTTTAAAATCTGAAATTTTTTCAGATATTTTTACATCTAATTTATTTATGTCTATTTTCTTTTCTTTAACTATTCTTCTAAGTTCATTTGTTTTGATAAACAAATCAATGTCCCTGCTGGTCTCAGCTTCATCTGCTAAAAGCATCTATCGAAGCTGCTGCTGATCTTATTTCTTTATTAATTTTGATATAAGAATACCTCCAGAAAATTTTATGTAATCAAATACTGTGCATTGAGAAATGTATGATGAGTCACTTATATTTTCAATTTCAACTGCTTTATTTACAGAGAAGCCCCTTTCCACAAAGGCCTGTCCATGTGACAAGATAAGAATCATTTTCACTATTTTCCATAGTTTAGAATAGTGAAAATCATGAAAATAAGAAGTGAGAAATGCGTCAAGAGAAAGATTTTGAGAATCAAAAGTAGAAAATTCATGTAAATTTGTATTAACTATGTCTAGAAGCTCTCAACTGCAGCAGAATTTCATCACGATTACCTTGTAAAACACGTTTATTCCGCGTTAACACGGTTAGAACTATTTTCATTTTGTTCTGGGCTTTTTCTGAACTTTTAGCCATCAACAGTGGGTCTATACAAGATGCATTTCGAATAAGAAAATAATTTATTGGACATTTCCCCATTAAGTGCTGTACCATTGTTAAGACACATTGTTGACCTTCTTGTTTCAATGCAAAACTTGCAGCTTGTGAAATGTCCTTCTTGCGGCATTTATCATTCATTAACTGCTCAGCAATGAATCCCAAATAAACTTTACTTTAATCATTATAACAATTTGGATCATTAAAATTAAATTTATAAAGATTTTCTGCTTTAGTTATTTTTGAATATTCTAGTTTCAAAATTTTAAAGTGCTAAAAGCAATCATTTATAAGTTTTAAGATATCTTCAGCAAAAAAGGGAATAAGTGGTTTATCGCTTTGATAATATTCAAGGAGACGCAATAATATTTTCGGCAGAGAGAGAAGAAAATTTAATTTTATAAGAAATGTTTTATCCTTAGTTGCCTCCAAAATATTTGAGAAGGATTTCAATGAATTTTTTTAAACTGCCCCATTTCAACTTTTTTAACATATAGTAGCAAATCATCCCATATTTCAATGGCTCTTTCAACTTCTGGGGACATTTTGCAACCATCGGTAAAAGAAGAACTTCACAGCAGAAAATTTTAATTAAAACATTATTTCTTTATCTATCAGATGATGGAGCAAAGATAAAAATTCTGCAATAATTGGTTTTATTGTTAAACAAAAATGTATGAATTTTTCTTAGGCATTATACTTTAACACTTAAAAAATGTACTATCTCGATAAAAAATTGCAACATCGCGAAATATTCTAGGCAAGCATTCCTGCAGAGATTCCGTTACATCGCTAAAATTGCCATAAGAATGCTATATTGGCAATACCATGAACACATTTTCTCCGTGTAGCAACCATTCCGCTTATCGGTCATTGTCTTTTAATTTATTAATCTTCCGTTTCTTTTATTTTTTCCTTATCATTTCAACACTGACTTTTTATTCAGGATTTAGCTTTTATTTTAATTTCTAGTTATAAATAAGTGAAATTAGCTTAATAACAAAAAAATAATTTCAATCATTATCACAATGAAATTTTATATCGACCAACCATTTGGATAACTGATGCGATATTAAAATTCAATAACATTCTTCTGAAAGCAGTATTCCTTTTATAAAAATACTTAATAAAATTCTGGTATATGGTGCAGCCTTGGTGCAATTTTGAAAATTATCGCCAACACCAAAATGACCCATTTAATGACTCATCGTATATGTCCTGTTTACTGCTCATCATAAAGTTGCCAAAAGTAGCCAAATCCCTTATGCAATGGATACCTTGTGCATAGGATTAAACCAAATATTTAATTGTCTATTGAAGCTTCAAAACGTATTTCCAAACTTCATTTTTTTCGGCTAACATTACCAAATTTGCCCTTGGCGACCTAAATTCAAAATGGAGCCAATAGATTTCCCATGAAATTGATAACAGACACTCTGCAGAAATAAACTCATAATCCTGATACCCACACATATATGTGCAAAGGAGAATAAACTCCGTAGAAGGTGATCAAAAATTAATTTATGGCTTAATTCAAACAAACACAGAAATTAAGGTAAGCAAAACCGTGTAAAAACAAATTGAAATGATAAAACAAAACTTAGCTTTAATGTGAATTTTCAGCACTGACTCTCCCATTCTAGAAATTTCAATTTATTTCAGACAAGGACCACATTTCGCTTTATGAGGATTGTCATCCATCAATATCCAGCCTTTGTAGTCAGCTTGATGAAGCCACAGTTTATTGAAAATGCACTTTCCAGGCATCTCGTTCCTATTGGCGTCGGAGGGGTTGTGGCCTTCCAGGTTGGGATTGTTCTAATTTTGGCAAATATTTTCAGAATCCCCCCCTTTTTCTTTCCTCGAGCACCTTACCTTCATCATCACTTTCGCCTCTTAAAGAACTTCTGGCTTCACGCTTTCATCACAATCTGCATAAATTTATGGATAACACCTGTTTCGAAAGATTGGGTGAATAGCCAATCAGACACCAGATACTTTCGTCCTAGGGTAGCTAATTGTTTTTTTATCGTTTACAATGCAAATCCGCCAACAGATTGGTTAAGAGCCGTGTAATTTTAATTCCATATTCATGAGAAATCGCATTTCACACTTATAATGGCAATCATTAGAAATGATAAGAAATGTCAAATGAGAAAAATTAAGGACCATTTATTTATTCATTTTGACCAAAATTAAGGACTTTTAAGGACCAAAAATCATTTTTGAAAAATTTAAGGACTTTTAAGGACCGTACGAACCCTGGTTTCATTGAAAGTGAACTTTTGTAACTCTTCTTCCCCCTTCCCTGTTAGAGGAAAAACTTAGGAAGTTTTGTTAATTAAAAGGCTATAACTTAAAAGTGATTAAAGCTAAGTTTATGAAAGGAAGTCTCAATTTAAAGTGCTAATTTTTTTTCGTCTAATGATATCAAACTCAAAAGGTTTAAGTTAGTTTTTATCATGAAAAACTGAATTTATTACTTGGAAATTCACCTATATCCATTGTCTGAGTGAGAAAGCGAGTACGACAAGTTAGAAAACGAAGTGGACAAAGAACGATGACTGTGATATCATCCCTGTCTTCATCCACTGCCTCATAGAGAAATAACTCCACCTTCTTGTATTTTAAACATTTATTTCACAAACACAAAACTAATACTAAACTACAATACTAATAACTGAAATATATAAAGTAATACAGGTTAATTTCGTTTTCATTAATGGCTTCCACGAGCCTTCCCTATGACCTCTCTGCCGGTATCCCTCTTGGAAACTAAAACTTTTGGCACCTTCAGATTAAGAGCCAGCGCCCTCTATACATTTTGTTGGTTGGCGTCACCATTACATCACAACGATAGCTAATTTTTTCGTGTAACTTCAGATAAACTAAATGGATCAAAATATACCAATAATAAACCAATAAAATAATAAAACCAAAACAAGTATGTACCTTAAAATTAAAAATATCGACACATTAAAATTTTGATTACAGTGATTACATTAATTACGTTAAATTTGCTTCATAACATATTCCTCCTGTGATCGGGGAAAATTTTTGGCTAAAGCCAAAAACTTTAGGACCTGCAGAAAAATGGAAAGGTTTACATAATGATCCAAAGAAAGAAAAAAATATTCGTAGTAGGTGTTGGTACAAACACCTGTTAATCGCAAAGAGGGATACATGTGCCTATTTATAATCAATCCTACCATGAGACATGGTTAGCACAAAAAAAAAAAAAAAAAAATCAAAATTCGGTTCCTACATCAAAATTGTACGATAAATCTATGGTTCGCAACAAATATAAAAAATCCCATTTGAAATTTAAAAAAAAATCCTACCCTACTAGATGGTTAGCAAATAATCAAAATTTTGTGCCATAATGAAATCCTACCATAATTCTATGGTTAGCAAAGTCACATCAGTGAAATAAGCCAGAGGCTCAGGAAGCATCCCTGGCGCACAACTAAGTACAAAAACAAAAATATAAGTGTTGGCAAGCAACACGTGACACGCCCCAAAATAAAAAATGTAAAATCACGATACCCCCCAAAGGCAACAAAAGTTAAATCCGTGTAAATAAACAAACACCACTGAGTATATGGATGTTCAAAACCAAACAATTCAAGAGCTAAATGGCGCTTGACACACAACAAAATGTAAACAGGCTAACTAATTTCCTGCAAACTCAATCACCAATCAATAGTGACACTAGAAACACGAAAGTAAGTTTGTAAGGAAATGCCTTCTGTATAAATCATAAATTTTCCCTAATAGTACACATAATCTGATTTCTCTAACCACTGGCACCCCAATATTAACAGAGTGCAAAAGAATAAACCCCACAACTATACAGCGCAAGCTAAACTAGTAATAAATCCCTGGCAAAAGAAATTAAACGAGTTGCACTATTTATGAAAATAAGCCACTTCCTGTCAGGGTTGCCATTCTGGGTCTCTGCACCTGCTCAGGCTAGCCTTGGTTTTGGCGCAAACTTGGCGTGATAACTAGGTTCTGGTTTAGTTCAACTCTTGGAAAAAAGTAGAAGTTTTGCACTGCTTAATGCGGGAGTTTTCAACAACTGGTTTTTTCACCTTTTCGGGCGGGGGTTTAGCTGGCCCGTCATATCTAAAAAGGGTTGTTTTCATGGGAGTAAGGCTTCTTGTCCCGGACTCCTTGCATCAGTTACGCTTCGGAAGAGCTGCTTTGCTTGACCTATGTTTGCCGGAGGCTTACTATATGGTTGCCGGCCGTTTGCTGAGTTTTCGTCGCTTAGGCCCGGAAACTTTATTGCGTTTTCCAATGGCAGTAATTTTCTCCAAATAAATGCTTCAGAGCTTCGTAAACTTAAGTATGCATCCACTCATCGTCATCGGCTAAGCCAGTGGTCGGCAAATTGCGGCTCCGGAGCCGCATGTGGCTCTTTGGCTCCTTAAGTGCGGTTCTAGTACAAATATCCACGGATGGCGCAATAATATTTTCATTTAAAAAAAACTTGCTAAGAAGAAAATTACATCTTATTTTGAAAAATTAAAATTCTTCTATAAATCAAGAACATGTATAATTTTTTGTTTGAGTAAAAAGACAGATAGGTAATTAAAATTTTATATTGTTGTAAAAATACGTTAATAATAACGAATATCAAGTTTAATTTTATTAGTTTTTGTAAACGTAAACATAAACCATGTACAACCTACCGGCATGCACGCGCATGCGTTTTATAAAGTAGTGAAGGTACAAATTGGCATCACAGAGCAACAGCTGCAGTGTGAACAGTTTTGTCTTATCTACCGTGTCTGCCATTGTCCTGTCTTATTAAAAAGTTATTGTATTTTTTAATCTAGCTGCACATCTTACAAATATTTTTATACAATTTTATTACACCTGCTATGTATGTTTATGGTTCCAGTACAAAATTTGTAATCGATTTTTCGATAACTTCTATTTGTCCAAATGTTGGAAGTTTTCTTCCATTTTTGATCATATTAAAAGTTTTGTTATTCTGATGATGGAAAAAATTATTTTTTTCTTTTTAGTGCAGTTACATATATTAATAAAATTGTATTATTTAAAAAGATTTTTTAAATTTTTATTTTCATCAATTTAATAATGATAATAATTTTGTACTGGTGGCTTTAGAAAAAATATATTTGGAATATTTTTATATGCACCCCAATTAACATGGCTACGAAAAAAAGCAAAGAAAAACGGAAGATGAAAACCGCGAATTTAAAGTTGAGTGGACTAAGAATTTTGCGCTTATTCAAAACTTGAATGGACTTCCAACACATCTTATTTGTAAGGAGAAATTCGCACATAACAAGAAGTCAAATTTATAAAGACACTTTACAAGAAAGCACGCGTCATTTAACACTACATATCCTACCGGTGATGCAAAGGAAGAAAGCAGTTGAGGAACTTCAGAAGAGTCGTCAACTTCTGTGTTTAATAACTGGATGCAATCTTCCAGCAATAATAATATGGCAAGTTTTGTTTGTAGCCAAGAGATTGCTAAGAGAGGAAAACCGTACACAGATGACAAATATATAAAAAATTGTTTTATAAATGCATCCGAAGAGCTATTTTGGGATTTTAAGAAAAAAGCAGATATTCTGAAAAGAATTAAAGAGTTACCATTGTCTGCAAAACCCATTAAAGATAGAACAATTAAAATGTGTTCAAATATAACCACCCAGCACATCGAAGATCTGAAATTGGTTTCGGCTTTATCAATAACAGTTGACGAGTCTTGTGACATAAATGATACGGTGCAAGTTTCACTTTTTGTAAGATTTATGTCTCATTCAGGCCCTAAAGAAGAACTTTTAAGGATTATCGCCACTCAAAGGTCAGGCACGTGGAGAAGATATCGCCAATGCTGTAATTGAGTTTTATGGATAAGCATCATATTCCTCTTGATAAAATTGTGTCGATTTCAATAGATGGGGCCAAAAGTATGAACGGCATAAGAAAAGGGGTTGTTGCTATTTTGAAAGAAAAAAATTAACACCAAGAAGCGCTTTGTGCACAAACATTTCCGGAAGAAATTTGTAAAGTTATGGAATTAGTGATTACCATTATTAACTCCATTTTAGCTAAAGCTCTTAACCATCATCTTAATAATTTCAAAATTTCTCTCAATTTCAAATTTTTATTTGAAATGGAGAGTGAGTATGCTGATCTTCTGCTTCGTAACAAGGTAAGTTGGTTATCAAGACGGAACGTTTTTAAACGTTTTGCATCCATTTTTTTTCCGGAAATTAAAGCATTTCTCCTTGAGAAGGGTGTTCACTATCCAGAACTAACAGACAATCAGTGGATCCAAAACTTTTATTTCATGGTAGACATTACGACTCATCTAAATCAGCTTAATCGTAAACTACAAGGGGAAGGAAACTTAATTTTTTCGATGTTAGAAAAAGTAATAACATTAAAAAATAAATTATCCATTTTTGCACAGGATTTTGAAAGGGAAACATTGTTTCACTTTCTGAGCCTGGTGAAGCATCACCAAGAAAATAATTCCTCTATTGATATACACCATTTTAAAACAATAATTTTAAATATGAGGGAAGCATTTCTCAGCAGGTTTCAAGAATTTAAAAACAGCAGAGCAACTTTAGCATTTGTCAAAAATCCTCTTAATGTTACGATAATCGAGTTGAAATCTTCTCCTTTTGAAATTGTCATCGGTAGCTTTGAAATACAATTGCTGGATTTAATAAGCAGGGAGATATGGCACCCTAAATTCGAACGTCTTTGTGTTGAACTGGAAATATTGGAGAAGAAAAATGTGATCTTAGTTTACAACACAAGTGGTCTGCTTTGAATGACCTGGAGAAGAAAGACATGATCATTTTCGACGCTTGGAATAGTATTCCTGACTCTTACGATCAGCTGAAAAAGCTTGTGTTTGCTGTTCTTTTCCCTTTAGGTTCTACATATATATGCGAACAATCTTTTTCAAGCATGAACATTATCAAGGGTAAACTGAGAAGTCATCTTATTGATGATAACTTGGAATCATGCCTAAAATTAAAAACAACATACAAACCTGACTTACTTAAACTTTCCAAGGAGATGCAAGCACATTGTTCGCATTAATAAATATTTATTAAGTATTAAATTTAGTTTTATTTAGTGTAATAAAAGTGTACTAAACAAGCAGATTTGGCCCCCAATTTTTTTTTTTTTTTTTAAATTGTTGTAATGTTCATATTTGGCTCTTTGGCTAATAAGTTTGCCGACCACTGGGCTAAGCTATAATCCACTATGTCTCCACAATCAATTTACTGAACCGGAAAGTTTTTGGGATCAATATGTTTTTTCAACCTTAAACTACTTTATCAGACATCAAGGCTCTTCTTCACCTAGCTATGTTATGTCTCTTCTAACATTTCTCCCATCCATGATCTCCAAGGAAAGACCTCAGCTGTTTGCGCAATCTGTTCTCACTAGGGCTTCATCGTTCACCGAATTTTGGCTGCTCCTGTTATCCAGTAATCCAGAAGCGAATATCCGGTATTCCTGTTAATTCTAAGCTGTGTCCCGAAATATGCCTCCAGCATTTGATTATTACTACTTAAAGAAAAAAGAACTTTTCCTGCTAACGACATTAGTAATTGACCTTCCAAAGACCAGTTGGACTGTTCATATATTTCAACTTAACTAGAATTCCCGTGCACTATGGCTGATGAGGAAACTCCTGCCAATGCTCGGATCGTGGAAGATAAGTCTTCTTTTGTTTAAATTCATTTTTCAACTTAATTTGATTAGCTAAGTACTTGGTTGAGGGAAAAATAGTTATCCTTCCTTTATTTATTTATTTATTTATTTTTTGTACAAGTGGAGTAGTCACTTAGAACCTATTGGTAAATAAAAGGGAGTTCTTAAATAGATTGTTAAAGTTAATCGATTTTTTTTTTGTAAAGATAATTAAATTTTGTTAAGATTAATCATTTAGTGTCTCAGATGACTTGATAAACTTTACCTAATTCAGTTGGCAAGAATTTGTTAACAAAAATTCTAATTTTGTTTACTCCTAGAAATTTGTTAAAGTTGTTTTTACTTTTGGTTAAATAATTTTATATGTGCAATACTGCTGAAATTACATTTGTTATACCATAACGTTATCAAATAACTGTGCTAAAACAAAATTTTATGTAATTACGAAATAGTGCAATATCAAAGTTTAAAAATTATCCTTTTTTTTTTTTTTTTTTTTTTTTATTTAACCCAGGAAAACCTCCTCTCCCCCCCCCCCTTTTTTTTTCCCTACCTTTTTTTATCACTTTGTAAATTTTGAATTTACCTAATGCCTTTCTAAATAAAATGACAATTTTCTGGAAGATCTAATTGTATGATTTTATTACCAGTTTACAGAATAAAGATTAATCCGGTACACATCAAACACAATGCAATGTTTTTATTTGAATAGGAGTAGGTTAGCCAGTTAGGAAAATTTAAATTTTGTGTTTCTGTGTCTTTCCTAAAAAGGCACATAACATTCTGGTGCCGTGACCAGGATGTTATGTGCTTTTTTGAAATTTGTGCCTAATAGAATTGAGTTAAAAATTTGATTTTGAATTTATTTTTGGAAAAATCTGAAATGTTTGTTTCTTAAAGTTAATTTTGGTTAGATTTGTAAAGTTGCGCGGGACCAATGACAGTTTACTTAGGGATTAATTAAATTTTTTTTTTGGAAGATAGTTTTCAGCCGGAGTGAAGTTTCTTGTTTAGCTTTTGCAAGTTTGAGTAATTAATTTTATACCTAGTTGTGAGTTTTGTGAACATTTATTGCTGTCTGAGAAATGTATGAAACTAGTAGAATAGTGAGTTTTGTGTTTTACAGCAATTGTGAGTTGTGATTTTTTTCTCAAAAATTGTTTTGGACAGGTAGAACTGGTTTTGTTTGCAATTTTGGAAATGTAATTAAAAGATATTTTTCTTACTGTTTACTCATAGTTTTGGCTTTTCATGTAGTTTTAATGGTAGTTTCATAATGAGTTTACTAGCGAGTGGTATAACATTTGTTTTAACAGTGATCTATTTTTTTTTTTTTTGTTGTTGTTGTTGTTGTTGTTGTTTTGTACTTTGTCAATTTTTGAGCTTCAAGAGCTTTTTTGCTTTGGTTTTGAATTTAATTTTTTTTTTTTCTTAGGTTGAACTTGTTGCAGTGTTGTAGTAACTTTAAAAGTGGATGTGAAATGTGTTTTGGAAATTTAAACTTTGATACTAGTGAAGTAAAATTTGTTTTGAGAAGTTAAACTTGATTTTGTGGAATTAGAAATTACTTATGTGAGTTTAGTGTTGTGGAGATTTGAGAAGAATTTTGATTTGATTTTGGAATTTTAAGAGTAATTAACTCCACTGAGTTCCGTATTGAGTTTCTGTTTTCAAGGTTATTGTCTTTTAACCGCTTCCCTTACAAATTTTTTTTGAAAAAAATTACAAAAAATCATCACATTTTTTTTATTTTATTATTAAATACAACAAAACGAAACAAATCAAAATATGTAGGTTTTAAGTTGAATTTTAAATTTTTTGAAGGTGTAAAAGCATTTATTTTTAATATTAGTTTACTATCCCGAGTTATCTCGGGCAAATGAAAAAAAGTTAATTATTAATCTTTGTATGATAGTTTTTGATAGAAGGGACAACACAAAGTGATACCTGACATTCTACACTGGCATCTGGTCTCTTTTTTTACTGGCTTACCGCTGGAATCTCTTTCACGGGAGCACAGAGTACACTGTCACGTTGGATTCGATTTCCCCCCCCCCCAACCTTTTCATAATCACTATCTGAAAAATCATCGCTTTCGCTATCTTCCATCATCGCCATTATTTTATTTTTTTTCCAATGCATGCATCCTCCTTTATACATTACTAATCCACAAGCCAACGTATGCTATACAATAGGAAAACACGCAACCAGTCCCTCCAAAAGAAACGTGCAACCAACAAAATTTGGCAAACTGCCAATCAAAGCTGAATATTTCCTTTCATTGATGGCTCTATGTTTCTTTGTGTGAGTGAAAGGTATGGATAACAACTGTTCTTCGTTGTGACTCACTTCTTTTTGAACCTTGATGCAGGTTTTCTTCTAAATTGTGGCAAATCCTTTTGTTGGACACTTTCTTGTTACGTGGAAATTCTCTGTGTGTGTAACCTGCTTCAGTTCAGTTTTTGTTGAATTTATGTTGACTAATTTCAGAATATTTATTTTTTGTTTGATCTTGAACTGTTTATGAATTTGAATTCATATTTTTTTTTTTTTTTTTTTTAAGTGTCAGTTTTATTTTCTTGAAAGAGTAGTTAAAGTTTTTCCTCTGTATTTTGTAAATGATTTGGGTCTAGGAGTTATCTGCATTTGTGTGAATTTCTTTTAGTTTCGGTTTCGAGTTCTTGACTCAATAGTGCTTTGCATTTAAGGATTTTTTTCGGCTGGTCCGAACTTTTAATTTCCTTGTTTCAAGTAAGTTTATCTCAATTTTTATTTTTCACTTTTGCTTCTAGACACGCTCTAGATTCTTTCGGCTTAATATTTTTTTGGTCAAGGTTCTCTTTTCTGTTCCTGGGGGTGTTCACCGTTTGTTTCAACTTCTGGTTCAGTTCAGTGTTTATTTCATTTAGGATTTTTTTGTCACTTTAGGCTTGCTGGAAGTTTAAGGCGTACTTGTTTGCTCACTAGTGTTTTAATTTTTTTTTTTTTTTTGGTTTGTGTGCTTTTATTAATTTGTTTTCACAAATGGATTTTATGACACTTCACTCCTGCTGCTGTTTAATTGGTTATATGAGTTGCATTTATATTTTGAATTTAATTTGTTAAGCTTAATGCTTTGTAACACTTAATACTTTGTTTTTTTTTTATCACTGCTCTAAATGACAACTAGTTTTCAGTTGATTATTTGTGTGGCACTTAACTTGCTACTATTTTGAAATGCTGTTTTGTTTTGAAAAAAAAGTTTTGATGCTCAAAAATTTTTTTCCCCTGGTGCGAGAAGGAATGTCATGTCGTGAATATTATATGTGTTTTAAGTTATCATTATTCTAGTTTTATTGTTTGTATATTTTAATCTGGAAAAAAAGTATTCTTAAGTTGTTAAGACTTTATTTAACTCTAACTTTATTTTTAATTTATTCTTGAGTAGAAAGCGTAGCAAAAGCAAGACACGGTTGCGAGGAAACATATCTGGTTTATTGGATTATGGCCTTTTTACTAACAATTGAGGCAGTAGGGTGTTGTGTTCTCGCCTTTTACTAATGTCGTTTGAAATGAGAATCATCTTGCTTTCACTTAGTTATAGTTGCAATTTTGTTTACTTCAAGACAGTGGGGGGTTGTTGTAAGCTTAGGTAATTGGATTCTCGTAAAGCTTAGTTTCCGCTTGTTAGTCGGAGGAGTCCACTTTAGTTCCCACATTGTGTACAGATGTTTTTTAAACTGCATTGTCAGATTTTCTGGTGATCATAGGGGTGGAATTTTTTCTCAGTCGAGATAAAGTAAAATTCCGGGATTGGTAAGATTTAATTTGATGATTTTTTGTAGGCCTATGAACTTACAGAGGCTAAAAAACCGAGATTTCCTGAGAGGTTTGCACCAGGCTAGAATTCATTCTGATTTTCAAGCTAAGAGAAAGAAAAAGAAGAAAAGAGTGAGGGCTTGATTCCTTGCGGGTCTTGCTCTCACGAGCGGCGTGTACCAGCGGGCTCCGGTTATGGTTTTTCCTTTGGAGTCTGATATGGAGCGATTTTAAGCAGCAGCGATGTGAAGTTAGATAAAGAGTTCAAGCGACGTTTGGCCTGCAGCTGGCTTGCCGTGCTACGGGCTGCCTGAGCAAGAGGGTTTGAGCTGTACTTTTTTTTCTCCAGAAGAGGCATTTTTTCTGCGAGATGATTAAAAATTTAGTACGAGATGTAAAGAGCAATTTACCACAAATATTTCCACAGATTTTCCCTCTTCACCCGAATCTCCAGATAATCTCTCTGAAAACGAAAATTTGACATTCCCGAAGGGAATATGTCTGACACTTGGAAGTTTCAAACAGAAGTATTGTCATTAGTATTCAGCACCTGAGGTTCCAAACACATAAACATTCCCAGGTAGAAGTATCTGTTATTACTATCCGGCACCTGTGGTTCCTGACACATAGACGGTCTGTGGATTTGATGAATAAGCGAAATAGAAACTGATCAGCCAGAGCATTTTATAAGTGAAATAAATGCTTATTTTGCTCTTAAAAGAAACAGCATATTTATTTTTACAGTTTATATTCTTGTTTGCAACATGTTACTTATTTTTACATAAAAATATAACAAACTTTTAAGAAATAAAGCTTATGTAATGCTTATCAACGAGCGCTAGAAGTAACTACGTTTTTAGCTCGACTCGTTGTTGCCACACGGCGAATCTTAATAACCATTCAAAACATTACATCATGTTGCCACTTAGGAAATCTTAATAATTATATGGAAACATTAAATTATGTTCCACTACATTACTCCCCCTCCAGTAACTGTGATACGATTTAAGAGATTCTGGTAGTGGAGTAATGTAGCGTAAGTTAACATTAGAATTAAAAGTAGTAAATACAATAAATAAATACAATTACATTTAAACATATGCAATAATAGAGGTTAGGAAAAATATTCAACATTGTTACTAAAACGTAAAGGACATTTTATTAGTCGTCCAGTTTGTGAGACTCGAGGTCGTTCATCATTGTTCTCAGACTTTAACAAAGTCAGAGCCTTGGGCTGGGGATCAGAAGTTTCTGGTTCCAGCCTTTGCTCACCTGATGTTAAACAATAGGCTGGCTTCAGCCTATCAATCGAAATGTTTACTTCCTTACCTTTGATTTGTAACAAGAAGTATTTGTCCATTCTTTTAAGTACTTTGAAAGGTCCTTCATAACTAGGTTCTAATGATTTCTTCACTCTATCAGTTCTTAGGAAAACGTGAGTACACACATTCAAATCTTTATGGACAAAAACTTTAGGAATCATTTTTCGCTGTACTGCTGAGGGCTTGAACAATTCCATTTGTTTTTGCAATTTATGCAAAAATGTTTGAGGTGTTGTAGAAACTGTCGGTTTATTAAAAAAATTCTCCAGGAAGTTTTATTGTTTTCCCGTAAACCATTTGTGCAATGGAATATCCAGAGTCTTCTTTTAAGGCTGCCCTAAGACCTAGAAGAATTGTTGGAATGGAATTATGACATTTTATAGCAGTTTTCAAAGTTCGACGAAATCTCTCAATTTTGCCATCACACTGTGGATGATAAGAAGTTGTGTGTTGAATTTTGACTCTACATATAATTGCCAAGGTTCGAAATAGTTCAGAAGTAAACTGTGCTCCACGATCCGTAATAACTTGATAAGGAACTCCAAAATGAGTGATCCAGTTTTCATAAAACGCTCTGGCAACAGTTTCTGCTGTTATGTCACGCAAAGGAATGGCTTCCATTCAACCAGTATAGCGATCAATGCAAGTCAAGCAATACACATAATTATCAGATGGTGAATAAGGACCTATTAAGTCTATGTGAACTATAGTAAAACGTTCATCAGGCTGCTGATAAGTTCCTAATTCAGACTTTGTATGACGTGAAACCTTATTTTGTTGACAACCAATACAAGCACGACTCCATGTTTGTATATCCTTTTTAATATTTGGCCAAATAAATTTGGATGTCATTTCTTTAACGGTCGACTTGATTCCTGGATGAGCGAGGACATGGATTTGTTGAAATATGTCCATTCGAAACTGCTTGGGTATAAAAGGTCTAATGTTAGAAGAAGACGTATCACAGCACAGATTTTTAACAGATAGAAGTAAATAGCTTTTGAAATTTAACGTTTTATTTTGAGCTTGTAAATCTTGTAATTTTTTATAATTAACCCTGTTTGTCAGCAATTTTATCATAATCAATGAGAGAAATAGAGACATCGGCTATTCTTGATAGCTGATCTGCAACAATGTTTTCACTTCCACTAATATGGCATATGTTAGTAGAAAATTGAGATATGTATTGCAACTGGCGCATTTGTCTTGGTGATGCCTTTTTGCTCTTTTGTCTGAAAGCATAAACTAGTGGTTTATGATCCGTAAAAATTTTGAAATCGTGACCTTCTAACATATGTTTAAAATGTTTAATTGCAAGATATATTCCCAGTAACTCAGCGGTCATAAGTACTGTAATTTTTCTGAGTGCTATTTAATTTTTTTGAATAAAACGCTAAAGGTTTCCATGCTCCATTTTCAAACTGTTGGAGAACTGCACCAATAGCCCAATCAGATGCATCCGTGCATAGTGACAAGGGCAAATCTGAATTGGGATAACTTAAAAGAGCTACGTTTGCCAAATCTTGTTTACATTTTTCAAAGTTAAATATAGCTTCATCTGACCATTTAATTTGTCTTCTATCTTTTCTCTTAGCACCTTTTAGGTAGTCATGAAGTATTGCTTGTGTTGTAGCAGCATCTTTCAAAAACGGTCGATAAAAATTAAGCATCCCTAAGAAAGTTCGCAAATCATGTATAGTCTCTGGTAATTTATAATTCAATATTGCTTCGACTTTTTCAGGTAGGGGACGAGATCCTTCCGGTGTTATAAGATATCCTAAAAATTCTAAGTTATCAACACCCATGATCGACTTGGAAATGTTGATTCTCAAACCGTATTTATCTAATCTATCGAAAACAAGTTTCAAGTGATGTCTGTGTTTTTCTTCTGAGGCAGAAGCAACTAATATGTCATCCAGATATGGAAAAGTAAAGTCCAAACCTTGAAATACTTCATGTATGAATCTTTGAAAAGTAGCTGGTGCATTTCGCAAACTGAAGCTCATTACATTAAATTCATAGAGGTGTAATTATAGCGGTTTTCTGCTTGTCCTCTTTGGCTATAGGAATTTGGAAATAGGCTTTGAAAAGATCAATTTTCGAAAATACTTTTTTGTCTTTTAAAATGTAATTAAAATCAGTAATCCTAGGGATAGGATATCTGTCAGGAATAGTTATAGCATTAAGTCGTCGATAGTCTCCACAGGGACGAAAATTTCCATCTCTTTTAGAGACTAAGTGGAGAGGACTAGCCCATGGAGATGTAGACGGTCTTATTATATTGTTTTCCAACATATACTGAAATTCTTGTTTGGCAATCTGTAACTTTTTACTGTCGAGCTGCCTTAGCTTAGAATACACCGGTTGACCTTCAGTTAAAATGTGATGCTTAACATTTGTTATCAAAAGATTAGGTTTTGTAATATTCGGATACTTGGATAACAGATCATGATATTTTAACTTATCATGTACTAAACTTATATCATTCATTTTGGAGATGGATGTAATGTCACATTGAGTATTAAGGTTAGTTAAACCATCTATTAATCTTTTGTTGTGTAAATCAATTAATAACTTGCAATGGTCCAAAAAGTCTGCTCCGATTATGCCTTTATTAATTTTGGCAATAATGAATGGCCATCGAAAAGCTCGGTGAAGGCCAAGATCAAGCGTTAAAAATTTTACCCCATAAGTGGGAATTTCTGTGCCATTAGCGGCATATAATTTGAAGTCACTTTGAAGTGTATCTTTTTTTAGCCATTTTAGAGAAGATGGATGATGGTATTTGTAGATTTACAAATATATTAATCAGAAATGCTGAAGCATATCATTTTATTAATATAGTTATATATATAATATGTTATCTTACAATATTAGATTGTCTGTCTACAAGTGCAGAAATTGCTGAAATACACATTTTGCTTTTTAGAAATCTCTTGGAATGTTTAGTTTTTGTAGTTAATAGGACAAGGCCTAATATCACATGTGCAGTAAATATTTTATTGTAATTTCAGGAGAATCCTGGAATTAGGCACTGGGAAGCATAGTTGAAATTACTTGGTTATCTCAATAGTACTAAATCATATAAGTTAAATTTATCGAGGATTAAACATCTAAACGTATACTGTTATTCAGATGCTGATTATGTGAGTAATAGGGATGACAGTGTGTCCATGCGTGGATTCATATTATATTTTAGATGAAATACCAGTAATTTGGAAAACTTTTAAACAACAATATGTAAGTTTATCCACCATGGAGGCAGAGTATATTGCCTTTTTGGAAGCAGCGAAAGAATTGATGTGGATGAAAAATGTCTTACAAGATAAAATTTTAAAGTTTAATTTGAAAGACAGTAAACTATTTTGCACACCAATAGAAAACCATTTGATTAAGCACACTGGCATACACTGGCACTTTATTAAAAAACTGGTGAATGATGAGGTGTTTGACCTTGAATTAAGCCCCACCAAATTAAATAATGTGGGTTTATTTACGAAAGCTGTAACTGCTGTGGATTTAAAAAAAAAAAAAAATTGTTTAACTATTTACAGTATTTAAGAACAATAAATATTGTATCCATATTACAGAACTGAAATATAACTTTTTTTTTTAAATTCTATGTAATTTTTTTTGGGGGGGAAGGCACAAGGAAAAGAAGACTTTTGCCTTAATGAAAAGAGGGCCGTTGTTGACTTAATGTTCTGTTTTTGGTTTTTCCACATGCAAATTAGATCAGAGAGAGGTCAACTGCTGATAAACTAATGTGGTTGCCACTAACTGGCTTATGACAAAGTATCGCTGGACTGGCTGATGTTGTGTATTTACATGCTGGAATTGGTGAATGGGAGGGTATTCGCTGGTTTTTCTTCCTTCATTTCTTTTAATGAAAAGACTACTGTTGCAGCCTTAGTTGTTTTACTTAAAGTTATGAAATAAATATTAGTTTTATATTAGATTAGTCCTGGGTTTTATTTAAGCAAGGCAAAGTATGCTTTTGCCACAACTCCAATGCCAACAATAACAGCGTCAGCGTAACGCACTCATAGGCATGTATTTCTGCAATCCATGTTTTAATGTTGAAATGTACAGGCATTCACCTAGTGCTCATGTGTACCCAACCTTATCGTAAAAAGAATACAAAAGCCCATCAATAATTCGTAGAAAGTAACTTTTGTCATTTCCTGCGCTTGACTACCAATCTGCAAAAAACAACTTTAGTCGCTTCCCACGCTCAGCTACCGATATGCACAAAACGACTTGATTCGATTCCCGCACTTGACTACTAATCTGCTTAAAATGACTTTTAGTCACTTCCCTCACAATATGTGTTAAATTAATTTTAAAATAGTTAAATTAGCTTTTTTGCTTTTGCTGAGTACTTTAGAAATTGTTTCATAGCATTTATTGTCTTATTTATTTTTCAGAATCAAAATATTTCTAAGTTACCAAAATGGAAAGTAATGCCGTTGACAAATATGACATAGGAAAATAACAATATTTTATTTTAATGATATTCTTAATTACAGCTTTAAAATAGTATTATTTTAATTATATTATTACTATATTCATATTAAAAAACCTGAAAACTTTGTAATTATCCAGATAAAAAATTGTGTATATAAACTGGTCTTGAAATCAACAAAATGTTGTCAATGAATTAAAAATATTCGTCCGAAGTGGTAGTTGTAAAAAAAGACAGAAATGTCAGATGAGTTAAAGTTAAGGACCTTTAGTAGATTTGGACTGAAATTAAGGACTTTTAAACACCAAAAATCATTTCCAAAAAACCCTAAGGAGTTAAAGATATTTTTAAGGACCGTACGAACCTTGCATACATTACACATAATGGACATACATTTACACAATATGTTACACACATACACATTCATGTGGGAAATGTTATGTCATGATATTCCCTAATCCCCTACTGTGTGACGTATGCATTGTGTCAGCATGTGTTTCCCGCCTTCGGGAGAAGACGAGGTTTAGCTGGCGAGCGGAGCAGACGTCGCTCGATCGCTCGTATACCATTTTCATTAATTGTAATCCTAATGTAATCTATATTTGTAAATAGTAATAAATGTGTGTTATCAACTATGGTCGTTGCCTTTCCCCACATTTTGGGGGCTCGACCGTGCCTTTTGTGCATGCGTTATAATCGAACCCTAGACACCAGCAATTACTAAAGACGTTCAGAAAGCTAACAAAGGCAAGACGTGCCTTTATGACGATTTAATATTCTTCTTCAAGCCAGACGACGTATGTGAATGAAGACGTGCCTTTATGACGATTTAATATTCTTCAAGCTGGACGACATATGTGAATGATGTTACATGCTACTTGTCCATTCTTCTGATTTTGGACGTTAAATCGAAATTCGATTTTGGGTTACATTGGATTGGCCAAGATATATATTGGATTATAAGGACTGCGCCAAAGTTAGGTAGGCCCATTTTTCCCTAATTCGTTCATACTTTATTAGTATTACGATTTTAAGCTGTGTTTATTCTGTTTAATTCTCATTCATACATACCCTATTTCATATTCATATTGTCCTATTTTACTGTTTAAAGAACTATGGCCCTAAAATTAGGTGATATCCCATTGATAGCGAATTCTCTTAAATATGGCACAACACGAGTTATTGAATTATTTAATACCGTGCTCGGATATTCCGATTTTGATCATTCTTCGCGAAAGAGAATGCGAAATTTTGACGCGTTCCCGGACAGTTTCGATTTGGCAAAACATAAAGAACTTCTATTAAAAGATTTCTCCTTATCAGATTTTATATCAGTGGCGAATTTATTGCATTTGGAAGCTTCCACTAATAAAGATGTTTTATGTGAAAAAATTTTTCATGCGCTCACTAATCTGACGGATTTTCACAATTCCCTAGATGTTAGTTTTTTATCCGATGATGATCATTCAATTTCAAACACCGACAGTGGACCGACGCCTGTAGGTCTAGGTTCTTCTATTCCCCCTTCCCCTCCCTCCACGGCGCCAAGCCCAAATCGCGTTGTTTCTTCTGACGCGGAAGTAATAAATTTGAATTCGAGTCGCTCCGGTGTTTATATGACAGCGAACACCGAGATTCGCGAGATGAGTCATGATTTATGGTTTATTTTGAGAGATCTTTCAAACACTTGCAGAAACTTTTCAGGCAATGATTCCTATTCAGTCCATGCTTTTTTCAACGATACAGAGGATAATTTCCAATTATTCCCAAATCTTACCGACCAGCAAAAATTAGTTTTTGCGAAAAGACTTGTTGTGGGTACTGCTAAAACTTTTTTGTTTTCACAACGGAATCTCAATTCATACGACATGTTTAAAACATTATTACTTAATGAGTTCTCCGATAAAATTACGTCTATTGAAATTCATAAACAACTCGAAAGAAGAAAAATGCACTCGAATGAAAGCTCTTTGCAATATTTTATCGCAATGCGCGAAATTGCGAATCGTGGTGACGGTGTTATCGACGAGGCTTCTGTCATTCAGTATACCATTCAAGGAATACTAGGTACCCCATCCGATAAAATTATTCTCTACGGTGCAAAATCATATTCTGAATTCAAGGAAAAGCTACGCACTTATGAATCTGTAGTTACGACTAGACATACAAATATCTCTCATCCATCAAATTTTAAAAATACGACTAATGGCCCCAGACGTGGTACTGGACGAAAAAATTCAGACCAACAACACGACACGAAATTTAATAATACTGGTCCATCTAAAACTAAACCACAAACTTGTTTTAACTGCGATGAGGTCGGACACCTCTCACGGTCCTGTCCTAATCGTTCTCTTGGCCCAAAGTGTCTAACTTGTTGTCGTTTTGGACATAAATCTATGGATTGCCGCCCCACTACATCAAATGAGACTTCCATTCCACCTGCCGAAGTAAATACAGTACAAACCTCTCACGGTAATATGTGTAAAACTGTCGTTATACTCAATAGCACAGTTTCTGGATTAATTGACACTGGAAGTGAGGTCACATTACTGAACGAAAACACATGGATTCAACTTGGTTCCCCACCACTTTCAAATAATTCTGGAGTGTTAACTGGTCTCGGATTCTCGAAAATTCCTATTATTGGCTATTTTCAAACCATTATCAACATTGATAATCAGGACTTTCCGGCTAATATTAGAGTTGTTCCAAATCATTCTATGCAATTTTCTCTTATTGTAGGATGTGACGTAATTAAAAATGCTAAATTAACTATTACACCAGACGGTATATATTTTTCAAAACCTCCCGAGCAATGCTTTGAAACTGCTCCTGAATCTTTCATTTTTGCAATAAATGACGATGTTCCAGCTTTTGATATTGGTTCAAATGTTTCCAAAGAAACTCGTGCTGCGGCAGAACGTTTTCTGAATTCTTATGTCCCAAATAAAACAAAGACGACAGATATTAAACTTAATATCACTCTATCCGATGATAAACCGATTTTTCACCCTCCTAGACGCCTTCCTTTTGTTGAACGGGAAATTGTTGACAAACAAATAAATGAATGGTTGAAACTTAAAATTATTGAACCTTGTTCATCTCCATATGCCGGTCAAGTTCTCGTGGTGCGTAAAAAAGACGGTACACCCCGTGTTTGCATCGATTATAGGAAACTTAATCGACTTTTAATTAAGGATCATTTTCCTCTTCCTCTTATTGATGACATTTTGGATAAACTTCAACACGCGCAAATTTTTAGTACTCTTGACCTACGTAACGGCTTTTTTCATGTGCCAGTAGCGGACGAAAGTAAACCATATACAGCTTTTGTAACTCACAATGGACAATTCCAGTTTCTTCGAATGCCATTTGGTCTTTCAAATTGCCCTTCAGTATTCCAGCGCTTTATAAATTATGTTTTTCGTGATTTAATTGTCAAAGGTTATGTTTTACCCTACATGGACGATGTAGTTATTCCCGCCAAAAATGAAAATGAGGCCATTCATCGTCTGAACCAAGTACTCAAAGTTGCTAGTGAATATGGTCTAGAAGTTAATTTTCGTAAATGTCAATTTCTTCACAAAAAAATCGAATTTCTTGGACATATCGTTGAAGGTGGTAAACTTTTTCCTTCCCCTTCGAAAACAAAACCTGTAATTAACTACCCCGAACCTAAGAGTACGAAAGACGTCCAACGCTTTCTCGGTCTCACGGGATGTTTTAGGAAATTCATCCCCTCATATTCTAGCATTGCAAAACCCCTTAGTGATCTCCTTCGTAAGGACACCCCCTTTCAATTTCATGCTCATCAGAAAGCCGCATTTCACAGATTAAAATATTTGCTTTCTCAACAACCAGTTTTAAGTATTTTTAATCAAAAGAGTCCTATCGAAATTCATACCGACGCATCCATTGATGGCTTGGGGGCAGTCCTACTACAAAAATCTATGAACGATAACAGCTTTCACCCTGTCTACTACATGTCAAAGAAAACATCGGACAATGAGCGTAAATACACCAGTTATGAACTCGAAGTCCTTGCAATTGTTGAAGCTTTAAAAAAGTTCCGTATTTACGTCCTTGGTTCACATTTTAAAATTATCACTGACTGCAACGCTTTTGTGCAAACTTTAAATAAAAAGGAACTCAATTCGAGAATAGCCCGATGGGTTTTATATCTCCAAGATTTTGACTATGAAATTGAGCACCGTACCGACTCAAAGATTGCTCACGTGGATGCCCTCAGTCGCAGTCCATGTTGCATGACTATCCAAGACAGTGTCCTCCAATTTCGCAAAGCACAAGAAACCGACGCGCATATTACGGCTATTAAAGCATTCCTTCAAACGATGCCTTCGTATGATAACTTTCTCGTTAAGAACAATCTCCTGTACAAAAACGTCAACGGCATTGACTTACTTGTGGTGCCTGAGGATATGCAGGCAAATGTCATAAAAACAGCTCACGAACGAGGCCACTTCGCCGTAATCCGCACTCAAGAACTTTTAAACAACAAATATTTTATCCCAAATCTGAAAGAAAAAATTGAGTGGTGTATCCGTAACTGCATCCCATGCATCCTCAATAATCGAAAGCGTGGCAAATAAGATGGACTACTGCACCCCATTGAGAAAGACGACGCACCCTTGCACACGTACCATATTGACCACCTAGGTCCCCTTGCCACCACATCAAAGAAATACAAACATATTTTGGCAGTTATAGACTCATTTACTAAATTCGTGTGGCTTTATCCGACAAAGTCTACATACGCAGATGAAGTTATCAGTCGGCTGGAATCTCAAAGATCAGTCTTCGGAAATCCTTCACGGATTATCTCTGATCGAGGCCCTGCATTCAAATCCACTGCATTTGCAAACTATTGTGACACACAGAGAATAAAGCACGTTCTTATAACAGCTGGCCTCCCACGATCGAACGGTCAAGTTGAGCGTTTGAACTCCATTATTATTGCTGTCCTTTCTAAACTCTCCATAACCAACCCTGAGCAATGGTACCGCCATGTTCCCGCCATGCAACAAATTATTAATTAACTTTTCAACGTAGCATCAGTTCTACTCCCTTTGAACTTCTCTTTGGGACTAAAATGAAATCGCAAAACGACATAAACATTGCTGCTCTAATCGACGAGGAGATCAAATCTGCATTCATTCAGCAACGTGACGATCTCCGTAAGGACGCAAAACAGCAAATCTCTAAAGTGCAAGACGAAAATCGCCATACTTATAATTTGCGACGAAAACAGGCACAAAAATTTCAACTTCATGACCTTGTGGCTATCAAACGAACTCAGTTTGGCCCTGGTCTAAAACTCAAACAGAAATTTCTCGGACCTTATAAAGTCACCAGGCTCAAACAAAATGACACATATGATGTGGAAAAGTGTGCATTTTTCGACGGACCATCCAAAACATCTACTTGTGCTGAATACATGAAACCCTGGTCCAACAATATTGAACGTATCACTTAATTTTTATTAAACTGTCAGCATTATAGGTCCTCCTGTGTTTGGACAGATGACACCTGAGAACTTTCTAATATTTTTTTCCCTCATATCAACTTTTTAATTCATTTTGTCATACTAATGTTCTTTTTATTTTTAGTTAACTGCTGTGGTGTGTTTAAACTATTTTTTTTTGCTCCATTTGTGTAAGTATCCTCAGCTTTGTATCTACAGATTATTTTTTCTCATACCTATGTTACTATATTATAATAATTTTTTTTTTAAATTTGATGATATACTATGTTGCTTCAGGCGAGGTCGCCTGTCCGGTCATGATGGCCGAATGTGGGAAATGTTATGTCATGATATTCCCTAATCCCCTACTGTGTGACGTATGCATTGCGTCAGCATGTGTTTCCCGCCTTCGGGAGAAGACGAGGTTTAGCTGGCGAGCGGAGCAGACGTCGCTTGATCGCTCGTATACCATTTTCATTAATTGTAATCCTAATGTAATCTATATTTGTAAATAGTAATAAATGTGTGTTATCAACTATGGTCGTTGCCTTTCCCCACATTCATTATACGTTGTACATATAGTCTATAAATTGTAAAAATTAGTAAAAATAATTTATGAATGTAATATATCATTTAAAGAATTTTGTATCATAATCATTAAATCAAACCTAAACGATAAACTATGTCCTGCTGAGAAAAGATAAAAGTAATAATCCAGAAATGATTAACTACTGTTACTATATACACTGCTCGACATTGAAAATGCAAACACTAAAATCATCGAAATGTTGAAAAACATCGACATTGAAAATGTTGGATAATAACCAAGAAGGAGTGGTCAGAAAGTGAGGAAATTTGGAAAAAAGACAGAGACAGCAAGCAGCAATAAGTGATCTTTATTTCAAAATAATAGTCAGAATACAGAGCGAGAAGGAAGTCAGCTCAGTAGGATGTAGGACCACCAATGGCTGCGATGCACGAGGAAACAAGTCTAGGCATAGAGTCAATAAGAGTGCAAATGGTGTCCTGAGTGATGGCTCCCTTTCAACCATTTGCCACAGTTCGTCTTCTGAACGAGGCAGGGGCGGAGCCTCTGTATACCTTGCAGAGCATGTTGGCAGATGCGAGCACTGTGTGGTCAGGCATTATCCTGCTGAAAAATTGCATTAAGCAACCCCTAAAAGTAGGGGGTTGCCACCGGCCGTAATACATTATCCAAGTATCGTTGCGTCCTCATAGTGCCCTGAATACAAACTAGAGGTGGCCTGGAATCGTAGGCAATAGCGCCCCAAACCATTATGCCATGTTGTCGTGTGGTGGGGCATTCCACAGTTACTGCCGGATTAGATATGTCTCTCCGTCGACGCCACACACGTATGCGACGACTGTCACTGGATTAAACAGAAGCGTGACTCATCTGAGAACATGATGTTTCGCCATTCTGTCATCTACATAGCTCCAGTCCGGAATTATTCTAAACATTGGCGTCTATGCTGTGGGTTCAATGGCAGCTTAATGGACGCCGTGAGTGCAGGACACGTTCAACCAATTGACAGGAAATGGTTGTGGTCGACACGAAAACATCAAGGGTATCGAGTATCTTGCACATGCTGCAGAATCGTGGTACAAGTGACTTGCGGGACCGCCACAGCTTGTCGTCGGATGTGTCGATCCTCGCGTCTTTCTGGCTGCACCTGCACCCCTCCTTCTTCCCACATTTTCTTGTTCTAACCATATTCGCCATAGCCGATGCACCATGCTCGCATCCATTGGGTATAAGCTGCGATTTGACGTAAGGACCAAGCCGCCCTTCTCAGCCCGATCACCATACACCCTCGTAAAATCGTCTATCTGCTGGAAGTGCCTTCATTGATGGCAGCCTGGCATTCTCTCCTATTACAGGTATCCTCCGACAAAAACCAACTTTCTTCGATAATTCGGCTTGCAGAAATAACGACACAAATATTGCCCATTCTGCACGTTCCTTCCCTTATATCTTACTTCACATGCGTCAGAGAGCTGAGCATTTCACATCATTCGCATAACTCAGTGACGGGCGTCTACTCTAAAATTTGCATAAATTTCTGACCACTCCTTCTTCGTGTTGCATTTTCAATGTCGAGCAGTGTAAAAATACTTTTGCTGTTATAGTAAAAATTGAAAATATAACTCATCGATTAGTTTATACAAGTAATATCTTAGTCTGTTACAAAATTTAGACATTTTGGTTATCATATTAAAGAATAAGATAAAGAACTAACAAAATATTCATGTTTGTTTATGTTCTAAGAAAGGCTGGTCTCGGGCAGTCATCTTGTTCTCCAAAAGAGAATTCACTTAATTATTATAACTTGTTTGGGATATGGTATTTATATCTTCAAATATCACAGACCTTGAAAAAGATTCAAAAATTTGAATCATCACTTTTTTGTCATTCAAATCTTTTAAATCTAAATCTAAAAAAAGTGCCAATGCTTTTAAAAACTGGGAAAATTAATTTTATTGACATCCAGTAGACATATTCATTTAATATAATAATTTTAAGTTATTAGTTAAATCTGGCTAGATTTTTTTATCTTTTGGAATTAGTTTTTTTTTTTTTATAGCACACTGTTTAAAAAGATGATTTTCAAGTGTAGAAATGAACATCAATATTATGAATCATTTCCAGAGAAAAATATTAAAATACTGAATTAATATGAAATCAGATTTTATTCACAGAAAAAAGTGATATATTATTCTAAAGGAATCCAAAAATATTATGTTATGAAAAAATATATAAAAATGAAATTTACATACCTTGCGCAGCTTTTCAATAGCATCTTTTGGTACCTTTTTACCAATAAGTTGTTTAGAAATTACTTTAAATTTCATTCCATTAAAATAGCTTATGTTAAGTGATGATAACCATGCCTTAATGTTAGGCGGAGGTTTTATTCTAGCAGCTCTAGATAATACAGAAGTTTTATCAAACTCGTCTTTCAATAATATTTTCAATCTACGAAATAACAAGAGAAGTTTCACATATGTCACAGGATTATCTGTATGCTCTTGCAGTTCTTTATGTAATGTATGCCTAAAAAAATAGACATTTAAATGAATTTTAAAAGCCAGTTGTAAAATTATACAAAAGAATCAAACATACATTTCAAATTTAGCAAATAACCTACAGCTAACCAGGGCAGTTTATGTTTAACTAGCTTTTATCTTGGCCATCATTATTGGGATTTCTTGATCATTATATTGGAAAAATGGAATGATTGCCATATAAAGGAAACATAATTGTTGTATCAGGAAAAATTATGTTTGAAAATTATCTGTAATCATCTACACGCTTCAAATGTACTTAATAGTCTCTTGATAATCAATATGCTTTACATTTAATTGAATTTTACTTTAATTGTCATATTGAGACTTCACGTGACTGTTGTATGTGACAGAAATGGCAATTTTCAGATTTACTTGATTCTGTGTAATGTATTATAAGTCAAAACTGCTTTTTAGTGCAAATATTTTAATACTTCAAAAATAACAATTTTAATCTTAACTGAAATATTTAATTATTTACTTACAATTTTATATTGTAAACAATAATAAAAATGCATCTACTCTTTATCACAGTTAAATGTAGTAACATGTTGAACTTCCATATGCATAAAATAATGCTTACTGATATGCTACAACAAGACATTATTTTTCATGTGAAATGTGATCAATGCAATGCAACATTTCGAGAACTGGAATTTTAGATACTTATTGAGAAAAAGAAATGAACGATTTGATTAACATTATTTGAATATTGTATTGCAATTTAGTGACTCATTGGAATGGGTGGGAAATACATTTTACTTGATAAATACTGTAACTTAGTTTAAAATTCTGGTACTTGCGTATTATCCCATCGACCATGAAACTGTTGCCAAGCAACGAGATTTTGTTTTAGTTTTGGATAAGCATATTATAACAATACACTCGTAACATCTATGCTTTTGTTTGATGTAAACTCGACTAATTCACAAAAAGACACTTTACTTTTTTGTGAACAAGGACATAAATTAGTTGTTATTTCTGTAATTTTTTTCCCTCATTTTGAAGACACAATTAAAATTTGTGACCTGCTTTCTACACAACAGAAAGCAGTGGATTACTTTTAAGGTTATGGCATCCTACTACAAAAAACGTGTTTGTTCATGTAAATTGGAAAAGAGAATGGTTTATAAATGGTCAGCTGAACATGACCTACAAAATAGTCTGTCATAGTAGATTAAAAAATACCTATGGGAAGTATGTACTTACAGCATTCTAAACAGAGCTTCCAATAAAAAAAGAGGGTTTAAAAAAATAGTATAAACCAATAAGCCTCTTTATGGGTGGAATACTGTTTACTTATATAATAAAGAATTGTCAATCTTTTCATATTTCCACAGGAGTGATTGGTGCACCTCTGGCAGGATCTCCACGAATTTAGATGGTTCAATGGCAGACAATTTCTTAAAAATGCTTGCTTTATACAAATTTACATATTTTCACATAAAGTAACTTCTTAACCCTTGACATCTGGGAGACGTCATTCATATCATGTGCCATTTTAGACTTTGCCGTCTATAAGATGTCGAGAACTGTCTTTGGTGAATACAATGCAATATATTATTAGATTCTTTAACTGTTTCAATTATGCGTCGATGCTGTTTTGTTTAGATTATTTCAGATGCTTTCTCTCTCTCAACAGAAACAAACAAAATTGCATCACCAAAACTGTAAAGAAAAAAAAGCACAACAAAAGTGGTAGTCAGTATAGCAGTGATCTCGTACACCAATCACAATAGTACATATTTGAATTTAGTAAAAATTAGAAATAGTTTTTCCAACATGTCTAAGTTGAATGTATTATATGAAAGTGACAATGAAAGTCTATTACTCCATTCTAGTGATGATAATGAGAATTAAAATGGTCATCAAAATGTTTATACTGTTGAGTATTCAAGTGATGCTTCAAAAAACAAGTGAAGCTAGCTCTGTTCAACAAAATGTTTGTAAATGTGCAAGACCTATCTCAAACAGTGAAGATTCTGATGTAGAAAAGGATGAATGGAATTGGAAGGGAAAAGAAAATATTGTGAATATAAAACACTTTATTGGAACTTCTGACATCAACTGTTTAGTTCTACAAAGATTGATAGTTAGCGAAACAAATAGATATGCAGCACAAATGGAAATGGAACAAAACATGAAAATGAATGAGAAGCAGTATCCACTAACAAATTATGAAGTTAGAACATATTTTATGTTATGCATTATAATGTCACAGGTAAAAGAATCTAAAATAGACATATATTGGTCAAAACGAAAAATATCAGAAACACCCATATTTTCGCAAACTACGCCTCGTAAACATTTTGATTACAATAAACTATCTTCACTTTCTGGATGATGAAATGGTTTCTAAAGGAGACAGAATATGAAAGGTTCAATCAGTGGTGGATTACTTGAATAATCAGATTTCCACAGTTAAACAAGCCAGAACAAAATACCATCACAGACAAATCCCTAATGAAATTCAGGGGGTAGATAAATTACATGCAATTCATAACATCCGAATGAGCAAGATTTGGAATTAAATTTTATAAATAATGTGAATCAAATTCTGGGTATTGTTACCAATTTAAAATTTACACAAAACAAGACAAAATTCAAGGAAATAATGAACCTATTTTGGAAAGTGCAGCTGTGCAATTAGCCGAACCTATTTTAGGGAAAGGATATACGAGGGCTATCCAGAAAGTAGATTACGTTTTGGAATAAAAAAATAAACAAAGTATAGGAAACAAATTTTATTATATACAGATGAAAGCCACACTCAAATACTACTTTTCTACATAGTCACCATACAAATTAAGGCATTTATCGTAGCGATGTACGAGCTTGGAAATTCATCGTCGAAAAATTCGGCCGCCTGCGCCTTCAACCACTTCGTTACCTCTTCTTGCAGCTGTGCGTCGTCATCAAAACGCTGCATAGCCAGCCACTTCTTCATTGCTGGGAATAGGTGGAAGTCGCTCGGTGCCAGGTCGGGACTGTACGGCGGATGAGGAAACAACTCCCACTTAAAAGATTCAAGAACTTTACGAGTGACATTTGCCGTGTGGGGCCGGGCGTTGTCGTGAATCAACAAGATCTTAGAGCTCAACATTCCTCTGCGCTTGTTTTGAATTGCTCTTCTGAGTTTTTGGAGAGTTTGGCAATACCTTTGAGAGTTTATTGTAGTGCCTCTTTCCAGGAAGTCCACCAAAATTACACCTTTTCTGTCCCAAAAAACAGTCGCCATCATCTTCCTTGCCGACATTGTTTGCATGCATTTCTTGGGTTTTTGGGGAGAACTTGTGTGCCCCCACTGCATTGATTGCAATTTCGTTTCACAGTTCACATGTTTCACCCATGTTTCGTCACCAGTAACGATGCGATCGAGTAAAGAGTCACCATCCTTATGGTAAGCGTCCAAAAAGTTCAACGCTGCAGCCATTCGCTGATTTTTGTGGTCCTCTGTCAAGATTTTTGGAATCCATCTTGCACAAAACTTGTGGTAACCAAGCTTTTCGCTGATGATTTCGTGCAACAAACTTCGCGAAATTTGTGGAAAACTCAAAGAAAGTTCCGTTATTGTGAAATTTCGATTTTCACGGACTTTAGCATCGACTTTTTCGAGAAGTTCGGCGGTCACTATGCTGGTCTCCCACTTCGATCTTCGTCGTGAACATTGGTTTGGCCATTTTGAAATCTTATGACCCACTGACGCACTCCACCTTCAGTGATAATGTTGTCCCCATACACTTCACGAAGCTGCCGATAGATTTCTATCGGTTTACAGTTTTTTGCAGTCAGAAACCTTATTACTGAGCGCACCTCGCAGCTCGCGGGATTTTCAATTAACGCAGACATTTCAAACCGTCACAGTATCTGAACGGAGCACAGCACGGCTAGATGCAGACTGAGCTGCGCAACGCTCTGACCCCAAGATGGCCGCGCTAGCCCCGCCCCTAGCGGACACAGACGGAAACGTAATCTACTTCCTGGATGGCCCTCGTACCTTGTTTTCAGACAATTGGTATTTGTCGCCTAATTTATTCAAAATTTTGAATGAAAAAAATACAAATGTTGTTGGAATGGTGAGGGGAAAAAATTGGAAAAATATGCCAAAGAAGCTGCCATCATATAAGTTAAAAAAAAAAATAAAAAAAAATAAAAAAAAAAAAAAGAGAAATAAGAACACTTGTAGAGCTATTCTGTCCTTATGCTGACATGACAAGAAGGGTGTGCATATAAAATATGCACAAAACTCTCAAAAACAGAAACAGTTGATATGGGGAAAATAAGAAGACAGGTGAAAAAGAAACTGTGTGGAAACCAACCTGTATTGTGGAGTACAATCATGGAATGGAAGATGTCAATAGGCAAAACCAATGTCTTGTATTTTTTCCTCTCATGCGAAAGTGTGTAAAAGGATACAAAAAAATTTTCTTTTATATGTTTGATATAGCTGTTCATAATGCTTATGCCTTATATTCCAAGTTGTCTACTTCACAAAAGCAATCAATTGTGAATTTCCAATTAAATATTGCAGAAGATATGCTCTGTTATATGTCCTTTCTGAACTATCTGACACGCGGAAGACTGTCGCAAAGTGAATACCCAACTTGGTTACAAGCAAAGCACTGGCCCATGCATATTTTCCTAAACATATACCTGTGACAAATAAAAGCAACATCCTACAAAGAGATGCCATGTATGCATAAAACATGGTGTAGCAAGTGAAACAACTTGGCAGTGTAAAACATGTCTAGTTCGACTACATATTCCAAATTTTGAGATATATCATACTTCACAGAACTACTAAATTATTATTTTATAGTATTACTTAATTACTATATAACACTAAATAAGGTTGATATATAAGTTGTACATTAACTTATATATCAACCTTATTTAATGTTACATAGCAATGTAAATTTGAAAATCAAATGTTCTGTTTCTAAGCTTGCACATGAGTGTCTACAGTTGAGCCAACTTCTTCGGACACGTTGATATGTATTTTATTGGTATGTCAAGGGGTTAACAAAAAGACTCAGGACCATCCATATGCATAACATGATGGAATTAATTTTGGTAAAAAGTACTGCACATAGAGATCCCTCCTGTTAGGGTGATAGCTTTCATTCTCTGCAGTTAATTAGATACCCAATCTTTCCCAAAAGTAAAGAGCTCATCAAAAATATAACTTAACTAAAATTCAGTTTTAAATTAATATCATATCAGATACGCATTAGTTTTTTCAGTCATTGTTAAATCATTTCCTTATCTCTGAAGCATGTATGCATGATAATATTCTCTCTATTTAGCCTATGTTAAATAATATCTAGAATAGTGGTCAATAACAATTTTGCATCAACAGAAAGTTATGTCTTTGGCATTTAAAAAAAAATGATCATAATAAAACAATGTTCAAATTGTTGCTAAATCAGTTAAACAAGCATCATGCAATCCTAATGTATTTCACAAACTCATAAAAATGCTTTATATAGGTAGGTAGTTATGAAATAAGTGAAAATTTTAAAGTATTGCATACATTTATCAAGCTTAATAATAGTCATATAAACATATAATGATATAAGTTTCTCTTCTTGCTTCGTGTAATAATAATTTGTGGTGCATGAAGAAATATACTTTTTTCCTTATAATAAATACATAAATAAATAAAAAAATATAAATAAATAATGTAGGCCATGTTTTTCTCCCCAATGGGTTTTTGAAAGGTTTTTCTAAAACTACAGAATGTTTCCTTGTTGCTGTACCCAATTATTTTGTTTCATCAAATATTGAGCCAAAGGCATAGGGATACAAATTAAACACCTCAAAAAATCAAAATGTGATCCAAAAATACATGGCATGTCTTTAAAAGAAAAGCACATGTTTTTTCAACTAGCTCAAAGATGCAATTTATCAACATATGATGGTCTTTAAAGTCTGAAGCACCAGCAAAAAGAAATTATTAAAATTTCAGAAACCATCTCTGGCATGCCAATATATCCATTATTTTTGGTTTTGCATCTTGGCATGGTCTTCGCTATTTCTCCTTTACAGAGTATATGCATTTTGCAATATCTTTTCTCCTTTACAGAGTATATGCATTTTGCAATATCTTACACATCCTTCACTTTGTATAAAATCCTTTATTTTTGCATCATGAATCACTAATCACAAACTTACTTATAATAATTGTAATTAATCTTTGTAGATATGAAAAGTTTCATTTATTTAGTTCTGACAGCCCAAAAGAAATTTACCATAAAATGCACGAAAGTTTGTTGTTACACCTAATTTACAGAAAACCACCAGAGATCTATGGTTTTCATATTTTAAATAATTACTTCCCTTTCCTAGACAGCTTAATTACTTTATTTACTTACAGAAGCATAAATTTTTATTTACATTTAAGACTAAAATTAAAAGATTTTAGAAAAATAAAACTTATTTTAAGAACTGAAATTCAGTTAACTGATTAAGCTATGTATTTTGCTGTGTAACATATAAAACTAATCTCAGATAATTAAACATTAGAATTTGACCTTAAAGCTCCAAGAAAAGAGAGAGAGAAAATTCCCTGATAATAAGCAATCAGTTTTCATAAGCATGTACCTTAGCTTTCGAAATTCTTTCTTAAACTGTGAAGACTTCTTTATTAAGTTTATCATTTGATTCAGCGTTGCAAAATGTTTGGGAATTTTCACCATTTACTAAATTTTCATTCTAGTGATTATTGCAGTAGAAATAAAATTTCTTCCAGTTATAGAGTATGTTTCCTCTTCTCCAATATTTTCAAGCATCTAATGTGCATATTTTGATATCTAACAAGGTGATAAAGTACTCCCCCCCCCAAAAAAAAAAAAAAAAAATTACAAAACAAAGAAATATTTCAAAAAAAGAGGAAAAAATCTGAAATCTTTCAGATTTTAAATTGTCAAAGTCCCTTTGGACATTGGGTCTCCAATTTTCGTTTTTTTAATTTTTTTGCGTTACATTCATTTATTTATTAAATATCACGTTCTTCGCACTTAAACCATAAAATTCAGTTCAACAGCAACATATAGCAGCAGCAAAATAGTTTTAAAGTGAGCATATCTTTAGAATTTCTGATACACAGACTCGCGCACTGGAGATAATTTTTTTTTTTTTTCTGTATAACGTTGCCATTGCTTGCTTTGAAATCCTTCAGTTTGTTAATCAAAAATTCGTTAAAGTTTTACAAAATAGGAAATTGATAATAAAACAAATTCCCAAATTTCAAATTTGGTATTCCACATGCCCATATTCACAGGAGGATTACGTCATTCAAAATTCGATGGCTCTATGTACCATTGTTTTATCACAATGCAAGAAATATACACACATTTATCCATATTTTTCATTACTGAATTTCTTTAAATATAACACAGGGTGATAATACTTTGTGGCAACAGTTTGAAAAGTGATTCCCATTTATGGTGAATTAATGCAAAAATTGCAAAACGAAAACAATAGTCCTTCAGGGACAAAGCCCCTTTGGACTAAAAAAAAAAAAAATAATAATAAATTATATAAGAAAAAGTTACACCTGCCCCAGACATCACATTGCTGATGCTCCGGTTGGTATAGTGTTTAGCAGAGGCTAACTGCTAAACCAAACTTGAGTGCTGCTCGGACTCTCATCACCTAAGCTTGATTGTTTGTTAGCGTCATTTCCCCTTTCTCACATATGTACAATTGTCTACACTGTGTAGTACACTCTGGACATGCTCTAAATGATGAGATAGAAAAAAAACTGAGAAGTTCGATCATTTCCAATAAATGCTTCAAAAGCAAAGTGTTCATCCTTTTGAGGGTAATCACAGTGCTTTGGAGAAAAAAGGCAAGCATTTCAGAAATGTGCACTCTTGCTTCTCATTAAGGATAAAAAAACTTTAAATTGGCATGAGAAAAAAGTACAAAAATGAAACAAGAAAAATAATGAAGGGTAAAATACTTCATTTTCTGAAAATAAGAAATAAAGAACTACATTCAATCCCACACAGTAAATAAAGAATACCAACAATAATTAAAACAGAAATATTCTACTTCATGACATGCATGTGTGCCACTCATCTTGTTATGTGCATTTACATCTGCCATATAGCAGGTGTCCTTAAAGTGCTCATATAACTAAGACCAGGGACAAATAGAAAGGGCTAGCTCATTTCTTTGTTTGACTCCTTGCTGATACGAGCCTAATGGGGGAACTTAACAGGCAGTAATCTGACCTCACTGTGATGCCACCTGTTCTGATTTCCGGCGTTTAAAACTGTAGCTTCATTCAGCTGCGAGACGATTTTCTAGAGGTTACATATCCCAAATTAATTTTAATCATATATATATCTGTTTTCTAATAATGTATATATTTAAAATAATTTATATATATGTAATTTTAGTCAGTTTTTATTTTAAATTCTATATTGTAAAGTATCGTTTACGTAACATGGCTTTTTGCGCTGTAGTAACGTGCCGTAGCACTTACACAGAAGTACGAAAGGATGAGATATTTTATTTCATGGGACCAAAGGATCCAAATGAGATTTTGCTTTTGACGAAAGAATGGATACACAAATGTCAAAGACAAGATTCTATTAATGTAAAGAGTGGAAAATCTGCAACGAACATTTTCTATGCAGTGTTTATGATGATATGAAAAATCGCTTGTTTGGATAGCCACAAAAAGAAACTGTTGAAATGGAATGCTGTGCCGAAAGTAAATTATGATGACAATAATAAATTGAAATTGATGACAATAATAAATCAAATTTTAATGATTTTGGAATAAAACTCACAAATAAAAATGTAGATATTCCTGAATGCCCTAAGTTTAAGGATAAACAAGAATGCACTGATAATTTGAAGAACAAAATAATATCCTTAGAAAATTGTATTAAAGTATTGAAAAATAGGGAAAAGAAAAATTTTAGAACGTTTGTTCAGTGGCAAAGAAGGTAAAATTGGTATATCTTTACCTAGTATTAGTAAATTAAAGAAATGGTGCGCTAAATTTTAGTGTAGTCCAAGAATTTAAAGTGATGTTCTTACTCTAAAGAAGGAAAGAAGTGAATATTTGTATTCTGTAGAAAAAATATGCGTTCTCAATTTCGACAAAATGCATATAGATTGAAAACTCTGCTATGACTCTAAACTGGAACAAGTTCTCTGTTCTTTTCAAAATTTTAATTAGAGGTCTCATTTCGCGCTCTGCCTCAAATTACTGAGAAACCACGTTTTAGATAAATGATTTGTTTTAGAAGATGGAACTGTTTCAAATTTTGATATTATTAAAGAGGTTTTAAATAGAGATTGAGAAGAAATCATATTGTGTCACAAACTAAAACCGAATTATTTAATGGTCAAGAGACAAAAAGTCGCTCCAGAGAAAACATTATTTTCAAAAAGTACCACAAAAGGTATACTCCACCCCACAGGAAATCAAAAAGCATCTGACTTCTATGAGTTAATCGATAATATCTCTGGTATTATGAATAGTACCAAAATAGTACCAAGAATAACAGGTATTTAACAAACTAATTTTGTTAAGTACTTGTTAAAGTTATTCTTATTGTATCCTTTGTAACTAATTATTGATTAGATTTTATGCTAGATTAGCAATCTAGATAAAATATAATAGTATAAAACATCAAAGTAATTGGCATAAAAAGACCTGCTTCCTTTACTCATACTTTTGAAAAATTAAAAGTACTGTATTAGATACTCTGAGTAAAGCTATTTTGTCAAAATTAAGGTAACAATCTTACATACATTTATTTAATTGTAATATAGATATAAGTATAAATTACAAAATTATTTTAAAAATATCTATTATTATATTGAATCGGAAGAGAATTATAACAATGTAAAATTTACAATTAGGCAAAAAATCAAACGTAGGTTAGCAGAAATGTTGCCATATATGTTTAAAACTATGTCAATGTAAAATTGTTTTTTGAGTAAATTTAAATAGCTGCTATTATAGTTATCTTAGAAGCAGTATAAAAATTCTCTCAGTTAACATGCAGATAAAGAAATTATTAGAAATAAACGTGCATTGAATAAAAAACCTGCAAATAAAAATTTAAAAACCCCATGGAACTTTATGTTAAAAGAGTAGCACATTTTATCTATTATTTTAAAATTGAGTAAGTATTATTAAATTTTTTAATGGTTCAGTCTAAAATGCATAAAGCAGTAACATTGTCTCTTCCAAATTATAGCTATCTTTCACACACACCTCATTTTAAACGCTGGTTCAAAAACACTAATTTTCAAGCTGTGAATTGCATCTGCGCGCTCAGTGTCATCATGACTACGTCATCACTTCTCACTTTCTGCTTCAGGGGAAAAAGCTCTATGAGCTAGCCCTTCTCTTCTAAGTCCTGACTAAGACCTGCCTCCAAAAATGAAACAATCAATATAAAAAAATCTGCCTGTTATTTAAGGAGAAATTTATTGATCAAGAGGGAAAAAAAAAAAAAATTTATATGACCTTACACTAAAAGAATGAGAACCACCTCCAAAATTCCCAGTACAGCAAATTTATATTTTTATTTATTTATTTTATTTATTTGTTCTGCACATGGAAAAATAAAATTAAATAAATAAATCATATTATAAAATTTTACATTTTTATTTAAGAAACTTATTTTTAAAAAAAACTTACTTTAAAACAGCAGCATATAAATCATGGTACTTTTTGCCTAAACTACTTATCATTAAGAGAGCACTATATAAGTAATCCTTATCAGCTGAAACAGAAAGCAAATTTTTCTATAATATAATGAATTAATTCAATATCATAAAGTTATAAAAACAAAAAACACTTTTATTGGTATGTCTGTTTAAAAATTTGAGCGCAGACTCCAAACTACAGCAAAACTTGCAATTAATCAATGCACAAACAATATTTTTACAAATTTGAAAATGTGCTAGCAAAGTAGTAAATTTCTTAATTTAGCCATTAATTTAATTACATTCAACTTAAATTTCATAAACAGAGAAAAACTGAATAAATAAAAATACTTCTCATAAATTACACACATATTAAATTAGAAGTTCCCTTTTTGTTACTCAAGCAAAAATATCACTAAATCTACTAATATATTACAGAAGCAACCATTTTGAATCATAAATAATCGTAGGAGAAATTAAAATCTTTGAGGTTTGGGGATTCTGATTTCTACAAAGAGTTTTAAAAAAATTAATTCTAGATAGAATTAAGAAAATACGGAACTACTCTCATATATGCTCTCGGTTGGCGACATTCTTCTCACCAAACATTTTTGGCGAGAAACTCCAAGCCGGCCATATAACTACTTAAATTTTTTGTCTACATTTCAAACTTTAAGCCTAAAATGTCTGCAAAAACCATGTTTTGAACACACAATTTAAGCTAAAAATCCGATACAAAAACAAAAATTTTAGATAGCAAAAACATAAAGTTTCTAACCGAAAATATTTGACAAGAATCCATGTACACAGCAATATGTTTAAAAAAAAAAATCACAGAATTGCACAATCTATGCAGCGAAGGAATCTACGAACTATGCACACCTAGCTTAAATAAATTAACATAACAATGATAAATTTCAAGAATACCATGTACACAGCATTCTGTTTAAACTTTGAAAAACATCTACAAATTGCACAATCTAGGCATTGTGCACTAATTAACAAAATAAACTACCGTATTTGACTGCATATAAGACGTACTTTTTTTTCCTACATTTGGTCTCAAAAATGTTACCTGCGTCTTATACATGAAGGACGCAGGTTAACTTTTAATACTGAATGCTATTTTTAGCTCGAATAAAGGTCTACACACACATAACTTTTTCTACATCTGCCATAATTATTTTGCGCATGCAAGAAATATCTGTCGCCAAAGCTTTAAGTTGATGTCGAAGTTCGAACAGGTTCGATGGTCACATTACATCTAAGAAGCCTTTCCTTCTTTACATAGACTTTCTTTGACTCAGCCGACACATGTGTCGGTATCAGTGCTATTCTGTATAAACGTCTCGGTATCGGTGCTTAAAACTATTTGTTTAAAAAAAAAATACCCTGGAAAATATGACTACAGGAAGCAAGAGATTAAGCTATACAATTCAGTATAAACTAGGAGTGTTAAACTACGCCAAAGTGCATGGAAACGGAGCAGTAGCAAGGCATTTCGATCCACCTACTACCAAAAAAGAGATACGTTCTTGGCGACTGCAAGAAGATCAACTGAAGACTGCTAAAAAAACAAAAACATAACCTTTGATGACCAGCTCCATCTTGACCTGAACTTGAAAATGCCGTAAAAATATGGGTGATAGATAAGGGGGAATCTGGGATAAATGTTTCAACCAAAATGATAATCAATGAGGCCAAAGGATTTGCAGAAAAGCAAGCATGGTAATCAGAACTTTTCAGGGTCTGAGAGCTGGTGCTACAGGTTCATGAAAATGCAAGGCTTATCAATGCACACAAAAACAACTATTGCACAGAACATGCCAGCACATTATGAAGAAAAAATACTAGCATTTCATAGGTTTGTGATAAATGCATGCAAAAAAACTTCTTTTGAGCTTGGTCAAATAAGAAATATGGATGAAATTCCACTCACATTTGATGTACCATCCAACAAGACCGAGTATTAAAGGGTCTAAATCAATAACCATAAAAACCACAGGTCATGAAAAAACCTGATATACGGTAGTTCTAACATGTTGTGCTGATGGCACAAAACTAACACCGTTTTTCATATTCAAAAGAAAAATTCACCTGAAAGAAAAACTTCCAACGGTGTAATTGTTCATGTTCATCCGAAAGGCTGAATGGATGAAGCTGGAATGAAACTGTGGTTACAGATGGGCACGACCTGGTGGACTCTTAAGAAAACCCTCTCTTTTGGTTTTGGATCAGTTTAGAGCCCATAGAACTGAAACCATAAAGAATAAAGCGAGAGAATTAAAAACCCAGATAGCTGTCATTCCTGGTGGACTGACTAGCTGAAGCAATTGTTAAGTCCTTTAAGAAGTGCGGAATCAGTAATGCTCTTGACAGAACAGAAGACGACGCATTACTCGAAGAAGGTGATACTAGCAATGACGGAAACAGTAGTGATGACGATATTCTAATTTTCGATGATGATGATAGTGAAAAGGATTTTTAGGGTTTTGAAAGTGATTAAAGTCTAATTTTATGATAGGCAACATTTTCCTTGAATCTGTGTTTCTGTGTTTTTTGTTGTTTCTGCTTTATTTTATATTATGTTTCATTGCTTGCCGTTCATTCATTTATTCATTATTGAAATTTACATATCATGTTCAAAATAGCTTGCCGTTTGTTCATTTTCCTTAATAAAAATATGTTTGGTAATTGCATTCAATGCTTGTTTATTTGGCTTTTACGAAACGTGAGAACTAAAAGAAACCACATTTTAAGTTATTGTGGTACCGAGCTCTCGCATGGACTATTGAAACTTTTTCCTCTTGTGTGTGGCCTTCTAAATAAGGGTGAGTCTTATATGACGTCAAATACGGTAACTAAAATAAATTTCACGCAATTCAAAAAAACAACAATAACGATAGAAATTTGTATTAAAAAAAAACATGAACATTACATTCTACAGAATAAGAACTAGAAAAGTACACTAACCATGAATGAATGCTTCTTTGAACAACAGAAATACCAAATTCAAACATCACCAAAACAATTTCACCACAAATTTGTTAAAAGCATCTTTTCTGGTTTCAGAACAATGATGGTAAAATATATAAGACAACAAATAAAACTCAAAAACACATTTCCGAATATAAGTATGCAACGTAGCTTTAACATGCCGCCTCGTAATCTCTACCGTATTTATGACAGCCAGACTCACTATCCACAAAACTGATACTATGTTTCACAAATAAATGTTCAAAATCGTATTTTCCTAAAAACGTGTAGAATTTCCAGCCACCCAACTAAACTTTTGCCAACACGTCTTTCAACGCATCATTTAAAACCACACAGCACAGAACCAACTAGCAACTGAACCCAATCCAAGTTTCCACGTAAAAAGGGTTGCCATAAGAAACCAACATCGCCCCCAAAACCATCGCAGAACATGCAATTGTGCCAAAAACCAGCGCACAACACATATTGCTGCATTTGGCAATCCGAGGGCACATATAAGAGTAGAGCCAAATATACATATCATATCAATAAAAATACTTATAATTCATTTATAAACTACGAACATAAAGGTTTATAAGCAGCATAAAATTATCTAAATTCAGAATTAAAAAGATTATCTAATTCAGAATTCATACTTCATATGCTTAAATTAGATAATCTTTTTCTATAAAATGATTCTTCATTTGCCTGAATGTTTACTTTCCCACAAAAACAGCTTCAAGTGTTTCTGTACTTAAATTCGGTCAAAATACAATCCCCCCCCTTTTTTGTAGTAATAGAAAAAAATTATTCCACACGTTGCATTTTAAGTACATTTTGCTGTGGTAAAATCCAAAAACATTGCATTTAAAAGCTGTTTTGAATGGTTTGTAACTGAAATTTAAAGGCTCTATTCAGTTAAAAATTGAATTAAATAGCATTCAGGTTTTATAACTTCCGTTTCATTAGGAATTTGGTATTTCTTTCAATTTTACAGCTCTGCCTTTGTGAAAATACATGCCATTTACAGTTACCTTTTATGTTATGTGCAACTGAAAAGTCTTTGTCGCTACAGTAAAGTGCATGTTTACATGACTTAATGCATAAAAATTCTGTAGAATATGAGTTATGAAGAATATGAGTATGATTAGTTGAGCCTCTTATTCTGAGGTAACATAATTCATGAACTTAAAAAGCACCCAGTTTAATCACAACTCCCAAAAACCACATGCAACATTTTCTTTCCATACATAAACAAACAGGATCTCCTGGCTACACAAACCCTTCACTGCAAGGTGCTTGATTGGACAGATAAGGGCTGGAATTTACAAAACTAAAATTGGTTTCTCTTAAATCAGGATCAGCATCAACTTAATATGTGATACATGATGCAATGAGCATTCCACCAATCAGCAGAGAGAAATCAGCAAGTTTAGTTTTACGTACCATCTCCCTTGCCTCCCTTTTCCTGAGTTTTTTCTGTAGTTCATATTTTCTCTAAAATTTCTCAGAAAACTACTTAGAATCTATAATAACTGGAGTCTATGCTTAAGTTATGATATTTAGAGAAAATGACAACAATAATAACTGAAGGAATCACCCAACAAATAATATAAACAGAGCTAAGAGAATTTCGAGAATAGAATACCACACATTAAATTTAAATATTTCAAGGATATCAAACATTAAATATATATATCTAGCAAATTTTTAAATGCCCTTAATAAAATCACTGACAGATTTGAATAAATTTTATGCATATGATAAATTTTCAAGTACTTATTATTACATATTTTTCACACTCTTAGTTTTATGATATATTTCTGGGGAGGGGAATGATATTCAATTATATTTTACATCTAAAATGCAAGACTAGATACATTAGATGGAACCATCTAAATGAAGAAGTAAAGATTATACAAAAAAGATGATTGGATATGGCTGTGATTCTTGAAGGCACATAATGGCTCTGCTAATAAAATCCAGTTTTACACAATGTGCATAGCTGGAGAGGTAAACACATTTTGACACACAAATGCAAAACATAATAGCTGAATCTAAAGAATATTAGCGACCGAAACATAGAGATGTAGAAATTATTTTCACCAATTACTGACAGTCTCAAGAAAACCAGTATTTCAAATGTCATAGACAGTTCTGATAATATTTAATCTAGCAAGATACCGAAAATAACAACGTGTATGAACCCGTGGCATCAGGCAATGACAATGGTTCATATATCAAGAACTTAGGAATTAATAATATGGTTTGGTTTGGTTTATTTAATTATGGCAAAGCACACTAGGGCTATCTGCCTAAGGGAAGGGATGCCTTTGTGGTGGACTTTCTAAGGGAAACTGGTTCGTATACATGTTACACATGGGGAAAACCATGAAAACGCCCATGCAGCCAGCCCGTTCGCAGGATTCGAACCTCGGACCGAACTACCAGTGTTCAGCGACTTTACCGCTCGGCCGCTGGTGGGCAATTAATAATATGAAAAGCTGAGTTAGTTATTCCATTTTTAATGGTCTCTATACAATTTTTATAGATGCCAGCAGCCATGTGTTAATCCCTTTTTTTTTTTTTTTTTTTTTAATTCTTTTTGTACTCAGAATGAAAGAATTACTCACATGCTGTTTACACAGAAAAACTGCAAAGTGCTTGGAACATGCAAGTTAAATTTTAAATATTAAACTCGATTTATAAAATCATAACTTCTAATCAAGTGAAGAATAATTAACAATAAAGTCCTAACTTTGAAATTGATATGTTTGATTTATAAAATCATAACTTCAATGAAATATTATCAATTGACTTCAACAAACTTTCTTTATTAATAAAACACACAACAAAAAGGATAGAAAATAAATAAGGAAATACAGTACATATATTATCAATTTCGAAAGAATATCAGCTTCAAGTCATAACTGTCACAATAATTTACAATGCTGAATTAGATCATTCTTCCCTATATAAATTTTAAGTTGTTTGTAAGGTTTTATTAGTAAGTGATATTTTTTTATTTATGTAGGTTGCTATTATCTCCTCATTTAAAAAACTGCAAAGGCTTTTTTAAAATAAAAATAAAGTGGAATTTTTTATGTTTTTAAAAAAGAAGTAATCTTGAACAAATCCAAGACAGGGAGAACTCTTGTCACAAAAAGTTTACTTCTGACTACTAAGACAGTTTTACCAACACGAAAAGTATTTTCAAAGTTAATTTCAAGTTAGGTTGTTTCCCAATAAGATTTCTTTTTCAAAAAATCCTTAAAAATATTCAGCTAATTAGATATTTTATTTGTCTTAAAGTTATTAATAGCTAAATATTTCAAGTTTAATAAAATTAATAATATACAAACTCGACACACTTTTTAGGTTTACAAGCAAACAAGTAAATAAACTGAAAAATAACTTTATTACCAGGCAACATTCTAATAGCCGTCAGGATGCGCTCAATCCACTGAGATGCTATATTTTTTCCACTTAAAACTATACCCACTTGGATCAAATGAGATAAAAGTTTTGCACAACAAACTTTCATTTCTGAAGAATCCTCCTGTAAAGATTGAAAGTAATATTTAGGTAGGACATATATGTATTAATATATTGTTAAATAAACAATTAATGAAAATGTCAAAACCATTTATACTGTTCAGTTTCATTATGTATGACATCTTGAATGCAATGAAAAATTCATTAATTTAAGGCACATTAAGGCAATTATGACATCTATTTTAAGCAAATTAATGCATATTTCAAACCTTAAACAGCTTTAAAAAAATTCATAGTTTAGCATAAATCTTAAGCTCTTCATGAATATAAGCAAGTAAAAGCCTTTTGAATAAGATTAATACAAAATTTGAATAATGGTTTATTTTATAATTTACAAAACATTCATATTTATAAAATTAAAATAATTCTTGGATGATTTCAGACAGCATTTCATACAAAACAATTTTAAACAAAATGTACTTTTTTAGAGTACTAACATTAAAAATATTCTGTTATACTGAATATCCATGCAAAATTACATTGCATAACATTGCCACATTACTAAAACTTCAAATTTCATGAACTGCAACTCAATTGCATTATAAGTTAATGCAATTAAAACAGCACTAACTATCCAAGATGGATGAAGGCATATACAAAGAATTACAGCATCCATAAAGACTAAGATCAAATGTACAATGAATTTTTTTTTTTCAAAAAATATGTTTAATAAAGATTCAGGGACCATGTGACAATAGACAAATCATGTAGGAATATCAATGAATCATGTAATCCAAACTATGAACTAGAATTTATATGAATCAGCTTTAAGTAAGGAGTGGGGAGAGTACAAGACTAAGATGATTGTTGGTAATGCATATGAATGGGAATTAAAAATTTTAAACAATCTCATAATGTCTCGTGTAAAATTCTCTCAATGTCAAGCAATTGTGTAATGGTCTTTCAGTACAAGAAATGAAAAATAATAATTCTTTAGATACTGCATTTACTCTAAGATTAATTTGACCAGTGAGACAATTAGCTGTTTTCCCATGCTTAAAAAACTGTTCTATGTTCTTAACCAACTACTCGTTAGAAATTCCTAGTATTCTAGAGACATCCTGCTATGTTTGACTTGCTTATGAGTCAATCAATCCTTCATCACTCAGGGTTCAAAGCCACATTTTAGTTAAAAAAATAAGCACCTATAAGCACTTTTCAAGCACGTTTTAAGAAAAAAAAATAAGCACCTGCCTAATTACATCATACACAACTGTATAACCTTAAAAATTAGACTTGTAATTTAAAATATGAGAAATGAAGTACTTATTAAGAGAGAATAAGCATTACCTCAACCATGGAAAATAATTACTTTTTTTTGTTTTTAATTTTAAATAATAGACAGAACTAGTTTACAATGAGAGGGGAAAAAAAAAAAAAAAAAAAAACCTATGAAGAACTAAACTATATTACAAGATTTAATGATGAAATTTCAGTTCAAAATAGAGAAAATAAATAATAATAAGGCATATTTATTGTATTCGCTTGGAACCTAATAATAAATGCAATTTATTTTTCCACTCATATTGATATTTAAATAGTTTAAATCTAAATTCTGAACATTTTCTAAATTTTCATTGTATATCAGTTTTCTCTTAACAGATATTGCAAGCAAAGTAATTTAAGTAAAAAAGAGGAACATTTCTGTAATCAGAAGACAGAAATTTGCTTCATGCAGTCATCTTTAACAGTAAAAGCTTAACTAACCCGCATACTTGGAAATTGGCGAATATTCGGACAGTCGAGCGTAACTTGAAGGAGCGGAGTGGGGGGGTAGACTGTAGCCGCTCTTTAGATTTTTCCGCTAAATAAATGCTTTTGACATTTCAATATGTGCATCATATAAAAATAAACCAACGGAACTAAAAAATATTCCGCTTAGCAAGCACAGTAAAACTCTTTTAAGTGCTCATAAACAAAGCTCAGACTGAACATCAAAATTAATTATCTCTGCAAAATATCGCAAACATTATTGCGCAATACGTGCGCTGTAATTCTTCCCTACGTGATATTACGCAATTGGAATCAACAACTGCCGGTATTGGGAGAAAAAAGAACTAAATAACTGGGGTGTTTTTCATTCTAATTTTCAACAGACGGCATTAAATTTCTGGAATAGAATCATTCTTCGCTTGGGTTGGTAGACTGCAGAACTTTTAGTCCTATTCAATCCAGATTGGAAAGTGATCCCCCCCCCCTGAAAAAAAAGGTCTGTTGCTTGTTTTGCAGCGAACTGTAACAGTTTCAATATTCAAGATTTTGCGGAGAAAGGAAAGACCTCCCAACCTTCGTACTGTATAATGTATTGGCCAAAAAAATTAAATTATTTTGACTATTTGATTACTTTCCCTTTATTTAAGCCATTCCCAATATTATTCCTTAGAAAGCTAATCTGTGTTAAAACACAACCATTTTTGGAAGTTTACTATACTTCAGCAGTTACTGCAACTATGTTATTATAAACATTCATACATATGCTCGTAATATAAGCATAATGATCACAATAAACACGAATATGAACTGACCAAGCAGAACGAGAATGCAAATTTTTAAGATATTGATAGAAATTCAAACGTGTGTAGTATTTGGGTGGGAGGAAAAGAATGCCGAATGTAACGGAATTTTCTACTGCTTTCGCAATTCTTTGACCAATAGAATGACGGGCACCTGTCTGTACTCTTCATGCACACCAAAGGTTAAAAAACAAACAAAACAAAAAAAGCACTAAAAGCAAAAAATAAGCACTAAAAACAAAAAAATAAGGGCTTTACAGAAAAAGTAAGCACCTATAAGGGCCTTTATATTTTATTTTCAAATATAAGGACTTATAAGCACTTATAAGGACCGCTACCCTGTCACTTCTGGCCTTCATTTAAAGTTTACCTTTCAAATGTAATTAACAACCACTTTTGAACTTACAACTATACATTTAATCAAGATATCCACATGAAATCAAATATGTCTCCCTTCATACTTTATTCATGTGTATCTTACTTGCACATTTTAAGGGTTATATATGCAGCAACAAGTTTTTAGCTTTCTGCAGATATAATAAGTATACATAATAATATCCAGTGGAATTTTTATCTATGTTTATTATAACTGACATTTTTACAATTATCCCTTAATTTTGAATGCTAGTTACCATAGTTGAGCAAAATGTAATTGCATAGATTATGTAATTACAATAACATCATAACCGCTTTTTATAAGTGCAATTACAAAGCAATTTGTGAAATCTAAATAAAATTACAATGTAATTACAATATCTAATTACAAGTACAATGTGAATTACACAGGCCTGAGATCTTGTGTTCATAATTGAAAATTAAAGTAAGCCATTTCAGATAACAATTTATTAAATAAAGGAATGATCACCTATACGAGAATTATTAGTATTTTCAATCTGGAATCATCCTGCTTAACTTCTGCTTATACTGCAATTTTGCAGCAGTGGCATAAGTTATGAACTGATTCTTTATTAAATACTACAAACATTTTCAGTTAATAAATAAAAGAAATTCATTTAAAGCAGAATGCATTTACAGGAATAAATATAAGCAACTTTGTTAGGCACATACATATATGTGTTTTACGATGTTCAGCGACAGACATATAGATTTGAATTAATCTTTTAAAGAAAAGCAAAAAAGAATGCATATCTATGAAAAGGGATATGTCACAAAGGACTTGTTAAGAGAAACTGGTACACAAGAAATAAATCACAAAAGCTAAATTTTGCCTTCCTGTTACAAGGGGATCAGTTACATGTCTAAACTACATGTACTTCATATTTTCATTCTACTTTTAATCCCTGATCAGCCCTAGCTGGCAGAAACATGGCCCTGATTTATAATCATCCTGCTTGATTTCTAAGTGCCATAAAATTCCCCAAAACCATATTAACTATGAATTAGTTTTTTTTTTTTTATTAAATGACAAAAATATTATCAATAAATATTTAATACAAATTATTTACTTACAAGTGCATGCACCTGCACAAATCACAACTTCCATAAGAAATAAAGAGGCAATACACAGTTAAGTGCCTGTAGATGACTGTAGCTAAAAGAAGGTTAGGTTTTCAAGGATTACAGCAAGCATACAAGGGCTACCTGCTTGAGTGCAGAAGTATTATTGTAGAGGATGTCCTAAGGGAAACTCTCCCATATTCATATTACATGTGAGGAAAACTGTGAAAACTTCCATGCAGTCAGCCCATTTGCCAAGATTCAAACCCGAATCAAACTATTAGCATTCAGGGATTTTACCACTAAAATGCTGATGGGCACTGCTGGTAGTGAAAAAAAGGCCTTCTATTCAATCCAAAACCAACCAATTTAAATTGTTGAGTGAACTCCAAATTTCAGAAATGGTATTATTTATTAATTATGCCTTTATTAAACATAAGCCATATTTTCAATAAGTAATTTAAAAGTATTATTTTGACACAAGTGTGAACTTGGGTTTCCAAATTTTCTGTAGCTTCAGACAGAAATAAACAAATAGAATACAGTACAAAGTCCGAAATCTGAACTTGTTGGGGCTTCGGCGATTCCGGATTTGGGATTTTTCCGGATGTTAGATTATCAGTTCAAAACTAGTAAGATAGCATGTAGAAATTATAAAATTAAAAATATGAAATCGTAATTTATGAAATAATGAAGCATTTATGATCTAAATAGTAAATTTTTAAAAAAAAAAAAAAGCTTAATATTTATTTGTTTATTTTATGAAACATTTCTTTAATGTAAATTGTTTAAAGTTAATTTTTCGTCCTAACATTTTCTCTTTAATTCTATAGACAGACATAATTTATGTTCAGTTACAAAGTTCCATTGGTCAAGTCCTGTAATTGCTGTGTTGAGAATTCCGACTAAATTGACAATCGAAACTTTTTCACTTTCAATAATCTCTCTGTCACTTTCTTTACTATCAGTAGCAGTATTTTCTGGATCTAGAACCATACTACAGACTTCGCCATCCATTAATTGATTGATGATTGGAGCATTGTCATCAAAATCAAAAATTTCTGTTATATCATCTTCATTTATTACCACTTCTCCACATTTCTTTACAAAATCCATTAAATGGAAAATTTCACCGGTGGTATGTGATATCTAAAAGCCCTCAAATTCATAGCTATGACCTTCATCATCCGCACCATGAAATATGGTACCTGACCATAAATTATGTCAAGTATTTTTAAAAGTATCTAGAGACACATCTTCCCACGATCTTGCGATGCTCCACAAAGTATATTGTTGCATGCGTACGGGTTCGTAATAAATTGAATGCACAAGTCCGATGAAAAGTGAATAAAATTTATTCTTATCACAACAAATAAAACAAAATGCTAAAATTTCTTCAGAGATATTCGTACAATATCACAATATCTCACAGTAGTTATATTTTAAACCACTAAAATGTTATACAGAACACAATTCAAAACAAAGAAAGCTAATCCGATCTCACCGCGAATTCGCTATAATAAACCACAAGAATTAAGTAAACAACTGAAATGAGATGTTTTCCTCCAGCTTTTATAAGCTTTTTAATCATGCAAGAGAATTTTCTCATATTTTCTCGATAGCAAAAGCAATTATGAGACATCTATTTACTAAATGTGCGTGCTCCTGTATTTTAACTTTTCCAGCATAGCTTTCTTTTCAAATAAATCTCGTGCTGCATTGCAGAGGAATATAAAACAATTTTAATTACAAATTCTACTAAAAATAGCTAAATAAATACAAAAACTGTAAAAATATTTTATGCAAAAATATTTAAAAAATTCTTGAATAATCTTGCCATTATTCAAGAAATTTAACATGGCTTTTAAAAATCATACTTTATATTTGCATTTCAGCACGTGCACTACTCCGATATCCATAGGCTGAATGATGGAAGCACAATTTGGAGGAAAGAATAATATGGATACATTACATTTCATTAAAACTTTAAGTGAAGTAACAGGACAATTTTTGCATAATCAGGTAAACCAACCAAATGCTGCAGAGCCCTGGTTATGATATGATTTTCAAACCAATCACTCATTAACACTTGTGTCATCTATGCTCTTTTATTTTATTTGCACGATATATAACGGGGAAATCCTTACTCCTTTAAATGCTCGAGGTCATGTATTTCTTTCGATTATGAAGACTTTACACTTGTGCATTACTGCAGCATTTGCGCATGCTAAAATTGTCAATCTCGCTTTGGAATGTTTGACACCAGTTGGAGGCTTTCCTGTTAAGGTTGCCAAGGTATTTTGCGGTACACATTGCCAGAAAAGACCAGTTTCAACAGCATTGTAAATTTGCTAAGGAGATAAATCTACTATTAATGAGTTCAATGAATTCATCTGCAAATAGTTCAGCAGCTTCAGTATTGGCTGACACTTTTTCGCCTGAAATTCTTCATTGTCTTATACCATAGCGATTTTTTTAATTTGTTTAACCAACACGTCGAATATATGCACTCAGTTTTTAAGTTCACTTCTTAGTGAAATATTTCAATGATAATGCTGTCTGACCCATTCAGTCATCACTTTGTCATGATCTTCACCTCCAGCATAATGGATAATTTCCTTTTTCTGTTTTCTTATGTCTTATACAGTTGACTTTCCAATGCCATACTCCTCACATAATTTTCAGATGGATATACCTTTATCCTTTTGGGGGGGCGGGGAGGGCAGCAGCAATTCCAATTTTTGTTAAATGGACATTGAAACTTGCTTCTAGAAACTTTTTTCGAAATAATCAGAAGTTCAAATTTTAATTTTCATAAAATTGCTGCAATAAAAACAACCTGCCAAAAATAATAAGCTGGATTAAATCAATAAGTTAAGGAGCAGCACAAACTGCTATATTGACTGAAATTCTTTGGAATCGGTAAAAGTATAATTTTAGCCTAGCTTAACAACTTCTGCTATAATTATTAGCTATGTATCATGAGATTTGCAATGAGAGCCAAGTTGTTCCGTTAAATTTTGTTTTGCTTCTATCGCACAGTGAACAATTAAACTTAAATTGTATTAGTTATTTATTATACTACTTGCGTCTATTTCTTGCACATGCTTAAGGCTTATCAGAGTAATAAACAAATTAATTCACACAAATACTTAAGGCTAATCGAAGGCCATCACTAGATATCTTACTGATGAAAATCGGTAGATGTACATGTATTGAAAATGAAACGCTAATAGTGTCTTAGGAATTGAATGTTTTATTCAGAAAATACAGTTACAAGAGTAAAATAATCAACTAAAGTGCTAACCTACCTCTGGCCCTGATGTAATCTGTTATCCAGTAGGCACTGATTAATAGAGTTTGGCAGATGTCTTCCTGGGAGATTGCTTACCATACGCATTCCAATTGGTGATTAGATTGGAGCGATCCAAGGATAGTCAAAATGCCTGCTCCTCAGAGCTCAAACGTAATCTATAATGGAGAGACCTGGCAATTACACCAGCCATGGAAGCTTGCAAAAAGTATGAAGAAAAACCAGTAGAAAGTAGGTGTGCATGGCTGGGCATTGTCCTGTTGATTTGTAAACCCAGTGGTTTGTGAAAGGAAGGGCAATCTACAGAGAGTAGAATCAAACAAGTGTTCTGCTGTGCCATAAGGTTGTAACAGATGACAAACAAAAGGGTCCAGCTATCAAATGAAATGTCATCCCAGACCACAACTCCTGACTGTCAGTTGTATGGCAGGTGACAATTAGGTGAGTATCCCACCACTGTCCTGGACTTCTTCAGACATGTCTTTGCTTGTCATGGTTGCTCAGTTTGAAGAGGGACTGATCGCTGAAAATAATTCTGCTCCAGTCTGTGAGATACAAGGTCAAATGTACCTGGAACCAGCAGAAACGTTCCTGGTAGCATGCAGTGGTAAGGGGCAGAAGGTAAATGGCTTCTGTGACCTCAGTCCCCATTCATTGAGTTGCCTATCAATGGTCATTACATTGATTGGTGTTTTGGTTACATGTCGGATCTTTAATAAGAACACATCAAAGGCTGTAAGGGATGATCAAACAATCACTCTGCCCTTGTGTTTTGCTATCATTCTCGGTTGACCTACTTGATGCTCTAAAAGGCTGTGAATCCCCCAGTCTTGCCAACATCATCGAATGGTGATGTCATTCTGGCCTTAATATCTAGCAATCCTCTGATTTGACTATCCTGCTTCATTTGGTCCAAAAGTGCATCCTCTCTCAAATAGTCGCATCTGCTCATACTGTTTGTGATCCCGTCTGCAAGGCATTTTGATTAGTTTCCCACTAGTTGATGAAACCACACTCATATGGAAGTTATGCTTTAGCATTGGAATATCCTCTATTTTATACCCATCCAGATGCTCCACTGCAATGCACTGGAACTCCAGCTAGTCAGTCAGTGGCTGCCAAAATTAATCATTTTCATATTCTAACATAAGTTATGGGCATATGCAGTTTCATCCCATTACGATAAGTCCTTCTCAGTGTGTCCACTTTTTGTTATACAATGCATTATGAATAAATATGTGTAAATTTGGGGGCTGTATACCTTCGAAAATTTTTTTTTTTAATTTTTAAGATTGTGCATTTAATTTTGGCTCTAAAGTAATTAATGATGAAAAAATGAAGAAGCTGAGTTATTTAATGACCATTAATTTTGTATTTGTGGAGTAAAGTAAGAAAACAAGCAAAAAAACAGGAATATTTACAGAAAATTAGAAACACTGTGTTAAAACAAGTATTATATATTTTCACGTTTTGTAAAATGCAAACTCATCATGATATTCTCAAGGAGGTAGACTATTATTTTAAAGCTAGGAAGTTATTTAAAAAAAATTTATGCTAGAATGTGTAATATAGCAAAGAAAAAGCATATTTTCTCATTAAAACTCAACATAAGTTTTTAAAAAATGCATTTATCAATTATTAAATAGTCTGTCTCCTTACTTAAAGTGTTCTAAACATGTATACCGAATTGCATAAGATTTCAATGATAATTTTTAAAGATATTGTGTTTCTTGTTAGCATTAAAACACGAAAAATGAAAAACGAGATAAACACATTTAAAGAATTCAAACACATACACGATTATCTACTTTTAATCAGTTTGTAAACTTAAAATTCCACTGATTTATAACTAATGACCTCTTGTTTTTCAGAATTTACATTTTTTTTTTCCTTCTCAACAACTTTTAAAATTTTTCTCTGCTTTTTAAAGCCAAATCAGGGAATGTTGTTTTTCATTCTCGATATGGTTAACATCAAACCTTTCATACTCATTTGCAGTGTAGTATCCAATATCTATACCTAATTTACTATATCTATACCAATATCTATCCATACGTATAAAAATTAATGAATATTACTCAGTAATAAATAAAAAAACGCTTATCAGCAATGTAAACACAGAATCAAAACACGAGCGAAAATGCGTTAGTGAATTCATAACACACAGCTAGAAAATATGCCAGAACTTTGTTTAGCTGCTATCATAAAAATACTTTTGGGTCTTTAAAATGTAATTAAATAAAGTTTTAAGCCCCCAAAATAAAAGTAAACAAATCTGACACATCCACTTCGGCCTTTTTAATATTTATGTCTTGTGCACTTCCGGTATGATTTTCAAGGATGAGGTGTGAAATAAAGTATCATAACTCCGGTTTAAATGAACGTAGGAACAAAATTCAAACGGTTTTGGAAACATGAGAAATAATACTTTCATTGAGCGTAAGAACAAAAAAGTAGTTTTTTTTACCAAAATCTTGGTTTCTAAGGTATACAGCCCCCTTGCCAATGTATGAGTTGATTGCTTATTTAACTGAATGTGGCAAAGAATCTAAGAAGCAAGAGATCTTTGTGGAGAACTTTCTAAGAGAAACTGATAAAGAAACACATAAGGAAAACCATGAAGATAATCCAAACATTCAGATTGTTTGCCAGAATTTGAACTCCAAACAAACTAGCACGGTTCAAAAGTCTTGTCTACTCAGTTAGTGTTGAGCACAAAACAATTTATTGCGTTTGCAATTACATAGTAATTCTAAATGCTATTGTAGTATAACTGCAATTATACCAGCATTAAATGAAGTTTTAATAACAGTTACAGGTAGAAGTAGGAGGGACATTATAACTGCAATTATACCAGCATTAACGGAAGTTTTAACAACAGTTGCAGGTAGAAGTGGGAGGGACATTAGAAATTTACCAATGGTTAAACCAATGTCATGTCACGTTTAAAACAATGTTATGTCACGTTTAAACCCTAAAGAAGATGAAATGAGTTTATGTCTGGTGGTAAACAGGTATAGTCCTGCTGCATGAACTTTGCAGTTATGCCCTTATTTTGAGGAAAAGCACCCTGCAAGGTGATCCGAGGGTCTCGTACCCCTCCTTCCCTACCACCAAGTTCTCAAGAGGACTTTCAGTTGGCCATGTAGTTTGAGTTCCCCCTGACTGCAAAGACACTATACGCATATAAACATCCATACTTTTTCTGGGAATAAAACCCAGGCCCATCCATATGGCAGTCGTCATTAACCACTAGACCAGCTGGGTGGCAAGTTTTTTAACTACAAAGTAATTGTAATGAATTATCAAGATTAATTAAAGATCTTATATTTTGCTCAATGATAACATTCTGAGAAACTGCTATGTGTGAGAACTTGTGAAATTTTAAAATCTTATATTTTGTGGTAGCATTGCAGAGGGCTGCATCTGGATTATTTCCTTTCGTCTCATTCATAAATTTTTTATGCATAATTGTTCTACAATCATTTTTCAAGAATAGAATTTTATATTGTAAGTTAAAATAATGCACCTCCCTCAAGGGTAATAAAAGCAATTACTAATAAGTTGAATAAAATTAAATTATAATTTTAGCTTATGCACATACAATATATTTGTAACTATGATTATAAATATATTGTAGTTGTAGTTATAAATTGTATAATTATAATTACATTGTAATTATATTAATTGCAATTATAATTACACTGTAAGAATTATCTGCTACTGCAATTACATCATAATTTTATGATTTATAATACAATTGCATTGTATTGCATGATTTATAATTACAATCCCATTACAATTACACTGTAATGTGAATTACAGACACAATTACATTGTACTTGCAACTGAATTACATATATTTGGGATTACACTGTAATTCAATTATTAATCAATTGCATTGCAACTGAATTATGCCCAACTCTATAGTATAGATAAATAACTTTAAGGAAAACAGCTCAACACATTCACTGCCAATCATGCAACGGCACAGGGCTGGCATTATTGCTGAATAGTCAATCACGCTCTTGCACGTGGTGTGGTGTGGTGTGGTGTGATGTCTCAGGTGCCAGTCACATGCTGGCATCGGAAACGCAAGATCTCATTGTTTATTTTCAAGTTCAATCAGCATTATGGTTTGAAACAGGGAACAAAAAATTCATTTCTTACAAAGTTCATACACGAATAACATTCTGAAATATATAGTTTGCAATAATATCACTGCAACTATCTTGTAATAAATTCATTTTTTATATATTTGTTTGTGATATAGTTTTCTACCAAAATAATGCATATTGTTATTTATTTTTATTCACTTTTAAATGCCACATGCCAGCATGTAATGCAGCATTGCAGAAGTAATTTTTGCCTCTAGTGCTGATCACAGGCTGGCGCATAGTAATAAAATTCCAGGCTTAAAGACTTAGTAATCAATGTGGTGCACATAATAATCTTTTATTACCTCTTCTAAATCATATTTCTTATAATAAATAAATCGGGATATGGATACAACCTATTTCTATGACACAGCATTAACTATCACTACAACCTCATATGACCAGCAGCGAAAGTGTTAAATTATATTAAAAAAAAAAAGATAATTCTTACTTGTTTCTGACTGATTTTCCAGATGAAATGATTGTAAAAATAACTGAGATTAATGAACAAGGCTTGGATTCTAAAAAGAGATAACGTTTATTAAAACATTTAATATAATTAGGTTATGTAATAAATCAAAAAAGTACTTAGTATTAAGTAAATTTGTAAGTTACAGATGTCCCAGATATTGGATTTAATATTAAAGTTGGATCTTTTCTGTTATAAGAACATGCATCAAATAATTTTATACAAAAAGCTAAATGTGCCTATGCTGCCTCTTAGCCACAATTCAATTAAATGTTTTATTTTTATTTCTTATAACAGAATTGTTTCCAAACTAAGTTCTAACAGTAAGAGTAAGAAGAATAAGACTGAATGATACAAAGTGTAATATTTTGTTATTTAACAAATAACTATATTTATTATTGAAGTGGCAATGCCATATTTATATGATGTAACCGTTGCTCAGCAATGTAAGAAATTATTTTAAGATTAGTATTCTATTCTGAAGTTTGACAGCTAGTATGAAAATTTTGCCACTTAAGAATTGTACACAAATTATCTACCTCCATAAACTAAAAAAAAAATTTATGTTTTACTAAGAAGATTATCTGTTTTGTCAATTACTGAAAAATACATTACAGTCTTATAAATTTGGAGGTTCCAGTGAGATACTGGAAATTAGGAGTGCAATTGTCAGTTTCGATGGTGCTGGTCTCCTAATCCCAGAACGTTGCTGAAATTTTGAGAACAAGTTTGCTAGTGCCAATTGCCAAGTTTGTTTATTGCAAGGTGAAATGGATGTCAGAAGTCTGCCCTATCAAAGTCAGATTTTGAAGCGGATCATTCAACAGTTACCCTCTGTGTTTCTATAACTTGCGTCCAAGCAAAGAATTGTCAAACAGGATCTTGCTGATCTCTGAAGATAAGATTAACTTTTGGTTTCATAAAAAAGGGTTTATTGAATAAGTATTTCATTTCAGAATTATATTTAAATAGTGTAAGTTTTTCTGTAAAATAACTGAAACTAAAAATTTTAAGAGTAATTTATAATTGATATTTGTGGTAAAGAAGTATTTAAAAAAATTATTATTTAGGCTTTACTGTTATTTGTTTTGAATTTTTTTTTTGTTGATAATTTATATGTGTAAGGCATTCCAGCATTTATTAAAAAAAAAAAAAAAAAAAAAAAAAAACCTGCTAGCTGAGTTTTTGAATTTGTGAATTTGTTGCCAAGCAGGCATGTGGAAAATAAGTAGTGATATCAAACAGATGTAGTGTGATTTGAGTATACTGCAGAATTGGCAAAAGTTTTTTTTTTTTTTTAGTTCTCGCCGTCCAGGCGTGTGGTAGATAGTAACATCATCCCGACATATTACAGATTGTTTATTGTAAAACAATGGCTGCAACAGCACAGCCGGTATAAACTACGCAGTTACCTGAGGAGCCTTTAAAAATCAGAATTCACAATGTCATGTCACGTTTAAACCCTAAAGAAGATGAAATGAGTTTATGTCTGGTTTATTTGAGCGTTAAGCTAAGATGATGAATATACTTGCTGAAAATCAAGTGACTCACCTCATCCCACTGCTGCCTCCTGACATTGTTCAGCTTATTGCTAGAGAACCAGAAGAGGACGCAAAAAAAGTATGAATATGTAAAAACTTTACTGTTACAATGATTTAAATTGAGTGTGGAAAAATTTCAACAACTATTTAATAAACACCAAAAATTTACTGAAAGTACTTAATATGATTTTCTACTATGAATTAAAGAATTATTTAGAAGGATGGCTTACCGGATTAAACATTAAAACTTTTGAACAGTTAAAAGATCTCACGCTGGTTGATCAAATTAAAAAACGTACTTTTCCTGATTTCAAAGAACATTTTATGGATGAATGGACTACCATCATTTCACCTACTGAGATGGTTAAGAAAATCGAAGATTTTGAAGACGTGAGAAAATTAATAAACCTGAAATTTTCTTCCAGTCAAACTGAGAGATTTAACAAAGGATCATTTAAACCTCGTTACGAAAATTTTGTGAAAAAATAGAGCATCCGCCTCATTTTAAGCATTCTGATAGATGGGATGATTCAAAATACCAGAAAGATCATCGACAAAGGAATCAGTTCCAAAACAAAAATCAAGATAATTTATACGACAAAAGATATCAACCACGTTGTTTCGAGTGTGGGTCATCCAAACATTTTAAGCCTCAGTGCCCTTGCTTAAAACCAAATGAAAAGGTAAGTTGCGTATCTTCGAATGATGATTTGTTAGAGACATATACAATTAACGGTTTAGCTAATAAGTATGAAATGCTTATTCTTTGAGACACAGGAGCCACTGTTGATTTTATTTCTCGAAAATACATAGATAACGCAAAAATGACTGGAGAACATGTCTTCTAGGTACAATATCTTTTAAATGACCATTTAGTGTGTCTACCGTTAGCCGAAGTTGAAATTAATTGTGAACTTGGTCATATAAAGACAAAGGCAGCTGTTATTACAAACGATCCCAGCAGATATGTATTGGGTAACAAAATTGCCCAATTGTTCAAAGCTAAATCATTCTTAAATTTAGAAAAAATAAATGCTCTTTTGACACGATCTCGTGAAGAAGATCGGAGTAGAGAAATCGAAATGGAGAAACTAGAATAACAGATGTTTATTGAGATTGACGATGATATTTTACCACAAGCTGATGAGGAAGACTAAGAAATTAAGAAAGTGATTAATGTTAATTCTAAGGAATTAATTGAATCTCAGCATCAAAGCAAAGATCTAGCCTCATTGCTAAGCGAAGCTAAAAGTGAAAATTTCGGCAAAACAAATGATTTAAAAGTAAAGGAGAATGGGTTGTTGATGAAAAAGAAATTAGATAAAAATGGAAATGAAAGGGAATTAATTGTTATTCCTGAAAAATATGGAGATCAAATGCAGAACTATTCATCTTTGATGCAGATCCAAACAAATAATAGTGCTAAAACTCAGGGTAATTTGGTCAATTCTCATCCTCCTAATAGTCAAGCTTCTGTCAATGCTTCACAGAAATCTGACCGACAGTCTAAGCATTCACCTCCTGATGTGAAAACTGAAGTTATTGATATGGAAGCTGACTCACCTTGTTCACCTGGTGATAGGTGTGTAAATCCATAAAATAAATTATAGGTGTGTGGATCCATAAAAGGTGTATCCCATCACCTTTCATGGATAGTGTGTGTGATTATTTCCTTACAAGTTCCCCAGTTCCTGCTTCTACAAAAAGCAGAGATGTGTTTGACAGTTTGTTAACAGCAGATCAAAGAACTTCTGATAAAAGAACTCATGAAGGTGCTTCTAAAGCTAAGAAATTAAAAATACGTTAAGAGTATACGTCAGAAAACTTAGTAAAGAGGCACAAGCATGAAAAAGGATACTCAGAAGTGCCACATTCAATGAGAATGCAAGTAACAGATAAGAACAAAAGTTCATCTCGCAAGGAGCAAAATCTATATGACAAGAAAGAACTGACAAAATTAAATGATTCTCAGTGAAAAATTCTAGATGAATTGCTAAGTACTGCAGTTGAGATGCAAGTCAAGAAGTTTTTAAAGAAACTAAACAGATAAGAGCGAGTTGTTGAATAAGTAAAACTGCCACAAAAGCCTCTGTCACACTCACCTGATTTCAATATGGAGTTTATTTTGCAAATTGATGTTTCAGACTCTGGGTGTCATTTTAGCTCAAAAAGATAAACGAGACAATGAACATCCAGTATTATACCTCAGTAAGTTTACAGAAACTAAACAAAAATATTCTACCACAGAAAAGGAATGCATCGCCATAATATTTGCTGTAAAGAAACTTCAATGTTATTTAGACGGACATTCTAAATTCCTCATGATAACCAATCATAATTCCCTAGTTTGGCTCAAAAATAATGCGAGTCTAAATCCACGACTTATGAGATGGGCACTAGTACTACAACCCTACAATTACATGGTTGTTCATTGAAGTGGTAAAAACCATAAAAATGTAGACGCATTAAGTCATACTCCCTGGCCTGATTAAATAATTTGTTTCTCTATATAGATAAAAAAAAATATTTTGTTCTTTCCTCTCTTCCTCAGTGTATGTTATTATGTTATTTGTTGTATTTCAATTCTGTATTGTGCTGATATTGTTGTTTTGAAAAAAAAAAAATGTAAACTTTAATTCCTAAAAATATAAATTAAAGTTTATCTGGAGGGGGGAGAGGTTGTAATATTTTGTTATTTAACAAATAACTATGTTTATTATTGAAGTGGCAATGCCATATTTGTATGATGTAACCGTTGCTCAGCAACGTAAGAAATTGTTTTAAGATTAGTATTCTGAAGTTTGACCAGCTAGTAGATGTATGAAAATTTTGCCACTTAAGAACTGTATACAAATTATCTATCTCCGTAAACTAAAAATAAAATTTATGTTTTACTAAGAAGATTATCTGTTTTGTCAATTACTGCAAAATACATTAAAAAGTGTGTCACTCAATCTCCTTCTTTGTTTATAGCAATAACTACTCTAACAAATATATTTTTCATACTTAGAAACTTTTTACCACAGTTCAAAATGAGCTGATGACAAAAGGATATTGACTTGCAGGACATATTGAATTGGTGCATGTACCTTTCTATTAAAAACAAATTGCTTAGTACATGTTGTTTTACTGCAAGAAAGAGCCTTAAAATTTACTTTTTAAATTATTTGTAGTTATGCTTTACAACTATGTCTTACTAATTTTAGAATTTCACTCTGTAAGAAAGTATCATACTCCTACGTGCATACTTTCATTGTATGAACGATTATCATGTGCCATTAGCAATTAAAAACCTGGCAAGAACGTAACTGATTTTTCATGCTTCCTACTCCAAAAATATCTAATGATCTTTACAGTTTAAGACAGTAAAACCTTATTATATCAACCTTGAAGATAAAAAAAAAAAATACTATATCATTCTGGAGCTGCAAAAACAAACCATTTTTAGTATAAATGAGCAAGTTATTTAAATAAAAAAAATTATGAACAGTATTTCTTATTATGGATAAAAAATAATTTTTTAAAGTCTTTATATGATGAAGCAAAATAAGATAACTCCAACAATATTACACAGAGCCGGATTCAGACTTGATAAGGTCCTAAGCTATTTGAGGTATGGAACCATTTATAAGTCTGTTATACTATATTTTAAATTTTTGGGAACACCCCCAAGAAAGTGGGGGCAATAAGCTATAGCTTGTGTAGTTTATACGTAAATCCTGCACTGATATTACACAAAAAATGTTTTGAAATTAATGTTTGATTATATTTCTTACTCAATAGACAATCACAAAATGAAAGAAGATTCTTTTCACCAATGTTAAAAATCTTTCAGCTGTAGTTACCAATTTCTTTGGATAATTCTTTATACAGATATTTAGCAGATTCAGCTAGGACAATTTTTTGGATTTCCCATTTATAACCAGACATGAGATTCCATGGAGCAGTTTCTGAGCTATCCAAATTAAAAATAACCGGTCCTTCAAATTCAATTCCACTGCTACTGTTCCCCTTTCCATTCGGGGATTCTCCCCAAATGTTTACCATGTTTTAAATATTCCATTGATTGGAATATTTAAAACATGGTAATGAGTGAAAATGTTCACCAAAATAACATCCCTGAACTTCAGGAAATTTTCAGACTTGAATACATAATTTTTTAAACGAATTTTTGAAGCAGGTGCTATATCTTCTTACAGAAACATTTGCTGTTTTCAGTGTTAACATCGATATTCAGTTTTTGATAATTCTACTTTTACTAGTTTTGTATTCAACTCAAACTCTACTAAAATTTCAGCTTTATCTTTTAATGAGAATGTCTCTTATCTAGATAGCTTATCTGCAAGTTAGATTTAAAGAACAGTGCAAAGGACAAATAGCCAAGTTAAAACATATTTATCAAATAATATACAAATAGTCTCCTATTCATAAACATATCTCATTAGCATAACCCAAAAACTATTTTGCTGCATCAAGTGACCTCCTTTTCCATCCACCACCTAATTTCATATCTTGTATCCATTTCATTTACATAACATCATCCCCCCCCCAAATACAAGCACAGACACATTGCCAAATAGTTTCCAAATGCTAGTGAAAGAAAGAAAATGATATCCAAAGAAACTAGTTTGTGAAACTGATACTGAAAAGAAATATCGACGAATAAATTGACAAAAGTAGTACATATTGAAGTTATACTACTTTTGACTCTTTGAAACTTATTAATAAAATACTTTTCTGGTAATATGCACAGAAAAGAATCATGACAGAGATGAAATAAAAAACATATAAACAATGCTCACTGTATATTAATTCTTTATATACACTGCACAAAAAAAAGGGGGGAGAGTTCTATATCTAAGTTCTACTGGGCCGATTGACAAAATTCAAATTGCGTTTTTTATGCCTCGAAAGCACGACTTAGGATACATATTAGATTTATATATAGCTTTGTTATAGCATAGATATTTTGACACAAAATCGGACTTTTTCTGAAATAACATACCAATTTTTTTTCATATTTCGATTCTGCGACTCAAATTATGCCTAGATATTAAATTATGTAAAATTTAGTGCACAATTTATGGAGAAATTCAAGCATTTATCTTGGCACAATTTTTTTCAGTTTTCGCCAAGAATAATTCACTTGGTGAACATCTTAATATGTAGCAACCAATTTTACTTTCCCTTCCATTATGCTGGAGCGAAAAAAGGCACCTTGCTCCTACCTTTTTACATTGTGCATGAGGAGAAAAAAGTCCCATCGTTTCTACTTCCAAATAATTTTCGAAAAGTGTCTAAACAACATTTGATATTTTATCGCTTTCAACAAATATGCCAAATTTCAAAATGCTCCAATATATAAATTCACGCCTATCTTCAGAAATTTTGACTAAAAAAATTGTCATTTTTTGCAGGTTATGCTTAAAAATACGTCTACTTTAAGATGATGGTAACAATTTTGTAGATTATAATTCAAAATTTTTTTTGAAAAATTTATAAAAATTATTTAAAAATACAAATTTTAAAAATAAATGTAAAAAAACGGGTGAATTTTATTTCGAATGAACCTAAATTTCGAAATGTGAAAAGAAGAATCAAATAAGTTTAATAAAAAAAAGATAAATTAATAAATATATGCCAAACTCAATGAACACTGAGGAGCTGAAATTTTGAGAGCTAATTTTTTAAAAACTACTCGTGCGATTTTTACAAAACTTGGTAGTTTGGCATAATTTGAGTCGTAGAATCAAAATATGGAAAAAATTGGTATGCTATTTCAGAAAAAGTCCGATATTGTGTCAAAATACCTATATTAGAACAATGCTATATATAAATGCAATACATATCCTAAGTCGCGCTTTCGAGACATGAAAAACGCAAATTGAATTTCATCAATCGGCCCAGTAGAACGGGAGATATAGAACTGTCCCTCCCTTTTTTTTGCGAGGTGTACATATAAATTTACATAACTTCATATAAATCCTTTATCACAAAATATCATTGCATAAAAACAATTCCAAATATATATTTGAATTTAGTAGTAAAAATATCATTTGATTCTTAAGACAATAGAAAATTAAGAGCATTTTATTTAGATTTATTTATAAAATAATTTATGAATCATAAACACTCTTTCTACAGATAAATAAATACAATAACAATATTCTGATTTTTAGAGAAAAATATACCTCTTTTTGTTTTTTCCTTCTCCATGTAAACTATTTTGTACTTCCTTCTTCATATTCCTAAGATAAATATTTAAATTAAAAAAATTAAAATATGTATTCAACTAGTATATGTACTGGTAGGTATATTTAAAAAATTAGATAAAATATACTAGTTTAAATTTAAGAAAAGTAAAAATTATGCATATTTCTTTTCATACATAATGATGAATTATTTATGCAACCACCTTAACAGAAATCGCCATATTTTTAAAGACTGCCAAACTCTGACAGTGACATGCATAACAACTTTTCAATTTCAACAAGCAATATTATTTTCATATGCCTTCTTTTGTTATATTCTAAGTTCCAGAAGTTTTTTATGAACCAACTTGAATATTTTTTTTTTTTTTTTTTTTTTTGCTTTAAACATAATTTTTAAGTAAGCACTTGAGGGATTTCCTGACGGGACCTACTGGACTAAAATTTCTCCAGGAATATAATTTTTTGCTGTAAAATGGCTAAATGTAATAATTGCTTTGAATCTACTTTTACAGCAACAAAAACGAAATTTTCACCAGAAGGAAAAAAACAAAACTATGTTTGTATGTAGGTTTATTAATTGATTTTGGGAATAAATATCTAATTAAAACATGGAATATATATGTATTTACGTAATAAGTATTTTTTTGCAATTAACAGATATCATTCTTTCTCGCCTTTTGTGTGAAATAGATTGCACTAACATGTAAGTACCAGAAATCATCAAAACAACTGTTTCATTATATTGCAAATTAACAAAAGCTTTTTTTATTCAAAAGCAATAGTCATTGTGAATTCATTTTAAGTAAACAGTTACCTTGAAGTATTATTCTAGCATGTTACAAAGTCCGATATCCAGACTAATCGGGACTTTGATGATTCTTAAATCTAGTAAGACGTGTAGATGATATGTAGAAATTATAAAATTTAAAATATGAAATAAGGACGGATTTATGACCTTAAAGAAATCAAAATTTACAAAAAAAAAAAAAAAAAAAAAAAAAAAAAAAAAAAAAAAAAAAAGAGGGACACAATATTTACTTGTTTTCTTTATTAAACATTTCTTTCAATATAATTTTATAGACAGACATAATTTCTTGTTCAGTTATGGAGTTCCACTGTTCAAGTCCTGTGACTGCAGGGCAGAGGATTCCCACTAAATTGTCAATTGAATTTTTTTCATTCTCAACAAACTCTCTGTCACTTTCTTCAAGCAGCAACATTTTATGGATTTAGAATCATACTAAAGATTTTGTCATTCACTAATTGATTGATGACTGAGGCATTGTCACTGCAATGAAAAACTTCTGTTATATCATCTTCATATATTACCACTTCTCCACAAACTGGACATTTTTCCTTTTTTTTCAATATCTGTAAACCTTCAAATTCATGGCTATTATTGTAAAACTAAATATGTATACACTACCATTCACTATACACAATATTAGTGATACATCATGATATTGGCGATTAAAGACATGTTCTTCATCCAAATTTGGTCTTGTTTTTATTACGCACTGAGGAAGTTATGACTGAATCAGATCAGTTTTATTATTTATTATACTTGCATCTATTCTATTTTCCACACATGCTTTAGGCTTATCTGAAATCTGAATAAATAAATTCTCATACATCCTTAAGACTTAATAACAAATCAGTTATTCTTAAACAGCCCTAAACGTTATCCTTTAACCTATGAATATCATTTACAAAATCTACTTTTTACACAGCAAAATTTCTCCTTGTCTACACACACAACACTTCGCAATTAACTGAAATCGTTGCCAAGCATAATGTTAACATAAAAGGTTACAATATTGTTTGGTATTTAATTACTAAAAAGAAAAGTTTGAGTCAATTCTCACGTTTTCTGAATTGACAATCATGCATTGATGAAAGCAAAAAAATAATAAAAAATTATTCTCCAGTTTAGTATCAAGAATATAAGTTATTCAGTAAGTGTAAAATCAGTGATGAATTTTGGTAGAATGTTTCAGTTTGAGATGTTTGCCAAGTAAAAAAACAGAGGGAAATTATATGCTAACAAATGGTTGTGTTTCTTCAACATAGGTATTTTATTAAAATTTTAAATAAAATACCTATGTTGAATTATAAATTTCTATAAATAATAAACCTATAAATTTCTTAATTTGACTTAAGTCTAAATTAGTACTTAAGTCAAATTAAGAATCTAAACCTTCCACATACTTTATAATGAAGAACTGGTGCATGCATGAAGCATTTAGCATATACAGTACAAAGCTGAGATCTGTACGTCCAATATACAGAATGATCTAGAATCTTGACCTCAAAGCCACCAACAATCTTTTTAGTTCAAAGGAGCTTTGTCCCAGAAGGACTATTGTTTTTGTTTTGCGATTGGTTCACTATAAATGTCCGTTTCTCTTTTCAAACTGTTGCCACCATTAAAGTCCAGCATTATATTTGAAGAAATTAAATAATGAAAAATCTGCATAAATGTATGTATATTTCTTGCATTGTGATAAAACAAAGGTACATAGAGCCATCGAATTTTGAATGACATAATCCTACTGCAAATATGGGCATGTGGAAGCCCAAATTTGAAATTTGGAATTTGCTTTATTATCGATTTCATATTCTATAAATCTTTAACGAATTTTTGATTAACAAACTGAAGGATTTCAAAGCGAAAAATGGCAACATTGTACAGAAAAAAAAAAAAAACATTTTTATCTCTAGCATCTGGACTGAGTATCGGAAATTCTAAAGATATGCTCAATTTAAAACTATTTTGCAATATTGCTCTTAAACTGATTTTCTAGTTTAAGTGCAAAGAATGTGATATTCAATAAATAAAGGTAACAGGTAAAATGTTAAAAAGCCCCTTTGGACGTATTTTAAAATCTGAAACCTTTCAGTTTTTTTTTTTTTTTTTTTTTTTTTTTTTTTTTTTTGTATGCTTTATGCATGCACATTTTATTTCTCTCCCCCCCCCCCATAATAAGACATGCAGAGAGTCCCGATTCTTAATTTCATTTCGGCACTGTATAAAATACCTCGCTATTGTCAAATGCGCTAAGAAATGTTGAGGATGAAAAATTTAACAAAAATTTCTTTCCATATGCTAAGAATAGATTTCGTTAATGATACTCATAGACCAAACAATTACATTCAGTGCTAACTGATTTGTTATTTACATAAACCCAGAACTGGCGCCAGAGATTGTATGGTGGAAGAATTTAAGAAGATAAATTTTTTTGAATTTAGAGAAGCACAGAGGAACAAAATTAAAGGATGACAAAACTTTTAGAATTTAGGGAAAGCACTGGGACACAAAAATTTAGAACTTAGGGAGGCGCTTGTTAGCGAAATTCAGGACCTGCACAGACTGCATCAAGCAGTAAGATATCTAGAGCCTTCTCTCGATAAGCCTTGAGTATGTGTGGGAATTTATTTATTTATAAGCCTTAAGCATGTTCAAGAAATAGACATGCGTATAGTAATAAAAAAATACAATTCAGGCTGAATTATCTCAGTGCACGATAGAAGCAAGACAAAAGATATTGAAACAACTTGTTTTTCTTCGCAGATCTCATGATAGCTGATACTCTCAACTGATACTGAAGCTGTTGAACTATTTGCAGATGAATTTATTGAACTCACTAATAGTGAAAAGTTATATCAACAATTTTTCAATGCTGATGAAACTGGTCTTTTCTGGCAATATGTACTGCAGAATAACTTGGCATACTATACAGAAAATGCTTCAGCTGGTATCAAAGATTCCCTTTGGATTCAGCAAGACTAACAATTTTAGCATGCGCAAATGCTCCAGAAATGCAGTATAAACTTTTCCTAAACAGAAAAAATACACGACCTCAAGCATTTAAAAAAGTAAAGATTTTCCCAGTTATATAATGTGCAAATAAAAATAGCATGGATGACACAAGCATTAATGAAGGATTGGTTTGAAAATCATTTCATACCCAAGGCTCGGCAACATTTGAATTTGGTTGGTTTACCTAATGACGCAAAATTTTACTGATTGAGATAACTGTACGGCTCATACTTCACTTAAAAGTTTTAGTAAAGGATTATGTATACATATTAATCTTTCCTCCAGATTGCACATAAATCATTCAGCCTATAGCTATTGGAACAGTACATCAGCTGAAATGCAAATATAAAGTAACATTTTTAAAGTCCATGTTAAATTTCTTGAATAATGGCACGACTATTCAAGAATTTTTGAAATATTTTAGCATAAAATCTGCTGTGTGGAGCAATACAAGATCATCGGAGGATGCATCTTCATATACAGTCAAAAGTCGTTAATTCGGACACCCATAATCCGGAATGATCTATAATCCGGACCTCAAAGCTACAAACTTTCTGCGCATGCGTCGCGTTCACGCATGCGCACAGGCGTTTACGAGAGCGCGTAAGACCCTCACGGCTGCGAATATGTTTGTGCGCATGCGCGTTTAATGTGTAACGGAGTTATACGCTAAGCTAAAGTTATCTAAGCGAAAGTATGTTTTGAAATCCGAAATCTGTTTATCAATTTCACGCTGCTCTGCGGCAGAGGGGGGGGGCAGAAACGTCATTATTAGATTATGATAGATTAGAAAGGTTATGTCAAATAGAATTTCCCATATATATTTACTAATATGTAATTTGTATCTACAAAGCGAAAGTATGTTTTGAAATCCGAAATCTGTTTATCAATTTCACACAGCGGATTGGAAGTTGATCTGTCAACACTATCCTTATCTTCAGAGCAGATGTTTTTATTTTATTTGGGTTATAATTCGGTACTAAGTTTAGTATTTCATCTCGATGTACTCTGTCTTTGATATGATTTAAATCAAGTTCCTCATCATTATAATTCGCTTCTGATAGTGAAGAAAGTGACCCAGAGGTTATTGAAAACGAAAACATTTCGATTGACAAATTAGTCGGTATTCTCAACACAGCAATTATAAGACTTGAACAGCGGAACTTTGTAACTAAACAAGAAATTATGTCTGTTTAATAGAATTAAAGAGAAAGCATTATCACATGAAACGAAGCAACTTACATTGAAGGAAATGTTTAATAAATTAAACAAATAAATATTAAGTTTTTTCTTTTTGTAAATTTTGATACCCTTTAGATCATAATTGTTCTTTATTTCATAAATTACGGTTTCATATTTTTAATTTTGTAATTTTTGCATGCCATCTTACCAGATTTAAACTGATGATCTATAATCCGGAAAAATCGATAATCCGGAATCGCCGAAGTCCCGATGAGTCTGGATTAACGACTTTTGACTGTACTTTAAAAAGTGCTGGGAAAAATTTTTGGCCAGCTATTATATTTCATGATGAGCTTCAGTAAGATGATAGCTGCAAATTTGAAGGTTTTCAGATATCGTAAACAAAAGGGGTGAAATTTTCCAATTAATGGATTTTGTAAAGAAATGTGAAGTGGTAATAAACACAGATGACATAACAGAAGGCTTTAATTGTGATGGCAATGCTCCAATCATCAATCAATTAACAGATGGTGAAATCTGTAGTATGGTTCTAAATCCGGAAAATACCGCTACCCATAGAGAAGAAAGTGACAGAGAGGTTATTGAAAATTAAAAAATTTCAATTAAGAAGTTAGTCGGAGCTTTCAATACAGCAATTACAGGACTTGAACAATGGAACTTTGTAACTGAATAAGAAATTAGATCTATCTATAGAATTAAAGAGAAAGTGTTAAAATAGAAAACGAAGCAACTTGAACAGCTTACACTGAAAAAAATATTGAATAAAGTAAACAAATGTTAAGCTTTTTTTCCATAAATTTTGATATCCTTTAGATTATAAATACTTCATTACTTCATATTTTTAAATTCATAATTTCTACATGTCATCTTAGTAGATTTAAACTGATGATTTAATATATGGAAAAATCCAAAATCCAGGATTGCTGAAGTCTTGACGAGTTCAGACATCGGACTTTTACTGTACTAAAGTGATACACCATTCTGGAATCTAATTCTTTTTCTGTTTTTACAAAAAAATTTCCAAAAAGAAAAAGAAAATTGGTGGTGGTCTGGAGATTAAGTCATTCGGGATATTAGATGTCCAGAATTCAGACTTCCAGATATTATATTCAGATATTACGAAGCATCTGTATTGACAAAATATTAAAATGAGATCAGACTATCAAGTCACAGAGAACTAACATTTGTTCCATGACAATACTTCATCTCACAAAATCATCACATAAATCATATTTTCTTGGGAGTTTATCATACAGCACAGGCTTTATTCCTTAGATCTATCACTACACAATTATGTTCTGCTTCATAATATGAAAATGACAATGAATAGAATTTTTATAATAATGCTGAATTCATATGAGTTGTCGGTAAAATCATATTTCAGGATACCCCTTGACGAAAATTGGCGCCATTCCTGTTTACATCCAACGCCCTCTCCAGTAAAATGTCGTCCAAAACATAATTAAAGCAAACAATATATAATCTCAATAAACTGCATTTTAAATCAAACAATAAAATAACATATGAATGGAACTACATGTTAGCTAATCTAAATAGTACAAAAAGAAAATATCGACTCAACCTTATTTAAAAATTTCTGTTTCTTCGATATATGTGACAAACAAAATTTCTTAACAGCATCCAAAAACTATTTAAAATCATCTGAACTAGAATCTGTATACTGCTGTTGCCACATTAATTCACAAAAGTAAACATGAAAAATATCCTCCATACTGCTGGACTGTCGGTATCATTTCTTTTAAAAATAAATTTTTATTACACCCCAAATACCTTCCATAGTGTTGATATGAGCTTCAGTTCTAAATCTTTAAACCTCACGACATAATTTATCAAGAGGTGAATGAAGCCATTTAAATTTTCATTTACACAACAGTTGATCAATGTTTTCTTTCCCAATTGTTCCAAAGTGTACAGAAGCTGCAGGTTAATGATACCACCAACATGCATTTTATGATGTAAAACAAAAAATAATTATGTACTCCCTAATCAACATCCATACCTAAGTAAGCCTTACAAAAATTTTGTGATCAATTAATATCATCGCAATCACGTCATAACAGGGTTCCCATAACCTACTCAGGTACTTTCGTATTAACGCCACCACAGCTGAAGATTTGGCAGTTTTTAAATGCTGCCAATCTACATCTAAAATTTTTGCAACAAATCATAAATTAAAACACTTTACTTAAAACCAAAACATTTTCAAAAATCAAAACGCTTTATTTAAAATCAGAGTAGTCAATCGGATTTCGGTGGAAAATGTGCCGATATAAAGTTTAACATAGGTTCAAAACAGTCTCTATTTTCTTTGACCTGATGCTGTCGTCATATGAACTCTGCTAAATAAGATTCTAAATGATGGCTCGCTGTCCCACTATGTATCTTGTTATTCCATTTAGCACTGCCCCACATTCTCTCAACTGTTTATGTATGAACTCCTCTATCAGGATCAATAAATTTGTATTTATGATTATTAACTTTAGCATGTAGGAATAATTCTTTTTCTATTCTATTTGTTTAGTAACCTTTCCAATTGTCAGAATAAATTTTTCTGCTACCATCTGCAATGTTTTCAATAATTTTATTAAGGGCAGAGCCAGTTCTATTAGGAACAGTGACAACAAACAAATCTTTTGTTTCTCTACATATACTACCAACCACCCACTGTTCCGGTAATACTCGACCACAATTATTTTTACGCTTAGTAAACAAACTTTCATCAATTTCCACAGTGCAATCGGGTCCCCCTACCTTCTTGTTTGGTTTATTCTCCATATCCAAGACACATAATTCATGCATGTAATTGTTCCAATCTACAACAATTTTATCTGATAAATCAAGTTGCTTTTCACAAAATTTAATCGACGTCAACTCCTCGCACCAGCAGTACATGAATCTCATAGCTGAACAAAGTAGAATTCTGCTTCTTTCAAACCAGTTGTCTTTTCTAAGTCCCACTTGCTGATCACATTGTCTTAAATTACATTTACAAAAATAAAGTTTCATACCATGCGAATTGGTACATTTTCATTTTTTTTTTTTTGGCAAAATATTTCGCTCCTGAAAATATAAAATTGCATCTTCTTCTGTGTTTCGCAAATACCAAAGACGGATTTTCGTAGCACTTAAAAATGGCATCAAAAATTAGCAAACAACAAGGCAAAAAGGAATAAGATAATTGCTTGCGAACAAAAGGATTGCTCTTTATTGGCACATCAGGGCAACTTCTGCTGCGGTGGCGTTAATATGTAAGTGCGGTGTCGTTAATATGTAAGTACCTCTACTCAGGTTACCATAAATGAAATAACTGGGCGATAATCCAAAGGGTACCCTAAAATATAGACTAACTATGCTGTCATAACAATGATTATCAAGATCATCTTAAAGACAGACTTTCAAAAACTTGTCCTATATTGATTTAATGTGCCAAGTACTGAAATAATGAAAAAAAAAAAAAAAGCATATTTTGATCGAAATATTTAATTTTTGCTCTGTTTAAAATACTTGGTTTTCTTTTCACAGACATAATATATATATATATATATATATATATATACACATGACTTAGGATTTATAAAGCCATGTATTTTTAGAAAACAGCTTAGAACTGAAAGTTTATACTGTCTCACCACTCATCTATGCTGCCACTTCTTCCAACAAGCTTTAGAACTCTCAGCATTTTCAGCATATTGCCTCAAACTATGAACGAAAACTATATATACAGACAATTGAGACTAAAAAAAATGTTTAGGACAATTCATCTAATTACAAAAAATTTTCGTAACACAAAAATTTCAATTGTCTGTTTCGTCGAAACGCATAATAGAGTTAGCTTGGTTCGACGTTTAACTAGAAATTTCCCTTGAAAAGCCAGGTTGGACGTCGAATTGAGCTAATTTACCATTTTCCGCTTTATAATTTTTATGTTTTTTCATAAGTTTTTATTTGTTTTAACTTGTTCCATCGATCGGTTTTTTATATGTTTTAACATTTCACTTATCACATCGATAGGTATTTTACTGTATTTTTTGCCATTGACCTGTTTCCAACGCTTAGTATTTTACTGTGTTTTATATTATACATTTTATTTTGCGTGTAGCCTAATTTTTCATCCTTCAATGTTATTGTTTTTTAAAAAATACTGTGTTGAACTTTTTCTTGGAGCCACAGCTCCTGGTAACTTTTTGGCGAGCTAACTACAGTTTATCTTCTTCTCTTTTCCTTAATTTCGCAGCATATTGCGCAAAAAAAATTTTTAGACCAAATTGGTCTTTTTTTATAAAGTACTTACTACCTAGCTTTTTAATTATATATATATACAGGGGTTGGACAAAAATATGGAAACACCTTTAAAAAAACATATTTCTTTGCTTAATATGGTGTAGGAAACCCGTTGTCATCCAAAACAGCTTGCAATCTTCTCGGAATGGATAAATACAGTTCCTGTACGTTTGCCAAGAGAATATTATACCATTCTTCCTGCAAAATGGTGGCAAGTTCAGATAACGATGTTGGCTGTGGATAACGAGAACGCACTTTCCGTTCCAATGTAGACCACAAAGGTTCGATAATATTCAGGTCTGGTGACTGTGGTGGCCAGGGGAGATGGGACAACTCATCCTCGTGCTCAGAAAACCAGTCCTGGACAATGTGAGCTGTGTGAACAGGAGCTTTGTCGTCTTGGAAGACATCATCACCATCGGAGAACAAAGTTTGTACCATGGGATGAACTTGATCGGCCAAAATGTTCACATAAGTCTTGGCAGTCATGTGCCCTGACACAGTTATCATGGGGCTAGCAGAGAACCACGATATGGCTGCCCAAACCATAACAGAACCCCCACCATGTTTCACTCTTGGCAACAAGCAGTCTGTATTATAGGCTTGAGATGGCGTTCTCCAGACGTAAACTCGGCCAGAAGTGGGAAACAATGTGAAAGAAGACTCGTCAGACTATATTACTCGCTTCCAGTGCTCTATAGTCTAGGCTTTATGATTTAAACACCCCTTTTTCCTGTTACGGGCATTAGCATCACTGATGAGTGGCTTCTCAATTGCAGCATGGCCAGCAATTCCCTGTTTATGAAGCTCCCTTCTAACTGTTTTGGTACTCACAGGGTTCGGTAACATAACATTCATTTCAGCAGTAACTTTTGCAGCTGTGGTCTTCTTATTTCTTGTTACAATTGCCCTTAATGATCGTCTGTCACGATCACTGAGGACACACTTTCATCTGTGCTGTGATTTAGCAGATGATGTTTTTCCGCTTTTCAAATATGCGGAATAAATCTTCGATACAGTACCTCTTGAAACACTAAACACCTCGGCTAGCTTGCTTACGGAAGCACCTACCATAAGTGCTCCAACAATTTGCCCACGTTCGAAGTCTGTTAACTCTGACATAATGCAATGACAACCTCACATAACAGTACTCCAACAACAACTGAACTGTTTAGCACATTTACGAAGTTGTATAGGAAACATCAGTAGTCAAAAATGCCAGCGCCACCTACATATTTCATTAAAATCAATCTTTCTTTTCAAACATGCATTTCACAGGGTGTTTCCATATTTTTGTCCATCCACTGTATATATAAATATATATACATATATATATATATATATACGACATATACGTATATATATATATATATATATATATATATATATATACGTATATGCACTAGTGTAAGGGATGACATCTTCCATGATGGACAGATTCACACCACTGAATGAAGCTGAGAGAGAACAGAAAATGCAAGTGAGCAAAGAAGGTGTGGGAGTAAAAGTTGCATAATGATGTGAAGATGATGAACTTTCCTTTAATATATTTGTCATCTTGTACATACAGTTTTCATCCTGATTCATACATGTTAACACCTTTTGAAAATAATCATTAAAACAGCATTCATTTGGTTTTAGTATACGTGTCCCCTAGACGTCTGAAGGGTAAGCCTTATTCTATGAAGGGAATTCTATAAAATGGTATTCTACACTCAAACATATATGTGTGTGACACACAAACATATATGTATATGCATATATATATTTTTATATAACATATATGCATATTTTTACACATATAGGTGTGTAAATCACACATATAAGTGTAAAAATGTGTTATAAAATAAATCACACACACATATGTATATGTGTGTGTGATTTATTTTGCTGTATATTAACTTGATATTAGACGATAGCTTTATTAGGGAAAGCACTAATTCACCTTTTACTCATAGTCAAAATGTTGCGCAGATGAATTTGCAGACAAACATGGAAAAATTCAACATAACTTTATTATCAAATAATGTAATTCTAGAGATACAATTATGCTTCGCATATGATTATGGATGCAATAGGCATCCCAAAATTTTTTATACAAGTTATGTTTTAGAACAATGGAAAATTGTGGTATAGCAAACAGACATCATTTAGCAAGAGAGTGAAGGTGGCAAAAGAGAATGTGTACAATGATACAAAGTATTTATAACTCGGAAATTCTTTATTTGAGTTCTAGATAATGAATGAGCAAGAGTTTTCACAATGCTGAGAAATGATGATGCAAAATGATGCCATACCTATTCCGGTAAAAGTATATTTACGGGTACTCCTTGGTGAAAATTGGCAGTACATGGATACCCAGTTTGTGCAATTCTTTGACTCCTTATTTTGGCTTTGTGTAGCTGTACACAATGATCTATTGGTGAAAGTATATTTTAAGGTACCCCTTGGCGATTTTTGGCGGTACATGGATACCGAGTTTGTGCAATGTTTTGACTTGTCATTTTGGCCTGCGTAGCAGCGATTTTTGGCGCAAAAATTGCCACTAAGCCAAAATAACAAATCAAAGAATTGCACAAACTCGCAATCTATGTACACATTGACCTATTTTCACTTTAAAAAAAATCCCCAAATTGCACAAAAATGGCATTGTGCACTCCCTTGACTTATCCATGTACACATCGACCTATTTTCACTTTAAAAAAAATCCCCGAATTGCACAAACTATGTTTTACGCATTCCCTTGAGTTTGTCCATGTACACATCAATATATTTTCACTTAAAAAGTCAAAGGAGCACCCAATTCTACAGCAGAGGCAAACAAAAAATACATAATCTCAATAAACTACATTTTAAACCAAACAATAAAATAACATAAAAAAGGAAAAACCTGTTATGTATTTTAGCATTACACAAAGCAAAAATCCCCTTAACTTATTTAGAAATTTCTTCGTCTTCAGTCTATGGCACACAAAATTCCTTAACAGCATCCAAAAACTTCCTAAAATTATCTAAACTACAATCCGTATATCACCATCGCCACAGAAATTCACAAAAATATACTATGTAGTTCCAGACTATGGCTACTAAGTAAACCTTCATTTACACAATTAATTCACTCGATTAATGCAATTTCCCCTTTTGTTCCAAATCGTACAGAAACTTCAAATTAATCCTACTACATTCAGCCAATGTACTGTCTAAACAATGAAACAAGCAATGTACTTTCTAAGCAACACGCACCACAAAAGCCTTTGCAAAACATCACGATTCAGAATTTCCCAGAATAATGCAAACAATTACGTCATAATAGGGTTTCCATAACATTCAACTACTCAGGTTACTATAAACGATACAACTTGGCGATAAATGAAACAACAACTTGGTGATAAATGAAACAACTTTGCGGTAATATAAGGGGTACCTTCAAGTCAACTCTAACCGATCTATTTTTACTTAAAAAAACATCATAGAATTGTACAAACTAGGCATTGCACACTCCCTTGACTTTATCCATGTACACGTTGACCTATTTTCACTAAAAAAAAAATCTGCGAATTGTACAAACTTCGCATTGCGCACTCCCTTGACTTTGTCCATGTCAACATTGATATATTTTCACCTAAAAAGTCAAAGAAGTACCCAATTCTAGGTAAAAGTATGTTTACGGAACATTCAACTACTCAGTTTACCATAAATGAAACAACAACTTCGTGATAATACAAGGGATACCCTTCAGTTTACTCTAATCCTTATTCCTGAATATGAGATGTGCTCAATTAAAATTAAAAATTTACAGGTCTATATGCAAATTTATTTTTCCTATTTTATATTTCACATATAGTCCTTTTTGCAACTTTTATATTATCATACATTTTCATTACTATGTTTCTAATATATATCTTGTTTCACCATATAAGCATCTCAAAAACGAGATACATCTCATAACCCTCTTAAAAACTTAGATAATATATTTAAGAGCATAACTAAAATGTACTTACGAACAAAACAACTGCAAAGCTTCAGTTTCATAATCAGAAGTAAATGCTTTAGAAAATTTTTTGTTGACAATCTTTACCCATGGGAAAAGCATTTTTTTATTTTCCACAGACATGTTTATATTCTCTAATTCCATTTCATAGAAAAAAAGCACTAGAATATGAAAAACAAATCATTATATTTTAATATATACAAATCACACTAAGTTTTTTTATAGAACTATACACAGAAAGAAAATACCATTTTCACAAATTCAAAAGAATAACTATTTACAAATTATCCAGCCAAATAATCAATTAATCACACTTGACATCTTAAAATGTATCTTGGATTTTCAATATCTGTGTTTTAAAAAAGTGTATAAAAGTTTGCTGCATAGATACTTGGGTACTTGTGTATTAGAAGAGCAAAAGCCACCAAATTTCCAAAATGTGCCAATCTTTGACATATCATGTGTGTCATTTCATCAGTTTTAGCAAGCAATATCACTATTTATGTATACATTCATTTTCTTGTATTTTAATGGCTTATACAGAAAATCATAATACTGTTTGCCATTAATTTATTTTTTACATACACATTTTAGAAATTTGTCTGCAGTGGAAACAACTGATACAAAATTTCTTCATACAGTATTCTGCCACAAAATCATAGAAAGGGAAAATTAATTAGTAACTATTCTTAAAACGAGTGCCTCAAAATTTCCACTGGAATAAAAAAAAACCAAATTTGCTTGTAAGTAATTTGTTGATTGATTTTCTGTTTAAATATCATATTAAAATGTAAAATATGTATGGAATAAATAGTCTTTTGCAATTATGAGTCCATCTTTCTTGTACATTAGTACCATTCCATGTAATTTTACATTCAGCAGCACCTGAAATATGGTCATCCAAACTAAGTACCATTCCATATAATTTTCTGTTCAGCAGCAACTGAAATATGGACAACCAAATTAACTTTTTTGGCTATTATGGGTTTTTTTTTTTTTTTTTTTTTTAATGAAAAAAAGAAACTCAAACTTGAAAACGATGTGCATAGTGCATAACACTATTTCTGCGAAAGAATAAAAATGCCAAGAAGAAAAGATGTTTGTAAGTGGTCAGGTTTTAGAATTAGTAGATTTTTCTGCTTAAGATATATGTACTCTGATCACACTGACTCATTTAAAAGTATGGCGATTATGATTGACGATTAAATCACTGAGATTACATTAAATCTTCCCAATGTGCATTATGTAAAAGAAAGTGTCTATTTTCTTAATACTGAAATTCAATGTGAAAAATTACCTGCAATTTTGAATATGATACTGTCTTAATGTTTAGACTGATTCCACAGCGGCATCAATTGATCAATCAATTAATCAATATCAATCAATACGTTGAACATCACTACTTTTTAAAACAGCTGCTGAAAGATTATGCAACACTCAATTGCAAGATGATGTTAAGCACCGCAAATCATCATAACAGCAGCCAATGAATTTCAAACAACTTTAAAGGCAGATTTTTCAATTAGGCAAAGGTTTAATTTGATGATTACATTACAAATCTTCATAACTTATTACAACAGATCACACTGAAAAGAGTCAAATTTCACAGCCGCAACAAAAAACTATCCTGTTCCTCACAAGAATGTTAGAAGACATTTGAAAAATGCTGAATAGCACAAATTCTAGTTACACTAATCTTTTTTTTTTTTTTTTTTTTTTAACTTCTGATGCTCTTGTAAAGAATGGGATAGCTTTTTAGCTGCTACTGTAAAATTTGACTTTTGTCACATAGCCTCTTTTTTACATCTTTCGATTCAACTGTTCTGCAATTTATTCATCTTATAATGTGCTATGACTAGTGATGCAATATACTCCACACATGTTTGATTGAGGGAAAGATTGAAGATTTGACAAGGAAGGAAAAGGATGTAACACTTGGATAACATTGAATGAAGAAAAAGTTGTAAAGGTAGGGATTATTGGAATATATTGGCTATCAGATCTGAGAAATTTCACATTTGGCCATGAACTGCTATGCAAACTGGGCTATTCATGCAATGTCTACTACAAGCAATTTTGATGTTTCACAATAAATAGCGTCTTTTAACCTTTTTGCAACGGCGCACCTTTGTTTAAGACACTCGTGCGGGACAGAAGAGAATCAAAGGCAGTCACCGTACAGGACGGAGGTTTTGCATCGCTAAGCCTAAATTTATTAAAAAAATCAGAAAAACAAGTTTCGCTTCTAGCATCAAAATTTTTGGTTTCATTTTAGACTATTACTTGAGCTCTTATATATGTTAAAATTAGCACTTAAAACATTTTTTTTATTATTATTTTACATGAAAATATACTTAAAAAATTGCTTATCTTGTAAAATAATTTTCGGAAGTGCTATTCAGATTATATCAAAGTTTTAATTGATAAAATCCATCAATAAAGTTTAAAATTAATAAAAAGAACACAATAAAGATTATTTACAGTAAGAAATAACAAAATTTAAAATGAAAACGAGCGTGGTAAATCTCGAAGAACAGAGAAGTATCACTTTCTAACTCTTAGAAAAAGTATCACATTTTAACTCTTTAGAAAATGTATCAATATCTCATTTGCGTGAGTAAATGGTTCACTAACCATACGAGGGTATTCTTCCTCTGATAAATATAAATAGTGCCTTCCCGCCATAATAGACTGAAGGTGAGGCTTTCCTAAATAAAAAAAGAAGGAACGGAAATATATCTGAAGGGAATGCAAAACATAAAAAAAACTCAGACCGTATATAGCAGAGGAAAAAAATAGAATAAAAAAAGGGGAATTGGATATAAATCAGATACGAGAATGTTTTCATTAGCACAGCGATTTAAAGAGCCCACCTCTGTTTATGCTTTTCCTCCGCCCCCCCCACCCTCAAACAGCTGATGAGTAAAATACCACAGTCAAGCAGAATACATCAAACTCAAGGTCAGGAACCTAAAACTGTGTTCATTTCAAAAGTAAAGGACATAGGATGCCATCTAGTGGCCTTCAGAAAAACGTTCCACCCTAAAATGCGTATACGCATCACCCGTCCTCTGAATGCAATCTCTACTAATGCGTGGATGGGACACCCGGCTGTAAGAGGCATTCTTAGGAAATGCGTATATGGGATGCCTGTCCTGAAAGGGTTAAACACTGCAAAGCTTAACAGTAATACTCCTTGACCACTGGACAAGTAAAACAAACACATGATGAAAAATGTTCTTTTTACTGTTTCAACTCATTTACTTTTTTTTCTCCATTTTGGAAAAGGTGAAACCTTTAATTGTACCAACAGATTTAGTTTCAGAATCGTGGCTATAGATTCACAACTTGATATGACTAGTCTTGAAAAAATGTTGTCTCTCACAGCTCATTCAAAGCGATCTTGCCCAGCTGAAACTCGGCTTTCTGTTCATTTGTTTTGTCGTGAACTTCACAAACCCACATCACATACTCAGATCTTCAGTAAGAATAGTGTGCAATTCAATAGGACTTATTAATAACTAATGCTGAGCTCTTCAGACATCTCACAGATATCCACATTCCTTCTGAAGAATGATTTGATTTTCCCACTCAAATATATGCATATCTTTGATGCTTTTCTCAGTTTTGCTAGTTAACATTTCCCAGGCCACTCACTACTTTCTAGACCAGTGGTCACCAACCGGTGGTCCGTGATAACTCTTTGGGACATTATTTATATTTTTATGAAGATTCAGTTTAAAAAATGATAAATGGATTATGGAATATGGATTATACTTTTTTTTAAATTTTAGCTACTACTTTTAGGTTAATTCCTTCCGAATTTAGCGATTTTTTAGCTACTTTTGCAGGTGTATCTAGCAATATTTGAAAGTGAGAGCTGGCATCCATGGATACACTGCTGTTATCAATATCAGCACGAACTGGAATTCTCTTTCCTTTTGAATTACAAATTATTGTAGTCATTAATAACACAGTCTCCCTTCGTGTCAATAGGTAACTTAATGGATTTTTTATGAATGGAACTTGATGGAATTTTCACAAGAATCATCACTGGATGTTTCCATTTTTGTTTTGTCTAACTATTGATCAATGGTGCCACTGCGGAGTAAGCGATGATTATCATGTTTACAATAATTAGAAATTGGCGGCATAAAACTATCAGTTTATTAATATTGCTTTGCACTTGCCAATTTGTTCTTGTTTTTCGTGAACTTCTTTTCAGTGATATGGAAATGTGAAGCTTTCTGTACAAGAAGGTAAGATTTTTGTACTTTTCATGTAATTTTTCAATGTGAACAAAATATGTGTAGTTTGCTAATTATTATTGTATAAATAAATGTATTTACCTTTTTTTTTTTTTTTTTTTTTTTTTTTTTTTTTTTTGTAATTCATATTAGTGATACGCCAAATATAAAATTATTTATTTAGTGGTCCATGAAGTTCTAAGGGGTGACGACTGCTGTTTTAGACCAGCTTGGAAATCTGTCCATGCACAAACATTCAGCGGTTGATCTTTGGATTATGGTAACTTGGCGATTTCTTGGCGAAAATTTGGCCACCAACTCTGCTACAGCAACCTTCTACTATTTTTTTTTCGGCGTCAGTGTTCAGTAAATAAAAAGAAAAGACATGTTTCTTTTCTTTTTATTTACTGAACACTTTTTCCATCAATCTGCTAGCCGAATTACACTTATGCTAGAAATTTTATGGAACAAAACTGCTTAATCATGACAAATATTAACTGCAAAATTGGGAAAAAGTGCAGAATCGCAAACTCCTTGCCGCGTTTTTCAGAATCACACATACACAGTAACCATGTACACGTCGACTTATTTTTACTTAAAAAAACATCCCAGAATTGCACAAAAATGGCATTGCGCACACCCTTCACTTTATCCATGTACTGCTTTTTTCTCATAAATTAGAAAAATTTGCAAGAAAATGCAGGAAAATTTTTTGCATCTTTAAACTCGGTAAAAAGCACATATATGAAATTAACCTGATCGCGAAAAAGTCCCTTTCCAAGGATGAACATTTCCACGTATAAAATAAATAAAATATCAAAAACTTTTCCCTCTCAATTATCTATTATAAAACGTCACCAATGAATTTATAATGAAAACATTAAAAATGGTTTCAAATACTTAGTGTCAAATATTTAAATTATTTCCATGCACGTTTACTTCTACTGAAACGTATTCCAAATTGCTACAAACATATAATTCACAAAAAAACTATCATTTAATTAAGATATAATTAAACCATGTACATGTCGACTTATTTTTACTTAAAAAAACATCCCAGAATTGCACAAAAATGGCATTGCGCACACTCTTCACTATATCCATGTACACTGCTTTTTTCTCATAAATTAGAAAAATTTCACGAAAATGCAGGAAAATTTTGTGAATCTTTAAATTCGGTAAAAAGGACATTTATGAAATTACCTGATCGCAAAAAAGTATATGCCCTTTCCAAGGATGAACATTTGCACGTATAAAATAAATAAAATATCCAAAAACTTTTCCCTCTAAATTATCTATTATAAACGTCACCTGCAAATTTATAATGCAAACATTAAAAATGGTTCCAAATACTTAGTGTAAAATATTTAAATTCTTTCCATGCACATTTACTTCTACTCAAACGTATTCCAAAATACTACAAACATATAACTCACAAAATCATGATCATTAAATTAAAATATAATTAAATTTAAAAACACTACTTAAAATATAAATAAGTACATACATTAAATCAATAAAAATTAGCTTACAATCCTAATTACTTTAAACTAATTCATTGCTAATAACAATTTCCCAATAATACCATATTAATTTATTTATTCCTTACATGCATAAAAATAATATCCTCAAAAAATACTAACTTACCTAATTTTCTTCACAATCTTGATTGCATAGCGGATAAACTTTTCTTATAGATTAAATAATCCAGTAGTCAACTGGCAGTCTATTCACCCACTAATAAGAAATTAATAAAATTTCCCCCATACTCAAATGACTTTCAGCAAACCACCTACTCTTCTTTACACTCCATTTCACAAAAAGTCCATTTTCACCAGATTTCTTGCACCGCCATTCAAACTTATCTGTAATATCCTTCCTTTCACACAATCTCATTTCATTCCCACATGTTGCACATTCATACTTATCCGCAATTAATCCTACACTCATACACCATTCAAGCAATTCTTTTCGATTACACATAAACGCAATAAAAATTTCGGATTTACTTTACATAGGGCCATGGGATCCAAATATTAAGCAACACTTTCACAGAACATAGAATGAACCTAATGCTATAAAGTACGGCAGCTATTTTCACAAATTTACCCCCTTTTCCGATTAAAGAACTGTGATTCGTCCATAAATGTCACATGACATATTTCATGATCTCTCATTTCCCTCACACAAAATAATGCGTAATCGGAACTGAGTACGTTTCACATTATTCCCAAAGTCCTAGGTAGTAACCTTTATTGCCTACCAAAATGTCGCCAAACTACCTGTTACCATATTCCAAAAATTAGCCTATTCAGCTTGAAGAGTGCCTGGGCTTGAATTGCCTTATCCCTATCGAATATGGCATCACTTTTTGAATATTACAAACCATGACAAATCATGAATAGCAATTATAGGCATAATATGAAGATAAGCATGTTGAAACAGAAGTAATCGTTGAAGTAGACTGCAGAAGGTCTGGCATCGACAGGCTTAAAGAACATTGGTTTGGTGTTCAAAGAGGAAACAGAGACGATCAGCAGTGAAGACTGAAGTAGCTAGAGAAGTGAATTAACTACTGAAGCATTACTAGAAATTCTGAACCATCATAAAGACAATAGTCAATATTCTCCTTCCCTCCCATACACATTTAACAACTTTTAGTTAAATCTCTGAGCTAGGACAAACTGAGCTAGGATGATATAACTTAGTGCACATATGCAGCATAAGCCAAAGTCAATCTGTATCAAATAGCATTGCTTGTGTGCTTTTACTTTACGTATGTGGTGCAAGTCCCGATTCGTTTTCTTTTTTTAAAACATGTCTTGTATTTCTGTGTTTTACCATCAATCATGTCTTTCTCTAAATTCAAATCCAAACCAAGAAGGGAAACAGTTGACACCGATAAACGAATAACAAAGAGTACCTTCCGAAAACAATTTGCATTAAAAAAAATTACCGTAAAAGTTAAATAATAAATTCCTATGCTCGCATTGCATTCTGATAACATATATTCAATTTTTAAATTCATATTTTATCAATAAGAAAAGCACATGTTCTTCTTGAATTCCTCAGTATTTCATATTCGCATTTACAGAAGGGAGCGATCAACCTATATTTTTTTATTTCCTAAAATATGCTACATATTACAGTTCATGTAGATAATAAACAAAATAAAATAAGAGAAATTTATACATAACAGTACATACCATTATACAGATTTCAACAAGTTAAATTTCGAGTTACAAATACAAGTTGAAAATTATTGCCGCTTTCTAATAAATAAAAATGCGACAGTTTAATTTGATGTGGCTCTCTTTCTAGTGTTTGAAACAAGCTGCTGAACCACATTTACTATCTACTTTACAATAAAATTTAATACCTTAGCAACTCATATCTGCTAAAATTTTAATTTTGTTTTCATTTTTAAGTAAATGAAAATTTTCTTTGACTTTTCGGCTATATTGCCAAACTTGGAGAGAAAAGTGAAGTGAAATGGTGTTAGGAACAAAGACGTGTTATTGTGATCTCCTTTAAAGAACGAATTGTTTTACACGCGAAAAGTAAATACGATAGTTTCGAGAAATTGTGTACAATTTATCATTATATCTTAATATTTAATAGATGACAGATTTAAGTCTCAAATGCTTAACACTCATAAGTTACTGTCTTTTTTTGGCCTAATGTAAGGATATTGTTAAGTGTAAAAACAACTTCCCCAAATGTAAATCATTCATATTTTTGAGCAGTATTTCGCATATTTTATCAGTGTGTGCTATTAAAGAGATCATTTTTCAAGTTAAAGGTTTATGACATTCTTGCTTGTTACTTTTAATATCCCTTAAATTATTTAGTAGTTGTAAGTGAAATTCGTATATGCACAAAGTGTATAAATAGTTTCTAAAACACTATTTCGAATGGCTGTGGATGATATTGATTAACTTTATAAATTGAAACCGGTTTGTTCTAGCATTCAAATTTTTAATTAAATATAACGTATCTGTTCTCTTGTTTGTAATACATCAATTATGTACTTTTCCATTTATTGTAACCGTATGTTTATGTACTTTTCCATTTATTGTAACCGTATGTTTATAATGGGGTTCCCTAAAAAAGTTATATTTTTAATTATCTAAATAATACTTAGCTTTTATGTGTATTTAATTTTATATTTTGACTATTTATTCGACAGTTATGTTCATATTTTTTGTTTTTATGTTCATATTTTTTGATTTTATAAGTACATTATTTTTAGAAATATTTAATACATAAGCAACACTGCATATGTGCATATGACTGTCATCAAATTCAGTGCAAAAATATAGATGTAATGTAACACTGGTGTAAAATATTGTAAAATTGATGTAATAGTGTATAACATTGCTTCTGAAAGATAATTTTCATTATTGTACTGATAAATAAATATATACTGCTTTTTCAGGTATATAGACATATAATTAGTGTATATGAAGAAAAATGAGGTTTTCTTTCTTGAAGTTGTATTCAAATTTAACTGCATGTAGATTCCTCTTGTGATATGGAGGCTGATGATCTTGCGGAAAGAATTTTGCTAGATTTGAGAAATACGTTTAAGAAAGATCCTCTTATGTAAGATTTATTATTATTATTAAATACTTAAAGAAATATTGTTATTTGACTGGTTTTGAGAAGTAGATTTAAGGAAGGTGCTTTTATGAAGGACATACTTTTTCTGTCTAGAAAAGCAAACATTGATTTTGGTTTAGTTATGTAAATATTTTACTTCTGTATCATTATGTCATTTAAGACTAAAGGAGATAGAGAATTTTCTTTCTTTTTTATATTGTTGCGTGCGTACGGGTTCGTTTGGAATTTAATGCACAAGTCCGATGAAAAATTAATAAGATTTATTATCACAAATAAATAAAACACAATACTTCAATTTTCTCAGATATTCGTGCAATATTACAATATCTCACAGTAGTTATCTTTTAATTACTCAAACGTTCAAGAGAACTTAATTCAAATCAGCTAAAGAAAGCTAATCCGCAAATTCGGTGCAATCAACAAGAGCAGTTTTGTAAACAAACTCTTAAAACAACAAGCTAACTAAAATAACTGACTGACTGAATTGAGAGGTTTTCCTCCTTTTTATAAGATTTTAAAATCGCATACGAGAATTTTCTAGTGCTTTCTTGAAATCAAAAAGAGATATTTATTAAATGTTACATGCACGCGCTCTTGTATTTTCAATTTTCCAGCTTAGCTTTCTTTTAATATTCGTCATGTGCTGCACTGCACGGGGAATAAAATAATTTAATTTATAATTCAACTAACATTAGCTATTTAAATACCAAATCCGTAACACTGCCCCCTTCCCAAGGACTGCATGTCCCGGGCAGTTAAATCCCTGGACAGGAAGCCAAACTTATAACTGAGGTATAAACATTGGATTACAATAATAAACAACATGAACATAAATGCAATCAAATACACATTTAGAAACAAAAAGGACCATGGTCTTACGCTATTTACAATTATTTACACTATGTACTATGTCCATAGTAATGAGCTAACCTGTCTTAATGAACGACTTTAGGCTTAGAGTTCGAAGACTTACGGATCCGAACCACGACGTCATTCAGCCTGTTTAGGACCGTGTACGTACCATCCCAAGGTGACTGTAATTTCGGGCAAAGTCCTTTCCGTCGAGTCGGATTCCACAACCACACCTCGTCTCCTTCGTGGAATTGATGTTCAGTAGCTCTTGTGTCGTAGCGAGTCTTCATCTTCTCCGTCACCAAGTTGACTCACGTTCGTGCAGAACTGTGCATCACTGCAAACCGGGCCTGGACATCTTGGATGTATTCCTCAGGCAATGAAGGCGCATCCGTAGGGCGACCAAACAGGGGGTCACAAGGCAGACGAAGGTCTCGACTGAAGAGCATTTGAGATGGAGAATAGCTGGTAGTCTTGCGTTTCTTTTCGACCCTAGTATGATTTCGGCAGCTTCCCGAGCTGGGTCTTTCGGATGAGGCGTCGGCATTTCCAGGTGAGGATCCCTTCTGAGGCTAGATAGTCCATCAGATGCTGAAAGCAGTTTGTTGTTTTTGAAGTCTAAGGAAAAATCGTATTTCCTTAAAAAGTCCAATCTGAGTATGCGTGGATCTGTAATATCCGCCACATATGCCGTGTGATGGTAGATGGCACTTCCAAACATGATGTTCACGTTTAACTTCCCAGCTATGTCGATCTTGTCACCAGACGCTGTCTGAAGGGTAACACAGGATGGTGTCCAAATAAGTTTATCTTTAAACTGTTCAGCTACATCTTTCCTAATGATGGTAACATTAGCTCCTGTGTCAATGATCATATTGCAAGAAACTCCATCGATATTTCCATTGATGGACAGTCCGTTACTGTTGCCACTCACTATAGAAATCTTGAGCACTTTAAGACAAGGTTTTTCATTCTCTGGCAACCTCCGTTCCTCGATATGGTCATTCATTTGTTTCCTCTGTCGTTGCTGGGAAATGGTCTCAATTTCCGTTCTCCGGGGTGTTCTGCAGTTCCTTCGCACGTGGCCTTCAGCTCCACAGTTCCAGCACTTTAGTTTCTTGTCAATCTTTTTCCGTCCCATGGCGTTCAATTGTCTGTTTAACCTGCCTCTCTTATTTTCTGTGCTCTGGGGTGTTCTGCAGTTTCTTCGTATGTGGCCCTCAACACCGCAGTTCCAGCACTTTAGGGTTGGTTTCTTCTCAGCAGTATTCTGTTTCAAGGCATTCACTGGTCTTATCAAATCATCTGCTTTCTTCAATGCCGCCACATGTGCCCTTCAATACCACATTTCCAACACCTTAGAGTGACTTTGTTCTCACTCCTACTCCGTATCAAAGCATTGACTTCTCTGGCTAAATCATCTAAACGAGCCATCAACTGATCCACTGGCTCGTGGACTCGCACAGCTCTGACTGAGTAGCGATCTCTACGAGTGCCTTGCTGGGCTGCCTCGAATTTCATGGTGTACACTAAAGCACTTTTCAAATCTTTAACATCCGCCATTCGCAGTGCTTTCTGTATTTCAGTATCCCGGATGCCATCGATGAAATATTGCAGCGACAGGATTTCTCTTGTTTCTGTTGGGCACTCCTAAAAGGTGTGATGTGACAGCCTTTCAACATCCGTGGCAAGCTCCTGAAGTGTTTTGGTGGTCTTCTGCTGACGGGATTTTAGTTGAAGCCTGCTGTAGTCTTTTAAACACTTTTCTCCGAAGCGCAGCTCCAATGCGCCAGATAGAGCTTCAAAGTATAATCTCTGGTTTTCGGGAAGAGTCTGCAGGATATCCGCTGCGTTTGCTCTCAGGGAAGTGGCGAGATGACAGGCCTTAGCTTGGGAATCCCATCCATTCGCATCCGCCACTATAGAAAATTGTGTCTTATACACCTGCCAGGAGGTCTTCCCGTCATGTGTAGATAGTTTCAGAACGGGACGAGCAGGCATCGTTAAAAATTTAAAACTGTCAGAATTGCTTCCTTCCGTCGCTACGATCTTCTTTAAAGTATCCATTTCTTTGGCAACTGCAGAAACTCTCTCATCAATTTGCTGTTTAACGGAACAAACTCTTCCTTCTATTTCTTCTTTGACCGAATCAACGCTGTAACCTATTTGTTGTTCCACAGCCGAAACTCTGTCTTCTATTTGCTCTTTCACTTAAGAAACTCTATAATCGATGTTTTGTTCTACAGCTGAAACTCTCTGTTCTATTTGTTGTTTGACGGAAGAAACGTCTTCTTCAATTTGCCCAACTTTGTTTTCAACCGCGTCCATTCTGCCTTCCATAGCCTCAAATTTATTTTCTATTATGCAGGTAAATTCCCTTTTCATCTCTTTCTGTCCTGCTTCAATCTTTTCTTTGACTACATCTTGACCCAATTTCATTTCTTCCTTAAAGGATTTGATGGCCCCTTCCATCTTTTCTTGGAAAGCAGCAAATGCAGTCATCATTTGCCTGAATTATTCTTCCATCGCTCATGTAATTGGCATTCAAAACTGCACTCCTGACAACAAAAATTGTTGCGTGCGTACGGGTTCGTTTGGAATTGAATGAAAAATGAATAAGATTTATTATTATCACAAATAAATAAAACACAATACTTCAATTTTCTCAGATATTCGTGCAATATTACAATATCTCACAGTTATCTTTTAATTACTCAAACGTTCAAGAGATTTTAATTCAAATCAGCTAAAGAAAGCTAATCTGCGAATTCGCTACAATCAACAAGAGCAGTTTTCTAAACAAACTCTTAAAACAACAACAAGCTAACTAAAATAACTGACTGACTGAATTGAGAGGTTCTCCTCCTTTTTATAAGATTTTAAAATCGCGTACGAGAATTTTCTAGTACTTTCTCGAAATCAAAAAGAGATATTTATTAAATGTTACATGCACACGCTACTACTGATTGCAGTAAAAAAGGAAGTTGCAACTAGATGTTGTAGCAGTCCTATATACAAGAGTCTTTATTCTGTCTGTACGTAGAGATGTCACACAAAAAAATTATCCAAATAAAATGGTCAAAATGGGTATTTACATTGAAATATAATGTCCAAAATATTTTGCAGTTACAATTTTCTTTACTTTATACAAGGAAGTAAAAATACAGTTTAATTTAAAAATTGGTTTATATACTACTTGTGAATTATTGAGACATTTTCACTTTTCTGTTAGTTGCGAAATTGCTCAGATTCGTGGATGTTTAACGTTCACTTTCTCACTTATCCGTAAATTCTGTTCTTAAAATCCCCATTTCTGATTTTTAATTTTAGGGAAATTACTGCATATTTTGTCAATATGGTTTAACAAATATGGGTAAGTGCAGAATCGCCCATTTTGTAGAATGTTATGTTCATTTTTTTTTTTTTTTTTTTTTTTTTTTAGTATGAATTTCTGTCATTATTGTTGTTTCTTTTAATTATTTGAAATTTATTTTAGTTTATTTTGTTGATTAGTGCACAATGCCTAGATTGTGCATATTGTAGATGTTTTTTTAAGTTTAATGCTGTCTACATGGTATTACTTGAAATTTATTGTTATGTTAATTTATTTAACCTTCCAGCACATGCATATGCGCAAAATTTACGACAAATTTTTAATGCACATTTTTTCATATATCGAAGCTGAGACGTCTGAAGGTCATTTTTATATATTTCAACCCTTCCCCACATCATGGAATGTGCCAACAGGAAATCATTTGACTTTTTTTTTTTTTTTTTTTTTTTTTTTAACTAGGCTTTTATGCTACGTGGCAGCTTTTTCATAAAAGTTACGACACGCGCGTGGTCATGTTTTAAAATTTGGAAAATATTTTTTTTCTCAAATATTTTGTAATTTTGATTTATTAATTGCCATGTATTATTTTAATTTGAACACATTTGGCTCTGTAAATTTATATGGTTTTACGAACCATCATCCTCAGCTGCACTACCATCTTATTTACTATTTGCTGCAATTCATCTTATTTACTATTACTACTGATTGCAGTAAAAAAGAAAGTTGCAACTAGATGTTGTAGCAGTCCTATATACAAGAGTCTTTATTCTGTCTGTACGTAGAGATGTCACACAAAAAAATTATCCAAATAAAATGGTCAAAATGGGTATTTACATTGAAATATAATGTCCAAAATATTTTGCAGTTACAATTTTCTTTACTTTATACAAGGAAGTAAAAATACAGTTTAATTTAAAAATTGGTTTATATACTACTTGTGAATTATTGAGACATTTTCACTTTTCTGTTAGTTGCGAAATTGCTCAGATTCGTGGATGTTTAACGTTCACTTTCTCACTTATCCGTAAATTCTGTTCTTAAAATCCCCATTTCTGATTTTTAATTTTAGGGAAGTTACTGCATATTTTGTCAATATGGTTTAACAAATATGGGTAAGTGCAGAATCGCCCACTTATTTGGCGCTTTTTACAAAAGTAAGAGAAATTGGATTTATTTTTATCAATTTCCTTTGACTTTTTAAATAAAGTTACATCGATGTGTATAAGAGCAAAGGGAGTGCGCAATGCCGAATTTGTGCAATTCTCTGATGTTTTTTGAAGTAAAATAGGTCAGTGTGTACATGGATACCGAGTTTGTGCAATTCTTAAAAATGTGCCAAGCAGTGGGTGATTCTGCACTTTCCCCACAAATATCAGCCAAAATAAAAGAGCATTAAAATTTTTTGCCAAGTAATGCAAATTCTGTGTTTAAAAAGCAGAAATGAACAAATGTTTAGTAATGTGATTTGGATTTCTTTTGAAGCCTTTCATATTCATAGAATGTATCAGTATCACTTAAAGACATTAATTCCAATCTATTTCTTTGCAACAGTATTAATATCTTTCATATATTTTCATGTTCCTTTATTACATTCTGCAATATATGCTACTACATCCATGTTCTTGCTCTGCTAGTTGATTTTCATATCAAATTATTGTCACGGCTTCCTTTCCAAAAACAAATAATAATAATTTCTAAAGAAGAACCTATGTCGGATCCCCCTCAAATGGATACAAATTTTATTGAAATTCTATGCTAAGTTAAAGTTTTTTTTTTTTTTTTTGTTTATTTATTAGCTCAAATGAATGTTAGCCCAGAAGGGCCATTAGTCTCAAAACAAATTACTTTTCATATTATTGCCACCAAATATTATCGCCCTGTATTACATTTAAAGAAATTAAATAATGAAGAATCAGCATGAATGTATGTATGTTTCCTGCATTGTGAAAAAACAACGGAGCCTAGAGTCAAATTGTGAATAGTATAGTCCTTTACCTGAGCACGGCCTGGAAGCCCGAATTTGTTTTATTGTCTATTTCATATTTTGTAAAACTTTAACAGATTTTTTATTTAAAACCTTAACAATGTCGTGACGTTGAAACTTACTCTTTCTTTCACTGCAGTGGTTTTATTTGCTTGTTGGTTCGTATAATGCGTGTTTTGAAATGGAATGTTGCAATGAAAGACAAAGTAGGAAAATTTAAGTCCTGTATTTTAGATTGTGTGCAAATTTAGTATTAAAAGGTACGATGTTGGAGTTGTTAACAGGTCTTTTGTTGACGGGTGTGTTTATGTGGATTGAAGTGTATTTTTGGAATTTCTGTAGGAATCAGGACTTCTGAAGCAGAGTTTGGCATGTCCAAAATGCAGAGCTGATATAAGAAGCCTGGGACAACTATTTTTTCGGACGCCTGGAAATCCTACAAGATTTAGGAAAAGAAGGTGTTTTAACATTTATTTGTGAAAGATACTATCAATTTTGTGGATAGTGAGTCTGGCTGTCATATAAATATGACAGTGATTATGTGGCAGCATGAAATTGGTATTTCTGCTGTTCGAAGAAGCATTCATTCATGTTAAGTGCATTTTATTTTATTCTTGTTCTTATTTTGTAGAATGTTATGTTCATTGTTTTTTTTTTTTTTTTTTTTTTGAGTATGAATTTCAGTCATTATTGTTGTTTCCTTTAATTATTTGAAATTTATTTTAGTTTATTTTGTTGATTAGTGCACAATGCCTAGATTGTGCATATTGTAGATGTTTTTTTAAGTTTAATGCTGTCTACATGGTATTACTTGAAATTTATTGTTATGTTAATTTATTTAACCTTCCAGCACATGCATATGCGCAAAATTTACGACAAATTTTTAATGCACATTTTTTCATATATCGAAGCTGAGACGTCTGAAGGTCATTTTTATATCTTTCAACCCTTCCCCACATCATGGAATGTGCCAACAGGAAATCATTTGACTTTTTTTTTTTTTTTTTTTAACTAGGCTTTTATGCTACGTGGCAGCTTTTTCATAAAAGTTACGACACGCGCGTGGTCATGTTTTAAAATTTGGAAAATATTTTTTTTCTCAAATATTTTGTAATTTTGATTTATTAATTGCCATGTATTATTTTAATTTGAACACATTTGGCTCTGTAAATTTATATGGTTTTACGAACCATCATCCTCAGCTGCACTACCATCTTATTTACTATTTGCTGCAAAGGGGGATGGTTTTACCGAACCATCATCCTTCACAGCCGAGGATGATGGTTCGGTAAAACCATCGAAACTAGTCTAGTGAAAATTTGAAAATATAACGCTGATTTTTGTTATTTGACTTCTAAATTAATACTCGTTCACTGTGTTATTGTATCTCTTCATTACTGATGGCTTTTGTCTCAAATAGCACTTAAGATGCAGGTCTGTAAGCTTGCTACTTTGACATCATAATTCTTATTTTACAATTTATCTATAGTTTATTTATTTAAAAATATCTAAAATTTATGAACCTTGGATCATATGGATATTTGCATATCGTATTAATATTGGCTGTGCTTCTGATTCCAGGGACACTGCTCTTATTTGAGGGTTTATTTTAAATTTTTATTCTGGGAATTAAAAGGATCAGATGATTGTGTACAACATCTTCAGACCCTCTAGTACCTACCTTTCGATGTATCATTTGTTTGGCTTAGAAACTGTTGGCATTTTGTTTTGCTTAGATTGCAAGACTGATTTGATAGCTTTTAAAATAGGCAGCTTATTGGTGCTGTCTTGGTGTATTATTATTCATGCTGTATTTTAAATATATGCAGAAAGCATTTTTGAAAGCATTTTATTTTATTTTGCTGTAAAATGTTTTGAAATATAATTGTCTTATCTTTTCCAGTGATGAATTTGATATATTGCCTGTACATGAATCGATTCGGAACACATGTCCTGTAATTCATATTGAACATAAAGTTGCCTTAGAAGACTGGTGTATCAAACATGTTTATGTATATGCCTATAATAAATTTTTTGCCTGGAAAAAGAAACCGTATAAATTTGGTAAGTAGTTCAAATGAAAAAATTTTGCATGATTTTATTGAAATCCTTATACCATTCATACTTATGAATTGTAGAATATTTATCTTAAAATTATTTACTTGATTAAATTGTCATTAAAATATAATTTACAGTTGTTGTATTTTCCTGTATATATTGGAAAAGGTTTATTTTAATTTTAAATTAATTTACATATTAGTTTTTTAAACTTTTAGAAATGAGCAACTTACTAAAATTATTTATGCAATTTATTGTTTAAGAATGTATTAAAAAGTGTTGTTAATTCAGCGTTACAGTAATTTTATATTTTTTCTGTTATGATAATATAATCAGTTAACCCTTATACTGCATGATGGTTAGGGATGTAAACCTAGATTAAGGGTCAGAGTGGCATACAGATGAAAAAGCAACATAATTTGTTACTACTCAAAAACTTTATCCTTATGCCTATTGTTGATCAGAAACTTTTCTGCTAATATAAGCATCACGTTAATGTATATTTTATATTCTGTATGTGTTACATAATGTTTTCTTATTATGAAGTAAGTAAGAAGGGTAAAAGAAAAGGGAAAAAATTATGTGGAAAAAAATTGCATCTATGGAGCATATTATAATCATTTCTATCTTGTGTCATCTGATTGAAAAAAGAACCACTTATTTGTCAGTACCTACATGAGTATTGCCTGATATGATGCTAAACATAAAATTATTGCATATATTATTAATGAAAAAATTCAAAAATAAAAATTATGAAACAAAACAAAAAAATGGTTTCATATGTATATTTAAATGTTCATGTATTTTTAACAATACTTCAGCAACATATAGTACAGAGAAAATTTGAGATTCTTGCTCATTAGGACTTTGGCTATTCTGGATTTTGAATATTAGATCATCAGTAAGAAATAAAAAATATGAAGTAGTTTGTTTAGAAATATGTTTTTAGAAGTAATGAAGCATTATTATGATCTCAAGGGACTCAGAATTTATAAATAAAGAGTACAATATTTATTTGTGCTTCATTTTTAGGCTTTCTCTTCAATTGTGTAGATAGCCAAATATTTTTGTTCAGTTACAAAGTTCCATTGATCAGGTCTTGTAATTGTTGTGTCGGTAATCCTCATTAAATTGTCAATCAAAATTTTTTTGTTCTCAACAACCTCTGTATCACTTTCTTCACTGTCACACTGGTTTAGAAACCGTACAACAGATTTCACTGTCCATTAGTTGATTGATGACTGGGACATTGTTATCGCTATGGAAAATGTTCTTTTATGTCATCTTCATTTATTACCCCTTCTCCATAAATTCTATTAACTAGAAATTTTTGTTTGTGGTATGTGAAAACATTTAAATTCATGGCTATCAACATAAAGTTTAGGTAGCTTCCACTATACCGTATTGGTGATGTATCATGAGATTAGTCTCTGAAGACATGTTGTTCCACTAAATTTTATTTTGCTTCTTTTGCACACTCATGATGTTAAGTCTGGATTACATTAGTTATTTGTTATACTTATACCTATTTCCCACACATGGTTAAATCTTTTCTGAGTCTCGACTAAATAAATTCTCACATTTTCTTAATGCTTATCCAGGTCTGGTACTGGACATTTTGCAGCTTGGTGACCCTGAATTCTGCTACCAAGTGCCTCTCTAAACTCTAAAGATTGTCCATCCCAGTGCCTTCTCTAAATACTCAAATTTTTTGCCACCCCTTAATTTTGTTTCTCGGTACTTCCCTAATTTCTAAAAATTTTGCTAGGCGGCTGCACCAGCTTTGGCCTTGATCCTATGCTTATCTAAATAACAAATGAGTTATTCTGAATTCAGATGCACTGAATGTAATTTTCTGACCTATGAGTATAATTTATGAAATCTCTCTTTTGTGCATGGAAAGAGATTTGTGTTAACTCTTTAACACCTGTTAACTAAAGTCTGTAATCATCATTAAGTGTAATGTCAAGGTTACCATGCTCTTTGGTATTCAATTACTAATATTAAAAAAAAAATAAATAAATAAATAAAATTTTAAAAAAACAGTTGTTTAGATATCATTGTGGGAGTCATTTCTCAAACTGCCATGTGTTGATCATTATGCAATAATAAAAGCAAAAAATAATAAATAATGATTTACTGGGTTAGCTTTAGGGATATAATTTATTCAGTAGGTGTAAAATCTACAGTGTTTCGGTTTGAGATGTGTGCCAAGCAAAAGGGCAGCTGCAGACTGAAATTATTGATTTTACAGATTTTGCTAATAAATAATTATTTGATCAATACAGATGTATTTTTTATTTAATACCGAAATGAAATTAAGAATCATGTTTTATTGGGGAAAAAATATCAAATACATATAAGTTGCTTGTACTCTGGATTTTAGATCATTCTGGATTTTGGATTTTTTACTGTATTACTTTATGAAATAAATGCAGTCATTACATTTCCTATAAAGTAACCTAACATACCTCCTAATGTATTGGTTGCTATAAATATTTTATGGTATATAGTTAAATACAATAATATTCATAACAAAGAAGTGAAAATATTAAATCTTCAATGCATATTACAGTTTAGATTTTTCTTGATACGCATTACTTAATTTCTTGGGTGTAATTCTTACATTACAAATTCTGCTATGTATAGATGTTAAGACTGACAGTACTGTACTAAATGAAAAAAGCAACCATGAATCATATTTTAATAATATGCTGTTTATTGGAAAACAAACTATTCATTTAAAGAAGATCAGTAATAAAAGTGTTTTAATCAGATACTGTACTGCCTTCCCCCCATGAGTAATAAAATTGCAAGCCTTTTAATGGATAATTATGAACCCTATGTAAGCTATGTGCACTATGTAAAAACTATATGCTCTTTTGTGAAAAAACCAAATGGCATAATAGTGCTTTTAATTAATGTGAAAAAGAGGCAACCATTATGATAAATAGTGCTTGTTCAATTTGTCAAAAAAGGCTGCATAGTGTGATAGATTGAACATCATGTATAAAAAAAATAAGTTTATACATATCTCTACTAAGAAATGATGTTTCAAATTTTAGTCTTTGCTGTACATGCTGTCATGATTAGCACATCAATCTAGATCCGGGATTCGAATCCTAGCAAAGGTCTCATGTTTCTGCAGCAAAAGAAACTTAATGAGATCCTACAGTAACATTTGAACTGTGATGGATGATAATTCATCACTGCTTAGATTGGGTCAACTTCTCACATTTGATATTATTATAGAGAACAAAGTATTTAATCAGGCTGTAGTTTTTATCAATGGTGAATCTAAAGTAACAAAACTAGCATTAAAAAAAATACATCTGATGTGGACACCACATGACTTCCTTGTGTGGAATATTAAATTATACACAATTTTCCTGCATTTCATTTAAACATATTGAATTAACAGTTAACAAATTTTGAATTAAATCTACTTCATCGATAACACATAAACCACAATAGAATAAATGCACTCTTTAAAGTTCACTATATTTATTTACCTTAGTGACACTTCAGCACAAGGTTCACTTAACGGTATTACATCTCATTCATTTTATAACTCAGAGTGCACAAAAATTATATCATCTGAAGAATTACCACAAGTTCTATTCAAATACTATCAGTTACTTTAGACAAAAGATACTCATTAAATCGGATAAATGAGACAGCTCGCTTGAATCGACAGACAATAAGTTTGAGGCATAACAATAAGGCATAAACATTTTATTTCAATTATTTTCAACAAACCGCTTCATTACAAACTCATATCTATTTTAAAAGTCTGTTCTATTCACAGTCTCGCGATAAACTGAGGCATTGCCATTTTTTCAAGCAAAGTATTAAAATGAGGTCATTTACTTACCATAAGTGGTGCAACATTCTCCCCACACATGATTTTTAGAACCTTTGGGAGAAAACTCAACAAAATATAAACCTTAAATTATTATTAAAATGCTTGAAATATTCAAAATATAAAATGTCTATTTCAAGTTAATGTTCATATTATTCAAATGTTCGGTAACTTCTAATAGGCCTTTGAATAGGTCTGAGTAAGATCATTTACAAGTTTTCAATTTCACTAGTCTTGTACGCCTGCCTCTCCCGGGAAATAGGTCGATCACTCTTGCTAATGGCCAATGAACTCATTTTTTATCCTCTCTACCAATTAAGACGATGTCTCCAAGTTTAATTTGGTCCAGTTTTTTAGGAATTGATGAGCGCAAAAATCCCAAATACTCAGTTTGAAATCTTTCTCTCAGTTTCTGAACATATCTGTATCGTCTATTGATGTTGGATTTGTCAATTTTGTCTAGGTCGAGCACATCATTGGTAGGAAGATCTTTAAGTAATGAAGATGGTGTTAAATCTGGTTCTTCTGATATGTATGTCAAATATCTAATTGATTCACACTCACAGACGAGAATTCTTCGTAAGTCGGAGATGAACCTCCCGATTTTTTTCTGGGAGATCTTTAAGTATGCTGATTAGTCTTTCCCAGAATGCTCCCCACCATGGGGTAGATGGTGGGTTGAACTTCCATTTGATTTGTTAACTTCAAATTCTCTTTCTTCTTTTGAACAAGTGATTTTTTATCACACAAACTACCAGATTTACTAACTTTTGGTTTTTTTAGTTTTTGAACACTGAGAATTTTGTACCTCAGAATTAAGATGATCTTTTCCTTCTAAGAGTTTTGAAATACTTTCTTTTTTATACAAAGCAATAGATTTTCGTACTTTTCTTCATTGAGACAAACGAAGTTTCATTGCAGACTCTGCTTGTATAACAGCAGTAGGATCTAATGCACAAATACCATTCAAAAATGTGGTTCCTTTTTCTAGAATTTCAAAAGCAGGCTTCTCGAGTATTTCTCTAGATTTACAGTCTTCTAGGTGTTTCTTTGATATAGATTTCTTTGTCACAGACTTTTTTGATAAACTTTTGTACTGTGTTTTGCACTTTGTTCTTTTTGTACTTTGTTTTGCAGAACCTTATGTACTGTGATCTGAAAAAATGACTTTCTATAAGTCTTCAGTTTCAGTTGGCACACTTCCATTTTCACATAAAAGTCTAGTTTCAAAAGAATTATTTTCTTGGGACACAAGTTTATCTGCAGGTCTTTCTGATGCACCCATAGGTTGTATTTCATCATGAAGCAGTGTATCTTTATTTGTATCTGGAGTTACAGATGGAGGAGAGATAGAAGTTTTCAAACCATTTACATTATTTTTAGTTGGAAATGTATTAGTAAAAGTGATAACTTCAGTCAGTTCCATATCTTCAGGCAGCAAAATTGTATTATTTAAAAAGCTAGATTTGCATGTTTTCATATGAGAAAGCTTAGATTCTGCTGGCGTATCAACAGCCTTGGTACCGTGTTCATCAAAAGTAGACAAAAAATAAGTACCTCTTTTGTCCAATATACTGGACTTTGGTGTTTCTGGATGATACAAAAGTACCTCTTCTCTGCTTTGAAGAAATACTACTCTCTGGAGCATTTGCTCTACAGGAATTGATAACAAAAGTTTCTCTTCGATTTTCTTTTTCCTGTGGTATTTTAAAATTTTCAGTTAATTTGTTCTGATCTTCTTTAAACTGCATTAAAACCAGTATTTTTGAAGCTTTCAGATTTGTTTAAAAGAAAATGGGTTTCTTAAATAAGGCAGAATCGTCTCTTTTCAATTTCTTTGGATATTCATTTAGTAATTCTTGAGAAAGCGTACTAACAACAGTCATATTTACATTATGATATTGTTATGTTTTTCTTTCCAGTTGTTACGTTATTTTCTTCCTTCACGTTCATACGGGGTTCGTGAGGATTTGGAGTGAATAACGACGACACTTGATGAAGTATCGAAACACACTTTATTGGCCGGTATTAATCAGGACAGCTCCAAAGTCATGTTTTACAGTCATTGAAGATCTACTATACACTCGCTGGAACAATCAGCAACACAGCCGTCAGGTTATCAGGCTATAATAGTGGAGACAGCTTCACTGCAAAGCACCAGAGTACAGCTTCTGACTCTGCTCGGTCGTTCTCAGAACTCCACGTACTCTCGAAACTCTCCACACTACAACTCGCCTTGCGATGCACTCGACAACACACACAGCACGGCTCCTGACTCTTCGGTTCAGTCGTTCCCGAAGCTCAACATGCTCTCTCGATGATGCACTAACCACAATACACTAAGAGACTCCTTCAGTGAACTTGACAACCCACTCGGCACTCGCTGCCCGGCTGTCAACTCGATCGACTCCGCAGGGATTGAATCGCTAGACAAGACACCAACTCGATACACGCTCTCGCCCTCTCGACGAGGCACACCCACTCGCCCTCACGATGAGGCACACTCTGAGACACTAACTGACTGCGGACCAGCAGTGTTTATATAGCTTTCGGCTTGTGTTCGAGAACATTCTGGGCTAAACCGGTAAGAATTCGTTCCAGAAGGTTCTCCATCCATTCATGGTATATCGCCAATTCTGTCACTAAATGGGTGGTTTCTCGCCAAATGTGGCAACCCTGCCTTCCCTTGCCATTTTATGGCAACCCTGAAATTGCTTTGTGGGGAATCCATCTTATCGCGCCTGTACACTTCGTAACTGTTGCAAGTTAATTCTAAAGTGTCTGCCTTTTGTTTAAATAAACTTAGACCCATTTCAGTTTCGTCATATTCAATGCTATCATCAGTATGCTTTCTAATTTATTATAAACCTCCATAAATGAAGCCCTTTGAGCAATTTTGTTTTCTCTTTATTATTTTCATTTCTACTATCTTAGTTATTCACTCAAAATTTCTGAAACTTTGTATTTTCAATACATATAAATTACTGTTTAGGTATCAAATTCAATCAGTCAAATATTAACTATCAAATCTTCAAAATGGAAAGCAATAAATCTCTTACCTTTTCTAGCTTCTTGTCGCCGTTCCAATTAAACTGCCCACCCTAGGGGTGCCAAAAATGTCGGTTACTTTAGACTAAAGATACTCATTAAATCAGATAAATGAGACGGCTTGCTTGAATCGACAGACAAGAAGTTTCTTTAAAGGCATAACATTTTATTTCAATTATTTTCAACAAAGTCGTATCTATTTTAAAAATCTTTAAACTACTGTTCTAATCACAGTCTCATGATAAACCGAGGCATTGCCACTCTGTTTCAAATTATTAACTGAGGTAATTTACTTACCATAAGTGGCACAACAAATACTGTAATATAATAAATCTAAAATGATGTATAAAAGAAATTAAACAAATAAAAAAGTTTTTTGCAGACGATTCAGCACCGCTTACCTAATGCACAAGCATTACTAATTAATTCAGTTCTCACTTCTCAAGAAGGCAAAAAATACATAAAAATTCAAAATATTTTCATTAAAATTTGAAAGATATCGAAAAACATAAAACACCAAGTACAGTTAAAACAACTAAAAAAGCAATTTTTACAATTAATGTTAGAGTTTCTATGCAAAAACAAACTAATAATTGAAATGATAATTCCAGAATGAATTAAACATAATTTAACTTGTAATAATAATAGACGACTTTACTTTGTTGTTGCGAAGCTTAGTTTCTCTAGATAGGCAACAAATCCACTATTCTGTTAAGTTTCAAATGCAAACAAACATGGCTGCTATGGTAATCAAAAATTAGGCTTAGCCGCACTTAAAAAACTTTAAACTTATTGATAAATCCACAATTATTGCATACAGGTTAACTAAAGGCATAAAAATCTTAACCAGAACAACATAATTCAATCATTTTTAAAGCAAAAAATGCACAATTTACAAACATATAAGAATAAAGAAACTGAGCTCACTGGGCTGAAAAATAAATATATATGTATATATAACTATATTTATATACTTTTGGTGCAGCCGTTTGCAACCAAAATGGAAGGTGCACATCTATATGTTATAACAGTCCTATATACAAAATTTCAACGTTCTGAAGGTAGTCGTTTTTTAGTTATGCAAGATATGTACAGATGCCAAGAAAAAATCTCTTCAGAATTTATTTTAAATCAGTTTTATAATTTTTTGGGTTGAAAAGAAACCTTTATTCTGTCTTTATGTACAGATGTCGTGCAAAAATATTGTTAAATTGCATTCGATAGTGGTCAAAATGGATATTTTTGTTGAAAATATGAGACACGAAATTTTTTGTGATTACAGTACTATTTTTTACTTCATACAAGGAAGTAAAAAGATATCATTTAATTTGTTAAAATTAATATATTTAAAAAATTCATTGTAAGATATATATATATAGATAGATAGATAATCAAATAAACATATATAATAGATAATCAAATAAACTGTTTTATGCATACATTCTTGGGATTCGTGATATACTTTGTATTTCTAAATTACATGGTTTATAAGCGCTTTTTTTTTTTTTTTTTTTTTTTTTTTTTTTTTTTTTTAAGTAGCTCTAAATCCACAAATGTTTTCCAGTAATGTTATTGGAAAGCAAAAGCTTGCAATTCAAATCCTTGTTTATTTAAGGGGACAACTGTATTTATTTATAGGAGGGGGAAATTGAGGTGGAGATGGGAATAGAGAATTTATAGTTTTTATAATAAAAATTTTACAAAATATAGCTTATTTAAATTATTAATAATTAATGATATCAGTAGTCATCATACATTATATACTTTGAATTCTATTTCAGAGTCGGATAAACTGCTGATTTGGACATGTGCTATATTGTTGATTAATCCAGAGATTGAAACTGTGTGGAATGCTAGGTATGGTATTATCACTTTTGATTAGTTTTCTTTTCAATCATTATATGTATGTAATTCTAAGCAGTTTTATGTAATTTCATATGTAGCGAAAATTAAATATATTTTTAGAAAGTATGTTTTCTTTTATGTGTGTAACAATTAATTTGAAGTATAGTCAAAAGTGGTTAATCTGGACACCCATAATCTGGAATGATCCATAATCCGGACCTCAAAGCTACACACTTTCTGCTCATGCGTCAATGCATAGACGCATCTTTACGCATGTGCATAATACGTTTACACATGCGCGTTTAATGTATAACAGACGGTATAAGCTAAGCTAAAATTATCTATTTCAGTTAATGCTGCAGATTGCGTTGTTCCTTAATCTTCGAATTTTAACCGGCTTATTATTTTTTGCAGACTCTTGGGGCAATTTTATAAAAGTAAGTTGGAACTTTCGATTATGTCAAATAGAATTTCCGAAGCTGGGATCTACAAAGGGAAGCATGTTTCGATGTCCATCAAACAAAAAGTGGAATTGCTGCAAAAAATGGATAAAGGCTCCTTTGTTTCTCTAACCATTCTGAAATCTGTTTATCAATTTCACGCTGTTCTGCGGGGGGGGGGGGGCGTTGCGGCACGCAATTAACTGGAAGTTGATCTGTCAGCACTATCCTTATCTTCAGGGCAGATGTTTTTATTTTATTTGGCTTATAATGTAGTATTTCATCTCGATGTACTCCGTCCTTGATATGATTTAAATCAAATTCCTCGTCATTATAAATATCACGAATACAAATCAAATAGTTTTCTGGTTGCAATTTTCTAATTTCGACTATGCGTAATGTATGCTTTACGCATGTGCGCGTTGAAAGAAATGTTTAATAAAGTAAACAAATAAATGTTAAGCTTTTTTTTTTATAAATTTTGATACCCTTTAGATCATAATTGCTCTTTATTTCATAAATTATGCATTCATATTTTTAATTTTATAATTTCTGCTTTCCATTTTACCAGATTTAAACTGATGATCTATAATCCAGAAAAATCGATAACCCGGAAACGCCGAAGTCCCGATGAGTCCAGATTAAAGACTTTCGACTGTATTACTGAAGTAGATTTATGAGAGAATAGCTAGTTGAATGCATGTTTGATGCAAATTCAGGACTAGACACTTTGTTAGATTCAATTCTCCTCACTCTGTAAAACTAGTTCTTCATTAGGCATTGGTATTTTAAAGAGTGAATGGAATCAAATTCAGTGATTGCAAAATACAACTTAAGTCTGAATTGATTAAATGAATATAAAGCAGTGTTAGCTGGATTTAGCAACTTAGCTAATTTTGACTTGAGATTTATCAATTTGTAAGCAGTAAATAAATAAAAAAAAGGTAAAAAATATGGTACTTATGTATTTTGTCATCAATCTTTTTTGACAGTGTTGCCAGTAGTAGGTCACAATACACTCATAAGAAGTTTTCTGTAGCCTTGATCTTCAAATTTTGGTTTTCTGTAGCCTTTATCTTCAGTGAGCCAGGTTAGATTTTTTGAAAAAGTTATAAGGTATTTCTTCCGCCTTCCTAGCATGCCTTCGTGGTGTAGTGGTCAGCACACTGAGCCGGTATTTCGGAGGTCCATGGATCGATTCCCATCGAAGGAGATTGCTAATTTTTCAGTTCTCGTACTTCAAAAAAAATAATAATAATAATAATAATAATAATGATGTCTCTACAGTGGTGCTCAAACTAAAAGGGTGTTGGATGATGATTCTCCTCACTCAAAATTTGGCGATTGGGTCTCCTAAAAACCCTAGTCACCCTTTAAAAGGGGGAGTATATAAGATATTTCCCCCATCTTCCTAACGTGCCTTCATGGGTAGTGATCAGCACACTGAGCTGGTATTTCAGAGGTCTGTGGTTCGATTCCCGGCGAAGCCAATTGCTAGTGGCGCCCAAACTAAAAGGATGTTGGATGATGATTCTCCTTCCCCAAGGTTTGGCGATTGGGTCCCCTAAAAACCCCAGTTGCTCGTTAAAAGGGGGAGTATATAAGGAATTTCTCCCATCTTCCTAGCGTGCCTTCGTGGGTAGTTGTCAGTACACTGAGCCAGTATTTGAGAGGGCCCAGGTTCGATTCGGCAATTGCTAATTTTTCAATTCTCCTACTTCCAAGAACAAAAAAAAACCTAATGTCTCTACAAAGTTAATTACTATTTCTCTGTTTTTCTCTTGATTTTGGAAGAAAAAATAAGATGATTAAAATTTTAAAGTATTTTCAGAGTCGCAGGACTGGTTATGCTGATGCACATATTCAAAACATTAAAAGATGAGTAGTTCATCAAAATGGTGCAATAAAAGACATCATGGAACAAAACAAATTTAAGTAGTAAATGTATATGATGTTAATTTCATAAAGCAGCTAACAGTTTTGTTATCGTATATTCTAGTAGGAATTTTTGACTGTCGTAATGCTTGCCAATAGATTTAATGAATTTCTTTGTCATATAATTTCAAAGTTTGAACTTGAAGTTATTTAAATTTTTATATGCTGTACCTGCAACTTGTATCTGTTGATTATCAAATTAAATTAATATAAACAGTGATATGTAATTATCTAACTAAATAAAAAGCAATCTCTTTTTTTCCCCCAAACTTCCACCTTAGTTTTGATATTATCTCTGTCAGTTTTCATAGTTGATGGGAAAATGCATTAAGTACCAAAAATATTAATCATGCTGAGGCTAGTTCCAAGCCTGAGAAAAGCGAGAGGGGTATTTTTCTTATATTTTCCATTATTATATTAAAATACTGAATTATCTAAATTCTTTTTTGGGTAATTTTTTTCATGTTTAATAAAGGTAATATTAAATATGAAATAAATCAGTAACAGTAATTTCATATTCATATAGGTAGTTTTTTTCATATATTGCTCTATACCTTATGAAATTTTCAGTTTAAAATATGAGAGAGATTTATATTTACTTATCCCCGTTATTAAAAACATATTTCTGATTATAACATTTCTAAAATAAATCATTAAATCAAAATTAAGTACAGAAGAAAAAAGTAGTTTAAACAATTGGAAAAGATCCATAATGGTAGAATAATCAATAGCATTAGAAATTTGAAAAAATAAGAAATGTATTTAATTCTAATTTGTAAATTTACTTCACATGTAAGAGCCCAAAATGACTTTATTATTCCACAGCTGAGATTAATTTTTATTTTATTAACCCATAGTGGATCTCTGTTATAATATAAAACTCCTTAATTGTATGTATAAAACTTCTTTCTCATATGCAAAGGGTTGAGTATAAATTATGATGGTAATATGAAATTTTCTCTACATAGCATTTGTACTGTATAACCTTTGCAGCTGTGATATTTCATGTCAAGAAGAAAATTTTTGACCAGCTCAATGTAATTTGCCAATATACATAACAATTTTTCTCTTTCTATGTTATCCAACAGCTATGATTTATGTAATTTATTGAGTTTTATGTGTTTTCTGACATATTGGTAAATGTATTGAAGAATCAAAAGGCATGAGTAATTAAAATGAGGTCCATATAAAATTTGAAAAAAAAAAAATTAAGTTGACATTCCACATTTAAACATCAGCTTTCGCTAATGTTTAGGAGCTTTCGCCATTTTTCAGCAGTAAATTATATGTTTTAATTCATTCCAAAAAGTCCTGGTGGTGAAGATGGATTCTGATGTGCATTCAAATGCACATTTAATTGACAGTGGTAGTAAACTAATTGTTATTTATTTTTATAAAGTGTCTGTCAAGTACCCTTCATTAATTTAAAGGACCTACCACCATACTGCCTTTGAATGTGGTTACAAAACATCTCTATCTTGATTCTAATATATCCACAGTAGACTTGGGACAGATGTAACAGATATGAAATCACCCAAACGAACTTCTACTAGTGTGTCATCCAATAACGGTTAACGTGCTAAATTTCTGAGCTTTTTTGAATGGCCCATTTTGTATTAACTGCTGATACTGATGTTACAGAATATTTTGCACCTGAATTATATTGTCTATACACTTTTACTGTGTGGTATATACTCCTGTGTTAAAAGTTTTCTGAAAAATGCCTGTAGGGTAGTTCTGTTTGAAATATAAAAGTTATTGTTACTTTTGTATTATAGCCGCTGCCATGCAACAAAATTGGCAGACATAAACTGTATAGTAAGCAAAAAAATTACTGAGCAGAAGACACCCAAAAATATTAGAGAATTCCACGTGCATATAGTTTTTCACTTTCTTGCATTTACTTTGAGATGGCGTACTTACATGCAGTTTATGTAGCTGCTTTTTAATAAGGCTTAAAGCCTTCCCCCCATGCACTAGACCATATAAATTGTACTAAGTAGGGTGATACCAAACCGTACATAGCATTCATTCAAGAAAAAAGGGATTTCACCTTATGAAAACTTTTATGAATGCAGATTTGAAAGTAATGTTGCCTGGATGAGGTGTTAAGTAGTATTGGTTTTCAGTCAGCAATCATTTTTGGTGATTAATCATGGAGGCCAGCGAACATCCATTGAAACAAACACATTTGGAATGCTCCTGTCATTCCTGCAAGCTTTAAGAGAATGCCTCATTTGATATCAATGATTAAGTTGTTATTGTTGATTTTGATGCTTGAATTATCTGGAAATATTGCCTCTTTAGATCTTGATAAGAGAGGAAGTGAAACCAGGAGGTGAGAAATTTGCCAAATATTATGTTTATAGCTGGGCTTTGTTTCTGATCAAACAAACCAGGCCTTTTTACTCGAAAATCTCTTGCATTAATTGCATTAAATGATTAAGAAATTAAGCGAAATGACTGAGGTGAAATTTAAAAATGAGGGGGTTATAACATCACAGGGATCTTCTGATGAAAGAAACTGGAGCTTCTTTACTCAGAGTGCAACATTGTATGGAATGATTAACAGGTGCTTTAACTCCATTTGCACTGCTGCATAAATTGTACTGCCTCAGATGATGTCATTTCGTACATGTCTTGTGTAGAGAATACTCTAATACAACAATTTTCAACCATTGGTACACATATCACTGGTGATATGCAAGAGAAAATAGGTCGTATACAAAGAAACAAAGTATATTTAACTATTAAATTCAAAAATCTCATGAAGGAAAAGAACAATTGATAGAAATTTCCTGTGATCGAACTCTTAACTGAAGATTTAAAAAGTAACACACTTGTTAATTTTTGACTGAACCCAAAAAAAGAATTTAAAGGTGTTTTAAATAAAGCTATTAAATTTTTATTGCCTTTTAGCACAACCGATTTGTGAGAACAAGTATTTTCTTTCATGTTTTATTTGAAAAAGAAATACAGAACAAAATTAAAATTGAAACCTAATTTACGGTTAAGGGAAATAAGACCAAACATAAAGAAATTGATCTCTCTTAAACAGGTTCAAATTTCACACTAAATTTTAGAATTAAAGTATTATAACTTAAATTTTGATAATTAAAATGGTAACTAAATTTTAATTTAATATTTTTTATGTGTGCACATTTAATACAAACAGCCAATAGGTTGTGCAAATGGCAAAATATATGTTTTTATATATTTCTGTTGAGAAATTGAAAAGTAATCTTTGTAAAATGTAGTGTTATTACTAAAGTTTTTCAGTTTTTGTTTAGAGGGTACATGATAGTCAAAAGGTTGAGAACCGCTGCTCTAACACCTTCTGATAGCCAAATTTAAGTATTGCAAGTTACACCCGTGACATGAGTCTTCCATGAACTTTTTGAAAATGAACCAAAAAAATATGGCTGGTTAATTTGATAAAAATTGACTGATAATTTTTTTTTAACGTGAAGCTGTGTGGCAGCTTTAAAATAAAATAAAAGTGCTTTTGGATGATAATAATTTTTATTTTCTTAACCCCTTAAGGGCCAACGGCGGGGGAACAAAGCACAGTCACAGGACCAAACTCGCTGAAATGGATCGTCGCCACCGGCCCACAGATTTTCAGCAGTTAAGCCTAATTTTGAAAAAAAAAAATCAGCATTTTGATATTTTAACTTCAATTCTTGAAGTTGCGTATTTAATGTACTTGCTTTTAATGTGCATTGATGTAAAGAATATCACATTAATAGAAATAAATTAAATAGGCAAAATACTAAAATCATATACACACAGAAATAAATACTATAAACATGAAAAAAAAATTTTCAAATACGATATTTAAAAAGAAAAAACTAAACACGAATTACCTGTAGGTAATTAAATTCCAATTTAAAAATTCTGCTGTGTGTGAAATAATCCAAAACAAAGATCGACACACAGTCCTGCATTGCATATTTCACACTCAAAATACGTTGTTTGCTTTCACTTTGCCTTTGGTTTTAGTTCACCTTTTCCTACTTTTATTACCTTTTCCGTCAACGTAAATTTTCGGAAACTGTCTTCCAGTTAGACGGAAAAGTGGAGTGTCAGGTGATTTTGGACAAATTTTTAAGTAAGGTCTCTTAGCCATGGCTAACGGACTGAAATTGAATATAACCCCAACACACGTCCCAAAACTTCTTCAAAAGACACTCATAAATATTTCATCCTCAAACAGTGTGTGGCATCGGTTTATATTAGAAAGCTTCCTGTTTTTCTAAATCGGAAGCAGCGTCCACGATGACCGGAAAGTGATCAAGGGAAAGACCCCCACTGGCAGGATATCCGTTATTGATCACGTCAATATATACATTATATGTAAAGTAAATACATTATATACCAAAATATAATGCTTGTGTCATTATATATAATGACCATTCAAGGCATTATATATAATGATCTATTAAATCGAAAAGAAATAAAAACATAAGCGCTGGCTCTTTCTTGAGAAATGCAAGCAAGACGCATTACGCGTCGAGAAAGCTGATAGTCTTTCCTCTTTTGTAATAATGTTGTAATGTTGCTTTTTAATTAACCAAGAACGTTTATGTTAAATTTCAAAATAAATAGAAAAAAAAAATCCTAGCTAAATAAACAAAAACACCTGTGCCCCTTATAAAGAACCTTGATTTCTAGTTTGTTTATTTCAATAAATCTCTCAATACCTGAAGCACAAAACAGAAACTAAAGCCAGTACATGAAGGTCAAATGCCGTATGAATCAACCCATGTTAAAACAATTACCACTTAGCTAAATCTACTGGCTTTTAAAAATTCAAGTAAATCGTTCCATTTTAACGTAGCGCATACGCGATGCTGGGTTGGTAGGAGCAGAGTCGTTGCATCGCGTATGCGCTACGCTGGGCTGGTAGGAGTGGAATAGTTGCGTCGTGTATATGTGAGGCTGATCCTGAACAGGTTAAAGGAGTAATATTATAATGAAGTGAAATATAATTACGCAGCATGTTTTTAAGTAAGTGACCTTTTTTTTTTTCCTTTTACACTAATACGTGTCATGTAGGCGGCAACGAGTGCTTGCTTCGTGTCCCGGCATTCTTTGTAAACAACTGTGCTCAGTTGTAGCTGTATAGCTAACCTGTGTGGTCTGTTCTGTCTTTAAAATGTTCAAGATTATTCAATCGCCCGCCATGTGCAAGGTATGATCAGTGATATGTTTTTTATCGCCAAAAAACCTGTCTACTGCAAACATTCACTGGCAGATTTGTGAAGTTTGCAGAGCTACTGCCATGAGTGAAGGCAATGTGCATAAATGGGTCAGAGATTTCAGAGCTGGCTGCGATATCGACCATATTGAGTCCTGCTCCGGTCACCTGTCTGTGATCACAGACGATATGATGGCATCAGTTGAAGTGAAAATTCTTGAGAACAGATGGTTCACCACAATCCCACCATTCTTTCAAATGAATTTCTTGAAGTGTATAGTCTAGGCCGTGAAAATGACCGTCACCTCTTAGTTATGGGATCAGGCAGCAAGTTTCTATGAAGAGGGTATTCAAAATCTAGTTCTAAGGTATGAAAAGTGTTTAAACAAACTTAACAACTATGTTGGAAAATAGAGAAATGTATGTAGAATCTGAAAATAAATTTGGTTTTTAAAAATTTTGTTTTGTTTGGTTTTTATTTTCAAATAGCCCTTACATAAAAAAACACCTCTTGTACATTTACTTTATTCTGCTTGCAGGAAGATATGAAACCATCCATTTAATAATTTTTCAGCCAGAAATGAGTGAAACTACCAATGTTTAATGGTTTTCATCCCTCAGTTACTAATAACTAGCCATTTTTTAAAGCAGTGTAACCACGAAACTGTAGATAGGTAGATTAATGAATTTAATAATAAATTCATACTTAGACTGAGTTTTTATACTAATGATTTGGTGTTAATAATCATAACAGTTACACCTCTTTTTGGCTGTTATTTCCATTAAGATATTTATTTGATTGATGGCATCGAATTAAATTTTGAAAAATGTAAACCTTAGATGTAGAAAATAATCTTAAGAGTATGGTAATGAAAAGTAAACAGTTTATTGAATTATTTTTGGCATTGTTTCGCTCAGACTGATCAAATTTCATTTTTGTTATTTTTTTGGCAGAAAAGAACTTGTGTGCCAAAATATTCTTACTCCAGAAGATGATCTAAGATTTTCTGAAATAGTTTTAAGTCGAAAGCCTAAAAGTTCACAAGTTTTTGCTCATCGGTAAGATCTATTACTGTAGTTAGTAAAACATCTTATTTTCAGCTGCAGTAATATCTAAATTTCCTTTTCCTGCTTTCTCCTAATATATTTATTTTTAGCTCAAGCAGCAAATTTTTACTGCTTATAATGATAAAAGTGTTTAATATCTGCTCAGTATGTAGTACGACTGGTGGCTCATGGTCTGCAGTTTTGCTTTTTGAAGCTCTCCACAATGTGATTGATTGTTGTATTTTTAGTTGCTTTTTAATTTTCCCATAAATGTGAGCAGTTCAACATAAGTGGTTTTTTTTTTTTTTTTTTTTTTTTTTTTTTTTTTTTTTTTCGTGTGTGTGTGTGTAGCTTTTAGGTAATTATTTTAAGTTCGGTATTTTTATGTTATAAAACAGTTCTTTTTTATATATTGTAATTTTTATAAAATTTCTTTGTCTCCTTCCCAACAAAACTGTAATTAGTCTATTTTGTTCTTATCTTATAAATAGAAAGGAATTTACTTTTTACAGGAAATGGATTTTGTTGGAGTTGATTAAAAATAAACCTTCAACATGTACCTTACAACAAATTATAGAACATGAATTTTTACTGTGTACCCGAGTTGCCAATCTGTATCCAAACAACTATTATGCTTGGTGCCATCGTTCATGGATCATACAAGAAATATTGCATGTTTGTTTAAAGGTAATTTTCATTAAAATAATAATATCAATAATTTTTAGAAAAAGCTGTATATTCTACTGGCTTATTTAACACTTTCAAGTTGCATGATTGAGCTATTGCACTTGTTTTTCCATTATGTCTTACAGTTGTCTAGTTAGAGTGATACCTAGGTAAATTGGAAGCAGAGGCAATGTTTCTGTGTTCTAAAATCAAATTTTGAACAACCTGAACACCATAGAATAACCATTTATTTGATGAGAAAACATATTTTCAGAAGGGAAATGCCATTGCCATGAAATGATGTGTGTGGTCTCTATTTTATAATTGAGGCAAATTGTAGATATTAAAATTTTCCATATTTGAATGTATTTAGTTAGAAGTGATTTGCAACATTCTAATTATTAATCATTTTTCTCATTTTACTGTTGCCATTTTCTTTCTACCAAGATCTTTTATAGGTATGAATACGTGTGTGTGTATATATATATAATTTATTTACTAAAGAAATATACATTATATTATCTCCTAATATAAATTTAGTAGAATCAAAAAATTCCAGAATAAATATTTTTTGATAAAATTTAGTATCAAAAAATATTTATTCTGGGAACATAGAAGTTGAATAGAACAGTTATTAGCTTGCAGTCATCGTGGCTAGGAGTGAAGGCTTAAAGATGAAGACAATGAAACATGAAGAATTTCCAGTCTTTATTTTCATGTCTATAAAATCCTCTCCATAGATGTTTATCCAGTCAATAATGAAATACAATAAATTTCTATGTACATTGATAATTAAAAATTACAATGCAGGCAGTTTAGATGGGGAAGCAAAGCAAGGAGTTATTAGCCAGATAGAAGCCAGAAAAAGAGATGACATATTTAGCTGCCAGGGGTTTTTATACCAGAATAGGTACGATTCTAGAAACAAGCTGTGATTGATTAATTTGAGGTTGTTATGTAATCATCGAAAATTCTTGATTTCGAGAGAAAAGACTGAATTTAGGGGAAGAGCACCAAATTTAGAATGTTAATTTTGAGGTCGCCAATAATTTTTTAAATGCAGGTAAATAAGTTCCTCCTCCTTTGTCAGGAGGAGGAACATTGAAATAAATTAAAATCGCTCTTCCATAAAAAATCCTTGCTTTTCTGTATCCAGAATTAGCTGATGAACCATTCCAATAGATTTTAATTATAATAGTTCACCCTTAAATTCTGGCCCCTCATATATATATATAGATATTATAATTTATTATTAAAAAAGTTTTTTTATGTATTCTCCGAGGAACATGATAATGCAATGAATTATTGGAATAAATTTGAGCCAGTATTTTAAGTATAACTTATTTAGATTTCTATTGTAGTAAAAATATTTGTATAGAAATATTATTTATTATTCATACACACACATATATATATATAGTATCACAAATTTTTATTTCAAAACAAAATTACCCCAATCTTATTTCGGTGCAGTATGCTGCTGAAAGATATAGGCAAAAAGTAAGAAATGGAACCAAATCCACAAAGACCCAAATGAAATTAAATTCAAGACCAATAAAATTTCAAAATCCCCTATAAACTAACAAACCAAAAGTCAGAAGAATTTGAAATACAAAAAATACATAGGATGAAGAATGTAATTAAATCGGATGTAATGTTTTTAAGAGGAGGTAGATCAGACTCATTTGAATGCCTTTTACCTGGAAAACCACTGTGTTTCTGTTCATCCAAAATTAGCTGATGGACCATCCTAAAATTTGAAATTTTACTGGTTTTGAATTTCATTTCATTTGGATCTCTGTGGATTTGGTTCTAAATTTCCCCCCTCCCTTTTTTTTTATATATTTTTTTACTTTAAAATGGTCTAATCTGGTCTTTTTGAAATAAAACTATAATGGTTTTGAAAAAATATTTGATAAAATACAAAATTGACATATAAATTATTCTTAATTAATTACCTTAATTTTTTGTAATTGTTAATTTTTCTGTCATTTGTTCTTAAAAAACTGTCGAGGACTTCTTGCATAAACATGCCCATTCAAAATAAATTAAAACCCTACTTTGAATGCTAGTAAACTTCCCCTTCATTTTTAATGCCAAAATGTTTTTCGTACCCATTCGTCTTCTTTTTTTGTTAATTCTTGTATCTAACATATGCATAATTTGTTGCTCCCAGGAGTTAAAAGAATGTGTAACTGCATATTTTATGTATTTGTAATTCTACACTCTTAGTGAACAAACAAACACAAACATATAATGAAGACAATGGAGTGCTTTAATGCATGTAGTGATCAAGATATTTTGAAGAATGAGGGGTGCTTTTTAAGTAAGAGCCATTTAAAAATAAAAACCAAACAAAAAATTTTCAAAAAATCAAATTTATTTTCATATTGTACATACATTTTTCAACATAGTAAGACGTCACGACCCATTGTCATGTCTTTGTCATTGTTGTAGTTGTTGCCACTGAGATGATGTTTGAAATAGCAGAAAAGGTGAAAATCACATTTCAAAGTCTGGGCTGTAGGGGGTGTTATCCAAAACTTCCCGGCCAAAAGAGTCCAATAAAGCTCGAGTCTGAACTACAGTGTGAGGCTTGCATTGTCATGAAATGGCAAAATTCCCTCTGTCAATATGCCGTGTCTTTTATTTTGAATTGCTCTGCATAACTTTCACAGGGTTTGGCCATAGGCTACCGCATTTATGGGGGTTCCATGTTGAATAAAGTCGACCAACAAAACACCATACCTATTCCAAAACACAGATGCCATGATCTCGTGCTGGGACACTGTCTGTTTGGCCTTGACCCTTACAGGAGAGTGTGTCTCCACTCCATGCTTTGTTGCTTCTATTCGGGCGTTATATGTAAAACCCGTGTTTTGTCTCCCGTTATGATCTGACTCTCGTCTTCTTCATTATAACAAGTAAAAAAATTCAATGAACACTCAAATCTTTTGTTTTCGTGGTCCTCCCTTTGGAGTTTAGGGACCCAACTTAAGCACAGTTTCTTGCTTAACTTAACTTTCTGAAGCCGGCTGGTACAGCAGTTGTACCAGGAGAATGACTTTTTCTGACGCCGGCATTGGTACAACTGTAGTACCATCCATGCCCTCCCTATTTTAGAGAATCGCTTATCTGTTGATCTCTGGGTGGTCCATTGTCGCTGCTCAGAGTATCCGCTGGCTACGCATTATTTCCGTCTTGTTATCAGTTTGGCTACATTTTGGCAAAAACCGCAGGTTTCGTCTCGTGCCAATATACTTGAAAATCAAATAGAGGCCATCTCTCTCTCAATCTGTCTCATAATTTTAATCCTAATTTTTTTCGTACTGACTTTTGCTATGATTAAAAAAAGTCAGCGATTTTGCACTCTCTTTAAGCTTACCATATTTAACCCTTTAACTGTCAAGTTATTTTGATGATTTGGGTACACAAATTGTAAAATTTTTTTTATTGCAAAAACCAAATGTTTAGTACAAAATAAAATATACTTAAGTAGTTAAAAATTGATATTTTGATGTACATGGGTAAAATTTTTAAAGTTTTGTAGCCACTGCATATTTTCTTTCAGGCAGCTGTCACTCAACAAGGCAGTTCCAAAGTTCGCTTCTAGTGGAGCATTATTTTCTAAAAATAAAAAAAAATTAACTATTTTCTAAAACATAAATAAAAATAAGTGAATACCTATTAGTAGTTCAGTAATTCAGTCTTATGTGGTACAACTGGAAACACTTTTCCAAGCACAAACCAACTCCACAATCACTACACCAGAATCGTGATTCCTTCCTTATCTTTTCCCCATGTTTATCCTTTTTTGAACAACACACTTTGCACTGTCTTGTAGGCTCACGTTTCGCAGGAATAGGAGGAAAATGGGATATAAAATGTCGTTCAGTAAGACGGGCAGGGTTATCTATTGTAGGTGGTCTGCCAACATTCTTTTGTCCAGAAGCTGCATCATCATATTTATGTAAAAGCTCTTCTACAACTTGGATTCGAAATTCTAAAAATGTAATACGTTTCCCAACTACATTTTTATAGAGCAAATATGAGTTCCAGAGTACCTTGTCTAGTAAATGTAAAAATATCTTTTTATAATATTTTATCTGACGTTTTCGGATTGTTGGATGAAAGGATATTTCCTGATCACAGCAATCTACACCACCCATAGTTAGACCATAATTAGAAACAATCTTCGGCTTGAGTATATCTCCATTTTTTATTTTTGAGGCTGACCATGGAAGTATCATGAATACTGCTCATCAAACACACATCCTTCATCTTTGGTTGAAGAATCTAAATCATCTAAATAACGTTTCAAAGAACTGGACGCTATTTTACAACAAAAAGATCCCATGCACCTTGAACCAAATAACCTCTAACCTTTGAAATCTTCAGTAAAGTTCTGTCATCTATTAAACTGAGCGCACAGTTCGGAAAATTCATTTGAAAGCGTGCTTATGGTGAGGTGTCTGTTCTCAAGAATTTTCACTTCAAATGAAGCCACCATACCATCTGCGATCAGAGTTGGGTGACTAGAGCGGAACTCATCATGGATGTTGTTGCAACCAGCTTTGAAGTCTCTGACCCACTTACACACTTTGCCATAACTCATCATAGTGGCTTCATAAACTTCACTAATCTGCCAATGAATGTCTACAACAGACAGGTTTCTTGCTGACAAAAAAAATGTATTTCTGACCATATCTTGCACAGGGCGGGTGATTTCATAATCTTGAACATTTTAAAGACACAGAACAGACCATACAGGTTACCTACACAGCTGCAATTCAGCACAGTTTTCTCCAAGGAATGCCAGGGCACAACGCAAGCACACGCTGGAGTGTGCCACTTATTGGTGTATACAACAAAACAACCCTTACTTAAAAAATACAGTATATTTTTAAATAATTGAAATCAGTTCAAATGAGCTTTGTTAGAAGAACAAATAGCTGTTTTATTTCTTAGATAGCAGATACTTTTATAGCATGGTAAAATGGCCTTTGTCCAAATAAAAATGTTGTATAATCTATATAAAACATGGTTTGCTTAGTATTTTTCTTTCCTGATATTCAAATTATATATCATGTTATAGCAAATCAGGAAAGAAAATGTCATTTTTTCCAGTTGAATTTATTTTCTAAAGTACATCCAAATGAAGAAAACACATTTTATTCTTCAATTCTGACCTTAATTCTTAATGCATAGCCATAGATTTCCTCCATCTTCTTGCGTATTTACGATGAAAGTTTTTCTCTTAAATGAATTATTTTAATAATAATATGCGTAGAATAATACTAAGGTGGTAGTTATTATCATTGTTGTGATGAAATTCTTATCCTTTTTTCAGACTGTTTCTGACGAACTTGCTCGAATGGAGCATTGGGTATCTACTCATATATCAGATTACAGTGGATTTCATTATCGTCAGTTCCTGTTATCATGCTTTTCCTCAAGAAAGAAACTCTCAAATAAACATGTTTCATCTTGTCCCTTGCATATAACACATTTGGAAGGAGAAGGAAATATGAAATGTAACAGTAGATATATGAATGGAAGTGAAATAATTCACTTCAGTGACACTTTGGAAAAAGAATTGATTCTTCTTTCAAGTCTGCAAACTTCTTATCCTGGACATGAAACATTATGGTATCATCGACGCTATGTTTTGTATGAATTTCAGTATATTAAAAACTTAGGAGAATCATGTCCAGTTAAACTAAAAAACATGGATGGTGTTTGTATTCAAGATGTAGTTCAGTGCAAAAGACATAAACTGGAATGCAATTTTTGCAACACATCAGATTGGGACTTACTAAAAGAAGAAAACTTTTTAACTCACTGCATTCAACGTGCCAAAAATAATGACTGGGAAAAACAACTAATTGAAAGACACCTAAAGTGGTTAAGAAATGTAATATTGTGGCCAGTTAGACTGTCAGTCAGTTGATTATTGAGAATTGTATGTTTATACTGTAATGTTGTTTAGGATTTGTTAGTGTAAATAAAGAATTTTTATCATTTTACAATTCATAATTTTACTTTTGTTCATTAAATTTTTCATTTGGAATATTTTAGATTTTATATGAACATTTTGTATTGTTAACTATAACCTGTTATTGCATATTCATATTTCTGAATATTTCTTGCATTCTATCTAAATGTGCATACAGACATACAAGAAATAGCTTGAAATAAAATATTTTGGCCCAATCCCAAAATTTATGACCTATCACATGGTTTCAAGGGATGTGGCATGACCATTCTTGCTGCAGTAAAGTCTGGAAAATGTACCTTGCCTTAGTCTTTAATTGGATGCAGGATTGCTGTTTTTGTTGACTAATTTTTACTTCTTGATCAACAGAAACAAGACATTTTCTCATTATCTCAAATCCCTAATCCATTATGGAGTGGAATGTTAATGTCACAATGCTAAAAAACCCAAAAGCATCTATTGATCAAATTTTGTTATAATAGGTATGGTATTATGAATTTGATGAATACTGAAAATTATTTCATCATTGAAAATAAATTTCTGCCATTGATTATCTGTATCCCACTTGAGTAATGCATGAGGTATTTTGAAGTCTCGCATGTCTAATTGAGTTTTCGACTTCTCAACTTTTTTTCAGTTTTAATGCTGAAATCAACATTATACATTACGCACACACGTGTGTATGTAAGATAAAAAGAAAATATGTGAGTCAAAATTAAAAAGTACATAAATCAAAATTAACCCCATAATCCCCCCTCTCTATTCTAAAAATCATAACTTTTCTGGATTGTGTCATTTTTAGATCAATCCATCTTATATGGCTTGCGCAACACTCATGATGTAACTAATTCGGAACCTAAACTCACAGTTTTCAGAGCTAAAATTTTTCTAACTTAAACCAAAACCTTCTCTTCGTGAGCCTCCGTATTGGATAATTGCACACTTTTCAACTTGCAATTTAATTCCGTAGGCCAATTTTTCACAAGGTGCGATCCTGTGCAACTTCACTGTTATAAAATGACTTGGAGTGAGCTGCAACAACTTGGCAATGGTTCTCTGCATTATATCCCTGGAAGACTTAACTGCTAGTTAGAAAGCTAACACTTGAAGGAAAGACTTGTAGACTTGTTTGAACTAATTATCAAAAACATACGTTTCATCACTCATGATCATGGGTGCAATATGCACCCCACAATTATATATATATATATCACAGTTTAGGTAGTGACATGGTTAGCGGCATGACAAAGTAAATGGAGTAAAGTAGCATATTGGCTGCTGGAGTACTAAAACTAAAAAGTGTGCAGTTATCCAGTATAGGGGCTCGCCAAGAGGAGGTTTTGGTTTAGGTTAGAAAGATTTCAGTTCTCAAAATTATTAGGTTCTGAATTAGTTACATCATGAGCGTTGTGCAAGCGATGCAAGATGGATTGATCTAGAAATGACGCAGTACAGAAAAGTTACAATTTTTAGAATGGCGAGAGGAAATTACGGGGTTAATTTTGATTTGCATGTTTTTTATATATGTGCCCGTGTGTATGTATTGGTTTGATTGAATATATATGAGTTGTTCTCTGATGATTTATTTCACCTGGGCACATTTTTCTCGTTGAAAGCTCAGGATTTTATTTAATTCTTCCCTCCCCCCCATAACTCTGTTCCATGTATATTTCTTATGGCCTATCCTTTATTACTGCTAATTTCTTGAAGTCATTTGATTGCGTAAGAGAAAAATTGCTCTGTTAAAAAATTTCTGTTATGCTCTTTATTTTCAAAAAGGGAAAACAAAAACTGCCTTATTCCACAAAAAAGTAAAAAGTGGAACATGAGTTATAAATATCGATGTGAAGCTGGATAAAGCAGTTTCTATAATAAAATCTGTATGCACAAAACCCTAAGGTACACGCTATATTTGTTAAAAGAATATGATGCATACATAAATCTTGAAAGCTGATACTTGAGGAATGAGGATTTTTTCTCTCAAATGAAGCCCACAACCTGAGATGCTTGAGAATAAATATTTAGAAAGTCCATAAACGCTTCTGTGAGCGAGTCCTATTCTAAATAACTAGCATCATTCACAATGCTGCTTTTTATCTCTCGTAACTAATTTTTGATTGACAAAATGTTTTTTCTTTTGTCTGGATCTTGAGATCCGGAGGTAATGCATTGTTGTGAATAAAGTATGGAACTCTAGTGATAAATCAGAAAGAATTATTCTGGATAATCTGGAGCTACTCAATATCCCGTTTTGTAACTATGACCCAAGAAGAAAAAGGCGTAGGTAATTATCAGACGGATAATTGGGGTGAAAACATGTCTTTACCTAATAATACTCGACGTTGAGTTTTATCTAGGAGAGGTTTTTCTTTTGAACATTACAGGCCAGACCTTACCTCTGACATGTCTTGTCCGCTAAAGTTCCTACTTAGAGTGATTATTAAGGAATTGGCATTATCAAGAGGAAAGCTCATATTAAACATAATGATAATTGCTATTGATTCGTCGTAACGTTTTATGCTTTCTGATAACTTTAATTTCTCAAGGATTATGTAAGTTTTTTACATCACACATCATCCTTTAGAAAATTTTCACATCATCTTTAGTCTCAGAAATTTTATTTTGAAGAATTTTGATGGCATGGATGGTTAAGCAACCTTAATTAAGAAATGACAAATGTGTCATCCGCTAAGAAAACTATTAAACTGCTACGATCGCTCGAAAATGTTGTGAAATCGTAGTTGCAACATTGATCCCAGATAAACGAGAATAGATTTGTGTCGAATTAAAAACACGTGAGAAACTTCTTTAATAACAAAGTTCAGGAAGCACTGAATCGGCGAAATAAGAACAGTGCAGAAATTTAATTAACTTGTAGTTAAGCTGTACATGCTAGAGGCAGTCAAAGGCTTAGGGTCACATCTAACATCAGAAGGGTGATACTGCGTTTGTTACGAATAGCTGATCCTATAATATACAATAGTTCTAACCAGCTATCTAATTGTTAATAAGCCTCCTTTAAGTCTAAACTATTTATCTGGGAGACAGGAAAGATTTGTCTGCATTTTGAACGAAATACTAATTTCGAAGAGCTTACTGGTGGAGAAAAAATTTGGTTTCATGTAGTTGATTACGGCAAAGCACACTAGGCTATATTATCTGGCCAAAAGTATCCGGATACCCGCTAAAAACGTGTATCTGACAGATTGCGTAATTTGATGGGTAACCAAAAGCTTTAAAATTGTTGGTAGTAGTTTTCCAAGTCACATTTATGCGTTTGTGAGACAATGAGTAAGTCAAAGGAGCTTAGTGACTTTGATCGTGGCGGTATAGTGAAATGCAACCTTTGAGGTAAATCAGTTCGTGAGATTTCTGACATTCTACAAAAGCCAAAATCCACTGTGAGTGTTTTAATTGTGAAGTGGAAACGTCGAGACAGTGAAACTGAAGAAAAACAAAGTTACAGACCGAAAAAAATTATTGAACGCAGCCGTAGAACGCTATAAAGGGTAGTGAAACATAAACGCAACTCCTCGTTAGTTGAAATCACTCAGGAGCTCCAAAGTTCATCAGGCGTTTGTGCCAGTAGCAGGACTGTTCGTCGAGAATTGAGAAACCTGGGATTCCATAGTCGTGCAGCCGCTCACAAGCCGAACATCACTCCCCAGAACGCGAAGCATTGTTTGCAGTGGTGCAAAGCTCACCGTCATTGGACTGTAGTCATGCGGAAAAATATTCTACGGAGTGATGAATCTCATTTTACGATCTGGCAGTCCGATGGACCGCCAGATACGTGGTGCCCATTTGGTGAAAAAAACACAGAATATGAATATCTAACTAATGAAATCTGTTCCCGTCAAGGTTAAAGGAATGACATCTTCAGTCTATGAGTTTTACGTTACTGTATCCTCTGAGAATTGTGGAGAAGAAGTTGTCGAGGAGCTCACTGACATAATCGGGATTAATTTTCTACTATGCACTGTATTATATATAGAGCAGAATATAACGTTTTCGATTCTCGGTGTGTTGAAGTTTCATAAGCCTTACTGTTAACACTCTTTTAATTTAAGAAGTTACACAAGAAGAAAATAAACATTTGACATAAATAGCAAACCTATTTTCTCTGTGCCTACCACAACGGTAGATTTAAGCACAGATATGTGAAAATTTAAAATTTTGATACTTATAAAAGAAGATGCATGAGTCTCCGTGACAACGCAAATACCTATGCTATGGTCAGAAAGAAAGCCTCGTTTCCGTCAGTTGAGTCTACTACTTTGCGTAATTCAAAATGTACAGACAGATAAACAAGTTGAACAAGCTGATATATTGCCACTAACTCTGCTTGTTACCTGTTTTTATGCCTGTAACTGTATATAGGATTGGTAATATGGATTTGCTGATTCATTATCCTTGAGTCTTTAACCATGAAAACGAGGTTAACAAGGGTCTTCAAAACCTCGCTAACTTAATACATGATCTTCTTCGTTGTTTTATCTACATTGGGAGATACCGCTTTCGCGTATGTCTTGCTAGTAATAACATGGTAATCGTATTTTTCCAACAAAATAGTGGGTTCTTTATTTCCAGAAAATTTAGGAAAGGTAACGTAACCTTTCCAACTGTTAACTGCGTTCCGTGTTGGCTGCGTAACAATATGCGCAATTAGTTGGCTCGTCTATGGACTTTTCAAAATTGTAAACCTCGAGTTCACCTATATAGCGGACATAGCTTGGTTGGTTCGGTGAGTATAGCGTTTTCAACCTACAAATCTTCAACAAGAGAAAAAAAAAAAAAAAAAACTTGAAAACTTTTTTTAAAGAAAACTGGATTCGCATGCAAAAAGATACATCGATGTATTCAAGTCGTTTGGTTTCATTGAATCGAATATAGGATGCAATTAAGAGTTTTCAGCAATTTTTCTTACCTAGCTTTCAACTTCTATCGAACTTGCTATTTACTTGGCAGTTATCTTTCATGTCTAAAGTTCCTATCACATATATGTTTCCTCTACGCAGGACTGATACTTTAATTATTGTCAGTTAGGCTGGCCTCAAAGCAATATCTATCGTGCTCTTACCATCAACCTTAATTATCCCTGGGGGGCCCACCAGCGGCCGAGCGGTAAGGTCGCTGAACACTGGTAGTTCGGTCGAGGTTCGAATCCCGCGAAAGGGCTGGCTGCATGGCGTTTTCGTGGTTTTCCCCATGTGTAACGTGTATACGAGCCAGTTTCTCTTAGAAAGTCCTCCACGAAGGCATCCCTCTCCTTAGGCAGATAGCCCTAGTGTACTTTGCCGTAATTTCAATAAACCAAACCAAACCAAACCAATTATCCCTGGGTAGGGCAAACCTCGCATGAAGATCTTCGAGTGGTAAACTCTATGAGTAAGGGAAATTAGAAGTAAATTAGGCCCATGCCTGTGAGAATTGAAACTGTGAGAAAATAAAATAAATGTGAAATAGTGGAAAGGAATATGCCAATTATTTAGATATTGTATGTAAAAAGATGAGTAGCATACGGACGGAGATTAAAATCTTCTTCCAGGAGTTCGTACCTGAAATTATCTGCATAATTTACAATGTTAGTGTTGATGGCCTTGGTATAAAAGTTATTATTTATTTTCCCAATGTAAGTTTTGATGTCATCTAGTTTTAGGTCTTTGTCTAGGTCGATGTTTCTAATGAACCATGAAGCACCCGTTATTTTTCTAAGAAAGTTATTTTGAAAATTCGGAAGTTTGATATAGTCAGATTTTGAAGCCGCGCACCAAGCTGGGGATGCATAAGTAAGAGTTGGGCGTAAGATGGAGATATAGATCCTTCGTTTTCTGGCGAGATCAAGCGTGGATGTTGAGATAATAATTTTGTTAAGTTTTCTTGCCACACCTGCTGCTTTGCCTATGGCTGTCGTGACGTGAGGATTCCAAATAAGCGTGGAGTTGAATTTGATGCCGAGATATGTTGCATGAGTGACTTTAGGCACTTTTTCATTAAATAATGTCACGTCAACATCCACAGTTTTCTTGCGATGACGACCTATGAGCAACAGTTTGGATTTAGTTGCGTTAATACGAGTTCTCCACTTACAGCACCAATGTTCGATTTCATGCATCCGGCTCTGGATGTGAATTATTGCATGACTGGGGTTGAGTGAAGAAGACAGAATAGCAGTGTCGTCAGCGTAGCAGGCGGTGATGCAATTAGTATTGTTATCAAACATCGGGAAGTCCATGGCATAAATTAAGTAAAACAAATGCCCTAGATTAGATCCTTGAGGAACGCCCGCAGCAATGTTTCTTGGGGTGGAATAATGTTGACCCTGTTTGATTATGAACGTTCTGTGACTGATAAAAGAATGGATCATCAATACTAACTCTCGGGTGACATCGAGAGTGGTGAGTTTAAAAATAAGTCCATTATGCCAGACGCGGTCAAAAGCTTTGGCCACGTTCAGCATAAAGAACGCTGTGGTTTGATGCTTGTGAACTGCAGAACTGAGAAACTTGACAATCCTCACTAGTTGCATAGTGGTAGAGAGGCCCCTGCGGAATCCGATATTGCTGATTAGGTAGTAAGCTGAGAAACAGGGTCCAATCGGATGTAAAAAATACGTTCAAGTATTTTTCCAAGCGAAGGGAGTAAACTTATCGGTCTATAATTTTCAACTTTCATGGGAGGTTTTATGGTTTTGGGATCAAGATAATTATGGCATGTTTCCACGCCGTCGGAAAATAGTTTAGATATAGGTAGGCATTCAGAATTCCTCAGAGTTTGGAGATGTGCTTTCTAGGTAGATTTTTCAGCATTTTGTTTTTTAGCATGTTCCGGTGCTTTCCTATTATGTAGTTTGGAAATGATGTTACTGATTTCGTTGGGATTTGTGAAAGTTAGGAGATTGTTTGCTGTGGGCTGAATCAGCCATTTTTCCACCGAATGGTTTAGAAAATTGGTGAAACTGCTATCAGCTGGGGCATCATTAGGTGTGAACTGATTTTCAAAATGATCAGCAAATGCATTGGCCTTATCATCATCTGTGTAGAGGAATCCATTGGCGGTCTGAATGGGAATGTTTTTCGTTTTATTTGCTGACGTATGTATTTCCATAAAGCACAATCTTCTGAGTTTAGATTATAAATTTTAATATTCCAGGTATCAATTCTGTGTTCGTCAATGAGACGTTTAATTTTTCTGTTCATTTTGTTGATTACGAATTTAATAGCTGGGTCACGTGGATATGTATAATGCTTGTTAAGGCGATTACGTTCTCGAATTTGATTTTTAATTTCCAGAGGGAGCTTCAGGTTCTGTTTATTGCTTTCGCGTTCTGTTGTTGAAGAGTTATACGCATTTTTGATACTATTAGTGAGGATTTCAATGGCCGAGTCAACTTCTTTTGTGCTTTTAAGAGAGTTAATGTGGGGGTTATATTTATTAAGGAATTCACTAAATTTGGTCCAGTCTGTGATTTTGTAAACGTATTCCTTATCAGGTTTAACGACGTCAAGATAGGCTATGACTGGGACATGGTCTGAAGACAAATCATTGACTACTTCGAGATCGATGGGTATGTTTGACGAGGTGAGGAATATGTCAAGTATATCAGGATACTGCCGAATATTGGTGGGCTTGAAAGTGAATGCTTCAGGGGGGATAGATATAGTATGGGTTATTGAAAAGAAAGTTCTGCAAAATGTCACCATTTTTGTTTGATTTTCTACAGCCTCAGCTGGTGTGCTTGGCATTTAAATCCCCACCTAAAATGGTGGGACATGGGTTGTTTAATAAGTAGATCGGGTGCTTATCTTGCAAGTTAAGACGGTAATATTTCCGTAATTAGGAATGCTGACTATGGCCCCGACTTCTTCGAAGCCTTTTGTGTTATCTGAATTTAAAAAGCATGAGTTTAAACTGCTTTTGACGTAAATGAGGACCCCACCGCCCCTGTGTCGGATTCTGTCTTGTCTGTAGCATCTGTAATTTGGGATACTAAAGGAGTGTGAAGGTGTGATGTGTGTTTCCGTGATTAATGCAATGTCGATGTTGTGAGTACATAAGAAATATTGTAGTTCACCCATTTTGTTGGTAATGTTCCGCGCGTTCCAGTTTAAGATGCTCCTAGGGGAAATTTCCAGTCTAGGATGATTATTCATGATTGTTCTGCGCCAAACTGATGTTACGACATTTTAGAATTAAATGTTTTCCATCCTTGGCAAGCAGTAGGGGGCGAGAAATCTTCAGTTGTCCCTGGGCGCTGAAAACCCTAGCTACGACTCTGGCTGAGGCCATGGTATTGGTTTTTCAACTTCAATTCAGTTGATTTTTTAGAATTGAGCGGCAGTTTAACACTGTGGCTGGGGGTAATCCATTCCATGCTTGATTCCACATCGTTAGAATGTGTAGACTCAGCTTGAGAGGCGCCCGGCTGGCAAGATGAAAGGGTGGTTAGGCTTGCTGGGGCGCGAGCTTGTCCAGCCAATTCTCCCTCCGTTTTATGTATTATATCCATAAATCTGTTCAGGAATGCCAATTCAATTTGCTCACAGGGGGTCAGGCTATCATTCCTGGAAGTCAGTGCATGAAAGCGCTCCACAATTTGCTGAATAATTGACATTTTCCAGATCAAGACCAAGTCAAATCCAAGTATAGAAATTCAGAAGCTAGGCAAGAAGTAGGGCACGCGAGGACCTTTTACAGTCCCCAGAACACGAAGTTCAACGGGAACAAACCTTCTTTTTGGGCCAACAAGTGCACAACTACGCGAGCAGTTAGCAGAGTAGCGGCAAACAAGAGCGAGGGGAAAGAGCACCATCACGCTCGGAAGCTACGTGGGACTGGACGTCGAAAAGGACATTTCTAAGAACCCGCAATTCCACGAAATCTGCGTAGCTAGGCTGCCATTTTCCCTTACAGACTTAAACGCTAAACAATAATCGATTATCGCTCAGATTGGCGAAAGAGAACTTTGTTTTCAAATTCTATGCTTTATCGCTCTTACGGAAGCATTTCAGTATTTTCTTTTTGATATTTTAAACTTGTTTGTCATTATGAAAGATTAAATGTAATAGGAGTGAAATACATATGAGTTTTACTGTGTTTTAATACTTTCATAAATTCTATACTGTATCAAAATACAACATATTCTGAATTTTATAACTTCTTTCTTATTTGTTTCACCGCTTAGAGGAAAACTTAAAATGTCTACAACAAAGAAATCTTTTGATTTAAAGCATTCAGTTAATAATAATGAGTTATTTAAAATTAGATTCTGTTTTTCATTAAAAATCCTAAAGCATTTGTTGATTTTTTAATACTTTTCTAAATCTTTTAACAAGATTCATATATGTTTATTTCACTATGTTGTTACATTATAGTCATATTTATGCCACAATGCAACCTAGTAAAAATTAAATAATTTAGAATGATAATCAATTTTCTAAGTTACTTTTCAAATATGAATATGTTTATAAAATATATAATTAATGCTAACAGAAAGGGAGAATGAACCAGATCATCAGTTTTTGTAATTTTTCTATTGTAATTTGTAGATAAAAATTATCCAGTTGAAATATGTTTTTCAGATGTGATCAGTGACTTCAATTTGCTTGAACATTTTATATTCCTCAAAATAAAAACATGAAAAGCAATACAGTCAAAAGTCGTTAATCCGGACTCGTCGGGACTTCGGCGATTCCGGATTATCGATTTTTCCGGATTATAGATCATCAGTTTAAATCTCGTAAGATGGCATGCAGAAATTCTAAAATTAAAAATATGAAACCGTAATTTATGAAATAAAGTATAATTATGATCTAAAGGGTATCAAAATTTACAAAAAAAAAAAAAAAAAAAAAAAAAAAAAAAAGCTTAATATTTATTTGTTTACTTTATTAAACATTTCTTTCAATGTAAGTTAAGTTGCTTCGTTTTATGTGATAATACTTTCTCTTTAATTCTATAAACAGACATAATTTCTTGTTCAGTTACAAAGTCCCGCTGTTCAAGTCCCGTTAATTGCTGTGCCGAGAATACCGACTAACTTGTCAATCGAAATTTTTTCGTTTTTACTAACCTCTCTGTCACATTCTTCATGTCTTTATCCATTTTTTGCAGCAATTCCACTTTTTGTTTGTTGGACATCGAAACATACTTTCGTTTTGTAGATCCTTTGGAAGTTCCAGCATCGGAAATTCTATTTGACATAATCGAAAGTTTCAAGTTTACTTTTATAAAATTGCTCTTACAGTCTGCAAAAAATAATAAGCGGGATCCAATTCGAAGTTTAAGGAACAACGCAATCATTAACATTAACTGAAATATATAATTAGATAATTTTAGCTTACACCGTCTGTTATACATTAAACGCGCAGGCAAAAACGTATTCTGCACTTGCGCACACGCATATGCGCAGTAGTCAAGGTCTTACGCGCACGCATAAAACGCCTGTGCGCATGTGCCAACGCGGCGCATGCGCAGAAAGTTTTTAGCTTTGAGGTCCGGATTATAGATCATTCCGGATTATGGGTGTCCGAATTAACGACTTTTGACTGTATTATTTTTCTGTAAATATAAAGTGTGTCATAATTATGCACAAAATAAACTTGTATAGATTAACAGTAATATTATTAGTTGAATTCTTATTTTTCTATTCATGTGCTTAATTAAGTGTAAAATAAATTCACATAGATTAAAATATATATAAACAGAAGCCAATTTTACCAAAAAAAAACCTCTCATATTTTATATTTTGAAAAAAAAAATTAAAAATGTCAGCTATGACGAAATCTTTGACTCGTGGATCAATTGCTGTATTTTTAATTTTAGCTCCTCTTTTTTGCTCAAGTCCGTAATACAGAGGAGGAAGGAAGCTACGTATTTTCCAAACAGGACTTCAGTATTATTTTCCACTTCCTGCACGTTTAAAAGTGCAGCGGTAGCAGAAGAAATTAAGTCCTGAATATCGCTATCCTCCCTTTTATATACGTATTTTGTAAATAAAATCGACTTCTATTCCTACCATCCACGATCTTACAACCAAAGCTTTACTACTATATGGGTAATTTCGAGTAGTGATCCTTCAGAACTTTCATCAGATTGGTTGATCTCTACCCAGGGCAGAGCTGCAGACGAAACATTTTCGACGAAGTTTCAAAATATCACGCGTAGCAGGTACATCTTTTCCGTAGCTACACGGGACTTCTCTTCCACCGGGGCTGTGTCTTCTAGGAATCCTTCCGTTTAAACCAATGCTCTCAGAATCTCGTTTCTGAGAAAAGTCCCGTCTAACAGGGACCGTCGCTAGATGTGATAACCTTTTAACGATCCATTTTTCGTCAGAAAGTCCTCCACGAAAGTATTTCTTCCTTAAAGCAGATAGCCATCGTTCACTTTACCTAACCCACCGGTTCTCAAACTGTGGTACATGTACCACTAGGGGTACATTACAATATTTTTAGTGGTACAGTTTTTACAGAAAAAATTAAATGAATGTTCAAAATGAATGTACGATTGCTACCCTTTTAAAAAATTTTTTTAATCTTTATTATTGAGAAATATATAGATTTTTCAAGTTTTTGTCTTTTACGGCTCTAGTTTTAATGTTAAAATGACGACTTTTCCAAGAGTTTCGAACAACTTCCCGAAGTTACGATTTCCAAAAATCGTAGAGGCACTCCAGTATATTGGTAGCATACTTATTTATATTTTATTGTAATGTAAAAGATTTTTGCACGAATATAATTAAATAATATAAATTTAAAGGATTTTTATCGTTTGATTATATACACTCCATTTAGGAAACATTAATTTTTAATGGCGAAATGCTTTTATGATGATACATATATTTTTGTTTCAGATTTATGTGGTACAGAATTTGAAAAGTTTAAGAACCTCTGACCTAACCTAAATGATCCACCCAACCCAATCTTGTTTAGCCATCGGCTGCTATACAACAGTGGTCTGTAAATTAAATGAATTAAACAAGGAATACATAAACGAGTTTAACTTTAATCCGCTATACATTTATTTTCACTCAAGATTGTCTCTCCTACACACTGTAGTTCAAAAGGAAAATGGAAAATGTCTCGGGAATTAATAAGTGGTTTTTGCAGAAATGAAAATAATAGGATGCAAATTTTAAGAAGTCAGGATTCTTTATTGTTTACTTATGGTGACTTTTGACATCAGTTTTATCAATCACATAAGCCAACCACAGTATTACCTTAATCAGCTAGAATTTAGAGGTGATCGGGAAAAAAAAAAAAAAAAAAACAGAATTAGGGACTTAAAAATTATTAATTATGTCAAAAAAGACTTAGATGTTATAACGGGGAGAAAGAAGGGAAACTTCAGCGTTTATACCTTTTTTGAAAATTACATAGTCAGTTATGAAATTTTCGATATAAGTATAGTTAGATAACACATTTTTATGTTATAAAAAGGGCTGTTATTTGTTTATTTATTTTTTGAAAATTATTCAATAATTCATATTCGTGAGAGAAGAAAATTAACATAATTTCTTTCTATGATTACCTGTTGGCTATCTACTTTAACAAATTGGCTATCTACTTTAACAAATCATTTATTCATTTCTTAAAAGCAATAAATAATAATTGTAAGGTATTTTCTCCTTCCTTTCCGCATGTTTCCGGGGTTTAATTGGAAGCCTACTCGACGCGTATTCGACAGGTCCAGATTTTGAATCCCGGCGAACGCAATGCACGTTTTTCACGACTCCTACTTAAAAATAACCTGAGGAGTCTGCAAGTCGCGTCCGAACTAAAAGATGGTGGACAATAATTCGTCACCACCAAGATTTGGCAATTGGGTCCCCTAATCCCCAGTTGCCATTTAAAAGGTGGAATATATAAGGTTTTTTCTCTCTCCTATCAGCATGCTTTCGTGGTGTAACTAGAAACAAAGTTGACGTTATTCGTAAGGTCCATGTTTCGAGTCCCGGTGAGGGCACTGCACATCTTTCAAAAAACCCCTCATGTCTCTACATGAGAATTGTGATAAACATCTGTCGATTGGGGTCAATTTCACAAAAAAACTGAAAATAATATTTTGTCTAATTAAGGACTTTATTTTAACCCTAGACTTCGCGTGTTGCCTCTTCATTTTGCATTTTAATTGCATGTTCTCTGTAGATTTATTAATTTGTCTCCGATGAAAGGAAAATCTCATAAAAATGTCATCCCGAAATCAGCAAAGCTGAATTAAAAACTGACTGAGGCTCCAATTTTCACTTTCCTTAAACTTCCTTGACTAAAAATAGAGGATGAGTAAAAAAAGAAAAGGGAGAAACAGCTCATAATTTTCTTCAAAAATACTTTGCTACACTATAAACACTTTTATGAGTATTGTTTACATTATTTAACAATGCAGCTCCAACAAAACCATCAGTCACTGAAACGCCCTCTATTATTTTTCATTTTTTACTTGGAATGCTGTAAATCGTGGGAAGTAAGGGACTTTATGAATAGGGACCCGTAAGCTGTACTTACGCCACTGGGTACAAGTAGGATATTCTGGCAATGAAGAATGAGTCATTTGCCAATCTGGAATTTTATAAGTGGCGGAGATGAGGAAAGAGTGGTTTTTATATTGATTAGTGTATGTTTATTATGGTTCTTGGAAACAGCAATACATATTGGAATACAATATGCGGCTGATTTTATTAACCAGCGACTTAATAAGCGACGGTATCGTATATATATCTTTCTCACTTGGGCGCTTTTTCTGAAAGATCTCATGGAAGACAAATAAACAGACTTGCTGTCTTACGGGGAAAGCACCTGTTTAAAGTCGAGAGCATAGCCTTTTTCATGGCTGTTATGGAACTCGCAATTTGGGGGGTAAATTTGAAGATGTTAAGAATGAGTGTTAAGTTGTGAAATCTGTTTTTTTTTTATACAGCTTTTGCAATAAAAGCAAAAATATGTCAGAAAATTCATAAGGATATCACATTTTTATTTATTTAGAATTTCATTTATATTTTGTTATTTATTTCAGGACATTATTAAACGAAATTAATTAAATATTTATTTCAGGGCAGTAATGTACGAAAATAGATGAAGCAAATCGTTACAGATAAAAAGCAAAGATATTACCTGCCAAATATCAGAATGCAAATCAAAAATATCAAAAATCTATTTGAAGCGTTTTTTGATTAAGCCCATTGTTATAAATAGAAGCGTCATTTCTGTATGTATTCATAGAATAAACGATTTTTAAAATTGCATGAAACATCTGCAAAGTAGATTTCACGGCGGGCATGAAAATTTAAATGACAGAACAAGGAAACGACAAACATGCAGGTGGTCCCACTCAGAAAAATCTTGTGACATCTGGCCGAGAAGTGCTCCACTGACAGATCTGTGAGCGACAAGGTTTTCTGCACTCGACTTTCGAAGTTAGAGAAGCGGATTTTATTTTGCATACGTAAATTTTTTGACGCTATTTTGTCTTCAGTAACATTAAAGCTTTCTTTATGGCAATATTTCTTTAACATCTATAAGAGAAGGTAAGAATTTGTTAAAAACTTATATATTAAATGTTCTAAATCAAAAAGGTAAGGCATAAAAGGTAATCATAAAGGTATGCAGTAAACAACCCTGATTTTTCTCTATTTTATTGCAGAAAGTTTTAGAGAAAATATTAAAGCAAATTAATCTTTAAGAACACTGAAAGTTGATAATAGTGACTGTTAAACTGAAAAAAAAAAAAAAAAAAAAAAAAAGGTTGGAGAAAAGTAAAACAAAATAAAAGAAATTACGTGCTTCAAGAAATCAGAATTTCTGTGCATAATTTATTTCTATGCCAGTTAATTAATTCTACGGGTTTTTTAATTCGCTATTGATTCATATTTTTAACGAAGCTTTAAGTATCTTACTGAATTAAGTGTAATACCTTGAAAAATATAGCATTTTAATTCTATTTTTAGTTAATTCTGAAAAAAGGGTAGTTTTTCATATGAAAAGTTTTATAAATCTACGCAACATGAGACTTTTTAGTCTCATTTTAGTCAACTTTAGTCTCATTCTTATAATGTATTGCATATTAGTGTGAAAGTGTGACAATATACTAAACAGTTTGATACCTTTCGAATATAATAATTAATAAATACTTTTTTATTTCTTTCTCTTTGTCCTTCCCATTCTATCAGGAAAAGTGAATTTTATTAAAGATTTTTTGTAAAAATAAAAGAAAGCGCTCAGTTTCAATTGAAAATATGAAATATACCTCTTTGCCATAATAAATATATAATTATATGATTGCTAATATGAATTAGCATGTCACATTTTATTTACAAATCTAATTATCACAAATTTGAAAATAGAAAATAAGTGATAATTTAATTACATAATATAATTATAATCAATTTGATTTCATAATGCTGTTCTCATCAATTTGATTTACGTAATGGAAATTTTCAGGAATACAGACGTTTAATAGCTGCAAAACAATAAATTAATGAAAAGCTAATTATAAATCGTAAAATAGTGTCTTGAGAATCTCATGATAAGAAAATACATTTTTCACTTGTATTAATCGCTTTATAATTTAAAACTTGAAAACGTAGCAAAATTTTCGAAGACATTCTTCTTCTTCTTCTTTTTTTTTTTTTTTTTTCTTGTATAGAATACAATATTACAAATAATATTCAGTGTAAGATTGCGTCTTTAAATAATTTTTATTCTTAATACATAAGACAGTTATTTTGGATAAATATAACAAATGTATTAAGTGTTAAGTGTTACTTCCCTGAAATTATTTCGTGCCTATAAAAGCCTTTATGAAACACTTATATTAAATGTTATCACCGAATGAGATAATTTATGTGGGCTAATTTGCCCAGTTCTTTAAAAAATCGGTTTAAAATATGTTAATATAGTAAATTGCAATTTAATATTTCTCTTTATATCATATACTAAAATTAAATTATATTAATCAAAAAATGTATTAAAATTATTTAATTTTAAATCATATTTTTAAAAAGACATTAAAAATTCTTTTTCATCATATGTTAAAAATAGAGATTTAAAAACTTTTAATATAAATTTCGATTTAATGTTATTCTTTTTATCATATATTAAAATAAAATTCTCTTAATTATATAATTCATTAAAATGATTTAATTTTAAATCACATTAAAAAAGACTTAATTCTTTTTTATCATATTGAAAAAGAAAGAATTAAAATTCTTTTATTATTTATTCAAATAATTACATCTGAGCATGTGATTTCGAGAAGTGTTTATTTAGCTAAGTTACACAGAAATATTTTTGCTTTTAAATGTTAAAGGAGCATTTAAATCAATCTCTCTGCAATTTAGATATGGAGAAAACTCCACTGTCTCCGAGACCCAACAGAAGACTGCAGTCCTATGATTCCACCAAAAATTCAGATGATTGCAACAGGCTTCGAGAAATTCCTGAACAGATTGAAAGTAGTCAATCACTGTTTATCGGTGATCCTGAAGCTTGGCTGTCTCAAATGAAAAGAAAGCACTGGAAGAGGCGACAAAGTAGTGAAAGTTCCCTTATTCATATTACAGGAACCGGTACTATATTAGAAGAAACTCTAAACTGCGGACAGTGCTACAAAGGTGAGAAATCCATATGTTTTAATAACATATTAAACAGAAAAAAAAAAAAACTGCATGTTTTATTACACAATTTTTCAAGTTTGTTCTTTTGAATACCAAACAATTCCATATATCACGAGATTTTAGTTTTATTGGTTAATATTTATTACATTCGTCCAAATCCATAAGTGGTCTAAACAGAGCTTCACTGCTAGAAACCAGACCTTGTTACGTCAGAAAAACTGGTATAAGGATTTTGCCTAAATGTTCTAACTTTTCAATTTTATGCCACTTGCCATAAAAGTTGACCAATAATATCGAAGCACACAATCGGTTGACAGTTTCGCTGAGTCAGCTACATATGTACGCATGCACAAATTTCCTTTCCCTGATAGGCTATGACTTAAACTCTGCTAAATAGGTGTAAAGGGACTTTTATATCTCAAACCACAAAAATTTATGACTCTAAAATCATCGTCTGAACGAGCTTTATAGATCGAGTTACGAGATTCATTCAGATATACGTAATTTACCGAGTATTATAAGACTTATTCAAATATACCGAATAACACAACTGTTATATTCCGTGGCTCCAAAATATAACGTACATTGTTGACAGATTAAGAAATGATGATAATGCTATCGAAAAGAAATAAAAAATTAGAATCTAATTTTGGTGTTTCGTATCAGATATCTGAAAGGCTGCAAACAAGAATACTGTTTCAAATTATTTAGTTTACCGAAGACAAATTGACAAGCGCTTTAACTTACGTTATGAAGGTTGCATGAATTGTTGAATAAAAGTATTGTCTTATTGCATATCAAGGATACCTCCCGCAACTTTTAAATTGACAAGTAACCTCCTAAAACATTTTGCAAGTGAACATTGAACTATGTTGTCTAAAGCCTAATATAAGATATTGTGTAAGTATTAACAGAGCTATCTAGGAACGTTTCTTGCCTATCTCATTGCATAGACACTAATATGCGTGAAAATCAAGGAAATATCTCTTATTCAGGGCATTTTAAGGAAACTTCGGGATTTTAGGGCTTGACGCTTGAAGAGTTTGCCTAAGGTTTGTCTCCAAAAACAAGCTCAAAAATGATTTGATACGCAAAATAAGTCTTTTATGAGGTAGGAATTCAAAGATTATGTGTTTAGTAGAATATGTAAGCACAACCTGGTAATATGGTGAATATTTTTAATATTTATTACATTATGATTAATTTATACAGATGATTATTTTTCATATTTGAGTGATCCATAACTTTAATAAATGACTGAAGTTACTAAGAATTTGAACTTGGTGATAGAATTAAAATAATTGTATCTTAACAATTTTCCGTCTGCTGATCTTCCGTTCTTAGAAATGAATAAAATCAAATAAATAATAAAACTTTTTTTTATATTTTTTATGAAATTTCTGAATACAAATTATATAATAAATTATTAAAATTTTGCGATAATTAAAAATGTGCAAAAATTTTCAAGTGTAATTCTTCACGAGACTCATTCAGAAATTCAGATAATTAAATTTCTTTTAGGTCTTTCTGTAGTTAAAGAGGGTAGCCAAGAACTAGATGATCTTCCTCCTGGTGTTGGTCAATATGATGATTTTCACACCATCGACTGGCTAAGGGACTTAGCCCGTGACAGATACAGACACAAATATATCACCAGAAAGATGAAAGAATCTGTCTCAGCATTAATAAAAGGATATTGTGATAAAGTATCGGGATGGATTTGCGTCTTTTTTGTAGGAGTCGCAGCTGGTAAGCAGGATGTTGAAGTTTTCTAACATAGCCAAGTCTTGTCGATAAGTTCTGAAATATTTATTTATATAACATATATTATAGGTTCATTGGCTGGCTTTATAGATATCGGAGAAGGCTGGATGAAGGACCTGAAAGATGGTGTTTGCCCACAAGCATTTTGGCTCAATAAAGAACAGTGTTGTTGGTCTTCCAACGAAACCTTTTATGAAGGAGATGCATGTGACCAGGTTATACGGCAATATTATTTTCTGCATTTATTTTAGTGAAGGATTTAATCAAGATATTTTTCGTTATTGCATTTTGCATAAAAGCAAATTTTATAAACTTTATACTATGGAAAGAATTAAAACTCGTACTTTTATTGAAAATCAAAATGAATACAAAGCTTTCACTTCACAACATTTTTTTAAATTTAAATAAACAACGTAAATATAGGATAAAAAGTTTAAATTAGCTAGAATTACCAGATTTTCTAATGCATTTGAAATCTTATATAAGTAATCAATAATAATGTTACTACTACATTGTATGTATGAATATACATATGAATTGTACTAAATTGGATGTATATATATGAATTTTACTACTAAACACGTAATCTGCATATCCCTTTCTTGTATAAAATATAATTTCCATCTTCCTCACTATTTTATATTTAAGGTTTAAGCATTTTGACATTACGTTAGAAAAATTTTGATTAATTTGAAAAGTATTAAAGAAATGTCCTTCATTGTCAATCTTTTAATTCCAGTGGTCATCATGGAATGATATCCTTCACCTAGGAAAGTCGTCAGTTGATGAATACTTACTATCATACGCGTTTTATGTCGGCTGGAGTGTGTTTTTTGCAGCACTAGCTTGTAACATGGTCAAAACGTTTGCACCTTATGCATGTGGGTCCGGTATACCAGAGGTAATATATTTTTTAAAATAATATCTTATTTTGTTTGCGCTGCTTTCTATTACAGGAAGCGCAAATTCATTTCAAAATTCCTTGAAGGTAAAAAGTGTCCCTAAATAAATGAGTTAAAAAATTTAATAGATCAATGATGTAAAAGAATATAAATATAATTCACTTCTGCTGAAAAAATAAGCAACAAAAGCAAAACACGGCATAAAACAAAAAGTATTTAATGGATATGCATGAAATTGATCCATGAGATTTGTGTGGCATTACTAGACCCCATAGCAAACAATAAAACAAAGGTATACAAAAGCACATGTATTACGACCATTTCATAGCAAAAATGTGCTATGAAAACATCATGCTAATAACGGGTATGATGCCCTCTAGCTGAAATGCCTGTTTGACAACAGCGAGGCAAGCTGGCAATAATGTCGTTTATCATTATGTTGTGACAGTAACTCCCATTCCTGTAATAATGCATGGCGGAGCTCTTGGAGGGTGCCTAGCGGCACACTATGACCTGCTATCTCTCATCATAACATATCCCACACATGCTCTATGGAATTCAGGACGATCTAGCAGGCCCCTACAGATCTGGAACAGTTTTACTCTCCAGATAACTCCATCCCAGTCAAGCTCTATGAGGCCGGGCGTTATCATCCATAAATACCACTTCGGTACACATTGCAGCGATGAAAGGATGTACAAAAGAGTGTAGGATTTTGTCGCGATATGACACCTGTGACGAAACCAACAGGAGTCACGTATAGGTCAGTGTGACCGTTCGTTGCTATCCTCACAGCCCATGAAAGTAAGCCTTCTCTTCTGTAATGATCTCTTTCGACGATGTTTGGTGCCCAATTGCATATCCCTGTCTTTTGCCGTGCCATTGCCCTTCGATAATCGTTCTGAATGTTAAATAGAGACTCATCCGTAAAGAGTACGTGACCCCACTGCCCTGGCGTCCAACTGCGTTATTCACTGGCCCAATTTAACCGCGCTCTGACATGCGATGGGGACAAAGAAACACAAACCACGGGTCGTCGGGCGTACAGTCCACTTTCATGCATTCGACTTGACACAGTTTGGCGAGATATGGGCCGTTCGGCAGCAGCAGAGAGGTGCAAAGAGATTCTTTGTGCAACGCCAGCTGACGTTAGTGAGAAAGAGCCGTTAGTGAGAAAGCAATCGTTTGTTGTTGTGGTAATCCTCCGGCGTCCAAACCCACGCCTTCTGCAGGGAGTTTGTTCCTTTCGCTAAAGATTCTACAGACTGCTGATGATAGTACGATGCACATTCAGCTCTCTCACAACAGCGGGTTGTCTTGCACCAGCTCGCAGTATCCCGACAGCCCTCCAACGCATTTAATCATGCATATGGTGTCTTCGGCTCATACAATCCGCTCTAGTTATCTCGGATTACAGGAAACTATCGCTGCTTGCGAACTGACGCGTAGATCCGGCATGCCTCTTTTTAAGGCGTTGTGGTGTGTCTTCAGATTACGTTTAATGCTAATTTTGGTTACCTATTTGCATTCGGCGAGGCAACTTCATATGTAAATTGCATGTTTTAGTTCCCCTTTCAGAGTTTGTTGCTTATTTTTTGAACATGAGTGTAGTTCATACTACTTGAGATTTTCGCATTGCTGAAAACAAAACAAAACAAAACAAAGCAAAAAAAAAAAAAACGGAAGAAATGAGTAAAAAAAAATTGTTATAAAATAATCCGATATTATCTTTATACTATACGGAAAGAAGCAAAATCCGTCCTTTTACTGAAAACCAAAATGATTATCAACCTTTCATTTTAAACATTTTCTGAAATTACATAGATTATAAAAATTGCCTGCCATCATCTCAACAGTTATTCACAACTATACTTTCTCTATAACTTTCACACACATTTATTCATCTGGCTATATTTTTCACATATTGGACAAGTCATGCAGGGGGGATGTCAGCAATGGGATTTTTTCATGTATTTTTTAACAAATTTTTCCTTTTTGCGGTTTTTTCATTTCATCAGATTTCCACATCTACTTTATGCTATGATATTTGTAAGTATTTTAATGTTGACCTAAATTTGCTGTGTTTAGAAACAACTCGTGTGGTATGAAGTACAATAGTTTTATTACTTTATGTCATTTTTTTATTCTACATCAAAGTATCTTTCTTTACTACTGCTAATAAGCACGTACCGTTTTTTTTTTTTTTTTTTTTTTTTTCAGTTTCTTTATACACTTCTTTTTTCAGTTTTAATTTTATATATATATGTATATGTGTGTATATATATATATATATATGTGTGTGTGTGGATGTATGTGTATATAAATAGGGAACAATAAAATGTATTTTCATTACCAGATCAAAACCATTTTGAGTGGTTTTATCATGAGAGGCTATCTTGGCAAGTGGACTCTCGTAACTAAATCCATCTGCACTATGCTGGCCGTATCTGCTGGGCTGAGCCTCGGAAAAGAAGGACCTTTGGTACATATCGTATGCTGCATCGGGAATATAATATCCTATTTCTTTCCTAAATACGGTAAAAATGAAGCTAAAAAGAGAGAAGTAAGTGCAAAATCTTAATTCTTTATATAGATAATGAAAAATACAAAATGTTTTCAGACTTCCATTTTTTATCCTTTTCTTTTATTTGTACTGTACAAAATCTATCATTTTTAATGCCTTGGGAATTTCTATACACAGGTTAATTTGAAGCTTAATTTGAAGCAGTTTGAACTTTTTTTTTCTTTTTTAAAGATAGTTTGACGTCAGAAGATACTTTATTTGTTCCTTTCTGTCTTACAGACTAGAATTATTTCCATGAAAATTACATGCAATTATTTTAAAATTTTTTCTTACAGAATTGTTCTTAATTGGTTTAATAAACAATTTTGCTCCCAAAGAGAAATACTTAAAATTTAGCTACTCTTTAGACACCCAAAATTCTTATCTTTTGCAAAATATCAAATTCAGCTGACAGTTACCCTTCATAGTTTAATAAATTTAGTTATTAATATCTAATGAGGGGAATTTTTCCTTTTATTCTCAATGAAAACAGAAAAAAGAAACCAAATGTACCTGAACCTCCTTAATGCTTTCATAAGAAGCCGATTCCCTCAGGCGAATACTATGTTCTATATTTACATGTAAGGCACATGTTCAGATTTCCATTATGAAAAGTATAAGCTATTTCTCCCGCCTTCTTAGCAGGCCATCGTGGTGTAGTAGTCAGTAAGTTCTGCGCATATTCGAGAGATCCGTAGTTCGAGTCCCGGCGAGGGCATTGCTCAATTTTCATCTCTCCTGCTTTCAAAAAATACCTAATGTCTCTACAGTGGCGTCCGAACTAAAAAAAAAAGGTGGTGAAGGACGATTCTCCACCACTAAGATTTGGCAACTGGATCCCCTAATCTCCAGTCGCTCTTTAAAAGGGGAGTATACAAGGTATTTCTACCGCCTTTTTAGTATGCCTTCGTGGTGTAGTGGTTAGTACGCTAGGCGCGTTTTCAAGTGGTCTGTGGTTGGAGTCCCGGCGAATGCATTACTTATTTTACATCTCTCCTGCTTCGAAAGAACCTAATGTCTCTACAAAAAAACAATTGGGAGGATTTGAAGATTTTTATGTGATGTGGTCATAAAAATACGTATTTAAATTAGTTTGATTTTGATACTACTTTTTATTAATAAAACCATTGGCTAATTACTTTAATTATTGCTAATTGCCTTAAAATATTGTTTAAATTGTTAACTCAACAACAATTTTAATAGTCAGCAGTGTAATTAGACCAAAAATTTCAAAATTTGCTTTAAAAATAGAACTTTTACAAAATATTTTATTTGAATGCGTGTATGTATTTTAGCACCTTTGTTTTTAAAGAAATTTATCTTGAATCAGTGCATTAATTATTCATGGTTACATTTTGTATTTGAAAGCAATGGATTAAATATCTTTTAAATTTATCTTTATTTTTATCATTATTCAATTACTTTTTGTTTAAAATGCATTAACAAATCTAAGTGTATTCCTGGTTATATGTTGTGATTGACACACACACAAGAAAACAGCATATTGTGACAGCATTATAATGTAACAACTTGCATTTCAAGTTTCTAAGAAATATTATGCCATATCTTGCTATACAAAACTCGGTTCTGTACTCTGTACTCCTACAGATCATAAGTATTTACTGAACTATCACTGCATGCAAATTTCATGTTGCAATTTCTATGCGAATATTAATCAAACATATAGTTTTGAAAAGTTTTTTCAACATTTAATTTATTATATAAATATTTTTAGATCCTGTCTGCTGCTGCAGCCGCTGGTGTGTCTGTTGCATTTGGGGCACCAATAGGAGGCGTTCTCTTCAGTTTAGAAGAAGTATGTTTCATAAGAAAAGTCTTTAGATTAACTATTGATTTGAAAAATGAAAGGTTTTCAGTTCTAGTTTTAAGACTTGAATTACATTAATTGTTAATTTTAAATTATTTATATTACATTGTTAATGATAATCCCATGTTAATGATAATGATTAATGATAACATGAATGCTGTTTACTTTTAGAAAAGAAAAAAAAACCTAAACAGCTAAACAGCTGACACGGAAGTGAATGTAGGATGAACCACTAGTGTTTTTACAACTCATCTCCTCAACCACTGATGATCAATGTCAAACTAAATAGAAAAGAAAAGAAATTAAGTTCCAGTCTGGACATTTTAGATTACAGTTAATCATCTAGAAGAGTTACAGTTATTTTAAATTATTAAGAAATATATTTTAACGCTTAATGATTAAGAAAAATCACAAACTTAAAAAACTTTTAATTTAACTTTCGTTTACTTACTCTACTGTAAGGCCTGAAAACATTTTAAGCTAAACTGTTACGATTATCCTGCTAAAGAGTTAACCCCCCCCCCCCAAAAAAAAAGTTTCAAAATATAAATTATAAAATCACATAGTTAAAACAAACTCTTAAAAAGAGCAATGTCAAAAGGCAGACAAGAAAACTTTTCTGAGCAAGAAAACGTTTTTGGGATATTATATTATACTAATCTTTTAAAAAATATAAGTCCTAGAAGGAATCTAGTTTATATATATACCGATTTGATTTTTAATGATTACTTGCAGAAACAGCCATCCAAGCTGCAGTAACCCGCATTTTGTCGGATTTTCTGGAATACTATCATATGCTTGACTTTTCATCAAACTGTATTCCACACACATTTTTGTGGAGATAAATCATATGATCTAGATAACTAAAAAAGAAGCAGAATATCAGTAACTTATTGCTGTATTGTAAATAAGGGCATTGTTTGTAAGAAAATTACGACAGGCATATTTTGAAAATACAGAAAAACAGATGGTCATAGAATGTAATTGATATATTGAGGATATATTATGAAGATTTGAGCTCTTAAGAAAGAAGATAGCCTGTTGAAATGCGGTAGCTCAATATATAGAATTTGTTAGCGTTCTGAAGTAGAAAACATGTAATATCAGCAATAACTTAAACAAGCTGGACCTACCGATTACTTTCCGGATGTGCTACGACTTGCTCTACAAAGGCACGCAGTGGCTAAGGGAAAAGTTCTTTAAGTTCTTCCCCACATTAAGAGTGCCTGAAATGGGAGGAGACCCACTTGCTAAATCTAAGGAGTGACAAATTATCATCTACAAAATTTTAGTCGGGAGGCATTTGAAAAATTTATTAAGCTTTCCAAAGCAGGTAAGATGAAAAGTCAGCTATGTCCTCACCGTAATTTGAACTCCTGATCATCTGACTGGCTAGCTGGATATGCTACAACTTACAGTAAAAGCATGCAGTGGCGAAAGATGAAAATTCCTTGCACTTTCTTCTACTTGAAGGGCAATTGAACAGAGGGAAAAGAGGCGTAGTTCCGAAATCCCAAATGGTGACAAATTATCATTCGCTACAATTTTAGTTGGGTATACAGCTATTAGAATTTTTTGGAAGCGATGCCTTTGCCAGAATTCGAACTTCGGATATCCAGGTGTGAAAAAGGCGCTGTGAGGAAAACAAAAATTCCTTACAGCTATAAAAAAAATGCTATGAGAAATTATTGTTTGCTTGCTATGTATCTCTATGAATACAATCTCAGCTGTAGACGCATATGAGACCATCATTTTCACCTAAACAAAACGTTCTTCAGCAACGAAAACTATCATGCCATTCAGTCTGCTTCGATTGACATTCACTGCAGTCTGGAAGTGCTTTACCGAGACACCAAAATATCAGAAGCGGTAGACACGTCTGTAATGCAGCACATAATAAACGAGATGTCCGTAGACAGATGGTATTGGAGAATGTGTTACAGATTATCTCTTTTACAACAATATTATTAATAAGGCAGAAGGGTCCTCAGTCAAAGACATCGTGATCAGATATCTTCTTCATGTTGTTGTTTTTGTTGTGTTGAAACTTATGTCACTTGTCTGATAGTAACACCAGAACAAGTCCATGTAATTCATCGTTGCAAAGAGTGCAAGACTGCGCCCGTCGTTGGCAAGAGCCTTGAGCATCTTACAGGTGACAGTACGGCTTTGCTCAGTTACGCCTCCAATTTTAATGGAGTCCGAGGGGGACGGCTCCGAGGCTGATGCACCCATCTTCCCCTACCACCAACCTCTCGAGAGGACTTTTGTCTCGCCTTATATTTACAGTGCCGCTATGCCGCACAGACACTATAAATTTACAAGCAACCACGCCAACTTCGAATTCGAGCCCTCCGGTCCGGAATTCAGAGTCGTAACCGCTATCCCGGTTGGGCGGCATTTCTTCATATTCTTTTCGTATGAAGACTCAGGCGAACGCACTCATACAGGCTCCCGTGTGATTGCGCTATCCCAGTATAAAATTTGAGGGGAAGTTCTCGAGCTTAAAATGCGTTGGCATGAGAAATCCTCCTATGACATCCAGAAATTTATGCACGTCGCTTTTCTACCAACCTGTTTTTGTGTTCTTTATCAGCCAGAGACACACTCTGCCCTACTCGCCTTACAATATCACGAAAATACTGAGTTTTCTCATTGCAATAATGCATCGTTTTTCTCATTACTAATTGTAAGCCAATGGAAAACTCTTCGAGACATTTAATTTCTTAAATTAGCGGAATCCTCTGGCGAAAAAAAATGTATTGCTGCTCCGATTCAGTAATATCAATTCACAACTACGCCTTAATTAGTAATTAAATCTTTTTAACCAGGTAATTCAATTAATTGATGTAATTAAGTAAATCAAGTAACTTAATTAATGAATTAACCTCTACGTGGCTTTATTTATGACGAGATAAAATCATAGTACTTTTTTCCTACCATTTCTTTTTCCCTTTTGGGGCATCTCAATTTAAATGTAACATTTTATGTTTAATGTCATGAATTTCTGGAAGACTAATCCTTAAATCAAAAAACCTAATTTAACTGCTTAGCTTAAAACTGATTCTGCTTGAATTTGAAATTTCCACGTCAGCGTAAGAATGAAATTTCTTCTTGATTTAACTTTCTGAAATGTTAACGATCGGTTCTTTGAAAGGTTAGACCGTAATCTAAAGTTTCTTAGGTTGCAATTTTGTTATTATTATTATTGCTACTACTACTACATTAAGGAATGAATCTAAAATGAGAGATGGTACCTATTCACAGAAGACAGTAATGGAAATAAAACTTTTAGAAACTAGAAACAAACAAGTAAGCTTATAAGGTATTTGTCCTGCCTTTTAACCTGCCTTTGTGGTGTAGTGATCTGCATGCTGGACGCGTATTCCTGAGGCCCGTGGTTCGATTCCCGGCGAAGGCGTTGCTCATTTTTCACGTCTCCTGTTTCCAAAAAAAAAAAAAAAAAAAAAAAAAAAAAAAAAAAGTGCCTAATGTCTCTACAAGCTTTTATTTTTTATTTTTTCTTATCTTAAGTCATGTCCAGTAACTACTGCATCACAGTTCAAAGCCGTACAGAAAAATCACCTACTAAAGGTACAATAAAATAAGACTCCACGAAATAATCCACGAGACTGAAAAAAGAGAAAGTAAAAATATGCGACGTGCATAAAAAAGTAAGGAATTTTCTCCTTTTATGGGACCGAAGAAGTGGATGACGAGACAGATGCCGAAGAAACCAATTATACTGTTAAACCTTCCTCATTTGAGTCTAAAAATTTACATTAAGTTTGTAAATTCTGGTTCTGAAACAATGCAATATTTTTTGAAGAAATACGTTTTTCTATAATAAAGATTAAGGTACATTTTCTGCAGTAGAAAATTCTCACATAATAATAATTTGTATATGTGTGCTTGTTGGGAGATGATTTTTATTATTTTATTTTGATTTCCTAAAATGGATTTATTTATTAAACAACAGGTAAGCTACTACTTCCCAATGAAAACTTTGTGGAGATCTTTCTTTTGTGCCTTGGTGGCTGCTTTTGTTCTCAGATCTATTGACCCTTTTGGAACAGATCATGTAGTCAAGTTCTACATGAATTCTACACGTGAATGGATTCTGATCGAGCTTGTGCCTTTTGTAGTTCTTGGAATGCTTGGGGTATTATTTGCTTCTCTTTTTCATAAAAATGTTTAACAAAAGTGGAAAAAAATTAAGTTTTCTGTGATATCAGTAATATATACTTTAAATTATTTTTCATAAATTATACTAATAGGAGACTCAGAATATACGATAGTTTACAATAGGTCAGAAATTAAAACAAAACAGAATATGTCTTTTAATTTACAAAACAACAACAAAAAAAAAAAATATTATAACAGAACATATATATAAGACTATCAGAATAACAGAGACATAACAGTCGAAGATGAAACCTTTTCAGTAATATTTGCTTAATACATATAAATACAAAATTTTAGTAAAATTATGTAAATATATATTTAATATTGTAAAAAATAAAATACTTTTTGAACGTTGAAAAACAGTTTGCGTAGTATTTATGTTGCTGAAATTATTAAAGCGATATTAAAATAGTAAATTTAAAATCAATTAATTGTATGCATTAATTCTAGTAACCAAATAAAATAATAAGTGGTCATACATAATAAAAGTGTAAGTTACCATAATTTAATTAACCACTTATTATGCTTCAAATCTTTATTATAATTTCTCTTTTCTGCATTCGTCATCAGAATGCAAACTAGCATTTTGTGTATTTAAACTGAAGGTTTAGAATCTTTAGATTAGAGCTTCCATAACCGCATCTTGTAGTAGGTATTCTCGCTAGCTCAGCTTAAAAGCTATATTTCGGCTTTAGCATACTTGCTAGCTGATATTTTAAATACATACCGGTAAAATATCTGAGACAGCTCATTTTTGGTCTATTTAATTTGTAGTCTTAGACTAATCAAAGTTTGAATTTAATTGTCTGTTATGTTAATTTAAAGATTCACATGTGGCGGAAGTTTTGTTTTATTATACAAAAAAACATTTTCTGTTGCATTAAGATTAAATAAAAAGGTTATTTAATTTAGTCTTAATGCAACTTTCTTCCGTATTTTGTGAGTTGTTTAAAAAGTAGCAATAACTCGCTATCTGTACTTATAGTAGGCCTGTAGGACTTTAGCTTCAAGTTTAAGCAGAAACTCTACAAAGGCAAATTATGTTAAATAGTAATTAATTTACTTTTTGTATTTTACCTTTTTATATTAAAAACCTGAGAAAAAAAATTTACGCATTTATTTACTTTTTGTAATTCAGGGCGCTATAGGAACAGCTTTTATACGTGCAAATGTCGCCTGGAGCCGCTACAAAAAGACTTCTAAAGTTGGAAACTTTCCAATTGTGGAGGTATGTTGCAACAGTAATATACATCTGAATATTTCTGTTCGCTTAATTTAATGTCTTAAATCTATAAAAACGATTACTACATAAGTTTTCTACTTTTCTTTCCTGTAACTTTCATAAATAAATAATTTGACTTCTGTTGTTTCGGTATTACAATGCTAGATGCATATACTTGTTGAATGCTGTTATTGCTAATTCTTATCCACCCAACACGAATAAAAAAATATAAATTGACAAATAACGTAATTGTTCTTCATAACTGTTATTTAACTTCATAACTGTTAACATCTGTTACTTTTCGCCCTTCTTCAATCTTGCCAGTAATACGGCCATGCGTAAAATCATCTTAGTGACGCGGGAAGACACACCGAAAACTGAAATTTCGTCAATTGATTCTTTCCCATTAAATTTTGCTTTCGAAAAACAACGGTCTCTGATACTTGTTTGTTAGGCTGGCGTCAGCGCGATTTCTATAGCGCTCTTGCCAGCACCTTGATTATCCCTGGGTAGGGCAAACCTCGCATGAAGAAGTTCGTGAACAACGGTTACAAAGCTTCGTATCCTCTATATCTCTTATCAGCGCTATCACGTGAGAAACAATTTCGGCAATCCAAAATTTGCATAAGCATAACACGTTTATAGTTCGACCGTCTGAAGCGCAACCCTGGTTGGCATTCTGCCAAAACACATAGACTCGTCCAAAAGGGGCGATATTACTTGCTGCGACGTGAAAGCCTTCTCTTCTCCGAAAAGAGATTATATTGGAGGGAAAGAAAATTCCCATCGTTCCATCCTATTTTGAGAATAATTTGTACCGAATGACGCATGTGTTTTTGCGTTCATAGTCGCGGATGAGACGATCGAACTATATCACCAATTACTAACAGTTCAGGCTTACAACGTCATGTGCCCACAGAGCTTTAATTCAGTAAGCCGGACATGTCGCGCTTCGCAATATACCCCGGCGACACCTATTCGGTTCGGTTCGGTACAGCACGTTTTACTGCATTCCGCAGGTATGCTAATTTCAACACTTTACTACCTTCCATTTTATGGTTGCTATCTTTGCTACTGTTATCCGACCTTAGCACTTGTTCAGCACTGTATTTCGGTGCCCGTTATTCATGCAGCACCAAGTTTATTGTTAAATCGACAAATGTTCTCAAACGATAAGTCCTTACCATGGTCACTAATAAGTTAACGAGTCACGAAAAGGGATTTAAATAGGCCACGTGTTATCGCTGTATTACTACCGTATTTTCTATCTCCCCCCCCTCAAATATTTTAACAATTTTTGCTTTGCCAAGAAATAAGGACAACGGTAAGAGCTGCCGGCTGTTTGGGAAAAATTTGTGACGAACGTTGGCGATTGGCACCGTTTAAATAAGGGAGCCGTAATCATAAGGAAGTACCGATAGTTATCTGTACGTTTATAGTATCTAGAAGTTAAAAACGACTTATATTGTTGTCTGATCTCTTTGTGCACTCTTTATTTAAAACATAATATTAATTATTAAATTATTAGAATTTATGCAAACAGAAAAGAAGAGGTATTGAATTTTAGAATGAACTGCAGTTGAGAATTCGCTTTAGGAATGTTAACATCTGCTTTTCTCAACAGGTCTTCCTGGTGACACTTCTGACGGCACTGATAAATTTTCCGAATGAATTCACTCGTATGAATGCGAGTGATTTGATCAAGACACTTTTCAGCCAGTGCGGAATGCATGACATTTCACCATTATGGTATAATTTCTTTTTTATTTTCAAAATGTTATATTTATCGGTTTAAATCAATTTTAAAAAAATTGCAGCTGAGTTTTAGAGATATAAAACACAGTAATTTTAAACGTAAAAGCTGCATATTAATTTTAAGATACGAAATCTGAAGCTTCCCCCGCCAGTGGCAGAGCAGTAAAATCGCTGAACACTGGTAGTTCCAACCTACCAGTGTTCAAGGGTTATAGGCGAACGAGTCAATTATAATATATTCTTATAATATATATATTATAAGAAAGGTTGTAAGAACAAAACTCTTTTTACACCTTAATGTGTCAATATATGCAGACGCGTCGGGAAATTGGAACAGAGAATTGAGACTAAAGTTTTTTAGACAGTTTATTTAATTCATTAAAAAATTTGTAGCGCAAAGTTTCAATTGTCTTTTTCGGCGAAACGCGTAATGGAGTTAGCCTGGTTCGAGATTCATTTTTAAAAATTTCCCTTGAAAAGCCAAAATGAACTTCGAATTGGGCTAATTAACCATTTTCCGCTTCTTAATTTTAATATTTTTTGCATTTTACCTTGTTCAATCGATTAGTATTTTACTGTATTTTTTAATTTACTTTTTATTTAGCATATAGCCTATTATTTTACCTCATTCAATTGATTTGTTTTTTTACTGTATTAAAATTACCGAAAATGTTTAGCATATAGCTTTTTTATTAATTTGTAAATATACAAATATTTTTTCCATTTTCACACTTTTCATAGCAACTGAATATGCTTAAGTTGGAGTTTTCTTGGAGTCACAGCTCTTGGTAACTTTTTGGCGAGCTTACTAAAATTTATCTTCTAATTTATATATATATATATATACGAGCCAGTTTCCCTTAGAAAGTCCTCCCTGAAGACATCCTTCCCTTAGGCTGATAGCCCTAGTTTTCTTTGCCATAATCTACTGTACAACCTCCTACCTCCGGAGATAATTTTAAATTAAAAAAATCAAACGATATCGTTTGGTGTTCTTTCAACACGAAAATTTATTCTATTTTAATATGCTGATTCATTTTTCATAAATGTAATAATATAAATATTTATCACTGTTGAGAAAAAAGATTTAAAAGAAGAGGGACCACTTTATGAAACAAGATGTGTCAGCACTGGGAGATGCTGAAATTAAAAATTCTAAAATAATAATGCTCAAAATACATCAGTTATCAATTATGAAAACTATACATCTATTTTGTGTGTATTGTTCTGAAACGGACATTGTTCTGAAAAAGTAATTAATAATTTTTTGCAGTTAGAAAACTTTTCAGTTATAAAATTATTCTAAAATATTTCATGTAAGGAAACGTTATATGAAAATATTTTAGATCACGCTTCTGAATTCACTTTTTTTCTTTAATTAGTGACTATAAACGAAATTTGACATCAGTAGATCAACATATGCAAATTTTAGAAGCCGGGCCAGGAATCTACAAGTCTTTATATTTACTTCTACTAGCACTCGCCTGCAAGTTCGTCATAACAATTTTCACTTTTGGTATTAAGGTAAGGCTTAGATGTTCTTACATTCTTAAAAACATATTAAGTATCTAAATATTACGCATAATTCAAATTTTTAGTGTTATATACAACCACACCTTATTTTAAAAAAACTTAAAAAAAAAAAAAAAAAAAAAAGAATTAAAAACTCGTCTTTTTTAATTAATAAAAATTAATAACAATTTTTAAAAACTTGAAGGTTGTCCAAATATTTTTTCCAGTGCCAAACGACTACAGTCGTTTGGCACTGGAAAAAATATCTACACATCATCACCATGGTAATGTATATAATGTATATATACAAACCATCACCATGGTAATGTATATCAAAGAGAAAAAATTTAATAATAATAATTACATCATACGTTACAAATTACTGTTAACAAAGGACTAGTTCGTATTTCTGTATATTCAGTTTCAGTTAATATGGCAGCTGTTTAATAGAGACAGCCATTTTGATAGGGTTAAATTTTAACGAAGGAATGCTAGTCCAAAAAGAGATTAAAGTTTTTGTGATTCGCTTTTCACTACTTATTTGGAAAAGCATCCATTTTGAATGGGCCACACATCGACCAAGAAATATAATTCCAGAAAAACACGAGAAATTTTACTTTTGCTTCGAATCTGATGGCAGGAGATCTGGAGGTAAGTTTAGCAGCCAGCCTCCCTAACACTTACGCTGTCCATGCTGGCGGAATTTTGATATTCATTGCTTAAGAAAGATTATTATCTAAATCTACAGGTTTAAGATTAATCCTGATCATTGTAACCTACCATAAGATTAATGTTGGTAACTAACATTAATGTTATGTTTATAGAAATTTACAATATAGAAGATTTTATTTGTGTAGCCTTTTCCAGCGAAGGCACAATATTAAAAAGCGAAGGCATCATAATTAAAAAGCATACGTTGTATTATATTCTAAAAAGATGGTAAAATTTCAACAACTCACTTCAAAAGTCAGATAAAATGTATTGTTAAGTATGATTACAAAAAAAAAAAAAAAAAAAAGAGAGAGAGAGAGAGAGAGAGGCCCATTGTCTGTATGTGGTACTTTTGTTGATTTTTTTTTTTTTAATTTTTTTTTACGAGAATATTTTCGAATATTCGTGCATTTGAAAAACTATCCCATATGTTGATTACTAAGAAATACATATGGATATCATTTTATTATTAAAACTTATTTTACGCTGGTCTTTATTGTTATCAGTTTGAATAAATCACAGTTAAGATGAAAAACATTAGAGTGAATTTTCATAATTTCTTAAATTTTAAAATAAATTGCTGATAATGTGGTTAGCAAGTTGACTGGGCCGGTATTTTAGAGTTCCGATGTGTCTTAGTTAGAGATTGGTTAATTAAGTGATTGTAGAAAAGCATGGCTCTAATTAATTAGAATGTGTCACATACTGGTTTTCACATATTTTGTAGGCTGACACAGTTGTACTTCGATTTGGAGAGCAGCCATTCAAGTTGAAGCAATCTGAATCCAAAATTCGTTAAGGATTTACTTCAAAACTCTCATAGCTCATTGGTCTTCCTTGATCATACATACCTTACGCATTTTTGATAGAGGAATAAATCAAAGAGATGTTGGCAGACAAGGGCAAAGGGGGACAGCATTAGCGCTACTGAAGACAGCTCGTGTTAATGCTGCAGTACGAGAAGTGGCGTTTTTTTTTTTTTTTTTTTTAATTACTTTTAAGAAACGTTGAAAATAATGAAATGCAATCAGTCATAAAATGTCACTGACTATCTAGCACTGGGTTATGATAGCTCGAATTCTCATGACAGGTGATTTGCTTGTTGCAAGCGGACACGTACGCGACCATGTTTTCAAATAAAAAAATGATTCATTGGAAAAGACAAAGTCACGCCACTCATAATGTTCAACACATCATCGCAATACGTCAGTATGTTGCCGAAGTGTCAAAAATAAGAGAAGCAATTGAAGCGATCATAATCCACAGTATAATAAACATAACGTACTGTGACAGATGATGTTGTCAAATATTCTCCACTATTCGCTAATGTTGCACGAAGATTTTCGATAACGCAGAACATTAACATACTGACGAGATGATGATCCATTCTCAGCATTGTCTGTGTATGATATCAAATACATATGCTTTAATCTTATGCGCTTCTGTGAGTCAGTTTCTGAATGCTCTTTCAATCGCAGAAATATTGTGCCTTGAGCCCTCATCTGTATAACTTCAAAATTTCCCTACCGGTGAAGTAAAATAATGTTGCGTTCTACTCATTCATGGATTTGAAGTAATTGATGGTAACACTTCATGAAGAATCAAAACCCAATTTATCCGCCAGTAATCACGGTTACACATGACAGTTCCAAAGACGTTTACATTCGTCGAAAAACTACGATAAACATTCTGCAATAATCAGCAACACAGCCTTCAGGATGTAATGGTGAAGATGCCTTCATGGCAAAGCACTAAAGTACAGCTCCCGACTTGGTCGATCACTCTCTAGCTAATCTCTGAACACAAGATACTACTTTTTCTCCGTACAGGCAGGGTATGTATAGTTTTAACCTACCTTCGAGAATATTGCGGAGAAAACCCTCTAAAAATATGTTCTAGAATGTTCTCATTTCGTCAATGACATATCGCCAATTTTTCGCTAAATGGACAATTTCGCGCCAAATCTGACAACCCTAAATTCGCCGTTGACTCACGCTACTCAGCCGGCAGACTTCTTTCTCCGCTTCGCTGGAGGAGCTTCGTTTCCGACCAGCATCCCCTAGAAGGAAGTTAAGTTCTAGGGGGTGTTGTTCCGACCCGTTTTGCGAGGAAGCTATCTCACCGCGCAGTGCCTGGGCATTTGCAATAGTACTAATTATTTGTTCTATGTTGCCTACTTTATACGGCCTGAAAAATAAAAGGTGTAGCTAAATGTCCTTTCTAAGTGTTGTGTATTTTAAGAATGGGAATGTACTTATTTAACTTTTATATATATATAGCCATAGAATTTTTTTTCGCTTGCAGAAAGTTCAATATGATTTAACCCTAATTTATTAGATAAAACTAGTTAAAAAATAAAAGCGTATTGCATAAAAGAAAATTTTTGAAAAATCAATCAACACTTCACTATTTGTATTACTTGCATTAAATTATCAAACTTTAAGCATACATAATTCTTCCTTGATATCAGTTGATCTTATTGCTTGCATTTCCGAAGCAAAAGAAATTATCTTTCGATTTTAAACTCAGTCTCATTATTCAACAATCGTAACACCATTGATGGTAATTGAAGAGTCATTAACCACTGAATAATCTTATATTCAGTATTTAAATAAATGTTTACTTCTTTAATTATTTGAAAAGATTTGAATTAAATGCAAAAGTCCAAATTTTTTACATAGATATGTTTTGAATTTTAGCATTCTGTATATATAAATTTTTTTTCGAAAGTCGGGAACTTCGTTACTTATGTATAAGCTTTATGAATTATTTTAATAAAAAATTTGATGTAGACACTACATGATTTCCTTGTACGGCCATATTAAATTACATACAGTTTTGGCTGCTTTTCATTTAAACTTATTTCCTCGAATTATTCTAGCTTAATAAACCGATCCCTCAAAGCAAGTTAAAATGACATCAAAAATTGCAAATTTTGAGAGTAAATACCCCAGTCTATTTTTGTCGAACGGGAGTCAAACTTCTTCTAATTGTATTTTTTCATAACGGGTATAAAACATTTCCAAATATAAGTATAGGAACCGGGAAATCACATTAAACTCTATATTTCGTTATTTGTCGAAAGTTATTTTTTTTTTTTTAACTTGACATTGCCAAAACTTGAATATTTTCATCACTTAAAATACTTCTGTAAGTGAAAGTATATGACTACAACCAATGACTGCGAAATTAAATAAGGGGGTATACGTATATTTGGTACTGCCGATTGAAATAAAAAAGCGTGGTGCACAGCTAGATGTTATACTAATACCATATACAAAATTTCAATGTTCTACGGCTAATCATTTTGGAGTTATGCGAGATACATTCATACCAGCCTACAGATGTCACGAAAAATTCCATTTTAAAATCCGTTTTGGAAAAAAAAAAAAAAGTCCTTTATTCTGCCTGTAGAGACTTCACGCAAAATATCGTCCAGATGGATTCCGGAATGATCAAAATGGATATTTCCGTTGAAGTATGATATCCAAAAGTTTTCGCAATTACATTACATCCTTTTTACTTAAGTAAAGGAACTATTGTAATCGCGAAAATTTTCAGGCATCATATTTCAACAAACATATTCATTTTGACCGCTATTGAATGCAATTTAACGATGTTTTTACGTGGCATCTCTACGCAAGGACAGAATAAAGGACTCTTTTTCCCAAAACAGGTTGCAAAATGGATTTAAAATGGATTCAGATGAGATTTTTTTCGTGACGTCTTTTACGTATGTATATGTGTATCTCGCATACCTCAACGAGTAGCTTCAGAACATTGAAATTTCGTTATATAGGACTGCTATAACATGCACGTTCCCTTTTGGTTGCAATCCACCGCACTGGAAGTATATAAATATATATTTATATATACACCCACTCTGTTACTCAGCTCCGTGAGCTCAGTTTTTTATCCTTATATATTAGTAAATTTTGCATTTTTGCTTTAAAAATAATTGAATCATGTTGTTCTTATCTTGCTGTTAAGGTTTCTATGTCTTTTATTAATCTACATGCAACAGTTGTAGAATTTAACAACAATTTAATAGTTGTTTAAGTGCGGCTAAGCTTAATTTTTTTTTTTTTTTACCATAGCAGCCATATTTGTTTACATTTGAAACTTAGCAGAATAGTGAATTAAGTCCCTTTCTGCACCTTCGGTGTCTTTTTGCCGAGTGGGACTGAAAGTAAACTTTCAGTTTTGTGCACCGAAAAATCTGCCTTCTTGCCCGCTGGACGAAGTGCTTGTTTTTGAGGTAAAAACTAATTTTAATTGTAAAAATTGTTTTAACTGTATTTGGGGTTTCATCTTTTTCTATATTTTTCGATTTTTAATGAAGATATTTTAAGATTTTATGTAGTTTTGCCTTGCCGCGAAGTGAGAACTGAATTAATTGAATGAGAAATATATCTAATGAAATTCGAAGAGATAAGTTTAAATGAAATGCAGCTTAAAATGCGTATATTAATATTCCATACAAGGAAATCATGTGGTGACCACATCAGATTTTTTTTGTATAAAGAAGTAAAATCCTTCAGTGACTTTATATTTGTGGCAATTTAGTAACTTAAGTAGAATGGAAATTGGCTTGTTAAATAAGTCGCACATTAAGTACGATTAAAAAGGCACAGTATGCCAAAAGTTAGCGTCAACGAATTATCCCTTATCGCTGACCTTATCGCATTGGTTCTTATTCAAAATGAAGAAACTGACTCGACCGATATCCAGAAATATCTTCAAATACTCTTTACTAATGGTGAAGCCTTTCCTTGGGCCATTGCGGAGCAATTTTTTGGAAATTATTAGGTCTTGAATTCTGTCAGTCCATTGTTTTCTTCAGGTCTCCGTAAAAGAAAAGTTTAAGGGTTTTCAAATCAAGTGATCATAGAAAGGGGGTTGGGTAATTTACTTTACGGTTATCTACATTGTCATTACTCATAATTACTACATTCAGCGTGATATCCTGTATAATATCAGTTGCTATAAATTCAAAAGATTATGTGTGAATTTTTAACGAGAATTCTGTATTTTAGATTCCAACAGGTCTTTTCATACCCAGTCTGGCCATGGGTGCTATTATGGGTAGAATTATAGGAGTTGGAATGCAACAACTTGCCTTGTAGGTAAATTTCGTGTGTTTATTGTCTGCCTTCTAATTTATGTAACTTTTTATGCTCATTAGTATCAAAAATAGTTCTATTATGTAATTAAAAACCAAATGATTGGGTACTACTTTCATTAATTTATGGCATTAGAATCAGCTTTTCTTAGTTAAACCAATCCTGAAATGTTCATAAAATTATCAGTTGGATATACCCTAAATCAAACATATTCTAAATCTTAGCAATTAGGAGTATTATTAAAATATAAAACAAGGATTTCAATTAACCAGAACTGCATTTTTTGCTTTTAAGTAGCTTAATATGTTAAAGGATTACGAATCGGTTACATTTGAAAATTATGTATCTATTTATGAACGAGCAATTTGATAAATGAAACCGCAGAATAAGAGAAAGGAGTACTATACAATGTAGAATAATTTCATTGTTTAAATACTAAACAGGCTAGCGCATCGCGCAGCAGCACCACAGGTCCGGGGTTCTGGGCAAGGTCAACTCAGCCTTTCATCCCTTGGGTCGATAAAATGAGTACCAAGTTCACTTGGGAACTAAACACTGGGGGTCCTGCAACAAGCTCACCACTTGTTCAGGGCATATGCTTACGCACCTCGGGCCCACGGTCAAGAAAGCAGATTTCGGGACACTGCAGGCCTTGGCCAATTAGGGTTGTTTGCAACACTGAGTTTTTTAGTTAAATACTAAATAAATTATACAAGGAATTACCTTAAATATAAACTGCATAACTACCACGTCTAGCTAAGAGCCGCATCTAGCTAACAGATTTAGGCCACGTCTCACTAAAAGATTTAGGCCTGAACCAACTATACTGATCACATGTATGCCTTAAACTGTAAGTAATAATGTCCTTGTGCCATAGCAAATGGTACCATTATTTCAAAGAAAGAAAAAAAACTAAGATTCTCTTTTTCAATATTATAAGACAAAATAAATTCATCTATATTTTTTTTCTCAAAATTTATGTTAAAATGTAAGAAGAGTCTTATTTTCGAGCATATTGAGTATTAAAGAACTTAAGCTTTTTTGTCTCTATATTCTGAGAACTGGTTGCTTCGAAATCACGTGTAAGATTAGAAAATCTTGTGTTTCATGCAATGGTAACAGTTTCTAAGTCTCGTTGGATGATAAATGTACAGTTGCCAAATAAAATGACACATAATGTAGCATTACAAATTAGAGAGGATTGTTCAATTTTTAAGCAACTTACAGCGAATTTTCTAATTATTTCTTGATTGATGAAAGCCAAAGTATTGTGCTTCAGAAAGCATCCAGCGAAACTCTCATTTATGTACTTTAAGAATTAAAATGTAGTAGCAAAATAGTCGTATTTCGTTTTCAGGTAACTTTAACAATATAAAATTAACTGGATCTTGAAAAAGTAGCCTTAAGGCGTTCTGACACCATGTCAATTAGTCTTTTAAGTCCGATTTTGTAAAAATGTCAGCACTCAACACTTAAGAAGGGTCTTTTTCCTCTAAGTAAAAATTCTGTTAAACCTGTTGAGGACCTCGAAGCTCAGCGTTTAAGACTAACCTAAATGCGCGAAGTAGTTACTTCTCATTTCAAATCTTAAACCAATATTTTTACAAAAGAGGCTCACTAAAACTGAATTTAAAGCATGAGGGCTTTCCGTTATTGTTGTACTTGGTCGAAATACGTCTCAGGAAAGAGATACTAAGATATCAATCGATCAGATTGCATAATTAACGCGACAGCATCACCCAGGTCAAATCACTAAAATCACTCAGGTCAGAGCTAGTGTCAACAAGTTAAACTGCAGAGCATTACGGGTTTGATCCTACAAGTTCAGAGTTCTCCAAACCCCAAATCGGATACATTTCGTGTATATCGAAATAGAAAGCGATTCTTCTAGATGTAATTTTACATCCATAATTTATGAAGGATTTTAGATCTCGTCAGTCTCATTAGGCCTCACCAGCCGCCGAGCGGTAAACTTGCTGAGCACTGATAGTTTGACTCGAGCTCGATCCCTGGTGAACGGGCTGGCTGCATGGATTTTTCATGGTTTTCCTCATCTGTGACATGGACAAAGCCAGCTCCTCTTAAAAATGTCCTCCAAAAAGACATCCCTCTCTATAGGTTACAAAATCATATATAATATTAATTAGTTGATAATCGTTTAGTTGCTTAATCAATTAATCTAACCTAACCTAAATCTCATCATTAAGTAAATGCTACATATAGTAACGATATGTAGTATTTACTTAATGATAGTTAAGTAAGTAACGATAGTTAGAGAGAGCAGAAGGCTAAGTATTCAAATCTTAGCCACATAAAAAAAATATAATAATAAGGATTTGCATCCTTTATGAAAAAATTGTAATTACAAAAATTCCCAAGCCCTTAATTCTTCTTTTGATTAAGTACTTTCAGAGTGAAAAAGAATTAGATGTTTTCATAATATAAATATTCTGCTAAGGTCATAGAATTTTGTAAGTTGTTCAGAAAATTTTCGTATTGCCCAAATTTGCATTTCCAAATTTACATATGAATGATATACATTTTACGTATAATCACGATAAAATTTAATTAAAGAATGTTTCATGTATCTTTCATTTCTTCTGGATGAATATTTAGTTAGAGCATATTTTAACTTGCCAATGTAATTTCAGTATAACCTAATTTGTTGTCTTTTCCCTGCATCATTTTTCTTACTAATGAAACAGCCTAGTATTTTTCAGAAAATACCGAGATTCATGGCCATTCCATGCTGCCTGTACTTCGAACGAAGATTGTATGGATCCGGGGTTGTACGCCATGATCGGAGCAGCAGCTACACTAGCTGGCGTCACAAGAATGACAGGTCAAGAGAAATTCTTAATATGATATAGTTTTATATAATTATGCAAAGCTGCTGAGAAATTCTAATGATTTTCAGCATGCAGTTTCCAGAATTTATGGCTACGAGTTTGATGATTAAAAAATGTGTTTGATGATTTTTATGTTTTATTTCTATGATACACATCTGTATCACATATGTTGTGATACAGATGTATCAAGAAATAGCGAATTGTATCTAGACGAGTGTTTTCATAATGGAGAACTGCACTGAAAAATGCGATATAAAAAATGCGATGGCGAAATGTATCGAGAAACGCTTTTTCAGTTAAATTTTAATGACAACTACATTCTTAAATTATCCACCAAACATTAAGTAACTATTCAGTTTCAGTAATTAACGCTTTAATAATTCGTTTTTTACCAACATGCTTGAATAAATTGTATAAGTTATAATAGAGTAAAGAATCTGTTTCTAGAATATTGTTTCGTTTGTTATTATGGGGGAGTAATACCCGCATATATTTTAATGCTAACATTTTCAAGATAAAATTAAAATATAGCATACAGAATTTTTTAATATGGTTACAACATATTTAAACAAATGTATGCGAGTAAAACTTCGAAATTCACTGTAGTTAACTAGCCTAGATAAAACCACCCAATCACTGCCAGGTAGAGCGTCAGTTAAATATTCGTTATTTTTCTTTTTTATTATTACAACATTAAAATCTTCATTTGATTAGATTTTCATTTGAACAATCATTTGATCTTATTTTATTTATGTCAGTTCGGGAGAAATTCTAGAAAACAAAAAGAATGAAATCTTTAAATTTTGAAAGCTTTCAGATTTTATATTATGCCCAAATCGTCTCCCCCCCCCCCCATTTATACACACATGCACGTTTCGAGAGCATTTCAGCTAAAGTCTGTTGCCAAGTTTGGCGACTTTTTGTGATTTTAAACCAAATTTTGCGACAAAAATTAGTCACCAAAACCATTGCTATGGCTATATCTCGCCAATTTAGCTAGAAAACTATTTACCTCAATGTTAAATAACCTGCCCCTGTAGCCTTATTTTTTCCGCAGAGCATCCCTCTGTTTTATGTTACATTATACAAAATTCATACCAATATCATGCTGATTAAAAAATATTTACATAATAGATAGATTTAAAAAATAATTTAATTAAAATTAAGAAACCGTTTGTTATATCAGTGTCTTAATTTCAGCAATTAAATTTTTTAATTAACGGCATAAATTTAACCTTTTAACTAATTTTATAATTTAAACTGATTTTTATGCTTTAACGGTATTTAATTTTTTGCGTATATGTAATAAATACTGTACAAAATATTGCAGAAAATGTTACATACATTTAGAAGCTAAAAGACGTTAAACCAAAAATTTTCATTAAAAAATGGTTCAACGCTTACGAATAAAAAGTGTTTAATTTTGCACTCTTTTATCCTATATAGTGTGTCACTGAAAATTTGCTTACTTTACAGTTTGAAAGTTTTTCATATGTTTACATAATAATATATAATTTTTATAAAATTAGATTGGAAAGAAAAGGAAAAGTTAAAAATTAGCTAAAGCCTTAAAGTACATTTGATGTAGCTAATTCCTAAGTTGACATGTAACACCAAGTTACAACAATTAATTAAATGAAAGCAGTTAAATTTTACGCGAAAAAATCCTACTGAAAATACTACAAAATTTTATGAAAAACTATACAACAAAATCAAAATTGGATCGTTAAAAAACCTACTGAAAATACTAAAAAATTTTTTATAAAACCTATTAAAATTGACAAGATTTTATTTTATTAAATTTCTATAAATTTTACCAATCAATATTTCTATTGAATTTTCTTCTGTAAAAGCTTTATGAGTTTTCTACAGAACTTTATAGAGAAGTATTTCTGCCAAAGCTTATCTATAAAGTTCTATAGAAATTTCTATATAGCTCTATAAGTTTCTATAAAAAAATTTCTTAAAGGGATCCTTTTCTTTTCAAGAACGTACAAGAATGCTTGCTTTTAATTTTTTATACTGATATATATTAATTTTCGTTACAGTTTCCTTAGTTGTTATAATGTTTGAACTGACAGGAAGCGTTGATTATATAGTGCCACTGATGGCGACAGTTGTTGCTAGTAAGTGGGTAGGTGATGCCATTGAAAAGGAAGGGATGTATCCTTTCTCATGTAGTTATGAAATTCGTGAAACCTTTTTTGTTTATATCAATACCGTAAATGTTTTTCATTTCTAAAATAAGATAACTTTGTATTGAAACGAAAGCATTTTGATAAAGACGATACATGCAATTGTTAAATTGTCATCCTATAAGATTGAATCTTTTTCTAAATCAAAGGTCATTAAAGTAAAATAATAAATAAAACAACATTTTGGTACATATTTTTATATTTTCTTCACTCTTTTCTTAGTTCATTAGATCAGTGTCCATTTTTCTGAATAAGATGGCTAGCAAAAATGTTTTTGTCTTTTTATTATTAATGTTTTTTGTGTTAACTTTATTTGTTAAACGCCATGATTTTCGCATTTGTGCCACATAAAATTCAATTCAACAGCAAAGTCGCCAGTTATTTAAAAACAGCTTATTTTTAGAATTTTCGATAGACAGTCTCGCGCGCTGAAGATAAAGACATTTTATTCCATACTGTTCACTTTCAAATGGTTGAGTTTTTTAATCAAAAATTCATTAAAGTTTTACAAAATATGAAATAGATAATGAAGCAAATTCGAAATTCAAAATTCGGCCTTCCAGGTGCACATGCTCGGGTATAAGACCACGTTATTCAAAATTTGATGGCTCTTGGAGCCGTCGTTTTTTCACATTGCGAAAAGCATTCGTACATTCATGCAGATGCTTCATTTTTTTAATTTCTTTAAAAATAACACAAGGCGGTAATATTTGGTGGCAGCAATTTCAAAAACCATACGCCTTTTAAAGTTGTATTTGCTTCGGCGGTACATACATTAAAATTGGAACGATACAGAAAAGATTAGCATGGCCCCTGCGCAAGGATGACACGCCGTTTATAGTGATTCAATAAAAATATTAATTAATGCAATGAAATAATTGAATAGATGTGAGTAAATTAATAATAAGATAGTATATACAGATGAAGAAGAAAAGGTGAATATTTTGATAAATATTCTTCGCGGTGAAATCAAATCATTTCTTTATTTTAGCACTTAATCATTTCTTTATTTTAGCACTTAATCATAATCTGATTGGATAAGTACTACAAAAACTCCTTTTTGTTTTGAGAAAGAACACAAAAACTTAAAATTTAATTTTACCACTTTTCAAAATTAGTTTCGCAATTCACTGAAAAGATATACTTTACACTAGAAAATTAGTTTACTAGATTCTAATAAAAGCATTTTGATCTTTTCTTTAAATATAATTTGTATATCATAAAAGAAGCATTTTGCTTGGCAGCTCAAATTTTAAGCTAAGAAGAGATTATGTAGTCCATATTTCGAATTTTACTCTGTTAAAGGAAAGAATAAGCAAATGAGAATGCCATGATTTTTATATAACATAAAAAGCCAACGAATGTTTCTAAGGACTAGTGCAATGGCTTGTAAAAATGTGTAATTCGTAAATTTGATACTTTTAAGAATTCATGTGTGAAATAAAGTGCGTTAAATATAGTCGTATATTTAACTATGCTGAAAACATTTTGGACATTTTTTCTCCTTTCGTTATTAAAATTTAAATCTGTAAAATTAAATCGCAAATTTCAATACTATTTTCTTTCATTTTCTGGTTTATATTTTTATGATCTATATTTTCAAAGGTCCAATTTATTTTGATAAACAGGAATTTCAGTTTGGAAAGGTTATTTGCTTAGTTTGCATGATTAAATTTTCATTGAAACTTAAAAGAAATAATTGAGAATTAGATATAATGGTGGCTACTGTAACAGATGTCAGATATAAATGGTCATTTTTAAGTAAAAACGGCTTTCTATAGAAAATTTTACCTAATTTCCTGCAAAACATAGCGTCAAGAAAATAAGGAACAAACACAAGCAATGAACAAAAATCTTTTATACAGCTATAATCCTCTTATATCTATGCTACGCTATGCGTCTCCCGAAAAACTGATTTTCTATAATATGAGATATTAAGTAAAAACGAAGATACATACTACAAGAGTTACTAAAGTCTCATATAGTATTGCATAGTTTTTATATGTTCCGAATAAAATATATCATCATCAATGTATCTGATCTTCAAGCCATATTGAACTTAATTTCATCTTAAACACATCAGTTTATGAAGGTACTTGATATTTACTGCATTCAGACTTCATATTATCAAAATATACTGGCGGGAAAAATTAGAGGAGTAACTGCAAATAGGCGCTTTATGTTAATTTTATTAAGTGAAATATAATGAAAAGAGCTAGTCAGTAGCTCATTATCGTCAGTAGCTCATTATTATATTGGAACGATACAGAAAAGATTAGCATGGCCCCTGCGCAAGGATGACACGCCGTTTATAGTGATTCAATAAAAATATTAATTAAGTCCAATGGCGTTCACATTCACTGGACAGAAATATGCAAATTTGTGCAGAAATGGAGAAATGGCGTGTCCTTGTTAGAATTAAGGCAGAACAAACTCTGATACTTGTCTGTAAAGATCTAAAAGTAGCCAAAAACATCACGTTAAGAACCTTGAAATGGTATAAAGACATACGTAGATGATGTATGCAGACAACCAGATTAAGGTCCGAAACGTACGAAAACAGACTATCAGAACTGTTATTTGGCAACAATTGCTAGAAGAAATAAGCAACTGATTTCAATGCAGATTTTACAAGAATTCGCTGCTACTATAGGAACTTGACTATCCAGATGTACTGTTTGTTTGGAAAATGATTATTTTGAAAGATTGTGCTGGCCTGCACATATTTACCAGCACAATTTTGAATGCTGAAATAAACAGAGATGAGGATTTTGATCCTTATGTCAAGCAGTTAAAAATGCAATCGGTAATAACTTCTTCTTAATGGACAATACTGCTCGTTATCTTCGCGCTGCAATAGTGACAAATTATCTTGAGATTAAGGAATCTTGTAGGTACAGAGTAGTCACATGTTCTCCGAAATCAAACAAGCAAAACATGCGCAAGATGCACTAGGACGTCGATTTGTATCAGAGCAGTATTTACCTCTCATCCTTCAAAGAGCTAGTCGTAATCACTCATTGGTACCGCAGGAACTCCTAGACAAACTAATTCCCCGTATGGAAAATCGTTATTAGTGGTGACCATAGATCTTATTAAATTTTTTTATGTATTTCTCAAAAAATTGAACACCAACTTTTCTCTACTGTATTTGATACTGCATTTTCTATGTTCTTAATAAAATTTATTTGTTACAGAAATAGGCAGTTTTTAAGGTACGTTAGACAAGACTAAATAAAGACACTGTGCAAGTTCTATTTCTTAGCTGCAAAACCATTCAAGTTACATGAATTTTTATAACTGTTTCTTTAATTTTTTATGCCGCTGTATGTTACATCGATTCATTTTGAATATCTAGATGTCACTGTAAAAGCGCCTTATCAGTAAGATACATAGAACTTATTTATTATAAATATATGGTATCATAAAGATGTATGACATTTACTTAATTTTGAATATTACCCTATTATAAAAATATGTGGTACTTATTCATTCCAAATGCATCATCAAGATGTATCATCAGGATTTGAAACTCAGTTATTCTGTGAACGTGTCAGACAATGCAGATATATGGCACTTCTTCATTTTGATTATAGCGTTTTATAAATGATATGGTAATTATTTATTCTGAATACAGCATGCTATTAGGATAAAGAATTTAAATGCGTTTAAAATTTTAAAAATAATTAGGATGGTTAGAAAATGACAAGTGAAATTAAATTGCCTTCCCGATTCTGAAACCATTTTTTTTAAAGAAAGATTTTATAGACTGAAATAAGATGTATTTCCATTATTTCCTATTTATTTCAGTGGCATTCAAACTTTATCGCAGTGTGATCCCATAAGAATGCAAACGAACCCAAAAAACAATATCGCTACCCATATCAGAACATTTAGTTATATACTGCACTGGCGAAATAAATTAAGATGATTTTCATATTTCATCTACGATCTCCAGAACTACTAGATAGATTTTAATAAAATTTGGTGTGAACATAGGTTGATATAATACAAACAAAATAAATAGTCAACAGTTATAATAGACACACATGTTCGTGTGTAACACTCATGAGAGTCTGAAGGTATGAAACAGCGATTGCAGAAGACACAAAAGAAATGGGTTAATAGGGGTATGGTCCCCTCTTACAACCATACAGACCTCGCAGCGGGATGTCATACACTGGAAATTAGGCAGTTTGTCAGTGCCTGTGGCAATGGGTCCCACTCATTCAGCAACGCTGTTTTCAGTTCCTAAATGGTTCTCGGAGGGGGTTGCGACTTGCAGTTGCCCTCCCAGAGCGTCCCAGACATGCTGTATAGGGTTGAGGTCTGGAGACCTGGCTGGCCAATCCATCCGGCGAATACCTCACTCTCGAGAAATTCGTCTACCAGAAGAGCTCTATGTGGCTTCGCGTTATTGTTTTGTAAGATAAATTCGAGGTCCACTACACCCTGGAAAAGGCGAACATAGGGCTCCAAGACCTCATCCCTATACCTGACACCAGTCACAGAGCCTCTGTCAAAGACGTGGAGATCCAACATGACGCCTGCCCAGACCATTACACCGCCACCGCCATAATTGTTGATTTTGCGGACATTGGAGGGTAGGTGGCGGGTCCCTGGCTTTCTCCATATGAAAGTACGACGAGAATCGATGTTTAAGCTAAAAAAACGGGACTCATCGGTGAACATAACGGTCGCCCATTGCGCCGTACTCCAATCTCTATGCTGCCTGCACCATGCTAATCGGACTCTCCTGTCCGTAGACGTGAGCGGGACGCAAACAGCCGGTCATCTGGTAAACAACCTTCTCTCATTCAGTCTTTTGGAACAGTCACCCTCGTTACATGGGCTCCTGTGGCTGCATACAGGTCCCGAGGGAGCTGAGAAATAGAGAGAGAGAACCCGAGGGAGCTAAAATAGACAAATAGCGATCTTCTCTGGTCGTCGCGGCTCTTGGACGACCTTGTACAGGCTTTCTCTAGATGGATCCAGTATCCTGGAGCTGTTTCCATAGGTTACACACGACGCTGGGCGTTAAGTTAAACTCTCTGCATATCTGGACTTGCGATTGGCCTGCCTCTAGCCTCCCAACAATTCGCAACCTCATTCCATCATCTAAACGTTGGTGGTTAGTCATTTTTACTGTTCCGATGTGAATTTAACTGATTGCTGCAAGATAACACCAAGAAATTCGCCGAGGTGTGCTAGCGAACGCAATTCGTGTTATCCTCCACGCGCTTATAAAGCCTGTTTTTTTGCTGGTTTTCCCTACACACGCGTGTACGCTTACGTATTTGCCGAACAAGATTTGCATTTTTATCTAGAAGCAGTGGTTTTCTTTCAGTTCAGTTCTTTTCGTGCAATTCCATAAAATATGCAAATTCTCTTAATTTATTTCACTAGTGTTGATAAATGCAGATTTTTTAGTATTTTTGTTCACTTTGGGGCCCCAATATAAATTTTCGCGACCCGTAGTTTGCATACCATTGTTCTACTGTATGTTGTATTTTCGTAATATTGATATGCGTAATAAAAACATTATGGGAAAATTATTCGACAGTAAATCCGTTACTATCCTTAACCAAGTAACCAGATATGATGCCCACATACAGCTTAGCAAATATCCCTTCTTAGACAATAAGAAGTGTGTTAAGTATCCTACAACTGCATATGATCTTGTACGGAATTTGAGGTAAATATATTTGTCTGCTTTTCTCTATCTTCTTGGCCAATTTCAAAACTATAATCTACTTCACAAAGACATTATTTATTACATTTTTATCCCCCTATCATCATTATCGGCATATATTTGGAGTGCCCCATGCTTCAAAGACATTATACATATAAAATATCCATTCCTTCTCCGGGATTCGAACCCTGACCATTTCTCCGATATTCGAACCCGGCCCCTTCGGCATGGAAGTCAGAGTCAGTAACTACTATACCTTTAGACATTAGGACTATCCACTATCCCATTGAATGGCGGCTATTAAAAAACAGCCATTTCTAGTGGCCGAGTGGATAAAACTACTCACTAAACTGCGGTTCTAATTTAATTCTCGATAGAATGCGTTAGCTACCTGAAAGCATTTTAGAATTTCCTTACATATATAAAACAAAAATGCAAGTCAGTGAGGATGCCAAAGTCCTACATAAAGTCTTTCCATTCATACAGACTACCATATTTTGCAGAAATAAATTTTCTTACTATATTTATCGTCTTATACACGGGTTTCGAAATTATGATTGGAAGTGATGCAATCAAAATTATATTTAAAATTGAAAAATAGATTAAAATTTTCTAATTACTAGTTTTGAAGGCTATAAAACAATATTTTAATGGCAGATCGCATATCTATGCGAATATTTGCGCAAAAGTTAAAAGTTTTGCACTCTTAGTTTAGGAACATGAAATTTTGGTAAAACAATTAAAACTCGAGAAAATTTCCCTCTACATATTTAAAGAACTCATAGCTAACTAATTTTTATATTTCCCCTTAGTTAGTGGTACAAATTTTTAAAATCTGCATTGGAAATTTTAAAAAAAATCTCGGTAAATTGTAAGTTTGTACATAAATTTCGGTCTGTTTGGAAAGAAGATTACGCGATTTTAATTTCATTCATTTCGCTAGTTTCTTTTGTACCAGATACAGGGTATGCAAAAAAGATTTTAAAAGTTTATATCACAATTTAACTTATATTCTGTAAAATTATTTATTCACTTCAGTTAAATTTTTAGGCCACAGAATGGGTTATATTGTCTTACACAAAAGGGCATGACCTTAGAAGAAATAGGTAAGGGTTTCATTTTTATGTTTTACATATTTATATATGTATGTTTGGCTATTGTGTTAATCAAGTACTTCTATGTATGAACACGCATAGATCTATGTTTTATGTGTAAAATAAAGCATCGAAAAGGATAAAATTGAATATTCAAAAGTCGCCATAAATAGCAGTCATTACATTCTAAATGAGTTTGTGGAAGTTTAACCGCAACTGGACTCTTAGTTACTTTCTAATTGGAAATTTAACTAAAAGTAAACTTTTTGTATCTGACTGTAATCGTATCTGTGTGTTAGTCAGTGGTGTAGACAGGCAGACGCAAGTATTCTTGAAACTTGTTTTTGGAAAATATAAAAGTTATTATGTTATGAAGACGACTGATGATTTATTTCTTCGGTATCACGAAACAGATACTGTTACAGTCGAATGCATAATGTTTCTTTTTAGTTAAAACTTTAGTTGAAAAATGTATAGATTTAAGAATTTAAAATATAAACAGAGTTAGCGACATAGTCATGCGGATAGAGAATAATTAGGTCATTATTTATTCTCAAGTTCAATCCCACTTAGAAAGTTTATTCTGAAAACTTGGAAAACTCTCATAATTTGCTGAAAGAACGCTTACGTAATCCAGCTGATCTGAGTACTTGTCGAACAGTTTCAGGTGAACTTGAAGAAGAAAATTTTTCAGTAAATTCTTTAGAAATCTTTACAGCAATCAAACGTGGATTTTTCATAACTTTTCTAACTACACTCATGTCCATAAATTAAGAATAATTCGGAGTCACGCGGAAATCAAATTCTAAAATAAATATATCAACTGTAAAATCACTACACACATCTTCAAGAATCATATGCAAATTTCAGGAAGTAACCAGATGACACCGATGGTACGTCACAATGACGAGAGTGTAAGAGAGTGATATATAAGGACTACAGGCAAAGAAGTAAAATTGTTCGCAGGCGCTTTATAAGCATTTCAGTGCAATAACCGAATAGTTATGACACAAAGGGCGCATTTGGATGATATTTACGTGGTAGAATTATTGGCCGTCTGGAATGTGGGCGTACCCAACTGAAAGTATCAGACGAACTTGGAATTGCCAGAGTGTCATCTCCAGGCTTTGGCAACGATTCCAAGATGATGGTAATGTGAGTAGACGTTACAGGACAAGTCGCCCCAGAGTTACAACGCCGAATGAGGACTGGTATTTGGCAGTTACTGCCAAAAGAAACAGGCGGAGCACAGCCTCAGACCTGTCTCGTCAGCTCTCTTCAGCCACTGGTACGACAATTTCAAGGCAGACCGTGTACAGACGCTTAGGGCAGATTGGTCTATATGCTCGTAGACCTGTCAGATGCGTTCCACTTACTGCAACTCACTGTCGCCAGCAGTTAGCCTGGAGTAGAGAGCATGCATTGTGGACACCGCACCAGTGGGCTTGTGTGATGTTTTCCGACGAGTCCAGGTTTAGCTTGCAGTCTGATTCTCGCCGGACTTTCATATAGAGAGCTCCAGGTACCCATTACCACCAAAAAAACCTCATTGAACGACACCGTTACGGTGATGCAGGAGTGCTTGTTTGGGGTGGAATTATTCTGCGTTCCAGAACTGACATGCATATTCAAATTGGAACCATGACAAGCCAAATCTATCGGGACGTCGTTCTGGAACAACGGGTACGTTTGTTTCGGGGCGCCATGGGCGCACAATTTGTGAATATGGATGACAACGCCCGTCCTCACCGTGCAAACATCGTAAGCGAATGCCTTCAATCGGAGGATATCATCCGTATGGACTAGCCAGCATTCTCGCCGGACTTGAATCCAGTAGAGCACGTGTAGGACATGCTTGGCCGACGAGTTGCAGCCCGTCAACCTCCTCCTACATGTCTACCGGAACTTCGGAGAGCATTGCGTTTTGAGTGGTGTAATATCCCTCAAGATCAAATCGATAATTTGATACTCAGCATGCCTAGGCGTTGTACGGACTGTATTGCATCGTCTGGGAGACATACAATGTATTAGCAATCATAATAACCATGTAATGTTGGTTTTTTGTAAATAGGGTTTTTTTTTTTCTTTTTTTTTTTTTTTTTAATTTGCTCCAGGGAGAAAAAATCGCTAATTTATTTAATAATATCAAACATATAGCATCTTTTTTTTGCTCTTTACCTTTTGTTTAATAAATAAGTTTTACAAGTAAGTCAAAGTTGTTTTGCTTCTAACTCTTCCTTTGCCTGATTTTGCATTATCCTTAATTTATGGACATGAGTGTATAAATCTCTGATCATGTGGAATTACTTTGCCGGAAGACCTCTTGTTACTTTATTTTTTCGATCAGGTTTCCTTCTAAAAGCGTTTTATCACATAGTGCACCGTAGACTGGGTTAAATTTACTAATTTAGCGATATGCCGGATCGATTTTCCATCCTTATAAAAAACGATCAATCTTCGAATGAAATTTATTGTTTCCTTACAACTACGACCCATTTTTAAATGTTAAATAAAACATGACGAAGTAAGTAAGCAAAGAACAAAGTCAAGCGAATTTTGAAACGTCATTAAATGCAAAAATAAAAAAAGAGTGGCGGACGATAACTTATGAAATTTTACGAAAATGCTTCTTTGTAGATCACTTTTGTGGTGTGTTTTATCTATGCTTCTTTACATATTTCAATTGTAGAATTGTTTTATATATGCTTCCTTAGGTAATTGAATTGTATCTATGCTTCCTTACATATTTCAATAAATTTCAATTGTAAAATACTTTGAATAAAGTCAGCATTAAAAAAAATTTAGTTTTATTCCAAGTCGCATGGAGATGATATGAAAAATATGGGCTTTATATTCTAATTGCGTTTCGGGCTACACGCGCTTTTTCTACAAATTCTTAAGTGTACGAACATTTGTTAGAATCATTGTGTGATAAATATCGATAGTTTGACAGCTTTTCTTAAAAAAAGGCGTTAAAACCACCAATTTGCACCCGCTAAGTAACTCACCTTCTTACCTGTAAAAAATCGCCTAATTGCGCCAAAGGTTGCTTAATACGTAAGTATCTAAACTTATTTCACTTTTAAGGAATTAAGCTGGTGTCTAATTGTAAATCATGTTGTATGATTTATTTTTTATTTTTGCATTGACAAATTGTACGTCTCTATTCTGTATATTTTTAAACGTTCTTTCGTTTTCTATTATTATTATTTTTAAACGCCTGCCTTACTAGAAATCCATTTCCAACCTCTTAATGCAGACAGAATTTTAATTACACTTTTATTAACTGAGAATCATATCTATGTTTATCTTTTAGAGCAGATTTTGGAAACAACAACGCATAATGGATTTCCAGTTATTGTCTCAAGGGATGTACCTAATCTCGTTGGATTCGTGCTAAGAAGAGATTTATGTTTAACTATTGGTTAGTACATTAATTTGTAACTAATGTTTTTATACTTTATCGTGTAGGATTTATAACAGTTTTTAGTGCAAAAATATTAAAAATAAAAATAAAAGAATCGAGAATTAATCAAAAAATAAAAAAAAAATTAATTTAGGCAAAACTTAATTTAAATAATAATTGAAGAAACATACGTTTGGCTAACGTAATGACCTAATAATAAAAAGATGTAAAAATATTTAATTGGAATGTTACTTATAGAGTGAGGCATATAAGAATGTAGCATGTCTAAGCTAATTTCACGACATAAATTTTGACTGTCACGTAAAGTGAATGGCATTAAGTACGATAGCCTTTAAAAGAAGCACATCTTTTCTTTCTCACATCAATTATATAACAAGCATGAATAATATTTTTAACGTAATTAAAAGAACATTTTTCTGTTCTTAAAAGAGTTTTAATTTGATATCATAAGCAGTTAACCCTTGAATAACATTTATGCTGAGTATATATTTGTGAAAATTTTGTTCAATTTTCACTCGCAAGAAATCCTTAGATGTTTCATTTATCGTATCTGCCATATGTCTATAAAATATGTTTTTTAAAATCGATTATTTACAATCACCATCAAAGCTTTTATTAATTACCGTCTGCTTTTCAACTTAAGATTATTTCTACTTCGCATTCCTTCTTTTTGCGATTCATGTAGCGAAATCTTTACAGACAAGCAAAATCTCAGTTTGTACTACATTGAAAAATTCGACAACAGCGGTGTTAACAGAGAAAATATTAAATATATTTTAATATTATAATATTAAATTTCAGTTATTTTAACTTCGCAAGGTAACCGGTTATATGTCTGTGTCCATGCCAAATGTGAAATGTGAACAAACTTTATAATGTCTTAATTATGCCATGTTAACTCAAAATTCTTTAGACCCTAAAAGACTGACAAGAGAACTATTGCTGCATCTGAAGTGTTAAGAAAATTTTAATAACCATTTTATTAAGTGTTGAAAGGAGCAGAAAGCACAACTTACGAGTATTTAAAACAATGAAGTTGAAATTTCAAATTAATGGAATCGTACAAATTTGCAATAAATAAAAAAAAGCCTACTTAAGCTGGCTGAAAACTTTTATGGCGCGTAATAAAGTCGGCTAGCAAAATGGCGAAAGCCCGAATATATACGGCAGAGATGGGAGGCGGAAAAAATAAACTGCGAACGTCGCTGCCAAAAGCTCTCTCTCTCTCTCTAAAAGCTTTCTAAACCCACGACTTAAATACAATTCAACTTAATTTGCATCCTGATGAGGATTACGGAAAGCAGAAGTTTAAAATTAATTGGTTAGCTAACACTAAAATACCGTACAAACTTATTAAGCATATTATAGACTGTTTGAATTTATATTACATTATAATATATGCGATAAAAAGTTCCAGATGCTTTTATACAAAGAAAATGCAATCATGGCCGATTGATATAGTTTTTTTTTGGGGGGGGGAGGAGACACTGCATTATTGAAGTAAGTATATGAATAAAGCTGGCACAAGAGTGGCGTTATTTGATTAATTTCAAGTATGCATTTCACATATTTAGCATTTTAGTTGGGGAAAGAAGAGGGAGAATCGGACTACACCTTGATTTAACGAAGACAGGCGTAAGAGCAGCAAATTTTATGTTACTGATGCTAGATTAAGAACGAAGAAGTTACTTTTTTTCTCAACAGATAAACATACTTTGGCCGCATTACTTTTAGCTTATCAAAGTTTTGGTTTGAACACTATTGGGTAAAGGCCTTCAGTTACGTATATGCGTTATGATAGCTATTAATTTTGGGACGACGCACAAACTAATTAGTCTTTTTTTTCACTACCTTTAAAATAAAAAGAAGAAACAAGCAAATTAAAAATGAATTTAGTTGCTCTTAAAATAAAAGTTCTAATTTTATCTTATATATAATTTTATCTTATATAACTGCTTGGTAGAAAGAAGGAACTTACTGACAAACGTAGCCGTAGATTAATAATCTGAATAGTAACTACGTTTCAGATTTATTCTGGAAAAACTAATTGTTTAGATGCATACTCTGATTCACATATCATTATGGATGCAATATGCATCCCACAGTTTTGGAAGTGTACAGCTTAAGACATAACAGTGGATGATAGAGAGAAATGGGTCACAGCGTATTAGTAGCAGGTAAGCTACTAATATGAAAGTGCGGAAAGTGTCAGCGCATTCAGAAGAAACGTAGGAGAGCGATAAGGGGCTCTGGTTTCAATTCAAATCTTATTCAGTTACTGGCTGAATGGTGTCTGTAACATAACGCAAGAGTGTTGACGCAAGAGAATACCTTATAAGGTAGGCTACTCCCTAAAAAGGATGCACAGATTAAAATGTACAAAATACTATCTAAATGCACAAATTAAAATTTAATAAAAATTCAAAATATAAAGACAATGCAAACATTTTTTAAATTACAAAATTTAAAGAATATAAAATTGTAAAAAACTGTTGAAAATTTCGTGGTCTTTTTCAAACAGCAGCAAAGGAATTGTTAACTGAGCCAAAAAACTGCTTTTATATTTTCAAATAAATTTTCCAGTGATAGAACCATTACAATAAAAATGAGTTCAAGATATGTTTACAAGAGACATAAACATAATTAACTATGAAATGCACTGTTAGTTATACGTGTGTGAAAATTTGGTATTTGAAAAAAGAAAAACAGTATACATACCATTACTTTTCTCTCGTATTAATTCCTGTTCGAGTTAAAGAAACTTGAAATCTTTCGAACTAAATAAACTAAGACCAGGAATGTTAATATTTCGGAAAATCCATCACTTGATCAAGTTTTGAAGAAGAATTTGAAGAGAAATTCTATCTGGTGCAGGAAGCGTTTCGGCCAAGTACACTGCGCAGGAAAAAAAAAAAAAGGACAGTTCTATATTTTCCGTTCTACTGGGCCGATAGACGAAAATCAATAAAAAATGCGTTTTTTAGCTCTCGAAAGCGCGACTTAGAATATATATTACATTTATATATTGTCCTAATATAGGTATTTTGACACAAAATCGGACTTTTTCTGAAATAACGTACCAATTTTTTTTTCATTCTACGACTCAAATTACGCCAAACTACCAAGTTTTAAAAATCGCACGAGTAGTTTTTCAAAAATTAGCTCCTCAGTGTTAATTGAGCTTGGTATATATTTATTAGTACCTTTTTTTTATTTGATTCTTCCTTTCACATTTCGAAATTTAGGTTCGTTCCAAATAAAATTCGTCATTTTTATGATTTATTTTTTAAATTTGTATTTTTAAATAAAATTTATAAATTTTTCGAAAAACATTTTCAATTATAATCTATACAAATTTTACCATCATTTTAAAGTAGACGTATTTCTAAGCATACCTGCAAAAAATTACAGTTTTTTGTTCAAAATTTCCGAAGATATACGTGAATTTATATATTGGCGCGTTCTGAAATTTGGCATATTTGTGGAAAGCGATAAAACATCAAATGTGGTTTAGACACTTAACTAAAATTATTTGAGAGTAGGAATGATGTGACTTTTTTTTTTTTTTTCGCTCATGCACAATGTAGAAAGGTAGGGACGAGATGCCTTTTTTTACGCTCCAGCATAATGGAAGGGAAAGGAAAATGGGTTGCCATATATTAAGAAGTTTGCCAAGTGAATTATTCTTGACGCTAAACAAAAAAATTGCACAAAGATAAATCTTTGAATTTCTCCGTTAATTTCGCACCAAATTTTACAAAATTTACCATCTAGGCATAATTTGAATCGTAAAATCGAAATATGGAAAAAATTGGTATGTTATTTCAGAAAAAGTCCGATTTTGTGTCAAAATGCCTATGATAGAACAATGCTATATATAAATTTAATATATATCCTAAGTTGTGCTTTCGAGACATGAAAAACGAAATTTGAATTTCGTCAATCGGTGCAGTAGAACGGGAGATATAGAACTGCCCCCTTTCCCCCTCCCGCAATGTACAATGGCGTCTTCTTGCTTTCCAAAAGGGCCCACCAGCGGCCGAGCGGTAAAGTCGCTGAACACTGGTAGTTCGGTCCGAAGTTTGAAACCCGCGAACGGGCTGGTTGCATGGACGTTTTCGTGGTTTTCCCCACGTGTAACGTGTATAGGAGCCAGTTTCCCTTAGAAAGTCCTCCACGAAGGCATCTCTCCCCTTAGGCAAATAGCCCTAGTGTGCTTTGCCATAATTAAGTAAACCAAACCAAACCAAATCTTACTTTCCAAAAAAATTTCTTTTGTTGTCCAAGGTCTTCAATTTGCATAGCTTTGATTATAGCTTAGCTGGAATTTGAATCCTTTTTGCTTCATGCAGTTAGACGCTTGGAGCTGATAATACCAATAATTTTTTGGTTCATAGAGAAATTCGGAACTGCGACCTCGACGATATGATTTCTTGATGAACTCTCATCTACATAATTGAGTGGTAGTTTATGTTATTACTATGAGAAATAAAGGGTAGTTTTCTTTACTACCGCAATTTTTAGAGGTTGAAAACAGGGCGTCCGTTCTCTTCACTCACGATTTAAAAAGAGAAAAAAAAAAAAAGAGGGGGGGGGAAGTCCTGTAATCAACCAGTTATAGAAATGTAAGAAAATTAGTCTTTCAATTATTTTTAATCCTAATCAGAAACTATTTAGATTGATTGAATTCATATTATATATATTGGTCCTCGTAAAATCATATCAACAGGCATTGAGAGATTTTAGAAATTTGAATCAGTATTTAATCTAATACAAATATCATAAAAGTAAAATTATATTAATTTATTTCTTTGAAATTTCAAGTATCTGTGCGGCTACATAATTATTGACAGTCACCGTCGCAAAGCTTTGGTATATGAATCATGCAAAAGATAGGGACGCATACATACATGACTATAATTATTCTGAAATTTTATAGAATAAGTGGGCGAAATATGTTTTTTATTGAATTACTTGTTTACCTTAATCTTTGAATAAAAGTTGATTTGTTCTGTAATTGAAAAGTGCACATAAAATTTCCTCACGCTTTAGTCGGATAAAGAAGACATTCTGCTAAAAGAAATAAAACATCATGCTCGACTTTTATCTGGTTATGTTTTTTGGAAATCTACAGATTCACTAAATAACGTATTAATTTTTTGAATTTATAACTCGTTTAAAGTTTATTTTATTCTTAGATTTCTGGAATTTAATCCAAGCAAGAAAATGTATTACATATAAGATTACGACGAGGTACGTAATTGCTCATTTTGTTTGCGTTATATTTTAATATCTTTTTACATCAAACTTTCTGCCGTTATTGCAATCTGCTGAATAATAGAAGACTGTGCAAACAATACGTCTTCATCTGGCAGACGATTTCAAGTCCCATATTTGTCCCATCTGTTTTCTTGTCAATCAGTAACTTGCATGTGACCTAGTTGATATGGTTTCAAAGAGTAGCGTGTTTCTGTAATAAACATTTCGGCATTTATTTCAGGGACATATCTATCAAAAGTCCCTCCGCGTTTCGTAACATTTCTGACCTAATATTTTTCTGTTATTTAATTATAAATGACTATTATGAATATTTATCCTCTAAATCTTATTATTTTACCTTACATTTCGCAGTAATTGAAATGATCTATTTACTCTCTGTTATTACATCACCTCGGTCTACACAATGATCTTCCACAAGAAAAATATTTCATAATTCAAGTTTTTTTTTCGCAATGTCTGTTAATAAAGTTTCTTTTTATTTTTTTAGGGAACAAGGGAAATTATTATTAAAATCATTGAAAGTAAGGGAAAAATTCATCAACCCTGTGACTTTTCGCAAATGTAATTTTTTCTTAGCTTATTTTAAGCTTATTCTTAGCTGTGTTAAATTTGCAACGGCAGAATTCTCAAGCCTGCTGCTTTAAACTAAAAATAAATGCATAAATCTTAGGGAGGAGAAGAGGAACGACATAAAAAAAGACTGCATTACAGCTGAATCTGAATAGCAAATACTGACTAACCTGATCAGTAATACTTAATATAGAATTACAATTAAAAGCTCAAGCTTAACTGTTATAGCATTTGAAGGTCCAGTAAAAATTAATAACTTTCTTTGCATTTTAATAATAGGTGAATTAACGAATTCAGAGTGTGTGTATTAAGATGTACCAACTTGAACGATTAACACCGCGACTACTGAAGTAAAAAGTAACTAAATAAAAAAAAAAAAAATGTTAGCAAGTTTATTATCAGTATTTCAAATCTTTCATAAGTAGTTTATATACGGTGGGACAAACAAAAGTGGCTCGGAAAACAGAGTAACTCTGATCTCAGGGCTACTTTTATTTGCCCCGCCCTGTATTAGCAGAGTGAAATGAAAATTTAAAAAAAAAAAAAAAAAAATACTGACAAATAAAGGCATTCTTTGGGTAACAATTAATGTGCAGTTTACGTTTTTTAAAATGCAAAGTCGAAATCAGTGAAGCTGTAGAACATTACAAATATACTTCAGAAAACTTGTAAACGATATCGTCCACAAATTTTTGTTTATTCCTGTGGATAGGAAGCTAATCAATTTATACTCTGTTTTTAAAAGGTATGCTGCATTAACATGCCAAAAGATAGAAATCTGAACAAGAAAGAGGTTAGAAAAAAATGTTATTTTTCCTATTAAAACTGAATCCTACAGGGATATTAATACTCTATAATAAAATCGACACATTTATGTTACACAAACTATGAAAAAATGAAGTAGGATTATTACAAAAATAAAAGGATTGAAAAGAAACCAATTTTAAGCAATGCTGGACTAAATCTATAAAAGATATTTGAACTGGGGTCTCATTTATAAAAACTGCCTCCACTGAAATCTTTAATGTCACTTGAAGTTTTTTTTTTAATTATAAAACATGCAAATACTAATACAATAATAATTGTATTATAAAAGAATTTCTGATATAATAAAAACATTTTTTAATACATACAACCATAGGCTATGAGAAGTGTTTAAAAACTTAAAATTTCTCATTTATGAGTTTTCATTTCAGAATACTGATCAATAATGCCTCGCAGCCTTTCCTTTCCTATAGAATTTCTTGATAAATTCCTAAATCATTTTAAATTAGAGAAAGATATCTCTTCTTTGCTATACTTACAGCAATTAAATAATTTTGAACACTATTTATGTATTAGTAAACGAAGTAATTTAAGTAAATTTTGAACAATCTTTCTGTATTAGTAAACGAAGATGTAGTGTTAATTTTTTAGGAGCTGGTACATCCCGTTTGGGAGCCGCAAGTAATGTTTTCGCGCCGTTAAAATAAATTGTATCTACTCATAGTCTAATTCTTCAGTACAAATGTCATTGAATAAAAACCTTTGTTTTTTATATCAATTGTATAATTCGATGCATTCTTTAAAGCTTAAATTCTGCATTTTAAAAAATTTGTGAGTTTTTTGGATATTTTTTTTAATACTTCTTATCAGTGCTCACCAGTGGCCGAACGGTAAAATCGCTGAACACTGGCAATTCTGACTTGGGTTCGAGTCCTGGCGAATGAGCTGGCTGCATGGGCGTTTTCGTGGTTTTTCCCATGTGTAATGTGTATACGAGCCAGTTTACCCTAGAAAGTCCTCCACGAAAGCATTCCTTCCCTTAGGCAGATAGCCCTACTGTGCTTTGCCATAATCAATTAAAATAAAAAACAGTTCTTATCAATTTCGCGACAAATTTTGTCACAAATAGATTCCAAATCATTTCGACGACTAGATAACTCAGAAAAAGTGTGTAAATTCTTTCAAGTAAATACAAATTTGTTATTTGTAGATAACATCGAGTAGCGGTTATTTCAAAATAAAATAAGTGAATGTGCTGAGCAAGGCACATAATGTTTTGTTTCATTATATTATTTTATTCTGCCTTATGGGCAGTTATATTGGCAAGCTATGTTTGCTGCGTTACAGTCTTTAATAATTGTACTTGAAAAGTTTAGTTGGTCCAGTAGCACGGTTTCCATTGATGCACCAGTATGCAGATACACAGGAAAAAGCCAAAGGAACGCAGTACACATTGACCATTATCTAACAGATAGCTTAATATGATAACAAATTGATAAGCATGCTTTATATACGGTGTGGATTTCACAATCATGGCATATTGCTTTGATTTCTAACCTTCATTTTTAAAAATGCATCCCATATCTTCCTATCATTTCATTAATTAAATTAAATAACTTGTAAAGACATAGGTATTTTTTTAAAAGCAGGAGAGATGAAAAATGAGCAGTGCCCTTGCCGGGACTCGAACACGGACCTCTCGAATACGCGCTGCCGAGTGTGCTGACCACTACACCACAAAGACATGCGACGAAGACGGGATAAATACTATATAAACTTTTCCTTTTGAGCCATAATTTCGTAAATGAGATGCTAAAAATTCACCTAAAAACTCGAATTCTGTATTGCAGTTTCCACTAGATTTAGTTGATAATCCGAAATATCAATTTTCTTCAGGAAATGCAAATAAATTTGTCCCTCATTGCACCTTTTCCCAATATTGCAATAGTTTTTCTTCCAAATAAAGAGTTTCAAGGTTTGTATCAATACTAGAACTTCTTAAAACGAATATTGCTATGGATATTTGTGTTCCATTGAACTTCCATGTTGTTCAACTCTTACTTCAACACCTTACCAATCTACGCAGCTTTCAGTAAAAGATATCTTCATGGAAGAAAAAATGTACATTACTGTTCACTTAAAAATTCTCTTTGATTATTTACATATTTTTCAACCATTTGCTTTTGCATTAAAAGATATATCTTCTTAAGGATCTTATATTTTTTTTTTTTTTCCTCCAGCTTCTGTAACAGTTGCCTGTATTTACTAAAGATTGACAGTGATTTGTTTTAATTATGAAGTTCTGCGAAATAAACTATATTGGCTACCTATATATAAAATAATTTGGGAGATTTTTGGAACGTTGTTTGTCTTTACTTTTATTTCTTCTTTCCTTTCTGGCATACTTTCATCAGCTTCGCTTATTTCCCAGCCCAAAAAAGGCCGAACGGTAAGACCAATGAACTCGGGCAATTTGACTTAAGTTCGAATCTTGGTAAATGTGCTGGATGTATAGGAGTTTTCAAAGTTTTCCCAATGCGTAGCGTGAATACAAGCCAATTTTCTTTCAAATGTTTTTTACGAAGGCATTCCTTCTCTTAAATAGATAGCTTTCGCATGCTTTGCTGCAATCCAATCCAATTCAGCTTCACCAGTGGTCAAGTGGTTAAGACCACTGAATAGACCACTGAATACTTTCTCCATGTCAAATCAAAATATCGCATGAAGCAATTGCCAATAAGCGCTAAATAAAAACGTTATATACATTAAAGGAAATGTTGCGAAAGAACAACATAAAACTGAAGCACTGAAATAGGAAAATGGTGGGTTGACATGTTTGGATAAATGATAAAATGGTTGTTTTGCAGATGTAAAAAAACTTCAGTCTAGACCAGGGATGAGCAAACGTTTTCGGTCGCGGGCCAAAAATCGAAAAAAAAAAAAAAAAAAGGTTTGGCGGGCCAAGATACATTTTTATAAAATTTTAAAAACAATATATAAGTATTACAATTTAAATATATTAATAAGATGAATGAAATTAAGATTTAATTTTTAAAAGTTCTTTATATTGAGGTTCGATGTGAGATGTACTGATTCTAAGGAACGAGGCTAAATGCTCATCTGTCAGTCTACTGAAATAATTCTTTCTTAGGTTTATAGTTGAAAACACTTGTTCACGTATATAAGATGAAGCAAACAAAGCACTTATTTTCTGGGCGTGATATATTAAAATTTGCAAAACGTACTTTCGATAATGATTTGTAAAACTCTGTACTTTGGCATATTTAGAAATAACTGCTTGAGATGATTGTTAGATCGCAACTCAATTAATTCAAGCTGCAAATCTGACCTCACTGCTTCTCACTCACTGCTGCATTCACTGACGTTGAATGCCATGGTAAAAAATATCCAGTTCTGTTTGAATGGCACTGAAATCTTCAAATCTTCGTTCGAACTCAAAATGCAGTTTTTTTCAAGCCATCTTCATAATTCTTAAGTTTCTCTTCAGTTCCTGAAGGTACTAAATTTAACCTCGAGAAATGAGATAAGTAGTGTTTAGCTAGCTGCCCAGCAAACAGATTGTTTTTTCTAATAGGTCTCATTCACCTACATTGTATTCCCATATGTCTGCTCCCCGAGATAGAGATGACGCTTATTGGCGCCAATCTGCAGCTATAACTAACAAAGAACTTCCGCTTTTAACGAATGAAAGCTGTCTGTGCTTGCTATTTCCCTCGATTTATGTTTTGTAGAACAAAAATAGAGAAAGTAAAAAGATCATTAGTCCTTTGAAAAAAGGAAAGAAAAAATAATATTTTAACAAAGTAGAAAAAGAGATGGATATATAATACATAAATATATATTTCTCTTAATTTGCCTCGAATTGGCAAATTAAATTCTACCCGCGGGCCGGATAGAACCTTCCGACGGGCCGGATTGGCCCATTCCTTTTCTAGACTGTCCTCATGCTAGCAGGTCTTAATGAACGATTTGCACCAGATGGTAAGAAATATAAATGGTATGGTTTGACCAGAAAGCTGATGAATGCTGATGACCACTGAATAGACCACTGAATAGACCACTGAATACCCAACAGAAAAGGGGGCGGAGGTGAAATGATGATACTGGGACATGATTTGGACATGGAGGAAAACCTAACATTATTAAAACGTTGCAATGAACCAACGTATGGAATTACCATTAGATTATACTGTATGAATATCGAGCTACCTTTGCGCTGTTATCAGAAAAGAGTGTGTAAATTTTTAAATTAGATAATACTTCATGCTATCCATCTGACGTCATAAAACAAGTATTTCGAAGAGAGAGGAGGGGAGGGGGAATGGTTGTCAGAAAAATTTTTTCTTTTAATAAATTCAGATCTTTAATTAAAGTCTTGCGAAATATTTAGTTTATTAACTACTTCACAAAGTATGAGGACATTTGGAGTGCCTTTGTTAATATGGCAGACACCTTTGCAATAATTGTTTCAACTGTGGCGAGTATATCACAATCGATCAGAGCCACAGCATCAGTGACGGATGACGAAGATCCTGAAGATAGCGGACGCACAATGGCAATATACTTCAGAATTTCCACCAGAATAAAAATTATGGTATTAAGTTCGAAGACAATAGTGGCCAATGCTTCAATGCGTTACTTTCTCTGTTGTGCATCTTACCTATATTACTCTCAAAATTGATTGATATAGTCTGGAAAACGGCCTCTACCTTTATGCAAATATTTTCTGAGATACTGTCGCAGATGGTCTCTATAATGGTTCCTATGAGAGAGGGCTGTACAATTACCTTACTGAAAAAAGTAATTGGCATTGCTTTAATTCATCGAGCTTTTCAATATGTCCGAGTAAATCTTCAGTCCTCCCAATTACGCAGAGATGTCTGCCGTACCAGAAAACTGAATCACAAAGCTTTTGTGGAAGATGTAAAAAAAATTAAAAAAAAAAAAGGATTGGGAGGGGAAGAATGAGTTTATTTTAGAGTAATAAAGTTTAGTTACGTATCATAGTTTCTCTCTTTCTCTTTCATCTTATTCTTCTCTCTTAAAAATATATAAAGGAATTCCGAATGATCTTACATATCATTCAGGGTGTTTTGATAACCCTTCAAGTAAATGTAACCTTCAAGTAATGGTTTCCTGTTCGTGTAGATACCATAAAACGAAAATTGTACTCCAGTTATTAACAAACTTCAGCTAATAATTATTTTTAGCAGTAGATTGATTAATAACTTTCAAAGGTGTTTTTTTTTTTTTTTTTTTATTTATTATTATTATTTTCGACAGTTGTCATTTCATTTAAATACTTGTATATACTGTTAAAAGAAAAGTGTAATTAATTCTAATATCATTGAAAATCTTTCCTAGAACACATGAAGAATTGGAAGAAGAATATAAACGGAAAATCAGTTGTTGACTTCATACAGAGGACTCAAGATGTTCAGAGAGGTATTGCTCCAGTTAATCTCAGAAGGATAGTGGATATGGTAAGTGAAAAAAAAAAAAAAAAAAGATATTACTTTTTGTCACTTTTCCGTTCAATAACTAAATTTCAGTACATCACTATCTTCAAAATTCAACAGAACTAATTAAAACAAAATAAATAAATATATTAAATATAGCAAAATGAAAGCTGCAATATGAAAGCATAATTACCCCTGTCAAGAAAAAAGAAAAATTCTTCTCTGTTAAGAAAGAAGATAATTTCAATTCAAACTATCAGTGTGTTTCAAAGGGCAGACATTAGTATATTATGAATAAAAAAATATCAAAATATTAAACACCGTTTGTATAAAATTAAGGAAAGTTATAACATACGTAGGGTATATTGTAAGTAAGGTTCCTTTTCAATATCATTTGAAATTTTGTGCGCCTGTAAAAAGGTTATCACATCTAGCGACGATCCACGCTAGCCGGGACTTTTCTGAGAAACGAGATTCTAGTGGCATTGGTTTAAAGGGAAGGACTCCTAGAAGAAACAGCTCCAGTGGAATAGAAGGTCCTACCTGGCTACGGAAACGATGTCGCGGCTACGCGGGATTTTCTGAAACTTCGCCAAAAATGTTCCGTCTGCAGCTGGCATATTCACAAAGTCTACAGACCATTTCTTCTACGGTCTGCTCTCATTGGATGAAACATCTGCTTGGCGTCACATTTGGAATAGCGAGTTATCGCCTTCTAGGCGTGGTAATTAATGCCAAACATTAAAATTGTGGGCTTTCAGTAAAGCGAGGAGAAACAGCGTTTATTTCATTCGATAATTTTTTATTTTATAAATGAAAGCTAAGGGGAATTGCGTAGAATATATTTTAAATAACCTACTGGTTTTATTAATAGTTTATTTGTATTTGAATTTAAACTATTAAAATACGATAATTGTTTTGCAAGGAAAAATGTTTACATGGAAATAGTATATGTACTTTTTCGCCATTTCTGTTAGAAAGTGTGTGTTGTGTAAATTTCCATAGCGCATTAATTTATACAAATAAAGGAATATTAAAAAATAAACCAAATGAAAATATTTAATAAACATTTAAGGGCTTTGGATACCTATTTTTTTTTTTTACTTAAATTATAACTAAAATTATATTTTATTCCATTATGCGCTATTTCTATTGAAACGCTTCGGGATCTTGGATCGTAATCTTTGGTACCTACTACAGAGTTACAAATTAGTAAATTAAAATAAGAAAAATTAGCATTAACAAAATTGAGAAAATAAAGGTGTTAAATTTTTAACACCGCAACCGAAGGGGAAAAGATCAGTAATGACAAAGTCATTCAATAAAGTTAGGAGAAAAATAAATCTGTGTAGGGCAGAGTTTGTAAAAGTCAAGAAGGGGTATAGAACCACGATGTAGAAGTTCGAGAATTTCTTCCGTGCTCGTTACCGCTGAGCCGCGGTTTCTCCGCTGGCTTTCGCACACTTTTCAGTACACCACGCTCATATAAAAATAGTAAAGGCAATAAAGCAAAAGTCGCCAAGCACAAGATTCTGTAACCCTACGTTTCCTGTTTTAACCAATCGGAGCAAACAGTAAGGTAAAGGTAAAGGTAAAAGTAAAAGTAGGGAGGACACCAGCGATGTACCATAGGTCAACTGCTAGTGCCTTCCCATACTAACTCTTTGAGAGAAAAAAAAAGGGGGGGAATTGCAAGTTTTATAAGAATTTGCATAAAATGAAGCTTTTCAAAAGGTCTAAAGTTTGCCTATTATGGTACATCGTGCAATTCGACAGTACGCCTCGCATCCAGTATTTATTAAAAATAATGGTGTAGGGCATAAGTAGATTACAAAATAGTAGGAATACAATTTGAGATTCACAAGATAAATTGAACATCTGATTTGGTGCAACAAAAATAGGAGATAAACATAATTAATAAACAAATAAACATAATGCGATAATTATAATTAGTACTGGCAATACAATGTTAAATGAATTGTTATAATAATGCTAAAGAGGTAGGTGTCCATGGGTTATTTCAGATATATTGGTTTACTGCAATTTATAAAGTTCACGAGCGGATCCATTTTGTCCATAATCACAGCATGTAAAAGTTCACTAAGTTTAAACTATATATGGACTTACACTTGACAGAGATCTAGGCCGTAGGAAGAGAGTCGTTGCATAATTTTCTGAAACTTTGGATATTGATGTTTATCTTTAATTAAAAATCTTTGGAATGCCAGGAGGTCAATTCTTGGGGATTTTATGTGAATATCCTCAGTTAAGGGGCATGAGAAAACGTAGTGATCAGGAGTTCCCTGTTCCCCACATATACAGATGTCAGAATTTGCCAAATTTCTTGCGTAGAAATATGTGGGGAAGGGTCCATGTTTTGTTATAACATTTAAGTATTAAAGTTATAACATTTAAGTATTAAAGTTATAACATTTAAGTTATAAGATTTAAGTATTAAAGTTATAACATTTAAGTTATAAGATTTAAGTATTAAAGTTATAACATTTGGTTATAACATTTAAGTAATTTAGGGAAGGATTCGAGTTCAGAGATGCTAAGCTTACATTGGGCATCAAGTTATATGTGCGTCTTCCCTGTAGAGCATTGTTCCACAAATCTTGCCAAGATTTTGAAGCAAGTTGTTTTAGTTGGTACTTGAAATTTGAGCGAGGCCACGGAATGATGATTTCAGTACCATCTTGATTAATAGCTGCTTCTTTGGCTAGTTCATCTGCCTGATCATTACCAAAATGGCCACTATGTCCTTTGATCCATGAAATTTGAATTTTGTAGTTTGGGATTTTTCCAAGAAGAGAATTTATGTCGGATATCAATAGAGAGGAAGGTAAGGGATTTTTAATAGCTAGAATAGCTGCTTGGGAGTCAGATTTTATGCTAAATTCGTTGAGATTTTTGAGAATGGCTATTTCAATTGCTGCTTTTATAGCTGACAATTCCGCTTGGAAAACACTATTATTATTATGGAGATGGCCTTTCCATTTGATGATATTTGTGGGGGTAATTTGAAAAAAGACTGCGGAACCAACTTTTCCTTCAATTTTTGATCCATCAGTATAAGCAATTGGAGATGAACTTGAATTTTCTTCAGACGTGGGGAATATTATTTTGCTGAAGCGAAGCGCTGGATGGATAAGATTGGGGTTAGTTTTCTTTTCATAGTTGGATGGCCAAAAGGTTTGGTTGTTGAATTCTGCGACTTGGTTAAGTTGAAGAACTTTCATATAGGTGCATTCCATTTCTGCACTGATTGATAACGGAAGAGTACCAGCTAGAGTATCAAGTGCTATATTTGAAGTTATGCGATACGCCCGAGTAATGCAAAGAGTAAAAGGCCTTTGAATTGAATTTAAACATTTCATCTTTCTTACTGTCATTGGTTGTGCTCAAATTCCGGCTCCGTAATTTACCATTTTTGAGATGACTGTTTTTAGAAAAATACGTGTTATATGGGGATTTAAGCCCCAGTTATAGCCATGCATATGTCGTAGGCAGTAAGCTATTGATGTTGTACGAAGTTTAATATTTTGTAGATGAGGAATCCAGGAGAATTTTTTGTCGATTGTTAAACCGAGGTACTTGATTGTGTTCACAGATTTAATCTTTTGATTGTCAATTTTTAGAGCTAAAGCTTTAGTTATATTTTGTCCTGGTTTATGGATCACTAAGACTTGGGATTTACTATGTGAAATTTGTAGTTTTTGAATTTTGCAAAGTTGGTTAAATAACTAGAGTGTTTCGTTGCAATTATTCTGTAAAATGTCTCTGGTACGGCCACTTGTAATTAAAGCTACATCATCTGCAAAAGCTACAATTTTTGAGTGATCTGGCCATGGATTGGCAATGTTGTTGTTGAAGCTGATATTCCAGAGATCTGCACTCATGCAAGACCCCTGAGGACATCCTCGGACTTGATTACGCACAATTTCAGTGTTGTTGTAAAGAATCATACTTTTCCTGTTTCTGAAGTAATCTTGAATAATTAGAAATAAATTTTGAGGGCACTTAAAGGAACGCAGCGCTTGTAAAACTGCTGGCCACCATAAAGAATCAAAAGCTTATTTTAAGTCGAGACATATTATTGCAGAATGAAGTTGGTTGATTTTATTGTTTCTGACTTGTTCAAAAGCTTAATTAATTGCATGACTTGTTGAAAGTAGGGCTTCGAAATCCAAACTGGTTATTGCTTATTAAGTTTTTGCTGTAAACATGAAATTTTAGACGACCAATAAGACATCTTTCCAAAACTTTTCCCAGGGCTGGGAGAAGATTTATCGGACGATAAGATTTAGGTTCATCGGAGCTTTTATTCTTCTTATTGAAGAGTATTATATTACCAATTTTCAGGCAATCAGGAAAGGTAGAGAGTTCTATACATCGATTACAAAAACTACAGATTATATCAGGATGGGCTTGATTGATTAATTTTATAATGTGGTTATCGGTGCCATCTGGGCCTGGTGCCTTTTTTAAAGTTAGGTTTTTAATTACTTGCTTTATTTCTTGTTTTGAGAACGGAATATCGTTGTCTGTTTGTGGAATGTCATCGCAGTTACGGATTCTGGTTTGAGTAGGCGAATCTCCAGCTGGATCATCTTTTAGAAAGACAGAGTCAAGAATCTCATTTAGGGTTGAGAGAGTGGCATCCTGAATTTCAGCAGAACTTGAAAGCAAATTTGAGGGAAGTTGGATTTGTGACGGTTTAAATATTTTACTACTGGCGATCTTGTATAAGGTGCCATAAATTTCTTTATTGTTTAAACAATATTTTTGCCAACTTTTTAATTTAGATTCGAGAATCATCTTTTTGTAGTTTGCATTTTCTTTTTTGAATTTGAGCCAGGCTTGGTGACTTAATTCATCTTCAGTAATCGATTTCATTTTCCGTTTCAATGCTCTCGTCTTATGCTTTTGAGCGCGTAACTCTTTAGTCCACCAATTTATATGAAAGTAAGGTTCTGCAGATCGTATTGGAAAGGTATTTTCACATATTTCTTGGATTTTTTTTACAAAATCTTCTGTAGCTTTATTTAGATCTTCTTTTGTTGCACTTAGTTGGAAGGAAGAAGTCATTGGAAATGCGGATTGTTGAATTTGCTTAATAATGTTCTTTTCTTTCTTTTTAGTAATTTCAAAACGTTTCATTACAACTGATTCTGAGTTCTCTTTGATTTCAAAAGTAATATATTTATGATCTGAGTGGGAGTTGTCTTCTTCAATTTTGCGATTTGAAATCGAATTAATTAGGTGATGGGAAGTAACTACGAGATCTGGCCACCCTCTCCCATACATTGTTTCGAAAGAAGGTAAATCCGAGGCTTGGTTATGAATGACAAGATTATGTGAATTGAAGAATTCCTCAAGGGATCTTCCTTTTGGACTTGTGGAATTGTAGCCCCAAAGCTGGTTGTGTGAATTGAAGTCTCCACAAATTATGTGTGAACCTCGGAAGGAAAACAAGATGGATTCTAAATCTTGAAGCAAAGGAGAAATATCCTCGGAGGGAGATGCATAAATACTTGAAATAAGAAGTTGAGAAGTTGGAACTATTAAGACTGATTGTAACTAGGTCTCTTTTGGCTGTAATTAGAATTGGGTGCCAGCTATGATTAAAACTGATGATAGCTGCTCTGGGATGTTGATTGGGGGACTGAGGAGAATATTGAAAGACATTCCAAGACGTTGGAATGCTACTTACTTTCCCTTCGATACAATAGGGTTCTTGGATTAAAACAAAGTCTTTATGGTTATGAGTTAAGAATTCTGCTAGATAATCAGAAGCCGTTTTTGCTCTTTGTAAGTTGATTTGGAGAAAACGCATTGAAGAAAATGGTATCGAGTTTTTTAGCAAGGTTGGGGGTAGATTATTTTGTACATCACTGTCCACGTTATAATCTTGAGTTGAAGCGTTATTCTTTAAATTGCGCTCTTGCATGTTTATATCAACTGAAGAATTTTTAGTTATGGATGATGGCAACATGTGAGGTTGTGGCTTTGTCCGGGTACAATAATTTGTTGAACTGACTCCTGTACGTCTGGCATGTTCTTTCATGAGCACCGTGATCAGTTGGTAACGAAGAACCAGTTTCTTGGTTACTTCGCACACAGTTTACACAGAGTTTTACGTTTGAGGTACACTCTCTATTGGAATGTTGTTTTGCGCAGATGGAACAGCAGGGAGGATTTTGACAGCTTCGACTATTATGTCCAAGACCCTGGCAATGAAGGTAACGGGGAAGTGAAATGTAGGGTCGGAAGGAACACGAGTTGAATCCAATGAAGACTCTTGGCGAAGTAAAACAGTCACTAGAATCTGAAGAAATTTCTACAATCCAATTATTTGTATTTTCAGATCGGTGAACTGGAGAACACGAAATATCAAAATTATTATTTGATGTAATTTTCAGAAAAGCCGATCTGATATCTTCAGCAGCCGCTGAAGATGGTACATTAAACACTATGAGTTTGGTACTTTTGGGTTTTGAAGTACGAACAGTTACGGAGGCTTGTAGTTGTGAATTTTCAACGATTGAGCGGTGTAAATGTTCTAAGTCTGCTTTCTTTTCGACACCGATTAAAAGCTCATTAGACTTAGTAGTACGAATATTTTTGATATGAATACCCAGTTTCTGTGGATTAAGTGTCGAACTTCGTTGGTGTCTGATATCTTCAGGTGTTCTCTCTGAATCTTTAGGTTTCAGGAGCAGAATATGATCTCTGAATTGACTTTTTGGAGTCTGTTTCGAAGAAATGTTTTTGGCGGCAGCAACGGCGTAGGAATTTGGGGTTTGTTCTAGAAGCTTTGTTTCGAATAATTTTTTAACTTCGTGTTGTTGTTGCTGCAAATGTTCCTTCACTTCAGAAATAACTGTAGTATTTGAATGAAGAAACAGTTGCTCTCTCAGTTCCGAAATTGTACCTTCATGCTTCGCTAGAGTAAGTTCTTGGTCTGCCACTATTTGACGAAGAGCTGTTAAATGGCCAGAAATATCGTTATGTTCTTGGGTATTAAGTTTTCTATTTTTGCCGATGTTTAGAAGATCTTTAATTTTATCAGTAATTCGTAGAATATCATTCAATCTGGAGGAGTCAGCATTTTCAGGATTGCTAGTTAAAGAATGGGAGATGTTTAATAATGATGGTGAGGAAGACTTATCTTTAGAAGCCATCGATAAGAGTTTACAATTTCATAGCTCACATAAAACAAAAATGACAAAAATCAGAAACTATTCATAAGCAGAGCAGAAAATTACTAGTACATGAAGTTAACAAAAATAAATAAATAAGTAAATAGTAGGGAATAATTACTTATTAGAATAAATGCTATTACTCACATAAAGTCTGACAAAAATAATTATAAATTCAGATGTTATGCAGTTCCAATGTTTCTTAGGAAAAAGAATATATATATAAAGAAAGAAACTCAAAATAAATACAAATTCAGAATTATCTGTTGGTAATACTATATTATGTCAAGTCTTAACCAAAGGTTAATTAATTAGATTGTAAGGATCTTAAGTTTTACTAACGTTTATTTTATTTTAAATCTTTACTATCACTTCTTATTTTCTACTTCCGGCCAGAATTATAAGCGTTAATGTATTTATGCAAAGTTTGTCTGGCGAACGCCAAGTACTTAAGTTGTGGCTTTTTGCCAAGCGAGAGAGAGGAAGCAGTTAGTCGAAGCAGGCCGCTTACCTTAGAAGTTTTACTCAGTTGCTGTTGCCTTCCAGGTCAGAGGTTTAATCCTCTTGATAACTTTAAACGTATTGTAGTGTTCACAGTTCTCTGTACTACATACGGCTTCCTGTTAATATAAGGCCAATCTTCCACGTTTATTATTTCAAAGTTAAGAGTTTAGTTTTATTTTTATATTTTTACGTTTAGACCACAAGTAGTGGGTCTTTGTATTCCGAAGTACGGAAGTTATTGTAAATAGAGAAAAATAAAGGGTTTTGTATACCCTTCTTGTGTATCCTGTCTATTTCCCACAGTTATTGAACATAGCTTTAGTAAGCTCTCTGTTCCGAGTCAGGTCCTTGCATGTTCCCGAAGAAAGTAAGACGGAACATTGAACCTGATAAGATAACTGTGAGTTGTCAGACGTACATTATGTTAAGTCGTTAAGAGGAGTTCTAAACCTTATTCAGACAGGTATTTCTGCAAGTGAGTGTTAAGTAATCAGTATTATACTTAGAAAACAGATACAACAGTATGTAAAAACTTTTCAGAGTTAGGCAAAACACATAAAACACAATGTGATAGGATAGGGGAGTATAAATAAGTATGAAAAGACACACTAGTTACATTAACACTTGTACATACGATTCTAAATACCAGATAATAATAATAACAATAATTGTAATGAAAATAAAATAATATTAAAATGAATTTTTAAAAAAAATATATTCTTTCTTAAAGTACTAGACTGCAGGAGTTAATAAATAAACCGTAAAACTGGTAAACTGTGCAGAGTTCTGCTTACAAGTGAATAAAAATAGTAATTCAAGAATTAATTAATTGAAAGATAAGCGCATGGTATCAAACTGATAATGTGATGATCTGTGAAGATGCAGTATTTGACCCCGTTTCATTCAGTGCTTTTATCCTTTTAGAACTTTGGTTAAAGATTTAAAACACGATTGTTGAATTTGGGCAAAAATGCTCCGCCGATGAAACTGAGAAAGCCGTGTGCATTGAAAGGGCGCTGTTCTTATTAGAGCTGTAACAATAGAGCACAGTCGTGGGCATACAGATACAGTTCAAGGTCGCCTCCCAACTGGTTTCGGGGGCAAGTATGTGGGAAAAAAAAATCTCTCTGTAGAAGGTGACGGGGGAAATGGAACACACTTGCATGTTAAATGATGTAAAATAATTAAAATAAACGCCTCAGAAGAAGGAACGGGGAAGAAATTTTCAAGGAAGATAAAGTGTTTAAGAGCCTATCTCTTGAGTACGATTTCAGCGTTGATAGTCTTGTAAATAAGTTATAATCCAGGAAAAACTTGCATTAATTGAGCTGAATATGGTACAATTTTAATGAGCTTACTTCCTTTATTGCTTGAAATAATAACATGAAATGGCATCCATAGGTATCCTGGGAATGTGAATTAATCAAAAAGTTCAATTAATTTTATAGACGGCAGCACTATTACACAGGAAGAGTTTTATAAATAACTTGTGATCCTTGGCACTTCGCTTAACCCCTTTCACAAACAAAGGAATATCGGCCGCGTTTCACGAGAACAATAAAAACCAAGTATTTGCTGAAATAATGGTCGTAGAAACTAAAGCTTTGCAGCACTGTGTTCGCGGTATGTTGCTGAAACTTGTGCTATACAATTGAAATCCACTTGTGTTTTTTAAACGACACTTACAACAATACAAGCGGGAGCACGTGAAACTGCGCGGGGTTAGGAGGGAGAAAAAAATGGAGCAAACAGTAGAAGAAACGGTCTGCAACTGTGTCCCGGATGTGTAATGGCAAACCCCACATTGAGTTGATCAATGTTAAACGAATTTCGCTTACTGCGCATGCCCAGAGTAGAATTTGGCGCAATTTTAAAAGAAGATAAATACAGTATATGGTTAATATTGTGTTATCTGGGCGTAAACAGTTCGGGGTTTTAAAATTTGTTAGGTTGTAAGTTGCTTCATTACTTAGAGTGTAAATATCGATTGTAAACTACGCAAATTTTCATTTAAGAAGGATTACAAAAAAGGATATATTACAAGATATATTAGCTGAATGTTTAGTGATTATACTTCTGAGGATTGAGAGCAATTGAATATTAACCATACTTTCCATTCGTATATACTTTCACAAATTAAGGAATAAATCTACTAGTTTAAATTACTGAATTAAAGTCAAATAACTGATATTAAATGTAATGTTTATGAACAAAATAAACCAAAATGAAATGAAACAGAAGCACATGCAACAAGCACACAACAAATTTTCGTAGTATTGCAATTGTAAAAACAGTAAAACTAGCATGACTAACTTGTGTAATATTGTTTATTCCTCCCCTTAGTCGCCTGTATTTCCTCCCACACCAACGGTACACCATTGAGCATGCGCACTAAGCGAAATTCGTTAACACTGATCAACTCAATGCGCAGTTTGCCATTACGCGTCCTGGATAGAGATCAACTATTCAGACGAAAGTTCTGCTTCTGAAGGATCATGGGTAATTTCAAGTGTAGTGTTACGTAGGAAAAAACGTTACGTAGAAAAAAAAAATAATTATTACCTTTTCTCATTTAACTAACTTTTAAACTGACTAACTCTTGGTGCCGCGACAAAAAAAAAAAAAAAAAAAAAAAAAAAAAAAAAAAATAACTAACTGAAACTAAAACTAAACTTAGTACTCTCACAATCAAAATAAATTAAGTAAAAGATCGTACAGTCACAACTCTTAAAACTGATTTTTCTACTACCGCAATATGGTTACCAAGGTTCGATAAAATAACCATGTTTCCGTAAGGATCACATGAGTGACCTAACAGTAGACCACAATTTAACTCAAAGAAACATACAATAATAAACACATTTATTAAATAATTCAAATATTATAATTTAAAATAGCTCTCCAGACTACCCCTACAAAACATAATCTAAACATTTTCTCAATAATATCTCATTTGTTCACTTATCTCGAGTACGATTGTGAATACTACAAATCATTAATTAATAATTTCACATTTAGAAAAGAGAACATTTTATCTTCTAACATTTAGTAAATATTAAATTCCTTGATATAATACTGAAATCACAATTACTTCAGTGAAAATTTCATTTCAGAAATATTTATTTTAAGACATATTGAAATTAAATAAACAAGACCATTAAACATTAAAAAATAAGTAATTCAATCCCTCTATTTAGACAAAACACTAGTAGAAAAAAAAAAAAAATTAGAGGAAACAAAAATTCATTCACTAAACCCGCGTACTGAAGTCAGACGTGCTCGGGGAGCAGCCCGGATCCCGTCCCAATTCGTCGAAACAAAAACGGCCAAAATTTCATTGTTGTCAGGATACCGATACTGAAATCTGTGCCAGGCACAACGGGAATATTCTCATAATTCCCCTTCATCATTGTCAGGAAAACCGATTATGAGGTCTGTTCATAGCACAACGGGAATTTTCTCATAGTTTCCACTTCATCGTTGTCAGGGCAACCGATACTGGCACCACAGCGCGAAACCTTCGGAATTTCACTTGAAAAGAAGCCACTCCCTTTATTCAATATTATCATCACCAAATCTGTATCTTCGGCGGGAGCAATTCGGGACTATAACGGAAAGGAAGACACGCCCTTATTCCATATTCCATTCCATCAGAAAATCTGTCTCTTTCTACTAAAAACTATCATGTTGAAACCTATACTATTGTGCCGCAGGACAGGCAAAACACTTCGCCGCCGTCTATCACGAAGAGAGTCCGCACGGGCTCGGACAGGCCTCCGCAGAGACGCGGTAATATCCCTTAACTGTAACCCACGGTCGACCCTCGAAGGGTCGCCGCGCTTTTTTTTCTCCGCTCCCATTCAGAAGAGCTGGTCAGAACTCGCACAAAAACTCCACTATCGCCCACTGATCGGTGCAGCAGCACATCATTGACAGGTCAAAGAAGCAAACCCGCTAAGGCTCTGAAAAAATCTGCTAAAAAGTGCTCCTGCCTCTCGTGCAACGGCTTAATAGAACTCGCTTGACACTCACCAAGAAGCGCCTCAAAATCACTATTGGCTCACATTAATAAAATTAAAATTTAGCCAATTTTAAAGAAACCTGAACCCCCCTAGCCAACTGCAACCAGGTGATAAGCCATGACGAAATTTCCAAGAAAATTCAGAACTCTCACCAAGATGACAAACTCTTAAGATCGTGGACGGCAGAAATAGAAACCAATTTTAATGACGAAATATGTGCGTAAAAAGGAGGATAGCGATGTTCAGGACTTAATTTCTTCTGCTTCCGTTGCACTTTTAAACGTGCAGGAAATGGAAAATAATACTGAACTCCTGTTTGAAGAATATGTAGCAAGCAGGTTCCCGGCATTTTTTGTGAAGAATCCTACACCACTTAATTCGCGGCATTAGTTTGTAAGCTTCGTAATATTAGATTAATATGTTTCAGAAAATCGAGCGACTCGCCGATAGCGAAATACTGTCAGGCATCTTTTTTAATCCAAAGGAGAAATTTGCCCTGAAGGACTATTAATTTCATTTTGCATTGAAAACTTTAAAAGGTTGTATCACTTTTCAAATCGTAGCCACCATATATTACCACCCTGTCTTATATTTAAAGAAATTAAATAATGAAGAATCTGCGTAAATTTATATAAATTATTCTCGCATTGTGATTAAACAACGCTACCTACAGCCATCAAAATTTGAATAACTTAATCTTTCATAGAATATAGGCATGCGGAAGCCCTAATTTGAATTTGTTTTATTATCGATTTCATATTTTGTAACACTTCAACAAATTTTTGATTAAAAAACTAAGCGATTTCAAAGCGAGCAATGGCAACACTGTACGCAAAAAAAGCAAAAGAAAAAAAAATTATCTCCAGCATGGGAGACTGTGTATAGGAAATTCTAAAGATATGCTCATTTTAAAATAATTTGCGATATTGCTGTTGAACTGAATTTTTTAATTTGAGTACGTAGAACATGATATTTAATAAATAAAGGGAGCACACAAAAAGTTAGAAACACCCCTTTGGACGTAATTTAAAATCTGAAACCTTTCAGAATTTTTTTTTTTTTTTAAATGGCCGGTTGTCAGATAGGTTTTTATTTAAATGCCAGTAGCCTTTTGCCAGTACAAGAGTCGGAAGCAGTGGCTATTTCATTATGGAAGCACCTAATAGATGGTTACCATTGCCTTCTATGAAGGGACCGACAGTTACGACCATGCCTTCTCCAAGGATTCGAACCCAGGCCCATCGCTACGGCGCGGGTCACTAACTACTATACCGGCTGGGCGGCGGTCATCACGTTCTTCAGCAAGAAGCAAAAAAAGCAACAGATATTCATCGCCATTGCATATTTTTTGAGATAGGTTTTTATTTTCTTCAATTTCTTTATCAGTGTTTCCTTGCTCTGTGGTATCTTCGTTACTCACAAGTGCAGATTATATTTCTTTAGTCAGGTCGTCAGATGAAAACGTTGGCTCATCAAACGTTTAGCAGCATACCAAAAGTTACAGAAGAATGTTTACCTTTGCATTACTTACGAGATTTCCTATTTCCTGAGTTCAACTGGCAAAAAATATTCAGTTAAGATATTACTAGAACTCATCAGAAACTTCAAGAGAAAAATAGTTTCGAAGAGGGGTAAATACATCTATTTTACTGAATACGCAATTTCTTCTTGCCTGCAAAGATAATCAGCTAATCCTTACTCATTCAATGTATTATTAACATATCTTTCCTTAGAATAGTTAACAGCATGCTCTTAGGTTGTCGATCTTTTCTGCTCAGTCGTATGGAGCTGAATGCATTTTTCATGCCATTTATGGATGTCGAGAAGACAGTTCTAATAGTCCAAACTGCACTAAAATATGCAACGTTAACAGCGAATTTTCCATGTAAATTACGGAAAAAAAAGAAACAACTGAGAGAGATAGGACCCAGGGGGGGGGGGCTCAAGAGCGATGCGCAGTGCAGGGAGAAAGTTATGCCACATACGCATGACGTCATGTGGGTGACAGCGTTAGTTCTTGGCGTTTGTTTACTTTCATTGCATCAACAGTTTGATTTGCTATTATACCTAGGCGGAAGTGGCAAATTGTGCTATAGCGTTGTGTCAGAATTATACACGTTAATACGTTTTTTAGCGGAAAACACTCTTTACAACCAGATAAAATAACTATTTTTTTAATGAATTTATGTAGTTTTCATACATAACTGTGATGTAATTTTACATTTATTTTTCATTTTACTACTATTTTACATTTAAATTGAAAAATTTCTCATTTTAAATCACTTTTTATCATAATCTTCATTTTGTGTATGAGACTTACATCGTAGTGAGATATTTAAACTCAGTGTCATGTTTACCAATACCGAGTACCTGAATGATTAATAAATTCGCGTATCTAACTTCATTCACATATTTTGGTTACTTTCTTTACATCCCAAACGTAATTCTATGTATTGAAGCAGCGTCTGGGTTAATCTTTGCGAACTAAGTAAACTGATACATGCCTCACCGTGAGGAAAAAACAATTTCTCGACCACACTATGATGCAAACATCGAATGAGTGAGTGACATATTTCCTTCAGTGTCATTTAACTGATGCATACAGGTATGTGTGATGTAATTTAATTGATATAACTTACACATGCTTGAACCCGAAGGAAAACAAATCTGTGTATAATGCTAGAATACAAATAGCGAAAGAGTAAGTAAGATATTCTGTTCAGTGTTATTTAACTTCTGCATATGTTTTAATTTTGATTCCATATAACTTGTTTTTAATTATAAGAGAAAGAAAAATAATTCAGTATTGAAGACATATTTCGAGTATAGCAAAAGTATTTTAAGAAACAACCTGATAAAAATACATTAGTAATTAAAAATATTTAATTTGTGTACAGGCTGAATTGAAATTAAGATGTGGTGGTGTATTTAATTATGGCAAAGCACACTAGGGCTATCTGCGTAATAGGTGTGATGCCTTCGTGGAGGACTTTCTCAGGGTAACTGGCTCGTATACACGTTACGCATGAGGAAAACCACGAAAACACCCATGCAGCCAGCCCGTTCGCGGGATTCGGACCGAACTACCAGTGTTCAGCGACTTTACCGCTCGGCCGCTGGTGGGCCGAAACTAAGATGTAGGGCAAGTTTATTATTATTATTATTATTGTGCGTATATGTGTAAGAAAATGTATTTTAATTGTTCCATTTTTGATGTATGGAAGGAAGAATAGGATGCCAATATCGAAGATTATTTACTATAGCAAATAATCACGTCAGGATAAATGTTATATAGAAATCTTGGGAGTGTAAGGGATTATAAGAGTATTTTTAGATTATACTGAAAATATACGCACTTCTGCTAAAATCTGAAGTGAATCAGTATGAACTTTTTTAAGTGACTTTTCACTTTAAAAAGAATGGGATAAGTATACTATTTAAAAGTATAATGACGGATATTAAGAAATTTGTAGAATTTTATGGTATTTAAATATGAATTTGTTAAGTCAAATCTTTTTATATATATTTTTGCTTGAGATATGTAATTTAAACTGAAAATCACGATCATATATTTCTCATGGAATGTCAAAGTTCATTTGTATTAAAAAAAGTGCATGAGCAATGAAAATAAATAGAATAATACTTTTTGATTATGTTTTTACCATGGTCTTAGCAGTTATGCCATCATGTGTTCTGTTCAACAAGATTTATTTAGTGCAAACAATACTACGAAAAAATATTGGAAAATACCTTGTTTTACAATATTTATTTCCCTTAATTAACTTAAATATCGTTTTTCATTTTCTAATGCTTTCCTTTACGAAAAGAATTTAATGTTTACAATTATTTTCAGCATTCTTACGAATTCTGTGCATAAAATAAACATTTTCTTTAACAAAATACTTAATCGGAAAGTATATACCAGGTATTTCCGGTGTATCTACCACATATAAAATGATCATTTTGCTTTAGTTTACATTTTTGCCATTACCAAAATCATGTAGTAGACGCGTCGGCCGATGCGTCTTGTCTCCCGGGTGACGTCACTAGCAGCAACCAATGGCACGCGTTTTCCGTTCCTGGCCTAACCTTAGTATATTAAAGAACCTTGGATAGGACCTACAGCATCAGTCGAGTTCACCCCTGACTTTCGAGTTAGACGGACGCTTTTCTCCTCACTGCTGAAAGAACGACCTTGGGCGTGATTCTGAGTTCAACGCGGAGCGTGAAGGAACTTCAGCCTCCCGCTTTGATTCTCCTTGCACTTGATTTTGCGAACTTACTTTTGCTGTTAGGGGCTAATAGTAGGTTGGTGCTTTGGCCCCGGCTACGAGCACCGTAAAAAGGTCTAGCGAACCTAACAGTACGGCCACGTGTCTGTTGTTTCTACGACCTCTGCTCTTTACCTATTGAACAATGATTGAAAAGCTCTTTGACTTTCTCGGAGTGCTAATCACGGAGTACGAAGTGAGACCTGATGACAAGCCACTCACTGATAAGGAGAAAATGGAACTACGAGTACTCCGCGGTTTCAGAGCCACACTCCACAAAATGAACTCTCCAAGGATCCGAAAACACTGACGTTAAGGAAAATATACCTGATAGGAACTAACCGGAACCTGGACAATCTATGACAAACTTGGCTGCGGAATCTATGATAGTGGATGAGACGCGGACTAGCAGTAAACGCCCGCTCAGTCCCACCATTGAATTCAATATTCCAGTCGCTAACAGATTTTCCTTTGCTGAAGAAGGAACTCCACTGGACATGGACAATTCGGATGATGGAAATTACACAGAAATTAAGAAATCTGTCCGGAAAACTAGGCGAAAGCACGGGAAACGCCGTACCCCGGCAATAAACCCAAAAGTGAGAACAATCTGTGAATCCTGTTCCTCAGGAAGAGAAACTTCTGAATCCTGCCGCTCAGGAAGAAGAACCACGCGATTCGTCTGCCGTGATCGACACTGCCTTTCATCAACCAATCAGTGTGGATGGCCCTAACACTCGAACACACGAGGTTGCTACCAGTAGTCATGATAATGTGGCGCCATCTATTGGGGCTACTGTAAAGTCAGCTCACGCGAGTATGTCTTCGGCAGAAAGCGTAGCTCGGCCAATCAACATCTTGGATGAGTTCACGTGCCCGGTTCGGTCAATGGATAGTGATGCTCGTGAAACTCAGACTGGAGCAACCCGAACTGAGGGTCAGTTCACTTTCCCACGCAGGACGGCGAAAATGGCGCCGATTTGCATTCGAGAATGCAAGTACAACTGGAAATCTTTCACTCAACTGCTTGAAAAGGAACAACTGACCGATTTCACCGCGAAAAGAAAGGTGAAGGCAACTATGAAATACACACAAAAAATTCGGAAACCTTCCTAAGCATGACCGCCCTTTTCGACAAAAAAGAATTTTCTTATCACTCGTTCCTTCTCCCTGAGGAGAAGAACCTCAAAGTTGTGATAAGAAATCTTCCCATTGATACGAAACCCACGGACATTCAGGAGAAACTCCGTGAAAAAGATTTCATTGCTCTCAAAGTGGAACAACTAATGAAGGGCAGAGGAAAAGATAGGGCTAAAATGCCCCTATTTCTGGTCACTCTTTCTAAGACCCCTAAAAACAATGAGATATATCATCTGAAATATCTAATGTACTTGCACATTAAAGTCGAAAGATATCGTGGTCGGCGTGGGCCGACACAATGCTTTCGATGTCAAAGGTACCATCACGCGCAGGCGGCGTGTCACCACCCGCCTCGCTGCTGTAAGTGTGCTGGCCCTCATGAAAGCCGGGATTGCCCAGAACCTAAAGATTCTGAGCCGAAATTTTGTAACTGTCTCGGGAAGCATACCAGCAACTGGAGGGGTTGTGAGGCATTCCCAAAGCAGAAACCCAATGCCCCCAAGTTTGATGAAAGGGTCATTGTCAATAAATCCTACGCCCAGGCTGTTCAATCTGATATTTTCGCGGGGAAAATTCAGAAAGCTGTAGCGGACGCTCAGCAGGTCATGAAGAACCTTGCTGATCTTATAGCGCTTCTACACAATACAACTGCCATGGCAGAAAAGCAAACTACAGTGAGGCCCAATACTAAGATAAATTATGGATCGTAAGTCCTTAGTAAAAATGACCCCAGTGACGATCATGACATGGAATGCGCAGAACATTATCACCAAAATTAACGAACTGCAGGACTTTCTCACACACTACAACATCGACATTGCACTAATCACTGAGACACACGCTACGCCAGCGCACTCCCTGAGTATTGCTAACTATCGCAGTTATCGCTGTGATAGGATCAGACATAGAGGCGGAGGTGCCGTAATCTATGTTAAGCGGAGTTTGGATTCCTGCTTCTACGCTTCTGACAATTCTCACGGGTTTGAAGAAGTCAGGGTAGTCGTTCGAATCCCTAATTGGGGAAATATGCTTGTATGCGCCCTTTACAACACTCCAGATCTCAGACTACAAGATCATCACTTACAGAATTTGCTAAATAACCCCTTTCCCACCATAATTGGAGGTGATCTTAATGCTAAGCATGTTAGCTGGGGGTGCCGCAAAACAAATAAAAACGGTGATATCCTTCAAAACTTCCTGTTCAATTACCCATACTACATTTACCCTCCAGAAGATTTTACTTTCCGGCTTACTCACCCAAGACAGTATCCAGACATACTGGATCTTTTCCTCACATCTGATAACTTACCGATCACTACGGAAGTAATCAATGATCTTTCTTCAGATCACGTGCCAGTTCTCGCACACCTTGGTATTGGCAGGCCTGAAGCAAGCACCACTTACAAAATTAGTGATTGGGAAAAATTCAAATCTGAAATTAACAATCACCTCCCCAAAACAGAGCAACTTAAAAACACGCATGATATCGACAAGGCTATCACAAGTATCACCACCTGCATTGATACGGCATTGCAAAATTCTACTACAGAAATTATTAATAAAAAACATCACTTCAAACTTCCGCAAGAAATTAAATTAATTAGCCAAACACGAAATAGACTCCGCAACATCTTCGCCTACTCACGTGACCCAGCAATTAAATCGCAAGTTAATAAGCTTAATTGCAATATTAAAAAGTTAATTGACTCCCACCAGACTAAACTTTGGAATAACAAAATTGAAAAATTAAATGCTGAAGAAGGAGAATTCTGGAAGTCCCTCCGTTTAATGAAGTCGACAAAAACAAGCAACAAACCTCTACAGGACGACACTGGATTCAAATACAGCAACGAAGACAAAGCTAAAGCCTTTGCCACCCACTTCGCGAAGCAGTTCACTCCAAATGAGACCCCTTCAAACCGAAATTTCATTAGTCACATTAACATGTTTGTCGATAATTGGATGAACCAGCCTAGTGTCAAAAATCTCCCTGTTTTTACCTCTCCCATAGAAGTTAGCTCTATTATAGCTAAACTTCATAATAGAAAAGCACATGGGAAGGACAAAATCTCTAATACAATGATTAAACATTTGCCTGGTAATTTCATTAATAAACTCTGTAGCATTTACATCGCCTGCCTCTACCTATGCTATTTCCCAGCTGAGTGGAAACAAGCGGTTGTCATCTTAATTCCCAAACCGGAAAAGATAATACAAGAATGGATGGGTTTCGCCCAATCAGCTTGCTTCCTGCACTGGGAAAGATCCTAGAGAGAATTATCTGCAAAAGACTACAGCCAGCCCTAAACGCGCTTCCAAACCAGCAGTTTGGATTCCGTAAAGGATTGTCTACCACAATGCAGCTGAGTTTTTAAGCGCAGCTATTCATAAGCATCAGACAACTGCTTTTCTTATGCTGGACGTGGCAAAAGCCTTTGACCGCGTCTGGCATAACGGACTTATCTACAAGCTTGCTTCCCTTGATCTCCCCAGGGAAACGATTTTGATTCTTCACTCCTTTCTAAGTGATCGATCCTTCTGTGTCAGGCAGGGCGATCTTTATTCTGAAAACACATTAATTAAAGCCGGCGTCCCCCAGGGAAGCATCCTTGGGCCTATCTTCTATCTTATATATGTTAAGGACTTCCCTATGATTGAAAATACAAACTGCATCACCGCCTGCTACGCGGACGACACCGCCATTCTTTCTAGTTCACTCAATCCACGACATGCCATCATCAGAATACAAAACCACACACACGAGATAGAGGAATGGTGTCGCAAATGGAGGACGTCCATTAATGCCACAAAATCTAAATTATTACTGATAGGACGGCATAGAAGAAAAAACACTGATGCAGATCTGACCCTCTTTAATGAAACGTGCCCAAAGTCAGAGAGGCTACATACTTGGGAGTTCGTTTTAACGGCTCGCTTACATGGGGTCCTCACATTTCCTTGACCATCGGGAAAGCCATAGGAGTCTCTAGGAAGCTCCGAAAATTTCTTGACGCCTCTTCACCACTGGATCTTGCTCGCAAGAAGCACATTTACACATCAATATTAAGACCCATCCTTACATATGGCTCCCCTGCATGGTGCTCTGTTCCCCCTTCCGTATTAAATAAATTGCAGGTTTCCCAAAACAACTACTTATGAAAAATCACAGGAGCACCCTGGTTCGTTCGCAATGAACAGCTACACAGAGACCTTAAACTCCAAAATCTGGCGTTATTCATCAATAAATTAAATAATAATTTTTTCAAGAAAGCTATCACCAACGCGGAGGTAAATTATTCTGACAATTTTAAGTACGAGCTCCTACAAATTGACATCAATTTAAGGCCCTATGCAACCCACATTTATCGGAATCCCCCATAAATACTCCTAACTTCTGCCAGTCAATTTTTGAAGTTTCTAAGTATGACTTCTTCATTTACACTGGCCTGGGCCACATCTACGCAATCTTCCTGCAGTCCCTTATTAAGGTATTCCTGCGAAGCACTGTATGCTATGTCTCCCCAAACCGGGGTTATTTGAGGTGCCTGTAATAGCGGGGTATAATTCCTGCTGAAACAGGCATATCAAAAGTATCAAAGACCTACAGCAAAACATATGCTTGGATCATAAGACAGAAACAATAGCTTTCTGTACGATGAGTAAATGTAAAAGCAGCAGTATAATCAGCAGCTGGGCTGTCATTTGAGCCAACCATTTGCTAAGACAAACACAGCTGAACACTGGTAATTTGACTCTGATTCAAACTGCGAATGAGCTCATTGTACGGTTCTTTTCGCCTTTTTTCCCATGTTTATATAAATTTCAGTTTATGTGCCTTAAAAAGCACTTCGTGAAGCCATCCTTTTCGTTACGCAGACAATCTTCGAGTGCTTTGCCATACAAACGAGGCTGTCACACAAGAAAGGTGTATTTCGCTAAACGTCTGGCCAAATTTGAAGAAATTATTTTTGAAATTAAATGTTCTTTCTTCTCATGGTGATAATACTAATAACCAAATTAATTTTCTCCAGCTGAATTTTGATTCAACTAATATTTATATTTATTTCCCTGCAGAAAAACAGCATAGAAAGAGAGACTAAATTAAAAAGAATGCTATTTATTCGACTATCATAAACAAAAAAGGTAGACCCCCCCTGCATATACTAGGATAGATGAGTGGTCTTTAAACTCTGTTGAATTAAAAAATTCCTAAAATGATAGGTTTTTTTTTTTTTTTTTTTTGTGGAAAATCCTTTTCAAATAAATAAACAAAGAGTTAAAAAACACTGGAAATATATCATTACATTATTTATACCAGTGAAATATAACATTACACTGGAAATATATCATTACATTAGTTACGAATAAAAATCGGAATAAAAAGTACTATTTAATTTTAAATGGTTAGTTTTCACGGTTCACTTGATATCCAAAAATTCTTTCGAATTTTGATTTATGAGAACCCTAAGGAGTTACTTGGAACTGCAAGGTTCCTGAAGTCTAGTTTGAAGACCACTGAGATAATGGGAAATAAATAAATAAAAAATAAAATTTTGAAGCTTAACTGCATAGAACGGTGTTGAAAGTATGGTTAATAGAAAAAGACTGATGCATTTAATTTAAAGGAATAGAAACTCCTAATATGAAATATGTTATGAATGTAATATATAATACAATATATTAAATTAAGTACATTTTGTTTCAAATACAGGGTCCTTTAACAGTGACGGTGGAGACTCCAATGGAAACAGTAATTGAAATGTTTTGTAAATTAGGTCTTCGACAAATTTTGGTAACAGAGCATGGGTAAGTTCATCATTTATTTATATATTTTAACACTATTTTTCTACAGATTCTATATTGTATACAATTTAAAAAGAAAAAGATAAATTAAAACACATTCTTCTGTAATGGCATAACTATTGGGTTGTTCAGAATGTAATTTCGTTTTTTCTTAACAGACGGCTTAATTGTATTTTTTCACTGCCAAATTCTCATAAAATCATTATATATTTTGACAGCTGATATAGCAGGGCTTGTTTGTAGAAAAGTTCGATTGATTCTATGCACTAGTTTTTGGTTAGTGCCCTTTCAAATATGGAAAGTGAAAAGCAGCATTTTCGGTATATTTTCCTTTTTTTTATTATTGAAAAGGTAAAAATGCGGTTCAAGCGAGAAAAAAGAAAAAATTATGCGATGAGTATGAAGAAGATGCTTGATTCAGAATGTCAGTGCAAAAATTGTTTTGCAAAATTTCGATCTTGAAGATGCATCATGTTCTGGAAGGTCATTTGGAGCTGATGAAGACGCAATAAAGGCATTAATTTACACAAACCGGCGAATAATGACTCGTGAGATCGCTGAGAGAGAAAATTTATGGAGTTCGACCATTCATTATCATTTGAAACGCTAGGTTTAATCTCGAAGCTCGACGTATGGGTTTCTCATGTTCTTAAACACTTCCTTAGCTATCGAAAATCCATGTTCACATTTTGAAGACAGCATGGCTGATTCAGAAGTCAAGCAACAAAAATCAGCGTTACATTTTCAAATTTTCACAGGACTAGTTTCGATGTAAATACCGAACTACCATCCTCAGCAGCAAAAGCATCCTATATTTGCGCTTTTGCTGCTGAGGATGGTGGTTCGGTAAAACCATCGAAACTAGTCCTGTGAAAATTTGAAAATATAACGCAGATTTTTGTTGTTTGACTTCTGAATTAGTATTTGTTCGGCGTGTTATTGTGTCTTAAGCATAGCTGACCTTTCGTGTTATCTATTCCGAGAAAAAAACCTAATGCCTCTAGAGTGACAATCAACTAAAATATGGGCCATAAGTCGGCATTATCTGAATTTGGTCAACTGAATCTCATACTTCTCTCCCGAATCGTCCTTTAAGTGACGAGAATGTAATGAATTATCACCTTCTCCAGTGCATGTTTTCGTTGAGTGTGGTAGCATGTTTGGTTAGTAATCGGAAGATCCGTGATTCAAATTCCGACGAGAGCATAGTTGTTCTCATGTTATCTACTCTGGAAGCGAAAAAAAACCCTACATATCCCTACATAATAACGATAAATGAATTCTAACAGTAATTTGCTGTTATAAAAAATATTCGCTTATAATTAAATTTTACAATTTGTACATTAAAATAAATTTTGTAATTCTAGTAATTTGAAATTTCAGAACTATTACATTTCCTATATATTCATGCATTTTTTTTAAAATTTAAATATTTAGTGTTTTTTGTTCAATTATTTTACATTTACTCATTGTGCATTTTGTTTAATCTTGAATTTGTGGCCACTTCTTGTAATTGTATGTTTACTTTATGCATTAATTTCTACAGCTTTAATTTTGATGAAATGATGTTGGAATTGTAAGCATAGCTTAAACAGCATTTAAGATATGTAGCTTATCGTACCTTAGATCCCTTTCTATCGTCACTTCGATGACATATGGCGATTTCTCCCCAGCGTGGCAACATTTTAGGAGCGAAGTACTAGATATAAATCGTTCGTGAAGTAATCAAGAATGTGATCTCTGTTAAACAAAAAGTCATTGAAGTCATTGAAGAAATATCTGTAGTTAACAAGAGATTCAAAAATGAAATACAAAGGTTAGAGAAGTAATTTCTGGAGCTGACTTGTTCTGTGAAATACATCTTTACTTAGCCTTCTGTAAATAAAATCAAGGCTCAGACAAATCATCCAATTATCAAATAGTTGATGGGAAAATATCATGGAATGTATTTAAAACACATTATACAAGGATTTTGCAGGCTAACAAATGAGATTCTCTATCCAAATCCTTACACCTGATCATTGTGCTATGAGGAGAAGCAGGAGAAATATTACAGATGCTTTTGGCCAAAAAACAAATATATGTTGACATCTTAGTAAATGCTTTAAAATTGAGATTCATTGAAAAATAGCATGAACTTAAGGGCTGGCAGTAGAGCACAGGAAATACACTTCAAAAATTCCCTATAGATGTAGGAAAACTGATTCATTTAGTACTGCGAGACTTCACCTCTGGAATTAGAAATGTTTTTTATCTTCCAGTATTTTGCACCTGCTATTAGGAATGTAGAAATACAACAGGCACTTTAAACAATCAAGATTTAAAGAATGCTCTCATGCATTTCATGAAAGGCGAAATTGCCCATAATGCAAGCAGGAGAGATTATTAGCACATAGAAAATCCAATACTTAAAGCGCTGACGGAACCAACAAAAAGACTGAAGCTTATGGAATCTTTCAAAACAGTAATAATAATAACAGATTAAAATGCTGCAGCTATAACAATGAAGGGCTTTTATAAAAAAAAGTGTCTTGGCCATTAAATACAGAGAAGTAAAGAGTCTTCTTTCGAAGGAGCAGAAAATAAATGCAGAGAAAACTTTCCTGTTCAGTTTCATGGCAGAGATCATGAATTATATGAAGGAGAAATAAACAGGTTTCCTCATTGTATGATAGTAGATGCCAATGCTAACTTCACTATTTTATGATCCTCAGTGCATAGGCTTAACCTGGCACAAGAAACTCAGCTTCATCCTTGTGTCTACAGACTGTTAACGGAGGCGGAAAAAAAATACCACTGCATGGGAAAATGAAAGTTATATGTTCACATCTTGTGAATATGAGCACAAAGTGGCCGGTACAATATTTCATGCATGCTCAGAATGAAACTTTTAAAGGAATACAAGTTTTTTTTAGATGTCAAAAATTATGTACCTCACTGAAGAAATAATAATGCTTTGCATGATAATGAAATCTGTTATTTTAAGTTAATACTCCACAATAATATCCCTAACCTTTATTGAAAAAAATATGTCTTTAAGGAATAGCAGAAACTCACAAAATCCTGAGTGAAGAAATTATTAACCCTTTGCGCTCGAGGCGCTTTTCTGTCGGGTGAACCAGCAACTTGAGAGTAATCAGCCATTCCCGCTTATATCATGAGTTCCTTATTGTTAACTTAAAATAATTTTAGGCACAATAAAACACCTTAAACTCGTATATTTTAACATTATACATATTTTTTTAACTTAATGAAACATATGTATTAAACATTACGTTCTAAAATTTTGCTTCGTATGTTATTTTACAAAACAATCTCCAATATGCATCCTTGGCTTGTCGGGGCATGTGTCACAGTAGTATACAGTTTGTCGCCTTTGAGACGTTCTTTGGGAACAAACCTTGCAATTTTTCCCTTTCATTATATACTTATAAAAACCTTTCATTTATATACTCGAGGAAACCAGATACTAACTGCAAACAGGTTCTAGGGTTTGTGTTTTCTGAGGGTATTGTCTTGAGGTGAAGTCTCCAAAATATTTGACAAAATCGGTCTCTCGTAAACGTGTCTGAGTAAAACGGAATATAACTAGTATCATTTTTCGACCAGTACGCTTGTATGTTTGCCAGTGGCATTGTCCCCATATTTATGATTGCCCCAATAAATGCCCAAAATTCGGTAACTGTTACATCGTACCATGATCCCCATATAGAACGGGATGATAAGGTCTTCCCTTCCACCTTCCTTGCAGCGTTATTGTTAGTTTCCTGCACTATGTCAGTAACTAAGTCCTCGGTGAAAAATAATTTGAAAAAATCTATTAGTTCTTTTAAGTGTGCAAATACGTGCGGTGCTACTTGTCTTTCACCGGATACAAACGGTATTCTTCTGGGGATTTCTTCGGCACACTGTCCATTCTGAAGGTTCAGTCTCTTCTGTACAATGACTTTGGCTTCCAGATTCACTATCGATTATTCGGATTTTTCGTCTTCTTGCTCCTCTAACGTCGTCACTATCTTTATCACTTCCGTCTTCGTTCTCATGGGCAAGCCGTCTATGTAGTGATGTAATTTCATTCGTTATTGCCGAAAAATTAAACTCATCTTTGCTAGAAGTAACTTCTTCATCGTGTTCCATACTTATTGGGCTCAGTAACTTTGAAAGAAATACTACGATCGGCAAGAAGGTTGAGTTCGAACTGATGTCGAAGACAGAGTCCTACCCGCGGTCGCAAGTATTTTTGAGATAAGACATTTAATTGCATAAGCATTGCAAAGACAACCTTTATTTGAGATAAGACATCCTTATAGCTATTCAGACACCTTGTAATATGATCTACAAAAGGCCAAGTAGATCTCTCACGCGATATTCCTTAGGTCAAACACAAATAAACACATCGATTCGAATGGTGCCTCAGGCACCGCTCGAGTTATCGCATCACATGCAGTGGTGCAAAGGGTTAACTTCCCAATAGAAACTAAATGTGTGAAAAGTCTTTGAGTTGCTACTACACTTGTGGACTTATCAAATGGAAATGTGCCAATCAGAACTGCCAACATAAATCACAGGCCACGTATTATTAGTACAGAAAATGGTGGTGGTGTATTTAATTACGGCAAAGCACACTAGGGCTATCTGCCTAAGGGGAGGGGTGCCTTCGTGGAGGACTTTCTAAGGGAAACTGGCTCGTATACACGTTACACATGGGGAAAACCACGAAAACGCCCATGCAGCCAGCCCGTTCGCGGGATTCGAACCTCGGACCAAACTACCAGTGTTCAGCGACTTTACCGCTCGGCCGCTGGTGGGCCTAGTACAGAAAATGAAATGGCTTCATGTTCTCCTGTGACAAGTATCATGCAATATTGCCTTGGGTGAATTAAAAGGTTCAATTGCCAGCTCAGAATTAAATGCAAGCTGCAAGTCAGTCAGAGGAATTTAAAGATGTCTTTTCATCTAATGAAGTTGGTGGCACAAATGTGATATAACACCGGATCGATACAGGAAACTATCCATCATTAACAACATTTAGGTGTCTTCCTTTCACTAAAGAAGAAAAAAAAAATAGCTGAATTAAAAATAAATAAATAAAATAAAATAAAAAAGTCAAATGAAATAATTGTAAAAAGCTATCATCATAGCTTGAAAGAAAGACAGTGGCACATAATTTTATTTAAAATAACGGAAGATATGGTTTTTGAGTCATATTAGCCAGGCATGTTGAAGAGCTATTAGGTACTCGCCAAGAGTTGAACTTCGGATCTTCCAATTCTTAGCCATATGTTCTATCAATTATAGAGGAGCACAGTAAGGGAGAAATTTTCTTATATTCTCTGTTATTTAAAGGGCAAGTGGACAGAAAGGTGACATATTTACCAAATCCAGATGGTGATGAACTATCATCACCACAATTTAATTGGATGCCAGTAGTAATATCTGTTAATTTTTCGAAGCAAGAAAGATGAAATGTCAACTTTGTCGGAATTCAAACTCCAGATTTTTTTATCGCTAGATGGACATGCCACTTGCACTATGAAGGTGCATAGTATGGAAGGTAAACATTAATTATACAGTTAAGACAGACTCCATAACATCAGTAACTAATTCTGAAGCTATGAAGAATTTAGAAAAGCCCAGCTGGAAGATCCTGATTTGAAGTCACTAATTGTGCCAACAGAAACAGCAAATGAAAAATCAGTTGATAAGAAATTACATCATTTACTTCGATAATTAAAAGGTATTGGGTATGTCTCAATTAACCTCACCTGCAACATACAGTCCCTACTGAAAACAGGAAGCCGACTATGGAAAGAGTTTCAAGTGGTAACCCTTCTTGCTATTATCAAGAATTCCTGGTGTTCGGTCACAGTTTCACAGTGGTGGTACTGGAAGTCATTCTGATGTCGTGATGACATTGTGTAAAATATGTGAGCCCTTCTGGAATAAGGCCAAAACAGACATGGAAAAATGCTGCAAATGGCATAATGGTGCAATAGTTTTCAGAACATAAAAGGTCCATAAGTGTGTATATGAAGGATTTATAGCAATACAATGTATGAGGGTTGTTTGACATGAAGGCCTTGGACATTTTCAGACCTTTACCTCAAGCAATTAAGGCTAACAAATCTAATAAATCCTAGTTATAATGGACTACTTTAGTATGTGGCCAGTAGCTTATGCTGTGGAAAGATGAACTGGAATTCAGATGTGGAAAATTGGGGAATTTTGGCATCACATATGCTTTGAGCCATATAACGTGCTCTTCAGACACTACTTCTTCGCCTAAGCAGTATCTGAAAGGCCTGAAGGCCCATTTAGAAATTCATCAATTCAACAAAGAAAGGATAAATGAGAGGATGAAGATGAGACATAAAGCTAAATCAATAAATAAGAAGTTTGAGATAGGAGAACAAGTCTAACAGTGGAAACCCAAGCATCATTTCAGCTGCAGAACATCTGAGGAGATACCCTTCAGTGTGATCAGTGAACTTAATGAAATGGTGGTCTGTTTATAAAGAACTTTAAGAAGTACTTTGGAGTAACAGGAAGATGGCAAATTCTTGAGTAAAACTGTTACTGTAACAAAACATGACCATCTTACAGAGCTGCAAAGCTGAAATTTGAATCCATAGAATAGAAGTACTCAAGATCTATGAAAATCAAAAATTGAAGTGATTATAACCAATATCATACTCATGGTATGATATGGAGAGATATGGAATTTTTAAACACAATGATTAACTCAGATTCTGATGTATATCTGCACTATGACAATAGATAGTAATGTGGACTTGACTGAAATGCATTGCAAATTCAAAACAAGAGGCACAGAATGCTTACTAGGGATAAGTATTTCTTTGTCTAATGCTTGGTTGCATTTTGCTGTTTAAACTCAAGCCCCATATTACTGCTTTGGAGATTCACTCTCACTAGAGCCCAGACATGGAATAAAGTGACTTTTTTCGTGCCCGAAAAACTGAAAACATGCAAGGAAACCGATTTGATGGCAAAGATGCTAAAAGTGCTGCACTGACTGAATGAGCATGTGCAAATTGTCATTAGTGAGAGATATACAAATTATTCCTGTATTACAAAAATATGTCTGTATTGATTATGTGGCTATTGTGTAGGAAAATAGTTTAGAGTGTAGAACATAATCATAATAAGACATTTTAAAGAAATCTCATTAAATTTTTTTTAAACTAACTGGAAATCACTTAACTAAAATTTTTGAATGCAAATGGCTTAGACCAATAGGATTTATTTTATTTTGACAAAATCGAAGCATTCTTTCTGTAATAAACTGTTCACTTGTTAGAAATACTGATCAGCTCAATGGTTAAGCTGTGGTAAAAGGATAATGAATTAATTTCTTTTTAAAATATACCAGTTTCTTTCAACATAAAATAAAACACTAAAAGATGCCGGTTTGAGAACTGTAACTCTTATATATCAAAACATTTATCATATATTATTATAAAATAATTTTTCATCTGAGATCTTCCTTACTTCTGAGTATAAAAAATATGAGACATACGAGTATTTTACATAGTTGAAAAATTCAATTCAATTAAATATTTTGGTATGAAATAGTGTAATATTTACCATCTAGCACTACATAACATTTGCTTCAGACATGAAACTCGTGCATTCAAATACTTCTGGGAGAAATTATCTTCATGCATATTACCTAATGTAAACTTCTTTTTCTTATTATAATAACTGCTTTTTAAAATAGAATGTTATATAGACAACTACTTTTTTAAATAGAATAGAAGAATTTCAAAAAACATTTTCATAGTTTGGCGAAAACTTTTTGTGAAATGCTTAGATATACTATTTTCTTATAATGCTTTTTATTTCAAATAAATATTAAAGCAGAACCATTTTCTCATTTAATTTTTGCCAACTCTTTCAGTAAAGTGTAAGAAAAATACCAGTAGAATAGTTTCTAATGCAGCATTTCTTCATTACTTCTTTGTCAAAAACGTAAATTGCTTATCAAACATTAATTTAAAGAAAATAAAACTTTCAGATTTTTCATGTGAAATGCTTTTGTAAAAAGTATGACTAAAAGTATAAATATTGTTGATATATTTTATGAACATGCTGAGTTATACATAATTTCTAACCATAAACTCCATACTTTTTTAACAGAAGGCTTGTCGGTATCATCACAAAAAAGGACGTACTGAATCATGTACAAGAATTGAAGAGCACAGTTGAAGAATAAGAATATACCAAAGACAATACCTGGATAATTGGAAATTTTGAAAAAAACACATTTTAATAAAATTTTTATACATTTTTGAAAATATTTCAGGAATATTAATTATATTCATTCATCAATTTCCTATCAGAATGTTATATTTATTATGGTCCATAGATAAAGAATTTTTATATATTATATAATTTAAGCTTAGAATGATAATTTTTTATGTATTGTATAATCCTTTAAATCATATGAATAACTTGTTTTATAGTGTTTTTATTAAATGTGTAACATCAGTATAAACTGTATAGAACTTAAAACATTTTTATTAAATAATTTTAATAATTAATTTTCCTTCATTTTATTTTATTCACCACATGCATTATGATCACATTTGACATTGTCATATACATGTATTGTGTATATACAGGATATTTAAAAACACAACAATTATAAAAACAAAATAAAACAAAATAAAAGGCACATCACAATACCGTTTAAATTAAAGGTTGTCAGGCCAATTTAAGAAAAGTATCAAATCAGATATGTTTTCAAACTGTTGCAATCTTGGACACATGTAACCTTTTACTAAAGGTATTTGAAATTAAAATTTTTATACTGCCCTCTGCAAAGCAATTTGCAGTTAGAAAATCCTTATCAATCATTTATTAAATAAAGTTTCTTTAGATGCAAACTTAATTGGAAAAAATTGGCAAAATTGTAAACTTTATATACCATTTCCAATAGAAAAAGCACAGAAAAAAAATCATTTGAGTATGATTTTGAAATGAAAATGTAATTATGGTTGGTAAAATGTTCTGAATTTTAGCATTATGATACTAATATGACATATTATCTTTGAAAATTTAACATTATTATGCAAGAATGACATAGATTTTTAAAACATGGGAAAAAATCAAATAAATAAATAAAGAATATTTTACATCAATATTCAAATTTCTAACAGCACAGAAAAACAATCCAAGCTTTAAAAAAGATTTAGATGCATTTTGTAAACTGAGTAATTAATATTTTTTCATATGTATAACGCATTTTGTTTTATTTATATGTATGAAATGATTAGTGAATGAAGTAGTAAATGCTCTTTAAAATATACTAGTATTGATCAAAACGTTCTGATTTCTTTGGTGAATAATTTAATTCTGACATAGATTTAAATAAATCCTATAATGAATATCATTTCAGTATGTACTTAAATGACATTTTCAAATTAAACTTATTTCATACTTTATCTCATTTTACTTAATATTGTTTCCTATTATTTAAAAATAATCCACATTAATTAATATCATAAAAATTTGAGAAAATGAATAAGGATTCCTAAATAGATAATTTTGTTTCCTACACATGTATATAATTTCACATAGCATATACACAAAATATACTTGTAAACGTGCATCCTACTCAAAAAGTAAATAGTGGTATGATTCAGTTTGCAGAAGTTTATTTCCTATGTATATGCAATCTTCTAGAGGAATATCTATGTATAATGAATGCACTGCAAAAGTCAGGTTTATCAATAGATTTAAAACAAGATAATAGCAATAACAAATTAGAGTTTAAAGACTTTCTCTGAATCTGAAATAAACATGCAATAATCGATTTTTGTGTTTACACATTGCAAACAGATTACACAGTTGATAAATTATCTGACCAGAATATACAGTAATTGTCCACTTGCATTTATAATAACATCTACAGAAGAGAAAAATTATTAACTTGAAATAAAAAACCTTATTAGTTCATTCCTAGAGAAAAATTCAGAATATTATAAAAGTCCACACAATTATATGCAATAAAATAAATATATGACTTCAAATAAATATGGTGTCTTTGTATAATAGACCGAAACAACAATCAGAAACCTATAAAGCAAAGGACAGAATTTCATTCCAGATAGGTGTATCTCCTTGAGCAACTAGTCTTAACAAATTTTCTCTTGTAGCATGACAAACATCATCATTAGCACTCAGCAAACACTTGTAGTGATTTAAAACTGCATCCCGTGAAAGTCTTGCATCATTTGATATCTGCCTACAAAAGGAGAAAAAATAATCATAACAATATTTTTGTCAGAAAGTATTTAAAGTAAAATTGAGAACTTCTTCATGCTGCTTTTAATATAAATCAAATAATATTATTTGAAAATAATCAATTTATAGTAAAAATTTAATAATGAATAACTGTATCTTAGCAGACAATTTTATTTCCTATTATTTGATAATAATTTACAATAATTCATATAATGAAAATTTTAGAAAATGAACAAGGATTCCTAAATTCATAATTTCGTTTCCCACTTGCAAATATATATATATAATAACTGCAGATACTCAATAATTCTTTATGGCATATATAGAATGACAAAGTTTGTAGATTCATATGATGACACAATGGAGAAGAAAATCTTTCAGACATGGCATCGATTTAACATGGTTTTATTTTGTAATAAAGCAAGGTAAGAATAAACATGTTCACACATCATCATTATGGGTACACTATGCATCTCACAATTCTGTACAACTTATGTTTTTAGAAAAAGGATAAAGCACAGTACCAAATTATGCACGACTACGAGCAGGAAAATGTACTGTGCACTAGTAGCAGTGATATTTATTTATAGTAAAAAGTCTCCTTAATCTGACTGAAAGAGAGTCATCTGCATTGCAGCATGAAAAGAAACAAGGAAAGATACAGTCCAGAAAGTTATCATAACTTTTTCTACTTTAGAACAGAATGGGAAGATAACCAAATTAAAATGTGGAATAAAAAGAACTATTGCCAAATTAAAGTTAATCGTTTTCTTTCCTATTTTATATCATACATACTGGCCCAGCAAAACTTAATTAGATAAAAATTTTATAATTTTTTTTCCAGCAAAATTATGTTTCCCTTGTTTTTGCTAATGATGCTTCTTTCTAAAAAGGTTTTTCTTTTGCCAAGCCTTTCTCTCCTTAAAGAGGGGGGGGGGATATGTAAGGTATAAAATACAAAAGGCAACACTAATTTGGTAATAGTCTTTTTTATTCCCATTTTAATTTGGCTATCTCTCCTTTCTGTTCTAAAAGTAGAAATAGTTTATAATAACCTTCCAGATTGTGTCTTTCCAAATTAATCCATTTTATGTTTCTTATGTAATCATATCACAATGTGGATGGCTCTCATCCAATCAGATTAAAGAAATTTTTATGTATAATATCACTTTTGCTAATGCACAATCTTTTTTTCCTACTTTGCTGCTTGCCAAAATGCATCTCTAGGCTCTTTTGTTTATTAACATAGTCTAAAATAATGTAAGCTCTGTAAAACAGTGGGGGTACATAGCAAACCCATAATGATGATATGTGAACCTATTTATACTTATCCAGGCTTGCTTTATTATGAAATAAAACTATGCTGAATCATCACCTTGTTTGTAAGTTGTTGTTTTTTTCTCTGTATATAATACAGAGGCTGATCCATCATTTTTTAGAAAACTTTGCTTTTCCGTTTAAAAAAAAAAAAAAAAAAAAAAAAAAAAAAAAATTGATTGCAATTTCTTTTAATGATTGCAACTATATTTTTGAAAGTATAAATTACCATCTGCTACTTGACAGTTTTGTTGTTTTCATGCAAAAGGTCACTTTTAAAGAAGCAATGGCTAGAAGACTATGTTTGTGTTCTTTGCAAAGAAAAAATTACTTATACCTAGTTATTAAAAAACTTTGTGAAAGCCACAATTTTTTTATATCTAAAGCTATGAAAGGTAATATTATCAACAACAAGGAAACAAAATGTCAAAATTTAGTTTCAAGTGAAAAAATCGTTCCAAATGCATATCCAAGGAAAAAACATAATGCTTCAAATTTTGCAAAAGTAAGCTCTTTAATAAGTGAAAATTCAGCAAGTCAAAAGACACTTCCCAAATCAAAGTGACTGATGCTGATTTGAATCTTAAAAAGGAGAAAAACATAATGTACATCATCTTTCTCCATGACAGATCGCCAAATGCAAAATGTGCTGCAGAATTCTTTATGAGAAACATTTATCTAGACAAAGATGGAAAAATGTTGTCACAATAGATGAATCTTGGGTTGACTGCAAAAAAAGAAAACCATTTATTATCACCAAAGAGGAGAAAAAGTCTTAAATGGTTCAAGGAATCTAAAGAGTTTTCCTAAAGGATTTATGATTGTTGCTCATTTTTAATATGATGGCAAATTAAAAATAAAGAGAGCGAAGAATATAAAATAAAGAGAGGAAGAAAAATGTTAACATTAGCTCCACATATTATCAAAAACATATTTTATCCCAATTTTCAAATATGAAATACTTCTCTTTACACACTATGTGATCAATCAGTAGAATTGCATCAAGACAAAGCAAGCAGTGACACATAAAAATCTGTTAATTTCCTGGAAATAATGGAACAAGAAACAGGTATCAAGGCCATACCCTTCACTTGTATCCCTCCTAAATATTCTGATCTATCACCAATGTATTTTTGCACTTTTGGACTTTTAAAAAGCTGGTTTCCCAAACGCTGACCTACAAACTCCATTGGAAAGCTGTTTGAGAGCAATGGGATAAAATACCTCTTCCTATACTACAAAAGTACTACTACATATTGTCTTGAAAATTAGGGTATATAGATAGTGAAGAATAGAACATTTAAAACATAAAAATTTTAGGCAAAATATTTCTGTAATTACAATGCAAATCATCTAACAAATGTTCAAAAAGCCTTTGTACAATACTTCCTAAATTATGCCTTAAAAGGGGGAGATAATAATAAATCAACAACTAGATACTTTATTCTTTCTTTATTTTGGGGTTATTTTTTTTATTATAATTTTTTTTTTTTTTTTTTTCATTTTCTTTATTTTTGAGCGAAGAGAGACAGAAGAAATAGTTATCAGATTGGTTCATTATATGCTGCTTTATCTATCCTTATGCATAAAAAATAATTATTTTTTTTAACTTTTCAAGGCTGACACTTATTTTCAATATATCACTAAAAATCAAAATAAATAAAGCATTAAAAAAAGATAGATACAGGTTTTACTTCTTTAAATATTTATCCTAGATATGTATTTTTAACTTAAAGGTTCTTCAAAATATGGTAGAGAATTTTATGAAAGCAGTTTCATTATTTGGGATCAGGAAGCTCCACAAATATAAAATTTAACTTTTTATATGTTTTTTTCAGAGTAGAAATTTGTATTGGTATTTTACAATGCCTTAAAAATTAAAACTATATATTTACTTGCAAGGTTTACAAAGCTATATGCAATCAATATTATATTATTTAGCAAATGTTTTTCATAGGAACAGCTACAAATTTAATAACGTGTCCTGTTTTATCCAATATAGAATGACTGATCATTAAAAAAATTAGTTGTTTTTGATTGTGTAAGTGTTTTCATACATTCTGTTGAAACATCTAGAGTAACTCTGTAATTGATATTGAAAAATGTTTTATATTGGTTTATTTGTTCTTTGATAGCTTTACAAATTTCGCATGCAAAGGTATGAAATATTTTGTACTTAGCTTATTATCACATATTGAAATCTATGCCAGACCATGTCACATTACCTATATCTTGTACAGATAATATGTGGGTACAGATAATATGTTTGATATATATATCAAACAGAGGAATATTCAACACATATCCACAGATACAATGTGCACACTACTTACAGTAAATGTACTGCACATATTTATATATGAACTGAAATAAAAATGAATAATTTAAGAACTGACATAATTTTTAACTACCTGCATTTTTCAAAAAAATGGAAGGCATGAAAAACTGAAAATTTTAAAGAGACAAGCAATCATAATTTTAGAATTTCCAAATATACACATACCTTGATTTCCACTCACTGCCAGCAAGATCAGAACTGCACTCTAACATATTGATACAATTAACTAAAAAATCTGAATAAAAGTTATAAAATGCAGAATTGTTAACGGCTATAGTACGTAATTTAGTTGCAGACTGTTTCCATATGAAATGATTTAAAGAATCATTTTTATTTGAAAGAAGTTTCAGCAACATCCAGCTTACTGCAAACTCTTGAATTTCTTGAACTTCCTTTGTAGTTTCTTCCTCTCTGTGCATAAGTATGTGCAAGAGAATTGCCTGTTAAAGAAATACATATTAATCCAATAAGGGGGATCAAAAGAAAAGTAATATTTCTATTACATTTTAAAAACTATACTATTATAAAAGCAGTAATTAAAATGAACAATAAATGTAACTATAATGCAAATAAAGTTCAATGAACTATGAAGGGGCACCATTCATTAAAAATTCCATAACCGGAAAATAAGCTTTTTAGCCCTAAGTCAAAATTATGTGTACTTGACATGTGTTATTTTTTAGAACTGGAATATTATAAAATTAGTTTTTTTTTTTTTTTTAAATCCAATGGCAGGGAATTGCTTATTCATCACCGGTCACTCTTAAAGACAGAAGTGGTAGCCATTTTATTGCGGAGGCACCTAATAGGCAGCCACCATTTCCTCCGAGGAAGGGACGGACAGTTACAACTATGACTTATCTGGGTTTCGAACTCGGGCCCTTCAGTACTGTAGTAGGCTTCCCTTACCACTTACCGCCTGGGCGGCTATTATAGAATTAGTGAAAAGAAACACATTGAAAATATGGTAAATATATAAGAAGAAAAATATTAAACAGTGTGACTTTAGGCATGCACACATAAAATTGCTATTCTATGAAACTAAGAAGAGCCAAACCTATATTAATATGCCCCAGCCAAACCTACATTAATATGGCAGATTACATTAAAAAAAGTATATATTTAATATAACATATATTTACAGTGTTAACAAAAACAAAATTTTCCTCTTTTGCATATTTACCCCTCTATTACTGAAAGGCTTTCTCCTCTGACCATTATGAACTAATAATATTAATCTACATTAACAAGGAAAAAACTGCTAAAAGATTTGTAAAGCTTTCATTTACAACTAGCATACATGCAATATTAATATTTAAAGCACAGCAAGATTTACATTCAATATATCTGCAATCCATGGATTGCAATAAAGAATGCTTTAAGATTCTCATCCTACAAATTAGTAAATTCAGAAAACTTACTTTCAAAAAAGGTCGGTTCATAGGTTTCATCTACATTTACAACATATAAGTTTTCATACAATTATAACACAGCAGTTCTAGAGCACTATTTTAGATTTTCTACATTGAACAATTACTTTATGGTACCCAAAAAGTGCTTCACATTATTCAACGCAAACAGGTTAGAAGTAGACTGATAACCAATTATTTAAAAAAATGAATTCTAGAGAAATCCAGAAGTGCTTATGAAGTAGAAAGACAGTGGTGGAGATACAGATGTAATACAGGAGAAGACTGAATTTGAGATGCTTCAAACAGTCTATTGGAAATATGTTATTTCAGTTATTCATCTACATTTACAACATATAAGTTTTCATACAATTATAACACAGCAGTTCTAGAGCACTATTTTAGATTTTCTACATTGAACAAATACTTTATGGTACTCAAAAAGTGCTTCACATTATTCAACGCAAACAGGTTAGAAGTAGATTGATAACCAATTATTTAAAAAAATGAATTCTAGAGAAATCCAGAAGTGCTTATGAAGTAGAAAGACAGTGGTGGAGATACAGATGTAATACAGGAGAAGACTGAATTTGAGATGCTTCAAACAGTCTATTGGAAATATGTTATTTCGGTGAGAAATTTGAAGATTTTTATTGGTACTGATGAAAATGTCATGCCACAGTCTGTGAAAACTGTTATATAACTTTGTGAGAGAGGCCAACATGTGCTAGAGGGTGAAAAACAGATGTAAAATACATGCAAGAAATACGGTGAAATACGTTTAACGCAAAAACGCTTCAGATGAAATATCGGTTAACACGAAATAATACAACTGTCCCGACAAACTACTATGTATTTTCATGCATTTTTCTTCCTTTTAACACAAAATGAAAATCTCTTAACATGAAAACATTTCCCTTCTGGGAATGAACAAAATACGAAAAACACCAGCCGCGCAGTCGAGATTTAACTCCCTGAGGGGCAGGAAAAAGCAATTGCTAACCTTTTCAGTAAAACTCTTGTTTTATTTATGATATCAGGCGCTACAATGAAATTATTTGTGACAATTACACATATTTTGTCCAAGACACATGAAAAAAATGACCACTTCTGGTGGTTAGTGTTAGTGACCACCGCCCACAGAACACATCTTTACAAATCAGTCTCTATGGTACTAATGGAAACAGTTTTTCTTTTTCAAGCAGAGTGCAACTTTGCATCTGCTGCATTCACACACTGTTCTTACAGGCTTTTTCTTGGTGCTGCAGAGTGCACATCGTCGTAATGTTGTCTTCGATGGATGATGTTAATTTTCTTGAAGATGAAAGATGAATTGCTGCATCAACTACTGGCTTATGTTTCTTGATTGCCATCTAGTGAGCTACAAGGGAACTTCACAGACAATCAGTCTTGGAAACCACTCACACGAGTGAGTAAGACGTTCAATAGAAAAGGTGATTACTGAAGATAACAACCGCCCTTCAAAAAGTTAAGAGGAGTGTGAAATGAAAGAGATGTGGTTTTGCATGTTTCGTATAAAGAAAGCTAACTTGGCTTTGAAATATTCTCAGAATAGCCAGTAACACAAGCCAATTTTGTTTATCTAAGCTACTTTCACCCTCCACCCCTACAAACGCCACACAAAAACATATCATCTCTAATCAGTTGACTTTGGAATTCAGTGATGAGTACATTGCAGTGTGTGTAAAAATTAGTGAGTTTGGTTTGCGCCAAACGAAATGGAGAAGAAGGATATTGAAACTGAGCCAACACTTGATGAAATGTTTCAGAAAGTTACTGTATTATTGGACTGTCCTACTGTATCACTGGAAGAATTCATTGCAGATGATTATAATATTAATTATTCGTTGTAGATGCGCCAAATGAAATGGAGAAGAAGGATTCAGAAGTCAAACAACAAAAAATCAGCGTTATATTTTCAAAATTTTACAGGACTAGTTTCGATGGTTTTACCGAACCACCATCCTCAGCTGCAAAACCGCAAATGAACAAGATAGGAAATAATGATTAGATAAGATAAAAAAGCCTGGACAAGAATAAGCAAGTGGTGCCATCTGTTGATGAAACCAGAACTAAAACATAATTTCTTTAGATGGATTGGAATTAGGATTGTTAACTAGAACAGAAAGATTTTTTTGAATGTGAAATGCCTCTAGAAAATCCAGTTCTCCAATGGAAGATATTTTTTAAATAATTTTGGCAGCAGAAAAATTGAAAGTGTGATTTTTGGACGAACAATGTTGAACTGGATTTTCTAGAGGCATTTCACATTCAAAAAAATCTTTCTGCTCTAGTTAACGATCCTAATTTCAATCCATCTTTGCCTTGGGCCTTTAAAGAAATTATGTTTTAGTTCTGGTTTTATCAACAGATTGTGACACTTGCTTATTCTTGTCCAGGCTTTCTTATCTTATCTAATCATTATTTCCTATCTTGTTCATTTGCGGTTTTGCAGCTGAGGATGGTGGTTCGGTAAAACCATCAAAACTACTCCTGTAAAATTTTGAAAATATAACGCTGAATTTTTGTTGTTTGACTTCTGAATTACTATTTGTTCGGCATGTTATTGTGTCTTAATTGGGGAAGAAGGATATTGAAACTGAACCAACACTTGATGAAAATGTTTCAAAAAGTTACTGTATTATTGGACTGTCCTACTGTATCATCAGAAGAATTCGTTGCAGATGATTATAATGTGTGTACAGCCCCAATTATGGTAGACAAAGACAGTTTGGAGTTTGTTCAAAGTTCAAAAAATATCATTGATACAGATTCTGTCTATACAAAAATGAAATGAATAATGCAGCTCCTGTTCCCAAAATAAGGAACATCATAAAAAGTATGCGCAGTTACTTTTAGATGTGCGTTCCAATGGTGAAATGAATGATAAAATGGATGACATTGAAAAATTTGATACTAAAAAAAAAAAAAAAAAAAAAAAAAAAAAAAAAAAAAAAAAAAAATGCAAAGAAAAATATCATAACTAAGAAAACTCCCCAAAAATCAATTAAAATTTTGTTTTTCAAAAAACTTGAAAATTTTGTATTAAATTAAGTTCTTGTGGATGTTTTTGTTTCATTGATTTTTATTAAATACATGCTTATATATGTGTGTGTGTAAATAAAATGCACTCTAATAAACTTAATTTTGTTGAATATATATATGAGGGTTGGGGTAAAAGTCATGGCAACTAGTTTTTTCTTGTAGATATGTCAATGGATGACAAAATGCATATATGTCGTTTGGAAGTTCTACAGACATAGTGTGTATACAGAGCAACAGATGGCTCTGAAATCAGTCAGTTGGCGAGTGTTGTGTGAGATGGAAGTAACCGTGTTGAGCAGTGCGCTTACATCAAAATAGCCGTTCTCCGAGGGAGAAATGTGATGGAATGTCACAGTGAATTAGTAGAAGCCTTTGAGAATAATGCCCTACCATATTGTTCAGTAGTGCAGCAGGTAGGAAAGTTTCAGGAAGGACGTGTGTCAACCAGTGATGAGCAAAGTTCGGGACGACTGGTGAGTGTGCGGACCGACTTGGCAGGTGCCGTCATCGAGCACCTCATGGATGAAGACAGACGATGGACATTACTGGAATTAGGGTAAGTGGCATCGAGAAATGCACCATCCACAGGATTTTGCGTAATGAGCTACAGCTATGCAAAATCGTTTTGCAGTGGGTACCGCATGCACTGACGGAAGTTCAAAGGTGGGTGCTATGCAATATGCTCCGACCACTTTGCACACTGGCAACAAGACGGCAATTAATTCTTGTCAAGAATAATCGCCATCGATGAATTTTGGGCTAGGGCATATGAACCAGAACTGAAACGTCACTCCGCAGAGTGGCAACATCTTGAATCACCAAAGCAAGCAGAAGTTCTGTCAGAATCCTTCCCCAGTCAAACTGATGGTGATCATTGCATATGATGTCAGGGATGTCATTCTTTGCCACTTTGTTCCTCATGGCAGAACAGTGACCGCACAATACTACAGGGACTTCCTAGTGCAACAGGTAAGACATGGCATTCGGGATAAACGTCCAGATCTTGTGGACAGTGCAATAATTCTACACAAAAATGCAAGACCACATAAAGCAGAGTGTGTATGGCAGCTACTCTGACATTGGGGATGGGAAGAATTAGAGCACCCACCGTACTCTCTGACCTTTCGCTGTAACTTTGATCTCATTCCCAAGATTAAGGAACCAATACATGGTAGGCGGTTTGCAACACGAGAGCACATTGCTAATGCTGTGCATCAACAGATGACCCGATTCACACATGGTGTGGCAAATGCTGAGGCTGATGGTATTCAGCGCCTCCCACATCGTTGGCTGTGTGTGATGACAGTAGCAGGGGACTACACTGAGGGTCTTTAGGCCCAGGTTTGTCATATCAACTTTATGTGTATTGTGTTATCATTCTTTTGCACAGTGAAGGCCATATTGCCCTGTATACTATTGTAATAAATTCGTGTGGTATGATATTTCAGTGCTATTCATTTTCCACACATGTAGTTAAGACCTTGTCCTTTCGTCTGTATATGTCAAATTTTCCAACCGGACTGGTATCTTCAAGAAAAAAAAAAAAAAAAAAAAAATAGTTGCCATGACTTTTGCCCCAACCTACGTATATATATATCGGCAATATTCTTTAACACAAAAAAATATTTTAGTCTACTCCGTTGTGTTAAACGATTTTCACTTTACATACATGCTTTATGCATGAAGCTCTAAATGCCTAGTTCCTATTTCAACTATTTATTGCCAATGTCTGTGACGTTACTGAAACTATTCTTAAGAGCATTACGGACACCGAACTGTTTCTGTGAACATTAAGAAAAGTTCATTAAAAATCAATTCCCTTTCCACCTCCTTGTGCTGATTCAGTTAAACTGTTATACATGTAAATGAAATGGAGTTATAATTTTTTATCTTAAACATATCAATTGCTAACCTGCTGTTTTTAATAAGCTGTGCTTCTAAATTCTTTCCACTATCTCTCTGCCTTTAAAAACCCAGGAAAAATTAATAAGCAAAATAAAAAAATAAAAAAAGAAGAAGAAGAAGACTACAATTTAAGGAAGAATTATGAAAATTTTATTCGGTTTACAATAATTATCTACTTGTAAACTTTTAGAGAAATTATATTAAACATTCAAAATTAATGGTTAACTGCTGAATATTTAAAATCAAACTTTAAAAGGGGAATAAACTGTTTTCAGGTATGGTAATAAAATACATTAAAATAGAGAAACATGTTCATAAATTTGATGCAGTTATTTCCTATAGCTACATTCTTTCAGTATGTTCTAAAAATTTTGAATAAAATCTAATTCAAACTTTTTTTAAAGATTAAAGCACATAATAAAAAGAGAAATAATAATTCTCACCATTTTATCTTCATTTTCACAAAGTGACTCAAATGCCTTTGATAAACTTGTTTCAATTCTGGGGAAGAAAAGATTGCATTAAATATTACAAGTCATTTTGACGACACTAGTAAAAATGTCATATACATTTCATTACTTACATAAACACCACAACTTCTAACAATAACAGATTTTAGTATCTATCATATATGTTTTTCTTATTTACTTGCTTGTATGCATAGGCAAAAGTACATAAGGGCTTTCCATCAAAAGGAGGGGATGGCTTCATGAAAGTTTTTCTAAGGACTGGCTCTTTTATGTTACACATGGGGAAAAAAATAAACACAATCTTTCACCATAATTACAACTTAATTACTGGTGTTAATAGACTTACCTACATGGCCACTGTTTGGCCCATATTTACTTTACATATTTTATAATTCAGAGATAATTTTTTTTTTCTTTTATACTCGTCCTCTTTTCAGAATATACATTAATGAAAAATACATAATAAGCAAACATACCTATCACTATTTTTATTATTTATTGTTGGTGTTAATTTATCTAGTTCAAATACTTCTTTTTTATGATAATGCATGTTTTGTAATGCAACATAAATATTAAAATTTTTTAAATATTTGACCTTGAATAGAACTGAATGCACTGCCTTTAAAATATTCCCTTTCAAAAGAATTGTACATATCTTCTGCTAATATATTCCACAAAATATCAAAATGAAACTTTTACTTTTAGGTAGTCTTTGAAAGTTCTTGTGTAAAAAATACACTCCATTTATTATGAATAAAAATTAATCTTAAAGAAATGAACTAGGCATAGTCTTTATCTCATTTCTTTTCAAACTAATGCATTATCCAGCACAAATTACCTCACAATTCGCACTTAGCATAATCATAAATCCAACAAAAATAATGCAAATCCTGAACGCATTTTCGAGAATAGTCAGAAGTTATTAGAATTATTTATTAAATCAGGATTTTTCTCTCTTTAATTAAAACATGTTTTAAATTTCAAATTATTATTGATATATGACGCATCTAACTATATTATTTTGAAAAATAATTTTCAATAATTTATTCATTTTCATAAATCTGTTTTACATTTCAGTTTACACAATAACTTTTTTAAATATCTACTTTATGTATACATATATTGCATAAGATATAGATTTCCAGGCCCAGTGGCACAGTGGGTAATGCACTGTGCAGCAACACCACATGTCCTGGGTTCAATCCCCTAGCTGGACAAGGTTGACTCAGCCTTTTATCCTTTGAGTGGGTCGATAAATGTTTGCTTGGGGACCAAACACTGGGGGTCGTACAAAAAGCTGACCACCTGTTCAGGGCATATGCTCACACCTCCCCAGGGGCCATGGTCACGAAAGCAGATATTGGGGCACTGCAGGCCATGGCCCACTATGGCTGTTGTACCACTGAGATTAGTTTATAGATCTGCACCATCTGTACAAAAGTACAGCACTCTGCAGATGACACTATTTGTCAATGGGAAGCTATAGGGCATTTAGGCAGCTAATGATTTTCCTTATTCTTTACTACTGTGGGTTTGACTGCATTATGTTCTGCTTGCTATTAGAAATAACTGGAATAAAAAATTAATAAGTACACATTTTTCAAAAACATATTAATTTTCTTGAATTTGCATACAATTCTCTATTTTATTTATATAACATCCTTTTCGACTTTAATATTTTACGGTAATGAACAACATGTTTTTTAATACTCGCATTACAGAACTCTGCCACTTCTGATTATAGCCAGTTATTCCCAGTTGTTCTCACCTTTTCATCAGTGTCTTGACCTTGAACCATTTCACCAATTTTTGTACTTTACTGTCACCCACTACACTAGCACTATACATTTCACATATTTGCTGATTAATATTTTTTCAATTTTCATGTTTCATACTATTAGAACCAAATGACTGACTGTATCTCCCATCTAGCAGGCTGATCAATTTTCTTAAACATTTTCAGACCTCACACTATGAAGCAAACTGACAAATGACATAAATGCAAGCCACTTTTGATTCTGCATAAGAAATGTCAGGAGCATGTGCACACATTCGTTCTTACATGTGTGAAATTTCAAATGATATTCATAAATGAACCTTAGTTAAAAATAATCTATGCATATAGGGCTGCTGCAAAATATTATGCCTGATTTTCATTGGCATATAGGAACTTTGGTGGTTAGGTGGTAAAAGTGGTAGTGTGATAAATTATTTTTCCACAGATGCCTTTGGCTGAAATCAATTTATGTGTGATAGAACTTTGTCAAAGTTGAGAACAAAAACTTATAAAAGTGTTATGTTACATGAATTTTGAAAAGGAGTGAAAGTTGAAACTGCAACATAAAATTATTTGTGACATGTATAGGGATCATGCTCCTATTCTTAGAAACTAGTAAAATAGCAAATTTTATTTTTACTTTGCAGTGGATGGCAGTTTGATAAAAATGATGATGTTATGCATGTTTTACCATGGAAAATAATACAAAGATTACAACTGCAATAATTATTGAAAGGCTTTGGTGTAAACAATATATCCAGATTTAGTTATTCTCAGAAACTTGGATTTACTTTCAAGCTTGATATACAGGAAACTTTCATGTTTTGATGAATTAGAGTATGCTGGAATATGTCTTTCCATCAATTTCTCTGCTTGCATGCCCTAAATATAAAGCTAAAATTCAATAAAAACAAGTAATGAAAGAAGGATACTGTGCAAGAACATATACTGAAATAGAAGCTCAAAACTGTAAAATCCACAACTCATTTAAGGAATGTATTGCTGTCTGTTTAGTAGATTGCAAGTTAATCATTTTCTTTCACCTGGCAAAACAGCAGGTTGGATACTGACAGCACTTCAATGCACTCATTGCAATCCTGCAAAACCTGAGAGTTAATGGACTTTTACAATTATCCAATATATATGTATGTAATAATAAAATTCCGTAGTCAATATTACACTTAAAATTCTAACTGTATGTTCTTTTCATTTTTTTAATGGCGACATTCTCTTATTTGAAAGTACGTGGAATTAAATCTACAGCCCCGTAGTCAAGTTGTTTTTCCCGTCTTTTCTACACGTACAGTTATAGAATGTTCTGGAGATATTTGAAGCGAACTGGATTGGCCGACGAGGCTGATGTCATTTCTTTGAAGCTCCGCCTTTCTAGAAGCTATAAAAGGACTCGCAAAAGAATATCGGGGGCTTTTCTTAAATGTCACGATGCAGTAAACTTCATACAAATAGTTATTAGTAATTCTTTTTTATTTACTCCAGAGATCTAATTTTTGTAACTGCTATTTTCGCCTGAAATATAATAAATGGATCATTGTTTTTGAAACTTATTGTCTGATAATTTGAGCAACGACTACATTTATGATTCTTCACCATTTTTTATTCCGGACAAAAGCTGGTACATCACATGTATATATACCCAACATTATTTATCCTGTAAGACATACAAAAATTTAGATCAATAATGAGAAAATGTACTGTTGTTGATGTTGCATTCTTGCTCAGTTATGGAATTCTACACAAAATATTATACACATCACTATACACATTTTGTAGATATATAAATATCAGATGTATCTACATTTCTATCATTTAAAAGCTAATACTTTATTAATTCTCACAAACACAAAACATCAGGAATGATAAAATATTTTCCTTTTAAAATAATTAATCCAAATACTTTGCAAAACATACATAAAAAGCATAAATATACTTACTGCTCTTCTGTAGTCAATTCTTCAAGTACAGCTTTCAAATAATCTAAAAATATTTCAGCTTTTACTTCATAGTATAAAGATCTGTCAGAATTAATAACAGTGATAGGTTTCAATGCTTCAATTACTTCAAAACATAATAAATCCAATTCTGCAACATCATTCAAATCCTGAAACATAAAAAGATATATAATTCATGTAATTAAGAAGATATATGATACACATATTTAAGAAAAAGAAACATAAATTAAAAAATAAATAGCAATTTAGTTTTTTTTCTCAATACACTTTTGTTGGGTAACTTATTTTTTTCATGCATAAATAATTATAAAAAGCATGGGTAAAATAATGCCTTTCAATGAGCAAACTTATATTGAAATGTAAAATAACATAATAATAATTTTATCATACCCATAATTAAAGGTAACACAACAAATAATCAATATGTTAAAAATATAAATAAGATTACCATACCCAAAATTAAAAGTCACTCACAAAGAAAGATCATTTAATATATCTTGCTTATAATTCCTGGTTTATCAAACAGATAAAATTACATCAGCCAATCAACAAGAGCAAAGCTTCACAATTGCAATGCATGCAAAATATTCATATTTGAAAATATAACTCATTTATTTAGTTTGTTATTATAATGCTAATTATTATATAATCTCACACAAAATATTATGGTTTATTTTCTCTATCATCGACTGCATAATTAGACCAAAGTTTTCTCATAAACATTTTGTTTCAACACAAAAAAACTTTTAAAATGAAATGAATTTGTTATATTTCATTTCAGAAACAGAAATGAAAACATGTTTTATTAGCTTGAATTTAAATATTTTTTTTTCAAGAAAAGTTTATTTTATTTAAACCATTGACAATATTTTGTTTCTTCACTGGTATAATAATTTCATATTTAGACTTAACTAATTTTATTCATTCATTTCAATTTGCTGTTGTTCCCTTTAAGTTTTATATAATTATTTTCATCTTCAGATTACTTATTTTTGCATTGCTATTTCACTAAATTTATTTAATAACTTGAATGGTTATAAAGAAAGATTTTAACTGAAATTAAGATGAGAAATTTGAGATATTTTTTAAAAATTACTGGCATGTAACACAACAATACTGCTAATAATCTAAAAGTTTCACCTGAGGCTGTAGGTGTTAAAAATAAAGGTAACCTAAAGCTGGCCTTTCTGTGATTGATACTAATATAATAATCATATGGACCACAGAACCACATAAAAAGTTAGATTTTGAAATTGTTATAAAATTGATTTTTTAATTTTAAATATGCCAAAACATAAATATTTGTTCTCTTTAAAGCATTTCTATACTGGAAGTATATATCTGTGACCAAAAAAGGTTATGCAAATAAAGTCAATGTAAGGACTAAGCCTGTATACACTCCTCCCGTAAAGAAATTATTCTGATAAGTTAAAGCAAATTGAACAATAAATAGATCTGCTTTATCATGGCTTCAAATTAAAAAAATATTAAATTATGCAATCTTAATTATTCTTTTTTTAATATATCTGAGATTTTTTAAATACAAAATATAATTAAAATAGTCCTCATTATAATTGAATTATAAACCTTGTTGTAAAACAATTATTATAAAAAAAATGAAATGACAATACCTGTTTAAAATTAGTTTCTTCAGATTTAATTTTTAACAACACTACTTCAACAATATCATTTTCAATACTAGGATTTCCATAGAATGCCTAAAAGTAATTTTTGCATTAGCTTATAATACAGGAGACAATATCTCAGAATGTGATTTAAAAGATAAATGCAGTGTTTTTACTTCTCAGGGAAAATTTTTAAATGCTATTCATGTAAGATATAACAACAACAACAACAAAAAAAAAAAAAAAAAAAAAATCTGTATGAAACTTTATTAAGTTGTTTTTTTTTTAATGCTACCCATTAGAAATAAAATCTTCATAAAATCTGATAAAGCTTAACTCTTTCCATTTATTTTGGAAAACAATCTAGAAAATGTTACTTCTTCAGCTTAACAATTTTAACAAACTCATTTTTAAAAGTTTTTATTGTTACACATGCCTACAGTCTACACACATACCTATACAGTAGCATTTTATAAATTATTGGTGCAGGTAACAAATAATTATGTGAGATGCAATTTCAAGTGATTTCTTATAATAATTATCTTTTCCCTAATTTCTAAAACTGAATAGTTACACTTTTTTTTATTTGATCAGATGTATATTCTTGAATGTAAGGAGACAATTCCTTACAATTTTAAGGTTTCATTTCCATACAATTTTATAAATGCTTTAAAATGAATACTTTTTTCCATAATTTTACTTGAAATACAATAGAAAATCTGAGATTTGGACTCGTCAGGAGTTACAAGAGTTTGAAATTTTCTGGATATTAGATGATTTATTTAAATCTGATGACATGTAGGTATTATAAAATTAAAAATATGAAATAATAACTATGAAATAATGTAGCATTTATGACCTTAAAGAAATCAAAATTTACAACAACAACAAACAAACACATACACAAAAGGAAGGAGGCTCACTATTTATTTGTTTGTTTTATTAAACATTTCTTTCAATGTTAGTTGTTTCAATTTTTGTGCTAATACTTTCTCCTTACTTTTACACAGTTTTGTTCTCAGTTACAAAGTTCTATTGTTCAAGTCCTATAACTGCCCAACTGAGAATTTCTACTCGATCAAATTTTTTCTGCTGTAACAACTTATAGGTCCCATTCTTCACTATCAGTAGAGATATTTTCTGGATTTAGAACCCTACTACAGATTTTGCCATCTGTTAGTTGATTGATGATTGGGGCATTGTCATCACAATGAAAAATTTCTGTTATATCATCTTGATTTTTTACCACTTCTCAACCAATTCCAATAAGTGAAGAATTTAGCCTTTTGTTGGCGATATCTGCAAGTCTTCAAATTCAAGGCAATCATAAAACATGGCTAGGATCCACTATTGGCGAAGTATCATGAGTCTAACGACTAAAGACATGTTGTTCCGCTAAATTCTGTCTTGTTTCTATTTAGCTCTGATAAAGGTCGAATTATGTTAGTTATTTATTTTACTTACACATATTTCCCTCACATGCTTAAGGGATATCTGAGGCTTGAATAAATAAATTCCGACATTCACTTAAGGCTTAGCTGAACAACAAATCAGTCATTATTTTCTTTTGTATATGGAAAGAAATTTCTGTTAAATTTTTACTTATAAATACACTCAAATGCTTTGCAGCACAAATAGTCTGTAATCATTGTCAAGCGTAATGTCAACAAAAAAGGTTGCTATGCTGGTTGGTATTCAGTTATTAATATTTTTAAAAATAAAAATTGCTTAGATATCACTGCGAGTCATTTTTCTAGCTACTATGTGTTGACAGTCATGTGGTGATGAAAGCAAAAAATAATAAATGATGATCCACCAGGTTAGAATCAGGGATCTAAATTATTCAGTAAGTGTAAAATCAGCAATGTTTTGATGTAAAATATTTTGGTCTGAGAAAGCCAAAAGATGCCTACAGAGCCAAATTACTGATCATACAGACTTGTGTTAATAAATAATTTTTTTTTAATATGCAGATATTTTACTCGGGGCCGAAGTAAAATTAAGGATGAGGACTCTCCACATGTTTCATTATGAAAAAATATCAAAAATGCATGTGTAAAGCATACAAAAACTGTTTTTCTATAAAAAGGGGGGGAGGGTTATTGGTGGTCTGAACTTTAGATCAGTTCGGATACTGTATATCTGGATTTCAGACTTTGTACTGTACCAGTTTTTGAAACAAGTATTTTATTTATATTTTAAGAAATATTACAGGGAAAAAAATTCCATGGTAAACAAAACTAAGAATAGCTTTACAGATAACTGAAAGTTGTTTTAAGTAACCTTTTATAAGAATTAAGAAAATATTTATTATATACATGAAAGGATTGCTCAAGAAAGCACTGTGAAAAGTCAAAACTTATATGATTTTAAATACTTTAAAATCACATAAGTTTTGACTTTTTGCATATACTTAACATATGTAAATATTTAAACATGCAAGTTGTACAAGCATGATTTTAAACATTTTAAAGTCATGCTTGTACAACTTGCATGTTTAGGTATTTAATCATGAATGGTATTAATTTATGAGTATTATTTAGTTATTTAATGTTGACCTGAGCTCATTTTAAATGATGCGTACAGACAAATAAATATATAAATACTAAGACTAGGTAAGTAAATAAAAAAAAATTATGAGTTTCCCTCCATAAACCAAATAAAAACTCATTTAGTATTTAATAATAATAATAAAAAAAATAAATAAATAAAATAAAAAGCTATTTCAAAGAAAAAATGTCTACTTTAACAAAATGGATATCTTGTTTTGATAAAGTTTCAAACATAAATTATAGGACCGAAAATGTATCAATACCTGAATTAGTGCAACAGTAGACCTTTTTAAATCTTCAAGACATAGGGAAGAATTCTTATTTGTAAAATTTTCACTGATAGTGTGTATTAACTCATCTACTTTTTTCCTATCAGGATCATTAGACAAGTTCTGATACATCTATAATAAAGGAGAAAAGCATAATATATGCTAATTAGATTTTGAAAGTTATATCATGAAAAAAATTTCCCCCTTCCCAATATCAAATCAAAAAACATACATTTACATAATTAGATACCAAATATCAAAAATGTTTTATGAAATTTCAGACTTTCCTCATTACAATAAAATATTAGTCCTAGAAAGATTAAGCATATTATCAGTGACTACCTTGATAATATTGGGTTGGTCCATAAGTTCTAGTTTTTTTTTTTTTTTTTTTTTTTTTAAGTGAAAATTTTGTGTAAAAAATAAAATGTCTTGGCAATGTGTTTAATGTTATTCAATAGAGAATTATGTGCTCTACAAAATAACGTGTTTAGTTTTTTTTTTAATGCTGATATAGCTTTTGTTCTTTTCATGTCATTAAATTGAAGTTTCAAGTCAACAAAAAAGGACATTTTTGACACTTAACTGCGGCGCCAAAGCCACAGAAGCTGCTCGACTCATGACTTGTGAAGTGTATGTCGAAGAAGTGATGCCTCTTAGGATAGCTCAAAATTGGTTTAAGCTATTCAAAGATGGTGATTTCTACTGTCAAAGCATTGAACATTTTGTTGAATGTTAGGAAGAAGTTGTAGAGACCAACGGCGAATACATTATTGATCGATTTGTTGTTCATGACTTATTTATTTTTGTGGAAACCTCAACTTATTTTTATAATTTAAAACATCTTTCTTACATGCACCAAGAAAGCTCAGATCCCCTAACCTTAACTTCTAGAATCAATGCCTGGCAGTATGTTTGTTCATAGCATCCTCTCTAAATGCCTGACCTATTTCAAAACTTGACATGGCTGCTGGCAGGCCCACCTTAAAGGTTATACAGCAAACTAGAAATTATCTGCTTCAATACCTTCACATCTCTGCAACAATGAAGAACTTGTAATTGCTGGGTGTGTACAAAATGCCTGTTTTAGTGCAAGTCAATGGTAACACTGAACTTCCATTGTTTTTCCAACTACAAGTCACTTCATTTCCTGAATGTGAATGCTTCATCAATGTCAAAAATGGCAAGAACTTTTTAGATTACATTATATTTGCTTTTATTCATATAGATTATTTATTTATCTTATCATTTATTTTCATTTTAAGTTTTAAAAATAATTTCTCCACTTATATTTGTACTCTAAACTTTTATCCATATAAATAAATGCTGCTTCTTTGGGTTCTTAACATTTTGGTTTTTGAATTCATAGGAATGCTCTGCTTTTGAAAAGTAGAATAAACCTTAAATAATTTATTATGACTTAAAATATGCATAAAGAAGTACCAAATTTCTAATACACAAATGATGATACAGATACAAAATGAAATGTCTTTAGTAAAATATTACAGGAGTTATCAGAAAATACTAGTTAAAATGTGATTATTATTATTTTAAACACGTGTTCTCGATATTTATGCAACAAAATAAAATACCTTAATTTTTTTTAAATTTGTATATACAAGCTTCTTTGTGGCACATCATGTAGTAGATAACAGTTTCATTTTTAAAATGGTGAATTTGCAGTACACAGCATTTTGTGTTTTAGAATATGAGAAGTGTTTATATATTGTTATTGTGCAAAACATACTTTGAAAGCTGTCTATTACAGATCCACCCATAAACATGTTTAGAAAGCAATTCATTACAGATTCATCAAGCCACTATAGCATTTTGATTAATTTTTGCATTTGATTTGAAATATGATAGTATCCAGAATTGAGGACCACTGATTTAAGGCAAAATTCCAGATAGGCAAACATTTCTAATAAAACAATGGATAACGTTACAGAGAGTATGTATAACCACACATAATTTTGTTAAATCAACAAATTGATCTAGCCATAAACTTGGTGTACTGAAGCCAATCATCTGGAATATTTTGCAGTTGATTGAATTAAAATATGTAGTTTGCAATATTTAAAGCTGAAAGATTATGTGTGATATGAATTTTGAAAGTGATGAAAGAAGCATTGCAGGATGACGATTTTGCCATGTAACATACAGCGAGAAAGCAGTATTACATTTGTATGAATGCAAACCATCACCATTTCTGCATATGTGGCAATTAAAATTGCTTTTTTTCTTCACTAAACAATAATGAAATTTGCAAAAAATAAACATCTTCTGCACCATTCATAATTTTTTTTTTTTTTTAATTTGAGAGCACTGTATTGGGTATAAATGTGTTGCAGCTGAATTATCTCTTGAAGTGAAAGAGAGTCAGAAAACTTCATATTTCAATAAGGTAAGTTTCCATCTGATTGAAAAAGTCAGCTTTCATGACACTAGACTGGTCAAATAGGGAAAATGACATAACATTTTCCATATGGCTACCACAGTCTGTCCATCTAATACTTAAGAAAATTGTTTCTTTGAGGGCATTTTAAAACCAATGTTTATGTGCTCTCATTTCAAACTATATTTGATGGGGTCCAGGACCTCATCACAGTTGTTTTCATGACCATTACTGAAGAAATATCATAATGCATAAAGGCACAATTGGAGTACAGGTTGGACATGTATCCTATAAAAACAGAAGCACAGTGTGACGAATAAATCTCACAGATTTTTACTTCATTTCAAGTAGTATTCTTTTTTAAAATTTCCCCTACTTTATGAAATATAATGTTTTGCAAGCTGTTGAATCATTTATAATAATTTTGTACGTATTATTTGTTAATACAGGGCTATGGATCTTAAAGTAATTTTTAAATAACACTATAACAGGAATTACATTTGTACAAGCAATATTTTCTCTAACTTTTGTGAATGCATAATTCTACATTAATATTTGCAAAATTGGATAGGATTTTCCATGCAAATTAACTACATGATATCAACATACAAAAAATTTATGATGAGTCACTGTACTAACAGAATTTTTATATCTTTTCTTAGAAAAGTATCCACTAAGAGAAAATTATATCAAGCCTTTTTTACATCTGTATATGTTTCTATCATTATATTATACAGTCAAAAGTCGTTAATTCGGACACCCATAATCCGGACCTCAAAGCTAAAAGCTTTCTGCGCATGCGCCGAATTGACGCATGCGCATAGGCGTTTTACGCGTGCGCGCAAGACATTTACGACTGCGCATATGCGTCTGCGACGTTTTCGCGTGCGCGTTTAATGTATAACGGACGGTATAAGCTAAAATTATCTAATTATCTATTTCACTTAATGTTGATGATTGCGTTGTTCCTTAATCTTCGAAATGGATCCGGCTTATTATTTTTTGCAGACTGTAAGAGCAATTTTATAAAAGTAAGCTTGAACTTTCGATTATGTCAAATAGAATTTCCGATGCTGGAGCTCCCAAAGGATCTAGAAAACGAAAGTATGCTTCGATGTCCATCAAACAAAAAACGAATTGCTACAAAAAATGGATAAAGGCATATCCTTTGTTTATCTAACCGTTCCGAAATCTGTTTATCAATTTCACGCTGCTCTGCGCGGAGGGGGGGGATGTTGCGGCGCACAATGAACTGGAAGTTGATCTGTCAGCACTATCGTTATCTTCAGAGCAGATGTTTTTATTTTATTCGGCTTATAATTCCTTACTAAATGTAGTATTTAATTTCGATGTACTCCGTCTTTGATATGATTTAAATCAAATTCCTCGTCATTATAAATATCACGAATACAAATCAAATAGTTTTCTGGTTGCAATTTTCTAATTTCGGCTATGCGTAAGGTATGCTTTACGCATGCGCACGTTGAAAGAAATGTTTAAAGTAAACAAATAAATATTAAGCTTCTTTTTTTGTAAATTTTGATACCCTTTAGATCATAATTGCTCATTATTTTATAAATTACGGTTTCATATTTTTAATTTTATAATTTCTGCATGCCATTTTACCAGATTTAAACTGATGATCTATAATCCGGAATCGCCGAAGTCCCGATGAGTCCGGATTAAAGACTTTTGACTGTATTATTATTAACAAAGGACGAGTGGGTCCTGTTGACGAGGGTAATCAGGTTTCCAGTCGAGGGCAATTAATCAACGTTTTTGCTTATGGCTGCACATGCTGAGCGGATGTCTGATGAATTGTCTCGAAAATTTCCCCACAGGATTCAAAATTTTCTTCCTGCAGTGCTCTTCATTGAAAGGGCGGGAGTTCAAAATATAGATAGATATCCACTATCTAAGTGAATCACATAAATAATAGAGAAATATACTATGGCATACCACTCCAATTATTTTTTTGGAGAATTTATTTTTTTATTATTTTTTGCTCAGGAGAACCAATATAATAAAATGAAGCTGCTTTATCTCATCCATACACTCAATAAACAATGTTCAAATACATTAATCAAAATTCTGTTCAACTACTAACTACTTGGAATGAATGATTGCCATCGTAGAAAATTGCAGTTTCAGAGAATAACTAATGAACTCCAGAAATAGCATGACATAAAATAAAGAGCTAACTTTCATTTCAAGAACTGAATAATCAATCAGATTAACATACTCCTGTAAATCATCTCCATTCAGAATTCATTAATGATTGGAAATGAAGAGAAAAATTATTCACTTGATCTAATGATCTGGAGTCAATTGTAAGCAGGTCATTTTCTGACATTTCATTCTGACATTTGTAATTCTTGGCTATAATCAAAATATGGATTTCAAGTTATCTTCAGAAATTTTTGCTTTAATTATCATTTACCACCGTCTGACAACTTTTTAACTCAGCTATATTTTAGAAAAGTAAATTAATATAATGTGCTTTTTAACACATAATTGTAACTTATAATAGTATTCCAGCAATATAAGTAATTTTGGTGTTCAAGTTATCATAGCTGCTATTACTTATGTATGGATAATCTATAATTAAGCATTCTAAAATTAAATTTTTTTTAACAATCCAAATTTTTAAAGAATGTATTTTACATATAACAATGTAAACAGTACAATGTTAAAATTAATGAAAATAACAAGATTTTTAAAAAAATTATATAACACTGTGATTTTGAGAATATAATATTTGTAATTAAATATCTTTTAAAATTAATAATAATAATTATTATTACACCACTATAAAGTAGCAAAAAAATTTTTAAATAGGAAACATTTAAAAGCTATAAAATAAATAAATAAATTTAAAAAAAACAACCTGCTCACAGTACTGAGCCCATAAAAATGCATTAGTAATATTTTCTTCATTCCAGTTGGAAGAACAGCATGCTTTAGGTAAGATAATTTCATGAAAGTGTTGAATATTTTTCAAAATTTCTGTGGTGTCCATCCATCTGCAAATTCAGCTGAAATATTTATGAAAAATAAATATATGTAAGCATTAATATTTATTTTAAATTCAGCTCTGATACCTGTAAACCTAACATAGAAAAACCATTCCAATATTTATTGCTTAAGCATTCAAAAATGTTGACTATAGACTTTATTTCTTTAAATATTGATCCTAGAGTCATATTTCCAATTACAAAAAGCCCACCAGCAGCCAAGTGGTAAAGTCCTGAACACTGATAGTTTGAAATCTGGTGAACAAGTTAGTCGCATGGCTGCTTATGGAGTTTTCCCCATCTGTAATGTGGATCTGAGCCGGTTTTCCTTAGAAAGTCCTCCCTGAAGGCATCCCTTCTCTTAGGAAGATAGCCCAGGGTTCTTTGCCATAGTTAAATAAACTAAACCAAACCAATTGCAAACTTTTAGAAGAAAGAATTTGTAAATACAAAATTAAACTTTTTTGTATGATCTCAGCATCACAATAAATAAATAAAATTAGAGAAACATTTGTTATGCTTGAGTAGCTAAATGCAGAAATTTCTGCTCTTTACATGCAAAATTTAGTGAGATAGCCATGTTTTAAATTTTACTGAGACTGGCTAAAATGTTAATAATCGTTTTACCCAATACAGAAGAACCATAAATGTCAAAATGAGTTACTTTTGTTCCATTGCTCCCTAAAGCTTGAAGTACATTTAATTTCAATGAGAAATATGCAGTGAAAAGTGATCAAAGTTAGCAAACTTAATTTTTAATATCTTCAAGAATTTTGCACATAAAGGTATTTAAAAATTTTATATTTAACTTATTAAAGCATAATTGATTTTTAACTGAATGTAATTTTTTTCTCAACAGGGATTGCATAAAAAGTTAGATTTTATACTTACATTTTCTTTTCATCTATGATGTTGAAACGGTTCTTGCAAAATACTCTTCCTTATTTTGAGAATCTTCATGATTCAAACCACAAATCTAGGATCAACATTTATGGAAATAAAAAGCCCACAGCCCCTTTTTTGTACAGAACTCTGATGCAAATAAGTGCCACCTTGGATAATTTCAAATTATATCAGCAAAAGCTCCATTATTTTGAATTAAAAAAAAGTCTATTTATATAAAATAGAACCGTTTTTAAGCCTCTATTAAAAAAAAGAAAAATTTATATTCATTCTCATTTTTGTAGAACATAAGTTATCCTATAGCTAATGCATACAATAATTTTAAGAACAAAAATACGCAATGTTTAATGGAGAAGTCAAACAACAAGAATCATCGTTACATTTGTAAATTCTGCAGGACTAGTTTCAATGGTTCTGTAATTAAACTATTGAAACTAGTCCCGCAAAATTTACAAATATAATGCTGATTCTTGTTGTTTAATTTCTCCAATAAGCATTATATTTTAGTTTAAATTATGCAATGCTGAATTTATATTTTACTCCTAGAGGGAAAAAATATTTTACAGTACATCTATTGTTTCAAGCTGTTGTATAGTACCCATTTATTTCAACATCAAAATATTTACAGATGTAATATCCTCTTACTATTCAATGTAGAAAAGTTCTGTCTCAGTGGCACTTAAATTATATGAGGAACATATCTTGTGTGGTTTTAGTAAGCTCAGTTCAGAGATCAGGATTTTTATGAATTATTATACTTACAGATTTGCGGTTGAAAATTGCAGTTATTCAGGGTTCTTTTATATACACATTTGAAGGTATCCAAATTATATACGAATGACAACAAGTAAAAAATTAATTTAAAAAATTAACTTCAAAGATATTTTTAGTTCGATAGTATATCTTGCAATAATTCCAATAGTCATAAATAATTACTTCATATAGCATCCACATTATAAAATCGCCATAAAAGTATTGTCTATGAAAGCAGCATGTTTATCAGTTCTAACTACTTTCTTCATAAATTAGAAATGAAATTTATCAGATAAAACTTGAAACATCATGAAATTCCACATAGCTAAATTCTTTGCATTAAAACTTATTTAAAATTTCAGATAAGCTTGGTGTTATAAAGGACACATTTTCCTAACATTTTATTGCCTTGAAATAAATAACATATTTGATGTGATGCTCTGGAAGTGAATAACTGTTAAATTAAATGAAGGTTACAATGACACTGATTTAAACAGAAAAGGAACTTTCAAGAAAAAGATTTCTAATTTAAATTTGATTTAGAATATTCATAAATTTATATATATTCATAAATTATATATGTATATTTTCCATTAATTAAAGTGGAAAGCAAGTTTTATAATCACTAGTAATAAAACTATGACCAAAGAAAATTTTTATTTCTTAGACATTTTGGAAGGAAACTGGAAAAGTATGACATAGAAAAGGTATACCAGAATGAAATGATGTATATTTATTCTTATATATTTAATTTCAAAAGGCAACAGTTTGTTTTTCATTGCTGATCTAGTAAAGCAAACTACAATACAGTGTACTAGCTAAAAAACTGAATAAAACAATTTAGTACTATTTTTACTATCAGATAGCTGTATGAAACTTCTTCAAAGCAGTAAAATAAAAAAAAATTAAAAAAAAAAAAAAAAATCATGTCTTTATAAAATAAAATGAAAAATAACTTCTGTTGAAAAAGATGAAGTGGCTTGCTTTACTTAAAAAAATTCAATAGACAAAACATACATGCACATACAAATATATATATATATATGTATAATGTCATATGTTTGAATGTGCTGTTGATAATGAATGTTCTATACTTAATCAGTTTATTCATTTATTATCATTTTGTAATAAAATTACAGAATCTCAAAAGTTTATATCAGATAGTGACACAGTTTACTTTAAAAGGGAAATTCCTTATTCTGTCTGTTTTTTGTATATCTCAGTGGTTCTTTAACAAGCTTAAAAAAAAAAAAAAAAACCTGCATAGTTACCATTTGTTTTGCATAAACATCAAATATACTAAATATTATTTCATAACTCTTATTACTGAAAAAAACCATACATAGTACAAGTATCAATGAATTTTCAGATTGTTAGACAATTTTGTGAATAAGACTTTTCATGATAACAAATAGTTAAAGATATAGCCACATACTAAAAATAATAAATGCTGAGAAATTAAAATACGAGGACAGGTTTTTAACAAAATAACTGTGGAATTTCAGATTTAAATTACGGATGGGCCAGAAAATTCACTATTTTTTTAAAAAAATAACTTAAACAGAATAACCAAGCATTAATAGTAATCATATTAGGAAAATTAGTTTCAAAACTTTTTTAATTGAAAAATTATGATTTACATTAAGTATAATGTAAATCATAATTTTTCAATATCAGTCATGCTCATTTCATCATATAATGCACCAATAAAGAGCAAAAAATCCTATCTTAAAGCAAAACAAAAAAACTTCAGATTTTATGCTGGGAAGGAAAAAAAACAACAACACTAAATTAGAATAATATTTTTACCAGTAAAATTAGGAGTAAGTGAATAAAGGTCCAAATCAAGCATAAAAGTAAAACAAAGAATTGCAAAAGATAGAAAAACAAAAAAATGATTTTACAAAATAGTCAGGCAAAGTACATTTTACATATTCATGAGTACTTAACAAATACTAAAACTATCTCAGCAGCTTACACAATGAAGATTAGATGTATTCATACATATGAATAGTTTATTTTATAAAATTATATTAATTTTAAATTACAACATATTTTATGTTCATTGCCTTCTACATAAATACAACACATACATTTCATACTTAATAAAAAATATTTTTACAAGTAAAACTTATTTCACACGTGAAGATAAAAATAAAATTTACACGGAAATTAATAGTATATAATTTTAATACAATTTTTTTATATTAAAATTGAGGGAAAAGATTCACATCAATATTAGATTCACTCATGCTCATTTCATGAAATATGTAGATACAAACAGATAACAATGCAACAATTTTTACAATAGAGTTTTCCAAAACTATTATGAAAACCTTATAACTGACTTCAAATTAGCTGATTTCATGATAACCAGGATATGAATACGTAAAGCAAATACTCTATTTGTAGAGTAACATTTGATAATTCTGAACTGAAATGAAAATAAGAGAAAAGAAACAGGCTACATAATTTTTAGAAGAAATCCAGAAAAACTGATCTAAAAACTTTTCTTACAAAGCTAGTTAATTGTTTCTTCTACAATATAATCTTAACTACTACACTGAAGTGACAAAAGTCATGGGATAGCAATATGCAAATATACAGATGGCAGTAGTATTGCATAGAAAATGTATAAATGTGAAGTGCTTTGGCAGGGCTTTCATTTGTGTTCAAGTTATTCATGTGAAGAGGCTTTGACGTGATTATGGCCGCACGATGAGAATTAACAGACTTTGAACATGGAATGGTAGTTGGAGCTAGACGCATGGGTCATTCCATTTTGAATATCGTTAAGGAATTCAACATTTCGAGATCCACAATGTCAAGAGTGTGCCGAGAGTATCTAATTTCAGGCATAACATCCCACCATGGACAGCGCAGTGGCCGACCACCTGCACTTAACAACCGAGACCAGCGACGTCTGCGTAGAGTTGTCAATGTTCACGGACAAGCAACACTGGATCAAATAACCGCAGAAATCAATGTGGGACGTACGAGGGACGTGTCTGATAGGACAGTACGGCGAAATTTGTCTTCCTTGGGCTATGCCAGCAGAAGACCGACTCGAGTGCCTTTACTGACAGCACGACATCGCCTGCAGCAACTCTCGTGGGCTTGTGAGCATATCGGTTGGTCCCTAAATGAATGGAAAACCGTGGCTTGGTCAGATGAGTCACGATTTCAGTTGGTAAGAGCTGATGGTAAGGTTCGAGTGTGGCACAGACCCCACGAAGCCATAGACCCAAGTTGTCAACAAGGCACTGTTCAAGCTGGTGGTGGTTCCATAATGGTCTGGGCTGTTTTTACATGACATGGACTTGGTCCTCTGGTGCAACTGAACCGATCATTGACTGGAAATGGATACCTTCAGCTACTTGGAGATCACTTACAGCCATTCATGATGGACTTCACGTACTCAAACAATGATGGGATTTTTATGGATGACAATGCGCCATGTTAATGGGCCACAATTGTTCGCAATTGGTTAAAAGAACATTCTGGACAATTCCAGCGAATGATCTGGACACCTAGATTGGCCGACATGAATTCCATCGAGCATTTATGGGACATCACCGAGAGGTCAGTTCGTGCCCAAAACCCTGCACCATCAACCCTTTCACAATTATGGACCTCTATTCCTGCAGGGGACTTCCAACAACTTGTTGAGTCCATGCCACATCGAGTTGCTGCACTTCGCCGGGCAAAAGGAGGACCGACAAAATATTAGGAGGCCATGACTTTTGTCACTTCAGTGTATATGTTTAAAATTAAATTAATCCAATCCAAGATTCTTTCATTTAAAATGTGTCAAGGATCAAAGAAATTTCCTTTAATAGAAGCAAAATACAAAGCACATTACTTAGCTCTGTCCCAATTTTGATTGAAAACTCACAGAATAGAATCCAAAGATCTAATGGCCTCCTTCTCTTAATTCAATCTTTCCATAAGCTTGTAATATCAATGTAATTTAAATGTCCCATAAGCTTGTAATATCAATGTTATTTAAATGTCCCATATCACAAAGACAATATAGTCAGGAACATCAATGTTTATCTCACATTTAAACCCAGTCCATTAATGCACAGCCAGCTTTTGCTGACAACTCCAACAAACAGGAAAGTAAAAGGCTTTCTTGTGACCAAAATACTACTAAAAATAATAATTTAAAGCAATTATTAGTTGTAAATATTTCCAGTTTTTAGCAAAAGTGTTTTAAGAGTTGAAGATAAGCTATAAATAAACTTAGAAATATTTTTTTTGACCCAGATAGAATGATAGTAGTACAATCAAAATCCTTAAACTGACTAGCATTTCTAAGAACATAAAATATATATTTATATACATAATTATTACTTTTGCTAGAAAAATTCCAGAACTGATGACCCCATCAGTAGTCAAGACCACTGAATAATGGCAGTTCAAGCTGGGTTCAATCCCAGATGAATATGCTGGATGCATAATAGCATTTCGTAGTTGTGAATATGGGCCAGTTTTTCTTAGAAAATCCTCTCCTTAGACATATAATCCTCAAGTGCTTTGCTGCATTCAAGTAACCTAATCTAAACCAGATCTGATGATGCCACAATATTTAATTCAGAAATTAACACTCCTTTATTTTGTGTATTATCTATACACAACTGACAGAGCTTCTGAAGATCTCAGAAGCAAGCAGCAGCAAGAGCCTTTCGGGAAATATTCTCAGCACATTCATCACAGCTTTCAAGTTATTACTGCAATACCTTCACATCGCTTTCCTTTCAGTGTCATTTTTATGCAGAAAAATAAATGTAAAAGCAGACATACAATGTTTAACTAGATACTTTTCTACCGATACCATTCTTGGAGACATTCAAAATTCAAGCTGCCAATGCCGAATGGCTGAAACAAATGTTCAGTACTTCCAACATAAAATTTATGATTCTTTTTTTTGGGGGGGGATCTTTGAGACACTATTTCATTGTACATCATAAGTCGTACATAAATAAATATGGATTCATTCTGGTGCTTTTCAATAGTTTAAATGAAAGTTGTTCTGGCTTTCTTCTGCTTCTCTGCCAGCGCATGACTTTTGAATTAAGCACCCATTTTCCACAGATATAATATACTGCATTTACTTGCATGCTTTTTATTTATTTATTTATTTAATACTTTTAGCTTATGCTCTGTTTCAATAGTTCTTGATTTTTAATATCCATTTCAAAATATAAAATGTATTTTGCAATTCCCGTATAGTACCAAAATTGTAATCAATAATGATTAATACAGTACAAAGTATGAAATCCAGACTCGTTGGAACTTCGGCGATTCCTGATTTGGGATTTTTCCAGATATCAGTTTCCAGATATCAGATCATCAGTTTAAATCTAGTAAGATGGCATGTAGAAATTATAAAATTAAAAATATGAAATCGTGATTTATGAAATAATGAAGTATTTATGATCTAAAGGGCATCAAAATTTACAAAAAAAAAAAAAAAAAAAAGCTTAATATTTATTTGTTTACCTTATTAAACATTTCTTTCAATGTAAGTTGTTTAAGTTGCTTCGTTTTTTTGTGCTAATACTTTCCCTTTGCTAGGGACACAACTTTTTGGGCTAATTCTGTAGACAAACATAATCTCTTGTTTAGTTACATCGTTGAAGTCCTCTAACTATTGTGTCGAGAATTCCGACTAACTTGTCAATCGGAATTTTCTCATTTCCAGTAACTTCTCTGTCACTTTCTTCACTATCGGTAGCAGTATTTTCTGGATCTAGGACCATACTACAGATTTCGCCATTCATTAATTGATTGATGACTGAGAAGCATTGTAATTACAATGAAAAACTTATTTTATATCATCTTCATTTATTACTGCTTCTACATTTCTTTACAAAAGCCGTTAATTGGAAAATTTTACCTTTGTTTTGCAATATCTGAAAAACCTTTAAAATTAGTGGCTATCATCATCAAATTTAGCTATAATTCACTATACATCATAAGCTTGGCAACTAACAACAAGTTGTTCCGTTAAATTGTATCTTGCTTCTATTGTGCACTGAGACAATTAAGCCTGAATTGCATTAGTTATTTATTATACTCATGTCTATTTCTTGCGCATGCTTAAGGCTTATCAGAGTTCTGAATAAGTAAATTCCCACATATATTTCAGCCCTATTGAGGGCCGGCGCTATATATCTTACCGCCAGATGCAGTCTCTGTGGGTCCTAAATTCTGCGACTCAGTGCAGCCATACAAGCCCTGGCGCTCGTTCTGGGTTTATGTGAATAACAAATCAGTTATTATCAATTCAAATAGCCTTAAATGTAATCTTTGGATCTATGAGTATCATCAACAAAATCTATATTTAGCATATGGAAAGAAATTTTTCGTAAATTTTTCCTCATCAACATTTTTAGCGCATTTAATTTAAATCTGTAATCATCGCCAAGCGTAATGTCAACATAAAAGGGTAACATACTCCTTTATTAATCAATTACTAACATAAAAAATTGTTTAGGCATCACTACATGAGTCATTACTCAAGTTGTCATGTTTTAATAAACATGCGGTGATGAAAGGAAAGTATAATAAATAATGATTTGCCAGGTTGGCATTAGATCAATGACATATTTATGTATGTTTTGGTATGAAATGTGTGCCAAGCAGATGCGCAGCTATGGAGCCAAATTGCTGATTGTACAAATTTATGCTAAAATGATTGTTTCTTCAATAACAAGGTATTTTATTTGGTGCCGAAGTGAAATTAAGAATCGGGACTCTACAGATGTTTTATTATGTGCAGAAGGGGGGGGGGGAATTAGATGCACATGCATAAAACCTACATGAAAAACATTGTTGGTGGTTTTGACATTCGGATTTTAGATCATTCCAGATAATGGATGTCCGGATTTCGAACTTTGTAACGAAAAATATTATCAGAAAAAAAATTGTATCATCAATGATAAATTATTTAAGAAGACTGATATGATCTGTCTTTTTACAATTAAATTACCTTAAATAAAACTGAAAATAAAGAGAATGCAGTACAAAGGTATAACAGTAGAAATTTTGTGCGTTTAATATATACATTTAGTATACATATTAAAAGAATAAATTTAACATTATGATTACAATAAGCATAATTTCTGATACAAACTTTTCAAAGGTAATACAGTACAAAGTCTTTAATCCGGACTCGTCGGGACTTCGGTGATTCCGGATTAGTTTTTTTTTTTTTTTTTTTTTTTCTCTGGATTATAGATCATCAATTTAAATCTGGTAAGATGGCATGCCGAAATTATAAAATAAAAAATATGAAACCATAATTTATGAAATAAAGAGAAATTATGATCTAAAGGGTATTAAAATTTACAACAAAAAAAGCTTAATATTTATTTGTTTACTTTATTAAACATTTCTTTCAATGTAAGTTGTTTAAGTTGCTTCGTTTTATGTGCTAATACTTTCTCTTTAATTCTATAAACAGACATAATTTCTTGTTCAAATACAAAATTCCGCTGTTCAAGTCCTGTAATTGCTGTGCCGAGAATACCAACTAACTTGTCAATCGAAATTTTTTTCGTTTTCACTAACCTCTCTGTCACTTTTTCTTCATGCCTTTATCCATTTTTTGCAGCAATTCCACTTTTTGTTTGATGGGCATCAAAACATGCTTTCTCTTTGTAGATCCTTTGGCAGCTCCAGAATCGGAAACTCTTTTTGATACAATCGAAAGTTCAAGCTTACTTCTTATAAAATTGCTCTAACAGTCTGCAAAAAAAAAAAAAAAAAAAAAAAAGCCGGATCCAATTAGAAGATTAAGGAACAATGCAATCTGCAACATTAACTGAAATAGATAAGTAGATAATTTTAGCCTAGCTTATACCATCTGTTATACATTAATGCGTAATTGCTACGCATGCGCAGAAAGTTTGTAGCTTTGACGTCCGGATTAAAGAATTTGTACTGTATAAAACAATTAACGTATACATTCTTGTGCTGCTAATAATTAAATGCCACTAAAAAATGTAACTATGCATCCACTTTTACATGAAGGCTTAGAAAAGCATTTAACATGTGAAACGTGTAAATGGCGTTTCAAAGATTCTTACATCTAAATTAAACTGTACAATTTCAATCCATATGTACATTATATATTAAAAAACTATTTCTCTTATAAAAATAAACATGAATACTTTGATACAAATTTGCATTAGATGCATTTAAATATAAGAATTCTTGAGCTTTTTAAAAGAAAAAAGATATTATTTGAATAAACATTGAATTATTAATTTACACAAACACTTAATTTATAGAATCCTATTAAATATTGGCATAATTATCTCTCAATATGTAATATAATATTCAAATACAGTTTTCAGAAACAAATGTAACATTGTCAATTGATTTGGGACACATTTGAGCAATAAAATCAGCATCCAAATTCATGACAGTTAACACCCTGGAACTTGATTTTCATTCCATAAGTTTCAATTTAGATGATATAAGGTAGTTTAAGCTATAAATGCTTGTTCTTTTCACTTTCTGTAAAGCAGAAAAATATAAAATTTAAAAATAACTCTAAGAAATACTTTCATAAAACTGTATTTCAATAACTCAGCACAACAGAAAGAATAAAATAATTAAAATTCAAATTTAATTGACTTACATTTCTATGAAATTTTTTTAAACATTTCTCTTTATTTTCACACTTTACACTAAAGAACTAAATATGTTTATTTTGTATACATTTTAATTCAGATATGCATTTAATTTGTTAATATAGTAGTTTTAATACAAATAATTTTCTAGGAATATATGACCTTATAATATCTAATAAGAGAAATAAATTCCAGTAAAATTAATTTAGTAAAAGGGTCAGGTTCAAACATTCTCATGTGAATTTTGAAAGCTGTACTCTGCTTCTGAATTTTTTTAATACCTTCTTGAACCATAGCTAATGCTTAACAAGCCTTTTTTTTTTTTTTTTTAATTACAAGTATTGATTTAAAAACCTGTAAACTACCTCTATTTCTGTTCCCCAATATTTAATAAATGGTGCAAATTTGTACTTGGTTTTGTGAAGGTGTGTTCGAACTAGTTGTAATCTTTGGAAGTATTTACAGTAAAAAAAAATTCTCTAGGACTACAAAGCAAAGATGCAATTTGTGAATTTTGCATTAAATTTGGGAAAAGCAACAACAAAACAGTTGAACAGCTACAGTAATAAAAAATTTAGAAGTACTTCAATATTTCAATAACACAAGCACTTCAAGGTACCCATGAGTGATTAATAAGGCACATTCTTGTAACGTTATTCATTGTGGTTATAGATGTCAGTATGACCAGTGAACAGACAGTGAAATGTGACTACTATGTAAACATCTTGAAAAACATCTATGAGGAGCCATGAGTAAAAAAGATCAAATTTCTGTCAAGATACAGTGCCTTTGCTCTAGTACAATGCCTGGCTGCATACTGCTGTTTTGACATTGGCATCATTGTTTGAAACTGATCTGTCATTTTTAGACTACCTTGCATGTAGATTTGTTTAATAACATGTGATTTCTGGCCAATCTCTACATTTAAAAGGCAATTATGCACTTCCCTCCTGATAAAGATATGAAAAACACTACAGCTGTGTTAAAGAACAGTTAATTTCATGTTTCTGAATCGCTTTAAACTGCTGTGGGATTATTTCTTTCCTCATATTTTTGGCTTGATACTAGATGAAACAGAAATGATTGGAAATAACAAGAAATATTCTCTAATTTCATCAAAAAATCCTCTAAAAATGCTTTGTGAAAGAACAATGTGAGTAAATTTTTATCAATTTCCACAGTTTGGCTGTGCACATCAATTTTCATGTTAGGATGAGATAAGGAAGAAATTCACACACTTCTTTTATACAATTATTCCAATCAACCATTGTGCTGTGATTCATTTGAAACAAGCTTTGGTTTGCAATACTTAATAAATGTTAACTCTTGATACTGTAAGTATATGAATTTACAATTTGGAATAAAAGGAATGCATGATACAACAAATTACAATTGTGTTTGGAATACCTTTTTCTTCTCATCATGAGCAAAACCTGGATGCCTTTTCAACTTTGAGCTGCATTTTAATTCACGAGGTAGTTATTCAACATAGTCTTACTTTGTAAAGCCATCTTTTTCAAAAAGGAAAAAGATATCTACTCCTTAACCTCTTTGCAAATTCCAAGTCATGAAATCCACTGCAGTGTATGTATGCGTGTTTGTGTGTGATACATATACAAGATTAGATAAAATGCATGTTTGTGCAAATAATGATTATGGAGGCAACATCATCTGATGCAGAGGAATATGCCAAAACAAAAAGAGAACCAAGTGGCATGGTTTTAATGGAAAAGAAGCTTAAAGGTTAATTTACTTTACATTTTCAATAATTCAGACTTTCAAAAACATAATTTTTTAATTTTTAAAAAATGTTTTACACTTAAAAACAAAGGCACATGTATGAACACAACTATCTTTCAGTTCCGATTTTATTCTAGATATGAAATTTCAGAAAAATAATTGGAAAACTCAGCCATTTTTGATGTTGCATTATATTTTCAGGAAAATTTGCACATTATTGAGATCTAGCTCAGGTAGCCAAGACTGTATTTTCTGCCAAGGATATAAGATAGTTAAAGACACAGAGCATAGGACTTTTTCTTTAAAACTAAAGTAATTATTATTGAAGAAAATTTTTATTTAAAATATGAATTAAAATTTCAGTTTACTTAGAGATGTGCATCTTCACAACCAGAAAAATTGTATTTGCATTTATTTTTTCACAGAATTCAAATTATGTCACCACATTTTTCCTATTATTAGATATACACATGCATTATATTCTTGATTTTATGAATGCCAGTATAATACGAAATGAATCTGATTTAAGAAGGTCACAGAAAATAACAATGGGCTACTAATTATTACAATGGATTTTTAAATATTTAATATAAAATACCCTACCTTTAGATAATGCAGACTTATATTTTGCAAAGTCAAACTGAGCAAAGGTGATAGTAACAATAACACTATCATCATTTTTTGTCACTTCAGCTGACTTGAAATCACTCAAAACTGGTTCACTGATAGAATTTCGAAAAATCATGTTGTTATATGCATAGGTCTATGATAATATACAGAAAAAAATAAATTAGTCTTATACATTTAATATTACTGACAAAATAAAAATGTACATATATTTTTATTCACATAACAAAATTAAATCTATTTACAGTGCAGCCCTGATAAAAAGTACCAACATAACAAATTGTTTTGTTCTAAGAAGTCTGCTTTTTAAATTTTTAAAATGAAACCCAAACTGTATACATTACTTTTTTCCAGGTATAAAGTTTTTCTTAAAAGGTTTTTCCACTTAAGATGTCTAATCTGTGAAACTACTTTTGTGAAATTATATCTAATAAGTTTTGTTTTCTTTAAAGATAAAAATATTTTAAATATCAACCGAGCTGTCCATGTATACTATAATGCAATCAATCATTACTTGTGTGAATGAAAGACACACATTTCTGAAAATTTCACATGGGTCTCATTTTACAATTTCAATTTAATTTCACGGGCTTCATATGATATAGCCTCATCAGGTAATGGTAGTATCAGTTAACTAAACAATCAAATAAATCAACACATGCATGTAGCCTATACTACAATATGCATACATTTGATGATTAATAAATTCCAACACTTCAGAAAACTGCTGGAATTGCATTAAGTTATATGCTCTATGTTAAGATGGCTCTGTTTAAAATGAGCTACCTTCTAAATTAGTTTTACTGATATCAAAGACTTCATCTTAGTCAATCTTAAATTACAACAAATTTTTAAACACTTAAATGTGATATTTATAAACAATCCAGACATATACTTTTCAAAGTCAAAAGGAGAAAAGTGACGGTAACAGTAACATTTATCATCTTGTCACTTCAACAATTATGTAATAAAATCATCTATAAGTTGCTTCTACAGCAGGGGGTTGTAGATACTTTTAGCCATGGACCAAAAAGATCTTTATTAGTGCATCACACTGGCAAGACCATTGCAAGATGTGATGACGCTTATGACAATATTTTGCAATGTCCCTATTGTTCACCAGGATAAAATTGAAGGAGGAAAACAGCTCTCCCCAGTAGGGGAAAGAAAAAAAGTAGCATTTTATACAGTTAATTTAATATTTTTTACTTTAAAGAAGTCCCAGACAGTGAAGATATGGTCATTACGGCCCTACCTGCTTTTCATTCTTCAGGTCAAAAGTAATTGATTAATTTGGTGCTCTTCTTAGGGAAGGAGGGTATGATTAGGTTACTGGCAATTTGCAGTTTTGCCAAATATGGCAACAACAGGATCTCTTCTTATAAATGATCAAATGACTGACATGCATACCATTTCATTTGTAAATAAAAATTTAGAGTGAAATATTCTTTCCCTAAATTCCCACTTCTGATCAATCTTTTTACCTCAAGAATATTTACATTTAATTGTTTAATTTCTAAATTAAAGCTGCTAGAAATAATGACAGAACTATATCCTTTGGCTACACACATGCTTTCAAACATATCTAGTGATCTCAGCTAGGTTGACCACTAGTATAGCCATGCATCTTAATAAGCATATATACTGAAACTATACATACATGCTTGTGCTGTTGATTTCAGTAGCTTGTGTACAAAATCGGTAAGATAGAGATGAAAATGTTGTTGCACAGGATTTCATAATGAGCCAGAATGCACAATTAAAAGGGCCACATTTGGCCCACAGTCAGCTTTTGACTACCCCAGTTCAACAATCTGAAATCATGCATTTGAACATTAGTAATGCAGCTATTTAAATGTATGATTTCAGACTTTTAGTATTATATATGCGTTATTTTCCATGCATCTTGGGAATACACACTTGAGATCCTAAACTAAGAATCAATACTTCCAAAGAGACACAGAGAAATCCACGAGTTTATTGGGAGAGAAGAATGTGTAGGAGATGGCAAATATATATAGAACAGAAGAAAGAAGATAAAGAGAGGGAAATTTTACAAGATAGATTTCGGTGGAAGACTTAAAGATTTTATTGATTTGGATTTCAATATCATGCTACTGCCAAAGTATACTAATTAAAAAACTCTGTAAGGGGTAAATGGCATTTATTAGAGGAGGATGAAAATAAAGCATTACCTGTCCAAACTTTAACCAATGCTCCTGAAACTGTTCTTGAAGACATTAGAGATGCTGAACAATTTTTGATGGAAAAGTTTTCTGAACTCTGAATTGCCTCCTTGCACTAACATAAATATTTTGTGTATAAACAAGATTAATTCTTTTATTTCCTTACCAAAATATCAGTTACTATTCTGTTAATTTTGATAAGCTTTAAAATACCAGGATAAATAACTTTGCAACTATTAACTTTATGTTAAATGGTATAGGATTTAAGAAATTAACTGCATTTTAAAATATTCAGAAGTACTTAAAAGAGATCTTTTCATTTTATAAAAGCAAGTTTTTACATCATATTTCTTTTGGCTCTCCGATAAATCAACTGAAGAAAGTTGAATGCAATGTCAGATCTTTTTTTACAACAGCATTTGAGTGTTGATATTATTAAATCAACCTATAATTATTAAATCTAATCTATAATAACTTTTGAGTGCTGATATTATTAAATCAATCTTAATGTGCTACTTTTTTCCCAATAATAATGCTCTACATACTTCCCTCTAAGAATTTCCTCCATTTGATAAATTGGGTAAGCCAAAACATTGATACCCTGCTGGTAGCCCAAAAATGGCTGGCTTCCTCATTCTCCAGACATGAATTCCTGCAACTTAAAGTTTAGAAGATTTCTGAAAGAATGTGTCTATGTTTGAATTGAAACCAAACATAACATGACATGTTTCTGCAATTTCTCAAAACATCTTTCATGCTACTGCTGAACATGATATAATTTTAGTAACAAAACAACCTTGAGTTTGGCATACATTTAAGTCAAGATCTCAATCGATTTTGAGGGTAAATAGGGACAGGTCCTTCTTTATCAGGAGAAAAGAAATCTGCAAGACTGGAAAGCAGTAAGTGTAACGATCATATTTAAAGGTTACAGTAAAGCAAAAAGAGAAGACAGTGGTATCTATCAACAAAAATATTAGTGAAATTCAAAAATTAAGTTAATAGAATTTTAAAAGCGTTAGGAAAAACTGGATTGGAAATAAAACCGTTAACTAAACAAGATAAATCTTTGTGAATTGAAAAGTCTCAAGAAAATCCAATCAAGCAATTGAAGAAGTTTTTTGAATGTTTTTTGCAGAAATAAATAAGTCAAAATTATGGTTAAATTTTCAACAATGATTAGCTATAGAAGATTTGTTAATTTCGCCTTTTTGGACATAAGATTCATGTTCCTGAATATTAAACTTTAACGCTATTTTAGTTTAACCAATGTATCTCAAATCACACTGATGCGGTATGTTATAAATTCCCTAAGAATTAAAGTTACAAATGGAAATTTTAAAAGCTGAACCATGGATTTTATTGATAGGTGAAAAAAATGACACAAAAATTGAACTTCTGAAGAATCTGTGCAATTTTATAACTGACAGAAGGATACAATGGAAGCATGACAAGATCTAAGATACATTGACAAAACAGAAAATGGAATTAATTTAATACTCTTTTTAAAAGAAAACAAAGCTACTAATATGCACTATTCTGTCAAATTTACTTAGCAACATTTTTCTAACTATTCATTTTATAGTCCTAAATCCAATGCCTTCTTTAATCTTTTTCTTTTATAAATATTTCCTTAAATGCCTCATAATAAATCTTGAAATTTTGGGAAATAATTAATATATTAAAGAATATAATTTATTGTAGAATTAAAAATATTAGCAGTTATAGATCACATATTAAGACAAATTCTTGAACAAATAATAAAAATAGTGCCTAACTCTGCATAGTTATAATGATACTGGTCCTGATTGAAATATCTTGCCCTGAGATTGGTTGGTTTACCTTAAGGTATGACCTTTTTTGACATAAAGGGCTTATGCTAAAAAAAAACTTCAAACTCCTATGCTAAAATCTGATAATCTCAAGTTTGTGGAATAATGGTATATTATTGCTTAGTGAGAAAATTTTGTTTTTACTTTTGTATAATATGATCCTACTTCTATAATAAAAATATTATTTTGATAAATAGCTAAAAAACATGAAATAACAACCCACTATTCTCTTAACTTATAATACTCTAAATTTCTTTCAACAAAACTAACTAACTCACTGCTCATTTTAATTTTTTTAAAATTAATATTTTGTGTTCATCCATAAATTTTAGACTACTTCAAATGAATATTTTAAAAAGCTCTGATTAATGTAATAAAAAAACCTTTGAGCCAAATATAAGAAAGAATTATTCTTTTATCCAATTTGCATCATTTTTCACAAAATTATGTTTGTGCAAAATAGCGGTATTCCTTTCAGAAATCACTATCACAATAATAAGGCTTACGTAAATTATACACACAATTTCATTACTTCAAGAAAGCTATTTTGAAAGATTAAATACCTTCAGGTGATTGCAAATATAATCCAACTGCTGATGCCAATATCCTCGACCAGGAGAATGATTTGGCAATTTTTTTAAGTCACAAACAGATTTATGTTTATCAGCTTGTTTGCCAATTACTACTGGGCGTGTTTGAACACACTTGCTGACAGTCACTGGAGTACCTTGCACATCAGCATTTTTTACTTCAGGCTTAACCATTATGCTATGATCAGCAAGATTCATATGAGAAAATTCTGGAATGTCCTTAAAAATGAAAAAAAAAAAAAAAAAAATATTAGAAATTTGAGCCATTACCTAATTTTAATATCAGAATTACAGATAGCATAGGAAGAATTAAAAATAATAGTCAGGGAAGAATTCATTTAAGCATACAGAAACATGGACATGACACATGGTATAGGTCAAAAAGAATTCTTTCAGTTTGTTCTTTTCAAATTAAGATATAATGCAGCCATAATTAAAAAGAGAGTAGCTTGAGGCTCACACAAAATATCTATTCCATCAAACTCAAAATTATTGGTGCAAATACTCTTTGGATTAGAGGGTTTAGATTTTTTTTAACCTCTTCAAAGTTTAGAATATCATCATAAGGATAAAAATGGTACAGCTGTCACATAAATAAGCAGATTTTTAATAATTCTATCTATATTGCATAAATTTAAATAAACTGATGTCGTAATTTGGCAGAAATAAAGAACTTAAAATGAGACATTACTATCTACTAATATTAATATGCTGCTCTGCTTTATGTGACAATGCTTTGTTAGTAAATTATATATAAAAAAAAAAAAAAAAGCTGCAATGATTTGCTGTACTTAAGAAATTCTAATGGGTAAAAGATAGTGGTAGAACTCAATCCGTTCACACCAGTTTGGCATATTGCTTACTAAAATATTTTTAGTTTGAAGAAAAATGAAGAAGAAGTATTTGAAGTGATAAATTTTTAATTATAGCATTTATTTAGGCAACTCATTACAAACGTATGCATATAGATAAGACTGCTTCATAAAATTATTTTAATTTAACATAAAATTTTCTTTTCTAAAATACAACCTCTGTCCAGAAAGTTCGGTGAATGATGTCATAATACTCATGGTTGTAAGACTGAGCAACTGGCACATCCTGTGCTGCACATTCAAGTCTGAACCACTCCTTCCTACAAGTGTGTTTATTGTGAGGAAACAGCTCACTGTAGGTACTGTGCATGCGGTCGAAACTCAAAATGGATCAGCGAATGAATATGCTGTGCTGTTTCAGACTTAGAAAATCAGTGAAAGATACTCATGAAATGCAGAACGTGCAAACACGAGTTTACAAAGAAATGACACAAAAGAGAACTGCTGAACAAATTTACAAAGAACATGCTGTCACCTTGAAGTGTGTACATGAATGGTTTAAATGCTTCCGAGAAGGGTGAGACACAACTGAAGCCCCCTTTGATGTGGTTGGCCCGCAACTGCATGCATCCCAAATAATGTACAGAAAGTGAAGGGGCTTTTGGCTCAGGGTCATCATGTGACAGAACAAATGATAGCAGAAAAAGTGAGAATTGGTTGTGAGATGGCCTACCTCATAGTGACCCACAATTTTGGTAAATACAACCTTTGCTTACAGCTTGTAATAGCGGAACAAATGCAACTTCAGTTTGACACCTGTGAAGACTTCATCAATATGGTGGATCGAAACTGAAATTTATCATCATGAGTGACAAGGCACGACCCTGAAGGCAAGCATCAGATTATGGAGTGGCGGTGTCCAGGGTTGCCGAAATGCAAGAAGGTGTGAAGTGAGAAATCTGGCATTAAGACAATGTTCATGGTGTACTTTGAAGATCTCATCCATTACTCCTGCCAGAGGGCACAACATTAAATGCTGCTATGTAAGTGGAAATACTGAAATGTCTGCTGCAACGTTTCAAGTGGGTGTACCCCCAGTACACCAAGCAAGGCACTGGACCTTGCTCTATGATAATGCGAAGTCACACACTGCCTTTCTGCTGCAGCAGTTCCTGGCCAACAGGGAGTTATATCCCTGAATCACCCACCCTACTTTCCATACTTGTCTCCCCTGGACTTTTTCTTGTTATTCAAATTGAAATCAGTCCTGAAGGGCCAGAGGTTTCCAGACATTTCAAACATCTAAAGTAATATTACGAATTATTCCTGCAGTTTCCAGGAATTGTACAGCCGTTCCAAGATGTGCATTATCACCAATTGAGATTACTCCAAAGGACAGTAACAACTGTTTTATGCAAGATAACAATCCATTGTAACTACAGACATATTCACCAAACTTTCTGAACAGAGGCTGTATAATATAGTACAGCAAACCAGTTGTTAAAATTATAATATTTATCCAGTAATTTTGTTTTAAACCGGTGGTTCTCTGCCATTTTTGTCCCATGTACCCCTTTTATTATTGCTAGATGATCATTCTTCCCCTTTCAAAAACTTGAAAAGTATTAAACTTATATTATTTTTAAATGTGTTTCATAAATTATAAGTATGGAAAATGTTGATAAATACCAAAACTTTAATAAAAGTAGTTTTTTTATGTATTCATAAAATAAAACTAAATATTTAATAATTAAATAAAAGGCTGGCCACATTACCCCCCAAAACTATGAAATCCCCCCAGGGGCATTCTGGTTGAGAATTCCTGTTTTAAGCCTCATCTTAAATAAAATTTATTGTACTAAACTTAATTTTCTAACGTTTTAAACAACTAAATTCAGATAACAAAGGAATGAAAAAGAAATGTTATGCAATGCATGCAGATGACCTTATCAATACTTCAGCTGCCATTGATTTGTTACCACTTATTTAAGGTGTTTAACGTCTCTTCTGATCAACTCATGAATAAAAGTATCAAGCTACGGATACAATACAAAGTCTGGGTTTTCCGGAATATAGATCATCAATTTAAATCTGGTAAGATGGCACGCAGAAATGATACAATTAAAAATATGAAATTGTAATTTATGAAATAAAGAACAATTATGATCTATCAAAATTTACAAAAAGAAAAAGCTTAATATTTATTTGTTTACTTTATTAAACCTTTCTTTCAATGTAAGTTGTTTAAGATGCTTCCACAAAAAATTCAAAAAGTTCCTTTTTGTTGTGTCATATATAGTGGACTTTCCAATGCCATACTTCTCACATAATTTTAAGACGGATAGGCCTTTATCCATTTTTTGCAGTAATTCCACATTTTGTTTAATGGACATTGAAACATGCTTTCGCTTTGTGGATCCTTTGGCAGCTTGAGTATAATAAACTCTTTTTGACATAATCGAAAGTTCAAGTTTAATTTTTATAAAATTATTCTAACAGTCTGCAAAAAATAATAAGCCAGATTCAATGAGAAGATTAAGGAGCAGGGCAATCTGCAACATTAACTGAAATGCCTTAGATAATTTTAGCCTAGGTTATACCGTCCGTTACACATTAAACGCGCACGTGTAAACGCATTATGCGTTTACGCATGTGCATAAAGTTTGTAGCTTTGAGGTCCGGATTATAGATCATTTCGAATTATGGATGTTCGGATTATAGATCATTCCGGATTACAGACTTTGTACTGTATAAGTATTTCTGGAATGGATCCAAGAAATGCAAGATTCTTTTTTCAATTTTTGATAGCACAGTTTGATATAGGATAGTTGACAGCCTTATTTAGGTGCTAATGAAGCATTTATGTATTGTACTGCTTCGATCACCCGCCGTACAGCCCGGACTTAGCGCCGTCCGACTATCACTTGTTCCTGAACATGAAGCGCGAGCTTGGTGGCAAGCACTTTGGATCTGACGATGACACGAAAAATGCTGTGGAGTCGTGGTTATCGAAACTGGTGGAAAGTTTCTTTGATGATGGTATACAAAAACTGGTCACCCGCTATGACAAGTGTTTGATCATTGGCGGAAACTATGTTGAAAAATAGTTTAAGACATGTATTTTCATGTAAAAATAAAATTGTATTGAAAAATTGTTTTACTATTTTTTTTTTCAAAACGGTACTTAGTTTTCGAATATGCCTCGTATAATCATTTTCAATATCTATTTCAAATGTTATATTTGATGCTTTATCTAAATTTAACAACTCTAACAGTTTGCATATCTTTCAACGAACTGGATGCATTGTATACAGGACCGCGGCAAGCCTAATCAGCGCCGTGGTGCAAATATTTAGCGAGCGCCTTTATGCAGTGACGATATTAAAAGGACATCACTTATGGTTGACATTTAAAATGAAGCATTATTAACATTGAGACATTAGGATTTTTTTTTTGGAAGCAGGCAAGATGATAAATGTGCAACACCTTGACTGGGAATTGAACCACGGACCTCTCAATTACGCGTTGAGTGTGCAGAACACCACATCACGAAGGCATGCCAAGAAGGCGGAAGAAATACCTTATATATTCCCCCTTTTAGAGGGCGAATGGAGTTTCTAGGGGACCCAGTCACCAAATCCTGGATGTGGAGAGTCATCATTTACCACCATTTTAGTTTGGGTGCCACTTGTAGAGACATTAGGTAATATTTTTTTTTTTTTTTTTTTAAACAGGGAAGATGAAAAATATGCAACATCTTCGCCGGGAATCGAACCACGGACCTCTCAATTACGCGATGAGCGTGCAGACACCCACACTGCGAAGGCATGCGAAGAAGGCAGGAGAAATACCTTATAATATAATAATAAGAAAAACCAAAAAAATTATATTTATTTATTCTTTACAAAAATTAAATCGCCTTATTGAAAATTAATCAAATTTACATTAAACTAAAATGATCTTTTTATGATTGTGTTATAACACAATGGTTGTCCATTATTTGTGCTAAATCGTAATGTTTGGCGGCAGCATAAATGTGATAATAGTATTACGAACTCTATAATGGCATTACAAATCTCCCTTCACTAAAGTTTTCACAGGAAAAATTTTGTCTAAAATTCTAACTTGAGCAACTTGAGTTAAATTGGTTACATTAAGCTTTCCAGTTAGCTAAATGCTGGATGGTAAGGCATTTACTGTACTCTTATTTGTATTTGTGTTATTACATAAAAGACATAATTACAATGTGTATGTATGTATGTTTATATTTGAATGATTAAATGATTTTCAAGTTCCTAATACCTAAAATTGTCAAGCTATATCATCATATCTTATGTTGCTAAATCATACAATTATGTATAAAATTATTTGTTATGTTTTTTAATATCATCTATTGTAATTACATTAAAATCATTAATGCAAGGAAGCCATTTAATATGCTAAAAATCCAAAATATCTGATTTAAATCAAAAACATGATGTAAATTTAAAAAAAAAAAAATCTGATTTTTTTTAAAATCTTGATTTTGTTAAACACAGTTTCAATATAGGGTTCACTACAAAGATATTACCACTTAATGTAAAAGGCAATGTAAACGGAGGTTGAGTAATATATTTTACATACCCTCTGAGTTTCTCACCAGTGACTGAGTAATTAAATTATTGAATACTGAGAATGCCACATGGGCTCAGTCCCAGGTGAATGAGCTGGCTGCAAGGTTTGTTTTCATAATTTTTTTCCATGTACAGGATGACACAAAAAGCCAGTTTCTATCATTAAGTTCTCCACAAAGGTATTCCTACTTTTGTATGCTATGGTGTGTTTGAATAGCCTAACCTTGTGCATTATCAGAGATAAAACTATGTTAGTACATATAATGTGACATTAAAAGCATGCTTCTTTTTCTTTTTTCCATTGTGACTACCTTCATAGTGTAAAACAGGGATGGGCAAACTTTTTCGGTGGCACCCCCCCAAAAAAAAATCGAAAGAAAAAGTTTGGCGGGCCAAGATAAATTTTTCTAAAATTTTAAAAACAATATACAAGTATTACAATTTAAATATATAATATATTAATGAAATATATTAATGAATTTTGTTTCTAAAAGTATTGCAATTTTGTTTCTAAAAGTTCCTTATATTGAGGTTCGAAGTGACATGTACCGATTCTAAGGAACGGGGCTAAATGCTCATCTGTCAGTCAGTCTACTTCTGAAATAATTCTTTCTAAGGTTCATAGCTGAAAACACTTTAGCACTGGTTTTCTAAGCGTAAGATATTAAATTTGGGAAACTTACTTTCGATAATGATTTTAAAACCCTAACTTTGGCATATTTAGAAACAACTGCTTCTGATGATGATTAGATTGCAACTCAATTAATTCAAGCTGCAAATCTGACCTCACTGCTTCACAATTTACGTCGAAAGGCATGGTAAAAATATCCAATTCTGTTTGAATATCACTGAAATCTTGAAATCTCCATTCAAACTCAAAATGCAGTTTTTCAAGCCATCTTCATAATTCTTAAGCATCTTTCCTTTACTGAGGGTATTGCATTTAACCTCGGGAAATGAGACAAATCATTCTTAGCTAGCTGCCCAGCAAACAAATTAAGTTTTAGTTTAAAAGCATTGAGATGGGCTCAGATATCGTCAATAAATTGATTTTTTCCTTGCATCTTGACATTCAAGTTGCTCATATGACAAAGAAGAACTGAAAAATGCAAAGTCCAAAAGCCATTCTGTGTCTTCTAACATCTCACACTCTGCAGAACACCATTTCTCATGGAAGAACGACACAGTGTTGTCTTTCAGCTGCCAAACTGGCTTGAAAACACATCTTGCGCTAAGCCACCTTACTTTCGTGTAATATAATACATGACAGTAGTCAGATTGTACAGACTGAAGAAAATCTCGAAATTGCCTGTGAGTAAGCCCACAAGATCAAATAGTATTTACAAGTTTCACGACTGCATCAACCATGAGTTTCATATTCAATGCAGATTTACACAAAGCATTTTTATTAAAGATTCCAAGAAATCCAGATTTTTTTCCTGTCATGTTTGGTGCTCCATCAGTCGTAATATTGCATATATTTGTTATAGACACTTTCAAAGCCCTTCCTGAAATTCACGTAAAACATCCCATCCCGTTCTAATTCCTTTTAAGGAAGGCATGCACGCCAATTGCTCGGTAATTTCAAAGGTCTCATCAACATGTCTTATAAATAATATTAATTCAGCAGTATCATTTATATCAGCGCTTTCATTCATAGCTATGGAGCAAAATTTAAACTGGCCAGTCTTTGACTCTAATTGTGATGTCAAATTTTTATCGATGTCTTCAATTCTAGAAGTCACTGTTTTTCGAGATAAGCTTACAGTCTCAAAATTATTTTTCTTTTCTGGACATAAAACATTACACACTTGAAGCATGCATTATTTAACGAACTCCCCATCACTGAGAGCTTTATTATTTTCAGCAATATTGTATGCTACAATGTAACTTGCATGTGTAGCTGCTTCTTGGATACTGTTTAACTTCTTGATAAAATTTTGTCGATCTGGTAATTTTTTACAAAGGCTTTCTGCATTTTCTTTTCTTTTATATTCGACACTGCTTTGTAATTGGAATTCTTATGATTAGATGTGAAATGACGGGAAATGTTATATTCTTTGAAGACTGTTACAGCTTCATTGCAAATGAGACACACTTTATCTTTTACAACTGTAAAAAATATTTCCGGGACCATTTATCATTAAAAGCACGGCACTCTGATTCAACTTTACGATTTTAATAGTCATTTTGGGGTTGAAATATTTTACAAATAACCCAAACAAGCATTAGCTAAGCTATACTTATAATAATAATAATTTCACATATATACTTTTTATAATATTCACAATGATGCTATATGTCCACAATCTTTCCATATGCAATCACTAATATTAGAATTCGTGTCAAAAGGAGAAGTCGCTGGTTGGAGCTTAAAATGCGCAGTCTGCCATACGAGGTCTAATTCACCTATATTGGATTCCCATATGTCGCTTTCCTAAGCTGTCTGTGCTTGCTATTCCCATCAATTTATGTTTTGTAGAACAAAAATAGAGAAAGTAAAATGATTATCAGTCCTTTGAAAAAAAGGAAGAAAAAAATATTTAAACAAACTAGAAAAGGAGATGGATATACTATAATATATTTCTTTTAATTTGCCTTGAACTGGCAAATTAAAATTCTATCCCCAGGCCGGATAGAACCTTCCGGCGGGGCGGATTTGGTTTGTGGGCCATAGTTTGCCCATCCCTGGTGTAAAACATAAAGATTTTAATGACTTTCATCAATAGATATCAAATAGTATATGCTGGTTATTATGTGTCACTGTATCATCAAGAGATGATCTAGCAGATATAAATGTGCATGTAGTAGTAGTAATGTAGTGACAGGTTTATTACTGCAAGCAGTAAACTGAAGAGAAGTAATCAGTATCTCAGTGATACACTTTGTATTACTGCCATATCTACATGCATATGTAACTTACACAGAAAATTAATATACTCATTTATGTGGCCAATCCAGTATTTATAGAACTACAAAAAAGTAACCAAATTAAATGTAAGCCATACAAAACAGAAAAAATAATAATCTGAATGGTTTCAGATTTTAATGGTTGCTCAAAAGGGTTTGTTAGAAATTTTTACACTCTTGCTGAGCCAGTCTACCAGTCTGCTATTGCACTCATTCCAGCTAACCCTTTTCCTTTTTGGTGTTTATAGCTTTATTATTATGCAGCATTTTCTTTGCACTTACACCATATAAAATTCAACAGTAAAATTACAAAAATTTAAAAAGCAGCATACAAGCATATGTTTAGAATTCCCATTGTGTGTTTGCACATATGGTTTCTATTTTTTCAGTTCATCATATTAATATTTAGTTTTCTTAATAAGATAGCAAACAAATCTTTTTTTTTTTTTTTCAATTTTATCATTAACATTTTGTGCATTAAATTTATTAATTAAATATCATGTTCTTTGTACTTAACAACTAATATTCAATTCAATGGCAAAATTACAAAATATTAAATACAAAAATTCAATGGCAAAATTACAAAATATTAATTCTTTAGAATTTCCAACAGGCAGCCTCGCACATTGGAGGTAAAACTGTTTTATTCTGTACAGTATTGCCATTGCTTGCTTTCAAATCGAGTCTGTTAACTAAAAATTTATTTATTAAATATCCCATTCTTTGCACTTATAACACAAAAATTCATTTCTATGGGAAAATCACAAAATATTTAAAGACGGTATAACTTTACAATTTTCAATAGACAGTCTCGTGTGCTGGAGATAAAAATGTATGTACAGTATTTCCACTGCTTGCTTTCAAATTGTTTTGTTAGTCAAAAAACTCCTTTACGTTTTACAAAATATGAAATAAATAAATAAAAAAATATAAAAGCATTCTATAAAAATATTTGATATTTCTAATTAGACAGATTATTTTTAGTTATAGAGATAGATGAATTAAATGTATTTTTATTATTTAAATCAATCTGATTCAAAAGTAAGAAATCATATGCTTAAAAACTGCATCTGCTGCTTTCAAATATCCTTGTTTGTTAATCCACAACAGACAGTCAATTTGAAAAATAAATATCTTACATTTTGCAGAATGGTAAGAGACTCGAATGAAAAGTAAAATGACACATTTACGGTGATTCAAAGCACAAATCCCATTTCAAGACTAATAGCCCTTTCAAGCTTTTCAAAAAAAAAAAAAAAAACCTGTACAAAATATAAACACTTACTTCATTGTATTTTTCTCTGAAAAGCATAATATCAAGAAATATAAAATGTTTATTATATAATATAATATAGTTCTTTTTCTTGATACAGAAAATATATTCTCACTGACAAATGAATTTGGTTTTATCATTTTTAGCACATCAAAATAACCAGAAATTGTTCTCTATTAATACAATTCATAAAATTTTAAAAACATTTGTCTTACTTCTTCACCAATTTAAACACCAAAGCTTTATTATAATAAAAAAACTTCTTTACCTTAGCATTATCTTCCAGCTTTTTCCCACAATATTGGCAAAATGTAGCAATTATTGGATTCTGTTCTTTACAGAAATAACACACTTTAACAAGCCTTTCTCCACACTGGATGCAATATTTAGAGGTAACAAAATTCATTTTGTGACATGAGATACAACACTGCAGAGTTACTTCACATTTGCTACAACAAAAATGGGGTTCAGAAACAGCAGCACTTGTTTCTTTTCCAACCTAAGTTGGAGAAAACATAGTAAGAATTCTTGTTTGTGTAATGTTATTATATACAGTAGAAGTAAAATTAAAAGAATGAAATGCATAAAAAAGAAGAAACATGGTTTTTTGTTTTGTTAGATTTTGAAAAGAAGCATTGTGTTCATTTAATATACCAGATCCTATCCTAGCAAAACACTCATGCTTTGGAAACTGAGGGTATAAAAACAGAGAGAATCTAGAAGTAGCCCTTGATAAATGCTACCATAAGCCAAAATAAAAGGCCATTCATTTATCTTTCAAAAACAATTGTGTACAGTGGATTTGCAGATGATTGCCATTTAGTAAAACATGGTCTTTAATTTCTTTCAGATTTAATGAATGTATTACTAACAAACAAACTAAGTGATCTAAAAGCAATAAATGAGCTTAAATCTTTATTTAGCTTGTTATAGTAACATATCTAATTAATATAAATAAAAACATATTTAATTCGTTGCACATTCATATGGCAATTTTTATCAAAATTTGTAACATAGCAATAGTTAATAAAATATGTTCCAAATGCAGTAAAATTCCTTTAATCTACACACTTTGGGACCAAAGGTTGTGCATATTAGGGAATACTGCAGATTACATGTCATATTTTCCTGAATTTTGTTTACTTTCTCACCTTTCTAATATTTACATTTTTAATTACATTTGGATTGCTTGCACATAAGTAACTAACCAAATCATATTTAGAATGGTTTAATCAGGATTCACTGAATATAAAACTAGTCTATTTTTAATACATTTAAATAAATAAATAATGTCAAGTGTAAAAGAGAAAAAAAAAAAATGCAGGGATAAAAAGTAATTTTTCTAAGGAAATAAAGAATTTTTGTTTAAAAACATATAAAAAAATTTTTAAGTAAAACAAACTATACATCCACACACAGAATTACTTTTAAAGTAATTTTTGTGCTCTTAAATGAGATAAAATATATTAATAAATTAAAAACTGTTTATAAAAACCACAGCAGCACATTTTTTCCAAATTGAATTAATATGCAAGAATACTACTAGGTTTGCACATGATGTTAGATGAATAATCTAGAATTAAAATTTTGGATTTGTTCAATGAATATTTCTCTGCTTTCATTCTTTGTTGTCACATTTTTGATATTTAATGCAAAGAGAAATCTCTGCAAAGGCTACTCTTACAATCTATTTCCATTTGCTGATTGTGTAAACAGCTTGTTCGTTGCACAGAATGTAATTAAACCAACTATGAGGTACTTTTAAGTTAGACTTCCATGTCTAAAAACTTGCAGATGAATATAATTTTTTAATATATTACCCATATAAATGCAAAATTTACTTTAAAAGATAATGGAATAGACAGTCAAATGTAACAATTTACATAAAATGAAAAATTCACAGATTCATCATTTAAGTTTGCTGATCTGTGTTCACCATACGCAGAAAATGCCAAATAACTTTATTAACTAATTAAATTTGTTTCTTTTTTTTTAATCAAAACATATTATAAATATAGTGTTTCATTAAAAAATATATCTGTATAATTGCATAAAAAATTACTGTTAAATTTATCATTATGAATTTTCTAACTGGAATTTTATTTCTTTCCAGTCAAAAATAAGTGTGGATTATAAGCATTCGTGAATTATCAGAACTCTACTGTACCAAATGTTACATTAACTGGTGCAGAATTTCGAAAAAACATTTTCATTATATTTTACATTTTAAAATTGAAAAAAAAATTATGTTAATCATAAATGCTTCTTTGATGTGTCACTACAAAATCTAAAATTTCCAGATTATTTTTCTTTTGCCTTCTTTGATAAAGTAATAGAATTTTGTACGAGAGGATGTTGAATGAGAAAGATATTTACAAACTGTGCTAGTACAAAAACTACAGTCATTACATATAACTAAACTGGCTGGGATGGAAAGACTTTTAAACTTCATACATTATACTCTGAAGAGTTAAATGAATAAATAATTGAATCTTAGAGCATAAAAGTTCAATGATTTAAAAAAAATTAAAGCATATTACTTTTACACTAAAAATACAATGCCTAAACTTATATCTGATTTTTAAATTAAGTTAAAGATAAAAGACATTTCCAAAAGATTTTCTTTAAAGTATTAAGTCACAAATAACAGTACACATTTCAACTAGAACAATTTAAAATATATCCCTTAATTTTATATACTTCAATTTAATTTTGTATTGTATAGAATATTTTTAATCAGGATAAACAATCAATAAATTAACATAAATAAAAATGCAATAGCCCCTAAAAAATTCATAAGATCAGGAAGAAATAGACAGCTACTTATATACAGTTTTTTATGCTTCCAGATAGTATTATATACACCCTTTCCAGAAATAAAATGCTACATTACTTCTATTTCACATAATGGATTCTTTTGCTCTACATGCTTTATCTCAACAGTTTGTATGTATGAATTTAATTATAATCAAAGTAGATGATAAGAGAGAACAGCGCATAAGCATTAAATTTTAGGTAATTTCTGATTATACACATATAAAAATTTGCTAACTCACTGGTGACTTTATAAATTAGAAAAAAAAAAAGAAAAAAAAATTGTTTAAAAACTGTAGTTCATAAATAATAAGAAAAAGGGTACTTACATATTACCACAACCACCTTAATAGAAGTTGTCACATTTTCAGAATAGAATATGGCAGACACTGGTAACCATGCATAACCATGCTTATAACATTCCTTCACTCAAGTAATGTCACCATTTTTATATGTGTTCTTTCTGTTGTATTCCAAGTTCCAATGTTTTTTTATATACAAATCTTGACTTTTTTGGGGAGCTTTAAACTCAATTTTAAAGCAAGTGCTTGTGAAATTTGCCAGCAATGGAAGAAGCTGGGGTAAAACTTCAGGAATGCAGTATTCTGTTACAAAATCCCTAAAGGGATTTTTAAGCAAAAAAAATTGCTGTGTACTTGGAAAGAAGAACAGCAAAAAAAAATTTCCAAAAGATTTCATGAAAAATATCTTTTATTTTTTAATGTACCATATAATTTTCATTTAATATTTAAAATTCATATTTTAAATTGTTAAAGAATATTTTCTTTTGAGAGGTTGATAATGTTTGCTGGCTTACAATAAGTATTTTATAGTTTGGAAGGAGGTTCTTGAAAAGGTCATGAAAATAAGCAACTTGTACTCAATAAGTTTTACTTTTTCATTTAAGAAAAATTGCCAGGCAGTGACAGGTGACGTAGAACTGGAGCACCTGGCATCTGCTGTCTACCAGAAGCAAGCAGGTGCATGCCCCTGGTCCTCCACTATCCATCTTACCAAAGAATTAAAGGAGGTGGGTCAAGGTGGTTGTGTTTGATATACAATTACCACACAAAAAAGCATTTTATACAAAAACTTTTATGGAAAAAAAAAATCTTTATGGCTGATATTTACATTTTTACTGCCAGTGGATACTGCTCTAGTATGATACTCAGCATGTAGTTAGCACATACTATTATCACATGTATACTCAAAAATACATAAAACATAACAATTGAACTGAATGTTGAAAGTGAGGATATGGATCGCCAGAAAGTTTCAAATTTCACTATAAGTTTAGAAAAAGTATTACTGAAACACTCAAATGCTAAATCAAGCTTTAGTGAATATGCTTTTGGCTAAATAGAACCTATAAATGATTCAAAAATGGCATCAAAAGAATTTGACTGTGCATTGTGACAACGAGCCTGCTCATATCTTGTATGCTGTAAAGCAATACATGGCATAAAAAACATAACAATTCCCTATCATTTTCTTACATGGTATATGTAATTTCCTACCCTTTTTCTTACCTAAAAATATTAAAAATCTTTCCTCTTTCTTTTTCCTAAAATAAAAATGAAGCTAAAAGGAAAAAAGAAGCACTATAAATGAAGTCCAACCAACCCTGTAGACAGTACCAAATGCTCTAGCAAAAGATAAATTTGTCAAGTATTTCAGATCATGAGAATAACACAGGCATCAGTATTAACAATCTAATGGCAATTATTTCAAAGGTGAAGAATGAAAAAGAATATAAGGTATGTTAATAAATTTTTACAAAGAAATTTTGAAAACTTTTAAGTAGTCATTTTGAAAAATATATAAATCAAACATTTACCAAAAAGTAAGATTCATTATGAACATAATTCTTTTTATCATGTTCATTGTGTTCTGTCTCATCACTGGCTACAAAAACTTTTTGATCTTCAGATGATGAAGAATCTTCATCAGTTACATCTAGATCTTCAATACATGTTGTTACAATTTGGAGATCTTCATCTTCCAAAAGTGGATGACTACAAGATGTTTCAGCAGAAATTCCAAGCTGTTTTCCTACAGCTTCAGTTTTCTCATCATTACCAGTTTTATCATTTAAATTACATTTTTCTGTTTCACTGGATGATCTAAGTAAAATTTTAAAACAGTTAATATTAGCATTTCTATCTTTTTTTTCATGTACCATAGAATAAAAAATGTAAATATCATAGGTTAGGGGACAAAAAAAAAAAAAAAAAAAAAAGAGTAAAATAGGGAATGGAATAATATAACAGCAATATGTCTAAAATCTTATACATGCCTAGAAATTGATAAAAATCAAGGTAAAGCATAAAATTCCCTAAATATCCCAATTTGGGGCCATACGAAATTAGAATTCTGCTTTTGATTTCACAGCACTTTCGTCTTATGACGGAATGACATATTTCTTCTTATGAGACAAAAATTACAATTTTCATGATAAGTTACTTAAAGAAGCTGACATAATTTAGAAATTAGCACAGTTCAGTAATAAAGCTACTGAATATGCCTATCTAAAGTACAGACTGCAATTTATTTTTACCTGGACGTTTCATAATGATAATTCTGGATGGCCCACTATCTTTTGTTTTTAATCTCTGCATGTGTTGACGGTTTAAGACTGATACTGTTTATGTAAACTGATCTGAGTTAAGACTTTACTGTTGAGTACAAGATTTATCAGTTCAAAGGAAATATCTCAGGGTTCACATTGCGATGATGAAAAAGAGAATATGAATACACTGGGTATCTTATAATAAAAGGTATTAATTACATTTTGATTATCTTTAAATACAGGTACATAAATTACTAAAATTAAATAAAATGAAAAATTATAATTTTCAGCACTTTTTCAATTACTTTAATAAATAAAATTACAATTATTTTGCACTTTGTTAACAGACTGAACCAAATGTTCTTTGCAAATATTTCATATCTTTTGCAGAGAAGCTCAGTTTTTTCTGTCCTTAATATTTCATATGCTGTACACTTTTTTTATAAATGTGTATAATCTTCTTAGTAATTGGTTCAAGATAACAAATGTTGATGACCATTTTTTCTCTCAACTTTTAAAAGATTACTGGCATCTTTGATTCCTGCACATTTAAAAAAAATAATTAACATGTTATTATTGCATTTTCTTATTGTTAAATATTCTTATTGTTAACCACTTGCCTGATTATCCCGAGTTATCCCGGGTTCGTATATATTGCAGTTAATTATTGTCCCAAGAAAACTCAGGCGAAGCAGAATTTGTTAGCACAATTTGTTTTATCATGGATTTACTCGGCCTGGAGGAAATGAAAGGAAATATTCAGCTTTTATTGGCAGTTTGCCAAGTTTTGATGGTTTCCCGGTTCTTTTGGCCGGACTGGTCACATGTTTTCCCTATTGTCTAGTATACATCGGCTTGTGGATTAATAATATCTAAAGAATGATAGTTGAGAAAAGTAAAATAATGGCAATGATGCAAGATAGCGAAAGCGATGATTTTTCAATTAGTGATTATAACCTCAATGCATTTTGCAGATGTTATTCCTGCTACCAAAAAACAATCAAATCAAATGAGACAGTGTTCTCTGTCCTCCTGTATTCCAGAGGTAAGCCAGTAAGAAAAGAGACCAGATACCAGTGTGTAGAATGTCAGGTATCACTTTGTGTTGTCTCTTGTTTCAAAAACTATCATACAACGACTAATATTGAATTTTTTTTTATTTGCCCAAGATAACTCGGGATAGTAAACTAATATTAAAACTAAATGCTTTTACACCTGTAAAAAATTAAAAATTCAACTTAAAACCTATATATTTCGTTTTGTTTCGTTTCCTTGTATTTAATAATAAAATTAAAAAATGTGATGATTTTTTGCAATTTTTTTCAAAAAAAAAAAAAATTGTAAGGGAAGTGGTTAAATCAGTACATAAGGACAGTTACTTCATATAATTATAAATATATGTATGTAAGTGTGCCAAGTGAACTGAGGCCACAAAATCAATTGAAATAAAAATGAGTATTTATTTGCCTTGGCTGCTAAGTTTGCTCTTCATTATGGATCTAGATTCTACACCAGCACATTGCTACGTCTTTCACATTATGATGATGATATGCCATAGTTCTCCATCTATGTAATCATATGTCTCTTCAGTATTCTAAGACTGCTTATCATTACATATACGTATATGCAAGATATAACAAAATATGATAGCTGCTTTAAGAATAATTGGTGACCTTAAAATTAACAATTCTATATTTTATGCTCTCCCAAATTCGAGATTGTTCTAAATTACATAACACTGCTTGAAAAAGGTAACTAAAATTAACCAGTCATGGCTTAGCTTCACATATGCACCTATGTAGTATAAATAAGGCATTACGACCAATGATGCCTTCCTTTTCCTAGCTTTTACCGTGCTAACAACTTTGTGCCACTTAAGCTGTCTAAGATGCCTTTTAAACCAGTATACTTATTGTATTCAACGATGATTGAAAAGTAATTTGTCTGCGAAAGAGATGATTTGAGATTCAACGATGATTGAAAAGTAATTTGTCTGCCAAAGAGATGATTTGAGATGTGTAAAAATAAAGATGATGTTTCTTCAATTCAGTTTTGTTAGCTGCTTCATCAAGCCTTCACCCTCAGCCACATGACTGCATTAAAATATTATATATATGTAAAAGATTAAATTAGCAGTTTAAATTTCCTTCAATATTCTAAAAATAATAACCCCTATCTGCCCTGCATCATTTTGAGATTAATCTGTGTCACATTCCTAAACAATTCTGATGATGTAAATGGAACTATAGCTCAAACAGCCAATAGTAATTTTATAGCAGTATTAACTATCCAATCAAAATGCATTGAGAACCGAAACTAAGTCAGTCTGAAATAAGATTTCTTCCTGACCATAACACACTTGCTTTCTACGCTTTTGCCTTAAACAATTTATATAACTATCAGTAGTTACACTTTTAGAAGCAAAAGTCCATAGATAACAAGTAACATGATCAATAATGTGAATATAGTTCTTAGTAGAATTATAATACTTTAAACCATCAACAGTATCAATAGATAATATTTTAAAGGGTTCGCTAACAGATGGCATATTTTGCATTAAACCAAATTTCTTTTGTTTAGATTTCTTATTAAACTGACATACACTGGTGTGCAAAAATTAAGGACGAAGTCGAAAAATTAGCATATCAGATGAACGAAGAGGCAGAGTGGACAGAAAGACCAATCAGGAGATTAAGTAAGGTGATGTATGGTAGCACATGCGCAGATATGCAGGTAGACGTAATGGGGGAGTGTCTGAGTAGTATAAAGCATGTTGTCGGTGTAAGATCAGTATTTCTGGCAAAGAGATTGCACACCATATAGCAGTTCAAATCACACCGAGTTGCTGCCTCAGCGAGAAATGGCGAATAATCGATCTGTTAGACAACATCTGGATGCTTTTACCCGAGGTCGAATCATTGGGAAGTTGGAGGAAGGCCGCAGTGTGACAAGTGTGGTTGCAGAGTTCGGAATTGCTCACAGCATCGTTTCACGACTTTGGAGACAATTTCAAACTGCAGGAACAGCTATCCGGGGGTTTAGTAGTGGTCGTCCACGAGGAACCACACCCGCAGATGACCGGTATATTGCTATACAGGCCAGAAGAAATAGGCGGCAGACAACGGGAGAAATCGCTAGACACACGACACAGGCGACTGGACGACCGATATCGCGTTTTACCGTGGCCAGAAGACTGCACGGTGGTGGTCTGTTTGCACGACGCCCTGTACGGTGTGTACCTCTAACGCCTGCCCATCGGAGAAGGCGTTCTCTGTGGTGCCGGGAACACCGGAATTGGAGAGACAATGAATGGGGACGAGTACTCTTTACAGATGAGAGCAGATTCAGTCTGAGTAGCGATTCTCATCGCATACTCATCTGGAGAGAGCGGGGAAGCCGCAATCATCCCTCGAACATCATTGAAAGGGACAGGTATGGAGGTGGCGGTGTTCTCGTTTGGGGAGGCATCATGCTTGGTAGTCGTACAGACCTTCACATCTTCGACGCAGGTTCAGTCAACGGGACCCGTTATTGTAACGAGATTCTTCTTCCATGTGTGCGTCTTTTTAGAGGCGCTATGGGTCCGCAGTTCCTTTTCATGGACGACAATGCACCATGTCATCGCACAGTAGCTGCCAAACAGCTCTTAGAGAGTGAGGATATTGAACGTATGGATTGGCCGGCACGATCTCCGGATCTCAATCCCATCGAGCATGTATGGGATTTTCTAGGCAGACGCTTGGCAGCTCGTACCTTACCACCAGTAACGATTCCAGAGCTTCGATTGGCGCTGCAAGACGAATGGGCAGCAATGCCTCAACAAATCATTGACACCCTCATTCTCAGCATGGGCAGACGCTGTGAAACCTGCCTAGCAGTCAGGGGAGATCATATCCCCTATTAAAGACCGTATGTTTCTTGCTGGACACCCATCACAGGGATGCTTCGGCCTTCAGTCGCATTGCGCTCCATGCTACTTTTTGAATAAAGCTTCTTTTTATCCCTCCGATTTCGCTTTTAGTAAGTGTTGCTTACATTACTCATGTCCTTACGTATTGGGGATCTTACGGTATTAAATGTGTTGATTTGGAAAGCTTTTGTACAAAGTTATATTGAAAAAACCGTCTCGTCCTTAATTTTTGCACACCAGTGTACTTCACAATGTTTATAATAATTTCAAACAACTTGTACAATCCCTGGCTAATAATATTGAGGAGATAATAAATTTAGCACTGAGGACATGTCACTATGACCGAACTGAATATGAGCTTTTTCAAGTAGTTTAGTACGAAGAGACATTGGTACTACATAGGTGCATATCTATGCAGTACCAATGTCTCTTTGTACTTCATTCTAAATACAATCTTATTAAAACCTTGTTTCTTAATAATTAACACATCATTAATTTTCTTATATTTAGGATTACGAACATTATCTAAATTTTGATAATGATAGGGATTCGGTTGAAATAGCCTGCTATAATACCTAGACAGATTTTAGAGAGATTTGCCTAAAATTCTGCTGAGAGTAATAAACCATTGACTACCACTTCCTCCAGTGCAAATGTAACAAGGAAAAGTTTTTGTGCTGTTTCTATCCACTCCTTTGGTATCTTGATATTTTGCACAGTTAATAACATTCATTGAGCCTCAGGGAGTCCTTGATTTAAGGCTTCAACCATTGTTTTGTTATTAATTAACTGATCTAAAACAGCATCTATTCTAGGGATTGGTTCAGAATCTTTTTTTGTTTTAAAACTGCACCAACAGTTTCTTTAGATGCATCAAGAAATAGTACAGTACAAAGTCTTTAATCCGGACTCATCGGGACTTCGGCGATTCCAGATTAGGGGTTCTTCCGGATTATAGATCATCAATATAAATCTGGTATGATGGCATGCAGAAATTATAAAATTAAAAATATGAAACCATACCTTATGAAATAAAGAGCAATTATGATCTAAAGGGTATCAAAATTTACAAAAAAAAAAGCTTAATATTTAGTTGTTTACTTTATTAAACATTTCTTTCAACGCGTGCATGCGTAAAGCATACATTACGCATAGTCGAAATTAGAAAATTGCTACCCGAAAACTATTTGATGTGTATTCATGATATTTATAATGACAAGGAATGTGATTTAAATCATATCAAAGACAGAGTACATCAAGATGAAATACTACATTTAGTACGGAATTATAAGCTGAATAAAATGAAAACATCTGCCCTGAAGATGAGGATAGTGCTGACAGATCAACTTCCAGTTCATTGCACGCCGCGACGTCTCCCCTCCCCCCACAGAGCAGCATGAAATTGATAAACAGATTTCGGAATGGTTAGAGAAACAAAGGATATGCCTTTATCCATTTTTTGCAGCAATTTCACTTTTTGTTTGATGGACATCGAAACATGCTTTCGCTTTGTAGATCCTTTGGCAGCTGCAGAAATGATTTTTGCTTGAAATGATGTGTGAAGATTTGATCACAGTTTTTATTTTTGACAAGTCCGTGAGACTTGCAATTCTCTTCCGTTTCTCGACAATCTGGTCACACGTAATACATCCAATTTCAGTACTACGGTTTACAGTAAACCTTCATCGGTTTGCCTTCCGCCACACTTTAAATCATGGCATCTGACTAAACAAAAGTTAGCTTCATTTTATTCCTATGTTTTCCGTGCTCTTCAAGTTTGCTCCTCAAACTAGCCCTTGATGAAGAACTAAATTATTTAAAAGCAATAGCTATTGACAGGGGCTTTTCACCCAACATTATTAATCAAGCAGTTAAAAAATTCTCATCTCAACACACTAAAAGGCACACTCTTGTTTTAGGAGATTATAAAAATTCTGTTGTCATTCCCTTCTTTCCATCAATTAGTTATAAAGTTGCACATATTTTGCAGAAATTTAACTTTCGTGTTGTTTATTCTCCCATCAATAAAATTCCGAGTTCCATACTCAAGGACCCCATTCCGGATATGAATTGCTGGGGTATTTATAGGATTCCTTGCCAGTGTGGTTTAATTTACATTGGCCAAACTAAGAGAGCCTTAAAATTTCGCGTCAAGGAACATGAGGCATAGAAGTCTTCTGTTGCTCAGCATTGTTGGTACGAAAATCACACTTTCAATTTTTCTGCTGCCAAAATTATTCAAAAAACATCTTCCATTGGAGAACTGGATTTTTCTAGAGGCATTTCACATTCATAAAAATCTTTCTGTTCTAGTTAACGATCTTAATTCCAATCCAAATTTGCCTTCGGCCTTTAAAGAAATTATGTTTTAGTTCTGGTTTCACCAACCGATGGCGCCACTTGCTTATTCTTGTCCAGGCTTTCTTATCTTATCTAATCATTATTTCCTATCTTATTCATTTGCGGTTTTGCAGCTGAGAATGGTGGTTCGGTAAAACCATCGAAACTAGTCCTGTGAAAATTTTGTAAATATAACGCTGATTTTTGTTGTTTGACTTCTGACTTAGTACTTATTCGGCATGTTATTGTGTCTTAATTTGCTAGTACTTTTACTAATGTTTTTAATTTACCTTAATTAGACTAGCATATTGCTTACTATTAGTATATTTCTACTTGTAAATATTCAAATGTATTTTTTTCTATTGTAATATATTTCATTGCAACTTATTTTGCTTATGTTAATGTTTTCATAAAACCTCAGTATTTCAGCGGCTTTTTAGCGTACGAACTAGGATTTTTCTATTAACCTTTTTCTAAATTTTGCAGCACAATGCGGAAAGTTTTTGACCACATAGGTCTTTTATCGTTTGTTCTTTATACTTTTCTTTAAATTATATATATATATATATGTTTATCTATATGTATGTGTCTGTATCAATATGATTATAAATCAACAAAATTAAAATGTGCTTAAACAAATAAAATCATATAAAAAAATTAACTAAGATTTTGATTTGATCTACAAGAAAACAGTTTCACTAGGAAAAATTTTGTTTTCTCACACATACTGCTCTTTTCATTTATAATTTTCTTTACGGAGGTTTTTCAGAAATTTTGTGATTATGAAAAACATAAGTGGATACACTAAAAATAAATCTCAATAGTCTAATTTCACTGATTGCTTTACATTATATTTCTTTGCCAGTTACACCTTTTTGTTTGAATTAAAAAAATTAATAATATAAAAACTGTTTCCTTGCAAAATACAACTTAAACGCAGTATTTTATTTTCAAGTATTTCAAATTAAAAAATGCAACAAAAAAGCTATTTCGCATAATAGCTTACGATTCAATACAGTGATTATACTTTATAATAATAAGTAAATAAATAACTACAATAAATAATTACATCAAAAAGAGACTTTTGTCATTAAAAAATAAATTCAAATAAAAAAAAATGGTTAAATTCAAACAAATTGTTCAGTAATTACTTAACAATAAAATTAAATGCTTAAATTTTTGCCATTTCAGATTTTAAAATTGAATAACAATATTATACTTACTGCTTTAATTTGTCATTATCCATTTCTTCTGTCACAGGTATCTTCTTACCTTCAGAGAGTGAACTTCCATCAACTGAATTAAACAAATTTGCTTTCACTTTTCTTCGATGACTAGATCTTTTTATTTTTTTCTCTTTCATTTTTTCTTTTGGTTGCTGAGGCAATACAGGATCAAGTTTTATGACATCGAAACATTTAGTCACTACACTACTGTCCATGGAACGAACTTCAGCATTTATTGCAACAGCTTTGACAGTAATTTTGCCCGGTGGCAGGCAAAATGGTGCTGTATACTTAAAAGTTTTACTTCCTTGCACTATTCCAGCATAAGGCTGTGGTTTTGTTCCATCCAAAGTATAAAACACTACATGCTTTATATGAGTGTCACAAAAAAGTTCAATTCTTGTTTTTGTATCAATACTTCGTGGACCACCAAGGACAGGAATTCGAATAGGTATAATACATGGAGCAGGTATAGAAAATGGTGCCATTTGTTATTGTAAGAAGTTCTGCATGTTTCTCAATAAATAAAGCTTTGGAAATAAATTATAAAACCAACATTCATAGCACAGTAACAACACAATATTTTACAGATATGAACAAGATATTTAAATAAATTTTCAAATCACACAGATCATGTTCTATCATAAAATAATTTTACACACTGATAAATCAAAATAATAAAATATTGATTTCATATAAAACATACGTTTATAACAAATATGATTATTTATTTTTAATCACTAAATACCTACAAAAAATATTTGGAATCTTTTTCATATACTTTAAAATAAATTTACATGAATTTATTTAACAACAACAATTATTGTCCTAATTAACTTCATGTAAATTTAATTAGACAATTTTCACATGTTTATCATTATAAACCATTTTGCTTCATCCTGAATTTCAAATAAATAATATATTGAATTTGTTACCCAAAAAATAGGACATTTTTCATAACAATGGAAATCTCATTAAAGAAAGTTTCAGTCTAAAGTGAAAACAAAATCTAGTAAATAAGAAAAACTGCAAATGTATGTAGCACATATACTTTGCTGTTCAAAGTGAAAACATTATATGAAATTCAAATTCAGGATTCTTTAAGAGAAATACAGGTACAGCAGAAGCAGAATTTGATCTAATTCCAAATTGACTGCAATAAGGATTACTCAGGAACGTAAATATGCAGGACTGTATGCCACAATGTTCATAACAGAGAGTTGCTTTGTTTTGACTTTTGATGCTGCATAACGGATAACAATCAATCACTTTAGATTGTCATAGACTGTTTAGACTTTAGACATGTGATGAAACCAAATCACCTCTGAATATTTAACAGGAACCTCAATGCCTAGCACACAATTTAACTTGAGCTCAAAAGGATGCGGGGGGGGGGGGGGACTCAAGTGCCTTACAATTGGCTTTGACACTGTAAATATGTAACAAATATGGATTGATTCGTATGAACCTGAAACAAAACAAAAATTAGTACATGCCTACATGCCGGTTATCTGCACTCTTGGTTTCAACATTTAGTAGAACTGCCACGTTTTGGTGCATTTTCAGGCATACACATGACAACTACCTCAAGCATGTATATAATATTAGTATAGATATGTAATAATGTATGGATTATTATATATTCAGCCATGATTTTGCTGAACCAAACCCACCAGGCGTAAAAATGTAAATATTAGTGATACAGAAATTTTCTCACTCTCATTTCTTTTTACTTTTAAATTTATTTATGAACAGAACAGTATCTAAGAGGGATAAAGATAGCCTAACAAACATTTTGGCTAGTATTCATTGGTGGCTTTTTGCAGGGATGCAGATAATCAGAAAGTACCCAAGGATCTAATGTTGTTTCAAAATGAATGAAATTCTACAAAAAGAGTTTATGCACAAAATTGTTCAAAGAAAATTATTGCTATGTTTTTCTTTTTTTTTTTTTTGAGGGGGAGGGGATACATGTGATGGCTTAGTCTGATAGCGGAAAGCAACAGTGTATTATTAGAAATGCTACTAAAAAAAAGCAAAATATTTCAAAAGTTTAACTTTGTCATTGAATAAAAGCAAAAGTAATTATGAGTACTTTCAATGTGACCATTACTGACCAAAATGTATACAGTTATTCTATAATTAGTTGTAAATAACTTTACCCATAGAAACCACATAGCATTACATGTAGCCATCCCTTTCTAAGTCTATCACTGTTTATCATACAAAGCAAGTGGCAGCCATCCATACTTTCAATACTTAGTGAATCATTGACTTACAAAGTTTTCTTTGTTTACAACTGTGACATTCAAATCAGTCTGAGCATAGAGTTTGGTCTTGAATCAGTTTTGGTACTACAGTCAAAAGTCGTTAATCCGGGCTTGTCGGGACTTCGGCGATTCCGGATTATAGATCATCAGTTTAAATCTGGTAAGATGGCATGCAGAAATTATAAAATTAAAAATATGAAACCGTAATTTATGAAATAAAGAACAATTATGATCTAAAAGGTATCAAAATTTACAATATATATATATATATATATATTTATTTATTTGTTTACTTTATTTCTTTCAATGTAAGTTGTTTAAGTTGCTTCGTTTTATGTGATAATACTTTCTCTTTAATTCTATAAACAGACATAATTTCTTGTTCAGTTACAAAGTTCCGCTGTTCAAGACCTATAATTGCTGTGTCGAGAATACCAACTAATTTGCCAATCGAAATTTTTTCGTTTTCAATAACCTCTGTGTCACTTTCTTCACTATCGGAAGCGAATTATAATGACAAGGAATTTGATTTAAATCATATCAAAGATCGAGTACATTGATATGAAATACTACATTTAGTAAGGAATTATAAGCCAAATAAAATAAAAACATCTGCCCTGAAGATAAGGATAGTGCTGACAGATCAACTTCCAATTCATTGCGCGCCGCGCGTCCCCCCCCCCTACCGCAGAGCAGAGTGAAATTGATGAACAGATTTCGGAATGGTTAGAGAAACAAAGGATATGCCTTTATCCATTTTTTACAGCTATTCCACTTTTTATTTGATGGACATCAAAATATACTTTCACTTTGTAGATCCTTTGTGAGCATTGGAAGCATTGGAAATTCTATTTGACATAATCAAAAGTTCAAGCTTACTTTTATAAAATTGCTCTAAAAGTCTGCAAAAAATAATAAGCCGGATCCAATTCGAATATTAAGGAACAACACAATCTGCAACATTAACTGAAATAGATAATTAGATAATTTTAGCTTATACCATCCGTTATATATTAAACGCACATGCTTAAACGTATTATGCGCATGTGCACACGCATATGCGCAACCGTAAAGGTCTTACGCGCATGTCGCAGAAAGTTTGTAGCTTTGAGGTCTGGATTATGGGTGTCCGTATTGACTTTTGACTGTATTCAGTTTTGAGGACCGTAAAAAATTGGTAGCGAAAATGTATGCGCCAAATCTAGCAAACAAGCCCATTTAACGCCGCACCAAATCTAGCGTACACGCTGATTTCAGACTGTGCAAGTTTATATAGTTCTCTATTTCTTAAGACGCCATTGAAATACTAGTTTAATTTCTAAACCCTTTTTTGAAATTCTATTGATTTAACGATTTGGGAATTGCCTATGATGAAAAGTCTGCAATAGAATTTTAGTTAAAGTGCAGAATCACACACTGTTTGACGCGTTTTTAAGAACTGCACATACTCGGTATCCATGTACACAGCGACCTATTTTCACTTAAAAAAAATCCCAGAATTGCGCAAAAATGGCACTGCGCACACCCTTGACTTTATCTATGTACACAAGGAACTATTTTCACTTAAAAAGTAAAAGAAAATTGACAAAAATCCAATTGTTTTTACCCTTGTAAAAAGTGGCAAACAAATAAGTGGGAGATTTTTCACTTTACCGAGAATTTTTTCAAAGAAAATGCATCATTTATTATAGAAAATTATGTTTGAACAACCAAAACCAATGAGATGAAATTATGCTTTAGCGATAACTCGGTAGCGAAATAGCGATGCAGACATCCATTCAGTTATGTTCAGCAATTTTTATATAAATTATAATAATGATCTGAAATAGTAGTTATTTACTCTTATGCTTCCATTCAGTCATGTTTAGACTTTTTTATATAAATTATAATAAAAAAAAGTAGTATATGAAATTAAACTTTCATCTAAATTAAAACATGAATTTTAAATAGTTATTTACTATTACAGTAGTACTTCTTTTCTTGCATTAAGGTTGCCACAATTATTTTTGGCAGGACTGGCATCAACAATAGTTTGGCGATTTTTTACGGTCCTCAAAACTGAACAGTACCTCAGTTTTTTCTTTCAAAGTTGTTAAATGTAAAGTATATAGAAATAGTGGTTAGAAAGTAGATCTTCATGTAAAACTGAAAGAAATTACAATGGATAAAGCTCTGATTAGGCACTCGGACCAAGCACTTTCAAATGATAAAGTCTATCATTTGAATGCCAAGATGGTGCTGTTAATCTGGTAACAGATAGCAAAATACTAGGAAGAAAAGTCTAAACAGAGATCCTCCCCAAAAGAAAAGAAAGTATTCTAATGAATATTTAAAACATGATTTTCATTCATAAGAGATGAAAAGTTCTCCAGTTCTTTCTGTGTAACAGGTTCCAGTCCTCTTTGAGCACAAGTTTTATAAAATAGAGAGAAAGAGAAGTGTGGGACCTTCAATACTGATCGGCAATTTAGAAACTAAATACCCTAGATACAAACAAAATAAAATACTTTTTGCAAAGATTGTATAAATGTCCTAATATAAAATCTTATCTATTATTAGCTAACTTAGCCAGTGAAAATGCAATTGAAGTGTCACAGAATATGTTGTTAAAAGTGGTAAAAACTACATAGCTGCTGAAAACACTTATAAAATTGCATTTCCTTTTCAAACAATATAAGTTCTCAGGCAATCAAAGGCATGACTGATGACATTGAATCAATAGTAATAGACAGAATGTAAAATAGGCAATTTTTTCCCTAGCCAAATAGATGACAGCAACAATGCATCAAACTTTTTTATTTTGCTTTCTATTGCAACAGACATAAACGGAGAAAAATCTCTTATTGCGCAATCCTTTCGTAGAAAATGCATGAGGGAGGTACATTTTAAATGTTAATAACAATTACTTTTATGAAAAGAATATTGATTGGGCTAACTACAGTAGTTTTTTTTATATATTGAGGGAAGTGCAAGGCAGAATGCTACACAGATTAGCAAGGGGACATCAAAGAAATCACATCTCTTACGCTAGTTTGAAACCACAGCTGCATCCTTATGCAAAGCTTAGTTTTCAAACTTTCACAGTCATTAACAGATCAGTAACAGTTGTTGATTTCATTAAATCCAATGCATTAAACTTCAGACTATTCTAAACATTATGTGAGGCAATGGATAGTTTACATACTACACTACTTTTGCATAAAGAGACTGCCAAAAGGAAAAATACTATATACGTAGATTGTTTGCATTAAGATATAACATTCAAGATGGTACTTTTCAGTTATTGGACTGGATTCAGAAATAGGTGTTTACATACTAACGCAATTTGGCGAATTTTACCATGAAAAGGTAAAGTTACTTATTGGGTACAAGTAGGTGGTTTTTGTGATATTTTTTTTTAAATAAGTTTCCTCAACTATCAATAATCATTGCAAATTGGCAAGCATTACAACATATAAAAAGGAAGCATAATTTAGTAATTTGAAATACCAAATTTCAATCATTAAATAAATATTATGCGATATATTAAAAATAAAACGCATTTTTCTACAAGTCCATTTGCAATTTTTTTGTCCTATTCTTCACCCAAAATACACAGCAATCTGTTTACACTTAAAAAAAATCACAGCATGGAAGAGATACAGCATCGCACAAACTTAAATAATATTAGCTATCTACCAAATGCCTCCCTTTTGCCAATGTTCCTTTTAGAGATTTTGCATAAAAATTCTGTGTTCCTGGAGAAATTTTACCACAGTATTTTACATTGCTGGCTAATTCCACTAGCACATATTTCTGGTATACAACAAAAAGATTGCATATGAAAATAGTGATGTGGCTTGACTCGAGGATTGTTATGAGCATAGTTGTCTGAAAAAGTGTTATGTGCCTGGTTGCCAGAGTTTGGCACATTCTGAAAATTTGGAAAGTTCCACTAAGGTGGTTGCGATAACATGCAAGTACCCAGAAATGTACGCGTGCGTTTGTATCAGGTTTTAATGAAAGTTTCCCGCCGCTGAAAATATCAAATGGACAAACAGTTCGTGTTGGTGTGTTTAATCATATTTTTTCAAAACATGTTTGGCATTTGAAAGAAAGAGACTTGCTTTAGAACACTATACTATGAAATTTGTTAAAAAAATATCCTTATCATTAAGAAAAAGGTGACTGAAATCAAACTAACATGCTACCAGATTATAACCATCGTTTATTTCCAGTTCTGTAGCATAAAATCAGCCACAGGATGTCACCAAATCATATGTACAGCTGTACAGCTTTAGGTACTAATGTTGTATCATATGACACTGTGAAGATTTAGTACCTAAAGTTCAAAAACAAGGACTATGACATTCAAGAAGCAAAGCACTCTGGCTGGCCTACTGATATTGATGAAGCCCACCTGCGAGAACTTGTGAAAAAAGATCAGTACGCAACCACTCGAGAGCTTGCTAAGAAATTAGATGCTAGTGCCATGTTCATTAGTCATGCATGTTTGTATGTAATGATTAGTATTACATTCATGTGGACATGCATACAAACATATATCTCTGAATCCAGTCCTGGTAGCAGAAAAGTACCTTCATGATTTTTCTAAAGAACATTAATTTTAGTTGAACTTGAAATTTCACGATGATAAATGGCTTTAATACCACGTGATGACCAGGTGTGAAAGAATAGTCTTGATGTAGTTCATGCATGTCATAAGAGGCTACTAAAATGGGTGCCCAGCATCTGAGGATATAGTCACGCATTGTGCCCTTGAGGATTATACAAGGCGTATTCGGAAACTAAGTACCATTTTGAAAAAAAAAAAAAAAAAAAAAAATAGTAAAACAATTTTTTCGAATCCAATTTTATTTTTACATGAAAATACACGTCTTAAACTATTTTTCAACGTAGTTTCCGCCAATGATCAAAGACTTGTCATAGCGGGTGGCCAGTTTTTGTATACCATCGTCAAAGAAACTTCCCGCCAGTTTCGATAACCACGACTCCACAGCATTTTTCGTGTCATCATCAGATCCAAAGCGCTTGCCACCAAGCTCGCGTTTCATGTGCAGGAACAAGTGATAGTCGGACGGCGCCATGTCCGGGCTGTACGGCGGGTGATCGAACTGCTCCCAATGAAACTGTCCAATTAACGATTGAGTGACACCAGCAGTATGGGGCCGAGCATTGTCATGGAGCAACACAATTCCTTTACAGAGCATTCCTCTTCGTTTGTTTTGAATGGCACGTCTTAGTTTTGTTAAAGTCTCATAATATCGTGCCGCATTAATGGTTTTCCCTCTGGGAAGAAATTCAGTAAGCAAAACGCCTTTCCTATCCCAGAAGACAGTGCACATGATTTTTTGTGATGACATTGTCACTTTGAACTTTTGTTTTTTCGGAGAATGAGCGTGTCTCCACTCCATCGATTGTTGTTTCGATTCTGGTGTGAAATGACACACCCAAGTTTCATAACCTGTCACAAATTGGTTTAAAAAATTTTCTCCCTCATCACTGTACCGCGTGAGAAATGTCATGGCACTACCAAGTCGCTTTGTTTTGTGAACATCAGTGAGCACTTTTGGAACCCATCGGGAACATAGTTTGCGATAATTCAAGTGGTCAGACACAATTTCGAACAAAACAGTACGTGAAATTTGTGGAAATGCCTCTGAAAGAGTTGTCATTGTGAAGCGTCTGTTCTCATGAATTGCTTCATCAACTTTCCTTACCAAATCATCGGTGACAACAGAAGGCCGACCACTCCGAGCCTCGGCGTGGACATTTGTTCGACCTGCATTAAACATTCTTACCCACTTTCTCACCATTCCATTACTTATCGCGTATTCACCGTAAACTTCTGTCACCTGACGATAAATTTCGGCCGGTTTAACATTCCTCACGTTCAAAAATTTAACCACGGCAGGAATCTCACGGTCAGCGGGAGAACTAATTGTCTTAAACATTTTGAATGTGCACAGCAAACTGAAAACACAACATAGAGCAACCAAAATGGCGACAATTGAAAGTCAGTGAACAAGAAAGACTAGTGCGCATGCGTGAGACGCCTACTACAGCGCTGCGACGGCGCTAGAATGAAATGGTACTTAGTTTCAGAATACGCTACGTATCAGAGGACTAGTCTTCTAGGTTGGGGTTGGGCACAATACTAATCACCCAGCGTTGTAAAAACTCTTCCAAGTAAGAAAACCTCAAAACAAATTTTTACAGACTGATACATTCCTGAGACCTAGCATGCAATCGGACATGAAATTTGGAACACGGAATATACGAACTTTATGTAGAAGTGGAGCAATGAAAATCTTTATTGCCATTCTCATCCAATAGACACTAGACAGCCTGGCCATCAAAGAAATGAGATGGACTGTCAAAGGAGTGATTGATAAATGAAATTTCAGTGTCTATTACAGCTACACATCAATTCGGTACTGGTTTTATTGTTAGTGAGTGAGTTAGGGATAGAGTTATTGAAATTAAACCAGTGAATGAAAGAATTTGGCCATTAAGGGTAAACTACAGAATATTTCAATTATATATACTCATGCTCCCATGGAAGAAAAAGATGAGGAGGAGAAGAATTAATTCTATGATATTCTAGATAAGATTTATACTGGATGTCATTCAAATGATGTAAATCTCATTATGGGAGATTTTAATGCAAAGATCTGAAAAGATGAAAACATTTACTAGATCTACATTTACTAGGGTACTAGTACAAGATATTTACTAGGGTATTTACTAGATCTCGTAGTCTACACAAAGAGGCGAGTAATAATGGTTTTAGGCTTATGGACTTTGCCATTGCATCTAATATGATAATTAGAAGCACAACATTTAAACATAAATATGTACACAAAGCCATCTGGGCAGAACTCGAAACCAAATTGACCACGTTCTCATAGATCTGAGATATAAAAATAGTCTCTTGGATGTATGGACATTCCGAGAAGCAAATATTGACTTTGATAACTTTCTGGTTATTGTAAAACTATGTTGCAGGATAAATAGCTCCTTCAACAAAAAGAGAAAACAAAAACACAAAAGGCTTTATACTGAACAACTAAAGAAAGTGGAGATATGTAGGAAGTACAAAAAAAGAACTATGTGACATAATATCAACTGAGAAGGAAAGCTTGCCAGCATAGAATGCTTGGCATAGTCTTAAAAAGGATCATAATTGAAAACTTCCAAGAGAACAATACCTGAATATTCTGTGAAAAAAACATAACCAATAGTTTAATGAGGAGTGCTTGGCGATAAGAAAAAGGAAAAATGAGGCTTATAAGCTAATGATCCAGAAGCATTTCACTAGAGATCCTAAGAAAAGGTATGAAAATCTAAGAAAAAGGGATACATAAGAGTAAAAAGAAAGCATATCTTGATGAACTATATGGTGAAATTGAAAACCCTAAATACACAAAAGGAGGCTAGAAAATTTTATTAGTTAATAAGTAATGTAAGAGCTAAATTTAATACAAGAACTATAACCATTAAGAAAAGAAGATGAAGAAATTGCCGGAGATTGAATATTCTTGTTCCAAGAACATTTTAAAAAAATCTGCTTGGAGGTAAAGATAATAAAAAGGGTAGATTTAAACACTGAAATAAGATTTTACCGCACATAAGATACTATTTAACTTCATTTGTGAAGATGAGGATGAAGAGATGGAACACAGTCGTATAACCTTCTATGATCATGAACTTGCAATAAAAAGCTAAATGTAAATCAGCTGGACCAGATGGTATCAAAGCAGAGCTATTAAATATTACTAAAATGAAACATTAAAACAATCTATTACATTATTCATGATAAATGGACATAGGAATGAATGCCTACTGAGTGGGAAGAACGGTCTATTTGTTCTATTTATAAAATAGGAGACAAGTTGAAATGTCGTAATTACAGAGAAATTACGACATTCCAACTTCTTTTTTTTATTTTTTTTTAATGCTGACTGATGATGATTGACTAATGATTTTATATGCTGTATTCTATTGAAAAATCTAAGCATATAAATAACATATAAAATTTTCTGCACCAACCTTTATAAAGGTTTGCACAGATATAATTCTAAAATTATTGAGAACTACCAATATGGTTTCCAGAAAGGAAGAATGACTGATCAAATACACTCTATCAGACAAATTTTGGAACGAACAAAGGAATAAAACACTGACACCTGTCTATTGATTTTAAAGCTGTGTATGACAGTTTAATAGAGAAAAATTACTTGAAACCATGTAGGAATTTAACATCCCAAGAAAACTGAGCAGCCTTACAAGAATCACTTCAGAATGTGAAACGCAGAATTAAAATTTTGTCTTTTTTCTAGGTATTTTTAAATGCTGAGAAATCTCTGCAACAGGGAGACTCACTTTCTTGTCTGTTGTTTAACTTTGCACTCGAAAAGGCAGTGAGAGACTCTCAACTAAACACAAGTGAATAAAGAAAGAACAATTTAACTGCTAGCTTTTGCTGATGACATTGATATCATTAGAAAATCTAAATGAGCTGTAATAAAATTGTAAGGCAGATTTTTGTACTGTTGCGAATATTATATAACCATGAAATCTATAGGAAACATAACGAACTTGATATTGTCAAAATTGTAAAGACATCTTATATTAGATGGCTAAGCCATAGTTATAGATATGATGATATATTTCCTGTTAAAAAGACAACTTTCTCAAAAATAGAGAGAAAGTGACGAAAAGGAAGACCATTCACTAGATGGTTAGATAGTGTGGAAAAGAATTTGTCTGACAAAACTCCTTTTATGACCAAAAATTAGATTTTTAGAAATAATAAATTGAACAAAATTACATAAAAATACCTGAAACATTTTAAAAATCTTAATAGAAAATAAACTTTAATTAACAAACAAAGTCAAAGAGAGTCATAATGCATTTCAAGAGACTCCAAAAATTGCTCAAACATTACTTACCTAAATAAAGTGGGGAGGACATATGAAATTAAAATTATTTCAATTAAGATTTCTTTAAAACAATTTCAAAATTATTCTCTGAGAAAGAAAGACATTGGGTTTTCAATAGATTCCTCCTTGAAGGCCGTCATTAAAATAGAAAGTACTGCTTCTACTTCAAATCCAATAACAGAAGAATATAATGAAATAAGTAACAATGTATTGAAATGTTTATTGTAATTGTTCATTCTAATATTACTTAGTATTTAAAAACTGATTTACAACAGTCAAAAGAATAAGACTAAAAATACTCTAATTCAAGTTTATCACCAGCACAAACATATACACACATTGTTTTTGTACATAAGGTATTGAAATGTTTATTGTAATATTACTTAATATTTAAAAATCGATTTACAACAATCAAAACAATAAGACTAAAAATACTCTAATTCAAGTTTATCACCAGCACAAACATATACACATATTGTTTTTGTACATACAGCGCAGCATGGTCATTAAAATGCTACTGTGTCTCAATCTGTGGCTTCTGTCAATATTGTTTTAATTTTTATTATATGCTTGTTGTGGTAAGTATGCTTTGGAGATGTAAAACATCTGCAAAAAGGCATAAAGCAATTATTTTACATTTCTACAATATTTTACAATTTACAGTTAACAAATAAAGAGGGGGAGGAAGAAAGAAAGAAGAAACAATCTGCAAGGGTTCAGATTTTAATGATTGCCTAAAAGGGTCCTTTTAAAGTTTAATATTTTAATATGGTTCATCAGAAGAGATTATCGATAGAGATGGCTCAGGTGGAATAAAGAAATATTCTAAAGGATATTAAATGTATGTGCATGTACACCAATATGGGAAAATTATATATCTTCTGCATATTTAAAAAGTGAAAAAATATGAAATAAAATTCTATAAAAATATTTAATCTTTTTAATTAGAAACATCATGAATTAAATGCATTTTTATTTTACAATATTCTTAAGAAATGTATATATTACTTTTAAATGATTTAATTTAATTATTTACAGACAAGTTAAATGTGAAAGAATAATATTTTACATTTTTCTGAATGCCAACAGACTTGAATGAAAAGCGAAACAACACATTAAAGCAAAAAGACGCAAAATCACGTTTCCAGACTAATAGCTCTTTTGTGCTAATAAACATCAACAAAGTTTACATAGCAGGCACAAAGTAACTAACAGTCATTAAACAAAAGTTTTCAGATGCTGCCAAGACCTTGCCCCCTTCTAATGCCTGTCTTTGGCACATAAGTATTTTCTCTGCAGTCAAAAAATACATGTCTTGCAGCAGATTTTATATTTCATTGTAACATGTTAACAGCAAAGTAATACTGAAGAAAATTCCATTATAGTAAAGAAAATGAGAAAGCTCCTAAACCTGGATTTTAAAATAAAGATTATCAAAGCTCATGAGAAAAAAAAAAAATGTTGAGATATAGCTCAAGAAAAACTGTTAAATTCAACCATTTCCGTGATATTAAAAGATAAGACTGTGTTGTATTTTATATGTGTTGGGTACTGCTCAGTTATGATTACAAGTTGTACACAAACATCGTTTATTCTACATTACTCATCAACTATTCTATATTACAGTTATGGTTAAGATAATAATAGATACAGTTACAGTTACATATATAACATCTCCCTTTTTTATAAAAAATAATAATAGTAGTAAAATTAAACATATTCTTTTAAATAATAAGGTTTCTTAACAGTCCTACCAGATCGAGTGACGTAGTTATGTCCATTTGAAAAATTTGATGATACTATACTTCTTTTGCTATTTGGTGACACAACACTTCTGTTAGATTTTGAAGGACTTACAGGCACATCTAAATTTGAAGTACTCCTACTATTTTCATGTATCTCGGTTTCATCTATAACTTCATTCTCATAGTTGTTTTGTATTGCAAACTCTTCCTGATTAGTTCCTTTAAGAAGGTCTCTTCTGTTCCTTTCTACAATTCTTCCATCTGTTCTTATAATCCTATATGAACGTGGTCTTTCTGCTTCTTCTATAATTTTCCCTCTTTCATTTAGTTTTTTCCCTTTCTCTTTTATGTAAACATGATCTCCTGTTTTCAGTCGTTTTAATGGTCTTACATTCCTATCATAATAACTTTTTTGTAAGATTTGTCTCTTCAGTAAATGTTGTTTATGATCTTCATATCGTTTAGCTTGGACAAAATTCTCTTTTATAGGCATCAATCCATTTACTTTTCTTCCAAACATCAATTCTGAAGGTGACTTAATTTCATCTGAAATAGGAGAGTTACGATATTCCAGTAAAACTAAATATGGATCCTTGTTGTCAACTACAGCTTTTTCTAACATTCGCTTGACAGTTTGAATATGTCTTTCAACCATTCCATTAGACTGTGGGTATTTTGGACTTGAAGTTCTGGTTTCAAAATTCCATCTTCTTGCAAAATCTTTATATTTCCTGCAATTATATTGTGGACCATTATCCGAATATACTATTTTCGGAATACCATGTCTTGCAAAAATTGATTTCAATTGCTTTATCACTGCTACACTTGACAAATCTTCCAAATGTCCAATTTCAACATATTTGCTAAAATAATCTATAACTATTAGATAATCCCTTCCTTGAAAGTAAAAGAGGTCTGTTCCCAATACTTCCCATGGACCATTATGTATTTCTTTAGATATCATTGGTTCTTTAGTATTAGCTTTTTGTAAACTTAAACATGTTTGACAATTCAGTACCAAATCTTCAATTTCTTTGGACATTCCTGGCCAATATAATATTTCTCTTGCTTTGATCTTGCATTTTACTACTCCTAAATGACCATAATGAATTCTGCTTAACATATCTTTTCGTAAACTTCTTGGTACAACAACACAGGAATTTTTAAATATTAATCCATTTGCTTCTGATAGTTTTTCTCTGAAGTTAAAATATGGTTTTGCCAGTTCTGGAACCATACATTTTTCATCTGGCCATCCAGTTTTAATTAATTTTCTTAAAACTTGTAGTTCTTCATCTTTTTCTGTTTCCAGTTGAAAAACTTCCATTTTACCATTAGACATTGGTATACATTCTACAACTAATCCAACATGAGCTTCTATTTCTCCTTCAAAGAAATCAGATCCTTTATCAGTGAATGATCTTGATAATGCATCCGCTATAAAAAGTTCTTTTCCTGGTTTATATTTTATCTCAAACTGATGTGGCTGTAATCTTATACGCATTCTTTGTATTCTTACAGGGCATTTATTTAATGGCTTTTTAAAAATTGATTCCAGTGGTTTATGATCACTTTCCACAGTAATATTTTTCCCAAATATATACTGGTGAAATTTCTCACACGCAAATACAATAGCTAAAGTTTCCTTTTCAATTTGAGCATAATTCTTCTGTGTATCTGTTAATGCCTTAGATGCATATGCCACTGGTAAATTATTCTGCAGTAAGACTGCTCCTAGTCCTTCTTGAGATGCATCTACAGATAAAATTACTGGCATGTTTATATCATAATACTGTAAAACTGGTTTATTTACCAAGACATCTTTTAGTCTTCTAAATGCTTTTTCATGTGTTGCATTCCAGTTCCAGATAACTTGTTTTTTCAACAAATCTCTTAAACATGATGTCAATTCTGATACATTAGGTATAAATCTAGAAACATATGTAATCATTCCTAGGAAAGTTTCTAATTCTTTCACATTTTTTGGTGGTTTTATATCTAGAATAGCCTTAATTTTGTCTTCATCTGGTTTTAAACCATCTTTAGAAAATATATGTCCCATATATTTCACTTCATTCAGCCCAAATTTACATTTATTTAAATTAAATTTAACATTCTTTTCTCTGGCTCTGTCCAAAAACTTCTTTAATCTTGAATCATGTTCTTTTTTATCTTTACCCCAAACTAATAAGTCATCTATATATATTTGAACTCCTTCTAAATCACTAAAAATTTCAGAAAAACTTCTGTGGAAAACTTCTGGTGATTAACTCAGTCCATATGGCAACCTTAAAAAACAATATCTACCAAACGGAGTGTTAAATGTAGTAAATTCACAACTTGAATCTGACAGTTTAATTTGCCAAAATGCTTTGTTTGAATCTAAAATACTAAAGACCTTTGCATTTGTCATTTGAGATGAAATTTTTTTCAAAGGTTGGTATGTGATAATGTTCTCTCAGTATATTTTGGTTAAGGTGCTGAGGATCTAAAGACACTCTTAAATTTCCATCCTTTTTCCTTACTACCACTAATGAATTCACGAATTCTGTTGGTTGGTTAACTTTCTTTATAATACCATCTTTTTCCATTCTTGCTAATTCCATTTTTAATGGATTTAATAAGCTAAGTGGAATTTTCCTACAGGGTTCTATTTTACCAACAGCTCCTGGTTTTAATTTAATATGATATGTATATCCAGTTAAATTCCCAGTTCCTTTAAACAAATCTTGATATCCTTTTAAAAGTTCTGGTAACTTTTCATTAGAATCAGGATTTACTGTACAAATCCTTTGTATTAGGTTTAATTTTTGCAATGTAGGTAACCCTAAAATAGCTGGAACATTTTTATCACATGCTACAACTTGAAATTCTATTTCATCCTTGTCCCCTTTCGATGTTTCACATAATAATTTACATTTTCCAACTACATCAATTGTAGTACCATTGTAATTATTTAAAGTGACTTTTGATTTAGTCAAACATTTCTCTCTTAAATTTAATTGTTTAAATTTAGGCAATGGTAGCACATTACACTGAGCTCCAGTATCCAACTTAACAAATAAATATTTAGATATGTTTACTTTTAGTTTTTCAAACCATTCGGTTTTATTTTTAGAAAATGGATTTATATCTTCTACTGACCCTAAAATATATTCATTACCATTATTATGTAACTCATGCTCTAAATTATTCTGTACAACATTAACATTTTTAAAAGTGCACATTTTAGAAAAGTGATTTTTCTTTTTACAGTACAAGCAAATCTTATTATAAGCAGGACAGTTGTATAACTTATGAAAAGTTCCACATTTTCTACATGGTTTTGGATTATTGTACTTATTTCCTTGATAGTTTGAAGAAGATTTAGTACTTTGTTTTACATGATAGTCTTTCTTACAAGGCTGACTTTTTTCTTCTGAAGGTCGAAATTTATTACGTTTGATAGCTTCTATTTTATTTTCTTCAGTTAAAGTTTTCAGCTGAAGTTCTGCTAATTCAGAAGCTTTACACATTTTAATACATTTCTCCAATGTTAACTGATCTTCCCTTAATAATCTGTCTTTGAGATTTTTATTTAGAATTCCACTTACTATTCTATCCCTTATTAAACTATCTTTTAATTCTGCAAATCCACAGTTGCTACTTAATTTCTTTAAATCGGTTAAGAAATCATCAAACGATTCACCTACATGTTGTGTTCGACAGAAAAACATATGTCTATCAACACTTTCGTTTGCTTTCGGTAGGCAAAAATTTTCGAAAGCTTCAATTACTTTGTCAACATCCTTTTTATCTTCTTCACTTAAATTAAAAGTATTAAATTTTTCAAGTGCTTCTTCACCAATTATATGCAATAAAATAGCTACTTTAATTTCAGGTGATTTAGTAATACCACCAGACGCTAACATATAAATTTGGAATTTTTGTTTCCATTTCTTCCAATTTTCGCCTAAATTTCCTTCGAAACTTAGATTACTTGGTGGCTTTAATCCATCCATATTTAATTTAGGACATTAAATAGTTTATATATACGTATTTTTAGCCACTTCCAATAAAAATAATCAACTCACTTACCAGCGATATAAGTTTCGATTTCATAGTAAACAACTTCCCATGATGTTTTTGTTTAGAACATCTTTACGGAGGCTGCATGGTTCTTGAAAACAGATTTTCTTTTTTTAATCAACCACGGGCTGCGCCATGTGTTGTATTTTATATGTGTTGGGTACTGCTCAGTTATGATTACAAGTTGTACACAAACATCGTTTATTCTACATTACTCATCAACTATTCTATATTACAGTTATGGTTAAGATAATAATAGATACAGTTACAGTTACATATATAACAAAGACTAGTGTAAAAGAGGAAGTTAAAAATGCCTACTTTAGATTAAAAAGAAAAAAGAGAGAGAAAGAGAGAAAAATGAGAAAAGGTCCCATTCATTAATTATATGGCAGATGAAGACATTAACAAGAAAATTCACCGCTGATGTCATATCAGTTTTAACCAGAAGTACATTTCTGAATAATTGTTCCAGTAGAAAATAAAAATGTTTTATTCAAAAAGCCAGTTGTGATTTTTGCACTAATCCTAAGAAACAGTCTTCTTGGCCATGACTTAAGTGTAGTTTGTGTTTCATCTTCCCCCCCCCAAAGAAAAACAACATAATTACAGAAATTACATACATATGTTTGGTAAAGCTAATTGTAATAAAAAAGAGAGGTGCACAATTAGATGTTATAGCAATTTCATACAAAAATTTCAACATTCTACAGCTAATCATTTTGAGTTATGTGAGATATATACGTAAGTACACACAGATGTCAGGAAAAAGCTCCTTTCCAATCTATTTTATATTTGATTTGTGAAAAAAGTACTTTATTGTGCCCATGCATATAGATGCCATGCAAAAAAACCATCCAAATGGATATTTCCGCCGAAATATACCGCAGAATATAAGTCACACTTTTTTCTTTGAAAATAGGTCTGAAAAATGGGATGCAGATCATATGCCGATACTGTGTCTTATATGTCGATATGTCGTTTGTGAATGGGTTAAAATTTCATGAGATGCTGTGAAAACACACAGTGATTAAATCATTTAGAAAGTGTGGCATTAGTAATGCACTAAATGATACAGAGGACAATTTGTTTAATGAGGATTTAAATGCTGATTTAGAAGAGATTTCACGCAACTCTTTATTTAGTTCTCGAGATGAGTGTCTGGATTTTGACGAAGGAAATTAAAAGGTGTTCTTTCCCAGATAGAAGGGGTATTTGAAGAAAGTATTACTTTATATTTAAAATACTGTAAATTCATTTTAATGATCAGTAATAAAGTTTTATCCTTCAAAAATGTGTATAAAAAAGGTGAGTGCGACTTATATGCTGGCAAATATGGTAATAACCAAAATTTTTCATGATTACAATACCTTACTTATTTTGAACAAGGAAGTCAAAATCCCAGTTTTAAATTAAAACCATTTTTATTTACCCCTTACGAAACCACACAGCTTTAAAAAATGTTGATAAAAATAACTGCCGGTTAAATACAAGAATAATCCCAAGGCTTGGATGACAGTTTTTTATTCAAAGACTAGTTCTAAAACTGCTTTATTCCAGTTACAAACATGCCTACTTTGTGAAAAAAAAAATCACTTTTAAAATTCTTTTATTGTTTGCTAATACTTCAGGGCATCCTATTTGTATCAGTGATCTAAATGAAAGGTACTGTTCTGTTATCGGGACTGGATTCAGATATCGCCAAAACATCATCTTTTGGCGAAAAGTTTAAAGCATGAAAATAATCATAAAAATATTTATGATAAAGTTAAGTTGAAGAAAAATAATAACATAACAGATATTCATAAAATTAGAAATTTTTAATGTAAATTAAGTAACTTACCAAAGAATTAAGATTAACATGTAGTCGTAAAACTGCGGATATCATTTAAAATGTCTGAAAACATTTGCGTTTTAGGATACTTTAGCTGCCCCATTAACTCAATTAAATAAAAATATAATTGGTTACTGCCAGTTCTGTGTTGACATTTATTTTGCACCGCTTCATAACTTGTCAATAGTTTGCACATGACAACTCAGTTTCGAGACCGATCAAATTATGGTTAACACAGAAATGTTCAAATCTGGCCTCTGCAAGTTTTTCAGTATTATACCGACAGTCTCAGTATATTGTAGTGCCATCATAATATAAGCAAAGTTTAACATTTCAATAACATTATGCAAAGTTCTAGTAGAGCGGTTAGGTACAGCAATTAAAAAACATTCTTTTCATTCTTTTGTTTCTTGACAAATTCCGCCTCGCACCCACTGGACAGGAATACGACCAGCGTCATTTTTTGACATGAAAACAAACTTTTGTCAGCTTCGACAATATTTCCAGTGCCACCTATTTTAACTAACAGTTGAGACATTAATGCATGGCCATAGACTTCCCTTATGTAGCTGTTCGAGTCAATTACTGACCATATTCAAGGGAAGTTAATTTTAAACATCATGCATAAATTAAATTAATTGCTGTTGTGAAACTGGTTCTCAGTTCTTCAAACCAATTTTGAGAATGTAATCTTAGCCCAAAGAGCATTAGCCCAGATGGGCTGTTAATTTCATTTTGGCATTTTGCATGATATATTTTGTAACACATTTATGAGTTTTTGATTAAGAAACTCAATGATTTCAAAGCAAGCAACGTCAACACTGTATGGAAAAAAAAAAACATTTTTATCTCCAGCATGCAAGACTGTGTATCGGAAATTCTAAAGATATGCTCCTTGAAATATTTTGTGATATTGCTGTTGAACTGAATTTTATAGTTTAAGTACAAAGAACATGATATTTAATGAATAAAGGTAACACAATGTTTGAAAAATGCCCTTTTGAGCATAAAATAAAATCTGAAAGCCTTCAGATTTTTTTTTTTTTTTTTTTTTTTTTCAAAACAGTAGATTCACATGTTCTTTTCCCCCCTTAACAAGTCATATCTTCACATCTCCATTTCAGTGCTTTCTTTGAACTGAAGTAGAGCTTCATTTTATGGTTTTCAGAGCACTTTCCTTCCGAGTGAATAATTTCTCGATCCTGAAATTTTTTGGAAGTTGTTTCAACATTAAATAAGTCCAAAATTTTCTTATCCACAGTAAATACAATGATAATAAAAACGCATGTTACTGTTACATCTTTAGAATTTGTATTCTCATTGCTAATTTTGAAAAAACATTCTTTTACTTTTTTAATACAATTGAACAATTGTTGATACAATGTTTTTTAAAAAAGTAAACATTGTATCAACTTTAAAAGTAAACACTGGCAACTTAAACTAATCTTTTGGCAAGTTTAGCGAAATATTTGATGACGACTAAAGTTCAATAATAGAACAGTACCAAATGAAAATATAAATATGATACATCTACCATCCAATATATACTGTTGTGATTCAACCTATGAATAAAGGTCCGATTGCTGCATTCGAATCATATCTAAGAACTACATTTTCTCAGATGATAACAGAAGGTGACAACAGTGTTATAACGTTACCATGATTTCTGAAAAAAAAAAAAGACGATATTGGTCAATACATACAAAATATTGGAACTTGATGGAAAAAAGACTCAGAACAACGTGTGGGAGAAATTTTCAAACAGTTCCTGCTGTAAGAAACACTTGAAAGATAAGTGTGATATAGTGGTACCTTGTGTACATTATTAATCCATTCCAGATCCTTGGACAAATAACCAAACAAACTTTTCCAATAAAAAAATAATAAAATAAATAATTTGTTCTTATAAAAAATTTCCATTTTTATTATTATAACACTGTTTAATACTAACACACAAATGCAATCTGAGAAATGTATATTGCACAGAAATGAAGCACTACATACAATACTGTAGGTAAATGTTTTCCTGCTATGTTTCTGATCAAAAGCAATTTTACAATATGATCTAATGTCTCTGATCTTTGGTAATCAGTTTTACTCCCTTTGTAGTGTTAGCCAATTTAATGGTGTCTTTGTTTTCCACTACTGTAGATACCATAGTACTCAACATATGGTATGCAACAGCCAAGACATGGATACACATGTCATCATCATACTTTTCAACAATCTCTTTTTTCCCCTCCATAATGGTTCTAATAATTTTCTTTGGTGCTTGACTCTTCTCATTAGCTTTCCCAAAACTCACTGTTAATTAATTTACAAAAAATTTATGTGATAAACATAGAATCACCTGAAAATCCAGAATTATAGTGCAGGTTGTTTACAGAACAGTAGCAACAGGTGTACTGACACTCATGCACAGTCACAGTATTGTCTCGAAAGAGAAAAAAAAGTGTAGTGCATACACTAATAAAACTCGTGCTGAATTCCAACTAAATGTTTTCATGCCCAAACAGGACATGTACCAAGATGGATGTATACTGAGGTATCATTGTATGTTGGTGAAGAAATAGTTGAAATAGTCCTTACTCTGGATCTGAACATCAGCACAGAGGATGCAGAAGAATTGGGGAAAGTGCAAAATCACCCACTGCTTGGCACATTTTTAAGAATTGCACAGGCTCAGTATTCATGTACACATTGACTTATTTTCACTTATAAAAACATCAGAGAATTGCACAAATTTGGCATTGCGCACTCCCTATATAAGTCAAGGGACGTCATATACACCTCGATATATTACCGTATACACATTGATGTATTTTCACTTAAAAAGTCAAAGGAAATTGACAAAAATCCAATTCTTCTTACTCTTGTAGAAAGCACTAAACATGACACACCAAATATTACTTATTAAATATTACTTATTAACCAAATAAGTGGGCGATTCTGCACTTCACATGAAGAATTAACAGATTACATACAGAAAAAGAACTGACTGATATTAATTTGATCAATTTCCCAAAATTAAATAATTGTAGAAGATGGGAATATGAAAAAGATGTTAAAAGAAACACCATTCCATCAATATAGTTTAAAAAGATAATCCAAGCATTTTCTGAATTAAATTGTGGATTTCACCACTGTAATAGACAGAAATGTGATTCAAAGCCATTTTATATATATGTTTATAGAGTCTGAAATCCATTTTATGTTAAATAAAAGCCTAATTAATAAAAACATTATCAAAAAGTATAAAAAATAAAATAAATAACTGGTATCAGAAATGAGTTAACAGGGGATCGCTGGAACGGTATTTGTTCTAAGGCAAAGACTACCTGTATTTACAAAGGCTTAACTTGTAGAAACAGTATTATCATCTCACATGTATATATAAAAAAAATTTAAAAAAAAAAAAAAAAAAAAAAAAAAAAAATGGATATTGCTACTAAATTAAAATTTTTCATCTCTAAATCTGGTCAAAGAAATATGGTCACAGATCATATAAATACTGAAGCTTAAACAATTTAAGACTACCTAACTAAGGCTGTTGTTTTAATATTAATTAATTTTTAGATACACAATATGATGACATTTTATTAATTTGGCATATTCTTGTAGATCAAGGCTGTAATTTTTTGTTATATACTTTTTTTTAACAAAATTACATTTTAATTTGTTTCAAACTTATTATAAACTCAGTGTTTCAGTCAATGCTACTTAAAAGTTCTCAGTACCGGCAAGTATATCATCAACAGTCAATAAATTCTCATATTCACTAATTCTTTCACTACTTTTTTTAATACAAAAGTTTTGGTATAATATTGTAATTATTTTAAATACTAATTTAAAATAATTACAATATAATAATGTTAACCTTTTTTAAAAAAAAATATGTGCCCTCACTGGTTTATTTGACACAAATAATGTCATAACCAATCTTTGTTTGCTTATAATTTTCTGACTTTATTCAGAAAATATTACTTTATTCAATATTTATTCATTTTTCAGGGCAGAATTTTTACTCGATTTAGTTTTTTATAATTTCGAAATGATACTCACAATTGTACTATATTTAAAACACACATTTTGAATTTTATTAATAATTTGATTAGACTTACATAATGAAAAAGTGTTTACCTGACTGCTAAGTTATTTTTCTCGGAAAATTTTCTAGTAGGATTGGTGATAATTACAAGCAAACTCTAGTAATCCATCAAAATTAGTATTAACGAACAAAATTCCACTACTTAATGATTTAAGGAACTATAATAGCCATATGTCCTTCTATCTTCAAAGCAGTGTATATATGTTTCAGCTAAATGAAAACTAAACGTAAACAATGATGTTATTTAGGAAGTAATGAAAAAATTGTAGTAAGTTCAAAACTATTTATGAACTGAAAATTGTATTTGCTACTGAAAGCAAAAGTCTCCTTTATCTTTCTGCTTTTATTCATGATCATCAGAGAAACTTGAAATTTACTATAAATAACTGATAAAGATAAACATTAAAAATTTCCCCCCACACTTTTCAAATATTAGACAGCATACAGTTAAAGTAATTGAAAATTGAAGTAACTTCTACTTGCACTATGACGAAAGTTAAATATAATCCCAAATGATAATTAATAAATATTATTATTTGTAGAGATATTTCTATTCATAGACTCGACTAATTGAGTTTTCATAACTTATAAATAAATAGATTTATTTACACACACACACACACAGATCGTATTTTATTCTCGAGTGTCAAGATGTAGAAACATCTTTTTACTCGACTTCTGATAAAGAGCAGGAGGGGGAGAGAGGGAGAAGGGTGAAAGGAGTGTGGGAGGCGGAAGAAAGAGAGTGAGGTCCGCACTAGCGGCGGCGAGAAAAGGCGGGTGTCAAGTTCAGTGTCGTTATAAGATGAAGCCGTGGGTGGTAAATTATTTACATAGTTTAAAAAGATTATTCAATAGAGTTGAATTTTTTCACTGTATTTTTTTTATTAACAGCTGTTAGAGAGCGCTGCTAAAGAGTTTCTGGCATTGAGGTAGGCATTGAAACACAAAAGCAGTCAGAACTTTTATACCAAAACTATCGGGAATTGATCTCATCTTGAACAGAAATAATTAAGCTCTTTGCTCTCAAATTGGTGCAAATTACACAAATATCTTTAACGAAAATTTGAGAGGGTAATGCTTCTGTGGAGCTTGGAAGATGGCTATATTAAATTTGATTCATAATATTAATAAACCAGCCATGGCTCCAGAATAATACCGTCCAATAAATCTTCTATCCTCCAACAACAAAATCATGGAAGCGATTATACTCACCAGAATGTACAATCATCTGGAAGCAAAAAGAAGTATCACACTGTTACACCACGTCAGTTTGGATTTCAGAAGAAACTTCAAACCATTTCTGCAGAGTGGATGAAATGATTTCGGAAAGTATGCAAGTCAAAAATGTCACGGAAGGCCTTTTTCTTGACGTGACCAAAACTTTTGATAGCGTCTTGCTCGACACACTCATCTACAAAATGCACAATCAGGAATTCCTAGTCATTTCACTCATATTCTAACCTTCTCGCTGTTTTTTCCGGTATGCCATAAGGGTCCCCACTAGGGTCCACCCTATTTAATATTTGTGTGAACGATATTTTACGCACACTCAGCACCACACTTGCCACGTATGCTAATGTCACAATGATCTTTGTTCAAAGTGCATTCCATATTACAGTTTACAAATCACTTACAGGAACTAGAGACCTAGATAAAGAACTAGGAAATCCAAATTAACATCGACAAAACGGTGTCTATCTTATTTCCGAAAAGTGAAATAAAAAAAAAAAGTAATAAGAATTTCAAATTTTATAGAGCTATTCTCTGTGCCTTAAGCAATTTCCATATCTCGAGGTGATTCTCACAAATTTCTTCTCATGCAACTTCACATTACAACTAATATGATTCAGAAGTTTCAAGCGCGTAAAGCTTGACTCTGTTCCCTTACCGCTCGGGGTGTCCTTTTTTTTTATTGATAATAAATTGGCTAATCCTTCTTGGCTGAAGCCTTATGTAAGCACCTACGTCAGCCCCCCCCCAAAAAAAAGCGTTACGCAAAATTTATGTGACATGGATTAATTTTGAAATGATTGAGTTTAAAGAGATTTATTATAAGCTGTTATTATTTACAGAATAGAAAAGGGATATACCCAAACTAAAATCGAATTAATGCATTTTTACTCATTTATAAATTTATTCTGCATTCCATATTATAATATATCTGTCCAGTTGAGCTCATTCTTTCAAAACCAACAGAAAACCTGTAAACTTCTCAAAATAGTGTACTGAGGAAAACTGCAGTCTCACTATTAGATTCAAGAAGAACTTGCACACTTATATGGAGCAGCCTATTCTTCTCTCCATTATATCCATACTTGGATCCTACTTTCATGCCTATTTTTTGTTCCTTTCCTCTGTGAAGTTATATTTCTATTTCATAAAGCATGCCACGCCGGAAAGAAATAATGGTCGTCTTTCTTCTTCACGAATCCAATTCGCAAAGGCAGCGTTTAAAGTCCTTCTTATAGAAGTTCTCTATCATGAGCCAGTAATGAACTAATGAAGACTAAGCACTTTTCTTGTATCAAGATATCAAGGCATAGGTGTTATACTGCTAGGCCGTTAAACCTATCCCCATCTGAGAACCATCTTGGAGTTGAAAACTGCTTTCCTGCTGGAGTGAGATCGACTGCCTCTTGTCCAGTATGCCATCACACTGCGCGACGTGTCTGATTGTAAGAGGGGACCATATCCTATATTAAACTCATTTGCAGTTCGATATCACAACGTGGATTTGTTAAATCCTTCCACCATGAGCTTTACTAATAATCATGCACACACAAAATGACTTTTGAATGGTTCATCTCTTTTTCTGTTATACTGAATTTTATTAAAATCTGTCCATTAGTTTTCGGAAATTTAACATAATGTGCAAGTGCTCTTAATTTTGCACACGAGTGTACTTTGCAATGTGTTTTTAATTGCAATGTGTGTGCGTTGTGTACGTGAAGATTTGAACACTGATGGCGTGAACGTCAAGTAAGGCTAATCTATAGATTTAATTGCAGTTATCGAGGTATGAAGATATTTTAATTTTTGAGAGGCGCGTTCTTAACTTGAATTACAAAGATCGATGAGAGCAAACTGCGAAGCTGTCTTCAATTATACTTGTGTCTTTTTACATCGTTATGACAGTACGATTGACACACGTTCATACATTTCTGAATCCAGTTCCTTGATGATAGAACAGTACCAAAATAACTGTTACTGCTTTTGCTCAGTATCCGAGGAAGCATATTTCTTGGATGTACGAATTGTAAACTTTTCTATACTTTACTTTTTATAGCTAAAAAATAAAGTTTTTCCTTCAGATTTTCAATTTTTCTTTTTCGGTTATAATTAAAAACATATTTTAATAGCAGTAAACTGAAAATAAAAGAAGAGACATACTGCTGTTTACAATAACGTAAAAATAAAGCAGTAATTTGAAAATACAGAACTATGGATTTTTACTCGACTCTTAATCTATACAATTTCCTCATGGTAATGGTAAAAAGCATGGAAAAAAAAAAGAGGGGAATGAGACTGTAAGCTAGTTATAGAAAAGTATAGTTAGTTTTTTGCTATTGCGTGGGCCTTCAGCCCACTTCAGGATCAATATAGGGATCAAACCTCACTACTGCATCACATAACAACTAATTCGTTGTAAATTTGGATCATTAGATCATTTTGTATTTCCTAATGCAAATCACAGTACAGATATTTATAGGGCATTCAGTATGATTTGAGGTACATTATGAATGCAGGTGCTACCAGGATAAAAAACATTTATCTTTTCTGCTACGCAGATGAACACTACACATTTCAAGAGTAATATCAACATGGTAGTTATAGATATGGCACTGTTTGACTTTTGTTTTTACTTATCAGAGATTAGCAAATAAGGCATAGTTTGAAATTATTATATACACAATGTGATTTCAAAACATTAAATTAGTAAATATTAAAAAGACACACAAATTCTGTTTTAAATGACAATTATGTTTCAAAAGAAAAACAACGTGAGTTGCTTATTACATGAGTAAATTAAAACGAGAGTAAATTATGAATTCCGAGTCTCAGTTTGGCCATGCTTAATCTGTACATAAAGTATATGGCATATAATTATAAAAAAATAACTTCTAAGAAACAGTATATTCTTAATTTGTTTTAAGAATATGTTCTGAAAATTATTCAGATTTTTGAAGTTTTCAAAAAACAACACTTTTTTTTTCCACTTTCATACAATATATAAATTGTTATTTCAGTGTCGATGAAGTATCAGATTTTCAATACTCAGCTACATAAATTTCTATCCATAAAAATTGTTTTCTTACTTTTTCATCAGCAACTAATAACAGATTTTATTTTAGATATAAAAAATGCACTCAGATATATATATTCTGCTTTACCAATCAGAAATAATACTTAAGCGAATTTTGTGGCAAGGGCTATGCTTTCATATCATTTTGAGTTTGTTAACTTCTTTAGAATATGGTCACTTTTATCTGGTTGCATGTGTAGTCTCCCTTTTATTTTTTGTTTATTACATCTGTCTTTAAAATATATTGAACTCGCATTCTCTACATTGATTATATATTCTTTATGAAAATGAATATTTAGACAAAATAATGCATAAGACAATTAACATTATGTAACATTACAGAGCTAATTCTAGAATGGCTACTATGTAGAAGGCTATCAAATACTGCATTTTTAAAGTAAATAATAGAAGCATATTTCTATCGTAGTTATATGAGAATTGAATAATATGAGATTATAGTATAGTAAGTTATACGAGAATATCTGAAATAATATTTTCACAAGCATACACATAATGTTTCAATACTTGGGTTTTCAAAGCAGAAAAAGTTACAAAATAATACACATTTCACAAGGTGGTCTGTTTGCACGACGCCCTGTAGGATGTGTACCTCTAACGCCTGCCCATCGGAGAAGGCGTTCTCTGTGGTGCCGGGAACACCGGAATTGGAGAGACAATGAATGGGGACGAGTACTCTTTACAGATGAGAGCAGATTCAGTCTGAGTAGCGATTCTCATCGCATACTCATCTGGAGCGGGGAAGCCGCAATTATCCCTCGAACATCATTGAAAGGGACAGGTATGGAGGTGGCGGTGTTCTCGTTTGGGAAGGCATCATGCTTGGTAGTCGTACAGAACTTCACATCTTCGATGCAGGTTCAGTCAACGGGTCCCGTTATTGTAACGAGATTCTTCTTCCATATGTGCGTCCTTTTAGAGGCGCTATGGGTCCGCAGTTCCTTTCATGGACGATAATGCACCATGTCATCGCACAGTTGCTGCCGAACAGCTCTTAGAGAGTGAGGATATTGAATGTATGGATTGGCCGGCACGATCTCCGGATCTCAATCCCATCGAGAATGTATGGGATTTTCTAGGCAGACGCTTGGCAGCTCGTACCTTACCACCAGTAACGATTCCGGAGCTTCGATTGGCGCTGCAAGACGAATGGGCCGCAATGCCTCAACAACTCATTGACACCCTCATTCTCAGCATGGGCAGACGCTGTGAAACCTGCCTAGCAGTCAGGGGAGATCATATCCCCTATTAAAGACCGTATGTTTCTTGCTGGACACCCATCACAGGGATGTTTCGGCCTTCAGTCGCATTGCGCTCCATGCTACTTTTTGAATAAAGCTTCTTTTTATCCCTCCGATTTCTCTTTTAGTAAGTGTTGCTTACATTACTCATGTCCTTACGTATTGGGGATCGTACGGTATTAAATGTGTTGATTTGGAAAGCTTTTGTACAAAGTTATATTGAAAAAAACCGTCTCGTCCTCAATTTTTGCACACCAGTGTAAATTAACGTAAAGACAGCGTCGATTTCGAAGCCCCGCAGCATCTGCAGTGACTGTTAGCCTGTTAGACTTTAAAGAGGCCCTGTTAGGCATAAATGCTAATAGAAATATGTTTAATTTCTTGTTGGAACTATTTTTAAGTGTTAAAAACTTTATATGGGTTAAAGTTCCTGTTCAGTAATTGCTCATGTGATGAGTCGTAACCGAATGAAGATGTAATAATGAGAAAATTTCAAACATTGATTAAAAGCTCATTAATCTGCAGTTTTTATCTTGGATTTTGTAGACTTATATATTGCTGCGCTTCCGAACCATTTAAATTCAACTGCGGTGTTTATTTTGTTGTTAAAACTATTTATTTACTTTAAACGCTATAAGATTTTTTTAATTAATAATTAGATCAGGCGTTTATGAGAGAAAAGTGGTTAAGCAGTTCACCTATTTGTAGCACGAATTTGGTACATTTCATGTAACTGGGAATTCTCAGTCATTTAATTGCCACTTAAGATATGCCACTTAACTGGTATATTACTGATTCGTCGAGCAATGGTGTTATTTGCCGAAAATGTATATTGTGAGTGGAATATGGTACAGAATACTTTGTATATTTATATATTATTAGTCTATACTACCATTATATTTCCTAAATTTATAGACGTTAATTATGTGACCACTTGATACAAATACTATTTTATATTAGGTCTTTCCTCCTGGAAATCACCTTGAAGTGTTTTACATATGGTAACCCCCTCTGGAGTTTAGCTGAAAAAGCAAGATCGAATTCTTACTAATGCCGGCAAAACTCAAAGTATCAAAATACAAATATTAGAATTATGTGCATTCTATTAACATCTTCCTTTAGAACGAGGGGGGGAGGCCTAACCATGTTTCCGTTATTTGAATTGCCAAAACCGTGCCTGCGTGTGTTCACAATCACTCCAGATTTTTATCTATACAGCATTTTAAGGCCTTTTTTTGTTTCGTTTGATCTTATCATTGTCTCGGGTTTGCTATTTTGGCGAAGCATTAGCAAAGATTCCGAAAGAATATATCCATCCCTGCAAATACTGATATTCTAAATTGTAAGCTTTCAATCTTTATTTCTGTGCTAAAAGAATGAAACTCTTTTATGTTTGCTCCGAAAATATAATATTGCTTTACAGATGAAGTATCAATGATAGAGTTATATATCTTATCATAAAGAATCGAAAAAGTTAAATTATGACTGCGTTAAATTGATTTGTCTTAATGTAAAATAGTATTATGTTAGCTGTTTGATTTCTGTATTTACTTCACATTGCCTTTTGCAGAAATTTTGATGATTATTTAATCAATTATATTATTAAAGGCCTATATTTAATCAATTATATTATTCAGTCCCTTATGTTAAAATACTGCAACATTTACTGCTAACAGGGTGATAAATTAAATAAAGTGGTACCTGCGGGAAAAAAAAAAAAAAAAAAAAAAAAAAGATAGTTCTATAATCTCCCGTTCTACCGGACCGATTGACGAAATTCAAATTTGCGTTTTTCATGTCTCGAAAGCGTGACTTAGGATATGTAATAGATTTATATATAGCATTGTTCTAATATAAGTATTTTGACACAAAATCCGACTCCTGAAATGACATCTCATTTTTTTCCCATATTTCTATTCAAATTATGCCAAACTGCCAAGTTTTGTAAAAATCACACGAGTAGTTTTTAAGAAATTAGCTCTCAAAATTTTAGCTCCTCAATGTTAATTCAATTTGTATTTATTAATATCTCTTTTTTATTACACTTATTTGATACCTTCATTCACAGTTCGAAATTTTGGTTCATTCCAAATAAAAATCACCCATTTTTATGATTTTTTTTAAATTTGTATTTTTAAATAATTTTTATAATTTTTTTGAAAAAATTTTGAATTAGAATCTATAAAATTTTTACCATCAGCAGATGTATTTCTAAGCATACCTACAAAAAATTAGAGCCTTTTATTCAAAATTTCCGAAAATATATTTGAATTTATATATTGGCGCGTTTTGAAATTTGGCATATTTGTTGAAAGCGATAATAACATCTAATGTGGTTTACGCATTTTAATAAAATTAATTGAAAGTAGAAACGATGTAATTATTTTCTCTCTCATGCACAATGTAAAAACGGAAATGAAAATAGGTTGCCATAAATTAAGAAAGGAGTTCGCCAAGTGAATTATTCTTTGCGGAAACTGAAAAAACAATATGCCAAGAAAAATTTTTGAATTTTTCCGTAAATTTCGCCCCAAATTTTACAAAATTTTATATTTAGGCATAATTTGAGTTGTAGAATCGAAATATCGAAAAAGAATTGGCGTGTTATTTCAGAAAAAGTCCGATTTTGTGTCAAAATACCTATATTAGAACAAAATAATTATTTTTATTTTTATTTCTTTGCAATTTCTTAATTAAATTTTAATTTATCTTTGCTTCATACGAAGAAAGAATATTTGTTATATTAGAACAAAGCTATATATAAATCTAATATATATTCTAAGCGGATTTTCGAGATATGAAAAAAGCTATTTGAATTCCGTCAATCGGCCTAGTAGAAGAGATATAGAAATGTCCTCTCTTTTTTGCGCAGTGTGCAATAGTTGTTATAAACAAACAGCTGAATCACTGGCTTCAGAAGGGTCCACAGAATTGCATATTTGTAAAAACATCGTTCTGAGGAGCCTGCGAATTATTACTTTGTAATTAGAGAATGTTTTTCCAATTCTTCTTGTTTCTGATTCTTTCCAATTCTAAGTTAAGGTATTCGACCTCGTACAAAAGACGATTTTCGGACAAAATTTCGATTTTTACTTTATTACATTATCTTAAAGAATACATCTTTAGCTATCAAATACAAGTTTTTTGCTTGTTGATATGTTAATTAGAACTGAAGTTATAAGCATTTTTCTGTAACGGAATAAACCGGAAGTTCCAATATTCTGGACCGGAAGTGAGCGTTTAAATAGACATACTTATTTAGAAACGTTATTTATCATTAAGATTTTTTAAATTATAAACCATCGTACTAAGTTTAGATATTTGTAATACATTTTAAGAATCTGGCGGTAGTTTTTTCCCTTAATTTCGTATTTAGGTTTGGCGCAGAGGGTATTCGACATTGAATGGATGTGTTACTGCTTTGTCGATTAGCGTTGCCAGTCTTGATTTGAAGGCTTTGTCACATTTTTGCATCATTTGCAACAAACTAAACAAAATGGAATGCAATCTTCAGCACGAAATATAGTTCATAATATATATAGCGTAACATAATTATTCTGCAAATTATAAAGAAGCAGCTTCGGCTATGGAAGCAATTGGTGTTTATTCGCTTTTTGAATGATCTATTAAATTACGAAAGCTGAAGTACACGGAGTATTATGAGGATGGAGATTCTAAGGGGTTTTTAATTGTGAAAAATATATATGGTAAAGATTCGGTCAAGAAACTGGAATGCATTGGACATGTACAGAAAAGGGTTAGTAGTGCACTACGAAAAATAAAAAACTCCACTCCTGGATTGAAAGGGAAAGGTAAACTGATTGGTTCTTTTATTGATAAACTACAGAATTAGGGATTGCAATTAGAAGTAATGTTGGAAACTTAATTGAGATGCAGCAGGCTGTACTAGCTGCTTGTTCCATTGTAGCTCTTCTTTGAAGCCAATGCCCTCCTCAATCAACGAGTTGGGCCCACCAGCGGCCGAGCGGTAAAGTCGCTGAGCACTGGTAGTTCGGTCCGAGGTTCGAATTACGCGAACGGGCTGGCTGCATGGGCGTTTTAGTGGTTTTCCCCATGTGTAACGTGTATACGAACCAGTTTCCCTTAGAAAGTCCTCCACGAAGGCATCTCTTCCCTTAGGCAGATAGCCCTCGTGTGCTTTGCCATAATTAAATACACCACCACACCAGTCAACGAGTTGGTGCAACTATCAATGTGCGATTGCAGAAAAGAAAAAAATCAGCCCAAAACCTCTGGTATATCAACATATATTTTGAATTTAATTAAACCTACATATGTGGAGTTGACTACATAAACAAGAGTTATTAAAAAAGTGCATACATGGCAAAACTCAAAATATCAAAGAACGTTTTAATGGCATTTTATTGCAAATTGAACATTAATGTTTGGAGCAATCATTAAATAACATTAAATAACAAGTGTTGTTATTTAATGTTATTTAATGATGGATTTATAGGTTTGTTTGAAGCATTTTCAAGGTTAGCTGTGTGTTCTGAATTTTACACTGAGCATGGAATTCTAAAACTTGATAAAGTGCAAAATCATGACTCTTGGCGCCATTCCGCAAGTTTTACAAAAACCCAAAGAAAAAAATTACGCTTTGTTCGAAAGAAAAAGCGCAATGTTTGTGAAAATACAAACAAGGTGTCAATTAAAAAGAAGGGGATTTTAAATATCAGGGATGCATTTTTCACTAAGAAATTGTTTTATGAAAACTTTAAACTTGTTTTCTGAAAAATGTGTTTTTCAGTAAATATTGCAAATGGTAACAGCCATAACTCACAATTTTATGAATAAAACTAAATGATACTTACTATGCATGTTTCATATAATCTGATTCATGCTCTGAAGCAGAAGATTTTAGAAATATTAATTAGAAGTTGAATTGTTACTTTTTATTCTTAGATTTTGGATGCAATAATAGGAAAATATGCAGTTAATACTATATATTTTGACATATCTCAAGAACATATGAATATTTCTTAATTATTTTGCTTCATTGCATACAAATAAGTGTAAACATAAATAAAAATTAAAAAAACTGTATATTTATGTATACATTGTTCACCGTGATTGTTGCCGTAATGACAAAATTTAAGCAAAAATTATCCTGTTTTTCATTATTTTTCAAAATTGAAATTACTTAGCATTAATTTTTAAGCTGTTTTCACTCATTAGTATGCTTATCTTCAAATTAATACGTTTCTAGTTAAAATAAAAACCATTTCTTAAAAAATGGTACCCGAACGAGGTCGGATACCTTAAGTTAACGGCGTTTTTCTGCACAATAATAAAACATTTAGCAGTATGATGAAAAAATTGAAATATCTCATTTGTGTAAAAAATACATATTATCATCATGCAGACACAGACTGTGCCTGGAATCTTAAATTTTTTCCGCTCACTGTTTATGGAAAATATTTTTAAAACGGAAAATTTTAACCGCTATAGCACAAACATTTTATTACTGAGTAAAAAATCTTTACAAATAAAGAAGAGTGTAAATAAGGAAGCGTGTTTTTCTTTTATATCAATTCCGATCTTGATGAAATTTGGCATACATGACTTCCAAAACAAGAGGAAGGTCACTGCCTGCATTTAGATTTCTCAAAAACTACCCCACTGGGATTTCCGCACTCTTTCTACACATATATGTTATGCTAATTTATTGAACTTTTGAGTGAAAATCCAGAAGATGAAAAGCTTTGTTCGCCACACTGCAAAGCGTTTCAGATTTAATCGGAAGACTCGGCAATATCAAAGAAGTCACTCAACTAATGCAACATACTTATTTTCGAATTTAATAAACAAATTTAACGATTTGAAAAGTGTTTCCACTGCCGAAATTAAACATTTTAAAGTCTATTACCGTTCAGTAAAGCGTAATATATTTAATGTTTTTCAAATTTAGCGCATTATTAATTAATGAACTAAGCGATATAAAAGCAAAAAATCAGATTCATTTTAGTTATTTCATTAATTATCAGCTGGAAGACTGAAACTACACTAGTTGAATTCATTTAAATCATCTATATCTCACTTTGCATATATAAAATAAAGAGTGCTTTTTTTTTTTTTTTCTTTTTTTTTTTTCGGTTTTTGCGGGTGTAATTCACACAAATCTAAAGTTTTATTCTTATCTTGACGAAAATTTGCCCATATGACTTTCAAAACAAGAGGAAGGTCACTGTCTACATAAGATTTCGGAAAAACACCCCATGAGTGTTTATATTAGACCACCACTGAACGTGTATGTTAGAATAGGGCACTCACAACACCCAGCTTAGGTCCATGTCGCCGCTGTTGTATTCCCGCTATCAGTGGTTGCCATACAGCAAGTTATTTTTTTTTTCAGAAAATGAATATTAATATTTCTGCACCTTTGTAATTTTGAAACAAATTTACTCATTTTAGGGTTCACTTCGCCGTTGGTCTGCTCGTGCTATCAGTTCTTCCTAAAACCGTTAGATAGGGTTATGTTCGTTTTGAGAAGAATGTAAATCTTTCCAAAACCTTTAAAGTAGAATTTAAGTGAGCTGTCTATCAGTTGTTCGCGAATATTTCGATTTGGCGATTGGGTGCCCTAAAATCGGAGTCGCCCTTTAAATGGGGAGTTTATAAGGTATTTCTCCCGCCTTCTTAGCATGTCTTTTTAGTGTGGAAGTGTGAACGCTGGGCGAGTATTCCAGAGGTCCGTGGTTCGATTGCCGGGGAAGGCGTTGCTCATTTTTCATCTTTCCGGCTTCCAAAAAATCCTAATGTCTCTACAAATTTCTATTTTTTAAAATTTTTTATTTTACTTTTTGTTTCATATACTTTAATTGCATTAATTAATTATTTATTGAAGCAGCTAGACAGCCCATGGGAAATACTCATGGAGTCCTGAATCGGAAACTGTTTTGAAAGTATCTGCAGATAGGCTTAATTATATAATTTTTTTTAAAATTTAAATTATTAAATTGTAATGTCAAATAATTACATATGTCATCCTTTTCTACAGTTTTGAAACATTTGTTGCTTCAACCGTTTATTTCCTTTGCAGCTTCTATTCTTATCTGTAAGAATGTAAAACAAACTCAAAGAAAAACAACTACAAATATTTTACGAAATTTTATTTTAGTACATTAGAGGTAATTGCTAATTTAAACAAATTTCATTTCTTCATCTAAATAATACTAGTTGGAATAAAAAAAGGATTTATGTTAGAATTTGTATGACTATATTTATTCATAAAAGAATATATGATTTCATATTTAAAAGTTCAATTGTTTTATGATGCCTAGAAAGAACTTAATGGATAAAAACAGAATTATATTAAAATAAAATATGATTTTCATGGATTTGGTGTTACAAATTCTCATATAAAGAAGTGTTAAAAATATTGATTCATTTTGAACAAACATTCTTTATTTTTGGTATTGAATAAATTAAAATTTATATCACGATTGAAATTTATGAAAAAGCTTGAATGAAAATGTGCTTTCTTCTATTGCATATTCCACTGAATTTTTGATTTTATATCTTCATTTTCTTCTTACTGTCATTTAAGTTTACGATTCTGTGTCTTCATCAATGTCATATTCTTCTTCTATGCTGGCTTCTTCACATGTTCGAGACGAAGGTAACCATATTGTTCCAGTAGGACATTCCACTGAAATATAATTTTTAACTTTTAGCACTTTAGGTAATACAACTAAATGCAAAGAAATGTTATTGTACTTAATTTTTTTAAAGCTATCTCTATAAGGGAAAATAAAAATATGTTTTGAATATACATATACTCTTTATAAATCGACATTTATAGTGAATCAATGCAAAATGCCAAAACGAAATTAATAATCCTTGTGGACAAATTGTTCCTTTAAGCTAATAAATTATTAAATTCATGATAAATAGTTAAATAAAAGAAATAAAATATCGGCCTCATCGAATTTTGAGCTCCGGCTGGACTTAAATTTCATTCAGAAAGCTATGCAATAGCTTAGCTGGCATCCGGCTGAATTCAAACCCTGAATAAACGGTATAACATACTATTTCTAGGGATAGATGAGAGAAACAAAAACTATTCTTTCCCCAGCACACCAAGGAAAGAAAATAAAACCATTAAAGCGGCACTAATGAGAACAGAGAGAATGACAGAAACAATATGAGAGCATGGAAAGAAATTTTAAATTCTCATTCCTAAATAAACCTTGACATGCGGATGGAAGATTTTCTTTTTTTAAAAGTTTTAACACCTCCGTCCGTTTTTTTCTCCAGAGAAAAACAGGTATGCTTTCGAAAGTTATAATCAAGTTTTAAGGCATATTTATTTTTGAAATAAATTTTTTTCCCGCTGAAACCCTGTTACATAAAAAAAGTGCCGGAGCTATTTTATTTAGGGCTCCGGTGAGCTCCGGTAGGATCCGACGCAATTTAAGCTCTGAAACATCAGTATCAGCAAGTATTAGTACCTGGGCTAATTTTTATCAAACCATCATGCAGTCGCCTTGTTGTATCACAAATGATGGCTTCAGAAGCATTTCTACCAGTTAACATTTGTTCATGTGTTCAAATGAGCAGCAATTTTCCCACATTCTTCAATCATCTGTGATCTTTGTTTCGTATTTTTCAATTGTCTATCACTGTTCTTGCAATGTCGACTTATTTGGTTGTACCTTTATTTTTTAGAATATTGAAGATTATTGATTTTGTCATATTGAACTAAGCAATGAGAGACATGAACACCATATTTGAATTTGACTAAAATTTCTTTTTTCACGTTTATGATTCTAGTCACCGTCTTTTCCTTTTGCTACTAATAATTATTCTTCGTTAGCTACGTGGTTCTTATTTAAGTATTGATATATTAATATTACATAATACGAATCACGATAAAATTTAAGTAAACATGTAATCAGTAGCTCTACATTTGAATTGGTAATTACAATGCTGCAGATACGTCAGAGAATAATCACCCAGCAATTCAAAAATCATCTTGAAAGGGTGAATTAAGAAACGAAGCTCGAGGAATGCAACTATAACGTATTACAGATTGGGTCATTGATTATTCTAAATGAAACTAAACCTATTAATACATAAATATCTCAAATTTAAAGTAGGACAGTATCACGGTTTATAAATAATTCCAGTAATAACATGGTTTGCATTATAAAGATATTTATAAACTGCAATACTATTAAAATGAAAACATAAGAGCGGTAATCCTCTGTTTCATTTAAATGATAATAATAATAATAATAAAAGATTCTGTGCGGACCTGTCATTGTCGATTTTGCATATGTAATATTTATTTATTATGTGATTTAACTACAATAAATCTTTTGATCTCATATGGATAACAGTTATGATCACTCACTAATTTAGGTTTCATTTTTTGTATTCAGACTAGTAATAATAAAATATACATAAGTGAATGACTTTTTGACTTTTGTTTTAATGTTATGTATTTCTTATATTAATGCATTGTGAAATGATTACGGTAATCTTCCAAGGACGTCTAAAACATATTTGATTTAGCATTTCCAGCCCCAGAAACAGAAAATTCAATGAAGAACCTCAGCTAAATACTCTTTTGGTTACTATGATCTTAAAAACTAGCGCATTTAATCGCCCAAAGAACAAGAATTTCTATGTATTTCAGAAGTTAAAGGAAACTAAAATGTTCCTTTCAAAGGTGCAGTAATTCTGAATAGTCTACACACTTTTATATAATAATTTTTTTGAATTTTTCAAATTGTATAACATTTCAAATTATCGTTTAAATCTCCTTTCAAAATATTTTCCGTCAGGAACTGATTTTAGATATTCAAAAGTTAAAATAGCTTAAATATGCGCTTGATCTTATTTTTTATTTTACATATGGCTTTTAATATTATATGTACTATCGAGAGGTTAGTAGTAGAGGAAGAGGGGTGGGAGACTGTCGGACTCGTTCCCCCCTCTGAGGTACTCACCATCAAAATTGGGGCGGAACTGAGCGAAGTCGTACTGTCACCTGTATAGTGTTCAAGGCTCTAACCAACGACAGGCGCAATCTTACTCTCCTTGTCGCGACGAATTTCATGGGCTTGTTCTGACGTTACTGTTAGACAAGGCTGCGTCTCGCAAGGTAGCCTCCTTGAGCCCATTTACTATAATATCTACACGAACGATATCCCACAATCACCCCACATTACCCTGGCAATGTACGCCGAGGATACGGCAATTCTCTCAAAAAATGCATCTCCTGGCCCGGTTATACAAACACTCCAAACACACATGCATACACTTGAGTCCTGGCTCAACGCCTGGAATGTTAAGATCAACGTCGACAAATCTGAGGTCATCTGGTTCACCAAAAGGACTGCCATCGACAACGAAGACTGCATTCACATGTATGTGAATGTGACACAAAAATTCGAGTGGACTAAGCATGCCCGACACCTTGGAATTACTTTGGATAGGCGACTCACCTTGGACCCCACACATTACACAGATTATTGCTAAGTTCCGTGCCCGTAAACGAACACTTACCCCCTTAATTGGCCGGAACTCAGTTCTCTCTATTGATAACAAATTGCTCATTTACAAGACCCTTTTGCGTCCAATACTCTCATATGCCTGTCCTGTTTGGGGATACGCTAATATTACAAATGTTAAGAAACTTCAAACACTGCAAAATATTTTACTTGACAAGCGGCGAACTGTCTATGGTTCATCAGAAACTCGGCAGTTCAACCAAGAGCTTGAGATGCCAACGTTATATGTTCATTTTGCTAACCTTGCTGAAAAATTCTACAAAAATATTCCAAATGTCAACAACAGCACTATTCCAGTGCTTAACTACGATTATAATACTGAAAGAAATAGAAAACGACCGCTTTCGGTCCTCAAGTACCTCGATCAGTAACTATCTTTTTAATTTATGCATTCACCTAATTGTCACAAATTAAATATATCTATACACTATCTCATACTGATTGTTTTCTGGTGTTGCTGTCTTTGCTGTAAATGTTTGAATCTGTATATATTGTATATATTTTAGTTTACTTTTCACTATGCTTTATATTCAATGTTACTTTACGTTACTTACTATTATTATGTTAGCTACACACACGAGGACTCTCATATTCAGCGAGTTTTAGGCACTTTTTGGTTTTTCTTCTCTCCATGCCAATTGCTTATCATGCGCACTTACCTTCGTCACGTCCTGCACCGCAGGGGTGTTTCCGTTGGACTCTTTTACGTACTCTCCCAGTTTTTATCACTGCTTTGAACTTTCATTTGCATCGACATGTACCATAAACTATTCGAAACTACAAAAATTCGAAAGTCAGAAGCATTACGCCGGGATAGCGATTTCACGCAGGTACCCGTTTTTGCGAAACTCTTCGAGTCTGCTTGAGCCGACAAGTGAGCTAAGTCACAATAATACAATATTATAAGAATCTTCTATCTTCAGTTAACCTAAATAAAGAACTGTACTTACAGCATATTTCTTCATTCGTCTCGTTTATCTTCCGATACTCATATCCTTCAGGGCAACTTTTTGAAGATGCTGGGAGATATTCTAAACAAAGTAAAAATAAAATAAAATAAAAATAAAATTAAGATTTAAATGTCATTTTAAAATTTAGTTTGTTTATTTGTAGAAACATTTCCTTTTTAATATTTCAAAGTATATGTTCTTTAGAAGACGCCACCTGTCACCTCTTAAAATAGAGTGTAAAGGAGAATTATTAAATTTTTATAGAAGTAGTTGGATTTTATATTCAGAGCAAGATAGAAAGAATGCATAAAATTTCCATGGATCTTTTCCATTTGTAATTTAAATATGAGGCTGAAGTTTTAAGTAATCTTCCATTTAAATCATCGAAATGAAACTTGAAGATTTCATATACTTTCGCCACAGCATTAATTAAATAACGTTTTTGATATATGGAATTTATTTTTGTCTTATTTAAGTTCGATATTAATAAATTTCAATGTATATTTTCGAAGTAACTCAGAACTGTCTATACATAAATCACTTTTATATATTACTTTTTTCGAATTTTTCAAATCCTATCACAGATCAAATTAGCATTCAAAGTATTTGATAGAATTTAACCATGGATCAAATTTTTGATTATCTTAAAAATGAAGATTTAGATTGAATTATCTTAGTAAATATCTTAGCGATTCTATCATTTGCATATTTTCATTTCACCTACAAAGCTGAAACAACATTTTTATTAATTTTAAAAGCGTTCTTTTCCTCTGTGGAAAATGCATTGTGTGTCACATGCTTTTTGAAAAATATTTTAAATTTAAGAATTTTGAAATAATTAATAAATAAAGCTTTCTTACTTATTTTCAACACCTGTAATTTCTTTCTTTATAGGTGAACAGTTAGAATTTCCATAAGATACATTTTAACATTTTTTTCTTTTTAAGCCGTCTTGAATAACTATGATTAAAATTACAAGTTATCCCATATATAATCCAGCAGTGGAATCGATAACACTTTCTTAAAGTACCACATAGATTAAAATCTGGCATTTGGTACAATAGTTGATACTGCTATCATCATACAATAGTTGATACTGCATTAATCAACTAACTGCAGTTTTTTTGGGGGGGGGGGATGTTTAATCACATTTTTCAACGTCTGTAAACAAGAGATAGTAAACTTTTAGTTTGTAAACTAAAAAAGAGGTTCTCTTTTTTATTCTCTGTTGCTCGAAAATGTAAAATAAAGGAAAAAAGAAAAACATAAAAGAAATTTGATCATACCAACTGCATCCCAGAAAGTATTAATTGTTTATTAATGGTAAAAATAATAATTATCATAAAAATAGTTAATTGAGATTTTTTAAATTTTATTTCTTTATTTTGAAAGTAATGCTTTAAGATATTATTCCACATGGGCATCCATGGCATCGCTAAGGTTTAAACACCTTAGCGATGCCATGGATGCCTTACCAGAGACACGTTTTGTGCGCCCTCACGTCACACAATTCTGCTGCCAGCTGATTAAGAAATGCACTTATTCCGTACTAAAACTCAAAGATAAACTTTGGGTGAAATATGGCCTACATCACTGGATTGTACTGAAACCCATGGTCAAAATCTGAAACTATATAACCACCGCAGCAAGTTGTTGTGCAGGATGAGAGTAACATGAGACCGAAAATTATTTTTGCAGATCAGTTTTTTTGGTAAAAAAAACGCTTTGCTGACAAGAACGTAGCCTAGAAAATATAACGGTCTAAATCATGCATAATATGTTTGAGTTCAAGATCTCGATTAGAGTGGATTGATGTTAAATCAGTATGTTTCTTACGGAACATAGAAGAAAGGAGATACAGGTGAATGAATAAAGTGGTCGAATGAATAAAATTTAACAGTGGTAGTTCGATCAGCGTTCGAATCTCTGCAAACGGTCTTACTGCACAGATGTTTTCGTGGTTTTTCCTTCGTACAGCGTGGATATAAGGCAGTTTCTTTTGGAAAATCAATCCTCACCGAAGGCATATTTCGTCATAGACAGATAGCCCTTGTGCACTTTAGTACTAAACTATTCTGGATGAAGATCTGCATTTGTACTCTCCACCTTTTTTTTAATCAATATTTTTCATACGCTTCGGAAACTATTTACTTCGCATGAGAAACTTTCGAGGCGATTTGTCTCTTAAAAATGGAAATTATAGCTTAAATACCGATGTACAAAGGAAGAATGATCATTTGCACTGGCAAGCTAGCAGTTAAAAAACATCTTGTTGTATAACTTTAATAAACTATACTATGATTGGGAAACGTATGCTCTATACACAATACGAAAGTTAAAAAAATATTTATATAAAAGTCGCGATAGAAATAAAGATAAAATTTCATTTGTTTTAAGAGCAATTTATCATATCCAAGAAAATACCAAAATAAAATTTGTCCTTTTAATAATACACGTACACACATACGTATATACCATTGTACAAAAAAAAAGTACATATATAATATAATATAAGAGTGTAATATATATAGAAATATATAGAAGTCATACTTAAGCAGTCAGATATAACATCTACCGGAGACCATTCTCCTGATTCGTCACAAGTGTAGTAAGGATATTCATCTGGATTCCTGGTATAACCAGCATCGCAAAACGGCTGACAGAGCTTGCCGTATATCCAATCAACACAGTTTGCTTCACCATTGGCAGGGTCTTCCAGGTCATTGCATTGAGTACCTTAATGATTCAGTTATAGAAAAACAAGTATAAAATGTGTAAAAATCCAATTTCTGCAAAAAGATTTGAAAGATTTTTCTGCAAAACAAATTTCACTAAAACAGTCAATTTTAGGCAATAAAGCCTAAAATTGACAATTTTAGGCAATATGGTTTGATAACCACGAAGGATTAGAAATAAACTTTAGCACGAAATAATAGCTTTTAAATAATTAATAAAAATTGTAAAAATATATAGGATATCATAAATACAATTTTAATTCTGATATAAAAGGAGATTTTAAAATATAAAATTTATGAAACATTTTCCCTAAAACTTTCATCAGTGTGCGCACATTTACGATATAATATCAGATAAAAATAATCGTTCATGCTTTGGTACTGTTTTAATTGCACGTTGTCCTTTCTCCTTCCTGATATTGATTCAAGTCCTGAGTAATCTTTTCGTTTGAGTAAGTGCTAAAAACATACGAGTTCAGTCATTCCCGAAGAAATGGTTTTATGTGAGTACTCGGCTATTGAGGGAGAAACCCACATTTTACGGAGGACTAAGTAATTAATGGCCTTTGATGTTCTGCCTTTTTTTCACAAATACAAGTCAAGAATTTTATTAAAGATGTATATTAGTAATAGATTTCATTTTATAGATCATTTTTGATAAAATGTCAGACAATTTTTGTAGGTATAAAAGTATCTATAAAAATCAACTGAATTAATTTGATTAAACAATGTCTTTTACGAAATAAAATTCTCTTTCTTAGTACGCAAATTTTCTTACGCATGTTCTAGGATCTGCTAGTTACGAAAAATGCAGCTAAAAATAGTTCTGCTGCTAAATCAGTCACTTATATCGTCATGAATCATTCATTACCATTTCCTGATACGCATGTGTTTCTGAATTACATTCTATACGAATTATATTATATTTAAATGACTATTTTATATAAGATGCGTCCTACAGATTAATAAGGTCATTCCTTAATAAACATTACATGTCAGGCTAAACTTATTATTCTCTTGAATAGTTGAATGAAACTATTCTTTACGTAATGATATACTTCAATATACTGCAGAAGAGGATGTGAAAATAGTAAACAACCATCATTACCATATATTTAAATTTATAAAAATTACGAAGGAATTAATACTGCAGATCTATATTAGGTACTAGAGTTTCTCATTCATTATTAAAAGTCCTCAATCTCCTTAAAAATAGTAATTAAAAGAGAATAATTAATGGTTTGGATAGCTTAGCTTTCATAATTTTCCTCTGCTAACTCAGAGTTCGTAGGATAAACAAGGAATTGAACAACCTTTACATCTTATACTAAATGAGAGGTCAATCTGAATTCCTTAGCGATATTGTTCAAGATTCGGAATATATGTTCAGCCTCATGAAAAATGTTAACAATTCGCATCTGGTTCATTATAATCATATTTTCTCTTGCTGTTTATTAAAAATATTAACCACAAAAATCCACCGTTTGATTTAACGAGCTAAGTCATGTGTGTTTCACATTTTGAACATTTCGGCCGCATGATACAGCAATGCCGTCTGCATCAATGGTTTTGAAGGTCGCATGAGTTCTGCAAGTGCAGTTTGGATAACAAAGCGTTGAACGCTTTTGATTGAAATATGACATATCCTTATGATAACATATTATTTTAGAGAAGGTATGTGTCAAACCTAACAAAGCAAAAGAGTGCTAGAGTTGTAGGATTTCCCTCAGTTTTCTTAAAAATTATTTTAAGTTTGGTAACTTTCCTGAATCTCTTGTTTTTCTTTCGCATTTCCCGTCATTATGCAAATTTGAAGTCAAGAGAAAAGAGGATGAATACAGACGAAGCTTATGTAGCGTGATTGCAATTATGTTATGCGCCTTTATGACATTATTTGTCATTCATCCGGACAGGTTGCGTTATGCGCGATATTCGGAGAATATTCTGCTTCGATCCGATTCGAGTTTATGAAGAGCGTGATTTCGCTAGTCAGCTCACATTACTTCTTTGTCCTTGCTGAATTGCTGAAAAAGCCTTTTTGGCCATTTAATAATATATCTCCGGGTAGGTTGTCAAATCAGCCTAGTTAGCCTTAAATTTAAATTGTTATTCCAGCACAATTTATCTTTGAATTTATTGTGATAGTATTCTTAAGTTCCACCATAAGTCATCGGTGTTATTGTAAGCGCGAAGTACATGCATTTGTTGAGATACAATAGCACCCCGTACAAGTATTTAAAAGTCAAAAAACAAAAATCAGCGTTATATTTTTCAAATTTTCACAGGACTAGTTTCGATGGTTTAACCGAACCATCATCCTCAGCTGCAAAAGCGCAAATGAACGAAATAAGATATAGCGATTAGATAAGATAAGACAAGAAAGACTGGAATTAAGCTACTGGCGCCATCTGTTGATGAAACGAGAGTTAAAACATAATTTCCTTAAAGCTGAAGGCAAAGATGGATTGGACTTAGGGTCGCAAACTAGAACAGAAAGATTTTTTTTTTTTTTTTTTTTTTTGTGAAATGCCTTTAGAAAATCTAATTCCCAATTGGTGAATTAGATTTTCTAGAGGCATTTCACCAATCTTTCTGCTCTAGATTTTCTAGAAGCATTTCACATTAAAAAAACTTTCTGTTCTAGTTAACGACCCTAATTTCAATATATCTTTGCCCCCAGCCTTTAAGATAATTATGTTTTAGTTCTCCTTTCATCAACAGATGGCGTCAATAGTTTAACTTCTGTCCAGTCTTTCTTATCTTATCTAATCACTATATCTTATCTCGTTCATTTGCGCTTTTGCAGCTGGGGATGATGGTTCGGTAAAACCATCGAAACTAGTCCTGTGAAAATTTGGAAATATAACACTGATTTTTTTGTTCGATTTCTAAATTAATACATGCATTTGCGTTAAGAGTTTGATGAAAAATAAAGGGTTTATTTTACCCTTCTTCTGTGCTGGTATCATTCACGCTTGTGCGAGAAGTCGCCAAGCTCCTTAGAAAGATCAGTTTACTTTATGATAGTGCAGAGAATTAGATCTTACAGAGCTTGCTGTAAAATCTGTGATTTATTACTCTAGGTATCAGAATTCCAGTTCTCAAAGAAAATTAAGCTTACTAGTTATGTTTATTTCAAAAGAACAGACGGCAGTATTTCCAGCAGCATCTCTTGCTCTGTATGTTACAATATGAACTCCGGGCGTCAAAGTTGCATCAGGTTCCTGAAAATGAAGATAAAACAAATACATTCTGTTTCTATGTAACAAAAATGCATATAATTTCGGATTCTTTAAGTTAAATTTTTTTAATTACTCCCTCTTAATAGCAAATGAAAACTTTAAATCATAAACGATTGTACGTTTATTTATTTTGTCGACAGCTGTAATAAAACTATAATAAAAATATTTCCATCAGCCTTTTATACGAAAATAGTATTAAAAAAAGAATGTTTTTCAAAAATTCCGTAGAAAAGCAATTTATTTCATTTCCTTTGTTTTAACTTATTGTATTTTTCCAAAATTTGTTTTACAACTGATAATATTTTTCAGATATAAAGTATATATTTTGGGCATATTAAATAAACGATCGTTAATAACAAATTAAATATTTTCATAATAAAGGGTAATGAAGCATAAAAATAAAATAGAAAAAAAAATAAGTCTAGTTCATGCTGAGAGGGATTCCGGAGAAATGTTTGTGGAAGTTAATGTAAATGCATATTACATCTAAACTTTTTGAAACATTATCCGAAGAAATTTTAAATTGTCATAATTCATCATTTATTCAAAGCAGTCAATATTGGTATTTTATAATTTGAAAATTTTTATTAGGAAACAGCACTCATATCATAAATAAATTTATGGAGCAATTCAATAAATTAGAATAAAGTAAAGGAAAAAATAAGTTCGAGAGGATTCAGATTTAAAAACATAACAGAATTTTTAAATCCTGTATTACTTTTTAAATCATATGTATATTTAAATCACATATATATGTAAGATATAATAAAATACGATGATTATTTTAAGAAATAATTGGTAACATCAAAATTGACTGTTCTAGATTTTATGTGCTCCTCCTAAGCTTATCCTTTCTCCATAATTCGAGATATTTCCAAATTACATAAAACCTTTTGAAAAAAGGTAACTTAAAATTCAATTAATCAATCACGGCTTAGCTTTACATATGCACCTACGTAGTATAAATATTGCCGTCGCGAACAATGATACCTTCCTTTTTTCTCATCCGGTTCTAGAAAATTTTTCCCTTATAACGAGAAAAAAAATATACAAGATTTTGTAGAGACATTAGGCATTTTTTTTGGAAGCAGGAGATGTGAAAAATGAGCAACGCCCTCGCTGGGAATCGAACCACGGACCTCTGGAATACGCGCCCAGCGTGCAGACCGCGAAGGCACGCTAAGAAGGCGAGAGAAATAACTTATAATTTACCGAAAGTTGAATTTACAGATGTTTCATCTAATAATAAATAAATAAATAAATAAAAAACTCTCTCGATTGTATGTTACGAGATTATAAAGAAAAGACAGCATAATTCTGGCATAGTATAATACTAAAGAAAAGAAAATGCATCTTGCTATGGGTCTAATATAGAGTTAGATAGATGAAACATTTGCAGCATATACATTACTGGAAAAAGAGTTTCAGAAAATGTTTCCTCACAAAATGCATATGCAAGTTATTCACAGTCTTTAAATTTGTACAGCGGTTTAAATTGTTCCATCATCTTGAATTTGAATATATATCTGCAGATTTTAAATATGTATTAGTAGGTTGTTTCATGCATCCTGAATTTGGTTGATTAAATGTAAACATAAATTTCCCATTGTGAGCTGGAAAATAAAGAAAAACGTTTTTACGCATTCATATAACTGAATATATCTATATTCAGGAAAAAACATTTGCTTTTTTTGAATGTTTCAGATATTTTCATAAAAGACTTGACACTAATTGATAATCAGATATTTAATACAGATCAGTTCAGCTTTAATACGGAAATTCATTTAGAACGTAAATTTGATTACTAATGAGATTAAAAGGATTTTATATTATCTGTGCAAACTAAAACTCTACAATCTATCAGTTCAGCGACACATTCATAGAGGATTATGCTTACTCTGAGTGGTAGATTATAATCTCCTTTACGTATTTCTTAACTTGAATTAGGAAGGGATCTACAGTACAAAAAGGAATGATAATTTGATTCATTTTATGTGTGCTACTACAAGCGTGTGTTGCTATTGAAAGCACTACAAGCTGCTATTGCAAGCTAGTATATTTATGTGTGTTGCTATTACAAGAACCTTAAAGGTATCCCGATTAGGGAAGAACTCGCATATAAAATTCTCTGCGTGGGGCCTCCACGTTGGACTTCGTGTAAGTAAAAATATAGACCCTAGCATATTCCAATTTTCGAGTACTGTGTGATATGGCCCTTGAAGATGCCAAGTTATTGGTACAGAAGAAATGCATGGGTAGCATAAAAATCTATGGGTAGGTGTAGTAAAACAAATGAAATATGAAGCAGAATCAAAATTAGGTGTTGTGCTTCAGATTACGGAGGAGGTGCGTGAAGTAGGATCTCAAACTTAACATCATTCAATGAATGTGCCATTTGGTCAATGATAGATCGGTTGCTTGGCTCCCACGTTCTCTGGATTTGAGCAGTCTGGAGTTCTTTCTTTGGAGAGCACGTAAAGGTGTTATGTGTGAAACACCTGTCGAGTCTGAACCGTATTTGGTTGCAGAATCATCTGCAATGCTGCAGATGATTTTGCAACCAAATCCAGTGCTGCAGATATCCAAGGAAATCCAGGTGTTTTTGATAATGCCCGCCATTCCATGGTCCGCCGGTGTAACGCGTTCATATCTTGTAATGGTGGAATACATTGCGTATCTTTTGTAATATTCTGAAACGATATAATCTACTGTAATATAATATAATGATTCATAAATACTTCTGGTAATCTCTGTCTTGTGTGTTGTTCCTGTATCTCTGATACCAGTTTTCTATTATGTTTTCTGTCATGGATTTCTATGCAATACTAATTTTTTTGACTTGCCTTACTTATTTATGGGACACCGTGATTAATAATATACATGTATTTAATGAATAGTTATTTACAATGTATTCTTTTTCTTGCATGAAATTTTTCCCGGGTGATTACGTTAATACGTTAAGTACAAAATTAATTTAAAACCGTCGATCGCTTTTGATCGCAACTGAAACGTAAGATATCCACGATCGGACCCAATGTCATTTACCATCTTCAAAGATCAGAAACTCGTAAAGCCGCCCTTTCCATTTATGCTAATAGATTGCTACACAAGCAAGCAGCAAAATAGACCAAGTCTCAGAAGGGAGCCAGAGCCCTGGATCGTCGGATGTTCTTAGAAATATTTAACAGATGGTTGTCAACGTGATTTTTTCGCCACAAGACTGTTCTTTGTATTTTTGCGAGTCCTTAAAATTTTCCATTTTTTTGAAAAATTAGTACAGTGTAAAGCTATAAAGAATTACGATATTTCATCATACGAAATGGGTGGTGTTCTCGTGGTGAAAATATCTAGCACCACTCGGCTAGCAGTTAGAAGATTCTTGGTTAGAATCCCGAGTACATAGTTAATTTTCGTGTTCCCTGTTACGAAAGTCTAATGTTTCTTTAATGCTAAGTATAATGCTCCGATTAATGCTAAGTTTTATTCTCTCTCGTACCATGTTTATTCCAAAATATGAAAAAAATATTAAAGAATAATAGAAACAGGTAATATTACGTTATTCCACGTGAAACAGATCATAAGACTGCATATGCCATGAATGGCATATGCATATATGCCTTTCATATAGTCTTATAATGGTAAATGGTAAATAGATTATAATGGCAGGTAAAGATTTATAATGGGATGCTGCTATGTTACCTATCCAGTTCTAAAATGAGATACTCTGATTCTGTAATCGTTTATTGAAATAACTGAAAGCGACCAAAAACTAATATGATGAATAATACTCCAATGTCTACGTTACCAAATTCTTGGAGACACTTTCGATGCCAACGTTATCGACTGCTTTGGGTTCTTCCCACTTCACCGAAGTACCTTGCATACTTGTTGCTTCAACATCGAAGGATTCTGGGCAGTTAAGAAATATGGGAGGTTCTCTGTCTAAAAAGAAAAAAATGAAATATAAAAGTAATTAACAATGAAAACAGATTAGAAAAAATCCGAAGGATTAGATTTCCTTAGTTAATATTTTAAGTTAGCATTTGAAATCAGTTCAAGATTGAATTTATTTATTATGCAAATGTTCTATAACACATTTTGATAACAACATCTGAAAATTGTTACTATGGAAACTTGGTAACGGTTGGAGAGAAAGTGGCGAAAATACTCCAGCTGAGAAAAAATTAACACAATTTAATACTTTCAGAAGAATTTAGAAGAATGTTTTTAGAAATTTACCAATAAAGTATTACAATTTTAGTTGAAAATATCTGAAGTACATGACGGTACTATGATAAAAATTTTATGAAAGTATCTTGAAAAGCTTTTGAAATATGCTGCCCGAAGCACTGAAAAAGCGTTCACCTCAATAAGCGATAAACTCCTCATCCTAAAAATATCATCGTAATTACGTAACTAGGTCCAATTAAAATATTCCCCCCCCCCATATAATCGATCTTAAGTCACGATATAGGTTTCTTTCTAAAATCTGCTTACAATCCCCACACAGTGAAGCCTTTCGATCAATATTCGAAATAAGGAAACATTCAAAGCTTTTTCTTATACCTTTCATGCCTGTATATAGCTTGGAATTCCATTTATTGCCTTTGTGTTTTCTATGAATTACTGCTGCCTCCCTGCTTCCAGTTCTAAAACTTGAAGTACAAACTATCGACTAATGTTGTTTTAATTACAATTTAACAATGAAATTATATTTTCTATGTTATGATTTTAGAGCTAATAAAGATTGGACACTGAACTCTATAACGAAAGGTATTTTTCAAGTTATGCTTTGGTATTTGTAGCACACCTTTTATATTAATGCATACAGTAAGTATCGCAAAGTTGTTCACTCAAATTCTAAAAATCATTTTCGTCAATTAAAATTTAATCAGTTTATTGATCTGAGACTCTTAAGGACTTATGAGGTCTCATAACCTCAACCTTAAAAAATCAATAATTACAAACATGTATGTTAAAGGGCGAACATTTCCGCATGTTTAAAAAAAGCTGCATGAAAGTATTTCGTAGATTAGGAAATATCGTTAAAAGCAAAATAGTCACTTAGAGGATCCTTATGATTAAAGTGACCTTAGATTAACAAACATTTGAGGAAACATAAACCCCTTTATTTGTGCTAAAGAAACCTTATTCTTTTTACAAATATGCAGTGTTATTTCATTAAAAATATATGTAAAAAGATTAAACTACAAGACAGATATTCTAAGCACTATGAATTAATAGCATAAGATACGTATGTTGAAAAATAGTTTAAGACATGTATTTTCATGTAAAAATAAAATTGGATTCGAAAAAATTGTTTTACTATTTTTTTTTTCAAAACGGTACTTAGTTTCCGAATACGCCTCGTACATATCCTACTGGCTGAACAAGAATTTTCCGCATTAAATTAAAGTTCAGTTTGAACAAATTAAATTACATAAAAATATATATGTTCTTTTTTTAAACTTATTTCAAAGCTACCAATTGGAAAACGGGAACTTCAAGGTTATTTCAATCCTCTTGATTTGACTCGTACACATGGGAACAACAGCTGCGGATAAAAGGTTGAGCCATTTATTTTTTTTCCACTTCATTTCCTTTTAGCATGTTTCGATTACGCACTAAACTATTTACCGAATTATAAATTTACGTAATTTGCTTTTGCTTAATAATATGTTTCTATGTATTAAATATGCGTTTAATTAATACTGGAAAAACTAATTTATTTAATTTTCAGAGGTAACTTTAAACAATAATTCTGTTAATACAAATCAAGATCAAATTAAAAAAGATCAAATTAATAAGATAAAATTAAAAATTAATTCTATTTCCCAAACTGTAAGTAATTAAGCTTGTAACATAGACTGTGTGATCTAAATCAATTTTCAACTACACATGAAAAAGTCTGCCAGAGCGTGCGAATGAATACTAACTTGAACTACAGTCACACATGACGTTGAAAAAATAAATGCTACAAGGTTACGATGACACGAGTTACGATCGAAAATGGAGGGGGCTGGCAACGGCTTTGAAGAATCTATTTTAAGGTAAAAAGCAGGCGAGTAGGTACATCACACCCATATGTCAATATTAGTCTCACTTTCATTACCCTAAAAGTGATAAAATTTCCTAATTTGACGACGGTATTCTTACAGATAAATATTACGTCAAATACTATCTGCAAAATTTGTAATGATTTTCCATTTAACATTTTTCAGGCAAATTAATTGTTATCTTATTAGCTAATTTAAAATTCAATTTGCACTTTGAAATGGAAGTTTCATAAGTGCGAAATTTGTGATGCAGTCTGGTAAGAACTGCATAAATAATTTGAATAAGATCACATAAACTCACCTACGACATTAACTGTCATTGTGCAAGTTTTATTTTGTTTTTTCGGATTCGAGCTAACAACAGTAAATATAATGTCTGTCCTGCCGGCTGGGAAGCTCAAGGGAGTTTCTGTAAGCACCCATTTGGGAGTGATGGAGAAGTCTTCCGTGTTCGTTTGTGGACGTGGAATGACAACAGTAGTGTAATTTTGACCAAGAGAAAGATCAACTGATATGTCTTCCGGACACGATAATGAAGGATTGACTGACACTGAAAGATAAAAAAAGTAATCAGGTTTTTATTATGACATAACGTTCTTAAGGAATGTACACAATATTCGGAATCTAATTTTTAGAACAAGTGCTGATCATATATACGTAATAACAAAAGTTTATTTCCATCATGTACATATAGATTTTAATATAAAACAATATATTAATAGAAACATGTATGGGTCATACGGATACGTTTGTTTTCAAAAATAGCTTTTTAAAATAGAGAGTAAAGGTAGGATTATTCACCTTTTAGATTTTCAGTTCTTTTTCCTTTTCTGTATAAATTATCTCTATTCCGAAGAGAATGAAGATAAACGAAACGAAAACTATTTTGGTCAATAGGCAAAATTTCTATTCTAAATATTAGAACTTTCAGAAAAAAAAATTTGATATGTAGCATAAAATAAGTTATTTTAGTTTAATATAGCAACATAATTATCAAAACATACTTGAATACTATGATTACACAAACATAACATGATACATGCACATCTATGCTTGCGTATGATTACATTATTTCATGTACCTAAAAACTGTAACTTTAAAGAAACTGTATGATTGTAACTGTAACATTGTAACCGTATGTGCATCTTAATGAGTAGTACAGTCGTGCATCCTCGTAACTTATTCTTGTTAAATATAAAAGTTGTTATATTGGAAAGATGACATACCGTTTTATTTTAATAAGCGAATTAGTTTTCTTCCTGTATAACGAACATGTGTGTTGACTTTGTACACTATAGTGGTGTACCCGATGTTACACAGTTTTTTTTTTTCCTAAGACGGACAGTTTTGCCTTCATCTATGAAGGGCGGTTCCCAAAACAGGTTCCACTCTATAACTAAGCATATTCAGTTATATTATCCAAACTACATTTAATTAATATTAATTTAAATAATATTTTGTCTAGGATAAAAAAAATTAAAAAGATTTAACTATCTACATTTCTTTCTTAGTGCCTACTCACCGCCATATCTTTGCGCCTCTGAGACTGCCTAGGTTCGCCTAGTGTAAAACTGGCCCCACTGTGATGTTGATCTCAGTATGAGAGAAAGGTATTGCAGTAAAAATGGCGAATGTTTTCATAAAGCCACTGTGTTAATCTTCGTCACTGTAAATAAAAAATGGTTGCCGATTTCTGATAAAATACGCGCAGCATACTGAAGTGTAACTGAACCATGTTTTATATATGAAATACCACAAGCTCAGACTACTGACAAAGGAACTGGCGACGTTCAGTAAAGTTAACAAAGTATCGAATGCTAGGGATTAAAAATGCCCAGAATCAGGTAAAGGGGCACATGATGAGGTGTCTGAACAGTAAAAGATAAATTAAAGATCTTTTATTTCTCACGCAGTGGTAACAAGAACCAGCTCACCTCGACAATAAATAACATGGAAGCATAACGTTATGGTCCAGAAGGTGCAGAAAGCCTTCAGTGTAACTTTCTACGGTTGAAAAATAATTATTCTTTTTGACACAGATTTGTGTCATACGTTCAAGAACTTAGAAAATGAATGCGTATGCTTTTAAATTAATTAAATAAATAAATACTTTTAATTATACAATGAGCTTTTACAAATATCTCGATAGTAAGCAAAGTACTTTAAAGCTTTTACAAAAGAAACAGGGATTCTTAGCAATCAGATATGAAATATATATCTGTTACTCTCTAAGAATTTAAGAATTTAAAACACATGTAGTCATGTATAAATGTGATATAATAATAATGTAATATAATATAATAATAATAATGTAATATGTAAAATGTAATATAATATAATAATAATGTAATATATATAATGTAATATAATAATAATAATAATAATAATAATATAATATAACTCATGTATATAGTATAAATAGTATGCAGATAATATTTTCTAATATCTAAATTAATACTAAGATAAGACTACTAGCATATCGACATTTTTGAAACCATGAAGCATGACACAAAAAAGTATTCTTGTAAAGTAGGTATTATAATTATTTACCTGGTTTACAAACTGGAGGTTCAGGTTTGTTCCAAGATCTGTTATTCTTGCACAGCATGACAGGAGGACCTTGAAGTTTATAACCTGGCTGACATGTAAAATAGCACTTCTTTTTCACTGACACATTTCCTAATGTACAAGCTGGCGGACGCACTTCTCCATACTCTGGAGCTTCCAAAGCAGGACAATGTAACCCTGTGAAATGCACATACTATTTTGTTACTTAAGACATAACTGAAAATATCAATGTAGTAACTTTGTTTTTTAAAATTATTTGCCTAATTTCATTGTTTTGATTGCTGTGTCCTATGGTAATTGCTTATATTTTTAATTCTTATCTGATATGCGTCGCTGAACACTGGTAGTTCGGTCTGAGGTTCGAATCCCGCGAACGGGCTGGGTGTTTTCGTGGTTTTCCCCATGTGTAAAGTGTATACGAGCCAGTTTCTCTTAAAAAGTCCTCCACGAAGGCATCCCTCCCTTAAGGCAGATAGCCCTCGAGTGCTTTGCCGTAATCTAATAAACCAAAACCAAACTTAACTGATATGCCGAGCATGCATAAGTCTATGGTACTTCTGAGAATGTAAATGTTTTAGTTTCATATTTAGAAGTTTTTGAAAATATTTTCGGTTTTCTATATTCTCCTGACATTTTCAGCTTTATAAATTTTATTTTTATATTTTGAAAACGCTGATTTTAACATGTTTGATATTTGTAATAGTAAAACACTTGGTACACCTGGATAAAATTTGTATAAAAATTGCTTTTGTTCTTTTATTACGCTTAGAAAGTGCACTTGAGAAGTCCGTTCAGTATTCACATCCATTAATCCCGAGTTCTCTAAACTACTGTCAGTCTATGTATGAAAAAAAGTCCCATAAGCATCTTGCCAAGGTGTAAATTATCCTGAAAGAAACTAATAGTAGTTACGTTCACAAAACAATAAGGGTTAGTTTCTTAGAATAAAAATCTAAGAGTGAATAGGAAAAATGGCTTTCAAGTAGCAAAAACCAAGCATATTTATGGCCTCAAAAAACTTATTATTTATAAAAATATCAACAGTTTTGACAAAAGAGTTTTATGAAGAGCATAATTACAATTATTTGATAATATATATTTTTAATGTTTTAATTTAATATTGGAACAATCAATTGAGAGGTTGTTTGCACACTTTTATATACATTTAAATTTAATAATCGAATAATCAATACAGAATGTTGTTTGCCACTTTTAGAACTATTTCGATAAAGAATTCCCCCCAAAATGTTTTGGAATAATAATTTCTGGCAAAAGCTTATTATTTCAAATGAGAAATATCGTCTGCTACTAATTCATCAATCTTTCAAAATGTCGCAAATAAACAAATTGTAGATTGAAGGATATGTTTTTGTGTTTTTCGAAGAGAAATATTCCTATTTCATAATTAGAAAATATTGTGAAATGCATGGTATTAAAATTTCTAAGTACAAAATGGCCAACATTTATAAACTGGAAAGGGAAAAATCGTCGATCATTGTTTCTACATGGAAAGAAGACTCCAAACAAGCACCCGAAAAAGGTACGTACTGTTACTATTGTTTCCAAAGTTAAATTATTGATAATAAGAGAATGTCCGACGACGCAGAAATCAGTTGCAAGGTCTTTAAATACATCTGTAGCAACAACTAATAATATAATAAACCAAGATTTACATATTAGAAAAACATATTTTTGATGCTTGTAGCTAAATGCAGAGCAGTTTGTGTAACCCTGTATGTATACTATTTAGCTGGAGATAAGTGAAAATATAATGTGACCATTGATGAAGCATGGATTTACCTAAAAGACTGGAAAAAAAAATGGGTCTATTTTTTTTATCGGAAACGAAGAAAAAAAGGTTCCGTCAATGCAACGAAAGTTTTAATAAAGGGTTTGTGATTTTTGCAGGATTGTCTTACAATCAGAAATTAAAAATAAGAAGAGCGGGAAATTTTTTAAATATTTTCTTAATGTACTATTAAAAGAAAGTTTTACGTCCGATATTTACAGAAGAATTTCAAGTGTAATTTTATCTAAACAAAGCCAAAGCAATAAATCATACTTTGAAAAGTATCACTGCATTCCTTGAAGACTGAGATAGGTATTGTATATACATATATATACCTTTTTCAACCTATACTATTCTATACCAACATGTTTCTGTGAAGTCCCCTAATCAAAGAATATGTATTGTTCATAGACGTTCTTTGCCCTAATGTTTCGCCTGCGGACTATTGTGCCTTTGGTCTCTTGAAAGGAGCTCTTTCTAAGCGCAAACCGAATACGATTGATAGAATCCCGGAAAACAGTGGAAGAGGAATAGGGTTAAATAGTCTTGAAAATTTTATTAAAAGCCTTTCTCTCATGAAAATAACGACACATACTTATAGTCCAAAAAATAAGGCTATCAGTTCAAACATTTAAAAATATATTCCCTATATTTTAAACTTAATTAAACAATCCTGTAAAAAATAAAAATATATACCCTAAATAAAAATGTGTAAAGTCTCTGTAATTAAAACATTTCAAAGACGTCACTGTACCTTTTTCAAGATAAAAATCTATTTGCCCCTGCTTTTCTTACTTTTTACAAGTTTTTATATAAATAATTACATCAAAAATTAGGATATGCCTATTTGATATATTTTTATATTTCTATGTTATTATTTTGATAAACGCTTAATTTAATTTTATTTATTAATTATTATTTACTTCTAATTTTTCTTACACATTTTAGAATGGATGAAGAAAAACTTTAAACATCACAAAACTGCAGTTGTTATATATCTTATAAATGAAAATAATTATGATTAAAGTTAAAATATTTAAAAATACAACATTATCAAAACACCGTTAGATTTCACGATTCACCGTTCATGATTATATTCAAAGACTAAGAATTACCACAGCCGTAACCCGGTAGGCCCTGCCTGACTTTATATCCTGACTACTAGGGGGAAAAATAAAAATGGTTTTAATTACCTTTGCACTCGGGTACTGATCCACTCCATGTGCCGTCGTTTTTGCATGTGATTTTGCCTTCTGTAGTCAACTTGAAACCATTGTCACATTTAAATTGACATTTTGTGCCAATTGGATAATCATTAAGTTCTGAGTGTGGTTTATTCTCGCTGTCTGAACTTGAAGAGAGACGCGTGCCATTTTTCGCAAAACACTGCATTCTTAGGTGGTTTGGGACTGGTTCACGAGGACAACTGGCAGCTGTGAACAGAAACATTTTACTTAAACCACAGAAATCATTTAAATTTTTTTCAATCTTCTCAGTGGCATCAGTATATATACAATAAAAATTTTGTACTTCTCATCGTAAGTGTATTAAAATACAAAAAGAATTGATGAATCATTCATCAAAAAAGGACATTATCCCTTGGCAAAATTCATGAAAATTTCACTGTCCACCGAATGCTTAACTACTCAGACAAGGAGAAACTGCATTAAATATATTTTACATGAAAATAATACAAAATCTCATTATTGTTACGAAGTTATATGTATAAACATATTAGTGTTTAAAAATTATTAATGTTATAGGAATGTTATTTTCATGAATAAAGTACGTAAGATAAATGCATTCAAGGAATTCTTGCCGAATTTAAAGTTTTATGCCTGAAAATAGAGACAAAACTGGCAGTAAATAAAAATAAAATTTAAAAAAAATATTTTTTTTTTCATTTATTAACTGCCTTTTCTGTTTCTTAAATGCGATGAAAATCATGTAAGTTTTATTCATTTCACTAACAAAGTATGAACTACAAATGCTATTAAACTTCCTTTTTTTAATATCTAGCTTTTTTTAGTTATTTTGTTATCTACTTTCATGATACTGGTCTATTCCTGAATTACGAATATTAAGCTCTAGTAGAAGAACGCGAGTATAATGATGTTGTTTCCTATTATTGCTGTGAAAAAACATTAGGCTTACTTCTGTGATTTAAATTATATTTTGCTTGTAGTCAGTTACATTATCATTTTGATGTGTAAAAAGCAAATTCATATAGAAGGAAGGAGAATTTTAAGTTAGACAGAGTTGCAGTGGCTCACATTTGCTTTCAAACACTTATAGTTTTGAGATTTATTTGCATAGATTTTCAGTAAAATATTAGAAGATAGACTTCGAAAAGTATTAACAAAGTATTTTTTCTATATTTTAAGCTCTGTTTGTTTCAGAATAAGTAACATCAAAACATTATATGCAGTAAAATGATATATTCAAGAAGTGTTAATCAGTAGCCCCTATAATAATAATTCGGACATTCGTAAATTTCGTTGAGATGTTTTTGCAAACTATATTTCTCGTCAAAATGAAAACTTATGACAAGAAATTTCATCTGCGTTTGGAAATATTGACTTGTTTAGTAGTTCCATATTAGCAGTTCATATCTGACGTGAACATGGAAAGATACTATAAATTAACGACAAGTTCTGTTAGAAAATAAATTTTTATTATTTTAAAGATATTAAAATATCCAAAAAAAATCTTTTTTGTAAAGTATTCAAGCATCTTTGCTGCTGTGGAAAAATAGAAAGTGTTTGTAATTGTTGAAAATGTGTTGAATTGTGGCGTACTTTCCAAGCTAACACTAAGGAATTGGAGATTTGTCCTACGAAAAATCAAATAAGACTTAAAGTCTCTGAAACTTGTAGCGGATTTAAAAAAAATACTTTGCAATAAAATTTAACTCCGAAACTGTTAGAAGAACCATAAAGTTACATGGATGCTATAAGCGATCAGCAAAAAGGGAATTGTTCGTCATCAAGAAGAATATGCAAATACGCCTTTGTTACGTTCACAGAATTGATGGTAGACAAAATTTTATCATATCGGAACAATGCATGTTTGCAGAAAAGACAAAGTTTAATGTATTTGAATCCGATAGACGAACTGTTGTGTGACGAAAGCCGAATGAAGAGTTAAATCCAGAAACTTGCTGCCTACTGTTAAGTGCGAGAGTGAAGATATAATGGTTTGGGAATGCTTTTTAGCTGCCTCTGAGAAACTTAGTTTTTTATAGAAAATGTGGCTGGATGTAAATATATAAAACTTTTAACAAAAACCTAAAAGCATCTGCAAGAAGGCTCGGAATGCAAACTACGTTCAAGTTCTATCACGATAAAGATACTAAATATGCAGCCCTAAATATTCGCTTGTGGCTGTTCTTGAAAACATCAAACTCCACGGTATTCTTCAGAATTAAGTGCTGTCGAACATGTATGAAATGAGTTCAGAAAGGAATAAGAAAACGGTATTTCTTCACTACTATAAGCAATTTTTAGGGAGAATGGAACAAAATAGCATATTCTTATCCGAAAACATTAACTGAATTATTAGAAAAGCGCATGAAAAGTTAATTTTAGCTAAAGGATATCCAATGAGATACTAAATGTTCTGATATTTTCATATTTTTATTAAATATAAGGTGTTTGTTCAAAGTGTCTGAATACTTATGTGAGTTCATCTTCGAAATATTTTGAATAAATTATTATTATTATTTTAACAAAAGGTTGCAAGGTTCTTATCGTTTTAGTTAACCAGTTAGTATGATTTAGATCTTTACTATAACTTTTCCTTTACGTTTCCTCACCAGAATGCAAATCAGTTTCAGAGTATTTAAGTCGAGAATTTTGTAAGACAAAGCGTGTTTCTGTAAGTAGCTAAGTAGCCTCTTACCAACTTATGACGATACTTGCAAAATACATCTTCCACAATGTTATACCAAAAAAAAAAAAAAAAAAAAAAAAAAAAAAAAAAAAAAAAAAAAAAACGAATAACTGGTGGAACAAAGATTTACGTATCCAACAAGTCAAATGTAGATCACTCCGTCGAAAACTTAAACAAAATCGACGACTTGGTATACATATACAAATCTTGGGAATTTATCAACGCGAAAGAGCCAAATACAAACATATACAAACGTATGATTGGTCAAGCGAAAATAACATCATGGCGAAAATATTGCACCGAAAATAATGAAATATATGGCATTCATCATAAAATAGCTACTAACCACCTATATAAACTACCTCAACTGTACCTACAAACTGGACCGGACCACCAACCAAGTGATATAAATAATTTATTACAGCAAGTTTTTAACACCATTTTTGGACATGATAACCCACTCGATGATACTTCTGAACAACATAAAATCAGATTTGCATCTACAAGCATACATACTTCGGCAGACCAACAATTTACGACACCAGAAATTAAAAATATTCTTCATCACCTCCTGAAGAAAAATGCTCCAGTGCCAGACGGCATCGACTATAATATTTTCAAAGCTTCAATACAATCAAATCTACAATTCTTTAAACTATATTTCAATAAACTGACTGGCACTTTTCCTCAAGCATTTAAAATATGTCAAGTTATTCTCTTTCAGAAAAAGGATCGAGACCCAACATTATTAGATTCATACCGTCCTATCTATCTTCTCTCTTCTCTCGGCAAAATTTTTGAAAAAAATTATTAGTCAACCGTTCAAACACCATCTCCATAGAACTAATTTTATCAGCTCCCAGCAATATAGCTTTCAAACAGGAATATCAACACTGTATGCATTATCTAATATTAAGGAAACTTTATTAACCAATAGAATGAACGGCCAACATACAGCATTTATCAGTGTAGACCTTATCAGGTTCAATGTTTCTTCTTACCTTCTTCGGAAACATACAATGACCTGACTAGAACAGAGAGCTTACTAAAGCTATGTTCACTAATTGTAGTAAGTAGACAGGATACAGACGAAGGGTATACAAAACCCTTTATTTTTTTTCTTTATATACAATGACTTCCGTACTTCGGAATACAATGACCCTCCACTCGGGGTCTAACTTAAAAGATATCAAAATAAAACTAAACTCTAATTTAACTTTAGAATAAGATTGGCCTTATAATAACAGGAAGCGTATGTAGCACAGAGACTGTGAACACTACAATACGTTTAATTTATCAAGAGGATTAAAACCTCTGGCCTGGAAGGCAAAGTAGCAACTGCGTAACTTCTAAGGTAAGCGGCCTGCTTCGAACTCACGGCTTCCTCTCTCCTGCTTGGCAAAAAGGCCACACTTAAATACTTGGCGTTCGCCAGACAACTTTGCATAAACTCCTTCACGCTTATAATTCTGGCCGGAAGTAGAAAATAAGAAGTGATAGTAAAGATTTAAAATAAAATAAACGTTAGTAAAACTTAAGATCCTTACATACTTCCCGCCAGAGTTAATTAGTTTGAAACTGAGGTCTAAAACGACCTTGTTGAAAACTTTTAGCTCTAGAAACTAACGCGAGGCCAAACTTTTACAAACATAACTTAGCTAGAAACTAGAAAATTTTAAAAGAAAGAAATTTGTTACAATAGCAGCTCCCGGAATATACAACAATCTTTTTTCTTTTTCATCTGTACTGCATCAAAACAGGAGCTTTATTCAATTCTGGTTCCTTCCAGAGATCTGGAAGGAAAACTAGTTTAATGAAATGTTACAGAATGACATTGCAAATAACATATAGAATATACTTTTCTTAACATTCTTATTTCATTCATGACTATTTTAATTATCTCTCCCCGTGCTCTCTGACATGTGTTGTAAAAACACCAAACACGAATGTGTTTCTGTCTATGTGTTCAACACTTCCTCCTACAATCAAAACACTAACGTGTTAAAATTCAACATACGAGACCTCTTAACACACCCTAATTTCAACTCTAGACCCTGAGGTACTATTCTGAAAGTGGCTAACTCTAAAGTGTAGCGTCAGAGAGCCTAACTACATCATTCAACCTTTAACACATATTCACCATGATTTAATCTTTACAGTCACACGAATAACAAATTTTTTAACATTATTTTCACTTTTACCATATCACGGTATTTCTAAACATTCAAAATAACAGTTCACATGTATACAAGAACATATCAAGATGCCGTTAATTTTACACATTTGAAAACATACATTAGTAGTACATTGTTAACTTCTATTCTTTTCAAAGCAAGTGCCAATTCTTTCTACATTGAAATAATACTACATTTCAAAAAGTCTTTCAGACTAAAACTTCTTTCTTGTTAGAATGTTTTAAATAAAATTTATACAATAACTTTTTACAATATTTAAGTCTTTATACAACGCTATTATACATCAACTTTAGTTTTACGCGCGAGTAATTGAAAAACATAATAAGAAAATCGGTCACAACTCATTTCTCGCCCTTTTTGCGATAAAGGTAGACCTCGCATGAGGTAAAACTTCTTCAAATCTGCCACTTGCAGTAAGAATGAAAGATTAACTTAAGTTTGTAAAGTAACACAAAATTTTACTTATCTTTGTAATATTCAGACATCCTTTTCTGGGCCCAGTCTTTAAAGGTGCTGCAGACCGTTGCTTGGTTGATCCTCCTTCTTGTACGGGCTCGCCCTTCAGTGCTTTCCTCTGGAAGCTTCCGTTTTTCACCACTACGGCCACCCTTGAACATCTTCCTTCTGTCCTCTGCTTGTGGTCTTGGCCGTTTGAAGGCAGCTGGTCTTGGTGGAACCGGGAAACTTCTGTCGTGATCCTGCTTGGACCTCGTTGTTGGCCGTTCAAATTTTTCTTGTACTTTTTCCTCCGCCGCTGATGGCCCTTCCGCAGTTCGGCGACTTTTGCTGCGGAGAGTTCTGTCGGATGAGTCAATCTTCCGTTTCACAGCCGGGTTATAGTTGCCGTTCTTTCTCCCGGTCTTTTCCACATACGTCGGCCTTCTCCCTTCTTCATTCTGGGGGTGTTCGTGAACTCTGTTTTTTGGACGGTGGAACGGCTTCTTTTTCTTTGTACCTTCAATTTTTCCGCGGGGCAATTTTCTTTTTACTTGCTTCTGTCTCTCATTGGCTTGCCCTTGTACTTGTCGTTTTCCCACCTCTGGAACTTGTACCTGCGGTGTCTGCCGTACCGGATCCTGCAAAAGATCTGAAAAGATTTGCATTTTATTACGGTCATAGAATGGTTTTATCTGGTCAATGTTTGCGGAACAGGTTTCACCATTTCTTGCCTTTAATACTACAACAGCGTGAGTTATTTTTTCTATAACATATGGTCCTTCAAAGCGTGGGAAAAATTTGGCAGTTTTATCTTCTGGTGCTGAAGAAAGTGAATGCTTAATTTTTAAAACTTCATCCCCTACTTTATAAGTTACTCCCCGTCGTTTCAAGTCATAATAGAGTTTCTGTTTTCTCTGTGCTACTTCTGTATTCTTTTTTGCTTCTTTTATTAGTTTTTCTATATCACCCATTTTAAATTCTGGGGCTCTTTGTTGCACATAAAATAGTTTATCTAACGGTGTTATAATCTTTCTGCCTAGAAATAACTCAGCAGGAGTTTTTCCCGTTGTATCATGTTTTGCGGTCCTAAGGGCGAAAGCAAATTCATTGACATAGTTATCCCAGCTTTTATGAAAATTTTTAACATAACTACGGATAATTTTCACTATATTTCTGTTGACCCGTTCCGCTATATTTGATTGCGGCCGATACGGGACCATTTTTAAATGACGTATGCCCAGTTTTTGGCACATGTCTTCAAATATATTACTTACAAATTGAGGACCATTATCCGATATAACTTTTAGGGGCGCCCCGTATTTTAAAATATATTTATTTAAAATAGAATCGGTAACTAATTTCGCGGAGGCTCGTTTTAAGGGAACAATTTCGGTCCATTTACTAAAATGATCAACTATAACAATTAGATAGCGACTTTTGTTTAACTGACTTTTTGGGAAAGGGCCCAATAAATCGATGCCGATTATTTCATTTGGAAATTCGGATTTAATACTATTTAGAAACCCGGCCGGACGGAAATTAATATAATTAACGGCTTGACATGTTGGGCAGGACTGGACATACGCCCTTGTTAACTTTTGCAGTTCAGGAAAGTAGACTGCCTCGCGTACGCGTTGAGTAGTTTTTCGAATACCAGCATGAGAAGCTAAAGGGCTGTCATGGAGCTCTTGCAGGATATTTAATCTAAGACTAGCTGGGATAACAGGTCGAAATTCGTTGTTGGAATTCGTAGTTTTTGTATAAAATAATAGACCATCTATTAGTTCGTAATGGGCCGCCCTATTTCTTATCGCCACAATATCTTGGTGGCTAAAATTTTCAGGATCCTTCAAATACTCATAAATACTTCCAAACTCAGGATCCTTACCCAGTTCGGTTATTACAGTTTCTCGGGAATTTATTGTACACGCTGTCAGCATTGCAACTTTTACGGTATTACCCTGTTCGTCTAATTTAATTCGTGACAGGGCATCTGCTACGATATTTTCCTTTCCGGGGGTATGCTTGATTACCAGATTATATTCTTGCAGCTTGAGTGCCCATCTTATTAACCTTGGGGATAAATTTTTTCCAGAGTACAATCTAGTTACCGCCGCATGATCAGAATATACTGTTATCGGCGCCTTTCCAAAATAGACTCGGAACTTTTGCACTGCTAACAGAACTGCAAGTGCCTCTCTCTCGGTCGCGGAATAGTTTCTTTGTGTTTGATTTAAAGTTCGGCTAAAAAATGCTACTGGCTGCTGATTTTGCGAAAGTACCGCTCCTACCGCATAATCCGAAGCATCCGCTGAAATTTCTAAATTTTCATCCTTTTCAGGAAATTTCAACACAGGGGCTTGCGTTAATGCTTGTTTTAATTTTTCGAAAGCACTATTGGCTTCGGCCGTCCACGAGAATCTTGCCTTTTTCCTTTTTAATTTTAACAATGGCTCAGCGATAGCCGCAAAATCTTTTATAAAGGACCTATAATATGAACAAAGTCCTAGAAAAGAAGAGAGCTTCTTTGCCGTGTTTGGAGTCGGATACTTTTGTACAGCGATTATTTTTGATTCATCTGTCTCGATCCCTTTTTGCGATATTTTGTAACCTAAATATTTTAATTCAGGGGCTGCAAATTTGCATTTTTCGACATTAACTTTTAGACCGGCCTCATTTAATAAAGAAAACACCTGTCTTAAATCCTGTACATGTTGGTCTAGATTATCACTAGTAATAATGATATCGTCTAAATAGATAAATGTGGACTTTCCGAGAACAGGTCTTAACACAATGTCCATGCATCGCTGAAATGTTGCTGGGGCGCCTGAAAGGCCAAACGGCATTCGCAAAAATGCATAAGTGCCAGACTTGGTTATAAAAGCAGTCTTAGGCACGTCCTCAGGCCTGATCCCTATTTGAAAATAACCATTCGTTAAGTCTAAAGTTGTCATAAATTTGGTTGATTTTATGTTCCTTAAAATTTCTTCTATAATCGGTAACGGATATACCGGATATTTCGTTATGGAATTTAATTTACGGTAATCAATAGCGAATCTCCACCTTTTTGGATGCTCCAAAGGATAATCATTATTTTTCTTACATAAAACCACCGGACTAGCATAACTACTTGAGATAGGCGTTACGATCTTTTTACGTAGCATATCGGTAATATGCCATTCTATAATTTTTTCCTTATTCTTATCATACCGGTATGGTTTTTGACGAACCGGCAATGCATCTCCGGTGTCAATACTATGGTTAGTAACCTGGGTAAATCCTGGAATATCACTAAATAAGGAAGCAAATTCACTTACCACTTGTCGGATTCTATCTTGCTCGTCATTAGGCAGGTGGTCGAGATTTACCCTTGGCGGTTCAACCTTTTCTACACACACTGGTTGCATCGTCAGCTTAAGAGACGCTTCATTAAAATCCAGTGTAGCTTGTGCGTCTGAAAGAAAGTCTATTCCTAGTATTAAGTGTGCTTGCAAATTCTTTACTATAAAAAACATCACCTTTACTTGTTCGTCCTTGATACGGATGTACAAAGGTACTTTACCTACGCACTTACATTGTTCTCCTTGCGCCGCTAATACTGTTGTATTATCCGCATTATATATGCGGTATTTGCGAAAATACTTTCTAAAAAAGACTTCTGCCACACAGGAACACTGCGCGCCGGTATCCAGGAGTGCGGTGGCCGGGATATTATTTACCAAGACTTCAATCTTCGGAAGAGTTAAATTTTTCACCATTACTGTATTTAACTTGTAGGAAGAGGGGTTTTCGTGGCCTTCGGATTTCCGCACCCTCTCGTCAGCAGAAATCCGTTTTAGTTTAAATTATTTTTTCTTTCGGTGCTTTCCTTCTTTCTCCACTGGCCTTGAGACTTTTTTTCTGGGTTGCTATTGAACTGTCGACGTTCGCCGGCTGTTTTTGAATGCTCGGGTTTCCTTGCCCACTGATTCGCTTTTTCTCCGTAGCCACGTGCTTGAGTTTGCTGTAGTCTTGGCGTACCAAATTGGTTTCGCTGTTGATATTGGCGTCTTCTTTCGACGTCCGCCGTTCTTCTACGTTCAAACTGGATTGCTAGCTCAAATAATTTTTCCAGTGTAGTCGGATTTCTCAATTCAATAAAGTCTTGCACTTGGGGTAGTAACCTCGGCAAAATCACTTGAATTATTTCAGGATCCGGACGGTTTCCATACAAGAGCTTGAAAACGTGAATTTTTCTTAAAATAAACCTGGAGAGGTTTTCCATTCTTTGTTGATATATACTGAAAAGTTCTGTTTCTAATTTCGCACGATCCCTTACAACAGGGAAGGCTTTTAGTAGGGCAGTCTTGAAATTTTCGTAGGTATAGGTGGGACTTCCTGCTTGACCCAAGAGACTTCTGCCGATACATTTGAACCAGTTAAGCGCTTGGCCCCTCAAAGCGCTGGTAGCTAAGGTAACTTTTTGAAACTCGTGCACGGGGTAGAGCATGAAGTGGTCATCCAATTTTTCCAAAAAACTGGTTACCTGTGAGTTTCCATTAAACGTTGCTTCTGGTTTCATCGAAGCGCGCATGGTCTGGACAATATACCCAAATCCTTCCAGGGCGGCAGCTGGCATTTCTGGATTCTGAGCTGTTTCTGCAGGCAGCACAGGTTCTTCTTGAAACTCGGCCATGGTTATTCTTCGTCGGGCGCCACTATCAGGTTCAATGTTTCTTCTTACCTTCTTCGGAAACATACAATGACCTGACTAGAACAGAGAGCTTACTAAAGCTATGTTCACTAATTGTAGTAAGTAGACAGGATACAGACGAAGGGTATACAAAACCCTTTATTTTTTTTCTTTATATACAATGACTTCCGTACTTCGGAATACAATGACCCTCCACTCGGGGTCTAACTTAAAAGATATCAAAATAAAACTAAACTCTAATTTAACTTTAGAATAAGATTGGCCTTATAATAACAGGAAGCGTATGTAGCACAGAGACTGTGAACACTACAATACGTTTAATTTATCAAGAGGATTAAAACCTCTGGCCTGGAAGGCAAAGTAGCAACTGCGTAACTTCTAAGGTAAGCGGCCTGCTTCGAACTCACGGCTTCCTCTCTCCTGCTTGGCAAAAAGGCCACACTTAAATACTTGGCGTTCGCCAGACAACTTTGCATAAACTCCTTCACGCTTATAATTCTGGCCGGAAGTAGAAAATAAGAAGTGATAGTAAAGATTTAAAATAAAATAAACGTTAGTAAAACTTAAGATCCTTACAACCTCAAGGGTGCATTTGATAGCTTATGGTGGCCGGCTATTATCCAAGGTCTTAAGAAAGCAAAGTGTCTTATCAATTTATACAATATATTCAAAAATTACCTCTCAGATTGTCACCTTCTTCTTCTGCATAATAATGGAACTATTTACAAAAAACAAGGAAAAAGCTGATCGCAGGGTTCCTGTGTGGGACCCTTATTATGGAACATCACTTTCAACAATATACTCAAAGCTTCCTGCCCCAGTCATACAAAAATTCTAGTATATGCAGATGATGTAGCTCTCATTGTGTCAGGAAATACGCGTGAAGAATTACAACGAAACTCAAATGAAGTTTGTCACCTTCTATACCAACGATGTTCTAAGCTCAAACTTGAAATAGCCCATCACAAATCTCAAATCTTATTGATTCCTAAGAAAGGCGGATCCCTTACACGACAACCTCGGAACCATTAACCATTAACGGAAATCGTATTAAAATAGTCAAAATCTTAAAATACCTTGGAGTAATTTTTGACAATAACTTAAACTGGATTAACCACATTCTGGATCTTAAAAAACGCGCATATATAACAGCTAAAAGTCTAAAAATCTATGCAAGGACGAAACTGGGGCATCAATCCATACTTTCAAAAAATCCTTTATGCCACAGTCGAGGAAAAAATAGTCACATATGCTGCAGCTATTTGGACTCACCCTATGCAAAGATGTAAAATCAAGCATCTCCAAAGTATTCAAAGACCATTCATTCTAAATATAACCAAAGCCTATTGCACTACCTCCAACAGCTCTCTCCAAGTCCTTGCAGGCTTACTACCACTCTACATAAAAGTGGAACAAGAAGCAATAGCACTAATTATTTCACTCCTACGTATGCCAGCAACATTTCATGATAATGGCTTTCCTCCAGCTAACTTTGAAGAAAAAAATCAATCCATATGATACACATATCGCACTCCAGAGTATTGGCATCTCCATAAATCTTACAGAAATACCTGAAAGCATATATAACATTACTATTTACACAGATGGCTCCAAACTCGATGAAAATGTTGGTTGTGCATACGTTGTTCTCCACAATAATCTTCGTTTCCATGAATGGAAAGGACATCTACACCCCAGCAATGTTTTTCGTGGCGAAGCTTCCGCAATAAAACATGCACTTCTCCATATCGAGCCCAATAGCCTGAAACTCAACATTATAAAAACAGATAGCTTATCGACACTCCATGGCATATTGGAACCTCTCCATAAGTCTCCCATCATTAAATGCATACATACAATTCTCCAAAATAATAAACAACTATGTACCCAACTCTTATGGATAAAAGCACACTCTAGAAACACTGGCAATGAATCGGCTGATTCTCTTCCTAAGGACGCTGCCCGAAATATTAATGCCGATATTCTCCACATACCTTGGTCAATATCATATCTAAAACGACAACTCCAATTAAAAGTGCACAGCATATGGCAAGAAAAATGGGATGATAATAGCACTGGCCGAAGAACATACTATCACCTCTCTTATGTCAATAGTAGTCGCCTAATAGTCAATCCACATTTGGTTCGTTACATTTCTGGACATGGCCCATTTCCTGTTTACTTCGCAAAGCATGGCATTTCTCATACTGACCATTGCTGCTGTGGTTAAATAGGTACTCCAGAATACTACATTGCTGCTTGTCCACTAACTGAAAACTCCCACATCCCAATTCCAAATTTCAATACTCAAGCTTTCTGCAAATTCATGATCCGCCAAAAACACCTTGCAAATTCAGTTTCCAAAATTATGCAAAAGTTGTTCGACCTTGGTTTAGACCTCTGTCAAACATAATATCTTATGATAACTTTATGATCGTAATATTGAATACAGGAGTGGTGTGATCTTTAATCAAGTGCTGGATGCTCAAGCATAACACAGCACTACTACATTATCTTGATTTTAAAATTCTACAAATATTCCAAGTGATTTCATGGAACTATTTGAACTATATACATGAACATTTTGAAATATGACCTATATTTACACATGAACTATTTGAACTGTATATTTTCAAAATCTGCAAATTTGAACTATATATACACTCATGTCCATAAATTAAGGATAATGCAAAATCAGGCAAAGGTAGAGTTAGAAGCAAAACAAATTTGACTTATTTGTAAAGCTTATTTATTAAACAAAAGGTAAAGAGCAAAAAAAGATGCTATATATTTGATATTATTAAAAAAATTAGCGATTTTTTCTCCCTGGAGCAAATTACAAAAAAAAAAAAAAAAAAAAAAAACAAAAAAAAACAAAAAAAAAAAAACCTATTTACAAAAAAACAATATTACATGGTTGGTATGATTGTTAATACATTGTATGTCTCTCAGACGATGCAATACAGTCCGTATAACGCCTAGGCATGCTGAGCATCAAATTATCTATCTGATCTTGAGGGATATTACACCACTCAAAAAGCAATGCTCTCTGAAGTTCCGATAGACATGTAGGAGGAGGTTGACAGGCTGCAACTCGTCGGCCAAGCATGTCCCACAAGTGCTCTACTGGATTCAAGTCCGGTGAGAATGCTGGCCAGTCCATACGGGTGATATCCTCCGATTGAAGGCAGCATTGGCTTACGATGTTTGCACGGTGAAGACGGGCGTTGTCATCCATAAACACAAATTGTGCGCCCATGCACCCCGAAACAAACGTACATGTTGTTCCAAAATGACGTCCCGATAGATTTGGATTGTCATGGTTCCAATTTGAACATGCAGGTCAGTTCTGGAACCCAGAATAATTCCACCCCAAACGAGCACTCCTGCACCACCGTAACGGTGTCGTTCAATAATGTTTTCTTGGTGGTAACGGGTACCTGGAGCTCTCCATATGAAAGTCCGGCGAGAATCAGACCTGGACTCGTCGGAAAACATCACACAAACCCACTGTTGCGTTGTCCACAATGCATGCTCTCTACTCCAGGCTAACCGCAGGCGACAGTGAGTTGCAGTAAGTGGAACGCATCTGACAGGTCTACGAGCATATAGACCAATCTGCCCTACGCGTCTGTACACAGTCTGCCTTGAAATTGTCGTACCAGTGGCTGAAGAGAGCTGACGAGACAGGTATGAGGCTGTGCTCCGCCTGTTGCTTTTGGCAGTAACTTCCAAATACCTGTCCTCATTCGGCGTTGTAACTCTGGGGCGACCTGTGCTGTAACGTCTACTTACATTACCATCATCTTAGAATCGTTGCCAAAGCCTGGAGATGACACTTTGGGAAATTCCAAGTTCGTCTGATACATCCAGTTGGGTACGCCCACATTCCAAACGGCCGATAATTCTACAACGTAAAAAATCATCCAAATGCGTCCTTTGTGTCATAACTATTCGGTTATTGCACTGAAATGCTTATAAAGCGCCTGCGAACAATTTTACTTCTTTGCCAGTATTCCTTATATATCACTCTCTTACACTCTCGACATTGTGACGTACCATCGGTGTCATCTGGTTACTTCTTGAAATTTGCATATGAGTCTTGAAGATGTGTATAGCGATTTTACAGGTGATATATTTATTTTAGAGTTCGATTTCCGCGTGACTCCGAATTATCCTTAATTTATGGACATGAGTGTATATAAATGAATCACATAAACATAATACTTTATTTACCGACTTTGAGCTATAGATTTTGTACTATATCTATAGATTATGGATTATAGACTTTGAACTGTGGATTTTGAATATAGACTTTGAACTATGGACTTTGTTGGCACTATAAACTACTCTTCATTACTAATTTTTCTTTTCGTCGCATATTATGTTTAAGCACGAGAAATGCATTTTACATTTTAGCTCTTATTTAATAAGGTTGTTCTAAACCTTTTCAAGACTGTTATTACTTCAAAGGACCAAGCGATTATTCGCTCCAAGTCTGTTAGGGTTTGACATTAGTTTATGCTACCAAAGGATATCAAAGTCTATAACGTTTTGAAAAACTTTTCCAAACACACAGGTTTTAAAAACGATGATCAATAGCGTATGTGAAAGGAAAATAAAGTAATTTCGTTTGCGTTTAGCACCTGTTATTTGCAAGTAAAACTAAAAAACACAAGTGTCTGAAAACAAATGCGAGCCATTTGTTACTTCTGTACACCAAATACACAAAACTACTCATTTACCCGGCCTTTAATTTCGCAAACGTTGGTCGTAGACACATACCTCCAATTACAAGATGTTATAAATGACGCAAAGATTCATGTTCTTGTATTTTTAAATTTAAAGAAATACATTTTGTAAAAGTTACGAAAACTAACATTTTATACGTTCCTTCTGTCCCTCTACTTATATTAGGCAAATTTTGTACTCATTATTAAAAATAAAACACGAAAAGTTTGAATCCCAACTTTATGTACTATAAAAGAAATATGTTATACAAAATTAAACTCCTACGGAGAAAATAATTACTCTTTTCTAAGAAAATATAGTAATGCTTATTTGTCTGTTACATTCATATCTTCTTCGCGTTGCTTCTCATAAACAGCACAGCAATAAAATGTTCATTACGGAAGACCTTTTTTTCCTAAGAATAGTTCAGGTTTTCTTAATAATCTTCACTTATTCAAAGTGCATTCTTTCCTTGATTTTTACATCGTTTTCCGCTTCCTCGTGTGCTAGCTGTTCAGTTTACTTTTCCAAAAACAATAATTTCGCTATCAACTAACTAGGAAGTGATCAGTTTCATTTTACTTGATCCACTCGTCAATATCTTCGTAGCTTTTCGCAGTCTAAGATCCTCTTTGTTAAATATATTAGTTCAGAATTTTCCATTTTCTTTTCCCTAGATACTTTTGGAATTCATTTTCTGAACGTCTTCAAGAATTTAGATGGGAGAAATTAGGACAAAAGAATAAGAGAAAAATTAAATAATAATAAAGAAACAATTAACGCTGTCCTTTCAAGAAATGGGAAAATTAGTTGGAGAAAGAAACTGATTGTTCTAAAAAAAGCATTTCGAAACAGTGGAAATAAAAATACGGAAAACAGGAAGCCTTTGGTGTATTTATTTACTTATCTATTTATATTTAAATTTAGAATGATGAATTTTACGGAATATCGAGAGTAGAGTTTGCAGAACCCTTCTGCATTTTTAATAAAAACAAGGGTATTTAAAAACATTTTTCTACTATATGATATTCTTCAATTAGAATTATTAATTTAGCAAAACAAATCAAGCCGATATTAGAAGCTACTGAATTTCCAATGTCTGGTTTGTTTGCATCAGTTTGAGAAAAATTATACTTTTATAAATCTAAAGAAAAAACTGTTACAATTAGTCAAAACAAAGTAATGTATTAAAGAACGGGAAAAGCCATAGAAGATGACTGGTTGATTGATTAAGGCAAAGTAGGAATAGGCTGTCTGCGTTAAGAGAATGAATGCTTTCGTGGAAGACTTTGTTACTGTACTAAAGGAAAATGACCTGAATTTGTATAGCGAAAAACATGAAAACGTCTATGAAACTAGGCAGTTTGCTGAGATTTGAATCCAATTAGAGATGGAAAACAGAAGAATATTAAGAACAATACATTTCAAATTGACGTTAAAACTAAATATAAGCTGCGTAGGCTGCAATCTTCAAAAGCTTTCCTTTAGCGAAGGTCTAAATTTAAAGGCGTCTTCTGTAAGAAAAGCTCTGAAGTGCTTTGTCAGAATAAAACCAGCAAGTCATATAAAAAGAACTGCTTCTAAAGACCTCATATGACTGCTTTATTGTTGCTTATGCTCCATATTGGGCAAGAAGTTGGTTTTGAAATAATAACTATAAACCAACTTGTATTTTTTACATACCTAAAAGTGGATGTCTCGATTTTTGTCGACAACAGTTCCGCAATATTTCGGTGTTTATATTTTTGAAATTATGCCCTTGAAACACTATACAAGGAAACTTCTTCAAGAATATTTCTTCCTGCTGATTTTTTTTCGTATATTAATTCTTAAAACATAAATAAATAAATAAAAATCTATTCTATGCTCTCTTCGTAAACTAGCTATTCGTAGGAAATTCGTATTTTTAATGAAATATACGAAAGTAGAATATAAATGTTGTCTTACCTATGCATGTTTTTTGATCAGCAGCTAAGCGGTAACCGTCTTCGCACGAGCAATAGAAACTTCCGGCATAATTTATGCACTTTTGCTCACAACCGCCATTATCCACTTCACATTCGTCCACATCTTTTAGAAAACAAAAAGAATGAAAAATTAATTATTTAACTGAATTGGCATTTTAAGGCTTTTCCGAGAATTTCGAAATGCTGAATGTGTAACTGGATTTTTATACTAAATTGATTTAAAAATTCTTCATTTGTTTATTATTTCTAGATTTTACATTGAAGAATATCACTTTTGCTCTTATTTACACTATTCTAAACATTTAGATAAATCTTTAGCATTATTTATATATGCCTGTTTATTTTTGATTAATCTATTCATTGACATTTTTGTTATTCTCTCTGTATAGAATGTAAGTGTAAATTTACTCCTTGTATAAATTTGAATTAAAAAAATTGATTAAAAATTATGCAAATAGAAAAATTAGATAAAGGAAATGTGGAAAATATGGGAAGAAAAATGGACTACATGACTACGTAAGGGGAATGAAGAATTTGCGTGTGACTCACTCGCATGGATCCATCTCTGATATTTAGAATCATTGTACATCATTAAATGTCTGTATGGTGCACTTTAATAAATTTTGCAAACTGAGACATAATCAGGTCAATGACACAGAAAACATCATAAAACTTATTAAAATAGTTCCTTTATTTATTAATAATTAAAATATTTACTAATAATGCGAGGAATAAATATTATTACTAGGATTATGATTTACCATCACATGAAAAACGATCTTTTTGTGATGAAGTATAGCCGGTTCCACAACTGCAGCTAAAACTTCCGGGACTATTATGGCACGTTCCTTCGCATCCACCATTTTTAATGCTACATTCATCTATATCTAGAATAAAAAAATTCTTCTTTGATAATCAAAATTTATATTACATAACTATTTACAATATATCCAATAAAAGCACATAGTTTTCTGAAGGAAATTTCTGTGAAAATTAGCCTAGGAAATACGTTTTTTCATTAAATGAAAAGCAGTCATCCTCATTAGAAATATAACACACATAAATAATAATTTTCACATTATGGAATAGTAAAACCTCTTAAACCGGCAACCAGTTAACCGGTAATATCAAATTAACGGCACCTTTGAAGGTCTTAAATTGAAATCCGAAATTTAGGCCTAAGATAAAAAGTATGTAACGGGTTAACATCTGAAGATTTACACGCGGAAAACATTTGTATTATGTTTCTGTCGCCTTATTCAACAAATGAATTATTTACCCGAGAATATAAAAATAGAACTACCGATTCCCTTTTATGCGTCGATGTGTGAATTTTGAAGGCAACGTACATGCCTTTCAGAAACAATTCAACCTGATAGACGTCATATTTATTTTAGCTCTTGCTTGGAAAGATGTAAAGAACGTTACTTTACGTTGGTGTAAATTGTGGTCTATGATATTGTTCGTTGATGACGAGTCGAGTAACGATGATTCTCTTGGCTGTAAAACACATTTGCGCTAGATTCCGACATTTTGATTTTAATTACATTTTCAGAGGAGATTAAATTTAATGAAGAGAAGGTGCAAGCTTGTATGAATGTACATAATTCTGTTCCCATCACACTCTCTTAAGGTGATGGCAAAATAATTTAACATGTATAATAAGAAAAGAGAAAAAGGCTGACTTTGAGGAAGGGGAGGATGACGACACGCAGAATACGAGAGTTATGTAGTAAGAAGCTGAGGAATGATTGCAGATTTTTATAAGATTAAGCAGTGTTCATTCATATCGGCACGTGATGTTATGAAGATTCATTATATTATTTAGCGAATTTTTTGACATCGAGCAAATTACTTAGCGAATTTTAAATAAACTTTAATAAAAAATTTTAAAATTTTAACTAAACTACCTGATTTTCGATATTTATTTATTTAATAGTGGCCGATAGGTCGAAAAATAATGACGAATGGATTTCACATGCTGCAATGAACATGTATACAAAACATCAACATGTTAAATTAGAGAAATAAATCTTCAATTATCCCGGAAAAATCTTATAAATTTTGTAATTTATCTTATAAATATTTGGCTTCAGTGAAGTTCCTTTGTTGCGGGTTTAGAAAGATTCTGCTGTATAATGCACAAATAAATATCGTAACGGATTTTGTATTTATTTTGCTATTTCTAGTAGAATTGTAATTGAAATTGTTTAATTTCCCCGTGCAATGCAGCGCGTGAGGAGTTTTAAAAGAAAGCTACGCCGTTAAAGTAAAAATACAGGAGCACGAGCATATAATATTTAATAAACAGATATCTCGTAATTTATATTCAGATTGAATAAATGCAATTGTGTGTTAGCTGTAACTGTAATTCTACTCTTTTGCTTTTCAGAAACCTAGAGAAAATAAAAATTAGCAAAATGTTCTCGTGCATGATTAAAAAGCTTTAAAAAAGTCGGAGAAATAATCTCAATTTAGTTGCTTACTTATTTGTGACCCACCAGCGGCCGAGCGGTAAAGTCGCTGAACACTGCTAGTTCGGTCCGAGGTTCGAATCCCGCGAACGGGCTGGCTGCATGGGTGTTTTCGTGGTTTTCCCCATGTGTAACGTGTATACGAGCCGGTTTCCCTTAGAAAGTCCTCAAGGAAGGCATCCCTCCCCTTAGGCAGATGGCCCTAGTGTGCTTTGCCATAATTAAATACACCTATACACCACTTACTTATTTGCTGTTGCTGACCTGACTGTAGCGAATTCGCGGTGAGATCGGATTAGCTTTCTCTGCGTTTTAATTGTGTTCTATTTAACGGTTTATTAGTTTAAAATATAACTACTATGTGATATTGTGATACTGTACGAATATCTGTGAGGAAAAATTTCAGCATTTTATTTTATTTCTTGTGATAAGAATAAATTTTGTTAACTTTTTATCGGAGTTGTGCATTCCATCTATCACGAACCCGTACTCAATAATATGTTCCTTAAAGTACTAAGTATGTCCTAAGAATATATATAACTGTAGGACGGCATCGTCCACAACAATAAGATGGTTCTGCAAGCTCTGTGAAAGAACTTTTTTTTTTTTTTTTTCTGCTGATAGAATTCAGATGATCCCGCCATTAAGATGATGACTCCATTAAGATGTAAGACTGTGTTCTGCGAACAAGACGTTAGTTTTTCTATATCTGTAAATAATCTCATCTATTTATATCTACGAATGTAATCATTTCATACTGCGAAGTAACTATTCATGTTTTCATTAAATGTTAAAATTATCTATAAATCGGACTAGTTTATTAGCCCCTAGACAGCCATATCTGAAGTAAATTCACAGTAATTAAGATAGTAAGTACCGATCCCATAGATTATGGGCGCTCAGACCGCGATGAGCCTAGAAAGAATCGCGATGGAAATTACAAGAGAAAACGATTAAGTTTGTTTCGATTATGTTCATAGTGTTACTTCTAAGAATAGTATTCTACTGTATTGTTAATCAAGATGACTTCTCTAAATTCCATTCCTAGAATTTATAATTCTTTAGGAACTGGTCCTACAAAGTCTATTAAACTTTTACATCAAATTATATTTGGAACTTTAGGGGATAGGAAAAACAGAGCGAGATAGCGTAACTTTTGTGGTTTTCCTTCTAATTTTCTGATGATCGGCGTACGAAGAATTTCTATGAGAGCAGACACTCATAAACCTAAAAAAGCAAGACTGCTAACAAAACGCTTACCTTTCCGAGCAATCCTTCTTTTTTTCCGATGTTTCTCACCCATGTGCACAGCGATCTGTTTTCGCTTAAAAAAACACCCCAGAATTGCAGAAGTTTGTCATCCGTATAAACTGTACATTGTGTAACGGTCAAAACAGATATGCATTACGCGCATACCTAAGCTGCCACCTAAATACATTTTAGTGGATCGCTGCACACTATTTTGGCTACATATAGCTTTGTCTCATGAATACATTTTGCGACTTTTCGGCGAAAGTGCGGATAGTCAGAAAGTACTGCTGAATTTCTTATAAAGTAAAAATTAACTAACAAATTTTATTTTGACGTGCAGCTCCTCACAAAACTTCAGATTTAAATTTTATTTCTCAAGACAGTACAAAATATGTTTCTTAATAATTCAGATAAGAAAAATTGTGGGATCACTGCTTATCACACTTATTTTTGAATTTTTTAAAGATAAATTATCTGATCATCTGCCCGACAAATGTTTGTATCTGCTTTTAGCATTACATTTATTTTGAAAAACAATAATTACACATTCATATAAGCTGAAAGATTTACAAAAATTTTTCCTATGAAAATTCGATTTGAACAGTTATATTGTCTAAATAACTTTTAATAATTTCATATTAATTATCTAAGTAAAAGAAAATTAGAAGGCGTAAAACGTATTTTATTAACATTCCTATTTTTATATTAAATTGTTAGCTGAGTTATTTATTGAGTATGAAAAAATAATGATACATGGCATCACGTCTTATATAACGATATATTCAGGGAATAAGTGAGCATAAACAGAAAATAAATCCGCGTAGATTAAAAATATTTCTTAATGAATAATTTGATTAAATAAAAATACAAAATCTGAGAAAGGACTAAAAGTAATCAATATTAATATAGTATAAAGATAATTCTCATTTACCAATACATGTCTTGTTATCTTGTTGAAGTTCATATCCCAAAGGACAGAGGCATTGCGCACTTCCTGGCATATTCATACAAGTATGCGAACAACCAAAATTCTCTGATTCACATTCGTTGATATCTAAAAGCAAGCAAGATACGATTCTTTCAACAATAAATCGGTAATTAGGCAACAGAAAAACCTAGAAGTTTTGAGCATACATGTTCTTTTACAAATGGAAAATAATTTATTCTCAGGTGAGCAGTGGTGTAGATTGTTCCAATCAATTTATTTGACATTTGATTTGAAACTTCTATTAATTAATATAATTTAAAATATTAAACGTAATTTAAAAGAGTTTTAAAATAAGATTTTATTTACTCAAAAAATAATCAGTGAACTAAAAGCAGAAAAATAACTTATCAGATAGTTTTATAGAAGCAAGTGGTATCATCTTGATAAAGCAGTAGACAGCTATAGCACAAGTATTTTCAAAGACAATGTCATTCCTTACTTTAGAAACATTTTAAAACGCAACGACAACAAATCACACTGTTCAAATTTTGAGTAGAACGAAACACTCAAAATGGCACTTACAGACAAAGAAAAGCTAGAAAGTGCTTTCTATAGATAATTTGCTATTTTCATTTTTACGGGAGAGAATTTTGCAAGGGATTCAAACAACAACATCTTTCTCATAATTTTCTACTTATATTGTTGTTAATTCTTCTTCTTACAGGTACTGTAAGTTTTCGCTTGTTTAATCTATTTAATGCTGTGTTTGTCAGTTTTGTTTCATATGTATTCATTTGGTTTTAGGCTATACACTTGAGTATAAATTTAAAGTATATAAATTTTAAATTAATAGTCATCCAACTAATTAATACGTTTTATATTAATTCCTAAGGGAAAAATTGTTTCGGCTTACGAGCATTTTGTTTGACGAACAATCGATTTTTTTCAGCTTTCTTTTAACCAATCTATTCTTTTTCCTGAGAATTTTTATCTTAATTAGTGAAAGATATACAGATTAGAGAAGTCGTTCTTCATAGAACTCTAAAAACTGCTTTTAATGTGTAAGTATCAGAATGAACATCTACAATCTTAAGAATATCTAAAAATCCTTTAAACTTCTATTAAATTCTAAGACTGCCACTATATTCCTAAATACAGGATTAATTCTTCAACAGAAATACTTTCAAAATGAATTTCCATTGAATACCTTTAACCTCTTGTTTCCATTCTCGCAATAAATTTTGACAACGGGAATTTCATTAACGTATGTTTATGTACTTGATCTTGTTTTGGTCGTATTACAGCTTTTCGTTTCAGATGCTTCAGCTTGTTGAAATTTGCATTAGCTGTCGAGGCTGAGGCTGACAGGGCACTGATTAGTGAAAATTTCTGCAATTTTTGAACCTAATACATTTTGAAAATTTATTGACAATTGCTCCGAATTGAAAATATAGTAATTTTGCAGCTAATCAATACAGACTAATTAATTTTCTTCGACTTTTTTCAGACTTAGAATCCAAACGCTTCTGAAGGGCCTCAATGTATTCATATCTGATTAAACGTATTTTTTAAAATAACTATTATTATCTCAAAAGCTTATTGAAAATTAATTAAAAAGACAGATCTCCAGCCTTTTCAAAGGCCAGTTTCCGAGATTTAAACGCTGTTTCCACTTATTACTATTTCATAAGATCGTCAGTATCTTCTCTTATAACTAAGGCAGAGAAGAAAACAAACTTATTTTGAAAAGGAAAAATATGGTCTATCAAATAATGAATGAAAACAAATTACAGGTCATTTTCATGTGTACGGATTATAAACAAAATTAAGCTTTTTGTTAGAAAGTTATGAAAAACAATTAGTTCTTTCTTTCTTTCTTTCTTTTTTTTTTTTTTTTTTTTTTTTTTTTTTTTTGTATAAAATGTACTGTTTACTTTTGAAACAACAGACTAAACTAAACTACAAAGACAGAATTTTTAGACATTTCCTTTTTCATTTGTTTTATAGTTATTTATGTTGACATTAGAGGTTTTGCGACATTTGTGATTTTTCGGTAAAATTGTAAGGTATTTCTCCCGCTTTCTTGGCAAGCTTTCGTGGTGTGGTGGTCTGTACGCTGGGCGCGTATTCCAGAGGTGGGCGGTTCGATTCCCGGCGAAGGCGGTTGCTTATTCTTCATCTTGCCTGCTTCCAAAAAATACCTAATATCTCTACAGGTAATAAAAGGGTTGTGGATGATGATTCTCTCACGCAGGATTTGGCGATTGAGTCCCCTAAAAACGCCAGTCGCCCTTTAAAAGGAGGGAGTATATAAGTTATTTATCTCGCCTTCTTGGCATGCCTTCGTGGTGTGGTGGTCTGCACGCTGGGAGCGTATTTCAGAGATCCGTGGTTCGATTCACAGTGAAGGCGTTGTATATTTTCCGTCTTGCCTGCTTACAAAAAAATCCTAATGTCTCTACAAAATCACTGCATATTTTAAATCGTTTCCCATAACAAAATTATTGAAAGAGAAAGAGGTATTAGTCATTACTAAAAAAAGGTGAATAATTTGATTGATAACAGTTTTATATCACAAACCATAAACAGATTGGCGCTTAAATAATGAAATCTATTAATTGCATGATCAAAGTACAATCAAATATTTTTACATATTTATCAACGGCACCTCGCTCTTTTGTTAGACATATAAAACTGTAAATGAATTCTTTAAGGATATTTTTTAATCTATTTCTCCCATTATGATAATATTTTTCTCCTTTTGCTTATTGATTATTTTATAAGTTTTAAATAAAAACCTTCTTAAACTTTTTTTAAAAATATTTTTTATTCTTTTCGGAAAATGAATAACTAAAATAGAGTCAGAACTACGAAGAAGGTGCGCATTTTCCCTGAAGTTTTTGGACTCTATATCTTAAACACAGTTTTTAAAACTAGATTAATGATAAAGATCTCTCGTGATTTGGACTTGGCGCTATCCCATAAACACACCTTTGTATCTAGAACAGGGGATTCATTAGAAACCAAATATCAGTCCAAGAGATTTCAGCATCAGCCAATAATCACTGAATATTTTTCTCTATGTGAAAATATTGCAAAAATTTTTTTACAAGAACTGTTAAATGCTATAAATAAATTAGAATGTAAAGTCTTAAGTTAATCCCTCAAAATGAGTCAGAATATTTTTAACCCAAAAATATTATTTCAGACAAGATGGACAACACTTTCCAAGTAAAATATGACAGTCTAAGTAAAAGATGCTGTTTAAAAGTCATTTTGATAAATACCCTTGGCATGAATTTGCGGAAATAACAAGGTTCTATTGAGGTATACTATAAAAGCTTGGCAAGGAGGAATGGAGTTAGATATTCGCCTTAGTTGAGAAATTAGGATAAGAATTAAACTATTTTCTAAACATTAAAGCAAACCTCTTTGTTGTTTTTATGCAAATAGTTATGCTATGAACGATGATTAAATACGGATATGTTATAATTCATGATTTAATACAAAATTTCTGGATGCACTGCAAATGCACTGTATCATACCTTCACATGGGATATTATGAGCAGGGTCTCCTGTAAATCCAGAATAGCAGAGACAGTCAGCAATGGATGTTTTGCCTTCCGATTTCGTGTATGAATTAACTGGACATTCCAAGCATACGTCTTCATTCTCCGATTTGTATGAATTAATTCTACAACCTACGACAGTGAATGAATTAATGAAATTTTCTGCAGTTCCTTTAATATGACAAATTTTATGCTCATTTTATGCACCCATATACGCGGCGCATGTAAATGTGTAACAAAAAAAAATAAGTGAAAACAAATATTTCAAAAAGCTTTCTAAACTCTTATAAACGTAAAATAAAAATAAGATTAAGACTAAGTGGATTTATTAAAATAATAATAATTGTGATATATCCGTTGTGAGGTGGGTTCTGGATATACTTAATGTAGAACTAGGGTATGTGAGCATTTACATAATCATACAGAGTCTATATAGGCCGAACACTTTATTATAATACGAACGAAATAAACAGATATATAATTTACACAAAGTTTTATCGTAACATTTTGCTGGCGTACAGCGGAATGTATCTTATTGAGAAATTCTCATCTTATTCTATAATCTCGACTCAGAGTCATGGAAAGAGAGACGAAAACGCGCTCCGTTCGGCTAAAGTGCGCATGCGTGGTGTACAGCAGATCATGGCAATAACCATTTAAAAATAAGTCGATAAACTTAAAACAATAAAAATATCAGATTAAATAACTGAATTGATTTCTGGATTACTTGTAATTTCATCTATTTTTAGATCTATATCTTTTAGCCATATTTTTCTTTAAACCCAAGATGATGTTAAACATATTCAGTTTTGTTTTATATTTTTTTCGCTTTACTGAATCCCATTTGATACAATTGTTATGTAATATTGCTTTATGGTTTAATCTTCTGTAATCTTCTACAAACAGCATTATTATATGGCTTATTTTATGTAACTGGTGGTTAAATTTTGGTATTAAAGTTTTGCGCCCATGATACGACATGAACAAAAAACAAAACAAAACAAAACAAAAACAAAAAAAAACAAAAAAAAAAAAAAGATTGAAACCAAATCACCTAGCAAACATTTTTTTAAAATTCTCTTATTTATGTATTTAAGGCTTCTGCTGCATAGTCTTATAAAATTTTTCTATGGGCAGAGCAAATAAGATGATGAGTACTAAAATTAAAAATGTCGCTTTAAAATACTGTATTTTGATAAAAATTCGTCTTTTAATTAACCCTAAAAATGAAATGTGTTGCCAGTTTCATTGCAAATTATTGCTAAACCTGAAAGACTGATAAATCATAGCTCTGGTTATGCTTGCTATATTACAAAATTTATAGATAACTTACTCACAAATTAACAAGCTATAGTAACATAAGCTAATTACACATATACTATAGCAATTATGTCGAAATTAGAAATTGTACTAAATACGTAAAAAATTTACAAAAATCTGCAATAAAATTATTGTTAACCCAAAACAAATAATCTATATCTGTATCCATATATAAAAAGAATGTCTGTGTGTTTGTTGGCGATTTATTCAGTCTCTACTATAGCTATCGTCACCAAACTTTCTACAATTCTTTTCTGGATCCTGGAAAAGGTCGACGTTCACTTTTTTCAAAAAAAAAAAAAAAAAAAAAAAAAAGTCTAAAATCAAAAATATTAATTATAAATTCTGAAAACGCTAATTTTCTCCTTCATTTTCCCGAGCGGCAACAGTCTCTCGCATGCTGGAGATAAAAAATCTGCTTTATTTCGAGAAGTGTTGCCACTGCTCGCTTTCAAATCGCAGAGTTTGTTAATAAAAAATTTCTAAGTTTTACAATGAAATAAAAATAGCATGGCCAAACATTAAATACATTATTCCCGATACCAAAAAATCGTGGGAAGCCATTTCGAATGTTCCCATCTTCGTACGACTTCTAAAAAAGAAAAAACTCTGAAAACACTAATTTTCGCTCTCATTTTTTCGAGTGGCAACAGTTTCGCGTGTTAGAAATAAAAATTCTTTATTTCGAAAAGTGTTGATATCAAGGAGGTTAGAATAGCTATTCTAACCTCCTTGGTTGATACTGGTCGCTTTCAAATCGTAGAGTTTGTTAATCAAAAATTTGTAAATTTTACAAAATCTATCTATATAAAAATTATTGCCTGATTGTGTGTTTTTTTCATGTTATTGATTTCTGATCAATTTTGATCAATTGTTTGCCACATTTAATCGACTAAAACTGAATGTAGGTGAAATATTGGATGGAAATTGAGCTCTTATAGCCATTTGATTAGAAAGACGAAAATCATTACAAAATGTGCGCCATTGTTGCTGATATAATGAGAGAGAATTAATTAATTCTTCAACCGAACTTTTTTGTGTGGGTTCCATATCGCATCAGACGGAAAAATGTATGACTATGAATCGTTTATTAGAGAAGGATAACAGCAGTATCGTTCTCGCTGTTGTTAGATATATTACTCTCAATCTAATTTAACTGGCGTCGGGTACTTCAGTTAGTATATAATAAAACGAAATATGCACAATAATGTGAATTAGTTAAAAAACAAATGTGACTAATTTAAAAAACAAATGTAAATGTTTCTATAAAATAGAAATAAATAAAAATAAATGTAAACAAATTGTAAATCAATATTTATATAAATTTGTAACACTATTTTAAATCATAGTAGAATTCAATAACAAGAAATATTCATCATTGCAAAATAATTTTGGATTCTTTCAGCGCACAAGTTTTTCATCATCTCAACATTAATAATCTGAGAACCTTAACTACAGTTTCTTCTATTTTGAATACATTTATATTTTTAAAAATGCTCCAATTGTAAGCATAGGAAATATTTAGTATTCTTTTAGTGCAAACTATATCACATAATTTAAACTAGAATTTTCAAATCTGAAGATTTTAATAGGTTCTATAAAATAATACCGAATGTTTTCCATCAAACATATCGCGAATAATGTTTTAATAGCAAATTTCCAGATAACTTAAAAAAGTTTCAGATAGTATCAATATACTTTATTTGATTCTCATTTAAACTTATGTATTAAAGTAAGTGATTAACAATAAATTCGAATTAAAAATACCTTCACATTTCAGATCATCAATTAATAAATAACCTGGAGGACATGAACACGTATATTTTCCCAAATTGTTGTGACACTGGTGACTGCATTTATGTTTTCCTTCAGCACACTCGTCTATGTCTAGAAAATAAGGAGCATAATTAAAATGAAAGCACTGTTACTGTTATTTATGCACATATGCTGATTATCAGTAAAGTATTTAAAAATATATAAATTACATTACAATATACAGTGGATGGACAAAAATATGGAAACACCTTGTGAAATGCATGTTTGAAAAGAAAGATTGATTTTAATGAAATATGTAGGTGGCGCTGGCGTTTTTGACTACTGACGCCACCTATACAACTTCGTAAATGTGCTAAACAGTTCAGTTGTTTGTCGGAGTACTGTTATGTGAAGTTGTCATTGCATTATGTCACAGTTAACAGACTTCGAACGTGGGCAAATTGTTGGAGCACGTATGGTAGGTGCTTCCGTAAGCAAGGTAGCCGAGGTGTTTAGTGTTTCAAGAGGTACTGTATCGAAGATTTATTCTGCATATTTGAAACGCGGAAAAACATCATGTGCTACATCACAGCGCGGACGAAAGTGTGTCCTGAGTGATCTTGACAGACGATCATTAAGGGCAATTGTGACGAAAAATAAGAAGACCACAGCTGCAAAAGTTACTGCTGAAATGAATGTTGTGTTACCGAACCCTGTGAGTACCAAAACAATTAGAAGGGAGCTTCATAAACAGGGAATTGCTGGCCGTGCTGCGATTGAGAAGCCACTCATCAGTGATGCTAATGCCCGTAACAGGAAAAGGTGATGTTTAAGTTATAAAGCCTGGACTATAGAGCAGTGGAAGCAAGTAATATGGTCTGACGAGTCTTCTTTCACATTGTTTCCCACTTCTGGCCGAGTTTACGTCTGGAGAACGCCATCTCAAGCCTATAATACAGACTGCTTGTTGCCAAGAGTGAAACATGGCGGGGATTCTGTTATGGTTTGGGCAGCCATATCGTGGTTCTCTGCTAGCCCCATGATAACTGTGTCAGGGCACATGACTGCCAAGACTTATGTGAACATTTTGGCCGATCAAATTCATCCCATGGTACAAACTTTGTTCCCCGATGGTGATGGTGTCTTTCAAGACGACAAAGCCCCTGTTCACACAGCTCACATTGTCCAGGACTGGTTTTCTGAGCACGAGGATGAGTTGTCCCATCTCCCCTGGCCACCACAGTCACCAGACCTGAATATTATCGAACCTTTGTGGTCTACATTGGAACGGAAAGTGCGTTCTCGTTATCCACTGCCAACATCGTTATCTGAACTTGCCACCGTTTTACAGGAAGAATGGTATAATATTCCCTTGGCAAACATACAGGAACTGTATTTATCCCTTCCGAGAAGACTGCAAGCTGTTTTGGATGCCAACGGGTTTCCTACACCATATTAATCAAAGAAACATGTTTTTTTAAAGGTGTTTCCATATTTTTGTCCAACCCCTGTATATGTAAACTATTTTTTTTTATTGTCCCTACACTATACTCTTTTTTTTATTTATTTATCTTTACATTCACAGAAATAATAACATTCTGTTAAATATCCAATTGATATAATGCATTTTTGCAAGGAATATGTGAAAGACTAGTCTAATTAGCATTATCTAACCACAAGTGATCAAAGAGTTTCTGATATGCAAATCAAGGCGTTTCGGCATCTGACAGTGAGTCAAGCGCTTTGCGCAAATTGAATATCTGAGTGAATGGGCTGCAATAAGTAAGTTGTTTGATTCAGTATGTATAAGAACTCAAAACAGACTGTTATAGCTCCGAAGTGTCATTTGGAAGAATTTGTGAACTTTCGACTCCATTTAGAAGAAAGACAGACAATCATGCAAGCAAAGGGATGAGTGAATATTTCAAAACAGACAGTCGTTAAGTTATGAAAACAATTTCAGAACTCTGGAAATAATGTAAGGAGGCTTGGATTAGGTCTTAAACGAATAACAACTGCTTCTCAAGATCGATATTTGGCATTAACTTCTCGCCGTAACTGGAAGTCCGTTGCTCGGCAGGTAAGTTCAAAACTTGCCGCCGCCACATGAAATGATGTGCTGCTGTAAACTGTATGCAGAAGGCTTAATGAAAAAGGTCTTTATAGCAGAAAACGGAGTTTATTCGTTTGAATGTTTTTCACTGTCTGTACAATAAAAGAGAAATCGCTTTAACTGGTGCCAAATGGTCATAATCACCAAAGTGATCAAAGTACAATCAGAACTGATTAGAGTGAACGCTAATAGAGGAATAATGATCGAAGGATATATGCTAGTACACATTTTGAATAGCGAGAAAAATATTGCGAAGATAATCCTCCTCTTATCCCTGAAGACCGCACTGCTGAAGGAGTGGAACTTAATTCCCCAGTCTGTGATTAATAATACTATTGCCAGCATGAAAAATACGTTAGGACATGGGTATAGAAGTAAGGGAAGATCATATTTCTTATTAAATTCATAAATCTTAATTTTTTTTAGTTATTCTAGTATTATCATTTTTATTGTTTCATGATCCAGTTTTATATCATATGCAATGTTCTTCTTTTTAGTCCAAAGGGGCAATTTGCCCAGAAGGACTATTAATTTCGTTTCGGCATTTTGCGTCAATTCACTACAAGCGTTGTTTCACTTTTCAAATTGTTGACACCAAATATTATCGCCTTGTATTATATTTAAAGAAATTAAATAATGGAGAAGCTGCATAAATGTATGTATGTTTCTCGCATTGTGATAAAACTACGGAGCCATCTAGGTTGGAATAACGTAATCCTCCTGCTAATATGGGCATGTGGAAGACCAAATTTGAAATTTGTTTTATTATCGATTTCATACTTTAACTAATTTTTGATTAACAAACTTAAGGATTTCAAAGCAATCCATGGCAACGCTGTGCAGAAAAAACATTTTTATCTCCAGCGCGTGAGACTGTGTATCGAAAATTCTAAAGATATGCCCAATTTTAAAATTATTTTGCGATATTGCTCTTGAACTGAATTTTATGGTTTAAGTGTGAAGGACAGGATATTTAATACGTAAAGGTAGCACACAAAATGTTAAAAAAGCTCGTTTGAACGTAATTTAAAAGATTCAGATTTCAGATTTTAAAAATTTTTTATTTATTTTATTTTATTATTTTTCTTATTTCCAATGTTATGTATTTATAATATTATGTATGTGCTATAATGCTATGTATTATTCCCAAAATTCCACAAAGTTATAGTTCACAGTTTCTGATAAATACGTGATTTCATACATATAAAGATAATTTTGGACATGAGTGTAATATACTGCATTAAAATTGTAACCTGTTGTGAAGAATTATAATTAGAATACATTACGTTTTCTTTCCAGTTTACTAAAACAGGAAAAATTTCACTACTGAAGTTATTTAAAAAATACAAATATAAAAAAAGACATTTTGCCATACTCAGGACTTTAATATATTTTTAAAATTTGAATTTAATTTTAATAAAATCAAGTTTCTATCAATAGCAACTAATTATTTGCTATTTTTGGAATATGGTGTGTTTCCATACAACATATTTTAAATTTTATGAATTAAGAGATTTACATCGTAAATAAATAGTGCATCTACAAAGTTTTAGGACTAAATGTTTTTAACAAGTTCCAGAAAACCTGCCAAATGATAATCAACAACATTTATTACTGCGACATCTCAATATACTTTTCTCATAATATCGTCTGCTTTCTGGACAGTATTTTCAATGCAGTTAATTAATTCTACGATCTAATTAATATTCGATGTCACAGATACGAGATCTTAAGAACAATAATAAAGTACTGCTTTTAAAAGCCGAAAAATTGAGAAGTGTTTCAAATAAATTGTAACTGGAGATGAAATCTGGTGTTATGCTTATAACAGTCGTCTGCATTTATTAGAGATAAATGGTGAACTTCACATTTTAAAAATATGAAATAAACAGTCTTCTGAAATGAATGCAGCACATTAAGGCTCAAACGTTCGACCAAATAATTAGTTTCTGTTACATCATATTGCGCATTCACTCGCTTTCACTGTCCACGAGCAATTTTTAGCAAAGAAAAATTTCTCAGTTTTGCACCAAACCCCTTAATCTCCAGATTTTTGCCTGCAGATTACGTTATCTTATCTAAAATGAAGTTTCTTCTCAAGAAGCGTAACTTTAACAACATTGCAGAGAATAAGTAAACAGCAATCTAAGAATAGTAAACAGATCTCGTATAAGACTTAAAAGGTGTTTCAAAATATGAGTTCTAAAAAAAACTCAAGCATCTATACAAAGGTGCCAATCGTTCTGCAGACTTAAAAAGATTATATATCAAAATGTAGAGGTAAGAATATTGCTTCTTTCCTGAAATTCAAGTTAAATGAGCCTTTATTTTCAGCTACTGGATGGATTTTCCCTGCTCATTCATTGTAGAAGCTAATGTCAACTATCGCAGTCACAGACGCTTAATCAGTAATGATCATCAACTAATCACTTTTCTTTAGAGTTCAACCTCATCATATCACTGTAAATCTAGACAGAATTACATCGCTCAGCCATTAAATTTTATCAGATGAAAATCTCTTTGAGGAACACATATTCGATGAAATATCAACCAGTTATTGAAATATCCCTTTCCGAAATAAGCTCCAATTTTGAAATGTCCTTACACTAAAATAGCAGCTTATTACATGACTTATGCTGAACTTTTTTTTCATAAAAGAATAGAGGTTAGTCACATAAGTGATTTTCTTTACAACAGTTTTGTTGCTCTTCAAGCTAATAAAGAGTTATTCCTAGATTAGTCAACTTTAATCGCTAATATATTCCACCAACTGAATTTTGAAATTTTAAATAATGCACAACACTAATTTAAAATTAGGTTTCGAAAAGTAACTTTAGACTATTCATATAGACTTTGAACAAATCTATATACTCCAAAGGAAACAACAAGTGTCCTCATTTTTACGAGCAAAATGTTTTTGTAAAAGTGGAAAAAGCGACAGATACATGTGGAAAAAATTACGCGATTCAAAGTGATAACGCCCTCGAATTTACACTCAAAATCTTAGACACTCTAAAAATATATTTTCACTTAATTTTAAACTTTACAGTAGCGTATTTCGTTTACTCATTTACACACAATACTTACTTAGAGCAAAATTAAAAGCAATTACATAGTTTTTCATTTTACGCAGGATTTATTAACACTTTTTAACACGACGAAAGATTTTACATATCACATTATTTCCTCGGTACACTTTGAAGTAAAATCCATATCTACAGCTATAATGTGTTTTTAAGAAGTGTAACAAAGCGTTAACTAGAATGAGAATTTGAAAAATTAAAAATGCAAAAGCCGCATTATATATAATATGGAGAAATTTTGATAACAAAGAAGAAAAATCAATTAGTAGCTCATGAAAGAACTAGCTTATGTTTCATCTTTCAAATCTTAAAAATGCTACTATATGAGCTCATCAGTTTGTTATTACAAGACAGAATATGGGAACTGAATGAGACTTCAATTTCTTTGAGTCAAATTTACATAAATTTCAATTAATAGACAAATATTATACAATAATTAAGTACAGTATATAGGGATATTTCAATAAGTTTCGTTTATAACGAAAGTAATAGAATTAAACTCTCTTAAACAGAAAGAGTTCTTTTTAGCTTGAAGAGGAATAAAGGAAAAAAATATACTTTTTTTGACTGAAGCTTAAAACAAGCAAGTTAGACTTCAGGGTACATTTCTGATTATCCTCACCTACCTTCGAAAACATGCCAACTCGTTGGCCACTAATTGTTTTCCAAGCTAATACGCGAAAAGAAATAGACATTTTGAAACAGTTGATGCAATAAGAATTTCGTAAAAAACCGATGACTCAATAAAATTAAAATGCAAGAAACATCCATAATAAAACTCTTATTTTTCTGAAGAAATCCTTACGTAATTTTTCTCTTGCACTGTTGTTCTCCGTATGTATATAGTAATCTGTTTTCGTTTAAAATGTCAGAGTATATCACAAATTCGACACCGGAGCTCAAATTCTGATCCATTAATTTCATTCGATTACGAAGTACACTGAGTGAAAAAAAATGGGACAGTTCTTATATCACCCGTTCTACTGGGCCGATTGACAAAATTCAAATTGCGTTTTTCATGTCTCAAAAGAGCGACTTAGGATATATATTAATAGCATTGTTCTAACATAGGTATTTTGACACAAAATCGGACTTTTCTGAAAAAACATACCTTTTTTTCCCATATTTTGATTCTACGACTCAAATTATGCCTAGACACTAAATTTTGTAAAATGTGGTGCGAAATTTACGGAGAAATTAAAAAATTTATCTTGGCGTAATTTTTTCAGTTTGCGCCATGAATAATTCACTTAACGAACTTTTTAATATATGGCAACCAATTTTCCTTTCCCTTCCATTATGACGGAGCGGAGAAAAATGCACATCATTCCTATCTTTTTACATTGGTTTGCAAGTGCGGAAAAAAGTCATGTAGTTCCTACTTTCAAATAAATTTAGCAAAGTGTCTAAATCACATTAGATGTTTTATCGCTTTCAACAAATATGCTAAATTTTTAAACGCGCCAATATATAAATTCAAGTATACCTTCAGAAATTTTGAATAAAAAACTGTAAATTTTTGTAGGTATGCTTAGAAATACACATACTTTAAGATGATTGTAAAATTTTATAGATTATAATTCAAAAACATTTTGAAAAATTTATAAAAATTATTTTAAAATACAAATTTTTAAAATAAATCATAAAAAATCAGTGAGTTTTATTTGGAATGAACCTGAATTTCGAAATGTGAAAGGAAGAATCAAATAAGTTTAGTAAAAAAAGGGGAGATTAATAAATATATACCAAACACAATTAACACTAAGGAGCTAAAATTTTGAGAGCTAATTTTTTTAAAAACTACTCGTGCGAATTATACAAAACTTGGTAGTTTATTTGAATCGTAGTTATTGTTCCAATGTTTTCGATATAATCTTACCTAAGTATCTTGTCAGTTTGCAAATGTGCTGTATCGTAACATGATTTGTGTTTCAAACAATGCAAAATTTCAGGGATAAGACTTTACAGTAGACTTTGTTTTACACATAAGCACAGTTTCGTTTCTGTAACTTTAAGTTGAATTTGTTGATATATCCTACGATGTATGTAGCAAATACTAACTTCCATTGCTATAAAATGTTCGATGATATAAGTAAGGGTAGTTTTTCTCATTTAGAAAAATTTCTATTATATTTGAGATCAAGAATCGGAATAAAGTTTTCTGTTGCTGATACAATCAAACTGCTGCATGTCAGGAACAAGTCAGAATCTTTGGCTTCAAACTCTAGTAAAAAATTACGAAACTGACAATGGTTAAGCCCCAGCAGAGCGAATATCGCTGACACTACTGATTCAATAACATATAGCAGATTGAAGCGCTTTTTGCAGGGTTCTGTATTATTAATGAATAATACAGTGAATTATTATTTTGTTGAGCACATAGCCTTCTTTCATAAGCCGTATAAATTTGTCCATCTAATCATATCATGTTCTGTACATATTTTTACCATCATCAGTTCTGACGCGTTTTAAAGGATGCCACTGAAAATGACACTATGTTAGCGTTTGCTCAACTTTCGTAAAGATATTTTCGCCTTTACTTGTTCCACGCAGACTGTTCAACAGACTACTAATTCTTCAGTCACCTCAAACTCAATATTGATCACTCGAATAAATAGCAGCAGTTGGGCAGCATCAATACTGTCTGTTGATTTATAAACAGCGAAAGAAAATCGAATGAAATTTTGGTTGATCTTTACAATATGGTAACTGGTAGTTTGGCGACATTTTGGAGGCGATAAAGGTTACTACCTGGGACTTTGGTAATAATGTGAGCAGTACTCAGTTCCGATTACGCATTATTTTGTGTGAGGGAAATGAGAGATCATGGGATATGTCATGTGATATTAATGGACGAATTACGGTTCTTTAATCGGAAAAGGGGGAAATCGGGAAAAAATCTGGAAATTTTGTATTTGGCTTTATTCTGTGTTGTGTGAAACAGTGTTCGTGAGTTTTTGGATCCCATGGCCGTAACTAAAGTGAATTCGAAATGGGTATTTATGTATGTATTAATTTAATGTATGTGCTCATTTATATTTTAAGTAGTGTTTTTGAATTTAATTATATTTTAATTAAATATAGTTATTTTGTGAATTTTATGTTTGTAGGAATTTGGTATACGTTTTAGTTGAAGTAAACGTGCATGGAAATAATTTAAATACCTGACACTAAGTATTTGTAATGGTTGCGGTATGAATTCGTTGGTGACGTGTATAATGTAATAGATGATTTAGAGGTAAAAGTTTTGGATATTTTATTTATTTTATATGTGGAAATGTTCATTACTTTTTCGCGATCAGGTAATTTCATATATGTTCTTTTTACCGGGTTTAAAGATTGAGAAAATTGTCATGTATTTTCGTGAAATTTTTCTAATTTATGAGAAAAAAGCAGTGTACATGGATATAGTGAAGAGTGTGCGCAATGCCCTTTTTGTGCAATTCTGGGATGTTTTTTTAAGTAAAAATAAGTCGGCGTGTACATGGTTTATGTGTATGTGTTATTTTGAAAAACGCGTAAGGAGTATGGTATTGTGCACTTTTTCCCAATTTTGCAGTGAATATTTGTCATGATTAAGCAGTTTTGTTAGATAAAATTTCTAGCATAAGTGTAATTCGGCTAGTAGATTGTTGGAAGAAGTGTTCAGTAGATAAAAAGAAAAGAAACATGTCTTTACTTCGTGAAGACAAAATGGCGGCGGGAAAAAAAAATAGAGGGTTGCTGTAGGAGAGTTGGTCGCCAAAAAAACGCCAAGTTACCATAATGTAAAGATCAACCGAAATTTTTTGCCTCGTTTTTTAATTGACTTTTGATGTCGCTCTTGATGTCCTCAAAGTTTCTATTATGTGTTCTGGCTGAAAGACTGACAGATAGGAACAAATCCAATTTCTCTGGACACATTTCTTCGGCTGTCACAGGTAAACATGATTTAATTAATTCACTATCTGTAAATGGCTTCCCTTAAGTAGCTAATAAATGAGTTTTTCGCAAGCTGATTTTATTTCTTTCTTCATTATCATTTTTAACTTTTACGAATAAATTGCACTATGATAAAGCATTCCGTTTTAAACTTTCCAAATTTAGCGATTGTTCGTTTTCAGTGAACTTTGAATATTGTGTCCAGTACTTAATTTGGTGTCGTCGTGTAATAAACGTAATGCTTTGTCATTTAATTCCATGATAAAATAATTAACACCCCATTCTGCTTTAAAATCCAAACATTCAAAGTTTTCTCTTCTCTGATCTTCAGAATAACATGGCAACGGTTTATAATGCAGAAAGTAAAATGAAAAGAACAAAATATCATAGGGCGTTGATTGTCAGCTAGCACTGATAGACCTAACAGATAATTCTATGCGAGCCGCTGAAGCAAAACATAGAGAATTGACAACGCTTGTTCTACAGCAAGGGCAGACAGCAAAATGCGAATATATGACAACTGTAGCGCTACATGTGCCGCAGTTGCGTTCGCGAAACTAGATTTACTTACCTTTTCATGCATCTAAGCTCTTTTGAATACCCCTATATAAATATTTTCTGTAATTTTTGTCACTTTAATCTTGTTTCTTGTTTTTTAGTTGATGAAGATGAAAAATTACAGAAGCTTAAAGCTATTAATTTCATAATAAAATAAATCTTGTGTAAATAATTATCTAATAGTCAGTGGTTATTCCGTAGGAATGATGCTTCCATTCTAGTTGAGGTATAAAATATTTCCAACTGATAACAATATTCCGAATGTATTTTCGCTATTGTGACCATTCATTATAACCTTTTTTTACCTGCAGAAAATGAAGGTTTGTTTTTATCATTTTGAAGCTCTAAAACACTGAAACAGATCACAATTATTTTACCTCTAAACGTGGCAAACATGCCGAATAAATCAAAACAAAATTATTGAAAGAAAGTTTCAGTTTCTGAAATCGCTGAAAATTTTATTAATTCATATTTACCTTCACAAGTTTTTCTGTCTTCTTGTAAGCTGTATCCAGCAGGACAAGAACATTTTGCAGAGCCAAATACAAATGAACAGAAATGACTGCAGTTGCCATTATTAATTTGGCAAGCATCGACTGCCGATGTTTGAATTGCGCTTTCTGTGCTGTTTGTTTCATCAGAATTATCTTGAGGCTTTCTGGTAGGAGGATTCTCATGCTTATGTTTAGGCAATGCTAAAAATAGTTAAGAATCTTTTTAAAAGGAATAATATGCATTAATCCTCTAGAGAAAACTTCAAATGATAGACGTGACACAAACATAGTACACGTGACATACACATAAATAATAAGAAATTTTGTGGTATTTATCTAGCTTTATGTTTAATTTCAGAATAAACATTTAAGAAGGCTAACATGAAATAAGATAAGGAAAATATTAGCAATAAACAATGAGTAATAACCCACCGTCTCTGGGAGAAGGATATAGTAGCAGTCAAAGGCACCTGGTTGGCAGAAGTTGGTATCACTACGCCATCTGGGACAGGCGGAAATGATAGCTTTTTGTATCAACGGCAATCTTGTTTCAAAACTTCGTTTTTATATTGTATCAACAGCGATTATTTTTCTTAGAAAGACCTCTTCAAACATGTGTTTGAGATGAGACCTTTTTAATTAGTTTTTTATTACTTATAATTGTTTAATCTGCAGTTATTTTTCATTGATAGAACTGATTTTAATTGAGCATCTCTTTATTCAATATTTATACTAGTAACTTATATATATATATATATATATATAGTTTCAAGGAGACTACTGGCATATTTCCTCTGTTAGAACCTCTCTTTGGGAATTAATTTCCTATATAATCAATTTGGGGTAATTATCGTAGAGATTTTCTAGAATAGCTGTCTTCACTATTTTGTACTTGTAAATTTAAATTTTAAATGATATGTTATTCCAAAAAGTTTCAAAATATTTTTTCACATACTTGTAAATATCACCCACGTTTTTTAATTAGGAAAAATTGCAACTACGTGAAAGATTTCGAATACTGAAGTTCAAATGCATGTTAAATATCGATAAAAAGTCTGGTATTTTGTAATAAATTGACCAATAAGAATACGAAAATTTAAATAAAACATCAATTTCATTCTCATAAACAAATACTTATTCTTCCAAAATCTCAAAAGATCTATCCAGATAATCAGGGTAAACGATCTGCAAATATATTTTTAAAGTATTTTAAGACATCGTAAGCTGAATATTCACAAAAAAGTCATGTAAATTCACTGATAATACCAATGACAAAGAGAAGATATTTTATAAATATCTAAAAGGTTACTGAGAGCGTATTCTCAAAAGGTTTTTTTTGTGAAAACACGACATGTAAATATGTAAATTTCGTGGGTATGATTATATTTTGTTCGAAATTTTGATATTTTCCTGTTCCATTTTATATTTCACTGTCGTTGTTTAGTTTGAGGAAAAGTGTTTTCGATATATATTACATACTTCTGCTATGCGTCTAAAACTCTTCTAATAATTTAAACTAAAAACTAATATGTGTAAAATCCCTATCTATATAGATATGAATTATTTTCAATGTTTTCTGCAATTAAAATGAAGGATGCTGCCCATGTGCAAGTTTATCTTAAAAAAATTCTTCCACGAAAGCATTTTTTCTTAGTACTTTACATACTTTGCCTTAATTAGTAATTAGTATTTTCTCAAATTTCTGAAGTAGTTTTGTTTAAATAACCGCATTTGAATTTATTTATCTAAAATTAAATTGCATGTGTCTTTTGACCAATATGTGGAAAATGAGAAACATAAACGTCAAGTAGTTGTTCCAGGGGGCCACTCATACCGATTCTCTTCTTCATCCGTTTTTCTTAAGAAGTAAGAATGCAGCCGGTTAAAAGAGAAAAATGTGTTTCATACTATGAGAAATGCATTTTTTACTTATTGTGTATGGTGGTTCTGAGAAATTAAATGTCATACATGTTCAAAAAATTGCATGGATCCAGTGTTGAAATAAATAATGCTTCTTTGAAATGCCCGTTTGAAATGAATGTTTTGAATGTTTGAATGTCTAAAATATTTTTAGCCCAAAGGGGGTTAGCTCAGAAGGTCTATTTATTTTGTTTTGGCATTTTGCGTTGAAAACTTTAAATGTCGATTCACTTTTCAAATTGTTGCCACCAAATATTATCGCCCTGTGTTACATTTAAAGAAATTAAATAGTGAAAGATCTGCATAAATATATGCAAGTTTCTCGCATTGTGATAAAACAACGGTACCTAGAGCCGTCAAATTTTGAATAACATAATCTTCCACCGAATATGGGCATCTGGAAGCCCTAATTTGGAATTTGAAATTTATTTTATGATCGATTTCATATTTTGTAACACTTCAACGAATTTTTTATTAACGAACTCAACGATTTCAAAGCGAGCAATGGCAACACTGTACGGAAGAAAAAAGATTTTTATCTCCAGCGCTGAGACTCGAAAAATTCTAAAGAGGAATATAAGATATATCGGAAATATATAAGATATATTTGGAATTCTAAAGATATGCTCATTTTAAAATTATTTTGAGATATTGCTGTTGAATTGAATTTTATGGTTTAAGTACAAAAACATGATATTTAATAAATAAAGGTAATACACAAAAGACTTAAAAAAGTCCCTTTGGGCGTAATGTAAAATATGAAAGCTTTCAGATTTTCTTTATGAAGTCACTCTAAAATGTTTTTAAATTACCTACTATGTTGGATCAATAAATAGCATTCATGTTAGTGTTATGCTATTTTGTATAACGTTTATGCTTGATCTTATTTGCTAGCCATGAGATTTTAAAAGTCAGATATTCCCAAAGAGCTGTAAAATTTCAGTGTTAAATGAAGTAATGTCAATTTGAAATGCATATCTTAAGCTAGAATGAATGTATTGAAACTTTTAAGTTAACTATTATTTTGGATCATTATTTACAATTCATGTAAATATTTCCTGTTACCTATGGCGTTTATACAGGATTTTATTTGCTAATTGTGATAGATTGAATATCACTTATTCTCATACAGGAAAAAATTGCTGTTGTTTATTTTCAAAATCTGAAATGCATTTTTAGGTTAAAGTAGAACGAATGTGTTAAAAGGCTTTGAGACTTATAAAAATAATGATACTATTGGTTAAAAATTCATATTGCAAGTTAAAGGAAAGAGGTCAACTTTCATTTCTATGGCTGAATATTAATTAAAGAAAAGAGACAAACCTTCATTTCCATGGTTAAATATTATTTCTATGTATTGTAGGGCTTATTTATGTTAATTAATCAATTAATTTATGTTCTGAATCTGAACTGTCCCTTCTCTCCTTTCGTTTTCCTTCCAGAATGCAAATTAAATTGCTAATTTCAATGAGCATTTGAGATTGTTTAGACAAAGCGTGTTCTGCTTGCTGAAGACCACATTACTAGTTGCTATTCTAAGATAAGTGTTTCTTTCTTCGGCACTGTGTTATTCTTGCCGATAAAGCTCTGTTGCCGGTGTAAGCTTAAGAAACAATTTCCGCGTTTAAATTTTTCTGCGTAGGGTAATAGAGGCTTAGATTTAGTTTAATTTTAAAATTCTATAGCTGATTTGCAAACATCAGGAGTGCCTGCTGTTCATCTTACTTGGTTTTAAATAAAAGGGTCTTTTACACCCTTTTTAAGTTTCTATTTCATCTTAGACATAGCAATAAGTCGCTTACAGTCTAATGAGGATTTGCCACAAGTTGCCTTTAGTTAAAGGCATATTCTCTACAGCATATTTTAAACTTATTTTTAAGTACTTCCTCATGGATTTGGCTATAATTCGAATTTAATACGTTACAGTGTGAATATTCTTCTCTGTAGTTAAAAGTAATTCGATATCCATGTTTCTCGTCAAAGAAGGCCAAAGCTTTGTTTATGTTCGAATATAGTAGTGGTAATGAGGCTCTGAGGTTAGCATCGTATTAAGAATCTGTGTGATGTCTTCACATGATGAAAACAAAGTTTCAGCGTATAATTAGTGATTTAGGATAGAATGTGTACAAGAAAATCCAAGACATTTTTGTAAAGTTAGTTAACAATATATGTGTTAGTAATGTAAATTAATCCTTCTGTTGAATAAAAGACAGCACTTTGAGTATATTCGCATATATGCCTGTAGCGCATTTCACGTGCACGTGCAATGGTTTAAGTAGATTTTATGCAAGGAAAAGTTATCATTTCTGAATTATAAGATTTGTTTTAATACCTTACAATAAAGAAACATGTGGTAAGGCTGCATTTACGTTTGAAGAAGAGGAATTAGAAATGTAACATGAATATGTTTTAAAAAGCAGGATAAATGTTACATATAAGCAGATGTGTAAATAGAAAATTAAAAGTGTAAAACATTACGTTTGATAAACATAGTTTAGTCAATCTTTTGAATAAAAAAATGATGTGTAAAACAGAAGTTGTTATGTTTTGCATAAGCATAGTTAAAAACCTCTGAATCAAAATAAGATAAGAAAAAGATAATTCTGGTTGTTTTGCACAATTTTTCAAAAATTTTGTAGTTTGTATAATACATTAGAATTATTAGTAGTTAGTACAATATAGAAGAGAGAGTTCTATGCATCTCCTATTAATTGCTAGCAACATAAAAAGATAAGAGATAGAATATTCCAATTAAATTGCCTGGAATGAACGCGTATTGGTTTAAATTTAAAGGAAATATTATGCATGAAAGTCTGCATAGTGAAATGATATGCATGTAAATTCTAATTTAAATTTAGTAGATAAAGAAATACATTTAAGTTTATTTTTGGAGAAAAATGGAAATGTAAAAATGTAACACAATTAAGTACTTAACATAAGAGAAGAAAGTTAAGTATAAAATAAGAATGTGACAAGAAACAATTTACATATGTAAAAACGAAAAAGTAAACAAGAAAAAAATTTAATTTATTTTCGAAGTAAAATATAGAAGGAAAAATAATAAGAAAGTAAAAGCAAAAATAAAAATTTTCATTTATGAAAACAGAAAAGTGAAAATAAAAATTAAATTTATGAAAATAAATATTGCTTTTATAAAGTAAATAAAGAGAAAAATGTATAAACGACTTTTTAAAAATAAAAAGTGTAAGGGAAAAATTAAGCTTATAAAACTAAACGTTACTTTTGTAAAAATAAAAAAGTAAAAAAATCTTTTATAAAATAAAAAAGTGAAAAAGAAAAAAAAAATGTAAAAAAAAGTAATATGTTATAGACAAAATTAAGGTTAAAAATACTTCATTGTTTTTCATGCAGAGTTTATGAAACCTGGTTAAAGTAAAGTCCAGATTTGTCTCATTCAAAAAGAAAAGAAATGTAAAAAATAAATTTCCAAATGTTTACAAAATAAAGAAATATCGAATGAAAAAATAATCAATTAAATTTACTAAGAAGTGGGAAGAAAAAAGAAAACAATGAACAAAATATGCTTGTAAAATAAAAAGAAAAATTAAAAATGTGGGACAATTTTACAATCAGAATTGCGAAGAATAAATTTAAAGTAATGATTTAAGAATCTATGTCCCATACTACTTCAAAAAACGTATATCCACAAAGATACGAAGTTGCACGGTTGAAGTTTTCCCAAGCAGTGATGTCATCGTTGTTTTTCTATGGAGCTTATAAGAAATGGTCTCTTATAAGGTCCATGTGTTTTTCTGCTTAACGCGATAAGCTATTTTCATCGTAAAAACTGATGTATTTGTGGTTAAAATACATTCTTGGCAATTTTAAGATTGCAGGCTCGATCCCAGCTTTAAATTCTTTAAAAAGATATTGTTATTGAAATGAGAAGCGAAATCAATTAATGATGAATAAATGATGAAAGGCTCAGTTAAAAATATTTCTATCAATTAAAAATAATTACAGGTTAAATAATTAAAATAAAAAAAGAGAATTAATTAAACAAATATTGCCATTTCAGATACACAGTTGAAGACGTCGTTTCCAGAAAAACGAAAAAAAAAAAAAAAAAAAAAAAAACACTTTATTCCGGAAAAATAAAAACAAACCTTGAAAGAATATTCTCACCAGCACAAAATAAAATGGTTGTCATGTTTACGCCACTTCCTTTGTCACGGGATCCAAGATGGCGTTCCAAACGTCTACCAGGTGCTTCTAGCAACTAGTACTTCCATCTCTCGAGGAGGTGGGTTAGTATTACATGGAATGAAAAATTTTAAAATAAGCATCATCATGCAAAAAAAAGTGAGATTTAATATGACGTTTTACCCTAATTTAACTCCAAATCGACATGCTGTTTTTCCTTCTAACGTTAGGAATGTATAAAGAAATTAATATATATTCCGTAATTTAGAATTATAGTAATTTAGTTTATTTTTAAAGATTTTAGATAAAGATGGTTTCTGAGCTTGCAAATTATTTTGCATAAATTCTACAAATTCAAAGTTTTCTTTTCTTCTTTTACCTCTCGCCAACCTGTTTACATAGGCAAAGAAAGTAAAGTTTTCGGTCCCAAAATTCGATAGTGAGGTGTCAGTGAAAAAGCACTGATTAATGTCCCCGCAGCAAGTGTTCCTATTTTTAGAATAATGCCTTTCTATCTGCGTATATATGTGTGAAGATTTTTTATTTATGATAATTCTTATATGAAATTCCACAAGTTTACATTTTCTGCATTTAAGGTTCTTACATCCATATAAAGAGCGGATAAGATTTTAAGTAAAATTGGGCAACCTTAATACTCTATCAAGAATTTAAAAATATGCTGGCTTTAAAAATTTCATAATTGTTAAGTCATTGATTTGTGAATCCGAAACACTATATGGCCAGAGGATATACTACGATCGATGCGATGTTTTAAAACCAAAGGAGAAGAATGCATGTGTACATGAGCACGTATTTTTATCTTTGTCCATTGTACAGAAGAATAAAAAAATAACAAATGAGTAGTCTTTATAATTAACATTCAGCTATAAAGTTCATACATGGATAAGATTTTATTTAAAAAACGATGAACCGGAAGTCACAGTTTACTCAAATCTGGTTGCTCTTCCGCCAGTACCATGTTAAGACAAGCAACTGAAGGTAGGGCATGAGTTGGAAACATCAGATTTTTTAGCCCAAAATGCATTACCACAGAAGGGCTATTAGTCTCGAAACGGAATTTTGCATCGAATCACTATAAATGGCTGTATCACTTTTCAAATTGTTGCTACCAAATATTATCAACCTGTATTATAGTTAAAGAAATTAAATAATGAAGATTCTGCATGAATGTATGTCTGTTTCTCGCATTGTAAAAAAACAACGGTACCTATACAGAGGCATCAAATTTTGAATAACGTAGTGCTCAACCGAATATGGGTACTTGGAAGCCCGAATCTTGAATTTCGAATTTGTTTTCTCATCTATTTCCTGTTTTCTATGACTGGCTATCAAAAATTCTTAAGATATATTGTTTTAAAATATTTTCACCCCAAAAATGCTTTCGAAACATGTATGTATGTATAAATGAAAAAAGCGCCCCTTTGAGTGTAATATAAAATATGAAAGCCTGCAGATTTTTTTAAATGTTAGATTAGAAACTAATAATAAACTAGGAACATGTTTCATTCCAGAAACTGCCCAGTAACGCAAAACTATGTACTTACATGATTTATCTTGGCAAGTTTTTCCGTCTTCAAAAAGCTGATACCCTGGGGGACAAAGGCATTTTGCAATACCATTTATGATGTTACACTTATGACTGCAGCCTTTACTACGGCATAGGTTTAATAGAGAATTTAAGTTGCGGTTTTTCCCTGCGTCAGCGATTGAAGAAATGGGTCTTCCAGCTGAAACATATATACATCAAATGTTTAAAATACAGACTGACTAGAAAAATTTTATCTGCATTGGTGATGCATACAGAATACAATAAGAATGCTAAAGAAATCATTATTACTTAATAAATATTACAGTACACAATCAGAGAAATTTAGTAGTACAGAAATATAAATTATTTCTTAGTGAATTTTATGTGTGGAAACTGTAGAAATTCGATGCCAAATGATGCCAAAATAATTCGATGTAATGAGGCAAATTATACCAACTTGTTGTAAATACTATAATAGTTAATGGTACAAATGGACATGAGACTGTACTCGTTCACCTCCAGTACAGATCATGTGCTTCATATGTTTTGTTTCTCTATAATCTGAGTAATTCGCGCTATTATAAAACAAAAGTCAATTTTTAATTGTTTCGACTGAAAATGAAAATTTCACAAACAGCATCAAAATATGTGTTCACCAAAATATTTTATGTCCATATTTACCATGGTGATTGCTTATTCTCTCAAAAAAAAAGAAAGTTCCTTTGTATATCAGATATTTTAAATATGCATTTCTAAAAGTTTTGAAAATCTTATCACATTCCCACCTCGTTATAGCGAATGTGATTTATAATGAATCCCAGGGTATAAAGAACGAAATCTTTAGTTCCATGCAATTTCCCGTACACACTAGTCTTATTTTATAAGGTTATTACAAGTGTATGAAAATCGGATATAAAGAAATCTATAACTTTAAATATTTTCGAATGAAACTTTTTTCTTTCTATTTTCCATATCTTTTCCCCAGAATTTCAGCAAATTTCAACTGAAAATGAACTAATTTTTTAAACTATTCATACTTAGGTTTCCAAGATAGTGAAAAAACATCTTTACTATCTGTTCCTTTATTTTCATCCCCAACTTCTTTATAAGACCGAGCAAGGCAAGCGTGACACCCAATTCATGGAAAAATGGGACGTAGAGTAAGCATATTATAGTAGACCATACGGTGCCTTGCGTTGATCACTGAGTCAAGAAATGTGAATGGATTCTCTGAAATTCTTTGACTGAACTGCAAACATTTATTCAAAGCTGCTGTTATGATGGAAATTAAAAAATTTTTGGTGATCAGGAAAAAATAAAGGAGCGAAAAATTACTGTCAACTTAGGGCTGTACAGGTTAGTCATCTTTTAGGAAATGGAAATTCTTTACCCTTACCGTTTTAGTTTAGAGTATTTAAATCTCTTTCCAAGTTATGTGTCCTTAATGGAGTCTTATATTCCTTAACTATTTTATACGATTTAGGATATTCTTTATTATAAGGGTTATTACGCCTTTGTTTTGCAGCCATACATAGCTTGGAAGAAAATGAATGTATTCTCACTGGACACTGTGTAGGAATTTATATTTATTTTCTAACTAGTTAAAGTTCAAGTTATATATTCTTTCCTAAAAGCCTTCATTCTCCTAATTATCATTGCCAGGATATTTAAACTTAGTAGCGCGCGTGAAGTAATGCAAATTCTACCTTGAGGAAAAAAGGTTTAAGTACCGAGTTTTAGAAGGGAAAGTGAGAGAGTTTGGGCAAGCGATGTTCTTTTGTAGCGTGAGCTTCTGTTTCTGTATTTATTGCTAGTTAACGTGGCGTAACAGCTATTACATTGCTGCCACTAGATTTCGACGTGGATTTAGGTAACAGGGTTATCTGACCCCTGAAGAGTAATTCTACTGCTTGTTAAATGTCTGCGAATTTTTATTTTGGCTCTTTTGAGTTACCGCCCAAGTAAGGCTTAGTGTGTTAGCGTCATGTCGACGCATTGTGAATTTTTAGGGTTTCTTTTTCCCATCTCCTGTGTGATTTCTACACGTACTTCAAATGTCCCATCAGAAGATAAATAAGTAGGTATTACAACTGCATAGAAGAGACTAATGACGAAATTATCTTTCTTTTCCAACTTTTAAGGATGGAAAAAGCGTCACATTATCTTTGATGAGAGAACTCAATGTTGGTAAAAACCTTCTGGGTCAAACGTTTACCCTTATAGCGCGTTGTAATGCTTTTTTGCATCGAAGATAAGGTGAGCATTATTCATGGATATAGCCAAATCGATTTCTGCCGGGAATATTATTTATCTATATCTATACCCATTATCATGAGCAAAAATCCAAACTCAGAGCCTCTGATCATAGAAAAAACATGAGTATAAAAAACAAGTTGAGAAAGACTGAGCATTACGATGTTGAAGAAGCAAGGCTGAAATGGCTGTCCATTTATTAGAAACCACAGTCTGACAATAATGAATTTGCCTAATACTTTGGAGAAACAGTCTTTCTGTTCTTGAATACCTAGTTGGAAAGGTTCAAAAACGGGAACATTTTGTCAGGAAATATTTTCGGAAAATCAAAGATAGTTTAAAAAATTAATATCCTATCGATAAAGCATAGTAGGGTTTTCAGTGAACAGATGATCTCAAAAATCAAGATACTTAAAAAATCTAAAAATGTGTCTGTTTTTACTTCCTTGTACGAAGTAAAAAGGAAGTATTGTAATCGCGAAAAGTTTCAGGCAGCATATTTAAACGAAAATATCCATTTTGACCGCTATCGAATGCAATTTAACGACGTTTTTGCGTGATATCTGTACGTAAGGACAGAATAAAATACTCTTTTCCTTCAAAAAAATTATAAAACTGCTTTAAAATTAATTCTGAAGAGAATTTTTCGTGGCGTCTGTACGAACGTATGTACGTACGTGCGTACGTACGTATCTTGCATAACTCAAAAACGAGTAGCATCAGTACGTTGAAATTTTGTATATAGGACTGCTATAACATGTAGATGTGCACCTCGTATTTTGGTTGCAATCGGCCGTACCAAACGTATATAAATATATTTATATATATATCCACTCTGTTACCTGGCTCAGTGATCTCAGTTTCTTTATACTCCTATATGTTTGTAAATTGTACATTTTTTGCTTTAAAAATGATTGAATTATGTTGTTTTTATCTTCCGGTTAAGGATTTTATGCCTTTAGTAAACCTGTGGGCAATATTTTTAGAATTATCAGCAATTTTAAAGTTGTTTAATTGCCGCTAAGCCTGTTTTTAATGGCGGCCATTGATGCTTACATTTGAAACAGGAGACTAGTGGATTTTTTGCCAATCTAGAGAAACTTAGCTTCGCAACAACAAAGATAACTCATTCATTTATTATTGCCAATTAAATCATGCTTAATTCTTTCTGGAATTTTTTCGAGGAAATAAGTGTTTGAGATTTACTTCGTAATTTTTAATATAGATATTTTGTGTTTTTATTTCTTTTGCCTTCTCGCGAAGTGAGAACTGAATTAATTAAATGAGAACTACTCAATCGTCTGTGAAAAGTTTCTTTTTTGTTTTGTTTGCTTAATTTCTTTTATACATCATTCTAGCTTTATTATAGTATTTGAATAGAACATGTGGCAACGATTAGATAATTCTATACTTTAAATGATATAAATGTTGTGCATTATGAGTTATAATATGAACGAAATATATACGTTAACTGTTGTATAATTATTGGATTATATAACAGTTAACTTAGTTTCCGTTATATAATTATTATATAAGTTAGTTGTTATATAATTATTATATAAGTTAGTTGTTATATAATTATTAATATTGTTAAGTGAATCTAACGCCAGAGTGTCGCTATGGTAAACAAATACTAGAGTGAATTTTAAAGAATGCATTTATTCTATTGTGGTTTATGCGCTGTCGGCGAAGTAGATTTAATTCAATCCAAAAGTTTAAATGAAATGCAAGAAAAAATGCGTATAATTTAATATTCCAATACAAGGAAGTCATGTGGTGTACACATCAGATTTCTTATTGCTAATGGGAATGCATAGAAACTGTTTGAAGAAGAACTACGAAAATGGAATGAAAAACTTCCCGTCCAAAAGCGAAAGATCTTAATTGACAACTGTTTTGTACACAGAGGCGTGAAAAACTGAGAAGAACTAAGATCGTTTTCATTTCTCCGAATACAACTTCAATCGTGCAACTTATGGAGCAAAGATTCATTAGAATTTTGAAGTGCCATTACAGAAAGAAGCTCACTTTAAGCATTTTGGACAAGCAGGAATAACCTGTAGACTATAAAATATTACTTATTTATTGATGGAATGCTAGAACTAGAAAAATCTTCGTAACTTGTTACAAAAACAACCATTCGAAATTATATTCGGTACGCTGGTCCAGCAAAGGATGTTAAAGGAGAAGAATATATTGATAAGGAAGATTTGTTTATCTCTAAGTGGTTAGAAAAAATGTGATTTCAGTATTTTCAAAATTCCAGAAAACTGACAATGTAGGAATCATGCATTCATGTTTTCAGAAATTATTAAATCCGTGGTAAAAATCGACATCATTAAAAAAAAATCAAGGCATCTAATTTTCACACTTTAATTGTCGACGTACTAGTAGCTTTATTTAAGCGAGAAATACATTTACGCCAGTCTACCTGTGCATGTCAGTGCTACCTGTGCTAAGGAAAGTCATTAGAATTTAATAACACCCAGGCATTCTATGCCTCTAGGATTTATTCCCTACTGGATTATTCAATGAGACTATTGAGCGAAGATTTATATCTACAAACCAAACATTAAATAAAATTAAATAATGTTGCAACAAGCATGATTTGGAGCTCTTTCAGCAATCTTTAATAGCTAATGCAAAATCTGCCTCAACTTGTTATAAACGAAACATTATTCTATTCAGGGGAGATACCTCCATAAAATTTCATAAAATCGTTCAGTCTATATGGAAGTTGATTGATAATCTAAGAGAAGCTGCTGACTTACTTGGGGTTTTTTCTTAGTTGTAATAAAATGCTTCTACATGATATTTATCATATAGAAGCAATTCAGTTCTAGACTACTTATTTTATTTTAATGATGATATACATATAGAGGAACAAGGTTACATTCATTATGTAGATAGAATCTATTTATTTACTTTTCGAATACGTGATAGTTAATTTTAGCTTATTTAATATTGGAAAGCACTTCTTTGTCAGACTGTTGTAAAGAATAGAAAACTGGGATTAATATATAAATAAGTTTAATTAAAAAAACACGGGATATCTTCGAAATAATTTTATTGCTTGTATTGTAAAAACGTGCTCTTTATTATTTTCTAAGTGAGTAAATAATGGCAGCATCAATAGTAGATTATATATCTCACCTACGCAAATGGGATATGTTTCTCGAAATAGTTCATCCTCTAGTCTTCCGTTAGGTTTGCAAAAAAGTGACTGTGGACCTTCTAGTACAAAACCTGGATTGCAACGAAATGAACACGTATCCCCACTTCTTGGTGGATCTGTTGGTGAGCAGTTAATTACTGTGCCATTGATTAGGGGATGTAGTGAGAGGCACACTGGAAGAAGGAAACCAAGATTCACATTTCAATTAATGTGGTAAATGGAAATTACAGTTAAAGTATGTGATAAAAGGTTCTCATCCTGTAACTAATACTAGTGCGACAAAAATGATATTCTAAGCTACAAGGAATGCACGCGTATTAAACAGAGTATGTTTCGAAAATTTCGTATTTCCTGCTTCCACGAAGAATCATTAGACTGTATCATTCAAAAAAAGAAGCCATTGCGTACATTTCGCCGTTAAATAAATTCTATAGAAAACCATTGCCAATTTAGTAATCAGAAATACATGTAAATAGCTGCCAGTTATAGGGATAGTGATCTTCATGCCGAAGAATCATGTTCATTTCGGAAAATCTTTTATTAGATTCCAGTAATCAAGCATGTTATTATAAATTTGGTTTAATTTTATTTTGATGTTCACTTTATTGAAGGAAATAATAATTTAAGTACAATATCTGTCTTAAGTTTAAGGATGAAATCTATAACTGATTAGATAAAGCAAGGTAGCATCCTTAGTATGAGGTCTCGAAGAATCGAATTATCGGAGCCTAGAGCATCATGCGGGCAGGGTCGTGACGACCTTTTGCAGCGTCTCTATTATTTGCAGAATTCGATGGAGGGTGGACTAAATCATCCCTGTCTGATAGAAATTATGTAAAAAAATGTAATTACAGGTAAAAAATTATATTTAAAATATTACACGTAAGCCGAAGACGGGAATTATTCCTACTGGTCATCGAATAATAGACATGTATACTGTTTCATTTTCAAGTAAATATTTAGGGATGAAAAGCTTTTTCTCTAAGGTCCCTTTTCTGATCATTCTTTTTATCTCTACAATATTCATATTTCATCGTTTAATTTATAATCTTGCGTGGCCCCAACAGATACAGTTGAGATTCAGCAAACTTACTGATTAAGAAGTTGAAAGATTCAACGAACTGCCGAAATAGGCACACAGGCCGAAACGCGCGGTTCTTAAATTTCTACCTAGCAACCTTCACGCTCGCGATTCAAGAAGCACACTTAAAATCTCGTTTCCCTTCTATTTAAGCTTAATTTACTTCTGCTAAAAATTTGAATACTCTATGCATTCTACTACGATTTACATACTCTGGCATTGGCAATTCTAGGGGAAAGTAAAGGCTTGAAAGGAAAGATAGCTTAAACTTAAAATAAATGTTAGTTAAAACAAATATAAACCCTACAAATTTCTAAATTAAAGCTGCTAAAAATGATAGGACTATATTCTTTTGCCGATGCACATGTTTTCTGTCATATCCAATATTCTTAGATTATTTTGATTGCTTGTATAGTCATGCTTGTATATATAATAAAATGACTTGGAGAAAGCTGCAAAGGATTGACGATGGTTCTCTGCATTAATAATCCTAGGAAAACCTTCCTGCATATTTAGAAAGATGACACTAGAAGGAGAGACAGGTAGACAGACGTGACCGAATTGAACATAATTTTTATTGCTCGATACTAATTATCGGAAAGATATTTTTCGTTGCACAGGATCATGGACGCAATACGCACCCCACAATTTTATATAGAGTATCACATTTTAGATGATATAGTGGCACGACAAAACAAACTGAGTGAAGTAGCGTCTTGAATGAAGGAGAGCTGAAGCTAAAAGCGGGCAGTTATCCAATACAGAGGCTGATCAAGAGAAGATTTTGTTTTAGACGTAAAAGGTTTCAGTTCTTAAAATTTTGAGTTCAGGTTCTGAGTTAGCTATTTCATCAGCGTTACGCAAGCCATGCAAGAGGAATTCATCTAGAAACGACGTAGTCCAGAAAAGTTATTACGATTTTTAGAACAGAGAGGGAGAATTACGGGGTTACCCCTCGTTCAAATTATAATTTTGATTTACGTATTTTCTATCTTACATATATATATATATATATATACTGTGATAACACTGTAATAACAGATACGCACTCGTGCTGTTCATTTTGGTAGTTTGCATATAAAATCAGATACGAAAGAAATGACAATATCTTTGCACAGGATTTCATAACCGGCCATATTAAGCAATTATAAGGACCGCATTCGGTACGCGAGCGGGCTTTTCCTACCCCTGCATTAGACTATTTACTTTTGGGTATTATGGGGAGATATTACAATAAATTTAGTAGTTTCTATCTAAAACAAAACACTAAAAATTTTACTGTAAAGAGTTTTACTACTGATGCAATGCATAACAAGCATTGCAGAAGCGAAGTGATCTGTAAAACTAAATATAATTATGACTCATCTGTGGAAATACAAATTAGTTTTCTTTTTGAAAATGTTAACTACTAAACATAACGGCCAGTCTGTGGCAGATTCACATGCAATCTTGACTTTTATAATTAATGAAAAATATTTAGGTGATAAATGTTAGAGATTTATGGTTAAATCAATGTTATATCGTTTTATTCAATTGCTAAAAGGTTTGTTTGGTTTAAAATAATATACCTTGAAATATGAATAGTGTAGCTTGTTCTTGAGTATAAGTGATACGTGACTTCTGTGAACATGCTTTTGAATCTGAGGGTTAGTAATATCAAGTCAATTATTTTTAATCACACATAATAGCGATATACCTCTCTACAGGAAGAATCGAAAATATCACGAGAAGACAGATGAATATTTGTTGTCTTAAACTTTCATACCTCGCTATATGTCTGAAGAAATAGGGATAGATACATCTTGTTGAAATCTGCCTTTTTGTAGTTTAAGCTGTTATATGTCTTACAAGTGCAACATGTCTAATAATAATGAACTGATATACATTAGTGCTTCATTTCCTCTTAGTTTTCTTTAAAGAGTTATATTTCTGGTGTGCATTTATGTTAAACAGAGTGCAAAAGTATTTAGAACAAAATTAAACGATAAGTACATTTTTAACAAAATAAATAATTAAGTACCTGGTTTAAGAACGCAAATAGGTTTTCGACCAGACCACAGAAGATTTTTTTGACATGTCCTTATTTTAGGTCCTCTCAGAAAATGCGTTTTTTTGCATTTAAACTTGCATTTCTTGCCCACAGGATAAATCGCTTCACCGCATATCCTTGATCCATGTGTAGGAATAGGAGGTTCTTCACAATACTGTGCTATAAATAGAAAATGAGGTATAAAAGGCAGAAATTAAAACATTCTTTATCATTCAAAACTATTAAATTGGTAAATGCTATATATAAGAATTTGTATGGCTTATTTTAATTAAAAGTAACAACCGCGGGCCTCTGGAATACCGGCCCAGTGTGCAAACCACTACATCACGAAGGCTCGCCAAGAAGTTGAGAGAAATACCTTATACCATTTCCTTTCAATTCTTGTTTCCCGCTTAAATCTCCCTACCAGAATAAGTTTTTAGAATCGCGTTAAATGCAAATAAGTTAGAAGAAGTATAGGGTGGCCCAGAAGTCACTTTACATTTTGAAAATTAAATAACTTTTTTTCTATTAATACATTTCTTTTTCTCTTTTCAGAATTAAATATAATCCCTGGAAATTTTTGGCATGGATAAGTTTACAACAGAACAACGAGTGAAGATAATTGAATTTTACTTTTAATAATTGAATTTTACTGCTGAGAAATATCGAGACATGCTAGCGAATTTTGTTCAACCTCAGTTAGTAAACATGGCAGGGTATTGGTGGCAACAAGATGGAGCAACTGCAGATACTGCTAGAGCCACAATGCAGTTGTTAACTGCAATGTTTCAGGATCGGATAATCTCTCTTAAATCCGATTTTGAATGGCCTCCACGTTCTCCTGATTTGACAGCTCCGGAACTTTGGCTTTGGGGATATCTTAAAGACAAAGTGTATGCAAATAAGCTTCGAACTATTCAAGAACTTAAGGCAAACAACCTCAGATGTTAAGAAGTGTCATGGAGAATAGTTTAGAAAGAGCTCGACTTTGTGAAGACGAGAATGGAGGCTATTTAAGAGACATTATCTTTCGTCACTAAGTCAGAACTAACTTACACACTCTAAGCTTTGTAATAAAAAAGAATTCATTAAATACAGTTATTTAAGAAAAAGTTATTGAATTTTCAAAATGTAAAGTGACTTCTGGGCCACCCTATATTTAAAGGAAGTTCAACTTACATTGCTTTGGAGTCCTTAGTGGCGCATGTTTGCCTTCTGGGTACTTCGTTCTTGAATGTATAACCCTCGGCCGTATTGTACGTGCCTGTTAATAATCGCCGGCTAGGTTGACTTAAGCCAATGCTAGACACAAATACCAACTACGCTAGGTATTTGTGTCTAGCTTTGGCTAAGTCTACTTAGTTTAGTATTAGATTAGTTTCTTATTTTCTTGATTTAAAAGCCCAAGTGGAGGCTTTCCTGTAAGCCCGAGAAGGGGCCATCTGTTATTATTTCTTTGAGTGAATAAATGGGTATTTTAACTCTTCTAACGTTTCTGTAGTAACTACTGAAACTCAGCGATAATTCGCTACTTAGTTCACTAGGTTCTTCGACTTTATATCGAGACGAAGTTTCGAGGAACATTATAAATTTTATGCGCATAGAGTTTTTTCAAATGGAAGACCTAAGTGTGTAAGGATCCTAAGTTTTACTAACGTTTATTTTATTTTAAATCTTTACTATCACCTCTTATTTTCTACTTCCGGCCAGAATTAAAAACTTTTAATTTATTTATGCAAATTTGTCTTGCGAACGCCAAGTACTTAAGTTGTGGCTTTTTGCCAAGCAAGAGAGAGGAAGGAGTTACTAGAAGCAGGCCGCTTGCCATAGTAGTTTTACTCGGTTGCTGGTTGCCTTCAAGGCCAGAGGTTTAATCCTCTTGATAATTTCAAACTTATCGTAGTGTTAGCAGTTCTCTGTACTACATACGGCTTTTTGTTAATATACGGCCAATCTTGGAGTTAGGCACTTGTTTGATTAATCCAAAGTTAGTTTAGTTAGAGTTTAGTTAATATTTTTCTATTCTTACGTTCAGACCACAAGTGGTTGGTCTCTGTTTTCCGAAGTCCGGAAATCATTGTAAAGAGAGAAAAATAAAGGGTTTCGTATACCCTTCCTGTGTGTATTGTCTACTTCCCAAAATTATTGAACATAGCTTTAGTAAGCTCCCTGTTCCGAGTCAGGACAGTTAATGTTCCCTAAGCAAGTAAGGAGCAACACAGAACCTGATAAGTGTCTAAATAATTATGGGGTCGCTATCGCTGTAAAGTAGCCTTAGTAAGGCAATTGAATTACTTGATTTACTTTGTATCTTCTCCAAACATGAATGTAAAAGTATTATGAATTCAAGAAATAAAGATGAGCTTGATTTTTAATAATTTGTATAAGATTTAACCATCTTTGTGTTGATTTCTAATGAAAATGTTCAAAATATTTTGAGGCAAACGAGAAACATTCTTCAAAAATAAATTTTGATGCTTTCAAAAATTCTTCAGATAACATGGTTCGTTTTTTTCTGTAAACTTCTGTCTTACAGGAACCATTGCTTCATACACTTCTGCAAACAAATTAAAAAATTGAAAATAAAACTTCTCTAAATTATTGCCCCAAAGGAAGTTTTTACGATATCGATTTAAAATTTGTTAATGTCCAGAAATAAGCGCAAACAAATTATGATCATATTTAAAGAAAGAAACTGCATATAGTTTTAAAAATTCTATGCTTAGACGAATGCATGTGGCGAATAAATGCTTAATCTGTAGAAAAACTTTGGTATATGAATAATTTTTATAAAGAAACTTGTTAGGAAAAAAAACTGGCTGTTTTATGCACAGCCAATGCCTGTGCGTTGTGCACTTTTGAAAAAAATTCCAAATAGCCAAATTTTAAAAGTGAATGAAACAAAGGAATAACATCAAGTGATGAGATATAACACGGCATTTTAAAAGGAGCCAGAGATATTCAGAAGTTTCCAGCACCTTAAATTTGTTGATTTCCCGATGTAGAATTGGTGGCAAATGGAAATAATGTGTCATTAAGACGAATATGTAGAAGTCCAGTGCTTGGAGTCATAGCAGCTAAAGATGACCCTTTTTTATGTCTGCAAGCACAATACTGCAGATTAATCACAGTACATCAAATTGCTTCTGGTCATTCAGACAGTGTAAAAACAGCTGCATCTTTGCCAGTCGCTTATCGACGGCTACACACAGAATAAGTTGTATATAGAAGACAGTGGTTTGTCTTCCATTGATAATTTTGCAAAAAAGTTATCAATGGAAGATAAAGTTATCAATGTCTTCCATTGATAACTTTGAGGCTATCTATACTAGCATCGAAATCACTTCAACTATACAATGGAGTACTGTGCACCTTATGGAGAGCCACCTTTGATAAACAGTGTGATATATAGGTACATGGGCTTAGTAGACTGAACTGTCTGTACATGGGCTTAGTAGTATCATGGGCTTAGTAGACTGAACAGGCATTGCTATTGGTGGCCTCACTATACTCCATATGGTGCCACGCAAATGCAGTGCAGTGTAAGAATCATATCCTCTTATTCAACACGTTCACGCATCTTTTTCTGCCTTAGGTCTTTGCGGTGAGGGTTATCGCACCGTGTTTATTTTGCATTGTGGGAATTCCGCCCGGCAAATAAACAGCTGCAACCCACATAAAGAAAGTTTTACCTTTCTCCAGGACATAATAGCCAAATTGATCCTGACATTTACATCATCATGCACTATAGCTAGTATAGCCAAGTGAAATGATGAAAGTGCAACCGATTTCTTCACGGTTCATCCGTGCTGTGCCATTTATTAAACTTGAGCTACTTACTCGCCCAGCAGTTAGCATGCTCTACGAGCTCTCACAAGCTTTTAAATTTGAGAACATATCAGTTAATTAATCTCTTCACAAGAAATAGTCTTAGATACTTGAAATGCAAGAAATTTTGTGGTTAGTTCCATCAGTGGAGCTACTTGGCCGATATATTAATTGACCCAGTGGATCAGTTGCTTCGCTGTTGAGGGTAAAGTAAAGTAAGGAAGTAAGTTTGAATGCCACTTTTATGACAATAAAAAGTGAGATGTTCAACCAGTTTATCAAGCAGATAGAATTGGAGATATTTCCTCTTACAGAATGGTCAACGCGATCATTTGAGCATGCATGGAACGTACTTGGAAAGCATTTAATTTTTCTCCATGACTCTCACCAGAATTTTTACAAGAGCATGTCTTCTGGAATCAACGTAAATATCCCAAATGATAGACGATTTTATGTTTGTTTCAGTTGACGATGTAGGGTACGTTTTTCCAGCAGCAGTAATCCCATTCCTTATCTCCAGCAGTGATCTTTTTTGATACCAAAAGTCCTAGATTTTTGCCTATTTTTCATTGCTAAATTATTCATTGTTTTTTTTTTCTTTTGCATTTCCTAACACGCGTATTTTTTATTACACCCCATAAATTCTGAAAGTTTTAATGAATTCCGATAAATACTCTTCTTTCTACTCAATTTTATCGCTTTATCTTTAATTTTGGACACGCACAGGTACAAGAGAGTGCGACACTAGACATTCACTGTTGTTGTTCAGGTGTAATTCCGCCGCACTAATACTGCAGTTCTTCCTTGGGAGAATACTCAGGGAAGCAGTCCGAAAGCCTCCCACCCCTTTTCCTCTAGCACCAAACTCCAGAGAGGACTTTAAGTTCGCCGTGTACTTTCAGTACCCCCTTGTCGAACAGACACACTACACTTACAATTCGAACCTGAGCCATTGGTACAGCAATCAGCGTCACTACCCAGTAAACCGGCAGGTAGGCTAAATTTTGCGCAGGTGTGCATAAAATTTAGGTCTAAACATAAACACGAGTGTAGCTCAAAGTGTAAGTTATATCAAGAACTGTGCAACAAGAGCAGCGAAAGCTCAGAATAAAACTTATTTCAGTTTTCTTATGGAAGCAATTGTAGTAGATATAAGAAAGACATTCTTTGAAAAAAGCAACATGCTTTTTAGCTGGAAATTCTTTTGAGGTTGAAACATAAGGAATATGAGATTTTTGTGGATAACACGTTTTAATTCTGTTCAAATGAAACTGAAGCATATTCATTATAACGTCCATCCAAAATCATACAGTGCTAGCGGTTACAGTCGAAAAGTTCGCGGCAAAAATATCACGGACGAAAACGTCGCGAAGAAAACAACGCACGGCGAAAACGTCGTGGGAAAAAAGAAAGCAAGAGAAGACATCGCAGTTCTAAAACATCTTGGTACAAAATATCGTCGTCGAAAATAACGCGATTCAAAAACTTAGCAGTTTAAAAACATCATCGTCCAAAATATCGTGGTAAAAAATAAAGTGCATACAAATCATCGCATGACGATAACATCGCAGACATGCGTTTTTAATGCTTTAATAACGGATATTTGAATAATAAACGGATATTCGAATAATGATTTGTGAGCGCAAGATGGAAAGAAGGATAATTTTTACTTTTATATTTTATATTAAGTAATAAATTAAAGAAAAAAAAAGATAATTTTCACCATATGAGTATCAGATTAACAAAAGTGAAGAAAATAATTTCATAATTAACTTATGCAGCTTATCATTAGATAAGGTCATGCAGTTATCTTTCTTTTTCTATTCTTTTTTAGATTATACTTTTCATAAAAATTACCAGTAAAACTTCATATAAAAAATTATTAATGAGCTTTGTTAGTTAACTATGTGAGTTTAAAATTCTGTTAAGTGCTATAAGTTGCATTAATTTTCCATGCTTACGTTTCCATATTACATTTTCAGCAAATATTTATTAGTTAATAAAAAATAACAAAGTAAAAATTATCCTTCTTTCCATCTTGCGCTCACAAATCCTTATGCGAGTATCCTTTTACAATTATTAAAGCATGTCTTAAAAACGCTTGCCTGCGATGTTATCGTTATACGATGATTTACAGATATTTTATTTTTTACCTGAATATTTTCAACAGCGATGTTTTCAAACTACGAATTTTTTTAAGTGCTTTATTTTCGACGACGATATTTTGTACCATGATGTTTTAGAACTGGGATGTTTTCTCTTTGCTTTATTTTCTTCCACGATGTTTTGTACCCCGACATTTTCGCCTTGCGTTGTTTTCTCCTCGACGTTTTTGTTCGCGAACTTTTCGGCGGATACCGTGCTAGCAATTGGCACATTATTGCTTAGGTTTGAATGATGCTGATCAGCAAGGAAAGCCATTATCCTCGAAAATAAGTGATGGTGTGCTGCAAACTAATCAAACGATACACAGAAATCTCAGAATGATATCTAAAAATTGCTGTGGTGTTCGTCATGCCTTCAACCCGGTGTAGTGGTAAGTGACATTGATTGTCGGACCGATGGGCCCGTATTCTTATGCCGGAGAAGGCACGGATGTTTGTAAGTATATAGTATCTGCGCAGTAAGGGGGAATTCAAAATACACGGAAGAATCGCGTTTAATGCAAATGAGTAGGAGTAATATTTCAGTCGACGTTCCACTGACTTCGGGAGAGAGAGAATCAGAATTTCTGACTAGCGCGCGTTTGCGTTTTGGCCACATCTCTCTAAGCTCGGCCGTATCACGGGCCCTTCTTAATTAACCCTTCTCGAGCTTTATGTTTCTGTTACTGAACTTAAGCAATTATTCTCTTAGCTGTTCACTAGGTTCCTCCACATTTAGTTGTTAGATAAAAGGGAGGAACGCCACAAATTTTTTAAATATTTATTTAAATTGAATTTCATCTTAAATATAATTTTTATTAAATTTCATTTTTAAAGTATCATATTTTTTTATTTTAGGTCAGAGCTTTCAGTTTTACATGTTGCCATATCATAATCTACATTTATTATGCTTATTTTCTTTTTTTAAAGTCGTAATTTATATTTATTACTTAAATTTTGATTATTGTTGCTTTAATGCATAATTAATTTAACAAACATTTTTGGAATTTCTACAAAATTTTACACTTTAAATTGAACATTTAATTTTAATTTATATTCATTATATATAAATATAGTGAGACAGAAAGAGAGAGCGGGAGGGAGAGAGAGAGAGAGAAGGAAAGGTAGACAGATAAACTGCTATACGTACGTAAAGAGATTTTATAAGGGGCAATACAGCTAAATACGAGTATCTTTTTAATACCTGGTTAAAGTTCCATAAAAAATAAATCAAAAGTATGGTTTTCTTAGTTCTTACACGACTTTTAAATAAATATCTTCTATTTCGATAGAAACAATATAAATCATGTCATTCTGACAACAGTTTTATATTAAGAGAGCTTTCCTTTAACGGAAACTTCCCTCATGCAAAATACACCCTACTCCCCATTTAAAATTACTATATCATGAAGGCAACATGCAAAAAACGTCAGATGGAGGTGCGAGTAACGCTGTCTACATTAGGTATAAATGGGAAGACTGAACAACAGGATTTAGAAATTATCATCTTGTTGCTCACGTGTCTTGGTCATACCCCCTTCTTCACTTCAACTTTCATTCACCGCCCAGTTGAAGCATTACAACAACTCCAGCGCTCTTAGTAGCCACCCCATTTCATGACTGCCGGAACACAGTATGTAAAAAATTACATGCTAATCGCGGCAATAAGAGGAACTTGGAGGATTTAGAGATCGCATTTTAACTTTGGCTGTATGGGTAGAGGGCATGTTATGCTTCAACTCTTACCAACATGTTTTGGAATTCGACCGTCGCACAATAATGGCTTATCGGGGTTACGTTTTATCGTTCCGAGACATTACTGCTCGTATTGATCGGGCTCTCATGAGTGTTAAGCGATTATGACATCGATGAGTCAAGGAGGGCCAGCAGAGACAGGCGCTTACAGCAGTGCAACGGAAGACAGCACGCAGGAGTGGTATCCCGTTGGTTTTTGAGATGAATCCCTGTTCTGCTTACAGCATCATGAAGGACATACCCGTACGTGGAAGGCATCGAGATGAACGATCTTCGCCGGTTTGCATTCGTCATCGTATTACGAGCCCGCATGAGGCGTGCTGGTGTGGGATGCCTTTGGGTATACATTCTGGTTACTAATTATCATAGCCGGTAATGTGGATAGTCGGCGTTACATTTTTGACTCGTGCCTATGCCTTATCCTCGAAGCCTGAGAGACGCCATTTTCAACAAAACAATGCACAAGCCTTTTTTGCCCGCGTTCTCCTGACTTTCCTCAATATATGTTCGTCTGTTGTCCTACTCAGCACGTTTTTCACATCTCTCATCCATGGAGAACATCTGCTCATGTGTTGCCGAGAGAGTGCCACGTCACCACTCGCTCTGTCATCGAAGCTCAGTTCAATCCGATGCCCAGCCGTTGTTGCTGATAGAAGTGGCAGCTCTGTATATTGAATTTAGCACCTGTGTACTGCAAACCACTTGCAAATTTAATAACTTCTTCCTCCCAGTATACTTTATATATACAGTAAATTAAATGTGCGGTTTCCTTTCCTTCCTGGTAAAGATTCTCGTAGAACATTTTATATATTTTTAAAAGTGGTTATCGTATAATCAAAACTATGTAACCTAAAAGTCTATTTTATTTGATTTATTTCATAAATTTAATTCATGAGTTTGCATAACCTGTCAAAAGCTATTTAAATATTTACAAGCGTTACCTGTTTGATTTAATGTAAGGAAATAATATTAATATTATTATCTGTATAAACTTCTATATATATTTATATATATACCAAAACTTCATATTTATATTTAACAATACGAATCTAATGACTTAAATCTATATTTTCAAACGAAACTATTTTAAGAATTTGACTTACATTCTTTAATCTCTTCACATTTCGGTGGCGTATTTTCCCATTCTCCTTCAACGCATTTTACAACAGAACTACCGTTCACAATGAAACCGGCATTACAAATTACTATATAAATATCACTGCCTTCAAATGTACCATATTGTAGTTTTCCATTTTCAGGAGGATCAACAGCAGGACATTCGGTCGAAAGATCAGCATTGCTGTCTGAAAAGAAACAGAAAAATTTTGACATGTTACTGTTGCTACAAACGCGATTATAGTTTATCACAATGAAGATATCAATTGACGTAAGAAAACAGATAAAAATAAATGGTACTATATTCTCAATAAGCATGGATGGGAAATTTCAATTTTCATATCTCTGAAATCTTGAAAAAGATTCCACACCTGAAAACTCGTGCCATCGCAGTTTTGTTGTCGTTCAAATCTTTCAAATCTTAATAAAACACATTGTTGGACATTTTAAATCTAAAAATCATGAAGTACAAAAGAAGCGATATTTAAAAATAACCGCAACTGATGTTACTATCGCGTTATCTGCGTCATAATATAAAACGGGTAGTGGCTTTGCGTGCCACATTGCATATGTGCATTAATGAATTCTGAAAACAAAAACTTGAGTTTTTAAAATTTTGGTTCACTGCTTAAGGCAAAGCAACTCGAGGACTACCTACTTACGAGGAGGAATGACTTCGTGGAAGACTTTTTAAAGGAAACTGGCTCGTATCACGTTCATGGGGGAAAACCATAAAAATTTCTATGCAGCCGACCCGTCACCGAAACTCGAACTCGGAGCACACTATCAGTGTTTAGCGACTTCGCCACCACGGGCCAATGGTAGGCCTTGTCTAAACAGACTATCGCATTTTACATTTATTATTTATTTATGTTAACTCTTTAAATAATCCTTCCCCTCTACACTTACTTTAATTTAGAAAAAAATACAGAAAATGATAAAAAAATTTAGGCCGCTGTTCAAATACATTTTGTAGTTAAAAAATAAGAAAATGAACTCTAGATGAAAGGTTTTAGCGAAATACTTCAGTTGTTAAATTTGATTTTATCTTCTTGATGCAAATCATATATTAAAAACAATCTGTTGAATTTGTTCATCAGTAATGTAAATTTCAAATTTTTCATTTAATTAGAATCTTTTAATGTTAAGTAAACTTTTATTCTTTTTGATATTATTAGTTTTATATGAAGCATCCAAAGAGCTTGAGATACGAAATATTCGAGAGATTTAGAAGCTTTTTAGGATATGGATTCGAGAAAACTTAGGATTCATCTAATTTCTAGTAATAAGGTACATTATTTTGTTTATGTAAATTTTTGAGTGTCTCGGAATAGCTTTATGATACTCAGATTACGATTATTACAATTTTAGTGCAATAAGATCAGTTTAAGATTCATTTCGTTTATTTGATTACGGCAAAGCACTCGAAGGTTATCTCCCTAAGAGGAGCGATGTCTTTGTGGAGGATTTTCTAAGGGAAAGTGGTTCGTATACACGATACATGTAGGGTTGACAGGCATGTGTCTCGCGCCCTCCACTAACCAGAAACAACTCCCTGAGGCCTCAAGAGGCCGCCTCGGAAGCTTTTTAGATGTTAACAAGAGCATTTACATGGCCATACAAGGGCGGATTGCATTTGTTTTACGCTTTTGACATTTGTTGTTGTTATTTGCTATGGTAATTATGCATATTCATAATAAAATTCAAATAAAAATACAAATTAAAACAAAAATAGAAAAATACAGTTACAAAATAATCGAATTAAAATACAGGCTCATAGGTTAAAAAACATTATGCATATGCAGAAGAGGAAACGTTAAATACATGCTGGAAACATTTGACTGTACATTATTTGATAAGTGTCTGTAATAGGGATTTATGTAAATTTTATGAGTAGACTTATGTGTCTACGAATGTGGAACTAGGTGCTGATTTAGTTAGTGTATCATGCCTTGCGAATTTTGGTTAATGAGGAGAGCATAAATCTTGGCCCATTCCCTTGAGCTTGTTGACAACTTTACAGATTGTATTTACTGCCGCTTTGTGCTTTATAAGGAAACGGTGATAAGCTTCTCTGTTGTTGATGGGAAGAGGGAGGTGATATCCTGCTGTCAGATGGCATTCAAAAACATAATGATCTGGAGAGCCATCGGCTCCGCAGACGCATTTGTCCGTGATTGTTATGCCATGTCTATTGAAGTAGGTCGGGAATGGGCCGTGTCCCGTAATATAAGGCGTGAGAGTAGCCATTGCAATGTTGTGTTCGGTGCTGACTTTCGGAAGGTAGCTGTAAGTACGTCTTCTAGTAACACATAGAGTACATAGATACACATAGGGTAAAGAAATCGCCATGCAGTTAGCCCATTCGCCAGGAATTAAGCTCAGGTTGGAACAGTTTTCAGCGATTACTGCTTAGCCGCTGGTGGGCCAGATCATTTTAAGAGAATTACGCAACGAAGAGTAATAACTTAAACAGTTAAACAATATTATATTTAAAGTGCATACTTTGCGGTTAAAACACAGAAAAGCGTATGTTATAGATTCGCATGTTTTCAGAAAAAAATTCCTTTTAGCATAGAATGATCAGACGTCTCAAATTGTGTGGTAAGAGCCTCATTTCAATAAACTGTCTCGCCTTTAAGCTATGTTCCTGATTTTCAAAAGTATCCCGGATAGTGCTTTGGAAAATTGAGAGTGGAATTAAATTATCTGAAGAATTTAAAACAAATCACCTCATTTTTAAAATACTGTGAGATGTAGAAATGTAACTTCCGAAAGAAAGTATTTTGACGAAGAACGATTTACTAATAACGAATTATTCAATGGAATACCGTACTTAAAAAATATGATACAATACGAAGATTTAAACAGTTGTTCGAGTATGATATTAAATTTGAGCGAAATGTAGTGAGATATTTTTCCATCAAGAGCGATGTTTCGTTCAAATCTGTAATATTGTTAACTGAATTCTACTTTAAAGAAAGATTTGCAAAAACAAGGCATTATTTCGATAATATCTCTACTGATTGACCTTTCCAATTGCGATCACGTCTAAATGTGAATAGTAGTATAAGGAATTTTCTTCCCCCTTTCTGCATGCCTTCGCCGTGTAACTGGAAGAATGCCCGAAGCGTATTCGGAGTTCGAATCCCTGGAACGGCATTGCAGATTTCTTCGATTTCCTTTTAGAATCTAGCTTCGAAAAATTCTAAAAGGGTTCTACAAGTGGCGCCCTAACTAAAAGGTAGTGAACGATAATACGCCACCACTAGGATTTGGCACTGGGTCCCCAAATCTGCAGTTGCCCTTTAAAAGGGACAGTATATAAGGTATTTTCTCCCTTTTTTCCGCATGCCTTCGTTGCGTAACTGGAAGCACGCTCGACGTGTATTCGGGAGGTCAGTAGTTCGAAACTCTGCCAATTCACTGCAAATCTCATCAATTTATTGATAGATGATTCTACAGCACATCTGAAAACTTAAATAAACAATATAAACAAAAATTGGCAATGCAAATCACCGATAACAATATTCTCTAAGACCACGTTTCTCAACGGAGTATGGAAATCATTTGGAACTTTGGTAGTCTGCTTATGTGGTGAACTTCCAGAGGCCGAGCAGTAAAGTCGCTGAATACTGGTAGTTTAAAGCGGGTTCGAATCCTGACGAACGGGTTGGACGTTTGAGTAATTTTTCCTATGCGTAACATGGATATAAGCTAATTTCCCAAACCTAAATTATTCCTAACCTAAATTATTTGGGTGTTTTCCAAGGAAAACACCCAAAAAAGGCTGAGAGAATTAACTGTTAGAAAGGATAAAATTATAATTTAATCAAAGTAATTTTTCCTTACTTTCTCGTTTTTAAATGCAGTCACAGAAGCATCTTATTCGGCTCTGGTTTCAAAACAATTTGATCACTTTAACATAAGAAAATTAAATTTGGGCAATGTGCCATTTCGTTTCCAGCCGTTTGAGGTTTGACTGATGGATACACATTTATTGTATATTGCTAAATTTTAAATTTTCTTGTGCCAGGAGATGCAAAATTCTTTTGCTTTTTTTTTAATACTTCTTGAGGTAATTTGTGTACAAATTTGTTTTCCACTGCTTTACTGGGATTTTCTTACAGCTCTAATATGGTTTGTTTTTTGTAAAGGTTACCTGCATTAGGAATTTTTCTTACGCTAATTCATTATTCCAAATTGAATATTATATTAGAATTTGCTAGTGTTTTGATTTTGATGTATTAATTAGGTTTTAATATAGATGTAATACTTTGGGAATCATACGATGAAAGAATTTAATCGAAAATTCATCAGTTATCTTCCACTCTCGGCCAGAGTGGGCAAACTCTCACACATCAGAAGACAGGTGGAAACTGTTGTGTAGTAGATGACTGGAGGGAAGATTCCAGCTAATTTGATGGTTAAAACAGCATTTAATTTTTCAGACGTAAACAATGCCTTGGAATCATATTATGCAGAAATCACGTGGCACAATGGCTACAATCTGAACCCCATAATTTTACAAAAACGAAATTATACTTTTAGGACAATAGACGAAAAACTGCAGAAGAGCGGTTAGGTAGGCGAAAACATGACGGGTGGAACTTGGAACTAGTTGTTATGCTAGCATATAGCTATAAAATAACACTTACCAGCTCCTTAGAGAGTCCCCAAAGGGCATGACGAAAGCTAAGTTCCTTAACTGAATTTCCCAAAGAAGACACAGAAATAATTAATAAAGTGAGGACATTTAATCCTCCATAAAGCAGAAAACATCGGCGAGAATTGGAAGCGGGTGGCACATGTAGCTCAATCTGCTGATCGGAAAGAAGATAATCATGAGCAGGGCAATGCTAGGATCATCGGCAGGCGAATCAGAAGCAGTATAAAGGGGTTATCACATCTAGCGACGGTCCCTGCTAGACGAGACTTTTCTGAGAAATGAGAATCTGGTAGCCTTAGTTTAAACGGAAGGATTTCTAGAAAAAAACTCCGCCTAGTTACGGAAACGATGTACCGGCTACACGGGAGTTTTTTAAACCTCGCCAAAAATGTTTCAGCTGCAGCTGTGTCCCGGGTAGAGATCAACCAATCAGATGAAAGTTCTCCTTCTGAAAGATCAACGATGTGGCAGTCAGCAACATTAATCACTACGCTAATCACGTAGCTTGTTATAATCTGTGTTCAAAGCTAGCCCTGGCACACAGGCAAAACAATAATTTTACACACGTCGCAGCGCTCCGGACAGACATACGAATAAACTAAGAAAAAATAAGTGATATTACATATGGCAAAAAATGACAAGACTAAAAATAATTATAATAACAATCTATAGATTGACCTCCAACGGCATTCAATTAATAAATCGCTGGTGTAGCGCTCAAAATTCAATTTAGTTAATTATAAAATAAAATTAAACTAAATGATGCAACGTCCTCAATGCTGTTGGTCAGAGGTGACCTACTTATTCGTGATCAAATAATCGACCCTGAACTGGCGTTGAGTAGGGCAGTAAATTTAGATAAGCATTTTAAAGAAAATTATAAATAAGTTAGCCTGTGCTCATCAAAGCAGTTTTGCCACTGGAGATCTAAAGACTGATCAAAGATGACCTGTGGGTTCTGGTGCTCAAACAATAGGTTACTGGTGTGAAACAGGGCAGTAAATTTAGGCAAACTCTTAAAATTAAATTAAGCTAAAGGATACTGTTGGCTATGAAAGAAGGTCAACGGTGAATGCCGAGACCATTGATCAATGTAGAGCACCGCAATTGTTTTGCAGTCTAGTGTAATGAAATGGTAGTATAGCGTAATTAAAAATTCTAGAATCTTTAAAGAGACTCGCCTGAAGACATTTGTAATATCAAAAACTCTTATCTTTCACAAGCTTGAATATTACCATTCCTACCAAAGTATGTGCATATGTCCTCTAAACTCGTAACATGAGAATAATTCTCGATCTTTTGAAGTATTAGAAAGATATTGAACAATTTGGACCGAATGATGGGAGAATATTTTGATGATGAAGAGAAGAAATACCAAATTTCGATGCTAAAGACCAGTATTTAAAATTATCAAGGATTACCTGAATTTGTAATTGAAGGAATAAAGTATTTTTGAATAATTTCAAATACAAAACGAATATTTATCAAACAAAGAATAAGTCAATTTTTGTGTATTGTAAAGCCATTTTAATCAATATTATTCAATAGCTGTAGACAAAGCTTATATTCTTGAACATAATTAAAAGAATTAATATCAAAAAACATATATAAATATAAACAAATGTTTTTCGTTTCCATTTTTCTACCTCTTTTGGGTTTTTTCATTATTAAAGCAGATATTTCTGAATTAAACAGTTTACTTCTAAATTTGGAGATTCTGGAAAATTTCTGGAAAACAACTTCGAAATTACAATGTCTGAAATTTTTGAATCGCTGGAAGTAAACATTTCAAGAAAGCCTTAGGTAAGTCTTGAGACGGGTTGAAAAAACGTTTGAGACGTCTCTTACAAAACAATGTATACACAAAAATGAGGAAGACGAAAGAAATGATGCACAAAAGATGTACTATGTTTTTTCTAATAAATTTAAATCACGTGTTTGCTCCGTTTTTATTGTAAGATATCAGTCACTTGTTTAGTTTTAAGATGTTAGTAGCTTTAGCATTATAGATGATGAATCAGGTATTAATTTTATGAAAGTCACTATTTCACCTACTTTTTATCCGAAATACTTTAAGACATGAATGAATTAAAAAAAAACTGTTTTCGCAAGTTATCACTTCGAGAAAATCCTCACACTCTAGCCTTTGATATTTACTGATTAAATAACTGACAACTTACAAAACCTTCTCAGAAATGGGAAATAAAAAAATAGCAAGTTGAAAGGTACCATGATCCTACAGTTCACTGCAATGATTATCAGTCTTTGACGCCTCTGATACGATTCTGAGCGCTGTCTTGAAATATATCGTATAAAATAAATCTCTTCTAAAATGATTATGATAGTGCATGCAGATTTCAATTAATGTAGATGTCTAATCATAAATATGAATTATTTTAAACACAAAGTTACAACAATATAAATGAGAAATTAAAACATAAAAACAAATAGAAAATTATATAGTTTATTAAAAATATTAATCGTCACCTTTCTCTAATGATAAACATTATCTGCTCGAACACTTATTCATATGCTCTGGTTTCAAAATTTGAATGTTAATATTATAATTATACTTTGTAAACACTCAAAGTATTATAAAGATTTTGTACTGTTTACTTTAAGTTACAGTTGAATGTGAAGAATCTTAAGAACTAGTAAGCGAATAATTGCTTAAGTTCGTGGGGTAGAACACAACAAGTGAGAAGGGTGAAATAACCCTTTATCGTTTCAACTAAAATTTAACAGAACTCCGACTTTGGAGTTTTATAATAAAGCCGACACTCGGGCTTGAACTTAGGAAACTAAGAATTAAAACTTAACTAAAAAGATATAGCCGAAGCTATGAAGATTCTAACTGAATTAGCCTCTTAACGCTAATTGACTGCGAAGCTATCAAGGGCCTAAAGTACGGCCGAGTGTAATAATTGCTTAAAGAGAGAATAGCCTAAAAAGGCGGACGCGTGCTAACCAGAATTTCTGGTTCTCTCTAAGGTAGTAGAATTTCGTGGTTAAATACCGCTCTTCCTCGACTTGCATCCAAACGTGATTCTAAAACTACGTTCTGGCCGGAAATGGCAAGTTGAAATCAAAATTTAACTGTTAATACAATTACCATAATCCTTACATTATAATTATAATATTTAAAGAAAATGAAAAAAATGATTAGCGTTTTTACTTCCTTGTACGAAGTAAAAAGGAAGTATTGTAATCGCGAAAAGTTTCAGGCAGCATATTTCAACGAAAATATCCATTTTGACCGCTATCGAATGCAATTTAACGATATTTTTGCGTGATATCTGTACGTAAGGACAGAATAAAATATTCTTTTCCTTCAAAAAAATTATAAAACTGCTTTAAAATTAATTCTGAAGAGAATTTTTCGTGACATCTGTACGAACGTATGTACGTACGCGCGTACGTACGTATCTCGCATAACTCAAAAACGAGTAGCATCAGAACGTTGAAATGTTGTATATAGGACTGCTATAACATGTAGATGTGCACCTCGTATTTTGGTTGCAATCGGCCGCACCAAACGTATATAAATATATTTATATATATATCCACTCTGTTACCCGGCTCAGTGATCTCAGTTTCTTTACTGTTATATGTTTGTAAATTGTACTTTTTTTTGCTTTAAAAATGATTGAATTATGCTGTTTTAATCTTCCGGCTAAGGATTTAATGCCTTTAGTAAATCTGTGTGCAATATTTATAGAATTATCAGCAATTTTAAAGTTGTTTAATTGCCGCTAAAACTGTTTTTAATGGCGGCCTTTGATGTTTACATTTGAAACAGGAGACTAGTGGATTTGTTGCCACTCTAGAGAAACATAGCTTTGCAGCAACAAAGATAACGCATTCATTTATTATTGACAATTAAATCATGCTTAATTCTTTCTGGAATTTTTTCGAGGAAATAAGTGTTTAAGATTTACTTCGTAATTTTTAATATAGATATTTTGAGTTTTTATGTATTTTTGCCTTCTCGTGAAGTGAGAACTGAATTAATTAAATGAGAAATACTCAATCGTCTGTGAAAAACTGTTTCTTTTTTGTTTTGTTTGCTTAATTTCTTTTATACATCATTCTATCTTTATTATAGTATTTGAATAGAACATGTGGCAACGATTAGAAAATTCTATTCTTTAAATGATATAAATTTTGTGCATTATGAGTTATAATATGAACGAAATATATAAATTAACTGTTATATAATTATTGGATTATATAACAGTTAACTTAGTTTCCGTTATATAATTATTATATAAGTTAACTGTTATATAATTATTAATACTGTTAAGTGAATCTAACGCCAGAGTGTCGCTATGGTAAACAAATACTAGAGTGAATTTTAAAGAATGCATTTATTATATTGTGGTTCATGCGCTGTCGGCGAAGTAGATTTAATTCAATCCAATAAGTTTAAATGAAATGCAAGAAAAAATGCGTATAATTTAATATTCCGTACAAGGAAGTCATGTGGTGTACACATCAGATTTTTTTAATATTATTTTCGTATAAAAGGCTGATGGAAATATTTTTATTATAGTTTTATTACAGCTGTCGACAAAATAAATAAACGTACAATCGTTTATGATTTAAAGTTTTCATTTGCTATTAAGAGGGAGTAATTAAAAAAATTAACTTATAGAATCCGAAATTATATGCATTTTTGTTACGTAGAAACAGAATGTATTTGTTTTATCTTCATTTTCAGGAACCTGATGCAACTTTGACGCCCGGAGTTCATATTGTAACATACAGAGCAAGAGATGCTGCTGGAAATACTGCCGTCTGTTCTTTTGAAATAAACGTAACTAGTAAGCTTAATTTTCTTTGAGTGCTGGAATTCTGGTACCTAGAGTGATAAATCACAGTTTTTACAGCAAGCCCTGTAAGATCTAATTCTCTGCACTATCATAAAGTAAACTGATCTTTCTAAGGAGCCTGGCGACTTCTCACACACCAGATTGTTTTCTTATGTGTACACATCAGATTTTTTTCTTATGAATACTAGCCAATTCTTTTAGAAAGTCCTAGACAAAAGCATTCTCTCTTTTACAAAGATAATCTTTTTGTGCTTTGCGCATTCGATTGAAGTAAAAACAAGCAAGGACGAATGATTAATTACGAATGTCAGGTAATTAATTCTAATTAAAAAATAAACTTGGCTTTCATGAGATACATCAGTTAAGTAAAACCATTCGAAATGAAATTAAATGGAATTTAAAAAAAAAAACTATGAACCCAAAATTACAAGATTACTTATATAGCTACCAAACTGTTCACATTGTAAATGCTACATTGCGAAGTTAAAGTACTGCATTATAATGGTTCATTTGCTCTTTAAATAATTTTTAAACGTACTTTAATTACTTGACTTTAACTTGCTACTCCTGCGTTTTGGTGTAGATATACTATCTTAGAGGATTCGGTGAAGGAACTTGGTCTTCCTTGTTTCTTGGTAACAGAAGATAACATTGTAAAGAGTCCTTGTGTCACTTTTCTTTTGTACTGAAGCAATGGAAATTTCTCTACCAATTCGCAATACACTGTATACGAAGGGTGATTTCCAAAATTTAGAAAAAAAAAAAAATGCGGTGACACCATTTTTCCTTTGATTTCTATTTTACAAAGATTTCAACATATCACTCTTGTCCAACACCACCCATGTGACTGTTATAGTCTCTCACTAGCACGGGCTACAACAATGAATTTGAAACCGTCCTTTTGGGTTCTTTGAAGAGTACGTGTCTCGGTTCCATGGTAATTTGACAGAAAGAATACAGAGCAATTGTCTCTCTATCTGAAATAGGAAATTCATCGGAAATAGGAAATTCATTTGTCGATAATATGGAAGTCAAAATCTTTTCAAAGTTTTATCTTGGGCGAGAATTGGTAACTCTATGCACTTATTCTAACCGATTATACTCAATATCGAGTTACCAGTTTCAAAGGTCTCATCATTTAGCCAATAGCAGGCTCGTCTTGAAGACCATAAGCGCTTAGCTTAGCGCATACTTACGAGAAGATTCTGCTTATCTCGAACTAGTTCCATCTTCTCTAGATCAAAAATTAAATGCCTGGTTTAAGAATTAAGATCACATTATTGTGAGCAGATAATAATCTGCTCACAATAATGTGATCTTAATCCTACAGTACTAAATGGCAGAACAAGAACGTCATCATTTGCCTCAGTTCCGGAAATGTTTAATTTTAATTCAGTAGGATTTCTGTTTAATTATGACAACAAAATAAGGTGAATATTACTAATTTACTGTAGAATTGCTATGTTGAAATTTACTTACATCTTGAATACATGTTTTCTAAGTGAATACCAGAAAAAAAAATATTTTGACGAAAAGATGTCTTACGAAGAAGAGTAATAGTTTTAGGAGATATCCATCTCCTTTCTGAAAGAAATTTGTAAACCAGTCTGGAATTACAAGTCTTGTTTTAAAACTGAATAAACGATAAAACAAAGTCCTCTTTCGCTTCTAAGACTGTACGGAACCTAATTATGTAGGAAGCTGAATTTAGGCTCCATGATGTTCGATAGCCAGTCACTTTATTGCTGCTTCAGAAAAGTAACATAACGCTAAGAGAAGAGTTAAAAGAAGCATTCTTATCTGATCTTCGGCTTAGGAGCTTACACTGCTCGTGTAATGTCAAAAGGGCCGGCTCTACTTGGATTAACAGAACAAAAACTCCAACTTAAGTATTTTTAAAATGTGAAAATTCTCAAGCCAAACTGTGCCTATTAATTCTGGTTTAGGCCATTGACTCAGGCTAGTAAACACGGTTAATAAAGACTAAAGCCTTTTCAAGTCCTTGCTAGAGCTCTGTACTCTCTAAACACCCTGTTCCTATATAAATTACTAATCTACATCCTGTTGGAAGTCGACAAAAGTAAAAGTGATAATACAGGCAAAATAATAAGGTAATGGATTAGTAAACATAAATCCTGCAAGATGTTTACTTTAGCAATACATTTTTTGTCAAAAGTAATTTTAACTGAATATAGCCAGCTAATAATGAGTTTATTAGCACTAGAAATTACTTATTACAATATGCACATAGTATCTCTCAGTTATCACGTATAAAAAAGATTGTAACTCCTTCCTCGTACAATATCCATCTAAGAGAATTTCAATAGAGAAAGCAAAATAAAATTTGATTTCATATATAAACTGCGTTTAAAGATCTTACTCATTAAGCTTTTGCATTTTAAACTTTTTGTATTTACACATATTGTTACGAATTTTGTATATGTATAAATAATTTTAGTGAAATTATATGTGAAATTGTTGTATTTAATCTGTGTAACGTAACATGAAGATCAAAAGAGACGATGCTCTGCCAGAGAAATAAGATTACAGAGGCAAGTCAATTTTACAAAACCTAGGCTATCTCGCTAAATTGGCGAGATACTGCAAAGCTGGAGATGGTTTTGGCGACTAATTTTTGCCAAATTGCCAAGAGTCGCCAGTTGTCCGGTCTCTGTATAACTATAGAGGGTACTGCAATTAAATAACTGTAATTACTCTATATAAGCAAATGTAATCATCCTCGGCCCTTATATGCCTTCCAGTTATTTCGAGAAGCAGAAAGTACTAGAAATTTCTCGGCGGCCTGAAGGAAACTATATAAGACCGAGAAGAACCTCAGTTTCTCAGTTGTAGTTGTTCGTTCAGTGTGAGCTCGGCTACTGAGGTATGTCCTGGATAGCTTCGCTCTTTAGATAATTTTTGCATTGCGTTGTGTTTAACGTTATTTCTAGGTTGAAGTGTAATTACTGATTGTACCCTGTGATACTGTGAAGAGTTGTACGACTATTTTCGGGTAACGTTCCAGACCTGAAGGGTTTCTTTTGGTAAAATAAATTTTACCAAGCTATCATCGTTGTGCATTCAGTCTATTAGGAACCTGTACGTGTGTAACAATCTCTTTCATAAGTATGTAAGCGAAGCCTTCCGACCCAAAATAATAATAAAATGAAATAATTAAGTTAATTGATTAATTATTTCAATATCTAGACATGAAATTCATATAGAAGCACAATGAACACCGGTTTTTTTTAAATTAAGCTACAGGCTTGAAAAGAAAATTTGCAGACAATTTCATAAGTATGAAATCATATCAGTTATGTTGAAATGGCAAGGCACAGAAGGTAATCAATTACCACGTTGGAGTTCACTGTGTATATATTACGTACATATAAATTACTAAACACATATTCAAAAGTAACATATTTATCTATATTTCAAGTTCAAATGAGTGACAGCACAATTTCAAATTCAAATCTTCCTGCTCCAACATTATAATTGATTTCTAAATTTTTTCGTACAGATAGGGATCACACACAATAATAATAATATTAAATTTCAAAGCTCATTTGTTATTATATTCTTTTTATGCAGAAATATCTTAGAAAGTAAGAATCAAGTTAAAATATACGTTTCATTTCTCAAAACATTTCTAAATGCTATTATAGCAGCAAAACAAAAAGGAAAATAAATGCATACGTTTTTAATGATCTCATTGTGAACTGGTGATTAGGTACTTGGTCATTAAGACTGAAATTTCAATTATAATTGAAATTTAGATCTGATTAATAACGCTAAATAACACTTAATAACGCCTTATAACCGCTTAATAAATATCACACTAAAGTTTGTAACTGCTAAATAATTTTTTCTGGTTATAGTTTTCGAAAAAATATTCTGCTTTTTAAATAATATTTTTATTACAATAGCATGTTTCGTATTCCCTTCTTACAGTCTGATTTACACCTCTCTACACTTAACCGTAGGACAAAAGAGACAAATCAGTAGAAACAATGTATAAACAAAGGTTAACTGAGGTCGTCCTGTCCTATTTACATCCGCTCGTCTGTCTGAAGGGAAACTTCAGACAGACGAGCGGATGTAAATTTAAGGAAAATCAATTATAAGAACTCCTTTTACAATTATAAAATTACACATTCTCTTTCAAAACATTATGATTTTTCTGCGTCAGGATATTATACACTGATAAGATACAAAAAATATTATCAATTGATAAGCTATTTAATTTACTTACCCCCAATTATGATTGCTAGGAAAGCAGTAATAATGAACCAAGTTGGTATTGTTTCGAAAAGCATTTTAATGGCTTTCCATCAGCAGTTCATAAATTTGCCTCTTCCAAAATTTTTATTTCAGCCGGTTTGGAAAGGTTCGTTAACAGTCACAGAAAGGCCGGAGTTCTTCCTTCTTGCCAGAATGTTCTGATTGGCTAAATATTATCGGGTTAACCCTCACCTTTGACATGCACTTTCCCGATGACCACGGATTTACCAGGAACTCTTACGTTACGAAATTTTGAAACCCTGAAATTTCCTTTTTGTCAAGTGGTTTAAAAAAGCATATTCATTTTAGTTGGCAAAAGGGAGTAAAGGAAAAACAAATATTTTAGGTTATTAGGCTGCCTTAATTTTTATCATTTGATAAATGCATTTAAAAACTTTTAGTATAAATTCGTGATCATGTATTGGAATGAATTATTTTTTAAGTAATTAAAACTTTTTGTTAATTATTAATTTTAATAGTTAATAATCATAAATTTTTATTATTAATAATTAAAGATTAATAATATTCATTAAGTATGATTATGAGTTTTATTAATAACAGTTAGATTTTTAAATAATGATAATTAATTATTGTTAATAATTTTAGGTGACTAACAGGTAATTATTATTCTTTTAAAAGATTATATTTTGATAAGTACTTGATGTGATTTATTCTAATTAGAATTCAATTGGGAAATTCTTCCTTGTGAATAGGAAATTTATTCTTTAATACACCATATTTATACAATGATTAGTTATTTCAGAAGCAAATATGGAATAATTCCGCTCTGCAAACTCATAAAAGTCGAAAAGATATTCTTCTCCCTTAAATGATAAATATTATGTGTCGTAGAATATTTATGCATATGTATGCAGATGTGTGAAAAAAAATGAAAAGAATGTTTGATTACGTTATAAATCGATATGCTGCTAAAATTTGGATGCAAATGTGAGAATGGAACAAATGAAATGGCGCAAAAACGAGAAACTTGGAAAGTGATATTGAAACAATTTTAAAATACGAAATTTCAACTAAATTATATTGCAGTTTCTAGCGCAATTATGGCTAAATTCGATTTTACTTATCCATTAATATATATGCAGCAAACTCTGTCTAGTGATTACCTACTGTACTCTACCACTTCTAAAGGTGAACAGTATTTCTGAAAAATTAAAAAATCAATTTTTGACACCATTTCTCTCAGACAATCATCGTCAAAGCCAAAGTTATTTAAAACTAATATGGAAGTCTTAGAAATGGTACGCTGCATTTACAAGGACTCAGTAATAAAAATAAAGATATGATGAATATAACATTCCAAATTTTAACCATTGTATGCACTTCCTTTAAATGATTTTGAATTTTACCAAGAGCGGCATAGTGTGAATTTAGAATTTTTCAGCTGTATTAAAGGTACTGATTTCAGACATCTAATTTCCAAAAACGGTAACTATATCGAAGCTTAGAAAAAAGACAAATTATTGATGCTTTGAGAATGCTGCATCTGTAGGCATGATACGTTTTCTTGATATTCGAGGCCATAGTGCCTGCCGTATATGCTCTGGAAACTTTTTTATTCTTGATAGGCACATTATTTTTGGACTATCGCTGTAATAAGTTCACCCAATTTTTGAAAACTTCATCCGAAAGACATACTATGCGTGAAGATGTCAATGCAGATACTCACAACCGAAAAATTGATGACAAAATTATCTGAAGAAAACGAACATGAGAGCTTGACTATCTTCCTCATTCTGCTCAATATCATAATATTAATAACATGGCATTCCTTTCGTGTATGACAGAAAACTGAATTGCAAAATGTTTTCTTCCTCTGAAATCATGGAACGAAATCGCTTATGGTTTAAAAGAGGAATGCCTAAACATGTTCTTTAAAGATTAAAAAAGTCTCGTATCGGTCATTTTCAAGAATAATCGCTACAGTATTGGCTTCCAAAAGGAGGCATGTGACATATTAATAAACCATTGCACTCTGAAGACCAATGTTTAAGTGTAGTTACCCAAAACCTGTATGTCATCCTAAAACCATAAGAGATGAAAGAGGTACCTATAGATAAAAACAAATGTAGTAAACTTTCTTTTACTTCCTCACTTTAATTAAGAATTATTTTAACGAGGCTAATTTTGGCTAACAACACAAAAACTTAATTTTCCACTAAAATGTAATGTTCTTAAAAAATTGCCTCTTTTACTAGCCGTAAATAATAGTCGCGTTAGTGATATCTTAGTTGATATTGTATGGTTACTACAATTTTGCATTTTTTATAATTTTAGCCTTTTCCCGTCTCTTTCTTCGTTTCCTCACCAGAAATGTAAATTAGTAGAGAATATTTAAGCCGAGTGTTTCAGATTGCAAGATAGAGCATTTTTCGTCCTCTCGAGACGAAGTTACTATGTTTCATCAGCTCTGATAAGATTGTAATTATTCAGCTTTGCGTTATTACTGCCAACATTTAATTGTCATGCCGATGAAAATTTCTGAGTCAACTTAATTTTAAATTAAATTGTGTACTTCTAGGCTTAGTTTAACATAGCAAAATGTGTGCAACAATGAGATTTTAGCATTAAATCAATCAAAAATACGAGTAGTATGGAATGTATTGTGTCCTCAGAGCTGTTACCTGGATTTTGTATATTATGAGTACAGCATAAAGGAACCAACATGTGCTTCTGCATTTTATAACTTGTTTGTAATATGTAATTTTGCTACGTATTTAAGCCAGTTATATTAAAAATTATGTCTTATTTTATTGTGTCATATAAAAGTCTCCGCGGTTTTTTGCCACTAGATGTTATTGATGCCTATATATCTGGAAACACTCACCCGATTGTCTCAAACGAACATGTGCTTTAAAGGTGACATTCAGATTCCATTGTTTGTGAATATAGTATTCTAATTCGTTGCTCGTGTAAAACGTTATATTGATTTGAAAATGAGTAAAATATCTGAAGAAATACGCTATGTGATGCTTTTTTACTATAAAAAATGTAAAAACGCTGCAAAAACATGCCGAAAAATTTGTGAAGTGTACGGTGAGAATGCTGTGAGTGAAAGAAGGAGCCAGGAGTGGTTTGCTCAATTCCGTTTCGCAAATTTCGATGTCAAAGATGCACTTCGCTCTGGTCGGCCAGTCACTGAAAACGTCGATGAAATTTTACAACTGGTGGAGCAAGACCGGCACTCAAGCTGTCAGAAAATAGCGGAGGCACTCAACATCAACCACATGACAGTTTGGAATCATTTGAAAAGAGCAGGCTACAAAAACGAAGCTCGATGTTTGGGTGCCACATGAGGAACTGTCCATTATGAGCTGCTTCAAACTGGTCAAACTATCAATTCGACCCTGTACTGGGCACAACTAGACCGTTTTTAACGAAGCAATCTAGACAGAGCGACTAGAATCGACCAACAGAAAGGGTGTTCCATCAGGACAATGCAGGGTCACACACATCTTTGATGATTCGGACCAAATTGACGGTACTTGGTTGGGAAGTTTTGATGAATCCACCGTATAGCTCGGATCTTGCACCATCTGACTACCATTTGTTTTTGTCTTTGCAAAACTCTCTGGATGGTGAAAAATTGCCAACCGAAACTCCGCTGAAAATCACTTGGCCAAGGTTTTCGACGATGAACCACAGAAGTTCTACACCGATGGAATTGTGAAGCTACCCAAAAAATGGCAAAAGGTCGCAGATAATAATGGTCAATATATTAAATTAAAACTAATTTTCAATAAAGAACATTTTTGTTCAAAAATGTATAAAAAAACCGCGGAGACTTTTTATATGGCCCAATATTTGCGAGTGGTTCTGCCAAAATCGAAAGCATAACTAACAACGTTATAGATATGTACTCCTTAAAGAGTCATCCCAAGTAGCACAGCAACGTCGTAACGACGTTGCAAACTCGTCGCGGATGTCATTACAAAAACGTTGCAATATGTTGTCTTTAAGACGCCCAGATGTCTGCGAACATCCATTGTTTTGCAACCGTTGCAAAGGCGTCTTTATTACGTCTTTGTAGATGAGGTTTTTGTCGCATAGACGTCATTATTACGTCTTTTGCAGTTGATATTTTGTGAAAGCATCGCATCACGACGTCTTAAAGACGCCTAGATGTTCACCAAATTCCACCTTTTTGCAACAGTTATAAAAATGTCGTTATTATGTACTTGTGTTACATATTGATTTATACAGAAAAATAAGCTTAATAATTAATATATTTTTCTTCTTTTTTGAAATTTTGCATTCCTTCTATTTATCTAAAGCTTAAATATTTTATCATTTCCTGAAAACCAGAAGATAATACAATTTTTCTCTTTAAAATAAATATGCATAATTAATAGTAGCTTTAATTATTTTCAGCACTTTAAAATATATTTTTAAATAACTTAAATTCCAAGTCACGATTATTTAAGATTTCATCATTTTTTTCCCCTTAATCCTTTAATGTAAGTGAAAATAATTATTATGAAAGTGATCATTATAAATGTATAACATTAATAGTAAGTTTTAAGTAAATAAAACTCAATCAGATATAAATAAAAATAAAGATATATATGTGGGTAATAAAAAGAGCGTTTCTGATTATAAAAGCATTCCTCAGAGACATTGAAAATTGCCCCCGTCATGATAAATTAGGAAACGGTTCTTAAGGTAGCATAAACAGTATTTTACCTGAATTCAAGTATAAATTTATTCGCGTTTTATACTAAAAAATATAACCATTAACTTCTATATCTCCAAGATATCCAAATGAAACACTGTATAAAGTAGTTAATAAATGTGATCAAAAGTATTTCATACAAAAATATATCTAAATCTAATAACCAAAAAAAAAACTTCCCATATTCATATCTAAAATGAAATAATATCCTAACAAACAACATGCATGACAGCACTATTTAAGAAAAAACATGAACTAGCAGTGTTTGAAAGTATAAGCAGAAGGCAGGTAACAGAATTAAAATTTCCAATTAATAAAAAATTATTTGTGTTTTTTAAATAGTAAGCAATTAAAAGTGCAATAATTATGGATTGCAGTATTTACTAATAATGCTGATGTTTTTAACACCATTTCTTTCGATCATATGGTAATGTATTTACTTACTTTTAGTTTCTACATTTTAGAATAGTGGTAGATTACAATGATTATTTCATGCACTTTATATAATCAATAACGTTTCCTTTTGTTACTGAATAGAAATAATTTAAACAATATACGATAGTAATCTAAGTACGTTAAAGTGAGCTCTTCGTTAAATAGCACACGATGAAACTTTTTGTTTCTTTTATTATGAATTTCTTTGTTAACACAAGCACATAAAAATAAGCGAAGAAAATAGAATATTCTTAAATTTAATAAAGAATAAAACCTAATTTCCAACATTCATTTATTGAGATAATCTAATTAACCTACACAACGGCAATATTTAAAAAAAAGTTTGGAAGAATAGATACCAAACGAAAAGTAATAAAACTTTGTAATCAATAAAAATATTTAGTGTTTTTTAATATTACACAATTAAATATAACATAATTATAAATTATAATATTTCATAATAATGCTAATGTTTCCTTAACACTATTTTTTCGATCATACATTTCATACACTTTAAAATCATTAACCTTTTCTGCATACTATACAAAAGACAACATGATATAGAATGTGCATTATTATTAATTTTAATGTATTCCTTGTGTTTTTCTAATATATTATTACATATATCTAATTCATCTTCAGCAGTCATATTAAGTACCAGTGCAATAATTTCTTTCTATTTTGAAACGTATGAACATACCATAACAGCTTGAATTGCTGTTGCTTCTGCATGGATTGCATTTTCAGCAAAATCAGAAAATGCCTTAACATTGTATGTTGTTTATGAAATAATTTTTTTGGTTTTATATGAATTAATTCTGAGCACCAACACAATAATCGATTAATATGAATGATATACGATATATATATATATATATATATATATATATATATATATATAATTTAATTATTTCATTGATTTTTTTAAAATTTTATTTACATTACTGTATCACTGGGACTTTAATTTAGGAAGAAATGTGAAATTTGTTGCTTTATTCTTGAGTGGTATTTATTTTTACTTCAATTTTCACATATCAGAAGTTTTCTTATTATTTATTTCTAAATGTTCCATATTTTACTTTCTATTTTACTTTATAATCTTATGTTTACACATTGCTTCTTTTGTTATTTTTATGTCTACGCATTTTTACGATCTGTCAATTAACTCTGGATAAAGATAAATCACATGATTAAACACTTTTTTGAACTTTACACTGTTTAGCGAAGGTGGATTACAAATCCGGAATGAGAAATGATGCTCAACGCCAGCCTTGAGGCTTAGTTATTTTTCTGTTGGATAGGTTATGTTACTCCGATATGGAAAAGCGCTATCTGTCTGGGGGTAAAGGATGCCTTCGTGGAAGACTTTTTAAGGAAACCTTGGCTCGTATTTAGGTAGCACATAGGAAAAAAACAAAAACAGCCATGCAGCCAAGCATTTTGCCCGGGAGCTAATCCAGGACTACTCCCAGCATTCAGCAATATTAACCATTTTAGTACTAGTTGGGGCCGCATTTTTTTTGTCGCTTTCCTTTTTTAGTCTTCGCAGCCGTGTTATCAGTCGCTCCTTGCGTTGAACAGAAAATGTTCTTGCCAATGAGAGGACTAAATGATCAATAGGTTAGGAAGTGTACATGTAACATAAAACACTATATGTAAGAGAGCATTTTAAACCTCACTAACTACCAGAAGTAATATTTAAAAATTAATTTATTAAATTCCTCTTCCAATTTTAAACACAGAAACAATTTTAGAATTAAGCTTTCTAAAGTACAGTATTTCTGAATTTATCATTTTTATGTAGTTCTCTAAGCACAAGCTTACACATCGGTAAAAGGAAAAACAATTTTCTCCATCCAATAATCGTTTTTTCTTCAAAACCAATCAAATTAACGGTACTGATGCTCCCTCTGCTAAGGAAGTATCGTGCTTCCTGATATATCCATAGACAGTATACCCAGTTAGAAAATGGCAGATCCGTATTTCGAACCCCGGTAAGTATATGATTAGGTTCTCACTTGCTGTAAAGAGCCAAATTTTCACAGCGTAACTTGATGATTTTTTTTATTACAGATCCAGCTTACAATGTAATCTTCTTGCAAAAACATGGAACAATGAATTTGTAACTAACCGCTCAATAAATTTTTATTTTTGTGCTTACGAATCTGGCCTGTTTATCAAGGTGAGAAAAAAATTCAATAATCACCGCCCAGACGGTGTGTATAGTGGTTAGTGAATGCAATACCGAAGGGACCGGGTTCGAATCACGGAGAAGGCATGGATGTTTGTAAAAAGTCCTCTCGAGAAGTTCGTGGTAGGGGTGAGAGAGGAGTGGGGCATCCTCAGACCCGTCCACCGGGCTGTTTTCCATCAAAATTGGAGTGGAACTCAGCAAAATAGTACTGTCACCTGTATGGTGTTCAAAGCTCTTGCCAACGACAGGCGCAATATTGTTCTCCTTGCCAAGATGAATTTCTCGGGCTTGTTCTGATGTTACTATCAGATAAGTGAGATAAGTCACAACACAACACACACAGCACAAATTAAATAATCAAAAAAATTAAATCTTCTAATTTATGCTTTCCTAAAACGAAAAAAGACTCTGCGAAACAAGAAAATTTAACCTAACAAGCTTTGCATATACATGTGTTTTATTCATATGTATCTGAAAACGTATATATATAATGTTGCCAATTCTAAACACGATGGTAAAACAAGCAGAAAAAGACAGATGACGAATGATAAACCCCATATCTACCAAAAACGTTTTGGAGCCCAAAAGTGTATAGGTGTAAATGTTTATCAAAGTAATCAAAAGAATGTAGAAAGGGAAATATTTATGTTGCTGAGATATATTTAAAATAGATGATATATTTAAAATAGATTTCGATATAGATGATAACATTGCTTAATTATTACTGATTATTAAACATTTTGTATGAATCTTATGACATGAAAGATTTTACTTTCACTTTTACTGTTACTAAAGTTCTATTTTAGTCACTTAAGTTCCAGGAGAAACATATGACAGCCATTAAGTTTAGAATGACACATTTCGGACATATTGGTTATTTAGAAGCATTTGGAATCAAAAGTTCTACATACATGTAAACAGAAAAATGAAAACGGGAGATATTACGTTACTCGGGAATAGATTTAAAATAGAGAAACTTCTTTTATTTCTCAGTACTTCAAAAATTCTAACTTAATTATCACTTAACTGATTGGTGAAAGGTTTCGTATACATTTCTGGGTGTAGGATTTCAACTTCTACTTTCACTTTCGTATTTGAGTCACTATTGCATAGGAAAATCCCGAGAGTCATTCATTTTGAAATGACGAACTTTAGAAAAATAAAATGCAAATATTTTACTATTTTTTTGGCCTGAAGATGGAAACAACCAGATCCAAAAAAGGCTTTAGTAGCTGTGACAAATTAAGGTTAAAATTTTATCTTAGACACAAAACGTATATTTATATGCCTCTTTCTATACCAGGGAAAGGCAAAAGCTGATCCACGGGCCGATTGAGGCCTTTTTAATTGCTTAACCGGGCCCGTTATGAAATCCTGCGCAATGGCATTTTAACCTCTTTACTATTAGATTTTATATACAAACTACCGTAATCAGCAGTGCAAAGGCAAATCTACTGTTACAGTGTATATGCGTATGACTATACTCGCGGTCAACCTAACAAAGAGAACAATAAGTATGAATTGAGAACACTTGGCGTACTAGAAATATGTGTATCTGCCAAAGAATATAGGTCTATTATTTCTAGCAACTTTAATTTAGAAGTTATGACTGAACTAGCGAACTTTAAAAGTTATGACTGTAACAAAGAGAACAAACTAAATATGAAATCAGAACACTAGAAATATGTGTGTTTGCCAAAGAGTATAGTTCTATTATTTATAGACTCTGTCTCTCTCTATATATAATATATATGTGAAACAAAAAAATCGTCATTTACTTCCTTATTATTGATAAAAAGTGCAAATAAATTTAAAGCAAAATAACAAAGAATCGCCTTTCATATTCTAGATAATCAATTACAGCCGATCTTATAATTTTTCTAGAAAAAGAGAAACTCAGAATCCTAAAAGTTCTACTTCTTTCAAATTCTTCATGTGAGAATAGCAATAATAAGGAAAAAAAATTGCTTAAACATTTTAAATAAAACAAAATTTTTAATCTGCATATACTGCAAATCAGATTTTCGAATACTCTTCTTAAAACTGCACCTGTATTTATTAAGACGGTACAAACTGGTAAAATTTAGCACATAATTTAAGCTTTCAATTTGAAGTTAATTTTTTTCAGCATGATTTGACAAAATATATTTGCATAACAGTTGAAATTATTTGCATTTTCCTAAAAGCTTCTTTAAATCAAAACAAGTACATGTACAATGCGGAAAAAAAAAAGGACAATTCTACATCTCCTACAGTTCTACTAAGCCAATTTAAGAAATTCAAATTGCGTTTTTCATGTCTTGAAAGAGCAACTTAAGATATACATTAGATTTATATATAGCATCATTCTAACATAGGTATCTTGACACAAAATCGGACTTTTTCTGAAATGACATGCCACTGTTTTTCGATTTTGCGATTCACATTATGCCCAAATATTAAATTTTGTAAAATTTGGTGCGAAATTTACAGAGAAATTCAAAGATCTTGGATTATTTTTTACAATTTTCACCAAGAATAATTTACTTGGCGATCTTCTTAATTTTAGCAACCTAATTTCCCTTTCCTTTTTACTTCCTTGTACGAAGTAAAAAGGAAGTATTGTAATCGCGAAAAGTTTCAGGCAGCATATTTCAACGAAAATATCCATTTTGACCGCTTTCGAATGCAATTTAACAATGTTTTTAACAATCTGTACATAAGGACAGAATAAAACAATTTAACAAAGTGTACATAAGGACAGAATAAAAGACTTTTTTTCCTCCAAAAAAAATTATAAAACTGCTTTAAAATGAATTGTGAAGAGAATTTTTCGTGGTGTCTGTACGAACGTATGTACGTACGTATCTCGCATAACTCAAAAACGAGTAGCCTCAGAACGTTGAAATTTTGTATACAGGACTACTATAACATGTAGATGTGCACCTTGTATTTTGGTTGCAATCGGCCGCGCCAAACGTATATAAATATATTTATATATGTAATAATAAAATTCCATAGTCAAGAATACACTTAAATTTCTAACTGTATGTTCTTTTTCATTTTTAATGCCGATGGTCTCTTATTTGAAAGTACGTGGAATTAAATCCACAGCCCCGTAGTCAAGTTGTCTTTCCCGCCTTTTCTACACGTACAGTTATAGAATGTTCTGGAAATATTTAAATCGAACTGGAATGGCTGACGAGGCTGACGTCATTTCTTGGAAGCTCCGCCTCTCCAGAGGCTATAAAAGGACTCGCAAAGGAATATCGGGGGCTTTTTCTTAAATGTCACGATGCAGTAAACTTCATACAAAAAGGTGATTAGTAATTCTTTTTATTTACTCCGGATATCTGATTTTGTAACTGCTATTTCTCCTGAATAATAATAAATGGATCCTTGTTTTTTAAACTTATCGTCTGATAATTTAAGCTACAACTACATTTATGATTCTTCACCAATCTATTTATTCCGGACAAAAGCTGGTACATCACATATATATATCCACTCTGTTACCCGGCTCAGTGATCTCAGTTTCTTTACTCTTATATGTTTTTAAATTGTACATTTTTTGCTTTAAAAATGATTGAATTATGTTGTTCTTATCTTCCGGTTAAGCTTTTTATGCCTTTAGTAAACCTGTATGCAATATTTTTAGAATTATCAACAATTTTAAAGTTGTTAAGTTGTTTAGTGCTAAGCCTAACAATTTTTTTGATGGCGGCCATTGCTTGTTTACATTTGAAACATCAGAGTAGTGGATTTGTTGCCAATCTAGAGAAACGTAGCTTCGCAACAACAAAGATAACGCCTTCATTTATATAGAATTCGAGTTAACTCAGATCATGAGAGCACGGATATTTAAAAATTGGTTTATTTAATAGAAAGAAGTAAAAATAAGAAGAAGTAAATTAAGTAAAGATGAAGTTAACGGTATGCAGGATTAATATAATGATGGACAGACAGACAGTCTAAGTTCTTTCACACAGAGTTCCTCCGGCGTTGATAGAATAAGCGTTCCCAATTAGTTTTAATTAGTTTGATCATCTAAAGTCATCACAGCTATAGGCATAACAGCAAAACTCTTGAAGAGGCAGAGCCGTCTGCTCACGTCCACGTCTGCCGGCTGTCTCCTGCTGTCTGGGATGATTCTCGCTGAGCTGGGCGATGCTGATGACGTCATAATCCTGGTATTCTAATTCAGCATCGGGCATTGGTTGGTGATGATTCCCACACTTATTATTGCGAATTAAACCATGCTTAATCCTTTCTGGAATTTTTTCGAGGAAATAAGTGTTTAAGATTTACTTCATAATTTTTAATACAGATATTTTGAGTTTTTATGTATATTTGCCTTGTCGCGAAGTGAGAACTGAATTAATTGAATGAGAAATACTAAATGGGCTATGAAAAACTGTTTCTTTTTTGTTTTGTTTGCTTAATTTGTTTTTACATCGTTCTAGTTTTATTATAGTATTTGAATAGAACATGTGGCAACGATTAAATAATTCTTTAAATGATATAAATTTTGTGCATTCTGAGTTATAATATGAACGAAATATAATGCTGTTAAGTGAACCTAGCGCCAGAGTGTCACTGTGGTAAACAAATAGAGTGAATTTCAAAGAATGCGTTTATTATATTTAGGTTTATGCGCTGTCGGCGAATAAGATTTAATTCAATCCAATAAGTTTAAACGAAATGCAAGAAAAAATGCGTATAATTTAATATTCTGTACAAGGAAGTCGTGGTGTACACATCAGATTTTTTTCGTTGTAGACGAGCGGAAACATCGTTCATACTTTCAAGTAATTTTAACAAAGTGCGTATTATCGTTTGGCGTTATTATCGCTAAAAAAAGAGATGCCAAATTTCATTACCCTCCAATATGTAAATTCGTGTATAGCTTAGAAAATTTTGAATAAAATCTCTCTAATTTTTTGCAGGTGTGCCTAGAAATATATCTACTTTAAGATGATGTTAAAAATTTATAGGTTTAAAATACAAAATATTTTTCGAAAAATTTACAAAAATATTTTAGAATAAAAATTTAAAAAATAAATCATAAAAAATGTGGGAATTATATTTAGATTAAGCCTAAATTTCGAATTCTGGAAGAAAGAATCAAGTAAATTTAATAAAAAAAGAGATATTAATAAATATATATCAAATTCAATTAATATTAAGGAGCTAAAATTTTAAGAGCTAATTTTTAAAAATTACTCGTGCGATTTTTACAAAACTGGACAGTTTGAGTCGTAGAATCGAAATATGGAAAAACCTTGGCATGTCCTTTCAGAAAAAGTACGATTTTGTGTCAAAATACCTATATTCGAACAACGCTATACTTAAATCTAATACATATCCTAAATCGCGCTTTCGATACATGAAAAAACTTGAATTTCGTCAATCGGTGCAGTAGAATGGGAGAATCGGCATTTTGCGGCGGAGGACAAACAAAAAATTAATCTATGGACTTATAGCTACGAGCAGTATAGCTAAAACCCATATTTTGCAGAGTTTAAGTTTAATTAACTCAATTTTTTACTTCCTTGTACGAAGTAAAAAGGAAGTATTGTAATCGCGAAAAGTTTCAGGCAACATATTTCAGCGAAAATATTCATTTTGACCGCTACCGAATGCAATTTAACAATGTTTTTGCGTGATATCTGTACGTAAGGACAGAATAAAAGACTCTTTTCGTCCAAAAAAAATTATAAAACTGCTTTAAAATTAATTCTGAAGAGAATTTTACGGGGCGTCTGTACGAACGTATATGCACGTACGTGCGTGCGTACGTACGTACATATCTCGCATAAGTCAAAAACGAGTAGCATCAGAACGTTGAAATTTTGTATATAGGACTGCTATAACATGTAGATGTGCACCTCGTATTTTGGTTGCAATCGGCCGCACCAAACGTATATAAATATATTTATATATATATCCCCTCTGTTACCCGGCTCAGTGATCTCAGTTTCTTCACTCTTATATGTTTGTAAATTGTAAATTTTTTGCTTTTAAAAAATGATTGAATTATGTTTTTTTATTTTTTGGTTAAGGTTTTTATGCGTTTCGTAATTCTGGAAGCAATATTTGTACAATTATCAACAATTTAAAAGCTGTTTAAGTGCGGTTAAGTTTTAAATAACATGGCGGACATATTTCTTTACATTTGAAACAGCAGAATTGTAGATTTGTTGCCAATCTAGAGAGACTAAGCTTCGCAACACAAAAATAACGCCTTCCTTTATTATTGCGAATTAAATCATGCCTTTCTGGAATTTTTTCGAGGAAATAAGTGTTTAAGATTTACTTCGTAATTTTTAATGCAGATATTTTGAGTTTTTATGTATTTTTGCCTTGTCACGAAGTGAGAACTGAATTAATTGAATGAGAAATACTAAATCGTCTGTGAGAATTTCTTTTCTGTTTTGTTTGCTTTATTTCTTTCATACATCGTTTTAGCTTTATTATATGAATAGAACATGTGGCAACGATAATTCTTCAAATGATATAAATTTTGTGCATTCAGAGTGTCGTTATAGTAAAAAAAATATAGTGAATTTTAAAGAGTGCATTTATTCTATTGTGGTTTATGCGCTGTCGACGAAGTACATTTAATTCAATCCAATCAATTTAAATGAAATTCAAGGAAAAAATGCGTATAATTTAATATTCCGTACAAGGAAGTCATGTGGTGTACACATCAGATTTTTATTTAGATATATTCTATAATTTCTATTTTTTCTTTAGCTCTCACCAGGATGCAAAGGAGTTAATACTTAAGATGGAATTCTTAAAAGCTTTAGATACGGAGCTTTTGGCAGCGATGCCGTATCGGAGGTCTTCCTCTCGGCAAACTCTGCTCATTAACAACGTCAGGCATTTTGCAAAATTAGCCAATCGCACAATAAATTTCAGCCAGCTATTAGTTAGGCAATTATATTATAGTTTCCAACAACGAATCCATTCAAATTTGTGAATACAATTTTCTGTTATTTACTAACCACAAGAGGCGGAGTTTAATTTGTACTCACAATTTGCGTATTTTCTTAAGTTCAAACTAATATAAAAATGGTTATTTAAATAGTTTATAATATTTAGAAGGAACTTATAATACTTTCGTAGACGAAGCGATAACTTGCTAATCAGTTTAAGTAGAATTTCAGAACGTTTATGTTACTTTCACATAGGATAGACTTTAACAAGTTTAAGAGTTATGGAGCACTGAAGATAAAAAATGAGAAGCCTGTGGGCTGGCAGCCTTCATATTCTTTAATCACTGGGTGTCTTATGACGAGATCGAATATTTCTTTAACAACGAGATACTTTTTATTTTACAAATTTTAGGTATCGTACAACTTGTCATTCATATTTATCCTTTTGTAACTTGGAAACTACATGTTTCTTTATCTAATGATAATAGGATACTTTTTTGCCTGATCAAGACTTCAGAACACATTGTTGACGTCACTCTACTTACTTTATTTTGGAAGATTTTGCAAATTAAGTTAGATTTTGCTTATTACTGATATCCAATATTTTGTAGCTTACAAACAATGCATATCTATTTGTTCATCGAATACATTTTTATTTGTCTTTATTCAAAAAATGCACTGCTAGAGTTTGATGACGACTTTATTCTGTGACACGCAGTGCAGAGAGGGATTATTCAAGAAATAAGGCTAAATTCATTCAGGAAGCTTTAAAATATGGCACTCAGGTATTATAACAAAATGTCATTCGGATGATCCAAATCAACGGAAATTGCTTAGTTCGTTTTTTTTTTTTTTTTTTTTTTTTTTTTTTATATTTTTTATTTATTTATTTACGGCAAAGCAAGCGAGGGCTACTTGCCTAAGCGAAGGGATGCCTTCGTAAAGGATTTTGTAACAGAAACTGGATCATATCCACGTTACACATGGAGAAAACCACGAAAACGCCCATGTAACCAGGCCGTTTGCCGGGATATGAACTCGGGTCGAACTACCAATACTCAGCGTCTTTATCGCTTGGCCACTGGATGGACCCAAATGAAATTTATGGGACTTGAGAATTCAAAGTATTTGAACATCCGATTCTTAGTTTCCTTCTTCTTAAACTGAGCATTACTCATAGATACTCATAGACAGTATATACGCAAGGCGAATTGCATCGGATAGTGTTAACGACTATTGCAGCCAGGTCTCGTTCCTATTTAGAAATAAGTATGGATGTTTGTAGTGATATAATAATTTTGTATATGTAAGATATCTCACATTTGCATGGGACAAAAGACAATATGAGAGCTTAAAATCAAGAAAAGATGCGCTCGGATTTTATCCTTAGAAGGTTCTATATAAAAACTTTACTAATAATATGTTACACTACACTAACAGCTCAACTTGAGTTCACACTGTCAAATCATATTTTGAAGGATATAAATCTCCACACAATTTGCGACATGAAAAGTTCAGTTGCAACTATTAGTAAAAACTTGAACTCAAATTTTTGCCAATAATTACAGCTGAAAACACCCTTCTCTGTGACAAAGCTTTAGATAAAAACGTACAATTTATTAAAATCTGTACTAATTTATGAGAAATTTCCTTTAACTGTACTTATACCACAATGAGTTATTTCACCACACAACAACAAAATCAAAATTGTTATTGACAACAAAAAATCAAAATAGTCAAATCCTTAAGATATCTTGGGATTACAATAGATAATAAACTTAACTTCATTGAGCACCTACAGCAAATTAAGAAGAAAACCTCCAGTATAGCTAACAACCTGAAAAGAATGCAAGGTGTCGGATGGGGCTTAAACCCCCAGATACAAAAGCTGTTGTAAAACACTGTTATAGAAAAGGTAGCACTGTATGGTGCAGCGATACGGCGTCACCAATGACGGTGAGAAAACAAAAGCAACTTCAATCCATCCAAAAGCCCTTTCTTTTAAATTATTCGCGTGCTTACAGAACAACCTCAAATTGTGCACTGTTTCAGCTCACCAACAGCATCCCCCTATTCTTAGTTGCGGAGCAGGAACATACAAAGGCTTCATCTTCAGCTAAGAAAAGACTGCAAAATTAAAAATGAGATAGTAGCTGCCAGTTCCTACACCTCACCGACTCATCCATATGAAAGACACCCAGCTAGCCGAAATAATATGACAGTATGCATAAGGCAGAATAGATACCAAGCATTATATCCAAAGATCTACACTGATGATTCTGGCAAAAACAACGGAAAAGGATGTGCTATAAAAATATATCTCAGTGACCATGAAACAAAAGACTTCAAGTTCCAACTTGACAATGAGAATAGCGTTTTTCAGTCGGAAATGTTTGCGATTTTGCACGCAATCAACGTAAGCACACACCATCACTTTCCAAGGACTTTTATCTATACAGATTGTCTCTCGGCAATGCATGCACTCGCGAACCCAAATAATAGATCACCATTAGCTCAGGAAATTCTTAGAAAGTCCTCCAATGCCCAAGGCCAACACTTCTTTATAATCTGGATCAAGGCCCATGTTGGTCACAAGGGAAACGAAGAGGCTGACGTATTAGCCAAGGAGGCAGCGCAAGGAATCAATGCCAAGAAAATAAGCATTCCCTGGCCAGCTTCTCACCTCAAACTAAAACTTCAGATCACATCTAAAGACTTATGGCAACAATGGTGGGACGGTGCAAATACAGGCAGAAGAGTTTACAACCTCTTCCCTAAAGTTGACTCTCCTCCAATCCATCTCTACAGACATATCACATGGTTTATCACGGGATATGGTCCCTTTTCCACGTACGTCTATGCAAGAAATCGCTCTTCATCAGACTCCTGTGCATGTGGTGAAAAGGTTCACCCCGAGCATTATCTATTTTCCTGCCCATTTACAGATTCCCTTCATCTAAAGAAGCCAAATTCAGAAGAGGATTTATTCTCATTTCTAAGATATGCAGTCAAGAATAAGCACTTGAGGAATAAAATTACGAAGGTTATTGACTTTTTGGCAGCTAGAAGTCAAGAGCTATGTAGTGTAATTTAACCTTCAAAGAAATGCTCCAGCAATAGCAAAACAAAGCAATTAAATGCATATATAATGTACACGGGCATACCTTTATATGAAGAAATAAGCATCGCAAACCATATGAAGCACAAAATAGGTCACTCACAAGTAGGGTAAGGGGCTCCTATCTGTTTACTTCAGGTAAATGGTAATACATGACCCCTACATTTATATGTAACATAAGATCACCAATTACTTGATAAGTGAACACATATAATAAATAGCCAACTCTGAGTTGGTAAGGTATCAACAATGCAATGTATCATAGAATGTAATTCATGTAAATTAATTATTGTAAAAACACATGTACTTGCATACAATGAACTGACAAATGTAAGTTGGCAATGTATCAGCATATGTATGCAGATATATCTAAAAGTATGTAGTACGCATAAGTGTGCAGATGCTCTTTTTTTTCTTCTGTTTTCAGACTTATTTATTTATGTCTTTTTTATTATTTTATATTCTTCTCAAACTTTGACAGCTGTTTGTAAAACAAATTACGTAAACAAGTCATGGTTGTAGGCATGATCTATACACTAGATATAAATTGTTTCTAGCCACCACAATTTATAATCTCATGATCAATTTTTAGAAGCAAATAACAATGTACTGCTAGACAATAATATAATTTCTGAAAATCAATTAACATAAAAACGTACGTTAAAGAAAATAATGAATCGTCAAAATTGAACTGTTAAAGTTTCAGCACAACTTTACAACAGTACTTAAATAATGTAATTTACAATGTAAGCTTTGTAAACAATTTTATAGTTCTTAATTAATTCTGATAGTAAACAGATCATGTTTACAAAAATGATTTGTAACGTGGGAACAACATGCCTGTTTCTAATGCAAAATATAATGTCCTGAAACATGTTGCCTGTACCCACTACAATAGATAACATCTTGAAATATGCACCTGCACAACTATGTATATCGCAAAATATATATCATGTAATTTATTCCCTTTTACTTGAGCTAATTTAACGCTGAAAGGTTAGGAGTACCGTTGATGCCGCCGCCGGTGGCAGTACTTGTAGTGCTCACTGGAGTCACAATTTCCATCACGACTCGAGGAATTATTCCAGAATGTTGTTAGTTTTCTAGTTAGTGTGTGGGGCTAATACCTGCTTACTTAGGGTAAATATTAGGAGGCCCCCCTCACTTCTACATAACATATGAGTTATTTTATTTTATTCTGTATTAACTATAGAATCAAATGTAGAGGAGAAAAATTAAGGAACTGAAAAAAATCCTTACTAATTAAAGACTTGTAAGCATAAATTGCATTTATAAAATACGTTTGATTTCGACATTTAATTCAAAAATGATTAAAACCTCTTTATTTATGTTTGATGGTATAACCATTCATTGTTTATCAAAAAGCATTCCATCAAAAATATTAAGCAGACAGTCTTTCAAAATGTGAAACTGAGGACAATTTTAATTAATTTTGTTAAATTATGAATGTTGAAACGAAATAATTGAGATAGCAATGTTCTTTTTTGAAACATTTTCTCTTCAACAAACAAATCTTATTTTATTTTAAGATGCGATACTTTTCTAATAATCTGGTTTTTGCATTTGAAATTGTGGACTTTTGCTGAAAATATATTTTCATATTTTTAAAGCTGCATAATTTATAAAATTTTTAAAGATGTGATACTTTTCCAATATCCTGGTTTTTGTTTTTGAAACTGGACAGCTGCATAACTTATAAAATTTTTATAATTTTGTCTGTGATTCATTTTATTATACTGTTTAATTTATACAAATATTTTAAACTAAGTTGGTGAAATGCAATTTTTGTTCCAAATCCAGAATGCTAAATTTTTAGACTATTTCCCTGAAAACCTATCTCCGTTTTCAAATTTGTGTAAAATTATCTTCGATAAAAAAGTACTTAATATTATCATTTAATTAATTCAAGTGCTGAATAAATTTAATATGGAATTTATTTCCGTTATCTATTATATTCACATTTTCTCGCTTTATGCCAGTACTTAATCCATACTCGAATGATACCTTTTTCTTTTAAAAGCAAATAACAAATCTGATAATGAAATATACAAAATTCAAATCAATAAATTCATTTACCCAAATTTCAAAATAAATAACTTTCTACGCATTTGTTCACGGTAATTAAACTGCGGTCAGTATTTTTCGAGATGTATACTGGACGAGAATTTATCTTACACATCTCGTCAAATATATTTAATCGTACGCTTGTGTATTTTGTTGGAAGATTTTAACTACAATAATAAAGAATGTTGTAGGTATAAAATATAGAGAATCATTTAAACAAAACGAATTCAAACAAAAAACTTTTATTTTACATAAGAAGCAAACACATTTTTTTTACAAATACATGCGATTTATGTACAAAATACAAAGTTATGGGATACTGAAACTCTTAAGATATATTTAGTTTTTTGTACAATAATACATCCATTACTGATCCTGAAAAATAAGTCAGTGATGAAATTTAATAAAAATAATTACATATTTACATAGATATCCAATTATATACATAAGCTCAGATTTGTGTTTATATATTTTTATCGTCCAATTTATTTACATTACATATTTTACAAATTTTCGTGATTATATTGCCTATAGGAGAAAAAGTAAAATGTTCATATCATTTGACCGCAAATTTTTTAAGAAAAATCTTTTATACTAGATTAACGAGTTTTTTAATAAGGTTTGATAAACAATCTTTTAATTATTTTCAATAATTTGCAATATTTCAAGCAAAATCTTAATGTATAAAGCAATTTGGAAACTGCAGTAATATATATTTCATTAATTATTCAAAACAGAAGCGTAAAAAATTATTAAAAAATTGTTTCGAAGCAAGAAACACACAAAATGAAAAGACAAAATCTCCTTATGGTCGACGATTCAATGCTATACTACATAAGCAAAGCATAAAGATATATAAAATGTGCGCTTCAATTTCCTGTCATCTTTCCAGTCAGGATATATACTTTAAGCTCTGGGCACACATATTGGCTCATGTCCTACCCATTGTCCTCGACTGCAATAAAGTTCGGTGAATCTAGGATCCAACATGGTGAATTCAGGATCGCAACGATAAACGGCAGATAAGTAATGATTGTTAGGAGGATTAGGATTTTGTCGTCTATCATATCGGGCAACGTGCGCATTAGGAAGTTTTGGAGCTCTTACAAAACTTGAATGAGCCTGGTTGCATGAGTAGTCGTAAGTGCGAACTGGGTCTTGCAGAACCACTGAAAAAAATATATAGAAAATTATTATACTGTAACTGAGGATTAAGAGCTTAGGTTTTTCACAACAGAAAAATTCAAAGTCATGTTTTTGATTTTTGCTCGGAACTAGAAACATTTAGATTATTCTATGTTAAATTTATTATTATACAACTAAGAAGACCTCCTTGGATCAATGATTGTCTGAAAATGACTTGCAAATACCAAATATTTTTTTTAAAATTTGCGTTAACAATTATAAGATTTTAACGTCTTTTACTATTGAAAAGTATGACTCAACCTTTTGGTACACTTAAAGCAAATTATCGCTTAATCTAAGATTAACGTACAGAAACTTTAGAAGTTTATAAAAGGCCATTTTATTTTAAACTAAAATAAATGAAAAAAAGGCACACCCGGTGCTCACAAAGTCCGCTAGCACTTATGGATAGAAACTTAAGGTATAAATTCAAATTTAGAACTAAATTTAATTAGATAATAGCCAAAGGCTACACAGAACATTTTAATCGCGAAGTTGGTTCGGAATACAGCGGCGTGAATTTAACTATCTGCAAGTAGCAACGTCGAAGACAGGAACTCGTATCCTTAATAGCTGAACTAGTAATTTGGCCTTCAAACGGCAGAACACATTCTGACCTAACGATGGTGTGGTGTATTTAATTACGGCAAAGCACACTAGGGCTATCTGCCTAAGGGGAGGGATGCCTTCGTGGAGGACTTTCTAAGGGAAAATGGCTCGTATACACGTTACACATGGGGAAAACCACGAAAACACCCATGCAGCCAGCCCGTTCGCGGGATTCGAACCTCGAACCGAACTACCAGTGTTCAGCGACTTTACCGCTCGGCCGCTGGTGGGCTCTGACCTAACGATCACCCTCACTTTAGCTCGCGTGTAGTTGAATTCATTTGCACTCTGGCCACAAAAAGAAAAAGCAGAAATGACTGTGAAGATTCCAAAAATACAATAATTGTAGAGTAAATTAAATAAACCTCAATCATACAATAATACAATGAGAAATTAAGAAACTTACAAACTCACACGGGGTCTCAACAAATGTTAGCCATTTGATTACGTGACTACAGTTTTTAACAAACCAATTTGAGCTATTGGTTTTAATAATTATTTGTATTTATCTCAACAAGGAATGGCAACGACTGACTAAGTTGATATACGTTCCTTTCTAAAATAGTTTCGAATAACAATAACATTGGTTAATAGACAGATCTATCGGAAAATCTTTTTTTTTAATGCTTAACTACACAATATTAAAACAAATTACACAAAACAGTTTTTATTCTATCTCGCAAATCGAAATGAATATAGCAATTAATGTATATATATATATATATTATAAGATTACAGTTTGCTTAGGAAAATTTTTAAAAATAATGTTAATTGAGGAAAAATATACTTTCGATTTTTCTGTTTACCAAAGTAAGTAATAAAATTTCAATTCTCAAAAAACGTTATTGCCGAATTAACTATCTGGTGAATTTCATACTTAAAAATATGCTTTACTAAATAATTATTTTTACACATCACAATATTTCAAATAAATGGAGTCAAGTTCAAAATTCATTGCTCCTATCTTTGTGCTTCATACCAGAAGTCTACGAAAATATTTAAAATTACACTTAAATGAATAACTTGTGAAATAAATTAATATGATTGATAACTAAGAAACTATAATGAAAAATATTATATATTAGAAATGATTTTTGAGCTTTTTCGTACACCCAGTTTCTCTTTAGGAGTAAATTTAAAACATGCGAAAAAAATTTCTACAATAGTTTTTTATTCTGTATACAGAAGAGAATAGTCTAAGAAAATATTGAAATAAAAAACTTTCCCGCGTGACGAATTTCCTACAAAGCGACAGGTTTGTTTTTCTTTTAGAAAAGAATCTTAAATGTTCTTGGTCAATGGATTTACTTTTAAGCATTAAAATACAAAATTTGACGTTAACGAAACAACTTACGGGACACTGGCTGTCTAAGATGAACTGGTGCGTAATACAAGTTGTAAGTGTCGTCATATCGCCTCAAGAAAGCTTGAGCTCTTGCTCCTTCTACTGCTTCTTCAGCGCGCATCACGTAAAGGTCTTTCAAGTACTGGTCACGAAGATCTGGGTGCAGGCTGTTGATCCAATTAATCTGAGACTCACTTAAAGTCATTACGACAGGAGTGCCACTTCGATATTCAACCAGAGACGCTTGTCTAGGGTAATTGTAATTAGCTAAGTAGTACATGTGCCTTAAAGTTTCTTCAGCTTGGTGACCTTTATCATCCTGGAAGAAAATTACGCGTAATAATATTACCATTATTTCTTTAATTGTAATCAAATTTCTTTTCGTATGTGTAAATAACTTCATTTTTAAATATGCATTATTTTAACAAGTAAGAAAACTTTTAATTGCTCACCAGGCATGAAGTCTATAAAATAAGACTGATTCTAACTAGAATGAATTAGCAAATCCCTGTATCTCTTGCTACAGATATAAGTTAAGATTAATTTTTGACGTGAAATATTTATGACGATAAATTGGGTATAATTCCATATTCGATAACTTCTAAGTATTTAATTTCTGATTGATTTGCAACTGTTCGTTACTTCGAAATGATCAAAAGTATTGATAAAATAATTTAAGAATATTTCTTAAATTTTAAAATAAATATGACATTTCTAAATCAAAATATATTGGATTTTAAAAATATGTGAAATCTTAAATTAAGATTTATACATAAATGAATCTAAGTATCATAAAGTGTTTCAATAAATTTAGACAGAAAATTACCCCTAAACTGGAAAAATTATTGTAAACAAAGTTAGAATGAATTTTTCCTTATTAAAGTAACGAATTATGACGTATAATAAATTGTGAATAGAAAAATCTAAAAATATTATTAATTTAAGGAGATTAATTACAAAAAGGCTATCTCCTTAAATTAATATATTAACACAGTTCGTAGGGATCATTAGAATTTTTAGGTAACTTAAAAAATCGACTATGACCTCATTAGCATTAGTTCCATGAGTCTTTCAAACTACTAACTCGACATAAAATCGAGACTATGAATCGGGGGGAGTAGTGGGATAGTTATTGTTTATACTTCTCTTACTTAAAAGGCGAGTCGGAATAATAATGTGATTCAATCGATCAAATAACAATTCGTTATTCACCTCATTTTAAAGTTCGTGCGTTACTGTCGAGATCATTAGATAGGAAACTTGAAAAACCAACTCTGCCATAACAGGAATTTAAACTTTAAACCACGAATCTTTCAGTTGCTAGTTGGGTAGCTGCAATGTTTCCCTTGTTGCATGTTTTTTCATATTTGTATATGGTTTAGTTTTGAGGTAATGTTTATCATCTTATAAAGTTTATTCCTTACTGGGCGGCTCCGAGACGCAAGTTATATTACGTAACTCAAATCTATGTGGTTATTAGTAATGTGTAGCAAAGACACGTAAAAATAGTATTGTATAATTAATTAAAGTAGTTCAAAATGCCTTCAAATCAGTTAGTTACATAAATTATGTTACACATCAACTGAAGATGAAAGCTATTTCAGCAGAATAAGAAATAAATGATAGATAAATAAATTCTCGCCCATAAAAAAAGTCGTAAAATTGCAATGTTTTTACTACATAAGACTGCTCTTGTAAACAGGATTTTGTCATGTGCAATAAGTAAAATACGAAAGCAACTTTTTAAAATTTAATATATAATCCTTCATTAACTTTAAAGGGTTCGACTTTCTTTGAAAGCATAGAACTATAGCATCAAACTCCTAACAGACATTAAGCAAATTATCGCTGTTTCTGAAATAAAATGCTGAGTCTTGAAAAAGTTCAAAACAAACTTTTTTGTTTAAATCTGGACTTGAACATAAAAGCACGTCTTGGTCTTAAAAAAACAACCATTACTTGATGAAATGAAACTAAAGTAACAGTCAAATTTAAATTAAAACTTATTGAAGTCAGTAGTCAAGGACTGCACGATTTTATTTAAATGCAAGTTGGCTCAAAATTTTTTATCGGCATATCAATTTAAATGATGGCCACTAAAACGCGGAGCCGAATAATTTCAATCTGGCAGAAACACGCTGTGTCTTACAATCCAAAAACCTGGCTTAAATACTCTCTACCTCATTTACATTTCTGCTGAGGAAACGGATTGGAGCGGTTACAGTAGAAGCTGAAATTATAAATAACTGGTTAATTTAAATAATAAATGCTACAACTTCTCAAGGGAAAAGATGAAAATGGCCATAGACTTCGCGAGAAAATCTGAAGGCGTATTTGCCTGTTTTCGAAGAAGCTTTTTTTCCATGAATTATATTTTAAAATTTTATGTCTCTTGTATAAAATCGCTTCTAAATATAAAACAATGATATCGTAATATTAGATGAAGTGTTCACTGCAATTTGATAATGTAGCGAACTAAATTTTAAACTGAGTTTGTTTTTAATCTTTAATTTATTATTTCATGTTAAGATGGACAGATTTGCACTCAAAAGTCTGTCCAAATTCTATGTCTTTTTGCATTACGTTTTTTTCTCATCATTTCAGTTATCACTGTTATATATTTGATATAAAATATCTTCTAAAACAAATGCACCGTTTCATCAGATTGAATACGAACTAAATTTATAATTTTATACAAACCTGAGATACAGCAGCCCTAGGCAAAGCAACGATCTGTAGGTGATCACCATTGTCAGTGTTGTCCACTCTCATATGCACAGCAGCAGTGCGATATTGTTGATTAAGGGCTTGCTCTTGTTTCGTTATTTTACCTGGAGAAACAGTTCGCCTCACATACACAACGGACGGTGGTGATTCTAAATGTATTGTTGTTGAAGTCTCTGTAGAGAAAATGCGATAAATTTAATAGCTTGAATTTCTAAAGTTGTATGATTTAAAAAAAAAAATAAAAGTAGACGTTTTGATAGCATAAAAATGGAAAAGTGGTATTGCAGCAAGAAGGGATGAGTCCAGAAAATCTACTTATTTTTAGAGGAACTGCAACTAAAATTGCAACTTGCACATTTACAATTCATTCTTTTGCTTTAAATGAAATACTGTGTTTCTTCGAAGCTAAACAATACATTTTATCATCGCCAAAATTGGGCTTAAAATCGATAGAATATTAAAATAGTAGGGGGTTTTTTTCGAATTATTAATTATTCCGAAATAATATATTTTTTTCAAATTATAAATTTAAATGGGAATAATATTATTGCTAACAAATCAAAGTTAATTATTAAAATTATGTACTGGTTCTAGATTAGAGTTATATTTTATTGTTCTCATTTTCATAGAATCAAAGTCTTTCTCTGTCCGTTCATTGAAATTAAAAACTATTCTTAAATTTTAAAATGTCAATAATCAAAGAAATATAATAATTGCATTAGGTGTTTACTAAATTATGTTTATGAAGATATTTTGTTATTAGAAAAGTGACTACAATGATTACTTTCTTGAAAGTAGTACGGGAAAATAGTCGTTGCTAAAACTTGCATTTTTGAAATGGAACCTTTTCTAAGAGGCAGGCCCTAGGCTAAGAGATTTCTCTTAGATTTCCTATCTCAATTTTATATATAAAAAACTGTAAGAATGTGAACTAGAAACTAGAAAATTAGGATATTAAGTTTTGAAGTTAATAGCTTACAAAATGCATTGTATTCCATTTTGAAAATAGTTAATTACAAGTTCCAAATTACTTATAATGAGATAATAATTTTTTTATCTTAAAATAAATTTAAACTTTTCAGAATACTAAAGAAGAGAAAACAACATATTAAGAAAAATGTATGCATTTTTTATATTGCACACATGTGAATAAATTCTATCGCTAATGTTTTCGAAATTTTCAGAGTTACTTATTATTTTTAGTATGGAATAGTAATTAATAGTTATTATATGATAGTTACTTATAAGGTATTTTCGCCCTCTTTCCAGAATACCTTCCTGGTGTAACGGTAGCACACTCGGTGCATAGTTGAAAGGTCTAAGTTCCGAGTCCCGGTGAGGGCATTTCACATTTTTTCACGTCTGCTGCTTCAAAATAACTTAATGACTCTACATATTTCTGAAAAGTAGTTAACATTTTTTAACGCTTAGGAATAAACACTATTTGTTGTCTCAAATACAGTTTCGAAAACAGATAAATTTTATTTACGTAGATTACATAAATTACCAGGTTTTCTAAATTTACAAGATATCATTGCGAGTATCTGTTAAAATTTCAGTTAAGCTATTCTAACGATTTTTAAATCGTGCAACATGCATATTACCTCTTAAATATGCAAATAAAAGAAGAAGCTTATGTTTACTTCGTAAATTATTTTATTTACTTTCATGGTTAGGAAGGTTAGAGAAAAATGTGAGTTAAACAACCCTTCCAAAGAAGTGAGATCTTATTAAATTAAAAAAAAATAATTGGTTAATGTTTAGAACTCCTCTGCCAAACCTGAAGTGTTTTTATTTAAAATACGGCGTCATATATTACTGCTTTCATTAAGCGAAATGTAGAGCGGAAAACTGTATCATCGGCTGAAATGAAATCTGCATACTAAGATCAGATTGTATTTCGGTTTAAGCTTATGATTTTTACATTTTATTTTTGCATTCTTTTTAAAACTTTTGTGAGTTTTTAAAACTTTTAAAACTTTTTGTAATTTGGTAAATTATGTGAGATAATTGATCTTACGGTAAATTATGTGAGATTCGAGTGAGGAAACTTAATCCGACGTTTTCGGACTGAAATGTTTAATAAATTTTTTGTAACAGCAGATTTTGGTCGAAAATAAATTAAATCAATTTACTTTTTACTTGCACTTTCATTAGTTTCGTAAATTTAATTTTACTGGCAAAATGTTTTAATTTCATCGAAATGTCGACTATAATCCTGGAAATCTAATCAAGTGGAAGACAAATAGCTGTAAAATAAAAATTATAAAATTTAGTCTTCTTTGCTAGCATAAACTAAGGCCAGCGCTTCGTCTGAACAGAACTACGAAATCCTACGAAGTTTTTAATACAAACCTTTTTATTAAATCAGAACTGGAACATAAATGCACGACTCGTGGTTACAAATCAGACAATCATTTGTGGCGATGCAACTTAAGTAAAAGTAAATTGTAATTTAAAACTCAGTCTAGCAGCAAAGGGCTACACAAATGATTTAATACGCATTAAATATACAAATGATATGGTTGGCTCAAACTTCTCACTGGCGTAACAATTTAAATGTCGGCAACTATAATACAAAGATGGGTTTAATCCTAGTATACGTTACACACGGGATTTGGCATCATTATGATAACCAGTAAACGCAGTATTTATGATGAGCAGTAAATGAGTCATTTTGGTGCTGGCGACAATTTTCAAAATCGCACCAAGGTCGTACCGTATACTAGGATTTTACCCAAAGCCGATGAATACAATCTAATCTCAACCAGCTAGCTTAGGAATGTGGCCTCGAGAGATACAAACATGCTCTGTCCTAGAATCTAACAACCTCAGCTTAAATACTCAATCTAACTTGCGTTCTGGCGAGGAAACGGAGGGAAGTATTGAACGTAAAGATCCAAATAACTGGTAAAGTAACTGGTTAATGAAAAAAATACTAACCTTACAAAGTTAATATCCAAAAATTATAAATAATTAATGAAATTACGGCAACTTAACACTGCAAGTTGTTATCTTTGAGAAAACGTAGTATTGAAAAACATATTATTTAGGTTTGTACCTTGTTATAAACATTTAAAGCTAATGCTTCGGAAGAAATTAAAAATTAGCTTACTTTTCTCTTCTCTTTGGGAACGTTTCTTTTCTTCTTCTTCCAACTCCGTTGCGCTGTGCAATCGAGCTGTTCTGTAGCGAGTAATAACTCGCCCTCTGCGACGAGGATAAATCACCATACGCATACGAGCTTCGTCACTCATTGGCATTTCTTCTGCGGTCGAATTCTTCTCAGTATCTGAATCTTTATTTTCAGAGTCACTTCCCCAGCTAAACAAAGGTCTCGTTGGGAAAACTGGAGGCAAAGCATTTTTACCACTCAAATCTTCTCCTGCTTGATCAGAGCTCTCTAAAATTTCAAGAAGTTAGATATTTTTTAAAATAAAATATGACGAGTAGAAGTAAAAGTAATACTAAAGATAAAATAAAACTGTGTCATGTTAAAAAAACTTTATCTTGAAGTAAAATAAGACTAATCATTTCAGGCAAGACAGTGAAAAACAATCGTATAATTAAAGGCAAAAGCAAATTTATTTTATGTTAAAGAACTTTATTTCCATTTAGAACTTATTATAACAGTATATAGTAACAAATCAGCTTCTTCCAAGTAAGGCAATAGAAATCAATAATTCGACTCCATATTAGCAAATGAAAATCAAAACTACGAATTATAAATCTTAATAAATGAGCTACACTGCTAAATTTGCTTAATTATAACTTGATATTTATTGTTGTCCGAGCGACAGGAAATCGAAAAAAGGAAATAAATAATAAAAACTCTATAAATGCTTTACAAAATATGAAAAAGATGACAAAACAAATTCCAAATTTGGGCTTCCAGATGCTCATATTCGAGTGGAGACGTACGTTTTTCAAATTTTGATGTTTCCAGGTACTGTTGTTTTACCACCATGCGAGAAGCATACATACATTTATGCAGATTCTTCATTATTTAATTTCTTTAAATATAATACAGGGCTATAATATTTGGTGGCAACAATTTAAAAAGTGATTAGCCCTTTATAGTGAATCAACGCAAAATTCCAAAACGAAATTAATTTAAATTAAAACTTCTGGGCCAATTGTCCCTTTGGGCTAATAATAATAATAATAAAAATAAATAAAAAAAAAAAAACTTTCAATTTTATATTACGCTCAAAGGGGCGTTTATTCAACGTTTTGTATGTTACCTTTATTTATTAAATATCATGCTCTTCGCACTCAAACCATAAAATTCAATTCAACAGCAATATCACAAATTAATTTTAAAAGAGCACATCTTAAGAATTTCCGATACAGTCTCGCGCGCTGGAGGTAAAAAATATTTTTTCCCTGTGTTGTGTGCGCTCACTTTGAAAATATGAAATAGATAATAAAACAAATTCCATATTCCAAATTTGGGACTCCAGATGCCTATATTCGAATGGAGGACAACGTTATTCAAAATTTGATGTCTCTGGGTACCGTTGTTTTTTCACAGTGCGAGAAACATACATATATTCATGAAGATTCTTTACTATTTTATTTCTTTAAATACAATGCAGGGGTCTAATATTTGTAGGTAACAATTTGAAAAGTGAAACGCTGTTTATAGTGAGCCAAAACGATATTATTTACCCAAAATGCCAAAACGATATTATTTGCTCTTCATAATCACACCAAACACATTAATTATTCCGGTTTTAAGCCGAAAGACCATTTTTGAACCACAAAATAAGTATAAAAAAAAAAAAAAAAAGAAAGATAGCTTACAATCGGATAAATCTGATAGTTATTATAAATGATCTGTAATTTTTAAATGTACACAGTATTTTAATTTTAAATGCCTGTTCTAGTCACTTCATTTTTCGAATAGGTTTAGAAAATTAGTGATACTTTGTAGGTTAATATTGCCTAGTTAAAGTTAGCTTAATGAATTATGCTTCATCTACTGTTACGGACATGAACGCTTTCAAGTTGACACTATATAAGGGAAATCATGCCAAAAAAATTAAAATTATTGCGTTATATTTAATCGCACTTACTATCTGTTTCCACGCACATAGGTAAAGGATCCTCCCATTGACCATCAAGGCAACGAACAAGTTCTCTTCCTAAAAGTACGTAACCTGGCTCACATACATATTTCACGATGCTTCCATCTTGGTAAAGGAATGCTTGGCCATGTTCTGGAGATCTTGGAGCTGGGCAGTTTACAATTGGCTCTGCTGCAAGAGCTATAATAGGTGGGAAGAAATATAAAATTAAAAAAAATTCTGTAAGACATGTAGTATATTTTAAGCATTATATGTAGTGCATATATTATTAAGCAAAACGGCAATTATATTTTGTAATTGCCTCAAAATCTTCGAATCAAAAATCCAAAGGCGAAAATAATCGCAATTGAAATATACTGTCATTTTGATATAAAATATATTACATACCACAAATGCAAGTTTTTATTTCTTTTCAACGGAAAAATATTGGTAACAATGGCTAATGATAAATTATTAGTTTGCATAAAATTAAAATATAAGAAAATTTTATTGAAAAATACATTAAAAATGTTAAATAACTTCTGGTACTTCTGTATTATCCCGCTGGCCGGCTAAGCAGCGCGATTTAGACCCAATTCTATATAACCATTTGCTTTAGAATTCTGCAGTAACGACTGGCGACTGTTGCCGAAATTTCCACCAATGATTGGTAGGATAATACATAAGTACAGCAACTAGCTCAGGAGAATTTATTAAAATATTTTGGTAAATATGAGTTCAGTTCAAATAAATTTGTTAACTATTGAACAAATATAAAAGCATAAATACTTAGTAAAAAATGAAGTAAATGACCCTTATTATGTATATAAAACGGCGGACGTTTTATTCAAAATTCTGAGGAAATTTTAGAGTAAAATCATGCTGATTTTCAATGAAACGGAGAAGTGGGATTTAAAACTTACTTCAGTTACAGTAAAATATGTTGTTAGTTAGTAGAATTTTTAGTAAATTTTGCGTTATACTCGCTAGCGAAATTTTACTCGCTAACGGAAAATTAATATCAAGGCATGATTTCATTTCCACCATCTCAACATAGAAAATAAATAAATATTGTTACTTTTAATTTGTCTTTTCACAAGAAATGAACACAATATTTTCAGGAATACATATGTATGTAATGAAAACAAGAAAAAGACGGAGCAGTGTTGGTGCGTAATACCTAGTTAGGATAGATCGTAGATCCATATTGGAAGAGGAAGAATTCTGATTGCGTAGTATCCTAATAATGTTGACTTCGTAATATCTAAGAAACATGGCAGTCGAGGCAGTTCAAGTTTTAGTTCCCTTTTTCTCGACTGCTAAGTTTCTTAGATATTACGAAGTTAACAAATTAGCAAGCTACGCAAAAAGAATTCTTCCTCTTCCAATACGGATATCCAATATGGATAATAATATCTATCCTATCTAGGTAATGTGCATCAACACTGCTCCGTCTTTTTCTTGTTTTAATTCCATTTTTATTTGCAAATGACATTTGTGGCCACAGTTAATTTGGCAGTCTAGTCGTACCTATTTAAGAACATTTACATTTTTGATATTATTGAGATAGGAAGCGAGCACAACGAAACAACGATCAAGCAGTACAGAATTTCGAGCTGAAAAGTGGCGCATTTATCCAATATGGGAGGCTGTTAAGAGAAAAGTTTTGGTTTAAGTTAGAAAAGTTTCAGTTCCCAAGAGTTACGTCATAGCGTTACATTGATCTAGAAAAGACGCAATCCAGATAAGTTATTACGATTTTTAGAATAGAGAGGGAGAAGTTAAAGGGTTACCGTAAGCTAAAATTACAATTTTGATTTACATATTTATCTTATACATATATATGATTAAAATAAACTCAGAAGTAACGACCAGCAGGAATTTTGGTGGCGTAGAAGTGTTATCCATAATGAATAATAAATTGGAGGCGAAGGCAGATTAAATCTTCCTTTTTTAATTTAACAAACATGTTACGGCCACAAACAAGTTGGCACATTAAATGTGCCTATTCCAAAAAGTTTACATTTTAGATAAATTTGCAGTAAGGAGTCTGCTGCAGTCCAGCTAGGCCAAAGTGCAGAAAGCAAGTGCTTTATGTTCAATATGGCACCCATAGTGATGATATGCATTTATCAAGAAATAAAATTATTTGTGGAATTTACGGCCAAATCATCTTTCTAACTAGTTTTCAAGCAACGCATTAAAATCTCTTCAAGTTATAATGCAGAGAACCATCGTAAATCCGTCAATCTTTCACCAAGTCAGCTTATCACAATAATGGATCAATTTTATTAATATATATGTAGTTTAAATTTTTATTTATGATTGCAAAACTAAGCTAATATCACTCTGCTGATCGGCAAGCGTGTATATTGCACTGATTTTCTGGAATAACATAGGTCAAATTTCCTCTTTGAACTTTCTCCACAATAAGTAACAGTTTCTCCACTGATCATATGCTTGACAGACTCAAATTACCAAACACAAGAGAGAAGAATAATGTTCACAGTTCACAGAATTATTTGAAAAATTTACAGTACTATTTTTGGGAAGGCATCAGAGCAGTTTGTTTAGGCGCTTTTTTTTCGTTTGTGAACTGAAACTGAAAGCTCTTAGTTGAAATCTTTCAAAATAGACTATCAGTATTGTAAATGTGTTAAGAATCTAAGAAAAATTAAATATAATAGGTTATTTAATTAGGTTTTCATGATTTTCATTCACTTTAGATGAGTTATGTTTTGTATAATATAGAAATTAAAGGAAAATTATCTCTCCTTCACACCACATATTAGTAAATCAATTAATATTATTTTATTTGATATTTCTTAAATTCGAATTAAACATTGAAAACTCAGTGTATTGGCTCTTTCCTCAGGTAAATGGTTTTACTAGTTTACCCTTAGATTTCATTGCTGATAGAACTTTTTAAATTTATTTAATTTTCATAATTTCTTTTCTTCTATTTAGGAAAACATACAGTTATTATCGAGAAAAAATATTCCATGTAGCTTTTAGTTTGACCTCCTCCCATTAACTCACACGCACTCTTTTACTAATGAATTCACTTACTAAACATAAATTGAATCTCATTTAGCAATTATTTAAAATTTTAACCTTATTTTCATTTAATTTCTTTAATTTCCACATGCAAAATTTACCAAAATTACAGAATTGACTTACAGTACCTATTTATATTCCGTAACAACTAATAATATATTTTAGTTGAAAAAGATTATTTTAAAATATTTTCCCATAAGCCAATAAGTAAAGTCAGAAGAAAACATTTTACTTTGGTAAAATGCTAATACTATAATAATGTTGTTAGCTAATTTTATGAATATTATAATATGTTTTCCTTACATCTGTAACACCGTGGATTGCTTAATTAGATTTCTATCCACTAATGCAATGTAGCAACCATTTTGAAATACAAAATGAAATGCGTATTCTTAAAAAAAAAATTCTTGCAAAGGGTCTAGGAAGAACAATGCTTCTCTTCGCTTTTAAAACTGAAACCCCGATTAATTTTAATTGGCTTATATCCACATTTGAATTTGTTTGAAGAGGTTGCATATGCCATAAGTCAGCTTCCAGTGCACAGAATTATTAGAAATTTTAATAGTACTAGCTTGTATTTGACTTTCCCGTTTTGCACTGTTACGGATTAAATTTGAAGCGTTATATTCTAAGATATTAACTTGGATTTTCGTCAGTATTAGAAGATTTTCTAAAATGAAGGCAGTTTGCCTAAAGCATACTTGCAAAACGAAAAGTTATTGCATTTACTACTTTAGCAAATTAAAATCATACAATTAATTCATTATAAAAACTGAAAGGAGGTAGAAATGTAGTTAATTTTGGATTCTTATGTATGACTAGAATGATATTTTGTTACATATTTACAAAATTTCATTTTACTTCAAAGACAGTAACGAATTTTAAACATAGTAAATCAGACAGATATAAAAATAAAATACGAACCAAATCCAATAACAGCAAAAGCTAGTACCAAAGAAACATCCATGACGTCAAGATAATGGAGACGTTTAAGTCTTCCGCAACTTTAAAGACGTAATACCAACAGCAAAAGTACTGATATTTATACGCAATATCATCCCACCTTTGTGAGTGCCCATCTGCTTACAAAACAAGAGTAATTCCTTCAACTTGACCTTCCTCTTTGCCATATAATTTATTTTTACGCGCATCTGCTATTTTTTCAAACAGCTCGCATATTTTTTTCATGTTATAACTCCGTTTCAGACGTAAAAGCTGACACCATTTCTATCAACACATAACAGGAGCTCAAAAGCAATTTTTTTCTCTTAGTACGTTTTAGTATCTGGAAATTTCGTGACATTTTTCTGTCATAAACAAGTCTGCCCGACAAGCTGTGAGAGTTGTTAATTGATGTATGGTGATCTAGAATCTTAATACTACGCATTTTTAATTTGAAAACCTATAAAATTTATGGAATGTTTTCCCACATCCTGTTATAAAATGTTATGCAAAAATGTTAAACAGTGCGTATAAAATTTTATGAGATATTTTGTTAGATACTATTCTCTAAAAAAACGTCAAACAGTGTATTCTTTTATGTTAAATAACTAATTGCAATATATTAATATATTTTAATTATCACAAAAGTAATCTGTAATTTTCTAATAATTAAGTTGTTCAGCTCCAGAATATCAAAGCTCAGAAACACATGCTTGACATGAAAATAACTCAAAATTTTAAATACAATTGTATGTAAAATTAATGAAAGGGATTTTGTAAAATATACTACACATAAAAAAATAATTTACAGCATAAAAAGTGTCACAGAGAACAAAATGCCTAATACTTCTGTTTAGATCGACGTACGTTAGAGTAATGTATTTTCTAATTTTACTCCTAGCACTTCATAAAAAAATAATAAATCATAAGTGTTCAGGAACAAAATATCCTGTTACGATCGAATGTAAATATTCAGTCAAACCACTTCCGCTAAGAACATAATTTTTTATTTCCTTTCCTTATAGGATTTATGTGAACTTGTACATTTTCGTATCTGAAATACAAATTACATTGTTGTGATAAATGTTTGCTGTTTTATGATGTTATAGTTATATAAACACACAAATTATTCATGCATTTTGAAATTATGTATTATTCTCACTAAGAAATACTTATCTACTGTTTTCCTGAGTTAAAACAGCCGCAGTTAAACAAAGGAAAAATATGAGAAAATTTTCATAGATAACTTTTAAGAAAACTTATAAGGTATTTGTCCTGCTTTCATAGAGTGCCTTTGTAGTGTAGTAGTCTGCACGCTGGGCGCCTATTCCAAAGGTCCGTGGTTCGATTCCGGGCGAAGTGATCATTTTTCATCTTGCCTGCTTCCAAAATACCTAACGTCTCTACAGTGGCGCCCAAACTAGAGGGGGTTGTGGATAATGATGCTCCACACCCATGATTTGGCGATTGAATCCCCTAAAAACCTCAGTCGCCATTTAAAAGGGGGAGTATATAAAGTATTTCTCCCGCCTTCTTAGCGTGCCTTCGTGGTGTAGAGGTCTCCACGCTGGGCGCGTATTCCAGGGTCCGTGGCTCGATTCCCGGCGAAGGTGTTGCTCATTTTTCACTTCTGCTTCCAAAAAAAATTCCTAATGTCTTTTCAAACTTATTAAATGTATACATTAAAAAAGTACATTTTGTAGCTGTGATTTTAAATTTGGCCATTATAACTTATAATTTTTTGAATTGCGAATGATGTATATGTCTGCACACGATCATATTAAAAAAGGGATAAAGTACGTTTATTTTTGGCTAAACGTAAGTAATACTGATGGTGGAAATTTTAAAATTGCTTTGAAATCTGAAAAATTATTTTAAACTGTAAATAATTAAAAATATTCACTTAGGCATATTTGCTTGTTTGTTGGGAGAACAAGGTTGAATAAAATCATGTGGGTTGCTTGAATGTTAATTTACAAATAATAATTTTAAGAATTATAATTAAAAGCTTATAGAGTTTTAAAATGATCTTAATTGTATTTCTGTTTCCAAAGATTTTCTTAGTGCTAGGTACGCCCTTGAATATGAATATAAATTCTAGCACCAATTTCGATTTTTGTTTGAAATTTATTTATTATATTTGAAAAAAAAAATGCATGCCTTTTTTTGTTTACATACATAAGAACATGTTGCTGCATGCGCGCGGGTTCGTAATATATTGAATGCACACTGGTCCGATGAGAGATCGGTAAAATTTATTTTACCAACAGAAACACTTAACAGTTCTGGAACTTTCCACAAAAATAGTCATAAAACGCTTCACAGTATCACGAAGTACTATCACTATTTAGACTTCCAACTATCAGGAACGTTAAACACAATGCAATAAAAAAACGCATCTAAAGAGCCAAGTTAACCTGGAGATATCTCAGTGCTCCAACAATACGCTGAACTAGCAACTGAGAACAGATGCTCTCTCCAGTCTTGTATAATTTTGACCCGGCCGCAGAGATATTTCTAGTACTTCTGCAAATTACCTGGAAGGCATGCATGAGGGCCGGATATGGTTACCGCTACGTATGAAATTAATTACAGTTTTTCAATTACAATACCCATTACAGTTATACAGGGACTGGACCAAAATTTCGCCAAATGGTCGCCAAAGCGTAGACCTTTCCCTTATATCCTTGCTTTTCCAGCGTAGCATCGTCTCTCTAGATTTTCATGTTACATTATACAGAAAAATACGACAATTTCACATGTAATGGCGTTAAAATCATCTATTTATGCGCAAAATTCGTAACATAATAAATTTTAATAGCTACATTACTGTTGGTTTATTAATGATATTTTGAAGTTATCAGGTTCAATGTTCCGTCTTACTTTCTTCGGGAACATGCAAGGACCTGACTCGGAACAGAGAGCTTACTAAAGCTATGTTCAATCACTGTGGGAAGTAGACAGGATACGCAAGAAGGGTATACAAAACCCTTTATTTTTCTCTATTTACAATAACTTCCGTACTTCGGAATACACAGACCCGCTACTTGTGGTCTAAACGTAAAAATATAAAAATAAAACTAAACTCTAATTTAACTTTAAAATAATAAACGTGGAAGATTGGCCTTATATTAACAGGAAGCCGTATGTAGTACAGAGAACTGTGAACACTACAATACGTTTAAAAATTATCAAGAGGATTAAAACCTCTGGCCTGGAAGGCAACCAGCAACTGAGTAAAACTTCTAAGGTAAGCGGCCTGCTTCGACTCACTGCTTCCTCTCTCTCGCTTGGCAAAAAGCCACAGCTTAAATACTTGGCGTTCGCCAGACAAACTTTGCATAAATACATTAACGTTTATAATTCTGGCCGGAAGTAGAAAATAAGAAGTGATAGTAAAGATTTAAAATAAAATAAACGTTAGTAAAACTTAAGATCCTTACAAAGTGAGGTTTCTCTATTGAAACAGTAACGTTTAAGCTATTATTTATTACATTTAAATTATTTCTGTATTTCGGTTTTATGCTTAAAAGTGATTAAAATTTTATTTCACGCAGTTTGATAATCTGTCGGAAATACAGAACATCTCTACCAGTGCACTCAACGTCCTAGCTAGCCTTGCCCCCACCATTTCATAATATAAAAAGAAAATACCATAGTTCACTCACTTAGACTGTACACCAATGCATCTCTATGAGCAGAGAATTCATCAGCATAATAATTCAACAGTACTCTGCCACCAGGCAGAATTCGACCTTGATACGAAACTACAAGCTCCATCAACTCTTGAGTAACATGAGGTGCATACTTGTAAGACATTTATTTAATTAACTAGTTATTTTATGTTTAGAATTTAAATTGTCACTTTTCCATTTTCTTTCCAGAATGCAAATTTTAGCTCGCGACGTATTTAAATGAGATAGAAAGAGGTAGTATTCAAGAAAAGGTTCTGAGAAGTTCTAGATTGCTTACATAGAGGGCGTTCCGCCTGCTGAAGACGATGTTACTTGCTTCAGTTCTACAATAGCGTTTTCTCTACGACATTGTTTTTAATCTTGCCAATAGTGCTGTAACTTCAGTGCAGGTTTCAGTCGCTTGTGCGTTAATTATTTCTGGGTAGCCATTGGCCAATTTATAAACTTAGATTGATTTTAAATTTGAATATCCTACTTTTGAGTTTGGGCACCAGAATTACCTTCTATTCAACTATTTGAGTTCTTAATAAAAATTCTTTTGCACCCTTCTTACATTCTGTTTGATCAACTAGATATAGAGATAAATTGCTTAAGTCTCTAAAAGACTTGACTTACAGCAAGCTACTGAAGAGAGTGACTTACAGCTCTACATACTGATGGATCAAAGGGTGACCAAGGCACAAGCTGTAGCTTCTGTGTGATACGAAGCACCAGCAGTGTATTTACCTGGGTACGAAGACTAAATTCTGTCAATACAGTGTTTCAGGCTGAGTATGTAGTACTTAAAGCAGCAAGTTCACTACAACATTCTATTTGGCTACAAATTAACCATATTTTCTGACTTAGCGTCAAGTCTCTACTTTGTACAAGGTTGGAAATTTAGGAACATCGTAATTAAGGAAATCCAGATAACTCTCCTCGCTGGTAAATATCAGACCATAACTGCCGTTGATCTGTGCACACACTCGGTGCACGAAAATGCCAAATTTACAGCCACTGACGAAAAAATACATGTACATGCCATATCCGAAGTAGCCGATGAAAGTGACCACCAGAACCCTTTTAATGGAACAAAGCAAAGTTTCTGGGAGAAAGACGACACTGACAGGAGAGTGCATAATTATATTCCCAACATCAGAGATAAATTACGCAGTAGTACTTCAAAGCTGACACAGTTCCTGATGGGACATGGCCCATAAATGAACTACTTACCGTATTTGACGGCATATAAGACGCACCCTTATTTAGAAGGCCACACACGAAAAATATGTTTCAATAGTCCGAACACAATACCTTAAAATGTGGTTTCTTTTAGTTCTCACGTTTCGTGAAAGCCAAATAAACAATCATTGAATGCAATTACCAAACATATTTTTATTAAGGAAAACTAACAAACGGCAAGCTACTTTTTTTCGGTAGGTGGTGGACCGAAATCCCTTGCTGTGCTCTGTTTCCATGCACTTTGGCGTAGTTTAACACCCCTAGTTTATACTGAATTCTATAGCTTAATCTTTTGTTTCCTGTAGTCATATTTTCCAGGGTATTTTTTTAAACAAACAGTTTTAAGCACCGACACATTTATACTGGGTAGCACCGATACCGACACGTGTGTCGGCCGAGTCAAAGAAAGTCTATGTAAAGAAGGAAAGGCTCCATAGACGTAATGTGACCGTCGAACCTGTTCGAACTTCGACATCAGCTTCTAACTTTGGAGCTTTTTGGCGACAGATATTTCACGAATGAGCAAAATAATTATGGCAGATGTAGAAAAAGGTATGTGTGTCTAGACCTTTATCCGGGCTAAAAATAGCATTCAGTACTGAAAGTTAACCTGTGTCCCTCACGTATAAGACGCAGGTAACTTTTTTGAGACCAAATTTAGGAAAAAAAGTGCGTCTTATATGCCGTCAAATACGGTATTTACCTACTATAGTTTCAACTTTCGGAACAGTGGGCAGTGCATATTTGGAGGGGCTGGAATCCCTGACCATTGTATTTTTGACTGCCTGGAAACAAACATGTATCTGAATGTACTGAATTATGCTGGAAATTGAACTCTTTGTAGTTCGATCATTCTCCCTTTATCATTATACAGATCAACAGGCCTGAATAATAGTAAATGTAAAATTTTATCTCAATTCAAATATTATAATGCATATTCCGCGTAACAAGTGTTCTTGGTCAGATTCATGTTTGTGGTTTTTGATGTGGTATTATGAATATGATTCTCCATTAGGACACCTGTCGTTTTGTAATACGTTTTAGTTATTATCTTGTAGAGACATTAGGTACTTGAGAAGCAGGCAAGATGAAAAATGAGCAATTGCCTTCCCCAGGAATCGAACCACGGACCTCTGGAATATTGGTCCAGAGTGCAGAACCACTACACCACGAAGGGTCGCTAGGAAGGTGGGAGAAATACCTTATAATCTTTATTAATTTCGTTTTGTGTTGTTAGTCTTGGTTATCAGTTTATCTATTCCATCTATTCTAGTTGTTTATTCATGCTAAATGAGAGTGCATTAACATATTATTAAGAGAATGAATTTTTTAATGTAAATACGTAAAATATTCTGTTGCATCAACTGAAAAAGGAAACACGCCAATATAAAATTTAAAATTAAGCGGTTTTTTGCTTCTGAAGAAGATGGAACTGTACCTGATAGCCTCAAAGTGATAAGAGTTTTACTAGAATCTACGTGAAACTAAGATTGCGTTGCTTTGCTAAATTTTGAACTTTGTTGCAGCTTTGTATGATATTTTTAACTACTTTTTACCGTTTTTTATCTTTAAAAAACAAGAACGTAGGAATTAAATTTGTTCTTCCAATAATTAAGAGGAAAATAGCCATTACTATTATTTTTCATTAATTATTCTCTTCCTTCCTAAAAAGAGCATTTTGTTTCAGAAAATATACAAGTTGTAATTTTGTTTGCAATAAAATACTTTCTATCAGTAAATCAAAGCCTTAAAAGACATCAACTCTTAACATTTCCGAACAATTTCCGGGTCAAAGCATATCAGGGAGCGACTGGTAAATGTATAAACACTAAAGCGATAAGATGACTCTTATGTCCTTCCGACGCTGTTCCTGAAAGGAAATGAAGTGATGAAAATTGCTCGCAGCAGTTTCACTTCTCGTACAGAATATTCAGTTGGGATTTACTTTCAAAATATTGATTTCTAAAACTGTTTACTTCGATTCAGTTTCACATTTTGGTAGATACTACTGAATGTTTTCCTAAAGGAATGCATTTTATGTTCTCTAATATTTTCGGTCACTAGTTATAGTTTAAAAATATTTATAACTAAAACTAATAATTTATTTGCATTTTGCCAGACCTGTGGTAGTTCTCTGTTTAAAGGCACTAAAAATGAATAAGACCAAAGCTCAACTTTTCATAATTTTTACATTTTTGCTCTATCATATGTCCTTCGCGGATGAAAAAGAAGAAGATGCGATTGTACATTATTTAAACAACAGTAGTTTTGTGCAAGGAAAAGCTGAAATAGTTTTCCTGTTGGATAGATCTGGCAGTATTGGAGCAGCAAATTTTGAAGAAGAAAAAGGTTTCGTGGAATCTTTCTTAACACATATCGTTGTGGATGTAAATGCAACACGAGTAGCAGTTATCAGTTACAGTGATAATGCTGGTAAGTACTGAATTTTTAATATTTTTGTAATAATGAAACCAAATTAACTAAGTCATAAACATAATCACTTTATTATTCCCACAGTTTTCTGAATTGATGCTGGCTTAAGGGAATAGTTATATTAGAAAGTAAAGAAATACATAAAATTCTTAATTTGATAAAAATTTGAAATTCCCGAATGGCAACGTATTCGAATATAGTAAGAAAACGTTTATCTTCTTTCTGAATTTTTTATTAAAACATGGAATATTTGCTTAGTTTTACCGCAGAACAATTTAATTATTATTCTTTTAGTGCAGCTTAAACATATCACTAAGTGTAAAGACAATATGCAAGCTATTTCTTTCTTGGTAGCGCGTTTAAATACTTTGTCTCTTCTTATATTCGAGCCATTACGATAAATATTGTAGCGATATTTTAGCCTTAGAATAAAAGTTCGAGCTGTCATTGTAAGGTTGAGAGGTTGAGAAATGATGGTGAAAATAAAGCAGAAACAAAAAAAAAATTTCATCCACTGTTTTAAGAAAAAAGTACTTTTTAATGTTTATTGAAATATTCGCAACAAAAGCAGTATCAGAGAGAAATAACTAATTTATTAATGATATAAATAAACAGTAATATTAAATTTACAGTACCAGTGCGTCACAAAGAAATATTTTTGCTTTAACATTGAAAAACCAGAATTATTCATTTATGTTATTAAAAAAGAAAATGCAAGTTTCTATTCGTATTAAAGGACTCTTTTTCTGTGGACCCATTTTCTGCATTAAGTGAGAAAATATTTTAATTAAATACCTGCAATACACTCGTAGAAAAATTTACAAAACTCACTATAATTTGAATGATTTTGCAGCTACATGGAATTTGCATTAAATCTTATTTTGTCATACATAACATATCTACAAAATACCGAGTTGCTATTTCTTCAAAAAATAAATTTAAATAATAACACAGGAAATGAGATGTAAAGTGAGATAGGAAAACGCCGTAGTTACAGCCTTTTAGAGACGCATAGAAAAGCTATCAAAGTGCGTGCATTTCCTAATCGTAATGCAAGCTTTACAGCTATTTTCCGTAATGTGTAGTAGACTGTCCAGAAGTTTCTGTTATAACAAAGTGTATTCGCAATGAAAAGCGCCTCTAAGCTCCTGGGGTTCAATGATATAAGTAGGCATACTTGCGTGTCCAACATATCTTCTATCATATTTAAATCCGTAGAATATGCGGTCCACTAGATTCGCTGAATTCCTTTTTCTTCAAGATAATCGGTCGTTAGTGCATCGCAATGGGGAAAAGCAATTATTGTCCATTAGTAGGACTTTATTACTGACTCTACTAAACAATTTGATGTAAGGCTCGAAAACCTCATATCTTTATATTTTAACATTTATAGTTACACTCTTAAAAAGTGTATAAATTTGATGGGTGGTCATTTAAAATGATGCCCGGCCATATCATGATTCCACCCAGTACCAATCCCAGAAGCAAATTAAAACTGCCAACTTTACAGAAATATGTTTGATAATCATTTCGCCGCTCTTAAATTTGGGCCGCTGAGATGCTGTGCACTCTTTTGCCTCCCTCTAGAATCGGCCCTGATTCCACCAATTTTGAACTTACTGGATATACGGATTTTTCATATTTTTCAGGCATGTGTTTTATTTCTTCTAGATTTTAATACGTTTGGACGTCATTTTACGTCTGGTACGAAAAATGAGTCTTACCAGTAAAGAGAGAGCTCGGTACCAGTTTGTGGTACTCCATTCATTATTATCTCAGCATCAGGGCAGCTCGAGTTAGTGGGACAAAAATCATGGGTTTCCTTGCATAGAATTCACTTTCATGCAGTTTGTCACTCACGGTATACCAATAGTTTCGTTCTCGTACTGCAGGGAATTGCCTAGCATTCTGGGTTGAAGTCAGTTGCCTATTTATTTTAGTAAAGATTGCCAAATAATGGTCCTGAGAGTCTACTTTGACACGTTTTTCACCTTCACTTGGTTGTCTGTATTCATCACCAAACATTAAACCATTTCCATTGACATTTTTTATTGTTTTTATGTCTAAAATTGTCTTTATATACACCTGTGTCAATGTCTGTCTGCTTTCACTTTCCCAGTTCCACGATATTTCACACAATCTGTTAGATGCCTTCTTAACGCCTTGTTCTTCCTTCCAAATGTGAAATGTTTAGACAGTTGCTCGTACAATACTTGAAATCAGAATTATAAGTATTTGTATATTTCTGTGCAACTAAGGTGAATCTTACTGGATAACTTGATAACGCTGGCCCTCAACTACCATCGTGTTTCATTGGACTTCACAGAACTAGGTTATGGATGTGACAAAAAATTCGGTTTAATTCTTCTGCAATTAAAATTCTACATGAATGTATTTTACATAATTTCATATCGAAACGTTTAAAATATTTGCATGTCCCATCGTTAATTTAAATAATTTTCCATAATTCAGTCTACGTATAAGATATTAACTCAAAACCTAACAGTGACGCTAATAGTACTTCACAGTAAATTATGTGAGGAAAGTGTTTTTGAAGTAGGATTTCGCCGAAATGTTTTTGAAATGAAGAAAAAAAAGCATCTGCTCATACGCAGTGCTTTATTTATGCGTTACAGATGTCAACTTCAGACGCAGCTTTTATTAGCTTTCGCAATATTTTTTTCTCTAATCTTTCCGTTTAAACTTTTTTATGACCAAGGTCACGAAAAAAACTTTTTTAAGGTATTCGCAAATAAAGTCTTCAATTCCAGTATTAAATGTAAGACAAGAATAAATATATTAATAGAATTATTAATCACGAATTCAATAATTACAAATTAATAAAAATGTATACATACACTGCGACCTTTCATAGCGATCATCCCTGAACTTTCCAAGTATTCTTAAGAACATAAATAAACAATTTAACGTCACCTTTCTAAGAATAAAATCGTATGAAATTGCTCAGAGTTATTTCGAAGGGTTTCTCTGTAAAGTTGTATAATTATACAACTAAAAAAAAATTTCAGTTTTGCGATCCAATAAAATTTGTCTCTCGATTCGCAGTTTAAGAGCTCTTGATCTATAAAATGTAAAAATACGTGCACACTCTGCACGAATCTGTGACTCTGTCTTCCTTCTCTGTAACTTCATAGCGGAAAGAAATAAATTTCTTTATTTGAATCTGATGAACTTGCTTCAAAGATGAAGAAATGCTTCAAAGATGAAGAAATGCTTCAAAGAAATGTGTTCTCTGACTTGATATCCAGGCTTTAGGCACACAGAAGAGAACGTTCTGTTCACAGAGCTTTTGTCCCTGAAACAGGAAATGAGGACTGGTGACGTAGTCATGTGGACACTGACAACGGAGACGCAATTCACAGCAAAGAAAACAGCGTTTTAAATTTGACGAACTAGCGTTAAAACGAAACAAAAACTGTGTGAAAGATAGCTATAATTCGGAAAAGACGATGTTACTGCTGTATGCATTTTACATTGAACGTTTAAAAGGTTAATAATGCTTATTCATTAATTAATGACAGATAACGTGCGTTACTATTTATCACAAAGTTTCTTTTTTTATATATATAGATTTTTCCCCTGAGCATTTGTTCACAGCCTTTTCTTCATCTGCATACTATCTGGGAGAATTTTTAAGATAACTAGTGTAACAGTTTTTTTAAGTTAGCAAAAAGGCAACCTTAGATTACCATAGTTTTTAACATGCGTGGCAATTCTATTTTCCTTGTACTAAAGAAGAGGAACTTATGTTTGATTGCTCTTGAAATCGAAAGTTTTATTCAAAATTTAATCTAAGCTAAGGCTGCTTTTTTCCCTCATTATATATATTACATTGGCATGTTTCTCTTTCGATTCTATGTATAACAGCTATTTTTAAAATATTTTTTTATTTTATACTCATGTCTGTATCACTTACATTACATTTAAATATAGTATGCAAGACTGTTGTCTTAAATTTGGTAACATAGTTTTAATCACAGTATCTAAAGAGAACGAGTTATTTTTTTAAAGAAAGGGCTAAGGAGGAAGGTCTCTTTATGCGGAATTACTTCGATGTTTAACACGATTATAAATTATCTAAAATTTTAACTAGCTTTGTTGTCTAAATTTCGCTATTTGAGATTTTAATTTTTGAATTTATGATACAAAATTGTTTCTGGACATCATTCTCATTGAGCAGCCATTCTAAAGATATTTTTTCATTGTTCAATATTTCAACACAATATAATAAGAATATTAGTTTCCCTTCAAATAATCAATGTATTTTTGTTTATCTTTACAATTAGGACATTCAGGAATATTTACATCGTCATTTGGGAGTTCTGTTTTGAAAGCACTCATATCAGATTTATTGCTGGAACCATCATTTTCGCAACGGACTCAAAATGAATTTTTTTAGAACTTAATTTGGGTAGTCTTTTAAAAGTACGGTGCATTATTTTTCTTTTCTTCTGCTCTTACGTTTGGTGTTATTGTTTTTACTGTGCATGACAAAGTTACTTTCGGCACAGCACTGGATTTTAACAGTTTCTATGTGGCAGTCCAACCAAGCGAATTTAATTCCATCTTCATATTCACTGCACAGAAAATGTTCACTCTAAATTCTTGCGTTTTTCACCTTAATAGAAACCTGTCTTCGATAATGAAGTATCTACTTTTTCTCAAAAGCAAATTGTCCAATAGGAAAAAATGAAATACGATATCCCTTTTCTCATTTTTATGAGTGTACGACACTTTTGCTACAGCGCAAGAAGACATATTGCATAAATGATACAACGCAGAATTTAAAAGAAAATTTACTAAAACTATAATTACAAAATTTTTTTAAATATTTACGTTACTCAAAAACAAATATTCATGATTAAAATTAATTCGGATATCCACATCACTGGATAATCACTTTGCAGCAAAATAAAACTACTATTTGAAACGCACGTAGTCAGAGCTGATGTAGCCATGGACCTTACAAGGTCTTACAAGGACCTTACTCTCTTACAAGGTCCATGGATGTAGCTTAGTGACGCCAGACTACTTCTTATTAACTCCCCCTATGAGAGCCGCGTCAGCGAGAGGTCAGTCAGAGGAATGAATGAGCCCTTCTCTTTAACCCTAATGCATACAGTTAGTTAGTTAATGAAAAAGCAATTAAAAAAGTAAAAATTAAGTTATACGGAACTGTTTAGGAGAATAAAATCAAAAATCAAAGTAGTGAAGGCTTAATTATGCAAAATTTTTATTTAATTACGTTCATTCAAAGAAAATTACGAAAGTTAATCTTCAGAAGCTATCATAGATTTTAGCTACTTAATCGAAATAAAACTTCATAAAATTAAATCTTGTCGTTTCTAATTATTGTAATATTCTTTTCAGAACGCCATATTGATTTCCTGCGTGAACCGAAGAGTAAGTGCTTCCTGTCTCAAGAACTCCAGGATGTCGTCTTCAAAAATAGTGGAGCTACTAACACAGCAGCAGCAATACAAGAAGCTGCTCTGGTGTTTGAAAATGCACGTCCCAATGTAAATAAGGTAAAAATAACATTCTTATTGTAGCTTTACTAATATTGAACTCAAAAATATTACTTACTTATTATTTTTTGGTAAGCACAAGGTTACTACTGGAAGAATATTTTTTGAATCCGGCTCCGAATATTTAAGGAACGCTTATTTCTCCCTTTATTAGTTCCAGTCTATAATTCACTCAAATGATAAAACTTTTTAACAGTAGTAAACTAATTTCTAGTTCAGTTACAGTTAATGACTGATTGTAATGTTTAGGGCTTGATATTATATGTTAGGAAAACATCACTCAGTTATTATTAAAAACTTCGTTTTACTTTTCTCGGTAAAAGCAAGCCACTTTCATACATGTTTCCTTATCAGAAATTAATCTACTATTACTGCAATTAAAGGTTACATTAATTTAACTTCTGAGAGATTCATGCTACCTAAATTGGTTGTTATAAATTTAAAATAAAAATTCTCATCACTGAACTAAATGTCTGGTCTGATAAGTCTGCATCAAAATAAGTTTACTTTCTTAGATCACAATCTGCTTTTGCTAGTTGATAATACTTCTGTTTCCTAAAAAAAGGAATTTGTCACTCTTTTGACATTCTTTATTGTATTACATAGTTAATTCGTTTCAGCAGATAAAAGTGTGAGTAATAAATTTCTCATTTTATTATTTCTGTACTTAATAAAAATGTATTTTTTATTTAATACAAAAAGTTAAAAAGCTTTTATTTATAATTCTAAAATAACTCGGGAAATGTTAATCCTTAACTGTTAACAGTTTATTTTCTCGGATTCATTTTTGTGCTAAATACCCCAGAATTAATCCCAAATTAATAAAGTTAATTATAAAGTTATTTTTACTATTGAAACCGATACTTTGAAACTTATACTTTGACCTTTTACTATTGAAATTATAAAGATATGCTCTTTTAAATATTTTGTGATATTGCTGTTGAATTCAATTTTATGGCTTAAGTGTGAAGAACATAAATAAAGGCAACACACAAAACGTGAAAAAAACCTCCCCTTGGGTGTAATCTAAAATCTGAAAGCTTTAAAAAAAATCTTCTGTAATTTTATTCGCTTAAGATTATTTAAATGTTATTATCATCTTTCAGTCTTTTGGCAAAACATTTATCGACATCATAATGATGTTTTATCATATTTATGTACGGCTAGCTCGGAAGGTCTAGAGTTTGAATCCCAGCGACGAGGGCATAGCTCATATTTCTTGCTTTAAAAAAAAACAGACTCTACACATTGTACGTTTCAGATTTTATAAAAGATTAATCATCGCCAATGATAAATCATTTTCAAATCATGATGTAACTAGCCTAATATTTTTGTCATTTAATGTTTAGAGAAAAATTCTGATAAAATATTTGACAACTTTATGCTTACGTAATTTTTTTAACTGAAAAAACAAGCTTTTGACAACAGCTGCGCTTTATCCACATTTTATTTAATAACTTTTGTTTTTATTTCTTCTTTTCTTTTTTCTTCACACAAATGAAGGTCTCTGTCACGGCCAAGGTAGTTCCTTTTCAACAAGTTGTCACACGTTAACATAATTCGCGACACTATGTGCGCAGTCGAAACATGTCGAACACACTTGTTTTCTTTGCGATTGGCCAATGGGGAAAAAAACTCAAGAATATTGGAAAGTCCCGAAGATCTGAGGCACGGTGATGAAACTTGCAATGACTGAATCATACAGAAGGCGCATAATCAATTCAATTCGCATCATAACAAGTTGATTAATTTGTAATTTCTAGCACTGCATGTTTTACTTTCTTATAAATTAATACTGTAAAATATGCCAAAGATTAAAAACGATATTCCCTTTTTTGCAGTTAAAAGGAAGGAACGTAAATATATCTTTTATGCCTTTAGATTTTCAAAAAATATTTAAATTTACCAAAAGGTAATTTTATCATTAGCAGTGCCAAAATTTACTTTTTCCACCTGTATTCCCTTTTGTTAGAAACGTAATATTCATTCATCATTTATTCATTTCTCAAATTTATGAAGAATTTTCATTTGGTTTCGTAAAGTAGTCATATTAACCTGATTTCAGCAGTTATTTGAATCACTTAATACATTTATGACTGACATGTAATGTATCAAGTGGTAAATACACAATAATAAACTATGTACACTGAAAGATTTAAATTTACTACTTCATATGATTCTGAATTGATATTATACGGTATTTTCTCCCTACTTTCCGCCTGCCTTCGTGGTGTAACGGTAGCACATTCTTTGCGTATTCGAGAGGTCCAGTTTCGAGTCACGGTAGCATATTTCACAAGTGCACATCGGCGTAGCTACTGAGAGAAGGGTTTCGAAAATGGACTAATGAACTGCTATTGCTCTTGTGACGCTAAATCTCGTAGTTCTTTCGTTTTCTTAAGAGAATTTAGGTGTATATATTTTTTTAATTGAGCTGAGAATTACTGAAAGTGTTACAATGAATCTAGTATTTTTTTTATTTCAGTGCTTGCATTCTTTTGATTTTTAAAGTGTAAGATTCAAAATACATATGATCTGATTATATCCATTGTTAACATTAAAAATTATATCTGAGTAAACTGAATATACTCGTCGTGAATACGATAAATTCACTCTATTTCATGGGTATTTCTTGTGTAGACAGTACATTTAAGAGTGAGCAGTTATTAAATGTGAAATTTAACACACTAAATGTATTCGAATGCAAATTAGTAAAGTTCACTTTGAATAAAATTCTGCATTGGTTATTATTATAGAACATCTTTTTCATATGGACTGCAATAAAAAGTGCTGACTTCTATTTACTTATATAATTGGTGTAAATATTTTTCTCATACGCATAGTTTTATGTAAAGTTACGTAAAGTTATGTAAAGTTTAGTTATTTTACGCATAATTTTATGAGCATTTGAGCTCAGATCTTTATCACGTATTTCTTTTTACATCTTATTTACCACTTATTAAGTAATATTTCAATTGATATTTTTGCAAAGTATCCAACATGTGTTTGTATTTATTTCAACCAGGTAGTGAAATCTTCAAAATTTCCTATAATTGATTTAACTTCGCAATGAAAAGTTTCAGAAGCAATCGATGATGCTTTAATTATTTTGTATAGAATATTTTCAACCATCTTGCTTAAATCTTAAAGCACGCGAAAGGTCATGTGACATGACAGAAATATTACTGGATGCTCATTGGTTCATCCTAGAAGCCACTCCTTCGGTGGCTACACAGATGTGCACTTGTGAAATATGCGTCCCGGTGACGGCATTGCACATTTTTCATGCCTCCTGCATAAAAAAAAAAAAAAAAAAAAAAAAAAAAAACAGGGTTTCAAAATATAAATAGTTTTATAATAAACAGAAATCTATGAAAATACATATTTCGTCATGTCTTTAAAACAAATAGAAAATTTCACTGCTTCACGATCAGTAGAAATTCTCTTCATGTTCCAAGAAAACCCATATTGCATATGAATTTTATCTGAACATGAAGACTAGACTACTACTGTTATTATACTTATTGTAATTCATTCTACTTTTATGCCCACAAAGGCCTGAAGTGACGCGTATAAAATTGAATATAAGTGATATGTGTGTCTGAAAGTCATTATTTTATGATGAACTGCCCATTAAATTCTAAACACAAAATACAAATCTGGTAAAACCCAGGCATCATTCAATATTTCTACAAGAATATTTTTATATCATTGAAGTCTGACATATAAATATCAGAGGTCTTAATGCGAAAATCTACTTCGCAGTATAATTTGAATAAAATGACTTTATGTCAATCAGTGAATAAAGAGGGTGTTTTGGTCGTTGATTTTCAGAGTTGTGCCCCACAATAGCTATTTTTTAACTCTCTTAGACGATATATAATATAACAGTCTTCAAAACGAAAGTTCAACACATGAGTTTTCTGATTTTTGGATTATTAATTATCTATATTTCTCTTTAATATTCATTCTGGAATCAGTTTTTTAGGTTCCTAAGATACTCAAAGGAAAAAACCTGACTAATTAAGAAAACTCTAGGCTTCCAGGCTTTCTGACTTGAAAAGCATTCACGAGAACTCCGGCAGAAGACACGACACTTCTGCGAAATTAATGTATCAAACTTTCTCATCTATTAAATTGCGTTTAAATATGCTACACTTAAGAGAAAAATTACTTTTGCATGATTATAGTTCGTGACATTCTTATGATTTCTGATACAGTATGACTAAAGCAGGAACTGTGAATGTGGATTTGTGTTAAGAGTGAAATGTGAAAGTGAAGCGTTTAAAAGTGATTGCTGTTTTAAGCATAAAATGACTACGATTATTACTGTCATGTTCAAAGTGATAAAAACAAGCGAACCTTAGTTGCCAGCATCATCATTTGTCACGAAAGGAATTGTTCCATTCCCCACTTCTATAATGCGATGTTTTGACTTAAGTTTTACATCTGAGAGAAAAGTACACTGTGCCGAGTAGAACTGGAGAGAGCATAAGCAGAAAAATTACAGTTTTAATATCTTAGCAAGAATTTTAATATCTTGATATTGTTCTGAAAATTACTTTACGAAAGAAACACATTTATATAAATTTAAACTAATTAAACATTTTACATTCATATCTTTTACAGGTAATAATTTTGATAACAGATGGATTTTCTAACAAAGGAGGAGATCCAGTACCTCACGCAGCGAAGCTTAAACAAATGGGAGTTCAAATATTTGCATTCGGTATTGGACGCTTCCTAAAGACAGAACTGCAAAGCTTGGCCAGTAGTCCAAATCATGCTTTCAGCTCCTCCGATTTCAAAGAATTCAAGAGACTGGCAAGAAAAATTCGAGGAGGTGAGAAAAAGAGGTTTTCACGAGAAATTATCTCTGAATATCACAATATTCGTCAAGATTTCCTTAATTTAGATCACTTGTAAGACTTTATAACAAGGAATATTTATTTAGATTTAAATTTCAAATACCTTCTTCTAGCTTAGCGGCTTAACTATTAACTTAAACTACATAATATTTTATTTCGTTAGCTAAAATTTTATTCGTTATTTTTATGGATTAGAGTAAAGTACATTGCTGATTGTCCATAATAAAACAAACTTATGAACAGTCATGAAAGATACAACATTGAGAAGTCTAATAAACCCAAAATTTCTCAGAAGTAAGAAGTATACGAGGGCTATCCAGAAAGTAGATTACGTTTTGGAATAAAAAAATAAACAAAGTATAGGAAACAAATTTTATTATATACAGATGAAAGCCACACTCAAATACTACTTTTCTACATAGTCACCATACAAATTAAGGCATTTATCGTAGCGATGTACGAGCTTGGAAATTCCTTCGTCGAAAAATTCGGCCGCCTGCGCCTTCAACCACTTCGTTACCTCTTCTTGCAGCTGCTCGTACATTGTTGCATTTATAAGATTGTTTGAAATTAATTAATTATGAATTTCAATTTTTGATCTTCGGGAAATATTAGTTCTACATTTCTTACTTTATGTCTTAATGATAATTTTTCTGAAGCTTAATGCGCGAAAGCACTAGGCATGTTTATATTTTGTTTTCAAAAGTATTATTTTGTAATTATATATATATATATCAAAATTCTTTGGCTTTCTATTTTAATTTGGTTATTTTACTTTTCCATCCTAACAATAGTTACTGCTTATAATAAATCTCTCTAAACTGTGTCATTCAAGCTTAATGCTTTTAACATGATTTTTACATAACGCTAACGATACAGTTTCTTACATAAAGCTCTAGCTTATATTAATATCAAATTTACAAATCGGAACTTAAAATTAATCAGTATGGAGAAAGCTCAACTGAAACTAAATAATTAAAATCGTAAAAACAACCTTGTATTTAGCGTAAGTATATTGAAACACTCAATCGATTTCGAGGGCAGCTAAAGGTCCCTCCTCATCAGGAGAAAGAAATACCTAGAAAGAAGAAAAATAAAGGGGAAGGAGTCTCAAAAACACGTGGTCCTTATAAGCACTGCACGTGGTTATAACCGGATTTTTTTTTTTTAAATCAGAGTTACACTGGCCGCCTACTTTTACTGAGCCAGGCTATCTGATCAAACACGTAACACAAAGGACAAGAAAAATTAGCGAAGTTAAAAATAGGCAGCGAGGGGCAACTGCACCTTCACGCTCAAAATCTGAACTTCGAATGAAACTAAATAGTTTTTTAATTAAGTTTTTATCTTTGAACCATTGTATTCCGCTTTCGTATCGATAACTTCCAAGCTTATTCTGCTTCTGCACTTTCTTTCTTCACATACTAAAGACGCAAAAATTAAATAAAGAACAGGAGCTTGAAATTTATGTTGGTAAGATTTTGCAAGTAAAGATTACAGTTTCCAAAACTTTACCCGTTTAAATTTTATTTGATTAACAGACTCTGTAGCACTGTTTTACTTGCTAGCTGTAAATTGTAACTAACTAGCAAATTTAAATTTGAAAGCAAACTTTGTACATTCAAAAAAGTATATTTAATTAAAACACAAACGCTATATATAATAATTACATGCCAAAATTAATAAAAAGTAACATGAAGAAATTTACTTTAGGACAAGAGAAAAAGTTATGTTCATGCAAAAATTCGTCGAATTGTTAGTTTTTTTTAAATCGTTTTCTTTTAAAAATTTTTCTTACTGTGTAGGGTTTATATTTATTTTAACTAACATTTATTTTAAGTTTAAACTATCTTTCCTGTCAAGCCTTACTTTCCCCTGGAATTGCCAATGCCAGAGTATGTAAATTTTAGTAGAACGCGCAAGGATTCAAATTATCACCGGAAGTATTCTGAGTTAAATAGAAAGGAACGAGTGCGAAATTGTGCTTTCTTACTTCACGAGAGTGGAGGTGGCTAGTTAGGAATTGAAAAACCACGCATTTCGGCCTGTGTGCTTGCCTCGGCAAATTGTTAATCTTTCAACGTAATATTCAGAGTTTGCTGAATTATCAGCGGTATTTTAGAACGCGGTGAGGTTAGTTACGTTTAGAGAGCCTCATAGTTAGTCGCTTGTTATTATCTCTTTTTAGTTTCTTATTTTTATTTTACCGCCGGGTCGGCGTAGTTTGTGAGCGTCAAGAGCACGCATTTGTAATTTCTAAAGTTGAATAAAAAGGGACTTAAACCCTTCTCAAGACTCTGTCTAATTTCCAGTTTTCAGCAGTCACCACTTTGTTGCGTGCAGGTTGGAAGCGCGCAACTTTACAACTGTTACCATTTTTCGTTAGGTTACAACACTAATTTTTATTTATTTTTATTTTTTAATATTAGAGAAAACAAAAGACTTGCGTTTGGCGTAAATTTTAATTCGATTCGAAGCCAAACAGGTACAGGTCCCTCTTTGTCAGGGGCAAAATAAATCTGCTAATCTGGGGACCTGCACCTTTTCGCACCACTAGGCTTGATTTTCAGTTATCTTTAGCCTTACATTTTATTTCGCGTGCTCTTAATTTGCGTACCTTTTTAGTTTAAGCGAATGTATGACTTGAATGAAAAAGAACATAAGACAATTTTAAATTACATTTAACTGTTAAGAAAACGTTGAACGAGTCATGTCAACTTTAAGCAGCAGAATTAAACTGTTAGTCAGCAGGCATGACTTTAGTGTAATTAATATATTATTAAGGGCAGTGATTTCGAATTTCTGATTGCGATGCTTTAAAAGTAACATAATAAATATTCAGAAACTTTCTTCCTTTAGATCCTCATGAAGTATCCTGGTCTGGACAAGCATCACAACCGAACTGTGATCACTTGTGCGAAAGTCCTTACAAGGGAGACCCAAATGACCCAGGATGCTGTGATCATGATGCTAGATGTTCATGTGCTCTGCTTTCAGGCATGCATACATGTGTTTGCGGACCAGGTTATTATGGACTGTCTGGCCTCATGGGACAATGTAGAGGTATAAAACTTTATAAAATTCATTAATATTAAGAATAATCTGGGAAAGAAAATACTGACTATGATTAAGAGTGACAAGAATGGATGCAATGCATAAAAAATACTAATATTCGATCTCTGTTGGCAATCTAGAATATAGAATAAATATCAGATTTTGAGTAAGGCCGTATACCAAAACATCAATTAATATTATTTTGCATGCTGCAAAATACTATCAGATATATTCAAATAGAGTGTTTTTAATTATAAAACAAAAGATGAATATTTCTTACTTTAAAATTCTAAATTCACAGAATATTTTATTACGCAAGAAATGCAAATTGTACAATAAAATTTATCATATAATTTATTTGTCAAATGAAAGGGCAACATTTCAAAAAATGTAAATGCTTCAAAATATTTAAAGCGATGCAGTGTAATTAAAGTAAAATGTATGCTTCTGTTAATAATAATATAACAAAAATAATTTAAGTAACCATGCAGATATGAACAACTTAAAATACCGAATTATTTTAAAGTATTGATTTTAAGATTTTGATCTTCTTCTTTATAGAAGTGACATTTTGACATTTTAATCTCTATTATACTTTACAGTCTTTTACAGTAAAGCAACATCTATCCTTAACTTTACGTCTCCTTTCGCAATACAAAACTTTAAACAAAGTTTTGTAACTATCTGAAAGTTACAAAACGTTTTGCGAAAGTATGATATATTTCAGCGACGGTCAATTCTGTACTTTCAAGATCAAATTAAGTTTAAGCTTGTGGCGGAGGATCCTATAATGTGTTTTGTTCAGTAGAATGGTTTTCAATATTTTTTGCCTTATGCACTTCTTTCACTATTATTAAAAGGTAGTTCCTCTTTCCCAAACTTGAAAAATACATCCATACATTTATTTAACTTTAGATTATTTTCTAAGTTGTCATATAAATTAATCAACAAAAAGTATAGTAAATGTTGATAAATACCAAAACTTGAGTAAAAGTAGTTTCTCATATTAATAGAACGAACCTAAATACTTAGTAGCTAAATAAAAGGCTGACCTCATCCTCCCTTCTTCCTCTGACACTATGAAATTGGCCTCTGGTTAAGAACCCCTGGTTTAGTAGGTATTTAGATCTATGTCTTGGAAATACTAGTCATTTCAAAACTTTCTCTTGTATTTATTTCAAAGAATCTTTGTTATAACGTTACCCTAAAATGATTAGAAGTATGAAAACACACAAAATTCGGACAATAAAAATAAATAAATTAAACTCGCCATAACCCACCCGGGTTGGCTGTCCCGATGTTAGAGTTCTTCCTAATGTACGCATTATCTCTGTATTTAGCTTCTGACTTTAGAAACTTAACTAATATTAACTCAGTTCCTTACACGAAACAGATTTTTGGAATTAACTGATTTACTTCTTTGAGCAATCCTACTTTAGAAATGCGACTGAGGAAGATGTCATCTTAAAATTAGAAACTGTTTATAAGTCATTCCGCTTCGCATTGAATTATTGTAGTAATTCATAGTTAAAAGATGCGTCTTTATTCAGCTTGTCCTAGAGGAACTTACAAATCGAAACTGGAGCCGACTCGATCCTGCACGCCTTGCCCTCCTGGAGCTACTACTGCAGAACTTGCCAGTACTTCTGTTAATGACTGTTATTGCAAGGATGGATATTTTGGTGATCCTTCATCAGGAGTACCTTGCACTTGTAAGTAACTCTCTGAAGTTTCTATAACATTTTATAAAGTGCTGTATTTTCTTGAGTTAGCAGTTTTTTAAACTGGTTTTATTAAATCTGTGATTCATTCATTAAATCTGTGATTAAAGTTCATTCCTTTTTATATGATATTACATTATACAAAATAAGATTATTATTAGTTCAAAAGAACCTTTAGCCCGAATGGGCTTTTGCCTGCATATTACTTTAAATGAATCACTTTTAAAGTGTTGCCTTGAAATATTATCGCCCGGCATTACTTTTAAAGAAATTAAATAATGAAGAATCTGCATCAATGTATGTATGTTTCTCGCACGGCGGTAACGGTACGCATATATTTTGTACCGCTTCATGCGCATAAGGAAAAATCCGTACTTGTGATTGGACACAATTTCCGATTACATCATTTTCTCTTGACCTAATGACGTTTAAGTTTTCTTACAGTTTCGTTTTCGTTGAATGACGCGCATGAGTAATACGGAGTGTTACGGAAGCGTGAAAATTATCATTTGTGTTCTTTGAATAATAATGCCAGACAAAAACATTGGCATCCTGTTTATGGAATAATAAAATTTTAAAATTGTTCAAAGATGCTGTTAATAGCAGAAGCAATTTTAAATGCTTAGATTATACAAATAACGGAAATCATAAATTAGTGCAAAACACATTGGATTACACGACGATCTCGACTCAAATATAAAAACATATGTGCTAATAAATATAGCATAATTGAAATTTTGTGGCAAAACGTTCCTTTCACATTGCAGAAAATATTTCCTTTGCAAATGTATTTTATTTTCATGTTAATGTCCACATCTTTTACACTTCTAATATTATGTTGCCTTAAATAAAAGAAAAAAGTGCATTCAGTATATTATCTGAATACAAGATATTGAATACAGTATATTAGCTACTTCGTCGATAACGCATAAACTACAATAGAATAAACGCAATCTTTAAAATACACTACACTTTTTTACCATAGCGACACTCTGGCTCTAGGTTCACTTAAAAGCGTAACATTTCATTCATTTTATAACTCAGAATGAACAAAATTTATATCATTTGAAGAATTATCTAATCGTTGCCATATATTCTATTCAAATGCTATAATAAATCTAAAACGATGTATAAAAGAAAGCAAGCAAACAAACAAACAAAAAAAAAAAAAAAAAAAAAGGAACATTTTTTTCACAGAGGATTTAGTATTTCTCATTCAATTAATTCAGTTCTCAGTTTGTACAAGGCAAAAATACTTAAAAACTAAAAATACTATATTAAAAATTACGAAGTAAATCTGAAACACTTATTTCCTCGAGTAAATTCCAGAACGTATTAAGCATGATTTTATTCGCAATAATAAAAGAAGGCGATATCTTTGTTGTTGCGAAGCTTAGATTCTCGAAATCGGTAAGAAATCCACTATTCTGCCAAGTTTCAAATGTAAACAAACATGGCCGCCAAGGCAAAAATAATTAGGCTTAGCCGCACTTAAACAACTTTAAAATTGTTGTTATTCTTAAAATATTGCATACAGATTTACTAAAGGCATAAAAACCTTAACCGTAAGATAAGAACAAATTAATTCAATCATTTTGAAATCAAAAATTGTACAATTTACAAATATATAAGAGTAAAGAAACTGAAATCACTGAGCCGGGTAGCAGACTGGATATGTATATAACTATATTTATATACGTTTGATGCGGCCGATTGCAACCAAAATACGAGGTGCACATCTACATGTTATAGCAGTCCTATATATAGTCCTATTTATATATATATAAAATTTCAACGTTCTGAGGCTACTAGTTTTTGAGTTATGCGAGATACGTACGTTCGTACAGACATCACGAAAAATTCTCTTCAGAATTACTTTTAAAGCAGTTTTATAATTTTTTTGGAGGAAAAGAGTCTTTTATTCTGTTCTTACGTACAGATATCAAGCAAAAACATCGGTAAATTGCATTCGATAGCGGTCAAAATGGATATTTTCGTTGAAATATGCTGCCTGAAACTTTTCGCGATTACAATACTTCCTTTTTACTTCGTACAAGGAAGTAAAATCTTTAAAAAAAGAAACAGTTTGTGCATTGACGGTATGTAAAACTTTTGCAACAAATTCACGCTTATAAACGCTTACTTTAACTATAAAAAAGTGAACTATAAATGATAGAAATATCATTTAAATGAGATTTTTCATCCTCCGCTTTAACCGGAATTTGGTTTAATCGGCTTAACTCCGGTCGCATTTGGGCATGGTAAGAAGGAATAATGAGTATTTAATAGCTAAGAAGCATGCATATACGTAGTACATCAAAGTAACGAAAGCAAAAAATTGTGATTTCAACCAAAACTTTAGTAGGATCAGTAAGACCTGAAAGTCGATAAACATTGAATCAGTAAAACATAAAAATAGAGGAATCATGAAAGGTAATTCCAGCAGTTCAGCTTTGCTTATCTGTTAAATTTTTAGGGTTTCGAAATCACTTATTTGCCTATAAAGATCTGAAAACAGTTATTATGAACAAAACTATTACTCAAGGCTGATGTTTCTCAAAATGAGACTACCCTACGAATTTGGTTCAAAATAATGACATAGCAGTGAAAAATGTGCAGTGCCTTCGCCAGACTCGACTCCAAATTTTCCGATTGCTAGCCATACATGCTTTCTAATTACACCGTAAAGGCACACAGTAAGAAGAGAGAAAATACCTTACACTCTTCCCCACTGAAATGGTGGCTGGGAAGGAAGAACTCCAGTTGCCAAATCCTGCCGGTGACGGATTATCGTCTACCACCTTTAAATTCGGGCGCCAGCGAAGATTCGTTTAGAATTTTTAAGCCAAGTAACCAAAGAAACCCACAATGCCCTCCCTGGGATTTGAAATTCGGAACTTTCGATTCAACTGCAACTACAGCACGAAGATATAAACCATAATATCGTCCGGCGACTGTAAAATATTTTGCCTGGGGAGCTTCCGGACTATGTGAAATAATTTGTATGAGTTTTATTAACTTAAAGCTCACCTCTCACTCATAGTTTATGTAGATCTGGGATTTTTAAAGTAGGAGTCGCAATCAAGAAGTAAGATAGATAAAAATTAACGGAGGTTTCAAAAATATTTAAAGATTACAAGTTATAAGAATCAATTATTAATTATATTTTTAATTAATAATTATTAATTATATTAAGGATTTAAAAATGACCTCTAAGTACACAAGTATTCGAAGTATTATCATTTTGAAATTTTATTTACATATAAACAGAGCTTTGCACTTGGTTTAGGATTTGGAACGTGTTTCAAAGACTGACCACTACTTTTTTATTTAATACTATTAAAATCACATATCTTAATTTTTAACAAGTTTGTAAATCATTTTATTAAAACATTGCAGTTTTCGATCAATTAAAGGGAGGAGATTATTATAAGGTTGTAAAACATTTCTTATAATTAAAAGCAGTCATATGAATCTCTCTTTACACTCCAAGTTTTGGAAGCATTGTAGAAATCCACAACTCCACCAGTGGCTGAGTGGTTAAGACCACTGAATGCTGGTAGTTCGACCTGGCTTATGTTCTGACGAATAGGCTGGCTGGTTGGTTGTGTTGGTTTTCCATGTGTAACGTGAATACGAATCAGTTTTCCTTAGCAAGTCCTCCATCTCTCCTCTTACACAGATAGCTCTCGTAGCTTTGTGATATTCAAATAACCTAACCTTTAGAATCACGCAATAAAATTACATAGAATCAATGCATACTTACCAAGCCGACAGGAGTAATATGAATGATTAGAACTATTAGAACTATTATGATAGTATTATGTCAAATATATCTAAATTGCCCCGAAAGTATTTACCAAATAGCGGAAAATTAAAATTAGTATCTTCAATTCAGTAGCCACTCACATAGAGAAGATGATTACCAAAAACATGTCCAATACAACATAACTATTTATGCTCATAAATTTGTATGTTTACAAGAATTTATTATATACACTTTAAGCGTGCACATATGTAAAATAATAAAAGAATACGGTGGCTTTGCTTTTCGCGAACACGCAACCTTTAGTTAACTTTCTGCAATTCAGGATCTTCCCCCTAGACCAGTGCCTTCTAGAATTTGCTAGCCTATTACGTAACCGCTACTATAAATAACGAATGCCCGCCATTTTGCTTCAGAAGCTTTCCTCTCTCTGTGCCTTTAGGGTCTACGCTACTGCGCTTGCTCTCTTTGTTAGAATAAGTTATGACGCATTAAAGTTTAAATACTCTTATTTAGTAACGAATAAATGAGCTACAGTAATGATTGAATAAAAGCTATGGAATAAAGATGTACCATTAAAAACTAAATTAACTTGCCTCTTCATTTGGACTACCCTTACCACTCTGCAAGATTCATGCCTGAACTTTGATGCCGAAATATCATATATATATATATGTCTGATAAAAACAAGATATATATATATGATAAAATCAAATTTATAAAATTTAGAAGTACTGATGTAGAAACATTGACACGTAGAAACGCTGATACTGATGTAATACTGACGGCGCAGTACTTGTGATGAAAAAAACATTTAACTAATGTTGATGGCACAGAACGTTGATCCATAGTTCAAGAGGAAGAATTTTAATTACGTGGAATGCTAAAACGTTGAATCCATAATGGAAATTTGGCAGCCGAGTAAGATTAAATACCCATTTTTATTTCAATTGACATTTGTGGCCATAATTCACTTGGCACTCTAATCATGCCTATATCCAAAAAATTTACATTGATACTAATACGATAAAAAGAGAGTACAGCGACATAGCGTCATTACGGGAAGAGAAGCTAAAGTGAGCAATTATCCAATACGGAAGCTCACTAAGAGAAGGTTTTGGTTTAGGTTAGAAAGATTTCAGTTTTCAAAATTTTGAGTTCAAGTTCCGGATTACGATTACTGGCTGTTACTAAATTAAATTATAAAACTGATTTACATATTTTTTATCTTGCATTTATATATATATGTGTGTGTGTGTGTTCCTGATTTTATTCTCTTCATTTAGTGGTTAAATGCCCGCCTCTTCAGAAACCAACCAATGGATTCATAGTTGGAAACTGTGAGTCAACATATGGATCGACATGCTTTTTCATGTGTGAGGACGGCTATGAGCTGGTAGACCAAAGGGATGATACTAGGACATGTGAAAGCAATGGCAAATGGACCAGAAACACGGCTGTCTGTCGTAGTGAGTGATGTTCTAGATATTACTGCAAGCAGCGAAAACTATCACTATTACATAACTTCCTGTTAAACAGTAAAAGATATTCTTTATAATCTGAGTTGGGAGATTATCGGAACGAGGAGCTTTCTAAAGCTAAATATGAGAAAGAGGCGAGCAAAATTAAAAATTGATGAGTTAAAATTTAAGTATTAATTTAATGCAAGCGCTGTTTTAGGGTAGGTGAAAAATGTGCAATGCCATTGGCGGGATTCGAACTCCAGAACTTCCGCATAAGCTTTCAGTTACAACGCGATGGCACGCGGAAGGAAGGAGAAAATACCTTATATCTCTCCCTTTTAAAGGTTGACTGTGGATGAGGTAACCCAACCGTCAGATCCTGGTGGTGACGAATTATTGTCTCTACCGCCTTTTTAATTCAAGCGCTACTTGTAGAGTCATTAGAATTTTTTTTCAAGTCAAGAAACTTAAGAACTCCGCAATGGTCTCGCTGGGATTCGAACTCCGGCCCTCCTGAATATGAGTCGAACGTGCTTCCAGTTACACTACGAAGGCATGTGAGAAGGAAGGAAAAAATACCTTTTAAGTGTTAGTTGAATGCTGATACACCGTGTGTTAATCGCTTATAATGCTAGTACTTTAATACAGGCCTTAAGAAAACCTTATGCAGAATCAAGCAGAATCCACCAGTTTTTTGTAGAGCAAAACTATCACGTAAGAAGTAAAACCTCCGGATTATCTAAAACCTGAGGTGCTAAAATATGGCAAATCATCTTTCTTCGAGCCCATTGTTGTAAAGGATTTTGAAATAGCTCTCTATTCTATATTACCGGACTGAAACATTAGAGAAGACCTACTGAAAACTATATATATGTCATCTTATGTATCACGGTGATTAAAAGTTCCTGATGTATTAGATCTTATTAAAAATATAAGTAGGAACATTACCTTCTGTTAATTTTAATCTCGCGTTTCATTTATAAAACTAATAATATTAAGTTTCATCAATTAATAAAAGTAATTTCTCTGATGTCTTTCCATGTCAATTAAATGATCCTTAGCGGTAACTCCCATGAATTTCAAAATAATTAATTTTTTCCTAGATTTCATTAAAGTGATGAATTTGTAAAAGGCATTTTTGAATATGGATGATTTTAATATTTAAATTCTTTTTAGAAATACTCATAGGAAATTCTTTAACGAATAGCGAGTATTATAAATTCATATTTGAAATCATATTAAGGTTAAACTCTTCTGCATTGTTAGCTCGCAGGTCTAGAGATCCTGAATTTTGTGAAAAGGGGTGTGAAATATCAATTTTTCAAATTAATTAAATTAATGTGAATTGATGTTTTTGAGCCGGAAATTAGGCAGAGGGTTTTCGTTGAATGTTTTTCAAATGAAAATCAATTAAAAAATGTACTACTGAGTTTTTTTATTTAATTTCACCATAATGTGCATTATAAAGACACCAAACACTACCAGAATATACACTCTGTTGCAAAAAAATATATCCGCACATTTTTTTCAGGGTGCAAAAAAATATATGCACCCTGAAAAATTGAACCACAACTACGAAACGCGACATGCAAATGTGGTTTGGCGAGTTTTGTAAATGATTAAATTTGCAGCACCAATTAACATTGTGGAGCGACACAACACGTTTCTAAAATGCACAGATGGTAAAATATAAAAGGGCAGGTGCGGAGAGTGATGAACATTTAAAACTGCGCTGATGGCTTGGATACATGATATTGTAACGAAACATGAATTTAAGACGTACTCAATGGCTTTACGAGCTGTTGTCAGACTTTGAAAGGGCTAAAAGAGGCTAGATGGTCGAACAGGCGGATCGGCCGGCATATTGGTCGAAGCTATACGATCACTAATCAGTTGTTGGAACCAGTGGTTCAACGAAGGCGTAGTCAGCCGCAATAGTGACTCGGGACATCGCGAGCCACCAGTGTACGAGATGATCGCGGGATTAGAAGAGCTGTCATGTCCGCACCAACAGTTATGCTAATCGATTAAACGCTTTTTGCCAACTCGCAGAGATCCCGGGATACCCAGGGTTACGATTCGCAGAAATCTAAGTAATATTGGGCTTAGATCTCGACGTGCTTAAGACACCTGCCACTGATACTTCACCATAAGCAGTGTCGTCTTGCATGTGCAGCTCTCGCTCAAGCTAGACAGTATGCGATTGGAGAAATGTAATCTAATAGCAACGAATCACGCTTTTCTCTCAATGCTGATTCGTGTCTGGAGAAAGAGAGGTGAGTGGTCCAATGTGCCATTTGTTACTGAACACAGGGTGTGTCAGTCTGGGAAGCCTTTTCCTTCTCAGACTGAGGTAACAGATGGGTCAACCGCCACAGGACAGACTGAACGACCGTTCACCATCAGTCGTGCTGGGAGGTACTCTCAATGTTCGCAGGTACGTTGATGGCATCTTACAGCCGATCGTACTGCCTATGCTAGCAGGTAATCCAGGTTCTGTTTTCCAGCAGGACAACGCTGGGCGACATATAACACGATCTTTCCAGGATAAGCAACAACAACATTTATCTAAAGAATATGCTTCGGCAATAACACTCAACTAAAATAGGTCAAAATGATCGCTGAAATATTGAAAAACGAACTAACTTACCACCTAGCAAAAGAATCTTCTAAAATCTCAACACATATAAAGCTCAAAAATTCGAAAATTGTACATCATATTAGGGCACATGTGGAAAATTAGGAGACATTTCCCATTATTTATACGAATTTCTGAAGAAAATAATCTAAGAAAAATAGGCAAATCTGTAGGATGTGAGGTAAAGTGTAATAAGGAATAACAAGAATTTAAAAAAAAAGCTGTCACCATAATAAAATTTGCGAGTGTAAGTTTATAACTTTTCGTTTTCTTTCGAAACATACAATGTACGAAATGTTTGAAGACCAGAAGTGAATTATCACTATGTCTTATAAGGTATCACAGAGACTGAGAAAGAGTGTAAAGGATCCTCTATTTAACTCAAATAAAAGTTAACAGATGACACCACTCATGCTTACAAATATAGCCAGCATTATGGTTTAAATCGAGATAAAGGATTTGGATTAGTAATAGTAAGTAACAGTAAGTTAGCCTAGCGGCTATGCAAGTAACGTGCAAGTTGGCTCTGACCTAAAAGTCGGCCTGGCAAGCCCAGTGAGAGAATAACGCAACGCCGCGGAATCAGAGATCAGGAGGATCGATATTAGCAACATGCCTTCAGCAGCACGCTCATATTAAATCCCCTAAAACCTTCCTTTAAATACTATTTTCTTTTTAACTTATTTGAATATAACGCAAGCTATAAATTTACATTCTGGCAGGGAAAGGGAGATGAAGCGGATAGGAAAGATCATTAATACAAAATAACTGATTAAAAGCTAAACGGAAACTTGCAAGTTATGTATGAGTATAAATGATTTCTATAACTTCTGCTATGATTTTAGGGTTATTCATATAAATTAAAATTTTTTCTGGTCTTTGGTCCAGTACCTATATTTTCAAATTTATTTCACGACTTTTTACGAACATTACACACTCTGGTTTGTCTTTATTGGTTCGTTTTTGCTGCAATATTTTCCTACTGTCCTGTGTCCATTTTCATTTGCATGCTGGATTATTATGTGTTTATGTACTGTGTCACAGCATTGCATATTTGATGTGATTTAATGAAATAGCCTGATACATGATTTAACGATAAAGAAACGCTTGAATACAAGAAAAACATCAGATAATAACACATTTCCATACCGCCAAAAACCACTTCACTACAACAAGGAAAACAATACATATCGTTTTGCTTGGTCACTATAATATAAAGAAATAATGGTCACTATAATATAAGAAATCCAATAGGCTAACTGCTAATGTTCAGACACCAGGATGGTGCATAACGAGTACATTACTTTGTGAATATTGAAGATATTTTATAGAGGAACGTTTTACACGTTGACAAATGCATCAAGAAATGCACTATAAATGTAATTTTTATATTAATATATTTCTAATGCTTTATTTTAGAGGTTATCTGCCCAGCTCTTCAGAAACCGAGGTTTGGAAACAAGGTCTGCGATTCAGACATGTTGACTGTCGGAAAAAGGTGCAGATTCAATTGTTGGGAAGGTTATATCATGCAAGGATCCGAAGAGAGAGAATGCCTACCAAATAAAAAATGGTCAGGATCAGAAGTAAAATGCTTACGTAAGTATTTTTCTGAGACTAGAAATAAACATACTGCTTTAATGGAAACTTCTAGAATTTTATTTCCTACAAAAATTTCTTTATTATGTGAGCACAAAGAACTTTGTTGCGTGTAATTATATAAATGCTAAGTTGTAAAACACCGAGATTCGGATGAGCACTGCATACTCAAATCTAAATAGAAAAATATATGCTATCATTTTAGATTTGTTAAGAATTTTTTCAGCTAATTCTAAAATCAGTACATATTTTACCTTTTGCGTAAATCCAAGCATAATTTGGCTGAAATTTTAATTCTATCACAACAGCTTTCTTGGCTATGACTTGCAACAGACTAGCCGTTTGAGTTAAGAAAATTTCTTTGCAGCCATGAGCGATTTACACTCTTTCTCACTTTCAAATCGTAGTTAATATATTTGCATACAGTTAAACAAGCATCCTATGTGAATAATAATTAATTAATTCCTTTTTACGTATTTATTTCTAATAGATTTTATGCGGAATATATTTGTAAAAACATTCCAATTTACTCCTAGAATGCTTTCTTAAAAAGCAAAGAGCTGAGCAAAACAGCTCAAAAGTAGGCCATTTTAACGCACAAAAGTATCAATGGACATATAATGGGCTATTTAAGGAGACTGAGACAATGATCAGCGAAACGTTAGACATTCTAGAATAAATATATTGTATTATCACCATTCAAACTTGTATTTATTGTAGCTATTACATTAACTCCTAAACAAATTACTAAATTTATCTAAAAAATTTAAAAAACACACATTTGATTTCTTTTTGTTCCAGTTCTCGGTATATGGTTTATCAGTAGAGATTAAGTGGACTTACTCAGGGGGAATAACCAAACGTTTTATAGGATATTAGACTATATGCATTTAGACTAACATGGAACCGTTATATATCTTCTATTACATCTAAAAAGTGAAAAAAATAGGTAATATATTTCTATAAAATGTTTAATATTTTGCTCCGATAGATCAAGAATTAAATGCTTTTTTATTCAAATCACTCAGATTAAAATGCAAAAAATAACATTTCAAGATCTCCATCTATTGCTTTTAAATAGTTTAATTTATAATTAATAACAGACAAATTAAATGTGAAAGAATAGTACCTTATGTTTTTCCCAATGGCAACAGACTCGCAGTAAAAGTTCGCATTAAAGTAAAATCGTGTTTAGAGACTTATAGCCTTTTGGGGATAATAATAAAAAAATCTGATGTGTACACCATATGACTTCCTTGTACGGAATATTAAATTATACACACTTTTCTTGCATTTCATTTAAACTTATTGGATTGAATTAAATCTACTTAAACTTATTGGAATATTAAATAGATACCGCATAAACCATAATAGAAGGAATGCACTTTTTAAAATTCACTATATTTTTTTTATCATAGCGACACTTTGGCGCTAAGTTCATTTAACAGCGTTACATTTCGTTCATATTATAACTCAGAATGCACAAAATTTAAATCATTTGAAGAATTATCTAATCGTTGCCACATGTTCTATACAAATACTGTAATAAATCCCAAAACGATGTATAAAAGAAATTAAGCATACAAAACAAAACAGTTTTTCAGAGACGATTCAGTATTTCTCATTCAATGAATTCAGTTCTCATTTCGCGACAAGGTACAAATACATAAAAACTCAAAATATCTATATTAAAAATTACGAAGTAAATCTTAAACACTTATTTCCTCGAATAAATTACAGAATGTATTAAGCATGATTTAATTCGCAATAATACAAGAAGGCGTTATCTTTGTTGTTGGAAAGCTTAGTTTATCTAGATTGGCAACAAATTCGTTATTCTGCCAGGTTTCAAATGTAAACAAACATGGCCGCCATATCAGAAATAATTAGGCTTAGCCGCACTTAAACAACTTTTAAACTGTTGATAACTGTATAAATATTGCATGCAGAGTTCCTAAAGGCATAAAAACCTTAACCGGATGATAAGAACAACATAATTCAATCATTTTTAAAGCAAAAAAATGCATAATTTACAAACATTAAGAATAAAGAAACTGAGATCACTAAGTCGAGTAACAGAGTGGATATGTATATACGTATATTTAAATATTTTTGGTGCGGCCGATTCAACCATAATACGAGGTGCAAATCTACATATTATGGCAGTACTATATACAAAATTTCAACGTTCTGAGGCTACTCATTTTTGAGTTATGCAAGATACGTACGCACAGACGTTACAAAAAAAATCTCTTCAGAATTCATTTTAAATCAGTTTTATAATTTTTTGGGGGTAAACGAGTCCTTTATTCAGTCCTTACGTACAGATATCAAGCAAAAACATCGTTGAATTGCATTCGATAGCTTTGAAAATGGATATTTTCGTTGAAATATGATGCCTGAAACTTTTCACGATTACATTACTTCCTTTTTACTTCGTACAAGGAAGTAAACTGGTTATATAACAAAATACCTTACACGAATATTTTCTGAATTAATTTCTAACTTTTCGAATTTCTGAGTTTAAAGCTTACTTTATTTAGAAATGTTCTTTTCTAGCAAGTCTTATTACAAGTGGTTGTGATCATTTATAACGAATCATGGTTGTAGTTTATAACTGAAATGTTTAACTGAAAAACATCGTTTTTTATTAGAACAAAATTTTACTATATTTTATCATGAAGCTGCGTACATGTATAATTTAAGTCCATAGGTACAAATTTTCTTACTTAGGTACTTCTTTAGGTAGTTCCTTCATTTTCTTACTTACTTTCTTACTTACTTACTTCTTCCTTTCATTCATACTTACGTCTTACTTTCATTTTCTTACTTAGGAATATGTACTTCTTTCATTTTCTGATTTATGCACTAATTTTTTATGGATTTCCTTTCTACTCTAAAAGTAAATGTATAGTATATCAATTGTCCCTTCTACACTTGAGACTCTCGTTGGATTCATTTATGTCACCATTGCCATTTTGTCACCAAGTAAAACGAATCGTCCCGTTTTTCAGAAGTAGAAGCATGAAATGAAAAACTTAAAGGAAACTTTTCTAGTCGTTTTTCACCTGCTTTTCCCTTTTCTTCTCCTTTTATATTGCTTTTCCTCCAGATCTGTTCTCCTGTTTTTCCAACATTAATATTTTTAATACCCCATTTCTTCTTAGAATGTTGAAGCATCTGACCAGAAGTCACAAGGTAGTTTTTCTCGCTTTTACTGTTTCTTTTTGTTTGCCACGTTCAATTATCAGCTGAAAAGGAGCTGTCTTAAAGGAAAAAAATTTGGATGATCCAACAAGAAGATATTTAATGGAATTAGGTGCATTCCTATGCCAATAGATTCAACCGATTCTTCTTGAATACTATAATCAGCATTAAGCAATGAACGTTGAGCAGGTCAGAGGACTCTTCACATAAGAACTAATTAACTAATAAGCTACCATTAGTGGCAACATTCGTCAGCAGCACTGGCTATTAAAAGAATAAAAAAATAAAATTTATTCATCTATTAGAGTAGAATACATTTTTTAAATACTTTTTCATTACTTTTAGGCCTGGAATTTAAAATAAAAGTAGTCTAATCAAAGAAGAAATTCCTCCATGTAGTACTGAATTTATAAGCTGAAAGGCCCATATCACCTGAACTTTTGGAGGCCTTAAGGCAGGCAATGTTCATTATTTTTTATTGGGAGCTCAAGAGTTCCATTGCGACTGCCATTTAACGCTACCTCATAAATCTGCTTCTACTTCCAAGCATTTGAGAAGCAGATTAAAGTTTGATGTATTTAAAATAAGTACAAACTTTTAGAAAACAGTTGTTTATACTCCTTGTTCAATTGCAACTTGATTTTAGCCTGCCAGCATTCTGATATCAAAATGTACTTTTTTTAAAATTCTTAAACCCCTTTTTTCCTTTGAAAGTTATCTTCTCCTGGAAAGTTAACTGAAATTCTTTACAATTTTGCTACAGAATACTTAATATTTTCTTTTCAAATTTTGACCACCAGATGACAATTTTCAAAAATTTCCTATGCAAATTAGTCAAACCTATAAAGAGACTTGCAGCCAGAGCCAGAAAATCTTCCTGCGTGCCCTTGTCATCGTTAATCATGCCCTTACAGAAGAAATATCGAGCTTTACTGGTAAAACTGTTTTATCAGACCATTGTCTTCATGCAAGATGGAGCAACTCCCCACATTTGGTGCCAAGCCAAAGAACTACTTCGTGCTAACTTTGGCGAGAATCGTGTAATAGTACATAGACCTTTGCCGGATGCCTGGCCTCCTCGTTCACCCGACTTAAATCCCTGTTATTTCTGGTTGTGAGGATTCCCAAAAGACCGTCTTTATGGAGGAGGAATTAGGACTTTACCTGAGTTGAAAGCCATCATTACACGCCAGCTTGCTGAAATCCTTCGAGAATTACTTCGCGCTACCTTTGAACACGCTATAATACGCTTTCAACACCTAATTGATGTCAATGGAGCGCACATTGAGAACATTCTGTAACTGAATAAATTTTAATGGTTCTGATAAATTTTTTGTCCTTCTTTAGGCGCCACAATTCCCCCTGGTGGTCAAACTTTGAACTATTTTTATTGTAGAAATCGTTTCCCCATGGTCGATATGACATACATACCAAATGTCATCGAAATTCAATAAGAAGAACGGGTTCTAGAGTGGTCTGAATAGGGTCACTTTAATTATAAGCATCTTTATCCTTCAGTAAAGAGAACCCCATTTCAGCAAGGTTAAAAAAACACTCACCCAGATTAATTAACTAATCCCTCTTTCTGACTCCTAGATACTTGCTTGAAAGTATCGTTAAGAATGGCCAAACTCATGGGTCATTTAAACTTCTCATCGGTAAAAACGTTGGCCAGGATGGACAACAATAGTTCAGTAGTAGTAGTAGATATTACAACAGCGAGGAAGGAGGTAAAGGAATACAGTCAAACTCTGCGCGTAAGTCGAACTTAGCCTTGGTTCTGGCCAAACAGTCAGCCACTATATTCTCCAGGGCGGCGATTATGCCTTTGTGAGATAATAGATAAGGTATCAACTAATTACTATGTTGTCTTCCAAACAGTGTTTTCGAATTCATTTTTCAGCTTTCAAAACAGATTGCCTATTGTAGGTAAACTTACTATAATAGAATTACCCAATAATACTGCCTAAGAAATAAGAAATCCAAAGTGAACAAGTTTTAGTTTAATTCTCATTTATATTTTTAACGTTTTTTTACGTTAATTTAACCAGTTAATTATGATCCACAAGTGCTGGCTGAGTGTGTCATGCAAGAGATGTGCCTTTTCTGTTAAATTTCTGATTTTAATGAAAAGGTGGTTAAAACCTTTTCAAGGTTCTATGTGTTCAAGGTTCTTCCAGACATAGCGATAATTCGCTGAAAGTCTGACAGGAGTTCACTACTAGTTTATGTTACCGTAGAAAGCCAAACTCTATATATTCATTCCAATCCAAATATTATGCTCATATATAAAAATTCATATTTCAATTTCTTGTAGTCAAAGATCCTGGCTCTTTTGAAATATTTTATTCTTTAATGATGAAGTCGTTATCCCTTTCACTCATGCTCAAAATCTTGAGAGTAAAACGTTGTCTACAGTGCTTTTTCTTGATATCGAACTTTTTTAAAAACCTGGGCCATTTGCTAAAAAATTATTTATTTTATAAATGTTTTTACGTTTTATATAGATATATATTAATGTGGCTAGATTTTTTTACTGACAATAATCCAGGAATCTCGTTTTGTTCTTTACTTTCAAATCCATACTAATTTTTGTTTTATTAGCTCCTGAAGATCATTTCTAATAAAACTATAAACCTACAATAACGTTCATTTTTCAGTATTTTCCGCGATTGCGTCTGCTTTTCTTAACGCTCTGGCTAGTTCGAAGACATAGGTCATAGACCATCATCCATTTCGATTACTGAAAAATATTTCATCATTCAAGAGAAAGAAGTTGTGCAATACTTAAAAATATTTAACAACCGTTTTCTAATATTTGAAATCTTACGATAATACTGATTGTAACGAATACAAATCCATTTTCCAGTCAAGAATCAGAACAAATTTAGCATCGTTTCTTGAGTCTGAGGGTAAAAATATGCCTTACTGTGAATCAGCATGAATCGATCACGGATAACTGAAAAACACGCATAATCCAAACTATCATTTTTCATGGATATTGTATATGCTTATTTCTTAAATAAGTAGTTTTATTTTATTTCTAAGAACTTTTGTTGAAAATTTTACTGCGTATTTTTCGAAGTTATTTTGTCATTGCATTCGAATCCCCTTTGGTCGACGAAGTCCAATACATTTCCAAGAAAAATCATTGCTGTCTTGTGACTAATGTAATTGTATCTTCACTTGTATTTTCAGCATCACACTTCCCTTTTCTATTTATTATGACATCTGAAACGATATCGCATCACTCAAGCACTGAAAGGCCGGTTTATTCGAATCGCCATCTAACTATTCCCTAATGTTTTCCCGATCAACATTTTCAAAAAAAAAAAAAAAAAAAAAAAAAAAATTAATTTTCAATTTTTTTGGCATACAACTTTAGTTATTACCTCAACTTCTTCATAATTAGATAATATCCATTTTCTGCATTAGGAAAAATCATTCTACATGCCTGGAACTGAGCGCATTTATTTTTTACATACTCTCGCGCATAACGTTGAATAAGTATATATGACCACCGCCACACACGGATAATCTGCAAAAGCAACAAACCAGATAATCTGCAGGCGGATAATCGAGAGTACATTGCATTTTGTAATTACATGCATTTTATTTAACAAATTATTCTGTTAACAACTATTTTTCTGCTCTAAAATAATTTTACTGAGCGGGCTTATTTATAGCATAAAAATCAAAATAATTTTTAGAAAATATTTTTTAAAATCAAAATAATTTTTAGAAAATATTTTTTAAATAATTCAGCTTTTCTTCTTGTTGCAAAACTTTGTTTTAATATGAGGTGCTAACTATTTTCAGCTGTAAATTGCTTGTATTTTATTGTTAAATGTTTATTAGTTTTATTAATATATGATTTTTAAATTTAAATTTTTGTTTTATTTTCTCAAATGCAGCTGTAGAATGTCCACTCCCACCTCCCATAAGGGACGGTTGGTTATTTGGCTGCACATCTGTGCAGAAACCAGTCTACGGTCAAACGTGCATGTTTCGATGTAACTACGGTTTCGAGCTAAGGGGACCTGAATATCTTAGATGTAATGAAAATGGAAAACTATTGGACAAATATCACAAGGAAACAAAACCTCTGTGTAAAGGTATTAAGTATTAACAAAAATTTATTTTCAGTTGGTGAGCTAATAAATAAATTAATAGAAATAAAACACGCTTAAATTACGCGTTTTGTAATTCATTACAATAAAACAATATTTTTTTAATATTGAAATCGAAGTAAGTGATAGAATCCGAAAGTTAAGACCAATATCGTATAGGAAATATGCATAGAAAACAGATTCAGTGTGATTCGTCGATCTCTACTTGCTGACACGCAGTTTCATCCATTTACATGGATCCGTCTGTACAAGTGAGTCAGAGATTTCGAAGTTAGAAATATGTGATAAATGGCATTTATTAAACAACGTATGCTGTTTACGCTTGGGTAAATCTCTATTAGACATCTGTCAAATACTGAAGAAGATTTGCAGGATTCTGCTATGGGTAGATGCTTAAATCTATGTCCTTTAGACCTTATTAGAGTGACAAGTAAGCTGCCGCTTTAGTCTTAATACATGACAAAGTCTTACAAAAGTTAAAATAACCTTTTTATTCAAATCTTTGAATTAACACAAGGCAACACTTATGCTAATGAATATAACTCCAGTACTTGCGGGTATTTAAAATAACATAAGGTGATGTTAAATTCAAGTAAAATAGTCTGAGAACACACACAAATTAGGCTTCTTAGGCTGGTTCAAGTAATTAATGCCCCTCTTTAAAGTCGGCTAGCAAGACGGTTGCAGATCTAATAAACTTTGAAAGAGCTGAAGATAGTATGTAACTGCAAAAACATTCCAAACTTCCGCTTAAATACAAGCAATTTGCAAGCATTCTGATGAGGACTACGGAAAGAAGTAAAATTTTGCTTCTGAATAATTGGTTAATTAACCTACAAGTTTTATTATGAAAACCCATTTGTTTCATTTGAAAATCTCCAGCTAAATTTCAATTTTTACTGTCAAGAGTTTATCTTAAATTTATAATTTGTTGCTGATTACTAATGAGAGCTTTTCAAGTTACGGTCGCCGCCCGTACGTCACTCGTGATTTCTGAATTTGCCACCAGAAAAGAAACTGTTTTCTTTCCAAATTTCACGCATTCACTGGACACTACCGAGCGTGGATTTCTTAGCGAAAGCAGCCACCGCATGATCATTTAAGAAAATTTAAAATTTTCATATTATAGACAGGATTAATTATCCAATTTTGGTGACTAAGCGCAGTGTCCGCTTCAATCAGATAACAACTTGCGCACATTGTGACATGCTTTAGCATCTTGTGACATGCTTTAGCACGTCAAGTTTCGTTTGTCATCAATGTCATCGTTTCCCAGCGCAATAAGAGTTGGAAACAACAGCTTCTATTGTTATGTATTATTTTGTTGTGTACAATTATTACATATTATTTTACTGTGCATAAGGTATTCTTAGTAAATATATTATTTTATTGTCAACAATGAATTTGTAATGTTTGTATTTAAGAATTAATGCATAATATTTAGTATTGTTTAAATTTTTCGTTCAATTACGGCAAAGCTCTTTTAAATTTGGCTCAAGATGTGTTACAGTTAAAAGGGCGCGGGTGTATTTCCGTTTCTTACGAGTCGGCTTCTTGTGGAGGTCAGGAGTCGGACTGCCCAACTGCATTTTCTTCTTTTCGCGGGGTTGACCACATGTTTAGGGTGTGGAGGCGAGAAAGCATTTCTGCCTTTTAGAAGTAGAGAACGGGGTGACGTATTTATTACCTACGGATGTCGCAAGTTTAACAGAATTACGATTGAAAACATTCCTCTGCTGCGTGGGAAAGAAACGGTCTGTCATCTGGTAGAGAGTTCTGAATTTCTTTCTTCTTCTGTAAAGAGTTCTTGAATTTTCCTCGTTGTTTATTACCTTTGTTCTAGTTGGCTGAAGGGAGTCCACGTTGTGTTTTAAGGCTATCTCTAGATTTTTAATGAAATTTATGTGTTTTCAAGTTGGAGATCTGAATTAGTTTTATTTTAGTGAAAGATAGCATGTTACGGAATCTGTTATGGAAATGTATTTTTCGCATTTTGTTTGATAAAATAAATTTTGATTCTAACAAAACACCAGGAAGGATAGAATTTTCTTCTTTGATTTAATAAGTATAATTTTCTTTTATTCAGAGTAGTAAGTACTTAGTTTGAGTTATTTTTATTTCGCGGCGCCAAGAAGTATTCAGTTTAAAATTTAAATTGTCAAGGTAATTTTAATGATATTTTTTTTCCACGTTACACTATTGGAATAATGATTATAATATGCCAAAGAATGTATCATAGTAATACTCTGAATATGTAGGAAGAATTGTATTGTTCAAAAAGTGTTGGAAAATTAATGCATTTAGAGTTATAATTATAAAATCTTGATAGTTATGGTCACAAATCGTGAACTTTTGAATTTAGCTGAGAGAATTTGGGCATTTAAACATTGTGAAAAATTATGACTTCTCATTGCTTATTTCAACTGCATAATTCAGCTTCCTATAATAGATTTCGGCCACATAACTCCTTAATCTGGATTATGAAAATCTTTAAGAATTTTTAAAATAAAAAAAATTTCGAAACTGAAATTTAATTTTAACGATTACCCGGTAATATTGCATTACTTTGTAACTACTCTGATATATAATGTAAATAGGAGCTAATTTCCCTTAGACGTCACAAAATATATTTTTATAAAGATGATAGCGCTTGTATTTTTTATTATTACAAAAATGTTTGGATTATTCTTCAATTTGGAGGAACAGGTTTGCCACTTTTGCGCACATCATTTTGAGCATATCCGGAATATGTAACAAGCAGTAATTATATAAATGTTAATCGATAAAATGCGATAGCTTTCTTCAATGTTGAAAAACAAAACTTGTCGTAAATGAAGTCCAAACGCCACCAATAATAATCAGAGCCAACCTCTTACTCCCATTTGAAGATGAGTAATAAATTCAGCTGAAAATTATATTTCTAAAATACATCCTTTGTTTGGCATTAATGAATTTGCTGAAAAAGCTCTGATTAAGATAACTGAAAATCCAAAGTTGGATTTGAGCAAAATATTAAATTGGTTCAAACCTTCGTATATTTTTTCTGTGCTATAAAAGCAGTATGCATTAAGATCACATTAGAAGATTCTTAACTGCATTTTAAAAATATTTTCATCCTGTTCTTTACAAAACCATGCGTAGCTTTATCAAAGTAATAAATCAACAATTTTAAAAACCTATTTTTGTAAGATAAATACAAAATTAAAAGAATATATTGCTGTATCCTTTTTCATTCTGACAATAAAACATTAAATTAAATAAATGAGTTTTTAGACTTTATGTTGAAAACCTTTTGAAGCTAAACAACTATTTATTTATTCCGAAAGGAGTAAAGATATTAAAGAGATTGTTAAAAAAAATTTATTTCCCTGTTTCTGTTGCTTTCGGCTATACACTGCTGGTCACCCAAATTGCAACACCAAGAAAGACAAGAGATATCACAACAAAATTTATTTAGTAGATAACATGTTGACCAAGTATCAAATGATTAAATTTATAGACTTCTGTGAAGTGTGGTTCCTTCCAGAATCAGTAGCCAGAGTAGCCGCCATTGTTGGAGACCAACGCTGTCACACGCCTCGGCATTGATTCAAAGAGACTTTGGATGTGTTCTTGGGGCACAGCAGACGAAGCTGCTTCCACATGTTGCCAAAGTTGATCTGGTGTGGCAGCTTGAGATGCAATCTGTGCAAATCGTTCAGCAACCATGGACCACATGTTTTCTATCGGCGAAAGATCCGAAGAGCGAGCCGGCCAGGGAAGCAATTCATTCTGGCGATTGACAAAGAACCCTTGGACAATGCGTGCCACGTGTGGTCGAGCATTATCCTGTTGAAATATGCCTGTGGGCAAGCCCTGAAGGTAAGGAAGGACAACTGGCTCCAACATCTCGGAGATGTAGCGCTGGCTGTTTAAATTACCGGCAATGCGTATTAGAGGAGTGCGAAAGTGATATTCAATACCGTCACATACCATAATGCCCCGTGCAGGACCAGTGTGGGGGTGCATAACGCAGCTGTTCAGCGTCCTTTCTCCACGGTGTCTCCAGACTCGAATCCGACCATCGTGGTGTTGCAGACAGAAGCGTGGCTCGTCAGTAAAGACAATTTCATTCCATTCTACCGTCTACATCCTTCTTTCATCGCACCATTGGCGGCGGAGAAGTCTGTGGTTCTGCGTCAAGAGTAGACGGAGGCATGAACGTCTTGCGGACAGACCACTCTGCTGTAAACGGCGTCGAATGGTACGCGCAGATACTGGATGATGCGTTACAGACTGAATGTGCTGTGCTATGGTTCGTGATGTGACTGAGCGATCCATCACTGCCTGTCATCACGTGAAGTGGTGAACTGAGGTGGATGTGATCAAACACGTCGGTCCTTCGTACCCTCCTGCATCAAACGGTCACATATCCGCTTTACAGTTGTTTGGTTTCGACCAACACGACTACCGATTTCCTTGAAAGATAATCCACACTCTCGATATGCCACTATCCTTCCTCTGTCGAACTCGGATACTTGATCAATCGATGATCGCTGTTTACTACGAGGCATCATTGATCTTTTTTTTTTGTTGTTGTTGTTTGAAAAAAACCACAAGAAAAACACAATTGCCGAACTTGAAATCGTCGAAAACTCCAAGCCTTAAATAGCGCTTCGAAGTGGCGCCACAGGCGCGCGTGATGTGCGTTTGCGCTGAAATTCTAATCATTTGCATATCTCACCTCCGCTAATGCATGTTGTAAATTTCATGTTATTTGCATGCTTCCTTCAGGGTGTTGCATTTACGGTGGCCAGCAGTGTATAAAGCATTTCAGAGAAAACCGAGTTCTAAACAAGAGAGTGAGGGAAATCTGTCCACAAAAAATTTCCTTGCAGCAGCAGCGTTTTATACTTCGAAAATTTTCAAGAAATCTATGATTACACTATAAAGAGTTTTCCAAATGTTAACGTCAGAGCTAATATACACCAATTTCTCCTGAAACTATAAGAAGAATGGGTAGATTAACCAGCGAGTATGAATTGTGTAAGAAAAAAATTTCGTAAAGATTAGAAACATTTTGTTTTTTATTCATAAAATAAATTATATATATAGCTCATCATATTAAGCTTGTGTAGCTCTTGCGAATCAGCGAAAAGTTAATATTTTGCTTTATGGTCTTGTTATTGTTTGAGAAAGACGGATTAAAGGGACAAACATAAAAATGGCGCATTTGTATGCGGTTGCATATCTGCAGCAGAATTAAGGAAATCTGTCTTTGTTGAAACCATCATGGATTGTTTCGAATATCTTATCATTTTAAAAGACAGAGAAATATTAGCCTAAAAATTTAATTTAAGTAATAATTCTTAACTGTATCAAGAAGTAACTCTAACTATGCCGCTTTAAATACTGTATATTTGTCCTAGAATTGCCTCACCAGTCTTCTAATTTGAATCCAATAAAACATATTTGACAAGAAGAAAAGAACAAATAAGGATAATGAATGCATCATTTAATTAAAAGTTGAAAATAAAATAAGCGATGAAACAAGAAAGAAATAATATTAGTGTCAACACTAGTAAAGATTTATTAGTTCACTTGATGCCAAATCCGTTGAAATATGTAATAAAATCTAGAAGGTGTACCCGTTGGTGAAATTTTTAGAAGCAGTTTACTCTTCAGTCCTGCCAGCAGTGTTCCAACATTTCTACTGACTGTGTTCTTGTATTATTTCTTTTTAAATCTTAAACTATTATTTTATTACGATTATGTATATATATTTTAAAGAATAAAATAAAATTATTATTTAAAAATTATTTAAAAATTATAGTTCAAGAAAAAACATTTCACTGCTTAAAAGGCCGGACTTGACAATGCGCGATTTGATATTACACTTAATTTTAACCTGTGCATTTCCTTAAATACTATTAATATTTCTTCTAAATATTTTCTTTCTAAGTATTTTCTTCTGAAATCCTTTTTTATTCATTATTAGTCCAAAGGGGCCTTTGTCCCTGAGGGATTACTGTTTTCGTTTTGCGATTTTGCATCAAATCACTCTGAATGTCCTTTTCACTTTTCAAACTGTTGCCACCAAATGTTATCACCCTGTATTATATTTGAAGAAATTAAATAATGAAGAATCTGCATAAATGCATGTATGTTTCTCGCATTGTGTTAAAACAATGGTACCTAGAGCCATCCAATTTTGAATGACGTAATCCTACTGCAAATATGGGCATCTGGAAGCCCAAATTTGAAATTTGGAATTTGTTTTATTATCGATTTCATATTTTGTAAAACTTTAAGAATTTTTTATTAACAAACTCAAGGATTTCAAAGCGAGTAATGGCAACGTTGTACAGAAAAAACATTTTTATCACCAGCGGGTAAGACTGTGTATCGGAAATTCTAAAGATATGCTCAGTTTAAAAGTATTTTGCGATATTCCTGTTGAACTGAATTTTATGATTTAAGTGCAAAGAACATGATATTTAATAAATAAAGGTAACAAACAAAATGTTAAAATAATTGCTCCTTTGGACGTAATTTAAAATCTGAAACCTTTCAGACTTTTAAACCTTTTTTGTTTTTTTAATTTTGAATTTCGTATTGTATAATATCAAAAAATTATCATTAATAAATTTGGTGTTTTTCAGATGTTCTTAAACCAGAGATTTTGTGTCCTAAACCTATTAGAATTTACTCCGAAAAAGGCAAAAACGGCGCTACCGTGAAATGGTACATTCCTGTACCTAACGACAACAGTGGCTTTGCTCCTAACATGTATACCGTTCCACCAAACATAAGTCCTCCGGCTTTCATCTCAATCGGAACGACAGTTATCCAATATGTGGCTGTTGATTCCTCCGATCTGAACGCTACCTGCGATGTCCGAATTGAAGTAATAGGTGAACTCATTACTTTCTTTCTTTTTTTGTTAAAGATATAAGTATTTATTTATTTTTTCTAGCAAGTTATTATGTTAAGTAGCTTTACTGCTATTCTTCCTTTCCGTTTTCCTGCCGGAAGGCTAATTTTTAGTTCGCGAGTATTCAAATGAGATAAACACAGATAGTATTTAAAGAAGAGTTTTAAATTATTTAATCAAACCGTGATCCGCCTGCTGAAGGCCACATCTGTAACTGTTAAGTCCAAGATAGTAGTCTGTCTTCGGCGCTGCGTTATTCTTGCCAATAGTGCTTGTCACGCCGGAATAGGCTTGAGTCAACTTGCTCTTTGCTTATTTCTGTGTAGCCTTTGGCTAGCTTACGACCTCATTTTAATTTGAATTTCTAGCATTTTGAATTACGCTATAAATGCTGACTGGTTTGTAAGCAAAAGGAATGCCTTCTGTTAAATTATTTTGAGTTAAGAACAAAAGGTTCTTTTACACCCTTCTTCATCTTGGACACAGCGATAAGTCGCTTACTCATCTATCCGAGGATTTGCAACAGTTACATTTAGTTATACGCATTTCCTAGAAAGATTAACAGTAAATTACTTTTTGATAGGTCAAATGGCTGGATATTTATTCTCTAATACCAGCATACAGAAAAACCGGCACTAAACAGATTTAAAATAAAGCCACTTCATTTTATATGCTAAAATTCCTAATATCGATCTACGAATAACTGAAAAGCACGGGTAACTGAAAAAGAGATCGACAGTCGTGAAACAGCTCTGTACAATTGTATTAATGCAAGAGAACCATAAAAAGAACTCTGCAGAGGTTTTGAAAACCCGTATGCCGTGTACTATTTAAAAATAACGTTTAATAATAACAATACCTATATACATTTTCAGTTCTTTACTTAAAAAAAAAAAAAAAAAAAAAAAAAAAAGGATGTGCTTAACTTTTTTTTTTATTTGTGAGCCATGGTGACATGATCTGATTCAGTGTTCAGAGAAATATCGTAATGATTTCAAGACCTTGAGATCATCTGATTCTTTGAAATATCTTAGCGTATTGGTTTGTTATTCTCAGTCCTTAGTCAGAATGGTTTTCTTTCCTTTCTTGCTGGAAGACCATGTCATATTTTGAAGAAAATTAAGATCCATTTCCTTCAACTTTTGTATAACTCTTCTGAGAAAGATCTCTAATTCCCCCTTCCCTGTTCTTATACTTCAGATTGTTTATTATAATCAACACATTTCGCTCGTGGGAGTCTAAATGATATTTAGTGGGTTATTTTGATAAGCGACAAAGGAGAGTAATATAGTATTATTTAAACTATTCGGACGTTATGAATTAGAGCTAGGTACAGCTATCATCTCATCATCATGTTTTTCTTCGATATATCTGGTATATTTAACTTGATAGAAAGACAGATAAAAGTATATAAGGAATTAATATGCACAGATGATAAATAGTATTGTCTCCACACGTCGTCTCACTAGGGCAAAACGTTAACTTAAGTAAATCGAGTGCCATTTATTAAGCGTTGAATTTAAAGCTATCTTTGTTCGTCCCATAGCGCAAGTCTCACTCACAGCAGGTGCCCGGTTCATCCGAGCGCCCGAATTCTTGTTATTGAAAATGATTATCTGAAGTGAGAAATGTATGCATACTTTTCATATGCGCTAAATACACTTTATAGATTTATTTAGTGCTCTTACGTTTTGAGCGTGAATATTTTTGCAGCACACATAATTTGATCTTTTGATTCTCTTTGACATGGGACATGATTTATTAATTAGATCACATATATTTAATAATACATGAAAACCATCTATTGTTAGGTATATTCTTACGTAACATATAATCTTTCTTTGGTAATTATAGTTCACACGTAATGTAACATTATACCTCGACATTTTCGTTCATATACATATGCGCATTGTCGTTTGGCTGTTTTTTCCTTCATTTTACTGGTAAAAGAAGGAGAAATGCCGGTACCCAAGAAGGTAACACTTGAGAAAAAGATTCAAGCTTTTTTTAGGGGGGGGGATAACTCTGGCGAAAAGTCTGTCATTTCCATTATTAGCGAAATGGAAAACATATTTTCCAGCATTCAAAACGATAACTTTTCCCATTATAAAAATCTTTCCAATCAAAAACCGAATTTTTTGCAGCTCCATATGAGTGTGTTTTGAAAATTAATGGTGAACTTCTTTTGAATGCTGAACGAAAGGCTTGAACCATAGGGTTTCTTTATTAACTTTACAGCGATTATTGCAGCTTTATTTTTTCCCCTTTTTAGCAGGTTTCCTGTTTCATATCAGCGAAAAGTTAGATATAGGCTTCTTTTTTCCCCCTTCTCTTGTAATGCTTAATATGAACTCCTCATTATTTTATGATATGATTATAATATGATTTGATTATTATATTTATTTCCTACCAACCCATAAATATCAGGCTATTGTAATCGCTTAATTAAATTGTATGTTTGCCTCCTTAAATCTAAACGCAAACACATTTTAGATATGTTCAACATCTTTAAATTTGGAAATTAGATTTGGACATAATACCCTAATCAGATCAGTTTAAATAACATGAGAGTCCATTTAATTAAATTTCATCTTCTTGATTCGGTTACAATTATTGCGCTAAGTTTTTTAAAGAACGCTTGCTATATATTACAAAACTAAAAAAACTCAGTGGCGTAACAGCCCTAGTGGGCCAATGCCTGCAGCGCCCCGAAATCTGCTTTCTTGACAGCGGGCCCCGGAAGCATATGCCCTGAACAAGTGGTCAGCGTGTCGCAGGACCACCAGTGTTTAGTCCCTAAGAGAACTTGGTACTCATTTTATCGACCCAAAGGATGGAAATCGAGGGATGAAAGGTTGAGTCGACTTTGCCCAGCCCGGGGATCGAACACCGGACCTGTGGTGCTGCTGCCCGATGCGCTAGCCGCTGCGCCACCGAGCCTTATATAATACAATAAACGATTTAAATAAACACCCACACATGCAGAATTGTGAACAGGCAAAATATTTCTTAGACGTAAAATATAATGCAAGCCTTTTATTTAAGACTAGATATTTAGTTACCAAGTCTATCTTTCTTCTTCCTTTCTTCTCTTTTCAGAGAACAACATGAAAAAATAGTTTTGATGTAAAAAGTGAAATTTGAATATTTTGTTTGTTTCCAGTTTGTGCTTTACTACTGCAGCATTAATTTTTAAATTCTACAAGAGAAAATATTGCATTAATTATACGAAATTTGGGTGCAGTTAGACATATTTTTGGAATTTTTAATTTTAGGATGAAATAAATTGATGTTAAAAGGTCAAAAACATAAATACATATTTTTAAGGTTTTCCATTTTAAAATGCAAAACATTTTTACAGATAATGAACCACCAACTGTGTTAAGATGTCCTTCAAAGGTCGAGGTCAGTACCAGCGATACGGGTGCGAAAGTCTTCTGGGAGGAACCAGTGTTCGTAGACAACAGCAAAAGTTCTCTTTACATATACCAAGTAAGTGGAAAGATGTGTACCATTCATTCCTACTAAGAATGTTGATGGGATTTATTAACTTCAATTATTATATTTATTTATTGTTAGTGAATAACATAATTGAGAAAGATTACTACTGAAAATAATGTTGGAAGTTATTAACCTCGAATATTATATTTTATTTACTGTTAGTGAATAACATAACCGAAAAAGGTTACCATTGAGAATCTGATAGAAGTTATTAACTTCAAATGTTATACAGAGGCTGTTCGCAGATTTTTCAGACGATTTTCGTTGTATTTACATAGATATTTTACCTAAACTTTTTTTAAACCCTTATCCTTCACTATCTTTCTATACCAATCTTTCTATATCTTCTGTACTTCACTATCTTTTCGTATTTTCTATACGAAATTTCCAAGACAGTAAAACTTTTTTGCAGTATCGGAAGAGGTATTTTATATCATTCTTCCTCGAACAGCTTTCCAAAGTTCAAGGAGAGTTGTAGGTCGATGTTTGGACAATCCGCTTTTTAAAAGTCCAGAAATGCAAAAATCCACGGATGAGATATCAGGAGAGTAGAAATAAGAATGAAAGAGTGTGGCCTTGATACCCGTTTCTTGTTCCATTTTTCCAAGAAATTAAGAATAGATTTTGACGTGTGGCTGCTTGCTTTGTCTTGATGCAGTTTTACTGGTTGATGGCGCTGTTGGTAAAGAAAAGGGATCTGGTATTAAAAAATTGGGTATCAGATATGTTCCTGATAATATGTGGAATTAATCTTAACATTTTTCTCGCTCTCTTTATTTTTAAATTGCCGTTATATAAAAACCAGCAACATTCATAAATCCCTTTGAAGAGCTTTTTCTTTAGATTCTTCGAACCATGTTTCAACATTTCTTCTCCTCTTTGATGATAATAAATGGATCTCATTTTCTAGCAATCATTTAAATACACCCAAGATTCATCTATTGTGACAACATTTGTTTACATTTTCATCGAGATAACTGTTTCTCATAAAGAATTCTGCAGCGTGTTCTGGCGATATGACGTGAAGAAAGTCGCAGCACGTTACATTTTTCGAATTTTTAAGATTCAAATCAGCATTATTCACTTTGTTTACAGTTAAATAAGAGCATTTTAGAGATTTTGCACCTGTTCTTTGACTTGGCGGTTTCTCTTTTAACATTAAAGAGCTTACCTTTGCGTCATTCAAAACATTCCTTCTTTCCTTGGATAGGTATTTGAAGCAATTTTTCCTCTTGAAGCCAAACATGGACCTTTTTTTCCTGTCTTGTTGACGATAATATCTATTTTAGAATTAGACATCAAAAACCCATGGATTTTACAGGGTTTTTTAACAACTAGATACGAATTCGGAAAGAGCATAAACATAACCTTGCGTCCATTGCCTTTTTTAAAAGCGCTATTTTGCATAAAACAAATCTGTCAAGTAGCAGACGATAATTTATACTCTCAAAAATATAGATGCAGTTAAGAAAATTTTTTTCAAGCAGACGATTTTTTAATAACAAAGCAAAAGCGTCTAAAAAATGGGCGAACAGAATTTTATTTGTTTAAAATTAATACAAAAGTATCAGAATCTATGATAAAAGAAGAGACTGCAATTTTCGCACCTTTAAACTCATCAGCTGGAATTATAACATCTCCAAGAAAGTTATATTGATGTTATTAATATCCAAACTTTTAGAATCAAAAGAATTTGCAATGAAACATACTATCTTCAAGAAGAAATACAGAACCTTATTAAAATCCTGTTAGAAAATCAAATTTCAAAGTTCACAATATTGTACACTTTAAAAAAAGCTGGCATTAACTTTATTTTTCAAATTACTTATTTACAGTGAAATGATATATTTTACCCAAACCTGAAAAGAAGGTAACTAGTAGATGACGTTTACGACTAATTTAATGTGTATATGTAATTAAATTTCTCTTTGAATTTGGCTAGAATGAAAAGAATAAATTCTTTGCTTACTTTTTGGAATTTCTGGAAATTCTATTCTTTCACTAAGCAAAAGGGCTTGTTTGGATTACCTAAGACGTAGACGTTTTTATAGCTTTATTTCGTGAAGAATTACGACTTTTTTAACCCCTTATTTCATTTTTCCTGTGCTTTTCGCCAGTTTTTTAAACTACTATTGTTAAAATACATCGTCATCTTAGAAGGTTTTTCTTAAAAGACAAGCAACGACGCCCATGTCTAAAAATGACGCCCATGTTGTTACTTGTTACCTCCTCCTGGTGTCCGCCGAAAATATCGCGACAAATGTATCGCGGATGGAAACAACGCAAGGCGAGAACGTCGAGTTCTAAAATATCGTTGTACAAAACAACATTTATTTTTGGAATATTTTTGCTTTCATATTTCATGCTTTTGAATTAACTAATAAATTTTTGCTAGAAACGTAAGAATCAAGTTCAAAAACGTAAAATGAGTAGAAAAATAATGCTTAGACATATCAGTTAATTGTATCTTAATACAGTTAAGCAATAAAGGTCATTAATAAATTAATCTCTTTTATAAAGTTTTATTTGTGATTTTTCATGCAAAATGCGCTCTGAAAAAGATTAGAAAAGGAAAGATGAGTAACTCCTTATGGTAACCTCTATTAAATTTGCTTAATTATTTCTCAAATTATGATATCTGTTAACTGTTATAAGTATCATTAGTTTTCCAGTCAGTTTCAGTTTCTGAATGCTTAAGTTTCCTTCCTAATTTTTCAACAAAATTTATTAATTTATTCAAAAATATAAAAAAGAATAATCCCTCAGTCTTTCTTACGCTTACAAAATATTATGCAAATATGCATTTATAACTTTTAAAGCCTGGAAAATGCATGTCTGCGATGATTTTGTAGGTGTTTTACTTTTTACCACGATATTTTTGACGACGATGTTTTTAAACTGCGAAGTTTTTGATTAGCTTTATATTCGACAACGATGTTTTGTACTACGATGTTTTAGAACTGCCATATTTTGTCCTTGCTTTAATTTCTCCCACGATATTTTGTACGACATTTTCGCCTTGCGTTGTTTTCTCTGCGAGGTTTTCGTCCACGATGTGCTCGGCTGTAACCCCTCTTCTTAGTGAGCACCCCCCACCCTCATCCTCTTTCGGGTTTGGCTACCAATTGCTTCAAACCAAGAAAGCACGGGATTTTTTTTATGATTTTACGTCTTTTGCTATTCGACTGTGGAAGAATTTTTTCATTTACCAGTATCCGGTTTTTTTCAAAATGCGTTTCAAATTCTGGCAACCTATCAGGCTTCTATACTTTTAGCAGTGGAAAAATACTGCTGATGTAAGTTTTCGGAAGGGTAAGTTTTATTTCTTTCTATAGTTTCATTGTTTTCATTTTAATAATTTTTTCCCTTTTTTACAAGATTCGCTCTAGAAAATTGCAATTTTTTTTTAATTCACAAAAAAGTTGATACTTTCCTTTACATAAATGAGCCAGCCCTAGTATTAGGATATAAATACATTGATTGAACAATTTATGTTTCAGTTTTAAAGTTAAACTGATTCATTAATTCTGTAATCAGAATTAGATTTTTAATTTGTCTTGAATTTAGTAAGTCTGTAACCTTTTTAGGCTTCTTCAGATTTTAAAATTTTTTTTGCACTTGTATATAAATTTTTATATTATTTGAGTGCGAAGGCGTGTAGGGAAAAGACCTGAATTTTAATAGACTTGTAAAATAAATTTTGTTTGATTTGAAAGTTGCATTAATAAAAAGTGGTTTGAAGTCTCAAGGGATTCAGAGAACCGAAACAGGTTTCCGACATTCATTAATCCACTTGGTTTAAGGCTTCAAAACACTTTTCCCTTGTCAAGTTCTGTTTGAAGCGTTAAACAAAAGAGATTAAAACTTTTATTATTTTTTGTTTTGTTTAGTTCAAATTTCCTGTATTTTATATGATTTTACTCCTTGAAGTGTACATTATTTGATCACAATTTTGTAATTTTCTTTAATTTGCGTTCTACCAGTTTATAATGTAACCCGGAGAAATTAGTTTGGACCTTCAAAAATTTTTATTACGAAATATTATTCTTTCTCGTTCCGATTTTTTTGATTTATATATATAACAATATATATATATATATATATATATATATATATATATCGACGAACCAAGAAGGAGCTGTCCGATGAAGACAAAAATTGGTGGGAAGATCATGTACAGAATAAAAAATGATTAAAATTTCAGAATAATTGAATGATTTATTTCAGAGTTACATAGTTACAAAGTAACGAGCTCAATATGTTGACCTACCTTTAGCCTGGGCGCAAGCTGCCACACAGCATGGCATAGACTGATAAAGCTGCAAGAGAGTCTCCTGCGGTATTTCTTGCCAAATTTTCTCCAATTGTTGGCCTGGGTCATCAACATTCCCTGGTAGATGCAGTCGCCTTCCCATCATATCCCAGACATGTTCGCTGGGAGAGAGATCTAGCGATGTGACTGGCCAAGGAAGTGTTTGACAAGCTGTAAGACAACACGTGCCATATATGGTCTGGCATTATCTTGCTGAAAAGTAAAGCCAGGGTACTGCAAAGGGAACGGTGGCAAAACAGTCTCAGAATGTCGTCGTAGCGCTGTGCTGTAAGTATGCCTCTAATGACGACCAAAGGCGTCCGGCTATCAAGAGAAATGGCACACCAGACCATAACTCATGGTTGAGGGCCTGTGTGGCGTGCAATAGTGAAAGCAGGATCAGCACACTGCTGTGGGCGTCTCCAGACACATTTTCGGTGATCGTCATGACACAGTTAGAAGCGGGATTCATCGCTAAAGAGTATACCTCCTCAGTCAGCATCATTCCAACCTGATCGAGCCAAGCACCACTGTAATTTGGCTGGACAGTGTGAAGGCATGAGTGGCAGGTGACGTAACGGTCGGTACGAGCATAGATTTCGCTCTATCAGCAGTCTGTGAATGGTCATGATAGACACTCGTGTGCGGGTTGCAGGTCTGATGGCTAATAGAGATGAATAAAGCGCTGTGACAACTGATCTGACAATAACTCTGTCCTCCCGATCTGTTGTGGCCCTAAGTCAACTGCTACCATCATGACGCTGAAATCTCCAATTGTCCACCCATTCTTGCCAGCATCCTCTAATCGCCGCATCGCTTCGACTCATATGACGAGCGAATCTCCGATTTACCCAATCGGCCTCTTTCAATCCAATGATAAACTCTGAAAGTTTCAGCCTCTTTTAAACTCTGACAGTTGCTCGTAATGAGCTCGAATCCTGCGGCGAGGCATTTTTTCGGTCGTTGAAAGGTATCTTAAATCGCAATGCAACAGAAATTTTTAACCAACAGTCCAAGAACAGCTCTTTATATACATTTGCTGGATGTGCAGTTCCGATGATCTAGAAATCGCAGTATTAATTCATGGGACACCAAATTTTAATCATTTTCTTAGTTGGTCAAAACATTTACGCATACGAAATTTCAAAGCAATCGGATGATTCCCTCTTGGTGCGTCGATGTTTTTGTTATAGAGTGTATATATATATATATATGTTAAGTAGCATTGATTCTTAATTCAACCATCCATCTGTATTGCAATTTTTGAAAAAAAAATTGAAAAACGAATTAACTAGAGAAATTAAAGAATGTGATAATCTACATGATGGTAATTTGATAACATAAATATGCTGAACTTGTCTAATACTAAATCATTTACGAGGAAAATCACTGTATTAAAATTACTGCTCTTGTAAGAAAGAAATGAGATTTAGCTTGACAAAGGTTAAATAGCTTCAAAAAAGTTTCAAATAAAACTTTTAAAAAAATCCCGGTTTTGTTTTTTTCCCCCAGACAGATAGACCTGGGGACAGATTTGCAATAGGCCGCCATACCATTTCATACTCAGCTTCGGACAAGGCCAAAAATACAGCTCTTTGCACATTTGATGTCATTGTAACACGTAAGTTTATAATTTAAATATAAATTATTTTAATCTATAGTGTCTATAGATTGAGACTATATCATGATATTCTAAGTATTTTAGCAACTATAATTACATGCCGTTGTTAAAAGTTATTAAATATAATTAGATGATAATGGTAGCTATAATTAACAAGATTGTTTCGCAGCTCGTTATTCAACTAAATGTTCACAAATTCCGTTATGAGGATACATAACATAAGATAAAATATATAAGAATTTTCATTCCATTGGTCTATTATCTAATTTTTAAATTTAAAATTGATTAGAAAACATTTTATTTCAAAATCATAATGCCTTCAAATTATTTTAATAATCTGTCATAAAAACATTTTGTAACTTAAATATTTTAATCACTAATTTTTTAAGGATAAACTGAGTTCTTTTGTAATGAGAAAGATATATGTAAATCTTTTAAAGTGTATGAGAAAGCAAGTATTTTTTAATTTTTCTGAAACTGAAATATATCAATTTCTGAATTTCAGAAATTTCAGAAGTATATTAAAAAATGATTTTTAATGATTTCTGAAACCTCGATTATAACCTGACCCCACATTCAATAATTAAAATTTCTCACTATTTTTCATCGGTGATTATTGATCAAATGAATCATCAAAATTATTTCTGAGAAGCTCAAAACTCACTAGTAAAATAATAATAATAATAAACTAATAATAGAATAACGCTTATTTCTACGCAATATTTTTAACTCTTAACACGATTTTGTTTTATATAGTCAAAAAAACCCATGGTTGAAAATTGATTTGGCTAAATGGGTTAAGGCCACGTATTCATGTTAAATCAAATCATCAAATTTGGGAACTCCTCAAAGTAATTAGCAGTCATTTCAAAATTTTTAGGATACTTATAGTTTTCTTTTTTGTAGTAGGTGTTTTTTTCAGCATCATTACTTCCTGCGTATTTATCGCGTATTTTTCCCTACTTATTTTATCGCTTAAAATCTGAAATGGGAAGAATGGCTGGTATATACCATTTCTGAAGAGAGGGTTTAAACGATAAACATAAACATAGCACATTCAAAAACACATTCTAATATTATTATATTACCCATTTTGAAGGATATACGCCTTTTATTTACACTAAATACTTAGGGTACATAAAAAAATGTATTTGTGCATACACTTTCCATAGCGTTAAAAAATTAGAAGCAGAATTACGCGAGATGGGAGAAATATGCAAATAAATACGGTATATCATTTGTCTAACAACTTTTTAATTCGTATTTTTAGAATTTTCAACTACATTACTGCATTATCTTATATTGCTTACAATTAATGCTTTCGTTTCTAAAGTGGCAATGACGATATTTTCAGCTAGAAAATCCCAATGTAATTCGCTTACATATTATTCTTTGAATTAATATTAAAATATTATATACAGTTTTAAATTATTGATGGGTTGATTACAATCATATTATTTTGTTTTAAATAAAGACATTTTATGTGTTATTGAACACCAGAAAGGATCTCATTCTTCTTGCACATCTAACAGGTACTCCATGTGCTTATTACCCAGCCCCGGCTAATGGAGCTTTCACCTGTAATGATTGGCTTACCGGACAATTCTGTCAAGCTTATTGCAATGACAGATTTGATTTTGTTTTCAAACCAGCTGAGTGGTACGTTTGCGATAGCGAGTCCCAATGGATAACGTTACCACCAAATATGCCTATACCTTGGCCTGATTGCGCCAGTAAGAATTTCCTCCGTTACATTTTATAATCATTGTCGTCTATATATATTGTATTCAAGATCTGTTTGCTTATTTATAGTTATCTCTTGAATTTAGGACCATCCATGCCCGGTAAGGTACGGCAGATGGTAACAGGATTTTATTACAGTGGTGACTGCAATGACCCTAGAGTACAGCATTTCATAAAGAAACTCTTCCTCAGCCACTTCACGACAAAGATACAAGGTGCTGAACTATGTTTTTCTAGAGGAACATGTTCTTTTGAAACTGTGCAAGTAAGATGTGGTAGATCAGATCCAAATTTAATCTTGAGAAAGCGTCGTGATGTGTGGGAATACGCGGAGAAAGAAGAATTGGAGATTGAGTTTGAAATAACAATTAATATCGACCATGAGGTAACAATATTCTATTTTTTTATGTTAATGGCTAATTCACAGTCTGTTATTATTCGTGGAGAATGTATTAACTTTCAGTATTAATTGAGATTAACTCAATATGTACCTGCAGTCCCATACCTGATAGCAGTCAATTTCGTATTTAAAGTTTTTTTTTTTCTTCGGAATGGGAGGGTATCGTCTAAGCCAGCATACTGCGTCCATTATAGATTCAGTGAGATTAAGAAAGATACTATTAGGGAATCGAACTAAATTATTTTAAATGCCTCGAATAAAATTTCTTCAATTAATATTTCGAAGATATTTTCTCTCTTTTCAGCGAGTGTTTTCGAGGTGTAATTGGAAGTAAATCAAGTATAAATTTCGTCTCCAAGCTAAATAGAAAATGATTGTCCCATGTGTGAAAGTATTTGTGAAAATGCATAGCTACGTCTTTATTAAATAATTTCTATGTTAATTCTTAATTCTTTCTTTACTAAATCTCCGTGTAGCGAAAATTTACGATAAATAAAATCATAGCAAATCTCTTTTCTACCATTTGGCTAAACAGCTTGATTTAAATATAAGATTTTATATTCTACATCTTTAATATTTTTGAGGGCGTGGGACTAATTCTTAAGCTTAGACCTGTTTTAATTCCTTAAAATTGTTTCGAGTATTAAAATCAAATCTACTTACTAAGATCAGCTTCCTTATGATTTTAAATTAAAGTACTTTTTTAACTTTTTGAAATTTTTAAACCTTAGAGACGTTAGTTATAATCTGAAGTTTCAAGATTGCAATTCTTTTTTTATTTAAAGATTTAAACATTTTTGAATGAAGTAAATTTAAATAGTATTTGCCTTTCATGTGGTTGAAATTTAAACTGTATTTTGCAACATCAGTTCAGAAACTCAAACTAACATCTGACATTATATTTTAATGCATTTATGATTTTATCACCATAAAAATACGCTGCGAAAAACTTCACAGAGTTTGCCTTTCAAACAGCTAAAATTTCCTCTAATTTTCGACTTTAAGGGTTTTTTTTTTTTTTTTTTTTTGTTTTAAATTTTATTTTTATTCGTGTACGCTTTGTTTCTGCCTCACCAGACATCTGTCATTTAGAATACGTTCTTTACTTAATTTGTTTGTCAAAGCATATATTTAAGAAGATCGGTAGATTGTTGTTTTATGGAAGCATTTGTCGTTTTTATTATTATGCAGCTATTTCATTAGAGTGATCGCATGCGAAAGTTAGTCGAGAATTTAGTTTTAAAATTTAATACATTTATATTTTGACTCTTCTATAAAACTTGAGTACAAACATAAAGTACACTGCTGGCCATTACGTGTGCCACACTATGAAGGAAAGCAAATACAAAAAAGATATTTATTGTACATAAACTGTATGGCATGAAGATAAAATTATTAAATTTGTAAGAAGTTTGGGGTTTACATGGGCGCAAAATTAGTAGAAACAGCTACCACCCTTGGCTTCTAAAACGACCCTTACCTGCTTAGGCATGGAATCGAACTGGGCTTGGATGACAGAAACGGGACACTTATTCCATGCTGCTTCAAGTCTATTCCACGCTTCATCAAACTATTAGCTGGAGAGGGGTGGCGGGCCAGTCTCTCAGCAAGCCATGACCAAATGTTTTCAGTGGGTGACACATCTGGAGACAGTGCAGGCATAGGCAGCAATCAAATACCCTGTGTATAGAGGAAAGTCAGAATATGACGTGCAACATGTGGTCTTGCATTATCTTGTTGAAAGATGGCGTTTGGCAGGTCTCGAAGATACGGTACAACCACTGGACGTAAGATGTCAGAAATGTACCTATCTGCGTTCAAATTACCTTCGATCCGAACTAGAGATGTTAAATATTTGCATAAGTCGCCTGTAGTAACGGCAACCGCCGGCAATAAAAGGAGGTGCTTTCCTTAGTGGCACTGCAGTTCCTTTTAGTTCGAGCCAGAATAGACCTGCCCGGGGAGAAGCCAGGGGATGAGAGATTCCGGTTTCCGCCCTGTTCCGGTTCCCGTCTTGTTCCAGTCCTGTTCCGGTCCTGATCCAGTCCTATTCCAGTTCCAGCGTGGCCGTGTAAGTCCAAAACACGTAGGAGCGGATGTCTGAATTCAGCGAAATGGAGATATACGCCGAAAGGGCTAGATGGATTCTGTCTTTTAAGGGAAAGTGTTCTTCACCGTGCCGGCATAGCTGTTACTTTAAAGCACTTTGAAGTTTTTCCACCCAAGATGTTAAGTTTTTGTTTGTGATGTTAAGTTTTCATCAGTGTTGAAGTTCCAGTTAAATAAACCTTTAAGTTTTAGACAAGGTTTTTGTGTTCTTCAGAAAATTTTAGATTCGAAGTCAGATATAGCACATAGGGTTATCATCGGAAAAATCAACAAGAGATGTGCGTGTCGTGCACCCAACAGCTGCCTAAACCATTACACCAGCTGAAGGGTCCGTGCTGATATCGAATGCAAGCAAGCGACATACTGTCTCCTCGGAGCCTCCGCACACGTATACGCCATCAGAATACGGCACCAAGAACCGGGACTCGCCTGAAAACACGACGTTGTGCCACTCCGTTATCCAGCTTTGTCGTTCGGCACATCAGAGTTCCCGTCTCTCTCTATGCTGCATTGTCAAGGGAAGCCGAAGTAATGGTCAACGTGTTGATACTCCCAGCACCTGCAAACGTTGATGCACCGTACGAGCGGATACTAGGCGTGCTACAAACATGCCCGTTTTCTGACTAATGGTCCGTGATGTGGTTGTACGATTTTGCTGGGCTGACCTCACAATATTTCTGTCCTCTCGGACGTTAGTCATAGGAGGGCGTTGAGATCCTGCATGCCGTTCAGTATGACCCTCAGCAATACATTAATTCAATATTCACATGACAGTGGTTGGATGTTGACCAGTGCGCCGGCGATATCACGGAAGGATAATCCACACTCTCGATAGGCAATGATCCTGCCTCTATCGCATTCCGACAGTTGCTGGTAGGCATTTATAATTATTATTCGAGACATAACATGATATTCTGAGCAAACTCTGACCTTTCAAAGCGCTTTCCGAATGAGGAATCCACTACACAACTCTTCCTTTATGCAGACCTTCAGATGTCGTTTCTCCCTCCTGCTTCGTCTAAATGGGCTGAAGTACTAATTATTCCAACCTTTTCTTCCTTTGTGATTTTGACGTTCGTCTGATTTGACGTTCGTCTTCCTGGTGTTGCAATTTTAATGGCCAGCAGTGTAATTAGTGTTTATGTGGGGAAATTTAAAACCTTCATTTCAATTCACTAAAACAAATGTTACATGGAAAAAAGGGATGAAAATTACGAAATGTTTGACATTGTGCTAATTTTAGCAAACATTGCATTAGTGTAAAATAATTTGTATTTTATTTCTTATAAATGCAGTGAAACCTTAATTTCACTGCATTTGATGTACTGTGAGAAGATTGTTTTCTACGCTAAAATATCTGAAAAATTGCTTAGAAAATAGCCCGTGTGAGATGCGCTTAAAGGGACTATTTTTGTTGTGCATATCTAAAGGTATATTGTAAAAGAAGAATAAATTTTAAACATTCTTAAAAAAAAAACGAAATATGATTTGCCATAAAACAAAAAAACTGATTTTAAAAATATCTTTGACTTGATAATCTAATGAAAGTATTCTTATATTGTTAATTGCTATTTTATTTAACTTCTATTAATAGCATAATAATACAAATGCAAATTATTAAATGCCAAGCTAAATAGTCTGATATAATTTTTGATATATGATTTTTAGATTACATTAATTTTTAAATGGCAAAAATTACAAATGAGAAAAATTATGCAGCTGTAATTTTGAGATTATAATAGTAGCTACGAATGCAAATACGCTACTGCATTAAACACATACTAAATATTAAAATATATACAAATTTAATGCAAAACTAAACATTTAAGAAATAATAAAAGTTGAATTAAAGTTTATTGTACATCTACGAAGGAAATTTGAAGGCGTAAGTAGAAAACGGTGAAAAGGCCAAAGGTGCAAAACATTATTGTTTGAAAGGGAACTCCAATTCCGTAAAATTGTCCGGATATTGATGTTATTCTGGGGTTTTTTTGTTTTGTTTTTGTTTTTGTTCTTCTTTACTCTTCCTTTTAAGACCCCTCGTTCTACTTGAGAATCGCTGAGCATTTGTTCCATTAAAATGTTATCCGCTCCCAACCGAAATAGTGGTTAGCGACGCTGACTGCCGTACCGAAGGGTCCAGGTTCGAATCCCGGATGTGGATATTTGTAAATGTATAGTGCCTGTGCGGTATTGGGCATTCTAATCTAAATACGTGGCGAGCCTAAAGCTCTCTTTTAAGAGATTGATGGGAGAAGAACAAGAGTGGGAGACCCTCGGACGGTTACAGCCGAAAACATCGCGGCAAAAACATCGTGGACGAAAACGTCGCGGAGAAAACAACGCAAGGCGAAAACGTCGTGCTACAAAACATCGTGGGAGAAAACATCGCAAAGAGAAAACATCGCAGTCCTAAAACATCGTGGTACAAAACATCGTCGTCGAAAATAAAGCGATCCAAAAACTTCGCAATTGAAAAACGTCGTCGTCGAAAATATCGTGGTAAAAAATAAAGTATCTACAAATCATCGCATGACGATAACATCGCAGACATGCGTTAATAACTGTAAATGGATATCCCCATAATGATTTGTGAGTGCAAGATATAAAGAAGGATAATTTTTGTTTTCACATTTTTTTATTAACTAATTAATTTTTCTGAAAAAGTAAGAAGGAAACTTAAACATAGCAAATTAATGCAACTTATAGCAATTAATAGAATTTTAAACCGACATAGTTAACTAACAAAGGCCATTAATAAATCATTTTTTATAAAGTTTTTACTGGTAATTTTTCATGAAACGGATAAGCTATAAGTTGCATTTAATTTTCTATGCTTAAGTTTCCTTCTTACTTTTTCAGCAAAAATTTATTAGTTAATAAAAAATGTGAAAGTAAAAATTATCCTTCTTTACATTTTGCGCTCACAAATCATTATGGGAATATTCATTTACAGTTATTAAAGCATGTTTTGAAAAAGCATGTCTGCGATGTTATCGTCATGCGATGATTTGTAGATACTTTATTTTTACCACGATATTTTCGACGACGATGTTTTTAAACTGCGAAGTTTTTGAAGCGCTTTATTTTAGACGACGATGTTTTTTACCACGATGTTTTAAGACTGCGATGTTTTCTCTTTGCGATGTTTTCTCCCACGATGTTTTTGTAGCACGACGTTTTCGCCTTGCGTTGTTTTCTCCGCGATGTTATCGGCGGACACCCCTCGGACCCGTCTTCCTTGGATGCTCTTCATCAAAATTGGGGGCGGAACTGAGCAAGGTGCTGAAGACTTTTGCCAACGACAGGCCTAGTCTTGCACTCCTTGCCACGATGAATTTCGTGGGCTTGTTTTGATGGTTATGTCAAGCAAATGAGATAAGACACAACAACAACAAAATTTTATCCTCTGTGATTTGTTTCTGTCTATGTTTTAAAATGCTTTTAAAGCAAGAAATAAAATTATTATTGCAAATATTTATATTACGGCTTTCTACTGGTCTATCAGAGTGATGATGTTCTATGAATCTTTGCACCTTACCCACTTTTGCACAAATTTCGCGGATCAAATACTTAGAAACATTCTTCCTTCCATCTTTTACTTCTAAAAATATTTCCTGCGCTGCATTAATTGTATTTTGGAGTATCGTATTACCGTCTTATTTTTCCGTAGCTCGAAACATCTTTCGTAATCCAAGACTTTTTTCGTTTGAAAGTTTGTTTATGAACCGAATTGTTATAATCCAAGGCGTTCGTGAAGGAAGATTCCACTGTGTTATCAACTTAATCATTTCAATACAATAAGCATTATGTACTTCACCACCGATGGAAATTTAAAACACATTTATTTTCAGCTTAATGATACTGAAGCTGTATTGCAAGACTTTCTGGAGACTATTCGTAATATCAAATGGGATTTAGAGGAAGATGAAGTTCTGGAGACAACAACATACGTACCTTTCATCGAACCTCTGATTATACATAAAAATTTTAATGAAACAAAGATTATGGAACTCACAAATGCAGAAATAGACATTCTCTGTAAACCTGGATCTGTACTTACTGATGACTTATGTGGTAATTATTTTATATAGTAATATTTATCTGGGAAATATTTATGGTTATTATTAAGTATGGTAACTAATGTGTTATTATTAATTTATTTTCTTAAATTAGCAGATGATATGTATAGATTATGCAAATTCCTTTTACTGTTAAGCAAATAAGGCATGTGATAGAAGGTCACGCTGTATGGCTATTATATTCATGCCAACATCAGTCGACTGGTTCCAGAAAAGCAGGACACATATTACGCTGACTTATGTTAAAAGTAATTACGATAATGAGGAGAATTAGAGAACTGGTGAACCAACAGCGTAGACTTTTAATTGGCTGAGTGCTTCATTCGTAATATGAGCGAAGCTATAAGAGGTTAATTTGATAGTCCGTGGATTATCTATACTTCTGTGTTAAAAAAGTTAACAGACAAGTCATTTCACTAAGAATTCCGGAATTCTCAATAAATCTGTATGTTCCAATAGGTACTGTTTCGAAGATGATTAGGTAGTATTTTTTTATATCTCAAATAAAACTACCTTACACATGATTTCAGCGAATATTTTATACAGAAAGATTTTGGATCACTGATAACTCATTCGGAAGCGACTACAAATGCATTAACTGGATAATTTGATTTACGAAATAGTTTTTACTGTGGCTGCGTCCCACGTAATAAACTTCAGTGAAGGAACAATAAATGATCACTGAAAACCTCAGATTTCAGCGCCTGTTTTCTTCACGCACCAAACGATGATCCTTATGATTAGCGATTCAAATAGTATTATCCCAAAATCAATGTTGAAATGGAATATATTCATCTACTTTTTAGTGATCTATTATCCACATTTAAAAATCTATCATCTATTATCCACATTTTAAAAATTCAGATCCGATGAGCGCAACAACTCAGCAGCTATCATACAAAGACATCCAATTACACCGTGAATCTTAGAACCGATATAGTGAACAACTGTATTTCTAAATAAGTACCTGCTACACATACAAGTTATTTGCTGATCGAGTGTTACGTTATGCTGAATTCCATAATTACTTTCTTTTTTTGTGGAATATTCAGGGAGGTTCCAACATGCTGCGATAAAAGTCCAAGTATTTCGTATAAAATCTTCGAATATTAATACATCATATGATCTGATTAAACCATTTTGATGCATAAAATTGACAGCATATAACGAAATGCTCTTCTGAAGAATAAATTTCTTAAAATCTTTAATAATTAATTACTACATTGGTCAAATTTACGAAAGGCTAGAGATATATGTAGTGAGAAATGTTATTACTATACTCTTAACTGATCAGAATTTGAAAATACTATTTTTTTAATTGGGCTAAGCTAAAATTCATACGACTATTTCTGTTTTCTTTCTCTAGACTTCTGCTTGCTCCCAAATGTGACATAAAATACGAAGAGTTCCACATTCCACTTAAAAAGTTTTAATTATTCGAATCTCTTTTAGTGCAGTGTCCCCCAGGAACATTCTACAATAATTCGATCAAAGAATGCTTAGATTGTCCTTTAGGAGAATATCAAGAAAACGAAGGCCAGTTACAATGCAAAAAATGCCCTAGTGGAAAAAGCACGGAACATCGGCGAACCAGGAATGAAACTGACTGTAAAGGTAAAACTTCTAAACATCATGAGATTTAGTGTTTTTGTATTTTGAACAATTAAGGTCTTAAAACAAATTTTTTATTATTTGTTGAATTGAAAATATATATTTTGAAACGAACTGCGGAACTTAATGAAATGTTTCGAATGCTGGTAGCAGAGAAAGAGTCTTAAAGTGTATTAGAATTTTCAAGAAATATCATAGTTTTCAGTTTTATGAGGTATGTATGCGAGGGTATCAGGCAAAACAAATAAAACACATATCTTTCTCCCGTTGATTTCTGAGCATTTTTTAGTTTAATACGGCCATCGTTATAACCCCTACAGTTCCAAAGAAATTATAGAACGGCATGGATTTATCACGATCTAGGCTTCAACGAATCTTTCCCCTTAATGATATATATATATATATATATATATATATTGTTAAATGGTATAGAGGTTTTGCATGCCTTTTTAGTTAACAATTTCATGCAACATTCTTTCACCACCATCACCCCTTTAAATCTCTAAATTGCTGAAATGGTATCGAAAGGCTTCTTTTGAAGCTAGTTTCACTTCAGGGAACAGAACGTTGCCCGAAGATGTCCCGTATGGCGAGTTAAAGGAAGATAAACATTTTTTTTTTTTTTTTGTAACAAACTGAATTGATATTCGAGGAAAATTTTGCTTTTCATTATTCAGTGTTTAAATCCATGATAGTATATATCAATATATAAATCAAATAAAATCTATTTAAATTTCGTTTCGTAAGCAGACGATAAATTACGATAGATTTTTAAATTTCAGGTTGAGATGTGTTAATGATCACTGCTTTATGCTTTTATACACAATTTGTTTTAACATTTATAAGGGCTTATATGCACAGAAAATCTTAATGGGATATGTCCCAATCTGGAAATTAATATTATCTTATAAATCTTAATTTAAACTATCAAGGTAGAACTTCTATTCATATGATATTAAATGAATGAACTTTATGTCATATCGCGTTTTTTATTGCTGTTACAGATATTTGCCTCGCTGGGACCTATTCGCCTACAGGACTCGAGACATGTGTGGCATGCCCCCAAGGAACATATCAAGAACATTCTGGTCAATACATGTGCGATTCCTGTCCGAATGGCACAACCACCATAAACTTTGGATCTACATCATTAACCAATTGCAAAGGTACATTTTCCAATTCCGTAATTTTTAAACTTACATTTTTGCATTTTTAAATTTTATGTTATCTTGAAAACTGTACTGATTTTTTTTTTTTTTCTATAAAGCTGAACTCTATTTTTTTACTTCCTTGTACGAAGTATTGTAATCACGAAAAATTTCGGGTATCATATTTTAAAGAAAATACCCATTTCAACCGTTCTCGAGTTCATTTGAGCAATTTTTTGGGGCGACATCTGTATGTACGTGCAGAATAAAAGACACCATTTTCCAAAATGGATTGTAAAATGCATTCAGAAGAGATTTTTTTTCGTGACTTCTCTACGTACGTACTTACGTATGTATCTTGTATAACTCAAAAACGAGTAGCTGTAGAACGTTGAAATTTTGTATATAGGACTGTTACAGCATGTAGTTGCGCATCTATCTCCCTTTTTCGTTGCAATCGGCCGCACCAAAATGTATATAAAATAAGGTAGCTTGGAGAAAGCTGCAACGGACTGGCGGTGATTGTCTGCGTTATAACTAGAGATTTTACTGGGCATCCGGGACGGAGAGACTTGTAGACAGACGTGGCCGAATCGAACATCCTTTCTCTTGCTAAACACGAAGTAATTATCGGAAACATAATTTTGTTCATACATGATCATGGACGCACTACGCAGCCCAAAATTTTATACAAAGTGTCACATTCTAGATAACGGCTACTCAACAGCAGGATAAAGCAAAGGGAGCGAAGTAGCGTCTTCCCTGAAAGATAGCTAAAGCTAAAATGAGTAATTATCCAGTGTGGAGGCTCACCAAGAGAAGATTTTGGTTTAGACTAGAAAGGTTTCAGTTGTCGAAATTTTGAGATCAAGTTCCGAATTAGCTCATGCAAGATGGATTGATCTAGAAATGGCGCAGGCCAAAAAAGTTATTATGATTTTTAGATTAAAGAAGAGGGAATTACGGGGTTACCGGTAGTTTAAATTATAATTTTGATTTACACATTTTTTATCTTACCATACATATATATATATATATATTCCCACCCTGTTACCCAGCTCGGTGAGCTTAATATTTTTATTCTTGTATGTTGGTATATTGTGCATTTTTTGCTTTAAAAGGGTTTGAATAAAGTTGTTCTTCTGTTCAAATACCAACGAACGGGTTGCTGTATGAGTGTCTTCGTAGTTTTTTCTGTTTTTAACGCGAATAAGAGCCAGTTTTTCTTAGCAAACTCTCCACGAAGGCATCCGTGTCCTTAGGCAGATATCCCTTATATGCTGTGTAATAATCAAATAATCCAATCCAATCTATTTCACATTTTAAAATTTAAAAAGCAGCATTAATTAATAAACGGACTAGAAGACTAAAAGATGGTGGCACTGGCTATGATGCGCTGAGCCATTGAAGATTCGATACGGGGAGTTGGAGACCTTTTTAATAGAAAAGTAAGCTAAGTAATATATTAATATTTTATCGTTGTTTGTATTTAATATTGGAAGTCACGGCATGTTGTCTGTTTTAGCTGATGTGAAAGACTTGAAATAAAGGAATATGCTACAAGTTTTTCTTGCCTTATAGTTATTCGCAGTTATAACTTCTCTGTAAACCTGTGCGTTCTTTCCCAATGAAATGTCTAACCTTTCTAAAGTCTTTGCAAAAAAAAAAAAAAAAAAAAAAAAAATAAAAATAAAAAAAAAAAAAATAAATAAATATAAATGATATTTTTCTTTTCAACTATTCCCGTAAAAACGAAAACTCTTGTCAGGATTCTTTCGTCAAAGAAAGAGGTTCCACTTCAGATCTTTTGCAAAAGGAAAATAACATGAATCGAGCTTTTGTTAAGCGAGAATGCATGTAATAAAGCTGTGTGCATTTGCTGCTTAAAATTTCAGCGTGTCATTAAACGTTTTTAACATATATGCTACAATACTTATTTTTAAAAGTGCATTTGGTAAATAATTTATCTTCCATTTTAGATTCCTGTGAGCCTGGATTCTTTTCCGAGAGCGGTCTATATCCATGCCGTTTGTGCCCAAAGGGTTTCTATCAACCTTCTTTCGGCCAGATGGAATGTCTCGAATGTCCAAGTAATTTATCCACGATTTATGAAGGAGCAAAAGAGATATCAGATTGTTTAGGTATTACTATTTAAATAACGTATTTACTAATTAATGATAATGATGCAAAATATTGATTATCTGGAATATAAGATTTTAACGAATAAACTTTCACCACCATTCTATAACAATTAGGATTAAAAATGTAGCAAGTTCGGGATACTTTTTTTGTGTTAGTTAATAGTATTGGTAACATGTTGTAGAGTCATTAGGTTAATTGGAAGCAGGAAAGATGAAAAATTACAATCGCCTTCGCCGGGAATCGAACCACGGACCTCTGGAATACCGGCTCAGCGTGCTACCGTTACACCACGAAGGCACGCTAGGGAAGTGGGAGAAATACCTTATATACTGCCCTTTCTAAAGGGCGACTAGGGTTTTAGGGGACCTAGTCGCCAAATCCTGGGTGCGGAGAATCATCATCCACAACCCTTTTAGTTCGGGCGCCACTTGTAGAGTCATTAAGTTAATTGGAAGCAGGAAAGATGAAAAATTAACAATCGCCTTCGCCGGGAATCGAACCACGGACCTCTGCATTACCGGCTCAGCGTGCTACCATTACACCACGAAGGCATGCTAGGGAAGTGGGAGAAATACCTTATTATATGATAAAACTATGATTATTTATTTAATGTTCAAATAAGGTAACTGCTTGTCATTAAAGTTATACTGAATTGTAAAGAACTCTTTATTACGAGACTTTTATATGCTGAAAAGACAGAGAGTGTACTCTTTTTCTGACTTGGTGCACCTGCCAGTCAACGTAAAATTACGCTGGAGTGACGACATTATCCCTTGAAGAACTATTTCATAACTGTGGAACAATTTAAAGTTTGAGCTCCAGTATCAGTTTATTCAAATATCAACTTATCCTTTATATTTATACTCATATTTTCGTGAACAACTTACTGAACAATGATTAGAAACAAGCAACTTTCTATTTTTGTTTTTGTAAATACTATTTATAATTTATTTTAAATTGGAAAGAAGTCGAAGAAATTTGTAATATTTTAGACTGTTTTGCTTTTATGTTATAGATTTAGATCCATGCTTGAATGAAACTTTCTGCTTCAATGGTGGTAGCTGCGTTCGCTCAGGCCGTGAAGGTTACTGCGACTGCAAAAGGGGATTCGAAGGGGAAAGATGCGAAAATGATATCAATGAATGTAACCAGAACCCTTGTTATAATAATGGAAGGTGCATTAACACAGGCAAGTATACTATTTATTAGACATACTTTTAATTTCTATTAACCAAAACTGCAGCATTTGCAAACAATAATTTCACCACGTATAACAATTCGTAATTGTTTTTTATGCTACCGCTTAAGTGTGATGTTGTCTGATTTTCCCATACAAAATATTTTATATATGGATTATTTCTAAAATTTTCATTTATTTCGCTTAAAAAGTGATTATTTATTAATTTTTTCTAGTTATTAGGAAATTTGCTGCAATAAAGATGAATATTCTGTTAGTTGTTAACAAATTTATGAGAACATGCAGTGTAACAGATGAAAAAGTTCAAGCAGACCAATAATATTTAAGGATATTGCTCATCGCAGCCCAACTTCATTTAGCCGCTGTCTCAGTAGCTATTAAAAATATTACGTTTTACCTTTAATAAGCGTCCTTATCATATCCAAAAACAACCCAACAGTAATCATTGCAAAATACACAGCAAAGTTGAAAAAGTGAACAGAATCATCTGAGTTTACTGAACACTTTGCGCAGCATCTGCAGATGTTACTGGCCTATTTGAAAGCTTTTCATTTGTTGCACTGTCTGCTTTCATAAATTTATCAAGAAGGAATCACGTATTCACTTGCTAGAGAAAGGTTTCCGAATTCACCTTAAAATTCGGTTAGAACCGCTTCATATAATAATCGTCTAAAATGTACTAAAACAACAGCTTTTCATTTTTTAAAATCATTGTATAATCGGTTCATGATATCTAAACCAAAACTGAGATTTACTTTTTCAACGGTATGGATCACAACTCCAAATGAGTGTAATACATCAAAGTGTAATACATAAAAAAATTTCAGAATTCAATAACATTGCAGAACGCACAACTTCAGATCACATCAGTGTGGTTCGATCACATCAGTGTGCGAAATGGCAAAAAGCGTTTTTGAATTTTGAGATTTCATCCCTTAATATTAGTTGCCTAATGAACACGTAAATCTCTCTCCCGTTGTGATAAAATGTCACAAGAAAAGTAATTGATGTATAGTTTTAGATATTAATATAATTAATCTTTATGCCAGATTACAGCAAATTTAACTTGCAAGTGAAGTTTAAATTGAGTAGCAGGATGAGAGATAACGAGGGTATGGGCTTAATAAATCGTGCAGATAAATTTAGGTCCATTTAGCAGAAACTTGTCAAATTAGCATCATTGGAATTGCAACCCCGGTTTCACGTGCTACGTGACTTACGTAAATTCGCAGCTATATAAATGCACATAACCCATGACATTCAAATTGAATCCTATCATTCAGTTCCTCCTTTCCCCGACCCCTTCTAGCATTCAAACAACAACCAAACGATTAATGAAATACTATGCAAATAATATATGCATGTGTGTACATGCAAGAATCATATAAGAAGATCAGTTTTGAAATGGCGCAGTTTAAAGCGATTTATTATAAGCAGTTACGATTTTTAGAATTCATAGGGGAAGTAATCAAATTCAAAAAAAGAGTTAAGTTAATTAAAATCAGCATTTTTTCTTACCTACTTTTTATCGTACATAAAAAAAGTTGAGCGGCAGGAGATCCGCTCAACTTTTTTTTTTTTTTTTTAAAGAGAAAAAATGTTAAAGACAGTGAAAATGAAAAGAAAACACAGAAAACGTACAGTTCAAATGGTTATCAGTTGCATATTAACTTAGTTTACTACATTATAAGGTATTTTTTCCACCTTCTTAGCATGCCTTCGTAGTGTAGTGGTTTGCACGCAAGAGCGTAAAAAACCTTAGCAAATCCTTTTATGCGATAATTAAAATCTGAAATCTTTCTGCTTTCTTTTTTTAAATGGTTAACTCAGACATAATAAATCTGCTCTTGGTGTGAATCACTCAGCAGACATATATATATAACAGGAATGATGCTTAGAATTATTATAATTGTTATAATGTTACATGTTAGATCCCATTATCTGAGAGAAATGAATAAGGAATACATTAAATGTGCCATTTATTTTTGGTTGTAAAGTATATATTGTAGCTAAATGCACATGCTGAGATATGTATAATACCGGTACAGTTCTTCTGTTCTATATAGTTATAAACTATGATAGATTACATATATATTATTTAAAATAACTTTAAAATAATATCTCATACAGTATAAGCTACATATAACATTCAATATTTATTTCTTAATCTATAAAATATCATGTTGTGAAGTTCTCATTGACATTTTTTGCTTGTATGAATTGTTACAGAAGGACATTTCTTCTGCAATTGCACTGAGGGATTTTCCGGGGATTTCTGCAATATAGAAATTGATGAATGCGAATCTTCGCCCTGTTTGAATAATGGAACATGTATAGATAAGGTATTTTTAAAAGTTTAATAAGAAAAAATATTCGAATATGTGAATTTTTAATGTATTATAAATCGGTTAATCAGAATATCGCTTTCTTTAGCTATCCTTACGGAACTTGAATTAAAAATTTCATTTGTTTGAAAAAAAATTTATAAAAAGAAAAATCCCAAATTCGATGAAATGCCCACAGCCTTTTTTTCGTATGACAACATTTTGTTTGCCTAAAACCTGCAATGTTCTTTAGGAAAGTCTTCACTTCTGGTATCAGACTATTTCAAGGCAAATGAATTTCGCGATAGTCATGCATCAACAGTTAGGACTCACAACCACGTTCATAACATTGACTCAATTGCGAAGTTCCAAGTTCCTCTTTAAGCCGCGATTAGCACGCAGTAATTACGTGCTGCGTTCCGGCTATCTTGATTTAAATGCTACTAAGAGCGCTGCAGGTGGGAAATGCTTGAGCTGGGCGGTGCAGGAAGCTGAGATGTAGAAAGGGGTGTGACCAAAGTCACGTGAGCTCTGAGATGACATCTGATTGGTGTTGAAGTATTCGTCGAAAAGTAACATATATATAATACAAGAAAAATATAAAATAAAATGCAGAATAAATAATTGAAAAACAATATTCTAGGTTAAATATAGATTATATACATATGTACATAGTTTCAGGAGAGCTTAATTGCAAGAAAAATACGTCTGAATAGCGGTGTGCACAGGTCACGTGGATGCCACCATCCCAAGTGCTGGCTCTGATGAATGCTGCTTCGTTTTGGACTTAGAGTTCCAATAGTCACTAAATGAAATAGATAGCAATTACGTAGGAAAGTTCTGAATTCTATTCAGGATAAAAGCAGCAAAAGGACGGAGATGTCCGTCTTCGTCTAAGATTCCATAATGAGATAGATTATATAAATTCAGATGGTCACAGTCTTTAGCTTTCCTGGAGAACTTGTCATTTGTTTTGCGTAAGAAAGTATCTAGTGGCTCGATTTTGAAGTCCCTGTGGAGTACTTCGTTCCGCACAAAGTAATGAGCACTAGTTATCAGCCTTAGAAAACGATTTTGCACAACCTGAAGCTTGTTTTAGTCACAGTAGTCCAGGCTGGTGAGGCATACGTCATGATAGGACGAATAGCTGAGAGATAGATTAATCTCGTTTTGGAAAAATCAAGTTTTGAAAAGAGTCCTAACATAGGATATAAGCATTTCATTAGACAGATGGCTGTATGTCTCACATTATTAATGTGGTTAGTCCATGTCATTTTACTATTCAAGGTAACTTCTAAGTACTTAGCATGTTTCACAACAGGTATGGGTTCATTAAACAATGGGAGTTGCCTTTTGAGGTTCTTTTTATTTTTATTTTTTCTGATGATGAGTAGTTGAGACTTGGATGCATTAATTTGTACTTTCCACTTTTTGGACCAGTCTTCTATGAAAGGGATGCGGTCTTGGAGTCTTTTAACTGCATGATTCACATTTGCAGATTTCACCGCCAAAGCAGTGTCGTCTGCGTAACAAGCTAAAATTGAGTTAATGCTATAGAGTACAGAAGGGAAGTCTGCAGCATAGAAGAGATAGAAAATTGGACCTAAAACACTCCCTTGAGGAATTCCACTGTGAATTGGGCGTTCTGAAGAGAAGGCACCGTGAACAGAAACTACGAATTTTCTGCTGGTCATAAACCAATTGCGAAGACCAGTCACGTCCTTTTTTAACGCACATCCGTGCATGAGAAATAGGCCGGCAACAAATCAGTGTGTGCATTAACAAGATGAGATTATATTGGCACCAGGAATGCATTTTCGGCTTGTGAAACGATATGTGATTTCTGTGCAGTCGATCTCGGTTGAATCTTAAAACATTGAGAAAAAACTACAAGGTCAGGTCGCAAACTTGGTGCAGTTATCACCTTCACTGTAAGTTGGCACCGAAAGGCAGTGCCATCTAATTATCGAGCAAAGGTTAGGCATCATAGTGATATATGCTTAATTCGAATAATCCAAATTACAGAGCTCAAGAAAGATGCTTGTAATAAATAATATCATGAATCTGCTTTAAATGAGTACAATTGTAATAAAAATAGAAATTATTTTTATACTTCAAAAAACAACTTCAATACAAGGTCTAACTTTAACTTGTTAGTTTAAACTGTATTGCTTAATATTTTGCCCGCCGATCTATTGAGACTATAGGGTAAGTCAACACATTTTCACCGAAACTTAACAGCTCTTCCGTGAAGATCAAACATTCAAACAAAACAGAATTTTTTATAACAATCAACTTGATTTGGATGTGCACACCTGGAACTGTTCTGCAATGGACTGTCAGATAAATTTCGAAATTACCGCCTATCAGCCGAAGATTACTTAACTAAATTTGGCAGCGAGGATATAGGAGAACGTAACACACACCAATTTCTCTTCAAGTGCAAGATAAAAATATAAAATCAGTGAATATGCGATATTCGTGTATACATTCCTAATTTTTAGTTGCGAATACCTGGCTAGGAACATTCTACTAATTTTTATATTGTACACTGGTTTGCAAAACTTAAGCAACAGCTGTTCCTTTTGCCATAACTCCAGGAGAAATTATCTGAGAGACAGCATTTTATATTTAAACGATGACGAAAGCATAGTTGCGCGGAAATAAATACAATGCCTACAGTATGGAATCAGACAAAAACAGGCTTCATTGAACTCATAGTATCGTTACACATGACTGTCTGTACAAGACGAAAACCAACAAGCACATGTTACTTAGTATGGGATATGCCCTCCCCTTACTGCAATGGTTGCATCGCACCGTCTCTCCATACTCAGCAACAGATTGTCCAGCAGATCATGAGGTAAGAGTTCCCATTCCACAATCAGCATCGATTTCAGTTGTTGGTTGTTCCCCGGAGGATGTAATCGTGCCGCAAGGCGTCTCCCCAAAGCATCCTACACGTCTTCTATGGGATTTAAATCAGAGGAGTACGCTGGCCAAGCCATTCGAGTGATATCTTCACTTTCCAGTAGTTTCCGAACAGCAGGAGTTCGGTGCATTGTCATCCATAAAAGCAAAGTCTGCTCCAATGGCCCCTCGGAACAGATGCACATGGGGAAGGATCACCTGCTGACAATAGCGATCTCCGGTTACAGAACCTCTGTCGAAAACAGGGAGCTCTGTCCTCCAGTGCAGCATAATGCCTCTCCAGAATAGATCTCTAGGACCGCCGTAACGGTCTCTTTCCGTGATGTTACTGGGATGAAATCGTGTCCTGACCTCTCTCCAAATCAAATGGCGTTGAGAATCGCTTGTGGCACTAAAACACTCTCATCCGTAAGGAGGACACGACTCCATTGATGAGATGTGTAGTTTTTGTGCTCCTTGCACCTCTCTAAACAGTGACGCCGATGGCTAACTTTCAAAGGAATGCAGAGTTCAGAACGGCGAGCGAATAGGTCTGGACACAGTAAATCGGGGCACCTGTAGCCCCGTTGCTGAGCTGTGGCGCTTGCTGAATGGTTTTGGGGTCTTTTCGCCTGTAGGACAATATATCGGCCATCCACTGCAGTTGTTTTCCTGAAACAGCCACCACCAACCTTTCTAACTGCTGTACCTATGGTTTAGAAGGCTTCCCAAGGAGGCGAAACGACACTTTTGTTGATTCCGTACTCTTCAGCCACACAAGTCACACTACGCCCTCCTCCAGCTTTCCGATCATTCTTGCACGTGTGCAGTCATCCAGGTGATTTCTTCTAGCCATATTTCACGAAAGAACTCACTTGCACTTGCAGCGAATGTCTTTAATTGCGACCCCGTCCTTCCTTTTATTGTAGTCTTGAGCGCGCCGACCGCACGAGTTTTGCGTTACGCTCACGTCGCCTGTGACGTTTTGTTCCTGACATTTGCATACGCATGACCTTTCTACTGAATTGCGTGTTCATTGTACTGATCGCAATAACCTCTTTTCTGCAATTTCATGGCTTAAATTTACATTGTTGCTTAAGTTTTGCACACCAGTGCAAATGCAACCTTGCGCTAATTGCCATAAAACTGAAACATTCCGCTTTATTGCGCTATTTAATAAAATAAATTTCAGTAAAATGTTTTTCTAATAAAATACCCGTAAATTATATATCTTAATAATTTTTTTTTTAGAATTTTTAAAATCAGTTATAAGGTATTTCTCCCACTTCCCTAGCGTGCCTTCGTGGTGTAACGGTAGCACGTTGGGCCGGTATTCCAGAGATCCGTGGTTCGATTCCCGGCGAAGGAAGTTGCATATTTTTCATCTTTTCTGCTTCCAATTATCCTAATGTCTCTACACAGTTATTATCATAAAATTGCAATTTTTTCTTCAATAAAACCAAGTTTCTCTATAACTTGAAACGACACAACTTGTAAAAATAATGGAAAACATAGCTCAAAATATTAACAAAATTAGAGAAGTAAATGAAAAAACATTACTGAATGCATTTCGGTGATATTAACCGCACTTTGGCTATTAACAAAGTTTTTCATTTCATTTTCTGATTGCTAAAAATGGAATTACAATAAATACTTCCAAAATGTATTCTATGCTATTTTTATTTATTTCTCAACCACTTTTCTAATATTTTATATTTTATTCTAACCATTTGTAGTGAAATTATACAGGGTTGTAAAAACATCAGGTAATTTTTGGAAGCAGAATATATAAAAAATTACCAACGCGTTCGCCGGGAATCGAACCACGGACCTCTGGAATATGCGCCCAGTGTGCAGACCACAACACTACGAAGGCACGCCAAGAAGGTGGGAGAAATACCTTACATACTCTCCCTTTCAAATGGCGACTGGGGTTTCTAGAGAACCCAATCGCCAAATCCTGGGTGTGGAGAGTCATCATCCACCATCCTTTTAGTTCGGGCGCCACTTGTAAACATTAGTAATTTTTGGAAGCAAAAGAGATGTAAAATTAGCAACGCCTTCGCCGAGAATCGAACCACGGACCTCTGGAATACGCGCCCAGTGTGAAGACCACCACACCACGAAGGCACGCCAAGAAGGTGGGAGAAATGCCTTATAGGGTGCCTCAAAAGGTCGTTGCAAACTTGCTGCTGGTCTGTACTGTGACAAACAAGATTTACAAAGGAACATGTGTCCGAAAATGTCAACTGCAACCACTAGAGGGCAATGTTCGCAGGTTCATGGGAAAGTAGAATCAATAGAGATCAAATTTAGAGTGCCCCATGCAGCACGTACACTACACATTTACAAACAGCCATGCCTTCTCGAACCCGGGCCATTCGAACCCGGGCCCTTCGGCACTGCACTTAGAAGCTAACCACTATACCGGTGGGACGGCTGATTGGTAGCGAAAAATTAAAATTGACGAAATTTTTTTTTCCTAAAGGGCAATGAAAGTTAGAAAATAGTGTATTATCTGGAGTAACAAATAAAAACTATTAATCATGCTATGTTTAGAACTTTTCAAAAGGTTAATAGTTAAAACATTAAACCCAGATGATTAATGAGTGCCGAACATATGTCTTATTCTGTCTGCCATCATGTGACTCAAACCGCTGTTAATTAATTTTTCTCAAATTCAAAATAATATTTCTAATAGTCCCATAATGCCAAGAACTACCATGATGTGTCTTTCGAGACCTTATTAATTACAAGCAAAGGAAAAAAGTAAATTCTGAATCCAAGTAAATTGAAATGCAAAAATTACAAAAACATAATTTTCATAAAGATAAAAAATCTAGAATTTTTAAACACTAACTCCTTGAAAAGTTCTATTTGAAGCCTCAAGTATAGGGGGATTAATAGTCTTTATCTGTTATCCTACATTTTTTCTAACTTGAAGTGCCCTTTAGAAAAAAAAGATTTTTCTTTCCCTCCGTCTAATTTTTTCACTACCAGTTAACATGAGACAATTTTACTGCCTAGAAAATTTTCCTCAGATAGGATAATCTTTTACAAAAATTTCTTTTTGTAGTAATTGCTTATATAATAATGTACGAATGAATCACATATTATTTCATTATAGGTAAATGGTTATCTCTGCGTGTGTCCTACAGGTTTTTTTGGAACTTCATGCGAAATAGAGCAAGAAATTTGCTTCCGAAATATTCCTTGTTTGAATGGCGGAGTATGCATCTTCCAACAAAACGGTACTGAATCTTACTGTGAATGTCAAGCCGGTTTCATGGGAATTGATTGCTCAATCAATATCAATGATTGTGAAAATGTTGTGTGCCAGAATAACGGGAGGTAAAATATTATTTTTCATGTATTAAAAATGTTTCAGCATTCTTAACAATCGAAATGGAAAGTACGTAGCTTGCACAAATTGCGACAATTATTAATTGTAACGTAAAAATAACACTGCTATCAGATGAGCATTCAAGAGAGATAAGAATTTTATTAAAGGGAGAAAACCCCCAAAAAGGCCCATGTTGGGATATAAAATATGCTTTTATTTGTTATATGTGTACCATATTTGTAAATAACAATTACGAGCTTTGAAAAAATATGTATTTTAAAAATTTATCTGACTAATTTAATTTTCCTGGATTTCTAACGCACTTTATAATATTTTGTTTAGTTTCGCTTTTTCCCCATTAATGTGCATTTTCATATTTAATTTATTTACCATCCTACTATTTGCGTATTTTTTTAAAAGTGACATGCACTATTTATTGTGACCGTGATTCAAATTTGCGATATTTTTTTTAATTGATGCTGTAGAGCAGGGATGGGCAGACTTTTTCAGGGTATGGGCTACTTCTAATTTTTTCAAGGTGTTGCTATCCACCTAGTTGCGTAAGTGTGGTGAGCTAAAAACTCAAGTCTACAATATTTATTATAACAATAATAAATACGGAATATGCACTTACCTACCTAAAAGAAACTTAGTCTTTTAAACCTGCGTTTAAAGCAAAACGTAAGATACACACATAGTAATAATAGCCACAAATATAATAATTTCAAATGATGTATTTCTTATCAAATAATTAAAAATACATTAAAAAATAAAGTATTTTCATCTAAATTCTTGTAATTATAGTCCGTATACTGTCCGCCAATCTTAAATATCTCGGTATATACATCTGATTACTAACTGCTAATTTTGCACTGGATTCTGAGACGGAAACGATATGTTGTTTTAAATATATTCATCGTTGAAAATGCAGATTCATACAGGTAGGTAGAGCGAGAGAACAATGTTAAATGAAATACTTTTTTTAACCCTTTGGCTACATTTAACGTATCAGTACGTCATGCACTTGTTTGGGCAAAGATGCACATGACGTTCTGATATGTCTTTGAAACTGAGGCGAGATTTAGCTAGTTCATTCTGGTTTATTTCAAAGTAATGTGTATCTGGTGCAACAGAACAAGTAATTTCAGTAGTTTGGTGAACCTTATGGTAAAATCTACTGTTTTTACTTGCCCACAAAATTAAACACGCTGCAAGTGTGTAGGGTTTATATTTATTTTAACTAACATTTATTTTAAGTTTAAACTATCTTTCCTGTCAAGCCTTTCTTTCCCCTGGAATTGCCAATGCCAGAGTATGTAAATTTTAGTAGAACGCGCAAGGATTCAAATTATCAGCGGAAGTATTCTGAGTTAAATAGAAAGGAACGAGTGCGAAATTGTGCTTTCTTACTTCACGAGCGTGGAGGTGGCTAGTTAGAAATTGAAGAACCACGCGTTTCGGCCTGAGTGCTTGCCTCGGCAGATTGTTAATCTTTCAACGTAATATTCAGAAGTTTGCTGAATTATCAGCGGTATCTTAGAACGCGGTGAGGTTAGTTACGTTTAGAGAGCCTCGTAGTTAGTCACTTGTTATTATCTCTTTTCAGTTTCTTATTTTTATTTTACCGCCGGGTCGGCGTAGCTTGTGAGCGTCAAGAGCACGCATTTGTAATTTCTAAAGTTGAATAAAAAGGGATTTAAACCCTTCTCAAGACTTTGTCTACTTTCCAGTTCTCAGCAGTCACCACTATTGTTGCGTGCAGGTTGGAAGCGCGCAACATTACAAGTGCAAAAAAAATTTCAAATAAATGTGTACCAAAAGGGTAAAATTAGGATACTTTACATCGTCTATTAGATTCCAAAAGTTATTCTTAGGTTCTGAACTACGTACTTTTAAAGTTTTGTCATTTTGAAGGAGAAAAACTTCCGTTTTCCTCAAAATATAAAGAGAATATATATTTTCAGTTCTCGTGCGCTTCCAGTCAAGGGACATGTATCGTCTTGACATTCATCGAATCATTTGCTTAAGTAAACACAGTCGCAGCGATTGTGAAAAGCCGATTCTCCAGTCTAGCTAGCGTCGTTGTACCATAAATATGTTTCTTGCAGTATGCGCGTCAATAGGTCTCAGTAAAAGCGGTCACACCCCAAATATCTTGGTGATCCACCGGTCGATTGCGATCGACTTAATGTCCACCCCTTGTGGAAAGTATAGTCAACCGATGAGCAAATCTATTGCTCTCATTTTGTCCATGTTACCTTACCTGTAATGAGAAAAATCTACTTTCATCTGTTCTTTTATTAAGCAGAAATGAAAGATTTATAGACATTTTCTAAGGCTTTACTAACTCACAAGTCCAACCAGTCGTAAAATTTCTTAGTTTGTTATTTCCTAATCATAACTAATTTGCATTGATTGAGTTCTGACAAAAGTGAACAATGGTGTAGGGCATGTCATAATTTATTTGCTTACGCCTGCTGGCTATCAATTTTTTAACATTTGATTATACCATTACTACACGAAAATTAAGATAGTTACGGACTGGAAATTGAGAACTTACCGATGCAAAAGTTTTCTCTGTTTTAAGAGTCTTAATAAGATACGTTAAATTAAGATAAAAAAACAACAACAACAACAAAAAACCACCCTTTTTAAATTTTGGGTGTACTCCAACTGCGCTGATGAAAATCCCCCCGCCTCGTCCTGCTATAGTCCAACTGCGCCGATCAAAATTTCTTTCCCCCGTTGCCTACAGGGTTACAATTTTATTTTTCGAAACCAACTGTAGCCAAGAGGAAAATAAAAATAAAGAAATATATTTTTTATAAATGAATAGTGGATTTGTTGCCAATCTAGAGAAACTAAGCTTCGGCAACAACAAAGATAACGCCTTCTTTTATTATTATTGCGAATTAAGTCATGCTTAATCCTTTCTGGAATTTATTCCAGGAAATAAGTGTTTAAAATTTACTTCGTAATTTTTAATACAGATATTTTGAGTTTTTATGTATTTTTGCCTTGTCGTGAAGTAAGAACTGAATTAATTGATGAGAAACACTGAATTGTATGTGAAAAATCGTTTCTTTTTTGTTTGTTTAATTTCTTTTATACATCACTTTAGATTTACTTTTGTTAATTGCTCTGTAACACAAAAGAAATTTTCAGAGGACTTTCGTAATACTCTTGCAGGCATTAAATTCATCTTTGTAACAACATGTGGGGCTACAAGGCATTCTTCATGAGCACAACTATTGGCTCTGACCTCTTTCACCCCTACAACCGGAAGTCAGAGTATATTACTTAAATAGCTAAATTTTCAATCAGTTCCAAACGATTCTTTGACTATCTTGGTGAAAAATATATTTGCTTCTGAATATTTGCTGAGAAAAATATTTAAAAACAGGTTAGCATGATAAATAAATAGCATAAAGAAAATGCTAAAGTATGAATAAAATAAATAAATAAGTATAAAATATTAAATCATGAAAACGATTTCTAGAGTAAATTTCTTAGGGGTTGAAATTTAAAAAATACAGTAGAAATGAGAAGAGAATTTAGATATCTTTCATATCATAAGTTTATTAAGCATTATATACCCTACACGGAGCACGCATTCCTTGAAACTGAAATACGGACATAGCGGCACAGAAAAATATTTTTTGAAAAGAACTATGTAGTAATGCATAAATGAAAGAAATTAAATAAAAACTATCAAAGAAAATATATAAGAATTATTACATCAAATACTCTCTTGACCGCAAATGATAGAATTTTGTTTTCTCGTTTATCTTTCAGCAAAGCTTATACAATTAAATAATCACTTTCATTCGCATAAAATTATAAACAAATGTAAATTATTATACAAAACGCATAAAGTAAACACTACAGTGTGAAAGGAAAATTCTGGAATAAAAATGTTAAAAATATTAGATGAGAAATAATCCATAATTTATTGATATTCATATACTAAACTCTATGCTTTTGGAAAAAGTTACACATAATTTGCACTGAAGTATCAATAACCGAAACCAAGTTAATTTCTTTCCTTACTTTTTCTTATCAGAGGGATTTGTAAAAAGATACGCTAAGGTGAAAAATTTTGCAGTATTTTTAAAGAATAAATTTTAAAAGTATTTTTACTTCATGAACTGAAATTTTTACTATACATTTTTACACAGTAAATAAGTACAAAAAAAGAAAGAGCTAGGGGATCAGTGGGACTAGAAACTCGGGTCGAACTACCAATGTTTAGTGACTTTTCCGCTTGATCATAAGACCTTTTGAAATTAGGCTGAACAATATATTAAAGAAAATAGAAGATACAGCACACGTAAGAACAAAAGTGGGCTGAATTAGAGATTTACATGTTTAATGAATAATTTAAACTTACCTGTATGCCATTATGAAATATTAGGAAGTAGCATAAAAGCATGAGTGAAGAAGGCAATGGCAATCTAAATCATTGTAATCTAAATGTATAACATTATCAGTATCTGCTATTAATTTCAATACTGCTGAAAGAATTATAAATGAATTATATTATAAATCGTATGAACTCGTTGCATTATAAATTACAACAGTTAGAAATATTATTAGCGTAATTTAGCGACCATCTTTGTTAACAAATAATTTCAAGTAACTAATTTTACAAATAATTCAGCCTGAAACTAGATTAGAAAATGAGCTACATGCTGAAGATTAAGCTTTGCCAAGGTGTTAGAAACATCCTCTATTAACTAGAGTTACGAAGCAAGAATTTGTAAAAATTATCATTTAATTATAAATTGGCATAAATACAATACAAATTATATAAATTTTACATACATGAAAACTTGAGTACAGTGCAACAATATGTGAAAAAGGAATGGATTAAAAGGGAGACTGAAAATCCCAGGATATGAATATAAGGGAGTTTGAATATTTTTTTTTTTTTTTGTGTTAATTATAAAAATTCTGATGACGCTCAATATTATCAATTTATTAATTAAATGTGTATTAGAAATTAAATGCATGCCAAAGTACATCAGGTGGACAACAGAATAAATATTTAAACGTTTCTAGTATTAAAATATGGAATTCGTAACAAAGTTAAATAACCTTAAAATAACTTCAATGATTAAAAATGGAAAGCTTAATACGGGAATATATTGCAATAATATTAGTGTGAATTTAGAACGACTTAAGAAGTCCAATATTTAGATTTAATAAAGATAATTTTTATAATTAAATTAGAACTGTTTACCTAAAATGGTAAATTTGAAACTTAAAACCATTCTGCTATCTAAGAAGATTTGTTAATATTTATCTAGACAAGAAACTTATTTAAGGTGAGCTACAAATCCGATATTTGATACTCTGATTATGTATCAGCTTTGTATGTCATTAATCTATTAATTTTACTATTCAAAACTAATATATATATCAGCGACTAAAATCTACAATTTGGAAAGTTTTTAATTCTTACAGAGAATAAAAAAGATCTGGCTTATCATTCTTTTAAGCATCATAAAACTTTAAAATGAGTGTAAAAGAAATTTATTTTTTAGCACACGCCAGACTTTAAATTAATATTTGTTTTAGTATTGATAAACGAAAATAAAAGCTTGCAGTCTCAATAGAATGTCCCATTAATGGCGATAAACGACTTTTTGTAGCACCCAATCTTCTTGGAAAGAAATGGGGGACAGGAAACGTCGCGCAGTTCGTGGATTAAAAAAGAGGGGGACGGGGATTTTCGATCAAATTTGGCGCAGTTCGTACCCTACCTTAAATTTTATATTACTCCCAAAGGGGCGGTTTTGTTTAACGTTTTGTGTCACCTTTATTTATGAAATATCGTGTTCTTCACTCTTAAACCATACAATTCAATTCAACAGCAATATCAGAAAATAATTTAAAAAGAGCATATCTTTAGAATTTCCGACAGATAGTGTCGGCGCAGGAGATAGAAATTTTTTTTTGTATGTTTGTACAGTTTTGCTATTGCTCACTGTAACCGTTGAGTTTGCTAATCAAAAACTCGTTAAAGTTTTACAAAGTTTGAAATAGATAGTAAAACAAATTCCAAATTCTGACTTCCAGATGCCCATATTTGAGTGGGGGATTACGTTATTCAAAATTTGGTGGGTCTAGGTAGCCTTGTTTTTTTCACAATGCTATAAACATGCATACATCCATGCAGATTCTTCATTAATTGATTTCTTTAAATGTAATGCAGGGCTCTAATATTTGGTGGCAGCAATTTGAAAAGTAAAACGCCATTTATAGTGAACCAGCGCAAAATGCCAAAACGAAGTTAATAGCCCTTCTGTGCAAATTGCCCCTTTGACAAAAACAAAACAAAACAAACAAACAAAAAAAAAAAAAAAAAAAAAAAAAAAAAAACACCCACTTTTATTATTATATTACATAGTCTAATATTTAATTAAATTAAAAATGTAAAACGAAATATTCAACAAAATTCTGTGTGTTTCTCGTATCTCCAGTATTCTTATAAAAGTGAAAGCATTCTTTAAATATCTGATATGCGTTATTAAATCATTCGAATTCTTGAAAGGTATAAGGAATCACGACATTATTGAAATAAAATATTTTAGAATTTTAAACTATACGTGTTCGTACATTCAATATATTACGTACAAAACTCCCTTTTGAAACTGCTTTCCATTCTGAAAATTTATTCTTCTGGCTTCAAATTTAGCCTAGCTTTACAACTGTTTCGTTTTTTGAAACTTTACCCCTAGTATAAACTTTGTTATGCGGTAACTAACAATGCCAATGATTATAAGCTACAGAGTGCCTATGGTTCAAAACCATGTACCTCCACATCAGAAAAATATCTAAGTAGTGAGCAGAAATAGGAAAATTGTCTAATTGGTTATCATGATGCACACTAGAGGGAGCTACATTAGCTCGAAAAAGTTTAGGGATAGGAAAAATCAAGTTTTGATTTTTTTGGAAGTTTTATGATTTTAAACTTTTTTGTATTTTTTAATTTTATGTATTTTTTTTTTTTTAATTTTATAATACATAGATACAAAAAGCGGAAAGGAAAGATTTTACAGATTAATAAGCTCATTGGCATATGGCACTAATCATAGCGAAGTAAAGATTAAATTTTCACGATGAAATATCCAGGGCAACGGGCATGATGTGATTAAATAGTGAACAGATTGATAAGGATGCAGAGGTCGTCACTTTTCAGTAATACTGGACTAGGAGAATGGTAGAGCAATTACATGGCTAAGTACGTCCTTCATGGGCCGGGCGCTGGAACTGAGAGCGAGGTCTTTTCTACGAGCTGCAAATAGCATGATCGTACGCCGGTAACTGTTGAAGTGGACGGTTATCAGTCTGTTCAATTTTGAGGAATGAATTTTGACTAAGTTTTTTAATAACAACGTCTATGGGTTTAATGTTAAGATCCGAGTGAATCACATCAGTACGGACATAATAGGCTGCATTAAGGACTAAACGCAGGGTCTTACTTTGGAAGCTTTGAAGTTTTTTTATGTGTGTTTTTGCAGCTGTACCCCAGATGGTGCAAGCATACAAAAATATTGATCGAATGATGGAAGTATAGAGAAGAGCTTTGTTTTTTGATTGACAGAGACAGAGAGCTCTTTCGGCCTAGAAGGGAGTAAAGTTGGGTTTTGACGGTCTTCGCTTTATTGACTGTATAATCAATATGAAGACGCCAGATTAATTTGGAATCAAGTATCACTCCTAGATACTTTTATGAATTTGACCAGGGGACAAAGTCATCGAAGAACTTTATATTAATGGTAGGGTACGGGATTCGGGAGCGTGTGAATATCATGGCAGCACATTTAGCGACGTTAATTTTGGTTTTCCAAGTAATGAGCCAGTGCTCAAGTCTATGGAGATAACTTTTGTACCAGAACATTCAAATGTTTGTGTTTTGTTAGGATGGCCGTGTCATCTGCATAGAGTGCTAGAGTAACACTGGGTGATTTTGGAATGTCGTTGATAAAGATGTTGAATATAGTCGGTCCAAGTAGACTACTTTGAGCTACGCCACTTAGGATTGGAAGGGGAGCCGAAATGATAGAATTAACTCGTACTGAGAAAGAACGATTAGTGAGATACGAGTTAATTATGTGAATAAGTTGAGCCGGAATACCAAGTCGCATGAGCTTGATAATAATACCCGTATGTCAAGTCCTATCAAATGCTTTGGCTATGTCAAGAAAAAGGGCGCCAATAAGCATTTTGCTTAGAAAACCTTTGTGAATGAACTCCACTGTCCTCAGAAGCTGGTGCATTGTGTAGTGTTTTGCTCGGAAACCAAATTGCTCGTCAATAAGGACTTTTTGGGTCCGGAGAAAATCATTCAGGCGTTTAAGTAGCACAAATTCGTAAATCTTTGATAACGAAGATAGTTGGCTGATAGGTCTATAATTTTGAGGATTTGAATGGCACTGGCCAGGTTTCGGAATAGGCACAATAAGTGCTCTCTTCCAGCTTTGAGGAAAATAGCAATGCAGTAACATATAATTTATGAGCCTTACTAAGAAAAATAGATAGCTGGTGGGTAGGTATTTAATCATGCGGTTAGAAATAGAGTTCAATCCAGGCGCTTTCTTAGGATTTAATTTAGCGATATATTCGCTAACTTCGTGCATGGTTGTATATAGTATGTCTCTCTGACATGAAGAGTTTAGAAATCTTTCAACATCTAGTTGGAAGGAATTTGCGGTATTAGCAAAAATCCCTTCATTATGTGGTGTGAATTGTATTTGGAGACTGTCAGCAATTAATTCAGCTTTCTCCGTGTCTGTATGAGCCACCACTGCGTCCTTAGCTAAGGACTGAATGTGAGATTTGTGTTTGCGAAGTCTGGCAGATGCACGCGAAAGACTGTTATCTGCGATCGTTAGGGACTGAATGTGATTAGAGTATCATGATTGATTGAACTGGTCACATGAAGCCTTGATCTCATTTTGGAGAGTACAAAGTTGTAATTTTAAGTCAGGACTTCTAATTCTTTGCCAAAGCCTTCGTACTTTATTCTTTTCGCGAATTTTGAGTTTGGTTTCAGCTGGAAGTTTATTAAAATTGGGCCGAAGGGTGGGTTTTGATACTTCTTTAAAAGTATCTGTTAGGATAGAAGTTAACTGATCAACAGCCTTGTTAATATCGTCACTGAATTTAATTTCGAGGGAGAGAAAACTTTTAAGTTAAGTTTATATCGAAAATTGTCCCCAATTTGTAGAGGCGAGTGCCGGAAAATTTTGAATTAAACAATCACAGTTAATGTCGATGAGTACGGGGTTGTGATCTGAGGATAGACAACTTTCCACAGTTACGTGATAGTCAAAAAGAATATTTCGAAAAAGAGCCAAATGAATATAAGAAGGAAATCCCCGTACATCGTATCGTGTGGGTGAATCCGGCAGTATAATTTTAAATTGGGCGCACTGAGCCCATTTTAGGAGGCCACGACCAACGGTTTTGGAATTTTTACAACGCCAAGCCTGGTGGTGACAGTTTAAATCACCAGCGATAATGATATTGGTTGATAAATTGAGCAGTTTGTTAAAATCCTCCACCGGAAATGTGTCTCTTGTTCTGGATAAAGGTGGAAGATAGGCAGAGATCAAAACTAAGGAGGGTGAATTTTGAATAAAAATTTCGATAATCGTCGCCTCGAGTCTGCTCAGATTCGGTGTGTCAATTCTGCGATGGGGAATATGATTTTTAATAAAAACACATGTACCACCATGATAAACGGCACGAGGATCCGGTGCTTGTTTGTCATTTTTATAAGTAAAATAATTTGCAAGCTTGGGAACTCTCCCTGGTTGGAGTCTGGTCTCTTGGACAAAGATAATGTCAAAGCCCTTCTCTTCGACGTAATCACGAAATTCGTGATATTTACACATAATGCCATTGGCATTCCAGGTACATAATTTTAAGTACTTCAAACCTTTCAAAGTATTGAATTTTAATGTGAGAGGGAATCAGAAAATTGTAGAGTAACATAGCTCTCAAAAATATAGTATGCAGCGTCAGCAACAGAGGGCGCCACTCGTAGCTGAGGCAAGGCATTTTTGACTGCTAAGAGTAATTTACTCTGGTCAATGCCAGGCTGATTAGAGATTTGAATTATTGCCAAAAGGATTTCGGTGCAAATTTGAGTCTGATAAGCTCCTTGGGGGACCGAATAATTTGGAATAGGAGGGAAGCAACCTTTTGAGTGCCCGTTAAGATATTGGAGTATGAGACTCCGAGACGAACTTTACTATCACTATTAAACTCTGCAGCCGGACGTGGGTTTGATTTAAGATTGTTGCTATTGTTGGGGAAAAGACAAACGGAGTGGGTGGATTGAGTCGTGGGTTTATTTAGGTGTTTCTTGGCTCCAGGAAAGCGTGGACACGAACGCCAGTTCGCGGCATGAGAACCTAGGCAGTTCGCGCACTTCATCGGTTCGCCGAAGGGCTTGGTGCGAACGAGCACATCGTACACAGCGTTGGGGTAAAGTACAAACTTCAAAGCTGTGGAAAAAACAATGTGAAGGGCCTTTCCTTTCTTTGAATCTTTCAATTTGGACGTCAGTGCCGAGAAGTTCCGTGATATTGAAGACTTCGTCAGCTTTCAGGCTATTGTAAATCTGGACATAGAAGAGAGGCATTGGAACTTACGTCTTCCATCGTTTGAGTTGAGTTATTTTGTGGATTTTAAACCCAGCAACTTCAGTCGCAGTTTGAACAACGTTGATGGGCGTTACAGGATTTTCATGATTAGCTTTTACATTTTCTAAGTTCTCAAATTTATTTGAGGTGTCAGGAGTTGAAATTGTAGGAGATTGAGTAGTAGAAGATCTTTTAGCAACAAGATGCTTAGGTGGGAGGACAAAGCCTTCCGAATCAGTAGCGCTAGGTCTTTTCTTATTATCCACTTTCGGTTTAGAATTACTAGCAGGGATAGGAGGTGCAGGTTTCTTGGGATTAGAGGTAACATCAGTTGTTTTATCGTTGAGTCTACTGCAAATCCACTTTCTGTTGCAAGAAGAGTAAACAAGTTAACCCCAAGGCTCGCACAAAGCATTTTCAAGGAATTCAAAAGTGTCTCACCTTCAGCACGCATCTGCTTTAGCATGGCGTCTTTGGTTTCAGCCGGATAATCATTTTTCTCGATCCATTGAATATCGAATTCTTGTTCAAGGATTCGGTTCTTCAAGGCGTAGATTTGGATGGTGTTGTTGGCGATTTGCCTTGGAGAAGTGGCAGGAGGAGCAGTCGTATCCATATCAGTGTTCGTAATTATTCGGAGAGGAGGTAGAAGAGATATATCCATAAGAGAGGTACTGCCAGCTGGCGGCGCCGTAATAGTGTTCGTAGTTGCTGTATTATTGAGCGGAGAGCTCTCTAGCGAGCGACCATCACTGTTCGCGTCCATGACGGGAATCAACGGTAACTACATGTCTATGCATATGTGTATGTCATAACACAATTAAGAGGCAATCGGCGTAGTGCGGCCTTTACCAATATATTATAAGTAGAGTGTCTTTAATAAGTTGAATACAGTAAGATGGAACGTACTTTTTGCACCTAGTGCAGAGTCTCTAGAAGAGAAGTAAACATGACCCCACGATGTGAGGATCTGCAGCTTGAGGATTAACGGTAACTACAAGAGTAGAATATCTTTTTATATATATAAGCGGCTAAAGTGTGTGTCGCCGATAGTTTATTGTTGCCACTCGGAAAAATGAGCGCGGAAATAAAACATAACACACTGCGCCTTTTCCGCAGTTTTTAATTAATATCTCGGCCGATTAAAGTCGTACGAAGATGAGAAGGGTATCGATGGATTCGGAGAATTTTTTGGAATCCGAGGATACGCGTCTCGAACTTCAATTCGGCGCCGTTCCATAGATATTCGAGAAAAAAGAATTTGGCACGTAGCCAAATCCCTCTAATAGGGAAAACCCGCGAAAGAAAGTGGAGAATGTAGGGAAAACGTAGGGGAAAATTAATTTTTAATTAATATCTTGGCTAATTAAAGTCCCAAGAAGATGCCAGTGGTCAAAATGGCGTGCCGCGGACCTGCGAAATTCAACAGTGTGCTTCGCTAAGCCCGGGAGGCAGCCGTTTCGGAGGAGATGATGTTACTTCACCCCATATGTATATATATGCGGCTTAAGTGTCTGTTTGTCGCCTATAGTTTATTGGTTGCTTGCGTAACTGTACTAGCCAATGGGGTGAAGTTGCCACGACACAGGGTTGCCGTTTCAATTGAGACGTAGACAATTTCCTGTAAAACTTGCCTTTGCTATGACCATTAATAAGTCTCAGGGCCAAACGCTTAAACGTGTTGGCATTTTTTACCTGAGCCTGCATTTGAACACGGTCAACTTTATGTTGCCTGTTCAAGAGTTCGTGAAAGAACGGACGTAAAATTAAAAATAATGGATGGTCCTCTGCAACGCGAGCTTAAAAATGATGGAAAAATCTAAACAAGAAATGTTGTGTACAAAGAGATCTTTGACATGTGAATTAACATTTCATTATTTAAATCACCTTTATTGATTGAACTAGCGGTGGCTCTTAAGAAATGTACCGCCAGTGGTTTCCTTCATTGCACTCTACTTTAAGCAATTAAGCAAGTAGAAGGGGGAAACCCCGTGGGGCAGTAAGCAAAGGGGCGTCCTCGCCGCCTGCGCTGGGTAGTTCAGTTTAAATTAGCAGACACGTTTGCGGAAATCATTTTAATTGCAATTTATTATATCTAGAACAGCGGTCATTTCGTATGACCGCCGGGCGTTCTAGTTTGCTTATATCACTTCAATCTGTGTTATGTTTGAATATATACACACCAATTAATTTTTGAGAAATCTAATTCTACAATTCTGTAGAATTAAAAGTAGTACTTTACTTACATTCAGTCCTGACTCCCTTCTGACCATCTTTCAGAATGTCGTTACACGTATAGTAAGATTTTCTATATATATATATAAATGGCTTAAGTGTTTGTCGCCGACAGTTTATTGGTTGCTTGCGTAACTGTAAATTGTTTGATTCCCTTTGCAGCGCAGTGCGTGACGAATGTTATGAGAAAGCTAAGCCGGAAAAATTAAAAACGCAAGAGCACGTGTATTTAACATTTAATAAATTAATTAAACATCTATATATAATAGAATTCGGAAATATGCAGCCGGCAAAAACCGGCAACGATGAAAAAACAAATAAAATGAAATAAATAAATATCTTTATTATATGTGGCTTAAGTGTCTGTTTGTCGCCGATAGTTTATTGGTTGCTTGCGTAACTGTACTAGACAATGGGGTGAAGTTGCCACGACATAGGGTTGCCGTTTCAATTGAGACGTAGACAATTTCCTGTAAAACTTGCCTTTGCTATGACCATTAATAAGTCTCAGGGCCAAACGCTTAAACGTGTTGGCATTTTTTACCTGAGCCTGCATTTGAACACGGTCAACTTTATGTTGCCTGTTCAAGAGTTCGTGAAAGAACGGACGTAAAATTAAAAATAATGGATGGTCCTCTGCAACGCGAGCTTAAAAATGATGGAAAAATCTAAACAAGAAATGTTGTGTACAAAGAGATCTCTGACATGTGAATTAACCTTTTATTATTTAAATCACCTTTATTTATTGAGCTAGCGGTGGCTTTTAAGAAATGTACCGCCAGTGGTTTCCTTCATTGCACTCTACTTTAAGCAATTAAGCAAGTAGAAGGGGGAAACCCCGTGGGGCAGTAAGCAAAGGGGCGTCCTCGCCGCCTGCGCTGGGTAATTCAGTTTAAATTAGCAGACACGTTTGCGGAAATCATTTTAATTGCGATTTATTATATCTAGAACAGCCGTCATTTCGTATGACCGCCGGGCTTTCTAGTTTTAATATAATAGACATGAAATGAATTGAGTTATAAACCAGTAAAAAAATTGATAAATAATAGTAAATCCGTCTGTAGACTAATGCACTTAACAGAAAATGAATAAAAAGAGGTTATGATTTAAAACAAGGATTTGATTTTTTTTTTTTTAAATGATATTGTACAGTACAGTCAACCTGATTGAGCGAACCTATTACCCTTATCTTGTCCATGTTACCTTATCTGTGATGAGTTCGCTTTCACCAGTCCTTTTTTTAAGCATTGATCAAGCCCCCTTACAATTTTCTCTATAATATACAGTATGCGGCATAATTATAATACAAATAATTGTGCATAAATAACTTAAAGATAACAGAGTGAAAATACGAACAAAAAGATTTGAAAAAATGCTTTAATGCACTTTGGTTTAATTATTTTTTGTTTTATTATTATTCTTGATTTTAAAAAATGTAAATAAATTTTCAGGGAAAAGTGTTTTAATACATTTATGTTTCATTATTTTTGTATCATGATTATTTTTAATTTTACAAATGTAACTAAATTTTCAGAAAATAAATCAAAGAAACTGATTGAGCTACAGTTTGATTTTAATTAATGTAATGAATGCACTTGATGTATTCGTTTCATACGACATGGCTAATTTCTGAGAACACATAAATTTAAATATAGGAATTTAAAAGTAGAAGAATAAAAATTGACATCCTCGTGAGCCTTTTTATAGCTCCTTGGAAGTTCGTAAAGCCGATAACAAATACGCTATAAATATGATTATATTGATATTCTGTGGTCGTTGGTATCTCTTCTGCTACGTACTTCTGTTTTATTGAATGGCAGTTTCCACAGCGGATGTGGTAACATATTGCAAAGCTTTATTCTCCTGTAGTGAGTGAGAAAAAGAGCAGCGGTTAGCTTACAGAGCTCTTATCAAAAATAAAGAGTACGTTTAGATAGTGATAATGTAATTTCTATTTAACCAGAGCTTGTCTTTACAAGTTTCAATGGCCGAGTTGTGGTTCATTAATTTTGCGGTTTTCATATTTTTTTTGGGGAGGGAAGGGTTTATTTTCTCGTTTTAATTTTTTATATTGAACTTATTAGATAAAAAGTATTATTTATTTCTAAATTACACTAAATTAAACTAGTATATTTTTTCCTTATATTTATTTTAAATGATTTCTTCCTTACGAAATAATACAGCTTTATATCAAGAAATCTTTATTATAAATTTTATTACTTTTTTTTAATCAATGGGATCTTGATTATGCTGATCAACTGCCTGTGCTTATTTGGCTATCCACGCCTTGATCATCAGGGAGTCAATACCCTGATTTAAATGATTTTCATTCTCGGCATTTTGAAGTGACATCGATATGTAGCATTTCTGTCACCTTCAATTACATATATGGTTAATCTTTTAATCTTATGGTGCTTGTAGTGTACAAGAAAAATAAAAACTGGTATGTGCCACCAATAATTTCAGAAATTCTAAATTAAATAAATGCAATTAGTTTAAAAATTACTTCAGGTGCATACATAACATCACTGAATATGGTTAAATGCGCAGTGAACGACTGGTAAAATCACTATCTGACAATATAATTTTCAAAATTCAGCTATTACAATTTAAAGTATTAAAGAATGTTCTTTTTTTTTTTTTTTTTTTTCAGTTGTATCGATGGAGTAGCTTCGTATAAGTGTATGTGTTCGACTGGCTACATGGGCACGTTATGTGAAACAGAAATAAATGAATGTGAAAAAAGTCTATGTTACTCCGGTTCTACTTGTGAAGATTATGTCGGTTTTTATATGTGCATATGTCCACCAGGATGGGGTGGTAACTTCTGTGAAAATAGTGAGTATAATGTATTAGTTCTTTTCACTAAGGACAAATGAATATTTGAGCATTCATAGTCTAAATGTTTTGCAGGATTTCCAAATCAAAAATAACAGTTTTAATAAACTATTTGGGCAATTAGTATGCATTTGTGTCGCTACATGTTAATTAAAAGTAGTATTCTATTCTATTAGTTTTAATGTGAACCGAAATGTGTGGCTGTTTTAAAAAGGGGAATTTCTTTCGAGATAAGACAATAAGTGTGCCTCTTGTACAGAGGCTGTTCGCACATTTTTTAGACGATTTTGGTAAGCGGTAATAGAAAATCATTTCCTACAAAAGAAGTAATTGCAATTGTAATATGTTTTTAAAAGTCAAAATTATCGTCTGTGGCTTGAAAGTTTTGATTTATTCAAAATGGCGAATTTAACAAAGCAGTGGTTCGAACGCTACATTTACGCTCTTTCCGAAAAGAAATATGCATACTCCGTTATCCAAAAACGATGTGAGAGTCATAGTTTTGTGATACAGTGATGGAACACTTGTACGTTACAAAAGGAAACTGTAATAAAATAAATTAAAAAAACCATGTAAAAATTTTTTGTCGGTGTGTTTCATACTTAAATTTAGTAACAATTATTACATAACATACATTTTCTCAAAATATTAATTTAATAAAAATACAATCGTTTAAAACGGAGCACAAAATGGCTCACATAAATGATGAAACACCATTACATACTACTACGTACTACAATAAAAATATTTTTTGGCGTTTTTATTTTTACTCAAAAGCAATTGGCAATAATTTATAAAATCGTCTGCAGTATTTCTCACCAGTTTGTTTTGGAATTTTTGAGTTTTTTAGCTCTGTGCAGCCATGAATGCTAAACGAAAAGAAACTTTGCCTGAAATTCGAAAATTAGTTATTAATTTGCATATTGAACGTGGAAAATCTATTAGAGAAACTCCTGAAACAGTTAACTTGAGGCATTCAACAGTTTACAATATCATTAAAGGATATAAAAAGAATCATATGATTCAGGATAAAAGAAGACCTGGCCGACCCTTAAAGCTATCCAATGGAATAAAGCGAATTATCCTTCGAAATATTAAAAAAAAATCCAAGAACGAGTGCTCCTAAAGTTGCTGCTGATTTACAAGCATTATATGGAGTAATTGTTAAACCTGAGACTATTAGAAGAGTAATTCGATCTGCTGGATATCACGGTAGAGCAACCGGGAAAAAATTCTTCATAAGTGAAAAGAATAGAAAACTCAGTCAGGCTTTCGCAAAATCCAACATAATAAGAATTCTGATTACTGGAATGAAGTTATATTTGCTGATGAGAGTAAATTTAATATATTTGGTTATGACGGTAGAATCTTGGTGTGAAGAAAACCCAGGGAAGAATTTCGAAAACAGAACTTGGTGCCAATCGTAAAACATGGTGGAGGAGGAGTTATTGTATGGGGGTGTATGTCGTCCGCTGGAGTTGATACTCTTGTTTTTATTGACAGTATAATGGATCAGTACAAGTATACTGACATTTTAAATCAAAATTTGAAATCTTCAGCGCGAAAATTGAACCTTCATAACGATTTTAAATTCTACCAGGACAATAACCCCACGCACACTGCTTTGAACGTTAGACTCTGGCTGCTGTATAACTGTCCTGAAATAATAAAAACACCACCACAATCTCCAGACAGAATCCCATACAGAATATTTGGCAAGAATTGGAATCAAGAATTCGCAAACACACCATTTCTTCAAAACAACAATTAAAATCGGTGCTTCAAGAAGAATAGGGAAAAATCACTCCAGAAATCACAAAAAAATTAGTCGAATCCATCCCAAGAAGATTAAATCATGTTTTAAAAGTAAAAGGAAATCCAAAAAAATATTAAAACCTTTTAAAAAGTAAAATTTTTGGATAAATATTTGATGGAAAAGTAAGTGTCCCATCACTTAAGTGAGCCATTTTCTGCTCTGTTCTAAACGATTGTATTTTTATTAAATTAATATTTTAATAATTAAGACACAATAACACGCTGAATAAATACTAATTCAGAAGTCAAACAACAAAAATCAGCGGTATACCTACAAAATTTTCACAGGACTAGTTTCGATGGTTTTACCGAACCATCATCTTCAGCTGCAAAACCGCAAATGAACAAGATAGGAAATAATGATAGGTAAGATAAGAAAGCCTGGACAAGAATAAGCAAGTGGCGCCATCTGTTGGCGAAACCAGAACTAAAACATAATTTCTCTAAAAGCCGAAGGCAAATTTGGATTGGAATTAGGATCGTTAACTAGAACAGAAAGATTTTTATGAATGTGAAATGCCTCTAGAAAATCCAGTTCTCCAATGGAAGATGTTTTTTGAATAATTTTGGCAGCAGAAAAATTGAAAGTGTGATTTTCGGACCAACAATGTTGAGCAACAGAAGACTTCTGTGTTTCCTTTTTTCTAACATATGCCTCATGTTCTTTGACGCGAAATTTTAAGGCTCTCTTAGTTTGGCCAATGTAAATTAAACCACACTGGCAAGGAATCCTATAAATACCCCAGGAATTCATATCCGGAATGGGGTCCTTGAGTATAGAAGTTGGAATTTTATTGATGGGAGAATAAACAACCCGAAAGTTAAATTTCTGCAAAATATGTGCAACTTTATAGCTAATTGATGGAAAGAAGGGAATGACAACAGAACTTTTATAATCTCCTAAAATAAGAGTGTGGCTTTTAGTGTGTTCAGATGAGAATTTTTTAACTGCTTGATTAATAATGTTAGGTGAAAAGCCCCTGTCAATAGCTATTGCTTTTAAATAATTTAGTTCTTCATCAAGGGCTAGTTTGGAGGAGCAAACTTGAAGAGCACGGAAAACATAGGAATAAAATGAAGCTAACTTTTGTTTAGTCGGATGACATGATTTAAAGTGTGGTGGAAGGCAAACCGATGAAGGTTTACGGTAAACTGTTGTACTGAAGTTGGATGTGTTACGTGTGACCAGAATGTCGAGAAACGGAAGAGAATTGCAAGTCTCAAGTTCAAAAGTGAACTGAATAGCAGGATCAATAGAATTCATTGTTGAAAGAACTTTATTTAAATCATCTTTATTACCTTCAAACAGGGTAAAAGTATCGTCTACGTAGCGGAACCATGCCGGGAAGTTTAAAGTTTCAAACAATTTTGATTCATAATAATGCATGTAGATATCAGCCAGGATGGGACTGAGGGGGCTTCCCATGGCTAATCCCTCAGTTTGCTTGTAATATTTATTTTGGAAAACAAAATGTGTTTTTAGAGAAATTATGTTTTAGTTCTGGTTTCGCCAACAGATGGCGCCACTTGCTTATTCTTGTCCAGGCTTTCTTATCTTACCTATCATTATTTCCTATCTTGTTCATTTGCAGTTTTGCAGCTGAAGATGATGGTTCGGTAAAACCATCGAAACTAGTCCTGTGAAAATTTTGTAGGTATAACGCTGATTTTTGTTGTTTGACTTCTGAATTAATATTTTGAGAAAATGTATGTTTTGTAATAATTGTTACTAAATTTAAGTATGAAACACACCCACAAAAAATTTTACATGTTTTTTAAATTTATTTTATTGCAGTTTCCTTTTGTAAAGCACAAGTGTCCCATCACTTTTGTGAGACACTGTATCTAAAGCGTCAATAGGTAATATCATCAACAAGAAAGGAAAAAAATGTCAAATTGGAACCTCAAGTGGGACAAAAATTCCAAACAAGTATCCAAGGAAAAAACGGACATCGTCGACTATTGCAAAGGTACGTTGTTTAATGTTAAAAGAAAAGGGTAGAAAAAAATTTAAGTACATGGTTCAAAGATTGGAAAGAAATTTTTTCTAAGGGATTCATGATTGTTGCTGGTTTTTCTTATAATGGCAAGTTAAAAATAAAGAGAGTGCAAAAAAATGTCAAGATTAACTCCAAATACTATCAGGAACATATTTTATCGCCAATTTTTCTGAATGAAATACCATCGCTTTACCCGCGGTGCCATCAATCTGTGAGACTCCATCAGGACAAAGCTAGCAGTCACACATCAAAATCCACTGTAAATTTCCTAAAAGAAATGGAACAAAAAACTGGTATCAAGGCCATACCCTTCACTGATATCCCTACTAAATCTCCCAATGTGTCACTTATGGATTTTTGTGCTTTCGGACTTTTAAAAACTGCATTATCCAAACGTTGTCCCAAAACCCTAACAGGACTCTGGAAAGCTGTTCGGGAGGAATGGGATAGAATACGTCTTCTGCCACTTCAAAAGGTATTATTATCCTGGAAATTGCGATGTCGAAAAATAGTTCAGAATAAGGGATGTCAAATAGAACATTTAAAACGCAAGAATTTTATGTAATTTAGTTTTGTGAATACAATATACATCGTCTAAAAAATGTGTGATCAGCCTCTGTAGTCTTTGTTTCTGACATGTAGACCATTGTTCACTGCTAAGCTCTTGTTTTATTTATGGGTAAATAAGAACTCAGTTCGCACTGTGTCATTCACTATCAGTTCGCTTGGAGTGAACAAGAAACAAAGAATCACACATTAAAAATGGCAGAATGAAACTTCTTTAGAGTTGATAGTTCAATGGTATGGGCGATAAGTGCCCGATTATTTTCCCTCGTTCATGAAAACGATTATATAAATATGACAGTCTACCTTTAAATACAAGACCCTAAAATCCTGTGCCATGTTTTTCCAAGAAGTTGAAAATACTATTTGACTATTAATAAATAATGAAGTTCGTCCTCGCAGAACTTCACTTGTCGACGACTTCGCACAAACTGAAGACATCCGCAGAATGGCCTAGCAAGCCAGATTTCCAATTTTTAATCTAAAAGGAAATGCACAGATAACATTATCCAAACGTTGTCCCAAAAACACAATTTGCTAATCACCAAATAACACCCACAATCTTCGAAGAGTTAAGAAGTTATATTGAAGAATGGGATTCTTTGAGCACAGAAATTACAAATATCTTGCTGATGAACTGTTAGAATAAATTAGTGTCACTTTTGCATAATGAAACTCGGCAATGTCAAAACAAACAAGTGGCAAGCGATATATTGGCGAGAGAGGATTTTGTACTTGCATTGTATTTGTGCTTCATTCTTTTCAGCATGTTACCTTCTTTTATGGAGCATACTCCTTATAATATTGCCTAATAGGTAAGATTGAAGCTATTTAAAACTTATGAATAAATGACATGTCCCAACAATTCCTTTTAAATGTTAATAAAGACTTAACTTTGATTTGTAATCTATTTGAGTTAAGAAAACTCTTTAACTTGTTAAATAAAGGTTTCATAGTTATTCCAACTTATGATTCTATTATAAAACTGTGCTAAATTGAGGATAGTGTACTCAAACGCCTTAACTGTGTTAAATAAAGGACAGTGAACTCAAACCCAAACTCCTTAACTGCTTTAAATGCATGACATATCATGAACATATCTCATAATCTTTTTACTATTCTTAAAAAACCATAATATTTATATTAAATTTATTTTATGTTCCATAAATTTCACTTACTGCATTGTGCAGTGTATAAAAATTATATACTTTTTAAAATCCCATTAAGGCTTTTTTTTAGACTTAAGAGATTTTTGGCGTACATCTATGCTTGCTTTTCCCCCATTGTTTCTCTCGGTCTATCTGCAATATAAATTTCATTGTAAAACCAGTAATAGGAAATTTTTATAATGCCTTTCTTGCCTTGATGCCTTAAGCATTTGCTTATTTCTCTTAATGGTTAATCCACCTCTGCAAACATTCACTTTCTTTTGTCAAAACTATTTTCAGAACTTAGGATTTAAAACTGAAAATAGAAGAAAACTATCCACCTCTGCAAACATTCACTTTCTTTCGTCAAAACTATTTTCAGAACTTAGGATTTAAAACTGAAAATAGAAGAAAACTACTGTACTTCAAGGCTTTAAGTCCTCATCATTTAAAGAACTTCTGGAGTATAATTTGTAACAATTTTGCGTAATAAGTAATAATTTCTGTAAAACTGATATATTTGCAATATTTTTGCAACAAATGATGTGTTCGTAAATCTAAGCAAACTATCATCTTCGAAACAATTACTAATTTTCTTTTTTCCCTCCTTAAAGAACTTGATTCGGATTTTGTACTCACCTTTCCTGATACTAAAGCCACGATTGCGAATATGGCCTCCACTACACTCAGTTCTCCTTTGGCGGAAGCAACCGTATCCATGTGGGTCCAAACCACGGACACAGAGAGATCAGGAACACCTTTATCTTATGCAGTTGCTTCAGTGAATGCTTTTGATGGAGATGGGAATATTGTAGATAATGCTTTGACAGTCACAGATTGTAATGGAGTGGAAATTTATGTGAACAACCAACCCCTGGTGACAGATTTGCAGATGACAGATGGTCAGTGGCATCACCTAGCGTTTTCATGGTCGTCTGAAAATTCAGGTAAAATTTGGAATCATTTTTGGACTAAATCTTTATATTTAATATCTTTTTCTTGATTCTGATTAAAGAAATATAATAAAATGGCAACTGAAGTAGTTATTAAGATATAAACTCATGTTAGTAATGACAGTAGCAAATGAGTATCATAATAATTAAACATTATACAACATTCTATATAGTCACATGTTTAAGTAGAATTCATGAAATTTTTCTCATTTATTTTCTCTTTAAGAAAGTTGTTAAACCATTATTTTAACATTTTTTTTATAAAACTATTGGAGAAGATTTCATGTGATTCATTCATTCATTAATGGATGTTACAAAGCTAATAAATATTGAGGTCCGCATAATTTTTATCTGAAAAATATGCATTTAATGGTTTCAAAAATTTTGAAAGTTCTCAAATGCTTTTTATTAAATAGAAGTAAGAATTAATATTCTTTTAATCAATTCACTCTGAATAGACGCACGTGTTTTCAGGCATGTGGACTCTGTACAAAGATGGTGAACTGAAAGCACAAGGCAGTGATCTTCGTCCAAATGATGTTATTGCTGGAGGTGGAACAGTAGTTATTGGGCAGGAACAGGATATAATTGGAGGTGGTTTCAGCCCTAGAGAAACCTTTACAGGAAACATAACTAGGTATTTAAAATATAAATTTTTAAATGATTTTATTACATGACTATCTCAGAGCTTAATTTCTACAATCAGAAATGCCAGAGGGGGGATAACTATTAATTAATATAACTAAATAATTAGATTAAATTCAATAAAATATAAAAATATAAAAATTTAATAAATTATTAAATTTATTATAAATAGTTAAATAAAAGAAATAAAATATTGGACCTCGTCTTATTTAGAGCTTCCACTCTGCCTATTAAAAAAATTAAGAAATAGCTCATTTGGTGGCTTCCTGCTGAATTTAAGCTCTGAATAAACAGTATAATGCACTATTTCAAGGGATGAGAGAAAAACCATTCTCTTTCCAGCATACCAATGGAGAAAAAGGAACACAATTAAAGCATCACTAATGAGAATAGAAACAATATGACAGTATGGAAAAAAAAAAATTAATGGAGAAGTGTAGCTTTGAAAACATAGAGAGAAGAGTCCAGCGTTTTCTGAACAAGATGCCCTACCGATACAATTTTAGGTGTCAAGCAGAATGAGAGTGGGCAAATCTTTTTTTCCTGAATCCCATCCGATTTTTCCATATTTTTTTAACTTAAAATTTCCTCTTATTATTATTATTTCTGTTATTATTCAACCTTTGATACTTAAAGATAGTTGCGCAAATAGTAAATAGTATTGGCCAATAAAATTGCTACACCACGAAAGAAAGCAAGTAGACATGCAGTATAATGACAAGAAAACATAATTAAGTTTGAAGGTGATTTGGGAACATACAGAATTTAGTATACAAAGCTGCCACTTCTGACATTAGAAATGGCTGAAATCTGGCTGGGCGTCGAGTTGAACTGAGCTTGGATGACAGATTCAAATACTTCATTCCATGTAGCTTTGACTCTATGCCAGAGTCCATTGATCGTAGCAGCTGGCTAGTGGCGATGTACCAGTCTCTCGGCAATCCACGACCAGATATCCTTTAATGGGTAAGATATCTGGACAACGTGCTGTCTAGGGCAACAGTCTAACAGCTCCTGTATCAGTTTGTTTTGGTTTGCTTAACTATTTCAAAGCACTCGATGGCTATATGCCTAAGAGAACAGATGCCTTTGTGGAGCACTTTCAAAGGAAAACTGCCTTGTATATACACATTACACATAGTGAAAAACATGCTGTGTTTGTGTATTAATTTGTTGAAAAATGGCCTCAAAGACAGGTTACAGCCACGGACCTTAACATGTCAGAAATGTAACGGTGGCTATCCATATTACCGGCTATACAAACAGGGGTTGACCAGGATGTCTATTTAATGGCACCCCAGCTGATTAGCCCGTATGGCGATGAACAATGCAAAATGGCAACCTTCATTCTAATCGGTGTCTACACATGTGACAATCTAATCCAGTAAGCAGAGTGAACTACTTTCCAGATGGCCCCTTAACAAGTATTAAGAAAATACATATTACTGCATTTACAGGGGTGGAGAGAATACACATCCCATGAATGATATGCAAATTAGAAATCTTTATGATAGACCATAATAAAGAAAATCATAAGAGTATACTGCACTCTTATTGATATTCAAATACAGAAGCTGTTCACACATTTTATAGACAATGTATATTGTATTCACAAAACTAAATTACATAAAATTCTTGTGTTTTAAATGTTCTATTTGACATCCCTTATTCTGAACTATCTTTCGACATCGCAATTTCCAGGATAATAATGCCTTTTGAAATGGCAGAAGAGGTATTCTATCCCATTCCTCCCGAACAGCTTTCCAGAGTCCTGTTAGGGTTTTGGGACAACGTTTGGATAATGCAGTTTTTAAAAGTCCGAAAGCACAAAAATCCATAAGTGACACATCGGGAGATTTAATAGGGATATCAGTGAAGGATATGGCTTTGATACCAGTTTTTTGTTCCATTTCTTTTAAGAAATTTACAGTGGATTTTGATGTGTGACTGCTAGCTTTGTCCTGATGGAGTCTCAGAGATTGATGACACCGCGGGTAAAGCGATGGTATTTCATTCAGAAAAATTGGCGATAAAATATGTTCTTGATAGTATTTGGAGTTAATCTTGACTTTTTTTGCACTCTCTTTATTTTTAACTTGCCATCATAAGAAAAACCAGCAACAATCATGAATCCCTTAGAAAAAATTTCTTTCGATTCTTTGAACCATGTACTTAAATTTTTTTCTCCCCTTTTATGATAATAAATGGCTCTTTTTTTGTTACAATCATTTAAATACACCCATGCTTTATTTATTGTGACAATTGTTCTCCATTTTTCTTTGGATAAGTGTTTCTCATATAGAATTCTGCAGCGTGTCCTGCGTTGAGCGATATGCTTTGGAAGAAGACGATGCACATTGCGTTTTTTCGCTTTCTTAAGATTTAAATCAACGTTTATCATTTTGTTTACAGTGGACACTGAGCATTTTAATGATTTTGCAACTGTCCTTTGACTAGGGGGATTTTCTTTTAACATTAAACAACGTACCTTTGCAATAGTTGAAGATGTCTGTTTTTTCCTTGGATACTTGTTTGGAATTTTTGTTCCACTTGAGGCTCCAATTTGACATTTTTTTCCTTTCTTGTTGATGATATTACATATTGACGCTTTAGATATCACAAAACCATGACTCTCACATCGTTTTTGGATAACGGAGTATGCATATTTCTTTTCGGAAAAGCGTAAATGTAGCCTTCGAACCACTGCTTTGTTAAATTCGCCATTTTGAATAAAAACAAAACTTTCAAGCCACTGACGATAATTTTGACTTTTGTGTCTCACAAAAGTGATGGGACACTTGTGCTTTATGAAAGGAAACTGTAATAGAATAAATTAAAAAAACATGTAAAAATTTTTTGTGGGTGTGTTTCATACTTAAATTTAGTAACAATTATTACATAACATACATTTTCTCAAAATATTAATTTAATAAAAATACAATCGTTTAAAACGGAGCACAAAATGGCTCACATAAATGATGAAACACCATTACATACTACTACGTACTACAATAAAAATATTTTTTTGGGTTTTTATTTTTACTCAAAAGCAATTGGCAATAATTTATAAAATCGTCTGCAGTATTTCTCTCCAGTTTGTTTTGGAATTTTTGTGTTTTTTAGCTCTGTGCAGCCATGAATGCTAAACGAAAAGAAACTTTGCCTGAAGTTCGAAAATTAGTTATTAATTTGCATATTGAACGTGGAAAATCTATTAGAAAAACTGCTGAAAGAGTTAGCTTGAGTCATTCAACAGTTTTCAGTATCATTAAAGGATATAAAAAGAATCATATGATTCAGGATAAAAGAAGACCTGGTCGACCATCAAAGCTATCCAATGGAATAAAGCGAATTATCGTTCGAAATATTAAAAAAAATCCAAGAATGAGTGCTCCTAAAGTTGCTGCTGATTTACAAGCATTAATGGAGTAATTGTTAATCCTGAGACTATTAGAAGAGTAATTCGATCTGCTGGATATCACGGTAGAGCAACCGGGAAAAAATTCTTCGTAAGTGAAAAGAATAGAAAACTCAGACTGGCTTTCGCCAAATCCAACATAAATAAGAATTCTGATTACTGGAATGAAGTTATATTTGCTGATGAGAGTAAATTTAATATATTTGGTTCTGACAGTAGAATCTTGGTGTGGAGAAAGCCCAGGGAAGAATTTCGTAAACAGAACTTGGTGCCAATAGTAAAACAGGGAGGAGGAGGAGTTATGGTATGGGGGTGTATGTCGTCCGCTGGAGTTGGTAATCTTGTTTTTATTGATAGTATAATGGATCGGTACAAATATATTGACATTTTAAATCAAAATTTGAAATCTTCAGTACAAAAATTGAAACTTCATAACGATGTTAAATTCTACCAGGACAATGACTCCAAGCAGACTGCTTTGAACATTAGACTTTGGCTGCTGTATAACTGTCCTGAAATAATAAAAACACCACCACAATCGCTAGACTTAAATCCCATAGAGAATATTTGGCAAGAATTGGAATCAAGAATTCGCAAACACACCATTTCTTCAAAACAACAATTAAATTCTACCAGGACAATGACTCCAAGCACACTGCTTTGAACGTTAGACTCTGGCTGCTGTATAACTGTCCTAAAATAATAAAAACACCACCACAATCTCTAGACTTAAATCCCATAAAGAATATTTGGCAAGAATTGGAATCAAGAATTAGCAAACACACCATTTCTTGAAAACAACAATTAAAATCGGTGCTTCAAGAAGAACGGGGTAAAATCACTCCAGAAATCACAAAAAAAAATTAGTTGAATCCATTCCAAGAAAATTAAATCATGTTTTAAAAGCAAAAGGAAATCCAACAAAATATTAAAAGCTTTTAAAAAGTAAAATTTTTAGATAAATATTTGATGGAAAAGTAAGTGTCCCATCACTTACGCGAGCCATTTTTTGCTCCGTTCTAAACAATTATATTTTTATTAAATTAATATTTTGAGAAAATGTAAGGTATGTAATAATTGTTACTAAATTTAAGTATGAAACACACCCACAAAAAATTTTTACATGTTTTCTTAATTTATTTTACTACAGTTTCCCTTTGTAAAGCACAAGTGTCCCATCACTTTTGTGAGACACTCTAGTACAATTGCAATAACTTCTTTTGCAGCAAACGATTTTTTATTACTGCTTACCAAAATCATCTAAAAAATGTGCGAACAGCCTCTGTATCAAGTTTTCATATAAAAACAGGCTTTATAGTATCTGTAGTATCTTGCATTGAAACTTTGGTTCAGTGATTATCATTAATTTTTCTGATACCTCTATATCAAATGTTTATGATTATCCAAGATTTCGTTGAGCCAAGGCTACGTCAGCACTCTTACTGACATTCAAATACCTAGTTTTCATGTAAAAATATGATTTATAGTATCTCTAGTATTTTGCATTGAAACCTTTGGCTCAGTGATAATTCATTAATTTTTCTGATATACTCTATAATAAATTTTTATTATAAGCATATGAAATGTATCTTCAGATGGCTCTTATAATCACACATAAGCTTCAGTTTTATTTTGGGGAGAACTTTGATTTAATCTAATAATCTGTTTATGACAAGATTTAGTTGAGCAAGTACTATATTGGCCAATACAGCTCCATCATATTCATCATCAAATCATTCTGTTGTAGCAAGAGAAGGCATGGATAGTGTGTTATCTTGTTGTAATAATACAGACATTTATCAGAGTACTTCTACAATGCTGGAAAATATTGCTTCCTACCATGACACTGCCATTAACATCATGATGATTACATAAACGAGATTGTTAGAAAGATACAATCAGAAAAAAACTGATCTCTTGGCAATTGATACTTGCATTTATGTCTATAAAACTGATACCGTTGGAACTTAAAATTAAGCAGGCTTTGTCATATGTCAGACTTCAAACTACTTTATAAATTTTAATCATTATTCAATACCTACGTTTAACTTTAAAGAACTCTCTTATGCCAAACAATGTACATGTTCGTATTTTAGATCTGAAACCCGTTGGGGTGCACTAGTAGCCCCAAGTGAATAAAAGCACCGGCAGTTTATCCATGGCTTAACTTAGTTTCATTTCGAAAGATCTTCACACAGATATTCTTCCTAAGGCAAATGACCCTCAAAGTGATTTACAGTAATGAATCACTAATTAAATTTTTGCTCATACAAAAATGCAATTGATTGCTTACTAGCATAAAATTAAACAAACTAATTACCAAATGGAAGAAATTTTTTCAATTAAAAATTCATTAATGTTTAAATAAGCAGTAAATTTATTATGAGAAGATAATGGTGGGAAAACTTATCAAGATAGGAGTTAAAATTTTAAGCAGAAACTCCTTTCTTCATTTAATCGATTAATTATGGAAAAATACTCAAGGGAAGCCTTCATCAGTAATATTCTGAGGGAAAACTGATTTATATATATGTTATAAATAAGTAATGAAAATTTTTAAAATGTCATACCCATCCATCAATAAGAATTGAAACTTGTTGACATGGTCACCAGTGTTGACTCAACTGTTGGTGTGTTTAATAAATAAATAATATCAACTGTTAAAGTTTAATTTTTTTGTATTGAAATATTATATGTACATATACAGAAAATGTATTCAAAAATTAAAATTTTCTCATATATTTATAAATTTAGGGTCAATATCTGGAATAATTATTTTTCAAAGAGCAATATAAGTCGTTTATGCAACATGGATGATGACATACCTGGTAAAGTAGTTGCATGGCCAGACTTTTTACAAGGAGTTAGAGGAGATATCAAAGTACTGAAGAATATAAATCCCATTTTGAGAATAAACGATCTGACACAGAATATCTAGGCAATATTATAACATAATACAGGTAATGTACCTTTACATTTTTATTCTTTTATAGGTTCGTTAATTTTTGAAGTATGTAATGCTGGAAAATAAAGTGCTTAAATTTTTTGTAATTTGATTGAAACTGTAACTTTTATTACTGTAGTGAATTATGCAATATAGACTGTCCACAAAAGTTTTTACTCGGCCTTTATTTTCGAAATGGTTAGTCCTAGACATACATTCAATCACAAACATATTTTAAAATCATGCAAAGACTCATGTTTGGCATTTTTCAGTTTACAAAAGTCAGTTTATAAAAATTAAAAAATGTAACATTTTATACCATTGTGCAGCCTCAATACTTACATTTAGGAAATTTTATATTTATAATAAAAAAATAAAACACAAGAAGTTTGATTTCCATAAGACGAAAATTATCGAGATATTTAATTTCAAAATTTGGTATATAGGATTAGCTCCTCAATGTTAATTGAGTTTGGTATATATATTTATTAATCTCTCTCTTTTTTATTAAACTTATTTGATTCTTCCTTTCACATTCCGAAATTTAGGTTCATTCCAAATAAAATTCACCCATTTTTTATGATTTACTTTTAAAATTTGTAATTTTAAATAACTTTTACAATTTTTTCAAAAACATTTTTGAATTATAATCTATAAAAATTTTACCATCATCTTAAAAAGTAGACGTATTTCTAAGCATACCTGCAAAAAATTACAGTTTTTTATTCAAAATTTCCAAAGATATAAGTGAATTTACATATTGGCACATTTTGAAATTTGGCATATTTGTTGAAAGCGATAAAACATCAAATGTGGTTTAGGCACTTTGTTAAAATTATTTGAAAGTAGGAAGGATGTGACTCCCCCCCCCCCCCGTGCGCAATGTAAAAAAGGGAAAGGAAAATAGGTTGCCATATATTAAGAAGTTCGCTAAGTAAATTATTCTTGGCGCAAACTTGGAAAAAAAAAAAAAAAAAAAAAAAAAAAAAATGCAGCAGGATAATTTTTTTAATTTCTGTGTAAATTTCGCACCAAATTTTACAGAATTTAATATTTAGGCATAGTCTGAATCGTAGAATCAAAGTATGAAAAAAACTCGGCAGTTCATTTCAGAGAAAATCCGATTTTGTGTCAAAATACCTACATTAGAACAAAGCTATATATAAATCAAATGTATATCCTAAATCGTGCTTTCGAAACACGAAAAACACAATTTGAATAATTTCATCAATTGGCCCAGTAGAACAGGGGATATAAAACTGTCCCTTTTCTTTAAGCAGTGCACATGTTTCAAATAGAACAATTTATTTTTAAATTTAACTTTTCATATAATATGTCTTTTAACTTCATAATTTTGTCATATAAGGTATATATCTTTTCTTTTTCCTGCATTTCTTAAATGTTCACATTTTGTGTTTTTTAGCAGCACAGATTTGAATTAACTTGTCAATGTCCAATGCACATGTGTAATCTGCTGTTTTACTACTATTATAGAAATACCTCTGATGTTCTTTTTTTTTTTATTCATTGAAGACAGTTGATATTTTTTTTACCAGCTTTAGCTCTCAAAATTTATGTTCTGGCGAGGCTATTGATGTTGAATATGATTAATTTTAAAGTATAATAGCTCGGTCAATTTTTATTATATGGGAATCAAAATTTTATATTTCTTATAATGAATACAAAACTTTCCTAAATATAAGTATAGGGACTGAAGAAACGTAGTTAAGATTTAAAAATTAAAAAGCAATTTTTTTTTAATATAAAAAATGTCAAAACATATATAGGTGCATTATTTGAAACACTTTATAGAAAGAAGTATAAATCTATGACCAACAGTTGCCCTCTCCCCCCCCCAAAAAAAGAGACTGAGTAAAAACTTATGTGGACACAGTGTATACCTTAGCACTCTTCTAAGAGCAAAACGTAAATTAATAATGGAATTGTACAAAAACAAACAAATATAGAATTTAACAATTTACTTATACATTGCTTTTATGTATTAATGTTTTCTTTTCCCCTAATGATTGAAACTTTTTTTCTCAGATGCACACAACTTCTCTCCCAAGACTTTCTGCTTAACTTTGGCCTGAATACAGTATGCCTCCTGGAGATGTCCAATCTAAAATAATTAATTATTCCATCTTCAGTGATAGTTTTAATATACTACATCTTGGTCAACCAGTTACACACATACACTTGAGGGGGGGGAAAACTTATTTTATGACGTGCGAATAAATTTGTCATGCAATCCTATGATGAAGAAAATAAGCATGCATCTATTTATAAATTTAGCCGTTATTGGTTCATGCAACAAAATATTTTTGTTTAACCCATGATTTATATCATTGGAATTACTGCTTGCTAGCAAATTTTCATAAGCTGATCTCCAAAGAAAAACAAATATCAGTATTTTTCATAGCATTTTTTAAGACATATGTACATAATAATATGTATTATAACTTAATAACCATTGTCTTCATATGCAAAAATTTATTCATTAACAATAAATAAGAGCACAAATAGACATCCTTATAAAAACAGAAATAAAACAAACATTATTCAACACACATTCAAATGACCACATGAAAAATGATTAAATGAAAATGAAATTTGTTGGATTAGAGAGAAATAAAAAACCAAATCCTGGGATAAATTCAAGGTAACAATAAATAAATAAATAAATAAATAAAAGGAAAGCAAATTTTCCCGTTTTATTTGGGAAAAAAAATGTAGAACCCAATATTTGGGAATTTTTTTCGACAAATACAAGTCTAGTGAATTTATATACTCATAACAAAAATTTTTTAGTAGTATTGAAAAAATACAATTATAAGCAAATATCTGTTATTAAATTGTTTTAACAATAAATATATAATTTTTTACAAGTTTCCTTTATATATCATATTAATTATATCTCATGCAAAGATTTATGACACATATTATTTTTATAAATAAAGAACTTGATACAGAATTATGATAAAATGTTAAATGTTTACAAATCTTGTTCATAAATATGATATTTTCTCCATAAAGATTACATTCAGATAAAGTCATGAGGAATGTAAACAGTTGAATTTTTCAAACTAATAAATATACAAATATAAATAATGTATATTTAAATAATATGAAATGCATACTAATGTTTTTTTAATCACTGCTAAAAACTGATATTTTTATCACTGATGCAGCACATGTATCGATCGTAATATGATCATTATATTTTAAAACTAAAAATACTGTTAATTTACAGCTGCTTGTCATATTTGTATAATGCAACAGCGGCCTGTTAAACATTTTTATGTGGCCCGCCAAGCATTTCTAAAGTTGAATTTATTTTATTGACTTTCTCCCATAAATACATTGTTATAAAAATAATTATAATAAAATGGTAGTACATACTAAACCGAAACAATTTTTTGTGAAGAGTTACTCACTTGTCGGCGACTTGTTCAAACATGCAATACAAACACGCCGCGTCTGTGCTTGTTTGGGTTTGCTTCTGTCACACAATCAGTCGGACTGGTAAGCTGTTAACTAGCAATTTTAGCAATTCATGTGTTTCTTGAAAGGCGTGAGTGCAATATTATTTTCAAAAAGGTGTAGGCTACATAGCCGCACTTGTGCTGGCAAGCAATTTTCAGGTAGTGACACTTATTGACGGAAAACGAAAGCGCTAATAACTACTACTACTTTCGCTTCTAGCCGGGAATTCCCTGTCACCTGCAAACAGAGTAGTTACGTTCTTAAAAAGTAGAAGCCGCGTGCTAGAGAGAAGAAATAAAGATGTTGTTATGCGAAAGTAGATTCTTGCTTTTTGAACATCACAAACAACAAAAACATTGCAGCGGTAACAAAGGTAATATTAGAGTTTTTTAATTCAAAATTAAGTTTTCCTACAATTTCATTTCCACAATTTTAATCCATAATAGCATGTCGGAAAAGTAAACAAACAAACAAACAAAAAAAAAAAAAAAAAAAAAAAAAAAAAAAAAAAAACGGAAGGTTGCAGATGAGCACAGGCATTTCCAAGAAAAGTGGAAATTTGATTATCTTTTCACTTTCGTCAAAGCTAAAGCTGTATGCATAATATGCCCAGAGACTGTGTCGACATTAAAAGAATATAACATAAAAAGGCATTACGATACAAAACATGAACAACAATATAAAAACTTCACAGGACAACTTGGGATAGATAAGTTTAATCAAATGGAGAAAAACTTGGGAAAACAACAGGCTATTTTTAAAAATCAAATTATTTTTTATCAAATATGGCAGTAAAGGCTAGTTTTGTTGTCAGTCAAATACTGGCAAAAAAATGAAACCCTTTGCAGATGGAGAGATGTTAAAAGAATGTCTGACTGCTGTTGCAGAAATAGCATTTCCTGATAAAATAAATATTATTTCAAACATTAGTTTATGGAAATTCACCATTGCAAGGAGAACTGAAGACTTGTCCAAGAACATAGCAACAATGCTTCGTGAACACATTGCAAAATTCAAATACTGTTCTTTGGCACTTGATGAGAGTTGCAATATTAGCAATACAGCACAACTGGCTATATTTTTACCTGGTATTGATACCAAATTTAATATTACCGAAGAATTGTGTTCACTGATTACATTGCAAGGGACTACAACCAAGACCTGTACAATGAACTAAAGTCTGTGTTGGAAAATTTTTCAATTTCATTAGAAAAGTTTATTGGTATATCGACAGATGGAGCACGAGCAATGTCGAGCATGGAGTTAGGAGTATCGGGAAAGCTATTTCAAGATATTAAGAAGGTCACAGGAAGGGAAATATTCATTAACCACTGCATAATTCACCAGAAAAATTTGTGTGCTAAAAGATCGAGTTTGCCAAATATCACAGTACCAATAATTAAACTAATCAATTTTATAAAGTCATGTGCGTTAAATCACCGTGAATTTAACATAATCTAAACATTTTCATTGATTGTATATTTAATCTCAATAAAAGTTAAATATAGAGTGATCTTTATGCAGAACAATCATCTGTTATTTTTAAACACTTTGGACCAGACTAGTAAAAATTATCACTAAATATATTATTAAATTAATTTGGAATTATTAAATTAATAGGATTATTAAATTAATTTGGAATGTAGTTATTAATCATCGCGTTTATATTCTTTCAAGGCAATATATTTTAAATTAACATTTGCATTTTTGCAAAAATGTGTTTACAGTTGGAAAAAATTATAAAAATTGTTATTATTAGCAAAATCCAAAACAAGTAATCATTTGACATTATAAATTGAATAGAAGAATTCATCTATTACTCATGATAAATTTAGATCAAATGAAATGATGTGTTTCATATTTCAAAACATTAAAAATAAAAATAAAATATTCTACTTGATTATTGACCTTTTTAAAATTATCATTCGTCCAATATTCCTATTATTCTTAGTTACACTGTTTAAATAACAGAGATATATAACAGTGCTGAAAATAATATACCTTATCAAAGTATTTCTGTAACATACGAACATGAGATTCAAAAAATAAAGACAAAGATCATAAATTAGTTTCAGTAAAATATTAAGCATTATTCATTAAAACATAAAATGCAGAGTACTAACATCTACTTTTGCTCATTTGTTTGGTTTTTTAGCACAAGATGCTAAACATTCAATAATGCACCAAATAAAATCTTATACCATTTTATATAGTTTCATAGAAATCATAGAAATTGCACCATAAAAATTCTTGAAATTATGTATTAATACACATTAATATCACATGTAATCATCAATTTCACTTTGTTGGTAGGTTCTTGTGCATTGAAGCTCTGAATAAAATTTTAAGACTTGAGGGTCAGCTCGAATGCTAGTAGGTTCAATGTCAAGCACTCTGAGTCCTTCCATACTGCGAGCTCTAGATAAGGCAACATATGCTTGTCCACATTCAAATACACGAGACAAAGATACCTCAACACAATCTAAAGTCATTCCCTGGAAAAACATTTTAGAATCAAGAAAAAGGCAAAAATGCTTAAATAAAAATATACAAAAATAGTTCCAGAATTGTGTAAAACAAGCTCTATTTGGGAAATAGTTATAATCATAATCACTGATACTACTTTATGTACAGTGCGAGAAAAAAAAGGAGGGGGGGACAGTCCTATATCTCCCGTTCTACTGGGTCGATTGATGAAATTCAAATTGCGTTCTTTATGTCTCAAAAGCGCGGCTTTCGAGACATAAAGAACGCAATTTGAATTTCGAGACATACAGACATTTCGAGACTTTTGCATCTGAAAACTGAATATATTAAATTTATATATAGCTCTATTCTAACATAGTTATTTTGTCACAAAATCGGACTTTTTCTGAAATAACATATCAATTTGTTTCCATATTTCCATTCTACGACTCAAATTATGCCTAAATATGAAATTTTGTAAAATTTGGTGTGAAATTTACGGAGAAATTCGCAAATTTATTAGTTCTTTTTTTTCAGTTTGCGCCAACAAGAGTTCACTTGCTGAACTTCTTAATGTATGGCAATCTATTTTCCTTTCCCGTGAGACGGAAAAAAATCACAACATTCTTTCTTTCAAATAATGTTTTTTATATTGTATTTTTAATATTTTTTTTTCTTTTTCGAATTTCATTTTGATTCTTTAAGTTGCATGTTTTCTTTCGAATAACTATTTTAAAAATTTCTATTTACCCATTCTAACTGCGTAGTTTAAATATAAGGTGAATCGTTTATTTTTTTCTGAATAGTTTTCTTTATAATTTTTTTGTCACAGTTATTATTTTAGGTAATTTTTAAATTTTTAGACTTTTATTTTAATTGATTGTGTTGCACTGTTTTTTCAAATTTACTATTTTTTCATTCGAACTGAGCATTTTAAATATATTTATTAATATAAATTTTCCAGGATTTTATTTTATTTACTTTAATTGCATTTCTTTCGGAAGAATACTTTGTGTCCCAGACTACAATGCATCTGAAAACTGAATATATTAAAAGAGAAAATACAGTAAAGCACAGTTAACATGTCTTTCAATCTTCCGTTCAGAAAGCTATATAAATGAGAAAATAAGCTATATAAATGAGAAAGATGTATAACCAAAGTTTTAACTTAGGATGACTTGCATATATTGCTTTAAACAGCTTTAACATTGTGCTCATTACTTTACACAATTTTATTATCCTACATTTAGTTTCCAAAAATGTTATTCATATTTTAGTCAAATATTTTATTTTCGAAATTTCATCAAATATCATAAGATTAAAAAGTTTTAAATTTAAAAAAATACTAAATTTTATGCAAAAATTAATTTTTTTCTTCTTAATGGTTTGCTCTTTTTCTTCAGGCATTTTGCAAGTAAATTAAAAAGCATCCAATTTTTTTGAAACATCTTGGTATTTCTGACATTAATTTTAAATAAATTTATTGCCTTGCATTCAATAAAGCCAGCAACAGCCGAGCGGTAAAGTCACTGAACACTGGTAGTTCATTCCAGGATTCGAAAACGGGCTGGTTGCATGGCTGCTTTTATGGTTTTTCTCATTGTAATGTGTATGCCAGCTGGTTTTCCTTAGAAAGTTCTTCACAAAGGCCTTTTAGGGCAGATAGCCCTGCTTGGTCTGAAACTCCAGTACTTGGTCTGAAACTTTATCAGTCTTTAGAGGCTAAGCATTTTAAGGCATGAGATGAAAAGAAAGACTGGTTTCATCAAGAGGGAAAACATCTTTAAGTGACATCCACATACATCACTAGTTAAATTCCTGAATATTCAAATAATTTGACTAAGAAATCATGGGATTTGGATGATATGATGTTCTATAATGTAATTTAAATTTATACAAACATATAGTCAAAAACCAGTCGCACTTCACTTTAATCTGCAATGATAATCAATGATGTAATAATCTGCAACCTCTTTCCGTTAGCACTAGCTCAATTGATAGTATTTGCTAGTGTACACTTCCAAGTGTTTTCTATTTGAACACCCAAATTCCTTGAAGTATTCTGAATATATATTCAAAAGCAACCAACTTTTCGAAACACCTTGGTATTTCTGGCAGCCATAATCCCCTTCAAATTTTTGCTTCCTCTTCTCCCTACATTTATTTTCAATGGTCATCACAAGAGAATTAAGATTTTACGATTGTTACACTTCCATAAATTTCGCATTCTTATCAATTTTTTAAAAATATCAATAACATCAACTGCGTTTCAGTTGAAGATAGCTTTTCATTTTCTAGACATTTTAACTATAAATAAAGTTTTAAAGCAAAGTCCAGAGGATAAATATTTGAATTAAAAGATTTTTTGCTAAATGACAAAGAAATAAAACAGTCCAGCAGTGTTTATTCTGTACCACCGAGTAACCCAATTCTTATATCGGCTGAAACAATCTAAATCATATTAAAGATCGTTTTTTTTTTTTTTTTTTTTTTTTTTTTTTTTTTTAAATACAGTCTATAATGCGAGAGAAAAATTAACTTCTTAAAATATTATTTCTAACAGGATTAATGTAAAAATTTATATATATATATATATATATTTAAAGCTTGGACTCGAACCAAACTGTCAAACTTTTAAAATTTAATTTACATGGTGGTTATAATTAAAGTTCCACTTTGAAAATAATAAACTAGTCACAAAAGGAAAACTACCAGACCAAATATTATCAAACTTGGTAATTGTGTAAAGAAGGTTATGGGAATTTATTTTCCATGGGGGAAAAAAAAAAAGAGTTCAAAAACTCACCACCAGAGGGGGGGAATGGCACTGTATGCAATATTGTTAAATGAAGTAAGACATGAAGACATCAGTTTAAAATGTGTTTAATCGTTTCTGAAACAAGTTACAAAGCATGTTCAATGTAGCGTCCAGCATTTTCCGAAAGCAAGTTATATCGTGTTATCGCATTCTCAACAACAGCTCTTAGCATATCAGGAGGAATGTTACGGACATGTCGGTGTATCACATTTTTCATTTCTGTGAAATTGTTTAGATTATCATTATAAACAGTGCTTTTGAGATAACCCCATAGCTAAAAGTCACAGGGGTTGAGGTTTGGTAACCGAGGTGGCCAAGAAGTGGGGAAGTGTCGGCCTATAAGACGTTCATTCGTAAAATGTTGCCTAAGTAACTGCGCAACACATGTGAGGTGGGGCCTAGCCCTGCATAACTGCAGTTCATGTATCACGAAACATTTTAACATTGACTCTAAGCGAGCTGCAGTCACAGTGGTCCAGCTGTCGACTGCTCTTCAAAGAAAAATGGTTCAGTTATGAAACTAGCTGTCATTCCACACCAAACTGCTATGCAATGGAACTAGGCAGATAACATAAGGGATTTCTTTGGTCCAAACCGATTAAAAGCGTTTTGAATCAGTATCTTCATGTTTTAGGGCCAAATTCAGGCTTCAAAGATTACAAATTAGCGATCTGTAAGAAAAAACAAAAGGTTAAGCTAGATTTCGACCCTTATTTCGTTTAACAGTATTGCATACAGCGCCATTTCACTCTTGGTAATGAGGTTTCGAACTTTGTTTTTTTTTCACGGAAAATAAATTCCCATGACCTCATTTACACGATTACCAAGTTTGATAATATTTGGTCCAGAAGTTTTCCTTTTATGACCATTTCAAAGTGGAACTTTAATTATAACCACCCAGTATATTGTTAAATTTTAATTTGAAGTTATGCGTTATATGTATACCATGCGTAACATTTTCACTTTTATGGAAAAAATAAAGAATCAATGCAAATATACTTAGGAAAATGGACCAAAATTTAAAAAATTTCCCCTCCCTCCGAAAATAAAATATTGAAAATTCGACCTTGAATTTATTGGATTATCGAAATATTCAATTTGACTTAGCTTCTAAATCCTAGTTCTGACAACAATTCCGTCAAAAATTTCGAATTACTGATGCTTAAGTAAAAGGTTTAGTATATATTCACTGTATGTTAATAAAGTAAACAGAGTGTAATAAAAATAGATTGTCGATTTTATGCTGATGCAACGTTCTGTCTGAATGCACAACATGTAATGGAAGAGAGGGCTTGTAGAGATCTGGTTTTGACACGCCTCTAAAAGTAGATGTCATATTCGTTTTGTCTCTTCAATGTAAAAAAACTTTCCTTTGAGAGGCAACTTCAGTTTTGGGGAAAGAAAAAAATCACAAGAAGAATTTGAAGAACATGCAGGAGATTGAGTACACATACTTATTTTCAGAACACAAGCGGTTCTCCAATTGGTTATTGAATAATGAAAAGATGCATTGTCATGCAATACAAAAAATTTGGAATACGTTTTCTGACTGAATAACATAAGATTAAAAGTCATCTGCATAATTCTCAGCCATTTACAAGCCAACTACTCGAGCAATTGCAGAATAATTTTGATACCTGAGCTTGTAAGACAAACCTAATATCACTGGATTTAAACACTTCTTTAATCTTCCAAGAACATTCCTTCTTTAGCACATATTCTAAGAATATTAAGTAAATACAATTATTGCAAAAGAAATTGAATATTCATTTGAACTACGGCTTGGTAGTTTACTAATGAGTTAACAAAACTTAAATTCTGCTTTTTGTGTCTAAGAATACAACAATATTTTAAATATTTACAAATAAAATATTAAATTGGAGATTTCATTGCAGCCTCACCAGTGGTCTAGCATTTGAAGATTGTTAAATACTAATTGTTTGTTTCGAAGTCTAACCCAGGCTGCATGGTTGGTTTTCGTAGTTTTCTAGGTTCTCTTTACAAACGTCCTCTATGAAACAATCTTAACCAAATAGCCCCTATGCCCTTTCTATGTTCAAATAACCAAATAATCTAGTTTAAGCGCGATGCCCATGTGAAGTTACTAGAAAAAGCCGAACACTCATTAAAAATCATGTAGCTTGCCAATCGGGAGAAACATGAAAGATACGCCGCCAATAATTGAATTGCTATTACGGCACCAATATGCTGTTTCTAAACTTAGATGGCCATTCCTTAATTAAACATAATTGATTTGTAACTTCTACTAGAGCTGACGGTAAGAATTGAAGTGCAAATAAATAATATCTTGTACAATCTTGATTAATATAAAATTAGAAATGTTTGCATAGAAAAGGACAACTTTTGAAATATTTGCAATTACTTTATAAGAAGGATTTATTAACCACTTAACTGCCGCGGGCGTATATATACGCCTTGCTCAGCCGATGCGTTAACTGCCCCAGGCGTATATATACGTCCTTCCAAACTGCTATCATTTGCTTTGCGCTGCTACACCTAAAATTATTCGCAAAGTTAACGCATCGGCTGCGCATCTGGGGCAGTTAACGCATCGGCTGAGAAAGGCGTATATATACGCCTGCGGCAGTTAAGGGGTTAATAATCGTAATAATCACTTATTATATTACTGATGATTAGAATTCAGTTCTTCACAATTACATTCTAAATTAGAATTTTAAGGATATAATGACAATACGCTACGCAGAAAAATACATTTTAGGATAAAAAATGAGTTTATTTTATGTTTAAAAACTTCTTAATATCATTTAATAAACATCGTACCCTCTTTAGTAATTGAATTCAGAATGTTGGGGTTCGTTTATATAATTATTCTTACATGTCCACATAACTTGCTGACCTACCCAGCCATTAAGTAGCTGCAGATCATTTCTACATAACCAAAAATGATTATTCTAAATCTTATGTTTCTATAAAAGTATACTGTGCTTTAAAACTATGGATGATAGTATCAGCTACTCTTTCAGCAACTTCATAAGCAACAGCTTGTTTAGAAATAAATTATGCAGTTAATGTCACAAAATATTTTTGAACATAAAACATAAATTTTTAACTGCTGCATTTGCTACAAACAGGAAAGAAAAGTAAAACCTTACATTCTAGTAAACATTGCAGTTGTTAAACATTTCTGTAGTAAATGGCAACACAATATTTTGGCATGTTATTTGAAGTATTCAGAAGTATTAAATATATCATGTGATAAATCAGTTTCAAATCTGAAGATAAATCTTTGCATATATATTGAACATAAAAGACATTATGTCATAAAGAAACACTGTGAATTGAATGGAATTTTTTGCAGAATATTTTCGATCCCAAAATGATAAAACCTGTATTTTGAGGTAATGAATCCATCGACCTGAACTTTTGGAACACTATTTTTGATTCCAAAAGCTGTAGTTTGGTTTGATCAGTTATATTTCATGCAAAATCTCCTTCTCAGATATAGAAAGTGAAACTCTATGAAACATTAGACTGCCAATCTCTAAGGTTATCGCACACTTTTGGGTTTGTATGTCACTTTTTAAGAGTATATTACTAACAAACAGGTGCATAGAGCAAAAAATAAAATATTATAAAACGTTTGAATCATCTAAAAAAATAGAAACTTTTTTAAATAAATATAAATAGTAGAGTTCTGATAAGCTAAAAGTGAATGGATTTTAAAAAGCTATGAATAGAAAAAAATTAACATTAATTCTGAATCATGTGGAAAGCTTCATGTGGAAATCTTATATGATTTAAGTGCTTTTAATTGTAAAAGCTAATTGATTTTATTCTTTCATGATCACAATTCAATTAATTCAATTTAAACGAAGTTAAAGTAAAGTAGCAGACGATAACACAGCGAAGATAAAAATTTATTCTTACAAATATATTTTGTTTTTAAAAAAAAGAAAGAATTTTTTTTTTTAAAGTTAAAAATTTGAATATCATCTAAAATTTAAAAAAATTCACATAGTATTAATAAATATTTATTATGCATCATTGATTGAATAAATTTTATATAATTAATTCTCCCTAAAAATTTATTTGAAATCTAAGATTAAAAATAGCTGTGGCAATCCACTGTAACAAAATCCATAATCCACATTTGACGTTATTATCACACCAAAAAAAAGATGCCAAATTTCAAAACACGAAAATATGTAAATTCGTGTATATCTTAGAAAATTTTGAATAAAATCTCTAATTTTTCACAGGTATGATTAGAAATACGTGAACTTTAAGATGATGGTAAAAATTTTATAGGTTATAATTCAAAAAGGTTTTCAAAAAATTTATAAAAATTATTTAAAAATAGAAAATTTAAAAATAAAACACAAAAGATGGCTGAATTTGATTTGGAATGAACCTAAATTTCGAAATGTGAAAGGAAAAATAAAAAAAAAAAAACTTTAATAAAAAAAGAGATATATGCCAAATTCAATTAACATTGAGAAGCTAAAATTTTTAAAGCTAATTTGTTTAAAAACTACTCGTACGATTTTGACAAAACTTGGCATTCTGGCATAATTAAGTCGTAGAATCGAAATATGTAAAAAAATTGGTATGTTATTTCAGAAAAAGTCCGATTTTGCGTCAAAATACCTATGTTAGAATAGTTCTATATATAAATCTAATATATATCCTAAGTCGCACTTTCGAAACATGAAAAACGCAGTTTGAATTTTGTCAATCGGCCCAGTAGAACGGAAGATATAGAACTATCCTTTTTTACCCCCCCACACTGTACCTTGTTATAATCACAATCATATTTCATATTTTCATAGCTTTTAATATGAAATCATGTCAGCTATTTCCTATTGTAACTTAATGAACAGTACCTAAAATTAGCAGTGCATGAGGTAAAAAGATATAAAGTAATTGTCTTGGAGTCCCTACATATGATGATAATATGTTTGAAAAAAGATTCTGATATGATGTAAGGATTATTATTATTATTATTATTTCATTTTTAAAAAGCAATTCCTATTTATAACATTCTTTATTTTGCCATTATAAATCAATTTTGCACAAATAAAATGAAAGAAAAGAAAATTATTCAAATTAAATAAATACCTGAGACTTATGAATGGATATAGCCCAAGCTAATTTTAAAGGTAACATCTTCCGTACTAACATCAATCCACTATGAGATCGAAATATCCATTTCTCATAGTTGACACTCTCTTGTACTCCACACACAAACTTCACAATTGGTAACTCTAAAATTTCAGACAAAGTCCATTTTAAGGGGATTAAAAACTACACCAAATATTTATAGTACATAAAAATGAATTTTTAAACAGTTTGTCTCTACAGTATTGCTTCCCAGCATCATTATATTTACTATTTTAAATATGCTTCAAAGGCACACAAAATAAAATAAAAATCTAACTCTATAGTGCTGATAGGAAACACCACTGCAAACACAGCAGACATCTCTGAAATAGTGAAGTTAATTCCCGAGGCTACGGTGGGATGTGTTTGGGCAGAATTTCATGTCTGCCATATCACCAAGATGCTCATAGTGAACATTTATAATAATGAGGTAAGAAAATTGGATAATTGTTTTTGCTTTTCATGCCAATATGGTTGTATGTGTACTTCCATATAGGAATAGACACAATTTTGTTTTGGAAGGTTATGAATCACCTTGCATTTGCCATACAGCATCTGTAAATATAGCACTGATTTCCATATTCAATGATCCTATCAAGAGTGTAATGCTAAAAGACTGAAATATTAATTTAACATTTGCCAAATAATTCTAAATGCTACTGCTTTATGTGTATTGTACACTAACACACATTGTTTATTTACATTCAAAAGTAATTTTATTGTGAAAGAAGCCCTTCATAGCTACCTTACTAAATTAGCAGTTGTTTAATACACAGACAGCACTCTTTTTTAGAGATTATACTTTTATTTATTTCATGAGATTCTGATTTTCTAAAAGTTTACTTTTCTTAAATTAATATTTCAAAATAATTTTATTTTAAAATATTAAACTGTTTTTATTGTATTTATCTTATTTATTAAATTAATGCAATTATACATAGTTTAGCAAATGGAAATCTCAATACATTATGCTTTAATTATAGTAATATGTATGTTCACTATTAAACAAATATTTTAGTTAATTTGCAAACTGCACCAATTGATTTCACAATGCTATAAAAATTATCTTAATCATCTGAGCTAAAATATTAACAGCATTAATCAAGATATAAATTCTTTATCAAATATGCAAGAAAACATCACAAGTAACTGTAAATTTAACAAATTTGAATGAAATCACTGTTATTGTATTTATAGTTTTGAAATGAATTTTGAAGTTTTGAAAATGAATTTACATGAAACTGTTATGAAAAAACATTACAAACTTTTTCTTACTTTCTTTACCACTGTTAAAACCAATGACAACACCACGGGCCCCATTCACCAAACCTTTCTGAAGATCTAAATTTTTTGCAAGCATAACTTGGGCTCCAACTTTTAATTCAATTCTGTCAGATACTGGACAGTGATTATTCATGAATGTTAGGAATTCAGGGTGACTGTCTACAGCATAAAAAATACGAGATTCTCCTAAAAATTAACAATTGCCTATGAAATAAAGGTACAGCTTGCACAACAAATATGGCTACTGATTCAATGAATAAAATCAGTTCTACAGATAAGAGAAGACTATAAGTTAAATCTTCCATTTGGGAGCACTAAGTTCTCATTAACGTGTCTTTATTTTATTAATGCACATGTTCCAGTTAATAAACAGAAGAAACAACACAGAACATTTTTAAACTTTTAATAAAATTCAAGCAAATCTGTCTTTAATTCTCAATTTTAAAGAGTAAAACCACATTTTGTCAGTTATTCTCTTCACATTGAAAACAACATATTACATTTCCAACATAAAGGTTTAACAATGTAGAATTTATTGTCAAGTTAAATGTAACGTCCATAAATCAAATCACATAAAATACTATAAAATTTGAATTTAATAATCATTGCACTGAAAAAAAAAAAAAAAATCTAAAGCTATATACTTTATTTTAAATGATAAACTAATAGTAATATAAAACTGTGTAGAAACATTAGGTATTTTTGGAAGCAGGCAAGATGAAAAATTAGAAAAGCCTTCACCAGGAATTGAACCACGGACCTCTCAATTACATGCTGAGTGTGCAGACCACTACATACCGAAGACTCTCTAAGAAGGTGGGAGAAATACCTTATAGCTGAAATAATATTACTAAATTATAAAAAAGAAAATCTGAAATGTTTCAAATTTTAAATTAAGTCCAAAGGGGCATTTTTTTAACATTTTGTGTGTTATATTTATTTATTAAATATCACGTTTTTTGCACTTAAACCATAAAATTCAGTTCAACAGCAATATTGCAAAACCGTTTTAAAATGAGCATATCTATAGAATTTCTGATACAGAGACTCACGCTCTGGAGATAAAAATGTTTTTTCTGTACATCGTTGCCATTGCTCGCTTTGAAATCCTCGAGTTTGTTAATCAAAAATTCGTTAAAGTTTTACAAAATAGGAAATCGATAATAAAATAAATTCCAAATTTCAAATTTGGTCTTCCACATGCCCATATTCGTAGAAGAATTACATCATTTAAAATTTGATGGCTCTATATACCGTTGTTTTATCACAATGCGAGAAATATGCATACATTTATGTAGATTTTTCATTATTTAATTTCTTCAAATATAACACAGGGCGATAATACTTTGTGGTGACAGTCTGAAAAGTTTTCATTAATTTTTTTGGTTTATTAAATTGTAGTTATTAGATCTTAATTAATAGCTAAATTTCATGAATTTAGCATACAAATATCCAAAATTTTAAGTTCATTTCTATTTACTTTAATATTGCTCTTTAGCTACAATTTATAAATAGTTTTTTTAAATTAATGACCATATTTTGAATTAAAACAATGGTTATTGGAGGAATTAATGCAACAACAATCATCATAACATTTATAAATTTGCAGTACCAGTTTCAAAGGTTTAAATATAGAACCTTCAAAACTAGTCCTGCAAATTTATGAATATGCTTGTTTCTTTAACTTCTCCAATAATAACAATATGGTAAATTACAAGTGAAAAGTAATTTATATATGTGATTAAAATTTTTAGATAGCATTGACTTAGGTAAAGAAAGATGATGCTGGCAACTTTTTTTTTAAAACCAAGCAGTAATGGGCTTTTTTTACACGCCATTTTTATGTTGTTTGTAGTGAATCGAAGCAAAATCTCAAAATGAAAACAATAGTCCTTCAGGGACAAAGCCCCTTTGGACTAAAAAGTCCATAAATCAGTCAGATATTTATTTAAATGTCTTAAAACATAATTTTGGATAGATTACTTCCAGGCAGTTAACAAGTATTACAAAAACATAGTTGAAATGTTATAAAAAAAGAGTTAGAAGAAAGAAGGCACAGTTGGTCTCATATGGGGGGGGGAATTAATGTAAGATATCTAAAGTACTACTCTGACTGTGCTTTAGTTAATGGGAGAGAGGAATGCCATAGTAAACAGATATAGATAGAAATTTTACTGAAGAGAAATGATATTTTAAAAGATACTTTTCTTATTAAAATTTTATTGCAGCAATAATTCTTTATCTTAGTATGTTTCACATTTAGTTAAAAAAAATTAGAAGCATTATATTTTATTTTAAATACTAATAAAAAAAAGAGTTACAATAATTTAGCTTGACTGAGAATTATTAGTAAGTTTTCATTAATTTTTTTGGTTTATTAAATTGTAGTTATTAGATCTTAATTAATAGCTAAATTTCATGAATTTAGCATACAAATATCCAAAATTTTAAATTCATTTCTATTTACTTTAATATTGCTCTTTAGCTACAATTTATAAATAGTTTTTTTAAATTAATGACCATATTTTGAATTAAAACAATGATTATTGGAGGAATTAATGCAACAACAATCATCATAACATTTATAAATTTGCAGTACCAGTTTCAAAGGTTTAAATATAGAACCTTCAAAACTAGTCCTGCAAATTTATGAATATGCTTGTTTCTTTAACTTCTCCAATAATATCGATATGGTAAATTACAAGTGAAAAGTAATTTATATATGTGATTAAAATTTTTAGATAGCATTGACTTAGGTAATGAAAGATGATGCTGGCAACTTTTTTTTAAAAACCAAGCAGTAATGGGCTTTTTTTACACGCCATTTTTATGTAGGTACAATTCATATACAGTAAAAGCTCAACTATCCAGCATTCAACTAGCTGGTATATTTTCGAATTTTAAAAGCTTTTTTTTAATATAAAATTAAGTAAATAAGAAACTTGTAACCATGATATAAAGCTCAAACAAGACTGAAACAAAACCTGTTGCTAACAGTGGATTGGATTATTCAATTATGGCAAAGCACACGAGGACTATCTGCCTAAAGGGAGGGATGCCTTCGTGGAGGACTTTCTAAGGGTAACTGGCTCGTATACACGTTACACATGGGAAAAACCACGAAAACGCCCATGCAGCCAGCCCGTTCGCGGGATTCGAACCTCGGACCGAACTACCAGTGTTTAGTGTCTTCACTGCTCGGCCGCTGGTGGGCCTTACTAACAGTGGAATTTAGTGCCAATAAAGGATAAGTATGATGTAACGCTTTGGCTTTATGTAAACCTGATTAATTCTCATTAAGTCCGTTTAATTCTTGTCAAAAAATTATATATGTTAGCCACCATTTATCTGTTTTTCAATTGCTTTCTAAAAAACAAATAAATAAAATAAAATTTTGGACTTGCATTTAAAGGAACAGCATGCAGTAGAGTATTTCAAATTTATGGGATCCTGGCCATTAAAGGAAGTGTAAATTATATGAATATGGATAACCACTGGTTATGCAAAATGGAAAAATTAAGTCTTTTAAACTTTTTTATGTTATGTCCATAGCTTGAATATGTTGATTAACTAAATAAGCAATCTGTTCCTTCCAACTTCTGCTTCCAATTAGTGCATTCATGCTCGACGAAATTTTGTAATCGAATATGATGTTTTACTTTGGCATTTATGCCTGGATTGCCCTTTTTTTTCACAATCTCACATAATTTAAATGTAGGTATTTGATATTCAAGCTGGAAAAAAAAAATGACTCTCACAGTTTCAGACCAGAAATTTTTTCTTCTATTTGACTTTTCTACTATGAATTACCTTTTTTTATAAGTTCAGTTATCTGGAATCTTTGTGTATCCAGAATTTTGCATTTTCTGAGCTTTCCGGATAGTTGAGCTTCTACTGTATAATAAAACACAATGCTGCAACTATTAGTATTGTGATATGTCAACTGACTGTAAAATAACTTAAAATACATGTTGTACCTGTTTAAAACATAACAAATAATGACAAAAGAACTGAAGATAGTGGATATCTTAGCTTGACAAAGGCATATGTGAAAAAAGCAATGGTGTACTACTGATATTAAAATAAAAATGGCAAAGTAACTTTATTTTTCAAGAGATGTATCGTTTAATTACTATAGGTTAATAAGTTTCAGTTTGAACATTATTGGATAAATGATTTTAGTTTCACTTGCCCTGTTCCAAATACATTTGTCATCATCATCATCATGATGTACTTCAGAAATATTAATTTTAAGCATTTTACTATTCTTAGTACAGAAAGGGGAAATAACCAAATTAAAAAGACTTCATGATTTACTGCAAATTAAAGTAAAAATTTATCTTATAATATATATATTATACAAGAGAAAAACATTTATGCATATTTGCATATAGATATATACAAAGAAAATGTTTAATCTGTCTTAGAGGATGACAGTTGGATAGATTATATGGAATATGCAGGTACAGCTGGCTGAACATTACTTTATTCTTATCATAATATTCTTAGAAACATACATAGCTGAACTGATGCAAAGCAAGCATCCAGTGCCTATAATTGTATGTTCACAAATTCATAATATTATAACAGGAGAAAAAGAGATGCAGATGCTAGCAACACAGATACAAATGTGACAAAAGTAAAGATTACATTACTGACATTAGACTAAGAATGGTGAAGACAATGTATCACTCTAGAAAGAGAAGGACATTGCATCATTTTATTGCTTTTTGTTTATTTAAGTTTTGATTCTATATAGTGAAAAAACTATACGGAGTCAAAACTTAAAATAAAGAAAAGTATTTTCCATTATTTGATGCAATTAAAAAGGAATTTAAGAGGCTATTACAAACTGAAATTAGAATTTTACCTTACACATACATACAAAAATATATTGTTACGTATTTGGTATTTAAATAGCTAATGTTAATTGAATTATAAATTAAATTGTTTTATTCCCCGTGCAGTGTAGCACGTGACAAATATTGAAGGAAAGCTAAGCCAAAAAATTAAAAGACGTGCATTTAACATTTAATAAATAAATAAATATCTCTTTTTGATTTCGAGAAAGTTCTCATGCACGATTTAAAAATCTTATAAAAAGGAGGAAAACCTCTCAATTCAGTTAGTCAGTGATTGCAGTTAGTTTGTTGTTGTTTTAACAGTTTGCTTAGAAAACTGCTCTTGTTGACTGTAGCAAATTCGCGGATTAGCTTTCTTTAGCTGTTTTAAGTTCTCTTGAACATTTGTACCTATTATAACTATAGTAGGAGTTATTTTCTCCACTGAAGATTGAGATTAGAATCTGCCCAATCTGGATTTAAAATGTCTTTTTTTGCAGACATTTTGCAGCTTAAAAGAAAGATTTACTGATATTTTAAAATAAATTCAGGTATTTTATATTAATTTAGTAGCATGCATAAGCAAAAAATATGTTCATTAAATTTCGTGATGGTATGTCATCATACTGCTAGAATTAATTTCAGGATTATGCAGAGAAAAATTTTCTGAAATTTGAAAGTATTATTTACTAATAAATAATAAATAAATGCAGAGAGAAGAAGCAACATTAAATGATATAAATAACATTAAAATAAAGATAATTGTTTAAAAATTGAATTAGAATAATCAACGATATTTTGGCGAATATAGTTACATTAAATGGTTAGCCTAGGTGACTGATTACTATTTTTTTATTTTACTGCAAAATGACAAATAAGGCATTTATTAAAAAAAAAGAGGGCCGTTAAAAAGATTTTACGGTATAATCTTTTTACCATAAAATCTTTTTAACGGCCCCCTTTTTTTTAATAATATTTTTTTAATAAAGATTTTACGGTGAAATCTTTTTAACGGTCTATGGCCTAGGCCCGATTTTCAAAATTGTTCGCCAAGTTTTCTGTTCCATTCATTCGCTCCTTGCTTAAGTCCATATAAGTTCTTTACAAGTTTACAAACTTTATCACCTTTATCAAATTTACCAAACTTTATCAAATTCAGAAGGTTGCTTCATGTATATGTCATGAATTAAATCTCCATTTAAGTATGACCATTGGATATCATAATGTCTTACTGCCATTTTTCTTTTTCCTGCTATGGTAAGAAGCATTCTCAAAGTAGTTGAAATGGCTACCGGAGCAAACACTACATCACAGTCATGACCATGTTTCTGCTGGTATCCTTGAGCAACCAGTCTAGCTTTATAACGAAATACTTTTACTTCGCAATCTCATTTGAACTTGTATATCCATTTGCAGCCTATAATGGTTTTCCCTTCCGGTGCATTTGTCAAAATCCATGTGCCATTTGTCTTTAAAGCATTAATCTCTTCTTGCATGGCTTGCTTCCATTTTTCCTTATTGGCCCCCGAACAAGCTTCAAAATATGATGTTGGATCCACTGCTTCCTCTGACTGTGCTGAGAATGAACTAATATTATATCTCACCGGTGGTACCTTTGTTTTGTCTAGGAGATCGCCTCAGTTCTGTATTTTCAGAGATATAATCCTTTTCTGAATTATTTTAAAAAATAGTTAGATCTTCTGTATCCTCCTGTTTATCCTTAGGATGGGGATCTTTTGGTATAAATGTCACATCCTGACTAATTACAATACTTTCGTTTTTGCATCCAGAAAACGATAACCTTTTGTTCCTTCTTCATAGCCAACCATGATTCGTTTAACAGACGTGTCGTCAAGTTTTCGTCTCTTCTCTTTTGGTATATGCACATATCCTGGAGTACCGAATGCTTGTATATGTGCTAATGATGGTTTCCTTTTATACCATTTTTCATAAGGTTCATTTAAGTTCTCTCGTCGGCAACCTATTTTGCAGGTAGTTTGCTATAATAACACCTTCGCACCAGTACTTGTTTGAAAGAGTAGAGCTTTTTAGCATCACTCTTGTCATCTCAATTAATGTACAATTCTTTCTTTCAGCGATCCCATTCTGTTGCGAAGAATAAGGAACAGTTTTCTCATGTATTATTCCGTTTCTTTTCAGCAATTTTTCAAAGTCGTTGCTTTTATATATTCCTCTCCTCGATCTGATATCAGTCATTTTGGTGCTTTCCCAAACTGTGTTAATTAAACAGAAATTATGCAGTTTTAAATGAAATTAGCTACGCTGTCAATAGATCCACGCTTAATGATCAAAAAGCACCTGAAAAATTAATTGAAGTCCTTGAGGGCACTTAAATCCGGCCTAACTCCGCTTACTGTAGTTAGTTGAACACGAGGAATCATAGCCCAGTAAAACATCGCCGCTAACTTATGTTAAATGCCGCCTTCATGAAGAACATGGATGCTGCCCAAGGCAGTCACTCATCTTGTAGACAGGAACCAAGGAACTTATTCCGGAAAAGTCAACTTGTAGACTGGAACCAAGGAACTTATTCGAGAAAAACCATCTTGTAGACTGGAACCAAGGAACTTATTCGGGAAAAACCATCTTGTAGACTGGAACCTTGGAACTTATCTCCAGATTGCACGCATCACAAGACGTCTTTCAATAGGGGCTGGAAACCGCACACCCAAGAGCCAAGAAAGCAGGAACTAGAAGGAATGAGCCAGAGCGATGCGATATACTTATACCAGAAGTAGGCATGACGTCATCTCACGGCAACCAATCAGCTATCGGCACGACTCGGCTTTCCAGATGACGTAACATCACGTTTCGTTTTTGCATCTCAATTAGGCTGAAACAGTCCATTCTCAACATAAACAGTGGCAGTGAAAAACGAAGTATAAGTAACTACTATATCCCTTTAAAATAAGAACTAAGCCTAATAAATATTTCAAGGAGGAGAGATGATGCAGAAAAAGGGTTACAATAAGTCATATTTTCCAACAAATGCCCCCCACATCATCATCTCCGACCTGAAATAAAACTGAACACCAGTATCTTTAGAAATTTGAAAACAAGAATAAATAAATATCACAATTTCATTCAATTCAGAAATTTTTAAGAAAAATTTTCCGTTAGGAACATCTTATTCCATTTTTCAAAATTTTACCGTAACAAGAAAGTCCAACATGTTACAAAACAATACAAAGACATATGTATGATCATACATTCAATACATTTACCCAGGGCCCTGGTCAATCATACAATATTTTACACTATACAGTTTTACATTTATCTAATACTCATCATAATATGACTTATAACATATTATTTTCAACTAAACAAAACTCTTAATTTAAATACATACAAAAACAAGTTTCACAAGAAAATTGTTCCACAAAATTTTATCAAGTTATGCTTAGTCAGCGGTTTTGTCATGGGATCAGCCAGATTATCTTTACTTAGAACATATTTTAAATCAAAAATTTCCCTGTTCAATAGATCACGAATGAAAAATAGTTTTACATCTATATGTTTTGTCCTTGAGTTTTCAATGGGTGATTTTGTGAAACATATAGCAGCCATGTTATCCGCAAACAATATTGGTTTTGAAACATGGTTACTTGCAATTTTAAACTGAATGCATTCATCCAAAATGTTTTTAAACCAAACTAGTTCCTTTGCTGATTCAGTCATGGAGATAAATTCAGCCTCCATAGTAGACAAACTCACTCCTCTTTCTTTAAATGTATGCCAAGATACAGGTGATTCTCCCAACAAAGCTATTTGTCCACCAATAGACACCATATCATCCCTGCTTGAAGCAAAATCCGAATCTGACTATATATTGAGCTTCAGTTCCTTGCATACCAGTTTAAGTTTGTAATGTCTGGTATTGGAAACGTATCCTAAAAGTTTAAGTAATCCTTCCCAGTGAAACTTACCAGGATTGCTTTGGAACTGAGAAAATATATTAACAGCATATGCTATATCCAGACGAGTACGATTGCAAAGAAACGAGAGACATCCCAAAACATTTCTATAAGGATAATTCATCATTTCAGTCGTTTCTTCTTGTGTACTGCGACTTTGAGTATTTCACACCTTTAACTATTGGAAGGGAAGTAATTTGTATTTTAAAAGACTTGAATCGATCAACTATGTCTTCTATATATAATTGCTGATGAATCAAAACACTATTGTTCTCATATTCAAATTCCACACCCAAAAGCTTTCTTGTTTTACCCAAAATTTTCAAATCAAAATGTGAATTCAGGATTTTTAATATCCTTTTAGCCTGAACTTCACTTTTTCCAAACACAACAATATCATCAACATAAACCAACAGAATGACAAAATCTTTAAAACGATAGACACAATTACACCACTCAAACTTGATAAACCCTAGGTTACATAGTGTTCTATCCAACTCGTAGTACCATAATCGCCTACTCTGATGCAGACCATACAAGGCTCTATCTAAACAACACACAAAAGTTTCTTTATCTCGCTCTACAAAACCCTGAGGTTGGGGCATGTAAATTTCCTCTGATAAAGGAGCGTAGAGATAGGCACTTTTTACGTCGCACTGTATATTTGCCCATCCAAGGTGTGCTACTAAAAGAGAGAAAAAGAGCCTTATTACTGAAAAGTTAACTACAGGCGAGTAGCTTTCATCATAGGGTATCATATTTAATTTGCCGATAACCCTGAGCCACTAAACAAGCTTTAAAACGGACAATGTTTCCAAATTCGTTATGTTTAATGTTGAAAATCCACCTGCAACCTAGTGGAGTCTTGTCTTTAGGAAGTGGAACAAGATGCCATACTTTATGCTTTCGCATGTTGGCCATTTCCTCTTCCATTGCCTCCATCCATTTAAGCTTTTCTGTGGATTTCATTGCCTGGTTATAAGTGTTTGGAATTGAAACCTCTAGTCAGCTATCTTGGGTATATGACGTTGAAGGAGTGCCAGTTGGGTCGATTTCACCACTATAAGTATTGCTTCCCTTGAAATCAAACAAGGTAGGATCATACTGAATATTATGCTCAGTTCAATACCTTTCTACATCATTTGGTGATCGTAGTCTTTGATTAGAGCCCCTCTCAAAATAGTACACATCCGTACGAGTGCCGTCTGGCCTTGGAACAGGTTCACGAAGCCAAGTTACTTGTCTCAATGTAGATTGAGTGTCAGTGCTAGGTATAGAAGAGGGTACACTGGTATCAATTCTTTCCTCTATTTCAGGAAAATAGCCAACTGGAGTATCAGTAGATTGGAACTCTATCCTCTCTTCAGATTCCAAATCAGGAAGAGTGCCCAGTGCAGCTCCACTGCCACTTTTCTGCATTCCAATTGACTCTTTAAAAGTAGCATTTAAGGTTTCTACTACCTTTTGCTCATTTTCCAACCAAATCTTGTACCCTTTTGTTCGTACACTGTACCCAATCAATCGGCCCTTCGTTGCCTTTGGATCAAGCTTAGAATTTCTTTTAGCCTTTGGAATTCCCACATAGACAATCGTTTCAAATGCCTTAAGGTGACGTACTGATGGTTTCCACTTAGTATACAATTCGAATGGGGTTCTATCTTGGCCCTTATGACAAATTCTATTAAATGAATATGCAAAGTACATCACTGCATCTGACCAAAATTCAGGACTCATTCCACTATCATATAAAATTGCACATACATTGTTGAGAGCTGTCTGATTGAATCTATCACAAACTCCATTTTGTTACGGAGTATTTACGTCTGTAAATTCCTGCTTTACACCATTTTTATTACAATATGACCTGAATTGTCCATTATCATATTCTCGTCCATTGTCAGTTCTAAAGTATTTCAACTTAAGGTTCACAGATCTTTCAGCACGTGCTATATGCCTTTCAAATACTTCAAACACCTGACTTTTCTCTACAATGGGGTACGTTACCACATAACGAGAATATTTGTCAATAAAGGAAACGAAATAATGTTCACTATTCCTACCTGGAATGTTAATAGGTCCCCATACATCAGAAAAAAACCCCTTTCAAGTGGCCTCTTTACTTGAATACCTTCTAAGGGTCTATAGGAGATTCGTCTTTGCTTATTGATTTGGCAATGTTCACAAAACAAATTAGGTGAGTGCTTTAACACAGGAAGACCTCGAACTGAATGTCTCTTACTAGTCCTGACAATAGCACCATAATTTATATGACCAAACCAACCATGCCATAATTTACTATTGTTATGCTGAACTGTGGATGCCTCAAATTTCACAGATTTGCCCCCCGTTTTCACTATTTTCGGGAATACATGATAGTTATTTCCTATCAACTTAGCCTTGTACAAAGTTTCATTTTCATCATCAGTAACTTTAATTTGCCCATTTTTTACCATAAAATCTTGCTCCATTGATATCCACCTTAGGTCCAGATATTAAATTTTGTCTCAGTTCAGGTGAGTATAAAACATCCTTAAGCAAAATAAATCCCCAAATTTCATTTTAACAGTACCCTTCTCATGAATTGGAAAAGTTACCCCATCAATAGCTACTAGCATATTCTCATTCTTCACAGGAGAAAAAGTATCATACAATTCAGGATTTTTACAAAAATGATCAGATGCAGCAGTATCAAAAATCCAACTATCATTATTTTCCTCCAAATTGTTAACATTAGCTTGAGCTACAAAATGGGACTGAGCATGGGAATTATTTTTACCTTTACACAACTTGGGTTTCTTCTTACACTTAGGAGATGTTTTATTACTACTAGATACAGCTGAGGAAACAGAAGAAGCAGGCGAGGGTGATCTGGAAAAATTACCTTTCATTCTACAGTATTTTTGAATATGACCTGGACGGCCACACTTATAACACTTGAGCACTTTAATCTGCTTAAATTTGGGTTCACAGTGAGTACTTTGAACTTCTATAGTCTTATTGGAATTTTACCTATCTATCTCTCTTAAATTAAGATGTGTTTCCTCTGCTAGTATTTCAAGTTCAACATTTTTAAATATGAACTTTTCGTTTGGCCACCTCAAAACATTCTGAACTACTTGATCATATTTATCTGGAAAGAACCTAAGAAACTGAAAACATATGTATACATCTCTTACAGCCTGATTAATATCATCCAATTGTTCAGTTACCCATTTTAATCTAGAAGAAAAGAAACTAATACTTTCATTTGGCTTAATTTTACAATTTAAAAACTCTGAAAACAAGGACATATGTCTTGATCGATAATCTGGCTGAAAGTATTTGGCAAGCGTATTCCATGCAACTACCAGGTCATCAATTTCACTTATCAATTTTCTATATTCAGGGCTTACATTCATATAAATTAAAGATAACGCCAAATGACTTCTATTTTGATAGTCGGCAACAATTTCTTTTGTAATACCCTTAACCAAAAGGCCATGCATTTTTCTCATTTAAAACAAACTTCATATCTTTAGACCATGTAAAATAATTACATGCCTCAAGTTTAGCAATATTATGCATAAGATTAACAGTAGCCATATTTGAATTTTAACAAAAAACGCCCCCCCCCAGTCTCTTAAGTCCTAAATTAATTTTAAACTTCAAAAGTCTGCACTAAAGATAACACAGGGGCTGGCTGGGCCTATAACCAAAATGATACAAAAGCAAAGTTTAAAGTTTATAAAATTGAACATTTAGCAGCAGTAGCAATAGAAGCTCCCTGAGGTTATGTGTTGTGCAGACACTGAAGACAATAAAAGGTTTCAAACTTAACCAATTTATTTACAATATATAAAAAAAATAAAAACACAATGAATAAATTTAAACAATATCAGCAAATTAGAAAATTATAATATAACCATCATTATCAAAATTTCATATATTAAATAGTATTTTACCTGGTCTCCAAAATACTGGCATTCAATACGCGAAAAACGTATCCTAAACAGAAATTATGCGGTTTTAAATGAAATTAGCTACACTGTCAATAGATCCACGCTTAATGATCAAAAAGCACCTGAAAAATTAATTGAAGTCCTTGAGGGCACTTAAATCCGGCCTAACTCCGCTTACTGTAGTTGAACACGAGGAATCATAGCCCAGTAAAACATCGCCACTAACTTATGTTAAATGCCGCCTTCATGAAGAACATGGATGCCGCCCATGGCAGTCACTCAACTTGTAGACAGGAACCAAGGAACTTATTCCAGAAAAGTCAACTTGTAGACTGGAACCAAGGAACTTATTCGAGAAAAATCATCTTGTAGACTGGAACCAAGGAACTTATTCGGGAAAAACCATCTTGTAGACTGGAACCTTGGAACTTATCTCCAGATTGCACGCATCACAAGACGTCTTTCAATAGGGGCTGGAAACCGCACACCCAAGAGCCAAGAAAGCAGGAACTAGAAGGAATGAGCCAGAGCGATGCGATATACTTATACCAGAAGTAGGCATGACGTCATCTCATGGCAACCAAGCAGCTATTGGCACGACTCGCCTTTCCAAATGAAGTAACATCACGTTTCGTTTTTGCATCTCAATTAGGCTGAAACAGTCCGTTCTCAACACAAACAGTGGCAGTGAAAAACGAAGTATAAGTAACTACTATATCCCTTTAAAATAAGAACTAAGCCTAATAAATATTTCAAGGAGGAGTGCTGATGCAGAAAAAAGGTTACAATAAGTCATATTTTCCAACACTCTGCATACTTTGGTGGCTATACAATCCTCACATGTCAATACAATAGAACAGGGATCAATACTCATATCTTCGGCAAGATGAAAACTTAGCCACGCCTTTGCTGGCAATCGAACCACGGACCTCTGGAATACTGGCCCAATGTGCAGAACCACTACACCACGAAGTCATGTTAGGAAGACGGGAGAAATACCTTATATGCGCCCCCCTTTTAAAGGGCAATTGGGGATTTAGGGGATCCAATTGCCAAATCCTGGGTGGCGAGAATCATCATCCAACACCCTTTTAGTTCGGGCGCTACTCTAGAAACATTAGGTAATTTTTTGGAAGCAGGCAAGATGAAATATTAGCAACGCTTTCGCCGGGAATTGAACCACGGACCTCTGGAACACCGGCCCAGCGTGCAGAACCACTACACCATGAAGACATGCTAGGAAGGAGGGAGAAAGACCTTATACAGCCATAGATTCATTGCACATCCTTAAAATGTCAGCTGAATTTCTATGACCTAATTTTATATGCCAGTCATGAATGCATTCCGTATAGACTTGTTTTGTACGAAGAGCATGCTGACTTTCCTTAAGAACATACAAACCTCCTCTGACGTAGCCGAAAGTTATTATATTATGATTGTTCACAATATGGCATTCTCCACCTTTAAAGTTCACATCATATCCATTATCAGTCAGCTTCTTTACGAATAATAAATGTCCAGATAGCTGGGAACAAAAAGCACATCTTTGAATCGTAATCTATATTTCCTCATTTTTGATTATTCTGATATTTTACCAAGCAATTACCTTTTCCTGACTAAGCACTATATTAAGACACAATAACATGCCGAACAAATACTTATACTTTGGTATAAGCACTGTATATTCATTAGCTAATGTTATCCACTCAGGAACATAATTACTATCATAACTGCTGAACAGAATTTTATCATTGCACATATGAATGGTGGCTCCAGAATCAATACACTAGTAACAATGTAAATTATTTGCATTAGTAAAGCAATGGTGATTAGAAACTTGTTTCGCTTCATTAATGTCACTTGAATTCATAATTGTGTTGACTTGTTGCTTTTGATTATGCTTCCATTTTGCATATTTCCTGCAGTCAGCTTTTAAATGCCCAAATTTCTTACAAAAGAAACAATAAGATACTTTATTTTTATCAGCTGGAATCTTAAACATTAAAGAAGAATATGACTTCAAAGCTTTGATCTCGCTTCCTGTACCAGGTTCTTTATTTTCGTTTTGACGAGTATACTCTTCCAACAATTTATTTTTAACTAATTCAACAGTTAAATCTGCTTCTGATTGTGTTTCTAAAGCTGTTATTAACGTAGAATAATTTTCAGGCAAGCTACTTAAAATAAATGCAATGAATAAAGGTTCTGATATTTGCTCACTTAGCGCTACGAGTTGATCCACAATAGCTTCCATTTTCATTAGATGATCGCTCATTTGTTCTTTATTGCTGTACTGCAAATTACACAGCTTTTTCAAAAGCCCAACCTTTCGGGACAGTGTTGACTTTTCATGGTACTGTTTGAGAATATTCCATGCCTCTTTCGCAAACATACACTTTCTAATATGTCCTAATTGGTTATCTTATAGCCTAATTGGTATACCTATAGTTGCTCTAGCTTTTCCGTCTTTCGAAACCCACTTTGCAGTTACTGAAGATTGAGGTTCTGTAATAATAACATCCCATATATTCTCCTTAATCAGCAAGAGTTCTAGTTTAAATTTCCAAGTATAGTAATCTTGGTCATTCAGCTTTTTGACGCAGATGCAGTTTAAATCCATAGCCACCATTATGTAATTGTTAAAGACGAAAAAAGAAAACGGAAGTAATCACTGTTCATAAATTTTAATCCAAAATGCCGATTCAAAATATTACTATATGCTTTTATGAAAGACTTTTCCTAATTTGCTGGGCGCATAACATGTTATATACAGTCAAAAGTCGTTAATCCGGACTCGTCGGGACTTCGGCAATTCCAGATTATCGATTTTTCCAGATTATAGATCATCAGTTTAAATCTGGTAAGATAGCATGCAGAAATTATAAAATTAAAAATATGAAACTGCAATTTATGAAATAAAGAACAATTATGATCTAAAGGGTATCAAAATTTACAAAAAAAAAAAAGGCTTAATATTTATTTGTTTACTTTATTAAACATTTCTTTCAATGTAAGTTGTTTAAATTGCTTCGTTTTATGTGATAACTTTCTCTTTAATTCTATAAACGGACATAATTTCTTGTTCAGTTACAAAGTTCCGCTGTTCAAGTCCTATAATTGCTGTGTCGGGAATACCGACTAATTTGTCAATCGAAACTTTTTCGTTTCCAATAACCTCTGTGTCACTTTCTTCACTATCGGAAGCGAATTATAATGACGAGGAATTTGATTTAAATCATATCAAAGACGGAGTACATCGAGATGAAATACTACATTTAGTAAGGAATTATAAGCCAAATAAAATAAAAACATCTGTCCTGAAGATAAGGATAGTGCTGACAGATCAACTTCCAATTCAAAAAAAAGTACCAACATGAGGGGGAAAAGAAAAGATGAAAGTGAAAATATGAAATGGAAATAATGTAAATATCATATAGGCATAATGTAATATATAAATATAATAAAAAAATGTAAATATTATATAGACAATGCATAGCTGCTTTGTATACTCCAACATCAACTGTGCACGCGTTGTGGTTTTGTTCCTGGGCGAGCCCATTGTTATAGATGGAGGATGGTCATAATGTAATGGCTCTTAGGTGTATATATATATATCGTGAAAAAATGCAAAGCAAAAAGCAGTTAAAAATCTAATCCATTTGCATGCTGAAAACAGCAACAAGTGGTGATAATAATGCAAAATAAATTTTAAAAATAAATCCCATATTCTGTTCAGAATAAACATATGCAAAAACCAAATGCTAGAAGCACAGGAGCAAACTTCAAGAAAGAGGAGGCAAACATATCAAAACAAAAAATGAAATAAGAAATTAACATGTGTCACTGCATTTTCATAAGTGGTTGGTGCAATGAAAGAAGCAAATAACTTTATCTGTTTCTGAACCAATAAAAACTCAGTTTAAAACTTAAAATTTTTCTGAGATTATTTTAGGTTTTAAAAACTTTAATTTGAATCTTTATTGGTTCAGAAACAGGCAGATTTATTTACTTTTTTCACTGCACCAACCCCTAGTAATGATGCAGTGAAAGATGTAAATTTCTTATCTCATCATTGGTTTTGGCATGTTTTGCCACCTTTTTCTTGCAGTTTGCTTCTCCTATTTGGTTTTCGCATATGTTTATTATGAATAGAACATGGGATGAATATGAAATACATTATTTTTTAATTTATTTTGCACACACATATAATAAATTACTGAAAATAAATCGCACTCTGAGCTTAATTTTATGGACCTTAAAGCTTAAAAAAATTTTTCTGCTCTTCTTTTAAAAATTTTTAAACAAAACAAAGAAAAAAAAGGGGGGGCAAATGGAATGATATTTATTTCACTCTTTAAGAATATACCCTTCAGATTTTATAACATAATACAAAATTTAGCAACCTAAATATATTACCTGGTAATTTCTCAAGATGAGATGAGTTCAAAATATCCACATCTTCTTTATGTGTACTTAGTTTTGTGGCCAGTATACCATCTTTATCCACTCTACGCTTAGATGTAGACTTTAACTTTTCAATAAGTTCTTTACTACATCTGTATAAGTTTCAGTATATGTAAAAAACTGTAACAATCTCAAAAATTATTCACAATCATATACTGTATTCTTCTAAAATTAAAGTTTTAATGTTACACCATATAAAATACCCACATTTCTTTATAACAAAAGCAAAATCATCAACTGATTTGTAAACAAATTCTTGCAATATTCATAAACTAAGGATGTTCAATATAAAGTTAGAATTTATCTTTCTTTCTTCTTTTTCTTTTCTTTGTTTTGTTATCTTATCCAGCATTCTCACATCCACAGTACAGAATGTACTAATCTGATTGGTAATTTACCAAATATTTAAGAATTAAACTATATTTTTAATGATTTTGCAGGTATTTTAAAACTTTTTGATATTCTATTAAAATACCTTTCCATGTTGATTCAGAATAATTCTTCTCACTGAAGTCCTTTTGGGTGTTTATTGGGAGTAATCTAAACAATAAAGTTTGCATAATTTACTTTAGAAAATTACAGGAGATTTATTTTTACCTTCCTTTCCTAACATCCTGCAGAATATCAATGAAATCTTTATCATCTTGTCTTTTAACCTGATGTAGCTCAATATTCACATCAATAGAACTTCTCCAAGCAGAACTCTGAGAAAGAAATGGGAAATTGTTATAAACGTATTTCATCCGAATGTTAAAGCTTAAGTTTTCCACTAATGAGTTTGTGAGTCTATAATATAATACTCACACATACACAATATATATACACACAGTGAAATATGTTTAACATGAAAATGCTCAAGACGAAATATCGGTTAATATGAAATAATAAATGGTCTCGACAAACTACTACATATTTTCATGCATTTTTTTTTCTTTTAACACAAAATGAAAATCCCTTAACATAAAAAGATTTCCCTTCTGGGAATGAATAAAATATGGAAAACACCAGCTATACAGGCGAAATTTAACTCTTTCACAACCAATCCGCCCCACACGGCCCGACATTGAGACAACCAGAACTGCCTGAAAATGGCTAAGATTGCAATCTTGTTTTCTTTCCTTCCCCTAAGGTATGCAGTAGCAGGCACAGTTTCCTCAAATTCATTGTATCAGTTTACTGCAGACACCTTGTCCTAAGAGGTTTCTTATCTTTTGGTTGCTTGTGACAATTCGTTGTTGATTCTTTTTAGGTACAGTGTGCTTTTAAACTTTAAACAGCAATAAAAGTGCAGTTTAAAACTTTAAGGATTATATTTATTTTTAATCAATTTATTCCTTCCTATAAAAATAACAGAAGTAAAAATCTCAGTCGTGATCATAACAAAGCCAGAAAAGCTTGTTGGTCTGACCTTCAGAATAGGTTTATAAAGAATGGGGTCAAAGGCTAATGGAATCTTTGTTAGAAAGTACATAGGATGTCATTCGAAATCTTCACACCTATTTTCCGCTTTAATGGAAGGGGAGGGGAGGAATTTTCTGTGGAGATTGAAAAGTATTTTGGCGATTCGGTATTTTCAGGATACAGGTTAGCGAAGGGTCTAGATTTCAAATAGCTAAGACGGCTGTGAAATGAAAGAGAGGTGGTTTCACATGTTTTGCAGAAAGGAGGCTAACTTGGCTTTGCAATACCCTCGGAATAGCCTGTGACATAAGCCAGTTTTTTTTATTTAAGCTACTTTAACCCTCCACCCCCACAAACACCACACAAAAACATCTCTCATCAGTTGGCTTTGGAATTGTGATGAGTACATCGAAGTGTGTGTAAAAATCAGCGAGTTTGGTTCGCACCAAAAGAAATGGAGAAGGAGGATACTGAAACTGAGTCGACATTTAATGAAATGTTTAAGATAGTTTCTGTATTATTGGACTGTCCTACTGTATCATTGGAAGAATTCGCCACAGTAAATGATGATAATGTGTGTACAGCCCCGATTATGGCAGATAAAAACATTTTGGACTTTGTTTAAAGCTCAAAAGATATCATTGATGCAGATTCCGATACGAAAATGAAATGAATACTGCAGCTCCTGTTCCCACGTCCTCCGAAATGAGGAACATCATGAAAAGTATGCGAAGTTATTTAAAAGCACATTCTAGTGGTGAAATGAATAACAAAATGGACGACATCGAACAATTTGATGCTAAAAAAAAACAGTGCAAAGAAAAATATCAGATTATTTTCCAAAAACTCGATAAATGTTTTGTTTTTCAGAAAACTTTAAAATTTTGTATTAAATTAAGTTCTTGTGGATATTTTCGTTTCATTGATTTCTTTTAAATACATATATACACAGCTATGTAAATAAAATGTACTCTAATAAACTTAATTTTGTTTAATATATGTTTTTTTTTTTTTTTTTTTTTCCTTTTACAATATTCTTTAACACGAAAATATTTCAGTCCCCTCAGTTTCGTGTTAAACAATTTTCGCTGTATATATATATATGTATATATACAGTGTCTACAAAAGTCCTAAACCATCCTTTATTTTTGTAACTGTTGGTCACAGACATATACAGGGTGGTCATTAAAAAATTCCCCAATATTTGAACCTCTTGCGGCCTATCTGCTCAACCAATCGAAATGAATATTTGAAGGTATGTGTTTGAGATTGTGATGATTTAAAGCAATACTCTCATACTGATGGTTACAGAGAAAAAATTTTGAAACTTCGCCGTTCAAATCGATCTGGGAATTTAAAAACCATAAATGGTGTTGGAATTATACACTTACGATGAAAACTGCACTTGTAAAGCATTTGTAAAAAGAAGAGCATTGTAAAGGACCAATGACAATACAAGTTTTCAACATGTACAACGTTTCAAGGTAAAGTCATTTCCCATAACTGCAGTTTCGTGGCTACCGCAATCCTCCGACCTCACTGTGATGTATTTCTAGTTCTGTGGTGCTCAAATCTAACGCATACACATCAAATCCATGAGATTTGTCAGAACTGAAAGATGCCATAGAACATGAAGTTATACACATTCTTCCTGTGATGTTAAATTCGTTATTATTGTCAACAATCTCCTGCATGCAAAGCATTATTGCCTAGTGTTTCTGAAGGTGGGCATGCTGAAAATTTGTAATTCCAATAGAAGTTTTTATCCTTGCCTCTCTTGTATTGTTATTTGTTCTTTACAATACTCTTCTTTGCAAAGGATTTACACCTGCAATTTTTGTTAATGCGTATCATATCAATGCCATTTATGGTTTTTTAGTGAGCTGATCAACTAGCACAGGAAAAAAGTGAGTGTTACCACTCGAAAATTTCAAATTCTTTTCCCTGTAACCATAACTTTGAGACTTGTATTACTTTAAATCACCCTAATCTCAAGCACATACCTTCAAATAATTATAGCTGAAATTTCATTTTAAATGCTTCAGCAGATAGGCTGTTAGCTTTTTTTATGACCACCCTGTGCTATCATTACAAAAATGTTTTAAATGATGCAAAGATTTGTGTTTTGGCATTTTTAAATATATTTTGTGAAGGTTATGAAAGTGAATAAGCAAACTACAAACAGAATGTTGGATATAAGTGATACACAGCAAAAGAAGATAGTATGATTGCTCAAATGATTTTAGATGATAAATGATTAACCATATTTTGAAATCCTAACTTCTGATGAAAATGCACATAGCCAAGAATAATAATTCATATTTGTGTATTTTTATATTTCTTACCTTATACACATTATTACAGAAAAATTTCAGTCTGGAGGGGGGCTGTTTAATTACAGCATGATGTCAACATGACGAACAAAGTCTATGTGCCGAAACCAAGGGTTATAAATTTATTTGTTCCTTGATATTTTGGCATGATTTGCTTAACAGAATTAATCCTTCAAAAAACTGCAAGAAAAGGGTTTGAGTGTTACACTAGACTTAAAGGCAATAATTAACTTGAAAATATTCATTGAAGAATATAGAAGTGACATCAATTACAAAAGCATTCTTGAGAAAGCCAAAGAACTTAGTGAAGAAGCGGATGGTGAGCCACAGTTTAAAACTGTTGAAGAAGTCCAACGAAGGAAAAAGAAATGTCACTTCGAACATGCTGACGAATCCCCTCAGTCTCCAGAAGAGAAGTTTAGGATAAATGTCTTTTTTAGAATTTTGGATATTGCTTGGATATCATTAAATGAAAGATTTCTTGCAATGAAAAACCACTGATAATTTTAGTTTCCTGGGAAATTTATCAGAAATCAATAATGCGAATTTGAAAATAAAATGCAGTAAATTAGAAAAATTGTTACAGTGGGATGACAATAAAGATATTAATGCATATAAGACCTTTATGAGGAAACGAGTAGCTTCGAATGACATTTTTACAGTCAATACTCTGAACTCAATGGTGTCAAAGAATTTACGCTTCCCGAACTTGAAGATCATATTGAGAATACTACTTAGCATTTCTGTTAGTGTTTCTAGTAGCAAAAGGCCATTCTTCAAATTAAAATTGATGAAAACATATTTACGGTCAAGTATATCAAAGGAAAGACTCATAAATCTAGCTCTAATTGCCACTGTAAATAAAATCTGTTAAGAGATAAATGTAAAAGAAATTATAGAAAAATTTGTAAATATGAAATGCAGAAAAATGAATTATTTTCGAAAAACTATTAAAAAAATCAACAAATGCTTTCTTCAAAACTTTCTTTTCCTATAAAAAAATTTTGAAAAGGGGGGCATGACGTCAACTATTTTGCAAGCGGCACCGGCGCTGTGTATGTATATATAGTTCACATAACTGAGTAATTAAAATACTGTTATTTAACAATGTTTCAAAAGGCTTAAATATTTACTTGGATAATACAGAAATGATTGACACAACGGCTCTCACAATGAAAGTATTACACAAAGTGAAGGGAAAACAAGTGAAATAGACACAAGAGAGCGTGAGCTACTCTGAATGCATGGATGGAGCTGGCCGCAAGCGAACGGTATAAGTCAGCGTCCGTCCCTTTCGCCGTCATCATTGACAGCGTGGACAGCAATGATGGAAGGTGATTATCATGATCAGCATTGGACAGCATGGTTTCTATGGAAGGAAGGGATACAGGGTAGTGAGATCCATCGTCGCATGGTGTCGGTGTACAGGAACAAAACACCCTCAAAGTGCACCATATCCCATTGTTTGGCCGAGTTCAGCAGTGGTGTAGAGAAATGCAGCCAAAGGTGTCAGCGCGAGACAAACATCGACATCACATACAGCAGCAAATGCTGCAGCCATGTCAGATTTGATCATGGCGAACAGGCACATAACATTCAACAAGATGCAGCAGAAGACAGGGCTTGTGCAAGGAACATTGCAGGCAATTGTGCATGGTGATTTGGAGATAACAAATGTGTGTGCAAATGCAAAGTGGGTGGAACTTGAACCAAGACCTCAGACTACGCCTTGCTTGACAACATGAAAGATGCAGTCAGGAGCCAACATGTTGAATCTTCTGCCGAATTGCATGCAATTATCCATAGGTGGTGCACCAATACCCCCACAGTTTGGTTTACCAAAGCCCTTCAGGACCTCCCAGCCAGATGGTAGAAGTGTATTGACATGGGTGGAGATTATTTCTAACTGATGTACTATCAGTTTTTTGTTAATAAATTATATTTCACTCTGTGGCAGCATTTGTGTCATTCATTTCTGTACAACCTAAATATATCAGTATGACATACATCACTATAAGATCTTATTATATGCACAGTCACCAGTTTTGTAGTGCTCATAGAATACATATTGGAAAAATATAGCAAGCTTTTATTGTACTTTGCTTATTCCTTAAAATTAAAAATTTTTCTTATCATTATATGCCATATATCATATCAAAAGTTATCATATTACCTTTGTAATTAAACTAGCAACTTTATTATTACTACCTTACCTGGAAGCAAAATACTCTGTTCTGCCCCTTCCTGCATACTGGTGGCAACTGCAAAAAGTCTCCACTAAGTATAAGTTGAATTCCACCAAATGGCTTATCATTATTCCTTACTGAACGGGCAATTTTATCAATTTTCTGAAAGAATTCACCATCAACCATTGAAATTTCATCAACAATCAAATGCTCACACTGCTTCCAAGAGCCTGACTTTCCTTTCTTTAAAGCTTGTTGTATACATTGTTCAACAGGAGCTGAACCTGAGCCAATTCCTAAAATAGAAAACCTATTCTTGGAAACAATTCATGTGCACAGAAAAAATACAAAACTATAAAATATGCTTAAACTAAAATATTCATGGAGCATTTTCCATATTCCTGGTCAAAATAATCTGCTGTACATAATATAAGAGTCATTCAACACTCAAATTGTCAAGCTCTAAAGATTAATAATTTAATAAAAAAAAAACATTTTTTTTTTCGGAGGGAGGTATTTATTTTGCATTTACATATATTTAAAAATTAAAATATACCATTTTAAATGCTTTTTTAAATACTTTAAATGACTCATTTTAATTTTGTTCTAATATGATACATTTTTCAAATTCATAATTTTCATCATCAGAATCTAATGACTATCATAGTAATGGTCTATATTCATTACAGTTTTTCCTCATCATGCTAGCCGGCTGGATGAGTAAACTGCATTTGAAATATCAAATTTAAAAAAAAAAAAGGTGATGTGGATACCACATGACTTTCTTAAACAGCCTATTAAATTATACCCAATTTTTGCTGCATGTCATTTAAGCTTATTTCCTCAAATTATTCCAACTTAACAAAACTGATTCCTCAAAGCAAGTTAAAAATGAAATCAGAAATGGCAAATTTTGAAATTAAATATCCCAGTCAATTTTTGTCATACAGGAGTCAAATTTCTTGTATTTCTATTTTTCATAAAGGGTATAAAACTTTCCCAAACATAAGTATAAGAACATGAGACCGCATTAAAAGTTAGACTTCATTATTTGTCCAAAATTAATTTTTTGAAAAGATTAACATCACCAAAACATGAATATTTTCGTCATTTAAAACACACTGCTGCATTTCATTTAAACTTGTTTACTTGAAGTATTCCAACTTAATTAACCAGTCCCTCAAGGCAAGTTGAAAATGACATTAAAAATTGCAGCAAACTTAGAAATTAAATATTCTGGTCAATTTCATCATTTAAAACACTTCTGTAATTGGAAGTATATGACTATGGCCAACGGTTACGAAAATAAAGGCAGGGTTCGGACTTTTAAGCCAGATAAGGGGCTAGATGCTTGGTATTGCCAATTGCAATAAAAAAAGCGAGGTACATAACTAGATGTTATAGCAATTCCATATAAGGTTTCTATGATTAATGAGAAGTCTTTGGTGAGTTGTGTAAGATATATATACGAGGGCTATCCAGAAAGTAGATTACGTTTTGGAATAAAAAATTAACAAAGTATAGGAAACAAATTTTATTATATACAGATGAAAGCCACACTCAAATACTACTTTTCTACATAGTCACCATACAAATTAAGGCATTTATCGTAGCGATGTACGAGCTTGGAAATTCCTTCGTCGAAAAATTCGGCCGCCTGCGCCTTCAACCACTTCGTTACCTCTTCTTCTTTTCGCTGATGATTTCGTGCAACAAACTTCGCGAAATTTGTGGAAAACTCAAAGAAAGTTCCGTTATTGTGAAATTTCGATTTTCACGGACTTTAGCATCGACTTTTTCGAGAAGTTCGGCGGTCACTATGCTGGGTCTCCCACTTCGATCTTCGTCGTGAACATTGGTTCGGCCATTTTGAAATCTTATGACCCACTGACGCACTCCACCTTCAGTGATAATGTTGTCCCCATACACTTCACGAAGCTGCCGATAGATTTCTATCGGTTTACAGTTTTTTGCAGTCAGAAACCTTATTACTGAGCGCACCTCGCAGGATTTTCAATTAACGCAGACATTTCAAACCGTCACAGTATCTGAACGGAGCACAGCACGAACCTCTCACTAGCACGGCTAGATGCAGACTGAGCTGCGCAACGCTCTGACCCCAAGATGGCCGCGCTAGCCCCGCCCCTAGCGGACACAGACGGAAACGTAATCTACTTCCTGGATGGCCCTCGTATATGCATACAGATGTCACAAAACGGTCCTCTGAATTCATTTTTGAAAAAATAGTCCTTTATTCTGTCCATACATATAGACATCATACACAAAAATCATCTGAACGAGCTCAGAAATAACCAAAACAGATATTTCTGTTGAAATACAATATCAGAAATTTTCCGTGATTACAATACTTCCTTTTCACTCCATACAAGGACGTAAAATGGGCAAAATACAGCAGTACTTCCATATTCACGGCTAATGCATTTCAAAACACACTGTGGATACATGAAAGCATAGGTAATAATTAATGCTCCATAAAAACATATTTATGTAACATACATAAAGTTGATCAAACTTAATTAATAGATTTAATACATTAAGATGTCATCAACAATAAAAAGTATTAATAACATATACTTTAAACTATCTTACCTACACAGTATACAGTACAGCCCTGGACCTTAGATTTTTTTTTTTTTTTTTTTGAAAAGAAAACATAGAAAATTAGCCGTGCCCTGTAACCAAAACCTAAATCTTTATCTTGCAAAACAAAGTTTTAATTCATAGCTAAATACCAAGTCACTCAACCCTTCATCTGAACATTTAAATCATTTATCAACAGCACAGCAACTTATTTATATTATGCCCTTGAACCAATGCAGCAGAAAGTCGCATTCAGCAACAGTGGCAAATGCTCCAATAAGCAACAATTAAGACCAAACCTCTATTTTTTAATGATCAAGACTTTCATCCTTTAGGCAGATGGCATTTGTGTACTTTGCCATATACAAATAACCTAACCTTTAACTTACTTTTTAAGTTATGCCATATACCACCAAATTTGCATAACTTTATCATCTGAATGAAAATTGTAACATGAGCCAAAAACGATAGGGTAGAGTTTAATTCAAAATATAATTGTTATTAAAATGTGAGAATAACTGTCATAACTTCATATGCTATACTGTTAAATAAAGTAACATTTATTGTTTACTGTGTAAATTTCATATTATTTTATTTAGAATTTAACCTAAGCTTTAAAAGACAAATCAGGAATAAAAACTTGCAATTCCTTTGCTATGGGGTATAATGAACATAAAACAGAGATTTGCATGGAAAGACAGAAAGAAAAATTATTCTTTCTGTAACAAAGCAATCAGCTTTATAGTGAAAATTATGTATACACAATAAGCAATAAAATTTTCCTTCGGGAAAAGGTACTGTGGTATTCACAGATTTATCTATTCTTCTTGCTACTGGAATAATTGCTGAAATTGATCATGATGATTATAGGTATATAATGATAGTTCAGTACCTATAATACGGTTAGGTAATATTTTGGGCATTGTGTAGAGGGTGTGTTAGAGGAACTGGGATAAGGATTACCTGTAGGAGGTAGAGAAGGCTAAGTAAATGAAAAAGATGATGGCAGGATGATATCAGATATGAATGGTAATGACAGCTGAAAATCTTTGATGGTAAACTCTTGTTTTTTTTTTTTTTTTTTTTTTTTTTTTTTCCTTTTAATTTTATGGAAAAATTCCAATGGATTACAATCCATTGTTTTTTCATTATAATTTTTGTCATTTGAAATATTCCTCCAAGTTTTTTAGTGCTCCTATTGCTGGCTGTACTTCAGTTTTGTTTTCTCTATTGTCATTTTCCTCTAGTGATGAATTTATTATGTCCTGCAGCACTTCATTCGACAACTCTTTCTGATGATATGCTTCAATATGAATTCATTTTATCATATTGACAAATTCCACATTACCAACTCTCTTGCTGTTTCAATGGTTATGTTCACTTCTTCATCAATGATAAGTATGCATTTGAAATCATAATCATATTTCACAAATTCTTCCAGAATGCATCGACTGCTTCTGGCTTTAATTTGTCTACTGCTGTCTTGGTTAAGGTTATTGCATCAGCAATAATGAAAAGTTTCCATCCATCCATTATCCGAAGATTATGATCACAATCAATAGTTATGTATATCATGTCAAAAATCTGATAATTTAGAATGTCTTGATGCATTCAATAACACCCTAGTCAAATGGCTGAAGCAAAGAGGTTGTATTTAGCAAATATACTACTTGAATATTCCCATCCTCCATACTGACACACTAAGAATATTTAGATGTACTGTTTAGTAAAAGTAAAACTTTTAAAAGTAGTCCTTTCTTTTTCAAATATTTTTTTCACTCAGGGATAATTCATTACAGCATCTTTTCAGTGAACAACATTGTGATAGACCATGCACTGCAATTATGCTGCCAGAGACAGGAATTTTTTTTAACACTGATTCTTGAGAACATAAAGATTCTTCATATAATACGATGTTATGCTTGATCACATATGCAGTGGTATTAAAATATAGACCAGCATCAGTGGCGTAGCGAGAGGGGGGAAAGGGGGTGTATGATGCCCCAGGTGCAGCTTGCAGAGGGGCGCCAAATCAAAACACGATTATTGCCAAACAAAATTCAAACAGGATTTTCCGGAAAATTTCAGTTTTTATTTTGATCGATTTCTGGAAAAATATATTTTAAATTAATAATTATTGTAATACAATTAATTACTTCTTAATTAATTTGTCTGATAAAATGTGTAATAAAATGTTTGCAGTACAACCAAATATCACCGCCTACAAAACGTTCTTTCTGACCACTGTGACGTTCAGACATATGCACCCCTTGGACTGCCAGCTGCTGCCTACAATAAAATATTCTTTTGTAGCGGACCTACAAAAGAAAAGTGACGTTGTAAAACCATCTTTTGACTTAATCGCGTTAGACGATTACAGTAATTCTTTGGGAAATGTGTACAAGTTAAGAATTTCCTTTTCGGTTCGGCATGAACAAGAAATTGTAGATAAGCTAATGTTTCATACCAACCAGACTCGGAAGGTTTGCAAATGTCTAAAACTTTCGTAGGAGAATAGCCCAAGACACCGAGTAGAGTTGATTATATCTACCAAGGAAAGTGGAAGAATCCCCAGTTCATCATTTATCCATACTAGTACCTGATACTGAAGGGTCAAAGGGGATTAAATGTAGCTACTTCATGAATGATGTAAATTTGACTAAAATAAGTAGTTTTTTCTCATGTTAATGGCAAATTAAATGTACATGTTTATTTTGAGGTCAAATGCAGCCGTTCTCATCCAGGTGTTGGGTTACCATTGAGAGATTATCAGAAACGGAAAATTAAAAATATGCAAGGTTTCCCTTTTCAGCCTGGCTAGATATATAATTAATATTAAACTTAGGAATGTATGTTGTACATTCCATTTTTCAGAAAATTATACGTTCTTTATTTGTATGTGTATAATTAAATTTAGTTCTCAGTATTAAGTTGATTATATGTTTTTTACTGGCCTCAATATAGTTCTTGTTATGTTTATCCTTGGTACTTAGCCCATCGTTGTGAAAAAAAAAAGTATTAGTGCTAATAATTATTAGTTAGTTTTATTATTAAGACTTGCTGTGGTAAGCTACGAGGAATTGGAGTTCTGAAAACCCTCCACCTCCGGAGAAGGGAGGAGTTGTGACGTTTAGACATATGCACACCTCGGACTTCCAGGTGCTTAATGAGAGATATCTAGTTCTCAGCGACAAAATGGACAGCAGTCCTTTGGAAAAAAGGTGCAGGGGAAACCCCCCTAGTGTGGTTTCCGGACATAAGGGCCTATGTAAATTTAGTTAATAAATGCAGTAAGCAGATCTTAAAAGCACAGATGGTTAAATGCTAATAAAAATCTTTTAAAATGAAAAATAAAATTAAGAAGTTTTTAGAGACCCTAGAAATAACTGAATATAAAATTCACATGTTAACCAATAACCATTATTATCAACATATTGAGTTAATGTATTAAAGTAAAAAATATTTTGTGGACAAACAAGAATAATGACTCATATATTAAACATACAGCATTATATATCAATAACTAGTATAATATAAAATCCAAAATTAAAACAGCAAAAATTACCAGCAAATGCATGCAATGTAATTCCTCCTATTTGACAAGCAGCCACACCAGTACTAGCTGTAGCGAAAGTACTTTCAGGGGGCAAAGCACCTAAAATTCTTTTTAAAAGAAAAGATTTGCCAGTGCCAGCACTACCAGTGAAAAAAATATTTCTTCCACTCATAACAGCACTCATCACACTTCTTTGTTCAGCTGTCAATAATCGGGGAAGCATAGGTCTGGGAACACTCATAATTTTCTGCAGACAGAAAAGTAGATAATTTTTATTATAAGCTACATTATAATCATTCATACATATTCACAGTGGGGAAAAAAAAAAAAAAAAAAAAAAACTTGAAAACACATAAGTCATAAAAATTCAGAAAAATGCAGAAAAGCTACACCAAACAATATACAGTTCATAATGCTAATTGGCTATGGCTTAGATCCTATCTTGCAGGTGTGAATGGAACCTCCGCATTTCATGCCTTATGACTGTGCCACTATGACATTTATACCACAGTCTGAATGAAGCCTAAGATTACATCTAATCATGTAAATAAGAGGGTACATTCTGGTTATATGCACCCCCACTGAAAAGTAGCAAACTCAATGGTGACTTTGGAAAGTAATGTTTGTTTGGGTATCTTTACATCTACTGCCACCTATTTCTTTAAATTCTTCTTTTTCTATGCAAAACATTCACACTTCTCAGTTTTTTGTGCTGTTGATCTTCCCATCTACACAGCAATATATTTTTGCTTAAAATCATCGTTTTCGAAAAAAAATTGTTTTTGCCAATTTTGGAAAAAAGTCTATTTTTGCTTAAAACCTTAGACAATTGCACAAATCCAGCCTTATATACAACCTTAGCACCAAAATCCTAAAATGAGAAGGAAATAGTCACATAATGACTTTAGGCAAGCCACTTTACGTATTCAGAAAGCTAATTCCGAGATTTTACCAAAGATTAGGAAACTATAGCATTTGGTCCACCACTGTACCGAAATATTGAAACTCCAATAGCAGGGATTGTAATCTGCTGTCACATTGGCAGAAATGTCCAAAGCAGAAAGCTATGCGAGGTGATGCTACGTGCATACCTCAGTTGCCATGTAATACTTTTTGGCACATCATGGGATGTCACATAAGAAATTGTTGGCAAGCATAAAGTCAATACTTTTTTTTTTTTTTTTTTTGTTTTTCTTTGGTGGATATGAGGGTGCAGATAATTAGAAAGCATTGATAAAAGTGCCAACTCTTTCTCCAATAAATTGTTTTTAACTCTAGAGAAATACAAATTCATAAAAGTAAAATTAAAAGGTCAGATGATTTAGTTTTGATTTCTCCTTTATTCTTTTTAATTTCATTATGCTGCAAATAAAAAAACGTTTAATTTCTATAAAAGTTAATACAGTACAAAGTCCGAAATCCGGACTCATCGGGACTTTGGCGGTTCAATTGTAAAACTAAAAATATGAAATCGTGATTTATGAAATAATGAAGTATTTATGATCTAAAAAATATTTTAAAAATATTTCTCATTTTCAGTAACTTCTCTGTCACTTTCTTCACTATCGCTAGTGGTATTTTCTGGATCTAGAAGCATACTACAGATTTCAACATTCATTAATTGATTGATGATTGAGAAGCATTGTCATCGCAATGAAAAACTTCTTTTATATCATCTTCATTTATTAGCCCTTCTTCATATTTTTTTACAAAATCTGTTAATTGGAAAATTTTACCTTTGTTTTGAGATATCCAAAAATTTTACCTTGCTTCTATCGCGCACTTAGACAATTAAGTCTGAATTGTATTAGTCTGAATTTTTTAGTTATTTTTATATTTATGTCTGTTTCTTGCACATTCTTAAGTTTCTGCTTATCAGATTTCTAAATAAATAAATTTCCACATATAATTAAACCTTATTGAGGGCCAGCACTAGATATCTTACTGCCTGATGCAGTCGCTGTGGGTCCTAAATTCTGCGACTTGGTGCGGCCATACGAGTCCTGGCACTGGTTCTGGGTTTATGTGAATAACAAATCAGTTATTCTTAATTCAAATAGCCCTAAATGTAATCTTTGGGTATCATCTATGAGTATCATCAACAAAATCTATTTGTAGCATATGGAAAGAAATTTTTGACAAATTTTTCCTCATCAATATGTTTTAGTGCATTTAACTTAAATCTGCAATCATTGCCAAGTGTAATGTCAACATAAAAGGTTAAAAATAAATACTTCTTTATTATTCAATTACTGACATAAAAATTTGTTTAGGCATCGCTACATCAGTCATTACTCAAGTTGTCATGTTTTGATAAGCATGCGGTGATGAAAGGGAAGTATAATAAATAATGCATGATAATAAGTACAATTAAATTCAGTTAGAAGAAAAACATGATGTTAAGCATATGCAAGTAAAAATTAGCTGCTTAAATACCATATTTAATACAATTAAATTTGGGTTGTTAGAAAAGTATGATGTTATGCATATGTAAGTAAAGATTAGCATAAAATGTAAATTAAATATTAGTATTATTATTGAAATGAATTTCTAATTGGTTATATTATTATAAAAAAGTTTATATTGCAAACTTATATCATAGATTGTACTGCATAGTTGCAGATTTGAAACCTGCATTTCACATCAGAATGCATCCTAGATTCTGTAACCTTGATTTTGCAAAAAATTACCAATACAGTCAAAAGTCATTAATTTGGACACCCATAATCCAGACCTCAAAGCTACAAACTTTCTGCGCATGCGTCGGGTTGAGCTTTACAGCCTTTACGGCTGCGAATATGCGTGTGCGCATGCACGTTTAATGTTTAACGGATAGTATAAGCTAAGCTAAAATTATCTAATTCAGTTAATGTTGCAGATTGCGTTGTTCCTTAATCTTCGAATTCGATCCGGCTTATTATTTTTTTCAGACTGTTAGAGCAATTTTATAAAAGTAATCTTGAACTTTCGATTATGTCAAATAGAATTTCCGATATATATTTACGGATATGTAAAGGATCTACAAAGCGAAAGTATGTTTCGAAGTCCTTTAAACAAAAAATGGAATTGCTGCAAAAAATGGATAAAGGCATATCCTTTGTTTATCTAACCATTCCGAAATCTGTTTATCAATTTTATGCTGCTCTGCGGCAGGGGAGGGGGGGAACGCTGCAGCGCACAATGAATTGGATGTTGATCTGTCAGCACTATCCTTATCTTCAGGGCAGATGTTTTTATTTTATTTGGCTTATAATTCCTTACTAAATGTGGTATTTCATCTCGATGCACTCCGTCTTTGATATGATTTAAATCAAATTCCTCGCCAAATTGTAATTTGCTTCCGATAGCGAAGAAAGTGACACAGAGTTTATTGAAAACAAAAAAATTTCGATTGACAAATTAGTCGGTATTCTCGACACAGCAATTATAGGACTTGAACAGTGGAACTTTGTAACTGAAGAAGAAATTATGTCTGTTTATAGAATTAAAGAGAAAGTATTATCACATAAAAAATGAAGCAACTTAAACAACTTACATTGAAAGAAATGTTTAATAAAGTAAACAAATAAATATTAAGCTTTTTTTTTTTTTTTTGGTAAATGTTGATACTCTTTAGATCATAATTGTTCTTTATTTCATAAATTACGGTTTCATATTTTTAATTTTATAATTTCTGCATGCTATCTTACCAGATTTAAACTGATGATCTATAATCCGGAATCGGCTAAGTCCCGACGAGCCCGGATTAACGACTTTTGACTGTACTTACTTAATTTCGTGAGCCCCTTAGTAAAATTGCCGAAGTTTCAGAATACGCTAAACTCTGGTAAACCCACACACAGCAGTTTTTTAGGCAATTATACACATGACAATTCTTCAGTTTTAACAAACATTGCTGCATTTTTCGCAGGTGGTTTTTTTTTTTTTTTTTGGTACAACTCTAATATATGCCCTAATTTCACCAAATATGGCGATATGTGTTCTGTGCTGGTTTTTGGCGCAATTGCGTGTTCTATGGCAACCCTGTTGACGTCGAAAAGTCTTTCGCTGGAGCTCGTTGGTTTGCCTCTGTGTCTGAGAAGATGGGAGGGAAAGATAAAATGGTAGTACTTGAATTGAAGTTCGGCAAAAGGAAATATGATTGTGGCTATCCTGTTGAGGGGTAGTGGGTATTTGGAAGTGTAGAAAGAGGGTCTGGGAGATTATTTTTAATGGCAGTGCATGATAGAAGTAGGGATTTGTGATTTTATTTATTTGTGAACCATAGTATAAATTTTCTGGATAGTGTGTCTGGCTGTCATGTAAATACGATAGTGATTACATGGCGGCATGTTAAAGGCGGTATGAAATTTATATTTCTGCTATTCGAAAACACATTAATTCATGGTAAGTGCATTTTATTTTATCCTTGTTCTTATTTTGTAGAATGTTATGTTCATTGGTTCTTTAGTATGAATTTCTGTCGTTATTGTTGTTTTTTTTAAATTGTTTGAAATTTATTTTAGTTTATTTTGTTGTTAAGTGTCTAGACTGTACAATTCGTAGATGTTTTTTAAAGTAAAAACAGAACGCTGTGTACATGGTATTATTTGAAATTTTTTGTTGTTATGTTATTTTATTAAAGCGAGGAGTGCGTAGATCGTAGATTCCTTCCTTGCTTAAATTGTGCAATTCGTAGAATTTTTTTAAAGTTTAAACAGGATGCTGTGTACATGGTATTCTTTGAAATTTATTGTTGTTATGTTAATTTATTAAAGCGAGGTGTGCGTAGTTTGTAGATTCGTTCGTTGCCTACATTGTGCAATTCGTAGATGTTTTTTTAAGTTAAAACATGTCGCTGTGTACATGGATTCTTGTTAAATATTTTTGGTTAGAAACTTTACGTTTTTGTTATCTAAATTTTTTGTTTTTTGTGGTTGATCTTTAGATTATGGTAACTTGGCGATAATTTGGCGACCAACTCTCCTACAGCAACCCTCTATTTTTTTTTTCCCGCTGCCATTTTGTCTTCACGAAGTAAAGACATGTTTCTTTTCTTTTTATCTACTGAACACTTCTTCCAACAATCTACTAGCCGAATTACACTTATGCTAGAAATTTTATCTAACAAAACTGCTTAATCATGACAAATATTCACTGCAAAATTGGGAAAAAGTGCATCATACTCCTTATGCGTTTTTCAAAATAACACATACACGTAAACCATGTACACGTCGACTTATTTTTCTTAAAAAAACATCCCAGAATTACACAAAAATGGCATTGCGCACACTCTTCACTATATCCATGTACACTCTTTTTTCTCATAAATTAGAAAAATTTCACGAAAATACATGACAATTTTCTGAATCTTTAAACCCGGTAAAAAGAACATATATGAAATTACCTGATCGCGAAAAAGTATATACCCTTTCCAAATATGAACATTTCCACATATAAAACAAATAAAATATCGAAAAACTTTTACCTCTAAATCATCTATTATATTACAAACGTCACCAACGAATTCATACCGCAAGCATTACAAATACTTAGTGTGAAATATTTAAGTTATTTCCATGCACGTTTACTTCAACTGAAACGTATACCAAATTCCTACAAACATAAAATTCACAAAATAACTATCATTTAATTAAAATATCACTAAACCATGTACACGTTGACTTATTTTTACTTTAAAAAAAAAAAAATCCCAGAATTGCACAAAAATGGCATTGCGCACACTCTTCACCATATCCATGTATACTGCTTTTTTCTCATAAATTAGAAAAATTTCACGAAAATGCATGACAATTTTCTCAATCTTTAAACCCGTTAAAAAGAACATATATGAAATTACCTAATAACGAAAAAGTATATACCCTTTCCAAATATGAACATTTCCACGTATAAAATAAATAAAATATCCAAAAACTTTTACCTCTAAATTATCTATTATATTATAAACGTCACCAACGAATTCATACCGCAAACATTACAAATACTTAGTGTCAAATATTTAAATTATTTCCATGCACGTTTACTTCAACTAAAACGTATACCAAATTCCTACAAACATAAAATTCACAAAATAACTATCATTTAATTAAAATATAATTAAATTCAAAAACACTACTTAAAATATAAATAAGCACATACATTAAATTAATAAAAATTAGCTTACAATCCTAATTACTTTAAACTAAATCACTGCTAATAACAATTTTCCCAATAATACCAAATTACTTTACTTCCACCTTACATTTAGAACAATGCATAAAAATAATATCCTCAAATAATTAAAAATACTAACTTACCTAATCTTCAGAATCTTGCTTACATGGTGGATACACTTTTATTATGGATTCAATAAAATTACTGAACGATTTTTTCTGCGAATTTTTCCTCCACACTTCTTTTGAATTATCACACAAACGCATTAAAAATCTAGAATTCACTTTAGATAGCGCCATACAATCCCAAAATTATTCAACCCTACTTCACACAACACACAATGAATACAAAATAATATACAGCCACAGATATTTTTCCAAATCCCCCCCTTTTCCGATTAAAGAACCGTAATTCGTCTATTAATATCACATGACATATCCCATGATCTTTCATTTCCCTCACACAAAATAATGCGTAATCGGAACTGAGTACTGCTCACATTATTACCAAAGTCCCAGGTAGTATCGCCTCCAAAATGTCGCCAAACTACCAGTTACCATATTCTAAAGATCAGCCGTTTTTGTTTCGGATTTTTAGCTAAATTGTGTGTTCAAAACGTAGTTTTTGCATGTGCAAAAACCGCGTTTTTGGAGACATTTTAGGCTAAAAGTTCGAATTGTAGACAAAAAATTTAGATAGTAATATGGCAGCGTGAAGTTTCTCGCCAAAAATATTTGGCGAGAAATTTGGCGACTTGAGGGCGCATATCAGAGTAGTTCCTTTTTTTTTAGTAGTTGTATTCTAAATTCCAACAGTTTTTATATATATTAATATGATATTCCTTGTCTTAAATTCATTTTTAAAAATATACTTGTAAGAAACTGCGATACAATTTCTATGGGAATACGGTATTTAGCCATAAATTCATTGAAGGGAACAATTGTTTTGAATCTCTTCTTAAAGCAATCGACAAGAAATCCATCAGAATAAAAGAAACAAAAGTTACCTTGTAAGTTTATGGATTGTTTCTAAGATAAATACTTAATTAAGATGTAAAATATGCCTGTAATAATATGTTTGTGCATAATAATTATATATATATATATATATATATATATATATATATATATTTTTTTTTTTACATTTATAAGACATCATTCTTTTTCTTTCACAAAATTCGTCAAACTGTGCACAGGTGGTTGTGCTAATACCTGAATATCAAATCACCATCACAATAAAGTTTTTATAGATTTGAAAAAAATAAGCAATAAGTTTTACTAATGGCACTCCATATAGTCATGGAGATATTTTTATAATCATAAATATATTTAATAATTAAGTAATCATATGCTAGATATATATATTTAAGGAATTTGTAAGCTTCACACACACACACACACACACACACACACACACACAAAAAAAAAAAAAAAAAAAAAAAAAAAAAAAAAAAAAAAAGACTGATATGATGAAATTTCTGTGCTTCAAATCAACCTGCCTTTCATGCTTGGTAAAACCATCACAGCAGTTGAGTCATCTATCAGCTTTTTGGATAAGATCAAGTATAGAAATTACACAGAAAGCTGAACCTCTGCAAGAAAATATCTGAAGAAAAAAAAAAAAAAAAAGAAAGAAAGAAAGAAAGAAAGAAAGGAAAAAAAAAAAAAAAAAGTTTTTTTTGATAAATTACTTAAAGAAATCAGAATGCTCAGACAGATACATAGCAGCCCTAATACTAAACAACTGTCCCAGCACAAACGTGAAATTGAGTGAAATGTACAGATTTTTCTCTCTATATTTCTCTGCACAACACACATATTTCAAATACGTAACATTAACGGTTGACCTTTTTTTAGTGAAATTAAATGTAGTAACAGAAAGTTTATTTTGATGCTAAAAACAATGAAACTTCTTATGGCAATCACCTATAAAGATAACTGGTCATTTGGAAAGCATAAATAGGTATTAATAATGAATATCAGCAACAGTTATAGGTAAAATCCTAGTATACGGTGCAGCCTTGGCACGATTTTGAAAATTATCGCCAACACCAAAAATGACCCAAACAACATCTAACTATACACTATATACATACCCAAACAACGTCTATGTATATACTATACACTATATACTAAGTATATACTATGTGTAACTATATATATTCTTTGAATGACCCGTTTACTGCTCATCGTATATGTCCCGTTTTTATTGCTCATCATAAAGTCGCCAAAAGTAGCCAAATCCCATGTGCACCGGATACTAGGATTAACCCCAGTTATATTCTCTAACATGATTACTTCTATAAAAAAATGAACATTATTTGGTAGTTATCACTAGGAGTTATGGACAAGTGGAAAGAAAATGCAGTAATTGTTTGAAAAACAATAATAACTTTCAGTTTCTTTTTGTACCACCAAAATGTCAATGCCAGATTGCCTTGGAACAATTCTGGGTTGATCTTTACAATATGGTAACTGGTAGTTTGGTGACATTTTGGAGGCGATAAAAGTTACTACCTGGGACTTTGGTAATAATGTGAGCAGTACTCAGTTCCGATTACGCATTATTTTGTGTGGGGGAAATGAGAGATCATGGGATATGTCATGTGATATTAATGGACGAATTACGGTTCTTTAATCGGAAAAGGGGGGAAATCGGGAAAAAATCTGGAAATTTTGTATTTGGCTTTATTCTGTGTTGTGTGAAACAGTCTTGGTTAATTTTTGGATCCCATGGCCGTAACTAAAGTGAATTCGAAATGGGTATTTAGTGGTATTGGAAAGGGTAGTAATAAATGTTTGTTTAAGGTTGTGCGAGATAGACATAAGGATAGAAGAAAAGTTTATCAGACACGTAATCAAGATTCTGAAGAAAATTAGGTAAGTTAGTATTTTTAATTATTTGAGGATATTATTTTTATGCATTGTTCTAAATGTAAGGTGGAAAGGAATTTGGTATTATTGGGAAAATTGTTATTAGCAATGATTTAGTTTAAAGTAATTAGGATTGTAAGCTAATTTTTATTAATTTAATATATGTGCTCATTTATATTTTAAGTAGTGTTTTTGAATTTAATTATATTTTAATGAAATGATAGTTATTTTGTGAATTTTATGTTTGTAGGAATTTGGTATACGTTTTAGTTGAAGTAAACGTGCATGGAAATAATTTAAATATCTGACACTAAGTATTTGTAATGGTTGCGGTATGAATTCGTTGGTGACGTTTATAATATAATAGATGATTTAGAGGTAAAAGTTTTTGGATATTTTATTTATTTTATATGTGGAAATGTTCATATTTGGAAAGGGTAAATACTTTTTCGCGATCAGGTAATTTCATATATGTTCTTTTTACCGGGTTTAAAGATTGAGAAAATTGTCATGTATTTTCGTGAAATTTTTCTAATTTATGAGAAAAAAGCAGTGTACATGGATATAGTGAAGAGTGTGCGCAATGCCATTTTTGTGCAATTCTGGGATGTTTTTTTAAGTAAAAATAAGTCGGCGTGTACATGGTTTATGTGTATGTGTTGCGTAAGGAGTATGGTATTGTGCACTTTTTCCCAATTTTGCAGTGAATATTTGTCACGTTTAAGCAGTTTTGTTTGATAAAATTTCTAGCATAAGTGTAATTCAACTAGTAGATTGTTGGAAGAAGTGTTCAGTAGATAAAAAGAAAAGAAACATGTCTTTACTTCATGAAGACAAAATGGCAGCGGGGAAAAAAAATAGAGGGCTGCTATAGGAGAGTTGGTCGCCAAATTTTCGCCAAGTTACCATAATGTAAAGATCAACCCAATTCTGTTCATATTATCCAAGATATAAAAAAATTAAATGGCCATTAATTAAATATGTACGAGACATAAAACTATATTATGAGCATTCATCATAACTCAATAACATAAAGTAATAACTTTTATCACTTACAGTAAAACACTTTAAAACATTAAAATTTAAGATAAATTAATTAACATTAAGATCGTTATTTAGAATACTAAAGAAGAAAAAGAGCCTTACCCTGCTAGGTGTAGTATTTTCTTCTCCATCTCTTTTTCTCTTAAGGGATGTAGGTGTCTGTGGGTATTTATTTTGCTTCCCATTGTTTAATCGATTGTGTAAAGCAGTGACATCAACAGCAGTTAATGGACTAATTTCTTCAAAACTTCGAGGTTTTGTCGATAACAATCGTTCTTTCGTTCCTATACGTTTTGTGTCTTTCAGGCTTTCAACCTTTGCTAATAATGTTTTCAAAAATGCATTCAGTTTACCAGGAGGGCAGTTTGAAATAAATATTTGAATATATGGACTTTTTAAGGTTATAGTGGCCTTCCCTTCTTTCACAAATTTAGTATGAAGAGTCATGTCTTTAATTCCATAGGCATAGTTAGTTTTTCCGCAATCTATCTTCAAAATAATATCTCTAAATTCATTTCGTCCAAGTTGCAGTACACTTTTGGCATTTGCAATGTTTCTAGTAGCACAGCCTTTGTTATCTAAATAATTAATTTTCACAGAACATAAAAGTGACAGATCTTGTTCAGACATTTTTTAACAAAACTGCGCTACCTAAAATCAAAATATTTAAAAGTCATAAAATTGCTCCTTTAGCGCGAAAGCTAACAGAGAACTTTCTTATAAGATGTTTAATTAACTAATAAACAAAATTAGTAGTTTCATTTAAATGCTCTTTTCCAGATGTTTTAATAATGCAATCCAAATATGAAGCAGTAGACGAAAATAACATTTCAAATTCCCGCTTTTTCCGCGGTCACAAATAAAGAAATTGAACGTCAAAATTTCTTTGTTGAGGGATGTCCTTTGCCAATAACTGCGATGTTTTCCGACTATAAAGTTGAATTTCATAATATTTTTGATTTTTCGTAGAGACGTAATTAGATTATGAGTTTCTGCTTCGAAATTTAATGAATATTGAATATTTTGTGGGAATTCTTTATAAAAATCATAATGATACCATTTGAATAGTGTCCGATTTCATCATTTTCGGCGCCCTGGGCAATTATTACAGGTGGTTAATTGAAATGTATAAATTAAACATATTAATAATTCTAAGAAAAATGTATTTTTATTTAATACTTACTTGAATGAACAGTTTATCTGTTGCATTAAAACTTGTCGCCTTATTAGGCGGCTTCTTGGGTCGCCTATACTTAGATGGTGCTTTGATTTAATTTCATCAATAATTTGTTACACATGATAACAAATTTTATTTTAAAAGAATATGAAACTATAAAGTAAAAAATCACTATAAGGTAAAAAATGATATGAAATCATTGAAATAGAGACTTAATGGAGAGGAAGAAATCATGAGATTTCTCCTATAATTAATGATTCGATACGATTTTTTGAGTTTTGTTTTGAATTTTAAAACTCGCCGGTAGGTGCATGTTTACAAAATCTGTGCATTAAATACATTTGAAATATAAACATTTGAGTGAGAGTGAATCAGTATATGTAGATTTTTTTAAAAAATTTCAGTTATTATTTTGTAGTTATGCACGTGTATCCCTTATTAAGAGCTGGATTTACGAGGCGATGCTGTCTGATTCATATTTTGAGAAATCTGTCTTCTTCTGGTAAAAATCAAGGTATCACGTATTATTGTATTATTTTATAATTGTACTTTTAAGATCCGTAGCTTGTATTAAACTCGCATTTTAACCTTTTGATCATAAAAGTTTGATTCGTAATATGATTGCTGATTTGTTAAACTATCCAATCCCTACTAGTTGGGCCTAACGTAACTGGTTAACGATCATTTCTTAATTCACTGTGGTAGGCATACGTTGTTTGGATTCCATGAAATCTTCCATTTCTATGTTATACAGCATCATAATTAATACTCAGTAAAGAATATTGGGTACTTTTCCGTTTCGCCGGCGCAAATCTCGCCAGCAGACTTTATTGGCAGCAACATACAGTATACACACAAAAAATTTTAAGAATTTTTTATTTTGAAGGCATAATCATTTTAATATCGTTTAAAATTGTGTAAAAAGCCAATAAATAAAAACAATAAATTTGTAAAATAACATTAGTTTAAGAATTTACTATGCTTTCATGGTTCAACATCCTGATTCGCCAGTTCGTATCACATGACCCCAAGTGATTACATCTCACATAAACTACGCTACAAAAATCTAATTTTCTCAGTAGCTATCTACATTAATTTCAAGTTAAATCTTAATTTGGAATACAAGTTTAAGTGAAAGAATTATTTCAGTTTGTACGAATAGCTTACTTTGAAATTATGTAAAATCGCAGTGCTTTATTTCACTAGTGCATTCTCATTAGAATTGATGAATTTAACCTTTGACTTTTTCTTTTCTATGTTTGTGCCTTCGAGTGAGCGGTGTGATTACATTGTAATTGACTTAATTACCGCGAATGGCCTTAGGACTTAAAATTGAACCACCTGGTAAAAATTCTATGTAATTGTATGCCAATATTGAAAGAAACAATCAATCTGATAAGAAATGGCTGCGACTTGTTTTGAAAATGAGGTGTAAAAGGTTACCAGCGAAGATATTCCATTTGGCATCTAGTTGTACCATTATCGGTGACTTTATCGCCTGCGCCGGCAAAACAGAAGAGTACCGAACATTTTCTTTATTGATATATCATTGAATTTTGGAACTACTCTGATATGTGCCCTCAAGTCGCCAAATATTTTTGGCGAGAAACTTCACGCTGCCATATTACTATCTAAATTTTTTGTCTACATTTCGAACTTTAAGCCTAAAATGTCTCCAAAAACACGGTTTTCGCACATGCAAAAACTACGTTTTGAACACACAATTTAAGCTAAAAATCCGAAACAAAAAACAAAAAACTTAGATAGCAAAAACGTAAAGTTTCTAACCAAAAATATTTGACAAGACCATATTTGACATGTACACAGCGACATGTTTTAACTTAAAAAAACATCTACGAATGGCACACTGTAGGCAACGAACGAATCTACGAACTACGCACACCTCGCTTTAATAAATTAACATAACAATAATAAATTTCAAAGAATACCTTGTACACAGCGTTCTGATTCAACTTTAAAAAAAATCTACGAATTGCACAATCTACACTAAAAACAAATCAAGAAAATAAACTAAAATAAATTTCAGACAATTCAAAAAACAACAATAAAAACGGAAATTCATACAAAAAACAATGCAACTTTAAAAAACATCTACGAATTGCACAATCTACACTAAAAACAAATCAAGAAAATAAACTAAAATAAATTTCAGACAATTCAAAAAACAACAATAAAAACGGAAATTCATACAAAAAACAATGAATATAACATTCTACAAAATAAAAACAATAAAATAAAATGCACTTACCATAATGAAAGCTTCTTTTAAAAGCAGAAATATCTTTCCCCCCATCTTCTCAGGTACAGAGCATACAAAGTCCAAAATACATTCGTTAATAAAATTTCGCCAGTCACACAGCGTCTGTCAAGAAAACTTCCATGATTTTGCTATATCACATGCCTTCCTACGATTCAAAATTTCGAAAGTAACAATAAAAACTTCCTCCAACGTTAACTTGCTACACGAAAGCCAAGATCCAAACCTTAAACTCCGCTGACACCCACATACTTTATTAGCAACAATTTTACTGCAAACCCACACAAGTCTATCAGAAACACCATTTTTCGTCCGAGTTCCCTTATCAGCTCCGCATTTCGGACACATCAAACTCCGTTTTAAAAGTCCCGACTCCCACAGAAATTCCAAAAATACACTACGATCCCCATAAATACATCTGTGAACAAAAGACTCGTTAACAACTCCAACATCGTACCTTTTCATACTAAATTTACTCTGCACACAATCTAAAATACGCGGCTGAAACCTTCCCACCACGTCTTTCATCGCAACATAGGCCATTTCAAAAACACACGCGACACGAACCAACTAGCAATTATTAAACTATTTCACTAAAAGATTTTTCAACGCCGACATGATTGCCATACAACACGCAATCACGCCAAAAACCAGCGCAAAACACATATTGCCACATTTGGTGAAATTAGGGCGTTTATCAGAGTTGTACCTGAATTTTTTTTTACATCAAATAAATATTAATATTATTTGAATTTTCACACCCTCCACCAAAATGTCTCGAACTCGCAATTTTAGAGTGGAACATTTGTATGGGTATATTTATGTCTGATTCAAAGATGCATCCACTACACCTGTTTTCTTTCTTTCTTTTTTACATTCATTAAAGAAAAAAGTGACTACTCTTATATAAGCCCTTGCTTGGCGAGAAAATCCACGGTGCCATATTACCATCTAAATTTTTTGTCTACATTTCGAACTTTAAGCCTAAAATGTCTCCAAGCGGTTTTTGCACAGGCAAAAATCACGTTTTGAACACACAATTTAAGCTAAAAATCCGAAACAGAAACAAAAAATTTAGATAGCAGAAACATAAAAAGTATTAACCAAAAATATTTGACAAGAATCCATGTATACAGCGATATATTTTAACAAAAAAAAAAAAACATCTACAAATTGCACTTTCTAGGCAGCAAAGGAATTTACGAACTACGCACACATCGCTTTAATGAATTAACATAACAACAATAAATTTCAAAGAATACCATGTACACAGCATTCTGTTTAAACTTAAAAAAAATATCCATGAATTGCACAAACTAGGCATTGCGCACAAATCAACAAAATAAACTAAAATAACAAAAGTAAATTTCAAATAATTAAAAAACAACAATAAAAACAGAAATTCATAGTAAAATAACAATGAACATAACATTCTACAAAATAAAAACAATAAAATAAAATGTACTTACCATAATACATTCGTGAATAAAATTTCGCCAGTCACACAACGTCTGTCAACAATTTTGCTATATCACATGTCTTTCTGCGATTCAAAATTTCAAAAGTAACATTAAAAACTTACTACACGAAAACCACGATCCATATCTTTTAACCCCACTGACAGCCACATACTTTACCAGCAACCGTTTGACTGTAAACCCACACAAGTCTTATCATATCAGAGTTATCATACCAGCTCCCACATGATTTTTCATATCAGCTCTGCATTTCAGACAGTCCTGACTCCCGCAGAAATTCCAAAAATAAAATTGATCCGCATAAACGCACCCGTGAACAAAAGACTTGTTAACAACTCCAACATCGTACCTTTTAATACTAAATTTACTTTCCACACAATCTAAACTACATGACTGAAATCTTGCCACCATGTCTCTCTTTGCAACATAGGCCATTTCAAAACATGCATGACATGAACCAATGAGCAATTAAACGACTGCAGCAAAAGAATTAAGTTTCAATGTCGAAAGGGTTGCCATACAAACAACATCGTCCCCAAAACCATCGCATAGCATAGAGTCGCGCCAAAAACCAGCGCAGAACACATATCACCACATTTGGTGATCTTAGGGCGTATATAAAAGAAGAGAGAAAAAAAAAAAAAAAAATGCTTATCTTTTCTGAGGAATTCTCATCAAGTTTGCACTTGTTTCTGTGTTCACAGCAATCTGTTATCAAAAGAAAAAAAATATATCAGAGAGTTGCATAAATTCAGCATTACACACACCCTTCATATTACATTATGGTTATAACTGAGATCATCCAAGACCAGTTTGGACTTCAACTTGCACTCTAATGCAATGAAAATAATAGAAGAAAAACTTCACAATTCCATTAGGATTTGCTGACAAAAACTAATGTACTCAATGCAAAATGAAATGTGAATCAAAAAATGACCATTAAATTTCTAAAGTGCAAATCCACATGCATTCAGACACTTGTCTCTTAAGCATATACCTGGGTTACCACATAACTGCTTTTAGCCAACATCGGGGATTGTGTCATAAATACTTTGTGGTGACATGGTGTGTTGTCTGATCAGTACTTTTTCACAGCTTTTGGTGCGGTTGCAGTTAGTCATACCCAAATATTATTTCTCTGTTTGAAAAACTATTACATGAGAAATATATTGAAATAATAATAAAACTTTTTCTTAATGGAGTTATGTATAATAAACCAGAAATTGTCCTTAGTTTGATGTTAATTTCAAAATTTAAGTTTAGGTGCAGTTTAATAAATACAATAAAATCCCACTTAATGCAGAGGGTTATGTTCCATTAAAGTAGAGCATTATAGGAAATAGCATTAAACGAGATCATCTCATCATGTAAAATAATGGGGTTATTAGGAAACGGGTATAAAATAAAAAAGTATTTTATTATTTAAGTTTATTAACTGATTTGTATAACAATACAAAATAAAAAAATGATTTCATACAAATATTGAAACATAATGAATGAGTGTATAGAAATAAATAAAATTTGAAGTCATCTTTTATATATTAGATCTTTCAGATTTATCTGCATTTTCAATTTTCTTTTTAAATCAAGAAGGTATTTAATGTCATTTGTATTTTTCTTTTGCGATCCACAAGAAACTGTCGATAAGGAAACAAGGCATCCATGACACCCTGTCTTGCCTTTGAACTCCTATCAAAATCTGCGTCATTTTCAATAAATAAAGTTCGTCATTATTTCTGTTACAGAAGTTAAACTGGTTTTTAGAAATGTCGTTCAAAGTTGTTTTTTCTCTTCTTTAGAGTTGCTATTTTTAATATTTTGGTTTTCTTGATCTGTTAATTCCTTGAGCTCATCATTAGAAAGACTTTCTGCTGTTTCTTGCAAAATTTCTTTGAGATCATCCACATTTATTTCGTCTAAAACTGTTTCTTTCCCTAATTCCGCTATTTTGTTCATATTAACAACAGAATCTTTAGTGTCATATCCTTGTTACCATTTTCCCATTACCTCAATTCAAGAAAGATTTATGTTTTCTTTAGCATCCATGATATTATAAACTAAACTCAGTGGTGCAACAGCCCTATTGGACCATGGCCTGCAGTGTCCCGAAATCTGCTTTCTGGGGTGTGGTCATGTGGTCAGCTTGTCGCAGGAGCTGTGGTGTTTAGTCCCCAAGCGAACTTGGTACTAATTTTATTGACCCCTTCAATGGATGAAAGGCTGAGTCAACCTTGCCCAGCCTGGGGTGCAGCTGCGCAATTGGCTAGCCACTAGGCGGTTACCCATGAAATTATAGTTCCTCCAAAAATCTCTTATTAATTGTTTTTCATCTCCATCTGTTTTTTAAAACATTTGTCTAAATGTTCGCTGCAGGTAATAAGCTTTAAAATTTGATTTAAAACTTTGATCTATCGATTTGATTAATGCAGTTGTGTTAGGCGGCAAGAAAACTGCTGCGACAGAAATGCATGTTATTACATCAGATAAATTCATTGGGTGACTTGGAGCATTATCCTTTAAAAGTAGCACTTTGGGTTCAAGTTTTTTTTATTTCGCAATAGCGTTTAAAAGATGAACAAAAATAAAAATGTTCAGTGAACAAATTCTGGAAATTTTTCATAGTTATCTATGATTTTTTTACTAGACTTCCATATTACATGTAAAGCTGATTTTGATATTCCTGTCATTGCTCTTGCATTTATGGAACAATAAACAAGAAATGGCTTTAAATTAAAGCTCCATTGGCATTATGACCCTGGAGAAATTTTTTGCAATCTTTCGCAGCTTTCAATCTTGGTCCATATTTTTCTTCACGGAATAGAAATGTATGTTTTGGCAATCTTTTTCAAAATAGGCCTGTTTTATCGACATTAAAAACTAATTCTGGAGGATAATTTCCTCATTCAATTATTGTTCTTAATGTCAAATTCAGGCACCGCTTTTATATCTGCACTTGCTGCTTCTATTGTAATCTGTATGGTATGAAGTTATTTGGATGTTTAAATTTAAAAAACCATCCTTGACTTGCAACGAAATTTTCTGTTGTGTCATCTGTTTCAATCTGAATGTGATTAAAAATTCTTCTTATTTTTCCATTATAATAGCTTGGTTTAATGGCATATTGCATTCAGTTTCATTGTCAATGTTTGTAGAGTCATTTTTCCATCTCCTCTATCGTATTATTTCTAGAATGGGTTCTTCTTTAGTTGCAGACGTTTTTGTAGTTTTAGTTGCTGATGACACTCTGGTACTGTTCTGTTATCGAGACCAGATTCTGAAATGTATGAATGTATGCCCATGTGTATGTATGTATATGCATATATGTACTCACACATACATTCATACTTACAGATATGTATATATATATATGCATGCATGAACGCATACTTCCATATAAACATGCATACATACATACATTTCTGAATCCAGCCCTGAGAACAGAACAGTACCAACACTATTTTTTATTTATTCTTGAGAATTGCCTTTATTCTTGAAGTTGACAATTTCAATGAAACGCCAGTTTGACACTGATGTTCCCCATCACCTAATTTTCATTTTAGTTTCTAGCAAAATGCTTTTTTTTTTTTTTTTTTTTTGCCACTTAATTTTTGTGTTTCTTACTACCACTCATATTAAAAACTAAAAATAATAATATTTATCACTATATGATTCATTACATTACATAAATTTATTCTTGCAATAACAGCAACAAATGTTTGAAATAATAGAAATACGTTTGTGTAACACTACAGAGAAGAAGTAATGCAGATAAATTACTTTCAATTTCAGGGAAGCTCACTGCTGCATACATTAAGCGATGTCTTACACACTTGAATGAAATTTATGTCTTACATAGTTTGACATAAATTTCATTCAAAAGATCCATTTAAATATTTTCTAACACTCAAATGATTGAATGTATAAGGAATGAAATCCATGGAATAAAATCAATATCAGATTGCCTTATGAGTTATATTGAGCTGTATGGAATCAAAAGCAAACTAAATGTAAATATTGCATGTTTGAAATGTTGTGTGTTATGTTTACATAATTTTACATTATCTTGAGGAATGAGGAGGGGGAATGAAAAAACTAATATAAGTGTAAAGTATGAACATTTATATAAGAAGATGGTTAAACACATTTTTTTGAACACAATATATTAATCCTTTTGTTGGCTATGTGTATATCAGTAATAAAATTTTTAAACCTAAAATTGCAAATTCCTGCGAGTGCCATTGGTTTATTTTCAAGTTCTGTAATTTAAAGATTATTAAGTTGTATGAACCAAAGTGAATATTGAGTTTAGAGCGTAAACTTTTAATTATGTGTATGTTGAATTTTCAGTCTAATATATAAATGTAAAGTAATGAATAATTATTTCATACATGTATGTGTTTTTCAGACGTAGCATTGTATTTCCTGAATTTAATTTATTGTAACTGCAGTATTTGTTCAGTTGCTTAGCATTATTAGAATTTTATTATATTTAGTTGTTTGCATATTATTATAATCTGTTTTGTTTATGATATCAGTGCAGTCTGAACCAGCTGAATACCGTCGGGAATACATAAAGATAAAACCACCACAAGCACCTCATCCAGTGAAACTAAAGCCTCTATATTTAGATGTCCAAGCCACAACTCCTATTGTATGTATTCCTTAAAGTGTTTCCAGTTAGCAGCTTATGGTTATGTTTTATATGATATTTGAAATGAAAGAATGTTAAGTGTCATTTTATTAACATTTAAAAATTTTCAAATCTTTTTCATTACTTGCTTTTTAAAAAAAAAGTAAATTATGAAACCATATAAAAATGATTTGAGCACACCCTAAAACAACCACCCATGTTCCATTTTAATACAATTTTCTGTGGAGATGGTCATCTTAGAGAAAATGATCCATCTTAGTTGTGGTGAATTTATGATCAAAATTGTTGATTTATTTTATTGTATTCAAAACTTTGATGGTTCAGGGAAAGAGTACTCCTTGTTAAAACCATCAACAATCGTCAAAATTAGAAAGCTAGTCACTAAAATTGACAAAATGTAATGCAAGTAAAAACAATAATGTGTCATTTAATATAATATATATAACATGTAATGTATGTGACATCGAATTTGTGCATTTTTCTGATTTTTAAGCAAAAACAAATTGCTGTTTACATGGGAAGAATAATAGTAATGTATTGTATAATAAATTATGTGAGTACCCTAGCATTATCCATCCAACCCTCCCGTAAAATGGGCAATTGTTTGTGACGAATTTTTCACCAGCCTAACATGTGAAAATCAGTAGCCATTTTAAAATATGACAGCACATTGAAAATCACAGTAGACAAAAATGAATTAATGGAATTAACACAAGAAATATCCACAATCAATCATAAAACACTAAAAATTGCTAAAAACAAACATCCATACAACATATGAACACTCAAAATTACATGAATGAGTAACATGTTATCTAAATTAAAAACACGATAAACGTCCATTAAATACTTAACTTTCTTTTTTCCTGCCCTTCTGTCCATGTGCACAGCAATCTGTTTTAACTTTAAAAAAAAAATAAGAGAATTGCAGAATGCTCTTTTTTCTGGAGCTGGTGCTGCTCACCGTGTACACGTCAACCTGTTTTAATTTGAAAAAACATCAGAGAATTGCAGGGATTAACTCAATGGAGTGTGCATTCCTATACTGTCTACTTCTAGGCAAAAAGGTGGTTTTGTGATAAAATATATTTTCTTTTCATAACTGACAATTTTACTGTGGCATTACGATTCGATACAAGAAAAAGAAACCCCACATGCTAATCACAACAGTAGGAACAGTTTCTGTTGGGATACTTAAGTTTCTGGACAAAATATGAAACATAAGCATTTCTAATTTATTTCATTTTTCTAATGAAGAGCTCTTAAACAACTTTCTGCTTTTGGGGATGTGAATTGTTTTATTAAGTGGTTCTAAATTTAGCAATTTCAAGATTATTATTATTTATTTAAAAATTATTTCTGGAGATCTGGGAATTTTTGACAAATTTTTTTAAAACATTTGAACATTGAAAATCATTAAAATAATGATAACATATTGAAATTATATTTAAGGAATAGCATTAAAATGAAATATTTTAATTTTTTGTTACAATAATTACTTTTCATTGTGGCGATTTACTATGCAATATTTTGAATGTGAAACATAAACAAGGTATTAAAGCACAATTTATGAAATAATTCTTAGCAAAAGCAAAATAGCTATGTAATTAATTAAAAATGTCTTCTTTTAATTTTTTCATGGTTAGAGATTTTCACATGCAGTTGTCTCAAAAAAGACATCATTTTTCTGTATAAAATGATTTTGCACATTTTTCCTCTTCCCTCCCTCAAAATATTTCTGGCATTTCACTATTACAGGATTGATAGAGGTAATTTTTCTTTCGGATTATAGGCATTGGCACTTGGAAAGTTTAGAAGGATTTGAAGGCAAGATTTATATACCTAAGATTCTAAAACATTCCAGAAAAGTATGGCAAAATAAAAAATGTCTTCATGGTATTAACACATAATGGGTGTATTTTACAGAAAGTTTGTGGTGATTTTTTTTTAGAGTTTTTAGAAGAACAATGGAAACATAATATTTGAATGTTTTACTTCTGATACTAGAAGTCTTTAACATGTTTTTCTTTCTTCTATTTTCTCTACCTTTCACTTGACAAATGCATGAAAAATGTCAAAAATGCTTGTAATCTTATCACATGGTTGGACATCTATGGAAAAGAATTTTTCTATTTATAAAGAAATTGAAAACTGACAATTTAAAAGATTCATCTTATATATCTCAACTCATCATACGCAGGGCTGGCACGAGGCATTTTCCCACCTGATGCAATATCTGTGAATACTAAGCTCTGCTACCTAGTGCCTTCCTATATTTTGCTCCCAGTACCTGTCCTAAATTCTAAAGGTTTTGCTATTTCTAGATTTTTTGCTCAGTGGGACACTAAATTCTAAAAATTCGGCCACATTGGCTCCACAACTGGGCCTTGCCATGTATCATTTCATATTTATTCTGAATGCTTATATTACTAAAGAAATAAAATTAGCAGCTTTTTCTGTGCATTTAGTTTTTAGAATAACAGACATCTTTAATTAAGTCCAAAAATTCTAAAATGAAGAGGAAATATATTGAAGAAAGGAACTGAATACATAAAAAGAAAGAAAATTATTCTTCAAAGATATGTACAGTCATTATTATATAGATTAATCAGTTATTTATAATTTCAGTCATTACTGTAACTCTCCTTTTCTTTTTCCTCACCAGAATGCAAAATCAGTTAGATAGTTCCTAAACTGAGGTTTTTGGTTTGTAAAACAGTGTGTGTTTTTGTCTTTGGCACTGCACTCTGCATTAGTTCCTGCCAGCTCTAATAATTTGCAATTATTCATCTTTGTGCTATCATTGCATTTGAATTTGTTATGACGATAGAGTTAATGAGCTAGCTTAGCTTAAAATTAAATTGACTGCTAGTCCACATTTTAGTCTGAATTTGACTGTTTCTGTTTTACTGCATCACCACAAACAGTTTATTTTGTTATCATAGGAATGTGCCTTTATGTTATATTTAAATAAAAGGTTTATTTAAGCCTTTATCTGACTTTATAGTTACTTTCAGACATAGCAATAATTTGCTTCGTGTCTGTCAGGGGTTTTGGACTATTTAACTTTCACCAGATCATGCAAAACCTCATAGGTACATTGTCGAGAGATTGACAGTTATGAGATAAAGCATGCAAAAACTAATGTGAACATTGTTATCAATTTCTAATTGTTAGGAAATATGCTTAAGGAGAAGGAAATTGATATAAATTAGCTAAAATGTCTGAGAAAGCTTCTAATTAAAAAGACGCATAAATATTTTATTGTGTGTTGATACAAAACACAAATGTTTTGTGCATTTTAATGCGTAATTATCCTAATATTGTTTAAGAATCAATGCCATATTTTACTTATGTTTTAAACTGTGAAATGTTATTAGATTGTGATTTTAATAGTGCTTTTTTAACAAACATTTTAAAAAAATAAATAAAATTTTATAATGGCCATTTAAATTTATAATAACTAAGAGTATCTAACTACCTAATTTAATTATTGGTAACCAACTGCTGAAATTACCTCTGCATATTAAAGTGATATATTACCTTTCATTAATATTCATTATAAGATACAGCACAAAAGTGAAAATATCTAAAACTTATTCTTTCCCTAATAAAAATACTTATTCTTTTCATAATACAAAACAACTTGTCACCTATGGTGCTTTAGTGGCTTTTTGGTACCTTAAAGTATATTAACTGGATTAGAACCTCAGGAGCTCTACACGAAGCTACGGCACTATCTGCTTCCGACAGACAGAGCACAACTAACTTTCAAGCCTTGCAAACCATACAGACATCAGGCTTTCAGGTTTGGTCTGATCTCTCTAGGAAAGCAGCAGCGGTGGGTACAGCCAATCTTCTGTTACGAATCATACTGATTATGATTTTACTTCTCATTTTAACCTCTGCCATTTGACATAAAATCTACCTACTATTTGCTAAACCTCTAGGCTGAGGACATTTGTGACAAAATGAGACAAAAGAAAAAGTCAGTATGAAGCTAACTGTTAGTAAAACATAAATAAAATGTCACTAATCCTCTTTCAAATATGTCCCACTAAAGCACAAAAAAGTGTAAAATATTCAATGCTACTTGATAAATGTTGGTTTAAAGTTGAATTTATTCTCAATTTTGTTTAATAATAATGCATCCTACCTACTATTTTATTCTTAGGATGGTATTACAAAAGTGAAGTTCAGGCATAGGTAATATCTTTAACTGAATTTATTCAGCTTCCATTTGCCAATAGGTCCTTAGTATTTTTTTGTTTGTTTGTTTGTTAAAGGTCTTTAAAAGTACTTAATTTCTGTGTGCAGAAATGTGTACGAACCCTGATATATAGTTTAATGGAAATAACAGATTAAATAATTCTATTTACAGAATTCCCATTAATTTTACATCATGAACAATAAAAGCGTGGCATGCCTAAATAATAAAATATGTTAATTTAATTACATTGTCAAATGTATAAGATACTACCTTTTTTAATTTATCAAGAGGCCTCACACTTTAATTGATCATGATATAAAACTGTAGATGAAGTCTGTAAATAAAATTTTTTAATCTATTTTCCCATTTAATTTCATGATAAAATATTTTTCTCTTTTTAGTACATTAATTACCATATCCATTTTAAGTAAAAGCTTGTATATTTTACAAAAACCTTTTTTTAATTGCATTTTTTATTATTGATCTTGATCACATCTTTAGTTTTTGTATATGGCTAGCATTATGGCTTTGTCTGTTGAGTCATTAAATTTTATATTTGATTTAGTAATATCTAAACATTAAAAGTGAAGTTTCATCACAATATGAGATGTATTTACACATTATTACACCATAATTAATGTAAATCACTTTTGTAGCAAACATAAATTGATAATATATTGCTTTAAACTGAGAGCACAAAAACTTTTTTCAGAAAATGAACTTTGATTAATATAATTTTAATTTCATAATTATTTTATTATCTCTTTTGTATTGTTTTTATAAATAGTTGTCTTTACATGTGAATCATTTTTTAATACTTTGATCATTGTTATCATACATCATCTGTTTTCAAATGTGTATAGCAAAGTTGTTAAAAATAACAACTCATCAGTCCTCATTATCAGTATTCAAAATTAATGGATTCTTGATTTTTTCTAAATTTTCATTTTATGTGTTTAATATAGGATCCAAGAGTTTTGGATGCAATGCTACCATATTTTGTTGAAAGTTATGGAAATCCTCATTCTAGGACTCATTCTTATGGATGGGAAAGTGAAGCAGCTGTTGAGAAAGCACGAAAAGTTAGTGGTCTTATATGATTGAAATTAATGTATTGATTGCAGCAAAAATTACAGAATAAAAGTTTTATAGGGGTTCATAATAATTAAAAAAAAAATTCTTTTCAATTTCTGCTTGCATAAATTTTAAAAATGTTAAAATAAATGTACGTTTCGGAGTATTTTCCATTCAGAAGATTTTATTTCTTTGGGTAATAATAATATTCTTCATTATATTATTGCTCTCAATTTAACTCATCAGCACATGCGCTGGGATAAAATCTACCCCATGTGTAGTCTTTTCTTAGAAAATAAGGGAAAGTCATATGTGACCTTTATAGGACTTCTTGTACCTTTTAAGGTCAAGATTAAGAAGGGGGTTGTCCAGAGGAATTTTTCTTGTGCCCTTGGGATTTTGTGTTTTTGCAGGAGGAATGTGAAATGAGATTGTAGCTACCCCGAGCATGTGCTAACTTTTCACTTCTAGAGAGACATTCATTGAGATGAGTGCGTACGAGCGAGAACAGCAACGACTGCAGGATCTTCTTGCTAATGTTGAAACTGATAGCGAAATTGAAGATCCCAATTCTGTGTGCGATAATATTTCTGAAAGTGTGTACTAAACTGAATCTGTACACACTATCATAAATCATGTATTCTAAATCATGCAGTCTCATGATTCACATGATTTAGGGAGCACTCTTTGACATCAGATGATTTTTAAGAGGAAAAGACAGAACGAAGTAAAGTAAAAAATTACCCTTGAAAGACGTTTGGACATGTCCACACAATATAGTGAAACATTTACTTGGTGTCAAAAAAAGCTTTAGAAATTTGAAGTCCCAGTTGAGTGTTTATTGCAAATTTTTGATGATGAAATAATGAAAGATTTGGTGAAATCACCAAATATTTACATTTCATCAATAACAAGCAAATTCTCCAGAGAACATGATGCACAAAAGACAAACATAGCTGAATTGATGGCATTGTTTGGCCTATTTTACTATGTTGGAGTGCTGAGAGTAGTAGCACATCTAAATGCAAAAGATTTGTGATCACCTGACGGAAGTAGAATAATTATTTTTCAAATAACAATGTCTAGCAAACCGATTTCACTTCCTGTTGAGGTGTATTAGGTTTGATGACATAAATCCATGAGAACAGCGAAAGGTGATGGATAGACTTGCACCTATTAGAAATTTTCTTGAAAAATTTATCATAAACATACAAAAAATGTACTCTTTATCTAAATATTGAACTATAGACGAAAAATTAAAGCCCTTTAAAGAATATTATTATTACCCAAAGAAATAAAATCTTCTGAATGGAAAATACTCCGAAACGTACATTTATTTTAACATTTTTAAAATTTATGCAAGCAGAAATTGAAAAGAATTTTTTTCGAGGAAGGTGTCAATTCAGACAATATATAAAATGTTATGCCTGCAAGGTATGGAATAAAAATTTTTGCTTGGTGTGATTCTTGTACATTTTACAAATACAACTTAAAAATTTATGCAGGTCAGCAGCCTGTCGGACCATATAGATAATCAAATGCGGCATTGAATGTTGTACAAAGACTTATTGCACTCATAAGTGGTACAGAAAGAAATATAACTATGGACAATTAGTACATGAGCATTCCTTTGGCCAATGAATTATTGAAAAGCACAAATTGACATGTGTTGGCCAAAGGAACAAAAGATGAGCGTGAAAATTCCACAAGAATTTCTGCCATAAAAATAGGCCTCTGTATTCTTCACTTTTTGGGTTTAGAGCTAAAGAATTAACTCTTACATCATATGTTCCACAAAAAAAAAAGAGTAAATCGGTTCTTGTTCTATCATCCATGAATATAATCAAATCGATCCGTTGTCAAAAAAAAACAGCTCAAGCCCGAAAGGATAACTTTTAACAACTGTTTAGTCTAGGATACTTTAACAACTAAAGGTGGTGCTGATACTGTTGATGAGTTATGTGGAACTTAGGCTGTTTCAGGAAAATGCCACCATTGGCCTCTAACAGTATTTTTCGGACTATTGAACATTGCAAGTATAAATGCTTTTATTATTCATCGATCAAATAACGACCAAGCAAATATGAACCAAAGAGCTTTTCTCAAAGATTTAGCATTAGAGCTTGTGAAAGAACATCTCCTAAAAAGGGCTGCAATTCCATCTCTTTCGAAAGAACTCAAAACTAGTGTTAAAAGGTTGGCAGGAATAGAAGATGCAGCAGACCTTCAATTTCAGAAATTCCAAATAAAGACTTTAGGATGCTGTGATATATGCCTCAGAAAAGAGGATCGCAAAACCTCTGTATCTTGTGCAAACTGCAGCAAATTGGTTTGTAAAATACATGTTCTTACACTATGTGAATTTTTTTCAAAACGAGATATTTTTAATAATTAATCTCAGGTAAGAAGAAGAAGGGGAAAAAAACCTATGTATTGTTTATTTTTTTAGTATTCGTATTTTAAATCTATTCTTTGATATGAATAATTGTACGACATTATATTGAGTTTTAAGGATAACAGCTGGTAAGAATGTGGCCTTTTTATATTCCTCCCTTCATATTCCTATTTCTATTCTATCAAACCACTTTTATACTAAACACTTAAGCCAATATGAGTATCATTATATCATCAAATAAGACATTTCTTTAGGATCATTACTGAAACTCTTGTTTTACTAGTGAACCCTGGAACATTAATACTGCATAGCCTGATTTGACATGTTATGTTTTTACCAATTTTGTGCAGATGAACTTAATCTTATGTAAAAGGGACTACATGAAATTTTACTTTCATCTTGTGCTGCTTTTACAAACCACAGTGGGATTGTAGCTTTTCATGAATTGTACACATGAATCTACCCGCATACCATTTGTACTTCATTCTGAATGCAGTGTTCCTTGATGATGATAATATTAATAAAATTAGGTAACTCATATCTTTCTTGTTTGGGGGACAGGAAACTAACTCCTTGACTACTCTTATAAAGCTGCAGCACAGTGTGCCAACTACTTTTAAACTGCTATTCACCAACCCTGAACTGTCTTGTTTGTGTTGACTTTTATACCAAGGAGTAATAATATTTGAAAGAATTTAGGTACTGTGTACTTTTTTATTAACCCTGATGGTTGGCTGAGATCTTGTTAAACTTCAACTGATCATTCTGAATATTTGAGAAACAGATAATGAACAGCTTCAAGTCACAAATATAGCATTTAAAAATAAAAATAAAAATAAAATAAAATAAAATTTATAAAAAAAAAATAAAAAAAACATGAATGAATATGAGCTGAAAACATAAGCTAATCAATCTGGCTTTAGAAGTAAAAGTAGTTAGCTTATATCCTTGTTTAAAAAAAAAATAAACTGGCTTACTCAGAATTAATTGGGATTTTATAAAACTAAGGTAAAGATCTAATGAGAATGGTATGATGACTCAATTATCTATTACTAGCCACTATGCGACCAGCCTTCATCTGGCTCTCCTATTATTTTCTTGACTTATGTTTCTTTCTTTGAGGTCCCTTGTCCTTGCTGTTGTTCTAAAAGTCCTATCCCTATGCATCTCAATTCTCTTTCTTCGAATGTTTTATTTGCTTGGGATGATTCTCCATGTTCTCTATCATTTGCTTGTCTTGCATGCAAACATTTCTTTCTTCTTGGTGGCTGAGGATACTTTCAAGAAACTTCTAGAAAAAAAATTTTCAAGAATCTTTTAGGAAAAAAATCTGAAAACATAAATATAAATTGATGCAATTTTATCACTTTTCTCTCGACAAGCGGCCAGTATCCAAAGAAATATTAAATTTTAAAATTGCACAGAATTATCGAATGCCATTGTTGCTGATATAATGAGATAGAATTATGGATTTCATTAAAAAAAAATACATAAGATAAAAAACTCATTAAAATTTTGAAAAAATCGTTTTGAGTTGTCATGGCTCTTGTCTAGATGAACCTATGTACCAAATTTCGTAGCCCTTAGTCTATTAGCTTATGCGCAGCAGGAACGAAAGACACACACACAAACAGACTCTTCCTTTTATTATATGCAGAGGCTCTAAATCACTGTTTGGCAGCAGTGTTTATTTGTTAAAAGTGGAGGATATACGTATCAGAATGTTTTACATGAAATAGGAACTAAACCTGTATTAAAAGTATTGCATTTGTTCATAGTACTATCAGTGCTGACATCAGACAAATATTTTGCTTTTGTAATTTGTGCATAGCTATGTATTAACAGATCTCTTTATTATGATGATTTGAATATTATCTAATTACTATATCTATTTGAAAATAAAACTGTCTGTTTCTTTTTTCTTGGGTGGGGTTTTTATTTTTTGTTCTAAAATTTGGCAGGGTCTTACAATCAGGTATTTTAATAAATTGATTGCAGAATAATAGAAAGGTGGGTTCTGTTCTGTTATCGAGACAGGGCCCAGAAATGTGTGTATATATGCATGTATGCAGGGCTGTGAAGTCGGTGGGGAAAATGACCAACTCCGACTCCTGGAAGTTTAAAGACTCCGACTCCTTCATATATATATGTAAACAGACAGGGTGTTTCATAGATCATGGGACAAACTTGGAGGGGTGGTGGAGTGTACTAAAACATGCATTTTTTGTATAGGAATGTAGGGTCTAAATTGACGGGTTAAGGCAGGAACGCAAAAAAACTACATTAGAGAAAAATGTGTTTATGTACAAAATCAATGCAAGGTGCTTCTTTATAGCAATACAGTATTCACAATAAATGTGCAAAAAAGGGAACACATATCTTTCTTGTTCTTGAACCTGTAGTAATAGGAACTACAGCTGTGATTGGCTGGAAATGCAGTGGTAGAGGGCAATAGGGAGCCGGACAAACCACGATCTGATGCATCAGAGGATCATTCACAAATCTGAATCCAGCTCGATGGGCGAGTTTACGCACAGGGAAAGAAAGCTGACATGCGTCTCATGTATGGTGCTGCTAATGGGAACGGCAGAGCAGCGCTATGGTTGTACCAGGAACGGTTTCCGAACAGGCGTATGCTGAAGCACACAATGTTTGAGAGGTTGCATCGATCTCTGTGTGAAAACGAGTCATTTGAAGCCACCTCTGGCACTAGGAGTAGAAGAAGTGCATGACAACCTCGCATTGAAGAATCCATCTTGAACATTGTGCATGAATCACCTCAGACAATCACAAGAGCTGTTGCATGTCGTCTGCAGCTGAGTCATTCCACTGTTTGGAGAGTATTGCATGAAAATGGTTTGCACCCATACCATTTGCAGAGAGTCCAAGCCTTGCAAGAAATAGATTACCCTCTTGGAGTTCATTTCTGTCATTGGTTCTTGCAGCAGTGTGCAGCGTAGGCCGATTTCCCATCAGATGTGCTATTCGCAGACGAGGCAACTTTCTCACAGGACAGTACCTTCAATAGCCACAACATGCACGTGTGGGCAACTCATAATCCACATGGCACATGTCCACATGCATTCCAAGCCCGCTTCTCTGTGAATGTGGGGGTGGGTATTGTTAACAACTACCTCATAGGCCCATACCTCTTATCTGCACGTAAAAATGGCTTATGTTATCATATTTTTCTGCAAGAATTGCTGCAGGATGTTCCAGCTGTCGTTCGTGATCACATGTGGTTCCAGCATGATGGTGCACCAGCCCATAACCACGTGCGGATCTGCAATTACTTGGATGGGACATTTCCGGGCTAATGGATTGGCCATGGTGGGCCCGTTCGATGGCCACCCTGTTCGCCAGATTTATCCAGCTTGGATTTTTTTATGAGGCCATCTGAAGAGCATCATTTATGAGACTCCTGTTGACTCACTGGAAGACCTCGTTGCACGACTATCCTTTGCGGCTGCAAGCATGCGCGAAATGCCTCTCGTTTTTCAAAATGTTTGTCAATCCCTTCTGCGACGTTATCAAGCATGTATTACAGCTGGTGGTCGTAATTTTGAACATTTATTGTGAATACTGTATTGCTACAAAGAAGATCTTGGCGTTGATTTTGTACATAAACACATTTTCCTCTCATGTTATTCTTTTGCATTCCTGCCTTAACCCGTCACTTTAGACCCTACATTCTTATAAAAAAATGCATGTTAAGTATGCTCTACAACCCCTCAAAGTTTGTCCCATGATCTATGAAACACCCTGTATATACATGGGTTGCAGCTTATTTTTTTAATGTAAAAGAAGTAATAAATGCTACAGAACAAAATTGATGGCATAGCAAATTATTTATATTAATTAGCATTTATTATGAAATGGAAAAACTGGCATTAGTTATTTCTAAGAAACGGTATAGCTTTAGCAAGATCTTCTTTAATTAAAACACAATAACACGCCAAACAAATACTAATTCAGAAGTCAAACAACAAAAATCAGCATTATATTTTGAAAATATAACACTAACTAGAGTAGAAAGAAGACTTACTATTAGGGCTACTTCTTTCATGATAGATTTTTATAAGTTCTAAAAGAGGTGTCTTGCAAGTGCAATCATATTTCTCTGTTTCTTCAAAGGCCGTGTAGAAATCTTGTTTGTGTTTTTTCATTTTTATATCTAAAGGCTCTTGGTTTTTCATTTTCATTCACTTTGCCTTAGACTTTTCAATATTATCTAAAAATATTTCTCAAAATCTAATTCATCACTGGAAGAGGATGATAAGAGACTCAGTTGCAATGTCTGCAGTTTGACTGTCCTGTTTCGAATTCTCCAATGGTTCTGAGAATAATTTCATTCTTAGTGAAAGTTCATAGGTGGCTTTCTTTGCCATTTTAATTTGTTCGTCATCCAAGAAAATTCGGTGTTTCAGATCTACACATATTGAACCCAGCAAGATCTCGTTGTCTAGCAAACTAGTTTCTCTTTTCTTGAGGAAATGATTCCTTCTGCAATAAACTATCCATTTCAGAAAGGACAGACATCCCATTCTTCCATTTCCGCCTCCTGTTAATTCTTCAGATTGCAGCTTTTTTGTGGCTATATACGGTATAGAAAGAAGAGTTTCCAATTCTGCAAGATCATTCCACAGTCTTTCTGTTAGTGAAACATTAGGGTTATCTACATCTTCTAAAAAGTTCTTAAGATTAAGACACAATAACACGCCGAATAAATACTGATTCAGAAGTCAAACAACAAAAATCAGCGTTAATTCACAAAATTTTCACAGGACTAGTTTCGATGGTTTTACCGAACCATCATCTTCAGCTGCAAAACTGCAAATGAACAAGTCTTAAGTCTAGAAACCTCTTTATGATCAAATGTGTACTTCCTTATCACGTTGCTTGATCAATAATTGCTCCTTTTCCTGTTCGCTTCCTAAGAATGACATCAATTTTGGGAGTTCTTGCTGCTATTGCTGCTTACCTAAATTTACCAGTGAGATATGTAGCTAAATGAAGTAACTAAATCATTTTAATCACTAATGGCAAATATCATATCCATCCTCCTCCCTCATATTTATTTATAAACATGTCAATAAAATAGAAAATAACTATTTATTAATGTATATAATTCATAAATAAAAATATCTCAGCTTGTCATTAATTTTTTCAATTAATTTTAATTTCATTTCAAATTTAAACTGTTCCAACAAAAACTAGAGGAGTCGACCTGTTTTTAGCGACTCCAGCTCCGACTCCTTTTACCCCAAAATCTGCCCGATTCCGACTCCACAGCCCTGCATGTATGGATGTATATATTCATCTATGCATGTATATATATATATAACTGTTTAGGAAATAAATTATTATTAACTAACTTTGCAGCAATTGCGCAAGTAATAATAACTTGTATTCGCACTAAATGGATTTAAGTTCATACAACATTATATATATATACATATATATATATATACACACATATATATATATGTACATATGTGTCTATGTATATTAGATTTTTTTTTATTTATATCTGAAAGAATATTAAATGGTAGAATATTCAATAGTTCTTTTGTTAGATATGGTAGATATGAAATATACCTTTTGTTAGATATTATGAAGTATACCTTTGTAAATTTCAAATTTTCCCTAAGACCAAGTTCTTTCGGTGTGTGTGTTAATGCATAAGTTTATGAAATGAGTTATATGATATTATGTATCTTTTAACATTTGTTTAATAAATGTATTATATTTCTAAAGCAAGTTGCTGACTTGATTGGTGCTGAGGCTAAAGATATCATTTTCACAAGTGGTGCTACTGAGTGCAATAATATTGCAATCAAAGGGGTTGCTCATTTTTATCAAGAAAAGAAGAAACATATTATAACCACACATATAGTAAGTTGAGAAGTATTCTGATACTTATGAGTGTTTAATTTTTTAGTCACTTTTTATGTTAAATTATTTATATAAGCAATATTAAAGTACTTCTAAAAGGGGTGAATGAATTTCTTTCTTTCCTTTCATTCCTGAGGCAAAAGTTAGTGATTATCTGATATTTTCACTTTGCTGTAAATAAAACAAAAGTAATGTTAGAAAATGAGAAAAACAAATATATGTAGAGATATTATGCATTTCTTTATTAAATTTATAGAAATAGATGTTGTACTAATGATTGTTTTCTTAGGGCAAAAGTATTTATAGCAACTGTTTTTGTTTAATTTTTCATGCAAATTCATCAGAATAGAAAAAAAAAAATAGGAAAAAAAGGGAAAAAAAAATTATAACAGCATTTTATTTGCAGCACGTGCATATTTTTCAATCCCATCAAATGGATAATGCATAAGAAATTGTTGAAAGAATGTGATAGAGACATGACAGTTATTTGAGGTATATCAACATCATTAGTTCAGCCTTTAGATGTGTATATCAATAAAAATTTTAAATGACAACCTGTACAGTGGTGGCCAAAATTGTGGACACTTTTGGAAATTTTTATGTTTTTGAACTTTGTATGCTTATAGAAAACGTTACGTTTCACAAAATGCAAACTTGTATATATCATTTTAAAGAGAATTTATTACTGAATTCAATACAGAACACAAAATTCAATTATTTGCCATACAAGAAATGTTAAACGATAATAGTTATCGATATACATTAGATAGTGATGATTGCAGTGAGTTATCAGTACTTAGTAGGGTACCCTTTATTTTTTATTACAGCTTCACATCGAAGTTTCATTGAGCTGGCAAGAGTTTTAAGCTCTTCTTTCATTATTACATGATGCCAGGAAACAATTATAGCCTCAATTAGTTCCCTTTTATTTGATGGGTGCCTCATTCGGACAAAAGTTTTCACGCAGTGCCACAAATTTTCGATAGGATTGAGGTCAGGACTGTTTCCTGGCCATGACAACAATTTAATGCTCTTTGTACAAAACCCTATTTCGATATTTTGGCCGTGTGGCAAGGAGCAGAATCCTGCTGAAAAATAAGCGAAACATTGTTGGGAAAGAGATCTCTGATGGAAGGTAGAAATTTTGGTTCTAGAATAGTGTCAATGTATTTTCTGGCATTCAGTGTCCCATCAATGACATGAAGGCGACCAATACCATCTTGCTGACATGCATGACCAAATCGTAACACTAACTGGGTTCTTCACATTTGCTTGAATGCAGTCAGGATGTATCTCTTCTCCTATTCTACGTCTTACATATTTTCACCCATCACTACCGAATAACGATATCTTAGTTTCATCACTCCATATAACTTGTGACCACTGATCATCTGTCCAATTAATGTGTTCCTTTTTCCACTGTAGTCTTTTTTTTTTTTTTTTTTTTTTTCGTTGCTGAAAATTAAGATAAGGCTTTTTTCATGGAATTCTACCTCTCAGTCCAACATCTGTTAATCTTCTCCTGATTGTTCTTGAACTGACAGAAACACCAGCATCATTCAGATCACTTCTGATGGCCGCTGATGACAGTTTTCTATATTGGAGACATAGTCCTTTTATTCTTTTGTCATCAATAGATGTGGTGCACCTTTTCTGGCCTTTTTCTTCTTTGTTTTTTATTTTAATTTGTCTCCTGATATCGTAAACAAAACTTTCGGACTCCAGATGTAGTCATTGAACCACCCACCTGTTTTGCAATTTCAGCATAGGAAAGATAACTTTCTAGTAAGACAATAATATTACACCTCTTTCTAGGTGTCCAATCTACTCTTTTATTTGATGTCATTGCTTCTTGTCTAAATATTAAAAATTTTTACAAAAATTCCTACTTGTAATTGCAGTGTATAAGAAACAGGTCCTCCTTCTACAGAACAAAGCAAAATAATGAATTGTTTCAAGTGTAAACATGATATCAGCTTCTACTGGCAGTTACTAACATTTGATTGGTTCTCAGAACAAGAACAGAGATTGGCCAGGAAAGCTAGACATTACAAACCACTTCATAACTGTGTTTTTTATTTATATTAAAGTACATATAACTTTTTTGTATTGCAAATCATTGAATTTTGTGTTTTGTATTGAATTCAGTAATAAATTATCTTTAAAATGATATATACAAGTTTGCATTTTGCAAAACGTAATATTTTCTATAAGCATACAAATTTCAAAAACATAAAAATTTCCAAAAGTGTTCACAATTTTGGCCACCACTGTATGTTAGAAGGTGAAAAAACATTTACAGAAGGAGACCAGTTGCGTCATGCCAGTCTAGAAATAGTGTATGAGTGGATAATAAAAGCCTAGAATGAAATATCATTTATTTATTTGTTTGACTGAGGAAGGATTAAAATTTGAAATTTGCCATCAGTAGAAAAAAATGTATCATTTTTAGAAACATATACCATATAACTGGAAAAGCAATATAAAAATGGCTAATATTGCAACACTTGAAATTGAGTAAAAAGTGACAATAAACTATTTCTAATTTTCTTTTCCTTTCTTCCTCTCTTTCTTTTTTTTTACCACTTGCCAACCTATATACATTGGCAAAGGAAGCAATATTTTCAGTCAAAAATTCAGTTTTCAGAAAATAAGCATGAGTCTCTACATGTTTTTACTATTTTTAAAAGGATGTCTTTATATGTCCGTCTATGTGTGGCAATTTTTTCTTCCATTATATCTTATACCAAACTTCAAAAATATCTGTTTCCCATGTTTAAGCTTTCTGCATTCATGTAAACTGTTGATTAAATGTGGGGTAAAATTGGAAAACTGAAATTGGTACTGTATTCAAAACCCATAGCAGTTTTTAATGGGCAACTAGAAGTGATACTTTACTTAAGCCTATAAGAAAAATTATAATAATTATATGTATAATATAGTGAAATAATTGTATAATATATAATAGTATAAGTATATAATATAGTGAAATATTGTAATAAAATATAATTTAAAACTTTTCAAGTTTAGAATATAATATCAATGGAAACAGCATATTAGATTTTGATTAAAATTGATAAAACTCAAGTGATACTTTACTTGAAGCTGCGAATAGATTTTCGTGGAAAAATATGTTATGATTTAATTCAAAATTTCTCAGATTCGGCATTTAAAATTCACATACGAACATATGATGCATAGGCAGTCATAAATGAAAATTACCTATTAGTTTTGACTGTATATGATAACCCAAAAGTCATACTTTATTTCGAATTCTTTGCAGATTTTTTGGAAAAATATATAATCACTATAATAAGAGTTTAATGTAATATAATGCATCACATATTAAGTTATGAGACATGATATTTATTTATATCAAGTCATAGAAAAAAACTTTTATATCAGCATTTTATTTGCAGCATGTGCATATTTTTCAATCCCATCAAATGAATAATGTAAAGAAATTGTTGAAAGAATGTGATAGAGACATGACAGTTATTTGAGGTATATGAATACCATTAGTTCAGCCTTTAGATGTGTATATCAATAAAAATTTTAAATGATAATGTGTTTGTTAGAAGGTGAAAAAACATTTACAGAAGGAGACCAGTTGCATCTTGCCAGTCTAGAAATAGTGTATGAGTGGATAATAAAAGCCTAGAATGGAATTAAACCCATTTAAGTTCAAAAGTCATTAAAAATATGGGATATCTAATAATCTAGATGGAATGGAAGATGATTATTTATGAATCAGAATAACAGTGATGGTAAAAATAAAACAGAATTCTATGATGTGCCTGAAGATATAATGGAAGACAAATATGACAAACCTTTCATGTTATCTGATAATTAAAATTTTTAAATTCATTAGCTATATCATTTCTATTAAATAAGCAGCATTTAGGTAGGTACATGTAGAAATATAATTTTTATGCTTATCTTTCCTTTATTTTTAAATCTATAATTTTTATATCTGCCATATAATGCTAATTTACACTAGTAAATTTCAATCTTATTTTTTGTATTAAGTGTGAACATTATACATCAAAATACTTGATAAGTGCTTTAATGCATTTGATTTATTTATACTTAATTAATTTTTGTGCAGGAACATAAATGTGTCCTAGATTCTTGTCGTTTTTTAAATGCTGAAGGATTTGATGTTACTTACCTCCCAGTTCAACAGAATGGCATTCTAAGATTAGAGGTATGTGAGAACTTTGAAAAAAATTTATTTTAAGATAAAGATAAAATTAGCAAACAGATTGGAATGAGGACATGATTGATGCATGTAAAGTATATGATTGTTGATTAGATATTGTTTGATTAGACATTGTTTGATTGATGCATGTAAAGAATATGATTGTTGATTAGGTATTGTTTGTAAAGATACAACTTCTAATTTCATTCAAAAAACGTTTATTGCATGTCCCAGGACATATTCCTTATGATCTGAATATTATAAAAACAAACTGTAAAACAGTTTTTGGACAAATCCAGACAGTATTTTCAGTGAAATACAGATCTTTGTGATTGGATTTTTTTAATTGTTAAAAGAAATTTATTATTGGTATATTTAAGTATTCTTTTGTATGTTTTTAAATATTTTTACTTATACTTTATGCAAGTATTATGTATGTGTGCATGATATTTTATTTTATTTGTGTCTTAAGGATCTAGAAGCAGCTATTCGTCCTGACACATCTTTAGTTTCTGTGATGGCTGTCAATAATGAAATTGGGGTGAAGCAACCTATTAAAGAAATTGGTAAATTGCATGCCTCCCCCCCTTCTTTTTAAAAATAAGTTTTCTAAATTGATTGTTAATGAGCATACTTTTAATTTTCTTAGAAAATATTTAAATTTCATTTAAAAATTTTTAGCTTTATTAATAATGTAACAAATATAAGAAGATAAGTTATTTTTATCTTAATGTATGAAAAATAATGATTTATTTTGAGTAAAATGAGCAAACAGAGTTTTCTTTTTAATTTAGGTGCTCTCTGTCGGGAGAAGAAAGTATTTTTTCATACTGACGCAGCACAAGCTGTTGGAAAAATTCCTATGGATGTTAATGATATGAATATCGATTTGATGTCTATTAGTGGCCACAAAATATATGGTCCAAAAGGTAATGGAGTTACAGTCATTGTTCTTTAAAGCTTTAATATAAATATAAATATACCTATCATAAAATATATCGTAAATATAACCTTTTGTGAATATAGTTATTCTCATCAAGCAGCTGAATGCCTATTTCTTGGGTGGCAAAAATTCTCTTCTGTTGATCATTCAAATGCTTTTCTGTTAACTAGTTATTTCATTTTCAAAGCAACAATCGGTAGCTTTGAATGCTTATATACTGGACAATTTACTCAAAGTTTCTGTTCTGTGAACTGTATTCTAATTTGTTCTGTAATACAATAAAATTTCAATAATCTGTAAATGCTTAATCCATGAATGCCTGTAATCTGTGCATGCTTTTGGATATAAACAAATAAAATAAAAATCCAATGTGGCCACATATTTATTGCCAGTTTTGTTATATGTATATGAAATTATTTTTTTAAAAAAAATACACTATAACATAGTTGCAGAAGCAAGTTTATTAATGAAGTTATTTAACTTTTTTTGCACATACAGTACTTCTTTTTATTTGTTTATTTAATTTTGTTGTTGTTATTATTACACAGAGATTGGATTGTGATTTTGCACAAATTTTTTATTTTAAATGAGTCTCTAAGTTTGGAAATTCAGTAGTTTTTTGTAACTTGGCCTGGAAAACATTTTTCTAGCTAAGATCTAGTTTGTATGCAAATCAGTTCAGTTATTTAGCATTCATACTGTCAAATCAATGTTGCACAGGCAGAATTTTATAGGTGGATGAAAGTCCGTGTTGAAACAAAAGTGAACGTGAACTTGATTGTTGCCGAAATGTTATCATTCTCGAGTATTATCATAAAATAACCAAATAAGCTAATAAGTTCACAATTGCCATCCATTGATTGGAGCATAGCCTAACCTGAAATGAAGCTTTGTTAATAAGTTTTTTATAAATTATATTATTATTTAATTGCTATGGCTTAAACATTAGCCTTCCCATAAATTGGTTGATTGCTTTCCATCAAGTATTTTCCACATCTACATTTTTTTTTTTTATCTGACTGTTAGAAGTGCATCAAAGTTTGTCATTTCATAAGGTATGTCATGTCTTCCAAAGATGATTGACATAAAACTCGGTAATGCATTAAACATTGTTTGGCATTATTTGAATTAAATTTAAAATTACAGTCATGTTACGGCTGATACATAAAGCCAGATGTTAAGAGCTATTCATGAACTAGTGTGTTACTAATATTTCTTCAGAAACATTTTGGAATTCATTGAAAATTGTTGCTGCCAATGATGTTTAATTCTACAGGGTATATGAAGGGGAAAATGAAGAACACATGTATGAAAGTAATGTGTTTATTGCATTGTGATTTACATAGCCAGAAAGAAGTACCCAAAAGTTTTAGTAAATTTTTTATTAAGTGTAGCTCATGCTATTTTTAAGCTACATTTCATTTCATCCATTAAAAAGAATCACTGTTGTGACTTAGTCTGTTGTTTCTTTAATTTGGATGAAGAGGTCAAGTCTGTTCCATATCAGTCATTATGACAAACAAAACTTTTAAATTTCTTCTTTACAACTATGTAAACCACAGTGCAATAAATAGATGGATTTTAGATGTATATGTTTTTTTCCCCAATCCCTTCTTTCCTGAATACATTACATTTCTGCACTCTGTTAAACATTTAGTGATCAGTCAACAATTATATTTAACCAGGTTGCGAAGGAACTGTGGTCATCCCCCCTTTTTTTCATTTCCTAGCAACATGATTTGTGGTGGAATAGGTTAATACTAAAAGCAAATGGATTTTATATAGTAGGACCCATTTACTTAATCCCATTTTTAAAAATCATGTAGGTTCTCCATGCCAAGCCACTGTATCAGCTGTGTAATAGGATCTGAAAAATTGCTTATGTTTTTTTTTTTTTTATTATTTATTTTTATTTTTTATGTTCGTATGAAGTTGTACTGTGTTGTATATGAACTTGAACTTAATTGCATGATTTGTGGTGGAATAGGTTAATACTGAAAGCAAATGGATTTTATATAGTAGGACCCACTTACCTAATCCCATTTTTAAAAATCATGTAGGTTCTAAATGCCAAGCTACTGTATCAGCTGTGTAATAGGATTTGAAAATTGCTTATGTTTTGTTTTTATGCTCATAGAAGTTTTACTGTGTTGTATATGAACTTGAACTTGATTGTTACCAAAATGTTATCATTCTCAAGTATTATCATAAAATCCATTGTCCAAAATAGGTGTCCAGATTTTATTTATTTATTATGAAATATTTGTCAATGCATCAGGAATTTTTCCTATTTTACTGTAGTATATAGGTGCATGTGTCTTTTATCTTTTGATTTAATAAATAAAAACATACTATTCATGCATTCTTGATTATATTTGAGTGGCTTAGAAGCAAGATCAATAGTGTCTGTTATCCATAAGATGCTTTTGCTGAAATTTTTATGTTCAGAGTTCATGCAGACTCATGAACATGTTATGAACTTGTTGCAAAACATCTGTGTTACACCATTTTGTTTCAGAGTATTTAATTAGCATGATTATGATATTTTATTATCATGATTATGTTTTAGGTGTTGGGGCTTTATATGTAAGAAGGAGACCGCGGGTCAGAATACAACCTATTCAGAGTGGTGGTGGACAAGAAAGAGGAATGCGCAGTGGTACGGTACCTACTCCATTAGTTGTAGGTTTAGGAGCTGCATGTGAAATTTCGAAAAGGGAAATGGAAGTAAGTTTCCATTAAGATGTATTCTATTACTGTTTGCTATATTTGAATTAAACATTTTTTGTTTTAATAGATATGTGATTCATTTACTCTTAGAGTTAGTCAGTGTCCTGTAAATGTCAAAATGCATCTTATTGATATTGTATATAGTAATAAATTTGTTATATGCAATAAATAAATAAATCAAAAGCTGTTATATTAAGTACCAAAATGAAGCTAGAATTTCATCCTTAGACCATGTGAGTACGATATTAGTTTATTTTAATAACCAGCTTTTGGAGGTGATAAAATTATTGATTTTAAAGCTTCATACTGATTATGTATCATTTCAGAAATTTATCTGTAGTGATCATTCATATCAATTTTTTTAATTATTGTGATTAAAAGTTTTATTTCAAAATTGAATTATATGGATTTAACATTAAAATAACCATTTCTTAAAAATGCCAGATTGAAACTAAGTGTATATGTAATGTTAATTCTAATATTAAATTCTGATTTTATCATATAACAGGAAGAGTCATTAGTTCAGTATTTTAATATTAGGAATTCTAAATTGGGCACAATCACATTTTATGACATCTAAAATAACTCCTTGCTATGTTGTTTGCTGTAATTTTCCTGTAATGCAGGAAATGGATTTTACCGGAGCTAAATGCTGAAATATTTTATCTGTGCATATTTTATCATTCATATTGGTCAATGATATTTTGATTATCGCTTAGTAGAAGTTGCAGGCATAAGTAATGGAAGAAAAAATTTGTATTGTTTTCCAATAAATGATTTGAAAGAATTGCTGCTAACCTCTGTTTATAAATTTTTAATTAACTATTAAGATATCAAGGTATCAACTTTATAAGATATCAAGGTAAGCACATAATAATGTATGGTTTGTAAGCAACACAATCAAGCACTATAACATAGATCACAAGAAAAACATTCAAGTATAAAATTATCAATGATACTCCTTAGTATAGTATTTTTAATTGAAATTAATAATTATCAGTAGTATTATCAATGATTAGTGTCAACTAAGAGTAGTAGACTCGTTTAAGCTTGATAACAAGTATCTTTAATGTTCAGGTTTGAATCTGTTTTACACTTGTCCCCCATTTTAAATCACTTAGCTGTATTAAAATATTTTGAATTGGTTATGAAATATTTAATTATTATTTTGAAGCAAAAGAAGGAAGTCAAATAGCATGAAGGGCAATTTTTACATAAGTGAAAACTTTGTAAAAGCGTATAAAAATATTCTCATAGAAATTTCTGTGAAGTGTTTATTATTATCCAAAATGGAGGCAAGAATAAAGGGAGGGGCCAACCCCACACTATGACTGAAGCAGTGCTCCCAGGCTTAGTAGGTCTCCAGATGAAGTTTTTTTTTTTTTTTTTCTTGTTTACATCCAGGGTTTCCTTGACAGTGCATTGATAGTATTTTTACACACGAGTGTTTCATACAAATCAAAAAGCTGGACACTTCTGCATAAAAGAAACATACATTGTTGGATATATGATAGCAAATTTGTATAGTTTAGTGACATTTATGCAAAAATCACGTCTTGGGTATTTTTTGATAACTTGCAACAGCGATTTTGATAATGAATTTCTTTAATAAAATTCTAAGCTGTTGGACCACAAAAATATAGATTTTAGCAAAAAATTTTATACATAAAGAATGAAAAATACCTAAGGTATCTTTAAAATTGTATACGTCTTTCAATACACTTGGTAGAGTATTCGCTACTTTTATTTTATGTTTCAAACACCAGAATGTTTTAAATAAAATACATTTTTTGTAAATTATTTTACTCGAAAAATATAGTGAATGCAAAGAAATTAAAGATTTGCACATGCCGAAAATGAAAAATATATAGGTATATGCATGTATTTGCCTTGTATGTATGTATCTAAGAAAATATGTAAATATTTATTAAATTATTTGGAAATGGAGGATTTATTCATTCATAAACTCCTGTGAAAGTTACTGTGAAGAAATCTATATATAATATTAAATATATCTAAATTTATAATGATTATAAATATTACCTAAATATATAATAACCTTAACATTTAATTATAACCATAAATTGAAATTATGTTGACAAGTACGATTATAGAAGTATTTCAGCAAAAATTGTTCGTACTGGAAAGTAATCTGTTAAGAGGTATTGTAAAGCAAAATCTATGAGATGCATATTTAAGGAAGTAGTAAAGAAGAGTTTTTAGAATATGTATTGTTGAAATTAAGGGTAAAAAAAGAATCTGATAAGTATAAAAAGAATTATTTCCTTACACTTTATAATTACTCAGTTACAAGTTTTAAATAATATTTATAAAAAATTCTTTTTTTTTTTTTTATTTCCTTTCTGAAATATTTATAGTAAGTTAAGTATATGGAAATCAGTATCAATATTTAACATATTTCACTATCAAAATAAAAGGTGCTCTAATTTGAAATGAACCGAATAGAGCATTAATTATAAATTGATTTAAAAGATGCCTCAGAAGCTAAAAAATCATTCATATTTGAGAAAGTAGTTTAGGAAGAATCTGTGTAAATAGAAAATAAATAATGCATAATTTTAATATTAATAATACTTATATTAATAATACTTATATTTTAATATTAATAACTTTGATCTTATTTTTTGCAATCTTTAGACAAAAAATCGAATTACCTTAAAAGTTTTTCTAATGTAATTAACAAAAACTTGTGAAAATAGTTACTTTAAATTAGTAGCATTTAATTCTGTTCAGAATGAAATACTGTTTAAAAATGTATTTTTTTCACATACTTAGGACTCTGTAAAAAAAGAAAATGTATATATTTATGGTATAATTACAAAATGTATACATCCGATCATGTCAAAATTCATTGATCGTCATGATAAGTTACTTAATGTTTTGGACTCCACAAGTGCATGGGGAAAACCAGTTCGGACCTCTCCTCTTACTTTCTTTCTCCATGTTATCCAAATAAATTAATATGTAAAGTAATAATTTTAAGGAGGGAGAATTAACTTAATGAAACATTTTTTAATCAGCATTTATTGACAGGCAGTGATTTTCTATAAATCAATAAATTATGCATATATTTTTACCAATTATAATAATTATATATATATATCAAGTTTAATAATTATATATCTGTCTATGAGTTAAAATGATATAAATAATATATGTACATTTATTTATTTATTTATTTATTTTTATTTTTCAGTATGACAGAAAAAGAGTTGAAAAACTTTCCAAACGATTAGTTGATCGGATAATGAGTTCATTACCGCATGTTGTTCGTAATGGAGATTCTGAACAAACATATCCAGGTAATAATTATTGTAGGCTAAAGTTATTTTTTAAAAGTGTTATTTATAGGTTAGTTAATTTCATAAACATTTAAAAATGTACTAGTGGATTGATCATTTCTTATAACTGATTATATTGATAGGTTGTGTAAATCTGTCATTTGCATACATTGAAGGTGAAAGTTTACTGATGGCTCTAAAAGATATCGCTTTATCTTCAGGAAGGTAATAATTTTTAATTTGAAAACTTAAAAGATTTTTGCCAAATGTCATTGATCCATGTGTTATAACTTGAATTATACACAGTTCAATCCAAATGTTTTTGGGCAAAATTTTTTACAGCAAATATTTTTAGCATCATTTATTGAAGCAGAATGATGCTATAAGCTAGAAACTCTCCTCAGAAGTCATACCCACTAGCATAAATATGGTTTGAGATAGATGTGAAGAATGTTGGGATAACATTCTAGGGCAAGTCCAGTTTATCAGTTTGGTAAATCCATTGACGGAAATGGCCTGAAAGATTTATAAGAGTGCTGTCTTACTGACTGAAAAAATTTTTTGATGATTTCATTTTCCAAAGTTAACACAAATTCTTGAATTATAAATTACATCTCCTGAACTCGACTGAAATATAGTAAAATTCTCATAGTCAACAACCATGTACTCTAGACTGATTTCTGGATATTAACAAATAAAATTTCAATTTAAAAAAAAATCAGTACAACATATCTCGCAGCAACTTTTTATATGCATATGTAAAAAATTAGTATTACTATAATGAATAATATATACATCAGTATTTACTATAATGAATTTCAAGATAGAATTACTGAAACTGTGCGATTGCCAGAGAATCATGGAAGAATGCCAGAGTACATGTTGGGAAGCTAATGCAGAGTATTATAAAGATATTTTAGATTACATTATTTTGCTACTTAACCCTCTGAGGGTTATGGATTTATCCCTGAAATTTTAAGGTTCCTCAAAATGTAATGAATAAATGGTATTTTGGTAATTATATTTAAAAAACGGCTCTCTCAGTTTGTATCTTGATTTCTTTTCTTCCAATATATATCCAATCTGAAATTGGATGCATTAAAAGCTGGCAGAAATTTCATGGGTAATGAATAAGAAAGCCACCCTTCTATATGGAATATTCTTGTATTGTAGTTATGCATTTTCTTATCATGCATTGCAGTTTCTTAGCCCATTTCGTAGCAATGATTTTTCAATTTTAGGTTAAAATTCAAATTGTGAAGCTGTATTCCTAGTATTTACTATATTTATCTTCCCTAACTGTTTCTATTTATCAAAAACTGAAACTGCTGTTGAAAAGGCTGTATTTTGTCATTATTGATGACATCCAAATGGCTGTGATTACTTTAAAAGAAAATCAATACTTTGTTTGTTAATGTAGTACATTTGCTGGTATTGACAAAAGAAAGAATCTCCAACATTGTCAGAAACAGTATGTCATATTGCATAATTATACAACTGATATCTGTGCTACATTAATTTCCAATAAAAATGAGGGTGGGGTCCATATTTATTTGATCGTTGAAGTAGAGGAGTTTTTTTTATCAAACAGAAAATTTAAATCATATCTTTTAGCAGTAGTGCATATTTGGTGCTTAGTGTATTTTATATTTCGGTATTTTGAAAATGGTGTTGGGTAAAAGAAAATAGTTGCAAGTGAATTCACTAACGCTCTCCAAATTTGCTAACCGAATCACAATTTTTTGGTTGGGGTGTAGATAATTAAAAAAGTACTGTAAATACTAAATAACATCAATAATAAGATTAATTCCCTTCTTTAATAAAAGTGTATTATAAATATAATACATTTTTGCTAAAAATGTTTTTACATATGCATATAAAAAGTTGCTGTGAAATATGTTGTACTGATTTTTTTTTAATTGAAATTTTATTTATTAATATCCAGAAATCAGTGTAGAGTACATGTTTGTTGACTATGAGAATTTTACTATATTTCAGCCGAGTTCAGGAGATGTAGTTTATAATTGAAGAATTTGTGTTAACTTTGGAAAATGAAAAAGATATGAACATGTTTAAAAATCAGCTTTATCTGTTTAACTTCCATAAGTGCTTAAACTTTCATATCAAAGCTAATGTGAATGAGAGAGCTTTAAAAGAAATATTGAAAATATGAATCTACTAGCCTAAGTTATATGAGAAATTTCCCTAAGAGTTGTCTTCCACTAAAAATGGGTGGGAAAGGTTTTTGATAATTTTCATATTAAAAAAAGGATAATGGCTTAATGAAAGCATCTTATTGAATTGTGGAGAATTTATTTTGAATTTATTTTCTGATTGTTCAAATTTTTATAGAAGAAAGTTCAGAAAAAGAAAAAAAAAAAAAAGTCCATCGCTTTATTTATAAGGTCCAAAATTGGCTCTGTGTATTTTTTTTATTAATATTATATATATGTTATCTCCCCATCTGTTTGTATATATGAGTACAAATAGATTTTTGTTCTTTAATGTTTTATTTTTTAGTGCTTGTACGTCAGCTTCATTAGAACCATCTTATGTTCTTAGAGCAATTGGTAGTGACGAAGATTTAGCTCATTCTTCTATCAGGTAAGTTTTTTTTAATAAGTTTTTATTTTTGAAATCATTTTTGAATTTCTTTGCAGACATGATGTATGTAAAAATTTTCAGTATATTCAGTTATATGTATTTTTTATATATATAACATTAGTTTTTATAATGTTAATTAATTATTAATTAATATTTATATGCTTATTTGATTGTTTGTGACTGTCAAAATTTTTACGTTGAATGTGAAAAAAAAATTGAAAAAATTATTAGCACTTTGTTATTTATGCACCCAACCCAGAAGAAGTATTTTCTACCCAAATTGTGATGGAAAAGGTTTATGAAATTTCTTCTAAAATATTTATTGATGTGTTACCTTTCTATTCACCTCCTCTTTCAAATCAGTCTCTGTCTCAGCTTAACACTGATCTCGACACTATTTCTATGATCGTTTTTATTAGATATTTTCTCCCTTTTTTCTGCATGCTGTTTTGATTTAACAAGAAGTATGCTCGAAACGTATTGGGTAGGTCCAAAATTCGAATCCCAGCAAGAGCATTGTGTATTTTTTCAGTTTCCTGACTTCAAAAATTGATAATTCATCACCACCAGGATTTGACAATTGTGTCCCCTCATCCCTAGTCGGCCTTTAAAAGAGGGAATGGAGTAGGTAAGGCATTTTCTCTTTCCTTTCTGCATGCCTCCATGGTGTAACTGAGATTGTGGTCAATATGTATTCTGGAGATTTGGAGTTCGAGTCCCAGTGAATGTGCTGCACATTTTTCATGTCTTCAGCATAAAAAAAAAATTATGCCTTTACAGAATGGGTCTGTTGTTATATTCTTCAGCAATATTTTAATTAGCTAAGATTCTTTTTTGACTTACGAAGCTAAATCTTTCTGTTTTAGCTTTATTTTCATTTTATTAAAAAGAGAGTCACAAGAAACTAAATCTTGTGAGTAAAAGTAGTGAAACCATACTGTCATATTACCAGAGTCCAAAAAGTGGTGCATGGCAAACATAATTATGATATAAACATAGTAGTAGTTCTCTGCATGTTCAGATCATGTGATACAGTTCATATGTACCATTAAGACAATTTGGCAACCTGCAAACTAATAACAAGCTACCATATTGATTTTAAATATTTTCCTTTAGTAGTATTTTTGTTTTAAACACATTCTCTCTAGTCTCCCTTCCCCCAAGAGATGCCTTCAGCCATTTTTGAAATAGTTAAACACAAAGTAGTGTATTATCTAGCAAAAAGTGTTGTAGTTTGTGAGTTTGTAGAGCTATTAGGTTATTTCAAAGCAGGAGATGGGAAAAAGAGCAATGCCCTCTCTGGGACTCGAACCACGGACCTCTTGAATTTTCTTCAAGCGTGCTGACCACTACACCATGAAGGCATGCTAAAAAGGCAGGAGAAATACCTTATATACCCCCCTTTTAAAGGATGACTGAGGTTTTAGGGGACTCAATTGCAAATCCTGGTGGTGAAGAATCATCATTCACCATCTTTTAGTTTGGGCGCCACTATAAAATCATTAGGTTATTTCGAAGCAGGAGATGTAAAAAATGAGCAATGCCTTCGCCAGGACTCGAAGCATGGATCTCTCAAATTAATGTTGATCATGCTGACCTCTAAACCACGAAGGCATGCTAAGAAGGCGGGAGAAATACCTTATAAGCTTCTGGGGTATTTTCATTAATTTTGCAACAAAATTTATTTGCTCGTGCTGTTTTTCCTTATCATCCAATTTTATGCTCAACAAAATTGCAAAATATCACCAAACAAGAAAACAAAAGTATTAATTAAGATGGTTTTGATACAGTAGTCTAATTTTGAGAAGTTTTACACTGTGCCTGATAGCAGAGCAATAAAAGTAGAACATCAGAGTACTAATTTTTCAATAAATCTGTTTTCAGATACTTTAGTGGTACAAAAATGAAATAAACCACAGAAAATACAGGATAAATAAACTAATGTTGGCTACTTAGCTAGAATGCTCAAAACTGATTTATTATGGTACATTTACTCTAGATCAGTGTTTTCCACCCCATCTTGTGCTAAGCTCACCTAATCCTCTAAAATTCTTATGCTCCCCCTAGCATATACATAATTTTTAATATTCAAAAATTGAAATGTTCATGAAAGAAACTTGAATAATAGATTTTAGGAAGAAATCACCAGGAAATTTTGTGAGCAAACACCGTAAGTAAACTTTCAAAACATATAATGGAGAACTAAAGTTCAAGAACAAAATAATTTTAATGAAAGGGTTCTTCATAATATTTTAAGTATTAATGATTATTTATTATTTAAATTCAGTGAGATCCTTGCGCTTGATGTTTGCTGCAAAGAGATATTATGTCAGGTTCCAGTTTAGTTAACTTCAGTCTCAAGTCTCCTTGTTTTATTATATGCAGCTGATTTTTCCCCCCTTTTGGGCAGCAAATCATTTATGGCAGTAAATTCGTATTCAGCTAAATATGAAAATGGAAATGGTAACAATAGTTCTTTTGCACATTTTGTTGCATCTGGATATTTGATTTTGCTCACAAAGCCAAATCATCTCTCCTTTTATATGAAATAAGTTTTAATTGACTCGTCATTTTGCATTTCTGCGAGTTCTTCTTGATACTGCATATTTGAAACGTCAGCCAAACCCACTTAACGTTAGCTGCATCATCCAAGTTGGGAAATCAATTTATTTCAAATAAAAAAAAAATCTTTCTTTTAAATCAGCTGATAAAATGTTCAGATGATCAACAATAACATGTATAGTGGTGACAGTCACTTCACATTTTTGGAGCCAATGAAACTTTTCAAAATTTTTGTTGTAAATATATGCCTGACATATTCAATAATAAAGGTGATGAAACCAAATATTATTTGCTCCTTGAAGTTGTTTATTTAATACATTTAGTTTCCCAAAGATATTGGCTAAATAACTCACAAATGCCTACCATCAACCGTTAACAGATTTTTCATTTGAGATTTGTCGCTTAAAAAATAACTAAGAGTATCAAATAGTTCCATAAATCTTTTCAAGCAGTTCCCTTTCGACAGCCATCTTATTTCAGTGTGAAGTATAAGTCTCATACAGACTTCATTTTGTTCTTCGCAAATTAACTTGAAGAGACGTTCACATTTGGCACTAGCTTTAATAGCATTGTTACAATTTATAACTGAATTTAGTACTTCATTTAGAACAGGCGAAAATTTTTTAGCTACCTGGTTTTCCTGTGAATAATACAATGTACAAGAAGCATTTCTGGATTCTCATCTTTTATCAGTTTTAAGGATCTCTTTTTCTTCCCCATCATGTTAGGAGCACCATCTGCAGTGCAAGATGTTATATTTTTCTTTGGCATATTTTTGACACATAAGTAATTTGAGTGCATCTAATTGGAAGATAAATGTTTCCAGAATTTTAGCTTTTTCACATTTCGCTATCTTTCTTGACAGATAACATGTTCATTTCACTTCACTCATTGGTTTCCTTTCAGGTAGCAGCAGTGACAACTTTATTTGCATATAGTTGTCACTGCTGCTACCTTTACGAAATTTCTCTGTTCTTGAAGAAGAGGGAAATATAACTAATAACTCTTGATATTGATAGAATTTTATTCAAAATCTGTGGCAATCTAAAGTTATTGGTTTGCTTAATTTCAAACTTAAACACAAGTTTAAAATAGATCTATCAGTGCCTGAGCATTAAAGTTGCTGAACACCAGGATTTGAATTTTGATTAACTGGTTGCCTGCTTGAGCACTTTCATCCCCCCCCCAATGTGTAGGATAGATACAAGCCAGTTTCTCTTAGAAAATGTTCCACAGAGTTACCCCTTCTCTTAGGCTGATAGCCCTCATGTGTAATCAAATGAACCAAACCAACCTGTTTGAAGTAAAGCCTTACTTGTGCATATTCCTGCAATTCAGTAACACTTTTTAGTAAAGAAAAATACTATAATTATGTCATTGTTTCATATTTTTATATTATAGTGTAAAGTAGCCGACAAAGTATATGAGCCATGTGTATTTTTAATAGTTTTTCCTATGGGCAATAAATTTAGACTATTTTTAATCAAGGAAAGTCCTTTATAACCCTCCTAGGCAAATAGTCATTACATAGTTTACAATAAATGAATAAACCTTTCCCTTGATTACTTTTTGTGTTGTTAAATTGTAAAAACTTTTTTAATTGCATTATAGGTATTGTCGCATTCTCCTGTATTGGCAACTATTAAATTTGAAATATTTATAAATTTTCTTTTAGTCTATAAATTATATTTTAGGTATAAATTGTATTAGTAGTTTTTTTTTTTTTTTCTATTCATCCTCTCAACTATCTTATAATAGGGGTGTTAAGCCCCTTAACATTTAAGTTTTTTTTAGGGGGGATAACGTTTTAGCAGTTTTATTAGTTTAGGAAGATTTACTATATAATAATAACAGCAATCATAACAGTAATTTATAAGATACAGTCAACAGTGTATTTGTTTGTACAGGTTAAGGTATTTTGATTAGAGAAATATCTTTCACTTAAAAAAAAAAAAAAAAAAAAAAAAAATATTATGTGCTATCGGATAAAAACCTATTTCTTATCTCAGTGTATGTGAAAATGAAAAATTTTTCAATGTGCAATCATATATACAAAAGCTACTTTTATACTAAATATAAATATTTACTTGGTAGTGCTATAAAATGCTGAAGTAGTAAAATTCAGCACCATTTAAAAATTTGAAAAATGATTGCAATTCCGTCCATAGGTTTTGGTATTAAAATATGTGGTGTGAAAGCTCTGAATAATTCTTCATTTCATTATTTATGTAGTATTTTACAATAATCTTTGATTCAGCTTTTATAACAATCAGCTTTATGTATGTCTAATTATATTGTTATGGATTTTGTATTTATTTAGTTTGCTGTTTTAATAGAATTGTTATTAAAATTGTTTTATATTCATGTGCAATGCAGTACGAGACTTATTTGAAGAGAAAGCTACACCGGAAAAATTAAATACAAGAGCACGCACATCTTAATATTTTAATAATAGATATCTCATAATTGTACTTTTTTAATATCCAGAAAAATCAAGAAAATATGAGAAGTTTCTCGTTCATATTTAAAACGCTTATAAAAGCTGGAGGAAAACATCTCAATTCAGTTGTTTAGAAAATTGTTATTGTTTATTGTAGTGGATTTGCGGTGAGATTGGATTATTCTCTACGTTTCTCTGTTTTGAATTGAGTTGTATTCAACGTTTTAGTAGTTTAGAATATAACTACTGTGAGATATTGCAATATCGTACAAATATCTCTGAAGAAATTTCAGCATTTTGTTTTATTTGTTGTGATAAGAATAAATTTTATTCACTTTAAATCGGAATTGTGCATTAAATTAATTATGAACCCTAACGCAGACAACAGTATATTAACAAGTTTTTGTAATTGCATGTAGATTTGGCATTGGTCGTTTTACTACTGAAGAGGAAGTTGACTATACCATTGAGAAATGCATATATCATACTAAAAGATTAAGAGATATGAGTCCTTTGTGGGAAATGGTACAAGAAGGAATAGATTTGAAATCTATTCAGTGGTCGCAACATTAAATGCTACATGTGGTAAGTTTTCTTACTTTCATTTGCATAAAATGGGATGTATAATCAAATCTCTGTGTAAAAATATATATTTAATGAATATGTAGATTTTTTAAAAAAATTTTAGAGAGTTTCCAGTAAATGTTTGATTTAATAACTATTTTACCTCAGTTTAATAAATTCGACCATATTTTTAATTTATTTATTTATTTATTTTGAGTTTCTTTCTAATAATTTTTCTCAAAAGAATGAGTGATTTTAAAATTGTTCATCTTTATCAAAGGTGGGTTAAAAAAATATCTGTGTACCTATATTTTGCCAACAAGTATCGCATAATGTTTCGTACAATTAAATTATTTTTCCTCTTTTTCAGCTTTTCTTAAAATTTGCTAGAGATGAGGTGATACAGAGAAAAAGGCAAATAACATTTTCACAAACTTAAATTAAAGAATGCTTAGCCCAAGAGGTATATTTAGATTGCACTTCAATCCTCAGTATTTTCCTGCTTGGTTTTCTGCATTATCATATGTTTGCCCTCTGTAAAATTTAATATCTATACCTAATTTTGCTAAAGCTGACAATAAGTGTTGTTCCAAATATGGTGTTGTTTAGAAACCTTAGATATCTTTCTTTTGCATAACCACTTGGCAATATGCATCTTATAAATAATGCCAGTTGATCAGTGAAATATTAGGTACAAGGTCGAATATAAGGTTTTAGTAAGTTGCTAATTAAAGTTATTCTGATAAATATGTTATTAAATATTTGCTGATAAATTCTCACAAACATCATCTGGCAAATAGCTTGTTTTTTCTTGACCTAAATTACTGTATTGCAAATCAGTATAGTAATTGAGGATAAGGAAAAGTAAATTGCAATTTCAAAAAACTCTCATATTCACTGAACTATTCCAAACATGCAAAATAGTTTCCTTTCTTGCTTGAGTTTTGATATACAGCATGACCTCAAACGCTAACCATAATTGACTAGATAAATTTATAGTTGAGATAATTCTTTTCAACATTTCTGTCTAATAATTTTTTCGTGTTCTACCTTTTGCAGTAAATCACGATTGATTCTGTGTAAAGCTAAAGAGCTTTTCTGCAAATGGTATATTTAAAATGTCGTATGTAAAATTAAAGGATCAAATGTATTCACGCAAAGAAACTTAAAATTTAATGTTAATTAGTCATGCTATAAGTTCAGGAAAATTTTTGTGTACTTGTTCAATATCAATTGTTGACATAGTATATGAAAGAACAGTTGCCGGTTTTGCTGCAATATTTCATAATAGAATGGAATTTTAACAAATGATTTTTTTTTTCCAATGGCAGATTGTGAACAATTACAAATGTAACCTAGTCCATTAATTCATACAAGGCCGTATGTGTTGGTCTCTTTATTATGGAGGCACCCCTAATAGGTAGGCTAACATCACCTTTCCTATGAAGGGACGGACAGTTACAACCATGCCTTCTCCGGGATTCGAACCCAGGCCCTTCAGCATCGCAGTCAGCTTCCCTGACCACTATACCGACTGGACGGAAACAAATGAAATGTTAACATTGACATATTGCTTTTACTTTAATAATAATAATAAGTGACTATATCAAAATTTACATAGTAATAGTGTATGTAATAGCAGTGTTATTTTGTTATGCAAGTGAAGGAATTTTGCAACAATGTGCTACAATTTAAATTCATCCTGTATTTAATAAATTAATCAGAATGTAAACTAAACAACACTTCATAAAACAAAACTGAGCTTCATGAAGGCGCCAATATTTTTATGAAGGTTGCCTGACTAAAGTCAATAAATTTCCGGGTTCCCATGACCATAGTGGCTCCATGATAATCCATTTGCATTTAATTTCTATTAGTGGTTGTTATAAGGATACCAGCATACTGGTTTTCCCAGGTGCCCATAATGCTGTTAAGATGGTGTTGTTTAGATATGCAAGATGCTTTATTCTGGAGCACCACTGGAAAAGTTTTTGCCTTGGTGTATGCTGAATAATCAATGCAGAAATGACATTACTGTTCTGAAATTGATTAAAGTGAAAAGCCAATAAGCTACTACTAATAGGAGAAACTAATAGACCATTAGACTACTAATAGAAGAAAATAAAAATTAAACTATTTCCTGCATGTTTACATCAATAAATACACTCTAACATAACAAAAAAAATTGATATGGTAAAAAATAGCTTTAGCAAATGAGATATCTTTGACAGAATATTATTTCAAAAAAATTGGGGTGGGAGGAATTTAAATCAGAATTAACTAATGTTCTTAAATGTAAATTATTTGACTAAATAAATAAATATTTAATATATATATCAGGAGTACAAATAAGTTTCTGCCATTTTTTATCAAAAATTGGTTATTTATTATGAAAGAACAGTATGTTGTGTTTTATTCAAAGTATTGTCCATCGCTAGCCCACTTTTCCCCATCTTTCTAGCAGCATAAGGATACTGCATCGGAAGAACACTTCATCTTTCGAGGCTATCCACTAATCAACTCAAATTTTGATACCTTCATATGATATGAAGTGCTGCTGAGACAGGCCATGTGTTATCAGTCGAAACAAATAGTAATCAGAACGAACAATGTCTGGTGAATATAATAGGAGTAAGAATTCTCATTTGGGTGTTTTTGAGTAAGTTTTGACCGGCACGTGAACATTTCAATGAGAGTTATCTTGCAGGAGAATAATTTTGTCATGTCTGGAGTAGTAGCAGGTGCATTTTTCTTTGAGTGCTTGGCTCATTCTCATCAGTTGTGTATGTTAGAGAGCCTCAGTAATTTTATTCGGTTTGAGCAATCCATAATACATGACACCAAGTTGATCCTATGGTGATTTTTTTTTTTTTTTTCTTTCCATGAATGTTCGACTTGGCTGTCGATGATGAAGCATGGCCAGATGGTCTGCATGATTTCTTCTTTGTGTTATTGTCACGGATTCATTTTTCATCACCAGTGACTATACGAGCCAAAAACCCTTTTGTTTATTCCTGATAAGTAGCATTGTGTAAAAAATCAGCGTTCAATAGTTTTCTGCTTTAGTTCATTTGGAACCCAATTTCCTAGCTTTTCAGTCATTCCCAATAATTTTAAACGATGTGAAACTGCTTATTGAATCACTCTTAACAAGATCCATTTGCTTTGGCACAAATCTTCATCTAATAATGCTTCTGTGTCTTTGTACACTTTCATACTTCTGCTACATTCTTTGTTTTAGACTTTAAATTCACAGTTTGAAGACAAAGTCTATAAGGCACCCACTTGTTGAACTTCTTTTTTCCTGTTATTGTTGTGTTGTGAAATTGTTGAAAAGTGTACAATTAATGTTTTTGTAATCTCTTATACAATTTGTCACAAATTTGATTTGATTATGTTCTTTGATATATTCAAATTAATAGAGAAAGGATGATGGCTGTGGTGGTTTCTTTTGTAGACTTAAATCTCCTGATTGAAATTTTACAGACAACTGAGTAAATCAATAATTAGTTGTCCGTGTACCAAATATTTGTGTTTAGCTGCTGCAAAATTTCCTAATTTGAACTTGTGAAGTTATAGCAACATCAATTGCACAGTTCTATGATTAATTTATGTAAGTAGTATTCAAAGTTTAATGCTTATTGAACAAAAATACTACGGTTGCACAAGCCATGTGTGACACAACATAAAAAGTTTGCATTAACCTTAGCCATTTCATTTGCAACAACCCAATACATATGTGATTTCATATCTATTCCAGATGTTCAAAATTTTTTATGATATTTTATAAGATTTTTATTATTTACAGGTTAATACAGATCTCTCATATTATGAGGATTGACTTGGTGCACATGACTGTGATAAATTCTTTGTGAATGCCTTATGTGTTTACTCAGTTTGTATATAGTACTGCTGTTAAAAGATGCAAATAAATAACATATTGTTACATAAGTAATTCAGTTTATTTTAAAAAATTATCATACATAACTCTTGTGCATATATTAACATATTGATTATATGTACTTAACCTTTCTGTGTCTAGCATCTTTTGAACTACACTGAACCTGAATACCAGAAAATTAAATTTTGCCTTGTGAATTTATTTGAATATTTTTCATGCTTAAATATATTCAGAATGTTGAATATTTCATGTTTTTTTTAACATGTAATGGTATTTTTGGGGAAAACTTTGAACATTACAAAATGTAGGATTTCATTAGCAGCCAGTACATATTTTCCTTGCATACTTATCTTTTATTTTTGTCACACATAACACGTCTTTCCTGTTTACATTTTCCCTTTTGTTGGTGGATTTGGTACAAGATAGTGTGGTATTTTTGTTGTTTTACTTTTGGAAATGTTTACACGATTTTAGTATAGCAGCTCAATTTCATCAGGGTATTAGTAAAAAAAACCACAAATATTCTTTTTGTAATTATTTTTGAATAAAACTTCACCTTATGAGCATTCTATATACAAGATAAAGGTCTTGAAAAAATAAACATAGGGGAAGAATTTTTGAAAAAAAAAAGGTAAAGAACAGCTTTTTCTCCCTTACTAAAGCAGTTGTGGTTCTAAATTCTTATCTAATAGCTAAATGTTAACTGTTTCTAAGGGTTGTTGTATGCTTCTGTATGAAGAGACATTTTAAAATACTTTGCTTCTTATCAAGATATTTTTCCACAAATTTTGAAAATATAAATTAAAAAATATTAAACTAGCAAGCATCTAAAAATGAAAATGAAACTCACAAACAATACAATGCCAATGTGTAAAATTTTGTTCACTTGAGCTGTTATCTAGCGAGAAGAAAGAAATGAAATTACATAGCAGTCAAGTACAATTGAAGGTCCTCCAAGCATAGGTGGTACAGGCAGGTGCTTAGGGTGCCAAATGAATTTGTTTTCCACAAGCCATGATGTAAGATATATTTTATTTTGCATCAATAATGTGCTTAATTTTACGAGATACCAATTATGCCGATTATCTCGGCCACCAGGAATGTTGGAGCCTGACTTGGTATGCATGTAATAGTATTGTGTGGGCTACACATAAATGTCCTTGTTCAGAAGACGTTTTAATATAACAGCCAATTAGTAAAAAATTGTTTTACATTTTTGCAGGGATAGTTGCATACTTAATATGATCTATGGTCCCAACCGCAATGATGATTCAACCCACTGAGTATCATGAAAACATTCTTCAGACCATAATGTTGCCTCTGACAGCTTATATTTGTCTGTAAATGGTTGAGAAGAGCTTGTTCTCTGATGTGTCTCTCACCATATGCATCAGTGTTCATCAATCTGTGTATGCAGAAATGTTATATTCATCAGAGAAGACAACTTTTTGCCATTGAGTGAAGGTCCAGTGTTAATACTTTTGCACCAATTCCAAACCTAACCTCTGAACAATCATTAGCATAATTACTGTCACCATCAGTCTGCAGTACAGCCCTGTACACAGTAATGTTTGCTGTTCTATGATTTTGGACACAACTGTAACAGCACTTCAGTTCATTTGGCCAGCCAGTTACTTCACTCTAGAGTATCATTCAGCCTGAACACACCATCTCAGCCACTGCTAATCAGTTTCATATTTGGCTTGTGGTGCTTCACAGTTTCCACATTGATTGTTTTGCATAACAGTATTTTGCCATCCATGGTATACTCATCACAACAGCACACAAATTGAAGTTCCTAAAATACTGCTGCTCTTGGCTAAAAGCTAATAATTCCTTTTTGCAAATCTGATAAATCACTTTGTTTACTCATGACAACTGAAATATTTCCTGAATGTCTCTACAACACATTTTATGTATTCACAAATCTGCATATGTCATTGTTTATTTATCATTGATGTCAAATGCAGGAGATGGTCACATTAATGCGACTGATGAAATTGAGCCTGCTATACTAAAATACATAGATGGAAACACTTATTTCCAAAATATACTTATTATTTCTGTATATTGCTAATTTTATGATTTCAACTTAAAAAGAACCTCCTGCAGCGAGCCATTTGCCAGGAAATAAATCCTGAATGACCCATCAGTTATCCACTCTGGTGTGTACATACTTTCATTTAATCTGTGTCAAAATGAAATTAGATTTGGTGAGCAGTGTTCATCACAGCAATGAAAAAATTCGTATGTTAATAGCTAACACTGAAATCTACTATAGAATACATAATAATTATTCAAGATATAAAAATTAAATCATGGAAGTTTAGCTACCACTGATGAAAATGACGTCAAATTTGAAAGGAGGCGGAAAGCGTATGGGAGAAGAAAAAAATTTAGTTTCAAATTCTAGCAACAGCATTTCTCTTACAGCAGAATCATGATGAGAAATGATTTGTAAAACAACAGCTAAGGTGTAAGTTACACATTAAAATGCATTGAGTAATTTTATTTGCATGACTGTACATATCACATTAATAGGGACAAATCGGTTTTAAGAGTTTTGCGGCGACATACCGCATAAGAACCATTCATCAAAGAAGTTCGGAACTGTCGCGAGATTGGTGCAAAACAGCCCAATATGGTGTGCAACAAGCTGATAGCAACAAACAGCATGTTCCACAATGGATCGCAGTGTCTCTACTAAATTTGCAATTGGGGCATGGAACATAACATCCTTCAGATATCCCCACAGCCATAAGTCACATGGAGCAAGATCAGGCGATCGGGACGGCCAGGCTGTAGGGAAATGACGGCTGATAATTCGAGCATTTCCAAAATAGCGCCTCAGCAGCTGCTTCACGGGATGTGCAGAGGAGCGCCATCTTGCATAAAAATGATTTCATGCACACATCCACGCTGTTGGGTGAATCACGTGGTTGCGCAAAAGAGACACATACTTCTGACCAATGACGGTTGCAGTAACAGGATCAGAAGCACCCACCTGCTCGAAAAAATATGGCTGTAGGATGCCGTAAAGCCGCACCACACAATGACCTTTTCAGGATGAAGTGGTACAGGGTGCTTTGCCAGTGGATTTTATTGCCCATATTCGACAATTCTGGGTATTGACATACCGTCTCAGATGGAAATGGGTTTCATTTGTCCACAAAGTTTTCCACAGCCATTCATTATTCACTTCCATGTGAGCAAGGAATTTTAACGCAAATGTCTCCCTTGCTGCCAGGTCAGAAGCAACTCCTGCACATGGCCAATTTTGTACGAATAGCATTGCAATATGTTTTGTACCATTTTCAGCAATGTGCTCGTAGGCCTGTCCAATGTTCGGGCAATTCCTCATGCACTGCACAGTTGCACACCACCAGCCGAAGCATCCTGTAATGCTGTGGCCACTTCTTCAACTACCGCCGAATGCACTTGTTTTCTCCCTCTACCAGAATGCATATCAAGCAAACCTGTCATTTTGAATTATTGCATCATTTTCTTTAGACTCATGACATTCATTAGACCAATGCCTTCTTTTATACCGGCCCACCGCGGCCGAGCGGTAAAGTCGCTGAACACTGGTAGTTTGGTCCGAGGTTCTAATCCTGCGAACGGGCTGGCTGCATGAGTGTTTTCGTGGTTTTCCTCATGTGTAACGTGTATACGAGCCAGTTTCCCTTAGAAAGGCCTCCACGAAGGCATCCCTCCTTTTAGGCAGATAGCCCTCGAGGCTTTGCCATAATTAAATAACCTAACCTAACCTAACCTTCTTTTATACCATTCAGTGTCCTGGAATTTTGCAGAGCTACTCTTGCACAATCATCATTCTCGTAATACAGCTTTACCAGCAGAGCGTGGTCCTGCAGTGAAACACCCATGACGAACATTTGAGACGCAAAATGAGGAACAGCCTTGTACCTGGCAGTTTTATAACACTGAAATTTAACTAACATTTTAATTTACATCTTCTTCCGCTTACAGCACCATCTGTTTTGCCATATGCTTTCCGCCTTCTTCAATAACATTCCTTTCAAATTTGACATCATTTTCTTCAAAGGTTCTTTTTTTATAGCGTTTTGAAACTTAAAACTTTAATTATAATCACCTTGTATAAGATAAAATACTTATTTCAAGTAAAAAGAAACAAAATAATCTGCCATCATGTTGAGGAACATTTTTATTTAATTCAGATATTTATATAGTGGTAAATTACAGTATCACTAATTGTTCATTTTGAACTACATGTCAAGAGAAATATTGATTCATGCAATAAAAAATTATTCAGAATGTAAACTTAAAAAAGAATATATATTTAAAGTTTCCATTTTAGAACAAAATTTCTTAAGGAACTTAAACACAATCGTCTGCATTAAAATATTTTATTAAGCAAAAATTAGAATTGTAAATATTTAAAAAAAAATTGTGTATGAATATATTCAATAATCCATTAGTAAATAAATTATTATGTATACATATATATCACAAAGATAATTTTAAAAATAATTTTCTTTTGAAATATACACATGTTGAGATTCCAGCATTTTATGTCATCACAAGCTAAAAATCTATGAATATTTCTATCCTCCTATGTATTATGGTATGTTAATAATTTAAGACCTTCATCAGTATCAGGAGAAACATATGTACATATAAAGACATTTTTTATACATTATCACAGCTGTAATACATTCCCATAAAGTACTAATGTTTCTCATTACATAAAAACTATTACATATATATACATAAAAGAAAATATTACCAAGCCTGAAATGACTTTTGGCAAGTAATGGGAAAAAAGTTTTCTAAACTTTAATCAGAAAATGTTTGTGTCTCCTATAAAAAGTGCATGTAAGACAAAAGAATTTTGAATTGTTTTCTAATTACATTAAACAAATTACAAAAATTCAATTTTTTCATAATACATTTAAATCAAAATGTATACATTCATTCCCTGCCAAATTAAATTTTCCTTGTTTCTTTAATAATTTTTAATATCAAAAATTATATCAGATAATATGCTTCATAAAAAAATCAATTCACCTTCACATTAAAAAAAAAATTAAAGAAATCTATGGTCTGAAATAGAAAAGATGAAATTATATATAAAGAAAGCTATTACTGAGCTTTGAATTTGATAAAAATAATCTTCAAATAGTTGAAAATACTAAAGTAAGTATAATTTTTAATTCATTACATTTGTTATGGCACTTAAAATGTGAAAATAACCAGAAATTGAAAATTAGCTTGGAATAATCTGACAATATTATTAATCAAACTGTCTCAAAGTCAAATTCAATACACTGGTATGACACAATTATGCACATGGTTAAAAATGATAATGAATAGTGAAAATATGTGATTTTTTTAAAATGAATGTAAAAGGTCAGATAAATGAGAAAATGACGCAAATAGCAAATTCTAGGAACATAACTGAAATGGCATTAGTTCATCTTTTAAAACATATCAAATATTAATCACTATAATATAGAAGTAAAACAAGTCTCTGGATTTGTACATTGGATTTAAAAATGTGTTCTAAGGGATGGAAATTCTAAATGATTCGGCTTTATTTCTCAGCTAAAGAAGTCCTCCTGCCTTAAACCTATATACAATTTCGTTAATGAACTGTAACTACAAGAGAATAATTCATCAAAAATAAATCATGGTAGCTTCTCAGAATTAGAGCTTAAAATTTAATATCATAAGATTTCACAAAGTAGAGTAATGTTCTTTTTTTTGCACAGCACATAAATTTGCTTCATGTCTCAACTACAGAATAAACAAGGATCTACCTGAATTTCTGTTATTTACTTTACAATATGAAACTGAATTAGGCTGGTCATGGGGACAAAAATATTCCAATATACACATGAAACTAATGCCCCAAAAAAGAGATAAGCATAAAATAAATTAAAAAAAAAAAAGGGCCACAAAGCTCAAAATAATATGTTCTGGCTGTAAATTAAAACATCACACAGATAATTTATATTTATTTTTTGGATTATTTTAAAAGTAATTTTTATTTACAATAAAACACTTACATACTAATAAAAAATTCATCAGAAATTAATGTCAACTTATATTTAAAGCACTTGGCAAGATTATATGCACATGATTATAAACTTAATAACAAGAAGAAATAGTCTAACATCAACATTATTTAATCTAAGCAAGCTGCTCTGATATGTTAGTTCTAAAAAATTAATACTTATAACCTTTTTATTAAAATTTAATAATTTATTATTATTGCATAAAATAACTTTATGCTATTTTCTCTGAGAATATACTCCAAAATTTATAACTTCTTCAGTTCTCACATTTTGAAACTACACTATAAATTCACAATTACTGGAAAAAATGCAAGTCTCTGTTCCATAAGATGAGCTCATTTCGGTCTATATATGCCTTTATATATATAGTGTGTATATTTCCAATTCATTTTCATATACATTTAAAAAAAGAATTTATACAAGCTTAACATATCACTAATTTAAGATTAATTATCATGCTTATATAAGGCTAAAAAGTGCATTTATTCACAAATTATCTTATGCACATAGTTTGGTCATAACAGATGCAGAATCAATAAACAGTCCGATACTAAATACCTAAATTGTTCTATATATTACTGATAAAAGAGAGTATTAGCTGTACAAGATATATACTTTGAGTATGTTATTAATATGAGAAAATATACTTGATAATGAAAGATAACTAAATATGAGTAAGACATAGGGCTAAGTGGTAATGGATAAAAAATATGAAATGCTAAATTAATTCATGTAACTCCTTTTTTACATATTTCATATCTTGAAAATTACAGGGTTCTAAATGAAGAGATAGATTAAAAAGCATGTATGAGTTGTGATACTAATATTTATTGTATTCTATATTTCAGTTAGTTATAATTTATTGCCTTCAGTACTATTCTTTTTTGCCTTGTACTTTACTATCCATGCATATTCTGTGCAGAATCAGAAGTTTCTAAATCAAATATTAAAATGTTAAGAGTAGAATATGCAAGTTTTTGAGTAATTATAACACTTGAAAATATTGTTTTGCTTAATTTAATCACAAGTACTGCACAGTTAATTTTTGAATTCTGCTGCATTTGTTTTTGCATCATTACTGAAATTATATAATTTTGTTAATATTTAATCTACTGTTATCTTCTTTAATAATGTATTAAATAAAAAATACAGTAAGAAATGCACATAAGCTATATAAAACAGCAGAAAAAATTGGAAATTACATTTCCACAAATACAGAATCTATGAAACAAATTAAATATACATTATTGTACTATAAGTTATTAAATAAATAACAAAAATAATTTAAATCTTTTATATTAAAAGATTCTGAAAGAGGTATATACATTATAATTTTTGTTTTATCAAAGATTCATCTCCTCATGTTATTTTTTCAAAGGACACTCCTGCATTTTCAGTGGACATTCTCGGTGTAAAACAAGTTCTAACAGTGTAGGCTGTTTATCAGTATTAATGCCTGATTGTTTTAATTCATACAATCGTTTTTCTAAACCCTTTTTATCTTTACCTACAGCCCACCACAACCTTACAGCTAACACCAACAGAGGTACAGTAAGCTCATTTCTTTCATGTTTAGCTGCAAATGTTAATGCAATTTCTGCATACTTTTGGGCTTCTGCTACATTATCTACAGCATTCAGACAAGCCACAAGAACACAGAGAGTGTAATATGTTGAAAAATGTCCTTCATCTAGAATCTTTTCTTGAACAAAATATATATTTTCCAGTAATACTGAAGAATCTTCGAACTGTCCCAATTTCATCATACTATGAGCTTCCTGTATTTCTCTGGTGTAGAGGAAATCTGCAAGTTCCAATGATTGTCGTAGCTCCCTAACAGAATAAGAAAAAGCTAGGAAGTGCTGGAAGGCAACACTTCTCTCAGTGATGACATCAGCTGTAAAGTTACCTAGAATAGCCTTTTTTGGAAAAGGAAAGTCCCCTAAGAGTGAGGGATACCTCTTCTTCAGAGTCTGAAATAAGCTCAAAAAATCAGAGTAGCGTCTTTCTAAGACACCAGGTTGTGTTTCAAGGCCAGGAGCTCTTTTTACTAAGATCGTATAACTCTGAAAAAATATTAATTATTAATTTTCAAATTAAAACTTATACAAAATAAATTAAAATTGATACAAAAATAATTTAATTGTTTTAATTAAAACAAATGATATGATTTAATATCATTGTTATCCAGTATTCTTTTAGAGAAATTATTCCAAACTATTTATACTTTCTTTTACTGTGCCTCATTTTATTTTGTTTTGCACATACTGTGCATTTTTGCACCAAAATCATACTACAGTTATTTACACATTCAGCATTTTGCCAATCACATTTACTCCTTCATATCTATCACATTCTGGTAATTCTTACAATACTTTGTTTTTATTTTTATTATAATACTAAAACTGATCCAAATTAAACATTCAAAATTTCAGTGATTAATGTTTTATTTGTTTAAGAATTTCCTAAATACTGTACTAGCCATTAAAATTGCTACACCAGGGAGGAAAGCAAATAGCAGAATATTATTCACTGTACATATACAAATTAATGGGAGAAAGACAAATTTGCAAGTAATATGGCATACACAGCATACAGAATTTAGTACACAGAGCTTCCACCTCTGGTAGCAACAATGGCTGTAATCTAAGCATCGAGTCAAACTGAGCTTGGATGACAAATACGGGTACTTCATTTTGTGCATCAGTCATAGTGGCTGGTGAATGATCGCCTGTCAGCCTCTTGGAAACCCAAACTGACATTTCACAATGGAACAGAGCTCTGGAAACCATCCTGGCTAGGGCAACAGTCAAACACCCCTGTATCGAGAAAGGTCAGGACAGCATGAGCAACATACGGTCATGCATTATCTTGTTAAAAGTAGGTAAAAAATGTAATGCTAGCTGTCCACAGTAGTGATTGTGCAAGCAAGAGATGATTGGAATGTAAGCCCATCCCATACCAGCACGCCCGGTGCCGGGCTCATGACAATAACAAATGCAAGCTAGCAATATTTGTTCCCCTTAGTGCTTCCACACAACATGGATGCTGTATGCAGAATCAGGATTCATCTGAAGAGATGACATGCTGCCATTCTTGTGTCCACTGCTGCCATCATTTGTTGCACTGCTATAGGTGTGCCTATCTCTGTTAGAGCTTCAAGGGAAGTTGCCATGCTGACAGTCAGTGGTGCTGCAGACATTGTTGCATTGTCTTGTGGACACTTATCATCCTGCACACCAGCCAAATTCCTGACTCAGGATATATGACATGAAGCATGTTTTCGAGAGAGAGATGACAACATGTCGGGCTGCTGATATCTTACATGGCATTCAGTATGGCTCTTCTGGACCCATTAATTCCATAGTCGCCTGACAGTCATGAGATCTCAACCAATACAAGCAGCAGTGTCATGGAATAATACACTGCAACCCTGATAAACCATGATCTTGCTGTGGTAAAATTCCGACATATGCTAGTAGGAGTTTCTCCTTCTTACACAAGGCATAACAACCTTTCTACATACAACCAGCATTCAAATGAGAAACCCACTGTGCAACTTGCTTTGTGCATATGTGCTGGAATTCTCATCATTTGCATATCCCAACATGAATATGTTTCATGTAAATTTGATGTCTATTACATGCTGCTTTTATGGTGTAGCAAATTTAATGGCCAGCAGTGTATATGCTAATTTACAAAAATGTTCCAATATTTTCATTGAAAAGTTCCATGTATTTATATAACATTTTTATATAAACTGCCTACTATACTGAAACAGGATTTCTAATCATCATCCCTCCAAGTAGGTAATGTGGCAGGCTAGTCATTTGTAAGTTCAAATATTCCTCCAAATCTTGCAAGTTTTATAAAGCTACCTTCCTGGGTTGAGATAGGAAAAAGCTTTGGGACACAGTTTAAAGCCACTGGACTGTGGCACCCTGGTTGAATTTCAACTTTCTGCTTAATACAGAGGTTGGATTTACTACCTCACTTGACAGGAGTAGATACAAAATGCATTGTTGTCATTTCTTGTACTACAAGTGAATACAGTTATTGAAGAGCAACAAGTTGATATTGTTATATTAAAGTTATCAAAACATAGATGTGAAATTTTTCCGAAACAGACAGAGTAAAAGATCTTAATTCTTTGAAACACTAATATTCCTTAGCAAGGGTATCTTGATTAATACTTTTTGCTGGTTGAAATTACTTTTACTCACACCCAAAATGTAGCCTAAATTTAACTATTGCTAAATTAAAATTTTAATATAATTAGTCTTAAATAAATTTTCCATTTGTAATATAAAACAATATTTTTATCACATTTTATTGCACTATTAAACTGTAAGTTTTTCTTTATTGTTGTATTTTCTCAAATAATGTAGTTTTGTAGTATAAATATCACAATGAGAACTAGATTCTTGCCTTTGACATTTCATTTTCTATTAAAATACATTAAGCATTTTTTGCTTCAACTTCCATCATTCTGTTACATAAAAAAAAAAAAAATACTCAAATAGATAAAATTTATTAATTTTTTTAAAATTTTAAATATTGAAATATAGTATAGTGTCTATTGATATACATTTAATGTTATTACTCTTCATTTATATCTCACATGAGATTCTTCACAAAATATTAAAGAGTTGTGCTGAATTCTGCTTACATTTCTGCACACACAAATTCAAAATTTTACAGTCAAGAATATTTTATGAATAAAACATAAACGTTTCAATGACTACAGATACTCAGTGAAAAACTTCTAGTGTACTATAATGTTTTGAACAAATCCTTTTCCAATTTACAATCAGAAAACCTACTGAATCTGTTCCTAAATTCTTTCAATGTCTGCTGCTATCCAGAAGCAAGTAGTTTCCTCCAGTTGCTTGGTATATCAAAGATGAAAATGAGTTAAAAAAATGAACATAAACTAACTCCAGCTGGAAAACATGTTTTCAAACAAATTTTAGTTTTTCTGCTGCACTGAATTATCCTAATTATTATTTTTGATAAAATTTGAGATTTTGCAAAGTGTTCTACATGTAAAATACTGCATGTACCATATATGTAATGCTATTTGTTTTAATGCATGTTATTACCATATAGCTAGAAGCAATATTTTATTGCATACAATTTCACCTGGCCATCTCTTAATGCAGGAATCAGTAAAGCATTCCATTAAAATAGGTGTGTTTGGTTTTCCAAGTTTACAATATTTGCAACAGCCTGGTTATGCATAAATATGCATTTTTTTTTTTTTTTTTTAAATTCCCATTACCAAGACACACCTTTCCTTTACACTCATAATCTAATCCAATTAAATAATTATTAAATATAAAACCTCTTGAAAGTAAAATATATTATAATAATTATATTTCAGAAAGTTACATGATAAAAAAAGGTTCGCTGTAATTTTTCTTTGAAAATAATTTGGAACAGATCTCTCAGTATGGTTTTCTGGGAGTTTCTTCACAGATATATATTACAAAATATGGACAGTTCTGTTTCTGATTTCTTGAAAAAATTATGCAAGCAATATGTTAGTATAATCAAGAAGGAATTACTGTTATATACTTGTCAGCATAGGAAAAAATAGTAGCACAGTTGTAATTTCACTGACTATATATGTTAATGAATATTCTGCTTGTACAAAGTTTTTATTATCTATGGTAAGCCTCTCCAAAATAATTATCATATATAACACGCACAGTAGAATTCTAAATGTTTAGTCATAACCCATCATATTCCAAAACTGCCCTTTTATCTATTTACAGATATATACAATAATGATAAATATACTATATATATTTTTATCATTATCACTTCCCTGAAACGAAGCCTAAAAAATTATCATTATATCATGATAATTATTTCGTTTCAGGGAAGTAATACTTTTGCATAATTTTAAACTTCTGATTCAATCCTTTTTTATGTGCATTTTATAAGACAAATTGCTTTGCCCTATGTTGCTCACTTGAGTTACACATTTACATGCTAGAAACATACATGCAGATTTTGGACTAGAAGTGCAAAAAGCACTTTGCTGGAAATATCTGGCAAAGACACAAAATGGTAAGAATACTATGTTAACCTAATATTATCAGTTATGAAAATAAGGACTTAATATTAAAATAAAAAATGAAAACTGTAAATTTATCTTATTCATAGGTAGCAAGATATTTCAAATGACAAGATGTTAAAAAGTTTTTCAAATGATAGAGAGATTGTAAGTGTTTAGATATGTCAATTTTGTCATAATTATTAATAAGAATGAATTTGTATCAGAAATGTATAACTGAATACATTTATGATACAAGTACAGACGTAATTTGTTGAAATATAAATTATTGGTACTTTTCCATTTCGCCGGCGCAAATCTCACCAAGCGGACTTTATTGGCGACAACACACAGTATACACATAAAAAATATAGACAAATGTTAGTTCTAAGAATTTTTTTATTTTAAATGTATAAACATTTAAATGTCATTTAAAATTTTGTATAAAAGCCAATCAATTTCCAAAAAGACATTAATTTAAGAATTTACTATACTTTCATGGTAAAACATCCTGATTCGCCGGTTCACATCACATGACCCCAGGTGATCTCATTTCACGTAAAGTACACTACAAAAATTTAATTCTCTCAGTAAATTATCTACATTAATTTCAAGATAAATCTTAATTTGGAATACAAGTTTAAATGCAAGAATTATTTCAGTTTGTAAAATTTCAATAGCTTAATCAGAAATTATGTAAAACCACAGTGCTTTACTTTGCTAGTGCATTCAGATTAGAATTGATGAATTTAACCTTTGCCTTTTCTATATTTTTGCCATCGGGTGAGCGGTATGATAGCATCCTAATTCACATAATTACCGCCCACGAACGCCACCAGCGGCCGAGCGGTAACGTCGCTGAACACTGGTAGTTCGGTCCGAGGTTCGAACCCCGCAAACGGGCTGGCTGCATGGGTGTTTTCGTGGTTTTCCCCATGTGTGAGCCAGTTGCCCTTATAAAGTCTTCCACAAAGGCATTTCTCCCTTAAGGCAGATATCCCTCGAGTGCTTTGCCGTAATCTAATAAACCAAACCAAATGCCCACGAATCACCTTAGGGCATAAAATTGAACTATCTGGTAAAAATTCTATGTGATTGTATGCCAGTATTGAAAGGAACAATCAATCTGATAAGAAATGGCTGTGACTTCTTTTGAAAATGAGATGTAAAAGGTTACCAGCAAGGATATTCCATTTGGCATTGGTTGTACCATTACTGGCGACTTTATCGCCTGCGCCGGCAAAACAGAAAAGTACCAAATTATCTATAACACATCATAAGAACTCATTATAAACTGACCTCTCTTATTTCTAACTTAGTAAGAAATGTTCAGCTTTTCTTAATTCATTATTGTTCTGTAATGCTCTTAAAGCATACTGTAAAGTCAAAGTATATTGGATTTTGATTTGATGATATTTTTAGTATTAGCCATCTAAACAATTTTCCTAAAATTCACCAACAGTTTACAAATGCAACAGCAGTCTTTCCAATGAATCAAGGGAAAATTCCAGAGAAATATAATCTGGTAGGCATTAAAGAAAACAAGCATTGTGTGAACAAGAATTTAACTCACCACATATTTCTTTTTTGCATCAGTGACTGTTTTTGCAGAAACGATTTCAAATGTAACACGCTGAGATGCTCTTCTAGGCGATAATTCAGATCCAACTGAAGAACCAGAAATACCTGACCATGAACCTATTATAAATAAGATATTAAAAAGCAATGTTGTTAATCAAATGAGTCTTGCAAAAGCATATAAAGAATTTACTTTCAGAACTCTAACCCAACACATTGAATATTCATATGATGGGCTAGCTGTGCTACAGGCATTATAGATCTGTAAAACATAAATACCAAACAGCATCAATTATATGAACTCACTGGAAATGAGAAAAAATTAAATAGTCAGTTCTCATACTCTTCAAAACAGTTATTTGTGAATATCATATTATTTATTAAAACTAAATACAAATATGTTTTCAAGCATTACATTTTTTATTTTTATATTAAATTACACTTTAAAAAAAAAGAAAGAGGGGGAAATGGCAAATGTTGCTGCTGTTTAAAGTATGCAGGCTTTTCTTGATTCGTTAATCTTTCTTTCATTTTTCTGTTTCATTAAATAAAGCTTTTTTTTTTCATAACAGTATTTTGAGGTTGTTTGTGTACTACAGTAGGGAACAATTTGTAACTGTTTTTGAGTTGAATAGGCATGTTGATTTCAAAACTGTAGATAATTTTTTCCTACCACATCAAGTTTTTTTCTCTACACCTTATGTGAATGTGACCAACCTCTGCAGCATCTAAAGTGGATCACAGGAGTACTATTGCTCTCCTATTGGCTGACATAAATCAACAGGAATGATGGCTGGGTGAATGATGTTGTAGAAGACGACCAGCAACAGGTGTATAACTGTCTATACTAATTCAGTTATGCCTGAGATACTGTAGTGAAATGTTGTGTGTTGCTCTGATATAGTAAAGAACATTCCGATGTGAAGTCCAAGTTCTTGTTTGTATTGTTAAAATTGGCAGTGCTTAATTTTTATTTATATATTACATGAAACCTTTCCTTATGTCTACCTCTAATAATTCACATCTTAAGTGCTTAAACAGCCCTGATTCATTTTGTTATACATATGGAAGTTTTACCATTCCTGGTCAAAGAACAACATCAGTACATTTGTCAAGCAAGCCTATTTTAAAGTAAATACTGGCGATCAAGATAAATCATGGGCACCTCACTAAGTGTGCAAGCAGTGTGTTGAGAGTTTATGGATGTGGATGAAGGGTTCTAAATTCCCATTTGGTGTATCTATGATTTGGTAAGAGCCCAAAGATCATTCAAGTGATTGTTACTTATGTATAGTGAAAACTTCAGAATACAACAAGAAAAACAAATGTAAAATAGAGTATCCTATTTTACCATCAGGCTATACACCTAGGGCCTCACTCAGCTCAAATCCCAGTGCCAGTTTTCAAAGAATTATCCTCTTTGGAAATACAGGAATATGATTCTGTTGAATACTGAATTGACCCCAGTGCCAAAGATCTGCTCGTACGTGATTTGACGAGCATAAGATTTGGGACTATTCAAAAAAGCTTCAGAGCAGTTAGAATCAAAAAGAACAAACCTGCTTGAAAAAGGAGCTAAAGTATACTATTTTTGATAAAGAGAAAGTGTGTTCCTGCAATACTTTCGAAGTCATGACGGATTTGTGTATTGCTATGACTCAAGGGATGGTTTAACCCTTTCTGGCACGCTACCTTTCAAAGTTGGAATTTTGATATTAAAAAAAGGTAGGCAGTCTAATTAGGCCTAGAAGAGTACACAAGTAAAATTTTGTGAAGATAGCACTTATCATTTTAATTCTGTGGGAGTGGCACACTGATTGAATAGAGCTCCAAAAAGAGTGCTGAAACAAGCATTGTTGTCAATGAACTGACCGATGAGATGCGGAGAAACAAAGAATACAGACTCTCAGTTGTCCTAGATTATCGGTGAGCCTGGTCTGGGCACACTTAGGGTTCGCCATTTGATTTTAGGCAAGATTTCGAGGTAAAAATTTATAATATAGAATAAGGAGATTAGCATACAGCCAAAAAAATAACATACAAATTTCTTTTCAAACAATTTCTTTTATACCCTAAAACACATCTGGAAGATTTCATTGAAAAATGAGGGTCTTAAAAAACTAAACATGGCTAAAATATATGGACCGGTTTGTGTTAAGCTGCCATCTACTATAAATAAAGAAGGTTCAGAGTAGCCTATAAATCCTTTTTCATTCAATTTTTCTGTGCGTACAAAAGGAAATTTTTAGGTATGCCGCAAATGGTTAATGGAAGAGGTGGGAACTTTAGCCTATAACTCAATGGCGATTATTCATCAAATAGCTATAAGTGAAGCTTAAAATGTGTCCTCCTCCACAACGGAAATTTATCTGATGCAGTCCCAATAGACCAATCAGTTTGTTTGTGTGAAGAACATAAAGACATAAAAAGACTCATTGATATGTTGCGATATCCCATGCACCAATGGATCATCTGTCTTGATATTATAATAGTCTGCTTCCTTTTTACACCAGCAATGCAGCCAGCCCTATTTTTTGTGTATGTGGGTCAGCAGAGCTTGTGAAAAACATTGGATGCATTCGAATTAGCTGCCAAGATCTGACCTGAAACCTGGTGATCTAAAAAAAACACAAAGAACATTATATTTCCACCTCTACATATAAAACTGAATCTCATGAAGCAATTTATTAAAGTTTTGGCAAATAAAGGAGACTGTTTCAAGTATCTCATTTCAGCATTTCCTAGCTTACAATTTGAAAAGATAAAGTCTGATGTGTTTGAAGGTCCACAGATTCAGCAACTCTTTAATGATGAATATTTCATCGGAACAATGATAGAACTTCAAAAGAATACTTGGTTGACATTCAAAGACTTGGACACGAGCAAAGAATTACAGTAAAATTGTTCAGCAACTTTTGAAGAGCTTCAAAGTGCTTTGTAGCAGCATGAGTATCTAATTGCATTTTTTACAGAGCCATCTTTATAACTTCCTGGAAAATCTTGAAGTAGTCAGTGATGAGCACAGTGAATGATTTCAACAAGATTTGAAGGTTATGGAGGAAAGGTACAAAGGTAGATAGATTTGTACAATGTGCAGAAAAAAAAACGGGGGGTACAGTTCTATATCTCCCATTCTAATGGGTCCATTAATGAAATTCAACTTGCATTTTCCATGTCTCGAAAATGTCTCGGACTTAGGATATATACAGTCAAAAGTCGTTAATTCGGACACCCATAATCCGGACCTCAAAGCTACAAGCTTTCTGCGTAAGACCTTTATGGCTGCGAATATGCGTGTGCGCATGCGCATAATACGTTTACGCATGCGTGTTTAATGTATAACGGACGGTATAAGCTAAGCTAAAATTATCTAATTCAGTTAATGTTGCAGACTGCATTGTTCCTTAATCTTTGAATTGGATCCGGCTTATTATTTTTTGCAAACCGTTAGAACAATTTTATAAAAGTAAGCTTGAACTTTCAATTATGCCAAATAGAATTTCTGATATATATTTACTAATATGTAAAGGATCTACAAAACGAAAGTATGTTTTGAAGTCCATTAAACAAAAAGTGGAATTGCTGCAAAAAACGGAAAAAGTTTCTCTAACCATTTCGAAATCTGTTTCACAATTTCACGCTGCTCTGGGGGGGGGGACGCCGCGGCACGCAATGAATTGGAAGTTGATCTGTCAGCACTATCCTTATCTTCAGGGCAGATGTTTTTATTTTATTTGGCTTATAATTCCTTACTAAATGTAGTATTTCATCTCAATGTACTCCATCTTTGATATGATTTAAATCAAATTCCTTGTCATTATAATTCGCTTCCGATAGTGAAGAAAGTGAGGTCTTCACTATCTAATCTTTGGATTATGGTAACTTGGCAATTTTTTTGTGAAAATTTGGTGACCAACCCTGCTAGTTTTTGTTTGGACGGCATTTTGTTTTCACGAAGTAAAGGCATGTTTTTTTTTTTTTTTTCCTTTTTTTACTCAACATTTTTTCCTGACAATCTGCTAGCCGAATTACGCTTATGCTAGAGCTTTTATGGAACAAAAGTGCTTAATCATGATGATTAGGTGCGAAATTGGGAGAAAGTGCAGAATCGCAAACTGCTTGCCGCGTTTTTAAGAATTGCACAAACACGGTATCCATGTACACGTCGACCTATTTTCACTTTAAAAAAAATCCCAGAATTGCATAAAAATGGCATTGCGCACACTCTTGACTTTATCCATGTACACTGCTAAAGTCCTAGCTAGTAACCTTTATCGCCTCACCAAAATGTCGCCAAACTACCTGTTACCATATTCCAAAGATTAGCCGAAAGTGACACAGAGGTTATTGAAAACGAAAAAATTTTGATTGACAAATTAGTCGGTATTCTCGACACAGCAGTTATAGGACTTGAACAGCAGAACTTCATAACTGAAGAAAAAATTATGTCTGTTTATAGAATTAAAGAGAAAGTATTATCACATAAAACGAAGCAACTTAAACAACTTACATTGAAAGAAATGTTTAATAAAGTAAACAAATAAATATTAAGCTTTTTTTTTGCAAATTTTGATACCCTTTAGATCATAATTGTTCTTTATTTCATAAATTACGGTTTCATATTTTTAATTTTATAATTTCTGCATGCCATCTTACCAGATTTAAACTGATCATCTATAATCCGGAAAAATCGATAATCTGGAATCGTCGAAGTCCCGACGAATCTGGATTAACGACTTTTGATTGTATTAGATTTGTATATAGCACTGTTCTAATATAGGTATTTTGACACAAAATCAGACATTTCTGAAATGACATGCCAATTGTTTTCCATATTTCGATTCTACGACTCAAATTATGCCAAACTGCTCAGTTTTGTTAAAATCGCATGAGAAGTTTTTCAAAAAACAGCACTCAAAATTTTAGCTCCTCAATGTTAATTCAGTTTAGTATATACAGTCAAAAGTCTTTAATCCAGACGTCCATAATCTGGAATGACCTATAATCCGGATCTCAAAGCTACAAACTTTCTGCACATGCGCATATGCATTTACGTATGCGCATAATACGTTTACGCATGCGCGTTTAATGTATAACGGACGGTATAAGCTAAGCTAAAATTATCTAATTATCTATTTCAGTTAATGTTGCAAATTGCATTGTTCCTTAATCTTCTAATTGGATCCGGCTTATTATTTTTTGCACACTGTTAGACCAATTTTATAAAAGTAAGCTTGAACTTTTGATTATGTCAAAAAGAATTTCCGATTCTGGAGCTGCCAAAGGATCTACAAAGCGAAAGTATGTTTCGATGTCCATCAAACAAAAAGTGGAATTGCTGCAAAAAAATGGATAAAGGCATATCCTTTGTTTCTCTAACAATTCTGAAATCTATTTATCAATTTCACGCTGCTCTGCGGAGGGGGGACGTTGCGGCGCGCAATGAACTGGAAGTTGATCTGTCAGCACTATCCTTATCTTCAGGGCAGATGTTTTTATTTTATTCGGCTTATAATTCCTTACTAAATGTAGTGTTTCATCTCGATGTACTCCGATATGATTTAAATCAATTTCCTCGTCATTATAAATATCACGAATACACATAAAATACGTAGTTTTCTGGTTGCAATTTTCTAATTTCGACTATGCGTAATGTATGCTTTACGCATGCGAGCGTTGAAAGAAAAGTAAACAAATAAATATTAAGCTTTTTTTTTTCTTTTTTTTTTTTTTTTGTAAATTTTGATACCCTTTACTCTGATAAATATACTTTTATCAGAGTAAAGGGTTACTCTAATAAATATTTTGATTTTACTCTGATAAATATTTTGACTCTGATAAATATAATTGCTCTTTATTTCATAAATTACGGTTTCATATTTTTAATTTTAGAATTTCTGCATGCCATCCTACGAGATTTAAACTAATGATCTATAATCCGGAAAAATCGATAATCCGGAATCGCCGAAGTCCCGACGAGTCCGGATTAATGACTTTTGACTGTATGTGCTTTTTACAGAGTTTAAAGATTCACAAAATTTTCCTGCATTTTCGTGCAAATTTTTGTAATTCATAAGAAAATAGCAGTGTAGATGGATAAAGTCAAGAGTGTGCGCAATGCCATTTTTTGTGCAATTCTGGGATGTTTTTCTAAGTAAAAATAAGTCGACGTGTAAATGGTTTATGTGTATGTGCTATTCTGAAAAACGCGCAAGGAGTTTGCAATTGTGCACTTTTTCCCAATTTTTAAGTTAATATTTGTCATGATTAAGTAAATTTATAACATAAAATTCCTAGCATAATTGTAATTCGGGTAGTAGATTGTTGGGAAAAGTGTTCAGTAAATAAAAAGAAAAGAAACATGTCTTTACTTCGTGAAGACAAAATGGCGGCGAAAAAAAAATAGAGGGTTGCTGTAGCAGAGTTGGTTGCCAAATTTTCGCCAAGTTACCATAATCCAAAGATCAACCTAAAGTTGAAACCGAACACTGTGTACATGGTATTCTTTGAAATTTAATGTTGTTACGTTAATTTATTAAAGCAAGCTATGTGTAGTTCGTAGATTCTTTCACTGCCTAGATTGTGCAATTCGTAGATGTTTTTTAAAGTTGAAACAGAATGCTGTGTACATGGTATTCTTTGAAATTTATTGTTGTTAATTTATTAAAGCGAGGTGTACATAGTTCGTAGATTCTTTCGCTGCCTAGATTGTGCAATTTGTAGGTGTTTTTTTAAGTTAAAACATATCACTGTGTACATAGATTCTTGTCAAATATTTTTGGTTAGAAACTACATCTTTGCTATCTAAATTTTTTGTTTTTGTTTCAGATTTTTAGCTTAAATTGTGTGTTCAAAACGTGGTTTTGGAATGTGCGAAAACCACATTTTTGGAGACATTTTAGGCTTAAAGTTCGAATTGTAGACAAAAAATTTAGATAGTAATATGGCACTGTGAAGTTTCTCGCCAAAAATATTTGACGACTTGAGGACACATATAAGAGTATTTTCAAAAGAGCTTATTTTTAGTCATATGTGATACAATACTATCGTGTGCAAAAATATGAGAATTTGCATATTATATCGAATTTCTGAAAAACTAATGGACAGGTTTTAATGAAATATGGTATGAATATACATTTATAACAGAGAAAAAAGATGTACCATTCAAAAGTCATTTTATGTACACAAGATTATCAGTAAAGCTCACAGTGTCCAAAATCCTCATTTTAATATCAAACAGCAAATGAGTCTAAGATGGGCTATGGTACCTTCTCACATCCAGACAGGTCATGCAAGATGATAGATTACTGGACAGGAAGCAATTTTAAAGCTCCTATGGCAACTAATCCCACTCCTGCAACAAGACATTTCCAACTCCGGGATTCTTTTCGGAGTTGAAAATGAGATGAAATTTCCCTCCCAAGAGTGTCCCAGACACAGGGTTAAGTTCATAACATTTGGAAGCCAATCCATATCCTCACTTCCCAGGTAATCGTCAGCCAGCTCAGCACTATGCAAATGAGCATTGCATCTATTAACAGGAACAGTGGACCAACTGCACCCCTGAAAAGTCAAACATAGGGCTCTAAGATCTCCTCTCGATATTTCAGTCAGGATAGTCAGGAAGTCTTTGTCAAACACATGCAGGGGGTGTGTGGCTGCCCAATATAGTGTCTGCCCGAATCTTTGAACCTTCCATCACCGTAATAAACCTTTTCCCTGATGAGCAAGGGATGATAACATGTTCCAGACTCTTTCCAGATACAGGTACGCCAAGAATTAACGTCTAGGTTGAATCTTGACTCATCTGTAAAAAGCACAGTATTCCATTAAAGTGTGATCCAAGGTACATGTTATCTGTTCATGCTAGATGCTCTCTTTGGTGTGCTGCAGTGAACAAACCTATCTCATGAAGCCTTTGGACAACTGTAGACTATGAAATTTGGATTCCAATGCCAATATACAGCTGATGTGAGAGCTGTGAAGCTATAGCAGTTTTATGTCATTGCAATGAAAGAGTCAAATAATGATAATCGTTCGTCATTATGGATCTTGGTCAACCTTGTCTAGGTCTTCTCCATATGGATCCAATGTCTTGAATTTCTTTCCACAAATTGCAGGCAACAATGGGCATTACATCGAGCTTTGTAGCCACTTGCGTTTCTGATTGCCCTGCATCCAGTTTACCAACAATTCTCCATCTCATTATACCTTCTATTTGCTCGTGGCTACTCATTTTACCTGATACCTTATAAAATTTACCGAAGCCTTGGAAGAAATACAGCAAATGCCACAGAGGAGTACAAGCCCACAAGTCGCCAAAAACCCCTATGCATCATATCTATATCTTCTCCACAAACACAGCTCCGCAGACATGCATATGTACAATGACGTATTCAACTTAAGCGTATTTGCATAATTCTTCCGTGGTATAATTAGTACCTTTGGTTCAATATGTTTCATATAAATAGACATAATTTGCAAATTCTCTTAATTCTGCATATGAGTGTAGAGTAATGGAAATAAAAGAACAGTAACAGTACATTAAAAACAGAATTCAAGGAACAATAGAAACAACACATGCAATCATATTCAATTTAGTCACATATAATCATGAATATTGTGATAACTAAACAAATTATTTTTTCATTATTCAGTACATTTATCTTAAGAAATTTAAATTTAAAAAAAAATTAAACAATAAGTTACCTAGTAAACCAAATAACCCTACACAGATTACAAGAATAGCAATTTGAGATACGAAATATGCATGATTTTCTTAAGTAAAGTTAATATTTCTCAAAATCTAATAGCAGTATTATGTGTCGTTCCTTTTTAAGGGAAATATGTCTGAAGGGTTGTATAAATTTATATTTTTCACTATTGCCACACTTAATTAACATTATTCTCTTTTAGGGGCTGTAAAAATATTTACTTTTATATCAAAAACTTTTGTGATAAATCTATTTAGAAAGTAAACATAACAGTATCAAGTATTTAAAATACAAATGTAAATCAAACTAAATATAAATATTAAACTTACATAATTCAGAATAAATGCCCATAAAGTGGCACAAAATCTGGATATTTAACAAAAGAATGCTTACTTAAAAGTACACACGTGGGTTATTAGCACGTGTTAATGAAAAGAAATAATATTACAATAATTAGTTATCCGATTCTTTTTTGAACTCGTTACCTTACATAAACATTCCTAAATAATTAGGAAATCCATATTTTACCACTAAACCTATTATTTGCTTCTCATTTTTCTAAATATCGCAGTCAAAATAACTTACGAAATTTCTCAGTTGATGATCCAGCATTTTCTCCATCATTAAAGGTCAATTTACCACCAACAATTTCTGTTAGCCCCGAATCATCGAAATCATCATCTAGTGATGAGGTTTTTTCTTCTTCTTCATTAGTTAATAAACGACCAAACATAATTCAATGATCAAAATTTGTATCTAATGAATAATTTATACAATGCAGTTCATCCACAATGAAGCACGAAAAGCAAATAAGTTTTCTATCTGTTCCGATCGCTCATCTGAAGATACTAATTTGACATTATCACATGAGTTAAAATGTAAATATACGATAATCTTATGATTCACAGACACACGATTTACATCTGCAGCAGATTACAAAAACCAAGGAAAAAAACATCACACAAATAAAGTATGTTGCCAAAAAAGAAACAAAACTTCTTATAAAATTTTGCATCCAACTACAGTTGCCAGCATGCACTGTGTTATTTCAGGAGTTATAGGGGTCTAGTCTGGACACCGGTCGAGATCGATATCGGAAAACCAGTCGGGATTCTCTTTCCACTCGACAGCAGAAGGGAGAGCGAGTCTGGCCCCTTCAAATTCCGTCGGCGGAAAGTGAAGTGGAAATTCAGTGCGGAAGTGACGTTTATAGCAACTAGTCTATCTCACCTCTATATTGCTCCAGGCTCAGAGGAAGGGGCTAGTTTGTTGTCAAAGGGGCTGTTTCGCACGTGCTTATTACTGAGGATGGCGGTAGAAAAAAAAATTCGAGTTCGAGTAAATGGTGAATTTTTCGAAAAAATACGCTGCTGGATTTAGTAAAGAGAATGGAAAAAGAAATGGGGAACGTTAATGGATATTTTAAACGCAGAAAGAAATGGCCTTTTCAAAACTTCAGGTATGTGAAGAAACGTAAACATAATTTTACGTATGATCTTTTGCAAAATGGAAATTTTCTAAAAGGTTACATGTTTGTAAACTATTTGTTAACAGGAATTTTATGATTAAAATACATTATTTTGTCTGGAAAGGTTATGCAACAACGTCATAAGTCAAATCATCGAAATATAGCACCGCGTACGCGTGTTTAATAGTCCTAATGAATTTGAATCAAAAAAAATTTTAATTTTTAACAGCCCATGATTATATCAATAATTTTATTTATTCAGGAATTATACCTATCACGTAGCTACAAATATACTATGTATCGTAGATACTAATAAGCAGTGAGTAAAAATATAACAAATATTTAACAAAAGTAATAGTAAGAAAAATAATTAAATAACTATAGGTTAAATTATAAAACATATTATCTTGCACACACACACGCATATATATATATATTAACATATGCAGTGAAAGGAAATTGCAATACATATTCCTATTTATACCCTTTTAAATCGATCTCACCAGTGACCGTGTGGTAAAATCAATGAACACTGGTAGTTCGGTCAGAGGTCCGAATACTGCGAACGGGTTTGTTGTATTACCAAAATATCTCTGATAACTAATATATCTGTCATTACCAACATATTTCTCGTAATTTCCAAAAGCATAAAAAATAAGGCATACAAAACCTGTTTTAAATAAATACAGGGGTTGGACAAAAATATGGAAACACCTTTAAAAAAACATGTTTCTTTGCTTAATATGGTGTAAGAAACCCGTTGGCATCCAAAACAGCTTGCAGTCTTCTCGGAATGGATAAATACAGTTCCTGTATGTTTGCCAAGGGAATATTATACCATTCTTCCTGCAAAACGGTGGCAAGTTCAGATAACGATGTTGGCGGTGGATAACGAGAACGCACTTTCCGTTCCAATGTAGACCACAAAGGTTCGATAATATTCAGGTCTGGTGACTGTGGTGGCCAAGGGAGATGGGACAACTCATCCTCGTGCTCAGAAAACCAGTCCTGGACAATGTGAGCTGTGTGAACAGAGGATGTGTCGTCTCGGAAGACACCATCACCATCGGGGAACAAAGTTTGTACCATGGGATGAACTTGATCGGCCAAAATGTTCACATAAGTCTTGGCAGTCATGTGCCCTGACACAGTTATCATGGGGCTAGCAGAGAACCACGATATGGCTGCCCGAACCATAACAGAACCCCCGCCATGTTTCACTCTTGGCAACATGCAGTCTGTATTATAGGCTTGAGATGGCGTTCTCCAGACGTAAACTCGGCCAGAAGTGGGAAACAATGTGAAAGAAGACTCGTCAGACCATATTACTCGCTTCCACTCCTCTATAGTTCAGGCTTTATGACTTAAACACCACCTTTTCCTTTTACGGGCATTAGCATCACTGATGACTGGCTTCTCAATTGCAGCACGGCTAGCAATTCCCTGTTTATGAAGCTCCCTTCTAATTCTTTTGGTACTCACAGGGTTCGGTAACACAACATTCATTTCAGCAGTAACTTTTGCAGCTGTGGTCTTCTTATTTTTCGTCACAATTGCCCTTAACGATCGTCTGTCACGATCACTCAGGACACACTTTCGTCCGCGCTGTGATTTAGCAGATGATGTTTTTCCGCGTTTCAAATATGCAGAATAAATCTTCGATACAGTACCTCTTGAAACACTAAACATCTCGGCTACCTTGCTTACGGAAGCACCTACCATACGTGCTCCAACAATTTGCCCACGTTCGAAGTCTGTTAACTCTGACATAATGCAACGACAACATCACATAACAGTACTCCGACAACAACTGAATTGTTTAGCACATTTACGAAGTTGTATAGGTGGCGTCAGTAGTGAAAAACGCCAGCGCCACCTACATATTTCATTAAAATCAATCTTTCTTTTCAAGCATGCATTTCACAAGGTGTTTCCATATTTTTGTCCATCCACTGTAACTATATCTATAATATAATAATAAAAGCAAGTGTAATGTGTCTGTCTGTCTGTCTGACCGAGCTCTCCAGCCAAATCTATCGCACGCAGGGACCTGGAATTTTTTATACGGAAGCACAAAGGGGCTGGCCACCAGACCTCGAAGCTCGATTTTCGATTTTTGAATTAGAAAAATTTTAAAAAAATTATTTATAATTAATTAATCACGGTTTTTTTGACTCACTGATATTATTATTTGTTTTCAAATAACGTTCGATTGTAACAATTGATTTCTTTATTCTAGCGTTAGTTTGCTGTTTTGACGATACATTAAATCGATTAATTACAATTCATTTCTTTTTTGTAGTTTGTGGGGGGGGGAAGAGAGAGAGACAGTCTACATGTCCTACACTACTATTCCTGCGCTATTCATTTATCTGCATTTTCTAAATGCACGGGCAACGCCGGGCGGGTACACCTAGTGTATTATAAATATATTAATATATACAGTGAAAAGAAATTGCAGTACATATTCCTATTTATGCCCTTTTTAAGCAGAGTCGTAGCTAGGATTTTCAGCGCCCAGGGACAACTGAAGATTTCGCGCCCCCTACTGCTTGCCAAGCATGGAAAACATTTAATTCTAAAATGTCGTAACATCAGTTTGGCGCCCCTTGGATTCTGCGCCCGGTGACAGATGGCCCCCTTGCCCCCCTCTAGCTACGCCCCTGAGTGGCTGAGCGGTAAAATCTCCGAACACTGGTAGTGTGGTCCGAGGTTCGAATCCCGCGAACAGGCTGGACGCATGGGCGTCATTACCAATGTATCTGTCATTACCAATATATCATTGGTAATGACAGATATATCATTGGTAACTTCCAGAAGCATAGAAGTTTAAGGCACAGAAAATCTGTTATATATATATATATAAAACTTACAATTAACAGATGCAGTGAAAGAAATTGCAGTACATATATATTTATACCCTTTTTAAATCAATCCCACCAGCGGCCGGTAAAATCGCTGAACACTAGAAGTTCGGTCCAAGTTTGGAATCCCGCGAACGGGCTGGTTGCATGGACGTTCTCGTGGTTTTCCCCATGTGTTACGTGTATATGAGCTAGTTTTCCTTAGAATGTCCTCCACGAAGACAACCATCACTTTAGGCAGATAGCCCTAATTACATAAAATCAAAACTAAGCACTTTTTAGATCTGAATAAATATGCACAAAAGTGATGTAATATCTAAAAGTAGACCACATTAAAAAATCTGATAACTAATTATAAATCTTGCATTATATTGACAAGAATTTAACCGAAAATTATACAGGAATTTAACTTGTTTTATACATGAGCTTCTAGAAACTATTGGAAATTGACATTGATATCGGTACAGTTAAAACTACTTAAATAAATTTTTTAACTCAGAGCAATTTAATGTAAATGTTGAATTTAGGATTGCATACTATGAATTATATACTGCATATTTTTTAATGCATGTCTAATGTATTACATTTTTATACACTACAAAGTCAAATAAAAGTAGAGGGAAATACATTATAATTTAATTCATAAAATTTATAAATTTATAAATTACTCATCAAAACATGAAATTAAGTACATTGTTTAAAAATTACAATTTTAAATTAAAAGTATGCACCCCTTCTTTATATGTGAAATAGGAAAACACCAAATATATTATTTTCACTAAAATTTAATTAAGGCATTTGTGATGTAGAATAAATAAATAATGTAGAATCGTCAGCATCAAATGCGTTATTTCTATAGCGAAATACTCGAGTTTTTCACAAATCTTAAGAAATTAAAATATCTATTACGTGCACTTTCAAAAACAATCCGTGACCTCCGCCGTCCTCAGTGTAGCTCTAAAACGTTAAACGGCAGCTGTCCAGCTGACGGAAAAATTTCCGACGCGTCGATCTCTGTAATGATCGAGACGATGACACCAGACTCGCTCTCTGTCGAGTAGATCGCAAAAAAACGACCCGTTCTTCTATCTCGACGGTGTCCAGACTAGCTGCCATAGACACCTATCGAATACGATCAAAAATTTCTAAATTTTTGTTGAAGTTAGCTGAATAAACATATAAGGTGTAGGGAAAGAAGAAAAAAAATCAACTTGCTAATTCTTTGAGCAGAAAGCTATTGAAGTGATGACTAAGCTATAATAAGGGCCTACAGTCCCTATTGAGCTACTGGCTACAGTCTCCACATTTGTAAGGACCTGCGCTCTTAACAAATCTTGATCTTAATTTATATATATATCAGAGGAGTGGTTGAAGTTATGGCAGTTATGACATTGACCATCTTTGCATTATATGCACAGATATATTGGGGGAAAAAAAAGAAATGTAATTTCGGAAGCCATTGTACACCCGGTTCATTTATGAGTTGAATGTGAAATAAGGGTGTATACGGTTGTTTTTATTTGAAACTTGGGAAACTTTCTTCACTATAGATACCTCTAAAACTTCGACATTTTAATTCCTTTTCTATTTTATCCAATTGATAGTCTGATAAAGGAGTCTTAAGTACGATCTTAATATGCCTCCCAAATTTATTTGTTTGTGTATAGCGATCCAGTATCCAAATATCTAGTAAAAAAAACTTTTTAAAAAATCCTCCTTTAACACGGCCAGAGAATTCAGAATTTGTTTTCATTTATAAAATTTTCAAAACGAAGTGCGAAAATGTAATATCTGGTTTAATCGTTATTGGCTTAATTCTTGGCTGTTGAGAGGGTGCTGAGAATTCTTTCTGCTCAGTCTGTGTATCCATGTCGTTATCATTATCAGACAAATCAACATTAGTAGCATTATTTACATTATGTGCATTGCTACTATTTTTGAAAATTATATTATGCTATATACACTGACTACCAATAAGTATTTGGACACCTGCGATAGAAAAGAAAAACTAACTTCATTCAAAATCAATAGTTGGTAGCCTCCACGAGAGGTAATTACAGTGTGCACCCTCCGGCGCATTCTTTCCACAAGTCTTTGTATGACAGCTAGTGGTATTTTCTTCCACTCGGCTTGGAGAAGACATAGAAGTTCCTTCACCGATTTTGCACGGGTAGGGCACCCCTGAATTCGGTGATGCAACTCATCCCAGAGGTTCTCGATAGGGTTCAGGTCTGGATTCTGGGCAGGCCAGTCCATTCGATGAACTCCATTGGCACCATACTAAGCCTTGGTTAACGTCGAAACATGACAACTAGCATTGTCGTCCTGAAAGTAACAGGGGTCCAACCCGTAAAACTGCCACAACGTAGGAAGCACATTGTCATCCAAAATAGTGCAGTAGGCATCGGAGTTGAGCTTACCATGAATGGGGACCAAGAGTCCCAGCCCATACCAGGAGAAACACCCCCAGACCATAATTCCACCTCCGCCGAACTTGACTGTTGGCACAATGCATTCTGGAAGGAGACATACTCCAGGTAGACGCCAGACCCAGACCCTGCCATCCAAACGGTAAAGGGTGAACCTTGATTCGTCACTCCTAAGAACCCGTTTCCACTGATCTACGGTCCAATTTCGATGTGCTTTGCACCACATTAACCGTGCAGCGCGGTTGGACTTTGTGATCAAAGGCTTATGGGCAGCAGCACGACCATGAAAACCAAGCAGATGTGTTTCCTTACGGATGGTATTCATTGAAACAATACTCCCGGATGCCTGTTGAAACTCGTCGCGGATGAAGGCCATCGGTTGGGTGCGGTTCTTCCGAATTTCTCTGGACAGCACTCGTCGGTCTCTATCACCCTGTTTCGCTGGTCTGCCGACTCGGGGCACATTCCGACAATCACCACTCACCTTCCACTTCTTAAACACATAGGCCACTGTCGATTTTGGGTACTTCAGACGCTAGATATGTCCCTTAAGGATCGGCCACATTTGTGATACCCTATAATTATACCTTTCTCGAAATCAGAGGGCTCCGAACTGCGAGGCATCTTGCATGCGACTAAAGCCGATGCTGTTTCCTACACGATATATACCGGCGGAGTCCGTGAAATACCTTAGAACCGCAGATATCGTCATTTGCATAGGTGTCCAAATACTTATTGTTAGTCAGTGTATAAGCATATATGTTGTATCATTGTGTATGTATAATGCTACAAATGACTAGATTTGTCCTGTAAAGTAACATCAACTTTGCATTTAACTAAAGTTTGACTTTCACTTTTTTCGGAGGATTTGCTTTCATCTTCTGAAGGTATCACTTTAAATCATCGTGTGCGGAGATTTCTGGATACTCGTTAGAGTTGAAATTTATGAGATAATAGCTGCTTTTTATTTAGCATTTTTAGCGATTGTAAACGAATAGAAAATTGATCAATGCTAAAATTCAAGCATTGCAACAAACAAATATCGTCATGCCTCAGTGTGAAACTGGTGACTTCACAATTGATATTTTTTGAATACACGTCAAGCGAAGCGTTAAACATTTTCATCGTCAAAAGTGCTGGCAAACATTTTCACGTACTTGTTAACGATGTTAAATGGCTGAACCTTTTCTTGGTGCTCGCATACGGTATAAAGAAAAGAGCATATAAACTACCTTTTAAAGGAAATAACTGTTGTTATCAAAGAAGCATTGGTTTCGAAAACAGAGTACATCGCCTTGTAAAAGAAAACTACGTAGAGTAATAATTGGTCGTCGAAAGAAAATGTTTACCCGAAAGTCTGATAATATCTCATGTAACTATGCTTCAAAATTAGACACAAATGTATTTTTAGAATAAACGCTTCATATGACATCATCTATTGACAAAAATGCATCAAAGTGAACTAATCATATATGATGCAAACAAGATAATGTTTGCATAATAATTAATTGAAAAAGGCATGCGGACACAAAGGATAAAGATTTAATTCTTTATTAATGGTTATTTTTATTTTGGATCAACAGCGCAAAGTTATACACCTACTTATTCCTCCGAATATAGTTGCATAATATTAGTCACATTTAATAAATAAATGTTGGGATCAGTATTCAATATAGAATTCAAACAACAAAAATCAGCGTTATGTTTTCAAATTTTCACAGGAATAGTTCGACGGCTGTAATGCGTCTTTGGAACTGTCCTGTGTAATACTGACGAATAAATTGTGTTTTGATTCTCCATCAAGTGTTGTCATCAATTGCTTCAAATCCACGAATCTGTAGAATGCAAGAATATTAATACTGAATGTCAGTTACAACAGAACATTTAATAACTTGAAACCTTGAAATTTTTTATAACTTGAATTAAATGTCTCCCGTCATCCTTCAAAGAAACGCATTAAAATTTTTCTTCCAGAGTAAAATATACAAGCTACTTTCGATTTGTATTAACGCAAGTACATATGTGAATTCTAAATCACGCGAAATATTGTAAAAATTGACATGTTTAGAAGAATGTCCATTACTATGAAACATTGTTAAACTTAGCCATTATACTCATTTTGAAACTGTTAGTGAGTTGAATGTCTTAGTAATTTCTAGTTTAAATATTGTTAAGGTAAATACTGTTACTGGGAAGTTGAAGTATTTTTAATGCAAAAGTGTCATAAAGACAAGTAATATGGCAATGAATACCATTTTTTAAAGGCTCCTAATAAGAATATGCCATATTATTTTTTTAGTTGAAAGCATGTGCACAAGTTGTATTAAGTTAGGGATCATAATTGTAGTTTTGGTTATTGTTAAGAAGCTGTATTAAGTGTTAAAAGTAGCTTTCCTTGGGAAAGTTAAAAAAGAAGACTTAAAATTGTTAGATGAGAAACTTGAGTAAGTATAACCGAAATAGAAATCGGAAGATAATTATGGACAGCAAGGAGTACAAAGACATTTTGGAATAACCAAACACACATTTAAAAACGAAGGAACTGAAAGAGAAGCGTTAGAAGAAGTATCAAAGAAAAGAGAATTTTACTTGGAGAAATTAACTTTTCGGACAAGTCGAAAATCTTTAACTCGAATAATCATTTGTAGGAAATTTTAGTGCCAAATTCATCTCTTTGATTTCATGGTACATCACTCATTCTCGCAAATAATTACACTCCTTCTTTTACAAGTACTTAAAATATGCATTATAGAAAATTGTAATTTGTTTTAGGAATGTAATCTGCCTTTTTGTTTGGAATAAAACAAAACTGAGCTGCTTGAAATTCTGTATTTTTATTCCGTGTCTTAATCCGCTTTCTTTAAGAGGCTCAAAGGTAATGATTTTTAAATATTAGTTACTTCAATTTCTTCTGAGAAACAAAGACTAAGAACTAAAGAAAAATAATACTATCTTGACTTTTTTTGTGTTCTTGAATTTAAATTTTAGCTTTAAATCTAGAAGATTATCATTTTTATTTTGTATTTACACTCATTGTTCTGCATAACACATCTTGATTAAGATGTTCTGGTATTAATTAAGTCTAAATACTCTTAACCCAAATTACTATAGCATTTTTCATATAGATTTATAAATAATGCATTAATAAACTACATTTATAGCTTACTTTCACTTCAGTATCTTCATCAAAATCGTCAACTCTATGCTAAAGTTACGAATCTTTACTTTTTGGCTGTTTTCATTTGCATCCATTTTCCAAGCTGTATTTCAGTACTTTATTCAATGTGAAAAGGAAGAAAAGCATATTCTAAAAGTTAATACTATGAAAATTATTGTGTACAAAACTATATTTCGCAAACCCAAGCTCGCGTCAAACGTTTAAATGCATCTTGCTTTGGAAGCAGCAATTTTGGAGTCTCGTGACCTTGATTTGTAGCAATTGTAGCAATTGCAGCAATTTTGCTTTTAAGCAAGAAGAAAGGAGATGAGGACTTTGGTGAACGCCGTTTCCTCCAGTCCGTGAGGATGGTCAATTTTTAACTGGATGTAACGAAATGTATATAATTATTTCAGTTTAAATCATAGAAATTATTATTGTTTTCTGTAAATATTAAAGGGTAACATACAAATTCAAAAATAAAATAACAATTCATGAAAACGAAGAAACTTTTAGAAGATTTCTCATTTTAATATTATTGATATTCAGAAGACAGAAAGAAAATCACGGTTTTCATTTTGATACAGAGGGAAAACTTTATTTTTGCACCTCATAATTATGTGAAAAGCTTAGTCATCTGCTTTACAAGTATTAATAATTTAAAAGAAATTTCTACATTTTTTACTTCAATTGAAATTACTAAAAAATAGACAAAATGCAGTGAGACTTTTGAAAATTAAAAGAAAGTAACTACAAATTTCTTGTCAGTCATTCTATCAAAATTCTAAATGAGAAAAAACTGGGGGAAAAAAATCTGTAATCTTTCAGTTTTTATGTTAAGCCCAAAAGGGCGTCTTCTTCATTTGACACACACATACACTTTTACAGAGAGCATCTGAGCTAATGACCCTTTGGGGAAAAAATATTTAAAAACAGCATATCTTTAGAATTTCCCTCAGATAATCTCGCTTTCTGGAGATAAAAATGTTTTATTAAGTATTGCCACTGTTCGCTTTCAAATCGTTGGGTTTTTTTTAAATCAAAAATTCGTTAAATTTTTACAATATATGAAATTGATAATAAAAAATTCGAAATTCAATCATACAGGTGCCCATGTTCGGTTGGAGGACTACGTTATTCAAAATTTGATAGCTCTAGGTACCGTTCTTTTTTCACAACTCAAGAAACAAACATATATTTATGCAGATGCTTCATTAATTTCTTTAAATATAATACATTGTGATAATATTTGGTGGGCAACAATTTGAAAAGTAATTCAACGCTTTTAGTGATTGGACGCAAAATACCCTTTCGAGACAAATAGCCCTTCTAGGCTAACGACCCTTTGGGCTAATAAATAAAAAGGTTTTCCTTGCGTTTTTTGCTTCCAAAGGCTTCCAAAGCCAAGATTGCCTAAACAAAACTTCAACAAACTATACTTGAAATTAACACTCCATGAAAACACTTTTATTTCAAATAAATCTTACATGTCGAACATGAAACACACAGACAAAGCATTATATATCCACCTAAAAAAAGACAATCGAAAAAGATTGCAGCCGATACCTTACATGATTTTTGAAAGCTTGTAGGGTTTATATTTATTTTAACTAACATTTATTTTAAGCTATCTTTCCTGTTAAGCCTTTACTTTCCCCTGGAATTGCCAATGCCTGAGTATGTAAATTTTAGTAGAACGCGCAGAGTATTCAAATATTTAGCAGAAGTATTTTGAGTTAAACAGAAGGGAAACGAGTTTGTAGGTGTGCTTTCTTGATTCACGAGCGTGCTAGGTAGAAATTTAAGAACTTCGCGTTTCGGCCTGTGTGCCTACTTCGGCAGTTAGTTGAATTCTTTCAACTTCTTATTCAGAAAGTTTGCTGAAATCTCAGCTGTATCTTAGAACGCGGTTAAGTTAGTCACGTTTATAGAGCCTCGTAGGTAGTGACTTGTTATTTATTCATCCTGTTATTTATTTTTAGTTGTACTTTTCTATTTTTATTTAAACGCCGGGTCGGCGTAGTTTGTGAGCGTCAAGTGAACGCATCTGTAACTTCTAAAGTGGAATAAAAAGGGAGATAAACCCTTCTTAAGAGTTTGTGTAATTTCCAGTTCATAGCAGTCACTTCTACTGTCGCGGGCAAGTTGGGGCCACGAGACACCACATTGGAGCCCGAACACTTTACGAACTGAAATGGCCGAAAACTGAATGGAAGCTCCTGTACAATTCCAACAAGAAGAAATGGCGAACCAATTAGAAGGATTTGGATACCTGTTCCAGATGATGAGAGCATCAATCAAGCCAAATGTCAACTTCGACGGAAAAAATTCGGTGGCGATATTTTTAGAAGGTCTAGAAAATCATTTCGAGCTATACCCTGTGACTGAAAGACAAAAGGTTTCCATTGCTACGTCTGCACTAAGAGGACAGGCCTCACTATGGTGGAAGAATATAGGCAAAATTTTATTAGGGGATTTCGGAGGCCAAACATATACCATTGAAAATTTCAAAAATCATTATTAAAGGCCTTCCCCATAGTGAAAGACCGAGCAAAGCTAGAAGCCGAACTATATAGTTTTCATCAAAGAAATATAGAAGAGTTGACGGACTTTATTCTGCGAAAAATTAAGCTGACGGATATGCTGTATGGCAAGAAACTCGACGTGGAGATTATTGAAATAATCTTACCAAGATTGCTACCTGCTGTCCAAGATTACTTCGAAATTCGAAACCCAAGCACCTTGCAGGAACTCTTCGAGTTGGCGGTCAAGTTCCAAAATCGCAGAATAGCGGAAAAAGCTAGAGGGGCATCGTATTCGCAAGGTCTCCGAAGGCAATCCTCAAATGAACAGACCAGAAAACAACTCGCTCTTATGGGGGAAAGAGCTATCAAGCTAACTCATCGAAGCTCGAAGGTCAAGGCCCAAAATGAAAGTTTGAAAACAACCGTCCGCGTACCCAGAAGACAGAAGTTGAAAGGAAAGCTTTAAACGAGTAGAGGGGCCTGTAAAAGCGAGGGTCCAGACTCCGGAAGTTTCGAAAAAAACCCTCAAGAAGATACCTAAATACGGTCGTGGTAAAGAACTCACAATTACCGATTATACAAGTCCTGGTTGGCGATGTACAAGTAGAAGCCCTCATCGATACAGAGGCAGAAGGTAATTTTATGAGTGATACATTTTTTAAGAAGAATTTTAATAGGTTACGATTATTTAAAAATAAAAACACAGAAATCATAGCAGCGCAGGAAAAACTTGTCAATGTATTGGGAAATTATCATTACAAATACAAGTAAAAGATGAAAGCCTTAAAGTATTAATTTTTGTGGTAAAAAATTTGCCAAGTCCAGTTGTTTTAGGCATGGTGTTTTTAAAGGCCGCGAAGGCCAAACTGAAGTTTCAGGAAAATTCAAATATGCTGGAAATGGATCGGAGGGTGGTGGAGCCAGTGAAACAATCACAAGTGGACCTTAGCCATTTAAATGACTATGAAAGCCAAGCCATCCAGCAAGTGGTGAGTACTTTTTCGAACTTGTTTTCAGAACGGCCTGGTATTTGTCAAATTGTTACGCATGATATACAATTAACTGCCGATAAACCCTGTAGGACTAAACCTTACCGGTATGATAAACAGAAAGAACAAATTATCGAAGAACACATTCAGGAAATGTTGAAGAACCAGATAATAACGCCAATAAATAGTGAGTACGCGAATCCAGTCGTACTATGTAGGAAAAAGAATGAGTTCCCTCCCTCGGACAAAAGGGCTTGGAGGTTTGCTATCGATTACAGAAAGCTTAATAGTGTTACTAAATTCCCAGTATCCCCTTTGCCGGTTATAGAGGAAATTATTACGAAAGTCTACGAGGTACATGACTACGTTGGACTTAACGTCTGGCTACTATCAAATAGCTATGAGACCCGAAGACATACATAAAACCGCGTTTATCATAAAATAGGGCACTTATGCATTTTTACGCATGCCTTTGGGTTGTGTTGGGCCCCATCAACATTCCAGAGAGCTATGGACATTGTTCTAAAGCCTGTCCTAGGAAAATCGACTTTAATCTATCTAGACGATATAATTATAACGATTAGTACGTTGGAACAACATATTAAAGATTTAGAAGAGGTTTTTAAGTTATTAAAAGAGGCCAGTCTTACAATTAACGCATCAAAATCCAAGTTCGCGGCTAAAGAACTTAAATATCTGGGGTATAAAATTTCGCAAAATGGTATAGAAACTCAGGATTCAAAAATAAAAGTCATCAAGAATTTCCTACCTCCCAACACCGCCAAGAAACTTTCTTCTTTTCTTGGGTTATGTTCTTATTATCGGTCGTTCATAAAAGATTTTGCGGACATTGTTGAACCGTTGTTAGTAATTAAAAGAAAAAAAAGTAAATTTACGTGGACAGCAGAGGCAAATACTGCATTTGAAAGGTTAAAAGAAGCACTCATCAATGCCCCTGTTTTGAAATTCCCAGAAGGGGACGGAAACCTGGAAATTGGAGCAGATGCGTCGGACTATGCCATAGGTGCGGTTCTCATGCAGAATGGCCATCCTTTGGCATTTTTTAGTAAAACTTTAAACTCTACGCAAAGGAATTATACAGCTACAGAGAGAGAAACATTAGCCGTATTAATGGCTGTACACAAATTTAGAGTTTATTTCGGCAAAGCGCCAGTAACAGTCTTTTCGGATCATGCGGCTGTTGGTAGACTTTACTCGGGAAAAAAACCTAACGCCCAGCTTAATAAGATGGGCTTTAAAACTTCAAGAGTATAACCTAGTAATTAAATATAAACTGGGTAAGGAAAACAATGTTGCTGACGCACTATCTCGTATAAAACTGGACGATGAAGGCAATGAACTCAAACGCGCTGTGTTGACTTCAAAAATTTTAGATTCTAGAGAAACAATTATTGCTGAATTGAAAGCTGATCCTGAATTTGGAAGTCTCTATGCGTATTTGAAACACCCCGAAAGCTTTGAACGCACAGATATCGATGTGATAAGAAGTAGAGCAGAAAACTATGAAATAATAGATTATTTATTATTTTATACGAAAACAACAAACGAAAATTTCGAATATAAACCAGTCATCCCAGCCTCGCTTCGATTAAGCATTTTGAGGGAGTTGCACGAAAAAAAAACAGCGGGCCACCTCGGGGTCAGAAAGACTATAAAAAGGGTACGCGAGGCGGTATATTTCCCGCAATTATACAAAATAGTAACGGCGTATGTCAGGTCCTGCAATCAATGTCAGTTAATAAATGATATTAATTACAGCCCGGCCGGGTACTTAAATAGCATTTGCGCTACATTTCCGAATGAAATTTTAGGCATAAATCTTCTTGGTCCTTTCCCCCAGAGTGAGTTAAATAAAAATCGTTTTCCTTTTAGTAATTGTAGATCATTTTTCAAAATGAACAGAAATTGTTCCACTTAAACGCGCGTCAGCCAAAACAGTCGCATATGCATTCTTACACAGATACATTTTAAAATACGGTGCACCGATAAAAGTCATTAGCGATAACGGTAAACAATTCGTTAGCCAAATTTTTGAAAACATTTGCACTGGACTTGGCATACGCCATATCAAAATGGTTCCGTATAGACCACAGGCAAACATCGCAGAAAGAGTTAATAAAAATATTGTAAAAATAATTCGAAGTTATGTTAGCACACATCACAAGCGCTGGGATGGCTACATAAATGAGTTAGCTTATGCTTTAAGAGCAGCAAATCATGATAGTACTGGAAAAACTCCAGCAGAATTATTTTTAGGACGGAAGTTAATTACGCCACTAGATAAATTATTCTTTGTGCAACAAAGGGAACAAGAATTCAAACAAAAAGATATACAGAAGCTTATTGATCAGGCGATTTAAAGTTCGGATACGGCAAGAAATAGACAGAAACTGTACTATGATCGAAAACGCCGTGAAGCAGATTTTAAAGTTGGGGATAAAGTGTTAAAGTGGAAATTTTCCTCATCAAGTGCGCCATATAATTTCACTGCAAAGTTGGCTCCAAAATTTGAAGGCCCCTATGTAATTCAGGAAATCAAGGGAGTCGTATTGTACCTTAAGAACGAGAGAGGGGAAATCTGTAAAGCAAGTCCCGACCAGATGAAAAAATATTATAATCAAAATTATTTTGAAATCCTTAAAAGTTTCTTGCAGGACTCAAGCGCAAAAGAAGTGGAAGGTCCAGAAGTAACGCCACTCCCTCCACCACCCAAGAAGCAAAGAACAGAAGAGGAACTTAGCCCTTCTTCAAGTCATTATAGGGTCCCGAAAAAAAGAAAGGAAAATGGTCAGACTCCAGCATTCAAGAAATACAAGAAATCAACGCCGCCGCGTAAAGAATCTTTGGTAAATAGGAAAAGACCAGTTACAACGTCCCGCAGTAGAAATTCTGCGTCGAGGAAATCACTTCCAGGCCCAGATAGTCAGGAGCAAACAAGGCCGCCGTTCACGAGATCAAAAAGACAGAAGGAGGAACAAAAAGACCACCACCAACAGAAGAAATTCAAGCAAGATTCCAGACCGGAGGCCGCCAAGACCAGCTGTCCAGGGGCAAAACGGAAAAGACAGGAACCCGAAGACTACCACTCCAAGAGGCCGGCGTACAGATGGCGAAAAAGAAAAGTCTCTATGGACAAACCTCGAAGAACCCAAAAGCAGCGAGTGACTTCTATGAATTCCATAACGTGGGATCAATTCTGCAGAAGAGGATGTCGGAGTTCCAATCATCGAAAACTCAAAGATAAGTTAAAATCTTCTATAAATTTTTCTTTTGTTCCGAAATGTTTTGCGTAAATACGAAGTTCTATGTTTTGACGGACGTCAATTTGTCTCGGTTGAGACTTAGTTTTATTTTACTTTATTTAGCTAAGGCAAAAGTATTATTTTCTTTAAGTATAAAATCTAAGAGCAAGCCGTTCCTGTTGGTCGAAAGACTAATTCTGTTATGTTAAAGCCAAAATTTGGCCGAAAGTAAAATAACTTCGTATTTTTGTATTAATGAAAAATTTAGTTTCAGTGCCGCCAGCTTGGCGAAGAATGCGTGAAGTAAAAATTTATTTTTATCTTATTCATTTTATGGTAAATTGTAAAAATCATATGTATTAGAATCTTGTAAATATATGTAAATACTTGAAAGTTATGTAAAAGTAGAATTTAGTCTAGAATCATAAAATTTTAGATGCTAAAAGTAAATACTCGAAAGAAAGGAGTTCAAATTTAAGTATTAAACTGTAGATAAAATCATGCTTTAGAGCGGAAGCCTGCATGTCTAAACATGAATGAGGGGGAATTTAGAATGACCGTGTTTTGTAGGGTTCTCCACCTACACTTGAATTTTAAGAATGTTAAACATAGCTCATCGAGTTTCAGTATGTCGATTAAAGTGTGTCTATTTGGTCGTTGAATTCTAACAAATCATTGTGGTTAGGGGAAGTGTTGTAATACTAAAACACGAATATTCCCGTTTGACACCACACATGGTGGACAACCAGGGTAAAGTTAAATTCATGTTTGAATACTTGAATGAATGTGAATTAAACAGTTAATTAAGGAAAATAAAACGATCAAAAACGAAAACTTTATCCAGTGTTAAGAAAGTGTAAATCATAATGTATTTGGAATATACTGATACTTATTCCTTCCAGATGCTGGAAGGAAGAGAAAAGATTGATTGCTGAAGACCAGGAAAGTTTTCTGTAAGAAGAGATGGTAAAATTATGTACCTACAGATATTTATTCTAATTTTTGAGAAAACAGTTTGTTTTATGTAAAAGAGGCTCTTCAGTTTTAGTTCAGAATATGGAAACTTTTTCAACAGGTCGTTTCTAGGACCTGCTTCTAACATTTATTTTAAGCTATCTTTCCTGTCAAGCCTTTACATTTCCCTGGAATTGCCAATGCCAGAGTATGTAAATTTTAGTAGAACGCGCAGAGTATTCAAATTTTTAGCAGAAGTATTTTGAGTTAAATAGAAGGGAAACGAGTTTGTAGGTGTGCTTTCTTGATTCACGAGCGTGAAGGTTGCTAGGTAGAAATTTAAGAACCGCGCGTTTCGGCCTGTGCCTACTTCGGCAGTTAGTTGAATTCTTTCAACTTCTTATTCAGAAAGTTTGCTGAAATCTCAGCTGTATCTTAGAACGCGGTTAAGTTAGTCACGTTTATAGAGCCTCGTAGGTAGTGACTTGTTATTTATTCATCCTGTTATTTATTTTTAGTTGTACTTTTCTATTTTTATTTAAACGCCGGGTCGGCGTAGTTTGTGAGCGTCAAGTGAACGCATCTGTAACTTCTAAAGTGGAATAAAAAGGGAGATAAACCCTTCTTAAGAGTTTGTGTAATTTCCAGTTCATAGCAGTCACTTCTACTGTCGCGGGCAAGTTGGGGCCACGAGACACCACATTGGAGCCCGAACACTTTACGAACTGAAATGGCCGAAAACTGAATGGAAGCTCCTGTACAATTCCAACAAGAAGAAATGGCGAACCAATTAGAAGGATTTGGATACCTGTTCCAGATGATGAGAGCATCAATCAAGCCAAATGTCAACTTCGACGGAAAAAATTCGGTGGCGATATTTTTAGAAGGTCTAGAAAATCATTTCGAGCTATACCCTGTGACTGAAAGACAAAAGGTTTCCATTGCTACGTCTGCACTAAGAGGACAGGCCTCACTATGGTGGAAGAATATAGGCAAAATTTTATTAGGGGATTTCGGAGGCCAAACATATACCATTGAAAATTTCAAAAATCATTATTAAAGGCCTTCCCCATAGTGAAAGACCGAGCAAAGCTAGAAGCCGAACTATATAGTTTTCATCAAAGAAATATAGAAGAGTTGACGGACTTTATTCTGCGAAAAATTAAGCTGACGGATATGCTGTATGGCAAGAAACTCGACGTGGAGATTATTGAAATAATCTTACCAAGATTGCTACCTGCTGTCCAAGATTACTTCGAAATTCGAAACCCAAGCACCTTGCAGGAACTCTTCGAGTTGGCGGTCAAGTTCCAAAATCGCAGAATAGCGGAAAAAGCTAGAGGGGCATCGTATTCGCAAGGTCTCCGAAGGCAATCCTCAAATGAACAGACCAGAAAACAACTCGCTCTTATGGGGGAAAGAGCTATCAAGCTAACTCATCGAAGCTCGAAGGTCAAGGCCCAAAATGAAAGTTTGAAAACAACCGTCCGCGTACCCAGAAGACAGAAGTTGAAAGGAAAGCTTTAAACGAGTAGAGGGGCCTGTAAAAGCGAGGGTCCAGACTCCGGAAGTTTCGAAAAAAACCCTCAAGAAGATACCTAAATACGGTCGTGGTAAAGAACTCACAATTACCGATTATACAAGTCCTGGTTGGCGATGTACAAGTAGAAGCCCTCATCGATACAGAGGCAGAAGGTAATTTTATGAGTGATACATTTTTTAAGAAGAATTTTAATAGGTTACGATTATTTAAAAATAAAAACACAGAAATCATAGCAGCGCAGGAAAAACTTGTCAATGTATTGGGAAATTATCATTACAAATACAAGTAAAAGATGAAAGCCTTAAAGTATTAATTTTTGTGGTAAAAAATTTGCCAAGTCCAGTTGTTTTAGGCATGGTGTTTTTAAAGGCCGCGAAGGCCAAACTGAAGTTTCAGGAAAATTCAAATATGCTGGAAATGGATCGGAGGGTGGTGGAGCCAGTGAAACAATCACAAGTGGACCTTAGCCATTTAAATGACTATGAAAGCCAAGCCATCCAGCAAGTGGTGAGTACTTTTTCGAACTTGTTTTCAGAACGGCCTGGTATTTGTCAAATTGTTACGCATGATATACAATTAACTGCCGATAAACCCTGTAGGACTAAACCTTACCGGTATGATAAACAGAAAGAACAAATTATCGAAGAACACATTCAGGAAATGTTGAAGAACCAGATAATAACGCCAATAAATAGTGAGTACGCGAATCCAGTCGTACTATGTAGGAAAAAGAATGAGTTCCCTCCCTCGGACAAAAGGGCTTGGAGGTTTGCTATCGATTACAGAAAGCTTAATAGTGTTACTAAATTCCCAGTATCCCCTTTGCCGGTTATAGAGGAAATTATTACGAAAGTCTACGAGGTACATGACTACGTTGGACTTAACGTCTGGCTACTATCAAATAGCTATGAGACCCGAAGACATACATAAAACCGCGTTTATCATAAAATAGGGCACTTATGCATTTTTACGCATGCCTTTGGGTTGTGTTGGGCCCCATCAACATTCCAGAGAGCTATGGACATTGTTCTAAAGCCTGTCCTAGGAAAATCGACTTTAATCTATCTAGACGATATAATTATAACGATTAGTACGTTGGAACAACATATTAAAGATTTAGAAGAGGTTTTTAAGTTATTAAAAGAGGCCAGTCTTACAATTAACGCATCAAAATCCAAGTTCGCGGCTAAAGAACTTAAATATCTGGGGTATAAAATTTCGCAAAATGGTATAGAAACTCAGGATTCAAAAATAAAAGTCATCAAGAATTTCCTACCTCCCAACACCGCCAAGAAACTTTCTTCTTTTCTTGGGTTATGTTCTTATTATCGGTCGTTCATAAAAGATTTTGCGGACATTGTTGAACCGTTGTTAGTAATTAAAAGAAAAAAAAGTAAATTTACGTGGACAGCAGAGGCAAATACTGCATTTGAAAGGTTAAAAGAAGCACTCATCAATGCCCCTGTTTTGAAATTCCCAGAAGGGGACGGAAACCTGGAAATTGGAGCAGATGCGTCGGACTATGCCATAGGTGCGGTTCTCATGCAGAATGGCCATCCTTTGGCATTTTTTAGTAAAACTTTAAACTCTACGCAAAGGAATTATACAGCTACAGAGAGAGAAACATTAGCCGTATTAATGGCTGTACACAAATTTAGAGTTTATTTCGGCAAAGCGCCAGTAACAGTCTTTTCGGATCATGCGGCTGTTGGTAGACTTTACTCGGGAAAAAAACCTAACGCCCAGCTTAATAAGATGGGCTTTAAAACTTCAAGAGTATAACCTAGTAATTAAATATAAACTGGGTAAGGAAAACAATGTTGCTGACGCACTATCTCGTATAAAACTGGACGATGAAGGCAATGAACTCAAACGCGCTGTGTTGACTTCAAAAATTTTAGATTCTAGAGAAACAATTATTGCTGAATTGAAAGCTGATCCTGAATTTGGAAGTCTCTATGCGTATTTGAAACACCCCGAAAGCTTTGAACGCACAGATATCGATGTGATAAGAAGTAGAGCAGAAAACTATGAAATAATAGATTATTTATTATTTTATACGAAAACAACAAACGAAAATTTCGAATATAAACCAGTCATCCCAGCCTCGCTTCGATTAAGCATTTTGAGGGAGTTGCACGAAAAAAAAACAGCGGGCCACCTCGGGGTCAGAAAGACTATAAAAAGGGTACGCGAGGCGGTATATTTCCCGCAATTATACAAAATAGTAACGGCGTATGTCAGGTCCTGCAATCAATGTCAGTTAATAAATGATATTAATTACAGCCCGGCCGGGTACTTAAATAGCATTTGCGCTACATTTCCGAATGAAATTTTAGGCATAAATCTTCTTGGTCCTTTCCCCCAGAGTGAGTTAAATAAAAATCGTTTTCCTTTTAGTAATTGTAGATCATTTTTCAAAATGAACAGAAATTGTTCCACTTAAACGCGCGTCAGCCAAAACAGTCGCATATGCATTCTTACACAGATACATTTTAAAATACGGTGCACCGATAAAAGTCATTAGCGATAACGGTAAACAATTCGTTAGCCAAATTTTTGAAAACATTTGCACTGGACTTGGCATACGCCATATCAAAATGGTTCCGTATAACCACAGGCAAACATCGCAGAAAGAGTTAATAAAAATATTGTAAAAATAATTCGAAGTTATGTTAGCACACATCACAAGCGCTGGGATGGCTACATAAATGAGTTAGCTTATGCTTTAAGAGCAGCAAATCATGATAGTACTGGAAAAACTCCAGCAGAATTATTTTTAGGACGGAAGTTAATTACGCCACTAGATAAATTATTCTTTGTGCAACAAAGGGAACAAGAATTCAAACAAAAAGATATACAGAAGCTTATTGATCAGGCGATTTAAAGTTCGGATACGGCAAGAAATAGACAGAAACTGTACTATGATCGAAAACGCCGTGAAGCAGATTTTAAAGTTGGGGATAAAGTGTTAAAGTGGAAATTTTCCTCATCAAGTGCGCCATATAATTTCACTGCAAAGTTGGCTCCAAAATTTGAAGGCCCCTATGTAATTCAGGAAATCAAGGGAGTCGTATTGTACCTTAAGAACGAGAGAGGGGAAATCTGTAAAGCAAGTCCCGACCAGATGAAAAAATATTATAATCAAAATTATTTTGAAATCCTTAAAAGTTTCTTGCAGGACTCAAGCGCAAAAGAAGTGGAAGGTCCAGAAGTAACGCCACTCCCTCCACCACCCAAGAAGCAAAGAACAGAAGAGGAACTTAGCCCTTCTTCAAGTCATTATAGGGTCCCGAAAAAAAGAAAGGAAAATGGTCAGACTCCAGCATTCAAGAAATACAAGAAATCAACGCCGCCGCGTAAAGAATCTTTGGTAAATAGGAAAAGACCAGTTACAACGTCCCGCAGTAGAAATTCTGCGTCGAGGAAATCACTTCCAGGCCCAGATAGTCAGGAGCAAACAAGGCCGCCGTTCACGAGATCAAAAAGACAGAAGGAGGAACAAAAAGACCACCACCAACAGAAGAAATTCAAGCAAGATTCCAGACCGGAGGCCGCCAAGACCAGCTGTCCAGGGGCAAAACGGAAAAGACAGGAACCCGAAGACTACCACTCCAAGAGGCCGGCGTACAGATGGCGAAAAAGAAAAGTCTCTATGGACAAACCTCGAAGAACCCAAAAGCAGCGAGTGACTTCTATGAATTCCATAACGTGGGATCAATTCTGCAGAAGAGGATGTCGGAGTTCCAATCATCGAAAACTCAAAGATAAGTTAAAATCTTCTATAAATTTTTCTTTTGTTCCGAAATGTTTTGCGTAAATACGAAGTTCTATGTTTTGACGGACGTCAATTTGTCTCGGTTGAGACTTAGTTTTATTTTACTTTATTTAGCTAAGGCAAAAGTATTATTTTCTTTAAGTATAAAATCTAAGAGCAAGCCGTTCCTGTTGGTCGAAAGACTAATTCTGTTATGTTAAAGCCAAAATTTGGCCGAAAGTAAAATAACTTCGTATTTTTGTATTAATGAAAAATTTAGTTTCAGTGCCGCCAGCTTGGCGAAGAATGCGTGAAGTAAAAATTTATTTTTATCTTATTCATTTTATGGTAAATTGTAAAAATCATATGTATTAGAATCTTGTAAATATATGTAAATACTTGAAAGTTATGTAAAAGTAGAATTTAGTCTAGAATCATAAAATTTTAGATGCTAAAAGTAAATACTCGAAAGAAAGGAGTTCAAATTTAAGTATTAAACTGTAGATAAAATCATGCTTTAGAGCGGAAGCCTGCATGTCTAAACATGAATGAGGGGGAATTTAGAATGACCGTGTTTTGTAGGGTTCTCCACCTACACTTGAATTTTAAGAATGTTAAACATAGCTCATCGAGTTTCAGTATGTCGATTAAAGTGTGTCTATTTGGTCGTTGAATTCTAACAAATCATTGTGGTTAGGGGAAGTGTTGTAATACTAAAACACGAATATTCCCGTTTGACACCACACATGGTGGACAACCAGGGTAAAGTTAAATTCATGTTTGAATACTTGAATGAATGTGAATTAAACAGTTAATTAAGGAAAATAAAACGATCAAAAACGAAAACTTTATCCAGTGTTAAGAAAGTGTAAATCATAATGTATTTGGAATATACTGATACTTATTCCTTCCAGATGCTGGAAGGAAGAGAAAAGATTGATTGCTGAAGACCAGGAAAGTTTTCTGTAAGAAGAGATGGTAAAATTATGTACCTACAGATATTTATTCTAATTTTTGAGAAAACAGTTTGTTTTATGTAAAAGAGGCTCTTCAGTTTTAGTTCAGAATATGGAAACTTTTTCAACAGGTCGTTTCTAGGACCTGCTTCTAACATTTATTTTAAGCTATCTTTCCTGTCAAGCCTTTACATTTCCCTGGAATTGCCAATGCCAGAGTATGTAAATTTTAGTAGAACGCGCAGAGTATTCAAATTTTTAGCAGAAGTATTTTGAGTTAAATAGAAGGGAAACGAGTTTGTAGGTGTGCTTTCTTGATTCACGAGCGTGAAGGTTGCTAGGTAGAAATTTAAGAACCGCGCGTTTCGGCCTGTGCCTACTTCGGCAGTTAGTTGAATTCTTTCAACTTCTTATTCAGAAAGTTTGCTGAAATCTCAGCTGTATCTTAGAACGCGGTTAAGTTAGTCACGTTTATAGAGCCTCGTAGGTAGTGACCTGTTATTTATTTTTAGTTGTACTTTTCTATTTTTATTTAACCGCCGGGTCGGCGTAATTTGTGAGCGTCAAGTGAACGCATCTGTAACTTCTAAAGTGGAATAAAAAGGGAGTTAAACCCTTCTTAAGAGTTTGTGTAATTTCCAGTTCATAGCAGTCACTACTACTGTCGCGGGCAAGTTGGGGCCACGTGACACCACAAGCTGAACCCTTGCTGCCAATTTTAATGATGTATTATTTAAACATAAAAAAATAATAATTCATGCTGCATGTCATCCGGTGAAAAGAGAATTGTATATTTTTAAAATTATTTTCTTTCAGCGGTCGAGCGTTAAAGTCGATGAACTGATAGTTCAGTCCGAGGTTCGAATCCCGCGAACGTGCTGACTGCATGGGGGCTTTCGTGAATTTCCCCCATGTGTAACTTGTATACGGGCCAGTATCCTTTTGAAAGTCCTCCACGAAGGCATTCCTTCACGAATATATTATGCGAGAAAATTAATTTTGGTTGTTACTTTGTGGATAGGCATGGCTGATACAGACATCTGTTATTCCATTTTATTTCCTAAACAAGAATTTCTTGATTATGGCTTTTGCTTCTGCGTTACAAAGCTTAACTAATCCTGATTTTTGGTGACAAGTAGTAATAGAATCAGCGTTAAATGGAGCTACTTTCATGAAATCTTTCAAAGCTCACACCTTTTGGAATTTGAAGTAGGATCTTTGCTTAGATTTATTTCCTGTGCAAAAATAAATGGATTATTTTGCTTCTATATTTAACGCATTGTCGACACCATATAAAATGAAAGCAAAGTTGCCAGATTCTGATTTTCAGTATTTTAAAAGTGATAAAAGAACGGTGAAACGTTTAAAGTTTGAAAACATGAACCTCCAGTGATTCGGGTGATATCCTGACAACACTTTTGTTAATTATGAGCCATGAGCGTAATATGCGATCTTTACAAGAGAGAATGAGTTGAAAGAAGTATCTTGTTTGTCATAATTATTTTCCTGAAAGAATCTTCATCATATTGTGATCATTCTTCATAAATATATGATCTTCATCTTACTTTTCCTTAGTTTTAAGTACCTTATATTTACAAATGTATAAAGCATAGCAGCACAATTTAAATCAGATTAAATAAAAAACATATTTTAAGGGATAAGATTTTTATCCTAAAAGGAGAGTTTGTCTAAATAAAAAAAATTTGATTTTGCTGTTGAGTTGTATATGGCATTAGTGTGAAGAAAATGAAAAGTAGCTTGTGACTAACGGAATTTGAACAGAAATTAAAAAACAAACGCAATGTTACGGCACATAATACGAAGATTTGCAGAGAATCATTGGTGATACTCATAGCAAATAATGTTGTGTTTTAGTTATCAACATATTTCCTTGGTTTTTTCTTACTTAGAAATGTACTTAAAAATGTTTTTCTAGGAGAAGTTAAAAATTACCTAATGTAAATAAATCATGTCTAAAAAATATTAAGTTGAAAGGGAAACTTCTCTTTGAAAGTAGTGTACTCACGTAAAAACTTTGCTGCAATTTGCATCAAAAAGCACTTTTTGATAGTCCAAAAGCTATTAGCTACTTTCAGCAGAATTATAAATCTCTTCAAAAGGGAAGTCATTAGAACCAATATTCATTCTTTGAAAAACAATAGATGCGGATAAATTACGGAAGTATGTATTAATAATCTTGCGGAAGTGAAAGTCAGGGGAAAACGAAAGTGAGCAAAGCAGGATCAAGATGAGTGTATGGTTGGAGATTATCAAAATAATGCCTTCAATCTTCCTCTTTCACATTCAGCTAAGTAGAAATCGTTGCTTTAAAATTCATAGATAAACGATATGTCTTATCAATGAATCATCGATAACATATCAATTTTATCTCCTCCGGGGTTGGAAAACTGAATTTTTATTGCAATTATTAATTTATTTCCGTTGCCATCTTCAAATGTATATCGGCGCTTTCCATTTGTATCTTTAAAAGCATGTTTTATCAATTATTTTTCAAGTCATTATATAAATACAAGATGTAAGCATTCTGCTTTAAACTAATGACTCGTAGAACATAAGTAAAACAGACGATCCAACATTAGAAACAAATTTACTTGACATTAGTGTAGCAACTATAATTTGTGCATAGATCAGTCTATGATACAATAATAATAATATCATCGGTTGAAAAGCATTTAAATGAATTTTACTTGTGTATTCCTTATGAAAATCGTCATTAAAGAGAATATTTAAACAACATACTAAATCCTCCTTTTAACTCGTTCTAGTTGATAGCTCCTTTTAAAAGCAAATAAATAAACAAAGCAAATGTTCTTCTGGTAAAAGGAAAAGTCGAGCTAAGAATAATCATGTTTTCTTCTGTCAAACAAATGTTGAAATAAAATCTAACGAGGTTCGTTATTATGCATCTTCCATGCAGTGCATCATTAATTTCCGAAAATAAAATAGAAAAAGCAAGATCTTTGCTATCCTTCGTTTCTTGAAGAAGTCAACAGAATTACAATGGTTTGTAATTAATTGTCCTGACGAAATGGCAACGGTGAATAATTTCGAAATGTCCACATTCATCGCATTAATGACGGAGATCAGCATTTATTGTCTAAGCAGTCGTTAAACGTGCGCTTTCTTTCAGTAATGTTTTTTAACGTTTTCTAGGAACACTTTAGACATACAGATTAAGCTGCAAAAGGAATTTTTAAATGGTTGGATATTTTGAATTTAAAAGAGAAACTTAGAAATGAGCTAATAGTATAAAAATGAAATAAAAGCAATATAAGCAAGTTAGCCAAGTATTATAGTAAACGTAATTTCATGTAAAATAATTTCTTTTACGGTTATTAAAAATAGTATTAATTTATTTTGCTTCTTTAATAAACAGAGACGAAATCTTGTAGTAAGAAATACTAAGATCGTTTTTGGAAAAAGTAAATTTTTTTTGCTATCGAATACCAATTTACAAAATAACATTCATTAGAATCTTTTGTTTAAACTTGAAATAATATTTCAAGTACTGCTTTCAGAGTCATTGCTGTCTGAGTTTTGAAATTCTTTTCAAAAGAAGAGTTTCTTAAACAAATTAATTCGTATGATGAGAAAATTAAACATTTTATAGTCACATGCTTGATATAAAATATAAAAACAAAATCCCGTTTTAAAATACATGGTTTTTAATTTAATGGATTGAAAATAAAACAGTATTTTAGCTATCATAATATTTTTGGTCATACTATATGGTTAAAAATAAAATCATGTGAATGCATTAAATAATCTTATTTTAAATAAAACATTTAAAGAGCAAATTAAGCGATCTAAATATAATTCCTATTTTATGTGTCCTTTCTGTTCCGTCGCTTCTATTATTTCTTTGAATTCTGTTAATATCCTATAACAATTCGCGTGTGAAAGTCCCAGATTTTACTTTAAGTCACGTATGACTGCAGCATTACGATAATTACGGAATTACCAATTTATTTTCCAGATCGTTTAATTGAAACAGATTAACTTAAAAATGTGTTTCATTTATTTTATTTAAAGCTTTTTAGTCAAGTAGTTAGTGCAATTTAGTAAAATGCGGAAAAGATATACAGAAGAAAAAACGAAGGAATATGATTATTGCGTTTGATTTGCGTCAGTTTGCATTCAATTAATTTAAATTTCTTTTTAATTTGGAAACACGATTTCATCACCATTTAAAATCGTGGAGCTACAACAATAAAAGATTAAATCTTTTGTTACAAAATCCATCGTTATAGCAACTGCAAAGTATATAAAAACTATCAAATGTTTTATGAGAAACCACTAAGAATCGGCCGAACACAACAGGAAATTCTGAAACAAAACATTCATTTAGATCACAATTTCTTGTTTTATTTGATGATCCAACGATCAATATTCCGCGATAATTAGTTTGACCTAACTTCCCTTAGGCCATGAAACACTTGTCTAATTTTTCTTCGAGAATTTACCTTAGAATTCAGTAACAAAAATTCAGTACAATAATCGTAAAATCGACCAAAGTTTATTTGCCCATCGTCTGAAAGTTTCAAAACTTAAATGTTTACAGAATTTAACCCCTGCTTCTCGAAGGCTGTGAATACGAAAATGCTTTAAATACAAGCACCTAAACCAAAAATTACAAACCAAAATAGTAGACTGCGGATGAATAACACGATTTCCACTTAAGCATGATTTCTAATGTCCATACTAATGTCGATTTGAAATGGGCACTTCAAGGTTATAGCTACCTTATTTACGATCGTAACATGTGTCATCATCGCCACCCAGAGGGAACTGAGGGATTTTAACAAACTAAAGAATTCAACCTTTTTTCCGCAGCGGTTGTTTCCAAGACTATGCGTCAGGAAAGGGCCTTGAAGTATCTACTTTAAAGTAACATAGTATTGCAAAAACCAGAACTCATTGAAAACTAGCACACTATCTGAAGCAGCTGAAATGTGGGATTTACATCGCTATTATCTCAGTTGCTAACTTACATTCTGTAACTTTCCTTCTAACTTAATTCTCGCTCATTATTTAAACTCACTTAATTTGTATATATGGCAGAACTGATGGCTTGAAGTAAAAGTGCAAGAAAATTAAACATAATAAACAACGATTTAATTAAACTAAACCTTAGAATATGCTATTAATTTTTATTTTCTCAAGTAATTTAAAATGCTAATTTTAATATCTAAATTTTACATATTAAATCATCGATCACACTTAGATTGATTTCGAAGTGTGTTATATATTAGAAACAAATCTAAATTAGATACCATTTTGTGTATTCATATTGTTGCTTTTCTAGGATTTCGTGGATTTGGAGTGACTGATGACAACACTTGATGAAGAATCGAAATACAATTTATTAACCAGTACTACTCAGGACACCTCCAAACACAAGTCGTCGAAAACCTACGACAAACAATTTGAAACAGTCAGCCTTAAAACTATCAAGCTGTAACGGTGAAGACAGCTCCACGGAAAAACACTAGAGTACAGCTCTCAACTTGATTCAGTCGTTTTCGGAACTCAACGTACTCTGAAGACTCTCCACGCTACAACTCGCGATGCACTCTATGATACACTTGATAGTCTCAACGATGCACACTCTCGATGCTTTAACTCGCGATACTCTCGATGACCAACTCGTAAACAACAGACTTGTAGACTCGTAAACATTCCTCGTACAAACAGGGTTTATGTAGCTTTTGGCCTGCCTTCGAGAGTACTCTGGACCAAACCGGTAAGAATTCGTTCTAGAATGTTCTCCATCCGTCTATGGCATATCGCCAATTTTGAACCAATTTCCGAATGAGAAACTTCGCGCCAAATTTGGTAACTCTGCCTTCCCTTGCCATTTTCTGGCAACCCTAAACCCGCCTTGTGGGAAAGCTATCTTACCGCGGTTGGTGTTTTGTAACAGCATACATTATAGCACAGAGATATTCTGAAACAATTGTGTTCTGGATTACATGATATTCTATCTTAATGTTACATTTATATTTTGCAAATTTTTAGGATACTGTCAAACAGTTTTGCATACGAAAGGAAGATTATTGCAGCAAAAATCAGACAAAACTCGTGAATTTCTTGAGATGTCAGTACAAGAGAAAAAAACGAGAAGTTTTATGAAGAAAAATGCGCTGCTGTTGTAATGGATTTAGAAGGAGGGGGAAAGAATTCCTTCCTTTATATTTGTTCTTATAAAAGGTACTCTAGGAATTGAGCATATTTTATATCTTCAATTAATAACGGTTTACTTATTTCTTAACTATATTAAACAGGTAAAACTCATCCAGTCTTTGTATGTGTCATAATTAGTCTAAGCAGTTAATGTTTTATATGACAGAACTAGGAGAGATAAAGTATAAATGTAAACAATCTAACGTAATCCTAATTGGCTCTGAACGGGAAAGGAGCATCTCCAAGGAAGCGATAAATATTCCATCCTCGTCATAGGTTGTATAACTTGAACCCCGTGAAAGAGAAAGACGGGGAGAAAATCATCATAAGGCTAAAAATAATAACAACAATGACGGAGTGGGCGCAGAAAGAGGAGGAGAAGGATAATCGGCGTGGGAGGGAGCTCAGTAAAGAGGGGGGCAACGTAGGGTGAATAATGGGGCAAGACCCCTCGCCGCTCGGTGGGTGATTCTTCCGGAAATTCGGGATCGCGGCAGACAGGAACTGCGGGAAATGGAGCCGAAGAAGCATATTCTCATCAATCATTGGTGCGCTGGGAATTTTTTTTTATTATTATTTACTGTTGTTGCATTTTTTATTCCTAGTTTTTTAATCCAACTGAAGTTTTTGGTGAATGTGCAATTTTTTGTAGAATTACTAAAAAAAATGTGCATATCTTTAATATTTGCATTCACATTGTGTACTACTACATGCTATTCGTTCAGCCAGTTGTAATTTTTTAAACACATTTGTAGACGTGTATGAAAGAAAAAAAAAAGTGAATTTCAGTTGAGTGCTATAAAGAAAAACAATTGAATGTTTATAACATAGAAGGTAGAACAATAGTAAACCAAACTTTCTCCATCTATCTTCTGAAATATTTTTCTTTATAACCTACTTGAAAAGAGGAGCTTTTGAGAAAAGCGTTTAGTCTCTTTATTCATTAATATTCTTAAGAATTTTTGTGCCTACAGAGAAATAGAATTTCTTGGCAATAAGCAACTCAAGCGATCATTTGTCCAATAGAATCTTTCATGATTACGTGTCTCTGAATTATCATTAGTTTATTAAACTATAATTTGCTTTGAAAGCCTGGTTTAGATCACTGATTTTCAGATTTAAAGTTTTACTCAACTATAGTAATAGGCGAACTGATGAATGGTGTAATAAAAAATTCTAAATAGAGAAGAAAGGGGTACCGAAGAATAGAAAACTTAGCTATTATTACGGTCCTTTCCGTTAAGTGTCACCGTTTACTATTGTGCATGTTTCATTTTAAGAAATGATAAACTGGCGATTAATTAACTGTGAAGACGCTGATTATCAATAGATTATTACTTACAGTAAAAGATATTACAACTCAAATGCTATAATAAGGAAATTTTATATCATGCACGAGCATAATGCATTCCACTTACAAAAACAAACATTAACTGTCCATTTAACATTTAACAGGCCGCCCAGAAGGTATAGTGGTTAGGGTAAACGACTGCGATACCAAAGCGCCCGGGTTCTAACCCGGAGAAGACATAGTTGTAACTGTCATAGGCGTCAAAGGCCATACCATAACATTTAACAGTTCAATTGATTAGGTTTGTGCCTTCACGCCTTCAGTGGGAAAGTTTCAACGAGGCTCCTGGGGAGTCGGATAGTCGATATTAAGAAAGTGAGCTGTCGTCACTAACCGGGATAATATAGAAGACGACATTCAAGGTTAAATCAAAATAATTGTTAATACGATGGCAATTAAAAAACACGCGAAAAAGGAATAAAAACTACATTTGATAGAAAAATACTTTTAACAACTTATCTACATTTTAAAGCAAGTTAATTTGAAGAATAAATTCATTTAGTAACCAGTAGGTTGATTGCTGATGCGATATGAGTGCTGAATGACAGGACGGTTTGGTTTTGGTTTGGTTTATTTAATTATGGCAAAGCACACTAGGGCTATCTGCCTAAGGGAAGCAATGCCTTCGTGGAGGACTTTCGAAGGGAAACTGGTTCGTACACACGTTACTCGTGGGGAAAACCACGAAAACGCACATGCAGCCAGCCTGTTCGCGGGATTCGAACTACCAGTGTTCAGCGACTTTACCGCTCGGCCGCTGGTGGGCGAATGACAGGGCGGATTTCACAGAATATATTTAGGTTCGCTTGGTTTTCAGAAACCAATCTTCTAGCTTAGCCTACACTTTCTCATCGATTTTCCACTTGGAGTAAGAAACTAGAGAAAACTATATTAACTGGGTTCGGAGTCTTACAGGAGAATTGAAATACCGACCTTTACACTTTTAGGCAGATAAAAAGAACTGATGGTCAAGATTACGTACTCTGTAATCGATCAACCGACTTTCTCTACGCATTTTGATTCTTTTGGCTCTACCGACTTTCTTATCCTAAAGCACAGAGGAGGATTCCATCTCCGAAGTGAAAAAGAAATCTAAATCCGAAATGCATCCTTGACAATAATTTACAGTTTTGTCCGTTTAGACGCGAATACTTCCATTCTCAAGATTGCTTCAGCCAAGAAAGGTTGCAGATTATCTAGCAGATATGATTTCCATTAAGAGGTCACCGTAGAGCAGCCGTTTTATATTCTTCGATTCTCTAGTATATGGCTGTATATAATTGCGTATTAGAAATACGCAATTAACTAGCCGGTTGAGTTGTTGATAATAATAAAACAAGGTGGATATATAAAGCTCCTCTGTATTGGCATTTTCATTGAACCTTACCGTTTTCGACGAATATATATTATCTTAAGAAATTAGTTTGTAAGAAATTAATTTGTAAGAGTCATATTTGAAATAAAGATTCAAGCCGCCCATATGGAGTTTAACAAGGAGATTGATATTCCTGCAAGATTGATCCTATGGAGGTAGGAACTAAGATCTTTCTTACCTCCATGATTGATCCTAAAGGATAAGTGACTAGCAGATTAACATTAGTGGAAACAGTTAAGTCCCTTCAGTTTCTTTATCAAACAGCGGCCAAAGCTGTATTGGGAAAAATACCTCGTCTTTCAGATACCAAAGATACCAAGCTTCTCTTTCCACTCCTACGGGTTTCCAAGCATGCCAGACACATAGAGGTTTCTCTGCATGAGGAACAAAAAACATGCAACAGCCTCTCACCTTGAGCCACAAGCTTCGAAAAAGAAATTACAAGAAGGAGAGAGAAAAAAAAAAAAAAAAAAAAAAAAAAAAAAAAAGCAGAATACAAGAAAAGGTAAATGAAAGGAGAACAGACAATTGAGGTCTTTGGGGTCAAAACATCCGTGCTTACCAAGAAGGTAATTCTCTAATGGGAGTGCTGTTTAGAAGTTAGTAAACGGCTTTAAAGGGCTTTAAAAATATTTACAAAAGAGCTTGAGTAATGTCATTGAATTAAGATTAGCATAAAAGTCGGTTAGAAACTTTTTTTATAGTAATTGTGATGTTTATATGATCAAGATTATGTACAATTAGATTATGTACTGTTGCATATAAAAATAACTTCAAAATATTATAATATTTTTTCTATTACTGCCATTGCCATACGAGTTTTCTTTTAATATTTGTATTCTCCACAGACAATTTTTGTTTTACGCTTCATGGTTTGAGATAATTATTTTCTATTATTCTGAAATATGAAAATTTAAAATTTTTTTAATGCAGGGCCCGATTAATCCTTAATCTTGTTAATGTACGCCGGATAACTGGAAACTGACTGTGATTAAATATGAGTTACTTGTTAATGAAGTATTCTTGAACACAACATTTTCATGATTCAGAGTAAGAATTTAGGTCGTATTTTAACATAAAGGAAAAACTTTAGCATCTGAATATTCATTAAAATGATTTAATGCAAAAATGAAATGTTTAAAATGCTAAAATTAGTATTTTGAAGATGTGTGCTGTTCAGGGCCGTTCCTAGGCCATTGGCTGCACGAGTACTTTCCTAAAATTACGGGCCATCAATTAAAAAAAAAAAAAAAAAGGGTCAATGATTAATAAAATTTTTATTTCGTACTCACTAAGTACTTACATATTAAATATTGTATAAAAAGTACTTACATATGACAAGTTCTTACAATGAATTCAAAATATTTAGGCGTGGTATCGTGAGAGTCCGGTCGCCCCTGATTTGGCCGCCCGCGTACTTTTACTCGCTGCACCCCCGCTAGGAACGGCTTTGGTGTTGTTACAGCTTCATTCGAAATTTCAGTGCACAGAGCACAGAGTAATCTTCATAAGTACGAGACGGTACTGCAGTGAGTTTTCTTCCTGAATTATGTTACGTGTCACACTATTCAGATTAGTAGACATTCGATTTTATTTCAAGTTTTCCAAAAAAAAATTGAAATGACATCTTCTATTTTAAATATAAATGTAAAAAATGAAATTCTTAAATGTTTCTGGCATACGAATAAGGACTATTTTAGTTGGGAAGAACCTTTTTAAAATTGAATTCCGAACAAAAATGAATCAATAATGACATGATGAGTAATTAATGTAAAGTATTTAAATACATATATTTAATCACATAATATTTTCCTCTTTCCTTATATTGTAATTACACTATATACCTTTCTTACTAAAAGTACAAGTACATATTTGCCACTATGATATTGAATTTAAACTGCTAAAATTTTTTAACGAGAGGAAGGAGGACTATTTGCAGCTTAGTAAAACCGTTATGTTTCTTTAAACCAGCGGTAGATGGCAGCAGTACTGCTTTTACATTATTCTTGCTCCTGATATACAAGCACATAAAAATATTTCCAGCATGTTGTTTAACAGATTTATATTATTAAAAAAAAAAAAAAAAAGTTAATTTTTACTTGTGTGAATTAGAATAAGTGAGATTACACAATTTTCTCAAGCGCACATTTTATTTTCTGTACACTTCCATCAAAATGGGTGCTAAAAATTCTACACTATCAGTTAATTACCAGCGTTGTTCGCAGTTTCTCAACATTTCGGTCTCTGAACTCATTCGGTCTCTGAACTCTGTACTCATTCGTTTTCCAAATTTTGTGCTTTTTTGAAAATCAAAAATCAGTTACAATTTTACTATGTGGTAGTCGACAGACATCATTCAGATAGTGGCATTTGCATTTACAGTGTCTCAAAAAAGTGATGGGACACTTGTGCTTTACAAAAGGAAACTGCAATAAAATAAATTTAAAAAACATGTAAAATTTTTTGTGGGTGTGTTTCATACTTAAATTTAGTAACAATTATTACAAAACATACATTTTCTCAAAATATTAAAATATTAATTTAATAAAAATACAATCGTTTAGAACGGAGCAGAAAATGGCTCACTTAAGTGATGGGACACTTACTTTTCCATCAAATATTTATCCAAAAATTTTACTTTTTAAAAGGTTTTAATATTTTGTTGGATTTCCTTTTACTTTTAAAACATGATTTAATCTTCTTGGGATGGATTCGACTAATTTTTTTGTGATTTCTGGAGTGATTTTCCCCCATTCTTCTTGAAGCACCGATTTTAATTGTTGTTTTGAAGAAATGGTGTGTTTGCGAATTCTTGACTCCAATTCTTGCCAAATATTCTCTATGGGATTTAATTGTAGAGATTGTGGGGGTGTTTTTATTATTTCAGGACAGTTATACAGCAGCCAGAGTGTAACGTTCAAAGCACTGTGCTTGGGGTCATTGTCCTGGTAGAATTTAAAATCGTTATGAAGGTTAAATTTTCGTGCTGAAGATTTCAAATTTTTATTTAAAATGTCAATATACTTGTACTGATCCATTATACTGTCAATAAAAACAAGATTACCAACTCCAGCGGACGACATACACCCCCATACCATAACTCCTCCTTCACCATGTTTTACTGTTGGCACCAAGTTCTGTTTGCGAAATTCTTCCCTGGGTTTTCTCCACACCAAGATTCTACCGTCAGAACCAAATATATTAAATTTACTCTCATCAGCAAATATAACTTCATTCCAGTAATCAGAATTCTTATTTATGTTGGATTTTGCGAAAGCCAGTCTGAGTTTTCTATTCTTTTCACTTAGGAAGAATTTTTTCCTGGCTGCTCTACCGTGATATCCAGCAGATCGAATTACTCTTCTAATAGTCTCAGAATTAACAATTACTCCATATAATGCTTGTAAATCAGCAGCAACTTTAGGAGCCCTCATTCTTGGATTTTTTTTAATATTTCGAACGATAATTCGCTTTATTCCATTGGATAGCTTTAATGGTCGGCCGGGTCTTCTTTTATCCTGAATCATATGATTCTTTTTATATCGTTTAATGATATTGTAAACTGTTGAATGACTCAAGTTAACTGTTTTAGGAGTTTCTCTAATAGATTTTCCACGTTCAATATGAAAATTAATAACTAATTTTCGAACTTCAGGCAAAGTTTCTTTTCGTTTAGCATTCATGGCTGCACAGAGCTAAAAAACTCAAAAATTCCAAAACAAACTGGAGAGAAATACTGCAGACGATTTTATAAATTATTGCCAATTGCTTTTGAGTAAAAATAAAAACGCCAAAAAATATTTTTATTGTAGTACGTAGTAGTATCTAATGGTGTCCCATCACTTATGTGAGCCATTTTGTGCTCCGTTTTAAACGATTGTATTTTTATTAAATTAATATTTTAATATTTTGAGAAAATGTATGTTATGTAATAATTGTTACTAAATTTAAGTATGAAACACACCCACAAAAAATTTTACATGTTTTTTAAATTTATTTTATTGCAGTTTCCTTTTGTGAAGCACAAGTGTCCCATCACTTTTTTGAGACACTGTATATGCCCGCCCCCTCCCCCCAAAAAAATACTTACGAATTTTAATAAAAGTCAGTATATATCTAGGATATATTTTATGGTAATACGAAAAACAAACAAGTAATTATATAATAAAAGGAAGCAATTTTTAATGCATTCAGTTCTGAAGAGAACTTTTATAAATTTTAGGGCAATATTAAAACTGAAAGACAATTTCGATGTTTCGTATACTTTGTAACTCGCTCTGTCGCTGGGAATAAGCTTAACTATCTAGTTTAGCTATGACTAAAAACTACTACTAACTTTGATGAAACTCATTTATAGGATTGTTTGAAATTTTATACTCAAGAATTTCATTTTTTTTTTTTTTTTTTTTTTTTTTTTTTTTTTGTGAAAAATTAGTTCTGAATTTCTTACTTTATGTCTTTACTGATAATTTTTCATCAGCTTAAAGAGCGAAAATACTAGGCATAATTATCTTTTGTGTTTAAAAAATTGTTTTGTAATCTATATATACCTATGAAGAAGAAAGTTTGTCTGTTTGTCCTCTAATTAACTCAGTCACAACTATAGCTATCATCCTCGGCCAAACTTTCTACGATTCTTTTCTGGGTCCTGGAAAAGGTCGACGTCAAGTTTTTTCCAAAGAAAAGTAGATAAAATCAGAGATATTAATTAAAAACGCGGAAAAATGATAATTTTCGCCCTCATTTTTCCGAGTCATAAAAGTCCCGCAAGGAGGAGAGGGAAATCTGCTTTATTTCGAAAGTTGTCGCCACTGCTCGTTTTCAAATCCTAGAGTTTATTAATAAAAAATTTCTAAGTTTTACAATGAAATAAAAATAGCATTGCCGAACATTAAATATATTATTCCCGATTCCAAAAATTCGTGTGAAGCCATTTCGACTATTCCCATCTTCGTATGACTTTAATCAGCCGAAATACTAATTAAAAACTCTGAAAGGGATAATTTTCGCATTCATTTTTCCGAGTGGCAACAGTCTCGGGTGTTGGAAATAAAAACGCTTTATTTCGAAGAGTGTTGCTACTGCTCGCTTTCAGATCGTAGAGTTTGTTAGTCAAAAATTTGTAAGTTTTACAAAATCTATATATATAAAGAAGAATGTATGCTTGTGTGTTTGTTTGTTTGTTCGTATTATTGATTTCTGATGAATTATGATAAATTTTTTGCCACATTTAATCAACTAAAATTAAATATAGGTGAAATATTGGATGGAACTTGAGCTTTTACGACCATTTGCTTAGAAAGACAAAAATCATTAAAAACTGCGTGCCATTGTTGCTGATATAATGAGAAAATAAATTAACCTATTTTTCTATTGATTTTTTTATGTAGGTTTCATATCACATCAGACTGAAAAATAAATGACTGAAAAATGTATGACTATGAATTTTATTTTGTGCATTGTTATTACAGAGGGATTACAACGATATCGTTATCTCTGTTGTTAGATGCATTATTCTCAATCTAACTTAACTGGCATTGGATACTTCTGCTAGTTATATATGTAAAGAAGATTAAAAATTTTACTGTGAATTTCCTAGAAAAATTGTGTAATTTGCGTAGATTTAGCAATAATTAATTACAATAAAATGTTTCAAAGTATAATTTTTTAAAAAAAAAAAACCTCATATGAAACCAAACAAATACATAAAATGGACTGAATAAGGTAACAAACACAATCATAAAATGAATTGAATAATGGGAACAATTGAACAATCATAATAATGAATTGAAACAAACACAATCGCAAAATGAATTGAATACACAATCGTAAAATGAATCGTAAAATGAATTGAATGTGTAACACTACAAAATAGCAAAGCGAATTAATTCGTAATCAAATTTTCTAATTTAAATTCTTTACAATTGGTAAAAAAAATTAACTGTTAAAACCAAATTTTAAAAGTTTGCAAAAAACAAAACAATTTTTTTTTTAAATAAACAAAATTGATTCTGCTAAACTCTTTCTCAAAGGAGACAGACTTAACTAACTATATCTGGAGCCACTTTCCAGACTTCATGACAGACAAAGACATCAAAAAATTAATTCAAATACTTAAAAATAAATCAATAATTAATTAATTAATCAAACTGTGAATTAAATCAGGATTACTTCTGGAGCTCCAGTTTGAGAACACGTATTTCACTGAATTGCATTTATATACAGTATGCGTATGACATGCATTCTTATTAATTTATTTCCTAAGCCGCGTTGTCATTTTTTTTCCGTAATATTCTCGGAAATTATACGTTTATTCTCAAAACCGATGTTAATACTGTTTCCACATAATGCAACAATTTTGGAAGCTTACAGCCAAAATATTAATTAACTGATTAGTTATCTTGTCAGAATTTTATAAATTAGTGAAAAAAATTCTAGTAAAAAGGTGTGAATGCTTTTTGATTTACTATAAAATAGATCAACTTCAAGAAGTATTTTAATATCTTTACCTTTTTAATATCTTATCTGTTAGGTGAAATAGCAATAAGCTTTGTTGTATCTAAATCCATCTTTGATTAAAAAATTTTTAATTTGTCTAATTTTTTTCCCCTGCCTTTTTGAAAAAACTTTTATTCGCACTATCTCTAGATTAAAGTTGAAAGGCAATCCATAGAATGAAAAAGTTGATACTTCGAATCCTGACGGGAGCATTTCTCATTTTTCATGGTTCTTTATGTGAAATAAACCTAATCCTCCACAATGGCCCTTGAACTAAAATGAGGTGGACGATAGTTCATCAACAACCGGATTCTCAGCTGGAGGACTGGTTTCTCAGCTGCCCCAATTGCCTTTTAAATGGAATTAGAATGCTACATATTTTCTTTTTCCTTAGCACTTACCTTTTGTATGTAATTGAAAGCATATCCCCCGAAAATTCGAGAGGTTCGGAAATCGAATCTCGAAGAGAGCATTTCATGTTTCGACACGTTTCCTACTTCGACTTCAAAAGACTGCAAACTACTTCGACTACAGGCGATTTCGATATGTTTTCCGCTTCGACAATGTTTTTTCGAAAAAACGTATGTAATTTGTCAATCGATTTAAAATTCCATTACTTTTGTTACTGCACCTTTGTAAAGCTTTACAAATATTTTCTTTTACCAAATTAAATGAAGAACTGTTCTTGGTTGCTCATGAGTGGTAAAATATAAACTTAATTTAATATAAAAGAGAAAGTTTTTATGTCTTAAAAATAGCTATTAATAACACTACAAAACTGCTAAATTTAGTCCTAATGTTAGCAGCTTATCATTACTACTAAATTTATTCTAGTCCATGCAGTTTATTCGGTCATTGCCGAACAAAAATATTTGGCCATTAGCTACTGAATGGCTAATTTTCATCATTATATAGTTCAAAAGTTTCTTTTATTCCTACCTATGTTTGCAGCTTCTGACCTTTGACGGAGGGTATGGCCTATCATTTTTAAGTACTTTCTTCCAGAGAGAGATCAAACGCTAAATAACTGTTGAATTAAGTTGTTTAAAAGAATTTCGGTTTCAATTTCAGAAAGCTTCATATTTCTAGAAAGGATATTGCATTGAGTCTATTGATATACGTAAGAACACAGAACAGAACTTTGAAAGAAGCTAAGAAGTAAGGATAAGCCTGTCTTACATTAAATACGTAATGTGATGTAAATTTCTAATCAGAAAATTTATCTCTAATATACTTGTTCTCAGTTAAATAATAAATTGAGCTAAATTCAGGGCTAAACAATGAATATTATCTTCTTGTAACAGTAACGTAACAGCATGGAGTTGGAGCTGAATTCGACCATTCTCTCGCATTATGGGAGAAAAACAGGGAAGGGAATAAATTCCTTCGTTTGTATAAAATATTTTATCGCCGTACACTCGACAGCATGCACAGGCCTCTTGTTGTGAGGGATGGACAGAGACAGGACGTGGAAGCTCGTTTCGATTTAAACTTCTGACTTTAAAATCGACAATTTAATGCATAGCTATAGGTTAAAAGTTGTTAATAATGATGTTAATACTATATCTGTGCAACAAATTGTAAAATTCTGCTATCCACGCGTTTCTACTCGAACTTAAATAACTGAGCTGTCGCGCTATTAAGTATGGTTATTTTCTTCCTCTTTCAAGCATGCCTTCGTGGTGTTACGATTAGCACATTTAGCGCGTATTCGAGAGGTCCAGGTTCCAGTCTCGGAAAGGGCATTGCTCATTTTTCATGTCTCCTGCTTTAAAAATAACTTAATAACTCTACAGTAGTGCCCGAACTAAAAAGGTGGTGGATGATGATACTTCACCATCATGATTTGGCGATTGGGTCCCCTAATCCCCAGTCTCCCTTTAAAAGGGAGAGTATATAAGGTATTTTCTCCCTCTTTCAAGCACACCTTCGTGGTTTAACGTTCAGTACAACGTATTAGAGAGTTCCAGGTTCGAATCAATCCCGGCGAGGGCATTGCTCATTGTTTATGGCTCCAGCATCAAAATACCTAATGTCTCTACATGGTTAGCGAAGTTGGCTGCCGTATCGTTGGTCCCGGATTCGAATTCCAAAGAAAGGCCTTGGAAGTTTGCAAGCGTACAGTGTTCGTGTTGCACAGGTCTTTTTAAAATACTAGCAAGCGGTAAGTCCTTGGGAGAAATTTGGTAGCCCCCTTCCGAGTGTTTATCAAATTTGGGACGAAAATGCACAGTTAGTGCAGTGGGTTATAACTGTTTAACTGTGGTGAAATTCTAGTGCATTACTCCTCATCTCCACCCGTATCTTTGTGCCCACCAGCGGCCGAGCGGTAAAGTCGCTGAACACTGGTAGTTCATCGATCCGAGGCTCGAATCCCGCGAATGGGCTGGCTGCATTGGTGTTTTCGTGGTTTCCCCGTGTGTAACGTGTATACGAGCCAGTTTCCCTTAGAAAGTCCTCCACGAAGGCATCCCTCCCCTTAGGCAGATAGCCCTCGAGGCTTTGTCGTAATTAAATAACCTAACCACCCGTATCTTTACGAATAAGTTAAAAAATGATGTATCTTTTTTACCTAGTTTTAAACTCCTTGGCATGGGCAGCATCATCTTACGGGCCCCTGATCACAGCCAACTGGAGTGACATGGCCTAGTTAGCTACAGAGCGACGTTACGGAAGGCGTCTGAGTCTTCCGTGACTTTGCTTCAGGTTTGAATAGGTGCGTTTCATTAAATGTTTAAATTCTTTTGTTTTAAATAATGCATAGTAATTCAGTTTTCAGAGACTTGTGAAAAACGTATATGAAAGGTCATTTATTCATTTATAGTTAATATTGATAGCTTAATAGGTATTATTTTAAGAAATATTCATGAAATTTTTTGTCCAGTGTTTTACGATATTTTGTACAATTATTTTTATACTGCATAGTAATGATATTTTAGGATTTGCTGAAAAGCAGAGATTTAAAATAAATAAATAAATAAAGGTGTCAATAATTATCATAAATAAATCTTTACAGTTTAATTGTTCTTACTTCCACTAAATGCTAAAATAAAATTCTTTAATAAATACTCCGAAAAATACATTTATAAAATTTACTGTTGATTTCACTGATCCCAAATTTTGCAGGTTTATTTTCGCAGGTTTTAAGGAAAGGAATGAAAGGATTCCAAAGTATAAATAATTAACTGAAAAAATGTAAACACTATTTAACCAATTAAAAAACATAAAAACGATTTTTTATTGTCTTATCACAATGATGATTTATTAATAATTATTGCTGTTTTTAATTTTAAGAATAACTTGAATGAATGATCAGTAATATATCAAATGCTTTAAAACTATAAATACTTCAGAGCTTTCAAAAAGTATGCAAATGTATTTTTTATTAATTTCATTTATTTTCTAACAAAAAGAACAGGAGATCAAAAGTCGCAGAAAAATTAAAATTTCCTAAAATCCTCTTGGCATTTGTCAACATAAATTAAATAAAGAAAATTTTGTGCAGCATTACAGCAAGCGAATTATTACTAATGTAAGGATATATTTATAATCTGATAATAAAGAAGAAATCATAAAAGACTGAACAGATGTTGCTTCAATACTTTAAAATTTCTTAGGAAAGCCAATTTTTTTTTCTTTTCTATGTCACCTTTTTCACTCGAACTTCATCAATATATAAATTCACGAATTTTCATGTCCCAGCAATTTTTTAACTTTACCTTTTACATACTTGCAATTAGCTTCATTGTTCGTTGAAAGATCAAGCTTTAATGGGACTTTTTTAAAAAAAATGGTCAATGCATGGAAGGCAGATTAGTTGACTGTCATAGAGGCAACTATGACAAGGAGCTTACTTAATGTATAACGATTTGCTTTGATTTAGTTTATTATAGTAAAACACACTAAGGCTATCTGCCTGAGGGATGCCTTCGCGGAGGACTTTCTAATTAAAACTGGCTAGTATACACATTATACATGGAGGAAATCACGAAAATTCCCTTGCAGCCACCCTCTTCGCCTGGATTCGAACTCAGGTCGGAACTACCAGTAGTCAGCGATTTTACCGCTTGGTTGCCGACCTTCTCAATTTATACAACTACGAAGAGTATAAACAATAATTAACATATACACCACCCTTATCTATTTATTTAGAATGGAGGTTAGATTGCACCAATGAATGAACTACACTCAATTTCTTCCGACATAACATAGAATGATATTTTTATATATTATTCCGATATATACATTATATTTTTATTTGATTTTTCATGCATTTTTCAACAGAAAACCTTACAAAAACACACATTTTCCAAAACGTTATGCTGACGCAAATTTATTCAATGTGATATCATTAATATACAGAAGAACATTTCGAATGTTATGGAAAAGTTACGATACTCCATCGAAGAGAACAACAGAGCGAAAAGGTATGATACATTCTGTCTCTTACAAATATGATGCATCCTATCTCTGATCAGAATTTTATGCCGGTATGCCAAAATGCATATGAATGGAAGAATAATTAATGAAGTAATTCATTCTTAGGTTAACTAACTCCAACTTGAGTTAACTATCTATAACTAATTATTAAGTTTTAACAAACTAAGTTAAAACTCTTCCCTTTTTTTATTAAAGAGTTAAAGATATAAAAACAGAATTTCTTGATTATTGTTGCAATTATTTAATTTTGATTACATAATTTGATAAATATTTGGATAGCTTTTTCTTTAAAAATATTTTGAAACATTAGATATTAAATTGTGAAGATAATTCGGTTTAATTATTTTATCATAGCTTAAAATATTTTAACCTGTCATAAGTAAGATCCTTTCCCGATGTTTGTTTTTCAATTAATTAACTGGAAAAAAAAAACAGAGAAATAAAATTAATCTGATTTTCTATCAGTATTTGCAAGGAAAAAAATAATATTCTTTATTAAATTTATGTACTTATTTTCGGGCCTTTTCTCTAGATTTCGCAACCATGTTAAAAAATGTTGAAATTACAATACAGTCGTGCAACTGTGAAAAATTGAATCATTCAATGAACAGGAAAATCAAACAATAATAAACAAGCCTGTGCCATTTTTGTTGTACTGATGTCTGTCGTCTACTTTCTAGGGGCATTTCTAATGTGTATTTAAGTATAAAATAAAATTTCAAACAAATCCAAAGAACACGCACGTGTTCTGCACTGTTTATCCGTCAGTCGTTAATCTGCTATGACTAACGATTGAAAGGAAGTCATATCCAAGTCAATTTTTAAGTACTTTCTGTGCGGTAATATATAATGCTAGCGCCATGCAATCAGGTGTGAATTAGTGAGAAACAACAAAAAGAAGAGGAAACAGGATGGAGAGGCTCTTCTGTGCCTGGAAACCCGGTTGCCACCCTCCATTAACACATTTCCCGGAAAAATAAAAGCGAATTAATAAATGCCCCGCCTTCATAAATAAAGGAATCACTTTCCCAAATCGCGATTGTGTTATTTCCGCACGTTGTTCCGGACCAGTTTTATGTCTCCGTCTGTTGGCAACGGCGGTAACAGCGTTTTGTTCCCTTCGAAGCTCGTAATGTGAATTTTGTTTTCTTTTGTTTGTTATTTGACGATCTTCGAACGCTGCTTGAGTTAAAATTGGAGAACGCTCACTTTACTTGTAGATAGATTTTCGGAGTTGTTTTATTACTGTTGTTAAAAGAACAGGAACAGTCTTGTTGCTGCTTAGCTGTCCATTTTGTACAGCCGATGTGAAACGAGATAAAATCGAGTCATTTAAAATTCTTTAAGTAATAAAAGTTGTTTTATGGGACCCTATAAATTAATCATGAGTATACCTCCTGCAGGTTTGACAGAACCTTGATGCCATAAACGGTATTGGCCATGATCTAAATAATTCTTTCATCTTATAAAATGATTTAAAAGTGTCAAAACTGACAGTATAATTGGTTTTCACAGTCATACTATATCAATGGATTATATAAAAGCTGATATATATAAAAGCTGATATGAATGTTAATACTACTTGATAGCTGAAAATGAATAAATTTGTCTGACTATGAAAAAAATATGTTTTAGTTATTCCTTTTAATCTGATTTTAATCATTTAAATTTTCAGAGCGAGCGTAAATGAAAGAAAAAAAATCTGAAAGGTTTCAGATATACGGTAGCCCAAAAATGTGGACCAACCAGCGGCCGAGCGGTAAAGTCGCTGAAACTTGGTAGTTCGGCCCGAGGTTCGAATCCCGCGAACAGGCTGGCTGCATGGGTGTTTTCGTGGTTTTCCCCATTTGTAACGTGTATACGAGCCAGTTTTCCTTAGAAATTCCTCCACGAAGGCATCCCTCCCCTTAGGCAGATAGCCCTAGTGTGCTTTGCCATAATTAAATACACCACACCACCACCACAGCCCAAAAGTGTCTGTTAATGTTTTCACGCTTTCCCTGAGCTCGCAGTCTACCAGTCCGCTCACTTCTGCTAATCCACTTTTCGTTTTCTTTCTTACTTTCTTTTTTTTTAGTCAAAGGGGCAATGTAGCCAGAAGGACTATTAATTTCGTTTTGATATTTTGCGTTGATTCACTACAAGCGTTGTTTCACTTTTCAAATCGTTACCAATAAATATTATCGCCCCGTATTATATTTAAAGAAATTAAATAATGAAGAATCTGCATAAATGTATGTATGTTTCTCGCATTGTGATAAAACAACGGTACCTAGAGCCATCGAATTTTGAGTGACGTAATCCTACTGCGAATATGGGCACGTGGAAGCCAACATTTGAAATTTGGAATTTGTTTTATTATCGATTTCATATTTTGTAAAACTTTAACGAATTTTTGATTAACAAACCAGGGATGTCAAAGCGAGCAATGGCAATGCTGCACAGAAAAAACATTTTTATCTCCAACGCGTGAGTCTCTGTATCAGAAATTCTAAAGATATGCTCATTTTAAAATTATTTCGCGATATTGCTGTTAAACCGAATTTTATGGTTTAAGGTAAAAAGAATATGATATTTAATAAATAAAGGTAACACACTAAACGTTGAGAAAAACGCTCCTTTGGACGTAATTTAAAATCTGAAAACCTTCATATTTTTTTTTTTTTTCTTTGTTAAGCTTTATTATTATAGGCATCGTTTTCTTCGCACTTACTCCATATAAAATTCAACAGCAAAAATCACAAAAATTTTAACAGCATAGCAGTATATGTTAAGGATTCCTGAGGAAGGGCTAAGTGTTGGCATTTTCCCCTTTTTTCCGTTTTTTTTTTTTTTTTTTCAGTTTTATCATATAAATGTTAGGTTTTTCTTAGTAACATGGCTTTCAGACTTTTTTTAACTTGTCTTTTTATTTTGACACTTTGTGTGTTAATTTTATTTATTAAATATCACATTCTTTGCTCTTACGCCGACAGCAAAATAAAAAAATATTTAAAAACAGCATGTCTTTAGAATTTCCGATAGACAGGCTCGGCCTATGGAGATAAAATTGTTTTATTCCGTACAGTATTGCTATTGCTCACTTTGAAATTGTTGAGTTTGTTAATCAAAAATTCATTAAAGTTTTACAAAATATGGAATAAGTAATAAAAATATATCACATTATTTTTTTAAAACACTGAATATATTTAATTAGAATTAAATGCATTTTTAGCCCAAAGAGGCAATTTGCTCAGAAGGGCTATTATTATTATTTAAATCAATGCGATTTAAAAGTAAGAAACGAATATTCTTAACTGCATTTATTGCTTTGAAACATCCTAATTTTTTAATCCGCAACGGACAGATAAGTTTTGAAAGATAAATCTATTGCCGAATGGCAACAGATTCTAATGAAAAGTGGAACGACGCATTTGTAGCGTTTCGACGTAAAACCCTATTTCGAAATTAACAGAGCTTTGAGGGTAAAAATGCTATTGTATAATAGAAGTAAAAGCAAAATATTAAATATTCTGTTATAGAAAGTAAAGTTTTATTCTTTGTAAAGATAATCTTTCTGAAAATAAAAGCGAGGAAGTAAAAATATATAATACTTAATTTCATACTTAAAATAAGGAAAATTGATTTGTGTTCCTCAATATGCTAATCGAATTGAATAATTGATGCAAGAAACATGAACCTTAATGAAGATTGAAATGCAATATTTGTTTGGCCTTAATTTCGAATGCAAAAGCCCATTGCAATCTGAGTGACAAATAACATAGTCCTCCTTCTTCAAGATCCAATTAATTTGTTTAAGTATAATTATTATATTTCATTCACATAAAAGGCAATGTAAAATTAGAGCCATCTAATCAGAAATATAGAAAGAAAAATTTCATATTATCATACAGAAGGTGTAAACACTTTTGATTAGTAAACGTTGAAATCAAAATTGTTCATTAAGTTTTAAAGGGCATATACAATCAAATAACGTAAAAGCACTAAGATACGATCTTATGCTGGAAATGCCACAGAATACAACAGTAACGTAACCAAAAATGCATTAAGTATAGAAATTTTCTTTAAACTAAGTTTTAGCTGTTTTCTGTTATGTAGTATTTCACATATGTATTGCATTGCCGTCATATTTTGCATTTTTGTATGTCTTGAAAGAAACGTTTAGGAACTTTTTCATATCCAGTAAAGATTTATACTACCCCGATGCAGTCTCCGCCATTTATAAACTTTTATCTGTGATTTATTTCCGTAATTTTAAAGCAGAAGCCATGCTTCGATCATTTTATTTGTAAATCTCAGTAATTTAGGTAAAGTGTATTCCATTTTTCTAATGCGGAATAATTTATTAGGAGATAAAAGGGAATTTATCCAAATAAGGAATTACTTGTTGTTGTTTACTGGCTACATTTAGCTAATTATTAATATCTTTTCTTATTATTTGTTGGGAACTCACTGTAAGTTTTTACTGAAAAAAGAAACAATAGTTTTCTAAGTATATACATACTAATTATTTTTCTTTTCCTTGAAGAGCTTCGCTTGCTTTAAACATGTTGGTATTGTACATGGAGAGATCCAGAATCAGGGCATTTTGTAGAATCTATTCAAAATGCCATCGGTTTTATAAATATATGTATCTAGCCGATGCTGCTACGTGGGGTGACTGCAAGATACATTTGAAGATAAGCATGACGGATTCGACCAATTCTTCCTTATATATTCTACATAATCGTAAACTTCTTAGTGTAATTTAACAATTATGAGCATTTCCTCGAATAAAACTCTGTAGTGTTAAGTTTGTGCTCAGGGAATATCAAATTAATGATTTTTTAGCGACATGTACCATGTCTTGAAAACATGTGATCATTCTTGTTTTAAAGAGTTGGGGCTCTTATATAGGAACCAGACGGTATTTTGTTTTGATAGCTCAGTAGATTGAATCTTGCTTGCTTAGGGAATTTTCATCGCTGATTAAATCTCTGTGAAAAGAATTAACCACGAATCCAGCTCTTTCATATTCTGCTTCAGAATCCATGGCTTTTTGGCTCATATTCTGCTTCAGAATCCATGGCTTTTTGGCGTTTTGTTCATTCTTCTGATCAAATCAGTGTAGATTTTAGCAACGGCAGTTTTTAACAACGGCAGTTTTTAATTTTAACTGCCGTTGTCAGAAAAGGATTTGAGATGAGAATATTTCATCTGTCTTCATCGTGATATAGTGTCAATTCAGGGAATTTCGTACTCCTTTTTGAATTATCTTCATTTAACTTCTCATGTGATTATAATCCGAGAGCATTTGTCTGTTACGAGAGTAAAGATGCAACGAATTCAATGTCAATTTGTCATCTTGAACACGATTAAAGGCAGAAACATACTGCAAATCTTTTTTTTAAAGCACTGCGGCGTGAATTAACTAAAAACACATTAGGCTATACACCGTTCGTTTGAGCTATAACGCTTATTTTTTTATTTTATCCAAAACTTGGTCTAACACTTCGAAGCTTTACTTCCATTCTACGGTCTCTTGGAAATTTCTCTGAAGTCTGTTCATACAGATCTGAGGGAGTGGTTGTTTCTCAAACGTAAATTGTTGAACTTTACAGGCAGCTCTTTAATTTCAACCGAAGCAGCGGAGTGATCTGTATGCTTTACGTCTTTCTCACTACCATATTCATATATCTGGAACGAAGAAAAAACCCATTAATTCGATAGGGGAGCTTCCCAGATGCATGTTTTTACACCTGAAGAAACAGAACTCATTTATATGAAAGAGAACAGTAAAGTAAATCTAAAACTAAACATACAGCTTTATATCTTGAGATTGAAAACTTTCTGGAATAGTTTTAAATAATAATTCACTTCTTGTTAAGATATCAAAGCGTAGTCCTTTTCATTTATTTTCGTATCTAAACATTTTTCTTATCTTATTTTAGAGATCTATATAATTCATGTTCACCACTTAGAAAGTTATTATCTCTTAATACTTTAGCTCTCTCCAATAAGCAAATTAATATCCATTTCGGGAAAATATTTTCGGTTTCTATAATAATGTAATATTCCTAGCACCGGAAGAGTATGCCAATCTATTTCTTACAAAATATTTAAGATATAATTATATTTTAATGAAACCTGAACATTAAGCTTCTTTTAGAAGCGGCCCATCAGCAGCCGAACAGTATAATCTGATAGTTCGACCTGAGTTGAAATCCTGACGAACAGGGTGTCTGCATGAGAACTTTCGCAATTTTCCTTATATTTAACATAAACATGAGCCACTTTCCCTTAAAATAGTCCTCCACAAAGGCGCTCGTTCCCATAATTAGATAGCCCTAGCAGGTTTTTAATTAATCAAATAATCAATCCTAATCCTCTCAGCAGCGATCGAACAGTCATCCATAGTACAATATATTACTTTAGAATAGGCGCTTCAAGGGTTTTTCATACTTCCTCATTATTATGGTAACGCGTGTCGTTATCACCGCGCAGTTCTTATTTTCTGTCACTTATTTGAGACTTTAGTTCAAGTCAGCCTTCTTTCGTGAGCTTTTCACGAAGTGATACAAGCTAAACGGAAATTGAAATGAGAAAAAGAATGTTGGATCTCGACCTTCTTCTGCAGCTGTTGTTACTATGCTCGCGAAGCAAGCCGTGCGGAAAATGATCCAGAAGTGCTTAGTCTAATGTAACGGAATATACGAAGAAGAAATTTTAATGTCCAATCCAAAATATTAGGGTAATTTCTATTTAATAAACTCATTTGATTAAATTTAAGTGAAAAATTTATTTTCATTTAGTAAAAAAGGTTTTTTTTAATATGAAAAGTTTTAACATAAAATTTTTTGGGGTTCTTTGTTCATAAATTTCTCTCAAAGTTGTGTTCCATTAAATAAAAAAAAATCTTGTATTGAACTTTTGCTAAAATAAGAAAGATACATTGTGTGCAGGCCAATTAATTAATTAATAATTAAATACAATTAGTAGTGTCGTAGCAATAGTAGTTAATCAATACTGAAATCAATAAATAATGAAACTCAAGTATCATAAATTCGCTGGAGAAAACTAAAACAGAAAGCAATTAAATTCGTCTGTTGCAAAAAGGCATTTGCATTTGAGCTTTCTTCTACTCTATAGGGATATATCTGAAAGGAAGTTTACATATTTGAAACTAAAATATACTTTTTTAACAATTAAAAGATAAATGTAAAATCTAAATCAACTAATTAGTGCATTAAAATTGATCAATTTATCTAATTATCGATTTTTCTTTTTGTGTGAGATGATCAGTTTTCCTTCCGCAGAAAATCTATGGTAAAGAAACGCATGTTCAGTTTTTGAATGCCTACATCCGATTTTAAGAAACAAACTGATATTAGACTTGGACTTATAACAATATAAGGCGCAAATTTACTTTCACCAGTTTTCTGATGCTTGGAGATCTTTCCCACATTTCAGATCAGAAACATTAAAGTACACAAACTGTAATTAAAAAACAATAGTTATATGCGTTCAAAATGGGATCACTAACAAACATAAGGAACTACAGAATAAAAATTTGTCTTTTTTCTTTACATTTCTCAACACAAAAGGGTTACTAAAATGTAAATATAAATTAATTCTTTTCGAGAGCACTTTTTTCTTTCTATAGTTATGAAGAAAAAAAAATGGAATTAAAATTATTAATAATTCTTAATCCTAAATTAACTTCTAGCTTTTGTTCTAACACCTAAATTGCCAAATTTCTGAAACCATATTCTATAGTTTAAATACATCGAGGTAAGACTAATAACATGAGACTCTTTTGCAATTTTAATACAAATAGAATTGCAATTTTAATACAAATTTAATACAAAATTTTAATACAAATTTAATACAAAATTTTAATACAAATTTAATACAAAATTTTAATACATCGAATAGAATTCTGGAAACTAAATAAGCTTTGCTAAGCAACAGGATTCCAGTAAGAAATTTAGGCAAATTAGTAAATAGCTTATCAACTGTTAGTATCATAGCTTACATGCTTTCATTAATGTTAGAAATATTCAATATATGCAGGGCTGGATTAATACGAGTATAAAGTTTAGTGATAAATAAATTAGTAGCCAAAGGATACACAAGTAATGTAACGCGAAGTTGGCTCAAAACGTCTCACCGCCACAGAAATTTAAATGGCAAAAATTATAACATAAAGCCGAAATCTATAATCTTCGCTGAGTTAGCGAAATCTAGTAACGTGGCCTGGAGAGACAGAAACTAGCTCTGTCTCACAGTCCAACAATCTCCTCTTGAATACACTTAACCAGATTTGCTTTCCGATAGGGAAACGGAACGGAGAAGTTACAGTAAAGATCTAAATCATAATAATTGGTTAGAGTAACATTATGTGACGTTACAAAAGTTCACCCCTACTCACAGTATAATTTTTAAGGACTCCCAGTTCCCATTTTCTGAGTTTCCGTCAAGAAAACATAGAATAATAAAAAATTATTAGGATAATTTTAAGGTCTTCTAAGCCTTAAACCTAGGGGTTTAGATGATAAACACATATTAGATATCTAAGGCATTTCATCTGTTGCCAAAAGGTTTTTACACTGTAATTTTATTCTTTTGAGTTTTACATAAAATTTTCGTATTATTCACGACTGAAAAAAAGTTAAAACTAGACGACGAATGAAGTTGTTTATATTTTATGGAAACTACATGATCCATAATATCTTACTTCGGAAATCGGTAAAATTCATCAACGATCGAGATATTATAACCACAGGGTCTTTACGTATTTATAGCGAGTGTTGCCACGCGCCCGCAGAAACATCGTCACAATCACGCAGGTGAATAAGCTTAGGCTGGCTGGACAGATTATTATTCAATAGACGTCAGTCTATTTTGTTCGCTAAATTTCGCTCGGCACGTGAGAGGGCGGGAACCGCTTATACCACTCGGTGCAGAAAGAGAGTAAAACACACCGAAGTAGGGGGGTGACAAAAAATAAAAAGAAAACGAAATAACAGGAAGTGAACTTTGATTAACCTTTAAGCTTGCAAACCTTTACTCTGGCACGCAGGGCAGCAATAATTAGCAGGTCCATTTGCATAATGGAACACGTTCCCGATAGAAAATCTTTCATATATGAGTGATTTTTGTAATGGCCTGTCGTTGCTTAGTTGTCGGTTTGAAGGCATGAGACGTACGGTCTAGTGTCATGAAACGTTTTACAAAAATTAAAACTGGATTTTGTACTTTTAGACAAACATTTAATGCAGATACAAGATTAATTGAAGGAGAGTAATAAAATGTAAAATGCAATGAATTTTCCTCTTCCCAAATCATTTGGTTAGGTTAGGTTAATTGAATATGGCGAAGCTCACGAACAGAGCTATCTGTATAAAAGGTGGGATGCTATTATGGAGGCCTTTTTACTGGAAACTGGCTCGTATTCACGTTGCGCATAGGGAAAGCCACAACAACATACTACATGCAGCCTGTTCGTTCGCCTGAGATCGAACCCGAACTCCTAGTATAGGTATCCATAGCAGAGTTTAATAGCATTGATGAATGCAATCATTTTGTTGAAAGGCTACCCTTTTAAGAGCAGATAATCTTGGATTATTAATGTTTAAAATAAATTCGAATTTGAAACTAAGTAGCCCAATAGAAAAGAAAACGTATGCTTTGATATAAGTTACAGTGTTTTGCAATTTTAGCAAGAATACTGCTTCTTATATTAAATCCATTTCATGTATTACTGGTTTTGAATAAAAATTACAAGTATAATAAAATTTAGAATCACAGGTGTTTCTTAAACAAGGGATGAATTCGCTCTTATGAGCTCTGCGAGAATTATTACTAATGAAAGGAATGCTATATAACAGAAGGTGGAGTGTCAAGGCACCTTATGAAGTGTTAAGAAGAAGGAGTGTTAAGCATCATCATGAAATTTAGATACAATGCAAGAAGAAATCAGGCAAACACACTACATGCTTTGTTTAAAAAATTGAGTTGACCGTTGCAAATAAAACCAAAGTATTTTCTGAAGATACCTTTTTTTATATTTATAGGTTTTCATAGATTTAAATGCAACTGTCATTTGTAAATGGACATGACGTACTGTCTTATAATAACCTTTTTCTTATATTTATCTTATTTGAGAACTTTAAATGCAAACCCGTACAATACTTATCGTTGTTACAACATCGAGTGTGCATGTTATTGATTTCGGACTCATTTGTTTTGTACAGTGCTTCGATCTACGTCAATATATCCGGGAATTACATCGATACATCCAAAACTGCATCTTCAGAGTAAAGCAAAGGCTGCTTAATCATAAATATCAAGAAATTTGGATTTAAGAAATATTAAAAGCGGAGTCCATAATTGCTTCTTCGAAAATTATTTCTTCATATGACAGGATATCCATAAAGATTTGATCTTTCCGTTCTTGATCACAGATCCTCAGAATAAAGAAATATCGCCGATTTTGAAACCAAGAATTTAGAATTTTCTTCACGATGAATTGGGGCCTAAAAAGAAATTATAAAAATATTTGTATAAACTACAAAACTCTCTCTAACATATTACAAATCACTATGGTTAATATAAAAAGAATGAATACATATGTGATAATAAAAAATATTACCAATAAAAAATGTTTATCTAAAATGCACTATGATTTTTGGGATACTCTATACGAACAATCAGCAAATGCGTTGAATGTATAAATTTTCTTATTACAGAATTACTCGCTTAACGAGCACATTTCATAACGAGTAATTCGCAAAACGAGCAGAACAAAAAAAGGGGGGGAACTTTCTTAACGAGCAGTGTTTTGCAGAGCTAGTGACGTGGAGCCATCATGACATCAGATGCAGGATTCTGCCTGCATCTAGGCTATCAGTCTGCGTTTAGCGTTCGTTCAGTCAGCAACTTACTATCGTTGAGGAACTGCTTATAGAGCCTGTAATCTGTTAGATTAGATCTCTAGATAAAAATATGGGGCTAAAGGTGGACAGCAAAGATGTCCGAGTAACTAGTGTAAGAGAATAGCCAAAGTAAACAACCAAGGACTTTATGTAGCTGCATCCTGTGAAGGTTTCTTCAGGAGAGGAGGAAATAGCAGCCGCAGCAAATCAACAAACTTTCAGTGAAATTAGGGATATGCTGAAAGCATAGGAAACTATTTCATCGTACATTGAGAAGCGTCACCATAATAAGGCAGTAGACATGTGCGCTACAAATTTATTTAACGATAATGCTGGCTCATTTTCGCCAAATTTTGAAGCGTAACATAAACCGATTATCTTCTGACAATTTTCTTGTACAATATATTGAATTTTTAAATAATAAATTACATTACTCTAAGTTGAGTATTTTTTTCGGAATGGAACGCATTATCCTAGTTTACCTTGATTCATATGGAATTGTTTCGTTTAACGAGCGTTTCGTATTACAAACAAAATTCGGGAACCAACTATGCTCATTAAGTGAGGTTTCCTTGTATTTCTAGCCTAATTTTTTGGGTTTCTAATTTCAGTTATTTTATTTCGACACTTATTTGTTTTATTTGTTGATTTTATTCACGAAAGAAATGCCGAAAGCAAATTCTTCAGGAGAAAAAAAAAAAAAAAAAAAAAAAACTGAAATGTTTCAGATTTTAAATTACGTCCAAAGGGGTGTTTTTTAACATTTTGTGTGTTACCTTTCTTTATTAAATATCGTGTTCCTCGCACTTAAACCATAAGATCCAGTGCAACAGCAATATCGCAAAATAGTTTTAAAACGAGCATATCTTTAGAATTTCCGATACAGAGACTCACGCGCTGGAGATAAAAATGTTTTTTCTGCACAACGTTGCCATTGCTCGCTTTGAAATCCTTGAGTTTGTTAATCAAAAATTCGTCAAAGTTTTAAAAAATAGGAAATCGATCATAAAAATAAATTTCAAATTTCAAATTTGGTCTTCCACATGCTCATATTCGTTGGAGGATTACGTTATTCAAAATTCGATGACTCTATGTACCGTTGTTTTATCACAATACGAGAAATATACATACATTTATGCAGATTTTTCATTATTTAATTTCTTCAAATATAATGCAGGACTCTAACATTTTGTGGCAACAGTTTGAAAAGTAAACCGACATTTATGAGTCCGACGCAAAATGCCAAAACGAAACTAATAGTCCTTCGGGATTCAAATCCCTTTGGACTAAAAAAAAAAAAAAAAAAAAAAAAAAAAAAAAAAAAAAAAAAACGACTGTTTGGAATTTTGCAGCAAAGTAAACATGAAGCCCTAAATTGGTATCTTTATAACAGAAATATCAAATTATTTATGAAATCTGCTCCAAAGTCTATTTTATAGTATCTATCGTATTTATAAAATCTTTAAAAGATAATGTGTATTGTACAGTCTGGACACCTCTTGTACGGCCCATTAAATTATACACATTTTTTTGCTGCACTTTATTTTAACTTATTTCCACGAATTATTCTAATTTAATTAATTGACTAAAGACTAAAGCAAACTGAAAATGACATCGAAAATTGCAATTTTGAAATTAAATGACCTGGACAATTTTTGTCGTACGGGAGTCAAATTTCTTGTATTTTTAGTTTTTCATAACGTATCTAAAAGTTCTCCAAATACAAGTATAGGAACCGGAAGATCGAATTAAAAGTTACATTTCGTTATTTGGCCAATTTGTCCAAAATTAATTTCTTTAAAATTACATTGTCAAAATAGTAATATTTTCGCCATAACTGGAAGTATTTATCAAATCAAACGTTCTACGGCCAATAGTTTTTGAGTTATGCGACATACATACATACGTACGTATACAGATGTCACTGTACACTGCGACATACATACATACGTACGTATACAGATGTCACTATAAAATCCCTTTTGAATCAATTTTAAAAACATTTTACAATCCGTTCTGGAATAAGATTTTTTTATTCTGTCCATACGTACACAAAAAAGTCACGCAAAATGTAGTCAAAATAGATTCGGGGGAGGTCAAAATGTGTACTTCACGTTAAAATATAATTTCCGAAATTTTTCGCGATTACAATACTTCCTTTACTTCCCAAAAAAGGCTGAAGGAATTTTATTGAGCATAATGATTTAAAAATTAAAAGTTATTACTATTATAAATGTTTTAATTTGGCTTTACAGAACAAGACTGATACAAATTTGAAGTAAGGGATTATAAGAATAAGATGTTCTCAAGTAACCGTTCCCATACTTTTTGGCTGATGGAATTTTTTTCAGAAATCAGTTTCTATGGCGGAGCCTTCATCTTTAGGCCAACTGTATGTCTTACAAGTTAATAGGGTTTAGGATCTCTGTTAGGGGGGAGAAAAAGAAGGTGGGTAGAAAAGATCTTGTCTTTGGAAGGAGGTCTCCAGAATCGTTCTCTATACCTCTTTTAAGTAGCTGCTCCTTTTAGAGGCATTCCCGTAAATAAAATGGATACTTGTGGAGGGGGCTCCGCATTCGTTTCGTGATGCATACTGTTCGAAATTCGCATGAAGATTTGTACCCTTTAATTTCTAAATAAAGTGATGACGCTGACTTTTCAGTTCAGAAACAGCTTTCTCTTTCACCATTTCTTTCTTGAAACTACGGAATTAAATTGATATATTTATAAGGTTCTTTCTTCCTCCTTTAAGTATACTTTCGTGGTATAACTGGAAGCGCACTCGACGTGTATTAAGGGGGTTCGGAGTTCGAATCCTGGGGAGGGCAATAGGATTTCTCCGATTGCCTGGCTTCGATAAATTTTAATGTTTCTACAAATGGCGCCGGAACTAGAAAGGTGGTGGACGATAATTCGCCACCACCAGGATTTGACGATTGGGTCCCTCAGTATCCGTGGTTTTCTGAATGATATAATTTTGAGAGTCTGCTATGCCCAAGCATACGTGGAAGATAAATTAAAGAGACAGTAGATTTCTCACAGTGGCAACACTTGACAAAGGGTGCTCCAGGACTCTTTTCGTTTTTCTCATACCTGAATTTCGCCAGGACTGAATGAGAATAATATATCTCAATCGGGAATAATGAAACGAGAAACTTGAATAAAAATTTTATATTTTAGGCATTAAATAGGAACATTTAAATAATTTTTTAGCTTTCTCTTTAGTTTTAATTTTATTAATTTTATGTAAGGAATTGTTATTGGCTAGCATTATATGACAGGTTTGAAAATTTTGACTAAACATGTTGGATAAAAACGATCTCAGCTATAAGCATATACCATGGCACTTACAAAATTCACCTTTCATTTTTTTTTTTTCTTTTTCTCGAAATTTTTTTTCTCGAAAAAAAGATCAAATGTGTGCTATGTAACCGAGACCCACCTCTGTGCGTCTGCTATTTATTCCTTGCCTATAATTACAGACTACCACTTTAACTCACCCGTGACTAAAAGAAAAAGGTGGAGGCAATTTTATAAACGATATCGAAATATAACTTCCATTAACACGTTCTAGGAGTAGCAAACATTTTTAACTAAATGTGAAGTAATCAGTGAAAAAGCTCATACCAAGATAAACTCTGCCTAATGGAGTATTTCAAGATTAGTACAATTATACCCTGTAGAGTCATCAAATTTATATCGATAAAGGAAGTCGGGAAATGTGCAATGCTGTCGCCGGGATTCGAATTCTGGACCTCCCGAATTCGCATTGAGCATGCTTCCAATTACACCAGGAAGGCATGCGGAAAGGAGGAAGAAAATACTTTATATACTCCGCTTTTAAAGAACAACTGGACATTATGGACTCGGTCGCCAAATCCTGGTGATGACGAATTACCGTCTACCACCTTTCAGTTCGGGCGCCGCTTGTAGAAGTTTTTTTTTTTTAGTCCAAAGAAGTTTTTTTGTCCCTGGAGGACTATTATTTTCGTTTTGCGATTTTGCGTTGAAAACTTTAAAAGGCTGTATCACTTTTCAAATCCTTGCCACCAAATACTACCGCCCTATATTATATTTAAAGAAAGTAAATAATGAAAAATTTGCATAAATGTATCTATGTTTCTCGAATTGTGATAAAAGAACGGTACCTAGAGCCATCCAATTTTGAATGACGTAATCATACTGCGAATATGGGTATCTGAAAGCCCAAATCTGAAATTTGAAATTTGTTTATCGATTTCATATTTTGTAAAACTTTAACGAATTTTTGATTAACAAACTCAACGATTTAAAAGCGAGCAATGGCAACACTTTATAAGGTATTTCTCCCGCCTTCTTCGGATGTCTTCGTAGTGTGGTTATTTGCATGCTCAGCACGTAATTGAGAGGTCCGCGGTTCGATTCCCGGGCAAGGCGTTGCATATTTTTCATCTTGTCTGCTTCCAAAAAATACATAATGTCTCTACAGTGGTGCCCGAATTAAAAGGGTGTTGGATGATGATTCTCTTCACCCAGGATTTGGCGATTAGGTCCCCTAAAAACCCCAGTCGCCCTTTAAAAAAGGGGAGTATATAAGGTATTTCTCCCGCCTTCTTGGCATGCCTTCGTGATGTGGTGATCTACACGCTCAGCGCGTAATTGAGAGGCGTAATTGGATTCCCGGCGAAGGCGTTGCTAATTTTTCATCTTGCCTACTTCCTAAAACTATCTAATGTCTCTAAAACTTTACGGGGTGGTGAAAACCTTTTTATCTCCAGCACGCCGAGTGTACTGAAAATTCTAAAAATATGCTCATTTTAAAATTATTTTGCGATATTGCTGTTAAACCGAATTTTATGGTTTAAGTACAAAGAACATGATATTTAATAAATAAAGATAGCACACAGAACTTTAAAAAAAAAGGCCCCTTTGGACGTAATTTAAAATCTGAAACCTTTCAGATTTTTTTTTAATTATAAGGATGAAATTGAAAAATCCGCAGTTCCCTTGCTGGTATTTGAACTCAGTACCTCCCGAATATGCTTGGTTAGAAATTAAAAATTACTTAGCCCACCTTAAATTACCGTTAGAGGATAATTTAATTCATCTTTAATTCTTACATTAGGATTAACAAAACATTTATCTCTGCAAACAATTTTGTTTTGTAACAATTAAAAAAAAATAAAAATAGGAAATTCATTTTGCTTCAGACCACTGAAACATCCAGATGTAATTTATTCTTTCGCAAGAAATATGATTAAGATTATATAAAAATGGTCAAGTCGATATGCAGTCAGAAATATGGTTCCATATCTGCCATTTATGGCCTGAGGAAATTTGAGAATGCCATTGAAAAGTCAAAATTTCTAACTGAAGAACAACACGCAAAATTACTATTCCAGGGTCACTTCATTGCCTCAAACTGTTTGTCGTTTCAAATGCGTTTAGTCTCTAATAATGTCTCTACTTCAGTGCTACTGCGACTTACTTTCTGCATATTTCTTATTATAAAGCAGTGATTTTTCTTAATTTTTTAATACTTGACGAAAATAATGCTGCATTAAAATCACGTCTCGTCAGTCTCACGGCAAACGACATTTGCTGTCCAGATCTGCACCCAGAATGATCTGACTAATGATTACTTGCAGTAGAGACAGCTGCAACGGATCCATGCTCCAACTATAACTCGCTCCTGCATGCTCAACATCATTTTAGCTCATGATCAGGCACGTGACTCTTAATTTAAAATAGAAAAAAAAAAAAAAAAAAAAAAAAAAAAAAAAAAAACTTATGTGTACACACCACATGACTTCCTTGTACGGAATATTAAATTATACGCATTTAATTCGCAATAGTAAAAGAAGGCGCTATCTTTGTTGCTGCGAAGCTTAGCTTATCTAGATTCGCAACAAATCGGCTATTCTGCTAAGTTTCAAATGTAAACAAACATGGCGACCGTGGCAAAAAGAATTAGGCTTAGTCGCATTTAAACAACTTTCAAATTGTTGATAATTCTACAAATATCGCAAATCTTAACCGGAAGATAAGAACAATATAATTCAATAATTTTTAAAGGAAAAAATGCACAATTTACAAACATATGAGGATAAAGAAACTAAGATCACTGAGCCGAATAACAGAGTGGATATATATACATGTTATAGCAGTCCTACATACAAAATTTCAACGTTCTGAGGCTACTTGTTTTTGAGTTATGCGAGATACGTACGCACAGACGCCACGAAAAAATTCTCTTCAGAATTCATTTTAAATCAGTTTTATAATTTTTTTTTTTTTTTTTTTTGGGCAAAAGAGTCTTTTATTCTGTCCTTACGTACAGATGTCAAGCAAAAACACCGTTAAATTGCATGCGATAGCGGTGAAAATGGATATCTTCGTTGAATACTGCCTTTTTACTTCGTACAAGGAAGTAAAAATGGAGTCTCAAGTTTGATATGCTTTCACTATTTTTTTAACAATTCACTCGTAGTAACGCATTATATTTACTCCAGATATATAACTTTTTAACGTGTAGCCTTGTAAACGTCAATGCCAGGCTTACGTATAGGTTCATTCAGAAGTCAGTCTCAGCCAAAGCCTATTATCTGTTGTCCTTTCAAAACCTAAATTTGTTCAATAGTTACTTTTTTTGCAATTTGTAAATTCAAAAAGTTTGCATGTTTAGTTATAATTTAATAAATATATATATTTAAATGTGTTTTTATCTGGCTTTTTCATGCTATCAAAAGCTGTCAACAAAAATTTTGATCTGAAAGCTCTGCTGATAAATTATTATCTGTCTAATGATATAAAACATACAATGGCTTAACAATTAATTAAAAAAATAGCATTTATTTAGTAAGTTTCTGGTATGCAAGAATTAAAACCAATTCTTTCTGAGACCCGAATTGAAATTATTGTGACATGATCAGGAAGTCACTCTTGAAAGCACTGCAGTAATGCAGAGGGCTGGGCTTGTGTTACAATAAATTAGTCACTTTCAAAGAAGAATTTCAGGGCGGAATTTCCAGTCTCTTTATTAACCATTCAACATAATTACGATTGATCCAAAATCATCCAGTTACTTTCACACTGAAAGGCTTTCCGTCGTTCGATCAAAGAGGTAAGCTGAAACATTTTTAGCCAGCAGGTCCGAACTTTTGCATCATGCATAGAATCCGCAGTGGGGCGCTGCAATTAGCGATTGACGCTGCGGACTTTTACGAGCCACTGGCCTGCGATAATCATCATAACTCTTTTGACAAAATAACTGTCGCCCAAAAGAACGCTATTCAGATATTTTAATTACATTTTGGCTAATGAAATTTCTTCTTTTGTCTCTAGTCAAGATCTTTTTCCGGTACCGAGGAAGGGATTTTTACTTTTCTTGACGGCAGAACGGAATTCTTTTGTTTTAGCGGCATGGAGCTAAATCATCTGCGGAGAGAGCGAGGTTTAATTCTATTCTATGGCTGGACTTTTCACCTTAGGGGCTGTGATTTCATTTCGGTTCTAATGTATATCAAAAGAATTAAATTATTTTAAATTTTTATTTCATTTAACGCAAATAAGCGTTAGAGGACGTAACGTTAAATTTTTAAAATACTTTCAGCTGGTGCTTTTTGGTTTTCCATTTAGAAGTTGGGGATGGAGGACGGATGAAAAGCCTGAAAAATATTTGTACTTCAAAGTCTTGTCATCATCAAATTGCTAACATTCCAAAGGTCAAGCTAGTAATAAAATCCAGTGAAGTATAGTAGTAATTTTTAATTTTAAAATGTTTTCTTATTGTTATATAAAGATAACCTTCAATTGGAAAAATTTTTGTGAAAGTGAATTAGAAAAGAAAAAAAAAAATATTTATGCTTTCAGCTTTAGTAAAGGATTCAAAACAAGCTAATACAGAGTGCACAAGAATGAAACTGTGCTGAAATCTATTTGATTCTGGCAAAGCACACGAGAGCTCTTGCAGTAATAAGCGTAGGATGCCTTCTTAGGGGCATGGATGGGAAACAATGTTTTCATAGTTGCACAGCTGGGCAAGGATGTCTACTTAGCAGTCATTCGCCAGCAGTAATACAGGAAGGGTTGCCTTCTTAGAGGACTTCCTCAGGGAATCTTCTTTTTTATTCGCTTTAAAAACCATGAAGGCACCCATGCAATCATCCCGTTCACTGGATCCGAAATCAGGTCGAATATAAATATTCAGCGTTCCTACTCAGTTGGGCACTGACGGACTCAACGAAAGGGAAGATAGAATTATATATTAATGTATTTTTTTCATCAGTAAGTATGTAAATGGTCTTTTATAATTCATGTGTATTAAGAGGACAACAAATCTAATCAGAGTTAATCAGAGAGTTAATTATTGATAGAAATGTAATGGAATTGCCTGTACGTGAAATAATTTATATGTTATTCAATTAAGCAACCAGTGATAAATTTAAAAGAATTAGTTTTTTTTCTTTAGAATGAGCTAGAAATAATCTTCTCGTCAAATTAAAGAGTTTGTTTAAATTTATGACACTAATTTAAACTGCAGAAAATTTTAATCAGTTGTGCTGTTTAAGTTTTGTTCTAACCTTTATAAATAATTCGTATTTGACCAAAATTTCCCACTTCTCTTGCTCCTACTTTAAAACTAACAGAGAAAATTATTGGGAATATTCCACTTCTTACATACGACACATTAGATCAGTAAATGAAATTTAATTGGTAAATAAAAAGTAGTAATTTAAAGAAAATCAAAGTTTGAATTCATCTATTTAAAAATGTTTCTAAATTTAATTTATTAATTAAATTCATATATTTTAAAATTTAAATTAAAATTCATCTGTTTATTTAATTTCGAAACTATTTTATTAATTTTTTAATTTATTTAAATATATTTAAATATTATTAATTTTTAAATTTTAAAAATATAATCATTTATTTTAAATTTAAAGTTTTTAGATAATTTAAAAAGTCAACTACCTAAAGTATTTTCTTTGCTTCCTTTCTTTGAGTATGCTTAGTGAAGATTTTCAGAATGATATAAAAATATCTAATTTAAATACATGATACAAAGTAAGTAACAAATCAAGAAAAGGAATGAACTAAAATTAGGTGTTGGTAAGCTAACTAAGAAGGAAGTAGCAAAAGTACGAAATCCTCTCCAGAATTTAACCAATATTTGGATCAGTAACAGATCAGATATGTGAAATTAACATGTGTTAGAGTTAAGAATCTCTTGCATTGAACTCCAGAAATAACAAAGATTTTGAAGGACCATGCACTTAACTGTTGGGTTAGTAATATAAACCTTCAAACTATAAAGCATATAATAAAGATTTATTTAGATTTCCTAACCAGTTATCTTTACTGTCTAGCTTCAGCTGAACTAAATAGACTGAATAAGAAATATACATCTAATGAAATTCGATGAAATAAATTTAAAATAAGTGCAGCAAAATATGTGTATAATTTAGTTGCCGTACAAGGAAGTCATGTGTTGTGCATACGAGATGTTTTAAAGTATTTTTGAACAACATTTATTCACTGCAAATAAGTTCGAAAATCATATTTAAAGGAACAACGGAAAAAGATTGAGGAGTACAAAACTTTCATACAAAGGTGCATTTTTTTACGTAGCCTAATTTTATTTTAACTTTTTTTAGCTGATTTTCTGAAATTTATTTAAGATTATATTTTTTCATAAAAGCATTCAAATAAAATATTTATGCATTGGGTACATTGAATAAATAATAGCCTATTACAACATTTTTCGTGATACAATTTATCGACAGTTCTAAAAGAAAAACATGCGTTATTAACAATCCTAAAAATTTCTTATTTCTTGGAACTTTAGATGGACTCACATTTTAATCATTTTACTTATGCAGTTCATAAATATATCTTAACACCGGAAAAAAATAACGAACGCTTTTGGTAATTACAGAAAACTTTTACTGTTTGCCTACTGCAGGACAAAAAACAAGAAGAATAAAAAATGCTGATACAATCTTTTAACGTACGAATTGCAGGTTATAAATGATTGAAATATGAGAAGAGAAGGAAAATGGAGCATGAATCAAGGAATGTAGAACCTGTAATGTGCCAAGAGTTATAAAATTTTGTCTACGCTGGTCTCGTGATAGATTTTGGAACACAACTGCTAGATAAAATTACTTCACTGATAGAACATAAGTTAAAACGTCTGCTGAAAGAATCAGAAAATTTTGTCCAAAGTTTACAGTTTATTTCCAGATTTCGTAATTAAGAATCAGTGTTTTGTGAAATAAATTGATTCTCTATAGTAATGCTAAAACTTTAATTCTAATTTAAAAATGCACAAAGCAAACAAAGCGCCTTGATATAAAAATTTTATGCACGCGGACAAAAAATTTAATAAAATCCCATCTGAGTATACTAAGAAAAGTTTTAAATCAATTTCAATTTCTAATTTTTCAATTTTTTTTAACTTCCAGCTTCTAATTAGAGTAGGTTTTAAAAGCATTTACAGTTTTAAACAAGGTATTGAAAATTTAATTATCATTTATTTAAACATTGTTTCTTAAAATGTGTTCTCACTCTTGCTTTATCCTATCACGCGTTACTGGTCCGAGGCTGCTGAGATCCTGCTTGATGTTCAGTATGGCATATTCGCTTGAGAGTCACGGGGCTCCGACAAGCATGACTAATGAGGGAGCAATGTCGCCGAACAATAAGCCGTAGTCTCGGTAGACAACAGTCCTGCTTCGGTAGAATTCCGACACACGCTGGTGGGAGTTTCTCTTTCTTACACGAAATATAACAAGACCTTCACAACTAACCAACTTTCAAATGCGATTTCCAAATGAAAAACCCGCTGTGCAGTGTTCCCATTTATACATAGTGCAGATGGCATTACTCATATCTTTTCTGTGCGCATGTAGTGGAATGTTACCCCACCATGTAGTATTTTTTCTGCAAATTTGATTGCGTTTGTTGCATGTCGCCTTCATGGTGTATCAATTTTAATCGCCCAGAGTGTGTAATGAATCTATATTTTACACATTGTTGCAAAAGTAAAGCAAAAGTTGACGAAAACTCTTTTATTAACTGACCCAAATATTCGAAATTTCAAAGTGACTCTTCTATGCAAAAATACTGCTGAAGTTTGTCTCTGATACAAGAATGGAAGTTATGCCACTTTGAATCCAGTTCTCAAATATTTTACAGAAAATTTCATGTATGTATCTGACGGTCTTCCCAACCTGATTTTCCTTCTCTAAACATTTTCATCCACTTGCAGATATTATTTTTGTCAATAATGCTGTCTCTGTGATCCTCCTGCATCCTTTTGCGGATGTCAGACAACGTGTATTCTTCTGCGGTCAGAAACTCAGTAAGGGTATGTTGTTTGTACTTCATGTGCATTATTTACTTGCAATAAGGAAAACGGCTATTCCAAGCTTATATAGAGGAGCAATGACTTCAACAACAAGTGGAGTTTAGACGTCCTTTATTAATTAATAAAAACATTAGGCATGTCACTGCATTGCGTTCGATACAAGCGTGCATGCATATAACATGCAGGTGGAGAGCCTAGTATTTAAACGTAATTATATTACAAGCATAAACAATTTGTTTTAATATCTTAAAAGATAATTTTTCCAAGTAGCAGATACACTGATTGAGATGCAAGTTTTTAACATATTAGAGTAGTACTCTAAAACTGAAGAATTTTGAAATGAAAATTTTTGAAACTTTGTTCGGTCGTTAACATGTGACGATAAAACTCAGTACCCTGTCATTAAAACCATCTTTTCTGACCTGAGATTAATGTTCTCAATTGCTGAACGGACCCGCAACAGGGACAAAGTTGCGCTCTGGTATGGCGAGTGAAAGATAATGCCATCTTATTTAATTAATGCAAAATTCTTAATGAGGTCTCGCTCTGTATCTGTCTCCGAGACTTCAAACATGAATGCCGAAAGGCGGAATTCTGCTTCGCTCATTTAAATCATGACTTCATGGTCATTGCTAATTGGCTTAATGAATGCCGCATCGCGTAGTAAAATAATCCTTTGTTAACATTCCCCCTTCTTTTTTTTTAAAAATAAAGCGCATAGTCATTCTGCACTTCCTATTTTTTCTCTTTTTATTTTTAATTACTAATTTTTGAAACCGGGAGATTCTTGGTCTTTGTTTTTGACGACTTTATTATTATTATTTGACGCTTACTAGGCAGCTTCTGGTGGCACAATGAGAGATCTTTGAACGTTTGTTCCGCCATTAATGAGCTGAGGAAAAAATAAGAGTTTGACTTCTTTTCAATAGGTTAATTGAGAATTGTGGCAGTCAAATCATGTGGACAATGGTTTATTTATGCCCATTTAAAACAATAGTTATTTATGACTCTTTAACGCCTAAAAATGCTTTTCAATTAAAGTCGCTAGGGAAGCTTTTGTATTCATTTTGCCTGCTGGTGATGCGATTTTTCATTTTGGATCATATTTCACGTTAATACGCTTATTGTTCCTTTTTAAAGAGATAATTAATTAATTTTCGTATGCGTGTATATATTATTGAATTAATTATATTATTAATGATAATTAAAATTGTAATTTGTAAAAGGCAATAAATAAAAACTTTCGGGACAATGTAACAACATTCACAAATGTTGCAGTTCTGGTAAGACGTAGGCACTTGCCGCGAATAAAAAAAATGAGAAAATAAAATAAAATTTTAAAAATAAATAAAACAGAATAAAAATTTCTGAAACAGTTTAGATTTTAACAGTCGCTCACAGAACTCTTTTAAATTTCAGTGTGGTTTATCAGTAGAGATTATCAATAGAGATGGCCTAGGGGGAATAGCGAAACATTTTATAGGATACTAGACGAATATATATTTATGGGAACGTTTTATTGCTTCTGTATACTTGAAAAGTGAAAAAATTTACAACTTAATTCTATAAAAATCTTTAAATAAGAGTTTAATATAGATATATCGTGATATAGATATATCGTGAGTTTATATGAGTTTTAATCTTTAATATAGATATATCGATATATAGATATATCGTGAGTTAAATGCATTTTTATTTAAATTAATTAAATTAAAAAGTAAGAAAATAATATTATTAAGAAATGCATTTATTGCTTTTAATTAGCTTAGTTTTTTAATCAGTAACAGATTAAATCTGAAAGATTCTGCTGAATGGTAACAGACTCAAATGAAAAGTGAAACAAAAAATTTATAATGGATAACATTTAAAAAGGGATTCACGTAAAATCGAATTTCGAGACTAATAGCCCATCTAGACTGATAATTTAAATAGAAAACATTCAAAGTCATATTTTAAAAAGAAGGTTTTAAGCATCAGTATATGTTACATAACACTTAGACTAAGCATATGAAAAAGAGTTTTGAAAAAATTATTAAGTGGTTTATTAAATTTGTTTCATTATTTTTTTTTGCATTATTATTAGTTTTGTGAGCATAAAGAAGTTTTCAGAAATAAAATCATAGATCAATCGTAGAATCATAGTACAAAATTTCGATTTTAATTAACATAATGTCTGCAGTGGTTGTAATGATGGAATATGTTTTAATATTTGGCATAAAATTTCTTAACGTAGTTCCTTAAATCGCCTGGTTCAAAAGCATTGAACATGTTTTTTGTTTTCCATTATACATTACTGATTTGGCTAGAGCTTGCTTCTACAAGATAAGAAGAAAGGAAATAGGTAAGGAATCAATAATGTTGGTTAGGTAGCAACATTTATTTTGAGACTTTTCTCTCGGATAACTTGTAAATTCATAATATAGCAAACTCATGTGTTTCAAATAAGATTTGATTTTGTATGATATAGCTTTTTTTCAATAAACAAATATCAGTTCTATTAACATTTTTTATAATCAATGGGATTCTGATCATGACGACCAGTTTCTGGTGCGTGTTCGTCTGCCTACGCTTTGATCAACATTGATCCTCTTTATAATTTCATCGACCCAAGGATATCAATACCAACCACGTTGGGAAGCCTTTCTTAGTGTAGGCTTGTGAATGTCTGCCTTGTACAATTTCTTCAAAGTTCCTGAAATTCCTGAAAGCATTAGTAGTAGTCTTCTGTTAGCATCTGTTACAGATTAACCGTTACAGTTTTGGAATTATTTTAATGGTCTGAAAATGTGTTTTCCATGGAATCACTATGATAAGAAATGAGATCAGAAGATTAGAAACAAGAATAATAAGGTGACTGTGGCATGACAGAGATCTGTTTCTAATTAGTTGATAGTTAAGAGCAGATAAGGATGCCGGGCTAATGCCAAACAGGTGTTATATCCCGCTACTGCAACTTTTTGTGAGTGAAATATTTATCAGGGTGCAATTCTTCTATGGCATTAGTGCTTTGCAGATTTTAAAGAACGAATAAGCTGCATATATGTGCGGTTCTTGAACTTTTGATGATACAATGTTCTTGTGAGTTAGTTACTCTGACGATTATTTGCCTGGAATGCAGGTAATGGAAGTAACTTTTGACTTAAAAGTTAAGGAATTATTGCATTTAACGTGGACTCAAGGCGACCAGAGGGGAGAAAATTGTTGAGCATTTTGTTATTTTTTACTATGCTTTCATTATTTTGATGATATTTCTTCTATTAAATGATGATTGATCATGTTTATCTCGCTTTTAATTAAAGTAACCAAAGCTTTTCTGCTCAGACGGCCTTTCTTAAAATGTGACGTATCGACGGATAATGGAAAGATGATTTGATATCGTTTGGCTTAAAATGCAGGTTATCTTATGGTAATTAATCATGTTATTATAACTTCTCCTTTCCGTGTTTCTCACCAGAATATAAATTAGTAGTGAGTATTTAAGCTGGGGTTATTTTTTTCGATTTCGAAACACATTCGGGGAGAAACCGTCGAAGTAAAGATTGTGTCGTTTGCTGTTTCTGCTACGAATGCATCGCGACGATCATTCGCTGTTGATTTGCTTACTGTTGCCTTCTGACTGGCTGTCAACACTGTCACACCCTATGTGAAGTTAAGTTTTTTGACTCTGTTTGCGTATTTCGTTCCTGAATTATGAGTGCCGTTCATTTTCCTATTAACGTTGCCCATGCGAAATGTGTTCTTAACCATTTTGGTTATCGTTAAGAGATATTACAGTTGAAGAAGAACCTAAAATCTTCTTTTTACTAAAAGATATTGAGGACCGACAACTTAAAAAGCATACTGGAAAACTTGTCGCAGTAAAACTGTAAAAGCTAGAAATTTACATTCTAGAGTTATTGGCTCTTGAAATGCGTCTTGATCATGGTTAGTTTAGCGGTCCTAAGAGATCAAATATCTTCAAGAAGACGTCACCCGAAGTTGCTTTCCTCCCAATCTATGAAGAAAAATAAAAAATTCAAGATTTCCTTTAAATTGGCTATCACTAACAAAAATAACTCAGAAATTACTCCACAGCAGCCGAATTTAGACAAAGATTGGACTACTCCTACATAATTCGCCAAGGAAACATCAGCCCAGGCTGCTATTATTGGTCCTTCGGCTAATAAGCACTACGTATCCTTAGATTTTGACACTCCTGATGACGATAAAATGGAATACCAAGATAAAAAGAAAAGTCTGAAGCTAAACGCATGACTCTCACTTCTGAAACCATCATCTGGAAAATGAACAATTATCTCTTCTAATTTGTTCGAGATCAGAGATTACTTGAAAAGATATATATAGCCTTTTCTCATAGCATATAATACAAGGATACGCTGTAACTTTTTCTATAGAAAAAATTGCTCTTAGCTTTGATTCCAGTCAAAATCGAAATGCAGTGTTTGATCTATTTCTCAAGATGAACATTGCTTTCAGTATTTTTAGGAGAAAAGCGGACACATTTATCAAGGTCGTTATCGGAGGTTTACCTTTCTGATTCCTAGCCCAAGAAAACTAGGCAAATAAAAGCAAAAATATGTAAACAAAATTTAGCTAGATAGTTAAGTTTATATAAACAAGAATTAGCAGAAATAAAATTTTTTTCTTGGAATATTTAACAGTTTTAATAGAAAGCAGTTTTCTAGAGTCTAGCACTTCTGTGATTTTCCCCTGTTATTCTGGTTTTAAACATGAAATTATGCAAATACGAAACTACATAAATTTTGTAATGTAATAACAAAAAGATTATGCTTTTTTATAAAAGTGGCAAATTTACTTTTTACAAAATACTATACAAAAGTATCTTAGTACTTTTTATACACATATCATAAAAGTAAGAAATATTTTTAATTACTATGAATTACATTTAAATTTTATCATTTAAATTAAAACTAATTTTATCTGAACACTAAGTTTAACAAAAATGAAATATATCTGATACATTTAATTTTTACAATTTTATTATGAAAGAGCAAAAACTGAAATTAATTTATTCTATATCGGAATATTTTAATTCTGACATTTTTCTAAAAATAGAAGACCCCTAGAATGATAAAGCTAGATGAAAGTACATATTCGCCAATGATATTTAAAAAGGAGACCATGAGCAATAAAAATGATTCCAGATATTCGAACATCAGAAGCAAATTAACGGAGTTATTAACCGAACACCGTTCACACAAATTGATCCAGTCCGAGTCTAATAATAATAAAGCAGAGAAGGAAAAAAACGAATTTCTTTCTCAGAATTCACTAAGAAAGATGGATACATATATATTTCGTCAATCTTGCCCTTTTCATGATAAAAAGTAATAAATTTTTTTCTTCAGATGGAAGGGGGTTCTTTTCTAAAGAAAAGTAAAAAAGGGAGGGGGAAAGTGAAATCTGACAGACCAATTACGAACAGCCATAGAACGCGTGAAAGAGTCAGAGAGGCAAAAAAGAAATTGCTGAAATTGGAGAAAAGCCATTTTAAGATGAGGAACTTTTTTACTGGGCCAATTATAATTACACTAAACGCAGAATGGGCGCGCAATTTAAACGCTAAGTACTATTCCAGCTTTTCTAACGTCATGAAGAAGGGGAAAATGTCATTTTCCCTATTAAAAACCATAATTTTTTTTAAACTTTCGCTCCAACTCATTTTTTCCTCCAGCAAAATGAGCCTGCTTTTATTGAAATTGGAAAGCAAAAGTGTTCAAGGAGCAAGGAAAAAAATATGTATCGCAAATGCAATGTGATGACTAGAATAGAATATTGGCTCTACATTTAGATGATCATTGAGTGATTGAAATACATTTTAAAGGATCTTTTTATAATATCGTGCACATGTTTTATACCTTTTAGCTATGAAATGAAATCGTTAAATTCTATAAATGATAAAATATTAATGTTGGTTTTCAAAATCCCAGAATTACTGAGTTTCTTCTTAATAACGCCAAATAATTTTGTATCCTTTAGTTCAAAATTGTAATTTTAATTAAAAAAAACCCTAAGAGAGATTTTTCTAATTTTTGCATTTAAGTCATAATACATGGCAAATTCGGTTCACTCATATCTAAAAAGAAATTTTAATATATTAAAATGTATAAGAATAGCAATTTACATAATTTAGTCCCTGAAATTAGTATATATAAATAAAATGTTAATTAGTCTATTAATAAACTGTAATACCCTCAGCACAAAGTACTTTTTGTGATACAGTAAAATCTATCGTAAGCAGCTCCCAATTCACTGTTAATATCAAGATAAAATAACGGAACGTTTGAAAGTCTAAACCGAAATTCCAAATTTAGGCCTATGTGGTAAACAAATTAGTAACGGGTTAACTATTTGCTAACATCTATTAGAGACAGGCAAGTATCACAATCCACGATGCTTCAAAAATGCAAAATTTTGTTTCCCCCCTTATCGGTCACGAAAGAATATATGGGTGGATTTTGATTTCCTCAAAGAATAATTTCGTGCTGTATTCGTTCTAAGTGTGTAGGACCATTGAAGGAAGAAAAGTTTATTATCAAATGGGAAAATTCTTATTGTGTTGAACAACTGCAGCCACTATCCCCCAGTTGAAGGCTCATATCTGGTAAACATTTGTGTTATATTCTGCTACCCAACGTAACAATCCTTATCCAACCAATGTACCAAGAAATTACTTAAAATATAAAAATGAACTACCGATTCCTTTTATGCGTCAATGAATAAACTTTGAAGGTAGTGTCCAAGAATTTCAGAAAGAATTTACATTGAAAGATGTCCTATTTACTTTGTTTGTTGCCTGGAAAGATGTAAAGAACATTTACATCTTTTTAAGCTCTTGTTGTAAATTATGGCCTGTGATCATGTTCGTAGATAACGAATCAAAGCAATGAAGTTTCTCTCAGGTTTAAAATACGTCCGGCTTCCCTGTCTGACATCTTGTATTTATTTATATGCTCGGAGAGGATTAGCATTTCTGAAGAGGATGTTTGAGCTCGGGTGGATATACACAGTTCTGTTGCCATCACGCTCTTTCAATATAAGGAAAAAAATAATCTAACATTTATTAAGAAAGATGATGATGAGGATAAATATGAAGATGACACGCAGAATATAAAAGTTAAGTGGATAGAAGCTGACGAAGAATTGCAGGTTTTCATGATTTGGAAGGCAGTGTTCATCTAAGTCAGCATATACTGTTATACAACTTCATGGTTTACTCATCAAAATTTTAGAACTACGATGACAATCTTGTAAGCAGGCAGTCATTCGAAGTTATATGCAATCATATTAATAATTTTCCAACTTTCATGTGATAATGTTGATGGTACTTTTAAAATGTTTAGCTTAGTTTTTCTGAGGCATAAAAATCACGTTTTTTTTAAAAAAAATAATCTGTATGATTTCCGATTTTATTTTTATATTGTGATATTTGAAATGTCCCGTTGCTGCTGGTTAAGAGAAATTCTATTGCACACTCTTAGACACACACACACACACACACCAAAAAAAAAAAAAAAAAAAAAAAAAAAAAAAAAAAGGGGGGGGCCCACCACAGACGCACCGAGAAGATATAAAGCAAATTGGACAAAAATTGATATGCATACAGGTTTCGACGGAAAATGCAAAATTTTACATTTTGGCTATCAATGGATGAAAGGTTGTCGCTACAGCGCATCTGATCTGCGCAAATGGCAGGATATTTAAAAGTAGAAATTACGATTCCAGGTCATAAATTCTTCACGAATTTCATTCCGTGTACTCTGGTGGACAGTAACTATGCCTCGCATACAGGTGCCCGAACGATATGCCCAGATGTCAGAATTTGAGAGAGGTCATTTAGTTGGGATCAAAGAAGCCAGTTGATCTTATCGGCGAATAGCTCGACATTTGAGCAGGAGCGATGCCACTATTAGAGGATGTTGTCAGGAATGGGTGAAACATGGCCGCACACAGCGTCAAGAAGGAAGCGGTAGGTCTAGAGAAACGACCGAACGTGAAGATCGAGCAATCCTCAGAGCGGCACTCACACCCCAGATGCATCATTATCATCAATCGTACGTGCAACTAGTGCTTCAGTGACCGCAAGGACCATTCATAGACGGCTCACAGAAAGGGGGCTGAGGTCACGGAGCCGCTTGCGCCGACTACCATTGATCTATTTACAACGTCAAGTCCGTTTGCAATGGTGTCGGGCTCATTCGCACTGGAATGTCACTGACTGAAGCAGAATAGTCTTCAGTGATGAATCCCGCTTTGAACTGAGCCCCGATGACCAGCGCAAGCGAGTCTGGAGACGCCCCGGACAGCGGTGTGACAACAACCTGACTGTTTTCCGGCAGACAGGCCGACAACCAGGACTGATGGTCTGGGCTGCCTTCTCAATTCATAATAGGACCCTTTTGGTTGTCATCCGTCGCAACCTTACAGCACAGCGGTACGTCGACGAAGTTCTAAGGCCCGTTGTGTTGCTCTTCATGTCACGCCACCCTGGGCTTACATTTCAGCAAAATAATGCTCGCCCCCCACACTGCACATGTTTGTACTGCTTGCCGAACATTACCTTGGCCAACAAGGCCGCCGGATCTCTCTCCTATTGAGCACGTTTGGAGCATTATGGGCAGGGCCCTCCAACCAACTCGGATGTTGACGATCTAACGCGCCAGTTGGACAGAATTTGGTACAATATCCCTCAGGAGGACATCCGCAACCTCTATCAATCGATGCCAAGCCGAATAACTGCTTGCATAAGGGCTAGAGGTGGACAAACGCGTTACTGACTTTTTCACTTTGTGAAGCTCTATCCCTTCAATAAATCATCCAATTTTTCTCAAACAGTAAACATTTGTTTTTTTATACATGTACATAACTTCTACCGATTTCCGTCCGACTCGGATAACTCCTTCTTGGTGCGTCGTTTTTTTGTCTAAGAGTGTATTTGGATACCATTTCAATTAATAGTAAAATGTTTGAACAATCGCTATAAGACTATTGGAATTGTAGCATAGTTATTTGGTTATTAAATACGGAAAGACATCAAAATAGTAACTTTTATTTAACGTAACGTAACTTTTATTTTTATATCTTACGTTTATCAAAAGTTTTTTTTTTTTTTTTTTTTTTTTTTTTTTTTTTGACCAAAGGGGCTTTGTCCCTCAAGGACTATTGTTTTCGTTTTGAGATTTTGCGTAGGTTCACTGTAAATGTCCGTTTCACTTTTCAAACTGTTGCCAACAAATGTTAGAGTCCTGCATTATATTTGAAAAAAATTAAATAATGAAAAATCTGCATAAATGTGTGTATATTTCTCGCATTGTGATAAAACAACGAATTTTGAATGAGCCATCGAATTTTGAATGACGTAATCCTCCTGCGAATATGGGCATGTGGAAAGCCAAATTTGAAATTTGGAATTTTGTATTATTATCGATTTCATATTTTGTAAAACCTGAACGAATTTTCGATTAACAAATTCAGGGATTTCAAAGCGAGCAATGGCAACGTTGTACAGAAAAAACATTTTTATCTCCAACGCGCGAGACTCTGTATCGGAAATTCGAAAGATATGCTTAGTTTAAAACTAGTTTGCGATATTTCTCTTGAACTGAATTTTATAGTTTAAGTGCGAAGAACGGGATATTTAATAAATAAAAGTAACGGACAAAATGTTAAAAAAAACGCCGCTTCGGACATTAATTTAAAAGATAAAACCTTTCAGTTTTTTTTTTTTTTTTTAGCCTAAAGGGGCGGTGGCCCCGAAGGTTTATTTGTCTCAAAATGGCATTTTGTGGTATTTCACTACAAAAGGTGAATCACTTTTTAAATTGTTGCCAGAAAATATTATCTCCCTGTATCATATTTAAAGAAATTAAATAATAAAGAATATATGTGTTTTTCTCGCATTGTGAAAAATCAACGGTACCTAGAGCCATAAAACTTTAAATAACGTATGTCTTACCCGAATATGAGCATCTGGAAACCAAAATTTGGAATATGGCATTTGTTTTGTTATTTATTTCATATTTTGTAAAGCATTTATGAGTTTTTGATTAACAAACTCAACAATTTCAAAGCGATCAATGGCAACACTATACGGTAAAAAACATTTTAACACGAATAACAATAAATTAGCACGAAATATTTTCTCAAAGTCAATGTAATGGAAAATTGTCATAATTAATACAAAAAAATCAAAAGTTCACATGAAATGCATTATAATTTTGCTACCCATTTACGAATTCATAAAAATCGGCTAAAAATATTATCACGTTCGCTTGCTTACACTATATATTTCGTTGTCGTTCTCTAAGCTTTTTGCTTTTAATATTCCTAAAGTTGTAATATTTCTGACTCTGAATCTGCAGAAAACAGAATCACTCCGACTTATCCGTCTGTGCCTAAATGCAAATCACAGATGTCGAAAACGGCAGATTTTTAGTATAAATAAATGTGCTACAGATAAAAATAAGATTAAGAATGCTGCATTATTTTTCGTGCACAATGCATGAAACTGGTTAAGTTTCTTATCCCTGACCTATCTCATTCAGAATATAAGCAGAAAAAAAAATTCGGTTCTTGTTCATGTTTTGCATGCTCAGATGCTTAGATTTTTTTGAAAAGACTGACATTTTCTTGTTCCATTTTATATTTCGCTTTTGTTGCTTAGCTTGGGAAGAGTTTTTTCCGAGCTTTTCATGCTTTTCCTTAATTACTTCTTGGTTATTGAATTTCTATGTTTTCTCAAATTTGTGAAGCATTCTTCTTTGTATATTTGCATTTGAATTTCTTTAGCTAATTTTAAATCACACGTGCGTATTGATCAACGTGTGAAAATGAAAAACATGTGCACCAAGAAGGGGTTCCAAATAGTCATTTTTGCTTATTTTCTTCAGCCATTTCTTTTAAAAAGAATTTAGCCAGTTAAAGGAGAAAAGTGTGATTCATATCAGAGGCAGTCAAAGTAAAACGATATTAATATATAACCAGCATGACGCCGAATTTGGTAACACAGGTAGTTTGTGTATAGAAGCGCATTCTATTGGGAATCAGGAAGGAATACCATGAATGCTCACCACTGTGTCATTTGACTGTCAGACGGGACCGAAATGAGGTCCGCCATTTTTATGTGCGTCATTATGGAGGCCAGGAAAGAGGAACAGCTTGTTGTAGTGTGTTTGTTGATTGAGGAAGGAGTTTTAGGAAATGAAATTCATGCCCAAAATTTCTGCTGTGTATGGCGAAAATAGCATGTCACGTATGCATATTTTTAAATGGAATAAATGATAACGAGAAGGTCGGGTGTCACTGAAAGACATCAGTCTGCAGTCTGCCAAGACAGGTTCATTTTGTCGTTACCCCCTTCTGAAATTGCTGCGTTTGATGCTGCCTTCAGGGAAGACCAACGGCAGACGGTGGAAGACATTTGGCTCATGTTGGGCATTAGCCACGATACCACCCATGCCATCTTGACACAGCATCTGAACACATAACACAATGTCGAGATACTGTTGCACCTGAAACGGTATCATGATAAAGAATATAGTTTCCTGTCCCATACGGTTGCGAATAAAACATGAAATGGCGATTCTGTTGATTAAACTTCGTGTCATCATTTTAAATCAGAGAGCGAACATCAGAGGAAAGCACACGGGTTTACCTTCAACAAAAGACCCAAAGTTGTGCACGCCAGCTCTGGGAAAGTCATGTTGACCTTTTCCTTTGGCTGCAAATGCACGCTGCTCATTGATTTTCTGGAACACGGCACCACAACGCATAGCGGTATATGAAACCTTTGCAAAAATTGAAGCATGCCGTCAAATCCACACGTCCAAGAATGTTGACGGATCAATAATGGCATAATTTTCTTGCAAAATAATGCCCGCCATCATGTTGTCACGGTTGTTAAAACTCTGCTGCATAAGATTTTCTGGAAAGCACTTACACATCCTTCATACAGTGCATAACTCTCCCCTTGCAATTTCCATATTTTTGAGCTCCGGAAGAAAGGCATTAGTGGCGGTAGATTTGCTTCGGATAAAGAGGTGCATGCCTGTTCATGAAGAGGTTCCGTGGGCAACCGAAAACACTTTTCCATGAAGATATTGACCATCTTGTCTCACAGTGAGATACATGTATTAGCGGGTATGGCGATTACGTTTGAAATAATAAACAGCTTAGTTACTTTTCCCCCATCTATCTCGTTTTCCTTTGACTAACCCTTATACTTTGTAAAATGTATTTATTTTATTTATTTTGTATGATAGTCATAAATTAAATGGTATCTATGTTCGAAGAATTGTCTCGCTCCAGTGTTTAATTCAAATAATACTTCTTTGAAAATATTTTTTTTAATGTTTTTAGATTAAGTCATACTATAAATACACTCATGTTCATAAATTAAGGATTCGGAGTCACACGGAGATCGAACTTTAAAATAAATATATCACCTGCAAAATCACTACACACATCTTCAAGAATCATATGCAAATTTCAGGAAGTAACCAGATGACACCGATGGTACGTCACAATGACGAGAGTGTAAGAGAGTGATATATAAGGAATACAGGCAAAGAAGTAAAATTGTTCGCAGGCGCTTTATAAGCATTTCAGTGCAATAACCGAATAGTTATGACAAAAATGACGCATTTTGGATGATTTTTTACTTGGTAGAATTATCGGCCGTCTGGAATGTGGGCGTATCCAACTGGAAGTATCAGACGAACTTGGAATTGCCCAGAGTGTCATCTCCAGGCTTTGGCAACGATTCCAAGATGATGGTAATGTGAGTAGACGTTACAGCACAGGTCGCCCCAGAGTTACAACGCCGAATGAGGACCGGTATTTGGCAGTTACTGTCAAAAGAAACAGGCGGAACACAGCCTCAGACCTGTCTCGTCAGCTCTCTTCAGCCACTGGTACGACAATTTCAAGGCAGACCATGTACAGATGCTTATGGCAGATTGGTCTATATGCTCGTAGACCTGTCAGATGCGTTCCACTTACTGTCACTGCAACTCACTGTCGCCTGCGGTTAGCCTGAAGTAGAGAGCATGCATTGTGGACATCGCAACAGTGGGCTCGTGTGATGTTTTCCGACGAGTCCAGGTTTAGCTTGCAGTCTGATTCTCGCCGGACTTTCATATGGAGAGCTCCAGGTACCCGTTACCTCTAAGAAAACATCATTGAACGACACCGTTACGGTGGTGCAGGAGTGCTCGTTTGGGGTGGAATTATTCTGGGTTCCAGAACTGACCTTCATGTTCAAATTGGAACCATGACAAGCCAAATCTATCGGGACTTCATTCTGGAACAACATGTACGTTTGTTTCGGTGCACCATGGGCGCACAATTTGTGTTTATGGATGACAACGCACGTTCTCACCGTGCAAACATCGTAAGCGAATGCCTTCAATCCGCGGATATCACCCGTATGGACTGGCCAGCATTCTCACCGGACTTGAATCCAGTAGAGCATGTGTTGGACATGCTTGGCCGACGAGTTGCAGCACGTCAATCTCCTCCTACATGTATGCCAGAACTTCGTAGAGCATTGCTTTTTGAGTGGTGTAATATCCCCCAAGATCAGATCGATAATTTGATACTCAGCATGCCTAGGCGTTATACGGACTATATTGCATCGTCTGGGAGACATACAATGCATTAACAATCATACCAACCATGTAATATTGGTGTTTTGTAAATAGTGTTTTTTTTTTTTTTTTTTTTGTAATTTGCTCCAGGAAAAAAAAACGCTAATGTCTTAAATAATATCAAACAGATAGCATCTTTTTTTGCTCTTTACCTGTTGTTTAATAAATAAACTTTACAAATAAGTCAAATTTGTTTTGCTTCTAACTCTTCCTTTGCCTGATTTTGCATTATCCTTAATTTATGGTCTGAGTGTAGTATCTGAAAATGTTTACAAGTTGCAAACCATGTTGAATCATTATATGGAGGGAGTATCAATATTATCTGCTATCTATGATGCTTACGCATGATTTTGTTTGCTGTATATGATTAATTAAATGTCAATTGTTCTCAAAGAGCTGTCAAAGTTCAATGTTAAATAAAGTAACGTTAACTGAAATGCTTGTTTCAAGTCGGATTGAATGTGCTGAAACTTTTAAATCAACTACTATGTTGGATCGTTATTTTGAATTCATATTAATATTTCCTGTTATGTATAGCACTCATGCATAATTTATTTGCTAAGTATGATAGATTAAATGTCAAATATTCTCAAAACGCTTTAAGGGTTCAGCGTTAAATAAAATAACGTCAATTTGAAATGCGTGTAGCTGGTTAAAATGGATATGTTAAAAAACTTGGAGACTCATAAAAATAATCAAGGTACTACTTAAAAAATATTCCGAGATGGGAGAAAGGGGTGAAGCTTTCGATTCCTGCCTGAATTTTGATTTCATGTCTTACTTCTTTCTTGAGGTCTTCCTCACAAATCTGGCTATGATTCGCTTTTAAAATAATAAGTTACAATGTTGATATTGTTCTGTAGTTAAAAGTAATTCAGTCTTCTGTGCCCTGTTAGGAAAATCAAGCCTGTGATAAGTTCGAGTATAGTAGTTGTTACAGGCTCCGGGGTAAATGGTGGCATCATGTTAAGAATTATATAATTATCTGTAGCATAAAATGATAAGAAATGAAATGGTTTTTGTATGTATTTCAGCTACTCTGGGGCAGGAATACTCATGTATTGGTTGGAATGCTCATGTATTACTATATTTTATTCTATGAAATTTTATTGTACCTTAATTATAAGATCTGACTCAAAGTCAGATCTACTATAAAAATTTTTTGTAAATCTGTAATTTACCTCTGGAAATGGAATTAGAAATGGAGAATGAATATTTTTTAAAAACAGGATAAAAGTTAAATATAAGGGAAAATGTGTAAATAGAAAGTAGAATGTGTAAAATTTATATTTGCATAAACATAGTTTGGTGAATCCTTTTAATGAAAGTAATAAGTGTAAAACAGAATACGTGTTGTTTTACATAGTATTAAAAAAATTAGTACATTCATTTGTAGTTAATACAATATAATAGAAGAGAAAGCCCTGAGGATCTCCGATTTAGTTATAGTAGTAGCATAAAGAAATGTAGTATTACAGCCATATTAAACCAAAAAGTAAAAAGGAAAATTACTTTTGTAAAATAAAAATGTTAAGTAAAAAAGTGAAGAAAAAAATAAAAACTTGAAGAAATTTTACTTCACTTTCGTGAAAATCGAAGATGGCAGAGTCATATCCGGTTGTCACATAATCCCAAGATGGCCACTGCAGCACATCAAAGGGCGAAACCATTGTTCTCTTCTTGCGTCATCTATTGTTTTGTTACATAATGACTTCTGGGTAAGCAATGACAGTACTTGCAGATGTGCCTTCGACAACGAAAAGCAAGATAGAATTATTAACGAAGTTTAAATTAGCTGATAAGTACGTTTTACATCTGGACTATTCGCCTCGTTGGCAGACAAAATAAAGGAATTTTGTATCTTGAGATTGTGTCTTTGCCCTGTGTCTTGAGACTGCTGTCGCCTAAGATTTATCCTCTCCCCAATTTCAAATGAAATGGGTCCCTACTTCCGAAATCCCTTAGTACCGCGAGAATGACTCCCTTCTTGGTTGCTTGTTAATTCTCGCATTTTAAATTTTTATCAGTATTTCATGCAGTGGATGACACTAATGGAATACATATATAGTTCATATATACTGAATTAAAATTTAATCAGTATCTCATGAGATTTTAAATCAGAATCCAACATCTCCAAGTCATCCAAGCAGCTGCTTGGACTGTCAAATATTTAGGATGTTCAGCTCGTTCTGTTGTATTGTGTCGCTCGAAAACTTACAGATACCTTAGGAGTTGACCATGAACTTTTATTTCGGTCAGAATTTAAATTTGACCAATCCTACACTTATGCACTATCAGTATCGATAATTGACTTTTGTTTAAGCAAACTTCAAGTCCTTGGACAAATGAGCGGGTTTAGAAGTAAAGAACTGAGTCACCCGTTCATTCAGTTTGGTTTCATTAAAAGCTTAAGCTTAAATTCATTATACCTCAAGACCACCTGTCAAGTACCAAGATCTAGGCTAAAAAGCAAGTCACTGTTATGAGGAGACATTGCTTAAGCCTCGCTTTTAACACCTAATGGCATCTACAGAAGTTAATCTAAGTCCTGAAGAAGCCATTACTTCAATATTAATAGCAAAGCGCAACTCAAATCTAAGAACTTAAAAAACAAATCGCCACTCGGGGTGAGTTGCTTCACGTTCATGTACAGGATAATCTTTCATTTCGAATAATAAATCCTCAAATTCGATTCAGGCGTCCATGCAAACCAAGATATGATTCCAGCTCAGAACCAACAGTCTTTTCATCGGTAAAAAGATCATCCAATTGTTGAAGCTACTACCCAGCCGAATGCGACTTGTAGGACCCCCATAATCTACCTCTTGGGATATTATAGCTGTGCTATTTACCTTCAAGTTGCTGCTGATTCATATCCAGTCATAAGCCGATAACACATCATCTTCCATGAGATTGATCTTCATGGTCGAAGTCGCATGGATTAAATAAAATGGCAATAAAATAAAAACGGGTCTTCTCATGTAGACATACCATAATAGGCTGCTTACCTTTATCCTAAAATTACGCTTTAATTACAACAGTGTCCAAAAATGAAATCTACCACTTGGATATCTAGCTTTCTTGGACAATTTGACAAGCACCGCCAAACCAAGTTTTTGCACAATTACTGGACTTGAGTCAAAGAGAAAAGGCGGTAGAATCACTATGCAAACGTTACTAAGCTCATAGTTACAAATTATCCTCCTATTTTTAAACTACGTCGTTTACCATTCAGTTTGAGGGAATTTCTCGTCTTAAGGAGCATAATGAATAACCAAGGAAAATAGCTTAAAAATTAACTGTTAATTAAACTTAAAGCATAATTAAAAAAACTAAACTTTTAAGTTCTTCTCAACTTAATTACGGGATCATGATCCACTTTTGGTCCTACAAGATTTGGGTAAACCGCTTCTCAAGCATGTAAGTTTATGAGTGATATGCTGTAGTTGTTTTTACTACAGTTTTGTGGTGAAGTTGATGTCTGGAATGAGGAGTTCTTAATCCACATTAATGCCATTAAACATAAAATATTTCAATACGAAATAGGTCCTTTTTTCAGTTGAAAGCAGTTTCATCTTCTGTTTTATCTAAGTTTTGGCTTCATGTTGAAGGAGGAAGCACTGTTTCATTCCCTATGATGACAGATTCGACCAAAACTTCCGCGCAACCAGCCGTAAGATAATACAGAACCAACAGCATCGGCATATCTACGTCGGTGAGCAGATCATCCCATCGTTAAAGTTAATTACTTAATTGCCAATTTAATTAGTAAATTGAAGACTGCGACTTACAAGACCCCATAAATCCACTTCTCTGGAAGCAAATGGGATATCACTTTGATGTTGTTTGGCTTTAAGTTTGCTGCAAGCTTATATCCAGTTAAAAGTAGATCCATAACCTAAAATAATCTTGAATGGGATTGATCATCAAGGTCAAAGTCGCATTAGTTAATAATAATAATAACGAGAGAATAAAGCAATCGCTTGTACAGTATTCTTTCTCAGTAAACTTATAGAATAAGATACGTGAGGGAAGAACGACGTGATACGTAAGTAATATAACTACTCGAATCACCAGTAGCAATCTTGGATTTCAAATTATACACAGAGAGGCCAAAAAAAAAAAAAGGCTTTCAAATATATGGGGCAGTCTAATCCAGGGTCAGAGTAATTAAGTTGTCTCATGCCTTTCTTTTATACAATGTTTGACTGAAAAGTAATGCCTCCATGGCAATAACTTTTTCTTATTTTTTACCCGATTTTTAAAAGTCGTGTACTTGAAAACTACACGTATCCTCTATATAATTCACTAATTTCCTTTGATTGTAGATGGTACTGGATTGCTAAGAATTGAAGAAGATGCCAACCCGCATGGAGATGAAATTGATCCCACACTGAGCTGAGCGCTGAAGCCCTACCCAGATTCATCACCGAATGACAGCCGTTTACGGTGTCGCTATCTTTGACGTCATTACGGCTTCAGCTAGAAATGGGCGGAACACCAGAAGTTAACCATTAGTATTATAGTTCCGCCTTCGTATAGCATAAATGCACAGTTCAGTGACTCATTAGGCCGGGGAGTTGAGAGAAACAAATCAGCAACCTGCAGTGTACTTGATCAACTTCGTAATGGACGACCTCGCACCGCATCAGAAGATGAACATCGAAATTGTGCTAATAAAATTATTCAAGGTAATCGTCGGATCAAAAATTCGCTGATCAACACTAAATTGAATATTTCCTAAGAAAGGGGGTATCCTATCATAACTGAGGTGCTGGGGTATCACAAGGTGTGTGGACGTTGGATACCCTGGTTGCTGATGAAAGAGCACAAAATATAGAGGATGCAAATTTACCAAGATCTGTTGACCCAGTGCGAGAGCGAGAGTGATGCTTTTCTTCAGCGCATTCTCACGGGAAATGAATCATGCGTGCAACTTTTTCACCCCAAGAACCTCCGACAATTGTTAAAATATCGCTATGTCACATTGCAAAGTCCAAATTCAATGCAACCACATTTGCACAGAAGCTCATGGTGACCATTTTTTGGGGGATTTCCAAGATGTCGTGCTTATTTACTTCTTGGAACAGGAATCTGAGATCGGAGATCATCATTCGTTAAGTGGTGTTCGACCCGAAGGCCTTTACTACTACATGTTTATAAATCCCCTAAAGACCCGTAAAATTTCGTAAAATTCAATAAAAATGGAAAAGTCCTGTGCACTTGTAATAAAGGTGCAAAGTCTTCAGTAGTGAAGACGTTGATCAGGGGTGACGCCATATATCGGCCACAAATGAAGTCTTATGTATAAGCAATAATAGGAACTAATAATTTGGGCATATCTTTTCTCAATGGCGTATCTCTTACACATTATCGTATATTTGACACAGTATCGTACAGTGGTGGCCAAAATTGTGAACACTTTTGGAAATTTTTATGTTTTTGAAATTTGTATGCTTATAGAAAATATTACGTTTCGCAAAATGCAAACCTGTATATATCATTTTAAAGATAATTTATTACTGAATTCAATACAAAACACAAAATTCAATTATTTGCAATACAAAAAAAAACTTATATGTACTTTAATATAAATAAAAAACACAGTTATGAAGTGGTTTGTAATGTCTAGCTTTCCTGGCCAATCTCTGTTCTTGTTCTGAGAACCAATCAAATGTTAGTAACTGCCAGTAGAAGCTGATATCATGTTTACACTTGAAACAATTCATTATTTTGCTTTGTTCTGTAGAAGGAGGACCTGTTTCTTATACACTGCAATTACAAGTAGGAATTTTTGTAAAATTTTTAATATTTAGTCCAGAAGCAATGACATCAAATAAAAGAGTAGCTTGGACACCTAGAAAGAGATGTAATATTATTGTGTTACGAGAAAGTGGTCTTTCCTATGCTGAAATTGTAAGACAGGTGGGTGGTTCAGTGACTACATCTTGAGTCCGAAAGTTTTATTTACGATATCAGGAGAAAAATTCAATAAAAAACGAAGAAGGAAAAGGCCGAAAAAGGTGCACCATATCTATTGATGACAGAAGAATAAAAAGACTATGTCTCCAAGATAGAAAAATGTCATCAGCGGCCATCACAAGTGATCTCAATGATGCTGGTGTTTCTGTCAGTTCAAGAACAATCAGGAGAAGATTAACAGATGTTGGACTGAGAGGTAGAATTTCACGAAAAAAGTCTTATCTTAATTTTCAGCAACGAAAAAAAAAAAAAAAAAAAAAAAAAAAAATAGACTACAGTGGGCAAAGGAACACATTAATTGGACAGATGATCAGTGGTCACAAGTTGTATGGAGTGATGAAACTAAGATATCGTTATCGTAGTGATGGGCGAAAATATGTAAGACGTAAAATAGGAGAAGAGCTACATCCTGACTGCATTCAAGCAACTGTGAAGAACCCAGTTAATGTTATGATTTGGTCATGCATGTCAGCAGATGGTATTGGTCGCTTTCATGTCATCGATGGGACATTGAATGCCAGAAAATACATTGACACTATTCTAGAACCAAAAATTCTACCTTCCATCAAAGATCTCTTTCCCAACGATGCTTCGTTTATTTTTCAGCAGGATTCTGCTCCTTGCCACACGGCCAAAATATCGAAAGAGTGGTTTCGTACAAAGAGCATTAAATTGCTGTCATGGCCAGGAAACAGTCCTGACCTCAATCCTATCGAAAATTTGTGGCACCGTTTGAAACATCTTGTCCGAATAAGGCACCCATCAAATAAAAGGGAACTAATTGAGGCTATAATTGTTTCCTGGCATCATGTAATAACGAAAGAAGAGCTTAAAACTCTTGTCATCTCAATGAAACTTCGATGTGAAGCTGTAATCAAAAATAAAGGGTACCCTACTAAGTACTGATAACTCACTGCAATCATCACTATCTAATGTATATCGATAACTCTTATCGTTTAACTTTTCTTGTATTGCAAATAATTGAATTTTGTGTTTTGTATTGAATTCAGTAATAAATTCTCTTTAAAATGATATATACAAGTTTGCATTTTGTGAAACGTAACGTTTTCTATATGCATACAAATTTCAAAAACATAAAAATTTCCAAAAGTGTTCACAATTTTGTCCACCACTGTACAGTAAAAATGGAAAATAATATATACAAGTCCCAGAAATTTTTCTGCTTTCGTCTGAGTCGAAAGTACCTATATCTTAATACTCATAGGGAAGTAGACTGTCACGCGATAGACGAATTTAATGATGATAAAGTCAGCAGTCTTGGTACCGGGCAAAGTCCATAGTAAGATGAAAATGATGATAAAGATGAAACAAAATCTAGATTAAATAGTTGAAAATAATCAAATATATACAAGAACTACAATCTAACATTATGATGTATAGTTCTGGGCCGTTTATGTGGCTGTTCGTTTAGATAGTCGTACTCCCCTATGTTTTTAATAACTTCATGACTGGAGGAATCACATTTTTCGTAGAATTTGAATATAATCTTTAGTAATTCGGCATATAATGGTAAAATATTTAGAGAATTATTGATGACAGTGTTCTTAAAGAACCACGGAGAGTTAGACAGGAATCTGAGAGTTTTACTCTGAAAACTTTGAAGCCTTTCTCTGTTTGAAAGTGCAGTAGCAGTAGCTTAAATTGCTGTCATGGCCAGGAAACAGTCCTGACCTCAATCCTATCGAAAATTTGTGGCACCGTTTGAAACATCTTGTCCGAATAAGGCAATAGGCAATATGTCCATGCCGAAGTGGCATATAGAATTATGGGTCGGATTGCTTGTAGATAGAGTGTTCTTTTAGCGTTTATATTTTACTTCGAATATTTGCACATCAAATTATATATGCTCATTAAGGCACGTTGTGCTTTGTCTCTGATATAATTAACATGAAATTTGAAATTTAACTTCTGGTCGAAATAAACACCTAGATATTTTACTTTGTGGTCACATGACACGGTTTGTACGTCCATCGTAATTTTTTCTAAGTCTTAAGAGATATTTCCTTTTTTTAAGTAAATCACTTTTGATTTTTCGGGTTAATTTTAATTTTCCATCCTTTAAGCCAGGGTGAAAGGTAATTAATGGCATTCTGTAATTTCTTGCATAATATGGATTAAGTGAGTGACATAAAAGTGCCATGTCATCGGCATAGCATGCAGTGAGAATATTTTCAATATTAGGAAGATCATTAATATATAAATTATAGAGAAGCGGGGAAATTACCGACCCCTGCGGTGAACCCGCGTGAGTTTTTCTTGTGGTGGAATAGTTATCTTGAATCTTAACTTGAAAAGTTCTGTTCTTTAAAAAAATCAGCAATTAGATGGATGATGGCAGGTGGGAAATGATAGTTCATCAGCTTGATGATAAGACCGTGATGCCAAACTTTATCCAAGGCTTTCTCTACGTCCATAAAAATAGCAGCAACTACTTCCTTTTTATTAAAATTTTCACCTATGAATTCCACGATTCGGGCGATCTGCTGAGTCGTTGAGAATCCCTGGCGAAATCCGAATTGATGGTCTTTGATGATGTTATTTTCATTAATAAATGTGGTGAGTCGAGATTCGATAAGTCTTTCGAAAAGTTTGGCAATCGCAGGCAGAAGACTGATCGGTCTAAAGTTACTTGTGAGATTTTCAGCTTTGCCAGCCTTTTTAATGACAGCATGTTTCCAATTTTTTTGGGAATGTATTAAGTCTTAAAAATGCGTTAAAAATATTTCTAATAAGGACGATGCCTTTCCTTGGGAGGTATTAAAGGGCCTTATTAGTGATATTGTCATATCCAGATGCTTTCTTTGGATTAAGTTTCTTTATAATTTTCTGTATTTCTTTGGGAGAAGTCGGGTTGTTTTGATTTTCAGGATCTTTACAGAGGAAATCGGCCACGTGATTGATAATACTGATATCATTCGATTGTGGGAAATTATTTAAACTGTTGTTCATAGTTGGCAGAGAAGAGGTTGACAATTTTCTTATGATCGTAAATTTTGGTATTATTATCATCTAGAATGGGTCCAATATTCGAGGGTGTGCTTCAGAGAGCTTTAGTAACTTTCCACACAGAGTGATCGGTGTGCGAAAGACTTTCAATGAAGTTTTCCCTGCAATTGTTTATGGATAAGTTTTCTGAGGTTTCGATTGGCAGCATTAAATCTTCTTTTGTCTTGGATGGAGTGGGAACGTTGATCAATTTTTCTTAGTCTATTTTTCTCTGTAATTTTCTGTCTAATATTGTGTGGCGTATAATTAGTCTGTTTTGGAATAAATTTGGTGTGGTTGATAGCTTCGTTGATTTTACTGCTAAGATAGACTGTGGCATCAGGAATTTCGCTGTTATTAGTCATTTTAGTGGTAGCAGATATGTTTTCTTTAAGGTGATAAGCATAGTTTTCCGAATTAATGCGACACTTTACAGGCGGAAAACCATGCTTTAAGCCATATAAAGTGAAGCGTACTGGTAGGTTATCTGAAGAAAGTTCATTATCCACTTGGAGAAAAGGTATTTGAGGAACATCGAAGGTGATTAAGATGTCTAATACATCCGAAGCGTTTGAGATTTGATGAAGATGCGTTGGTTCATCTGGACCATAAATGTTGATATCAGGGTTGTTTCTAATGTAATTATTAAGAATAATTCCGTCTAGATTATTTCGCCTGGATTTACAGTTAGCGTGCTTGCAATTTAGGTCCAAAGCAATAATAGTTGGATAACCTAAGTTGAGAATATAGTCAAGATCTTGAGTGTTGAGGCTATTGTTGGGTGGCTTATAAACAGCAATGATGAGATATTCTTTATTATCACTGTTAAAAATACATGCTCTTGCTTCAAAGCTCATAAGGGGAAGAGGAAAGATGGTACTGTTAAGGTATTTTTTCATGAGAATAGCTGTACCGCCACCACGGTTATGAAGACGGTCAGATCTATAGATGTTGTAGTTCGGAATTTTAAATTTGTCATTCTGTTTGAGGTGGGTTTCATTTAACAGGAACAAAGGTGAACTCGCAACGCCATGTGGCAATGTCGGAGAAGCACCGACCCTCTTTTGTTTCGCGACTCGTGTGCGGGCGAACATAGTTGTGTTGCAGAATAGAGTTCAAATCCTTTTCGAATCTGCCGTACAGCTTCGATCTTCCCTCTTCTGACTTTCATCGCTTTCTAAAGATGAAAGACCACCTTAAGAAATATTATTTTTGTTCTAATGACGAACACGAAACAACCATTCAAGCCTGGGGTCGATATTAACCACTGAAATTCTTTTCCGATGGGTTTGCCCGACTAGTCACGTGTTGAAGCAAATCAAGGGAAAGATATAGAGACTATGTCAAAAGGCGCAGAGGGCACATACAACTTTTAGGTACAACAAGAATTGTGAAAAATCAGATAATAAAATTAAAAAAAAAGAAAAATCTGAGAGGTTTCAGGTTTTAAATTACGTCCAAAGGGGCGTTTTTTTTTAAATGTTTTTTGTGTTACCTTTATTTATTAAATATCATGTTCTTCGCCCTTAAACCATAAATTTCAATTCAATAGCAATGTCGCAAAATAATTTTAAAATGAGCCTCTCTTTAGAATTTGCGATACACAGTTCCGCTCGCTAGAGATAAAAAGGTTTTTTCCCCCTTCTGTAGATTGTTGCCATGGCTCGCTCTGAAATCGTTGAGTTTGTTAATCAAAAATTTGTTAAAGTTTTACAAAATATGAAATCGATAATAAAATAAATTACGAATTTCAAATTTAGGCTTCCAAATGCCCATATTCGCAGTAGGACTACGTCCTTCAAAATTCGACGGCTCTATGTACCGTTGTTTTATCACAATGCGAGAAATATACATACATTTATGCAGATTTTTCATTAGTTAATTTCTTCAAGTATAATGCAGGACTATAACATTTGGTGGCAACAGTTTGAAGAGTGAAACGGGCATTTATAGTGATTCAACGCAAAATCGCGAAACGAAAACAATAATCCTTCAGGAACAAAGCCCCTTTGGACTAAAAATTATGGCCCTGAAGGTATTGCTTCTAAGTCAAGCTTTTTATATTTTAACAACATAAATTTAGAAACTCTTTGGGTGAAATAAGTTTTCTTTAGTTCTAGGTAAAATATATTTTGCCAGTTTTTTCCCCTCCCCCGATAAAAGATTCATATAAAATATTTTATTGGATGACATAAATTACGCCCACATTAATCAGTAGTTTTATTTATTTTAAAGATTTGCTTTATTGACTGGCATTAATTATGTCCAGATTAATCAGTATCTGCTTGTAAGGGAAATAACAACATCTAAGAAACATTTGATTTCATTTATTTTTTATTTCAAAGGCATATTTGGAAATTATTAGAATACATTTGAAAGTTACTTAATAATTTATTAGTTTATAATAACTTTCAATTAGAAACAAAACAGAATTTAAATATTCGAAATATAAATAAAAAGTAATTTCAGAACGATGGCTGAATATTTATTATTCAATATGTTAAAAAATAATCTTTTTTTTTTTTTTTTTTTTTTTTTTTTTTACATTAATTCTTATTCAGATTCAAAACACATTGGGATATACTTGAAAATATTTATAAATCAAATTGCTCATTGAAACTTTTTGAATATAAAGGATATACAAAGTTAAATTTAACTGAGTTATTCTAAATACTAGTGTAAAACTAATTTCAAATGTTGGTTAAATATTTGCAAGTGCATATGTTTCAAGATAATCTTACAGAATTTTTACATAAATTACAATTTAGATTTGAAACATATCAATATACATCTGAAAATTATTTCTTAATCAAACTGTTAGTAATAACTTTCCACTGAAAACAGAAATGAGATAAAATTAAAATCAACTTAAATCATCGAAACACAAATCAAAGCAAATTTCCGATTGGTACTTTAGTATTTACAAATGAATGACCATAAATAATCTTATGAGTTTGTTTTTTCAGTTGCTTACTTATCTCTATAAAACATTTATTTCCATTTAATTTCTTATTGATACTTCCCAGATACATATAAATGCTTGAAATGCTGTGTGATTTGAAAATTATGCGTATTACTTATTCTTTATTGAAATTATTATTTATATAAAGGTAAAATTATAACATAATCACATAAATTGCTCCTACATAAGAATTTGAGTCGTTATAACTCATTCATAAATCAACATTCGTACGTCAGTCAGAATTATTAATAGTGTGAAGCTTTATGTTTTTGACTACCTCGATTAGATTATCAGCTTGAAAGTTGAGTTCTTCTAGCAGACGATCTTGAGTCCTTAAGTGTTCTTCGAGCGATCTGATATCATCTGTGCTCAGCTTACCAGGCGCAGTATGTGGGCGTAAAACATCTATTACCCATCTATTGGTCATATGCTGCAAAAGAATAAACTTTTAATAAACTACAAAATCAGTAAAAATAGCTGTCGATACTGAAAGTGGTCTGCTGAAGAGGATCTTTAAAAAAAGACATATGTTCAAATAATTACCATAGTGTTGCTCATATTATATGATATATGCACTGGTAAAATATTAACTTGATTAAACTTAGATGTTATCAATACCAACTTAGTAGAAGACGAAAATTTTCACAGTGGCCTAAGCTTTGACAACCATTCTTACGTCAACCATGTATATAACAGTCCTTCAGTCAAGCAACGCCACCATTTTATATGCGTTACGTATTCTTTTATACTATGCGTTGTATTCTAACTATTTTTATAAATAAACTGCGATATTCTTTACGTTAGACTTAAATTATGCGCTTGCGCAATTTGCTAGTGATTGAAGAAAAGACGGTATTGAAGAGATTGTGCAATTCAATAAGTGGAATGAAAATGGAAATTTATTTCAGGTTATTGCTTCTATTGAATTAAAAGTGCTGTATATTAGGTCCTGTACACGATATACTATAAGGAGCGGTGTATGGAAGGAAAACGGGAGTAAACAATGTTAAATTCGATTAAGTAAAATTTAAAAACATTTAGCAACCGTCATCTTCCAACAAGATTTTTGGAAAGCATGCCTCATATGAAAAAGGCTGTCATTCTGTAAAACTGCAGGTTACGTTGAATGTACCCTACGGATGTGAATTCAATGCGATAATTTAGTGTCAAGTATTCGTCATTACTTTCTTTAATTACACACAATTTGGATGCATCTTTTCTTTCAAGACTGGAAAACTTTTTATTTTGATGTAAACTCAGAAGCTGCCGTGGTTCATCAATCAATAATCCCAGTTTTAGCAAGAGAAAGAAATAATAAAAAGAAATAAAAAACAGTATGCGATAATCAACGATCTTATAGAAAGGCTTATCGAGACCATTTAATTTTTGCGGACAATACAGATTGTTATGTTAAACGAGTATATTAAATTTGCTAGTAATTCGAAAAGAAAATAAAGATCAAATATAATAATTAGTTAGGGTGTAGAGACATTAGGTTATTTGGAAGCATGAAAGATGCAAAATGAGCAACACCTTCGCGGAGAATCATCGTCCACTACCCTTTTAATTCGGGCGCCACTGTAGGGATATCATGTTTTTTTTTTTTTTTTTTTTTTTTTTTTTTTTTAAGAAGGAATAGATGAAAAATGCTTTCACCGGGAATCGAACCGCGGACCTCTGGAATACGCCCCCAGCGTGCAGACTACCACACCACGAAGGCACGCTAAGAAGGCGTGAAAAAAGCCTTATAAGGTCATCAGCTATAACAGCTGCTTTTCGAAGGTACATCCAGATTAAAAAACTTTAACCGTATGTAAATATTTTTCATGTAGAATTCAATTTCCATTCAATTTTAGATGTATAAATACACAATTTTCAATTGATTAAACAAATTAATTTTAATTTTTGACATCAAAAGTTCCGATATCAAAACCAGTACCTTCTAGAATTTGTTAACCGCTACTATAAATAACGAATGCGCGCCACTTTGCGTCAGAAGCTTTCCTCCCCGTCTGTGCCTTTAGGGTCTATGCTACTGCGCTTGCTCTCTTTGTTAGAATAAGTTATGATGCATTAACGTTTAAATACTCTTATTTAGTAACGAATAAATGATCTACAGTGATAATTGAATAAAAGCTATGGAATAAAGATGTACCATTAAAAACTAAATCAACTTGCCTCTTCATTTGGATTAGCCTTACCATTCTGTAAAAACCCTGCCTGAACTTTGATGCCGAAATATTATACTTTTTATTAATAGCGGGCCCTCAGCCGACTTCGGCTTGGCCGCTAAGGCCAGAAGTGGTGGTCACTTTATTCTGGAGGCACCTAATATGTGGGCCACTTTTGCCTCCTACGAAGGGACGGACAGTTACAACCAGACCTTCTCCGGGATTCAAACCCGGGCCCTTTGGTCTCGCAGCCGGCTTCCCTAACCACTATAGTGTCTGGGTGGCTGGAGTTTTCAACAGTTAATTTACAAATTTTAGTTTCTAATCTGATTTAATTTGAAATTTCATTATGAGTGGGATATATATTTTGAGGTTTCCCTCGGATTATCGCCAAGATGCTGTGTTATTTCATTTATGGCAACATTTATGTTATTTTTAAATGGTTCATTTATGGTATTTTTATGGAGGGGTTTATTTATGGTATGGGTTACTTTTATGGTTCATTTATGGAATTCTTTTAGTATTCGCCAAGGGGTACCTTGTAACATACGAGTATTTTTCCCCAGTATAACAATACCTAAACCTTTAAAAATGGAGATAAATAGCTAGTTTGTTAGCTTGCTTCCGTACTCATCGGTAACTAAATTCGGTACTTATCTGCTATGTACAGGGGTTGGACAAAAATATGGAAACACCTTTAAAAAAACATGTTTCTTTGCTTAATATGGTGTAGGAAACCCGTTGGCATCCAAACCAGCTTGCAGTCTTCTCGGAATGGATAAATACAGTTCCTGTATGTTTGCCAAGGGAATATTTTACCATTCTTCCTGCAAAACGGTGGCAAGTTCAGATAACGATGTTAGCGGTGGATAACGAGAACGCACTTTCTGTTCCAATGTAGACCACAAAGGTTCGATAATATTCAGGTCTGGTGACTGTGGTGGCCAGGGGAGATGGGACAACTCATCCTCGTGCTCAGAAAACCAGTCCTGGACAATGTGAGCTGTGTGAACAGGGGCTTTGTCGTCTTGGAAGACACCATCACCATCGCGGAACATAGTTTGTACCATGGGATGAACTTGATCGGCCAAAATGTTCACATACGTCTTGGCAGTCATGTGCCCTGACACAGTTATCATGGGGCTAGCAGAGAACCACCTGATAGATGGTAAAATATTCCCTTGGCAAACATACAGGAACTGTATTTATCCATTCCGAAAAGACTGCAAGCTGGTTTGCCTGCCCAAACCATAACAGAACCCCCGCCATGTTTCACTCTTGGCAACAAGCAGTCTGTATTATAGGCTTGAGATGGCGTTCTCCAGACGTAAACTCGGCCAGAAGTGGGAAACAATGTGAAAGAAGACTCGTCAGACCATATTACTCGCTTCCACTGCTCTATAGTCCAGGCTTTATGACTTAAACACCACCTTTTCCTGTTACGGGCATTAGCATCACTGATGAGTGGCTTCTCAATTGCAGCACGGCCAGCAATTCCCTGTTTATGAAGCTCCCTTCTAATTGTTTTAGTACTCACAGGGTTCGGTAACACAACATTCATTTCAGCAGTAACTTTTGCAGCTGTGGTCTTCTTATTTTTCGTCACAATTGCCCTTAATGATCGTCTGTCACGATCACTCAGGACACACTTTCGTCCGCGCTGTGATTTAGCAGATGATGTTTTTCCGCTTTTCAAATATGCGGAATAAATCTTCGATACAGTACCTCTTGAAACACTAAACACCTCGGCTACCTTGCTTACGGAAGCACCTACCATACGTGCTCCAACAATTTGCCCACGTTCGAAGTCTGTTAACTCTGACATAATGCAATGACAACCTCACATAATAGTACTCCGACAACAACTGAACTGTTTAGCACATTTACGAAGTTGTATAGGTGGCGTCAGTAGTCAAAAACCCCAGCGCCACCTACATATTTCATTAAAATCAATCTTTCTTTTCAAACATGCATTTCACAAGGTGTTTCCATATTTTTGTCCATCCACTGTATGTATACATGCATATATGGATTATGTGCACATATATGCATGTACATATTAAACTGATATAATTAACGTTCCCGTTTTTTAATATTTGGTTAATCACTTTAAATCGACATCTCCCCTTCCAAATATAATCATTCAAATATTAATGCAATAGCACTGCAGTTTAATATGAGACTCCCTACCAAGTAAGAAGCAAAAATTAAGCTATGCTTATATGGGGAAATATTTATCGTTTAATGATAAAAGAGGAATTAAAAAATTATTTGCTTTACCTGTGAAGACTTTTGAGAATGTTCATTGCTTTTTAATGCATTTTTTATCTTATCATCGCACCTTTGCACACATTTTAATAACTCCTTTACATTATTTTTTCTACTGCCTCTTACCGAAGCGATGCGATTCAAGTGTTCAGCTGGAATACGAGTTCTCGTCAGACACTGCCTTCTTTTTTCAGCCTTCTCCTGCTTATCCTGAAGCTCCATTAGAGACTGTCTGAAGGGAGAATGTGTAAAGATTTTTCTTTTGAATGGCTTTGGCGGATCCGTAGATAAAAACACTTCGTATCTCAATCCACCATTAGTTCTGTGAAAATATCTTACGTCTAATATTGAATCGTCATCCATTTCTTTTTGTTGCTTTCATATATTTAAAATGGCGAATGCCATGATATATTATGCTAAGTTTTATAGAGCCAACGAAACTGGTTTTTAAATTAAACTTTTCGCGTTAACTTTTTGTAGTAAGTTACAGCATGCTCGAACGTGATATGATATATTTAGTGAACATTAGTGATAAACAATTATGCGGTGTAAAGTATTTCCTATGCAGTGTGGCAACAGTTAGTAACGTGATGCCCGATGCATAAAGATATGAGTATGCTAAAAATTAATTTTCCATTCCGAAACAGAGATGAGCTTATAACTATTATTGTTGGAAAAGCTTTGATTGGAAGCATTCCTGGTATTGCCAACTTTGGTATGCTAGTTCAGTTAAAAATAAGTAAATCGAAAGTTTTTAAGTAAAATTTATAAATGAAAGCAGAATTCCATGAAACTTCTTTTTTTTTTTTAGTTTGTATTTTTTCTTTCTTAACAAAAATAAAAAGAGTTCATGGTTAATCTGAGCCTGGAATGAAAGCTTTTACCTCTAAAATGAGTAAAACGTTTGATGATTTTGAACATTGTTAATTAATGGCATAAAATATGTATGCGAGCATAAGAAAATTAATGAATTATAAGAAGTTTTATTTAATATAAATACGGCTTACTTCTATGGCATTATGGAATAAAAAATTTAAAAAATTTTAAAAATTAAACTGAAAACTTTGTAGGGGTTTATATTTATTTTAACTAACATTTATTTTAAGTTTAAGCTATCTTTCCTATCAAGCCTTTACTTTGCCCTAAAATTGCCAATGCCAGAGTATGTAAATTGTAGTAGAGTGCGCAGTATATTCAAATTTTAGCAGAAGTAAGTGAATTTAAATAGAAGGGAAACGAGTTTGTAAGTGTGCTTTTTGAATCGCGAACGTGAAGGTTGCTAGGTAGAAATTTACGAACCGCGCGTTTCCGCCTGTGTGCCTATCTCGGCAGTTCGCTGAATCTTTCAACTGCTTAACCAGTAAGTTCGCTGAATCTTTCAACTGCTTAACCAGTAAGTTCGCTGAATCTTTCAACTGCTTAACCAGTAAGCTCGCTAAGAACGCGGTTATGTTAGTTACGATTTCAGAGCCTCGTAGGTAGTGATCTAGTTGTTTATTCATCCTGTCATTAATTTATAGTTTCACATTTCTGTTTTAGTTAAACCGCCGGGTCGGCGTAAGTTGTGAGCTTCAAGTGAACGCAGCTGTTATTTCTAAAGTGGAATAAAAAGGGCTTTAAACCCTTCTTACGTGTTTGTGTAAATTTACAGTTCATAGCAGTCACTACCACAGTTGCTGACAAGTTGGGACCACACAATACTACATTGGCGCCCGAACATCTTACGAACTCAGATGGTCGATAACTGGATGGAAGCTCTTGTACAACTCCAACAGCAAGAAATGGCGAACCAGTTAGAAAGTTTGGATACCTGGTCCAAACGTTGAGAGCATCTATCAAGCCAAACGTCAATTTCGACGGAAAAAATTCGGTAGCGATATTCTTAGAAGGCCTCGAAAATCAATTCCAGTTATACCCTGTTTCTGAAAGACAAAAAGTTGCCATTGCCACGTCTGCACTAAGAGGACAAGCCTCACTATGGTGGAAGGGTATTGGGAAATTTTTATTAGGAGAATTCGGAGGCCAAACATATACCTTTGAAAATTTTAGAATATCATTATTAAAGGTCTTCCCCATAGGGAAAGACCGAGCAAAGCTAGAAGCCGAACTGTATTAAGGCGCCAGATTTAACTGCAACAAAACTGCAATGATGTAATTGATACTTTCTCACGGCTATGTCAGGAGAAAAAGCTAATAATTTCTGAGGCAAAATCGAAATATATAATTTATCATAAGCCAGGCCAAACTTTAATAAGAAACCCAACCATCCAGCTTAATGGGAAGACCATCAAAAGGGTCAGAGAACTAAAACTCCTGGGTATTATATTGGATGAAAAGTTCACCTGGCTGCCTCACTTTAAAGCGCAAAGAGAAAAGGCTCGCCGAATCGCAAACAATCTGCAAAAAATGCAAGGCCCGTACTGGGGCCTTCGGCCCAATATTTACAAGATACTTTACTCCACTGTCGTGGAGAGGGTCCTAACCTACGGAGTAGCCATCTGGGCAGCCCCGATGACAGCCAGAAAGGCAAAATTGCTAAGTAGTGCACATCGACCATTTGTCCTGGCCATAACGAAGACCTACAGGACAACGTCGACTGCGGCCGCTTCGGTATTAGCAGGGCTTATGTCGCTCCCAATCAAAGTGCAGCAAGAAGCCTCAATTGCAAAGGTGACGCAACTCCAACAGCCATGCACATATGGGGATACATGCTATCTGAAAGAAGTCTACGAAACATGCAGGTCCAAACTAAGCACACATCCGTCGGAATATGGACTGGGCATAAGGACTTTCCACTCACCAGCGTTAACCCCGCGCTTAGACGGACCAGGGGCCGTGCTTTATACAGACGGGTCAAAAATTGATAACGCTGTAGGCAGTGCCTATATAGCCTATATAGATGGAAACATAGCAAAGGAATGGAAGGGCCGTCTGGGCGCACAGAACTCAGTGTTCCAAGCGGAAGCAGTTGCCCTCACAAAGGCAGTGAAATGGGCAATTGACACACGACAGAGTCGAGCTACGATATTTACTGACAGCCTGTCAAGCATTTATGCTATCAACAACCCTCTCCAGCGCTCCGCACTAATCTCGCACCTGCAAGAAGTCCTCCGTCTACCAAGAAAAGTCAATGAGAATCCAAATTTCCTGGGTGAAGGCGCACGCCGGAATCCAGGGGCTCTTGCCAAGGAGGCTGCCCAAAATGAGGAAACGGAGCAGATTCAGGTGCCCTTGCCCCGGTCATGCCTAAAGAGGCAAATAGAGGAGACTGCCATTGGAAACTGGCAGAATGAATGGGACCAAATCCTGCAAGGCCGCAGAGCATATGAACTCCTGCCCAAGGTAGAGGTGGACCGGCTCATCTTAGCGCCCTATCTCACGCGATATATAACAGGCCACGGCCCCTTTCCGACATACTTTGCAGAAAGGGGTCTAGCAACAACTAATATGTGTGTTTGTGACAACTTGGGCTCACCAGACCATTATGTGACGGAGTGCCCTTTAACAGCAGAATGGCACATCAAATTCCCAAACACCAATGTTCTGCCTTTCAAACGCCTTCTCGTAAAACATCGAGGCACGCGGCAAAAGCTTAAAAGCATAATGGACAAGCTAGAAAAAATGGGCATAGACCTCTGCAGGCCGGAATAGGGCACATGCAATAAACATAATTGGCATAACGATTCTCAAAGCTTACTAAAGTAGCTAGGACAGCAATAGTATGTGTATCCGTAGTATGGAAATGTAACTGTTTTTAGTTATCTACGAGCCGACGTGTCGTTAAAGGCTATTAGCACAGTAATGGACAGTGCACATATAATACTGTAGATGTAACGTGGCATGTATTGAGCACACATCTGTTAAGCGTTTTACAACTGTGAAGTCTCTAGATGGTTGCAGGGACAGGGTAATACCCGAGTAGTCATAGAAAGCCGTCCGGGTGCCCTGTCCTGCTGTCACCTGTCACCTGTATGGTTTTTATCAACGTAATATGGAAGATTTGACGGATTTTATTCTGCGAAAAGTTAAGCTGACAGACATGCTGTATGGAAAGAAACCCGACACGGAGATAATTGAAATAATTTTACCAAGATTGCTACCTGCTGTCCAAGATTAATTGGAAATCCGAAATCCAAGCACCTTGCAGGAACTCTTCGAGTTGGCGATCAAGTTCAAAACCGAAGGAAAGCGGAAACATCTAGAGGGCATCGTATTCTCAAGGTCCCGGAAGGCAGTTCTCAAATCAACAGACCGGAAACACAAATCGCTCTTATGGGGAAAAGAGCTATCAAGCCAACTCATCGAAGCTCGAAGGTCAAGGCACAAAAAGGAAATTTGAAAACAACCGTACGCGTACCCAAAAAACTGAAAAGAAAGTTTTAAACGATTAGAGGGGCCTGTAAAAGCGAGGGTCCAGACCCCGGAAGTTTCGTAAAAACCCTCAAGAAGATACCTAAATACGGTCGTGGTAAAGAATTCACAATTACCAGTTATACAAGTCCTGGTTGGCGATGTACCAGTGGAAGCCCTCATTGATACAGGGGCAGAAGGTAATTTTATGAGTGATAAATTTTTCAATAAAAATTTTAATAGATTACGGCTATTTAAAAATAAAAACACAGAAATTATAGCGGCCCAAGGAAAAATCTGTCAATGTATCGGGAAATTATCATTAAAAATACAGATAAAAGATGAGAGCCTTAAAGTATTAATTTTTGTGTTGAAAAATTTACAGAATCCAGTCATCTTAGGCATGAAGTTCTTAAAAGCCGAGAAAGCCAAGCTAAATTTTCAGGAGAATTCGATTATGTTGGAAATGGATCGGAGGGTGGTGGAACCAATGAAACAACCGCAGGTAGACTTGTACCATTTGAGTGTCCATGAAAGCCAAGCCATCCAGCAAGCGGTGAGTACTTTTTCAAACTTGTTTTCAGAACGGCCTGGTAACTGTCAAATTGTAACACATGATATACAACTAAACTAACTGCCGATAAACCCCGTAGGACTAAACCCTAACGGTATGATCAACAGAAACAACAAATTATTGAGGAACATATTAAGGAAATGCTGCAGAACCAGATAATAACGCCCATAAATAGTGAGTACGCGAGTCCAGTCGTACTATGTAGGAAAAAGAACAATTTCCCTCCTTCGGATAAAAGGGCTTGGAGGTTTGCTATCGATTACAGAAAACTTAATAGTATTACTAAGTTCCCCGTTTAACCTTTGCCGGTAATTAAGAGAAGATATTAGAAAGTAAGTTATTAGAAAGATTAAGTCAACGAGATACATGACTACGTTGGACTTCACGTCTGGCTACTATCAAATGGCTATGAGACCTGAAGATATACATAAAACCGCGTTTATCACAAAATCGGGCACTTATGCATTTTTACGCATGCCTTTGGGTTGTGTGGGGCCCCGTCAACATTCCAGAGAGCTATGGACATTGTTCTAAAGCCTGTCCTAGGAAAATCGACTTTAATCTATCTAGATGATATAATTATAACGAGTAGTACGTTGGAGCAACATATTAAAGACTTGGAAGAGGTTTTTAAATTATGAAAAGAGGCCGGTCTTAACAATTAACGCATCAAAATGCAAGTTCGAGACTAAAGAACTTAAATATCTGGGTTATAAAATTTCGCAAAAGGGTATAGAAACTCAGAATTCAAAAATAAAAGCCATCAAGAATTTCCCACCTTCCCCAATACCGCCAAGAAACTTTCTTCTTTCCTTGGGTTATGTTCTTATTATCGGTCGTTCATAATAGATTTCGCGAATATTGTTGAACCGTTGTTAGTAATTAAAAGAAAAAAAAGTAAGTTTACGTGGACAGCAGAAGCAAATACAGCATTTGAAAGCTTAAAAGAAGCACTCATCAATGCCCCTATTTTGAAATTCCCGGAAGGGCACGAAAACCTGGAAATTGCAGCAGATGCGTCGGACTATGCCATAGGTGCGGTTCTCATGCAGAATGGCCATCTTTTGGTATTTTTTAGTAAAACGTTAAATTCTACGCAAAGGAATTATACAGCTACAGAGAGAGAAACATTAGCCGTATTAATGGATGTACAGAAATTTCGAGTTTATTTCGGCAAAGCGCCAGTAACAGTCTTTTCGGATCATGCGGCTGTTGGTAGACTTTGCTCGAGGAAAAACCTAACACCCAGGTTAATAAGATGGGCTTCAAAGCTTCAAGAATATAATCTAATAATTAAATATAAACCAGGGAAAGAAAATAATGTAGCTGACGCACTATCCCGAATAAAACTGGAGGATGAAGGGAATGAACTCAAATGCCCTGTGTTGACTTCTAAAATTTTAGATTCTAGAGAAACAATTATTGCTGAATTGAAAGCTGATCCTGAATTTGGAAGTATTTATGCTTATTTAAAAGACCCCGAAATCTTTGAACATACAGATGTCGCCGCAATAAGAAGTAGAGCAGAAAACTATGAAATTATAGATAATTTATTGTTTTATACGAAATCAACAAACAAAAACTTTGAGTACATTTCAGTCATCCCAGCCTCGCTTCGATTGAGCATTTTGAAAGAATTACACAACGCGCCAACATCGGGTCATTTAGGGGTCAGAAAGACTATAAAAAGGGTACGCGAGGCGGTATATTTCCCGGAATTATACAAAATAGTAACTGCGTATGTCAGGTCCTGCAATCAATGTCAATTAATAAATGATATTATTTACAGCCCGGCTGGGTACTTAAATAGCATTCGCGCTACATTTCCGAATGAAATTTTAGGCATAGATCTTCTTGGTCCTTTTTCCCAGAGTGAGTTAAATAAAAATCGTTTTCTTTTAGTAATTGTAGATCATTTTTCAAAGTGGACAGAAATTGTTGCACTTAAACGCGCGTCAGCCAAAACAGTTGCAGATGCATTCTTACACAGGTACATTTTAAAATACGGTGCACCGATAAAGTCATTAGCGATAACGGTAAACAATTCGTTAGCCAAATTTTTGAAAACATTTGCTCTGGACTTGACATACACCATATCAAAATGGTTCCTTATAGACCACAGGCAAACATCGCAGAAAAAGTTAATAAAAATATTGTAAAAATAATTCGAAGCTATGTTAGCACACATCACAAGCGCTGGGATGGCTACATAAATAAGTTAGCTTATGCTTTAAGAACAGCAAATCATGATAGTACTGGAAAAACTCCAGCAGAATTATTTTTAGGACATAAGTTAATTACGCCACTAGATAAATTATTCTTTGTGCAACAAAGGGAAGAAGAATTTAAACAAAAAGATATACAGAAACTTATTAATCAGGCGGTTAAAAGTTCGGATACGGCAAGAAATAGACAGTAACTTTACTATGATCGAAAACGCCGTGAAGCAGATTTTAAAGTAGGGGATAAAGTGTTAAAGCGGAAATTTTCTTTATCAAGTGTCTCAGATAATTTCACTGCAAAATTGGCTCCGAAGTTTGAAGGCCCCTATGTAATACAGGAAATCAAGGGAGTCGTATTATACCTTAAGAACGAGAGAGGGGAATCCTGTAAAGCAAGTCCCGACCAGGTGAGAAAATATTATAATCAAAATGATTTCGAAATCCTTAAAAGTTTCTTTCTGGACTTAAGCGCATAAGAAGTGGAAATTCCAGAATTAACGCCGCTCGCTCCACCACCCAAGAAGCAGAGAACAGAAGAGGAACTACCCCTTCTACAAGTCATTCTAGGGTCCCGAAAAGAAGGAAGGAAAATGGTCAGACTCCAGCATTCAAGAAATGCAGGAAATAAACACCGACTCGTAAAGAATCTTTGGTAAACAGGAAAAGACCAGGTACAACTTTCCACAGTAGAAAGTCTGCGTCGAGGAGACCACTTCCAGGGAAAGATAAACGGGAGGCCGCCAAGACCAGCCGTCATTGGGCCAAACGCAAAAGACAGGAGCCCGAAGTCTACCACCCCAAGGGGCCGGCGTACAGAGGGCGAGAAAGGAAAGTCACCATGGAGGAAACTCGAAGAAACCAGAAGAGGATGTTGACTTCCATGAATTCTGTAACTTGGGATCAATTTTGCCAGAAAAGGATGCCGGAGTTCCAAGCATCGAAATGTCAAAGATAAGTTAAAATCTTCTATAAATTTTTCTTTTGTTCTGAAATGTGTAAATACGAAGTTCTATGTATTGACGGAAGTCAGGAAGTCGGTTGAGACTAAGTTTTTTTTTTTTTTTTTTTTTTTTACTGTATTTAGCTAAGGCAAAAGCATTATTTTCTTTAAGTATAAAATCTAAGAGCAAGCAGTTCCTGTTGGTCGAAAGACTAATTCTGTTATGTTAAAGCCAAAATTTGGCCGAAAGTAAAATAACTTCGTATTCTTGTATTAATGTAAAATTTAGTTTCAGTGCCGCCAGCTTGGCGATGAAGCGTGAAGTAAATTTTTATTTTCTCTTATGCATTTTATGGTAAATTGTAAAAATCATATATATTAGAATTTTGTAAATATAGGTAAATACTTGAAAGTTACGTAAAAGTAGAATTTAGTCTAGAAGCATAAAATTTTAGATGCTAAAAGTAAATGCTCAAAAGAAACGAGTTCAAATCTAAGTATTAAACAGTACATAAAATCATGCTTTAGAGCCAAAGCCTGCATGTCTAAAGATGAATGAAGGGGAATTTAGAATGACTGTGTTTTTTAGGGTTCTCCAGCTACACTTGAATTTAAGAATCTTAAACATAGCTCATCGAGTTTCAGTATGTTGGATTAAGGTGTGTCATATTTGGTCGTTTGAATTCTAACAAATCATTATGGTTAGGGGAAGTGTTGTAATACAAAAACACGAAGATTCCCGTTTGACACCACTCATGGTGGAGAACCAGGGTAAAGTTAAATTCACGTTTGAATATTTGAATGAATGTGAATGTAAGCAGTTAATTAAGGAAAAGAAAAGGATCGAAAACGAAAATGTTATCGAGTGTTAAGAAAGTGTAAATCATAATGTATTTGGAATATACTGATACTTATTCCTTCCAGATGCTGGAAGGAAGAGAAAAAGATTGATTGATGAAGACCACACAGCAAAAAATATCCTGTAAGAAAATATTGTATCCTAACCATCTACGGAAATGATTGTAAATGTTTTAGGCAAAATTTTGTTTTATGTAAACGAGGCTCTTGAGTCGTAGGTCAGAATATGGAAACTTTCAACAGGTCGTTTCTAGGACCTGCTTCCAAGTTTATCAAATTCTGGCAGCGGCAAATGTAGGGTTTATATTTATTTTAACTAACATTTATTTTAAGTTTAAGCTATCTTTACTATCAAGCCTTTACTTTCCCCTAAAATTGCCAATGCCAGATTATGTAAATTGTAGTAGAGTGCGCAGTATATTCAAATTTTAGCAGAAGTAAGTGAGTTTAAATAGAAGGGAAACGAGTTTGTAAGTGTGCTTTTTGAATCGCGAACGTGAAGTTTGCTAGGTAGAAATTTACCAACCGCGCGTTTCCGCCTGTGTGCCTATCTCGGCAGTTCGCTGAATCTTTCAACTGCTTAACCAGTAAGCTCGCTGAATCTTTCAACTGCTTAACCAGTAAGCTCGCTGAATCTCAGCTGTATTTTAGAACGCGGTTATGTTAGTTATAATTTCAGAGCCTCTTAGGTAGTGATCTAGTTGTTTATTCATCCTGTCATTAATTTTTAGTTTCACATTTCTGTTTTTGTTAAACCGCCGGGTCGGCGTAAGTTTTGAGCGTCAAGTGAACGCAGCTGTTATTTCTAAAGTGTAATAAAACGGGCTTTAAACACTTCTTACGTGTTTGTGTAAATTTACAGTTCATAGCAGTCACTACCACAGTCACTACCACAGTTGCTTACAAGTTGGGAGCCACACAATACTACAACTTAAACGTTAAAAACAAAATTTTAAAAAGAAAATGTAGTTTTGGTATTTACATACTTCTCGCAAGCACCTTAGCAGAAAGCGCCAAAGCTCGAAAAAATCTGGCAACAACGTGTAAAAAAATTCTACTTCTAGCCATGTGCATGACAGTTCTTCAGCTTCAAATATCAGCTTCGACATATTCATAAAAATAAGTCTTAGGCGGATTTTAACTACAGTGGTAGGAAGTGCGATAAAATGTCTTCAGGATTATAATATTTTTACGAAAAATAAGTAAAGGAATTTTACTTACGCAGAACAACTTCATTAAATAAAAAAAAAAAAAAAATTTAAAAAAATGTATTACGTATAAAAAATTACAATGAAATAACTCTTAATACAAATATTAATTATCCTAACAAATAAATTAACCAACTTCCTGTTGCCTTCTTTCAACAAACGTCCAGTATCCAAAAGAAACATTAAAAACTGCACAGAATTATCGCCCTCAATTTTACAAATGGCAACAGTGCTCATTTTCAACAGTCAGTAGTCCAGTATACAACTGAATGAAAAGCTGTTACCAAAACCACATTTCTAAAAGAATGAAACGATTCAAAATTATGCGATAAAATCGAAAAGATAAAAACAAAAAATCTGATTCGAATTTTGAAAAAATCGCTTAGAGGTACTCTGGCTCTTGTCTAGATGCACCTATATAGGAAATATTCGTAGGCCTGGGTTTGTTAGCTTACGCGCAACACGAACGAAAGACACACAGACTCGTTTTTTTTATTATAGATAGAGAATAGAGATAGAGATAGAGATTTAGAAATCTACATGCTCGAATTCCACTCAAAGCCCTGTCTAGAATTTTCTCAATATCTTAGTGCAGGTACATTTAAACATAAAGTGTTTGTATCTGGTTACAGTTTTGACAATATATAAAAAAAGCGAGTAGCGTTGGTAAAGTAACTTAGCGGTATTTCCTGGTTCCAACACTTTGCAGAATTTCCGTATTTTAAGTTATATTCAAGTATATACTGGAAGATAGTCAACTCACGCATGCGTGTACCACTCATACTGCACCCACACATTTCAATACACAATAATTTATACACTTTATATTCAAATTAATTTCTTTTAACAATATTCGCCGGATTTGTGAGTCAAAATTATTCTTCTTTCCAGTATTTGTCAGAAATAATGCCCTAGTATAAAGGAAAATGTATATACATCTATAATTTTTCAATCTGCTAGTTAATGCACCTTTGTGAGAACATTATGAATCTCAAAAACATTATTGTTCCGTTATCATCTCGAAGCACGTTTGTGAAACAAATAATTTAAGATTCCATATGTTATTCTCCTCTTCGCTCAGCTTAATAACAATTATACAACATAAAAGGAAGAAGACTTGAATCCTGATACTTTTTAACCAATCACATTTCGTAGACATCTAGCAACAAACTACTGCAATTGTTGGCATTTAGCATCTAGAAATAACTTTTATCCCGCTAATCGGAGCTATCATCTCCAGCCCTCCTCGACCACAGCTGCCACCACAGGAGAAGTGAAGAACCTCCTCATCACTATCAGACCCGCTCCACCCCCGACCATCTTTCCGGCAATCTCTCCAGTTTCCAGATTAAATTTCTCTCGCAACACTTCTACTCCTGGAAGTAAATCGAGGGGAGGAGAAGAAAGTGACAGTCAGTACACACATTGAGAGATAACCGAACATCATTAGCTGCTGAACCCCTTCTAGAAGGAGAATGAAAGTACCCCTCCAAAAAAGAAAAGAATAAGAAAGAACGTAACGAAAGCTAGGGTCAGCGAGACTGTGGCGCCGGCCATCTTTTCCGGCCGGCTTTGAGCAATGGCCTATCATGATTTTTCCCTCTGTGTTCGGATTCTTCTCAACGAGAAAAGCTAGACACGGTACATTTAACGAGGCTCGCGCCCTTTAGTCACGTGATCCCCTCCCCACACATTTAAGGCGCAGGCTGTTTTCTTTCTCGGTCCCTAGATGATTTTTCTTTCTGCGGTTTATGTTCAGCTTTGGAAGACAGAAGAATAATTGTACGAGAAGTTTATATGTTTATATATAAGGTCGTTCAGGGACATCTCGACACTTTAAGGGAAAATTATGAATAACTGGTTGACATTTAAGGATTTTATCATTTATTTTTACAGAAAATAATTATTCCTGTATTATTATATTATTCCAGAAAATAATTATTCCTGTAATATTATAACACATTATGAAAATTTGGCTTACCTGAAAAACATCATAGGTCAAATAAATGCAATGAAAAACATAAAAGCCAGATGACCACTTCTCCCTTAACTGCGGGAGATCTCGACAGGTATCTACGGGATGGCAGGTACAATTCAGAACAATGGCTTTTTTTTTAAGAAATAAGGACAACGCACTATGGAAAAGAAAGATTGACGGACTAAACACATATTAATGATGCAACAATATATATCCTCCCATTTAACTATGTACATTTGTTGCATGTAAACTGGGGTTGATTCCCATTTTGTACACACGCCTCATGGAACCACGTACTACACTCTCCAACATTTTTCACCCACTTCTGTCCGACAGTATCATCAAAATAGTACCCACCGCACTCGCCACAGTAATTTTCACTGTCTTCGAGATCCCTCGAGGTACTGGGTTGAGTTCCTCCCTGACGTCTAGGTCCCTGTGCTGGTGTTTTACTGCGCAGTTGACTCCTCTATTCTGCGGATGTTATAAGGGCTGATTCTTGTTTTTTTCTCCTATTCCGTACAGAGTGGTACGAAATAGGAATAGGACCTACTGGTACAGGGAATAATTCCGAAAATGATGTAGAAACTGATGCAGTAGTTGGTGATGATGACCTCTGGAGGTTATCGTCTTCCTTTACCATAACTGGAATGATACCATTTGTAGTAGACATGAGTTCATATTCAAACACATTGTCGTCCAAAATATCGATTGTATGAGTCTATTCCACATTTTCGAAAGCCATTGGAAAAATTGCCTGACTCGGTTGTCGAGATCTCCCCGTAACCTACTGTCGAAATCTCTCCGCATTATACATTTCTATGGAAGATGGCAGCACTCGCTTCTGACTGGCTATGAAAACTTTTTTGCGTAGACATATATGTTCCTGAATTCCTGATCTCACTAGGCAGTCATTTGTAAATCGCCAAAAATCGAAGCCATCGTCCACATTTATCATCGTTATCAAAGCCAATCTTATACTTTATGCATGGCAAACTATGAAGAACTTACCTGACAGATTATTAATATTTATTTTCTTGATAAATCTCTGACTTTACAACACTTTCGATTCGCAATGGCGCACTACTTTCTTAGGTTATTCCAATACAGTGGTTTCTATATGTGACCCCATGGTGCAGATCACTCTATTAAGGGACTTCCTTAAAAGTGTCGAGATCTCCCATGTGTCGAGATGTTCCTAAACGACTATATATTTATTTGCACAAGTAACGGGTTAATATCTTAAAAATTAAAAATTATTTGTCACTGAATTTTTGTTCATCAAGCAAATTAATTTCAGGCATACACATAATTACTTACGCAAAAGTAAGCCTTCAAATCTAAAATCTGGTTCTCGATTAACCAAGAATTTGTTGACACAATAACGCATTTATTCGGGAATTTCCTTGTAATAGACGAAATAAGTCAGTAGCCTAACACAAAATTAATATTTGGCTACAAGTCATTTGTTTGTTTAGTCCACCGGTTCTCAACCTATATTACTCCATGCATCCCTTTCACCATTGCTGGAAGATCATTGCCCCCGTCCTTTCCAAAACTGGAAAGATGAATACACATTTTTATAAAATTAGATTATTTTTAATGTGCTTTATAAATTAAACAAGAAAAAGTATAGAAAAATGTTGCTAAATACCAAAACATGTGGAAAAGTAATTTTTTTATATCGATAAACTAAAACTAAATACTTAACAGGTAAATTAAAGTCTGATATCCCTGAAACTATGAAATTCTTCCTATTGGGAATTCTGCTCTGATTGAGAGCCTCTCACCTAGCTGAGTATAGCAAAGTAAAACAGAGATACCTGCTATCTTATGAATATCACGTGGAGGATTCTTTAAACGGAAATGACACGTATTTACAAGTGGATGTAGGGGGAAATATCTTCAATATCATCTCTAAATTTTGAGTCACGGTCGCCTAAAAGGTTTGTTAAAGTTTTTTACGCCGTCGCTCAGCTTACAGACTACCATTCTTCTAGACTAGAAGAGAAACACGCTAATGTGACAATCAAGATCGTAAAAACAACCTTGTATTTAGCGTAAGTATGTTGAGTAAAACAACCTTGTATTTAGCGTAAATACCTTGTATTTAGCGTAAGTATATACTCAATTGAGTGTTTCAATATACTTACACTAAATACAAGGTTGTTTTTACGATTTTGATTACCATTCTTCTGTTACACTCATTCCTATTAAACCTTTTTTTTTTCGTCTTTTTAGCATCATTATTAAGCATCATTTGTTTCGTATTTACGCCATATACATTTCAACAGAAAAATTTCAAAACTTTTTAAAGCAGCATAGCAGTATAAGTTTAAAATTTCTGATGCAGCGTTAAGTGCTGGCATACAATTTTTCTTTTCTTTTCTTTTCTTTTTTTTTTTTTTCAGTCTTTTTCCAGTTCATCACATCAATGTTCAGTTCCCTTTCTAAGATGGCTTTACAAAACTTTTTTTTTTTTTTTTTGTCTTTTTATTATTAACATTTTATGTATTCTCTTTACTTACTAAATATCATGTTCTTTGCGCTTACGCCACATAAATCGTACTTCATTAGCAAAATCACAAAACATTTAAAAGCAGCATACCTTAAGATTTTTCAATAGACAGTCTCGCGCTCTGGAGGTAAAATTTCTTTTTCCGTACAGTGTTGCCATTGCCCGCTTTGAAATCGTTGCGTTTGTTAAACAAATACGTTATATTTTTATAAAATACGTTATATTTTTATAAAATATGAAATCTTTACATATAATAAAAGAAAGAGTCTGTCTCTGCGTCTTTTCGTTGGTGCTGCGAGTTGGCCCGTGCTACAAAATTTGGTACATAGGTGCGTCTAGACAAGAGCCAGTGCACCTCGAAGCGATTTTTCCAAAATTCGAATCAGTTTTGTTTTTATCTTTTTTGATGAAATCGCATCATTTTGAATAGTTTCATTCTTTTAGAAATGTGGTTTTGGCATCAGTTTTTCATTCAATGCTTTGTATACTGGACTGCTGACTGTTAAAAATCAAGAAAAATGAGGGGGATAATTCTGTGCAGTTTTTAAATTTAATGTCTCTCTTGGATACTGGGCGTTTGTTGAGAGAAGGCAACGGGAAGTTGGTTAATTTATTTGTTAGGATAATTAATATTTGTATTAAGGGTTATTTCATTGTAATTTTTTATATGGAATACATTTTTATTGAAATTTGTGTCTGATTTTTTCTTGATGAAGTTGTTCTGCAGAGTAAAAGTTTGTGCAGTTTTTAAATTTAATGTTTGCTGTTCCTTTTAAGCATTTCCCCGATACATTTAAAAGCCAGACGAAGGCTGGTCGCGTAGCAGCTAGTAGATAATAAAACAAATTTAAAATTCAAAATTCGGGCTTCCAGGTGACCATGTTCAGCTAAAAAATTACGGTACTGAAAATTTAATGGCTCTAGGTACCATCATTTTTTCACAACGAAAGAAACACGAATACTTCCATGTAGCTTTCATTGTTTAATTTCTTTAAAGATACAGGACGATAATACAACTTGGTAGCAACTTGAAAAGTGATGCAGCTCGTTTAAGTTTTTAACGCAAAATGCCGTTTCGAGACGAACAGCCTATCGAGGATTGTTATCCGGCAAGAGTTGCCAATGTTACTGACAAAGCGAGAGTTATTAAGAAAGGTGAAGTAGTTGCAACATGTACTCCAGTAACCAGCGTTAAACGAAACAATAATCCGTATCTTCCGAAAGCATTACATCAGAGTTATTGCAGAAGGCACTGTAAAGTATTTCTCCAGTTTCCCTAGCGTGCCTTCGTGGTATAGTAGTTCTGCACGCTGGGTCACTATTCCAGAGGTCCGTGGTTCGATTCCCGGCGTAGGCGATTGCTCATTTTTCATTTTGCCTGCTTCCAAAAATACCTAATGTCTGCACAGCAAAATTAAACGATGAAGTGAGGAATGCTACGAAACGTGTTACTCGAGATCTTCGAGATGTTTTCTCCTACTCATCCTCTGAGGGGGTTCGAACCAGTTTGACTCAGCATAGAATCGATACCGGAGATCATCCGCCAAAAGCAAACCCAAGACGTCTACCGGTTGGTAAACATGAAGAGGTAAGAATGCTTTTAAAGGATACGCAAGAAAGCGATGTCATTGAGCCTTCAGCAAGTCCATGGGCTTCTCTAATCGTCCGCGTCAGAAAGAAAGATGGTTCAGCCAGATTTTGCGTTGACTGTTGCCGGTTGAACGAGGTTACGAAGAATGACAGCTACCCTCTTTCTAGAATTGACGACATTCTGAGCACTCTTTCTGGAAGCAAGTCGGATTTGACGCTTGATCTAAAGAGTGGATATTGGCAAGTAAAGATACATCCTGATGACCGAGAAAAGACGGCTTTTACTACAGGACAAGAACTCTGGCAGTTGAAGGTGATGCTGTTTGGATTATGTAATGCGCCGGCCACATTCGAACGCTTCATGGAGACTGTTTTGAAAGGTGAAGATCATCTAGAAAACCTTAGAATGGTGCTTCAGAAACTGAAAGAAGCCAGTCTAAAGTTAAGTCCCGCCAAATGTAAATTATTCAGACAAAAAGTGTTTTACCTCGGACATCTCTGCTGAAGGTATGTGTGCAGATCTTGAAAAAGTGTCAGCAGTTAAAGACTGGAAACTTCCCGATAATGTCAATCAGCTGAGAAGTTTCCTAGGGCTTTGCACCTACTATAGGAGATCCGTGAATGATTTTTCTTCCAAAGCAAGACCCCTTTAACAAGCTCACAGAGAGAAAGCAAATATTCTTGTGGACAAACGAATGTGAGGATGTATTTAACAACCTGAAGGAAGCTTTAACATCTGCTCATCCTGACCTACCCTCAGCTCGGCAGACCATTTATTCTCGACACGGATGCAAGTAATAAAAGTGTTGGTGCTGTTTTGTCCCAAATGAATAAACAGCCAAGAACGTGTCGCGGCCTACTGGAGCAAGTGCCTATCCAAACCAGAGAGGAATTCCTGCGTCACCAGAAGATTCCTGCTCTGCACGGATCATACATCGCTGACCTGGCTTTTAAATTTCAAGAATCCTGAAGGTCAAACAGCCAGATAGATACAGAGATTCTAGTAATATAACATCACTATCCGTCATTGGAAGGGTCATCCTATGGAAACGCCGACTAGGAGACGACGACTCTGTCTAGGAGACCTTACCCGGAAAGCTGCCAATATTGTTCCAGGTTCGAAGCGAAATACGAGCAGCTTTATCCGGTTGCGCGATAAATTACAGCAAACATCGGCTGATCGAAACCTATGGAGTGAAGAAGTCAGGAAAGACCAGCTGGAAGACGGCGATATAAAACTCGATTTTGCGATGCTCCTGCGTGCCGGAAAGGACCAAAGAAACGCAGGAGGCAAGCTGCAACGTTACAACGTAGGAGCGCCTTTTGAACGTATCGCCTTTGAGATCTTGGGACCTCTACCACAAATTGCTGATGGCAACAAATACACTCAAGATCCAAAACATTATGACCAGCCCTACATTTTGCGATGAACGCGCCTGGATGACGTGGAAGGCACGTGATCAGGCGGAAGTGGTATTTAACTGCTGCTGGAGAGTCTGAAGAATCATTCTTTCAATTACTTCTGTGTGTGATGGGAAAGGCTGCGGATCTAAGGGACTTTGATAGAGGGCAGATTGTAATGGCTCGAAGGCTCGGAACAAGTATTTCCGAAACTGCACAACTTTTGGATTGTTCGCGGTCTACAGTTGTTAGTACGTATGAAAAGTGGATGAAGGTGAAACCAGCAGTAGACAACATGGTGTTGAATGGCCACACGCTATCAAAGAAAAAGGTCGTCGGAGACTGTCTCGCATGGTGAAGCAAAACCGGAGCCAGACAGAGGCTCAGTTGACAGCCGAATACAATGCAAGGCCAAGTAGAAAAGTATCGGAGCACACTGTTCAGCGGACACTGTTGGATATGGGGCTACGCAGCAAACGTCTCACTCGTGTGCCTTTGCTGACCAAGCGTCATCGCCAACTGCGCCTGCGCTGGGCCCGGGAACATCGCGACTGGTCCATGGATCAGTGGGAGAGTGTTGCCTGGTCAGATGAATCAGGCTTGTCCTTCATCATGCCGATGGCCGTGTCAGGATATGTCGTCTTCCAGGCGAACAGTTGCTCCCTCAATTCACAGTAAGTCATACACAGGCCGGTGGTGGGGGTATTATGCTCTGGGGGACGTTTTCTTGGGTGTCTCTGGGACCCGTGGCTGTGGTAAAGTAGACCATGAATGCTACAGGGGTATCTGAACATCATTACGGATCAGTTGCACCCTTACATGGCCTCTGTTTTTCCAGCTGGAAATGGAATGTTCCAACAGGACAACGCCTTGTGTCACAAGGCTACAATTGTGTTGGAGTGGTTCCAGAAACATGATGCTGATTTCCAGTTAGTGTCCTTGCCGCCTAACTCACCGGATCTCAATCCGATAGAACACATTTGGGATGTCATGGGACGGCAGTTCAGAGGTCAAAGACCACCAATTCGCAATATCTCGGATTTGCGTGACCGTTGCTACAACATCTGGTACAATCTGTCTCCGGACATCTATCAAGGACTTGTGGCATCCATGCCAAGCGGATTGAAGCTGTGTTGAGCGCCAAAGGTGGCCCAACTTGTTATTGACATGTGGTCATAATGTTTTGGCTCTTGAGTGTACATCCTCGTTGTCATTGATTACTTCACTAAGTGGCCCGAAGCCTATCCTGTTCCTGATCAGGGGAGCTGTCACGGTAGCACAAGCTAATGATACAACACTGGATTTTCAGGTTCAGAATGCCTCTTCAGTAACATTCCGATCAAGGAAGAAATTTTGCATCAGCTGTAATTAAAGAACTGTGCAAGCTACTCGGCGTTGACAAAACTCAAAAATTCAAACGACACCTTTGCATCCCCACTCAGAAACCATGGTAGAGAGGTTTAATTGAACCATCCTTAATAAACTTTCGGTGGTTTCAAAAACCCAACAGGACTGGAGCAAGAAGTTACCACTGTTTTTACTGGCTTACCGTAGTGCTGCCCACCAGACTACCGGCTACTTCCCATCTTAGATGCTCTTCGGTCGTGATCTTCGACTGCCTTGTGATGTCTTGTTTGGTCGCCCTCCGTATGAGCCTTCATCGCCTGAGGAACACACCGAGATCTCCAGGCCCGCATTGAAGTGATTGGCAAGTTTGCACGAGAGCAAGTCAACTTGGAGACGGAAAAGATGAAGAGTCGATACGGCACGAGAGCTACAGAACATCGATTGAACGAAGGAGATAAGGTGTGGTTGTGGAATCCGATTCGACGAAAAGGCCTCTGTCCAAAACTACAGTCACCTTGGGATGGTCTTTACACAGTCCTAAACAGGCTGAACGACTTCGTAGTTCGGTCCGTGAGTCATCGAAGTCTAAGTACAAAATCATTCATTATGACAGGCTAGCTCATTACTATGGCCATAGTACGTAGTGTAAATAATGTAAATACTACAAGACCATGGTCCTTTTTGTTTCTAAATTTGTGCACTCATTTATTGATTCAGTATTTGATTTGTTTTATGTTACTTTTTGCAATTATTGTTTGTTACTTTACTGTAATGTGTATTATTGCATGGATGCTTTAATTTTAAGTATGGATTCCTGTACAGGGATTGTACTGCCTGGGACATGCAGTTTTTGGGAAGGGGGCAGTGTTATGAATTTCGTATTAGATAGATATTTTTAGTAGAATTGTAATTAAAATTGTTTTATTTCCGCGTGCAATGCAGGATCAAGGACTTGTGGGTACGGGTATGGCAAATTTTAAGAGAAAGTTACGCCGGAAAAGTAAAAATACAAGAGCACGTGCATTTAACATTGAATAAAAGTTTATTTCGGTGATTGATATTTAATTTGAATAAATGTAATCGACTACTATGTTAACTGTAACCTTAATTACATTCCCTTTTTACTTTCCAGAAATCTCGAGAGGCTGAAAATGCTAGAACTATCTCGCACGACCGATTGAAAGCTATAAAAAGAAAATAAAAGCCAACCGATAACATCTCAGCTCAGTTGTTTTGTAAAGTGTTGTTATTTTTGCGAGTTCAGAGTGAGATCGGATTAGCTTCCTTTCTGCATTGCGTTACACTCTAACGTTTATAGTAGTCTGAAGTACAGCTCTGGATTATATTGGGTTATATTGTGAATACTTGTAGGGATATCTCTGTAAGAAAATTCAAGCGTTCTGAAATATTTCTCTTGATAAGAATAAATTTTTATTAACTTATTGTAGGACTTGTGCATTCAAAATATTACAAACCCGTACGCACGCAATAATGCTATTGAATTATGTGAAGTATTCCCAATACAGAAAAGTTTTTAATTTTTTTTTTTTTTTTTTTTTTTGGTTGAAAGAGTTTAACGAATTTGAATAATGAATTTTATCGCTTGTAAAATTTTTAAATCGAGGGTTTAACTAACAAAGAAGAAAAATTCTTTAGGCACCACGTGACTTCCTTTTACGGCCTGTTAAATTATGCACATTAATTGCTTCACTTCATTTAAATTTACTTCCCCGAATTATTCTAACTTAATTATCCGATCCTTTAAAGCAAGTTGAAAATGACATCAAAAATTGTAAATTTTGAAATTAAATACCCCGGTCAATTTTTGTCGTGCGGAAGTCAAACTTCTTATAATTTTATTTTTTCATAACAAGTGTAAAACTTTTCCAAATATAAGTATAGGAACCAGAACATCGCATTAAAAGTTAGATATCGTTATTTGTACAAAATTATTATTTGTTACTATTTTTATTTTGACATCGCCAAAATATGAATATTGCCATCATTTGAAACAATTATGTAACTCAAATTATATTAATACGACCAACTATTGCGAAAATAAAGATCGGGTAAAAACTTTTAAGCCGAGTAGGGCGAGGGATATATATATAAATACATATATGTTTGGTACTGCAGATTGTATTAAAAAAAGGGAGGTGCATAACTAGATGCTATAGTAGTCCCGTATACAAAATTTTAACTTTCTACCACTAAACGTTTTTTGAGTTATACGACATACATACATACTACGTACGGTCACAAAAAATCCCTCTCGAATCTAACCCATTTTACAGTCCGTTTTTGAAAAGGACTTTTTTTGCAAATGAGTCGTCTAAATGGATTCGGGAAGGGTTAGAACGGGTATTTCCGTTGAAATATGATACGTGAAACGTTTCGCGATTACAGTACTTCTTTTACATGCTATAATTAATGTCTTAATTTATTTCTAGACTGAGTGATATTTAAATTCGCTCACTTTTTTTGTAAACTTCCCTAGTTTAACACCTTTGCTTTCAAGTGAATGGAAATGTACCTTTCTTTCTTCTTCATTAATTTGGAAAATTTAGATAAAATGCGTTTCTGTAACGACTCTTTTGAAAGTAATCAAAATGTTAATGTTTAGCTATTCTCTTGGTAAAAACTATTAACGCTTTTTCTACTACTGTATGATAAAGGAGCTGCACGCACAGTAGATTATTACATAGGCGTGAAAATGTTGTATTTGCATTCACATTATCTAAGATAGCCAAAAGGCTTTATTGTAACACTTTTTGAATTCTAATTTTTGATTCAAGGTGCAATTCAAATGCTTTAAGAAGGTTATTTTGTAGTTACTTCATTCTAATATACTGCTTACAATTTGAATTTCGAGGAATATATGTTTTAAATACATGCAATGATATACAATATCTCCATCTGGGATAAAACGATATTAGGATATTATCAAAACCTGGCACTGAAATTTCACACAATTAAAAAATTGCAAAAGTTTCGTTACAAGAATACAGATTAAAGTAAAAAATTTATTATCACATTCTTAAGATTTTCACTTAATATTTGAAAGTCAGGGTAAATGGGGATGAAACATAGGAGTTCATCCTCATTTACTGACATCTGTTTTCTTTATATGAAGAAACACTTATCTCGGATAAGTGTGAATTAAAATCTAAATAAAAAATTTTAAGTTTCTTTAATAGTTAAATGCCCTAACTTTTATTATTTTTCCAAATAAATAAATAAAATAAAGTAATGAAAAAGTGTTTCTGTCGTCTTCACAGTATTCTACGCCATCTGCAATTAAATACGAATGTTTAGAATCAAGCTTATTCAAAGCAAATAGAAATTAAAACATTTATTTGATCACAGGAATCTGCGTCTAAGGAACAGTACTGACATCTCATTTAAATCAAAGTTGCTGGTGAAAGACATAAAAAAATTTCATAAAAAAATTAAGCTAATCTACGTTGAAATCCTAAAATACTTGAATGGTTGTTTTTGATAAAACTGCAACAGACGTTGTTAGCCAACAAAGGTAAATGCGCACCATTTTAATAAAATTAGTAAAAAAGAAAGAGGTATACGGACTGTTGCGATCCATTTATATATAATTTTATATATTTTATTACATTTCCATTATGATGCAAACAGGAGTGAAAAGCAAGAAAATAAACAAAAATTTCTATAACCAAAGTACATAATATATGGTGTTATAATTTTACTAAAATTTTCCCTTATTACTAAGAATACGCAAATATCGTCACACATTATTCAGCAATCAACGCTGAGTATGTATATATATATATATATATATACATACATTGTTGCGTGCGTACGGATTCGTAATAGATTGAATGCACAAGTCCGATAAAAAATTAATAAAATTTATTCTTATCACAAGAAAAATATAACAAAACGCTGGATTTTTTCCTCAAAGATATTCATATAATACCGCAGTATCACGCGATATAATCAGTAGCTGTATTTTAAACTACTAAAACAAAAAATAGCACCCAATCCAAAGCTCAGAGAAAGCTAATCCGATTTCACCACGAATTCTCTACAATCAACAACAACAGTTATCTAAACAACTGAACTGAGATATACGAGAAGGTTCTCGTAATTTCTGTTTTTTCGAGGTTTCTGGAAAACAAAATAGCAGAATTACGAGATACCTATTTATTAAATGTTAAATGCACATGCTCCTGTATTTTTACTTTTCCGGAGTAATTTTCTCTTAAAATAAGTCTCGTGCTGCATTGCAAGGGAATATAAAATAATTTTAATTATAATTCTAGTAAAAATAGCTATCGAAATACAAAATCCGTAACAATATTTTTCTGTTCAGGTAATGCGTAATTACAAAAAAAATGTGCTTAGCCATAAACAAAGAAAGTTAGCAGAGAAACCAGCAAAGTAAATGTATTCTTTAACGTTATTTATATCACCGATCCAGAATTCAAGCTGTCCTTCAACAGAGACATGAGGAAACTTGGAGGGAAAATTCTTCTGATGAGAACTAAGGCTCCGTTCAATCGGTGGTATAAATGTCATAGAGGCATAGTCATTATGCATAAAATGTGGAAGTTAATTCACACCATAAATTCACACCGGCGAGACAGGACCTAAGCCGTAGCCAATGAGAGAAGCCAAATTTGTGCATGTGTGGATGTGCCTACAGCTTTCTCACTCTGTTTTCCCGCTCATTAGGTATGATTCGCTGTGATTGGTCAACTCTTATACCATGTCGGCACAAGAGTGGAAAATTCGAACTTTATGCCGAAAAGTCCTAAACCAATTTTTGTGATGTAGTAAAGTCTGGTTGCCTAGCAAGAAAGCTCGGACTAAACCAGTTATGACATTTATACCACCGGCTGAACGGAGCCTAAGAAGGCACAAATGAGTCGAACCTGTTACAGACATGAAAGACTTGATGATGATCTGAGAAGAGGTCGAAGCTACAGCTAAGCTATCATGTTAGGAAAACAAAGGAGTAAATCTATACAGTGACAATACCAAGCACTACTTCAGGACTATTTCCCAGAAGAGAGAGAAACTAATCATTTCAAACACTTCCAGAACTTAAAATGCAAAACCACCTACCCCCCCAAAAGAAGGTAGACGTGCAAGAAGATCAAGGACACCTGTGTCTTCCTCATTTAATGGAAGATTCAAAATTAAAACCCTTTAACTGCTGAAGACGTGTTTAAGCGTTTTCAAGGTTTCCTTTAAAAATGCTTTAGACGTGTTTACACGAATTTCAAGCCTCTCGTAAAATGTTTAAGGCTTGCATTAACGATGCCCAAAGTTAGTCCAAAATGCTTAAAGTTATAACGGTTCAGGGAATGGCTAATTACCTATTTAACTAGTAGCCTTCAAAAGTTATTGTAATGGCGAATTCTCACTGCTGGTGAGTTAAAATAATACAGCACAAATATTAAAGTCTGTTTCATTGTAGCAGGGAAATTACGGTAATTAACTGACAGCAACACCAGTGATCCTACTCTAAACTACAATGCCAACTGGTTGAACAAATTAAACTACAGTGGTACCTCGATATACGAGTGCCCTAATATACGAGTGTTTTAAGATACGAGCCGCCGAGCGAGCAATATTTTTCTTTGAGATGAGAGCAAGATTTGAGATACGAGGAATCGCACACTATACGGCTGCACACGACCGTAACATGCGCGCGCATGTTGGTGTCGTGTGCAGCGTCTAACAGTGAACGAACTCGAAGAGGAACAATTTCAGAAGCTGACAACCGAGGAGCTACACGATCTGCATTCGCAGCAGCATATGGTGGTTCAACGGAAAATTAGTTTTGAAGAGGAGCCAGAAATGGAGGAGGTTATCCCTACAAGAGATATAAAGGAGATCTTGGGAATGTGGGAAAAAATCACCTCGAAAAAGTTGCAACTGGTCGTGCATCGGCGTTGTTCAACGAAACTTGCCTAACTCATTTTCACAATATTCTGATAGGGAGGAAGAAATAAACCTCTGTGGACAGTTTTTTTTAAACGATCTGCAGGTGAAAATGAGCAAAACGTGACGAAAAAAGCGAAGACCAGTGACGAAAATTAAGCGCTTCCGTAAGCAGTTTTTCTTTTAGTTATGTTTTTACAGAATATGTATTTGTTATATATAAATAAATGTTTCTTCTTGTAAATACATTTTTCTTATTCAAAAACATTTAACAATTGAGGTGGTGTGTTGGGAGCTGGAACGGATTAATGGTATTTCACTTAATTTAAATGGGGCAAACTGCTTTGAGATACGAGCAATTTGACATACGAGCAAGGTTACGGAACGATTTAAACTCGTATATCGAGGTACCACTGTATACTTAAATCAGCATTTATCAACCCCACGTCGAATGGGACATGTTTAAGTTAAATTTAATCACAGGTTTTCTCTTAAATAGGCAGCAAGACTTCGGAGGTAACACCTAACTACAAGTCATGCTGGTTGTCATTCTTCCTCTCAGTTTAAACTACTATATGCCCCTTGCCCTAAAATCTGCATAAATCTTTAAACTAAGAGAGTACGTAACGAAAGAAAGGGGATAAAAGATAGATATAAAATAAATCTTAATTGAAAAGCTTTCACAAACTTGAAAAAAAAAAAAAAAAAAAAAAAATTGTGAGACTTGAAAATTTGAAAAAGAATTGAAAAACTTTGAGATTATATACATACATGGTATACGCAAAATTTTTTTATAACTAATAAATTCAGTATGGAAGGTATTTTAAAATTTCTAATTTCTGTGAAACTTTTATGTTTTTATTTTTCGTCCTTAATATCTGGTGAATTAATTCTTAAAATTCAGGCCTATAGCAGCTACTTAGCTTAAAGTCAAACAACTTTAACTGGAGTTTACTTGAAATCTGAACACTAGATCAGATTTCAATTTCTTTTAATTTCATAATTCTTCTGTATAATTAAAATTCTCCTTAAAATTTAAGTAAACTTTTCCAGGTATTAAACTGCACCCTGAAGTTCTGAAATTGGCTTTTCTTCTTCTTCTTCTTCTTTTTTTTTTTTTTTTTAAATCAATTTTCTTTCGGCATTTTGAATTGATTCACTTTTCAAATTGTTGCCTTCAAATATTAGATCCCTGTATTATATTTAAAGATATTAAATAATGAAGAATCTACATCAATGTATGTATGTTTTTCACATTGTGATAAAAAATCGGTATCTAGAGCCATCAAATTTTGAATAACGTAATCCTTTACCGAATACGGAAATCTGGAAGCCCTGATTTGAAATTAGTTTTATTATCTGTTTCATGTTTTGTCAGACATTAAGGAATTTTTGATTAACAAACTCAAGGATTTCAAAGCGGGAAATGGCAACATTATACTGAAGAAAAAAAAAAAAAAAAAAAAAAAATCACTCGAGACTGTGTATCGGAAATTCTAAAGATAGCTCATTTAAAGTTTCTTTATTGCTGTTGAACTGAATTTTATGGTTTAAGGGTGAAGAACATTATATTTCACTAATAAAGGCAACACACAAAACGTTCAAAAAATGCCCCTTTAGACGTAATGTAAAATCTGAAATTTTTCAGATTTTTATTTATTTATTCCCCCCTTTCCCCCCCCCTTTTTTTAAAATAACGCTATGGATCTAACAATTTGGGAATTGCCTAATGACGAAATATCTGCAAGAGAACTTTTTTTTTTCTGAAGTCCAAAGTAGCGTTAGCCCAGAAGGTAAAGGTAAAGGTAAGTACGGGAGACACCAGCGATGTACCATATGTCAACTGGTAATGCCTTCCCATACTAACTCTTTGAGAGAAAAAAAAACGGGGGTAATTGCAAGTTTTATATGAATTTGCATAAACTGTAGCTTTTCAAAAGGTTTAACGTTTGCCTATTATGGTACATCGTGCTATTCCACAGTATGCCCCGCATCCAGTATTTATTAAAAATAATGGTGTAGGGCATAAGTAGATTACAAAGTAGTAGGAATACAATTTGAGATTCACAAGATAAATTGAACATCTGATTTGGTGCAACAAAAATAGGAGATAAACATAATTAATAAACAAACAAACATAATGAGATAATTATAATTAGTACTGGCAAAACAATGCTGAATGAATTGTTATAATAATGCTAAAGAGGTAGGTGTCCATGGGTTATTTCAGATATATTGGTTTATTGCAGTTTATAAAGTTTACGAGCGGATCCATTTTGTCCATAATCACAGCATGTAAAAGTTCACTAAATTTAAACTGTAGGTGGACTTACACTTAAAAGAGATCTAGGCCGTAGGAAGACAGTCGTTGCATAATTTTTTGAAACTTTGAATATTGATGTTTATCTTTAATTAAAAACCTTTGGAATACCAGGAGGTCAGTTCTTGGGGATTTTATGTGAATATCCTCAGTTAAGGGGCATGAGAAAACGTAGTGATCAGGAGTTCCCTGTTCACCACATATACAGATATTAGAATTTGCCAAATTTCTTGCGTAGAAATATGTGGGGAAGGGCTATTTGTCTCAAAACGGGATTTTGCGTTGAATCACTATAAAACCTAAATCACTTTTCAATTTGTTGATGTTAAATATTATCGCCTTGTATAATATTCAAAGAAATTAAATAATGAAGGTTTTGCGTGTATGGTTGCGTGTTGTTTGCATTATGAAAAAACAACGATATTTAGAGACATCAAATTTTGAATACCATAGTCCTCCACTGGAATATGGACACTTAGAAGCCCGAATTTTGAATTTCGAATTTACTTTATTGAACATTTCATATTCTGTAAAACTTTAACGAATTTTTGATTAAGAAACTCAATGATTTCAAAGCGAGCAAGGTCAACACTGTGCGGGAAAAAACATTTTTAACTTTAGTGAGCAAGACTGTCGGCCGGAAATTCTAAAGATATGCTGTTTTTAAAGAGTTTATTGTGTATTTAAAATTTTGTGAAATTTTAATGAAGTTTTGATTAACAAGCTCAGAGATTTCAAAGCGAGCAATGTATGTAAATATATATATATATCGCGCGCGAGGCTGTTGATCGGAAACTCTAAAGATGGATTGCTTTTAAATATTTTAGCTGGAAGCTTTCAGATTTTTTATTTTTTAAGTAATAAAATGTGAATAACATTTTTTAAACACTCTTTTTCCAAAGTTTCCTTAATATGCTAAGCATATTAATTTTATTATCAATTATCAATACATACAAGAAACCTTTAGCGATAGGATATTAAACAATAAATTAGATTTCTATCATTATTGTTCAGATTATCAGTATTACTGGTATTTATTAATTGACATTGAAATATTACATTAGGTAAATTTATTTTACCCTCTCCTCAAATAAATGAATCTACTACCGGCATATTTTTTTAGCCATGTTTCCAGAAACCCAATTATTTTTATAACGCTTGTGGCCAGCTGCGTACATGAAAAAGTCAAGAAAGCAAGTAAAAAAAAAAAAAAAAAAAAAACACTAATGAGCTTTAGAGAGGAGAGAAACGTTCAGTTCTTTTAATCTGGAGAAATTTATGAGGACATGAATTATTCCATGTTCCACATACCTGCCTAAGATAATTTCAAAAAACTTCGAACAACTTCCTTTTATTACATTTCATTCCCCTCACAATACACTTACATCTTTACGTGTGTTAGAGAGTCTCGAAATCGAAATTAGCACCCGTCATCTGAGCCACGCATGGCAGCTCAGCTGAGTCCATTTCTTTCGGTCCGAGGAGGGTAAGGAGATCATCGAAGGAGGGGCCAGAAGAGGCCTATCACGCGATGAGGGACTACTCGAGCGCTGATTGGGCGCAGCACTAGCGAACAGGAAACCAGAATGCAGTGGACACGCGAAACTTTGTGCACGTCTCAGAAATTGATTATCCGTGAGGTTCTAAATAATCTGAGAAGTTTGCACAGAACAGGATTTATAGCACGAGATTTGGCAAACTCCTTAACTGAAGAAGATTGCAATACAATCACACCTCGGAATTAAGAATCTTCAACGAAGCGAATTTTGGATTCGCTATTTCCAATCCAAATATGATAAACAGATAAAGACAATTGTAAAAATTCGCTGAAAGTGAAAGAAAAACAATCATGATACTCACACCTTTTTTAAGTACACGATATGATGATAATACATGATAAATGACTTTCCCTAAATTTCGCTTTCCCTTGAAATACATATTTATAGTTACGGATGGTTATTTTATGCAAGAAACATAAATAGACTTGGAAAAAAAAAAAAAAAAAAGAAAGTAAGGAAAAAAAAAAAAAAAATCTGAAAGCCTTCAGATTTTATATTACGCCGAAAGGGGCGTTTATTAAACATTTTGTGTGTTACTTTTGTTTATTAAATATCACGATCTTTTCACTTAAACCATAAAATTCAATTCAACTGCAATATCACAAAATATATAAAAAGAGCATAGCTTTAGAATTTCCGATACACAGTCTCGCGCCTTGGGGAAAAAAAAAAAAAAAACTTCCCCCCATACAGAGCTGCCATTGCTCTCTTTGAAATCGATGAGTTTATTAATCAAAATTTCGTTAAAATTTTACAAAATATGAAACAGGTAATAAAACAAATTCCAAATTCCTGCTTCCAGATGCCCACATTAGGGTGGAAATGTACGTTATTCAAAATTTGATGGTTCTAGGTACCGTGGTTTTTTATCACAATACGCGAAACATAAATACATTCATGCAGATTCATCAGTATTTAGTTTCTTTAATAATAATATAACACAGGGCTCTAATATTTGGTGGCAATAATTTGAAAAAGCAAACGCCGTTTTATAGTGGACAAAGCAAAATGCCAAAAGGAAATTACCGTATTTAGTAGTCACACTTTTTTTTTTCTAATTTTTTATTGTGAACTTTAATGCAGGGAAACTTGTTATACAATATTGTGCACTTTCGAAGATTTTTTCTCCTTCGAAACGGTGGTGCGACTATTACGCGAGTAAATACTCTTCTGGGCAAATTGGGTTTTTAGGCTAAGAATAAGTAATAAAAATAGTAGTTGTGTATTTATATTTTTCTCCTTACTAGAAGAAAAATTATTTGTAATCTTCACTGGTACAATGCTAATTGCTGAGAAACTGTGCTCTGATTTTAGACAAAAATTAGAAAGGTTCTATTATATTCGGTTCTATAACTTCGGCGAACAAAAACGCAAAACAAAACAAAAACAATGGCGCGAAACGCTGTTTTCGCATCAGCAATGATGGAGAGTTTAACTTTCCTTGCGTTACACATTTCTTCAACTTCTTTGAGTGACTTACACGCATGTTAAAGACATTAACTCAGTCTTCTGACTGGAAGACATTAACTCAGTCTTCTGACTTTATATTTTTGTGCAACATTTCCTAAAGAAAATTGCCTCATATTCACATTTGAATTCACATTGATTTTGACTGGAAGGCATTAACTACATCAACGAATCTAAGTCTAGAGAAAGATCTAAGGTTCCTTGGAAAACATCCTGAAAAAATATATATTTAAGCTTGTAGAAGTTTTTTGCTTCTTGAAACGGTAAGTCGCGTTAATCAAGACACTACTTGTAAAATAATAATCATTCTTAACAATTTCGCGTAGAGAAAGAAATTAACTACCATACGTCAGTTGATTGTCTTCAAGGCGGATTCATGACTGGAACACTTTTCTTTTACGCAGTAAAAGCTTTGGACTGTGTCAGTGCCGGAATTACGCATAAGCTGAACAAGCTATAGCTTAGGGCCCCCACTTTATTGTCCCCCCCCCATTCTCGCATATCCCATATAAAAAGAATTGACTCATATCTCTCATAAAGGGCCCCATAACTCAACTAGCTAAGGATGCTGTCAAATCTAAATCCAGTCCTGTTTCTATTGAATTCATTTACTCACAAATTTACTATACTAAGCAATTTCTGGAATGGATTTATTAGGTTACAGCAAAATGTATGAAGGCAACTGCTTAAAAGAGAGCAATATTTTGTGCATTATTTCCTAAAGGAAATTGCCTCATATTCACATTTGAATTCACATTGATTTTGACTGGACGTCTCTAATATCATAAATTACTATCTGAAGGTTACACGCATTTCGTGATCTTCAGTAATACTTCTCAACCTATTTTAGCATTTTTGATGTCATGCCATTGTACTTTCAAATGGGTCCTTTTCTGTCAACAACTGCGTGCGCCCACTAGCGCTATCCATTAGCGCATTAGAGCCACCATGGGAGCTCTCCAACGGCAAAATTTCGAGTTATGCCATTCCTGACCCTTCATTCCTTGACACATGTGTAACTATCGCCATCTGTGCAACTGATAAACTGAACGTCTATGTAATACTACAGACATTTCTTGTAAAACTCCATACATATTGTTGCCAAAGAGTAAACCAATGCTAAACCCTTGAAACGTACTTCAAGAAACATGTAGAAAACACTGTAACTCCCCTTTATATTTCTTTTCCTTCTTTTCTGTCGTTTCAATTTTTTTTTTTTTTTAAATCTGAACAAACTCTCAATGCAGCCTACGGCGCTGTGTTTAGCCTACGGCGCTGTGTGTCTTCTTTGACATAGAAAAGACCTACGGCAAGGCATGAAGATATGGCATTCTGACTGATATTTACGCTAGTGGTTTGCGCGGCAACTTGTCTATTTTCACTTAGAATTTCTTGAAGACAGAGATTTAAAGTAAGCTTGATCCTGTTTTGTCATATAATTTTTGTGCAAGAAAAGAGTGTTCCTCAAGCTTGTGTTCTCAGTATTTCATTATTCAGTTTAGAATAAGTTGTGTCAGGTTCATTATATGTTGACAATCTCAAGTTGCCAATGGGCAGATATGAGCTTTGGGGAGAGACAACTTCAGATCGCTCTTAACAGAATCCAGACGTAGTCTAGAAACATAGATTTGAGTTTTGAAGACAGTAGTCATCTTGTATGCACTTCTGTAGAAAACCAGTCTCTGTCCTGAGAATGAGCTTCACTTTAAAATATCACAAACTCTAGCTGTACCCAAAATAAAGCTTTCAGGATGGTTTTCGACCATAAGCCGACTTTCCTACTACATTTGCAATAGTTGAGGCACAAATATGTTAAAATATTAAAAATTTTAAAATTATTGATGAATACTTCGTGGGGTGCAGAAGGTACTTCAATGCATCGCATTCACAGAGCACTTGTCCACAGATTGCCCTATGGTTTAGTTATATAGAGACTGGCACGGTCTTCAATCTTATTGAGACTAGATTCAGTTAACCATCAGGTGTCGCAGATTTATTCTGCAGTTTTCATAATCTCTCCAGTCCAGAGTTTATATGCTGATTCTTATGAACCACCACTTACGTTAAGGTGTGAGTCGTTACCTCTTTGCTATTATTTCATGATCTTATCACAACCTGATCATCCTTGTAAGCTGGCTTTGTTTGATATGTATGAGTGTCTCTTTTAAGTACTACCTTTTTGTGTGTCTTATTTCTCTTTGGGAATTCGTACATTAATTGAAGAATATCATCAGATGACCCATTTGAGCAACCCTGCAGCGAAGCATTTTGAAATCGCTCATTCTGGGAATGCTCAATTTTGGTTTTTTCAGCTTTGGCGTCAGGATACTTGACATTTACCATCATCATCGCAGAAGAGTTACTAATAAGTTAGTATACAGACAATTTTTTCTCGCGAATAAGCAAAAATGCAGTAGTTATGTTCATGTATTTACTCACGGGTAAAAAACAGCTAGACTTAGGTACATCCCTCACTATTGGAGATCATATATAACCAAAACTCAGTCATAATCGATATCCTCATAATACATCTTTTATTCCTGGGTGCCCAGACATGCAGGCGTAAGAGGTAACGAGCTAGCAGAAGTTGATACCTCTTTTGATGGTATCAGAAGATTCAGGAAACAGAAAATTATAAATTATCGAAACTATGGTATAGTCACTATAATATAAAACTAAAAAGCGTGAAATTTAGAGCCGAATATTGGGAGTCTACCAGAAACCGAAGGGAAGCGTCTTGTTAACACACCTTAGAATCGGTTAGTTCAGAAACACTCACAGTCACTCACAGGCTAAAAGGGGAGAGTGGGCCTTATTATTTTAACTGTAATGTTTTCTAACAGTCGTCATATCTTAGTAGAATGTCCTTATTTTAACAGCCTTAGGATTGAAGTATTTTAAAGCGTGTGACTCACCTCTTGACCGAATAATCGGGATAGAAGCTAATACCAATTTATTTCAGTACCTGAAAAAGGCAAGTCTTTATTATTGAATCTTATTTGGTTTTAGCGTCGTTTCGTGGTTTTTTAACACTGCATATTCTATTGTATTCATGTTTCGTGCTTTACCCATATTTTTCCATCTGAGGTTTTGTTGTTCTCATGCACTTGTTTTCATCTTGTCCATATATATAACTTTTGTTTGGCGCATCATAATAACGGTGTAATGTTCAGTAGCCCCTCAATATGGAATTCCACATGAAAATCTCGAAGAAATACTTCTAATTGAGCTAAGCTACTGTTTGGATGGGATATATAAGAAAATGGATATATAAGAATGGGATATATAAGAATGGGATATATAAGAAAGCTTGACGCTTTTATTTTTAGGGCTGTATTTATGCCTCAGGGATGTATATAGCCCTCGATATTAGATGGAACTCAAATTTCTATTAAAAAGACCAAAGGTTCATTGATCGAATTACAGAATTTTTTGATATTTTCTCCGAGTGAAACGAGGGCCGCAGAAAAATGAGTTAAAGACCGCATAAATGGCCCACAGGCCGCGAGTTTGATATCTCGTTGTAAAAAAAGAAAGAACATATCTTAACGTAGGAAAAATATATGTCTAATCTCATGCAAGATATAGCTAGTCCGTTAAAACTTCTGTTTGATTTAGAAACCTTATATGATCGGCTATTGAAATCATGGGGCTGATAGCATCGAAAAATTAGATCTTTTGATTTAAAAATCCATTATGTTTGAAACCAAAAGATAAGGGGGCAGAAAATGAGAGATTTTTGAGAAACCGCAAAAAATCGTTAAACTATTTAAAAAATTTTCAAAAGCTTTCATTTAAATGATATTCTCCATTAGACTATTGGTGTAAAGATTAAAGTTTTGATGGAAGTTGTATTAGTTTGACAGTTAAACAAGGGCTTGTAAAAAAAATTAACACTAATTAAAAGAGTACGTATATTAAATTAAAAAAAATTCCCTTAGAACATTACTGTAATAAAGATAATAAATATTAAAAAGGAATAAAGTTCCTTTAGAATATTGTCATCTAAGATACGTAAATGTAGAAATTTTAAAGAATATTATGCCAATTGAAGGAATCCAAAATTAATTTTATGTCTTTCAAATAAACAAACAAACAAAAATAGAGAAACATGCTGAGCAAAATGTTATAAAAATATTATCATGAACTTGAAGATTTTATTATGCGTTATTTATTGATAGTAGAAGGCCGCTTTCTGAACTCTTCAGGTAATTCAATCATATTTCATTAACAAAATAATTGTACCTGTTGGGCGAAGCTATAATTAACAACATTGTAAATCATTGTATATAGCAAATTATCCTGACTAATTAAATTATGTGTCGAAACCTTACTAATTATCAGAAAAAGGAATCTAGCTTTTTAAGTAGAATTGATGAATGCTATCTTAAATTTTAATAACTGATAGCACTCCACTTTAGTCTTAAGGAATTACTGTTTGAAAATACGGTTAAATAAAGTTCGAATTTCTAAGATGGTAACATGCTTAAAATATGCTGTTTAGATTTATCATGGTAAAATCATAGCTTTAAAAAGTTCATTTATTTCTGTTTCACTTAATTTCTCAAAACATGATTATTTAATCAAATAATAATAAATTCTGAATGGGTTCAGATTTTAACTCTCTGCCAAAAGGGTTACTTTGTAGTTGAAAATGATTTATCAATAGAGATGGCCCGGATGGAATAACGAAGCATTTTATAGGGTACTAGATAATATACATTTAGGCTAACTTGGGAATGTTTTAATCTTCGATATATTTGAAGAGTGAAGACATACATAACGTAAGTCTATAAAAATAATTAATTTTTTAATTCGATATATCATGAATTAAATGCATTTTTATTTAAATCAATCATAGTTAAAAAGTAAATAATATTTTTTAGAACTGCATCTATTGATTTTAAATAACTTAGTTTGTTAACCTATAATAGACTGATTAAATCTGAATGATAAATGTCTTACATTTTGCCGAATGACAACAGTCTCGAACGAAAAACGAAGCAATGCAAAATCGTATTTAGAGACTAACAATCCTTCTGGGTTAAAAGTTAAGATGAGTTTACATTGTAGAAGAATTTTGTAAATATTGCATATTTGCTGTAAGTAATATTTTAGAGATCATAATGAAGATTATAACAATTAAAGCTAACTCTAAAAATGATTTTAGAAATTAGATAGATACTTGATGCACTGGAAAAGGAATTTTGAAACATATAACCAAATAAAATCTCTGAAAGCATGAACTTAAAAACTTCTCATCTATCTTCTGTTACTCGTTGAAATATATAAATAGCCGTGATGCACAAGCCGAGGGTGAAGAGAACATAATTTAACCTGGAAACAATGTATTTTAAGTAAATGATTGCAGACCGTTTCGTGCAGCTTTTATAACACCGGAAGCCGCGTTCCGGAAGTGCGTCTCGATCTTTTCAGGAGCGACATACGTGTTCGAAATGACGGCGATAAATTTTTGTCAATCGTGTATGCTGTTTTGCATGGATCTCATCGCGTCGTTGAGTGGGGCCTATTGATGGAGAGAGTGATTCTGATGCAAATCACTGAATGCGATTATTTCTGAATTGCTGAAACAAAATGAGCACCTTTATTTTTGAAAGGAGAAAATGAATTAAACATCAGAATGAATGATTAACAAAGAATACATGTTTGTCATCTTCGTGAAAACTTCTTTTCGAACAAATTAATTTTAGAAACAGAAAAGCAGGTGACGTGTCTTTAATTTTTCAACAAGCGCAGCATTTATTGCGAAATCTTTTGTCATTTAATAATTTAAATTTTGATCATGATGAAAATTGTAATGAATTCTAATAACAGAAATTCTTTTATCATTAGTTTGTTCTTTGATTCTTTCTCATTCTCTCACCTGCTTGTTTCTTCATTCGTTTCACTGATCAATATGCCTAGGCTTTTTTTCATATTTGTCAAATTATTTATTAGGCGCTTGCCTAATGATAGTCCCAGCTAGAAGCACTTTGGCTTCAAGAAAATATTTGCAATTTATTTTTCAACATTAGCGTCACGTTCTGTATTTTACCTTGTCATACATACGATTAGATAAGATTTTGACAGTTCATGATGCATAAGATTTGTAATCATCAAATTGCCATTCTACACAGAGCAATTTCTTTCAATCTATCATTGTTTAATTTGGAAGGTTTTATATTTATTAACTTATCTTATTAGTTTTGCCTTTACTATCACTTCTTCTTTCATCGACACCAACCAGAATGGTAGTTATATAAGGAAAAAAAAAAAAAAAAAAAAAAAAAAAAAAAAAAAAAAAAACGCTTGAAAGTAAAAGAGAGATTTTTGCTGCCACCTTTGAGCTTCGTTTTTGCTCACATGATTTTGGGGCTTGAGCCAGAGTTTAAGTAGGACTTTGCCGTGTGAATTGCATATTTTAATTGTTTAAGGGGGGGTTGTATACCATAGAAACCGAGATTTTGGTCAAAAACCTCTTTTTTAGCCCAAAGGGGCAATTTGCACAGAAGGGCTATTAATTTCGTTTTGGCATCTTGCGTTGATTCACTATAAAAGGCGAATCACTTTTTAAATTGTTGCCGCCAAATATTAGAGCCCTGTATCATATTTAAAGAAATTAAATAATGAAGAATCTGCATAAATGTATGTATGCTTCTCGCACTGTGATAAAAAAAAAAAAAAAAAAAAAAAAAAAAAAGGTACCTAGAGCCATCTAATTTTGAATCTACGTCTGCCCTGAATATGGGCACCTGGGAGCCCAAAGTTGGAATTTGTTTTATTATGTGTCATATTTTGTAAAGCATTTATGAGTTTTTGTTTTAGAAACTCAACGATTTCAAAGCAAGCAATGGCAACACTGTACGGGGGGCGGGAAATTATCTCGAGCGCTCGAGACTGTGTATCGGAAATTCTAAATATATGCTCTTTTAAATATTTTGTGATATTGCTGTTGAATTGAATTTTATGGTTAAATTGCGAAGAACATAATATTTAATAAATAAACGCAACACACAAAACGTTAAAAAAAAACGCCCTTTTGGGTGTAATATAAAATCTGAAAGCTTTCAGATTTTTTTATTATTATTTTTTTCCCCCTCACTTTTCCAAAACTATTTGAATTTTGTTTGTGTTTTTGTTAGTTTAAACCGGATTTATGATAATCTATTTGACACTTTGGCTCTGAAAAGCATACTGAAAGTGCGCCGGACGAAGAAATTTAAAAGGCCGAAATGAGTGTATCAGAGTTTACTTTTATTTTTGGGGCTCAAAACATTATTTGATTGCATTTTAAAGAAGAAAATGTATTTTTATGGTGCAAAGTAATGTTTACTGTATTATTTCTATTATTATTTTGGCAAAAAAACAGATGCAGAGAGCTTTAGTTGTCTCATTTGACAATGAATAACAAATGAAGTATTCGTTTGCCTATAAATTTCGGAGTATATGATGCCGTCATACATTTCAATTATGGCTATAGAGGGGGCTTTAATATCTTTGGAAAATTAGATATAGATATTGGTTACGAAACTAAAAGCGAGTATGAAAAGTTCGATGTTAACCGTATCGACAAGACAATTCTTGATGAACTTTAAAAAGCAGAGAAAAATTTTAAAAGGCTTCATTAAAAGCTGCAAGAAAGCAAAAGAACGTAAATTCCGAAAAAATAAAATTAAAAAAAATAAAAAATAAAAATAAAAATAAAAATAAAATAAGTAAATAAATAAATAAAGGGGGGTGGCACAAGTTATAAATCAGGAGAATTTTAAATTTACAAACTGATTAAAAATATGCAATCGAATGTTTGAATTCTTTAAAAGCATTTATCTCACGATTTAATGCTAAAAAGAAACACAATACCTTTGAAAATTATGGTTGAAATCTTAAATTCAGTATACATACTTCGAACACTTCGTGTAAGGAGATATACTATTTACTAACTGATAAATGTATTATTTAGAAAGTTATTATATGTTAAATATGAATTTTAATGAAAAAATATGCTTTTTATTAAATTACACATTGTAGTTTCTAAAATTTTTAAATAACTTCTTAGCTTTCTTCATCGTAATAAAATATATCATAAATTTGTATTACGATGTTTCTAATTTATTGTAAATATTGCTGTTCTTTTGCTTGTTTTCTCACTTTACTACAAAATACAAAATTATTGGTCATTTAATGACTCATCCTCTTCATATTTTTCATCGTTAATTATTTTAAAGCCAAAAATAAATATACAAACTCAAAAATTTTTAAAAAGTGTTTGAAGGTATACAGCCCCATTAAGTTTCATTTTGACGTTTCGGTTTTTTTTTTTTTTTAAATGTCGCAAAAAGCAGTGATTCATTTTGTGCTTCACAAGATATGTATTTTATTAAGTTGAAGTTTTGATAAAAGTGATTATTTTAAACCTTCTTCTAATTTCTTTGTATTTGACTGGAAGACCAAGATGGAGTGATAAATTACTTGATTGTCTTCGTGAAGCCATAATTAAGAGTTGAAACTAATTTAAGTATGTTTAAATTTACCCAAAGATTTAAAAACAATTGCATATTTCTTAATAATTTATATCTTTATTTTATTTTTTAACAATACAATTTATAACTTTATTTCATGTCAGTATAGAAATCGCGCCACTAAACAATTACTTGATGTCCGCCGAAAACATCGCGGCACAAGTATCGCAGACGAAAATGTCCCGCAATAAACAACTCAAGGCGTAAATTTCATTGTACAAAATGTGGTAGGAGAAAAGAAAGCAAGGAGAAAACATCGCAATTCTAAAACATTATGATACCGTCGCCGTCGAAAATAAAGCGGTTCATGAACTTCGCAATTTGAAAACATCGTCATCGAAATTATCGTGGTAAAAAATAAAACACCTATAAATCATCGGATGACAATAACATCGCAGACACGCAATTTTTAGGCTTTAAAGCTTGTAACCGCGCATTCGCACTATGACTTTAAAGGCTTTTAAAGTTGTAAATGCATATTCGTATTATGATTTTTGAGCGCAAGAAGGAATGAGGAATATTTTTACTTTTATATTTAATATTCTAAAATTAACTAATAAATTTTTGCTGAAAAAGCAGAGAGGAAACTCAAGAATTCAAAAACTGAAAATTAAAAGAAAATTAATGCTACTTTTTCATATCAAAAGTTTAAAACTTATGCAGTTATAAATGCCATTAATTAAGAAGCCTCTTTTATATGGTTTTATTGGTAATTTTTCCATTAAATTTTTTAATAAAAATTAAAAAATTCTTAAAATTTAAACTTGATAATGAAGTTTTAAGTTTTATTGATATTTTCCATTAATTTTTGACTTATTTTGAACTTCTGAATGCTTCAGTTTTTTTCCCCTTCTTAATTTTTTTGAAAACATTTTTTACTTATTTCAAAACAGACAATATAGAAGTATTCCTCATTCCTTCTCGCACTCACAAATTATTATACGAACCTGCATTTACAACTTTTAAAACTTGAAAAACACATGTCTACGACGTTATTGTCATGCGATGATTTATTTTTTACCGCGATATTTTTGAGGCCGACGATTTTAAACTGTTAAGTTTTTGAACAGCTTTATTTTCGTCAAGAATATTTTGTATCACGATGTTTTAGAACTGTGATATTTTTTTTTTCTTGCTTTCTTTTCTCGCACGATGTTTTCTACAACGACGTTTTTGCTGCATTGTTTCCGCCTGTAACCAAATAGATATAAAATATTCAAATATTTTTGAATATATAAAAATATTCAAATAAGTTATTTTCATATTTATTGAAATAAGTTATTTTTTAGATTTTAAATAATAATTCCTTTGATTTCAATTAAACTTGAAGGAAATACGTTTCTAAAACAATTTGTTTTAGGTAGAAAATAGCATCCATTATTTCTGCAAATTAAAAAATTGGCCACATCTAATATTTATATATTAATTGAAGTTGAAATCACAAAAATTAAAAGCAATTAAATTTTTAAAATCCGAAATAATTAGATTTCAATGCAAATGATATCTTAGGGAAAAAAAAAAAAAAATTATAAATGGGCAAAGAGGATTCATTACTAGAAAGGAATATATGAGGAAGATGTAAATGTTGCTAAACAGGAAGACACAAACTGTTAACATTACAGAATGTTGTATCTTTTACAGCTGCGTATTTGTATCGCTATGACTATCAAAGAATACTGAAGAAATTATTTTTATCATTTTACTAATGTTACTTACAGTAATTTTGCCAGTTAAAGTCTGAATAATTTGCAACATTTACAAGCTTCAAAATATGATGAATACTGAAAATTGTTTCTTTTTAGGAATTATATGTTCTTTGGCACAACAATGTTCATCATAATTAAAGAAAACCCGGACTACACTCATTTTATTTTAGAAAATTCGAGTGCAGAAGTAATGAATATTATATCAATTTTCACATCATATTATCGCATCATATTTTACAATGTTTTTTCATTTCCTTCATATTTTACGCAGCTAATTTAATAAAAACAATTATCATCAGTATTCAAAAGTATTTTTTATTGCTTTTGCAATTATTTTTAATAGAACTAGACAAGTTAAATTAATTTACATCCATCTCTTTTCAAGTATTACATGGTAGATGAAATGTTTATCTCCTTTTAAATCTCACAAGAGAAATTCAAAATCAGCGATTTTATGGAAATAAGCACGGAAATAGAAGGAATGATTATAAATAGATGGTCATCTGAAATTTCGGTTCGAAAGAGAATACTAAATTGTCTGCGGATATAGCATCCAGTACTTTAGAGCCCATCTGAGTTCAGCAATGTGTGGCTACATCATGGAGCTGCTCATCCAAAACAATACGCTCCTCCATCCCTCCTCCAGTTGAATTTTAATCACTGAACAATTATTTCACATTCCTGCCATTCCCGTCCTATTGTTTTCCAGTCGTGGACGCAACTGAAAATCCGCATTTCTAATTTCACCGCTTTAACATAATAGTTTCACGCTGCGTTATCATCTTCTCGCCTCGTATGTCATAGCATTCAGAGCCGCAGAATACTATTTCGAACAAAGACGTTCAGCTAGACAAAAGGGTTCCAGCACCTATGGGCGCCGAGTAGAATTTGGGTGGATGAGATGGGGGATGTGGTGAGCTTATCTTCGTGGATGACCCAGGTTTAGCTCGCCCACCCCCATTTCAGTAATCTTTGCGAAAGCAAAATGTCCTTTAACGCGGGTACTGATTCATTTTCGCCACTTCCGGTTGCCTTCGTTCTAATTTCTGTGACGGGTGTCCTCCTCCCTCCGGGCTGCGTCATTTCCGGTTGCCTGCCCGTCTTAATGAGGGACCAGTGACGTCACGCACGCAAGTCGCGGTCATTGGCTACAGTTAACGTGAAACGACAGGAAGGGCAGGGGAAAAGCAGGAGTTGTGATCGTGTTGAAAATTTGCGATACAAATTATGATTTTGAGTGACACACTAATACTTTCACACCCGCGGTGGCATGTTTACGGAAAACCAGAGAACTCTCTATCCTGCTGCGTGGGGAAACTTTTGGCAAACTCGTACTAGAGCAAAAAATCTGCCTGTGAGACGTGATATAGTTATGAAATTTAATAAAAAATAGAAATGTTACATTGATGTAATAATAATAATAATAATAATAATAGAGGTCAGCATAGTTTTGAGCGGGTAAATGTATTATACATTTATGATTTTTTGTAAAATCTCAAAAGATTAATAAGAATACTTGTTTGACATGTATGGGAAACAAAAACAGCTGTTTTAAAATAATCCCTTTATTATAAATTTAACTTGACAGTACATTTTTTTAACATTAGCTGAAATCAGGATGCTAAAACGCAAATTCAGCATTATGATCTGTAATTGTGTAATATGCAACAGAACTGAGCACTTCAATATTTATGGTAATTTTTATTCCTCGCTGCTTCTGAGTTCTTACTTGACTTTCAGCTTTATCTAACCATCCAGTTTGCTTTTAGTAAAAACAGATTAACGCTTATGAGATGTCCGCTTCCTGTATAAGCTCAAAATTTTATCCTGTTAATTAAACTACCATGGAAGATGAACTAATTCAGTTAACATTAGATACTTTATTTGACATTCATATTTTAATAATAAAATTCTTATCAACAAAGCAAAATAAAAAATGTTCAAACAATACTCCTTAACAATATTCTCTCATTTTTAATGGCAGCAAGTTTACTGATGATATATTTTGAGTTTTAGGTGGAACTTCCTTGCATGAAGAACACAAAAATAGTCATATCGCCGAAATTAAAAAAAAAAATGAATTGAATGTGAGAAATGTAGAAAGCGTCTGGAGAAGAGGAGAAAACACAAACTAAAAATATATAAAGATATTAATAATATAAAGTATTCAGTTTAAAATTTGACTCTTTCAGAAACAGTACTGTACATGTTTATGAAACATAACTTCCTCACAGAATGTATTAGAAGTGATGCTTCTACGCCAGTACTTTGTTTACAAGTTTTTAATGTACTCTTAACTACACTACGGAACTTTTCCTTCTTTATACAAAGTACGACAGCAATGATATTCATTTCCAAGCTTTCCAATGTGTGTACATTTTTTTACGAAAGCAGTTTGTTTTAAACATCCGTGCAAATGTGTTTATAACAGTAAAAGCATATAAAATGAAATAATTTTTGTATTTGTAGTCGAAATTCAATACATAAAATATTTTTCTGTTATATTCTATCAAGAAATCTTTCATATTCCACATATTATCACTTATTCGTTCACCTAGAGTTAGTTGACTGTGAGAAATTATATCCCCAATCTTTTACTGTAGTGTTGGGTTTACTGCATTTATACGCTATCTGCTGTGAAGACAGACTTTTGCTACGAAATCTTTTCAGTGCTTATAATCAGCAGAATTTGATTTCATAAGATTATTGATAGCAGTGAGCTTTATCTTCCCTTCATCATTATTAGCTGAGACAAATTGAAGACTCAGTTTTTATACTTTTTGCTGCTTTAGCTTTTCGACAAATTGAAGACTCAGTTCTGATTTTGGAATCTGAAAAGCTTTGAATTTAAAACATTAGAAAATTACCTGCTTTTTTTTTTTTTTTTACTTCAGACAGTTTTGGGTGCTCGCAGACTTTTTTAACCCTCAGACGTCTTTACTTAAATTATAATTTAGACTTCTTTACTTAAATCTTTACTTATACTTAAATTTTCGCAGACTTCTTTACTTAAATTATAACTTAAATTTGTAACTATTGCAGCTAACGTAGAACTTACATTTTTAACTCTCTTAATTTATAGTATCAGGACTACTATTTCTTCTTATCTGTTTTGCGAATATGTAAGTGTCCTGAGTAGAAAAGTGAGATTACTGGAAACTATGCCCTTTTCAATTGTAGAAGAGATCTTAAATAAAAGAAAGGGTTTAATTACCCTTTATTCTCCACAATTTACAGGTGCTCCCGCACTTCGGGATACAGAGACCAGCACTTGTGGTCTTAACATAAGAAAATAAGGACTACAACCTAACTAAGTAAGAGATAAACTCAAATATTTTACACAGACTAGTAACACTAAGATTGGCCTTTTAGAATTTTATGTATGTAGTATACAGAATGCAGGAAAACTACAATACATCTTCAATAACAAGAAGACTAAATTTCTGGCCTTAAAGGCGGACAGTAACTGACTGACAGCGCGTGTGAAGTAAAGTGGCAAGAATTCTCAGTCTCTCCCTAACTCTTCGTGGCGAAACGTCACAACTTAAATACTTCAAGATTTGCAAGCACAATTTGCATAAATAAAACTAACGCGTTTATTCTGGCCGGAAGTGGATCTAGCAAAAGTGTTTTATTAATATTAAACGTAGAATTATGTGCTTGTTGTTATTGTTACTAATCCTAACTGTTTAGCCATTCGGCTAAACCAAATCCATGAGTACAAGAACCGTCAATAAGTCCAGGAATAAGATATGCCTTTTCAATGGGTTCTCTTTTACAAGTCTCAGGCAGGTGAGAAGATTTTCAGACGTGAAATGATCAGTATTACATTTCCTACAGATGAGGTAGATCTTATTTCCTCAGTCAAATTTAAGGCATTTCAAGTGTCCACTTAGGAGGCTCGTCAAAGTAGTCTGCTGAGACGATTACCTCCAAAAGCATCACCCGGCTCCCTGCCAAATACCAGTCACGAGTCGGAGGAGAATTCCAGGAAGAAGCAACAGTAAATTATTCTCATTACTTTCGGGAGGAATTGAGGTAAACTGAACTATTTATTGATGACTTAATTTTAGGGAACTCTGGTCCAGATATTGGAGAATTGTAGTGAAATTATCTGCTCAGTCCTTCTACAAAAATTACAAAAAAAAATTTTATTTACCTTAGAGGAAAGGTAAATCATACGTTAATTACCACAGGATACAAATGTTTATTGGTAATCAAATATTTTGATTACCAGTGCAACTGAATATTTTTTTTTTTGATTTAGAAATAAAAGCCTATTTTAGTTTTGTCTGATTTTCCTAAAGGGATAAATGATAACAATTAAATTGATGAAAATCAGATATGAATTCGCTTTTTCTAAAATAACATTTTAAATTTCTGTTGCACTTATTAATAAAAACTCTATACGAGAATTGATATTATACATATTTCGTTTTAATGCATCTTTTAAAGTAATTAATTTTGTTTTACGTAGCTGCTTTTAACACGGTGAAGAAATATAGGACCCAATACATTTTAAATAAGACTCTAAATTTAATAAATCATAGAGTGACATATCATTAACAAATCAATTTCTTGTTTCCAGTTTTGAAATAAATTAGTAATGAGTACAGTCTAAAGACTTAGATAAACGTAACAAAATATTTCAAACATTCGTATTGCATAACTGCTCCTTTTGAATTAAAATAATGTATTTAAATATTGCTTTGACAATTAGTTTTCGTTTTACTGCAAGGTTTTGGTTTTTACTGGATGTTTTGCTTATTATTATAACTTACTCCATTCAAATCTTTGCACACTGACATACACTTGATAACTTATTGAATAACTGAAATATGTGTTATTTTAGTCTAAAGTGATTCACACACTGAATTCTGATAGGTAAAAGTAAATGATCTTAGCTCTTAATTGCTGCAATCTCTAGTAAAACAGACTGATTCATTTCTGTACTGTATGTGAAATTAATTAATTAAAATTATAATTCATTTTATTAAATAACTGTTTTATTTTAACTAAGCTAATCCGTAAGCGTGAAATAAATTATTCTCCATAAATGATTTCTCGTAAGATTTGTAATTATTTGAATCTTCATTTATTTCAGATCTTATATGGAACTCCCAGCTACAGTCACGGTAATGGTCTCATTCAAAAGTCTCTGAGCTTAAATAACTTTCAGTACAAAATCAGAATATTTTTTTATACTAATTATACTTTTTTGTCCAATGGAAGATTGTGAACAGCTACATTGTAACACAGTCCATTAATCTATACAAGGTCAGATGTGGTGGTCTCTTTATTATGGAGGTATCTAATAGGTCAGCTACCATCACCTCCTACGAAGGGACGGACAGTTACAACTATGCCTTCTCCGGGATTCAAGCTCAGGCCCTTCGGTATTGCAGTCAGGCTTCCCTGACCACTATACCATCTGGGAGGCTACTAATTATACTCAATCTAAGAAAAAAAACGTATTTACATCCTTTGTTGAACAGTGATTTTTCATAGAGGATACTAATTTCTGACTTTTAGTGTACATTATTCAAATGGATTTAATTTAAAGAACATATTCTCATGATTTATTCAGTACAAAAGAGATTTTGTCATTTGTTCCTGAAACGGTAAAATTTTATAAAATATTACAAAATAAATATAAGTATAAAAGACAGAATATCTAAAAACAAAATATTTATAAACTCGTCAAATGCTAAAGCGAAACATATCTGTATCAGGTACATAATGTATGAAATTAGAAGCCTTTTACTGCTATAATGTTGCAAATATTCTTAGCAATGTTACTTTAAATGTATTTAAATTATAACGATTAGATATACTATTAAACGATAAGTTCAATATATTAGGACATATCGAATGGCAACACGCTGATAAACTGATTATATGTCAGATCACATGGAAGATAAGGACTTTATATGAATGCAGTGAAAATATTTGTTAAACTGCATGGATAATAAATAAACTGGTAGACTTACGAAGCCTATAGTAAAGATCCCAAAAGTTGCAAAGACTTCGCTAAATATGTTTCTAAAGTCACAACATTTTTATCATCAGCATAATAGGCTAACTAAATGAAACATTTCAAATAATTGAGATCATTAGTGAGAAAAAATGTCCATATTTAAAAATGCAGTTTTATTTAAAGCGTAATTCTGCCATTTTGATAAAGTTAGATAAACACAAACTAAAATGTAATGTTAAATATAACGCAAAATAAAGTGCATTAAAACGCAATAAAATGTATCCCTATGTGGCAAATAAAACATTAATAATCATAGCCTGCAACAAAAAGAAGAATATCAGGCAAAACACGACAAGAAGGTAAAACGGAAATTACTAAGCAAATAAAGAAACACAGAAGCAGATGGATTACATAAAATAATCAGAATTTGAACGAAATGCTTATAGAAACTATTAATAACGAAAATAAAAAGAGCAAGAATTGTAAGCAAATAATTTTCAGAATTTTACGGGAAATGTTTAAAACAAAGATATAATTATATGATTAATAGAAGTTACTCATTTTATTTTTTTAGCAATAGAAATCATTTCTACCCTTTTTATTTGCTTATATAAAATATTAATAAGGTTAAATAAAAAGAGCAATAGATGTAACGTATAAAAGACTCATTATTTTGAAGTCTTGCTTCTGTAGCCATTTTATTAATTGTATTTACATACATACATACATGTCAGTATTAATAGATACAAAACAAATGTTTGGGGGCAGACGCAGTAAACAAAATACACACAGTCGTCTTAATTTCAGAAGAAAACATAACAAGCGCCTAAAATCAGTTACCTAAAGTTATCTCGAAAGGATCATTAGGGATAAGACTCTTCGTTCCTATCTCTCTTTTATCGGCAAAAAGTATGTCTAGCCGTATCTTCCTTCCCCTTTCCCGCTTGTACAATAGGCTTTGTTCGGGGGGGTGGACAAATGCGGAGAAAGAATGAAAAGGAGGTTACATAAACGAGATTTCGAATTCCAGCTGTAATGGCCGCCTCAGTCGATCGGTTTCCCCAATTCATCTGAGGAAGTTGGGTTTTCGGAAAGAATACAGTCATCGTGACAGTTACTCCGGTGAGTAATATTTGTTGAACTCCATACTAATATGAGGGAGAAAGAGAGATAACTATAAGATATTCTCAAAGCAATTTTAATGTAGAGAATGTGAGACACGGAATCACGAGATTTTAGCAAATAATAAATAGTCGATTTCAAAAGTCAGTTTTTTACCTCTTGCCAATCTATATAATATATACATATAAGTGAGGTGTTTGAAGTGAATAAGCCCTAATTAAGGTCTTTATATGTCTTTATTATTACTTCCTTACGAAGTAAAGGAAGTATTGTATTCACGAAAAATTTCGGGTACCATATTTCAACGAAAATATTCATTTTGACCTCTGCGGCTAAGCTTAATTTTGTTTACCATAGCAGCCATATTTGCTTACATTTGAAACTTAGCAGAATAGCGGATTTGTTGCCAGTCTAGAGATAATAAGCTTCGCAACAACAAAGATAACGTCTTCTCTTATTATTGCGAATTAAATCATGCTTAATCCATTCTAGAATTATCATCTCATATATTAACACAGCATAGCATCCACAACAAATAAAGTCAGTTTACGCTTTCAGTTTCTTTTTGCCAAGTGAGACCAAAAGTAAACTTTCAGTTTTGTGCACCGAAAAATCTGTCTTCTTGCCCACTTGGTCGAATTGCTTGTTTTTGCGCAGAAATTCTAATTTTAATTGTAAAAGTTGTTCTTTAAATTATTTTCACTGTATTTATGTTTTATATTTTTCAATTTTTAATAAGAATATTTTGAGGTTTTATGTATTTTTGCCTTTTCGCGAAGTGAGAACTGAATTACTTAAATGAGAAATATATCTCTAATGAAATTCGAGGAAATGAGTTTAAAAGAAATGCAGGAAAATATGCGTACAATTTAATATCCCGTACAAGAAGTCATGTGATGTACATATCAGAAATTTTTTTAACAATGAACATCTATATGTCTGTCTGTATACATCTATAGTTTTTTTTCTTCCATAATAACTCTTATATCCATTAATCATAACAGAAAAGTGTTTAGTGCTTGCTTTATTGCTAAACTGAACTTGTGAAGAATTATGGCATTCCTCCATATGTGCCTTCGTAGTCTAAGTGGTTAATACCTCTAGAAGCAATCAGAAAATGTTTCGAGTACCGTCGAAGACACTGTTCATTTGTTACGCACCCTGGTTTCCAAAATTTTAAATAATATCTACAACCTTTACGAGTTTTTTAAAAATTTAGTGTTGCTGTCTGCTATCGGGACATAGGGTGTATTAGAATTGAAAGTTACAATTTTATGTGGTAGTAGAGTATGAAAACGGTAAGAGTTTTCCTAACAAAATGTGCGGTAAAATGTGAAAGGTTAACCTGGGAACACAGTAAGTACGAAGAACATGGAAAAAAAATTTAAATCATAGAAATTAAAAAAGAAATAATATTTGATATTTAACCCACCAAAAATTCATATTTTCCCCATTTTAAGATTTCTTCCTGCATTCATAAACTTCATTAGATATGGTGTAACACTGGAAAACTGGAAATGATACATTAATTGTAACCCATAATAGTTTTTAATGAAAAACTTCATTAAAACATAACCCAAAACTTTTGAATTTTAGTATGCAAGACTTTTATATTTTATATCAATGGAAACTAAATATTAGATTTTGGCTAAAACTTATAAACGGAGGTGGATTTACTTGAAGCTCTGAGTAGATTTTCGGGAAAAAATATTGCTGTGTAATCCAAAACTTCTTAAATTTTTAATTAAGATTTAGATATGCATATGCGATGCATATATAATCACGAATGAGAGCAACATATTCGATTTTGACTACATATATGATAAACTGGAAGTAGTATTTTACTTGGAACTCATAACAGATTTTCGTGGAAAAATATAAAATCATTTAGTAAGAGTTTAATCTAAAATAATATAGCAAATAGAAAGCTATTTCTATTACATCTAGACGTGGCATTTATTTATAGCGAGCAGGAGAAGAGAATTATAACGTTTCATTTGCAGAACTCCAAACTCTTGTGCTGCAGGCATTTTGCCAAAATATGCACTTGTTATTCTCTTGCACTGTTGATGATGACGAGGTACAAGAGCAATTATCATATACGAGCCCACTTATTGCTTTATTTCTAATTTATTCTGAAACGCATAGTAGTCACTACTCAGCTGTAATTCCCAAAAGAAGCTAACATAATTATACCGCGATACCCAAACATCGCAAGGACCTGTAGGTCAAAATGAATTGAGATTGGTTGATAGTGTTACGAATTTGGTATTTAAAAAGCTAATGTTAGTTCAGTTATAAATTAAATGGTTTTATTTCTCGCGCACTGCAGCGCGTGACGAATATTAAAAGAAAGCTAAGCCGGAAAAATGAAAATACAAGAGCGCGTGCATCAAATAAATAAATATCTCTTTTTGATTTCGAGAAAGTACTGGAAAATTCTAGCGCGTGATTTTAAAATCTTATAAAAGGAGGAAAACATCTCAGTTTGTAGTAGTTGCTTAGTTTGTTGTTGTTTAGAAAACTGCTCTTGTTGATTGTAGCGAATTTGCGGATTAGCTTTAGCTGTTTTGAATTACGTTCTATTGGACATTTGAGTAGTTAAAAGATAACTACTATGAGATATTGTAATACTGCATGATAATTTGAGAAAATTTAAGCATTTTTGTTGTGATAATAATAAATTTTTGTTCATTTTTCATCGGACTTGTGCATTCATTTCATAACGAACCCGTACGCACGCAACAATTTTTGGCGTCAGGAGTGGGGTTTGAATGCCAATAACAAGAGCGATGGAAGAACAATTCAGGCAAATGATGACTGCATTTGCTGCTTTCCAAGAAAAGATGGAAGGAGCCGTCAACTCCGTTAAAGAAGAAATTAAAGGCGAGATGAAATTGGGCCAAGAATCCGTTAAGGAAGAAATGAAGGCCATTCAAACTGGTCAATTAACTTTTAAAGACGAAATAAAAGTTGTTAAGGAATCTGTTAAAGAAGAAATAAAAGCTGTTCAAGTCAAGATTGAAGAAAGTCAATGCGAAATGAAAAGAGAAATTGCCTGCATAATAGAAACCAAATTCGATGCTATGGAAGGCAGAATAGATGTGGTTGAGAATAAAGTGGGACAAATTGAGGAAAATGTTTCTTCTGTTAAAGAAGAAATAGAAGAGAGAGTTTGTTCCGTTCAGAAACAAATCGAACAACAAATTGATGACCGGGTTTGTGCGGTTGCCAAAGAACTGGAAACTTTAAAGAAATTCGTAGTGACGGCTGGGAGTAAGAGTGATGATTTTAAATTCTTACCGATGCCTGCTCGTCCATCTCTGAAGCTATCCACATATGATGGGAAGACATCCTGGCAAGTGTATAAGACCCAGTTTTCTATCGTGGCGGATTCGAATGGATGGGATTCCCAAGCTAAGGCCTGTCATCTCGCCGCTTCTCTGAGAGCAGACGCAGCGGATATCCTGCAGACGCTTCCCGAAAACAAAAGGTTAGATTTCGAAGCTCTGTCCGGCGCCTTGGAGTTGCGCTTTGGGGAGAAGTGTTTAAAAGACTACAGCAGGCTCCAATTAAAATCTCGTCAACAGAATCTCACCGAAACGCTTCAGGAGCTCGCCACGGATGTTGAAAGGCTGTCACATCACGCCTTTTCGGAGTGCCCGACAGAAACAAGGGAAATCCTGTCCCTGCAATATTTCATCGATGGCATCCGGGACCCTGAAATACAGAAAGCACTGGGAATGGCGGATGTAAAAGATTTGAAAAGCGCTCTGTTGTACGCCATGAAGTTCGAGGCAGCCCAGGAAGCAACTAATAGAGATCGCTACCCAGTTAGAGCTGTGCGAGTCCATGAGCCAGTGGATCAACTGATGGCTCGTTTAGATGATTTAGCCAGACAAGTCGAAGCTTTGATACGAAGTAGGAGCGAGAAGAAAGTGGCTCCAAGGTGTTGGAGATGTGGTAGTGAAGGTCACCTAAGACGGAATTGCAGAACGCCCCAGGGTACGGAATATAAAGCAGATGATTTTACCAGACAAGTCAGTGGCTTGAGACGGAACAGAAGTGAAAAGAAACTAGTTCTAAAGTGCTGGAACTGCGGAGTTGAAGGCCACATACGAAGAAACTGCAAAACACCCCGAGGTACGGAAAATAAGACCATTTCCCAGCAACGACGCAGTAAACAAATCAGTGACCATATCGAGGAACGGAGGTTGCCAGATAATGAAAAACCTTGTTTTAAAGCGCTTAAAATTTATACAGTGAGTGGCAACAGTAACGGAATGTCCATTAATGGGAATATCGATGGAGTTCCTTGCGATATGATCATTGACACAGGAGCTAATGTTACCATCATTAGGAAAGACTTAGCTGAACAGTTTAAAGATAAACTTATTTGGACGCCATCCTGTGTTACCCTTCAGACTGCGTCTAGTGATAAGATCGACATAGCTGGGAAGTTAAACGTGAAAATCACATTTGGAAGTGCCGCCTACCATCACACGGCATATGTGGCAGATATTACAGATCCATGCATACTCGGATTGGACTTTTTAAGGAAATACAATTTTTCCTTAGACTTGAAAAACAACAAACTGCTTTCAGGATCTGAAGACATGACTATCCATCCTAAGAAGGGATCCTCACTTGGAAATGCCGACGCTTTGTCCGAAAGAACCAGCTCGAGAAACAGCCGAAATCATGCTAGGGTCGAAAAGAAACACCAGACTACCAGCTATTCTCCATCTCAGATGCTCTTCGGTCGAGACCTTCGTCTGCCTTGTGACCGCCTGTTTCATCGCCGTACGGATGCGCCTTCATCGCCTGAGGAACACATCCAAGATGTCAAGGCCCGTTTTGAAGTAATGCACCGTTCCGCACGAAAGCGAGTGAACTTGGCGACGGAGAAAGTGAAGACCAGATACAACGCGAGAGCTACTGGACATAGATTCAACAAAAGAGACAAGGTGTGGTTGTGGAACCCGATTCGGCGAAAAGGAGTCAGGCCTGAACTACAGTCACCTTCGGATGATCCATGTACAGTTCTGAACACGAATGACGTCGTGGTTCGGATCCGTGAGTCTTCGAACTCTTACGACAGGCTATCAGGTTCAATGTTCCTTCTAACCTTCTTCGGGAACATACAAGGACCTGACTCGGAACAGAGAGCTTACTAAAGCTATGTTCACTAATTGTGGTAAGTAGACAGGATACAGACGAAGGGTATACAAAACCCTTTATTTTTCTCTATATACAATAACTTCCGTACTTCGGAATACACTGACCCTCCACTCGGGGTCTAACGTAAAAAATATAAAACTAAACTCTAATTTAACTTTAGAATAATACACGTGGAAGATTGGCCTTATAATAACAGGAAGCGTATGTAGCACAGAGACTGTGAACACCACAATACGTTTAATTTATCAAGAGGATTAAAACCTCTGGCCTGGAAGGCGAACAGCAACTGCGTAACTTCTAAGGTAAGCGGCCTGCTTCGAACTCACTGCTTCCTCTCTTTCGCTTGGCAAAAAGGCCACACTTAAATACATGGCGTTCGCCAGACAAACTTTGCATAAAAACCTTCACGCTTATAATTCTGGCCGGAAGTAGAAAATAAGAAGTGATAGTAAAGATTTAAAATAAAATAAACGTTAGTAAAACTTAAGATCCTTACATACTTCCCGCCAGAGTTAATTAGTTTGAAACTGAGGTCTAAAACGACCTTGTTGAAAACTTTTAGCTCTAGAATCTAAACGCGAGGCCAACCTTTTACAAACACAACTTAGCTAGGAACTAGAAATTTAACAGAAAGAAATTTGTTACAATAGCAGTTCCCAGGATATACAACAATCTTTTTTTCATCTGTACTGCATCTAACCAGGAGCTTTTATTCAATTCTGGTTCCTTCCAGAGATCTGGAAGGAAAACTAGTTTAATGAAATGTTACACAATGACATGGCAAGTAACATATAGAATTATACTGCTCTTAACATTCTTATTTCATTCATGACTATTTTAATTATCTCTCCCCGTGCTCTCTGACATGTGTTGTAAAAGAACACCAAACACGAATGTGTTTCTGTCTACGTGTGCCACACTTCCTCCTACAATCAAAACACTAACGTGTTAAAATTCAACATAACGAGACCTCTTAACACACCCTACTTTCAACTCTAAACCCTGAGGTACTATTCTAAAAGTGGCTAACTCTAAAGTGTAGCGTCAGAGAGCCTAACTACATCATTCAACCTTTACCACATATTTGCCATAATTTAATCTTTACAGTCACACGAATAACAAATTTTTAACATTACTTTCACTTTTACCATATCACGGTATTTCTTAACATTTAAAATAACAGTTCACATGTATATAAGAACATATCAACATGCCGTTAATTTTACACATTTGAAAACATACATTAGTAAGTACATTGTTAACTTCTATTCCTTTCAAAGCAAGTGCCAATTCTTTCTACATTGAAATAATACTACATTTCAAAAAGTCTTTCAGACTAAAACTTCTTTCTTGGTAGAATGTTTTAAATAAAATTTATACAATAACTTTTTACAATATTTAAGTCTTTACACAATGCTATTATGCATCAACTTTAGTTTTACGCACGAGTAATTTAACAACATAATACGAAAATCGGTCACAACTCATTTCTCGCCCTTTTGGCGATAAAGGTAGACCTCGCATGAGGTAAAACTTCTTGAAATCTGCCACTTGCAGTAAGAATGAAAGATTAACTTAAGCTTGCAAAGTAACATAAAATTTTACTTATCTTTGTAATATTCGGACATCCTTTTCTGGGCCCAGTCTTTAAAGGTACTGCAGATACTAGCTTGGTTTATCCTCCTTCTTGTACGGGCTCGCCCTTCAGTGCTTTCCTCTGGAAGCTTCCTTTTTTCACCAGTACGGCCACCCTTGAATACTTTCCTTTTCTCCTCTGCTTGTGGTCTTTGCCGTTTGATGGCAGCTGGTCTTGGCGGAACCGGGAAACTTCTGTCGTGATCCTGCTTGGACCTCGTTGTTGGCCGTTCAAATTTTTCTTGTACTTTTTCCTCCGCCGCTGATGGCCCTTCCGCAGTTCGACGACTTTTGCTGCGGAGAGTTCTGTCGGATGAGTAGATCTTCCGTTTTAAAGCCGGGTTATAGTTGCCGTCATTTCTCCTGGTCCTCTTCACATACGTCGTCCTTCTCCCTTCTTCATTCTGGGGGTGTTCGTGAACTCTGTTTTCTGGACGGTGGAACGGCTTCTTTTTCTTGTTACCTTCCATTTTTCCGCGGGGCAATTTTCTTTTCACTTGCTTCTGTCTCTCATTGGCTTGCCCTTGTACTTGTCGTTTTTTCACCTCTGGAACTTGTACCTGCGGTGTCTGCCGTGCCGGATCCTGCAAAAGATCTGAAAAGATTTGCATTTTATTACGATCGAAGTAGGGCTTGATTTGATCAATGTTTGCGGAACAGGTTTCACCATTTCTGGCTTTTAACACTACAACAGCGTGAGTTATTTTTTCTATAACATATGGTCCTTCAAATCGTGGAAAAAATTTGGCAGTTTTATCTTCTGGTGCTGAAGAAAGTGAATGCTTAATTTTTAAAACTTCATCCCCTACTTTATAAGTTACTCCCCGTCGTTTCAAATGATAATATAATTTCTGTTTTCTTTGTGCTACTTCCGTATTCTTTTTTGCTTCTTTTATTAGTTTTTCTATATCACCCATTTTAAATTCTGGGGCTCTTTGTTGCACATAAAATAGTTTATCTAACGGTGTTATAATCTTTCTGCCTAGAAATAACTCAGCAGGAGTTTTGCCCGTTGTATCATGTTTTGCGGTCCTAAGGGCGAAAGCAAATTCATTGACATAGTTATCCCAGCTTTTATGAAAATTTTTAACATAACTACGGATAATTTTCACTATATTTCTGTTGACCCGTTCCGCTATATTTGATTGCGGCCGATACGGGACCATTTTTAAATGACGTATGCCCAGTTTTTGGCACATGTCTTCAAATATATTACTTACAAATTGAGGACCATTATCCGATATAACTTTTAGGGGCGCCCCGTATTTTAAAATATATTTATTTAAAATAGAATCGGTAACTAATTTCGCGGAGGTTCGTTTTAAGGGAACAATTTCGGTCCATTTACTAAAATGATCAACCATAACAAGGAGATAGCGACTTTTATTTAACTGACTTTTTGGGAAAGGGCCCAATAAATCGATGCCAATTATTTCATTTGGAAATTCGGATTTAATACTATTTAGAAACCCGGCCGGGCGGAAATTAATATAATTAACGGCTTGACATGTTGGGCAGGACTGGACATACGCCCTTGTTAACTTTTGCAGTTCAGGAGCTAAAGGGCTGTCATGGAGCTCATGCAGGATATTTAATCTAAGACTAGCTGGGATAACAGGTCGAAATTCGTTGTTGGAATTCGTAGTTTTTGTGTAGAATAATAGACCATCTATTAGTTCGTAATGGGCCGCCCTATTTCTTATCGCCACAATATCTTGGTGGCTAAAATTTTCAGGATCCTTCAAATACTCATAAATACTTCCAAATTCAGGATCCTTACCCAGTTCTGTTATTACAGTTTCTCGGGAATTTATTGTACACGCTGTAAGCATTGCAACTTTTACGGTATTACCCTGTTCGTCTAATTTAATTCGTGATAGGGCATCTGCTACGATATTTTCCTTTCCGGGGGTATGCTTGATTACCAGATTATATTCTTGCAGCTTGAGTGCCCATCTTATTAACCTTGGGGATAAATTTTTCCCTGAGTACAATCTAGTTACCGCCGCATGATCAGAGTATACTGTTATCGGCGCCTTTCCAAAATAGACTCGGAACTTTTGCACTGCTAACAGAACTGCAAGTGCCTCTCTCTCGGTCGCGGAATAGTTTCTTTGTGTTTGATTTAAAGTTCGGCTAAAAAATGCCACGGGCTGCTGATTTTGCGAAAGTACCGCTCCTACCGCATAATCCGAAGCATCTGCTGAAATTTCTAAATTTTCATCCTTTTCAGGAAATTTCAACACAGGGGCTTGCGTTAATGCTTGTTTTAATTTTTCGAAAGCACTATTGGCTTCGGCCGTCCACAAGAATCTTGCCTTTTTCCTTTTTAATTTTAACAATGGCTCAGCGATAGCCGCAAAATCTTTTATAAAGGACCTATAATATGAACAAAGTCCTAGAAAAGAAGAGAGCTTCTTTGCCGTGTTTGGAGTCGGATACTTTTGTACAGCGATTATTTTTGATTCATCTGTCTCGATCCCTTTTTGCGATATTTTGTAACCTAAATATTTTAATTCAGGGGCTGCAAATTTGCACTTTTCGACATTAACTTTTAGACCGGCCTCATTTAATAAAGAAAACACCTGTCTTAAATCCTGTATATGTTGGTGGAGATTATCACTAGTAATAATGATATCGTCTAAATAGATAAATGTGGACTTTCCAAGAACAGGTCTTAACACAATGTCCATGCATCGCTGAAATGTTGCCGGGGCGCCTGAAAGGCCAAACGGCATACGCAAAAATGCATAAGTGCCAGACTTGGTTATAAAAGCAGTCTTAGGCACGTCCTCAGGCCTCACCCCTATTTGAAAATAACCAGTCGTTAAGTCTAAAGTCGTCATAAATTTGGTTGATTTTATGTTCCTTAAAATTTCTTCTATGATCGGTAACGGATATACCGGATATTTCGTTATGGAATTTAATTTACGGTAATCAATAGCGAATCTCCACCTTTTTGGATGCTCCAAAGGATAATCATTATTTTTCTTACATAAAACCACCGGGCTAGCATAACTACTTGAGATGGGCGTTATGATCTTTTTACGTAGCATATCGGTAATATGCCATTCTATAATTTTTTCCTTAGTCTTATCATACCGGTATGGTTTTTGACGAACTGGCAATGCATCTCCGGTGTCAATACTATGGTTAGTAACCTGAGTAAATCCTGGAATATCACTAAATAACGAAGCAAATTCACTTACCACTTGTCGGATTCTATCTTGCTCGTCATTAGGCAGGTGGTCAAGATTTAACCTTGGCGGTTCAACCTTTTCTACACGCACTGGTTTCATTGTCAGCTTAAGGGACGCTTCATTAAAATCCAGTGTAGCTTGTGCGCCTGAAAGAAAGTCTATTCCTAAGATCAAATGTGCTTGCAGATTCTTTACTATAAAAAACATCACCTTTACTTGTTCGTCCTTGATACGGATATACAAAGGTACTTTACCTACGCACTTACATTTTCCTCCTTGCGCCGCTAACACTGTTGTATTATCCGCATTATATATGCGGTATTTCCGAAAATACTTTCTAAAAAAGACTTCTGCCACACAGGAACACTGCGCGCCGGTATCCAGGAGTGCGGTGGCTGGGATATTATTCACCAAGACTTCAATCTTCGGAAGAGTCAAATTTTTCACCATTACTGTATTTAACTTGTAGGAAGAGGGGTTTTCGTGGCCTTCGGATTTCCGCACCCTCTCGTCCGCAGAAATCCGTTTTAGTTTAAATTATTTTTCCTTTCCGTGCTTTCCTTCTTTTTCCCCTGGCCTTGAGACTTTTTTCCTGGGTTGCTATTGAACTGTCGACGTTCGCCGGCTGTTTTTGAATGCTCGGGTTTCCTTGCCCACTGATTCGCTTTTTCTCCGTAGCCGTATGCTTGAGTTTGCTGTAGTCTTGGCGTACCAAATTGGTTTCGCTGTTGATATTGGCGTCTTCTTTCGACGTCCGCCGTTCTTCTACTTTCACACTGGATTGCTAGCTCAAATAACTTTTCCAGTGTAGTCGGATTTCTTAATTCAATAAAGTCTTGCACTTGGGGCAGTAACCTCGGCAAAATCACTTGAATTATTTCAGGATCCGGACGGTTTCCATACAAGAGCTTGAAAACGTGAATTTTTCTTAAAATAAAGCTCGAGAGGTTTTCGATTCTTTGTTGATATATACTAAAATGTTCCGTTTCTAATTTCGCACGATCCCTTACAACAGGGAAGGCTTTTTGTAGGGCAGTCTTGAAATTTTCGTAAGTATAGGTGGGACTTCCTGCTTGACCCAAGAGACTTCTGCCGATACATTTGAACCAATTAAGCGCTTGGCCCCTCAAAGCGCTGGTAGCTAAGGTAACTTTTTGAAACTCGTGTACGGGGTAGAGCATGAAGTGGTCATCCAATTTTTCCAAAAAACTGGTTACCGGTGAGTTTCCGTTAAATGTTGCTTCTGGTTTCATCGAAGCGCGCATGGTCTGGACGATGTAACCGAATCCTTCCAGGTCGGCAGCTGGCATTTCTGGATTCTGAGCCGTTTCTGCAGGCAGCACAGGTTCTTCTTGAAACTCGGCCATGGTTATTCTTCTTCGTTGGGCGCCACTATCAGGTTCAATGTTCCTTCTAACCTTCTTCGGGAACATACAAGGACCTGACTCGGAACAGAGAGCTTACTAAAGCTATGTTCACTAATTGTGGTAAGTAGACAGGATACAGACGAAGGGTATACAAAACCCTTTATTTTTCTCTATATACAATAACTTCCGTACTTCGGAATACACTGACCCTCCACTCGGGGTCTAACGTAAAAAATATAAAACTAAACTCTAATTTAACTTTAGAATAATACACGTGGAAGATTGGCCTTATAATAACAGGAAGCGTATGTAGCACAGAGACTGTGAACACTACAATACGTTTAATTTATCAAGAGGATTAAAACCTCTGGCCTGGAAGGCGAACAGCAACTGCGTAACTTCTAAGGTAAGCGGCCTGCTTCGAACTCACTGCTTCCTCTCTTTCGCTTGGCAAAAAGGCCACACTTAAATACTTGGCGTTCGCCAGACAAACTTTGCATAAAAACCTTCACGCTTATAATTCTGGCCGGAAGTAGAAAATAAGAAGTGATAGTAAAGATTTAAAATAAAATAAACGTTAGTAAAACTTAAGATCCTTACAAGGTTAGCTCATTACTATAGCCATAGTACGTAATGTAAATAATTGTAAATAGTATAAGACCATGGTCCTTTTTGTTTTTAAATGTGTATTTGATTTGATTTGTATTTAGTAATTGATATGCATTTAGTATTTGATTTGTTTAAGTTATCTATTACATTTATTGTTCATGTTGTTTGATATTGTATTGTAATGTTTTTGCCTCAGTTGTAAGTTTGGCTTCCTGTCCAGGGATTGTACTGCCCAAGACGTGCAGTCCTTGGGAAGGGGGCAGTGTTACGAATTTGGTATTTAAAAAACTAATGTTAGTTCAGTTATAAATTAAATGGTTTTATTTCTCGCGCAGTGCAGCGCGTGACGAATATTAAAAGAAAGCTAAGCCGGAAAAATGAAAATACAAGAGCGCGTGCATCAAATAAATAAATATCTCTTTTTGATTTCGAGAAAGTACTGGAAAATTCTAGCGCGTGATTTTAAAATCTTATAAAAGGAGGAAAACATCTCAGTTTGTAGTAGTTGCTTAGTTTGTTGTTTAGAAAACTGCTCTTGTTGATTGTAGCGAATTTGCGGATTAGCTTTAGCTGTTTTGAATTACGTTCTATTGGACATTTGAGTAGTTAAAAGATAACTACTATGAGATATTGTAATACTGCATGATAATTTGAGAAAATTTAAGCATTTTTGTTGTGATAATAATAAATTTTTGTTCATTTTTCATCGGACTTGTGCATTCATTTCATAACGAACCCGTACGCTCGCAACAATATTATAGAAATAACATAGAAGAAATTAAATTATGGTATTAGTTTCTAAGCATTTATTTGGGCCGAGCAGCGGCAGAGCGGCAAGATAGCTGAAGAGTGGTATTTCGATCCAGGGTTCTAATCCTAGCGAAGAGGCTGGCTGCATGGGCGTTTTCCAGGCTTTCACTACATGCAACGTGTATACGAGATAGTTTCCCTTAGAAATATCTCCACGAAGACTTTCCTGCTCTTAGGCAGATAGCCCTTGAGTGCTTTACCATAATAAAATACACCAAAACAAGCTAAGCATTTATTTTAAACACATTAGAAACGCTTAATTTCCTTTGGTTAACACTTTATTAAATATATTTTATTCAACTTCCCAATAAAATGCAATTTTTAATGCTTTGGTTTATTTATTAAGGCAAAGGTCTCGAGGGCTGTCTGCCTAAGGAGGGGGAGGCTTTCGGAGAGGACCTTATAAGGGAAACTGGCCCTGCAATTTTTATCAAAAAGAAATAAAGTGGAAAATCTTTGATTACGTTGATAAAAATTTAGAAAACCAGTTTTTACATATGTCCTATTATACCCTATAAAATAAAATATAAAATTTCCTCTTACAGACCTTTCAACTTATTAGAACAATAAATTAGATTTTGTTTATAAACAGTCAAACGGAAGTGATACTTTTCTTAAAGCTCGTTGCTATTTAAAACATGCAATTGGCAGGAGGTCATATGCTGGCCCCATCGGATTTCTTTCAAAGATTTAAACAGCACTTCTTTTAAATAATGATCTCTGTACTCATCAGCTTACAAAAATTCTAAAGAGTCATTGTATCTGATTACTCCCTAACACACCCAGGATCAGAGACAGGAATTTATCTCCGTTATTAATCTTTTGAAGAAGTTGAATACATTATAGAATATTATTAATTAATTATTTTTTCTGGATGAGAATGTTAAGCTGTTCAAAAGCATTGATAACTGCAAATAAATAGAAAAACAATTTTTATAAAAATGATGAATATAAAGATATGAGACACATACCATAGTAAAATTTTCAGCCTGAAAAATTAAAATTTCTAAGTTTAAAATATATTCGGCACAAAAATAAGAAATATGATAATGTATCCACATGAATCTTATAAGTAACATCAGGCCAATTATTTTATGCATTGATTAGAACCGAAAGGTTTTATTTTATAATTTAAAATTTCCTACATTTAGATCATCTGTGGTAAAATTGTTAATGGGAGGAGAATACATCACCAATTCTCTTTATGAATGTGCAACATTAACTGGATAAAGAAAGAATTATGAAGAGAGTTAAGTTTATTTGCTCGCAAAGTAGTACTAATTTTAACTCATTTACATGAGTATTGCACATAGACTCAAAGCTTACTCAGTAAAAATGCATTTTAACTCACAAAGTTCGCGAGAGTAGTTAATCACCATATTACAAGCAAATTTGTATTTTTAAATTCCATTTAAATAGATTGCTTATGAACGTTAATCTTAAATAATTATGTGAAATTTTTAGGTTGTTTTCAAATACTTATTTTCTAATTCAAGAAGAGAACAAATACAAAATATTAACTTCCTTCCCTTCAAATATTATTTTATAATCTTATAAAAAAGAATTTCTATTTGCATTTTCTTAAAATATTTTTGAAACAATTTGTGATAATTTTGTCATTATGGTTATAATTACGTAGTTTAATACGTATTTAATATGCCCTAGTGAGTATTTCTTAACTAAAATTCAGTTAGAAATCTAATTTATAATTTATTCCTATGCATATACGATATGAATGTACTATAAATCTTTAATTTTAATTTGAGAAATATGTTTAGAATGTTAAGCGAATAGACTAATTTTGTGTTGAAATTTAGAGTTATCGTTCTATGAATTTCAATAAAGCATATTAGAAACGTCATTCAAAAGAACACACTAAAATATTTATTGCATCCTATAACAGGTAAGAGATGGCAACAGGCAAAAAGAGTTTCGTTGCTTAAGGTTTCAGATACATTGTTATTTATTTTGAGTAACAGAGAGAAATATATTATTGGAAAAACCATGTGAACAATTAAACACCAAAAAATTTTTATTTTCTTTCTGAAGTGAACTGCTTTCGGAAAGTGATAGTTTTGCTAGTTTAGATCTTGGGAGGAAAGCTGTTTTAAACGTGAAAACTGATTTTAAATTGTGTGCGTGAATAGTGAAAACAGAAACAGCAGTGCGCCATGTCAGTCATAGACTAGTCAGAAAAATAGTTTACATTATTTTCTTTCTGATATCAGTAGAGATTGCGGTTTTATAGAGATTGCTTTATTGCCAACCAGTGCAATGGTTATCAGGGTTTATCAATATTTTCTTTCGATTAAAGGCAAGTTGCATTGTCGTTGTCTCATATACGATAATTATTCATATATCTGCCTGAGCTTGTAAAAACAAAAAGCTCCTTTATCAAATCTGAAGTACAATGAAAGTAGATTCTTAGGCTCAAAACTCAATGTTATGAACGCAACCATATTCACCAGCTTTAACAGAATTATTATATCAGAACACTTGTAGAGACATTAGGTGTTTTGGAAGCAGGAAAGAAGAAAAATTAACAACCCCTTCTCGAGGAATTGAACCGCCGACCTCTGGAATACCTACCCAGCGTGCAGAACTACTACACCACGAAGGCACGCTAGGAAAGTGGGAGAAATACCTTATACACTAAATTGATCTTATTGACTTCCTTACCGAATCCAAACAGAATTTATGTTATCAAGATATAAATGCCCTTGCCGAAAACTCTAATGTCAATATAGATAAGGACACTTCTGAAGAAATACTCGTAATTTAAGAAATTAAACTTGTTGATATAATAAATGCATACGATGTTTTTTAAAAAAAAAAAAAAAAAAAAAATCTAATGTGTACACCACATGATTTCCTTGTATGGAATATTAAGTTATACGCAATTTTCCCACATTTCATTTAAACATATTGAATTAACAGTTAACGAATTTTGAATTAAATCTACTTCGTCGATAGCGCTTAGACCACAATAGAATAAATGCACTGTTTTAACGTTCATTATATTTATTTACCATAGCGACACTTCGACGCTACGTTCACTTAACAGCATTAACATTCATTTTAAAACTCAGAGTGCACAAAAAATATCATCAGAAGAATTACCATAAGTTCTATTCAAATACTATAATAAATCTAAAACGATATATAAAGGAAATTAAACAAACACAAAAAACTGATTCAGAAGTCAAACAACAAAAATCAGCGTTAATTCACAAAATTTTCACAGGACTAGTTTCGATGGTTTTACCGAACCATCATCTTCAGCTGCAAAACCGCAAATGAACAAGATAGGAAATAATGTTTAGATAAGATAAGAAAGCCTGGACAAGAATAAGCAAGTGGCGCCATCTGTTGGCGAAACCAGAACTAAAACATAATTTCTCTAAAAGCCGAAGGCAAATTTGGATGGAATTAGGAACTACGTTAACTAGAACAGAAAGATTTTTATGAATGTGAAATGCCTCTAGAAAATCCAGTTCTCTAATGGAAGATGTTTTTTGAATAATTTTGGCAGCAGAAAAATTGAAAGTGTGATTTTGGGACCAACAATGTTGAGCAACAGAAGACTTCTGTGTTTCCTTTTTTCTAACATATGCCTCATGTTCTTTGACGCGAAATTTTAAGGCTCTCTTAGTTTGGCCAATGTAAATTAAACCGCACTGGCAAGGAATCCTATAAATACCCCAGGAATCCATATCCGGAATGGGGTCCTTCAGTATAGAAGTTGGAATTTTATTGATGGGAGAGTAAACAACCCGAAAGTTAAATTTCTGCAAAATATGTGCAACTTTATAGCTAATTGATGGAAAGAAGGGAATGACAACAGAATTTTTATAATCTCCTAAAATAAGAGTGTGGCTTTTAGTGTGTTGAGATGAGAATTTTTTAACTGCTTGATTAATAATGTTGGGTGAAAAGCCCCTGTCAATAGCTATTGCTTTTAAATAATTTAGTTCTTTATCAAGGGCTAGTTTGGAGGAGCAAACTTGAAGAGCATGGAAAACCTAGGAATAAAATGAAGCTAACTTTTGTTTAGTCGGATGACATGATTTAAAGTGTGGTGGAAGGTAAACCGATGAAGGTTTACGGTAAACTGTAGTACTGAAGTTGGATGTGTTACGTGTGACCAGAATGTCGAGAAACGGAAGAGAATTGCAAGTCTCAAGTTCAAAAGTGAACTGAATAGCAGGATCAATAGAATTCATTGTTGAAAGAACTCTATTTAAATCATCTTTATTACCTTCAAACAGGGTAAAAGTATCGTCTACGTAGCGGAACCATGCCGGGAAGTTTAAAGTTTCAAACAATTTTGATTCATAATAATGCATGTAGATATCAGCCAGGATGGGACTGAGGGGGCTTCCCATGGCTAATCCCTCAGTTTGCTTGTAATATTTATTTTGGAAAACAAAATGTGTTTGTTTCAAACAGAGTTGAGTGAGAGAAATTAGCTCATCAATTTCGATGCAAGAGAAATGAAATTCGCGAAGTCTGGTTTCTAGACATCTTAATGCACCCTCCACTGGGACATTGGTGAATAATGATTTTACATCAAAAGAAACCATGAGTAAATTACGAGGAGAAATGTTTTTAACCTTTTTTACAAACTCTATTGAATTTTTTATGGTGTAAATGTTATTGTCTAATAGAGTGGAAAATCTAGAAACTAAATATTTAGCTAATGGATACGAGGCAGTACCTAAATTTGATACAATAGGGCGGAAAGGAATACCACTTTTATGAATTTTGGGAAGAGCATATAATCTGGCACAATTCGCAACAGATGGGATAAGCGAATGTTTTAAGTTGCTTGAAATGATTTGCGAAGATTTGATCGCAGTTTTTATTTTGGATAAGTCGGAAGGTGAAGGATCTTTAGGGATCGGATTATATGGTCCTTCGTTTAAGAGTTTAGTGACACCATCGATGTAAGTGTTCTTATCCATGACGACTATCTGGCCACCTTTGTCGGCCTTTGAAATGACAATATCCGGGTTAGAATGAATCTCGCGCATTGTAGCTCTTTCTCTCGCAGTTAGATTTGGTTTCAAAGGTTTATTATTGAATTTCACATTATGAGCGATAAGATGCCTAATCATTTCTTTCTGTGAATCTGAAACTTTACTGAACTTGAAAGCTTTTTCGATAGGAGCCAAAATCTTTGGAATCGAGGGTTTACAGGTTTGTGAGAAGTTAAAATTATATTTTAGAATTCTCTCTTGTTCTTCTGAAAGACTAACATTAGAAATATTAACTATTGGCTTGATGTTTACAATGGGAAGATTTTTTGAACTACTTGAACTGGAAGACTGTAAAAGAAGTTTTTCGAATTTAACTGCAAGGGTGTTTTTATGACGGTTAACTGCATTCTCCGTTCTAGACCAAGACTTTTGTTCAAGGGCAGTGAATTTTGGATATGTTTTAGCGAGTTCCAGATGAAGCTTATAGAGTTCATGTTCAATTTTGGACAATTGTTGACGTGTATCCCTTATCACGGACCGAAGTAAGGCAAGTTTGCAATTTAACAGAATTCTTGAAACGCGACTCGAAGGTTTTTGATTAGATTTGATTTGAATAAAATTGGGGATCAATTTTTTACATTTACATTTAAGTAAAAAGTCAAGATGATTCAGGAATTTTTGCCGTTTCAGGCGTAATTTAGTGAAACGATTAACGGATGAAGGCATGATAAACAATGCAGAAAATCAAACTAAATTAACTGAGCAATAATAAAGTACACACAAAATAGCAGAAAAATCCCTCACTGAAATGAATAGAAAACAAAATGTTTGTAAGCAAAATGCATGAAATCAGACAAGCAAAGCACAATATCCAAATGTACAAAACATAAACATAACTTGAAAATTGCAAAAATGTACTCACCGAAACTCCTACAATCACAAAATGGCGGCCACACCACGTGCAAAAAAGAAAGCAAAATGTAAGCCTGTTTGGGGCTTCTATAATTAAGACACAATAACACGCCGAATAAATACTGATTCAGAAGTCAAACAACAAAAATCAGCGTTAATTCACAAAATTTTCACAGGACTAGTTTCGATGGTTTTACCGAACCATCATCTTCAGCTGCAAAACCGCAAATGAACAAGATAGGAAATAATGTTTAGATAAGATAAGAAAGCCTGGACAAGAATAAGCAAGTGGCGCCATCTGTTGGCGAAACCAGAACTAAAACATAATTTCTCTAAAAGCCGAAGGCAAATTTGGATTGGAATTAGGAACTACGTTAACTAGAACAGAAAGATTTTTATGAATGTGAAATGCCTCTAGAAAATCCAGTTCTCTAATGGAAGATGTTTTTTGAATAATTTTAGCAGCAGAAAAATTGAAAGTGTGATTTTGGGACCAACAATGTTGAGCAACAGAAGACTTCTGTGTTTCGTTTTTTCTAACATATGCCTCATGTTCTTTGACGCGAAATTTTAAGGCTCTCTTAGTTTGGCCAATGTAAATTAAACCGCACTGGCAAGGAATCCTATAAATACCCCAGGAATCCATATCCGGAATGGGGTCCTTCAGTATAGAAGTTGGAATTTTATTGATGGGAGAGTAAACAACCCGAAAGTTAAATTTCTGCAAAATATGTGCAACTTTATAGCTAATTGATGGAAAGAAGGGAATGACAACAGAATTTTTATAATCTCCTAAAATAAGAGTGTGGCTTTTAGTGTGTTGAGATGAGAATTTTTTAACTGCTTGATTAATAATGTTGGGTGAAAAGCCCCTGTCAATAGCTAGTGCTTTTAAATAATTTAGTTCTTCATCAAGGGCTAGTTTGGAGGAGCAAACTTGAAGAGCATGGAAAACATAGGAATAAAATGAAGCTAACTTTTGTTTAGTCGGATGACATGATTTAAAGTGTGGTGGAAGGCAAACCGATGAAGGTTTACGGTAAACTGTAGTACTGAAGTTTAATGTGTTACGTGTGACCAGAATGTCGAGAAACGGAAGAGAATTGCAAGTCTCAAGTTCAAAAGTGAACTGAATAGCAGGATCAATAGAATTCATTGTTGAAAGAACTCTATTTAAATCATCTTTATTACCTTCAAACAGGGTAAAAGTATCGTCTACGTAGCGGAATCATGCCGGGAAGTTTAAAGTTTCAAACAATTTTGATTCATAATAATGCATGTAGATATCAGCCAGGATGGGACTGAGGGGGCTTCCCATGGCTAATCCCTCAGTTTGCTTGTAATATTTATTTTGGAAAACAAAATGTGTTTGTTTCAAACAGAGTTGAGTGAGAGAAATTAGCTCATCAATTTCGATGCAAGAGAAATGAAATTCGCGAAGTCTGGTTTCTAGACATCTTAATGCACCCTCCACTGGGACATTGGTGAATAATGATTTTACATCAAAAGAAACCATGAGTAAATTACGAGGAGAAATGTTTTTAACCTTTTTTACAAACTCTATTGAATTTTTTATGGTGTAAATGTTATTGTCTAATAGAGTGGAAAATCTAGAAACTAAATATTTAGCTAATGGATACGAGGCAGTACCTAAATTTGATACAATACGGCGGAAAGGAATACCACTTTTATGAATTTTGGAAAGAGCATATAATCTGGCACAATTCGCAACAGATGGGATAAGCGAATGTTTTAAGTTGCTTGAAATGATTTGCGAAGATTTGATCGCAGTTTTTATTTTGGATAAGTCCGAAGGTGAAGGATCTTTAGGGATCGGATTATATGGTCCTTCGTTTAAGAGTTTAGTGACACCATCGATGTAAGTGTTCTTATCCATGACGACTATCTGGCCACCTTTGTCGGCCTTTGAAATGACAATATCCGGGTTAGAATGAATCTCGCGCATTGTAGCTCTTTCTCTCGCAGTTAGATTTGGTTTCAAAGGTTTATTATTGAATTTCACATTATGAGCGATAAGATGCCTAATCATTTCTTTCTGTGAATCTGAAACTTTACTGAACTTGAAAGCTTTTTCGATAGGAGCCAAAATCTTTGGAATCGAGGGTTTACAGGTTTCTGAGAAGTTAAAATTATATTTTAGAATTCTCTCTTGTTCTTCTGAAAGACTAACATTAGAAATATTAACTATTGGCTTGATGTTTACAATGGGAAGATTTTTTGAACTACTTGAACTGGAAGACTGTAAAAGAAGTTTTTCGAATTTAACTGCAAGGGTGTTTTTATGACGGTTAACTGCATTCTCCGTTCTAGACCAAGACTTTTATTCAAGGGCAGTGAATTTTGGATATGTTTTAGCGAGTTCCAGATGAAGCTTATAGAGTTCATGTTCAATTTTGGACAATTGTTGACGTGTATCCCTTATCACGGACCGAAGTAAGGCAAGTTTGCAATTTAACAGAATTCTTGAAACGCGACTCGAAGGTTTTTGATTAGATTTGATTTGAATAAAATTGGGGATCAATTTTTTACATTTACATTTAAGTAAAAAGTCAAGATGATTCAGGAATTTTTGCCGTTTCAGGCGTAATTTAGTGAAACGATTAACGGATGAAGGCATGATAAACAATGCAGAAAATCAAACTAAATTAACTGAGCAATAATAAAGTACACACAAAATAGCAGAAAAATCCCTCACTGAAATGAATAGAAAACAAAATGTTTGTAAGCAAAATGCATGAAATCAGACAAGCAAAGCACAATATCCAAATGTACAAAACATAAACATAACTTGAAAATTGCAAAAATGTACTCACCGAAACTCCTACAATCACAAAATGGCGGCCACACCACGTGCAAAAAAGAAAGCAAAATGTAAGCCTGTTTGGGGCTTCTATAATTAAGACACAATAACACGCCGAATAAATACTGATTCAGAAGTCAAACAACAAAAATCAGCGTTAATTCACAAAATTTTCACAGGACTAGTTTCGATGGTTTTACCGAACCATCATCTTCAGCTGCAAAACCGCAAATGAACAAGATAGGAAATAATGTTTAGATAAGATAAGAAAGCCTGGACAAGAATAAGCAAGTGGCGCCATCTGTTGGCGAAACCAGAACTAAAACATAATTTCTCTAAAAGCCGAAGGCAAATTTGGATTGGAATTAGGAACTACGTTAACTAGAACAGAAAGATTTTTATGAATGTGAAATGCCTCTAGAAAATCCAGTTCTCTAATGGAAGATGTTTTTTGAATAATTTTAGCAGCAGAAAAATTGAAAGTGTGATTTTGGGACCAACAATGTTGAGCAACAGAAGACTTCTGTGTTTCGTTTTTTCTAACATATGCCTCATGTTCTTTGACGCGAAATTTTAAGGCTCTCTTAGTTTGGCCAATGTAAATTAAACCGCACTGGCAAGGAATCCTATAAATACCCCAGGAATCCATATCCGGAATGGGGTCCTTCAGTATAGAAGTTGGAATTTTATTGATGGGAGAGTAAACAACCCGAAAGTTAAATTTCTGCAAAATATGTGCAACTTTATAGCTAATTGATGGAAAGAAGGGAATGACAACAGAATTTTTATAATCTCCTAAAATAAGAGTGTGGCTTTTAGTGTGTTGAGATGAGAATTTTTTAACTGCTTGATTAATAATGTTGGGTGAAAAGCCCCTGTCAATAGCTATTGCTTTTAAATAATTTAGTTCTTCATCAAGGGCTAGTTTGGAGGAGCAAACTTGAAGAGCATGGAAAACATAGGAATAAAATGAAGCTAACTTTTGTTTAGTCGGATGACATGATTTAAAGTGTGGTGGAAGGCAAACCGATGAAGGTTTACGGTAAACTGTAGTACTGAAGTTGGATGTGTTACGTGTGACCAGAATGTCGAGAAACGGAAGAGAATTGCAAGTCTCAAGTTCAAAAGTGAACTGAATAGCAGGATCAATAGAATTCATTGTTGAAAGAACTCTATTTAAATCATCTTTATTACCTTCAAACAGGGTAAAAGTATCGTCTACGTAGCGGAATCATGCCGGGAAGTTTAAAGTTTCAAACAATTTTGATTCATAATAATGCATGTAGATATCAGCCAGGATGGGACTGAGGGGGCTTCCCATGGCTAATCCCTCAGTTTGCTTGTAATATTTATTTTGGAAAACAAAATGTGTTTGTTTCAAACAGAGTTGAGTGAGAGAAATTAGCTCATCAATTTCGATGCAACAGAAATGAAATTCGCGAAGTCTGGTTTCTAGACATCTTAACGCACCCTCCACTGGGACATTGGTGAATAATGATTTTACATCAAAAGAAACCATGAGTAAATTACGAGGAGAAATGTTTTTAACCTTTTTTACAAACTCTATTGAATTTTTTATGGTGTAAATGTTATTGTCTAATAGAGTGGAAAATCTAGAAACTAAATATTTAGCTAATGGATACGAGGCAGTACCTAAATTTGATACAATAGGGCGGAAAGGAATACCACTTTTATGAATTTTGGAAAGAGCATATAATCTGGCACAATTCGCAACAGATGGGATAAGCGAATGTTTTAAGTTGCTTGAAATGATTTGCGAAGATTTGATCGCAGTTTTTATTTTGGATAAGTCCGAAGGTGAAGGATCTTTAGGGATCGGATTATATGGTCCTTCGTTTAAGAGTTTAGTGACACCATCGATGTAAGTGTTCTTATCCATGACGACTATCTGGCCACCTTTGTCGGCCTTTGAAATGACAATATCCGGGTTAGAATGAATCTCGCGCATTGTAGCTCTTTCTCTCGCAGTTAGATTTGGTTTCAAAGGTTTATTATTGAGTTTCACATTATGAGCGATAAGATGCCTAATCATTTCTTTCTGTGAATCTGAAACTTTACTGAACTTGAAAGCTTTTTCGATAGGAGCCAAAATCTTTGGAATCGAGGGTTTACAGGTTTGTGAGAAGTTAAAATTATATTTTAGAATTCTCTCTTGTTCTTCTGAAAGACTAACATTAGAAATATTAACTATTGGCTTGATGTTTACAATGGGAAGATTTTTTGAACTACTTGAACTGGAAGACTGTAAAAGAAGTTTTTCGAATTTAACTGCAAGGGTGTTTTTATGACGGTTAACTGCATTCTCCGTTCTAGACCAAGACTTTTATTCAAGGGCAGTGAATTTTGGATATGTTTTAGCGAGTTCCAGATGAAGCTTATAGAGTTCATGTTCAATTTTGGACAATTGTTGACGTGTATCCCTTATCACGGACCGAAGTAAGGCAAGTTTGCAATTTAACAGAATTCTTGAAACGCGACTCGAAGGTTTTTGATTAGATTTGATTTGAATAAAATTGGGGATCAATTTTTTACATTTACATTTAAGTAAAAAGTCAAGATGATTCAGGAATTTTTGCCGTTTCAGGCGTAATTTAGTGAAACGATTAACGGATGAAGGCATGATAAACAATGCAGAAAATCAAACTAAATTAACTGAGCAATAATAAAGTACACACAAAATAGCAGAAAAATCCCTCACTGAAATGAATAGAAAACAAAATGTTTGTAAGCAAAATGCATGAAATCAGACAAGCAAAGCACAATATCCAAATGTACAAAACATAAACATAACTTGAAAATTGCAAAAATGTACTCACCGAAACTCCTACAATCACAAAATGGCGGCCACACCACGTGCAAAAAAGAAAGCAAAATGTAAGCCTGTTTGGGGCTTCTATAATTAAGACACAATAACACGCCGAATAAATACTGATTCAGAAGTCAAACAACAAAAATCAGCGTTAATTCACAAAATTTTCACAGGACTAGTTTCGATGGTTTTACCGAACCATCATCTTCAGCTGCAAAACCGCAAATGAACAAGATAGGAAATAATGTTTAGATAAGATAAGAAAGCCTGGACAAGAATAAGCAAGTGGCGCCATCTGTTGGCGAAACCAGAACTAAAACATAATTTCTCTAAAAGCCGAAGGCAAATTTGGATTGGAATTAGGAACTACGTTAACTAGAACAGAAAGATTTTTATGAATGTGAAATGCCTCTAGAAAATCCAGTTCTCTAATGGAAGATGTTTTTTGAATAATTTTGGCAGCAGAAAAATTGAAAGTGTGATTTTGGGACCAACAATGTTGAGCAACAGAAGACTTCTGTGTTTCCTTTTTTCTAACATATGCCTCATGTTCTTTGACGCGAAATTTTAAGGCTCTCTTAGTTTGGCCAATGTAAATTAAACCGCACTGGCAAGGAATCCTATAAATACCCCAGGAATTCATATCCGGAATGGGGTCCTTCAGTATAGAAGTTGGAATTTTATTGATGGGAGAGTAAACAACCCGAAAGTTAAATTTCTGCAAAATATGTGCAACTTTATAGCTAATTGATGGAAAGAAGGGAATGACAACAGAATTTTTATAATCTCCTAAAATAAGAGTGTGGCTTTTAGTGTGTTGAGATGAGAATTTTTTAACTGCTTGATTAATAATGTTGGGTGAAAAGCCCCTGTCAATAGCTATTGCTTTTAAATAATTTAGTTCTTTATCAAGGGCTAGTTTGGAGGAGCAAACTTGAAGAGCATGGAAAACCTAGGAATAAAATGAAGCTAACTTTTGTTTAGTCGGATGACATGATTTAAAGTGTGGTGGAAGGTAAACCGATGAAGGTTTACGGTAAACTGTAGTACTGAAGTTGGATGTGTTACGTGTGACCAGAATGTCGAGAAACGGAAGAAAATTGCAAGTCTCAAGTTCAAAAGTGAACTGAATAGCAGGATCAATAGAATTCATTGTTGAAAGAACTCTATTTAAATCATCTTTATTACCTTCAAACAGGGTAAAAGTATCGTCTACGTAGCGGAACCATGCCGGGAAGTTTAAAGTTTCAAACAATTTTGATTCATAATAATGCATGTAGATATCAGCCAGGATGGGACTGAGGGGGCTTCCCATGGCTAATCCCTCAGTTTGCTTGTAATATTTATTTTGGAAAACAAAATGTGTTTGTTTCAAACAGAGTTGAGTGAGAGAAATTAGCTCATCAATTTCGATGCAAGAGAAATGAAATTCGCGAAGTCTGGTTTCTAGACATCTTAATGCACCCTCCACTGGGACATTGGTGAATAATGATTTTACATCAAAAGAAACCATGAGTAAATTACGAGGAGAAATGTTTTTAACCTTTTTTACAAACTCTATTGAATTTTTTATGGTGTAAATGTTATTGTCTAATAGAGTGGAAAATCTAGAAACTAAATATTTAGCTAATGGATACGAGGCAGTACCTAAATTTGATACAATACGGCGGAAAGGAATACCACTTTTATGAATTTTGGGAAGAGCATATAATCTGGCACAATTCGCAACAGATGGGATAAGCGAATGTTTTAAGTTGCTTGAAATGATTTGCGAAGATTTGATCGCAGTTTTTATTTTGGATAAGTCCGAAGGTGAAGGATCTTTAGGGATCGGATTATATGGTCCTTCGTTTAAGAGTTTAGTGACACCATCGATGTAAGTGTTCTTATCCATGACGACTATCTGGCCACCTTTGTCGGCCTTTGAAATGACAATATCCGGGTTAGAATGAATCTCGCGCATTGTAGCTCTTTCTCTCGCAGTTAGATTTGGTTTCAAAGGTTTATTATTGAATTTCACATTATGAGCGATAAGATGCCTAATCATTTCTTTCTGTGAATCTGAAACTTTACTGAACTTGAAAGCTTTTTCGATAGGAGCCAAAATCTTTGGAATCGAGGGTTTACAGGTTTGTGAGAAGTTAAAATTATATTTTAGAATTCTCTCTTGTTCTTCTGAAAGACTAACATTAGAAATATTAACTATTGGCTTGATGTTTACAATGGGAAGATTTTTTGAACTACTTGAACTGGAAGACTGTAAAAGAAGTTTTTCGAATTTAACTGCAAGGGTGTTTTTATGACGGTTAACTGCATTCTCCGTTCTAGACCAAGACTTTTATTCAAGGGCAGTGAATTTTGGATATGTTTTAGCGAGTTCCAGATGAAGCTTATAGAGTTCATGTTCAATTTTGGACAATTGTTGACGTGTATCCCTTATCACGGACCGAAGTAAGGCAAGTTTGCAATTTAACAGAATTCTTGAAACGCGACTCGAAGGTTTTTGATTAGATTTGATTTGAATAAAATTGGGGATCAATTTTTTACATTTACATTTAAGTAAAAAGTCAAGATGATTCAGGAATTTTTGCCGTTTCAGGCGTAATTTAGTGAAACGATTAACGGATGAAGGCATGATAAACAATGCAGAAAATCAAACTAAATTAACTGAGCAATAATAAAGTACACACAAAATAGCAGAAAAATCCCTCACTGAAATGAATAGAAAACAAAATGTTTGTAAGCAAAATGCATGAAATCAGACAAGCAAAGCACAATATCCAAATGTACAAAACATAAACATAACTTGAAAATTGCAAAAATGTACTCACCGAAACTCCTACAATCACAAAATGGCGGCCACACCACGTGCAAAAAAGAAAGCAAAATGTAAGCCTGTTTGGGGCTTCTATAATTAAGACACAATAACACGCCGAATAAATACTGATTCAGAAGTCAAACAACAAAAATCAGCGTTAATTCACAAAATTTTCACAGGACTAGTTTCGATGGTTTTACCGAACCATCATCTTCAGCTGCAAAACCGCAAATGAACAAGATAGGAAATAATGTTTAGATAAGATAAGAAAGCCTGGACAAGAATAAGCAAGTGGCGCCATCTGTTGGCGAAACCAGAACTAAAACATAATTTCTCTAAAAGCCGAAGGCAAATTTGGATTGGAATTAGGAACTACGTTAATTAGAACAGAAAGATTTTTATGAATGTGAAATGCCTCTAGAAAATCCAGTTCTCTAATGGAAGATGTTTTTTGAATAATTTTGGCAGCAGAAAAATTGAAAGTGTGATTTTGGGACCAACAATGTTGAGCAACAGAAGACTTCTGTGTTTCCTTTTTTCTAACATATGCCTCATGTTCTTTGACGCGAAATTTTAAGGCTCTCTTAGTTTGGCCAATGTAAATTAAACCGCACTGGCAAGGAATCCTATAAATACCCCAGGAATTCATATCCGGAATGGGGTCCTTCAGTATAGAAGTTGGAATTTTATTGATGGGAGAGTAAACAACCCGAAAGTTAAATTTCTGCAAAATATGTGCAACTTTATAGCTAATTGATGGAAAGAAGGGAATGACAACAGAATTTTTATAATCTCCTAAAATAAGAGTGTGGCTTTTAGTGTGTTGAGATGAGAATTTTTTAACTGCTTGATTAATAATGTTGGGTGAAAAGCCCCTGTCAATAGCTATTGCTTTTAAATAATTTAGTTCTTTATCAAGGGCTAGTTTGGAGGAGCAAACTTGAAGAGCACGGAAAACATAGGAATAAAATGAAGCTAACTTTTGTTTAGTCGGATGACATGATTTAAAGTGTGGTGGAAGGCAAACCGATGAAGGTTTACGGTAAACTGTAGTACTGGAAGTTGGATGTGTTACGTGTGACCAGAATGTCGAGAAACGGAAGAGAATTGCAAGTCTCAAGTTCAAAAGTGAACTGAATAGCAGGATCAATAGAATTCATTGTTGAAAGAACTCTATTTAAATCATCTTTATTACCTTCAAACAGGGTAAAAATATCGTCTACGTAGCGGAACCATGCCGGGAAGTTTAAAGTTTCAAACAATTTTGATTCATAATAATGCATGTAGATATCAGCCAGGATGGCACTGAGGGGGCTTCCCATGGCTAATCCGTCAGTTTGCTTGTAATATTTATTTTGGAAAACAAAATGTGTTTGTTTGAAACAGAGTTGAGTGAGAGAAATTAGCTCATCAATTTCGATGCAAGAGAAATGAAATTCGCGAAGTCTGGTTTCTAGACATCTTAATGCACCCTCCACTGAGACATTGGTGAATAATGATTTTACATCAAAAGAAACCATGAGTAAATTACGAGGAGAAATGTTTTTAACCTTTTTTACAAACTCTATTGAATTTTTTATGGTGTAAATGTTATTGTCTAATAGAGTGGAAAATCTAGAAACTAAATATTTAGCTAATGGATACGAGGCAGTACCTAAATTTGCGAATTTCATTTCGCGAGTTTCATTCTCTTGCATCGAAATTGATGAGCTAATTTCTCTCACTCAACTCTGTTTGAAACAAACACATTTTGTTTTCCAAAATAAATATTACAAGAAAACTGAGGGATTAGCCATGGGAAGCCCTCTCAGTCCCATCCTGGCTGATATCTACATGCATTATTATGAATCAAAATTGTTTGAAACTTTAAACTTCCCGGCATGGTTCCGCTACGTAGACGATACTTTTACCTTGTTTGAAGGTAATAAAGATGATTTAAATAGAGTTCTTTCAACAATGAATTCTATTGATCCTGCTATTCAGTTCACTTTTGAACTTGAGACTTGCAATTCTCTTCCGTTTCTCGACATTCTGGTCACACGTAACACATCCAACTTCAGTACTACAGTTTACCGTAAACCTTCATCGGTTTGCCTTCCACCACACTTTAAATCATGTCATCCGACTAAACAAAAGTTAGCTTCATTTTATTCCTATGTTTTCCGTGCTCTTCAAGTTTGCTCCTCCAAACTAGCCCTTGATGAAGAACTAAATTATTTAAAAGCAATAGCTATTGACAGGGGCTTTTCATCCAACATTATTAATCAAGCAGTTAAAAAATTCTCATCTCAACACACTAAAAGCCACACTCTTATTTTAGGAGATTATAAAAATTCTGTTGTCATTCCCTTCTTTCCATCAATTAGCTATAAAGTTGCACATATTTTGCAGAAATTTAACTTTCGGGTTGTTTACTCTCCCATCAATAAAATTCCAACTTCTATACTGAAGGACCCCATTCCGGATATGAATTCCTGGGGTATTTATAGGATTCCTTGCCAGTGCGGTTTAATTTACATTGGCCAAACTAAGAGAGCCTTAAAATTTCGCGTCAAAGAACATGAGGCATATGTTAGAAAAAAGGAAACACAGAAGTCTTCTGTTGCTCAACATTGTTGGTCCGAAAATCACACTTTCAATTTTTCTGCTGCCAAAATTATTCAAAAAACATCTTCCATTGGAGAACTGGATTTTCTAGAGGCATTTCACATTCATAAAAATCTTTCTGTTCTAGTTAACGTAGTTCCTAATTCCAATCCAAATTTGCCTTCGGCTTTTAGAGAAATTATGTTTTAGTTCTGGTTTCGCCAACAGATGGCGCCACTTGCTTATTCTTGTCCAGGCTTTCTTATCTTATCTAAACATTATTTCCTATCTTGTTCATTTGCGGTTTTGCAGCTGAAGATGATGGTTCGGTAAAACCATCGAAACTAGTCCTCTGAAAATTTTGTGAATTAACGCTGATTTTTGTTGTTTGACTTCTGAATCTGTATTTATTCGGCGTGTTATTGTGTCTTAATTATAGAAGCCCCAAACAGGCTTACATTTTGCTTTCTTTTTTGCACGTGGTGTGGCCGCCATTTTGTGATTGTAGGAGTTTCGGTGAGTACATTTTTGCAATTTTCAAGTTATGTTTATGTTTTGTACATTTGGATATTGTGCTTTGCTTGTCTGATTTCATGCATTTTGCTTACAAACATTTTGTTTTCTATTCATTTCAGTGAGGGATTTTTCTGCTATTTTGTGTGTACTTTATTATTGCTCAGTTAATTTAGTTTGATTTTCTGCATTGTTTATCATGCCTTCATCCGTTAATCGTTTCACTAAATTACGCCTGAAACGGCAAAAATTCCTGAATCATCTTGACTTTTTACTTAAATGTAAATGTAAAAAATTGATCCCCAATTTTATTCAAATCAAATCTAATCAAAAACCTTCGAGTCGCGTTTCAAGAATTCTGTTAAATTGCAAACTTGCCTTACTTCGGTCCGTGATAAGGGATACACGTCAACAATTGTCCAAAATTGAACATGAACTCTATAAGCTTCATCTGGAACTCGCTAAAACATATCCAAAATTCACTGCCCTTGAATAAAAGTCTTGGTCTAGAACGGAGAATGCAGTTAACCGTCATAAAAACACCCTTGCAGTTAAATTCGAAAAACTTCTTTTACAGTCTTCCAGTTCAAGTAGTTCAAAAAATCTTCCCATTGTAAACATCAAGCCAATAGTTAATATTTCTAATGTTAGTCTTTCAGAAGAACAAGAGAGAATTCTAAAATATAATTTTAACTTCTCACAAACCTGTAAACCCTCGATTCCAAAGATTTTGGCTCCTATCGAAAAAGCTTTCAAGTTCAGTAAAGTTTCAGATTCACAGAAAGAAATGATTAGGCATCTTATCGCTCATAATGTGAAATTCAATAATAAACCTTTGAAACCAAATCTAACTGCGAGAGAAAGAGCTACAATGCGCGAGATTCATTCTAACCCGGATATTGTCATTTCAAAGGCCGACAAAGGTGGCCAGATAGTCGTCATGGATAAGAACACTTACATCGATGGTGTCACTAAACTCTTAAACGAAGGACCATATAATCCGATCCCTAAAGATCCTTCACCTTCGGACTTATCCAAAATAAAAACTCCGATCAAATCTTCGCAAATCATTTCAAGCAACTTAAAACATTCGCTTATCCCATCTGTTGCGAATTGTGCCAGATTATATACTCTTCCCAAAATTCATAAAAGTGGTATTCCTTTCCGCCCTATTGTATCAAATTTAGGTACTGCCTCGTATCCATTAGCTAAATATTTAGTTTCTAGATTTTCCACTCTATTAGACAATAACATTTACACCATAAAAAATTCAATAGAGTTTGTAAAAAAGGTTAAAAACATTTCTCCTCGTAATTTACTCATGGTTTCTTTTGATGTAAAATCATTATTCACCAATGTCCCAGTGGAGGGTGCATTAAGATGTCTAGAAACCAGACTTCGCGAATTTCATTTCTCTTGCATCGAAATTGATGAGCTAATTTCTCTCACTCAACTCTGTTTGAAACAAACACATTTTATTTTCAAAAATAAATATTACAAGCAAACTGAGGGATTAGCCATGGGAAGCCCCCTCAGTCCCATCCTGGCTGATATCTACATGCATTATTATGAATCAAAATTGTTTGAAACTTTAAACTTCCCGGCATGGTTCCGCTACGTAGACGATACTTTTACCCTGTTTGAAGGTAATAAAGATGATTTAAATAGAGTTCTTTCAACAATGAATTCTATTGATCCTGCTATTCAGTTCACTTTTGAACTTGAGACTTGCAATTTTCTTCCGTTTCTCGACATTCTGGTCACACGTAACACATCCAACTTCAGTACTACAGTTTACCGTAAACCTTCATCGGTTTGCCTTCCACCACACTTTAAATCATGTCATCCGACTAAACAAAAGTTAGCTTCATTTTATTCCTATGTTTTCCGTGCTCTTCAAGTTTGCTCCTCCAAACTAGCCCTTGATAAAGAACTAAATTATTTAAAAGCAATAGCTATTGACAGGGGCTTTTCACCCAACATTATTAATCAAGCAGTTAAAAAATTCTCATCTCAACACACTAAAAGCCACACTCTTATTTTAGGAGATTATAAAAATTCTGTTGTCATTCCCTTCTTTCCATCAATTAGCTATAAAGTTGCACATATTTTGCAGAAATTTAACTTTCGGGTTGTTTACTCTCCCATCAATAAAATTCCAACTTCTATACTGAAGGACCCCATTCCGGATATGAATTCCTGGGGTATTTATAGGATTCCTTGCCAGTGCGGTTTAATTTACATTGGCCAAACTAAGAGAGCCTTAAAATTTCGCGTCAAAGAACATGAGGCATATGTTAGAAAAAAGGAAACACAGAAGTCTTCTGTTGCTCAACATTGTTGGTCCCAAAATCACACTTTCAATTTTTCTGCTGCCAAAATTATTCAAAAAACATCTTCCATTAGAGAACTGGATTTTCTAGAGGCATTTCACATTCATAAAAATCTTTCTGTTCTAGTTAACGTAGTTCCTAATTCCAATCCAAATTTGCCTTCGGCTTTTAGAGAAATTATGTTTTAGTTCTGGTTTCGCCAACAGATGGCGCCACTTGCTTATTCTTGTCCAGGCTTTCTTATCTTATCTAAACATTATTTCCTATCTTGTTCATTTGCGGTTTTGCAGCTGAAGATGATGGTTCGGTAAAACCATCGAAACTAGTCCTGTGAAAATTTTGTGAATTAACGCTGATTTTTGTTGTTTGACTTCTGAATCAGTATTTATTCGGCGTGTTATTGTGTCTTAATTAAACACAAAAAACTTTTTCGCAGACAATTCAGCGCCGCTTACCTAATGCGCATGCGCTACTGATTAATTCAGTTCTCACTTCTCGGCAAGGCAAAAATACATAAAATTCAAAATATTTTCATTAAAATTTGACAGTTATAGAAAAACATAAAACACCAAATACAGTTAAAACAATTAAATAAAGAATTTTTACTAAGTGACAGTTTCTATATAAAAATAAGCTAATAACTTATCCATAATGAATTAAGCATAATTTAATTCGCAATAATAAAAGAAGACGTTACTATGTTGTTGGGAAGCTTAGTTTCTCTAGATTGGCAACAAATCTACTATTCTGGTAAGTTTTAAATGTAAACAAACGTGGACGGCATACTAATCAGAAATTAGGCTAAGCCGCACTTGAAAATCTTTTAAATTGTTGATAATTCCACAATTATTGCATGTAGGTTAACTAAAGGCATAAAACCCTTAACCGGAAGATAAGAACAAAATAATTCAACCATTTTTAAAGCAAAAAATGCACAATTTACAAATATATAAGAATAAATTATCTGAGATCACTAAGCCGAATAACAGAGTGAATATTAAATGTACATATATTTATATACTTTTGGTGTGGCCGATTGTAACCAAAATACGAGGTGCATATCTACATGTTATAGCAGTCCTATAACTTTTATTTTTTCAACATTCAACATTCTGAGGTTACTCGTTTTTGAGTTATGCGAGATACGTACAATTTACGTATGTACTCACAGACAGGGGCGTAGCTAGAGTTTCCAGCCCCCGGGGACAATTGAAAAATTTGGGCCCCTTTCTGTGTGCCAAGAATGGAAAACATTTCATTAAAAAATTTCGTAGCATCAATTTGGCGCCCTTTAGATGGTGCGCCCGGGGACAGATGTCCCCCCTTGCACCACCCTAGCTACGCTACTGCTCACAGAAGCCATGAAAAATCATCTTCAGAATTCATTTTAAATCAGTTTTATAATTTTTTTTGGGAGAAGCGAGTCCTTTATTGTGTCCTTACGTGCAGATGTGACGCAAAAACATCGTTAAATTGCATTCGATAGCGGTGAAAATGGATATTTTCGTTGAAATATGGTGGCTGAAATTTTTCGCGATTACAATACTTCCTTTTTACTTCGTACAAGAAAGTAAAAAGCAACAGTGAAAAATTGAATGTTAACGTATCGAATATAACAATTTCGATTGAAAAAGAAACTCGTGTCGAAAGCGTTAACCCATTTTTCACAATGCGGTGCAAGTATCAGCAGCGTGACTAGTAGAAATATAATGTAGTACAAGTTAATTTAATCCACCTCTTGGCAGAGTGTGTTGAACTAGACCCCGCTTTAAATAATCAGATCAAGAGTACAAAAAAGCGTTTTGAAGTTTATTTAATTTTGTATTGGGGAAAAATATAAGGTTCTGAATAATCAACTACAAATTAGTAAATGCTAAATTTTTAATCTTACATCCTAGTGAAAAAATTAACAATCAAGCACAGCCCAAAGCACTTAACCCAATTTCAAATAACTTAATTGATCAATGTCTGTCACTTCACAACTTTTTCTAACCAACTATAACCATGCAGCTATTAAATTTATGTGCCGCACATATTGTTTCCCTACTTCGCGCCCAAAAAACTGTTCGTGACTGTCCTCTTTTGTTGATTTTCATGCAGTGGGAAGTGCTCTTCGCATCTTGACGCACTGATAAAACATTATAAAATATAACAGTCTAGTAGACAGTTTGGCTACCTTTTGTTTCCTTTACATTCTCAGGGCAATTTGAACAACAAAATGTGCCATGCTCCAAGTAGCGTCTCTTCCCAAAGCTACCGCTGTTCCTGACGTCCTACAACGAATTTGTTTGCAATAATTTGAAGTTTTCCAACCAGGTTTTCCTGTAATTGACATGTAAGAAAGCACTTCATTTCAAACAGATGTCCGTTTCTCTTCAACCAACGTCCCGCGGCTCGAAAGCATTTATTCAATTAAGGAAACAGAAAACATTTTCTCTTTCTTCAGAAAACAAAAAGATTCTTTATTCACACTCCATGTATCTGCAATTTAACCGCTCATATCCCAGTTATACGTCCTTCCTGTCATGGAATTGAGCAACAGTTAGAACTAACACAAAAGCCAAAATGCTACATTACAGTAATAATTAAAGAAAATATATGTCATGGAATTTCTAATACTGCATCAGTTTCTCAAAATAATAATATAAACGATTAGAACTCAGGAATGATTCAAAAGTTGAAATTGGCAATACTGAATTACAGTGTGAGGATTAGGAACGATAATCACTCTGAAACATGGTACTGGATTTCAGTAATAAAAAAGTATTGTGCAAAATGAAATTTGATGATTCCGCGGTAATTGGAACAAGAGTGGAAGAACTTAGGACACCTATTCAGGACTCGAACTGACGATCCCTTTGAAGAGTTTCCCAATGAACATATCAGTAATTCTCAACCTTTTCGAAGCTGCCGTCCCCCTAAGGAGCGAAAAATTTTTCAACGCCCCCCTTTGTGAAAATCCAGTAATTTAGGTATGGGAAAGGGGGCTTCTGAATTATAAAAGGCAAAAATTATAAGTAACCTTTTTCAGTAGACTTTACCAATTTTCGTTAAATTTAACTTGAGAGTTTAAGTTTTAACATTCTTTTGTTAAAACTGAAATGACTAATACCAGAAAAAATTGCTTAAGTGATGAACATTGCTAAAAAATAATATGGATGAAACAATCAAAATTTAAAAAAATAATATTGATGAAACAATCAAGTACAATCAATGGGATATCTGTGCTTAATGGTTCAGAGCCAGTTTCTGAACGTTCGGTTCAATATTTTTAGAGACATGAAGGCGCAAGTTTCCTCTTTCCACGATCTGGATTCGACTTCTCTTTTTTGTTTCAACTCTTCGCCCATGGTATGAGCTTTCCCTGATTTAGTAATTAATTTTGATATATTATAAGAGGCTATCAAACCATTGCTGCATTTTTTCATGAAGTTGTTAGTAACCCTGAGACAGACGGTGCCTTCATAGACTTGGCTCTGATATTCGAGGAAAACGACAAATCTTTATTTTGTTTGTCAGGATGGACACGTAAGTCCGTTTTATTGCTGGTGCAAATGGTGTCAATTGAATAACCGGTTTAATAAATTTTGGGGATGATTTTAAATTAAGTTCGAATGGCAAAACATGCTCATTGCCCCCTACCACCCAAAACATGTTCACCCCCTGTCGCCCAAAATAAGTTAATCGCCCGTCAACATCCTTCCACTGGGGGGGGGGGGGCTCGTACCCCCCTGTTGAGAACCAATACATTAAATGCTGAATGTATTTAAAGAAAATCAAAAACGGATGAAGAAAAATTAAAATGGACTTTTCTGCTGTTTCTCTGTGCTGTGAAAAAGAGTTTCATCCAGAAAACTTTCACGGATACGACTGACGATAAGTATTCATCTCTAACTGAATACTCAAAACAACAACCTGAAACCGGATTACTTACAAAAGAACTTAATGAAAATTTTGAATGATTACTCTGTAGATAACTCCATTTTGAGAGAAAAAGGTCTATTCAGAGAGCAATAGTTGTTTTTACTACGTAAAGGAGAGAACTTGAGAATTAGATTAGAATATTGATGCATTTGGCTAGGGAAAAAATTAAACGTTTGAACTCGGAATTATGTTAGTACCTTAAGCCAAAACTGCAGACAAATTCAATAACTTCTGCAAATCCTTAACATCAGCAAAAGAGTAATATGGGAGACAGAGTACAGCAAGTTAGAATAATTATTTTATTGTTTTGCCTCTTCATTATATTATTTTCCTTTTTTCTCCTAGAGATGCAGTCTAAATATTCAATAATATTATTTTAAGATGCAAACGTGCAAAATACTATAATGATAGTATAAATCTTTGAAACACTTCTATTACTAGTTTCTTTATAAAATTTTATTAGAATATAGTACATACATAAGATGAAAAATAATTACGCGAATAGTTGATTTTGATTTATATATAATGTAAAATGATAAATAATCGAATGAATTAAAATGGTGTTTTAGCTAATTTGGGGAATTATGTGTCTTGAGAAGTAATTAAAATATTAAAAAATAATCAGGAAAGTAATCATTGCTGAAAATTAAAATCATTGCTTAAATTAAATAACATCTGTATCTTATATATGATAATTGAAATATGCTTGTAGAGATGACTCTCTCTAGTCTTGTAAAGTGCCCCCCAGCCGCCAAGAAATCTCTAGTACTACCTTCCGTATCTTGAAATTACTGGAAGGCATATACATATACTATCTACAAGTTAGATATGAGGGCGGGATACCATTACAGTTACATAGAAGGATTAATTACAGTTATTCGTTTGCAGTACTAATTATAGTTAAACAGGATTGGGAGAAAATGTCATTAAATGGTCATAAAATTTGGCGACATTTGGCGATTTCATGCCAAATTTGGCGACAAAAATAATTTTTTAAAATTATTACCAGCCCAGCGATATCTCGCCTATTTAGCGAGATAGCCATTTACTTCAATGTTAAATAGACCTTCCCTTGCAATCTTATTTTTACGGCAGATACTAAGTTATTTTCATAACTTAATTTCATCGCTGTCTCTTCACCGTTCTTACTTAAGAAAACATAATTGAATGCATAGGAGTTTCTCTATATATTAACGAATTCAGTGTCTGGTAAATTAATTTAAGCAACCTTAAAATTCAAATTAGTGCACCACTGCTGTTTAAAAATTAAATCAAACTCAGTAATGCTATAGAATTCTATACCTGTATAATCATACGCTTTGCTGATTTTTTATTTTGTAGTGCATAATGCTATCACACAACGCGTACAAAACATTGTGCTGTAATAAATTTAATTATGTTTATTACAGAAAACAGACAAATTAATTTTTACCGACGTGTAAAAAATTAATTAAGCTTAAATCAGTAGAGAAACTTGTATTATTCTGAGAAGAGAGAACTTCAGTGACGTCATAGCCAATAGAGTATGAGAACGCACTTTGTTTACTCAAGTGAGCTGACTTATTTTTCTTTTTTTTTTAAGTGTGGATGACTTTACTGTCTCTCTGGTTTATTTCAGTTCACTTCAGTTTGTAACAGATGAAAATTCCCGAGAGGCTTGCTCAGCAGTGACAATAATCCCTAGAGATAAACAGATGGTCCACTGGCATGCAAACAAGAAAAGAAAATTCAAATAGTTTTAAATCGTTAAGACGGAATGCCTTTTGAGGTCACCAGTGGCCTTGAAAGTCAGAGGGTTCAAAATAAAGGTCGAGGTACAGGTTCAGGCTCACTTGGGAAAAACTCAAAGATTACTAAAAAAAGGGCATTGAATAGATTACTAAAAAGGACATTAGTAAGCTTAAATATTTAAAGTAAAACTGAATCAAAGCACGCTCTTGGTTCCAACTCCCGTGAGGGTCACTTGAAGTCAATCGATTCATCGTCGATCAGGAAATATACTGCAATTTAGCTATATTTTAAAATTATAATTAATTTAGAGCCCTCTAATGTCTTTAAAAACCGTTGGTCACTGATGACCTACAAGTTGAAGGTCATTTGGAGGATCAATTCTTAGGTACGACCTACTATGGGACAATGCAGGAAGTTCAGAAAAATATTTAAATTAAGATTGAATAGAATCACACCGATGCTTGGTAAGATGTTAGTCTTTAGTACCGGTACTGTCTGTCGAAGTTACCGGTTATCTACAGGTTGAGGGTTACTTGATGCCAATACACAGATCGCTAATGTGTGAAGATGCAGGGAGTTTAGATACTTATTTATGGTTAAATTAAATAGAGCACATAATTGTCTTTCAAGGGTGTCTGTTGGTTGTGATGCTATTGGTTAAAAATCACATTTGGTCAGTTTATAGGTCGCCATTGTTGGAAGGGTGCAATAAATTTTAGGTAGATATTTAAATTAAAATTAGACCGAGTTTTGTCAAACTTATTAATCAATATTGCATACCAGCATTTATGAAAGATAAGGGCATTTTGGCAGTTGAGGAGCAGTTGGAATCAACCAGTAGGCCTTTACTGTGTAAGGTTTATCTTAATTTTTCAAACAGTTAATTTTAAGTTAAAGTTACTTTCCTGTCTTTCCTTAATTTCAGCTTACAACTTCCGGCCAGAACGTATTTTCAGAATCGCGTTTGAATGCAAAGGAGGAGAAGAGATATTTAACTGTGAAGTTCTACTGACTTCGTGAGAGAGTCAGAGATTCTATGCAGCGCGCGTTAGCCTTTTGGCGATACTCTCTCTAAAGCTATTTTTACGATCGGCCGTACTTTAGGCCCTTGATAGCTTCGCCGTTAGTTAGCGTTAAGCGGTCAACTCTGTTAGAATCTTGATAGCTTCGGCTATATCTTTTTAATTAAGATCAGTTAAGTTTTATTTCTCAGTTTCCTGAGTCCAAGCCCGCGTGGAGGTCTTATTATAAAACTCCAAAAAGGAGTCGTTTGTGAACTTTATTTGGAATAATAAAGGGCATTTAACCCTTCTTGAGTTCTGTTCTCTGTCTACTGAACTAAAGCGATTATTCGCTTACCTGTTCTTAAGGTTCCTCAACTTTAGCTATAAACTAAAAGACAGGAACCTTGCAACTGTAGAGCAGTGAAATAAATTTAGATATAATTTTAGATTAAAATTATTATAATTAAACGCAGTGGTAGATGAGAAAACTGTCGGTCACCTGTAACCTATTGAAATAGAAAATTAAGCATACCAAAGCCATCAAGACCGCTGGTAACCAGCGACCTATTTTGACGGTCACGGAAGGTATTAGCGGTTATAGTATCCCATGTGCAAACAGTATTATCAATATTTACCGCATTTAAAACATCGTAGATCAGCAATGCGAGGCAATGGTTTAAATTTTAATAAGATTTAAAAATAAAAATAGCTAGAGGACACCTATACTCTTCAAAACTATTAATTACTGATGATTTATGATTATTGGCTGGCCATCTGGTCATTAGTGTGATGCAGTGCAGCAAATTTAGATAAATTGATAAAATTAAATTAAACTAAAGTATGTGGAGAATTGTATCTGAAGAACACTAATGAACCAAGCCCATGGTCTATAATGATCAACCAGATCATTCATTGGCAATTCATGAGCCAAAAGTTTTCAATCACTAGTGTCGGGCAGTATAATGTTATTGCAATGGCAATACTACTAAAGCAGTGCATGAAAAGTATTTGGTAGCTTAAAAAAATCGTAGTGCTCCAAAAATTTTGGAAAGACTTCAATAAAGATGTTTCTAACATTTCTTCCAAGAAACCAAAAAAAAAGCAGGTCAAATTACTTCAGGAAATGTTCTCCTCATTTAAAGAAGGTAATAAATTAATTATATGTTACCAAGGAAATAGCTAATTAATTCATTAAATAATTTGATGAAAATATACTAATAACTAGCTAAAGCAAGTTATTAGCATCTTTCGTAATTCATGTGCACATAATAAAGTGTCTTTATGTCTTAATTTTGATTATGTACGTTAAATTAGCAACTATCTACTCAAACCTTATTCAAAAAGAGTTCATACGAATCAACAATCAGAAAATAAGATTTTAAAAAATTAGAATATTTTTGTCTATTAAATAGGTTATTATTTTATTTTAACTCTCTTTTTCTTTGACATATGTGTAAGAAATTTTGATTTCTTGCAACATACTTCACAATTTTCAAACTTTTCTCCGTTATTCTTTTGACATAAAATACATTGAAAGAAGTCAAATAATTAACTTTTTTTAATTTTAGAAAACTCCTTGAAATGTTTTCAGCGATAAGATTTTAATCTTTTAGGATTTATTTTCTAGCTTCTATTTCTTCGTTCTTCTGACAGTAAATCAATATGCATTCTAATTTACTTAAGCATATAAGTTATCAGAAGAGTGCTTTGTAAGAAGAAATAAATGGTTAAAAATTAAAACAAGATCAAATAAATTAAAATTGAATGAAAATTAAATTGCTCACACGTGTTTGGACATTAGGCAGTGTAGAACTAATAGTACGCTCGTTATTTTCAAATTATATTAATGCAAATGCAGTTAAATAAATGTCCAAATGTTTTACTAGTGAGAGTAATTAATTGTGCATTTCCCATTCTTCTAATTAATTTTAAATACTGAAAACCTTATAAGTGTAATACATTTGTTGATTAAAAAAATCTGATATGTACACCACATGACTTCCTTGTACGGAATATTAAATTATACGCATTTTTTTCTTGAATTTCATTTAAATTTGTTGGATTGAATTAAATCTACTTCGTCGACAGCGCATGAACCACAATAGAATAAATGCACTCTTTAAAATTCACTATATTTGTTTACTATGACGACACTCTGAATGCACAAAATTTATATCATTTGAAGAATTATCGTTGCCAATGTTCTATTCAAATACTATAATAAATCTAAAACGATGTATGAACGAAATTAAGCAAACATAACAGAAAAGAAACAGTTTTTCACAGACGATTTAGTATTTCTCTTTCAATTAATTCAGTTCTCACTTCGCGACAAGGTAAAAATACATAAAAACTCAAAATATCTGCATTAAAAATTAAGAAGTAAATCTTAAATACTTATTTCTTCGAAAAAATTCCAGAAAGGATTAAGCATGATTTAATTCGCAATAATAAATGAAGGCGTTATTTTTGTGTTGCGAAGCTTAGTCTCTCTAGATTGGCAACAAATCTACAATTCTGCTGTTTCAAATGTAAAAATATGTCCGCCATGTTATTTAAAACTTAACCGCACTTAAACAGCTTTTAAATTGTTGATAATTGTACAAATATTGCTTCCAGAATTACGAAAGGCATAAAAACCTTAACCGGAAGATAAAAACAACATAATTCAATCATTTTTAAAGCAAAAAATGTAAAATTTACAAACATATAAATGTAAAGAAACTGAGATCAGTGAGCCGGGTAACAGAGTAGATATACATATAAATATATTTATATACGTTTGGTGCGGCCGATTGCAACCAAAATACGAGGTGCACATCTACATGTTATAGCAGTCCTATATACAAAATTTCAACGTTCTGAGGCTACTCGTTTTTGAGTTATGCGAGATACGTACGTACGTACGCACGTACGTACATACGTTCGTACAGACGCCACGAAAAATTCTCTTCAGAACTGATTTTAAAGCAGTTTTATAATTTTTTTGGAAGAAAAGAGTCTTTTATTCTGTCCTTACGTACAGATATCACGCAAAAACATCTTTAAATTGCATTCGATAGCAGTCAAAATGGATATTTTCGTTGAAATATGCTGCCTGAAACTTTTCGCGATTACAATACTTTCTTTTTTTACTTCGTACAAGGAAGTAAAAAGGAAGGAGAAACGAATTTCTTCAATAAATAAAAATCACTCAGTGATTATTAGTCGAGAGTGGTCTTAGCTAAAATGGCTGTTAGTCTCGAAACGGCATTTTAAGTTGAATCACTAAAAGAGTTGAATCTCTTTTCAGATTGTTGCCACCAAATATTATCGTCCTGTTTTATATTTAAAGAAATTAAATAATGGTGAATCTGCATGAATGTATGCATGTTTCTCTCATTGTGGAAAGAAAAGGGTACCTAGACCCATCAAATTGTGATTAACTAGTCCTCCACCTGAATATGGGCACCTGGTGTCCCTAATTTTGAATTTCAAATTTGTTTTATTACCTATTTCATATTTTGTAGACTTATTAAATTTTTTATTAAAAAATTCAGATTTCAAAGCGAGCAGCGGCAGCACTGTGCGGAGTAAAAAAAAAAAAAAAAAAAAAAAAAAAAAAAAATGTCTCCAGGGCCCATGAGACTGTTTATCAGATACGCTGATTATCGGATATCAAGATACGCAATTTTTAAATATTTTTAGCACAAAGGATCGTTAGCCCAAATGCTCTCGAAACGTGTCTGTGTGTGTAAATGAAAAAAAACGCCCCTTTGGATGTAACATAAAATTAATTTAATAAAGTTATGAACATTTTGTTGCGACTTATTTTATCACTATTTTTAATCCTGCAAATTTTGAAAAAGTTCATGCAAATATACCGATCTTCTACTGATAGATATAGCGATAGATTCGGAGAATACTAACGTCACTCGGCATGAATTCGACGCTACACTGTCTGCTGCTTTCTTTGAATCTATTGTTTTGAATTTTGCGTGAACCTCCCGAATGAGGAGAAAAATACAGTTTGAATAACTATCTACTACTACGTGGTAAAATACTTTCCGGTATTTGAGATATTTTGTTGCCACGTGATAGAATTAATTGAATAGCAAATCACTAAAAGCGATCTTTGTGTGCAACTTTTATTAGTTTTAGTACGCTGAGTGCTAGTAAGAAAATTAAAACGGTTTACTAAGTTAAGTTTTAAAACCTATTGAATGGTTTTAATTAAGGTTTGATACGTGTCTAAAGAATTCGTATAATTTATTCCTTTTAGCGAAATTAGTTTCATCGAAATTTCTGCTGTACATGATTTAAATAAGTTGAATGCTTTCTATCTCCCCTCGATGTAATTTTATGCGAAATCATTTGGCGACAATCTAGAATTATTTGGCGACATTTATTTGTAGCCATTTGTGACTAAAATTGGAGGAAAAAATTAAGTTTTCAGGGCTTATCTTAATTTAATTCCTTCCTAAAATTTAAGTTTTATTAACTTCTAGCAACAAGTTTCTTAAATTTTTTGTTCAGCGACTTGTTAAATGGATGATAAGCTAGGCGCTTGAAGAAAGAGTTAGGCTTTAACCCTTTAGTGATCATAAATTAGCTCAGCGTGAATTCCTGTTACGCAGTGGACGTGAACGAACAAGCTCGCATTATAAATTTACGGCTGACAGATGTCGAGCTTATTTGGGTTGAAAGAATACCTTAATCTCGCAACTTTCGAAGGATTAATACTTATTATGTAGTGAGCAATTTATTTCGAATTTAATTAATTAAGTAGCCTCCACTGTACTCTACTGCCTAATACACTACCTCCACTGTAACATTAATACACTGTACTGAACTTAATCCTTGAACGGGAAACATTTCAGAGTTCATATGTTCGGAATACTTCTTATGTAAATAAAGAATACCCGGAAATGGTGCCAAAGACAAAACATGAAATTCATTTATGTTTCGGATTTCATCTGATAAATACAGCTAGCTTCACATAACTTTCTCAGTAACAGTTTTGAACAAGAAACAAAATTTCCAGTACGTATGAAATATCGAAAATTAATGATACCTTAGCCACCTATATGGATAAATGGCAAGGTCTGTTTCCTCTTTAACATGCCGGGAAAAAAAAAAAAAAAAAAAAAAAACTAGCTTTTGTTGCAAGTATTCTACCTGTGACTCATTGCACAAATTGGATCAGAATATTCTACATGTCATCACTGGAGCTAGAAAAATTCAAAATTTTGATTATTCAGACTTCAGTTATTTAGCAGAAATGCCACTTTCACTACTAATTCACATCTTAGATCATGAAATAATTATTCATATGTTATTTATATTCAATGAATGAATATGATATTATGAATATGTTTGCGTAAAAACTTAAAATATAAGAAATATCCAGGTAACAGCATATATTGAGCTTATAGAATCCAAATTACTCAGCAAATGAGGAAATTAGTTTGCAGAGTCTCTATCCACATTCAAGAGCTAGAACTTACAGACCAAAACAAAAATCGAAAAGCGGCGCGAGGGCTACGACTCGCGTGCCGGCGTCGAATCGGGATCACCCACCGACAACATCTCCCTTCCCCTCCGAGACACCCACCCCTCACCCGGGAGGCCACGCGATCGAAGCCCTGCGCGCCGCCGTCGCCACAAAAGATCCTGGATCATAACCTTTGCTTCCCACCGCATTTGAGACTCCCGTTTTTCCAGCCCGGAGCGAACAGTTTTTCCCGTTTTTCTCCCAAGTTTTCCCTTCAGGGGCATATATTATTATTATATTATTATTACCATAGTACATCTCTCCGGCTTTTTCTCTTTTTTATTTTTTATGTTGGGATTTTTTCTGACATCCATTCCTTTTTGCCGTCCGGATATCCGTGATTTCTTGGAAAGTGAAGACTGTCTTTCGGGCCATCAGCGCACCTTTGCGCTTTTGTGTTTACAGGTTTGTAGGAATGTTTTGAGTTTTGTTTGTGATTGTGATTGTCCGGTTTTCAGTCTGGTATGTTTACCTTTGCTAAGTTCCACGTTTATAATCCCGTAAATGATAGTTTCCCGCCATTCATTCATTCATGATTAGGAAATTTAGAGGTTTAACTATGTTTGACTTGTTGATACTTGTGTGTTTACAGTTTTTTGTCAACATGTAACGAAAACAATTCCTAGAATAATGTGAGTAATGTATTTATTTAAAAAAAATTTCTTCATTTCATTTTTTATATAAGAATTTTCTGATTCATTTACAGAAAAACATGTAGATGATATGCATTTTCTTTTATTTTAATTTTGGGCTCATATTTAATAAGCATTCAAGAAATAACTCTAGATGGTATTCACTGAATTAAATCATAGTTTATATGATTTGTATGCATGTTTTAAAGGAAATTTATCATAATATTAGGAGAAATATTATCATTAGGTTTTAGAGAAAATAATCATTATAAATCATAATTTTTATAGATTTATAATGTTATCGGATAAAATCCGAAAGTTATGTAATTTTGCTAAAAATTTTATTAGAATGCTAATCCTGTTAAAATATTTTATTAGAAATTGAATCGTTAATTATACCCAACTCGTTTTGAAAACGTAGAAAGAACTGACTTATTTAATTCAACAGCAGCCAATTTACTAGACATAAGTGGTATATGCCCAACTCAAAAATAATTAATTAACGAAAGTCGGATACTGTACCCGACATTTATGGAACTTCTAAATGTTTTAAAACGTTTTGTTTTCATGTTTTTGTAAATATTTCTTTTCTTTTTGAACCTGTCTTTGCCATTTTGGAAAAAAAGAAAAAAAAAAAAAAAAATGTGTTGCTTTTTGCTGACTTTGATTTCAAATGAAAATGTTCGCTGCACTTCGAGAAACACGCCATTAATTTATCAAAAAGCGTACAATATTTTCAAATGAAGTGAATGCAAAATAAAATTTAATTTCTGATAACTTATTAAGCGTGAATGTTTCATCGTAAATGAGCTGTTAATACCGAATACGTATCCGAAGCTTATAACTGTTATTAAAAAATGTCTCGATTATCCGAATATCAGTTATCAGCATGTCGTTTATCTGATGCCATTTTAACTGCTTTAGGCAAAGACATAGATTGCACAAAATATCCGTAAATAAAACACAGGTGCGGACAGATAAATTCCTGGAAATTCTTTTCACTTGCTTTTCTACCAGCATTCGATAATTTAGTTCTTAAATGGCAAAGGTTCTAAAACACACTTTCGATATATTTTGCGTAAAAATAATGACATTCCCACACAGCATTACTATTTATTTATTTCAAAACCTAATTGATTGTTGGGGGGAGTAATATTATTATTTTCTGTTATAACTTTTAATGAATCAATGTTTTATTGAAATATTGACAACGTATGCGAAAATACATTTTAGAGTATGATCCCAATGCGATAAAAACAATAATTCATCTTTGCTCTCTCACCTTATTTTTAATATACATGCATTTCGTTCAAACCTACAAATACGCTAATGTCTGAGCGGCTTTTTAATTTCGCATAAAAACTGCAACGTCGTTCAAATTATCAATCAAATAGTTAAGAAAAGTTTATCATATGCACATTTGTTTTAGTATTTGACGAAGTCAAAACTGGAATACTTCATTACCATTACAAATTTCTATTATTCTTTCATCTTAATCCGACGGTACTGTAGCAAAATAGTTTCACATTTTAAATAATTAATAGGACTTTATCTAATAAACAGCAATAATAAGGAAAACTAATTTTTAATAGCAACAATATTAGAAACAACAAATAACAACAAAAGGAAATAACTCCTTCCTTTTGCGTTAAGAAATTTATGTACATCATTACATGTATTCAAAGAACCGGTAAACATTTATTTCTTTGAAAGTATTACTTAAAATCGTGTAAAAAACATGTAATTCTGCCTAATTAGTTTTGCATTTTAATTTGAAAAGAAATGAATTAATTGCTGTAATAGTGTAGTGAATACTGTTGCAATTTCAAGCTTCTTCCTCCTAAAGCAAAATAACATAAAATTCCTTCAACAAATATCTTTACTAGAATATGCTTTACAATTAATTATATTATTACATAAAATAAAATAAAAATTATTTATCTATGCCAGAAAATGTACTTTTAATATCTCAAATCAAATTTCCAATTTCTATTTGGCAAATTAAATAAGTCGATATAACAAGAAGCTGATAATAGCTGTAAGTTATAAAAGTTTGAGATAAGACAGTCTGAAGTTTTAAAAAAATTAGAATTTACTGAAAAAAATTATAAAAAAAAAAAAAAAAAAAAAAAAAAAAAAAAAAGTTCTTTTAGCATGTAACGTAATTTTTATCTGGCTTTATACTTGGAAATTATATTAATAATATTTTATCATAAAAAGTATTTTCACTTTCTTTAACTTTTTAAACATAAATTTCTTAAAAGTGAATATTATTATCAGCTATTCTTAATTTATTACTTGAGAAGTTAAAATTTTTAGATTTGCTTACTAGTGAAAATTTGCCTTATTAAAATGCTTATAGTTCTGAAACTTTTACATCTATAAGTTGTTACAAAAATTTGTTTTTCTGTTCTCAACATTTCCTTCATTTCATTTAAAACATAATAGAAATAGTTACATGAATCAAAATTTATTGCCCTACTTTCAGATTTCCTTATAATTTGTAAGACTTAATTAATAGCAGTTATCCTCATATGACATTGATATCTTTTTAAGTTAAAAAAACTCAAGAAATAACAATTTAAACAAACCTTAAAAAATTAAGCGAAGCACTATACTTGATATTTAATATTTGTGCATTTATAACAAATAAATCGCAAAATTTATTAATAATTATAAAATTTCATCAATATCATATATGTTTATTATTGTGCAAAGATGACTGTCAATTCTGATCTGCAATCATATGAAACAGAATTTAAATTTCGAATTTCTCTTGCTATGTTCTATTTATCAATTTGCAAAATCTTTATGATAAATATGAACATATTCAAAGTTCATTACAATTGTAAATATGATTAAAAACTCCAAATTTTAATTTATTATCTATATGACGGTTTTATTTCAGATGCGTTTTAATTTAAATCTGATGTAGGTAGAACAGAAAAGCTAAATATTTTCCTTCCAAAATATTAAAAAAAAAAAAAAAAAAAAAAAAAAAAATACAGAAAATCTGAAAGGTTTAAATTTTAAATTACGTCCAAAGGGGCATTTTTTTAACATTTTGTGTGTTATCTTTATTTATTAAATATCATGTTCAGTTCAAAAGCATTATCGCAAAATAATTTTAAATTAAGCATATTTTTCGAATTTCCGATATTCAGTCTCACGCGCTGGAGATAAAAATGTTTTTTCTCTACAACGTTGCCATCGCTCGCTTTGAAATCGTTGAGTTTGTTAATCAAAAATTCATTAAAGTTTTACAAAATATGAAATCGATAATAAAACGAATTCCAAGTTTCAAATTTGGTCTTCCAGATGCCCACATTCGCAGTAGGATTACGTCAATCAAAATTGGATGGCTCTAGGTACCGTTGTTTTATCACAATGATGGAAACATATATACATTTATGCAGATTCGTCATTATTTAATTTCTTCAAATATAATACAGAGCTATAATATTTGATGGCAACGATTCTAAAAGTGATACAGCCTTCTAAAGTTATCAACGCAATATGCAAAAACGAAATTAATAGTCCTTCAGGATAAATTGCCCCTTCGGACTAAAAAAAAAAAAAAAAAAAAAAAAAAAAAAAAATCAAGAATTTTGATTTTTGCAGCTGTTATTACAGGTTTGGGAATTTGCGACAGATACAAAGCAAAATGTAATGGTTAACACTTCCGCTTTGTTTTCCTCGATCATTACATTATATATATATTTTTTCCCTTTCAACCATTGTGTAACATATTATGAATCAAATTAAAAACAAACAAAAAAAAAAAAAAAATCTGAAATGTTTCAGATTTTAAATTACGTCCAAAGGGGCGTTTTTAACATTTTGTGTGTTACCTTTCTTTATTAAATATCATGTTCCTCGCACTTAAACCATAAGATCTAGTGCAACAGCAATATCGCAAAATAGTTTTAAAACGAGCATATCCTTAGAATTTCCGATACAGAGACTCACGCGCTGGAGATAAAAATGTTTTTTCTGCACAACGTTGCCATTGCTCGCTTTGAAATCCTTGAGTTTGTTAATCAAAAATTCGTCAAAGTTTTAAAAAATAGGAAATCGATCATAAAACAAATTTCAAATTTCAAATTTGGTCTTCCACGTGCTCATATTCGTTGTTGGATTACGTTATTCAAAATTCGATGACTCTATGTACCGTTGTTTTATCACAATACGAGAAATATACATACATTTATGCAGATTTTTCATTATTTAATTTCTTCAAATATAATGCAGGACTCTAACATTTTGTGGCAACAGTTTGAAAAGTGAACCGACATTTATGAGTCCGACGCAAAATGCCAAAACGAAACTAATAGTCCTTCGGGATTCAAATCCCTTTGGACTAAAAAAAAAAAAAAAATCCTATATGCTTTAGTAAAAATAAATTTCAAATTTTTCTGTGTTTCTTGAATCCCAAATAAACATTTTTAATGTTTTAGTAAATTGTAAGTGAGATTTTTAAATATATTTTAGGATTATGAACAGATATTCTAAAATTATACATGAGGCAGTCGTTAAATAAAGGTTATGTAAATTGTTCGCAGCTTAACAGTATTGTATTCAAGAATCGTAACATCTGTAAATTCACTAAAAATAATAAATGAATTTATTATTCCTTTTGATATATTTATTTGGTAAACAAAATCAAGCAATAAAATAGATAACCCAAAGAAGAGTAAAATTCCATTACTTTTCCCATGCAAATACGCACTGACCATTACACTAGGTATATCTGAATATCCTGCAAAACTTTTCAAAATACAGATAACTTCTCTTCATAAACATTTTGTGTCAGTCTTCAAAGTAGAAAAGTTTTTTTAAGACGAATATATGAATATTTATCATTCAGATAGAAGAATATTACATTACAAATAAACGATTATTCATCATTCTTTTAATACATGGATAATAATCCTGCAGGAATACGGACCGCGAAAGCGGATCCTATCGATCCCTTTGATTTTACGAGTTTTATGCAAGAGGTGTCAGAAAAGTTACTACAGGGATAACTAGCTTGTGGCGGCAAGCGTTCATAGCGACGTCGTTACAAACGTTCTAGCAGAATATTATTTCGATCGTTATTATAGACCTAAGAGATTCAAAAACGATTGTTGCAACTTCGATTCAGCTGCAAGATTCCTTAGAAATATGCGTTTGCAGAACCATAATCAAAGACTGATCCCTATTTCCTTGCAGATTGTAAATGTTGCTTCTTATATAGTGCTGTGGGTAACTCGTTGAAAATAAGACAGAGGCTGACCATAACCCAATTTTGCCGTTTCGAGAGATAAAAGATTTCCGTTTTGTATCCGAATGAATATATTTGACCGAAGATATTAGCCAAGTTAATGTACAGGATTTTAGGATACGACAATTATTTCCAAATCTGATAGGAATGTAAGATTACTTAAAGAGCAAAATTATATTGTGCAGAATAATTTTATTCTTTTTAAAAGATATCTGATTCGCAATCTCTCGAAAATATTGCTCTGAATTTAATAATACGTACAACTTTGCTTAATTTAAAAAAATCAATTCGACATGTGTCTCTTACATATATAGAACTGAATGATATTTAAAAAATATAATTCGAAAAAAAAAAAAAAAAAAAAAAAAAAAAAAAAAAAAAAACTTAAAAGAGCATAAAAGATTACTGCGAATGACGGAACTTTAATTATGATAATCTGAAAAATTACACATTATTGCAATGATAATTTACTTTAAGAAAAGTTTGAAATTAGACTGAGTAAAATGACTATCTTATAAATAAGCACTGAGTGTGTTTTCACTTTGATCATTTAAATATATGCCAGCATTTTGTCAAAATAAAAATCAGATTTATCTTTTAGTTCTCCCCCCCCCGTTCAACAGCTGTTGTACAGATATTTACTAGTAAAATATCACATCTACGATGTATAACGATGTCCCTTTATTACAGGTATAAATAAAATTGAGTTTTTATTCAGTTCTCGGTATTTCCTTTCTAATTTCCTAATTTTTGAATTTTTTTTTATTGTTTTCTTTTTTATTGTTTACTTCTTTATTGTTTTCTCAAAATATCTCTATCCCAGTTCTTCATATTCCATTTTTTTACCAGTGCTGCTTATTATTTTCTTTTCACTAAGCTCAAGGATCTAAACTTCCAATAAATCCTGACAATTTTATTCTGTCTGAGAGGATGTTAAGCATTCCATATTCTAAGCATATTTGACCCATAAATAAGTAAAATTCTTTACGTATAAGACAATTTCCTCTTTTGGGTAGTTTTATTTCTTAGTAAATTACTTCTCGTATTTATTTACATCCACTGGATTATAAATCGAACGTTATCTGCTCCATTTACTTTACTGAATCTGGAGCATATCTTTAAAAAGGGAAACGTTTTCCGGTATATTTTCCTACATTGGCATTCGTGAGAGGAAAGCAGATATGCGATATGCGATAGATGCTTTTAACTCAGATATTATTTATAGATTTAATACATTTAAAAATTGAGTAAGATAATTTCAAACTAATTACATTATCAATAATTTCTTTGCTTGTCTCCACTTTTACTGCAATTGCTAGCTGTAACAATAACATAAAAGAAACCAATGTTTAAAATTGAATAAATTATAATGCATAGTTTTGGAAATGCTGAAAATATAAATATGCAGATATTTTATGTATCAGTGATTTAGCAAATACGTTTGATCATGTCTTCCGTTTTTTTAAAGTATAGTAAGCAGTACTATTTTAATCAAAATTTTAGATTTGTGGATAAGGTGGTGTTGAGATTCATACTTTGTTTAACATATTTCAGAAAATTAAAACTATTTTCAAAAGGTATTATAAATATCACTTAATTTCAGTTGTTGTATATTAAAAAGTGTGATACGTATTCTGAGAAAATTATAAGTTAGGAAACAGAGGCTCTGATGTCCTGATGTAAGAAATTTTGATTACTGTTATTACGTTTTCTTCAATGTGGCTAAAATTTATGTGTTTTTGCTGTCGCAAAACAAAATTATAATATATAATTTAGCGACAAAATATCAGTGTCACATTTTAGTTGTTGTAAAATAAAACGTGTGATACCAATTCTAAGAAAATTATAAGCTAGAAGATAAAGAGCCTGATATAAAGAAACTTTGATTACTATTATTACGTTTTTCTTCAATGTGGCTAAAATTTATCTTTTTTTGCTGTCACAGACCAAAATTAGAAGGACTAATTAGCGAGAAAATATCAGTGTCACATTTTAGTAGTTGTACAACAGAATTTGTGATACATATTAAGAAAAGTATAAGCTAGGGAAAAAAGGCCTCATATAAAGAAACTTTGAGTCATAGTAGTTTTTTAAAGAAACTTTGATTCATAGCATTTTGCTTCATAGTAGCAAAAATGTAGCCTTTTTGCTATATGAGATATAAAATTAGATGGCTAATTAGCTAGAAAATATCAGTGTCACACTTGAGCAGTAAACTAGAAATTGCAATTTTGTGGGACAAATGCCGAATTCGTGTAATAGTTTTGAAACTATAGATTTAAATATATACTTAAAAGGATTGTAATAACTGTGAATATAAACGTAGATAAAATATGAAACTACACGGACACGGAGAAATGATTGATGCTGAAGAGCTAGAATTTTTTAAAAAGTTATTCAAGGCCGCGTGTGTTAAAAGAAGGATGTCATACGATACCTTAAACTAAGCATTCGTTTCACTGTCAATAGATGATTTTAAAACCAATAACTTGGCAAAGATAGGGTCTTATGGCTTCTCTCAAATCCTGACTGGATGATACTGGGCATTTTACATTGCGATATACAATAAATAACTTTTAATGTACAAGAAACACCGTTTAATGTAAGCACCTATAATCCTCAATACCTGAAAGAGAGAATCACTGAAACAATAACAATACTATAAGTGGATTTTACGCACTTACCAAAATTTTTAATTACCTGTTTGATTTTTTCAGAAATACAGTGTTATTTGTCCTGAGATTTAATATAGTAAATGAAAGATATTGGATAATTTCTGTACACCTGAAATAAAATGAATTTTTTGCTAGTAAATAATAGATTTATTTGAAAAATTGATTGCAATAAAGTTAATTACAAGGAATTGTCAAGCTCATTTTCAAATTCGGTAAAGTTAAAATTAAAATACCTCAGGCATGTGGATGTATTTTATGTAAATTTTTCATTTTGAACTGGAAGTAAAATCTTCAGTTAACTTTAAACTGAGGAACATGTTTACCATATTAAGGTTTCGAATAATCCGGATATTTTACGAACATCGTAGTACTCTGCAAGATATGTTAAATGATATTGCAGTAGAGTACTACTGAGTTAGCATTTTATAATTTAATCTTTCTTTTCTTGATTGCATTATTTTCTTGACAATGTTTTAAATTATGACGTGTTATTAAATTCTAATTATGCAACGTGAAATTAGTGTACTCATGCGAAATAACAACAGTTTTACAACTTTATAGTTAATTTTGTTGTAAAATTCCATATGTGCATTAATTTTCAGATTTAAATTATGAAAAATACTTAAACTATTAGCAAATGACTAAGCCGAATAAAGCTGGTGTTTCTTGTAGGATTTCTGTTCCCCATGACATTTATTACTGTTTTCCGAACGCAATAGAAATATGATTCGATTTTCCTTAAAAAGATCCTTTAATACACACCTCTTCATTGAAAGGTAGCTTATAAGTACTTTTGTATAATGAATTAACTTACCAACTAAATCTATGAAACACAGTTTGTCCGCTACTAATCCACCTGAATCCCCAGTTTATAAGTTTGTCTCAAATAAAGTGCAATACTGTGATTCAACAAGTAAAAGAAAAACGATTCTGAATTCACTAGTTGCGTTATTCATGTAAAAAAAAGCTGAATCCAATGATTAATCGAAATGCATTTTGATTAAAGTCAACCATAGCTAAACTTAACAATCTAGAAGTGAAATTTTCGTTTAAACAGCGATGTCCCAATCCGTTTGAAGAAACAATCTAAAGCAGTATTCTGTAAAAACATATAAATTATGCTACAATTTAATTTAGCCAAATAGCACATTTACTGTATCTTTTCATGAATAATGGATTTATCATAAAGAATTATAAATTTTGCATTAAACAGCCAATGTTGATTGCTTTCAAATGATACATTTACATTCACTTTAATTCGGTGAGGTAAACTGTAGGCCGACATTTTATTTATTTAAATTTGAGTTTATTGAAAATAATTAAAAGGTCCAAAAAAGCACATTTTATTTTTAAAAGTTAATATCTGAGAAAAAATATGTATTTAAGATTAGTAGTTGCTCGTTAGAATTTTAATGGAATTATGTTTAGATAATTGACGATGCTTTGAAAATAATTTATTTTCCTGAAATACAATACTTATGACTGCTTAACTTACTACTGCTTAAAATTTAATACTTACTGCGACTTAAATGGGTTGACATAATATATGTGATAAAAATATAGGACAGGGAAATTTTTCTACGTTTTGTAAATAGCGCTTTTGATCAGAATACTTAGTTTAAAGAACTAATTTATATTCTTCAATTTCATCTCTAAGTGAAAAAATAAATTATTCCCTAGCATTTGTTAGCTACGCTGTCTCGGTGGGTTTCAGCAACCTGATCACGCAGAGTAGGAAACCCTATATTCAAATCCTAGCCGGCGTCCAAGTCTGACAAAGCTAAATTAATTTGCGCTGGAAATGCATTCTGCTGGGCTAAAGTAGCGAATCCTGTATGTGCTACTTTGCAGCAACTCAGCATGACAGCCCCTATCAAATTCGAGAAGTTCTTATTTAGGTCAACATAACACAATCAAAAGAAAGTGGCCGGTTCAAAAATATTTTGCTTTTTCATACTTGAAGGTACTTGAAATTTGAGAACTAATTTTTTGAAATCTACTCATGCGATTTTTAAAAAAACTTGGCCCTTTGGCATAATTTAAGTTAATTTTGTCATTCACTTGGCAGAATCGATATATGTAAAAAAAATTGATGTCATTTCAGAGAAAATCCGATTACGTGTCAGAATACCTTTGTTAGAACAATCTTTAAGCTAGCAGGTCCAGCCCGTATGTTATTGTATATTTAGGACTAATAGCAGACCGCTATTTATTTTTATTTTTATTTTTATTTTTGTCTTGATTTTTGATGTAATCGGAATATTTTTTACATATTTTAACACCTTAATGTGTCTTTTTGTGCGGACGCGTCGGGAAATAGGAACAGAGAATTGAGACTAATAAATTTTCCAAGACATTTTGTCTAATTAAAAAAAAATTTGTAGCGAAAATGTTTCAATTGTCTGCTTCGGCGAAATGCGTAATGGAGTTAGCTTGATTCGACGTTCAATTAGATATTTCCCTTGAAAAGCAAGATTGGACCTCGAGTTCAACTAATTTACCATTTTCCGCTTTCTATTTTTATCTGATTTTGTTTGTTTTATGTTTTAACTTGTTCCTTGGTTTGATTTTCATATGTTTTAATTTTTCAAGTGTCACATCCATAGGTTTTTTATGTATTTTTTGCCATTACTAGTTTCCAACGCTTAGTATTTTACTGTGTTTATTTTCTTTTAATGTGTAGCATAATTTCTCCCCCTTCAATGACATTGTTTTTTAAAATGTGTTGAACTTTTTGGAGCCACAGCTCCTGGTAACTTTTAGGTAATTTTGCAGCATATTGCGCAAAATGTTATCTAGACCAACTTGGTCATACAGTATTGTATTAACTACCTTGTTTGTTAGAACAATGTTATATATATAAATCTAATATATATTTTAAGTCGCGCTTTCGAGACATGAAAAATGCAAGTTAAATTTCGTCAATCGGCCTAGTAGAACGGGAGGTACAGAACTGTTCAAGCATGCAGAAAGAATGAATTTTACATATGCAAATACTACATTTACGAAATGATATCACTAACGTACAAAGTATTTACTTCTTTGAAGCTGACTTAACTGCAAAACATTTTCTTCCCAGTGTACCAATTAAGATTCCGAGTGACGTCAGCATTTAATCATGGTCGCTACAAATGTTTTTACATTACTGCAATATTCTTACCATCCCCAAAGGAAAGATATAATTCAGCGCGCGATGCATACTTTATTCTGCAATGAATAATTTGTTTCGAATAAAGTAAGGTACAGTAAGACCCTGCTTAACGCCGGGGATACGTTCCATCAAAGTAGAGCGTAATGCGAAACAGCGCTAAACGAGGCTATCTTTACATGTAAATATTGGGGTTAGGGGAAGATGGCTAGGAAATTGGTTAGGTATTAAATTTAAAAAGTATGTTTTTTTAATAAAAATAAAACCAAACATTTATTTCTTAAAGCCCAAATTAATACCACATTATTATTTCTTGCAAAAATAAAAACAAAATATAAATAACAAAACGAATATTCTTAAAAAAAAAAAAACAAATAAAATTCTCAGTCAGTCATATTTAGTTAGCCTTCCGCGTTTTCAGTGTTCTGCCTTTTTGTGACAAAAGCATCTAATGTTATTTGCCTTTTTCTTTTGCGTTGTTCTCTTAAAAGTTCTTCATAAACGGATAGAGCATCTCTAACACCACGCCTTACTTTTGAGCTCCTGTCAAAATTCGGATCAGTTTCAATGAATTGATCCATTATTTCAGTTATGGTAGACAAACTCCTTTTTACAAACGCCATCGAAAGTTCTTTTTGCTCTTCTTCTGAATCACTGCTGTCAACATTTTTGTTTTCTTCTTGTTCAGTTAATTCCTTGAGCTCATCATTAGAAAGACTAGCCGCTGCTTCTTGAATTATTTCTTCGACATCTTCCACATTTACCCACCCCTTCAAAATATGTCTGTACAATACCGCACCAAACAAGAAATACAAGTACACTCTTTCGGATATGTATTTGAAACCTATCGCTGCATAATATTTCGGGGAATCCCCGTATGCTGCGAGCGATTTCGTGGAATCCCCGGGTTGAAATAAAAGAGCGCTAAACCGAAACAGCGCTAAACGAAACAGCGTTAAGCGGGCTCTTACTGTATACCACAAGGCTTAATATGTGATACCCTACAATTATTGCAATGATAAATGCATGAAATTTACTATTCAGTATAGTCTCTTCAAAAAGCGAAAATTCTCATTTTCAGCAGCAACTTTAGCATTAAAAATGACGAGATTAATTTAACGGAAAAATCACATACCCTTTTTTACTAATCAGAATAGATTTATTATTAATACAAAAAATCATTAACAGATGAAGATTAAGAAAAAATTGAATAATGCATTTAATTTGGGCTAATCAGTATGTTCTCTAAAACAACAAATAGAAAATGTCTCTGCATTTGATGGTGGTAGAACAAAAAAAAAAAAAAAAAAAAAAAAAAAAAAAGGGAGAATTGTCTTTGCATGAATTGCATTTACAAATTTCCTTTTATATAATGAATTGATTGAAAATTCAACCTACAGCAGATATTAACTTCATTAGAAGTTTGCTTCCATTCAGAAAAAATTTTAATTCTGTAATAATTCTTAGTTTAACAGTACATACATTTTCATTATTAATTCACATGGAATAGAAATTTCTTTTCTTCTCGATATCTGCTAAATATTTGCTTCATTTATAAATTTCACATGAACAAAAACGTATTTGCTTATGAACAAGCTTATGTAAATCATATATTTAAAGAAAAATCAATATGTAATGTGCACTTAGAAATAACGTGTTAGTTTATTAAAAAAAGCACAAGGTTTTCCTTAGAATATTAATTAAATATTGCTATTATGATGTAATTATAAATTTTAGCTTTTATTAATTTGCAGTGCCGCATTTTTAACTATTATTATGTAAAGTTGCGTTTTTAATTTTAAAGCCACTTTCACTTAACTCTTCATTTATTTATTCATTTTCATAGACATCCTTTTCCCATAATAAAATTTTAACAAATGTCCTAAAACGAATTCAAGAGCAAGTGAAACTTAAATGGGTGGCTAAATTGTAATTTCATGTCAATAGTATGCGTATGCGATTCTCAGATATTTCATAAAATAATGTAAAGAAGCGAACTAATACCTTAACATTATTTTCCTAAGCATTAATACTGCAAAGGAGAACATACATGAAAATAAACTTCCTTTTGAAGTAAATGTGAAATAATATCTTGATCTGAAATGCGACCTTAGAGTTTTCATCGATACTTCAAATCCCTTTTAAAATAAAACTTAATTTATTATAAGAATTACAAATTAAAACAGTTGTCACATTCATGCATTAATAATGAAATGGATAATGTAAATATTACTTACCCAGATACATCTTTTTCTTCCAGAATTTAATGTTATTTTTAATCATGTTATTACCTGCAAATTAAAAATGCTGTTTCGTTTGGCCACATATAAATGTCTATAAAACTCAGACTTTTTAGAAATGAATTATAAAAAAAATCAGTTACGCCTTTTGTTCTTTTATCGTACAAATATAAAGCTTAAGTATCGTATCATCATAGAATGGAGATTATACATATATTTCCTCAGACCGGAAACTTGTATAACTTTATACTTAATAAAAATATATTTTCCTGTGTGTAAAGATTCTAGAGTATGTTTCAAATCAAAGTTACTTCATTTTTAACAAAACTACTGCATCTGATTATTTTCGTTTCTTAAGCAATGCATTATTCACGTTTTCATGTAAATGAAGATAGATAGTTTAAATTGAAGTACTAACAATTCTTGAAATTTTACCAGCTGAGAAATAAAGATACAATATATTTATATTTTCGTATTATTAGTAGTATGACTGAAAGTACAGTTTTAAATATTTTAGAGGAACAACTTGTTATCAAAATGTGCACTAACAGTTTTTTCCCTTCCCATTTCTCTTATGTGTATTAATAAGGGAAATGCGAGTAATAACATCAAGTTTTGCTATTAAGTAACTTCATTTTTTGGAGTAAAAGTCACTTTGCACATTCCAAAAATTAACATGCACAGCGCAGATAATAATGTCGTTATTTAATAATTCTAAATATTCTAAAAATTAGTATTATAATAACTGATATATGTTTGTGGTATGATTACTGTATTCAAACTCATTTCAAAATAAATAATCTTCAAAATGTACACTTATTTAAAATACATAATAGTGATTTTTTAGTATTGTATATGAAAAGATTTTTCTGAGATTGATTATGTTAAATTATTATTATAAAAAGTATAAAATAGTCATTTGAAAAATTAAAACCTATTTGTCGATGGATAAGTTTCTTCAGTGATAGATAGTACGTAAACCTTTTCTAACTCCAACCAACAAGTTACCACATAAGAAATCAAATATATTCTTTAATTAGAGTCAGCAATAGAATGATTGCGTTCGTTAATAAAAGGAGACAAATTTTTAAATTGAATACCTTGACCGCTAGCTCTTTCTGCAGTTAATTTTTGCAGTTATTTCACTATACATAACACAGAGCATAGAATAACGATGAAATAAAAGCTTTTATCGAAATTTTGAAATATTTTGGAAAACAGGATCTTGTTAACCCCTTTTAGAAAGAAAATGGTAAGAAAATACTACTGATTAGCTTTGTTAGAGTAATCTAATAATACGAATCAGTTTTTCCAAAAACTGCGATATATTTCAATTCGATTGATTGATCATCGTAGCCTGAAAGTTCGTTAGTTAAAACCAAACAAATGCTCAATCACAAAACTTACAGATTTAAGAAAAAAAAAAAAAAAATTAAACGGCGAAAAATTTGAAAGCTTTCAGATTTTACATTATGCCCATAGAAGCTTTTTTTAACGTTTTGTGTGTTACCTTTATTTATTAAATATCATGTTCTTCGAACTTAAACCACAAAATTCAGTTCAACAGCAATATCGCAAAATAATTTTAAAATGAGCATATCTTTAGAATTTCCGATACACAGTCTCGCGCCGTGGAGATATATATATATATATTTTTTTTTTTCTGTACAGTGTTGCTATTGCTCGTTTTGAAATCGTTAAGTTTGTTAATCAAAAATTCGTTAAAGTTTTACAAAATATGAAACATAATGAAACAAATTCCAAATTTCGGCTTCCAGATGCTCATATTAGGGTGGAAGCGTACGCTTATTCAAAATTTGATGGCTCTAGGTACCGTGGTTTTATCACAATGCGAGAAACATACATATATTTATACAGATTCTTCATTATTTAATTTCTTTAAATGTAATACAGGTCTCTAATATTTGGTGGCAACAATTTGAAAAGTGAACCGACATTTATAGTGAACCAACGCAAAATTCCAAAAAGAAATTAAAAGTCTTCTGGGCAAATTGCCCCTCTGAACTTAAAAAAAAAAAAAAAAAAAAAAAAAAAAAAAAAAAAAAAAGAAAAAAGAAAAAAGAAAAGCTAACCAACGAATTTACTTAGTTTACTTGAAACATAATCTAGATATACTAGACACTTTGAGGTAAAAATTAAGAGTAACTAGTCTAATACGTTAGCTGTAGTTTTAACATTTAGAAGAATTTTGTGTGTAGGAAGAGACATTTCTATACGATTGCACTTTCGAACATAGTTATTTAAAGCAAAATAACAAAGCATAGATACTGTATAAAAAATTGTGTATATTTATATTTTTATTCTTAATTGTAAGGTGACACAAATAACCATAAAAATAGTAGCTATTTTTCACTTGCATGCAACATTGACTCAGATATAAATAGTAAAATCAATACCTTGTGCATTAATCAGAAAGTAATATTTTTTAAAAACAAAATAGTTTCAAATAATAAAACTTCCATAATGAGAATAATACTTCTAAATAAGGAATCTTACAATAATCAATAAGTAGTAATTTTAAATAACAAAATTTGTAATAATTGGTAAGTATTAATTAAAAAATATATCTGTTTAGATGGAAACTTACGAATGCTCTAAGTCAGATGAAGAATCTATCATTGTTCTGATACCTACATTTACTTTTTAAATTTGCTTTTATTACCCTAAATAGAAGGCGCTATAATCGATAACCGTTGGTCTAAGCTGAGATTAAGTGAGTTATATTTCGAGACCTTAAGAATTATTTTTAATACTTAAAAAAGTACTTAAAAGGGAAAAACATTAAAATGTTAATGTAAAAGACATATCTCTAATTTACGTTTCATTTGCAGCTTATTCCAGTGAAGCACAAATGCATTAAAAATGTTTTAAAAAAAGCATTAATACTTATTTTGAAAGCATTGTTATTTTCATATGATCTGGCCATTCAAAATATTTGACAATCACAGCTGCAATATTTTTTAAAAAAATATCTAAAATAAATAATCCATTCCTAACTTAATGTAAGGAAACTAGCATTGAACTATTACTGTAGCTTGTTTTATTAAATATTTCTATTTGTAAAAGCCGGTCACTTTAAAATATCTTTGATGCAGCTGAGATTTCCTATAACACAATACCTATCGGAAATCAAAGTAGTAGTTGATATATTCAGCTCAGCTTTTTTAGCTAAAATGACATATCGTGATCGTGATATATATCACAGAAAACTTGAATTTTAAATGCATATAATTTTTTGTGGGATTACTGTAATAAAAGCATGCAATTACCTAAATAGTTAAGTGCCAACCATGCTACATCATCGCTGAGACATGTCGTACCCCACATTATGAGCGCACAGCACAAGTATCTTAACTTAGAAAATATAATCCCTGACGTATTCCTCGTAAATTACAAGTGCTTATTGCCTAAAGATAATCACAACATTGCGTTGGATAAGTATAATCCAAAGTACCATAGCAAGCAGTAAAGACTGTCGTAAATTCTACTACCGTTTTCTATCAATAGCACAAATATGCTTTACTGTTAGTCGATTACCATTTTCTTATTTACCATTCCTTTCGAAAATAATTTCCTATTGCCTCTTCCGAGCCATCTCAAAGTGCTGCTGACTCCTCCAGAACTCTCTGCCATTGAATCTGAGTTTGCAGATCCAGTGGCTTATATACTGGAGAGCCGATATGGCACAACTTATCTGGAAATTCCATCTCCGGATCGGAAAAGGAGAAGTTGCTACCAACAAGTCTAACATTTCGCGAGCGCATGTCAATGGATTCGGACCCCACCCTGTTCCTTCCTCAATTCGTCCGGGGGACTATCCGGGAAGGAAAAGTTCCAGGTCCGGTTTGTTTCCGTTTTCCTACAACAGGTATGTATGCGCCCACTCGGAAGGATTGTATCACGGCCGATAGATTTCAGTTTTCCCGGTTTCGGGAAAGAGGGCACATCACGCGAGATTTGCGGAGTCTATGGCGTTAAGAATTAGTTCTGCTTCTCTCTTTCTCTCCCTCTTTCCGACTCCATTCGCATTTTTATTCCTGTCTTTGAGATGCAAAAGAGGCGATTTAAACCACAATCCATCAACATAGGAGGCATATTTTGCTAACTCTATTTGTTACTTTGCAGTGAAACTTTTTGTTATGCTTTCAATCTTCTGTTTTCTTTTTCAAAATTATTTAACCTGAATACAGTGTATTGGTTAAAATAAAACAGTTTTCTTTCTAGGAAAAAAAAAAAAAAAATTAAAATAAAGAAATAATATTTTTTGTGCAACTAAAACTGAAAATATAATTTATGTCAGGCATGCAGTTAATTATCACAATAAACAGAATTAATTAATTGATAAAGAAAATTATGACCAAAGGACTTAAAATTGTAAATTTTAAAAAATAGTATTTCCAGTAAATAATAAGAATATTAATAAAAACTGCAATAAAATTTTAATCAAATATGTTTATTCACTGATTAACCTTAAACATAGGCTCGTTACTACAAACTTTCTTATTTTTATTTCGTAACTGTTTTGTAAAACAATAAATGGAATAAGGAATAAGAGTGCTTCGCGTAGTATCTGTTACCTCATACCCAAAAACAGATTGTCACTATTGCGCTTATCTCACATGATTTATCATGTTTAATAACTTAATTACGCATCTTTTTATTATTTTATATCACTGTTATTATTTGTCTTATAGATTTTGCTGACTATCTTTATTATTCCTTAATTGAATAACAGTGCAGCAAAAAAATGAAAGTAAAATATAACTTAAATAACTTTTAGAAACGTCAAATTTTTCCAAAAAGATAAAGACACATGCTTTACGTTAAAATCAAATACATATTAGTAATACATGTTACTTATGCATTTAATGAATGAAATTTAATAAAAAGATATTGTTAAGATGATGCACACTAGAAAAGCAAAAAGGCAACACAAATAAGTTTTTCAAAAGTTATTGCCTAAGATATTTAAAATGTTTTCTTTCTAAGTATATATTAGTTACATCATCAGAAAACTGGAAATTCGCAATCGTTTCAATTTGTTTAACTTGAAATGCGTACGGTATTTATTTCAACTACAGGTGTTTAACACTTTCTACTCATTGCTACTTGAATTAGTAAATAAATTTATTATATTCCCATTATCTTCCTTTCTTTAGTACTTCAATCTTAATATTGTTCATTGGGAATGTTCTTTGCACTTCCTTTTCGTAATATACATATATATATATATATATATATATTCAGCAATCAAATAGCTTCATGCATAACTCATTTGTTATACTACTTATCATTTCATTTGTACTCTTCTGTATTTCATATCTACTTAAATGATAGAAAAGCTGAGGTTTTGATTATCAAGTGATTCTTCTCCAGAATGCTGCATGATTGATATGGCTGTCTGAGAGGAAAGCTTGAGGTGGCTAGCAGGAACCTGCAAATACATATACATCCTCGCTGTTCTTCCCATAGGAGCGCTTGGATAACAAACAGACATTGACTTCAGAGCCGGTATGGTGGCCTGGTTTGTCTGACTTGCGATATTTATACTGAAGTGTGTTGTGCCTTTTTGGAATTAGTTTCTGAGATGGTGGATACATTGCTGTTTCCTTCCTCCTGGGAAAGGAGACGTGATATGTAAGTTTCTGTGCGTAACTCCCAACATGGCGCCTCTATAAATGAATAATTGGGCTCTATGTGCTTTGCCTGATTCTGGGTCGACTGTCTAATAAGATGAAGTATTTATAGCTGGTAACATAGCGGGAAACATTCAAACAAAGCGATTTAAATATCTTCATAGAAAAATTACCATAAATAAATATTTTTAAATTTTACCGTAAAAATGAATTTTAAATAAAAGCAATTCAAATTTTTTCTGGTGAAGAATCAAACGTAAAACTTCCAAATTCTTTCATTCGTCTACATGTACAGTATAAACATTGAACTACCTGAAATTATATTGTCTTTAAACATGATATTAGTTACTAAGTATTATTTTCCATGTAATATTTAGATATTTATTAATATGTGTAAATTTTTTCGCTCTTTTTTAGTGTCATATAAACCTTTGGATTATTATTGAATATCATTAATTTTTTCCTTTACCTACAGCATTAAAAATTGTATCACAGCAAAATTGAATAAAGCTAATATAATTAAAAAATATTTCTCATCGTTCGCTTCTCAAAATTCATAGTCATATTGAATGAACTAGTGCCAAGCAAGAGCTGAATTATGCCAGTTTTTAAATTTATTCAGATGTCAATAACAAACGCAATTATCGTTCGCAGTAATGTTAGAATTCTTCTTGATATAAACAGATATTTATTCTTTATTTAATGTTTTTAATAATATATCATTTTACGCTGCTGACCTGATTTAGAATTATATTGGTATTAATTTTGCATTTCCGAACCGCAGTATTTATCTACATCTTATACATTTAATTCTCATACTGAGACTAAGTTTCAGAATAAGAAGATTTGTAACAATCTAAGGTTGGTTAAAATATCGATTTTATAAGCCTAAAACTATTGGATAACGTTTTCATTTAAAATGAATACAGTTTTACATTATTTTAAATTTATAAAGCTATATTTAAAAATTTATTCGATATTGTTTGATAGTAAATGAATGAGTAAAATGAATTAAAAGTAATAATTTAATAATTATTGCATAAAAGTTTACTAAATTAAAATATTCTGCATAAATTTAGAATTTTTCATCATTTCATTTGAAATATCAGATTTAGTCAGAAGTTATTTAATCTTTGAATGACAAAACGTGGCAAATAACTCATTTCTTTTTCATATTCTCATTAATTATACAATTCATACAATTGACACTTTTGATCAAAATTAGAAGAGCGTAACAAATAAACAGCACTTCTTCCGAAATGCTCCATTATCCCCGCTTTCCCGTTTCTTTCCATCAGGAGTTTCGAAAATTTCTAAAAGACCTTATTTGCGAATGAAAGGGAATAAATGTTTCATGTCGACGCCATTTTTCTCCTATTGAAGCCATCATCATCAGGCAAAGAATTGAGGAATTGAGTTAATTTATGAGCTGACTGATGGAACTACTTTTATACAGATGTTAACGGAGCTTACCCTGCAAGGGAGTTTGGGAATAAAGGCAAAGTTTAAGCGATTTCGTATCGACAATTTATTAGATTTTGAGACAAGCATTTAGTTTCAAATAATTTGAGAATGTAACTGGCAACATTTTTATTCTAGAAGTTGGAAAAGAAGTTTGAAATTTTTAACTTCGCGACTGAATTTAATTACTGTTTACTGTGTCACTAGAAGATAACTTTGAGATAAAAAAATTACGTGAATATCATAGTTGATAGTTTTTTTGCGTTTTTTTATTTCTACTAAATTGTCGGCATTTCATACTTGAAGGAGATATAGTCCAAAGACTCTATAAATGCTTAAAAAAATTATCTGCTTGATCATTTATCAAAAACATATTAGCTCACGATATCACGTAGAAAGACGGTAAATTAAATACATCAGCATTGGATTTATGAAGAAACTAGTCTCGTACACAATTAAATTAAAAAAAAAAAAAAAATCGGAAAAGTTTCAGATTTTAAATTGCGTCTAAAGTGGCGTTCTTTTAACGTTTTGTGTGTTACCTTTATTAAATATCATGTTCTTCGCACTTAAACCATAAAATTCAGTTCAACAGTAATATCGCAAAATAATTTTAAAATGAGCATATCTTTAGAATTTTCGATACACAGTCTCGCGCGCTAGAGATATTTTTTTTCCTTCTGTACAGTGTTGCCATTGCTCGTTTTGAAATCGTTAAGTTTGTTTATCAAAAATTCGTTAAAGTTTTACAAAGTATGAAATAGATAATAAAACAAATTCCAAATTTAGGCTTCCAGATGTCGGTATTCGAGTGGAAACGTACGTTATTCAAAACTAGAAGGCTCTAGGTATCGTTGTTTTATTACAATGTGAGAAAAATACTTACATTTATGCAGATTCTTCATTATTTAATTTCTTTAAATGTAATATAGGGCGGTAATATTTGGTGGCAACAGTTTGAAAAGTGAATCGGACATTTATCGTGAACCAACGCCAAATGCCAAAACGAAAATAATAGCCCTTCAGAGCAAATTGGCCCTTTAAAATTAAAAAAAAAAAAAAAAAAAAAAAAAAAAAACCCACTGATAGCATTTTATAACTAAAACGTAAGTTTTTTCTCCTTTAAAAAATCCTTTTCTGTATTATTACCTTGCAGAATAGCAGCAGCTGACTTGCATGTATTGAACTCCTTGCATCTTCAGTGCTTCCGTTTTACTTTTAGTAGTGTTTTTCTTTACAAGTGATTTTTAATACAAGGCTAGTTTTAGCCGACGTAAACCATCAATGATGGCTTATGTCAATTAAAACTTAGAAGATCTCTCCTGGAAACTTACAAGACCTCTCCTGGATTGAGATTATCCAGTCCTCTTTTTCTGCTTTGAGGTCATATGTTTATTTCATGAAACATGTTACATTTATACATCTACATGTATAAAAATTTACTTTTAAATAATAAGAAAATGAAATGCTGACTTCAAATTTGACTATATCTTTCTTAAGTATGTGCTGATTCAATGTTATTTTTCTTCAATATTTTAGGTGGGATTTTCAGCAATGTGAGATTCTGCTAACTAATGATTTATGTATATTTTACTGTACATATTTACTGGTGTAATGCAAATGTGTGTTAGTATACTTTTCTTCTTAGATAAAAGCTCTATTTGTAAAAGAGTTAAACGTTTTCTTAATAGCAGATGGTAATAATTTTAAGAATTATTAAGGCTGTTTTTTTTTTTTTTTTTTTTTTTTAGGTTAGTTGACCGTTTTTTCTCCTGAAGGGACCTCCACTCATCTGGAATCTCTGACGGGAGAAACCAGCATGTATGACGCGGCGACCAACAGCTGTTCTTTCGGTCTCTCGGTAGGTCAAGTTAGCGACTTGACCACACATTCGAGTCGCCGCTCCTCATCGTCCGCCTCCGGCCATCATCACCACCATTGCGGTGGTCAACCGCTCACCCTGCCGACCGCGCCTTGCCCTCCATCGGTGCAGGTCAAGATCGAAGAGTGCCTCAGCGGCACGGCGGCCGAAGATTGGGCCGCTGGCTGCGCTTACCGCTTTGCTGCACATGCAGGGGCTGCTCGCCGTTGTTACATGGCTTCCGAAGACAATGCAAAAAATGGTGGCCCCTGCACCACAGCCTCGACTGGGGACGTTGCCGGATCAAACAAAGTTCTGGATCCGGGAGGAGCTGGGGGTTTCAATAGCGCCCTTGCTGCCAGTTTTCGAAACAGATACCTTGGTGCCAGTGCCTTCAGTAATTTACCGGGAACACCTGCCCTCTTTCCTGGATCTTATGTGACTAGCTCGGACATGAACAAGCAAACTTTATCCAATGAAGCATCTAGCGTTTTAAACAGTAATAGTCACCCACCTCACCATCAAAATCAGAGCGGAAATTTAAGTGTAGACGGGCAGGAAGTAGCTCCGAGATCCCCACCAGTGAATTCCTCATCCTCTTCTACGTCATCCAACAGAAGCAGTCACCCAGTAGATTCGTCCAGCAATAAAGGAAAGGGTGACAGACGAGTTGTAGTTCCAGCAGGTAATCATAGTTCTATATTTTTGGACGCCTTTACTACTATAATACTATCCTAAACTTAATTTCTTAAGAGAGGAATGGAGTATCTTGATAAAGTCTTAAAGATATAATTATATCAGTAAAGGCAAAAATTCACATTCTGTTGCTAATGTAGGCATATTTTGAATTTGAATTTATGAAAAACTTTCTATGCATTTTTTTTTCTGAACATGACAAGATAATTGTCGCCTTTGCGAAAGATGTACTGCCCAGTTAAAGGAGAAAAATGATTTTATAATGTAATTCCTATTACCCTTCGTTGTAAAATCCTTCTTACACTTCTTCTCAGTTACCAGACTTAAAAAGGATATAATTTAAAAAATTATTTTCTTTTCGTTCTAAAACAAATGCACTCAACTGGAAAAACGATTTTTTAAACTGTAATTAGGCGCTATCAACAGAATGCTAAATACAGATTTTTTAGTTCAGTGCTTGTTAGACTTCCTTTTTACCCTCATAAATCTGCATGCTTGAAGAAACTCTAACGCTTTGGAGTTCTATACGAAAACACATCCAAGATGATCATTTACTATATTCCTGCAAGCTAAATTCTTATCTATAGCATTCTTTTATTTTTCGAATTCATCTAATTAATTATTAGGCGTGTTTGGAATCATATAAGCAATTATTATATAAACAGATTAAATTCAGAATAGGTATTTATGAAATAAAATCTTTAAAAATAAAGATAAATTAAAAAAGTTCAACATATTGAAGATTTGATTATTACATTGTTTGTAGAAAGAGATTGCTCTTTAAAGATTAAAGTTTAACATCTGTTCAGAGACAATAAACGGAAAAGAAACCAATAAAAATCTCAAACAAAATGGCTGCAAGTATACTCAAACATTCAGATGAAAACTGTTCAGCTTTTCTATTGAGTAAATGTCAGTTGTTAATTGATAAGTTCATAAACACTATTTGCAAATTATGTAAAATTTTTCATTTATGTATAATATAGAAAATCTAATACTGCGATGGTCTTTAAATTTTTATTCCTGTTTCCTACTTTTCATTGTCACTGGCCAACGAACGGTAAAATCGTTAAGCATTGGCTACATAGGAGCTTTTATGGTTTTATGCATGCATGTTATGAGTATGATCTAGTTTTCCTCAAAATATCGTACCGTTGAGGAAACTAGCAGTTATGTTCTTAGCCTAATCCAATTCAGTGCATCAGCTTTTCATTTTTACAGAGTATTAAACTGCCATTCCCCATAGATATTCTTTTTTGTTCAAGAAGCCCACTTCAAACGGTATTTAAAATGTAAAAATATATAGAAAATGTATCATATATATATATATATATATATGATACATTTTACATATATATATATATATATATATAAAAGTAAACAATTTAATTAATCACAATAAATTGCCTAATACTTGCACTAAAGCTGCAAAGTAATAAAATAATTTATTTTCTAATAGATTATTTAGTACATCATCTCCTTTGACAAAAGTAGTGAGAATTCTATTGAAATTAAGTAACTCATCAGCATATTTAAAACTGAATCTTGAATAAATTTTAAATGAAAACATTAAAAAGGTATAATTAAAAGTGAAAATGCAATCAATAAACTCAGTAATTATCGTCACTGACAGGAAATTAGTTGACATTTCAAGGGGACACAAACTAACTTCCGATCAATTAACAATGATCAATAAATGCGAAAGTGTTTCGTCTTTTTCTCAAGTAAGAATTATGACAAAAAATCTTTTTAGTAAAGATGAGTTTAAATTAAGTAAGTTAAGTTTAAGGGAGATGCGTTTAAGTAAAATTGCTAATTAGAATTCAGTAAGAAATTGGCTGTACATCCAAGTTTTAAAATGAATCTTAAAATCGGGATATATTCTTATAAGAGTGAGTTTTATTTTACTACTTGACAAAATTGTGCCCCGACGCTTTCACCTTTAATAATATTAATTCAATGCAAACTTTGCAAAAATAATTAACGAAATGAAATCTTTATAAAAACAATTAAACAAGGAAGAAAAGGTGAATAAAAATATATTCACATATATCAAAATTATATTCACATTCACATAAAAATATATTCACATATAATAATGAATAAAAATATATTAACATATATCAAAAATATATTCACATAAAAATATATTCACATATATCAAAAATATATTCACATAAAAATATATTCACATATATCAAAAATATATTCACATAAAAATATATTCACATATATCAAAAATATATTCACATTCACATGAAAAATATATTCACATGTAATAATGAATAAAAATATATTCACATATACATATAAAAATATATTCACACATATTTTAAAAGGAAATATTAAAAATGTATTGAAAGGAAATTTACATAATGTAAATAAATTTAATAAATTAACAAAATAAATAGCTAATAAATAAATTAATAAAATTAATAAATAAATAACTTAAAACGGCCTCTTATAAGAATATATCCCGATTTTAAGTCTGATTTTAAAACTTGAATGTACAGCCAGTTTCTTACTGAATTCTAGTTAGTAATTTTATTTAAATTCAATCATTTAAACTCAACTTACTTATACTCATCTTGTTAAAAAGTTTTTTGTCTTAATCCTTACTCGAGAAAAAGACGAATCACTTGCGCATTTATTAATTATTGTTAATTATCAGAAGTTAGTTTGTGTCCCCTTGAAAAGTCAACTAATTTCCGGTCAATGACGATAATTACTTAGTTTATTGATTACATTGTCTCACTTTTAACTATACTTTTGAATGTTTCCATTTAAATTTATTCAAGTTTCAGTTTTAAGTATGCTAATAAATTGCTTAATTTCAGTAGAGTTCTAACTACTTTTTCAATGGAGATAATATACTAAATAATCTTTTAGAAAATAAATTATTATATAAAACTTAGATAACCTTAAAATACCTGCTTTTAACAAAGCCTTTTAGTACTGATATAGTGTTTCTGCTGTAGTTTTCCTTTTGCTTTTAAATATCCAAAGTAATACAGCAAAGCAAATATCAAACCTAAATGCTTATCGCTAAACAACCTGTCTTCTAAAAGGCAGGTGTTACATTGTTGTTACGAGTGCAGTTGACACACGAATACACCTGCGCTATGGGGGTTTCAAATACAGCTTCCCACAAAGCACGCAAATCTGTATAACTAGCAAGAAAAGTCAATTTTGTCATCAGTTATCTTTAGAAAAGCACATTATCCATATGTGATTCCCCGCCATTGAGAGATTCGTGATTGCATTTTGAGGCAGGCAATCTATACCAGTCTTTTAATTATGCACTTGCAAACTAAATATGGTTCAACTTCTACGAATAAGGTATAATACATACGAATACATGAATAAAAATGAAGAAATATGAGCTTCACAATCCACTCCGACAACTGACACTTCAAACTGAAAACTTGCAATATGAAACATGCCAGCCCATTCAAAATCCGAATCAATTTTTCAACATTATAATCATCCTTAGGAGAGTCTTGCAAAATTTTGCGCCCGTAACGTTTGTTACGTTACGTTAAGCTAAGTTTCGTTGCGTTATTTTACGCTACGATAATTTCTCAGAGTGCTGTAGTTCGGCGAAATGTACGATCCTTAAGTTAACTTTCACGTTCAATCTTTTAGGGCTTAACTCATTGAAGGATCGATAAGGTATTTTCTACCACCTCACCACATGTCTTCGTGGTGTGACCGGAAGCATTCTTGACGCGTATTCGTGAAGTCCGGAGCTCAAAGTTCGAATCCCAACGAAGGCAAATGCCGATTTCATCAGTTTCTTGACTTCGAAAAATTATAACATTTTCTACAAGCGGCGCTTGACAAAGACATGGCACATTTTTCACGTTCTTGCATCGATATAGACTGTAGCAAAGCCGTTCTCAATCTTTTGACTAATGCGTACCATCTAAACAAAAACTGAGAAACTTCAATTCCACAACTATATTTTACAACGATTACTTTTCAAATTCCCAATAGAAATATTTAAAAATATATATATATTTTGCCATTTGCACTACCTATTGACTATTTTTTGTATGCACACATAAAATGCACACATAAAAATGCTCGATTAAAAATTAGTTTTCCTTTTAATTATCAAAATTTAAGTTATAATACTTAAATTCTAAAATGTAGTGTAAAATTTGGATCTGTTTAAGAGAGATTAATTCCTTTACGTCTGGCCTTATCTCACTTAGCTTTAACCGTAAATTAGAATAGACTTTTCTTTCTGTATTTATTTTTCAAATATAACATGGAAGAAAATCCTTGTTCACACAAATAGGTTGTGCTATAAGGCAATAAAAATTTGATAGCTTTATTTGAGATGCCTTTATATTCTTTTTTTCCGTTCAACCAAAAGTTAACAAGTGTTCAACCAAAAGTTAAAAGTTAACAATTTTTGAAATCTTCGGTTCGAGTTCCATCACAGGAAATTTCTATCAGTTGTTCTTTTTCTTCACGAGATTTTTGAACCTGATAGTAAAATATATTTTATTTCTTTGCGTACCACGTATTTTTTTGCGTACCTTGCGTATCATATACAATTGTAAATGTATACAGTATAAAATAATATAAAAATTTCTTTTTTCCCTCTTTTATTTATTTAACTTATTTTCAATAATTGCAGTTCGCAATGTTGCTATTTAATGAACCTAATTCTATGCTTATCAGTTTTACAAGTGGTTTTATTATTAGATGTTAAATAAAAATAAAATTAGTAAGAAATACAAATGCTGTTTCTTAACTTACTCAGTATCTCCCACTAAACGCAATATATCTATAATTTAAAAAAAAAATAAAAAAAGGTCCTCTGTTTAGAGACTGCCAGCAGTTTTAGTATTGGTGATTTGATAAAAAAGCTAAATTAAAAATCTTCTGCTACAGCTTTGACAGCAGCTACAAGTATACGAGAGTTGGTAATCAATGAAGTTTCATGAAAGATTAATGCTATGATAGCGCATAGTATAATTCAACGAACATAATATGGCTCGGAAAATAATACTCGACTTTATTTATTACCAACGTCAAAGTGATTAAAACATGTATTCGATTGCTGGATATGGTGGCACAGAATTTTACTACGCATGAATGTTTAAGAAGTAAATTAGAAAAGGCTTTTAATCATCAGTTAATGGTGTAAATGTTAATAAATTTATTTTCCTTCTCAAAAATGAACGCTTTGTTGGAAATAACAATGATATTCAGAGCATTAAATAGGTTCAGAAATTTAATCATCTTGCTGTCATCAAGACGTACAAAATTAATTGCTAAAATGAACATATCATATTTCAGTGGCTAACTTTGTTACACTGCAGTATTTCAACAGTTTGTTAGATTCTATCATTATTTAGAAGATAAATGAAAAGTCTTATTCTGCATGATATTCTTTAATTTCGACAACTGATCGAGTGAATTGTATTGTTCAACATAGATAGTTCAGAGAATTATATTATTCAGCAGCCCGAGTTCAGGTCTTAATAGCTCAATAAGTTGGTTGAATGAATGTTTCAGTAATTCTTGCCTGTGTGCAGCATGAGTTCAAGTTGGGTTTTCCTTAAACGTTTTCGACAAAAACATCCTTTATAAAGCAGAAGATTTTCGATTAGGAGTTCATATTTTTTTATAAAAACGAGAAAGAAGGAAAACGAAAAAGTGAAAGAAGCGAAGAGAACCTGGCCCGTATAACCGAGAGTCTGAAAAAACTTATTTTTTTCATATGCAAAATTTTCGAAGAAATATTTCTAATGAAATTTTCTTAAACTTTTTGTTATGAGTATTTAATGGAAATTTTCCCTTCAAATTTCTGTGAAAACGTTTTCTAATCTTGTGAGTGTAAGCTAGGTACAAGAGTAAATTTGCGTATAAAATCTAGTGTTTGGACCACTTTACATATGTGTATATGTACAAAAAGAAACATAATAATATGCCAAAAATTAAAAACGAAATCTTAAATCCGTCCTGCGCTATAGCTGCAGGATTGAAGTAAAATAAGCTTAAAGCATAATTAAATTTTAATCAAAGCAAGGATATTCCTCAACAATTAATTGTAACCGTGTATAAGATGTTTAATACAATATCTAAACAAATCAAAATTAAAATAAGAATTCATAGTAGAACAAAATCGAAAGATAAAACGCGAAATCGAAAATATACAAAATTATAAAAATTACAAAAATTAATCTCCCATACTGAAACTCCAATTCAGAAATCATCATGGGAAAATGAAATAAAGCTTCAGAAAGGTCGATTGATATGTTTTGAAAACATGTTTCGTTCTCCTGGTTCATTAAAACATCTTGATTCGTTAAAAATCTACGTTCGGTCGAGTTGGAACAGTGTTCAGTTTTCGGAGTGGATTCGAAATTTTCGATAATCCTTTTTAAATTTCATCTTCCAGTTAGGTTTTGCATTTGTCTCTTGGATTTCTTCTGGGTATTTCAACTACAGATATACACTAACGGAAAAAGAAATCCCAACAAAAAAAAAAAAAAAAAAAAAAAAAAAAAAAAAAAAAAAAAAAAATTAATACGGAGTAATGAAATTTCAGCAAATGTTTGTCTAGGTAACATGTTTAATTGATTAAATTTTCAAGATCACAGGGTAATACAAGTATGAGAAAACCCATTTCAAATGTGAAATACTAGTACATTATATCTGGTGTAAACGCCAAAATTTTGAATGCAAATATGCAGTGTGCATGCGCTGTGTTGTACAGGTCGCGGATGTCATTTGTGGAAGAGAGTTCCATGCCTGCTGCACATTGGCTGTCAATACAGGGACGGTTAATGCTGGTTGTGGATGACGCTAGAATTGTCATCCAATTATGTCTCACACGTGCTTGATCTCTTGATATAGCAGGCCAAGGCAACATGGAGACACTCCGTACAGCATGTTCGGTTATAACAGCGATATGAGAGCGACCGTTATCCTGTTGGAAAACAACTGCTTGAATGCTTTTCATTAATAGCAGCAGAACAGGTCGAATCACTAAACTGATGTACAGATTTGCAGTCACGGTGTGTGGGATAACCACGAGAATGCTCCTGCTCATACGAAATTGCTCCCCAGACCATAACTACAGGTGTAAGTCCAATGTGTCTAGGCCACAGACAGGTTGGTTGCAGGCGCTCACCTGGGCTTCTAACTAACAGCCATCACTGGCACCAAAGTAGAAAATATTTTCATCAGAAAGCATAACAGATCTCCACTCCGTCTTCCAATGAGCTCTAACTTGATACCACTGACTTCACAGTGATTTGGATTCAGTGGAACGCACGGTGCAGAGCGTTTGGCTCGGAACTGTCCTTCAAGTAACAGATTTGTAATTTTGGTTTTACTGTGGTGCCAAATGCAGCTTGAATTTCTGCTGAAGACGCATCATGATGCGCCACAGCCATATGCCAAACACAACATTTCTTTTTCAGTAATGCCATGTGGCCATGCGGAACCATATCTACAGGAGCCAGTACTTTCCTTTGACTACTGCTGCCAACAATCATGCACAGTGAATACATTCCTTCCAAATCTTTCTGAAATATCGCGGAAAGAAAATCCTATTACACGATCTCGTTCAAACTCACTGAGCTGTGATAATGACTTCTTCGTCTTCTTAATAGCATTTTTGAATAATATTGTTTCACTATGACAAATTTCAACGATAAATAACGCTCGCGAACTTTACAACGCGTATTTAAAGCAAATCTGATTTGTATGTTCGTAGTGGTGCTATTAGCTCCACACCTATGTGCCTAGTGTTAATTATGAATAGGTGTCATCTTTCAGATGTATTTCAGATGTACACGCCTATCAAATTTCCTTTATCTACTACAATCCTTTTTGGTGTTGGGAATTTTTTCTCCTGTCAGTGTTTTTGCAATCTCGCAAAATGAAACTTCGTGTTCGGAAATTGGGCGGGACAGCATGTCAGCGATGACATTGGCTTTTTCAGGGATGTAATGTATTGTACTTAAGGATGAAAGAATGAATTTAAAGTGACCTTCTAGCAAGTCGTCCGATTGGAAGCTTGAGGTTCAGAAGATATTTCAAAGGTTCATGATCAGATGCTACAGTTACATCTGATCCTTGGACGTAACTACGGAATTTCTTCAGGGCTCACACGACAGCGAAGGCTTCTCTTTCGGTCGTCGAATAGATTCGTTCAACCGGAGAAAGCAATCGGCTTGCATATTCGATGTATATCCTTTGATCCTTCCCCTTGATGTAAAACGGTTCCTAGGGCATAAATGCTTGCATCTGCTTCAAAAGTATAAGGTTGATTTCCATTTGCCAGCTTCAACTCGGGAGTTGTTATAAGGCAGTTTTTTAGAATTTAAATGCTTTTTACTTATTGAAACCTCATTCCCATTGGACTTTCTTTTCGTTAGATCACTAAGTGGTCGTGATATTTCCGCGAAGTTTTATATATATATATTCTAAACCAAGAACACGTTGAAGGAAAGATTGGAACTCTTGAGGTTTTTTAGGAGGTGGAATTCTCTGGATAGAGGAAACTTTTTCGAGATCAACTTCGATTCCTTTCTGTGTGATCCCAAATCCCAAATCTTTGACACGAGAAGAATCGAAGTGGTATTTGTCTCTGTTTGCGTGTACTTTGAAGAGCAAAAACTTCCGGAAATTGCTCGAATATAGGAAAGGTGTTTCTCGAATGAATCTGCCCAAACAATTATGCCGTTGAGATAGGTTAGGGTTAGGATGCCCTCAAGGTTATCGTATAAACGGTCTTCAATTTATGGAATGTTACTGGGGCATTCCGATGACCATGCTCCGAAGGGACTGTTCCTGTCGCTCTTTTCTTTCGTTAAACTCCATTTTTCTAGTTCTTTTCGCTCCGTAACTATTCTAGAAATAGAACAAGTCTTTTGTGAATTCTTCAGTATATCCACTTGATAAAATGGCATCCTTAATATCAACTATGATCATATGTTCAGTAACACTCATACCAAATTCGCGTGCTATATCAACTATAGTCAGTTCAGTAACAAGAGTTCAGTAACATTCATATCGAATTAGCGTACTAGAACGCACGTATCTTGTTTGCTTCTTTTAGCAAAAAACAACATGGTGAGTTGTTTCACATACTTTATGAACACAGGTTATCGTAAGTTAAGTGGTTTTCACGTTTTCAATATTAAGAGTTAAAACTGTTACAGAAAGTTAATTTTCAAATGAAAAAAAAATTAGATTTCAATATTCATTGACAATAAGTAATTTTTTGATTATAAAACAGAAGAAAATAATACTCATACCTGACGGGAGAGTATATTTTCATACTTTACCCAAAGTTTTAACCAACGGGAGGATTCAACTTCTGGTCCTGAAAGAGAAAATTATGAGCAAAGAAAAAGTGAAAATTTTTAAACATTCACGTTGGGCGTCATTTGTATATCCAAATAAGGAAAGAATGAATATCCTAAGGTAATGCTTTTATTTTAATGATGGTATAAGCTGATTATTATTGATTTAATATCATCGTCCATTGCCAATAATGAATGTTTTCTGAAACACGTAAGTAGCAGATCTAAGCAAATATTAATTAGATAATATATAATCGCATAATTTCATGTTAAAAAGTAATGCCAACATTTATAGAAGAGAAAGTGTTAACCAGGAATCTAAAGCTATACTTCAGCCAGAGAACAAACATATTTAGAAAATGCAAACCCACAGTTTACAGTATGCTAATTTCACTTGTGTAGGGTAAGTAATCAATCACCCAAATCTATATTACCATGAAAAGATCGAGAGATATCTTTTACTCCCAAGAAAGGATGAAAGAAAAGGCTTCACTCTTTGGGCAGGTGAGAGAGAAATCACCCTTTACTGTGTTGGAATATCATTCGTGATAGGTCGGTGTCTTCGTCCGAAGCAGTTGTTGGATGTCACTTGTTAGCAAACAAATATTAACCTTTCGAACTTAGATTGTAAATGAAATTTTGTATTATAAATTTTGTTATACAATTCCAAAAACTTCTTAATTATCAAAATAATCAGTCCTTTAAGTCTAGACACATCAAGGTCAGCAATATGATTAAGGACTTTTAACCCTGTTTATCTACTTAGAAAGTTAGCTTATGTATCCATAAGTGCATAAATGTGATAAATCATTTTAAGAAAGTCATTTTAGGAGTTGTGGTCAATTATATGATACTGAAAGATGTGCTTTATCATATTCAGTTAAAGAAGCAAGTAAGCAACACACATTAAATTAAAGATTAATTGCTTTTTCCATAAAAAGATTCTTATTGCTACAGTAAGAACCAGAAATGTAACTCTTTGTTCTAAGCACTATAGTTTGATACTCTACAATAAAATTTTTTTATCCATATCACTAAAATTCCGAAAGCAAACGTCTTGAAAAAATGCTATGATGAATATAAATTAATTTGTATTCCCTGAGGAATTGACCATTTTAGAGTTGATCCGCCAGGGAAAGTTGCCGGGAGCGGTTTTTTTTTTTTTTTTTTTTTTTTTTTTGTTTCTGTTTGTTCAGTTTTCTGAATCACTTTCTGTATAGACTAGAAATTCTCAGACTTTCTTGCACTACGCACCCCTTTCACCATTGCTAGTTGATCATTCCTTCCTGTTTTCCCAAACTTGAAAAATAAATACATGCATTTATCTAGATTCAAATGACTTTTTTTAATCTGTTTTATAAATTAAAGAAGAAAATTATAGAAAATGTTTATATGTACCGAAATTTGAATAAAAACAGTGTTTTATATTCATAAATTAAAACTAAATACTTAACAGCTAAACAAAAGGTGAACCGTATTCCCCCTCCCTGAAACTATGAAATCCCTTTCAGGAGAGAAATTTCCCTAGTTCAGAGCTCCTAGGCTAGACCGAACAAAATTATTTTTGTAATTTAAGTAAATGTTTTAACTGATTTTTTCATTAATTTAAATGCTATAAAAAGACAATGCATAGTTTTAAGAGCTCATTAAATTAATTAGAGAAATGACCTCCGATGTTCAGCATGTACTATTTAACCTTGTGTACATTAGCAGAAGAATAATCAGATATTATACAATAAACTAAAGCTTTTTTGCTTATTCTGTTGTTAAGTACTTCGTTTTGAAAGATAGGCTAAATAAACGTGTTTCAGATCTTTCATTAAGCAAAGCCCCCTTCTTCTTCTGACTTTTAATATGCAGCTTAAACAGTAGTCTTTCAGTTTTCTTTTAGCTTTCATTTTCTGTCTTTAGAGTACATCTTTAACACTTCGAAGAATGTGTATTTTTTTCACTTAAGATATAATATCCTGTCATGAAAATTGATAAATGAGTAGATTATAAAGAATCTAAGAGCAGCTATTGGTTGCTCCTTGCTCGAAGTTGCCTTTGGTTGCTATTATACGAAACCGAAGATACATTATTTATCTTCCGCGCGCCTTGTTCATTTCAGAATACTATACTGTTCGGCAAAGCAAGTCTAATTTATCTTTAAGATGTAAAGTGTCTGTTATTAATTTAGAAAGTGAACGATTTACAAACAACAAACACACTCCTTCTTAACTTTATTTTTATTTTTAAATAATGCGTCCAACTGATGATGTATTCAATAGATAATTTTTGTAAACATTTGCAGCTTTTTTGTAATTAACAAATGCATTTGCCCTATGTAACGCAAATGAAACGTTTAAAAACCTTTATGATATATTAAACTTTTTTATTTTTTAATTATCTTAAAAATTGTTTTGAAATTTTTAATAATTCTTTTTTGAGGTGATGTACTATAATATCAGAATTTTCTTATTCTTTTCCCCTCGCGTGTACGCGCGATCGTCATTACTTCTTGAATTTAAATTTTAATATTCTTTTATTTTATTTTTTTGCAATTGCGTAGTCTTTTTTGAAATAAAAACCTGATAACATTTCTTCCATTCATTAATTGACCTACAGAAAAATGCGCAATATACTTTTCTGCCATATTTGAGCATTTGGTGGAGTTGTAGTTAGTTCACATAAGGTGAATTCGATTATTTTGCTCAAATGAAATTGTTAAATACTTGTTAAGGGTATCTGCGTAAAAATTTTAAATTCAAAATACCAATTTAACCAAGCTTATATTATTAAAATGTTTGTAAAATATCACAGTTTTCAATGGAAAAATCTCAATTTTCTTGCATAATGAATGTTTATGGGGAACACTAAAGTAATTGAGGCACTATTTGAAATAATAACAGAGTCCAGTACTATTCCCATGTATTTCAATACACTTACATCAACGTTTGAAAAAGGCCACTCCTATTACACAGGAAAATTTTGCTTTTTAGATGCTTATTTACTCATACGTCACCGACCAGGTGATGTATGTCCAGGAATTTCATTCTATTTTAAAGTATGCCCAACTTGTCATCTCCAGTACTCAAAAAAATTAATTCCAATATTTGCATTAAAGTGTTCGTCACTCATGTAAGTTTACAAAAAGACCAGAAGTAATGACCGCTGATTACCTTAGTAGATTCAGAAGTCAAACAACAAAAATCAGCGTTATATTTACCAAATTTTCACAGGACTAGTTTCGATGGTTTTACCGAACCACCATCTTCAGCTTTGCGGTTTTGCAGCTGAAGATGGTGGTTCGGTAAAACCATCGAAACTAGTCCTGTGAAAATTTGGTAAATATAACGCTGATTTTTGTTGTTTGACTTCTGAATTAGTATTTATTCGGCGTGTTATTGTGTCTTAACCTTAGTAGATATTAAATTTTAAATTTTAATGTAATTTTTTTAATAGTAATGACATTCTTGACAATTTCTTCTCTCTCCGCCCCCCAGTTTTACGGAAATTAATGTCAAATTATTTATGTAAGCATCTACGCTCATCAAAATCAAACTGGACTTCATTCTTCAATGATATTATCGATAAATATATCTATAAATTATTAAAAATAAACCAAATAAAATTTAATTGCAATTTCATGAAACTTGAAAATAGCAATTTAGAGCATGAAAAATTCCTGCAAAAATCACTTTCCCGCCGTCTTATCATAACCCGACCTTCCGTAAGCGTCCTCCAATCACTGCCCGAGGCATCCAAGAAAACCGTCGTCACGGAAACCCGTAGCCAATGACGGAGCCTCAGGTGGGCTTTGAGAGCGTGCGATTCTTCAGTTTCCTGAGAAGGCGAGTTTTTTCGGGGGGAAAGAAACAATAAAAGAGCATCAAAGACAATTAACGATTTCCTTAATTAGAAAGCGGTGGTTTTCATCCGTGAGTTCATTTTTATTTCATTCGATTATTCGAAAAACTGATTAGCTTGGCTTCTTTTAATTAGGTTTGTGTGAGGAACCGTTTTGATTTATTTCTATTTACATGTTATTGATTATTTTAGTTCATCATTTTTGAGTACTTTTAATTAATTTGCTTTGTTTCGAAGCTGCATTGTAAGGAAATTTATATTAAGTTTTTGATTCATTTCGCTCGCTAAAAAGCATAATAATAATAAACGATTAAAAAGACTACAGGGTAATAAATGGAAGAGGAAAAAAGCAACAATATTCAAGCACAGAGAAAGTGAGGCAAGTCATAAGTTGCTATTTTCATTCGAAAGATAGAAATTTTAGGTTAACTTTTAATTTCTAATTCATCAAAAATCTCTTTGGATCGCATAACCGATTCCCCCCCCTTAATGCGTTTTAATCATAGAAACTAAATCAATACTATACTTAATAAAATGTAATAGCAGGAAAAAAAAAAAAAAATAAACGCAATTCTTGAATCAAATTCTTTTCGAATGCCGCTGTTCCTCATGAATAATTTTTATTAGTGTAAATGATGAACTATAATTTTCCTAGTATGCTCCACAGGCCCACCAGCGGCCGAGCGGTAAAGTCGTTGAACACTAGGAGTTCGGACCGAGGTTCTAATCCATGCTGGTTGCATGGGCGTTTTCGTGGTTTTCCGCATGTGAAACATATAGTTTCCCTTAGAAAGACCTCCACGAAGGCATCCCTCCTCTTAGACAGATAGCCCTCACCGCTTTGTCGTAATCATATAAACCAAACCTACTATGCACATTCACTTGCTACTATAATTTTTCTTCTGTTCGCTTTATGCCTATCTTTATGAATACAAAAAATTTATTCATTGATAAGATATAAATGAATTTCTGGTTTGTTGACAATACATTTTTTATTCCTAATATTTAGTATATACTTATTATGATAGTTAATGATAAAAGCAAATACGATGACAAATATGTTTAGTTAGTTCATGTTAGTTCAAACTGTTTAAGTTAGTTCATAAAGCCATAAGTGAGTATATGAAGGAAAAGCAATTTTAAAACATTCGTAAAATTTCGTTAGTAATTTCGTAACGAATAATTTCCTGTAACTCACTTAGATAATAAATTTTACTTTACGATCTAGTTTTTGTATTTTATTTAGCAAAGTCCGTATTAAGTCGGAATACATTTCCTTTATCTCAGGGGCGAACGAACCTGTGTTTTCATAAAGGGCATGCTGTTAAAACAAAATTATATATATATATATATATATATAAATGAATGGGGATTAGCATTGCGCATATTCAATATTTAGTTATCATGTATTTATATATTAACAAATTATAAATTATATATAATAAAATTTTAAAACTCACCAGTAATCGGTTTATTTGAATACTATAAAATGTAGTAATATTTATATTATAACTTACACATAAGATACTCACATTATTTGGCTTATGGAAATAACAGCATATACATGAGGCTTAAGATACAATCAAAAGTCTAGAAATAACACTTAAATTACACTCATTAAAATTTAAATTATTTGAATGTAAACTCTGCCCTTCTATTCTGAATGGTAAATTCCTTCGCAATATCTTCATAAAATGAGGGCGGGGCATTAATTCTCAGAAAAAGAAGTTTTTTTTATAGATAATATGCTACATGCACTTAATCTCTCTCTGGTGACTGCTTTACACTGATATAATAATTAATCCTTCTTTATGCTGAAAATGATCGTTCTGCTGATGCAATTAAAGATGGTAATGAAGGAACGAATTAAGATAACTTATAATTTTCACTCATAAAGTTATGACTAATATCGGTACTTTAAAAATGGTACTATATCATACACTGGTTGAATTTCAAACTCTGCAGAAGAACATTAAGGCACTCAGCCAAGGCACTCAGCCGAGTTGGCAAGTCAAGCACTTTGCAGTATAAGCTAGCACTTGAGAGATATAAACTTTTAAATTTAGAAGTATTCCAGAAAAATTAGATTTGTAAGAAAGAAAGTTCTCTTCATTCAGAATGATCATACATTCAAGTTTATTAAGTGAACCGGATGTTTGAGATATTGGATGCTTTCTAAAATCTCTAATTAAAGTCCTCTGATTTCACTTTTTTCAACATGCATTCTCTTTGCTAACGATTCATCTGTTTCTTGTATCCTGGCTTTTTCCCATATTGCTACAAAATCATTTCTCTATTACGCAAGCCCATATAGAAATTTTGCTATCTCTTTTCACAGTAAACAGTATCAAGGTTTTTCTTTTGTAAAATCTCAAGTACACCTGAAGTACAAAATATCATTGAAAACATTTCTAAACATTTTCTTCTTTTTTACATTCAGCCAAAAATTTAATGAAGTCATGCTACATATATAATCCCCCCCCCCATTTATAGAATCTATAGATTCATAATGGCCTCTAAAAGGCAGAACCTTTTCTTGCCAAGAAGCATACATATTCTGTGAATCACCTTAAAATCTCCCTGTTTTTTTATTGCAACTTCGGTATGAAGCTTTATACATTCAAGTGCCCCTGAATTAGGGATAGCAAGTCAATAATAACGAGTTGGGCCTCCTCTAGCTTTGATAATGGTTGCTACGCGAATAGGCATAGATTCAATAATTTTGTGGAAGCATTCTTCGGGAATGGCTTGTCAAACATCGGATATTGCTGTCTATAATTCAGGAAGGGTCGCTAGTGTTGTGTGATGTGGTTTCACGCATTCCTCCAAAACATCCCAAAGGTGATAAGTAGGATTTGAGTCAGGGTTCTAGGTAGCCAATGCGGGATAGAGAAGTCAGAGGAATGTTCATCCAACTAAGCAGTAGCCAGCCGGAACTTGTGAGAGGTGCAGTTATCTTGCTGGAATACTCCATTTCCGTGTTTATGACAGGTGACAGGTGGCGGAAGACGGGACAACATAAATGGATGGAGGTGATGCCTAGTAACTTCATGTACTAAATTGGTTACAGCCGAAAACAACGCGGCAAAAACATCGCGGATGAAAACGTCGCGGAGAAAACAACGCAAGGCGAAAACTTCGTGCTACAAAACATCGTGGGAGAAAACATCGCAGTCCTAAAAAATCGTGTTACAAAACATCGTCGTCGAAAATAAAGCGGTTCAAAAACTTCGCAGTTTAAAAACATCGTCGTCGAAAATATCGCGGTAAAAAATAAAGTATCTACAAATCATCGCATGATGATAACATGGCAGACATGCTTTTTTTTAAAGCTTTAATAACTGTAAATGAATATTCCCATAATGGTTTGTGAGCGCAAGATGGAAAGAAGGATAATTTTTTTGTATTCATATTTTTTATTAACTAATAAATTTTTGCAGAGAAAATGAGAAGGAAACTTAAGCATGGAAAATTATTGCAACTTATAGCACTCAATAGAATTTTAAACCGACATAGTTAACTAACAAAGGCCATTAATAAATCATTTTTTATAAAGTATTTACTGGTAATTTTTCATGAAAAGTATAATCTATAAGTTGCATTTAATTGTCTATGCATAAGTTTCCTTCTTACGTTTTCAGCAAAACTTTATTAGTCAATAAAGAACTGTGAAAGTAAAAATTATCCTTCTTTACATCTTGCGCTCACAAATCATTATGGAAATATCCATTTACAATTATTAAAACTTGAAAAAAGCATGTCTGCGATGTTATCGTCATGCGATGATTTGTAGATACTTTATTTTTTACCACGATATTTTCGACGACGATGTTTTTAAACTACGAAGTTTTTGAACGGCTTTATTTTCGACGACGATGTTCTGTACCATGATGTTTTAGGACTGCGATATTTTCTCTTTGCGATGTTTTCTCCCACGATGTTTTGTAGCACGACGTTTTCGCCTTGCGTTGTTTTCTCCGCGACGTTTTCGCCCGCGATGTTATCGGCGGACACCACTAAATTATATTGAAGAAGGTTGGTACAAGTACCAAAGATTCTAAGCACTGCCAACAAAAAACACCCCAGACCATGACTGAGCCGACGTGGCCTTGTACAGTTCAAACCTGACATGTAGGATACATGGTTTCATGAGCCTGACGTCTTATTCTCAGCCTCCCAGTTAAATAGTCTTAATCGAGACTCATCTCTGTATACTACTCGTTTTACTAGAATATATTTTCTGTATTCACTTGCCCAGACAAGACCTGCAACTCGATGGCATACAATGAGCAATGGTACTCTCGTGGATCTACAGCTCCCGAAGCTCATGTGGATGAGCAGCGTTGCACGGTCCGTTTACTGAGTATACGACTGGCATCCTGATTCAGCTGGCCGGTAATTTGAGCTAATGTTTGGCTTCTCTGGCTATGTACAATATGGCTCAGCCGTCTCACACCACGCTGATTCAAGGCTAATTGACCTTTTCAATTTGCTCGATCGATAGTATTTTTTTTCCACCATCCGTGTATTCTCAGTATACCCTTCATACTGTCGACATTAAAAATCCCAGCCCTCTGACGCTTTCGGAGGTTGAATGTCCCATGTATCGAGCACCTACTATCTTTCCGCGATCAAAGGTGTCTAAATTAGAAATTTTACCCATACTAGCAATTGAAACGACTGATTAACAACAAACATAGTACTAGCTATATATGCAGCTACCACAGCGCCCTCACTTCAACATAAATGCAACCAAGCTACGCAATTTGCATTGCATGTCTATCTCTAATTCAGTGGCACTTCAGTGTATTTGCTTGTATTGATTTAATTGGAAATCTATTCGTTATCCTCCAAATGTGGAAGGTCGTGAACTTGCTTTAATGCGATAAAGAAGGGTGGCCATTAAAATTGCAACACTGCTGGTCATTAAAATTGTAACACCATGAAGGAAAGCAAATACTTTATTAGTTATTTATTGCACATAAACAGCATGGCGTGAAGACAAAACAAAATGATTAAATTTGTAAGCATTTTGGAAGTTTACAGGGGTGCGAAACTAGTAGAAACATATGCCACCCATAGCAGCTAAAACAGCCCTTACCCCATTTGGCATGGAGTCAGACTATGCTTGGATGACAGAAATGTGTAACTCTATTCTATGCTGCTTCAAGTCTATCCCACACTTCATCAACCGTATTAGCTGGAAAGAGGTGGCGGGCCAGTCTCTCACTAAACCATGACCAGATGTTTTCAATGGGTTACAGATCTGGAGACCGTGCAGGCCAGTTCAGCAACTGAATAGCCTGTGTATCGAGGAAGGTCAAAACACAACCTGCAACATGTGATCTTGCATTATCTTGTTGGAACATGGCGTTTGGGGGCATCGAAAACAGGGCACAACCACTGGACGTAAGATGTCAGAAATGTATCTATCTGCGTTCAAATTACCGTCGATTCAATCTAGGGATATGCGTATCGTGTACCCAATGGCTGTCCCAACCATCACACCAGGTGCAGGGTCCTTATGCCGATATCGAATGCAAGCAGGCGACGTGCGGTCCCCTCGGACACTCCAGACACGTATACGGCCATCAGAACACTGCATGTATAACCGGGACTCGTTTGGAAAGGCGACATTGTGCCCTTCCTCCAACTTTGTCGTTTGGAGCACCAGAGTTGCCATCTCTCTCTATGCTGCATTGTCAAGGGAAGTTGAAGTAATGGTCACCCAGCAGATAGTCCACGCTGCTCTACACGTCAACGCACATTTACGAACTGATAGTGGGAGTGTTGCAAACATCCCCATTTCCTGACTAATTGTCCGTGATGTGGTCGTTCGGTTTTGCAGGTCTGGCCTCACAATATGTCTGTCCTCTCGAGCGTTGGTCTGGAAGGAAGTTGAGATTCTACATTCTGTTCAGTATTACCCTCAGCAATGACCAGTGCGACCAACGTTATCTCGGAAGGATAGTCCACACTTTCGACAGGCAACGATCCTGCCTCTATCGAATTTCGAAACTTGCTGGTAAGCATTTCCTCTTCTTATTCGAGGCATAACGAGGAAATGCGTTCCTCGCCTGAGCAAATTCGAACCTTAGAAAGCACTTTCGGAATGAGAAATCCACTATACAACTTTGCTTTTATGCAGTGCTTCAGATGTTTCTCCCTCCTGCGTCCTCTAAATGCGCTGAATCATTTGCATATCCCAAATTCTTCTTCTTTTATGTGATTTTGACGTTTGTCAGATCAGACGTTCGTCTTCCTGGTGTCGCAATTTTAATGGCAGCAGTGTACATTCAAATTACAAAATCTATCCTTAGTCCGCACACTTGTTTCCTCAACACAATCAGCTGACAAGAGCAGTAGAAAAACCTTTCTTGAACACTACAACCAGATAAGTAGCTAATTTCCTTGTACCGAGCAGCCTGGAAATGTCTTTTAAAAAACTTTTGTTTTTTATCTTAAAAGCTCTTTTTTTTTATTCAATATAAAATGTTTAAAGATGGGTAAGATCTATTTATTTTTGGTTATTTCTTTTCTTTTCAAAGAAAGGAAAAAAGGGTTTTTGAATCAGATCTTATGTCACACATTCCGTTTCTTTTCCAAAATTCTTGAAAAAAAATAATTGTACAAGTTTAAGACATTGTTTTTATGGAAATTCAAAGATCAGAAATAAAAAAGTTAATCATACTTAAACCAGTTATTCACTATAATAATAAACTTTTAACAACGAAAAAAAAAAAAAAAAAAAAATGTGCAACTAGAACGCAACGATAAGTTGCACTTAAACGAACGAAACGACAATTACCCTCTTCTCTGTGGCTGCAGAGCTACCGCATACACGTGAGTCGAAATCCATTCCATTCCATTTACCACTGTTTATACTGGACGTAACCTGCATGGATTTTCAGGCTTTTTGCCAGTTGTCTTTCTACAAGGCATCCTGGATGTAAATATATCTCAGTAGGTGTCACAACACAGTAAGAGTATTGCAAAGAAGGAAGTGGCACATTACCACTGAGTTGAAAACTTTCATCGAGGGGTGGTATGATATTAATTACATGAAGAATGCAGTACAATGAATGACATGCAAATAAAATACAGTTTCTGACAAGAAGTTCCGAATAAAATACAAATAAAACATAATTGCTATGATAAAGGCTCCGAGTAAAATATCTTGATTGAATAAAATATTTACAGTATTTATATAATTTACAGGTATGCACTAGATGTTCAGCAAGGCATAGTCCTTGCCGAGTCACGTGACGAGTCGAAATTTGTAACTTCTGATTCATAAAGTATTTATCTTTTCGTTCCTCGCAACAACTTCTAACATAAGGAGTTCACCCTCAACATCGTCCGTAGTGACATTTTTCGACGCTAATACTGCCCAGACAACAGCATACAAAGATTTCTTGAAAGGGGACACAGTCCTCCATGAAAAAGTGCTGTCACTAATGCGGTGAATTTGATCATTTCATCTTTAGTCCAGCAAGCACTTGTTCTGTTTTATGAAACAACTGAAAAGACACCAAGAGAAAGACAGTCCTTTAACATAATTACTAACCGGCTAATTTTCTTACTTTCTTTAGCTTTAAATTCCTAGAAAAAAATGTTTCCTTTAGTATTGCATTATAAAATATTGTCATATGGAACTTTGAAAGACGTAATAATTGAGCATTAAATTAAGCCTTAAATGCGTAGTACAACGCAAATCTCGAAACAGAAAATTTTCTCTAGCGTACTAAAAAGTAGTAATAAATTGCTTTAAATTCAGTGGTAAACAACGGATATTCTTTCACTGTGGCTATGACGTGATCGTATGTTACAGAGAGAAATTCATCTAGTATCTAGTCCTTCGAATTGCGAGGGAAAAGGAGAGGAAGGGGGGCGTTCGCTTTGTATGTTATAAATATTTCGTTAGATGAAAGCTGACGCTCTTCAACATGCATAATCCTTTTATGATTAGAGATGGGTAGAAAGATACAGGAAGTGACAGCGCACAGCTCGTTTCGTTTTGAATAACTGACTCTTAAATTAGTGATTCAGTGAACAGTTGTAGATAAAACATAGTTAATAAGGATTTTGTTATATGACACAGTTAAAAAATTATTATTTTTTGGTTCTTACGTATCAACGCAACCACTTTCTGACGCAATATGGCGACGTTTTACACATAGAAAGGTAGAAGTTACATTACTTGGTGCAAGTTGGTGGTTTTCGCGCCTTTTTTTTTTTTTTTTTTTTTTTTTTTTAGAAAGATACCCAAACAATGATGTTTATAGCATGTTGGTGAACATTATCAGCGTATGAAAAGAAAACATACTTTAGTTATTTAAAATGCAAATTTTATTATTTATAAGGATTACGTGATACATTAAAAGAATAAAACACTTACATTCTGATCCAAATCTTTCTGCAATCTTTTTCCGCTGTTCTTCTTCCGAAGTACACAACGATCTGTTTTCGCTTAAAAACAACAGCAGAGAATTACGGAGATTCGGCTTCGTACAAACCTCAGCAGCAGCGGCTATCTAGGAAACGCATTTCCTCGTTATTCCTTTTAGAAAAATTTCAGCGAAATTCTGTATTCCTGCAAGAATTTTAACGCAGTTTCGTTCCTTGTAGGCAAATTCCACAAGCTCATAATTTAAAATTAAGGTAAAAAATATCATCACGGTTTGCTTATAAAAACTGTTAAAGCTTGGAATAAAAAAGAAAGAAAGAAAGCATACGGTAATGGCAGTATTGCTTTATTGAAGATTTGTCGACATGAGCATGGTTGCCGGAAGAATGCTTATGCTTCTGGTTACCAGGGTTTGGCGCATTCTGATAATTTGTCGACTTCCTACAGGCATGTGTCGCATGCATCTCATGCAATAAGGCGACAGTCAAAAACTTCTCGTTTAAAACCTGGATTATGAAGGTCTGAATTAAAAGGCTTATTTTTAAACTTATATTATTCTAAGTTATTTACAAATGCAAAGATTATTTTTTAATTGCTAATTTTTACTTGAACATGTACAAATATACATACGGGTTTTTTTCCGTAAGTTTTATGTCGATATACTAGATTACATGTGATGAAGTTGTGTACGTGATCGCACGAGATCTATGTAAAGTAAAGTAATGGTTACCTATAATTCATATACAAAAAACGTATTATTAACTTTCTTATTGTATTCTAGTTTATAATTATTAGCCTATTTTTATATTTTAGTACATAAATAAACTTAAAGACAATTCTTTAATTAAAGTTTCAAAATTTTTATGTTTTATTTGATATTTTATAAGATGCTTTCGAAAGATTAAAATGCAGAATTTCAACTCCGTATTTGGTTAAAAGTGAGAACTAGAAAGATTAAAATATCTAATCAATAATCCTACTTCCGTCTGGTAGAATAACCAACCAAAGAGATAGCACTTCTATAATCTCTTACTTTAAAATAGACACTTCAAGGTCTTTCCGACTCCCCCCCCCCCAATTTGCAGTCGTAAAATATATCGTCATCATTGTACAGTATTTATTTGCTCTACTGGGTATGAGACTGTGGTTGAAACTAGCCCTCATTCCGGTGCTTTTTGCAAAGCGAAACGCGTTAAATGTAAATGAAGTAGGGGACGAAAATGAGAACACGGAGGAAAATGACATCATTAGCAGGCGTTGTTACCATGGTTATGAGACAAGTCAGCCAGAAAATGACCTTGAAGTGCCTATTCTAAAGTAACAGATTGTAGTTATTTTATCCTTTTATTTGAATAATGGCAGAAATATTACTTAAGTCTATTTTACTTTAATTTAAGTCAAGCACTATTGGGAAAAGGCATTTCCTCTCCCCCCCCCCTTGATTCCAAACCTAAGTTTTCTCTTGAGGCGATTCCAATGAAATTCAGATTTAGAAATAAATCTGACTAGGCGAGCGATCTACAAGTTTTCTAAGCGAACCCCAACTCAAACAAGTAATTTCAGATTATCCTGAAAAAAATTATATCCAGTAACTTCCTTCGAATTTAGAGCAACGTGCTTGTAGTTTGAATCCTTTACTTTTTCTTTTCGTTTTAGGGTTATGCACATCTTAAGTTTTTATTTTCCTATTTTTAAAGCCCTTTAAACACATAGAAAACACTTTTTAATAATTCAGAATATTTCTTTTGAAATCCTCAAAAAAGATATTCAGTGTGTTCATTAAGCGAATTTTATGTCATAACAAAATAAAAAGAATTGCGATTTGATGGAATTATTTCATTTGAAATAGATGTTTAGCTACGTCTTGAATAATTAGGTTTTTAATTAACTTTATTATTAAATAAACTTGTATAAGTATCCATGTGACAATAAATTATGCTGATGTAATATTATATTAAGGTTTTTTTTGGCACTGCTAATTTTAACAGCTCATTTTATACATATGATTTTATGCGCTGCATTTTGAATTTCTAAAGAATTCATTCTTAAACGGTATTCAGAATCAAGAGGATTTTAACATTTGCTGGATTACTTCCAGAAATGATGGAGAGATATTTAAATTAAATTTTGTGTGAACATAATTTGATATGATGTAAAAAATATACCATAGATACAAAAAATATAGCGTACAACGTCATGCACGCAAACATGATCGTACGTTAGGCAAATCGACGATTGAAGATCCACGAAGTCTGCCAAATGGAAGAAAAAATAAAGCTAAAACAAGTATGATTCCGTTTAACAGCTCTCATAACGTGACTTCATGCTGGAAATGAAGCAGTGGCAGTCGGTCCCACTCTCGCAACAACGCTGTCTTCATGTCTTACTGGTTTGCTGGAGGGATGAGTTTATAATTACTCTCCCAAGATTACCCATATATGTTTCATAGAGATAAAATCTGGAAATCTGCCCACCAGCGCCGGAGTGGTACTGAACACCGATAGTTTGGTCGGAGATTCTAATCCCTCGAACGGGCTGTCTGCATGGGTGTTTTCGTAGTTTTCCTTATGTGTAACGTGTATACGATCCGGTTTTCTTTACAAAGGCCTCCACGAAGGCAACCCGCCCCTTAGGAGGATAGCCCTTGAGGCTTTGCCGTAATCACATAAACCAAACCAAAGTCTGGAGATCTAGCTGCCCAAGCCATGTGATTCAAATCCTCCCTTTTCAGAAAATGATGAACCAGGTTAATCCTACGAGGATTGCTCATAAGAATGAGCTGACGACGAATTATACTTTGAAAATCTTCTAAATTTTGAACATTAGAAAGGCCAATCATTACTGTTTAGTATAAATTGTTTCAGACATTAAATGGAATCAGCGTGTCCGAAAATCAGATTCGATCTTTTTATATTAAAAATAATAAAAAAAAAAATTTAATCTTTTGAAACCTTAATTAATATTAAACTCTACCTTTCCTTAATGGTATTTTCTACGAGTTTTTAAACTGCAATCTTAAATTTTCAGATCAAAATTTAAGTTTTCATTTTTCTCTTCTAAGGAAACCTTTCGCCGTCCTCTCTTGTCCGCGAAAATTTCTCCTCAGCGGCCCTTTGTTTTTCGCAGCGTGTAATGTTGTTTTCTCTGTACATACATAACTTTCGTAGTGGATGGATGTAAATTAATATTAATAAAATTATAAGGAAATAAAGCATAATGGAAAAGTAATAGTATCTCTGCTTATTTCTAACAGCAAGGATTAATTTGATAACATCTGATCCAGACGGTCCACTCCTCCCATTTTGTTGTTGTAATCTTTTACAATTATTGGCAGTGACGTAGATAGGGTAGGGAAAGGGGGGCATCTGTCCCTGGGTCCAGCATCCAGGGGGCGCAAAATTGATGTTAAGAAATTTTAAAATGAAATGTTTTCCATTCTTGTCACACAGAAAGGGGTGGAAATTCTTCAGTTCTCCCCGGGCGCTGAAAATCCTAGCTACGCTTCTGATTATTGTTTTTTTTTTACAGTTCTTTTCCGTGTTTCAACATCAGTCATAGAGTTATTATGGACCATACTCATCAAACGTATATCCTTCTCGTCTTTCCAATTCACAACCTCATTTTTTCTCTTTTTCTGTTGAGTAGACGTTGAAGATCTCTCGCTGTCTTGTATCTTATGTAAATGGCGCGAATATTCATAAAACCGGGGAGGGAATTCAATTAGAAATAGAATGCCTGATTAGTACTGCCTTCTATTAGGTATTAGAACAAACAAAAATAAAAATTCAAACAAGTAAACATTTAGAAAGCGTTTGAAACGTTTAAAAGTTTTAAAATGTATAAGAACGCTTGAAGCGCATTTCTGACGCCCTGCAGAAATTTCCCTTCGTCGTCCGTAACGCGTACGCGTTACGGACGACGAAGAGGTTATTCTGAAAAGTGCTTTATTTATTCACCTTTTTAGGGGGCTGAGATTTTATACAAATTTTGCATGAATTCAGTAAATTGATTCGTTGCTAAATATAAATGGAATTTTGAAGAATTTCGCAAAGATATAATGTATTCATATAAAATATTTCGCAAAGTTATACATACGAAAAAATATCTTTTATGTCTGTAATGCTATTTTAAGCAACAATTCTCTTCTTATTATTAATAAATCTTGCTATCCTGGTCAAAGTAGTTAACATTCATTGCGCTGTCTTCTACAAATAAAACCTGTCAATACATTAAAATATCTATCCTTCTTAGAATTCTGATTTTGAGATACATGATGTTAAAAGACAAGTAGAGAAAAATAAATAAATCCTGCTTTCCCTATTTATTTTTGAAATCTTTGTAACATTTCAGATTTAATCCTTACACACTTCCTCTAAAGCTAAAGCCTTCAACTCCAAATTCTATTGCAGCTTCGAATAAGCAGTTCATAAGCGAGCATCAACACAGGAAGACATACGTCCCGCATCTCGCACGTGGCCACCATAATATCAGACCGCCGAAGCGGATCGTGGAGAAATTGAGCCGAATGACAATTAGGGAAAAAGGAGGACCCTTCTTCTGCCCCTCTGCCTGGGCACAATGCTGCCACCCCAACAGCAATTCTTCTGCCCCAACGAGTACTGATCCCACCCTTTTCCCTATCCTGATTTTTTCCCCCATCTTAGCTCATTCTTTGATTCTTTTCCCCACCGGTAGATGGCGAACGTTTGACTTTTGTCTTTCCCGGAAGTGACGCCACTTCTCACGTGTCCCGATTTCCTGGAACTCTATGAGAGAGTTTCTATTGTGGTACTTAAAGAGAACATTTCATAGAATCCTGATTGAATGCAGGGTGTAGGACAATTTTTTTTTCGTTGCTCTTAAAGAGGGATATTAAGTGCCACAAATAAATCAATGATTTATTTTTAAGAGGTGCATGTAAGCAAAAAAGATTTGATTTGTCGGCGTTCCTAAATTAATAAACTCTTCAAACTAATTTTCGGACTTTTATATGTATGTAAAGTGTCTAGTATTAACAGTGGCTTTTTTATGTGCATAAGTTTAGTTGTACGAAAATAGAATTTTAATAGCTTTAAACAAGGTAATCCTTTAAATGAAAATAATATAGCAGGATTTTGTTATCACAATAAATATTAGACTAGCAATATTCTGAAGTATGTTGCCTCGTCTCTTACATTCAACTGGAATTTTTTATGCAAGTACAATGCTAAATGTTGCTACTGGCTTTATTTGTCTAAATCGATTTAATTGCATATAACAAGAATCTTAATTTTAAACTCAGCAAACTTACTATATCAATAGAAATAACACAATAGGATTCTCGCACCACAGTAAATATTAGACTTGTAATTTCCTAAGTAATATTGCCAATTCTCTTGCTTTCAGCTACATCCAAATCTCAAATCACTAGCTCAACTTTTTGTTATTTAATGTAGTTTAAAAATTTTACTACCGTGGTAAATTTGGTAACTTAATTTACCAAGTTTATTCAGAAAGAAAAAAATTACTCTTCGAAAGAAAAATTTAAACATTTTCGAGACTTCATTCCAATAAATAGATTTAATATTTTTAGGAACAGTAAATATACAGTAAAATTCATTAAAATAGTTATTTTTATTTTTATTTGTTTGCATATTTTATTGCACTTGTAAAATTAGAAAATCAGACATGCAAGAGAAATTTCAAGTTTGCTTCTAATTATTTACATTCTTTGTAGCATATAACTTAGTGAATGTTATAAAACAAATTAAGGTTTTTTTTTTTTTTTTTTTGTTTTTTGTAAAACCACAAAATAGAATGCTTTCTCTCAATTTTTTCTATTTAAGATGTATTTTTTTCCCCTTTGCGTTTATTTATTTGAATCCCATTTTAGATAGAATATTTTTAAAGTGCACGGAAACATTTCTTGTGATATAATGCAGAGCAGAATTTATATACAAGAAGACTTGCCATTACGTTTTTTACAACAATAGCAAAAGTTTTGGAGGATTTATACGGAGAAATGTGAAATGGAGAAATAACTTTACATCAGTGATCTGCTGGATTGTGGTAAATCCTCCTTATTGACGAGTAAAAATAAAAGTTCATCAAGCTTTGTTAACAATCCAAGGATTAAGTGTTTCGGAGTGCCTAGGGTAAAGTACGCTCTGAATCCACATTATAAAATTGAAATAAAGAGCAGAATATGAAAGGATGCATAGTCGTTAAGAAATTCAACATTACTTGAAAAGTTTAAAGAGAAGAAACTTGATAATTTGATTAAATATGTTCAACCAAGGAAGTACCTCTCTTTTTCGGACTCCCAGCGATGAATTCAAGTTATCCGCAAAGCTTCGTCATCGCATAAGAAAAGTAGAATATTGACATCATAAAAGAAACCTTATTGCAAACAACGAATGTTCGATGTTTTTCATTTTCTTGCATGTTTTTTGCTTTAATTTTATCCGAATGAGAGCTATATTTCAATATGAGCTACAATTTTTGTTTAAATAAAAATGATAATTGTATTCTTATGGAATAAAAAGCGCGGTTTTCTATAATTATATTAAAGTAAGATTCAGAAGGGAAATATTTTAAGTTTAAATGACAAATGACAGTAGTATAGATGAAGTTTGAATATAAAAGTTTCACCGGTTTATAGGAAATTTATTACTGAAAAGTATTCAAGGGCTGCCTGCTTTAGATGAAATGCTTTCCTTATGATTTATGGTTTCTGTTCAGCAAATATGTAAAAACTGTTTAGTATTAAACTTCATAAGCTATAACAACAACAAAAGTACTTCGGTGTTTTCTGCCTATAAGGAAAATATTAAAATCAGATTACGTTTTTTCAGATCCAGTGCTCTGGAATCCAGATCACGTGAAGCAATGGCTAGAATGGGCAGTAAAAGAATATAACCTACACGAGGTGGATGCTGCTAGATTCAACGTCATTGGCCGAGAGCTATGTCAGCTGACCCGAGAGGATTTCAGCCGCTTGACCAATCCTTATAACGGAGAAGTGCTCTATGCGCATCTCAACTTTCTCCGCCAGAGTAAGTACATCGATTTTTATGACTGTCCCCCTGCTGTGAGATCCCCACCACCACACGAACAACCCTAGTATCATCACCCTGTTCTTATATTATGGATTATAACAGCGAAAGTAAATAGGAGTGTCGATTATTTTATGCATTTCTGCCATGGAAAATATGCTTCCGCCGAATGATTTCGAATTTTGTGATGGTATAAGACAAGTGGGGCCTGTTCAAATATTATCAATCTGGAGGAAATATTTTTATCTCTATCATACACTTATATGCTAAAAGAGGCGACATAATTGTGTTTGAATATTTTGTTGTAATCTTATCTCTCTGCGTTTTACTTACATTATAAACAAAAATAAATATTAGTGTTAACCATGCATCAGATCATTCGCTGCAGAAATGATTCAATTCCTTCCATAGTTTTGTAATCCCGAAACCTTTTAATATAGAATTTTTTGAAATTATTTTATTTCACTTAAGAAGTTGTTGAATATCTTATCGACTTATTATTCAGATATACGCTTATTACATGTCAATATATCAGAATAAAGTACTTGTACAGGTACTTAATTTTTAGTCACTTGACATCAAAAAAGATGTTGTTGTTTAAAAAAGCATTTACTTGCTAAAATACCTTTACCGTCCCAGTCGATATGTTGGTTAGTGATGACTGGTTGTCACAACTGTCGGTATGATTCCCAGCAAGGTTTGGTTATTTGTTTCACCTATCTGTAATACTGGTCTTCATCGTATTCAATCCGCAAGGGATGGAATGTAAGAATACGACCTTGTGGGATGCTTTAGCTAATTTTTTTGGTGATGAGATACTGGTATGATAAATAGCCTTCGTCTTCCCTGGCAAATGCTAAATGAACAAATGGCTGGTGGTTAGGGGTACAATAATAAAATACTTATCGATTGTTTGAGCGATTCTCACCTTGGATTAAATCAAGAAAATAAATTATTACTTAATTACAAAATATTACTTACTAAAAACATTTTATTGAGGCTTGCAAGAGAGATATAAAATTTGACTATTCTCAAGTCAAAAGAATGACTATTTCTAAATAATACATGCATTAGATTTACTTTTGGTCTTTTAGATTTACACCAGAAACGGTGTAAAATCTAAATTTGGAAGACCAAAAGTTGAGTTAAAAGAGGTTAATACTTGATTAAAATATTTTTACTTAATTTAATATGACAGAACGTGTTGAAATAAAATTTAAATTAACGTATAACCAAATTTTAAATTAATCATTTGAAGCATATGGAAGAGAAGCCTATGAATTTAAACTCAACAAGTAAATGAACTTCAATTTTAAATTGACTAATATAAAACTCTGTACATTTCGACAAAAGCCAATACAAGATCTTCCGTTTTCAAGAAGCAAAAATTTTCTTCCTTTCCATAAACTAAATATGCATTTGTTTGCGTAATATTTACTTAGCACCTGAAACATTTTTGCTTTTCATTCGAATTGAGCTGCGGCATGCAACAAAAGATTGAAAAATTTGTATTTCAAGCCTTTCGATATATATACGCCTTAAAGCACCCTCAAAAATTTTAAAGGGAGTAGCTTTGAGCATACCAAGTATTCGAGAGATGCTGCTCGATCGGTATGCACCTTCACATTTTTTGCTTTTTCTCTTGAGAAACTGAAAATATGCTACTAAAGGGAAGACCTCGAATAAGTAAGGCAGAAAGTCGAATGTCTTGTTTGCTTCTTGTTATAAAATGCTGACCCAGGTATGTTCATGAAAAATGTAAAAATTGCAGACGAATTAACAGTAACTCAACGTGCTGTCAGGTACAGATTCTATATATGAATCTATGATATAATAAATGATCGGTTCATCAATATATAAAGAATGATAGGTTGATTAAGAATGATAGGTTAAAGAATGATAGGTTATGAATGATAGGTCCAAGATTAAGTGTTGTTGAAGTTTTGGGCACAGTCAATTCTATAAATAATTTCCATAAGGAGGAACAGAAGAATATTTTATCTCGTACTTTTGCTTTTCTCAGTTTAAATAGAAACTTACTAAAACAGAAATAACATGTTTCTGGGCACATTGAGCATATAGTACATATATCTGTATGTGTGTATAGGGCCATAGAAAAATTATATTTTCGAGTATTATGAGCATGTACATGTATGTGTGTATATGAGAAGAGAGTTACTTCGAATTCTGGGATTAGACTGGAATAAATTGCTTAGTTGAGGCAAAGCTCATGAGGGCCACCTGCCTTAAGGAAAGGATCTTTTCGTAAATGTCGATTGAAAGGAAAATGCTTCGTATGTAGTTACAAATAGGGAAAACCATGAAAACTCTCACGCAGCAGCTAATTCGCCGGAATTCCAACACGGGCCAAAGAATTAGTGTTCAAAACTCGGACCGCCTGGCCGCTGGAAGGTTTTGGTTAATGTGAGGTCTATAATTTATTTTCGTATAAAGCCTTGTATGTCTGAGTTATTATTGATGGCAGACATTAGCAGACAATTCTGCAACAATATTTCTACTTCCCATGATCTGCCTTAAGCCCTTGTAAAGGTGATTTCTCCAGCATTCTAAGCTTGTCGTCATGTTTCATTCTGCATGATTCGTCATATTTTGAATTCATAAAATTGAAATCCATGGCTTGGACATTGTCCCAACTTTCTAATCTCACTTTTACTTAATAATCCATTTCGCGCTCGAAAGAAAAAGCTGAAAAAAGCAAAAGCACCGAGCAAAACATAAGCATAAAAGCAATTTTCAAAAATGCGTGAATCAAATTTTTATCAAATCCTTATGAGCTTAGGCAAGTTAATGCAAGGCTGCAAAAGTAAATGCCTAAAAGTTCCTGCGAAGAATAATAACTAAAAACACATATCTAAATATTTGCTCTAATGCATGTACTGTTTCTTATTTTAAATTATAAATCAAATGAAATAACTTATTAGTTAAAACAATTCTTTGTAAATACATAGAGAACTGATTTTTGTTTGTTTGCTTATAACAACATAAACAAAGTAACTACTAAAAATTCATAATTATTATCCCTACTTCCCAAATGAAAAAAGGCACGCAAATAATTTTACAATATATTCATTTTCGTTAGTTTGTGTTATCTTTCTATAGACAAGTATGTTTAGTGTTTCAGATATATGATGTGAAGGAACGTGTTTAAATTTTTACCAAATTTTATTTGCTTGGTATATCTGTTTTTTGCTTAATAATATTTTTGGGAATGAAGTTGTACGCGATCTACTGCTTTTAGCTAGTTCGTTATAGATTCGTACTAAAAAATAATCAGCAAAGGCAAAACACAGAATAGAACTAAAGCTAATATTTAATGTATATGCGTGAAGTTGACACAAGAGTTTGGTGTAGTATTACTAGACTGTATAGCAAACAATAAAGGAAAGACATACAAAAACACATGTATTACAACCATCACATAGCGAAAGACCAAATGCGCCGGAAGACTCTGCAATGGGAACATCACGCTAATAAATCATATGATACCCTCTAGGTTTAAAGCAAGCCTGACAACGGCAAGGCAAGCTGGCAATAGTGTCGTTGATCGCTTGTTTTGGCAGTAGCAGCCATTTCTGTAGTAATGCATAGCAGAGCTTGTGTACGGTGCCTGATGGCCCATTGCGACCTACTATCCGTCGTCCCGACATGTCCCATGTATGCTCTATAGGATATAGGTAAGCTGATCAGCAGGCCACCGCAAATGTAGGAGCATTTCCCTCTCCAGATAACGCCGCACCACTCGAGCTCTATGCGGACGGGTGTCATCGTCATAATTATCTCGTCGATACCCACTGCACGATAAAAGGACACACAAGAGAGCGTAGAATTTCGTCGTGATATCGGATGGCTGTGAGGGAACCATGAGGCATCACTCAGAGGTCGGTATGGCTGCTCGTTGTTATCCTAGCCTATACATGTAAACCTCCTCTTCTGCAATGGTCTCTTTCAACGATGTCTTCGGCATCGTTGTATCGTTGAGAGTATCTTCGGCAGTCGCCATTTATTTACCTTCGGGAATTCTGGATGCTTAGTTCAACTGTGATATTCACGGGTTCAATTCAACCGCTCTCTGACCTGCGATTGGGACAAAGCAATACAAACCACAGGTCGTCAGTCCACCTTCGTGCAATAGACGCGACACAGTTTGGCGGGATATGAGCCGTCCTACAGCAGCAGAAAGATGAAACTCCAGTTGCCGTGCTGTTAATGAATACGGCGTCTTGCACATAGCAGCAGGAAAGGATCGTCTGCCACTGTGGTAATCCTTCGGTGTTCAGATCCACGTCTTCTACAGAAGTTTAATCCCTTTGGTAAAAATCACACAAACTATTGATAAGATTACGATGCACATTCAACCCTCTCGCAACAGCGGATTGTTTTGCACCAGATTGCAACACCCCGACAGCCCTCCAACGCCTTTGGTTTCTTCGGCTTATGCTCTCCGCCTTGGTTATCTCGGATTACACGTACCTACCGCTGCTTGCGAACTGAGGCATAGGTTTGAATGCTTCTTTTGTGGCGTGACTGCGGTATTGCGTTTTATGCTAATTTTGGTTGCCTAATTGCATTTGGCGATGCAACCTCTACCTCATAAGTAAATTGTATGATTTAATTCCTCTTTTTACATTCTTATCTTTTCTTTTAGCCGTTTGTTGCTAAATTTTTTACCACAATTGTATTTTAGATGGCGCCCCTAAATTTAGTTGTTGTTTTTCTCCCCGCCATTGTATTGCCCGTTCAAATATGAAAACTGTTGAATTTTTCTTTTAGTTTATGAAACTATTATTATTGAATTATGAAGCCACTGAAATTTAAACTTTATGAAATTAAAATTTTGATGCGTTATTAAATTAATTAATGGAACCATTTTGATTTCTGTATGCTTATTGACTTTGTTTTGGCTATACTGGTATAAATTCATAATGCAGATGGTTGACCGACTTATATGAAAACAGCCCTTTTAAGAGCTATTACTGCTTTTGTTTTGTAAAACTGAAAGGACTTTAAATTTAATGGAATTAAAAATGCAATGGATTATTAAATTAAATTATGGAATTATTTTCATAAATGTATTATTAATTGTATACATTTATTTTCATTTTTAAAAACAGCCTTTTAGCAACGCCTTCTAAGAAATAACTAACCAACTAAAAGATATAGATCACATACTATATCTTTTTTTTTGGGGGGGGGACAAGAGGTCTTGTACAGAAAGGTGTTAAACTCAAAGCCGCCCAGATGAGATAGTGGCTAGCGACGCTGAATGTCGTAATGAAGGGCTCGTGTTCGAATCCTAGAGAAGGCGTGGATGTTTATAAGATAAAGTGTCTGTCCGGCAAGGGGGCAGTGAAAATATAAGAGGCGTCGAAATCTTTTCGAGAAGTCGATGGTCGGGAAGAGGAATGGGAGAACCTCAAAACGCACCCGAATGTTGAACGGGCTTCCACTCGAGATGGAAACTCTACAGTTTGCAAAGCCCCGCCAATACCTAAGTTATGTAAACTGATAATTTAGAATGAAAAATTATTAAAAATTCATTTATTTATCTTTTTCTTCCTCGATTTCATATTACAAGTATAAAATTTCATATATAAAGTAGAAATGATTGTTTAAAAAATTCGTTGAATAGAATTTAAATACTACATTAATTTATTGATACATCTTAATTTTTAAACCCAAAAGCCTTAAATGATTCCTAAAATGATTATTGAGGTCACTGTTTCGAGGTAGCATTTTCTTTCGCGAGTAAATATTCATATGTATTATAAGGGAATAAAAAACAAAAATAAGAAATATTACTGGCTATTAAAGTATCATTGCCATGAAAACTAAAAAAACTGGAAAAATACCAGGACTGTGAGATACTTTCTCACAGAAAGTTCATTACTGATGCATTTACTTATTTGCCGTTGCGAATTTTAGGATTACGTAATTTAATTAGTTCTCCAAATGTTACTGTTTTAATTTAAAACTTTAAATGTAATTTTAACTATCGAGATTCCGGAAGATAAATATGATTTAAAAACATTTCTTATCTAAAGTTGTCGATGCCATGTTTTTTAATAGTTTGTGATTTGCTTTTCCATTTGCAGCCTCAGAAGCTTCTTTGCCTCCCGCTTCCAGGGAGAAACCTCCAGTATCTGCTCAAACTGGCTCTCCTCAGATTTCTACAGGTTAGTGTTCTTGTCTTCTTTCTATACCGTTCATGCATAGAAAACTGCGATTTTTGAAACTGCGATTGAGAAATTTAGATTGCTTTTAAATAACCGATGGAAAAATTATAGTGATTTTTAATGAAAAGTAGTGTTTTGAAAAAAATTCTTGCTGCATTAAACTTGCTGTTTTTGATACAAAACATTATAGTAATTTTCATATAATAATCGCTATGAAAAGAAATTGAAATTCTACTAAATATTTGATGAGAAATTTAAAATAATTCTAATGCAGATATTTTTAAATATTTGGCAAAAAGCTTTCTGTGGTCAAACTATTTCGAGGACTCTTAAAAGCTGAATTATTAATTTGGACAAATATCAGCATAACTGGACCTGATTATTAGCATAAGCAAACAAAATGTGTTTTAGATAATTAGTAATCATTAAATGAGTGTGAAAAAATGTGATAGTTAATTTTTATGTTAAATTATTTTTAAAAATCAATAAAATAAGTAAATGATTAATCAAAAGTTAACTTCTAAGCGGTGCTCTGAATCGAGAACTTCAAGGGAAAATTCCTTAACTTTACGCTAATTTGTAACTAATTTCCAAATTTATGCTAAGACATGGAGGAACGAAAGAATTTTTTAAATTTTAATTCACTTCATTTTTTTAAATTTTATTGTTAATACGAAAAATTTTGTTATTAGTACACAGAAAAAATTATGATAACTGATTAAATAACTTATTACTGATTAAAATATTAAATAACTATTTCAATAGCTTTAGTAATATAAATGTTATATTACAGTTTATTACAGTTTGTATTATTTGTGTTGTTTATACAATCGAATTGAAATTTGAAATTTTAAATGGCTTAGAAAATCCTCGTAATAACTTATTTTCTTGAGTAAACTTTATAATGTACATTATTTTCAACCTACACTTTCGGAGCGTAACATCAATATATATCAGACTTAGTCTGTAGGAAAAATAAACAATTTAATTTTGCACCTTGAATGAAGAAAATGAATTGATATGTGCTGTGGAAACCCCAACATTATATAGCGAGAAGGAAATGAAATCAATTCTGTCACGTAGTATTTTCCCACAATCTTATGTGAGCCAAAAAATTCTGTGTCATCTAAGTGTCGGAAATGATCTAATCATGGGGACTATTTACCGCTCCGCGATCCCACGAGCGTAGGGTCAGATTAGGGATGCTCCAACGTTATCACGCGTCACAAGTAATTCATCCGTGACGGTAACTTGATGAGAAGCGTGCTGAAGCTTTGCCTGACTTGTTTTAAATGAATAGATGGTCTGCTACCAGCTGTAGCAAATATAACTATAGCAAGTTGCACGCGATTTCCTTCAAGTGTTATCATCACGCATGCTCTAATTATCGACCGTATACTAATGAATAAATATATTTTAAGTGAAAAAAAAAGTTGTTTAAAAATATAGCAATCACAGTTCGTTCATCTATTCGAAATGAAACAAATAATACGATCATCTTGGCAGTGTGTACAGTTAAACACCGGTTCATGGATTTAATTTGTCCCTGAAGGCTATTCGTCAATCGAAATGTTCGTAAACCGAACGATTTTCCTCATTAATGTAAAATTATTACTTAGCCCATTGATCACTGTTGATTGTTTAGTTAAATTTTGTAAAAATAGTTCGTACAGAAGCTCATAAGCCAAAACCCATGGGGATTCTTAAATATAAAACAAAAATGATAAACATAGTATATAAATAAAATACAAGAATACTTTATTTAATTTTAGTATAACTGTTCGAAGAATAGTGGATAGAGGAGTGAAAAATGTTAAGAGAGATGTTATTGCAAGCAGAAGAGAAACATGTCAAGTTAAATATAAAATTAGTAACCTAACAACCTTCAGTTTAGGGTAAATTAAAGTCTGACGAAGAGGGACCTATACCTGTCTGCCCTCAAAATCGATTGAGATCTTGACCTTAATTTACCCCAAACTCAAGGTTGTTGTCTTATTAATTTTAAGGGATGTTAATTGTTTGCACGCAAAATTTTGTTCCATAAAAATATCAAGAGCATTTTCTTTTATCTTTTTATTGCCTCTATGTGACATTTGATTCTATTTCAGATTCGTTAAGCTGTCCGTTCTTTTCACTAAAAATTTATCTTCATTTGTTGTTCCCTCCGTTTTAAAATGTTTAAGTGAGACTTAGCTTTATCATTGAAAATTATTACTCTACTACTACTTTATCAGTGACATCATGACATGAAAATTTGTGTCTTGCCCCATTATGCAGAAATTTCGAGGGTTAGAGTGTTAAGGTACTTTTTCATTCTTCATTTTCTTCATAAGGCATTTCTTTCAGAATCACCATCCATTGCTGCTTCTGATACTGCTGCAGTTTGTTTCATTAAGCTAATTTTTGTAATCCTCCAGTAGCTGTTCTATGTCTTGATTACTAATATCTAACCGATAGTTTTACCTAGAAACACGATCTCATAGGTAACAAAAAACGTCCTCAGTACTTCGGCATGCAATCTCATCTGCCCCATAATTTTCTTTAGGTCGAATTCATACTCTTGTAAACCAATCAACAACCAAATGTTTATTGATTTCCAACTTTAAACCCCTTAAGGCCCTAATGTATAGCATAAATTATCACAATTATAGAAAGCACAAATTCTTACAAATATCTTGATTTAAATTTTCTGGAAACAACATTTTAAGGGTAAAAGTTGAGAAATACTCATAATAATAATTCATAATTTATTACTTCGCAATTCCGATCAGCTAACTGAAAAAAATTCAATCTTAAAGCCTGTGAACACATTTTATGTACAACCATTCATTATAGAGTCTGATCAAAGGCCAAAAGCTAGTAACAATTTCTACTCTTAATTCTTTTTTTTTTTTTTTTTTTTTTTTTTTTTTTCAGTTCAATTGCGATTATAGGTTGAGTGGTTCTAAGCTACAGCGACAATCTAACTGTTCAATCATGTTTTATAAGATACTTATTTATATTCTCACATTCATGCGGGTGACTTGAAATGATTTAAAATAAACAAAACTAATTAACTCTTTGTTATCCGTTCATTCTTTCTTCCACATCTGTAGAAGTAAACAGAAGTCAGAAAAAGATTTTATAGATTATATAAAATAAGAAGTAGAATCTCGCATGTTGTTTAATTTATCCTCTAGTGTTATTTATATTTATAAAATTTTTTGTCATACTTTCGGAAATTTCAATATGCGCTGCACATTTGACTAGTACATTTGCTAAATCTCTATTTTTTATGCGTGTTTAAATATTTGCGAACAAGTCAATATTGTTCTGCAAAGTAAAGTAATTGAACATATATCATAAGCTGCTGAGCATTTTAAGCATGTTAAGAATAGTAGTTTATAAAATACTCTATTTTACTTCCTTGTACGAAGTAAAAAGGAAGTATTGTAATCGCGAAAAATTTCGGGTATCATATTTCAACGAAAATATCCATTTTGACCGCTTTCGAATGCAATTTAACAATGTTTTTGCGTTACATCTGTACGTAAGGAGAGAATAAAGGACTCTTTTCACCGAAAAAAATTATAAAACAGATTTGAAATGAATTCAAGAGAGATTTTTTCGTAGCCTCTGTATGTACGTACTCGCATAACTCAAAAACGAGTAGCTTCAGAACGTTGAAATTTTGTATATAGGACTGCTATAATATGCAGATGTGCACCTCCCATTTTGGTTGCAATCGGCCCCACTAAAAGTATATATATAGATACATACCCACTCTTACTCGGCTCAGGGAGTTCAGTTTCTTTATTTTTATATGTTTGTAAATTGTGCATTCTTTGCTTCAAAAATGATTGAATTATGTTGTTCTAGTTAAGATTTTTATGCCTTTAGTTAACCTGCATACAATAATTGTGGAATTACCAATAATTTAAAAGCTTTTTAAGTGCCGCTAAGCCTAATTTTTGAGTACCATGACAGCCATGTTTGTTTACATTTAAAACTTAGGAGAATAGTGGATTTGTTGCCAATCTAGAGAAACTAAGCTTCGCAACAACAAAGTAACGTCTTATTTTCTTATTGCTAATTAAATCATGCTTAATTCATTCTGAAATTATCATTTAAGTTATTAACTTGCTTTTGCAAAGAAACTGTAATTTTAATTGTAAAATTTTTTTAAAAATTGTTTTAGCTATACTTGGTGTTTTATATTTTTCTATATCTTTCAATTTTTAATGAAAATGTTTCGAATTTTTATGTATTTTTGCCTTGCTGCGAAGTGAGGATTGAATTAATTAGTAGTGCAAGCGCATTAGGTAAGCGGCGCTGAATCGTGTGTGAAAAACAGTTTTTTTTTCCATTTATTTAATTTCTTTTATACATCGTTTTAGATTTATTATGGTATTTGAATAGAACTTGTGGTAATTCTTCAGATAATGTAATTTTTGTGCACTCTGAGCTATGAAACGAATGAGATGTAATACTGCTAAGTGAACCTAGCGCCGAAATGTCGCTATGGTAAATAAACATAGTGAACTTTAAAGAGTGCATTTATTTTTAATTAAATTGACGAAGTAGATTTAATTAAAAATTCGTTAACTGTTAATTCAATATGTTTAAAAGAAATGCAGGAAAATTGCGTATAATTTAATATTCCGTATAAGGAAGTTATGTAGTGCACACATCAGATTTTTTACGTATACTTATGCATTTTTAAACAATGCAGTGAAAGTACTGGCACAAAGCATAGCTGAAATTAATCACATTAAAAGTCACTGGAATATAGCTGAATGTAGTTGAAATTAGCTGTCAGCTGGTATATAGCTGAAATTAATTACACCGAAACGAGTATGCATCAATATTACTCAAAAAAGACATAAACAATTTCAGTAAAATTTAAAATTTAGCTGTTGCAACCAAAGGACTCATACTTTAATTTATGAGTCAATTGTTGGATATAGCATTAATTAAAATATCACAGTATCCTTTTGAATTTTATGTTCTAAAATTACTTTCTATCAACAAAAGATCAATATCTTGCAGTCAACCAAGTAATTGGGTAACCAAGTCCAAGCTAATGTTTCTATTACAAACCAATAGCTCCTAGATAATTGAAAATGATTTTGATGTCACTCTCATCCTCAGCTCCCACAGAGAGATACTATCACTAGCGACGCGACTGACGACCCCCCCTATAAAGTGGATTAGGGCACTTTGTGGCCACATAAACAAGGCCGAAGCGTGTAAAGTATCTTTGGATGGAGTATCATAGAATAACCGCTAGTAGGTTGACTTATCGATACAGAACACGATACCGTTATCAAGAACCAAAATGGGTAGATGCACATATACATGAATTTCTCTTTGGGTGGGTATATCAAAGTGGAGCACGTTGGCAAATGCTGTTGCATATGTAGCGTTGAAAGATATCGTTTAATCGTTTATCTATAATAAAATAGTTAATGTATATGATGCTGTTATCTTTCTCATGTTCCTGTTTTATAAAATACTTATCTGGATGTTATACTTAAAGCAATATTTAACATCCCTTGCTGATGTTTATAATTATTATGCTTAAAAAGGGATGATCATATGCCGCAATGCTCTTGAAGTAATAATGGATTTCATATTTATTACCAACATTTCAATCTGTTTCTAAATTTATGAAAGTTAATGTTTTGAAAAACGAATTTAGAAATGTAATTGTTTATAGTGCATTTGATTTAATTCTACTTAGAATCCTAATTATCGTGAGTAAAGTAACTGGTATTTGCTCAACAGCTAAAAACTCACATAAAGTAGAACAGACCGACTTTTTAAAGAGACTTGTAAGAGTATAAAACCTCACTTGTAGTATAGTATAAGTTTTAAACTTTTTTCATATCATAATAAATTCAATGTTATACTAATAAACAAAAAACAAATTTTTATGATAGGTGTTGCTTACTGCATCATAATTAATATAATACTTTTAATAATAAAAATAAGCATTATAGGAATTACTATTTAAAATAAACTATTTGTCTTATTCTGAAACCTAAAACATTGAAAGTTGAAAGGCGACAAAAGCAGCTTATTTTATGAAACATTTTGCAAGTGTGGCTTGCAAAATTTTTCATTTTAAAACTCTTGTTGGATCTATTTCCTTTTTTCAGGTTATATGTATCCATGTTGCAATATTCTGCAGTAAATGAATGTACTATCCTCCCACGATATTAAACATACAAAACTACTATTTTAGAGGTTTTGCCTAAGTTACTGTTTGTGCATTTTTGAGCTCTCAGTACAAAAGAACAGCAAAATGCTTACGAATTATAAGTGTAGTGTATTTGTATAAGGCAGAACACTTGCTAATTGGCAATTTTCCGCAATCATTTAATGAACTAACTTGGCAAATGAGAAAGGTTTATTTTGGTTTGGTTTGATTTATTAATTACGGCAAAGCACACTAGGGCTATCTGCCTAAGGGGAGGGATGCCTTCCTGGAGGACTTTCTAAGGGAAACTGTGTATACGAGATACACGTTACACATGGGGAAAACCACGAAAACGCCCATGCAGCCAGCCCGTTCGCGGGATTCGTACCTCGGACCGAACTACCAGTGTTCAGCGGCTTTACCGCTCGGCCGCTGGTGCGCCGCAAAAGAGAAATGAAAATTCCTTTAGTGGCGTCTATTAAGATCTAAAAGTTACAATGGATGTATTTTCTAAAATAAGAAGATATGTTAATCGATTAAAACATTAAACATTTCTCCATTCCATAAACATGACAAAAATCTTTCTTTTATCACTTAAATTTGCCTCGCAATGACCAAAGATATTATATTCGTACAATTCAGGAGCGGCCGAGCGGTAAAGTCGCTGAACACTGGTAGTTCGGTCCGAGGTTCGAATCCCGCGAACGGGCTGGCTGCATGGGCGTTTTCGTGGTTTTCCTCATGTGTAACGTGTATACGATCCGGTTTTCTTTACAAAGGCCTCCACGAAGGCACCCCGCCCCTTAGGAGGATAGCCCTAGTGTGCTTTGCCATAATTAAATACATCACCACACCACCGTACAATTCAGGACAAAAATAATCGTATTCGATTTTGGTCACAAAAATTGCCTAAGTTATTCTTAAAATGAAGATAAAATATTTTCCAGAAACGTAATGCAAAGAAATATATTAGACAACAAAGTACAGAGAAAGATTAGACACGTGAGAAAGGAGGAGAGAAAGAGAAATTTAATGATGAAAAACATTACACAAACAAATAAAAAAACGAAAAAAAATTATAGTGAAATTAGGGTAAATTAATTAATAAAATATATAAAAAAACTTTTAAAATTATATGCTTTTAATTAAATATACTAAATTACAGTATTTAAATAATTTTTATAATATTCCTGGTTATATAAAACTAAAATAGTGGGATTTCAGACAGATGATTTTAAATAAAAATTGTTAAAGAGAAATTTAAGCAAACTGAATTCAATTATTTTTATTATATGTCCTTTCTGTACTGTTATTTCTGTTGTACTTGAAATCTGTTAATGACTTGATTCAATTGGTATAAGAGAATAAGACAATTTTGTTAAAATGATTTACTTATCATTTTTATTAAAATTATCATTTATTTATTGAAAGTTATATTCAATACGTTTAAATGTCTATTTGAATAAATAGATCTCGTCATCAGGGGAAATTATAGGATTGATAATAATGAAGAACTAAATCTTTTCTTCTAAGATCTACCCTTATTTGAAACTGCATGATAGCTAAAAATATTGAACAAATTTTCAAAAACCGCCAAAGTTCATCAAATTAAGCTGTGGATTTTTCGAAAAGCAGTGAGTGGATGATTGATTCTTGCTCTAATTGAAACTGTAAAGGTAAATATTTTGAGGTGATTAGTTTGAGAGCCAAATATACAAGAAATGCAAGATTTGCAAGAAACATTCAACATTAAGTAAAGGAATATATGTGTAGAATCGGTATTTACTGTCTAGGAATATGATGTTTGTAAACTTACTTCCCATGTGGCTGTCTAGGGGCTAATAAACTAGTCCGATTTACAAATAACTTGGATATTTAATGAAACATGAATAGTTGCTACAAACTACAAAGTAATTACATACGTAGAAGGAAATAGATGAGATTATTTACAGATGAAGAGAAGGAATCGTCTTTACATTCAAACATCTTTTAATCGCGTCATCGTCTTAATGGCGGAATAGTCTGCCTTCTATCATCGGAAAAGTAAAAGATTTATTCTCACAGCTTGTCGCGTCATCCGATTATAATGAACGATGCCATCCCACAAATGCTCGTCCATCCTGATGGAATGCGGCCTCGTATTCTCGTAACACCACCATCTACATCTAGGGATCTGAAAAATAAAATTAAAAAAAAAAAAAAAAAAAAAAAAAAAATTTTTTTTAGTCACTATTGAGGGAAAAGTAGTCGTCCTAAATGGTTTATTTCAGCCATCTTCCCTTATCATCTTAACATCCTCAGAAATAACGGCTTTATCTTTTCTTTAATGCTCTTTCAGTGTTCGTTCATCTTTAACAGTCTATCTGAATACATACATTTCACAAACACGTCTTCTTTGATGTTGTCTGGTACAATTCGCCTGGATTTGTCTTTACATACGTCTTAATATCGTCTGAATGCGTCTTCTTAGATACCGTCTGGATACGTCTTCTGAATGCGTGTTAGATATCTTCAAGATCCGTCATTCGAATGCGTCTTCTTAAAATCGTCTTCTTCAAGCCGTCTTCCTTCATATATTTCATCCTTAGACATCGTCTTCAGTCTTCTTAAATTAGTTCCCGTCTTTAAAATAATAGTCCATTAGTCAAATCGGGAGAAATTTGTCAACTTGGGAAAAAGTCTATAATCAGAAATCATCAAAATCGGTATTTCATTGTCAAAGCCTTTCGGGTTTCTACCTATATCTTCTAAATCTGCTTTTTCGCTTCTTTTTTCTCACCTTCTTTAGTTTCTTTTGTTCCGTCTTTGCTTTCTGTATCAACGTCGTTGTCGTCAGGTTTTCTGATCGACTTCTCCTTTTCAATCTTCTCCTCTTCGTTGGTCTCTGTAGTTTCTTCGTCTCCAGTGGCTTCTTTTGCCTCTCTATTGCAAGGTATTTTACTGAAATTGTTCTAGTAGAATTCGCATTTGATTCATCATCTTTAGCAAATGACTCTTGTTCGGGAAAATGCTTCTCCTCAGAATCTCCTTCTGCAGTGGCGTTTCTCCTCATTGCCTTCAGAGCTAATTGCATTGTGCTTGAGTTTCCTTTTTGCACTAATTCATCTTTAATAGCATCATTTTCATTTACAGCAGGATCTGCATCACTCTGGACATCATCAGAATTCACAATCGGGAAATCAATGCCACTTGCTTTGATTGTAGATGAAGTATCCAGTTTGATACATTCTGTGCTGTAACAGGAACTATTCTAACAGGATCAGTTTCTGGTTTTGGAAGCAAAAAACCATAATTAACAACTTTTTCAAATCCTTCTTCAGAACCATTTCCATTGCAATAAGCATTTTTTTGCTCTTCAGAATCATTCTCAGATTTCTTGTTTTCTGCGATAACACAAATATTTGATCTAAATGAAGAACCATCGATTTCGAATTCACCATCAAATTTTCCTATAGGCTTAATTTTCCCATTACCAAACCCCGTTAACTGTAGATCTGCCGACTTAAGTTCAGGAGAACCTATCTTCTTATATATATCTTCTCGGATTAACGTTACCTGACTACCAGTATCTATTAAAGCATCAATCTGCAAATTACACAAATTAACAGTTTTATGCATTTCTTTCTGACAAGTCTGAGTTATTGGAGTAACAGCTTTGGCATCTTGGATATTTTTAGATGATGTTTTCGAACAATCTACGGCTTTGTGTCCAAACAAATCGCATTTAAAACACTTAATCCTTTACTCTTATTGTTACAAAAATTCGACTTATGGCCTAAACTTCCACAATTATAACACCTTGGCTCTTTAATCTTACTAGGTACAGCTCGTGTTTTATTTTGTGTGTTAGTACTTGAATAACCCTTATTTTTCGTATCTGGAACGCGAATTTTCTCATAAATTTTTAATTTCACTTTGAATTCAGAAATAGTTTTACACCCGTACAAAACAATTTTGTTACTACTCTGATCTGGTATCCCATTGATTACATAATCAAGAATTGATGAATCATCAACAGAACCGCGACTGGCTATTTCACGCATGGCAATTAAATATTCGGAAAGTGATTCACCATGTTTCAAGTGTCGTTTTTGTAACAAATAATGAAGTTGTGCACTGTTTATTTTAGAACCAAATTCAGATAAAAGATTTTCTTTTAATTTGTCCCATGATATTATACCCTTCAAAGACCTAATAAATACTTTAGCAGAACCAGTAAACAATTTTTTAGCAAACACAATTTTCTGTAATTCTGATAACTTAAATAATTTAAAAGATTCTTCTAAATCACCAATGAAGGATTCAACTGGATATGTATCAGTGCCATTAAATTCAGAAACAGTTTCTAAGATATCACGAAAAAGTAGGGAAATATTGCTAGGCATTATAATGTTTTCATTCACCGAGTTATTTATGGGAGGTGATTCTGACCGAACAGAATTAATATCATCATTTTTATCAGAATCATAAACACTTTCGTTTTCAGATAACTCATCATCGTCACCACTTTCGGATTTTAAAAGCTTAAAATCACAAAGACTATTCAATATTAAATCACAGTTTTTATCAGGATTTGAATCATAATTAAGATGTAACAAATTACACACAGAAATGAAATCATTTGCAGTAAGAGTTTTAAGTAATTTTTGTTTTGTTTCTTCAATATTAAAATCAGATGGAAAACCACAAAAGTTACGCAATCTAGCTCTATTTTTTCGATCACCCAAAGTGCCAAACACAATTTGATGTAAAAGTTTAATTGACTTAGTAGGCCAGTCATTAAAGAATTTGAAATTCTAGGAATAGAATTTAAGGTAGTCATCTTAATTCACAGTATCATAGAACACTATTCTTAGAATGTGGAAATAATCGAAACAAAACTTACTTCTCTTATTTTGTAATATTCATAATGCTTCTTCCTAGGCTCACCGGCCTGAGCGCCCAAATCTGTAGAATCGGTATTTACTGTCTAGGAATATGATGTTTGTAAACTTACTTCCGATGTGGCTGTCTAGGGGCTAATAAACTAGTCCGATTTACAAATAACTTGGATATTTAATGAAACATGAATAGTTGCTACAAACTACAAAGTAATTACATACGTAGAAGGAAATAGATGAGATTATTTACAGATGAAGGAGAAGGAATCGTCTTTACATTCAAACATCTTTTAATCGCGTCATCGTCTTAATGGCGGAATAGTCTGCCTTCTATCATCGGAAAAGTAAAAGATTTATTCTCACAGCTTATCGCGTCATCCGATTATAATGAACGATGCCATCCCACATATGTAACGAAATTTCAAAATACTTCTATAGAATATCGAATTGTCATTGCAAGTACTATGTGTGTGAATCCTGAATATACTTTCGTAAAGTTAAAATCTCATGTATAGAAACGGGTGAACAATTAATTTCAAGATTTTACCGAAACATACAGAAAAAACCAAGTTAAATAAAACCCTTAAAATTTCCCAGAATATTCATTTAAACGGAATTTTCTCACAGGCTCTAAGTAAACGTAATAACTGTAAAGAATATTTAAAAAACTCTTGTACGATATGGTATCGTCATCGCAAATACATAAGCAGGAAAACATTTAAAAAAATCTGATTTAGATTTCAAATGACTTAATTATCCACATTTTTCTTGCGTTTCATTTAAAGTTATTTCCTATTAAGTTAGTTATTCATTGGAGATGTATTTTTCATTCAATAAATTCAGTTCTCACTTCGAGGCAAGGCAAAAATAGTTAAAACCTCAAAATATCTTCATTAAAAATTTAAAAATATAGAAAAACACAAAACACCAAATACAGTTAAAACAATTAACGCAAAAACAAGCAATTAGGCCAGCCGGCAAGAGAGGAGATATTTCGGTGCGCAAAACTGAAAGTTTATTTTTGGACCCACTCGGTAAAAAGGCACTAAAGGTGCAGAAACTGACTTAATTCACTATTCTGCTAAATTTAAAATGTAAACAAATATGGCTGCTCTGTTAGGCTTAGTCGCACTTAAACAACTTTCAAATTGTTGATAATTCTACAACTATTGCATGAATATTAACTAAAAGCGTAATCTTATCCGGAACATACGAACAGCATAATTTAATCACTTTTAAAGCAAAAAATGCAGAGTTTACCAACATATAAGAAGAGAAAATGAGGTCACCCAGCCGAGTAACAGTGTGCGTATATATATATATATATATATATATATATATATATATATGTATGTATGTATGTAGGCCACAAAGAAGAGTACAGTTAAGCTGAGCTTAAGCTTTAAAGCACATTTGATAATGCAATTAAAAACTTATTTGTAACTCCTAGTAAAAACAATTATACTAAACTAAAGCAGTAACATTTTATGCGCGATAAAATTAAGCTCAGCTTAACTGTACTCTTCTTTGCGACCTATTTTAATATTTGCAGCTCAATGCGCAATATTTTTGAACTATCTAGTTCCCTGTTTTTATTTTTAGTTTACTAATTTCTACTTTTATATATATTACTTCGTACAAGATAGTAGATCGATAAAAAAGGGTTAAAATTTTATTTTAAAATTTAATGCAAATAAACTAGAAACTTATAAACTAATAAGCTAAATAAAACTGTGAAACACAAAAGTGAACAGAAATATGGAAGAAAATGGAAAGCTAAATTACAGTTTTGAGAAGAAAGGCGATGCATAAGAATTTCAGCAGAATATTATTTACTTTAATAGATGCCATTTGAATGTTATTTTTATAGTGTACGAGAAAAATCGAAAATAACTAAACAACTAATTAAAATAATAAAATTAAGGAAACAAAGAAAGCTTACAATTTGTTCGTTCAGCTTTATGAAGAAGAAATTTTTAAATTACGTTCAGCACTGAACTCGTGCATTTTAAATTTTCATTAAAGCTTTAAATAGTACATAATTCTAGTTTTTAAATGCTAAAATCAGTTTTACACTCACAGCTCTACTACAATGTCTCGCAAAAGTGTTCCCGCACTTTAAGAATTTGCCGAAAAAGCGTTGTAACCCTGAATTGAATTCAAATATAACGCCGAATATTTTTTCATATCATCTCCATGTGACTTCTAATAAAACCAAAATTTTAATTTTTAATACTGATTTATTTTCTTTTTCTAAAATTGAAAATGTAAAGAGGTATAGATAAAACACGTCACAAAAGTGATCGTACACCGAAACCTTTTCGTTAAATGTCATAAATAAAATTATCGTCTACTAATTTTTTTATTTTTGCACTTTGGTGACGTTTAAAAATTGTTTGGCTTTATTTTTTTCTTGCTTGCTTCCTTATATTTTATTCAATGTTTAAGGATGACTTGTAGTCGTAAGGAAACAAAGAACAGCATTCGAAAGTTCATCATTTTTTGTCATAAGGATAGAAATTCGATTCGAGATATCGCTAAATTAGTAAATTTTTCCCATTCTATTGTGCAGGATATGATAAAGTGCTTTAAAGAAGCAAATAGGATTCCAGAATAAAATAAGAACAGGTTGTTCAGCAAAGAGGCCTCGACGTGATTCAACATGATCAGAAATTTATAGTTCAAAAATCTCTGAAAAATCCATGTTTGGGTATTTTAAAGATTTCTACAGAATTTACTAAAACATTTTATACTTCACTTAAAACTGTTTGACGAGTACTCAGATCAGCTAAATTACATAAGCACTCTGCTCGAAGAAAATGTTTTGGAAGTGCAAAAAATAGAAAGCTTAGGTTTTTCTTCTCAAAATCAATGGTAAATAAGCCCGAAGCGTTTTAGAATCATAGTTTACTTGCAGATTGAAAGTAAATTTAACATTTTTGATTCCGGTGGGCTTATCATTGTACGGAGAAAACAAAATGAGGAGCTTAATCTCAAGACCTTGGTTGGTACAGTAAAGCATGACGATGGAGGTGTTTGAAGGTGCATGTCAGCATCAGGATTATGTAATTTAGTATTTATTGATGGCACAATGGATCATGCTCTTTACTTAAATATTTTAAAAGATAATTTAAAATTCTCCGCCCAAAATCTGGATAGTGTAAACAACTTTATTTCTTATCAGGATAACGATTTTAAGCATACGGTCTTCAACGTTCATTTTTTGGGTGTCCATAATTGTCCACAAGTTCTGAAAACACCACTTCAGTCACGAGATTTAAGCTCAACAGAACATATTTGGAGAGAATTAGAGGACAGAGTGCTAATACACAACATTAAAACAAATACCGAACTAAAAACAGTAGCGATAGAAGAAGTAGAAACATTGATGCAGATATTAAAAAAAAAAAAAAAAAAAAAAAAAAAAAAACTGAACTCTGCGTCGAGACGTTTGAAAGCTGTCATAAATACTGCAGTATAAACTATGAAATGCAAACTGACAGAAATACTGCAATATGTACTAATATGTGCAGATTTCATTAAAGCGTACGAAGGCTGTTGGGAGATTTTCTATTACGTTTTTATTACTGATTTTCCAACATAAAAAGTTTTAATGTGTTCATAAAGTAATTAATGTAGCTTTGCTAAGCAAAATTATAGATATTATTAAAAATGTTCATTCTAAAATACTAATTTTTATCAATGAATAGAGCAATATTTCACTGAAACTCGTAAGTGTACGAACACTTTTGTGAGCCAATGTATATTTCAATAAAAACCTATTTCTGTGTCAAAGTTTTTGTGTCACTAAGAAAACAAGTTTTTATGCTTAAATTTGGTTACCTTCAAATAAAGAATATAAATCCAGTTTTTTATGCGTTGAAGGTTTTCTGTATACATACTAAATACGATTAAATGAGAAGACCCGTCTTATTAATAAGGGTCAACAAAATATCATCTAACATCGTAAATTTGGAAATCTTTTCAGAAATACCTCTTGCAACAATTATTAGCAAACTAAAATAGATCCTCCAATTATAAGAATAAATGATTTAGCATAAAAGGGAATTTTCATTCTTACGGAATCCGTACTTACTATCTAGAGGTATGATGCTTGTGAATTTACTTCGGTGACGGTTGTCTACTAGGGGCTTTCATTAACTAAGCCGATTTATAAATAATTTGAATATTTAATGAAAACATAAGTAGTTACTACAAACTATGAAATGATTACATTTCGCAGATGTAAATAGATAAGATTGTTTACAGATGTAGAGAAGCTGACATCCTATGTACAGAACACCGTCTTTCATTTTAATGGCGTCATCGTCTCAATGGCAGAATCGTCTGAATTCTATCACCAGACCAAACGCGTTCTTTCACACAGCTTGCAGAACCATCTGATTGTTCTGAACGATGCCATCCTACATTATTAATTATCACATGAAATCTAATTTTGCAAGTAAAAATTCAAACATCTGGCAGCTTGCTGAACAGCAAGTAGCTAAATGGGAAATAATTACACGCGGAATAAAATTCCACATAGATAAACAATGTTATTCAGTTGCTTTCATTTTAGAAGAAGAAATTTTTACCGACTGCATATTCATTCAAAGACCTTCTGTTTGAAACTAAGTCAATTGCCCAACCTGCGCCGAATATTGGTTTCACTGTTTAAACTGTTTAAATGCGGTAAAGCCAATACTGCAGTAAAAAGTATAAAAGTTTCGGCCAATTTTTCCTTTTAATTCGATTACTCGAAAACAAAAGTAACAACGACAGCATGTAAAATGTTAAATACATTTGTATCGAAGGTAGAGGGGGGAATATTTCAGCTTTCAAAGTATACTTAATTGAAGAAATAAATACATTATTTTATTTGATGTTCGGCTATTATCGGCAATTAATTTCTTCCATAAAAGTCATCACTTACCAAATATTAATACATCCAGCAATTGCAGATAGTATGAAAATTTAATAATTAAAAAATTATTAGTATTAAATTTAATAATTAAAAACACCTTAGAAAACGAGACTTAGCAATTTAATGTTTTATATTTTTAATTTAACATTGCAGAAGGATTTATGAGTTTTAGTATTTTTGTATGAGTCACTTTTCTTGAGCTATGGCTTTTGTGTACGATTTCATTACTCGCATTACAATCAGTAGTGAAATAATTTGCCTTTTCATAGTTACAACCCTATATTATGTGTAGCAGATTTAACACCTATACAATTCATTGAGGAATGTGAGATTTTGACAAATAAAATTATATTTCCCTCTTGATAATGTATGTAGCTTTTAAGTTGAGTAGCCATTTAAGCAAAATAGTGGCCTACATTTTAAACTCCTGAAGCCTTTTTTTCACGATTACTTGCCTTAAGTGTCTCTGGAGGCCGACAGATCAAGTATTGTTCACGTTTTCAAGCTTAACTTAGGAAAAGTTTCTCACTTCCCACTTTTAATACACAAAAATTTCCATGGCATCATTTTTCGTATTTTTCTATAAATGCTGCTGTTCTGTTAATAATACCGTTGTCAACGAAAAATAATAAAGCATAATTAAAATGCAATTGTTCACTAAGAAGAATTAAACATAATTTAGAATATAAATGGAAGTTTTTAAGCCACATAAACAGCTGAAACATTTTTGTTTCGTAAAATCAACAGCCAGATTTTAAATATTAAAAGCGCAAGCAAAACATATTCTATTGCATGAAACTATTACTTTTTAAAATGAAAATTTTGTAAATCTTGAAAAATTAACATTGTTCATTGAATTTGTGTCTTCCAAATGATAACAAAATACGCTGATTATTATACGACAGGAATGTAGGTGAAAGATATGTTTAATTCCTCGCATTATATCCATTTAAAAAGCGATATTCTATCTACGAGATGAAATTTGTAACGAATTATTGTCGACCAGATTTTAATTCGGATTTCAAAGAGAGATACATAAGGTGTTCTGGAGTAGGAAACCTAAAAATAAAAACGTAAAAATAAAACCACTTTTACGAATTGCTAGCAGTGTATTGTAATTATTACAATGCAAAAGAAAGCAGTAAGAATTTCTTTAATACCTTATAATTTTTAAATGCGTTATAAGGTATTTCTCACGCCTTCTTAGCGAGCCTTCGTGGTGTAGTGGTCTGCATAAGCGTAAATGTCGCGTAATTGAGAGGGCCGCGGTTTGATTCCCGGCGAAAGCGTTGCTAATTTTTCATCTCGCCTGCTTCCAAAAATACATAATGTCTCTACAATGGCGCTCGAACTAAAAGGGTGTTGGATGACCATTCTCCTCACCCAGGATTTGGCGACTGGTTCCACTAAAACTCCAGTTGCCCCTTTAAAAGGGGGAGTATATAAGGTATTTCTCCCGCCTTTTTAGCAAGCCTTCGTGGTGTAGTGGTATGCACGCTCAGCGCGTAATTGAGAGGGCCGAGGTTCGATTCCCGGCGAAGGCGTTGCATATTTTTCATTTTGCCTGCTTCCAAAAATGCCTAATGTCTCTAAACCTTAACAGTAAAAATGCCATGACTTTGTAGAATGAATACAAATTAAATGTTTTATGAATATAAAGTAATATTAAATTATATTAAAATTATATCAATAATCTGTATAATGATTATAAGCATAAAACGCTTATAATTCACGGGCACTTATAACACTAAAAACATTACGTTGTCGAATGCTTACGCTTTGGGAAGATAACAATTATCAGTTAAAACAATTATAACGTATCCTTATTTACCTTTACAAAGCTTATAACGCTTTTATTTTTAGAGCGTCTATAATACTTATAATGTATGAATGCTAAACAAATATCATGCTGTCGAACAATTGCTTTCCAGAATATAACGTATGTCGTTTGGAACACATTTAGTGCTTACAACTTGTCCCTACTTTTGGAATATATCACTTTTCAAATAACGTTTATGACGTACTTAGCACTTTTGAATTATTTTCACTTTTGCGTCATATCATTTTTGTGGTGTATCACTTTTCAAACAATGCAAGGACGCATATAATGCTAAAAATATCGTGTTATCCAATGTTTGCTTTTTGGACGATGCTATATATCGCTTGTATTTATAATGCTTGTATGTAATATATCTGTAGTATACATACGAGAGAGATTGCACGAGAGAATTTCAAACCCTCTGGTGCCAAATTTCAGAGCAAATTTAAAGCCAGTTCTTTCAGTATTTAAACCCCTCTGCGGCTATTAATATCGATCCTCACGTTTTTGTCTGTATATTTTTCACATAAAAGGGTGTTGCGACCAAACCTCATTGTCGTGTATTATTTAAAAAATATATATATAGTAAATATATGAAATATATGGCAAAACAAATAAAAGCATGTTGGCTCCAAATATTATAGTCATGTATTAATTTAAAAGAAATAATACAATGAATATAAAAAGTGTATGATAACACTTACTCTAAATTCTAAGAAAATCTAAAGATATTCTGTTTTTAAATGTTTTTTGATTTCCCAGATAAACGCTATATGGCGTGAGTGCGAAGAAAGTGGTTTTTAATAAATGAAGTTAATAAGGCTAAAAGTTAACACCAAAAAAAATGTAGTAATAATAAAAAGAAGTCATCTTTGATAAGAAAACTGAACACTGAATATCAATAACTGAAAAAAGTGTAAGAAACAATATTTGCAACGCTCAGTAATTTATCGGAAATTATAATCATATGCTGCTTTTAAAAATTTTGTGATTATTCTGTTTGGTGCTGCTTTGGCGTAAATGCGAAGAAAGCGATGTTTAACAATAAAGTTGAAAGGACAAAAACGTCATATGCTTTTTGGAAGATAACATATATCGCTTATATCTTATATTTATAATGCTTGTACGTAATATATATATATGAGAGAGATTGCACTAGATGAATGAGTTTAAGAGTAGGCTGATAACTGCAAGCTCAGAGACAGCACGAAACCTTAACAACTCTGTAGAGGCACTTCGAAATATCAAGTCTTTCAGATTTTTTTAAAAAATGTTTTTATTTTATTTTATTACATATTTTTACATTCTCTCTCTATATATATATATTGTTACGGCTTTTGTATTTAAATAGCTAATGTTAGTAGAATTATAAATTAAATTGATTTATATCCCGTGCAGTGCAGTGCGACTATTAAAAGAAAGCTAAGCCGGAAAACTAAAAATACAAGAGCGCATGCATTTAATATTTAATAAATGTCTCTTTTTTTGATTTCGAGAAAATTCCGGAAAATTCTCGCGCGCGATTTAAAATCTTATAAAAAGGAGGAAAACCTCTCAATTCAGTTAGTTCGTAGTAACTTTTTTAAATCAAGTTCGTTACGAAAGTTGTTTGAGTTCGTATTATTATTTTACTCTACAAGTGTGATTCTAAAATTTAGGAAGTGAAGGAAATTTATTTATAAATAGTAAGTGTTTTTCGTTGGTCTCTTTCGAGAGGTGTACTTGGAGTAGCTCATCTGGAAAAGTTCGCGAGTATATTTTTTATTTCTACGCTTTCATTATGGGCATTGTCTTGTACATCGATAGGATAGCTTGACTTGGTAAATATGGATAAGATAAATGATTTAGCAATCCTTAATAAGCGCGATATTGTTGAGAATATTCTTAAACATGGCACGATTGAGGATTGTAGGCAGATTATGTCTGAATTTAACTTAGCGTTTAACACGCTTAGAAATGGCTTACGGAAAATCACCCCAGAAATGGAGCAATGGCTCCAAAAAACCTATGCAGAGCTTGAGAAGTGTGTAGCGATTAAACAAACTGCAGGAGATTCAGTGCAAAATATCTGCGGTAGCATTCCGTTAGTTAATATTAGCAATGATTCGACATCTAATCAAACTACAAAGCAACCCAAACCAGTTTCAAATGTTATTCAGGAAATAAGCAAAATAAATAATTATAATGAAAAATGGATTACACCCAAAAAAATACCACAAACGCACACTTAGTGAAAGCAGCAACGCTTCAATGACGTCAACCAAAAATAAATACGCTTCACTAAAAATAGATGATAAAATGGACACTACAAATGTTAGTTCGCTAAACTCACAAGAAGACAGTACTAATAATAAAGGTGATTTCATTACGCCCAACAAAAAGGCTAACAGAATTCCGCCGATTATCATTTCAGATGTCACGGACTGGAAAGCCCTCAGAGATAATAAATATTAAGCAATTTACCATATCCATGGAATGTGTACAGAAAGGTGGTGATATCCATATTAAAGTTAAATCGGACACTGAGTATCGTGAAGTCACGAGATGCCTAGACGAAAAGGAAATTCCTTACCATACCTTTCCTCTCCCTCAGGATAAACCGATAAGAGTTGTAATAAAAAATTATCTGTTCACACCAAACCCGAGGACATTATGGAATAACTAATAGATAATAACATCCCGGTTAAAACAGTAAGACAAGTTACCAAGAAAATAGACAATGAAATTGTCAAACTACCCACTTTCATGGTTGAAGTCAAACGCAGCATAGAAGGCAAGAAAATATACAACAGAACGCATATTCTAGATTTGGCTGTTAAAATTACTCCCTTCAGACCCACTCCAGGACACAAACAGTGTAACCACTGTCAGAGGTATGGCCACAGTCGTGCTCACTGTAAGCACAAGCCCAGGTGTTTAAAATGCGGGCGAAACCATATTACTACAACATGCACAAAAGACAGAAACTTACCCGGCAAATGTTGCCTCTGCGGAGGCCCCCACATTAGTTCGTACCGTGGTTGCGAAATGCATCCGGATAACTTGAAAAGAAAAATTGCAGAAAAAGAATTCCAAAAAAAAGCGAGAAAAACTTCAAAAAATAGTCCCCCTGATATCAACTTGGAAAATTTTCCACCTCTGCCAAGAAGAAACATAACCCAAAATAGCAGTAAAAATGTTAATGAGCAGAATGCTTCATCCACCAATCAGGACGCAGCTGTCGAAAGTGAGAACTTAGGCTTCGTTTCCGATTTCATAATTTGGCTGAAGAAATTATTCCTGCAAGGAAAAAATCTCTTCGAGCGGTTCTTAAAATCTAAATCAATATTGGAAAAAATCCAAGTCGGCTGGGAAGCCTTTGAACTTTTATCAAGCATCAATTATGAATTTTAACCACATTAACGGTAATTCAAGAACTCACCTCACTGCCCCCAGCAGTTTAAACCTCGCATTTTTTAACGCCAACGGTATTCGCCACAAGAACGTTGAAGTTGCAAACTTCCTTAATCACCATAATATTGATGTGTTTCTAGTGAATGAAACTTGGCTCAGACCTAATGATAAGTTCAAGATCAATGGTTACAACGCATTCAGGACGGACAGAGACCATAACAGGGGCGGCGGTACTATGATATTAATTAAAAGGCATCTGCACGCCAACGAGTTTAATATTCCCAATAGCAGCAGCATTGAAACCACTGCGATCGTTGTGCATTCGCGCACAAATGAGGCGATTGTCATCATCTCGGCTTATAATCCCCCCAGAAACATTCTCACCAACAATGACTTGCAAATTTTTAACAATATCACTCACCCTGTTATTATAGCAGGGGACCTGAATTCTAAACATCATAGCTGGATTTCTCAAAGAAATAACACAAATGGCAACAAACTTTATAGCTATGCTCTTACGAATGACCTTAGAATTTTTGGACCAACGGAACCTACCAGGTATCATCATACAGGCAGCTCGGATGTTCTCGACATTGTTATTACAAAAAATATCCAGCAAATCCCTTTCCTACAGGTGATTAATCAATTAACCTCTGACCATCTCCCTGTTAAATTTACTTACCATGGCTTTGAGAAGACCTTGCCTTTAAAGAAAATTATAAACTGGCAGAAATTCAATAATTCTCTGGAACAATTACCTGCACACCCGGCTCTTGCTGATATTGTAGACATTGAGTACAATATCACTAAGATCAATAGTAAAATCACTAAGATCAATAGTAAGTAATCAAGGGCAAGAAAGCCCTTGATGATTCCACCAAATTCAAAGATTATAAGAAAGACAAGCTCCCCGACCACATCATTGAGAAAATAAAAGACAAAAACCGCACAGCAAAAATATGGCGAAGAACAGGCGATCCCCCTGTTAAAAGAAATCTGAACAGAAAAATTAGGAACATCAAGACCCTCCTCCTAGAGTACAGATCAAATTGTTGGGACGATTTCTTAGACTCCATGGATTTCTCTCCAAATACAGTCTGGCGTATTGGAAATTCCTTAAGGAATAATAATAACAGAAATATTGGTCCTCTCCACACCAGTAGTGGAATTGCTTATTCTGAACATGACATGGCTGAAGCCCTTGCGCAGCATCTAGAAAACTTTCACCAATCATGCCTCTAATAATGATGAGACAGATCAAGAAGTCGATAATTTCATTAACCACCTAGCTGACAGAAATTGTAATAATCACTTCAACCCAACTTCTCCAACAGAAATAAGTAGTATACTCGTAATTAGCAACTTAAAGTCCAGGAAAGCTCCCGGCTACGATAGCATCACCAATACGGTTCTCAAAGCTCTCCCAAGAACCTACATAGTCCTCATTACAAACATAGTCAATGCTTGTATGAGGCTCAATTACTTTCCGCAACAGTGGAAGCACGCGCAGATAATTACGTTTGTCAAGCGGGGAAAAACCCAAAGGACTTAAACTCCTACCGTCCGATCAGCCTTCTCCCCAGTTTGGGAAAGGTATTTGAGCGTGTGCTCCAAAAGAGATTAACTCAACATCTAGAGGATAAGATAATTATATGTAAAGAGCAGTTTGGTTTTAGAGCCGGTCATTGTACCGTGCACCAACTACTGAACGTTACAGAATTTATTGCAGACTCCTTCGCAAAAAAGAACACAATCGCCAGCTGTTTTCTAGATCTAGAAAAAGCATTTGACAAGGTGTGGCATGAGGGTCTCCTCTACAAGCTGCACCTTGTTCATCTGCCCATCAGTTTTATTAAGCTCATGAAAAGCTATCTTAAAAACAGGACCTTTCAGGTAAAAATCAATGACTCTCTCTCTTCAAGAAAAAGAATTAAAAGCGGAGTGGCTCAAGGAAGCGTTCTGGGACCGCTTCTATTTAATATCTACACGAACGATATGCCGGTTCCTTTGAATGCAAAAGTAGTGAAATATGCCGACGACACAGCAATTTTAACCAAGTTGCTAAAACCTCAGCTCGCTGTAGATAAACTTGAAAGCGCAGTAAATATCATAGCACAATATTATTATTCATGGAAATTAAAAGTAAATCCGTCAAAGAGCCAAATTCTCCTTTTCAGACGTCATCGGAAGTTCCCTCCTGTGAATGTAAACATAAAAATTTATGATCAAGCTCTAGCAATTGTTTCAAGTACCAAGTATCTAGGAGTGGTCTTCGACTCACAGCTGTTATTCAAAGAACACACGGAGCATGCCTTGCGCAAAGCCACCGCTGCTAAAATGTCTCTTTACCCTTTAATAAGAAGAAATGCTAAATTAAATATCAGTCTCAAGAAGAAGATCTATACCAGCTTAATAAGACCCACCCTACTTTATGCAGTGTCTATCTGGGCCACTGTGTACAAGACTTATAGACATAAACTACAGGTCTTTCAGAACAAAATACTCAGACAAATTGTTGACTCCCCATGGTTCGTACGTAACCTGCAGATACATAAAGAACTAAAAATAAGACCCATAGCTGATCAAATTCTCACCACGAGCCACAATTTCTATGCTAAAATAGAACTTTCTCAATACGAACATATCCGTGATCTGATAAATTATGATCCTACTATAGAAATTGCAGCAAAGCCCCCAAGAGGCATCTTCCATAACAGTAAATTGTGAAATGTGTATATATTGTACATAGTACTATTATCTTTATTTTATCTTCATTGTGTCATTTTACCAGTGTCTTTGAAACTTTATAGACTTATGGACATGATCCGTGTACTTGGATCTTCAAAGCACTGACCTAATATTTGTCATTTTCGTAATCTTCTTATTGTTATATCAGAGACTTTGTAATATTGTGGACTTATGGACATGATCCGTGTACCTGGATCTTCAAAGCACTGATCTTATATTTGTCATTTTCGTAATCTTCTTATTGTTATATCAGAGACTTTGTAATATTGTGGACTTATGGACATGATCCGTGTACCTGGATCTTCAAAGCTCTGATTATTTATTGCTGGTGTAAAATGTTTTTCACCATTTGCTACTTCGCTCAAATACCGCCGTCCCTATATGTACATAGTGTATAGTTTCAGTAACTCATGTGCCTCAATGTTGTACAAGAACTTTAGTGTTTCATTTCTCAGACAAGACTTCACTGAATTGTGATATCTACTATTTCAAGATGCATTGGCTGTGGAGAATTCACGGGAGGGTGACCCCCACGTGACTACCACTGTCCAATCTGTGTTTTACAGCAAGTATGAATTTGAATATTTTGTTTAGCTAATCTGTTGCACTTAGTTGTGCCATTTGTCTTCATTTAGATCGCGATATTAGTTTAATTATTCCAATCTGGATAACCTGTTTCAAAACTTGATAATTATTAATATATCCAATATTTCTCATTGCACGCTTAAGCTGCTTTGCTCGGAGTCTGAACTTGGGTGGGTCACCACCCACGTGACAGGCTGCTGCCAATCATCTCCGTCCACTCCACCTACATTTCACAAAATTTGACAAGTTTCGCCTAGTTGGCGCGGCGTAAATCGCCTTAATAAAAACTTAAGTACCAACGCCTTAGGGCAATTTACCAACAGAGACGGTTAAAGTAGCAGTTGGCTACTAATTGCCGCCTAGCCATTGACTCGATTTCGATTTCAATTCAGTTAGTTAGTCTGTTGTTGTTTGAAGAGTTTGTTTAGAAAACTGCTCTTGTTGACTGTAGTGAATTTGCGGATTAGCTTTCTTTAGCTGCTTTAAATTAAGTTCTCTTAAACGTTTGAGTTGTTAAAAGATAACTACTGTGAGATATTGTAATACTGCACGAATGTCTGAGGAAATTTAAGCATTTTTGTTGTGATAATAATAAATTTTGTTCATTTTTCATCGGACTTGTGCATTCAATTCATAAGGAACCCGTACGCACGCAACAATATATATTCATAGATAGCTACATAGATATAGATACAGATATAGATATAAATACAGGTATAGATATAGATACATAATTATAGATATTGATATATTTTTAAATACAAGTAAACATGATAAATAAAAGTAAAAAGCGGATAGAAAAGAGTTAAATTAAGATGTTCTTCCGTCACATGATCAGTTGTCGGAAGACAACAATTGCGTCATCTTGTGGACATTGCGAGGTAGAATTTAATCTTCAGTATTATGTGATTGTGTTTGGAGATAGCATAGCTAAAATGCGGCTAAATGTGGCTCATGTTATTAGGAAAAATACAAATTTTTTTGTGTCTGATAAATATATTTACATTTTGAAGCAGATACTGCAGCGAAACTTCTCAGTCCTTTAGAAATCAGAAATTCATTTTTAAAATTACGTACGAATACAGTAATTTAAAAAAAACTTAAAAACTATTTTCTCGCATTCTTGTGCATTGTTTAAATTAGTTTTAAATAAAAATAATTTTACTCTAAATTTGATTAAATTTAGGCTCACCCTAGGCGGCATTATTGCCAGAAATTACGAAGTTAATATTTGAGTGTTAAGGATAAGTATGTTCTTCATACGTTGTTTTTCAAGTTAGTTGTGAGTCAAAAATAAATATTAATTTTTATTGCAGTTCCTGTACAAAGTATGCTATCATGTCGCTCTTATTATTCTTTCCAAAGGAATGCGAGTGGGAAAGAAATGAAAAAAAGTTCTTTCTTTCTACTTTGAAAATATTGCATTATTATAAAGATTCTTACACCTTGTTTTGATTTTAATTTAAAACTATTTAAACCATTTGATAATTAAAATAAAATAAAGTCTTTGGAAATTAAAAGAAATTGCTTAGTTTGCTATCCGAATGAAAAATAATCAAAATGTCGTGTTGAATTTTATTTTATTCAAAGTTTATTAAATTTAGAATTTGTGTATAAAAGGAACATATCTTGGTGACTGTATAACAATAAACCCAATAAGAATTTAAGTTTTATTAATAATCTCTTTTATTTACAAAAAGAAAGAAAGAAAGAAAAAATGAGAAAAGAAAGTTGACAGGCATTTTTAAGCCCAAAGGGGCTTCAGCCTAGAAGAGCTATTAGTCTCTAAACGACATTCTGCGTCTAATCACTAAAAGTGTTGAATCACTTTTTAAATTGTTTGCCATCGAGTATTACCTCCCTGTATTAAGAAATTAAATAATGAAGAATCTGAATGAATGTATGTATGTGTCTCGGATTGTGAAAATACCAACAGTACCTATAGCCATCAAATTTTGAATAACGTAGTCCTCCACCCGAATATGGTCACCTGGAAGCTCGAATTTTGAATTTAGGATTTGTTTTATTATCTGGTTCATACTTTGTAAAACATTAAAGAGTTTCTGATTAAAAACTCAACGTTTTCAAAGCGACCAGTGGCAACATTGTACGGAATAAAGCACTTTTATTTCCAGCTCGCAAGACTGTCTGCCGGAAATTCTAAAGATTTGCTGTTTTTAAGTATTTTTAGCCGAAATATTATCATCCAAGGGAGGTGCTTTTTATAAAAGGGGTGTTACCCCAAATGCTTTCGAAACGGGTATGTGTGTGTAAATGAAAAAAAAAAAAGCCTCTTTGGTTGTAATATAAAATCTGAAAGCTTGCAGATCTTTTTAATAGATATCAATTTATTTGAAACTTTCCTTTTGATTCAGCATATGTTTTTCACGTTTTAAAATGATGCAAACATTTAGTTATGACTGTTAGGAAATCTAATTAAGGGTACTGAAAATTTAGGATTTTCTCATAACGCTTCAATTGAAATGGAATTTGGCAGACCCTGAAACAGAGTAAAAACTTTGTTTCATTTGCATGCAGAAATTTAAATGCAGAAATAATAAATTTTAATGTGCACATTTAATTTATCTTTAGTTATCTTTAAAATTCAACTTAGCTTCCAGTCGCCTTTCTTCCCAGGAAAAAATCTTCCAATTCAAATTTTTGTTGATAAAGAAAGACAGTGTTGTCCATTCAAGTACGAATGAATTTTGTAAAGTATTTTTACGCAGCTTTCTTTGAAAGAAAAATATTTAAAAGGGATCTAAGAAATTGTTAAAGATTAATAAGTTTCCTTTTCTATTGATTTTACTTTTTTGTTTGAAGTCACTTTGAATTTTAGAAAGAACATTACTTCACCTCAGAAAATAATACAAAACTTTCAAGCAAAAACTACGTACCGGAAGTTAAAATTTTTTTTTTTAAATATAGGGCTAGTTTTTGACAGTAATTGTATCCTTCAGAAAGAGAGTTATTTGTTCTTAAAAGCTTCTGCAACCTAATCATTATTTGATGCACAAAGCTGACGTATTCGTATTTTTTAAGAAAGGCATCCTTCCTGATGCCTAAACAAAACAACTCATCACGTTTATCAAAATTAATACTGTCTGCAAGTTATGAAACAAATCAAAGAATGAAGGGGAAGAAGAGAGAAAAAAGAAAAAAAGAAGAAAATAATCTGCTTTGGTATGAGCAAAAAAAGTGTTTCACAATACAGAATTAATAAAAAATAAATAAGACAAAACCGATTTTGTTAAACCAGCAAACATTATCGAGTTTATGAAGGGTGAAAAAGAGAAAAAAAAAAAAAAAAAAAAAGAAAAGAAAATAAAGGAATTAAAAAAAACGGGGCACTGTCAGACGATAAAATTTTTACCCGCTTGCTACTTTTAAACGCGAGTGCAGACGATAACGCAGGCTCGTTAATATACGTCACAAAAGCAGCTATACCCGATATTGAAGGTCGATGGAAAATAATTTATTTTTGCAATTTTTTCTTCTTTTTCTTTTTTCTTCTTCTTTTATGCATTGTGGAGCTTGTGTCATTTTCTGCTCCCCGCTATTTCGTGTCACGATATATATATTCCGTACGAACCGGAGCACAAAACGCACTTCCGGATGTTGAAGCGACCCCGCTCACTACTATCCAGAAAGAACCACTTGGCGATGTTTCAGAAGTGTTTGCCATTTTTGGCGACTGTTTGCTACTATAGAAAGACTAATTTTACAAAATATCATGCTAAGAACAACAGGAAGTACACTAAATAGCTTAGAACCATTATGAAAACATCTCATTCTGTATAATAATGTTTTAAATTTGTGTTTGCCAAACAGTTAGATATTCTTTTAACGAAAACCAAGAAAATGGCGTCTTTTTGAACAATTTTCCTAGCCTTCAATTTTTTTTTATGAATTTTTATAACTAACCGCTTGCTTGACAAGTCGCCTTATAAAAAATAAAAAATATATACACAATGGTCTCACATTTGTTTTCGAATACATGTTTTTCAATTTTATTTGCAAATATCAGTTACTAATTTATTTTCTTGCTGATCTTCATTGTATCTATACGATCTAATGACTTTTCTAACAGATTCAAGGTTAGCATTTATTGCAAGCCATTTTTCTAAATCCTCTTCAAATTTTAATACTAATTTTTGGGGCTTCAATTGATTTTTCATAACCTAAATCTCCGCTTCCTTCATGTTAGCTAAGACCATGATAACAAATTTCATAGAATTCTTAACAGTTCTACATAGTTTTCTTGTTTTGATAAATGAATATATTTGAAAGCTTTACATAAAGAATTTTTGGAATATTTTGAAGACTTTTACATCTTAAAAATTGTGAGGAGTTAAATTTCGAATAGGACTTAATTTGTAAAACTGAAGAGGATTTAGAAAATTTGTAATAATTTTCGACAGTTATTTTTTAAGTAAAAGGAGAAAATCTTTGCAGTCAACTAATAAAGAATATTTTCCTTTTAAATACGTATTTTCTTAGTTATCTCTTTGTACTGAATAAATTTGGAAAAACGAAATGGTAAATTTTAAGAATAGTGTTTTAGACTGAAATGGAAGAAAAAGATATCACAAAATTAATCGGACATTTTCATAATTTCTAATTAAAATCATTTACAATACATAAAAAACGAAATTTTATGGAATTAGTTTGGTAAAGAAGTTAGGCAAAATCCTAAAAATTGTTTGCTTTCATAATTCGAATTTTGTTTTTAGGAAATATTCATTGTTTTAATGTTTTCTTGCAATAGCTCGGCCACGAAGGGAAACATCGTTAGAAACCCGCAGATTAGTTATTGATTTGCATCAAAAGAAAGGGAAACCTATTACAAAAATTGTCTATTTACTTAATTTGAGATATTCTACAGTTTCTGGTATTATTAAGCGTTATAAGATACAGAACATATTCAAAAGAAAAGCAGACCTGGAAGACCTTCTAAGTTATCTCATGGAATGAAACGCTTTATTCTAAGGAATATTAAAAAGAATCCAAGACTGAGTGAGTACTCCTAAACTTGTCGCGGAACTTCGTGAATTATATGGAATATGTGTAAATCCAGAAACTGTAAGAAAAAAAAAAAAAAAAAAGAAAACTTCGCTTCGTTTTCGCAAAATTGATGAAACAAAGGAAACCCGATTGCTGGAAAAGCGTGCTGTTTGCTGATAAAAACAAATTTAGTATATTTCAGCTCAGATGAACGAGCATTGGTGTGAAGAAAACCAAGAGAGGATTTTTGGAAGCAAAACTTAGTACCAAGTGTTAAATATGACAGAGGAGGAGTTATGGTATTGGGATCTATGGCACATTCCGGTGTTGGTAATATAGAGTTTGTAGATGTGTAATGGATCAGCATAAATACCTTGACATCTTGAAGCGAAATTTGCCACCGTCAGCACAAAAACTTAATATAGAAAATAGTTTTAAATTCTACCAGAACAATGATCCGAAGCATACTGCGCACAGTGTCAGAATCTGCCTGTTATATAAGTGTCCAGACGTAATTAAGGTACCACCCCAATCGCCAGATCTTAATCTTATTGAACATATTTGGCAGGAACTAGAATCGAAAATTCGAAAATAGAGCATATCTCCGCCACAGCAACTGAAAGCAGTGATTCAAGAGGAGTGGTGTAAAATAAGTCCAGAAATAACAACAACAACAAAACAAAACTTGTCAACGCCCAAAAGATTAAACGAAGTGAACAAGTGTAAAGGTTATCCTACAAAATATTAAGAAGCAAAAGCAATGTAAGTTTTTGTCATTTTTTGGCAGTTACTAAAAGTGTCCGATTATATTTTTCCTCATTAAACAAACGATATTGATTTTTGTATTTAATTTTCATCTTTTCGAAAATGTATTTACTATAAAAAATGTTGAATTTATATATAATTAAAAGAAAAAAGCTTTCCTTTTTGTTTTAATTTATTTCAGTTTTTATATTCATTAAAAAATAAAAATAAAAAAAAAATAAAATTAAAAAAAAAAAAAAAAATCAAAGTACCCCATCATTTTTGTGAGCCACTGTACACAATTCCAACGTTTTTGAATTATGTGAGATACATGCATACATAAATACGTGCATACATACAGTCCTCACAAAAAAATCTTTTTTGAATCCCTTTTAGATCCATTTTACAATTAGTCTGAGGGGAAAAATGAATCTTTTATTCTGTGCATTCAAAAAATAGTCCAAATGGATTCAGGAATGGTCAAAATGGATATTTCCGTTAAGATATGATACCCGAAAGTTTTCGCTATATTTCCTTTACTTTGTACAAGGATGTCAAAGTTAATTAAAGTCGCACAAAATGAGAGCTTGAAAAAAAAATTCAAAATTCAAAATTCTGGCTTCAAAGTGTCCATGTTCGAGTGGAAAACTAACGTGCATACAAAATTTGGTGATCCTAGATGCTTACTTTTTCCACAATGCGAGGAACATGCAAACAGATTATTCATTATTTAATAGTACATATTGCTGTACTTAAAAATATACTTAATTCTCATATTTCATTGATTAAGAATACTTACAACACTGTCTTAATTACTAAAAGATGTTTATAACGTCACATAAACCATTCCTAGGTGGAGAACTGCGTTTTTAAATTTGATTATTTTTCAAATTTTAAGTAAGCATTTTTACTTCCCTCTACGAAGTAAAGAAAGTATTCTAAGCTAGTAAAACCTTTCATATTTCAATGAAATTCTTTCATATTTCTCATATTTCAAAGAAAATAACCATTTTGTCAGCTCTCAAATCCATTTGACTATGCCTTTTCATAACATCTATACGTAAGACAAGAATAAAAAACTCTTTTTTCAAAAACGAACGCTAAAGCTAGTTTAAAATGAATTCAAAAGAGACTTTTCGTGGCTCCGTACGTACGTATGTATATATCGAATAACTAAAAAAAAAAAAAAAAAAAAAAAAAAAACAATTAGCCATAGAATGTTGGAATTTTGTATATGGAACTGCTATAACATCTAATTGTGCACCTCCCTTTTTCGTTGCAACTGGACATACATTACATCCCACTACGTTACCCGCTTTGATGAACTCAGTTTATTTTTATTCTTATACGTTGGTAAACTGTGCATATTTTCCTTTAAAAGTGATTTAATTATGTTGCTCTTATGTTGCTGTTAAAGTTTTTATGCCTTTATTTAATCTGCATGCAATAGTTACAGAATTATCAACAATTTACAACTTTCGGTACCTTTTTTTAGCTGCTCATGCTAAGCAGGATAATTTTCACATCGAAGATTGCACTCTCTTAATAAACTTTTGCCGGCCTACATTTTATCAGCATTAAGACAGTTTTTAAGTTCTGAGATAGTTTTCACACTAATCACCAGATATTTTCAATATTTTGAAAAACATTTCATCTCGGAAAATGCTTTTTCCAAGTCATTTTGCCCTCGAGATGTGATTGTCGTCGAATTCTGTTACTTCTACGGCTTTAAGAATAAAAATATAACATATCATCTGGAAATTTCGTTTTCATGAACTTGGTATGTGAGCCGCCGTTTTCTGCTATTTTCATGTGTTACAAAAATGTAGTTATAGCATTTTCACTATTCGGTGTACTCTGAGTAAGTTTGTAGCTGGAATTATAGTCGTGAAGATCCTACTAAACAAATAGCTAGTTATCACTATGTCTTAAATAATTTACAAAATACGAAAGAAGATTAAAATAACCTTTTTTGTATTTAGTCTTAATGTAACAGAACAGGCACAATTTATGCTACGCAGACGAAACTTCCGCTACTTGTAGTTGTTTCAATTAACATAATAGACAGTTAAATTCAAACGTTGATTCAAGCATAGTCTAATACCAAGCATTATATAGACCAAAATTAAAATAGCGCAGAAAATTTTATCGGTACCTGAATTAAAACATCGGCTAGCGATAATCCTAAAGACGAAATATCACTTTTACGAAGAGCTGACGAAAATACTAACACCATGGCGCAATTGCCGTAAGCTCTAAACTAAAGATTAAACACATTTAGCTTAAATAAACATAAAGCTAATTCGTACTCTGGTGAGGAATACGGAAAGGAGAAATTACAGTAAAGCCTTAAATCATAATAACTGGCTAATTAACATAAGGTCCATTGTAAGTTTTGCATTAGAATTACTAAGATGCATCATTTGTCTGACTTCTAGCAATTAAGATTTAAAGATGCTTAGGTGTAGATTTATCAAAATTTCCGCCCTCGTATTCGCAGAAACTTCTTCAGTTCCCTACCATGAAGAGTAGCAAATTTATAGGAATGTCTCTCATCTTATTTTAGCGCATTCAGTAAATGTTCAGTGCGTTGTACAGTGATATAGTATATCTTGAGACTAAAGCAATCATGATAAAATCATCTTGAACCTCTAAGCATTAGCTGTTGTTATGCGAACCTATTGTTAAATGAGACGACGTTTCTAAAACTGGTACTGAGTTTCTTTAGACATTTGTTGGCTTGATATTACATATCTCATAGAGAAATCCAATCACCACTATGGTACACAAGCTGCAAAATTAAGCTATTAGAAGGATATTTCCTCTTAAGAGTGTATTCTAGGTATTTCTTGATCAATGTTAGGGATATTTTGCAACGGCTGAGTGATAACATGAGTGCTATTTTCGGTATTCTTTGTAGAACTTAAAGCAACTGATAATAAAGGAACTGATAAAATGAATGAATGGTGAAGCTGAAAATAGGTCTAATTGTTTTGATTATATTTTTTTGTGATAGATCAGTAGTGCCACTAGATGCTTAGGTTTAAGACGAACATTTCGTAGCTGACTAATGCAACCATCTGCTAGATGTCTTCTGACACTAGAACAGTAAAATTTTATAAAATGCTGAAAATCGTAGAGGGAATTTTCTTTTATGCAATTTTTAAAACTGTAATATTTTGTGGAACCCTTAAAACTTTATATATATTTGGTGGAACTCTCGCAGTCATCAGAAAACAAAATGTTAATAAACATTGAAAATATGTCATAAATGAATGTATTTTACGTAGAAAAGGAAAAGAAAATTGCAATTTTATTCATAAAAATGTAGATTTATTTCATATTCATTTAGGTAATTAAGATCACCCAAATAAAAATATTAAGTATTGATTATATTAGATGGTTTGTTTTGCTGTCAGAAATTAGACAAAATACTATTTAATTAATTATTTAAGATAGTTAATTTCGATGACAGAATTTAAACAAAAACATTACTTAATTAATCATTTTGGATGCTTAATTTTGAAGTAGTAAATCAAACAAAAATGTTATTTAATTAATTACATTAGGTGGGTAATTTTGCAGTCAGAAATCAAATACAAGTATTATTTAATTAATTACTTCAGATGGTTAATTTTTTAAACTTTCAAATGGTTCATAAAGTATCCAAAATTTTTTTGGAAGTTTGGTTTTTACTTGTGGGTCTCCTTAGCAGATGCTTGGAACCCAAGGTTCCACGAATACAGGTTTAAAGCCACTAACACACAGTAAACTAAGATACTTCTGGCAGATTAGGATAATTCGATGTAATATTATTTACAGACCAAAGTCATCTTAGCTTATAAGAAGTATCAGAAATGCCATTTCCCCTATTGCAATAAATTCAGAATTTTTTCAGGTCCAAACTCAGAAATGCAAATGAAGATGAGTACGGCGAACGCGGTTCATCTTCACACCAGTATAGGTTACAATGAAACGTCATACTCATACTTTATATAGCATCAATTAATTTATATTTTCTTCTTTTGCAAACGTTAGTTTTAATCATTCCTGCAGAAACAAAGATAGATAACAGAAAGGGAAAATTAAAATATAACTGGTTATAAACTAATAATCAATATAACAAAGGTACTGTCTTATGTTTTGCTTCAAGTTAATTTTGCTTTCTGCTTAGGATCATGCAGAACTGTTTCGGACTTTTTCTATTTGTTTTGAAACAATGTAAATGATTAAATTTAACTTCCTTCTTAAATTAAAGAATTTAAAAAAAATATCTGAAATGTTTCAGATTTTAAATTACGTCCAAAGGGACGTTGTGTGTTACCTTTATTTATTAAATATCATGTTCTTTGCCCTTAAACCATAAAATCAGTTCAACAGCAATGTCTCAAAATAATTTTAAAATGAACGTATCTTTAGAATTTCTGATACACAGTTCCGCGTGCTGGAGATAAAAAGGTTTTTTTTTTCTTTTTTTCCCCGTAGATTGTTGCCATTGCTCGCCTTTAAATCGTTGAGTTCGTTAATCAAAAATTTGTTAAAGTTTTACAAACTATAAGATCGATAATAAGACATATTCCAAACTTCAAATTTGAGCTTTCAGATGCCCATATTCGCAGTAGGATTACGTCATTCAAAATTGGATGGCTGTAGGTACCGTTGTTTAATCACAGTGCGAGAAACATATATACATTTAAGCAGATTCTTCATTATTAATTTATTCAAATATAATACAAGGCGATAGTATTTGGTGGAGCAATTAGAAAAGTGATACGCCGTTTATAGGGTTCCGATGCAAAATGCCAAAACGAAATGAATAGTCCTTCAGGGACAAAGACCCTTTGAACTAAAAACGCATATTGTATTATCACAATATTAATTAATTACGATAATTATATATTCACAATATTATATTCACAATATATTCACAATATATTATATTCAATATATTCATAATATATTATATTCACAATATATTATATTCAATATATTCATAATATATTATATTCACAATATATTATATTCAATATATTCATAATATATTATATTCACAATATATTCACAATATTAATTAATTTAATATTAATTGATTATTAATTAATTACAAATTATTAAATTTGTCAAATAATCTATGGTTCACCTAAGCATATTTGAAATACTAAGTTTAATCTAACGTTAGTTAGAATTACAAATGTTGGAGATATTAAAGCAGCAAGAATCAGCGTAAGCTGAATATATGTGCAGGACTGGTTTCAAAAGCACTCTTTTTCTCTATTCTTGCAAATTTATAAAACCTACTTTGATCCTTGTTGCTTCAGTTCCTCCGATATTTTAAATCAATTCATAAAATAAAAATAGAAAATAGAAAATTCGTAAAGTAAAAAAAAGAAATATCAATCTAACTTCGTATGCTGATTACAATTTGATGCATAAAACAGTTTTAATCTAAACAGTCACATTTCATTATAAATTATTGCTACGTGGAGACTTAACGTAGTTATATAATGAAAGAAAGATTTAATTATTCATGTCATGTGCGCTTTTTATTTTTTCGCTTGGTCACGAATTTTCGGGAAGTGATTCCTATAGCATATCATTTTCATATATAATCATTCTTGCATGCAAATCAGCAAATTTATATGCTTATTTAATAAACAAAAGGTTTAATACTCAAAATGTAACTTTAATTTATTTCAGTGACTCCCTTGTGTACCATGTTTGCAACAAATATTTTCCATAAATGGCAAAACGTTCTATTATTCCAGGCTAAAAATCTGGCAAATTAAATCAATGAGAACGAATTCGAAATGATGTTTTTAAAAAGTTTACTTATAAATTTAAATTTATTTAGAAGTAAATTTTGTTAATTTTCCTAAGTCGTTAGATTAGAAACATATCATTTGAAAAATATCTACTACTAACAATATAACTGTTTAGATTTGATAAGCAAAGAGTGCAGCTAATTGTTATAAATTTTTTATTAGATTCAGTGCAAATTACTTTTAATACTTAAATAAAAACATTTTCGTATTATGAATTTACTGAACACATAAAACACATAAATTGAATGCAAACAGTTAATTTCGTATACAAATATATTATACCATTTAAGATCTCCTAATCAAAGTTAATTAATATAAAACTAAATTAATCGTAAGATAACCGAAGTTGATATGATTAAAAATGTATTTAAAAACAATTTCTTTTTAATTCTGTATCTCCATAAATATTAAATATTTACATATGTTTATTGTTTTATACTTTCACCATGCAGTTGATAAAATAATATAATAATGGCATTCTGCTATTCTTGGACAAACGTTGGGGTTATATATGGAAAATTCCATCTACAAGATCCTGTATTTAATCTACACAAAATATCTTTCACAGAAGATACAAGATTAAGCTATTTTTCATAGTAAAATCTTTTTTTAAATTTGTTAAGCTAATTAAATTTTATGTGCACGTTTGTCGCCAACATTGCAACCCTTTACAACAAAAGCAAAGGCTGTGAAAAAAATGCTGAATTAAAATTGTGTCATTTTATCAGCATGCGCGCCTTACGTAGCGAACTTAAAACAAAAGCGAGACTACGGCTGCCAAAACTAGCTTATAAAAAACATGTGATGAACGATTACGAGGTCTTGCCTTTTGCGTTAGAGGGCGCAGCGAAGCTCATTGTAATTAACTTGGTGTCAAAATTTTCCAATATTCTACGCGAGTCTTATAAAAACAAACTATAGCATGATAGGGTCGCATTTTCTTTCGTTTTTATTGCTTTTTTTAATCTTCTCTAGCTTTAATTTAAAAATTTCAGAGTTGCGAGAGTTAAAAAAAAAAAGAATAAAAATTTAACGGCCTTTTGTTCGGTTATCTCTCTTGCTTTTCATTCTGAAACCGAAGCTCGTCGACAGCCGCCAGGGGGCAGCACCTTTTCAAAAATATCGTCTGACATAGGAAGTGGAAAGGATTACGTATTTTCTGCTCGTATTAAAAAATTCAATCTAAAAAGAAATGCTACGATGCTGAAACGAGAGTGATTTAATTTTAATAAAAAAACGGAGAGTGGATATTTCACAGAAAGCTTAATAAAATTTGTCGATAAAATTAAATTTCTAAAAACATAATTCTTGCTCACTAGCGCGCATCGTATTAATCAGCTCGATAAGAGTGGATATAGATTTTTAAATTTTTGAGTTAATTCCAGCAAATCGATAAACATTTTTTACGAGTAGAGTATAATCATGAAGTTTTCCCGTTCTTCAATCGTGTTAGAAATAAATTATACATTTCCGCAAAAGTTTTGATTAATTGCATGATCGATTAAAAAAAGTGTTACTTAACTTTTGGTACGGACGTTTAATCATTTCAGTGAAATACGGTGCATGTTTCTTTTTTAGAAAAATCATTGGTTTCGATATGTATAATAGTATTTCGTTTAATTCGAGAGTTTTTTAACTGGAATAGTTAAAATTTTTTATATAATATTCTAAACAGAAGCATCTAAACAGGTTCTATTAAAATAATTTTGTATATGTAATTCTTTTAATAAAAGATATGTAAAATATATGTAATTATTTTACATATGAAATTTGAACAGTCAGTAATATTTTTTCTTTGGGACATGCAATGTTATTTCATTACACAGATGCATTTTTATTGAAAGGATATTTCATTTATTATGCTGTACCTGGCAAGCATGAGCTGTTGCCATATACAACGTGCTAAATGAAATCGATACTGGTTCAGCTAATTACCTATACTTCTAAGATTTACATAAATTAACTGCACATTCATCTAATGCTTAACTTTCTGTTTCTATGCCTTAAATTTCCATTTCACGATTTTTAAGCAGCTAATTGATATCATCTACGCTATGTTCGCTAAATAGTTTTTATGCGTTTGCACTAAGCTCTTTATACAAAGTAACAGAAACTGTTTTCCCAATGTAGTTTTCTAAACCTTTAATTTCAAATTTATATACAGAATAGATGCTAATAAAACTTATCATTTCTATACATTTAGTTAATCAGGATCCCAGTCAAGCATATGGGAATGATGTTATCAGTTTTATTTTTTTTCTTACAACTATTTAAAAATATAGATAATTTTTAATTCCTTGTACAAAGTAAAGGAAGTAATGTAATCGCGAAAATTTCGAGTATCATACTTTAAAGAAAATATCCATTTTTACCACTCTCGAATCCATTTGAACGATTTCTTTTGCATGACATATGTCCGTACAGACAGAATAATAAACTATTTTTTCCGAAACAGATTCTAAGAACGATGATGTTTTGTGTATGGGACTGCTATAAGATCTATTTGTGCACCATCTATTTTTTTGCAATCTGCCGAACGAAGCGTATATATATATGTAAACTCGGCGTCTAGGGGATTTCTACGCTGACGACACACATTTAGGTGACCAAGTATTTATTTTAAGCGGTTATTGATGAAGATACAGTGATGTGTATTTACAAATGAAAATAGAGTTATAATTGAGAAGTTAACAGCTTCGCCATCTATTAATACGTCTTAGTCGAAAACATGACTGTTCTCTTTCGCTTCCATCGTCCATCTCTCGTCTCACTGCAATGCCGTTCGTTGTGTTGAGTTGTTGCACTCCTGCTACTCACACTCGGGTATCTTGACACGACAGGGCCTCCTGGCGATCATGGAGTTACAACAAAATCTGAAAAGAGTAATTAAAAAAAAGGAAAAAAAAAAAAAAGTTCGTTTCGATATACCAGCTTGGAACGTCCTGAGGAAAAAAAAAAGAAGCGTCATTTGCTTGGAGTGTCAGTAGATCATCCTGGAACAGCTTGAGGGAAGAAGAAATGTTATTTCTCCAGACCATCTTAAATGTTCAAGCGTCTTTAGGAGCATATCTGAGAGGGACATCTTGGCGAAGCGAAAAAAAAAAAAAAAAAAAAAAAAATGAACATCTTAATAAATCTTGTATATATAAAAATTCTTTGTAGAGAGGGAAAAAAACTTTTCAACTGATTAAAAAAATAATGAAGAGGAAAAAAATGAAAGGTACTAAGTACTAAATAGAATGTCCAATTGTAGAGTATAGCAATTCTAAATTAAGAGGTCATTAAGACACAATAACACGCCGAATAAATACTAATTCAGAAGTCAAACAACAAAAATCAGCGTTATACCTACAAAATTTTGTAGGTATAACGCTGATTTTTGTTGTTTGACTTCTGAATTAGTAAGAGGTCATTGTTGAAAAGGCCATGGTTTCATCAAATCAGCAGCTGTGGAAGTTTTATTCGGACCTTCATGTATTCCGACTTTCTCTACCTCATAGCGGTCATTTGGCTTAACAGCTGTGACTTTGTAAGGTCCAAAAAATCGGGGACGGAGTTTGATTCCAGTTACAAATTGAGTACGTTGAAGTGCGACTTGATCACCAACTTTGTATAAGTTTGCCTGTTTGCGGCGTTTGTTATATTGACGTCTATTTTCTTCTTGAAGTCTGAGAATATTGTTTTTCGCTTCGTCGCGTAATCTTTCTTTTTCTTGTAAAGTGGATTGGAAGTGTTCCTCTTTAAGTATTTGCTTAATTTTGATATCGTCTTTGTTTTTCATCTTTATTCCAAAAAGTAATTCAAAAGGCGTGAACTTAGTGGCTTGAGATGTATTGCTATTTATGATTTTCTGCAGAGAAGCAACATGTTTAAACCACTTTTCGGGATCTTCTAAAGATAGCTTAGTTAAGACGGGAATTAAAATACCATGCATGCGTTCAATCTGTCCATTTGCACGTGGAACGCCCGTAGTTATAGTGATGTGTTCAATATTCTCGTCAAGATAATACATTTGAAAGTCAGTTGAAGTAAAAGCTGTACCCTTGTCTGAGATAATGCGTCGGGGATTACCAAAAGTTGTTTGCTGTAATTTCAGTTTGTCGACAGCAGCTTGAGTGGTTGTTGATTTAACAGGATAAAGCCAAAGAAACTTTGAGAATGCATCAACAACTGTAAAAAGATATTTGTAGTTCTTGTTTGTTGACGGCAGTGGTCCCAAAAAGTCTATATGATAAGTATCAAGTGGTGTATCGCCTTTTGGAATCGGATGAAGAAAACTTTCCGCTTTACCAGCCTTTCTGGAAGAAAGAATGCAGGGTACGCAGTTCAAAATGATTTTTTTAACAATCGCAGATAAATTAGGGATGTAATATTTACGTTTAATAATGGATTCCGTTTTGAGAGCAGAAAAATGACCTTTAGAGTGAACATTTTGCACTATTTCGGTTTGCATTGCCTGAGGTACAACTAATAGTTCTTGGTCTTCAACGATTTTATACAGAACACCGTTCTTTAAGGAGTAGTCATCTAAAGGGATTTTTTTCTAAAGTATGTTTGATCCCCGTAATGAAGTCATCACTTGATTGTGCGTTAATAATCTTTTGAGTGACACTGTCAATGGCAATTAACATGACAGGGAAACGACTTAGAGCATCTACATGTTTCATAAGCTGTCCAGAGCGGTGTTTTATTGTGTAATCAAAGTCTTCAAGGTAAATAGCCCATCGAGCAATTCTGGGTGTTATGTCAGTTTTAGACATAGTTTTTTCAAAAGCAGGGCAATCTGTAACAATATCAAATTTTGTTCCGGTTAAATAATGTCTAAATTTTTTAAGGGCTTCAATGATGGCTAGGATTTCTAGTTCATAACTGGAGTATTTCTCTTCTTGGGGGGTAGTTTTCTTGCTCATATAGTAAATTGGGTGGAAGGAACCATCAGTGCTTTGTTGCAAGAGAGCAGATCCGTAACCGTATTTACTTGCGTCACAATGAAGTTAAGCGGTAAACCTTGTTGGTAAAGGTGCAAAACAGGATCACTGGAAAGTGCTTCTTTCAGTTTTAAGAAAGTGTGCTGTTGCGCAGGACCAAACTCAAAAGGAGTGGACTCACGTAGTAAGTCACTGAGGGGTTTTGCAATTTTGGCATAATGTTGAATGAATTTTCGAATGTAACCAGTTAGGCCAAGAAAACTTTGCACCTGTTTAGCTGTTTTGGGTTGAGGAAATGACTGTACAGCGCGTGTTTTGGATGGTGAAGGTCGAATGGTGCTATCTTGAATAACAAAACCTAGGAATTCAATTGTTTTCTTTAGAAAGTTGCATTTCTGAAAGTTTATTTCTAGACCATAATCTGAGGCAAGTTGAAGGACTCGTCGTAATTTTTTAATTCCGTCGTCTTCGTCCTTAAATGGAATAATTATATCATCCATATAAATTATAACAGTCTGATCACGAATGAGAGGTCTGAATATGGTATTGATAAATCTTTGAAAAACGCTAGGAGAGTTGCACAGTCCAAAGGGAACTTTAAGGAATTCATACTGGCCTTCATGAGTAACAAATGCAGTGTATTTGCTGCTTTGGGGATTCATAGGAACATGAAAAAAGCCGTTATTCAAGTCAAGAGATGTAAAGACCTTAAAATTCTGTAAATTATCAAGAATTTGCTCTATAAGGGGTAGAGGAAATTTGTCTTTCACTATTTTCTTGTTAAGACGTCTGTAATCTATACATAGTCGGTAAGATCCATTTCGCTTTTTGCAGAGGACAATAGGGGCAGCAAAATCGGAGCAACTAGGTTTTATAATTCCTTCGTTCAGCCACTGCTGGATTTGAGCTTCTACAATACGTTGTTCGGCAATAGATAATCGGCGAGGACGTTGACTAACAGAGATTTCATCCGTTAAAATTAAAGACATTTGCAAATCAGTTGTTTTGGTTTTATTAGGTTTGTAAGCCGAAACTAGGTGTTTGATTTGTGTGCGATGATTTGGATTGGTAAGATGCGTTAAATCAGGAGAATCAGGTTCATCGAAAATATTTACAATATTAATTAGAAAATTATGGTCAGGAGTTTCTGCTTGTATTAGTTTAATACCATGCTTTCCAATAGAAAATTCAGCTTGCTGGATACAATCACTTTCAATTATTGCGTCAACGGATAGTAGATTACCTTCAATAACATTAATGTCAGTTTTAAAATTTGTATTTTGAATTTTGAAACAACCTGTGAAATATCCTACTGGGTGTACAATGCGATCACCAAGTCCTGATAATGTTATAGAAGATTTTTGAAGCGCTGGAGAACTAATTTTTTGATATGTTGATGTGTTAATTATAGTAGCTTGACTGCCAGTGTCAATCAATGCTGGAATGATAACGGCAGAAATATTGATGTGAATTATCATAGAATGTAGAGGGTGTGACTGTACGACAACTTGATTGAGAATTGTCTCTGATTTTTGTGACGATGGAGTTGATGCACGACTTGGTTTCTGAGTACAAGAGGACGATTTATGGCCAAATGAATCACATGAAAAACATTTAGGTTGTTTATGAGAACAATTAGAACTTTTATGGCCTTTAGACCCACAATTGTAGCAAACTATAGGTTGAGTAGGCTTCTGAGAGATTTTGCTCTCTAAGTGAGGAGAAGTATTATGTTTAAATTTCGGATCACTAGAAAATTTAGCATGCTTGGTAGCAGACATTAGCTTCTCATAAATTTTTAACTTATCTTTGAATTCACTTACAGTTTTACAACCATATAATAAAATTTTGTTAGGGTTTTCTGGAATACCATTTATCACATAATCAAAAATCGAAGACATATCGATTTGACCTCTAGAACCAATTTCTCTCATAGCAATAAAATAATCGAATAAGGATTCGTTTGGCTTTAAACGTCTTTTAAACATCAGTTTATGCAATAAAATGAACATTGAGTTTCGATTTCGAAAGGAAAAGTTCTGGTTTTTCACACAATTCGTTCTATGGTAAAAGTATAGTTTCAGTTCATCAAAATTGAATGCAAAGAGTCTTTAATTTCACTTCATCAAAATTGAATTCAAAATATTTGTTATTTGATTCTTAAAGAACAGCTTACCTTAACTGAAGAAGAACCGGTCGAAGCTCCGATGTAAACTGGGCGTCTAGGGGATTTCTACGCTGACGACACACATTTAGGTGACTAAGTATTTATTTAGTTATTGATGAAGATACAGTGATGTGTGTTTACAAATGAAAATAGAGTTATAATTGAGAAGTTAACAGCTTCGCCATCTATTAATACGTCTTAGTCGAAAACATGACTGTTCTCTTTCGCTTCCATCGTCCATCTCTCGTCTCACTGCAATGCCGTTCATTGTGTTGAGTTGTTGCACTCCTGCTACTCACACACACACATATATATATAGTTCAAATTTGTTACCCTGCTCGATGAGATCAGTATTTATATTCTTAAATGCTGGTAAACTGTGCATATTTTGCTTTAAAAGTGATTGAATTATGCTGTTCTTATGCTCTGGTTAAGTTTTTTATGCCTTACAGATTGTGTAGTAACGATGATATTTTGTATATGGGACTGCTGTAAGATCTAGTTGTGCACCTTCTATTTTTTTCAATCTGCTGCACGAAACTTATAATATATATATGTTTTTAATCTGTTACCCTGCTCGATGAGCTTTGTTTTTGTATTCTTAAATGATGGTAAATTGTGTATTATTTGCTTTATAAGTGATTGAATTATGTTATTCTTATGCTTCGGTTAAGGTTTTTATGCCTTTAGTTATGCCTTTAGTTAGTTAATCTGCATGCAATAGTTTTAAAATAATCAACTATTTAAAAGTGTCGCTAGGCCTAATGTGGCGACTATTTGTTTACATTTGAAGCTCTTAGCAATACAGCGAATTAAGTTAATTGGTGCACCAAATTCAGTATCTTCAGGGGTCTTTAATACTTGTCCACTGTGAGCAGAAGTTAAGTTATATGTTTGCGTACCGAAAATTTTGTCTTTTTGCCCAGTGACCGAATTATTTGTTTTTGTCCTAGAAGCTCTAATTTAAATTATAAAAATTGTTTTTCTTTAAATTGGGCCCACCAGCGGCCGAGCGGTAAAGTCGCTGGATACTGGTAGTTCGGTCCGAGGTTCGAATTCCGCGAACAGGCTGGCTGCATGGGTGTTTTCGTGGTTTTCCCCATGTGTAACGTGTATACGAGCCAGTTTCCCTTAGAAAGTCCTCCACGAAGGCATCCTTCTCCTTAGGCAGATAGCCCTCGAGGCTTTGCCGTAATTAAATAACCTAACCTAACCTAACCTTTTCTTTAAATTGTTTTAAACCGCATTTGGTGTTTTACAGTTTTTAAATGAAGATGTTTTTGAGTTTTTATGTATTTTCCTTGTCGCGAAATGAGAACTGAATTGACTGAACAAGAAGTATATGTCTAATAAATTTCGAGAAAATAAGTTTAAATGAAGTGGAATAAAAAATGTGTATAATTTAATAGGCCGTATCAGGAAGTCATTTGATGTCCACATCAGATGTTTTTTATTAACATTCTGTTTATGTTGCTTCTTTTACAAAACATATAAAATAAGAAAGAAAGAGAATTTTCGCTTTTATGAAAAATGTTGAAAAAGTCGTTCAACGTTTTAAGCACCGATTTCGGAAAAATACGGTTTTAATTCTGAAAGAAGGCGAAAGTTTGCTACAGTTTATCAGATGGATTTGAATGTTTGGGAAGAGTTGCGGCATTGCAGCTACAGACTAAAGAATCTAGCATTCTACCTTACATCAAAACTTTAACCAAAGCATAAGACATATTTCGGCTTTCGACGCGAGAACAGACAGGTATGTAAAATGAAGGCGTAATTATCTTGTGGATATAATGATGATATAATATGAGTAAAGTATTTTCCTCCTCACATAGATTTCAATTAGAAACTTGACATCAAACCTGATCTCAATTCACCTTCCACTATGAATTCTCCGAAGTCTCAGGCTAACTTATCATTGTCATTGCTTCATTTTAAGGAGAGCTGCAGTTGCCCATGATATGCGCGTGCGCTGAAATCATAACCATTCGCATATTCTATCGGCGGTACAGACATGATCTATGTTTCATACTGTTTGGATGCAACAACGTTCAAAATGCAACAACGTTCCACGATGTTGCATTTTGGATGGCAAGCAGTTTATTTAATTGAATTGCATTTCAGTTTTAATATGTTTATTTAAGACTGGATTGTTGACCTCTTTTTTGAATTAACTTTTGATTTAACTATCATCTCTTGATTACATATATGTGTAATAAGATAACTTGGGAGAAAGTTGCAACGGATTGGTTTTCCAAGAAACAATATGGCAAATATGTAAGGCAGAATTTAACACTCTATCAGGAATTCTAAACATACTCTGTTTTTTAAGGATTTTGTGATTTTGCTGCTGAACTGAATTTTATGTGACATAAGTGCGAAGAACGTGATGTTTAAATAAGTAAAGCTAACATATATAAAGGCAAAAGAAAAAAAATGTAAGCCATCTTACTAAGAAAACTGAATACTGATATGATCAACTGAGAAATGACTGAAAAAATATTAAAATGTATATCAACATTTAACACTGCACCGGGAATTTTAAACATATGCTCCTATGTAGCTTTTATAAATTTTGTAATTTTGTTCCTAAACTATATGTTGCGTAAGCGCGAAGAAAACGGTGTTTAATAATAAAGCTCAAATAAGAGGTTTAGCAGGAGTGAGTGCAAGAGCAGACTCAGCGAGAGCATAAAAAACCTTAACAAGCCCTTTTAGGTGACCATTAAAATCTAAAAAAACCTTTCATATTTCTTAATTTTTTTATTAAACAGTTTTTCCAGCATGCGTGTAGTTCTATTGGTGACTAAATAGCTTCCACAGTGATAGAGACTATAATTATGTAAAGGGAATTATGTGTCGGGAAATTTTAGGAATATATCTCTATTTTTCTATGTCTTTATACTTCTTTATACTTCAGAGTTGCTAAACATTGTCTCTTACAGTTGAGTGACTTATACATCATCTGAAAATACATTTAATTACAAGTAAAACGAAATAAGATTCGCCATTATATGAGGATTCTTGGCGTAGAGGCAGGCTATTATGAAATTTAATTTTCATCGGCAGTGCAGAGGTGTTAATGATTTAGTACAAAATGAACCAAAAAACGACTTTAATTATTTAGTACAAAATGCAGAGTTATGGAACATTTTCATATTCTTGTACCCCAAAAGCACAAAAAATTGATTCAAGTCTCCTACTTTCACCGAAAAATTTTGTTAAGCAGCGTAATTCTTTTATATCTCACCCAGAGATGAAAGGTGAACCAACTGAGGCACTTGCCTCAGGTCAACGGTTAAAGGGGCCACCAAATTAATTGCAAAATTTTAGAAATGTATTCAAAAAAGAAATTATGATTTCTAACTTTCAATTTCGAAACGTATCGAGAAGCATCTCTTAGAAATATAATATTAAAATGAATTAAAAGGGCGCTATATTCTTCAACATTCGCATGTTTTTCCTTAATTAGTTGATAGGAACAAAAAAAAAAAAAAAAAAAAAAAAAAAAAAAAAAAAAATTTGAAAGGTTTCAGATCTTAAATTAGGTCCAAAGAGGCGTTTTTTTAACTTTTTGTCCGTTACCTTTATTTATTAAATATCACGTTTTCATAAAATTCAGTTCAAGAGCAATATTGCAAAATAGTTTTAATTGAGCATATCTTTAGAATTTCCGAACAGAGTCTCGCGCGCTGGAAATAAAAATGTTTTTTCTGTATAACGTTGCCATTGCTCGCCTTTAAATAATTGAGTCTGTTAATCAAAAATTCGGTAAAGTTTTATAAAACATGAAATCAATAATAAAATAAATTCAAAATTTCAAATTTGGGCTTCCACGTGCCCATATTCGCAGTAGGATTGCGTTATTCAAAATTTGATGGCTCTAGGTACCGTTGTTTTATCACAATGCGAGAAATATACATTTTATGCAGATTTTTCATTATTTAATTTCTTCAAATATAATGCAGGACTCTAACATTTGGTGGCAACAGTTTGAAAAGTAAAACGGACATTTGTGAACATTTAGTGAACCAACGCAAAATCGCAAAACGAATACAGTAGTCCTTCAGGGACAAATCCCCTCTAGACTAAAAAGAAAAAAAAAAAAAAAAAAAAAGAGCAGCTTAATAAATCAGATTGTCAAGAACCAACAATTTTCAGTTTCTAACTGGGGAAAATTTAATGTTATTGGATTTAAGTATTTAAAAAAGGTCTAACTTTTAACCTGACACTTAAACATTCAAATGATATAAAAACGCTTAAAATAATCCATCAGTTAAAGCCATTTTAAAAACCGCTGATTCTGGTCGCTAAAGCAAAATCAAGTCCTTAAAAGATGAATTAGGGAATTCATTCATACCTGAATTTTGAAACTGGGTTAATAATATTTTTAACGTTACCAATTACTGATATTAGATGAAAGAAAACTGATCTAGAGCCGTGGATGGTCCTTTTAGGGAGGTTTCATTATTGAATTTCACCATTCGAATTCGTAGTAATAATGACTTTCTTGAGGCCTTTAAAGTTGAGTATTATATAACAAAAATAGTTATGAATATAAAGCTAAAAAAATTCTTAAAGCTTTCAGATTTTACAGTGCGCTCAAAAGGGCGTTCTTTTTAACGTTTTGAGTTACCTTTGTTTATTAAATATCATATTCTCCATACTTAAACCATAAAATTGAATTTAATAGCAATATCGCAAAATAATTAGAAATCAGCATATCTTTAGAATTTCCGATATAAAGTCTGGAGAGGCTGAAGATAACAAATTTTTCTTCCCCCCCCCCGTATAGTGTTGCCATTGCTCACTTTGAAATTGTTGAGTTTCTTAATCAAAAACTCATAAATGCTTTAAAAAGTATTAGAAATTATATAATAAAACAAGTCCAGATTACAAATTTGGGCTTGCAGATGCTCATATTCGAATGGAGACGTAGGTTATTCAAAATTTGATGGATTTTATCACAGTGCGAGAAACATACATAAATTTATGCAGCTTCTTCATTATTTAATTCAAATATAATACAAGGCTCTAATGTTTGGTGGCAACAATTTAAAAAGTGATTCGCCTTTTATAGTGAATCAATGCAAAATGCCAAAACGAAATTAATAGTCCTTGTGGGCAAATTGCTCCTTTGGACTAAAAAAAAAAAAAAAAAAAAAAAAAAAAAAAAGAAAAAAGAAAAAGAAAAGGGGAAAAAATTTTCCTTTGGCCAAAAAAATATTCAAATGTAATTATATAAAATAGATATTAAATAATAAAGCTGATTTAAAAAAAACATATTGTCAGTTTTATTTAAGAAAAATATTAATAAAAAAGTGTTTATATTAATGCAATATTTTTATATTAAGTACTATTAGTACTATTTATATTACAGTTTATCGAAAAGATACTTTTTAATACTTTCATTTAAAATTATAAATTATTATATATAATATTTTTTTGAATAAATAAATTCACGATGGAAAAGTATTATAAAGGTATAATAGTGTGAGGTGAAACAATACCTAGACACTAGACACAACACTGCTCTCACCCTTAAACTCTTTCATAAAATCTTCTTCCTGTTTCATGAAATAAAATACTCATTGATTATAAATACGGCGATAACAAAATAGAACGAGTCTTAGCGGCTAGTAGGGAAAGTGTTATTTTTAAAAGAAGTAGTCATACGTGTTATGAATAATAACATTTTGTATGCCTAATGAGGCAACTTATAGTCTTGCACTCATTATTAATGCAGTAAAAGTCCGTCAAGACAAAAGATTAGATTTAACACAATTAATTAAGAAAATTACATAGTACTAGAATACAAAAATAAGTTCGATTATAATATTTGAATAATAAAAAGCACATATGCATATTTTATTTAGTATTAAGTATTTGCTGCCCTGGTGAAAATTGAAATGTTTTAGAAATGATTTGGTATTTCTTGAGTTACTCGACACAGCAAATGCATTTCGCTAGCAGTTTAAGTTTTTACTTCCTGGTACGAAGTAAAAAAAAAAAAAAAGTATTGTAATCGCGAAAAATTTCGGGTATAATACGCATTTTAACGGAAATATCTATTTTGATCGATTTCGAATGAAATTTAACGATGTTTTTGAGTGACATTTGTACGGAAGGACAGAGTAAAGGATTCTTTTTCCCCAAAAAATTATAAAACTGATTTAAAATGAATTCTAAAAAGAATTTTTTATGGCGTCTGTGCGTACGTACCTATTTCGCGTAACTCAAAAACGAGTAGCTTCAGAACGTTGAAATTTCGTATGTAGGATTGCTATAACATGTAATTGTGCATGTGGAGAACACAAAAGAGCACAAAAGCTGAAAGTCGTAATGATGGTGCAGTTGCTCTGTTGATGGTCTCCTGTCCTGTAGTTGTGCACCTCCCTTTTTGGTTGCAATCGGCCTCACCAAAAGTATATATATATCTCGGCTTAGTGAGCTCAGTTTCTTAATTTTTACATGTTTGTAAATTGTGCATTTTTTGCTTAACAAAGATTGAATTATGTTGTTCTTATCTTCCGGTAAGGTTTTTATGCCTTTAGTTAGCCTGCATGCAATAATTGTGGAATTATCAACAATTTAAAAGTTGTTTAAGTGCGGCTAGGCTTAAGTATTTTTACCATGGCGGGCGTATTTGTTTATATTTGAAACTTAGCAGAATAGTGGATTTGTTGCCAATCTAGAGGAACTAAGCTTCGCAACAATAAAGTAACGTCTTTTTTTATTACTTCGAATTAAATTATGCTTAATCCATTCTGGAATTATCATCTAAGTTATTAAATAATACCATATATTGACTTAGAATAGCGTCGGCAACAAATTGAATCAGTTTCTACGCCTTCAGTATCTTTTTGACGAGTGAGCCCAAAAGTAAACTTTGAGTTTTGTGCACCGAAAAATATGTCTTCTTGCCGCTGGCCGAATTGCTTGTTTTTGCGTAGAAACTGTAATTTTAATTGTAAAATTTGTTTAAAAATGTTTTTAACTGTATTTTGTGCGTTATGTTTTTCTATATCTTTAAATTTCTAATGAAGATATTTTCGGTTTTTATTATTTTTGCCTCATCGCTAAGTGAGAACTGAATTAATTGAATGAGAAATACATCTCTAATGAAATTCGAGGAAATAAGTTTTTCATATTAGCAGAAAATACTATTGTCAGTCTGTTTCGGATAGAGCAGAATGTTTACGAGTAGCACGCGCGCATTAGGTATGCAGAACTGAATGGTCTGTGAAAACCTGTTTATTTTACATTTGCTTAATTTCTTTTATGCATTGTTTTAGATTTATTATAATATTTGTGTCATTATTTTGTCATTATATAGTATTTGTGTGTGTGTGTGATCATGTGGCAACGATTAGATAATTTTTCAGATAATATAATTTTTTGCATTCTGAATTTTGCATTTTGTTATAAAATGAATGGTATGTAACGCTTTTAAGTGAACCTTGCGCCAGAGTATCGCTATGGTACATAAATATAGTGAACTTTAAAAAGCGCATTTATTCTATTGTGTTTTATGCGCTATCGAGGAAGTAGATTTAATTCAATTCAATAAGTTTAAATTAAATGCAGAAAAAGATGCGTATAATTTAATATTCCGTATAAGGAAGTCATGTGGTGTACACATCAGATTATTTTAAAGTGGAGAGCATCCTAATTTTCTGTAATTTCTCCTTTCGCAATTTAACTGGAAATTCTTGAAAATAACATATGCCTTAACGAGAATGAAAACATAATGTTAAAATTTATTAAAATTACTATTTAAAACGATATTGTATCAAGCAGAGCTGTTTAAATTTTAATTTCATACCTAGAAGGTATAGCAGTCATTTAAATTTCATACAGCAAACACAATATTTTCGAAAGCTATGTATATGTAACCGTGAAAGACCGAAATTGGAGAATGTCAACATTCACCAAATACGTCGGTGAAAGATCGAATACTTCTTTACATTCTTGTACATTCGGACCCTCACCGGTGTATGTCGACAAACACAGATATGCTCTGGTGTAGGTCGAAAAGAGAGGAGTATATGTACACGCTGCCATTCCAAAAGGAAGTGTTCCACAAATAAATGCAGTTGTAAAAGCAAGGGCCTCTTGTGCAATTCAAAGTGTCATAAGCGTTTAAGTTGTTGCAATAAATAAGATTTGAATCACATAATTTGGTAAGTTTATAACTGCTATTATTTTCCTTTCTTATTTTGAACGTACTGTGTGTTTTAAGTTTTTATGTCCTTAAGTTCTTATTCTGAGTCTCAAGTGCGTTTTTCCGCGAATGAATTACGGAGAAGGAAATATAATATTCTTATATGTTCAACATTCACCATTAGTACATGGTTAATGTCGACATTCACCGATGTAAGTCAGAAATAAGAGTATTTGAAAAATATTTCGGACATACACCAAGCGACTATGTGAATGTTGACATTCACCGGTGAAAGTCGACATTCTCCAGATTTCGGTGTTTCACCGTAACATATGTATAAATGCTTATTTACAGACATATGGAAATGCACGTATTTTGTCAAAATCGTGACATACGTTTATAATAACTATATTTTCTCTATTTCAAACTATACTCAGGAATATATTCGGATAGTTTTACAAATTTAAAAGTCTTTCAAAGGATATGTAAAAAATATCCAATAATATTTAAGTTTAAAGAAATTGGACAAAACAAGTACAAGGGTAGATTATAATAATCAGTTTAAGGATTATATTTTGAGATGTAATGACCTATAAATCCACATAAATGTAACTTATTAACCATACTAACTAAAGCACGTTATTAAGTAAGAAATATAAAATTTTCACTCATGGGTTATCATAAAGCTATACGTGTATTTAGTTCTTATTGTTTTCATGATTGAAATCAACGACAAGTAAATTTACTGCCGTCCGTGGAAATATTTCAAATAACTCAAAATTATCCCTGAAAATCAGTTTAATCAGCCATTTCGCTCAAAATATGAATTAAAAAGTACACTCTTGGTAAACTGTATCTTGCCATATAATTAATTTCATCTCGAAAGAATCAAATTTTCATTGTACTAGAATGTCCATGCTAAACAAATTACATGCTAATATAACATAGAATAAGTGAAAGAGCAAATCAGTTAAGAGTTGCTTAAATCATTTACAATGTAAAATGTTGCTTTAAGATTAAACAAAGTATAAAAATGACGCCTCGAAGAAGATGCTCAAAGAGCTCTGATGAACACAGCCAGGTTTTGAAACTGCGAGGTTTGACCACCTCAAATCAGGAAATTCCTTTATCCTCCAATACCTGTAGAGATGATTCGCAGTATTTGGCAAAGAACCATTGCATTTCCTTCTCGGAAACTAATGTTCCTTCCTGAGAAGGGTGGTTGAGGGTGGGAGCAGAACTCATGGAAAAAAAAAAACATAAAAAAAGATAATTCTTACGAGCTGTCACTCACATTCTGCCATCGCCAAAATGGCGTCGCTCCAGGAAATGGTCGCTGACTTTTAGAAGTGGCGTTGCCACACGGAAGGATATAAAAGGGCGCCGAATGAGCAGTTGCCATCTTAGAAGGTCTAATGTAATGACATAGCGTGAGCGCTCGTTGTTAAATTGGATCAGATGGCATAAAATTTCTGATATTAGCATCTGCAATACCCTTGCTTGTAGGGAATGCAATAATAGTACAAGATTAATAATGTCTGATATTGGTTTTTAATACCGTTTGGCGCTGACTTCGCAAAGTAATTGAAAATTTGCTTTAAGAATAAAAATGTCAGTATTGTGGGTTATATTATTTGTTCAGTAACGATGATAGCTAAATAACAAATAATACTCATTTTATGGTTTTTTCGCGAATCTATAATCACATTCTAAAGTTTTACAAATTATGAACACTAAATTTCTTTACTCTGGTCTGAAGTGGAAACCACCACCATTAGTCTGATAGTCTGATGCTGGTTTTTTACTTTAATGCTGGCCAAGTAGAAAAGAAAAATAATAGACAAAGCTTTAATGTCTTTTTTTCCTGTTTTAGCAGTAACACGAATGGGGCAGTCTTCAGGTAATTTTCCACAATAAATTAACGATCATGTTACAGCATTTCATAACGATCATGTTACAGCATTGTTTAGAAATTTTGTTGTTGCTGTTTCACCAGCAGTTATATTATTACATGAATGCAGTAATCCATGCGAAATAAAATCAATTCTAATATGTAACATCTTCATTTTTATTATCTGTATTACGATTTTAATATTACATAATTTTAATGCGAAAGCTAAAATGCCAGGCTTTAAAAACCATATGAAAGTATCGTTTTTCCAGATTTTAGGTGTAACATCGAATAACTTATAGCTTTACATTACGAAACGTGAGATTTCATAAAAAATCGAAACATATTTTTCACACTGAGAAATAGTTTTAAATAATACATGTATTAAACGGAAACTGTGGAAATTTTGAATTCTGTAAACCGAATTTTGTTGAAACACAAACTGCTACAAATACGTCATACAAATATTTCTTTTCTCTGTTAAAAGAAATAAATACCTACTATTGCCCTTTGATGAAATTATATGTTTAATTTTTTGAGTGGAAAGTAATATATAAAGAACTGAAATTTGAATATTTCTATAGAACTTTGTTACTGCAATCAGTTTTTTTGTTTTTGTGTGTATGTGTGTTTGTTTTACATGTGTTTAACATGTTTGGGTATCAACCAAAGTGTCTAAACTCTTGGTAGACGTTAAGCGATTTATCACGAAGCCTAAAGTAACAATTGAAATTGAGAAGGGTGTAGAATAACAACTGAAATAGGGAAGGGTGGTCGATACTGGCGGCTTCGATGTGAGAGGGTTAAGTCAATGTTTCTTCAGACACTACTAAACGGATAAACGAGTTATCGTTCCAAACTGAATTAAAGTAACAAATTCTTATGAAGGTTAAAATAATCTTTTCATTAACTCCTTAAATGTAACTGAAAGCACCTTGTGCTTCCAAACAAGACTCTATCATTTGCGACTATTTGAAATAGTATAGATTCAAATTCAAATTCAAGTAACATAGTGGAAAACTAAACAGGAGGATTTATTTAAATTGGTTCAAATATTTTAATGGCGCTTTTCAACGTCGGTTAATGAAATTGGCTAAAATTGGAATAATCTATGACAGACCTGGCGATAGGATGTAACTGTAGGTAAAGGTGGCAAAACGTTTTAGCAATGAGCATTCAAAACCTTTAAAGCAATAAGAAACACCTAACGACTTAAATAAGCAAACAACTAATTTGCATTCTGGTGAAGACTACGGAAAGAAAAAGTTATAGTAAACGTTTAAATCATAATAATTAATTAGTTAACATAAAATACCTTACAATAAAGTGTTGAATATAGTTGAATATAATATGTAATTTATCAAATACTGTTTCAGAATAAAAAGTATGGATGTATGTACGAAACTGGAATGCACAAATCTGGAAGCAAACTATATTTGAAATTATAAATTAAAATTAATTCCAGTATACGGGATGTCACGATTAACTCAACTTCAGTGTCTTCTGGTGAGTCTTCTGGTAAGTAAAATGCCACTTTAGAGAACACATAGGATAGATATAAGGTTACGTTAGCTAGCTTCATGCATTCTGAAGTTTTAAAATACACTGAAATATGAAAAGTTTAGCACACATTGTTAAGGATGTAGCAGACGTAAAGGTTTTCAGCGAGATACCAGTTTTTGATCGTACAGATGTATTCTTCGTAGCGAGAGAGCCGATCTTATATCTGACTTCCGGGGTATCAAATGTGTGTGATTAAAAAATATAAGAATGATTAATTAAAAATACATACGTGCAGGAATCACTTAAAAAGTTTCTTCAGAAGTCGCTAACGACTTTCACTGCCATCTGACAGCAACTGGTATTTAATTTCTTTGCAAATAAATCCCTTTTTTAATAAATAGAAGTTTTTTTTTTTTTTTTTTTTTTTTTTTTTTTTTTTTTGGACAACTTCCTGAATTGACACAGAGTGAAGAATTTCATTTTGCTTTTCAAATGTAATTTATGTTGCAGAAAAATAAGAAATATTGTAAGAGCATGTGAGAAAATAATAATACCTTCAAATGGCCCAAAAGATGCTTTTTCAATGCAAATCTTCCTTAAAATACATTATTTTCAATAATGAATGAATGGCAGAAAAATGAATAATAATCGAAAGATGAAGCAGGACAGAAGAAACCGTATCAAATTCGCTCAAAAATTAAAGAAGGGTTCCCTCTTCTTCGACTGCTGTAGTATCATGCATCGTGAATTTAAACCAATAGGTCAAATTCTTAACAAAAGAATATTATTTGATTGAAGGAATTCGTAGGAAACCACCTGAACTTTAATGAGATGACTGACGAGTTTGGCTCCTTGGTAATGTAAACTCGTTCACGATGTTCTTATCATTCTTGAACTTTTGACCAAGAATTCAACAAACAGATTTCTGCACGTATCTTATCTACCTGTCATAGTACCATGTGAGTTGTCCGTATTTCTAAAATTTTCACTTTGTGCTCCTTGTTTTGAGTCTATTAATGTAATAAAACAAAATTCGGTACATATTCTGAAGGGATTTCATGAAAAGATCATAGAAACGTGTATCGTACTCGTGTCATTTATTTATACATTTGTATCATATGCATAAACATTCACATGCATTTATGTACCTATATATATCCTAGACATGTATATTATTTTAGCATGCACTTACTTACATATTATGAATGTAACGTACATCATATCCAATTTATATTGCTGGTCTAGGAAAATGACTGAAACTCAGACTAACGTTCTACTTCCAGTTATCAAAGAATTGCTAATCGGATTAGCGTAAGGTATGAATCACTTGTCAAAGTTTCAAGAGCAAATCTTAATTGTTTAAGATTTCTTATGCAATTATTAAAGTAGTTTTGAATTTTAATTTTGTGCTATGAAAAATATTTTGGCTTCTTTCCTAACTTTTCATTTTATGCAATTTAAAGTTTTTCAATAAAAGGAATAAATTTACGTTATTTCAAATCTTTCGGAAAATCTTTGGCTCGGTTTTTCAGTGCTTAGGAAAATCTTCTTTTTTCTTAACATCGAAAATTCAACATTTCTGTGTTAAAATGGTTAGGTTCGGTTATTCGAGTATGTCACACATGGGCTACCTGCCTAAGGGAAGAGATGTCCTCGTAGTGGACTTTCTACAGGAAACTCATTTGTATTCACGTTACAAATGGGAAAAAACTACGAAAAACAAACATGCAGATATTCCGTACGCCTAAGATTCAAATCCAGGTTCTACTTCCAGTGCTTTAGTGGTCTTAACTAATCGGCTACTGATGGAGCTCGATATTAAAAAAAGAAAGGAAAAATAAATCATTGTTATAATGTTGTCATATGAAAAATTATAATCATATGAAATTTGATGTTATTTGTTAAATTAGTTTATTAAATTATAAACATACGAAAAATGCATATTCTCATGAATCTGTTCTTCAGAAGAAAATAAAATGCGTTTGTTTTAACTAAGCAATTTGCCTTTTAAATAGGGAATAGTAATTTTTGACCCCTTTCCTGTTTTGCTTTATATAAATTACAAAAGTCGCTCCCCTTACCCCCCGCTGCTCTCATTTGACTTCTCAATCGAAATAATGGGGCACCATCCCTGGGAGGTCAGAGGGCAACTGTCCCCACCCACCGATTCCCAGTCGAATTAAGCGTGACGCGAGAGGCCCTTCGATGCAGGGAAACATCTTGTTTCTGTCGTCCTTTTCTCATCACTGGAACCTACTCATGCTCATCCTCCTCGATGCAAAGGTTGCCACAATCGGTGATTGATTCCGACGGCCTATTGGAGGAAAAATCACCAAAATTGTCAGTTGGCGATATTTTCCAGCCAGAAAGTCTTGCTAGGTTTGGAAAGGCAATTATGAAGATGTTTAAAAGCGCCATGCTTAGTATTTTATTTTGTGGTTATACTAGTAAAAATAACTATCCTTTTTTTTTTCACTGAAACGAAGAAATAAGAAAACATGCTTCATTTACTAGCTTTTTTCAAAGCTCTGAATACATTGCAGAGGAGCAGTCATTTTCAGACCTCTGCAATGTAGTCAGAGAAATTGGTAATGCAAAAGAAGTGTTTTTTGTTTATTATTATTATTATTATTATTAGCCCAAAGCACTGTTAACTCACAAGGGCTAATAGTCTCGAAACGGCATTTTGCGAAGGTTCACTATAAACGGCGTACCACTTATTTAACTTGTAGCCACCAAATATTATCGTCTTATATTATATTTAAAGAAATTAAATAATGAACAATCTGCATGAATGTATGAATGTTTCTCGCATTGTGAAAAAAATGACTGTGCCTAGAGCCTTCAGATTTTGAATAAGGTAATCTTCCACCCGAACATGGGCTCCTTGAAGCCTGAATTTTGAATTTCGAATTTGTTTTGCTGTCTATTTTATATTTTGTAAAACTTTAAAGAATTTTTGATTAACAAACTCAACGATTTCAAAGCGAGCAATGGCAATACAGTGCGGAAAAAAAAAAAAAAAAATATCTCCAGCGCGCGAGATTGTCTATCGGAAATTTCTAAAGATATGTTCTTTTAAAATTATTTTGTGATATTGCTGTTGAATTGAATTTTGTGGTTTAAGTGCGAAGAACATGATATTTAATAAATAATGATGACACACAAAATGTTAAAAAAATGCCCCTTTGGGCGTAATATAAAACTTGAAAACTTTCAGATTTTTTAAAAATTTTATTTTGTTTTGTTATTATTATGTTATCTATAAAACACTACTTGGGATAAAGGATTTAGTTTTATGAATTTTCTTTTAATATGAATCTAAATCAGTGCATTTTTTTATTATGTACCGTGCATTCTTTGATATTCCTCTTCCTTGTGATTCCCGCTTAACTTTTACAGGATATATTTTGAAATGTTCATCTATTATAACAACGTAAAGTATACGTATAACCGTGAAAGTACATTATATCAGTAAATAGAAGAGTGTTTAAATTAATAACTTTAACTGGCTTCTTTGAAATATATAGAATTCATTAAGATTATTTTGCAACATTCACATATCCTTTTTTTAATATGGTAATTTTTTAACTTAAGTCTTCTGTTCAGAAATTTTAATCGCATATAATATTCCCTCTCGATTTCCAAAGTTTTAATTAATAAAAAAGAGAGAAAATTACCCTACTGAATGCAAGTATAATCGCTTATGAATGAGTATTCTTAAAAATTTTGATACAACAGAATGCTTTAATAAAATATCCTTAATCTTCGATAATATAGTTGCGAAACAGACCTACCGTATATACACGATGCATACCTAAAAATATTACTACTACAGTAATAATTAATCCTTATTACGGTGCATATAAATTAGGTACAAGTTTATTTCTGTTCTTCTAGATCTACGGTTTTCAAATATTCAATTCTGCACATACCTTTTGGAAATGCGTACGTAATTGAAGCTCCCTGAATTCAGACAGCTACATCTACATCTATATCATAATAACAAAAATGTATCTGCATATTAAATTGGGGATTTATTAATTATAAATTAAGCTAGATGTGAAAAATCCACATTTTTATTTTTTGCGTGTATTTTTTCAACAATGGTGAATTTGTATGGCATCTTTGGTTCGATCTGGAGTCAGCAGATGTTTCGCGTCGAGAGCTGCCAACAGTTTTATTTTAAATTTATTAGCTTGTGAGAAATATGACAAGAAGAACGCTAGCGTCTCTTAATTCTACTACACGTAAAAAATAAAATTTATTAAAAAAGTATAATTTAATTTTTTAGCATATTTCTACAAAATCGATCAATTTGTATTGTACCTCTGCTCAGGTTTGAAAGCTAAAGACATTTCTGCGTAGGATGGTGATAGTAGTTTTGAACCGGAGTGCCTTGAAACACTTAAACAACTCTTTAAAAATAATACTTTACTAGGCAATTAGGGAAATGATTATTTTTGTTATTGTATTTGTTCCCATTTGAATAGACACTTTTCTCTGACCCTGAATGACAACGCGAAAATCAGTAGAAGCGCATTGATTTAGAGAACTCTAAGTGGCAACAGCCTGAATTTTAGAACTTGCGTTCGATTTGTTTGATGCAGCTTGAATGCTGCTGATGCGATGTTAATTTTTTTTCTAATAATATAAAATTCTAACAAATTCCCTTTTAAAATAGATTTAACGTTGATTTAGACTGAAACGTCACACATGCCACACATGCAGATATTTAGATGCGGCTTTTAGATTTATTTTAGAACTATGTTACATAAGCCGCCTATTGTCTAACGAATTCTTTATTAATTTTTGACATATGACATCTAATGTATGTAATAAAATCACATATATTGATCAGTTAGATCATCGATAGCTGAGGAAATGTTACAAATGATCGTCATTATTCAATCTACTCTTAAATTTATTTTTACAAAGCAGTTAAAATTCTACTTCTGGAGAATATGGATTAGAGTCTGAGAGCTTAGGTTACGAAGTTAAGTTCTTTTTGAAACATTTTGGTCGTGCAAGTATGTTGAATCAGCAATGAAAACTACAACTACGAAAAATGAATTTGATACCTTTAAAAATTATAACATCTTAGCAGACTCAGAAAACCACGAGTGTATTAACTTCAGAGCAAAGTTTAGTAACCTTTTTCAATAAACAATTGACAAAACCCTACTTAAAACAAAATGATTACAGAAACTTACTGCAACACCCTAATACTTATGGTGGAAAAAGTACATCATATATACTTTTACCACATTTGTTACCTCTTTTATTCGCGCAGAATGAAGCCAAAAGCGCAACAAATCTCAAAGCTATGGCAAACGCACTTCTCATGGATGCGCCCGCTCGCAGAGCGCATGAAAGCTATGTGATGACCGTCGATGCGTGGAGATTACAACTTTCCCCCCTCCCCTTATGAATATATTCCCATGGGCTCGCGTGTCACTATCAATAAGCACTGATTGGGTGGCAATCACGGGAACGTCGGCAGCCATTTCAAATGGACTCTGTAAACTTGAGCTTGTACGTTCTATCATAAAAACAGATCGCGTTGTTAAACCCGTAGAAAATCAGGGCGGGTACCCGGGTAAGTTAATTGACGAGTATAGCCTTCTGACAACTGTAAAGGGAGGGGGATGAGGTAACAAACGGGATCCTCATCGTTGTATGAAATAATAATGTACCCTCAAGGTGTTCATGTGGAACGATGGTGTTGTAATTTCATTTGTCCTTTATAAAACCTTTCGCAGAATTCGCGATGCACGGAAGTAAATGTTTATTTTCCGTGGGAAAGTTGCAGAAAGTAGAAAGGATTTATTTAAACATTTTCTAGTCTATAACAAGAGTCAGGATTTTACTTAGTTAATATTTGCTTATGCTGTATACAACTTTAAGTTTTTGATATTAGTTTACTTATGTTATTTTGAATCTCAAATACTTGTAAAATCTTTATCCATTTTTCTTTAAATCGCATTTCTAATTAATTTTTTTGAATTGTTTTAATTTGGTTTAACTTTAATAATTAAAACAAAATAAAATTAGTTCAATAAAATTGACACAAACATTAGAATACCGAAACCATTTCAGAAAGATAAAAGTAATATTACTTGCTGTATAGTAAATATTTTACTTATAAAAATAAATATTACCAAGTTTAAACCTAAATTAATTCTTTGTCGGGACTGGTTTAGTAAATTTATTGAAGAATAGAACAAAAATAAATCAATCCATGATTAAATTCTTTTGAGATCTTACAGCTGGGAAATCACATCATAAGACAAAGGAAAAGAAAAACTTTCTCATGACCTTGAGCTGTTTTTAAAATGTTACGAGCCCCATTAAAGACCCAAAATTATCAAATACAAACAAATATAAAGTTTTCTTTATATTAAGTGAATACTGAATGCATTCGTAAGAACTTCTGTCGAAATTTTATCGACGACTACTTCAATTTCTATGGATATAGATTCAACGGAAATGCAATTTCTGTCATAAATTGAAAAGAGAAATGTTATACTATATTAAACCTACAATCAATAACTCCCATTGTATTTACAAGATTGAGTATCGCAACAACTCTAAAGCAGAAGAGAATTTTATAGCTTTCCTAACGTATAACATAAATGTAGGACCATTTTTCATATAAGGCCATTCACGAAAGATCTCTTTCCACAAGCAAATAACCTTTACGGATTTTGATATATCGTATAAATTAGTTTTCTCATGGTCCATGATTGGCGATGTTCGTGATGTATACAGTGAAAATAACATTAGAGGGGGAAAATGACCAAATTGTTCTTTCACACGTTTCTGTATTGGAGTTCCGTAACATCCAGCTCCTTCGCTGGCATGATTCAAATACGGAACAACTAACAAATATGCATACTTTAACTTGTCACGTTAAAATGTATTACTTAAGGTTCATTAAGTTACGGAAAATGATACATAGGGACATTAAATCAAAAATTAACAGATTTTATGATTTATGATTTTATGATTATTGATGTTGTTTTCCTTCTTCTTCTTCTTCTTATTATTATTAGCCCAAAAGGACGTTAACCCGAATATGAATCTCGAAATGGTATTTTGGGTAGCCCACTATAAACGGCGAATAACTTTTCAACAGTTGCCACCAAATATTGGAGCCCTATATTATAGTTAAAGAAATTAAATAACGAAGAATTAAAGATATTAAAAAATGAATAATATATTCCTCGTTTTGTGAAAAAACGACGGTATATTCAGCCATTAAATTTTAAGACATCTCGTGCATTTGGAAGTCCGAATTTTTAATTTCCAATTTTATATTTCATATTTTATAAAACGTTAATGAATTTTTGATTAACAAACCCAACAATTTGAAAGTGAGCAGTGGCAACACTGTACGGAATAAAACATTTTTACCTTCAGCGCGCGAGGCTGTTTGCTAGAAAATAGTTACAAAGATATACTATTTTTAAATATTTTGTGATTTTGTTGTAGAATTGAAATTTATGTGACATAAGTGCGAAGAACATGATTTTTAATAAAAAAATTTAACACACTAAACGTTAATAATAAAAAGACAAAAAAAGTTGTGCAAAGCATCTTAGTAAGAAAGCTGAATATGATAAACCTAGAAAAGACTCCAAAAATATAAAAATGTTATTATGCCAACAACTTGACACTGCTTCGGAAGTTCTAAACATCTGCTGCTTTGCTGCTTTTAAATTTTTTTGTTCTTTTGATGTTGAAGATTGTATGGCCTAAGTGCGGAAAAAATGATGCTTAATAATAAAGTTAGGAGGAGCGAGTGCAGCAGCAGAGTGGTAGACGACAAACTCAGCGAAAACCTGGCGATCCTTAAAATTTGAACTCAGATTTTAATTTTATTACTACTATTATTATTATTTTCCTAAACATTAAGTATCAAATTTAAGTTGATAGCCATTCATTAGCCTTACGCATGGATTAAAAGCTTCATTACACAAAAAAACAAAGCTTATCTTCCAAGGCTGTCTTTTTAGTCCAAAGGGATTTGAATCCCGAAGGACTATTAGTTTCGTTTTGGCATTTTGCGTCGGACTCATAAATGTCGGTTCACTTTTCAAACTGTTGCCACAAAATGTTAGAGTCCTGCATTATATTTGAAGAAATTAAATAATGAAAAATCTGCATAAATGTATGTATATTTCTCGTATTGTGATAAAACAACGGTACATAGAGTCATCGAATTTTGAATAACGTAATCCTCCAACGAATATGAGCATGTGGAAGACCAAATTTGAAATTTGAAATTTGTTTTATGATCGATTTCCTATTTTTTAAAACTTTGACGAATTTTTGATTAACAAACTCAAGGATTTCAAAGCGAGCAATGGCAACGTTGTGCAGAAAAAACATTTTTATCTCCAGCGCGTGAGTCTCTGTATCAGAAATTCTAAAGATATGCTCGTTTAAAAACTATTTTGCGATATTGCTGTTGCACTGGATCTTATGGTTTAAGTGCGAGGAACATGATATTTAATAAAGAAAGGTAACACACAAAATGTTAAAAAACGCCCCTTTGGACGTAATTTAAAGTCTGAAACATTTCAGATTTTTTTTTTCTTCTTTTTTAAGATTTTATGAAACTTTTAAAACTATTTTAAATTATGAAGCTAATATTAATTTAGAAGTCAAACAAGAAAAATCAGCGTTATATTTTCAAATTTTGAAAATTAATAATTTTTCGGCGTGTTGTTCTACCTTAATTATGAAGCTAATATTTAATGATAATAGTAAAGAAATCATCGTATATCTTCATTATTTGAATCACCTTGATGAAATAACAATAAAAAATAAATGTTCGTTCTTTATTTTTTACCTTGTTGCCCTTTATCCATGTGCTTTTTTGGAAAAAAGCATTGAGACTGATTAATGTAACTCATATAGTCCTGCAAAACGAAGGTAACAATTACTCGTGAGATTAAGTATCACTTTCAGGTCACATCATAAAATCAACTAAGATTGAGCAATTTTAAAACTGTCATTAACGCTAGCTGCTGAATGATGCCTCAGTTTCAAATGGAAGATGAGAATACCCAAGGAAAATTTGAAGAATAAAACTATGTCTAATCTCGAGGAATATTTTGGAAAGCTTTTCTTTTATTGCATATATATTCATTTATTATTGCACTTTTTATCGTTAATTAAGCTGCCTTTTTTTTCATTCCAGCTTTAGAAACTATTGATTGAATTTATAATTCATCCAGTTATAAGGATTTTCTCTCTCTCTGTCGCATGCTTTAGACGTGGAAATGGGAAAACACGTTTGGCTAGTAATTGGGAAGTGTGGAGTTTGAATTCCGATGACAGTTTTAGAAAATTTTCCTGTTTTTTTTCTGTACCTTCAAACTTAAAGACTGTACATAGCTATAATTAGTTAATATTAACTATTTTTATTTGCTTGCTTTATATTTTATTTTATTATAATTATTAAGAATACTGCTGTCTTGCTGTCCTTATTTTATTTACTTTCGACGCTTCCTGTGGCTTTCCATGGGGCACAGGCACTTCTAATTTTAAAAATTAAGCTCTTACTTTGGTAATAAACGTGAAGATTGGAGTACTAATAATAGCATTTTTAGAATTTAATATTTCTTCAGAGTATCTCTTACTCTCTCTGTCTAAAATAATCAGAGTACAAAAGCAAAAATGACATGAACTTTCTAAATTATTGATTTGATAAATTACTTTAGATTACACCTACAAAAAATTATTTTTTAAACAAATGATGTTTACGGATATAAGTGTAAACAATTAAAATAAGGAAATAATTTAAAAAATAAAGCAAAGACTTAAAAACTAAAATAATTTTTTCAGACCTAATAATAATCTTTCATTTGCGATGACATTAAATATACGTAATTAAACAATATTAATAAAACAAAGCATCTAAGCATTAATGTCATTCTTTCATTTGCAGTTATATAAATTACACTATTAATTGAATTCCGTAAACATTTGTTTGTATATTTCAGTTTCTGTAACACCAGATTATCTTCCAGTGAACTGCTGTTGCTTCTTATATATATTGTACTTCTGTCTTGCTGTCTTACGTCATGTCGAAATTTATAAGTAAAGGAATGGAGAAAAATAGTTGTTAGTTGTGCCTGTTACTTGGCATCAAGTATTAACAATAGACTCTCCCCCCCTCCAGCAACGTAATCAGTTTAGACTGAAGCTTTTCAATGGTTGGTTCTCAAATCACTTGTCTCTGTGACTCCAGTTACACAAGAAAACATTCCAAATGGCGAATTTCATGTATCTCTACTTCGCGTAAAATTTGACATTGACAAATTAAACCATTTATAGATAGCTTGGCAGTAGTATGTTAAAACTTCTGCTTAATTCTCTTGCGTTTTTCTCAGAGAAAAAAAAGAAAAAAAATTAAATATTAGTTACTAGTGCGTTACATCATAAATGAATTTTTACGTGCATAATATATTACATAACTTTTCATGAAGCTTCTCTTGTACTTAAAAATAACAGCATTTCCCGTAAGCTACTTGAACATTTATTTTGTAATTATAGCACAATATCATGACTGCCCGCATCTGATTAGTTGTATAATTTTAGGTTGACAATACTCATAAAGCACCTGCAAATATTAACAACCATTGGAAAATATATAAAATGTTAAAATTTCATTACATGATTAAAATTTATTTAAATTACCATTTAGAAAAATTTATTTAGCATGAACTTTATTGTAGTAGTAGTAATACTTATCATTTGCATTTTGTTTCATATACTTAATTAGAAGGATTAATTAGTAGGAGTCATTAGTAATTATCCCGCAAATGAAGAAATTACAGTAAATTAGCAGCTTCTTTTTTAAACTTTACATAGACCCCACTTGCGCATTAAAATATGAATAAAAAAACCTACAAAATAAAATTTGCATTTTTTCCCCCGCAGAGATTTACCTCCATTATAAAGATTATACATTTTATCAAACAAATGAATAATGGGTTGTGTATAACTAATACTTTGTCCCAGTTAAAGCACTTACAAAGATGTATATTATTATTTAAAAGTATTGAAAATTTACTTTCAGCTTCTGTTTACTTTAAAAAATTATAAAAATGTATAAATAATTGATTAACGCTCGTTATAGATATGTTTTCCAAACTGAGCGATAGATGGCGATAGCATTCTACGTAGAGCTGAGTGCATTATTTGTTTCGTCTAGTTTATGATCCTTAGACTTTTTCCCCGATAAAAAAAATAATCATGAAAGTACAGTAACTCAGAAAGCTCCCTGTAAAACATTTCACAAGGAGAGATATAAACTCAAATAGTTTTAAATTCTAGTTTCTGGGAAATTAGAGCTATAGTTCACAAAAATTCTGTCCGTATAAAATTCCGTGTCATATTCACATATTAAAAAAAAAAAAAAAAAAAAAAAAAAAAATATTAGAATTTTAAAACCTGATTTAAAATATCATGATTTAGGTTTCAAATATTTTGTACTATTGTATTCTTCTTATTTCCTTCTTTTTTGGAAAACTTTTAATTTAATTTCGGTTGTGTCTGATAGATGGCACTGCATGTTCATTGGCTTAATGTAGTTGATTCGCATAGTAAGAGGGTTTTTTGCTCCAAATTTTAAATAAGTTCAATATAAAATAATTTATTTTCTAGTTTTTAAAAACATGAATCCAAATTAATGGAAGAATGAGCCTCTATATTTTACTTTCAAAGTATTTCAATAACAGTTGACAGCGGAAAAAATGTCTTACGAAACAGTAAAATAAATTAAAATACAAATAAAAACGTATGCATATAAAAAGTACTTACGGGAAAGATGTTAAAAGAATTTAATAGTAATATATTACGCAGGAAATATCGTTCGATTAATTTATAAAAACGCGAATGAAATTTTCTGCAATTTTTGTAAAGCAGAGTTGAATTTGCAAAAAAGTTAAAAAAAAAAAAAAAATCAAGTGGATTTCTTTTTATTCAATAATGGGGAATTCAATTTAATACTTAACGTCGAAAACAGAATTAAAACATTAATAATACTTAAAAACCTTCGAGAGTAAACACAGGACATTTTCGAGAAAGAATTATTATTTTCTGCTTAGCTGAATTCTCAGCAAATTTTTTCAAAAATTTTAATTTCCAGAAATTACGTAAAATTATAATAGAGTTTTTATCTTTAGGACGTGAAATTTCAGATATAAATAATATTTAAAATTAGCGTTAATTAATAATGTATAAAAATCACATGTTATCCATAGCATGTGAAAGTCTTATGAATCTATATTTTGCTGCGATAAAATTTTCTATATACACTGAAGTTAAAAATGTCAGGAAAGTGAGTTTCACAAACGGATTATCTGTTTTCCACATACTAGCAACTCAGTTTATGAAATTACTCTTAAACGAAAAATGATGCTAGGGAATATTTTCAGTTAAATTATGAATTTTATAGGGTAGAAGTAAAACACAGTTTTCATGACATTTTATAGAAGACAAACTTTCGACTAAAGATAATGCCTTGTTTCATTTCACACAATTTTTATAGGAAGCTATTTAATGTAAAAAGGTTGGCTGTTTCGTGTTTACTGCATTTTTTTTTCATACACTTGCCTCTTTTTCTAAGGAAATTCTAATAGATTAAAAATTAAGCTACCTTTTATTACATTTTATTAAATATTTTCTGCGAACAAAAATGTATTCGTAGATAAGTATTTAGTGATTAAGTACTAAGTGTATTTAGTGAAATATTTGTTCACTAAAATTCCGCTAAAGATTGAAGCAAAAATTACTTCTATTCAACATACAAAACTTAGATAAACAAATCTTCAGTCATAATAAACAAACAAGATTTTTTTTTTTTTTTGTTGTTGTTGTTCTTGGTATTAATTCCTGCATACGTCTCTAGCTTTCTCTTTCAATGAATAACAACATGTTTTCCTGAAGCCACAATGACTCGTCAACGGGAATTCTATTTTTAATATCGCGAAAGATTGACAACTAAGGAAAGGGTACGCATATGAATCTGGAGGCTCTATTCGTGTTCCGAAATGCGAACATAATTCGGGGCGATGTTCTACAGCGTGGGAATCATAAATGTGGTTTATTTTTAGCTGGAAGATCGTCAACAACAGAAGTGCATGGATAACATCATCCATAATACATGGTTAATTTTTCTGAAAGTTTAATATTGTGAATAACGGTAAATGTTATTAAAAAGATTTTGCTGAACTTCCACCCTCCCAACGAAAAAAAAAAAAAAAATTACTTTAAAAAGTATTATAATCAGCATAATTTTGAATTTGCTATAAAAGTGTGCAGATTGATATAAAAGTGTAAAGATTGAGACTTTAGAAGGGTACAGCCGTTTGTTCTTAAAACTAATTTTCTTTGCAGAAGAAATGGGAATCTCTTTTCTGTAACAATTTATTAAACAGAGAACGGTGATTTATTTTCTAGATGAAATGACTGTGCATCTTTTATCATTTTATACTACGAAACTTCTGCCTAGCAATCATTAACAAAACTAGATGAAATTGCGAAGAATCAGATATCTGGATTAAAGCGTGAAGGGCCCGAAAACTGAAACTAACCACACTTTCTACCAAATTTGTTGATTTTATTCCTGTCTACTCATCCAAAAAATAATTAGAACATTTTTTTTTTAAATTTGAAATTGAAGCCAGAAGATCATGGCCATTTAAATGTGTTCATAAACAGCAAAGTTTAAGCCTTGGTGATATTATAAGCGTATTCTATAATTTCAAGAAAGTTTGCTTGAAGCTTGAAGAAGGACTTATTTGAATATCCTTCAAAATGAAGAGAGCTTAACCACGAAATAAAGATCAGTCTAAGGTCAAATTTTGCCTAATTTAAAATGGTTTCTAATTTTGTAAATAAAAATTCATTTTTATTAAATCCTCAGGGTACATTTTTCGATAAACGTGCATAGAATCTAACAGCTGTGAATTTATTATGTACTGAAAAATTGTTATCGGTGTGCACATTATCCAGGCACCGTCCCATCAAAAAGAGCCATTCAAAAAGAGTCTTTTCTAAAAGATGATGAAGGTCTTGAGCCATTTTGGAAATCCTGAGAATTTTTATGCAACTGGAATCCCATAACTAAGGTGGGACATATGAAATTAAAAGCTTAACATTAAGTTCATGGCTGGTAAAATACAGCTGGTTCACGGTTGATTGATAAAAGTGTAAAAAAGAAATGGTTCTGCAGATGAAAAACTAAAATCAACGGGCCTTGTCGAAATTATTTTAGAAATCAACGTTTTGACAAAATAGCAGAATAAACACAAGACATGGGAATGAAGGAACACGAAGATAATGGAGGTTATGAGCTGTTATCAAGCTATGATATTTTTCACCTAGTGGTTCAAGAGAACTCAGAAGAAGAGAGGGGAGAGAGCAGACAAAAGCGAAATAGCTTGGGTGGCCCCATGTGACAATGGAATGTGTAGACAACCTTTGTCATTATATGAAGGAATTAACGGAGCTCAAATTTAATGACATCATATCTTTGCAAATTGTTTTTCATACTGCTTCAAGGAATGGATCTTAAAAGAAAATTATTTTAATTATATTTTTATTATCACTTATGGCAAACAGAATTATTTAAATCACGATAAAAACATTAAAAAATTGTACTTAAATTTCTAGAATTAGCCAGTAATTCTAATTATTTTCTCTTGTGACCTAAAATATTTATAATGGCTTGAAAATTGTTTGATTACACTTTTTCATGGAATTTGTATAAAAATTTATATGATTTTTAATTCTTCTAAACCTACTTTAATACATATCATTCTTAGATGAGTATATAACTAGCGGAAAATTTCTGTTTTTCACTTATAGGCGTAATGGCAGAAATTTATTAGGATGTAAAAGTGCCTAAGAAAATTTAATCTTACAGGAAATCTTAAAAGAAATTGATTATTTTTTTAAATCGCCGAATAATAAATGCGCAGATTTACGTTGCGTTTTATTTCATTGCTGAGAGATGGTAAATATAGTCAACCCGGATCTAATTACCAATTAATTGAATCCTATCAAGAAAAAAAAGTTTAGTTAGGGAATGATGGAAACAGTGTTATCCCAAACCATCATTGTGAAACAAAACTGCCCATGGAAAATACATAAAGAAAAAGAAAAGTGCATGGGACAACAGATGATGGCAATTGATGTCAAAGTAAATGGGAGATTTTGTTTTAACTCATAACACTACGTAATTTAACTCTATGTATGTAATCCGGAATGTATAAATGAATATTAATAAATTATATAAAACAATGTTCAGTTATAAGCAAGTTAAGATCATAGAGATTCTTTTTACTTCCTTGTACGAAGTAAAAAGGAAGTATTGTAATCGCGAAAAGCTTCAGGCAGCATATTTCAACGAAAATATCCACTTGACCGCTTTCAAATGAAATTTAACGATGTTTTTGCGGGATATCTGTACATAAGGACAGAATAAAAGACTCTTTTCCTCCCAAAAAAAAAAAAAAAAAAAAAAAAACTAAAAAACTGCTTTAAAATGAATTCTGAAGAGAATTTTTCGTGGCGTCTGTACGAACGTATATACGTACGTGCGTGCGTACGTACGTATCTCGCATAACTCAAAAACGAGTAGCCTCAGAACGTTGAAATTTTGTATATAAGACTACTATAACATGCAGATGTGCACCTCCTATTTTGGTTTCAATCGGCCGCGCCAAACGTATATAAATATATTTATAAATAAATCCACTCTGTTACCCGGCTCAGTGATCTCAGTTTCTTTACTCTTATATGTTTGTAAATTGTACATTTATTGCTTTAAAAATGATTGAATTATGTGTTTTTATCATCCGGTTAAGGGTTTTATGCCTTTAGTAAATCTGTATGCAATATTTTTAGAATTATCAACAATTTTAAAATTGTTTAAGTGCCGCTAAGCCTATTTTAATGGCGGCCATTGATGTTTACATTTGAAACAGGAGACTAGTGGATTTGTTGCCAATCTAGAGAAACTTAGCTTCCCAACAACAAAGAAAACGCATTCATTTATTATTGCCAATTAAATCATGCTTAATCCTTTCTTGAATTTTTTCGAGGAAATAAGCGTTTAAAATTTACTTCGTAATTTTTAATGTAGATATTTTGAGTTTTTATGTATTTTTGCCTTGTCGCGAAGTGAGAACTGAATTAATTGAAAGAGAAATACTAAATCGTCAGTGAAAAACTGTTTCTTTTCTGTTTTGTTTGCTTAATTTCTTTCATACATCGTTTTAGATTTATTATAGTATTTGAATAGAACATGTGGCAACGATTAGATAATTCTTTAAGTGATATAAATTTTGTGCATTCTGAGTTATAATATGAACGAAATATAATACTGTTAAGTGAACCAACGCCAGAGTGTCGCTATGGTAAACAAAGTGAATTTTAGAGAATGCATTTATTCTATTGTGGTTTATGCGCTGTCGACGAAGTAGATTTAATTCAATCTAATAAGTTTAAATAAAATGCAAGAAAAAATGCGTATAATTTAATATTCCGTACAAGGAAGTCATGTGGTGTACACATCAGATTTTTTTAAAAAAGAAAAGGAGAGAAAAAGAGAATTATATACATACATAATGAAAAAAAAAAAAAAAAAAAACTGTAACCAATTTTTATGGGAATTTGAACTGAATTCAATGAGATTATTCAAGTGCTCTTGCAAATATTGTTTTTTAATGTCATTTGTACCTGTTAACTACAATACAGGTTATTTCTCGTCTTTATATATTTAATTGCTCTTGGTTTATTCTTAATTTTGAGATGTCGCCTCTGGTGTGGCCGTGAGGATGTCGCTTCTGGTATGATTCCAGTAAAGCGGGAGAGGATTTTACTAAGATATGTCAGTAATTCCAGGTAAAAATAAATATTGTAAAAACAATGTGAGATAAAAAATAAAAACTGAAAGCTCTCAGATTTTATATTACGCCCAAACGGACCTTCTTCTTTTTTTTTTTTTTTTTTTTTTTCTTTGCAGACACATATTCATTTTGAGCATTTGGGCTAGAGCATTTCCGCTAACGCCATTTTGGGCTAAAAATGTTTAAAAGTAGCATATCTTTCGAATTTCCGATACACCATCTCGCGGGCTGGAGATAAAAATGTTTTATTCCCAACAGGGTTGCCACAGCTCGCTTTGAAATTGTTCATTTTTTAATAAAGAAATTCTTTAAAGTTTTAGAAAATATGAAATAGACAATAAAACAAATTCCAAGTTCGGGCTTTCAGGTGGCCTTGTTAGGGTAGAGGACTATGTTATTCAAAACTTGATGACTCTAGGTATCGTTGTTTTTTCACAATGCGAGAAACATACATAAATTTATGCAGATTCTTCATTGTTTAGTTTCTTTAAATATAATACATGGCGATAATATTAGGTTTCACCAATTTGAAAAGTGATACACTTCTGGGTTAACGCTCCTTTGGGCTAGTTATTAATTATAATGTGTTCATGCAACTGATGAATAAATATACTAACTTTAAAAGCTATTATTTTTGGAAGACATTTAAATATAAAAAATGTTATCTTTTTAATACTACGAGCAAATTATTTAATCCAATAAGTAAGAATCTTAATAACTAGAAAAAGCATTTAAAAACCCATTCTAATATTTACTTCTTCAGAAGCACTCATCTGTTGGCATACACAGAGGCCCTGTGTTGCAATCCTAGATTAATTTGATTTTACATTTGTGCAAAAAATAAATTAACTTGTTAAATTTTCGAAATAGCAACAGAATATGCTGTTTTAGATTAATAACAAACGAATGAGGCTTTTCCTTAAATGAAATATTTATGTACTCGGTTAAAGTTACATTGAACTGGTATGATGAATGTGGTTAAGAAAATAAATAGTTACTTATTTTTTCTTTTAAAACGAGCCAACAGCATTTCCAAACTCTCCCATGACCCAGCCTGATTTGTACGGTATAGTTTCCTTGATGCAACACTTAATGATCATATTCTATCGAAAACTATGTTCTCTTATACTCAGAATGCAGTCAAGCATGCGTTTATTCGATTTTTCCCACGCCGCAGAGGACGACATGGATGACACTCCGTGGGAGGTTATTCTGTCCCCGGTTTAGGTTTAAAGAGAATGATTGTCCCGCGTGGTTTTGTCCAACAGTGTCCCCTTCCCATTTATCACAACAATTCATTGTCGCAGTGACGGAAAACCTATGCAGAATTTACACCCCGTGCCAGACATGCGACGTGTGAGCCATCCCCCCTCTTACGATGCTCGCTGCAGATTTACTCAAGCCTCAACAGGTCTACGAAGCAGATATCATGATCTGCTTCGTAGACCTGTTCGTTGTACTACATTAATAAATATTACTTTATGTTTCTCTTCTACATACATGTATATATTACACATACACATATACTTACCTCTTCTTGATATTACATTCTCTTATAAAGTGGATCAGAATTAATTATCAAAGTACTATTAATGCCACTCAAAAGTAATTTATTAAAAGAGGATCAAATAAATGGAATAAATCTGGGCGCAAACTCTGTCTGAAAGGCACAAATCTTTAACTGAAAGGCACTAATAAAAACAATGTAGTATCCTAAACATAGAAAATTAAACTGAAACAAAAGTAAATTAATACACATATAAAATATAAAAATCAAAATTTACATCAATAAAATCTAATTAAAAACAATGTAGTACTCTAAACATAGAAAATTGAACCAAAAGTAAATTAATGCACTTATAAAAATATAAAAATCAAAATTTAAATCAAAAAATTAAAAATGAGAGTTTTATAGTTATGTGGTTTTTATTAAGGATCATCAAGGTTTTTTATCAAGGATTTTATCAAAAAAAAGTTATAAATTTATTATTAATAATTCCACATTTATAAAATTTCGGCAATTTTTCCTTTTTTTTAGGTTTTGGCTTCTACGTGTGTCTTTTTTTGGTGGCATGTGGAGTTGGCTTTCTTGTTTTTTTTTTCCAATTTACTAGTTTTTAAAAAATTTCTAGATTTTAAATTAAAAAAAAAATTTCCTCTTAATTGAAAAAGGTTTGTCTTTTCGTCTATTTTGCATATTATTTGACCTATTTGGGGTCATAGGTTAAATAATTTACAAAATAGACGAAAAGACAAAAACTTTTTCTAATAAGAGGGAAATTTTTTTATTTCTTTATTTTAATTTATATTATATTATTTTTTACTTATTTTTTAATTTATATTATTTTATTAGAACATATTATACCTTGCTCATTTATTCCTGGGTTACTGTTAAATTTCAGAAGTTTTAAGCTGAGTAAAAAAATTGTATGCTTTAAAATTTGTGTCAATTTTTTCTTTATTTAAATTTAATGAGTTCATTCAATAATTTTACAATTCGTCCAGACATAATTCGGAAACGTCGCTCCATTGCTAATTATTTCAGCTGCTCCTTGAAAAAGACCAAAGAATTATTAGCCATTATTTAATTAAAAATTTTATGTGAATTTTATTTCATTAATTTTTATATATGGATTAGTTTTAGCTTGAGTTTTGTTTTTTAATGAATTGGATACATTGTTTCGAGCTGTGTTTTACTTAAAAAAAAAGTGCGAATTTTTTTGCTTTAAGTTTTATTTGTTTGGCAATTTATATTGTAGAGGAGGCGTTTTAATTTTCAGAGATGCGAAAAATGTTTAAATTATCAATTGAGAGCCTAATTTTTACCGCTATATACTTTTATTTAAATTAATTATAATTTTTTTAAGAATACTTTTTAACACCAATTTCAGTTTCTGGAAGTATTATTTTTAACTTAAAAAGTTTTTAACGAAATTTTAATGACTGGAAAATTTTTTCTCTACTTGCTTATTACTTCCTTGTATGAAGTAAAGAAGTAGGGTAATGGCGAAACATTTCGGGTACCCTATTTCAACGAAAATATCCATTTTGCTCTAGCGAATCCAATTTAGCGATGTTTTTCTTGCGTGACATCTGTACGTAAGGACTTTTTTTCCAAAAATGGATTGTAAAATGAATTTAAAATGGATTCAGAAGAGATATTTTCGTCTACGCTTACGTACGTATGTATATCGCATAACTCAAAAGCGAATAGACTCAGAACGTAGAAATTTTGTGTATAAGACTACTATAAGATGTAGTTGTGCACCTCCCCTTTTGATTGCAACCGGCTGCACCAAAAGTATATGAATATGTGTATTATGTATATATATATACCCATTCTGTTCCTCGGTTCGGTGAGCTGAGTTTCTTTTTCTTTTTTTAATTGTTATCTGTCGGTAAATTGTGCATTCCTTGCTTTATAAAATGATTGAACTGTGTTATTGTTATGTTTCGGTCAAGGTTTTTATGCCTTTAATTAATCTGTATACAATAATTTAAAATTTATTTAAGTGCGACTAAGCCTAATTTAGCGCCTACATTTGTTTAAATTTGAAACTTCGCAGAATAGTTAATTCAGTCAGTTTGTGCGCCTTCAGTATCTTTTTGTGGGACCAAAAGGAAACTTCAGTTCTGCGCACTGAAAAATCTGCTTTCTTGTCGCTGATCGAATTGCTTGTTTTTGCGTAGAAACTCTAATTTTAATTTTAAATTTGATTTTTTTAAAATTCTTTTTACTGTTTTTGGTGTTTTATGTTTTTCTATATTTTTCAATTTTTATTGAAGATATTTTGCGGTTTTTATGTATTTTTGCCTCATGGAAAGTCATGTGGTTTTCACATCAGATTTTTTTAGTTTTAATTTTTATTTAATTACAAATAAAATCTTAACAGCAATTTGCGCAGGACATGTTCTTTAAGTCCTTATTACATAATTCAAAATTTAAAAGCAACACGTGTTTAGGTTCCAGATGGAGTATTAACTGTTGGCATACATTTTTCTGTTTTTTTCAATCTTCTGTCAGTTTATCATAACAATGCAGTCTTCTTGGTAAGATGGCTTGCAAAACTTTTTTTTATCTCTTTATTATTAATGTTTTGTATGTTACATTTATTAATTAAATACTATCATGTTCTTCGTACTTACGGCACATAAAGTTCAACTGAATAGCAAAATCACGAAATACTTAAAAACAACATATCTTGAAAGTTTTGGATATAGTCTCGCACGTTACAGATAACAATATTTTAATCCGTACAGTGTTGCCACTGCTCGCTTTCAAATCGTTAAGTTTGTTAAAAATTCATTAAGGTTTTACAAAATATGAAATATAAAATGTGGGCTTGTGAGTGCATATGTTTGGGTGGAGGACTATGTTATTCAAAATTTGAATGCCCTAGTTACCGTCGTTTTCTTACAGTGCGAGGAACATACATACAAACATGCAGATTCTTCATTATTTAATTTCTTTACAAATAATAGAGGGCGATAATATTTGGTGGCAGCAATTTGAAAAGTGATACGGCCGCTTATAGTGGACGACGCAAAATCCCGTTTTAGGATCAATAGCTCAAATGGGCTAAAAACCGAATTGCTTAGAGTCACAGGATTTTGAACAAGAGAATCTCAAAACTTTACAATCAAGAGAGTCTCAAACTTTTGAATCATTCCATTACTTTGTGAATATTCTAAGCTGATATTTCTTAAAGTTTATATTAATAGGTAATTATTTTAATAATTCTTTTATGCTTTTAAACTCCAAATTTAATTTAAAGGGTAAGGTTTCTGATGTAAATAGCTTATATTTGTGCTAAAATAAGTCAGCAGAAATAAATACTCTGATACAAAATCGAATTACAGCTGAAGTCGATGGTTTTAACGCTAAATTACTGGTTGAAAGGTATTAAAATAATTCTTTTACCTTTTTCATCAAGAGCTTAGCAGTAATGATAATTTAAGTTGTCATCAAAATTTCATTTCTCACAGAACCTCATTTTCTCTAGGAGTTCGCCAAAAATATATATTCACCTAACCTGATTGCCTACTTTGGGAAGGCGAATCACTTTTTATTCTGGAAGCCCTGACATTTGAGATGTGAGAGCCTGAGCTAACTCTGGGTGTCACGGGGTTGCAGATAACTGAAAAGAAGGAGAAAAATAATCAAGTTGAGCCAGAGGGAGAGAAAGAGCAAGAAGCCTCATCCTCATCACAATCATTCGAAATCGATGTTTTTCTTGATTCCCACTGCCAAACCGGCTATTCTTTCCACACCCGATAGGGGAAGATCCACAAATTGCGACGAATATTTTATGTAATTCTAGATTTGGAAAATATTTAACACATTAATATTTATAGTAGAACTTCGATCTACCTTCCTGCAAGGATAAATTTTCCGCATGTATCGTTCACCATTTTTAATCCGAATTGAAGATGGCTATAAATACAGCGAAACCTCGACTAACGATTTCAGTTCGTTTCTGAGCATTTGTCAAAGAAAATATTCGTAAATCGAATCAAATTTCTCAAAAGGAATTAATTGTTTAATTCTTTCTTGAACTACAGATGATTCTTTGTTTAAGCTCACAACAGTACTTTGTACACAAGTTTATAACCAAAAGCCAACGAAAATGAGTGAATATAAAACAAAAACAAAAATAAAATAAAAAAAATCTGATGTGTACACCACATGAGTTCCTTGTATGGAATATTAAATTATACGTATTTTTTCTTGCATTTCATTTACACTTATTGAATTGAATTAAATCTACTTCGCCGACAGCGCATAAACCACAATAGAATAAATGCATTCTCTAAAATTCACTTTGTTTACCATAGCGACACTCTGGCGTTGGTTCACTTAACAGTATTATATTTCGTTCATATTATAACTCAGAATGCACAAAATTTATATCACTTAAAGAATTATCTAATCGTTGCCACATGTTCTATTCAAATACTATAATAAATCTAAAACGATGTATGAAAGAAATTAAGCAAACAAAACAGAAAAGAAACAGTTTTTCACTGACGATTTAGTATTTCTCATTCAATTAATTCAGTTCTCACTTCGCGACAAGGCAAAAATACATAAAAACTCAAACTATATGTATTAAAAATTACAAAGTAAATCTTACACTTATTTCCTCGAAAAAATTCAAGAAAGAATTAAGCATGATTTAATTGGCAATAATAAATGAATGCGTTATCTTTGTTGTTGCGAAGCTAAGTTTCTCTAGATTGGCAACAAATCCACTAGTCTACTGTTTCAAATGTGAACAAGCAGTTGACGCCATAAAAAAATTATTAGGCTTAGCGACACTTAAGCAGCTTTAAAACTGTTGATAATTCTAAAAATATTGCATACAGATTCACTAAAGGCATAGAAACCTTAACCGGAAGATAAGAACAACATAATTCAATCATTTTTAAAGCAAAAAATGTACAATTTGCAAACTTATAAGAGTAAAGAAACTGAGATCACTGAGCCGGGTAACAGACTGGATACATATATAAATATATTTATATACGTTTGGTGTTGCCAATTGCAACCAAAATACGAAGTGCACATTTACATATTATAGCAGTCCTATATACCAAATTTCAACCTTCTAACACTATTTGTTTTTGAGTTCTGAGAGATACAATACATCAGTACGTACAGACGCCAATCCATTTTAAATCAGTTTTATAATTCGTTTGGGAAAAAGAGTCTTTTATTCTATCCTTATATTCAGATGTCACGCAAAAACATCGTTAAATTAATTGTTATGAGCTTATAGCTAACGAGCTTATAGCTAAGGAGCCCCATCAGTGCTCGAGCGGTTACAGACTGTTGAGTACTGGTAGTTCACCCTGTGTTCCAATCCAGGTAATTGGTCTGGTTGCGTGGTTAGATTTAACCGTTTTCTTTTATGTGTATTGTGCATACGAGCCAGTGACCCTTAGGAAGTTCTTGGCGAGGACATCCCTCCTCTTAGGCTGTTAACCATCATGTACATTGCGATATTAAAAAAAAAAAAAAAAAAAAAAAAAAATCAAACTATAAATAAACATATACTATGCTGTGAGTGTGAAACTTAAGCTTCAGTACTGCAGTAAAATTGTTTTTATAAAAATAATTTATACATGAGATATACTTAATATTTTTATAGCACCTGCGATATCGTAAGATTATCTCAGGATTAAAACTTTTAGTGGTTGAATAAATATACTGAAGGATCTCAATCGTGTTATAGAGCAGCCATCTTAGAAAAGACTATTATAACTGTCAAATCAATTTTTTATGTCCTTAAATAATATCAGCACTTTTAGAACTGATCATCTATGGAAGATCGTAGCCATTTTTCACGTCTCCAGCATAAAAAAAAACCTAATGACTTTGAGAAATAACCAAATTTTCAGAAGGTTAAAACAATCGTTTTTAATTTAACTTTTAAATGAAAAAAGGTATTGCTTGTGGGATTTAAGAACCTCCATTACTTGCGGGTATTTAATTTAACACAGATAAGATTAAGTTCAGATGTAGATAAAGCATTCTGCGACTACAACACAAAAATAGATTACTTCAGATAATTATCGGAGGGGATTTTAAATGGATGATAGCAGGAGGCTAAAGTCAGAAATAATCTTTGGCAACAGCAAGACGAGGCTGCTAGAGCTCTAAACATTTAAACTTTCTGCTTAAATACGCAATAAATAGTTTACATTCTGATGAGGACTATGAAAAGGTTTAGTTTGGTTTCCTTTATTGAGAACACACAAAGCATACTAGGGCTAAGGGGAGGGATGTCTTCGTGGAGGACTTTCTAAGGAAAACTGGCTCGTATATACGTTACACATGGGGAAAACAACGAAAATGCCCATGCAGCCAGCCCCTTCGAGGGATTCGAACCTCTGACCGAACTTCCAGTGTTCAGCAATTTTACCGCTCGGCCGCTGGTGAGCATGGACTATGAAATGGAGAAGTAAAGATTCAAATCATAATAACTGGTTAAGTAAACCTTAAACCTTACTCTAAATTAACGGAATTAGAATGTTAGATACAAAAATAATAATTGTTATAGGAAACTGCATATATTATTGAGTATATAAAAGTATATAAATATAGTATGTGGTATATATATAAAATCGAAATAGAAATTGAAAAGCTAACAAGTAATGTGATGTAAGACCTATCTGGTCTTAAAAAATTTTTTGCGCAAAATGCTGCAAAAATATGAAATAATAGGAAGAAATATTGTAGCGAGCTTGCTAAAAAGTTACCAGGAGCTGTAGCTCCATAAAATAGTTCAACGCAGTATTTTTAAATATTGACATAGAAGTAATTGTTTTTAAAAAAATATTCACATGGAAAAGTGAAAAAACAGCTTATACGCGAAATAAAAACTGTTAAAATCAATGTTTGAAAACATGTAAATGCACAAAAAAAAAAAAAAAAAAAAAAAAAAAAAAAAAAACTAATCTGATCGTTGTGATATGTGAAAAGTTAATACATATAAAAACAGATCGACGGAACAAGTTAAGACAAAATTAAAAAAAAATAATTAAAACATAAATTGCAAAAATTATAATTAAAACATAAATTGCAAAATTACAAAAATTATAAAAATTACAAAGCGGAAAATGGTAAATTAGCCCAATTGGACTTCCAACCAGGCTTTTCAAGGGGAAAATAGTGTAATGTCGAACTAGGCCAAACACCATTACGCGTTTCGCCGAAACAGATATATATTTTTCAAAAAAAATTTTTAAAAACAAATTATAAACATAGTATTTTCTCGCATTAAGCTGCTGAAAACTTATCAGTAAAGACATTTAGAACTAATTTTTCCCAAAGACCAAAAATCGAAATTCATAATTAATAGATTTCAAATAATCCTATAAATGCAATAAAGAATTAAAAAAGTGTTAAAACCAAAACATTTCAAACAAGAAATACCCAATTCATTTTTTTTTTTTTTTTTTTTTTTTTTTTTTATATAATTAAAGGAGATGAATTCAATCAACTTCAATGCCACTTCGTCAGGAGGAGGAACACTGAAATCAATTGAAATCTCTTCTTTCACAAAAATCCTTGCTTTTCTGTACCCAGAATTAGCTGACGAGCCATTTCAATGTATTTTAATTACAATAGTTCACCCGAAAATTCTGGTCTTTCCCCAAAGGAAGAGGTAAAAAAGTCAATTCTAATTAGAATCTTGTACCTTAATAAAGGGAATTCCAGTTAAAGAATGAAAACGTAAGTGAAATAATGAAATACTTTACTGAAAAATTCAAATCAAAATTTTTACCTTTAAACAAATAGCACATAAGCCAAAGAATTTGAAACATAAATGAAATTATAAAACTTTAGAAAAAAGGCGTAATTAAAAACAAAGTGGGTATACACATATATATACATAATTTATTTACTAAAGAAATATTGATTATATTATCTCCTAAGATTAATTTTAGTAGAATTATCTTAACTTTGCAGCAATTGCGCAAGTAGTAGAATAACTCGATTTCTCACTAAGTGAGTTTAAGATCATACAACATTATCTCTCTCTCCCTCTCTCTCTATATATAATTAATTAATCAAAAATTAAATCTTTTATATGTTTGCACATTTTTTAATTATTTTAACTTTAAATTTGCTTTTTTACGTATTTACATGCTTGTTTAAATATATATATATATATATATGCGCACTCTGTTCCTCGGATCCGCGAGCTCAATTTTTTTATTCTTATATGTTGGTAAATTGGGCATTTATTGCTTTAAAAATGATTGAATTATATTTATGCTCCGATTTAAGTTTTTTTTTTGCCTTTAATTAATCTGCATGCAATATTTGTAGAATTATCAGCAATTTAAAAGTTGTAAAGCGTAATTTGTTTACTATAGCAGCCATATTTGTTTATATTTGAAATTTAGCAGAATATTGAACTAATTCTTTCTGCAACTTCAGTGTCTTTTGCCGGGTGGGACCAAAATGTAACTTTTAAGTTTTGTGCACGGAAAAAACTGCCATCTTGCCTCCTGGCCGAGTTGCTTCTTTTTGTATAGGAACAGTAAATTTACTGTGTTTAATTGTACATTTTTTTTAAATGTATTTGGTGCTTTATGTTTTTCTATATCTTTCAATTTTTAATGAAGATATTTTGAGTTTTTATGTATTTTTGCCTTGCCGCGAAGTGTGAACCGAATTAATTGAATGAGAAATCTATCTCTAATGAAATTCGAAGAAATAAGTTTAAATGAAATGCAGGAAGAAATGCGTACAATTTAATATTCCGTACAAGGAAGTCATGTGGTGTACACATCATCTTTTTTTAATTAAAAATTAGTTAAGTTTTGTAAAATATGAACTAGACGATAAAACAAATTCGAAATCCAAAATTCGGGCTTCTAGATGGCCATATTCTTGTGCAGAACTATATTATTCAAAATTTGATGGCTCTAGGTACCATTGTTTTTTCACAATGCAATAAACATATATACATTCGTGCAGATTATTCATCATTTAATTTCTTTAAATATAATACAGGACGATAATATTTGGTTTCAACAATTTGAAAAGTGGTTCAACGCTTTTAAGGATTCTACGCAAAATACCATTTCGAGACTAATTTCTTTAAATATAAAACAGAGCGATAATATTTGGTAGCTAAATATTGAAAAGTGATTCAACTCTTTTAGGGATTCGACGCAAAATGCCGTTTCGAGACTGATAGCCCTTCTGGGCTAATGCCCTTTTGGACCAAAAAAAAAAAAAAAAAAAAAAAAAAAAAAAAAAAAAAAAACACTTTTTAATTCGTTTTTATTAAAATAAAAAAAATAAAAACTACTATGGATCTTAATTTACGTATTCCTTCAGTTTATAGCTTATGTTAAGAGAGTCCATAGCAGACAGAAGAAATCGCTATTCATTAATTTGCCTTTTAGTTGTTTTCATAATTATCTGGTACTGTGTTATGTAAAGCACAAAGCTGAAAAGTTTAATAGCTTTTACACTAAATCTCTTGTGATATTTATATACAAATGTTATAAAAAAAAATTAAAAAAAAAAAATAAATAAAAAAAAAAATCTTCATTAAAAAAAAAGGGGGGGAAGAGAGAAAGTGAGAATCGCATTTGTTTGCCTTTATTTTTCTTTTTTGCACTTATTCTACAGCGAGTCAATCTTGTTTCCAACTGCTTGTTGGGGGATAAGCCTCTTGTGCTTTCGAACGCAGTGTATAACCAAACGAAGTTAACTTCCCTGATAGGCGCCAAATTTCGGTTTCTTTTTTCCTACACCTACCAAGCGGCGGATTGAATATTCCCTTCTTTTTTGGTGGATGGGAGATAGAATGCGGTGGAAAGGGTAGGGAGAGGGGAGACAGGGGTGTCAAAAAGGCGCTCTTTTGTGTTTTTGTTGCTCGTCTGTGGCACCCTCAGCGATACAGGAAGATAGGAAATGTGACATGATTCGATTGATGTCTGCGTTGTAACGGGAGAAAGTACGAAGCGGGGTGTTCGAGGGAGCAGACAGCAAACGATGGAGTGCAAGTTTAGAATGGCACTCGTTCGCTCTTATGTGAGAAGAAATTTTTTGTGTGTGGTTTTGGATCTCTAAATTACATTTCAACTTAAATAAAGAAGCTTAAATGTATATCAGATTGGTAGAAACTGGAATTTTATAGTGTAATATATCAGTAATAAAGCTCCAGTTTAGACTGTTATGAATTCCATTTAAATTTAGCAAACGATCTGATTGCTCCCAGCTCAGATTACTTTATTAGATCTAAATCCGTTTTAACTTAGTTCTAGACAATTCGTAAAGAAGGTAGACTGGATTTAAATTTAAAAATAAATTCAGATAAATATTAGTTCAGACGCTAACCTGAAACAACATGGACAAATGAAAGAACTTAATAAATTGGCATATCATTATGAATCGCTTTGTTGGTATAGTGGTAGGAAACCTGGCTGTCATAGCCTTGGAGTTGGGTTCGAATCTTGATGAAGGAAAGCAGCGTAAATACGAAGCGTTTTTGCAGAATGGAAGTGCTTAAAATATTGTGGAGCATAAATACTGTTTTCTTGAAAAGTTGGTAGTAAAGAAAGAGTGACAGGAGACCTTTCATCCCGGTTTTCCTGGGATTCTTCATCAAAAGTGGAAGATTGCTGGGCTCAAGGTCATAGAAAGTTAGACTCTTCTCGACGCTAGAGTCCCATGATGTCAGTTCACGTACAAGAGTGGGGAAAATGAAGAAACAGTTACAATAGTCCTTCAAGGCAGTAATTGCTTTGCACCGAACTATGAGCCAGTGACGTCGGATGCTCATAGATTTCTGGTCAGGAAGAGCAAACCCTGTATTATAGTATCCTTGGCTCGGACAACGACGGCCCACTTGCGTCTTGGATACGAAAAAATTCGAAGACGTAATCTGCTGTAGGTTCATATCAAGAGGATTACAAGCAATAACATATTATGTATTTCACTAATTGCTATTAAATTAGTAAAAAGAAATAATACGTAAACCATAAATACAATAAAAATACCCCCTAAACTCAATGAACTAGCAGATTTCCTACTTCTGTAGAACCCCAGAATTATAAAAACGCTTGGAAAAGTCCTAAGACTGCAATTATATTATTATCTTTTTATTTAATTTAAAAGGGTTACTTGTAACAAAAATGTGTAAATTTTTTCGACATTTGGTTATTCAAATATTGAGCATAAAATAAGTCTGAGAAAGAAGAATAAATTCACTCGAGCCTTCTTGAGATTTAATTTACACTATATTATAATAAATAATTTTGAAAAGAGATTTTTAATTCTTAATTAATAACTAGCTTATTTGAAAGGAAAAATACATCGCCTTTGAGTATTTTATTGAAACTCAATTGTAGATGCTTGTTCACTATATAAAGTTAAGACAAACTGATACATCAATGCAAAGTTAACTTGCGATCTTTTTGAAATAGAATCTGTAAAGAAGAAGAGATGGGCACCTTTGACATCTCAGTTTCCAGCAAAAGAAAAAAAAATATTCAAATATACAGAATTGAAGATAGATTAAAAATTGCGCGACTAAGAGCGAGATGTAAAATACTCGCTCTGATGATTTCTTACAAAATCATAAGAAAAAGCAATAATTGTTAGAATAATTTCTTAAAAATAGCGTTTTAGAAACGTAGAATTTTGAAATTAGCAGTGATAAATGTCTAATATAGTAGTTACCGAATTAAGGATATAAGTTACACATCTATACACTTTTATTTAGTATAAAAGACAATTAGAATAGTTTAAATTATCTTGGGTGCAAATACTCAAGATTTCAGTATTTACATAATTACGTACATGTGCATATGTAAGGATACTATTACAGTTTTATCTATTTTGAGGTGCTAACATGTAGGGCTATTTATTTTGAAGTTCTATAACAACCCTTCCTAGATTAATATTTCTCTTTCCTATTAGCCGTTTTAGTGTTTCTTTAGTTTTACCCTAGTTTTTTGAATTCTTTTGTCTCTGCATTTATATTGTAAAATATATTTTACAATATAAATTATAATAAAATATAATTAACATTTTTCTTATGATTTAAAAATTCTTCTTTTCGTTAGGTCTTTCTAGCATGTAAATGAGGTACGAGTATTTATGTTACAGAGTTCTTCAAAGTTTAGATAGAAAGCTTCTGGCAACGAAGCTGACCATGGTACGATACTTTCAACCCTGTGAATTAGTTATTCAGCCTTAGACATTTTGTTAGCCACAGTCAAATCTTCAGTTGCAGTATTGATTTCACAGACGGAGCGGTAACGCGCTTGAATGCATCAGTAGAGTTAAAAAAAATTAGTTAATTAGAGAGAATGGAAACCTACAATTTGTTTTAATACTACGAAATTAGATAGTTAGAAATTTTTATATCAATCTCTAAGTAGTTAGTAGGTAAAATTGGTAAGAAATAATAAAAATCTGCAGTAATCAAAAATGAAGCTTGATTAAGTATTACCACTAATTAAGTATTATTATCTCAAGTTCGATAACAGCTTGAATAAGTAAATACAGATTTACATAGAAAAACGAACGAGTGTAAATAATAAATTACAAGCATTAATTGTATAAAGGGATAAATGCACTCTCGTGAAAAATGAATTTTGAAATTATGTCTATTTTTACGAAACGTATTGAAGGAAAGGTACTACTTATGCTACCAAAGAATTGTGCAAATATTCGTCGAATACGTAAACGTGTATGTCTGCGGAGCTATGATTATGGAGGGAATATAAGCACACCAGAGGGTTTTGTGTGCTCGTACTCCTTAATTACATTCGCTGCGTTTCTCGCAGAATAAATTTTGTGAGGTATTAGGTAAAATGAGCAGCCATGATCATATGGATGAAGGAATGATATGGAGAATTGTCAGTAGACTAAAGGCAGGCCATTCACAATCGCAGGAAGCTACAGAGCTCAATGTAACGCCCAGTGCTACCTGAAGTTTACTGAAATAGTTTCAGTACACTGGATCCATGCACTTTCAGCGTGGCGACATAGGACTGATACAGCTTGATACCTCTGAGATAAGTATTTGCTGTCACTGGAACCCGAGTTTCACGGTCTGTACTTGCTCAAAGGCTTCATGAGGTAGGGCTATTTGCCGGAAGACCCTGTGTTTGCGTCTCTCTCGCTACAATACATAAAATAACGTATTTATCATGGTGCAGAAAACATGTGCTTTGGACCAGACTTCAGTGGAGTTCATCGTTTTACCCAGATGAGTCAACTCAGCTCTAGCTAAAAGTTATTATCCCGGCTTTTGCATTCTCCACAGCCAATTGTTTTAAACTTATACACCGGTAAAGTTAGTTTAGGCAGCTTATAGATTAGTTTGCAGCCTTAGACTACTTTTATATACGTTTAAATGTCTATAAAAGTACTTAAACTATTTTTATACACGTATACTTGTTATAGATTATATTGCATCACTACAAGTAGAGGTTTTTTTTATAGCGCAAGTCATGCCTTTTTTGTTAAAAGTCAGTTTGATGGAAAGATTACTTAAACCTTTAAACCTTTGCAAGTCTTTGTCATACTAGTATTTTCAGACATAGCAGTAACTCAAGAGTTGTATAGTGAGGTTATAGGTCTCTACCGCAATTACAACCTTGCAAATTTTTTCCGTTAAATGAATTTAAAAATAGAAAAAAAATCAGTTTTAAACGCTCCGGCTATACTTTTATATTTCGTTTCATGAAAATCGTAGAATATTAAAATGTTAAAACTTCTATCACCATTCGAAAAGGTGCATTAACGTTTGAATAAAATTTCAGGTGATAGAAACTTTGGACGGTAATTTATATGTTATTGTAAAATTTCTTTTTTGGAATTAGATTTTAGTTTTTAATTCAGTTGGTACTGTAAGCAAAAGGTATGGTTAAAAGTTTTTCAATAACCATAATTATTCGTTGATAGACGCTTGTTTTATTCAATAGATTAGTGGTATAAAATACGTTACAAAATCTTGTTAAAAACATAAGTAAAATTACTCTGTAATTTGTTCGTTTTACTATACTGATGGATTGCTTTTGTGTTAAGAAAGATAAATAAAAGATCTTAAGCTTCTTTGGTTCGCAAAAACTTCTCATCTTACTGTATCTGAAACAGCTAAATGAAAACAATAGGATTTCTTCGATATGTGACTAGCAAAAATTTAATGTACTTTGCTGAACTGTAAAAGAAATATTTCTTTCGCTTTGAATACTTAGCATTTTACAGTATATCTCAAAAACTACTCAACAGTTTGCGAATCAGTAAGCAGAAACCATAAATATTTGGCTTTTGCACCAGAGCTCTTGAACGAGTGAAAGAACACCCGTCGTAGAGGGAAAAAAAGGGGGCAAATAAAAGTAGGACCGGCAAAGCATGTCGTACAATCGCTTTGCCAATTTGTCGCCCAGTTCGGTACCAAATTGGAAGCAAATTGAGCTGGGATTTCCTCCCCTATAGAACGTCATTATTTACTTTGGCTCCCACCGTCTTCTAACCAATTTTCTGTTCCGGATTACAACCGCAAAAAGCCTACTGCTTTCTTGTTTTCTGATTTGCTTTGATGCAGCACCCTTTCATTCTAGAATAGAAAAGCTCAAACACATGACGAAACACAAACTGCCAAATTTCAAAAAATAATTTATCCGATTAAAAGTTCCTTGATTCTTTTATTACTAAGCTTCTACTGTACTTGTCATAAAAGTACGATTGATTAGGCTCAGAAATATTTTGCTTAAACTAATTCTTAGGATATTTTGAATTTCTCTCAACATATTTAATTCCCTTCTGTTGAAAATTTCATGTAAAATTCCATTACGCATTTTTATTAAGGTTACTTGATTAACTTTTCACCATAATGACATTCTGCCAGACACCACTGGATTTAATCTCATATCGCTTAGTGTTTTCATTTTTATATTTGATTGCTAGCCGAAAGTATTCATAAATATTTGTTGAAACTGCTGCAATGAGATCACTTTTACTAACCCTACGTTTAAATACACACGTGAAAAAAATTAAGAGCATTTTTACATTACGTCGAGTTTCTGAAAACCTAATGGCCAGATTTTAATGAAATATATGAATATACATTTATAGCGGAGAAAGAGATGTGTACCATTCAAAAGTCATTTCATGCACGCATGATTATAAGTAACGCTCATAGTGTATGAGTGACCAAAATCCATGTTGTGTTATTCAACTGAAAATGAGTCTAATATGGGCTACGGTCCTCTCTCACAGCCAAAAAGTTCAAGTAGCTTGATGGCATACTGGACAAGAAACAGATGAGGCTTGCAGCAATTGATCCCACTCCTGCAGCAGAGAAGTTTTCAACTCTTGTTGGTTCTCAGAGAAGAATGGCGAGAAGAAATTGCTCTCCCAAGAGCGCCTCAGATATGCTAACAGGGTTAAGATCAGAAGATCTGACTAGCGATCCATGCGGCAAATATCCTCATTAACAAGTAACTGTCAACCAACTGAACCCTATGTCGACGATGTAGTCGTTCATTGACAGAAACAACTGGGCCCCTGAAAAGTTGACCATAGGGCCCTACGACCTCTTCTTTATGCTTTATGGCAATCAAGAAGTCTTTGTAAAACACATGCAGAGGGTGTGCGGCTGTCTAACATAATGCTTCTCCACCACCGTAATGATCCTTTTTCCTGATGACGGAGGAATGGTACTGTGTTCCAGGCTTTCTCCAAATATAAGTACGCCGAGAATCAGTGGGCAGGCTGAATCTTGACTCATCTGGGTAAAAAGATGGTCTCCACTGAAGTCTGGTCCAAAGCACATGTTTTTTGCACCATGATAAATACGTTATTTATAAATACGTTAATAAGTCTTAGAAAGCTACAAAGCCAGTGAGAGAAGCTTTCTTTCTCTCAGATCGCGAATCTTGAGATTGAATACACTAAAAACTAATTTGCATTCTGTCGAGGAATACGAAAAGGAGAAGTTAAAGTAAAGATCAAAATTATAATAACTGGTTAATTAACATAAGAATCTTACAAAATGGTAGTAGAGCATAATAATTTTATTTAAGGAGAAAACTGCAATATTTCATAATTAAAAAATATACTTTTATTAAATAAAAAGAATTAATAACAGTATCTCTTTAGAAGTGCTTAAACTATAATCTAATGTTTTTCAAAAGTGGCAAGATATTTTTTATAATTTCTTTCACTTGGTAACAGATCTTGCCTTTAAAAATATGCTTTTAGTGTTACTAATTTCTTTCTTTAAAAAATATCTCATTTCTTAATAAAAATAATTTAATAAGTAAAGGAAAGATATTTCTACAAGTTTTTATTTAGTTCACTTACGATGTTTGTGACTATGGCAAGATTTCTGTTATCTATTTTTAAACTACTACTTGATAAGCTTGTAGAGACATTAGGTATTTTGGAAGTAGGAAGGATGAAAAATTAAAAAAGCCTTCGCCGGGAATCGAACCACGACCTCTGGAATACCGGCCCAGATTGCAGAACCACTACACCACAAAGGCACGTCAGTAAGGTGGGAGAAATATCTTAGAAGCTATTGAGATCAACTTATGTACACTTACTCTTTGTGGATGAAAACGCAATGTAGTGAAGCAATTGTTGCAAACATCTGTTTGCATCAGCGTGTAGAGCGGGGAAAAAAATCTCATTTCGGATTTTTTGGCACATTTTCGAAAATTGCTCAATTTGTTCGATTGTTTGAAGTTTACGATTTTAAAATTTCAACATCTAAAATGTATAGTTCAAAACTTTTTAAATTTTCATTAATTAGAAAATAAAATTTTTGCTCTTTTAAAACAAGAATGAGAAAAAGAAATAATTGTGCTATATTCTACGTTTTCTAAAATGCATATTGCAATGAGACAGTAGGGCTTTCTTCGACATTACTTGGAAGCATAGTTTCAAGGTTATATCAAGGTTACACTGTTTCTTCGTTATAATGAAATATACTGCCTTATTTTTAATTTTTTTCCACTTCGTAAGTTTTATTTGCATTTTTCTCAGCATCTCAAGAAGAGAAATTCTCAATTTTATTTGATTCTTAATTTCATTTAGTGTTGATTTTCTTAATTTATTATAGGAATACAAGATTCTAACATCCAAAAATAAGTCTATGTTGAATAATAATATAAATATAAATTAATAATAATAATAATATAAATTAATAATAATAATATAAATTAATAATACTAATAATAATATAAATTAATAATAATAATAATATAAATTAATAATAATATAAATAATAATAATATAAATTTTCAAAGGTTATGAAAGAAACTCTACCCCTCTTTTAAAACGAGAATAATTAAAAAATACTAATAATGCTTCATCATTGGTTTTTTTTTTTATAAAAACTAGCGCTTCTTTATAAGCTTTTTATTTAACTCGCTTATGGTTACTGTTCCTATGGTCAAAAGTTTTCCATCTATTTTTAAATTATTTCCAAATAAGCTATTGATTTCACATTTTGCGCATACACTCATTGTGGACGAAAATACAATATAGTGAAGAGTTTTTTTTTTTCAAAATTTGAATTAGACTTTTTTAAAATTTAATAATAATTTTTTTCGCATATCTTCGTCTCATGAAAAACTCATGAAAACTCTCAGGGTTTTATGGTTTCACCATCGAAGAGAGAGAAAAGAAATCTTTTAAATGAAATATGCGAAATTTTTAATGTAAAATTACATTAAACTCACTAGTTTGTGCCAAACTGCGCCAAACTCACTAGTTTTGTTTCGACCATTTAACGTAACAGAATTGTTGTAAAAGAGAGATTATTTGTCTTTGAAAAATAATTTTTTTCAGTTGAAGAAGTTGATTGATAATGTGTCATTAAGGCTAAAAATGCTGAAAATGGAAATCAAATAAACAAAAGCTTTTTATGAAATAAGTTTTTTAAATTAATTTAAACTGAATTGAACTCTTGATTTGGTGCCGTGATTAGGATACGAACCTAGTTATTGCGGACAACGCAATGTACTAATCACCTACTATAGTATGATCATGTGTTTCGTATAGTTAACATGTAAACGATATACGGGAATACTTCAGACAATTCATGGTGAATAATTAGTTAGCAGTGGCATAGCAGGCAACAAAAAATTTTCGTGAAGAAAATGTACCAACTTGTATTAAGGAAAGACACTCTAATTTAAACACAATATACTTCTTTTGACGTGTAAACATCAGCACTGCGTATTCTTAGATCATTCAGACATCATTCTTCAAGTGATGTGTGGTCTTTGAATCCATTCCGGAAGACAAGACAGAAAAAAAAGCAAAGGTAAGGAATTTGAGTTCTGAATCGCAATCAGGACATAGAGAAAATGGAACAACGATAACGACTTTCTCACCTACGAGTGGCGAATGCAAGCAGCAAATACTCTATATTCAGAGAACAACGCTAAATCGATGCCACAAGGAATAACGAAAATCAGAAAAACATGAGATTGGAGAAGCGCCGAGGGAATGTTTTCTTTGTTTCCCTCCTCTTCAAGATTTTACAATTTTTTGCTTGATTTCAGAGATTCAACACAGAATTCTTCCTATAGAAATGTTGAAAATATCCTTTTTTAATACGAAGAGAAAGAAAAAGTATATTGACGTGTCACAGAGCAATTTTAGGCCTGAAACAAGCATCCGAAGCAGTGATTTTGCATTTGTATTATTTGTCACTTGTGTCTTGTTGTCCCCAAACGCAAAACTGAAAAAGAAGTCACACATGGCAATTTAGTAATTTAAAGCAAGAAAATGGGAATTGTGAATTCTTTGAATATCACTTGTGGCTTTTTTCTTCGTTTCTCTCAAACATAAAATTCACAGTATAAATCAAATCAATCTCTTGGAGCTGATGTAAAAGTGAAGCAACGTTTTCCTGAATAAGGTGCCGTACTTAAGGTTACTATAATTTATGATGAACATATAGATATTTCTGTTTACTTTATGTTCAAATATGTAGATATTTCTGATATTTTTCTTCCTTACAGCAAATTGCTTTTATGAAAGACTTATTCTAGTATTATTTGCATTCATGGAAAAAAAATGACTTTGGAAAGAAATTGAAAAAAAAAAAAAAAAAAAAAAAAAAAAAAAAGAGAAATGCGGTTCAAAGTTAACCTTATGCTAACTGAGGAAACGTATGACTTTTAGCGAGAAAGAGTAAGAAGATGCAGAGTAGTATTTCAGGATTCTTTAACCGAGTTAGTTATAAATTCAAAATTTAGTGTAAATTTGATTCTCAGCGGCTTTGCTTACGCAGAAAATATCCAAGGATCTTTATCACCACAGCAAAGAAAATAATCTGCAAAAATTTAGTAACTAAAACTTCATTTTGATTTCTGTCTATAATATAAAAATTACTACACTAGCTGAAGAGGTCGTATTTGTTTTAAAGTCACAATGGGAGTCCCCTCTCAGTTACACTGCATTTTACTACTCAGCTAGACACTATCTACAAAGATTAACCTTCAGCTTTTCCTTATCAAATGGTCAAGCTCAAGGAATACAGCAAAATCAACGTCGGCACTATTAAAAAACATCTCTAAAGCTATGAGTTCTCATCTAAAACAAGAACTAATCTTTAAATATAATCTGCAACTAGGATTGGCGGTAAGATAAAAATTTGAATAGAACTTCAAAGTTGAACGAACCAATAGGCCCAAATGCAAACTAAGAAAGCGTAGATCTAAAATGTAATTATTAGTATACTAACATAGTTATCAGATGATTATCTATAAAAACTATACTATAAACAAAATGTCTTCCTAAGAGCTTGGACTTTCAATAATCTCTCCTTTTTTCCCCTAAATTTAGGGCACAAAAATCACTATGATATACATATAACAAAAATACGTAAACCTTTATACAGAACGTTTTACTTTCATATGCATATGTATTAACTTGCCCACACATGCAATCTTTCTTTTCTGTTAAAACCGATGTAAATCCTTTATTTTCTTAAACGATTTATGCTGAGCACACAGACTGCTTTCAATGGTCTTCTTAATCTGATTGCCAGACTTTCAGTCTATAGCATTATCCTCGAAATCTCAACATAACTCACTTATTTATGGTATTGCTTTCTTCTCTTGCTTTGAAAAGTTAAGAGAGCATTTTTCGGCTTAAGGGCCATCAAAGTTATGTGAGAGACAAGCTTCTCCCGAGAGGAGAGGAAATGGTTACTTTAAGGGAAAAAAGAGAGAGGAAACACCCGCTTCCGTTTTAAGTCTCCGGTGACGACTCTTTCTGTCGAAGGACAATCGCCAAAATTTTTTGAAACCGAGAAAATAGTGTCTCTACTTGCCGACATGTACTAACTCTCAGGCTAGATCGGAATCAGAAAGACTTGAAGAACTAATGTTTTATTTTTGAATTTTTTTCCACTATCGTATTATTTCGATTTATCGAAGAGTTTTTAAAATAGGCGATGGTCTAGAGAAATGGATTACAGCATCAAGAAGATGTTAAAAATATAGGGTAAAGATCTTATAAGTGGTAGAAACAGATCGTTTCCATCAGACATTAAATACAAAAAGATGACTTTTGTCGTTTTTGTAACTCTAGCAGCTTTTCATTATTGCTATGTAAGCTAAAAATTCGGAAGAGCTGTTTCATCCTTTTATTTTGATCTTTTGTATCTTTTGACCTTAAATAAATGTTACCGGATCGTAGACATCTTTTGCGCCTCGCTTTATTGTATAAATGGACAATTTACTTATATACACATCGTAGTAAAACTAAACAAAGTGCTCATGGGAAGTTACTAAACGCTTTCGTCATAAATCTTTATTTTTTAATGAACTATGTATAGTAATAATATGATATAATGAACTCATCTGACAATTGTTCAAAGCTTCTGTAAATGCAGGTCTATCAAGCAAATGTGAAGTTCGAGTCCGAAAACTTAATGCAATATTTATGCTTGCAAAGATTTTTACATGTAACTGTATTTAATTTCTTCAGTGAAGTGAAGAGATATTTTCCTCTTTCATGTGCTGTGATATATGCCACATTTATCTGAAAACTGATATGACTATTCGGAATGTTTCATGAAAGAGATTCAATGTGTCAACACGCCAGTTCATGCTTGTATCTGACAGTTCGGGAGATACTGACTGAAAGCCAATATTTAAAATCGCAGGTTGTTTATACGACCTTTTCGGTGTGTATTTACAATACGTTAGATTAACTAGAAATTTTATATGTCATCTTTATTTTCTGTCATCATTTAAATCCTATTTTGTTTTTAAATCCTCTTTATCTTGTTATCGATGGATCTGTACCTCTGTTCATTATTTTTCAGTTCATTTGTATATTAGTACTACCAATTTAGATATTAATTTTGGCAGTAGTATTATGTTACACTTTGTATATGTTTTTTATCACTCGATACTGTTTCAACCCTCTGGCTCATCATACCGCGATTTCCACTGGCAACTTAAATGTAGCAAAATTTGCTCATCCCGTTTTTCTTCCTTTATTGAGGAACGTTTTTTCGCCGTTTAACCATTGAAATAAATTATACGCAATATTAGGTGTTTATTTTACGTTTTTGACCAACAGATATCTTTAGTAGTGCACTAAATTGCGGCATTTGAAGGCACGTGGTATTAGCGCTCAAACTTCACTTTTTGCAGTTTTTTTCTTATAGAAATGGCTGCTAGAAAACGTTCAGCGATTATCTTGATTATTTAATTAAATTAATAATTAGATTATTAATTAAATAATTTAATAATTGATTAGATTAATAATTAGATTGATTATTAATTAAATTTATTGAATCTGTTGCAAAGACTGTGAAGTTTGAACTCTATCATACTAAATGCATTTTTAAGGTATTTTTCTCTTAGGGGTTTATATTTTCTTAAATTTGATACATTTTACTTTTTTATATTACGCAATAAATAGAAATTAACTGTAATTCAACTGAAATTTATTTAAAAAATTTTTTTTTTTTTTTGTGATAACATCTGAAATTGGGTTTTCTGGCGACTTAGTTTCTCATGAGAAAGATCTATTTAAAAAATATTTTCTAGAAAGAAAAAGTGCATTTTTCAATTCTCCTATATAGATTTAAAATATCAAAAAAAAAAAAAAAAATAAAATAAATAAGCAATTCTGGATGCGGTTTCGATCCACAAATTGTGCAGTCAGAGGATTAAAGTCAATTAAAATTTTTTCTAAAGAGAATTTCCGAAGAGAATTTGCGATACTCGAAATTTTAAATAGGTATACGTATGTCCTAAATCAATCGCGTCCTGAAAAATACACTATCCTGTGTGCAAAAATGTTTTCAACGTTAAAACCAGGATTGGGTGGATACTGCCAAGAATTTATATTTTCCTATCATGTTACATTCTTTGCACTATGCTGGGTTATATTATTACAACATTAACTAATTACGTGATCTGGCAAATGCAACTGCTTACAGCTATTGTGTATATTGGCAGCATATGTCAAATAATTTATCTTTGCTGGCAAACTATCAATTCTAACGCAGTTGCCAATCTTGGAGGAAAATATTTTATATTTCAAATTAAAAAAGTATATTTAATACGATAAATTGAATGATTTAATATATATAATAATTTTTTTATTTTTATTTTTTTTAAATAAATCTATTTACAATATCTATAATTTTTTAGAGATGAAACAAGTTCTAAATTTTCTCGATTCTTAAATTAATTTTATTTTATTTTGTTAAATTATCCTCTTTCCTCTTTCTCGGTTAAAAGATTCTTAAATCTTTCAAATCTCCAATTGCTCAAATTCTTAAAATAAAAAATTCAATTCTGAAAATAAAAGTAATAAAAAGAAGAAAAAAGTACTCAAGTAAAAATCATCCTTAAAATTACAAGAAACTTTTAAATCTACAGTTAATGTAAAAATAATTTAAGAAAAAATTTCAAAAGTACACTGCTCAAAAAAAAAAAAAAAAAAAAAAAAAATGGGACAGTCCTATATCTCCCGATCTACTGGGCCGATTGACAAAATTCAAATTGCGTTCTTCATGTCTCGAAAGCGCGACTTAGGATATACATTAGTTTTATATATAGCACTATTCTAACATAGGTATTTTGACACAAAATCGGACTTTTTCTGAAATAACATACCAATTTTTTTACATATTTCGATTCTACGACTCAAATTACGACTAAATATGAAATTTTGTAAAATTTAGAGCGAAATTTACGGAGAAATTCACAAATTTATGTTGGCACTTTTTTGTCAATTTGCGCCAAGAATAGTTCACTTGGCGAACTTCTTAATATATGGCAACCTAGTTTCCTTTCCTGTGAGCGGAAAAAAATTCACCATCGTTCCTTTTTTCCAAATAATATTCTTTATATTATATTTTTAATTATAACTTATTATTTTAAGTAATTTTTTCTTTTTCGAATTTCATTTTAATTGTTTAAGTTGCATGTTTTTTTTTTTTTTTTTCGAATAACTATTTTAAAAATTTCTACTTACCTATTCGAACTGCGTAAATAAAGGTGCAGCATTTATTTTTTTTTTTTTCAAATAGTTTTCTTTATATATATTTTTTGTCATAGTTATTATTTTAGGTAATTTTTAAATTCTTAACTTTTATTTTAATTGTTTGTGTTGCATTGTCTCTTCAGATAATTGTTTTAAAATTTTCTATTTATTCCTTCGAATTGAGCATTTTAAATATATTTATTAATATAAATTTTCCAGAATTTGATTTTATTTATTTGAATTGCGTTTCTTTCGGAGGAATACTTTGTAACCCAGACTACGATGCGTTTGAAAACTGCATATATTAAAAGAGAAAATACAGTAAAGCACAGTTAACACGCCTTTCAATGTTCCGTTCAGAAAAGATATATATAAATAAGAGAGACATTTAACTTAGGATTGCGACATTTTAACTTAGGATGACTTGCATACACTGCTTTAAACAGTTTTATCATTGTGCCCATTGCTTTACACAATTATATCCTACATTTGGCTTCTTAAATGTTATTCATATTTTAGTCAAATATTTTATTTTTGAAATCGTAAAAATCAAATATCATAAGATTAAAAAGTTTTAAATTAAAAAAAAAATACAAATACTAAATTTTATCGTAAAATGTATTTTTTCTTCTCTTTTTCTTCAGGCATTCTACTTTATTCTTGCTCTTTTTCTTCATTCTACTTTAATTCTTTCTCTTTTTCTTTAGGCATTCCGCAAGTATATTAAAAAATATCCAATTTTCGAAATATCTTGATATTTCTGACAATCATTTTAAATAAAGTTATCGCCTTCCATTTCATAAAGGCCCATAAACGGCCGAGCGGTAAAGTCGCTGAACACTGATAGTTCACTCCGGGGTTCGAATCCCGGTAAACCGGCTGGTTGCATGGGCGTTTTCGTGGATTTTCTCATGTGTACCGTGTATGCCAGCTGATTTCCCTTAGAAAGTTCTTCACAAAGGCATCCTTCCTTTTAGGCAGATAGCCCTGCTTTGACGTAACTTAATAATTCAATTCAATACATTTCATCAATATTTGGTCAGAGCTTTTATCAGTCTTTAGAGGCTAAACATTTTGAAGGTATGAGATTAAAGGAAAGACTGGTTTCATCAAGAGGTTTTGGTTTATTTAATTATGACAAAGCACACTAGGGCTATCTGCCTAAGGGGAGGGATGCCTTCGTGGAGGACTTTCTAAGGGGAACTGGCTGGCATACACGTTGCACATGGGAAAAACCACGAAAATGCCCAAGCAGCCAGCCCGTTCGCGGGATTCGGACCTCTGACAGAACTACCAGCGTTCAGTGACTTTATCGCTCGGCCGCTGTTTCATCAGGAGGAAAAAAAAACATCTTTAGGTGACATCCGCATACATCACTGGATAAACTCCTGAATCTTCAAATAATTCGAATGAGAAAATCATGGAATTCTCCATTTATGATACGATATGATGTTCTATAACGTAATTTAAATTTATACAACCATATAGTCTAAACCATATTGTCTTTTCTGTTAACCACAAGCTCAATTAATGGTATTTGCTGGTGTACACGTCCAAGTGTTTTTCTTTGAACACCTAAATTCATTGAAGTATCCTGAAAGTATTTTCAAAAGCGTCCAACTTTTTGAAACATCTTGGTATGTCTGACAGTCAAATTTCCCTGCAAATTTTTGCTTACTTTTCTCCCTAATTTTCTTCTTTCCTTCTACAGTTATTTTCAGTGCACACACAAGAAAATTAAGATTTTTTCGATTGCTAGACTTCCATAAATTTTGCTTTCTTGTCAATTTTTTAAAATATCAATTACATGAATTGCGTTTCAGCTGAAGACAGCTTTTCATTTTCTAGTCATTTTAACTATAAATAAAAAAAAAAGCGAAGTCCAAAGGATAAATATTTTAATTAAAAGATTTTTGCTAAATGACAAAGAAATAAAACAGTCCAGCAGGGTTAATTCTGTACCACCGAGTAACACGATTCTTATATCGGCTGAAACAATCTAAATCATATTAATGATCATGTTTTTTTATACAATCTATAACGCGAGAGAAAAATTAGCTTCTTAAAACATTCTTTCTAAGAGGATTAATATAAAAGATTATATTTATATATATATATTTAAAGCTGGGACTTGAACCAAACTGTAAAATTTTTAAAGTTTAATTTACATGGTGGTTATAATTAAAGTTCCAATTTGAAATGGTCATAAAAGGAAAACTACCGTACCCAATGTTATCAAACTTGGGAATCGTGTAAAGGAGGTTATGAGAATTTATTTTCAGCGAGGAAAAAAATAGTTAAAAAAACTCATCACCAGGGTAAAAATGACGCTGTATACAAGATTCTTAAATGAAATAAGACACGAAAACATCTGTTTAAAATGTGTTTAATATTTTCCGAAACGTGTTACATAGCATGTTCAATGTAGCGTCTAGCATTTTCCGAAAGCAAGTTAAATCCTGTTACTGCATTCTCAACAGCAGCTCTTAGCATATCGGGAGGAATGTTACGGACATGTCAGTGTTTAACATTTTTCATTTCTGCCAAATTGTTTAGATTATCACCATAAACAGTGCTTTTGAGAAAACCCCATAGCTAAAAGTCACAGAGGTTGAGGTCTGGTGGGAAGAGGGGAAGTGTTGGCGTATAAGACGTTCATTCGTGAAATGTTGCCTAAGTAACTGTGCGACACACGTGAGGTGGGGCCCAGCCGTGCATAAAAATCGTAGTATCTAAAATGCCACGTTACTGCAGTTCAGGTATCACGAAACATTTTAACATTGACTCTAAATGAACTGCAATCACAGTAGTCCAGCTGTCGACTGTTCTTCAGAGAAAAATGGTTCAGTTATAAAACTAGCTGTCATTCCACACCAAACGGTGTGGAATGACTGCTATGCAATCGAATGCAGTAGGAGAATGCAATGTAACTAGATAGATAACATGAGGGATTTTTTTGGCCCAAATCGATTAAAAGCGTTTTGAATCAGTATCTTCATGTTTTAGGGCCGAATTCAGGCTTCAAAAATTACAAATTAGCGATCTGTAAGAAAACGATTTCCAGATTGTACGCACTTGTGCGAGTGATTTGCGATCTCACATTTTCTAATCGCTAATTCGTGGTTTTCACGGACGAATTTCTCACTTACACGGATGGCGCACTCGACGTTTATCGAATTTAACGCCTTTAAATGGTAATTTTCTTACTTCAAAATTTCTTTAGGGTATGCAACATATTAAACCCGTGTAACAAAAGGTTAAGTTAGATTCCGACCCATACTTCGTTTAAAAATATTCCATACAGCGCCATTTTCCCCCTGGTGGTGAGGTTTGGAACTTCCCTTTTTTCGCGGAAAATAAATTCCTATGATCTCTTTTACACGATTACCAGGTTTTATAATATTTGATCCAGTAGTTTTTGTTTTATGACCGTTTCAATGTGGAACTTTAATTATAAACACCCTGTATATTATTAAATTTTAATTGAAGCTATGCGTTATATGTATACCATGCGTAAGATTTCCGCTTTTATAGAAAAAATAAATAATCGAAGCAAATATACTTAGGATAATGGAACAAAACTGAAAAAAATTCCCCTCCCTCCGAAAATAAAATATTGAAACTTCGACCTTCAATTTATTGGATTATCGAAATATTCAATATGACCTATCTTCTAAGTCCTAGTTCCGACAACAATTCCGTCAAAAATTCCGAATTACTTAAGCTGATGTAAAAGATTTAGTATATATTCACTGTATGTTAGTAAAGTAATCATAGTGTAATAAAAATAGATTATAGAATTTACACTGATGCAACTTTTTGTCTGACTGCACAACATGTAATGGAAGAGAAGGCTTGTAGAGATCTGTTTTTGACATGCCTCTAAAAGTAGATGTCATACTCCTTTTGTCTCTTCAATATCAAAAAACTTTCCTTTGAGAGGCAACTTTAGTTTTTGGGAAAGAAAAAAAATCACAAGAAGACAAATTTGAAAAACATGCAGGACGATTGAGTACACATACTTATTTTCGGAACACAAGCGGTTCTCTGACTGGTTATTGAATAATGAAAAATGCATTATCGTGCAATACAAAACATTTGGAATACGTTGTCTGACTGAAAACGTAAGATTAAAAGTCATCTGCTTAATTCACAACCATTTACAAGTCAACTAATGGGGCAATTGCAGAATCGTTTTGATCCTGAGCTTCTAAGACAAACCTTATATCACTGGATTGAAACACTTCTTTAATCTTCCGAGAACGTTCCATCTTTAGCTCATATTCCAAGAATATTAAGTGAATACAATTATTGCAAAAGAAAATGAATATTCATTTGCACTACGGCTTGGTAGTTCTGCTTTTTTGTGTCTACGTATACAACAATATTTTAAATATTTACAAATAAAATATTAAATCGGAGATTTAATTGGAGTCTCACCAGTTGCCTAGCATTTGAAGATTGTTAAATACTAACTGTTTGTTGCGAAGTCTAACCCAGGGTTTTGCATGGTTGGTTTTCGTAGTTTTCTAGGTTCTCTATGAAAGCATCTTAACCAAATAGCTCTCACATTCTTTCTATGTTCAAATAACCAACTAACCTAGTTTAAGCGCGATTTCCAAATGAAGTTACTAGCAAAATCCGAATACTCATTAAAAATCATGTAGCTTGCCAATCAGGAGTAACATGAAAGATACGGCGCCAATAATTGAATTGCTGTTACGGTACGCTGTTTCTAAATTTAGATGGTCATTCCTTAATTAAATAGCCCACTAGCGGCCGAGCGGTAAAGACGCTGAGCACTGGTAGTTCGGTCGGAAGTTCGAATCCCGCGAACGGGCTGGCTGCATGGGCGTTTTAGTGGTTTTCCCCATGTGTAACGTGTATACGAGCCAGTTTACCTTAGAAAGTCCTCCACGAAGGCATCCCTCCCTTTAGGCAGATAGCCCTCGTGTGCTTTTCCATAATTAAATAATCCAATCTAATCCTTAATTAAATATAATTGATTTGTAACTTCTACTAGAGCTGACGGTAAAAATTGAAGTGCAAATGAATAATATCGTGTGCAATCTTGATTAATATAAATTAAGAATTTTGCATAGAAAAATATTTGCATTCAGACAGATAGTTTTTTGAAATATTTGCAATTACTTTATAAGAAGGATTTATTAATAACCGTAATAATTACTTATTATATTACTGATGATTAGGATTCAGTTCCTGACAATTACATTCTAAATTAGAATTTTAAGGATATAATGAAAATAAGCTAAGCACAAAAATACATTTTTACAGATTAAATTGACATTAAATACAAAAATACAGAATGTTGGGTGTCGTTTATATAATTATTCTTGCTTGTCCACAGAATCTGCTGATTTATCCAGCCATTAAGTAGCTGCAGATCATTTCTACATAACCATTGAACTTCCATTAATTCAGTCTCTACAGGGTTGTATGTTTATATCATAATTTGACTTTTATAAAAATGATTATTCAAAATCTTATATTTCTATAAAAATATACTATGCTTTAAAAATATGGATAGTATCTGCCGCTCTTTCAGCCACTTCAAAAGCAACAGTTTGTTTAGAAATAAATTATGCAGTTAATGTCATAAAATATTTTCATTAAATTCAAATAAACATTAAACGAAAATTCTGTTTTAGACAATTCGATTTAAACGAAGTAAAGTAGCAGACGATAAAACGCCGAAGGTAAAAATTTACTCTTAGAAAAACGTACTCTTATTTTTTTAAAAAAAGGAAGAAAGAGAGAAATTTAAAAAAATTGTTAAAAATTTGAATAATATCATCTCTAATTTAAAAAATAGATTTCCATATAGTATTAATAAATATTTATTACGTCTTATTGTGGGAAAAAATTTCATATAATTAATTCTCCGTAAAATTTTACTTGAAATTGAAGGTTAAAAATAGCTGTGGCAATTGAGTGTAACAAAAATCCATAGACCACATTTGGCGTTATTATCGCTCAAAAAAAAGATGCCAAATTTCAAAACGCGAAAATATGTAAATTCGTGTATATCTTAGAAAATTTTGAATAAAAAAGTCTAATTTTTTGCAGATATGCTTAAAAATACACCTACTTTATGATGATGGTAAAAATTTTATAGGTTATAATTCAAAATGTTTTTCGAAAAATTTATAAAAATTATTTAAAAATAGAAATTTAAAAAATAAAACACAAAAATGGGTAAATTTTATTTGGAATGAACCTTAATTTCGAAATGTGAGAGAAAAAATAAAAAAAGTTTAGTAAAAAAGGAGATATTAATAAATATTTGCCAAATTCAATTAACATTGAGGAGCTAAAATTTTAAAAACTACTTGTACGATTTTTACAAAACTTGGTATTCTGGCATAATTTGAGCCGTAGAATCGAAATATGGAAAAAAAATGGTATGTTATTTCAGAAAAAGTCCGATTTTGTGTCAAAATACCTATGTTAGAATAGTGCTATATATAAATCTAATATATATCCTAAGTCGCGCTTTCGAGACATGAAAAACGCAGTTTGAATTTTGTCAATCGGCCCAGTAGAACGGGAGATATAGCACTGTCCCATTTTTTTTTTTTTTTTTTTTTTTTTGAGCAGTGTACGTATATTTGCACTCAATAAGAACATACAAATGAAATTTAATAAATTAAACACATAATTAAAGCTTTTGGATCTTTGAAGTGCACTTTCTGAACGTAACTTAATAAAACGTTATTTGAGTAACAATTCGGAACTCAAGATGTGTAGCTAAGTAGAATAACTGAAGTCGTGAGTGACGCAATTTTTATATATCGTGGCCTGAGTAGATAGAAATATCTAACACCTACTAGCAGCAGTTTACTTATATCCTAGTTACTTTACTTATATTTGAGTTAGTTTCCAGAATTTTCAAGAAAACAGGGAATCATGACTAGAAAGTTCTAACAGATTTAGGTAGATAGTATATTGAAGGAATGTGTTATTCAAGACCGTTCTGGGTAAATATTTACATTATGGTAACTTGGCGATTTTTTGGCGAAAATTTGGCGAGCAACCCTGCTACAGCAACCTGCTAGTTTTGTTTTGGACGCCATTTTGATTTCACGAAGTAAAGGCATTTTTTTTTTTTTTTTCTTTTTTTTTTTTTAAACTCATCATTTTTTCTAACAAATCTGCTAGCCGAATTACGATTATACTAAAACTTTTATGGAACAAAGATGCTTAATCATGACGAAGATTAGGTGCAAAATTGGGAGAAAGTGCAGAATCGCAAACTGCTTGCCGCGTTTTTAAGAATTGCACATACACAGTATCCATGTACATGTCGACCTATTTTCACTTAAAAAATTGACAAAAATCCAATTCTTACTCTTGTAAAAAGCGCCAAACAAATAAGTGGGCGATTCTGCACTTTAGCAGCGAAATTGTTTCTAAGTGCTTATTAGCTAAAATCACGATCGGAATTTTCCGGAAAATGTCACATTACATGTCTCACGATCTCTCATTTCTCTAAGACAAAATAATCTGTCATTCGAACTGTGTACTTCTCAGATTATTGCTAAAGCCCTAGCTAGTAACCTTTTATCGCCTTACCAAAATGTCGCCAAACTACTTGTTACCATATTCTAAAGATTAGCCCCGTAACTGTAACTATTAATGTTCTTTTTATAAGCTTATATTGGATAATCGACACAAAGCCACATATCACATATTTCGATATGAAATATATTGTTCTTTTTCTCTTAATTGATACTCAGATTTATAAACCAGTCAAACTCTGGTAATGTAATGTAATGTTACTATTACTTAAAGACAAGATCTTAACTTCAGCGGATAAAATTTTGCTTATTTTGCAAGGCCGTTGCCAAAGGAGGTGCAACCAGTGCGGCTGCTTTGAGCAGTAGAATTTAGGGAAGACAAAATGCTTAATTTCAAAACAGTAAAACTAGGAATAACAAAATTTTCAGAGTTTAATGAGATACCGAGCAACACGTTTTAGGATGCGTAGAGATGGCATGATAGTACTAAAACGCCTTGCTAAATCCCTGATTATGTAACACTTAGATTACCTTTTTTTAATGTAGTATAGGTTGTTTATAAAGTCTTTATACATTTTTGTTTAAACGGGCTTTATTCTGAAATATAAAGTTTTTGCATGAAAATGCAACATAATAGAACATTAAATTAGTACAATTCAATGTGGTTTCCGTGAATGTCTAGGCAGAATCGCCACCATTCCACTGCACTCCGGGACACCTTATGTAAAGTTATTGATGTAATTTCGGCTGCTGCACCCATAATTCACTGTTTTAACTGTTCAGTGGTGCCAGGTTTTACACGGTATAATTTGGACTTGACAACAATATCGTGAGAAAAACCCATCCGAAAAAAGTCTAGAAAAGTTCAAGTCTGGTGATTCTGGAGTCCAAAGCCGTTGAGACCCACGACCAATCAACCTATCAGGAAAAGTTTCATTAGGATAATTACGTACAATAATGTTAAAATGGTGAGGTGCCCCATCCTACTGGTAGACAATAATGTCAATAATGCCATTTGATACTAGCTGTGGCTCAAGATATTGTTGCAACATAACGAGATAAATTTCTCCAGTGATGGTCCTTTCTGCAAACATGAAAGGTCTACAGAGCTTAAGCTTAATTATTTCAATCCATAGATTAACTTTAGTTGTCTGTCTCCCCTTGAGATTTGTATAGCACATTTGGTTGTTCATCAACCCTCATTCGGCAGTTATGCCTATTAACATGGCTGCTGAGATAGAATGTGGCTCTGTCGCTAAAGAGAACATTCTCCATTAAGTTCTCATTAGCTACAGCTTTCAACAAATAATAACGCATGGCTTGCCGAGCTGCATAGTCCTCGGCTTCAAGCTTATGCACAGTTTGAATGTGGTAGGCATCCTTGTTTAAATGACAGCATAGAGTCTTCCACACAGTACGATGCGAAATACCGAGTTCCCGGCTAAGTCTTCGTGTAGATGCCTGAGGGGCTACGTGTAATTGCTTTTTGTACGCTTTGCTCAACTTGTGGCGTTATAGGAGGTCTACCAGCACTTCGCTTGAATTTGTTAACCAAGGTTTTAATAGCTCCTCTGGTAGGGGCTTGTTTTCCGAAGTCCTCCTGCACCTGTTGATATGTTAATCTACGTGTATGGGCACCAACAATGGCTATTCTTTCCTCTGTTGACAGCGTTCTTTCAGATCGCCTCCAAAGAAATTGGAATTAGAAAGTATTTCTCGAAAATATATAGAGACTTTATAAACACTCTGTATTAGTTTTTTAAAACATATTTGTTTTAAATTCCAGGTTTAGAAAAGGATCATTCGACAACGATTATGTTTATTAACTGTGTCTGGGAAGATAATGATGTATGGTAAAGAACCTCTTTTCATGTCAAAAAAAAATAAAATAAAATAAAAATAAATAAATAAATAAAAATAAAAATAAAAATCTGGTACATTTTTTTTGATGTGAAAATCTTTTGCAACTATTTTTTGGAACGAAAACTTACATTTTTCTACAGGCCGGTGTAGTATCAGTTATGTATTTTTCATGTGAGAATCTAGGAAATATTTGAAGAAAAATTGGACATTAAATAAAAAACGTTTATTTGTTAAGTTTTCTGGCTTATCACATTCTTTAGACAATACGCATTTTCATTTCTAAGAAATAAAGGTTTTTAAATTAATGAGAGGCATCTGCTGTTTTTAGCCCAAAAGAGCGTTAGTCCAGAAAGGCTATTATTCTCAAAACGGCATTTTGCGTCGCTTCACTATAAAGGGCGTATCACTTTTTAAGTTGTGGCCACCATATATTATCGTCCTGTATTATATTTAAAGAAATCAAATAATAAAGAATCTGCATTAATGTATGCATGCTTTTCGCATTCTGGAAAAACAACCGTACCTAGAGAAATCAAATTCTTAATAACGTAGTCCTTCTTCCGAATATGGACACCTGGAACCCCGAATTTGGAATTAGTTTTATTGTCTATTTTGTAAAATTTTAAAACGAATTTTTTATTAACAAACTCAACGATTTCAAATCGAACAATGGCAACTCTGTACGGGAAAATTTTTTTTAAATCTCCAGCTCATTAAACGGTCTTTCGAAAATTTTGAAGATATTCTGTTTTTAAATATTTTGTGTATTTCATGTTTTGTAAAACCTTTGTAAAACAAAAGTTTCAGACGCAAAAACCTACGGTTCCTTTTTTCCGTTTTCACAGGACAGATACGCAGTCTGTATTTAGATGCACTACTGATAATTTAAATGGAATGATGATTCTGTGAATAAATTTTTATTAAATTTTAGCAATCAAAAGATAATTTTGTCGTAATTTAACTTACAGTTGCATGAGAAACCAGATTCAATCCTCAATTGTTTGCTCAAATTTCTTGTATTCTTGGAAGCAAGTGTAGGTGATTCTTTTACCTCTTTTGAGATAAAGAATTGCTGTTTTTTCTGTTTTGACCCACTTAGTAAATCACCGAAAATCATGATACATTTTCAACTGTTTAGTTGAATGATTTTAATTAAAGAATTTCAACATGCCCTGAATCAATTTCAGCAAAATGCTTGAACATGATGGATGTATTCCATACTCTCTTTTTAACTGCATTATTTTTACCCTTTTTATAATTACGGAATAGGTGCATTTATCTATAAAAGACCTTTGTCTAGAACGAAAAAGCTAAAACAAACTTTTGATCCAAAACTTCTTTACATGCACTATTTTTAAAGCAGGCGATATTTAACTAAAACTGACAATAGTTAATTTTAATATGGTAATTTATTTATTTCATTCTAAATATTCTAACTGACTTTCTTTATTATTGTTTCAGTGAAATCGCTATAAGGTATATGAACCGCTTCCCTATTAATGATGTTGCATCTAATAAAACCACAGTTTTTAGAAATTTAGATGCTCCTAAATATATGCATCAGTATATGTAGATGTTAATCTATATATTAAGCTTCGATCGATATAGTGGCTCGATTTGCTGGTTAATGTATTGTTAGGCTCGAGTTTAAACCCAAGAGAATGCTAGTATCTTTGTCGCAGGAAGGCTCCTAAAATCTATGACGAGTCGGAAGTCCCTCGGATACATCCTCACTGGCCTTCTTCTTCAAACGTGAAGCGGAACTGGTCAAATTCGCACTGTTACTTATTAGTTGACCAAGGTCCATGCCAAGGGATAAACGCAATATATATATTGTCACATAAAGCTGAATTTCCATGCCATGATGTATAGTCTTATTTAAGGGTTAAAGAAAGATCCTTTTAAGCAACTTTATTTTAAATTATACTCTTAATACTTTGATAGTAAATTCATATCGGCATTCCTATCACAATGCTTTTAAAATGACAGAAAAGAGCAGAGCTCCAATTTAATCTGTATTTTTAATACTAAAATGGAAACTTAAGAAACATAAGAACAAAAACTATTGATGTTAGGAGCAACTCTGCTGCATATCAACATGCTTTGAATACCCAGCATTGAGAGTTCTCCAAGTAGTCATAAAGCTTCATGATTGAACCTTAAATCTCAACTAAATTTATAAATAATACTTATTCAAAATGCTTTTTGTAAAGAATGCTTCGCCAGGAGTCTTTACAGCCCTTCCATCTTCGCACATGTCTTTAGGGCCATACGAAGAATACAATATCGAGAGAAGATTAAAAGAGCAGACTTGGCCTTAGGCACAGATGATCTCGAGTATGCGCTGGCATGGGCAACCGCTCTTCTCTGCACCCGGTTCAATGGAAATCGAAGAAACCAGCGGCGGTGGTTTGACAAAACGGCCTATCTACCGGTTCATAGACTTTGACCAGAATACACCATCTCCTATTTTATTCCTTTCTCGAATTTTTTTGCCTTGTTCTCTTCACCCGCCTGTCTCAAAAGGACATGGTGTCCGGGATTTTTTTTCCTTTTCTATTTTCCCACTGCCCCGGAGCTGTCCTCCCCACCCTGCGTCCGTCTGTCCGCCTCATATCCTGATGCACTTCCTGGAAACGCGTTCCCGTCTTATGTGTACTACTTTCGGTGATGCTCCTCCCGTTCTTTTCACTCTTTTCCTGCCTCCGAGAATCCCTCTTTTTTCTTGCTCTTGCGCCTCCTCTTTCTTTCACTCTCTCTTTTCCTCGTACCTTCAATCCAGACATGGCTCTCTTCTACCTCCCTCCCTTCCTTTTTTTTGGTGGATACGCGGTTTTTGAGTGGGATTTGTAGCAAACCGCGTAAGCTAACATCGCGATTCCCTTTCTTTGAACAGCTGTCTTTCGACATCTCGCATAGGGTGAAGATAACATGTGTTCTTTAATGCTATAATGCCTTTTTAGACTATAAATCCTTTGAAACTAAAATTTAACATCATCTGATTTGGTTTAATATTGATATTTAACGTCGCTTTCATAAAGCAGTGCAGATGTACCTATTCTGTACCTTTTCCTCACAAGGAAAAGTACACCGATGCTTTGTTGATAAGCCGTTCTCGCGAATCTACGGCATTGAAATGCGATATTTTTAATTTATCAGTTTCTAAAAGTAATTAAAGTGCGAACAAATGGAAGCATTCTGGTGAACATGTGGCAAAAAGATTGACTTTTCAGAGGTCATTAGTTCCAGTAATCTAATCTTAGATTTTCATTTACTATAAGAATTTAGTTGCAAGTTCACTGAGTTAGGAAAAAATCGTAGCTACGTGTTTCTTGTATCTATATATGTGGTTTTGATTTATTATTAGTGTAAATTCACGTTGCTTATGTATAGAAAATCGAAACATATTATTACAGTTAGGTTATTTTGTTATGGCGTACCTTGTTAAGACTATTTGCATAGGGGGAGGGATGTTTTCACTATTTATTTTCGGAAAAGTTTCTGCTTCGTACATGAGTTGCACTTGATGGAAATGATGGAATGACATCATTATGCAATCAGCTCTTTAAATCTGAAAGAAATTGAACTCATTTGGCGAATTACCAGTATTTTGCTATTTTAGCCGTTCATTCATAGGTGGATTTTCATGTGCCATTATGTTTATATCTGAAAAATATGTTTAACTGTTGTTAAATTATCAAAGTTTCAATTTTTACTTAAAGACATTGTAATTGAATTTAATGACAGCTGAAAAAACTTGTATTCAAATTCTTTAAATCAAGCATATACTATCATTCACAACTGTTGTATGCAAATATTAATGAATGTAAAAGGTTCGCTCGCTTGAACTTTTTCACTTTTATAGTAAAGCTGGTAACGATTTTTGACCAAAGAGCGTTAGCTCAGAAGGGCTATTAATTTCATTTCAGTATAAATATCGTTGATTCAGTATAAATGTCGGTTCACTTTTCAAATTGTTGCCGCCAAATATTATCGCCCTGTGTTATATTTAAAGAAATTAAATAACGAAGGATCTGCATAAATGTATGTATGTTTCTCGCATTGTGATAAAATAACGGTACCTAGAGCCATCAAATTTTGAATAAAGTAATCTTCCAAAGAATATGGGCACCTGGAAGCCTGAATTTGGAATTTGGAATTATCGATTTCATATTTCGTAATACTTTAACAAATTTTTGATTAACAAACTCAACGATTTCAAAACGAGCAATGGCAATATTGTACGGGGAAAAAAAAAAAAAAAAAAAAAAAAAAAAAAAAAAAAAAAAAAAACATTTTTATCTCTAACTCAAGACTGTGTATCGGAAATTCTAAAGATATGCTGATATTAAAATTATTTTGCTATATTGCTATTGAACTGAATTTTATGGTTTTAGTGGGAAGAATAAAATCTTTAGTAAATAAAAGTAAGACCCAAAGCGTTAAAAAACGACCCTTTGGGCGCAATGTAAAATCTGAAAACTTTCAGATTTTTTTTTTTTTTTTCATCTTTAACACGTCCGTCTTTTCATACGTCTCTGCATTCATAAGATATTCCAGTCCATTAAAATTGTAAAATAAGAAGAAATTAAATAAAAATTAAGGTTTTTAAGTTACAAACAAATGTTTTTTTTTATTTTCATGCACCATTTTTATGCCTTAGTCAAACTTTAAAAATCTAAATGTAAACAACAATAACAAAAAACAAAACCCCTCGGATTAAAAAAAATCCTAAAATTTTGTTTGGTTTAATAGAGTCAATTTATTTGCAGTAATAAGAATTTCCTGCCATTTTCTTTAAAACTATTTGCGGCACATCACGATTCTTTAAGATTGCTAGATTCCGAGACACATTATTTGGCCAAATTTAAATAATATAGCACATTTTATGTATTAGATGTAGATGAATAAATGAGAAAGGATACAGATCCAAAGCTTCGTGCTATAATTTGAAATTATGTGTCGTAACATATATAAAGAGTATTTATGCTTACTCTCATTAATGTTACATAAATGACTTTCTTTAAGACGCAGTTGAATATATTAAATATGCTGTAAATAACGTTTAATAAATATTTATCTAATGTAAGTGAATGAAACTGGATAATTATTTTATTTCTAGTCAAAATAATTTTAAATAAGTTTTTCGTAAGTTAGTGTACATGCAAAGATATTGCTTTCTTTTATTTCGCTTACGGCAAAAGAATGCTACTCCTTCGCCTACGGCAAAGGAATACTATTGAATGGGGAGTGTCATAGGCAACAACAGTTCAGGAACAAAGACAACATTTAAATAAAAACTCGACTGATTTACGATTCACAAGCATAAGCTATAAATCACTCATTGTTTAATGAACAGTTCACAAAACGGCGAAATTATAAATATGAAATTACAGTAAAGTTACGAAACACCAAACAGTACTTTAAATTTAAATGAAGAAAAAACTGTTAACACTTTAGAGAGAATTAACCCTGAAAGGCTTTCAGATTGTCGGAATGGAAAAATAGATTCAAATATGATAAAGGGACATTTTAAGATAAGCATAGAAAATTCAATGAATTACGTTTAAAAAGAAGAAATATAAAGAAATTTAGAGATTTAGAGGTTTCGAGAAAAGCAGGATTTGTTTATTTCATCGTTTTTTACTGTGTAACACTTCAGTAAAACACGGTATTTTTAGCCGTAACGCTGTATTTTCATTCCAATGTCAGCATAACACACATGCTGAGCATACTTTGATAATGTACACTGATCACGTTAAGAAGTTGAATCTACGAAAATGAATTCTTTAACACAAAAATTTATTTCCTTGCCCAAGGTCGTAACTGAGGACAGAACTGTTAATTCAAATAACGAAAATCAATTTACTTGCAATTGTCTTTTGATCATGGCAAATAACTTGAACTGATAACAATTAGTTTTAATTTATATCGTTTATTCAGCAATAGATTTTTCATAAGATGCTCTCAAACCCTGCAAATATTTTGAATGTGTTCAGCTCGCTATATCATATTTGGATGGAGAATCTTTATGTCATTTTTTAAATTACAATAGGAGCAAATTTTATTGAAATACATAAATAATACAAATTTTTTTACCTAAATTTTAACAACAAAGACATCTTTTTCAAAAAGACAAAAATTACTTATTTCGTTTGTTTCATTTCAAGCTATCAGAACTTTAACGTTGAGAGAATAAAAGAATTTTCTGTTTGACTCATCACGAGGCAAAAACAGTAATTTCATGAAGTATTCTCATTTATGAAGCAAAAGTATTTAACGCCTTAAAACATAGGCAAAAATTTCAGTATTTCAGGTATAAATTAGAAAGAAGCAAGGAAGAGTGTATCTTATATATTTTTCCACAGAAAAATTTTAAATAAAAATAAAACGTGGCACTTAATACATTGATTCTTTTATATTGTAGATTAATGTTATACAGAGAACGATGGTGCATTCCATATAAGTTCCAACAATTAACTTGCTATGATTGTTATAAAATTAATTTAAGGATTAGACTGATTGTTCTTCGAAAAAATTCCTTTATGCAGGATTTTCTTTTGGTATGCTGTTACCGTGGAAATTTTCCTGCATGCTCATTATGAAACCATAAATGCGCAGAGACCTTGATACACCATGAATGTAGTAGGTTGTCAACTGTTTAAAATCTTAAATAATGATAATTGAATTCTATAATTCTTTTAAATTATGAAAATGTAGAATAGGAATCATACATTAGTAAAATACTATTCATCTTTCAAAATTTATCTAAGGATGATGAGAGTAACTGTTTTGTTATGCGGTTATTTGATTCTAGGCTGTTTATGTCAGATATGAGTGAAAATTGTTGTAACAATGTATTATAACTTATTATTATTAAAAATTAAATTACTATTCAGAATTAAGTTGTAAGACTTTCACTGTGTAAATCTCAGTTACAGTAGAAAGTGACGAGTCTTAAGAACTAGATAGCGAATAATCGCATGAGTTCGTATGACAAGAAAGAACAAGATAGAAGGGTAACTAACCCTTTATTATTCCAATAAGATTTAACAAAACTCCGCTTGGGAGTGTACAAACAAAGCCGACACTTGGGCTTGAACTTAAGAGACTAAGAATTAAACTAAAACTAAGATTAACTAAAGAAATATAGCCGAAGCTATCAAGATTCAAATCGAGTTGACCCCTTAACTTATTTGACTACGAAGCTTAGCAAGGGCCTGAGTACAGCCGAGGGTAATAACAGCTTTTAGAGAGAGAGAGAGTAAGGCCAAAAAGGCAGACGCGTGTAAATCAGAAACTTTGATTCTCTCTCACTCTGTAAGTAACTTCGTGGTTTAAATACCGCTCCTCCTCATTAAATATTCAGCAAGATTCCAAAACTACGTTCTGGCCGGAAGTAGTATGTTGAAGTTAAGAATTTGACAGGAAAGGAACTTTAACTTAAAATTAAACTGTTAATAAAATTAACATAATCCTTAAAGTTATTGTATTCAGACTATGTAGGAATATTGTATGTATTTTTATTGTAGATTATTGTATGTATAACTATTGCAGGCATTGTAATTCAGACTTAAATTATTGTAATAAGTTATTAAGTATTATTATTATTATAAGCGGACTTTAACTAATCAAATTATTTTGAGATCACTTTAAAGCAAATTATGCATTTTAAAATGGCTGCCTAACCAGATCTCTTTTTAAGTGCTTCTTTATCCAGTTTTTTAATTTAATTGCATGAGATATTTAAGGAAATTTTTAAAAGACTTTGTGGTCTTATATGCGGAAGTATAAATCTTAGCTTTTATTTCTATAATGAATGGATGGGAAATCTTCATCCCATTGTTAAAGGGAGTAGATTCCAAAATCAGCTGAGCTTATCTGCTGCTCATGTCATGTACTACAAGGTGGCCAAAAATAAACGGAATCGGCCATGGCAGAAGAAAAACCGAAAAGTATATTCGATGGCAGGAATGCTAGACAGCATGCTAGAGCACACGTCTCCCTTGAAGTAGTGCGCTCAGTTTTCGCAATTTACAGGACTGTCTCAAAGGATATCTATGGCTTCCATGGTCACCTGATCTATCCAGTTGTTATTTTGATTTGTGTGGCAACACCAGAACAATCCGCGAACTCTTGAAGCAATGGAACAGAATATATGCAACGTCGTCACTTACATCCAACGAGACGAGTTACTGCAAATTGAACTGAATGTGAGTCACCATGCCAAACTGTACTTGGATCAAGATGGTCAACATTTGCAGCAGTATCTGTAGAGAGAAGCCTCCGTAAATAGGATTTTGTCTTTTATCCACTTGTATAATATCATATTGCAGTTCATGGTGTTTTTAACCTGCTTTGGTTTCGGTTTATCTTGAATCACCGTGCAATAGTGAAATAGATGTTCTCTGTTATGATTTCATATAGAGGGTGAATCTGAAAAAGTGCACAAAACTTTACGGGATGATAGAACGAAAGCAACGCAAAAGGCGAACCGCTAGCTGGTATTGTAAATGGTATAAAAAGGGTCTGTCCTAGCACCCAACGGCATTTTCTACAATAGATTGCCGAGAGGATGCCTGGTTATACAAGTCACGAAATTTTCAGGGTGATGGATTGGTCCAATAGTTTGGCCACCAAGATCATAGGATTCCTCGTGTCTGGAATTTTTCCTTTGGAGCCATATGAAAAGCCTAATCTACGAGTGCTCTGTTGAAACCAATATGCATCTAGTACATAGGTTCGCTGTTGCTGCCGGCGATACTCAGGTGTCTGGTGCCTTCGCAAATGTGCGTCAGTCCTCTATCCTGCACATGGAGGTAGGAAGAAATATTATCTTAACTCCCTGATCCCACAGGTGTGAAGCCTACATTACAGCTGGCGGAAGGACTTCTGAGCAGTTTCACTGAGCATGTACAGCAATTAAATTCCAGTTAATAAAATGTTTTCTGAAGTATCTACTCTCATTCTTTTGTTAGTTCTTTAAAAGTGACAGTGGAAAACTACCTTTTAACTTCACACCGCTTGCGTTCCAACCATACATGCTATAATGAATATTGCTCGTTTAGCTGTATTCTATCACTTCGTTAAGTTTTGCCCACTTTTTCAGATTTATGGTGTATTCGTTCGTTTGTGGGGCGGGTTTAGCACCCCTGATCATATCAGTTTTAACCTGAAGTGTATTTCTGAATAATTGTTTTTGTAAGAAATCAAAATGACGTTTTAACTAGCAAGCCAGTAGTGATTTTTCCACCGGTTGTCATTTAAGCAATAGTCTTCTCGGCCATGACTTGAGCGTGATTTGTCTTTCCTCCCCAAAAACATATCACGCACACATCTATATATATGACGGTGCGCCGAAGAATAAGAAGTTGGCGATGATCAAGACAGGTTTGTGTTTTTCTTTCTTTAATAATGCAGAGTCTCAGACTTTTATATGGTCTTTATTTAATAATTTATTTATTATTTTAAGCATAAATTGTAGGATTAATAAACAGTAAACATAGTGAAGAGCGATACAACGCAGGCCCGAGATTGAATCATTCTCTATATTAATTTTCGACCCGGGAGATGCAAAACGGAGCCATTAAAAGTAATGATATTTATTTTTCCTATCACAATATGAGATGAAAAAATGCAGAAAATTGCGTATTATGAATAAATTTTGCGAATCTAGGAAATAAAGCATCTTTGGTCGAGTAGAGTAGGGTGAATGAGCAAATACGCATGATGATGTTATTATACCGTGTTTACCCGCAAATAAGACTAGGTCTTATATTAAGTTTTGTCTCAAAAGACACATTCGAACTTATTTTTTAGGGATATCTTATTTTTTCATGCACAATAACTTACACTTTTCATTTGCAAAAGCAGCATTTATTTTTATAACAATCAACATTTATTCATACAGACATGTACAAAAATTTATATTTATTCAATCAATTTATATTTATTCTTGTTATCTTCTCCTGAAACATCTTCATAAAGCTCCAAACCCAAATTTCAACCTGAGGTTTTTGCATGTCTCCTATAAAATGGTTGGCTTTAATTTTCTCATGACCAGCAGTGAAGCTCTCTTTAAATGAGCCTTTCTTATGTATGTAGTCTGCTCATAGTGCACAGGCAACATAGCTGCCAATTATTTTTATCCCATGAATCCTTTACACCAGACACGATCTTTTACAGGTTAAGCTTTGTAAATTTTACTTACTGATTTTCCTCAGTTTCTTTTTCAATTATTACATATTGATTACGAAACTCCATCCCTTCGTTATCAAAAGTACACGGGTTTTATATCTGCGCTGGATTGGTCATTCTTCAATAAGTATCGCATTCAACTGGCTAGCAATTTTAACTAGGACTTATTTTCGGGTTAAAGATTATATTTCGAGTATCCTGGAAAATCATTCTATAACTTATTTTCCAATTATTTTGGGGAAGCCGGTATGCTCTTTTATATTTAGGATCCAGTATCTAAGATATCAACAAAGTTTGTGAGCTGTTAAAATTAATTCTGTAGAAGACACACTATGATTTCTCAGAGCAACTACCTCTCTACCTTTCTAAAGCAACCATCTGTAATCCACTCTTTTTACAAATATAATTGAACAATGGTACTAAATATAATTGATCATCATGTCCTTTGAAGTGAATACTTTCAAAAGGACCAAATTCATCTCGAATCTTCGGTGATAGCCTTAATGAAATTTCCATGTATTATGGTCGACAAAGAATATACATACTGTTATATAAATAATGTTACTAGATCAATCAGATTACGAGCACCTCAAGCTGTCCAAAAAGTATCACTTTTGTTCGTCCTTAAATGTGTGATGGGGTTTTGGAAGGATATCTGAAGTCGTATTCATCTTTCCTGAGATTACGTATTTTAAAGGGAAAGAGGTAAATACTGATTTTCTGCATGGGTTGATACCTATTTTTATTGACCATATTACTCTAGACCAGAGGTTCTCAACCGGTGGTACGCAAGAGAGAAATATGTGGTAAGCAAAGGAGCAAAGTATTTTTAACTATTAAATTCAAAAATTTAAAAACTCCAACATCCTGATTGAGCTTTTTATCTAACAATCGTAAGTTTATGCGATCTGAGCTTTGTTTAAGAGTGGTGGTGGTAGTAGTACTTTGTGGTAGTGGTACTACAGGTTTTCAATTTTTGTTTAGATGGTATGCGTTAGTCAAAAGGTTGAGAACCGCTGTTCTAGACGAACTTGCCCTTTCTTTGCGCAATATTCATGCAGTAATTTCACAAATAAAGTTTACGGTTGTGATTCTGTAATGGATTATATTTTTCAGATTTGATTTAAATGAGTTCTGCATTTTAAGTAACTTAATGAAGCAAGTTATGCTCCTTTAGATTGTTTCATAAGAACTTAAATAAGAAAATGCATATATAAAATTTTGTATTGCATATGGAGGCGCCCATTTACCGTAGATGAACGAATATCCAAGCATAGCTACAATTGATACGTCGTGCATTTAATACAGTAAAAGCGTTTAAGGACACTATCCTCTATTTAGCACAATTTTGTAAAAGACTCTTAACTTAGAATAACTATGAAATCTTTATTAAACAAGTTAGAGAGTTTTTTTGAACTCAAACAAAACACAAATCAAAATTAACAGCCTTAACAAACATTTAAATTGAAGTGTTGAAAAAAAATTACAAGTGATTCATTTTTAAGTTTCCGATATCTTTAGGCTTAACATTAGGCAACATTGGCAAGAATATATTTTAAAAGAGAACGTAACATGGCTGAAAAAGAACGAAGCACAAGTACAACACAAGTACAAAATCTCTTTAAGACTTCGCATCAAAACATAGATAGAATCCTCTCTCGGTATATCGTTGTGCTCGCTTGTTTTTTGACGTTCTGAAGTTTCATTATACAAAAATGATACTCATTTATTCTAATAATAACACATTAAAAAATCTGAAAGCTTTGAGATTTTATATTACGACCAAAGGGACGTCTTTTTTAACGTTTTGCGTGTTACCTTTATTTATTAAATATCAAGTTCTTCGCACTTAAACCATAATATTCAACTCAACAGAAATATCACAAAATATTATCATATCTTTAGAATTTCCGATACACAGTCTCGGAGGAAAAAATGTTTTTTTTTTCATACAGTGTTGTCCTCGCTCGCTTTGAATTCGTCGAGTTCCTTAATCAAAAATTCATAAATGCTTCACAAAATATGAAATAGATAATAAAACAAATTCCAAATTCCAAATTTGGGCTTCCAGATGCCCATACTTGGAGGAGGATTACCTTATTCAAAATTTGATGGCGGTAAGTACCGTTTTTTACACCACAATGCGAGAAACATACATACATTTATGGAGATTCTTCATTATTTAACTTCTTTAAATATAATATACAGGGCGATAACATTTGGTGGCAACAATTTAAAAAGTGGTTCAGAGTTTTAAAGTTTTCGACGTAAAACGCCAAAACGAATGGGCTAACGCTCTTTGAGCTAATAATGTAAGATGGATATTTATCATTAATACCTCTAAAGTATTCTTTTGTATTTTTTTCTTTTTCATGTCTTAAAAATAATAAAAATGCTTGTAGTAAATGTTTCTGAATTATATCATTCCAATGGATATCTGGTGATTCTTTTATTTTGTAGACTCATTAATTTTTGCAAGCAGGAAACGTGAAAAATATGCATTGCTCTCAGTGGGACTAAAATTCCGAAACTTCAGTTTACAAGCCCGATATGTTTCTCAATTACACCATAAAAGCACGAGGGAAGGAGGAAGAAAATACCTTACACTACTCCTCATTTAAAGGGCAAATGGAAACTAAGAAGCTCAGTAGCCAATTCCTGGTGGTAACGAATTATCGGTTACCCCATTTTAGTTTGAGCGCCATTTATAGAGACATTTAGAATTTTCCGATGTCGGGCTACATGAAAAACCAAGGCCTAGCCGAGTTTCGAAATTCCGATCCCCCGATTTCTAGCCGAATGTGCTTTACAGTTATGCCGCGAAATTATGCAGTAAGGAAAGATAAAATAACTTACAATTTAATACCTGTGACGCATGTACAGCAGCAAATTGCAAGTAAACTAATTTAGTCAATAGAATTCAGACCAAAATTTTCATTAGCCAATAATAATAAATCGATAATTATATTGAGGATAAAGCAGCGTCCCATTCCTTATATAATCACAGGAACGATATCTTCCCTTTCCCAAAATTGTGTCTTACTCTAGTAACATACACTGTGCACCGTCTCTTTTTTCTACTGCCAGTTATAAAATCCGTTGTCAAAAAAGATCTTTCTGTAATTGTTACGCTTTTGAGATGAAACGTTCAGAAATGAATTGCGTCATAATGCATTTGGACATTCTCATGTTTTTCATATTTTCTGTATTTTAACTATTTGAAATTTGAAAATATTTCATATGCTATATATTTATATATATAGAGAGAGAGACGGGCCACCGCTGTAGACTCAGTAGGGTTTTTGATGCTGCAATAGGTGAAAAATGTACAATGCCCTTCCCGGGACTCAAACCTGACCTCTCGAATACGCGCCGATCGTGCTACCGTTATACTATGAAGGCATGTTGTACAGAGGGAGAAAATACCTTATATACTCCGGAGATGGCCTCTTATGCCCATAAGACTGACTTGTTTGGTTAGGTGGGTCGGGCTGCGCCCAATTTTTTTACTTTATCTCCCCCCTTTTAAAGGGCGACTGGGAATTAAGGTCCCCCATCGCCAAATCGTGGTGGTGACGAATAATTATCCATCGCCTTTTTGTTCGTCGCCACTGTAGAATCATTAGTGTTTCTGATGTTGAGAGACATGAAAAATGTGCAATGCCTTCGCCGGAACTCGAACCTGGACCTTTCGAATACGCGCCGAGTGTGCTACCATTACATCATAAAGGCATACTGGAAGGAGTTAGAAAACACCTTGTATCGCAAGCATACATACGAACAGTGTCTAGATATATATATATATATAGAGAGAGGGAGAGAGAGACAGAGAGAGAGAGGTAAATTTATAATTACGTGCACATGTGAAAATTTCAAATGCACATGTGTGTTCATAGGCATGCTTCAGTTTTTTTCTCTTAGTCTTTAAAATCTTACCTAAAGCAAATATGCATGATTATCAGCAGTCGGTATTTGCTATGTACACACGCTCATTATAGTTCAAAAATGAAGTGCCATTGTATTAGAGATAAACAATGTTCTGTAAACATCGCGGCACTGATTTCTACGTTTGAGGATGTTGCTGGAATATATGTGGCTGGAAGCGTAGTTTGTTTGATCAATTGTTAAAGGTAACACGAGGGGTAAAATTCATGATTTAGATGTTTTCGATTGAGGACAAATAATGAATGTTCGAAGCATGAATCATTTAATTTTAGAAATAGTTCGAGAAATTGGATTTTCCTGCTCAACAATATAAAAAATATAGCGAGAATAAACAGATAGTGAAAAAAGAAATAATAATTGGGCAAACTGGAAAGGGATAGGCATCCTTGAATGATCTTCTTTCTTTAAAGACTCAGCCGCATTTTACATAACCAGCAACAAACTTAGTTCAATTGATCACCCAAGTGAATGACGGTCCATTTAGACAGCGGACAAACAGCGACCACTTAAATATGTTGGCCTGAGAAACTAGAAACCCACTAGAGTACCACCTCTCACTGTACGCCATCGCGGTCAAGATATTGCGTTCTTACACAAAACACCACAAAACATTAAAAATATCTTGAATAAAATACTTGTGGTAAAAAATCTTTTTTCTCAATGCAAAAATTTTAATTAAACCATTTTTTCTAAAATTTTGTGATGTTAATATTAATACAGGAATCTAGTATTTTTACTATTTTGGACTAATTTTTTTATTCTACATAGTAATTTTTGATTAATCCATAATAATATTTCAAATATTTTTCTTCGCTTTCTCTTCCTTGTTATTCATCTTCTTAACTTTAGTTAAAGTAGAAGTTTTTACTACACCTTGGCTGTTTGGCCAAAGGATTTAAAAGGAAGAGTTTTAATTCCTTTCTATATAAGAGTTCTATAAATAATACAAAGTCTAAATTTTTATGTAGTCCTCGCAAAGCACAAATTCCACTTAGCAATGTTCAATGGTTTATGAATTAAATGCAAAATATTCAATGGTTTATGAATTAAATGCAAAATATTCTATAACTTTATTTATAAATTTCGAAGCAACATACTTTAATTAATAGCTTTATATGGCAACTGCAGATTCAACAGTGAGTGCTATTTTATTCATTTACCGAACAATGAATCGTTAAATTACCCTAATTTTGTTTTATTGGGGCATTTTAAATTGGATAAATTACGAACTTTTTATCACTGGCAGGCATAGAAACATTCTAAGCCATTAGATTTGTCCTTTTTATGTGTTTGGAAGACTTGCAAATAAAGATACGAATTTCCTTTTGCATTAAGAAGCATGATAGATGTTTGGATAATTGTAATTTCTGATTAATAGGCGCAAAGATTATAAATAAGTTCTTGTTTATTTTGCTCAACCCCTCCACCTCTAATCTTGAAAATGTTTAGATAAAGCTTTGCGTATTATTTTGAGAAACTTAACAATTATGATTGCCTGCCGAATATCAGTATTTAAGGAAATACAGCTGAAGCTACAGACTTAGTGAAAAGTATTAGGCTTCTGTAATATTGTATTTATTTTAAATAAGTAGTTCTAAGATAAATAAATAAAAAGAAAGCCTCTTATGACTGAATTTATGCAATATATATGTTCACAATTTTAAAATTCAATGTTCCACCTTTAGCTTTAATTACAGTACCAACTTTGCTCTTCAAACTAACCACTAGTTTACAATATTTTTCTACAATTGTGCTATTATAAACTTGCTTAAGAGCATTCTTAAGGGTAACCTTGAATGTTATTGGCATAGCTTTCGCTTTAAAAAACCACTCAGATGCTTTATCGGGGTATTCTAAGCTGACCTTGTGTGGCTAGTTTAAAGTATCAGTATTATTACGAAGGATTCGTTGCTTTGAATTCGCCGTTTAAGGGTATGGGACGTTATCTTGCTGAAATTTAACGCAATTCAAGTCTGTATCGCTGAAAACTTTCTAAAAAGATGGTTACAGAGTCGTTTCAAAAACACTGATATATTTTCGGCTAGTTAACATAATATTGTCTTCTCCATATTTTACAGTGAAGGATACTCTTTCTGTGTCGTATTTTTCACCTTTTCTTTACCTCACATAACATTCGTAGGGCGCACTAATCATTTAAAAGCGAAAGAGAAAATTATACTTGTAAGAGATAAGTTTATAGCCAAAAATATTTTGGACAAATTAAAAAAAAAATTTTGTGTGATATAAAAGCGAAAAAGCGAAAGCGAAAAAGGTTACCTAAAAGTTTCGTTTATAAAAAAATAGAACAGTTAACTCCCTTTCCTCTGTAAACGTTTTGTGCGATAAAGCCCAATATTGATCTCATAATCTCACAATTTCAATATTTTACTTTTTCCAAGAGCAACTGTTTCCTTTTAGCTTCGCAGTCTTTCAGACCAGTTACTACAAGTCTTCTTCTCACAGTTTAGCAGTAACTGGGCTCTTAGTTTCCTCTGATAACTCCGAAGGAAGCTTAGGAGAATTTTTCTTCGATTTTTTTATTGATTTTCGAACGGTCACATTTAGATGTTATTTTTCCCCCAGTTCTTAATAACTAAACGTTTCCTTAAAATTTTCAAAGCATACTGTGCAGCACATCATGGGTATTTAAGAATCTTAACGGACTGAAGTTGAGATTTTTGATCCTTTATTTAAAAGCAAGATTTGATGCCGTTGCTGAATATTAAGTTCTTTACTTTTTCTCTTTCCGGTCATATTCAAAATTATCAAATAATTTACCTCAGCACGGTAATCAAACTTCCGCTATCCCTTTACAATATGCCACCCAGACGGTATAGTGGGTAGGGGAGTGTACTACGATGTTGAAGGGCCCTAGTTCGAATACCGAAGAAGGCTCGGATGTCTGTCAATGCGCAATGTCCATGCGGCATGGGAGCACTCTAAATATGCGGCGAGCCGAAAGTCCTCTCGAGAGTTTGATGGTAGGGGAAGAGGGGTAGGAGATCCTCTTACCCATCCCCCCAGAGTGTTCTTCATCAAAATTGAAGGTTCTTGCAACAACAAGCGCAATCTTGCTCTCTAGGCCACGAAGAATTTCGTGGACTTGTTCTGACGCTACTATCAGACAAGTGAGGTAAGTCACGCCTTTAAAGTATTAATAAAACTCGTTAAAGCATGAAAATGAACTAAAAGTTGGCTATTTGTTTTTATTTTTTACAAAATAAATTAAAATAAATTCATAACTCTATTAAAATAAACACTTTTGTACCTGACTACTACTATGTTTGAAGATATAATCTTAAAAATATAGGTATGACTAATGCTTTTTTGCAAGACTATATTTTTTGAAATGTTACTAGTAAACACACTAGTTATTTCATCTATATAAAATTCTGAAACAAAGTTCTTCCTGAAAATCAAACATGTATCATGTTTTGCTGAAAATGTGTTTTACTGTTTCTGTTAAATTGAAAGACAAAATAAAACTGAATTTCGCTTAATTTCAAAATATTAAGAAGTTTCCAATTTTTAATAGAGTTTAAATGCGAAAGGCACACCAAGGTTAAATTTTTTAATTCGTCGTCTGTTAGGTTACGTCACAAAGGTAATTCTTGAGGATGCTGCTTTAATATCCCAGCATAGCAGCAATTTAATAAGTCCATAGTCCCGGCGTAGTAAGTTATAAACCAACAAAAGCAGATGAACATAGAACAAACATCACGTGCGGTGTTAGAACTACAACTGCCATTACTCTATAATGTAATTCTCTAACAGGAGTTTTGATAATTATATAACATAAAGAAAATTTTCAACTTCATAAGTAGCATATATTCAATGACGACAGGTCTCAATTTGACAATGACCCCCTTTCCTTGGAGAAAATGAGGCGCATTGAGATAGGGCCGTATCACCCGGAGCCTTTTCCTGGACTCGAGGAAGGTCTATCAAAAGTGGGAGAGCTTCTAATCGCCTGCCCGGCATATCTGGACACTGGTATCTGCCTCTCTCCTCTCCCACCAATACCAAACGGAGGATCCAAAAATGGCCTGTTCCTCATTTTTTGCCGTTCGTCTTCTTCTCTGATGCTTTTATATATTTTGGAACTGTATCTAGTCAGGGCATAAGCTCAAATTTATGACTTTTTCTTTTACTGACAGTGTTTTGATTTCATTTAGTGTTGAGGTTAGTGGATTTTCTAAACGTACAAACTACAATTAATTAAGAGAAGAAAACAGTTTCATTTAGTTTTGGAATGATAGATATGCTTCTAATGAAGCGAAGAAAAGCACAGACAATACCGTTGACATATGATTCTATTTAAAGTTTAGCTATGAAAAGGTTTAGAAAGCACTGATCTAAGCTACGTATCTAGGCACTGCTTTTGTAGGCAATTTATCCCAGTTGATCATTAATTTTTAATATCGAGAATTAATATAACAGGTAATAAAATCAAGTAAAATATTTAATGGAATCTGCAGCTTATTGGTAAAGATAAAATTTGAATGAATAGTAGCTGAAGGGTTCTTGTCAGTTTTTGAGCAATAAAATATTAACTGAGGTTTCGATTTCACGTATTCAGTGTTAAATCGGACTTTGCAACAGGTCTTAGAGATGGCTAACTTTAACTGGAAAGCTTACTGAAAGTTAAAGTTAAATAAATACATACGTAGAGGTATGGGACACTTAATATGCAAAAATATTAAGCAGATAGCGTTACCACATAATATTACACTGATAACTGGTAGATTACATTTCTGTTGTGATTCTTAATATTGCATTATTGTATTCATACATTTTTCGATTTCACATCTGAAAGCTCACCAACGGCCGAGAGTTAAAATCGCTGGTCATACATAGCTCGGGTGCAAGGTTCGAATCCAGCGAACGGGATGGCTGCATAATCGTTTTCATGGTTTTCCCCACGTGTAACGTGTATATACGAGTTAGTTCTCATAGGACAGTCCTCCATGACGGCATCCCTCTTCTTAGATAGATAGATAGCCTTCGAGTGTTTTGCCATACTCGAATAAACCAAACAATGAACATCTGAAAATAAGACATTGCATTTTAGAAATTTGATTTTAATATTGAGTGGCGTATGCTCTTCATTTAATATGCTTGTTTGCTTGTTGTGTTGTATCCATTCACAGAAGCATTTGCTATTATTACATTTAAAGTTTATTTTACTTAGCAAGTTGCTATTAAATATTACGTTATTCCATTTTCCCTATTTTCCATTCGTACTGTTGTTAATGATTTACGTTTCTTAATTCCTAAGAAAGTTGCGAAAATTTGTTATCTGGTACATGGTTTCACAATGTAAAAGTTATTAGCGTTTCAGAGATTTTTAAAGAGTATGTTTGAGGATCATGAGTATATTTTGCTTTGTTGTTTGTATGAACAGCTTAGAACTGTACGAAATATGTCAAGATTAGGTGAATTGAAGAGCTGTTTGATAAATGACTAAAAGTGATACAATTTAGTACCATAAGAGTGAAGAAGATTCTTTATTTTAATTACCTTGCATTTCGTCTATTTGATATTTACTGGATATTTTTTGATTACTAATAAGTTTGTCATTTGGAGCTTTCTGTGATGTGCAGTAGTCAGCGGGCATTTGAAGACATAATAATATGGATCCCCTCTTTCCCTGAACGTAGAGTTATCATTAAGAAAGTCCTTCGGTGATATTTTTGCTTACTGGGCACGAGAAGCGACCGTGACCAATCAAGTAAAGATTTAACGTTAAAATAACACTATTATTGTAGTTTTTAATTGTGGCCAAAATTCGCTGAGTGATCTGCATCGAAAAAAACTTTTCTTTGATATGCTGGGTCGCTTCACTTGCAGGGTGGTCTGCGCGTTCGTTTACCGGAGACGCTCGCATGAGTTTCAACCAAGTAATTGTAACGTTAAGTTGAGAGGTGTTGTTGATTGTTGAAAATATTTCTCAGAATGGAACAATCTAGGAAGAATGGTACTACATTATAAATGCATAAAGCATTGAAATGTTGCCAGATTTAGTCATTAGTTTTGAAAAGTCGTTATGTTGTTGTATATATAACTCAGTGTTTCATTTCCGATAATTCATCCGATAATAAACATTTTCATATAATATATTCTTGCGATGTTATCAAAATCACATATGCAAAGCGCATCTGTCCATTGGCCTTTGAGACAACATTAAATGGCAATAATAAGGCGCAGTCGTGATTGCAAATTTTAAGAATTAATCTATACGCATGGTATGCCCAGCGTCGGATTTACGTATAAGCGACACAAGCTATAGCTTAGGGTCCCCCTCTCTTTTGGGCTCTTCCCGAAAAAATTGTCCAGTATCCCTTATGAAGGGCTTCAAATAGTTTAGGACCTCATCAAATCTAAATCCGTCCCTGGATATGTCAGTTGTGGAGAGCACTTAGTTTCGTGATTTTCTGTATTAAAGGTAGTGCTTCGAGTGTCAGCTTCACGTTTCGATTGTAATGCTATTTTCCTGTTTGTCTCTTTTACAGTCTAGATGGGATACCATCTAGGATTACATTTGATATAGTAATGCTACGTATTTTAGACCTATGACCCTAACAAACGTGAAATGAACTATCGCTATTTCTGAGAACAACGACAAGTCTTGAGAAGGTTAAATTAGCTTCTTTGAAACGGAGTTTGGAACATAATGGTACTTTCTTGTGCTACAATTTCAAGAAATCGCGGTGACGCAAAATAAATAGAACAGTCCAAATTAAATCAAACATTGAAACCGTATTCAAGGGCTATGCAACTAAATAATAGTAGCAGCTTGCTCACTCACTCTATCAGAGCGTCAGAATTAAAGTATCGGCATCTGAAGCTCTCAAGTACCAGTAATTAAAACTAAGCGCTGGCGGGAGACTAACCACGTAGCATGCATGCGATGCCAAAAAACATTTCTCTGTCTAAAATCCAAAACCCCAGTTCAAATACTTACTAATAATTTGCATTCTCGTGAAACATACGGAAAGAAAAAGTTATAAAAAAGACTAAAATTATAAATAACTGATTAATTAGCGTAAGATTCCCTATAGACTGACAAATCAAATACAGAAAGGGAAGTGGTAGGCGCTATAATTTGAGTTATACTAAAAAGTTAAGTTTATTTTGTAACTTTCCTGTATGCCTCATTTTCGTCACTCACGCACTCATTCTAGAGAATTATGCAGAGCAAGCAGTTTAGTATAAAGTTATAAAAAAAGTCCGCAACCGTAGCTGAATGCTTAGATTCAACGTCCAGCTAACTCCTATCACGCTTGCCTGTTAGGGAAACTCTGAAGGCACTGAGTGAAGCATCACATCTTGGTTATTTATCGGTAACTAACAACAGCGATTTTGATTATGAATTTGTTTCATAAAATTCTAAGCTGTTGAACTACAAAAAATATAGATTTTAGCAAAAATGTAATGCTTAAAGAATGAAAAATACCTTACGGTACCTTTAAAATTATATACATCTTTCGATACCCTTGATAGAGTATTCGCTACTTTTATTTTATGTTCCAAACGCCAAAATGTTTTAAATAAAATTATTTTTGTCATCCACATATTATTTTAAGATGTACTTTTAAAAATTTTTAGAGGAGAAGCTTTATATTTCCTCATGCTAAACTCATCATTTTATTTTTATATAACTGAAAAATAATCACTTTGGGTTTACACGCTTTACTTATTTGGATTAATTAAAAAATAAAATTACCACCAAATGCTGCAATCATCGTCAAAATTTATAAATATACACATAGATATGCCAATAAGTTAACTTTTCCTTGATTTGTAACCACACATTTGTGTAAAATTATGTACAGAACAGAAGACGGATTCATTCGCGAATTCGGCGGAAGTACCATGTGCGTTCAAGATGATATAACCATGTGAACGTGCCACATCATCAAGACAGCTTATTAAGAATTTGAAAATAAGGTAATCGACGGAGGTGAAAACATTTGTGTATCCTGCCAAAGGAGGTCCAATCATGAATGGTCCTCTATTGATTGTCCGTACTGGAAAGCAATCTGTTAAAAGGTATTTTTAAGCAGAATGAAATGTTGTTTAAAAACGTATTCTTTTCATATACTTAGGACTCTGAAATATATACATTTGTATGTATATTTACGACGTAATTACGAATATTTATATCCGATTGTGTCAAAACCCACTGAACCTTAATGGTAAACGACCCAATGTTTTGGTCACCACGAAGGAATCGCCAGTGCTTCAAAGCCGGTTAGGGCCACTCCATCTTACTTCCTACCTCCATGTCTCTCTGTATATAGAATGTTGACGTCCGGAGGGTATAGAGTGGTAAGTGATGCTGACTGCCGTACGAATGAGCTCAGGTTCGAATTCCGGAAAAAGTAAGGATGCTTGTAAGCATACAATGCCTCTGCAGCAAGGAGGTGCTCAAAATGCGCTTCTTAATGAAACTAATTAACTGGATTCGGAGAGCGGAATTTTTATTATAAACTTTTATCTTATTCACTCGTGTTTGTTGTAGTCAAAAATTTGCCATCGATTTTAAACAATTTCTTAATGAGCAACCGAGTTAAAATTTTGTACACACACTGAGTGACAATAAAACGTAGTAAAGCAATTTTTTCAAAATCCTATTTAGATTTAGTCTCAAAATGGGATTTTGCGCTGAATCACTTTAAATGTCTGAATCACTTTTCATATTATTGCCACCAAATATTATCGTCCTGTATTATATTTAAAGAATTTAAATAGTACAGAATTTGCACGAATGTATGCATGTATTTCGCATTGTGAAATAACAACGGTATGTACATCCATCAAATTTTAAATAACGTAGTCCTGCTTCCGAATATGGACACCTGGAAGCCCGAGTTTGGAATTTCGAATTTGTTTTATTGTGTATTTCATATTTTGTAAAACTTTAACGAATTTTTGATTAACAAACTCAATGATTTCAAGAGAGCAGTGGCAACATTGTACGGGAAAAATCACTTTTATCTCCAACAGGCGAGATTGTCTTTCGTAAATTCTAAAGATATGCTGGTTTTAAATATTTTATTGTGCATTCAGATTTTGTAAAACTTTAACGAATTTTTGATTAACAAACTCAACAAAAACGTAATATAAAATCTGAAAACTCTCAGATTTTAGTTTTTAATTTAACTTTAAAATGATTTATCGCGTTTATTTCCTTTCAATAAACAAACTAAAAATCGCAGAATTTTATTGTTTGCACCATCGAATACAGCTGGAAAAAAATTTTATGTAAAATATTTTACGCAATTTCCGAGATTTTTTAGGGGAGAGGGATTTTCGAAAATTTCTCCATTTTTTTGAATATTTGACGCCTAAAATTTTCGCAGCCTATTAAACACTTCACTTCGAATCGTTTAAAACATGAATGATAAAATTATGTCAGTTGGGAAATTTTCTACGTTTTACAAAAACTATTTTTCGAAGCAGAAGAGAACCATTAGTTCTTAATACCTCTTGGAAAACGTTTCAGAGTTATTATGTCAATACGTCACACTAATCAGTAAATTCACTTTGTGTTTCAATTTCGAGTTGACAAAGATTATAAATCAAACATCCCAGTTCTTTGAAGTGACAGAAGATTTTTGTTGTTATGTTCATAGTTTAAAACATGTCTGTAATTTCCAAATTAAAACTCATGGCTGCGGAATTCAGACTTCACAGTTTCTTAACGGAGGAAAAATCGTCATCTTGTAATGTTTCCTGCATGCCATTTACTAAATTCGTATTGCTTGGCATAATCAAATGCCTACAAATATTGTAGCATCTGAAACCGATGTTGTATTAATTGATATCGTCATTGCGAAATCTCTCAAATGTTTAGCTGCAGACTATAGAATTTGCGTTTAGCTCGATTTGTTGATTTTTGCCAGGTTGTCCATTATTTTCTTTATTGTTTGGTTAAAAATGCTTGGTCGAATGGTTCTCTTCAGCTTATATTTTGATTAAATATATATAAGCTATAAATTATATATATTAAGTTTATATTAAAAATAAGCATCCTTGAATTGTCAGTACTTTTGCTGAACATTATAATGGCTTGGCACTATAACATATTGCACTATGTAGCACTATAGCGTATTACAATAGGCTATAGTGCTACATAAATTATAATTGCAAAAAATAATCACTCTTTTATTGTAATTACAAAGTAATTAATTGTAATTACTATACAATTACAATGTAATTTCAATTACGTAATCTAATTATAATTACAACGTAATTGTAAATGCAATAACATTTTCCCCAACTATGTTGTGCATTTACAATTGTTATTGCATTTACAATTACGTTGTAATTATAATTAGATTACGTAATTAAAATTACATTGCAATTGTAATTACAATTAATTACTTTGTAATTACAATAAAAGAGTGATTATTTTTTGCAATTATAACTTTTACGTAATTCAGCTGCACTGTAACAAGGATTTTGCCTATTCTAAAAAGCTTAACTCTTTCTGCTGTAATTCATTGTTTTAAAAACGGAATTCGTATCTGCTACATGATGTGACACAAGAAAGTTTGCACACATGAATTTAAACACATAACATACTTCTTGTTACACGAATATCAAAAACACGAGCCATTCATAATTTGGAAATGATTAAATTTAATTATTTATAAATTTTAATAATCTGGATTTAATAATTTGGAATTAAATATTTGGGATAAAATAATTTGGAAATTCAAAATGCGATTAATTGTCGTACTAACCTCATGCAATGCGTATAATCGTTATGTTTTACAAATATTTACGTAACAAAAGATATTCGAAAATACTTTAATCCTCAGTACTTTTTCCTTAACTTCGAATGCATTTACTTCATACTTGAGTTTCATTTTAATCCCATAATTCAAGTTATCACTGTATAGTAGGAAGGAAGTTATCACCGTATATGAAAGTTATCACTATATATTAGGAAAGTGCAGTCACTGGCATATTGATACTGACGTTAAAAATAATGAAACTGGACAGTTCATGATTTCTTGAGGAAAGTATCTAAGAGAATTCTTATCCCTTTAACGATTATACATTAGAAATTTTACATTAATTACTCTAGTCCATTCTCTTTTGTCCCAAAGTTTAAGCAGATATTTCTCCGTGCACTCCATCTCGTAGGAAAAAGCCGGCGACACATGGCACGCGTGTCTGGCCATTTATCCCTCTCCGTTTGCCCGCATCCTTCCCCCAAAATCCAGAATGGGTTTCGATTGCCTCGCTTGAAACATTTTCAATGTCCCACTCGAAACAGGATGCGAGAAAGGGAAAATAGTTGAATAAAACCTGAAAATAAAATAAAACACGGGGAAAAAAGTACCTTTTGTTTAGGCGTTGAATGGAAGTTAACGAGGGAAATGAGTTCTGGTTAAGCACAGGACGAATAAGTGGGAAATTTGTTTACAACGTCGTGGGAAAACTGGTACTTAGCTGCTATTGCTTTCGCGGCTTTTTCGCGGATTCTGTATATGCTATTACCGGCGTAAAGAGCAAAATTTTAGCGATAAAAAGTGTGCAGTTGCAATTAAAAACTCAGTATGAACTATGATGCTGATTTATCTACAATGGTTTAATGTAAATTCATATTAATTATTTGCAGGAAACTTATGTAATAAAATTTGATGGGGAGATGATACAGAACCAATCGGGAATCTGAAATTCGCAAAGGATTAGCTGATGGATGCATTCTAGAAAAGCGTATAATTATACAGTTTCGTTAAAACTAAATAACATAAGTAAAACTAACTTTTTATACGCATGTAAAATGTTGTCTCTGTCATTATGTAAAAATTACTTTAGTTATAGAATGAGGCAAATGTTGTGTTTCTTAGTTGGGAAAAAAGGTGGAAAGTTTTAAAAAACAACCATTTTTTTTAAATTTAAAAAGAATGTTATTAATGTAAAAGTAATGTTCCTTTACAAATGAAAACAAACAACATTTAAGCATTCAGTCGTTTTCTGCCATTTCGGAATATTTTATAAAAATTTTGGAACATTTTTATACAAAAAATTTTTAAATTAATTATTTATCACATTTTATGTCACAACTCATTTATTTAATAAATACAAAATTGCTCCAGCAAACGACTTCATATATTTAAGTACAGTAGTGTGTCAGAATAAGTGTATAACATCATTAGGAGATATGAAAATATTTCCTAGATTTCAAATAATAAATAAATTTACTGTTTAAAGTGAGGAAAATTGCAATCTGATTTTTGAATTCATTTCGATTTAAAACCTGTTAAATGAGTAACAGCTGTTAAATAAGGAGTTATGATAGGTTAAGAATTAATCTTCTGGAACTGAAGATGCGCAACACAAAATCATAGATTTGAAAGCTGTTCAAAAGAAGTATTGCCAGATGACTGGGTTTGGTGTAGTTGATTATGGCAAAGCATGCTAGGGTTATCTGCGTAAGAGAAGGGATGCCTTCACGGAGGGATTCCTAAGTGAAACTGGAGCGTATCCACGTTACACATGGGGAAAACCACGAAAACCCCATGCAGTCAGCCCTTTCGTCTATAATAGAACTCAGGTCAAACTATTAGTTTCAGCGACTTTACCGCTGGCAGATGGCAAATGATAGGAAGAAAAGGCTTGTTATGTTATTTTCCCCCATAAAGTAGCAAACATTAGAAGGAGACACATTTGTACTGACTTATTAAATAAATAAATAAATTATTTAGCGCGTATCTAGGGAACTGTTTTTAAACTGGATCGCTTTCACATGAGGCTTATAACAAATATTTCCAGAGGTGAAGTGGCTTCAATTCTTTTTCGTTATCTAGATCATACAATTCACATAGTGAAAAGCAATTATAGTTGATTTTTAGGTGATGAAAAGTTGTGATATTTTATTTGAGGATCCTTAAGTTAGTAATATATTACCTTCTTTCACAAAATCGTTTCTTTTCTAATTATTGGAATATCAAAACAAAAGCAAAATTTGATTTTCAACAGGATGAAAATCACCATCCTGTTATTATCTTATGACAACTAGATTTAAGTGTTTTCATATCAAACAGACGGATAATTTTAATTAGTGTAGACCGGTAACACCATTTGTATAAGAGTTATGATTTATCTGAGAAGGAAGAATTTTTTAAATTCTTATAATAAAATGGCGCGTATATTTAAGAGAAATTTCTGATTAATTTTTCTGAATATAATAGAATCAGCAGTAATGTTCTTGATATTTTTAATAAATAAATTTTTTCGAGAGTTACAGCTTTAAAAAAGATAATGTTCCTAAATTAATTAATTAAAAATATTAATATATCTCGCATTATTTCCATGGCTAGAAAATCCTTTGAATATCATAAACAATCAGATTAGCATTTGTCCAATTCTAGCAGCAAAAGCACGTTTTCGATTGTGCCATTTCGAATCCCGGAGAACTTCTGGATCATTAGCCCTCCCTAGGAGTCCATATCTCCCTCCCTTGACCACTGTCCAGTCACTAATGGGTCACTCATCTCATACACATGGAAATGAAGTTATGGCATCAAAAGGGGGTACCCGGAACCGGGAGCGGAAATTCAATGGGGTCATTGCGCGGAAGTCACTGACCATCGGTCAAGGGGTCTCTGGCGCCCACCGACCCCCTTTGTGCCGGGTGAAAACTAATGCTCTGTATCCGCCTAGCAGAAGAGATAGAGCAAATATTTTAACTACACAGATGACAGGAAAGGGGTCTGAAATACTTTGAGAGATGGAAAAGAGGTTTGCTTTCCAAAGGAAGGGTTGGCTTTCCATGCGGTAGAATTGATTTGTCGCTGAGGGATAGCATCTACATTGTGGCAAGGGGAGATAGACTTCAACTCTTGGTGGAGAAAAGTAAATGAGAAAATATTAAAAATCCATACTGTTAACGGGAATCTGTAACTGTTCCATTCTGAACTAATTTCAATAGAAAGAAATTAATATCTTAGCAAAAAATTTTATATTACTTTAAGAAGTGATTAAAGATAGCTCAATACTGGTAGTTCAACCAAGGTTCGAAGCGCGGCGAGCAGGCTAACTGCATCGTTTCATGGTTTCCCTCTACGTCTAACGTAAATGGCATCCAGTTTTATGCAACTCTCTTGACTTGTCTATTACTGCGCTAACAGGAGAGTAAGTACACTGTCTGATTGAGAAAATACCACATCACGAAGAAACGAATGCATGCAAATATCTTTGGGAAGACGCACCTGCAAGCCAGTCAGCTGATAAGCACATAAAAATAAGCACCCAAAAAACGCAGGAAGCTATTAGTTTCGACATCAGTCATGGATCACGGCTACAGTAGCGAAATTAGTTGTCGTGAACGTTTGTAATAGTGTCACATCAAAGTTGCATGAAGTGCCGAATGGGAGAGTGCAGTTTTCATCGATGAGTCTCATTTACGCCTTAGAAATGATAATCATTGTGTTAGAATGCGAAGACCACGAGATCACAAGGCGAATGCCTCTACCAATTTATTATTGAAATTATTGAAATATCAATAATATATCAATTTAGAGCGACATATGACCTGTCAGCGGGGTGTAATGATTTCAGATGCCATTAGTGCTAATAGACCTTTATCCCTCGTCCACAATTCAATCACATTAAAGGGACGCAGCATTGTTGATGACGTGCTATAGTTTCATTTTCTTTCGTATCTTTAGATTATCAATAACACCAAACAAAAACTCTTTTTCCAACAAGATAATGCTTGTTCACACAACACTTGTGATTCATGAATACACTGTAAGAAGTCTACGTGCTGCCTTGGCCTTCTCGAACCCGACCTTTTAGCAATCGAACATTGTGCGCCATGAATGGGTGCTGTCTGAATATCTCTCCTTGAAGATAAAATATTGTTTCCCAATAATAAGGCGGGGTGCACTATAGCAAAACATGATTCGAACAGTCATTGATTCGATGCAATTACTTGTTCAATAATGTATTACTTTAATGAAGTAGCCGTGTCTTACTGATGTCCTGCTATCATTTAACATCTTTGAAAATTAAATCATTTGCTAAGAGCTTGATAATCTGCCTATCTATGAACAAAGATTGTTCTATTTCTAGTATTTTTTACGATGTGGCAGTTTCTATAACAGTGTATTTTATTACATAGTCAGTTTTATGCAAATAAAAATTTCCAGCTTGGTAAAAAAGGCCACTTAACACCTATCTACGTTCTATAGTATCGTTGCTTTCGTTATTTCCAGCAACATTATAAAGTAAAATTTCCCAAGTTACGCGAAAAGTTATCCTTAAAACGATATTCTACATAATATAATTGAAATTAGTTTTTTAAGACTGTATTTAAACATTAAAAACACATGTTTTTTTAATTTTTTTGCAGGATTTTTTTCGATGTTTTCCGTTTTAGAATCCTCATCCACCACCTTTTTTAGTTCGAGCGCCCTGTATAGACATTAGGATTTTTTGATGCTATGAGTCGTAAAACATGAGCAGTGGCCTTGCCGGGACTCGGGCCTCGTACATCTTGAACACGCATCGAGTATGCATCCAACTACACCACGAAGGTATGCTAAAAAGGCGGGAGAAATACCTTACATGCTCTCTCTTTTAAATGGCGACTGAGGATCAGGGGACCCAATCGCCAAATGCTAGTGTTGAAGAATCATCATTCACCACCTTTTTTTAGTTCGGGCGCCACTGTAGAGACATTAGGTTATTTCGAAGTTGGAGACATGAAAAATTAGCAATGCCGTACCTTGCAACCTTCGAAAACGCGCCGAGTGTGTGGCCGTTACACCACGAAGGAGTTCTAAGAAGACGGGAGAAATGCCTTATAACTTGAGTTTCAACAGTCTTTTTTTTTTTTTTTTTTTTTTTTTAGTTTATGAATGAAAAAAACTAAAGTTCTCAGAATTTGCTTTTAATTTCATGGTATGGTTGTAGAGACATTAGGATTTTTTGGAAGCATGAAAGATGAAAAATGATCAATGTCCTCGCCGGAACTCGAACCACGGCCCTCTCGAATACGCGCTGAGGCGCCGAGTGTGCTGACTACTACACTACGAAGACATGCTAAGAAGGTGGGAGAAATATTTTATATACTCCCCCTTTAAAGGGCGACTGGGGATTAGGATACCCAATAGCTAAATCTTAGTGGTGGAGATCATCATCCACCACCCTTTTAGTTAGGTCGCCACTGTAGAGACATTAGGATTTTTTGGAAGGAGGAAAGATGGAAAATGAGCAATGGCCTAGCCGGGACTCGAACCACGGGCCTCTCGAATACGCGACGAGTGTGCTGGCCATTACACCACGAAGGAATTCTAAGAAGTCCGGAGAATACCTTATAACTTGTAGTTTCAACAGTCTTATTTTTTAGTTTATGAATGAAAAAAGCTAAAGTTCTCAGAATATAAACTGCACAAGTGTTTGATACAGACGAACTCCTAAAACGTTTTCTTAAACGCTTACAGGTCATATATTTGGTTGTTCCCACTTTAAATTTTCAGACGCTTTTTGAATCAACATCTTAGTAATTGAATACGGATTAACATTAATTCGGGCATTGAACTCAGTAATTCGCAGGTGCTATGATGATAATATAATTCACATTCAGCTTGGTGAAAATGCTGAAATCTTGCATTCAAATCTCTCTAAAATTGGACTCAGCCACTTGAAAATTCTGAAGATAGTTTCATAAGGGATTCAAAACTTTTATAAGTTTGGAAAATCAGCTTTAAAAGGTATGGCAAAAGGAAGTAACACTTTAATGGCCACAAGAGGGGGTTTCTTAGTACTTTTACGCCAAGTTGTATGAGTTAAAAGAAATTTGTCTATTGTTCGGACAACTTACGCATTTTATGTATTCATTACATATATAATACACATTTTTTGCATGATACTTACACCTGCTTATTCAAAACTTTCAAAAGCTCCTTTTACAAAGCTCTATACAAGAAGCTTAAAAAAATTTTGAACAATTAAATATCTTTTGAACGAACTGTTGCAACCATTTAGTGCTAATTTAACGAAGGAAATAAACGAGATAGTTTTTAGAAGACAACCATTTTAGTTCCGTAATAGGTTTTAACAAAAGTAAATAAAATTTTAACTGAAATAACGCTCTTTCCTAAGGGGAATGAATAATAACAACAATAATAATAATAAAGGATGATGATTGAGAAATAAAAAGGAAAGGAATAAGGATTTGTGTATTAAATGCCCACTTCTTAGCTTAGCTTGATTAATTCTTAGGAGGTCTGAAAAATGTTATGCTTCTATAATTTAAAATGACATCGTATGAAAAAGGATAGATCTAATCGAAGCAGTTGATTGTTCTTTACTTTTCCTGCTGTCAGAAAGAAAAGAGAAGACAGGATAATTGACTGTTGATTTTAAAGCAGAAAATTACACAGCATGGTTATGATCTATGCATTTTTCATAACAGCACGCTTTTTAATAACCGTACGGTATGGTAATTTGCAAAGGTGTTCAAATGCAGTTTGAAATCAGTTCTAAATCTTTTTCTATTTATCCCGTAGAAATTGACAGATTTTTATCGATCTCAGCACCTGGTATTAAAGTTGCCTATAGCATCTTCTGTAAGGTAGGAAACACGAAGGAGTTATTTGCAAATGAAGAGTTAAAAACCACGACTCTCTTTAGCCTGTGTTTACAAAACTGGGGACCCTTTTTCCTGTTTAAGTGTCGTTTAAAGCAGACGCTGAGTTTTTGTTTGCCTTCATGGCCATCTGTTTGAGCTTGCAAGCCATACAGAACTGTTTCATTGTTGACTCGGCAGGAAAAGGCAGAATAGTGTCGACAAACTGGATTTAATTGCCTGTTCTTTTTTAAGTGTGCCTTCGAATAAGGAAATGTCTTCAGTGACAGATTTCAAACTGGAATAGATCTCTGGTTAATATTTACTTTTATGCACATAATCTTAATTTCGTCTATGTCTTTTTCATGAACTATTGGTGTGTCTTCTAATGAGAGAAACTGGATAAAAACGAAAAATCTTAGAGCAGTTCTGCGTAACGAAATATAAAATGAGATATAGCTATTAAAATGTTTAATGTAAATCTATTTACAAAAGATGGAATTTAGAAAGTTGGAATATTATATGCTTCAATACATATTAATTTGAGAATCAATAACAAAGAATCGAAGGACAAAAATTAAGATTTTTCTCTAAAAAAAAATAAATTTCATATGAAAAGAGATTTCTATCAAAAATATTCATCTCAATTTAGAAATCAAGATAAAATCAGAAAAAATTAAAAATTGTCCAAATAATTTTAAAATTATTTTTTTTATTTAGATTTCATTAAAACGACAATAAATGATTTTATTGAAAGATACTTGCTTCCAATTTTCCCGCAGAAACAGACTGAATAAGAAATGCTTTTGCTTATGTAGAAATAGCTACCAGAGAACGTTTCTGAACTTTTCTTCTTATATCTGCTTGACAGAACATTATTTTTCAGCTTTATTTTTTAAGATATTAAAGTTTCAGAATGTTATTGATGAAATCTTTATGCTGGGGATAATCTTTACATAATTTTAAATTTCCGCTTTTATGTGCATGGCTTAGACCGGTAGTTTACAATGGCATCATTGCTTGCAGCCTCTCCGTGTTTTTAAGCCACAAGTCAGTTTGAACAATTTTTGAATTGTTTGAATTTCTATCTGAAGCCAGTTTGAATTTATATTTGAAGATTTGTATTTAAACAACAATTATTAAACTTGGTAATGTTGCTTGATATTCGGAGTGCATCCGTGGATAGAGCATTTTATATTTTAACCGTAGATGCTCGTCTTTCAGCTATTTTGAGATGAAATTGTGTTTTTATGACCGATTGAAGGCACCGATAAACACATAGCTTATTCATTAAGCAGAAAGTTTGTGAGCATAGTAGCGATTTTGGCGGAAGATGAAAACAATCCATTTTCTAGTCATGGACAAAAAAGAATTGGTGCATGGAATTGCCGCGTAGAGATTGACCGGAATGGAATTTTGGTAGACGCACGACCAGCTTGGTAGTTAAACATGATTTATTTTTGCATGAAAAAATTTTTAGAAGATATCTCCTTAATTGGTAGAACACTAGAGGTGCTAAATGAGCCTTCCGTTACAATTTTACATCAAATCAAATGCATTTAAAACCGAAACTAACTCATTTTGCTTTAAGATTTCAACCTGAACGCAAGACACTCTCTTTCTGCATTACAGCTTAGATAGACTGATGGTTGCTGCTTCTCTTTTTACCGCAAAGCTATCCAAAATTTAAACGTTTTGAAACAGGCACGAATTAGGGTGCCAGGTTCTTTGTTTGTTCATGTTTGAGAAGTTGACATGTTTTTTGAAATATTGAAATAAAGGTGAATGTTTAACCTGGCTCGGATACCAAGTTCTCATTCATTATGGATCGACACCTTCAGTATTCAGTATCTAGGAAATCAAAATTAATATCATTATTCTAGGTTATCTTCAAATTATATACATGCAATTTAACACATTTTTGAAATTTAGAGGAATTGGCGCATTTTTTTATTTATTTGAAATATTTAAAGCTCTGCTTATAAATTAATTTTCTTTGCAGATTTATAAGTTAATAAATAATGATAATAATAATAAATATATAAGAAGCATATCTCACAAGGTTTTACAAAAGCCCATAAGTTTATACGAAAAAAAATATTACAATTGCGCAAAAAAAAGTCAGTGTGCTGTTTGACTTAGATTCAAAATCTACGACACATTCCAAATAAAGTATGCTAATATAAGCAATGAAATAATTTTTCTGCACAAAATTTGCAAATTCATAATATTGTAATATTAAATTTAGTGCCCTCTTATTTTTACTGTAAGTTATTTAATATTACATATTTTGATATTTTCCTATTTCAAGATTTGTAAAAAATTACACATTTCAGTCACTAGTTTATGGTAGATAAACGTAATTTGAATCGATAAATAATAAATGGATATCATGGATATAAAAATAGACACATAAGATGTCATAATGTAATAAATAAATCATAACTAAAATATTATCTATTAGGTCCTGTGAAGTTAATATTCTTTGATGGTCCGCCCACCAGCGTCCGAGCGGTAAAGTCGCTGAATACTGATAGTTCGGTCCGAGGTTCGAATCTCGCGAACGAGCTGGCTGTATGGGCGTTTTCGAAGTTTTACTCATGCGTAAGGTGTATACGAGGCAATTTCCCTTAGAAAGTCCTCCACGAAGGCATCCTTCTCCTTAGGCAGATAGCCCTCGAGGCTTTGCCGTAATCACATAAACCAAACCAGTCTTTGACAGTCCTTATTATGAAAAAATAGAAGCGCTAATGTAGAAGGACTTAGTTAGAAGGGCGTGCAGATATAATTAATTATTTTGAAATGAGAAATCATCACTTTATATTTTTATGTAACTTAAAAAGTAATGATGTTTTAAATAATGCACTGCTTATGTAAACGAAATTCTCAGCATCCTTTGCAATAACTTTTATTTTACATTCTTAATAGAAACACAAACTCTGTTATCAAACATTAAAACATTATTAATAATTTAAGTATCATAATTATAGAGCTGTAAGGGGATGAAGTAATGAAATAACTATAAATATAGAAAATAATATTAATATTTAACTTCACATAGTTTTTTTTTCTTTTTTTTTTGTATTGGATGTTGTTGAATTCTATTATTATATTAGCTATTCTATTTTTATCCTAATGTTGTAATCCTATTATTTTTACTATTGTTAGCCTTTTCTGTCTTTTCTTATTCTCCTCGCGTTTCTTCTCGAGTTCAGTTAGGGAGAAGACCGTGTGTTTAAACTGAAGTTGCGAAACGTTTAGCTAGAGCGTGGTTTCGTTATTGTGAGCGCACACGTTGTTACTTCTGTCAGCTGTTAACTGAATCCCGGCTTCATATTCTTGTCGCTGAATTTATTATCTTGCTGGTGTAGGTTTTTGAGTCAATCCTTTAGGTTAAATTAAAATTGTGCGGTCTTTCATTACTATTTTCCTTTGAATTTAGTTGTTATATATCTTTTTAAGTTCGTCACCGCAAGTAGTTGGCGACTGTGTAAGCATGTAAGTCCGTACCATATGTAAAATATTGTGTTGAGTTAGAAGGTTCTTTTATATCTTGCCATTGTTGGATTCATCTTTGAGATTTTACAAGAAGTCGCAACTTAGACTTTTAAGTAAATCTAGTTACACTATATGTTAGCAAAGAAGACTAGATCCCACAATGTTAATATTAAAGAGTTGCATTTAATTTTTTGGACATGAAATTTTATTATTGATCAGCTTTAAATTATGGGTTTTAAACAATTCAGTCCAGAATTTTCAGAGAAAGCAGATTATTTTATTAGTACATTTTTATTGGTTTTCAAGTATACTTTCAACATTTCTTTAGTTTTCTTCTTTTTGGCCCTGTCTTGGAATTGTTCACAATTATAAAAGTCTTGGCGACGTTTAAGTTCTATTTTATCTTTGAACAGCTTCTATATGACTAGATTAAAACAGGATATAAATTGCTTTCTCCATGCAAATTGCTTTCTGCATGCATCTTTCTTTGGCTTGTTAATGGTGTGATAGTAAATTGTTTAGTTGCTATGTTGTTTTTGATAGTTTTTTCAATATATTTTGGTATTTCTGTTTGAGTACCATATTTGTGAAATACATTTCGTGAAGACGTAGAGTCTTTATTTTGCTTAATTACCGCCATTTTGTTCGGGGAATCTATCTAACAATATTTTTAATACTTAGTTACTAAGTTGGCTATCTTAACGTTGACTTGAATTTTTGCTTTCATATTTTAATTTCTTATCCATTAACTTTATGGGACAAAAGAATCAAGCAAAATAAAGTATTAAATAATAAGAAATATATAGTTTATCATTCTGTTCCTTACTCTTAGTGCTTTTACTTTATTTTGCTTAATTTTGACTTGTTTAACATTGCGTACACATATGTATATGTTATTTTACTTGAATTCTATTTTTAGGCACATCAAAATCTTAGCAGAATTAATTCATGAAAAATTTCTAACATTGAAATACTGTATTTTATTGTCCGATAATGATATATTCGTAGCCTTTCTTACTTGATATTAAATAAAAGTGCTTTTCAATAAAAAATACCAATTTTCTTTTTTAAATAACTTAATCACAGTTCAGTATTATTCAGCATAGAATATTTTACAGTTACAGAAACTAATTAAATGAATGGCGACACGTGTGGTCATATTCAGACAATCAAATCAAAGACCGCTTGAAATTCTAAAGCAGTCTCCTTTTCAGATGTGATAAACTCTGCGCAGTTCCATGTTTTCAAGATCATTTTTTCACGCTGTCAAAGCAACACTTTAATGCCTAGGAGGCAAAAGACGATGAACGAAAAAAAAAAAAAAAAAAGACTCCCACGCAAACACGACAAGGATAAAAGGTGGTGGGAGCTTTAGGGAGGACTTTGATTGAGGAAATCCAGGGGTATCCGGGATCCTGTTCCTTTTTCCCGGACTAGGAAAACCCCCTTTTCCCGAAGGGAAGGAAGAGAGCATAATTCATTAGCATTTCTTGGCTTTAGCCAGGCAAAAGACGCCCTAGTCACCGAAAAATCCTGGCTTTCTGATTGGTGGAAGGGGGGAGGGGGAGAACACATACTTGACACGCGTGTCGGACGTTCCGGGCTCCCATTGGTCGGTTCCTGAGCGCGCGGTTGCGGTCGTGGGTACTAGCCGATTAGTAGGACATTTAGAACTGAAAGTGAGCGGGGGTAGAATCGATTGCCTCTTCAAAATCGAGATCTCATTCAGAGAACAAGCCCGGTACCGGTCCAGGCGGGTTGCAACAGACAGAAAGTGATGATACGATGGACGATGAATCGCGCCAATTAACTGCGGCTTGATATGCATTTATCCTTTTAGAAGAAACCGAGCTGTCTAAGCCAAGAGAAAATTTGCTGACAATTTTATTTCTCGTTCCTCATCGAAATTTGGACGCAATTTGCATTCAAACGTTTTGATAGCTACGAAGACTAACTACGATATGCTGATGACAGTACTTTGAAAGGTGAGCATAATGAGATGTAGGAACTTTTAAATTAGTACATTTGTATTATTTTAGGAAATTGTGAACTGGTTAATATGTTTCAAGATATATCTCCTGATACAGTTCAGTAATTGAGCTTCGAAGAACTAAATACATTATTAACAATTAGATTTTAAGATAAAATTATTTGAGAAAGAAGTTTCTGTAAATCTGCAACGGTATATACCATACTCAACGAGTGACACCGAAAACTGATGCTAAGAAGTCAGCTGAATAAATGATTTATTTATTTTAGCATATAAAGCTATAGTTGGCCAGATTTATCCATGATGTTGCATTCAACTGTTGTTAGTATGGTGTCATGATAATTTAATGAATTTATAAAGAACTATTGCCGTATTATGAATTTTACTGACACCTGAATTTCAAGCAAGAACTTTGCATCGAGTCTGTGAACACTATTAGTTAGTTCTTCAGTGATTCTATATTAATTGTTAAAAGAAACTTTTGAAATACTCTAGCAGTAAATGGCACTGGGAGTTAATCTAGAACAATATCTATTAATAATTAGAAATTAAGGAATTCATATCTGCACAAAAATACCGTTGCACATACTTAAGAAATATTAATTTGTCATGAACTTATTACTATTTGCTTTCGATAAGAATTACATGTTTTTTAGACATTAATTATTGCTGAAAAATGGAAGTTTTTTATCACGTGGTACTGAATACTTGCATTTCATTTTTAACAGAGATGACACGTCGCATCTTGCATCATCCGTAACTAGCTCATAAATAACTGAAAATAAATTCAGTATAACTGATAACTGAAACAAGCCGCGAAATCTAGAGTCTTAAAAATTTAAGCTAAATTGCACTGCGATGCCAGTTTTGAGTTGAAAGAATAGGCTCAATTTATACGTAGACATTAACTGCCCAGCGTTTTAAAGTACAGCTGAACGCACCTATATGCTATGATACTTCTGGTGATGACAGCATCTACGGACGAAAGGCATCCCACTGACCGAAGACTTGTCCGCGGTCACCATTGAAGGGGAGGTGAAACTGCGTTGCTCGGGGGGCGGCGGCGGCAAGGAGCGCGAGAGCAGCGTGGCTCGCGACGGGGACTGTCCCCACCAGCTGCCGTGCCGCTACGGAGCAACCACCGCCGACGTATACCGGCTGTGGATGCAAGGCAAGCCGGACTTCTACGGTAGTGCATCGCCTGTGGCCAATCTACCCATGCTTTTCACAGGTAAAGACACTCATTATTACTTTATCTCGATTATCTGTTTCCGCTTCCAATTATTGCATAAAAATATATAGGTAATACCGTATTTTTAATTCATAATCCAAGCCTTGACTATTTGATAAGACACTCAACATTCCTGATTTTGGTATCACTCTGGCATTCGAGACATTATTTTGTTTTGAAAATTAATCTGTTAACATATTTTGTTTCAAAAAATTAATCTGTTAACATATATTTTTGGTAATTAACTCTATGAAGGGTTAAAACTTTAGTATCTCATATTCCTTGTATCAGTTTATATATAATTTGATTTATAACTGGATACTGACGTCCATTTCTCTTTTATTCTTTTGCCTCATTCCGTAAAAATTTTCTTATTTCTGTAGTCTGTTATTATGACTCACTATTTATATACATAAAAACATGCTTTCAATTAATTTTCACCTTCATAATTAATGAAAAATGCACTAAACATTTTTGTAAGTGCTAATAGTAGAATTATGTATAGCTGTTGTCATGAGTACGATAATCTCAAAATTTTCGTTGCGAAATGATTCATATTTGTTTTCATTTTGATTAACTAATTAAAATGATTGCTTTCAAAGTTTTTAATTATAGCAAATAATTCAATTCTCACATGCTTCATTTCTAATTGATTTCTAATTCTTAGAAATCGCTCATTTATCTAGCAAGTTAACCATAAATTGCGTATTAAAAGTGAGCTTATTAGACTTTTAAATCATACTCCATTCTAATTAAATGCTACAGATAAGGAATAATTTAGCATTAAGTATTATTTTAATTTAAGCATTCATAATTTTTAGTTCTTTATTCGCTGTATAATAGTCCAATATATGAAAATGTAAATCCGTTTGTAATTTTACATAGTTGTTTTAAAAGCAGTCGGTTTAAATAAATATGTTACAATTGCTTTTATATTTAAAATTAAAAAACAAATTGCACTCCAAATCTTGTTGACGTATTAAAAGTTGCTTACATCTATGAATTATGTATTAATCTATTAATTATGTGTATTTATCTATGAATCTATGAATTCTGCGTATTTTTATTTAGCTAATGTTTGCAAAGATTTCAGGGAAATTTTTTTTTTAGTAAAAGGAAATTTGTGCATTTCGTTTAAAAAAATGGTATCAGAAAAGAGCAAATGTTGGTTTAGCATTTTATTTGAAACCGACAAATTTTGAACATTAAAATCAACGATATTTAGAATCCAATGTAGAATATACGTCTCATATTCATTCACTATATGTGAATTTACACAGCAGGTCATCTTTTCGGAGCTACAGTTTATTTATTATAAACTCAAAGTAATAACATTTTAGATTTTTTTTTTTTTAGTAAAAGGAAATTTGTGCATTTCGTTTAAAAAAATGGTATCAGAAAAGAGCAAATGTTGGTTTAGCATTTTATTTGAAACCGACAAATTTTGAACATTAAAATCAACGATATTTAGAATCCAATGTAGAATATACGTCTCATATTCATTCACTATATGTGAATTTACACAGCAGGTCATCTTTTCGGAGCTACAGTTTATTTATTATAAACTCAAAGTAATAACATTTTAGATTTTTTTTTTTTAGTAAAAGGAAATTTGTGCATTTCGTTTAAAAAAATGGTATCAGAAAAGAGCAAATGTTGGTTTAGCATTTTATTTGAAACCGACAAATTTTGAACATTAAAATCAACGATATTTAGAATCCAATGTAGAATATACGTCTCATATTCATTCACTATATGTGAATTTACACAGCAGGTCATCTTTTCGGAGCTACAGTTTATTTATTATAAACTCAAAGTAATAACATTTTAGATTTTTACTTTATAAACTCAAAGTAATAACATTTTAGATTTTTACTTTATAAACTCAAAGTAATAACATTTTAGATTTTTTTTTTAGTAAAAGGAAATTTGTGCATTTCGTTTAAAAAAATGGTATCAGAAAAGAGCAAATGTTGGTTTAGCATTTTATTTGAAACCGACAAATTTTGAACATTAAAATCAACGATATTTAGAATCCAATGTAGAATATACGTCTCATATTCATTCACTATATGTGAATTTACACAGCAGGTCATCTTTTCGGAGCTACAGTTTATTTATTATAAACTCAAAGTAATAACATTTTAGATTTTTTCCTTGACTTAAATTAAAATTTCGTTTAAAAATACTACTATATTTAAAAATTAATGTTATGTATGTTATTACGTTTTTGATAATAAAATATGGTTTCTAATAAACTTCTTTTCTTTTTTCTCTTTCTTACTTTTTCCTCTACCTCAAGTAACTTTTATCTTTGTCTATGATACAGATGTTTTGAGGGTTTTTTTTTTTTTTTTTTTTTTTTTTTTTTAATGACGAGATAGTAATTTAATTTTTATGATTTAAGTGAGAGTATTTATGTAGTGCAAAATGAAAATGCTATAATTTTTCAGTCACATTATGAAATATTAGAAAATGCCATTTATTACTTAAACTTGATACAATCTCTAAACGTAAGAAATTGCACATAATCTTCTATTAATTCTCACAATCGTAATAAAACTACTCAAAAAACATTATTTTCGATAATTATATTTCATAAATTTTCAATTGTAAATATAATTTTTACTTTTTATAAATTTAGGAGGAAACCTACACTTTATATAATCACATGTTTAATTAAAAAATTGTACTAAAATTCATATTTTTTTTAGTTACGGATAATTTTTTTTATCGCCAAAGAATCAAGGATTAAAATTTGTGAAAGATATTTAACTAGCAAAATTACTGTATTTAAAAAATTACACAAATAGGATAATTTGGAGTAATTCTATGTCAAGAATCAGCTTCCATTTATTTTGAAAATTAAAAAATTATTGTGTCCAATTTTGGCATGGCATAAACATCTTCAGACAACCACGCAATGTTTATTTTTTTTTGTATATATAAATGCATATGGAAATAATAATTATTCAAATTTCACGGATTTATACCGAAGTAAAAATTTTATTACATAGAGGTCTAATTTTGCTCATTTCTAGAGCGGCAGTTTTTTTAATGTAAAAAGAGTAATTTTTAATACGAAGTGCTAAAATAATTAGACTATACTATGTACACTTTTTTCTATGCATATTTTAGTAAAATGATAATTAAACTTAAAATAAGTCTAATTATTATTATTAAGTGCAACTTATAGAACGGATCAATAAAACTAGAGAGAGTTTTGCTATTTAGTTGTATGAATGGCACTATAAATACTGAGGGGATTTGTCATATGAGTAATACTGCAACTTTATTTATACACTAATAATCAAACTGCTAATACTATAATTAAAATAAGTTATTTTCTGAGCTTATTATACAGATAATATTAGAAAGTTCTGCAGAATTTGAGCATAAGTTTAAACTTCGAAATTTATATTCTATGTTCGAAAATCTTGTAAAATATTAAATTAATAGAAGTGTCATTCTTTTTGTCCTTTTTTTAGTAATATTAATACAAATAAGACGAATAAGGAAAGTGAATATCGTTGAAAGCACTTATAAACTGTGACATAAGGCCGACGTATAACATGTCAAGCAGATGATACATGTAAAATAGCCTATATAATTTATGTTAACGAGACGCATTTCAGAACCGAAAATATTTAGACTGTATTTTGTACTTTTGCACTTTCATCGCTTTATAGTTACAAGTGTAATTTTCAATAATATTTGATTAAATTATTCCGAGAAAAACTCCGTATTTATGTTTTTAGACAAAGTTTCTATATCCTGAAAATATAATTATGAAAATTATAAAACCTGCTTCTGAAATTTACGTTCAATTAAAAGTCATATGGCACAGAATGTGTACGCAAATGTTTCTGCAGTGGAATTATTTCTAATTTGTAACATTCTGGGTAAGAATTCAATATTTTTAATAAGAATTTCCTCTAATGGAAAAATATCAAAATATTCACATTAAATGACCACAGAATTTTGTATGTTATAATTTTCTGCTTACGTATGCTATAGGTCTATTGTTACGTATTATTAAATTCCTTTTCATTTAGAAAATTCTTATATTGATTGTAATCGTTTCGTAAATAAATCTAACATCGTGGTTTTCTCTTAAATTGGTAAGATATTAAAAAAATTCCAGAGAATCGTGCAAACAATTTTTGATTGAACATTGAAATTTACGAGCGGATATTTTGTATTACTAAATTAAAAAATACAGGAAGAACAGTTGCAGTGTATACAGTTGTGTTGTATACAGGAAGAAAAGTGTGTGTAGTATTAGCCTTTATTACTTTTGAGCAAATGTTTAAAACAATTAAATTTAAAGAAAATTAAAAAATAACCTTAAGAAGAGAACGGAAAGGCTGATATCTGAAGTAAAAAGACGAAATTAAATCTTTTCGGCAACTGCTCAGATCTAAATTATTCTTGACGTATCTAAATAACGCGTAATAAATTTTGAATACTAATCGAAAAGAAATTTTAAAATTATTACTTGTAAGTTTCATAAACTTAACAGAAAGTTATTCTAATCGGTGCAACCTATAACTTGAATTTTTTAATTCAATATATAACAGAGCAGAAATGTATTTCTCTGACTCTCACCTAGTTGCCATTTATTTTATTAAGAAAACAAATACAAAACTCGTTTTCCACGAAACATTCCACGAGGCTTACAGATGTAAGTAAATAACTCATAATGCAAGGAGATACAATTCAACAATAAAAATATAATTTGGAGAGAGTAAATAAAGAAAAGAAAAGTCTGGAGAAAGCAAATAAGATACAAAAAATAAAAATACAATTATAATAAGAATATGCTATGAATAATTAAACTATGTTAATACTCCTATGAAAAATAAACCATCTTAATAATAATACAATACTAATAAAAATGAAACAATATTTACAAATAATGCTGATACAAAGGAAAAATAATACATAAAAGTACCATACTTCAATACATAACGTAATCATGCATAGACAATACGCAAAATAATACAGTGACGCACGAAAGATAAAAATTAAATCATATAAATAATAATACCGAAAGTTCAAAGAACAAATAATAAAGTCGCGCAAGATTGCAAATGCACCGGAGATGCTAACAAGATTATAGGAAACAAGAGACCATCAAATAGAGAGCTTGCTCTAAACTCACTTTAAATGCACGTCTGGCACTTGCACGCAACCGACAATGCAATAAAATATGTTCCAGATCTTCCAGTTGCTATTTAATTTCTCCTTCGCAATAACTAATTTAAATTTGTTTCCTGGAAGGGTCTTATGTATATGAAATCAAAAAGCGAAGAATGAGAAGAAATTAAGATTTCCTGATTAGAGATCTTAAAACTAATGTTTCACACGAATTAAATTATCAGACTAAAAAATAAAAAAAAATAAAAAAAAATAAAAAAAAGAGAATAAAAGTTTTTTTGTCTTTTAAACTTTTGAAACATTTCCTATATTTTAGAAAGAATCCATTTGCTATGGAAATGTTTATTTTAAATGTTCTTATTGAAATAATAATGATGACCTCTTCGCTTCAAAGTGGCACTTTCTTAATTAAATGTTTAATTTATTTTTCTGTTGTTAGATTGAATTCATGTTGTAAAATAAATCTAGAATTGCCCTAACTGCATGTAAACGACTGATATGTGAATTTCTCTTAAATAAGAGTAATCGTACAGGACATTTCTTTTTGTTAGTTTTCCGTTTTAGATTTAGTATAACCTTCGACATAGCAAAACTAAAAACAGAATTTTAAATTCCAAATGCAATGTAGCAAGTAGTATTTTTTAAAACATACGTAATTGTATTTAAGTCAAAAGTTACAGTTCTCTAGTATCTTGAAAGATGATTTTGGCTTTAACGATATGATCTCTTAAAATAATCTACTTTAAGTAACTTCAACTGTAATGAGAAATTATATGTTAAATGGACAAATGACCGCCTAGTAAGCTAATTAAAAGTGAACTCAATTGAAAACAAACTAAAACTTTATAACCATGATTTTTGGAATTGCAGGCTTTATCTGTAACTTAATTGAAGCTTGCCATTAACATGTACAACTTAAACAGAGCTCTAATATAACATATTCCCACCTTGATTTGGAATATGAACATCTTGATACAATACCTGACGATGAAATTACAATAAAGGGTCAGAAATTGCTATTTATTCCTCAAAGATGATTCCCAGACTTAAGACAGCGGTAAAAGTATCAGGTTCAATGTTTCTTCTAACTTTCTTCGGAAACATACAATGACCTGACTAGAACAGAGAGCTTACTAAAGCTATGTTCACTAATTGTAGTAAGTGGACAGGATACAGACGAAGGGTATACAAAACCCTTTATTTTTTTCTTTATATACAATGACTTCCGTACTTCGGAATACAATGACCCTCCACTCGGGGTCTAACTTAAAAGATATCAAAATAAAACTAAACTCTAATTTAACTTTAGAATAAGATTGGCCTTATAATAACAGAAAGCGTATGTAGCACAGAGACTGTGAACACTACAATACGTTTAATTTATCAAGAGGATTAAAACCTCTGGCCTGGAAGGCAAAGTAGCAACTGCGTAACTTCTAAGGTAAGCGGCCTGCTTCGAACTCACGGCTTCCTCTCTTCTGCTTGGCAAAAAGGCCACACTTAAATACTTGGCGTTCGCCAGACAACTTTGCATAAAACTCCTTCACGCTTATAATTCTGGCCGGAAGTAGAAAATAAGAAGTGATAGTAAAGATTTAAAATAAAATAAACGTTAGTAAAACTTAAGATCCTTACAAAAGTAGACGGTAGAGTATGTTATTTATCGCTGGATTTGGTTTGGTTTATTTAATTTCGGCAAAGCACACTAGGGCTATCTGCCTAAGGGAAGGGATGCCTTCGTGGAAGACTTTCTAAGGGAAACTGGCTCGTATGCACGGTACACATGGAAAAAAACCACGAAAACGCCCATGCAGCCGGCCCGTTCCCGGGATTCGAACCTCGGACCGAACTACCAGTGTTCAGCGACTTCACCGCTCGGCGGCTGGGGGCCCATTTACCTCTGAAAAATATAGCTAAGATTAAATTTTATGCGAAACTGCGGAACAGAATTTTCTCAATAACAGTTCGTTTCAACGTTAATTAAATTTACTACAATAATATTAACAGTATTAATTTCAGTATTATTCAGTATTGAAGGTAGTATATTATGGTAAATGCCCTCCCATATTTATCTGCTCCTAATTTCTTCGTTTTTAGTTAATTTATATTATCTTTTGGATTTAGTTTTTATTCATATAAAAGCAAAAGATAAAGTAAAAATTAAAACTTACTGCATAGGAATTAACGAAATATTATTCAACAATTTATTTGATTGAAAGAATTAAATCAGTAAATCTATAGTAAAATATGAAAGAAACACATACATACATATACACACATAAGAAAGAAAATTCAGGAAAAACACATATAGAAAAAACACTTGATACATTCATAAAACATATGAGATACATAAAAAATCACGTTAAATTTGTACATCCAATTATTGTAATTGTTATCGAACTATGTTCCTTCTTTTCTTTCTTTTGTTCCAAAGGGTAATTGCGATTTAATTGAAGACTACATCCAGGTTTCTTTACCAAGTAAACTGTGAATGAAGAGTAAAATGAAATTCGAAACGATCTTATGATCTTTCTTAAACTTACATAAAGTATTTCGAAAGTTTTCAGTGTTAAAGCTGATAATTCTTTGACTAATTGTTATTTATCACCCTGATCTTCCTCGTAAATTTGTTTGAAGATATCTTTGAATCGTAATTGAGGTAGAAAAACTAAGAAGGTTCTTTAATCGAATTTATAGAATAGATTTATATTCAAATTCTTAAAATGTAAAATTAAAAGAATGTATTTCCGTAAATAACATAGTCAAGAACTAGTAAATCATTTATACATCTAATAAATACATAAGCATATGGGAATTGAAATCTTAACTCAATATCCAGTTTAGTTTAAATCTAAAAATCGGTTCAAACTTCGAATTGGAGCAGCTGCCTATCTTAACTATGTTAGTCGATACTATCCGGTTTCAATACAGTTAAAATATAAGTGGTTATCATATTATGCATTTTAAAGCTTTAATATCAAGTTTCAGTATTAGTAACCGATTCATGTTTTCAAGCGGAGGAAGCTAATATAACACTATATATTAATTTTATTTTCTTGCTTTATTACATATTCAAGAGCGAATGAATCTTTCATTTAGTTCTTTTATTGGGAGGAATTCCAAGTTCCTCTCTAACGCAGCTATATTAGTAAGCACAGTCGCTTTTTTTAAGAGTTTTTTTGATTGTTACGGAGAGCATTGAAATCAAATCTTTCCACCTGTTGGATACTATGTATATCTCATAACTATTAACATATCTCCGCGGTCTTTCTCATTCCTCTTCTGAAGAGCTCATAATTGGAATAAGTTTAGTGCCCATTTGAGAGTAATTGCTATTAATTTAATTCTTAAGAGCCTTTGACCGAAATTTTTATCTGTCATTTTGAAGTTTCCTTTCTTTAAAACTATCAGAATTTCCATATTTAAACCAAGTACGCTATCAGTGAATCAGGTACAAAGGATGAAAACTTATTAATGTTTTTATATTATTAGCTTTTGATATTAACGTTTTTTACATTATTAACTTAAGCAGTTACAGGGCCAGCCTTCGTCTGTCTTTTAAATGTACCGGAAAAATGCCTGAAGGGAATACCAAATGTTAAATTTAAAAACTGCGCAGAATTTTACTCTGCAGAACAACTTCATAAAAAATGTATTACATATAACAAAATTACAATGAAATAAGCACTATACCTTAATAAGAATATTAATTATCCTAATAAATAAATTAATCAACTTCCCGTTGCCTTCTCTCAAGAAACGTCCAGTATCCAAGAGAAATGTTAAATTTAAAAACTGCACAGAATTATCGCCTTCATTTTTCCAAGTGGCAACAGTGCTGATTTTCAACAGTCAGCAGTCCAATATACAATTGAATGAAAAACTGCTGCCAAAACCACATTTCTAAAAGAACGAAACGATTCAAAATGATGCGATAAAATCGTAAAGATAAAATAAAAAAATATAATTCGAATTTTGAAAAATCGCTTCGAAATGCAGTGGCTCTTGTCTAGATGTACCTATATACCAAATTTCGTAGCCCTGGGTCTATTAGCTTACGCGCAGCACGAACTAAAGACACACAGACTCTTTCTTTTATTTATATGTAGAAATTATAGTTTAGTCTTTTCTAGTTGTTAGACAACCACTGCTTGTATTAGAAATGGCGAAACCTATGCAGAATGGCTCTATGAAATGAATTTGCTGAGAAGACGGAAATTCCTTTATCTTATTTCTTTGTAATTAATCACATGACTGAGAATTTAAATTATTAGATAAGTTCTTCTGAATCACTAAGGTCATTTTTGTCATCACGCGAATGTATATATTATCATACGTAGGCACAGCAGAATAAAAATATCCAGAAGAGTTGGGATCACAGCCCATTCGGATATTAGAGAAATCCGGATAAAGGGGTAATCTTTCCTCTGCAGACAAACTGTGTGTATATTTTAATACAAATAAGAGAATTTTATTGTAATTTTATTTCATTAAATTTCACACAATAAAAAGTAAAATACTTACTTACACAATTTTCTCTGCCTAACAAAAGTAGATTCTTCCTGAGAAACTTTTCACAAATCGAATGGAGTGAAACGATGAAGCATATATCATTAAATTATATCAGAAAGATATTTGAGTTTCTATACCTCTGCAATGAAGTATTTCAGAACATTCCAATTAAAGCAGAAAATCTAAATTAGCAGCAAGAACAAGAATTAGGTAATAAAAGCACAACAGACATAATTAGAAATAACCTATTCAAATTGAAAGACAGAAAGCACAGAAGGACGTTTAGAGGTTGATGGTGAAATGTTATTAAGATTACCTTATGTTATTAGGATTTCAAGTAGGGAAAGATGGTGATAAATAAATGAACGATAATTTTTCTCTTAACTAGAACTTATCGTTGATTCGTCGTAGATTGTATCTATTAGGTTATTATCCATCGATAGTTATCCATCGTGTATTCTGTATGCCTTCACCATTGTTAATACTGGAATTTTTTGTCTGCTTTGGTTCAAGCCAAAAGATTTAAAATGTGGCAATATGTTTTATTGCTTAATTTGAAACATATTGTTACGGATTTGGTATTTAAATAGTTAACGTTAGTTGAATTGTAAATTAAATGGTTTTATTTCCCGCGCAGTGCAACGCGTGACGAATATTAAAAGAAAGCTAATTGTCAATATTGTCCAGGGATTATATATAAATAATATTGTCCAGGGATTGTACTGCACGTCCCGGGCAGTACAATCCCTGGACAATATATTCTTCATATGCAATCAAAATAGTTTCCAAAATATTCTTAAATTTCTTGTTCGAAATTTATTGAAATCATTACTCTAAATTTGAACATTTGTTTTGCTTAATAAATATTTAACAAAAGTTTAATACGGTATTATTAATACCATCTCAATTGCTTGCTATTAATTCTAAAAACAACATATAGGATCCTTTTTTAGATTTAAAAAGGAAAAGAAATAATGCAGAATTTGAAATTAATATATCACTTTAATTCTAGAATTACTAATTATTTTTAATCAGAGAAGAAATTCTGTGACATATTTTATATGTCAGAACTCGCCCTCATAAATCAACAGATTAATCACCTTATGTTTATATGTTTCCAGCAAACCATGCTGCATACCATTCAAAGAAATATGCAGTAGTCTCTCATTTTACTTCAAAACTACATGTAGTTAATTGAAAACAAAATAGTTACAATTTAATGAGAAATATGATTTATAACTTCACAGGCGATAAATTTGAAATATACAATTATCATCAAAGGTGGCATTTCAAACATTTACCAAATATTATTCATCTCATTCGTAGTTCCTTTTTAAATTTATTTAAATTTATACCAGTGTGTTAGGTATTTTTAGAGCCAAAAGCATTAAATAACAATGCAAAGGCCATCAAATTTAGAATAATAATAACAAAAAAAGATATGACGCAGATGAGAGACTATTGAACTTTGTAACGAGGCATATCCCGTCATAAAAGAGAGAAATTTAATTTAAAGAAAGTTAAAGAAGTATTTAATTTAAATTTCAATAAATTAATTTAAAATAGAAGTCAGATAAATTTAAATATAGGAAATTTAAAATGAAAAATATGTACTTACATATAAATATGTACATACATAATGGGTACATACTGGGTTAATTTTTTAATTAAGAGCTATTAGATACATGCATGTAACACAGACAGCCGTTATTGTATTATATTGCTTTTGTTCCATGTTTTATTTTACTTTATATTTGATTTTATAAACAAAAAATTACAAAAAAGAAAAATAGATCCTAACAGAAAACTGTACTAAAAATATATTCTCCATTTATTTTAAAATCTGAAATAGAAACTTGAGAAAGAGAAAGGGTTAAAGTTTTGCAAAATATGAAATACAGGAAAAAAAAAAAAAAAAAATCTGAAAGCTTTTCAGATTTTGCATTACGCCCAAATTTTTTTAACGTTTTGTGTGTTACCTTTATTTATTAAATATCATGTTCATCGTATTTAAACCACAAAATTCAATTCAACAGCCATATCGCAAAATAATTTTAAAATGAGCAAGAATGAGAATTTCCGATACACAGTGTCGCGCGCCAAAGATAATTTTTTTTCCCGTTGAGTGTTGCCATTACTCGCTTTGAAATCGTTGAGTTTGTTATTCAAAAAATCATTAAAGTGTTACAAAATATGAAATTGATAATAAAAAAATTTCAAATTCCATATTTGGCCTTCCAGATGATCATAATCGGTAGAAGATTACGTTATTCAAAATATGATAGTTCTAGGTACCGTTGTTTTATCACAATGCGAGAAACACACATACATTCATGCAAACTCTTCATTATTTTATTTCTTTAGATATAACACATGGCGATAATATTTGGTGGCAACAATTTGAAAAGTGAACCGACATTTATAGTAAACCAAAGCAAAATGTCAAAACGAAAATTAATAGTTCTTCAGAGCAAAATGCCCCTTTGAACTAAAAATGCCATTTCAAACTTTAAAAACTTATTGAAAGAATTTAAATTTTCAGTTGACATTAAATACTTAAGAATGCATGATTTTTATCCCTAATGCTGGTTCCACTCAAATTTTAAAAGTTTAAGCAATTTGACTTCATTTCTTTGCCATTGACACTAAAAAATCCTTTTTCGCAAAGTACTATTTATTTATTTATTTATTTATTGCATTTTAAATAGATTTTCATAGAATAGAAATGGATGGGTGCGTATTTTAATATACGTTCTCTCTGTAATAAGCAATATTTAATAGTAAGTGTCGTTTAAAATTGCTAGAGCTCTGAAGAACAGTAATACAGACGTAAACTGGGATCAAGCATCAGGCATTCTATGCTAAATGACCAAAACTGAGAACTGAGGTTTACTTTTGTTTTTGAAACTAACGTAGTTTTAATTCACTTAACTACCTACCATTACCTTTATCTTAAGATTACCTTACCTTATCAAAAGTCTTAGAAAGCCATCATTTCTTGACTTCAAGTCAAAAATGTTCATTTCTGAATTAGTTGTTTTCTGCTTGCATATTTATTTTTATATATCTAGAAAATGGTCAAAATATCAACTTTTCAGTAGCTATAGCTATGATTTTTTTAATACACTGGAAAATCTTTAAAGCTGTCAATTTAATAATTAAAAAGTTATTAGTTTTTAAAGTCAGGATTAAGGAAACAGTCTCTTTAAAGGGTTGCTTTTCGTAGTGTCAAGTCTGATTAAATATGGAATTTCACTGAGCTCTCTGTTCACGACCACCCTTTGAAACTGAAAATGACCGGTTTTATTGAGAATGGAAACTACATTGGCAATGAACGTGATTTCTCTCAAACGATTACCTTCACAGAAGACCACAAAGAATTCCCTATAATTTATTTTATGATGCCGAAAAGAGTGAACAAAATGAAATGATGTTAGCAATAAAAGTGTTTAGTTAAATGCTCACTCCTTTGCACTTAATATATGGGAAGTATTTTAGGTACACTTTAATTCACTTGTTTGAAAAAGTACTGCACAAAGGATTCACAGATCTGCTATTAAACTGTTTTTACAGCTCAAAACTTTATTTTTTCGTGTACTACTAATATTTTTTTCGTGTTTATTCATGTTTGAAAAATGAAAAGTTTTTTTTTCGGAGGAGAGGAGGAGGGGCGGAGGTTAAGATAGAGGTTTGAAAGTCTTTGTGCATGTGTATTTATTTTTCTTTTCTTCTTCTTCTTTTTTTTTTTTTTTTTTTTTTTTTTTTTGAAAGAATACTTAATACTATTTAATTTATTATTTCGTTTCCTCATTATGCATGACAACAAAATATTAAATCTTATTAATTTATTTAAAATGTTTATTAAATGTAAAGTTTTATGGGAAAAATCTAAGATTCCATGCACAATCATGCATAATATATTTAAAGGAATGCATGAAAAATTATTTAGAGTAAAAATATTAAACGAGTAGCAGTAAATTAAAAACAAAATAAGTAAAATGTTAAAATATTAAACAGTAGTATTATAAAACAGTAAAATGCTATTAAACAGTAGCAGTAAATTACACAATGAGGGTATTTGCTATAATTTTAAGTAATTTTACAAAAATTTAATTTAAAAATGATTTTTAAAATCACGTATGTAATTTATTTTTAAATTATGTTGCAACACATCTTTTACAATAAAATTCTAAAATAAATGTTGGAACGCTTTTCTGTTCTTTAAAACTAAAAAAGTATCGGTACACCTTTCTTTGGAGAGGAACGAGGAGAACCTGGAAAAATTACCCTTCTTTGGAGGGAGAAAGGACCCGGGAAAAATTTATGCAAAAATGGTAAATAATTATTGCCACTATAAATAATGAATAAAAATGAAATTGCTACTATAAATAATGAAATACATGAATAAAAAATAAATAATATACTAAAAACTGTTTGTATGTTGGAGAAAGGTAGCTATAAGTTTAACATCGGTATCGCAATTGTCATAAATATTCATGGGAATTATACCGCAAAAAAAGGACTATGCTGATTGCCGCTTCTAAACTACGGCTAAAGGTACCCAAACATCTGTGCAAGCAACGCTATTATAGTCTGTTACTATAAAATAAGCACTTCAAGGCCGTTCCCTGCTCCCACCGTTTGCGATCGTAATTTATGTCGTCATGACTGCACAGCATTTATTTGCTCACTCCGTTTGAGGCTGTAGTTGAAGTCAGTCTTCATTTGCTCGTTTTATCAGATTTTTTCGCGTGCATTTGAAAGCTGAATTAGATCAAACAAGCTATGTTTCAAGCTTAATTACTTAGAACTGAAATTCCAGTAATTAAGTAATTAATTGTAAGTAATTAATCCATTTTAATTTGATCTTTACTTAGGTTCTATTGTCTAATTCAGCGTTCTACTGTGCAGTTTTGGTATAGGGCAGAATCGAAACATGCTAAACGGAATTGAAGAAGGGAAAAACTCAAGCGAGTCATCTTTCTTCCTCAGCTGTTGTTCCTACGGTTACGAGTCAAATCGGGTTACGATTTAAATCCTGAAGTTCCTGTTTTAGGGTAACAGATCACAGAACTGCTCATGAAGTCTAACAATAGTAAGAAAAACCTCGCATTCATTGCTTTTACTGCGTAGTGAGGCGTCTGAAATATGAGTGACAGAAGTAGTATTTAAGCAATAGAAATACTTAGGCAATAAAATATCAGGTATAGATCTTTAAATTATTCTTCAGTCGAAGGGTAGTTTATATTTTAAGAGCTAAGAAGAAATCTGACAAGTAAAAAATTAGAAGTAATCCTCGAAGATTTAACGACTAATGAGCGATAATCGCAAATATATATAGCAAATTTTGGTTTTTTTGCGGCGATTTTACAGGATACTGATAGATATTTCCAGTTTAAAAAGAAATTCTGAAATCTTATTTGCGTATATGAAAAACATAATTTGAAAATTTGCCTTGGAAGAAACACTAGAACTGCAAGGAGATACGTATTCTGCAGTTACTTGTTGATCAGGAACTAAAAAACTTATATTGAAAAATCTTCCGTTTAAGCCTAGAAATTAGTAACTATAGCTGTCAGTTACTAGCTGTTTAATTAGATGTAGAGGTTTGTGATTCAATATTAATGCACTTTCATTGCTGATTTACCACTGGCCATATTTCGAGGGAACTGTGCACATTTATCTTTAATTTAGTGTAAAATGGAGCAGAAAGTCTAAATTTGGAGTGAAAATATATTCTCTATTATTCTGAAACCATACGAAATTTCAGAAAGGTAAAAAATATTCATCAGTATTCAGTTTCATTTTCGTACCGAATGGCTTAAAAAAATTATCAGATATTTATTTGACAGTTAATTCTTTTAGGGTGCTCTAAAAATAAATAAAATAACAAATGAAGAAATGTATGAAAATACAAAAAAGATTAAAATAATTATAAAAATAGTGAGAAAATGTTAAAAGAATAATAAATAAGAAAGATGCGAATTGAATGAAATTTCTGTAAATTGCAGGTAATTATTAAACCATATGAAATATACAAATGTATTTTATTAATTCAAAAGTATTTTAGATTCTTCTAATTGTGTAAAAGAATAAATTTAAAGTTATAGACTAAATTTTAAACTTAATAGCCTAATAATAATTCTAAGCCTAATAATCCTGGTACTTATTATGAAAAAATTTTCTCTTATATCTAGAAGATTGCCACATTTTGTTTTTAAATTTACGTGTGCTAAATAATTATTACACTTCTAGTTTAGACATTTCTAAGTCAAAAATATGCATGTTCTGTGAAGGAAATGTATCAGACTGCACTATATATATATTAATCCATTAATCATGTTTCTTCCAACTTGTTGTAACTTCTTACCTAGTTAATTGCAATATAATTAAGATAGATTTATTTTTTGATATGGGGTAGGGCCTTGTAGCCCAGGTACGCGGGTGTTATACCCCTCTACTGGAGATTTATTTGCACTAAATATTAGACATGATTTTAATTGGAAAAACTTTTATAGAAAGAGCATTACATTTTTGCATTGTGAATTCTTTCAATATATCGATTAGGTGGATTAATAGTTTTTAAATCTATTCGCTGCATAAATTTTGAAAAAGAAGTTTACGGTAAATGCATGGTAGCATTCAAAGTCTTTTAAATTGCTGAATACCATGCGTAGCTTGTGATATCAAAACGTTTAACTGCAAAAATATGTCGATAAAAGTAAAGACTCTATCTTAGAACTTTCATTTCTATGTATATTAAGTGAAGAAGAAGGGGGAAAATCGACGTTTCTTCTCCCCGTCTTTAATATGAGTTCTTAGGTGGCAACCGTAAGATTGAGCTTTCAGGAAATTCTCAATAAAACTCTAGAAAAAGGAACTGCAATATTTTCGAAAACCATGCTTTCGAACCATATTTGTTCACTTCCTTTTCATCCTTGACGAATTCGTGTAAAAATTCTCTTATTCGTAGGCAATTGTGCTTGCTATTTTCTCCGTTATTTGCTGTTGCCACTGACTCACAATTAATGTTTGTTCGGCATCGTGCAGGCTTTTCTTGAATAATGGGCCGTAGTGTTGCATGAAGAAGTATAAGTTATTTTTCCGACAGCAACGAACTTCAGAATTGCAATTTTCTATGACTTACCAGAGGTGTACTAAATATTTTTCATAAACGTCAATAAGCGAGATTAAAACCTGTTTTCGAATTTTCATCTAAGCATTTGAATTTCTTGCTTTTACTGAAGTTTAAATTTTTGAACTTCAGATTTATTGGTTATATAAAACGTATATAAGAGTTAAATTTTGATGTTTAAAAATATAATTTATTATAAGAACTAGAATACATAAACTAGAAAAATATAAATTGAATACATTATGAAGTGTCAGATAATGTAAAGTGCAATAAAATATACGATCTGTTAAAAGATTTTATTAATGAATTATCGAGTTGGCAAAGAAAGTAATTTCGGTTTTTTGTGTGAAATAAAACTCAGTTAAAATGCACTTTAAGCAGTCAAAATATTTTCCATTCCATTCGATGACCTTTTGCAATCTTTATGATAACTTCTTAATTCCGCTCTCATAAAACTTCTTCTCTTTATCAGTAAAAAGCTCAATTAAGTGCGATTTGAGGTCATCGTTGTTACTGTAATATTTACTACTTAAGAAGTTTTTTTAATTTCAAAATAAATGGTAATTTGTTTGTGCAAGATTGGAGCTATATGACGAATACTGCACCATTTCACAGCCAAGCTCCTTCGTACGTGTTGCTAAAGATGTAGGAAGTCTCCCATTGTTGTGGTGGAACACGATTCCTTTGCGATCTTCCAACTCTGGCCTTTTCACTGTGGTAGCTTCCTCCAATTTAATATAAATTTTTGCCAATAAACATTTGAGTTGATCGTTTGGTTGCTTGGAAGCAGCTCAAAATACACAACACTTTTGTAATCTCACCAAATTGGCAGCACAATCGTTTTCTGGTGCAATTTAGCTTTCGATGTGATTTGTACTGATTCATCATGCTTGGACCATGATCATTTTCGATTTATGCTATAGTAGACTAATTTTCATCACCAGTGAAAATTCCTTTACAAAACTCATTGAATTGCGTATCGCAAATATTGATTCGTTGTGTTAAGTGAATTTCTTTCAACTCATGCGGAACTCAAAAGCTACGCTTATTAACAAGTCCAAGACATATCATGTGATTTTCAATTGTTGTGTGTGATACATTCAGCACTTTTTTAATCTCTCACACAGTTATGTGATAACTGGATTTAATTATGGCTTTAATTTTTTCACCATCAACTTCAGAAAGTCGGCTAGAACGTTGGTCAATTTCAAGTGAAAAATATGCAGAATGAAAGTTTTTAGCCCAGTTCTAATGCATACATTCTGTTATACAATCAATACGATAATCTTCACATATCTCTTTCTAAGCCTCAGCTGCTTGTCGTTGTGACTTATGTCACTTGTCTGAGCGTAACAGAACAAGCCACGAAATTCATCGTGGCAAGGAGTGCAAGATTGCGCCTGTCGTTGGCAAGCGCCTTGAGCACCATACAGGTGACCGTTCGACATCGCTGAGTTTCGCCCTCAATTTTGATGGAGAGCACCCTGGGGGAACGGGTCTCCCAACCTTCTTCCCACTTCTCGATAGGACTTTTGGCTTGCCGAATATTTATAATTTCTCCATGCTGCACGGACATTATACATTTACAAATATCTATGCCTTCTCCGGGATTCGAGCCTGGGTGCTTTGGTTCTCCAGTAGGCTCCCCTAGCCACTATACCGTCTGCGAGGCACCTCAGCTGCATTCTTGCCTCTACGAAAATAAAAAAGTAAAATACGTTGAAAATATTTATTTTTGCACTCCATGTTAAAACGGACCATAGACTAAGAATTGCGTACAAATATACTACTCGAAATCCGTTTCTGTAGCAACCTAAAGTGTCAGTTGCCAAATCTCAAAGGAAAAAAAAAAAAAAAATTATTGAAAGAAGAATGACAAAACGAACATAACACTATCACTTTGTGCAAACCGAAATTACCCTCTTGCTAACCCAAAAGTATGAATGACTCATTTGTTTAATTTATGTGAAATACAATTTTATTTATTATGTCATTTAAAACTGCAGGACCAGAAGGAGTTTATGAATAAGGTATTCCTTATTCGGTTCCTTCTTTCTAAGTCTCCTTTTGATGGAAAACTTCCATATAAAAAGATTGGAATTTTCTGAAATGAATATCCGGAACTTATGACAATAGAACTTATGAAATTAGCATCAACGAGTTTCTTTTCTGTGTATTTATTCCTCATGTCTCTAATTTCTGTTATAATTTTTAGACCTATGCTTAGTTAATTTAAAGACTGGTGAGGCGCCGAATGATTGTACGACCATTTTTTTAATTTTAAAAACTTTTTCTAAGGCAGAAAACACTACACTGATGTAAAAAATCTTTGTGTGCGCAGTAATACAATTTACCACTAAGTATTTGAATGGAAACTACTTAAATGGAAAACTTGATCTCCTGTGTAGGCATGACAACACTACTAAAATGTTATTTTTTGATAAGCTTGATGATAAACTTAAATACTTTCTATAATATAATAATTAGTTATGAATCATTTATGCTATTGCTGCATGCAAAATACATATTTTTTCACGGGAGAATATAGAAATTATCAGGTGCAGAATTATTGTATAATGCTAAGTTTAGATATTTTTGCAAAATTATTGTTAAGGTAAGTACCAGACCGTGAAATGTTTGTGAAAACTTACAGTTTACCATGCAACTAATTAACTACTCTGCGAATTTTATTATTTTTTGGCTTTAAAATTATTGTCTAAATTATAGTACATGATAGTACCCATATTATCTGTAATAACATATAAGTATTATATGTATTTTAGGGACATCTTGTATTCTGCATTATTTGCGATTGTGTGAATTTGTCGATAACGCTGAATGCTGCAAACATGATATTCGTATAACAAACCTTGACATAATTCATAATTGACAAATTGCTCAACTAAAGCGTTACTAGTAGTAAATACAGTAATAAGAAAATGTACCTTACTCAAAACTAGTGTTCAATGAAATGACAGAAAAATTCAACACTGTAAATCTCTCACTCAGATTGCTTTTTCACCCATATTAAAGAGAATTTAAAATTAATAATGTCTCAAAAATTGGAAATCAAAATATGTTACGAAAATTGGCATAATTTCTTAGTTTAGAATATACAGAGTCATCATACAAAATGCTCTTCTTTGCAAATGTTTTAACCTTGTATTTTTCTTCATACGTGTATCGCGCCAACGCTATTTATGGTATTTCAGTGTGGCACTCAATTTGAGCTGAGGAAAAAAGTGGGTGTTGTCATTCAAAAATTTTGAAATTCTTTCACTGTATCTATAACTTTTAGAACTCTATTCTATAAAATCACTCTCAGTCTGGAGCGGGATACCTTCAAATAATAATATCTGAAATTTCGTTTCGAATGGTTGATCGGATAAGCCGATGGGGATTCATATACCGGTGAAGTTTTTTTATGACCACCATACTATATAGCCATTGAACGTATCATCAATTTTTCCTTTTTCTAATTTTGATTTTACGACTATATTTTGTAGAGATATTTATTTTCTGCGAAAATAATGCAAACTCAATATAAAACTGATCTGAATAGGCTTTGTAATTTCTATATGAAGGTTTTTATGGAAGATTAAAAATGATTTACCTTTAAGTTTGTGAGATCATTTTTATACTATGGATATCTTACGCATAATTACTTTATTTACAGATTTGTTCCTTTTGCATATTAATTTTTAATTTTTTTCCTCCACAGAGCCAGCATACAAAGGTGCCTGGGGGTCTCCCTCACCAACCCAAGCACAAGGTAACACTTTATGAATACACATATTTAACTTTTACTTTTAAACTTGAAGACTGAATTGCAGTTTATGCCAATGCAATTTGGCGGTTATAAAGGAAAATATTTTTTTTTTCAGAAGTTAAGTGAGTAGATGGAATGCAGCCACCCACGTGGGTTAAATTTATTATTTAATACTTAAATAATTCATCTTTAGGTAACTTCCAAACTTTGATTTTGTTTATGTAGAATGCTTTGAGTACTTAAGATCTCATCTCAAATGCTGTTCAGATTAAGGTATATTAGACAATACAAATTTTCATAAAAACATTAAAATCTGCATATTTTAGAAAATATCAAGTTTAAACTCAATATTTTATATTTGAAAACAATATTTAGACTAAGGAAATTAGATAGACATATATTTCAAAAGAAACTCGAAGGGAACTGAGAGGGTCTATAAGTTTTTCAGACGCTACATAATGAAGAAACGAATACATACTCTTTTGATCAGCAACAGTTAACCCGACTAATCAAAAGTCAAATTAGAGCATTTAGAGTGGGGGAGGGGGGGTTTGAAGTCAAAGATTGAAGAAAAATCTTGCGATCTTCAAATTACTATTTAAAATCACGAAGAAGAGATTACTATTAAAAGTTTCAAAAGCATAAAAAAATTAAAGTAGTCTAATATTACATATACGTATATTCAGTTTTTTTCCTTTACGGAATAGAATAGCTACAGTTGCCAGTTCATAAGAACAGATATATGCTATTGAATAAAATTTAAATTAAATAAAAAAAATAGCTTTCATTTTAAACGCTGTGGTATTTGCTTCTGAACTTACATTTTGAAAGCAAAATGGTATAAATAAAAAAATTAAAAATTCAAACTGATGATTTGGGGGGGGGGGTAATAAAAGGTTTTAGATTAGACGATCGCCAAAGGGGTTTGTAAAACATTTTGCAGGTGAACTTCTGCTGTTGCACTTATTCCTCCTAACCCCTTTTTTGTCTTTTTAGCTTTATTATTAAGTATCGATTTCTTTGTGCTTACGCCATATACAATTCAACAACAAAATTAAAACAATTTTAAAAGCAGCATAATAGCATATGTTTATAATTCTCGATGCAGTGTTAAGTATTGGCATAATAAATTTTCTATTTTTTTCTTCTTTCTCAGTTTATCATTTCCATGTGCACTTTTTCTAGCAAGATGACTTACAAAACTTTTTTTTTAAATTTTAATATTAACGTTTTATGTGTTAACTTTATTTATTAAATATCACGCTCTTCGCAATGACGTCACATAAAATTAAATTGAAGAGCAAATCCCAATTATTTAAAAACAACTTATCTTGATAATTTCCGACGGACAGTCTCAGTAGAGATAATATTCTTTTATTATGTACAGTGTTGCCACTACTTGCTTCCAAATTGTTGAGTTTGTTTATCAGAAATTCATCAAAAATTTACAAAATATGAAATAAATAATAAAAAATGTATAACATCATTCTATGAAAATAATGAATATTTATAAGTAGATAGATCATAAATTAAATGCGCTTTATTATTTAAACTAATCCGATTCAAAAGTAAAGATTAAATTTTCGTAAGAACTGGATCTATTGCTTTCAGATAGCTTAGTTTGTTAATCCACAACAGAGAGATTCAGCTTAAAGATAAAATCGTAGATTTTGACGACGACAGACTGACGGCAACAGACTCGAATGAAAATGTTCTGACGGCAACAGACTCGAATGAAAAGTGAAATAACACTTTTATAGTGATTCGTCGCAAAATCTCATTTCAAGACTAATAGGCCTTTTGCGCTTGTAAATGTATCTATATACATATAAAGATGAATCTATATGCTACTGCAAAATTTAATCATAACCATCAGATAATATTTTGGGTGCTGAGGAAAGTGAGCAAAAGGAGTAGATTAAAAATTTTCAATCATTGTGTTATGGGGATTCGAAACGTATTTCATTTATAAGACTTATAATACAAAATAACATTTATTGCAAAATACGGTGAAAAATATAAATAAAATTACTACTCTTTAAGTGATAAATTTAGGCTTATTGAGTAACGCACGTTTACCATATCAAAAATAGATGAAAGATAATATGCATCGTAAATGGACGTCAGTAAGGTATTTCGACGACGCATAAGATCTTTATAAATAATATCTTAAATAAATTTGCCACAGATAGGATTTTTATCGCAAGCAGAAACTTCATGATATTAGAAAGACAGAGGAAAGGAAAGTTCAATAGGAACAGAATATTCTTCCCTGTATTCGCATAAAATAATTAATACTATATTAGAATCCTTTGCGCTTCTCAAGGCTATCAGTTAACATTTCACCTTTTCCTAAAAGAATGGTAAAATGGAATTCAATCTAAAGTTCTTTTACAGCAGATTTTTGTTATATTCCCGAATTTTTTGGAAACTGTGAGAACGATATTTTTTTTGTGGAATATATTAAAGGTGACTTGTCCGAATCACCTAACCATCTTGAATATCAGAGTTTTCGCACCAAGTTCTTCTAGATGAAAGGTTTAAGTCTTCTGACTGTTGTTTGTGTTGAGTAATCTATGAGCGATGGAGTGGTTAAGCCTTTTCTAACCTTCAAATATTTTAGGCTAATAAAAGTAATTAAATACAAAAAATGTATTTTAATGCCTATATGTATTTTAAATAAAATTAAATTTAATATTAACACTATGACTGTTCCATATATTCCATAATTAAATAATCACATTTAGGGCAGAATCACTAATTAACAAGAAAATGCAAAATAGGCATAATTTAGTTTTGTTAAATTGCTTATAGATTTTTCATTATGGGCATGTAATGCATTTCTTAAACCAGTAGTTCTCAACCATTTTCTCTGCATTTCCCTTTTCATTATTAATAGACCATTAATCTCCCCCTCTCCATTCTATATATTGTCTTGTCTATATGCTGTAAATAGAATCATCCACATGTATCAAAATACTGTAAAGAATATAGTAATAAAATTGAAAGTATACTAACAGAAATTTTACCCATAATTGTTACCCAGTGGATAAACGGCCGTCTCGAATACGCGCCCTCTCGAATGCGCGCCGAGTGGGATGACCACTACACTACGAAGGCATGCTAAAAAAGCGGTTATTTGGCACTTGAACCACAAGCCTCTCGAATACGCGCCGAGCGTGCTGACCACTGCACTATGAAGGCATACTTAGAAGGCAGGAGAAATACCTTATATGGTTGTAAAGCATTCTCGCCTTCCCCACTAAGTGCTGTAATGGTGTAATTGGTAGCCCGTTCAAACAGCAGTCATGAGATCCATGGTTCGAATCCCAGTGAAAGCCTAGTGATTTTTTTTCTTTCTCGGGAAAAAGTCTAATTCGTTTTCACTTCTACATTGATGCCCGACTTAAAGTATGCTAAACGATAATTTGTCATTATCCGAGTTTGGTCCGTTTCCACTCCCCTCTCCCACGTCACCCTTTAAAGGAGGATATAGGAAATGTTTGCCTTTTCCATTTGTAGTTTTACTGATGTGACTGAAAACATGTACCACTACCATGGGAATATGTGGAATCTGAGGAAAGCATAAATGATTTTCGCTATTCCTGCTTCAGAAAAAAACTAATAGTCCTAAATGTTAATAAAAAAGAAAGTACTTTCAATTTAAGGATAGGAGGTAATCATGCCTTTAATGTGAGTAATCTAATGAATTTAAACAACTTATCCATAATTTTAAATTTGGTCTTGCCAAATAAATGAAAACCGTTTAATTCATGAACTTTCTGGGAAACTTCTTGCTAAAGTTTTGATTTTTTACGATTTTATAGTTTATCTGATGAGCAGTAAGCAGGCAAACGTATCTATTTAGGCAGAGTAGTGAATGGCTCGATAATATTAAAATTAGAGTATATCAGTGACAATCCTGCGAATCTATAAATATAACTGTCGATTATGTTATTGCAGAAAGGATATAAGAAGCTTTTGAAAGTACTAATTGAAGGTATTTCTAAAACTTTGCAAGACAAGACGCAAAAGTTTATTCAAAATTTTAACTCTGTTTGTAACACAGTGTATCTGTTGTATTGTGCTGTAAGTTGTTGACATATCCAGCTGTTATCTTCAAAGATCTGTAAACAGAATCTATATGTAAACGCGAATTGAGTTTTTACGTTTTGTGTTGTAAAGTGTCTAAAAGTCTTAACAAAGTAACCAAATCTTTTATCTCCAGCCAACCTATATGTATATATATATATATATATATACGTAAGGAAGGTACTGTTTTCGTATATATATATATATATATATATATATATATATACGTAAGGAAGGTACTGTTTTCGGTCCAAAAATTTGATCGCAAGTTTTCAGTGCGTAAGCAGGAATTAAGGTCCCCACAACACAGTGCTCTCTGTTTTTATTATGATATATTTGTGTGTATCTGACTGAGTGTATGAGTGTGACGATTTTTTTAATCCACGATAATTCTTATGCCAAACTTCCAAAAGTTTCAATTTTCCATATTTAGGCATTTTTCATTCACATAAAGAGTTGGTTAGATTCTGAAGAAACTTGGACAACCAAAAGTGGCACTTTACACTTGAAGTCCTTATCAGCTTTTAATGGACAATGTTAAAGGAAATGGCACTTTACTTGAAGCCCGTAACAGTTTTTAATGTAAAAAAGTATTAAAATATAATCTAACATCTTTTAGGTTTAGTATTTAAGACTTTTATATCAATGAGAACAGCATACTAGATTTTGGCTTAAGTTGGTAAACCTGAAATGATACGTTTCTGGAAGCTCTGAAGAAGTTATTGTAAAAAAATATGTTATGATATAATCACAAACTGCACATAACAATACCAACAAGATTTTGATCATATATGACAAAGTGATGCTTAGAACTCTTAACAGATTTTCTGAAAAAATATAGAATTACTATAAGAGTTCATTCCAAAATAAAGCAGGGTATATTAAGGCTGTTTCTCTTATTTTTAGACATGATATGCACATGAGTAAACAGCAAATTCGATGATATCAGAAAGCATGGTATGCACTATTCAGTCGTAATTCCAAAAAACTAACGGGGATTGTTTAGTTATACCTAAATAACGCAAGGGTATACGTGCAGATAAAAACGAATTAAGATTTCTTGATTCTATAGCGGTAACAAAGAAGAAAAATTAAATTATGGTATTCATTTCAAAGCATTTATTTTGAACATATTATTATGGAACAATAAATTAGATTTTTTTTACAAACCATTAACCGCAAGTAACATTTCACTCAAATCTCGTTTCTAAAGCATTGGATTGGTGGGATGGCATGTGCAGGCCACATAATGTTTTTTAAAGATTATGCCCTTGACGTATTGCAATTTGTTTCAATCCTTTTATAGCAGCGAAACATAGGGATGTCCTCAGTACATTTTCTACATGTGGAATGTAAAACCTTACTGGACAGATTGCGTAGATACGTTCTATTCCATAATGTGAAACTTCTCCTTAAAGTTTAAGGTATTTCTCCCGCTTTCCTAGCGTGTCATCGTGGTGTAGGGGTCAGCACACTGAGTCGGTATTTCAAAGGTCCGTGGTTCGATTCCCGCCGAAGGCGTTGTTAATTTTTCATCTTTACAGCTTTAAAAATACCCTAATGTCTCTACAGTGGCGCCCGAACTAAAAAGGGTTGTGGATGATGACTCTCCACACCCAGGATTTGTCGATTCGGTCTCCTAAAAACCCCAGTCGTCCTTTAAAAAAGGGAATATATAAGGTATTTCTCCCGCTTTCCTAGCGTGCCTTCGTGGTGTAGTGGTCAGCACAGTAAGCCTGTATTTCAGAGGTCCGTGGTCCGATTCCCGGCGAAGGCGGAATTTAATTGTTAATTTTTCGTTTCTTCTGCTTCCAAAAATTACCTAATGTCTCTACAAAAGAATACCATTCAACCAACCTATTCAGAAATTTGTAAGAGCTAATGAAGGAAATGAAATATGCTCTAGATGTTTTAAGGCTAATATTGATTAAATTCAGAGTTAATAGAATAATAATAAAGTGCTTTAGTTTAATAATAATAAATAATACAAAACAATAATAATGAAGTGTTTTATTCTAAACTCAAGGTTTCATAAGTTCAGTATTAAAGCTTTTTAAATTTCAAATTTATATGCATAGCGCATTTCGAACATCAGTTATTGCTCTTATAAAAATAAGATGCTTTGATATTTATTCAAAACCTTTAACCTTTTAATTATAACTGAGAATTATTGAGCCACCAAGATTTTTAATTAACCAAGTACAATCTTTAATCTTCTGTAATGTAATTCTTGCATTCGCTATCTGATTCCAAGCACCTACTTAAGTGAAGGTAGATTTAAACCGGACTTTTTCTTCATTAATAACCACGTAAAACAAGCTACAGGTCTACCACTTTGAAGTATAACATTTGAGAAGTCTAAGGTACATATTTGTGATATTATGCAATGCACAACTTAATAGAAAACTTCATCACGAAACACCAATTTTAAATCACGTTTGTGAGAATGAATTCTTTGGAGTTCTCTAGTCACAGCCATGCTGAACAAGCTATGAAAGTCAAAATCGATCGGGTTAGAGCGGAGAAGGGTATTTTCTGTTCGAAAAAGCCGCAGGTGCATGTGATACTCCGGCAACAAATTCGGTTTGCTTACCATTGTCTGCGTAACTCAGGTGACGGCGAACAATTTGCGCCACTACAAACAGATTAAGGGGGAAGTTAAAATGAGATTTCTAGAGGAAAAGGCCTTTGCCAAATGAGAGCAGTAGCAATAGCATTCATTTTTGTTTGTTTCCTTCTGCTGATTATGGAATAAGGAAGCAGCATTAAGTTCTTAATGTAATGAAATTTCTAAATGTAATCTGTGATAAATTTGGAGCTGAAATTTATGATAATGCGTCTTGTGCAAATGAAATCCTTCTTTTATAAATCTAATTTATTACATATTTGCTGTTTTGGATTTATAAATAAATTAGGTTTTTGATATCGTAATAATCAAAACAAAATAATTCTGATTTGTTTTAATACACTTAATACTCTACATATAAGATTTGCAAAACATGTGCAGTACCGATGGAGATATCCTGAAATATCTTTTATACTTCCATCTAGGCAGCATAAAATTTAATAACAGGAATCTTTGTCTTCTATTGAGAATGAGAACCTTTATCTTCTGCTCAGGCTGATGAGAATAATAATTTCCTATTTCCTTTTAAGCGCCTAATTTAAGAATAAAGAAAAGTTTATGAAAATACGCAACATTTTTTCGTATTAAAGAAACCAAGCATGGCATTTTAACTAAATTAGTTTCACATCTGATACATTAACATACAGTTTTTGAGGTTTCCCAAAACTAACTTGACCTAATGTAATGAGATACAATTCGATGACTTCGGAGATCACGTGACTTATGTATAGCTTATGTAAACAAACAATGCAGATGACCTCAGAGATCACTTAACGTATGTATAGCTAATGTAAAGAACAACGTCATTCTTCCTCTTCTTCTCTTGTGGAATGTATCTCATTGCAATAAGAGAAATTAAAAATATATATTCTAATTTGCAACTTACATATAAAGGGTCATAATAATTTTATATTTTCGGATACAACTATTTTTAGACCAAATTTTATTTTTCTAAAGATTGTTTATAAAGAAACGTTTATATTATGATTTATACAAAATACACTTTGATATTTCAATTTACTAATTTGAAAGTTTAATTTACCATTTACAGATTAACACACTATACGTAACAGTAACTCTAAGATTTATAGAGTACGTGACAGTAACTCTAATATTTATAGATTTTAAGCCTTGAAAGTCAAGAACATATTTACGAAAGAAACATATTTATCAATGGATTAAGACTTTAAAATCCACTTTTGGCATTTGCAAATTGTTTACATGATGATTACAAGAAAGTCTAATCCAGCAGTTAAAAAAGTGTTTCGTTTAAGTCTAGATATTTAATTGGTTTATAATCCAATAATGAAAAATAATGCTTCCTCCATTTACAGAACATCTCATATTTGACAGGCATGGAAAAACATTCATTTTGAAGCATTCAGAATACCTCATGATATTTGAGAAAAGTTGGTCATAAATGAGAAGGAAAAAAAATTAAGAAAGAATTTATTAAACTAAATAAAATTATTTCTTTACAAAGGATTTTTATTTATAATTCTTAATCTAAATCTGTTCATTCTTTACCTAAGTATGACGGGTGAGTTTTCGTTTGAAACCCGAATTAACACAAAATCAGATTTTGAAGGAAAAATATTCTATTATATATAAATATGTCTTATAGAAAATTTATCTCTTTAAAATTTGAAAAGCTAAAAAAATAGAAGAAGGGGCGCGGTAAGCCTTACAGAATGATAAAAAAAAACAAGTCGGCATTAAAGAATTTTAACGTGCAATATTTTGCTTGAACACTCTAAATTATACCTCATTAAAACTTAATAAAAGAATAGTTGATAGGCTAGTCTGAAAATACATCCGTCCAAGAGAGCATAATAAAGATAATTCTAACTTCATATATTTAGATGTTAAATATATTAAGTATTTATTGATCTAAAGGAAGCACGTCAATTGTGAATTGCTTATTTAATTATATCTTGTCAAAATTATCTATGGTGCATGATGCTTAAATAATGGGACTGTGTATTTTAAAGCCCTGTAAAGCTGACAGTTCGGAACTATGCTATATTTTGAAGAAGTATTAGGAACTTACTTTATTATTATTTTTAGCGTTAAGAATAAAGCATAGAACTTTTGCTTTGATGCTTGTGTCCATTCAGTTGAAAATCTTCTTTCCAAACGCGTTGTACTGCACGGAAATCCAATTTATACTGGTCGCTTGCTGCAATTCTAACATTAAACAAATGTGTGCACTCAACTTCCCACTTTATTTTGATCATTTGTGAGTATTACCGCTTTCGAGAATTAAAAATTCCTCTCGAAAGAATATTTTTTCATTTAACATCAAAAACGGCAAAGAACTGCAACGTCCTTTTTTACAGCAATACCAGAAGCAGATCTCTATAAGTCTTTTCTTTCATTAGTTCACAGAATCATTGCTTTCATTAATGCAGACAGATCATATTTCGAGTAATATGCATCGATATAACTTACTTGTAAATTATTCTTAAAAATACAATCCTGTTATTTAAATGTCTTACTGCACCATTTACTACATTTACGAAATCATTTATTTATGAGATAAATAAAAAGGATTGTATCTGTGCAAGCCCATAAATATGAGTGTGAAAGTTCAATTCGAAAACTGAAATAGATTATACTTATGATATTTTTATATTGGTTTCCTACAAGAATTTCTTCAAACATACTCTTAAGAAATGTAAAGGTCACTACAAAAATATTTATTAACGTATGTAAACGTAATTTAGACCTTCTCTACAAAGCTTGTGTCAAAAAATTGCGTTTAAAAAACTAAAAGATGTTTAAGCCATTATGTTAAAAGTATTAAGAATGATACAGGACTTTTTACTCATCATCTGTTATCAAACCACTTACTTCTGTTACCTACTTCAGGGTTTATCACCCAGGAGAGTTAATGATCTTGAAAAAACACATTTTAACAAAAGTTCCAATTTTCTCCTACCAAGATAATATCTTATTCATATATCGATTATCTTATTAAGGAAGAAACAATACTGGTACAATATATTAGGAGCATGAATAATTATGGATGAGTGTAGTTGTAGCTGTCATTGGTTATAGATTTTAACACCAGTAATATCAATAGATTTTATCCCCTTTCTGCCCGGTTTTGATCAGAATGTTCAGGGAATGAGGGCCAAAATTTTCACATTCCTTTTCCTGCATAACCGTCTTTCCAAATCTCCTGCCGATAGATATCAAGAACAACTGTTCTGCAAAGATACTGCAGTCAAGAACTTCCACGAATATTCATGCTTAAAAGGCCTTTCTGTTATATGTTTACCAACATATCAGCATCTGGTTATCACCATGCCAGTTGAGAGACGCAATATAATTATTTGCTATTAACTTGTCTTCTGAAGATGAATTGGAAAGAAATGGATCATAAATAAATTTTCAGAGTGCAGTTTAGAAGTATTTTTATACTATGACCAAATTCTCTAACCTAAATAAAAGTAACTCTTCCTTTCTTCGTTTTTGTGATGTATAAATTTTACTGCATACTCTACATAGACTAATAATTGTAAACAATTTATTTTCTATTTAAAAAAATTCTGAAAAGTTAAGAATAAAAGGTTCAGAAAGGTGCTTTATATTATATTAATAGAAAAATGATCTAATCTTCAATTAAAAAAGAGAAACCTTATTTCATTTATCCTGAAACTGTAAATTCTCGTGTGAATATTATATGCTGCTTTTGTTACTGATCCCCTTGATCTGACCCTCATTCACATCAGGCCCATGAATTTTATCGTGGTCAATAGGCAAGGGGTAGCGCTTGTCTTTGGCCTACAATTAGGCCTTGAGCACTCTATAAGTGACAATGTGAGACTGCTCAGCTCTGTCCCAGTGTTGATAGAGAAATCCTTGGGGGACGGATAAAAGATCTTCCACTCCAATTCGGCCTAGCATCAACTTATAGAGAGGACTTTCGGCTGAATATTTTTTAACTGTCCCCATGATGCAAAGACACTATACACTTACGAACCCCCACTCCCTCTTCAGGATTCGAGCACCGGCGCAAGGCTAAGCCAGCAGATTCTCCTGCCATAATGCCAACAGATAAATTAAATCAATTGAAAAACAATTGAAAACACGAGGAACATAAAGACAACAGAAAACATAAGGAGTATAAATAAAGGCAATTCAAAATATTCGACAATAATGTCATAAATTAATAGTCAATATTTATATAGCGAACTAACCGTTCGAAATGCGATAATGAACAGAAATTTCTGTGATCTTTATAAAGCATAATAATAATAAAAAAGAAAAGCTTAACAAATGATACAGCGCTAGTTATTCTACCGTTCTGGCAACAGGTGATTTAGTATTTATATTTTTCAAAATTTGGGCCCCAAACAGTTAAACTGCACGATAGGCAAAGAAAACAAGCATCAATATCTATTTACATTCATGTCTAAAGTTGCGCTAACTTAGGTCAAAGACGGTGAACATTAATAAGAATATCCCGGATGAGATGATCGAAGGCCTTAAGAACACAAGCTTGTAAGTTGTTCACCGTCGAAGCGTAGGGATTGGTGGAACCGAATCAACCAATCAGGAACCATGTAACAGATCTCCATGATGAGAGTAGGAAGCGGAAGTGCCGAGAGGAACCGAGAGATGTCGCACTCCAGGAATAGGGAAAAAACGGATAAAAGAGAGCAATCCCGTATCCCCTTTTCTCCCCTAAAGTTCCCTAGGGCCTATCAAACGGATGGCCCGGGAGAAGGCAGCGAAGAGAAAAAAATTAAAATAAATCTTTATTTGTTGTATTTGGCGTCCTGTGCCGTCATTAATATTGTTTGGAAGATCGGAGGTCTCCTGTGATTTCCTCTCCGAAGTTAAAGTAGAACTCATTTGTGATGATAATAAGGGAATGGAAATTATTGGGGAAATTTGTCTTCAGTGACAGGGTTTTTCGTTTCCTGAACATTCCGTGAATTTGTATTTGAAAGATATGGGTTGCTGTCATAAATTAAAGTAATATCGTAATTCGATAATATCGATTATAATTTTTTATCGTTCTTCTCCAGAGGAAAGAGTCTTTTTATCTTTCACTTTTAGAGAGACCGTCGAATTAAAGTCATGGGAAATGAGCTGAAATATCCAAACACATACAGACTGTGTATATGCTTTTACACATTCGTTAACGTTCATGTGTTTGTACACAATCGCTACACAGAATTTAAAACAATAGAACAATGAAACTGCATTTTTAAACTAAAAATTAAATAACTGGAAAAAAGTTTGTAAACTGCATTTCGTGCATTATTAAACTTCCATTGTCATTTAGAGGAATGGAAATACTGAAAAATCTTCTAAAATGTTTCAGTGGTTGGCTTATTAAGGACGCAAAGCAAGTAAAATCTTTCTGGTTTAAGAAACATGCTATCTGTATTATATATGCGACAAACCCGCAGAACAACTTTCAGCCAGCACTTTAGCCATGAACAGATCTTGGAATGCATGAGCTTATTAAGCTCCTATATCTGATGTGCAGGCTTTGAATAATTTTCAGTTTAATTTAAGCTCTATTGTGAGTACATACAGAAATAGTTGCAAAATGGTTTTTATTTTCTCAAACTTTATTTAGCATTAATTGAAACGTAAAACTTATTAACTCTATTTTTATAGTATGGTGCTGAAATAACATGAGCTTGTATTTTATAAAAAGCTCGTTTTAGCTAGAATTTTACTTGTTTGTGTATTCTCGTAAGGTTGCAATATGAGCAAATTCGTCTGAAGTCAATGAACTGAACTATTACAGAAAGATGTACTCTGATACTAAATTTCTGATCGGAGTATTTGAAAGCATGAAATAAAACTTTCATGACAACAGGTAAATAAAACCGGGCCCTTTTTTATAAATTTTATTTGAATCCTTATATTTCTGATCTGAAATGTAAATCTGCGTAAGCTGTTTCTGTTGTGGCTTATGCTCACTTTTCTGACGTATTCAGGCTAATCCCACGAAATTCCTCGTGGCAAGGAGCGCTAGATTACGCCTGTCATTGGCAACAGCCTTGAGCACCTAAGAGATGACAGAGCGATTTGGCTCAGTTCCGTCCCCAATTTCGATGGAGAGCACCCTGGGGGGATGGGTCCAATGGTCTCCCAACCCCTCTCCGCTTCCACCAAACCAAACTTTGGCTCACCGCATATTTAGAGTGACACTATGCATTTACAAACATCCATGTCTTCTCCGGGATTCGAACCCAGGCCCTTAGACACGACAGTCAGCAACTCTAACCACTATACCGGTTGGGCGGCTATCCGTTTCTTCAGCATTGTGTGCATAATGTTAGTGAAATACACAAGGAAATTTGTGATGCTCAAAGGGATGGCAAAATGAGCCAATGCACAGTACGAAAATGGTTCTATTTCTTTGTTTGGCGGTGCCAGTATCGAAGAGTAGGTTATATCAAGTCATAGTTTGATTAGCGATCAGGGGATATTGCTGAATGCAGTCCCATGATTATATATCCAGGTTTAACGTTCAGAGTAAATATCATTTAAAATATTCCTGTCTTGGATTTCAAATACAAATGCTATCAAATAGTGCTCCGTGAACTGACGAGGGTACGAGCTCGAAAGCGAACTTCCCTCTATTTAGAATCATTGCATGATTTTAACATGAGACTTAAGCGCAGAAGTGTCACAGGTGATGAAATTTTAATTTGTTTGCAACATCGGAGAAAACCTACAGCTTAGTCAGGCAAAGAGACGCAAAACAGTGATTCAGAAAGGCTAACTTGAAGAAAGAAAGGAACATTTGGCACTTACTGGAGTACGAATAGAGTGCAGCGATTTGAAAACTTGTCCCTGGTAGTACAGCTATAGGCGAAAAGATTTATACAGGTCAAGTGCAGCGAATCAAATTTGTTTCTACCAAACAATCAGGAATAAGTGCAGAAGTCATTTTTAAACTGACAAGATACTTTGACATGAGAAGAATATTATTCTGCTAAACATTAGCCAGTTGTCAGGAACTGAGAAGTTACTATATCCCCGTTAATGCATATCTCGACATACAGCATTAATAAAGTACATATGGCTATTAGAACTTTCGCATTGTAGGTGATAGTGATTTCTGACTTTGGAACTCATTGACTGCAAATAGTTGGACTAAAAATGGTTACAATTGTACAAATGTTATGTCATAGTCCGTATAGAGGCCTTTTGATTGCTTAAAAGAAGGGAAATGATATAACATTTTATTTAAAAAACATGAGCTCATGTAAGTGAAAAGCTGCTGAATTTTATCTTATGGAGTGATAACAGATTTTCTCTTGATATAAAACCATAAACATTTACTTGGGAAATATGATTATCATTCACTAAAATTCACATTATCTTAACAGGGTAATTCCCGTATGAAGAGGAAATGTTAGGCAAATCTCCTCATAAGTTACCAGGTTTTAAATTAAGTTTTGTAAACGAATGTTTAAGCTTCACAAAATAAATTCTTAAAAATCACAACAAAGAACAATTTTTTCAGACATACAGTCAACCAGAAAATTTTATCTACTGCAATGAAATAGCGTTTTCGTGAAAGCTTTTTCTTATTTTTGATGATTGAAATGTAACACGGATTCTAATAATTTAATAAGCTGATATTATTTAATATTATTAATTATTTATTATTAATAATAAGCTTCTGAAAAGCCACCGGAAGTTCTACAGAGAATTAAGATGTCTCTTGCTTGTAATTATAAATTTTTACGTTATACAGGTTATGTCTTATTCCTTACCCTTTACCACTGACAATTAGAAGCCAGCGTGAAATTCTCACGTCTTAACTTTATGCAAATGTTTAGCTCATGTTAATTATGGTCAACTCAATATACTTGTCTAATTAAAAGCTTCCTTTTAACACTAGCTATCTGATTGTGGATTAAAACTAAATTCACATTTAGCACTGGTATTCTGATACAAAGTTTTAACTTTATCAATAACATGCGTATTTCAATAAATTAATAATAACAGTACTAGTATTAAATGAGTATCAAATTTGTCACATTTAAAATTTAATTAAATTCAGTTTAATACTCTAATAACAATATTTTTAATTAACATTGTATCTTATGCTTTTAAAAAAGGCGTATTTTAGGGTGAACTTTATTTTAAAAAAGATACAGATCGTCTAGCCACTTTTAATATTGACTTAAACACGACGAAGATTCTTCTGTACTTTCAGATCGATTCATTTAAAAATGACTTTATGTAATCTAAGTGCTTGAACCAATCATGTGAGGGACTCTAAGAGAATACATCATTTATGACTCAGTCGGAGATGGCTCGATGTAGTTTAAGATGTTTCTCCAAGTACTCTTATTAAGTACTCGTAAGAGAACGTCTAGGAGCAAATTCCAAGCATGAGAACCGACTCATTTGATCAAACGGCTTCTGCTAGATTACAAATTTTCTCGATATGACACATTTCCTGAGCTCTAATGTACCACTAACCAACAGCTATCGGTTCGTAACACACAACAGCAGACTCAAATTTATGAACCGCAACACCATCTATCACGAGGCCGGCAACCCACCAACATCTCCAAGCCGACCTCACACTTTATAGTGAAGGTGTCACCGCGCGAGCAAACCATTGATCATCTTGAGTCTCGCATCTCGCACAAAAGGGACGATCTCGCCGAGCGGGCGAGGGAGAGAGAAAGAGCGAAAGGGAGTGAGAGAGTAAGCGTGGCGCATCGCCCCGGGCCTAACCGAGCCCCCCCTTCCGTTGTGTACCTTGGATGTTATGGGGGTAGGTTGGAAGTTGGAGGAGGAAGAGAAGGCATCTTTTTAAAAGCACCTTTGAGACACGCTATTAGGCTGGTGAACGTCCACCTTGGTCTCTTCCGATGAACAGGGGGTGTCAGCAAATTGCCGTATAAAATACAAAGTGCATCAGTATATTTTACTAACTACTATCTTCTTCCTAGTTTTGATTCCAATTAACCTCTGTCAAATGGACCATAATTACTTACTCCGTATTGCTCAAAAAGCACGTAGAAATGGGCGGAGACATGCTTTTTCAATTCCTATCTACTTTTCTGCATAAGAATGAGTCATTAATTTTTGTTCAATACTTGTCTCTCAAGAAATTTATACGTTAAAGTATTTATTATGATGCGATTCATGCTGATTACGTCACTTCTTTGTTACATTTTATTTTAGACAAAAACGTTAAATTTTGGTTCTGGGTATTGTATCGCTAATTGATAATTATCCTATTGTAGCTAGATTACATTTATCTAAAAACTTTTTGATGATATTTTATTTATTTATTTATTTATTTATTTTTTCGTAATGTGTATGCCCATTCTCCTGTACTTATGTATTGCCCCCGTCGACCGTGAAAGTTGGATACCATCGAACCATGAAAGTCGACGGATATCCCACCAGTCGTTTCTGTGAAATTGTGAAGGAACTAACAGCTCTTTATTTAATAAAAATCAGTATTGGACTCGTGCGTTTTTTGCGTTCCGTATTAATGTTTTCATCGATTTCTACTATTTTATTAGCACTTTGATTTTTCCGAAAGCTCTGTTTAGAATGCAAGAGAACAACTTCCCTACAGTTTCTAATCGATTGCTATTTTGTCAGTCTTATTCAGCTGACCAAATCGTGTTCATTAATTAATACACATCTTTTGATGGCAGGATCCCATATCTGAAAATAATCCACTGCTTTCTATTCCATAAAATGCACGTCCCAAATTTAATCACTATTTTTCCAAATTCAAGGAAAAAAATACAACAATAACAGTTAATTTTCATCCTTGTTAATAAAAACATAACATTACTTGTAGATAATCAATTGAGGTTTAATCGCACGAAAACGCAGATGTTATGAGTGAGTTGTTATGTCATGCTTAATTGTAACTGGTGCCAAATCTCGCTGCTTGGCGACAGTTTCACGGTCGATGGAATTAATATTGTAAGTACCCATTTTCCTGTAGGTTGACAACTTAACTGTTGAGGTACAGTTTTCCTACCAAATAAAATATAAAAAAAAACCAATAAAATATTTAAAAAAAAGGATTAAGATTCTTCTTATATGCCTGCATGTTTTGAATTTTGAAATTCATACTTATGGCTGACAACAATTTCGTTTAAAATTTAGAGCCAAAATATTCACGAATTTGTTTACTTAAAAGTTTGATAATATCCCATGACAGTTATTTTTATTTTGAATGTATCAGGAATAAGTATGGGATGATGTTAAATTTAAAAATAATTTCTAAAATCCAAAACCATTTGACAGTTTCTGTAGAACAGTTCCTTGAACTGAAAAGGCTACTAAAAGACACTTAGACAATATTCTGCATTTAACGCTAAAATATCAGGTCTATGATGTGTTATTTTATTAAATAAAAACAAGAAGAAAAATATTCATTTGAGAGCAGTTTCTAGTTTTGAATGCATTGGGATAATAAAATATACTAACATAATATTCTTAATATTGGTCACTTTCTTACTTTAAAATCTTAACTTCGTATTTCTTAACTAAAATTGTCGCAGATCCATAATAATTTAACTTTATATGTAGATTTTACATTTTCATTAGGAGATTTAGAGATTTTTCGAATTTTAATTTGATTTAGAGATTGATTTATTAATTGACTTCAAGATTTTTGACTTATATATATGTATATCTGTATATCGAAAATCTCTAATCGATATGTATATATATAGAGAAAGAAGAAGTACATATGTACACATCGTAGGCATTTTCATATCAAAGAGCGTAAGACCATTCATATTCTGAAGATTAGAATCCCTTCGTGGTGGTATATTGAGATCAAGTTCTATAAGTCAAAATTTAACCCTATCTAACTAAAATAATATATCTTTCAAACAGCCAAGATGGCCACATTTTGATGCATTTTTAATTGTTCAGCAGCAAAATCAATAGGGCACATATGCATTTTATGAAACATATGAATTGAGATATATTTCTTTCATCTTAAATTGAAAGCGAATTAGAAAAATTGGGTAAAGGAAGAACAACAGCGTTTTGAAGAGAAACTACATTAAAAGGTATCAAATTCTTTCAACTTTCCAAGTGCAAAACATGCTAAAAGTTGATCAGTAAAAAGGTCCTTATTTTAGTTGTGCTTGAAGTAAAAGCTTAAGAATGTGTTAACCATAAATCAAAACGTCTTTTAATTAGATTCTACTTTAATTACTGCTACTATTTCTGTAGAAGATTCTGTGATCTGTCTGGTACTCTGAATGAAACTGCTTCTTTTACTCAAAAATAATGCCATTTATTATACTACACTGAATACATAATATGTAGCTGACATTTGCTCACAGCACAAAATTTTTATATGCATATCATAGTTTCTATAATAAAGTCATATTAAATAAATCCGTATTCGATTTGCCTTTTTTTGTCGTAAGATAAACATATAATGGGGTTGATATGTATGTAAAATATAGATTCAGTTTACTTTTTTAAATTTTAAATTATTCTCTGATAATTCCCGCTTTATAGTACTTCTTGCTGCTCAATCATAGGCGCAATTATATAGTCGACTGAACATTTGCCTTCACGAACATTAATATAAAAAATAACCGAATGCAACAAGGTATCTCGCAAGGGGCCCTATCCCCCTACCATCAAGAATGAGGGGGTCGCGTAATGCGACATATTGACGCTGGAGGGCGGTCCGCGAAGCGTTATTTACTGAGTCATTAACGCACAGTGTTTGCAGTTCCATTGACTGCCCTACGGACGATGCGGAAACCCCACCGTGAACAAAAAACACGACGTTCACTACCCTGTGTCAATAAAACATGTAGTGGATCTATTTGCCGAGCCAGGAAGACTTTTAACAGCAAAACGTGCGGTAATTATCACCATTCGAGCATTTTAATTTGTGTCTTGGGCCAAAAATGATGCAGTGTAAGATAAGGCTATAATATTTGCAACTTAATTAACGTATAAAATATTTTAAATCAGAAACTGATCCTTATTTTGGCATGCTTAGTATTCAAAAAGAAGAAACTTTTGATTGAAATTTATATTTTTATTCTAAAATTCAAAATTTCTGTTCTCTGAAAACGTATGTGATGCAGAAACTACTTTTTAACTGCTTAGTATAATATATACATTGATCTCAAATAACAAAAGTATTATAATGAGACAGACAATCGCAATAATCTGATAACGAAGAAGACCGTCAGAGAATATATGAGGCGATTCCTGAATCTTAAGGAAATAATCACACAAAGCAAGAAAGATTATTCGTTAGAGAGAAAAGTTCTTTAAATTGTAATTTCAACAGGCTTTCTAGGTAGTTATCATAGAACGAATAGGAAAATTAATTACAGCTTACAAAGCTATATATACATGGTTTAAGTAATACAAAAGCATGGTTTTAAGAGTTGAGAAATGTTTTCATCTTACAGGGGCATATCATGCACCATCCACTCCGGCAGATATCAGAGGCAACTATTTTCTTTTGAATATTATTCACGGCTTTATAGGTGTTTCATAGGTTGATTACAACCCTTTAGTGTGTGCATCCTGAGTTACGCAAAAGACATCGACATTTGAATCAAATTCCTCCCAAACTCGGAATATTGTACACGCTGTAATAGTATAAAGTGCTTGCGTTCATCGATAGCGAAGATTTTTGGATGAATACGGTCAGAGCTCCAGAAAAATAGTCATCTTGTTTCTAATCCCTTTGTATCTAAACCTGCTCTTTGGAAATTACAGCTGAGAAGCATTTATTCTCTAAAAATGGGAAGAGAAGGTTCCGTAGAATATAATTGCTGTAACATATATTCATTTGGGAAATCTACAAGTTTTCCAATATACTGAAATGATCTGCTAGTCGCAGTATTTCAAGGAAGAAAATATATTCAGGAGCATCCTGTACAGACAGATTGGTCTTCGAGGAGACACGCTGCTGCATCTCTGCTAAATAGAGCACTAAATTCACACCGGCTGAAGTCATAGATACGTATATCTCAAAACGAAGAGGCAGAAAGCCTGGCTCATGATATTTTCACTGCGAATGAGAAGCTACTTGCTGCTGACGTATGAGAAATTTGAGACATTTTGCTCAAATTTCAGTATACTGCATCAACAAAACTTTCTATTAAGCTCCTGACGCCGTGCTTCTGAGTAGCCAAAGAGTTGTCGTGCTGTGCAGTTGAGGATTTCGGACGATATCCGAATAGTTCTAATAAGCGCCCCGGGTGTCTGGATACACTCTCACCTGTCAGCTTTTAATGATGAGGGTTAAGGTAGTGTAAGATAAGAAGTAAGTGTGATATTAAATTCTGAAAATGCACTAATCGTTTATGTGTGTTCTGTATAGATTCAACAGCATTTTCCTTTAACACCTTTAAGGAAATACATATTAACATCTTTTTCAATTTGTACAAACGACTAAAGAAGCTTATTTGAAAGTATAGGGTTGATATATTAATTTGCGGTTTTGAAAGGTAATCTAAAACTTGCGTTTTGTTCATATCTTATTTTACTCGTACCAGAAAAACTTCATATTTTCCAGAATTCTGGGGTTTTAGAGCCTAGTCTTTGCTCTTTAGAGAATTTTAATCAAAATAAATCTACTGTGGATAAACTGAGGATTTCCAATGAAAGTCTTTTGAGTGTTGCCAAAATATAAACACTGAATTAAAACCAGTAATTAGTGTTGTTTCACAATTGTTTAAAAATTTCAACACATTACTTCTAACCTGCGTTATTAGGATTCAAATTTTGTACTTCCATGAAATTCTGTCTTTGCCATCTAAAACTTTTCATAGTTAATAGATTTCGTTAAATGTTGTACAGTTTACTTCTTCCATGAAGAAATAATCATTTCCATCAAAAGATTATTATAACCATAAGCTATGCGATTAATAATTTCTTAAAAAGTCTTATAAAGTCTCACTGCTTTTTTGGACGCATAAATTGCAGATCCTACGTAGAAGACGAAGTAGCAAATTCTCGCTATGTCTTTGAAGAACAGATAATTACAGAATTAATTAATTAACTTCTAACTGGATACAGGAGTAGCAGTAAACTACACAGAAGAAAGGCTCAAACCTTTTATTAACTCTTCAAAATTTACATTACGTCAACTTAACGCTAACAAACTTCGCCTCCACTTGGGCGGTAACTGAAGAGCAGGTAATTGAAAATCAAAAGTTGAAATGTTTAACAAGTGCTAAACTAATCTACTGGGCTTAGCGAGATACCGACCTCCGACCCCCTCTATAACTAATGGCAGCAGATAAATTCATTTCAGTCATTTGAACCAGCATTCAGCGATTTTACCTACGGTAGAGACGACTGCTCGAGCCCAACTCTTTCACTTCCATTCTAAAGCCTCGGCGTTTAAAATTTTTCTTTTCAAAGTAGAATTTGCATTCTTCTACGCGTGCTACCAAATTTAACTATTCTGGCACTGACACTTAGGGAAAAGAAGGCTTATAGGAAAGTCTGAAATAAAATTTTAATTATTAGTTAAAATAAATATAAATCCCTACAACCTTTTTATTTGAATTAAAGTTGTAAGGATTATGCTAATTTATCTAACAGTTAAATTTTGAGTTAAAGTTACTTTCCTATCGCTTCTTAATTTCAAGCTTACAACTTCCGGCAAGATCGTAATTTTAAGAATCCCGTTTGAATGCAAATGAGCAAAAGTATTTAACTGTGAAGTTCTACTGACTTCGTGAGAGAGAAACAGTGATTCTGACTAGCGCGCGTTCCCCTTTTTAGCCTACTCTCTCTTAAGCTATTATTACGCTCGTCCATACTTTAGGCCCTTGATAGCTTCGCCGTTATTTAGCTTTAAAGGGCAACTCTGTTAGAATCTTGATAACTTCGGCTATATCTTTTTTAGTTAAGATTAGTTTCGGCTATATCTTTTTAATTAAGATTAGTTAAGTTTAATTCCTTAGTTTCTTGAGCTCAAGCACGAGGGGAGGCTTTATTGTAAGACTCCAAGAAGGAGTTCTGTGAATTTAATTTGGAATAATAAAGGGTATTTTACCCTTCCCAAGTTTTATTTTCTGTTTCACGAACTCAAGAGATTATTCACCTACCAGTTCTTAAGCTTCTTCAACTTTAACTGTAACTTAAAAGTACACAGGTTAGAATCCTACAAAGTAACAAAATGCACGCTCTCGAGGCTCACAATTCACCACCACTTGTGGCTAAACTAAATTGAACAGAAAATAAAAATGTAAATTCACAATAAATTAGAATGGTTAACGACTGGCTCCTTAGTCATCTAAAACGCTAAATCGGCTGCACTCAGCAAAGCCGAGCCTAGAATATCAGTATAATCTGAACAGTGTCTAACACCAACTAGAGATCTAATTTCAAACACGCAGTATGAACTTGGAACTAACTACGCTACTACCCTCACGAACTCTTAAAATGCAGGTTAAATACTGCTTCTGAACACACTTAAATTTTGCATACTACGTCATTAAAATTTACCTTCCGGTAGGAAACTGTTATCAGGAGGGAAAGGAAAGTCGAACTAAAAATAATTGGTTAGGATAAAATTAGGTCTTTATAGTCTGTGAAAATAACAGTGCGATTTGACTGAAGTTGCATAGGTTTTCCGTAATGTGACATTATTCGGAAGTCGAAATTTTCGTGTGTAGCAGTGAATGATTCTTCTGTTAAAGTAACCAGTAACCAGTTATTGCTATTGAATCTGTATTAAAACTTCTTTTTTCCAGATCTTTACTATAACTTCTCATCAGAATGCAAATGACGTTTTAGAGTCTATATGCTTGGGGTTTGGATCTGAGGGAGTAAGAGAGTTGGCACTTGTACAGCGCAAGCTCTATCTAAAAGTGATTATGGCTTTAGCATTCTCTCGAAAGCCACATTCTAAACTTACGCGCATCTGAAAGAGTGAACCCAGCTTAGTTTATTGAATGAGTAGTCTTAGATTACTTTATCAGTGTTTAAATTTATTTGACTGTTATTGTTTAATTTACATCGCCACGAGTAGTGTTTTTGTCTGCAGCACAAGTCGTGCCTTTTATATTAAAAGTTCCGTTTAAATAAAAAGGTTATTTAAAACCTTTCTCAAAGCTTTGCCATACTTTTGTAGACATAGAGATAACTCATTAACATATCTAGTTGGATTATGGGAATTAAATTCAGTTTCAGAGCAATTGCAACCTTACAGTTGTATTTGCGTGCATTATAAAATTCAATGAGATAAAAAGTTTTACTGCTTGCAATTTAATCAAAAGTGAATTACGAAAGAAAATGTGTTTAAGAGGTATTACAGCAAATTAAATATCTCATTTCGAATAACGCCTTATCTTCATTTCAAAAGTTTTCGTTCATTTCTTTGGTAAAAATAAACATCGGAATTGTTATATCATTAAATATAAGATGATATTGTTATATCGTTAAATATAATATGAGATAAAAAGTAAGAAATTTAGAAGTAATTCGTAATTAGAAGACTAGAAAGAAATGATATTCAAAACCTGTAAAATCCAAAATTCCCTGGCGAGCTGTAATATAAATAAATAATTTAGACTTCAGCTAAATGTTTTGTTTTCTACCCATTCTATGAAGGGAAATTATACCTTAATTCGCATATCTCTAAATCTCTAGTGGTAGATTCATACGTCAATCTGAAGTCTTGTAAAGAATTTTTATAACAGTCATAAATGATCCTGTTGATAAACATAATGTTAAAAATTCATTATCCGTTTGATGCATGGAGAAAAGCTAGAATTCTGATTACTTCATTTTTTATATTTATTATGTTGTCTTATTTGGTTGAACAAGTCAGCATTCTGTAGAATGAACTGTATTGCAAATGATCGCAGGAAATTGTCCGATTTTGTGGAAGTGGACGCAATAAACTGCAGAGCTTGTTTTGAAAATTGCATATCTCAGTTAAAAAATAAGAATTATCAAGCTAATGGTTTTATAAGGTATTTCTTCCACATTCTTAGCAAGCCATCGTGGCGTAATTCGTAGCACACTCGGAGCGTATTCGAGAGGTCCGAGGTTCGAGTGCCGGCGAGTGCACATTTTGCACATCTCTTGCCTCAATATAACATAATGTCTCTACAGTGGCGCCCGAGCTAAAAAAGGTGGTGGATGATGATTCTACACCACCAGGATTTGGCGATTGGGTCCCCTTACCGCCAGTCGCTTTTTAAAAGAGGAGTATATAAGGTATTTCTCCCGCCTTCTTAGCATGCCTTCGTTGTGTAACTGGAAGCATACTCGACTCGTATTCGAGAGATCCGAGGTTCGAGACCCGACGAGGGCACTGCTCATTTTTCATGGCTCCTGTTTCGAAATAACCTAATATTTCTACAGTTTAAAAATTTTAAATTTCACTTTATTTTATAGAGTTTAGAGCTTAACCTTCTTTGGTAATACAAATTGGTTTCTCACTCCTAAAAGACTTATAAGGAATTATCGCTGTGCCTGAAGAATCCTGACAAGCTTTAAAACAACCATTCTATTGAACAGAACTTTAACATAAACGCACTTCTTATGCTTGCCGGTATCAACCATCGCTTGTGGAGATGTAACTTTTAAGTCAAATTCAAATTTAAAACTAAACCTAGTAGTCAAAGACTACTCAATTGATTTTAAATTCTAAATTGGCTATCTAATTTCTAACTTCTTGCTTGAGTAACAATTAAATGTCGTCAGAAATAACGTAAAGCCAAAGAATTACAATCTTATGGTGAAAAGAACTTGCGAAATCTAGTAACGTGACCTCGAGGGGCAGAAACATATCCTGCTTACAATCCAAAACCCCCAACTTAATTACTCAAGTTGTTTGTATTTCTGGTGAGGAAACGGAAAAGAGAAGTTATAATAAAGGTCGAAATCTTAATAATTTGCTAATTAAAATACGAGCAACCATAACAGTGTTTTTGGTTTCAAAATTTGAATCAGGTTCATTTAAATTTGCATAAGTTGTAATTTATATAAAATATGTTAATCAATTTATCAGGAAGTATTTTAAAATCTGCTATTTAAAGAAACCTCGGAATTTGAAAACTTTTTAGAAAGTAGGTAACTTAATATATCTAAATGGATTATTCAAAGAATTACCTTATTTTTAGCTGTATGGTAGTTTAAGATGTTTATAAAAGGAAACACTCTGTGATTACTACGAGTATAACGATAAATTTAATAATCGGCAACAGCTTTTAACTAATATTTAAGAGTTCCGTTAAATAATCCGAAGCTCAGCTTTGTAATAACAGTTTTCTATACAAAATCAGTCTACTATTCTCCATATTTGCAACAAATATTTTCATAACTTAACTGTCCTTAAACCCTTAACTCGCAGAAGATTTGATTTTAAAATTTATTAAGCTCGAAATCTTGGCATTTCTCTGACAGAATCTTATTTGACTTTATGCTTTTCTCACTACAGATGGACAGTGTACATGCCTACTTACCAAGTAACTACTGAAAGATCATTTGGAATTGCTGTATTTTAACTACATGCATATTCCCTTTAACATTAAATTAATATGCTTATATTGGGAATGCAATATTGCTCTTTAGAAGGTCTTACTTGCAGAGCTAGTATTTTAATGGCTATACAGAGTAATTTAAAATTTCGGAGCAATCAAACAGGGAACCTTTTGCGAAAATAAACTTAAAGGGAAGAGTGAAAATTATTTACTGCCGTGTATATTCAAAATATGCTAAAGTTAGCAATGATTCTAGTGGCCATAACTTTATCTTTCGTTTAATTCCCTTTTACCCTGCATTGTTTCCTTTAAATAAAATAAACAATTACTATTACATTAAGATTTTGTATAGTTAATAATAACAGAAAATGCATTTTAAGATGTTCTTTCTTAATGATTAATTTTTCAATTCCTGCAACTGAGAAATTTTAACCAGAATAAGACTTTGAAGTGAGAATATTTTGTGAAATTTAATTACTTGAGTTATAAGCATGCTTCTTCCATTGTATCAAACTATGCTAGAAAAGAATGTAACTATTTGAAGCTTTCGAGATTGGTAACTCTAGTTTCTCGAACCCAAGTAATTCGCGAGTTTGTTTCTAATTACCCAATATCTAGATGAATGTAATTTTCTCTTAATGAACTGCTCGCCTGTACGAGTATTAGTTTTCAAAAGGTAATTAAACGTTCATCAACATGTACGTATTGGCGCTGCTCATCAGAGAAGCTTCAGAAATCCAACTAATATGATTAACATTGCAACCTCAAAATGGCGAAACAGAACAGGCTAATTAAGAATGCTCCACAAAGACGCGGCAAATTAAGCAAATCCTCATAATTAACTCTTGGCGCGTTGGCAAAGCTCCTGGGCTCTAACTCTCTAATCATATTATTCAAATAAACGTCTTAATGAACTAGCTCCCAAATAATTTGCAAAAGGATATTTCGAAAATTTTCACCGAAACAAATCCGAAGTGGGGCGTTGGAAAAGTTTAACGAAATTAGTCCGCGGAGAATCATCATTAAGTTACCACTGTCTCTCCCCTTCAGCGAAGTTTGTCTAATCACGGAGAATATCATTGCACGCTCGTTAAAGCAGATGCAGACCGGTGTAATAAAAGAGTCCGGCGTTGATACCGGATGCAGCGGGCAATTCAATTTGTGTGGCCGCTTCAAAAGCTATGAAGTCTTGGCGAATGTTTCCGTCAATTCGAGTAAATATATAAGAGGAAACTGGTTATCGCGATAAGGGACTGAAGACAGGGACTCTTTTCGGCACTGACCGGTTATGGCTGGCCATTTTGCCCTGGTCGGGAATAATGGCGCAGGAGGAAATGGAATCACAGTTTCAGGAACAATGAGAGTATAATGTAGTACTCCTGAACGCCAAATTCTCGCAGCTCAAAAGAGGGGAACGATTATAAATTTATTTGCTTACCTATACATTCTATCAGCTATTGTATTTTTTTATTTCTTTCCTTTTTACCCATTCGTGGAATGGTGCCAAATATTTCATTTTCTCCCAAAAATGATTCAGCGGAAGACATTCTTTTGTATAAATCTAATCGTTTGCAGTGGGAGATGGTGAGCAATTTTAATTCTTTCTTGGTGGTTACACTTGAAAAGGAATTATAGTTTTGCAAAATGTTTTATTTGGTGTGTGGAAAATATAGGTATGTTTTAATTAGTTTTTAATCGTTATTATGTCACTTTTTAAATGAGGTAGAGTTGTTATAAGAAAAACATACCGTCGTTAACGAGAGAATACCTGAAATCTGATATTAAAGAAAATCCTGTTTTTATACATAACAATAATATTCAACGAAATATCAAAATTAGAACTAGACTATAGGACTAGTTTTATCACGTTTTAAATGTATTATTTTTATCGATTGGTAATTCTTTAAGTGAGAAATCATTCGATACTATTTAATTTTTTTCAGTTTCATGACTTATATATTCGATAATTATGGTTTATCATATCGCTTTTTAACTGAAGTTCTATGGCACATGGCTACAGTTTCATGAAGTCTTATAGAATTTTAACTTAAATGTAGAAATCTTAAAGAAAAATTAAAGCAAATTAGCGTAACTGTCTTTTAAAAGTTTAAAACTTGTATAAATAAATAAATATTTATTTTAAGAGCAATGAACTTATGAGGCGTTATCACGTTCTCTCTTGCATGTTCTCGTGGTGTAATTGGTAGCAGGTCCAAGTAACAATTAAAAATTCCCGTGGTATGAATTCCGCCAAGGTCATTTTTTATTTTAGTGTTTCCTGATCTGAAAAATCTGGTAATCTCTATAAATTCTAAGATTCCATCAAAGGAAGTTTTTACCATGTACATAAGTCAAGCTGTAATGTCTTAGCTGTCTTTGATAAGTCGTTTTGCGTTTTTCAAAAATATGTAAATTAAAAATGAAACAAAGCGATTAAAAAAATCTGATGTGTACACCACATGACTTCCTTGTACCGAATATTAAATTATACGCATTTTTTCTTGCATTTCATTTTAACTTATTGGATTGAATTGAATCTACTTCGCCGACAGCGCATAAACCACAATAGAATAAATACATTCTTTAAAATTCACTCTAATATTTGTTTACCATAGCGACACTCTGGCGCTAGATTCACTTAAGGGGACTCATACACCTTAAAACCCACAACATGTTCGAATAGGTGACTGTTGCAAGAATTTGGATAACTTATTTATTTTAAAAGCAATTACTACCAACGTTTTACAGCTGACTACATAATATAGCTGCTTTCTGAAATAGTAATCATAAAGTTTGTGTTGCCACAAATATTTTTATAATTTAATCCACTTTGTAACAACATTTTTCGTCATGTTTCCAACTTGCGCGCCAACATTCTGTTTCATAATTTAATTTCATATTTAATATATAGCTTTTATAACATTTGGAAACTACTGTGAACCTAAAATTCTAAAAATTTCATGTTAAATTTTTATTTTATTTTGAGTTGAGTTTATAAAATTTATAAAATGTACTTTATTAACAAAATTTGTAATGCTTTCGTCCATAACATTTTTCAGTATTAAAATATTCATCAGATTGTTGGTTCAGTTAGAAAATAGTGCCCATATAAAGAATTACATCCAATTCCAAGCACGTACCATTAGCCATTTTTAAAATATCATGCGCGCAAGGTGGAAACATGGCGAAATATTTTGTCACAAAGAGGATTAAATTACAAAAATATTTGTGGCAACACAAACTTTCTGTTTATTATTTCAGAAAGCAGCTATATTATGTAGTCAGCTGTAAAAGGTTGGAAGTAATTGCTTTTAAAATAAATAAAATATCCTAATTCTTGCAACAGTCACATATTCGAAGATCATAAGGGGTTTAAGGTGTATGAGTCCCCTTAACAGTATTATGTTTCGTTCATATTATAACTCATAATGCACAAAATTTATATCATTTAAAGAATAGAATTAGCTAATCGTTGCCACATGTTCTATTCAAATACTATAATAAAGCTAGAATGATGTATAAAAGAAATTAAGCAAACAAAACAAAAAAGAAACAGTTTTTCACAGACGATTGAGTATTTCTCATTTAATTAATTCAGTTCTCACTTCGCGAGAAGGCAAAAATACATAAAAACTCAAAATATCTATATTAAAAATTACGAAGTAAATCTTAAACACTTATTTCCTCGAAAAAATTCCAGAAAGAATTAAGCATGATTTAATTCGCAATAATAAATGAAGGCATTATTTTTGTTGTTGTGAAGCTTAGTCTCTCTAGATTGGCAACAAATCTAAAATTCTGCTGTTTCAAATGTAAACAAATATACCCGCCATGTTATTTAAAACTTCCCCGCACTTAAAAAGCTTTTAAATTGTCGATAATTGTAAAAATATTGCATACAGATTTACTAAAAGCATAAAAACCTTAACCGGAAGATAAAAACAACATAATTCAATCGTTTTTAAAGCAATAAATGTACAATTTACAAACATGTAAGAGTATAGAAATTGAGATCACTGAGCCGGCTAACAGAGTGGATATATATATAAATATATTTATATACGTTTGTTGCGGCCGATTGCAACCAAAATACGAGGTGCACGCACGTACGCACGTACGTACATACGTTCGTACAGACGCCACGAAAAATTCTCTTCAGAATTAATTTTAAAGCAGTTTTATAATTTTTTTTTTTTTTTGGAGGAAACGAGTCTTTTATTCTGTCCTTACGTACAGATATCACGCAGAAACATCGTTAAATTGCATTCGATAGCGGTCAAAATGGATATTTTAGTTGAAATATGCTGCCTGAAACAATACTTCCTTTTTACTTCGTACAAGGAAGTAAAAACACTAGAGTAGCTTATATCGGGTTATTGAATTATCTGTGCATTAAATATTTAAAACAATAAGTAAATATTTGAGGAAAATCTTTTTTCTTCCGTGTTACTGCCTTAGTTAATGTTCTTATTAGTGAGTTTTACAGATATATTGTAACTCTTGTATATCACTCAAAGACTGATAGCTTTAAATTTGATGTTAATAATAATTTCATAATAATTTTAATAATAATTTAATAATAATAATAGTTTAAATTTATTTAATAATAAATTAGATAGTCTAGAACCTCTATAGGAATCTTAACTAATACTGTGTACGCTACAGTAACGTATTATAAAATTATTGATTATAAACTTCAGTAACTGTTGAATTTTCTCTATTTTGAAAACAAGGTTAAAATAAATTTCACTCTTTATGTATCAGTGAAACTGTTTAGAGTTCAATCGTATCATTTGAGTAGGTAGCTAAGTATCTAAGGATACAGTAAAGCCTGACAAATTAAATTCTTATAAAGTAAAATAAAAAAGTCATATAGCTATAAATAGGAGAAAAATTTACTTTCTGCAAGAGAATTAAATTATTACAAATTACCAACAGCAAAATCAAAAACTATTTAATAGCAGCATAGCAGTAGATGGCTAGAACTACACGTGTTGTGTTAAGTGTTGGCATAAATTTTTCTAATTTTTAAAAATCTTTTCTTAGTTTATCGTATGAATATTCAGATTTCTTATTAAGATGGATTGCAAAACTTTTTTTATCTTTTATTATTAACATTTTGCGTGTTAAATTTATTACTTAAATATCCTATTCTTTGCACTCAAGCCAGAAAAATTTTAATTTAACAGCTAAACCATTAAATATATAAAAACACTTTTTTAAAACTTTAACTCATTTTACGATTTTAAAACTGAAAGGTAATAAACTGTGAAAGGCAATAAATATTGCCAAAGGAAGTGGTAAATGAATTTATAATTCACAGAGATTGTAATAAAAATTGAGTACAATTTTAGCATTTTATCTCTTGAGTATAGCAATATCTCCGATAGAAGTCTAGCACTCTGGAGATAAAAATGTGTTATTCTGTACAGTTTTGCCCCTGTTCGCTTTCAAATCGTTGCGTTTTAATCAAAAATTCATTAAAGAGTTACAAAATATAAAATATAATTTAAAACTCAAAATTCGGGCTTCTAAATGCACATGTTGGAGAGGAGAGCTACGGTATTCAAAATTTGACGACCCAAAGTACAGCCGCTTTTTTCACAGTGCGAGGAAAATAAATAATAGATGCAGATTCTTTAATTTTCTTAAAAGTAACACAAAACGATAATATTTCGTGGCAACAGTTAGAAAAGTGATTCAGCCGTTTATAGTGGAAGATGCAAAATCCTCTTTCTAGACTAACAGCCTTTTTGGGCTAAAAAGGTTTTGCTTTTTACATTTTTCTTCAGCTTTTGATTCAGTTACTTTTGCTTTTTATTACATTTAGGGAATAAAACTTCGTTATAAAAATAATTGATAAAATCTCTCATTTGGGCTCCATTTAAATTTGTTATCGTTTACATTGTTATATTATTCTGATATTATAAATCATATACGAATTAATCATAAATTATTTAGGGAATTGATAGCAGTTGTCTTAACAGGGCTAAGTCATGAAAAATTGTTTACTTTTAAAGAATGTCAAGATTCAAACAGCAAACAATACTTTGCGAATCATAATTTCTCAGAAAACTGTTTAGGAAGGAAGATCATATTTACAATATGCAAATTTTGTTTGTAATATTGAACCTGGAATATTCAGAAGGATCTAGTGAAATGCCACTTTAGTTTCATAAAGTTTGCCCTTAGCATTCACAGTGAAAAAACACTGACTATATTAACTATAGCTCCCCCACAAAAAAATACCGTAATAATCTAAACGCTGAATTTTGTTAAAGCATGAATTTCACTTGTAGTTAAAACTAAAGTATCAATAAAAATTTTTAAGTAAAATAATAGAAAAGCATAGATATTTTGAAAAAAAAAAAAAAAATTCTCATTCTGTTTAAATTGAGAATATTTCTTGCTTGAGAATAGCTATCAGATTCGAAATGTTGAATTATAAAACTTACTTCTAAATAAATTTTCTAATACTCATATTTGTATTAATAATCTCCGGTTAAACTGCTTATGTAATGCAATCGATTCCATTTTCCTTTTTTGAGGCTCCCTAGAGGTGGGCATTACATCATCCCAAAGAGTCAAACAAGAGTGAACAAAATAAAAGAGACACGAGTAAGGTCCCTGGGATCGTAATGTTTAACACAAAGTCACGTGACGCAGTGATCTTGCGTGAGAAAGCCAAACAACGTCTACATCCGAGGTTGGAACAACTTCCGTGGAGTGGATTGCATGTTCTGGGACAGGATCTTCACGGCTGATGTTGTATATGAAAGGAGAAAGTAGTTTCACAGGGTTTCAGACAAGTTGTTTTTGTTTCCATCAAAGACAACTAAATGGATTAGAAATTTCGGGCTCTCAGAAATCGCGTGAAAAGATTCGAAAGAAATTCTTGTTTCAGACATTATTGAATTACATGTTACGATTAAATTCAAAACATGTTCATTGAGTCGCCTACAGAATAATTACATTTTGTGCAGACCTGTCGAAGTATATTTTTTTTTTTAAATCTAATAGTGGGCACTTGCCTTCTCAGCATTGGTCGCTCCTAATGTCAAAAGTGGTGTCCATTTTATTGCGGAGGCACAATAGGAGACCACGTTGCCTTCCTTGAAGGGATGGGCAGTTACAACCATGCCTTCTCCGGGATTCGAACCCGAGCCCCTCGGTACCGCAGTAAGCGTGTTAGGGAAAACCATTATACCATCTAGGAGGCGTCTGTGGAAATATTGAGTCTCTTTTTATTGAATATCTTGACAGAACAATTTATAGAAGGTTTATATCATATTTCCTGATGACTGAACAAAAGCAATGCAGAATGGAAGCTTGCCAAGGAGATGATCGAAGCTGAAGATTGTGACTCTTCTTTTAGGACTTAATCATAATGGAAGACAAAAAATGATGTCCAGATTATGATTCGGGATTAGAAAGAAGAAGCACAGAATGGTAAGCACTATCCTCCTTATGTCAGCACCAATTTCTTCTTGCAGAGTATAAAGTGATATCAATTGCCTTTTTTTAAATTGCGTTAGATGTTATACAGACTATCGACAGGTCTATAAATAGTATATTATGTTATACCTCGATTTCGGAAGGAAGGTATAAACATTGTATTGTAGTACTTCCTGTTTTCAGCTCGTGGATTTTCGATCCTAAAAAAAACAGAAAATGTTGCCATTAGAGCAAAATATTTGTTACTAATCTCGTGCGCAAGCGATATATTAAGCTACATTGTGAATAATAAATTTTTCTTTATTAAATAGGTGGGAAAATCTCCAGATCGGTTAATTAAATGATCAGAGCGATTATTCTTTCTTCCCCCTCCCTTTTTTTTATTTTTACTGTTTGGTTTTGCCATTTAAAATACCTATTTTAAACATATTATTTCGTGTCCTGTTCTAGAAGACTAATTTTTGAACTAGTAGGCTTTCTTAATTGCTTAGTTTAAACTGAAATCTGCATACTAGGATAAGTCTGCAAATTTTTAATCTCGTAGTTCTGATATATTTTAATTTTTCAAACATTTTTTAAACATTTTTAGACCTCAATCGTATTTAAGCTCTTTTCTGTATGTTAGACCGTGATCTGAAATTTTCCGAGTGCTGTTTTTTTGCAGTTTTTTTTTAAATTCATACTTTTGCGTGTCATCCCATACGCTTTTATAATATTTAAATATATGGAATTGCATCTGAAGAAATTTCAAACGCGAAGTAATGCGCATTTTCATTTAATATTCTCACTAAATTTCAAAAATTATTTTTTATTAAATTTATTTCCATTATATTACTATCTGTAAAATTTACTGTACTTCGAGTGATGATAGTATATTCTTTATTTCCTTCATGAATTGTGTAACAATGGGAACTATGTCCTATTTTTGTTGAATTAGAAGCAGTGAACTACAGTGCTTGTTTAAAAGCCAAGAAAACTTTGTTTACAAGCCAAGAAATCAGAATGATCAAAATAAATGTCTTGATTGATTTGAAATTCCAGTTTATGTCTTAGAGTATGGTTATAAGATTTGGATTATGATAATTTAAATATATGCACTTTGCAGCTTATGCCTAAAAGGCAAAAATTTTATTATAAAGTTATAAGGTATTTCTACAGCCTTCCTAGCGTGCCTTCGTGGTGTAGTGGCTCTGCACGCTAGACCGGAATTCCAGAGGTCCGTGGTTCGGTTCCTGGCGAAGGCATTGCTAATTTTTCAATCTCTCTTGCTTCCAAAATTAACCTAATGTCTCTACAATGTTATAAGATTTTTCATTTAAAATTAACCAATTATTCATAATTTCAGCCTTTTCGTTTCCTCACCAGAATGCAAATCTGTTAGATAGTATTAATGTGAGGCTTTTGGATTGTCACACAGAGCGCGTTTCTACCCCTCGTGCTCACGTTGTGTAGTTCTGAGATCTCTGATAAGTTCTAATTATTCAGCTTTGCACTATTTGTTATCGACATTGAAATTGATTCGCCGGTTAGAGTTTTAAGACAACTTAGATTTAAATTTAATTTACAGTATCTGAAGACTATTTAAGGATTAAATTTCGAATTTGAGAGTTATTTTAGTTGCATTGTCATAAATGGTGGTTGATGTTTTGTTAGCAAGAGACGTGGTATGTTTTAATGTAGTTGCTTCAGACACAGCGATAATTCGCTCGGCGTATGTTAGGACTCTGAAAATAGTTTATGCTCCTAAAGCAAGTCAAATTCTATGAAAAAAGCATTTAAACAAACCATAAAATTTAAGGAATTTTTATAGTTCAAAGTATTTGAATAACGGAAAAAAATGTAGATTTTCATGGAAAATAAAATAACATAATAATGTTGTAGGGTTTATATTTATTTTAACTAACATTTATTTTAAGTTTAAACTATCTTTCCTGTCAAGCCTTACTTTCCCCTGGAATTGCCAATGCCAGAGTATGTAAATTTTAGTAGAACGCGCAAAGTATTCAAAATTGTCAGCGGAAGTAATCTGAGTTAAATAGAAGGGAAACGAGTTCGAAAGTGTGCTTTCTTGCTTCACGAGCATGGAGGTGGCTAGTTAGAAATTGAAGAACCACGCGTTTCGGCCTGTGTGCTTGCCTCGGTACATAGTTAAATCTTTCAACGTAATATTCAGAAGTTTGCTGAATTGTCAGCGGTATCTTAGAACGCGGTTAGGTTAGTTACGTTTTAGAGAGCCTCGTAGGTAGTCACTTGTTATTATTCATTTTTATTTTACCGCCGGGTCGGCGTAGTTTGTGAGCGTCAAGAGCACGCATCTTTAATTTCTAAAGTTGAATAAAAAGGGATTTAAACCCTTTTCAAGACTTTGTGTAATTTCCAGTTCATAGCAGTCACCACTATTGTTGCGTGTAGGTTGGGAGCGCGCAACATTACAATGTTAACATTTTATGTAGCATCCTTTAATGTTTTGTAATGGATATAAAAATTTCGCATATTATTTAACAGAAATTCATTAGACTTTTGATCAAATTGTGTGCCCAGAAGTATCCATTCTAGTCCTTCAGACTTAAACTAATTAATTTTTATGATCTGTCGCAATACGCTCTGGAAACCGTTTTAAATTCTTTATACTTCTCAGTAGGCTTCAGTTAATTTGAACGTAATTTGAATAAGGCATTACACTGAATTTTCATTTTTTGCTCATTTACTAGTAGTGGATTTAGTTATATAATAAAACGGTGAATCTTCTTAAAAAAGTAAATCATGTCATGACATAAAAGTTTCAATTAAATGCAAAATTTTCAAAACTTACTTTCGGTACACTTCCTCAGAGTACACTTCGGAACTCCGTCCTTCCTAGAATATGCAAAATCTGACTGAATCTTCTGCGTCGCAGTCACAGACTCTGAAAACTTTACTAATAGTATTTTACACTTTTTAGTAAAACGCTGCTTTCCTAAACCACCAAATAAGTACGTCTCGATAACTACAAAGCATAGAAAGCATATTGTGTAGTTAAAATAGCCTTTCTTAATATATTTAGGAGTTTATTCCTTAGTACAAAATATGCAACATACCTGGACTGTCATTACAGTGGGAAATATTACTCAACATAATGTTGTTAAAGACTTTGCATTACGAAACTTATAAAAACGTTAAGACAGCATAAACGTAGTACCATGATATGTAAAATTTGTTTCCGTAGTAAAAATGTCTTTATGTAATCTCTACCTGCACCACAATCTTTGCTTCCCTTGCATTTTGATTTAAAACTGGCCACATGCTAAGCGGTTTCATCATTGCCCCACATGAAATAGCAAAATCGTCCGTTTAGAAAATACTGGAATGAATGAAATACACACTCTCCTTGATTACTTCGAGATCTGCAATTATTAGTATCTTTAGGTACGTAATAGAAATATTTGCTAAATTTGAAAATAGGATATCTGCTTCTTTGTTTACGAATTCTGTGTTACATTCTGTTTGCAATTTGGCGTACCCTAGTTGGTAAATTGTGCCCATTTTTGTTCCATTGCACTACCCGTCTCAAGAGCCGTGATGATTTGCCGCATGGTGTATGGTGTTGTCTTGTATTTTGAAGCAACTGCAGCTGATACAATTGCTAGAGAATATTTCAATTCGTAAACCGTAAATTGTTGAGCGCAGCGTCCTTTCTTTAGACTCAATACAGAAGTTTTTTTTATATTTGGACATAAGATTTGCTCGACCCATATTTACCAAATGGCTACTATCGAAGAAAGCGGAAACAGTTTATCCCTTAAGTATCAGTGCTGTAGTTACTAAAATATATGCTAACATTATGTTAATCTGCAAATCAACAAGTAGATGTTGAAATATTCTAATATTTAAATCATAATTTTTGAATATTATTTCGGGAAATAAATGAACTCCTGAAACAAGGTTCCGAAAATTAATGAGCAAACTGACATTCTGCAATATCCGAATTGTATATCCTGGGAGTGTATTTCCTGTTTTTAATACATTATATTTATGCTAAGGATAAAAGTTATCGAATTTCCCATCGACAGTTTCTAGAAAATGGTAATGAATGAGTGATCAATCATGTAAACAAATCAACAGCTGGGAAAGTGTGGTATTTCACAATTGCTGGCAATCCCTAAAAGAAATCATACAAAACAGCGCAATCGGTCACAGTATTTGCAACATAGCTTGGCAAACGTAAGGTATTTGTGAAGTTATATTCCTTCTTTATCAACAAAGATCACATCGTAAATTACAGATACAAATGTCACTCTATGACAAAATAGCACAGTGTGAGAAGAGAGAGCTGCCACGGAGTTGATGTGTGCACTGCCAAATAGGTAATGATGGCTGTAAACTTACATATAAGAACGTTAGTTGCATCTCATACAGAAAATGTTATGCAGTAAATTAGAGTGGTAAAAGAAATATTTGCTGAATTTAAAACTAGGATACCTTAAAAACTAGAAATATTTGTAGCATCCAAAAATGCCTCAATTTTAAACACCAAAGTACATTTTAAAAGGTAAAGCACATTATTAACATAACCTTCCTACATATTTATAATTTATAGATAATTCGGGGGAGTAATCTAATGTATCCTGTACCCCAAGACCCTGTAAATCTATCAGTTTATCTATCTTTCAGTTTCATACTGAAAGATTTAAAATAACGGAAGATATAAATAAGTGTTTTTCTTCGAAATAAAGAAACCTGTATCAAGAAATTTTGGGATAAAACCAACGTGGTTAAAATAAAATGAAATAAAAACTTAAAATTACAATACGTATCATTCTTTCCTATATAGTAATAAGCATAAACTTTATTCAAATGCTTTACATATAAATCGAGTCAATTTTAAAAGTGAAACATTTTAATGTCAAACACGTATGTTATATGGATTTCTATTTACTTCAAAAACATTTTATATAACGCTGTTTTTGTTAAAATCACATAAAATACATAAGATGATTTGAATGTAGTAATTTATATTTCTCATTTCACAGCAATTAAAAATGTACATAACATTTCATTTTAGAGTGATGAAAGGTGAATACATATAGATACATAAATTAACCCTTAGCACTCAATGCCGTTTTTGCTTGGGCGAACCAGCAACTGGAGACGATTTTCTGCATGTATGGTGTATTTCTTGCAGCTAACTTAAAATAATTTCGCACACCACTTTCACACACAAGTACTGTAATGGTTGTACTGCGGCTCTTTCGCCAGATACAAACGAAATTCTTTGCGTTGTATCTTAATTCTGTGCACATTATCCATTCTAAATTTTCTGCCTGTTCTGGGGGTCACTGTCGTTGTCCATATTCGCTATATATTACTCTGAGGTTTCGCGTTCTACACATCTTACTTTATCGCTATCTTCATCACTGCCTTATTTGTCCCTGTCGTCAAGTAGTCTACTATAAAAGTAATTATTTCTTCATCAACGAAAAATTGAACTCATCTTTATTTGAACCGATTCCTTTATTGTATTCCTTGCTTACTGGGCTTCGTAACTTTGAAAATAAAATTGCTATTGACACCACTATCGAGTTCGTACTAATGACGAGGACGCATATATAACAATAAATCTAAAAAGAATACTTAAGATTAAAGATTGGCTGTTGTTTTATATGCATGTATTGTTAAATACACTCATGAAGCTTATAACGTTGCGCGCCTCTAACTAGCACGCAACCAAGAGGTGACTGTGAAAGTTTGTATAAACCACAGAGTCTTATAAAGGGTTTAAGTCCCTTTTTATTCAACGTAATAAATTACAATGGCGTCCTCTTGACGCTTACAGACTGTGCCCACTAGGCAGTCAAATAAAAATAAGAACCTGAAAAGAAAGTAAAGACAATATTCTAACTACGAGGCTCTCTAAAATAACTAACTCACCGCGTTTTACAAATACCGCAGCTAATTCAGCAGACTTGAAGCTCACTGGAACAATTGCAACTACTTCGCGCCAAGCACATAGGCCGCAACGCGGGGTTCTTCAATTCTCGATTTCTACCTCCGCGCTCGCTAAGTAAGAATAACTCTAACTGAACTTGTTTCCTTCTATTTAAATCATAATACTTCCGCTGATAATTTGAATCCTTGCGCGTTCTACTAAAATTTACATATTAAGGCATTGGCAGTTCCAGGGGAAAGTAAGGCTTGACAGGAAAGATAGTTTAAACTTAAAATAAATGTTAGTTAAAATAAATATAAACCCTACATTTGCCGCTGCCAGAATTTGGAAAACTTGGAAGCAGGTCCTACAAACGACCTGTTGTAAGTTTATCTAATTCTGAACTAACTGGCGAAAGCCTCGTTTACACAAAAAAAATCTTATGTAACAATTATATATTAAAATTCTGTTAGTCGTTACAAAGCTTTCTTCTTACAGCAACTTTTCCTGGACTTCATCAATCAATCTTGGTCTTTCCTTCCAGCATCTGGAAGGAATAAGTATCAGTATCTTTCTACATACATTATAATTTACACTTTCTTGACACAATAAATTTTTGTTTTTAACGTTTCGTTTTTCTTAGTTATTGCTTACTTCACATTCATTCAATTTTTCAAGCATTAATTTAACTTTACCCTGGCTCTCCACCATGTGTGGTGTCAAACGGGAATATTCGTGTTTTAGTCTTACAACACTTCCCGTTAACCACCATGATTTGTTAGAATTCAACAACCAAATAGACACACCTTACTCGACATTCTACAACTCAATGAGCTATTTTAATATTCTTAAAAATTCAAATGTAGGTGGAGAACTCTACAAAACACATTCATTCTAACTTCCCCCTCATTCATCTTTAAACATGCAGGCTTTCGCTCTAAAGCATGACTTTACAGTTTAATACTTAAATTTTGACTTCATTGCTTTTAAGCATTCACTTTTAGCATCTACAATTTTATGCTTCTAGACTAAATTCTACTTTTACATAACATGCAAGTATTTACATACATTTACAAAAGTTTAATACATATGCTTTTTACAATTTACCATAAAATGAATAAGAGAAAATAAATTTTTACTTTACTCATTCTTCGCCAAACTGGCGGCACTGAAACTAAAATTCTTATTAGTACAAGAATACGAAGTTATTTTTATCTCCGGCCAAATTTTGGCTTTAACATAACAGAATTAGTCTTTCGACCAACAGAAAATGCTTGTTTTTAGCTTTTACACTTAAAGAAAATAATACTTTTGCCTTAGCTAAATAAAGTAAAACAAAACTAAGTCTCAACCGAGACATATTGACTTTCGTCAAAACATAGAACTTCGTACTTATGCATAACATTTCGGAACAAAACAGAAAGAAAAATTTATAGAAGGTTTTAACTTATCTTTGAGTTTTCGATGCTTGAAACTCCGTCATCCGTTTTTGACAAAATTGATCCCAAGTTAGAGGTGTCATGGATGTCAATCTTCTCCTTATTGATCTCCGAGTGTCGTCCCCGTTGCTTTTTCTTTTGCGTCCTCTACATGCTGGCCTCTTGACGGAGTAATCGTCTGGTTGTTGGCCTTTGCGTTTCTGCCTGGGACGGCCTTTGCGTTTCTGCCTGACGTCCTCCGGTCTGGAATCCTTCTTGAATTTCTTCTGTTCGTCGTATTTTTGTGCCTCCTGTTGTCGTTTCAGTTTCCGGAACGGCAGCCTTGCTGGCACCTGACTCTGTGGCCGTGTGCGCGTTCTCCTTGATGTGTAATTTCTCCTGCCATCTTTTGTAGGTGGTGTTTTCGTCTTTACCACGGTTTCTTTACCCGGTTCATCTGTATTTTTGTTTTTCTTAAACGCCGGAGTTTGAAAATCCTTTTTTCTTTTTGATACCGACGTCCGGGTTGTAGAAGTGCTAGGTCTCTCTTCAGTTCTCCGTTTCTTGGGTGGTGGAATAGTTGTTGCAGTCTCTGGCCCTTCTATTTCGTTTAGACTTGAGTCCTGCAAGAAACTTTTAAGGATTTCAAAATCATTTGGATTATAGTATTTTTTCACCTGGTCGGGACTTGCTTTACAAATTTCCCCTCTCTCGTTTTTAAGATATAAGACTACTCCTTTGATTTCCTGAATTACATAGGGGCCTTCAAACTTTGGAGCTAGCTTTGCCATAAAATTGTCTGGGGCACTTGATAAAGAAAATTTCCGTTTCAATACTTTATCCCCAACTTTAAAATCTGCTTCACGGCGTTTTCTATCATAATAAATTTTCTGCCTATTTCTTGCCGTATCCGAGGTTTTAAGCGCCTGATCAATTAGCTTTTGCACGTCCTTTTGTTTAAATTCCTGCTCTCTTTGTTGCACAAAGAATAATTTATCTAAAGGCGTAATTAACTTTCTGCCTAAAAATAATTCTGCTGGAGTTTTTCCCGTAGTATCATGATGTGCCGTTCTTAAAGCATAAGCTAATTCATTTATGTAGCCATCCCAGCGCTTGTGATGTGTGCTAACGTAACTGCGAATTATTTTTACAATGTTTTTATTAACTCTTTCTGCTATGTTAGCCTGTGGTCTATACGGAACTATTTTGATATGGCGTATATCAAGTCCATTGCATATGTTTTCAAATATTTGACTAATGAATTGTTTTCCGTTATCGCTAATGACTTTTATCGGTGCACCGTATTTTAAAATGTATCTGTGTAAGAATGCATCTGCGACTGTTTTGGCTGACGCGCGTTTAAGTGGAACAATTTCTATCCATTTTGAAAAATGATCTACTATTACCAAAAGAAAACGATTTTTATTTAACTCGCTCTGGGGGAAGGGACCAAGGAGATCTATGCCTAAAATTTCATTCGGAAATGTAGCGCAAATGCTATTTAAGTACCCGGCAGGGCTGTAATTAATATCATTTATTAACTGACATTGATTGCAGGACCTGACATACGCCGTTACTATTTTGTATAATTGCGGGAAATATACCGCCTCGCGTACCCTTTTTATAGTCTTTCTGACCCCGAGGTGGCCCGCTGTTTTTTTTTCGTGCAACTCCCTCAAAATGCTTAATCGAAGCGAGGCTGGGATGACTGGCTTATACTCAAGATTTTCGTTTGTTGTTTTCGTATAGAATAATAAATTATCTATTATTTCATAGTTTTTTGCTCTATTTCTTATCGCATCGATATCTGTGTGCTCAAAGCTTTCGGGGTCTTTCAAATAAGCATAGATATTTCCAAATTCAGGATCAGCTTTCAGTTCAGTAATAACCGTATCTCTAGAATCTAAAATTTTTGAAGTCAACACAGCGCATTTAAGTTCATTACCTTCATCGTCCAGTTTTATACGAGAAAGTGCGTCAGCTACATTGTTTTCCTTACCCGGTTTATATTTTATTGTGATATTATATTCTTGGAGTTTTAAAGCCCATCTTATTAACCTGGGCGTTAGGTTTTTTCCCGAGTAAAGTCTACCAACAGCCGCATGATCCGAAAAGACTGTTACTGGCGATTTGCCGAAATAAACTCGAAATTTGTGTACAGCCATTAATACGGCTAATGTTTCTCTTTCTGTAGCTGTATAATTCCTTTGTGTTTGATTCAATGTTTTACTAAAAAATGCCAGCGGATGGTTATTTTGCATAAGAAGCGCACCCACCGCATAGTCTGACGCATCTGCCGCAATTTCCAGGTTTTCGTCCCCCTCAGGAAATTTTAAAACGGGGGCATTAATAAGCGCTTCTTTTAATCTTTCAAAAGCTGTGTTAGCTTCCGCTGTCCACGTGAATTTACTCTTTTTTCTTTTGATTACTAAGAGTGGTTCAACAATATTAGCGAAATCTTTTATGAAAGATCGATAGTAAGAACATAATCCAAGGAAAGACGAAAGTTTCTTGGCGGTGTTGGGCGGTGGGAAATTCTTAATAGCTTTTATTTTTGAATCTTGCGTTTCTATACCCTTTTGCGAAATTTTATAACCGAGATATTTAAGTTCTTTAGTTGCGAACTTGCATTTTGAGGCGTTAATTGTAAGACCGGCCTCTTTTAATAATTTAAAAACTTGTTCGAGGTCATTAATGTGTTGTTCCAACGTACTACTCGTTATAATTATATCATCTAGATAAATTAAAGTTGATTTTCCTAGGACAGGCTTTAGAACAATGTCCATAGCTCTCTGGAATGTTGATGGGGTCCCACACAACCCAAAAGGCATGCGTAAAAATGCATAAGTGCCCGATTTTGTTATAAACGCGGTTTTATGTATATCTTCGGGTCTCATAGCTATTTGATAGTAGCCAGACGTTAAGTCCAAAGTAGATATATATCTTGTCGATTTGATCTGTCTAATGATCTCGTCTATAACCGGCAAAGGGTAAACTGGGAATTTAGTTATGGTATTTAGTTTTCTATAATCGATAGCAAACCTCCAAGCCCTTTCATCCGAAGGAGGAAACTCGTTCTTTTTCCTACATAGTACGACTGGACTCGCGTACTCACTATTTATGGGCGTTATTATTTTATTCTTTAACATCTCCTTAATATGTTCTTCGATGATTAAGTCTTTTTGTTTATCATAGCGATACGGTTTAGTCCTACAAGGTTTTTCGGCATTTAATTGAATCTTCTGAGTCACGATCTGACAGTTTCCCGGTTTTTCTGAAAACAAATGAGAAAAATTACTCACCACTTGCTGTATTGCTTTACTTTCCTGGTCATTCAAATGGCTAAGGTCCAATTCAGGTGTCTCCACAGGTTCCAGCACCCTCTGGTCCATCTCCAGCACCACGGAACTATCTTGAAAATTTAATTTGGCCCTCGCGGCCCTTAAAAAGTCCATACCTAAAATAAGGGAGTGTTGGAGGTCTTTCACCACAAAAATTAATACTTTGAGATTTTCCTCTTTTATCTGTAAGTTTAATGATACTTTCCCGATGCAGTGACATGTTTTTCCTTGCGCCGCTATAATTTCCGTATTTCTGGTTTTAAAGAGTCGTATCCTAAAGAAATTCTTTTTGAAGAACTTTTCACTCATGAAATTTCCTTCTGCCCCTGTATCGATGAGGGCTTCTACTGGTACATCGCCAACCAGGACTTGTATAATTGGTAGCTGTGAGTTTTTTACGATGACTGTATTTAGATGTCTATTTGAGGGTTTTTCTAAAACTTCCGGGGTCTGGACCCTCCCTTTCACAGGCCCGTCTAGTCGTTTAAAGCTTTCCTTTCAATCTGTGTCTTCTGGGTACGCGGATGCTTATTTTCAAATTTTCTTTTTGGGCCTTGACCTTCGAGTTTCGATGCGTTAGCTTGATAGTTCTTTCCCCCATACGAGCGATTTCCATTTCTGGTTTCCTCCTTCCTTCTGGTACTTTGAGAATATGTTTCCCCTCTCGCTCTTTCCGCTATTCTGCGATTTTGAAATTTCACCGCCAATTCGAAAAGTTCCTGCAATGTGGTTGGGTTTCTAATTTCAAAGTAGTCTTGAACAGCGGGTAACAATCTTGGTAATATTATTTCAATAATCTCCGCATCGGGTTTCTTGCCATACAGCATATCCGTTAGCTTGATTTTTCGTAAAATAAAGTCCGTCAATTTTGCTGTATCCCGTTGATAGAAACTATATAGCTCGGCTTCCAGCCGTGCGCGATCTTTCACTATGGGGAAGGCCTTTACTAACGATTTTTTGAAATTTTCAAATGTATACGTCGGGCTTCCAAATTCACCTAGAAGAAATTTGCTTATATTTTTCCACCATAGCGCGGCCTGTCCTCTTAGTGCTGATGTGGCAATAGCAACTTTTTGTCTTTCAGGCACAGGATAGAGCTGAAAGTGGTTTTCTATACCTTCTAAAAATACGGACACCGAATTTTTTCCGTCGAAATAGACGTTTGGCTTGATTGATGCTCTCAAAGTCTGGACCAGGTATCCAAATCCTTCTAACTGCGTTGTCATTTCTAGGTGTTGTCCAGCGGCTTCCATCCAGTTTTCGGCCATTTCAGTTCGATAAGTGTTCGGGCGCCAATATAACGTTGCGCGCCTCTAACTAGCACGCAACCAAGAGGTGACTGTGAAAGCTTGTATAAACCACAGAGTCTTATAAAGGGTTTAAGTCCCTTTTTATTCAACGTAATAAATTACAATGGCGTCCTCTTGACGCTTACAGACTGTGCCCACTAGGCAGTCAAATAAAAATAAGAACCTGAAAAGAAAGTAAAGACAATATTCTAACTACGAGGCTCTCTAAAATAACTAACTCACCGCGTTTTACAAATACCGCAGCTAATTCAGCAGACTTGAAGCTCACTGGAACAATTGCAACTACTTCGCGCCAAGCACATAGGCCGCAACGCGGGGTTCTTCAATTCTCGATTTCTACCTCCGCGCTCGCTAAGTAAGAATAACTCTAACTGAACTTGTTTCCTTCTATTTAAATCATAATACTTCCGCTGATAATTTGAATCCTTGCGCGTTCTACTAAAATTTACATATTCTGGCATTGGCAGTTCCAGGGGAAAGTAAGGCTTGACAGGAAAGATAGTTTAAACTTAAAATAAATGTTAGTTAAAATAAATATAAACCCTACAAGCTATATTGCCCAAACAAAACCTAAATAAACGTCTTTATCGCTCGAATTATCGCGTCAAACAGAGTGGTGACCGTGAATCACCTCTCGAGTTACCGCTTTAAGTCAAGTGATGATCGAGAGTTACCCCTCGAGTAACTGCATCAAATCAAGTGGTGACTGAGAGTCAACCCTAGAGTACAAAGGCTTAATATAAATACGGAAGTACATTTCAGATTTACAGATTTTTTCCCTAAAATAATTAATGTAGAATAAGGCTAAATAATATGAGCTGAAATACTCGAAGCCCCATTTAAGGATGTGATTTGTTTATTTCAGTGATGCTATTACATAATGTATGCCGCCCTGATCCGTATAGTGATTACCGCGGCCATTTCGATGAGCTCATGTTCGAATCACGGAGAAGGCTCGCATGTTTGTAAATTTATAGTGCCTTTGCTTCATGAGGACACTTAAAATACACCTAGAACCGAAATTGAGCGGTTTAATGATAGGAGGAGAGGGGTGCGAGATGTTTGTACCCACCTCCTGAAGGATTTTACCTCAAAGTTGAAATTTTACTGCTTAATGCCATACCAGTAGGTGTCTATGGCTCATGAGCGCAATTTTTCTCCGAGATAAAATTTGTGGACTTTTTTATGATACTGATGAGGCAAATGAGATAAGTTACGACAATAACATGATTTTTAATACATAACTTACCAAAAGAATATACGCTGCTTTTTACTTAAATATATATTTATATAGATAAAAAATTCTAATTCCAATCTTGCAGATATAAAAGTTTAGTTCTATGTATTCGCCTTAGTATTACAGTTTATAACTAAAGTACAAATGTTTTCGATGATCTAAAAACTTGTCACAAAAGTTCTGGATAATCTAAGAGATGATGCTAAAAAGGAAAGGCAAACACCTTTCCTTTTTAGCATCTTAATTTCTTTGCTGTTTGCGGTTTTCATTTAAAAAAGTAATTTTTCTTACTTTCTTAAAAGCTAAAATAAAATTTCTAATTTTATAATTATCTTTGTAATGCTTCGCCTTTGAATTTTTAAGCTTTTCAGGGTAAATCGTTATTTATACACTTCTTCTTTCTAAAACCTGAAAACCGAATTCATAAAATATCGAGACCTGTAGAAAATAAATTTTATTGCAAAAGCAGTTACTTGCTAGATAAAATAGAACAAAAATTGCATTTATATTTTCCCCTTTAAATAGACATTAAATTAAACAAGGAATGTTTGTAATCATTGCCTTTGTTCACATTACTGGTTGCTCTCGAACTGGTTGGAAACAATTCAGTACTAAAATATTCCCACAGAGTATATGTGTGAATGGTTAATTAACACATATGAGTAACCTAGGGCAATATTTTTAAGTTAATCTTGCACTAGGTTACGAATTAGATGTAAGTTTCCTCCATATACGACGACAACTATAATTCAACTTGAATTCTAAGTGAACAAACTAACGATATTTTCATATGTTTCTGATCACGTATTCGATGTTTTGCATAGCGTGGAAATTCCCTTCCTTCGATATCAATAGTACCCCTACTTTTAAATACCCCGCTAATCTGCTCTAAATCCACGCACCCCAACCAGTGAGCCGCAAACAAGTGAGCGAGGTGCCCACGTGACCCTGTGACAGCCTTTTAGCCAAGGGTTAATAGATCCCCATATCAAACGAAGTCTTTTGTATGAATAATGAGCCCATCATCAACTATGGCTTATAGCCTAGCTTAATCGAGCGTGTCTGCGATACTGCAGGGCGGACTATTAAGAAACGTGCGCGATACTGAGTGCATTTCAGCCTTTTTTATACGGTTGAGTTGAAATGGGGAAGCAGTCGATGACAGGTCATGGAATCGAAGCAAATGTCTAATTTGCTTCGATAAGCTGTTGGATGCTACGTTGGTACGTACTTTTTACCATACTTTTCCTAAAGCTTACGCATGCTGTGTATTCATTAAATGAGATTTAATCAAAATAAAGTTTGTTTTGTCTTGTGTTTGTGGAACTATGAGTTTTCTATAAAACGTATTTATTGAAAGGCATTACAGGATATACAGATGATCTATATTGCTCTTAAAAGAAGCATTACAGCAGAAGTTTATTTCAAATGCAGGACACATTTTTATGTCACCTAAATCTCTTAAATGTGACAGAAATAATGGAGAACAAACAACAGCAACTACAAAAATTTGTAAGGTGTATGTTAATTTTATAACAGCTATTTTTAATTTTGAAACCCTTTCCTTTCAATTCTTGTTTCCCACTTACAACTCCCTACTAGAATGAGTTTTAAGAATCGCGTTGAATGCAAATGAGTTAGAAGTAGTATTTAAAGGAAATTCTACTTACTCCGAAAGAGAGAACACGCGACACTTAGGAGTCTTTAGTGTCGCGTGTTTGCCTTCTGGCTACTTCGTTCTTGAATCTATTACGCTTGTCCGTATTGTACGTGCCTAGTTTAAATTAAGGGCCAACTATGTTAGATATTTGTATCTAGCTTCGGCTAAGTCTATTTTAGTTAGATTAGTTTCTTATTCTCTTATACTGATTTAAAAGCCCGAGTGGAGGCTTTCCTGTAAGCCTGAGAAGAGGCCAGCTATTATCGTTTCTTTGAGGGAATAAAAGGGTATTGTGTAACAATTCTCGAGTCTACGTTGTAAGTACTTGAACTCAGCGATAAGTCGCTACTTAGTTCACCAGGTTCCTCGACATTTTATCAAAGTAGCGAGGGACATTACAAAATAACATAACATTGTTTAATCTAAGCAGATTCTAATATCTTGCTTATCTGAATGATTATTATGCTTAAAACAAGCAAGCTTTCTATATTCATTACGTACACAACTAACTAAATAATACTGTAAAAACTGCAAGACATTTAACCAATATTATTTACAAAAACGCATTTGCTTATTTTGCAAACTGCAACACATTTTTGATTTTGATTTCACAGGTTTTACTTTAGAGCACTTTCATTTCCAGCCGTATCAGGAAAAACATAGATTTAAGGATAGGAATTTCACAAAGTTAATTTCTTTATATACTCGTCTGTGTATATATACTATGCATTATATATTTAAAAGCTGAGGATTTTTGATTATTTAAATTAACCAGGTATTCACAATTTCAGTATTTATTATCACTTTTCCTCACCAGAACGCAAATATTATTTAGAAAATCTTTAAGTTGAAGGTTTCGATATATATACTATGCATTATATATTTAAAAGCTGAGGATTTTTGATTATTTTAATTAACCAGGTATTCATAATTTCAGTATTTATTATCACTTTTCCTCACCAGAACGCAAATTTTATTTAGAAAATATTTAAGTCGAAGGGTTTCGATTCTAAGACAGAGCGTGTTTCTGCTTCTGGAGACCATGTTATTAACCAGAACACTCTGTTAGTTATCTGGAGTTACGCATTCGATAAAATGCGGTATAATTAATATGCAGCTGTCATCTGAGAGAAACATAATGCGTAATCTGTGATCATCTGTGTTTCTGGCTCATTGCCAAAAAAGTTAACTCAGAATGATAATTGAGTGTTATAAAATGGAAGGGAGTTTTGAACGTTTCTTATCTGTTACAAAAGAGGCAGATTTTTGAAAGTGTTGAATTAATAGACACTGTCAAAGTAACAAGCCCGTGTAGTATATAAGATATTTTTCCCACCTTCTTGGCGAGCCTTCGTGGTGTATTGGTTTGCACACTGGGCCGGTATTCCGGATGTCCTCGGTTCGATTCCCGGCGAAGGCGTTGTTAATCTTCCCTCTTGTCTGCTTCCAAAAATACTTAATGTCTCTGCAAGTATGTTGTAAATAAATATAGACTGCTCGTTAAAATTAAATTATTACTTAAAATTTAAATTTTTAAATTTAGTTTTAATTTAAGCTTTTAACGGATATCTAGCTGTGTAAAAAATTACGTTAGTTGTCTGCTGAATGCAAAATTAGACTTCTGCGCGTAGGAAATGTGCCAGATAAGCGACTTATAAAGCGTCGTGTAATGAGCGTATGTTCATATTCGGATTTATAGTGTCATTTAAACAAAATGTAGTTTCTGAGAGTGATCAGTATTTTAGAAAAAATACCGATTAATGCGATGGGAAGAGGTAAACGCAACTAAAAGTAGCCCAATCTTTTAATATCCCTTGAAGTGTCATATCATGAATATGGCATCGTTTCTTATACAGTGAATTAATTAGTAGATCGCCAGATCATGAATACACAAGAGCAGAAATTGCGTCAAAGATATTTTCTGTCATTATTACCTCGAAGAAACAGTAAAGCGGTTACGAGAGAGTTATTTTCAGGCTTTCAGGATGCTACAAGAACTCGAATCAGCCGTTCAAAGGTTCACGAGCTGGGAACTTATGTGAAAACGTCACTAACTTATGTTTCACTAATTGTATCTACCAAAAAGACTTGTTTAATCTAATATGACCCTAAAGGAGCCAAGAGAAATGAGGAATCATAACACTTATTGGCGAGTTCTAGATATGCTTTAATTAATCTGAAAGTAACCAGGAACACAGAACTTGCGTTTCTGCCTTCATAAAAACCCTTACTTCCACTGAAGCGTTTTCATGATTTTTAAATGATAGGCATCAAAAATGGTCATACCGCGTCGCATTTATTTGACGGCGTTTTGTGTTGATAGGAGGACGACAGCTTGGAGTCCCATATAAGGTTTTAGGAGGGTTTTCTAGTTTAGGAGGTTGTTGGCCCATGGAATTAAGAATAGATAAAATTGATATCGTACTCCAAATGTGCCGAAAACGAATCAGTTTTCACCCTCGCACTCCCTTTAAATTATTGGCCTTTATCTATTTCCTTACTGCTTCATCCCCAACGAGATGTTATGGGCGGCGGTGATACTTTTTAAATTTAAAATAACAGTGGTTTGTTGTTATGCTATTGGTTATGAAAGAACTGTTGCATCAAAAAATAAAAATTTAGATTTCCATAGCTACGTCGTTTTTCTATAAAATAATCTATGTTTCCTTTCCATTTGACTTTAGATTCAATGTTTTGAGATTAATCTATTAGCAGATATGGTAATTTTATGTTAAATAATACTTTCGAATAAATTGTTCTTAATCTTTTATCAATAAGTATTAGTTAACGTTTATTTCTATTTACATCCTTCAATTTTAACGAGCAAATTCACATTTTTTTTATGTATTGCCTTTAACACCGAATAAGCGGTTATCCCAGCAGAATTATGATCTATTGTTTCTTGTTGTCTTACTTAACCCATGATGTTTTGGGAAATTTTGTATCGAGTATATTTGCTGTTAGAATACATTTAGGCAGATAAATGGCAAATGAAGGTAAATGAAATTCCCCTGTAATTCATACGAAAGAGTTTTTTAGAGCGTGCTAAAGTAAGAAACACTGTGAGAGTAGTATTTTCACGAATTGCTGTCATTAAATTAGTTCTCGGTGTAATACATTTCGTCTGTTATATGCATTCTTGATTTACAACATCATGTTTATGAACATGATAAGTTTATGATCATGGAAAATTTCTTTTATTCAAATTTTGGTATTTAACAGCATTTTATAGACTTTTTTTGTTTAATTTATGAAGAATATCAGCCCCTTAAAAAACATAAACTTAAATAAATGTATATGTATTTTTCGAGTTTTGAAAAGGTACGGGTGAACGATCTCTAGCAATAGTGAGAGCGCTGCGTGGGGCAAAAAACGCTGGAAACGCCTGGTCTAGTCAGAATCTCTTCTTCTAATAAAATACTATAAACAATAATCAATTCTAATCATTAGTTTGCTTTATTTCTTCTTTCTTATAATGATACATTATATATTTACATTTTAAATGCTTTAATAGATAAAGCATTTAAAATGTAAGTTTAAAAACTTTATCTATTAAAGCATTTAAAATGTAAGTATAATAACAATAGTTGAAGATATTTAACATCAAATTAAAGTTATGTTTATAACATTATAAGTTCCGGGTTTCTTAGCGTGTGTTCGTGGTGTGGTGGTCTGCACGCTGGGAGCGTATTCGAGAGGTCAGCGGTTCGATTGCCGGCGAAGGCGTTGCTCTGCTTGGGGGGGATACTTATGTCTCTACAACATCAGTAAATTATTGAACTGTAAACTACTTTTGTTTTTGAAAAAGAACTAATGTCTGTACAACATCAGTAAATTACTGAACTGTAAATTACTTTTGTTTTTGGAAAAAAAAAACTAATGTCTCTACATCAGTAAATTACTGAACTGCTGCAACGCAAAACGTGCAATTCATATATGCGTAAATTTCGAAATAATAATAATTTCAAGTGAATTCTACTAAAACGGAATTAGCTAGACGTATTGCAAGGTTAAATACTGGAATAATTTTTAAATATAATTTAATAATAAAACTCTTGGAATAATTTTTGTCGGTAAAGAAAAGGAAACGACGCTTTTTATTATTATTAGTCTGCTTTCTTTATTTATTGATATCAAGCTTTGATAACGCTAATAAGTTTCATGACATAGAATAAAAGAATATTGAGTAGATTTGTTCAAGTGGTAGTTCTCCAATAGTCGATAATGAAATATATAGATAGTGAAATAGTGAAAGATTCTCCAATAGTCGATTCTTTCAGAGGTAGAATTCTGGTTGTCTTTCCTAGGACTATTTCCCAGCGACTTAACGGGCGGGTTCCATGGAAAAAGAGATAGAATTTCGTATGTTTTCAGGTAACGCAAATGGGAAACAGTGACTTTTACAACGTTCCCGATAAAGCCATCCTTTCTTAGGCAGATAACTCTTAAATGTCTTTCCACAATTAACTAGCCAACCAACATAACATTATATATGAATGACTATCTACCCTATTGGCATGGTGATAGCTAAGGGTCTTGGCTGCCATTAGCTCTGCCCCGGATCAAAATCTCTGAGAATACAAAGATGTTTGTTAATGTATAGCGTTTATACGACACGGAGCCACTTAAAATACTGTTCATCTTTAAGGCCTTTCACCTACTACTATCCTCTCGCGACGTTGGTGGTAGGGCAAGAAACCTTGGATACCATCGCATCCGTCCAATAGGAAGCTTTTATTTCAAAACTGGGATGGAATTGGGCAAATTCGTTTCGACATCTATAAAGAGGCCAAAGGTTTAACCAATGATCCCCCTTTCCCTTTTACCTGGTACCTGGGTCATGATAAAATACTTGGGTTTGATCTGATACTACTGTCAGCATACTTTGCATACTTTGCATTTATGTATCCTATGTTAATTATGCACATAATATTTGTATATTTATATATATATATAGTATTAACAAGTAGAAATATTACTGTATTCATGCGTCAGTATTTAACACTGTGTAACATGAAGCCGTTTCGCATAGTGTTAAACTAGAATCTTACTATAAAATTAACTGCATTTATTACTTTCTATAGCACTGTATTATGAACCATCTGTTTATATATGTATATGTATCTAATGTCTGAGAATCTAGTGATTATTATGTGCCTAAAAGTTGTGTATATGTATATTAGTATATATATTAGTTTATCCATCCAATCACCTACAGCATCATGTAACATGTAAAAATAACAGCACCAATTACTTGCCCTAGCATTGTATTAAGAAACTAATATTTGAATATGTATATGCGCCTAATGTATATGTACCCAATGACAATTATGCACCTTATAATTGCGTATAAATGCATTATTTTTAAAATACTATAAAATTAATTGCATCAATTATCCTCAACGGCACTCTACATTGTGCCATCTGCTCATGTATATAAATGTGTCATGTACCTATTGATTATGAAATCGAATGATATAAGCATTGTAAATAGGAAAACAGTATAGCATTGTAAATAGGAAGCTGTCCCCATGCACCCGCATACATTTCTATGTAACTTGACACAGTAAGGCAAAATATCAACCTAGTGTCCTATTATGAAATTAATAAGCACCTAGTTCTAACATTATTTTATGGATCTAGAGTTTAAGTATATAAGTAAGTACCAAATGTTTATGTCACCAATGACTATTATGTACCAAATATAAGCGTATATACGCTTTTGTCTATATGTAATTGTGTATGTCCTTGTTTATGTATAATTGTACCCATGTATCTACTAGTGTTATCACATATCTGGCACTGTATAGTTAATATACATCTATTACGCACTGAATAATCATGTACGTAATGTGTCTGTAAACAAAATGTCTGTATGTATGTATATTAATTTATGTTTTGTATATATGATAATGTAACTATGCATCTGCACAATTTATCCTGTAACACGGCACAGTATCGCAAAGAACTAACTAGAGCCCCACTCTAAAATTAATTGCACCAATTATTTGTTCAGCATTGTATCAAGTACCTATTGTTAATGTATGTTAAAGTAGCACTAACCTAACGCTTGGGTATCCACTAATTACTGTGTACCTAATACACGTGTTTTAATATCTTTGTACATTGGTTAATGTACTTAGGAAACAGTACAAATAATTCAGTAGCAAGACACTGTACCACACAGTACTAATCTAGGGTCTAACTTTTAATTCACTGTACTAATTACTTATTCCAGCATAACATTGCGCACCTAATATTTCAGTATGTACATGTCTTCTGTAATCTCAACATATGAGTACACGCGTTATGTATATATGCTACCGTATCCATGCTTTTGCATACACCTTGTAACATGGCAATGTATTATCCACTGTCTAACATTAATTAGCTTTAACGCCACTGTATGAAGTACCAAATTTGTGTGTATGTTTATATATTAGTATATTAGCACAATGAACACGTATGGTTATCTAGATAAAGGTGGACGTGGCGCTATACCGATTAACCGTATTGGTAGAGGGGTGGTGCCCACGTCCTCCGTCGCATATCGCATGTCAGATAAACAGCAAAACTACTAGCATGTAGATCTACCGGAACACCGCATCTGCGTATGATGGGCATAATAAATTTATTCGTCCTGTGTATTTTTGAGCCATTTTAACAATTCAGTTAGCATTGCAGCACAAACTGGAAACACAGCATGGTAGTGAAATGCCTATTCTCGTCTTATTAGCTATGCATTTGTAATATCAATCCTGCATTTTGAGAATTTAAAGTATTATTACGCGTTGACCGGAAAAATGATTTTCTTTTGTTTTCTGAATGTGTTACTGATAATATGTATATAAAATATTCTGTTCTTTTCAGGTTACCCTCACAATGCTATTGGAGGGATGACGAAATCTTCCCTTGATGCGCATACGCATCCACATATACGAAATATGCAAGGTAAGGGACTTAAAATAATTTTCAGATTATTCCGAATGGAATGCTTGAAATAAAGCTAAAATTATGTTTTCTAATTTTTGCATATGAATACATGCGTGATGCTTGGGATTTAGAAGTATTTTACCATTTTTTTAATATATATACGTAAGGAAGTTCAGGAGAAAATCGAAATGGTACAAGATCCACGCTCGTAAATAACCTTTCGAGACATGTAAAAACGCTTCTTATTTCAATAGTTATAAAATAACAGCATTGTTTGAAATTATGGCTTTATCTAGCGATCACACAGTTATAAGTAACACATTAGTTGTTAATGATTAAAACATCAAAAATGTTTTAAATATCTTAAGTTCTGTACAATAGTAATTTTATTTCATGCTGATCTTATAACAATGAAGTTGTAAGGATCTTAAGTTTTACTAACGTTTATTTTATTTTAAATCTTTACTATCACTTCTTATTTTCTACTTCCGGCCAGAATTATAAGCGTGAAGGAGTTTATGCAAAGTTGTCTGGCGAACGCCAAGTATTTAAGTGTGGCCTTTTTGCCAAGCAGAAGAGAGGAAGCCGTGAGTTCGAAGCAGGCCGCTTACCTTAGAAGTTACGCAGTTGCTACTTTGCCTTCCAGGCCAGAGGTTTTAATCCTCTTGATAAATTAAACGTATTGTAGTGTTCACAGTCTCTGTGCTACATACGCTTCCTGTTATTATAAGGCCAATCTTATTCTAAAGTTAAATTAGAGTTTAGTTTTATTTTGATATCTTTTAAGTTAGACCCCGAGTGGAGGGTCATTGTATTCCGAAGTACGGAAGTCATTGTATATAAAGAAAAAAAATAAAGGGTTTTGTATACCCTTCGTCTGTATCCTGTCTACTTACTACAATTAGTGAACATAGCTTTAGTAAGCTCTCTGTTCTAGTCAGGTCATTGTATGTTTCCGAAGAAGGTTAGAAGAAACATTGAACCTGATAAAGTGATGTCCGTGTATTGGAATACTATACACCCATATCATCACAGCAGAATTATTTCTTTATCTACTTACAAATTACATTAATAGCAAAATAATAATGGAAAGAGTTATACGTATGAGCAATCAAGGGCATACAATATTGAGCAAAGTGTAAATACGATGCGCTTTGTAAGAAATATGGTTATCAAATACAAAACAAATTATCAAAAGTAACAGTACGAAACAAATGTAATACATCAAACCTTTTTATCCCTGTCTAAGATGATCACCTACTTTTTTATATAAATTGTGCCGTCTGTAGATGTAGTTGCCTTAGAGATATAGCACTCAATATCTGTGTATTTATGCTGTCAGAAATAGTGAGTGTTTATTATTTTTATTTTAAAAATTCCTCATCCCGGCAAAATAGAAAGAACTGCCATCAGACAAAAATATTTGTTATAAACATTGTGCGCAAAACATCCAGTGATATAAATGCGCAACTACATATTATATAAACTACTTACTGCAATCTTCTCTTTGTTAAATAATTTCAAATCTGCAATCAAATAAAAACAGTAGCAAATCTTTCCTAATGTTCGGGTTGACCATTTTAATTTGTGCATTTTAAATATAAGATTTTATGTTCCATACAGCTAATTTCTATGAGAATGATTTTAAAATTATTTTGCCTATCGAATTGCTTAGCTTAAAATTGCCTAAGATATTGAATTGTAATCTACATACCAAAATGATATTACAGTTTCTTTTTAATTTTACGATTTTTAAGCTTAAAACGTTTTTAAATCTTTAATGGCAAATTCTTCGAGATGTTTAATTACAATCTGAAGATTGAAATTGAAAAACTGACGTATATCTGTTGTCGTCGAAATATATATAATTTTACAAAATATTTACATGCATCTGGGTTGCTTTTGAACTTAATTTCATTCAAACAGGTTATCGCTTTTTTAAGCAGGAGAATTATTTGATCTGTTGGAAAAATAACATAAGCTATTTTACCACGTCCTACATAATAAGTCATTATATTGCACTTTATACTCATTATTTTTGTTTGAAATTTATAGTAAAAGAATATTTTTAAAGTGTTTGATTTACCATCTTCCTAAAAAAGTAATAACTAATAATCATTCGACGTAAAACTCTAACACAGTTTTCGTCTTTTTAAATAAATTCTCTTTTTCCATTCCGTGGAATTGGTCACGTTTTTTGTATCCTATGGGGGAGTGATCTTCGTGTGATCATTGTGTTTGTGAAAGAGCCTCTTGAATTAAGTAACTGCCACCCCGGACATAATCCTAAACATGACCACAAGGGTTGTAATACGGTGCCTGAAAAAGAACAATGCCAAGAGATTTTCATGTAGCAGATCTTTCTCGCCAAGAATATCGCCAAAAAAAGTTTTTTTTTTTTTTTTTTTTTTTTTTTTTTTTTTTTTTTTTTAGTCTTCAGTACAAATACTTCTTACTACAAATATTACGAATATTAAACACTGCATTATATTCTTTCACGATTTAAAAAAATCCATACTCAACTAATATTACTTCTTTTCTTCTTTGAAAAATATTAATATTACCTTAAGCAGCAAAATCCATCTTAAAGTTTTTATTCATCATTCATATAAATTGTTTTTGCTTTGGTTTATTTCATTAAGGCAAATCACTTAAGGGCTATCTGGTAAAGAAGAGCGATACCGTCGTGGAGAACTTTCTAAGGAAAACTGGCTCATGTGCAAGTTACACATGGGGATCCCCCAAAAGGCCCATACAACCAAACCGTTCGCCGGAATTCGAACCCCGGACCGAATTATCATTATTTAGCAGCCTTTCCTCTCGGCCACTTGTGGGCCTTTAGTGTAAATAATAAGGGTTGAAAACCAGTCTGTGAGTGTTTGAATATGTTAATCATACTTATAGAAAAATTTTAAAAAATCATTTTATATAAAAATGGAATTTTTTGTTCTCTGCGTATTTTTGTTTCGAACGTAACATTTCTGAAATTACTGCTTTCTTGAAATTGCTTTAAGATAGGATCTCTCAAATCCGATTAGTATCACGCATATTTCAGGAAATACAAGGGGACTAAAATAATGTTAATTTTTGAACGTTTAGCATATTTTCTATTAAGCGTTTTTATGTTACTTGTAAAGAAGTCAGAAGAATATAAAAGCGCTTATGGAAAGAGAAAATTTCAATTAAATCACAATGTTAAATAAGAAATTTCTTTAATCACAACATAATAAAATTTCAGAAATAAGAGATAAAGTATTTCTTTTAATCACACTAGAAAATGATGAATCTTCTACGTAATTATATGGTGTTCCTAATTAAACTTGAAATTTGCGAGCAATCTGTAGCAAAATCTATGCAGCAGAAATGCATGAAAATTGCGTAATGGCAGAATGAAATAATGGGAATTTTATCGAGGGGGAAAAAACAATAAGTTTCAAAAACCACCACCAAATGGCATTGTGCAATGTAAACTATTGGCATATGCAAATGTGGCAACTATAGTAATTCTGTGCGTGCACAGCAACCCTATAAAGATTCGAGAGGCGAACAGCAGTCATACTTCTTTCCAAGTCAAGCAAGATGACGTTGACTTTCTAGGAACGCACTTTGCTGGTGAAATTATTTTACCAAAACGGAGACTCTGTTGCCGAAGTTTCGCGGAAATTTCGGTCTTTGAAGCGGTTACGAAAAGGTCCACTTATATTCTAAGAAATATGATTATTAAATTTGAAGCAACAGGAAAACCAGGAAGGGGACAAACGTGTGTTGTAGCACAGGTAATGGATGTGTTGCGGTTTCTTGCGCGAGTTAAGCTCCAGGATGAATGGCCATGGAAAATGTTTTGGACCGACAAGGCCCACTTTCATATGAAATGTGCGGTTAACACGCACAACTGCCGTATTTGGGCTGCTACAAACCCACATCAGTTCCTACATTCCATTACACTCTTCTTATGTAACGGTTTGATGTGGCTTTACTGCAAGCTTCATTGCGGGTCCGTTCAAAGAGCATAGTGCCGCAGGGAATGTGACATGCACCGTCACCGGTCAACGATACGTTTCATTATTAGAGCAATCCGTTATTCCAGCTCTTCAGGTAAGGCGATGTGATACAACCACAGTGTTTATGCAGGATGGTGCTCCTCCACAAATCGCCCATTGTGTGAAATAAGTACTCAGCCGCCATTTCAGTGATGACATAATCATCAGCTGGCAATTTCCTATAGCTTGGCCTCCTAGATCCCCCGACTTGAATCCTTGCGAATTTTGGCTTTGGAGATACCTCATAGCCATGGTCTACCATGATCCCATCACGTCTCTGTCGGACCTTAACAAAACCATGTGAGTAAAATTCCTCAGTTCATGCTGCTTTCAACAGTCGAACATGCGATTTTATGCTTCCAGACGGTAGCAGACAGTGGTGGACATCAGATCGAGCATGTTTTGTAAACTTTTGTAGATTATTTTTATGTTCTCAATAAAGCTATGATACTCCACTTAGAAGTGATTTTTGAAACTCATTGTTTTTCCCCCTCAATAAAATTCCCATAATTTCATTCTGACTTTACCCAATTTTCATGTAATTCTGCAGTATAGTTTTTGCTATAGACTTCTCTCAAATTTCAAATTTAATTATGGACACTTTGTATCAGGAAAGAATACATTTCCTTTAATCTTAATTCGTAATAAATCCTAATAGAATTTTTCAAGAAAATAAAAAAGAAAAACATGAAACTTTGTTATTATATTCCACTCTTTCTTTGTTTTATTTTTTAAAATTTAAATCTGAATTCATATATCATGAGTAAATTTTGAAAGGAATTTATCAAATAGCATTGTAAAGCTAGCTTAAATTTTTCATTTAACTAACGTTATGATTTTCATTCATCATTTCTAATAAATACATGTTTTCGTTTTATTTCTTAAACTCTATGTAAAAGTATTATTTTACTTTTAAATCTTTATAAAAGTTACATTAACCACAGTAAACTCATCGTCATGGCACTACATATTTTACTATGTAAATTTACTATTAATAATAATTACTATGTAAATTTAAGTCTTGTTCATTTGCTAATTTTCCTTAACGTCATCGGCCCACCAGCGGCCGAGCGGTAAAGTCGCTGAACACTGGTAGTTCGGTCCGAGGTACGAATCCCGCGAACGGGCTGGCTGCGTGGGTGTTTTCGTGGTGTTTTGTAACGTGTATACGAGCCAGTTTCCCTTAGAAAGTCCTCCACGAAGGCATCCCTCCCCTTAGGCAGATAGCCCTAGTGTGCTTTGCCTAATTAAATACACCACACCACCTTAACGCCATCGTAATTCTATACTTGTAAATCGACTATAAAACAATTGCAGAACGAGGTGCTACGTTTTAAATCATGTAAGTTTTTAAACTCAGGCTCAGCATGTCTCACAGTGTTGTTAAGATGATTTCTATTTTACTTGAGCTAATTTAAAAAAAAATTATTTCGATTAGAATTCCACCTCGATGTTTCATTTTTGTTGAACGCTCCATTTTTTAATTACTATTCTTTAATTTTTTTAAACTATATTCATTCACAACAGACTAACATCTTTATATGAGTATTTAGAATTTTAAAGCATTTCAACCCGTGTATAACCAGTCACGTAGTCTGAGAAGAAGAATCACAAATATTAACTTGTTTCACAAATATTACATTTACAGTTCACAAATGCTAAGTGAACCGTAAATGTAACGAATGAGATTAAGGTAATAATTAGGACATTAGCAATAGTATACCAATTTAATAAGAAATAATTAGGATATTAGCAATAGTATACTAATTTAATAAGAAATAATTAACTAAATTTCAAAGACAAATATACAACGTAGCATCGATTGGAACTTGAAATTTATGCTACCAATAAAAGGCGATATCTGCCATTTCTGGTAGCCCTCCGAAATTTCGATCTTCATTGCATATTCATCTCGGACACTTCAAACTGCTGTGGGTAGAAAGAACTCCTTTCCTAAATCTCCAGGATCAGAAATCAGTAGCCGGAATGAATTTGCTGTAGCTGACCATAGCTTAATCTGTGGTTTTATCTCATATTTCGTAGTTCAGAAACTTATTTATCAGAGTTTTCAGAGTGATGCCTTAGGAATAATCGATTCCACAATGGATTATTTTTTACATCTATATATGTTTTTTGGGGGGAAAAGAACTTGAAATACACTCTGCGAATGAATTCGTTCTTCTTTAATTTTAAAGCTAATCTACGAAAATCTAAAATCATGAATTTTTCAAGCAGATTTTTAGTTCTAATCAGAAATGTAACACATGGCCAGACGTTCCCTAAAATAATTAAAGTTATTTCCAAATCCTTTGATCTGTATTTGGAACAGAGAATATCTGGCCTCACCAAAAGCGCAACAGACAAAAAAGCCAAATTTTTTCCTGCAATTTTTCACGGAATAAAAGTTATTCGGTTTTTAACAGATTTTAAAGTAACTCGATTTTTGACTGGCATGGCTATTTTAACAGCTGTTTAAAGTGATTTGGACTTGCTTCAAGTGCTTTATGCACCTGCATTAGCGACTAAGAAGATATAAAACAAACTCCTCTTGAGTGCATTTACATTTCTAGCAGAGGAAAATATTTCAAGCAACTTTGATGCGCGAGTTTATATATCGGCCGCTATTTTTTCTAAACTTTTTTTCTGAACTTTGAATTTTTTCTGAGCATTTTCCAAATGGGACATTAGTCTCGAAACGGCATTTTGCGTTGAATCGCTATAAATGGCATATCACTTTTGAAATTGTTGCCACCAAATATTATCGCCCTGTATTATATTTGAAGAAATTAAGCAATGAAGAATCTGGATGAATGGCTACTTGTTTCTGGCATTATGTAAAAGCAACGGTACGCAAATCAAATTTTGAATCAGGTAGTCCTCCACCCAAATATAGGCACGTGGAAGCCCGAATTTTGAATTTCGAATATATTTTATTATATATTTCCTGTTTTGCAAATTTTTAACGAATTTTTAACTAACAAACTCAACGATTTCAAAGATACCATTCGCAACATTCTACGGAAATTGATAAAAAGAATTGATAAAAATTAATAGATTGATAAGAAAAGTTTTAAACTCCAGAGGGCGAGATTATCTATCGGAAATTCTAACGATATACTGTTTTTAAATATTTTGCGATTTTGCTGTTGAATCGAATTTTATGCGGCGTAAGAGCCAAGAATGTGATATTTAATGAGGCAAGCACACAAAATGTTAATAATAAAGGACAAAAAATGTTTTGTAAAATCATCTTTGTAAGAATACTGAATATTGATGTGATGAACTGTGAAAACCTTGGGAAGGGGAAAACATATAATTGTGTGCCAACACTTAAAGTTGCATGGGGAATTCTAAACGTATATGCTATGCTGTTTGTAAATTTTTGCAATTGAATTCTATATAGCCTAAGTGCGAAGAAAACAATACTTACCCATAAAACTAAAAAGACAAAGAAAACTAGTTACTAGAGGTGAGTGTAACAGCAGATTGGTAGACTGTTAGCTCAGCGAGAATGTGAAAAACTTTAATGCTACTCTTTTGGCCGACATTTAAATTTTGAATCCTTTCAGACTTTTCTTATTATTTCTTTTTTTCTTTTTTCCTTTATTTTTTCTTCTTATTTATTTTTTTATTATTTTTCCCCATTTGGAGTGCAGTTTTACAATTGCTTGTTTATTTTTTATTACGATACCTTATTTATGTAAGCCTCATGAAACACAAAGACTAAAATTAAAGTTAATAAAAACAAAAATCCTTGAATTTTTTGTTTGGCTATAGTATAATCAGCAGCTAAAAGACGGTATTTTTTAAAAGATATTGTCATGAAAAAACGCAGTGGTTATGTAGTGATGTATAACTAAGCTATATTCGTCAAGCATTTTTCCTATGAATGATGAATGAATGAATGGGCCCAGAAATTTCCAACGAAATTTTTTCCTACTTTGTTTTTGCCTCACTGCGCATTCTTCTACTAAATTTTCCCAGATGATAGGTTTCCAGTGAATATCCTCGCAATGTATTAGAGGCAATAGACCAAATAATGCGTTAGGCTATATAATCTTCTACCAATAATCCAAGTCTCAGTTTTCAGTGCTTGTATCTTTTGCTGTAGGCACTCTTCAAGGAACAGGTATATGTAACTATAACGGGACACCAAACATTAATTGGTAATGTAGTCCCGTCGCACTAACTTTTAAGCTTCCCCTTGTTTTGATTAAAAACACCCCAGAGAAGGTTTAAAGGTCCACCAGCATTAATCATTACACCGGTCAAGTCGTCTGGCACTCTCCTTAGTGCAGCCTTCCAATGGTTGAATGAATAAGGACACTTTACATTAGTAATTAGGTCTGGGTTCGAATCCTGGTGAAGGCTAGGATTGCTTAAATGTTACTTAATTTTTACATGCATAAAATAATAACAGTTACTTAGGCTCCGTCCGCGCTATAGCGTTTCGGTCATAAGAAGCATAAGCTGAGCTACGTTTCTAGGTAACCAGATTTTGCCACGTCACAGAAATTGGCTTAAGGATTTTGCTTAAATTTTCCAACTTTTCATCTAAATGCCAAGTTTATAAGAGCAGATAAACCAAAGTGAAGCAAATACGAACTGAAATTAATTCGCGGTTTCATTCAGATGCACGTTTACGCATGCATAACTTTCCTTATTAGTTATGGCTTAAACCCTTTTATTCAAATGTAAACGGACTTAATGACCTTTACGTTTTAAGTCACAAAGCTTTATGATCGAAAAGACTTCTTCTGATACGAATTTAAAATCTTTCACAAAGGCATTTCTTCCTTTACGCAGATAGTTCTTTACGTACTCTGTTATATTTAAGTAACTTTTCATAGTGAAATGAGGTTAGCAACAACACTGAAGGGGGCATAATATTACAGTAATTATTTTTAGTTTTACTATCGGTTAAATTTGAATTAAGCACTTTCCTATCTTACCTTTAATTAACGTCGCATAAATAATTCGAAAAAGAAAGAACGCGAATATTGATCTCAACTCGTGTCTTGGTTTGGAAGTAGTCATCGTGCAGATGGATGATTTTTAGCACCTGTCGAGCTATTTGCATTCGGATCGGAAGCGTAGTCGAGACCCGCTCCCGTCCTAGTTAGAAGGTGAACCTCTTCTATACTTGTAAAATCATTAGGTTTTTCAAAGCAGAAAACATGAAAAAATGTACAATACCCTCACGAGGATTCTAAATCCTGACCTCCTGATTACTAGCCAGATGTACTTCCAGTTACACCATGAAGCACACGATAAGGGAAAAAAATCACCTTATATAGTTGGTTAACTAAGGATCAAAATCTGAATATGTTATTTTAAAACATTTCATTTTAATATTTGTACACTGTAAGGCAGATAGCCTGATTATGAAACTTTATTGTCAATAAACAATGAGTGATTCAATTTACAATTTTCTCTTTAGTTGTACCTACTAGTTGGGGGTTAAAGAAAGGCTGTTTATTTGAATCTATGTTTTTGTAAATCTGATAGTAGTCTGTGATAGCTTATGATAATGACTATGGAATACCCGCGCATACAAGTAGTTATCGCCATTTTCATATACATTAACTTGTCGAGCATTTAAAATCACCTTCTTGATGCTGAGTATGAATTCCGTAATAACATCAGTTTTAGCTGACTGTTACGAAAGCCATACTTGATGGGTTTACGACCTTCACAAGAATAAAATAATTTAAATATTTTTATTTAAATTATTCTACTTTCTTAAAGATGGTAATCTGAATTTTCGTTTTGAATAATTTAAATACTGACAAAATGTATCTGTTCTCCAGAAGCACAAAGATCCTGATGATTTTGTTCTGAATTTGAACCTTTTATCATACGCTGTGTCAAACTTGAAGTTAACTGGTCTGATACCTTTCTGAACAACAATTTAGCAACTGATGTTTGAACTTGCACCGATAGACTTAGTACAATTTGGAGAAGTGACACACTAATGTAAATTTAAGAATTAGGTAAAACTGCATTATTATTTTGATGTAGATTTAGAACAAAATTTAACGATTCCGAGGACATTCAGACCCAAGTCCCACTTCAGGAGCAACGATAGCCTGCAAAATGGGATAAGCGACGACTATATTTACATCGAAGCAATAAGCATAGCAAAGCAAACAAAACGTAGTGCTATCGGTCGAGGAAAATAGCTAATTGGGAATGTAAAAATTATTAAACTTATTCCATATGAACTTATTTTTTTAAATTAAGGAAAATATTTCACTCGATTAAATTTCATCAATCGGTCCAGAAGAAGATGTAGAACTGTTCCTTTTTATGATGTGTGGGTGTGCAGAATGTGCATATCTTATTCAAATAAAAAACACTTTAAAAGTACTACAGAAAGTTAACTTGTTTTAAACAATGGAAGTTAAGGATGTTTAGCAGATATTTTATTGCTTTTCTTAAAATAAATATATGTGATGTACATGAAATTTCTAAAATAATACAAGCAGTTTAAGATTTTGAACTCTTTTGACCAAATTATATGGTATTTCTTGAGTTACTTTCAGCGAAAAACACTACTGATGTCTTGTAGAAAGAAAAGAAGTTCTTTTCCTTTCTCTTTCATGAACGTGACAAACGCGCTATCTTCTTCTTGGTACGTGACAGAGATACACAAAAATTCGTGATATATTTCTTTAGAGCTTCAACTATACTTCATACTCCTCTGGTATTTCCCTGCGGTGTCTGGCCTTTGTAACAGGAGAAATGCTCGTCTAACAATGCTTTAACTCAGTTTGAACTTCCAATTCTGAACTCTCCTTTCGCTATTGAAATATTCGAGGAGAGTGCAAGAACGTGGGACAGAATAATTTACTGCGAGGAGAAACGAAAATTTTATTTTAGTTCTACCAAAATTTTGTTTTGGAATTTCGATACAATCCTTTCTGAAAAAAGTGCTTTTAGGGCCTGTAACTAAGCGATGGGCTGGCGTAAGATAGATGTGTTCGGCACCATGCCAAAAACAGGAATCTGTAAACTAGTTGTTTTCAGAGAAATGCGCTTCAATGTTTCACATGCATTTGATGTTGAGGAAAATCGAATTATGATTTAGACACGGGAGCTCTTATGTACACATTTTACATAATATACATATGTCTCATTTTCATAGTTTAAAATACAAAAACATAATCTAGAACATAAAGCATGTAAATGAAAATTGCAAAAGAGTGAAGATTGTTCATTTTGGCATTGTGTCGATAATATGCAATGGCTAATAAAAGCAGCAGAATTGTCATCATTCTCTACGTTTTGAATAGTACTTCAAATTCAAAGAAAATTGTTTGCTCTGAATACCAGCAAAAGAATTATTTTCTGAATCTGATTTCTTCTTATTATGTCCAGAAAGACCAAAAATCCAGAGGTAATTATTAGCTTAACTTACTTTCTTTAAGAAATATTCTCCACTTATGCTAATAATCTTTAGTCTAGCATTACTTACTTATCACTGAGACGATACAACTGAAAATTAAAAATTTCTATGCGCACTTCAAAAACCATTACCGTTCCGAATCGGCTTCCATGAAAATATATCCTTTCGTTGCCACTCGGAGAAAACGCATTTAAAATCAAATCAATGGATTGGTTTACATAATTAATTTGGCGTCAAAATATTACAATACTTTATTTCAACTAGGACTCATATATTTTTGACATATCAACAGAAAATACTTTGCAAACTGAATTACGAAAAAGATTCAATTTTCTTACTTAATTTGTTGTTACTTTTAATTGGCCAGATACTCATAGATCCTATTTTGTGTTCGAGATATGTCATTCCTATATTTTTCTTTTTGATACTGATGGTGATAAACTTTCGTAATTTCTCTTTTCTTTAAGCGCGGAAACTTGTTCTGCTTTTCAAATCCTTTGAAGTTTAATGTAGTTATCTTATAAAGTTAGTTTCAATTTCAGTTATGTTATATGATGCAAGTTTAATCATTCCTCCTGCCGGAATGGCCTGTACATAAGTATTCTGCATAGTAACAAAAGAGTGAAGATTGTTCATTTTGGCATTGTGTCGATAATATGCAATGGCTAATAAAAGCAGCAGAATTGTCATCATTCTCTACGTTTTGAATAGTACTTCAAATTCAAAGAAAATTGTTTGCTCTAAATACCAGCAAAAGAATTATTTTCTGAATCTGATTTCTTCTTATTATGTCGATACAATCAAGATATACCAAGATAAAATTGTTGCTGTTATGATATTTTAAGTATTTCCTGCGGCTGAAGAATACTATTTAAAAAAAAGTTTTTAAAGCCTGTGCCCTACACTTATCTATTAATATGAGACCATTACTGAGTTTTCTCTTAAATCGCAATATGCGTTTGAATGCGTTTATTTTGGTTTCAAATGAGTAGCTGATATAAGATATGTAACTGAATGTGATATTTAATAACTGACAAATATCAGTCTTAACTGAGAGCTGATTTCAACTCCAAACGGAGGATGAAATTTGGTTAGTCACTAAATTTCGAAAGCAAATGTTAATGCTTGTGTAAATGTGGACGTAGCTCATTTCTTACAAGAGTTGTTCGTTACTGTAATTTGAAATTTGAATGATTACAATACTCCGAGCATTCATATCTTAATTCACGGTAATCAAGAAACTAGAAATAATATAAATGATTATATTTCTTTTTTTAAAGTAAATAGTGTTAACTAGTTGGAAAGACACTGGTTTCCATTGTAATTGAATGCAGAACCTTATTCTTAGCAGGACAGGAATTTTACAAATAGTACATGTTCAGGTATAAGTGGGCTAGCCATCAGAAATTCACCATTGGTCTTAAAGCTATAATCCCACCGCACTAACTGTACTGTGGCCCCAGTTTTGATGGAGAACGATGCGAATGCCCCCACCTCTCTTTTCTTACCGCAAAATGCTCGAGAGGAATTTTAGATGGCCAGTAATTTAAGTGTCTCCACACTGCACAAATGCAGTACTATCCTATACATTTACAAACATCCATGCCTTCTCCGTGATTGAAACACGGGTCCACTGGTACGGCAGCCAACGTCGGTAACCACTATACCGATCAGAGCGGCTTTACAAAGAGGACAGCGATATCAGCAATGAATATTTGACTGATATTGTTGAATTAAGGATAGGATAAGATTCTGAATAAAAAATGGTCATTAGCTGCTCTAACAATGCACTAGGGGCAACGGTTCATAAAACTAGATGCTTTCCTTTCCATAATTGAGATTTCAGTTTCGATTCTTGCATCCTATATTGTAAATACTCACCATAGGGGTCGAATTCGACCCGGATTTAAATTCTGATGAACCTGAAGACTAAGTAGACGGTTTCGAAGATTGATCCAATTTCTTACAAAATCCTGCTTGCAGATATCACTCTTTATAGCCAGATATTCCTTGTCTGCTGTCTTGAATGTAGGAAACTACATTTAAGACAGCATGTAAGCAAAAACACTGTAAAAGTACATGGCTTTATTTAATTTTGTACAGTATATCATTCTTTCTTTAGGTATAGTAATACAGTAGCGATATGCTTCATGTCATGCTGCCCTCTCCTAAACATCAGAGAAATAAATATAGTCAGTGTAAGTATAGCTTTCATTGAAAGCTGAAAAACGTTTTTGCATTCATCTATCATCTCAAACAACCAAACGTTCGTCTTTGAAGTAAAAATATTTCTCATCTTAATACAGAACATGAATGAAAACTTTCTTTTTTCATACACAAATTGTTTTACTCCATTCATATCCGAGGCAACTTTATCAACCCTTAGCTTTCCTTTCTATCTTTACATGAGCGGTTGCTCCTTTTTTCTTTAGAAACGAAACTTTTCTCTCATCCATCTCCTTAGAAGTATAATTGTAATCTAAAAGTAAAGAATGTAACAAAACAAACTGCATTATGATGAATATTAAAATACATATAACTGAAATCAGCTCTCGATGGCACGACCATAATACTGGTGACGACAGTTGAATTTGGAGTAATATGTGGGAAAACGTCTATGGTTAACACAAAATATAATAAATCAGAAGACTATTAAAATACACTGGAAAGAGGAATAACCTCACATTCCAACAAACAGTAAAACACGCTTGACGACTTACTTGTGTTTTCCAGCAATTTAATGCAAATATAAGTTCTTTTGGTATCGTAAATTGAATCAGTATTAAAAATACCATCTTTTAAAACTAAAAAAAAACTGTTTACTTTACATATTTCGATAAAAGTCCATGTCAAATTGAGGACTGATGGCTGTGCACTTAATATAATTTTGCGGTTGAGAAAATGTGCTTTTAATGACTAAACTAAGAGTGTTTGTATAATTTGGATTACGTTCAATGAAATATTATATTTCTGGAAATGAAAACAACTTCCACATTTTATAACACCCTCTGGTTCTGCTACTTTTATCCATAAATTTTTCCCTTTTACAGTATCCGAAATTTGTTACTTTTCTAGATCATAAACTGTAGATAATTATGTTAATTGGAAGCAGAAATGATGAAAAATATGCAACCACCTTCGCCGGGAATCGAACCACGGACCTCTGGAATACTGGCCCAGCGTGCTGAACCACTACATCACGAAGGCACGCTAAGGAAATGGGAGAAATACCTTATAAAACAACTGTAATTTATCCATTGTTCGCAGTAAGCGAAAATTGCGTCTTTTTTAGAAAGAGCTCGAGTTAATCCGCAACCCACTTAGTCTGCCCCCTGTTAATCGAGAGTTGATTGCGGATTAATTTTAATACTGCTTGCAATCTAGTTTAATTTGAAACATCACAAAAGTAATGTTTCTTATGAATGTTTAAAATTTCATCTTACAAAATAAACAGGTTCTTCCTGAAATTGGTAGTCGTTTATTAAAACACTTTATCTACTTTTTGAATTTTGTATGTAAGAAATATGCAGTATATATTTCATTTGCTTTTAATCGAGTGAGAAAAATTAGACGTTTCGTGAAGTGTTTAGATATTTTATTCCATTCTGTAGTAAATGCATAATTTTTTTCCCGTTTATTCATAGGAAAACAAGAAAACTCACAGAAATTGTTCCGTTTGTTCACGAAAACAAGGAAACTTGGTAAAGCTGTCCCGCTTGTTCATGGAAAAGTAAAGAAGCTTAGGGATATTGTTCCGTATGTTCATGAAAAACAGGCACATTAAAGAAAAGTTGAACTTCAGTAGTAACCCACCACTAATCAGTACCCTCTATATTTAGGAATAATAATTGAAACTTCAGCTTTTTCCTATATTTCTATCATATATTCAAAAATGTTTAGGAATGGATTTTTAGTAGAGCTAGAAATTAATATTTACCGCAAATTACTAACCTCAAGTTTCTTTGAATCCACATTAATCCCACACAACTAAAAGAACCATTAACCGTATATTCTATGCAAATAACGTTTCCTGTTTATTTAGTGAGATATGGTATAGCTTACCGAAACAGACATGTAAAGGAACTGGTATAGATGTATAAGCCTGGGAGACCAAAATTCCATTTTAGTATTACATATCAGCTTCACTCAAAATATCAATATTCATTGTGGTAATATTATGTTCTAATAGTAAAATGCTCAAAATATTAGATTCACTTAGTAAATAAATAACCAACTATATTTAATTATATTATTATTTACATTGCATTGTTTTTACATTATATTGTTAAGGCATCTGAAATTAGCTTTCTTATTACTTGTTAAATTTGTTCTACGTTTTAGATTTCTTCAAGACGTAGACGTACCTTCTCAAGCAGATTTTACAGCTGTGATATCTTCTTTCAATTTTAATGCTTTACCCTTCATCCTTTTAGTTATTTTTCAGTCATTTTTATCCATTGTCTATATTCTGCGGTTTTCTTTTAAGTTCAGTCTATTTTCTTTTATACTTTTCTAAGGTTTAACACATTAGTTTACTTAAAATTTTGGTAAATATGTTTATAATATGAAATTTTTCTGGAAAGAAATCGCAGTCGTCAGATTTGATTTAAGATAGTAAACCTTTTTTTATCTTTTATAAAAGTATTTAATTCCCAGTTCTGGTTTCGTATTGCATACAAAATGGCGCAATGAATTGTTTTCCTGCAACACAAAGTATTATACACACACACAAAAAAAAAAAAAAAAAAAAAAAGTAAATGGAAATCCTTGTTTTTTTAATTGAATTCATTGTCTTGTTTTATGTTATTATGTTTACATGCTTTTAAGTGTAAATGCTTTGCTGTGGGAAAAGAAAAATATTATTATCTATTGCAAGGTGACATTTTCGTCAACCTATGTACTTCGTACGAAATCATTTTAATTCGAGAAAGGAAAAGTTTCATTAATCGATTCTCCAGCTCTGAACGTGAAGCTTCGAAAATATTAATTATCGTCCACCATCTTTTAATTCCGGCGACCCTTGTAGAGTCATTAGGTTATTTTGAAGGAGGAGTACATGAAAAATGAGCAATGCTCTCGCCAGGACTCGGAACTCAGGAATTTCTGAATACGCGTCAAATGTGCTTTCATTTAAGCACAAAGACATACGTAAAGGAGAAGAAAATACCTTATAGGCTTAACATTTTATCAAAATTATTGGCTCTGATTCCGTCTTCCTGAATGATAAAGCTATGAATATTAAGTGTAAGACATTCACTTATATTTATCCCCCTTTTAAATTAAATGGTCTGCGACACGAAACTGAACGTCTCGTAACATTTTTTCTGTTAACGCGAGTGTGCACTTACGAACGGATGTTTTTACTGTATATTTTTAAAATTTTTTACATCAGTAACGTGAATACGAGCCAGTTTACCTTAGAAAATTCTTCACGATAGCATCCTCAGGCAGATATCTCTAGCATCATTCTGATAAACAAAGCAATATTGTCTCCAGTCTAAATAAAAGCTTCAAGTGCCCGCTCTTTACCAGTTTCTAAATCTGGTCCTTCGACGTGGGAATCCTCTTCGCCGAACTTCATAGCACAGAGGAAGTCCAAAAGGGCTAAAGGTCTAAACACATCTTGTGATTACTAATAAAAACGAGATGGCTTCATTAGAAAGCTATATTCTCAAAGTTGAAGAACAGTACACAATCCAACTAGACTCAATTCGAAGTAAGCAATCGTTTTTTCTACATCAATGATTTTAAAAGAAGAATTGTTACCACAATGTTAATAATGCTTCATTAAAAACCTAGTACATTCATTAAAATCACCTGTTTCCAGTTTCAGTCCTCATGATCATTTTGATACACAATCGTCTTTTTTTTTTAAATTACTTTTATTTACCGATGGCGAGCAGTTTGCCGACTTAGGCTTGGCCACTGTTCAGGCCAGAAGTGGCGGCCATTTTATTGTGGAAGTACCTAGTAGGTGGGCCACCGTTAACTGTAAAACAGGTACGACAAATTATATCTATGCCTCCTTCGGGACTCGAACTCAGGGCCCTTCGGTACCGCAGTAGGCTTCAGCAACCTTTATAACGTCTAGGCGGCTTTTTTGAAACTGTAATTTCCTGCTGCATTGCCAGTGCCATTTTCGTTAGTAATATAATTTCAGTTACGTAAGTTTTAATTTAAATAAAAATATGAAACATACTTAATATACCACTCACCATTTCCTTCTACAGTGTAAAGAAACTCACTTCATTTGCTTCAAATATCTGGCTACGTTTTTGACTCATCCTGTGTTGTATAAGCATGATTTATGTGCGAAGAGCACACATAATTTTGCATTAATATGCGGCCATTTTTTCGACATTATATGCTTGTCATATGCCTTGACAATCACTATGTTCGATTTCTCAGTTTTTGAAGATACCTTAAGTTAAATATCATCAAAATGAATTTTAAAATATATATCGAACATATAAGATCAATAGCCGAAAAATGACCAAAAACAAAGAAGGGAATATACGTGTGTGTTTATATTTAATGAATATCATAATGTGTGCATGGTACATATTTTAAAAATTATGTGACGCTAGATATTCAGGAGCTGGAGGAACATTCTGGAAATGGATTGAACTGAGCCAATAGCGATTCAATCAAAATGAAGGAAAAATTTAGTGTGGATCCACCGTGTTTATTAAAACTTCAGTGTTCTAAATATTAAAAACTAGAGAATCATTACTGAGAATAGGATAATTTGGAAAGCTTGCACTGGATTGTGACGCTGGGAATGTATGTACGATTATGTATGGGGATATATGTACTATATGTGTAAATCACTATCTAGGATTGAAGCGGAAAAGCATATTCATAAAATAATACAGAATTCATATGCTTTGATTTTAGAACTAGGAAAAACTATTCAGGAGAATTCTAATTGTCATACATCGGAATTGTTTATTATTCTTTCCAAAGTAAGTAAAAGTAAATTAAATGTCAGGTTTTTAATGTATTGATACTAATTTTCTATATATGTAAATAATTTTAGCTAAGCTAAGTTTAAGAGTAGTACCTTCGTTTAATGCAACATGAAATGTATGACGAGAACGAAGCTCTGTCTGAAAAATGAGATTGAAAGGGCAAGTCTGTTTAACATTGAGATAAATGGCTATCTCGCTAAACTAGCAAGATATCACCGGGCTGAGGATGGTTTTGGCAACTAATTTATTTCGCTAATTTTGTCGAGAAAGCCAAAAGCAAAGCGTGGTGACCATTTGGCGACATTTTGGTCCAGCACCTGTATAACTGTAACAGGTATTGTAATGAGTAACTATAATTGATCCTTATATGTAACTGAAATCGTATCTCTCCTTTTTATGAACCTATAACCGTATCCGAAACTTATATGTAACTTTAATGTAACTTTAACTTTTAACCTTCTAATAATTTCGAGACATGGAAAGTACTTGAGATTTCTCGGCATCTGGTGAAAACTATGTATGACCGGAGACAGGATAGTTCTGAGTTTTTCAATTCAGAGTAGACTTCGGAGTATTGAGTGCTAGCTTCACTCTTTAGATGTGCTTTGCATTGCGTTTTATTTAACGTTCTTAGTTCTTAGTTCATTTTATAACTTAAACATTCTTAGTAGTTTGAAGTGGTAATTACTGATTATGCTCTGTACATGTACTTTTGTGGAAAGCTCGAGAACTGTAAAGTGTTTCTTTTGGAAAAGTAAATTCTATCAAGCTGTCATCGATCCTGTATGCATTCAATCCATTATGAACCCATACAAATGCAACAGTATCTTTAATGTTTAGTTAGTTTAAGTAATAGACAGAACATGCAATAATACCTAGTGTATATATTTTAAGAAGCTGTTAAATTATCCTTATTATTTTTGCTTCAAATTGAAATAAAATCATTTGCATGTTTAAGAAAATACAAAAATATTTCTCCAGTTCACAGTTCTATCGAAACAGATGCGTTTACTAATTTTTGGGTAAATTTTGTAACTTTTATCGGAAATAAAACTTTTGTTTATACGAATGATACGTACGTTGGACAAAAATATTACTTCTTTTTCTTGCATCATAGCAGAAACATGTACAGGAAACAATAACCCAATTATCCTTAAATTTTAATACCAAAGTGGATTGTATTTTAATCTTATCCGGATATTTGTAATCCTATAAACGCCTTTTTTTTCCAAAAAAATGTGAAATTCCAAGTTTTTTGAAAATATTGGTATATTTCTGTCACCAAAAGAGAAAAGCTTAAAAATTAAATACTATATTTAAATAACTGTATTGAGTGCTTCATCAAAATTTATGTAACTTTCTGCGTCATAAATTCTCAAACTGCAATGTCAACATCAAATTCAACATCTACAAAGAGGAAAAAACATTGCCAAAAAATTGACTAAAATGTCAATTGTGTAAAAGTTGGCACCTTTTTGGAAAAAGGGGAAAAGAACAAGAAAATTCCTGTCCTCGAGGGTAATTCAGGGCGTCGCGTGGAGGACGGGGGAAAAATCTCTCGAAAAAGTGGAATCGCGGATCTCGTATCGGAAGTCGTCTGCTATTAGATCTGTCGGCGCATCGTTGCAGCTTTTCCGCAATTTCCGCAACCGGCCTAATCCGTACTTCTCTGCTCTTCCGCATTTCTTTCCATCGTACGTGCGGAATATCCTCCTCTTCCCACTTTCTTACTTTTCTGAAAGATTTCTTTTGGAATTTTTTTCTTTCTCTTTTCGAAGATTACTTCTTAGCACCTTTTCGGTATTGCTTACAACTTGCGAGTTTTCTTAAAGAGGTATTTTTCGTCATAAAATCTTACTAGTTCTTGTATACTGAGTATCGTGCGCCACTGATGGCTGATTCGTTGATAAATAAGATCAAAGAATTCAATCTTCGGAATAAGCTTAATCAGTTTCTAAATTTTCGGAGGATGGTGAATTGCACGCGTCAATTTTTATTGACGTCGTTATTCTTAATTATTACTAAATCATCAGATTCCAAGTTTCCCGTCGCTTTCTGTCATGAAAATATGGTATTAATAATTTTTGTCAATCTGTTTGGATTGCTGAAAACCGCAACATTTATCTAAGGCAGAATTCACTAGTTGTCGTAGAAAAATCTTCATATCATACACCAAGGTCTTAAACATTTTATAACTTAAGCATTTAATGCTATAGCTAATTTTTTTATGATCGTGAGTAATCATGAGAAAAAGATTAAAAAATAATAAAAATTTTGAAACACTATATGGATAAATAATGCGTTTTATATCAGAAAACTTTTAACTAAAAAAGAAAAAGAAATATCTATGTTAGACCAATTCCTAAGCATACACTGAAAAGTTTGTTATAAGGATTTTAATCCCGTTTCATCTGGGATTTGGGTTTCAGAAGGGGAGATATGGCTTACCAGATGGGAAAATTGTTTGACCTGTTACTGTAATGAGTTTTGGTCACTTTAAATTAACAGAGATTTTATTTCAAAGAAGAAAAATCCAAGAAATTTCAAAATCAGTCTCTCCAGTTAATTGTAGGTGTAAGGAAAAGAACGCCCACTGATGCAATACTTTCTTAGGTTATAGAAAATAGGTTCACGAAAACCATTTGCTTTATAAAATATTTCTTCTCCGGAAAAAAATGAGAAACCCAAGTAGCCTGCATTTTGGCCTGCATGAAGAAAAACTTTGACATAAATTACAAACCTGAGCAGGTGATGGTTATTAATTCAACTAAAACGTATGGAGAGATTCTATTTTTGTTTTGGAACAAACCATGAAGGTTTTGGAAATCCTAAATGGATGGGGTAGAAATAAGCTCAACTTCATGAAAACATTAATATTTTATATCCTAAGCCGAAACCTACCTATGTACACTGACGATTCCAGCATAGAATATCGGGCAAATGTAAGAGCAGGCTGTATTTTTAGGCCTAACTGGGAAAAATAAAGTTATATTCCAGTCTGCATGAGATGTCTGGAGTGAATATCATCTGGACTTTTTTTGTCTCAAGGCTCTGCTAGTACTTGGCTGTGCTTGGCTCTTGGCTAGAAGTTTGACATCTTGAAATGTCAATCATTTTTTTACAAAATTCATCAACCATATTAAAGAGATAATCTATCTGTGAATCCGCGATCACTGCGCTATTCAAAATGATGAAAAAGCTGATTTGCTGGCTAAAAGAAGGCACAGAATAACGTTCGAGTTATTAGACTCCTTAACTAACCATTAAATGTCTAGTAAAAATGTTTAAATAATACTCCGTCATAAAGGATTTTGATAGGAATTTCCAGAACATAAATGGAATAAGACATAATACACATATCTACCAGGATTTGATCCCAAGCGAATGGGCTGGTTGTATGGATGGTTTTCATTGATTTCTCCATGTGTAACATGAATACGAGCCAGTTTACGTAAACACAGGCCAATCTCTTTTAGAAATTCTTTCAAGAAGGCATCCCTTTCCTTATTCAGATTTTGCCATATTCGAATAGAATAACCTAACCTAACCTTCTTTTTAAACTTTCCTGCGAGCTCTGCGCTCTACGAAAAGAAACTGCTTGGAGACATTTTATCTGCTGTTATTCAGTCCTACGGCTGAGAACGGTACCTGGAAGATATAAAGGCATAAAGATGGAAGATGGTACAATTACTCTGTTATCACCATTTGGTTAGATTTATATTATATTTATTACTACTATAATTGTTAATAGTTATTTAAAATAAAACTATTGATACAAAAGGAAAATGAGTGAATAAAGACATGAAAGAAACATCTTTGGAACTTTTGTGCTGTTTCATCTTTTGCAATTTTAGCTTCAGTAGTCTAATAAGAACTCCAAATGGAAATAAATAAATTACAAAATAACTACTCTTATCTACCTCTTATTACTTTCTCCATCTACTACTGTCTTTTGTTTTAAAAAGAAAAATGAATGTAATAAAACGTCTAAATAAACAAATAAGTACAAAACGAACAACTTAGGTTTTATCAAATTTATTTCTTGTGAAACACGAGTTAAGATTATAAAAACAAACAAATATTATAGTCTCGGCTTCTGTTTTGTAAACTTAAATTGATAATTCTTGCATTATGTAGTTCAAGAGGATATATTTAAAATTGCTTCACTATTAACAATTACAGGAGAAGCGTAACACCTTGAGGATGCCTTTATTACTCTCATATAAACTCACTTCTATTAGAGCTATATTTTTGCTGCAAGTACGAAACGAACGATGGTTTAGGCAACATACTATCGATGTCTAAACTAAAGAAAGTGATTATATTATCCATTTTCTATTTTGTACGCCGAATGTAGTCCCCGAGTTATAGCCATGATTGCTGTCTGTAGCACTTTCTTTCGTAAATTTTTTTTAAATGTTTTAGATTTTCTCTGTGTTGTTAGTTAAAGAAGAATATATTTATGCTGCGAAGAAGATAATATGCTTCTTATTGATTTTCAGCTGCTTGCATCCAAAATACCAGGATGAATACCAGGAAAATACCAGGATGATACTGAAGAAAATTTACATGCTTAAATTGTGACAGACGTGACACATGTGACCTATATAACATAAAACCACGCAACACTCAACAACATTTAAAATGTATGTAACTGACAAATACATGATATACTTCTATTAAGATGCTAAGTGTGACTGTATTTTCCCTATTTAGGAGAACCAAGACATCTAAATATTCAGCTGTTTTCAAAACTCTTACCGATCCGAATTTTGAATAGTCGCTTTAATAACTTGAAACATAGTACCATTTTTAATTACGTTATTTTAGTTAAATATTTGGCATTAATAAGACATATATTTGAAACATTTCGAAAAGATTTATTTAAAGCAACTTGCAGCTTCGCGAAATCCAAACGACTCCTTCTTTGGTCACCGGCACACAAATTCCTCATTACTCAATCTGAGAATCTCTGAGTTGCAGAAATTTTCCGCGAGAAAGTGAAATTGCATCCTCCCCGAAAGAGAGATTGATAATATTATTCCTCCTAACAAACTCTTTTAGCGAGGCTTTTCTCGAAGCGATTCCACACGACCGGGGCAAAATAGAATACCGACTGAAGCAATTTCCGCTCGGCAGTCTCTACCCCCTTCCCTCCTACCTTTTCCTTCTCCTTGGTTTTCCAAGAGCCTTACGCAAAAATCATCATTCACTTAATTATGAGATTTCGCTCCCTTCCCTAAATGCTTTGGGCATTCAAAATGAAAATCAATTTACGAAGCTCAGACCATCCAGGTGTGCAAAGCGCCAGAGGTGTAAGTCCCGAGAAATCCTGTTGCTGACGCTTACAAGTGCGAGAACAGTTATTAGCAATTTACCGCTCACGAATTCTATTTACAGGACTAAGCATGCAGGAAAGATGATAGGCAAAGCAAAGGTGATTTCATCTCGGCGCTAGTTGGAAAAATTAAGTGACCAGGAAAAGACATAACAGCGAAGTGTGCGCTAGAATTAACGTGGCTGGTTTAGTATCTTGACTAACAATGTCTCAAGTGTTAGCTCAGAGGAATTGTGGCATATACAACAGACAATTTTAGGCTCGCAGAAGTTGCTAAGCGATGTTACATCTTGCGATTTTAGTTTAGTACTCCATGTCTTTTAAAGACGCATATTATGTATGATTTTTTGTTATATTAGCTGAACTATTAATTTATGAAAATTTCCTTTTTCACTTGTTGCGATATTTGTAATTCCTCTCGTTCCGTTAGTAGCAGTTATAAACTTCATATATTTTCTTGTGGTTTGTCACATGAAAATCATTTCGTACCCCAATTGCTATCTGTTAGATCCAGCAATTGATTTTGAATTTGAAATGAAATATTTCAGTAAAGAATAATACCGACTCTGAAGTAGTTTTAAACTTTTACGATGCTCATACTGAAAATTGTAAGAACGAAATAATAGCATACCATGTTCGTTAAAAATTCTATAATACTAATCAGTGTAATAATGTGTTTAACGAGCGTGACTATAAACATGTCTGAAACTAGTAAACTCTTCGTATAATGTACTTATCTTTATTGCTGTTTTGCAATTCCTTTCTTCTCTATACACAAAGAAATAGTGCAATCTGCTTAATAAAGATTTAGTAGATGAATGGAAAGAATAAAATGATAATAGCATTCGTATACTCCAACAAGCTGGTGTCCAAAGACGTTTATTAAATTGTTAAAAGTTTCCTTGAAAGTAACCATTGTCTGCAGGAAAATCATGTATAGTTCTTCCAAATTAAGTTTGATATAAAAAAAAATATCAAACTGATTTTTGACTAGTTATAGGTAAACCGTATCAAACCCCTATGAAACTAGAATTCGTAATTACTAATAAAATCCCTGTAAATCATATTAGAGACCACCAAATATTAGAGATCTGTATTATAGTTAAAGAAATTAAATAATGAAGAATCTGCATAAATGTATGTACGTTTCTGGCATTGCGATAAAACAAAGGTTACTCGAACCATCAAAATTTGAATAACGTACGTGTCTACCCGAATATGGGCATCTGGAAGACCAAATTTAAAATTTGGAGTTTATTTTATTAACTATTTCATATTTTGTAAAGCATTAATGATTTCTTTATTAAGAAACTCTACGATTTCAAAGCGACCAATGACAACACTCTACGGAAAAAAAATTATCACCAGAGTGCAAGACTGTGTATCGGAAATTCTAAAGAAGAAATTCTTTAAAATATTTTGAGATAATGCTGTTGAACTGAATTTTATAGTTTAAGTGCTAAACATAATATTTAATAAATAAAGTTAACACAGAAAACGTTAAAAAATGCTCCTTTGGGCGTAATATAAAATCTGAAAGCTTTCAGATTTTATTTTTATATTAATTAAATAAATTAACTCCTCAAAAGTTTTACATGAAAATTATTCATCCCGTAAATAATCAATTAGAGATAATTTGCCATAAAATTAACTAAAAATTACCCATCAAAATTTTAATTGTTTTAATACAACAAGGAAAAGATAATATTTTTATTACATTTTAAAGCATGTGTTTAAAACATGAGAAACATGTAAGACCATAGTTCTAGTCCTGTTTATGTAAGTAAATAGTATTTACGACCTTTAAATAAAGGATCTGTTTGGATATATGGGAAACATCAGTCCTCAAATGCGAAATATTGCTATAATTTTCCTTCTCAACATACATTTATTAGTAATGCCGCTAAATATTTTACTCTAAAAAGCAACTGATAATGCCATTTGGATATTCGCTGAGTATTTGTTTCTGAATAGCCTGCATACGATTTTTGATCTGATCTGTTGCTATTAGTTTCCGTGAAGGTTTTGCTTTCAGGACGTTCTTAAAACTTTTACAGATAATTATCAAGCGTGTTCATATATAACGGATGCCTTAATAACGATGCAGTGCTCAAACCAGATAATTCTGCATGATTCGTAAATCATTATGCTCTTGCAGGATAAAAAGATTTTAAAATTTTGGGATTTGTTCTTTTCATCATTTCAAATTTGAAACTGGGACCATAATAATTTATTTATTAAGCAGCGTAATATGTAAGATATAAAATATAAAAGGAAGCTATTAACTTTAATTTGGCAATGGACCTTTTTATTTATTAATTTAATTTGGCTATATTTCCTTTCTGTTCTAAAAGCAGAAATTGTTTATAATATTTTTTATAGCAATTTTACTGGACTGCATCTCTCGAAATTCGATAATTTCTCGTAATTATACCACCTTGACATTGTTATTCATTAAGTGGTGGGCAAGATAAGAGAACTGTAAAACACAGCATTTAATATCACCCATATTGAATTCAGTAATCTGAATGTTGATAGGTCTTCTACAACTAATCATTGCTAGTAATTCACCGATTGTTTTGATATTTCTTTTAAAGTTATAAAAATTGTATTTCGAATTGATTAAATTTCTTTGAAATCTTCATTCATTAGCATACGAAAGTTTTAGTCAATAACAATTCATTAACGAGGTTTTATACTGAGTCGATTTTCTGTTTGAGCGCTTTGGTGATTTCAAATTTATTGCACATGAGCAGAATAATTTTCTATTTAAAATAATGAATCTCGCCAACTGCGAAAAGAAACTGTTTTTGCAATAACTCTGAAAGAATATTAACTTCATCAGTTATTAAAATATAACTCACCACATTAATACTATATAATAATGAAAAAACTGAAAGATTTCAAATTTTATATTATTCCCAGAAAACCTTTTTTTTTTTTTTTTTTTTTTTTTTTTCATTTACATCCACATACAAGTTTCGAGAGCATTTGGGTTAATTTTCCTTTGCCCTAAAAATACTTTAATTTTTAGAATTTTCGATAGACAGTCTCGTGCGCTCGAGATTAAAATGTTTTTTTCTCAGACAGTGTTGCTATTGTTCGCTTTGAAATCATTGAGTGTGTTAATTGAAATTTCCTTAAAGTTTTAGAAAATATGAAACAATGAAAAAAATTCAAAATTCGGAATTCCAGGTGTCGATATTCTGGTGGAGGGCTATGTTATTCATAATTTGACGGCTCTAGGTAACGTTGTTTTTTCACAATGCGAAAAACATGCATACATTCATGCAAATTCTTCATTATTTAATTTCTTTAAATGTAATACAGAGCGATAATATTAAGTGGCAACAATGTGAAAAGTGATTCAGACTTTTATAGTGATTCAACGCAAAATCCCGTTTTAAGACTAGTAACCCTTGGTAACGCTCCTTTATGTTAAAATGCATATACTTAGCATAATATTCTTTTTCGTATCAATGTTTCTCCATTTTCCTCCACTTTAGTTATCATGTGTTTAAATTAATCTCAAAGTGTTATTAAAAGAGCAGTTTTGATAAACTGCATTGAACGGCGGGTTCCTTAATAAATTTTTTCCATTATTAATAGTCAGTAAAACATGTAAAGTACTGAGGCTGGTTCCTTATTAAATGCTTTCAGTTTTCCATTATTAATAGGCAGTCAAACATGTAAAGTACTGAAGCTGTATTTTCTATGTACATTTACATCCTCCTATCTCGATAAATGTTTTTTACATGTCGGACTATTACGTAAAATGTATAAAAAGCCGACGTGAACACTCTAAGTTGATTAAGATATATTGTAGTTTCAAATGAAGCAAAAAAGGCTTCATTATGTAAATGTAATTATTAATATTAGCTTCATCATTTTTTGGGCTACTGCCTCTCTTTCAGGCAACTTTTTAATACTTCTTTTGAAAAGTTCTTTAAATTTTGTCACAAAATATTTACTACGTACATTTTTATAAATCTGCGGAAATTTTTCATATGAAGATAAACTTAAAATGATTTGAATGGGTAAAAATATCCAGTGAAGAAGAACCAGTGAGGAAGGCCTTCCCATACAAAAGCATAAAATTTTCTTCTAGTCAGTACTAGTGCGGCAGGAAGCTTAATATTACTAAAGAAACATACCATGTTTCTGATACTATATTACTGTCATTTCCCTGTAACATTATAAGGAGTTATTTCCTTACTCCTTAATGCTCACAAGATGTGCTCTCGAGGTGTAAGTGGTTAGAATATTCAACTAGTAATGGAAAATCTGTGGTTCGGGCTTCAACAAGAGTACAGATTTACGTTTCTAACGTCGAACTGCAATCACAATATGCCTGAAGAAAAGAAAGCTTCACCTCATGTCTTATGATCACAGAAGAAAAAATCGAAACTTGTCGTTGATGAACAGCTGTTAAGTTCAACTGAAACAAAACACTAGGCAGACAAAACTTTCCTATTCAAATGACCAGTCGCCACTGACTGTGAGCAATGAACCTCTTTTAAATCTTTAATGATAATACTTGAGTTTGACTGTTCTAGCAATTTCAGGTCTTCCTCATTTACTTCTTTGATCTTCATTTTTACTTATCTTCTAGATTAAAATATTTTCTTTAGGAAATTTCTCAAGTAACTTCTAACACTGACATTCTTCGTTACATTTCGATATGCAGAATGGCTTTTCCGAATTGCCTCTGCACCATTTTACTGCAGCATTTTATCATTTAGCGCAAGCGAAACTCATAAAGCATGATAAGATAAAGATGCAGCATATTACATGATACCATTAACCTAAGAAATGTTAATTAAATATCAAAACTTTAGAAAGAAAGTCTTAATATATAATTAATGTTTCTTTGTTATGAAAATGTTTTAGCAATGTTAATCTGTGAAAATGTTATTCAGTGTTAGTAGGTGAAAATTTGGAGAGAAGAATAATTTCAGTGCGGTTTTATGCATTTCCATTTTGATAAGCCAAACTTCTGTATTACTTTCAGATTAACCCGAAAGTAATTAAATTATAACATCAACAAGTCTTATGAATTAAGAAACCTTAAAGTATTTCTGGCTAGTCAATTTACTACTTGGAAGTTTTAATTAGGCAGAGGAAATGAACAATAGAAGTACTCACTGGAATACTTATCGTCATTTAAAGTCAATTTAAACAGTTATCACATTATTCGCAGTGATGTATCCGTCATGACCGTGTAGAGACAATAGGTATTTTTGGAAGCCGGCAAGATGAAAAATTAGCAACGCCTTCACCGGGAATCGAACCGCGGACCTCTGGAATTCGCGGCCAGCATGCAGACCACCACACCCCGAAGGCATACCAAGAACGTGGGAGAAATACCTTATATACTTCCCCTTTTAAAGGGTGACAGGGGGTTTTAGGGGACCCAATCGCCAAATCCTGGGTGAGGAGAATCATCATCCACAACCCTTTTTTAGTTCGGGTGCCACTGTAGAGACATTAGGTATTTTTGGAGGCAGGCAAGATGTAAAATTAGCAAAGCCTTTGCCGTTGCTAATTTTTCATCGAACAGCGAATTGGGAATCGAACAGCGGACCTCTGGAATTCGCGCCCAGCGTGCAGACCACCACGCAACGAAGACATGCCAAGAAGATGGGAGAAATACCTTATAACCTTTCCTTTTCGTTTTCTAATTAACATTGCTTAATGTAGTGAGTTCGATTAATATTCAACTGAGAATAATGCACTGACGACAATGGAAAAGTATTTATCTGCTAATAGTGACAAAGATAAGATTCTTTAAAAATAGAAATGATTTTCTACTAAATATCCGTATAATTTCATTTGGTAATAATTTTTGGAAGAGGCACAAACGTCAACGTCCCCTAAATGAAATTTAATCGCCAGCTGTTGTGGATATGAAATGGACCAGCAAACACTTCACAAATGGATATATTAAAAATAAAATTTAGTTTAAAAGTAGATATTGCTTTTAGATTTTATTGTTTGCATTAGGTGAACGTAGCGTTAAACTTGCTTCGAAGATTTTGTATTCCTTTATTCAGTTTCTCAATAAGATAAATACTGACTGAAATATCATTTTTTACTTTTATTAATTCTGTCCATTGACGAAGAGTGACTGAATTGCATGCTCTCAAAATGAATTTTAGCATTTGCGTAAAAATAATGTCAGTCTAATGGGGAATCTCACCTAATTTTAAAATTAGTCTCCTTTGAGCAATTAAAGTTGGAACTTATCTTCAAAAGGTTTAAAAATTAGATTTGAGTAATATCATTTGTTCATAATTTTCTGAATATGTTCAATACAAACTTTAAGCAAATTAGGGAAGCGCAAGTAGAAGAATATATCTGGGAATTTATAATGAAAATTCGCAGACTTATGCGTCAAAATATATTCGCAACTGATTTTTAGTCAGCAAATGATTCAAATCTCATTTAATAATTTTATTAGGTTTTTCAAAAGAGAGTGCTAATTACCTGGCGTTTTTAATCTTCAGAAAGGAATAGTGGATATTATTAATTCTCCAAAAATTATGAATGCCAAATCCATTATTATCTAATAAAATATTGATGATGTTATTATTACTATACATTTTACTGAAATGTAAGGTTTTTTTTAATAAAAAATTATAGTTATCGAAAGTTTATCCATGAATATTTTTCACTTGCAGTATTTGTCCTTATTGTAACTACGTCTTCGGAAATTATATAATTTGTATAATGTTCCCCCTTTCGATTTTCACACGATAAAATTAGTAAAAAAGGAGGGAATACGCGAGTAAATACGTTATAATACACTGATGGAAAATAAAATCTCAATACTAAGAGGGAGTTTGGCTAGATAAAGAAATTCTGGGAGGCATGTTTGCGCATCAAGATGACGTCCTTTCAAAATTTGCCCTAGATAAATAAATGTAGCTCTAATAGAGCCACTATGAATATACAAATCACGTTTGATTTAAATACGAGATGTTAACTTCGTTAACTTATCTATCTTTTTGATCGGGTATTGTGAGCGAGATTTGTGTTAAGAATGACTTTAAGGAGATGAAGACTGTAGTATCAGCTGCTTACTGTGTTTGAACGAAGACATGTAATAGAGCTATAAGAAGATATATTTTCTTATCACAATATTGCAGAAAAGACTTGGTAGGGATGTAGCCACTGTGCATGAGTCTGGCAGTAGTGGTCACGGGGAGGTACTGTCTCAAGAATGCTCCAGCGGCACACATGCTGTGACTCAAAGGGAAGACTGCCGTGTTCGCCGTATGTCTGTGGCCCATCGCTCTGCATCTGCAGCAGATATTCGAGGTTTTTTTTGGCACTATAGTGACACAGCGAACTGTAGAAAATCGATTACTTGTGGAACAGCTCCGAGCCAGACGCCCTGTAATGGCCATACAACTAACACCAAATCACCGCCATTTGTCGATGATGTCAAACTAAAACTCATTAGAGGGAGAAACGGAGATCTGTTGTCTTCTCAGATGACAGCCGTTTTTGCCTTAATGCCGGTAATACCCATATTTTGGTTAGAAGGAGGCCAAGAGAGCGCTTTTCTTGTAGACACATAGGACGTCCACCAGGATTTATGGTCCGTGGATCGATTTCTTATGACAGCAGAAGCACACTGGCCGTTACCCCTCCCCAGACACACATACTGATAGACAATTTTTCACATCAGGCTGGTAATTTACCTGGTTATGCTGCCATTCTTGAGAGCGTTCGAGGGGGCATGGTCTAACAGGATAACGTTCCTTCCTATACCGCTGCTGTCATCCAACGTGCTCTACAGTATTAATATGTTGCCTTGGCTTGCGAGATCACCTGATGTTTCGCCGTACAGGACATGACTGGACGACAAATTCAGGGTCATAAACAACTGCAAAGATTGTTGTTGATTTGATTGACCAAATGCGCCAAGTATGGAACTCCATCCCACGAAATAACATATGGCACCTGTACGACACAATGCAAGAGTGTTTGGAAACTTGCACTGAACATCGTGGCAACAGCAGCGACTATTATTGTACTACCATTTAATATTTTAAATGGCTATTATTTCGCATGCATTAACCTGTGTCCGTGAAACATTAATCAAATAAATGTTACCTAGACAAATGCTTTGCCTACATTTCATTCCTTCTAAACCAGGGATAAATTTCATAGTTTCAGGAGAGAAAATGAGATCAGCCTTTTGTTTACCTGTTAAGTATTTAGTTATAGTTTATAAATATAAAATGCTACTTTTGTTCAAGTTTTGGTATTTATGAATATTTTTTACAGTTTTCTTTGTCTAATTTATAAAACATATTACAAAATAATCTAAATTTATATAAAAGTATATGTATTTTTCGAGCTTTGGAACGGAAGGAGCGATGATCATCTAGGAATGGTGCAAGGTTTGCATCAAAAAAAAGGTTGAGAACTACTGCTTCTAAACTGATTTCTTCTTGATGCTGGCTTTCATTTTTCATTAACATATATTAAAAAAATTAAAAACAATTTTATAATTTAAAAAAAATATCTTTCACGCATTTATGAGAAACGCTGAAAAAAGAATTACAATTAATAATAACTTTTGATGTATATTTCACTTCCGGATTAGCGATTTGTTCTCTGAGATCATAATTTATGATTAAAATGCGACTTATATATAGCCTTTCTTGAAAGACAGATTATGAATGAAACTTACGAACAAAAAATTAAATTAAATATTTAGGGAAAAGTATTATAAGTTTTGTACTATTTAGGACTTCAGTGATAACCATAATAATGTCATCGAATCTAAGAACTATTTCACCTCGAACCATAATGAGGGAAATAATTTTAATTCTTATTTTCCCTTTGTGTGACCACCCGTTTTTCAAAAATTCTGCTATGAATGAGGAAATTATTTGGAAAAATAAAAATAATAAATTAATAATCACGAACCTTTCCAACAAATAAAAAATTGTTTGAAATTTCAAAGAGATTTTTAACGATACAATATAAAGAAAATTTCTAGAGATATTAGGAAAAAGATATAAAACGTGAACAGTATTGAATAAGCGGAACACTTTTCTTCGAGAAGAGTTCATGTATAATTTATTCTGCTTAATATTCTGTCATTTCCAAAAGAATATTTTATGATTCCTCTATAGAAAACGTTAACAATCTTCCTTACTGTTGAAATTGCATAGAATGGGTCCACTTATAGCTTTTATTGGAGAGCAATTGCTCAAATGCTAAGCATAAGCTCGATATTTACTGACAGTTTCAAATGAGTTCGATTAAAATAAAGCATGTGAAAAAAACAAGTAAGGTTTTTTTTCAGTACTGTGTTAAATTATAATCATGTAAAAGTAAATGGATTAAATTACTAAATGTAGCCTCTAAGTACGTCAAGAGACTTCAATTATGATGTCACGTGGGTGGTTAAGCATGAAATTAAAAACCACTTTTTAACCTTTTCACGTCCATTCAGCGTCATTTCAAGCTATTTTTACAATTTTATTCTAAATATCATTTTTAAAAGAAAGAAAAAAGCGGAAAAAGTTTTGCGGAGAAACTAATTTCCGTTTAATTCATATAAGGTATTTTTTTACTTTCGTTAACCCTTCGCAAAATAATATTGTGCAAAGTTAGATATCAAGATCAAGATTTAATCATTTGTCTTTGCTTTACATTCATTTGCTACAAGAAAGGTCGAGTACATCTGGTTTATTTTCAAATTTACTGCTTCTGGAGCAAAAAAGGCAAAATGTTCTACTTATTATTAAGAACCAACATTCATCAGTATTAATAATTTTTAATTTGTCAGCATTAAAAAATTCATTAATACTTTTAAATTAATCTTAAAATTCTTAAGTTGTCATTAATACGGAGTTTAAAACACATAAAGTAAACCTTAAGGGGTCATTCAGCTGAAGGCTTTGCGGCCACAAGCGGCATAAGTAGAGATACGATGCTAGGTACTTGCTATATCACAGTAATTGGTATAAGAACTTTCCCTAAATGTTTTAACTATTATGCCATTTTGATATCTGTCACACCAAAACAAACACGAACTGACATTTGGTCGACGATTTCGGTAAATCAGCTGCCCATTTACACACTTCCTTGACTGGCTACGTCTTATCCTTTTCTATAGGCATGAAGAGAATTAATGGCTTTTACGCCGTAAGACTTAAAGGGTAGGCAGTAATGACAACTAGACAATCGTGTGAACGCTAAGGTTATTTACAACTCGCATATTATTTGGTTAGTCCGAATAGTTAATCGGAATTTTGTCAATTCAAATCAATTAATGAATCTTTAATTCAGCGGCATGCTTATGATGGCAGATCTTAATTTAAATAATATCATAAACAAAACTTTGCCTTAGAGATTTTCCGTTGGCCCGAAAAAAAAATTTACTCAATTTTTATTTTATTCTTCGCTCCTTTTTTACAGAACCATCAAATGTTAGAATATTGACTAAATTTAAAAGTACGATCTAGAAGGCTGTCTGAAGAACAGCCAAATTTGTTCACAAAATTATATTCCTTTTAATTCCTCGCAAGATAATCTACCAAATGTTAATATTTTTCTTGCATAAAATCTATGAAATCATACCTCATTTAACGCAAAGACAGTTCTTACAAATTTATGTCAGTTGAGAATTCGGTCCTTAAGATCTTTGCTGGCATGTAAGAAGAAAGAGGATTAGATGAAGTCAAGATGAAATATTTTAATACTTTACAAACCGTTTTGATTATCTTAAATCAGGGGTACATATTTGCAATATTTACTAAAACGATTTTTCACATCATTTGCACTTTATTTTGTAAATAAACATCGCTCTCATTCCTCACCCTGTATCGTAAGAAATATTTTGAGATTATAAGTTTTTCTTATAAATTCGAAGTTCATGAAATTCATTTCCAAGTTCAGTTTCTAAAGCACCCGTAAAGCAAAAAACCCGCTACAAATTTGTGTCACGCTTTTAGATAATAATGATAAGCAACTGTAAAACTTAACTTTGGTACTATGGTACTCAACAGAATATTTATCTTTAGTTTACCTATGTCATAAAATTTCATTTGTTTAAACGAAAACACATAAATTTATGATATTGTAGAATTCCCATAGCGTTAATTTTTTTCGCCAAAATACCAGATAATCTTTCGGTAAGGAAATTTACTGAAGACAGAAACGTTACATTCAACATCATCTTCAAGAAATGTAGCTCTGAAGATACTACAGAACATCCTTCAAAAAATAGGAATAGCTTCTTTAGCAACCTAATATACTACAATCAGGAATTAAAAAGAGATAACTCCTAAAAATCATGTATTGAAATAACTCAAATTGGATGACAGATCATGCGCTAAAATTAGATAGTAAAAATACATTCTCTTATATTCGAAATTAATTTAAAATGTTCTTACTGAAATAGATAATAAAAAGAAAGTCGGGCTGTGTTATATGTGGCAACTTACGATTCTAGTAAGATTTAAAAAATGCTCACCTCTTCTTTATTTCCTATAAGGGCATCATGCGAAAAATTTATACAAACCACCATCTAAGCAACGAGGTAGTTTTTAAATGCACAGAGTCTTCTGGTATTTTGTCAAATATCACCAAGGTGCCACCAAGTTCTAAAAGTTTCAAAATCGGACTATGCTTAGCTTCACCTGAGTTATTAACAAGCTTTGAAGTCTATATTAAAAAGAAATTATATCGGGTCTGACAAGAATTTATATAGGGACAGAAAACTTGTAAACTTACTAAGTCATCTATAGCATTTTAACAGCTGATCGTATTGCTAGCTGGACGTGCTATTAGTTACATCACGATAAATGCGTGGGAAATTGCTATAATCCTTTATATTCTTTTGCACTTGAAGGGCGACGGGAAAGATCCTGGAGAAATATTCAATCAAATCCAGGAGGTGAAACATTATCGTTTATAACATTTTAGCTCAGACGCCATTATGCAAAAATAGAAGAGCAAGAAACATGAAAAAACAATTAAGCTCTAACTGGCATTCGAACCACAGGTTCCCCTTCGGTAAGATTGCTGAATACTGATATTTCGATCTGGGTTCGATTCCAGACCAACGCCTGCATGAAAGTTTTCGTACGTTTCCTCCCGTGTAACATGTAAATAAGCCAGCTTCGCTTAGAAAGAGCCTCCACTAAGACATCATTCCTTTTAGGCACATAGCCCTCCAGTGTTTTGCCATAATCTAATAAACTAAACTAAACACACTTGTAAATTCATTTTACGACCCATGCTTTCCTTTTTCTGTTCTGGCTGGGCTTATTTCTGTCGTAGCATAGGAAGCAACGGTAAAAAGTTCAAAATTGTGTACTACGGCAAGTATGTTGTAAGATTCTGTGCTGTGTACTTTTGAGTTACAGTTAAACTTGAAGAATCTTAAGAACTGGTAAGCGAATAATCGCTTGACTTCGTGGTATAGAGGCAACACGTGTGAAATTACCCTTTATTATTCCAATAAAGTTTAACAGAGTTTTACAATAAAGCCGCCGCTCGGGCTTGAACTCAAAAAGTAAGAAATTAACGTAACTAATCTTAACTAAAAAGATATAGCTTCGGCTATGAAGATTCTAACCGAGTTGGCCTCTTAAAGTTGAATAAAGGCGAAGCTATCAAGGGCCTAAAGTACGGCCGAGCGTAATAATAGCTTAAAAGAGAGTAGCCTTAGAAGGCGGATGCGTGCTAGCCAGAATCACTGGTTCTTTCTAACTAAAACAATAGAACTTCGCGGTTAAATACTTTTCCTAAATTTGCATTCAAACCCGTTTCTTAAACTACGTTCTGACTGGAAGTTGTAAGTTGAAATTTAGGAAGACAGGAAAGGAACTTTAATCCAAAACTTAACTGTTAAAGAAATTAACATAATCCTTATGTAATCCTTTGTAGTATATCTAAAATAACTGTATTCAGGAGGAGGAGGAAATGGTTTATCTCTTCTATTAATAACTGCTATTTCTTCATTAAGTTTCTTTCAGGGACTGGGTTGTTGCACCGACGTATCACCTAAGGTCACCACAGAAGGGCTGCCTAACTTTCAACATTTTTGTGTCGCCTGTGTGAGAAATATTCGGTGAATTTTTGTTCTTCTGTGATCTACATGGATTAAATGATTCAATACACGCTATTCTTAAAAACGTTGCAGTACATTACACTTGAAGTTCATATAGGGCAATGGAGAGTTTTGATTAATTAGCTTCGTATTTTAGGGTTGTAATTAAGTTTCAGGTACTGGATTTCCGTGGCCGAATGGCGTTATTACATGAATTCTCTGCGAAATATATGAAATGGAATGGATTAAGGTGTGATTTTGTTTAATTTAGTGGTTCAAAATGATCGCAAAAAAATTGAGAATTTTCAATGGGCATATCTTTAACAATGCGACAGGTGTTACAGCATTATTCACTTTCGGCTTACATTGTGGCAAAAAGTTATAGCCTTTGTAATGCTATGCTTAAATTGGCAAAGATTATAAGCTCTATCACAGTACATTTTATTTTTAACAAACCACGACAGGAAAAATGTTATCGCTCTTAATATCTAGTAAAAAAAGATTAGAGCTTGTTTCAATTTATATGATAGGTCCGTGTCTGACAATCCACTGGCTGGAAATCTGCAATTCAACTTATCTCCCGCACGATTCGCAAAAAAACGGTAGTCTATTTTATTGAAAAGTGATGCAATTTAGCATTTTACGTTTCTATGGCCTCGATTTGATGGAACAAAATTATCTATAGTATATATCCGAGTACACACTGAAAATGATGTTTATTTCAAAAGAGAACAAAAAATATTTTGTTACTTATTAAGCCACTCCTGGCTAATGTCTTCTATTTCCGCTACCTTAGGAGAATACAGAATGTATGTTGTTGAGAATTTTCAGAGCTCCGCAACTTTGACAATTTATGCAATGTTAATATGGAATGTGACCCTATCCAAAAAGAGGATATCTTCAAAAAATTCTGGCTTATCGCCAAGCTTTTGTAACATAATAAAAAGGACCTTACGTAGGTAACCTATATTCCTTGTTTTGCTGTTCAATTAAATATAACAGCTGAATACAGCTGCTTTACAGGCTCAGGAATAGCTACACTGGGAATTTAATGAAATTAGAAGGTATTTTCTCCCTCCATTCCACATGCCTTCGTGGTGTAACTGGAAGCACACTTGATGCGTATTCTGGAGGTCCGGAGTTCAAATCTCGACATGGGCACTATATATTTTTCATGTATCTATCATCAAAACACCTAATGACTCTTCAGGATATAAACTCAAATCTATAACCTTCCGACGCGAAATGGATTTCTAAAGATTAAATATAGGAGGGCATCTTTCATTATTATCTTGTTATGTTCTCGTCCACGCAGTTAAGCACATCATGTGCACAAAATAAACCCGCGCGCATTTAACTTTTTGAGTCCAGCGATTGAATTATATAACAATTTTAATCCGTATCACATAATACATATTTCACACAGACCTCATAAAATTTCAGCTTTCACTCCCGCCTTAAAAAAGACTATTTATGCTGCCGACGTTCGTAATGAATTTCTGACGTATTCCCGATAAAATAGTTTTCAAATACATGCTATGCTGAGACCAGAATTTCCACACTGTATTGTGTCTTAACTTCAGCATTTAAAATTATTAAGTAAAGTTACATGGGCAAAGAAAAATATATATATATATATATAATGTTGTAGAAATATTGATAACGTAGATGTTGATCCATGATGAACAACTTGGCATTCGAGGCAGATTAAATATTCATTTTTATTTCAATTGACATTCGTGATTATATTTCTCTTAGCACTCTAATAGTGCATATTTAAAAACATTTACATTTTTGATAGGTTTGCGGTAAAAAAAAAAGGAGTAAGCAACAGTCTAGCTTGGCAAAGGTGCAGAAATCATGCGCGCAATTATCCAATATTGCAGCTTATTAAGAAAAACATTTCGGTTCAGGAAGTTTCAAGTTCCAAATTAACCAGATCATCATCGTTATGTAAAAGTCATACGATATGCATTAATCTGGAAATGACGACATCCAGAAAAAGTGATTACTATTTTTAGAATAGTGACGGAAAGTGCCAAATTAAAATGAGAAATTAAGGGATTATTGGTAATTAAGTTTTAATTTTGTTTTACCTAATTTTTGTCTTACATATGTACAAAGAATGAGACACGTATTTTATTTATTATATGTATGCTACGTAACAGTGTAAAATGCTGTTAAGTGCTTTTTAAGTAGTCACCTTTGATACATTAATGAATGGTGAATGTATCAACAAAGATAAATGGGAGACATTGTCGATTGGCAGCAGTATCTATTTATTAAAAAGGATATTTGATTCCTTAATGAAAATAATGCCATCTAAAAGCACTAAAGACAGGGGATGACTGAGACTTGTAGCGTTGCGCGCCTCCAACTTGCACGCAACCAAGAGGTGACTGTGAAAACTGGATAAAAGACAGAGTCTTGTTAAGGGTTTAAGTGCCTTTTTATTCAACGTAATAAATTACAAGTGCGTGCTCTTGACGCTCACAAACTGCGCCAACCCGGCGGTCAAATAAAAATAATAACCTGAAAAGAAACTAAAGACAAGACTCTAACTACGAGGCTCTCTAAAAGTAACTAACCTCACCGCGTTCTACAATACCGCTGTTAATTCAGCAAACTTGAAGATCACTTGAACGATTAACACTACTTCCAGGCAAGCACACAAGCCGAAACGCGGGGTTCTTCAATTTCTGGCCAACTACCTCCACGCTCGTGAAGTAAGAATATCACACCTCGAACTCGTTTCCTTTCTATTTAAATCAGAATACTTCCGCTGATAATTTGAATCCTTGCGCGTTCTACTAAAATTTACATACTCTGGCATTGGCAGTTCCAGGGGAAAGTAAGGCTTGACAGGAAAGATAGTTTAAACTTAAAATAAATGTTAGTTAAAATAAATATAAACCCTACACACTATATAAAAATTAACACTTTACAGAAATAAAACACTTAAGAATATATATAGAAATTATTAAGATGTGACAAGCACACTCCTTTCCAAAATTCAAGCTCAACATAAATATTTTGAGACTAAGTAGATTTTTGAGTACTTATAAAAGTTGTAATAAGCTTAATAAAGCGCAACAATGTTAATTACATTCCATGAATTACGGATGAATAATTTGATTTAGTCGCTTTTGGTATTTGGACTTGAATCATTTTTATCCCGATTCGGGTACTACGACATTTAGGGTAGCTAAGTCATCGAAAAGCTTTCATTCCCTTCTATTCCTTTTTCTCCCCCACCCACCATCAGCCAATAGATGATAGAAATGAGTAAGAGACGCCTGCGCATTTTTCGTCATTTTCCTTTTTCGCCCACCCGAAAACGAAGTGATGGAAATGGCGTGTCCCGACTTATAATACGTCATAATTGGAAAGCAGGTTCCAATGCAATTATCGAGTGGCAGACAGAATCGGGGTGATTTTGTGTTTGTCGTGAAATTTTCAGATTTTTCTTGCTCGTTTGTTTATTATAAGTTTTATTTTTTATGAGGAATTTATCTTTTGGAGAAAACCTTTCTGCATGAAATGATTTAGCTAAATAATGTTTTAAAATTTCAAAGACCAATTTATACTAAAAATAAATAAAACGTACTTTCTGACATGAGTGGCATACAGTAATTATAAAATGCAAACGTTATTTAATGGGAGCGAGGTAACTATTCACAAATTGCATCTTCTTTAATGTATTTGAAAAATAACAATAATTATGTGGTATTCTAGCCTATTATTATTATTTGCTGTTAATATACAGGTTGCTCAAAAATTATTTGAGTGCATTTCACGTTTGAATTGCATGCAAGACATAGACTGCAAGTAAAGTTATTTTGTATGTAAAGTTTCATTGTGTAAAACTGTTTTAAATTGTTTTTCCAAGAAAACAATACGTATATACAATACACCATTTTTTTAGCATGAAATCCGCTCAATAATTTTGAACCACCCTGTTATTTTATTGTCGCATATAACAATGTATACTGCTTTATTACCAACAGGCGATGTTCCAATATTTCTAATATTCTAACTTTCACTGTTAACTTATATACCCAGGGTGGCCAAATTTCATATCGGTAAGCGCCGCTTGTTGGATTACAGAAAAGTTCGAGAGCCGCAACTAGATTTCCCAAGCCACAAGTCCATATTTACATCATTTTAAAAGTAGTGAAACAGGTTTTAAATGTAAAGAAACGTTTGATTTTACGAGTAAACAATCATTCAATGACAATTTGCTTCAGTATGTGAAGACATAGACGAAGCCAACGCGAAATTTTGAGACACCTTCGTCTTTACTAATTGCAGTATACGCGGTTAAAAGTACTCTTTAACTCTTCCGCAGTTTCTTATTGCAAATATTACTCTATCACAGCTTTGTCATGCTCATGAAGCTTTCGATTCTTCTTAAGTCTGTGCCACAACGACTAAACGTTATCCCATTATTCCCCTGCATCGTTCCAACGCAAGCGAGCCGTATATCTGTTGTCCTAAAATTTTATGCATACTCGAAATTTTGTAAAGGTAACATCGTCATCTGTGCTGTGACCGTCATCAGATTATCGGAAATTTCCAAGAGATTCCACTTGCCATAAATTACTCATCAATTCGGATGTCGAATTAACTTCTAAATTATTTTAAATTTCTATCCAATTTTTTATGGTATTATATGTTTCTAATGCGTTTCATGTGTTTTCGGTTCCGTTCACAGACCACCCCAATTTAGTTTCTACTGGTACTAATGATTCAGAAATTCGGTAGACCCTTCCTATGAAACATTCATCTATGCATTCGTATAGCATCCCCAAGCAAATCTAACTTTTAAAAATTTCTTCACAAAAATTCTTTGATAGACTCAGTACAATATTTTTTAAGCTTTTTTAATAACATTATTAAGTTTGGTAATTAACAAGAAATAAAATTACGTTTGAACATTGATCAATTAAAGTCTTCTAATAATTTTGTACAAAGAAATGAAATAAATCGGTTCTTGCTTATGAACATTTAGTAGTTTTAGCATAACCAATTTCATGGATATATTTTATTTTGCATTAAAGTCGCGCTATACCTCCCTCTTTTTTATATAGTGGGTCACATTTATTTTCGGACATTTCTGTTTTTTAAATTTATTTGCTTAGATCTTGTATTAAATAATGAAACATAGACTTCAAATGCTTTTCTAATGTATTATTTTTTCAAGTCTTACTTGTTACAAAACAAATATCATTAAAATAGTCCTTGTAATAAACTAATTAGTTCAAAACGCTTTAATCAGCAGCTTGCATAATAATTCTGATAATCAAAACATTTTGTAAGATATTTTAGTAGGCGATGTTTCTTAACAGAATTTTTTGCGTTAAATAAAAATAGATAGATCACAAGAATTATTGTCTGCATCTGGAAATTATTACCTTATAAATTTTAATCTTTTTAGCTATCATAAATTGTTACGAAACTTAAGATAGACTGAGAGCGAATTATTGTTAACTCTAAAATAACAACTGAAACTTGAAAAGCATGTAGAAGATCATTTATTAAAACTAAAGAAGAACAGAATCCATCAGGTTGATGCTTACAACTTAGCCAGCACTTATGGAGAGAATTTAAGTAACACTAAATTCAAATTTAAAATAAGCTAGTAGTCAAAGGCTGCAAAATTCACTTTAATGTACAGTTGGCTCACAAACCTAACCGGGGTAGATACTTAAATATCGACAATTATAAGGCAAGACTCAAGACTGCAAATCTTATCTTAGCTAGCAGCAACTTAGTAATAGGGCCTCAAGAGGCAGAACATGCCCTGCCTAACAATCTAAAAACCATAAATGCACGAGAGCTAATTTGCATTCTGGCGAGAAACTGGAAGGAAGAAATGACAGTAAACATCCAAAACATAAAATAACTGGTTATATTAGTATAATAGAACGTTACAACTTTGTTTTTCAAAACGTATTAACAGTTAAGTAAAAATGACAAATAAATCATTCCAAATATTCAAATAATTCTTTAAGGAAAACATTCAACAATGTTATCAAAGCATGCAAATTGCTTGGAACTAGACTAGAAGAGAAACACGCCAATGTGACAATCAAAATCGTAAAAACAACCTTGTATAATGAACACTCAATAGTATACTCAATAGAACGTAGGTATAATGAAACACTCAATCGATTTCGAGGGCAGCTAAAGGTCCCTCCTCATCAGAAGAAAGAAATACTTAGAAAGAAGAAAATAAAGGAGTCACAGAAACACGTGGTCCTTATCAGCACTGCGCGTGGTTATAACTAGATTTTTAATCAGAGTTGCACTGGCCGCCTACTTTTACTGAGCCAGGCTATCTGATCAAGCATAACTTCGCTAATTTTTTCTTGTCCTTTATGCTTGATCAGATAGCCTGGCTCAGTAAAAGTAAAAGTTGCTTGGAACTGTTAAAAATACGCTGAAGTCTGGAGCACATTCTAAGCTAACATCAAGAATCAGGAATTATCCTATAAAAATTCAAACAAGACACAAAAATTAATACTCTGAAACTTATATCAGATTTAGATCATGCAAACTGTTGCTCTAAATCCAATATAACTTCACTGCCAGAAAATTCATTAGGGCTAATTATTTCAACGGGCGTTCAGCAAGAAGAAAATTCTTATTCTACAAACAACCGAAAAAATTTACAATTGGCGTTTTATAAAATCCATGGTAAATAAGGACTTTTCATATTAATGTTCTATTTGCAGAAGTTTTGCCTGTGTGATTGGGGGTATTTAGATTAATAAAAATAATATGGATCAGTATGAATATGTAAATATTCTTTATGAAAACCTGAAAGTACCTGCAAGAGAACATGAAATGCAAAATACATTTTCATTCTGTCATGATAACGATCCTAAACATACAGCCTTGAATTTAAATGCTCGCTTGTGGTTTTTATACTATTCTTCCACCGTGCCTTCGTGGTGTAACGGCAGCACACTCGGCTCGTATTCGAGAAGTCCAGGTTCGAGTTCAGGCGAGGACGTTGTTCAATTTTCATGTACTCCTGCTTTAAATTAACCTAAGGACTCTACACTACAGAATTTATTAAATATCCTCTATTTTCTCCAGACTTAAACCCTATCGAACGTACAAGGAGTAAATATATATATATATATATACTTTAATACTTGGTATATATATAGAGAGAGAGAAAGAAAGAGAGAGATATGTATATATGCAGGGATATTTTTTTTGCAAATCCTAGAACAAAAATCTTTCGCCATCAGATTCTGCTCCCACTCGACACTTCTATTTCTACGCATACATCTAGCAAGTAGAGACTGAAAGTACGTTCCTCTCAGTTTCTGAAAGTAACAGCAATCGGAAAAAAGTCGTTCTCCGCCAAGTTCACCTTAAAACATTCCTTTCCAGTAGCTGAAGGGCAGGCGAAGACAAAAGCTTTGGCCTCTACCATTAATATGTCTCGCTGCAGGAAGAGGTATACACAATAATAAGGAGAGCTGCGAATGATTCATGACCTGTATCCGGCTTCTTGACGACATATTGGGGGATAGCAGGAAACACAAAAAAAAATCAACACGGAGACAGTCTGAGAGGACCTCGATGTGTTTTCCACTTCGTTAAGTTACGCTGCTCTCTGAAGAATAGGGGACGTGCTCCGATAGCAAGCCTTATATTTTCAGGACGAAGCCCTTGATTTCGTTAATTGGATGATGGCTGGAAGAAGGTGATTTCCAATGTGCCACTTCGTGCTTTGGCTGAAGAAGAAATAATAAATAAAATATATGCATTTGTCTGTAAGATGTCTGAGAAGTGGGTAGGCAATTTTTTCGATGTCCACAAGTTATTTGCAACAGGATAGCGTTCCCATCTTGGAGCATCCCATTAAAGAGATTAGATTAAATGCTATATTAGAGTAAAATGTATAAATATTCTGATTTAAGGACCAGTGGCTAAGAGGTAAAGTCGCTCAATACCGGTAGTTCGGTCTGGAGTTCGATTTCCGACGAACGGACTGGCTGCATGGACGTTTCCGTGGTTTCCCCATGTATAACGTGTATGCGAGCCAGTTTTCCGTACAAAGTCCTCCGCGATTGCATCCCTCCTCTTAGACAAATAGCTCTCGAGTTCTTTGCCGTAACTGAGCAAACCAAACTAAAACTGCCAACCTGAGGAAAGTTAATTTTATGAAAGAATTTTAAGAAGTAGAGGGCAGTTGAGGCTACACATAAAGAAAATTCACAGGCTATTCATGATCCAGCCTGTTTCAGCGGAATTGAGTCCGAGCAATTGGAGCTAATATTGCGTGGTTTTACCCCCCTCTGAAAGGCTGATATTTCAAGGCTTGTGACTATGGATTATACTGCAGTTTAATATGAAGAACCTAAAATTATCATTGTAAGAATCAGTTGTAAGAGCTTAAGATCAAACTACTAGCGCCAATGATTTTAATTTTATTATAGGTGGGCAAGAATCTAGTTCAGATTATATATGTATATGGTTTTGAATCCGTTTCTGTATTATGTTACTCAGAATCTAATAACTCTAAAATAGTTCAACTGGGCAATTAATTCTCATGCGAGGTTTTTAAAGATTAAACACTGTATATATTTCTCTTTGAATTTCTTAAAGGTAAAAATAATAGAGAATTTACAGTTTTCTAATAGTCTAATTTTTTCAAATTGTATTTAATTAAATTAAAGGATAAATAGTATGTAAATTTAATAACATTTCTTCTTAAAACTAATATGTAATTTACTTTGATTCAAATTACAAATTTTTACTAGTAAATTATATAGTTTCTTGGGGAATATAAACTAATTCCGAACCCTAACAGACTTTAAGCAATTATGGTTGTGTCTGAAATTAACTACAAAATCTTGGAAACTTTTTAAAATAAAACCTTTTATTTAAACATGTTTTGAACATAAACGCACTTCTTTTGGTAACAGCATCAACCACAACTTGTGGCGATGTAACTATAGTGAAATTCAAATTTAAAACGTAGGCTAATAATCAGAAACTGCACAATTTCGTTTAAATCTAAACTACTCAGCAAGCTCTAACTGTTGTATCAATTTAAATGTCGGCAGCAATAATACAAATCCGAATAATTACAAACTTATAGCGATGGTAGAACTAAAGTAACGGGGTCTCGAGAAGAAGATACGCTTTGTCTTACAATCCAAAATTCTCAGCTCAAATACTATCTAACTGAATTTTACTCTGGTGAGGAAACGGGAAGAAGTTATAAATCATAATATCTGGTTAGTTTCAAATAATAACCGTACAAATTGCAAATTAACTAATTTTCGCTATGAGCGAACCCATTTTGCAATCGGCCATGAACCAGCTATGTTTGATATAATAATAATAATATTATATCAAATATTATATGATTAAATATGTAATTATATACCTAAGATATTATAACTGTGACTTCAATAGATCCATTCATCATGCTGAACTAATATAATATTTATATTTGAATATTTTGCCTAAATAGTTATTTGGGTATTTAATTCTTATTACAGAATGTTTATTTCTGCTTTATTCTATAATTCTTATTATGTGTTTTATTATTCAGTTCTGATTATAGGGCTACTCACATGTTCATTTCAGACTCTAGAGTGTTTTATTCTGACTTTAGGCTTTATCATGCAATTCTGATTATAGGTTTTTCTTATTTAATTCTGATTACAAGCTATTCTCGTGTTCAGTTCTCATTGTAGGTTTTACTACAACCAATTAAATTTATCTGAGTCGCTTTGGCTTTCAAAATTTAATTATATTTACAAGCTTTTATTTTTAGATCTGTGTTATGGGTTCCGGAATAACCAAGTGACCAATATTAATTCTAGTTATAAATAATAACAGCTTTTTGTTACAATTAAATTATTTTTAAAAATTTTTCTAAATAGAAAAACTGTGTTAGTAATATTTGAACATCTGCTACAGATAACATTCGAATATCCAAAGATGGAGTAATCGAGTTTTGTATAAATATTAAGTTTATTTACTATAGAACAATGGAAACATTACTATCAGAACTACCGGAATAAACAAAATGTTTGTAGAAAATGAAAATTAGAAGAAAATGCATGGGCTAATAGCAGTGATAACATTGAATCAACGATTTAGGAAATGTATCTATCGCAAGATTAATTAATTTAAGTATACATAATCTGTAATATATAAACATCATTAAATCAGTCATTACAAATATATTGCTAAATCGCCAAACTAGCTGTTAATTTTCTGTTTTCAGTTGAACCCTAATGAATTTGAAGAGAATTACTAATAAAAACATTGTTCTTCCTGTCTTGAAGTGTATTCTTCTTTTGAATGCAGATTTCATTGCCATGACTAAATGAACTTGTTCTCTAAATTAGACTCTTTAAAAATGCGGGTGAATTGCTAGTAGTGTTTCTTCTATTAGTTGTCATACGGATTATGTTTCTTTTCTCTGTTCTTTTAAACAGAGAACGGCCGAGCGAGATAGTAGATGAACATTAGTAGTCCATGGTTCGAATCCCGGCGAACGGGTTAGCTGCATGGACATTTCGTGGTTTTCCTTATATATAACGTGTATACGAGCCAATTTTCTTTGGAACGTCCTCCACAATGACACACCTTCCTTTAAGTAGATAGCCCTCGAATGCTTAAATTAAATAAACCATTATTAAATAAACCAGAATCATTATTAAATAAACTAGAACTTTAACTGCAGCCGTATTAACCGTGATTTGGGTTTAACCGTGGACCTCATTAACTCGGTTAATAGGAAGTTTTCTGTATTTGGTGGTATACCTATTTCCTCTTTTTTATTAAATGATGATCATATTCACTGAAATGCCCATAATTATTCAATCAGTTCAGCAGATTCTTTAAAACATTTCTATTATGTTATTGTTGAAATCATTAATAATTTAACAATATTCACTGAAAATAAAAAAAGAAACGTGTGAAACGGTTCAGATGTTAACGGTCCCCCCAAAGGGTTTGTTAAAGTTTTTTACGCTTTCGCTCAGTTGGCAGTCTAACTGTCTGCTGTTACATTCACTCCTATTGACCCAGTTATTAGCCCAAAGGAATTGTGGATTAAATAATGAAGAATCTGTATAAATGTAAGTATGTTTCTCGCATTGTGATAAATCAACGGTACCTAGAACCATCAAATTTTGAATAAAAATTTCAAATTTTGAATAACGTACGCTTCCACCCGATTATGTGCATCTGGAAGCCCGAATGTGGAATGTTTTATTACCTTATAAGGTATTTCTACCGCCTTCTTAGCGTGCCTTCGTGGTGTAGTGGTCTGCACGCTCAGCGCGTAATTGAGAGGTCCGTGGTTCGATTCCCGGCGAAGGCATTGCAAATTTTTCATTTCTCTTGCTTCCAAAAAATACCTTGTGCCTCTATAACCTATTTCATATTTTTCTAACACTTTAACAAACTCAACGATTTCAAAGCGAGAGCAATGGTAACACTGTACGAGTGGGGGAACTTATCTCCAGCGCGCGAGGTTATGCTCTAAAGTTATGCTCATTTTAAAATCATGATATTTAATAAATAAAGGTAACACACAAAGCGTTAAAAAAAGACCCTTTTAGGCGTAATTTAAAATCTGAAAACTTTCAGATTTTTATTAATTTATTTATTTTTCGTCTTTTTAGCTTTATTATTAAGCAACATTTTCTTCGCACGTACACCATACGCAATTCAACAACAAAATTAAAAAATTTTTAAAAGCCTCTTAGCAGTATACGTTTAGAATTTCCGATGAACGCTAACTGTTGCCATACATTTTAGTATTGTTTTTCAGTCTTTTCACAGTATATCATATCAATGTTCAGTTTTCTTACTAAGATGGTTTTAAAAACCCTATTTTGTCTTCTTATAATTAACGTTTTACATTTTCGCATTATTAATTAACTATCTCGCGGGCTGCGGTAAAAGTGTTTTATTACATACAGCGTTGCCACGGCTCGCTTTCAAATCGTTGAGTTTGTAAATCAAAAAGTGTTTTGTAAAGTTTTACAAAATATGGAATATGAAATTCGAAATTCAAAATTCGGTTTTTCAAATGCACATGTTCATGTGGAGAACTACGTAATTCAAAAATTGATGGCCCCAAGTACCATCAGTTTTTCACAGTACGAGAAACGTACATACCTACATACAGATTCTTCATTATTTGGTTTCGTTAAAAGTACTGCAGGGCGTTACACATAAATCGAAAAACCAACTTTATCTCTCGGTGTAATCTTAATATGAATTGAGCTTTGTGTAAAAAAATTATATATTTTTTCAATGCATAAAGAAACGTTTGATGCTCCCATTCCTTTTTTTTTCCTTTGAAATTATTAATATATCACATTTTCCTGTGTCTATCGCATATTTCAATTTGCTGTTCTTAGTTGACTGATTGATGCATCAGATTGTGTTATGGTACACTCACACTGAATTTTATTTTCAAAACGATCCCTCTATCATGGGCAATAATTTTAATAGGAGTTACTATTACTCTATCTTGTTAGTGGAGTTACTCTATCGTGGACAATAATTTTAATAGAAGTTACTTTTGCATTTTGTAAATAAAACAGTAGACATGTTAGTGACTGAATAAGTAGATCTATTGAATTAATAGTCAGTGTCAGGAAACGTCGTTTATCATTTTGTGCTCCATGTACTTTGCAATTAGATTAATACTATATCTATTACTAATCATTTTATAATGGGTAATGTTTTTAACGTCTTCAAGTATCCTTGTTTATTCAGGAATCTTTCCAATTAGTCAAATGGGGAAATCGATGTGACCAATGATTTTAGAAAAGATGGTGTCGCGGAAAGTTCTTGTATTCTCGATTACTATTCATGCTGAGTGACATTATTGCGCCATTTTTTTGAAATTATCATTGTACTAATGCCAATTTCTTTCTAACTGTTTCATAATCTTTGAGAAAAGCATTACATCGAATCGCCTAAAGTATTCAGTAATACATCGGCATGAGACTGACGGTATTACATTTTTGAAAAGGTGGTGTGGCGAAATGTTACTGTATTCTCGATCACTATTCGTACTGAGTGACATATTGCGCCATCTTCTGAAAGTATCCCTGTCCTAATGCCCATTTCATTTTAACAGTTACATAATCTTTGAGAAAAATATTACATCGAATCGTCTAAAACATTCAGTCGTGCATGAGACTGTGAACATGATGTGAATCACAAATTTTACACATGAAACATGAAAAATATTTAAGGTTTATATTAAAAATGTACGACCTCTGTTCTACATGAACCATCCTATGTTGCTGAATAATAATTATTTTAACAAACATCACAAGCTATTTTAGATATTATATTCCTATGAAACTTAAAATATTTATTTATAGGTTTTAATATCTAGTCACATTTTTCAGTGCGTAAATGTAGAGGGATAAGAATGTTAAATGATAATGAAATTAATTTTCTTACGCTTTGGAGAAGGACCCCATTTTCCTTCCTGAATTATGTGCCTTAATCTAATGCTTCAATCGTTCTTTTGCTAAGATTTCGGAACTGCTTGAAATGTTCATCATTACTCAAATCCTTTTCACGTTTAATGTGCAAGCAGGAATGACGTTTGTTTGCGATCAGCTCATTTTTCTTTTCTTTTGCTGCTGGGTATTCAACTCTCATTGTTATTCATTCTTACTTTGCATGCACAAATGCTCTCGGTTAAACATATGCGGAAGTTAATACTTAGTCGCATCTTCGGCGAATGTCACAGTCGAAGTCTTACGCGATTACGGTATTTCTTTACAAGGTGCACAGTAATTTTATTGGAGTTGTTCTGTCCTTGTATCTAAAGATCTGGCGTGCTAAATGTCATATTATATCGTAAATGATTAAAAGAGAAATCTTAAGAACGCAAACGTTTGACATTTACATTTGACAAATGTTTGAATTTGTGTAAGCTATTTGACACTTACTTGAAGCTTCTGATATAATTAAATGTCGACGCTTAGGTTAGTTAATTTTTCACTCGTTGAAACAATATTTTTCATACTATAATTACATAAAGCTGTGAATCTAATATACATACATGTATATATGGAATTATTATATTTTTATATAAAATTATTTTGTGTTCCTTTATACATACATATATGTATTGTAAAATAATGTAACAAACTTAAATCAAATCTGTCTTTTATGAAGCGAGAGTTTAAAACTCCAGACCTCAGGAATCTATATTTTATTTTAATTGCTTCCCTTTTAAGATAACAAATAGTAGCTAATTTTGCAGTTTGTTATTTTATCAATTTGCTTGAAAAACCTTTTGTTAAAGATTCAGAGGCATTTTGCAATTAATACGCTTTGGTATGTAATGATTAATTCTGAATTAGTTAGAGCAACTTGCCAAGTGGATCAGTTGGTCTGTCGATTGCGAAAATAAAGTTTTCTGGCTTTACAAAGGCTAATTAGTGTGCTAATTTCTAGCTCACCCACGTTTATTTAAACATAAAAGTTACACGCAGTTTAGACTGAATTCATAAACATGGGTGCTAAAGTTGTTAAGAAGTTTTGGTGTTGAAAGATTTAAGCTTCATTGAAACTCAATTAGCAATCGGAAAATTGAAAGTTATACTTTCAGGGAAACTTAGTATCACAAGTGAGTTAGTTATTAAATACAGAATACAAGGAAGAAAGGCTTTATTTAATAGGGTATTTCGAATCGAAAATTACTACTAACTAGAATCTATGTGAAATAAAACTAGGAATATTTAATTCTGTAAGGTATTCTGATTAACCTTCAGAAAGCTGTTTAATTTGAATCTAAAAGAGTAACCTTTTCAGTATCAAAACATCCCGGGTGCATAAATAAGGAATCCTGAAGCGCATCCAAGTTTTCGACTTAAATTGTTATTTACTAAATGTATATTAAAATTAATTGTAATTGATTAATTCACGTGAAAAGGAAAAATAATTTTAAGAGCATTTATATAAACTTAATTAATTTAAACTTTCTTAAAGCTTCATTTGCTTATTAGAGGGTAAAATCTTAAATAATATTCACAGTAGGTAAGTAATCTATTTTAACAATTTATGCGCTCATTTATCGTATTGTTTGTCTCTTACATGCATTTTATAACTTATAGAATCATTAAATTATTTTGATGTGGGTGACTTGAAAAATGAGCAATGCCTTCGCCGGGACTCGAACGTGCACCTCTCGAATAGCGCCGAGTGTGCTAGCTCTCGAATAGCGCCGAGTCAGCAGCCACTAAGGCATGCTGAATGGAGGGAAAATATACCTTTTAAAGGGTGACAGAGGATAAGGGGACTCAATCGTCAAATCGTGGTGCGCCATTATAGATACATTAAGTTATTTTAAGAAGGAGACATGAAAAATGATCACTGCCTCTCTGGGACTCGAAACTGGACCTCTCGAGTAGCACCCATTGTGCTACCGTTACACCACGAAGGCATGCTTAAAGAAGGGAGAAAATACCTTATAAACTTAAATTTGTTTATGTTTAAATCCTGAAAGCTGCTTCTAGAATCATTTCTAATTTATTAAGGACATTGATTTTATGCAGCACAGTGACAAGCAGAGTATTTCCTACACTTTTTTGTCAATTTATTCGTCAATTTTTCAAAACAATTTTGTTTAGAATTTCTATAAACATCTTTTTATATTTATTTGATAGAAAAGGATGGACTCGTAAAGGGCACAAATTTATGTAAGAAAGCAAAAAATAAATAAATAATAATTATACGGAATACAAAATACGCAATAGTTATACATACGAATTACGAAAAAGTTTTGAACATAAATACGCAATAATTATGCATACAAATGAATACGCAATAGTTGTACATACGAATTTATAGTTACTAATTGGAATAGATAAAACGGACAAATATGAAATTTAAAGCTATGAATTAGACAAAAGTAGGAAGCTTTATCACAAAATATAAAAATGATTGTTCAAAGATTTCTTCTATTTCTGATCAGTCCATATATTAAATTGTTTCATGTTGAGTTATTAATTTCAGTAGTCGAAAGTATATAACTCTTTCTTCAGTAACGTTTAGCAAAAATATTGTGTAATCAGATGAAAATGTTTATCATACTTGAATTTAAATTGAAATATACATCAATAGATATTAAATTCCGAATTCTATCATTTATTTTCTCTTGCCTTGAGGATACAAATTCCATTATTATATCAAAATGCATAAATATCTTTCAGTTTATTAAAGCTATTTAATAGTAATTACCTACGACAATTACTGCTTAACAGTAAAATCTTAATTCTTTCAGTTGCAATTTCGTTCCATTTTTGCTATTCCTATAGCGAAAATGGAAAATAATAACATACAATAGTAACTACAATTGTTTCATAATAACATACAGTAGTAACAACAATTGTTTCAAGAAAAGAAAGGAAAATGTAACAATTATTTGCGGATGAAAAGACAGTTTTTCTCTTCAAAGAAAGAATATTGGTTTTATAATACATCGAAAAATATAAAATTTTATTTGATATCCTCCTTTAAAATATTTTTTTACTTTATATTACATTCGATTCCCTAGCTTTGCAACTAAACAAAATCAAAATAAATACTCCTCCTTGTTATGATCAAATATGTATTTTTTGTATAAGATAAAACTTTCACGAATGTACTATTTAACTCTTCTGTAAAAGCTTGATGATACATTATAATACATTTATTTCTTTTAACACATACTTTGACGTAGTAAACAGACAATATAATCGTAAAAAGTTATTTCCCATAGCATTTCATTCTACACAGTATTAAATAAAAAATACGCAGTATCAAATCCTAGTAAGAAATAACTCTCTGTACATTTATTTCAACATGGTAAGGGAGAAACCCAAATCCGCATCATAGAGGGCGTCACGGCCAAGTAAACACGCCAAATCGTTACGCCTTGCTGACACTGAGCGTATGGCTAATATTGATATTTCACTCTTCAACCGCATATAAGTATTAATATTCGAAAGTGACGGACACCATACGTTCCCCCGCTTGTCAGTCATGCCTCCGGGCGAGGCTTATAAATATAGTTATATCAGCCAATGTATATATTTATATATTCGAAGGGCAAGGTCTGCACATGCAGCTTATTGGATTTGATATATTCCACGTGCCAAGCCTTCTAAACAGGATGCGGAGATACATAGAAAGGAATTATTCCAGAGTTAAGGATAGTACAAAGTTGTGCTGCAAAGCTGGAGAAATATATTATGTATTTTGGACTCGTACGCAACCGAGTTTTGTTTCAATAATAAATATGATGAATTTCAAAACACTAAGGTAATCAACAGCAACCAAATATTGACAACGTTAATGAAAATTTAATTACATACATTATAGATTTTTTAATTGAATTTAAAATACCAATTCAAAAATGAATTTTTGATTAAATTTGGTTGCAAACAATAAATGTAAAAGCCATTGTTTATCTATGCTTTTTTTTTATTTCGATGCATTATTTATTCTCTTAGAGGTTTTATTTTTAAACTAAATCCTGAGTTTATTTATCAGATAACAACCATTAATAAGTATTCAAGCTCTAAATTTCTAATATACAACAATTATAACAATAATAACACTTAAAAATCACTTCATTATTAATAAAAGAAATTATAAAAATTTTATGCATCATTTTTCTAAGCGCAGATATCTTATTTGTCTGTAACCAAATTGAGTGATTATACTTAAACTACATTTTCACATTGACTTTGGAAAACCAAGTGAAAAATAAACTATAGAATCCTATTATGTAAATTATCTATACTTTTTAAAAATTATTTTCGGTTTCGAAATATTAGTTCATTTCGTAAGCACAGTCTTTGATTTTTAACTGTAACCCTTGATTTTTATTAAAATTACTAGTTTAGCTAATTGCAAGCAATCGTAAATCTGAAACGTATATATACATGAAATTCTAAAATGTAAGTTCTGGTAAAGGTAACCATCATCACTTCCAAAAGAATGTACATTTAGGGAATACCTACAATCATTTAGGGAAAGTATTAAATACAGCATATAAATATGGAAATAGAATGCCAAATAATAATTTTACAGAACGTAAAAATGTTGAAAATTATATTCCTGTTTCATTCGTAAATGTGTTTTCTCCTTTATAATACTAACTCTGTAAGAAAGTTAAACTTATTAGAAAGAAAGTAATAATATTTGCGTTCACATTTTAAACTTTATATACTTTTCTTTTGTAGATCCCTATCAAATGTTTGGGCCAACAAGTAGTCGGTTAGCTACATCAGGTAAGAATAAAAACTTGTACTTTGTGTGTATATATTTATATATATATATATAGAGAGAGAGAGAGAGGTATATATTTCTTCTTTCCCTTCTTTCTTATATATATATTTTAAGCTTGCAATGAAAACTGATGTGAGACCTGCATGAGTTTTATCTACTAACTTTGTTATTAAGAAATAAAAATACTCCTCAGATATGAATTTTCATAGTCAGAATGTCATTATAAAATACTGAAAATCCAGATTCGATTTCCTATGAACATAACGAATTTTTCAAGAGATCTAGAAATCATAAAGATGCTACGATACTTTCAGAACTAAAAACTAGGCTCGATAGTTTGTCCTAAATTAGGATTCGTCGACTGGCTATCGCATCTTTCTCAAACAGCCCTTCAGTTGAAGGCGTATGAAAGAATTAAATATTCCTTCCATGCATTGCTGAGTTGTAGTAGTTAATATATCAGTCGAATAATCTGAAAATCCAGTTTTGATTGTTGGCAAGGGCACAGTAAAATTTTCAAATATTGTTTATTTTGAAACTACCAAATATACGTATAGAGGAATCCAAGTTAAAATATGTGGACAATAATTTATATCCAAATTGGATTAGTCGATTACCTATAAATTCACTGAACATCACTTCCAAACGGATTTACATAAACGTTATCAGGAAAAGAATTTATCCAGCGCATAAATATGTAAATAAAATTTCTTTTAATAATTATTCAGAACGTGATGAAATTTATATTCCTATGTGTAAATAAATATATTCATCCGTCAAGAGACGGATGTATAATATTTCCTGTAAATGTGTTTTCTCCTTTGAATTACACACCATGTACGAAAGCTAAATAAATTCTTTCGATACTGATATAAGAAATCAAAAGTATTTATTTCACGTTCTGCTAACATGTACTTAGTAGCAGATCTCAGCTCTGTACTAAGCTCTGTATCTGCTTCGCTTCCTCGAGAGAGTACAGTGAATATTTCAAGAAATTCCTCTCTCCAAAAATCCTAATGTCTTTAAATGTGAGCAATAGAGAAGAGGAAAACTCAAAGAATATAGTGAATGAAATAAGCTTACCACGTAAATTAAGATTTTCCCCCCCATTCAGAACAGTCAGTGAAGAGTCTACAGTGGCTACTTTCTCATGCTGAGCTGCTAGAAATTAGCCCTGCATTAACAGTGCTGTCCTATTAGTGTCATTTAATCAAACATCTTATGCCAGGGCACTAATATGTTCAATCATACGAATGTTCATAAAGCAAGAAGCTTTTAACCAACACCAAGTATATCATCTGATACAATTATCTGGTAATTCTGTAGTCTGCACCTGAAGTTAAACTTTACTTCAAATTCCAATTTTGAATGTGTATCTTACTAAAAACGAAAACATTTGAAAAGATAATTTAAATTTTAAAAATCACACATCTAGTTTAACTCACCAAAATTCACACGAACAAGCTTCTTGGCTTTTATCTTGAAAATGTTAAGTCGATTACTTATGAGACTTAAGTTCGGTTACATGAGTTACAGTAATATTGCTATTAGTCGAATTTGTCTAATAAATATCAGTTTACAAATGCTGGTATCAAATAATCTTTGAAGTTTGGCGACGAAGTCTTTTGTTAGAGAATTCTGCGAATTATTTGCTGTCTAAAAATAAAATTAGCAGTATTTCGAGTTATCTTGTCCTGCTCATGGTAGATTGTAGAATAAGAACGACTTAGTTTGATTTCAGAAGACAGATATGTTTGGAAAAGATAAAAGACTAATAAAATACTCCTAAATTTCGTTCGCTGCCATGTCAGGTATTATTTTTGTAGATTATGATCTTTATCGTACATATTTGAAAATGTAAACAAATAAACCAATTTTGTTTTTTATACAGCTTTCATAATGCTGTTGCAGTGAAAAGGAATAATAAATTTTGTAAATAAGAATAATATGCTCTATTCCTTCAAATGAATTTCTAAACGAAGAAACTAATGATAAAGCGAACAAAAATTGATATATATTAAAATGAAATATTAAGCCCTAACAAATAAAAATATAAAAAGCATATCTAAAGCTTATAGGCAATATGAACAATAATAGTAAATATTATCGTTGAAGAAAGAGAGTAATTTAAAACAAGGTGAATTTTCTACGTTACATTCTGTTTTAACTATAATTTGACATTTAACTATACATGAATTATAAATGAATTTTTCAATTTTATGAAATGAATTATGAAATATTGTTTAGAGTGGTCAACAAAAAATCCAGCTCAAGGAATTTTTTTTCCAATTAAACTATTTTCTAAATCATGTTCTCCGTTATGGAATGAGTATATGTACATACGTATTAGCAGAAAACAAATGAAAAAATACTCTTTATGTGTTAATACTCATTATATGGTATATGATAAGAATATGTGTTCAATAAGATGTGAGTTAGACTATGAATTTTTTAATGTACGTCTTCATTTCTAATTCAGTGAGCTCTTTGAAGTCACTTCAAATGACATCCTGAACAAAAGTCAAGCATCTAGAGTCAAAGAAGACGGTCGTCGCCATGTTCAACCTTCTATTATACAAGTCACATATCTCTAATGCTTCTTAGTAATCGCTCCCCTTCGCTAAGCCTAAAAGTACCCACAAAATGAAAAGATCCTTCTGCAGATAACCCCCTCCTCCTTCCTGGATTCCTTTGTCTTATCTTCTGCCGAAAGAAGAGGGAGGAGGGCAGACCAGCCTGATGGCTGCTAATTGTCTCTACGTGTCGTCACGTGTCCTGCCTTCGTGATGTTGCCGCAATTTTCGCTCTGCTTGGTGTCATTAGGCTTAAGCTCCACTCGTCCACCCCCACTGAGTGTCCTCTCTTGTTGAGATTCGGCTTGGATGAGACAGAGTGGAGGGATTGAGTGAAAGAGAGGTTTGGTATACGCATTAAAAGGTCAAGGGGGTAGCGAGGGGAAAGTGGCTGAAGTGCAGTGTAGGGAAAAGCGTATTTAAAAGGTCAGTTTGAAGGGAAAATACCTTAGCCTACACAAGCAGAAAAATTGCTTGTTTCAATAAAACTGGAGCTTTACAAGTTTATGAAAGTTGTACAACTTTGTAAGTCTCAGTGTCCTTTTACTGAACTGCAGTGTATATTGCATACTTGAAGTTTAAAGCTGAATACATTAAATTAATAATTTCAGTAGATTAATTTTAGTTTAATATATGTAGTTAAATTACCCAAATAATAATATTGGAAAATTACTCGAAAAGGGCATCTAAATAGTTATTATTTCAAACTACCAAATTTACCTTAAATTAATTTCGATTTTTTGAAACTTTGCATAGTTAGGTGAACGTTTCAAAATTTGGAAGTTTACCTAACTGTGAATTATTCAAAATTATATTCATTTCGACATATATTCAAAGTATACAAGCATGACTCTTTGCATACATTGAATGTGTATCGAAGTGAACTTACCGACTATTCGATTTATGATATAGTATACAGCATCTATATATCTATTAAACTTTTGTTTATTGATCGCATCTGATAAGAAGAAAACTAATGATGACCTTTTAATACATTCCCGCTTCTCATATCCTTCATGGGTTAAATCTCCATGTCTAAAAATTGTCGAATAAAATAAATCTTAAATTTCAGTGAATCAACTCTCGAGTATTAACATTTCTGAACTGAGATCTATTATAGATAGAATGAGCTGCCTGTACGGACTTTTCTTGTTATTTCATCTCTTAATATAAGTTAAAATACCCTTAGAAATTCAAAACATCATCATATTCCTTGCTATATTTGTATTAGCCAACCACGAGAAGAATGTTTAAATATATGCAATTAAAATCTGCCATGAACAAAACGTTAAAGCAACTATAGTTGATGGAGAGCATGTCAAAATTCATGTAAATAAACAGTATGGTTTTCATAAGTGATATGATTTGACATATAAAATAATATCATTTATTTTCTTTGTCATGATGATTCGTTATTTATGATTCTGTTGTTTTTTTAGGAAGTGGCCAGATACAACTGTGGCAGTTTTTGTTGGAGCTACTATCAGACAGTAGTAATGCAAATTGCATCACTTGGGAAGGGACTAATGGTGAATTTAAACTCACTGACCCAGATGAAGTGGCTAGACGTTGGGGTGAACGTAAAAGCAAACCCAATATGAATTACGACAAATTAAGTAGAGCCTTGCGATATTATTACGATAAAAACATCATGACCAAAGTTCATGGAAAACGTTATGCTTATAAATTTGACTTCCAAGGTCTTGCACAGGCTACACAACCCACTGCAGCTGACCCAACCTATAAATACCAGTCAGATCTCTTTATGTCAGGCTACCATCACAGTCCAAAACTGAACTTTGTCGGAGCTCATACCGGAATCCCGTCGACTACTGGCAGTATATTTCCTGCTCCTACCTCATACTGGACCAATCCGAGTGCCAATTTGTATTCGAACATTGCTGCAGCGTCCACTCACACCATGCCCCATCACCCTGGTCACGTAACATCCCACATTGGATCTTATCCTCACTATGCATGACGTCATGATCCATGCCGTATGTCGGTTACATCATCCGATTGGGTGCTGGCGGTTGAGCCCTTTCAATGATGAAATCTGAGCTATTTGCTGCAGATATCACTTGATGAAGAAAAGGTTCTGGGCAACTGAGTCTGTATGTCTCAAGTCGTACGTTCACTTCAATGTTTATTTTACCAGAAAGGATAATGATATCTGAACCACCAGATGCCAAAATATAATCACATTTATTCAAATAATTGTAAAGTTTTATCCCCGATGGCCTTCAAGGTCAAGACAGATGTACAGTTGTTGAAGAATTTCATAGTATCATTAATGACTTGGAAGATAATTCTGTACCTGGTTAAAGGCAAACAACGATTTCCTTTGATAATAAACTTCCAGTAGAATACAAGTGAATGAAACTATGGCTACGAAGCAAGAATGTATGTAAATAAATTATCATTGCAGCAGCTGGTAGAAGAATAAAGATTAACTGACTTGAACAGATATGAAAGCATTTAAACACTGACCTCCGTAAAATTTGTTTAAATTGTAAAAAATGGGAACTGTTTGAAGAAATGTTATCAAGTCACTCTTTTGAGGATTTAATAAGCATAAAAGTGTTGTAAAATTAAGTGCTTCTTTTTGGTCCATAATTATATTTGATTTTAAAGTGTCAAATATAATTTTATAAAATGATTTGTCTTTATAATGCTTTTTAAGTAATTATGTTATTTTACTCTGAATATAAGTTAATAAAACATTTAAATATTAAGACGTTTAGAGACGTAAAACATTAAGATGTTTGACATTAAGACATTTAAGGATTAGGTTAATAAAAAAAAAATCAAGAATTACGTAAGTTGATCCTTAGTTACATTTTTGTGAAGTCTGATTAACTATTTTCCTAGTTCACTTCTAATCCAAATGGAATTCTTATGAATTTAGAAATCACCTAAATTGTTTCTATAATCCACATAGCAAGGTAATGAGTAAATATTAATATAACTACATCAACTTGTATATATCTAATTACTTTATACCCCGAAAAAAACTGAAAATAGGCTTTTAAAAGATTTGCCTTGTGATAAAACAAATACTAATTCATAAAATCAGAAAATAAAACAATGCAAGTGATATTTATATTAATTAAACAAATTGCTAAAGAATATAGCAATATTTATTTAATTTAATTTAGAGTATCAGTTAGTACTCCTACTTGCTATAAACTACTAATTTTAAACATTTATTTATTGAAAAAATAATATCTCTTCATTAAAACATAACATTTCATTTTTATGCCTTATCGTCTTCTTATAAAAAACTTGTAAGCTCGTGAAAAATCTTTTTCTACGGTAATTAGTCAGTTATTTAGATTTTAAATGAGCAATAAATTAAAAATTACGCTTACCTCTTGTAAATAATTATTTCATTTAAAACGTATGATCTAAGTCTTAAAATAAAAATAAAAATTTCTCATTTAAAAATAAAATGTTTTTGAAGTTACCTTTCTTTGGTAATTTTTTGTTATTTTTTTAAAAGAAAATCTGAAGTATTTGCATAAACGCATAATAGGTTACTTTAAATGTAGACTTAAAAATCAACAAACTGTTAAATCTGTTATTTCTTTTCTTTAAATAGCTTTCTTTTGACTTCCTTTTTCGTTAGAATGCCTCCAATTCAGTCCTCTACAATGCCTTTTAGAAAACTAATTTCTCAGGTGAGGCTGACTTACAGTGCAAGTTTACAACCAAATAAATTATTAAAATTAATTTAGACCATTCGTTCATTTACATAGTTAAATAGAAAAAAGTTATTATTAGCCTGTTATAATACAATAAATATACTTATACTTGGCCAGTGTGAACAATTTCTCCTAACCACTTGCTACTCGAGACTATTCAAATTGCTAGTCATACTTCCACTTTACTGAGGCACTTTCATTGCGCCTCAGCAGCTCATTCTGTTCTAGAAAAGATTGCTCGAGTTTAGACAAAAGTCAGTATAGGCTAAAGTTAAAAATAAAAATCTGACTTAAAAATGAAATATTCTTGTACCTTCTAAAAATAATATCTATGACTTAAGGATTAATATTTATTACTTTCGACTTCGTGTGCATTTTATATTTACATGCCTTCTTATGATAAATTAAATTGCTAATATCTGAAAGATATAACAGTGATAATTTTTTAAGAAATTTCATTTAAATTAATACAAAGAAGATATTTACTTTATTTACGTGTTTTGTGTCAAATACATCGAATTTTGTTTTTAATTTTGAGCTTGGTTTGGATTATTCTAGTCAATATGTACTTTGTTTATTTCTTAGGAAATGATTTTAATATATCAGTACGAGACACTTATGTAATATATGGTATAATAAAATGATTTGAAATGTTCCAAAGTTTTCTTTCTTTTTCACCTCCTTACTCTATTTAGTACTAAAAGTATTTTTAAGAAGTTTTGCAATTTCGTTGAATTTTATTTAGTGCAAACGAAGAACAGATATCTAAAAAAATATGTTCACGTCAGTGTATGGTGGTTGAAAAATATCCACATTTTTGTGTAAGTAATTAGATAAATTTCATGATTTAACTTAACAATTAAATATTCCAAAGTCAACTTATTTTTAGCACAATTGATTTAAAATTTCATTGCCGAAACACCTATATAAATAACTGTATACATTTATAACATAGTGTAAGCAATGAAACCTATTATTTACATGATGTTTTTAGGATAAAAGTTTACAATATTTCATTGCAAAAGATGTACTTACTTGCTTATAGCGTACAAACAAGGTAAGGCAAGGGAAGTTCTGTAAAACAAAATGATTAAGTATATAATGCTCCAAATGAAAATTCGATAAGCATAAATGTAACGTAAAGATACTAAAGGAAATTTGACGGTGAAACCAAAGGGGCGAGGTAAAAACTCAAAATGGCATCGAAGGTAAAAGTAAATACTTTTAATCACGAACAGTAACGATAATTGCTCGAAAGAGCAACCGCCAGGACACAATAGTGATGGAAGGACTTACTAACTACCTATAGCTCATTAAAATCTACATCTACAGTACCACCGAAATTCTGGTGAGTTCTTCATCATACAAGGGGATATTTAGATGCCTCTTGAAAAAGAAACCGAGTGATGGTAGATGGGGCGAACTCGCGGAAACCAACAACCTAGAAAGGTGATACCCAGGTATTTCCAAAAGTGTTCTCAAAAACGGACTTGTTCTCCATTGAACTGAAACATATACACCACCAGATGCCTACCAGAGATTCTTCACCAATTCTAGGAAGACTTCTTGCGGGAATATAAGGTACGTTCCTCATAGAGTCGGTAAGCGCATATCGTCTTTCTTACCAGTCATGTACTTGTTCATCTTAGATGTTGGAGCTACAAGGCATTCATGAGTGGTTGAGAATTGTGATACTTTTCATTTTCTGAAAACAGCTTGAAAAGAATGAAATTGTCTGAAGGCGCATTGCTGTGCAGTAGAAACCAGTTGTTTAATCGGTTCTCTTCAAGCCTAATGTGCTGAAATTCTCTTTGGACGTTTGTCCATTACGTCTTCATAAAATATGCAGTTAATTCTCTGCGTTCAGAAATTGACTGTGAGTTATCCTTTTCCCATCGAAACGCCTTCAATAGTCTTTACTGAAATGAACGTTCCTGTGACTTTCAATCAAAGCAACAAGTTTCATTTCTACTCAAAAGTAACAATAAAAATCAGCTCAACTCTCGAAGACAGCAAATCCATAACAGCATACCTTCACTAAATCAAAGCAAACTATAAACTTCATAGAAAATTCTGTTCGTAAACAGGTTATATTTTCAACAAAACAAGTTTACATATTACAGTAATAACTGCTTCAGTTATCTTTTGGCAGATTAATTTGGAGTTTATTGAAAATATCATTTACTGAATTAAATTAACTTTGCAGACGTACTATGATTTCATGCTATTAGCAAAATATTATTTTTTAGTAAGCACAGCATTTTTAATTGAGTGTCAGGTAACTGTTAAAACTTTTATTTTTATATAGGACAGTTTTATAGCCAAAATGTCAAAAATGATTGGAAAATATGTTACACGTTTCATCCGCTAAATTTTTTATGTTTATAGCCATAGCTGTAAAACCCAATGCATTGGGTTATTGCCCTATAATTATGCACCTGAGATACTACAAAGTAAAAAACATACAGCAGGGGCAAAGGTTTGTCATGCAATCTCATGTTAAAAGAAAGTTTATTTATACTGGCGGAACTGGCACTGAAAGTTAAGAGTTCAAATTTCAATAAATTTGATTTGTCACAGTAATTACATCTGAAATGAAGCTTTAAGAACAATTTTGGATTCATTCCTATCATAAAACTCTTGTATCCTTTCCATATTAAGCGAAGAATTTAAAACTTTAACGAGATGTTCATATACTTTTAAATAATATAGCATTCTAAAATGTATTATTTTGCCCTTAATTAATTGATTAATAGCTTTCATATAATAAACCTGAAGAGTCCAGGTGGGTTAACTTCTATCTGTATACTGGAGTAGCAGGAAAGTACACAGGAGAAAGGGTTCACGTACCCTTTATCAACTCTTTAAAATTTACAATGCGTCAACTCGACGCTAACAAATTTCGCCTCTACTTGGGAGGTAACTGAAAGTCAGATAATTGAAATATTAACAAGTAATAAAACTAGCCTACAGGGCTCATCGAGATCCCAAACTTCAAGACCCTTCTAAGCTAGTGGCAGCAAAGCAATGTAATTTAGCCACTTGAACCAGTAATAATGAAAAGTACCTACGGCAGAGACGGCAGCTAGAGCCTAACTCTCTCTTTTTTCCCTACCGAAACTCGGCTTTTAACTACTTGCTTCTAAGTAGAAAATTTGCATTCGTTCACGCGCGCTACAACATTTAACTATTCTCGCACTGACAATTAGGGGAATGAAGGCTTATAGGCCTTCATTCTCCTAATTGTCAGTGCCCCGTTCCCCTAATTGTAAATGAAGGCCGAATCTTGTAGTTTTGAGCAATTTCGAATAGCTTATCTCTACTTTGCTAATTTGCTATTCCAGTGTTACTACTATTAATCAAAGTTGATACTGTTTTGTTCGTTACGTATTTACTCGAATGCTAAAAAGCAGCATGCGGAAGTTATTTGTCAATCCGAAAAAGAGGATGCTGGTTTGATTCCTAACCAAAGCTAGTGTTCTTGCTTGATTGCTATACTGTAAGTTTTGTTTTCCTCGACTAGTAAACTTTGACGTCACTAGTTTTGTCTGACGTTATTTGTTGGATGCAATAAACGAAGATACAAAGTCATATCTTCTTTTCTCTCTTTTATGTAAATGAAATGACGTCATTGAACTTGAGTATTGGAAGAGCCTGACATTGTCAATCTATTGACCTTTTTCTTGTCATCTTGTCTCTCTTCGCTTGTGGATGCTCTTCGCATTTTGGTAAATCCTCCTAAACGACAGTTTGATAATTTCACTTTGATTAGAATAGTTATGATCAAGGCATAAATGTTGTTGTTGGTTGAGGTAGATAATGAGCGAAATTCATGAAGCATTGGAGCATTGGAGGTTTGAGGTCTACATTAAAACCTCCACGAGAATTTTCGCAATAGAGGATCAATCTCAATTGAGCAAATGATATACCAGAATCGCTAGGTATCAGTACACATAATTAGTCTATGCCTTAGAAAACATTATATTATATACGTTTTTGATTAGAACATACATTTATAAACTTCTACAAATGCAATTGAGGCCATTCTATTAAATAAAAAAAGCAATTCAAGCAAGTGATACTTTTATGTATAGTGTTGCCCATGCACAGATGTTCTTCATTAAGTAGTACGTTTTTAAATTCAGAAGAAAAAGAAACATCCAGCAATGAAATTATTTGTCAGTATAGACAAACAATGTATGATGACTATACTAACTTTGATAAGTAAATTTTGTCTCCCATTTTGAAAGTCTAACAAAACGAAAGTTTCAAATTCTAGTTTGGATTTCGAAGTACATTTCTAATTCAACGACCTTTCGGAGCCCATTCTGAAATACAATCATTTCAATCTAAAAACTTAAGTATTAAAATCATTCAAATCTAAAAACGTAAGTATTAAAATCATTTAAATCTAAAAACGTAAGTATTAAAATCATTTAAATCTAAAAACGTAAGTATTAAAATCATTTAAATCTAAAAATATCTAAAGATGATAACAGGAAAAAATATAATTGCAGAAAAATAGAACTTTGTAAATTTATTCGATGCCTGTGAAAATATTTGTTATTTGCAAAATCTCAGTAACTGCCCTAGACTTGAGTATTGGATAGAAAATATTCGTGTAAATTCGTGTCGCAGTAACATTATAACCCTACTTTTGGCCTATTGGTTCAACCACGGTTCCCATTGGATGCTTAATCAGCAAGGATACGGATCTGAGGAAAAGTCGCTAACTATGCCACTGCCACATTTGATTATGTCCGATAAGAATCCTAAATTAAAAAATTTCCTTAGCTTTAAAAAGAAATATAAGAAATGGGTTGCAGTTTCTGCAGCATGTTGGTAACTTAATCATCAGAAGAAGGGAGATCTTTGATTCTAGCTTTTGATTTTTACAGAGCCCAGTTAATTTTCCTAAATGAATGATTTCTTAAAAGCAGTAATGATATTCCCACTTGTAAAATTATTTTCTTTTCTTAAGGTTATTTTTTGAAATGAGAAATCTTAAAGTCTTTCCAAAATTTTTGGAGCGTTATCATTTACCGTTTGGCTAACGTTGCCATAGCAACACATTGACTATCTCACACCAGAGACTGAAAACTCATCCTAGGTCAAGAATGACCTCGGCAGTGGGTGACCATGGATTTGTTGATCCGCAAGTACCTCCGTTATAATCAACAGTTTTCTCAAATTTCATGTAAATTTAACTATTTATGTTAATTCCTAACGCTGTCTCCCAACAATAACCTAAGTTTACAGTCAGTAACCATAAATCACCGGAAACTTACAGGTAAGATGGATGCAAATGTTTTTTTGGTTTCATTTTATTTTTAAAATTTATTCAAATTTTAGTGCTCTACACTTATTATTTATGCGCTGATCTCCACTGACCTTCAACTCTTAGGCCACTAGTTATCAATAGTGTTGACGAACATTAGAGGACATTATTTTCATTTTCATTAAAAATATATATACATAAATTTATTGCACTGCCCCAACCGTGGTCTCGGTTGACTACTGATCCTGAATTGCACTGTCCACACTTCTGACCAACGGACTGAACGCTATCAGTGACCATAAACTTGTCAGTCACTGACAACGAGCAGTCAAAAATCCATTGAGTGATGATTTAATCTTTTAATTTTAAAATATATCTAAATTTACAACATTTTCTAACATAAATGACATATTGACTATAAGTGATTCTCAAACTGTAGGCATTGACTGTAGGCATTTAACGGGCATTGACGTACACCTGTGACCAATGCCTTGATAGGTATCGATGTGCCTCGATTTAATATTAAATTAATTTATTGCATTGCTACGTTGTAATGATTATGAGCTTGTCACAAGTGATCCTAAAACTGCGTGTCAGGAGTTGTCAATATCCTTGAAGGGCAACAATGTGCTCTGAATAAATTTTAGTTTTAATGTATGTTTAAACTCAATACAATTCCTACACCTGTTATTTGCGGGCTGATAATCATTGATAGTCAGTCTACAGGTCTCCAGTGACCAATTCCCATAGCTGATCTATTTCATTTAAAGTTGAATGGATAATATATCTAAAACGCATTGCGTACCGGTGACATATGGATTGATTTGAATAGACCGTCACCCATTATATCATTAGCATTGATGGATATTGTAATATATTGATTTAATTTTGAGGTTGTAAATACATTAAAGCGAGTTCATTTCGTAATTTTGTTGTTAGGCGAGAATAGCCAACATATTTTAGACCCTTACTTTGATATTACGTTATTATCCATTCGTTAAGTATTATGACAAAATATAAGATATTCAATTTAGTTTCGACACGCCTGGTTTCCAATAATTTCTTAGAGTTTTGCTTTTTGGCAGAATATAAGATGTTTAATGTATTGTTCGAACTTAGTTTATTATGGCTTAATCAACTCAGTGATTTAAATGCAGTAAACTCGTGTCTTGATAATTTAAATCTTTATTTTATTTTTACCTTCCGCCAACTACCTGCATTTTCTCTCTTCTTTCTTCATGCTTTTATTTTTTTTAATAGTAGCACAAACGGCGCTTATTCGAGAGGTCAAGGTTCGAGTCCCGTCGAGGGCTTTTCACATTTTTCACGCCTCCTGCTTCAAAAAATAACCTAATGACTCTACAAGTTAAGGGAGGTAATGTTTTTAATTCGTGCTTATTCACTGAAAACGCATTTGCGAATTTTTGGATAGTCCTCACAACAGGTTTTTACTATTTTTACACTGATGTCTGTCTGTCTATATGTGTGTATGTGTAAGACGATTTTTGCGTCTATGATAACTCTTATACTAAAATTAAAAAAATTCATTTTCCGTACTTAATCTTTCTGCACCCACACACAGAATTTATTAGATATCGGGTAAAGTTAGACAATCGGAAGTGATACTTTATTTGAAGTCCATAATAGTTCTTAATGAACAACCGGAAGTGGATTTTACTTGAACTTACCATAAGAGTTTTAATAAACAAACGGAAGTGCTATCTTACCTGAAGCCCATAACAGTTTTTAATAAAAAGCTATATTAAAGTATAATCTAAAACCTTTCAATTTGATAATTTAAATCTTTATTTTATTTTTACCTTCCGCCAACTACCTGCATTTTCTACCCGTCAATTTCAGTAATTATGACTTATATATCATTGGGAACGTCATATTAGGTATCGGCTAAAACTGTTAAACCGGAAGTGATACTTTACTTGAAACTCTGAACAGATTTTGCTGAAAAAACATGTTATGATATAATCCAAAAATTCTCAGATTTGGTCTTTAAAACTTATATACTCGTATCCATATATGTTTGGTTTAGTATGATTTTTTTAACTAAGAGAAAGTACTTAAGGACTATCTGCCTAAAATATACGCATATTCGAGGTATATATAATCATGATGGATAACTACATATTAGATTTCAACTGAATATCATAAACCGGAAGTGGTATTTAACATATTTCCGTGTAAAATACAAGCCATTATACAATAAGAGTTTAATCTAAAATAATGCAACACATATTAGGCTATTTCTGTTAAATATAGACCTGACATTAATTTATATCAAGTCGTAGGAGAGAGCGATTTTTACAACAGCGTTTCATTTGCAGAATATCAAGACTCTTGTAATGCAGCCACGTAACCAAAAAAAAATCCAATATGGACATTACATAACTTCCTTGAACGGCCTATTAAATTATACACATTTTTATTGCATTTCGTTTAAACTTATTTTCTCGAATTTTATTCGAGATTTACAGAGGGTGTTCACCCATTTCTGCAACGATTTTGCAAAGATTTATATATAAACAAACTATAGAATTTTATTTTTTAATACGTTCAGTCTGATAGCACTTTTGTTGAACTATCATATTACATCTTAATTTCCAAGATGAAAATCATTTTCTTCAAACGTCAAGGTTGATTTGTTCCGCTGCCCTTCATAATCTTCCAGAGGCCACACATTGTTTTGGGATGCCGTTTAGCGTGTTTTAAAAGTCCATATGCATAGTAATCCATAGGAGACACATCGGCGGACCTGTGTGGGATACATTTAAAGGGAATAGCTTCAATTCCGGTTACATTTCTCCATTTTTCAAAAAAAATTAACAGTAGAATTAGAGGTATGGCTTGAAGCCTTATCCTGATAGAGTTTAACACAGTGAAGATTGTTTGGAAAAAGAGATGGAATTTCTTCTTTAAAAATAGGTGTTAAAACATGTTTCTGATAGCAATCCGAATTAATTTGGACGTTTTTTCTACGTTTTTATTTTAAGTTTTCCATTATAAGAGAATCCAGTAATAACAAGAAAATCTTTCCTTTTTTCTCTAAACCAACATATTAAGTCTTTTTCTCCGCTTTTTTTGCTAGTGAATCGATCTTTTTCTATTGCAATTAGAAACGTATATACAAGCCTCATAAATTGTATATATATATATTTCCAATTTTCATGTGCCAAATAATTTTCATACAGCAGTCTACACATAGTCGTACGCTGAGAAACATGTTTCGGTGTTAAACGATGAACATCATGTTTTTTTGTTTGTTTTGTTTGTTAGTTTTTTTTTTTTTTTTTCTGTTGTTTTGATTAGCTCTAAATCGGATTTTATGATTTTGTTCACAGTTCCTACAGAGATATTTAAAGCTTTTGCAATAGCTTTTTGGGAGGGCTAGATTTAACTTTAAACCATAAGATACAACTTTAGATTTAATACGAGCTATACGTACCTTTGTCGGGTATGCATTTTTTGCCTTTTCCTTAATCAAATGTAAACCCTGACGTTTGTTTCCCTTCATATTAATTATGTCACTTATTTTTCGTGTAGAAATATTAAATCCATTCTTTTCACATCTTTTTTAAATAATTGAATAAGAATATTTCTCTTCGGACAGCGCAAAAATGTGGCCTATGATCCATTGTTTATTTTTAAGCGACATTTTAAAGAAATGAATATTTTTAATACGGAATACGATAAGTAAACCTTATTCCAATTCGATGTCATTGACGTTTGTATTTTAAAATTAATATTTAAATTCATGGAGAAAATCAAAATCGTTCAAAACTCTGCGAACACCCTCTGTATTTCTCATTAAATCAATTCAGTTTTCTCTTCGCGACACATAAAAATTCAAACCATCCTCATTAAAAATGGTGAATAAGAGAAAACACTAAAACACCAAATACAGTGGAAAACATTTAAAGAAAAGTAATTTTTACACGCAAAAACAAGCAATTCGGCCAAAGGACAGAAAGAAAAACTTTCGGTGCACAAAAATTTTAATTTAAATTCTCTGGCCAAAAAAGAAATGAAGTTGGTTCACCAGCTGTCTTATTTCACTATATTACTGAGAGCTTCAAATGTAATCAATCAGTGCCACTTAGGCCTAGCCGCCACTTTTAAATTTGTGATAATTCTACAACTACTGCATGCAGGAATAAAAGGGATAAAAACCTTAACCGGAACATGTAAAAAAGAAAATTCAATCACTTTTAAAGCCAAAAGCGTACAATTAAGCAATATATAAGAATAAAAACACTGAGCTCATCGAGTGGGATGCTAGGGTGGTGAATATATATATGGATCTAAATTCCCATTTGCTGTTGCTAATTGCAATAAAAAAGAAAGGTGCATAACTAGATGCTATAACAGGCCCACACACAAAATTTTAACGTTCTACGCCTAATCGTTTATAAATTATGCGAAATACGTACGCAGAGATGCCGCGAAAAAAATCTCGAACACGAAAAAAAAAAAAAAAAAAGTGTTGCTAGGCCTCAACGGTTAAACTTTTAAATTATTAATTATCCTAAACCTATTGCATTCAGATTACCGAAAGACATAAAAATCTTAACCAGAACATAAGAACAATAAAGTTCTATCACTTTTAAAGAAAAAAATTGCAAAACGTTTTCTTTAAAAGTGATTGAACATATAAGAATAAAAAACATATAAGAATAAAAAAAACCTCAGCTCATTAAGTCGGGTAACAGAGTGAGAATATATCACATTGCGATGCATAGTCAGAAGCATTTTTCTGGCATACTAGTAACGACACAAAACACAAGAAAGGAAGGACGCGAGCAAGGTGAGAGTATGTTTATTTTGCTTAGTACAGTAGAAACCAAGAAATAAGAACAAAAACACACAACGATCGTTATCAAAGAAAGTGTTCAAAATATTACGACCCTGAGTCGTGATGCAGGCCTCACATCTCTAGCGTCTGGAAGATCTGATGTTCCGGAAATACCGGGCTTGTCCCGACTTCCCCCAGCAGCTGCCACGATACGTGCAATAAATTCCTCTATTCCTCTATGCTCGAATTTATATTCTATGCTCAACGCTCCATGCTCGAATTTATACTCTATGCTCGAATATTCGTGTTATAGATTACGAAGTTGGGGGCAGATTCTTACGGATGATTATGCACCTCGATTATTCTTGCACAATGGACAGTGTACTACAGATCTCTTTATTCCTACTTCCGTGTTCTTCATCGATGACTCGCGCTTTAGAAGGAAAGAAAGCTTCAACTCACATAACTCTCATGTGTTATCAGTCTTCAATTTACATAACGCCCCATGCGACATGAAATCGTGCAGCACAGAGCCGATTTGCGGCATATGTTTGGGCCAGCATTTCAGGTGACCACCTCATCATACTTTCCAAGTTGCTTTTAATAGAAACCAATTGATATTTCTGGAGCACATCTTGCCACACTTCTGCATCGACAATCTAGAGACATATGAAAACACTGATGCACGACACACATGTTGACAGGACTCAAGAACTAGTTATATGCGTAGCACCATCTGCGATAGAAGTCCAAGACATGCCCGGAATTTTCAGAATATTTAAGATAATATGTCGGATATATTATAATAATGTGCCTGAATAGTATGCCGGAGTGTTGAGGCCTGCATCACAGCTCGTGGGAAACACTTCAAATATCTTATTTGAACTTTATTACACTTGTGAATGCACTACATTTATTATTAAAACGCATAGTCACTAACTAGATAGCCTTTTACTTCTTGTGCCCACTGCTTGCTTGCATGTATCATTTTCGACCCTACAGTGTTATGTGATTCAGAGCACCTTATCCCTTCTACAAATTTGTAACCCTAGTACTGAGACGTTCTGTGCGTTGTGTGTGTATGCGTATACACACGTATGCATAAGAATGTACACCGCGCAAAACAAATGCAAAAGCTCTATATCTCCCGTTCTTCTGGGCTAATTGACGAAATTCAATTTGCGTTTTTTTTTTTTTTTTTTGTCTCGAAAGCGCGACTTATAAATAAGTTTTGTAAATTTTTCGAAAAAGCATTCGATTTATAACTTATAAAATTTTTACCATCATCAATAAGTAGATGTATTTCTAAGCATGCCTATAAAAATGAGAGTTTTTTATTCAAAATTTCATAAGATTCATAAGATATATTCAAAATTTCATAAGATATAATTTACATTGGCGCGTTTTGAAATTTGGCATATTCGTTATAAGCGATAATAACGCCGAATGTGATTTACGCACTTTGTTAAAATTATTTCAAATAATGAACTATGACTTTTTTCCTTCTCGTTTACAGTGAAAAAAAGGAAAGTAAAAGAGGTTCCTATAAATTAAGAAATTCGCCAAGTGAATCAGTCTTGTCGCAAACCGGAAAAAAGTGCCAAGTTAAAATTTAAAATTTCTCCATAAATTTAGCACCATATTTCACAAAATTTAATATTTAGGCATAATATTAGTCGAAGAATCGGAATATGGAAAAAAATTGGTATGTTATTTCAGAAAAAGTCAGATTTATGTCAAAATATCTTTAATAGAACAATACCAAATATAAATCTAATATATATCCTAACTCGCGCTTTTTTTCATGAAAAACGTAATTTGAATTTCGTCAATCGGCTCAGTAGAACGGGTGATACTGTCCCTTTTTTTTCGCAGTGTACATGTGTATACAACATGCACACCATATATTTATTCGATTGCACACATGATTTAGAACGAACTCGATATATCATATTCGCTGCACTGTTTGAGTGAACATGTTTTTTTCACGGGTGATCATGTTAATTTTGAAATGTGTATAAGTCATACGAAAAGAGGTGTCATTTTGTGTTATGAACTCTTTTCTGTCTTACGAACATCTTATGTATAAAATCAGAGAAAGGTGTGTGTGTGTGTGAGTATGGCAAAGCCTCGAGGGCTATTTGCCTAAGAGGAGGGATGCTTTCGTGGAGGACTTTCTAAGGGAAACTGGCTCGTATACACGTTACACATGAGGAAAACCACGAAAACGCCCATGCAGCCAGCCCGTTCGCGGGATTCGAACCTCGGACCGAACTACCAGTGTTCAGCGACTTTACCGCTCGGCCGCTGGTGGGCCTCAGAGAAAGGAAAAATGCTTATGAACATAAAATGTCGGTACATGAAATGAATGAAATGTACGCGAGTATGCGATAGGAGGATAGTCTGATGTAACTAATGCAGAGAAGGTGGGAAAGTATGTGAAATAAGTTTCTGATAAAAAAAAATGAAAGACTAAAAATTAAATAAAAGGGAAGTATGTACCGTTTGAAAATATTCCGTCTTACCTTTTTTCTCAGTGCACATGGATGGCTAGCTAAGTCATACGTGAACCCAGTCATAACTAAGAATTTTCTAACTTACATAATATAAGCAAGTGGTGTTTTTATTTTATTCGCATTGTATATTTTATTTAATTTTAGCAAAGTAAAAGATGAAAAAAAAAATACTTGAACTCGCGCAGTATTTTAAACCTTGGGTAAATGAACCAGAAGTTTTTCTCGGAAGCATTCTAAAAATTAGGCTGAGGGGGTTTCTCTAATTAGGTGCCTATTTAGTCTGTGTTTTAGTTGAGAAGAAAATAAAGCTCTTTTTCAGAAAGTTAATTGTACACCATTTCTTGGAATGGTCATTAAAGTACCTCATAAAGTCTTCAGAGTTTAATGTTTCGAAAATAATTAATGAAACACATTCTTGGGGCCTTTTTTTGAGTTAATTAACAACAAGACTCACAAAAGTCTTTGTTCTTTCTTTAAAACTTTCATAATTGTGGTAGAATTTTATTCGTTTCAGGCCAAGTTCTCGGTTTATTTCGCAGATTAACCAATTTTGCTCAAACTACCTCGAACTTAAATAAACTTTTCTTAAGGTAAAGAAGATATTGTGGCTATTATTCTATATTGCCCATTAAATGAAAAAATTAAACGAGAATTTCACAACCTTAAAAAATGTAGTTTTCAGTATAAAAACCAATTATTTTTTCCGGATTTCTTAAGCTAAATGCTATAACCATAATAGCTGAAGCTGCTATAATCATAAAAGTTAGTTTGAAAATTAATATTAGGACAAATTATATAATTTGTGACAAATTAGTACAAAGGAAGCTTAATTAAATCATTTCTATTTTATTTTTTAGAAGCGAAAAGAAAGAGAATTTTTTTTGTTCAAATTATAAGTTGATGTTTTTTTAATTATGAACACATTATTAAAAAAATATAAATGTATCAGGTACTGAAATAACATAGCGAATCTTTTTTCTTCCATATCGCTTATGGTCCACATTAATTTGGAATAAATTATCTCTAATACTGATTTCATAGGTAAAAATGAGAGAGCTAAAATGTATATTACTAAACAACACATAATTTATTTGGGAATAAGAATTTATTGGAATTTGAATATTTGGTGCAGACAGAAAGTCTTTATGCTAAACATTTTTGGTAAAATGAATTCAGAAACGAAATTCTTCACTTCATTTTGTGTGCTTAGTATTCATAATATAAAATTTACCAAGATTTTATGAACATATTTAACAAATTATTACTTAATATTACTTAAATGCTACTATTGAACTTACATATGAACACATTGTTTGATATTTTAAAAAGTTTACTTCTTATTTTTTTTAATTTGCAAATAACTTGAATGAATTCAGTTGAGGACAAAATACTCCATTACGCATTTTAAATAAATTTTCGTAAAAATATAACATGCTATTTCTGTTTAACTGATCAGTGAAGTTTTAAAATAGCTCTAGCTTTCCTGTTGTCGTATTTTCTGGAGTTCCTTCTAAAAGTATGAGCAAAACCTAGCATTAAAAAAAACCTTTCAGCAAAAATATAATCACAACGTTTGTAAAATACCGTCCTTTTAAAAATATATCTGCATTTAAAGGTCATTAGTGATTTAGATTTTTATTAAGCCTTAATTTGCGTCTCTGGATCTTTATCTTCGACTATAATATAAATTATTGATAGAACTGAATGGAAAATGTTTCATTTTACAGACAGCAAAAGCATAAAAACTAAAATTAAGCAAATACTATAGTTTTAATATATGATCAAAAGACTGACATATATGTGTAAGATAAAAAATATGTAAATCAAAATTATAATTTAAACTAACAGTAACTCCTTAATTCTCTCTCTCTCTCTCTCTGTTCTAAAAATCCTAATAACGTCTTTAGATTGCCTTGTTTCTAGATCATTCCATTTTGCATGGCCTGCGCAACGCTGATGACATAATAATTCGAAACTGAAACTGTGCCTCCATATTGGATAACTACGTACTTTAGCTTCTGTCTGTACAGTGCTTGTACGCAGTTCCGCAGTTCGCTTCCTAGCTCAATAATATCAAAAATATAAATGTTCTTGAATAGGCACGACTAGAGTGCCAAGCCGTGACCTTCGAGAGGGAGAAGGCCATGACACTTAATAAACATGGCGAAGCTTTCCGTCCGATGTTATCGTCGGAAAGTCATCTGCATTTTTAAATTTTCATCGGAAATATAACTTTATCCTGTTGCTTAGTTAATTAAAATAGCTGAAAGAAGGGAGGCTTTATATACATACACACTTTTTAAGCTTTTTACAGATATTTTAATTAATTTTGTGCATAAATGTAATGGAAACAACCGAAAAACAAACGAACATTTTACAAAATTTTAAAAGCTGATTGAAAATTGCCACTGACATGATAAATTGAGAAGGGGTTCTTAAGATAATAATTAATATTTTACCTAGGCTCAAGTATTAAATTATTCGTGTTTCAGAGCAAAATATATAACCACCAACTTCTATATCTACAACGTATGTAAATGAACTACTATATAAATTAGCTAATAAATGTGATAAAAGTATTTCATACAAGAAACATATCTAAATCTTATAACAAAAAAAGCCCTCCAACATTCATATTTGAAATGAAATAACCTAACAAACAACATACACAACTGGCAATAAAAAGCATATAAATGATAATCACAATTCCCATTATCCTAAAATTTAGAAGCTAAAAATATGCATATGATTGAAAGAAATGGTGCTAAGAAACGTCAGCATCACTACTAAATATTGTAATCGATAATTATTGCATTTTTAATCATATAATATTTAAAAACATTAAATTTTACATTAAGTGCAAATTGCAGTTCTGTTATTTTTCTCTTCGTATTTGTAGTATATCTTTTGGTATGAATACGAATGTTGCAAGTTATGTTTTTTAATTATTATATTTGAATACATTCCATTTTCATTGTCAATTTGTGTACGCTTGTGATAGGAAAAAATTCAAGATAAATGGGAAAAAACTTTTTGTTGTGTGCTATTTAATGAAGAGCAGATTTAAATGTGCAGTTCTTACTATTGTGTATATTATTCAAATCATTTCTGCGCAATATCCGAGGGAAAGTACCCAAAGGAATGTTATAGATTTGAAAAAATGAATAAAGTGGCTGTGAGAATCTGCCATTGTCTAAATTAAGTGTATATAAATATATTTACCTAAGATCGAAAGAAATGATGTTAAAAATCATCAGCATTGATACTAATTATTGTACTTTTAACAGCTTGCATTTAAAAAACACTAAATGATTTTTTTATTAATTGGAAATAGTAGTTCTGTTACTTTTTTTGGTAACTTTCAAACACTGCATAGTTTATGTGTTTTTTAAAATATTGTCACATAGACTAAATATGTCAACATAAAGTTTGTTAGGTTATCTCATTTCAAATATGAATGTTGGAAGGCTTTTTTGTTGCAAGATTTAGGTATGTTTCTTGTATGAAATACTTTTATCACATTTATTAGCTAATTTATATAGTAGTTCATTTACATACGTTGTAGATATAGAAGTTGGTGGTTATATATTTTGCTCTGAATCGCGAATAAATTAATACTTGAGCCTAGGTAAAATATTAATTATTATCTTAAGAACCCCTTCTCAATTTATCATGACAGTGGCAATTTTCAATTAGAGTTTAAATTTTTGTAAAATGTTCGTTTGTTCTTCGGTTCTTTCAATTATATTTATGCGCAAAGTTAATTAAAATATCTGTAAAAAGCCTAAAGAGTGAAAATAATGTATATAAAGTCTCCTTTCTTTCAGCTATTTTAATTAACTAAGCAACATGATAAAAGAGTTATATTTCCGACTAAAATTTAAAAATACACATGACTTTCCGACGATAACATCGGACGGAAAGCTCCGCCATGTTTATTAAGTGTCATGGCCTTCTCCCTCTCGAAGGTCACGACCAAGCGAACTGTGGTCACAAATATCAGTTGCAAATAAAAATGGAATTAAAATTGCCTCGACTGCCAAGTTTTTTAGATATTTCGAAATCAGCATATTAGCATACTACGCAATTAGATTTCTTAGATCTAGCAATTAGATCTAGATTTCGCAATATAGATCTAGGATCTTAAATACTTATTACGATCTATGCGATCTTATATAGCTCTATAGCTCCTATATAGCTATAAAGATATCCTATATAGCTATTACGCATCGACGCTGCTCTGTCGTTTCCTTGCTATTATTACATATATATATATATATATATATATATATATGTATGTATCTTGGCAGAAACTAATGAACAATTTTAAAGTTCATTAATGCATGTTTATCTGACAATACATTTTGCGATGTTTTGAATTCTTAAGCAAAGCAGGAAATTTTTACACATGCTGCTGAAATAATAAACATAATGCCTTGAACATTTCAGTACTAAAAAGCGAATTTTAGTTTCTAAGTTACAGAAATGAAACAGCATTCTAGAAATTATCACGTAATCTTTTTTGTTGTTCTTTTTTTTTTCCTGCTTTTATACTGAGTACTTAACTTGTGTTTCTTAACTGTAAATTTTAAAATGAAATTAAATTAATCATATAGTGACGCTGTGTGCATTAAATGTTCGTATTTTTGCTTCGCTCTGTGTAAATTAAAGATTAAACTGAATTTCATTTTGCTTTCATTCCTGTAAGATGCTTTACAGTGCAATACCATTTTCACACGTCTCAAGCACGACTTTCTAAATAAATCATGCAACTATGCTTTCATTCCTGTAAGATGCTTTACAGTACAATACCATTTTCACACGTCTCAAGCACGATTTTCTAAATAAATCATACAAATATAAGAAATGCTTGAGTATAATCCTAAAATATTCATGACGTTTAATTTCTTTTGACTGAAACTGTTCTCTCAGTACAAAATTTGGCGATAATTACCTAACAATAATCAAATATTTCGAAACAAACTACGTCTGTTCCTACCTAGCTACTAGCAAGCAGTGAATGGTTGTAAGCAGGGCTAGAACTCAGATATTCCTGCACAGATTATTCAGAACTACCTAATAAAATATCTTGCTTTCAGCGAACAAGTTGTTAAAATTGAATCATAAGATTTATTTACGCAACTTATTACAAAAGTCGCGTTTGTATAAAACCGTATTATAAATTTATTGATGACTGTCCTCGAAATACAACGAAAAGAAATATTTACAGAGTAAGCATTTAACGCGCTTCTTACAATTGTAGGATTTAATATGCTTATATTACTATTATCATATTGTGCTTTATTTTCTTATTCTGCTGTGTGCATATATATAAAAATATTGCAAGATGAGCTACTAAACCTTTCAAAGGATCTTCTGATAGCTGCTTAGTGCTGGTTCTGAGCGGATTTCGCTTTTCGGCGAAAGAGAAAGTATTGCCACAAATATTTGTTGCAAGCATCATGCACAAGCGATCCAGTAAAATAAGTACAGTTATATTTAAAGTAATTACACCTTTTTTATTAAGTGCAAATGCATCCATGGAATATTAGTTTAAAGTGAAATAATATTACAGAAAGTATTTTATGTTGTTTGTCTTTGTCATTTTGAATAATTCTATTTACTTATTATTTTCTTATTAATTTCTATTTAAATTAGCATCTCATGTTCTGTAAATTTCTGGGAAACAAATTCATAACTTATCTCAATATTAAAATTGTTTCAGAGATTAGCTGAAATTTGCAAAATTTTTAACCTAATGATTTATATATTTCTGAATTTTTCAAATAATTTTATTTTTTATTCAAGTTCATTGGTATACGTTTTGAAATGTCAGACTGTAATCTGAAATTCTGATATCGCTGTTCTCTTCAACCTTTGAAATATTTGCTGTTACAGCTATTTATAAAAATGAAACTTTTTATGCATAAATATGAAAAAGCATATTGAATAATAAATACAAAAGTAATTAGCGTTGAATAATAACATCATCAAACAACTGAGTCATTTCATAGTTAATATAATAATAAATATACATAAGTTAATATAAGCAAATTAATTGCACAGCAAATAACAATGTAAATATTACTTACAAACATAGCGTTACGACAATGTTTCCTCTATTTTTTTTATTGCAGCAGTGTTTAAAAGAATGAAAGGAACTGAATGTTAAATGCTGCAAAATACTTTTATGGCTATAAATTGATGTTCCTCAGTCGGTCTTCAGAAATTATCCAAGATTCTCAGCGACTATACGAGATCCAACTTTGTAACTAGTTTCGTTTCACTATCATACCAAAGCGAAAATCTATAGTTACAGACTAAAAACAAAAACAAAGTTTAGATAGGAATGGAACAAATCTGTATATAGCTAAATAAAATTCTTAATTTTCTAAGATATTGGAAAAGAAGTGATAGATAGATAAAACTCTTAAATTTCCTAATACGATTGAAAAGAAGTGAAATGTCTATAACATCACTGTACTAAATATGAATAACATGGAACAACAGAAAGAAAAAATAAATGAGTGTTAACAAGTTGCATTCTGAAGAACCGAATTGCGGTTTTTCCTTATATTGCCCAATTTATAATAACAAATAACTTCCATGCGTATGAATGAGTAAATGCCTATTAGACTTTTTAACTCAATGCCGAGCATATAAATCCAAGGAAAGGAAACTTTCAAGAAATGTGTTCAAATCTCTTCTACGAACTCTTTTTATCAGTTACCTACTCCAATTTTTCGAAAAGATTTTTCGTATTCCATTTGTCCTTTTCTATTCCATCAATTGTGAGTTCACTATATCTGAAGACTGCTATTGACGAATTTTTACCTCCTGATCTATCCAGCATTCGCCTTTAAATCTGCTTTTTATCTTTTGATTGCTGTGCTGAGAAGATGGTGAAGCAGAGATAGAGCTAGATAGTTATATTTCAAAACCCGAAAGAAGCAGAAAAAAAAAAAAGAAATTGGATAGGAAGGAGTTCAGGATGTCGCAGTTGTGATGGATGTTATTTAAGTGGCCTGTCGAAAAATTTCCTGTTTTCTTACCGAAGCAGGATCGATGAAAATTCGACGCAAAGTGATAGTTCTGAGATAAGGTCGACATTAAATGAGAAAAGATGGGTAACGATATACTTCTATATAAGATTTCAAAAAAATCTTTGCTGCATCATTTTTTTCATTTCTTTTACCCCTCTTAAAATTACCGTTGGAGTAAGTTCCGTAATAAATTTTAGTTCAGCATAATTAACTCTTTATATAAAATAAGATTTTTTTTATCTTGTTTAATTAACTTCAGTTATTTTTTTCTTGTTAAAACTATTTACAAAATAAATTTAATATCGCAAATTACTTTAAATTATAATATTTAAAGATAACAAATTCCCTGATAAAAATGTATGAAAATAGTTAGTTAATAATAAAATATTATGCATAATATTATATGTGTTTTTATTAATTTTTATTAATAGTAATTAGTAAAAAATGAATATTTCTCTTAATTTATATATTCAGCGTTCAGCGCCTCCAGAAGTGAATTATGTAAATATTTATTTTCAAATCTTAATAAACACATACGAATATTTTGGCCTGAATGCTAATTATGCTAACCGAGAATATTGTTGCAGCCGAAACAGGGTTGTATTTTGAGGAGATAGCAATTAATTTATATTTTTACACTCTCGAATGAGGATTTTTTTCCTAAGGTTTATAACAGACATCACTACAGCATCTTGGTGGCTGGTCTTCCGCAAACGATGAAACCAGTGTATCTGTTCTGCTCAAACTGAGGAAGATCTCTCAGACCCATGAAGTCTACCTCCAATGGATCCCATCACATGGATCCCATCACGTGGTAATGGATACTCCAATGGATCCCATCACGTGGTAGTGAGGTCACTGATAGACTGGCCAAAGAGGATAGGGAGAATGCTTATTTACCAAGAACTTTTACTCAAATGAAAGATTTAAACTTAATATGGCGTATTCCATTCACTCACCCAGTAGTACACAAAAACATTCCCTGGCTCTCTGCTGGAAATAAAATGTGACCGTGGCTCCCAGACTGCTCTGGCTAGACTAACAAGTTGCCACTTTAAATATCTTTCCTTTGATTAGTGACAGAAAAATACACTCTCTTGTAAAAAAATGCTGTGACCATACAGCTTCACCGGATCCCATACTGGGTTGCATCGGACTTTCTAAGGGGGACTTAACATCCGATCCGATTACTGTTATTGGGTTTTTGGGAGTCTGGACCTTCTGGAAGTGATCTGACATATGTCAGATCTTTCGAGGATAAGCAACAGCTACTTCAGACGTCAAGTAATAAATACTATATGCTCATATTAATAGCTATTAAGATATAAAAATATATTAATAATTTTACGTGGCACAGCTATGCAAGACATCAATAAAAATACAGTGATTCCAATTCAGTGGTGGCATGTGTGGAAGAGCGTTTATGACTAAAACCGGGATTCAGTTCTATGACATTTGTTTAAAATGGCATCATTCATTAGTTTTTACAGTAGTAATGCTACCCTTATTGGTATAGTGGTTAATGTTGCTGGCTGCCATATCTTTGAGTCCCGGAGAAGGCTCGGATGCTTGTAAGTATTTAGCGGCTTTACAACATGACGACACTTAAAACATGAGTTAAGCCAGAAGTCCTCTAGAGAGGTTTGGAGGTAGAGAAAGAGGAGGAGATCTTTGGATACATCCCAAAGGAATTCACTCTCAAAATCGGAACAAAATGAGCTTAGTCACAGTGTGACATACAAGTTATTCAAGACCAATGTCAATAACAGACGCAATCCTGTGTGTTAACCACAATAAAATTCGTACACTAGATCTGACGTTATAATCATACAAGTGAGATAAGTGACTACAACAACATTTCTAAGCTTGGAAAAGGACATAATTAAGTTCAGGAAGGCATATGTTCTTAATATGTCCCAAATCTGTGGTATAAAATTACAGTTTGGCTCTTTCTATCAGGCCATTGGTTGTGAAGAATTGTTTGGCCTGGCACTTCTGAATCATCTGCTCATATGCGTTTGCATATGAGTGTTATCATTAATTTATACGAAATATGCCATTGTAGCAATACGTATAGATATAAACGGTAGAAGTGTAGTATTCCGCCTCGCTTCCGAATAAAATTTACTGATTGAGAAGAAAGTTCAAGTTCAATGTGGCCTCTCTTTTATCTATCTGAACATAATAGCAAGAGGATTATCAAGGCGTCTGTCTTGCAGTACCTAGTGGCAACTTAATTCTATGCTAAAAATTGTCCAGAATAGTCTCTAGGAATTATATCATGATTCATAGATTTAATTATTTAGTTTTTAAAAAGCTATCTCTAGTGCCTTTAAATTTCAAAATGCTTCAGAAGGATGCAAGCAACTCATATGCTTGAATGAAGTGTCCCTTAAATCTAGGACGCATATGTTTTCAAGGCACTGATTTGCTTACTTATTTTTTATTTGGTATCCCAACTGAACAGCTCAGCCTCTTGTTAATAAGCAGCTTGGCTAGTTTTCATATCAAAGCAAAACTGTCGCAGCTAATCGTGACGCTAAATTACAAACAGTGTTCTTTCCACGCCGATATATCTTCGACCACTTTCAACGTTTCTACAACCTTCTACTGATATTCATCATTAATATGATTCCATTTACACATTGTTTGTAATTCATCTATTTCACATTTCATAAAAGCTCGCAATTCTCCTTTAAAACGTGATTTAGAATGAGCTACCTTGTAAGGAACTTTCTCCTTACTTATCACGTGTCTTCATGGTGTAACTGGAAGCACGCCCGGCTAGCAGCGTCAGTTCCGGAGTTCGCGTCCTGTCGAAGCCATCGCTGATCTTTCATAATTCCGGTTCCAAAATAAATTTAATGACCCTACAGCCTTTCAAAAGTGGTATTACAAAGTATTATTTATGCAAATCTATTTGCACATTTAAAAACAATATTCTATTTTCCACCTAGAGTTACGTTTATAACAAATATCAAACCTGAATTTTCTATTTGTTATTTCTGAAATTTCTATTCTTTTTTCTTTAACAATAGTATACAATTATTTCTTAGGTTGTAACACACACTAAACAAAAGACTTACTTTAGTTTTCTAAAGGTTTTATATAAAATTAGCATAAGATTGCATAATTTTCAGTTAAAATGCAAATTATTCGCACTCAGCTTTAACGTCATTATATGTCACTTACGAACGCCTTACATTTTCCAAAAGATTTTTCCTTTCCATCTCTATAAATTCTTTTGTTTCCATTACTAATGTCATATTTCTTATTCCTACCTCATTTATGTTCAAAAAGCGTTAAATTAAAAGAAAATATCTCTAGGAACCGAAAAAAATTATTCTAATCCTCAGAGATATTTAAATATTATTTTTCTTTCGGGGGGGAAAAAAACTTCTTAAAGCTCCGTAAATTGCCTACATTACCAACGTTTTTCCTAGAACGCTAATCACCAACTAAGCATTTTTTATATTTCTTCATTCCAAAGCTTTTTCTTTGGCATAAATTTTATCAATTTTATCTTCATTTAAGCTCAGATTCACAAATACAAAAAATATCTGAAGTCCCTTGCTTATTAACCTACGTCTTATCATTTCTAAAATTTAGTATGTTACAGATGTATGTTATTCGTAATTATTTTTTAAAAGAACTCTGGTGGATTGAGAGATGAAACGTCGTTGAAAGAGCTTTTTTGATTTGGAAAGGAGGAAAAAAAACTTCAAAGACTTTCGTTTCTTTAAAATGGAAATATCAGTTACTTTTAATTTTCTCTTAAAAAACGCCCCTTCTATTTACTACGGCGAAATCTTCTTTTCCCATATCTTTCTCTGCCCCCCAAGTTTTTCTTGCTCTATTTCCGCATTAAAATTCAGTAAAAAGACACTTTTAAACGTAGTTGTAAGATAGCAAAATTAAAAAAGAGAGAGAAAATAAAATCTACAGAAAAACGCAGCGGGGAGGAGAAAAAATTAAGAAAATGAAAAATACGCCAAGTCTGTTGAAAATGAAAAATGTTTTGTGTGTAAAACAGTTTTTTATTAAAGCAAGATGAAAGAGAAGCTTAAAATAAATAACAAAGAAAAAAAGTAAAGAAGATTGTATAAAAAAAGAAGACAGACAGGATAGGAGATAATTTTCAGTTCGAAAGAAACAAACGTACTCTCGTCCGGAAAAAAATCTGGTAAAAAATGAAAAGTGAAAAGAAAAATAAAAAATAAAAAGATCAAAGCCGTTTTTTGAAGCATTAGCGATGCTTGAGTCATTTATATCTATTGAAGTGTTGAAGAAGGGGAGAATATCTAGGATTGGAGGGAAGGAATAGATGAACAGTGAGGGGGCGGGTCCAAGGTGACGTCACAGATGACGGAACAAAGAAAGATGTGGAGAAGAATTAAACTTCTCCGAAATGACGAGTCAGAAGCGATCGCCATTTTGGAATAGATTGGATTTCCTTTTCTCTTTTGCAAGTACATGCACTTTGAAATACGATGGAACCCTTAAAATTTTTCCATGAAAGTTGATATTCGTGAAGATTAAATTAAAATCTCCTTTAATTTATTTTTAAATAATATCTTATTTTTACTCCTTACAAAAGTACGCATGATAATTACCCACAACAAAATTTAAGTATTTTAGACCATAAACTGCAAAGACATTGAAAGACATAAACTGCAAAGACAATAATGCCCGAAATGCAAAGACATTCTCTAAAGTCTTAGGACATTGAGAAAAATTTCTATGTTCGTCTAAATTTTAAAATTCTAAGAAACTTAATACGCAGTAGGGAATTTTTTCGGCTTTATTACACATTGCAAATATTTGACATTTAGTGAACGGACTTTTTTCTGCAACTTACTAAAATTGTTCCATTTTGCTTCATCATCTTTTTTTCTTCATTAGACTTTTGGAGAAATTCTAGTTTTCTTATTAGTTCTTCTAGCTCATTTCAAGTATGGTCATTTGGATTTAAATCAGTGGAGTTTGAGGGTGTCTGCCAGCAAGCGCAGAAGCCCAAGCTGACATTAAAAGTGGTATGTTTACCATTTTGCAAGATCAGTCACAGTTTGGACAATCAATATCATACCTTATCCTGCTAAAGACATGCGACCCCACACTAGGACACCTGGACCATTGTGTATTAAGTTCTTTCGATTTAGTTCTTCACTTTTAATTCACCAAAGAACAGCATATTTGGAATTGTATTTACATTCCGCAAAAATTACCTGATCCCAGCATTGCACAGTCTATTTATTGTTGATCTTTCAAACCAAATCCTCAATTCTTTATATCGTTAACTTTCAGTTTTGAAGAAAAGTGTTTTTTCTTGCTAGACGACCATGGTATACGACTGCCGTAATCATTCTTTTTCTATTTCAGGCGAAATTGATGCATCAATTCTTACACTAAATTCTACGGAACTTCACAGAATTGAATTCTTTTCTTGCTTAGCAATTGATTTTCTACTTTCTGACACAAAAAACAATATATCACGATTAATTCAAACTTTTAACAACTTTTCTACAAATTAATAATATTCGAAACCAAAAATAATTAGCTTTCTAATTTTATTTGATAGTTCTTTATAATCCCTTATTATGAGGTTACCGAATGTCTTAAACTGGAATTTATACGAATAATAAATTTCCAACTATAAAGATCAAAGACATTTAAATTGTTGCTATAATTTCAAATTTAAAATGCTGAGCAAACAGCTATTTTATACCTAATTTCAAAACAAATATATACATGGAACGACTTCGCTTAAAATCTTAATTTCTTTGGAAATAAAATGGATTTCCAAGATTTTGTAGAATATTTTTTTGCATCGATCATTATTTTTTATTTTCAAATTGTTAAAATATTAAATTATTATTTGGATAAATTTTCATGCATAATTTTATAACGAATATGGCAAAGACATTATTTAACATATGCTAACTATAATTTTTACAGTACAGTAGAAACCATACCAATGATTTTGAAACTCTATATTTGGTTCCAAATTCTCAAATAAAAATATAAAATGTATACTGAATTTAAACTTTATTAAACCCTGAAGTTTTTCTTGAAACGTAAGTTATTGTCTTGCATGAAGTAATAAGCCAGAATCTATGGCAATCTTAAGGAAATTATAAATAAATTGGTTTCATTTTTTTTATTAATCTAAGGAAACACGTGAATAAATGCAAAAGGTATATGTCTAAATTGAGAAAATTTAATGGTATGCTACACGCATGAAAAGAAAACAAATTGACTCTCAGAGAAAAGAAACCTTTATTTTAGCTTGTTTGTTCTTTTACTTATACAGACTCAGTAGAAAAATTCTTTTTCAAATTAATGGTAAAATATCACCAAATATTAAGTATTGTTTAATTAGTTTTACGGCAATGGGTTTTATAGCCCAGATAGGCTATTAATTTCGTTTTGGCACTTTGCGTGGCTTCCTTTTCTGCATTGATTTCCTTTTCAAACTGTTACCACCAAATACTACAGCCCTGTATTATATTTAAAGAAATTAAATAATGGAGAATCCGCGTAAATGTATGTATGTTTCCTCGCATTGTGATAAAACAAGTCATATTTTGTAAAACTTTAACGAATTTTTGATTAACAAACTCAACGATTTCAAAATGAGCAGTGGCAATACTGTACAAAAAGAAAAAAGAAAAAAAAAAAAAAAAGCATTTTTATTTCAGGCGCGTGAGGCTGTATATCAGAAATCCTAAAGATATACTCATTTTAAAATTATTTTGCGATATTGCTGTTGAATTGAATTCTATGGTTTAAAAATATGATATCTAATAAACAAAGGTAACACATAAAACGTTAAAAAAAAGCCCCTATAGACGTAATGTAAAATCTGAAAGCTTTTAGATTTTTATATTATAACGTGTTTTAGTTTCTTATACACTCTGTATGTTGGCTATTAAAAACGAACTGTGATTTATTTAGAATAAGAAGTCTTATAATTTTTCCTGTTTAGAAACTTTGTAAAGACTTTTATTTGTCAAAACACCGAACATGTGATATCTGACTGAGTATTATAACCCCAAGCTGTGGAAGGTAGTGGAAGTTTTTTATTTAAATTCTCCGTCATTTCAAAACAGCTCGTAGTTAACTGAACATTTGTAAGGTTGATTGTGCTTCTTAATACTCTAATAAATTAATAACATGCAACTGTTGCTAACAAAATATGCCTTCACATGAATCTGAAGTTAAACTCTAACCCACAAAGCAACTGATGAAATTTAATTCCTAGACTGGAAATTGCCACTCATTTCTTCAGATGAAGAAAAGCTTTCAATTATTGAAACTTTAATCGCTTTCTCTCTCTTGCCGTTGTAATTGAGGCGTGGTGCGCATTAAGGATATCGCTATGTAAGATATACTTTTAGCAAATATATCGTTCTGTAACAATAAAAACCAACATAAACAACTTTATATATTCCAGCAATTTTGAATAATGATTGTCTTGCAGTAGCTTTCCTTTAATAAGCATATGAATTGCATAAAAATTACTTTTAGAATTATAGAAAATTTAAAAAAATAATATCCTTTTATAATTCGTTATTTTTTCCTTAGAATTAAAAGACTTAATTGTAACAATTTGACATTTCGGTTCATATCGGGAACATCCCAAAAATTATTGCATTTCTTTCCCAATAATTAATAATATAAAATTACACTATCACGTGGATTTTTTGGAAAATTAAAATGAATACATCTATAATAATGATAGTAACTATGAGATTTTACATTGAAATACTAAATAATATATTAACGGTACTCGAAAATTTGGAATAAGCGAAATATAATTCGTATTTTTTAGAAATGCAATAAATTGATTAAATGGTATAATTTTTTTTTTAGTCTTTTATGTTTAGATTCATGTAACAGGGTCATTAAGCGATAAATGAATGGAAACTTCTTAATATACAATACAGAAAAGAGGAAGGAAGCTATTTTTGTAGGTTATATCATAGAATGTGACTTATTTCAGATTTTTTAAACATTATGCGGTCACAATTATTCGTGTGTATTATGAAATCTGAAAAATTAATCAATTTCTACTTGAAAGATTTGTTGTCATGCAGAACAACCAGTAAAGGATTAAGAGCAAATATCCACTAAATGTTCCGAAATTTCACTACTTTTCCTGAAAAAGTATGCATGCACACTAATTCTCTCCAACATTCAACAACAACAACATTGAGAGTGAAATACTCTAAATATAAGTCTTGTATCAGAAATAATTTGATACAATGGAGCACAATATTTATGTTTCTCGCTTATTCGATTTTTTCAGTTATGTAAATTTTTAGATCCCCTATTTATTAGACTGATGTTAATTTACTTGTTCTGGATCTGTTATGGAGCTGTGTATTTAGTTCCTGAGTCCTCTGTCTTCAAATCAGACCAGTAGCTGCTGTATCAATCTGCATTCCTTCCGTGATAATGAGCAAGGACAAATCAATGAAAGCTTCCCATGAATCAGTCGTACGGAAACCTCACATGAAATTTGTGAGGTATTTTTTCCTACTTACCTCGTGTTTTAGTGGTATTATCGGAGAGAATGTCTGACTAACAATGGGAAGGTTCGGAGTTAAAATTCCCGGAGAGGGCATTGAACAATTTTAACATCATTTGCTCTGAGAAAAGTGCCTAATAATTTCTACACTATCTCTGGAAGATAATTTGCTACCGCCAGTATTTGACAATTGGATCTCATCGTCCCTGGTCACACATCGAGTGGGAAATAATTTAAAGTATTTTCTGCCTTCTTACTGCTTGTCTTAGTGGTTTGATTAGGAAGCATGCCCAGCTAGCAACTGAAAGGTTTGGAATTCGAGTCTCAGCAAGGAAACTGCACATTTTCACATTTTCTGCTCCGAAATAAAATGATTAATGCCCCTATAAGATCGTCGTGAAAACCTTCCTGTTGCAGATACTATCACCACAGCATCTAAATTACTCTATCTTATATTCTTCGTTCACTGATTCGTCCGCGTGCAATAATTTGATTGGTATTGAAATATGCAATTTTTTGGATTACTTGCAGAAGTTCATTCTCACAGAAATTTGTATAACAATAGGCTTGCTTCTTCCTAGCATGGCATTTTCTCTGTCAGGCAATATTTATGCAAGTAAACGACTTCAATGAAATTCGTTGCATCAAAACTTTTCGCAGATTCTCCTTTGCACAGAAAGAGAAGGCATCTCCCAAACGAAACAGTAGCAGAGAATAAAATGGAAATTTTTAAAATACGAGAAAAATTCATATCCCTCCTTTGACTATTGTTGCTTTTGAATACTGGGCATTGCAGTAACAATAGTATTCCCTTGAAAATTTTAATGGTGAAACAAATAAAGAAGTTTAAGGTATTTAGTGCAAATACGTAAAACCATTTTAAAAATGGTTACAGTTTCATTTCAGTTATTTTTTATTTTTGTCAATTATTTCTTTTACCTTCTTTAATATTTACTAATAGCAGTATTGTAAAAAATTATGTCATCTTCATGTGCGTGGTCTTGTGGCATACTTGGTTATCACGCTCAGGTGACAACGGAAAGATTCAGTCTTCAAACCCCGGTGGAAGTATAGCTGATTTCTTGTTTTGCGGGTATCGGAAACCTAATGGGTCTCTATAGTAGTGGAACTGGACCAAACCAAAATGTAGTAGACCTGAACTCGTCACCACCTGGATTTGATGCTGTCTCGTGCTTTACTCTCATCTTAAGTGGAAAATATTTAGAATTATTTCATTTCCCTGCATATGCTTTCATGGCATAGGCGGTAATTAGTGTAACTAACTTTGGTAGATCCGAGCTTCCTTCTAAATTTTGCAACAATCCAGTTTTAGACATGCCTTTGCCGCTTTTAGTATAGGTATAATTATGCATTAATGAAGGTTAGTTTTAATGATGGTATACAAGAAAGATTCTGATGAATGATGAATGATGAAATTTCAGCTATGTATTACAAAGAATTCCGTTAAAAAAAACTAATAAACTATTTAGAAACACTATGACAGATTAAAAGTGCACAAAAGCTAAAAAAATAGAATAAACTTGAATACGATTCGCCAGTGCTACGAATAATATAACTTTTATTTGTTGGTTTCCATTTTATTTAACATAGTAATAAACTTTATTAGGCTTGCAATCTTGGCTAAACGTTATTTATGTATATGTGTGAGCCAGATAGCAAATTATAAACAACGTTCTATTATGCTTTTTTTTTTTTCGTTACTGTAAATGTTTCTAAATTTACGAAGCATGAAAAGTGGATTTTCCTATTTATTCATCCAAAAACAAAACGAGGAGTACATGGTCTTAAATATAATCTTGTTGTGTGCTATCGTACATTGTCTGTAAAATTAAATAAATTAAATAAATCATTATGTTATCGCTGGGACTCGAACCCTGGATATCTTGAATACGCGCCGAGTGTGTTATCCTTACACCATGAAGGTATACTGGAAGGAGGGAGAAAATACCTTAGAAAATGTTTCCTAGACTAAAGAATAAATTAAATTTTATGAGATGCAATAGTAACACTGATCACGAGTTATTTTTAATTTCAAACTTTACTATAACTTCTTTCCGTTTCCTCACCAGAAATGTAAATGATTTATAGAATATTTAATTTGATGTTTTGGGATTGTAAGACATAGTAGCGTGTTTCTGTCTCTCGAGGCCACGTTATACAGTTCCTGCCAGCTCTGATAAGTTTGTAATTCTTCGGCTTTGCGTTACTATTGACGACATTTACATTTGATACGACGGTTAGCATTCTTGAACCAGCTCAGTTTAAAATTTAATTGTAGAGTCTTTGACTACTTGTCTAGGTTTAAAGTTTTAATTTTGACTGTTATTTTAATTACATTCTCTTATGTGGTGGTTTATTCTGTTAGCATAAGAAATGCATATGTGTTCAAAATTCTGGTTTAATAAGTCTCGGTAATTATGTCTGTTAGGAGTTTGGAACTATTTATCCTCCCAAAGCAAACCAAACTCTGATGACCTTCTCATAGTCTCTTGAGCCTACTATTCTTTCTTCAACATATGAATGTGCAAGCTTGAATACTTTAGTTATCCCGCATACATTTTCATATTATAATTCGTTCCTAAGGGCTCTCGAACTTTATTTTCAGGTTAAGTTAATTGCTTTTTGTTCACAAAAAATAACGTTCTGTTTCTTTCATTTAAAAATATTGGGAAATTTCCTATTCCATGCGTATTCAATTTGAAAAAAAGGGATGATACTGAGCACTCTTTCAGTAGAAACTAAATCTCATGGAATATCTTCATGTGAGAAGAATGTATAATGAAATATGGCCGTCATGATAGAGATATTGAAGAAGATGTAGATTACGCAAATGAAGAAGATATCATTAATTCGAAAACTTTGCTTTAAAAGATAGAATCATTAAATGGAAAGCAAACACGGTGAATCTTTTCATAGGCATCACCTTCTTAAGACGACCATCTTTGTAAATGACCAATATTTCTGACAACATAACTATACATGGACATTGATTATCATCCTCTAAAGTAATATGAACGCTAGTACTTTGAACTTCGCAAATGCCTAAAATAAATCTCAACTTTACAGTCACGCAAACTGAAAGCTTAAAATAAATAAAATTCCACCTGCTTACGTGTTGCCAGATCACGTGTTCATATGGAATCAAATTCAGCGTACAAAATTAAAACGCTTGCCTTAAATCTTGCTTCATTCCTAACTAAGGTTTCAGAAGAAATTGTGACTAGAAGAAACTTGTGCAGGCAAGTTTCATTGCAACAGCAGCAAATCTAAAACGGAATTGGTGGCCAGACTGTCAAGCGTTCTCTGAGAGCACGAAGCTGCACAAAAATTAATTATACATGATTCAATTTGCATTCATATAAAAGCTGGTGAAAATAGAAGTTATGGCAAAGCGAAAATAATAAGGTAAGTGGGTTAGTTCAAATAAAACCTTGAAAAAGATGTCCACTATAAAAGACCAAAAATCATGTGGGACCGTGGGTGGTTGCCTTACAGAAAATTATTAATATGTTTAAAAGAACGTTCAAACTAATACACAGAATGCTATTTTGCTTCTCTAAGACTTTTTTTTTTTGCTTTTCTTGAACAACAAGCGTCAATTTTTCAAAATTCTAATAAAAATAATAATCTGGATAATTTTTAACAGTTCTGGATTAAAGAAAATAACGGAAAGTAAGAAGAAACATATTCAGGAAAAAGCAGCAAATTTGTCTCTCAAAAGTGCTGCAAATGTAATTGCTGTTGGTGAAATTTACGAGCTGATAGGATCTTCATATTTGCACGGTTTGCGCTAATCTTTCCTTCTTAACGTCACAGACTTAAGGGGCAGTAATCGAACAGATAAACAGTAATAATAGTAAACTAACAGGCAAACATTTCTTTCCTTTTTGTATTTTAACAAGCTTATTTAACTAAATGTCAAAAAAATTTAAAGACACTAGATCTTTAAATATTTATAATATATATTTATACTAGAATACTAATTATTAATATGTAAAATCAGATTTATTACAACTAAAGATTAAATTATTCCTGTATTGATTCATAAGATAATAAATCTTATTTTAAAATATAACTGATGGCTTTTAAAAAAATCTAAACAAGAATAATTAAAATAGATTGGTTTAAGTACCTTGGCGAAATTTTTATATCCATTAAAGATATATTTCGTAATAAAAATAGATTTAATAAATTCATTTCTCATTTTAATGTTTGGGGTATTTTCTTACCCCATGGGGATTCTTGTATTAATTGTATTGTATTCTATTGTAATAATTCCCATTCGCTTGTATTAATAGTTGTTATTAAGGAATTTAATTAAGAAGGAAAAATTTAATGGCGTAGTAAATTAGAAAGGTACTAGAATTAGAAACTGAGGGAGGGACAAGTATTCATTAGGATTCCTTCATTAGACTTTTAGTCATTTTTAATTCATTAGAGAGGCATCTCTAATTTGTAGGCGTCTCTCATAGAAATTAGAGACCATCTTCCAGTGATTATAAAATTACACAGCAAACACGCTACTTGGACTTACTATATATTTATACAAAAAATAATAAAAAATCTTGATAAATAAACTTCTGAAGGCACGTCTTATACCAGATAATCAACAGATTCTTCTAAGTTAGAAAAAGAATTCGATGGAATTCCAGTCTTCAGCTGTCAGTTAGGTCAAATTTCCTACAGTTTCTTAAGCAAAAGAGTATCATATATGTCAGTGGAGAGAAATATCTTATATATTTGAATTTCATTCGAGGTTCGTGGTTTTATAATCTTGAGGACACGCATATTTTACCTGTGTGTAGAAGCCGTCTTAAATCCTGCATCTAACAAACGTCAGATAAAAATATCAATTTGTAACATCAGAAGGACGTCTAAATTTTGGTAATAAAGTAATGTATTTATTAACATCATAAAAAGTTCTGGAATTTCTTTTTTTCCCCCAGAAGCGCTAATAGTCTCGAAACTCACTTTCTCTCCGTATCACTTTTGTGTCGGAATCACTTTTCAAACAACGTTGACATTGTTAAAGAAACTGTTGCCACCAAATGTTATCGCTATGTATTATATAAAAAGCAAAAATAATGAAGAATCTGAATGTATGTATTATGTCGTAGCATTGTGAAAAAACCAGCCACCGAATTTTCAATATACGTCGTCCTCCACCGCAACATGGGCACTTCGAAGCTATATTTTGAATTTGTTCTTGATTTATTTCATATTTGCTACTTATTCATATATATATATATATATATATATATATATATGTAAGATAAGAAATATACAACTATTATTATTATTATGCATTATGTTAGCAATAGCCCCTTAATTGTTCTTTTTAATTTGGGTATTTATCTCTTTCTATTCTAAAAATATTAACAGCTTTTTCGAAACTGCGTCATATCTTAAAATTAATTCCGCATTATGTCACCTTCCTTTTTCATTTCTTATAGTTCTTAGACAATCAGATTAAAGAGTCCGAACTAAAAATGTAGTGGATCGTAGTTCATCACCAATTTGTTCCACTGGCTTTTCTCAGACCTCTTTTAAGTAGAGTGAAAACTGTAAGGAATTATCGCATTATTTGTGTGAACTGTCATAGTGTAAAAGATTAGTACGCTGCATTTGCAAGTAGAAGAATCGGGATTCGAATCTTGGCAAGGGCACAGTTGATTTATCACGTTTCGTAGCCTCGGTAAACCGAAACGATTCCATAGGTGGGCTAAGGAATAACGAAGGAATTTCTTCAACAATCTCAAGCAATTAGAGAGCCTTTTAGAAACTTAAATATTTGGAGGAAAGCTCTCTATAAAGGGTAACATCTCACTTTGAATAAAGTGACAAAAACCGATGCTTTCATGTGTATTTGAAGAATGAAAAACCTAATGTTTACTTGCAGTATCTTCTGTTAAAAGACATTTCTTGTCTATTCTTTTTGTAATTTTTAATTTTACGGTTAGAACTGTACACTTAAAAAACACTGTTTTTATAGATTTCATAACGCAAGCATTTTAAAACAAACTAGCAAGTGAAACAGAGACGTGTTTTTTTTATATTAAGTTTTTGGAATTTTGGAATCCTATTGTCTTTAGATTATCACTTGAAAAATATTGAAATATAAAGATGCAAAGAATTATTCTAGTTCGAAGTAAAATCGAAAAGCTGAACTGATTAATTGTAGCTATTCAGAAAAAAGAGAACTAACTTAATTCAATAAGAAATTCGAAATTTAAAGTTTAACACTTGTACAAACCTAATGCTTAAATTTTCTCAACTCATTTTCCCTCAGGAAGATACTATTAGTTTTGGATTCTTACTACTTATTCACAGAAGTCTAAAAGGATCCGTATGTATATCACAGTTACTGGTGACCAAATATGTCTGACTGAGTCATTTTTCATCTAACTGTTATTTCTTTTCTTAGCCCCTTTTTGTAAATCCCCCATCTCAGCTTATTTTTTTTTCACATTCTCCTTCTTGCTTTCCATTAGCAATGCAAAATACAGCTCTAGAAGAATTCATGCAATGTAAATACAACCGGAAATCAATAAATGTGTGCGAAGCCTTATAGACAAATCTTTAGGGATAAAAAAGTCCCTAAGAAATAAAACATGAATATTTCTTCTCCAATGGAAGCAGCTTGAGTCGGTCGAAATTTCGAGGATTTAGGGAAATTTTCTCGTGCTGAAATACTCCTTTTTTTTCCTCTTCTCTTCTTTGCTTCAGTTATTGTTATTATTAGTCTTTTTCCCGAAAAGCCAGCGTTTAAGGGTTTATTTGATGTAATATAGGAGGAAAAATTCGAATAGACTTAAGATAAAATGCGGCTGAATATGTTTTGTTTCTCTTGCATCTCGCGGATTATTTGTTGAGAAGTCGAGAAAAAGGTCATTTTATTTTCTAAATATATTTAGTTGAGGGATCGCTGGGAAGTGGTTTAGGAAGGAAAGAATTTAAAGACAAATAACCGCGTCTATTTATTATTAAATACCATTTCAGTTTCTTTGGTATTTCATTTGTCAGGCCAAGCATTTTATTATTCTACAAGTTACCCTAAAATTATCATTTACAGTAATAGCATATAGATGGATTTTTAATACTAGATAGCATGACCCAAAACAAACTTCCTTAAAAATAGCTTAATTTTCTAACCTTTCATCTCTAAATCACCTTTTAATATATTTTTGCATCAAAACAATTATTACTAATAACTAACATCAGTCACCGTAATTCTGTATAGAAACATTTATGAATACAAAGTATGATTGATATGAGTTAAATCTTTCTGCGAGGTAAATCTTGGTAATTTCTTATGACCGTATTTGCTTGAAATAAGCAGAAAAATCAACCCAAGTAAGAATTATGCTTCAGTCATATATAATCGTTCGATTATATTGCGTAGATGTTTTATTTTCATCAAAGCGCAAAATGAAAGCTATAGTGTTGCTAAAAATTTATACAGACAAGTTTTTTTATATTATTTTGCTGAAAATCATAGAAAATTGATAATTTAAATCTAACTATTTTCAGGCCTATTTTTCTACCGTATATTGCATTTTAGCAAGCATAAAAATAAGTTCAAACCTTAAAAGAAACCTACGCTGAGTATATAAATATTAGTGGATAAATATAAATAAATACAAATTATATCCATAAATTCATTCCAACCAAAATCTTTTCAAAGATTTGATTTTGAAGTCTGTCCATCGATACCCAAATTCTTCATATGGTCTTATTTCAATTTAATAGTGGCACTGAAACACAATAACCGAGATTTTTAGGCGTAACAACACGTTTTCAGCTGGATGCAGCAAGATATCAATATGAATCAGATATCAGCAAGATATCAGGAATCAATATGAAGATATAACACCTCCATCGCTCATAAAATCAGGATTACACGTGGTATATTTACATGATACTTAGTCTTCATTTTGTATGAGGAGAAAAAGCGAGATAAAATTACAAAGTGAAGATTATCAAGGAATAAAGTTTGTATTGTATTCTTAAGAAATAATTTCAAACGCACGTGAGTTAAAAGTTATTGTATTTTTTAATAAAAGTAACAGGGTTTGAAGATCATCTCTTAAAACAGCCATAGCTTTTGAGGATATACTAAATATAATAAAGAACACCATTTCTGGAAGATGATAGTGCCAGATTCAGATTTTTAGAGGCCCTATGCACTTGAAAGATTTAGGCGCATGCACATATGTGTACAGTGTAACACCTGACTTTCTTCATCTCTTCTTTCTTAATCTTGTTTAGCTGCACCGTATATTGCACATTCCATGGAAAATTTTTGTGGTGTTCCCTTTCCTTCAGCCCTCATGCATCTTTTCGTGGTGCCCCCATTCCTTGATGATCTAAACACGTGTTTAATTTGCTTAATGGTTAACTGAGCTCTGATGATCACGTTACAAAAGCAGATAACCTTTTTAGGCTAAAATCATGCAGATTTGTCGGCGGTTCATATTAAAGTGGGCTTACTATATTTAGAAAGGATGAATTACATAAAATGCGCTATTAATTTGTGTTATATCTCCCTTTAGTCCAATAACCCATACGTTACTTTTATCTTAAGCTAAAAAACTGCGAAGCAGAAGTTTATGTAGTGTACTTAGAAATCTCTGTTTAAACTTAATCGAGAGCATTGATTAAGACGGATTTAAAAGTGTAGTAGGAATGTCAAAATAATTCATTTTTACTTTAAGAGATGTCAAATTTTAATTTAATTTTAATTTTGTATTACGGATATTTATGACATTTGACAAGTTGAAAACATGGATATCTAGTCTCAGTTGAAAAGATTTCCTTCATTTAAAATCATGACTCAAGTAACAAATGTTACACGAAAATATCATTAGTATGACAAGATTTCCTTAATCTGAAATAGCGCAGCAGATATGATAAGAATACTCTTTACTTAAATGAATAGACAAGAAATGTCTTTTAACAGAAGATACTGCAAGTAAACATTAGTTTTTTCATTCTTTTAAAATGTTATCTATAAAATATAGTATATATAAATCTATAAAAACAGTGTTTTTTAAGTGTACAGTTCTAACCGTAAAATTAAAAATTACAAAAAGAATAGACAAGAAATGTCTTTTAACAGAAGATACTGCAAGTAAACATTAGGTTTTTCATTCATTTAAAATGGTATGATTAAGACTGCCTTTATTTAAAATGTGTGCAATTGGTAGACACACTTTAACCGGAGTCTACTTGTATTTACACAAGAATACCTTGGAACAAATGCCAATAGATTCTCAACCTTATTTGTAATTTCTGAAAGTTAACTGATCTTAAAATGGCACTTTTTTATAAGAATTTGAGTTCTCTGGAAACTGGGAGAGGTTTAAAAAAATCACAGAATAATAATAGCAGCTGAAGCAACATGTTTTTGTTCTGTGTTAGGTTCAAATAGTTAATATTATTTATGCATCTATTTATAAGTTCCAACGTGTAGTCTCTCTTTTATGTATGTTATGTCTCTTTTATGTAAGCGATTGAAATAAACAAGGAAAAATAGGCCTGAAAATAGTTAGATTTAAATTATCAATTTTCTATGATTTTCAGCAAAATAATATAAAAAAACTTGTCTGTATAAATTTTTAGCAACATAAAGCTAAAAATTTATACAGACAAGTTTTTTTATATTATTTTGCTTATTTTTAATTGCTTATTTTTAATATTTGCTTTTCACGTATTATGCTGCTTCTGGCTTAAGAATTTGTCAATTTTTCCTGGCTCCACTTCTAAAAGTGCTTTTAATTATAGATATATTACAAAAGCACATAAAAATATTTTTGTATTTTTTACTTTAGACATATTTTATTAATTATAAGCACATAAAAAATTCACCCATTCACCCAATCTAAAAAGCATAACATCAGAGTTTGAAAACCGCAGTTGCCTTTCAATTACTTTTATATGAAAATATTATTTCATCATTAATTGTTTCGTTGAGTTTTCAGTACATTAATTGTTTTACTAGTGATATCTTTTTGAGCTATGATTGACAGGAAAATATCTTTTGATATAAAAAAGCAATTTTAAGTTCTTTTGCGCCTTTTTTTAAAAATCATTTATTTTACAAACATCGAATAAAAAATATTCGTCTGATGTTGATAAGTTTAAATCAATTTATATTTATAATATGCATCAAAATGTGGTACGTGTTATGTGAAGTATATCAATTTTAGATCTTTTGACAAAATTCTGTGTTATTAGCTTGTGGGAATTCATTATAAATGAATTTAAGGGCCTACCCAATTTTAAAATGCATTTAAAAAAAAAAAAAAAAAAAAAAAAAAAAAAAAAAAACATAAAATGGATTTGAATCTCACTCTTAATTTAAGAAAAAAGGACATTTTTTTTAGGATAGCAACAAAAATTGTCTTTTTCCTTTCTTCTAAAATTTTATTCGAAAGCCTAGAGAAAGATATACTCTTTATGTAAATACACTAGAAAAGAAGAGATCAGTTAGCTAGTTTCACTTTCATCTTCTTGTTTGATACATGATTATCTGTGAAAAGAGCTTGTAATCAATTTGTCTATGAATTCTCAGCAGTAAAAAAATTTCGGCCGAAACATTGTTACATGCAGTAATTTGTATCTATCACACAAAAACATATTCTTAGAAACCGACAGAAAATGAGGACATATTTATATTTTTGATTATAAAATAAAGGATGCAATTTTATAAATGATAGAAAAAAACTGGCACCTAGTGATCGGAGATAAAAATATGAAAATTTCAAAATTAATAGTAAAAAATATTTTATCTCATTTGCAGCAGGATAATGATTTCTTTATATAGTTGGAGTAAATTCTGATATGAATGATGACGACAAATTAATTTCATAACTTTTCTAAACATTTTCATAGCTTCTATATTCAAAATTAATTGCTGCAAAATTAACCACATGCAAATTTTCAAAGTAATTTATTTGCGGAAAATTAAAAGCAAATAATATTAAATCACAAAAATTATTACTGCAAAACGTTTAAACGCTGAAATTAGTATCTTATATTATTTGATGTCTAAATTTTCTGTGTTAGAAAATATTATGCATCATTAATGCCAAAAATAAATATATTTCTTAAACAAAAACACGCTTTCTGGGGAGATGACTCCAGCGTCTACTAAGCATGTCATGATTAACGCCTTGAAACGAATCGAACAAATGTGAATAAAACAAGCGAATCGACACGCATTGTAACGTGTAACTGAAAGCATCTTTCTAAAATTTCCTAATTATGAAGAATTATTTTAATCGAGATAGCCAAACTCAGGTATTACATAAAGAAATATATCATCTAATTATTCATCTCTGAAATATAAAGCATTTTGTAACAATATACATTCCTTTTATGATGAAATATTGCTTATTGTGAATAGTTTAATTTATTAGAGAAATAAAAACAGAATTTCGAAAAAAAAAAACCCGTGAAGATGAGTGTTTATTGCTAGCATAACAACATAATTTCCCCAAAATTTGAATTTATTTGGTGTGTTCTCTTAGGAAGGGTATTCAAATATAAGCATAAATTTTCATGGTTCGTTTTGTAAAGAGTTCAACGCAATTATGGTTTATTGAACAAACGCATGCATGTTTATTTTATTAACAGTAATGTAGTTTCTCTTAGTTCTTTTAGACCTACTAGCTGTAATCAGCATATCGAAGTAGGTTCTCAGTAGCGTAGCGCAGCAGATCGCCATTAGCTGCGGTAACTAAAGTGTCATTATGTCTCAGATTAATTCGAAACTTAAAAATCACTTTGGAGGTGTGTGCCTTTCTCAGACTGGTATGATTGGTACAAGGTACAAGTGTTTTAAAAACTGCCAGGTGAAATGAACTGCACCTTTGTGATCCGAGAGCATTAACCAATGAACGCAAGCTGTCTGCCATTGATCATGAAATCCGAGTCTTTTCATGCCTTAAACATAAAGAAAGAATATAAGTTACAGTCCTGCCTATTGTGAAGTGTTATGAAAAGTATGGAGAGAAGAAGATTTTATGCTATAAGGTATTTCTCCCGCCTTCTTAGCGAGCCTTCGTGGTATAGTGGTCTGCGCGCTCAGCGCGTAATTGAGAGGCCCGCGGTTCTATTCCCAGCGAAGACGTTGCTAATTTTTCATCTTGCCTGCTCCCAAAAAAAAAAAAAAAACATAATGTCCCTCTACAAGGCAGCTTGTAGAATCGAAAAGAACTAGCATACAATGGAAGAGAAATTCAAGTCTGATGAACTGGCTAACGATTCTAGTGGATCAATATGCAATCAAAAGACTTTTTTTTCTTCTGGAATAAAAAATCTCTTTGGGTGGAAGTTTGAACAAGAATAATAGCAAATGATTGCATAGAAAAACATAACGTAAGTCATTTCGTAGTATTTAATTAAAATTCTATACTGGTAAATCCTCCTCTTCGTAAATGTTTAAATGCAGTGCAATAAAAATGTCAAAAAGCACCGCTAATCTAGCTAATTTCGAAAATACTGATAAACTCAGAGTAATATGTAAAGTTCGGAAAACGAGAATTTCATAAGCTGAGAATTCTCTTTGCCTTCTTAAGAAATCCCATAAATTTTATGTCGCTGAGTTCTTATTAATTTTAAATTACGTGTTCCAAAATTGAATTCGGAAACTTTAATTGCAAATTCAACACATGTTTAATTACTTATCATTGAAAATTTACCTAAAAATCATTTTTGTGATCATTCTATAAGTAGCTTCGATTCAAAAGAAAACGGCTCTAAAACATGCAGGAGTTTATTCATTTAAGAAATATATTCTAAATATCAGTAATTTGAAATTAAAATGAAATCCTCTTCTTCAAGCGAAGCTTTGCACCTCAAACTAGTATTTTTAACCATTATCAACTTAACAGCTATCAATTTACGTCAAGTATCTAAATATATTCCTCAGCAACACGCAGAATTTATGTTCCTCCGACAAAGGAATCACTTTCCTTGGTGAATAACTCTTACAAACCACGTAGCGTTCCTGAATCTCTCGCCAGTGAATAACTTTTATTCGGATGTTACAGACCACTAGAATTCCGTGGCGGAACATTGGTTGGGCGGGCATGAATCGCCGGGGGGTATGGGGGCCGATCTCTTTTGAATTCCGAGTGACCTTCTTTTCAAGTCCGATCAGCCGTTCGACTGACATCGCTATACATGAAAGCCACTCCCATTTCGTTGGAGGCGGTCACGTGACTCGTAGGACGCCATATTGCCTTGTTCGACTGTTGGGAGAATTATGTGAGGAGGGAAATTAAATGAATATGCGGAAACAAATAGCGCGGAAGGAAATAAAAAGAAATATGTGCAAATGTTTTTCCCAACCATTTTTCTTTCATTCTTTTACTTTTCAATAGCTGAAAGATGTAGATGTGAAAATAAATTCTAAAATAAAAGCTCAGTAGAAAATGATATAAACTTGTCATCAAGAATATGCGGTCTAGAATTGGATTGCTCGGTGTTATGCATTTTTATGTGCACATAATTCATTATGAAACAATTAGAATTATTTTGCTATTTTATCCAGTTCTTAAACACGACAATCATATTTCTCACGATAAAAGTTTATCGAGAGAATGTTGGGACAGGTTAAATCCAGACTTCTTTACATTTGTTGTATTATTTTAACCTCAGAAACATTTTATAACCAAAAAAAAAAAAAAAAAAAAGTGTCCCCCCCCAAAAAAAAAAAAGTCTGAAAGATTTCAGATTTTAAATTACGTCCAAAGGGGCGTTTTTTTTTAACGTTTTGTGTGCTACCTTTATTTATTAAATATCATGTTCTTTGCACTTATATTGCACATATCATTATCTTCTTAAATGCGTTTTTATAAAGTGTTCTTTATTAGTTAATTGCACTTATATTGCTCCATGAGTCTACTTAACCCTCGAAACCAAGAAAATATTAAATTTTTAAATGACTTACAATTACCACGTTTGAATACAGACTTACATAAATTCAAATATACAACAATTTTAGAACATCTTGCATTCAAAAATTTTTGTACAGTCGTTTGCGAAGTTTTGATTTATGGAATTAAAATTTTTTTTAATGGATGAAGGTAAAAATTATCACTGCAAATGATATATAATAAAAATAATTTAAATAAAAGTTGTTCACATCTTTTTTAGTTTTATCGTTTTTTGGTTATATTAAAAGGAATTCTCTAAGCTTATTACTTTCGTCTTCTTCCCTCCCCCCTTTATCTAAAAACTAGATAAATTAATCTATATGTCACTTAATTTTGTATAATACATTTAAAAATTTTAAATATTGCTATTAATCTATTCGGTATTTAAATATTGCATCATTCAGCTTAAAATGTTTAAGAGGAAAATTTTAAATTAGTTTCATTGTTATTTTAAATCTACCTCATTCTTGAAAGAACCTTCATTAAAGAACTCCTTCGTTTTTATAGCATTGATATTGTGTTATTATTTAATATAGTAAAGAAGGATGAAGTTTTTTTTTTATCAACTAAAAGATTTGAAATTTAGATTAGCATCTATAAGACACCTTGCGTTAAAAATTATTTCCAAAATAGAATTCAGATTCGCTTATGTGGGTATTAGTTTATCAACATTCTTTGGTGTGTTTCTATATTTTTGATAGTTAATTTTGCGGTTCATTTTGTTATTCCTCATCTTTTCATTTTCATCTCATTTTTATTTCGGAAATAAGCCCATAAAGAACAAACTACAGTTAGTTAGGGGGAGGATGGACTTTGGTTAACTGATTAATTTATATTGATCAGTCAATGCTGAATGAAGTCAGCGACGTTTCTAAAGGCTAAATTTTCATGAAAACAGTCATTCATTTGTATTAAACAATTGAATATTAATAAAATTTCAAAATAAAACAAGCGATTATTTTTAATTTGGAGGAAAATACTAAGTTGATATGAAAAATGAATAATTTTTTGAAAAAGACAGCTATTTTGAGCCTATACATTGGCTTTATCAAGCAAATAGTTTTTGTAAAATGATGCTGATTTGTAATATTTTTGTGGATTTAGAAAGTTTTGCAGAATCAAGAATTATTATCACGATCTATAACAGCAACCAAAATTTCATATCGAATACATCAGAGTAATAATATGGTTGCGTAGCGTTACTTATTGATCAAATTCAACACGCATGTTATAAACAATCTGTAATTCGTTATAAAATTTAATTCATTGAACACACATAACCCATTTTTCTTAAGTATCATTGATAGATTTTTTAATATTATAACTATAACCAGAAAACTTGTAACATCTTATTTTATAATGCACACAAACGGATTTAAAAGGGCTGAAAACAAGCCAAATTGCCTAAAATATGTGCTATTTTATTTATAAATTTGTAGAGTCATTTGGTTTTAATAAAGCAGGAAACATTAAAGATGTGCAATACCCTGGCAGAGACTCGAACCTGGACCTCTCGAATAAGTGCCGAGTGTGCTACCGTTACACCACGAAGGCATGCAGAAAGGAGGGAGAAAATCCTTATAAATTATAATCAAGTCAATATGCATTCAAGCTTCTAGCTTTGCTAAAAGTTTTTGAAGTATATAGAAATTTTGTAATCATGGCTTGTTTATTATACACGACTTAACATTTTAGTTCTATCCAACATCATATCACGAAAAAGAAGAATAGATATCCTAGGCCGTGATACTATCGAGTGTGGGTAGTGAAGGGTTAATTTTCATCTTAACAGAAACAGGCATCTCATTTACTCTTGACCAGAATGGCTAAGGGATACACATTTAAATTCAGCTGTTGTGTGAAACTATTGTTCAACTTGAAGTTGGGTTATCCAGTATAGATCTCTTTGAGTTTAAATTGCTGTCATCTAAAATTAGCTAGTATAAGAGCTACGAAGATATATACATCAAAGTGTGCCGCCCAGACGAGATAGCAATTAGTACTACCGTACCAAAAGACCTGGACTCGAATCCCGCAAAAGGCATGAATGTTTGTAAATGTATAGTGTTTTTGCGGCATGAAGGCATTCTAAATATATGGGGTGCCGAAGGTCCTTTTGTGTCTTGAAGGTAAGGGTGAGAGCAGTGGGAGACCCTCGGACCCATCCCCCCGGTGCTTTCTTCCAAAATTGCGGTGGAACTGGGCAAATTCGCGCTGTCACCTATTAGGTGCCCAAGACTCTCGCCAACGACAGACGTAATCTTGTACTCCTTGCACAGTAAATTTCGTGGGCTTGTTTTACTGATGATGTCAGACAGGTGAGATTAGTAACAACAAGAACACTCACATAAAAGTGTTGTAATTGATTATTTTTGTAAATGGATTTGATTGGAATTATAGACTGGGTTACTAGACTTCAAATACACTGCTCGCATTAGAAATTGATGTACTGTATATATTTCTGAGCTTCTGTGTATTAATTTTGCAATCAAGTGGATAATTAGCCAGGAGGGACGTGGTTCCAGCTACTTAATCTGTACGGATTCACTCTCTTCCCGGGAATCTCTTAAAAATACTTCTTTATGTAATGATACTGTATGTTGTTAATATACAGCAGTCTCTCGGAGATCTGGAGAAGAAGGGTATTTCAGTGTTTTTTACATTTGTCCGTGGTCATTCGGGTAATTATGGAAACGAGAGAGCTGATTGGCTTGCTAAGAATGCAACTAAAATGATATTAATGTTGATGTAAATATTCCAAAATCTTATTTTAAAAAAACATTCAAAGCTAAAATGATTTAGCGGTGGAACTGTGATTATATCTCTTCTGATAAGGGATCTGTTACAAAAACATTCTTCCCAACTATTTTTGAAAGACTGAAAAGTAAGGACTTGTTGCTCAGTTTTAAAGTTACGCAATTTTTGTCTGGACATGGTAAGTTTAATGTTTATCTTGAACGATTTAAGCTGACATCGTCCATTTTGTATAATTGCAGTCTTAGCGATCAGCAAAGTGTTTTCCACCTGCTTTTTGACTGCCCATTGCTTGATAAAGCAAGAAATCTATTGAAATGTAGATTAAAATTAGTTGGAATTCATTGGCCGCCGAAATGGAAGTAGGACCACCGCGGGCAGCGATGCACGAAGAAACACGTCTAGGCATAGATTCAATAAGAGTGCGGATGGTGTCCTAACGGATGGCTCTCCATTCCCTTACAACCATTTGCCACAGTTCGTCTTGTGAACGAGACAGGAACAGAGTCTGCAAATGACGTCCAATCACATCCCACACATGTTCGATTGGTGGCCAGGGAAGCTTCTGTATACCTTGCAGAGCATGTTGGCAGATGCGAGCACTGTGTGGTTGGGCGTATTCTGCTGAAAAATTGCATTAGGCAGCCCCTGAAGGTAGGGGATTGCCACCGGTCGCTGTACATTATCCCAGTATCGTTGGGCCGTCATATTGCCCTGAATACGAACTAGAGGTGACCTGGAATCGTAGGCAATAGCGCGCCAAACCATTATGCCATGTTGTCGCGCGGCGGGGCGTTCCACAGTTACTGCCGGATTAGATCTGTCTCCACGTAGACGCCACACACGTATGCGGCTAATGTCACTGGATAAACAGAAGCGTGAGACTCAACTGAGAACACGACGTTTTGCCATTCTATCATCCACATCGCTTCAGTCCGACAGCATTCTAAACGTTGGCGTCTATGCTGTGGGGTCAATGGCTGTCTTCTTAACGGAAGCCATGAGTGCAGGACACGTTCACCCAATCGACGGGAAATGGTTCTGGTCGACATGGGAACATGCAGCGTATCTTGCACATGATGCAAAATCGCGGTACAATTGACTTGCGGGACCGCCGCAGCGTGTCCAACCCGCCCTTTTCAGTCCGATTACTTGAAACCCTTAAAGCAGCCTCTAGTGAACTACTCCTCACACGCGCAGCAAAGAAAATACAATGAGTTAAGGGGTGGACGAAAGATCTCAGACAACAACGGCAAAAATGCAGAGCTATCAAGGCCCGTCCACACGAGTACGCTCGAAACATAGCTGACGAACGCGCTTTTACGTTACCAGCGTAAAAGCGTCCGAACGAGTACGCTTGCGAAGAATGCGTTTAACCAATAGAATTATTTTGCGCAAAAATCACGTGACGCTGTAATATAGCGTCAACAGAGCTGTATCTTATTACTTCGCTGTTCTTCTGTATGTTTGCGGCAAGTTGTCCGAATCAGATTTTTTTTTTTTTATAGCTGAAACTTTACTATTATGTGCAATTATTAAGCAGAGGCAAAACCGCAAAAAATGGCAAGAATGGGTCCGAAAGATTTACTTAGAGCGACCTGTACAAAGAGATTTTAGATTTTTTTTTTTTTTTTTTTTTTTTTTTACTGCCTCGTTTGCGAAAGGAATATCCGGAAATATTAAATTCCTACTATTAGCTCACACTCTCCCTATATCTTGTTCAAATTTTCAGTACATAAAATGCTTTTTATTCATCCACTCAAGTTCCAATACAATTTTTTAAACTTGCAGTGAATGACACTTGATGTTAATACAGCTTTTTCACACATTAATTTTTTTTAAATTTTTTATTTAAAAAAATTATGTTTGTATTTTATTTATTTATTTATTTATTTTTGTATTTTTAAACTTTTCTTTGTGGACCTAAGTAGGAATTGACTTAATTTTTTTTTCGGGGGGGGGTATATTACTTGTTTTTTAATTCCTTCAGGATGAGTATCGACCAGTTTGACAGACTTGCAGATTCTATATTGTATGAAAATTAGGATTTATAAAATTGGTTTGGAATACAGTACATAAAGAGAATTAAATTACTTAATTCTCTTTATATACACCATCCACCATATAATAAAACCAACTTCATATTTTTTTAACTCGCTCTCCCTTGGTCTTTTGTTTTTCTTTTTATTTATTTTTGAATTTAGAATGAGGTTCAAACTTTGGACAGTTTATGAGAAATTATGTGCATGATAAAATATGTAATAATGTAAAAATAAAGAGAGAATTTATAGATGATATATGATAAAGAGATGCAGATATATTTTTACATAAGGATTTCTATTTGCACTGCACATTTTTAAACTAAATTAAAAACAATAATAATAATGAATAAAATAAGAAGTGAAAACAATAATAATAGGTAAAATAAGAATATAATGATTCATGATTAAATATAAGAAACACGTTTCAAAATGAGAAAAGCTAACTGAATTACATCGTCTACGGGTGAGGCTCGAACTTGCCACCTTTCCCTTCCTCCGCCACCAAAGCAGTGCGCTGACCACTCCACTATCTGTGATAGCAGTGCCTGTGAAAAATAATGTAACAAGTAGAAGTCGCTGCAAAGGTAATTTAATTAAACTTCAATAAATGATTGCTGTACGACACAAGTTGTAACTTTCCTCCAAAATTTCGTAACTGTATTTTATTGAATACTCTTTCACAGTCAACTGCTTTATTTTAGAAGTTATTATATTGCTGAAGTTAGTTTTTAGTGTATTTAATATTGGGATATTTATAGAGCTTTTTATTACACATGATATAGCCAATATTTATAATAATTAAGGAGAATTTTGTAAGGCAGAAACTTTGATTTCGTAGAAACTGTAATTTATTTAGGTTCCTATTACTTACGGTGTTATAAATAGGTGAAGCATATGGATATACTGGTCGGATCATTGCTTTATAAGTATACAGTTTTCCCCTTTAATGAGAATTTTAAATGTATACTAATATGTACGGTTTGAGAAATCTGAAGAGGGCGTGAACAATGCTGATTATTTTATTGCTGTATACAGTTATATTTCTAAGCAAAAACTCATCTCTCTGTGGCTCTGACGCCATATTGAAACGGGTAAGCAAGAAGGTTTTCTGATTATGACACGTGATAAGAACTCGGTCGGCTATTGGCTATACGCGCGCGTCACGGGCGAAAAAGCTGAACAGGAGCGTACTCAGTTTTACGTCTTCTGCGTCCTACGAATTTACGCCGGCGTCAAAAAAGTTACGTCAACTACGCCGGGAGCGTCCTCGTGTGTACGGGCTTTTAGACGTCGCATACGTAACACCACCAATGAAGATAAGAAAATCCAACTATTCGCGACATTCCGCAAAGAGCGCGCTCTATACAAAAACAACATACTAGCGGCCCAAATTACCAGTTGGAGAAAATTTTGCACCGAAAACAGCAATCCGTATGGAATCCTCCACAAGCTAGCCTCAAGTGAAATATATCAGCCAGCTCAAATCTTCATGCAGCCACCAAATACAAGCAACGACAATCCAGTACAAAATACAGCCACCACAATCCTCAACGAAGTCTTCCCCACAGACAACGCGGAGGAAGATACGCCAGCACAGAAAATTGTTCGCTTGAATACCAACATCCCACCGACTCCACATGATATACCATTTAGTGACAAGGAAGTCAAGCAAATTTTTCCGACACCTACCCCTGAAAAAGGCCCTCGTTCTGGACGGCCTGGACTATAGCATCATCAAAGTTGCCTACAAAGCACGCCCCTCCTTCTTCCACAAATTCTTTAACCAACTGTTTGACAACCAAATATTTCCGCAGGCATTCAAGAAAGGACAAGTTGTCCTATTCCTCAAAAAGAACAAAAGCCCGCAAGATCCGTGCTCTTTTCGCCCGATATGCCTTTTGCCACCCAGGGAAAAATTTACGAGAAATTAATTGTTAACAGACTAAAATATCATCTCCATAGCAACAATCATCTCAGCCCCAGGCAGTATGGCTTTCGCACTGGTATGTCCACTACGCATGCCCTCTGCGAAATTCGTGAAACAATTCAACGCAATAGCACCACAGGTTTCCATACAGCTTTCATATCCATTGACCTCCAGAGCGCGTTTGACACACTCTGGTGGCCAGCGATAAGACAGGCCCTTCGAGACGCACAGTGTCCATCCAACCTCTTCAGCGTTTTTAGTAGTTATCTAGAGAATCGTAGTGTTCTCATTGCCACCAACAACGACACTACCTTCAAAGTGCAAGAAAGAGGTTGTCCCCAAGAAAAAGGTTGCTGGACCGATTCTCTGGAATTTAACATTCAACGCTGTACTGGATGCAAACTGGCCACGACATACAAGTGTCATCGCCTACGTAGACGACGCAGCTCTTCATGTCAAAGGTCGCACTCGTGCCGAGCTCGAGAAAAACGGCACCGAAGTCTGCTTCCTCCTCGCCAATATCTGCAGCAACTTAAAGTCTACAATCTCTACCGCAAAGTCATCAGCAATAATAATACCCAAGCAGGCCACGAATCCTAAGTCCCCTGCATCAAACTACAAGGAGCCAACATAAAGACTGTCCAAACGCTAAAATACCTAGGTGTAATCTGGGATAAAAACACTAACCTGGATCCCTCACATCCAAGAACTAAAGAACAAAACATCAGCTATAGCCAGAAGGGCGCGCGCCTTCCAAAGTAGAAACTGGGGTCAGAATCATCATATCCAGAAGATCCTCTATCCTGCGGTAGCTGAAAAAATAGTCTTGTATGCTGCTGCCGTATGGGCCCAACCGATGGGAGGACGAAAGATCAAACATCTTACATCTCTTCAACGACCATTCGCCCTGAATCTCTGTAAAGCGTACCGCACTACGGCCACCAGCTCAGCGACAGTCCTTGCAGGGCTCATTCGGGCAGAACAAGAGGCAGTCTACACCACCCTCATATACCTCCGCAAAGATGCAACATTTGGCAACATAACATACAGCCCTCTGCAATTTCAAATCCCAGGTAACACTCTTCACACTCATCCCGCACGTAAAGGCACAGGAATAAGCATTAACATTTCACAGATACAGCCACTTTCAATGACGCGAGTTTCAAGGGATACGCAAATATACACCGACGGCTCTAAGCAGGAAGACGGAGTACGCAGCGCCTTTGCACACTATGACAAAGGAAGAATCATCCATGTATGGAAAGGACGCCTTGACTTAAACAACAGTGTGTTCCAGGCGGAGGTGCAGGCAATTATAACGGCGGTAGATTACATTTACAATAATAATATAGAACGGGCGAAAATTTTCACAGACAGTATGTCAACACTTCTAGCACTAGATAATCACAACCACACCTTGCCCTTGATCATAAAATTACAACAACTTTTACAGCGCACCCCGCAGAAACATCTCTCCTTAACATGGATCAAGGCACATGCAGAAAATGAGGGGAATGAAGCAGCTGTTAGCCTGGCCAAGCAAGCAGCCACTGATCCAGAAGCTGAAAAAAATCACAATCCCAGCCCCTCCTTCCTACCTCAAAGAGCTATTACGGGATCAAGGCCTAAATCTTTGGCAGGAAGACTGGACGCACTGCACAACTGGAAGACGTACATACAGCTACCTCCCGAAAGTCGGCACTGAACGCAACATTGCAATAGCTCACATATGCGCCTGCGGAGCGGAAGGCTCCCCAGACCACTATGTTTTTGAATGCCATCTGACAGCAAAAAATCACCTTCCTTTTCCCATCAACAATAGAGAAGCTTATCACCGCTTCCTTATAAAACACAAAGCGGCAGTAAATACAATCTGCAAAGTTGTTAACAAGCTCAAGAGAATGGGTCAAGATTTGTGCTCTCCTCATTAACCAAAACTCTCAAGGCATGGTACACTAACTAAGTCAGCATGCAGTTCCACATTCTCAGACACATAAGTCTACTCCTAAAACTTGCATAAGCCCCTATTACAGACACTTATCAAATAATGTACAGTCAAATGTATTTAACATTTCCTCTTCTACATATACATAATACTTTTTTTAACTATGAGCCTGTATTTTAATCCTATTATTTTGTAACTGTATATTTAATTTGTATTTTTATTTGAATTTTATTATGAATGTGCAAAATTACTATAGCAATTGCAACAACAAATGTCAAAACGGTAAAACTCTCTCTCTGCTCTTGTATGCAATCTGCTCTTGTATGGCCATGTAAATGCTCTTGTTAATATCCTAAAAAGCTCCCGAGGCGGCCTCTTGAGGCCTCAGGGAGTTGTTCCTGGTTAGTGGAGGGCGCGGGACACATGCCTGTTTACCTCTGTTAGACATCAGGCGTTCCCGTCCTCCGTTGCCAACCAACCAACCTTACCCCTCGCAAATTCGTCTATCTGCTGGAAGTGCCTTCGTTGACGGCGGCCTGGCATTCTCTCCTATTACACGTATCTTCCGAGACAAAAACCAACTTTCTTCGGTAATTCGTCTGGCAGAAATAATGACACGAATATTGCCACATATATATACTGACTGACTGACTGATAACTTATAGCCAGAATACCACTGAGATCAGTAGTTTATGTGGCTCAATCAAATTTATGCCGGATGGGCACAATAACATAGAACTATCTTCACATAATGTCCGCAGTAAGGAGGAGAAAGACGGATAAAGAATAGGAAGACCAGCAACGCAAGAGCTCACTAGCAAGTAACCGGCCCGGTAAAGGCGTGACTAAGTGGGAGTCATAAAATGAGTGTAGAATGTGAATAAAACTAGTGAATTTAAGAAATAAACAGTACAATAAATGAGTAAGATACAAAATTAAGAATGCTAATAAACACATTGGGTGCATTATTTACAGGTGGGCACTAAATGGGAAAGTTCGGGTCCCTGACAAGGTGGGCCGCAAGTGAGCGCAGTTTGGCGTCCTCATTCAATATTTCGTAGGTAAAGATATCAAAATTTCTCATATGGTCACAGTTCAGAGCTTTCGTGAAGAATTTCCTGTTGATCTTATTCAGGTGCTCTTCTAGAGTGTCCAGTTTTAAGTCACAGTGCAGTGTAGCATTGCTCACGAAAAAGTGAGCATGGGTGATAAGCCTTAAGACTTTGTTTTGCATGATTTGAAGTCTTTTTATATCCTCCTTGGTAGCCGTGCACCAGGCCGGCGATATTGCCCATTCTGCACGTTCCTTCCTTTATATCTTACTTCACGTGCGTCGGAGAGCTGCGCATTTCGCATTATTCGCATAACTCAGTGACGTGCGTCTACTCTAAAATTTGCATAAATTTCTGACCACTCGTTCTTGGTGTCGCATTTTCAATGTTCGAGCAGTGTATATATAATTTCTCTTTACTTTTAGTTTTGAAATATTCGGCTTGAGATTTAAATAAACATAAGTGGTTTAATGTTATAACATATGTCTATATATAGCTTATTGTTTTCCTAGTTCTTTTGAAAACTATCTAAAAGCAGAGCTAAAAACTGACGATTAAGAATAAAAATTTTCAGACTAATACAAATCAAAAGAAAGCCAACAAATGTTGTCAAAGAGAAAACAAATGAGGACCGCTTATTGAAGCGGAAAAAATGAAGCAAAGGTTTAAAAAAAAAATCTGAAAGATTTCAGATTTTAAATTACGTCCAAAGGGGCGTTTTTTTAACGTTATGTGTGTTACCTTTATTTATTAAATATCATGTTTTTTTGCACTTAAACCATAAAATTCAGTTCAATGGCATTGTCGGAAAATAATTTTAAAATGAACATAAATTTAGAATTTTCGATACACAGCTCCGCGCGCTGGAGATAAAAAGTTTTTTTTTTTTTTTTTTTTTCCCGTAGAGTGTTGCCATTGCTCGCTTTGAAATCCTTGAGTTTGTTAATAAAAAATTCGTTAAAGTTTTACAAAATAAGAAATCGATAATAAGACAAATTCCAAATTTGAAATTTGGTCTTCCACATGCCCATACTCATAGGAGGATTACGTCATTCAAAATTCGATGGCTCTATGTATCGTTGTTTTATCACAATGCGAGAAATATACATACATTTATGCATATTTTTCATTATTTAATTTCTTCAAATACAATGCAGACCTCTAACATTTGGTGGCAACAGTTTGAAAAGTGAAACGGACATTTATGTGAACCAACGCAAAATCGCAAAACGAAAACAATAGTGCTTCAGGGACAAAGCCCCTTTGGACTAATTAACATTTTTCGACGAAGATTAGTCCTTGGATGGAAATGTCTGAACATCACGAGCCTTAAAATATGTAAGTTATTCAATTTATTTTACCATTGTTCCATAACTAACGAAAGCACTCGATTACTAATGCACTATAAACGCAAAGAGTATCACATTTTTACCATCATTATTATTAATCAAAGTTTCCGTCCAACGTTTCAACAGCATATCGTGATCTGATTCAAAACTGCAACTACATTCTGTTTCGGTATAAACCTGAAAAGCATATCGCATTGTCGACAGCTTACGCAAAGATTCATTGTCCTCTTTTTGTCCAGTCTATTCCCAAATCCCCAAACCGAATAGGGGATGAAGAAATATCTATTAAAGTGGCCTGTTTGTGGTCTGCAGCAGCTTCACCAACTCATTGCTGACTCCTCACAGTGCTGAAAAGCAGCATAACGAGGGAGAACTGGCAATCCCTTTCCCTAGATCAAGGTTGCGAGTTAGTTGCGGGGATTTGCGAAATCAGAACATGGGTGTAGGGGGTTTGTCACCTCCGGGACGCGGAGTTAATACCCTCGGGAAGCAGCACTTGTTCAACAGAGAGTCAGGATTATCGGAATTAGCAACCCAGTGATAGGAAAAAAAGACCTTTATGCTGGGCAGGCGCAACGGAATAGAATTTTATTTTTTATTTTATTCATGAGGCTCTTCGAGCAAATTGTGCTCTACTGTCTGTTATTTAGTTGAACATAAACCTCAGGTAAACTTATATTCATATATTATTTACGAAACTCAGTAGCAGAAGATTGTTCGAAATATTTTGTTCTCGTTAAATAAAAAATGGTTGATCAAGTAAAGTTTGAAAACTCACAAGTTTGGAAACGCATTCCTGTGAATACCTTCTTAGCGAAAAATGCTTCAAAATTTAGATATGTTAAATAAATATTACGTAAAGACACAAAATTTAAAGAATGCATGTTAAATGAAGTATAAAAATTTGAAATAGTTAACTATCATATAGGATAATCCAAAGGAAAAATTATTGTTTACTATCAACAAATACTTTTGCGCACTTTTTTTGCCCATTCAATAAAATTCGGCCATCTACTTAAGAGTCTATAACAATTGAAAATCCTAATTTACCAAATCAGAAATTATTTTAAATAGAAATAAGCTTTCTATTGCCCAGAGTACAAGTTTTTGTATTAGTAAATAGAAGGAAAACGATAACATAAGTGTAAAAATCAGTAAAAGAATTTGGATTACTAAAATTAAAAAGGAAACTTATCTTTAAAGAGTAATCATTCTTCTTCTATTCGGGCCACAGCAAAATATTTGTGGCGCAAGCATTTTACGTTTAGTAGTATAGTACACTTTATTTGTCTATTCACGAAAAAAAAAAAAAAAAAAAAAAAAAAAAAAATCAAAGCTTTCAAATTTTACATTACGGCCAAAGGGGCGTTATTTTAACGTTTTCTGTTTTACCTTTATTTATTAAATCATGTTCTTCACATTTTAAACCATAAAATTCAATTCAACAGCAATATTACAAAATAATTACCATCATTATTATTAATCTTTAGCATGTCTTTAGAACTTCCGATACACAGTCTCGGGCGTTAGAGATAAGTTTTTTTGGTATGGTTTTGCCATTGCTCGCTTTGAAATCGTTAATTTGCTAACTTAAAATTCCTTAAAGTTTTACAAAATATGAAATACGTTATAAAACAAATTCCAGATTCCAGATTTGTGCTTCCAGATGTCAATATTCGAGTGGAGGATTACGTGATTCAAAATTTGATGTCTCTAAGTACCGCTGTTTTTTCACAGTGCCAGAAGCATGCATACATTCATGCTGATTTTTCATTATTTAATTTCTTTAAATATAACGGAGGGTTCTAATATTTGATGGCAACAATCAGAAGAGTGAAACGCCCGTTTATAGTGAACCAACGCAAAATGTCGAAACCAAATTAATAGCCCTTCTGGGCAAATTACATCTTTAGGCTAAAAAAAAAGTTTTGGAAATGATTTTAGCAAGAGCGGGGAAGGGAATGCTCCTTTGAGTTCAGATAAGCTGTAAACTACTGTTAAATGATATTAAAATATTATACCTAAATTCATTTTGCAAATAAGTACCGATGTTTTGCATTATTCGTTGTTTAAATTTATTCCTTTTCCTAATCATAATTAAAATTCATATAAAATTCTTATCTTGTTCTTGTGAACTAGCAATGGACCCTTGAAGGTACCTAAATTGCATTATGGTTTTAAAACTGCTCATAAGTCCTGAATGTTTTCGCATACCAAGCTCATATTCCTTTTTCAGTTTTTGGTGTCGAGTCCACTTGCCAAGCATCTTTTAAGCCAGAGCATTACTTATATTTACTCCCAATAAAAATAGTGTTTATGTAACGTCAGAATCAAAAATTACGTAAATAAGCATTATTTGATAATGAAAAAGAGTGCAGAAAGAATGGAATAAATATGCTGTTGTATGAGGAAAGGAAAACAAAAATGACTAAGAGTGCGTTTAGAACATGATGTAAATTAAATTTTCTGTATTCGAATCTAGGGCACTCTGCTTTATTCAGTTATTCAGATCATATCATTATAGTTTAATTTCAATAAATTCTTCCTACTAAAAATACTAATATAACCATTGAAATGTTTTGAAAAAATGTGACTCGAGTCATAAGAATATTTGTACGATATTGCAGTCCAAACAAATATTATTTGATTATTATATTGGATTTTAAATTTTCTTTTACAAAGCTTATTTTGGTGTAATAAATACAAAATCTAATGCATCGGGATCCGCACACCTTATTTTTACTTCTTAACACTTTTAAATCATTTCAAGAGTACTATATTAAGAATACAAATTTTATACTTAGATTACATACAACGAATATCACATAAAAATAGCAATAAACTTCAATGAAAAATAGCTAGATCTCAAAAGCAAAACATTTGTACAGACCGTAATCAAAATAAAAAGTCATTTCATATTTTATCCAAGATAGATAGAAATTATTTTACAGGTTACAGAACCTAAAATAATCACTCCATGATTTTTCTTTAAAGTGTAAATTATAGAATAAGTTTTGGATAATCATACAAAACATTTTATCATAAAAATGTTTAAAAATGGATGGAAAAATATTTCTTACATGTATTTCATCAAATCAACATCAACCATAAAATACATTTTATTTTTACTGTACATTAAAAAAAGGCATATTTTCCAGTCCTTTCCAAAAGTAACAGAAGAAAAAACATTAAAACTTTCTCTTTCAGGAATTTTTATTCAATCCTATTTTCACTTTAATGTAAGAAATTCTTATGTAGGCTGTTTTTAATATGTTTCTTTTATGCGAATGGAGCCTGATGTCATCTGAAAATTCCCCGATCTCTTTCAGAAACTCATTTTCCGAATCATAACTCTCACAAACCTAATATTTGCTAATAACGTTTTAAAGTGGCAACGCTGAGTAAAAATTGAGGGTTTTATCCGTATTGCTTTCTAAACTCTTCTCAATATTTAATATCCTTAAACCTCGAAAATAAATTTACCATTGCTCTTTCCAATAACCTAAGGCCAATTACTCTCGCCGAATGTTCGAAAAATCTTTCAATTTACTTTGTGGCAGTACGACTGGCGTCAATATTTAAATATACATGAATTTCTCAAACCCTTATAAACGCCGCGTGGTGGATTTTATTGCTGTGTTTTTAAAACTTCAAAACAGAATTCGAAAACCACGGAGAGAGATTTATCGTCATCTATATGTATGAGGGGATATTTGTATAAATTCATTTCAACTTTGAATTTCGAGATTTAGTTTCTCCAACGGAAATATTTTTACTCGAAATGTATTGCTTTCACGAGAATATTATGATTACTCCGATGAAGAAATAAGCCTTGTTATTGGAAAATCTCACAGTCTGATTTTAATGTTTGACACGATTGGAAGGAAATATAAAATATTTAATAGATGGAAGCTCTTCGGAGTAGCAGCCAACCCCAGTGTTATAAATGTAAATTTCTAATTCTTAATCTGTCACTGATCCGAAGGAAAAGAAAGATGAGTGAAATTTATCTAAATTAATTTTAAGTATTTCGAAGACAGTGCGAAAGATTTCTGGAAAAATTAATTCACTTCTTTGAAGCTGGATTTAAAGTTGCAATTTGTATTAAAAAGTTTTGCTAATTTAAGGGTGGTTTTGCTCCGTTTGCATGTTATTAAATAAATTCAAATACATTCATCAAATATAATATATTTCCCCTGTACAAGCGCAAAAAAAAAGGTTATTCAGGTTTAGAAAATAAAGTTAGTTTTTATTTGAGGAAAGAAATTCTCAAAGTGAGAAAACATTTTTTTAGATTAATTTTATCTGCCTTTTCAAATTTTATTATAAACTATACAAAATAAATATATAACTATGAATTAATATATATATATATATATTAAAATAAATAAATAAACAAGTAAAAAATGAATAAAACTGTAATCTGAAAATTTCAGTGATATTATTATAGTTAAAGACCATGACGTTATTATTATACTACAAGATCACTGACATTATTATACTAGAAGATCATTGACATTATCATAGGACAACCTTCGAAACACTTAGCATTAAAATTTAAAATTTTAAAAATATATAAAGATCACTGATTTTAATATGCATATTTCGCTTTAATGCCTGAATCATTTTAAGCTAAGCAATTACGATAGGTTTATTGGTTTGAAAATTACGAACCAATAAACCTGTCGTAACCCAAAATTAGAAATAAAATTTATAGAACATGGTTGGTGAAATTAAGAAAATATACCAATTCATAAAATAATCTTTTAATTTTATCTTATCATAAATGAACTCAAACTGGAGACTTTGGTACTTTTTCAACAAGGAAAATGCTTAATTATTTAAATTTACCTATGAATTTATTTTACCAGATTCGCTTACGCACAGGGTTTGCAACAAATATTTCCAAGCAGCAATATTTTTTAATTTTTTTTTTTTTTTATCAGGACGCGAAATTCACAACTTTGGGCATTTCCTCAGCAACTTAAAAAGAAAAAATTATGTTCTATTTTACAGCGATTCTCATCATTTCTCCTTATTTTTGTAATATAGGGAAAATGGAAAAGAAAAGAAACCAGAAAAAACTTTCCTATTTAGAAATTTTTAGTATACTTAAAGACAAGGTAATATATTTTACGAGAATTATCTTAAATTTAGTTTTGTTTTTTATAACTTAGTAAGAGCACAGAAATATAGATCTATGTTTTCGAAAAATTGCATCGTTTGGTAACAATGAAAAAATCGTAGTCTTAAAAGTTCATTATTTAAATAATGTTGCTTTTATCCTCCTGATCTGAACCTCAACCAGATCCCTGAATTTTATCCTGACGAAGAGAAAAAAATGCATGTTATTGGCCAAGGCCTTGGACATCTTACAGTTGAAAATATGAGTTTGTCAATCTCCGTCCCAGTTATGTTGAAAAACCCCTAATGGATGGATCTTAGGATAGCTTACTTCTCATTCCTTACTATCGACCTCTTCATAGGACATTCAAATTGACAGTATTTTATGTGTTCCCATGCCTTTCCTAGGATACGAAACCGAAACCCAGGCTATGGCAATCGGGTCCTCTACCACTATATACATATATATATACACCACTAAATATATACTACTAATATATATCAAAAATATTAATAAAAATTATAAATTAAACTACACTATATATATCTCACTAAAATATTAATAAAAAATAGGTAGTAAGAATAGGCAATACTCAAAATAGGTAATACTAATTAATGATTATCAAAAAATTAGCATTTAAAATATGAAGGTACGTTAGCTAGAATTTTAAATCGTACAATATTTCTTAAAAATTCTGCCGTTATAAAGCGTTTGGATATTTTTATGTACTTATTTTCAAATCTTGACCTACGTAAACTGATTCAGGCCTGTTTTCAGCAACCAAGTACGTGGTTTCTCGCAATGAAATACATTTATAATACTACTTTGATATGATCTGTAATGACCAAAACAAAAATGCGATTGTATGGTTAAAATGGAAGATACTTCTATATGTGCATAAAAATATATGCGTTTGGGAAGACTTTAAAATGTTTCTCAAAAATCTAATTTTTAGAAATTTTAAATAAATTATTTGTTTCTATACAGATAATTATACACATTAATTTTTTACAGACTGTATTAACGTTATCACTTATAGGGCAAAGGACTAAGGATTATTTAGTACGCAGTGTCCATCGAAAAAATTCATCTACAGTACACGCCACTTAATGCGATCGTAGTTAATGCTATCATTAGGATATTATTATTGTGTTACTGAAGTCCCATCCATGTGTATATAGAAAAAAAAATTACGCTAAATTAGGGATAGAAATAGTTATGCAAATTGTATTGCGCTACGCCGCATTTATGCTCCTATGAGGGGATTGTAGTAACTTCATATAAAGCTAGTACTGTGGTTGTTGTTAATCAGTAGTTTCAGTTGGCAGTATGAGTAAAACTTCTGGTTTAAATATCTTCGATCGTGGACAAATAGGCGTTCGAAGCATGGGATTGTCACAGAAGAAATTGTCAGACATCTAGGATTTTCAAGGTCGATAGTGTCAAAAGTATACAGACAATACACGGATGGTGGGAAAAAGAACTAGAGATCGAGCATATTACAAAAGACTCGAACGAGCATGACTCAGCCGTATTGTATGAAGGAAAGCAAACATTAGTTAATTAGTTACTTTACTAAACATTAGTTAGCCATTAATTTTAGTAATTATACACACACACTCACACAAACACACACACACACACACATATATATATATATATATGTATAGATAGATAGATAGATAAATTGGTGATCTTTTATGATTTTGTACACAATACAGCATTAAAGATAAAAGTGGAAAATAAAGTGATTGGAATTAGTAGCTTCCCTGTCGCATGATCAGAAAATAGAATCCAGAAGTGCCATGGTAATAACGCTGGGAAATAACATAATGGCATAATTTAATCTTCGAGAAATATCCTTTATATTGATTTGCAATAGAAAATGCTGTTGCACAAACTGTTTGCAGAAAATGCTGCTGTGTAATTCTTGTTAAAATAATTTTTTGAAATCCAGGGTCTTTTTTAACACAATTAATACATAAATTAACTTACTTATAATAAAATAACAATTAGTTCTCCCAGTTGACAATATTTTGGAGAAGTTATTATCATAGTTATGTGGTTCTAACAAAACAAGCGAGGACTGCTTATCTGCTTAAGAGGGAGGATGCCTTCGAAGAGGAAGCTTTGAGAGAAACTGTCTCATATTTGCATTATACTGCAGGAAACTATGAAAACGGCAAGCAATCAGGCCATTCGCCAAAACCTGCACACGGCAAGTTCAACTTGCCGTGTTCAGAGATCCTATCACTCGGTCGATGCAAACCATAAAGAATATTTCTTTGTGAATGTTAGAATTATATGCAATAGAAAGACTTAGAGCTATCCTAGTAACAACAGAGCATTTTTATTTGCTTAAATCATTCTTATTTACATTAATACTATTGCTCACTAACAATGGAATTTATAAATTTGTTTTATATCGTTTTAGTTTACCACGTAGCATACAGACTAGAACGCAGTTTCTGTATATTTATTTTACACACTTAATTGTCGTAAGGAGAGATTTATTGAAGTTTCAGATATTTGTTTTCAAAATATGTGGCAAAAACGGTATTAGTTATAGAATGATTACTGAGACATCTATTTAAAAAAGTTTTGTTTTCAGAGCAGAAATTATATGCTGTTTACTTTTATTAATGCTGACATTGTTAAACAAATGACTTTCAAAGAGTTTAATGACGTAATACGCTATAATCGTCTATTTCTTGTCGCCTTTAAAAGCATAACTGTAACCGCTAAACCATCATATTCCGGAAGACGAACTTAACGGTCCTACATGGCAGCAGTTTCCTGAACTTCTTGCTAGTGCATCGTCGGAAAAGAAGTCATAACCTGTATTGAGAAGTTAAAAAAAAATACATGCACAACAAATTTCAGTAGAAACTTAATTGTTTCCTTATATACTTCAAAACACATAAAATCTGATTTGTTGACTACTTTCCACATGAAGAAAAAAAATAACGGCTATCACATCATCACATTCAACAGAATGGGAGAAAGTATTCCTTTCTGGAATAAAGAAGATATAAAAAAACTGTATACCAAACACAAAAAGCGGGGATGGAAGAAAGAATCTTGAATATAAAGGAATCTGCACAAGAGACCATCCTTTTCTGAACATTATTTTTTTTTCAACAAGTAGTCACAGTGTCGACTTTCAACCGCAATGTGCTTTTGGTCGAACAATGGTGGCACACCCATCATGCATTGAGGCGACTATAGTTTCCTTATGGTTTTGTAGACAGCAAGATGTCGCATTCGAATTCGTTTTTATCTTTTCCCCCTTTTTTCTCAAGTTTGGATGTGTGAACAAGGAAAATATTTTTTATTGCGTTCAACGAATGTTGGTATCTCCATTTCTGATCAATATTGTATCGTCATGTTTAGGGAATTAATTTGTCTAAAATAGAGGCAAAATATAATTTTCTACTAGTACATACATCATTAAGATATAAATAGTTAAATTATAAATATGCAAACATTAAATGAATATAATTAGATAATAAATATACAATCATTAAATTATAAACACATTAAATCAAAATACTGTATAAATAAGTAACTTTAAACACAAAAGTTAATTTTTAACATGAAGAAATACTTAATTAGACTGAATTCAGTTTTAATTTTGAATAAATTTAGAATAAAAATCTTTTTTTAGCCCAAATCGAGTTAGCACATTGGAATTTGTTTTTTTACCTATTTCATGTTTTGTAACACTTTAGCGAACTTTCGATTAACAAAATCATCGATTTCAAAGCGAGCAATTTCAGCATTTGTACGGAAAAAAAAGAATTTTTATTTCCAGAACGCAAGACTGCGTATCGGAAATTGTGAATATATGCTCATTTTAAAATTATTTTGCGATATTGCTATTAAATTGAATTTTATGGTTTAAGTGCGAAGAACATGATATTAATAAATAAAGGTAACGCACGAAACGTTAAAAAAAACGCCCTTTGGGCGTAATGTAAAATCTAAAAGTTTTGAGATTTTTTTTTTTTTTTTTTTTTTTTTTTTTTTTTTTTTTAAGTCTACATTTTCAAGGACGCGAGTCTCTCTTCTTCGGAAGTAATCAAAGACTGCGTATGTGGCTGAATTATGATTTACATTGGGTTCGAATGGATAAGGAAGAAAAATGAAAGCCCCTAATACCAGAAAAGCTGTAGCATATAAATGTCAGCAGCAGAAAATGGTTCAAAGGTTCGAGGAAAATAGTTTAGGGGCCGCCTGCAGCCAGACAGTTTAAGACAAATAAGGAACGTTGTCTAAGTAATTCATTTTAGAATTATTACTGATCTGAAATATGACAGAAAACGTAGAAAAATCAAATAAAATCATATTATATGAATTTTATTTTAAATATCTAAATTTCTGTACTGGGATAACTTTTTTTTCCTTAAAAGAAAATTACAATATTTAATAAAATCCCATTAAATATCTTCATTTCTGATAAATATTGTCATAATTCGTATTGATCCTAAAAATTAAAAATAAATTTTATTATTTTGATAACTAATTCCCACTTACAAAGCTAGAATTGTTCCTGCTTTTGCACTTTTTGCACTGTTATTTTTCAGCTTTTAACTAAAGCCACAAATTTATAACGAAATATTTTCTCAAATATTTTAATACTTTCCAAAATACTAAATATTACTTTTATTAAATTAAATGCTGGTTGGCTTTCTCTAAAAATGGTCACATCCACAAGTAACACTGAGATGGCGCGTGGACTGCTTTCAGATATTTTGAATCCAGTTAAGAATGAAGCCACATTCTCCTATCAAAATCTTTCTCAGGGAAGTCGGGTCAGACGAAATATGTAAGAAGATATGTAACCGTTCGTAGAAGTAAATCTCATGCAAATAAGCTTGGTTGTTCATTTTCGGTCATATTTAGCTGTATTCTTCGAGCAAGCATACTGCTTCTTTTCCGGGGAAAAGAAGAGAACTGTGTAAATGGGAAAGGGTGCCGACAGAAGGTAGGGAGGAATGGGCTTGGACAAACGACATCGGAATCATTTATCAGGCCTCATTGTCAGCCCTGTCATCACGCCCGCCTCGTTAATTCGAATCCAGTGGTAAATACTGGGTAGTGAGGGTGACAATAAATATGAATGTCGCATTCAGGCGCTAGATGTCGCTCATTTATTTTACACTTTTTGTCGCTTTTTATTCTTAGCCTTACGTAACAAGTTGCAGAAACAAGGAATAATTAATTTTTACTTTTTTTACTTTTACACTGCTAAGGAGGACTACTGACTGGGAACAAGCCCTTGCAGTATGATGTCCGCCCTGCAGACATTTATTAAGTCTAAATTAAAAAAAAAAAAAAAAAAAGAGTACAGAGTCACATCTAGATAGGGAATACAAAGGACTACCTTGAATACATATGACATTCCTGATAGTATAGGTTACAAAAAAAAAAAAAAATAATAAATAAAAAAAAAAAAAAAAAAAAACTTAGAAGTACAAAGCTGCATTGATACAAAACTGGTAAAGGTAAAACAAAAACAGTAAAATTTAAGACTAACATTGGAATTTCAAGCCTGCAGTTATACATCACACTGACTTACTATTATACACTTACTATAATTCCGCACATTACAACATATTATGCAATATATTACTATAAGACTGAAAAACACACTAACATAGTAAAACTGATACTACAAATAAAACACACTATATACACTGTTCGTATCAGAAAAGTACACACTGACATAGTAAAGCTGATATTACAAATAAAACACAACATATACACTGCTCGTATCAGAAAAGTAGACAATTCTGTACATGATGCTGTACTGTAACGCTAAAACTAAGGAACACTAGACAATAACCTTTGGAAACAGTCACAGTGAAATTAGGAATATAATATATTCTAGCAGAGTTAGAATACGAGTCATTTCAAAACATTAAATCCAGCAAAATATTTCAATACATATTTACAAAGTTCTACAACCAAGAAAGTCTGATTCAATACTACTATTATACATCACACTTACTTATCATTATACGACCCTAAACTATTATACTCCACATTAATAGAAAAAATTATTCAAGATACTTAATGGAATACTGTACATACATTGAAATAAAATGGCGAATACTACAAAATAACAATCAATATACAATGTGCTTATCAGAAAGTTGGTTCTGCGGCCACGAATATTTGTTATAAACTGTTGCATTTTGCACAGTACTAGAAACTGTTACAAAACATTTGCACACAATATTTCATGGTACTAGCCGAGAGCTCTATATATGTATTTACTATTATACCGCAAACTTAATTGAAAACATAACACAACGCACTTACTACTTAACAGGTCAATACACTAAGACAATATGTAAATTGAAATACACAGAATACAATACAAAAATTAAGTAAACACAATAAAATTTAAAGATTAATAATGGATAGAAGCGACACTGAGGTACAAATAGACAGACATTGATTGTGGTAATCTGCATCTAGGAGGTAACATGTTCCAGCAAAGTTATTCATGTACTGCACTAAGCATGGCTGTCATGCATGTACGTAACATAGGTACAATGGCATGCCATTAGTCTCTGAAATTGTCCTAATTTCAGTAGTTGAATATTATCGTATATAATAAGATACCAAATTTGTAAGGTAAGAATTATGAAAGTTGTTGGTATAGAATTACCTGCTGTAGCTGCTGTTGACACCGCTTCTGTTCAACAGAATTCACGAGCACAAATGTCCATTACTCGATGAATCTGATTAAATGCGAGCTTACTTCTCTTGAGGGTGTCTGACCACCCGGACCAGTGTGCTTCAGAGGGTTTTTTTAAATGAAATGGTATCGTGAGAGAGCATTCGAAAGCAAAGTGATCCGGATCACCTAGTGTTCCACATCTACAACTGTCTGAAGTAGCTAATCTGAAGCGCCGTAAATAGCTTGGAAATGGTCCGTGTCCAGTAAAGAAATGTGTAAGATGAGCACTACTAGTGACCAGATTCAGACCAACTTTGGGGAAGAAACGAAAGGTTCTGCGGCCTGTGGTGGAGTTGTTCCATCTCTGTTGCCAAATTTCTAACATTTTAAGTTCGGTAATCTTTTTTAAATAGGAAACTGGTGCTTTTAGGGGTGTTACAGGCATATTCAAGTCGTTAGCTGCTAGCTTAGCAAGCCTATCGGCCTCTTCGTTTCCAGTAATGCCTACATGCGCTGGAACCCAGCTCAAGTACGGTCGTTGGGACTCGGGAATCTGAAGTAGAGCATCCCTAATAATTTGGACAGAATCCGCTTTGCTGTTGAGTTCTTTAATGGCCAGTAGGCTCGATGCTGAATCACTCAGTATTCTGACTGGTCCTGTTAGATTTTGCTTAGTATAATCTAATGCTGCCTTTATTGCTACAAGTTCCGCCTGATATACACTATTGTAATCTGACAGCCTCTGTGACCAAGTGTAGCAGATAGTATTGCCTCGCATGACGCAGAAGCCGCTACCTGTGCCAAGCTCCGTTTTGGAACCGTATAAAGACTGAATCTGGTCCATCCGTATAAAGACAAATTTCGTGCCTAGCCGGAGTTAAGGGCTCTATGGTGACTTTGTCATCATAATTTATGTCCGCCGGATGTCCTAGAGAACGAGGGGAATGATCCTCGTAATCACGAGCGCGGTAATTGGTACCCCACAAGATAAAATCTTCCTTTATGCGTAGGATCCGTGCTTGTCCAGCCTCCCTCTCCACGACAAGATCCAATGGTGGTAACCCAGCGAGCACCTGCAATGAATCTGTAGAAGTGGTCCTATAAGCTTTAGTAATCATGAGGAGTTGGAGACGCTGAATAGAATTGAGTTTCCTTCTCAGGTTTCCATTGAGATGAATACCCCATGCTGAAAACCCGTACAAAATCACCCTCGCTGTTATTGTACGATACCAGATCTTCAACATGTCTGGTCTAATGCCCCAATACATGCCAGTAGTTCGTCTCATGTTATTGGTAAGAGATACTACTTTCTGGTGTATATGATGCAAATGTGGAATCCAGTTGAGGCGGTTGTCTATGATGACACCTAGATATTTCAACTGGGAAACAGTCCTAACTGGATGACCTAATAATCTTATAGTTGGATTCCGCCTCAGTGGACCTTTACGCCCTATGAGTAAAATGTTAGTTTTGGACGCTGAAATTTCCAGTTTGTGATCGGCTGCCCATTGTGCAAAGAGGTTCAGTGCTCGCTGTACATTCTCCTGCAGTCTGTGTCTTCCAGTGACCAAAAGCAGAAAGTCGTCGGCAAATGCCTGGACTTTGACAGTCTCATCACCATTGTAATAATCAAATATCGTGTTGGCAACCAGGTTCCATAAGACTGGGCCCAGGCATGAACCCTGGGGACAGCCACGCACCAGTCGTCGTTGAAGTTGGCCATTTGGCATTGTTATCTGTATTTGCCGATCAGACAAATAGCTGCGAATAATCCTGAGGATTTCAATCGGGCACTGAATTCGGTCTAGACATTCGATCACATCTGGCCACCAGAGTGAATCGAATGCCCCTTGGATGTCGACTGACACGACTGCTGTGTGCAGATCGTTATTTCGGTTATCCTTGATTGTGTCCAACAGACTGGTCAGAGCATGCTCTGTTGAAGTACCCTGTTTAAAACCAAACTGAGCTTGGTGTATTATATTTCTTTTGCTTAAGAAATGATTGAGTCTGCTCAGTATTACTCGTTCAACTACTTTACTAATGGCTGGTAGCAGACTGACAGGCCTGTAGGATCTTGGATCATCGGGGCCCCTCCCGACCATCAGAAAGAGAACTATCTCGGCTATTTTCATAGTTGTTGGGAAATGACCCAGTCTCCAACATGTGCCGCATAATTTAACCAAGAGCTTTGGGCATGCTTGATGCACAACCTTGATTAAGATGTTGTCAAGGCCGTCTGGGCCCGGTGCCTTGTTATTGACTAGGGCCTTGACTATTCTGTGCAATTCTTTTGGCGCTGGCAGCTTCGAGTCACTTTCAGTGGTAGTCCAATTACAGTTATCATAGTGTTTTCTGATGTCCGCCTGTCGTGCTGAGTCTGTATCCTGTGTGTCATTGCGAAAGATAGCTTCAAGTATGTTGCCCAAAATTTCTTCGCTAGTAGTGCCAAGTTGCGAAGCTGCTAACTGTAGTGGACGAAATACTTTCGCACAGGCTACTTTCTGTACCTTGCCATAATGCTCTATGACTCTGCTGCAATGGTTTTGCCACGCTTCCAGTTTGCTATTAATGATTAGTTTTTTGTAACTGGCGTGTTCCATTCTGTAAAGTTGCATTCTACTTTGCCTGGCGGCAGGCTCTATTTCCGCCTGCGCTCTTCTGCGTAAAGCCCTAACTCTACTCCTCTGCTCCGTAAGTTTGCCGTTCCACCAGGATAAAGAGTCAGATATTTTCAATCTCTTCCTTTTGTATGACATCCGAGCAACTGCCATTAGATCATGTATTAATTTATCGTAGATCCTATCCAAATCGATACCAGATGTACAGTTGTCTAGTCCTTTGAGGTACTGGGGCAAAATCAGCCTGCACTGTTGCATGAACTTGGAATGTCCGCCATATTTCGTCTTTAAGCGATACTGTGTGTAATATATGCTCGGCAATTTCAGTTCAAAGAGAATCAGCCTGTGATCACTGAACGTCGGCGTATCACTGACTCTCCAATTGCTGATAAGATGTGCTAGTGGGGATTAAGCTAAAGTCAGATCAGGCCAACCCTCCGCCCTAGTGGTAAAGAAAGTGGGAGGGGACTCCTCAGAGTTGATCACAACTAGCCGACTTTCCGAGATAAAATCTAGAACCTTCCGGCCTCTCTCATTTTCTCCCCGTGCTCCCCAAAGAGAACTCGAGGCATTAAAATCCCCTGCTATAATGTGAAACGGATATCTGGCAAGAAAATCAGGATTCAGTTCCTGCAGAAGATCATCCATAGAACCACTGGGAGGCATATAGACGCTTGTGAGGGCTAGCGAGGAAGTGTGTAGTTCTAAAAGGATTGTAACTGTATGTCCGGTTTGTCGGATTAGAACTGGTGACAATGGACCATGATAAATCAAACCTGCGAGTTTTAAAGTTGACAAGTAGATTTTAGCTGTGCTTGGCAGACCAGGTATGTATTCCCCACTAGTATAAAACTCCTGTATAAATGAGACTGTGGCCTTAAATCTTACCAATAGATCAGCAAAATTTAATGTAGCTGCTCGCGCCCTTTGCAGATTGCATTGGGCGAATATCATACCTTGCAATTCGTTAGCAAATAGAGATGTTAATTGTTCGCCTGAGCGCGACGCATCATACTCTTGAGTCAAACTATGCGAATTTACATTGGGAGGGTTCTGTTCAAGCTGAGACGTTCCAATTCTTCTCGGTAACAAGGACATTTCGAAAAGTTGGCTGGGTGATGGAAGTCGTGAGAAGTTCCTTTTGCCTGGTTAGAATTTTGACAGTTAACACAACTTTCTGTGTCTGTTGTACACTCTTTTGTGAGATGTCCTTTGCTGCACCTTGCACAATTTGGAGTTGACTTGCAGTTTCTTCCCAAGTGCCCGAATTCTTGGCAGTTATAACAGCGCTGAACCTGGAAGTATTCTTTGAAAGAGCAAGAATTAAGGCCTATGAATATCCTCTTGCAGTTCAGAATTCTGACAAAATGTTCCGAGGCGATTTCTACCAACCAGTTACTGTAACCGTCTGTTCTGGGCAGAGGTCTTCTAGGGAAAGCAATATCTCGGGACTCTTGAGGAATAAGCTGCTCAAATGCTGTAGTTACCTCCTCAGCCGTGGTGTCCTGCGGCACTCCAAAGACTATAAGTGATTTCCTTATCGGTTTGGGAATTCTAACACTGAGAGACTCTCTAAGACTAGTGGAATTCAGGATGGCGCTCTGGAGCCTTTGGAGATGTGCTTTCTCTCTGCAACGAATTAACAATTCCTTTGATCTGGTAGGGCGTACAAGTGTTATCGAGATTCCCAGTTTCTGAGGCTTAATGGTATCAATGAGCTGTGCCCTAATACTGTCCGGTGTTCTATCTTCGTCCTTACCTTTCACCAGAAGTACAGGCTCTGCTTTTCTATGAAAATCGTTCTGACAGTTGTCTGCTGTGGATTTACCTTTTATTCCTTTTCTTCTACCTCTTTTAACTACTTCTGTATAAAGTGACAAGTTAGCTTCGTCCTCCTCTTCAGGAACTTGATTATTCTCGTCTTTTGAATGTACCGTGTTCTGGTGAGTGCACTTTAGAGTGACACTTGATCTGGTCTCCTCTAATTGCCCTTCTAGTCTTGCTATCGTAAGCTCTTGCTCTGTTAGTAAGCTCCTTAGCTTGCTGAGGCTATTTCGCAGTATGGTAGTATCTGCCTTATTAAAATTAATTTTTACTGTAAAATTTTTGAGAATATTTTAAATATAACATCCTTAAACAAATTAGCCCTATATCTTATATTAAAAAAGGGCGAGGATGTGTGCGTGGGCGCAAGTCAGCTGATCAATTGTTCACATTTACATAGTGTTAAATATTGTCATGCTTTTTTTATATATATATTCGCTATATTACTTATATTTGGGATGCAAATTCATGAAAGTGTCCGAATGATTTGCTTTGGATATATCCACCTGTAAAAATTATTACTGCTTGGAGTTGCAAAAATGGTTCCAAATTTTAATTTAATTTTTTGTTCTTCTGGCATGTTTATTTCCAAAGTTTATATGAACTGTTAACACACAAAAGTAATAATTTAGTTTCTTAAAACATTTGAAAACATCAAAATTTTTAATTTAGTTATTCTTCGTTTTGAAGTTGTGGATGACAAGAATTTATGAAGAAATTTAAAATGGAATCCTGATTTTTAATTTTTTTATTTTGGAAAATAGTTAAGATGGTCTTATATATGATTTTTAAGATTTTAAGTGAATTTTTAAGATTTTTGTAATGAGATTCATAAGCTGTTACAAGCCTTATTATTATGATCTAGTTTTATGATTTGTATTCTGTGAACTGTTTGGATGTTAGCTGTATTATGAGATGAATGAGTTTCAAAGCATGAGATGCGTATTTCAGTTATTGTTTGCTTTAACTCTTATTTGCTGTTACTCTAGTTAATATTCTTAACTTTAGCATCGGCATTAGCATATTGATTTATGTGATTCCGGAAGTGGAAAAAAAATTGACGAATAAAAAGAAGAGCGAAAAGAAAAAAACAGTGTGTGGCGTGGACTTCCAAAATTAATAGTTACGTACTTTCTTATTTAGCATAAAGAAACGCTCGAAAAGGGAACTTTGGTAATACATTTTATTAGACCAAAGGGGCTTTGTCAATGAAGAACTATTGTTTTCGTTTTGCGATTTTGCTTTGAAAACTTTAAAAGGCTGTATCACTTATCAAATCGTTGCCACAAAATACTATCGCCCTGTATTATATTTGAAGAAATTAAATAATGAAGAATCTGCATAAATGTATGTCTATTCCTTGCATTGTGATAAAACAACGGTACCTAGAGCCATCCAGTTTTGAATGACGTAATCCTCCTACGAATATGGGCATCTGAAAGCCCAAATTTGAAATTTGGAATTTGTTTTATTATCGATTTCATATTTTGTAAAACTCTAATGAATTTTTGATTAACAAACTCAACGATTTCAAAGCGAGCAATTGCAATGCTCTACGGGGGGATGGGGAACCTTTTTATCTCGAGCGTGCGGAACTGTGTATCGGAAATTCTAATGATATGTTCATTTTAAAATTATTTTGGGAGATTGCTGTTGAACTGAATTTTATGGTTTAAGTGCAAAGATCATGATATTTAATAAATAAAGGTAACAAACAAAACGTTAAAAAAACGCCCCTTTGAACGTAATTTAAAATCTGTTTAATTTTATCTCTTTTTTTTAATGTTTTGTTCCTTCTGTGTTCTTTTAATTATTAAAAAGATATTGTCACATCGACACCAATTGAGATAACAAAATATTAAAAACATAAAAAAATCTGTTTAAAAATATGAATATGTAAGAAAATGAAAATAAAACGACATCTCGATTTTAAACTACTACATACCCATTGAGTTGATAAATGTATTTTCGAAAATGAGAGTATTCAAAAACAGTCTAAGAGAGATCATTGAGCAATAAAAAAATTTTAGTTCTCTCTGTAGGCTTGACGAGTGAACATCAACATTGAACAGTCAAAAAAGTTTAGTTCTCTCCATGCTTTAAACGAGATTTAAGATCAATAGTAACGCATCAAAAAATTGTTCGAAGCAAATCATTGAAAACTGAAAGCAAGGGTTGAACGCTGCTCAAGTCACAGATTGGTTATTTTAATTTAACCTTTTTACAGCCAAGCGAAAGTATGTATGGTACCTGTGCGAAGAAAACCGAGCCAGATTCACAAATTTGCTAAGGTTTGAGAGAAGCTCACAAAAACTAGATGAAGAACGATATTTACAAAAATCAAAAAGCAGCCTGTTACGAAGTAAATGGAAAATAAAATAATGCCAAATGTATTTCAATATTTGTTGAAGTTTATACGAATAACATCAATATAAAACATTATGAAAAACCTCTAAAAATGTTTTAATTCTTTTGCAATGCCATTAGACTAGTTATGAGGTTTATTAATATACTATATTGAAACAGAGTTCTCTCGCAATGCGAATAATAAGGCACCGTCGGATACGCAACGATACATCGTCGTTGGCACTTCTCACAATTGTTGCGAAAGACGATACATCATTGTTCGGCACTAAAAATATTAAAGCATTATTCGATTCATTATATAATAGGAATTTTACACTAGTTTCAGTGTAATACAACATATAGGCAAACTATGTTACTGAATGCCTTATTACTACTACAAATTTAAACACATTTCGGCCTTTTGTAGAATACCAGAAGTTTTTATTTGGAAAGCGAATAATGTGGCGGAATTTGTATTAATCAGCTCACAGCTTTGGAAGTTTGTCGTTGTAGCACACTGCTCTCTAACCCTCTTACATTTTCATGTTTGAATTTATTGGATTAATCTTCTTGAATTGCATTTTTTACTAAAGCATTTGCTGAATCACTGGAAAGGAGATATACTCGTAAAAGAGAAACAGACTTACAACAAGCAGTACTACATGTGTAACAGGATGGACTACATGCTGTTCTTAACCTATAATGATATTCTGTTATTGGAATAAACATTTCAATGAGAGAAAACTTGGAGGCATCCATCAGACGTATAAATTCTTATGTTATGGAATGCACTGACTATATAACTAAGTAGTACAAATGAATTAATTGTTTTCAATAAAACATAATTCTAAGCAACTGAAGAGCTGTCTTGTTAGAATCCAAATAATGTTTGTTGTGTAATATAAAGTGCAGTCTTTCTCAACAATTATCCTTAGCTAGCTAAGGCTCCTGTTATCTAACTAAAGTAATTCGTAATTTTACCAGATTTCTTTTATTGAACATTCTATTTTTTTAAATCTAAACCTAAATGAATAGCTTCAGTATTTTATGCGCATAGGCTTAAATTAATATTAATTAGTATGTATATTACGGGGAAAAAGATGTAGACGATTAGCTTATTTGTGAGACATCCACATTCATTTAGAATACATTTAGAGATATAATCAGAATACCGCAATCTTACATACTATAATATTGATATTAGAAAGCTATACATCCCCGGCAAATACATTTCCCCCTCTATGTAACTTTTCTGTGTAAAAGAATGAAATAATTAATGCTGAAATGAGATCTGCATGGGCGATATTTCTTGGTATATTTTATATTAGTTTTCATGGCTAATAGGGAATAAATAGATCAGTTTGCTACCATTCAGCTGGCTTTGCTCAAAATGATTCCAAATTATTCAAACAATAGCTTATGCTCATGAGTTAAAAATGAGTTAGTTAATTTGCAAGATGCATAAAATAAATTAAATACTGAATATTATTTAATGTTAGTTTTAAAACGATGTGTATTTATTTACTTTAACTACTATATTTTAAAACTATTCTGAGATAATTTAGTACAATGCTCACAGATATTTTCTTTTTAAAATGCATCTGACAGATGAAATTACGCATTTATGAACTATTAGTTGGTTTATTTTCTTTGCCGTATGTTTTCAATAAAATAAAATATTATGAAAATCTCAGTGTTCTACTTTATATGTACTATATAAATGTACTATATACATACATATTTAGTCTATATATACATAATTAAATTACGCAACAGATGAAATGAAGCAAAATGACTCTGAATCAGTGAACTCGATTTTTCTTAAACATTTTATGTTAATTTGTTTACATACAAAGGTTTCAGAATCGAAAAAAAATTATATTTTATACTGTATGGAAAAATAAGCAAACATAAAATAAGTATCTGTTCGTAAGAGGAAAAAAGAAATAGCAAAAATTCTAACAAAGTATTAAAACATGTTCTCTGTTCCAGGACGAAACCTATCCCATAGCCTCACAGCTTGGAAAAAGTCTCCATCCCCTTTTATATACAAATTAGAAATAAAACTTAGTTTTTACGTTATATTTCAAAGGATATTAATGGCAACATGTTTTTGCTAAAATTGTCTGCCCTTAGATGTGTGTACGGCAGTCAATGTATAGGGTGCAAGTCTACCCGAAATCGTGAAAACACTGCAAACAAGGTAGCTCAAATAATTTTCACTGAGTTTTACCTAAAATTGATAGCGAAAATTTCTGAAAACGGCACCCTATCTCCAGTCGCAGCTGAAGGGAGGAGGCAGCAGAGTAGGTGGAGGGGAAGTTCTGAAAGGTAGCAAGGACCACGGTAATGAAGTAAGCTTATCATAAAATTCTGGCAAAACCATATTATCATCCTTGATATTCACAGCGAAGTCGTTAGCAGCAAGGATGGCGCTGCTGGAGCCTCGATTTCTCCACAAAAGCCCAGTTGCCCGTCATTTGGCTCCTAGTCTGCTGTTATTCAGTTCAGGTGGCAAAATCGTTGAAATCCGGAAGTTTCGCAAATGATTCCCTGTGTTCGAGCCACTCAGGGAGGACGATTTGCGAACGCAAGTGTCGAGTTTCGCTTTTGTGGGAAGGAAATGTTCATTTCCTCTTTTCGCCGCTTTCTATGTCTCTGTATAGGGTGCTTTTTGCCCGGGCGTTTAGTGGGTGAGCAACTCTAGATCGCTTTTTAAACATCCCCATTATAAGCTTTCTGCTTAACTCGAAATTTTCATTTTCTGAAGTGAAAACCCGCCCACTGTTAAAACGCTTTTCAGATACATTTGATTTGGTTTGTTGTTTTCATACTTACAAAAAGAAATTTAAACCTCTAGCTAAAGATATTAGGGAAGCATTTAAATTGTTACAAGATGATAAAATTCAAAATTTCCTTAGGAATATTATTCTTGCATAATTACAGTCTTCTTATATTATTTTTACACTGAAAAACATCACAGAATGCGAATCCGCCGCAGTAAAGTTGAAAGCTGCTTTCAGAGCAGCACAAATGCTTATAAAATTTGCAGAAAACGAAACGTAGAAAATTGCGGATGAAAAATTCCAATTCCTTAACGAAATTTAAGAAAACAACGCAGCTCAGTGGTACGGAGTAGTAAAGTGGAAGTTTTTCATTGCAAAGAGAGCGGGTTCGAGACTGCTTTATCCCCATCGAATTTTGTCTCGGCAAGACAGATGTTTTTTATCTTCAATGGTGCGTTTGCTTTTCAGCTTTTTTACTAACATGATTGAAGTTAGGGCAAATTTTGATACATTTTTTAATACATTGTTTATAGATGCTTCACGCAAAGCAGCAACGATCCTGATCCTGACCCTAACTTAACTACTAGATTCCGAAAGATTCGTATTAAACATGTTTTAATGCACACCGAGCATTAGCTCTGTTCCTCCCTGAAACTATCCCTAAAAACTATATCTCACTGAAACTCATTATATTAATCGGATTAGTGAATTACAGTTAAACTTATCTCATTTGGTTATGTGATGAGTGTAAGTTTTTTAAAGAAATGTAAATGAGAAATTTTTAATATTTGGTTTGTTGGAGGAAATACAAATTCACCAATAAGCAGAAAACGTTTAATTCTATAAAGTAAACTATGGAAAATAATAATAATAACAAGTCGCCAGGCGGTATAGTGGTTAGTGAACCTGACTGCTGTAGCTATGGGCCCGTGTTGGAATCCCGAAGAAGGCATCGTTGTAAATGAATGTCTCTTCATAGGAGGCAGCGGTAGCCACATATTGTTGCTTCCATAATGAAATGGCCACCGCTTCCGTCCCTTGTAGTGGTGCAAGGCTAATGACTATTAAATAAAGCGCCGGCCATTAAAATAATAATAATAATAACAACAATACCATTTTCTGATACCCAATTTACCCATTACCAATAAGACCGCTGAAAAGTCGTTAGAATCACTAGGCATGGTTAAACTGGCAGATAAGTACTATCTCCATGTGGCTCAGCGACATACAAGCGGGCGAGCGGTAAAGTCGCTGAAGACTGGTTTTTCGGTCCGGGATTCGAATCCTGGCAAACGTCCTAGCTGCATAAGCGTATTTGCGGTTTTCTGCAGGTGTAACATGTGTACGAGCCAGTTTCTCTTAAGAACTCTTCTATAAAGGCGTCCTTTCCCTTAGGCAGAAAGCCCTTAAGCGCTTTGCTGTAATTAAATAAACCAAACCAAGTGGCTCATTTGCTCTGTCAGAGGAGTACAGTAAAGGTAGTTAGACCCGTGTTCTCGAGTAGTTAGACTCGCTAGCCAAGCAAACAAGCTGGCTAGGGAGATTTCGTGATTTTCTCTTGCGTAATGAAAATACAAAGCAGCTTCCTTTAGAAAGTCTTCCACGAAGGTATCTTTCTCCTTCAGCAGATATCCCTTGTATACTTTGCCGTAGTCAAATAATCTAACCTGATACATACCCAATCAACATGTCATAAAATTAGATCATAGGTCTTAAAAATAGTCGCTTTTATACAAGAAAAATTACAAGCATTTTTTAATAACACAACTTTTCGCCTGAAATGTTTTTATCATTGTATGATTTAATTTATATCATTCAATGATTAGAGGTGAATACCTAGAAATCTAATCAGAAAGTAAATCTTTTGGTGAGTTTTTTAGGATTAAATAATAAAGTAATTTTCTGAAGAAGGCTTATTTAATTTGGTCCGTGTCAAAGTTCAGCACACTTTGTTTTTGTTTATTAATGGCAATATATTTCAGTAAAAAATTTGGGCATTTTATGTCCAAAATATTTAGTTTATCTACATCATTAAAGTAATAAAAACCACAAAACTATGGAAACACACACACAGAAATAAATAAATAAATAAATAGGAAAAAAGTCTGAAAGTGTTCAGATTTTAACTATTACCCCCCCCAAAGGGCTCTTTTAAAGTTTAATGCAGTTAATTGGTAGGAATTATTGATCGAAATAGCTTAGGTGGAATAGCGAAATATTTTACAGGATATAAGATGAATATGCATTTCGACTAACATGAGAACGTTATATTATATATCGTCTCCATGTTTAAAAAGCTAAAGCTACTCTATAAATGTAATTCTGTAAAATTATTTAATGTTTTTAATCAGATATGTCATGCATTAAATGAGTTTTATTTAAATTAATCAGGTTAAAATGTTACAAAAAATACATTCTTCTTCAAAACTGCATCTATTGTTTTTAAATAGCTTAGTTTGTTAATAAATAACAGATAGATTAATTGCGACAGAATAATATTTTACGCTTTACGTTTTTGAGAATGGCAACTGATTCGAATGAAAAGTGAAACAACACATTTACAGCGGACGACACATATTCGCATTTCGAAACTAAGAAATATGTAATGTAATTCTATAACAATATTTAATGTTTTTTATTAGATATATTACGGATTAAATGTATTTTTATTTAAATCCATCAGATTAAAATGTAAAAAAGTAATATTTTTGAGATATTTATTTATTGCTTTTAAATAATTTTTTACTTAATAATAGGCACATTAAATTTGAAAGATTATTATCTTACGTTTTACCGAATGGTAAGAGACACGAATGAAAAGTGAAACAACACATTTACAGTGGAGCACGCAAAATCACATTTTCAAGGCTAACAGCCCTTTTTGACTTACAAATAAGATTTAAAAAAAAAAAAAAAAAGAGAGAGAGAGAAAAAAACTGTTTTGTACATTATACGATTTTATGCTACCACAAAGCAAGTTTACATTATTAGCATAAATTAACAATAAAAATAATGACCTTTATTTATTTTGAAGAATTCTTCAAACTAAAATGAAATAAGTTGTAATGAAAATAATTTTTTGAATAAAATAACGTTGCACAGAACTGCAGTTCAAAGCTGTTTATGAAAGCTGTCTTACTGCCACTTGAGCTGTAATGAGTTACGTGATCTCTCTCCCCTATATATTCCTTACTTCATTCACTGCAAAACAGTTTTGAGGCTTATTTTTCTGATGGTATCGAAGTTTTCTTCTTCATCAGTAGGTCTGAGGAAGAAAAAAACGCGAAATACCATGGAAAATGGTAGAATAAGCATTGGAGAGCTAAATTTTATTATTTTCCACTTGTAACAACAAAACAAATAAAAAATAATAATTTTTTAAGAAAAGGGGGGGGAATTAGAAATGTAAAAGATAATTATAAATAAGTAATTAAATGTTTTTTAAAAACAGCAAAAAATTGATGAATTTCGACTTAAAAAAATGCATTTGTTTTTCTCGAAAGCAATGTAGGCTTTTACAAGTTCATAAGAAGTTCTGCGTAACTCTTAAGAAGTTGTGACTGTACACCATTAATTAAAGAACAGATCTCTTTTGGTACTTAAAAGTATATTTAAGTCATATAAAATAATTTTAAAATAAAATAGACATGCTAGATGGAAATTAAGTAGCATAATTTAGAAATTTTTAAAGTTCTCAATAAATGAATCCGTACTTAGGCAGTACTTAGGCCGCCATATCTTTACTCGCTTAAGTGCAAATTTTAAGAATGTAAACTGAAAAAAATAAACAATAATATTACAATAATTTTTCATATGGATTACTTTTATGTGGAATAAGAATATGTCATAAAATTTAGTGTACATTGAACCTTGTAAAAAGAACCGTTAATCCAGTAAAAAATAAAAATCTCAAATAAGGTTTTACAAAATTTAGAATTTTAAATCGGATTTCAATTAGCATTCCGAATAGAATATGCAAAGGCAATTCCTTTATGGCACACTTGCTTTAACATTAGTTGTTAATCGATTGAAAACCCAATGGGGAATCTTTCACTCCTGGAACAAGAATATCTTTCAAAAATATCAGACCAAAGGACAAACTTTGAAAATCAAATAAATAAATGAATGGAAATTTCCACAACCGGCGGGAAGGAAAAGAACTTAATCCAAGCAGACTTTCTATTAATTAAATTGTATCTCTCTTGTAGCGAGAAAATGAATTCGAAAAGAGACCGTCTCTAGGGAAATCCTACAGAGTGATATTCCCCCACTTCTACGTATCTCCCATCTGATTTCATTTTCAGGGTCCATGAGCTCGTTTACATATCCCGGTGGTCAGTGTTGCATTGTCCGTTGAATAAGGCACTTTTTACCTTCATTCCTGTAAGACTCACCTCTTATGTGTTGCATTCATTTCACAGGTTTAACTGTAAACTATTACATGGGAAATCCTATGATCGGGCGAAATTTCGGCATTTATATCTCGATATATTTACAGATTGTTATCGCCCGGGTATTTTAGAGATATTGTATAGAAAGTATCATTAATTATTTGCAAGATATTTAATGTTATAGCTACACTCTATTATGAAGCATAGCGGAACTGCATTTAATAGGTTTCCACATAATCCTTGCTATAATTAACTTTAGTTATCCTATCACTAGTTCTTTTCTTTGGGATAAGTATGATTAAGCTTCTTTCAAGTTTATTTAGGAATTTCATTGATGTAACTAGGTTAAAAATTATGCGTTTTTTTTTTTTTTTTTCTGAGTGAAATATATAAAAAGGATAAAAAAATGGTCAATTTTAATATTTTTCAGCAATTAAAGAAGTTTCTTACCTTAAATTTAGTTGAAAGTAGGTTATGCGTATTATTATATGTGATTAAAACATAATTTCTCAGTTTAATTTAAAAAAAGAAAAAAAAAAGAAATTCTGAAAGCTTTCAAATTTCATATTAAAGCTCAAAAGGGCGGGTTTTTTTTAACATTTTGTGTGTTACCTTCATTTATTAAATATCATGTTCTTCTTCACACCTAAACCACATAAAATTCAATTTAACAGCAAAATCACAAAATATTTAAAAACAACAAAATAGCATATCTTTAAAATTTCCGATACACAGTCTCGCGCGCTGGAGATATATTTTTTTTTCATACATTGTTGCCATTGCACGCTTTGAAATCTTTGGGTTCGTTAATGAAAAATTCGTTACAGTTTTACAAAATTTGAAATAGCTAATAAAACAAATTCAAAATATCGGGGTTCCAAGTGCCCATGTTCAGCTGGAGGACTAGGATATCCAAAATTTAATGGCTCTAGGTACCGTTGTTTTTTCACACATGCAGATTCTTCATTGTTTAGTTTCTTTAAATATAATAAATACAAGGCGAAAATATTTGGCGGCAAATGCCGTTTTGAGACTTATAACTCTTTGGGATAAAAGAAAAAAAGAGAGAAAGAAAATGTTATATGTTTCACATATGGATCAGATTTTCTAAAATTAAACTAAGAAGCCTTAACATTTAACCTAGTTTAAAAACCAGTTTATATATTTTTCTTTGCGTCCAATGCATACAAAAGTTTAGTCGGATGTTGTATTTTAGTTGAAAGAGATACAAAGGACGTGTTTAGGGTCATAAATAGAAACTTTACAATATTAATTTTAAGACGTATTTAAGCAAGTACATTATTTCATGTTAATTTTTAACTAATTTTTTTTAATTAGTTAAAATTAATTAGTTAATTAATTAACAGATTTTTATACCTGTCAACCGCCAGCTGAATCAAAGTTAGGCTAAGAATCAGCAAGCGAATTTATGCTTTAGAAAAGAGCTATGGCAATCAGCCAAGATAGCTTTTTATCCTGAAAGACCTTTTTAGCTGACCCAGATAACAAATAGTGAATTTTTGCATCTCTTACCGCATAGAGTGAGAATCCTTATTTCTGTAACCGACTTGACAGGTAAAGCTCGATTCTGCATTTTTTTTTTTTTTTTTTTTTTTTTAATCTAAATTCTTGAGTTCCTGAAATCCTGCAAATAGCGGTGGCTAATACTCATTAATTTTTAATTGTTAAATAAGGTAACTAAATTATACAATAAGCCTGTACGATTCGACACTACTCTGATTGTTAACTGCTTAAATAGTAAAGGCTGTCAAAGGAGTTATCATCATCTCGAATCTTCTAGAACAAAGTGGAAACAAACTCAGAAGAAGGTATAAACTAACCCCAGTTTTTTATTTACTTGTACACAGGAAAAGAAGTACTGTAATCGCGAAAAATTTCGAGTATCATATTTCAACGAAAATATCTATTCTGACCGTTCTCGAATCTATTTGAACAATGTTTCTGAGTTACATTTGTACGTAAGGACAGAAGGACAGAATAAAGGACTCTTTTTTACAAAATGGATTGCAAAATGAATTTAAAATGGATTCAGATGGGATTTTTTTTCGTTACGTCTGTAAGTATGTATATGCCTCACATAATTCGAAGACCATTAGCCTTAGAAATTATCCTTGAGCAAAAATAAATTTTATGTTCGAATATACATTCATTTTGTTACAAAAGTATGTATTTTATGATAAATTTCGAAGACAACATAAAACTGACCATAAAATTTATGCAAAAAGATACATAATTATTAGAGATATTATTTGCATCTGGTATTAATATGTAACTCGTTATCGCGTTTTCAACAGAATAGAGAAATATATGAAAAAATTTTTTCGTACTGCAGTATTGGTTAGTATGTTGTATTATGAGGTATTTCTCCCGCCTTCTTGGCATGCCTTCGCGGTGTGGTGGTCTGCACCCTGGGCGCGTATTTCATAGGTCAGTGGTTCGATACCCGGCGAAGGCGTTACTCATTTTTCAAGTGTTTTGCTTCCAAATAACCTAATAATTCTACAGTATTAAGTAAAGTTATTCAGTCTTCTCTAGCAAAACAGTTTCATCTATAAAGTGCGCATGATGAATTAAATTTAAAGCGAATAATATGTGTTTCAAGATTATAATCTGTGAATCTGAGCGTCGTAAGTTGTAAAGAAATTCCTCTCTTTCGATTAAAAATCTGCATGCTTTCATTTTGTCAGCTGTGCCCGAGCAGCAATTAGGAATACCGAAAATTTCAAAAAATTAAATAAAGATCCTTTCCAGCTCATATCTTTCTCTTCAAAAATTAGTTACAAAACTGAAACAAAATGATCTCACCATTTCAAAATCAGATGCGTAAAAGCTTAACCTTCCCATGCGAAGCCACTCTGTTTGATACAATCCAATAAGCAGGCACATTTAATGCCTTTATTGCGTCCCTTTTTTAACTGCTGTATTGATGTCTCTTCAAGCTGTTTAAACACTGAGACCTGCCATGAAACGTGCATCGTATATTGACTACAATTCAAACCTCCCCCTACCCCAAGACTCCAAATATCGAAAGTGGATGAGGGGTGGGTGACAACGTAGAAAAGCCTCTCGATGGTCCGGTAAAGTGCGGCCATCCTCTTGAGGTCGGCCAAGCAAAGCAAAAAGAGAATTTCATGCGAGGAACTCCACCCCTACTACGTTTCTGGGCATCCCGTTTCTGTTTGCACTGTTTTCGAAACGGACTGGACTGATCTCCATCCTTTGGGCATACAACTACATACGGTCCTTTTGTGCATCACGTGACTAGCAAGACATTCGCTACGCACTTATAGATGTCACTCACAGGGGTCGAACATCAGACAGCTCGTTCAAAGCAAGGATAAGGCACCTTATACTATGATCGCAGTTTGAGATACCGTATCTTCATAAAAGAACGTAGTACAATATTTACTGCTCACTTGCTAGAAAGACGATTCAAAATATTGAAATAGTAATAAAAAGGAATCAATAAAAATTATAATCATTATTTGAATAATAAATCTGAAAATTATAAGAGGTATGCATATATAAAGGATCTCAATATGGATATCAATGTAAAGAAATTAATAAAATATCGATAGAAATTACCAATAAATTTTGAAAGAAATAAAACGCATGTCTGAAAGAAAATTTCTTCCCTCAATATGATCTTTGTACATTTAATATTATATTTCATGAAATACTCAGCCATAGTAGCAGAAAGCTGCTGAACTACAGAAGCAGAGTTTCAACGCAAAAATTCTTTTTAGTAGTATCTGACACTTAGACTGAACTTAGAAATAATTGTGTAGTATAGGTCCTCTTTTATGAATTTATGTTTCTTGTAAAGAACATGTCAATTAGTCGAGACATATTTCTGAATATCTCAGAAAAGATTTCCTTTTCTGAATTCATATAATCTCCGCGGATTTCTAAACCGTAAAGTTTTTAGCCCAGAAGGTCTATTAGTTTAGAAACAACGGCATTTTCCTCGAATCACTATAAACAGCAGTATCACTTTTAGGATTGTTCCCACCAAATATTATCGTCCTTAATTATATTTAAAGAAATTAAGTAACGAAAAATTTGCATGATGAAGTGTGCATATTTCTCATATTGTGAAAAAACAACGGTACCTAGAGCCATCAAATTTTGAATAACGTAGTCCTCCACCAGAATATGGGCATATAGAAGCTCAAATCTTGAATTTCGGATTTGGTTTACTATCTAATTCATATTTTTAAAACTTCAACTAGTTTTTGTTAAGAAATTCAATGATTTCAAAGCGAGCAATGGTCACACACTGTGCGGAGTAAAATATTTTTATCTCTAGTGCACGAAAGTGTATATCGGGAATTCTAAAGATATGCTGCTTTTAAATATTTTAAACCCTAAGGGCCGTTATTCTAAATGCTCTCTAAACGTGTACGCATGGTTAAATGAAAAAAAAAAAAGGCCGCTTTGGGAGTAATATAAAATAGAAAAGCTTTCAGATTATTTATTTATTTTATTTTAAATATCTTGATGTTAATCCTCTTTTCCTTTTCGTTCAGACCCCCTTAGAATATAAATCAGATAAAATAAAAGAAAGTAATGAATGTTTTGTTAGCTTGCATTGGCAATATTGATATCTGTTTAAAAAGCCATAATTTTATCCCTACATTTATTGAATTCAGCTGTTGAGTTAGAATTAAAATCATTTTGGTGAGAGCGTAAAAGTCTAAAATTTACAGTTTACTCTGATGAGAGACTTCACAAGAGCATAAATCTGTGTACATAACTTTACATTGATTTAAAGATTTTCGTGCTTTTGATTTTTCTGATAAGTACACTTCTGGCCTTTAAAATTCCAGTACTATGAAGGAAAGCAAATACAGAAAAGGTATTTACTCTACGCAAACAGTATAGCATGAAGATAAAATGATTAAATTTGTAAGCAGTTTGGGGGATTTATAGGGGTGAGAAATTAGTAGAAACAGCTGCCACCCTTAGCATCTAAAACGGCCTTTACCTGGTGATATGGTGTCGAACTGGGCTTGGATGACAAAAACGGGCAACTCATTCTATGCTGCTTCAAGTCTACGCCACATTTCATCAACCGTATTAGATAAAGAGGGGTGGCGGGCCAGTCTTTCAGCAAACCATGACCAGATGTTTTCAATGAGTGACAGATCTGCGGACCATTCAGGCCAGGGTAACAATCAAATACCTGTGTATCGAGGAAGGTCAGAACAACGTGCAACATGTGGTCTTGCATTATCTTGTTGGAGGATGGCGTTTGGCACGCCTCGAAGATAGGGCACGACCATTGGACGTATTATGTCGGAAATGTACCGATCTGCGTTCAAATTATCGTCGATCCGAACTAGAGATGTAAGCGCAATGCACCCATCGGCTGCCCAAACCATTACACCAGGTGCAGGGCCAATATGCCGATATCGAATGCAAGCAGGCGACATGTGGTCTCCTCGGAGCCTCCAGACACGTAACGGCCATCAGAATACTGCACGAACAACCAGGACTCGTCTGAAAAGACGTCGATGTGCCACTCCTGTATTCAGCTTTGCCGTTCGGCGCACCAGAGTCGCTGTTTCTCTCTATACTTCATTATCGCTGGAAGCCGAAGTCATGGTCGTTGTGGTGATAGTCCACGCGGCTGCGAACGTCAATGCACAGTACGAGCGGACACTAGACATGCTGCAAACATGCTCATTTTATGACTAATGGTCCGTGATGTGGTTCTACGGTTTTTCAGAAAAGACCTCACAATATGTCTGTCCTATTAGGCGTTAGTCATAGGAGGGCGTTGAGATTCTGCATGCCGTTTAATATGACCCTCAGCAATCCATTGATTCCATAGTCGCATAACAATGCTTGGGTGTTGCCCAATGCGATGGGCGATATCACGGAAAGATAATCCACAATCTCGATAGGCAACGATCCTGCCTCTGTCGCATTCCGAAACTTGCCAGTTCTTCTTATTATTCGAGACGTAACACGATTTTCTGAGCAAATTCCGACCTTACAAAGCACTTTCCGAATGAGAAATCCACTACAAAACTTCTTTACACAGATCTTCAGATGTCGTTTCTCCCTTCTGCCTCGTCTAAATGGGCTGAAATACTAATCATATGCATATCCCAACCTCTTCTTCCTTTCATGTGATTTTGACGTTCATTAGATCATTCCTGCCTGGTGTTGCAGTTTTAATGGCTAGCAGTGTAACTGTAAATAATGCATTTTATATTTTTATTTTCTACTTTTCCTATAAGTTGTAAAATAAGTTTTTAAATTTGACATTTTCTTTCTGTGTAATCATTTTTTACTAAAACAACGAAGACAATTCACTTGAGGTAAATAAAGTTTTGGACTTTAACAAAGTATCTAAAGTAATGATTGTATGAACATGGATCAAACATATCACGGAATAATCTTATAATTCGGCTATTGGTGTGCCAGCTATTTTTAATGATATACTGCATTGCTGGCAACTCCATTTTCAAGGTTAAAATTGAAAGCAGTTTGATATGCATACTGTGTATTAACTTAGATATAGTTACAGAAATATACAAACGCAAAATTGTTTCCTTATAAAATTTAATACTAAAAATCGAATTTAAATTAAATAAAACTGCGAAGAAGCAAACAATAGAGAAATACATATCTTCAGAATATTAATTTAAAAGGTGATTGATTTAATTTGTGACATATAATCAGGTTTGCATCCTATCGATAATTTTATAGTTCTCAAAATCACAAAAACCCTTAGGTGCTCCAAAATGAAGTCTGCTTTCAAACTATCACCTCGAACTGCATCCATCGCTTCAATAAGATTCTTTTCTCATATAACTGCAGACATAATTGGCAAAACAAAAAAAAAGTTGACTTATAAAAACCTATGAATAAGACATATAAAAACCTATGAATAGGACATATAAAAACCTATGAACGGCAATTATTTTTCTGGAATATAGTTTCAGTTCTTTGTAGAGACTGTTGGAAAGAAAGGGTTCTTTCTGATATTGTAATGCATTGATTTGACTCTACCGGCCTTTAGATACACTCATCGCTAATATTTTGTAGCATACAGTCAAATGTTTGACTGTTTTCCTGGCCAAATATCAATGCCAGGACGCAAATATTGTTGATACTACTCAAGAACTCAATAAAGGATTTGGCGAAGAACGATCCTTCCTTCCCAAGGCCAGTACACTACCGTGCTTGAATGGTTTACCTTTACCAATGTGTCCTACCCACAGCTTAATTTCTAAATTTGAAATATTTTAAAACCTAAAGAATGATTGTAAGATATCGTACAAGATTTAATCAATAATAAATGGTGCACAATTGTGTGATTAAATCTAAATAAATTATTCACAAATTTACAAAAATAGCATTATAATAAATTAAAGACAAATAAATAACAAAATATGTTAAATAAATAAACTAATAACAAAATTAATTAAACAGATTAAATACATCATAAAAATTAAATAAAACAGTAAAACAAATAGAAAGTAAATGAATTGTGATAATAAGGCATCGTATTAAAAGTAAAAGGAAAGTAAATAACTCTGTCAGCATTTCAGCTCTTGTAAAATATTAAATTACTATTATTAGAAGCTTTATTTCAAACCGCATCTTCTTATAAGGAAAAAATTGGTTACTATTGGATAAATTAAAATTTTCATATTGGACCTTCTAAACAGAGTGCTGGCGGTCACTACTCCATAAAGGTATGTTTTGTTGGTTCACTTAATCTGGACTAGTGAAACCACGCTAAGCATTATACAATGTGTACTCTGGCAGCAACATACACGAAAATGTTGCGCCGTTTTTAACTGCATTTATAGGTGGGTGAGGTTCTTTAACAACAGCTTTTGTAATGTACTTTCGTTTTCCAAATATAAAGGCATGTCATGTAAAAATTTGGTTCCATTTTCTCTTGTTATAAGATGTTTGTCACACTTTTCCCAAGGTCCCTTTCCGTTGGGAAATCCTGTATATCATATAGTTTTTCAATTTATATAATATTGTTTAATATATTATATATATAGATTGCTTAATGATAACTTAAATGCTGAAGTTAGTTATGTTACGAAACATTACTTCATAGCTTATGTTTTTAAAATACGATCGAAAAGCATGAAAAGTAATAGTTTCATATGAATAGAAGCTTGCTTGCAGAAAATTTGATATCATCCGAATCGAACTCTCCTTCAAACACAGGAGTTTGTTTCTTATACCCTGCACGTTTCTTGAGCTTATGTTTTGGTGGAAAGATTTTACGAAGAAATTTTATGAAGCAACGAATTTTTACTCTTAAAAAAAAACGTTAACCAGGCATTTATTAAATATCCGTCTTAAATCCGTCCTTAAAATCCGTCTTATTAAAATCGAAAAATATATTGCATAAATAAAAATTTATTTTCAACTGATACTACGATTCATGTCCACATGTAAGAAATATAGATTTTCAATCTATCTGGGATTTCGGTGCGTTCTTCTTAGAAATGCAGTTTCTTTCACAAAATGAGAATTACTGAAGCTGGACTCTATTGAAATGTGGCTGAAAAGAAATATCAATTTCGATTACAATCCAAACTCGGGCATGGCACATGTGATCAAATTTAAAATTATATAAACGTTTGTTAAACATGATGTTTTAGATGATGTTTTCGATATTGCCCCCACTAGCATCATACATTTTAAATTAATACTTTGGTTAGGGAACAAAAGCCCATTTGGTTATTATATAAGATATATTATTTGCCCAGAAGGGCTATTAATTTTGTTTTGGCATTTTGCGTTTATTCACTTACGGCTTCACTTTTTAAATTTTTGCTATCAAATACTAGAGCTCTGAACTATATTAAAAAAATTAAATAATGAAAAATCTGCATAAATCTATGTATGTTTCTCGCATTGTGATAAAACAACGGTACCTAGAGCCATCAAATTTTGAATAACGTAAAATATCCAAAATATCTCACCCAAATAATGTCATTTGGAAGCTCAAATTTGAAATATGAAATTTGTTTTATTATATATTTCATAATTTGTAAAGCATTTATGAGTTTCTGATTAAGAAACTGAACGACTAACGATCAATGGCAACACTGTACGGGGGAAAATAAATTATCTCCAGCTCGCGAGACTGTGTTTCGGAAATACTAAAGATACGCTCTTTTAAATATCTTGTGATATTGCTGTTGAATTGAATTTTATAGTTAAGTGCGAAGAAACTGATATTGAATAAATAAAGGTAACACACAAAACGTTAAAAAACGCCCATCTGAAAGCTTATTTTTTTTTAAAAAATTTAACTTGATTTTCATTGAATGTTATAGAAATTTATGCGGCGTTGCTGCTAATGTTGCTGTTTATTTTTCATTATTATTCTTTGAAAGCCTCATTCTTAAAAATGTTTTGAAGATCTTCTTTTTTCGCCTGTACAGTTGTTTTCGAAGGTGTTTCCATAGATACTAACTTGAAGGATCTTGTTGAGGTGATAACCATTATTGAAGATTTCTTATATTATATTAGATTATAATAATACCAGACTATGAAAGATGAGGAGTTTAGCTGAAATATCAGTAGCTGCCTGAGTAATGAACATTCTCAAATTCCTTTTACCATATGAAGGATAGATCATTTGAAAATTCATCATTTTTGGTTTGCTTATGCCCAGTGACGATATGCTAAGTCTTATCGTTATACCGCACGGAATGTTTGCACTTTTAAAAACCACTACGTAATTTTGCTTCTTATAACTTTTTGTGTCCTGTGTCTTTCGTTACACTATGTTATCCTATATGTGAAAGAAATATATTTCACCATATGTGATGTAATTATTACGTCACTCATGGGATGATATTTGATATGAATCATATGAACATTTTTCAACCTTTCAGCGGCTTCATCTGTTAGCTGTAAATAAACCTTTTCAATACATTTCAATCTCAGTTTTTATGGGAATTAGGTATATTAGATTGATTAATGTTAAATACTTACTAGTGTCCCTTTAGAACAATGACTTTCAACTGTGAAATTCCTTTTTCAATCTGATTTCAGAAGTCTCTTTTCCATTTTGTTTGAGATGTAGATGATCGGTGTTCATTGTATTCGATTGATACAGTTTTGGCAAGTAATTGATAAAAAAGTCTTTCTCTTTTAAAACTGCTTAAAGTATAGATGAAAATCCATTGCTTCAAAAATGGCAAAATCTCTTGCTTGATTGTATTCGTAGCTCTGTATTCCTTTTTGAAGACAACTGCCAATGTTTTTTGAAACCTGAGATTTGTACTATAAAATAATATAGTTTCAAATCTTTTCGTATTTTCAAAGTTTTGATTTCTGAATTCGATTCTGAATTAATCTATATATTGTGAAATACGCTGCAAACTGTATTTTTTCTAAGATTTAATTTTGAATTTCAAGTTATGTAAATTGTTTTGCTTGGCACATCAATTTATTAATCGAGTTAGATGAAATATGAAATATTTGTCTCTATACGAGCTAATAGAAACAGTTTAAAACAAGCTTCTGGCAATTTTCATCTATTTAAAGAAAATCATAATCCATGTATGTGAATATTTTGATAACATGTAAATTTATTGCATCTCACTAATCCCTAGCTTTATTGATAAGCGTCTTATGAAAAGAGCACATGCGTAGTATATTTTTAATTAATTTCGTTAATTAAATGTACTGCGATAGAAATGCTATAGCACTCTTGTAAACAGCGACTTTTGACTTATCTCATTTGTCTGGATTTTCCAATCAGTAACGGAAAAGTAAGGGAAAGGGGTAATAGAGGCTCAATCTTTTGGGCAGATACCCTGGGGTACAATTACATGCTAATGCCGCTGGTGTGCGTAAACATATCGGTTCGAAACTGGATAGCAAGATATTAAATCCGTGCGTGCGGGGTCAGTTGTACCAACTAATAAGCTTTTGCGCAGGCGGCGACTCTTTTCGCACTTTTCTGACCTGTTATCACATGCAAGGGAGCTTCTAGAAAGTGCATTTGTATAATATTTAGGTTTAAAACTAATAAAAGAAGAAAGCATTTATTGGGTTTTTTTCCCTGAAAATTGGCACCGTTTAAAATGTGGAAACTAATCAGTTTATATTTCACTCATTAGAAAATCGATATTTTTTTCTAAATGGCATTAGAAAAAATAACCTCTCATTTAAAGTATGGTGATAAATCTCAAACCTTTCTCAGCAATCATTTTTTATTAAATGATATTGCATTGAAACCTATTATTAATGGAATTTGAATAAACAATTGTCAACTTTTTGTTGATGAATTTTAGAAAATATTTGCAAATCACTAACTATGAGCTTCAGTTACTGAGAAATTAATTTAAATCAATGACCAAATAATTATGCTTGAATAATGCTTGCAAACAGATCAGTAGATGCGTTTGTACAAATATCAGCTAATCACTAATCAATGATCTTCCAAGAAGTGTTGTATAATAATTCGCCGTTACTATGCAGTAACATTTAAAAGAACTTAAGTCAGTTTTAAAAGTTCCTTTCGACAATAATTATTAATCACTAACCATATTACATGAAGAAAGTCTCCACGTTTTTTAATAGTTAGTTAATCAAAATCGTAAGAACAACCTTGTATTTAGCGTAGGTATAATGAAACACTCAATCGATTTCGAGGGCAGCCCCTCCTCATCAGGAGAAAGAAATACCTAGAAAGAAGAAAATAAAGGAGTCACAGAAACACGTGGTCCTTATCAGCACTACACGTGGTTATAACTAGATTTTTAATCAGAGTTGCACTGGCCGCCTACTTTTACTGAGCCAGGCTATCTGATCGAGCATGAAAAATTAGCGAAGTTAAAATAGGGAGCGAGGGGCAAATTCACCTTACGCTCAAAATCTGAACTTCAAATAATGGAAAGCAACCACTGAACGGATTTTTATACCCTCTGGTAGTACCAAACGCGAGGAGGAATAATATATTTTAACTTCGCTAATTTTTTATGCTCGATCAGATAGCCTGGCTCAGTAAAAGTAGGCGGCCAGTGCAACTCTGATTAAAAATCTAGTTATAACCACGTGCAGTGCTGATAAGGACTACGTGTTTCTGTGACTCCTTTATTTTCTTCTTTCTATGTATTTCTTTCTCCTGATGAGGAGGGACCTTTAGCTGCCTTCGAAATCGATTGAGTGTTTCATTATACCTACGCTAAATGCAAGGTTATTCTTACGATTCTGATTGTCACATTAGCGTGTTTCTCTTCTAGTCTAGTTAGTTAATGTTTATCAATAGATAATAAAGAAAGTGAGTCTTAAAAATGACTTTATTTAAATTAAAAGAAAGCTGTTACTATTAAAATTTAAGGATATGTATTGTAGTGAGAAATTATAACCAAAAAAATCTATAAAAATTTTAAGTAAAAACGTAGTATGAGTTTCCGAAAAGTTGCCATAGGCAAAAGTATCGATCGTGTTACAGCAAGTCAGTTAAAATAATGCATATAAAACAATTTAGTAGTAGACCATGTCTTTTGTCGCTCTGTGATACAGCAATTATAACTCTTCTCGAAACATTTTAAACCTTTCATTCAACTGGGGTTAAAGTACGAGCATTTTAAACAGCTATTCTAAGATAAAATTCAGCAGAATTTATATATTTATTCTTATAATAAAACTGTATTAAATAGTATTTATAGGCAAGATTTTTGTTTCCGCCTTTGTGGATCTTCTTATTGTACTTTTGTATGTCGTAATCTGGTTAGGAATCTTTCTTAATTTAGTTAAGGAATTGGATAACTTTCTGAAGCTAAAAGTTTGAGCATTTAAATCTGAGAAGTAGAAACGCATATTTTAATCTTTATAATCGTCAAATGTTTTAGTTAAATTTAACGCTTATTTTCTAATCTCTTTTACATTCGAATTAGATAAAAGAAAATTAATTAATATACCACGAACTGCTTGATTTGCATTTCAGCCAACACTTGTAATGTTCCATAGATTAGTTTGTTCCTTCTAAGTTAGATTAATGTAACAATATTCGATAATTAAGTGTAATTATCCCTTACACGGATGAAAATTTACGTTGTTTATCGAGTTCAGAAGCAATTTAAGCTGTTATAAAATTTTAAGTCACTGTGGAGATACTAAAGATTCTATTGCTTTATGAATCGTTCCCTTTGGGTTGTATTACATTCCTCTTAAGCTGAACGCTATAGATATTTTACTTCATATAACTAACAAGGTTAATAAATTCAAGTTAATTTAATTTTACTTTTATTTATTTTATCAATTAATAGAACTAAAAAAATGCAAGAAAAAAAAGAAAAAAGCACAGAATGAAAAACATTATTTTAAACTTAGGTTAATGCTAGTTTAAATTAGTATTAACTGAGTTAATACTAATTTAAATTTAAGTTAGAAAATTAGGTACAGGTTCTAACTTCAAAATTAATCTGACACGTTTGATGAAAAATCCTGTCTCATCCATGTCTCACACATCAACGAAATACTGGTCATAAAGTATTTTGCGGTTCAAGGCCCTATGCGGCTGATTACGATGAAGCTCATACTATAAGGTATTTCTCCGGCCTTCTTAGTATGCCTTCGTGGTTCGCACACTCGGCACGTATCGAGAGGTCCGTGGTTCGAGTACCAGTAAGGGCATTGCTCATTTTTTATGGATCCTGTTTCAAAAAAATCTGATGTCTCTACAGTGGCGCCCGAACTAACAAACGTGGTGGGTGATGATTCTCCATCTCCAGGATTTGGCGATTGGGTCCCCTAATTCCCAGTCGCCCTTTAAAAAGGAAAATATATAAGGTATCTCTCCCACATTCTTAGCATGGCTTCTTGGTATAATGGTCAGCACTCTCAGCGCATATTTCAGAGGTCCGTGGTTCGAGTACAGGCGAGGGCATTGCTCATTTTTCATGTCTCCTGCGTCGAAATAAGCTAAAGTCTCTACAAACTTTAAACCTCATTCACAAATAAAAGATTACTTTATTTAAACTTTACATAATATATGTACTAGTCTTGTCTCTCTTTAAAATGGGGAGTATATAAGGTAGTTCTCCCGCCTTGCCACCATGCCATCGTGGTGTAATAGTCAGCCCGCTTGGCGCGTATTCGGGAGTCCGTGGTTTAAGTCCCGGCGAAGGCATTGCACATCTTTCATGTCTCCTGCTTCGAAATAACCTAATGCACTCTACAATACTACTATTAAATGATTCAAAAGTTTGGATGTTTGTCAAAGCTAATGAAGACGAAAACGGAACAGAAAAAATTAATAGCAAATACGGTCAGGTTTAAGAATTATATGAAATGTTTGAAAATGTTCCTACAAAAACACCGAGAAAACATCAAATAGCTGGTCAAGCAAAACCGCGTAGGTGCATCCGTCAAAACAAAATGTAGATTACCAAGGAGAAAGAACGATATGACAATTAATGGAAAGAAAATTCCAGAGAATCAGTAAACTTTGTGTCAATATAGGACTAAAAGAAGAACAGCTATCACAGCAAAGCGGCAGGATGAATTCCTAAGGGTTAAAGAAGCAAACATGGGAAGAAAAGAATTAAAACTTCAACATTCAGCCAAGACATTGAAGCCATTCCTAGAAAGACAGATGAGACCTTCCAAAAATGCCATATCTAGACATTTCTTATGAAGCAAAAATATAATGCTTGCCCTTATAAACGGAGTATTTAAAGATATAGTTTACTATTTAGTATTTTTTATGATAATTCTATAATTGCTATTTTTGTTGGTGAAATAAAATTGGCACTATTTTTAAATAAATTTGATTATTAAAAATATGATTGAGAATTAGAATAATCATATTTGACCATTTTTATTAAGTAAAGATAAATAATTTTGATAACTATAAGTTTAATTAAGTATTTTAAACTATAGCGTCAATAACTAGCAACGATAGTAATAATCTAAATAAATCTTACGAATATGGGTAGAAAGAAGTAACTATATTCATGAATTATCTTTCAAAGATCAAAATTCTTAACTCGTCTAATATTTGATACTATTAAAAAGTATTACTTCTGATGCAAATTTTGTAGCGTTTATGAAAAAACTGACTTGTGTAAAAAACATTTGTAATATTTATATCTGCTTAAAAACATTAGAATTACAGTAAGGCTGTTTGGTAGTAAGGAGAAATATTTTCATGGGGATATTTTAAGGAAACAGAATCATATTTACATCAGACAAGATGAAATACTGGAAAACTTCATGCAGTCAGAATGTTTCATTTTCGGGAATAAAACGGGGGGATAGCCACTAGCGTTTCGCAATTGTCGTGAGCTTCTCGACAAAATACTGCACGAATGTATACGTACATTAATTCTAACAATGCATTTGCGTTTCAAAATAAGGCTAAATCCCATTTATGGTACTTTTGGTTTCGTAAAAATAGTTTAAATATTTTGAGGAAGACAAGCGCAGAATTCTTTTTTTTTTTCAAAAAGCAAATATGTTATATGCTCAAAATCGTAAAAAACAACCCTGTATTTAGCGTAAGTAAATTGAAACACTCAATCGATTTCGAGGGAAGCTAAAGGTCCCTCCTCATCAGGAGAAAGAAATACCTAGAAAGAAGAAAAATAAAGGGGGGAGGAGTCTCAGAACCACGTGGTCCTTATCAGCACTGCACGCGGTCATAACCGGAATTTTAATCAGAGTTACACTGGCCGCCTACTTTTACTGAGCCAGGCTATCTGATCAAACATGTAACGCAAAGGACAAGAAAATTAGCAAAGTTAAAAATAGGGAGCGAGGGGCAACTGCACCTTCACGCTCAAAATCTGAACTTCGAATAATGTTCAGCTACTTATCCTAACGAAGCCGCCATTTGTTTATATTTAAAACTGTTAGTAGAATAGTGAATTAAGTCAATTACTACATCAAGTTCAGTATCTTTTTGCCGGGTGGGATCAAAAGTAAACTGCATTTTTGCCTTGCCGCAAAGTGAGAATTAAATTAATTGAATGAGAAATATATCTCTAATAAAATTCGAGGAAATAAGTTTAAATTAAATGCAGCAAAAATGTATATAATTTAATAGGTCGTGCAAGGAACCTATGTGATGTCCACATCAGATTTTTTTATATTTAGTTTTCAAACGCAGAAGTTTCTGGTCATATGTTTTATACAAAAAAAGACTCCAATTTTTAAAGAAGAGGTTTAAATAATTATTACGGAAGCTCTTTCTCGCTGAGAATTAGAGCTGTATTAAACATATGCGGATTTAAAGCAGTTTATATAAATTACTAATTTTAATTATATTGAGAAAATTTACTATTTGAATTTGCGCGTTCTGAACTACTTTGATCGAATCAGATAATATAATCATGATTTATATTTACTAAATGAAGAAAGGCTAGATGTCCCCTTGAGAAAGAACTAAGTTAAATCAATCTATATTTATTTAATTTAATTATGTCTAAAATTAGTCTGTTTTGTTTCCAGTTATCACTTTTCCAAATTTTAATTTACTATGCATGTAAAATCTTCTTTAATTCTTTTATAAACTTTTAAATATTTAAAACAATTTTAACTTCTTTAATTGTTTTAAATCTTTCATTTTTAAAATATTTTATTTAGTTTTCAATCGGAAAATCTTTCGAAGTTATTGCATTGGAATTATTATTATTACATGTCTTCTTTACATAATTTATTACTTGTATTTTATCCTAGCTTCTTATTCGAAAGTATTAAAATAATTAATTATTAATTTACATATATAGACAGCTGAGTGGCATGAATTTTTAAATCTATTGCTGTTTAAACCATACACTTTTTTTCAAACGACAAATTTTGTTTTCTTTCATCTTGGACAATTAGCCTTTATATCCTGCTTTTGTGATTAGTATGTTAGATTTCATCGGGGCATGCCTTAATTTTTTCTTAATTAATTATTTTGTTGATCTTTATTTCAAAACAATTGTTAAAAAATAATATTTGTATTCGTAACATGCAAAACCAGGAAAAATAGAATTAAGCATAGTATACGTTTTGTGTATAAGAATTTTTATGAGCTAGAGCTTAATGATTCATTATCACATCTTTAATTTAAATGTCTTACGTTAACAGAGAAATAAAAGTACTTTTGTGTGCATATAAAACAATTTTTTTTATTTAGGAAATTTCGAAATATCTTTTTATAGCCGTACCATTTATGAACTTAGAAATCTCCTAGGCAAAATTTCCCTTAAATTTATAGAATTTTATTATTCATAACTCATTTTTATTAATTGTTTGTAAGTTTCATAATTCACAAATCTTAAAAATGTCTTTCAGAAACATGTTTTTAAAATGATACTTTAAAAGCGCATGATTTCAAATGACGATTTCAGAGATCATATTTCTCTTCACATGCATATTTTAGAGACACCTAATTATTTTAACTGACTTCTCCAAATGTAATAAATTAATCCTTGCTTATGTATCTGACATTAAGGAACAGTTTTATCCTAAATCGATAATTTATACTTTAAAGAAAATTTGTTTCTGGGCGGTTCCAGATTTTATACCTATAAATAAATCAAAATGAAATATGTACGAACTCCCCACGTAGAAAAACAGACAGTCGTTTCTTCATTTCATTTCTCCCCAAATCCACCACTTTATTTTTTTTTTTTAGGTATTGAGAGAGAAAGAAGACGAGCAGTGCAAAAAAAAAAAAAAAAAAAATAAAAAATAAATAAAACTGTAGTATATATATTTTTTCCCTACTTTCTACCTCATGTCGTACCAGTTTCGTCAGTGTTTGCCCGCTTTCTCAATTTACACCGCGTATGTACGTGCGACTTTTTGCCTCATCCCCTATACTTTGCTCCAATATTGTACGTCCGCCTGTTCCACGCCTTCGTTGATAGTGTTTGACTAGGCCTACGGGTCAAGTGTCGACAAACAGTCGGGCTTTAAATTTTTTCTCTTTTCTTTTTTTTTCACTTTCCCTTCTTATTTCGTCCAAGGTGTCAATTGACTTTCTTCCTATCTTTTATATAAAGTTTTTATTTACATTTATTTTTTGTGAGGCATTTTTTTTCTTTGATGTTTTTCAGATCTACTTCATACGCATCTTTTAGATTTAAGTTTGTTTTCTTTGTGTCACATTTGGAGTTTGCATTTATTTTGGAAAAATGTATAGAAAAAAAAATCTTACTTAACGAAAAAAAGGAATTAAAGTTGGAAGGAAAATCAATATGTATTCCAAAAAACGCAAGTCCAAATGATTGTTGTATTTATGGACACCTATATGTTCATGTACGCACAATATATGTGTATATCAAGAAATCATTTTTTTAATTTAAAATTATTATTTAGAGGCAAACCAATTATTATTTAGAGGTAATTATTATTTAGAGTTAAACTCTCAATAAATCAGCATAAAACTAAATCTGAAAATAAATAAAAATGTGCTTAAAACTTCTGTAAGTAATTTTATGATTTTATAGTGAATAATTATTCGTATACCTTGTAAATAACTTTTTCATATACCTTTATCGCGTATTTAATAACAAAGTACGTTAATTACTAAGATATAAGAGCATAAAAAAGGTATTGTAGATAGGTGCTGTTACATTCGAAGTAATATAAGTATTACCCTACACAATATTCGAAGTAATATAAATATGAACCTACACAAGAAACTATTTTAATTACAAAACGGAAAGGATTAACTTGAGATTTGGTGTAGAATAACATGTTGGAGTAGAAAGAATGCAAAATGACACTTAGTAATATATGAGAAAAGAGGAAAATGACAAGGAAATTAAGAAAATAGAAATACACTGGGTTACACTTGATCTAGCGATACCACCCTAATAGACATGAAGCCAGTTATCGCTATATCTGTGATGAATAGCAAAGTGTTAGGAAGACTATAGAATTAACGCTTTTATTTAAACAGAGCTCTGAACATAAAAGCACGACTTTGTTCTACAATGACCGCAGCTTGTGGAAATGCAATTAAAGTAAGAACGATCAACAAATTTAAACGTTGAGCAGTAGTATAAAACTACACAATTAAATACTAAGTTAGAATATGGCTCAATAATTTATTGGCATGTCAAATTAAAGTATCGGTGGCGAGAGACCGCAAATCTTAAAAATTATAACCGAATAATTATAACTGCCAGAACTGGCAGAAACTAATCATGTAATGCGAAATGCCAGAAACACTGTCACTCAAGATTCAAAAACCTCAGCTTAAATACACCCACTAATTTGCACTTTAGCGAAGAATGCGGAAAGGAGAAGTTACAGTAAAGACCAAAATCATAATAACCGGTTAACTTTAAAATAATAATTTTGCAAATTTTCTGATGGAGATTTGAGATAATTTTAATCATCATCAGAAATGAATGCTGATTTTGAATTTAGCATAATAATAGTATAATTTTATGTAATAATTTTTACCTTGTTTCTACGTTTAATGTAATAATATCTTAAAATGTTTCTGCATATAATTTAATAGAAATTTTGTCTTTACTATAATATAAAATGAAATTTGAAATAACATGTGTTCTACTATAATTAATAAACTTTTAATTCTATCCTAGCACCCATCTAAAGTTTCGGAAAACATGTATACAAGAAAAAAGCACACATTGTTTTGAAAGCTCTCGTATCTCTCCACAATCAGCCTTTAATTAGGCGAGAGGGTAAGAAATCATTGCATTTTTCGATGACTTACTGTCATTGCACAAATGGTTAGTATGTCCAACTAGTAACTGGAAAATCCGTGGTTCGAATTCTGACTAGAGCGAAGTTAATTTTTTCTGTTTCCCCTGCCGAAATATCTAATATCCTCTATATTGATGCAGAATTAATTTTCACCATCTGAGTATGGTGGCTTGACAGCATCTTTCTATGGTCGCCCTTTAAGTGGGGAAGAATGTAAGGAATTAACACTAACATAGTCAGCAACACCACTGACCTTAGGATTTGGTCAGTCTCACGGTGTTTAAATATTGTTTTGGCAGAAGTTATCTAATATCTGCGAAACATAGCCAAGGGTTATGCCTATTAGTCAGACTGCAATTATTTATCTACTACCCTCCTCCCAAACAAAAATTCAGGGTTTTAATTTGTTAAATCACACAAAACGTAATGCTCCGTCTAGCTGAATATTATTTGTTGAGGTGAAAAAAACAGTTAATTTCAAAATTCGAATGTATTAAAGTTTACAAATTTCAAAATTCAAAATTCGAATGTATTAAAGTTTACAGTCTGGAGGGGGAAATCTTGAAAGTACCTGTTGCTTGAAATTATTCTGTGTAATCTCTTCAATACGGTAAGAACATACAGATAAAAATTATGATACCCTTAATATAATTATAAGCACAATTAAATTGTGTGTGATACCAAAGTGTGCGTAATACAAAATAACAATTTTCCCAACTACACTAATGCAAGATTGCAGTATGATAGTACAGCTGTGCAAATGGAGATCCCATTACCTTAGTACATAGGAATAGATTCAATATTTTCACATAGAAAACAAATAAAATAATGTTCATTAAACACTAAGTAAAGATATGCAGATATACTGATCGAAAATACACTAAGTAGCACATGCAAAAATAATTACATGTAGTTATTAATATTACATTATTAAATAATTACATTAATGAGTGAAGAATACTGTTGCATAAAACTGCTTCGAATCACTCTTGTAATTATAAAATAGGATGAAAAGAACACAAACACAATTCTTTTACATATAAAAGCAAACAGTTCTCTAGTGCATATGAGCACTATGTCCATGCGCAAATTCGTTATCACTCCACTGACTTTAATGGCACGAAGTCAATAAACAGTGGCAATGATCTGTTACATTAAAAAATCAACATTTCCCAGCTCAGCGTTCTGTGTGCGATAAAACTTTGTGCAGTTCAATAGTTCCTTTTTTAAGTAAAGAATTCACTTTCATAAATTAAAACATAGTAGTATTTTATATTCCTAAAATTATTGTTGCCCCTCTAGATTGTAGATGGAGACGTTTGCATATTTGTCTGAGCAGTATTTAATGATTTCTGTAAGTTTGCGCAGCGCTGTTTTATTTCGTATCAGGTGCTCACTCCAATATGACCTGTGTCCTCAGCTGGTTTTTGAGATAAAATAGAACCGTATTGGAGCTGCTGAAGGATGAGTGATCTGGGTCATCTACTTCTCCACCTTTGCAGATATCGTTTTCAGTCTTGCCGAAGCGTTTCAGATATCTGTGGAATGGACCGTGACCTGTGATGAAGTGTGTGGATTCATTTGTGGTTCTTAAAGCAGTTCCTCCTATGAGACAAAATACATGGGAGCATCTGCCAGTAATTACTGTGCTCTGTTCGACTTGCAAAGTACCCAGTAAAATTTTCAGAGTTAATCTTTAGAGATAAGAAACAAGAAACCTTACCGAATGCTCTAGTCTCTCTGTATCATTGGCTGTCCCTCTGGCCAGCCCGTCAAATATATAGTCACCATTAATACTAACATACGCAGACTTTCATGTTAGATTCGGCGTTCTGAACATTAAAAAAGCTGAATAACTGGAACATATTCGTCCGGGCTGCTATTTTCTTTGATTGCCACTGGATTTGAGGAGGAATCGCTAAATTGTTCCAGATTCCAGATTTCTTTTTTGTCTGGGACTGACCTATTAAATCTGATGACTGTTTCAATAACTATTACACGCACTGGCCAATGATTTAGAAACCTTTGAGCTTTTCATTTGAATGCGAGGTAGGGATGAAGTATGTAAATTTTTTATGACGCGGATTACACGTGCTAGTATAAGTAAGGTGTAAGAGTGCTTTTCACGATGAACGGAATAAAATGGGAAAAAAAGACAGATTCTTCACCATTTGAAAAAGGACTTTTTGATGGTGCTCATTTAGCGGGACCTCGATTTCGAAGACAACAAATCTCACTGTGTTCTCAAACCATATCAAAGGTTTTCAAAGGTTGAAATCAGAACCCACAAAACCATTCACTTCTGACTGACATGCAAGAATTCGTTTGCAGTGGTGTTGAGAAAGAAGACACTGGACATCTGATTAATTTAAAGGTTTCATGTGGTCGGATGAATCACGCTACACCTTATTTTGCATAGATGACAGACGTCGAATTTGGCGAGAACCCCTTGAAGCCATCTTGCCTTACTCGCACTGTGTAAGAGTTTGGTGGGAGTATCAGGATATAGGATATGTTCTGCTGGCATGGAATTGGTGTTCTGGTGTTCCTAGAGGGTAAACAAACAGCCGCGAGATACCTAGATATACTGGCAGATCAAGTGCATCATACAACGTGGAATTTTTGCCCTGATGGCGACGGATACTTCATGGACGATAATGCAACTATACATAGTGCCAGAAGTGTTCTAAATTGGTTCGCTGAACATCAGTCTGATTTCCAACACCTTCGCTGGCCACCGCATAGCCCGAATCTCAACCCCGTCGAAAATGTGTGGGATATGGTGGAAAGACGCATTCAACAGCACTTCCTTCTTTCATCTAATTTACAAGATATAAAAAGCTGCATAGCCAATGCATGTTATTCTCTGTACGTAATTGCACTCCAGAAGCCTGTAGACTCGATGCCCAAACGGATAAGAACAGTTATCTGTGCAAAAGGTGATCCAATAAAATATTGATCTTGAGTTTCTGCTTCATTGGCCAGTGTGTGTAGTTCAGCTTGAAAAATAAAATTAGCCTCCTCAAACCTTCTTTGCCATTATATTAGTATGTTCTTTTCTATTTCAAAAAGCACATTGTTAGCCCTTCTTTTGCCTTTGTACATCGATAAAAATGGTGAGCAGAACTTATAATAGGTACCGGTGTATTCATAAGTGCTTGTTTGAGGCAATGGTGATTGGATGTCCCAAGAGAGTCGGACAACGTTTTACAAACTCCGCTCATGTTTGTCCCATAATTAAAATTTCCCATTTTGGCTCGCTCATGCCACTTTGCAATTGTTGCCTCTCGTTCTACCACCAAGTCTGAGGCAGATACCCTTGTTATAACTTATAGTGTGGATCTGGATGAGGTCTTACAACGTTTACCTATGAGCAGTAGCTGGCTACAACATTTTGGAAGCGCAGCATGTCTTGTAATATTTTTCTTATATAAGGCTGGAAAGTAGTTAACTTCTCTTCCCAAATGAATATTTTCACAAATATTTTTTCCAGTTATAATTTTGTACCACGATTTGAAGTAATGAGGATAAGCGCTCCAACTGTATGCTGTTATTCTTTGAATTGCGGTTGTAAAAATGCCAAATTTTTGTTTGATTGCCTTAAATGCGACATAAGAAAAGCTTTTCATCAAAACTGACTCCTAGATGCTTTAGTACCTTGAAACGCCATGCAGATTGTCCCAGACGACTAGCGAGGGATTACGTTTCAACATCGTAAGGATGTTAGTCTTAATCGTTACAGACTTTGCTTGAGGCAGCAAATCCTATTGCGAATATGTCCAGAGTACATTGCATCTGTTCTTCTAAATCTGTTCTGCTTGCTGTCACCAGCACAAAGTCATCCCGAAAACTATAAGCTATGTCTTCTCCAACTTTTCAAAGGTATTTAAAAGCCTGTGTTTGCTATGAAGTTCCTTAGGATTGATCTCGGGCAAGAGTTCTGTGTATATCCTCTTTCGAACCTTTTGGTGACTTATCAGTGTAAGAATGCATTTTCGCGTACAAGGCTATCGTCGCTCTTTAAGTGGTTTTCACGTCCAGCTAATAAATAGAAAATCCGTCTTTTAAACTTTCTTATTTGTTTATCTACCTCTAATTCTGGTTTGAAATGTGTAGCCCAAAATATAATGCAAATAATAACGTATTAAAGAATGACCTCTTATGATATTTTCGCTTAAAAGTATTTTCTGATTTTGAGACATTTAAAATATACAGACTTACATTCCCTAAGTCTCGAACTGTTTAGTAACTAGAGGGGGGAAATTACCTAACGATCAATTAAAAAAAATATATGCAATAATTATATGACCTGGAAATGCTGTAAGAAGGACCAAATATTCATAAAATATTAGTTTCTTTCCTAGCGTTACTACTTAAATACTAAATTTATTATTAAATTTTCTTGCAAGATGAAATAAAGTTTAAAGAATTAATAATACACGCAAAATGCTTCGATATTTGAGGTGTAAACTCCTAGTCTGCTTGCTATACCTCACAACAATCTAATCTGAGAAGAAGTACAAGGCTATAACAACCTTTTCATGGCTAATTTCATAAAAAAATAGTGAAGGTTTCTTCGTATTGTTGCTAAAGTTAGCTCATCTTGTCGTTAATTCGGTTTTTATGTACCGAACTTCAGAGATCTTTTTTTATCCCGGAGCCGAAAATCCACCATTTCTTTCAGATCGGATTTCATACGATTTATTCTGGTTACAGAAACGCCAGTCAAAATGTCAGCAGCAAAATTAACAATTTCGTTACCGAATTTATTAGGAAAATTCTCCCATAATTTGATAAAAACATTCTTTACGATAACCTTAGCGAAACTGCATAGTGGTTTGCCAGCCTTATGAGGCTTTGAAATTATACTCGTATGTCAAAGATGAAGCATACGCTTTTCTTCTCCTTCCGCTTAGTGAATGAATGAATGCTTCCATTGCTTTTCTCACCAAGAGTCGAGGTGAGATCGGAGTTGCTGGAATTCTCTGTTTCAGAAAAAAGGGGATATATTTCTATTGGTCATTCGAATGAATGACACGATATTAGCAAAGTTTTTCATAAAATGCTGGAAGCAACATAATCTATCGTTTCACATACCGTTTTTATTCCGTTCTCTTTGCTGAATAATATTTATACTTCGCAGCGTAATTTTAAAAATAGTATTTCGAAATGGTAGAACTACAGTTTAAGGAAGGGACATAAACTTTCTACTATATGCAATGTTCTACTATATGCAATCTTAGGTTGACCGGTATTATAGAAGCATTTGTACATCAACGTAAAAGCACTGGAGTCTTTTGAGCTAACAAAACTGATAAATTATAGATTTAGTTAAACTTCACCTCAGTTTTCTTGCTTAATTTATAAAGGTGCGAAAGATTTTGAAAATTCTTTTCTTTAAAACATATATTATAACTACAAGGCCTTGGACGACACTACGAGATCGTGCACTCTGCTTATAAATAATAACTGAATGTGTTAACTGATAATAAAACTTCTAAAATGTAAAATCCCTGATTATAAATTCATTTAAACATTTTGCATTTTTTGAGGAATCATATGTATAAATAGTAAAATGGAAAAGCAATATGTTCTTCTAAATCTAACAATTAATAACCTAACTGTTAGCAAAATAGCTCTACATCTTAATCATCATTGCGCTTAAATTACAAATTTCAGCTTAATTAATTTGAAATCAGGGTTGCTCTTATGAAAGGGAATACAAAATACTATTTACAAAGGACTATTTATAATGATTATTTGTAATTGTTTTATTTTCGGCGATAAAATATTCATCAATAATTAAAAAATGATTCCCATATTAGTTAAAATTTAAATCTCTAGCTACTATAAAGAATCAAGCTAATACATTGGTTGAAGCAAGCTCTCAAACCAAATCAAGGTATCACTTGATGTGCAAGAATTTAGTAATAAACTGCATAGCTAAATGTACCAACTCAAATTTCATCTAAATTTCAGCAAAATGTTGGCAGGTTCATGTAAATAAAGACTCCAAGAAACTCGCTGGATCAAATATTTAAACATTGTTCACTGTTGAAAAATGCAAATATTAACTTTTTTATGCTTGAATATGAAAATAATAATTAATTGAAAATAAAATATTTACTTTAAAAAGAACAACATAATTATTCCAGTGAAATTGTTAAGCAATAAAACTACTCTAATCTAACAGCTCTTAACAAACTTGATATAACTAACAAAAGGAAACTAATTTTGTTAACTTGTTATCGATATGAGTTTTCTATCTTATCACATCTCTATTTTGTTTTGTACTATCTCGTTACAGGAAGATTCTAGAACATTTAAATTCCGTATTTAAATTTCGTATTTAGTGCCTGAGTGATTATCTAACCTTTTGTTAAGTTTTATCAATTCAAATGATAACTGACGATTTACAGATTCAGTATGAAACTTTTACAGAATGATTTTAGGATCCAGAATTAGAACTGTTTTGGGAACTGCATTTTCTACTCTGTACACCGTAGAGATGCGGTACAGATGAACTACAATAGCAATGCGAAACTCAAAAGCACGTTGTATAAAATGTGCTAAAGTATTAACTCTGTCAGTTTCCTCTTTTCTGTTACTAATATCTTCTTTAACGTATATAATTCTTTTAATAACATTTCCCAATTTTGTGCTAAAATTATTAAAAATATTTAAATTCAGATTTTTCTTATATCTAGAACTTTTTAGTGACATCTGTTTATATTAACTTTTATCAGTGCTCGATTTTTCATGCCTGATTTTCACTTCTGAAATATTTGAAAATATTAGGATGCAACTATTAATATCAACATAACAAGTTTGAAAAATATTTGTTTCAATTTAAATGTGCAGAAATATACAAGCTTTAACTACATCAGTAAAAACTGTAATCTCTAACAAATGATCAAAAACATTGTCGAACGTCACAGGATAGCGGACAGATTTTTTTAAGGAAAAAAATGTTTAATTTAGAGATATCATATAATTCTCAAGGTTTACTTTCAAGTCATACTTTAAATCTGAAATAAGTTGCTTGATTGCTTTCAGTATAAAATATAAATTAGCAAAAGTCAAAATAAATACAGATGTAACTCTAAATAAAGCAATATTTATTACAGTTTATTATAAGCTTTCCTTCGTATGGATTGTAAATAAATCCAGTTTCCCTAAATTAAAAAAATTAATTCAAGCTCTCTCCCTCTAGAAAATGAATTATTAGAAAGACTGAGCGTGGAATTCTTTCCCCAGAAACATAAGCTCTGCATTACTTTATAGTTTCCAAACGCAGGAAACGCCAAATCACTCTTGAAGAAAATTCGTATTCCCTCGATGAACCCAAAGTTCAAGACAACAAAACTAAATAAACTTAAAAAGCGAGTGGGCTGGGGAATGCCTTTTTCTATTATCTCGAATCTTTTATAGCAGTTTTAACTCTACCGGTGACGAATTGGGTTGCCTGTAAAACAGTCAAACCGTTTCCGTCGGAAAACTCAAGCCGTAACAAAGAAAGAAGAAGAAGGACGTGTTTAAAATCAGGCTGAAACATCGTTTGGTACACAGAGCAGAGACTTTTGGGCTCGAGGCTAAGAAAGGTAAGATGGCGGCACTTCCGGCAACAGTGTGTCACCGGAAGTCGATCCATTAGGTGGGCCTGGAGAAGACATTCTGCATGCGCAACTTGGCTTCCGGCTGGATTTAGGGGAAAGAGGCGATGCTTTTGATTAAGGCTCGGGTCACGTGCTTTTTGGTCAGCTTTTCGCAGCTTTCACGATGCTGCGCTCTTTCTTTTCTTTATCGAGACTTTCGTACTATCGCTCCAAATTGTTTGCCCATCTGCGATGGTATTTTGTTTCTGGCCGTGTGCATTTCGGTTGGAGGTATACTTGAATTCTAGTAGATTTCCGAAGATTAAATCTACTACATAAATAAAGGCATTGGATGAAAAGGATATTTGATAATACTTTTTGACGCCAATTTTCACACTTATGCAATGCAAAGGCAACGCATATTCAGCTCTAATTTTTACTTACAAAGTTTGATGAGTGCATGTTAATACACAAAACTTTTATTGCTTACACATTGCATGTTTTTATTTTAAATGTTTTCGTTATAATTTTTCATCCCCATAGAAAATAGTTGGCTAGAGAAAAATTTAGGAGAAACGGAAATTAAAATTAAACTCAATATATTTATATAAAACACAAATGTATTATTAAAACTGACATTTTAAGTTAAATAATATTATAAATAGATACACATAATAAAAATATGGCCTAATTCTTGTCGAAATTATGATGAAAAAGGAAACTGTTCCAAAAATAAAATTAAAACAACTGCATGAAAAACGTATTAGCTGACAAATTACATAAATAATATATTCGAACGAGAAGGGCAAATATTTTAATGCTTACAATTATTATTTAGCAATGTGAATATATCTCTTATTACAACCAGTACAAATCCAGCAATTAGGAACAAAATGTTTAAGACGTACTAAAAAGGTAGAAATAATAAATATTCATTTGAAATAACTGAAAGTCAAACTATTTTTCATGTAATACTCAAACTGCAAAAGATAAGTTTTACAATATTTTTATTGCTCTTGGTAATAAAATTAATTATAAAGTGTATTATCATTGCTTTATTTTGTATTTTTAAGACTTCATAAGAAGTAATTAAACTGAGACTACAGTGTGTTTAATTTGCTCTTTGCCGTTATTTATAAAGAAGTATTTCTACACTTTTTTAATTTTGCTTTTATTCAATTGGAATATTAGACGACGAATGAATAAACATGCTAAGTATGGTAAGCAAAGATTTGATTTTGGCAGTACAAGTGAAACAAATGAGAATCTTTCTTCGTATATAATACAAATATGGGCCAATTTTCTATCAGAAAATACTTAAGAAAAACACCTTCTTCATTAGCAGACACCACTGACTAGGCTATTATTATTATCTGTTTTCAGTTAAATCTAACTTCCTAGCTTTCCTCTGTTGTGGAAAAAAATTAATAATTTTGTGTTGTATTCGAAAACGAATGCTGTTATTATTCGGAAAAAAATCATTTATGCGTGATATCATTAAATACGTAACATCTTTGTCTTTAGCATAAAAACTGGAATTCCGAAATTTACCACTGAAAAATAAAAATACAAATACCATTTTATATAATCGTAATCGTAATTATGTAGTAGATTAAGAAAAGTATATTTTAATCAAATTACCACTTAACAGAATCAAGTTTCTCAGTTACATATATTCCAACTTTATTTTTTTTAATTTCACGCATTTGCTGCTTAGTTTTGTTGTTGTTGTTTCTTTAGTTTTTTGTGTTTAAGATTATTTAAAGTAGTCCACAAAAATCAATATTTATTTGATAATTTTTCTTAATTGTAATATTAGAAAATTTTGAAATCCTCTTCATATATTTCGCACTTTTAGCTTTACTTCCACATTTCATACGTACCTGTATATATCTCTTCCCATCATTTCGATTATGTATGCAGAGAAACCAACATTACCTATTCAGTACTTTGTGGTCGGTTCAATCCCTCAGCAGTTAATAGACTATTATTACAGATTTTACATGAGATTTCTAATGCATTTCAACTTATATCACAATTCATGTTACATTATTGCAATATTGTATTAGAAGGTTTGATATCTTCTTCCTTAATAATAGACTGTGTAAAGTTGCGACGAACTCTCTCTTCAAAACAGTAATAAGCAAGGATAAAAATTTTAATTAAGCAGCCGTCTACAAGTACATAAAATCTGTCAAATAATTCGAAGTATTTTCTTGCATTAATAACTTTATATTGTTTATCTGCAAGAAAAAATCACAGCCCCTGAATTAAATTTCTAGGTGAAAAGTCCAATTGCTCAAAGACATCCTCAGACAAAGCATTTTGCTTACGCGTCCGATATGCTCACAGAGTGGGTCACGTCCTGTGATTTACGCCAAGAGCATGTAGTTATTTGGAAAGTGGAACTGGAAAATTTATCCTTAGATTTGAGTATAAGTATGTAGCTGAAAGTAGCTCAATTAAACAAATAAGCGCACAAATGTCGTTTGCATCAGACATAGTCAGTTTAATAGCTCACTAGCAATTCAAGTTACAAAAATCGCAAATATGCACACAGCAGCTAATATAATTTTTTTGCACACATAAGGAAAATATTTTAAGCATTCAAAGAAACAACAAAGGAAAACCCAAAAAACGAAAACACAGTTTTTAAGAACATCAGATTCAAGAAAAGTTCAACGATCGTTCTCAGGAATTTTGGCAGATGATGATATTTAAAAAGAATTTGTATCACTTAAATATTGTCATCTTTAATAATACCAGTTATCCTAACGGCAAGCTTGGATTCCGTGACACCAAAGTTTTTATCTGTAGCACAGATATAACTCGAGATCGAAAAGATCATTACAGTATTACATGATAAAGTATGTATTAAAACTATTCTTAACTATTTAAGAAGACAATAATAATATTGTAAAAATAATATGTAGCTAAATATTCTTAACAGTTAAAGAAGACAACGGTATTGTTCACGCTTTCCCTTTCCTCAATAGTTTTGAATTGTAAAGTAACATATGCACCACGACCGTTTTAGAATATTGAACCTTCATTTGGGACTTCTCTCCCGTTTTTTGGGGCTGTGGATGTACCTGCCTAACTCAAAAATAACAAAACAGCACAAATTGTTCTTTCATTGACGTGAGGTTTTTAATATTGAGAGAAATTTGCTATCTTAGCTTGGGTAAAGAAATGGATATAAGAAAATACAGTCGAACAAAAGCGGCATTACTGAAAAACTATTCCAACGATTTTTACAAAACTTGGCATTTTGGCATAATTTGAGTCGTAGAATCGAAATATGGAAAAACATTAGTATGTCATTTCAGAAAAAGTCCGATTTTGTGTCAAAATAACTATATTAGATATTAATGCTATATATAAATCTAATACTTATCTTAAGTCGCGCTTTCGAGACATGAAAAACATATATTGAATTTCGTCAATCGGTCCAGTAGAACGGAAGATATAACACTATCCTCTTTTTTCTTTTCTCTTATTTTTTTTCGCAGTGCTTCTAACGAGGGCATTAAACATGTTTTATCAGGCCCAGAAGAGAAAAATAAATTAATTAAAAATTTATATTTCAATGAAAAATCGTTTTGCTTCAATGAGTGATGGTCTGTTGCGCACAGGAGAAAGTAAAATATTATATTTTTCAAATAAGTGCAATCAACTTCAACTATCGTTATATGCCGTGACTAGCTTGCATTACGCAAGCTGTTTTCTGGCTATCATAATGTATAGTGCTTTTATGAGCACTTGAAGTATGCTGATTTCCGAACGTAGGTCCAGGAAGACAGCTTTCAGAACAGAAAAATATGCTAAATGGTATTATCATGTAGCGGTGGATACATTTTATGATTGGAAACTACTATCAAACAGTTAATTATAGATGCTTTAAAGAAAATGGTTTGCATAGTTTTAAGAATTAAATTTTATATATGCTGATAGATTATTTTATATTAATTAATCAATTGTTATGATTTAAACCTATATTGTTTACTATAACTTCTCCTTTCCTTAGTCCTCACCAGGATGCAAACTAAATAGTAGAGTATTTCACTCGAGGGTTTAGGAAGTTGTAGATATACTGCTCTTGCCAATGTTGCCTGCAATTTAAATTCTATCTCCCCAGCTCAATCAATGAATATTCCAGCCAGGGATTTGTCTGCGGAATTTTTCACATGAGGCAAAGAGGTAAATGCATGCCCCGCAGTATACAATGCAAGGTGTCTAACCATTTGATGACAAAAAACAAGTAAATAAAATGACAATAATAAATAATTACAGGGGGAAGAAGGAATATATATACTGTAGGGAATGTAATGTTAATTAATAATGCATTTATAATTTCTTAGTTTACTGTAACTTCTCCTTCCGTTTTGCTCACCAGAACGCAAACGTGTAGCAAGTATTTAATCTAAAGTTTTTGGATTTTAAAACAGAGCGTATTTCTGGCATCGTGTCCGTGCTACGTTGTTAGTTTCCTGTTAGTTCTGATATTTGTAATTATTCGTTTTTGCGTTCTATCGCTGCCGACACAAGGCCTGCTGCCATTACACATAAAGGCAGAGGCAGAGGCTACCTATGTACGAATCACCCATCACAGACAAGAAGCCACATATGCAGGAATTACGTTCAGAACAACAGACTATGAACTACCTGGCAGTGTGCAACACATCCACCCTGCCATCAAAGGTAGAGGGATCCATGTCAAAATCCAACATCAGCAATCGCACTCCAGACAACACACTTCCTCTGCGATTACACAACTGTTCACTGATGGATCAAAACATGATCAGGGAGTGGGCTGCGCGTTTGCTCACTACGAACATGGCACACTAGTAAAGGAATGGAAAGGACATCTCACGAACAGCAATAGTATCGTCCAAGCAGAGGCACTTTTTTTTTTTTACTTTTACACTGCTAAAGAGGACTACTGACCGGGAACAAGCCCTTGCAGTATGATGTCCGCCCTGCAGACATTTATTAAGTCTAAATTTAAAAAACAAGCAGAGGCACTAGCAATATTTAATGCGCTACGACATGCCCTCAACCTTTCTCTTACCAATGCGACATTTTACACGGACAGCATGTCAGTGCTACACGCACTCAGGGATCATCACCACACTTCACCCATCATCTTAGATATATAGCAACTTTTACGCAATAATCATCAAGCCCGCTTTAACATGGTATGGGTGAAAGGACACTCCGACAACGAAGGGAATGACGTCGCAGACCGACTGGCTAATGAGGCTGCCAACAACATCCACGCTCAAACTATAAGAGCCCCTACCCCCGTCTCACACCTCAAGAAAACTCTGCGTAATATCTGTAAAGAAAAGTGGCAAGAAGAATGGAATAGTTGCGACACAGGGAGAAGACGTATAACTTCCTACCAAAGGTAGACACGGAACGTCTTATAACAATAGCCCCACTGACACAGTACATAACGGGTCATGGCCCATTTCCATCTTATTTTATGCGTCATGGCATCTCAGCATCTGACAATTGTGTCTGTGGCATGCTAGGTTCTCCCGAGCACTACCTATTTGACTGCGGTCTAACAACTAACCACCACTTACCACATCCAACGAATGATAGAACACTTTACTATCGTTTCATAATCAAACACCCGCCAGCTATAAGGAGTATCTGCGCAGTTGTACAGCAAATCAACGCCCTAGGGCAAGACATTTGCGAGCCACAGTAGCATGGTACTGCAGACAATGTACTCAACGATTAGATATTCGCAGTATGTACACATTCTGTAATACACATTACACATTCAATTTCGAGCCTCGTGTTAACATCTGCTTTCAATAGCCACCAACTTGCAGAAATAATGTTACTGACATGTTTATCAGTGTAAAGCACTGGGCACCCAATGGAATGATGTGTTATCGTAAATCGAAATATATAATATCCGTACAATGCACGAATGTAGTGTATGCAACGAAATATGTAGTTCATGCAACAGAAGCCCCTAATGAAAGTATGTACATTATGTATTATGTGAACTGAGCATATTTCCGCACAGCGCTACTGCTTTACGCACACGTTACTATGTCTCATATGTTTCTTCTGTGTGTAATATTTGCATTTATGTGCTCTTCGTGTTTCCATATGTATTCTATGTGTCATGATATGTATTCTCGTGTGTGTTTTTATGTCTTTATGTTACGTAATTACGAGTGTGTTTTTATGCTTTTACGTTTAATTTTGTATATCTATGTGTTTCAGCTTATATGAGTGTTTTAGTGTTTTAATGCTATCCTTTATATTCTTTTTTAAGTTACTTTGTGTTATTAACAACGTCCTATGTAAAAACTACCCGACATCTAGCACCTGTATGGCCATGTAAACTTCCGGTGCAGCCTCACGGGGATCCAGCGAGTTGCTTCTTGGAGATAGTGGAGGACGTGGGACATATGCCTGCTTACCTATGTTATACGCCAGGCGTCCCCGTCCTCCGTCACCTGTCACCTGTGTACTCCTTGACTACTGCTCAGTGTCTGATATAATTTGCACAGTTTTATTTTATTTTGCATCACCACGAATTGTGAAAATTGGAGTGCCTTTAGGTTCTAAATTCTTTTTAAATAAAAAGGTTATTTTTAACCTTCTCACGATCTTGTCATTATTTGAGACGTAAGAATAATTCGCTTCACGTCTCCTAGGGTTATTGGACTAAACAGCATTACGAGAGCAATTAATACCCTACAATGCATCCAATACAAGTTAACTATATCTGCACCATTTTATATTCGTTAAAGATACTATTTCAGATCATAATACCATAACTGTAACAATAATATTTTATAATAGTTTTTATATGTTAAAAATGATACTTATAATAAATTATATTTTGAAATAAATGCACTAAAATCTTCTCTTTTTATAAAGAGCATATAACATTTAAATAATTTAATTAATATAAAAAATTGCACTGATTTTTCAAGTACATTCAATAACGGAACTTTTCTTGCTTTTTACGAAGCAAAAATCATCAACAATATTTTTAGAAACAATTTCATCTTTTAATTAGAATGCCATATTTAAACGGCAAACTGCCATATTTAAACGTTTTTCTTGAGCAAGTAAATATCTTATAACTTTGTATTATTATTTTAAATCTGCTGAAGCTGCTTTCATCACTAGTAACAGTAACTGGTAGCGTTAAAAATGTTCTTAGCCGCTACTTCAAAATTAGGATATGATTGAAGTAAACTTAATTCGTGGATATTTTTAAAAGATTTAAGCTAGTAGCTGTTTTAGTGGGAAAAATTACTGAAATAGCTTGTTGTTTAAAACTAGTTATTTCTGACTGAAAATTTTTGGAATTTATATCTTTCGGATATTTAAGTGCTAAATTATAAACTATTGCTTTTAAATTACTTTTAAATTTAAAGTTCAATGACATTGATTTTCACTAGTTGGAAACTGAAAACTAGAACAAAATTTTGCTTAATTTTTCATATCTCCATCTTCGTTGCGAGACTAAAACATCCAACACATTTTTTATTTCTTGTACTATGAAAAAAAATATTTTTCTGAGAAATTTGTTTTCTTATTAATTTAATTCTTGACTATCTGATCTCCTTTTATTATCTGTTTTTCATTTCCGTACAAATTAAATTTATCTCTAAAGATAAATTTTTACATTTCTTTACCGATTTTTCATTTCATTCTTTTCTTTCTTCTGGAAATGTTTTCTCTGCTCTGTTGTAACAGCGTTTGCTCTCGATGCTCATTGCATATCCGAATTATTAAATGTGAAAAAATAACACTATTATAAGACGAATAAGACATTCAGTTTAATGGTGGCCGATAGTCAACAATATTGATATATATATCTGAACAAAGCTGTTTGTTGCGTGTTGTCCTATAACGGAAATATCCTTTTTATTAATACAAATTGTTGTTTCAGTATAAGAAATTTGCAATAAATTTTTGTCACAATCAATTTATTAGAGCAAAAAATCGAAAATAACTCCTAATTTATATTAATAATCCTACGTAAATCAAAATAGTGTCATACATGAGCATGATTTTCATGCTGAAACCATTTGGTTTTCTAACAATTATTCTGACATGTTTCCATTTCTGATTCGAATTCCGCTAATTACAATAAATTTTCCAGTTTCTCCGTTTTACTTTTCTTCACCTTTAACACAGATCAACAAATAATGGTTTACAAAATATTAAGTAAAACTTGCAATTTAAGCAGAATTTTACGCGTTTCTGGTTTTTCCATTAATATTCGTGTTCACAAGTTGCCGAGGGGATAACACTAGGAGCATGTACTGGTACGGTTTATGATGAGCAGGCTATTTGAGTAGTTTTCAGTTTTTTCGCATTAGTAACTGAAACGAGAGAATTTCTTTAAAATATCCTCCACGAAAACATCCCTTCAGTTAAAGTAAAACTAAATGTAAAAAAAAAAAAAAAAGAAATATTTTAAAATTTCCTTTCATAAAAACAATGCGTTGAATATAGAAATTTCCTTAACAATCTATTGAATACAGAAGTTTCCTTTAAATGTGGTTTTTAAAATTAACGTCGTGTAGCATCGTTAGTTTTTACTTCCTTGTAGGAAATAAAGCAAATATTGGAACCCCGAAAAATTTCGGATACCATATTTCAACGGAAATATCCATTTTGACTTTCCATGAAAATATCTAGACGATTTTTGTTTGCATGAAGTCTGTACGTATGGACAAAATAAAGGGCTCTTTTTTTCGCAACGGATTGTAAAATGAGTTCAAAAGGAATTTTTCGTGACATCTGTACGTACGCATGTATGTATGTATCTTGCATAGCTCAAAACGGTTTAGCCTTAAAATGTTGAAATTTTATATATGGCACTGCTATAATATTTAGTTGCGTACCTTCTTTTTTTATTGCAATCAACACCAGACGTATATATGTGAATTTTAATGAACTTTATTTTAAATATATAAATATACCGATAGTACCACGACAGAAATAGGCTAAATATGTTATAACATATAGAAAAATTTGCTTTTGAAGGTCTGCGAACATTCTAATTTATAATACTGGTTCCCACTTCGAGAAGCGTGAGAAATGTTGGGGTAGAATCATACTCAAACAAATCTACAAGTATGCAAATGAATTTCCTTAAATCTTTAGTATACAGTGAATTTTGACAATTCTAGGTAATGATTTAAATTCTAATGTTCATTGCAAATTGTGTTCTACGAGTCCGAAGTCCTACATCACTTTTCCTTCTCTGCTTCTCTTTTGAATCCAACACCAGGACAAAATAAATCTATCTATTTCTCAATGAAAAGTCTCATTCCTTTGTTGATGAGCTTGAATTACACTCTTATGAAGAATAATTTTCTTTGGTGATGAGGAAGGACAAAATTATGCTATGCTCTGGATATGTTTCGTATCGAAGTTAACTTATAATAAAAGTTGTTTTTTCCCAGTTATTGAAGAATTTAAAATTAATCAAGAATAAAAAATAACATTAAACTATACGTTCTTATATAAAGACTCGAAAAGGAAAAAGAAGGGATAGAGAAGGAGAGAAAATATCGCCGAAAGTGATACATACAGTGTATACAACATTTACAACATCGCTTACATAAAATATACTAATTTTTGGATTACAGTTATTAATTATGTTTTACGAAATAAATTATTTTATATAATGATAAGCAAGATATCAATATCAAGCAAGATAAGTAGCTGCTTTTATTCATATTAAATTCTTGTTACAGTTATTTTTATCCTTCAACGAATGACTGCCACCTTTCTGCGAATGCAATTACACAAAAAGCGCTTTTTCGCAATTGACAAAAAATAGTCTTTCTCTGAAGTATGCATTTGGAAAGACTCACTAAGCATTCGATCCCTCAGTTACCAGCTCCTGATCAGTAGCATTCTTGGCGGTTAAATAGATTCCTTAAAAGCTGATATCATACTCACTTAATAGTTTTCCCCATACGAATAAGGAAAAAAATGTTCCCTCGCATTCTTCCGACCTCTTGACTTGTCCTCAAAAACCATACCCCTCTCCGCAGCAGCCGCGCCTCACTTAAAGTCCGCTGCTGTCCATTAAATCTATCCGCCGGGAGCTATAGCGTCGATTATTAACACCACCATTTAATAATCACAGCTCACTAATTACACCTTTTCCGCCAGAGCCGGTCACTTTGAATCCCCTGGCCATTGTTCCCCACCGTTATTCCTCCCCCAATCCCCGATGGGGGTTCTCCTATCAAAACCAGAACCGTCGAACGGAATGGGAGAGAGTTCCAGAACCGGATACGCTGACTCACCGGAAACTCTCTCATACTCTATGCCCACTCCCATTTGTACGAATCTGAATTTCGTCGGTTTTCAACCCCCAGCCTCCCTTCTCATCCTAGAAATCTTCGGATTGTAAATGGGCAAGTAACGCTTTTGAGAGAAGAGCTCTCTCTCTGCGTCTCCTGATGGTGCAGCAGTACCAAAAGAGAGGATGAGCTTGCCTTTTCTCTCTGGCTGTCTCGAAGGTTGCGTTAGTGGCGATTTCACGTGCGCTAATTATCTTTCAATATGAAATTTGTTGGGGAAAGAATACAAATTGAAGAATGCTCCCGAAAGAGCCACAGACTTCTAATCAGAACTATAGTGTTCTAGTATACACTTTAATGAGAAAGCCGTTAGTGTGGAATCGATTTATCTAAAAGTACTAAATACTATTTCATAAACATTTTACATACACTATATCGCATATCTATATAATTGAAATAATAATATTAATCATGGTCTCCTCCCCAACTGGAGACTACGGTCTGACAATGCCTAATTATCAGCCTGCATTTCAGTTATTATGATTTGTAAAGCTTGAACGTACTATCAATTATTTGTTAATACATTGCAGAAGAGTAATCTGAAATAATTTCACGTGTGTAAATACGTTTGTGTAGCATTACGGATCACAAAATGAGTCAAATTCGGACAGAAATTCAATTTTAAATTATAATTTCTATCTAATTTTCTCCTTGACTATTTTTAAAGTGACAGAAGTATTCCGCTTATAACCAGAACCTTGTTTTTAATTTTTTGTATAGTAATATGAATTAGAATTATAATTCTTAGCAATGAAACAGTTACAGTAATACTGCCAATAAAATTTTGTAAATAATTTTTTAAACAGAATGTTTAGTCCAAGTATCCTTTTATATAAAAACGCAAATTGGACGAAATATTCAATTTAAAAATTAAAAATCCCCCAAAATAATTTTCATAGATGTTCTAATATCTTCTAGAAATGGCTACAGTTCAAAATTTATGGCTGGTAGTCTACTAAGAAGAAAAGTGAAAAACTAAACCCCTAATAATCAGTGTTAAACTCAAGTAAATATAATATTGCAATTATATAAATAAAAACAAATTTCTTTTCTCTGTTTATTTTCTTTACTCGTATTCTCCAAAAAACGTTTTAAATTTTGCACCTTCCTTAACAGATATTAGTTTCATTAAGCCCTGCATGCAAATTGCATATATTTGCATATATTTGGATTTAGAGAACTAAATATGTTGTACAAGAGGAATGACTTCAAGGTTTTAAAATACATCAGATTTTGTTCACGGATTTTCTGAAGTTTATGAAAAATATGAGAGTATTCCTAATGAAGCTAAAAGCTAGCTAGCATTTTTTGATTAAAATATTCAACTTCGTTTCTTTAACACGTTCCAAGAATTTTAAATTAGGTAAGAAAAGTTAGAGTGCCATGTATTTTAGAGAAGAACTGTGTGCACTTCAAGTAGATTTGATGCGGATAATTTTTTTAAATATATTCTGCTAATAATAATGCCAATTCTACTAATAATAACGAATGATTTGTTTAACTTCGTATTCCAAAGTAGTATACTCTCTTACATCAGTTTTCTTTCCAAAATCCAAATATGGATACCAACGAAGAATTTACTAAGTAAATTTCCCATTTAAAATCTAGAAATATCTTTATGATGGAAAGTGTGAGTTTTGCAAGTTACTTTTTATTCAATTAATTAATATTTTGACGTTCAGTTTGTGGTGATGATCACTATATTTTTTAATGTTCACATTAAAAACTTTAATACACACACGTGCGCGCATATATATATATATATATAAATTGTTATAATAAGAGTTTTTTATATTTTTTTATTAAAAAGGTTATTCCCTCCTAGGAAATAGGCTAATGTATATATATATTACTTTTATTGTTTTTCTAAGACTGATTTTAGATTTTTAATTTTAATTTGCGTCTTGTGTTGCTTCAGAAACAGACTGTTCTAGTTACGTCTTTCATTGTACTAACACCTTGATGAAGGTGCAGCATAAGATGTAAATTTCATATTTCATTCTTGGTTTGGGCATGTGTTGCCCTCCCACTTCTTGTAGTTTGCCACTGTGCTTCTGGTTTTTCGGTTATTACATGGGATTTATTCCGAGTTGAATATGCGATGAATTTTAAACGTTTTTCCAAGTGGATACAAAATTACTCATATCATTGATATAAATAGCGTATGTAATTTTATTGCATATTACTTAACTTACATAATTTTTACTAAAATATAGGAAATAAGCTATATAGAAAGACGTATTTATTAGTTATTTAGAAAAAAAAACATAATGTTAATAGCATATGCAATTTTAAAGCGAAGATTTGTTCAGATATTCGGAATGCCACTACACGTATTATAAATTGTCTTTGACATCGAGTACCAGTGTTTCATTTATATGTGTTGCTCATTACGTACCTATGTACACTGCGAAAAAACTAGAAGGGCGGGAGACAGTTCTGTATCTCCCGTTCTACTGGGCTGATTGACGAAATTCAAATTGAGTTTTTCATATCTAAAAAGCGGGACTTAAAATATATATTAGATTTATATATAGCATTATTCTAACATAGGTATTTTAACCCAAAATTTGACTTTTTCTGAAATAACATATCAATGTTTTTCCATATTTCAATTCTACGACTCAAATTATGCCTAGAAATTAAATTTTGTAATTTTTTGGTGAGAAATTTTTGGTGAAATTTAAAAATTTATCTTGGCGAATTTTTTTCAGTTTGCGCCAAGGATAATTGACTTGGCGGAAATTTTAATTTATAGTAACCTACTTACTTTCCTTATTTTCATTGATGCACGAGAGGTAAAAAGGTCCATCGTTCATTCTTTCAAATATTTTTAATAAAGTGCGTAAACCACATTTTCGTTATTATAGCCTATATTAAATATGCCAAATTTCAAAACGCGCCAAAATGTAAACTCACATATATCTTAGGAAATATTGAATAAATAACTCTAATTTTTTGCAGATATACTTAGAAATATAGAAATATATCTGAAATGTTAAACATTTCATAGGTTATAATATAAAAATGTTTTTGAAAAATTTATAAAAAATATTTAAAAATGCAAATTTTAAAAATAAATAATAAAAAATGTGCGAATTATATTGGAATTTTGCCCAAAAATTTTATAGGTTAAAATACAAAAATGTTTTCGAAAAACTTATAAAATATATTTGAAAAGGCAAATTTTAAAAATAAATAATAAAAAATGTGCGAATTATATTGGAATTAAACCCAAATTTCGAATTCTGGAAGAAGGAATCAAGTAAGTTTAATAAAAAAAGATATATTAATAAATATATATCAAATTCAATTAACATTAAGGAGCTAATTTTTGAAAAGTACTCGTGCGATTTTGGAATAATTTGAGTTGTAGAATCGAAATATGGAAAAACATTGGCATGTCATTTCAGAAAATGTCCGAGTTGTGTCAAAATACCAATATTAAAGCAATGTTGTATAAAAATCTAATGCATATCCTTAATCGCGCTTTTGAGACATGAAAAATGCCAGTTGAATTTTGTCAATCGGCACAGTAGAACGGGAGATACAGAACTGACGCTTTTTTTCTCCCCTCCCGCAGTGTACTTTAATCGGACTGTATCTGTATATATAGGAATTTATCATAAATAAAAGCCGCTTACCTGCCCATGCCGATTCTCGGTTCGCTTTGTCTGTTGCCAAATTATTATCCATTGGTTAGACACAGGTTAGACATTGGTTAGCATGCTTTTTAATATAGACTTATTTTTTAGTGTACACAATAATATTTTTCCGGTACCTTCTACTTCTTCCTTTAGCTGTTGCTAGAATGCAAATTAGGTTGAGTTTAAATCAAAGAATGAAAATACAGTTTAGGAGAGTGCTGATCCAACCAGCCATAAAACTGTTTAGCCTATGATGCGCATTATAATAGGCCATTTTATCTGGTATGTAAATTTTGTATTTACTATCGAGAAGCTAGAACCATATCTTTTGAGGTCGAGTTATTTAGAAGTTGAAAGATAGTTTAAATATTGTGTAAGTACTTAAATATTTGAACTATCGAGACTCCACCAAGTAGCTGTGGCTAATATTTGTTAAATTTTACTTGCACCGTAACACCTAGTTTTAAATAAAGTTTTAAGTTAAGTTTACTTCTTCTTTGTGTTACTGAAGTTTAGACTTAAATATGTCTTCGGGCCTAACTTCATTTTAATTCGTTAAAAAAAAACTCATCTGAACACTCTAAATAGGTGTAATAAGGTAGTTAATTAGATATAAATTTGCGAGTTTGCTGTCCTCGCCAGTGATAAAATAAAGAAACAAATAAAAGTTCAAGACAAATTTTATGTGCATTAAATTACTTCACGATTAGAAGCGGGCTTTATTTATTAAGAAATAAATTTATAATAAAAAAAATAAATACTGTATGTCGCAAAATTATTTCTTCGTGGTCATAAGCGAATTTTTCATGAATATTTTTATTTAGCAATCATTTTTATAAAAATAATGAACTATGTAATAATTCATGTAATTTCTGGGTTTTAATTTTCAATTTAACTGCATTTTGGGTTAAGCAAACAATTTGATTTCACTTTGCGTGATCCATGTTACTGTTGTCTATGTTAATAAACTAAAGATAATTTTTTAGTGAAGTAGCTTTTATGTATGTTTGTCTAGATAATCAAATATTTGAGGATTTCCATTACAGTTCTGCTAAAGCAACCCGCTGTTTTACAATAGCAAGTTGTATGAAAGCGTATAATTAAAAAAAAATTCGAGTGTAAATCAAATATAATTATTGCTACTTTTAAATGTAAATGTCTTGCTAAACTATACTTGTTGCTGAAGAAGAAAAATTAGTTTTCGAATTTAAAATCGTACAATAAAATTATTTAATTTTTATTTTTTTCTTTTATTCCCCCTTTTTTGTTTATTTATTTATTTTACAGACCCAGTAGCTTTTCATGAATAGCAATCAGCTATTACAACTTATTCAGATCTTTCAAATTTATTTTCTCATCATGAATCAATATAATGAAAGATATCGTATATGACTGAGAAATAATCTTTTAAGACCTAAGATCATCTTTGCAAAGTTTCCCATATAAACGAGGAAAACCGTTTGAAATTTATTTTCTGAGAGCAACCAGAAATAATGTATGTGTCTCAATTATTTTGGCCTATCTATATTTTATCCTATTCACTCACAGTTTCCAATGAGCGGTATAATAGACTATATCACATATAGTTGAGAAATAATCTTTAAAGGTTTAAATTAATCCCTGAAAAATTCTCAGTGAGAGAACAGAATCAGTTCATACTCTGTTAAATTTTTCCTGTGCGTACACCGAGAAAACATGTTTGAATTAATTGTACCAAGGTAACATATTTCGCATGGACGTCCTTCTAAAAAGTAAAAAAAAAGACCTCGTTTTTGCACTTTATATTAGTTTTCAAGTCTTTTTATTGTTAATTTTGAGTTTTTTAGGGTATATTTTCACTTATAACACTAAATGTCAACACCCAAACCTTTTCTTTGTGAATTTAATCGATATTCAATGAAAATCCACATCTCATCAGCTGAGCAGGCAGTCAGATAGCAAGTATCATTAATATGACGTCGCAAACATAGAAAATACCGAATATCCATAAATGTTTACAAAACATGATAATTCATGATTGTGCACAGATAACTAATTTTGGACTCAGCCTCAAATGCATAAACTCTCAAAATTTATAACCATATTGAAACTATTTAATAAACTACCACATACGCACACCTGTCATTCGCAAAATATAGAAGGAGTATTCATTTTGACACCATATATTCTTCAATTCCATATACTTCTAAATCATTGTGTAAATGACGTTTGTGATGCATTATCGCAAGGTCACAATATCAGAAACTGTTGTGTGATACACATTATCTCTAACATATCCTCAAAGAAAAAAATCAAGGGAAGGATTTGTAACAGTCATAAACATTTATGAATACGCTGTATATTATAACCGATTCATCAAATTGTAACTCAGCCAAGACCATAATATTGACGACACATATTATAAATTTTTGGCAATTAATTTGCATTGTGTTTTTATAAGATAGTAGAACTCAAAGCCCTCTTAACTCTCTTACAAGAATAAAAATATCTTGGAAAAACGTAGACTTCGTCTGCATAAAAGAGTCAAAGTCTTTGCAAAAGTCTTGCCAAATTGCCGTCTTTTGACTTTGCAAAGACAAGTCTTGCAAAACACTTGTCTTTGCAAAGTCAAGGTCTAGTCTTGCCAAATAACCTGAAGCTCATTCAGGTTATTAGACAAGACCTCTGCCCATGACTGGACTGCTCATATTTACTCTTCAAGATTCTAGATAGGTCAACTTACGATTCGATTTCCCTAGGAAATTCTGGATAAAATTTCAGACCGAAACATTGGACAATAATGAGAATAAATTAGTTCTTACACATTTCCTTTTATATTTCTTGATCTTATAGTTCTTAAAAACTTAGTTCTATATCGCTAGATAGACTATTTCAGATACATCAGTATTTCTTTCAGCATATAACTCAGTGAATGAATACTTTCACGTTCTCTCGGCGGAAGATAAGAGAATTTGCTTGCTTCTCTTAGAGGCAGAAATGGTAGAGTGTACATGCTTGTTTAAGCGCAAATAACGTCACAAATAACTTCAGTATTTTTGAAAACATGAGCATTCGGTGATTGTGTCATATTGTACATCTAAAGTCGACTATGAAACTGATGCTTTATTGACATTAAGCGTTGAAAAATTACGTGAGTTACCAGAGATTGTCCATGATATCAGTACCATTGCGATTTTAATGTTAGAATAATTAGGCTAGACATATCCGCGACCGTATTCCAAGATAACAGCTGAAAATTGATAAACCAGAAAGCATTCCTCAAGCAATATTTTTGTTAATCAGACTTAAATTTTTATTTTTTATTTTTAGAAGCTCCCCCTTCTAAAAACGGTTATTGATTTGAGATTGTAATGAATGAGACTTGGATGAACCCGCCTTCTCATTAACACTCGCAAGCCATAAGAGTTTGGAAACTTAACGGAAAAGTGATTTCTAATCGAGGTATTGATTGCACGAGGACCATTGTCTCTGAATTTTCTCGCTACTGACAGCACTATTTTACATCCAAATAGATAATTAAGATTGTTTAGCTTTAGGTTGAATCTTTTTATCATAGTGAATATGCTTGTTCGCGCTTCATTGCTGAGGTAACTGCTTTTGTGTCTTTGCTGAGAACAGGTTTAATTTTGAAATATTGTTAAATGTGCTTGGAGATTAAAATGCAAGTTTCATATTAAGAATACTCATACCATTTCCGATGTATTCATTATTGCGTAATATTATGAAAAGCAAAACGAAAATCGTCATCTGAAACTCTTTCCTGCTTAACATTTGCTTCGCTTTACATTTTCAAATTTTCAATCGCACAAGTAGTAATGTTCAAGTAGTAAATCTTTAGCTCACCATGATAAGTTTCATAGAGTTAAAAGAAGTAGATATGTAAGGAATTATCACATTTCTCCATGCGTTTCTCATGGTATAAGTTTAGTTAACACGTCCCAATTAGTATCTGGAAAATTTGTAATTCGATTCCTGACAAAGCCACAGTTGTTTTTTCAGGTTTCCTGACTCGAAAGACTATCAAGCTTCTACAATATCATCAGCTGAAATCCTGAAGATTATTTCAAAATATTTATCTTGTAGAAACATTCTGCAGATTGACTGATGCAGGTAACCTAACTACAGCGATGCATCTCAGGCCAGAATAAATTTCCTAAAATTCATAATTTATAAGTAGGGCAGAACGCTTCAGGTTAGATATTTTGCAATAACAGCTGAATCGCCCAATCCAGAGACAAGGATTCATTAAACTGCTATACGTTTTGCGACTGCCGAGTACAAATTCTTTTAAAAGCTTTTTAAACTAGCCAAATCCATTAGACGAGGTCTGTAGTTTGCACCTGCTGTAGTTTGTACTTGCCCAAGAGTAAATAATTAAGAAATTATTTCCTGGCTCAAACGTTTTTCTTCTTCTAGTGACAATCCCAGACAACAATCATGAAGATCTCGAAGCTAAAAAAAATTACAGATTGGTTCATTACAAACATATATAGGGGCTGATTCAAATCCCGGTGACGGAACAGTTGATTTTTCATGATTCTTACTTGGGAACAAAGTACTCAGTATAACTACAACACTTATTAATAATTTTATCAATATGGTATCATTCTAACGCTATTTATCACACCGATTATGCATCAGACATATGTATAAGTTTTGCAATCCCCAGACTATACACATAATTTCTTCGAGGGTCCATGATTTGTGTTTTATAAATTTAGATATATTTTGAGTTTGATGAGTGAAACTTGAATCATATTATTAAACACACTACTGTCACCTTAAATTGTGCTTATTTAAATTGGCAATAAAGCTCATATTTATTGAATAAATAGTATACTATGCAAACTATTAGTTAATCAGTTTCGTATCAGTTTGTGATATTTAAGTTGACTAACAGGTAGAGGTAGAAGCTAGGCTAGCACCGCTGTAATACCACACGTGACTGAAATATTGCCAAACCTAGCTAACTGTTAAGCTTCCCACCTGGAGGTGGAAGTCCGAAAGTCTCCTACCCCTCTTTCCCTACCACCAACTTCTCGAGATGATTTTCGGCTCACCGTGTATTTTGAGTGCCCTCTTGCCACACAGACACTATATACTTACGGATATTCATGCCTTCATCCGGATTCGAACCCCGGCCCATCGGTAAAGGCGTCATTAACCACTATACCAGCCTTAATAACAGTTAAACTTTCGTTAATTCCTTGCTTTATGCCTCGTTTCATCATGTGCATGTTCATTCCAGAAGGTTATAAAAATTGTATGGTAAGCGGCATAGGTTAAAATGAGAAAAAGAATAGCAATAGCCATCAAGATTTGACTGTTGTAAGCCTTCGCTCTTTGCTTATGAATAGAAAGCAGCTGGCCAGAACAGACGAGAACACCTGACATTGGCACGGTTGGTAAGTGTTAAACATTAGTTGAGCTTTGTCTGTCCGATAACTTAGTGCTATAGCTTCGCGTATATTGACTGGAAGCGAAACTCAGTTGATATATTGTAAGTTAAAGCAAGTTGCTGCGGCAGGAACGTTTTAATTTTGTGCTGTATTCTTCCAACAATAACACACAGGCAGTCGCAATTAGTCTATAGAAGCAACTGGTCTACTTTTTTTTTTTCCCCCTGTGGGTCAAAATCAACCGAACTGTGTGTGTATTAAGAAGACGTTTCAGGTCAGTAGTATTTTCATTTTAAAACGGTCTTTCTTAATGAATAATAAGATAAATTTTATCGATTAAATACTAACAATCCGCTTTAACCTTTAAACGTCAAAATTAAAATTAACACTATAATTATTATAAAAATAAACATAACTGAAATAATGCTATTTTTCTTAGCTAAACTCACCAGCGGTGAGGAGACAAAGTTTAAGATTGACTTTTACATTTTGTATTGTATCTTACGCACCCAATCAGAACTGAGCAAAGGCGATAACTCACCGACACAGAGTATCTTCTACGGATGAGAACAGGAATAGTAGTTAATTTAGGTAGTTAGACACCCTTAAAAGACGCTATAAAGGCTCCTAACGAAAGTGTTGAATAATTAAAGGTGAAATTGTTGGATGTAATCTGTAATTTGTGCTTCGTTAAATCTATATTTGGGGTATAGCTAATCATGTGAATGCAATAACGGAGATTACATAAGAGCTCGTCAAGCCGCAATGTTGGAAAGTTTTATCCCAGGCCAGGAAGTGAGGCATTAGAGGGATTTGGTCCGATTAACTGGTGTGGTAAACCAAACGTAATTTTGATGGGATATAATCAGTGTTATATTTTTTTTACAAGAGTCGCAGATGCATTTCTGTTGCACGCAGAGCCGAAGCGCAGAAAGTAACAGTAGTTTTAAAGGGTCAGGATTTAAACTGACATAAGCATGTCATGTCAACAAGCCACTGTAAGATCCCATCGGTGCATAAATTTGTATATATGAGGAGTTTGAGAAAGCCGCGTTTAAAGTATTTCTACTGGTGAAGAACAGGACTGTTTAATATTTTGATATTTGTTCTGCGACGCTAACATATCGTCTGTGAAAATAATCTGCGAGATATACGCGCAGTCGCAAAGTGTTACCGTGGTTACCATTTTTTTTTTTTTTTTTTCTTTACCGTTGTTATTGTTAAAAATAAATAGGAAAATGTTTGTTCTAAAAGATTGAAGTTGTGTTTGATTGCTTATTCGGACTACATGTTTTATAAGGACAAAGCTAGAACTGAGCTGTAAAGCAGATTTCAGTAAGAGGGCGAGGAAGTTAATGTGTGTGTGTGTGATTATGGCAAAGCCTCGAGGGCTATCTGCCTAAGGGGAGGGTTGCCTTCGTGGAGGACTTTCTCAGGGAAACTGCCTCGTATACACGTTACACATGGGGAAAACCACGAAAACGCCCATGCAGCCAGCCCGTTCGCGGGATTCGAACCTCGGACCGAACTACCAGTGTTCAGCGACTTTACCGCTCGGCCGCTGGTGGGCGCGAGGAAGTTAAAGTACTGAAGATAATGGTCCCGTGGTTACAAGTTAGTTATGTAGATTCAAGATTTTGAAGGATTAAGAAATTCCCGGTCATTGAGCAAATTGTTTTAGTTGGAGTCGAAGTATGAAAACAATATTAATAAAAGAAAGAAAGAATACATGAAGTTATAGAGTCTCACTTTCTTGGTAAGCATACACTATGTGAGACTCTAGAAGACTAAGGCGAATTAAACAAAAGGCACTCTTTGCATTTACAAAACCAACCAGCATTTATGGTGTAAATCAAAAGTAAGGAATTCAAATTAAAACAACGTTAAATCTTAAGTTAGCCCAAAGGCTACACAAAAATAATACCGCCTAAGTTCCCTCAAGCCTAAGCCGATGTCACAAGCAGTAATGTCAAGAATAATGCAATGCCAAATACATACTCTATCGAAGAATTTCAACTAATAACTTGGCCTTCATCAGGAGGAACACGCTCTGTCTAAACAATCCAAAAAATTCTTTTAAATACTATCTTTTTCTACCTCATTTGAATACGTGCCAACTAAAATTAGCCCTCTGGCAAGAAAACGGAAAGGGAAAAAGACTAAAGATACTTAACATAAAATAACTGATCAGATAAAATAAATAAACACCTTACATTTTTCCCTGCCAGAATTTAAGTAATCGCAAGAAACGTCTTTTGTTAAGATCTTAAATTTTAAAGAACCATAAGTTAACTTCTTACAAGCAACAGAACTTACAACTAACTTAAAGCTAATCTCACAAGTGGATCACAAACAGCAGGATCTCCATTTAACAGTTTTCTTCAATTTGCATTCACAATAAATCAGCTGTTGATCTTCCTTTAGTCATCTGAATGGAAAAAGGTTTTAGTAGAAAAAAACAGCACATGTTACAGTAATTCAATTCAGTTCAGCTTTTCGGAACCTTTCTTATTTAAACATTTTATCAAAATCTTTTTTATACAATAATATCTGAACTTTCCATTTAAATTTTATCAGAATATTCATGCATTTTATTTATTCTATCAATAAATCTCTTTCTCACTGCTCTCCAGTAAAAAGGATTGAGATGAATGAGCAATTGCCCCTTTTGTATAAGCGGTACAACTCTCTAAGCCACATCCTACATGTTAGAAAATTGGATTCACTGGAAGTCAGAAACACCTTAATTTCAGAAATGCAAAATAATATGCTAATAAAATAGGTGATTAAACTTCTGTGTTAGCTGGAGAGTCTAACCTTTAATTTTATGTACTCCGCTAGCTTAATAAAGTATTTTCTGCCTCTTTTCCCCATGTCGTGGAGATGTACACTGGTGTGCAAAAATTAAGGACGAAACGGTTTTTTCAATATAACTTTGTACAAAAGCTTTAAAAATCAACACATTTAATACCGTAAGATCCCCAATACGTAAGGACGTGAGTAATGTAAGCAACACTTACTAAAAGAGAAATCAGAGGGATAAAAAGAAGCTTTATTGAAAAAGTAGCATGGAGCGCAATGCGACTGAAGGCCGAAACATCCCTGTGATGGGTGTCCAGCAAGAAACATCCGGTCTTTAATAGGGCATATGATCTCCCCTGACTGCTAGGCAGGTTTCACAGCGTCTGCCCATGCTGAGAATGAGGGTGTCAATGAGTAGTTGAGGCATTGCTGCCCATTCGTCTTGCAGCGCCAATCGAAGCTCCGGAATCGTTACTGGTGGTAAGGTACGAGCTGCCAAGCGTCTGCCTAGAAAATCCCATACATGCTCGATGGGATTGAGATCGGAGATCGTGCCGGCCAATCCATACGTTAAATATCCTCACTCTCTAAGAGCTGTTCGGCAGCTACTGTGCGATGACATGGTGCATTGTCGTCCATGAAAAGGAACTGCGGACCCATAGCGCCTCTAAAAAGACGCACATATGGAAGAAGAATCTCGTTACAATAACGGGTCCCGTTGACTGAACCTGCATCGAAGATGTGAAGGTCTGTACGACTACCAAGCATGATGCCTCCCCAAACGAGAACACCGCCACCTCCATACCTGTCCCTTTCAATGATGTTCGAGGGATGATTGCGTCTTCCCCGCTCTCTCCAGATGAGTATGCGATGAGAATCGCTTCTCAGACTGAATCTGCTCTCATCTGTAAAGAGTACTCGTCCTCATTCATTGTCTCTCCAATTCCGGTGTTCCCGGCACCACAGAGAACGCCTTCTCCGATGGGCAGGCGTTAGAGGTACACACCGTACAGGGCGTCGTGCAAACAGACCACCACCGTGCAGTCTTCTGGCCACGGTAAAACGCGATATCGGTCGTCCAGTCGCCTGTGTCGTGTATCTAGCGATTTCTCTCGCTGTCTGCCACCTGTTTCTTCTGGCCTGTAAGGCAATATACCGGTCATCTGCGGGTGTGGTTCCTCGTGGACGATCACTACTAAACCCCCGGATAGCTGTTCCTGTAGTTTGAAATTGTCTCCAAAGTCGTGAAACGATGCTGTGAGCAATTCCGAACTCTGCAGCCACACTTGTCACACTGCGGCCTTCCTCCAAATTCCCAATGATTCGACCTCTGGTAAGAGCATCCAGATGTCGTCTAACAGATTGATTACTCGCCATTTCTCGCTGAGGCAGCAACTCGGTGTGATTTTAACTGCTATACGGCGTGCAATCTCTTTGTCAGAAATACTGATCTTACACCGACAACATGCTTTATACTACTCAGACACTCCCCCATTACGTCTACCTGGATATCTGCGCATGTGCTACCATACATCACCTTACTTAATCTCCTGATTGGTCTTTCTGTCCGCTCTGCCTCTTCGTCCAGCTGATACGCTAATTTTTCAACTTCGTCCTTAATTTTTGCACACCAGTGTAATTGCAAGCATACTCGACGCTTATTCCAGAGGTCCAGGGATCAAGTCCGGGTGAGGGCATTGCACATTTTTCATGTCTCCTGCTTTTTTTTAATACCTAATAACTCTACAAGTCGGCGCCCGAGCTCAAAAAAAGTCGAGGATTAATTAACACCACCAGCATTTGATGACTGGGTCCCCTAATACCTAGTCGCCCTTTAAAAGGAGGAGCAACTAAGGTATTTTCTACTTCTTTTCCGGATGCCTTTATGGTGTAATTGGAAGCTTACTCGTATTCCAGAGGTCCATGTTTCGATTGTAGGCGAGGGCACTGCACATTTTTCAAGTCTCATGCTTTAAAAAAAAAAAAAAAAAAAAAAAAAAAAAAAATCTAATCTGCAGATTTTGTTTTTAACTTAATTTTCTCTTAGTTTTCATACTACAAAATTCTTATGACTATGCAAACATTTACTTTACTTTGAAATATATATTACAATATATTGTATTAAGAAAATTCAGCTTAAACTTTATATCATATCTATATAAGTTGCTTAAAATTACTTTACAATTTTGCCGAATTTTCCTTATATCAGTATCTTAGACTAAAAGAGAATTCCTGTTTTTAGATTAACTTAAAATAAGTATGAGTAAATGCATAGAACAACTGAAATGACCTCACTTGAGGCAAAATTCTAAACTGTGACACTTCTCAACCTAAAACAAAAACTGAATCAGCGAAGAAAAATAAAATTTTACTTATTTTGGTTTTTCGGAATTCCTCCATTCGCTTGAGAAGTCCTCCGACGAGGGGTAGAGTTTTGCTCTCATTCGTCTCCGAGGCTGGGTTTCACCGGCTGGTTAAATTTGGCGTTTCTTTTTTTGGGATTCTTCCCGAAATTTTCCCACTTTTTCACGGTCCTTGAAGACTCTATGGCTCCGCTGCTCGCTTTGTACATTGAGATTATGGTGTCAGATCTGAAATTTCCGCTGAGCCTCTCAGCTGGAAACTTGCTCGAACCGGATCGCTGGAACTCTATATTTTAGAATGTATTTATTTTGAAAAGAATCTGAAACGATTTCAGCCAAGGCTCTTCTTAGACGGACTATTTCTACCCAATTAGAAAAATGATCAACGATAACGAGTAAATATCTATTTTTATTGACTTCAGTGCGTAGGTATGAACCTAATAAGTCTATTCCGATTAATTTATTTTGAAAAGTAGCCTTTATTTGGATACCTGGTCGGGTTTAACATCGTTAGCTAGCTGGCAAATATGGCACGACCTGACATACGCACTTACAAACTTTTGCAACTGCGGAAAATATACCGCCTCGCGAAGTCGCGTCGCTGTGCTGTTTTCCTTACTCTAAGATGGCCTAAGATTGGCGAATTATGCGACTCGTGTAAGATGCATAACTAACTTAAATTCACTAGGGGTAAATAACTTGCATTTATCTATCCCTAGTGAATTTTAGAATAATTGTTCGTATTTCATCTGAAATGTATTTTTTCTCATTAACCCTTTTCACTCCATTGTTCCGATAATGCAACATTTAAAATATCAATATCAGCCTTAAACTAGCTGAGATAACCGGCCTGAATACGTAATTTCGATTAGCATAAAATTGTCGATAACATCTTAATTTTTGGTTCTGTTCCTGATGGCCGTAATATACTGATGTTAATTCGTTCTCCTTCCATACTTTTTCGAAAAGGTCACTTCCATAGGTATCGTAACCGGTCTATTACTTACTTATACGGAGGAAAACTGCTAATCGGAACAGACGTGAACGCTTAACATTGGCACAGCTCGTGAGAGTTAAATATTAATTGAGCTTTTTGTGTCCAACCATTATTGTTGTAGCTTCACCTAGGTGTACTGAGAGTGTAATCCAGTTAACATACTGTAAATTCAGAAAGTTACTGTCTCAAGAAGACTAATTTTGCGTTGTATTATTTTAATATACTCATCAACAGTAGGAAAATTAAACTTTATGTTACACTTCATATTTTCGGTTATATCTTGTGTCCACAGTCAGAATTTAGGAAAACAAAAAGTTACTAATAAACAGGAGTAACTTCTACAGTGAGCAGAACAGAAGTACTTAATTAAATAGACACCCTTAGACATAATAAGTTGACCAAATTCAGTGCATATCCCACTGGATATGCACTGAATACACAGTTAACATACGTACTCAAAATTAAGGGATTAGTGTTCATTATTAGTAGATAGCTACTATTATTATAAATAAAATTAACAGCTTATAAATAAATGAAAATATTAGTTAATCCAGAAACATTAGATAAATATACTAAAACAGATATGAAAGATGGATTCCCGCTATACATTTTTTTTTTTTTTATACTTTGAATTTCTCATTTTTAGCTGTAATAGGCAGGAACTGTCACGCCTTTAAGTTCAACATTCAACCACTTAATCAGCATCCCAGAAAAATCGGAACTGCATAAAGCCCAAGAACAGATGAGTTCTACACTGATAGAAGAGAACTCACAATAGTCCTTACTTTGTATAAAAGCAATCTCTGTTTGATAGATGAAAATTTCATTTGGGAAAGCTTAAGTATTGCTGGATATACTAGCATTTACAAAATAAAGAATATTACTCGACAGTTAAAGAGAAATAAGGTAAAAACAAGAAGTTTTGAGAACTTTTATTAAACTATAAACTGCAAGAATAAAAAAAACTATGGACAATAATAATTATACTTCTGAAAATGTCCATCTAACATGTGCAGCCTAAAATTTTGCTCAAAAATATACAGAATCATCTTCAGATGAGGCTATTTTAAATTTGGGACATTACAGATATTCGGATATATTTTTTAAAATTAATACCAATTAAAAATAACTGTAAAATTAAAATCTACTTTTAATGTTTAAAGGAAAACTATTTCATACAATGAAATGCTTCCCTTTCAATTACATATTCCAAGAGATACCTGAATAAGTATCAACACTGCCTCATATTTTTGGATCCTTCTGACTAGTTAGTTCACAACCAGTTTATTCAATTTTAAAAAGTGGATCTTGAAACAAATGCTTTTGTGCTTAACTAAAATTAAAATTAGGTGAAAATATTGTCAGATTTACTCATATACAATACAGCAGAACTTAACTTTCTGAATTTCTTTTTCTTCCTGCTCATCGTGAAAAATTCTTGCTTGTTCCAAGTAAATTAAGTTTGTTATTAATTAATATTTAAGTTTTTAATTTTCTTATGTTTCAATATTAAAAAACTCAATAGAGTGCAGTACACATTTCAAAACAGTTATTAAATTTATTTAAAACTGTTTGTATCACTGGCCTACAATGTTCAACAAATATGCAGCCTACAAACATTTATGGGAAAGTAATCACACATTGTAAATAGTGTGCGATTACTTTCCCTACTACTGCTCTGCTTATTCTGTAAGTCACTGTTTGGCAATAATAAGTGCTGTATTTTTCAAAAATAGACAACATATGTGATATTATTATGTCTGTCAATACCTTCTCAATGTGAGGAAATTTTGTCTTAGTATGTACAGCAACTGCAGTCACTCTCTTACTATTAATCTTCTGGTGGTTATAACACTGCTTTCTGCACAGTTTTCTTTCTTAATTTTTTTAAAATTTTACCGAGATAAGTATCTTCTGCATATTATTTAATAGAAATAAAAATACATTTTAACCTGTAATAATCTCTTTTGCATAAAAGTACAATAATAATCTTTAAGAAAAATAAAAACATTTTTAATACATAGCAAATTAAACTTTCAAAAATGTAAATTTTATTTATTATACTTCTTAAAATAAAATTTTACTTCAACAAGAAATACTTTTTAACCTGCATTATTTTCAATCTGATATACAATTCAACAAATTAATAAATAAAATTCCTAACAAGATATATGTACTTGAGCTACAGAAAATAAACATAGTATATCCAGATGGGCTGTGATAATTTTCACAAAGATATCAGTTATTTCAGATAAAGAATAAAAAATTGTTCCTCCCTTCCTAAAAAATTTAAACAAAATATCTTAGCATTATGGTGTTTTTATTTCCAAGCCCAAAGCAGCATTAGCCCAGAAGGACTATTAGTCTCGAAACGGCATTTTGTGTCAAGTCAGTAAAAGCTTTGAATCACTTTTCAAATTGTTGCCACCAAATATTATTGTCCTGTATTATATTTAAAGAAATTAAATAATGAAGAATCTGCATGAATATATGTTTCTCATACTGTGAAAAAAACAGCTGCACCTAGAGCCATCAAATTTTGAATAATGTAGTCCTCCACATCATAATGGGCACCGGGAAGCCCACATTTTGAATTTGTTTTATTATCCATTTCATAGTCTGAAAAACTTTAAAGATTTTTTTATTGAAAAAAACTAATGATTTCGAAGCAAGCAGTGGCAATACCGTACGGAATAAAACATCTTTATCTCCAGTGTGTGAGACTGTCTATCAGAAATTCTAAAGATATGCTGTTTCTTAATATTTTTAGCCTAAATGCTCTTGAAATGTGTTTGTGTGTGTCAATGCAAAAAAAAAAAACGCCCCTTAGGGCATAATATAGAATATTTTTTTATTCATTTATTTATTTATTTTTGTGTAGAGGTAAAGAAAAAAAGGGCCACCCGTAAACATGTAGATAAATCAACAAACAGATTAAAATCTTGTATAAAGCCTTGACTTGTGACTGCCATCTCTACATGAGGCATAGATAAATAAAAACTTTTGAGTCAAATATGGTACAAGGAGAAGACTAATGAATGCACAGAATTCATTCCTGTAATTTACATTCGCACATTGCAACTACAGGTATACACGGGTGCTTGGCAAAGAACTAATAGGAACATCAACTACAAGATTATATTTCAAAAACTTATCCAAAATGGCAAAGCACAGGATTAAATTTTTCCCCTTTGCTTATGGAAGTAAAAATTGAAACTAGATAATAATCACAAGTACATCAGTTCTGGATTAAATCTCTGATCAGTGGTTACTTACTAAAAAATATTTAATTTGATTTAAAAAGTTCAGTGTGTAGCTGAAAAATACAATTACTTTGTGATTACTAGAAGTGGTATTCATATATAAGGCATAATGCAATGTAATGAGCAGAAACTAGTACCATAAGAGACGTTTACTCATACTAAAATAACAGTTTGTAATTTGTTTAATGTCCAAGAAAGACTAGCACGAATAGATTTAAAAGCTCTGATATCAATGATGAACTTATGTCAGATTAGTTATTCATAATAAAATATTAATTTACATTAATTAATAATTTGCCTATTGTTAAAAAGTATTTTTCTTACTGTTCAGTTGTTGAGTTATCACTACATCTAAGATAAATATTCATATTAAAAAAATTCATTTAATTTTCCTAAAGCAATTCTTTAAGAACTTTTGATTTAATTCTACTAGAATTTATACTGTGTTTGGAGAGAAAATATCCTACCACAGATCCTTAGAAATATGTGATAATTAATTAGTATCTATCAGTTATGTGATAACATATGCTTGTCCAAGATTATCATAAGAAGTTGTCAATTGATTCGACACGTTGGTTAGAAGGTTTTCAAACTTCGTCATATCTGGTTACCATCACGAGACTAATCTCATGTGAATCTCATTTCAAGAATTTGTGTTATGATGCCGACAAATTAATAAAGCTGCAGTTCATGACTTTATTAAATGCACAGATGGAAAAGCTGCAGTTGATGACTGAATAAATAAGTAGATTACTATGAAGGAATCCAGAAAGTTGCTTTTAGATCATCATAAATACTTACCTCTCTATGCCTGCAGGCAAAAAATAAAAAAAAGTACTGCAATAAAAATATTTTGAATTTTTACAACCAAACAGTTCCCTTTTGATAGTCCCTATGTTTCCTATAATTTCTAAGCACTGAGTCACTTGAAAAGCTTTGCGGTTTTTCAAATCGAAGAGTGTTTGCTTCTAATTATTTTATTACTGCAATAAAAAGTGATCTTGATTGAAGTAGATGTTTAAATATGGTTTTTTGATGCCTATGCTGCATAATTCTAGCATGTGTTTGTGGCATAATTTTTGTTTCAGTGAAGTGATTAGAACAGAAAAAGTTCATTTTAATCATATTATACTCTTTTATTTTAAAAAAGAAAAAAAAAAATATAACCAGACTGCTTCTAAAATTTGTGCCATATATGGACAAAGTGCTGTTTCTGATGGCACATTTCAAAGGTGATTTCAGAACTTTTCAGCACAGAGATTTTAGCCTCAATGATGATGTCCATTTTGAATGACCAATTTCTGCAAACAAGGACCTATTAAAAGTAATAGAGTTCTATTACTGAAAATCCACATTTTTCAGTTTAGGAACTGTTAAACAGACTAACTATTTCAAAAAGTATAGTACATAATCATTTGAAGAAGAGAGGTATGTAAGCTGGTATGGTGTACAGGTACCCGATACTTTAACAGAGCAGAATATGCTTGTTTGAATTTGAGCATGTGATTCTTTGCTGAAAAGAAAAAAGTAGGTCTCTTTTGAAATGCTTCATAACTGAAGAACAGAAGTGGATGCTATAAAATACAGTTACAGGAGAAAGATTATAGGGTAAGCCAAAACAGCATCTTTAGTAACGCTAAGAGGAGATTACATCCCAAAAAAGAAATGCTTAGTGTATGGTAGGACTACAAAAGAATTGTATGCCATGAATTTCTGCCATCAAATTAGATAAGAAATTTGGAAAAACACTGTTCCTAAATGGCAATTTGAAAACTAAAAATCAAAGTAAAGCACCCACAACTGACCAATTGACAAGGTGTCGTCTTCTATCACAACAATGCTGTAATATTTTGTTATTTAACAAATAACTATATTTATTATTGAAGTGGCAACATCATATTTGTATGATTGTTGCTCAGCAACATAAGAAATTGTTAAAAAATTTTTATTTTGAAAGTTTACCAGCTAGTAGATGTATGAAAAATTTTTAACTAAAAGATTGCATTTAAATTATCTATCTCCGTAAACTAAAAATAAAATTGGTACTATTCCGTTTTGAGGACCATAAAAAATCACCAAACTATTGTTGATGTCAGTGCTGCCAAAAATAATTGCGGCAACCCTAATGCAAGAAAGGAAGTGCAATAGTAAATAACTATCTAAAGATTAGTTTTAATTTAGATGAAAGGTTAATTTCATATAATACTTTTTATTATTATAATTTATATAAAAAAGGCTAAACATAACTGAATGGAAGCATACGAGTAAATATCTATTTGAGATCATCATTATAAGTTATATAAAAAAAAGCGAAACATACTGAATGGCTTCCTACATCGCTACCGAGTTATAGCTAAAGCATAATTTCATCTCGTTGGTTGTTCAAACATAATTTTCCATAATGAATGGTGCCTTTTCTTTGAAAAAGTTCTCGGTAAAGGGCAGAACCGTCCACTTATTTGTTTGGCGCTTTTTACAAGGGTAAAAACAATTGGATTTTTGCCAATTTTCTTTTACTTTTTAAGTGAAATAGGTGCAGTGCCATTTTTGTGCAATTCTGGGATTTTTTTTTTTTTAAATGAAAATAGGTCGATGTGTACATGGATTGCAGATTTTTCATCATGGGCAATTACCAATTGTTAAATCAAATATCAAAAAAGATTTAAAAATTAAACTAGTACTTCAATGGCATCTTAAGAAATATAGAACTATCTAAACTTATGCAATTTGAAATCAGCGGGTACACTAGATTTGGCGCGCTGTTAAATGGGCATGTTTGCTACATTTGCGCTTTTGCACACACATTTTCGCTGCAATTTTTTACAGTCCTCAAAACAGAATAGTACCATAAAATTTATGTTTTATTAAGATTATCTGTTATTTTGTCAATTACTGCAAAATACATTACTGCGTTATAAATTTGGAGGTTCCACCGAGATACTGGAAATTAAGAGCACAATTTTCAGCTTCGATGGTGCTGGTCTCCTAATCCCAGAAAGTTGCTGAATTTTTTAGAACAAGTTTGCCGAGTTTGTTTATTTCAAGGAAAAATGGATGTCAGAAGTCTGGTGTTTTAAAGCCAGATTTTGAAGCGGATGATTCAAAGATTATCTTCTGTGCTTCTATATCTCGTGTCCGAGCAAAGAATTGTCAAAACAAGACACTGCTGATCTTCGAAGATAAGATTAACTTTTGGTTTCGTAAAAAAAGAAAAAAAGTGTTTATTGAATTTTAGTATTTTATTTCAGAATTATATTTAAATAGTAAAAATTTTTGTGTAAAATAACTGATACTAAAAATATTAGAAGCAATTTATAATTGATATTTGTGGTAAAGGAGTATTTTAAAATTATTATTTACGCTTTACTATTATTTGTTTTGAATTCTTTTGTTGATAATTGATATATGTAAGCCATTTATGTAAAAAAAAAAAAAAAAAAAAAAAAAAAAAAGAACTTCTAGCTGAGTTTTTGAATTTGTTGCCAAGCAGGCGCATGGAAAATAAGTAGTAACGTCAAACTGACGTAGTGTGATTTGATTACACTGTAGAATTGGCAAAAGTCTTTTCTTAGTTCTCACCATCCAGGCGTGTGGTAGATAGTAACGTCATACCGACGTATTACAGATTGTATATTACAAAAATTGTTTTTGTTACTGCCAACCAGGCATGGAGATAGATAGTAAAATCGTCAAACTGACATATGTAAAATTCCATTGTATTGTCTGTCAAAGGTGTTTATATAGTTATAGGTAACGAGGCTGTGAATAGTGAGTTAAAACATCAACTCGGCTTAATGTTATTTTATTTTAATTCTCTCCAATTGGTTAGTGTTAATTTTGATAAATTAAGTCTCACCAGAAATTATACATTTTTAATACAAGTACGATCTTTTAGATTCAATTTTAAAAGAAAGCCTATCAAAGGTAACTTGTTCAACATGTCATTCTTACCTAGAAGTAAAAAACAGGATTTAAAAGTACTGGCAGAAGAGTTAAGTTTAACCGCGAGACCTGAATTTAAGATGAAAACCAAATGCCAAATGAAACCAAATGAAAGCGTGAATTGCGTATTTTCAAATGATGATTTGTTAAAGACATATACAACTAACGGTTTAGTTAATGGGTATGAAATGCCTATTCTTCGAGACAGAGGACCCACAGTAGATGCTATTTCTCGAAAATACATAGATAATGCAAAAATGACTGGAGAACATGTCTGGGTACAATATATTTTAAATGATAATTTAGGGTGTCTGTTGTTAGCTGAAATTAATATTAATTGTGAACTTGATCATATAAAGACAAAGGCAGCTGTTGTTACAAGTGATCCTGGCAGATATGTACTGGGTAGAAAAATTGGTCAGTTATTCAAAGATAAACAATCATTAAATTTAGAAAGGATAAATACGGTTTTGATATGATCTCAAGTAAAACGATCTCGTGAAGAAGATCGAAGTAGAGACACCAAAATGGGAAAACAAGAACTGTCTGTTATTGAGACTGATGAAGATATTTTACTGCAAGCTGATGAAGAAGACAAATAAATCTAGAAAATAATTAATATTAATTCTAAGGAATTAATTGAATATCAACATCAAAACAAAGATCTAGCCTCATTGCTTACCAAAGCTAAAAGTGAAAATTTCAGCAAGACAAATGATTTCAAAGTAAAAGAAAATGGGTTGTTGGTGAAAAAGAAAATAGATAAAAGTGGAAATGAAAGGGAATTAATTGTTATTCCTGAAAAATATATGGAACAAATGCAGAACTACACAACTTTGATGCAGAACCAAACAAATAATAGCTCTAAAACTCAGGGTAATTTGGTCAATACTCACCTTCCTAAAAGTCAAGCCTCTGTCAATACTTCACAGAAATCAGACAAACAATTTAAGCATTCATCTACTGATGAGAAAACTGAAGTTATTGATATGGAAGTTGACTCACCTTATTTGCTTGGTGATTCATCTTCTATGGATAGTGTGAATGATTATTCCCCTACAGGTTCCCCAGTTCCTTCTTCTCCAAAAAGCAAAGAAGTGTTTGATCATTTGTTATCAGCAGATCAAAGAACTTCTGATAAAAGAACTCATGAAGGTGCTTCTAAAGCTAAGAAATTAAAAATACGTTCAGAGTGTACGTCAGAAAACTCAATAAAGAGGCACAAACATGATAAAGGATACTCAAAGTTGCCACATTCAATGAGAATGCAAGTAACAGATCAGAACAAAAGTTCATCTCGCAAGGAGCAAAAACTATATGCTTCTTGCAAAAGAACTGGCAAAATTAAACGATTCTCAGTTAAAAATTGTAGATGAATTGTCAAGTTCTGCAGTTGAGATGCAAGTCAAGGAGAAACTGTTTCAAAAGCCTATCCTTAATGCACCTGATTTCAATAAGGAGTTTATTTTGAAAATGCTTCAAACTCTGGTATGGGTGTCATTTTAGCTTAAAAAGATGAATGAGACAATGAACATCCAGCATTATACCTCAGTAAGAAGCTTACAGAAACTGAAGAAAAGTACTCTACCACAGAAAAGGAATGTGCCGCCATAATATTTGCTAACTTCAATGTTATTTAGATGGGCATACTAAATTCCTCATCATGACCAATCATAATCCCCTAGTTTGGCTTAAAAATAATGGGAGTTAAAATCCACGACTTAGAGATGGGCACTAGTACTACAACCCTACAATTACACGGTCTTTCATCAAAGTGGTAAAAACCATAAAAATGTAGACGCATTAAGTCATACTCCCTGGCTTGATTAAATAATTTATTTCACTATATAGATAAAAAATATTTTGTTCTTTCCTTTCTTCCATACTGTATATTATTATATTACATGCAGTATTTAAATTATGTATTGTGTTGATAATCTGCTGTTTCAAAAAAAAAAAAAAAAAAATTGTAAACTTTATAAAAATATAAATTAAAGTTTATCTGAAGGGGGGAGGTTGTAATATTTTGTTATTTAACAAATAACTACATTTATTATTGAAGTGGCAATGCCATATTTGTATGATGTAACCATTGCTCAGCAAAGTAAGAAAAAATTTTTATTCTGAAAGTTTTACTAACTAGTAGATGTATGAAAAATGTGTAACTAAAAGACTGCATTCAAATTATCTATCTCCGTAAACTAAAAATAAAATTTATGATTTACCAAGAAGATTATCTGTTATTTTGTCAATTACTAAAAATACATTACAATGATCAGCACTGCATTTTCATGAATGTCAGACAAAAACTTAATTGAGTATGACTGGGATGTTTTTTTGTCACCAACCATATCTCCTTATATCTAACTTAACCCTCCAATTTTCCTCTCTTAAGGTCACTTCAAAATTCTCTGAACATCCTAGAATTCACTTTTCTGGAGACTGCCAAACAGCATGTAAATAACTTCTTTACAAACAAACGAAATGAAGTTTTTTAAAAAGAAATTTTTCAGCTGCCGGAAGGATGCTAATAGTCATAGATGATAATGGTACTTATGTGATTCAATGAAATTTTCTTCCGTTTTTGAACTGCTTTAATTGCATCTATAATTTATATATATATTAAAAAAAAAGAAATTTTCAGATGTTCTAATATTAGATAAAGTCTGAGATCCAGAACCATCAGGGCTTCAATGATTCCTAACAATTCCAGATTTGGGAAATTTCTATATTTTAGATCATCAGTTTAAACCTAGGAAAATGACATGCAAGCATGGCAACATTGGGATAAAAAAAACTGAGTACCCTCAAAATCGCTTAAGGGCTGGAAGTTTTTTCTGGCCCATCAACAAATATGTCAATCAATTCATTAGCATTGGTTACCGCCCCACTTCCTAGCCAGCACTGTGTTTGAATGTGACATGCCTGCAGGGAATTTCAGCTAGTGAGGAGAAAAATGGCATTTATGGCACACCTGCCCTTTTTTTACTGAATATTATATTTTTCACTTTTAGATTTTTAGCGGGAAAGATAGTTCTTCTTGTGACTTTAAATATTTATTATTTATATGTTTATTTACTAATTGGATTGGTAGTCTGGAGGCAATGTTGCTAGAAACGTTTAAGAGAAAGCAGCAAGAGAAGGATTGAAAAGTCACAAAAAGTAGTAAGAAACGTCAGAGACTACATGATGTTTTTATGATGTTAGAGGTATGTAAGCTCACATTACCTCTGACGTCATCACAAAGTCCAGTCTCCATAAACTATTACGTTATGGAGTATAATTTGATTTTTTTCTTATTTTGTATACGACGTCAGAGATATGTGATGTCTTATATTCATAAGCTCACATGAACTCAGATGTTATCAAGTTCCATCTATTATGGATTGCAACTCTATAATTGGTCATCATACTATATATATTAGTTTTAATGAAAATGTTAAAACCATATTGTTAATTTTCCATTCCTTAAATCTCTATTTCTTCCTTTAATTAATTCTTGGTTAGTTATAGATTGTTATTTTTTAATTAATTTGTTCATATTCATTGATAGGTCCTTTCTTACATTTGGATTGTTAAGAGTATAATTCTTTGGAGATGGTAGTTTACATTTTACTTGCTGTCAGTTCACATTTACATGCTTTTATCTTACCTCTTTTAATTCTTTTAACCAAGTCTCAAACTTGGGCAATTTTAAGCAACGCATTTCGAAAGAAGGTGTTAAATTTTTTCATGTTACTTATAATTTATAATTTAATTAACACGAGCTATAAACTGATTTTGAAATCCTATTCACAGATTATCAAGATATCAAACAAAGCAATCGATTGAACACAGGAAAATAGCAAAAACTTCTCTTGAAAATTGACACCAGATGTGTTCATAGACTATCACTGCAGGATTTCCAGTTGCCAATTTTTATTAAAATATAAATGTATTATTATTTTTTATTATAAATTAATTTCAATAGATACATTGTATTAACAAATACATATTCTATAATTTTACTAAACAAATTTTAAGGCACCAAAAAGTGGCACAAAAACGGTGAAGTTGCAAAAATTTGCAAAGTCGCATAGACATATATTTTAGTGAAATAAGTTTGGGAAAAGTAGCAAATTTGTGAAAATTCGCAAGATCTGGCTGCACTGCCTGGAGATTGGGATATTAGATCTTTCTGAATATTGGGGGCCTAGAATTCATATTATATTTTGTATTAACTTTTCATAATTTGCATTGGAAATCTCCCGAGTTCGAGACGGGGTATTAAATTAGAATGTGTTTAAAACACGTTACTAAATTGTGAAATGATGATATTCAAAATTAACAAAGTTTTGCCCAAAAATTTTATGTTGAATAACTTAACCTCATGACTGAAAATTTAGCTGATGTTAATTACTTATGTTAAAATGATTGTTATAGTATTTATATTCACAAGTCAGATAGATGTATTAGAAAAAGTGTAAAGATGACAAATGTGTAATATTATATCTTAGATTAACATTACACATAAATAAAATAATTTAAAGGAATAAAAAAAGTCACTTATAAAACACAACAGATATTATTACAGTCTAAGCAAATACTGGCCACTGTAAAAATTTACATAACTGAATAATACATTTAAAAAGGTTGTAACGTCTTTTCTAAAATATACATGTAACAAGACATTTGGTACACCAAGATCAGTTTATGTTTACAGGAGGTGGTGGTTCAGGAATCAACGAAGAGAAAAAGGCAGCAAGGAAAGTCAGAGGTGAGAAAATCTGATTATTGTTGACTAGATCAGGATTCTGAGCATGAGGTGGTTCCTCCCCATCCATTGCTGCCTCCAGTTCATGGCCATCATGCAATTCCTATTGTAAGCAAATAAACAGAGAAAGAAAGATTTAAGTATGCATGTATACAAATATATGCATTCATATTAAGCATTACCACTTCAAAAATATATTAATTTTTATACGTTAATAACCAAGCCTCACTATTTGCACATGTCAGCCATACTGAATTGATACAGATGTTTTATTTTGCTCTGTTTTCCCTAACAGTTCAATATTCCTCCAGTTCCTGTTAAAGTAAAACCTCTACTATTTTTATATATAGAAAATATATTTTTTAACCCTAGAAAAAGAAAGAGTTGTGGAGACTTTATATTTTTTAGAACCCAAAAAATCTGACAAATTGAAAGGGTTACTGGAATTCAGTTCATTAGGTCTTCCAATGCTAGCTGCACATGCTACCAACACATCACAACAGCAAACGGAAGGGCACAACACAGCATACTTAAATAGTAACAGTAAATTAATATCTAGCACATTTTAGTTCAGGTGCCACTATACTGATACTAAAACTTAAGATGCGAGCAAATGTGAAAAACTGACTATACTTCTCTGGAACTTGAATCACAAAATTTATGAAGCTAGCTGGGCATGTTAACAACTACACCATGAAAGCAGACACAGGGATAGGCAATAAATCCTCCCATTTTTGCTCCTTAGCAGTAATCAAATACAAGTAGCAGTGAATTATTATCTACCACATTTTAGTTCAGGAGCCACAGTAACAGATACCTAAATTTTTACACATTAGCGAATGTGATAAATTGACTGTACTTTCTCTGGGATTTAAACCAGAAATCTTGCAATGCTAACTGAATATGATACCACTTACATCAAGAGAACAGCCACAATGGAATGGGAAAATTCCTAAAAGAGTTAACAAACAGTTTCAGGAAAATAATAAATTAATACATCTATCTCATTTATTTTTTTCTTTTCAAATGTTTAAAAGTGGAACTGGAAGATATTTAAACCCTGAACAATAGTCACATACAAAGATTTATTTGCATTTCCTCATAAATATTCATCTAACATAACAATTATTTATGCATTATACAGTTAAAAGCAATTTTACTATACATAATAAAATAATTTTGAATAAAAAAGTTTCTCTTACTGCATTAATCTACAAATGAAGATATTCATTTATGTTTTAGTCTTCTTTATTTTTCTTATCTATACATTTTATGAATGCTAGAATATTCATTACATTTGTATGAAACATATTTATAAAATATGATCCCCATAGCATTCACTTTTAAATGCCAATTGCAAATTGATTTGCTGATCTAAAAGAAAAAAAAAAAAACACTAAGCTCAGTAGCTTAAACAGCCCTAATGGGCCAAGGCCTGCAGTACCCCGAAATCTGCTTTCTTGACCATGGGTCCCGGGATACGTAAACATATGCCCTGAACAAGTGGTCAGCTTGTCGTCGGACCCCAGTGTTTATCTGTTTTGCTGTTCTTAATGTAGGTATAAAATCTTAGATATACATCAAAAAGTGCAAAAACATTTCTGAATAGGACAACAAATGAAAGAAGTATTATATCACTGATAAACAAAAAAAGTTAAGCACCCAAACTGAAAGAATGCAGGAAAATGCAACTACTTGCAATCAGATAGTGCGTCAAAATTAGGATCCGAGTAGTGAGTGTTTCATTGACAAGCACAGTGCTGAAAATTAGCAAGATTCTGACATAGCATAAAATTAAATAATTTTTAATTTTCGTAAAAGCAAAGATTAAGAGAAAAAAGAATGCAGTAAGCATTTTTATACACAATTTCATTTTCTGAATGATTTTATATTTTAAATAACTTTCCACTATAGAAAAAAAAAAAAAAAAAAATTTCCAGACATATTTTTGATGATAAAAACCAGCTTATGCCTGCAAATGGTAAATTTGAATAAACATGAGATATTCCATATTTTTAACATAAAAGAAGGAATTTAGCCATCCCATTGATTTTAATTTTGATTTTCTTTGTGCTAGAGAAGAAGATGTTAAAAATGCACACATGTAGTTCTTTTCTTAATTAACATTTTTGCTTCCTTGTATGAAGTAAAATGGAAGTATTATAATATTGAAAAATTTCAGGTACAATCAAAAGTCTTTAATCCGGACCTCAAAGCTACAAACTTTCTGCGCATGCGTGAACGCATGCACATAATACCTTTACGCATGCGCGTTTAATGTATAACGGACGCTATAAGCTAAGCTAAAATTATCTATTTCAGTTAATGTTGCAGATTGCGTTGTTCCTTAATCTTCTAATTGGATCTGGCTTATTATTTTTGCAGACTGTTAGAGCAATTTTATAAAAGTAAGCTTGAACTTTCGATTATGTCAAAAAGAATTTCTGATTCTGGAGCTACCAAAGGATCTACAAAGTGAAAGCATGTTACGATGTCCATCAAACAAAAAGTGGAATTGCTGCAAAAAATGGATAAAGGCATATCCCTTGATTCTCTAACATTCTGAAATATGTTTATCAATTTCCCGCTGCTCTGCGGAGGAGGGGAGTAGCGGCGCACAATGAACCGGAAGTTTATCTGCCGACACTATTTTTATCTTCAAAGCAGATGTTTTTATTTTATTCGGCTTATAATTCCTTACTAAATGTAGTATTTCATCTCGATGTACTCTGTCTTTGATATGATTTAAATCAAATTCCTTGTCATTATAAATATCATGAGTACAAATCAAATAGTTTTCTGGTTCATTTCTTTCAAGGCGTGCATGCGTAAAGCATGCGCCCGTTGAAAGAAATGTTTAATAAAGTAAACAAATAAATATTAAGCCTTTTTTTTTTTTGTAAATTTTGATACCCTTTAGATCATAATTGCTCTTTGTTTCATAAATTACGGTTTCATATTTTTAAATTTATAATTTCTGCATGCCATCTTACTAGATTTAAACTGATGATCTATAATCCGGAAAAACAGATAATCCGGAATCGCCGAAGTCCCGATGAGTCCGGATTAAAGACTTTTGACTGTATCATATATCAACGAAAATATCCATTTAGATCATCATCGAATGTAATTTAACGATGTTTTTGGGTGATCTGTAAGGACAAAATAAATTACTTTTTTCCCCAAAAAAATTATAAAACTGATTTAAAATTAATTTTGAAGAGATTTGTTTGTGGTGTCTGTACGTATGTACGTTCGTATGTATGTATGTATCTCACATATTTTAAAAATGAAAAGCCTCATAATGTTGAAATTTTGTATATAGAGCTGCTATAATATGTAGATGTACGTACACCTCCTATTTTGGTAGCAATCAGCTGCTGCAAAAGTATATATGTATATCCACTCAGTCAACTTGGCTCAGTTTCTTTATTTCTTAGATATTTGTAAATTGTGCATTTTTTTGCTTTAAAAACGATTGAATCATGTTGTTCTTATCTTCTGATTATATTAAGATTTTTAAGCCTTAATTAACCTGCATACAATAATTGTGTAATTATCAACAATTTTAAAAATTTTCAAGTGCAGCTAAGCCTAATTTTTGATTACGACAGCAGCCATACTTGTTTACATTTGAAGCTTGGCAGAATAGTGGATTTATTACCAGTCTAGAGAAACTAAGCTTTGCAATAACAAAGTAACATAATCTTTTATTATCATTTAAATTATTAGCTTGCTTTTTGTACAAACTGTAATTTTAATTGTAAATTTTTTTAAAACTGTTTTATCCATACTTGCTGTTTTATGTTTTTTCTACATCTTTCAATTTTTGATGAAAATATTTTGAATTTTTATATATTTTTGCCTTGCCACGAAGTGAGAACAGAATTAATTAGTAGTGCATGCACATTAGGTAAGCGGAGCTGAATTGTCTGTGAAAAACTGTTTCCTTTTTATTTATTTAATTTCTTTTATACATTGTTTTAGATTCATTATAGTATTTGAATAGAACTTGTGGTAATTCTTCAGATGATATAATTTTTTTTTCACTCTGAGTTATAAAATGAATGAGATGTAATGCTGTTAAATGAACCTAGTGCTAAAGTGTCACTATCGTAAATAAATATAGTGAACTTTAAAGACTACATTTATTCTATTGTGGTTTATGCACTATTGACAAAGTAGATTTAATTCAAAATTCGTTAACCGTTAATTCAATATGTTTAAATGAAATGCAGGAAAATTGCGTGTAATTTAATATTCCGTACAAGGAAATCATGTGGTGTACACACCAGATTTAAAAAAAAATAATCATCTGCTTGATAAGATCTATGTGCATTCAGCCCATACATCAATTCTTTTACAGTTATCGAAATGATAAATATTACTTCATTGGCACTCTGATTCTGATTAGCTGCAGCTCCTTCATTTAAGTTATTCCGAACATTGGGATTAACCTCCACATTATTTCTGTTCCTTGGTATTAAAGGTGCTTCTGAATGAGCTACTGGATTTGGCCTCCGAACAAACCACCCTTCTTGATACCTATAAAAGAAGTACCATGTAAAATATGTAAATATGAAAAACAGTACACAATTCAATATCAGAATATTATCAGGACATAATTTAATAATTTAAAAGTATATAATATTTTCACTTTATAAAATTAAAGACCTTTTATCAAACAGGAATATATACAGGGTTTATACACATTTCTGCACATGGAAATTAAGTACTTTTAAAATTATGAAAAAAATTACAGACCTATCATCAAATGGGAGCTGAATAAATTCAATCAACTTATGTCCGAACTCTGTTTTTGTAATAACCCTCTAAGAGTAAAGTAGATCCGTAAGTACGATTCATTCTTATTAAACATAATTTAATAAACATAACTATAAAACAAATTTGAGAATAATATCCACTTTATAAAATTTATCAGGTAGCATTAAATATTTTACACATATAATAGTTGGGCATATTTGAAAGAAGATTAGGGTCATTTTATTTACGTTTTATTAACAGTTAGCTTTATGTTGATTTTTTCTTTTATGTCTCATTTTGCCATGTACTTTAGTCTAGAGGTTTAGTAAATAGTACGTAGATTTTATGTCAAATGGCATAGGTTAAAGTGAGAAATAAAATCATTATCAGCATGATTCATAACAGAAGACTGGCTGCTGTCAGTGCTGCTGCTTGCCTAGAGAGAGATCTGTTGATCAGAACAAACCTGAAAGCCTGATGTAGTTTTGAGGTTGGCAAGCTTTGAAAGTTAGTAGTGCTCCATCTGTCTGATGCAGTTGGTGTTATAGCTTCATAAAGAGTTCCCGGAATTGTAGGCTAGTTAATACATTTTAAGGCTCTAATAAGTCCCTCATGCACCAGAGGCGATAAATTGTTTTGCATTATTTTAGTCTCACTAGATGCAAAGAATAAGTTTTACATTAATTTTTACATTTTTGTGCTGTATCTGTAGCAACAACATATGACAAAATATTTATACGACTTTTTAATTTGAAGACTTCCCAGACATTTTGGCTTAATTTATATAAATTTTCTTCTCTTTAAACATTTCCTAACAATTAAAATTCTGTTTCAATACACAAACCAATGTTTTCACTAGTTTCTGTGTACTCTATGTCCTAATTTGTCAGTCTCTTATCAGTGTATGTAATGAGGTTTTACTTGATCTGGTAAAAGTTAAATAGTCCAAAACCTATTATAGACATGAAGTGAATTATCGCTATATCTGAAAGTAACTACAAAGTCATATAAAGGTTTAAATAAACCTTTTATTTAAAAAGAACTTACAACATATAGGCACGTTCCTATGTTGGCAAACTCAACTACAGCTTGTGGTGATGCAATTAAACAGAAACAGTCAAATTCCAACTAAAAATGTGGACTAGTAGTCAAAGGCTACACAATTTAATTTTAATCTAAGCTGACTCAGTAACTCTATCATTGTAACAAATTCAAATGTTAGCGGAGATAATGCAAAGATGAAAAATTACAAATTATCAGAGCTGGCAGAAACTACTGCAACATTTAAGTGGAGGGCAAAAACACTCTGTCTTTCAGTCCCAAAACCTCAGCTTAAAAACTATTTGATTGACTTATGATGAGGAAATGGAAAGGGGAACTTATAGTAAAGGCTAAAATTATAAAACACTGGTTAATTTGCATAATAATAACTGTACATATCATCGATGAATAATTTTCTTTATTTATTCAGTTTGTTCCTTCAATTTGTTTCCTCTTCACTTTAGAATTTTTGGAATTAATTAAAAATTTCTATTATTCTAAAAAAGCAAATGCATTTAGAATGTAAAGAAAAAGCTGATAAATATGAAATGATGTATAGTAAGGTCTGGTTTCAGGACCCATGAGGAAGAATTTTTAAAATTTAGAATCCACGGAGATTGCATCAGGTGGGAAAATGCCTTGCGTCAGCCCTGTGTATGATCCTTTGAGACATATAAGGTGAATCTTTTAAATTGTCAGTTTCTAATTTCTTTATTAATAGAATTTTTTTATATATAAATGCTTGTCCATGCAAAAAGATTAGAAACATTTTTGATATTTTCGGTAAAAGTTTACAATTGGGTGCCCCTTGTTTTTTGACGCCAAGATCGGTACCAGGAAGGCACAATTTCAAGATGGCCACTACACAAAACCAAAAGGAAAAGTCAATGAATTGCACAAACTCTGTGTCCATGTACACATTGATTTGTTTTCACTTAAAAAAACATCCCAGAACTGCACAAACTAGGCATTGTGCACTGCCTTAAATTTGTCCATGTACACATCAATCTATTTTCTTTTTAAAAAAATCAGGAAGCTAAAACAAGGTGGGTCTGTAAATCTTGCCTTCAAATCCTTCTAATCTTTCCAAGTTGCAATGTTTAAAATCCTAAAGAAAAATTAGCCCTTTCAATTCTGCAAGAGAAAAAGGCTAGAAATATTGTGGGGGGGAAAAAAAAAAAAAAAAAAAAGAAAGAAAAAAAAAATCAGTGGGAAAAGTGTAAAATTAATTTTATAGAGAAAACTGGTACATATTCTGACAATTCTGAATATTCCGAGACAATTACATGAGAAAAATTCTTACCATGAAAAAATTAAAAGGAAGAAATTTTTAATTAATTATATAGCTATTTTGCTTTTGCTATGAATTGTTTTGTAAACTGTGCTTTATAGCATTTATTACCTTGTTTATTTTTCAGATTAAAAATACTATATAAGTCACCAAAATGGAAAGTAATGCCAGTTTATAATATGACAACAAAAGAAAATAAAAATGTTTTATTTTAATGCTATTTCTTAAATGTAATTTAAATATATTACCATGATTTTACTTAAATTTATCAATGTTATAATGTTTCCAAAACAAATCGTCGAAAAATTCTCAGATCTACGAATGAAAAATTTTCTATAGAAATTCTTAGTTAACAGCTCACACTAGCTGTGAAATAAATACTTTTCTTGCAATTGTTCTTTAGACAGTAAGTCTTAAATGATAGATACCCAAGTGAAATTAAGAATCAGAATTTTATAAAAATACGAAATATATATAAGATCATAAATTATTTTTTAGGGGACAAAAACTTCATTTTAAATGCTTATTGAAATTACATGTGTATTCAAAAACCATATAAGGTCATAAATAATTATTGCTAAAAAATGTGAAGAACCATAAAATTATACTTACAAAAATGCAATGACTGCAAAGACAGCAACAATCATCAACCTTTCAGGAGTCGAATAGAAATAAACAACAAGGAAAAATATTAAAAAGCGAGAACACAGAAACATATGGTCTAACCAATCTATGTTTCCTAAGTCATCATTTTCTTCTATAATCTGTCCTCCTTGAGCATTCATTCTTTGGTTTGCAGGCCTTGGTATAGGGGTTTCATTAGGGACAAAATTAGAATTATTTTGCTGAAAATTTGCCACATCTCGGAAAGCAGGATTGCTTCCTATCATAGCAGAATTGCTTATACTGAAAAAGGAAATTATAAACATAAAAATATTAGAGAAACAAATTTTACATCTATTAATAACACCTGTAAAACATACAGCAATTAAACAGTTATCCGTAAAGTAATACACTTAAATAGTATTTAGTACCCTATTTTTTAAATATAGTAATTTGCACTATTGATTGAGTTCTGCAATTAGTGATGCATTAATGGACTCTTCATCACAGGCCATATAAATGGAGCTCTTCATAACCTGACTTTCAATGTTGTTATCATCATGAGCCAATGTTATCATCATCTGCAAAGATCTGCAGCACAGTTAACTGCAGAATGCACAACTAAGCAATCAAGAGATCCAAGATGTCAACCGATTGCCAAACACGAACAGGTACCAAAACTTCTAAAGGGCACACACACAAAAAGATAATATTGAGCCTTGGGCAAGTCCTTGGACCTCTCCTATCATACTGGTCAGAAATAAAGATGGTTCAACTAGATTTTGCATTGAATATCACCAGTTGAACGATGTCATGAAGAAAGACAGCTACCTTCTCAATAGATTTGATAACATTTTGGATACTCTTCTCTGGTTTTCAACACTGGATATAAAGAGTGGATATTGGCAGTTAAGAGATACACCATGATGACTGAAAAAAGACAGCATTTACTACCAGACAAGGACTTCGGCAGTTCAAGGTGCTGATGCTGTTTCGATTATGCAATGCACCGGCAACAGTCGAACGCGCTCGAGAAGACCGTGTTGAGAGGTCTTTCTTGACAAATGTAATTTTTTCATTTACATTTTGTTTGACAAAATGTAAATTGTCTATTGGCAAATTTCATAATGATAAATCATTCTTGTCACGAATGTTATAAAAATGTATCTTTACTGAATTCTGGCCTTGTCCTTTACTTGAAAAATGCTTTTGGATTTGAAATGCTTCAAATCCTGTTTGAATATTTCAGCCTATATTTTTTAAAGTAGTTTTTCAAAGCTTTATGAGTTTTCTAAAAATATCTTGAATATAATATTGAGCAATTAATAATTGTAATATTGAGCAATTAAAAGCTATCAAAAAACTGAGATTAAAAACTGGCCTTCTGCATTTTGAAAATAATAAGGAAAAACCTAATAAAATTTTAAATTATAACAGACTGTGGAAAGGCATGCAGGTATATATTTATTAAATTTTAATTACTTAAACACAGCTTATAAATAAATTTACAGCTCCGCAGAAGATCTCACGACGGACTAAATTATTGTCAAATTTTATAAGGTGAGTAATATTTAGACAATATATCCCAAACAAATGTAAGCAGTGGGGTACGAAGTTATACAAGATCATTGATAAGGAAGGTTATACCTATTATACGGAAGTTTACCTTGGGAAAGATAAATCTAAGGATCCTACCTTCTCACTGTCTTATCAATGTCATAAAAGAAATGAGTGGAACTATTAGAGACAAAGGTCATAAATTATTTATGTACAATTTTTTTTCCTCACCAGAATGTTTCATTTATTTATTAAATGAAGATAATGAAGATAAAACAAATGTATGTGGGACATTCTGCACTTCATAAATGGGATGACAGCTTTACACTGGCAAGATAAGCATGATGCTTTCATGCTGTCTAATATGAATAATCCAATGGTTACAGCCAATGAGCAGTCAAAACCCAAGATCATAAAATACAACAAAAATATGGGCTATGCTGATTTAAATGATCATATGGCCAATAGTTATACTTTTGGCAGAACTCTGAAGTAGACAAAAAAACTATTTTTTCACGCACTTAACTTAACAATACATTCTAAGCAAAATAGGTAATATTTAAACATTACGAAGTTATTTTGAATGAATCTCATTAGAAAGTTGATTCCTCATTCTTATCTTCAAGCTCATACACCGTCTACATCAAGTTGAAAAAAGCCATGCAGGTATATATGCTTCCATTTCACTTTTTGATACAAAGAAAAGATGAAGATGTGCTGTTTTTTTCAAAAGATTTACAGTGGTCAACAGCGATTACAGTCAACCATCATATGTAAAGTATGTGATGCTTTACAAACAGCACTCTGGATAAACTGCTAAGCTTATCACATGCCATTTCAGAAAAACAATTAATTAAAAAAAATAGCAATAATTACTTAAATAAAAGCAACCTTCCTATAATAGCATAAACAATAATAATAATAAATTGAATGAAATAATAAGTTGTAGCAAAAGTTGAAGAAAATTTAATTTTCTTTTGCAATTTGCAGTGTTACCTAATTAACCACTTAACTGTTTCATTTTCCTGCCAAATTGTGACCAAAAATAAGCATATTTTTTATAAACAATTTTGTATTCTAATCGATTATAATAATTCTAATAAACAGTAAAAACTTTTACAAGTATCGCCATTTTTACTTTTAAAGTTGGTTTTTTTCTGATGAAACGGTGAAACTGGACAGAACACTTTACAGGAGATAAACGTGAAAGGAAATCGTGGTGGTGGCGGAGGAGGATATTGTATCTTCCTGCATGTTGTTTTAAATGAACACCTGCTGGTCAGGGAATTAAATTTTTATTTTTGGCTATCAAATGCTTGTTGGGAAGAGGCAACATTTTGCTGTTTTGTCTTATCTTATAGGCAACAAGCGAATTCTGAAAACTTATGTTTCTTCAGACTTATGTTCATATTGCTGATAGTAGTTCCGTTTCTTGTTTTCTTTAAGGAAAAAGGAGCTAGAATTATGTTTCGATTAGTTTAACCACTTAACTGTTTTGCCCATACACCACTCGGGCTGTGTAATTTCATACACCAGTTTACTGATTTTCCTGGCTTTTTCAAGTTTTTTTTTACTTTCAAGTGTTTCTAATAGATGTCTCTAGTATTCCATGATATATTGGATTGTAAAATCAATGATATATTTTACCACTTTTCATTAGGCAAAGAAATTCAACAAGTTATGAATTTTGTACATAGATAGATGTTTTTAGCACAATTACATGCGTAAAATTCTATTTTTCTGTGTAACATAATATGAAAATCCAGAGATGAACTTGCCGGAAAAGCCTCTGTATAGAAGCAAGTCCATTTAACACTGAGTAAATGGCTACCTTGTTAATTTGGCGAGATATCGCTAAGCTGGCAACAGTTTTGTGACTAACTTTTGGCAAAAAATCATCAAAAGTCGCCAAGCTTGGCACCATTTTAGTCCAATGCCTGTATCACCATAATAGGTATTGTAATTGAATAACTATAATTTATTTCATGTATAACTGCAACTGTATTCGGCGTTCATATGCCTTCCAATAATTTCAAGAAGCAGAAAGTACTAGAAATATCTCGGTGGCTGGGTGAAAACTATATAAAGCTGGAGAGAGCATCTGTTCTCATTTGCTGTTATGAGTTGTTAGTTCAGAGCGACTTCGGAGCATTGAAAGTTTCACCTTTTAGATGTGCTTTACTTACATTGTGATTAATGTTCTTAGTTGTTTGAAGTGTAACTACTGATTGTAATCTATGTTACTGTGAACACCCATACGAGTATTTCTAAGGAAAGTTCTAGAACTCTGAAGTGTTTCTTTAGATAAAATAAACTTTATCAACCTATCATCGGGTCTGTGTGCATTGAATCAATTACAAACTCGTATGCACGCAACAATATAATGAAAGAAAATGAAGGTTCATCTAATGTTCCAATGATAAGCAAAAGGATTTTTATAATGTTAATAAATGTATATTTTTCTTTGAAATTTTAAAGAAACGTTGTCCCAATTTAAATCCTTATAAATCACCATTCAAAATTATATCAAATGCCTCTAATATTTGTAAAAAAAGATGCAAGATTTTAAATCAAAAGAATTTCTATTGCAATAAATAAATAAAAAACTACAGACTGAAATAAAAATTTTTACCTCTGCATATACTGGGTGAAATAATAAGCATACATTTGCTGCATTGCTGCCATCTGTGCTAAAATTTGAGAATCATATGAAAATGTGGGAGCAACTGCACTATTTTCAATTGACTGGAGCTGAGAATCAAAAGAGCTATAATAAAGTGAAAGATTTATATGTCATTTAAATATTTAAGGGAACTAATATATATAACATGACAAGGTTTGAATTGAAGTATTCCAGATTTGAAGTATAGCTTGGGTAGAAGTTCTCTAGTATTTTCACAATAGTTTAAAATATAAAAAATATCTTGATTATCAACAAACTTTAATAACATATTTAAAATTGTAAAATATATAACTCCATAAGTTCATAAAACTGCAAAATAAAGAACTCAGGCTACATGCAACTTGGCAGACTATTACTTATATATTTATAGTGCACTGCAAGTACTTCAAATAAAACAAAAGATGGCATGTTCCTTATGAAAGACACGAGATTTTCATGTTATGTTACCATAGGCAATTAAAATATAACAATACTAGCAGCCTTCGTCTGGCTTTTAAAGGTACCAAAAAAGTGCCTGAAGGGAACATCAAACATTAAATTTAAAAACTGCACAAAATTTTACTCTGCAGAACAACTTCATAAAAAAAAAAAAAAAAACCACAAATTAAAAAAAAAAAAAAATTATTTCATATAACAAAATTACAATGAAATAAGCAATATCCCTTAATGCAAATATTAATTATCATAAAAATAAATTAACCAATTTCCCCCTGCCTTCTCTCAACAAACGTTCAGTATACAAGAAAAATATTAAATTTAAAAACTGCACAGAATTATCATCCTCATTTTTCCAAGTGGCAACAGTGCTAATTTTCAAGTCAGCAATCCAGTATACAACAGAATGAAAAACTGTTGCCGAACCCATATTTCTAAAAGAATGAAACTATTCAAAATAATGCGATAAAAATCAAAAAGATAAAATAAAACAAAATCTGATTTGAATTTTGAAAAAAGTCGCTTCGAGGTGCATTGGCTCTTGTCTAGATGCACCTATATACCAAATTTCATAGCTCTGGGTCTATTACTTACGCACAGCATGAACGAAAGACAGACAGACTCTTTCTTTTATTATATGTAGAGATAGAGATGACATTTTATTGATACAATGTACCACTGAACATCAGTTTGGACTGAATAATTAAGAGTAAGTTTCAGAAAAGGTTGTAGCTGAACTATGACTATTTATGCTATCATTAAGGAAGTACTACACATACTATGAAGCCTTAAAATTGGACGTGACTATGCATTTGTTAAGGATTAAGTACTAAATTTAATTAAAGGATTAAATACAAATAATTTAGTAAGTTTATATTTAATGAGTAATTAGTAAGTATTTTATAGTAGGCAGTAATAAATTGCCAGGTAATATGTTCTATAATGAAAATTAAGAAAAAAAAAAAAAAAATATTTTCTGCTTTTCAGAAATCAAGCTGGTCCTCTCAGATGGTATAGTGTTTAGTGGAGACTGACTGCTAATCTAAACTTCAGGGTGCAAATTCAAATCCTGCATAAAGCTTGATAGTTTATGTGTATTCTTTACTCTTTCTCACTGGTGTAATATCAGTCTACACCTTGGTCAAGGATTTTGTTGATGACCAGAGGATTTGGCCATTCCCAACATATGTTTAAGGAGCAAGTGCCTAGCTATTTTGTGTGTGTGGGGGGGGGGAGTTCAAACCCTATAATTTCATAAATTTATGTATGTTAGTAATCTTTCATAATAAAATAATATATACTCATACACAATCTATTTTATGCTCCTCTCCCCATATACATATCAGCCATCTGAAAGCATTACATGGAGAGTCTAAGGGGAAGGAAGCATATTTTTAAAAATTTCAACAGCAAGGCAGAGTCTATACATTTTTTCACAGCTATAATTTGCCATTATATCATTCAAAGAATTTTAAAATGGTCTTTAATATTTTAAGGCTATGCCTATATTTCAACTTATAAAAGAACTAACACATATAGCAAATACAAAATCTACATAAAAAATACTGTTACAAATAGAAAATGAAAATGTTGACATTAACACATTCCTACAGGAAAATTAACACTTTAAAAACCAATAAAATTAAGAATACATATTTTTAATTCAAATGTTTTTAAATGATTTAGTTGCAAGGGAAAAATTTTCATAAAAGCCTTCATGCACGTTTTTAATGCATGAAACATATTCGAAATGGATAATTTTAATTTTAACATTCATACTTTGCTGAAGGCATATTAACGTTATTCCTCTGTCTGAAGACAGTTTCTGAAGAAGGCCCAGGACTGGTATCAGGAGTAGAATGTAATCCAGGAGATTGTGGTGGAATTGACTGATTAGAAGTACCTTGACTAGAATCTGGAAGCTGAAAAGTAAGAAAAATATTCTTTATAATTAATAGTCAAACCAAGAAACATAAGAGGCACAGCTATACATCATTCACTATCCAAAAATGAAAAAAAAAAAAAAAAAAAAAAAAAAAAAAAAAAAAAAAAGGTCATCATAGACATACAATCATCATATGTCAGGCAATGATTGCTCATTAAGAGAAATAGGATGATTTTTTTCAGTTAATTAAAAGATTTTATCCATAATATTTGGAAAAACATCATAATTAAAATCAGTAAGAAAAATAATGATGAATGCAAAAAAAAAAAAAAAAAAAAAAAAAAAAAAACCCATTGACAGTGATTTTGACAATGGGTAATTAGGAGATGGAGATGTAATTTCATTTTTAAAAACTGGAAATTTCACAAAAATAAGACAAATGAAAATTTTACATTAATTTACAAAAGAAAAAATTAAAAATAAGAAGTACATATCACTGTTTCTGGAACTAAATAAACTACTGCACTAAAACAAAAAAAATGTTTCACTAGACAGTTACAACTACCGACCATATTTTAGTTGTTCTTTAATTTCTTCCTTCTCAAAATATGTGTAAATTGATACATACTTAAACATAAAAGCATCTTCAGAAGGATATTACCTCAACCAGGCATACATTTTACTAAATAACATGCATAGCTGGGTATTTAATTTGTGCAGCAAAATATTGGCTTTCAAACACATATTCACTGTATCCTCAACAGTCTTCTTTTCCCATTATGGCATGTTTCTGTATTATAACTGCAATGTTTTCTTTTTGCTTTCTTTTCTGCCATGAAGTTTTGTACCATGACGTTTTCACCTTGCATTGTTTTCTCCGTGTTGTTTTCATCCTACACATTTTTGCTGCGATATTTTCAACTGTAACTGCTTGAAACTGACCTGAAGATATCTCAGTTAGTAAGACCCAAAAAAAAAAAAAAAAAAAAAAAAAAAAAAAAAAAAAAAATCATATTTAAAGCCCATTTGTTAACTTTTATTAAGTTAACCATTCCTAAACTTTGTAAGATATGGGGTAGTTTTATTATTATTAGCCCAAAGGAGCGCTGGGTATTAATCTTGAAACGGCATTTTGCATTGAATCACTAAAAGCATGGTCCCACTTAAAGCTAACATTGGTGATGTGAACCTAAGAAAGGCGATGTAATTTCAAAACTGAAACTACACAAAAATATTAAAATTCATTTTTGTAAAAAAACTATTCAAAATTTCTTCTTAAGCATGAATGACTTCCACTTATAGAAGGAATGCAATATTGATGATGTCAACCTAAGATAGGTCCCAGGCATACAACATTGTATTATAAATCCCATGAGTAAGGGCCCAGTGAAGTGGTTTTTAGAAATCTTATGTAGACAGTGACCTGCTTATTGTTTTGAAGGTCAAGTGTGCAACATTTCATCAAGACTGAAACAAAACAGTAGATTAATACAAATTACACATGCACACACAAAAGTAAATGAACACTCTTCTTTATATATATATAGAGAGAGAGAGAAATGATTTTAATAAGTTCAGCATAGATAAATGTTAATTTAATTACGTGCTATTTCAGTTAATATTTAATAATAATACTTGAAAAGAATCTATGTTTATTGCTTAGTTCATTAATTACCAACAGAATAAATCTGAAAGAAAAAGTACATATCTTATGCTTAGCTAAACAACAAACTGCTATGTGGAAGATAAAAATATTTTGATTTGGGCATTTCTGTTAAAATTGCTAAATTTATTATCAAATAATTAAAAAAAAAGTACTTTGAGTTTCAACACACTTCTTTTATATCATTGCATTTTCTAATTAAATTTGAAACATAAATATGTTATACTTCACAAAGCAGCAATACAAAGCTTTGCCAATGTCTTATGAAATACAATCTTTACTATGTTACATTGCAGATTTTTCAGCTGGTGGTCCAGATTTTGGATACTGGATGTCCAGATTTTGGATTTTGTACTATATTTATGCATTAATCTGACAATTCTACAAGTACTAATGAATGTCAGTAAAGAATGCGCATTTTACAGTTTTACACTTAAAAATGAGTTGAAAATTTTTTTAAAAAAGAAAATCATAAAAATTCATAAACTTACATAATCCATATTTTGTTTAAAATAATATCAATTGAAACCACAATTTTAGAAAAAATAATATTACATAAAATATGAAAAAATTCATAAACTTACATAATCTATATTTTGTTTAAAATCACATATCAATTCAAACCACAATTTTAGAAAAAATAATGTTACATAAAATATGAAAATCTATGCCACATAAAGCATAAAACTATTAAATTTAAATTGATTTTTATAACATACAAATATAATTCAAATTCATTTTAATGAGCTCTCTTGTCCTACATGGAGGGGAAAATTATAATGACTAATTGCTGCAATGAAAATTAATTTAATATACAGGAGATCAGCAGCTGCCATAATGGAATGGTCATTGAAGTTAGTACTCACTGCAGTATGATGGCATCAATATATGATCTGAATGAATTATTTAAAATAAGACAGAATACATGAAGAATACTCATCATCTAATATCTATCAAATTTTTAAAAAAACTGCCAGAGTGATAGAATCTTAAAATTTTCCATACATACTTCCAACCAACAACTTTACAAAAGCTTTTAAGACCGACATTTTAAACATGCATTCTACAAAGAAACTACAGTCATGAATTTCCATGTCTTACCTGAAATTTAACTGCTTAACCCTTAACCATACCAGATTTGCATGGTAGAAAATTGCTAGCTTCCACCATACAAAACTGAAGAGCTCAGAAATACCTAATGGGGCATAATATGCAAGTATTTCTAATATTATAAAATTAAAAAAAGTTACCTGGTTTTGTAAGGCTTGTTTACTACTGCATACTAAATGAAGAATGTGCACAGGAGACTGACCTTCTTCCTGAAAGAGTAATTTTTTTTTTTTTTTTTTTAATATCAAAGTTTAATGAATGATAAGAAGAATATGCAGTCAAAAGTACATTTTCAATATACAGTGCACTTTGGCTTCTCAGCCATTAATCCCCACTGGCAGCCCTATAAAGTCCTAAAGCAAGCAAAACATTAATGTCTTCTGCAGAATTACATTAAAATCATGTCAAATGTAGAAGTAATCACAGTCATTTCAACCAAGCCAAAAAGTGAGCATCCAATGAGTTTACCAAACCCATATAATGAAGATTATTCAAAAATAGTCATGACCAATTCCGAGACAATAATTTGAAAAATTTGCTGAATTCCCAACTCTTAGAAATTCATGACAGATCAAAACTTTCAATAAGGTGTTCCAGGATTTCTTTGCAGCCAGTTCTTTAAGAAGGTTTTACTTGCATACTTCCAAGCTGGATTTAGGAAATTTATTGACAGTAAAAAATCAGTAACAAAACAAGATTGAGGCACATCAGAATCAGGTCTAGCCATCTATCAAATGATAGACATTTTTAATGAATAAATTACATTTCAAATGTCTATCACCTATACATAGTGAACTATTAACTGTGAAACTATCATCTGCATTATAAAGCGGAAACATAAAACTAAACATAATTTGCAAATATCAAGCAGACATTGTCTCAGAATGTTGGCATAAACACATTAAATTTAATAGCACATTAAAAAAAAACAGGTGTGTTAAAAAGGCAACATATGATCAGATGTGATTTTATAAGCCATCAGTTTCATTTTATTTCTTAATATTTAAAGTACAGTAATATGAAGCATAATTGTAAATGGTTTTTGGCAAAACATTTAAAAACAGTATTGCTTAGAAGAATATCAGATAAGGATATATAATAATGTGACAAAAAATTTATCAGCCACAAGAAAATTAAGAAATGTTGCTTCTTTTTCATTGGGCCTGTTTGAAAATACACAGTCATCAGACTAAGTCATCTTATAATTTTCATAAATACAACTCAGGATGATTTTTCTAGTCAAGTGAGTTGCTTGACAATTTTGTTTTTAAGAAATTCCACATCTATTTCTTCAAGTTCCATACAGATCTAAAATATATAACTCAGAAATTCAAAATTTACTTATTTGATCATCTTTTCTGTTTTATCACCTGGATGGACACTGGTGCACACAGCAAGAAACATCAGAGAACAACACCCTCTCAACGATCTGTGGATGAATACAAGCTGGTAGAGGTAATATTATGGACCGAGGAATGTTTTCAAGGCATTCTCTAGGTACCCACATCATTACAGATGACACTTTGGGTTGCATTAAGTATGCATCAATCCTTTTAGATCATGCAAAGGATATTTTCTCAGAGGAATAATAGTATTTTCCAAGACAATGTGACACATAATACAACTAGGAATATATGTGAGTGCTTGGAAAGGTATGAGGAAGACTTTATTGTTTAGGCTCCTTAATCCTCCAAACTTAAACCCAAATTATTCATAGCATTAATAACCAAATAATAAAACGATTCATAAATAAATTCCATCAATAAAAAGATTCATAGCATATTGAAGAAGTCAAACAACAAGAATCAGCGTAATATTTTCAAATTTTGCAGGATTATTTTCGATTGAAGTCAGTTTAATAAACAGAATGATCTAATAGGCAATAATTTTTTGTCTAGAAAGTGAACCATAAGTAAATGCACAGTGATTATGTCTTCAAAGCCCACACTTCATAAATTTTTATATGTTCAGTCCTTCAATTAAAATTACACTAACAGTTTCTCAGATAATTTGCAATTCTTCAGGCATCATTTTGACAGTTAATTGTTTACTGGACCATCATTTTATGTTTTGCATTCTGTTTATCCTAACACTCATATCACTTAAACATGTTAAATGTCCATAATGTTTTACTTGTCATTTTGTTTACACCACAGTTAGCCATAAGTGCGCAAAGGAAGAGTGACCCGTACCTGTTTGCTCTCGGAATCGAATGAGTTGACTAAATCTATAACACACATAAGATTGTTGCTGTGCTAACTTTATATTTAACTTTGGAATGTTTTTCTTCTATTTTCAGATTCAGATTGTAACAAATTATTGTTCACTGTAATTCAGCCTGAGTGCCAATATAAAGATATGCAGAATTTTTCAAAGTTGGGAAACTTGAAAAATAAACTAAGTTCTCTACAGGATTCAAACCCTGGATCTTCAAACTGCTAGCTGGACATGCTGCTATTACAGCACAAGACCACATATGAGACAATGTCATTCTCAATGTCATATCTCAATATTCTCATATGGCATATATTCTACCCTAATTAACCTTTTGAACATTACAGGTTTGGCCCTGAAATTTTACAATCATATTTTCTTCATTAAAATTTCAAAATGACCCTCGCACTTTATACCTTAACTTCTTTTATTCCAATATATATTAAACCTGAAAATGGATAGATCAGCTAGCAGAAATTTTCATGTATAACAAATTGAAAAGCCTTGTCCTACATGGAATTTTATGTCCACAACCCTTAGGGGGTTAAAAAAACTTCTTCTCCATTTATTTTAAATTTTTTTTTTTTCCCTTAAAAAAACTTTAAAAATGCACATTCTTTTTACTTGATCACTTTCTAGAGCTTTTTTAGTGTTTGGCATTACCATTCCTTACAACTGCTGTACTATACTTTATCCATTTCAATAACAATGGATAACATTGTTCAAAAACATGCTGAGAATCACTTCAAACATCAATTCACTTCATGGAAATGCATCATAAACAGCAGTTACTTTTTTATGTAACAGCATGTTATGATGTTATAAAGCAGAATGTTAGCTGCTAACCAAACTCTCTTCTTTTTGCTACTTCTGCCTCCCACAAAAAAGCATTTTTTTTTATAATGCTGCTGCTGTCACTATAATTTTAATGATCTCATATCTCTGTTGAATCTATTCCAAATAATGCATTTTAATCTGTTTAACCAGTTTTAACCTACACTTTCCATATCTGTTACTTAATGCCACCTTTTACAAATATCATATGAAAATAACCTGTTGTTCAGAAAGAAATTTAATTATTTTACATGTGAAGAAAAACATCTTCCTTATAAAAATATTTTACTGAATTATATATTGACCATTTTAGTCTAATATCTTTTGCCATTTTTCTGGTGTATGATTCTGCCTTTACAAAAGTTCTGACCTTTGCTTACAATAAACTGATCTAATTGATCTTTGACATCCTCATTTGTAATAAATTTTTAGCACTTAAAAATTGGAATAAGTAATAATCATAATTCGAGGGTGCCAGATATTGCTATCGTGGTGGGTGTGGCTGTGCATTCCATTCATGCCATAACAACAACTTTGACATCAGTTTCTTTGCCCAACAATAAATAAATGGTTAGGCTGTTATACTCGTATATTCTAAAATTACTAAATTGGTTGTCAAAACCTAGGCTTTTCTTTCACCTACAACTTTAACATTATACCTCCAAATGCTGTCATTGATATGTAGTTTTATTGAATGGGCATTTTTGCACATTTGAATGTGAGGTAAAACAAATTTTTCTTAGCAATTTTTTTTTTAATACATTAACATGTGAAAAACTCTTCCTGTCATAAGAGAATTATGAGTGATCGTGAACTGCTAACATTTATGTATAAAAAATAAGCTGATAACACACATTTTACTCAAAGTTCTTATCACAAAAAACTATAAATGATCATTAAGACTGCCAGCTATTTATTCTTAGATGGTTTGCATTACCAGTTTATCAACAGTTTTGCTGCCATTTATTAAAATAGGGGACTGTAATGATAAGGAGGTACTGAGTTAAAATTCATGAATAAGGTTGCTATAACAAAAAATTTAAAATTATTTTCTCATTATATACATTACTCTAATTGGATATTGTATGCATTTTATTTGTTAACCCAACTGAATTTAGTACTCAGGGGATGTAAACAACCCGTATATTAATTATGCTGTTCTAAATACAATAAATTTAATAACAACAGTCTGAGTTTCATGCACCTAAATGCAAATCTAGCAATACACACACACACACCAAAAAAAAAAAAAAAAAAAAAAAAAAAAAAGGTTTCCTATTACTTCCAAAGCGGCTTTTTTTAACTTTTTGTGTGTTACTTTTATTTATTAAATATCACGTTCTTTGCACTTAAACCATAAAAATCAGTTCAACAGCGACATAGCAAAATAATTTTAATAAGCATATCTTTAGAATTTCCGATACATAGTTAAACACGCTGGAAATAAAAAGGTTTCCCACCCTGTAGAGTGTTGCCATTGCTCGCTTTTAAATCATTGAATTTGTTAATAAAAAATTCATTAAAGTTTTACAAAATATGATATAGATAACAAAACAAATTATAAATTTGGGCTTCCAAATGCACATATTCGGGTGGAAACATACGTTATTCAAAACTGGATGGCTCTAGGTACCGTTGTTTTATCACAATGCAAGAAACATACATATATTTATGCAGATTCTTCATTATTTAATTTCTTTAAATGTAATACAGGGCAATAATATTTGGTGGCAACAATTTCAAAAGTAAGTCAGACATTTATAATGAACCAACGCAAAATGCCAAAATGAAAATAATAGTCCTTCAGGGCAAACTGCCCCTTTGGACTAATAATAATAATAATAATAATAATAATAAAAAAAAACTCATTATATATTTAAAATGAGCTTTTCTTTATGCTACTTTTACCATTCAACTAAACTGAGTTCCAGTCTATACAAAGATAAAAGTGAAACGGCTGCAATTGCTTAGAAGTCTATTTATATAAGAATCACATCATTATCTGAATAATGCAAATTTCATCAATTTTTATCTGTTTACATTCAAACTCATACCATTTTAAAACTGCATCCACATCAAATTTTTTTTCCAGAAAGATATGTTTTAACTTTATTCTTCTTTAGTTACATAAAATATAATACTGTTACGAAATGTACAGTCGTGGTGAGATAGCTTTATTTATGGTCATTATTTTATATATTATATTTACGTGTCATTTATGGCAACCCTGAACCTGCAAAGAAGGTTCAGGGTTGCCATAAAATGACAAAAGATGGAAAGGTTTACACAATTGGCGAGAAATCGCCCAATTGGCGACAAAATTAGTGATATGCCAGGGACGAATGGAGAACCTCCTGCAATAAATTCTTACCGGTTTAGCCCAGAATGTTCTCGAACACAAGCCGACTACTATATAAACCCTGCTGGTCCGCAGTGAGTGTGCCTCGCCGAGAAGGCAAGTGTGTGTGCCTCATCTAGAGTGAGAGATAGTTAGTATCGAGTGTGTGCTTTGTCTAGAGAGCTGATAGTCAGCCATTGAGCGAGTCTCTTGAAGTCTAGTGCCGAGTTGGTCGTCGAATGCATCAAGAGAGTCTTTTAGTGTATTGCGAATTAGTGCATCGTCAAGTTTTGTCTTAGACTATGCCGAGTCGAGAGCTATATTCTTGTGTATCGTCGAGTGCATCGCGAGTTGTAGCGTGAAGAGTCTCAAGAGTATGTGGAGTTCCGAGAACGACCAAGCAGAATCGGAAGCTGTACTCTAGCGCTTTTCAGTGAAGCTGTTTCTACCGTTATTGCCTGACAGTGTGAAGGCTGTGTCGCTGAACGTGTCAGCGTGTTTATAAAGTTTGACAACTGTAAAAGTGATTTTGGAGCTATCTGATTAATATTGGTACATAAAGTGTGTTTCGATACTTCATCAAGTGTCATCGTTATTCACTCTAAATCTACAAACCCTGTACGAATGTGAAGGAAGGATATAATGTAACAACTGGTGTCAGAAGAAGAGAAAGAACGCAACAATACATACATACATAAGGAAAAAGTTATAGTTTTCAAATATCTATCAAAAAAAAAAAAAAAAAAGCAGCTTATTAACGATACTCTACTATTTAATCATTTTAAATAAAAAATCAAATAAAACAAGTTACAACTACTTTTTCATATTTCATATACATACAGTAAAATTTTCATAAATCATGCCTATATGAAACTATTTTAACTCACATGTCTTAATATATCTTTTAAATGCAAATGATCATGAAGCAAACGTCCAGAATATATCAATTTCTGCTCTTCTATAATCTAAATAAAATAAAATAAAATAAATATATAATTTAAAAATCACAAGTGGAAAAATAAATTTGTTACTAGGAAAATAAACTTTAGAACTTATACATACAGGTTTATTGGGATAAACTTCTGATAAATGATTTTTCAGCTTTTGAACTGTCCAATTCAAGTTACAACAAATTATCTGGTCTTCAACATTCTGATTGGGAGCTTTTATAACTAGCTGAATTTCCATACCCATTATGTCCATTTCACATTTAAGAATCTAAAATAAGAAAACGAATTACTGAACTATGCAAAACAAATCACTATTTCAAAATATTCCAAAAGCAAAAATATACAAATAGATACCTTCTGATTTATCCACAGCAACAAACATATTTTTTTATGTTTCAAGTGCTTTATATTTAACCATAATTTCACTGAATCACTGACTATGAAAATGTAAATATCTGCCATACAGACTTCTTTGATAAAATTTCTTATTCCTTGCAAAACACTTCTTTTTATTATTAGTTATGAAAGAAGTATGCCTATCAGCAAAAAAGAATAGGAAAAAAGAAAATATTTTTGTTAATTTTCAAAGTTGCCAAAAAATTGGCAAATATATGTGAGGCTGCGGATAATCAGAAGGTACTGTAAAACATTACACCAACTCCCTCTACATCGAAACAATTCTCCTTTTTGCATATACTATTTTGTTCTATATTTAAAAAACACTATTTTACCTGTTCTGCAACTAATTTCAAGGTATATTTTGTCAAGCACAACATAACTATATGAATATAATAAGTATTAACTTTTCTTTTATTAATATTAAATGTTATTTAATTTTTTAACTTATTCATTACTGGAGCATGTTCTGAGCTCAAAGCAATGCTTTTTTTTTTTTTTTTCATATATTCTAATCTTGCAATTTGTATTTTACAGTACTACTTGAAACATGCTTCAATATACATTCCTTTTCTATTCTCTGCATCATTGCAGTGAATCACATAGCAACAGCAAGGTTTTTTAACAAGGTATGTTTGGGAAGGAAAACCTTCAGGAGTTTTTTCAAAATTCCTTCATATCCTTTGCATCAGGGACCACTATGCCCCTTTATTTTTGTATCACCTTTAGAGGGCTGTCTCATAGCAGCACTTGGATCAGTCTCATATCTTAAGAGAACAGTTCTGACTGACACATCATGTCTTTTACTGACAGACACTATAATAACATGCTTAGGTTTTTCATTTTTAAAGTTAGTCAGTAGTTCCAGTAGAATCACATTTTCCTTTTCAGATCTTAATTTGCTTCCCCCATAGCTCAATAAAAAAAATGGAAATAAATCGACATACAATATCAAAATTCTGTTTTATAAAAGTAGAAGGTAATGTATTCGAAACTTTTCCACTTCTAACTCCTTAATCAGGTACCAAATTTATAAATCAAATAATCATCCCAATACAGAGGGAGTATTAGGAAATTAAAAATTTTTCCCAAATTTGCATAAAGAAAATTTTAAATACTTATTAATTTATTTTAATGCATTAATTTAGAAGAGTTAAATTTTTAAAATTTAACTGAAATATAAATTTTTCTCGGGTACTTCTCTGATTATTCGCACTCTGCCAAAAAGTATTCATAAAGCAAGGTCATCAAAACAAGCAACCCATGACGTCGCCAAAATGTATTTATGTGGATTCAGGTATGCACACATGTACAGTACATGAGCAAAATTTTAATTTCAAATTTGCCATTTGTTTTTTTATCCTTTTTTCTTGTAAAAAATCATAATGGGACTGTTTATATTGTCCGCTGAAGAAAAAGAAAGTGCTGAACTTCTTAAAAAAATATGGCATTTGTCCAACAGCACAGAATGCAAAAAATCATATTTCATATAGTTGTACTTTGTAAATGATTAAGTTTTATGAATAAAAATTTATGCGCTAATGCCAAATTTGTGCAGTTCTCTGATTTTTTTTAAGTGAAAATAAATTGCTATATACATGGAGAGAACAACAAGGCAAAAAACATTATACGTATAAGGTTCTTCAGAAAGGTAAGTATTTTATTATAGATATTTCTTGCTTTTTTAATTTCATTGATTCACTTGCCCTTTATGGAATTCTTAGTGCAGTGCTATTTTCAATCACTGTTGCTTTTCCTGTAAGAAGTTGGCAAAAAATTAAATGTTAATGAATTGCTGACATTTCGGAGGCATGCCTGGATAATTTGAAAGTACCCCATGTCATTATGATGCTTATATAATGCTTATAATAAATTTATTTTAAAAAATTGAGCCAATAACTAGATAGAAATTTGCAAACCAAACTTTAATGAACTAATGAGAATAAAATAAAAATATATCTGTATTACTTTTAGCCAAATCTTTAAAATGTTATCTATGCATTTGTTCTCCACTTTTCTTTTCACCCACTTATCTCTTTTATCATATATTCTTACAAATGTGTGAAAAAGCACAAAAGTAATTGTTAAAGAAAGGGTACGTCTTATGTCAGCTTAGTTAAGCTTAATTCTAAGAATGTTTTGTCAAGAATAAAAAGTTCTTAATTAGTTATGATTGCAAGTCTGCATCAGCAACATCATGTCCTATGTCATCATCATACAAATTTTTGTTATATAAAGGGATTTAGAAGCTGTTGACATAGAAATGCATCATGTACTAGTAATACATTAAATTTCCTTAGATGCCAGAACTTTTGAACATGCAGATAAAAACAAAAATACTCATATTTTAATTCTGCCCCTGAACTTCACATTGGAAATCTAAAGTATACATAAATCCTATTAATTAACAAATGTAATGATCTAGAATAGTGGTTCTAAGCCTTTTGACTAATGCGTACAATCTAAACAAAAATTGAAAAACTTTAGTACCACCAATACATTTTACAATTTCTCAATAGAAATAAGAAAAAAAAAAAAAAAAAAAAAATTTGCCATCTGCACAACATATTGGCTATTTGTATTAAGTATGCACACATAAAAAAATAGTAAATTAAAAATTGGTCACCATTTTAATTATTAAAACTTAAGCTATAATACTTCAATTCTAAACTTTAGTGTGAAATCTGGGCCTGTTTAAGAGAGATCAATTTCTTTATGTCTGGTTTTATTTCACTTACTTTCAACCATAAATTACAATAAACTTTTAATTTTGTATTTATTTTTCAAATGTAACATGGAACAAAATCCTTGTTCACACAACTAGGTTGTTCAAAAAGGTAATAAAAATTTAATAGCTTTAATTTTTTTTTTTTGGGAGGGGGGGCGGGTTCAGCCAAAAGTTAACAAGTGGATTATTTTTGAAATCTTCAGTTAAAGCTTGATCACAAGAAATTTCTATCAATTGTTCTTTTTCTTTACAAGATAAAATTTCAGATACACTGCTCAAGAAAAAAAAAATGACACAGTGCTATATCTCCCATTCTACTGGGCCGATTGACAAAATTCAAACTGCACTTTTCATGTCTCAAAAGCGCGACTTAGGATATATATTAGATTTATATATAACACTATTTTAACATAGGTATTTTGACACAAAATCGGACTTTTTCTGAAATAACATACCAATTTTTTACATATTTTGATTCTACAACTCAAATTATGCCAGAATGCCAAGTTCTGTAAAAATTGTACGAGTGGTTCTTAGAATATTAGCTTTCAAAATTTTAGTTCCTCTATGTTAATTGAATTTGGCAAATATTTATGGAACTACTCTGATATGCACCCTCAAGTTGCCAAATTTCTCGCCAAACATTTCTGGCGAGAAACTTCATGCTGCTATATTACTATCTAAATTTTTTGTCCATATTTCGAACTTTAAGCCTAAAATGTCCCAAAGACGCGGTTTTCGCATATGCAAAAACTACACTTTGAACACACGATTTAAGCTAAAAATCTGAAACAAAAACAAAAAATTAGATAGCAAAAACGTAAAGTTTCTAATCAAAAATATTTGACAAGAATCCATGTATACAGCATCCTGTTTAAACTTAAAAAAAATCTACGAATTGCACAATTTAGGCAACGAACAAATCTACGAACTACACACACCTCGCTTTTATAAAATAACATAATAACAATAAATTTCAAATAGTACCATGTACACAGCGTTCTGTTTCAAAAACAACAATAACGACAGAAATTCATACTAAATAACCAATGAACACAACATTCTACAAAATAAGAACAAGAATAAAATAAAATGCACTTACCATAAATTAATGCTTTTTCGAGCAGCAGAAATACCAATTTCATACCGCCTTTAACATGCCACCACTATCGTATTTACATGACAGCCAGACACACTCCAGAAAATTCATACTATGGTTCAAAAATAAATAAAATCACAAATTCCTAAATCTATCATGCACAGCCATTAAAAATAATCTCCCAGACCCTCTTTCCACACTTCTAAATACCCACTACCCCTCAACATGATGGCCACAATGATATTTCCTTTTGCCGAACTTTAATTCAACAACGTCTACCATTTTATCTTTCCCTCCCATCTTCTCAGACACAGACGCGAATCAACGAGCTCCAGCGAAAGATTGTTCAACATCAACAGGGTAACCATAGAACACGCAATCTCGCCAAAAACCAGCGCAGAACACATATCGCCACATTTGGTGAAATTAGGGTGTATATCAGAGTTGTACCATATTTATTAATATCTCTTTTTTATTAAACTTTTTTTTATTTTTCCATTCATATTTCAAAATTTAGGTTCATTCCAAATAAAATTTACCCATTTTTTGTGTTTTATTTTATAAATTTCTATTTTTAAATAATTTTTATAAATTTTTCAAAAAAGATTTCGAATTATAACCTATAAAATTTTTACCATCATCTTAAAGTAGGTGTATTTCTAAGTATACCTGCAAAAAATTAGACTTTTTTATTCAAAATTTTCTAAGATATACACGAATTTACATATTTTCCGTTTTAAAATTTGGCATCTTTTTCTTGAGCGATAATAACGCCAAATGTAGTTTATGGATTTTTGTTACAGTGAATTGCCACAGCTATTTTTAACCTTAAATTTCAAGTAAAATTATACGGAGAATTAATTATATGAAATTTGTTCCCTCAATAATGCGTAATAAATATTTATTAATACTATACAAAAAGGTATTTTTTTAAAATTATAGATGATATTATTCAAATTTTTAACTACTTTTTTTTATTTCTCTCTTTCTTCCTTTTTTTTTAAAAAAAAATATTTACAAAAGTAAATTTTTATCTTCGGCATTTTATCGTCTGCTACTTTACTTCAACTTTGTTTAAACTGAATTGTCTAAAACTGAGAACTTTCATTTGATGTTTATTTGAATTTTATGTAAATATTTTATGACATTAACTGCATAATTTATTTCTAAATAAGCTGTTGCTTATGAAGTGGCTGAAAGAGTGGCTGATACTATCATCCATATTTTTAAAGCACAGTATATTTTTATAGAAACATAAGATTTAGAATAAACATTTTTTATAAAAGTCAAATTATGATATAAACATAGAACAACCCTCTAGAGACCGAATAAATGGAAGTTCAATGGTTATGTAGAAATGATCTGCAGCTACTTAATGGTTGGATAAATCAGCAGGTTCTGTGGACAAGTAAGAATAATTATATAAACGACACCCAACATTCTGGATTCAGTTAACAACGAGAGTACGATGTTTATTAAATGAATTTAAGAAGTTTTAAACATAAAAAATCAACTCATTTTTTATACTAAAATGTATTTTCTGCATAGCGTATTTTCATTATATCCTTAAAATTCTAATTTTGAATGTAATTGTCAAGAACTGAATTCTAATCATCAGCAATATAATAAGTAATTGTTACGGTTATGAATAAATCCTTCTTATAAAGTAATTGCAAATATTTCAAAAAACTTTCTGTCTGAATGCAAATATTTCTAATTTTATATTAATAAAGAATGCACACGATATTATTTATTTGCACTTCAATTCTTACCATCAGCTCTAGTAGAAGTTACAAATTAATTATATTTAATTAAGGAATGACCATCTACGTTTAGAAACAGTGTATAGTAACAGCAATTTAATCATTGGCGCCGTATCTTTCATGTTACTTCCGATTGGCAAGCTACATGATTTTTAATGAGTATTCGGGTTTTGCTGGTAACTTCACTTGGAAATCGCACTTAAACTAGATTAGTTGGTTATTTGAACATAGAAAGAACATGGGAGCTATTTGGTTAAGATGCTTTCATAGAGAACCTTTGTAAAGAGAACCTAGAAAACTATGAAAACCACCCATGCAGCCTGAGTTACTTCGCAACAAACAATTAGTATTTAACAATCTTCAAATGCTAGGCATGAGGCTCCAATTAAATCTCCAATTTAATATTTTATTTGTTAATATTTAAAATATTGTTGTATTCTTAGACACAAAAAGCAGAATTTAAGTTTTGTTAACTCATTAGTAAACTACCAAGCCGTAGTGCAAATGAATACAGTCAAAAGTCGTTAATCCGGACTCGTCGGGACTTCGGCGATTCCGGATTATCGATTTTTCCGGATTATAGATCATCAGTTTAAATCTGGTAAAATGGCATGCAGAAATTATAAAATTAAAAATATGAAACCGTAATTTATGAAATAAAGAACAATTATGATCTAAAGAGTATCAAAATTTACAAAAAAAAGCTTAATATTTATTTGACAGACATAATTTCTTGTTGAGTTACAAAGTTCCGCTGTTCAAGTCCTATAATTGCTGTGTCGAGAATACCGACTAATTTGTCAATCGAAATTTTTTCGTTTTCAATAACATCTGTGTTACTTTCTTCACTATGGGAAGCAAATTATAATGACGAGGAATTTGATTTAAATCATATCAAAGACGGAGTACATCGAGATGAAATACTACAGTTAGTAAGGAATTATAAGCCAAATAAAATAAAAACATCTGCTCTGAAAATAAGGATAGTGCTGACAGATCAACTTCCAATTCATTGTGTGCCGCATCGTTTCCCTCCTCCCGCAGAGCAGCGTGAAATTGATAAACATATTTCGGAATGATTAGATAATCAAAGGATATGCCTTTATCCATTTTTTGCAGCAATTCCACTTTTTGTTTAATGGACTTCGAAACATATTTTCGCTTTGTAAATCTTTTACATATTAATAAATATATATCAGAAATTCTATTTGACATAATCGAGAGTTCAAGCTTACTTTTATAAAATTGCTCTAACAGTCTGAAAAAAATAATAAGCCGGATCCAATTAGAAGATTAAGGAACAACGCAATCTGCAACATTAACTGAATTAGATAATTTTAGCTTAGCTTATACCGTCCGTTATACATTAAACGCGCGTTCGTAAATGTATTTTGCGCATGCGCACAAGCATATTAGCAGCCGTTAAGGTCTTAGGCGCATGCGCAGAAAGTTTGTAGCTTTGAGTATAGATCATTCCGGATTATGGGTGTCTGAATTAATGACTTTTGACTGTATTCAATTTTGCAATAACTGTATTTACTTAATATTCTTGGAATATGAGCTAAAGAAGGAATGTTCTCGGAAGATTAAAGAAGTGTTTAAATCCAGTGATATTAAGTTTGTCTTACAAGCTCAAAATCAAAACGATTCTGCAATTGCCCGAGTAGTTGACTTGTAAATGGCTGTGAATTAAGCAGATGACTTTTAATCTTATGTTATTCAGTCAGAAAACATATTCCAAATGTTTTGTATTGCATGACAATGCATCTTTTCATTATTCAATAACCAATCGGAGAACTGCTTGTATTCTGAAAATAAGTATGTGTACTCAATCGTCCTGCATGTTCTTCAAATTTGTCTTCTTGCAATTTCTTTTCTTTCCAAAAAAACTAAAGTTGCCTCTCACAGGAAAGTTTTTTGACATTGAAGAGACAAAAAGAGTATGACATCTACTTTTAGAGGCATGTGAAAAACAGGTCTCTACAAAAACACTTCTCTTCCATTACATGTTGTGCATTCAGACAAAATGTTGGATCAGCATAAATTCCGTAATCTATTTTTATTACACTCTGATTACTTTATTAACATACAGTGAATATATAATAACCTTTTACTTCAGATTCAGTAATTCGGAATTTTTGTTGGAACTAGGATTTAGAAGATAAGTCAAATTGAATATTTCGATAATCCGATAAATTCAAGGTGAAAGTTTCAGTATTTTATTTTTGGAGGGAGGCGAAATTTTTTCAGTTTTCGTACATTATCCTAAGTATATTTGCTTCGATTCTTTATTTTTCCATAAAAGCGAAAATCTTGCGCAAGGTATACATATAAAGCATAGCTTCAGATTAAAATTTAATAATATGCAGTGTGGTTATAATTAAAGTTCCACTTTGAAATGGTCATAAAAGGAAAACTACTGGATCAAATGTTATCAAACTGTGTAACCGAGTAAAGGAGGTCATGAGAATTTATTTTACGTGAAAAAAAGAAAGTTTGAAACCTCACCACCAGGGAGGAAATGGCGCTGTATGCAATATTGTTAAATGAAATATGGGTCGGAATCTAACTTAACCTTTTGTTACACAAGTTTAATATGTTAAACTTAAGAAACTTTGAAATAAGCAAATTACCATTTAAAGGCGTTAAATTCGATAAAAGTCGAGTGCGCCATCTGTGTAAGGGAGAAATTCATCCGTGAAAACACCGAATTAGCGATTAGAAAATGTGAGATCGCAATTCACTCGCACAAGTGCGTACAATCTGGAACTCGTTTTCTTACAGATCGCTAATTTGTAATTTTTGAAGCCTGAATTCGGCCCTAAAACATGAAGATACCGATTTAAAACGCTTTTAATTGATTTGGGCCAAAGAAATCCCTTATGTTATCTACCTAGTTCCATTGCATTCTCCTACTGCATTCGATTGCATAACAGTTATTCCACACCGTTTGATGTGGAATGACAGCTAGTTTCATAACTGAACCATTTTTCTCTGAATAGCAATCGACAGCTGGACTACTGTGATTGTAGCTCGCTTAGAGTCAATGTTAAAATGTTTCGTGATACATGAACTGCAGTAACGTGGCATTTTACGTAAGTACTGCAGTAACGTGGTGATAATCTAAACAATTTGGCAGAAATGAAAAATGTGATACACCGACATGTCCGTAACATTCCTCCTGATATGCTAAGAGCTGCTATTGAGAATGCAGTAACAGGATTTAACTTGCTTACGGAAAATGCTGGACGCTACATTGAACAAGCTTTGTAACATATTTCGGAAATGATTAAACACATTTTAAACCGATATTTTCATGTCTTATTTCATTTAACAATATTGCATAGAGCGCCATTTTTCCCCTGGTGGCGAATTTTTTAGCTCTTTTTTTTTTTTTTTTTTTTTTCTTCCCGCGGAAAATAAATTTCCATAACCTCCTTTACAGGATTCCCAAGTGTGATTAACATTTGGTCCGGTAGTTTTCCTTTTATGACCATTTCAAAGTGGAACTTTAATTATAAGCATCATGTAAATTAAATTTTAAAAGTTTGACAGTTTAATTCAAGTCCCAGCTTTAAAAATATATATATAAATATAAATTTTTATATTAATCCTCTTAGAAAGAATGTTTTAAGAATCTAATTTTTCTCTCGCTTATAAATTGTATAAAAAAACATGATCTTTAATATGATTTAAATTGCTTCAGCCGATATAAGAATCAGGTCACTCGGTGGTACACAATAAACACTGCTGGACTGTTTTACTTTTTGTCATTTAGCAAAAAATCTTTCAATTAAAATATTTATCCTTTGGACTTCGCTTTAAACTTTATTTATAGTTAAAATGACTAGAAAATGAAAAGCTGTCTTCAGCTGAAATGCAATTCATGTAATTGATATTTTTAAAGAAACCGACAAGAATGTAAAATTTATGGAAGTCTAGCAATCGAAAAATCATAATTTTCTTGTGTGAGCACTGAAAATAACTGTAGAAGGAAAGAAGAAAATTAGAGAGAAAAGTAAGCAAAAATTTGCAGGGAAATTTGACTGTCAGACATACCAAGATGTTTAAAAAAGTTGGACGCTTTTGAAGATACTTTCAGGATACTTCAAAGAATTTAGGTGTTCAAAGAGAAAACACTTGGACATGTACACCAGCAAATACCATCAATTGAGCTTGTGTTAACAGAAAAGACAAAAACGATATCATTGCAGCTTAAAGTGAAGAGCAACTGGTTTTAGACTATATGGTTGTATAAATTTAAATTACGTTATAGAACATCATAGCGTATCATAAATGGAGAATCCTATGATTTCTCAGTCAAATTATTTGAAGATTCAAGAGTTTATCCAGTGATGTATGTGGATGACTAAAGACTTTTTTTTCCCTCCTAATGAAACAGCGGCCGAGCGGTAAAGTCGCTGAACACCAGTAGTTCGATCCTAGGTTGGAATCCTGCGAACGGGCTGTCTGCATGGGCATTTTCATGGTTTTCCACATGTGTAACGTGTATACGAGCCAGTTCCCTTAGAAAGTCCTCCACGAAGGCATCCTTCCCTTAGCAGATAGCCCTAGTGTGCTTTGTCATAATTAAATAAACCAAAACCTCTTGATGAAACCGGTCTTTCCTTTTATCTCATACCTTCAAAATGCTTAGCCTCTATAGACTGATAAAGGCTCTGATGAAATGGATTGACTTGGATTATTAAGTTACGGCAAAGCAAGGCTATCTGCCTAAAAGGAAGGATGCCTTCGTGAAGAAATTTCTAAGGGAAACCAGCTGGCATACACGTTATCAGGGGTGTTTGTGGGACCCCAAAAATCCCCTGAAACTTTTACGGACTTACTACCGACATTTTGGAGTTTCGAGAAGGAGGGGGAGAGAAATGAAAAATTACAATTATGAAGTATTGAATGACCTAATTATAAAAGTTCAATGAATTACTTTTTTTGCAAAATTAATAACCATAAATTTTCAAACATATAAACTACTACATTTTATGTAAATATTTTAAATTAGCTGAATTAATTCTTTAAAAAAAAATTATCTAATTTCTGCTGCTTTTTTTTAATTTTCTGATGTTTGTGGGCTTGTCTTTCTTTTGTGGTGAACTTCATAATTGCAGGAAGGTTGACTTTTATTTTCCTCATTTACAGTTGATAATTGTATAATATCACTATTTATATCGAGAAATTTCATAGTGAAATTCTCTTGCATACATAAATAAAAAAATATTTCAATAAACGAAACGAAAAATTTACATGTGCATCAATAAATGAAACGAAAATTTTACACAGCAGAGGAAAAAAAAAGTTGAGAATAGATCAATGACAAATAGCTAATACCGCAAAAAAATCCCCCTTCTCTACTTATTGGCACCATGCCAGGAGAGATAAGACCTTTGAACCCAGAGTCACGTGATCGCACATCTGGTCGAACGAAGTCTCTCCCTTTTTTTTCTGCCGCGCCTACTTGCCGAAAAGAATCCAGAAGAGAATGTCCGAGAACCGGGGGAATGTGTCATAACTCGCAATAAGGAAAGAACAAAAAGTTTTTTCCTCCTTTTCACGCATTATCACTGCCTTTGGAGAAAGAAAGGAAAAGTTTTCACCGCACAAACTGACCTTGTGTTTTCTGCTTTCAAAGCAAACAAAATTACCCAGATCAAAATAAATAATTCATTATTTTTCCTACTTCCTTTTGAACGACCATCCCTGGAATTTCCGGGTATTGAAGTTCAAAATACCCGGAATTCCGGGGTTTACCCGGAGTACAAACACCCCTGCGTTAGACATGAGAAAATCCACGAAAACGCCCATGCAACCAGCCCGTTTACCGGGATTTGAAACCCGGAGTCAACTACCAGTATTCGGCGACTCGGCCGTTTGTGGGCCTTTATGAAAGATAACTTTATTTAAAATGATTGTCAGAAATACCAAGATGTTTCGAAAAGTTGGATGCTTTTTAATAATACTTGCATAACGCCTAAAGAAAAAGAGCAAGAATGAAGCAGAATGCCTGAAGAAAAAATAAAATTCTATTGTCGAGTTTTCGTCGTGGGCAATTCTCAAATTGTTAATCCATAGGATATCAAAAAAGGATTTAAAAATTAAATTAGTATTTCAATGGCGTCTTAAGAAATATAGAACTATATAAACTTACGCAATCTGAAATCAGCGCGTACGTTAGATTTGGGACACTGTTAAATGGGCGCTTTTGCTAGATTTGCCGCTTTTGCGCGTACAATTTCGCTGCAACTTTTTTACGGCCCTCGAAACCGAATAGTACCTATAAATCTAATATATATCCTAAGCCGTGCTTTCGAGACACGAAGAATGCAATTTGAATTTCGTGAATCGGCCCAGTAGAACAAGAGATATAGAATTGTCCCTTTTTTTTTTTTTTCCGAGCAGTGTATATTTGAACAAAATGGATTTCTAATCCAATTTCCTTCTTGAAAATCCTCGAAAAAATACATGTTAAAATTATTTATGAATGGAAAACAATGATTTTTAATGTTGGATGCTAATTCTTTTTTTACTTTCAAATTATTCCTGGCTATAAAACTTTCTAAAATGTGGTAAAAAGCTTAAAATATTATTACCCAATTCTTTGATTATTAGCTTGAGTTTTTTTAGTCATTGCATTTATTTTATTTCTAATAGTAAACAAATTAACACTTTGTCCTTGTAATTTTAAATTTAATTCATTTAACTTAAAAAAAAAAAATATCAGTTAAATAGGCTAAACATGCGAAGCATAATTCACTAGATAAACATTTTTGTAATTCAAATTTTGAATCGCATAGGGAAATTTAAATTTTTGATTAAGTTCAAAAAGAAGATTCAAATCTTTGCCCCTGGATAACCATCTTACTTCGGAATCTAACAAAAACGTTTCAAGTTCACTGCCTAGTTCTTGTCATAAAACATAAATATTCTTGAATTTAAAACTCGGCTATTAAAAAATGATCCATTTTTAGATTTTTGGGGATTGTTTTAGGTATTAAAGGTTCATGATGAATAGAGCAGTAAGTAAATTTAGTTTCAGATATGACTTTCTTTATTTTAAAATAACACTGGAATGTTCTCCTGTTAAAGCCCAAGCTCAGTCACTGCATATGGAAATGAACTTATTCCAAGTAATATCCATTCCTGACATTGTGAATTTCTTTGAAAATTTCATTTGCAGTTGTTCTATCACGAAGAGATTCATAAAATAAATACTCCTCAACAATTCCTTTCTTCGAAATGTATTGTTGCGTGAGTAAGCGTTCGTAATACATTGAATGCATAAGTTTCATGAAAGGTTAATAAAATTTATTTTTAACACAGGAAATAAAACAAAATGCTGAAATTTTTCCTCACAGATATTTGTACAACATCATACAGTAGTTAAATTTTAAACTACTAAAACATTAAATAGAACTCAATTCAAAGTTCAGAGTAAGCTAATCTGATCTCAAAATTACAGCATCTAAGTAAGCGACGACAACTTAGTAAAACAACCGAATTGAGATGTTTTTCTCTGGCTTTAATAGCTTTTTAACCAGCCACAAGAAGTTTCTGGTAATTTCCACTTTCTCAAGGTTTCTGGAAAGCAAAAGAGTACAATTACGAGATATCTAGTTATTAAATATTAAATGTGCATTCTCCTGTATTTTTACTTTTTTATAGTTTTCTCTTAAAACTCGCCATGCGCTGCATTGCATGGGTAAATAAAACAATTTTAATTATAATTCTAGTAAAAATAGCAAATGAAATACAAAATCTGTAACATTGTCCCCTTTCCAAGGACTGCACGTCCCGGGCAGTACAATGCCTGGACCTGGACAGGAAGCCAAACTTACAACTAAGGCATCAATGCAATAATAAACTTTACATTACAATAACAAACAACATAAACAATAATTGCAATAAGTAACTTAAATCAAATCAAATACAAATTTAGAAACAAAAAGGACCATGCTCTTTTACTATTCACAATACCATTTACAATTATATACACTACATACTATGGCCATAGTAAGAAACTAACCTGTCATAATGAATGGCTTTAGGCTTAGAGTTCGATGACTTACGGAGCCATACTATGATGCCGTTCAGCTTGTTTTGGAGTGTATGAACAATTCCAAGATGACTATAGTTTCAGACACAGTCTTTTTTTGACAAGTCAGATTCCACAAACACACCTTGTCTTCTTCATTGAATCGATGTCCAATAGTTCTCATGTTATATCCGGTCTTCATCTTCTTCATTGCGAATATGACTTGCTCTTATGCAAAGTTGTGCATCACTTTAAACTGGGCCTGGAGACCTTGGATATATTTCTCAGGCGATGAAGGTGCATCCGGAGGGTGACCAAATAAGAGATCACACAAAAGACAAGGGTCATGACCAATGAGCATCTGGGATAGAGAAAAGTCAGTAGTCTGGTGTTTTTCTTCCACCCTAGTATGATCTTGGCAGCTTTCTGAGCAGGGTCTTTCAGACAAGACATTTTGAATATCTGTTCGCTTAATTTTTGTTTATCATCAGAAGAGATCCTCATCTGATCTCTTCTGATGATGGATATTTATGTCATCTGATGCTGAAAGCAGTTTGTTGTTTTTGATGTCCAAGGAAAAATTGTATTTCCTTCAAAAGTCCAAACTGAGTATGCAAGGATCTGTAATATTAGCCACATATGCTGTGTGATAAGACTTCCGAACATGATGTTCCCGTTTAACTTCCCCATCTATGTCGATTTTATCACCAGATGCAGTCTGGAGGGTAACCCAGGATAGCATCTAAATGAGTTTATCTTTAAATTGTTGAGCTAAATCTTTCTGAATGATGATAACCTCAGCTCCTGTGTCAATGATCATATTGTAAGGAATTCCATCGATATGCCCATTGATGGATAGTCCATTACTGTTGCCACTCGCTGCAGAAATCTTGAGCACATTAAATATGGTTTTTCACTATCGTTCAAACTCTGCTCTGCGATATGGTCACAAAACAAGCAATATACTTCCTACCCAACACAGACACCACAAGCCTTCATGAACTTACCGCAATCATGCAACCAATTATGTCATAATAGAGTTTCCATAAAATTCAACTACTTAGGATACCACAAATCAAACAACTTGGCAATAATACAAGGGGTATCCTTCTCTATACTCTAACCCAAAGAATAATAGATTGAGAGATAAACTGTCAGTTAAAACTAAATCCTTTGGTTGATCTTTACAATACGGTAACTGGTAGTTTGGCGACATTTTGGAGGTGATAAAGGTTACTACCTGGGACTTTGGTAATAATGTGAGCAGTACTTAGTTCCGATTACGCATTATTTTGTGTGAGGGAAATGAGAGATCATGGGATATGTCATGTGATATTAATGGACGAATTACGGTTCTTGAATCGGAAAAGGGGGGAAATCTGGAACAAATCTAGAAATTTTGTATTTGGTTTATTCTGTGTTGTGTGAAACAGTGTTCGTGAATTTTTGGATCCCATGGCCGTAACTCAAGAAAAGTTTATCGGACACGTAATCAAGATTCTGAAGAAGATTAGGTAAGTTAGTATTTTTAATTATTTGAGGATATTATTTTTATGCATTGTTCTAAATGTAAGGTGGAAAGGAATTTTGTATTATTGGGAAAATTGTTATTAGCAATGATTTAGTTTAAAGTAATTAGGATTGTAAGGTAATTTTTATTAATTTAATGTATGTGCTCATTTATATTTTAAGTAGTGTTTTTGAATTTAATTATATTTTAATGAAATGATAGTTATTTTGTGAATTTTATGTTTGTAGGAATTTGGTATACATTTAAGTTGAAATAAACGTGCATGGAAATAATTTAAATATTTGATATTAAGTATTTGTAATGCTTGCGGTATGAATTCGTTGGTGACGTGTATAATGTAATAGATGATTTAGAGGTAAAAGGTTTTGGATATTTTATTTATTTTATATGTGGAAATGTTCATATTTGTAAAGGGTAAATACTTTTTCGCGATCAGGTAATTTCATATATGTTCTTTTTACCGGGTTTAAAGATTGAGAAAATTGTCATGTATTTTCGTGAAACTTTTTTAATTTATGAGAAAAAAGCAGTGTACATGGATATAGTGAAGAGTGTGCGCAATGCCATTTTTGTGCAATTCTGGGATGTTTTTTTAAGTAAAAATAAGTCGCCGTGTACATGGTTTATGTGTATGTGTTATTTTGAAAAACGCGTAAGGAGTATGGTATTGTGCACTTTTTCCCAATTTTGCAGTGAATATTTGTCATGATTAAGCAGTTTTGTTTGATAAAATTTCTAGCATAAGTGTAATTCGGCTAGTAGATTGTTGGAAGAAGTGTTCAGTAGATAAAAAGAAAAGAAACATGTCTTTACTTCGTGAAGACAAAATGGCGGCGGGGAAAAAAAATAGAGGGTTGCTGTAGGAGAGTTGGTCGCCAAATTTTCGCCAAAAAAACGCTAAGTTACCATAATGTATAGATCAACCAATCCTTTTTTTCTATCTTCACAGTAACCAATACATTCCTTTGGTTTAACAGTTTTTTTTCAGGCATTTTATTTTTATAACTATTTTATTGTATTCTTTTGTACATACACACATTCTTAAACACATACATATTTAATGCCAAATTAAAAATAAAGTAATATAAATAATATTTGCATTAAAAAAATCAGATCTTTTTATTTTTTTAAATTTTAACTCAGCAGTAAAATGAAATACTACAGTTATGAATTAACTGTGAATTACTTTGAAACTCCATTATAAAATAAGAAGGACAGATATTCTGGATACAACTCTGATATACGCCCTAATTTCACCAAATGCGGCGATATGTGTTCTGCGCTGGTTTTTGGTGCGATTGCGCGTTGTATGGCAACCCTGTTGACGTTGAAAAATCTTTCGCTGGAGTTCATTGGTTCCCGTCATGCTTTGTGTCTGAGAAGCTAGGGGGAAAAGATTCAATGGTGAAAATTGTTGAATTGAAGTTCGGCATAAGGAAATATCGTCGTGGCCATCCTGTTGAGGGGCAATGGGTATTTGGAGGTGTGGAAAGAAGGTATGGGAGATTATTTTTAGTGGCTGTGCATGATAGAAGTAGGGATTTGTGATTATTTGTTATTTTATTTATTTGTGAACCATAGTATGAATTTTCTGGATAGTGTGTCTGGCTGTCATATAAATACGATAGTGATTACATGGCGATATGTTAAAGGCGGTATGAAATTGGTATTTCTGTTGCTTGAAAAAGCATTAATGGTAAGTGTATTTTATTTTATTCTTGTTCTTATTTTGTAGAATGTTATGTTCATTGTTTTTTAGTATGAATTTCTGTCGTTATTGTTGTTTTTTTGAATTGTTTGAAATTTATTTTAGTTATTTTGTTGATTAGTGCATACCGTCTAAATTGTGCAATTCGTAGATGTTTTTTAAAGTTGAAACAGAACGCTGTGTACATGGTATTCTTTGAAATTTATTGTTGTTATGTTAATTTATTAAAGCGAGGTGTGCGTAGTTCGTAAATTCGTTCGTTGCCTAGATGGTGCCATTTGTAGATGTTTTTTTTAAGTTAAAACATATCGCTGTGTACATGGGCTCTCGTCAAATAATTTTGGTTAGAAACTTCACGGTTTTGCTATCTAAATTCTTTGTTTTGGATTTTTAGCTTAAATTGTGTGCTTAAAGCGTGGTTTTTGCATTCGCGAAAACCGTGTTTTTGGAGACATTTTAGGCTTAAAGTTCGAAATGTACACAAAAAAGTTAGATAGCAACATGGCAGCATGGAGTTTCTCGCCAAAAATACTTGGCGAAAATTTAGCGCCTTGAGGGCGCATATCAGAGTAGTTCCATATTCTGCTAGGTGTTAAAAATAGAAGAGCACACTTAAAAACAAAAAAATAGCTTAAATTGTGTGTTCAAAGCGTGGTTTTTGCATTCGCGAAAACCGTGTTTTTGGAGACATTTTAGGCTTAAAGTTCGAAATGTAGACAAAAAAGTTAGATAGCAACATGGCAGCATGGAGTTTCTCGCCAAAAATACTTGGCGAAAATTTAGCGCCTTGAGGGTGCATATCAGAGTAGTTCCATATTCTGCTAGGTATTAAAAATAGAAGAGCACACTTAAAAACAAAAAAACAAAAATCTGAATTTCAATTCAGAATGTTTCTAAAATTATTATTACATATTTTGTGAATTACAAGATTCTTATTTGTGATTACACGTTTTTAAATACTATTTTAAAGATAAATTAATAAAAAATGTGGATATAAATCCAATTAAAATAAAAATTAATCCACCCAATTTTTTTTTTTTTTTTTAATTTGTGAAAAATTTGTGATAATGTATCCGTATAGATTTTTGAACATTCAAGATGTTAGAATATATAAAAATGTACACCAACTAAATAAATGGCGGAGCTCAACTCTTTAGTATTAATTTCAATAAAAGAGATTCAAAGTACATTTAAAATAGGCACCGATTTTAAGTGCACAATTGATAAGCATTGCTTTCACCTGAAGTGCTTCTGCTCATCATGAGAAAAGAGAGAATACTTTTGATACTTCTTTCACACAAACAAATGCACGAAAAATATAAAAATTAGAAGGAAAATGCAAGCCTTTTAACATTAATTATTTTACAGTAACACACATTCCTTAAAATGTGAGCAAATACAGTAAACTTACAGAAGTCACGAAAATACTTCCTATGATTTACTTACAGCTGCAACAAACGTTAACAATTCAGATCTTCCAGCTGATTTTTATGCAAGCGTCATTTGTTTACAAATGCACGGCTGAATTAACAGCTCAAACACGACCAGACATTCCTCTTATTTATTTGAGAGCCATCATCACAACAAAGCCGATGATGCCAAATTTCACTAACAATCATAAAACTATAAGCAAATAAAATAAATAAAGAAAAAAATTCATCATACCATTTACGAAATTAAAATATTACTACATACGATTATTCGCAACTGTTAAAAATATGAGAAATAATATTTATTTGATAGCATGTAATGCATCGAATAATAATCTGGTAGGTTAATGATAGACCATCAAAACGAAAAATGCTGAAAATGTCTGGGAGATAACTTTCTTTTTAAAGCAATTCAGATGGGAATGTATCAGAATATAATATATGCTTTTACACTAACTGCCCGAAATGAAATATCTTTTCCGGAAAGTACGAAGTCAGAGATATTCTGCGAATATAGTCTACGGGCTAGCCAATTAGTTCCTTTTGAAAGTTCTCAAAGACATCAGTACTTTACCATTATTAAACAAAAATTAAGCGAACAGATATTCAAACTGTGTCATTCATTTTAATCAGATATTGAAGTATTGAGAAGAGTCGGTGTTGGTCCTCAAATACTTTTTTTATTAAATAAAATAATAAAATCTTAAATTATTTAGAAAATATAGTCATGAAGAAGGGTGAAATGTGTGAAATCTAATTACTAAAACTGGAAGATGTGGGAAAATGTATAATGAACTTCATTGAATACATTTTAGAATATCAGAAATGTTATCTAAATAAGAAAAATTTAAAAGCTGAATATGTAAGAATGAAATTTCATTCTGTTTGGAAAATAAAATTTAATCTTACATCAATGAGTTTAAAAACAGATTAGTTAGGTAAATTTACGTTTCTAACAAACACAACTCTCAGTTTAGACTGAAGACTTAAGTTTTTCATTGAGTGAAGAAAAATAAACTCTAGTTAAGAAATTACATTAATTTGCGTGAAAAATTTCTCTTATTTTTATCGTTTCTCCCTGTTTTATTTTTATTTTTTATTTACTGAGGGGAGATAGGTAAAGAAGTTTAAAGTAAAATAATAGCACGTTCTGATTGGTGTATTTTTACCGTCGGAAAAAGATGTTATCAAAGTAAACGTTTTAAATTGTCGGAGGTCAGGTGAAATCACATGATGAAAACAAACGAATATACCGTGCGGTGTTACCACACTTATTGCGATAGTGTGGAATAATATTTCTTAATGAATGTAGATCATTTCCTTACTTGATTGAAGAATATACCAGATCATTATACAGTATGTTAAATTATGTTTTTACGTGACTATTGATTTTCTAACCTCATTTTATTGATATATATTTGCTAGTTTCAGCGTTTATTGGACATTTAATTTTATTTCCTTCAGCTGATCATTTGCTGTTTAACAGTATGATATATATTTAAGGATTAAGTTTTAAAAGCCGTAATTTCTAGTGTCAGGCGGACGTTAAATTTTAAGAATAAAAATTTGCGTAATTTCTGTATTGCATATTACTTCTAAAAATTTCCTTCACTGAAAAAATGTATAAACAAAATAACATCTGATAGAGAAGACTATAATGCAGTTCTCAACATTAGACATATCAAATCAGATTTAACGCTAAGTATAGTAGGTCTTAAGAGTAGTAACGTGAGAAATTAGAAACTTTGCTATTTCCGGGAATTCGTACCATATTCTCACGTAAAAACCGCATTTTATTGCTTGAGATTTTCTTCAGATTTAAAGCTCTTTCTCTGAAATTAATGCCCATTTAAGTTTAAAATATGTTCAGTTTGAGAACTCGTTTATCTTTATTATCTCTGTTTAATGTGAGCTGTTGATAAATAAATAGTTTCTATTTCTCCTTCAACCCTTTGACTATGAATTAAAAAAAAATTAACTCATTTTCTATCTAAGTGAACGAAATATGTCATAAATAAGGTAACTTTATATCTAAATTTAGCATCTGGGATTTTTTTGACAAACAGGTTTCAAGCCAAATGTTGGGACACGTATGTACCAGCTGTAGCTAATGCTGGGATACACATGTTCCACATGTAGCAATCAACTTACTATAAGCACACCTATAAGTCTGGAAAACTATATTATATAAAATAGATTTACATCGTATGGTACAGGGTGTCATTCTTTGCATAACCCAACGTTACGCATTGGGCAACTCATATTTCTTCTTTTCTCTATGTTCATTTGTGTACAAACGAGCACAGCGACATATTGATTTTCCAGCTATTGGAAGATGATTCCCAACATTCAGGAGATTCTAAGTACTTTTTAATTCGGCTGTAATTTTTAAACTTTTAGTGAGACTGTCCCATTAGTAGTCAAAGGGTTAATGCTTAAAAGAAAATCTAAATTTTCTGTTATGAAAAATAATAAACCACTATGGTTTATAATTATATATACAATATTATAAATTGAAAATTGCATGTTATATTTTAATTTAGATGTTTTTATATGTGACAAAATATAGTTTATATTTTTCAGATATGATGATGCCTGGCTCTGGGGAAGATACATTAAGAACCACTGGAGGCCAAATTGATAGTAAATATCTTTTGTTTGCTTCCTAAATGAAAACAAATTTCGGTTAATCTTTGGATTATGGTAACTTAGCAATGTTTTGGCGAAAATTTGGCGACCAACCCTGCTACAGCAACCTGCTAGCTTTGTTTTGGACGTCATTTTGTTTTCATTTGTTTAAAAAGTAAAGGCATTTTTTTTTTTTACTCAACATTTTTTTCCAACAATCTGCTAGCCAAATTACGCTTATGCTAGAACTGTTATGGAACAACAGTGCTTATTCATGCGAAATTGGGAGAAAGTGCAGAATCGCCCACTGCTTGCCGCGTTTTTAAGAATTGCACATACACGGTATCATCCATGTACACGTCGACCGATTTTCACTTAAAAAAACATCACAGAATTGCACAAAAATGGCATTGCGCACAGTCTTGACTTTATCCATGTACACTGCTAAAGTCCTAGCTAGCAACCTTTATCGCCTTACCAAAATTTTGCCAAACTACCTGTTACCATATTCCAAAGATTAGCCCAAATTACATTTATCATAAAAAATAAATTTCAAACTACATGTGTCTCTCATATGTATCTCTCAGTGAAAAGCCTAATTATAATATATAAAAGCAAGCATAACTCCAATTTTTCTAGACACAAGCATAGAACCTGCCAAAAAAAAAAAAAAAAAAACTGCTCCGAATTTTTTTTCTTAGAAGTGAAATTTTAATCTTTAAAAATAACTTGGGTGTTCTTAAACTGTTCAGTTAAAAGATCTAACTCCAAATTGTCTCTCATATTGTTTAATTATATCAGATATTGCCTCCAAACACACTTATGGTGATTTCCCCTTCAAAATCACAATTATATCAAGTTAAAATTGATATTTTCTGATCATTTGTATCACCAGGCTCCACTCATTGGCAACTGTGAATGTTAAAAATGTTTGATTACCTTTATAGCTCATAGGTACTATTCTGTCCATAAATAATAATGAAAAGAGTAACGACTGCCTCAGCAGCAGTTTTGTAGATTTTATATACAGTCAAAAGTCGTTAATTCAGTCACCCATAATCCGGAATGATCTATAATCCGGACCTCAAAGCTTCAAACTTTCTGCGCATGACGCATGCGCAGAAAAGGCCATGCGTAAGGCCTTTACGGCTGAGAATATGCTTGTGCGCGTGCACACGAGTAAAACGGACGGTATAAGTTAAGCTAAAATTATTTAATTATATATTTCAGTTAATGTTACAGATTGCGTTGTTCCTTAATCTTCGAATTGGATCCGGCTTATTATTTTTTGCAGACTGTTAGAGCAATTTCATAAAAGTAAGCTTGAACTTTCGATTATGTCAAATAGAATTTCTGATATGTATTTATTAATGTGTAAATGATATACAAAGCGAAAGTATGTTTCGAAGTTCATTAAAAAAAAAGTGGAATTGCTACAAAAAATGGATAAAGGCATATCCTTTGTTTATATAAACTTTAACATTTCTTTATCTAAACTTTGTTTATCTTTAACACTGCGGCGCCGCGCAATGAATTGGAAGTTGATCTGTCGGCACTATCCTTATCTTCAGGGCAGATGTTTTTATTTTATTTGGCTAATAATTCCTTATTAAATGTAGTATTTCATCTCGATGTACTCCATCTTTGATATGATTTAAATCAAATTCCTCGTCATTATAATTCGCTTCCCATAGCGAAGAAAGTAACAGAGGTTGTTGAAAACGAAAAAATTTCAATTGACAAATTAGTCGGTATTCTCGACACAGCAATTATAGGACTTGAACAGCGGAACTTTGTAACTGAACAAGAAATTATGTCTGTTTAAAGAATTAAAGAGAATGTATTATCACATAAAAAATGAAGCAACTTAAACAACTTACATTGAAAGAAATGTTTAATAAAGTAACAAATAAATATTAAGCTTTTTTTTTTTTTTTTTTTTTTTTTTTTTTTAAATTTTGATACCCTTTAGATCATAATTGTTCTTTATTTCATAAATTACAGTTTCATATTTTTAATTTTATAATTTCTGCATGCCATCTTACCAGATTTAAACTGATGATCTATAATCCGGAAAAATCGATAATCCGGAATCGCCGAAGTCCCGATGAGTCCGGATTAACGACTTTTGACTGTATATAGTCGTTGAGGGACATCTCGATACGTGGGAGATCTCGACACTTTTAAGGAAGTCCCGCGTCTAAATCCACATGTATTCAAATGTGTGAATGGTACATGCATGTGGGGATTGGCTATTGCCATGTGTGTACTAAGGATGTCCAAAACATGGCAGTATTACTTAATGTTGAAACCAGGATTCAGATAATCAGAAAGTACCCTAAAAGCTAGCCTAAATTGTTAGTGTTTTTATTTATGGTGAAATTCTGAAGCCATGATTTACATTGTAGGATTGGTATGATTTGGTTTGGTTTATTCGATTACGGCAAAGCACTCAAGGGCTATCTGCCTTATAGGAGGGATGCCTTTGTGGAGGATATTTTAAGGAAAACTGGCTCATATACACGTTACACATGGGGAAAACCATGAAAACACCCATGCAGCCGGCCCATTCGCAGGATTTGAACCTTGGACCAAACTACCAGTGTTCAGCGACGATACCGTTCAACCTCTGGTGGGCATTATACATTGTAGAAAATATAAATATTGCACAAAATTATAGGAGCTAAAAATCTTATAAATTTCTTAAATAAATGTTGATTTTATATATTAATAAAGCAGTCTTGTTATTTTATCTGCTTAGCTTCTCATTTTTTTAAGTATTAAAAAAAGTAACAATATGTTATATAAAAAACATAATTAACACATATTAAAAGGATATGGATAAATTTTTCTACAAACTGTGAATTTACAGTTATTAAATAAAATTTTTTTGATGTTCAAGTTAAAAGTATTTGTAATAAATTATTTAAAATATATGCAAAGATTGAATTGTAAATTAAGCAAAACTTAACAGAAGGTTTCTGCAAAAGGGAAAGATGTCTGTATAAAAAAAATTCTGTGAAAAGCAGGTTTATATTTATATTAAACAACACACCATCTTATAGTCAACTAATTCAGGTGCTGAAAACATAACTTGGTATGAAATAGTTTCATTTTGCAATTCAATCATTTGGATTGTCGGTACAACTCTAATATACGCCCTAATTTCACCAAATGTGGCGATATGTGTTCTGCGCTGGTTTTTGGTGAGATTGCGTGTTCTATGGCAACCCTGTTCACGTTGAAAAATCTTTCGCTGGAGCTCGTTGGTTCGCCTCTGTGTCTGAGAAGATGGGAGGGAAAGATAAAATGGTAGTTGTTGAATTGAAGTTCGGCAAAAGGAAATATCATTGTGGCTATCCTGTTGAGGGGTAGTGGGTATTTGGAAGTGTGGAAAGAGGGTCTGGGAGATTATTTTTAATGGCAGTGCATGATAGAGGTAGGGATTTGTAATTTTATTTATTTGGGAATCATAGTATAAATTTTCTGGATAGTGTGTCTGGCTGTCATGTAAATACGATAGTGATTACGTGGCAGCATGTTAAAGGCGGTATGAAATTTATATTTCTGCTATTCGAAAACGCATTAATTCATGGTAAGTGCATTTTATTTTATCCTTGTTCTTATTTTGTAGAATGTTATGTTCATTGGTTCTTTAGTATGAATTTCTGTCGTTATTGTTGTTTTTTTAAATTGTTTGAAATTCATTTTAGTTTATTTTGTTGTTTAGTGTCTAGACTGTGTAATTCGTAGATGTTTTTTAAAGTTGAAACAGAACGCTGTGTACATGGTATTATTTGAAATTTATTGTTGTTATGTTATTTTATTAAAGCGAGGAGTGCGTAGATCGTAGATTCCTTCCTTGCCTAAATTGTGCAATTTGTAGAATTTTTTTAAAGTTTAAACAGGATGCTGTGTACATGGTATTATTTGAAATTTATTGTTGTTATGTTTATTTATTAAAGCGAGGTGTGCATAATTTGTAGATTCGTTCGTTGCCTACATTATGCCATTTGTAGATGTTTTTTTAAGTTAAAACATGTCGCTGTGTACATGGATTCTTGTCAAATATTTTTGGTTAGAAACTTTACGTTTTTGCTATCTAAATTTTTTGTTTTTGTTTCGGATTTTTAGCTAAATTGTGTGTTCAAAACGTAGTTTTTGGAGACATTTTAGGCTAAAAGTTCAAAATGTAGACAAAAAATTTAGATAGTAATATGGCAGCGTGAATTTGGCGAGAAATTTGGCGACTTGAGGGCGCATATCAGAGTAGTTCCATATTGTCTAAAAATCATGGACAATTTCCAGGAAGCTGATGGTGCAGAAGTACCAGAAATTCCATATTAAAACATCCACCTCAGTCAGTTGCGCAAACTGCAACATTAGTCACTGAGAGTTTACATTAGTGAACTTGTCAGATTTTTAACATCTACTGTATTTGATTTTGATACAGTTTTGGTATGAAGATAATGATTGAACATACCCCCCCCTTCCCGTAAAGTGTTTACAGTTTTTAACTTACAATCAGTTGGACAAAAAGCTATCTTTTTTTTTTTTTTTTTGAAATATTTGTAACATGCAACATTTATCATTTTCATACTCATTTTAGACCATGTGATATTATTTATTCAATATCCCCACCCCTAAAATGCTGATCATTTTAAACTTTCCATCAAACAGAAAATGAGCCGTAATTTCTTTATGCTATTATTCATTCTTTGTCTTTCGTTACTTCCCCCCCCCCTTTAAAATGTTAACCATATTTAACTTAAGGATCAACTGAAAAAGGAACAATGTTTTCTTTTCCTTCCTAAGAGCAGATACTTTTCATGTTGATTGAGAGTTCAAAATCAGCCAACAAAGGAAATTATTGATTGAGACATAATCTATTTGGAGATACAGCGTAAAAAATTACAAGAAGGGGAGAAGGCTCTTCATGCTGATAACTGGTTTCATTGTTCTGAGATTCCTTTTCTTGCCCTCTTGTACTTCATATATGGTGGAATTAAAGAGTTAGCTTCCCCCAATGATGCAATAGACAGTTAAATATGGGTGGAAACAGAATGATTAATTGAAATAACTACATATATGACAGATTTTTTTTTTAATCACACACAGAATTATTAGACCCTAAAAATGTCAAGATTTATTAAAATCTGTTCATGAAGCAAAAGGAGATATAGGTTGAATTTTGCTAACTTGTTTATTTCAGAGAGAAATAAATGAATGTTTCCTTGTGTAAATAAATACCAAACAGAAATGTCAGAATTATAATGGAAATAATGAAAGATTATCTACGTGGAAGAAAGTACAATATATCCAGATTGCTGGCATGCTTATCAGGGCAAGGAAATAGATAAGGCTAATTTTGAACATTTTTACCGTGAATCATAAATACAACTTTGTAGATTCAAAATGTGGCAATCTTACATGGGAAACTGAACAACTCTGAGGTGCAGTTAAAAGCAAAAGACAAAGAGAATTTTGATTCTCTTTAGGATAATTTTATGTGGTGAAAATATGTAAGATGAGAGGGAGTATTTGACTGTATAATTAACAATAATTTCTGAATTATAACCTCCATAAAGATAAATAAATGTTATTTCCACCTGTGTGTTGCAGTTTTTCATTTTTTAAAGGTTACCATAGTTTTTTTTTTTTTCCAAAATGAATATTTGTTGTCACCAAATTTTGGCAGAGCATATGCAGTGGCCACTTTAAGGTTGTATCCATATAAGTAGTTTGTGGCTAATTTGTAGCTTATTTAGTTGTGGTTATCTTTATTACTATTACAATATCATAGATGCCAAATGTAGTGTAATTATAAAAGTTACTATCTATATTGCAAATTGAAGATTAATAAATTTATTAGTTTTTTTTTACTTATGTTGAGAATACAATTTACAAAAAATAATCTTTCATTCATTCATTCATTATTATTATTATTATTATTATTATTATTATTATTATTTTGAGAGTGCAAGGGACATCCCATGCAGCTTTGCATAATAAGAACATATTCTTATAAATTTCTGTCAGTATTTAAATCCTGTAGTATTATGCATTATTTTATTTATTTATTTATATGTTTTAGGATGATAATTTTACCTCATTTTTTAAAATCTTGATACTAGTATTTTTGATAGCAAACTATTAAACAATAATAAATCATACTATCTTCAGGACCATTAGTTAACTTTTATGTGTTGATATGTTCAAAATTTTAAATCCAGTATTATTCTCTTATAATATTATTGTTATACATTGGTAATAACTGTAAAGGTAATATTGTTTGTTTCATTTAAATAGAATATCATTCATATATTATGAATATCAAACATATAATTAAAACATATTTAATTAAATCATTTTCTATATATAAAAAATACACTCACTTCCAAAAGTTAAGCACGGAGAGCAAAATGTTAATTTCCGGAAGCCAATCAGAATTGAAGAGGATGCAATTCGCTGCGGAGGTAGATGGAAGTATGCAAATATGTTAGGTAACAGCCAATCGTGCTTTAATGTCAAGAACTATGCAAAAAAGGCAGTCTTATAAGATGCCAGCTTTATGAAGAGTTTCAGAATCTAAAGAAGGACACATGGCAAACTACCGTGGGTGCGAGAAGTTCCCTAAACTAAGGATTATTCAACTTGTTAAAACATTTGCAGACAGATTTGTGACCAACAAGTCATTCACCCCAAGCCTTCAACTCCGGCTTTTACCAGAATCGATCAATGAGGCGAAACAAGTTCTCAACGGACTTAAAATATTTGTGGTTCTTATCAACTCTGGACTGCCTCTATTATGTAAATAACTTGTAAATCAAAATTCTTCCAAATCTAATGACAGTGTTAACGAGAAACCTGTTAATGGACAGATTTCTTTGAACACTTACTCCAATTTCTTGCGCAGTGTGGAATGCCAACGGGTTACACAACCATATGCATGAACTCGGTAATTTTCTTCAATTTCATAACATCGATATAAGAATAATCATTGAGACACATGCTCAGGCATGCCAGCATCTCGCTATTTCTAATTATCAGCTATACAGATGCGATCAAACAACCCATCGCAGCAGTGGAGTTGCAGTATATGTTAAACGATCCTAACAGTCTTGTTTCTTCAAACAATTTAAAGACAACAGCAGTGAAGCACTCACAGTGTCAGTCACCCTTCTTTCTTATGGGAATATAATTTCTGCAGCTATTATAATCCCCCAAAAGCAGACTGAGTGATACGAATTTTGAATAATCTTCTCCCCAGTGATACTCCAGCTATTCTGGCGTGGGATTTAAACGCGAAACATTCTGCCTGGAATTGTCTTTGCAGCAATGTGAACAGTAAAATTCTACATGACTACATCCTCAGTCATGTAGTGGTTATCCATGCACCTAATTAATATACATACCAACCTGACAACAATCGAGAGATTGGAGATTTTGGATATTCTTCTATCTACAATGACTATTCCGATGCTTCTCACAGTAAAGCATAAGATAACATCTGATCACCTTCCTGTTATTGCAATGCTAGGTGTTTCAAAAATGAACTGTGTAAATACAAGGACTGTAACTGATTGGTGTTTATTTGAAAATTTGCTGCAAAATAGAATTGTGTGTTTTAGTGATTTGAGTACTGTGACCGGAATTGACTCTGCCATTAATTCGCTCACCTTGCATATTAAAACAGCCTTTGAGCTGTTTTAATATGCAAGCCAGCAATAAAATTCCCGTTAGCAACAATTTATATCGCTTGCCTAAAAACATCAGAGATATGATGAGACAGCATAACAGGCTTAGGAAGTCATATGATGTGACTTGGGATCCATCTACCAAACAAGAATACAACAGGAATTACAAAAGAATTAGCAAGGCTATCAAACTTTAAAAAGTAGAATTGTGGACAGAAAAAATACTGAATTTAAAGGTAAAGATGGTTCCTTCTGGACTTTAATTAAAAATTTGAAGAAAACCTTCTCCACGAACTATCCTCTTCATTATAATATCTCTGTAGCCACATCCAATCAGGAAAAAGCTGATATGTTTTCATCTCACCTCCAAACTCAATTTATGCCTAATGACTGGCAAGCGAATCCTTATTTTGAAAAGGATACACTAATTAAAGTTCGAGACTGGCTCAACGCAACAACAGCCAAAAATATTTGTAAATTAACTACTCCTGCTGAAGTTTCTGATATTATAAGAAAATTACATCCAAAGAAAGCGCTGAGAATAGACTGTATCACTAACATTACCTTAAAACATCTCCCGAGTAACATCATCACCAAAATTACTAGCATTTTCAATGCTTGCATTTCAAACTCTTACTATCCCAACCCCTGGAAAGTTGCAAAGATCATCATGATACCCAAAGCGGGGAAAAATCAATTTCAACCAGACGGATTTCTCCCAATAAATCTCCTCCTGAGCCTAAGCAAAGTCTTTGATAGAATTCTACTGGGAAAAATGAAATCTTATCTCATCTTACTGCCCCCTAAAGAATTTGGGTTCAGAGCTCACTTTTCAACTTCCAAAAAACTAGTAAGATTGACTGAGTTTATAGGCTCAGCTTGTCACTGAAATCAAAATGTTGCTATCCTCATGCTGGATGTGGGGAAAGCTTTGGACCGCGTCTGGCAGGAGGGTCTCATAGCGAAATGTATTGATGTCAACTTTGAACGTGAGCTCCTGCTAATTATTTTCTCTTTTATCAGCAGCAGAAAATTCATAGTTTCTGTTCACGGTGCCTTCTCTTCAGAACGTCCAATTCACATTCCTCAAGGGAGTGTATTAGGCCCAATTTGTCTCTTCTATACTGCTTCTATACTGTCTCTTCTATACTGCAGACTTCCCTTCTGTACTCTACAACATTAACTCAATTTTAGCTTGTTACACAGACGATACTGCTTGGGCGGTGAAATCTGCAAATGTGAATCATGCAGTTAAAAACTCCAAGACCACATCCCTCTTATAGAAGACTGGTGCAAAATGTGGAATATACAAATTAATGCATCCAAGTCTCAACTACTCATCATCAGAAAAAATAAAAATAAAAAGAACCTCAAGAGGTAACTCCTATTGTTTAATGAACCCATACCTGTTTTGAAACATGCTAAGTTATTAGGAGTTACTCTCAATAGTAAAATGACATGGACTAACCACATTAATAATGTGAGAAATAAAGTTATCTATGTAAGGAAATGCTTGTATCCTATGTTAGGACACTTTTCAAAACTTGATCTCCCCAAAAAGAGATTAATCTATCTTTCAACTATTCATCCTATCATGACGTATGCCTCACCAACCTGGACTACTGTGACAAAAACTGACTTAAACAAGCTTCAGGTTGTGCAAAATCGTTTTCTAAGACTGATAACTGGTGCTCATTACTTTGTGTGGAACGAAGTACTCCACAGAGACTTAAAAATCGAGCCACTGGATACTTTCTTACGCAAAACAAATGACAAGTTCTTCAGGAAAGCTAAAGACTGTGAACATCTGAATTTATTTAATCCATTTCATTTTGAAATATTAGACGAAGACAGACATCTGTGTCCTTTCGCAGCTTTCATCCTGAATAGCAATCAGAACTTCCCTACGCAGTTGCTATCTATTTCATTTAGTGACTATTGGAACTGTAAGTCCATCTTTTACATCTTTGTGATTAACTTTTGAAAGTGAGTGTAGTGTGGTATTGTAATTAATGCTGTTTAGTATTGTAATTAATGCAATTCATTATTATTAGGACTAATGTATAATGTTAGATGTTAATAGCTGTCTTTTTTTATAGCTCAAGGAATATACACTCACTTCCGAAAGTTAAGCACAGAGATGTAAAATAAAAAAAAAAAAAAAAAAAAAAAAAAAAAAACAGCAAATATTGCTTTGATTGACACAAAATTTGGCAGGAAAGTAGCATATATATTTCTGAATAATATATATATATTTCTGAATTATATATATATATATATATATATATGTATACAGAAATGAAAACAATATTAAATTTTTGTAAGTTATCAGATAATGACATACTGGAGACTTAAACAGAATTATGTATAAAGTGAAAATAAACAGCATAAAATTCAAAAAAGGACATTAATAGGGTATGTGATCCCCCCCCCATCTGTATACAAAGTTTACACCATGACCATGCATTCAATTAGGTGGTCAACCACCGCAGAATTAAGCAATCACCATTCTTCTTGTAGAGCAGTTTCCAGCTCAATAAGAGTGGCTGGAGGTGGGAAATGTGATGATAAAGCACAGCCGAGAACATATCAAAGATTTTGAATGGGATTAAGGTCGAGCGAATATGCTAGCCACACCATATGTGCAATCCCTTCAGGTAGTCATCGACGATGTCAGCTCTATGGGGACGTGTGTTATCATCTATTAAAACAAAAGTAGGGCCAACTGCTTCAACGTACAAACTCACAATGGGTTCTAGGATTTCATCTCAATACCGGACAGCCGTCAAAGAACCCCGTTTAAAGATGTGCAGGTCGGTGCGGTATCCTAATGAAATCTCTGCGCACACCATAATGCTTCCGCCTCAGAATGTGTGATGTTCGGTGATGTTTTGGGACTGATTGTGTGTTCGTTGCTTACGCCATATCCTTATATGCTTTTCGTCTGGCTCCAGAGCAAATCTTGACTCATCAGTAAACATGACATTGCCCCATTCAGACACATTCCAATTGACATGTTCACGGCACCACTCTAATCGTGCCCCTCTTGATTGGATGGATAGAGAAACACATACTCGAGGTACCCGGGCTTACAGTCCACTCATATGTAATCTTCGGTGTGCAGTAGCTGCAGATGTCGCCTTACCAATGGACGCTGTAACCATAGATGTTGCATGTGTGGAGGTCGCTCTGCGATTTCGCTTGGCTACAATAGCAATATATCAATCTTCCGCAGGGGTTGTAATTCTTGGGCCACTGGCTACGGGCCTTCGGACAACTATCTGTGTGGTTTGGAATTGTTTTCATAAACGTGAAATTACAGAATAATGAATGCCGAAGAAAAGAGCAACATCTGTGATCGACTGTCCTTCTTCAATGCACCCCACAGCACGCCAGCGCTCAGAATCTTCCATTTGTCTTGAGGAAGTCATAGAAACACGTATATCTTGAAAACAAATGGTATGAAAGTTTTAAACACCTTCTATCAGCACTTACAATCAACTTCTGTAACCCTTCATAAAGCTGGCTTCTTATAAGACTGCTTTTTTTTGCATATTTCTTGACATGAAAGTGAGATTGGCTGTTACCTAACATATTTGTATTCTTCCATCTACCTCTGCAGCGAACTGCATCCTCTTCGATTCTAATTGGCTTCCGGAAATTAGCATTTTCCTCTCCATGCTTAACTTTTGGAAGTGAGTGTATATGAAACTGTTTTGCCATTTTGAAATCTTTTAATTACTCATATCTCCATAATTATCACAACATCCAGAATGTATAAAATCCTTTATTTAATTTTTATCAGTGATACAAATATAAGACAACAAACCTTAATATGTTTTGTTGTTAATATAAAAATACTAGGTAATGTGGTTAAAAAACATGTTAAAGAAAATCTCTACAAAAACAAATAAAATAAAAAAAAAAATTTGTTTTGCAATAATTATATGTTGGTAATGTAAGCAGATATTTACTGCTGTAATAAATTTGAGAAGTTTTTTCAATTCATATTTTCTCTCAGTACAGTCAAAATCATTGCTTACCTCACTGTATTTTTAAAGTAACATAAAAGTAATTATTTATTAATAAAAATAATAATTTAAAAATTATATATAACTTGTATAACTTAAGTGGCCAAACCCTACATGTATGTATGTGTGTGTAAGTAGGCAATGTATATATATAGGTAATGAAGAGCAAATGTAGCAACCGAGAAATTATTCTTTTTTCAATTGTATTTAAACACTTTGTGGCTACAATTCACTAGGCACATTAATCATGCCTGTTTCAGATTAGTTAGATTTTAGAAATAGTTGTGATAGGAAGAAAGGCATTAAGCAATGCCTTATTGAGAACAGTTAGAAACCAAGTGCACAGTTATCCGATATAGGAACTCACAGAGTTTCAAACAGAAGCACTGCATGTAAAAATTTTAAAACCATTCTATATATTTATTTCACTGAGCAAGCAGTTTGTTTCATTGAGCACATAATATAAATTTTGTTCACTTTTGGCAATTACACATATGGAATAAATGACACTCATAATTGATGATCTCAGCTCATGCTCAGTACTAAAACTGAAGTGTGCAAAAAAGTTCACAACGGGAGTTGAAAACATTTCTCGTAAACATCAATTCATAATTGCAATGCTAAGATCATTCAAAAAATTTCAAGTAAATTTTGAAGTAGTGATGGTTAACTGCATCTTTAAAGCAGTTTTTAAATCCCAAATGAGCACTCCTCCCACTTTCCCGTTCTTAGATACCACACAGAACACGGATGACGATTTAAATATGAATGCAGAAAATAAAATCAGTGCAGACTTGCATTAAAATTTTCAATGAAACAGAACTTTTCTCACTGTCGACTAATTGTAATAAAGTTGGAAGAAGCTTATTATAATAACTTGGCATGGCAGATGGATGCATTTACCATAAACATGCAGATGTGGCCAAATGCGATTGTTTCCTTTATATTCGTGTTTGGCATACATTTTTATTTAATTCGACAGTACAGTCAAAATAATGTTGGTATAATAATCAAATTGGTGCTAAAGTGCATTTTTCATAAAAAACATTTTACATCAGATAAACTTGAAAAATGTATTTTTTGAAAGCAGTACACAACAGCATATTGCTACAGCAAAATGAAAGAGCACAAAGAGAAGCGAAAAAAGAGTGGCGAACGAAGAAGAGCTCAAGATTGTACAGCAAAGATCTTTTATACCAAGACATGATTACACTAACCATTACATTTCTGATCACATTTCAAGAATGTGTACATTAAATGATTTAAATTTCAAGATGCATAATAGATTAATATTGTATGCTGGGTTAAGATTTTGTCTTCCAGAAATAATTGCACAATAAAGATTGGATGATGCAATTAGGGGTAAAAGGCTTATTTTTAATGTATTATTAGAAAGGTAGATATATTTTACACGCACATGCACACATATATATATGTGTGTGATATTTCGGCATCAGAGTTCAGGCATGTTTTTTTACACAATAGTAAGGCTAATCCAAATGAAGAGGCAAGTTGATTTAGCTTTTAATGCTACATCTTTATTCCATAGCTTTAATTCAATTTTTACCGTAGATCATGCTTTACTTCATATGAAATTCTCTAAATCACATATTCAATAGTAGTTTAAACCAAGTATGACTAAAGTTAAACTTTATGCATCATTAATTTTTCTAACAAAGGAAAGCTAGATCAAGCAGCAGCGAGATGTATAGCACAGGAGGAGAGGTGAGTTTCTAACGCAAAATGGCGCGCATTCATTATTTTTAGTAGTGGTTATGTAATAGGTTATCAAATTGTAGAAGGTACTGGTCTTGGGGAAAGATCCTGAATTGCAGAAAGTTAATTAAAGGTTGCATGTTCGCAAAGAGCAAATCTGTCATGTTTTTTTTTATATATTTTATATACATATATAATCAAATGAATGAGAGGGCAATAATACTGTTAAAATTCCAAAGAATCCAATAAAGTAAAAATTTAGAAAGCTAATGAAGAAAACTAAGAATTGCAATTTCAAGACTATATAAATTCCAATCTACTAAGTCGTAATAGAAAAGGGAAGTAAGAAAAATTAAAACGAAAGGTAAAATAAAATTGATTTTATTTAAAAGGAATTAGAAATATTGTAAAAGAAAAAGTGACAGATTTAAAAAATTGCCTTTATTACACAAGCTAATAGTAGTGGAAATGCATAAGAATTGAGATGCAAAAATTGTGAATAAAAATTATAGCAATATTGCAGAAAATTTTATATACATACACACACACACATACATTATATGTATGTGTCTGTGTGTATATATATATATATGTTCAAAACTATTTGTCAGATATGTATAAGGACACAGATATCATCGTGAAATGTGTTCAGACAATTAACTAATATATAAATAGTGAAAGAAAAGAATCGTGGTGTAGTATAGGAGAGTAATAAGCTATACAAAAATTATAATTGAGAAAACACTATTTACTGATGGTCTTTTTATAAAGTCTAAAGTTCTCAGATCAAACCTTTGCCACTTAGAGGGTTAATTTTATATAAATATGTAATTTATTATACTTTATACTCTGTAATCAGTAGCATCCCTTCAAAAAGCATTATGCAGAATGTTTTATGTGATAAGTAGGTTTTATTTCTTTTATGAACTGAGGCTGATTTGTATGATATTCATATGTGTGAATTCATATGTGTTAAGATATAAAAAATGTAAAAAAACGTATATTTATATCCTTAATTGGCAGTATGTATTTAGTCATGCAATCACTAAGTATTTAAGTAAATATCAGAATTTTAATATATGTATTCAAATTTTTGATTAGTTGCTAAAACTGTCTGTACCTATCAAAAAGCAAAATCAGACTACTATCAGCTACTTTTAAAGTATTCAAATTACATTTTGCAACTTTTTCTTTTGACTAGCGATAACATTTATTGCCTTTCTCTGATTGATAGAAAAGTTTTTCTGAGGATTGTTATTGTTAAGTACAAAACTTTCTTAAATCAGAGACACTGCATACTAAATATGTTTTGTTTTTTAGATATTGTCTTTGCATTGATTGATGCTACACTTGATCGAAATGACAATGTTACTCAAGCTGTACAGCTATCTCTATTCAATATTGGGAAACATCAACCGAATTTAGTCCTTAGTAGCTGCCATTCATATTTAGGCAGACATCCTAAGGTAATAAATAAATTTATTCTAAGTAAAAGGAAAAGAGTGCTTTAATGTGCTAGTTTGTTTGATATGAAGTGTAAAAGTATCACATGTCATTCTGCTTTTCTTTAGTAGCATACTGTATGATCTTCTTGATAACATGTGTTTAGAATTCACATTATTTATTTCGTATGTTTAAAAATGATTAGGATTCTTCATTAAAATGTTCCTTTTATTTCACAATACTTTGAATCTCATATCAAGCTTTAAAGCAGCAACACTCTATTAAATGAAAGAATGTTGAACTTGATCTTTCACTTCTTTATAAACTGTTTAACAATTTCTAATTTATTTTCAGTTAATAAAATAACAATTTACAGAATTGTGGCATAGTAAATGCATAGATTTCAGCTCATATGGAATCTCTGTTTGTGTATTTGTTTTTTGATCAAAATACACAAACAACAGATCAAAAAACAGTTTTTTTTTTTTTTTTTTTTTTTTTTTTTTTTAATCTGCTGGCCATAATGAATTAAATAATATTGGAAACTGTACATACAGCTTATGTAAAATGATGTTTCAGAAAATCAAAATTAAATGTTCAAATGTCTATCTGCTTACAAGATTGTGGCTGTAGTTTTTAAAATTTGCTGTGTAAACAAATGCTTCAAAAGGTTATGACTTATATCAATAAACATTTCTCTGTAAATATTAGTTTGCAGATTTTCTTCAGCTTTCTTCCACATAATTTTCTTGCTCTGCATGTCATCTTCCTCTCCTTTTCTGTTGAATAATGAAAAAGTGAGTGTATTAAATTTTTAAAGATTTAAGTGCCTGACTCTTAACTTTCTTTGGTGGCAGACAAAAACTAACATAAAAGTACAGAATAATCTACCTAAAAATAATTTGCTAATTCCTCTTAAATTATAAAATCAGTCTCTTCGAAGGAAAAAAAATCAAGCATTTAAATACATTCCAGGCACCTAAAAAAGCATTACAATTTATCCAAAACCATCATTTAAATGCTTATAAGTAATTTTTTTTTTTTTTTTTGCTGATTACGTGCTCTGCCCTTAGGCACTGCACGGAAAGGGAGGGATGCCCCGTGGGAGGTCTTTTTAAGGGAAACTGGCTTGCATCCACATTACACATGGGAAAAACCACGAAAATGCCCATGCAGCCAGCCCGTTTGCTGAGATTCAAACCCCGGATCGAACTACCAGTGTTCAGCGGCTTTAACCGCTGGGCCACTGGTGGGCTAAATAAGTGGTTAGTACATAAATTAAAGGGCACATTGTGAAACCCTATAGTAACAAAACCTCGAGTAGAACTCCAAGTTTCTTAAAAGCCGTACGGATCTAACAATGGAGTGACTGGGCAGACCCAAGTTAGGTAACACAAAATAAACAAAGAAAAACATAAATATACTAATCAAAACACATTTATTAATTCCAGACTAAATTTAGTTGGATAAACTGATCAGTATCCTACAAAATTAACCTTAAAATGAAAAATACGTATATATCATTCCAAAATTAACACTTATATTAATAGTAAGTATAAATTTTTTTTTTAAATGTTCTATAACTCACAAATTTAAGTGGTTGAACAAATTTTCTAATTATTCGTTTACAGATACATTAAAATAACTTGACATTACTTAAATCTTCAAATCATTTTGTTTACATGTAAATTAATGTAATTGATCATTATTTAATTCATCTGTTCACTTCGTTTACATGTATATTAGTATAATTTATCATTACTTAGTCACAGTTTAAATAGAAAAGACAGGGGAAAAAAAATCATCACTCACAAGTTTATACATCAATCTTCTATTACTGGAGATTTACTAAGTATTTAAGTACATCATTAAGTACATTAAGTGCATCATCAACTGAATATTAGGGATATTTAATTTAATAGTTCAACAGATCTTCCTGCTTATTTAGTTTGACCACCTAGGAAATCTCTACAGAAACCCTAATTGGGCTAACTGCCAGATACAGGTCAAGAATCTTTAATGGCTAGGTTGACAATGAGTTTTACATACCAGTTTCATGTGCAGGCAGGGTGAAAAGTATGTGTAGAATTATCTCACACTAAATTGCGCTTTTTGTCAGAAACACAAGATGCTGGATACTGATCAAAAGTATTTAATGGTTTGGTTCACTATGAATTCACATCAGTTTCGAGTTAAGAAAGGATGATCATGAGATGCAGATGAGGTGAAAACAGTGTGCGAAAATCTCAGAGTAAATTTGACTTTGCATCTCGTATTAAATTGCTAAATCATCTCGGACTGAATTTTGCCTTCTTTTGCGCAGATTGTCAAATAGGGCCCCTCGCGAGAGAGTGCTCGTTTCGCTACTTCAGTAGGCGAAACTTCTCCTAAGCAACCTTCTGTAGTTAGCCATAGAACTCCTTAAGTTTAAAACTTTTCATGTTGCCTTTCATATCTTCACATAACATTTAACACTTATGCTTTTTCTTTAAATTCATTTTTCTTACCCTCCCCCTGCTGTCCAGCACTTGTAATGGGTGAAGGAGTGTGTATATTGGTACAATTTTCAATAACTAGCTACTAATTGAATTTGTATAAGGTTAGTAAATTAAACACACTAGACTTCTAAGACATCTTTTTTCAAGAATCTGTACCTAATGTCTTAAGTTTAAGTACTGTTTAACTTACAAGAGTTGGCTAGAGAGCCTAACTTTCTGAATGTTATTTATCCTATTCATTGAAAGCTAAATGAATAAACTCACGTTATTGAGATGGATGAGCCTGCCAGTTCTTGCACAGCTGTTCTATTCTTGAATGTATGTTGGTAATATTGTCTTAAATCAGCATATATGTCAATTTCAGTACTTTGCTTTATCTTGAGTTAGTGATCAAAATTCTTTCTCACACAGATATGTAGAAGCAAAGAGAATTACAATCTTTAAAGCTCCAATGTTAACAATTCACTGTATTCTGTTTTCATTGGTAATGAGATCCAGAAATTAGCAAGACTTTCTGCTTGGAATTTTAAGTCTGATATCATTTGAAAGTTCAGTTAACTGTTTTGTGTCATCAAGTGACAGTTTGTTATCTTCAGTATCACAATGGAAAGAATTACAAACCTATGAAAATTTTAACACTAGGAAAATAGTTTCAAATTTTGACGTCGGAGTTTCAAGATGCAGACATATGCCACCGCATAATTTTTTTTTCAACTTTTTCAATGATATCATTTTCTCCTAAAAAAAACTTTTCTGAAGTTGGAAATGGCAGAAAATTTCTTTTTTACACAACTAATTCGCAAACCAAGTTCCCTTTCAAAGCTCTTTTTCTCATGAACTTTGAGAGCAATAAAAGAAATACATTATAGGTGGAGATTTAGTTCATTTAGTTTTTAGAATACATTTGAAACATATGTCAAATGCCATCAGCAAGAAATGATGTAGAATCTTCACTGATTTTGTTTACAAATAACATTTTTTAGAAATCTATGAAGTCCATAAAGGCAGGCTGTGTGAGGACCATAGAGAAATGCTCTCTAGACAATTATTTGATCCATTGGTTGGATTTTTACCTTGTTACATTGGGTTGACAAAATCATAAGATAAATACTATTTTCCACATTTATGTCTTCAGAAATTTTTTCTTATGGGCATTGAGAATAATGAAAGAAATACCTCATACACAGAAATTTAATTCATTTAGCTTTCAGAATACATCTGCGAGTATGCCAATGTACCTAACCAAATGCCATCAGCAAGAAGTGATGTAAAATCTTTGTTGATTTTATTTACAAATAACAGGATTTTTTTTTTTAATCTAGAAAAGCGGCAAGGGCAGGCTGCAAGGACACTTGTGGTTCATTCTCATAGTAGTATCAGTCCACTGCAAAGAAATGCTGTTCTAGATAACTTCTTTGTCAATCGTTTGGATTGTTGGCTTGTTATGTTGGGCGGCAAAAACATAACAAAAATATATTTTGCATTTTTTATCTTCAGACTCTTAGTTCATTATTTATTTTTTATTTCATAGGCCTAAATTTTGGATTTAAATTTAGTACTTTGCCATTATTTTGATGTTGCTGGTTACGAGAGATGTTGCTGTATTTAAAATTTTAATATGTATGTACATTCTGTAATGTAAGTATTTGTGATAAAGTCAATTTTAATATGTTTTATTTATATTTTTAGTTGGCTTTAGTTCACAAAATTATCATATTAGGAATTATTGAAAAAATTTGTAATGAAGCATTAGATTCAGTGAAGAAAAATGTAGCAGTAGATCTTATCAAATTAGCTGTGGAAGAAATGGTAAACACAAAGGTAAATAATCTGAATGAATAGTTATTGTTAATTTTTTATGAACAATTAGATGATTTGGAATTCATTCTGATATTGTACTTTTGTCTCCAAAGGAAATAGTGCCTGAGTGGCAGGGTGTTGCAAGTGGAATATTGGTATCTTTGGGCCGAAAATACCACAATGAAGTTATGGAACAACTATTAATCAAATTTCAACCTGGAGTTTTGCCTCATTTTTTTGTCATCCAGACTATGGCAAATCTTGCATCTGCAAATGGTAATTTTTTAATAATAAATACAAATTACTCTATTTTGTGCAGCATGTGAATATTAATTTTTTCAATATTTTTCCCCTCCTAAACCTATGCAGTTTTCTCTAAATGTAAAATTTTCTCATCCATCATTTCTTAGAATTCAACTGTTAAATTTTTATGTTTTTCGTATGTTTAGAAAATAAAGTTAATTTCTGATAGCTCTGATAGTTAAAGTTTATTTTCCCTCAGGTTTTTAAATACAATAATCTTTTCAGTTACTCTTATCTAGTCTCATTTATAATGTTTTCACTTTGACTAATCATGTTTTTGTCAATATTATTTTTTTGGCAAATCAGATTTCTCCTGCCAATTCTAGGAAAAAATTCAGTGCACAATGTATTCTGAGCAATGCATTACTTCATTCAGAAAGAAAATTGAAAAGAGATTATTTTTGATCCCAACTTTGAAAAATTTTCAAGCTTATGTTTCTAACAAATTGCTGTTATCTTTGGGTTGTATATATTTTTTTCATTAATTCCCGTTTCTTTTGCTTACATTGTTTCTGTGGATGTCTTATGTTCATCTGCACACACCGCTAGCTGACATCACATTGTTTCATAATAGCTGCTCACGCCACCAGCTGACACTACATTGCCTTTACCATTATTCTGTTACCATTTATTCTGTAGAAGCTCATGTGTTTTTATGAATAAGTTGTGTTAGTAAAATTGATTGTTTAGCTATATAGGAAGCAACACCGAGCCACATCCACAACTCTTACGATGGCGAACCATCTACACACATGAAGTTTCAAATTTAGCCTAAAGCTTGTTTGTTTCAAGACTTCATTTTCTTCGTTTCAGGCACCACCATGGATGAAATAGCAGCAGTAAAGATACTGATTTACAGTCCTATTCATTTTACATTGTGGTTTGCTATGTGTGAATCAACTTTTGCTTTAGCCAAAGCCTATTATGGATTCCAAGATAAAATTTAACTATTGCATCACTCATTTACACAAGAAATTGCTTCTTTGGTTTGAGACATGATACTTTAGGAGCACATTAATGCTTCTTATCAAGACCTGATGCTATCATTACTGAGCAATGTGGGGAAAGCAGTACCCAGGAAATCCAGAAATTACGCACTGGAGAGCAACTTGGAGAAAGAAAACCACCTTAACTGCTTCATGTCAATAAAAGGAGTGCTGAAAAACAAGATTCTGACTCATTATTGGAGTTATTTTTTCAGCAAATGTCACCAAATATTCCATCTATTCTCGTATCTATTAAGCTGCTCAATTCTTTGAAAGCTGCTAGCATTGCAGATCGAATATTGGAGTTACGGAGAAAGTATGACAGTGACTTGTACTTTACCCTCTGAGTGTAGTTGCCTTTTTATTAGAGACAAAAAATCGGATAAAATCTTTTTGTACGACACTGGCTGAGATCTCAGCAACCAAAAACGAAATGCGTCAACACCTATTTTGACGTTTTCTGCTGCCAGCAGTACAAAATTTCAGGTGTATGGACAAAAACGTTTTTTTGACCTTGGACTTAAAAGTTTTAATTTTGCTTTTTATGTATGTGAAATGTGAACAAATGTTATTGGATCTGATTTTGTACATTATTTCGATTTACTGTCTGACTTAAGAAATAGGAAGCTTGTTGATTTAAAATCTAACTTATAAATTAATTGCAGTATCATCAACACACATTTGTATTCTATCAAAGCAGTTATTGCGAATAGCGTACGTGGTAAAATTTCTGTCAACTGTCCTTAACTGTTGAAGCTTCCTGATCTTAATGAGAGTGTTAAGCATAATGGTATGCATTTTATTGAAACTGTAGAAATTCCTGTGTCATGTAAGCCTAGGAGATTAATTCCAGATAAATTAAAAACTGCCAAGAACAAAATTTAAAAAAATGATCAATTTAGGCTACATGCGACCCTATGAAAGTAATTACTCCTCTACTGTACACATACAGTATCAGATAAAGACACGAACAAATGGAGACATTTGGAAGATTTTTGGAGGTTAACTGCTTTGATAGTGAGGGATAAGTATCCTATTCCCAACATTTGTGATTTTACAGCAGAGTTGCATGGAACAAAGGTATTTTCTCATATACACTTTCAAAGTAGCACCAGGAACTGGAAGTTTGAGAAGGGTAGCCTCAGCTATTGCCTTTTTGGCACTGGTGAATTTGAGAGGGTGACCTTGTACTTTACTCAGCTGTGAAGGTTTCTTTTTATGAATGCGACCTTCCAATAATCAGATTCCAATTAATGCGTCCATGATCAGATTCCAGTTAATCCTTCTGATATTGATAAAATGGCTATTGCCACTTCTTTTGGACTTTTTGAGAGTACAAGAATGCAGTTTGGACTATGCAACCTTGCTGCAACATTTCAACAATTTATTGATGAAGTAACTTGTGAGCTGTCAGAGGCATTTCCTTATGTTAATGATATGTTGATTATATCAGAAGAAAGAGGAAGCTAAGCAATTGAAAGTTTTTGAAAGATTAAGTAATTATGGGTTAGCAATTAATGTAGCTAAATGCAATTTAGGTGCAAAATCTTTTGATTTTTTTAAGTTTTCATGTATCTGAATAGGGTTTAAAACATTTACCCCACAGATTGTAAGCCATTCAGATTTTTCTCATACTAAATTCTTTAATGCACTTAAGAAAATTTTTCAACATTTAACTTTTACAAACGATTTGTCACAAGAGCTTCACATATTTTATAACTTTTAAATCCATTATTGGAAGGCTGCGCTAATAAAAAAAAACCTTCAGAGCTGAGTTAAGTAAAAGGACACCCTCTCAAATGGGATGACAAACTAAGAAAGCATTCATCACTGCAAAAAAGGCAGTAGACGAGGCTACCCTTCTCAGATACTCAGTTCCTGGTGCTACTTTGAAACTCTATATTGATGCATTGGATGCTGCGTTAGGTAGCTCATTAATGCAATTGCATAATTCAGTTTGGGAACCCATTTCATTTCTATCCATTAAACTCAGCAAAAATCAAAGGAAATGCTCAACCTTTGCTGAAGAACTATTGGGTATACATTTGTTGATAAAGAAATTTCAGCTTATGCTCGAAGGCAGGGCCTTTACAATCTATATAACGTGTCAATCTATATATTGACATATATATGATATATGCTTTTAAGCAAAAGCCCCAAAAATTTCTCCAGGACAACAGTGTCATCTTGATTTTGTTGCCCAATTTTCCACTGATATGCAATACATCAAAGGTCGTGACAACATTATTGCTGATGCTTTATCTAGAACAGAAATAGATGCAGTTTCTGATAATCAACATATTGATTATAAAAAGTTACCTGAAGCACAACTTTGAAAACCTGACATTAAAAATTCTCTCTCTCAATCTTCACCAGTTTTTAAACTAGAGAAACATTTTCTTTAGAAGATGTTACTCTTTACTGCAATATAGAAGGTATACCTCACCCATTTATTCCTGAATCTTTTCATTCTAAAATTTTTCGGCAGATTCATTGTCTTTCTCATGCCATTATTTCATCCTCAACAAAACTAATCACTAAGCAATATTTTTTACCAAATATGAAGAAATTTGTTAAAACTGCTATTCAGTCTTGCTTATGATGCTAATGTTTTAAAATTCATAGACATTCAAAATCACCTTTAAGTATCTTTTCCTTGTCTGATGCAAGATTTGCACATATCTATATTGATTTCATAGGTCCTTTTTCACCATCTGCATGACAATTATTGACCACTTTACTTATGTTATAAGTAAATAATGATGTTATATCTGCTGTTGACATGACTGCTCAGACTACGTATAAAGTGCTAATACATAACTGGATTGCTAGATTTGGCTGCCCTGTGTTAATAACAACTCACTAAGGCTGAATGAAGGATTTGATGAAGGTTTTTTTCGAACTACACTTACCATCCTCAGTCCAATGAGCTGATAGAAAGATTTCATAAGCAGCTTGAAAATGCAATAATGCCTTATAACAACCACAAATGGACTGAAATTCTGCCTGATATAAAACATATGAAATATTGAAATAAGTAATGAAAATATTGACCAGCAAAACAGTTATTCTTATGTTTATGAAAAAATTGCATGATTTACTTCAGAATAAAAATTTTAATAAAAAAATTAATTTTTCGTTTTTTAATAAAATAAATTAAAAATTTAATAAGGGTTTATGTACGAAATGTACAAAAAAATTTTTAAAATCTGACTTCCAACCTAAGTGCTCTTTTTTATCATAATTTTGAATAACGAGGCATTTATTTATTCGGTCTAAGGTCCAGTTACATAGTCATACTTTAATCAGAAATGTACCAATCATATGCTGCTAGATCATTGGTTGCCAAATAACTAATTTAACCAATAAAGAAAATAAATGTATAATGTCTCACAAAAATGATCAGACACTATAATTTTTCTTTTTTTTTTTTAAGTAATAAGAGAAAAGCTTTGAAATACAGTAATAAATAATATTTTCCTTTTTGAATACATATTGTCTTGGCTGTCTCTTTGTACTAAATTAGTTTGAAAAAGTTAAATAGTAAATTTAAAAAATAATGTTTTAGGCTGAAATGGAGGGGGGAAGATACCACAAAATTAATTGGACAGTTCCATAATTTCTAAGTAAAATCATCTGGAATAAAATAGAGATTTTATGGAATTAGTGTAGATAAAGAAGCTAGGCAAAAATCTAAGAATCGTTTGCTTTTAGAATTTCAGTTTTCTTTTTAAAAAATGTTTGTTATTTTAATATTTTTTTCAATTGCTGAGTCATAAAAGGAAACATTGTTAGAAATCCACAGATTACTTATTGATTTGCATTAAAAGAAAGGGAAACCTATTAAAAAATTGCCTATTTAATGTAAGTAATTCTACAGTTTTTGATATTATTAAGCTTTATAAAAAAACAATCATCTAAAAAACAGCCATCTAAAGTCATCTGATGGAATTAAACTCTATATTCTAAGGAATATAAAAAAGATTTCAAGACTGAGTGCTCCTAAACTTGTTGTGGAACTTTGTGGATTATATGGAATATGTGTAAATCCAGAAACTGTAAGAAGAGTATTGTGATCTGCAGGATATCATGGAAAAAAAAATTTATGTCAGGAAAAAAAAAAAAAAAAATGTTGACTCACTTTCACAGAATTAATGAAACAGAAGACACCGACTAGTGAAAAAAAGTGCTGTTTTGTGGTGAATGCAAATTTAACATCTTTGGCTCAGATGGACATGTGCTGGTGTGAAGAAAATCCAAAAAGGAATTTTGGAAGCAAAACATAGTACCAAGTATTAAACACGGCAAAGGAAATGTTATGGTATCGGGATCTATGGCACATTCCGGTGTTGGTAACATAGAGTTTAAAAATGGTATTATGAATCAGTATAAGTACTTTAACATCTTGAAGTGAAATTTGGCAGCCTCAGCACAAAAACTTAATATACAAAATAGTTTCAAATTCTACTAGGACAATGATCCAAAGCATACTGTGCATTATGCTAATACTGTTGCTGTTATATAAGTGTCCAGAAGTAATTAAGGCACCACCCCAATCACCAGATACTAATCCTATTGGTCAGGAACTAGAATAAAAAATTCAAAAACAGACTATATCATCATGTCAGCAACTGAAAGCAGTTATTCAAGAGAATGGCATAAAATAAGTTCAAAAATAACAAAAAAAAAAAAAAACCTAGTGAAATCAATGCCCAAAAGATTAAATGAAGTGATCAAGGTAATCCGACAAGATATTAAGAAGCAAAAACAATATAAGTTTTTGTCAGTTTAGGCTGTGATTAAAAGTGTCCAATTATTTTTGTGAGATTTTTTTTTTTCATTAAACAAACAATATTGATTTATGAAAATAATCATTATCTTGTCAAAAATGTCTTTGCTATAAAATGATGTAGATTTTGTATATAATCAGCATAAAAGCCTTTCTTTTTGTTTTAATTTATTTTGGTTTTTATGGTCATTAAAGAATACAAAAATTTAAAGTGTACAATCATTTTTTGTGAGCCACTATAAATAATTCTAATGATGGTATGAATTGCATTTTTTAAAAAGTGAATTATTTAAAACGCTGTACTTAAGAGTTGTGCTTGAATTTTTGTTATATTATTAAATTATTTCACTTCTTAATTTTTGTTTCCAAAATATATGTTATAAGGAATTTCAGATAAAGTGTTTTGTTATTTTAGTATAGTTTAGCAGTTATTAAAAATTATGGCTCTACTCTTAGATGCGCCCTAAGATCACCAAATGTAGCAATATGTGTTCTGTGCTGGTTTTTGGCACGATTGCATGTTGTATGACTTTGCTATAAAATGACGTTGAATATTCTTTTGCTGGAGTGTTTTAATTGCTCATTGGTTCATTTCATGCATATTTTGAAATGGCCTATGTTGCAATGAGAGATGTAGTTGCGAGAGGGTCTGGGGGATTATTTTTAGTGGCTGTACATGATAGAAGTAAGGAAATGCTGATACAGTGTATTAAAGAGTGGATTGAGCCTTGTACAGATTATTTTTTTTTTTTTTGGATGGCTGGAAATCTTACAAGGATTTAGGAAAAGAAGGTTTTGAACATTTATTTGTGAATCATAGTATGAATTTTCTGGATAGTGTGTATGGCTGTCATATAAATATGATAGTTGTTAATTATAGCATAGTTCATATACATTCAACCAGTGTAATATTAATTTCCTTTTAACTTTGCTTTGAGTGGCAACAGCTGTAAAACGTTATTATTCTTCGTAGAATAAACTTGTTTGTTTGTGTTTAAATTTTTAGAGATATTATTTAGGTAGAAATAAGGTGATGAATGGACAAAATGGTGTACGTTACTGTTGTATCTAACATTTGGTGACCCTAAGTACGTGATTAACCCCTTCGCGCCGACTGTCACGTATACGTGCCAGCAATGAACACACTTATCTACTGACTGTCACGTATTTGTGCCAGTACCTTGGAATGTTTTTCAAACTATAATTTCTGCCACAAGATGGCACTGTATGCCCATATGGTTTCAGATACATGTACATTAGACCTTCTACTCGAAATAAGAGAAGCATGACTCACATACACGTGTTTTTGATTATATAAACAAACGGGGAACTAAATGTTTCCGAATGTCGTGATTTATGACGTCTCTTTAAATCGCACTTTATTCGCACGTGGTGGTTGTTTATTGTAAGTAGAAGTTTTATATGCGCTAAAGCGTTGAGTATTTCAGTTTACAGTTCAGTTTTTAAAAAATAATTAGATCTTGTTAGACGTGAATTCTTTCTGTTTTTACCGGTTCAATGTTGAAGCGTCGAAAATGTTTAACAGAGCATGAAATAGCAGAAATGATGCAAAATATTTCAGATATTGATTCTGAAATTCTGATATTCTGATATTGATTCTGAAAGATTAACTGAAAGACATTTTCCAAAACTTTGTTCAGAAGAGACTGATAAGAAAATGAGACGATGATGCTTCGTTTGTTCACATTCCCGGAAAAATCCTCCAGAATGGCAAATGAGTTATTATGAGTTCAAGGAATGTAATGTAGGACTGTGTTTAGATCCCTGTTTTAAAATTTTTCATACGAAAAGAGAATTTTAAGTAATATATTTAGTTTTCAGATGTATAATGTTAAAAGTCATAAAATGGTGAGTAATTAAAATAAAATGTGTAAAATATGCATTTAAACAAGAAATAAGGTAATTAAAGTATATATATAAAAATATCTATAAAGCATAAGCTGTTTAAATACTCTATAGAGCATTATTAAACAATGCGTTGATACTTCGAAAATTTCATGGATTTAGGTTTAGTAGCAAAAAAGTCCCCGGCCCTGGAGAGACGCTCGCAGAAGACACTGCCGGCCTCCGCGATAAGCGCGCGTTTTTGCTACCCGGCTCGAAGGGGTTAAATATAAGAGGTGAGTATATAAGAAATAATTAATTGAATTTTGGTTTTGGTTTGCAATAGAGCTTCTTGTTAAGAAGCGATCTCCGTTACGAATATCGTTTACTAAGACATATAAAAGTCTAATGTTTCTGTTTGATGATGAAAATATAGAAATAAATGATGTTAAGATTAAATTAGCTACTTTAAAACGCATTAGTGCTAGTTTAATGACTCTTGATAACGGAATTTTAGAACTTGCCTTATGTGCAAACGATAATGGTGAAAGTTATTCTGATGAATTTGAATCTGTAGAAAAATATAAAGTCAAATTTGATGAAGCTATAGTTTGCGTCAATTCTTTTATCGAAAGTAAATCACAGCCAAACAGGAATATATTAAGTAATGCGAAATCAAAAACAAAACTTCCCAAACTTGAACTAATGAAATTTAACGGTGAAGTTAAAGAATGGTTGTGTTTCTGGAGTCAGTTTAAACGAATTCAGGATTATAAAGAAATGGAATTGGAAAAAAAATTTCAATATTTAATACAATGTAGGTCGCCAGGTAAAAGAGCGAAATAGATTATCAATAGATATCCACCTACGGCAGAAAATTATTCAAAAGCAATGGAAGCCTCAAAGCAACATTTGGCCATGAGGAATTGTTAGTGAAATACTATGTTCGTGAACTGTTAACTTTAGTTGCTAAAAATGCTACCAAATCAAAGGTTGTTAAAAATGCTACCAAAGCAAGGGTTGTTAAAAATGCTACCAAAGCAAGGGTTGTTAAAAATGCTACCAAATCAAGGCTTAGTATCACTCAATTATATGATAAACTTGAATCCCACCTCAGACCTTTAGAATCCATTGGGATGACATCAGACAAATATTCTGCAATGCTCTTCCTCCTTGTGGAGTCGTGTATTCCAGAAGACGTGTTGAGAGTTTGGTTTAGAAACTTGGTAAATGAAGAGAAATCATATAGTGCAAGGCTGAGCCAACTTTTAAATTTTCTAAGGGCTGAGGTCGAAGGGGAAGAAAGAATAACTAGCAAAGTTAAAAAGTTAAAAACTCTAGCAAAGTCAGGTATGAAGCAAAGTGATCCCTATAGAAAAGTTCATAAGGATAAGGAAGATATTACTATACCTACTGCAAGCAACATGTTTTCGGGAGCAAAAGAAATAAACAACAATAATGTTGTAAATTGTATTTTCTGTGAAAAATCTCATTAAAGCAAAGCTACAAAGCACAAAGTTTAAGTCATGATAAAAAATTGAAAATAATGAAAGAGAAAAATGTTGCTTTACGTATTTGAAAACAAACCATCGAGCAAAAAAATTGTAAAAGTAAAGTTCTGTGTATGTTTTGTGGTAGGAAGCATTACATTGTGTGTTGTCCAGAATTTAAGCAGAAATCAAAAGTTCCTGTCGAGTGCAATCAAGAAAATTGTGAAATTAGCACTCTTTTTTCAACAGGCACTTCAGGAAGAACTTCAGGACTTGCTTCAAACTTTAGTGGTTGCCATTCAACATGAAGGAGAGAAACTTCATCTTCGAGCGTTGATAGATACTGGATCTGAATATTCCTATGTTTTAAAATCAACAGTAGAATCTTTAGGAATAAGATCAGAAGCTCATAAAAAATTAACACATGTTGTGTTTGGAGGAAGGACATCTGATATGAATCATAAATGTTATAAAATAAATGTTGAGAATCTGCATACTGGTTATAGCTGCAAGATTCCTGTGTTAGATCAGCCTATAATTCATGGATCTATATCTAGTCTACAGAAAGGACCTTGGATATCAGAATTAGCTGGAAAGGAATTTATATCACAGATGTTGATTGTGTCAACCCACAAATTGATCTTTTGATAGGCCAGACTTTGCAGGAAATATTTATACAGGAAAAATACAGAAATTAAGTACAGGCATTTTTGTCATGGAAACACTGCTCGGATGGGTTTTGATGGGCAAATTGCCAACAACTGGAGGTGAAAATTCCATTGCTGCTGTTGTTACGTCCCTCTTAATTCACAATCAAAATATCAGAAACCTTTCGGAATTAGAAGCCATTGACATTACAGATCCCTTTGAATTGAAATCTAGAAGTAAAATTGATAAGGTAATAAATGATCATTTTATAGCAAATTTAAGAGAAGATGCAGAGGCTGACTATTTAAAATGTTTGAAAGGTCAAGAAAACATACAAAAAGAAGTTAAGAAAGAAATGTCCTTTTTGAAGAAGTTCAGGAATCATCCAAACCTGGAGGAGAATAAGAGATTTTATTTTATAGAAGAAGTGTAAAGGAAAATATAAAAATGATGAGATTCCGACTTATGAAAAAACAGATATCGCAGTGTCAAGTGATGATGAAAAAGATATGAAAAGGCAAGAATTGTTTGAATATAAGTATATTTCCCGATTTGAAGAGCCGGATTCAAAATTCATTAAATGATATCCAAGGATGATTGAAGATTCTCTCAGATGTGTTGATAATAAAAAAAAAAAAAAAAGAAGAAGAAGAAGAAGCGTGAAGAATACGTTGAAAGAATAAAAAGGAAGAAAGAGCAGAAAATAGAAGATCTGAAACATTTGAAAGATTTAATAAGAAAAGAACTTGAAGACAAATTTTTAAAGTTGAAAGAAGTGCCTGGTCAAAATGAATTAAACTTTAACGAAGATGATATTGAAAGTGATTTTGAACCTGAAAACCAAAACCAAAAAAAAAAAAAAAAAATTGAACCTTGACCAGAAAACAAAAGAGATTTTTAATGATGATTATTATGCTATTCAAGATGAAGAATGTCCAAAATTTCCATATGATGAGGAACTCGATAATGAAGATTGGGATCATTGGATTGAATCAAGTAAAAGTGATGAGTGTGGTGAAGAACAACTTGAAGAATCTTAAACATCAGGTGTTGAGATTACAAATTTCAAAATTTATTCTAAATCACAAGTTAAGAAAGAAATGATTGAATCAACTCACACAGGAAGGATAAAGGTTAGAAAGAAATCCTTATTTCATAAAGTAATTTCTAAATCTAAACCAGTTTGTGATCCAGATGGCAAAATGTTTGATGACTATTTGAATGAGTGCTTCAGATTAGATGATGAAGTGATCGAGCTATAAAGGTGCCTTCTAGATTCAAGGACTTTTGAACTTTAAAATAGACTTTTAAGTGAACTTCAAAATGGAGTTTTAGGTTATATTTTAGATTAATTCAGTATTTGCTTTGATAAAATCCTTTTATCAAAAGGTGGGAATATGTTATGTATAGCATAGTTCATATACATTCAACCAGTGTAATATTAATTTTCTTTTAGCTTTGCTTTGAGTGGCAACAGCTGTAAAACGTTATTATTTTTGGTAGAATAAACTTGTTTGGTTGTGTTTAAATTTTTAGAGATATTATTTAGGTAGAAATAAGTTGATGAATGGACAAAATGGTGTACATTTACTGTCATATCTAACAATAGTGATTACGTGGCAGCATGAAATTGGTATTTCTGCTGTTCGAAAAAGCATTCATTTATGGTAAGTGCATTTTATTTTATTCTTGTTCTTATTTTGTAGAATGTCATGTTCATTGTTTTTTTAGTATGAATTTCTGTCATTATTGTTGTTTTTTTGAATTCTTTGAAATTATTTTAGTTTATTTTGTTGAATAGTCCATAGTGCCTAGATTGTGCAATCCGTAGATGTTGAAACAGAACGCTATGTACATGGTATTCTTTGAAATTAATTTTTGTTATGTTAATTTATTAAAGCGAGATGTGTGTAGTTCGTAGATTCTTTTACTGCCTAGATTGTGCAATTCGTAGATGGTTTTTTTTAAAGTTAAAACATATTGCTGTGTACATGAATTCTTGTCAAATATTTTGGTTATAAACTTTATGTTTTTGCTATCTAAATTTTTTGTTTTTGTTTCAGATTTTTAGCTTAAATTGTGTGTTCAAAACATGGTTTTTGGAGACATTTTAGGCTTAAAGTTCGAAATGTAGACAAAAAATTTAAATAGTAATATTGCACCGTTGGCAAGAAATTTGGGGACATATAAGAGTAGTTCCAAAATTATATGTATTTTTTAAAATAATTTTGTATGTTATTTCTTAATATTTTTAGTGTTTGGTATGGTACCATTTTTAAAGGCAGTGCTTGGAACTATGTTACCATTATTGTGCATGGTAAAACAGGAAAATATGAAATGGATTTTTGCACATGGTGAGTTATTCTTTATTATTATATTTAAATACAGTTGTTGTTAGGCTTGCTATATATTACATTCATGTGCAAAATTAAGAAAATTTGCAGATTATGTTGAATTTCTGAAAACCAGTAGACAGACTTTAATGAAATGTTTTATGAATATACATTTATAACAGAGAAAGAGATGTACTATCCAAATATTTATTTATGCATGATTAGTAAAGGTATGTCCAAAGCCCATGATATCGAACTGAAAATCAGTCTAATATGGTGACTGTTCCCCTCCGAAAGTCAGACAGATCGTACAGTGTGTCGGCATATTGTACAGGAAGCAGTTGAGAATTTCCTGTGGCTGTCAATCCCACTACTACAGCAAGGCAGTTTTAATTCCACAAGGTTTTTGTAGGGGGATGGCTAGATCAAATTGCTCTTCCAAGAGCGACTCTGGCATGCTGTATAGGGTTAATGTCAGGATATGTGGCTGGCTACTCAATGCATCGACAAGACAAGAGCCCTATGTGGATGAATGTTGTCATCCATTAACAGGAACTCAGGACCAACTGCACCCCCAAAAAGTCGAACATATTTCTCAAAGATCTCTCTATACTTCATAGCAGTGAGGGAGCTTTTGTCAAACTTGTGTAAGGATGTGCTGCAACCCAACATAATGCCTGTCTAAACTGTTAATCTGCATTCACACTGGTACATCGCCACAAAAACTGGAAATGCAAAGAAAAACAAAATGTTTACTGCATACATCAATTCACATCAAGGTGGAAACTTTTGCTTTGAAAGTTGTCATATATTAAATGTGAAAATTAATGTAAAACTTAAATATCTGCATCTAATGAGACTTAATACAAAATAAGGTACTTTTTTGCTTCGCCGGCGCAAATCTGACCAAGCAGACTGTAGGTGACCACATACAGTATACACGTAAAAAATGTTAATAAATGTTAGTTCTAAGAATTTTGTATTTTGAAGGCATAAGCATTTTAATATTGTTTAAAATTTTGTAAAAAGCCAATAAATATAGACAATAAATTTGTAAAAAGATATTAATTTAAGAACTTACTACGCTTTAATGGTTCAACATCCTGATTCGCCAGTCCATATCATGTGACCTCACGTGATCTCATCTCATCTAAACTACGCTACAAAAATCTAATTCTCTCAGTAATTTGCTACATTAATTTCAAGTTAAATCTCAATTTGGAATACAAGTTTAAATGCAAGAATTATTTCAATTTGTACGAATAGCTTACTCAGATATTATGTAAAACCGCAGTGCTTTACTTCGCTAGTGCATTCTCATTAGAATTGATGAATATAACCCTTGACTTTGCCTTTTCTACTGATATACTGATTTTTTCCTTCGGGTGAGTGGTGTGATTGCATCCTTATTGACTTAATTACTGTGAATGGCCTTAGGGCATAAAATTGAACTATCTGGTAAAAAATCCTATGTAATTGTATGCCAGTATTGAAGGAAACAATCAATCTGCTAAGAAATAGCTGCTACTTGTCTTGAAAATGAGGCATAAAAAGTCACCAGTGAGGATATTCCGTTTGGCTTCGGTTGTACCATTATTGGCAACTTTATCGCCTGTGCCAGAAAAGTACCCAAAATAACTTATAACCTCTGGTGCTTTAGTGGCTTATTGGAACCTTTAAGTACATTAACTGGGTTACAACCCCTGGAATTCTACACAAAATCATGACGCTAACTGGGTCAGACAGAGCCCAACTAACTTTCAAAACTTGCCAACCGTGCCTACATCAGGACTTTCAGGTTTGTTTTGGTCATCAGATCTCTCTCTAGCCACTTGCACCAGAAAGACGTGCCAATCGAGATGCTTTTGTCTCAAACCGCGAGCGACGTGAACACCACGTTGATAGGCATTTATCGCAAAAATGAAAATAACATTGTGCACATGTCGCCTAACAACGAGATTGTTTATTTCTCGAGTTACAGCTCTGGATTGCACTCACAGACGCAGAGTGGCGTAAATGAGGCACTTTACTGCTTGTTATATTGTAGCACACAGCTCCACAACTGTGAAGTTTAATTGTAGCGCAAGTGGCTAGGCAAGCGGCAGTGGTGACAACAGGCAATCTTTTGTTATGAATCATGCTAATTATTATTTTATTTCTTATTTTAACCTATGTCACTTAACATAAAATGCACCTGCTATTTAGTAAACCTCTAAAGTATTTATTATGCTATTTAGTAAACCTCTAGACTGAGAAAGACAAAAATGAGACCAAAAAAAAAAAAAAAAAAAAAATTAAGAAAAAGAACATAAACCTAACTGTTAGTAGAACATAAATATAATGTCTCAGATCTTCTTTCAAATACGTCCAACTATTATAAGTGTAAAATATTTAATGTTACTTGATAAATTTCATAAAGTTTATTTTATTCTCAAACTTATTAATAATTATGTTAATTAAATTATGTTTAATAATAATGCATCCTGCTTATTAGTCTATTTTATTTTTAGGATGGTATTACAAAAATGAAGTTCAGGCATAGATAATATTTTTAACTGAATTTATTCAGTTCCCATTTGCTCACAGGTCCTTAATTTTTCATTAATGTTCCTTAAAAGTACTTAATTTCTGTGTGCAGAAATGTATATGAACCCTGTGTATTATATAATAACTGAATTGTACATCATTGAATTAAGAATGTTCTGTAGAATAATTTGTAGAAGCATGATCCAGAGCTAGAGTACTGTAAACATGTACTTGACTTATCCATACTATATGTTTTATGGTGAATTATCTTAAATGAGATTCATACCACTCCTTCTGCATGCATCACAAATTTAAAGGGGAGAAATGCAGAAGTATTTCATTAAGTAATTCTAAGATCCTTGAAAGGATATACTGATACTGTTTTGAAATACTGTTTTGAATACTTGATTACTGTTTTGAAAATGTTCTAATTGACAGGTGAGTGTGCATAAAAATGTAATGAATGTACTTTGATTTAAAACAAGTTATGTGTTCATATTATTTGTATTAGAAATTTTGTAGTAATTTAAATTGGGTTATATTTTTATGGAACACCAATTACGTTTTGATGTTGTGTATATGATATTATTAAATTTTTTTGCATAACTTATTTTTTTTGGGGGGAGAGGCTCTAATACATGTAGGCATGGGGCCATATTTAATGCAGACTTCTTTACTTGTAGGTTGTAAATAAAATTTGTATACATTTTCCATAAAATGTGAATAATGTTATTTGATGTCTGCTGTTTGTATTTGACTTCTTTTATCTTTTGATGTGTATAAATGTATTATTTTTAACAGCTGAATCAATTATTTTAAAATGTCATTTTAGCTTTAGCAAAATTTTGCGAGTCCATTCTTGAATATATTGCTAATGCTGAAAAGTCACCTGATCCATCAGTAACCAAAGAGGCATTTATGAGTGAAATAAGTAGTGCTTATGATGTTCTTTTTAACAATTGGCTTCCATCTAGAGAAGCAAAGGTATGTCAAAAAATTGTATAGAATTCTAAAATTTTTAGAAAATTTGTTTGATGAATAATTATTGTGCAGTTATTTTTAATACAGAAACAGATAATTAAAAAAACCCTTTTAATTAAGAAAAAATATGTGTCTGTATATATCAAGTAAGTACAAAATTATTATTATTTTAGTGGAGAAAATTCAGTGAAGCCTACTTAAGATGGTCATCTGTGATTTCAGAATATCTGGATCTTTTATGGAGAACTTTGGAGAGCATAAGTGATATCAAGTAGCAACATTTTGATTTATGTTTTCAGATAGGCTAATCACTTTGCTGGCCATCTCAAGGAGGCAGTAACTCTAAAAACTTTTACTGATAATTTTTTGGGGGGAGGGGAAGCTGAGAAATGTTTTTTAAATTGTTGTAATGTTGATAATGTTACAGCAGTAGCTTTTGCTAATTATCCTAAACACTGTAAATGGGGGGGGGAAAATGAGACATCCTTTCAGAAATGGTATGTAGTAAAGTGTATTCCTTTATCATTTGAGGAATCAACTTTTAAACACAACCACATATAAAATATATGTCAGCTCAAATTTGGAATATTTCCTAAATCATATAATGAAATAAACAACATGAAGTCCTATTTCTCTATTAATCTATATTTTCAAAATTCAAGTAGTAATGTTGTCAGTCTTTGGTTACATTTTTGAAATATGCATACATTTTAGGAAAATCTGAAGCATTTCTGTAGGCATTAAGTTGTTACAGTTTTCATCTTTTATTTGAAAAACAGTTAGCTATTCATTTTATTTTTATCAGCGTAGAAATTGAATTTATATCTGTTCATGTATTAGGATTTGTCTTGTAATAATAAAGATACCATCTCTTGTCAAATATAAGCCAATACAGGGCATAAGGTGAAAGGTAATAAATCAGCCAAAGCTCTGCATATAACCCAAATTTAGAATTACTTAATAAATCCAGCTAAATGTATTGCCCAAGCATGAGAACAATTGGTCATCTAGCGTAGCTGCACCTATTTGGGAAGCTGAAGATTATCTTTAATTTATGTTTGGATGCCATTTGTAAAACAGGTAATTAGAGCATTGTTGAATGAAGAGGCAGTTTTCCCAACTGCCCTTTCATTGAGCAATGCTCTTGTCTTTCTCAATTTCCCAACATTTTGGCATACTGATCATTTGGTGTGTTGGCAATAGTGTTGTTAATTTTACTTTGGCTCTCAATTATAGTCAGCATTCTAAAGCAGTCGCAAGATTTTAATTAATTTATTTATTGTTTTTATTTTTTTGCCCCTTAGTTGCTGTATTAATTTTTATGAGTGAAATACAATTCAGCGTTTCATTTTTGCTATATGGTCAAAAAGATGCCCAGACAGTTTTCTACTAGTTTGAAGCTAAAATTATCATATTTGCTGAGCAATGCTGTGGACATAACTGAAGTTGATATTATCTATGATGCAGAAGATAGTGATATTAATACAGTCAAAAGTCTTTAATCCGGACGTCCATAAACTGGAATGATCCATAATCCGGACCTCAAAGCTACAAACTTTCTGCGCATGCGTAAACGCATAAATCCTTTACGCATGCGCTTAATACATTTACGCATGCGCGTTTAATGTATAACGGACGGTATAAGCTAAGCTAAAATTATCAAATTATCTATTTCAGTTTATGTTGCAGACTGTGTTGTTCCTTAATCTTCTAATTGGACCGGCTTATTATTTTTTGCAGACTGTTAGAGCAATTTTATAAAAGTAAGCTTGAACTTTCGATTATGTCAAAAAGAATTTCCGATTCTGGAGCTGCCAAAGGATCTACAAAGCGATAGCAGTTTCGATGTCCATCAAACAAAAAGTGGAATTGCTGCAAAAAATGGATAAAGGCATATCCTTTGTTTCTCTAACCATTCCAAAATCTGTTTATCAATTTCACGCTGCTCTGCAGGGGGGGGGGTTGCGGCACACAATGAACTGGAAGTTGATCTGTCAGCACTATCCTTATCTTCAGGGCAGATGTTTTTATTTTTTTTATTTTATTCGGCTTTGAACTCAGTTATTAGTTTAGAAAAGTATGTGAACTATTTATATTTTTTTTTCCTAGTTAAAAACACAATAAAAGTAATTTTTTAGTTGTAATGACATTCTGCAGTAGTATTACTTTTTGCTAATATTTGTCTCTTGGTTTCATTTTGAGTTTTATTTAATGTTGCTATTATTTCATATTAAAATATATATGTATTACAGGTAAGATCTGAAGTTGTTGTTGCCCTAGGTCAAATGACACATCTTCTTAGTCCTGAAAAATTAGAAGAACTTCTACCAAAGTTTATTCCAGCTGTTTTAGCAATTTATAAAAGGCACCAAGAATATCAACATACTACTCAGGTATTTATTAAAACAAAATTATATTCCTTTTCAATCTTTTTATTTCAATTGCAAAGATTTCCCACTTATGAGTTGGTTTCATGCAAAATAGTTTTATATTTAGATTGAGAATATTGTATGTAATATTTGATTTATTTAATATTTTTTGTAAACACATAAATAATGGCATGTATCTGTTCCTTTCCTCAAATTACTTATTAAAATAAATACTTTCTCTCTAAAATATGCATTTATAATAATGCATAATTCTTTTTATCCATAAAAAATAAAAAAATATTGCTGAATAACAAAAACATTGATGACTTAAACTTAACAAATTGTATTAATAGTATATGATTTTCTGTTGGCATTATGTAGATTGAAGGAAAGTCGTGTTGTCTGATTTTTTTTTTTTTTTTTTTTTTTTTGCATGCATTGCAGCTTTGATATTTGCTGTGTTAGGTGTTCACTTTCTGTGTGTGCCATTTATTCAACATCAGAAGGAGAATCTTGAGATAACCTACATAATGGATTTTATATTTGGAGCATTTTATATTTTAATTTCCATCAAAATACCTACATAATTTGGATCATTGCAGGTAAATCATCATATGTTTGGGAAAGCTCCATTATGTGGGTTTGTTGTAAACTGCATTCAGTATGGTGGGGTTTCATTGTGTACATGTGCTATATATATGTAAAACACATCATTAATATAGTGCTAAAACTGGGAATTTAGAATGAATCCTTGAAGAAAAAACTTATTTTAAGACTTAATTCATTAGCAGAAAAATCTAAATGTGACTTTTTATATTTATCTTTTCCTATTACATTATGCAAAATGCCAAAAATCAGTTTAAAAGATGTCTTTAAGTAGCAATAAATGTTGGTTCATAATTTTAGCAATAGTCATGTGTAATTTATTGAGCATAAATATGTATCATAATTAATACATAATTTACCAGATCACCTTTGGCAGCTACCTCTATGTAAAGTTTCTTCAATAATTAATTGAAAGATAATTTAAAATGTCAGTTCTGGAATTTTGTTGTTCTCGTTTTTTATGAAATGCATACTCACTCTTGAAGGAAAATTAGTAGTAGTGTAAATTTTTTGTCCATATTCTGGCCTTCATAATTAGTTTTGCACTTGAGTAATTAATTATTGCATTAATTCAATCTAAAAATTATTTTTACATTCAGAGTTATCAAATCAAGTAGATATTAAATTAGTTAATTTGATTTGAGATTATTTCTGTGTCAAAAATTATTCTGTTAAAGAATCAAGTTAAAACTTCTCAATGGAAGTTGTTTTTTGATGGCAAGCAAGTATATTAATAGTTATTGAAAATTCAAATTTACCTTTGATAGATACAGTTTATGGTAAATGTAAGGTAAGTAAAGTAGCCATTCTAGAACAGTATCCTCTTAGCACTGAAATTATAAATTTTGTATCCCTGTAAATGATGAATTCCATTCAAGAAAGCAAAATCACAGCTGATTCAAATTTAATTGGATCTATTTTTCTCATTAGTGGGAGTAACACAAAAAGAGAAAACAAAGGCCTATTAAATAATAATCTGAATGGATGGCTCAAGTTAGCTACTAGCATAATACTGTGAAAAGTTGTTTGAAGCTATGCTGGAATTTGGATTTTCTAGGAAATTGATTGATCTCCCTAGAATGACTTTAAAGAAAGTAAATTGCAGAGTTAAAGTCATGTCTGATCTATCAGATGCATTCTATAGTGAAAGGGGTTTGAGACAAGGTGATGCCCTTGCATGCATGTTATTTAATATTGCCCTTGAAAAGGCCCTTGAAAATCTAAAATTACTTGTGTTGAACAGAAGTATTATTTTTGATGACAGGGATGTGTGCTAACTATTGTTGCAATGTTACTGTTACCAATTACTGTGATTTATATGCTGCTGTGTAGCAGCATTGAAGAATTAATTATGAATGAAAATTTTTTGTGAAATATATACCCAGCCACGGAAAGGCAGCTTTTTAAACTAGTTTATTTATCTGCCATAGCTAGATGGCTTTTTTTTTATATATATATCAGTTTAACATTCACATTCTTAACCACTTTTTTTTTTTTTTTTAATCCTTGCTGCTTTAAATAAAAGGTTGTTTTTTAATCTATTTTAAATAATACTGACATGTTTCTATGGTTATTTTAGTAGCTTTCTCAAGTAACTAAATGTTTCTGGAAATAGTCAATGGCATTTTCCAAACTGTGTCTTGTGATTTAGAATCATACTTTGTTAAAAGCTACTATACAGAAAATAAAATAATTTGAAATATGGATAAATTGATTCTTATGATACATATTCATATTACACAAGATTTTCCTATGAAGTGGTTGCAGCCTCCCCCCTTTTTTTAACATTTTTAAACATTTTTTTTCCTAAAATATTAACTTAAATATTGGTTCCAGTTACAGACTGACTGGATGATAATAATATGCAGATTTTTATAAAAGTAGTTTCAGCATTGAGAACTTGCTGATTAAATAAAATCTAGCTTTTTTTATGATATATGTACAGCAAAAATTAGTGAAGTACTTACTGTATTTAATAAGTTAAACACAAAGCAGGCAAAATTCACAGGGCAAATTTACTAACTTAGATTTCTCTTCAATGACCACTGCTGATCAAATTTAAAAAAAAATTCAACTATGTTTGGGGAAAACCATAACAATTTTTTTTCTTTTGTTTTAGCAATTAGTGTTTCTGTGGAAAATGAAATAGTAATTGTTTCTGAAGAGACAACTGCTCTCCATGAAAATATTAATTATGTGCATCTATGCAGACTCTGCATATCAATATTTGGAATGTATATTTGTTCTATGTTTTATAAAAAGTCATCCTTTCGTCTTGAATGTAAAAATTGTTTTATTAAAATTCTATGTGTAATTTTAGAAATGATATTAAATGGAAGTACATGACTGTAATTCATATTTAAGGAAATAAAATCTAGAGCCTTTTAGTTAGATTATCCTGTGTACATGGCAGTACAATGCATCTCTCACGTAATAATGCACATACTTCCTAATTATTACAATCCCCATTTTATAAATGTCAACAAGATTACAAATAAATTGTCAATGCAAACATCTTCAAATGGCTGGCAGCCCTAATAGTGATCATTTTTAATTTGCTCATGATGCAAAGTCTTAAATAAACTCCACGTTATTGTATATATTTTTTTCATATTATCTGAAAATTTAGAAAATTCTGGAATAGAAAAATAGCAATTTTATATTTATAATTTCTTTATTGATAGGGCCTGTGTATGGTTTTGGATGCTGCTGTTTCTAATCACAGTATTATTTTGGAATCACAATTAGAGAATATTTTGAATGTTCTTTTCCCTCAGGTAAATTAATGTTGTTGCTTTGTAAACATTTTATAATATTTCTAGGAGTAATACTAGACCGTTGAAAGATTTGAGAATTTTTTTTTAATCAGACATTTTATCAGAAATAATAAAATGTCTGATTTAAAAAATCATGAATCTTCACACATTTTCAAACAAAAACATTTATTTTCTATGGTTTTATTTGTAATCTTATCAATGTTATTAATCAGACAATCTTATTAATCAGACATTTTATCAGAAATAATAAAATGACTGATTAATAAGATTGTCTGATTAATAACATTGATAAGATTACAATTAAAACCATAGAAAATAAATGTTTTTGTTTGAAAATGTGTGGAAATTCATGGTTTTTTTATAATCAGGTTTGATTGCATTGACATTTATATGTTCTTAAGTTAATATTTTATTTTAGCTTTTTTCTTTAAACTTTATTGTTTTCATACTAAGCAAAGGAAGCTCCTAACATTAATGCAGTTTCTGATGGACTGCTAAAATTAAGTTTTACTCATAATTTAATGCATATTTCAAGAAATAATTTTGATCAGCGAGTTTAATCTTTAGTAAAATATTTTGAAGTTTATCTGTATAAAGTAATAGTAAGAACTGTAAGTATACTTTTTGTATTGCATTAAAATTTTGATCTTAATTATTTAGCATCAGATGCTTTCTGTACCAGTATTTTAGAATATGGTAGTTTCTGTAATTGTTATTTAAAGGAATTGGATAAAATGTTTTTATATTAATATCAATATAAAATATTATTATTGTTTTTAAAAGTATTTGCGACTCTTTCATTTTAAATATGTTATTTCATAAGTAATATTTTTATCTTTCAAAATGTAGTTTATTATGCATGAGGATTTTATTACCTGTCAAAACTCTTGTAGAACTTCCAGTGGTGATTTTTTGGCTTGGCAACAAAAAAGTTATCAAGCCATGAAAAAGCATATTTTGAAATGTTAGATAAGCATTTTAAGCAGTGAAATTGAAAATCCAGGTTTGGAATACAGGTTAAAGTTTAAAATGCAAAAAGCACAAGCGCATGCATTCACACATAAAAAACTGAAATATTAGCAATTAAGAAAAGTGATAAAATTGCTGATAAATTTACAAGGAAATTTTGAATGCAATCCAATTTATGCCCTTTATAGTTTCTAGAAATTTGTTAAAGCAAACATCTTGATCCTTGCAAGATGTAATGAAGCTGTAAAATGCCAAAGGAAATTTAAAATCTGTTTGCTGATTGTGTGTTGGTTAGAAGTTTTTTATACACCTCAGTGTGTTCTCTGTTTTATTTGTATAGCATCCTGTGACTGGATCAACAAAGTTTAGGCTGTGATTAAGCTTTAATTGCTCAAAACCCTTTCTACCTAAACAGTCATAGTTTTCTCAAATACAAGAGTAAATTGTATTTCCCAGCTTAATCCACTCCTTAATAATGTTCAACAGTGTGCTGTTGTTTTTATCATTTTATTCCATGAACCTCTATGAAGATTCCTTCACTCCAAATGCTTTGTCCCTCTGCTGCATGCCCCTTACTCTACTTATGCTATCCAAATTGTCTTATATCATTTCCACTATCTTCCCAATAGCACCATTTTTTTTTCTGGTGTCAGCTCTATGGAATGTAAAATCTATGGTTCATCCATAAAATAACTGGACAATTTCTTATGAATAAGAGAAAGATAACTAACCTTCAAATAAATTTAACTTCTTCAAAATAATTGCCAGAGGAGTCTACATTTTTTCCACTGTTTCTTCAGGTCATCAAAACACTAATTATAGACATTGGAACTAACCATTCGCTAAACTGTGCATAACATTTGGTTTAATATCTTTGACATTTTCAAATCTATATCCTTTCATGAGCATAGTTTCAGAAAAAGAGAAAAAAATCAACTGGCAATACGTTTTGAGAATATGGTGGATCATTTTTCACTTCAAATGTATGTTTAGCAAGATATTGTTGTACAGACAATGCTGTACGGGGCTTAGCATTATCATGCAAAAGGAACCATTGAACAGAATTAAAACAATACTTCCTAAGAGGCCTTCCTTAATTTAAAAATGCACTTCCTTGTGAAAATACTGATTAATTGATTGATTTTCAGGGACAAATTCATGGTGAATATGTCGCTTGTAATAAAAAAAAAATGCATTCAGCATCATCTAGTCTTTGATTTTGATACCTGTGTTTTTTTTTTTTTTTTGTTTTATTTTGTTTTGTTTGTGTGTGTGTGGGAGAAGATGATCTTTTCCAATGTGTATGTCGTCTTTTTGTTTCTGGGTTGTATAGTAGACACCGGGTCTCATCCTCATTAAAAAATTTGCTTTAAGAAATTGTAGTCATGTCTCCCAGTAGTCAGCAAATGCTAATGCAAGCCTTTTTTGTCTTCTTTTTTCTGTTTCTAACTTTTTGATTGTCAGTTAAAATTAACCTACTGCTTTCTTTGCTTATTCCAAGCATGTCTAAAAAGTTTCTGAGTTGTTACGTGTCTTCAAAGAATGAATTTTCTCAACATATTCCTTATTCTTTAATGTTGAAAGAGGCATCCTATCTCTGATTTATCTTCAATGCTTTCACACCTAAATTTAAAGAGGTTGTACTACTCATTTACTTGTGTTCCTGATAACGGTGCATCACCATATATTGTTCGAATCATCTCTAATGCTTCAGTACCTGATTTATCTAATTTGTAATAAAATTTAATGTTATTCTTCCATCTCGAAGCAAATTTTTTGCACAATGTCTTCTCAGTGAATTAAAATGACTTTTCAGTGAATTTGATATGTTTTGATATGCAAATGACAAAATAACCAGTTTTAATTGACTTTAGCATTAGTTGAGGTATTACCTTTCTAAACATACATTTATTCTTTCACTTTATTTATCATTTTTTTTTTTTTAATTTGCTTCTTTACTTTATGGGCACACCTTGTAGTTTCATTTAATAAACTACCTACAATCTGTTAATGCATTGTTTCTCAAGCTTTTCTCATTGTGAAACACTTTTTAAATTCTAACCTTTTTAAGGATCATTAGAGTAAATATGGGTTTTTAGTAAGTCGCCTCTGAGGTCTTACTGAGGTAGTCTGTAAGTCGCCTCTGAGGCATCAGAGAAATGTGATGTGTGATTCTGCCTTGATTGTATCTGATAACAAAATACGTGTGCCAACTTCTGTTTTGTTAATTAACAGTAAGGTAGTGGAAAATTACATCCATTCTTTAGCTTCCTTCTCTGGCAGAACATCATTCTGGTTCAATTTTAATAACTATAATTTCTGCATGAATATCTCTGCTATAATTAAGTCATAATACAGATATAAGTTAAGTAAACATAAGTTAATGTAATATAAATTAAATGATAATGCAAATAATAAAGTGAAAATGATAAATAAAATAAGTATTTATTCCAATTTTTATATCGTACATATAAAAGACACATTTTTCAGTTTCTAATTTTACAAAAACTGATTCGTAAAACCATTTAAATGAAGAAAATAATAATAAAAAAATTAAAACATTTTTAGTTTTCAGTGACTTTAGTGTATTAGATTCTTTGCATTACAAATTTCTTTAATTTCAAGCACAATCTTTGAAATTACAATTTTTATATCAAATGCTGCATGAATTCTACTTTTATGTATTGATTTTGTTGCAACATAATTTTAAAAACACCTGCCTCATGCAAATAATGTTGCAGAAGGAAGTAAAGTATGAGTAGCTTGTTTTGATAACTTCAGATATTCTTCTGACAAATTTATTCGCTAACAGTAGTTCTTTAAATTTTCGTTTTATGGCAATCAGTTGTTGAATCAATCAATTTGTAGAGCAATAAGGCTTTTAACAACACAAAATAATACACGTATTTGTTAATAATAATAAAAAAATTATATTTACATACAAATTTTTAAAATAAGATAAAATAAAAAAAGCCAAAAAAAATTAATTCTTTAAATAAACTAAACTGACACTGATTTTATAATACTTCTAAATATAGAATTCTTTACTTCTAAGCACAGAACAGAAACACAAAGCGTTTCAAGGTAGCAGTTAATGCTTCTGAAGTTAGATCTGTTACCATTTCCCAATGAATGACTATAGTGGACCATGCAAATGAATATACATACATAAACATTCTGATATATACCTTTTCTCTGGTTTTTATTTTTAATTAAAAATGGATTGCAGAGGTCATTTATGGTACAATTAAATGTAAGATTAGCTGCAATTCTTTCTTTGGTAGATAACCCATGATTTGCTGAGCTATTGTGGGATTAGTCTTGAAACATGTTATATACTATTTTACAACCTCCCTACAAACATTTCTGCCATTTACAATCCAAAATTTCTGTTTTATATGATATAATAAAGATTGGGGACCTACATACAGGTATTTAAAATGTTAGTCATTAAATATTAACTCTGTTAATTTATGTTTAAAAGGCAGAATAATAGGATTTTTTTTTTTTTTTTTTTTTTCTGACAAGTTAAAATTGCTATTTCTTAAGCTACCTCCTACTCTAAGTAACCCATTATTGTTAATACGGGGGTTAAGATTCTTAATAGGATTATTCTTTGGAACCATACCAAATTTTTTTAAGACATTTGTCTCACCTATAAAATACTCATCTTGCATTAATCTTAATAAAGTTTATCAGCTACTGTTAATTCTCCCACTTGTAAATTACCTACCTTCTTTGCTATGTACAATTCTTATAAAGCAAAAGCTTATAATGTAAATTGATTTTAATACTTATTGCTACAATTCAATAAACATTAACAAAGTCATTCACATTTAGATTTAAAGATGTTAATAGTTCACAGTCAGCATACTTTTTAAAGTTCTTTTGTGTCTCTTTCAGTTATTGTTTCAAGTACAATTCTGTTAGTTTACTTATCTTTCATAAAAAATTCAGGCCTGTTCCACCACAATTGACTTAGATGCAGTTTTTTAACATTCATACCTCTAGATATGAGATCATATGGGTTTTCTTCAGAAGCAATATAATGTCACTCTTGAATTTCAATAAAATCCTGCGTCTCTGATATCCAGTTTGCAACACAAATCTTGAGCAGATGAGGCTCTTTTTTTTAATCCATGACATCACAATCATAGAGTCACTCCAAAGGGGAATAGCTGAAAGCCCCAGTTTCATTGAAGATTTTACTTGATGAATTAAACTAGCCATGAGAACTGTTGCCCAGAACTCAAATCTTGGGATGGTAATCATCTTCAGAGGAGAGACATGAGATTTACTACTCACCAACCTCACTGTTGTACTGCTTGATGCTGACGTGGCTCTGTAAGTCGCCTCTGAGGCATCAGCGAAATGTGATGTGTGATTCTGCCTTGATTGTATCTGATAACAAAATACATGTGCCAACTTCTGTTTTGTTAATTAACTGCAAGGTAGAGGGAAATTACATCCATTCTTTAGCTTCCTTCTCTGGCAGAACATCATTCTGGTTCAATTTTAATAACTATAATTTCTGCATGAATATCTCTGCTATAATTATAGCTGAGGCTACTAAACCCAGGGAATCAAAGATACAAGATATAATGGATAAAACTTGTTGTTTAGTGACATATCTATTCTAACTTTGATGCCCAAACAATCTATTTTCAACTTCCATAAAATATTTAATGCTTTAGATTCTTCCAATTCACCAAAATAGTATATTTAGTCGTTTTTTAACACAAATCAGTCTCATTACCACACCACTTATGAAGTACCATGCTTCAGAATGTCTTTTAACTGATTTCGGAGTTCTAATGCAGATAATTCAAATAATGATTCAGCTGTTGACAAGATATTGCCCATGTGCATGTCTTGTCTTAGTACGAGTGCTGCTGATGGAAACTTATTTCCTTCATCCATAGATAGCTGTACAAGTATTAGCATTGTTAAAAATGGTGCCCTCGAAGTACCATAGGTAATGATGGTTAGATCAAAATCTTTAATTGGCCTTCTATCCATAAAATCCTTTGTAACTTCCCCTGACAATGACGAAGCAAGGTCATAATTTGCTTTCATAATAGCAATGAATTGTAAGATGCGAAAAGCGTCTCCTTTCAAAGAAGATTTTTAAATATTGAAGTTTTACCGCACTTAATAAGTTTGAATTTTGATGGATAGTGGTTTTAAAAATATTTTGAAATGATAACTAATCATATAAATTGCCACTGGAAATAGGTAAGGATATTTTTGGTAGTTTTACATTTAAAGATTGATCTGAAGTAACAACCAGATTTTTAGAATCAACCATTTTCTTTTTAACTCAGATTTCATATTATCAACTTCTTCATGTTCACCAGCATAGGTATCAATTTCTTTTTCATCACAAACATTATAAATGGTTTCAAAAATAACTTTAAAATCTGATTCTAAGCTTTTAAGCTTTTCTTCAATTGGATCAAAGTCATTAACCTCAGAACAAGTAGGATCTGTTAAATTTTGTTTAAGCTTAGTAAGTTGGGTTTTTAGAACCCCCCTTTTTTTTTTTCAGCAAAAGTTCTCTTACACTAATTTTAACTGTATAAAATGAAACACTCACCTGAAGCAATTGTCTTTACGCCAAATCGAAAGTGAAGAACATTCCAGTTCTTTTACTCCAGTCGACGTACCATGGTGTTTATTCTTAAAATAATGATGACCCCTAAGTGAATTCTAACTGTCTTTTATTAATGACACAATATCTCAAACTCGCAATTATAAAATTAATAACTCATGACTTTCAATGAGCCAATTCAAAAACTTTCTTGTATGCCGCCAGCGGCAACCCTCTATCCTAGCAGTTACGTTGCTACACTGCAGAGGCGCAAGCAAAAACAGCTATCATATTTCTTAAACTTTGCTAATTAAATTTACCACTATTTGTCTAGTATTCTATGCAGAACAATTTTTAGTCCAAAGGTGCAATTTGTCATGAAGTACTATTAATTTCGTTTTGGCATTTTGCGTTGAAAACTATAAACAGCGAATCACTTTTCAAATTGTTGCCACCAAATACTATCACCCTGTATTATATTTAAAGAAATAAAGTAGTGAAGAATCTGTATCATTGTATGTATGTTTCTCGCATTGTGATAAAACAACAGTACCTAGAGCCATCAAAATTTGAATGATGTAATCCTACTGCGAATATGGGCATCTGAAAGCCCAAATTTGAAATTTGTTTTATTATCGATTTCATATTTTCCTTTCATAGACACAAGATCACATCTTTGTAAGGAACATGAAATGTGAGCTACGCCTCTGCAAAAATTCAAACCACTGATCTTCCAGTAGCTAGCTGGATACTATCAGTTACCCAATGAGATTATGGCTGGGAAAATGCAGTAATTCTTTATAAACCGTAACGAATTTTTGATTAATAAACTCAACTGTTTCAAAGTGATTAATTGCAACACTGTATAGAAAAAAACATTTTTATCCCCAGCGCACAAGACTGTGTAATCAGAAAATCAAAAAATATAATCATTTAAAAATTGTTTTGCGATATTGCTGTTGAACTGAATTTTATGGTTGTAGTATGCAGAATATGATATTTAATAAATAAAAGTAACACACAAAACATTTAAAAAATGACCTTTTGGATGTAATTTAAAATCTGAAACATTTCAAATTTTTTTTTGGAAAACTAAATTTGTTATAGAGCTTGAGCAAAGTTATCTGTTTCAGACTTATTAATCTATCCAAGGTTCATCATAATGATATATAAAAATTTGACTGAACTAATATATGAGCTATGATATAGTGTGTAGATAGACACAAGATCCCATCCTTGTATGGAACATGAAATGTGAGCTATGCCTCTGCGAAAATTCAAGCCACTGATTTTCCAGTAGCTAGCTGGACGTACTATCAGTTACCCAATGTGAGTATGGCTGGAAAAATGCAGTAATTCTTTATAGTCTTCCTTGCTTAAAGGATGACTGGGGAGAGACAATGGGATTCCCAGGTCATAACTTACTATTATACCATATTTTAGTTTGCGTGTCATTGAAAAGGGATTAAGTTCTCTTTTCCTTGAGAAATATGGTAACTCAGCTATGCACTTGCCAAGATTCAAACCATAGATCTTTTGATAGTCATCACCACATTTTAGTCAATGAAGAGGCATTATTATATTATTATTATTATTTCCCATGAGAAATATAGTAACTCAGCTATGCCTTTGCCAAGATTCAAAGCATATATCTTTTGATTGTTAGCTGGACATGTTACCAAATATATTATAAGAGTGTATATGAAATAATATGATAATTCCTTATGAATATAATGTTTCAGAAAGATAATATTTTGCATTTTTGAAAAATGCTGGATTTGTTGCTACTGAAGGAATTTAAATAGAAAAGTCTGCTGAATTATTAAGTACATTCATTACATTGCATCCCATAATGATCAAGGGTACACTACCAAATAATCTGTTTATTGTTATTGCAAATTTATTTGAAAGAAATTAACATTTTTTAATATTGGCCAGCTAAATCAGAAGCCTCCAAAGTTGCTTGTAAGTCAGTATAGTTTTATCACTAAGATCTAAATAACTACAAAAGAAGTAAAGATAAGTTGGGATAGTACAGTCATAAGTCTTTAATCCGGATTTGTCGGGACTTCGGCGATTCTGGATTATCGGTTTTTCTGAATTATAGATCATCAGTTTAAATCTGGTAAGATGGCATACAGAAATTATAAAATAAAAAATATGAAACCGTAATTTATGAAATAAAGAGCAATTATGATCTAAAGGGTATCAAAATTTACAAAAAAAAAAAAAAAAAAAAAAAAAAATTATTTGTTTACTTTATTAAACATTTCTTTCAACGCGTGCATGCGTAAAGCATACATTACGCATAATCGAAATTAGAAAATTGCAACCAGAAAACTATTTGATGTGTATTCGTGATATTTATAATGACGAGGAATTTGATTTAAATCATATCAAAGAGGGAGTACATCGAGATGAAATACTACATTTAGTAAGGAATTATAAGCCGCATAAAATAAAAACATCTGCCCTGAAGATGAGGATAGTGCTGACAGATCAACTTCCAGTTCATTGCGTGCCGAGGCGTACCCCACCTCCTCCCCGCAGAGCAGCATGAAATTGATAAACAGATTTCGGAATGGTTAGAGAAACAAAGGATATACCTTTATCCATTTTTTTCAGCAATTCCACATTTTGTTTGATGGACATCGAAACATGCTTTCGCTTTGTAGATCCTTGAGTAGCTCCAGAATTGGAAATTCTTTTTGACATAATCAAAAGTTCAAGCTTACTTTTATAAAATTGCTCTAACAGTCTGCAAAAAATAATAAGCCGAATCCAATTAGAAGATTAAGGAACAACACAATCTGCAACATTAACTGAAATAGATAATTAGATAATTTTAGCTTAGCTTATACCGTCCGTTATACATTAAACGCGCATGCGTAAACATATTTTGTGCGTGCGTAGAGGTATAATGCACATGCGTAGACGCATTATGCATTTACGCATGCGCAGAAAGTTTGTAGCTTTGAGGTCCAGATTATAGATCATTCCGGATTATGGACATCCGGATTAAAGACTTTTGACTGTATTATTAATGCACTTCAGAGACCTGAGAAAAGATTATAAGGATGTTGAAGATTATAAATAAAAGTGTTACTGTTAGAGCTTTGTTATGAAAATGGTTCTGTATAAAATTAAAAATTAGATAAAAACTATGAATACACAGACGTGTAAGTTATGTATTATCATCTTTTTTATTTTATATTTATTATATGTGTTTAATAATATTTTTTTATTGCTTGTTTTTTTTTTTTTTTTTAATCTAGGTTTGTTCTCTGCCTGATTATTCACAGCCTGCTGGTGTGAGGAATCACAATGAAGTGTTAAGATGTTTTGCTGTATTAGGTAAATGTCATTACTAGTGTATTAGGTAAATGTCATTACTTACTAGAGGAAGTATAGAATAAGAAATTGTGATTATAGGTCATTTTAACTATGGCATCTATGAGTAGAATGTAAATTTTATACATCTGGCATACTATTTATAGGTATGTTTTATCATTAAAATAGGTAATTTAATTAAAATCACATGTCTGACTATTGATTTAACAAATTGTTTGATTGTATATACACCACTCTTTTGCAAAAAATTGAAGCACCATAAAGGAAGTGCTTGTTTTTTATGAAATTGAATGTATATGTATAGCTCATACACAGATAATAAAATGATTAAAAAATCAAGGTACCTCTTCACGGCTCACAATCACCCATTGAGTGTTCAAAATAATAGTTTTCTGAACCGCCCCTGGTGGCAATGCATGCTTGAATTCGTCGAGGCAAAACATGGTAGAGGTTCCTAAATGTCATCCTGCTACACATTCTGCCAGACTTTCATCAGTTGTCACTCCAGATCTGTGATATATTGTGGTGCCTGAATCTGGTGGCCCACCATGTCCCAGACATGCTTGATTGGTGAAAGGTGTGGTGACCTTGCTGGCCAAGGAAGAGTATCAACTGCACAAAGACAGTCCAGAGATATGCGAGTGGTATGTGGCTTGGCATTATCTTGTTGGAAAATGGCCCCAGGATGACGTGCCATGAAGGGTAATGCAACCAGCCGAAGAATGGTATCAACATATTGTTGAGCTGTTAAAGATGTAAGGAGGATGACTAAAGATGACCTGCTGTCATAAGAAAAGGTGCCCCACACCATCACACCAGGGGTTATGGGTGTATGCCTTTGTAAAACATAGGCTGATTGGGAAAGCTGGCCTTGTCTTCTCCAGACACGAACACGGTGGTCATCTGCTTCAAGAGTAAAGCAGATTCATCACTGAACACTATATGATGCCAGTCTGATGGCAGTCATGTTGATCGGCTGCTACATCACTCCAGACAACTCCGCTGATGTTGTGGGGTCAAAGGCAAACATCTTAAAGGCCACTGTGAGCATAAACCTGCCTCAGATAAGTGCCATGAGATGGTGGGCAGTACCACGGGAGGTATAGACGTGTCTGTAGTGCTTTGAATAGTTGACAATGATACCATTGGTGCGGTTCAGGCCTAGCAAGCAGTCATCCTATCTTGCCTTGCATTTGTGCTCCTTGGCCGTCCAGAGCCTTCATTTCAGCGGCAATTTCCTTGAAGCAACCATTGCTGCCAACATCTTTGCACAGCAGTGTCTGTACGCTGCAGGTGGTGGTCTATTACTCGGTATGACAACTCAGCTTTATGCAACCCTACAATGCGACCACATTTGAAGTCGTTTAGTTGTCTGTAATGTCTTCAATATCATCGTAATGTCATCCTTAGTTGCTTCTTTACGGAATTACAATGGCAACAACAAAAAAGACAAATTTTCCGCCTCTGTTACTGGTTTTATACTTTGCAAATTGTGCACTAGACATGTGTGCTGTGATCACAATTCCTGTCCCTTTGCATGTTGAATCAAGATGTTTTTGCATACCAAATTTCGTCACAATCGCAAAAGTCCTTGGTGCTTCGATTTTTTTGCAAAAGTGTGTATAAACAATTCTTAAAGTTTAACAGTGTATGAAATTTATTTTATTCTTTAATAATATTATTCTTATTTTTTATGGTATTAAAAATAATAAAAGCAAAATTTAATTTTTAGTTTAATTGCTAATTTAAATATTTTCCGTTCATCAAATTAACCAGTTACTTCCTGTGAAAACAGTTGTATGTAATATATATGAAATTTAATCTCAATACAGAACAACAACAACAAAAAAAAAGCACAAGAATGTATTAAATATGGGTTACTGATATTTAATTATTAAAAATATTTAAAATCGATATATACTCGTATATATGTGTGTGTATATATATATACTGATTTTAAATATTTTTAATAATTAAATATATATTAAATATCCAAAGATTTGTTGGAATGTTCTGATGCTATTCTTGTCAGTATTTTGATATTTAATTTTCTCATTTTTAAGTGCATCTAGAGCATTTTGTTTTGTATTTATGTGTGTATATGTAAATATATATATAAGTTTATTATATGTATAAGCTGATGGTGACATATATTTATGTGGGGGGGGATGCGTGTGCACTGCCAGCAGCTTCCTTTAGTGCATAAAGCTGGTGCTTTTAAAAAAAGAGGGTAAGTGGGAAAATGATAAAGGCAGTAATGAAAGAATTTATTTAATCTCCTCTGGTAATAATAAAGGGATTTTTGTTGTCCTGACTCAGCCCTTTAAGAAAAAGAAAAAAAGCAAAATAGAATGCTAATATAAATTATGTCTTATTCTAAAGATTCATTTATATCTATGTATGATATTCTTTGCCAAATTTTCATATTGTCTTGTACATTTTGTTAATGTTGTTTTGTTCTATAATTTGCTGTTTTTCTTTTCATGTAAACCTTTATATAATAGAGTCTATCTAACATGCACAAATAGTTTCATTACATTTAGAGGTTCTGTGGTTGGAAACATACTGAACGCTGAAATTTTCCAATATTTGCAGTTTTGAGTTCATACTTGAAAGTAAAACAATTTTTTTAAGAATTTTGATAGTAGCCTGATATTTGAAATTTCCCTGAAAAGCCCCCCCTTAACCCTCTGAACAGCATGGGGTTTTGGTAAGAAAGCTCAAATTTACAAAACAGCCATGAAAGAGAGGTGTTTTCTAAATGTAATGTGAAAATGCTACTGGTACTTTACACCTAGATTTATGTACTTTTAATATAATGGCTTAATTTCCTGGACATATTTTAAGATGTATGTATGTATACTTTCTTAAAGACATCACAAAAAATATCCTTGCTGATCAAAGGATTAATTCCCAACCTTACGGTGTATAAAATCCGTAAGTCTATACAATGCTATTGTTTGTTTTGGTTAGAATAAATTGAGCTTGTTTTAAGTGGAAGTGAGAATAGTCAGACTGATTCTGTGTGACTATTAAAAGTTATGCCTGTAACTATCTGGGAATTGAAGATGGTATGTGTTCTAAAATTACATTGAATTCTTTCTTACGATTGATCTTTTCTGTTAGTACTCTAAAAAATTTGTAGTAAATCCTTTTTATCTCTAAACTGAATCATTGAAGAGCCTGTTATGTCATTTAAAAGCTAAAGTAATATGAAAGGCAACAGTAATAAAAAAAATATTGAAATGTATATAAATATTAATTAAAATACTCTTTTATAAATGATATCCTCAGCTGCTTCAATCCATGGTACAAGACAATGCTATTGTACATCTCATTCATTATGTAAGTGCAAAAAAGCTATAGAATTGGTCCTTTGTGAATTTTTTTGCTGTTAAATAATGTTTCTTGAATATGTAGCAGTTTATATGCTACTATAATATATGTCATAACAGATTCTGTGTCTCATAATGTCTGTTTGTATCTATTTTTATAGCTTCAAAATACTAGATATTCTGTATTACAGTATTTTGCAACAGGATTAGCCTGTGGGCAGCCGAGTTGATAAGACTGCAGATTACTAATAGTTTGACCTGAGATCATGTCAGATTTAATAAGCTGGCTGAATGGGAGTTTTCATGTTTTTTTACCCTTCTAATAACCCTTTCTCTAGTTTTCTTCTTTTTCTTCTAATAATCGTTCTCTCTTTCTGTCCTCCTCTCTTAATAATAAACTTCTAAATCTTCCTCTAAAGAACTACATCAGCTTTATTCTTTTTCTGTCCTTCCCTCCCTGCTGTATTCGGTTAGTGATTGGGAGCTATACTTGTGCAATCTTTAACCCTTTGTTACATACAAGTAATCTAGAGAAGTTAAACGAAAATGTTTGTATTTTTTTCTACTTAAAATAACCTTAGTAATAATAATAAAAAAATAATTTTATTCAAATTTTGTTTTAAATAATTGCTATAGTTTGTTCACTACAGTGGACAGCATGCATATACATGCATGCATACAAATCTCTTCCCAACGATTTACGGTCATTGCATTTGAAATCATTTCCTGCCTTGTTTGCAGTGATCATTACCATCTTCTAAATGGTAAATCTACAACTGACATGTACATACAGATCCCCCAAAATACCTTCATTTTGTCGATTGTGATTGAATTCATTTTGCTACGATTTTGTAACCTGTACCTATTGGATTCAAATTTCAAATGTTCTAGAAATTCCTTGCCAAACATAAACATTTCCAGTGGTGTTTTGGCTTGATAAGCAGTACATTTGGATTTCAATTCACTCTTTTCAGTAGATCTTTATCTACCCACTCCACAACATTCTCAAACTGACATTTAAAATAAAATGTCTAAAATTACTAATTATGAATAAAAAATGGCAGTATAAGAAAATGTAAGCAATATTATACTATAATGTTTACTATGTGAAGTTATACTAACTTGGAAACAGAAGTATCAGCCATTTTCTAAATTGCAATGATTTACTTAGTGATGCTATACAGCCATCTATGATTGACAGTTGAAAGTTCTAATAATATAGAATCAATAAACACAGGAATGGAATCTGTTAAGGCATAAGAATAAACAAATTTAAACTTTTGTCTACTAGAGTGGACATGATGCAACAAAGGGTTAATGAAGTTCTGGTGCTCCCAACACTTTTACCAGTACCTGTTATTTTCATGTGATTTTCTTAGAAAGTGTTCCATGAAGGCACTCTTTTTCTTAGTAAATAACCCTAGTATGCTTCATCATAATGCAGTCTAATTAATAATAATTAGTATTATTGTATTAATATTATTATAAGATTTACTTATAATACTACTAATAATTTTTTATTTCACATTTTTATTATAAAATAATGAACTAACTATGGGAAGAATGTCAGAAACATAAACTAAAATTATTGTTATTTGTGTAGATTAATTGAATCTAATTAATAATTTAGGAATTTTTATTTGGGATTTTTTAAAATATTGAAATATGTTAAAAATGTTGGTATCCATGTAATATGTGATCTACTGCTTTTAGTTTGTTACTTATTTTTTAAAATGCAACCTTAAATTGATTCTTATTTTAATTATTTCTTTTTCCCATCATTTTATTGCACATTCTAGTTTAAAAATAGCATTTTAGTGGTACCATCCAATAAGCAAATAACTGACTTATCCAAAATGTCTATATATTTATGAAATTTGTGAAAATTAACATTTTTTTGGTCAAAAGAATGTTTATTTTTATGTGATTTCTTCTTTATGATTTTTTTAAAACAATTTTTTAAAGAAAATTTTTTTTTTTTTTTTTTTTTTTTTTGTATTAAATTTTAGCTTCTGTGTATTCAAATCGGCTTGTTTCATTCTTACTTCAACGACTTGAAAGCAGCAGCGAATCGTATCGTATTGGGTCTCTTACTGTGTTAAAACACCTCCTTAATTCCTGTGGTAAGTAGGGAAAAAGTTGTTTCCAAATGAATTCTTTGATAAATTTTAATTTGATTTCTTAATGTTGCATTAAATACTGCATGTATTTTATTAATTTTAATAGATACTCACATTGCTAGCAAAGTGCCCCTTATTATTTCTGGCATAAAACCTGTTCTGGATTCTGGAAATAAGGTATTGATTTGTTAGTGTTTGTTTTTTAATTTTCTTGGGAAGTATATGAATGTATAAATTGGGAGTAGTAAAAATTAGGATGTATGGAAATAATAAAATCTGAATGATGGAATCAAAAAAAAAAAAGGTTCATAAAGTTAAGCATCTGCCATATTTTAATTATTTTTTATATAATTAGTTTCCTGTCATTTCATTAATGTGCAGATCACAAAAATGGTTTTTTTGTTTATTAAGAAGTGTTCTTTGAAGGATTAAAATTATGAATTCAAAGTGAATTAAGCTTGATGTAACAAAGTAAATACTCACAGGATTGAATAATGTCTGTAATCTTAAAGGGAAAAAAAAAAAGAAATCCTTTGATTTCATACTGTTGTGGAAGTATATTAAATAAGTTGAAAAAAAAAAGCTGTTCAGAAAAGCTTGATGACCCTTTGCTTGTTAAGTTTTATGAAGTTTTTTGTGCTATTTAATATTTTGCATGTATTGCCTTTTGTTTGATTTATAGTTGCTGAATGCCGGTGAATGTTCTAATATTTTTTTCTAGAAGATTCAACAATCCTTTTATTATGTGCTTTGATTGCTTTCTAAAATGTAAATAAAGCCTATTTTTGTTGTGACAATATTGTTTTTATGTACTTTTAATTGTTAAAAATACTACATATTATTCTTTAAAAATTTTCAAAATCTTATCAGAATTTTGATTTTTTCCTCCATTAATAATATCTTCTTTTCGCATGCCATGAAATTTTAACTAGAGCAAGCCATGAATTTTCTTTTTATAATGTTTATTTTTAACTACAGTCAAAAGTCATTAATCCGGACTCGTCGGGACTTCGGTGATTCCAGATTATCCATTTTTCCGGATTATAGATCATCAGTTTAAATCTGGTAAGATGACATGCAGAAATTACAAAATTAAAAATATGAAACCGGAATTTATGAAATAAAGAACAATTATAATCTAAAGGCTTTCAAAATTTACAAAAAGAAAAAGCTTAATATTTATTTGTTTACTTTAGTAAACATTTCTTTCAGTGTAAGTTGTTTCGTTTTATGTGATAATACTTTCTCCTTAATTCTATAAAACAAACATAATTTCTTGTTTAGTTACAAAGTTCCGTTGTTCAAGTCGTATAATTGCTGTGTCGAGAATACCGACTAATTTGTCGATCGAAATTTTTCCGTTTTCAATAACCTTTGTCACTTTCTTCACTATCGGAAGCGAATTATAATAACGAGGAACCTGTTTTAAATCATATTAAAGACGGAGTACATCGAGATGAAATACTACATTTAGTAAGGAATTATTAGCCAAATAAAATAAAAACATCTGACCTGAAGATAAGGATAGTGCTGACAGATCAACTTCCAATGCATTGCGCGCCACAGCATTCCCCCCGCCGAGCAGCGTGAAATTGAGAAACAGATTTCGGATTTCGAAACATACTTTCGCTTTAGATCCTTTACATATTAGCAAATATATATCGGAAATTCTATTTGATATAATCGAAAGTTCGAGCTTACTTTTATAAAATTGCTCTAACAGTCTGCAAAAAACAATAAGCCGGATCCAGTTCAAAGATAAGGAACAACGCAATCTGCAACATTAACTGAATTAGATAATTTTAGCTTAGCTGATACCGTCTGTTATACATTAAACGCGCATGCGTAAACGTTTTATGCGCATGTGCACACGCATATTCGCAGCCGTAAAGACGCATGCGCAGAAAGTTTGTAGCTTTGAGGTCCGGATTATAGATCATTCCGAATTATGGGTGTCCGAATTAACGACTTTTGACTGTACTAAAAATCTGAGTTTTTAAAATTAAAACTAAACTGTTAAAAATACTGCACTCTTTTTATTAATTATTGATTTAAACATATTAACATCCTAATTTTCTTTTCTTCCATTAATATTATTTTATTTAATTTGCCATAAAATTTTGAAAAGTTTAATAAAATTAATGAGTATGATCTAATGTATCTTAATGTTATATCAGTTTTAAAAGGGAATGTTTTCAGTAATTCAATGACTAGACACTTTTAGTTTAATTTGTGCAATTATGTGAACATTTTCTAAGGGAAGTTTTAAATGAGAATATAAGTAGATTTTTATATTATGATGAATTTTATTCAAATTAAAGTTTGCTATTGGTTTTGTAATATTTTTTATATCAAAAGTATAGATTTCATTTTTGCATTCATTGTAAATGAAAATGTAGGATTGCCATTTCTGTTTGTAGTCTTTTAGTGATTAAATTATATAAATACTAAGATGATTGCAACTGGTAAATGTTTAGTAATAAACACACCTTATCCAAGCAATGATTATTAAATTATGGTAATATTATCTACTTCACTGTAGTTTGGAAGTGCAGAAAAAAATAGAGTGTGAAGGTCTAAAAATTTAGTAGTTTCTACAATGATGCAAGTTACTATCAGAACGACATGCCATAGAGTCACTTTTATAATCTTTAAGTACAGTCTCCAACATAGCTGATAATTTGTTACCCTTGGTAAAAATAATTTTAGCATTGGTGTAATGACTTCATAATAGTACAAAGTCCAAAATCCATACGTCCATTATCCAGAATGATCTAAAATCCAGATCTCAAAACCGCCAACAATGTTTTCTGGTAGGCTTTATGCATGCACATTTTATGTCCCCCTCCACGCATAATAAAACATCTGGAGTCCTGATTCTTAATTTCACTTCAACACTAATAAAATAGTACCTTGTTATTGAAGAAACACTCATTTCAGCATAAATTTGTACGATCAGTAATTTGGCTCCGTTGCTGCATATCTGCTTGGCATGCATCTCAAACCAAAACATTCCACACAGATACATCATTGATCTGATGCCAACCTCTCGAATTTATTATACTTTCCTTTCATCATTGCATGTTTATCAAAACATGACAAACTGAGTAATGACTCATGTAGCGATGCCTAAACAATTTTTTATGTTAGTAATATAATAAAGGAGTTCGGTAACCTTTTATGTTGACATTATGCTTGGCGATGATTACAGATTTAAGTTAAATGTGCTAAAATATGTTGACGGGAAAAATTTACCAAATATTTCTTTCCATATGCTAAAAATAGATTTTATTGATGATACTCATAGACCCAAAGATTACATTTAGGACTATTTGAATTATGAATAACTGATTTGTGTTGTAAAACATTTTTATAGCCTCAAAATTTCACAACAAATTAATAAAAGTAGAGAGTAAAAAGATTTCTCTTACCTTATATCCAGCGTACTTTCAAGCGAGATCATGCCTTATTAACTTGTAATCCAAAAAAGATCGTAGACGGTAATTATAAGTAAAACACATTCTTTATTAATACATGAAAATAGATTAAAATTCATTAGTATCACAAATATATATCAAAAAGGAAGTTATACTAGAGAGTGTCATATCATTGTCCTTTCTTGAATGAGTGAGAAAAGTAAGTGTAAAGAACGAGTTACTCAATTAACTTCTTTGCAGGGTTTTCAATTCATAATGTTTATTGCGCTATTGGCGACAGTCCATTACTATTTGCATACCAACACCCCTACTTGATGGGCAGGATCACCATTTGCAGCGATCCTTGATTCTCGAACACAGGCTTGCCTAGTGGTTTGGTTAGTAGATACGCAATCATGTCGGAACTTCTGCAGTAGTCTAAGCTCAGGATCATGTTTTTTGAAGTTCATACAAGTAGTGGTATTCGATGTCTATATGATTTGTTCTGGAGGTATTTTTCTCCGTTTGTGATAGTTTGATGCACGAATTTTTATCTTCATAGAGAATAATCGGTAGATTTTGTTTTAGTCCTAGATCTTTAAGCAAATTTAACAGCCATTGTGCTTCTTGTGTTGTGTTAATTGCTGCTTCAGTTGAAGACAGTGCAATGCAGTTTTGCCTTTTGCTGCTGCATGAAATTGAGTTATTTTCTAATTTGAATTTGTATCCGCTGACAGATTTTCTTGTTGTTCTGTCATTTGCCCAATCTGCATCTGAATATATGCAGTTAGTATAGGTTCTTGAATTTTGTTAAAGACCAACTTAAAGTCTTTAGTTGTATGAAAGTATTGAATGGCTTTCTTGACAGCATTCCAATCTATGTTTCGGGGTTTTTTGTTTCTTCTACTCAGTAGACTGACAGCACATGCTGTATCTGGTCTGCTGCATATAATAAGCCCCTACTTCTTGTCTATATTCTGTATTATCTTCTAGAAGATCATCTTCAGCTTCTAGTTTGCAGTAATTTGTTTCCATTGTTGTGTATGTTGGTTTTTTGTTTTGAAGTCTAAATTTTTGAATTATTTCTTCAATTTTATTTGTTTGGTTCATGGCAAAGGTTCCATCTTTAAATCTTTCGATGTTTATGCCGAGGTAGTAGGTGACTTTTCCTAGGTTTTTTATTTCCAATTTAGCATTCAGTTATTGGACTGTTTTCATTACATCTTTTTTCCTTTCACTTCCTATAAGCATATCATCTACATGTAATATTATATATGTGAATTTTCCATTGGTGTTTTTGAAAAACAAGTGTGGGTCAGCTTTACTTTGTTTAAATTACATGTTTAGAAGTATTTTTCCTATTTTCAGATTCCAAGCTCTGGCTTGTTTTAAATTATATATATAGATTTCTTATTTTCATGTCCTGCTTTTGAGTATCTTTCAGGTTGAGTCATGTAAATTTCTTCTTCTAGTTCTCCGTGAAGGAAAGCTGTTTTGACATCGATATGTCTGACAGACATGTTTTTATACGAAGCTGCACATAGGAAAGCTCATAGAGTTGTGTATTTACAGGAGCAAAGGTTTCATCATAGTCAGATCCAAACTTCTGGCTAAATCCTTTTGCGACTAATCTGGCTTTGTATCTTTCAATTTTTCTTTTTGCACTGAGCTTTGTCTTGAAAGACCATTTGCATCCTATTGCTTTTCTTCCTTTTGGTAAATCAACTAATTCTCAAGTGTTGTTTTCTTCTAGTGAATTAATTTTTTCTCGAACAGCTGTCAGCCATTTTCTTCTAAAGTTTGTTCCTTCCAGGTTTTGGGTTCGTGGGAGGTTGGAGATTTTGCATGGAATCCAAAGCGATCAGGAGGTTTATCTTTTGTGACTCTGTTCAATCTTCTGAGTTCCAAAGCTTCTTCTTCGTGCTCTGATATTACTTCATTTTCGGGTTCTTCAGTTTTTATTTTTTCCTGTTTTGAGCTTTTTTCCTAAGGATTTTCTTCATCCTGGTATAAAGCGACACTTACAGGCTCGTCAGTTCCAGTGTCTTCGATAAATCGTACAGATCGACTTATTATGATTTTGTCTCCAGGGACTAAAATTCTGTAGCCTTTACTTCTGTTCTTGTATACGACGAGTATTCCTTCTATAGCAGTATCATCGAATTTACCCCTTTTAGATTTATGGATGTAAGCAAAAACCTTGCACCCGAAAGTCCTCAGATGAGAGCGGTTGGGTTTCTTTTTATTCCATAATTCGTATGGCGTTTTTGCATTTGGTTTTGTAGGCATATGATTCTGTAAATAATTTGCACTCGGCACTGCTTCTGCCCACTATCTGTGAGGTTGACCTGAGTCAGATAAAAGACATCTTGTCATCTCCATCAAAGACCTGTTTTTGCATTCACTGACTCCATTTTGTGCTGGACAATATGGTACAGTAAGCTGGTGATTTATATACCATGTTTTTTAAGATATTCTTCAAGTTCCTTACTTGCATACTCACCACCGTTATCATATCTTAGCGTTTTTACCTTTCTCCCGAATTTATTGTTTGTAAGAGCAATAAATTGTTTTAGATTAGAAATTACCTTTTTCATTAGGTAAATCATTGTGAATTTGCTTGTAATCATCGATAAAAGTTACGAAGTATAGGTATCCACTGACAGACGGTGTTTGTACTTGTCCTAAAACATCAGTGTGAACAAGTTCTAGCGGTTTAGATACTCTGAATTTCAATTCTTTGAGCTATGGAAAATCAGTTAGTTTACATTTTTATGCACTGAATGAATTTGGTATCATGTTTCATGTTTACAATTATCCAATTTAATTCCTTCAGCGAGTTCTTTCTTTACAAGTTGTTTGATTGTGTCAACGTTTCTGTGACCAAGGCATCTATGCCAAAGTTGAACACAGTTCTCATTTTTGCACTGAAATGCTACATGAGCTGATAGTTCGTTATTCTTTTCGATTGGTTTAATTTGGTAAAGATTGTTAGTTTGCATGACATTCTAGAATAATCGGATCTCCTTTCATGATCCCATAAGTCCTTTTTCTGTTATTTTCTTAATTGAGATTAAATTTGTTTCTAATTCAGGAGCATATAAAACTTCCTATAATAGAACTTCAGTTATTTTTTGTTTAGCATTTAACGTTTTAAAACGGACAGTTCCTATTGCCTGCCGTTGATTTAATACATTGCCCATTCACAGTTATAATATCTGATGGATTTTTGGGTTTACATTCTGTGAAATATTTCTTATTATTTACCAGGTGGCTACTTACTCCGTTATCGAAAATAAAACTCTTGGATGATTGATGTATGATTTTGTCAGCAGACAGAGTGGCGGCATTCCATCTGGATTCGATTTCCGATGTTTTAATTTTTGTTTCTTGTTGATTCATCGCGAGGTTACAAGCATTCTTGGCTTCGCAGGTTTTAGAATCCACGTATGCTTTCTTTGAATTTTGCTGCAGTTCATTTTTTTTTTTTTTTTTGTTGTTGTTGTTGTTGTTTCAATTTTAGATGATAACACTCTGATTTAAATTGATTATTTTTGTGACAGTATGAGCAGAACTTTTCTCTCTTTGTCTTGTCTTGAAATGAAGCTTTAATGGCTTTGAATCTGATGAATTATTTTCAACTCTCTTGTTAAATTCGTCAATTAATTTCCCTTTTAAGAATTCTGGATTCAGTTCCGATTCTGCTCTGGCTTCAAAAACCGTAATGAGCGTATTGTAAGAACTAGGCATTGAACGAAGCAAAAGTGCCGAAACATGTTCTTCTTTTATGTTCTCACCTATTGATTTGAGTTTATCGAATAACTCCAGTAATGTATTAATATGTGTTTGCATATTTCCGTCTTCTTCAAGCTTCAAACTGTAAAGCTTTCGCAGAAGAAATAGTTTACTTGAAAGATTAGACCTTTCATGTATCTGCCCAAGTTTTCCCCAGGTTGCTTTAGCAGTAGTTTCATGTTTAATGTGAATTATTTGGCTGTCTTTGATAAATAAATTTATCATCACGCGACATTTCCGATCTCATTTAATCCATTGTTCTGTAATAGGGCTTGGAGGAACATCTTCGATAACATCGTAAAGATCTTTCTTTATTAATAGCATTTGCATTTTGAATTTCCATGTTGAGTAATTGCTGGAATTCAGTTTTGCAATTTGCATTTCATTTGAATTCAACATTTTTGTATTGTCGAAAAAATTTATTTTCGCTTTTGATATGAAACCACAGTTTAGCTTTTACAGTTTTTTTTCTCTTTATTATTATTTAATTAGCTATGATCTTTTCACTTTAGTCTCATAATCTTTTGTTGTAAAACATTTTTATAGCCTCAAAATTTCACAACAAATTAATAAAAGTAGAGAGCAAAGAGATTTCTCTTTCCTTGTATCCAGCATAGTTTCAAGCGAGATCATACCTAATTAACTTGTAATCCAAAAAAGGTTGTAGACAGAAATTGTAAGTGAAACACATTCTTTATTAATACATGAAAATAGATTAAAATTCGTTAGTATCACAAATATGTATCGAAAAGGGAGTTGCACTATAATAGAGAGTGTCATATCACTGTACTTTCCTGAAGGAGTGAGAAAAGTAAGTGTAAAGAACGAGTTACACAATTAACTTCTTTGCAGGGTTTCCAGTTCATAATGTTTATCACGCTATTGGCGACAGTATGTCACTATTTGCATACCAACAATTTGTTATTCACATAACCCAGAACCAGCGCCAGGGCTCGTATTGCTACATTGAGTCGCAGAATTTAGGACCCACAGAAACCGACTGCATCAGGTGGTAAGATATCTAGCGCCGGCCCTCAATAAGCAGCCACCATATACTGCTTAAGTATATGGTGGGAATATATTTATTCAGAACTCTAAGTTTTAAGCATGTGCAAGAAATAGATATAAATATAATAAATAATTAAACTAATACAATTCAGGATTAATTGTTTCAGTGTGCGATAGAAGCAAGATAAAATTTTAAGGAACAACTTGTCGTTAGTCATCAAGCTCATGATGCATAGCCAAATATGTATAGTGAAGAATAGCTAAATTTAAAGATGATAGCTGCTAATTTTAAAGGTTTCCGGATATCGGAAAACAAAGGTGAAAGATTTACTATCCCGAGGTTTACTATCCTGAGTTTAATATTAAAAATAAATGCTTTTACACCTTCAAAAAATTAAAAATTCAACTTAAAACCTACATATTTTTATTTGTTTTGTTTTGTTGTATTTAATAATAAAATAAAAAATGTGGTGATTTTTTGCAATTTTTTTCAAAAAAGTTTGTAAGGTAAGCGGTTAAGTTGCTTCCACCAAAAATTCAAAAAGTTCCTTTTTCTTTTTTCTTGTGTCATATACAATGGCATAATACAGTCTCATAATTTTGAGACAGATATGCCTTTATCCATTTTTTGCAGCAATTGCACTTTTTGTTTAATGGACATCAAAACATAGTTTCGCCTTTTTTTTATCGCCCACATTCCTTTGGAAACTCTTTTCGACATAATCAAAAGTTCAAGCTTGGTTTTTATAAAATTGCCGTAATAATAATACTCTGCAAAAAATAATAAGCTAGATCAAATTAGAAGATCAAGGAGCAGTGCAGTCTGCTACATTAATTGAAATGCCTTAGAATCAGTAAAGATAATTTTAGCCTAGCTTAATAGTGTCTGTTATACATTATTGGCTGTGTATGACAAGATTGGTGACGAAAGCCAAGTTGTTTCGCTAAATTTTGTTTTGCTCCTATTGCATGCTGAATTAAGCCTGAATAGTTTAGTTATTTACTATACCTACGTTTATTTCTTGCACATGCTTCAAACTAATCAGAGTCCTGAATAAGCTCCCACATATACATAAGGCTTTATCTAGGGCCGACGCCTGGTGCAGTCTCTACAGGTCCTAAATTTTGCTACAAAGCACTTTCCTAAGTTCTAAATTTTCACTGTACCTAAACTTTGGATCCCAGTGCTTTCACTAATACAGTCAAAAGTCTTTAATCCGGACTCGTCGGGACTTCGGCGATTCCGGATTATCAATTTTCCCGGATTATAGATCATCAGTTCAAATCTGGTAAGATCGCATGCAGAAATTATAAAATTAAAAATATGAAACCGTAATTTATAAAATAATGAGCAATTATGATCTAAAGGGTATCAAAATTTACAAAAAAATAAGCTTAATATTTATTTGTTTACTTTATTAAACATTTCTTTCAACGCGCGCATGCGTAAAGCATACATTAAGCATAGTCGAAATTAGAAAATTTCAACCAGAAAACTATTTGATTTGTATTCGTGATATTTATAATGACGAGGAATTTGATTTAAATCATATCAAAGACGGAGTAGATCGAGATGAAATACAACATTTAGTAAGGAATTATAAGCCGACTAAAATAAAAACATCTGCCCTGAAGATAACGATAGTGCTGACAGATCAACTTCCAGTTCATTGCTCGCCGCGACGTCCCCCCCCCGCGCAGAGCAGCGTGAAATTGATAAACAGATTTCGGAACGGTTAGATAAACAAAGGATATGCCTTTATGCATTTTTTGTAGCAATTCCACATTTTGTTTGATGGACATCGAAACATACTTTCGTTTTGTAGATCCTTTGGGAGCTCCAACATCGGAAATTCTATTTGACATAATTGAAAGTTCAAGCTTACTTTTATAAAATTGCTCTTACAGTCTGCAAAAAATAATAAGCCGGATCCAATTCGAAGATTAAGGAACAACGCAATCATCAACATTAACTGTAATAGATAATTAGATAATTTTAACTTATACCGTCCGTTATTAAACGCGCACGCGAAAACGTATTCTACGCTTGCGCAGACGCATATGCAAGTTGTAAAGGTCTTGCGCGCACGCGTAAACGCCTATGCGCATGCGTAGAAAGATTTTAGCTTTGAGGTCCGGATTATAGATCATTCCGGATTATGGGTGTCCGAATTAACGACTTTTGACTGTACATAAAAACTTCGCATCCCTTAATTTTGCAGCTTGGTGCTCCCCAAATTCCAAAAATTTCTTCTTCCTTAAATTCTGCCGTTCGGTGCCGACATATTCTGCCGCCGATTCTGAGTTTATGGTAAATAACATATCAGTTATTCTTAATTAAAATAACATTAAATGTAATCTTTTGGCCTATGAGTTTCATTAACAAAATCTATTTTTAGCATATGAAAAGAAAATTTTTGTTGAATTTTTCCTCATTAACATTTCTTAGAGCATTTAAAAAATCTATAATCATCTCTAAGTGTAATGTCAGCAGAAAAGATTCCCTTGCTCTTGTTATTCAATTACTAATATAAAAAAAAGTTTAGACATGAGTTATTACTGAAGCTGTCATGTATTGATAAAATATGCGGTGTTGAAAGCAAAATATAATAAATAATAACTCGCCAGGTTGCTGTCAGGGATATAAAATAGGTGAACGTTCTGGTTTGAAATGTAATGCCAAGCAGACACTCAGCTGCGGAACCAAATTATTAATCTCACAAATTTATACTCACATGATTGTTTTTTCATAACGATGTATTTTATTTAATGCCTAAGTGAAATTAAGAATCAGAATTTTTAAGCGAAAATCTCCACACGTTTTATTATGGAAGGGAAAATCAAATGCACATGCGTAAAGCATACCAAAAAAAAAAGTTTCTGGCTTTGAAGTCTGGATTTTAGATCATTCCGGATAACGGATGTCCAGATTTTGGACTTTGTGCTGTATTTGTATAGAATATTAGGATTCTGTTAGATTTGCAATCCTGCTATCAGCTGCTTCAGCTGTTGTTTCATGTTTCTGTTTCTTGTTACTATATTTTTTCATGTGCGCTGGAACCTCGAGATACGAGTTTAATTTGTTCCAGCATTGAGCTCGTATGGCAAATTTCTCATATCTAGAAACAAACTTCCTAGTTGAAAATAATGGAATTCGGATAATTTGTTCCGCACCCACAAAAATATCAACATATAAATCAATTTTCCTAATAAATAACACCGGTAAATAATAAATGATGATTTTTGGAGTAAGTCTAAGTACGGATTCTTAGCCTTAGCGCAAATGATAGCTTTTAACACTGAATCATCTTTTAACTGCCTATCATTAATCCACACCAACAACAGCTTCTCAGCATCTTCTAGGAGTTTTCAACGGGATTTGGATATAACGGTAACTCCTTTGGCCCCATCAAGTTACTTAATTTCTTCCATCTTTTTCCAAATAGTGCAGATCGTCGACGTTGAGCAGCCATAAGTCCTCAGCAATTCCATCACTCTTATACCACGCTTATACCACTCTTATATCTTCTATCACTCTATGCTTCCTTTCTTACTTTCAGCGGCCATGGCTTACTTCTTTCTCTTTGCAGCACTATCTGAGCCAACAATCTTCTTGTGAGGCATCACAAAATAATTATTTTAATAACAGTACTCGTTACTCAAGTCAGTGCTCATAGTTAGAGACAAATTTTTCTCTTGTACTTTCCTCATATCTGGAATTTCTCGTATATAAAGGTGCTTGTATCTTGAGGTTCTGCTGTACCTTTTTAAAAAGTTCTCTATAATAATTTTTTTTTTTTCATGGATTAACAGGATGTCAAAGAATTAATTTTCTAAGCATTTGTTTCCTAATGTTCATTTTTTTTTATAACTGATTCATTTATACTTTCTTTTGCCCAGGTTAAAAAAGTCATTGTCCAGGTTATTGTAACATTAGCTCATCATGATTACTTAAAATCAGAGGGAGGTTTGGATATGGTTTGGTTTATCATACATCAGTGTGCACTACCAGATGATCCACCTGTAAGTTAATTTTATGTATTGTTTCCTTTTTAAGTATAAACTTTTATTTTATTTATGTTTATGTATTTTTAATCTTCCTGAATTAAATTGTATAAGTATTGTAAATCTCAGCATAGTTTTTGTTTTTAAATTTTTATTTGCACTTCAGTTTTTAACATTCAGTGGAATTGTCGTGTTTTTGATGTATTTTCAAGTCTGCATACAAGAATAGCGAGCCCACACAAGCACATATCATGCATATGTTTCAGTGCATGTGGATTTATATGCTTTATATTAAACTATCATTTTGCTGAATATTATCCACCAGCTAATAGTGTAAATATCAGCCATAAAAAATTTTCTTTATCTCTTTAAATTTCTTGTTTTTTATAAAATACTTCTTTTTATTATTTTTTTAAACACAACAAGCCAATCAAAAAATTTTCACCACTTTGCAAAGTGACCATTGAGTTGTCAACTTTTTGTTGGGATGCGGATAATCTGAAACTACCTAACTTCTTTAGCAGAGGAGGGAAAGGATCATTAGAAGTTTCATTGAAGTATTATTAATAATAAGTATCTTGCATTAAACTTTTTAAAGTATTGCTGGAATAACTCATGAATTATAAAATTGAGATTAATTATACATTGTATCCATAAAAATCATTATGTAGTGTTTATTTTTACAACTATTGGTTCTAAACACATATTTCCACTTAAAAAATTTCTTTAAATAAGTACAATATTCATATCACAGCATTTTTAAATTTAAAAAAATCAATTTTGTGAAAATTAAGAAATTTGAGTTTTCATATGGCTTCTAAGTATAACAAAAATTGACCATTATATTTAATTTTAAAGTGTGAGATCTTGTTCAAGGATCATATAAAAGTTGAAAAGCAAAATGTTTTCATTTGTCCATAACTGAAAATAAAAATTTAGAAATATGTTTCCGTTGATACTGGGGGTAAGTCATTACTTTGCAGATTGCCATCAATATTATTCAGCATGTCCCCTCCTAAAAGGAGCTTTTATTTACAGAGTTTTATAGAAATTATGTCGTAAAAACAGTGGCAGGCTTTAAAGTATTGGCATATAACCAACTTATAATATTATTTGCAGGAAATAAGAATGAAAAGTCTTTTTGGTTTCATGAATTTTACTTGTATGATTGTTAGATTATCTAAAGTAATAAAATTACATCAAAATGTTAATAATATGTTATTATTATTAACATTTCTGTGAACATTCATTCACTGTAACATACACAACAAAATTATAAATTAACCTTTAACTGCTGTGAGCAGTCTGAGAGATCGCTTATGATTTTCTAAACGTCGTTTCCACGCCTAAAAATGGAGAATGGTCCCTGTCCTTTCTTCTACCTTCCCAAGCCTGTCACACAAGGTCACATATCCACTTTCACAATTCTAGCTTTATTATGCTTTCAGTTATCATATTTTTTACTTTTTAAGGTGCCTGGGAGACCACTCACAGCAGATGCATGCCAGTTTTAGTGACGATAGACATTATTTATCGGATGCTTGTTTTTCATAAAAGTGATAAATATGGCTTCAAATTTTACAAGAAAGCGTCCCTTATACCTCAAAAAGAAATTGAACATCTTGTCAATATTTTTGACATAGAGTACTCTGATTCTGAAGAATTGTGTAGTATTCACAGCGAAAGCAAAAGTTTCTGCAGATAAGCATCATAATTTTTCTAATGACTGTAAACAGAATGATAATTATTATGGACAAAAGCACTTCAAATGAAGCAAAAAAGAACCAAGTTGGGAGATATGAACACCAAAACATAACATAATATTTCAGCTCCTTGGTCTGAAACATCCTGCAAAAATAGGTTCTAGAGCAGATCCCGAAGATACTTGGAATTTATGTTCATACATATTGTTCCAGCCATATCCTGATGCTACAAAACTGAAAAGAAAAAAAATGTATCCTTTTATTAGCTAATCAATTTATTAAACCACATCTGAAAATTGGAATGACTTCAGCCTTTTTGCCAAGGGAACTGAAGATAACAATTAGAAGAATCCCTGGACAGAGGAAATTAAGAGAATGGATTTATCAAATCAAGAAGAAAAACTAGAAGAAAACCATGTAGTCTGTGCCCACCTTGTAAAGAGAGAAAAACAACATACAAATGCTTGGAATGCAAGGAACCAGTCTGTCTTCCGTGCTTTCAAAAAAAAAAGTGTGTTTTGACTTTGTATATCAGACTATGATTTATCCTTGTAAACAAAGATATACTAATCTATTATTTATTAATAATTAAATTCACTGTTGTAGAATTATTGTTTAATTGACAGTAATATTTAATAAAGTCACATATTTTCATGCATGTTTGATAAAAACTTTGTTCCTTAAAACGAAGAAAATAGTCATATTATTATATAAATTTAACTGTGTAAAATCAAATGATTTATGTTTAAAATATATTGATTTAAATGAATTAGAATTCCATAAATATGCATAAAGTATCTATGACATTCCTTGAAAAGGCATAAAAGTGTGTATTTTTACGCATTTCTTCAAAGCGGTCTGTGAGACTTCTCACAGTAATTACACTGAAAAAATTGTCACAGCAGTAAAAGGTTAAAGAATGATACACATTAATAAATCGCAAAAGACTGTTTCAGAATAAAGGGAAAGGAATCAACTTTGAATTAAATTTACTTTTTAACAGACCACTATCTTATCTTAGTCTATATTTGCCATATAGAAATCAAACTTACTCTATTTTATTTCTTATAATGAGTGAAAAATTAACTGACTATAAGTATTGGGAGACTGTATGAAAGGTTACATTTCATAATTTTTACAATTTTTTAATTTAAAAATGACAGATCATGTGCATATGAATATGCTCATTTATTTTAAACATTTTTGTAATTAGAAGTATATTTCTGTGACCAACAGTTGTGAAAATAAAGGCCACTTAAGGACTTTATGGGCAGAGTGTATAATAATATTAATACAGTGTTTTTTAAGAAAAAAATCTTCATCTTTTCTTTGAAATAGTATTTTATGGTATTTGAAATAGTATTTTAAGTTTCTTAGCAGTTATTTAATTTTTAGCAGGAGATTTTGCTGTGTTTTGAAGAAATGAAGAACTACTTTTCTACTAGTGATAGTAAGAGAATATGATTATCGATTAGTCATTTAAAAGGTGATTATAATAGGGGGACCGGAAAGTAATGTCATTTCTGCACATGTTGACAACAACATGCTAAGGGCAGAAGTGGAAGCAAATCCATGTCAAACACATTTAACCAACCTTGGTCGACCATCCAAGAACATTTAAAGCAGAATGGAAAAATAAGCAAGGCAGGTGTTTGAGTCCCCCTTAATCTGTCCAAAAAGAACAAAGCCAACCTTCCATCACAACAAGCAACGTATTGCTTCAACGGCACCATATAAAACCGTTTTCTGATTGTTTGATTAGTGGAGACAAAAAAAATAAGTCCTATATGATAATCCAAAACTCAGAAGGCCATTTTAATAGGGGTTACAAAGGGTTTACATCCCGAAAAGGCGTTTCTGGGTGTTTGATGGAGTATTCACAGAATTGTTCATTTTGAATTGCTGAAACCTGGAAAACTGTTAATGTAGACCTTTATTGTGAACAATTGGATCTAGTGAACCAATCTTTAATCGAAAAATATCTGGCGATTGTCAACGGAAAAAGCGTCTTTCTGCAACATGACTATGCAAGACCGCACTGTGCAAGACGAACACTGGAAAAATATAATGAATTGGGGTGAAAAATACTGCCTCACCCACCATATTTGTCCGATATTGCACCCTCAGATTTCCATTTATTCCAATCCCTACAACATTTTCTTAGTGACAAAAAATTTGAAAATTTGGATGATGTCCAAAATGCCATCTCGAGATATTTTACTCAAAAACCAATGATTTTTATCAGTCTGGGATTGAAATCGGCATACTAGATGGCAAGAGGTTGCTGATAATGAGGGTGATTATATTCATTTAAAATAAAAACTTGTTTCAAATTTATTCGTTTGAATTTAATGTAAGAAAGCAACATTACTTTCCGGTACCCCTATTAGGTGTGATTTGTCTCTTCTGAAAACAGTTAATAAGTGGCTTAGTAAATAATGAGCCCTCAATCTGTAATAGAATCCATATTTTATTGAATTCACAGTATTAAACAATTTTTAATGAATACTAAATATTATGAAATTCACTAGTGAATAATTGAAAATTAAATATTATTCAAGACATAAAATGTCATGTATTTTTTTATATTTAAAAACAATGTGGCTTGCAGTTTCAAAATTTCTGCTTAAGAACTATAGATAACATTAATAAAAGCTATAATGATTATTAACAAAAATAGCACAGGTTATAAACTTTTGAACTTTAAAATCAAGCTATTGATTGGTTAAAGATTTGAAAAATTATGTATTGGAGCAAAATATATCAAGTAGCACATACTCCTTAATTTATCTTCTATAGCTGCATATATCATTTTATAATCATACTCTGAGAGTAGTGGCTCTGGGGTCATGATAAGACAAACCTGGTTCTTCATGCCAAAAACAGGTAATATACATCCAGAAAATCATGAAGTCCACTGAACTATCAGTTTAAATATTCAGAATAATTTCTTACTATGTAGAAATTTTAAAGCATTCTTTTTAAAATTTCACTTGCTTTTACTATTTCTGAATTTGTATAATAGTTTGCTCAATAATTTTTTATGCTTTTTTATGCTTTAGTTTTTTTATTTTGAATAATTCAAATCAGAATACAAAAATTTATTTTTTATAACTAATGTAAACTGTTATAGTGTATGGAGAATATTTCTTTAAAATAATAGCCAAGGTGAATATTATTATTTGAAAATAACTTGAAATCTGTACATTATAATATGGTGTCCGCCGATAACATCGCGGACGGAAACGTCGCGGAGAAAACAACGCAAGGCGAAAACGTCGTGCTACAAAACATCGTGGGAGAAAACATCGCAGTTCTAAAACATCGTGCTACAAAACATCGTCATCGAAAATAAAGTGGTTCAAAAACTTCGCAGTTTAAAAACATCGTCAGCGAAAATATCGTGGTAAAAAATAAAGTATCTACAAATCATCGCATGACGATAACTTCGCAGACGTGCTTTTTTCAGGTTTTAATTATTGTAAATGGATATTCCCATAATGATTTGTGAGCGCAGTATGTAAAGAAGGATAATTTTTATTTTCACATATTTTATTAACTAATAAATGTTTGCTGAAAAAGTAAGAAGGAAACTTAAGCATAAAAAATTAAATGCAAATTATAGATTATACTTTTCATGAAAAATTACCAGTAAAATCTTTATAAAAATGATTTATTAATGGTCTTTGTTAGTTAACTATGTCGGTTTAAAATTCCATTAAGTGCTATAAGTTGCATTAATTTTCTATGCTTAAGTTTCATTCTTATTTTCTCAGCAAAAATTTATTAGTTAATAAAAAGTATGAAAGTAAAAATTATCCTTCTTTCCATCTTGCGATCACAAATCAGTATGGGAATATCCATTTACAGTTATTAAAGCCTGAAAGAAGCATGTCTGCGATGTTATCGTCATGCGATGATTTGTAGATACTTTATTTTTTACCACGATATTTTCGACGACGATGTTTTTAAACTGCGAAGTTTTTGAACCGCTTTATTTTCGACGACAATGTTTTGTACCACATTGTTTTAGAACTGCGATTTTTTCTCGTTGCAATGTTTTCTCCCACGATGTTTTGTAGCACGACAAAATTGCTATTGCGTTGTTTTCTCCGCGATGTTTTCAGCTGTAACCTTATAATATAACATTAGAAGGTTCATAACAGTAGTTTTATATGTTATGTTTGATAGAATTATGAATGATAGATAGGCATAAACATATTTAAATCTAATTTTAAAAGATCAGCTGTTATACTTCCATTGAAAGGATGATTTTGCATTTTTATTACGACTGTGTTTTGTAGTAGAAATGGGATATATATGTAAAATTGGGCTTATATATAAAGGCTATGCCTGTTTTTATATATTTTTTTAAATCCAGATATTAACGTTTTCTTTGATATCTTGTATTCAAATAATAAAATACTTTTGAATTATCTGAGTATTTTTAATAGAATTTTTTCATGTTTGGACTCTGCTATGAATTCACTTACTCTTTTCCAGGGTGTGTAATATTTTCAGTGAACGTTTTCAGTGGTATAATTAAGATAATTTAGAGTTTTGTTTTTTTTCATCAGGGAAAACGAACTGGAGATCCAAGTTATGTGAGTAATGAAGCACTTAGAGGAATGTGTGAAAATGTGATGCATTTGTTAACAACAACTGTGGAAAAAATGGAAAATGTGAGATATTACATATGATTGAATTTTTTAGTTTATATATTTCCCCTTTTAAAGTGATGCACTTAAAATTTAAAAGCTTATTTTTATTATTTATCTAAACAGAAAATTATTTGGTTAGAATTCAGTACCTGCTAGAAATATCTACAAGAGGATAACTTGTTTCTGTGTGACTTTATCTTACTCAAATAATCAATATTTTGATTAATTTCTGAGAAACTTTTCCTTCTTTCTCCCCCTTTCTTTTTGATTAAGAATTATAGTTTTATTTTGTTATTTAAAAAAATTCTTTCTCTTAAAAATTCTGGTTTGCAATTTTGTAGTTAGTAACTTTAGTTGTAGGCTGATTTGATTACGGCAAAACATTCGAAGGCTATTTGTCTAAGGAGAGGGATGCCCTCCTGGAGGACTTTCTATGGGAAACTGGCTCATATGCACATTACACATGGGGAAAACAATAAAAATGCCTATGCAGTCAACCTATTCGCAGAGTGTTTAGCGACTTTATTACTCAGGCACATGTGGGCCACAATTAGTAACCGTGGCTCGCATATAATTATAATGAAAAAAAGTTTAGACTTCAGTTTTTTTCATTAGCAAGACTTATCAAGTGTCCAAGATTTAATGGTAATATGTTTCTGTAATGGGCTTGTATTTGAGTTTCTCAACCTCTAGACAAGGGGAGGTATTATTCTAAGATGCATCAGATTACTTACATTTTAAGATAATGATGTTCATTTTTGCTTTTTATTATTAAGAGGAAATGAATAAAATTAATAATTTTTATTTCTCTCTTGTATTAATTTCTAAAATAATAATAATAATAATAATGAAGATTTGAAATTGAACATACAAAATTTTAAAATAGTTTGTATTAAATTAGGCTGTGGTACATATAAGTATTACGGTTTTTTAATTGCACATAAAAACTCTTTGATGAACATTTCGTAGCGATAGCAAAAGCATTTTTATTTTTTAATAGTAATAATTATACAGAGGATAAATTTACTAATAATAGTTTTTGAAAATAAATATTTTATTATCTATACAATAAGTTGCTGTGCAATTAAATTATGTCCCTCAAAAAAATCATTGCAAGTGTGGATAAGTTCATTTTCATGTATTGATATGCTATTTAAGTTCCTTCCCCTCAAACATGTTGGCCTAATAAGAAAATTATAGGCTGTTGCAGGCATATAAATGAGGCTACATATACATATAATGAAAATATTTAAATTGATTATTAATATAGTAGTGTTGTATATATGAATGACATAGAAATATAATACTAATGTGAAATTTTTTTTTAAATAAATTTTTTCATGCCTGTTTTTTCAACTACAAGAGAAAATTTACAACCCTGTCAAATATACACCCACTTCTAAAAGCTTATTTTACCATGAATCCATTTGTAATGTATTAAATCTTAATCAAATGGAAGAGAAGCATGGTAATATAAAATTCAAAATAAGACAAAAAAAATAATGCAGCCTTATTCTGGCATAGGCTTTAAATAAAACTGTCAGTTTCAAAGGTTCCCTTTCTTTATAAAAACACAAGTTCCCTTTCTTTATATATATATATATAAAATTAAAAAAAAATTAAAAAAGAGAGAGAGAGAGATTTCTTCCCCCCCCCCTACTCATGTTTGACCAAAAAAAAAAAAATATGATTCTGAAAAAGAGAGATTTGTGTCTGATTACCATGGAAATTGGTAGAGTTTTATTCAAAATCTACACCAAAATAAAGTTGCTTTTTTGGCCTAATTTCGAACATTAAATTTTATATAAGAGAAAGGAATGTATCATTCTGAAATTTTAAATGAATATGTCACTTCAGTGTAGTTTAGATTAAAGTTAATTACAGGATGATTACAACAAATTTTCTGTTCATTTGCATTTATTCGTTGAGAATTACAAAATAGATTGCTGTATATAATTGCAAAATAATAATAATAAATAAATTTCTGCTTTTAGGAGGATGCAGATTAAGTTTTGTAAGTTTTCTTTTTTAATTCTGTTTTATTTTCTGTTTTTTCTGTTATTATTTTTGATATTGAAAAGAAGTGAAATTCGTATTCAAAATCAATGTAAACTCAAGATATGAGAGCAGATCTCAAAGCAAATACACAAAAAATACATATACACATAATATAATGCAAAATAACTTAAACTGATACACTTAAAATCTTCCCATTTTCAATACAGAACTTCTTTCTGAATCTATGTTTACTTCTTTTGTTGCACCATTCCCCTGATTGAGGATGCAGTGAACGATGTAAATTGCATTTTCCTTTCTACATTTTTTATTTTTAACATTTTTTGCACCCTTCATGCAATTTATCAATGGACTTCTTTTTATCATTATTAGTCCAAAGGGATTTGAATCCCGAAGGACTATTAGTTTCGTTTTGGCATTTTGCGTCGGACTCATAAATGTCGGTTCACTTTTCAAACTGTTGCCACAAAATGTTAGAGTCCTGCATTATATTTGAAGAAATTAAATAATGAAAAATCTGCATAAATGTATGTATATTTCTCGTATTGTGATAAAACAACGGTACATAGAGTCATCGAATTTTGAATAACGTAATCCTCCAACGAATATGAGCATGTGGAAGACCAAATTTGAAATTTGTTTTATGATCGATTTCCTATTTTTTAAAACTTTGACGAATTTTTTATTAACAAACTCAAGGATTTCAAAGCGAGCAATGGCAACGTTGTGCAGAAAAAACATTTTTATCTCCAGCGCGTGAGTCTCTGTATCAGAAATTCTAAAGATATGCTCGTTTTAAAACTATTTTGCGATATTGCTGTTGCACTGGATCTTATGGTTTAAGTGCGAGGAACATGATATTTAATAAAGAAAGGTAACACACAAAATGTTAAAAAACGCCCCTTTGGACGTAATTTAAAATCTGAAACATTTCAGATTTTTTTTTTATTGCATTTGATTTATTCTGAATTGAATATGGAATGGATTTTAAACATATTGATTTAATTTACATGAATATATATGTATTTATATATTACCAAAAAAGTTACTGCAAGCATATAAATAAGGCAAGTTAAATTATATAAGAATTAAAATATATAAATTAGTAATATGGGTGTGCTAATAATAATGTAAATATATTCAAAAACTAATTTCTTCCATTTCATCCACTTTTATGGCAGAAAACTGTATTTTTTAGCTGGTATTTTCCACTGCAGAACATAGTTGCCAACTTTTACAGCATGCAAAGTCCTAAAATTCTTAACATGAACTTATATTTCTCAGCATGGTTCTGATTGTTCTATTGTTTATGATCTCTTTTACTTACAGGTACTATGGCCAAATATTTTAGATGGTTTACTGGATGAAAATTTGACTTCAGCAGTAAGTCCAATATGCAAAAGCGTAACCGTTTTGGCAAGCAAAAAAAGAGAAGATCTAGGAACTGATTTTGCAATCGACTATAAAGTTTTAAGTTAGTTATTTTTATTAAAGTACAAGTCAAAATGACTAAATTCCATTCATAATATTTTTTAACAAATTTGGTGCTTTTTTAATAAGCATTTTTTTTTCCTCTTAGAAATAATTTTCATTGTAATAAAAAAAAACCAATATGGAAATATTATCTAAAGATATCAATTAAAAAAAGATTCCTTCATTAATTTTATTGCATTACAGTGCTCTATGTTTAAGTTTTCAAAACTAAATTATATCTATTTGTATAGTTTATATTTATTTGTATAGTAGTGCAAAATGTACATATTTAATGTATTCTCCCATCTAGCTAATGTTACATCATCTCAATCACTTCTTGCAAGGTTGCTTGTTTTAATTGGCCAGCCTCATGAAGGCAGAGAAAGAGGATTTCATGTTCTAAAATTTATGAAAGTTGTTGCACCAGCTATCAACAAAAACCTCAAAGCATTATGGGATACAAAAATTCCTAATTTACTCCAGTTATTGGAAGGTAATAGGGATCTTTTGATTGATATGTTTAGTTCATGCTTTTGTCTGTAAATCTTGTTTTATGTAGGATTTGTTTGATGCATTATTTAGCATAAGTAAGGCTTCTAATTTAAGTAATTTTTATTTAAAAAAATCAGATATTATTTAGGTTTAAAGTGAAATTTGTTTTAAAAGCATATAAAATATTAATTATTATTCTTGCAAATATTTTAGTGTTAACAAACATACAATTTTATTCTCCCAAGTATATAGAAAAAATGCTGTTAGGGGGCTATGAATGCATAGGTGTAACTAATGATGTAACATGCATTTCATGTTGAAATCTCAAATTTCAGTTTTACATTTACATTACAGCTGAACACTGATGCAGTTCCCCCCTAACAAACAAGGAGATTTAGTGAATAAAAGGCAAACATTTATTAAAATAACATATACAGATACAAATACATTATTTACAATCTATGCACAATGGAAATTCAGTCATTCATTGGAGGCAAACACCATATTATTCAGACTAACATTATTCTTTGAAAACTTCCACTCATTTCTTAATTGCAAGTGATTTGAATAATCACGAGATCAATTTTTCAAAATTAATTGCACTAGTTTGGTTTCCTCTGCCATCCAGATAAACATTATCTGAAGTGTCAGTCATATTGAGCTCAGAAATAGAGAGTAATGGATGGCCTACTAAGAAATATCTAATTGTCAAAACTAAATAATTATCAGAAGCCGTTGACTTAGATACAAAGGGTCTACTGTTTAGTATAGCCTCTATTTCTGTGGTTAAAGTAAGAAATTCTTCAAACATAATAGCCTGCAGCACATCTTAAATGGTGTTTAAATTATTTCACCCCAGATTCCTGATGTCTGCTGATATTAGAAGACCTTGGGGGCATAAACTTTCAACTAATATTTTCTGAGCTTAGATAATTAGCTAAACTTTCTTTGGGATAGCTAGTTAGATTATGCAACCTCTGTATTTCTGAATTGGTGCCAACAAAGTTACTAGCATTGTCAGAATATGAACAAAAAGCTTTTCCTCATCTTGTGAAGAAATGTTTTAAAGTTGCAGTTAATGCAGCTGTAGATAAGTCTGTTACTAACTCTAAATATTACTAAAAATCTAAATTTACTACTACTCCAAAGTTACTAACTCTTAGTTGCTAAGCATACAAATAATGAGACAAATGTTTTTAAATGTGATTTAATAAAAAATGAGCTACAAAATGTTATTGCACAGTTATAGAAAGGACGACTATGGTTAACTCTCTCTCTGCAGGCAGGTTTTTTAGAAGTTCCTCAGAAGTTGTAGGTTTATTTTTAAAGAACTGATTTTATACTCTAATTTACAATTTTGGAGGTGAATTTCTTCCTTCTATTGGTCAAAATTCTTGCCTGATGCTATGTAACAGTGTTTGAGGACCTATATGTAAATACCTCTAATGGAGGAATTCCATAATAATTTTAGTAAGTTTTTGAGAAAGCAAAAGTTTTGGATGCTTTTTCTATTTTGATCTAGGTCTGCATTTATAAACATCCACGTCCATAAGAATCTCATTTTCATCTGAAAAAGGCTTTAGATTTCTTAATATCTTTATTCTATTTTAAACAAGAAATTTCTTCACAAAATTCAACCTTTTGTACTAATGTTACGAGCACATCCACAGCAGGCCTCAGTTCTTTGACATTTATCCTTTTTGGGCTCTTTGGTATGTTTTATATCATAGGCAAACCTGGAAACAAAACTTAATATTTGACAAAATTTAGTCCAATTATTATTTAAAGTTAAAAAATTGTCAATAAAGTCACATTTTGAATTGATTAGTGAAATTAGTAAGTAAAAGGTTTTAGTTCTTTTTCAAAATTCTCATCTATAGGTGCTGCACAAGCACCTGCCCCTGGAAGGTCAAAAGTCAACCAGCCATGGTTATTCCATTAGAAGGAATTATTTAACAGGTCCCCTGTCCTGAGGTACCCCTGGAAATGATGTCAGGAGTCTGTTGTTGGAATATACCTATAGTGCTGTAACTAGGGTTTTTAGTGTCCGGGGATAGCTGAAAATTTCGTACCCCTCAACTTCAATTCTTGAAATTATTTTGTAAATTTCTTGAATTATATACGTTTTGAAACATTCATAGTAAGGAATTTAGAAAATTGCATGAAGGATGTTCCTTGTTAGAGAGAATATAGGGCTAATATTTTTTCCTCGATGTGCTTACATTACAATTAAACTTATGTTTGTTTCCCTTGACATGATTATGCATTATTATGTTTATGTTATGTTTGTTTCCCTTGACATGATTATGCATTATTGATTTCAGGTTAGTATACTTATACAGACTTTCTAAGACTAAAGTTCTGTTTGCCAGAAAACTTAATTCATCTAATGGGGGAAACTTCTTTTATTTTTAACATCAATTAACACAGTTTTATTTAGTTTATGTGTGTGAGTAGTTTGATGCGGGTTGCTTATGAAAAGCAGCAGTTTTATTCAGTTTATGTGTATGACTATAATATTCATTTAATTTTTGCATTTGACTATGATTATTGAATTATGGAAAAATTCATATATCATAATAAATTAAATGTGTTTTGAAAGCAGTTCTCACTCCCAAATAAACCCAAAATAAATGTGACTAATTTTTATTTAAAAAATATACTTGCAACTTTTGTTTTCCGTATAAACTTTATATTGAATTAGAAGGTACTGTAGCTAAAGCAGCACTTTGTGTCAATCTTAGTCTTTAAAAAGTATCAGAATTTGTAGATGTAGTGTCTATTAACTAAACTGCCCATAGGTATTTGTGGTTGTCATGTGTATTCTGTAAGCGTAATGTTAAAAATTAGCTTTTACATAAGTAATATTTTGTGAATATTTGTTAAATTTAACTTTAAAACTGAGCACATATTTAATATTCTAAATTAACTTCATGGTTAATAGTGTGCTAATAAGCACTAAAATTTTGCCATATGGAGTAATTTGAACATGCAAAATCATGTAGGATATTCTAAGAAACAAATATTAATTTCACAGGAGAATTTTTTTTTTATTTTCTTCATAGATTGTTATCTTTCATTTAAAATCAAGATATGAATCGTAATAAATTCTGTAATTCAATATTTCTATCTAGAACATATTATATTTTTCACTTTGTATAACTAACTAAAATTGTTGCTAAATCATACAGGTTTCAGATGAAATTTCTTACTCATGCATATGCATTTAATTTTATTCCTTTAATTCTTTATATAACTATTATGTGTCTAAAAATATTATTAAAATATGCTTTTTGCAATAAAATAAAAATGATATGGGTTATAACGAATATCATAAGTACACCTCTTTTCAAAAGAATGTTTGCATTTTATTTCTGATTAAAAAATTCTACTATTTCTTTAATACTGCAATGAAGTGAGCTTCCATCCGAAAATATGACTATTTCTCCTCCAAAACATAAGTTGGGCAAAGAAATCTCGCCAAAACTTCGTACAGAAAGCTGTTACATGTTTTGCCATCTAAATTGATAATGTATGCAAAAACTTACAAAACGGGATTAAGTGGAAAAAAAATCAGAAAAGCATAGGAAATAGCATCTGTTAGTGAAATGATTCTTAAACTCGTACTGGACATAAATATGAAGAAATAGAAGTAAGAGATAACTTTTGCTCTAGCTCTTACAATTTCTGTTTGCCAAGCAACTGTAAACAAGTTAGTGTCATTCCCTTGTCATCAAAGTAGTTAAATTTTATGAAGCAGTTAACACCTGAATGACAAAACATGTAATGCATGAAGATTTTACGGCTGCAAACTCACTAAAAATGAGGAGTGGGAGGATTCAGCAAATGGCTTCAGACTCTAAGAACAGAGGTTTTAAGAGCTTCTGAAATTGAAAGAATTAAATAAACACTTATTATATTATTCATTCATTGAATAATATAATACCCAAAGAATTCTCTAAATTGAATTCTTTGGGTTTAGAAACTTCTTTGTTAATATTTAAGAGTATATATTTAATTATGTATTAATTTTTCTTGAGATAACAACATATATGTTATTTCTAAAACTTGTAATTGAAAATGATTGCTTAAAGAAAATTAACATATGATATCATTCCAAATTCTAAAGAATTTGTCCCAAAAGACCGAAGTATTATATCTGTAATTGTAGAAAATGTTAAAACATTTTGAATATGGCCTTCAGGTTTGCTGCTTGTTTTAAGTTTTAATATTTTGTGTTTACTTTAAATTGTTTTACAGGGAGTGATTCTTTGGACTGGGAGCAGAAAATATGGGAAAAAAATGTCACAGAATTTGTTATGGATACTCTTGAAGAAATTGATCGTGAAGAATGGACATTAAAATTTGGAAAATCATTGGTTGCACAATTTCCATTGTATATAAATGCTTCTGAAGATAAGGTTGGCTTTTAGTTTTTGCATTATTTTTTTAATAAATTACATCCATATTTCATGGTTTTTAAAACTGGAGTTGGTTTCATTTTAGTACATTCTGCTGAAAATTCTTGGATTGGTCATGAAAAAAGTGAGCAACAAGAATTTTGTGAATGAAGCATTAGATGCAATTTTTCAGAATGTTAATCATTCTGTTGTCACAGAAAGAGTGGTATGTGTATTTTTGCACTGCTTTTTTTAATATTAAAATGCTGCTATATTTCTTTTGTTATATCATTCAGATTTTAGTAATATATTTTTTATTAATGCTTTCTCCTCATTCTTCAAACTTAGGCATGTGCTGTAGCTGTTGGATATTGTGCATCTACACATTTAGATATAGTTTTGGTGAAATTAGAGAAGGTGGCTAAAGATGACAAAAAGAATTCCGGAATATTTGGCTTCATTAAGGTACTTTATTTTTGCATGGCTTATTACAATGGATAAAATGTTATACAAAATTTCAATAAGAAAGCCTAAATGCTAAATGTAGAAGCTGCAAAGTAAACTGTTAATTTTTAATTAAAATTGTAAAGAATATATAACTTGTGAATACTCTTCAAATCCACAAGTTGGAGAAATCCTTTTAAAATTATTCAATATTTCTTGACATCTAATTTTGGTAAAAGGCTTGTTTGTAAGGGTGGGAACAATTTAAAATATCTGACAACGATTTCCAAGTCAAAAGCATGTACAGTACCTGCTGTTTATTAAACTCACTGGCTAATAAATTCAGGCGCTTAATTACATTCATATTTCCAATAACCAAACCAAGTAATATGCTAATCAATACAGAAACCACCATTTATTAAACCCAGATTGGAAAAATTTATTCTTTAGTGCCAGAATATCTTACTTGAACCTATTAAAGCTTTTTGTAGTTCATCTATTCAACCTATTGTGGATTATGGCTTTATATTTCAGGTATGTAATACTTCATTAAAACAGGTTTTATTAAAACTTTTTTAACACCCTGTTCGTCCCTGTACCTGTGAATCCTGTTTTCAGAGTTCTTTGCTTACACTTAATTTCAGAAGGGCAGAATTTCCTTATCTTAAGATTAGCAATCCTCTTAAGCAGAAACAGTGTAAGTGAATGAGAATTCCTGCTGTTAGAAAGGAAAACTGCAACTTTAGTATCCCATTTTTTAAGGTTTCCACATTCAAAATTTTCTCGTTGGAATAGATATATTATGTTCACAGAGAATTATATATATATATAAAAAAAAAAAAAAAAAAAAAAATCATGAAATGCTGCTTAACACTGCTGTACATGAGATGTCTTTAAAAATGAAGGTAGTAATTGTAGGCTGAAGATAAAGGGGAAAAAATTATTCATGCTTGTAATCACAAAGTGGCAGATTGACAAGCCGATTGTGAATGCAAGCCACACAAAACTTATAATATAGATGAAACTGGGATTGCATTAAAGAACATACATTATTTAAAAGTGAAACAGTAGCTGGTTTAAGAAATTGAAGGAATAAATTACTTTGTTATTAACTTGCCATATGGACCCAACAATGAGGAACATAGCACTTCTAGTTGACAAAAGCAGAAAACTTTGGTATTTGAAAAGAGTCAAGAATTTGCTTCTGAGTATCACAGCAGCAAGAACTCGTGGATAACAGTTTGCAGCGGCAGCGCCAAACAGGCGATACGGACTTAAAAACTGTACAGAAAAGCGCCAATTGGCGAAACAGTAAACCCGTTTGGCAAACCTACAGGCTGACGGAGAGAGAAGATTTTTCCCCGGCAGTCAAGTGGAACTACTTCAACAAATGTGTGCGTCTCTGTTTTCGCCGAGAAATGTAAACTTGTGTACTCGCATCTGTACTGTGCTCTGAATTTCTTAAGCCATTATAATGTACCCGGCAACTGTTACTTTTCCTTATTAAATTTGATTATTAATTGTAACATGTCTATCTTAACTAAGATTTCGGCTTTCCTAGTTAATGTTAGGGATATTTTCGTATGCACGTGTTACTCACACGTACATCATTGGTGACCCTGTCCCTCGCTCCTTCTGTTTCGATCCCTAATGACTATCTGTCTCAATCTTTGTTTAAAAACTAAAAATATGCTTATTTTGATGCCAATGCTCTTCCTTATGACTGATAAAGGCTCAACCCTATTTATTTCCTCCTCATTTTATCGTACGGATTACACGTGGTTTATCACACTTAAGGAGGATTTACAGGTATGTGGTCAAATTTTTTTAATTATCTGTGATTGGTCTTAATTATGTTTTTGTGATATGTTTTGCTCTAAAATTATAGTTTTAATTTAATTATTGATTGTTTAAAATTGATCTTTGGGTAATATTCGTGCTCACACTTTTATTGAGATATTGAATGTCTTCATTATTTTATTCTAAATTGATACTGTTTTGATAAGGTATAGTGCAAAACATTAAGTTTACGATTTACGATATATTTATAATTGGCAACCATGCCAGGATCGGAAGGCCAAACCAACGAGGAATCGAATATGGCGGTTCAGGAGCCACAAATCGCACACGTGGCAGTTAAAATTCCCCCTTTATGGAAAAAGAATGTTAAACTTTGGTTTATTCAAGTTGAAAGTAACTTTGCTTTAGCGAAGATTAGTAGCGATAGTACAAAATACAACCACGTGGTTTCTTCGATAGACCCTGAAACTCTTTCCGCAGTATCAGATATTTTATTTAATCCCCCAGCGACGGCTAAATATGATGCCCTTAAAGCTAGGTTAATAGTAGAATTCTCAGATTCGGAAAGCGAGCAAATACGCAGACTTATTTCTGAATTGCATTTAGGGGACGACAAACCATCTCACTTATTGAGAAAAATGAGAGAATTAGGTGGAAACTGTATAACTGACGAATTTTTAAAATCATTATGGCTGCAAAGGTTACCTTCCGAGGTGCATGCCATTTTATCAATAAGTTCGGAATCCTTAGACAATTTAGCAAAAATGGCTGATAAGATAGCTGAAGTGCGCACGCCAACGAACAACAGCGTGTTCGCGGTCCAGGCAGCTTCGGCGAGTTCCCCCAGAAACCCTAACGATTCTGGTGCCCCCCTCGAGGAGCTTAAGGCCTTAAGGAGTGAAATCTCTGCCCTAAGTAAACAAGTCGAGCGACTCTCCCGCGGAAAAACGAGGAATAATTTCCCCCGGGATCAACATAACACAGCACGTAGTTTTTCGCGTGGGCATTCCCGAGAGCGTGTGAACAATTATTGTTATTTTCATTCGTGATTCGGTAATAATGCACGAAAATGTCGAGCACCTTGTTCCTGTTCTCAGAACACTACGGCGCAGGAAAACTAGCAGTAGCGGCTGTCGATCGAAATTCATCGGCAGTCGCGCATCCATGTCGTTTACATGTTTACGATAACAGACTAAATTTAAACTTTTTGATTGATTCGGGCTCGGATGTTTCATGTGTGACACCGACTTCTAAATTTAAGAAAATGCATCCTGATTCGCTTCAATTATTTGCCGCGAATAATTCCAGAATTTCTACGTATGGAACAAAATTGTTAACTGTGAATGTAGGACTTAGACGAAATTTTTCTTGGAAGTTTTTAATCGCCGATGTACCAGTGCCTATAATAGGAGCCGACTTTTTAAGGCATTTTGATCTTTTAATCGATTTAAAACGAGGTAGGCTTATCGATAATACTACGAAATTAACTCGTATTGGTTCTCTTTCCGATTCTAAAAATTATTTTTCGGTAAAGTTAATATCTGGTGATTCACCATATCACAGAATCTTGAAAGACTTTCCGGAAGTACTGAAGTTAAAATCCGATTCGGGTAGAGTAAAGCATAGTACGGTTCATTACATCGAAACAAACGGTCCTCCTGTGCACAGTAAACCGCGTAGGTTAAGCCCTAAGTTATACGAAGCAGTAAAAAAAGAATTTCAATTTATGATAGATCAAGGTATTTGTAGACCATCAAAATCAGCATGGTCATCACCTCTTCATGTAGTTTCTAAAAGTTCGGGCGACATACGGCCAGTAGGAGACTACCGAAAACTAAACGCGTGCACCGAACCCGACAGATACCCTATCCCGCATTTACAAGACTTTAATAATACGCTTAGTGGAAAGACAATTTTTTCAAAAATTGATATCGTTCGGGCATATCATCATATACCAGTCCATCCATATCATATACCGAAAACTGCAGTTTGCACCCCATTTGGTCTTTTCGAATTTCCGTTTTTAAATTTCGGACTGTGCGGAGCAGCTCAAACCTTTCAAAGGTTTATGAACGAAATTCTTGGAGATCTAAAATTCGCCTACGTCTACTTAGATGATATTTTGATATTTAGTGATACGGAAGATGAGCATAAATCTCACCTACGTACTGTTTTTGAAAGATTAACTTCATATGGATCGACAATTAACGCTTCGAAATGTGTTTTCGGCGTTCCGGAAATATCTTTTTTAGGCCATATAATCAATAAAGATGGTACCAAGCCTCTGACGAACAAAGTGGAACCGATACTTAACTACCCACTTCCTAAAACGGTAAAAGATTTGCAGAGATTTTTAGGATTTTTAAATTTTTACCTCGATTTTTACCCAACGTAGCCCAGAATCAAATACATTTAACTTCGTATTTAAAAGGGGCTAAGAAAAATGATAAGACAATCCTGAATTTGTCTGAGGAAGCGCGGAGTGAATTTCAAAAGTGCAAACAGCTAATCGCTAATGCTGTTCTTTTGGCACACCCGCAGAAAGATGCCCAGTTGGTTTTACAGGTTAATGCATCAGACTTCGCGATCGGTGGAACACTATCACAAATAGTTGATAGAAATTTACAGCCTCTCGCATTTTTCTCACGAAAGCTTTCGCAGGCGGAAAGGAACTATAGTGCGTATGATCGAGAGCTATTGGCAGCTTATGCTGCTATTAGGCATTTTAAGCATATATTGGAAGCACGGAACTTTTCTTTAATCACCGATCACAAACCGCTCACGTATGCATTCCGACAGCGTTTGGATAAGTGTTCACCTCGTCAGGCTAGGCAGTTAGACTTTATCTCCCAATTCACCACTGAAATTCGCCATATAAAAGGTTCGGAGAATATCGCTGCCGACGTACTTTCACGTATAGAAGCAATAAGCATGCCTAATCCTATCGACTATGAGGAAATCGCTAAAATGCAAGAAATCGACCCAGAATTACAAACATTGCTTAAAGAGTTAAAAGTTCTACATCTCAAAAAAGTTACCTTACCGAATTGTAGCTTACCGATATATTGCGATGTGTCAACAGGTAACGCCCGTCCTTACATTCCTCCGGCATTCCGTGAGAAAATTTTTGCCACCTTGCACAATTTGTCTCACCCCGGCATTCGCGCATCAACAAAGTTAGTATGTTCACGGTTTGTTTGATCTTCCATCCGCAAAGATTGCGCGAAATGGGCACGTCAGTGCATTCCGTTCCAGAAAGCAAAAGTAAGCAGGCATACTAGAACCCCGTTAATGAAGTTTCCAGACCAATCACAGAGGTTTGATCACGTCCACCTTGATCTAGTTGGTCCCCTACCTCCTTCTCAAAATAATTATTACTGTCTAACTATGATAGATAGATTTACTAGATGGCCCGAAGCAGTACCCTTACCAGACATAACAGCACGCACAGTAGCACAGGTTTTCTATGACCACTGGATTACTCGATTTGGTTGTCCGACTGTTATTACTACCGACCAAGGGCGACAGTTTGAAAGCGGCTTATTTCGAGCCCTTTCCCAATTATTGGGAATCAAGAGGATCAGGACGTCTCCTTACCACCCACAGGCGAATGGACTGATCGAGGAATTCCACCGTCCTTTGAAAGCTGCCTTAAAAGCGCACGTTACCAGTGACTGGGTGGCTGCCCTTCCAACGCTGCTGATGGGTTTCCGCGCCGCTCTCAAAGAGGACATAGGAGCAACCACTTCTGAACTGGTGTGTGGAAAGACTATCCGTCTCCCAGGAGAATTTTTCAATCCGACACCTCCGGATGCGTCCCCCAAACAGTTTGTGGAGGATTTAAAATCTCACTTTGCCAGTGTCCGCCCGACCACGACTTCTAGCCACGGCCAGCGAACATGTTTCATTCATCCACGCCTTCACAAGTCCACATATGTGTTTGTTCGACACGACGGAGTTAGAAAACCACTTCAAACTCCTTATGATGGACCATTTAAGGTGCTAGAAAGACGAGATAAAACGTTTGATCTCGAAATAAAAGGGACTAAGCAAACGATCTCCATAGATAGACTGAAACCCGCTTTTGTAACCATGGACTCTTCTCAAGTTGCTTCCAAGAGTGTGAAAAAAACTTCGGACAATTGTATCACCCGTTCTGGACGATTAATCCGACCCCGCATCGGTATGTCACATTTCGTTGACACTGCGGAGGGAGTATGCAGCGGCAGCGCCAAACAGGCGATACGGACTTAAAAACTGTACAGAAAAGTGCCAATTGGCGAAACAGTAAACCCGTTTGGCAAACCTACAGGCTGACGGAGAGAGAAGATTTTTCCCCGGCAGTCAAGTGGAACTACTTCAACAAATGTGTGCGTCTCTGTTTTCGCCGAGAAATGTAAACTTGTGTACTCGCATCTGTACTGTGCTCTGAATTTCTTAAGCCATTATAATGTACCCGGCAACTGTTACTTTTCCTTATTAAATTTGATTATTAATTGTAACATGTCTATCTTAACTAAGATTTCGGCTTTCCTACTTAATGTTAGGGATATTTTCGTATGCACGTGTTACTCACACGTACATCAAGTTGTATTTTTACTGATTTTCTTTTGAAATGAGATAGCGAACTGAAAAATGAAAAAATAGTTTGACTAATTAGATAATTGTGTAACATGCACACATCTGATCTCTTTCTGAAAATATTAGTGTCTCTTCCTGCAAATACAACTCCTTACATTTGGTTAATTTTAGGCCATTATAAAAGCTTTTAAATGTCATTACAGGAAAAATGTTTAGAAAATGATGAATAGAATTGAATTTTGTGAAAATGCAAACATTTTGAAACAGACAAGTCGATATCTCTGCCATGCATACTATAGTCAGTGCAGGGAGTTAAAAATTGTTTTTGAAAATGGGGCTTTTATGTAGAAGAAGAGTCAGAGGAACTGTAAACTAATATTTCAGAGATCGTTCAAAGAAGTGCTATAAAGATTAACTTTTAGAATATGTGTCAATTCACAGCAATACTGAGACAACCTTTATAAAAACCGACTATGAAAGCGATAAAAAAACTACACAAACTGACAGCGAAAGTGATACAAAAAAAAGGGATGATATGTAAATATCAATCGAATCTAGAAAAGTAGTGCAAGTTCTAAGAAAAAGGCTTAATAATTTACATTTTAATTATTATTTTAAAATCCATTATTGAATTATTTGTAAGTTATTATTTTACATGAAAAGTATAAAATTGATAACACAATTTGCAATACACAAATCTCCGTCATATTAAATTCAACTGCTTAATAAACTCAAATATATTTGGAATAAAAGGGATTTTAATAAGTGATAGGTACTGTAATAAAATATAAAATGAATTTTTATTATTTAAAATGTAAAATGAATTTTTATTGTCTTATTTTCCTGCTGTATTTTGGAAGATAAAAGCAAATTTTTTATCTTTCACAAGAGCAGAATGAGTTTTATTTGAAGGGGGAAAATTTAAATTAGATGTTCATTTATTATTAGCATTTTTATCTCATATATCATAAAAAATTAAGGTGAAAAATAAATCAGAAACGCATTAAAATAAAGACATATAATGTTAAAAGTAATGTACTTTGAATAGCATTATATCATGTCTTCAGTCTTTTGTATTCATTTTTATATCCTTTTTCACTTTTAAAATATAGAAAAGATATGTAATGTTCTTATGTTAATCTAAATATATAGTCATCTAGTTGTTCTGTAAAATGTTTTGTTGTTACATGTGGGCCGTCTCTATTGATAATCTGTACTGATAAACTATATTAATCTTTTGTCCAACTTTTGAAATATGAACACTTTCAGTTTTTTTTAAATATCGTATCTTGAAATATGGTATATTTATTACATATTTTCAGAATATTTAAGTCTTGTTTCTTACTTTTTTAATTATTTTTTATTTGATATTTTTGTAAAATTTTATTTTATATTAATGTTAATTGATTTAATTGTATTGCTCAGTTTCGAATATCTGACTTCTATAAAAAAAAAAGCATTTTACTGTGATAATGTCAGAAAATTTTTATGTATTGTCAATGGAAATTTGTTAATATTATTAAAAATTCAGTCCTATGCATGAGTACACAGTTGCATGTACTTGTGCACAAAAAGCCATCATAAGAGTATTTTGATCTTATTTATTGAAGTTTGTTGTATATGTGATTTTAAAGCTTTGTTGATTGAATTAAAATGTAATTTTATGTTGTTTTTCCTCCACTGTTATCTATTTTAACATTCTGCTTAAAATATTTTTCTGCAGTTGTGCTTCTATGGTATTGGAGATACTTATTTATGTACACTTTTTTTTATGAAGGAGTTTACTGGAGATCCTGATCATGAAAAACTGAAAGCTACTATTATACTATGTTACGGGTATGTGACAATGAATGCACCAACTTCGATTCTGTCCACAAGAATTGAAACACCAATTTTAAGAAGTGTAGCAAACTTTTATCAGTCTTCAAAGGTTTGTATTTAAATAAAGCTATTAACCAATTGAAATGCATGCAGCTTCATAACAGTGTATTTTCTATAATTGATAACTCAATTGTATTCAACTTTGTTTTTCAAGCTGGAAAATGAAACAAACTGTTTCTTTTCTTCTTCTTTATTCTGAAAATTCCTAAAAATAGTGGTAATTTGATAGGCCAATTTAGAAGAATGTCTCGTTAATTATGTATCACATTGCCTCAATTTTTGAAGTCTTGAGTTTTTTTTTTTTTTTTTTTTTAATGAGGTTTTGCACTGTCCCAATGAGATATGATATCTTTTTTAGATAACATTCAAAGCATTTCTGCAGTCTGTCCAGTTGTTAGCCATTACAAACACTATATATAAGTTTGCAAGCCCTAAACAGCTTGCTAGTCAGGTTAATCTGACAATATGTACAAGGCTACAATGACTGAATTACGATTTCTTTTCCCATGCAGTAAACTATCTCGAATGTCTCTTCACTGAGTTTATACATTTGGCAATCATTTGATGAATTAGATGTAGTTCTTTTTGCCAGATGTAAAGTTTAGATTAAAGCTGATATTTAATTTTACTACAAATAACTTGCATTTTCTCTATTTTGTATAAAACAAAGCACTTAGCATTCTAGATATTTAGCTCATAAGCAAACAGTCAGCTCATAAGCACTTAGCATAGCTCATTTATCAATTAACAGTATCAAAGATGAATCTTTGTTTAAAATTAAATCATAAAAGGTATTCTTTGCAATTTGGATTTAAAAATTATTTAAATCATGTTCACTTAATTAAGCACTAAATATCAATATCAACGAGGGGGTATTGTTTTGAAGCAAATAAAAGTTAATGAAATAATCCCAAAATATATATAGCATATATTTTTTTGTAATTGACTTATTAACAGTGATAAGTCAATGATTTATTTATTAACAATGATATATCAGTTTAAATTAGTAATCTACAGAAATTAATTACTTCCAAATAGTTTGCAATATAGGAAATTCTATAGTGCTAAGACTCATCAATTCAACGGTTTATTCCAATTTTATCAGTGTTTGTATGGGAGAAAAAATGCACTTTAAAATCAAAGAATTATATCATTTAGATGTATAATTAAGTATAGATGAATTTATTATTATTTTATAAAAAATAATTATATGTATGATTTTTGTTTTTTGTTTTTTCTCTTTTTTTTTCGGGGGGGGGGGGTGCTATTCTGTAAGCAAAATGCATGCCCCCCCTTATTTTTAAAACAGTCCTTACTTTGGTTTTTTAATCTTGGAGTATATTACCCCAATAGGTCTAGCTTAAAATCCTCTCTGTTTTCCTAAATAAATATAACTCCAACTTCTCTCTGAATAGTATTTTCGTTGTTTTCATTTCATGAACTCATCCATTCAGGATCTTTATCGCTATTGTATTGAAAAGGCTTATCTTCATCTTCTGATAATTCTTTCCTTATCCCTGGACAATTGTCTCAAGATATTTTAAACTTAGGGTTCCCTTCATTTCCATTTTAAAACAGAATATATCTGCCGTAAACTCCTGGGATACTCACTTGTAAATAATTTTGGGAAATATTGTCTCGCAAATGTATATGGAGGTATAAAGTAGGTACGGAGGTATAAATGTATAAAGGTGAGTATTATGTAATGTAAGAGTATGCATAAAAAATATATTTGATTTTAACTTGAACTGAATTTTATGGTTTTATTTGTTGGCGTAAGAAGAGTGACAATAAGAGAATAAGAAAAGAAACTCGTTTTTATTGTAAAAAATGTGAAGTAGGTTACAAAAGATTAATTTTAATAAATAAAATTTTTTGTGATATAAGAAAGTTATTATTTTTTAATGCGAGAGTATTATCTAAAATGAGAATGTCCTTTTTGAACATTATTTCAAGCAAAACTGAGAGGATAATATTGATATGATGACAGGAAAAAAAATGCACTGTAGCATAAGGTAAGTTTAATTATATATATGCTGTATGGTAAAAAGTATAAGAAGTTTCTGTGAAGGTCTTTAAGTTAAAAGTACGACAGAACTATATTTGAGAGCTGATTAACTGGAATATGATTGTGACATAAAATATTACTCTGGGAATTATAGTTCATTTGAGAGATCATATGATTTGTGACTGTGTAAATAAGAGGTCCGAGCAAATTTCTTAAAATTTTTACTATAGCCTCTGGTAAAGGAAATTTTTGAGCTAAAAAGAATAAGGAAGGAAAATGGCTCTAACGTTTAGGAAATAACTAGTATTATAATAAACAATCAAATTCAAATGTATCTGATTTATACATGACTCTTTACTCAGTGTTATCTCTTTATGCAGTGTTTACGACTCTTTACGCAGTGTTACGTTTTCTCGGTATTTATTTAACACTTACAGACTTATGCTAACAATTAAAATTTAGTATTCAAAACAACACTTAATTTTAAAAACAAAGTAAGAAACTCGATTCTATACATAATTATATCATTTAAAATATACTAGCTATAATATGAGTTCTTCATATTTTTAACCAACCTATACCAAAACCTTAAGAAATAAATTTAGATAAGTATTTAGTTCACCTAATCAAACTTTAAGGATACAAAAAAGTTTTATCAGGATAGCCTTATCAAATTAATAATAATTTTTGAATACATACATTCTCTTTATTTTTGGATATATATATATACTTTTTACTTCCTTGTACGAAGTAAAAAGGAAATATTGTAATCTCGAAAAGTTTCAGGCAACATATTTCAACGAAAATATCCATTTTGACCGCTATCGAATGCAATTTAACAATGTTTTTGCGTGATATCTGTATGTAAGGGCAGAATAAAAGACACTTTTCCTCCAAAAAAATTATAAAACTGCTTTAAAATTAATTTTGAAGAGAATATAGTCCTGGATATAATTCTTGAAGTTATTTACTTTTATGAGGAATAAGGAAAATGGAATATTAAAGTTTTATGAGGGTAGCCTTATCAAAATTAATAATAATTTTTGAATACGTATATTCTATCTATTCTTGAATATATATATATATAGTCCTGGATATAATTCTTGAAGTTATTTACTTTTATGAAGCTAGAATAAGGAAAACGGAATATTAATGGCATTATAAAGATAGCGGCAACAATTATAATTTGAAAAATTAAAAATGATCAAAAATTTGCTGCTTAATTTTATTATGAACATTGTTGAATTTTCAATCCATTATTCAAAAGAATGGGCACTTCTCTAGTAATACAGTCAAAAGTCTTTAAACCGAACGTCCATAATCCGGACCTCAAAGCTACAAACTAAACGCATGCGCGTTTAATGTATAACGGACGGTATAAGCTAAGCTAAAATTATCTAATTATCTATTTCAGTTAATGTTGCAGATTGCGTTGTTCCTTAATCTTCTAATTGGATCTGGCTTATTATTTTTTGCAGACTGTTAGAGCAGTTTTATAAAAGTAAGTTTGAACTTTCGATTATGTCAAAAAGAATTTCCGATTCTGGAGCTGCCAAAGGATCTACAAAGCAAAAGCATGTTTCGATGTCCATCAAACAAAAAGTGGAATTGTTGCAAAAAATGGATAAAGGCATATCCTTTGTTTCTCTAACCATTCCGAAATCTGCTTATCAATTTGATGCTGCTCCGCCAGGGTGGGGACATCGCGGCGAGCAATGAACTGGAAGTTGATCTGTCAGCACTATCCTCATCTTAAGGGCAGATGTTTTTATTTTATTCGGCTTATAATTCCTTACTAAATGTAGTATTTCATGTCGATGTACTCCGTCTGTGATATGATTTAAATCAAATTCCTCGTCATTATAAATATCACGAATACACATGAAATAGTTTTTTGGTTGCAATTTTCTAATTTAGACTATGCGTAATGTATGCTTTACACATGCGCGCATTGAAAGAAATGTTTAATAAAGTAAACAAATAAATATTAAGCTTTTTTACTTCCTTGTACGAAGTAAAAAGGAAATATTGTAATCGCGAAAAGTTTCAGGCAACATATTTCAACGAAAATATCCATTTTGACCGCTATCGAATGCAATTTAACAATGTTTTTGCGTGATATCTGTACGTAAGGGCAGAATAAAAGACTCTTTTCCTCCAAAAAAATTATAAAACTGCTTTAAAATTAATTTTGAAGAGAATTTTTCGTGGCGTCTGTACGAACGTATGTACGTACCTCACATAACTCAAAAATTAGTAGCCTCAGAACGTTGAAATTTTGTATATAGGACTGCTATAACATGTAGATGTGCACCTCGTGATTTGGTTGCAATCGGTCGCACCAAACGTATATAAATATATTTATATATATATCCACTCTGTTACCCGGCTCAGTGATCTCAGTTTCTTTACTCTTATATGTTTGTAAATTGTACATTTTTTGCTTTAAAAATGATTTAATTATGTTGTTCTTATCTTCCGGTTAAGATTTTTATACCTTTCGTAATTCTGAAAGCAATATTTGTACAATTATCAACAATTTAAAAGCTGTTTAAGTGCAGTTAAGTTTTAAATAACTTGGCAGACATATTTGTTTACATTTGAAACAGCAGAATTGTAGATTTGTTGCCAATCTAGAGCGACTAAGCTTCGCAACACAAAAATAATGCCTTCATTTATTATTGCGAATTAAATCATACTTAATCCTTTCTGGAATTTTTTCAAGGAAATAAGTGTTTAAGATTTTTCGTAATTTTTAATGCAGATATTTTGAGTTTTTATGTATTTTTGCCTTGTCACGAAGTGAGAACTGAATTAATTGAATGAGAAATACTAAATCGTCTGTGAAAAACTGTTTCTTTTCTCTTTTGTTTGCTTAATTTCTTTCATAGAACGTTTTAGTTTTATTATAGTATTTGAATAGAACATGTGGCAATGATAATTCTTCAAATGATATAAATTTTGTGCATTCAGAGTGTCGTTATATTAAACAAATATAGTGAATTTTAAAGAATGCATTTATTCTATTGTGGTTTATGCGCTGTCGACGAAGTAGATTTAATTCAATCCAATCAATTTAAATGAAATTCAAGAAAAAAATGTGTATAATTTAATATTCCGTACAAGGAAGTCATGTGGTGTACACATCAGATTTTTTTTGTAAATTTTGATGCCCTTTAGATCATAATTGCTCTCTTATTTCACAAATTACAGTTTCATATTTTTAATTTTATAATTTCTGCATGCCATTCTACCAGATATAAACTGTTGATCTATAATCCGGAAAAACCGATAATCCGGAATCGCCGAAGTCCCGACGAGTCCGGATTAAAGACTTTTGACTGTATATTCAACAAGAACCACTAAAAACGCTTATTACTTTCTTACTCTTTGAAATAGGCACTTCACATAATTAAAACTTTCCTTGCTGTAGAAAAAGTATATATTAAAAAAACTCTAAATTAAAAAATTACAATTTTTAATAAGAGCCTTAAATATCTGAGCTAAAGAAAGATCTTTTTATCACATAAAGAAAGTAAATCTTTTAATTAAATATGCAAAAATATACGAGAAATAATTCGATCACTATTTTTGTTACAGGTCATGAAGAAAATAATAAAACAAAATTCAAGAACATTTCAAATGCTAGCTAATGCACTTATTTTTACTTTAAATAAAGCTTTTACTTTACATTTTCATTGTAATAGATTGCAATAGATTTGGGGTTGGGTGCAGGAAGTGGAAGTGCGGTTGGGTGCAAAGGGAAAAATATCTGCTGTAAGGACTACACCAGTCTTTGTGTTTTATGTTGCTCCTTAGGCGATTGTTATTCAGCATCCTTCAGTGTGACAGGTACGCTGTTCAATCTGATTTGAACAGAACTTCTAAATAGGTTTTCACAGCTGGTGAAAGGGGGGAAGAAATACTCTGAGCCCAGTTTTAGACACAAAAAGTGTACCTTTGGACGCAAAAAAATGGCACGAAATGTTTGCAATTTTCCTAACGGCGAACTGGTTAATACATGCAAAAGAATAAAGTATTTGCAATATAGCTATATTTAGGATGAGATCTACCAGCAGTATTTATAAGAATTGTCTTGGGATCTATTGTCTCATCAGTCTTGAAAGGGTTAAACCTGTAGAAATGCAGTAAGCACACTCAAATTAAACATTGCACAAAATATGCAATAACTAAACCAAAAATTACAGTAAAATAATGCCTAGATTAATTAAATAAAATTTGCATAATATAGTGACATAGATAAAAATTAAAATTTAGCGAAATAAAATAAAATAAATTAGTGCAGATGTTTACATCTATTGCAACAATGTGTTTATATATGTAAATAACCAAATGCTGCATTTAAATATGTTACTTTTTTTTATCTCTTATTCATTTGTCACTGTAAACAATGTTATACATTTTTCTTGCAGGAGCTAATTGTGAAACAAAGTATGTTGGAAACTGTCAAATTAATTGCAGATGCTGTTCATCCTGATCATCTCAGAGAGCAGCTCGAATTTCGATCTAGAATGGAACTTCTGAACCTTACAAAGGGCATTTTGAAATCTGAAACTTCTGCACCATTAACTAGTAATATTAGGTCATTGGCTTTGAATGCAGCTGCTAGTCTTGTGTATCCTTATTTTCAACCTGGTAGTTACATGTTATTGATACGATGTTATTTTTTTAAAATTTTATTTCTGTTCTAATTTTTTACTTATAACTAATAAATGATGATCATGAATGATAGCAGCAATAATTTATTACAGTATATTATAAAGTCCGAGAACCAGACTCTTCGTGACTTTCGTGATTCCGGATTTGGGATTTTTCCTGATATTAGGTCATCAGTTTAAATCTACTAAGATGGCATGTAGAAATTATAAAATTAAAAATATGAAATCATGATTTAGGAAATAAAGAAGTACAGTCAAAAATCGTTAATTCGGACACCCATAATCCGGAATAATCTAAAATCCGGACCTCAAAGCGCCGCATTGACACATGCGCATAGGGGTTTACGCGTGCGCGTAAGACCGTTACAACTGCTCATACGCGTGTGCGCAAGCGCAGAATACGTTTTTGCATGTGCGTTTAATGTATAACGGACAGTATAAGCTAAAATTATCTAATTATCTGTTTCAGTTAATGTTGATGATTGCGTTGTTCCTTAATCTTCGAATTGGATGCGGCTTATTATTTTTTGCAGACTGTAAGAGCAATTTTATAAAAGTAAACTTGAACTTTCGATTATGTCAAATAGAATTTCTGATGCTGGAGCTCCCTAAGTATCTACAAAACGAAAGTATGTTTCGATGTCCGTCAAACAAAAAGTGGAATTGCTGCAAAAAATGGATAAAGACATGAAGAAGGTGACAGAGAGGTTAGTGAAAACGAAAAAATTTCGATTGACAAGTTAGTCTGTATTCTCGGCACAGCAATTACGGGACTTGAACAGCGGAACTTTGTAACTGAACAAGAAATTATGTCTGTTTATAGAATTAAAGAGAAAGTATTATCACATAAAACAAAGGAACTTAAACAACTTACATTGAAAGAAATGTTTAATAAAGTAAACAAATAAATATTAAGCTTTTTTTTTTTTTTTTTTTTTTTTTTTTTGTAAATTTTGATACCCTTTAATTCATAATTGTTCTTTATTTCATAAATTACGGTTTCATATTTTTAATTTTAGAATTTCTGCATGCCATCTTACGAGATTTAAACTGATGATCGATAATCCGGAATCGCCGAAGTTCCGACGAGTCCGGATTAATGACTTTTGATCGTATTTATGATCTTAAAGGGTATCAATATTTACAAAAAAAAAAAAAAAAAAAAGCTTCATATTTATTTGTTTACTTTATTAAACATTTCTTTTAATCAAAGTTATTTAAATTGCTTCCTTTTTTTGTGCTAATACTTTCTGCTTAATTCTATAGATAGATCTAATTTCTTGTTCAGTTACAAAGTTTTTCAGGGTCTTTTAATTGCTGTGTTGAGAATTCCGACTAGCGTTGTAAACTTGCCAATCAAAATCTTTTCATTTTCCATAACTCCTCTTGTCACTTTCTCCACTATCGGTAGCAATATTTTCCGTATTTAGAACCATACTACAAATTTCGCCATCCGTTAATGGATTGGGGCATTGTCATCACAATAGAAAACTTCTGTTATGTCATCTTCATTCATTACTGCTTCTCCACATTTCTTTACAAAATCCATTAATTGGAAAATTTCACCTTTGTTTTGTGATACCTGAAAATTTCAAATTTGCAGCTACCATCTTAAGCAGCCACAGCAGCAGCCTTCAGCAGCATTTATGGCCACCACCATGAAATATGTAGGTGGCCATAAATTATGCCAAGCATTTTTTAAAGTATCTGGAGACACATCTACATTCTTGTAATGCTCCACACAAATGATTTTATTCTAAAATATTTTAAAAATTCTTGAATAGTCTTGCCATTATTAAAAAAAATTAATATGGACTTTAAAAATGCTACTTTGTATTTGCACTTCAGTTCACTCACTATTCTGAGATCTATAGGCTGAATGATTCCGAGATCTATAGGCAGAATTTGGAGGAAAGAATAATATTGGTACATTTTTTGCCACTCAAACACATCTACAGTCTTGCAATGCTCCACACAAGTGATTTTATTCTAAAATATTTCAAAAATTCTTGAATAGTCTTGCCATTATTAAAAAGAAATAATATGAACTTTAAAAATGCTACTTTGTATTTGCACTTCAGCTCGTGCAGGGTTCCGAGATCTATAGACTGAATGATGGATGCAGAATTTGAAGAAAAGAATAATATGGGTACATTATCTTCCACTCAAACGTTAAGTAAAGTATGAGCCGTACAGTTGTCTACAATCAGGATAATTTTTGAGTCATCAAGTAAATCAATTGAATTCAAATGTTTCTAAGCCTCGAGTATGAAATGATTTTCAAACCAGTAGTTCATTAGCGCTTGTGTCATCCATGCTGTTTTATTTGCATGATATATAATAGGGAAAATCTTTACGCCTTTAAATGCTCAGTTCCCCCCCCCCCGGATTACGAAAAATTTGCACTTAGGCATTTGTGCATTCTGAAATTGTTAGTCTCACTCTGGAGTCTTTAACACCAGCTGGAGCCTTTTCTGTAGAGTTTGCCAAGGTACATATTGCTAGAAAAGACCAGTTTCATCAGCATTGTAAATCTGTTGAGATAACTTTTCACTATTGGTGAGTTCAATGAATTCATGTGCAAATAGTTCAGCAGCTTCAGTATCAGCTATCATAAGATTGGCAATGAAAGACAAGTTACTTCACTAAACTTTGTCTTGCTTCTTTCATGCACTGAGACAATTAAGTCTGAATTGTTTTGTTTTAGTTATTTATTATACTTATGTATATTTCTGGCACATATTTAAAGCTTATCTGTGTCTTGAATAAATAAATTCTCACATATACTTAAGGCTTAGCCAAGGCAGGGGCTAGATATCTTACCACCTGATGCAATCTCTGTGGGTCCTAAGTTCTGCTAACAAATGCCTCTCTAAGTTCTAAATTTTTTGCCATCCCTGAATTTTGGGCCTCAGTGCTTTCTCTAAATTTTGAAAATTTCGCCATCCCTTAATTTTATTGCTCTGTGCTTCTCTAAATTCCAGAAATTTTGTCGTCCCTAATTTCTGCCGCTTGGTGCTGCCATATGAGCTCTGTCATAAGTTCTGTGTTTATGTGAATAACACATCAGTTTTTCTTAATTCAAATAGCACTAAATGTAATCTTTTTTAATGTGAATATCATTAACAAAATCTATTTTAGCATATGGAAAGCCATTTTTGTTAAATTTTTCCTTGTCAATATTTCTTAGCGTATTTAACTTAAATCTGCAATCACCTCCAAGTGCAGTGTCAACAGATCTTTGTTATTTAATTACTAATATATATAAAAATGTTTAGGCGTTGCTGCTTGAGTCACTACATAAGTTGTCATGTGCTGATAAAATGCAGTGATGAAAGCCAAATATAATAAATAATGATTCACCAGGTTGGCTTCAGAGACATAAAGTAATAGTTTATGTAAAATGAACTGTGTTTCTATATAGAATGTTTTGGTCTGAGATCTATGCCAAGCAGGTACACAGATTGATCACACAAATTTATGCTAAATTGATTGTTTCTTCAATAATGAGGTATTTATTTAGTGCCAAAGGGGAATTAAGAATAAGGGCTCTTCGCATGTTTTGTTATGTGGGGAAAATCAAATGCAAATGCATAAAGCATTCAAAAAAAAAAAGAAAAGAAAGAAAGGGGGAAGGTAGGTAGTGGCTTTGAGGTTCGGATTTCAGATATTAGATGCACGGATCTTGGGCTTTGTGCTGTACTATATTTTTCTTTTATATTAAGGCATATTTTGATCTTCAGTAACAATTTAAAAATGCTTGTTGTACAAAATTTTTCTCTTCTAATATTTTTTTTTTTTTTTTTTTTTTTAACAAATGCAAATGCAGAAATTTCACATTTGGGCATTTTAACATCTAATGATAAATGTATGGTTCTGAAGTATTTTCACTTATAATATATGTAAATTTTTTCTTTCTTATCTATATTGATATTTTAAGGAACTTTCTGAAACTTGTTCTGATCTACTTCAGTGATGGCACTTGGCTTACTGACTCAAGACTGTTCACTTTGTGAACCCATAGTGGCAAAATGCAGTACTACAAGAGATTTGCCCGCCAAAAAATTAGTCTGGTTTCTTTTAGGTACCCCTTATATACTCTATTTAGATTGCTTATAGTATATTTCTAACATTTATAAATTAAGTAACAAAAAGTATAGAAAATGGTAGTAAATACCAAACTTAAATATAAGTCTGGCAACATTTCCCCCTGAAACTGAAATTCCTTTCTGGTTGAGAACCTCTCTTCCATATGGATCTTTTCATAGCATTTCTAAGATTCATGTCCAAGAGTTTATGTACAATGAATGGGAAATCATTTCATGGCTGTAATATCTGCAGAATGCTGTAGACGCTAATCAATAAAGACACAAATATATGTATTTCGTACCTTGTGAAGTGAAGTGGATTGTGAAGGAATGTTTTATTGCAAGTTTCCCACTTCATTGGTATCTACTACTTTTCCTTCTCAAAAGGAAGGAATACTGTCTTTATCAACAAGGCAACATTTTATATAACTGAACCAGCAACTCTCCTTTTTTATGTTTTTCTTTCTAGAGAGGCAGTAACCTGCTTGTCATATGTCATAAAGATCACTGAGACCTCTTCTTGAAAGCATGGTTTTTTATCCCATTATTTCTTTTTGTTTTGAATTATAAACATATTTGCAGTCTTTACTGATTAGATTATATACTTTAAACATTTATCATGGCTCTAATTTTATGGGAATAATGTCTTATTGAACAGTATTGCTCTGGAGGTGCCTGATGATCAGAGAGAGAATATTTGTTTGTTTCATTCTGCCATGCATTTGGTAATACACATGATCCTGAAATGTGTTATGATATAAATCCTGTACTATTATGTAACATTGACTTGTTTGGATTGCTCCATGTCAACTTCATAAATCTATAAGTTTAGTAGGTTTCTTCCAAACAATCTATGCATCAGAAAACCTGTCTGTCTCTAAGATTCAGAGCTTTTTTTTTTTTTTTTTTTTTTTTTTTTTTTTTTTTTTTTTGTAAAATACAGGGTGTTTATAAAGTCCTGGTCCCATTTTGATGTATAATAACTCATAAAATAATAAGGACAGATTAAAATAATAACATAAATGGTTAGATAGACTCAAAAAGTTTCATAACCCTTGTCAATGAACTTCCACGTGTGCCCACTTCGTCGCACGGAGAATATCAAGTCGATATTCAATTTCACGTCAGGTACCGGCAAGGATGCCGGCATACACAGAGGCTATTGCGGTTGTAATTCTGGCTTTTAGGTCATCAATGTTCGACACTCTCATCCTGTAAACATTGTTCTTTACAAATCCCCAAAGGAAAAAGTCCAGCGGCGTTATATCAGGTGATGTGGGTGGGCAAGGAATTGGACCTCCTCGCCCAATCCATCTTCCTGTAAAATGGTCATTCAAAGAACTACGAATGATGGTACCCCTATGAGCTGGTGCACCATCTTGTTGCAAAAAGACATGTGGCTGAAGCTCTTCTAGTTGTGGAAATACAAAGTTTTCCAACATGTCTAAGTATATGACTTATGAGACCGTCTTTTCCGTAAAAAAGAAAGGCCCAATGACTCGGTCGTGCATTAATCTACACCTCACATTAACCTTTGGGAAATCCCTTTGTGCCTCACGGTATTCATGGGGGTTTTCAGATCCCCATAATATTGCAATAGTTGCCAAAAACAAAAGAGAGAAAATTGCAATTAATAAGCAGACGATATTTAGAAAAGTACAGATATTTAGACTGGAAAATGAAATTAACCACACATGCAGACAATATTTACAAAAGTAAAGATATTCAAACCTGAAAAGGGAAATATATAAGTTATTCCATCAATAAATGCCATAAGTTTGTTTATATCTTCATTATTTTATGAGTTATTAAACATCAAAATACGTCCGGCACTTTATAAACACCCTGTATAACAGTGCATTAGAAAAAGAATTCTGTTGTGTCCTTTTACAAAAATCTGTATATTTCATTTTGCTGTTTTTAATTAGCTGATTTAATATGGGACAAATAAGAATTGCCACATTTATTTGTCACTGTTCATTGTCTACCATAGAATTTATGATAATATTCATGAAATAACATACTGTCTTACACTTATGGACAAAATGAAAAGCATATAAAAATGTGTTATTTATGTGTATTGTTATTTGATGTTTGAGATATTTGTGAATTAACCAAGCATCTGCAATAAATTATTCTTCAGAATAGTCCAGTATTTAGCCGTACCAGTATCAAATTATTATGTGCTTGAATGCTGGGATACATTTTTGTTTATTTACCTGTTAAATAGTGGTTTGTGTGCTAGCCACAAGTGTGAAGTTTTCTGTTTATCACTAAATATCCCATTATTCTTATGAATCTTCTACTGAATAAAGATAAATTGAGTTAATATCTGATTTATTAATTTCTTTTTTATTTAATATAAACAAGTATAATAAAGTTTGTTGAGTGTAAAATTTAGTGATGTAAATGCAGCATGTATTATTTAACCTTAATGATAACTCAGTGCTCTGGATCCTGCTTTAAAAGATGAAGAGAAGAGGAGTATTGTATTAGTTGCAGTTGGTTCTGTTTACTCTTTACCACGTGATTATTTATTAGAGAAGCCAAAAGAAGAAGGTATTGATCCATCACTGGATTTTGATCAGCTTTTGATTTCTACAGTTGATGCTTTGAACTTTTTTTTGCAAAAGTTATTACTGAAAGAAAAGAACTTTAACAATTTAGAACATATCCTCCTGGTAAGTTTCATTTAATTACATAACTTGTGAATGCTTTAAAATTCTTACTTCTATTATTTGATCTTTTAATATATTAGCAGTAGAAATAATCATTATTTAAATTAGCATTTTAATATAATCCTTTTGTGTTTTAGTTGGAGTAAACTTAATTTCAATTTATCTAATGTCAAAGACTGCTTTACATGCAATAGGATCAGTTTTTTTCTGTATTTAATTCTTAATTATGTAAATTGACTAGTTTAAATTGTGATATAAATTAAACATGTAAAATATTTAGTCAGCATGCATATCAGTTTTAAGGTGTATAAATTGGTGTTTGTACAATTTAGTATATTATAATATTCTGACATAAAAGCACACTCTGCTGTAAAAAAATGTATGCAAGCAGAAAGATTTGAGCCACAACTACAAAACGCAACATGCAAATATGGTTTGGTGAGTTCTGTAAATGATTAAACTTGCAGCACCAGTCAGCATTGTGGAGCGATACAACGTGTGTCTGATGGGCACAGCTGGTAGAATGTAAAAGTGCAGGTGCGACAAGTGAGGAGCATTTACAAACCATGCTGATGGTTTGCATACATGACATTGTAATGAAAGGCGCCTTTAAGATGTACTTAATGGCATTGCGAAAAGTTATGAGTCTTTGAGAGGGGTCACTTAATAGGGCTAAGAGTGGTGATTGGTGGAACAGGCGATATTAGCATGTTAGTCAAAGTGATATGTTTGTTGTCCGTTGTAGAAACTAGTGGCTCTGTGAAGGCATAGTCAGCCACTATTGTGACTCAGGATGTTCCTGGATCACCAGTACACAAGATAATCGTGCAATTACAAGAGCTGCCACGTCTGCACCAACATTTACACTATTATGGATTCAACACTATTTGCCAACTTTCAGGGATCCTGAATATCCAGCAATACGATTCACAAAAGACTGAGTGATGCTGGGCTCAGATGTCAATGTCTATTGAAACACTTGCCATTGACACTGCACCATAAGTAGTGTCATCTTACATGGTGTCACTGTCGCTCAAGCTGGACAGTGCCCAATATTCTCTTGATGCTGATGACCATTGCATACATGTCTGGGGCTGCGGAGTACTCTAATACTTTGCAGAACTGCTTACAGAGGAACAATAGAGACTGCTTACAGATACAATACTTTGGACTGCTTACAGATACAATACTTTAGACTGCTTACAGATACAATACTTTGGACTGCTTACAGATACAATACTTTGGACTGCTTACAGATACAATGATGACATTTTACAGCTGATTGTACTACTTATGGTAGTAGATCATCTAGGTTCTGTTTTCCAGCAGGACAACACTTGGCCACATACAACACGATGTTCCTAACAATGTCTTTAATGTGTTAATGTCCTCATCTGGCCTGCCAAGTCTCCTGACTTGTCGGCTTTCAAACATGTTGGGCAGGCAAATTCAGCCCTTTACAAATATGCTCCAATTCGCTGACTAGTTGCTCCATTTATGGCACATCTACTGCTGGTAATGGTTTGTAAAGCTCCAGGGGTGACTTTACCACCTACTGTTTTTCACATTCTTTATATTGCTACTTGTTAATAAAACATTTTTTTCCACCTTCAGTTTTTGATCATTTGTTTATCTACTTGAACATTGTACTGTTGCCAAATTTCATAGTTGTAGCTCAGTTCTTTCTGAGTGTGTATATTCTTTTACATCACAGTGCATATTAATTGGTTAACTAAAAAAAGTACTGTTTTATATACACACACACACACACACACACTGATGAACAAAATTAAGAGATGAAAAACATTTTCCGCATTTCTCCTAAAATACCAGACAAAACCTGAACAGGTGGTGTTCATAGAATGTTACTGTGATGCTGGAAAGAGTATATACATTCCTGGTGGGCATCATTATACCAACAGGAGGTATAAAAATCTGCGTCCAGCTCAGCTCATTCTGCTGTGGAATATAGTTGTGATTTTTATTATCTTTCTTGAACCTTACTGTTTTTAGGTGAATTGAGTACACATCTTTGCTTAGACAAAAGTGTGAAATGGAGAATCATGGGTAGGCTTGAGGCAGGGCAGACCCAAGTTCTGGTGCAAGAGAATTGGATGTAACATCAAGTGTCATGTTTAATTTGTGTAATCAGTTTAAAAATAGGGGGACCATGTGCAGAAGACCAGGACAAGGTTGCCTGAGAGCCACAATGACCAATGATGACTAGTATTTGGTACTTTCAGTCAAGTGCCAAAGGACATCTACAGCCACGCAACTGTCTTGTGACCTCGCTACTGTCACAGCAACAGCAGTTTCAAGGAAAACCATTGCTAGAAGGCTCCATGAAATAAGAGTGTATGTCAGAAAGCCCACTATTTGCATCCCACTCCCTCCCAAAAAAAGAGAGCATTTATGATGGTGCATACAACACCAACACTGGACATAGCTTTAGTGGGCTAATGATCTCTTTATGAATACCTGGGACTCAATGCCATCCCAGCAACATCATGGGAAGGGACCATTGGGATGGAAGAGGAGTGATGGTCTGGGTAGGGTGATGATAGATACCCATACACTGCTCCATGTCTTACACTGGTTTTATGAATACCCAGAGGTACAGGAAGAAGATCCTAGAGCAATATCTGCAAAAGGGATACTGTTGGCCCTGAGTTCATTTTTATGGATGACAGTAGGTCCCACCTGGTTGTTAACTATCTGGAAGTGAGGATATTCAGCGAATGGATTGGCCAGCCTAATCTCCTGACCTCAGCCCTATTGAGCATGCTTTGAATGCTCTTGAGAGAACTACAGTGATCCCTCGTTTTTCGCAGTTAATGGGGACCAGAACCTTCCATGAAAGCTGAAAAACCGCAAAGTAGGATTTGCCCCTAGAAATTTTCATGTATGCGGGTACAAGAATGTTTTAAATATGTAAACAGTATTTATACTTTGCACATTTAAGACAAAAATTACAACAATATATGTATTTACTTAAACGTACCAGTGCTAATTAATAAGATTAATTAAAAAACTTATACAGTAATAAACACTAATCAACATTGCTTTCTGAGAGAGGCGAAGAGTCTTGTGTTGGTGGCGGAGAGAGGTTCTCACTTGACTCGTAGAAGCTTTAGGCTCACTCAAAGACTCTTCTGCTGTAGGTGCTAATGGTAGAGCCGGGGGCTTTACCTTGGAGAGAAACATGGTGATGGGTAGTTGTTGTCTTTGTTTTTACTTTTCCTTCAAAATTCCCCTGTACAAGGGCATAACCACGTCAATGTGATTGCTGAACTCGACAGCTCAAACCATATTGTTGTCAATGTCTTGTGCAAATTGTTGCATCGCTCTTGCCATGTTGCACAATTGCTGCAGATTCTCAAAGGTAAGGCCATGCTTTTCAGTTTCTTCTTCATCTTCCTCTTCGTTTTCGTCCTCACTTCCAGACTTTGTCATCTCAAGGAGGTCTTCATCGGTCAGTGGGTCCAAGTGGCAATCGATAAGGGCACTGAGGTCTTCTTTTGTCATGTCGACAAATCCTTCATTCCTTATGATATGAGCCAGCCTCACCGCCTTCTCCACTGCTGAATGATGAACTTCTTCTGGAGTGAAGCCTGGATAGTCATGCACCACGTTCAGACATAATTTCTTCCAGCTAGAATTTATGGTCTCACTCTTTGTGTCCTGTAATGCTTGCTGAATATTAGACAAATATGAGGCAATGTTGTAACTGTGACAGTATGCTTTCAAGGTGAATTCGTCATTGGCATCGTCAACTGCCGAGATGAGGCCCTCCATCGTGGAGCAAGTGTAGAGTGGCTTAAAGGCATGAAAGACACCTTGATACATTGGCTGAATTATGTAGTGTTCAGGAGCAGAAACTCTATCTGCACACTCTCATATTGCAAGTCCGTTGCATGGCCTCCTGCACAGTAAATCAGGAGAAGGACCTTAAAGGCCAGATACACCTTTTCAGCCAGATACAGCTTAACCTGGGGAATGAAGCAATGGAGGAACTATTCAAGGGTCAGAGCTTTTGTTCTCCAGGCCTTGCAGTTATGCATCCAGAACAAGGGCAACAGAGCTGTATTTTTGTTTTTTAAAGCCCGTGGAATTTTGGCTTTATAAATAAGACCTGGCTTAAGCATAAAACCTGCAGCATTGCCAGCCATGATGACAGTCACATGGTCTTTGTGAGCCTTGAAGCCTGGCCTCTTCATCGTCCTTGAAGATGAATGTATGCGAAGGCATCCTCTTCCAAAAAAGGCATGTTTCATCCATGTAGAAAACTTGTTCAGGGAGGTAGCCTCCCTTTCTGAAGTACGTATCTTTTTTGAAATTTTTCGAACCAGCCTTTGCTGGCTGAAAAGCCTAGTCCTCGTGGAGGCGAATCACTCCTGGCAGCACTATTACTGGTTTGAGGTTCCTCAGCACCTTCCTCACCCTCTTCATAGTCGTCCTTGGGCAAGATTTGGTCGTAAAGAGCTTTGGCCTTTGTCCTGATCATATTAGTGTGCAAACTCACTGTCTTTTTCCTGCAATCAGCAATCCACAATGCCAGTGCAGCTTCCATATTCACCCTGTAATGGCGTGCCACAGATGTATAACTTCTGCCCTCTTTGATCATATCTAAAAGTTTTACTTTTTCGCTGATGGTCATCATCTTCTTCCTCTTGGGTGCCCTGCAGGAAGCTTTCGCAGGGGCACAGCTCTTGGGTGGCATTATAAGGGCTTAATTAATAAAAAAAGCTATCACCAACACAACACTAAAATATAGTATATGAAACAGTCAACATCTTGGACAAGACTGGCGAGATACAACAAGAGAATATGTTAAGTGAGGCTGCGATAATGCGCAGACAATCAACTCACAGGGATAAATCCACTCGTACTCTCATTGGTCGATGTCGCACCGGGAACCAATCACGTGCGCTTATGACAGCCCGTGGTATGTACTCTGAGTGAACTCATCTCTTCGTTTGGTTGTATTTTTACATTTTTATTTTTTGATGAATATTTTGGAAAAATCCGCAAAGCACTGAAGCTGTGAAACATGAAGAGCAGAGTGACGAGGGAACATTGTATTTCAATACGCCAACCTCCACCTAGAACCATTGAGGAGTTAAAAATTGCTCTGGTGGAGGAGTGGGTGGGACTTCCACAAGCACTCCTGAACTCTTTTGCTAACAGCATGTCTACTCATTATGCATGCCGTCCGTCTGTCAGAGGCCACCATACTACCCACATTTTCGATGTCATCTTTCAACCTCAAGTTTGGACAACACTGGATTCTTGGCCATAACTCATGCTAATGAGTGTCATTTTCATTGTTGTTTTGTACACATTACTGTCATACAATAAGCTATATGCTACCAGATAATCCACTCAAAGTTGTCAGAGCACACTGGTATAACTGGGATGTGCAAGTTTCACCTACAAAAATGCTTTTTATAAGCATTCATGGTGTCTGTTGCAATAGTTTAACATTTATCATCAATCTTATCTTATGCCATGTCAACTATTTCTTGATAAGTGATTGAGTTCAAATTTTCTACACACACTGCATATAGGTGTCAATATAAAGTTGTAAAACAAGCCATTCAAAATTTGATTTACATTTGTTTTTATTTTTTATTTATTTATTTTTTTAATTTAATGTAAAATTTTGCATGCATGTCTTAATGACCAACGTGTGATTTAACACCATTAAATTTCTGCTTATGGGGTTATTTGAAGTTAAAGGTTTATGCCAATAGGCCGACAAGCATGCGATTGAAGCACTGTAGGATAAAATTGAGTGCTGCATCAACGAAATTCAGCCACATTTATGCGAAATGATCATGGAAAATTTCGACAAGTGTGAGTATGTGACAGCAAAGCCGTTGAGGCCATTTGCTCGTGTGTTATTCCATTGCTCGTGTGTTATTGCTCGTGTGTATACTCTATGATTCAATAAAAAATATCAATTTAAAAAAAACTGTGTTTTTTATTTAATTCAAATTTTGCATTAATTTTGGGACACCCTTTATGAGGACCCATATTTTCTAATTCATTTATGACACCATTTTTACACTGTCCACATTCTTCTGATTTATTTTTAAAAAATTACCATTTCTACTAAGTATCGATTGATGCCTTGCCAAAAATTTAATAGAAAGTTGCTTATTTTCTCTAAAATTTATGCATTTTCTTAGATATTATATTCAGAATAAACAGTTTCTTGGCCACAGGAATTTTATGTAAATAAGTCTTTATTTTAGGATATAATAGATAAGATTCTTATTAACCTTTCAAGAATATATATGTAATACAAAGTTCCAGATTATAAAATGTAGTCCTAAATTTATAATTTTTCAACATAATTAATAACATTTTAACTTAATAGAATAATTTAAGTATTATGTATCACAAAAAGATCTTATGTTTTAGATCCTTCATTCATATATGATTTCAAAAAATGCTGTGGAGAGGGAGAGATGTTTGCATTCAACTTTGCATCTTCTTCGATCATATGCTGAAGCTTCTGGAAGTGATGTAAGATATTATGTAGCTTTAAGCAATTATGTTATTAATACATTTTTTAAATGCTACTATAAATGAATAAGTTCAGTCAGTTTTTCATTAAAATAATTACTAAATTATAAAATAATTTGCAATATTATAATTTTATAATAAATTATTAAATAATTTAGTAATTATTATAAGTCTGAAAACATTTCCTGTTGATTTTAAATGGTCTGTAAAATTAAAAGAATGTATGTTTAATTACTTTATAATAAGTTATATAGTTAGGATATAAGTTAAGTTTTATGATAGATGACACTAGTTGAATATAGGAACACAGCATGCAAAGAAGTATTAGTAGGTGTATTGTGAAACAGCTAGTTTTGTCATTATTTGAATTAGTGCTTGATTTGGGTTATTCTATTTAATTGAAATAGAATAAATTGTTTAAATTGGAATGTATAATGCTACTAATTTCTATTGACTCTTGGTAATTTTTTATGTTTAAAGGAGAGAAATATAAAATAGATTCAAGATACTGTGTCTGCTGTGTTATGTAGCTTATTCAATAAGTAAATACACTTAGAAGATGTAGTTTGCTTAATTTCATTCCATCAATACTGTATTAGAAAACAAGATTGTGCTTGATAACACATGTGATTATTATTGGAGAGCAAGATTTTTTTCAAGGAAGACACTAAATATACTCAACTCTGGTACTGCCTTTCCCATTATATATTTTACAGCTAAAAGAAATTAAAATAGGATTAGTACTTTTTGAAAAAGCACTTAAGCTACTAATTATGTTATGTTGACTTTTAATTGATAAAGTAATGTCAATAAATTGCCATTATTCAGACATCGCAACTTAGATAGTTAACTTGGATACAACTTTTAGTCCAGCATAAATAGGTCAAGGAATGCATTTTCTGGCAAAAATCTGCAATTTACAGCTAACTTTAATATCAGTTAAAAATGGAATAGTAAATGCACTGAAATAAATTCTATGAAATCTTGAAATCTGTTCTCAGAGTCGTGCAGGGCTACACATTTTTCATTGCTTACATAACTTTATGCAAAAAAGTTCGGAAGTGAATTGAGTTTTTGCGCTTAATATGAGATTGCCTTAATTTCAGTTTAATTGTAAATTCTATCATTCATTGAAACACTATTTGTTAGTGTTTCAATGAATGATCTTTCCTTCGACACTTTCAGTGTCGAAGGAGTATGTTCAATTCATTTTGTATACAGTCAAAAGTCTTTAATTCGGACTCGTCGGGACTTCGGCGATTCCGGATTATAGATCATCAGTTTAAAACTGGTAAGATGGCATGCAGAAATTATAAAATTAAAAATATGAAATTGTAATTTATAAAATAATGAGCAATTATGATCTAAAGGGTATCAAAAATTACAAAAAAGAAGCTTAATATTTATTTGTTTACTTTATTAAATATTTCTTTCAACGCGCGCATTCATAAAGCATACATTACGCATAGCCGAAATTAGAAAATTGCAACCAGAAAATTATTTGATTTGTATTCGTGATATTTATAATGACGAGGAATTTGATTTAAATCATATCAAAGACGGAGTACATCGAGATAAAATACTGCATTTAGTAAGGAATTATAAGCCGAATAAAATAAAAACATCTGCCCTGAAGATAACGATAGTGCTGACAGATCAACTTTCAGTTCATTGCACGCCGGCTCCAGCATCGGAAATTCTATTTGACATAATCAAAAGTTCAAGCTTACTTTTATAAAATTGCTCTTACAGTCTGCAAAAAATAATAAGCCGGATACAATTCAAAGATTAAGGAACAACGCAATCATCAAATATTAACTGAAGTAGATAATTATAAACTGAAATAGATAATTAGATAATTTTAGCTTATACCGTATGTTATACATTAAATGCGCGCACGAAAACGTATTCTGCGCTTGCGCAGATGCATATGCGCCGTCGTAAAGGTCTTGCGCGCATGCGTAAACGCCTATGCGCAGGAAGATTTTAGCTTTGAGGTCCGGATTATAGATCATTCCGGATTATGGGTGTCCGAATTAACGACTTTTGACTGTACTATGTGATATCTATTAAATTTTTCCCAATCAACTCTCATTTTCAAATTCAGCATGCTCAGTCCTCACTCATTTTTCAGATATATAATGGGGCATGGGGGAGAACAGCTTGCAAACTACTGTATTATTGTGTTTAGGTATTGAGGAACTCGAGTGAACAAATTTTGATTTAGTACATATCCATTTGTGGCTTCTGAAATTATTCTGAATAAAAAATAATTTCTTTAAGGCTAATAATTGAAGATGATAAATATTTTGTGGGTAAATGTTCTCAAAGGAAAGCATTATAAATTAAGGAAATATAACCATCCTTTACAACCATTAAATTTGACCTCCATTCAGAGAAGTTGCCTTTTATTGCTTTTTGTTTTGTTATTTTGAAAATTTGTATTGTACAATCAGCTTTCATTCATCCCCTTATACACTGCTGGCCACCGTAAATGCAACACCCTGAAGGAAGCATGCAAATAACATGAAATTTACAACATACATTAGCGGAGGTGAGATTGTTGAAAATATGACCTATTGTAATCCTTTTTCTGCATCATCTCTCCTCCTTGAAATAATTCTAACTTTTACATAAGGTTTAGTTTTTATTTTAAAGGTATATAGCAATTACTTCTACTTCTTTTTCACTGCCACTGTTTGTATTAGGAACGGACTGTTCCAGCCTAATTAAGATGCAAAAACGAAACTTGGATGTTACGTCATCTGGAAAGCTGAGTCATGCCGATAGCTGATTGGCTGCCATGAGATGACATCATGTCTACTTCAGGTATAAGTATATCACATCGTTGATACAGACAGTGCTGACGACTCAGCTATTCACAGCTCACGAAAGAGACCAAGAGCCATCATTTGTTCTGGACTACGGCATTTACCCACCACCTAAAAGGTGTAGACACGCTCCTCTAACACCAGTTCCAGATGCTGCCCCGTGAGCGAAGGACGTCCCCTCAGCGAGCTGCCACGTTGTTGCTTATTTTGCCAAACTTTACCATCATCCTTTCTTGCAACCTGAGAAGTGGTCATTAGGCAAAATTATCATTTTGTTCCCTGTAGAATTGCAACTTCTGCAGAATTTAATTCTGCCTTGAATATTTTCTCGCGTTAACTTTATTATTTGCACTCCCACTGTATGCCACATGCCAATGAGCCTTAAAAACTTACAAAAAATTATGTATTCTTAAGTTTTATAAATTCTTGCTATCCCTAAACTTTCTCAAGCCATGTGGCTCCCTCTATTGAGCATCAAGTTTACTACTTATGCAATTTTCCTATTTCTGCTCACTTTTATGTAATTCTGATGAGGAGGTACATGGTTTTGAACCATAGGCACTCCGCAATTTAATCATTGGCATTGGCAGACAGTGCTGTACTCCAAGTCATTTGGATTGCTAATGTGATGTTGTAATAGTCGTTGTGTATTGATTTTCTTTTATATGGGTTGAATTTGTGTAGTTTTATAGTTGTATTGAACTTTTGTTGTAGTTGTATAGCATTTTCAACCATGTTTTGCATTTGTCGTTTCTCTGAATTGGGAAGGATCCGTTCGGTTTTCTTCATCTTGTCAAGTTCCGTTCACCTGCTAGATGCCTTTGGTCTTTTTCCTTTTGGTACCTATCTCACTTTTCCTTTCTCTGTTTTCTCATCTGAGATGTTTTCCATTTCCTGAATTCATTATGTCATTGTGCCCTTGGGCTTAATTTAAGGAACCGGCAACGTTGCACCTGCAATAGCTCGGTAATATAGAACTGTCTAAGGCTTCCTGTTTCATTGCTCCTTGGTGTGCCGTTCCAGCGCTCGTTGGAAGATGTTATTGCGATGCGTGCCGTCCAGCGATAAGTACTGTGGCTCCAGTCCATGATGAATTTTCCTGAATTCTGCAAAGTGGCTATGATGTGAGCAACTGCCGTAGGCAGCATCCTGTTTCTATGGTTCGACGGCGATAGATCTCAAGTTGTGGTTCATGGTGGTCAATTGCCGTGGGTGGCATCCTGTTTCCATAGTTAAGGGACGTCAAATTCCAAGCTGTGATTTCCGGTGAGCAACTGCGGTGGGCGGCAACCTGTTCTATGGTTCGGCGGCAATAAATTCCAGGCTGTGATCTCTTGTGAGCAACTACAGTGAACAGCTTTTGCCAGTTCAAGTGCACTCAAGGTTTAGTTTAATTTTTCAGGTGCCTTCTTGACCAAAAAGCATGGACTTATTTATAGTGAAGTGAAATTCATATTAACCGCGTAGTTTTTGTTCTGTGATATGTTTTTCGTGTATTGAATGCCGAATTCAAAGATCAGGTAATATATTTGCTGTATCATTAATAGTGTAATATTCTTTAAAGGAAAAACCCTTAGGGTTAATGAATAGTCAACTAAATGTAATTTTTGATAATGTTACACTCTTTAAGTTTCTGGTGTTGATTAAATTTAGTTATTGTATATTTATTTTTATATATATTGTTAATAAATCGGTTAAGTTTAAAATTTTTGTATTCTATGTCTGCACAGTATATAATCTTAGGGAGCTTCTATTGCTAATTCTGCTAAATGTTTTTATTACCTTAAACTTTAATATTCCATACAAGGAAGTCGTGTGATGTAAACATCATATTATTTATTTATTTTAACTGTATTTGGTATTTTATGCTTTTCTATATTTGTCAATTTTAATAAAGCTATTTTGAGGCTTTATGTACACTGCTGGTACATTAAAGATGGTAAATGCAACACCCTGAAGGAAGCATGCAAATAACATGAAATGTACTACATGCATTAGCGGAGGTGAGATACACAAATGATTAGAATTTCAGCGCAGATGCACATCACGCGTGCCTGTGGTGCCACTTCAAAGCGCTATTTAAGGCTTGGAGTTTCCGACAATTTCAAGTTCAGCAATTGTGTTTTTCTTGTGTTTTTTCCCCAAAAAATTATCAATTATGCCTTGTAATAAACAGCGATCATCGTTTGATCAAGTATCCGAGTTTGACAGTGAAAAGATAGGGGCCTAGGAAGAGTGTGGATTATCTTTCAGGGAAATCGGTAGTCATGTTGGACGAAACCAGACAACTTTAATTTGGATGCAGGAGGGTACGACGGACCGACGTGTTCGATCGCATCCACCTCAGTGCGCCACTTCATGTGATGACAGGAACATTGTGCACATGACAGTGATGGATAGCTCAGTCACATCACGAACCATAGCACAGCACATTCAGTCTGTAACGCATCATCCAGTGTCTGCACATACCATTCGACTCTGTTTGCAGTAGATTGGTCTGTCCACAAGACGTCCATTGCGTCCGCCGCCTATGGTGCGATGAAAGAAAGATGTGGATGGCAGAATGGAATGAAATTGTCTTTACTAACGAGTCACGCTACGATGGTTGAGTTTGAGTCTAGAGACACCGTGGAGAAAGGCTGCTGAACAGCTGCGTTATGCACCAGGTATTATGGTTAAGGGCGGTATTGGATATCACTCTCGCTCTCCTCTAGTACGTATTCCTGTACTTTAAACAGCCAGTACTACATCTCCGAGGTTTTGGAGCCAATTGCCCTTCCTTACCTTCAGAGTTTGCCCACAGCCATATTTCAACAGGATCATGCACGACCACACGTGGCACGCATTGTGCAAGGGTTCTTCGTCAATAGCCAGATTCAATTGCTTCCCTGGCCGGTTCGCTCTCTGGATCTTTCGCCGATAGAAAACATGTGGTCCATGGTTGCAAAACGTTTGACCCAGATTACATCTCAAGCTGCCACACCAGATCAACTTTGGCAACGTGTGGAAGCTGCTTGGTCTGCTGTAACCCAAGAACACATCCAAAGTCTCTTTGAATCAGTGCCGAGGTGTGTGGCAGCAGTGGTCTCCAACACTGGCGGCTACTCTGGCTACTGATTCTGGAAGGAACCATACTTCACAGAAGTCTATAAATTTAATCATTTGATATGTGGTCAACATGTTATCTACTAAATAAATTTTGTTGTGATATCTCTTGTCTTTCTTGGTGTTGTAATTTGGGTGGTCAGCAGTATATTTTTTTAATAGATTATAATAGTTTATTACATTTAGTTGAATTCTACTTAGATGTTTCTCTTGTTTTTATAGGCATATGCTCCATTTAACACACTTGGAACTATTCTTGGAATTCTCATTCCGAGATGCACAGATCCACAAATAACAGTTCGGCATCTTGCCTTTGACTCCATTGATGTTGCTGTCGCCATTGCAATGAGAGTTCAGGGTAAGTTTAAAATTTTAGTAGTAGCTGCAAATATGTGTATATACAGGGTGCCCATAATTAAACTTGAAATATGCAAGCAGTCTGTAGCAAAAACTATGCAGCAGAATTGCATGAAAATTGTTTAATGGCAGAATGAAATGATAAGAATTTTATTGAGGGGGGAAAAAATCGAGTTTAAAAAACCACCACTAGATGACGTTGTGCAATGTAAACTATTGGCATATGCAAATGTCGTAACCATAGCAATCCTATGCGTGCACACCAACTCTATAAGGATGCGAGAGGCAAGCAGCAGTCATACTCGTTTTCAAGTCAAGTTCCAATAATGTTGACACTCCAGGAATGTGCTTTACTGGTAAAATAGTGTTACCAAAATGAAGTATCTGCTACTGAAGCTTTGCAAAAATCTCGGTCTTTGAAGCGGTTATGAAAAGGTCCACTCAATAGTTAAGGACTAAAAAACATGATTAAGAAATTTGAAGCAACGGGAACATTGGGGACTCAGCCAGGAAGGGGACGAAAGTGTGTTGCAGCACAGGTAGTGGATGATGTAGTGGTGCAAGTGGAGGAAGACAGATCGTAAATCATCGGCAGCACTAGTGTTTGGTGTATTGCAGCATCCATTGACCAACCTCATTCCACGGTTCATAAGATTCTTCAAAGTGTTTTACACTACTATCTGTATAAATTGTTGATAGTGCAGCAACTCTTACCAGCTGATCTGCATAGTCGAAAAACTTTTGCATTGCAGTTACTTGCGCGAGTTGAGCTCCAGAAAGAATGGCCAAGGAACGTTTTACAGACCTACGAGGGCCACCTTCGTGTGGAAGGTACGGGTAACATGCACAATTCCCATATTTGGGTTACAAACCCACATCAATTCCTACAAATTCCATTATACTCTTCTCAGGTAATGGTTTAGTGTGGCTTTACTGCAACCTTCATTGTGGATCTTTTTTTTTTTTTTTTCGAAGAGCACAGCACCGCAGGGTCTGTTACATTCACCTTCATCGGTCAGCGATATACTTCATTATTAGAGTAATCTGTTATTCTGCCTCTTCAGGCAAGGCTATATAATACAAACACAGTTTTTATGCAGGATGGTGCTCCTCCACACATCGCCCGTTGTGTGAAACAAGTGCTTCGCCACCATTTCGGTGATGACAGAATCATCAGTCGGCAATTTCCTACAGCTTGGCCTCCTAGATTTCCAGATATGACTCCTTGCGACTTTTATCTGTGCAGATACTTCAAGGCCATGGTCTACCATGATCCTATCACATCTCTGTCCGACCTTAAAGAAAGCATAGAATGCCATGTGCATAATATTCCCAGTTCATACTGCTTTCAATAGTCGAACATGCAATTTTACGCTTCCAGAAGGTAGCAGACAGTGGTAAAGATCTTATCGAGCATGTTTTGTAAACTTTTGTAGATTATTTATACGTTCTCACTAAAACTATGATACACCACCTAGGAGTGGTTTTTGAAGCTCATTGTGTTTTTTTTTCTCTTGATAAAATTCCCATTATTTCATTCTGCCATTACCCAATTTTCATGTAATTTCGCTGTATAGTTTTTGCTACAGACTGCTCGCAAATTTCAACTCTAATTATGGATACCCTGTGTATATATATATATATATACATATATATATGTGTGTAATAATAGCGCTATGCACAGAAATGCTGATTGGAATTATATTTATTTGATTATTTTGGAAGCACTATGCACAGAAATGCTGATTGCGAATATACTTGATGCTTAGAGCATCCATCCATTTTTGAAGAAGCAGCAGTCGAACTGTATTAGATTCCCTTTTTATTTAAATTCTCATTTTGTGGCCACAATTCACTTGGCACTCCACTCATGCCTATTTAAGAACATTTACAATTTTGATATTATTGCCATAGAAGCGAAAGTAGCAGCACACACATAATTGCAGAAAGACATTTGGCCAAGAGGAAAGCACAAGTAAAAGTGACGTGTCGGTTCATAGAAAGAAGGGAGGGAGTCAGTTTTTAGTTTTGATTTACAATTTGGTGATTGGTCGAGGCATCTGCATGAAGGGTTACTTAAGATCACATGATTAATTTGAATGATGCAGTTTAGACTTAAGCGCTATTTTTAGAGAGATAGATGAAGTTTCCAAATGAAATAAAAGAGGTTATAGTGAATTAAATTTAGAAGTTTGCTTTCATATTTTTTACCTTACACATTTTCCCCTTTCAAAAAAGAAAAAGGCAGAGTGATAGAGAAGCCTTTTTGAGAAAAATAGCATTAAAGTAGCAAAACATGAGAAATATTTTGAAATTAGCAAACATAAAAATTAACTAACTTTTGGAGAATAAAATTATAATATGTAAAATTTTGAATTCAAAAATAATTTCAAGCACTATATTATTTTTAAAAAATTGCAGATTTTTAAAGTCCTCTTCAAATTTTAGTCCAATCTGTAAAACGTTCTTGTTTCTGGAACTTTCATACAGTACAAAGTCTGTAATCCAGACGTCCATTATCCAGAATAATCTATAATCCGGACCTCAAAGCCACAAACTTTACGCGTGCGGGTAGAGAATGCACATACATAACGCATGCGCGCGTTGGAAGAAATGTTTAATAAAGTAAACAAATAAATATTAAGCTTCTCTTTTGTAAAATTTTATACCTTTTAGATCATAATTGCCCTTTATTTCATAAATTACGGTTTCATATTTTTAATTCTATAATTTCTCCATGCCATCTTACCAGATTTACATTGATGATCTATAATCCGGAAAAACCCCTAATCCGGAATCGTCAAAGTCCCGACAAGTCCGGATTACGGACTTTGTACTGTATCACAATTTTGATACTTCAGGAAAGTATTTCCAAAACTTTTTCTACACTCATTAATTATTATGAATAATCATAAATCTTAAAATTTTATACTATACTAATTTTCACATTTACAAGTAATGCTTTATCATTTGGAATAGCATGGTTGCAATTATGGTTTTACTTTTATTATTATATTTTACAATTTTTGTTTATTACACAAACTGGAAGACCCACAGCTTTCTCCTAGTACATACGTATTTGGGCAAATCCACTTTTAACTGACATCATTATCATGAGTGTTAATGTGAATTGCACTACACATTCCTTTTTAAAAAACACACACTCCATTATATGAAAAAAATCCTATATAAAAAATTAAATAAAGTGGGACCCTTCCAGCGCTAGGGGCAGGCAAGCCGGGCCTCTGTCTGGGGTGGCAACCTTAGGAGGCGGCAAATTAATTGGCTGTAAAATTAACTAGTTTATGAGGAAAATAAACCAAGATTCATTGAAATCTAAATTAAAAATTAGTTAGAAGTGATGTACATGTACAGAAAAACAAATGATTACAGTTTGAGAAAAATTGGATGATTTATTGAACTGATAGAGCTTTACAAAGTGAAAAAGTCAGTAACGCGTTTGTCCACCTCTGGCCCTTATGCAAGCTCTTATTCGGCTTGACATCGATTGATAGAGGTTGCAGATGTCCTCCTGAGGGATTCTGTCCAAGTGGCGTGTTAGATCGTCAACATCCCGAGCTGGTTGGAGATCTCTGCCAATAATGCTCCAAACGTGCTCAATAGGAGAGAGATCTGGCGACCTTGCTGTTAAGGTAATATTTGGCAAGCACTAGAAACATGTGCAGTGTGGGGGCAGGCATTATTTTGCTGAAATGTAAGCCCATGGTGGCGTGACATGAAGGGCAACACAACGGTCTTTAGAACTTCATCAGTGTACCGCTGTGCTGTAAGGTTGCGATGGATACAACCAAAGGGGTCCTACTATGAAATGAAATGGCACCCCAGGCCATCACTTCTGGTTGTCGGCCTGTTTGCCGGAAGACAGTCAGGTTGGTATCACACTGCTGTCCGGGGCATCTCCAGACTTGCCTTTGCTGGTCATCGGGGCTCAGTTCAAAGCGGGACTCATTGCTGAAGACTATTCTACTCCAGTCAGTGACATTCCAGTGCAAATGAGCCCGACACCACTGAAAACAGGCTTGACGTTGTACAGAGGTCAATGGTAGTCAGCACAAGGGGTGCTGTGACCTCAGCGCCCTTTCTGTGAGCCGTCTATGAATGGTCCTTGCGGTCACTAAAGCACTAGTTGCACATACAATCGATGATAATGATGCATCTGGGGCTGTGAGTGCCACTCTGACGATTGCTCGTTCTTCACGTACTGTCATTTCTCTATGCCTACCGCTTCTTTCTTGACACTGTGTGTGGCCATGGTTCACCCATTCCTATCAACATCGTCTAATAGTGGCATCACTCCTGCTCAAATGCCAAGCTATTCACCAATAAGACCAACCGGCTTCTTTGGCCCAACTACATGACCTCTCTCAAATTCTGACATCTGCGCATATTGTTTGCGCACCTGTGTGTGAGGCATAGTTACTTTCCAATTTTTATACAATGTTTGTGATTTAAAAGATATTCCTCAAAACGATGTACTAAAGTATTGTGAAGATCTAGAAACAGTGTTAACTTATGGGAATTCATCAGATACAAATGCTCTGGACCTGGCAGATGAGATAGTAGCGGTTTTGGCTTGGCTGAATAAAAAAGAAAGTCCAATCGAGATTTTAAAATTCATATCGAACTTGGATTTTGCTCTAAATTTCGGTATAGTTTTAACAATATTGCTTACTCTCCCAATAAGTGTGGCAAGTGGAGAAAGGAGTTTCTCCAAATTAAAATTAATTAAAAAAAATTTACGCTCCACAACTACCGAGAATCGTCTAAACAGCTTGAGAAAACAATAGCCATTGAACATGAACTGGCTGAAGAAATTTTTGTTAAAGAGATTATAAAAAAGTTCTCAGAATTAAAAGGGAGAAAAAAAAAAACACTTTTAAGTTTAATTCTCGGTTTAATGTATTTTTAATATGTAATTAAGTTTTAATATTTAGTGGTTCTATAGTTTGTTTTAGTATTTTTTTAATATCTGTATTTTATAATTATACACTAGAAATGACTCCTTTCTTTTTGTCTGGGCAACCCTAATTTAGAGCCCAAAACATAAATTATAGTATTTTTGCTAATCAAAACTTCAACATCATTGATAGCAATTTTTTTGCTCATATTTTATTTTACCATTAAGCGTGGGAAGGGTTTAGGTTATCTCTTTTAATACAGTCAAAAGTCGCTAATTCGGACACCCGTAATCCCAAATGATCTATAATCCGAACCTCAAAGCTAAAATCTTTCTGCGCATGCACGGCGTTGACGCATGCGCATAGGCGTTTTACGCGTGCACGCAAGACATTTGCGACTGCGCATATGCGTCTGCACAAGCGCAGAATACGTTTTCGCGTGCACGTTTAATGTATAACGGACGGTATAAGCTAAAATTATCTAATAACTATTTCAGTTAATGTTCCTTAATCTTCGAATTAGATCCGGCTTATTATTTTTTGCAGACTGTAAGAGCAATTTTATAAAAGTAAGCTTGAACTTTCGATTATGTCAAATAGAATTTCTGATGCTGGAGCTCCTAAAGGATCTAGAAAACGAAAGTATGTTTCGATGTCCATTAAACAAAAAACGAATTGCTACAAAAAATGGATAAAGGTATATCCTTTGTTTATCTAACCGTTCCAAAATCTGTTTATCAATTTCATGCTGCTCTGCGCGGGGGGGGGGACGTCGCGGCGCACAATGAACTGGAAGTTGATCTGTCAGCACTATCGTTATCTTCAGGGCAGATGTTTTTATTTTATTCGCCTTATAATTCCTTACTAAATATAGTATTTAACCTCGATGTACTCTGTCTTTGATATGATTTAAATCAAATTCCTCGTCATTATAAATATCACGAATACAAATCAAATAGTTTTCTGGTTGCAATTTTCTAATTTCGGCTATGCGTAATTTATGCTTTACGCATGCGCGCGTTGAAAGAAATGTTTAATAAAGTAAACAAATAAACATTAAGCTTCTTTTTTTTTAAATTTTGATACCCTTTAGATCATAATTGCTCATTATTTTATAAATTGCGGTTTCATATTTTTAATTTTATAATTTCTGCATGCCATCTTACCAGATTTAAACTGATGATCTATAATCTGGAAAAATCGATAATCCGGAATCGCCAAAGTCCAAACGAGTCCGAATTAAAGACTTTTGACTGTATTTGTTATAAGCAGGCGGCATTTTACCTCTTTGCCCGGGGTTGCGAAACTGCTAGCGCCGGCCCTGGTAAAAGGAACAATTATGCAGAGTTAAAACAGGCCTCAGTTTCTGAACCAATATTCCCTCATACTTCATATTTAACATACAATTATTGATAATTATAACATTCATTTACCATAATTCCAAACAAATTTTAATACATGGTACTCATAATTAAATTCTAATATAAATTTCATTATGATTATTCAATTTCTTAAATCTTTGGTATTTGTATATTACTTTGAACAATATTTAACATTCTCCCATTTAATAATTATTTCATATAGACATTGTTCTCAAAATAATTATAAAATTCTTAAAATTCAAATTTTTAAACAATCTTATTTACAAAATAACTCCAAAATTCTTATGTTGTTAATAAAATAATTCCAAAATTCTTAACATTAATTCAAAATTTTTGATAAAACTTATAACTACTAATAACAATAAAATTTTAAAATCTTAGAATACTTATATATTTTAATTTGATATTGTGATAAAGTAGTGCCACATTACATTTTCAGATTCAAAATATAGCTAATTATTGAGTAAGTTTTATATAATGATGCACTTGGAGAGAAACTCAAAAAACTTTATCAGGTCATCAAAACACATTTTCGGAATATCGACACTTGATTTTCTGTATGGAAACAACTTTAAATAGTTACCATAATTTCCGGAAAAAAGACCGCATCAGTGTAAATGCTGCACTCGAGAAAAATGGCAGGGAAAAAATTTAAATTACACAGAAACCCTGCATCAGCGTAAATGCCGCAATAGATTAAATTGTGCATGATATTGCCGTGGGCCGTATAGATGCAAAATCTCAACCTAAGTCCTGATATATGACATATCAGTTAAGAAAAATGCATGAAATGAAACCATAACTCAAAAATAAGTTAAAGGTAAGAAATGTCGAAAATATATTTATGTTCATGTGTATACTTATATTTACCCACTAAAGAAGTCCATATTTGTAATACTCAGACTATATTATAAAAAATGTTGCAACAACAAAATATTAAATTTGGATGACAAAAGAAATTTTAAATTTTACTTACAAAAGGAACTACAGCAAACTATACATCATATGAAGCTGTCAAAATCTGATTCTTCACTATCTGAATTAAAAAGATTTAGTAAATCCTGATCCAAGTCTTCCAGATTCTCACATTCATCCTCTTGGTTTACAGTCTCTTTATCTAAGGATATAATTTCAGCTTCTTTGAACCCTGCTATTCTTGACAATGCTTTTACCGATTTCCACGCAATTCCTACCCACTTCTCAACTTCTTCATAATATGCTCTACGCATTTTACCGCTTTTGGTTTACGTGTGCAATCCTTCAGTCATCCAACACTCCCACCACTTTCGGACTTTAGCTTTGAAGGATTTATTACCTGACAAATCTAATGGTTGTAAGATTTTTGTCAAACCACCAGGAATTATTGCTACAGTAGTAGACAATTTTTGACATCTGGTTTTCACTGACTCAAGTAAATGAGCATGCATGGAATCCATTATTAATAACCCTTTTGTTTGGAAAAAGGATCCCTTACGACACTGCCACACTTTTTGTAGCCACTCGTGCATGATTGTTTCGCACATCCAGCCATTCTGGTTTGCACAAATAATTATGTCATTAGGAAAATCTCCCTTGGGAATAATCTTTCGTTTAAAATGATCATCGGCTTTAGCTTGTCACTGATTGTGGCACAAGCTAACACACATGTAAATGACGCTCTTTCATTCCCCATCGTAAGCACAGATACAGTTTTTGCACCAGTTTCATCCAGAGTTCTGTTTGCAGGAGATTCGAAAGCTAATGGTGTTTCATCCATATTTATTATCTGTGACCAAAGAATTTTTTTTTTTTTTTTTTTTTTTGTCAATAATATCTGTCACATATTTTAGAAAAGATGCCTTTTTATTCTGCCAGTCCATTGGTAATTGTTGCCCAACTGTTGTTCTAGTATGCACAGAAATATTTTTTCTTTTCATAAATCTGCTACACTACCAAGGCCCTCCTTTGAAATCATTTATGTTCATTTGTTTTGCTATAAATTTTGCTTCTAAGCGAATTTTTACAGTCGAAATTCCCATTCCCTTTCCTCGTTGCTCCTTTATCCAGTTTGCAAGGTCGTCCTCTAAATTCGGCCACCTTACAGTACCACTTGTTTTCTCTCGTTTCTGTTGTGGCATATTTTTCAGTTCTTCTTTTTCAGTTCTCCAACGTCGAATACATCTCTCGTCCACTTCAAACTCTCGAGCTGTTGCTCTATTTCCAATTAGTTCAGCTCGTGAAATTACATTAAGCTTAAAACCAGCAGTATAGTTTCTGTGCCGTTAAGGTGACATTTTCAAAAATTTTCCGCTCCCTTCTTACTTAAAAACTATCGAACAAGTACTTGTACCCAAACTGATGGTATCTGTATCTGGCAGAATGCCAAGAAAAGTCGATTCATCATGAAGGGGAAATACGTCAGAGTTCATTATTGTGAGGCAGGTCCGCCTTTGAAAAAAAATTCAGAAAAAGCAGGAGTGAGGAGAGGATGGATCCTGGAAGATTCAGTGAATGGCAGAAAGAGAGACTATTCAAACTGATGAGAATGTTAATTTGAAAGGGGGAAGAACGTTATTGTTCTGAAATCCCGTTTAGCGTGAATAACGCAAGTAGGTCCGTTCAAGGGAAAGAATGTAAACAAAATAACGTTTGCAAAAAGCGACTGAGTGGTCTTTTGTGTGGGAACAGCACCAGTCTATGTACAATGACAAGGTTATCCAAACTATGTACAATGACCATCATAGGAAATATTTTATTTTTACTGCACCTAAACGCCGTATGGGTAGAAACAGCGCACATGCTGAAAATTTAAGTTTTAAACACGTAAATGCTGTGGCGTTTCTTCCGGAAATTACGGTAATTTAGAACCGAAGAAATTAATCACATTTTGACGCTAATAATATTTCACGTTCTAAATGAGATAAGCAATTCGTAGACGTTGTTAAATCGCTTTCATACTTGTGGAAAAATACATTGCGTATATGCTGTGAAAAGAAATTTTCACACTGCATACTTTGATGTTACAGTGATCTTGGCTCTGAGTCAGAATTCAAGTAGTGATGAACACTTTATTTTATCCATTAGTTAAATGATCATAGATTACTTGAATAAACTCGGCATTGGGAGCTCCACACACTTGAGATATGCATGTCGGTTCAAAAACTACTGCGCCAAAAAATGTAATGAAAGCACACATTTTAAGAACGCCATACTGACTCGATGATATTTCTTAGAATGATGAATTTGCAGATACTGTTTTCTATTTTACAGAAATCCAACTGAGGAATAAATGTTCCATTGAGGTTAGTAGCAAAGTCCAATCCTGTATAACTAATAACTGTAATGTTAACACAATTTTGGAAGCATTGAATGTAAGAACACTGAGACGTAGATGTGCAGAATTACTGATGGCATAGATACTTGATGCTTACAGCATCCATCCATTTTGAAGAAAAAAGCAGTCGAGCTGAATTAAATTCCTTATTTATTTAAATTCACATTTTGTGGTCACAATTCACTTAACATGCCAGTTGTGCCTATTTCCAGAACAATTTTGATACTGTTGTGATATAAGAGATCATTGCAGAGCATAGATGATTGCAGCGAAGCGTCTTAACAGGATGAAAGCATAAGCCAGAAGAGAGTGAGTGTCGCAGTAGTGATGCAGAGGAAGAAGGGGGAGGCAAAAGTTTAAGTTTTGGTTTACCATTAGCTGATTTGTCAAGAGGCATCTGCATTAAGGGTTATGTAAGATCTCATAATTAATTTTAATGACGCAGTTTAGACTTAAGCGCTATTTTTAGGACAGATAGATGAAATAAAAAATAAAGGAGGTTGTAACGAATTAAATTTAGAAGTTTGTTTTCATATTTTTTATCTTATACACACATATATATAAGTATGTAATTGTAATCAGCTTGCCTGCTATCTAATTTATTTGTAATAAAAAGTAACTAAATTGTATTCTGGTTGCAGAATTAAGAGTATAAATAAGTTATATACAATACAAATAAGGATTTTTTAATAAATTTGATTAATTTTGTGCCAGATGCTACTACAAATGATGTGATAGAGCAAGTAAATTATAAAAAAATATTTTTATTATCTTATGATTGGCAAATCTAGGAGGCAAAAGAACAAATGGAAAAGCAAAAACTATTTAAATAATGGAAGTTGTGATTAATACAGAAAATGGAAGGATCACATGAAATTGTGACTCTTCTTCAGAAAGTAAACCACAATTGCACTTTTCTGAATAGGGTTTTGGTAGAATTTTGATAATTTGAATAATATTTTGAACAATTTTAATGGTAAATAATTAAAAATAAAACCTAAAATCCATTTCAGAAGCAAATCTGCTCCAAAACAGGCTGCAAAATTGCTTTTGTATTTTGGCGATTTTTACAGAAGAAAAAGAACAAATAGTTTTCTTGGAAAATATTATATATTACCGGGAAAGACCGAAATTGGAGAATCTCGACTTTCACTGGAGAATGTCAACATTCACCAAATACGTCAGTGAATGATCGAATATTGTACTACATTCGGACCCTCACCAGTGTATGTCGACAATCACAGATATGCTCTGGTGTAGGTCATTAAGTGCCATAATAGTTTAAATTGTTGCAATAAATAAGATTTGAATAACATGATTTAGTAAGTTTTTTATTACTGTTATTTTATTTTCTCATTTAGAACGTACTGTGTAATTAAGTAAGTTTTTAACTTCTATTATTTTCCTTTCTCATTTTGAATGTATTGTGTGTTTTAGGTTCTTATGGTCTTAAGTTCTTATTTCAAGTGCGTTTATTCGCGACTGAATTACGGGGTGCGTTTATTAGTCTCAAGTGCGTTTATTCGCGATTGAATTACGGGGAAGAAAATATAATTCACCGTTAGTACATGGTGAATTTCGACATTGACCGGTGTAAGTCAGAAATAAGAGTATTTTGAAAGTATTTTGGACATACACCAAGTGACTATGCAAATGTTGACATTCACCCGTGAAAGTCGACATTCTCCAGATTTCGGTGTTTCACCGTAACATATATATATTAATTGCAAAAGACTATTAGCAAACTTAGTTACAAATGGGTATTTGTTTTTATTGTGATGAAAGTTTTTATCTTGAGAAAGAATTCGAAGCATTTTTCCATTAGTGATTTTGTGGAAAAATAATGTATTCCTGCAGAAATTTCACCTCTTTTTCTTCTATTATAGGAAAATTCTCCAAGCACAACTTTTAAAATTGAGACAAAAAGTAATCATTATTTTTCTATATAAGTCATCATAACATAGAATACAGCAAATGGAGTGAATACTTTGGAACCTGAATATTTGTCATGTGCATGGTTACCTGAATAATGGAATAATTGTCATGTGAGTTGTTACCAGAGTTTGGTGTATTCTGAAACTTGACTAAGGTAACAATATCTACTAAGGTGGTTGCAATAATACACAAGTACCAAACAAACAGTGTCAACATGTAACTATGAATTCTAGAATGAATAAACAAAATCAACTAAATGAGCAATAGTTGGCTTTTGACTGTAATAATTGCCATTTTCTGCCATATGCTTGTGTGTATATATAATATCAAAGATAAAAAAACAAGAATATTTAATTGTTATTGTCATTGTTGCAGCTAGTCTCATTTATCTTATCTAATCAAAATAAGTCTGTAAATTTCATCATTACAAGGAGTGCATGATTGTGTCCGTTTTTGGCATAATCCTTGAACAGCATATGCATGGTAGTATGATAGCCTAGTTCCACCTCAATTTGAAAGAGCACCCCAGGGGTTGGAGAAAGGGGTCTCCCACTCCTCTTCCACCCAAACCACTTGAGATGACTTTTGGCTTGTCATGTATTTTAAGTGCCTGTATGCTGAACAGACACTTTATATTTACCATGCCTTCACTGGGATTCGAATCCAGGCCCATCAATACAGCAGTGTCACTAATCACTATACAGATTGAGGAGCAGAATATGTAAATAGTAAATACTATTAATGTTATGTAAAGTGCTGCAGTTATTTAATTAAGAAAGAAATAAGATGTATAGAATTAATATCAACTCAGAAGGGATAAACTATCTAACAAGAAAGTACAAATTTAAAGCAGTTGAAATAAAAACTTAGAAAACAAAATTAAAATTAAAGTAAATAATATAAAAATGGAACAATTGCTTACAGTATTGTTTATTAGTTTACAGTATGTTGTCACTGTTGCTAGATGCCCTTTATATTATGTAAATTATTATTTTTTTTTTTTTCAATTCTGTTTTATTGACATTTAGTATTTCAGTAATAAAGAAGTAACATTAATTTTTCAGTTTCTGCTCTGTCTTTTAACGAAACACCAAACATTTCTTTGACGCATTTGAAGCAGCAGATTATTAATGATGATCCATCATCTTTGTTTGCTGTTACTAAAAGCTTAGGAAAGGTATTTTACTATTTTAGTTTCTAATTAAAATGATTGTGTATTTAGTAATTTATTTTGTAATGTCTATTTTTGGCATCCATAGGTGCATGTGTATCTAAATCAGAAACCATAGATAATTCATCTGGAATTCACTGCATAGTGAATTAATAAGCTGAATGAAAGAAATTTTGTGAATTTCTGCATTATATCCATAAAATCAATCCATAATTTTCCTTAAAGGATTTTCATAAAAGCTTCATTTCTGCACAGGATGGGACGTGGATAACCTTAACCATGATTATAAATAAATAAAAATCTGACTTAACTTTTCAAGCATAGATATCCTGTTATATTTTTATTTTTACAAGAATTTAATTACACAAGACTAAATTACACAAGAATTCAAAGCCCATATGGGATTTTTAACCTTCCAGCACATGCGCTGGGCAATTTTACGTGAGCGCATGCACGTGGTATTTTTTACGACATCCGTTATTTTACCATTTTGGGCACAAAAAATGACAGAAAGGAGTGAATGTTGATAATAAATTTCTTAAGAAATAAAATATCAATCTTATTATTGCAAAATACAAATGATATCACATTCAAATGTAAGTAAATTATTTTTAAGTTCTTATATTAGTGAGATGGAAATGCAATGATGTATTTCATTATAGAAAATTTTAAATTTATTATTTAATAGTTATATTTTAAAATCAAAGCTAATTTTATTATTCATCAAAGGCAATTATAGACAAATAAAAAAGGAAAACACCTTGGTAGGAAAAAAGTAAGTTTAGCATTACTTACTTCTGCAGAGAAATTGATTTCTGACTGGTTATAAAAAAGCACTTTAAACTAACTTTAATATTTTTATTTATTTCTAAAAAATAGAAATAAAAGAAAATCGGGAATGGAAATCGCTATTGTTCTCCCATCCAAAGGTTTCCTTGTCTTTCTTTTCTTCATCAGATAATTCTTAAAGAATGTGAGCAAAATCAGCTGGTTGTACATATTTTTTGTGCCGTGAAAACCGATATAAAATTTACAGAGCCAAATGTATTCAGATTAAAATAATACACAGCAATTAATAACACAAAATTACAAAATATTTGAGAAAAAAATATTTTCCGAATTTTCGCCCACGACCATGCTTGTGTCGTAAACTTTACGAAAAACCTGCCACGCAGCACAAAAGCCCAGTAAAAAAAAAAAAAAAAAAAAAGTCAAATGACTTCCTATTGACACATTCCATGATGTGGGGAAGGGTAGAAAGGAGGAATAGAAATGACCTTCAGACGTCTCAGCTTCGATATGCAAAAAATGTGCATTAAAAACTGAATTTGTCATGAATTTTGTGCATACGCGTGTGCTGGAAGGTTAAGAATCGAAAAATTAATTTTACTGATAAAGAAAAATAATGACTTAAATATTGAACTTATGGAGAAGTCGAGAAATTTTGTAATTGTTAGCAAATTTAAATAAATATTGGGTATGTGTCCGCTAAACATCACTGTCGACTTAATGTCCTGCTGACTAAATGTCTTGACAGTAAAATGTCTCATAGCTAAATGTCCTGATGGGTAATTCTCTGTGTTGGCTAAGTGTCCATGTTGGCTAAATGTCCTGTCAGCTAAGTTCCTTGTCGGCTAACTTCTGTGTTTGCTAAATGACCTGCCAACAAAGTGTCTGTATAGACTAAATGTCCTGGGCTAAGTGTCCATGTCGGCTAAATGTCCTGTTGGTTAAGTGCCTTGTCGGCTAAGTGTCACAGACTTTCATTTGCTAACAAGTTAGAACTAACTTGAATTTAATTTTGTGAGACTGCTGCCATCTTATGAAGCTAAATATTTTCTGTTTATTAAAATTAAAGCTAAATCACATTATAATTTGTAAACTGCAATGTTGAAATATTAAGATTTTTTTTACAATTTTCCACACTTGATGGTATAGTTTATTCTTGTTAATAGTGATTCTAATATATATTATTTTAAAATTATAATATAAAATTTAATGAAAAATTCTTTGCACTTGCATTATGGTAAGTGAGAGACAAAAAGGATCTGAATGTATGTAATACTATTAGACTTATATTTGTTTGTATTAAAAGTGATGAAAATGAAATTTTTTAAACAATATTTTAGTATTATTACCCCAAATGGGCTTTAGCCCAGAAGGGCTATTAGTCTTGAAATGGCATTTTTCATTGAATCGCTATATACAGCTGTATCACTCACATCATGGCTATAACAGCTGTATCACTTTTCAAATTATTGCCACCAAATATTGTCACCTTGTATTATATTTAAAGAAAATAAATAATGAAGAATCTACACGAATGTATGTTTCTTGCATTATGAAAAAACAACAGTATTTAAAGTCATCAAATTTTGAATAACATAGTCCTCAATCTGAACATGGACACCTGAAAGCCCGAGTTTAGAATTTGTTTTATTGTCTGTTTAATTTTTTTAAAATTTTAACGAATTTTTGATTAAAAAACTCAACAATTTCAAAGCAAGCAGTGCCAACACTGTAGGGAAAAATGTTTTTATCTCCAGAACGTGAAACTGTATATCAGAAATTCTAAAGTTTTAAAAATATTTTCAAATATTTATATAAAAAAAATTGAAAGCCTTCAGATTTTTTTATTGTTAAAAATGTTATTATGACTGTTACATCAAAATGTGTATAAACTTTCTGGTATTAAATTGAAATTAGCAGTAGTTATTTGAAGTTTTAAAGCAACTTTGTGGTACAGTGCCTTGTGTATTGCAACTGAGATTTGAGTTTGACTTGTTTTGAAACTTTAATTAATAAAACTACATGACTGCTTTAATTTTTTTTAATATATTTTATTTTAATTTTTTATTATTCTTAAATTTTATTATTATGGCTTATGGTGCAATGAAGTTTATATTTCTTCCTTTCACTGGAGCTAATTAAATTCTGGAAATCATATCATGGATAAAGTTTTCTTGAAAAGGTGTTAAACTTTTTTATTGCATTATTATCCTCTAAAATAAAGAAAAAGTCCGTCTGTAGTGAAAAGTTTTCAAACGTGTTAAAAATCTAAGTACTGGAAAAGCCATAGTAAAGGAATAATATATGAAAACACTATTAAAACAATTGGAATGACTACAAATACATAGATATACAAATGTCACATAAAATTTTTAATTTATTAATTTTTAATAACTTCTCTTATTAAAAAATATGCTAAAATATATTATGCAGTTTGAATTTATGTGATTTTTGGTTTTATTATCATTATTATTGTAATTTAATGTAAAATATTTAATGGAAGATATCATATTTTATTCCTGATATCCATTTTAAATATTCTGCTTAAATATTTAATCAACATTTACTTGCCTTATTTCAACAATTATGTTTTTTATTTATCCAATTAGTGTGTATTATTCTTTTTATAATAGAAGACAGTTACATGCATACCTCTTCATTACATTTTGTAGTGTCATTTTTTTTCCATTTAATTTATCTGTAATGCTGTGTAATGCACAATGATTTAGTTACTTTTATCTTAGTTTTAATATCTTGTGAGTTTTATAGAAATCATGTGTTAATAATATGGACTGTTAGCTCTGATTGTTAGATCAGAAGAACTGGATTTTCATATGTACTACCAGGAGAGGGAGGGAATTAATAATAAATGTTGCCATATTTATGAAAATTAATCATAGAATTTTCAGAAAGTAATTCAAAAGTGAAATGGTGAAAAGTTCCTGTAAATGGTGTCATTTTATATATATAAAATGCTGATAAAATATAGTAATATAATAATATAATTTAATATAAATATAATAGTATAATTTTAAAATATAATAATTAATGCAATTAGCGTTTTAATCTTGATAGTTTGAATTTACCCCTTTTTTAATTTATGGAGATTTATAATTTATGTATTTTTTTTTTTTTTTTTTCCAGTTCATATCTGAAAAGCTACCACTAGAGCAATTATATCCCTTCCTCAGGTCATTAGTAGATGGTCTCTGTGATCCACATTCTCAAAGTTCGTCTGGTGCTTCTGTTGTTTTGAATACAGTTATAAAGGGCAGGGGCCGAGAGATTAGACAAGAGGTGAAGTAGAAAGATAAATTATTAACTCTAAAATTGAAATAAAGGCTGTGATTGTAAAATTAACTTTGTAGTTATTGTTGAAAATACATGTAAGATTGAAATTTTTAAGAATTATGATTTAAATTTTTTGTTACTATTTTGTTTGTGATTGCATGAAATTTTAATTTTATATACAACAGTTATGTTTTCTTGCAGACACTGAATCTCTTAGATGCAGTGAGAGATAAATTAGGCAACATTCAGTGTCCTCACACTAGAAAAGGTGCATTACGTACCTTTCAGAACTTAGCAAATCATCATTTATCAGCTGTCCTAGCCTCATTACTTAGCTCACCTGTTCCTTTAGATATGTATGTATATCTTCTTTGATATGAATGCAACAAGGAAAGTAGTAATTTTTTATTAATGTTATAGTTAGTCAAATTGTAAAATTTGTATAATTGAACAAATTACATATTTGATGATTAAATGTGATCAGCAGAATTAAAAAATTACCTGAAGCATTTTTTTTCAGAAATTTTGTCACCAACACTTTCTTTTGAGTAATTAAATTTGTTTCTCAAGCAACCTGTTTCAGATTTTGCATTTCTATATTAAAAATTCTTAAATTAGTAAGAAACTTTTTTTTGGTTAACCTTTGCGGTATTAGGAACAAGATATTGGATACGTGAGTTGAGTTGAAAATGCTACATGCTGGAAAGTATGAGCATTGTGGAATTCATTTAGTAAATGGCAATTTTGAATCTTGTTTGAAATTTTCAGAGAATAAGGGAATATGGGATCTATTAGTTAATGCTGTAATTTTCGCTAAAACACAATGACAGCCTTAGTATTGAGATCACTTTCTTTATCAAGAAGCTAATGATTCTGAAGTTGATGTAACTGGAATGTATATGACTTTTTTCAATTCCTAACTATCCAACTTAGAACCGGTAGTCTCAAATGTATTGATAGTGTCCTTTTGAGTGGTGGTGAAAACTGTCATGCAGTTTTGATAAGATAATAATCATATCAAAACAGCATGGTAGCTTTTCAGTATATCTAATATTATTGGGAATACAAGTAAGTCTCCACCATTTGACTAAAAATGTCGCCACCAGTCAGTTATGGTTAAAATTGTCTGATGTAAAACAATATCGTCAAGTTGGACATCTGCTAAAAACGTAACCTTGAAATTTTAGCGATTTTGTATCAGCATCATATATATATATATATATATAAACTTAGGAGATAATATAATCAATTAATCAATACTGTTTAGGAAATAAATTATATATATATATACATATATACTATATATATTGTGTGAAAATTTAAGGTTTTGAGCCGAATGAATGTGATTTGCAGGAACTTTTGATTTACTTCTGTAATTTTGAGAAATCTGCAGCTGAGGTGCGCAAATTGTTTGTAATAGCATACGGTACAGTGAGAAGCTGTTGTGAGTGGCTTTAAAAGTTTAAAAGCAGTGAATTTGACATTGAAGACAAATAATATAGCAGAAGGCTGAAAGTGTATGAAGACCCAGAATCGGAAGCACTATTGGATGAAGATTTGTGCCAAAGCGAGTAGAACTTGTCCTTACATTAGGAGTGATTTCGAGCAATTTCAGATAATTTAAAATTATTGGAAATGCTTCAAAAGCAAGGAAATCGGGTTTCATATGAACTGAAGCCAAGAAACATTGAAGGCCAATTTTTTTTACACATGAAATACTGCTTGCCAGGCACAAACAAAAGGGTTTTTTTGCACACATAAAATAATAAAAATGTTCTTAATAAAGTTAGAAAAAACATGAAAACAGTATCTTAAGTGTGGGTAGCAACCAGCACCCAAATCTATGATTTTCTACCAATGTTTTGGTAGTTTTTTAAAGCCTTCAGCTCAGAAACTTGGTAGCCTTGTGTCTAAGAGCAGATCAACCTCATTTCAGATGTCCTGTGTGAAATGGAAGCAACCAGCACCCAAATCTATGATTTTCTACCAATGCTTTGGTAGTTTTTTAAAGCCTTCAGCTCAGAAACTTGGTAGCCTTGTGTCTAAGAGCAGATCAACCTCATTTCGGATGTCCTGTGTGAAATGGAAGATAGCACCAACAAGATGTAGCTGCAGGTGTGAAGAAAGGTACACATCCGAAGGAGCGATGTTGGTGTTATATGGGGGATGTGGGAAAAGATCCCACTCGAGTCCATACAGAGTCCAGCCGGGGAATGCTGACACATGTGGTCTTGTATTATCTTGTTGGAACATTACCTTTTTGTACTGGAACTCAGTTCAATGTTTTTTCTTGATAGCAACATCAACTCGGACTAGCACCTCACTGTGCACCTTATTGTCGAGGTTTTTACCTTTTTCCAGATACTCTTTGGGGATAATACCATGGCAATTCCACCAGATACAAATGATTTTTCAGTCAAATTTTGCTTTGTACTGCTGTCAACAGGCTCTCCGGGTGCAAACCGACCTCCTTTTCGGCCTATATTATTGAAGTAAATCCTCTTTTATGCACAAATAATGATTCAGTCTAGAATTTTGTCTTTGCATTGATATTCGAGCAAATTAGTGCAGTCTCAAACATGTCTGTCCTTATCCCTTTATCTACTTGAGTCAGTTCATGCAGGACCCAGTGATTGAACTTGTACGTCAAGTTTATATGATGCCAAGCATGACTAATGGACATCTCACTAACTCCTTTGCAAGCTCTTGAGTGGTTGCATACTGATCTTTTGCAAGTTCTCACAGACGGGCCTCATTAATATTATTAGACCGGCCAGAGCGCTCTGCTTCTTGAATGTCATAGTCCTTGTTTTTTAAGTTTTGGTACCAAACCTTCACAGTGTCATATGATGTGTACATATAAAATAATTAAATAAATTGGAATAAAAAATATGTTCCATTTTGTTCTCTATAGCAACTATGAGATCTTGGGGAGGGGGGACATGTGAAATTCATATTCATAAAGCAAACATTCAAATGGTCAAAAAATAAACTAATTAAAATAATTTTATTAAATTAAAAAAGGGGTTGAAAATATATATCCTAGTAACTTAAAACAAGAAACTTATTTGGCATAGGTTGTTTTATGCTCACTCCAAAAAAAAAAAAAAAAAAAAAAAAAAAAAAAAAAAAAAAAACAGCGAGACAATTCTATATTTCCTATTTAATTTGGTTGATGGACAGAATTCAACTTCTGGTTTTCACATCTCTAAATTGCAAATTTTGATGCAAAACCAAGCATTTTCTGATATTTTGATTCTAAAATTCTAATTATACCAAAATGCCAAGTTTCGTAAAAATCGCAGCAGTAGTTCTGTAAAAGTTAGCAGTCAAAATCCCCCTACAATGTCTGCTCTAACTGTAATATCTCCTCTAACTTTCGCATATATTTAACAGTATCAACTTTCAAAATTATTAACTTTTTTTCTGTATTAATCTGAAATATAGATTTAATCCCCCCAAAAATTCTTGTTTTTTCTTAATTTATTTTGAAAATCTGAGCATTTAAATAATTTTAATAATTTTTTTTAAAAACATTTTGAAATATAACCTATTACATATATAGGTATATATCTAGGCATACCAGCAAATAAGAGTTTTTTTATTCAAAATTACAAGGTATACATGAAGGTATACATGAATTTATATATAGATGAATTTTGAATTTGGCATATTTGTTATAAGCGATAATAAAGCCAAATGTAGTTTGCATACTTTGTTACAATCTTCAATGAATTGCAAGAATTATTTTGAATATTAAGTCTCCAAATAAACTTTTACTGAGGATAATTTATCTGGAATTTATTTTCATATTAATAATGCCTAATAAATATTTATTTAATAATGCATGAAAAGCTTTTTTTTTAATTTATAAAGAATAAATATCGAAATTTTGAAGTTCCCTCCCCTTCTTTCATAAGATTAAATTTTAAATTTTATCATCTGCTCTTTTACTAAACTGCATTTTATATACTGGTCCAGAACAAATTACCTCTATTCAACAATCTTAAATGCTAGGCTCTTGGTAGAAATGTTCAGGTTATGAAGTCTCTAATTTATTATTTACTTTTTTGAATATTTAAAATATTGTGATATTCTCGGGCACAAAGATCAGAGTTTCAGTGTTGTTAATACAACATAAGCCGTTGGGCAAATGAACATTTAGTTACATTTGCTGTTACTGTATTTGCTTGGTATTCTTGGGATTTAAACTAAAGACAGTACAATTCTCTCCCTAAGTTATTCACCCAGGAAGATCAAAAAGGTCTTCTTTAGATTAAGTGACATTAGGTCATCTTATAAGCTGAAGTGTCAAAACAGTGCTGCAGTTTAAATGTTCAGCTGAGTAGGCCACTTACATAGCAGAGAATTAAGCAAATGATTTTTAATCTTATGTTATTCAGTTGGAAGCTGTCCTGCTGTATGATAATGCATCTTATGACTGGTCAAAAAACATTTTGCAAAGCCACTCTGTCCTGAAAATAAGCATGTGTACTTAATCATCCTGTGTGTTCTCCAGATTTGTTTCCTTGTGATTGCTTCACTTTCCTGAAAACTGAGTTACATTTCAAAGAAAAGTTTTGACATTGAAGAGACAAAAGAAATACGACATCTGCTCATAAATGCTTGTCAAAAATAGACCTCTACAAACCTTCTTTTTCATTATCTTTCATGTCTTGCTTAAGCCAGGAACCTGCATCAGCATAAACTCTACAAACTATTATTTTTAGTACACTGTGATTCAAATACATCAAATATACCAGCAAATGAGTCTGTGCTAACAGAAAAGGCAGAAGAAATATCATTGCAGATGAAAATAAAGGGCTACTGTTTTTTGACTAAATGACTGTATAAATTTAAATTACATTATAGAAATTTATTTTATCATATCATAAATGGTGAATCCTCAGTTGAATTAGTTTAAGATTCAAGAATTTATCCAAGGATGTATGTGAATATCTTTTAAGAACATCATTCGTATTGATGAAACTAGTCTTTTCTTTGCACTTTTGCCTTCAAAATGCCTACCTTTCTAAAGAAGTTCAATACCATGGTAAAAGTCACTTCCCTATTTTACTCTGACCAAATACTGGTGAAACAAAAGACGATACCTTTATATATATGAATGTCGTAAATATCAAGGTGTTGTGAAAATGTTTGTGTTATATAAAGAGCAAAAAAAAAGCTATTTTGAATATATTTGCATAGTGCCTGAAAAAAAGGGCAAGCCATTAAGGAGAAAAAGCAGTTTTAACTGAAATATGAATAATATTTTAAGAAATTAAAAGTAGGCTGATAAAATCATGTAAAGTAATGGCACAGTGATAAAACTGTGTAAAGCAATGCATGCAATGATCCTAAATTAAAATGTCATCATACACCTTTCTCATTTATATCTTTTTTCTGAACATCCTACTGAAAGACTTATTAACTGTGCTTTAGTGTATTTTCTTTCTTTCTTTCTTTTTTTTCCCCCAATACGTGCAGTTTTCAAATGCATTGTAGTATGGGTCATAAAATATTCTTTCAAAAGAAATGCAGTTCAAATAAATAAAATCAAATTCTTAAAAATGTGTATTAATAAATATATTTAAAATACACAGTTCAAATAAGTAAATAGGAAATTTTTAAATAATTGAAGGAAAAATGAGCCTAAACAGATTATAACATTAGTCAGCATTTTAATTACATAGATAGATAAATATTAACAGTGTACATACTTGACAGAATGCGAAGAATAGCATATACATATGGCTGAAGGGAGCTCACATCATCATGGTGCACGTCAATATGGGCGAACTGCTCATGCATCAGGAGAAGACTAGCTGTTAAGCTAAATGGCGGATATTTGTAATTGAACAATAATTACTTGAAGAAATTAATTCAACCATGCAACTCAAACATTTAAAATAAAATTAAAAAAAAATTATCTAAACTAACAACTATGATTTAAAAAATAAAATATAAAGAATTTGAAAGAATAAATGATGTACCCCCCTTCCGTGAACACAATGAAAGTGAAGTAGGTTACCATAAATTAAGAATCAAGATTTTCGTCAAGATGCAAACTGAAAGAAGTATGGCAAGATATTTTTTTAAGTTTCTCACCAAATACTACTAGGCATAATTTGAGTCCTCGAATCCAAATATGGAAAAACATTGGCATGTCATTTCAGAAGAAGTCCGATTTTGTGTCAAAATACGCATGTTAGAAGAATGGTATATGTAGATATATCCAAAGTCATGCTTTTAATATATGAAAGGCACAAGTTGATTTTCATCAGTGGGCCCAGTAGAATGAGAGATATAGAACTGTCTTCCTTTTTTTTTTTTTAAATTGTTAAAAACATAAAATTGTTACTCCAAAATTTTACTGCTGATTATCTTCAACAGCAAACTGAGAATTACTGCTGAAGATACATTTGCCATTAAAAAATCCCATTTGGCAACTTCTTTAGTCATCCACCACAAAGTCACCAAACATCTGTTATCATATTTCAAAGATCAACAAAAGTGTCCCTTCCCCCAAGATGGTTTCATATCTTTCTGTAGATGTGCCAAAAGCAAATTTAACTGTATAACATTTTTAATCAACATGTAGGATATTCTTATGAAAATTCAGGGAGAAAATATGCTCAGCCTTATGTAAATAAATGTAAATAAAGTAATGTAAATAAAGACTGATGTAAATGACTTAATGTAAATAAAGACTGATGATAAGTATACAATAAGCTAAATATTATTAGTATAAATAAAGTATAAAATATGCATGGTAACATATGTTCTGTGATATAGCATTTATCATGAATGAAAGTGTTGCTAAAAATAATTTATGCTCTTAATTAATTCATAAGTTTTAAATTGAAAATGTAATGAACTAAATTTCTGATTGATAAATTTTTAAAGGATTATTTTCCAATGATATAAATGGCATATAATTCTAGCTAATGTAAACTGCTGATCAGAAATAGATTATTTTTTCCCTATAATGTGAATCATTATAGTAAAAGAATATATGTTATGTTGTTGTAAACCAGTTTTTAATGCTAAATATTTTTCATAGTAAGGGTTAAAAATCTGTTTCAGTTTTTCCAAAAGTCATATTATTGTTTACTTTATTATTTATATATTTCAGGTTTTATTCTTTTTTTAATATTTTTTCTTCTGACAGGCATACAATTGATATTTGGAGAACTTTATGCTTAGATAAAAATACTGCTAGTCATATTATTGAACACTTTTTGGAGATATTTTCTGATAATGTACTGTCTTCTCCACCTGATCCTCATGGACGCAGCATTGCATATATTGCAGCTCACAAGCCATTAGCTGTAAGTTATTTCTTTCTTTCTTTTTTTCTAGTCCAAAGGAGGTTTTGTCCCTGAAGGACTATTGTTTTTGTTTTGCGATTTTGCACTGAATCACTATAAATGTCCGTTTCACTTTTCAAACTGTTGCCACCAAATGTTAGAGTCCTGCAATATATTTGAAGAAATTAAATAATAAAAAATCTGCATAAATATATGTATATTTCTCGCATTGTGATAAAGCAACGGTACATAGAGCCATCGAATTTTAAATGACGTAATCCTCCTACGAATATGGGCATGTGGAAGACCAAATTTGAAATTTAGAATTTGTTTTATTATCGGTTTCATATTTTGTAAAACTTTAACGATTTTGGGGGGGGGGTAACTTATCACACAGTAAAGGATGCTGAGTAACAGCAAATATAGATGTCCAAGTTGAAGAAGCATCAAATTTAAGTCTCTTAAATTAATGTTTTTAGTTACTAAGTTGCTTTGAAATAATTTGATTTAACTAAATGTACCTTTATGTTGTTCAGCTGCTGATGTTGCATCTTAAAAATCTCCCCAGATATTTTAAATCACATCATATGTAAGAATTAAAGATGTTACAGCATTATACGTAATTTAGATTTAAATGCATTTCCTACTCAGATAATCGGACAAAAGAATTAACTAATCTGCATTAAATGTAATCCTAAATCATCTTATGTAAAATAATTTTTAATTAATATATTTATAAATGCATTTCTGTTAACAAAATTTATATAATATATGATTTCATTTTTACTTCTTTGTATGAAGTAAAAGATCTGTAATCATGAAAAATTCCAGGTACCATATTTCAATGAAAATAACCATTTTGACCGCTATCAAATGCAATTTAACGATGTTTTTGCCTGACATCTGTTTGTAAGGATGGAATATAAAGGACTCTTTTTTTTCCCCCCAAACGAATTACAAAACTGATTGAAAATGGATTCAGAAGAGATTTTTACATGGCTTCTGTATGTACATATGTATCTCACATAACTCAAAAATGAGTAGTCTCAGAACATTCAAATTTTCTATATAGGACTTCTATAACATGTAGTTGTGCACCTCCTTTTGTGGTTCCACCCGCCCGCACCAAAAGTATATAAATACACACACACACATATTACTGTTACTGTTACACACACATATATATTACTGTTACTGTTACACACACACACATATTACTGTTACTGTTACACACACTCACATATTACTGTTATTGTTACACACACACACACTGTTACTCGTCTCAATGAGCTCAGTTTATTTTAATTCTTATATATTGAAGAATTGTGCATTTTTTGCTTTAAAAATGATTGAAATATGTTGTTCTTATCTTCCGGTTAAGTTTTTTATGCCTTTAGTTAATCTGCATGCAATACTTGCAGAATTATCAACAATTTAAAAGTTGTTAAGTGCGGCTAAGCCTTTTTTGTAACCATAACAGCCATATTTGTTTACATTTGAAACTTAGCAGAATAGTGAATTAGTTCTTTCTGCACTTTCACTGTCTTTTTGCCAAATGGGACTAAAAGAAAACTTTTAGCTTTGTGCACTGAAAAATCTGCCTTCTTGCCTGCTGGCCAAACTGCTTGTTTTTGTGCAGAAACTGTAAATTGTTTTAACTGTATTTGGTGTTTTATGTTTTCTATATCATTTTATTTTTAATGAAAATATTTTGAGTTTATCTTTATTTTTACCTTGCTGCAAAGTGAGAACTGAATTAATTGAATGAGAAATATATGTCTAATGAAATTCGAGGAAATAAGTGTTTCATTTTAGCAGAAAATATTGTTGCCAGTCTGTCTTTGACAGAGGAGAATGTTTACACATAGTGCATGCGCATTAGTAAGTGAGGCTAAATCATTTATGAAAAACGTTTTCTTTTTTATTTGTTTAATTTCTCTGATACATCGTTTTAGATGTATTATAGCATTTGAATAGAACATGTAGCAATGATTAGATAATTCTTTATATGATATAACTTTTGTACCTTCTGAATTATAAAATGAATGTGATGTAATGCTGTTAAGTGAACCTCACACCAGAATGTCGCTATGATAAATAAATATAGTAAATTTTAAAGAGTGCATTTACACTATTGTGGTTTATGTGCTATTGACGAAGTAGGTTTAATTAAATTCAATAAATTTAAATGAAATGTAGGAAAAAATTCATATAATTTAATATTCCATACAAGCTTGTACACATCAGCTTTTTTAAATATTCATAAAAAAATTTCAGCATTATTCTGGATGACAGGTAGAATCTGTAAGCAATTATTATTAAAAGAATTAACTAATATGCATTATATGTAATCATATATAAAATAATATTTTCTTAGAATTCTTGGAAATAAATCTTCTGTGAGAGCTTTTTTGTCTTTTGTATCTAAAACTTTACATTAGTATGCGTATACTTTAGATTAGTATTTGTTGTATGTGTACCTTAGTCAAGGATAAACAAAAATGTTAACAATAGTGGCAGAAAACAACAAATTATTGTAATGAATACTGATTTAAAAAAACGGAAAATTTTTAATTTGTTACTGAATAAAAAGAAAAGTAATTGTGAGGAATTCTAGGGTGATCATCAGTGACCAAAATCACTGATGATCATCACTGATGATTGTGTGTGAAAATGATATAATTAGTTATTACTAGCCTGACTACATCTTTAATTTGTTTGATTTCTTACCCATCATATGTGGCGACATCTTTTCTTGTTTTCTCATAGCAATTCATATAAAATTATTGACAGACAATATTATTTTTAACGTTAAGTGAAAAATTAAATGAGTTATGTAGCTATCTTTCTTTACAGTTATATTACAGTCAAATGTGTATCAGTGTAAGGGAAAAAAAGGGTGTGTGATCTGAGAAATCTTCTTAAAATCCTACTTAAAAGTAAAAATTCAGTTGATTAGAATTTTTTATGTAGTATTTTAATTAAATAAGTACTTTAATAACAATCAGTTGTTGATGTTCTTCAAAAATTTCTTATGATTTATTATATGAAATATTTTATATCCTCAGTTCTAGAAAATGGTACGTTAGTCTTGTAAAATTCAGATCAACCTTTATTTTTTTATTTTTCAAAATATTGTAATAATAGTTGTAATATGTCTAACCTAAAGATTTACATGTCAGCTTCTCAAACTGCCATAATCCTTGTTTAAAAAATTGGGGGGTGGCTGAGCTGTGAAACATTTGATTATATTTTTAAATTGGCAATAATTGTTATTTTTTTGTATATCTATCCCTTTTTCAAGTGTATGTGTCTGGTATTTTTTTAATTTTGACAAATAAATAAGTTGCAGAAATAGTTTGTTAAAAAAAAAAAAAAAAGATTTTTCAAAAATTCAGCATTTTTTTTGCTTTCAGAAACAATAAATAAGATTATTATATATAATTCCTAACTTCATCCTATTACCTTACTAATTTACTCTAATTTAAAATTTACTCAATGACTATTTATGTCTGTAGAGGACATTTAAAGACTTTAAATCTTCAAGATAAATTTTAGTTTATATGAAGCCTATGTGAAGTTCATTTTCATTTAATGCTTATAATATTCCATCTAAATTTTGTACCTCTCTGCAGTTTGTGTTAATTAGGGAGAAACCAAATCAGGAAAAAATACATTGCAGGAAAAATACATCTTAACAGGGCTCTTCTGCTGCAATAACATTTTTTAGTAAATCCAATAAATGTCTATTACAAAATGAGTATTTAATTTTTTGGGGGGGATATTCAATAGAATGCTGCTTATTGAAAGATGAATGAAGATCAAATACCAAGTTGCAAATGCATATAAAACCAATCATGGCAGGAGATCTCAAAATCTCTCTCATCAGATTTTCAAATCATTGCTATGAAAACAAACAAACTAATTGAAAACTCAATAAATATACTGATGAAAATGGTAAATTTCTGAAAGTAACAAACTAATGTAGAGAAACTTTTAGAAGGAGAAAAGTATATATCGTGTAAATTCTTGTCAAAACAAAGGAAAAAAAAGAGCTACCAAAATGGCTGATATTGAAAAGTTATTTTTAAATAAAATAATTCAAAAAAAAGTATAAGAGTGTAATTCCAGTAAAGCATGATATGATCAACACAGTGTGTAATGAAACTTGCAATGAGTATGTTCAACAGTTTTAATAGAATTTTTGATAGAGAAAGCTTCATGCATAAGATTTTTATTACCACTTATTTTTGTTTGTAATATATTTTGCTGTCTAAAAATATTATTGAAAAAATTCAATGAAAAAAAATCTTGTTTTGAATTTAAGTAGTTTGGTGGATACAAACTTGACAGGTTTCGCATATAGGGACAAATTTCAGGTTCAAAGTTTTTGTAATCAAGTAATGGTATGACTCATGTTTCGCTTTTGTCTTTTATAGGCTGTTTGTGCCTTACGTGAAATGTTCAAAGTACCTGAGATGGAAAGTTGTGGCAAAGAACATTTTGATAGAATATTTTCATCTTTATTACTTGTTATTGGAGCTTATGTAGGAGCTGTTTTTCCTGTATATTCCTCTGAAAGTGCAAAAAGCTCTGTATCCACATTATCTAAAAAAAATGATTCGCAGTCTTCCTGTTCTTCTCCAGTGAGGTATGTTATTTTCATAGGATTCTGTCACATATGTTTATTGAAAGAAATTGGAATAAATACTGTGTAAGTTACATATTCATGTCAATTTATTGGTTCCCAGACAAAAGCCCACTGAACGAAAGCGCATGCAACAAAAGCCCACTGTGATAATTGCCCATGCGACAAATACCCACAGCGATGAAAGTGCACATTGATGAAAGCCCACACTGATAAAATCCCACATTGATAAAAGCCCACTCTGATAAAAGCGCACATTGATAAAAACCCACATAATGAAAAGGGACTTTTTTATTACTATAAAATGTATTTGTAATTTTAATTATAGTAAATGGAGTATTCTGAATTTTAATTATCTCAAAAATACGTCTGTTTGTATATTTTATCACTACTTTATCTGTTTATTTTATTAGGTTGAAAGCAAACTTTCTGCTTTTAAGTGATTAGCTATAACATTTCGACGAGAAACCTGAAAATGCATTTTATGATTTATTTACTTGCTTAACTTTGGTACGTGTATGTGAAAAAGAAAAATATCATTATAAAGCTCCTCACATGCTATTTTTAAGGTAATATGGCTGAGATTAAATATAATTATGCTTCATTATTAAAACTATTAACTTTTTAATGCAAAAACACTTGAATTTTATTTTCTTCCTTTTTAGTTTTTCCTTTAGTTCCTCTAATTTCTTTTAGTTCCTTTTTAATTTAGTAATATTAAAACAGTTTTATGTAATTAAGCACGATGAAAACTTGGCTAAGAGATATTTTATTCTTTACTTTAGACTGAGCTTATCAAATTTTAAACATATTTCTTATTGAAAGCTTTCTTGAATGTAACAATTATAATTTGGAGATTTTCTAGAGATATTTTAATAATAATAAATTAAAATTATAATAATAATAAATTAAAACTGTGAGCTGACACCTGTCTTTTGTGTATATATTGTATCATAGTTATTGTTCTATATTATGTTTTATTAATCTAGAAACTTTTCTCTCATTTTTTAATCCAGAATTTTATTTCAGTTATTTATTATATTGATTATGAATGTATTTTTATTTTTTTTTTTTTGTATTATTACTGCACTTTAATTTATTTCTGTATCATGCATATGTATGCTCTACTACCTTACTTATCAGGACTTATTCTTCATGAATTTATCATTTCCCCGCACTCAGTCTTGTCTCCCATGGTCTTATTGTCTGGTTTCCCACCCTTGTGACGCATGGTCACCTCATCTTCCCCCTAGACTTCAGTTCCTCCTTTACCACCAATTTGCTACCTCCAACTGCCAGGTGCCATCATGGCAAACCATCGGGAGCCGGTAAAGTTGCATTTACTCGCGACGCACTGGCAATATATGCTTGGACTGGATTGGATTGGGGACAAAAGAAAAGGAAAGCAATGGTTTCCCACCTGAATAGCCAGTGGACAGTTAGAAAACTGCATGACAAAAGCCCATAAGACAAATGCCCACTTAAAAACTGCCCACATTTTCAGGAAGTCCAGAATAGCTATGACATTCTGAAAAATGTTATGAATAATAATTATTATGATTAAAAATGAAATTTCAAGTGGGAATGAAATTGATTTATGTAAAAGCGAAGTTTCAAAATTTAACTAAACTATTTAAAGCTGTGCTTTTAATTTACTATTAAAACTATTTATGATAGCGCACGCAAATGTTTTCTTAATCATTAATAGAATACGGTACTTTTATCTTTTTCGTTGAAATTAAAGTTCGGCTTTAATTCTCCATATTAAATTCATTATATGCAAAATTTTCTGAATTGTTAAATTATTCATAAATTATTCTCTGTATATGATGAAAATTTGCATACATTTTACACTGCTTATAATTTTGTAGAATTAAAAGAAGCAAGTGTGGCCAGTATTCCCTTTCACCTCCCTTTGTCGGACTTATACGAGGTCACTTCCATTTGTCGCGTAAATATAAAAACAACATGTATAGGTTTTTAATTATATTATTTTGATTGACTCTCTGTTCTATATACATACAGGATTTTAATTCAGTTGGAGCCCAAAATTAAATGTGTTCCGCTACTTAAATTTTTGTTCAATTATTTGTTTTTAATATAATTTATTTTTTATTTTATCTTTTTTCATGAATCTGCTTTGCGAAGCTGAAGAAAAAAGGGGGAAATATTAATTTTAACGTAGCATATATATCGGTGTGGGTTTTTGTCAATATGGGATTTCATCAGCGTGCGCTTATATCTATGTGGGCTTTTATCAATGTGCGCTTTCATCGGTGTAGGTATTAGTCATGTGGGCAATTATTTCAGTGGGGTCTTTTTTGTGCGCTTTCGTCCAGTGGGCTTTTATCTGGTCACCCAATTTATTGTGTGTTTTATAATGCTTAATTGTGTTTGCCTATCATATTATGTATATACATAAATATATATTTTGCATTAGTATTATCATCACTTGTTGCAGCATCAGTGCACAATCAGATTAGGTCCAGCCCGGTTCTTGCAGGACCGGATGACATCCAAGCTGACTTTTTTGAAGAATATTAGACCTATTTCTTGATTGGCTTTTCTTGCACTTCTGAACAGGAGCTGACACAGTCGTGTTCCATCTACTTGGCTCAAAGCTACTGTTATTCGTATATTACAGAAGCATAAACCTGGCGATCAGATTTACAGTTATACAGCTATTTTCATGATCTGTATCTTGGCTAAGGTCATGGAGTGCAGGATTACATTAAGATTGAGTTGGTTTTTGGAGTATAATAATTTATTACCTCCTATGGAGTTTGGTTTTAGAACTTATAACTGTACAGTTCAGCAAGTTATGTACTTTAGATAAGATATAAAGGACTCCTTAGATAAACATAAGTCCATCCTGGGAGTTTTTGTGGACTTTAAATCCACCTATGAGAGAGTCAGTCGCTTAAAACTCCACTCTCTTGATGTAGAGGGCAAAATGACAGCCTAGATAAAAACATTTATCAACCAAAGTTTTATTAGGATTCGCTATGGCCAGAGCATATCCCTTTTAGACAGACAAAAACTGGTCTGCCTCAGGGTGCTGTAATGAGCCCCTGATTATTTAATGTTTATATAAATAATTTGCCTGATATTCTGATGTCTGATCCTGCACTTGAGACTACAATCTTCGCTGATGAACTAGTTTTCTGGAGCTGTGCTCCAAAGAATTTATAGCAAAGCCTGAATGTTAATTTCAATGATGCCTTGGGGAAATTGGATCTTTGGTGCAGGAATAATAACATGTTTTAAAACCTAGATAAAACTAATTGCCAGTTTTTTACCTTGAATAGACAGCACATTTTACTCCACCTTTTTTATCGTGGTGAAGTAATCTCTGTTAATAATAATGTTACCTATTTGGGATGCAGACTTGATTCACGTCTGAATTGGAATGAACGTATTTCTTGTATAAAGGAAGAAACTGAAGGGAGACTTTCAATTTGAGACTGCTGGTGGTGGGCTGGCGATGGGGATGTAACAGAGAAACTTTAATGAATACATATAAAATGTACATTCAACCATTATTTTGTTATTGTAATGAAGTTTTGGTCACTGCTTCCATTAGTACAGTCAACATTTTGGAAAGATTATAAAACCAATCTCTTTCCCTAATAAAGTTGCAGTTAAATCCATCCACATAGTGGCTATGTAAGCGTTAACCAATATTTCTCCTGTCATGTATGACATTCGTAAAAATGCTGCAATTTTGTTTCAAAAACTTTGCAAGCTGCCAAATAATAAATATTGGAGGAATTGCAATTTTAACTATGATAGAAATTTAAATATATGTATATATATATATATATATATATATATATATATACATATATAATATTCATTGTACAAGTGGTCTTAGTTCCACATTTTAAAACTTCTAGGAGGGGCAGGTGCATCCCAATGACTCAGAATCATATGGCAATGCAGGATTTGAAATGCTTTTCTGATGCTGTAGACGGCATTGTGCAAAAGTTCTGAGAGAGTTCTTGCAGGGAATGGGCATTTTGCAGAAGGACGCAGAGTTACTGTAATTTCCGGAAGGCCGCATCAGCATAATTGCAATAGATTAAATTGTGTGTGACATCGTCGTGGGCCGTATAGATGCAAAATCTCAACCTAGGTCCTGATATATGACATATCAGTTAAGAAAAATGCATGAAATAAAACCATAACTCAAAAATAAATTAAAGAAATGTCGAAAATATATTTACGTTTATGTATATACTTATATTTACCCACTAAAGTCCATATTTGTAATACTCAGACTATATTATAAAAAATGTTGCAACAACGAAATATTAAATTTGGATGACAAAAGAAATTTTAAATTTTCCTTACAAAAGGAATTACAGCAAACTAAACATCATATGAAGCCATCAAAATCTGATTCTTCACTATCTGAATTAAAAAGATTTAGTAAATCCTGATCTACGTCCAAATCTTCCAGATCGTCACATTCATCCTCTTGATTTACAGTCTCTTTATCTAAGGATATAATTTCAGCTTCTTTGAAACCTGCTATTATTGACGATGTTTTTACCGATTTCCATACACTTCCTACCCACTTTGCAACTTCTTCATAATATGCTCTACGCATTTTACCGCTTTTGGTATACGTAGGCAATCCTTCACTCATCCAACACTCCCACCGCTTTCAGACTTCAGCTTGAAGGATTTATTACCTAACAAATCTAATGGTTGTAAGATTTTTGTCAAACTACCAGGAATTATTGCTACGGTCGTAGACAATTTTTGACATCTGGTTTTCACTGACTCAAGTAAATGAGCATGCATGGAATCCATTATTAATAACCCTTTTGTTTGGAAAAAGGATCCCTTACGACACTGCCACACTTTTTGTAGCCACTCGTGCATGATTGTTTCACACATCCAGCCATTCTGGTTTGCACAAATAATTATGTCATTAGGAAAATCTCCCTTGGGAATAATCTTTCGTTTAAAATGATCATCGGCTTTAGCTTGTCACTGATTGTGGCACAAGCTAACACACATGTAAATGACGCTCTTTCATTCCCCATCATAAGCACAGATACAGTTTTTGCACCAGTTTCATCCAGAGTTCTGTTTGCAGGAGATTCGAAAGCTAATGGTGTTTCATCCATATTTATTATCTGTGACCGAAGAATTTTTTTTTTTTTTTTTTTTTTTTTTTTTTTTTTTTTTTTTTTGTCAATAATATCTGTCACATATTTTAGAAAAGATGCCTTTTTATTCTGCCAGTCCATTGGTAATTGTTGCCCAACTGTTGTTCTAGTATGCACAGAAATATTTTTTCTTTTCATAAATCTGCTACACTACCAAGGCCCTCCTTTGAAATCATTTATGTTCATTTGTTTTGCTATAAATTTTGCTTCTAAGCGAATTTTTACAGTCGAAATTCCCATTCCCTTTCCTCATTGCTCCGTTATCCAGTTTGCAAGGTCGTCCTCTAGATTCGGCCACCTTACAGTACCACGTCTTTTGGCTTGTTTCTGTTGTGGCATATTTTTAAGTTCTTCTTTTTCAGTTCTCTAACGTTGAATACATCTCTCGTCCACTTCAAACTCTCGAGCTGCTGCTCTATTTCCAATTAGTTCAGCTCGTGAAATTACATTAAGCTTAAAACCAGCAGTATAGTTTCTGTGCCATGTAGGTGCCATTTTCAAAAAATTTCCGCTCCTTTCTTACTTAAAAACTATGGAACAAGTACTTGTACCCAAACTGATGGTATCTGTCTCTGGCAGAATGGCAAGAAAAATCAATTCTTGCTGAAGAGGAAATGCGTCAGAGTTCGTTATTGCGAGTCAGGTGGAGTCGTGTCCGCCTTTAAAAAAAATTGCAGAAAAAGGCAAGGGTGGTGAGAGGATTGGTCCTGGAAGATTCATCAAATGGCAGAGAAGAGAGACTATTCACACTGATGACAATGTTGATTTGAAAGGGGGAAGAATGTTATTGTTTTGAAATCCCGTTTAGGCTAAATAAGACATGTAGGTCCATTCAAGGGAAAGAATGTAAACAAAATAACCTTTGCAAAAAGCAACTGAGTGGTCTTTTGTGTGGGAACAGCACCAGCCTATGCACAATGACAAGGCCATCCAAACTATGTATAATGACCATCATAGGAAATATTTTATTTTTAGTGTACCTAAACGCCGCATGGGTAGCAACGCTGTGGTGTTCTTCTGGAAATTACGGTAGTAGGAATTATAATTATACAAACTTGGAGTTAGCTGATATGCATTTGGCATAATGAGGCTGCAGATTGTAGTAGGCCAGACATGTAGCACTTGTACGCAAAACGAGTCCTATGAGGTGTACACCCAACCATAATATCTTTGCAAGGCTGCACTGAAGGTTAGCTGAAACAGGCTCCTTTTAAAAAGCTGCCATGAATTGGGCATGTTCAGCATGGAATTCGGAAATTGAAGAGAATGTGCTGAATCAGTACAGTTGACTCCAAGTTTGAGTATGTGAAGTGTAGTGCACACAGTCGATGTTTCCCATTCCAGCATCTGAAGTATTCTCGGAGAAAACGAAATGCATTCATATCATGTCCAGCATAACAGTCAGGCGATTATGCTCCTCATGATGCTTTCGCACAATGCTGTCTTTGAAAGTGTTCTACGGGTCGCCATTTCCATGCTAATGTGCTATTCACCAAGAGGCATTTTTCACAAGGGAAGGAATATTGAACACATATAGCATCCATTTTTAGGTGGTAGAGAACCCTCATGCAACACGATACTGTGCAGTGCAGAGTCGGTTTTCAGTTAAAGTTTGAGACAGCATTATGGAGGATCACCTCATTGGATCTTACTTGCATTTTGGTCTAACCGGTTGTAACAGACAGTGTGGTTCCAACATGATGGGGCCCCTTCCCATTTCAGCTATAAAGTTCGCACCCACCTAGATGTTAGATTTGGCCAACAGTGAATCGGATGCTGTATTCCGTTGCATTGGCCTGCTCGACCACCGGAACTATCATGTCTTGATTTCTTTTTTAAGGGAGCATATGAACTGATTTATGATGCCCCTGTTGACATCGGCTAGAAGCTGATTGCGTAAATCGCAGTAGCTGCTGGGGAAATTCGAGATATGTAGAATATTCAGAATTCCATGCGCCATAGATAGGAGGCATCAGTGGAGAAAACTTTGAACACTATCTTTGACTCATGCTACTTTTTGTTCCTGTAAATTTATTATTAAAACAAACATTAACTTAGCTAGCTTATCTTTTAATTTCTGATGATTTTGTGTGCACTAGCACATCGGGAAAGACTGCATTGCTATGATTCTGAATCACCAAGCGCACACTACCCTTGCTAGAAGTTCTAAAACATGGTACTAAGACACCCTGTATATATATGCATATATTATCAGTATGTATTTTGAATGAAATCCTTAAACAGCAGAGAACCTGTCATTACATGAAATGCCCCGGCTTTCAAAATATTCTTATGAAAACTGATAGGTTAATGCTCCTGTCATAGTAATATAAGTGGTAAAGTATTTTATACGATCAGTGTCTTGTTGTATATCTTCATATCAAAATATAGATGGAAACTGAGTGATTTTTAACACCAATTCTAATAGCTATTTCAGTTTAAAAAATTGTCAGAAGTTATCAACCTTTTCAGAAACATTTATTATAAAGAAAGGAGACTATTATGCTTTTGTTATAGGCAAAATGGATAGTAACCTTTTTTCTCCCCATAGTTTTGCAAAAGCAATTTACGAGTGCACTTTATTTGTGATATATTTAGCATGATTCTTTGCTTAATCTCCTTTAATAAAGGGATATAAATAATTCAGAAGTCAAACAACAAAAATCAGCTTTATATTTTCAAATTTTCACAGGACTAGTTTCGATGGTTTTACTGAACCACCATTGTCAGCTGCAAAAGCGCAAATGAACGAGATATGATATAATGATCAGATAAGATAAGAAAGCCTGGACAGAAAATAAGCTAGTGGTGCCATCTGTTGATGAAACCAGAACTAAAACATAATTTCTTTAAAGGCTGAAGGCAAAGATGGATTGGAATTAGGATCGTTAACTAGAACAGAAAGATTTTTTTGAATGTGAAATGCCTCTAGAAAATCGAGTTCTCCAATGGAAGATGTCTTTTGAATAATTTTGGCAGCAGAAAAATTGAAAGTGTGATTTTCGGACCAACAATGTTGGGCAACAGAAGACTTCTGTTTTTACTTTTTTCTAACATATGCCTTATGTTCCTTGACAGAAATTTTAAGGCTCTCTTAGTTTGTCCAATGTAAACTAAACCACACTGGCAAGGAATCCTATAAATACCCCAGGAATTCATATCCAGAATGGGGTCCTTGAGTATGGAACTCGGAATTTTATTGATGGGAGAATAAACGACCCGAAAGTTAAATTTCTACAAAATATATGCAACTTTATAGCTAACTGATGGAAAGAAGGGAATGACAACAGAATTTTTATAATCTCCTAAAACAAGAGTGTGCCTTTTAGTGTGTTGAGATGAGATTTTTTTAACTGCTTGATTAATAATGTTGGTGAAAAGCCCCTGTCAACAGCTATTGCTTTTAAATAATTTAGTTTTTTATCAAGGGATAGTTTGGAGGAGCAAACTTGAAGAGCACGGAAAACATAGGAATAGAATGAAGCTAACTTTTGTTTACTCGGATGACATGATTTAAAGTGTGGTGGAAGGCAAACTGATGAAAGTTTACGTTAAACCGTAGTACTGAAGTTGGATGTGTTACGTGTGACCAGAATGTCGAGAAACGGAAGAGAATTGCAAGTCTCAAGTTCAAAAGTGAACTGAATAGCAGGATCAATAAAATTCATTGTTGAAAGAACTTTATTTAAATCATCTTTATTACCTTCAAACACAGATGCACAGAATAAATAACTTTATTCAAACGCAGATGCACAGAATAAATAACTTTTATTAACAAAATAAATAACTTCTTTCTGTGCACAGAATTCTTTTCTTGCTGGTCAGACAGAAAAAGAATTCTGTGCACATAATTCATGTTTATTCTGTTATTATTTAAATAACTTTATTTCTTAAATGCACAGAATAAATAACTTTATTCTGTGCATTTAAGAAAACCCATTCCTTGCAGATTCTGTTATAGAAAGTGAGAAGGTTTAACAAGACATATGCTTGGTCATTGAGTATTTAATACTCTCCAAACCTGACTAATATTACTTGCCTGTGATAATATTCCCTTTAATCCAAGCATTGTGAAATTAGCATTATAGCCTTTTTGAGTTGGGAGAATCAAATGAGTTTTTTGTCAGCTCTTAATTCACGAGATCATACATGCCTGTCTGTAATTACTGCCATGAGACACCAGAGTGTACACATTCCCAATAATGTATATGAAAAATTTATTGATGACATTCTTTATGATTTTTGTAAAGTTATACAATGTTCTGTAATCAAGATAGTGTTTATTTATTAAAATATTTTTGCACTGTGAAATTATTTTAAAGTGTGTCCTTATTGACCAGTTATTTATTAATGCCTCCTCTGCCTGTAGGATATATATTGCCTCTCTAGAGTTCCTCATTACATATTAGTCCAACAACATCCACATTTGAAATATAGTGCTGAGCAATCCTTTAGAAATTCTCAATAATTAACCGAAAGAATGTTTTCCCCCATTTCCAGTGAAATAACACATAGCTAACATTAAACTACTGTTAGATAGGGGTAAAGCTCCTAAATGTGAAACTAAAAAAAAAAAAAAAAAAAAAAAATAAGGACTTAATTTTATACTTTTGTTGATAAGCTAATTAAGCTCATAAATCTTCACATGGTTCTTGGTTTTCTGTCCTGTTGATAATAACAACTTTTTTAAGCATATAAAAGCTTCTATTGACTCTATATTCATAGCGTAAAATTAATAATGATAGTGGTAATTCGTGTTCAATATTCTGTAAAAGAGAATGGAAATACATTTTGTGAAATATTTGTATCAATAATTAATTTACAGAATCAAAAACAAAAATCCATAAGAATTTTTTTTTAAATTTAAAATGGATTAAAATAAATTCAGAAAAGATGCACACATGTGTGTAAGCATGTTAATAAATACCGTATTTAACGGCAAAAAAGACGCACCCTTATGTAGACGGCCACACACAAGGAAAAAAGTTTCAATAGCATGATTTCTTTTAGTTCTCATGTTTCTTAAAAGCCAAATAAACAATTATTGAATGCAATTACCTTCATGTATAAGACGCAGGTAACTTTTTTGAGACCAAATTTAGGAAAAAAGTGCGTCTTATATGCTGGCTGTCAAATATGGTAAGTGTTACTTATTTATTAACATATTTAAGTTTGTTATAGAATTGCCATTGATGCTATGAAAAACTTCCTCTTGTGTGTTAAAGAAGAAGTTGTAGTTAGCTGTATGACTGAAAGTGGCTATTGGATAATGATGGAAGAATCTGACAAGTATCCGGAAGCTGTTGCTGCATTAGGAAGGTGAACTATTTTAGTTTGAAAGTAATTATTGTTTATTAGCTATGTGATTGAAAGAAGTCTGTCAGATTTAAATTCAGTTTTAGAAAGTATTTTTTATTTCATGAATTTCACTATTTTTTGAAGTCTATTTTTTTTTTTTTTTTTAAATTCTATTTTTGAAGTCTGTATTGTTTTCCCTCCAAAAAATAAGGAGGAGTCAAGGTGTAACTGTATTTTATTATTTTGCATACTGTTGGCCTAATAGTTTTAAAGCATGTATCTAATGATCTATTGAATTAATGCTCAGAACCATACATCTTAATTTCTGAATAACCAAAAGCTTTTGAGGCACAAAGAAGAGACCTATTAAATTGATTATTTATATAGTTAATAAATCATTCTTTAACAACAATGATAATCACATAATTACTTTCTGTAATGTTTTCTAACATTTAAAAAGACGTATCGTAAACATTGCAATTTTCAAGCACTTTACATCAAATTTTTCTTAATCTGTTTTTGAATGATTTTGATTCACAATCTCTGCAATATCTACTATGTAGCCAAGAATTTTGGTAGCAAAGTAGAAATCTAATGCTTGTAAAGAGCCTATAAAAAAAGGTACATTTCTGACTTACCATGCACAAAAATATCATGAGCTTTCATACCATTGTTTAAAAATCATTTGTCCATCATTGTTTAAATATCATTGTTTCAGTCAGATATAGATCATTATGCAGAAAGAAGTTAAGCAAGTAAATTTTATTTGACTTTCTAATCAAATATGAGAATTAAGTTTTTCTGCTGATTTACTTATATGTTCTATTATTAAACAAAAAGTCTAAATTTAAACTGCAATATATTTAAGTGGAAACAAATATTAAAAAAAAAATAAATAAACACAAATACATATGTATCATATTTATAAATTGTATTATAGGCAGGAAATGAATTTTAAATATAAATATATGTATACAATTATATTTCCTAAACAATATTGATTAATTGATTATATTATCTCCTAAGTTTAATTAAAGTAGAATTATTTTAAAAGAGTGAATCCATACTGGTAAGTTATATTTTGAAAGATGTTTTGAAGTAACTTAAAAGTAAAATGTTAATAATGTTTAAACGGGGACTGGAATTAAATCATCATGAAGAACAAAATTTCAATTGTAAAAGGAAAAATTAAATTAAAAACATGTAATTATTGTCATTGATCGGAAATTAGTTGACTTTTCAGGGGGAACAAACCATCTCCCGTTCAATGAACAATAATTAATAAAAATACGTAAATACGAAGGTGTTTCGTCTTTACTCGAGTTAAACCAAATATTTCCGCGAATAGATGGGATTACGAACCAATACTGATACTCAAGGAACTTATTCTTATGAAGCATTTTAGCCAATTCTTATGATCTTATTCTTATGAAGCAATTATTATATTTTTTATATTATTTTTATATTTTTTTAATATTATTTTTGATTGGTTTTAAAAAGTTTGCATTATTTATCTTATTTTGTAATCTTCTATGTTTATTTCAACTTTACTTTGAATTTTATTTCATAATGACAATTTCCAATGTTTAATTTTTACAAATAATATAGAACTCAAATGCATAAACATGAGGGTGTTGGGGACGGTTACTCGAGTTTTTTCAGATTTCTCTACAGAAATTGCTTTTTACTCCAAATTGAATTGGCTAAAATGCGTCATAAGAATAAGTCTCTTGAGTATCAGCATTGGTTCATAATCCCTTCCATTCGTGGAAATTTTGGCTTGACTAGAATTGCCGGTTTGGCTTTACCTTATAAGAGTAAAGACGAAACACCTTCGTATTTACTTATTTTTATTAATTATTGTTCATTGAACGGGAGTTGGTTTGTTCCCCTTGAAAAGTCAACTAATTTCCGATCAATGACAATGATTACATGTTTTTAATTTAATTTTTCCTTTTACAATTGAAATTTTGTTCTTCATGATGATTTAATTCCAGTCCCCCTTTAAACATTATTAACATTTTACTTTCAAGTTACTTCAAAACATCTTTCAAAATATAACTTACCAGTATGGATTCACTCTTTTAAAATAATTTTACTTTAATTAAACTTAGGAGATAATATAATCAATTAATCAATATTGTTTAGGAAATAAATTATTATTAACTAACTTTGCAGCAATTGCGCAAGTAGTAGTAACTTGTTTTCGCACTAAATGAATTTAAGATCATACAGCATTTGATATACAATTAATATACATATATATTTATTTTATATGTGTTCAGAAAATTAATGTACAGTACAAAGTCTTAAGACTGGAATGCTGGATCTGAGTCTGAGATCCAGATCTTGACATTGACGATTCCTGATTTTAGAGCATCTATTTGAATCTTGTAACGTGAGATATAGAAATAATAAAATTTAAAATATGAAATAACTGTTTATGAAGTAATGGAATATTATTTAATCTTAATGGAATCAAAGTTTACAAAAAAGGGGGAAAGAAAACTGAATATTTATTTCTTTTATTTTATACCTCAATGTAAGTTTTTAAGGCAGTCTTTTTTTTTTGTGTGTGTGTGTGTATGTGCGTTATTGCTTTTTTTTTTTCCTAATTGTATGAATAGATACAATTTCTTGTTCGATTACAAAGTATAATTTTTAAAGTTCTGTAATTGCTGTATTCAGAATTCCCATAAAATTTTCAGTGAAAATTTTTCATTCTCAAAAACCTCTGTCTCACTTTCTTCACTATTGGAAGTAATACTTTCTGAATTTAAAACCAATCTTATAAATTTCGCCATCCATTAGTTGATTGCTGATTAAGGCATTGTCATCTTAATGGAAAATTTCTAATGTGTCATCTCCATTTATTATAACTTCTTTACCTTTCTTCACTAATTCCATTAATTGGAAAATTTCATCTTCTAGAGCATTTACAATAATCTATGCCAAAATAATGTTGTTGTTTTGCCCAATTTTTAAAGGACTCTTTATTAAACCCAAATTGTGCAAATGTCATTTTCTCTTGCCAAGGGAAGGAACAAATATGCTTTTACTTTGTACAGCTTCAGAATTCGAAACTCTTTTCAACATTATCAAAAAGTTTGTTGTTGTTGTTGTTGTTGTTGTTGTTGTTGTTTAGATAAATGTAAATAACTATATACAACTCTATAAGACAGCTGAAGGGAAAATTTATTTCTAATAATCAAAATTTCTTACAGCTGAAGGTGAGTTCAAACTTTGGAGAAATTTTAATGAGCCAAGGATAATAAAATATGTCCTAGCTTCAGTAAGCTTAAATTTTGCTCATGTGACAAAGATGCAAACATGTGTCAGCTTGTGTATTCTGTGCATGTAGTATACAAAATTTGCAGGTGAAGTCAAATTCTGAAATTTCTTTCGTATTAGGAAAATTGTAGGGATTAAAACTCTTACTCCTGAATTATTGGGTGTAAAAAGAAAACCATTCATTTCTTTTAAAAAGACTTTATTGAGTGACAAAAGTTAGATAATATTTATAGAGTTCACTGAATATAAGAGTTTCTATACTTTGTAATAAATTAAAAATTATTTTTTAATTTTAGCATTATTTCAATCAAACTGTTATTTTTCTTACCCAAAACCAAAGATTTCTAATATTTAAGTGTCTTATGATAGAAGTACATCTGTAATTTTCATAGCTTAATAAATATCTTCCCCCTTTCCTAGGTCCATATGTGCATGCTGTCCAGATCAAGTTCCAAAAATTATAACTTTCTTAAACCCTTTGTTGAATAGTTCTGTAAATGTGCATCGCATCATTTCAGTATCATTGTTTGTAGAATTTCTATCACAAAATTACAAAGGCAGACAGAATTTGACAGAACCACTAATGAATAATCTTTTGGGTCGCTTGGTTGATTCATCGCCAACTGTGCGTCGTTTTTGTATCTCAGGCTTGGGAAATATATCCATGCTAGATAAGGAACAGGTATAGATTTTTTCATTATGTTAAATAATTTTAATTGAATTTCAAATTGCATTTGTTTAAAATATATATTTGTTTAAACTGTACTCTATCTACCAATAAGTACCTGGACACATGTGATAGAAAAGAAAAACAAAATTTATTCATATTCAACAGTTTGTGGAACCTCCACGACCCTCCACAAGCCCTTGAGCTATTGATATTTTCTTCCACTCAGCTTGGAGAAGACATGTAAGCTTTCACTGATATTGGACGGTTGTTGCACCTCTTAATTCAGTGATCCAAATCATCCTAGAGGCTGTCAATAGCGTTCAGGTCTGGTCCCTGGGCAGGTCAATTCATTCGGTTAACGTCATTGCCACCAAACTAGGCAGTTGGTAGTGCCATATTGAAAGTAATGTGGGTCGACAAAAAACTGCCACAGCATAGGAAGCACACTTTCATCCAGAATAGTGCAGTAGGCATTGGCATTGAGTTTAGCATGAATTTGGGCCAACGGTTCAGTCCATATCAAGAGAAACACCCCCAGATCATGATTCCATCTCCACTGAACTTTACTGTGAGCACAATGCATTCTGGCAGGAGGTGTTTTCCAGGCCAGATGCCAGAACCAGACCCTGCCATCTGAACAGGAGATGGTGAATTTTATTTGTTGTTCGAGAGAACCCATTTCCACTGATCAATGGTCTACTGTCGACGTGCTTTGCACCACTGAGCAGAGCGGTTGGACTTTTATGATCAAATGCTTATGGGCAGTAGCATGGCCATGAAAACCAAACAGATGTGATTTCTTATGGATGGTGCTCATCGGAACAACACTCTTGGTTGCCTGTTAAAACTCCTAGAGTTTGTGGGCCATTGGTTATGGATGTGGCTCTTCCGAATTCTCTCTAGACAGCATGCGTCAATCCCTGTCTTCCAGTTTTGTGGGTCTGACAACTTGAGGCACATTCCGAAAATCACTGTTTATCTTCCACTTCTGAATCACCTAGAGCACTGTTGAATTTGGGTTATTCAGCTTACCAGATATGCCTCTTAAGGATTGGCCATTTTTGTGATACCTGACAATTACACATTTCTCAAAATCATCACTTTGTGGCATCTTGCATGCAACTAATTCCAATGTTGTTTCCTGTGTGGCATTTAATGGCAAACAGCATGACATTTATCAAGACCATTGATATCGGCATTTGCATGGGTGTCCAAATACTTATTGGTAGATACTGTACTAGCACATTCTGAAAGTGTTCATTATAGTATTATTAGTATATTTTATTAAGTTTGCTTCATGCTTTAAGGTATCATTGATAATGAAAATACTAAAAATTATGCTATAATTGTAGTGAATTGGACTTTTAATATATTGAATTGTTATCAGATTTACAAGCATTCATTTAAATGGTGAAAATGGTAGAAGAAATTCATAGTAATGATGAAGATAGAAATGCAGAATGTAATCACATGGTGAAATAAACAAAAGTGGATGATATTTATGTTGACAATGAAATGCAGCTTCAAGGGAACTGGACACCACAATGAAAACAGCTTCTGTAGCTTTCAAGTTATTTTTCGATGAAACTATAATATCAGTAACAAATGCTATCCACAGCTATGTTATTAGCTGTGGTAAGGAACAGCTAGTAAAAGAACAATTAAAATCCTATTTCACGGTATAACTGAAAAGATGTGGATGAAATATATGTATTTTTTAAGGGATGTTTATTAACAATATATTAATAAGCCATAGTTCACTTCAGAAATTAAATAAAAAGCCTTCGTGTGATAATAATTTTTCTCATAACTGTATGTTAGACAGATTTTGAAGTATAGACCAGATTTCATTTCAAATTTCAAAATTTTCTTCTTTTATAGTTTTGAATGTTTATGTAATATATGCTGGAAACATTACAAGTAAGCTAGCTCCAGTCAAAGTGTTAATGATGTAAGGTCTTTTAAATATTGCTAAAGGTATAGAGTAGTAATAGTAGAGGTATAGAGGGTTAGTAAATGTAATCAAAGAATTGAGTGATTGTATACAGTTTAATATTGTAATTTCACCTTGTGTTAATGTCATTGTATATATTTTAAATGTCTTTATTTTTAGATAGAAAGATATTCTACCACTATCCTCTCTGCTATGATGGCAGGTATGGATGATAGAGAAGATCCTGGCTGCAGTATTACTTTGGAAGCAATGAGTGGATTGTCTTCAATTTTATCTCAAGTAGCAGAGGAAGATGTGAGGAATATACTTATTAATATTGCTCTGCGGATAAAACCAATGTTTGAAAAGGTTTGCTATTCTGCATAATCTATATTTGTATTGTTTCAACACTTTACTTTTTAAACTAGTGATAAATCTGTTAGTTCTATATTTGGATTGATAAATTTCAAATATTTTAAGCACAGGGTCAGTAGCAGTTTTGGTTTTATTAAGGCATTTTAGTAACCTATCATCTCTCATAAATATTTTACTAAAATTTATATGTATGTTCTTTTTTTATGCTAAGAGATCTGTAATTTAGTCTTTCAATTTTTATTCCGTGTTATATTATAGTGTGCTATCCTACATTACTACAGGCATTACCTATCTGAATGGTCTGTCTATTTTTATCTTTACTGTAAATTCCTAATTCTAATTGTATTTACATTATTCCTATAAAAAATCATTAATTTATCTAGAAAGTTACAAAACTGTACTGCATATTAGTGTAATGCATTGTAGAACATATTTTTAAAATTGAGCTATTTAACAATGATATGCATGCTTGTTAATTATTTTTATTTAATTCTATTTTTTATAATTTTTTATGCTTGATGTTATTTATATGCAACTGATAATTTTTAAAATACCATTAATGTAACCAATTAATGACCTTTCAAATATCGTATTTTACATACCATGGTACAGATTGATAAATTATGTATTGCCTCATGATGATTTTGTTACAATTTTTTAATTGAAAATTATACTTTTATTATCATTCAGAAAATTTTGTTCCGTAGCATTGCTTTCATTTAACTAAGTAGCCATTTTATATGCTGGAAATGGCTACTTAGTTAAATGAAACTACTAGTCAAATACCTGCAGACTTCTTACTTAATTAAACACAAATCTAATAATTTGACTATTCATCTGTGAAAATAATTTATTATTGTATGATCATCACATTAATACTTATCTGTATTAATAAAAAAAGGCTGTTTAACTGATTTGTAACTTGCAGTTTAAGATTGTTAATCTTGTTTTTCTTATTATTATTTAATTTTTCATTAACATTTTGAAACATACTACACCTATCCCTCTATTTACATTGTGCTCATTTTACACGATTTAAAAATTAACGGATTTCAACTTGGTAAAAATGTATATTTGACTGCATATACACAAATACATATATTTGAAGTCATTTTTTAATCTCATTCTTTTGGTAACGCTAACTTTTGGTTCACACAACAACAAGGATGGGGAATCCCCATAGTATGTATACATATTTCACAACAGCAAAAGTATTTGTTTCATGTGAACTAGTGTAGTATCAGTATTTTAGCAGCAAAGCTTACATCATTTTTATCTACATATTTGAATGCTTACTGGTAAGTTTTCAACATTTATATTTTTTGTGGCATTTTTATAATTTACGTAAATTCTTTAAAGTTTATAATGCCAAAAGATTTTTAAAAAAAATCAAATAAAAGGAAAAGTTATTTCTTTGGAAACAAAAGTTAAAATATTAGATTGTCTACATAATAGCGAACAAGTAACACATGTAGCTAAATTTTACTCCATGAATGAAGCCACAATAAGGACAGTTAGAAAAAATGAAGACTATATAAGAAAAAGGTGTAGCAGCTGGAACTTGCAGCAGTAAGAACGCAATTTCATATATAAGATATAATACAGCTGAAAATATAGAAGACATTAGTGATATGGATAGAAGACCAAAATCAAAAACAGATTTCAATTGATCAGTCGCCTGAAAGAACCTATTTAGCTAAAGCTTGCAAATCAACTAGTGTGGACATAAGGTAGTGAAAAGTCTTATAACAATTCTTTTCTGTTGCAGTGCTTCAGGCAATTATATAACAAAACCATTGATTATTAACCCCTTAACTGCCGCGGACATATATATACGCCTTGCTCAGCCGAAGCGTTAACTGTCCCAGGCATATATATATGCCCTTCCAAACTACTATCATTTGCTTTGTGCTGCTACCCATAAAACTATTCGCAAAGCTTGGGAATGCAACACCACAATGACCTTGACAAAGTATGCAAAGGAGGATACTATTTCAGAGAAGTGTGGGGAGAAATTGGAGAGAGGGGTGTGTCTAAAGTGGTGAAAGTAATGACTGTGCGGTATTGGCTGGTGTTTCAGTAAAACGTATTTTTTTTAATTCAGTGTCCTCCATTTTCGTTTACTTTTGTAGTAGGTTCCAGGAATAAAGAAAGGTATAACAGACGTTTCAAACTCATTTATCTTTTTTGAATTATTTTTTGATGAACTGCACGTGCTTCATATTGTTACTGAAACTAACCGTTTTGTAGAAGAGTATATGAACTAACACCTTGCAAATGAAAAATCAAGAACAAAGTTGTGGCATTCAACCAGTTCAGAAGAAATATGTTTTTTTTAGGCATACTGATTTCACAAGGTAGAACACTGAAACTTGATATTACACTTTACTGGTCTAAAAATGAATTGATCAAAACTCCATTTTAGGGATCTTTTTTTTATCATACTTACATCTTTTTATTATACTTTTACTCAAAACACTAAATTCTGTGCTTTCACTTTTTCTTTTATTCTTTATTTTGTGAAAGTAAACAGTTTTCAGAAAGTAAAACTTGCACTTATTTTCCCCCTAATACATCACATAACTACGCGGGCCTGTGTGAAAAACGGTGGTACTAGGAAATGAATCTTGTACGTTTTCCGCGGCAGTTAAGGGGTTAACAAATCAAAAACACCACGCTTACTTAAAGGAATAAACATAAAATAACCTTCCCATTTATTGGATGGCTAATAAGAAAGCATAGGTCACTGCCATAGCTTTCAATGAATGGTTTCATAACATGTTTGTTCCAGATGTCAAAAATTATTTAAGGGATTGCCTTTTAAGGTTCTTCTCTTAATTGATGGTACACCTGGTCATCCTCAAGATTTACAACACGAACATGTAAAAGTCTTTTTGCCAAAGAATACAACTTTCTTATTACAGCCTTTAGATCAAGGAATAATTTTGACTTTTAAGGCATTGTATATCAAACAAACTTTTGGGTATATTTTAGAACAAATGGAGAATGATGAATCTCTTACTGTTATGAATGTTTGGAAAAAATTTACAGTCTATCTTAGATTGTGTTAAGCATGTTGGACTGTCATATACACAGATTAAACAATCAAAGCTCAATGCATGCTGGAAAGCAATATGGCCGAATGCTGCTACAAATGAGAATGATAGGTTACAATTAGAGCATGAATATTCTCAGATCACTAAACTATAGAAGGAGACGGTTTTGAGGATTTAGCTCATGCAGATACTGAAGACATAATGGCTGATGAAGAACTAAATAAAGAGGAATTAGTTAACATGATTCATGAAACAAATAAGCATGATGAAGACGATGATTCTGAAGAAGAGCAATCTGAACCAGTTATGTTCACAGTAAGAGTCATCAGCATAGAACTTGAATTGGGAAGAAAATTAGGTAATCATTTATTACAGTGTGACACGAATGTTGAATGAGCTCTCCAATTTCAATGGGAACTCAGTTAGTGCTTAAATCAATATGAGGAGGTTTACAAAGATTTAGGGAAAAAAAACTAGGCAATTGTTAATTATAGATTTCACTACTAAGTCTTGTCGATCTGAGATCTTCCCTAATTAGTCAACCATTGAAGCAAAATCATATCAAGAATGCTTAAGTGATAAAAGTGACATCATACCAATCAAAAAGATAATAGTTCATGAAAGTTATGACAGTGATTAAGCGTATAATTTTTTTTTTTTTTTTTTTTGAATGATCTTGTAGTTTCCTAATGTAAAATAAATTAAATATGTACTTCTATTACCTACATATTATATTTGTTATTTTATGAATGAAGTATAATTTTATTTTAAGATTTCTTACTTTTGTTTTATGTAAATAAATTACTAATTATGCATATTTAGTGTGTTTTAGAATTTACATAGCAAAATCCAAGATTTCGATTTACACGGTTTTGTGCAGAACCTATCTTCCATGTAAATCGAAGGATAGGTGTATTGTACAGAATTCTTTGGATAACTTAAGTTGTCTTGCTTTTTTATCATTAGTGAATATAAAAATGTCTTCTGCATTAATATTCTTAAGTATTTTTATATTTTTTAAACTTAATTATGTCAAAATTTATTCCTTTTTGCAAATAAAATATCAAAGAACCGTCCTTCATATTCCCATAGTCTTTGTATTAAAAAATGTTTGTATTTTACTATTTTAGTCCCACTAGTATCATTGGGTAACATCCATATTATATGTCATACCTAATGCTGTTTTACTGACATGTATTTTATGTACCATAGTCATGTTCACTTTGCATTATAGTGACATGCTTCATCATTATCATAATTAAACCATTGCTAGAACAGCAAGAATCACAAAAGCTGTTGCACTGTTTTTTACCCACAAAAGTGATATTGCAATAAATTTATATAGATAATATCTAACATGTTTTTATAGATGATGGCAAATCATGTTACATGCAATGGGATATTTCAGAAAGAAAGTCTTTTTTAAAAGCATTAAAAGTTGTGAGACCTTAGTTTTTCTGATGTGTTATGTGATTCATGCATTTTTTTAAATTATTTTTTGCAACTTTAGATGACTCTAGAAAACTGTAAATATTGTATTATATACTTAAATAGCAGGTGGGAAGCAGTCTTAGTTTGATGTGAATTCTAAATAAAACATTCTTATCTTTGTACGTACTGGTCATGAGGTGATCAGAGAGGTCATCTTTCTTCAGAGGCAAAACATTTTTGCAAAGATAGAAAGAGTAACAATACAGTCAAAAGTCGTTAACGGCGATTCCGGATTATCGATTTTTCCGGATTATAGATCATCAGTTTAAATCTCGTAAAATGGCATGCAGAAATTCTAAAATTAAAAATATGAAACCGTAATTTATGAAATAAAGAACAATTATGATCTAAAGGGTATCAAAATTTACAAAAAAAAAAGCTTAATATTTATTTGTTTACTTTATTAAACATTTCTTTCAATGTAAGTTGTTTAAGTTGCTTCCTTTTATGTGATAATATTTTCTCTTTAATTCTATAAATAGACATAATTTCTTGTTCAGTTACAAAGTTTCGCTGTTCAAGTCCCGTAATTGCTGTGCCGAGAATACCGACTAACTTGTCAATCGAAATTTTTTCGTTTTCACTAACCTCTCTGTCACCATCTTCATGTCTTTATCCATTTTTTGCAGCAATTCCACTTTTTGTTTGATGGACATCGAAACATACTTTCATTTTGTATATCCTTTGGGAGCTCCAGCATCGGAAATTCTATTTGACATAATCGAAAGTTCAAGTTTACTTATATAAAATTGCTATTACAGTCTGAAAAAAGTAATAAGCCGGATCCAGTTCGAAGATTAAGGAACAACGCAATCATCAACATTAACTGAAATAGATAATTAGATAATTTTAGCTTATACTGTCCGTTATACATTAAACGTGCACGCGAAAACGTATTCTGCGCTTGCGCACACGCATATGCGCAGTCGTAAAGGTCTTACGCGCACGTGTAAATGCCGCGGCGCATGTGTCAACGCGGCGCATGCGCAGAAAGTTTTTAGCTTTGGGGTCGGGATTATGGGTGTCCGAATTAACGACTTTTGACTGTATTTATAATTTTTTTATACTGTATTTGTGAATGTGATTGTGGCTTCTCTTACATTTGCAATAAAATTTTGCTTCTAAAAAAACAGGATCTATGCCGGATTACCTTTCAAAGTATGATTTTTTTTTTTTTTTTTCTAAATTTATGCCAGTCAATTTTTTTTTTTAATTCTAAGTAGAGCACATAAAAAGATAAGAGATTGTAAATTAATCTATTTTACATTATTTTTCATTCCTATTTTTTCACCACAAGATCATTAGAGAAAAATATTTATTTAATATAAAAATTATAAACACTTTTTTTTTTTCTTAAAAAAATGAAGAAAAAGAATTTAAACTCTGAAAATAGAATTAGCATTATAAAAATGCCCTCAAATTACTAGTTGCTCACAATAGAAAATATTCGCAACTGAATAATATCAGCCTGTTTTTTTATTCTTATAAATTTGTTACTGGTTTAGATCCATGAATGTATTAAATTGCAGATATGGTAATAAGTTTTTAAACTGCACATCTGCAGTTGTCACAGAAATACCGTAATTTCCGAAAGAAAGGCCGCACTCGAGAAAAATGGCGGGAAAAAAATTAAAATTACACAGAAACGCTGCAATAAATTAAATTGCGCGTGACATCGTCGTGGGCTGTATAGATGCGAAAACTCAACCTATCTTCACTATCTGAATTAAAAAGATTTAGTAAATCCTGATCTAAGTCTTCCAGATCGTCACATTCATCCTCTTGGTTTACAGTCTCTTTATCTAAGGATATAATTTCAGCTTCTTTGAATCCTGCTATTATTGACGATGTTTCTACTGATTTCCACGCACTTCCTGCCCACTTTGCAATTTCTTCAAAAGATGCTCTACGCATTTTACCGCTTTTGGTTTACGTATGCAATCCTTCACTCATCCAACACTCCCACCGCTTTCGGACTTCAGCTTTGAAGGATTTATTACCTGACAAATCTAATGGTTGTAAGATTTTTGTCAAACCACCAGAAATTATTGCTTCGGTCGTAGACAATTTTTGACATCTGGTTTTCACCGACTCAAAGAAATGAGCACGCATGGAATCCATTATCAATAACCCCTTTGGTTGGAAAAAAGATCCCATACGACACTGCCAAACTTTTTGTAGCCACTCATGCATGATTGTTTTGCACATCTAGGCGTTCTCGTTTGCACAAATAATTACGTCATTAGGAAAATCTCCGTTTGGAATAGTCTTTCGTTTAAAAATGATCATCGGCTTTAGCTTGTCACCGTTTGCGCCACAAGCTAACGCATATGTAAATGACGTTCTTTCATGCCCCATCATAAACACAGATACAGTTTTTGCACCAGTTTCACCAGTATCTGGCAGAATGCCAAGAAAAATCCATTCATGCTGAAGGGGCAATATGTCAGAGTTCGTTATTGCGAGGCAGGTGCAGTCGTGTCCGCCTTTGAAAAAAATTGCAGAAAAGGCAGGGGTGGGGAGAGGATGGGTCCTGGAAGATTCATCGAATGGCAGAGGAGAGAGACTATTCAAACTGATGAGAATGTTGATTTGAAAGGGGGAAGAATGTTATTGTTCTGAGATCTCGTTTAGGGTGAATAAGGCATGTAGGTCCGTTCAAGGGAAAGAATGTAAACAAAATAACGTTCGCAAAAAGCAACTGAGTGGTCTTTTGTGTGGGAACAGCACCAGTCTATGCACAATGACAAGGCCATCCAAACTATGTACAATGACCATCATAGGGAATATTTTATTTTTAGTGCACCTAAACGCCGCATGGGTAGAAATGCCGCACCCGCTGAAAATTTAAGTTTTAAACACGTAAACGCCGTGGCGTTTCTTCCGGAAATTACAGTATGTTAATTATTATATTTGCAATATGGATAATATAGTATTTTTATTTATTTTTCATATATATATTTTTTAACTTTTTCTATTTTTATGTTATGTAGCATGCTGAGTAGAAAGTTATAATTTTTATGTACTTTAGTATATTAATTATTCTTTTATTAAACTGATATTGTAATCATATATAAATATGTATGTTATATTTAAATATAGGAAAAGCCTTTAATACGTGCTGCAGCATTTACCTTATTTGGAAACTTGTCACGATTTGGAAATGGTCCATCGAAAGAACAATTCATGGAACAAGTTCATGGAAATTTAATTCCACTTCTTCTTCATCTTAATGACGAAGATAAGCATGTAGTTAAGGTACATAAAATGTCTTTAATTTCCTAATCTTTTTCCTCTTATAATATAACTAAATATGAAATTCCTTCAATTTTTGTAAATTTTTATTAAATATTGTTGTTTTCAAATATTTTTCTGTTTTAAATTTTTTAGTATAAATTAGTAACATTGGTAAGGATTTACTATTTTGACACTGAGGTATTTTAAAAAAATATTGAATTTTGACATAGTAAAAAATACTGGATTTAAATTGTAAGAAATATAAATTAGAAAGTATTTTTTTTATCAGTAAGATTTTAGTAAAGAAGGAAGGAAAGGGGAAGTCTTAAATTTAACTTTGCATAAATTTCACATTTTAAATTCATAAAGACCAAATTTATGATAAGAATTCCCTAGAACTTTATAGAACATCTTGTTATTGTGGCTGATATGTTGATCAAAGTGATCAATCTTTAAATTTTTAGACTGTGGAAACAAAATTTATATTTAGAAAAATGAGTGGTAAATTATCCATTATGTTGTTAATAATAACAAATTGATAATGTTAGAATTACATATTATATACACTGGCCAATGAATTAGAAACCCAAGATCAATATTTTATTGGACCAGCTTTTGCATGGATAACTGCTTTGATTCATTTGGACATCAAAGTGTACATGCTTGAGTGCCTTTCCGTCCAGAAAATACCATACATTGACTATCCAGCTATGTAAATTAGATAGAAGAGGAGAGTAATGTCTGATGTGTCTTTCCACCATATCGTACACATTTTCTATGGGGTTAAGATCCGGGCTATGTGGTGGTATTGGAAGTCAGACTGATGTTCAGCGAACCAATTTCGAACATCTGGCACAATGTATAGTTGCATTATCATCCATGAAGTATTCAGCGCCATCAGGGTAAAAATGCAACATGATACTCCCACCAGACCCTTGCACAGTGCGAGTAAGGCAAGATGGATTCATGGCTTCATGGAACTTTCGCCAAATTTGACATCTTTCATCAGTGCAAAAAAAGGTGTAGCGTGATTCATCCGATCACATTATCCATTTCTAGTCCTCAGATGTCCAGTGTCTTCTTTCCCGACACCACTGCAAATGAATTCTTGCATGTTGAGCAGAAATGAATAGTTTTCTCACAGGCACCCGATTATGCATTCCTAGCCTCTGCAATTCTCTGCACATGGTTCTAGCTGAAATCTGTTGGGAAGAACCTTGGATGGCGATCTGTGCCAGTTGAAACATAGGAGACTTCCTTTTCTGGCATACAATTTTTTGAAGATGATGTCAGTCACTTTCTTGGAAAACTGTGCTCAAACTGCAGTTATGTCTCTTAGTAAAGGACTTTGGGTTCTGATTGCAACTTTTGCAAATCTTTGATATTGCTGCTTTTGAGAACCCAGTTAAGATTTGCTGTCTTCGAAATCGAGGCCCCCTGCTAAACGGTTACCAACATTAAGCCCTATTTTAAATGGTGAAAGATGTTGTTCTTTCCCCATTTTACTTCGTTCATCGTGAAAAGCACTCTTACACCTTATTTATACTAGCATTCTAACTACGTGTAACCCACATCATAAAATAATTTCATACTTCATCCCTAGCATGCATTCAAAGGAAAATCTCAAAGGTTTCTAATTCATTGGTTAGTGTGTGTATAACGAAAATTTTAATTCTGCCAAAATTTTTATTTTTATAACAAATATTTTTATAATTTTTCCAAAATTAGTGAATTCGATTTTCTTGAAGCTTTCCATAGCCCAAAAATTCTCAAACTCTTTCCCAAAATTCTATAAGTTGGACAGCAAAAACAGTTGAAGTAACATTCTCCATTTCAAAATACTTAATATTTGGAGTCATCAAGCAGCTGGAATGTTCAATGCTGTTAATGACGAGGTTAATCAAGGTCTTTTAGACTAAAAAGCATAAAACAAGTTTTGCTCAGTTACATTTAAGACTAATTACTCTTCTATTAAAATATTCAATCATTCTAAAAAATGTATTATTATATTTGATAAAACAGTTCTATTTCACTATGCAGTATTCTATTCAGAAACACAAGTATTATTTATAGAAATGAAACTATAAAAAAAATCTGATGTCCATTTTCAGATTTCTTCCAGATGTTAATAAATTTAAATCTGTGCATATTACCATGCTTTTTTTGTATTATTTTAGGCTTGCAAATACAGTTTAAGGCTGCTGGGACCACTTTTAAAGTCTGAAAGTATGAATAATATGTTTCAGAAACATTTGCTCGATGATGCGCACTTACATTATGGTGAATTCATAAATGACCTTACAAAGACTGTGGTAAGAGAATTAATTGTAAATGAGTAATAATAATTTCAGGATTTTTATTAGTCATCTTCTATTAAAAGAATAAAAATATTTTAAAAAGTCTTACCTTTGCAGATAGCAGATTTTCCAGAAAAAGTAGGATTTTATGCAACATCATGCATGTCCTATTTAAAGAGTCAGTTTCTATCAATACAGTGTAATGCAATTTCATTTCTGGGTATGTAAATTTCAATATTATCATATATGTCTAATAATAACAAATTTTGCATTTTTAAGAACTATTTTTATACATCTCAAAACAAAATGTTTAGTTATTTTACATGGCAGTTGCATATGAATAAATAAGCCTACATAGCTGACATATTTCTCCAGACTACTTTAAGGTCTAGGCTTGAGTTGACTGAAGATCTTATTTATAGTGACTCTGAATTGACTATGATTTAAACTTCCTGTTTGATTAGGCTTGTGCAAAATAAATAAAGTTAAATTAAGTTGCAAAGTATCAATAAAATTAAGTTTTGACCTGGACCTTCAATTTTCATATTGCAAGCTTTTTAGCTGTTTTTCTTCCATTTCCTGGCTTACATAATCAAATATCACTTAAGTAATACTTGGCTAAAATGTAATGCACAATAATCATCACCACCTGCATTTGGCCAATTGGATCTCATCCTTCTCTTTTGAGTTACCATTTAAGTGAGGGAGAATATAAAAGATTTCTCGTTGCATGCCCTTGTGGTGTAATTGGTAGCAGATCCAGTTAATGTAAGAAGATCAAAGTTCAAATACTGGTAAAGACAAAGGTGACTTTTCATGTCTCATACAGTGGTCTCAAACTGGCAGCCCGTGAAGCAATTGTATGTGGATCACAAAGATATTTCAATTATAAATTTGTTACAAATACACCGTTATAAAAATATCAAGATTTTTAATTATTTGAAGTCCGAGTTTATATTATTTCCGTTGCTCTTGAAAACTAATGTAACTCATCAGAAAATCTATAAAATGGTGCTAACCAATTTACAGTGTGATATAAATCTTAATCATTTAAAGAACAGATTTTAGTAACTTTTATTTGTACTTGTCGAAAAGAAGTAAGTTCAGTTACAAATTTTTGCACCAGGTATAATCACTTTGTTCGGGAATACATTTATATGTGAGCGGTCCCCCCTGCCACAATTGAAAATAAATAAGTAAAAAAAAGTTCAGTTGACTGATGGGCATTTACAATCCATAATGAAAATAATTTCTAATAATTTCTATGCATTTATCAGAATCAGAGAGCTATCAAGTTTCAAGTTGTAGTAAGAAATAAAGATGCTTATAATTACTTACATACAAGCATATGTTATTTTTATTTATGCTTCAAGGAAAAATTTAATAAATAAGAAAAAGATACTTAAGTTGTCATCATTTATTCTCAAATTTTTACCCTTTTGGAAAATGTTCTCTGAAAAGTTAAACATTTCATAATTTCGTTCTGCTTAAATTTGTTATTTAATGTTAAATTAAATACATTAGAACTATTTTAAATAAACATCAGCCTGTAAATTTAAAATTTAGTTGTGAGCATATTTGTATTACAAAGTATCACCAACGAAAATGTCTTGCAGGTTCCAAACTCAGATTTCAGATAGAAAATAAATATAAGTTTGAGCTTTTTGCCTTTCTGATACTACTGTTTATGTATGTTTCAAAAAATACTTAATAAGCAAAATTTTTAATTTATGTAAAATATATTTTATTTTGTTATAAATATTCTTACCCGGGAGTTATTTCCAGATCATGCAAACAACCCATGCGTATGGCCACTGCTCTAAATAACCTACATGTTTTCTAGTCTCTATATGCTTTCTTATTTTATAATTGCATTTATCTTTAATAAATAAGATTTGAGTTTTGTAAATGAGTGAAGATGCATAAATATTTGTGACTATAACAGATCATAAAATTCAGATAAATTCTCTGATATAAATTTATTTCTTTGTACATAAATTTTGTAATAATTCTCTTTTTTGATAGATGAGTATTATATTTAAATAAACAAATTAATTTTGGATAGAAAGTTTTTAAAATGTTCTTCTTAGGAGCAATAAATGACCAAAGTATTTGAATGCTGCCAGTAGATGGTACATACGTTGCATCTACGTAATGAAACATCAGTTGTAAAATGGCTATACTAATGAAAATTTTGCCAAATAGTGAAGTGTAATAAGGTTTCTGTGTCTAAAATGAACTTAGACACAGAAATAGCATAAGTTGTTGAAGTATACAACAATATCATCATATCACACAAACACATTTGATTTTAATGCACTGAATTTGATAAAGGCAGCACAGATGAACAACAGTTGGCCAAGCATGACCCCACAGATTACGGTGTTTATCTTTTTGATGCTCTTATTCAAACGATTGTCATGTATGACTTAAAATATTGCTAAGAAACTAAACATCTGATAAAAAACAATATGCACAGTATTATTAATGAGCACTTGGGCTAGAAGAAGACATGCTCATACTGAATGCCTGAGTAGCTCATAGATGATGATAAAACTGCAAGCCTTGAATTAGCTGTCATGCATTCAATACTGTTTAATAACAAAGGTATTTTAATTCTGCATCAGCTGTTACAGGAGATGAAACATGTAAACCTGGTGTGGTGACTTCAAGGATTTGACTTTAATTTCTTGTATTTTAGTGTCCTCTTGGAACAAATGTTTAGATGAGCATGATGACTAACTGAAAGTTTATGTTTACCAATGCCTTAATACTGTGTATCTTAACTGTAGAACAAACTTTATCCTTGAGAGGGCTTACCTTTTTAATTTATGTTATAAAATTGATTTAAATAAAATCAATGCAGGAATGAAGCAAAAAAAAAAATAAGCAGAAATATGAAATAAAAGTTTTTATTTCTTACTGTGTTTAAGTGCACTTCATAAATTATTCCATGTAAATGTAAAATCAACAGTAACACAGTAAGCACTTACAAATGTGTCTGAGAAATATTTGGTGAAATGTGTTATTTTACTCATTTAATTATATATCAAATTTAAATAACTCAAAATATCAGGCACCCTTAGACATGCTGTCTGGTTCAATAACATAATGCTCACTAAAATAACATTTTTAAAGCACTTTTGTTATTTTGAAATAAAAGAAGTTTTTGTAATTTCTGTTTATTGAAGAATATTTTTTGCACAATTTAATCTTCTTTAAAATAGAAGAAGGTAAAATTCAAATCAAAAAAGGTAAAATTCAGGTTTCTCATGTGAAATTTTCTATGCATTTTTTATAAAATTTCAGAATAAAGTAAAAAAAAAGAAAAAAAAGAATTACAATCATCATTAACATTTTAGGGAGAATGCATGTAATGTAAAATAGTTAACAATGTCAAAATTGCCAACATGAACTAAAGGGAAAGAGCTAGAAAACTAATATAAGATCATTTAGTTAATATCAAAAAATCAAAATAATGCAAAAATGTAATAATAAAACATAAAAATTAACTTTGATATATTTTGAACTATGAAAACATTTATTTGAGAAAGCTGATGAAAGATTTTTGACTACTTGTATATAAATTCAGAAGTCAAACAACAAAAATCAGCGTTATATTTAAAAATTTTCACAGGACTAGTTTCGATGGTTTTACTGAACCACCATCGTCAGCTGTGAAAATTTGAAAATATAACGCTGATTTTTGTTGTTTGACTTCTGAATTAGTATTTGTTCAGCGTGTTATTGTTTCGTAATTACTTGTATATGGTTTAAAAGTTCAGTAACAATCAGTTTTATTTAATGTATAAAAACATTTTAATTTTGTATTTTTGTATTTTCTTATAGGTTACTTGCTTGGAAACCTTCCTGTTGAAAAACAAAATTTAATACCAAAGGAAAGAGTGTGTTCAGGCAAGTGCTCATGATTTTATTCTTTTGATTATACAATCAATGTGTTCATAATTTTTATTATGTAATGCATGGTAAATTATACTATATTTCTTGTATATACTATGTTTCTGTATGTTTTCATAATTTCCATGTCATGAATAATCTTAAATTCAAAAAATAATATTCTTTGAAATGTTAAAAGTTATATGTAAATTAAAGCTATTTTTATTAGTACAAAATTTCTTTCAAAAATTCCGTATTAACATGTAGAATTAAATGAAACTTTTGTAAATTTGATTAAATAAGTATGAAAAATACATTTTCTAAGATATGTATATATATTGACATAAACTTCTTTATAAATGTTATGGTATTTTCTTATTAGAAATTAGGACAAAACTTTAAATGATTAATTAGCTAATGAAATAATTCTAGATAAATATATTATAATAAATAATTAATTTAGGCCAGCCGAAATAACATTTTTTTTCTTTAAATAAAATAATCGTTTAGTGTGAGGAAAAATTTGAATGCAAAAAAATTACACGAGAAAAAAAGTGAGTACAGAAATGATTTGGACAAAACATCCTTTATATCAATTTAGTATAGTTTAAGGAATCAGTTCAGGTTTAATCTTAGCAAGTAAGAAATGCTTTATTCTTCTGGCTTCCTACGTAACTTGTATTTTGTGTATTTCAGGAGAATTATTTTTCAGCAGAGAAACTGAAGTTCTCAAAATAAAAATTTTATAATCATTCTCTCCTACCTCAGTATAATATTTACCTAAAGGAATTTTGTAATTTCTATTTAATTTTTTTTATTTATTCATATATTTTTTCTCTCTTTTCCCTTTAATGAAGCATTAACAGGAAAGTAATTTGGTTTTAAAAAAATGTTTTGTGTTTTATATATAAATTTTTATTTCCAAGTTTAGATTTAAAAATTTGTGTATGCTTTTATTTTTTCAAGTATTGGATTATTATTTTTGCAAGTTTTGTTTTTGGGACTCTAGCTTGTCACAATATATTATTAAATTTGTTATTTTGTTCAATTTTTTTTTTTTTATTTATCATTGTTTTTGATGCTCTAACTTCTTTTCATTTTGATACTGCTTTAACATACAGAGGTTATACTGTTAAAGACACAGATTACTTTGATTGTTTTTCTAATATTATTTTTTAACTCTGTGTCTTCATCTGTTCAGAACAGGCTGTTTTATTTACTTCTTTCATTGCACCAACTCGCTGGAGACAATGCAGCAAAAGATTTAAATTTCATTTTTGGTTCTGGCATATTTTACATCCTATTTCTTGTAGTTTGCTTCTGAGCTTCTGGGTTTTTTTTTTTTTTTTTTCTTCTCGTTTTGGTTTATTTAGAATTGAATATTAGGATGATTTTAAATGTATTCTTATTTTTTTTTCCCACCACCACTTGCTGCTATCAGCACACGATTAGATTAAGTTTTGAACTGTTTTTTATTGCTTTGTATTTTTTCAAAATTTAATGATGTGCAAGGTCATACATAGTCCATAAGAAAATCTCATTATTATAAAACCTCAAAAAACTGTCCTTGGTTTATTTTTTAGATTCATGGTGTATTAAATTAATACTTGAAGACCAGCATATCAGATAATTTTATATATATATTTAAAAGAACTGAAAAGAAAAAAAGAACTTTTAGCTTTTGAGATCTTTTAACTGTGTCACTTTATATGCAAAACTGTATAAAACAGATGGAGTTTTATTTTGTAAGAACTAAGGGATTAATGAGAAATTATTTTTCAAACTATAATAAATACAGCATCTTGGAATAACCAAAGTATTTGACCTGAACATATTACAGTCAAAAGTCGTTAATTCGGACACCCATAATCCGGACCTCAGAGTTACAAACTTTCTGCATATGCGTCGCATTGACGCATGCGCGTAAGACCTTTACGGCTGCGAATATGTGTGTGCGCGTTTAATGTATAATGGACGGTATAAGCTAAGCTAAAATTATCTAATTCAGTTAATGTTGCAGATTGCGTTGTTCCTTAATCTTCGAATTGGATCCGGCTTATTATTTTTTGCAGACTGTTAAAGCAATTTTATAAAAGTAAGCTTGAATTTTCGATTATGTCAAATAGAATTTCCGATATATATTTACTAATATGTAAAGGATCTACAAAGCGAAAGTATGTTTCGAAGTCCATTAAACAAAAAGTGGAATTGTTGCAAAAAATGGATAAAGGTTTTGTTTCTCTAACCATTCCGAAACCTGTTTATCAATTTCACGCTGCTCTGTGGCAGGGGGGGGGCGCCGCGGCGCGCAATCGAATTGGAAGTTGATCTGTCAGCACTATCCTTATCTTCAGGGCAGATGTTTCTATTTTATTTGGCTTATAATTCCTTACTAAATGTAGTATTTCATCTCGATGTACTCCGTCTTTGATATGATTTAAATCAAATTCCTCATCATTATAATTCGCTTCCGATAGTGAAGAAAGTGACACAGAGTTTATTGAAAACGAAAAAATTTCGATTGACAAATTAGTCGCTATTCTCGACACGGCAATTAAAGGACTTGAACAGCGAAACTTTGTAACTGAAAAAGAAATTATGTCTGTTTATAGAATTAAAGAGAAAGTATTATCACATAAAACGAAGCAACTTAAACAACTTACATTGAAAGAAATGTTTAATAAAGTAAGGAAATAAATATTAAGCTTTTTTTTTTTTTTTTTTTGTAAATTTTGATACCCTTTAGATCATAATTGTTCTTTATTTCATAAATTATGGTTTCATATTTTTAATTTTATAATTTCTGCATGCCATCTTACCAGATTTAAAGTGATGATTTATAATCTAGGAAAATCGATAATCCGGAATCGCCAAAGTCCCGACGAGTCCAGATTAACGACTTTTGACTGTATATGACGCATTTATGACTCTATTTTAATATGAATTTTTCAGATGATGCACTTTTGCATAATTTTCTATAATCAGTATTAAGTTATGGCTACTTACTAATTAAAAATGTCTCACTCAAAACTAAAAAACCATCAAATAATAATATATATATATATATTAATGTATATTATAACATTGAATTAGCAGACATTAATATTTAATATATTTTGACATAAAGAGATAAAATTGATCCAGAGGCTGAGATCACCAGATTAAGAAAATTGCAAACAATGAGTTTAGATTAATTCAAATTTGAAGTTTTCATATAGGTTCAGATATTCTGATGTTTATGCTATATAAAGGGAAAAGATCCATGGTGAAAATGTATTATATGTGTTTATCACTGAAAACTGTTTTATCCAAAAATGTTTTCTTATATTGCAGCCTTGCTTATTTTATTAAAAGACCAGTCATCTGATGTAAGAATAAGAGCAGCTGAAGCATTAAGTTTGCTATATGAGTACTGAATTTTACATCTACGATATTGAACTATTCAATGCCTCAAGTAGAATACTAGTAAGTGAAAATAGATCTGCTTGATATTTTTTTCAATGAAAGGTTTCATATTTCGATAAATTTTGGCCAAGAAATAATAAATTTTATATTTATTTGCATCCTGTTCTTTTTTCATAACATTAATTATAACAGTTATACAGAATTCATGCCACATAGTTTGAAATATACCTCACATAAAAAAGTGTATACTTAAATCCATCTAAAAATTAAATTCTTGAATTCAGGTACTTTATTTGCATGTGTTATGATTTATATAAATAATTCTAATCTTGTTCTATTGAAAATGTGGATTTCTTGTAGTGATTAAAGCTTAACATTTTATAATTAAAATCTAATCTAAAGCTGTAAAATAATTCGTTAAGAAAAAGGTATGCATCAGATATTATATACTTCTAGCTGAATTAACTTTTTTTATCAGCTTATGTGTAAATGAAAACAGATGCAAAATGTTAAGATTTATATTATTATTATTCTTAAACTATAAAGTAAAGTGTTGTCATATTACATGTGTAAAACTATTTAAACTATATACAGTATAGAAGTGTATACAAAATTATTTTTTTAATAAAAAGTTTGTGAGCATTTCTATAGAAAACAGCACAGCAGTTATTTGGATATGTAGAAGAGTTATAAATTATAGACAATACTGAAGTGTTATATTTGAAGCTGAAATTATAAAGTAATGTGTTTATATAATTTGTAGCAATCAAATATGAATTATTTTTAATTTCTGATTTATAATTTTAATGCATGATTGAATATGTAAATTAAAAAATAGCTTTATTACATGCTTATGTGCCATGATCTTTGCAAGATAACTTGAAACAAAAAAATGTTTTGTATATTTTCTTTTATTTGCTATATTTGTGATACTTTGTTTCGAAATATTGCTAGATGTATAGTTCTTATATTTTTCTACACCATTTTTACAGATTAGTGTCTTAGGTCTGATTTTTGTTTCTAATCTGAAAAGTTTGATTAAATGTAAAACTGTGAAATAAACTGTATATTTCAGTTTGTCTATTGATTGTAAATAAATATTTTTTGGGGGATACATTTTGTTTTTGCTGTAATATATTTGATGGGGAGTTTCATTTGAACTTCTCATTTTCATTTCTTTAAACACTTAGAACTTTTTATTTCCATTAAAACAATTATGCTAAAATGAATATTTATACTCATGGTAAAATTAAATTTTTAATGTGCACATGCAGAGTGTAACAATTTAATTCCCAGAATTGCCAATTAATGTAGCCCATTGCATAATTATATCGAAATCGTGAGTATTTGTGTTTAAACATGTCTCAATGTATGAGTAAATTTTAAGATAGGTGTTAGTTATGATAATTGAGAAATAAAATATTTCTGAATGATAATGTCATGTGTTGAGTTATTTGGAATACAATAAATATCTGCATGTGTACTTTGAGGTAAAAATGGCCAATTGGATTTCTGTGAAAACTAGAAAAAGTGCTACTCATAGGTTAGAACCATTGAAAATGCAAATGGTGAAAAAATCAAGTCTATCTGATTTGTGTAAGAGACTCTGGGATGTGCCAGATGAACCTAAAAGCAAACTATGGACATTAATATTTACAGGTTGTGATATAATACAGTCTAATGACTGTTTCTAATGACTGTTTGTGAGATTGATAACTGATAAAATTACTCATTAATTCAGAAGTTTACTAGCTTTAACTGAAGAACTTGACATGCAAAAAATTTAATGTGATGTTTATGCATCACACGCATAGTCACAATATACTCCTTATATGAAACTTTCTGGGGGGATTATCCAATTACATTATCCTGTTCATTAAATTGAAGTATTTTCTTGTCACTTCTAGCTACGTCCAAAATTAAGCATGGTGTGGAGCAAATTAAGCAAAGATTCTGAAAAATACAGTTCACAAAAAGCAGAATGTGAGACAAATACTAAAATAACATAAATTGTCACACACTGTGTATAACCATGGAAGACAACTTTTTCAAAAAATGTAATTAAATTTATTATATACAAGGTGTTTATAATTAAAGTTCCCATATTCAGGACTGTCCTACAGCCATAACCAATCATTTAGAAAAATTCAAAATTTTGTGTATGTTGTAATAAAGGAATGGTAAAAGACATTTAGCAAAAAACCAAATTAGTTTTAAATATCACCATTCAAGAGCCCATTTCTTTAGTACACTACGCAAAAAAAAAAGGTACAGTTAAATATATCCCATTCTCCTAGGCCAATTGACGAAATTCAACTTGCGTTTTTCATGTCTTGAAAGCGCGACTTGGGATATGTATTAGATTTATATATAGCATTGTTCTAATATAAGTATTCTAACACAAAATCGGACTTTTCTGAAATGACACGTCAATATTTTTCCATATTTCGATTGTACGAGTCAAATTATGCCAAACTGCCAAGTTTTTTAAAAAATTAGCTCTCAAAATTTTAGCTCCTCAATATTAAATTGAATTTGATATATATATTAATTAATATCTCTTTTTCATTACAATTACTTGATTTCTTCATTCACAGTTTGAAATTTAGGTTCATTCCAAATAAAATTCACCCATTTTTTACAAGTTATTTTTAAATATTTTTAATAAATTTTTCGAAAAAATTTCTGTATTATAACTTAAATTTGTAACGCATCTTAAAGTAGATGTATTTCTAGGCCCACCTTAGAGTATTTTATTTAACATTTTCTAAGATATACAATAATTTACATATTGGTTCATTTTGAAATTAGGCCTCTTTTTTTCCTTGAGTGATAACGCCAAATGTGGTTTAAGCATTTTGTTAAAATTATTTGAAGACTTAGGTGCAAAAGTCACATAGTTCAGGCTCCTGGGCTAAAGCCGCATGCTGAGTGTAATGGATAGAAATTACATGACTTTATATAGCATAAAATATCTGAAGTCTTTAATTGAGAATAAAATTTCTCGTGTGAAGTATAAATAAGTCTGCGTTATTAAATTACTCCGGCTAACGATGTCGAAAATAGAATGGCAATTAAACTACTGTAACAGCAATTCATGGCAGGAGTTGTACAAAGTAGCGTGCATACAGCTTGACGACGATAGTTCCAAATGGCTGAGGACAGCTGGCTTTCACAAGATTAATCAATTGAATTTTCCCTAACTGCTGGACAACACACAATGGCACCTGAGGGTTACTACTGAAGTAATGAATGAAGACTTTTTTTCCCCTCTCATGTACATTAAAAAAAAGGAAAGGAAAATAGGTTATTAAAAATTAAGAATTTCGCCAAGCGCATTATTCTTGGCGCAAACTGAACAAAAATGTCCCCCGAGAAAATTTTTTTTTAATTTCTCCTTAAATTTCACACCAAATTTTACAAAATTTAATATTTAGGCATAATTCGAGTCATAGAATCGAAATATGGAAAAAGATTGCCATGTCATTTCAGAAAAAGTCCGATTTTGTGTCAAAATATCTATATTAAAACAATGATATATATTAATATATATCTTAAGTAGCACATTCGAGGCATGAAAAACACAATTTGAATTTTGTCAACTGGCTCAATAGAATGGGAGATAAAGAACTGTCCTTTTTTTAGCGGGGGGCACAGTGTACATACGCAATTTTTTCCAATGCTCTGCAGCAGCCGTCGGAAAACTTACAAAATATAAGAACATAGAACACAGAAAATTTGTTCTCACTATGGCTGCTACTCGTTGAGTTTGCAAGATTGTACTTTACTTTTTTTAGCAGGATCCCGTTCCTGTGTTAGTTGCTTTACAGGCACTTCAGATTTTTAGGGGCTTTGAATAGCTCCAATTTCTGTTAAAGGATTCTGAACAGATAATGAAATAAGCAACAGAATTGTGGGTTGTTCATTTTGGAGGAGGAAAAAATTATTTCTATAGAGACAGCAGAAGAGATAGGATCCAAATTTTAGCACTGGTGTTCGGTTTTCAGTTGTACTCGAACTAGCTTGGTTTATACATAAATATCATTTTCTGACAATAATTATAATTTCATTAACTGGAAAATACTGAATAAAAATACATTAAGGAATTTTTTTCCATGCATGAATCATAATTTGTTCTAAAAATATTAGAATAGTGCGACTTTTTATATCAAATAAACTAAACTGCCTAATTAAGTATTAGAACTTCTAATTTACTATGCTTTGAGTTCTTGCTCTATAGTTGGTGACATTTTCAAGTAAATTTATATTGAGATACAATAACATGTTGAACAAATTTTAATTTAGAAGTCAAACAACAAAAATCAGTGTTATATTTTCGAATTTTTACAGTTTCGATAGTTTTACCGAACCATCATCCTCAGCTGCAAAAGCTCATTTGTGTTTTTGCAGCTGAGGATGATGGTTCGGTAAAACTATCAAAACAAAAAATTTGAAAATATAACGCTGATTTTTGTTGTTTGACTTCTAAATTAAAATTTATATTAAGTTTTTTTTTTTTTTTTTTTAGATATTGTGTTCATAAACTAGCATGGACATAAATCACCTTTTGAGAAAACTATATTTGTAAACCTATTTTCTGACACTAAAGAATATAAATTTTCTTCTCCTAAATCTTTACTTTTTCAGCTTTTAATATTTTTCTATGCTTTCTCGTAATTAGTGTAGACAACCACCAAAACATTTTTAGATTAAAAAATAATGATTTTAGACAAATTTCCTTCTATTTTCCAAAATCATTAAGTTAAAATTTATTTTTAATAAATCAAATAATTTTTAAACTAAACTCTTGAAAAGGTCTTACTAAATAAAATTTGAATATCCACCTGCTTCATAAATTCCACTTTATCTCAAAAATAAACAAAAAAAGTCTATACAGATTTAGCATCTATTATTTCTTCAATATTACATTTTAGTTTCTTGGACTGACTCTATATGCAGAGTTGAGATTCTCTAAACACCTTGAACATGTTTCAATAAAGGCACTGAAAAAGCTAAATATCCTTAAAAGACTTTGTGGTGATCAAGACCAAAAACCCTCAAGAATACTTACATTTCCATCGTCAGGCCTGTTCTAGATTATGCAGCACCCATATGGGCATCGGCAAAGCCTACTGCTAAGGGAAAGATCGACGCTGTTCAATATAGGGCCTCTAAAATCATCACTCAAGCTGTTTCATCAACAAATAACATCAAAATTGAAAAGGAATGTGGCCTCGCCCCCTTGGGAGAGCAGAAGAAAATTAATAACAATTAAATTTACCAACAAAATACAAACCCTTGTTGAACATCATATCTCAAGTAGAACCTTCAGGGCATGGAGTGACAACTGCAGGCTTAAGAGATCCTCAACCCTCCAACATGACCAAGATATCAGAAATGTCATCAACCACAAATATGAGACTCAGGATTTTCAAAGAACCTTACAACATTCTGTGCCCTCTCCCCCAAACAAAAATTTATTTAAATCTCTTACAGCCTTGTACCAAGAAAGATCCCACCGCAATAATCAAAGAAAAGGGGTGACCAAACCATTGAAGAACTCCGACCTCAACTCAAGATCTGACGATCGCCTACACAGACGGCTCTTCCGACTCCAATCTGAGCAGAGGAGGAGCGTGAGTCTTTTTCATCGGACCAGATGGAGTGCAGAAATGCCACAGTATTCCTGTTGGGAAAATCGCCTCCAACTATACATGCGAGCTCATCGCCATCAAAAGTGCTCTGGAGATTTCTCTCTCTAAAGAAGACCAGAATTCCAAGGGCATCATCATCTTCTCTGACTGCAGATCAGCATTACAAGCGATCCAGAAGGGCAAATGTCAACTCAGTCATCAGATCATTGAGCTCACAAACAAAATCATTGCCGCCCAAAGATCCTGCATCTTACAATGGATACTGGCTCATGTAAATATTTTTGGTAATGGGAACGTCGATGAGCTTGCAAAGGCATCCCATGATTCTCCTCAGCCATCCAACTGCCTAACCCTTGTTGATCCCAATGCAGTTGCCAGCCAAAGACTAATTGGTCAAGTTAAGGAAAACTCCATCCCGGAATTAAACTGTGACAGAGCCATATCCCAAACAAAAATTTATTTAAATCTCTTACAGCCTTGTACCAAGAAAGATCCCACCGCAATAATCAAAGAAAAGGGGTGAGAAAGAAAAGGGTATCATAACCAGACTTAGGATAAATCACTTAAAAGGGATGAAGATTTCTGCAGACGGACAGCGTAGTTACACCAACATTTGTCCTCATTGCCCAGATGACATCCCACTGTCTCACCATCACATCTTCAGCTGCCCAGCAATCCAGTCCAGACTGTTTAACATCGGCATTGAAGACCCAGTGGACCTACTTTATACTGATAGAGCTGCCGAGGTTGCAAAAGCTGTCTTTGACTGCTTTGAAGCTATATAATTGCACTTTGTCATAGACACGACATCATCATCAGTTTCTTAAGCAAATTTTTGAAAACTCGATACCTCATGCAAAGTGATATCTTGCATGATGTTCTCTAGTTGAATTTTTCTCTGCACTTGCCATTTCTTTTGCTACTAATCGATTCAACATTCTTTGCATTAATGGCCACAATTAGTTTATTTTTAATCATTTGAAATCCATTTAATAATTTTGTTTTCTGAAAGCATGACTAATAGATTATTTAAAAAAAGGCATTTAACTCTTTTCAATAACTCAGTGACCAATTAATCAACAATTCATCAATACTTTTGGTTTCAAGGAAATTTTGCTTCATAGCATTATGGCCTTTATAACATTGTGTTGTTTACATGTTTCTAAGTTACAGTAACCATGAAAATTGTATATATCATACTTCCTGTTCTATAGCTGGAACATTTTGAGTTTCTGATATTCTTTGAATCTCGTCTATACTAAAAAGTGATCATTTCAACCAAAGATGTTAGCTACTATTAAATATTACCTCATTTCAGTATTTAGAATTCTTATTTCTCATTGAGTTTTGAGAAAGAAAGCTAAAATTTTCTAGTCTTTGGCAGACACAGATTTGTTTTCCTTTTTCACCTGACTATTAAATGCAGCAGATTGGATTAATATTTTAACATGCTCTAAATTAGTAGATTCCTAAACTGTTAATAAAATTCTGTTGCATATTTGAGGTTACATAGTATTTGATTCTTTTCATATTTTTTAAATATTTTTAATAATACTGTTGCATTCCACAGGACAGCTCTGATAGTCTTCAAAAGTCACGCTTTGAATACAGTTTTATTCCACCAAAGATTGGTAAATCCCTTAAATTAGGTATTTCAGCAAATTTTCTACAGATTTTGATTTTTCAAAATAAAAAACTAGTTTATGAATTTCTAATTAGTTACTTTCATGAAGCAATCATTACAATAAAACACTGAAATATTACGCAGTTTAAGAAAACTTGAAAAATTCAGGCAGACAATTTTTTAAATGCCACCTTCTATAATCAATGCAAAATAATATCATAATTATATATATTTTATTTATCACAGATGACTTTTGTTTTTAATCTTCAACAGTATCTGAAAAAGTCATCACTTTCACCCCTCCAGCCTACATTTTGGCTATGGAAATGCCTTTTTTAACCAAATTTTTTTGGGCATTCTCTGGGCTGACAGATTCACTAGTTTAAGGTCAGGTCAGTGAATTGTACATCCATTGTCGAAGTAAGGTGTGCAGCTATGTTGTTACAGGTGAAAGAAACAACTAAATGTGAAATTTTGTTTCAATCTTGTGGAAATGCCGAGGGAATGTCACAATGTGCTGCAACAACTGCTTTATTGAAAAAAACTATCCAAATAGTACAAGAGCTTCTGTGATGGTCAGAACAGCATGCAACAGCCAGGTAGGCTTGTGACATTATGCAACAGCAAAAACTTGTTGCCAACTTTTAACTAAAGATTGTTGATTGATAGTTCAAATACTCACAATGACAATATATATATAACATATGGATCTGCTTATACAATCAACATAAAGGTAGGGTAAGTGTGAAATATGTGCATGGTTAGCTCCTCTCAGAAACAAGACAGGTTGGAGATGTGCAACAAAGTGGATAGTGACCCCAACTTTCCTAAATGGATGATTACTTCAGATATGTACAATCTTGGGCGAACATATGCAACTATCTGTTCAAGAGGATCTTACTCAGCTGTTTAGGAAGTGGTTAGATTATAGCTGTAACGAAAATGGAATTCTTTAAAGTTCGCATAAGCAACTGAGCAAATTTTGGGGAGAAATGTTTCTTGTTGTTTATCCTCAAAAGATCTCAGCGCCAGAAGGTTGTTGACCGTCAAAAAGTCAATAACAGTGAGGGGATCGGATGTTAAGTCCTCTTTAGAAAGTCCAGTGCAACCCAGTATGTGATCCGGTGAAGCTGGATGGTCACAGCATTTTTTACAAGCGGAGTGGATTTTTCTGCCACTATCAAAGGAAAGACATTTAAGGTGGCCACTTGTTAGTCTAGTCAGAGCAGTCTGGGAGCCACGGTCACATTTGATTTCCAGTAGGGAGTCAGGGGATATTCCTGTGTACCATTGGTGTGTAGGTGGAATACGGCACATTAAATTAAGTTTAGGTCTTTCATTTGAGTAAATTTCTTGATAAGTAAGTGAGAAGCCAGTGACCATTTCATTTTCACTACCCTCTTTTGCCAGTTTATCAGCGACCTCATTACCACTAATATTAACATGTGATGGGATCCACTGGAGGTGAACGTTGTGGGTCTGTAAGATCTTCCTCAGTTTGAGCAGCATAGATATGCTGGTTTCATCACATGCAGATGACCAGCCACTAAGATGTTGTAGTGCACTGCGACTGTCTGATAAAATCCATAGTTCCCGAAAATCACAATCATAAGCCAAGATGGCTACAAGCCCCACATTAATCGTAATTAACTTGCTCCTGAAGACAGAGTAAGTGTCAGGGTTGCATTGTTTCAAAGCACTTTATTGTAGTCTTAATAAAGATATCGCTGTCAGTACAATCTTCTGAACTACTACCATCAGTATAGACCTGAACTGCATCTTTAGGAATGCAACTAATTTCTAGAGCCAGTTCCTAAGAAGGTCTTCATGGTGAGTTTGCTTGTTTGCAGGGGATTTGAAATCAAAGTGGAAGAAAATTCTCGGTAGTCCCACTGAGGGATCAATAAAAAATCTTAGAGGTACAACCTCCCAAGAGATCAGGTTCTGAGTTTCTGCCATTTACTTACGAAGGGCTGTATTTTTTAAGTCTTAGATTGTTGTGCCAAGTATGGAGATACAACAAAGTACGATGTTGGGGAGCCGTAGCTGTAGATTTTATTGAAATACTTAACTAAATTGGCTCTTCTTCTAATACGCAGTGGCTGCAAGTTGGTCTCGAACAAGCCTATACCAGAAGGGCAGCTATTTCTGAGTCCAAGAATAACTCAAGCGGCACTCAGTTGTACATGTTCTAATTTCAGAAGATTGGTTTCAGACGCACAGGAATAAATTGGGTAGCCATATTCTAGAATAGCACAATAGATGTGGTTCTAAGAGTATTTGCATTAGCTCCCCAATCTCTGTCAGCTAGATATTTAAGGATGTTTAGGCGCTTACAGGCCTTCGAAACCAAAAAGTCTATATGTCTGTTGCTATTGAATTCAAGATGAAGGATGAATCCTAGGTATTTGGGATGTTGTGGCAATGTGTTTCATGAGTTTATCAAGTAGCAATATATGTTATTTAAAAGGAAGAGTAAAAGATTTTTATGACTCTATTGTGTTATTTGTAACATTCAGAATTCTGTAACTTTTGAATGGCAAATTAAAAATGTGTGAAAAAAGATTTTGCTTTGAAACGCGAATCGGCTTAATAGTACTGTATTATGTTTTAGACTTATATGTCTATAAATAAGTATTTTTTTTAGTTAAAAATGAACTCTTTATTTTATATTATGTTTCACATTCAAAATTTGGTTCTCAATATAAATTCCTATTTAGTTTACATATCAGTATTAACAAAGCAATATGTCTCAGAAATTTTGCATAGATGTTTACTTTTCATGTTACATATAACTATGTATAACTATTTTCTTATCATAAAAAAATATACAATTTCAGTTTTTCCAAAGAAGGGGTTTCATTACACATGAAAACTTTACTGATTAGTCAATCAAGTATCTACCTTTCTCTTTTATGTTAGAAAGAATGGCAAATAATACCTGAAATGTAATATCCTTAAACTATGTGTAATTTTTGAAATGGCAAAAATTTCAAAGGCAGATGCTGTTAGTTACAATCTGAAAATCACGATGTTCATCAGAATTTTCACTTCCAGATCTACTTATCTTAAAACTCCATAACTAAAATATTTAAAAATACCATATATTTTTTATACATCATTTATAAAAACATAAATAATTTTAAAATGCACTATAATAAAGAAGAAAACTGAGTGCTAGAGACTATTTATTACCAATCAAAATTACAAACAATTAAAATATATATAATTTGTTTAAATATCATATTTGAAATCAAAGAATATAAATAATAAAATTTATCTTGTACTTTTGGTAAATCACTACGACAGAGGAAAAAAATCCCTGACGTTATCTAAATACTCGCTCAACATTATAACAATAAAACATAAATTCGTTAAAAATATGTTTAAAAAAAGCAGTTAAAATAAATTAAATGCACATCTATATACACAAATGTACATGATGAACTTCTGCTGTGTAACCCATTACAGTACCTATATATCCATTAAAAGAAGGAATGGGAATAATATAATACAAAGCAGTGGTATTTTATGAAAAGAGTGTTATTAAGAATTTACTGTCTTCCAACAATGATGCACTAGCACCCCTATGAATAATAAGGAATGGGAATAATATAATACAAAGCAGTGGTATTTTATGAAAAGAGTGTTATTAAGAATTTACTGTCTTCCAACAATGATGCACTAGCACCCCTATGAATAATAAGGAATGGGAATAATATAATACAAAGCAGTGGTATTTTATGGAAAAAAAATGCTATTAAGAATTTACTGCCTTCCAAAAATGATGCACTATCATCCATATGAATTAAAAGCACAAGAGAAAATTTGATGATCTGGTTTCCTGTTTAGTCTTCATTGGTAGAAAAGACTAACATCATACGTAGGCTTGCAGTCTTCCCCACACACAGTTTGTTACTTCCCCTCACTAACAATCACTGCACAGAGGGGATTTTAGCAAATTAGGGGACTTTGTCATCATCAAATTTATAATGGTTATAAGGCATGCCAGAAAGGGAGTGGCCAAGCTGCATGTCAGCAAGAGCCCCATGTTGGAATTCTGGTAAGTTCGAGAGCCGCCACAAGATTTTCCAAAAAGCCATAAGTCCATATTAAAATCATTTTAAAAGCAGTGTCTAAACAATAATTTAATATCAGTTAGCCCCTCTTTCTTTTGGATATTAAGTAGTTTTAGTTTACCATTTTTCATACATATACTTTATTTGCATAAGAACTGCATGTGGCTCACATGCCACACTATGGCTATAGGCTATTGTATGAGAGAGTTTTGTTTAAGATGTTTCTCCATTATAGTGTCCATCAAAAGATAATACTGATGGATGTTTTGTCATAATAACCTACCTCATTTTATTTGAACATTATATGTTAGGGCAATATTAAGTACCTTTATGTACTCCTATCCCAAGAGTTCTGCAAGCAACAAATGACTCTGTATCAGACACACAATAAATGATGTTAGAAACATCTTTCATTAATTATAACATTGTAGATGTTTATTAAAGTTATCAGTTGGATATGTTATAAATTAAATGTACTAAATAAAGCAAAGCTTTAAATTACTACAAAAAGAATTTATTGCTTTTGAACTGCTGAATTTGTACAGCAATTACAGATTTTTATTACATTTGAAAGATAAATCAGAAATGTTATACCAAATGGTAACACACTGAGAACTTGCATGAGGCTGAATGGAAAGATATAAACCTTCTTTCACAAGCACACCAGAAAATACCATGTGAAATTTTCATAAAAAAATTATACAGATAGATGAATTTTGTGATAACTGTATGGAACATGAAGATAGCTGCCAAGTTTGTGCTACAAGAGTTAAGTAACAAATCATTTATTAATCAATCATCAATTACTGAACTGCAAAATACCTCAGAATACCCAAATACCTCAGAATTTAATTGCTGCTGATAATGAATAGTTTATGGATACATCCTGAAACAAGCAACACTCGTTCTAATAGAACATCTCAGTTTTCAGATAATATATAAAGCTTTTCAGATATAGCACTGTAATTAATTCACTGAATTGCTTCTTTGGCATTAAAGAGATTTCTCATGAAGAATTTGTCTATGTAGGTCACATTGTTAAAACCAGACTATTACTTCCTGTGTGCATAATTTTAAAGAAATGATGAACACTTCTAACTAATTTTTCTTGAAATTTGTAGCTCTTTTTCACAATATTGTTGATTGAGATTTATTCACAGAGTCATAACATAATTCAATATTTAGTTTTTAGTGCATTTATCATATCAGTAATAATTTTAACTACTTTGACATGTACTTAACTTCCATTTCATTTTACATATGATAAGTTAAGACAAGTTAGTACTCACTGGGTACACAGCAAAAGTATTCACTTTCATAAAAACATGTATACTTTCAATATGCCCTAAATAGAAGCATGCTAATAGATTATGAAAAGTCACAGATGTATAAAAACACTACAATTTTTGGCACACATATTCATTTCTTATACAAATTTAACTTGTATTTCTGAATAACTGATTTGCTCAAGTTGATGTACAGAAAATTTTTAAGATCATATCAAAATTATTTGGACGAAATTCAATAGGAACACTCCTATGATAAAGGCTTGATATTTCAACTGATTGGGCTTTTGCTTCTGTCAGTATTTCTTGAATGGAATAAAAACTTATTTGCATATTTTAAATAAATAAGGGCACATTAAAGTTGCATTAATATAGTGAAATAACTTATACTCTTCAAAAACAATATTTATGAAAGATATACAAACAATAACATCAGCATTAATTTGAAGCACTCAATGGTTTACAATCTGTAAATTTTGATATATGACTGCACATCCTCAAGGCACTCCTTTAAAAGTTTATGAATTCATTATTACAAAATAAGTGATTTAAAGTGAAATTTCATTTTCCATATATTGGAAACATGAAAATTTGTATTCTATGCATTATAATGTCATAAAAGCCAGAAATCTGTATAAAAGCAATTACTGCCTTTTGTATACAGATTATCTTCATATGATGATATAACTCAATCATTTTTTCAAAAACTTTCTCTACAACTGATTGTCATCTCCTACACACAGATTTTATAATTTGCTATTTGAGAGTTCAAGTGAATGAATAAGGTTATTTAGTAACATCATAGCATTAAGAACACTAATAAGCTTTATTATAAAATCATATTAATTAGAAATCTATACATAGACAGTAAAACTGTTTAAACTAAAAATAATGTGCAGCTATTAATAGTTTTTTGCACTTACCCCAGAAGTGGCTTATATACTCCAACAAGTCATGTGATGTTAAAGGAAGCAAATTTCCTCTTACGGTACTACAAGGTTATCTGTAATTCATTGGGCTATTATTCTGCTTTCCCTTATAAGAAAGAGTTAAAAAGCATGTCACACTGACATTACCATAAAGAAGGATTTATGATATTGTCCGTGGTTATATAAGATAAGTTTTGATCTTTCAATCATTAATGCTACAATAATGAACAAAGATCTCTGTTAATTCAGTATGTTATTGAAATTTATATATTGAACTGACAATCTTTTTCAGTAGTAAATGCTGAAGGTTTTCTTTTCAGTGAAAATATTTGTATTTTAAGTAACAACCTATGATGCAGATACTGAATATCGCCGCCCAGACAGTATAATGGTTACGAAAGCCGAAGATACCGAAGGGCCCGGCTTCGAATCTAGGAGAAGGCATGGATGTAAATTGTCTGTCCCCTTATGAGAGATAATGGTGGCCACTTGTTAGGTGCATCCACAATAAAATGGCTACAACTTTCGGGCTTAGGCATGGCCAATGCTGAAAAGGCAAGAGCCTGGCGTTTGATTAAATATATATAAATATATATATACATACTGATTATCTCAGGAACAGAAGTTGTACAACCACTGCAAAAAACCACCTTAAAAATATTATTTGTTGCTGATGTATCAACTTAAAAAACTTAATTCAGAAGTCAAACAACAAAAATCAGCGTTATATTTTCAAAACCGCAAATGTGTTGCAGCTGAGGATGGTGGTTCGGTAAAACCATCGAAACTAGTCTTGAAAATTTTGAAAATATAACACTGATTTTTGTTGTTTGACTTCTGAACTAGTATTCATTCAGTGTGTTATTGTGTCTTAATTAAAAAACTTATTTATTTAAAAATAATAAGTAAAAATTAAAATTATCTAACAACTCAAATATTTATTTCTATATTCAAATGAATACTTTTTTTGCTTATTCTATCTGTATGCTCTAAAATTTTTTACCATCAATTTTACTTACTTTCTCAAATCTACTTTGGGTTTTAGAAAACTTTGTTGTACATTTAAATGATATGATTATTTTATTAACAGAATAATGAAATGATTTTTATTTTTATTTATGCATCTCATTTTCAGGAGTTATAGACAATCTCTAACATAACCCTTTTTAATTATATCTTTATCTGTACACATCAAGGTTCTTGGAACTTATTTACTAGTAATTTTGTAATAATGATGAAAGATGTGAATACAAAGATATGTACTGAAGATAATATGTGCAATTATATCAAAATGTTGACAATCTGCAAGCCAAAGAATGTTGTTGATTAACATGTTGACTGATGCACACATTTTACATGGTTTGCCCATAGCTCTAACATAAATTTTTTATTATGCGATGTATATTATGTTGAAATATTATCTTCAGAAGATAATGTGAGTTATATAATCGCATTTAATACACTTTTCAAGGTGGGGATTACCGGTGACCCCTGAGGTGCTGTAGGCCATTTTTGCAATTTATTATTCTTCAACCATTATAGTAACAATGGCATTATTTAAAAATTTATCAGTATCGATATTTACTCTAATTATATACTTTTGCTATTGGTCACCAGCAGCCTCCACGGCACTGCAGCCAAGTCAAATGCCGGACACCTTGTGACCCCCACAGCAGTCAACGTGTTAAGTTGCTTTTAGCACACCTGCTTTAATCAATTTTCTTTTGAAATAATAATAAGCAGTTTATCCTAGAAATGAATTATAACTAAGTATATTACCTGGATGGACCTTATGTATTGATTAATCTATTTTAAACTGTTTCTATAAATACTTCAATACTTGAAGATAAGCATGAATGCTTACAAAATAATTAAAAAGAAACTCTCTGTAATTGAATGTTACAATAAAATTCATGAAGTAAACTCTATAGAATACATATTCATTTGAGAAGATGTATAAATAAAATATTAGCTGGATGAAATAATGCAGCATCATTCTATATGAGTCCTGACATAAATATGGCCTTTACAGTTTTATAAAAACTTATATAAACTTAAAATATTAATTTTTAGTAAGGTATATTAAATTTACATGATTTCATATTTTGTTAGCTGACAATACATACTATGTTCAAGAGAGGATAGGATCATTTTTTGAAAGAAAATACAGATTTTTAGAAAATAATGAAGTTAACTACAGCTAAAATACATTGGATCAAAAATTGTAAGTATATATATATAATAAAAAATATCACAAAAAAAAGCTATAGTAGAGATCAGAAATCTAAATTATCATCTTCACTCATTGGATCAGCTTGGACAAAGCTGCTGCTAGCATGGCGAGTCAATAGTGCATGGCTTGCCGAGTTCCTCAGTCTAAAGAAAAAAATTAGTCCATGTTCAGTTTATTTGAAATAAATTGCAAAATAAAAATAATAATTTTTCAAAAATTTCAACACGGCAAATTTAACTTGGCAAGATTTGTGAAAGAATTTAAATACGGTCTTAATGAAAAATTCCTAATTAAATGTCTCCATAAATTATTACTTTTAATAGTTTATATTTACTTAATTAGCTTTAGAAAATATAAAAAAATACAGAATGCCACTTGATAAATTATTTTTTCTGTCATGTTTTTAGTCCCATAAATTTGGTTTTAATTTCAATATTTTGCTAATAATCATTGGTTAAACACTGTAATTTATGTTAACTAATGCTTTTGTACAAATTTCTATTAATAATTTTTCATTCAGTATCAATTACGCCTTATTTCTGTCATTATCTTTTAAATTTGATAACCAGCGTGTATTCAAATTCAGAAAAACAATTCAATCAGTAAAATTTATTGGTAGACTACAGAGCTTAGGGTTTCACTGCAATGAAACAAAAGTCATTCGAAGAAAACTAAAATTCACTAAAAATGAAGAAAAATAATTTTGACAAACTTCTACAAACAAAAGGCTCACTACAAAAAGATCATAACAGAAACAAAAATATTGTATGTACAATAAAGATATATTTATAACCCACTATATAAAAATGTAGCTAAAAATTTTTAAAACCTACACAGATTCAACCTTCCAAATAATGCAAAAATAAATCTAGGCAATAACATACATATTGCTCTCAATAACAATAAATGGCATCCTAGATACAATGTTCAAACAAGATTTTCCTAATCAGAATGCAGTATGTGGCAAGTCTTTCCAGAGAAAACAGACATGATTCTATTCATAATAAAAGAAATCTCACCCATAATAAAAAGCCTAGCTAGGTGTAAAGCCCTAGGACCAGACAGGGTTGACAACCACATCATAAAACTTGTTCATGTAATCAATAACAATTTAATTAAGAATTTCTGTAATAAACGTCCTGAAAAACACAACCCTCCCAAATGTTTAAGAGCAGGTCAGAATGTACTATTCACAAAAAAGTTCTAAAAGCTAGGCTTACCCAAATCTTATGGGCCAATAAAACTTCTTCCAGCCTAAGAAAAGTATTTAAAAAAGGAATAATGGGAAGATCCAATGTAAATATTTTTATAGTTAGTCTTTATGTAAGTTATCTAAGTTCAATGACTGAACAATTGCTAGGGCACAGAAAATTCTGCAAAACTGCAAACATCCCTTTTTTCAATATGCATTTGGTATTAAAAAATATAAAGCAGTCCTGCCTTCATTCTTATGAACAAAATCTAAAAATTATGCAATAGCTGTTTTCAAGTAACTGCATTGAAATGCAGATTTATCCAAGTGACTTTATTCAATAAAACCCTTTTAGGAATTGAAACAATAAAACACTAAAAAATTTTAAAAAAAAGCTTTCAGATTTTATATTATGCCCAAAGGGGCATTTTTTAATATTTTGTCTTTTACCTTTATTTATTATATATCATGTTCTTCGCACTTAAACCATAAAATTCAATTCAAATGCAATATCACAAAATAATTTAAAAAGAGCATATCTTTAGAACTTCCGATACACAGTCTTGCAGGCTGAAGATTTTTTTTTTTTTTTTTTTTTTTTTGGTACAGTGTTGTTATTGCTTGCTCGCTTTGAAATTAACGAGTTTGTTAATAAAAAATTCTTTAATGTTTTAAAAATATGAAATAGATAATAAAACTAATTTCAAATTAGGGCTTTTATATGAGCATATTCGAATAGAGGACTATGTTATTCAAAATTTGATGTCTCTAGGTACAGTTGTTTTTTTACAGTGCGAGAAACACGCATGCATTCATACAGATTCTTCATTATTTAATTTCTTCAAGTATAATGCAGGGCTCTAATATTTGATGGCAACAATTTGAAAAGTGAAACTGCCACAAAATGCTAAAACGAAATTAATAGCCCTTCTGAGCTAACGCCCTTTGGGCTATAAAAGTTATAACTTTTTTAAGTTACTAACAGTTAACAGCTGAAAGCATGACCGAAATGCATTTTTGAATTCTGAAAAAAAATTGAATAAATTATAAAGGAAAATGGATTCAGTTATAATATGATTTTAAAGAACCCAGTGGATAGTTGCCACCTAATGATAAGTACGACCTAAAAAATGAAATTAATTTACCCTATGAAGAATGTCAAGTCATCAGTTGAAAAGGATACAAAATTTTGTTGAAAAGGATACAAAATTAATGCAAATATGAGTATTTAGATTTATAAATCTTACAATTAAATGTAATAAAGGTTATGAACATATGCACTTTTTTACTTCCTTGTACAAATGAAAGGAAGTATTGCAAAAAAAAAAAAAATTTACTGTACCATATTACAATGGAAATATTCATATTGATCAATTCCGAATGTTACGTCTGTATACATGGTCAAAATAAAGGACTCTTTTTTTTTCCAAAACAGATTGTAAAATGGATTCAAAAGGGATTTTTTTTTTTGTGATGTTTGTACATACTTATGTATCTCACATAACTGAAAAACAATTGGCCATAGAGTTTTGAAATTTTGTATATGGAACTGCTATTATATCTAGTTGTGTATGGCCCTTTTTTATTTCAATCGACTATACCAAACATATATATATATATATCCTACTCCCTTACCCAGCTTTTATTGCTGTAATTGTTGGTTGTAGTCATATACTTCCAATTATAGAAGTGTTTTAAATGACAAAAATATTCACGTTTTGGCAATGTCAAATTTAAAAAAAAAAAAAATTATTGAAAAATTATTAAATCAAACTTTTAATTCGTTCTCCCAATTTTTTTACTTATATTTGGGAAAGTTTTACACTCATAATGAAAAAATAAAAATATAAGAAGTTTGACTACCGTATTAAAGAACTGAACGGGATATATAACTTCAAAATTTGCAATTTTTAGTGTCATTCTCAACTTGCCTTGACAAATCAGGCTATACAAGGAAATCATGTGTTGTTTGTTCACATCAAATTTTTTTAGAAGAGACCAATATTTTTAATCAGAGCTTAGATGTGGATTTGTGATCACATGTGTTACAAAATAAATTTTAAAAAAAGGGGTGGACAAAAGTTAAAAAAAAAAAAAATGTTACAAAGTGAGATAAACAGACAGATAGCCATTATTACATATAGACAGTAGAATTCCATTAAAAAAATTCCCAACTTAGGATGCATTTAATTTAAAATATTTATTTTGTGTATACTAGCTGCAATTTAAAGACAATATGCGCTTCCCCTTTAAGGTGCTTTAAAAAAAATCTCCCGAGAAATGGCTTTAGGAGTTTTGACCATTTACAGATTTCAGATGGTTGATATTTCATCATAAATCATTTCTCACATGCTTTGAGTATCAACTATACATAAAATAATATATTTATAATTAAGGCACTGTCTATATCAGTATAAGAAACAATATAAAATAAAATTAACATAGCATAAAGTTTGCCGTGTTGAAATTTCTGAATGATTATTTGAAAGCTCATTAGATTATTTTTACCTCAAATAAAATAAATCAATCAAAGTCTAAGGGATATAATTAAACATTGCATTAAGATATACTTAAAAAGTAATACAATAATTTTTTTTAATGTTTTTTATCAAGAAAAATATGTAAGTTGACAAACTTGCATATTGTTGAATATATTGCAAGTTTAACAAAAAAAAGGTGAATAATTAATATATTTATTAACAATAAGTTATAAAGGAGAACTTAATTAACATATAGTAATTAAAAATTAATTATGTGACTAAAATGTATATTTTTTATTATTCATTTTTATTGTTTTTATCAATTAGTAAATAATATCTGAGATAAATTACGATAACAGAGAAGAATAAAGGAGATGAAAATACATGCAGTTAGTACTAACCATAGGTATGGCAGATGGGTCTTTTCCTTTGCTACAGACAGAAACCAAAGCCACGTGGAAATGAAAAGAGATAAATAAATAATCAGAGGCACAAATTAAGATCATGAAGTAAATTCCCCAAAATATTACGCTTTTAGATAGAATCCAATCTATTTTAATAACAATCCTATATAATATATGATGAAATTAAAACATAAAAATCTTAATATGTCATATAAACATACCTAGTTTGCAAATGTTCCACTTGCACTTGCAAGCTTTCGATTTGCTCCTGTAATTCATCATTTGTTCTTTGAAGTTTTCTAATATTATTTGTGGCACTATCGACCTAAAGTACAAAATGCCTTCTACTAAATAATGGAGACTTACAAACAATTATGATACATGAAATTTCAAAACATAAATTAAATGCATTGTTAAATTAAAATAATTATACTGCTATTTCAGGGTGGGGGAATGAGGTATAAAAACTAGAAAACTGAACAACTAATTATTAAAGCTGAAGGTAGCATTAGAAGAACAACCAGCATATTTTAGAAATACTCAAATTTATTTCCTTTTATCTGGAAAAGAAAATTTCTTTTGACTTCATTCCCCTGCCCCTCCAGTTATCTCTTAGATGAATTTTGCAATTACTGCTTTTGGCTAAAATCAACTCTACTTAAAATGGGTCCATCATTATTTTAAATTTTTAAAAAAATAATTAATTATTTCAGTTAAAATCTGAAGAGTCTGGAAATAAAAACAAGAAAGAGGGGAAAAAGTTAATACAGTAAACAATACAATTGTATTTCTCAATACAAAAGTATTTCCAATGAAAACATTATATAACAACATATGCTGCAAGCCTTGGTCACAGTCACCTGGCCATTAAGCAAACACATAGTATAATCTGAAAAAAAGACTTTCTTCATCATAAACATCTGTTTATTTTTCTCGTAAATTCTGGAAGCATTTATACTACTCAATTTGATTGACATTATACAATTTACATTTTGACTTTCTACGTTTAAGAACTCTGACAACACAGTTAATCTTGTATTTGGTGGGATCATCAATATCAAGAACAAGAATGAGCGAAAAGATGAACTTCACATGAAAAAAATGAAAGAAAATAATATAACACAATAATAATGGAAACTGCTATAAATATTTAAATACTTCTGATTGCATTGCTGTTTTTTATCCGTTATTGTAATATTGTGTGTTGTTGTTTTATTTATTTATTTTTTAACTTTCCCATTTTGAATAATTAGTTTATTTTGCATGTAATTGAATTTGTGGCCACACTTTTATACATAAGTGTTTATTTCTTAAGTAGTATGGTAGATCTTTCAATTCTGAATCCAATGATGTTTAAATGGCTAAAATAGCTCAACTAGAATGCAAGATTTGAGCAAAAATGCTATTGAGTGGCCTTTCCAGAAATTTTTTCTGTCAATTCGCAACATTTGGTGATTTCTCGCCAACTAGGCAATTTTTTGAAAGTTTAGGGAAAATAAATTATTGATGTTCTAGGACCCACTTTTACCAAAGCTTAGAAGCCTATGTAACACTATATAAATATGGCTCTATTGGCTAAGAGTTATTCAGTTGTTATTCAGGTCCAAGAGATTGCAACTGAAAAAGGGTTATTTTAGAGTTTACTCTGAGAATAATATCAGTAATTTATGGTATTTCTCGAGTGTTAACAAAAATGTGCTTAATGGCCACATTCTTCTTAAGCTATACACAACTATTCATTTTGTATATGCACTGTTGCATCAATAAATTATCAATATATTCTGGCTCAACTGGAGTATTTAAAGATGCAGTCACAAATCCGCAGCAGACAACACTATTTATCTAACTTTTATACAAAATTTTAAAAAAAACGTTCTTCATTCTTCTCATTTAAAATAAATTTGAGATTAAAATTCTTTAATTTTAAATTGATTTAATAATCTTATTTAAGGGAAGAAATAAACCTCATCTTCAGCAGAAGCCAACTCCTTTTTCAGTTCTTCTATCCTCCCTCTGAGTTTTTTTACTTCTGCTTCATACTGTTCTGAACGACGTAACGCATGTGCCAATTCAGTAGATTTATCCTGCAACACTTTCTTGAGTTTTGTATGGGCATGTTTCAAATCAGCTAATTCCTGTAGAAAGAAATGTAAATTTTGAGTCAAAAATTTTATATGACCTATGACTATTTATATTTTTCCTTCCTCCTGTTTTGGAAGAATAAAGAACATTCATAAGTATTGTATATAATACTGTCTCCTTAAACAAGCATCAGCAAAGTTGAAGTCATCAGACTTTTTTATCTAAATAAAAAATTACAACTATAAATTATCAGACAAACATAAATTTTAACTACCTTGAATCCTATTTCCAAAATAAATTTCTCTTTTGAATGGAAAAATTAAACTCAAGTCAAACAAATGACACTATATTTTATAATATGAACACATATCTAATTCATAGCTCATAATAAAATAAATACCAAAGGTTTAAAATATTTAACCCTTTGGATTCACAAATTTTAAACATTCACAAGAATTCTAATATCTAAGAACAAGAAAGAACATATAAATTAATTTTTATTTAAAAAAGCCGGCAATTCTTTTAAGCACATACATTAAGACAGTAGTCTCAAACTAGTTTGTAGTGGCCAAAAAATACATTTTAGCCATATATTTGTTGTAAATACAGTGCCAAAAATTTGTTGAAACAATAATTAAAACACGAAACTTTACTCGCAAACGAGCTCTGAACCATCGAGTTTTGATTCCCTGCTTGAAAAAACTTAAAAGTGAGTACAGAGAAATTAATCAGTATAACACGGTGAGGTAGTTATATCAATGAGATTTATTAAAACAGTTTTATGATTTAATAAATAAAATTAAAATTTTCATGACCCAAAAATAAATAAATAAATAAGTTAAATCATGGACAAGCTCTATAATGATACATGTTTAATAGATTTAGCACTTCGTTTCAACTAAAGCGAACATTTAAATGTTCTCAATGAAGAGCTCTAAGGAAAGAATAAACTTATCATTGACATGGTTGCTTGTATTAAACATTTTAGAGTTAAACTGCATTTATAGTAAACACAATGAGTGAAAATATTTCATACTTTTCCTACATCTTAAATTATGTCCTATTATTAAAAATGTCAAAAATCTGCAAGAAACAACCATTACTACAACAAAAATTTGAAGAAAGAACCATAGATTTTAATGATTTATTGTCCAATTTTACATGAGTTTCATTACCATTAAAATGAATATGAGTATTGCACCAAAAAAATCTATTAAAGGAGCTAATTAATTTACCAATGTGATACAAATCTTATTCAAGGATTTGAAGATACAATGGTTTCTTTATAACCTTTTATTTGTATTCTTCAAATCCTTTTATTCTTTTGACTGACTTTTATTCACATTAGTAAAAAGATAAATACCCTCAGTTATAAATTTATGCAATGAGAATCATGAGTTGTTTGTTTGGGATATGTGAACAACATTTTTCTCAAAAGAAAATTATTAAATCTGAGAAAAGAATCCAATTGGCTATAAGCATATACAATCCATGATGAAGATAGATTTTAGCAATTTTTCTCAAAGGCTACAAATTTATCAGAGTCAAAATGCCATCAAGTGTCACGGAGATGTAAGAAATAAAGAAGTTTATAACTCTTAACATAAAAATATATGTCTTTTTTCTGCATGTGTCCAAAAAATTAATAAATAAAAGAAAGTTGCCATTTTTTATTCTCACGTTTTGCCCTATTTCAAAAGTTATCTCTGAAAATTTGGAAAGTTTGTGTAAAATTTGTTTATTTTTAATTTAAGTAAATTATTTAAAGATTAATTCACATATTAGAATTATTTGATATAAATGTCAGTTTCAAAATTTAATATTTAGTCATCAATACATTTGAACTAAGATGAGTATTAAAAAAAAATGTCTTGCAAATACCAAAATTTAGATTTCAGATAGAAAATAAATTTGAAATTTTTTCTTTGTATTATTATTACTATTGTTATGTGTTGATAAATGTCTATAAAGGATTAGGCACCTAAAGAAAACAGAAGAAAAGAGCCATAATTTTAGCCACAGACAGAAGGAAAAAATTGAAAGTTTGAGAAATAAAAAAAAAAAAAAAAAAAAAAAAAAATAAGTGCAGAGCAAAACATCCTGGAAAACATAATTGAATATCATTGAAATAAGTTATTAATTAAACCATGTTTGAGTCACATTAAATTTTAAAAGTATAATTTCCAAACATGTAACACACCACACACATATATTACAAGTAACATCAAGTTATGATGCAATATATAAATATAAATTCATTCTTATTTTGTTTAAAACAAAAACCAGCCCATCAGCAGTTTTCAGATCATGCGTTTCCCCCTAATGTAATTTGAGAACACTACCTTAAGATATCTCTTTCTTTCTAGGATATACTTTATTTTCACATTTTCCTCCTCCTGTCAGCTTTAGATATAAATGATCCTGTATTATAGACCAGGCACCACCAAACTGTGGTTCTTGTTTCTTAAATGTGGCTTGAATTGGAATAAGCAGAAGTTTTACTTTCAAAGTAAAATTAACTATTTGAAGCAAATCTCACCCTATGTCCCATTTTATTATTAAATCTGTATTTCACTTTTCAAAATTAAATTATTTGTATAAATGCATAATACTTACTGATTGCCAAAGTCATAAACAAAAGATTAATAATCCCACTTTAGTAATTTGTCATCATACCTATGAATTACACAACAGGAACCATGTATCAGGACATCAATATGTTGGAACCAAATATATGTCAAATTTTACTATGACAATATATATTACAAATACCTGTAGTAGAAAACTGCACAAACGAAAGTAAAATGTATATGACTGATCCAAGTGAATTATGAATCTCTAATGAGATTTGAAGATCTCGTGCACTCCATGATTCTTCTTCCTGAATGATAATGGTATTTCAAAGACAAGAGAAGTGCACTGCTTCTACACAGTGGAAAATTTTATTATCAAGTCAAATTGGCAAATTTTATTGCTTTCTAACTCACTTTATTTTTTTCATGCAGTTCCACTTGAAGAGCTTTAACATCTGAGTCTGATGCTATTGTCATCTGTTTTGTTTTCCTCTCTAACCTCTCATCTAAATCCTCAATCTGAGTGCGCAACTTCTTATTCTCTCTTTCTAGAGCAAGTTTTTCTGTCTCCAAGCGCTCTCTTCTACCCCACTCAGCAGCATTTTCACCCTGAAGTCTCTCCAACTAAAATAAAGGTAAATCGAATAACTAGCAAAGAACTTCATTAATGTTATGAATAACTTTCTAAATTATTAAACAGCTTTCTTCAAAGTAATTGAGCTAAATTTAAGTTAAATGTTACTTTTTACTTGCTGTATTCATCTAGATATTCATCTACTATAGATTCATTTTGCCTTAGCTTTACTAAAAATAACAAAAATAAATAAATAAATAAATAAATCAGAAACTTAATAGGGTATTAAATAAAAAAAATGAAAAAAATTCATAATGTATATGACACTGAGTATTTTTTCCACCTGATTAAAAACGTGAAGCTACTGTTTATATAATCATCTAAAAGGTTATTAGTTCACTTTTCTAACAAAATAATTGTACGTTCCATTGTTTAAAAATAGTGGACTGTAAATTGACTTGATATTACTTCAGTATAGAACCCAAAAAAGCTCAGAATCATAACGTTGACCGAAACTTCTTTATTGACTTTCAAAGTAAGTTAGTTGAGGAACGGCGAAGGCCACACTGCCAACTCCGAACTCAGTAGCGGCTTACCAACACAAACTCAGAAGAACCTCTGCCTAGTTGAAACTCCAGTAATTCACAGCAACCTCAAAGCTCTAAACGCGAGCTTTAAAAACCTAACAAATTTGCGTCTGCGCCGCTCCTCGGTACAAAGAAAGAAATACAATTTGCATAACACCGAACATACCCCCAGCCTTGAAGTCCCAAGGGGGGTTCAAAGAATAAATTTAAACTGTTGAACTGCAAAAAACTGAAAAATAAAAATTAAAGTCTCTAAATCAGGAATTAAATGGCAAAGAGCATAACTTTGCTATAGGTCGTTTTATTTCACCATTAGACGTGCGTAAACTCACCACTCGAACTTTCTCATCCAGACCAGGATACACTTTAATAATTCTACTTAATTTCCAACGTAACGGAGGTAGATTTTTGTTCTTAATAAGAACCATATCACCAATCTTCAGATCTTGTTGTAACATGCACCACTTGGGTCTCTGCTGCAATCTAGATAAATACTCACTGCTCCATCGATTCCAGAAATGTTGAAATAACCTTTGCACGTTCCTCCAATGGTCACTGCAGCTCATGGTTTCTTGAATTTGGTTAGATTCTGGAATAGCGTTTAAAGCCGCTCCGGTTATGCTCTGGTGTTATCACCTCCAAGTCGCTACAATCACTTGAAGCTGGTACCAAAAGCCTAGAATTAAGACAGGATTCAATTTGGGTTATTAATGTCAAAAATTCCTTGCATGTTAAAATAAGTGTTCCTAAACATCTTTTTAAGTGATGTTTCATAGACTTGATACCCGCTTCCCAAAGCCCTCCAAAATGAGGAGCAGAGGGAGGAATAAATAACTATTTAATATTTTCTGAAGAAATATAACCCTGTAGCTGTTCATCACGTTGAACAATAGAAAAGGCTTTCCTTAATTCTTTATTAGCTCTTATAAAATTCGTTGCACAATCACTGTGAATTTCACACGGTTTGCCTCTATGAGCTATAAACCGCTTAAGTGTCGCGAGGAATGATTTTGTTGAAAGATCTCCAACTAATTCTAAGTGTATTGCTCTTGTAGTAAAACAAATAAATAGACATACATAACACTTAAAGATTTTGACTCCTCTACCCGGACGATATTTTATGTTAAATGGTCCTGCTAAATCAATCCCTACACGAGAAAAAGCTCTACTTTGAGTAACTCTTGAAGCGGGTAAATCTGCCATTAGCTGAGTTGCAGTTTGCGCTCTAACTCTACGGCAGATAACACATTGGTTTATACACTTTCTTATAATATCTCTAGCATTCACAATCCAAAATCTATGTCGTATGACAGAAGTGAGTAGCTGCGTACCTGCGTGAAGATACGTGTCATGATAATGCTTAATAATTAAATGCGTAACATTAAGATTCTTAGGTAAAATCATAGGATGTTTCTGATTATTTGAAACTGTAGAGTTTCTGAGCCTTCTGCCTACACTCATTACACCCACAGAATCCAAGAAAGGACTTAAAGACAGTAATTTACTTGGTGTCTTCAAGGGTTTACCAGAGTCTAAACAGAACAATTCTTCTGGAAATTTGGCTCTTTGCACAATCCTAACAATCATAGAAGTAACTTCACAGAATTCTTCAGTAGATAAATAACCCTTTATATGCTCTGTAGGTAACTTACAATTATTTCTAAATCTTAAACACCACGCTAACACTCGACATAACTTTAACCATGATGAAAATCTTGAAAACACACTAGGCTCTTCAAATTTGGAAACATTTGAACTGAAACTCTTTTTCAATTCCTTCAACATAACTTCACTCTCTAATTCTACACTTGAATTTTGCTGTACATGAATTAGGGATTTGTTTAATTACTGCGGTCCCTTCATCCATAACTCACATTGTAGGAATTCTGATGGAATAAAACCTCTGGTCCCACAGTCTGCAGGATTTTCTTTCCCAGCAACATAATTCCATTGAATACCTGGAACAGCTTCTTGGAATTTTGCAACTCGATTTGCCACAAAAGGTAGCCAACGGCGAGGTTCGGACGAGACCCATGCCAATGTAACCCGCGAGTCGGTCCATGCGTAAATATTGTTAATAGGCAGTTCTATGCATAATAATACTGCATGTAAGAGGTTGGTTAAAAGTAACGCAGCACACAACTCTAGTCTGGGAAGAGACTGGGTTTTTAAGGGCGCTACTCTGGTTTTCGATGTCAGAAGGCTGACTTTGACTAACGAATCAAGGTTGATTGTTCGGAGATAGATGACTGCACAATAAGCCTTTTCTGAAGCGTCGCAGAAAGCATGGATATCTATAATTACTGCCTTCAGACTCAAGACATACCTCGGAAATTGTAAGCTTGAAAGTAAGGGCAATTCTAGATAGAAACGCTTCAATTTTCTACTTATTCTCTTATCAACGAGTTCATCCCAACCCAGCTGTAAGTTCCATAACTCTTGTAATAATATTTTCGCGTATATTATTGTTGGCGCTAACCATCCCATTGGATCAAAGATTTTGGCTACTTCTGATAAAATAGTCCTCTTAAGTAAATTCTTTATCACTTATGCATACCGAAAAATGAAACGTATCACTAGAGTTGTTCCAATTAATTCCCAATACTTTTACTTTCTTGTCACTGTTTATTTCAAGAGAAATACTGGATTCTCGTAAGCACTCGGGAATATTCTCTAAAATAGCTGAACTGTTTGAAATCCACTTCCTTAAGCGAAATCCACCCCTTTTCATCATTTCATTCAACTGCTGAACTAGAACATTCGCTTCCTCTTCATTTTGTGCCCCTGAAAGCAAATCATCAACATAAAAATCACGAAGGGCAATTTTTGATGCTAAAGGAAATCTCACTTGTTCATCTAATGCAAGTTGTTTCATTACTCTAGTAGACAAATATGGCACACAGGCAGTCCCATATGTAACTGTCACTAATCTAAATGTACTCAAGGGCTCACTAGGACTATCCCTCCAAAGCATTCGTTGCCAATTTGTATCTTCTGGGTGGACACGAATTTGTCTGAACATCTTCTCTACATCGGCACATACTGCAATTTTGTGAGTTCTAAACCGTAGAAGAATTGGAAACAGCTCTTGCTGAACTCTTGGCCCAACCATCAAAATATCATTCAATGAAAGACCCGACGTCATTTTAGCTGAAGCATCAAAAACAACTCTCAGTTTAGTCGTAGTACTTGATTCCTTTAATACGGCATGATGAGGCATGTAATACGTAGAGTCAATAAGAATCTCTTCCTTAGGCACTCCCTCTATATGTCTCAGCTCAAGGTATTCCCTCATGAAATCCTTATACTGTTCATATATCTGAGGCCTTTTTAGAAGTGAATTTTCTAAAGATTGGAATCTACGCATAGCTAATTGTCTGGAATCTACAAGCTGAGAAGGCGGAGAGTGGAACGGTAATTTCACAGTATATACCCCACTTTCCTCTCTCGTATATGTAGATTTGAAATAATCTTCACATGCTCTCTCCGATTTAGTAAGCATGTCAAACGTAGGTACAGCATCCAATTTCCAAAAGTCTGACAGCATCTGATCAGTTTCCACTTGTATATTATTAACATAGATAGTAGGATTAATTTCTGTTGAATTATTCACACTACCTGAAATAATCCATCCTAGTTCAGAACGAGAAGCTACCGGTTTACCTTCTTCGCATTTAATTATTTCTCCCTTTAAAAGAGGTAAGGCAATATCTACGCCTAAAAGTATATCAACAGGCCCACTTTTGTAAAACGTTGGATCTGCTAACATTAAATCATTATATTCCTCAACATACTTCTTATCCAATGTAAAATGAGGCAAAGTTCCAATAATTCTATTGATGATAAATACTGGTGTTTTAAATTACACTTTCGCCGGAAAATGCGGAAAGAAGTTTATTTCTGTAATTCCATTAGTTTTCGTATCCAAAAACCCTAAACATGAAATAAAAACTTTGGCATTTCTTCTTGCTAACCCTAGCCTTTGTACACAATCTTCTGAAATCAGGCTTGCTTGACTGCTAGGGTCAAGGAGGGCTCTACACAATTGGTATTCACCCGATGAATCTAACACTTTAATAACAGCCGTATATAATAAAACTTCACTCTGAAAATTAAAGTCTGAAACACAAGATTTAATTACTGGACTAGAACTTGCGATATTCTCCCCTGACACAGCCGATTGAGCGCGAGGTTCTGGCCTAGGGAAAAATGGCTTAGCCGTCACTGATAATTTCGAACTGTTCGTAACTCCTTTACGTGCCTTTGGTTCATTTTGAACTATTTCGAAATGCAGTAGTGTGTGATGATTTTTAAAGCACTTTTTACATTTATGTGTACTTCTACACTCGAAAGCTTTATGATTTGAAACCAAACAATTAAAACAAACATTATTTCTCTTGACAAAATTAATGCGTTCCTGAACATTCAGATTTAAAAACTTATTACATTTAAAAACTGAATGACCGGCTTTACAATACGTACACTGCGCGCGAATCTCTGAAGCCAGTGAAGTTAATTTGTCTTTTGTAACTCGTTTTTTAACACCTTGCGGTTTACCTGCTTGCAAGGTTCTGGCATGAGATTTCAAGAACTCTAGCAGATTATTAAGTGTTGGTATTTCCTCACTCTTTAATGTTCTTTCCCACCATCCTCTCGTCGAAGAATCCAATTTAAAATGTACTATTAACATTAAAATAGTATCCGCGAATTGCTCCACTTTGAATCCTAGATTTTCAAACGAACATACACACTCTCTTACAGTGTCTATTAACGCTAATATCTGACTAGGAATTTCAGCTTGTAAATTTGATAAATACAAGATTTTCTTTAATAACGATGAAAGTAATTCTCTCTTATGTGAAAATCTTTGACACAATAAATGCCACGCTATTTTGAAATTCCTGTCACAAATAGTTAAAGCTTGAACAATCCGCAAAGCATCTCCTTTTAAAGAACCCTTTAAATATTGTAGCTTTTGTGCACCTGATAAACGGTCATTATCCACTATCACCGTTTTAAATAAATCAAAAAATGATAACCATTTTTCAGTACTGCCACTAAATACAGGAAGAGTTAGCTTAGGTAAGCGTATACTCGCTATTTCACAAGATTTAGTTTCCACACTAATGTCTTTAACATTCTTAACTCTGGTTCGCATTAAAATTAACTCATCAACAGTATCTTGTATGACCTGTTGTTCTTCTATAAATACATCAATATCTTTTTCTTCACACACTACAAATATGTTACTAAAAATATCCGAAAGTTCGGTCATTAAATTATTTAATCTAGATTTAAAAAGTTCTAACTGATCAACATCAGCAGAATCGTAAGTCACTGTAATTTTCTCTTTCAGTTTAATTTAGCTTTAGCTACACGCTTTTTAGTCTTAAGCGTTGTAAATTCCATTATCTAATAAGAAAGATAAAAAAACACACTGACTCACCAAATTTACTGCGACTCTGTGGCCGACAGAACAAAAACCATGTACGTTCCGTTGTTTAAAAATAGTGGACTATAAATTGACTTGATATTACTTCAGTATAGAACCCAAAAAAGCTCAGAATCATAACGTTGACCGAAACTTCTTTATTGACTTTCAAAGTAAGTTAGTTGAGGAACGGCGAAGGCCACACTGCCAACTCCGAACTCAGTAGCGGCTTACCAACACAAACTCAGAAGAACCTCTGCCTAGTTGAAACTCCAGTAATTCACAGCAACCTCAAAGCTCTAAACACAAGCTTTAAAAACCTAACAAATTTGCGTCTGCGCCGCTCCTCGGTACAAAGAAAGAAATACAATTTGCATAACACCGAACAATAATTTAAAGTTCAAGATATTAGATATATTTTGTCAGTTAATTATGACAAAGTATTTGACAGTTACATACACAAGAAAGGATGCCTTTGTGAAGACTTAACACAGAAAATTACCTTGTATTTACAGCATGAGCACATTGAGTAAATCATAGAAAAATGACACAGGCAGCCTATGGAATTATTGGAAAATAGTCTCAAAACAAACAGTTGCTGTTCCACACATTTAACTATTCTGCCATTAGTGACCTTACAAAAATATGAATTTGCCAGACCTGGTACTTTTATAATAAATTTGAAATCAGAATGGCAATTTGAAGAAAAGTAAAAAAAATACATGTATGTTTGATGCCAATAGAGAATGAACTTTGCATATGTCTCAACACAAAAGTGAATTTTCAAATCATCAGACCCTCTGTCACACACAGTTTTTAATAGTTTCAGATATTTAAGAATATAAATTTTAAAATGTTATAAATTCTTTAAGAATTCAATTTTTTGTTGCTGTTATTTAACAGAATAATTTTTTAGTGCAACTGATATCCATATTAAAGTCTGTTATGTATTAATTGTTATTATTTTCAAGCTTAAGTTTTGCTTACTATTTCAATTTTAATCTTTAATTGATGTTCTTAATTTTTTTTTTTTTTTTTTTTTTTTTTTTACTTTAGTTGTTTAAAGTGGTTGTAAGTTTAAACTGTAACTTTTGTAAACTTTGAAATTTAGGTTTGGTTGCTTTAAAAGTTTTTTTAAGTTGAAGTTGTTTAGTTTTTAATTTGAGTTTAGGGACTTAAGTTTGCTTGGTTTTTGTACATTTGTTTTTGACCCTTAAGGTTGTTTAACTTTTATTATTTCTTAAAGTTTTGTTTGCTGCACTTTTAGTGTGTTAGTTTTTTTTAACTTTAGGTAACTTAAATTTTTATCCCTCTTTCTATTAAAGTTGTTGAATACATATTTTCTGACTGGTGGTAAGGTAAATCAATAGTAATTGAAACTCAATCTGGTTAATGAGTGTGTATACTTAAAATGCTGCTGAAGAAGCAATTTATATAGTGCTGACATTTTTTAATGAATTATATTGTTATGTAAATAGTTTAATTTTTAATGTCCCAAATTCATTTGTGTTGACTAACTATTCACTAGTTCTGAAACTTTTCTCATCCCAACCCTCGACTTGGAATTCATTCTCAGAATCCCTTATCAGAGGATTACTGCAACCCGTAATTCTTTCGCCCAAGCGTTCAAACACATGTCAGATGACGTGTTGGATGTTTACACCATCTGGAGTTTTACTTAAACAGGACCCCGGTTGCTGTGACATCTCTAGCAGGGAAAGGTTCTACATTGAATTTGTGAGGAGGGGGGAATAAGCGTTGGATAGGAAGTTCTACATGGTCGAGTTGCACTCGATTCGAGGCTAGTGCCCTCCCCTTGTTTTCATCTGCGGAGAGTTGTTGACCCATCGAAGTGGCCTTGGAGGCCGAATGGTTGAACTGCGCTTGTTGGCTCTTCTGGTAGTCGGGAAACCCCTTCCCGTGAAGATTTCTCTGTTTGGGTTGCTGTGCTTGGCTTCCTGCTGATCACCTTCTTCGACAGATTTTTCAAAAAACGCGCCAGCTATAAAAGTGGCTGCGTGATATTTTCAGAGGGGAAAGGGAGAAAAGATTTTCGATTACACCTTTTCTTTTTTTTCTTTTTCTGATGGAGCCAGGGAGATGGAGAAGGAAATTTTCTCAAAGAAAAAAAACAAGAGATGACTTCTAAGGTACAGAGCAGAAACCAGCAGTCCAGAGTCCCTGGTGTTATAAATGATTAAACAACCTACACAGAAGAAAGGCGTAATGAATCAAGAATTCCTGAGATTTTCCTGTCTTAAGTACAGCCCGTGGGTTTGGGAAGACTGGAATCCTACTGGTTGGAAGCGGCTGTGGGAAGGAAAGCCTGGCCTCCGAAAGAGTTGCCCTTGATTAACTTTTCTCATATTGTCTTTTCTTCTTACAGATGTATCTTCAGACGTATACTTATTATTCCCTGCCTCATGACAGATACCCTTGTCTTAGTTTTACACCTGTATCAAGTATCCAAATTTTGTATGATGGATCCCAACCGGGAACTGTGAAATGTTAAATATGTTAAAGAAGGTATGTTAACATTTTCCATTGTTTCTTCAGATATTTAGAAGACCGGTCACCACCAATGTAAACTGTAACGTGTATTCTTTCTCTTTATCACCATAAATAAACGTTAGTTTGATTTTACTTACCTTGTTTGTGAATTAATTTTAATTAACTTTGCACTGGACCATAGTATTTGAACGGGTTACTGCCCAACATTATGTCACACAACGCAAACAATGTAATTTAGAATTGCTTTATTGTTTATGTTTTACTCTGATCATTACTCGAAGTGCTATTTAATGTGACTGATGCAGAATTGGTTTATAAAAATGTCTTCAGCTGTTGTTCCTATCCACACATTTACCTACTACAATATAGGTATTAACTTGATTATTCAATTACACAGGTTAAGAAGTAAATAATACATTTGTAATATCTTATGTTATATTGTTCTAATTGCTCAATAGTTTAATACCATAACAAGTCTATATTTAATAAAAAAAATAACATACCGTATTTGACGGCATATAAGATGCACTTTTTTTCCTAAATTTGGTCTAAAAAATGTTACCTGTGTCTTATACGTGAAGGACAAGGGTTAACTTTCAATAATGAATGCTATTTTTAGCTCGGATAAAGGCCTAGACACACATACCTTTTTCTACATCTGCCATAATTATTTTGCGCATGCGTGAAATATCTGTTGCCAAAAAGTGCCAAAGCTCGAAGCTGATGTCAAAGTTCGAACAGGTTCGACGGTCACATTACGTCTATGGAACCTTTCCTTCTTTACATAGACTTTCTTTGACTCAGCTGACACACGTGTTGGTATCGGTGCTATTCTGTATAAACATCTCAGTATTGGTGCTTAAAACTATTTGTTTGAAAAAAATACCCTGGAAAATACGACTACAGGAAACAAGAGATTAAGCTATACAATTCAGTATAAACTAGGAGTGTTGAACTACGCCAAAGTGCATGGAAACAGAGCAGCAGCAAGGCATTTTGGTCCATCATTTACCAAAAAAATGACACGTACTTGGCGACTGCAGGAAGATCAACTGAAGACTGCTAAAAAACAAAAACATAACCTTCGATGCCCAGCTCCATCTTGGCCTGAACTTGAAAATGCCGTAAAAATGTGGGTGATAGATAAGAGGAAATCTGGGCTAAGTGTTTCAATCAAAATGGTAATCAATGAGGCAAAGGATTTGCAGAAAAACATGGGAATCAGAACTTTTCAGGGTCTGAGGGCTGGTGCTACAGGTTCATGAAAAGGCAAGGCTTATCAATGCACACAAAAACAACTATTGCACAGAAAATGCCAGCAGATTATGAAGAAAAAATACTAGCATTTCATAGGTTTGTTATAAATACACACAAGAAATCTTCTTTTGAGCTCGGTCAAATAGGAAATATGGATGAAATTCCCCTCACATTTGATGTACCATCCAACAAGACTGTGAGTATTAAAGGGTCTAAATCAATAACCATAAAAACCACAGGTCATGAAAAAAAACCCGATATACGGTAGTTCTAACCTGTTGTGCTGATGGCACAAAACTACCGTCGTTTTTCATAATCAAAAGAAAAACTCATCTGAAAGAAAAACTTCCAACGGATGTAATAGTTCATGTTCATGCGAAAGGCTGGATGGACGAAGCTGGAATGAAACTGAGGTTACAGAACGTATGGCCGAGGCAACCTGGTGGACTCTTAAAAAAACCCTCTCTTTTGGTTTTGGATCAGCTTAGCGCCCATAGAACTGAAACCATAAAGAATAAAGCGAGAGAATTAAAAACCCAGATAGCTGTCATTCCTCGTGGACTGACTAGCCAATTGCAGCCTTTAGATATATCGGTGAATATGCCATTTAAGAAAAAGGTGCGAGAACGATGGAAGAAGTGAATAGAAGAGCCATATCACGCCCTCAGGTAGAATGAAGCGGCCTCTATTTCACAAGTGTGCGAATGAGTAAAAAGATCTTGGGAGGACGTAAAGGCTGAAGTAATTGTTAAGTCCTTTAAGAAGTGCGGAATCAGTAATGCTCTTGACGGAACAGAAGACGACGCATTATTCGAAGAAGGTGATACTAGCGATGACGGAAACAGTAGTGATGACAATATTCTCGTTTTCGATGATGATGATAGTGAAAAGGATTTTAATGGTTTTGAAAGTGATTAAAGTCTAATTTCATGATAGGCAATGTTTTCCTTGAATCTGTGTTTTTTGTTGTTTCTGCTTTATTTTGTATTATGTTTGATTGCTTGCCGTTCATTCATTTATTCATTACTGAAATTTACATATCATGTTCAAAATAGCTTGCTGTTTGTTAATTTTCCTTAATAAAAATATGCTTGGTAATCAATGATTGTTTATTTGGCTTTTACAAAATGTGAGAACTGAAAGAAACCACATTTTAAGTTATTGTGATACCGTGCTGTCGCGCGGACTATTGAAACTTTTCTTCCTTGTGTGTGGCCTTCTAAATAAAGGTGCGTCTTTTATGCCGTCAAATACGGTATTTAGAGAATTGGAATTAAAGAAAAAAATACTGACAGATTCAAAGAATTTTTAGTTTTTCTACAACTTACCTCAGTTCGTAATTCAGCAAGTCTTTGGTCAAGGGTAGTGCGATTATTGGCTTCATCTTCTAAATCTAACCTCATATTATCAATTTCATCCTGATGTTCTGCTTTAATTTGACTCAACTAGCCGATTGGAAAATACCACATTATATAAGAAAATCAAAAATGCAAAATATCAATACTTCTTAATTTTACAAAACATTAAAAAAAATATTATTATTTTACTTTAATATGAGAATCTGTATTTCATGCTACCTTTTAAAGCATTCAGGAATATGTAAAGCCACCAAATAACAATCAATTCTCAAACGGTTTTACTCCTTTTTTTAATATTCTGAACAACCTTAGAATGTTTCTTATGCTGCGTATAGGTGTAACATGCCTTAGTGGTGAAAAAAATCCCCATGACAGAAGGTTAATAATGTATTTTCTGAGGACTAGTTTCCTTGAGCAAAGATACTTACTTATATGGAACAGATTATTAGTAATTTTGTGATATAATATGTACCTACTGGAGAATGCTACATCTTGTATGTTAAAAATAAATATCTAAATAAATAAAAATGTGGTTTTGAGCATCTTCCAAGGCATAAATAAAACTGTCACTGCCATAACCTTTATATGCTTCAAAATTACTTTAATGCTTGTCTACACATAATATGAATTAAACTTTTTCAAAATTATATAGAATGATAATAGCAACTATGCACACAATGTATGTGAAACTAGCTAACCTTGCATTCAAAATTACTATAAATGTACGAGTCTTAAACTCAGTAGTGTGCATCTTGATTTAAAAAACAGGTAATTGTGTATTATTGCAACCACCTGGGCACAATTTAGCGAATTTTATGAAAGAAAAAGAACAATTACTTTTATTGTAAAAAAAAATTATATATTACATACATGCTTATTCTTACATAAATATTCTACCTTTCAACTACATAGTTATTACATAAGACAATCAGTAAACCTAGTTAGAAATAGGTTTTTGTTTTTGTTGTGTTGAAAATTTTATAGCAATTGCTTAGGGAAAGATTTTGAAGCATTGCCCTTTTAGCATTTTTGTAACAAAAAATACGTTCCTGTAGAAATTTCACAAGCATGCACCTTTCCTTCTTCTATTATAGGAAAGTCATACTAGCACAAATTTTTAAAAATCAAGTTTAAGTTAAAAAAAATTATCATAACTTTTCTATAAAGCCATTTGAACATGAAATGCAGCAAAAAAATAGCAACATTGGAAACCGAATATTTGTTATGTGTATGGTTGTCTGAATAATTATGTCCGTCGTTACCAGAATTTGGTGTGTTCTGAAGTTTTGGTGATTTCAACTAAGGTGGTTGTTATAATACATTAAACAACATACATCCCAGAAGTCTAACTCTTTATTCTATATGAATGAGTTAAATGCCGTATTTTCTTTTAAATACACTTTTGAAAATAAATGCTTATTAGTAACTTATTTTGTATGCTTTTTTAAACAAAACTTTAGAGCTACAGCTACTTAATAGAAAATATTTTGCATTCCAGCATAGCATAATATGCATACACAAGACCTTTAATAAACTTAACTGCATTACTAAATAAAATTTTTAAAGAGAAGAATCAGACAATTACATAATAATCCTGGCTAATATACTGCATCTTTTAGCTAATATAGCAAAGCCTTAATGATATCACATACATCTTCAAGGTACTCATTAAAAATCATCATATAGCATGAAAAACATATTACTAAATATCAGAAATCTATTTTCCAAAGGGTGGATACTTCAAAAGTTTGATATTCTATAAACAAAACTATGTCAGCAAAAATATAACTACAATATAAATCTTACTTCTTTTAATGTATCTTGTTTTGACTTCTTCAAGTCATCATACTTCATTCGAATCTGATTGTATTCAGTTTGTAATTTTTCTATACTTTTCATTAATTTATTCTTTTCTCTGTTGAATATAAAATATTTCAATTACACAGTTCTAAAATTTAATTAAAGATTAGTGTATTAAAAATATAAAATATAAAACACTGCAATATATGTATAAAAACATTTTAAAACAATTAATTATACAAATTTAATTGCCAAAACTCTAAAAAGTAATTAAAATACAGTAAAAGCCCAGTTGTCTGACATTCAACTACTCAGAAAGCTCAAGTAACCAAAATATTTAAATTTTAGAAAAAAATCCCCCTAAATTAGTAAATGATACTTGTAATGCCATTATAGAGTTCATAATACTATAAACACAGATATATTATCATCAAAGAGTGCAAATTTAATGCAAATAATGGATACTATGTTACAACACAATCATATGTTCATTTTGGTTTAATGCAAATTCAATGAATGCTACTTTAAATTTGGTAATTTAATTTAATTACATTAATTTAAGGTACTTTAATTTTGGTAAAGAAAGATATAAATTCAACTTTCTCCACAAATTGAAAAAAAAAAAAAAAGATTAATATTTGGGACTGCATAAAGTGGAGCTTTTTCAAAGTTACAGGATCCAGATATCAAAATAAGCCACAATATGCAACTCTGAAAATGGATAAACAATGATGACATAATATGAAAATTATGATAAGCAATTTAAGTTTTCACATGCTATATCTGCAGTTTGTATCTCTTAAATATCTAACAAACTAAAGAACAATTTGCTCATTCAAACATCTACCACAATAATCGGCAATATCTCCGCAACTTTCACATTTGAAGGGATTTTACATTTGCTTATGAAATACTGGCATTTATATGACTGAAGTCTTCTCAAAATCTGAATTTTAAATGTAGACTTTGGATATTCATGTTAATACATAAGCTATATAATTTTAAAGCAGGAAATTTTTTCCACTAATTTGTCTTTTCTAATGTTAATTCTTTTTTTTTTTTTTTTTTTCTTTTTTGGTTGTTTTATATATATATTTCAGCATTTCTCCAGCTTTTCCTGTACTGTGCAAAAAAAAAAAAAAAATGCTTCTAAATTTTATTCATATTCCGGAGATCTTTGTAAAAACTTATATTAATAAAAGGTAATAATTAAAAGAGAAAGAAAAGTACTTAAAAGGATACAGATTACTAAAATTATGTAAAATATTATAAAGTGATATAAAAGGCAAATGTGACATTCTAACCTAACACATCTGAAGGGGGGGAAATCTTTTTAACTGCTTGAAATCAAGCTATAATCTATTTGAAATAAGCTAATAGAAGAAAGAACAAAGAGAATTCTTTCTCTTATTTGATATTAACTATTTGATAAGGGAAAACAAATACTCAATTTAGGGAAAGTTTTACTAAGTAACTTTAATTTATCAACTTCAATGTACAAAGTCAAAAAAACTGATCAAATTTTCAGTTGCAAAAAAACTGGCTCATAAAAACCACTTTAATACATAATTACTACCAAAAATGGTTTTACATTATCATGCAAATCCTATGAGTTAAAAGAGAAATTACACTTTTATTTAAGAGAATTAAAAATACTTACTGTCTTTCTGCTATAATTGTTTTTGTAGCTTCATCTAATCTTAGCTGTAACATAGCTAATTTTTGTTCAGTTAATTCCTGTACAGGAACATTAAAATCTTCTATACCCCGATGAGATAATCGGGAACACTTTTTTTCATTTACCGTTGGTATAGTGCTAATGGTTATGGATTCTTTACAATCTCTCTGAAGCAATTTATCTAAAAACTGCAAGTCCTGATTTGTGGTTTGCGATGGTTCAGAAATCTCAACTATTGTTGATGAAACTTCAGTATTCTCTTCATCTACATTGTCCTGATTAAATGATTTAGATGAAGGTTCATTAAGCAGAGATTCATTGGAATCTGGAATTTTATCACCAGGGCCAACATCTCTTTCAGCAGCAACTCTCTCTGTTATTTGTACACCTGAATACAACAGCAAATCATCTTTCTTATCATCTATATAATCCTGTTTGCCACTGAAAAGCTGATTTTCTTTCTTAAGTCTCTCAATTTGTAAATACAGTTCTTGTTTTTCTCTTTTTAACGTGTTACATTCCTTAGCTGTAACTTCAAGTTTACCCCTAAAATGAAATAAATATAATAAATCTGGATGTAACTAACCTGCCATAGGGGATGTTTAAAAAAACACAATGTTCTTGTAGATGCAGTAAAACATGCATTATGTTTTCGTACGTTAAATATAAAAAGTTTCACATTTTTTTCTCACAAATATATTTATTCATAACACATAACAACAGAGAATTTTCTAAAAGCAATTTTAACGTTGTTGATTGAAAGTTTCTATAAATGTAAAATTTAGTTTTTTTGTGTGTGTATATGCAAGTCAAACAAATCAATTAATAAAACATTAATTATGTTTAAATAAGTTAAATATAAAACATTTCATGATTTCCTACAAAATTTCATAAAGATATATATCAGATAACACTTATTAATTTAAATCACTACTGAGCACTTTGGAGCAGATTTTGATAGAATTTAGGAGAGAAACTAAAACAAAAGTCCCTCGTTTGAGGATTAATGCTTCTATATTGCATTAAATTGATATTCTTAATTAATTTTGTACAATAGAATCTACAAAACTATTTTTTACTAATAAATGTATCTATTAATTTTACATGTAAAGATATAGAACATTTTATATTTGACATTTAAAACTAACATTTTACTAAGTGGACTTTATGCTCTACAGAAATCAAATTAAAAGTTTTTTTTCCCATTATTTATAAACACTTATTTATTCATTATTTATGCTGAAACTATTTTCAAAAAATTCTTTATGTTATTTTGAAAAATTTTGTAGTCAGTTTGAAATATGAGTATATGATAAATACTTAAGAATATAAAGCCTGAAACATTTAATATATGATGTATTATATACATACAAAGGAGTTGATTTATTTCTAGAGACATACTTCTCCAAAGCTAAAAATTGCACTACATTTACAAATATAGTATTGCAATTTTTTAAATTTTACAGAATACTAATACAGTCAAAAGTCGTTAATTCAGACAGACGCATGCGCGTAAGACCTTTACGGCTGCGAATTTACGTGTGCGCGTGCGCAAAATATGTTTACGAATGTGCGTTTAATGTATAACGGACAGTATAAGCTAAGCTAAAATTATCTAATTATCTATTTCAGTTAATGTTGCAGATTGCATTGTTCCTTAATCTTCGAATTGGATCCGGCTTATTATTTTTTGCAGACTGTTAGAGCAATTTTATAAAAGTAAGCTTGAACTTTCGATTATGTCAAATAGAATTTCCAATATATATTTACTAATCTGTAAAGGATCTACTAAGCGAAAGTATGTTTCGGAGTCTATTAAACAAAAAGTGGAATTACTGCAAAAAATGGATAAAGGCATATCTTTTGTTTATCTAAACTTTAACGTTTATCTAAACTTTGTTTATCTTTAACGCCCTGCGCAATGAATTAGAAGTTGATCTGTCAGCACTATCCTTATCTTCAGGGCAGATGTTTTTATTTTATTTGGCTTACAATTGCTTACTAAATGTAGTATTTCATCTCGATGTACTCCGTCTTTGATATGATTTAAATCAAATGCCTCATCATTATAATTCGCTTCCAATAGCGAAGAAAGTGACAGAGGTTATTGAAAACGAAAAAATTTCGATTGACAAATTAGTTGGTATTCTCGACACAGCAATTATAGCACTTGAACAGCGTAACTTTGTAACTGAACAAGAAATTATGTCTGTTTATAGAATTAAAGAGAATGTATTATCGCATAAAAAACGAAGCAACTTAAACAACTTACATTGAAAGAAATGTTTAATAAAGTAAACAAATAAATAATAAGCTTCTTTTTTTTTTTTTGTAAATTTTGATACCCTTTAGTTCATAATTGTTCTTTATTTCGTAAATTACGGTTTTATATTTTTAATTTTATAATTTCTGAATGCCATTTTACCAGATTTAAATTGATGATCTATAATCCGGAAAAATCGATAATCCGGAATCGCCGAAGTCCCGACGAGTCCGGATTAACGACTTTTGACTGTACTTTGTTACTATGCTATAAAATGGAATAAAATCAAATATCCTATATACAATATCAAATAAGTGAAATGTCTCACAGTAACCACCTCTGAAAGCTGATCAATATTTCTCATATAATGCAGAAGGAAAAAGTAATTTTCAAAGGAAGAAAAGGAAAGGAAAGAGGAAGGAAAGGAAAATTATCATAATTCCTTAATCCTCAAAATTTATGCAAAACAAAGAAAAAAGCAAAACTTTACAGAATTATATCACTCTCAGAAAGCAGCAGTCAGCCAGAGTATAAGCATTTTCAATGGCAGTTCCCTGACTCACATTTGAAATGTAAAATGGAGATAAAAACAAATCACACTAAACAAACTTTGAATAAGACTGAGATCAAACGGTGCTAAGAAATGAAGAAATCCTAGAATGATGCTTACTTAATCTTTTCACAGAATGGAATTCCCCATTAAAAAATATTTCTTCCCTTTAACTTTTTTAATATTTTCATCAACTTTTCTGAGTACACATACCATAAAATTTAGTTTTTGGCTATTTATCGATTCAGTATTATGTTTAACCTTTCCCTGCATCTTTAATTTAATGACTCCCCCTTGCGCACAAAATATTATTGCAAGTTTAAATAAGCAATCATTTATTGTTTATGAATATAATAATCAATTTTATGCCAATTCCTTTAGGTAAAACCATTCACTTCACAAACATTTTAGGTAATGGTGGTTATATTCGAAATGGATTAAACTCATAAACTGATGTTTCACTATATTTAAATAATGATACCATTAATAATTATAACTAAATGTGTGGTTGAATTTCATAAGATATTTCAATATAAAGATTCCAATAAAAGGAATTTTTCTCATTTTTAGGGAGAAAGGGGTAAATAATACTAGTACGTAACAAACACACATTTTATAAAAATTTCTGTGTTGCTAACTTACGACTAGTCAAACTTTACTGAAAAACAAATTTATAAATAAGTAAATATAAATCTTCCTCCAATTCTGAAAAATACAAAATAAAGAAAAAAATCAAAAATTTTTAATTTAAACACACAGAAAAATTTCAGTTTAAAAGGAACATCAGAAAACTGAGAAGCTTAAAAAATGCTTTTAACAATAAGAATTAACAGATTATAGAGATCCTTAAATAAGTTATAAATACATATCTGAAAAGGTATGTTAAAATTCAATTAAGGATGTATAAATAATGTAAATTAGTACAAGATAAAAGACTGGAAAATGAAAATATGACATTGAAATAATTATGAAGTATACACATAAAACAAATTTTATATAATTAAGAGATCTATACCTAAGGACACGAGATTCCTCCCGAGCTTTATTTCGTTCTGTTCTTACTTTACTCCATTTCTCACGCCAATTTGCAGTGCAATCAGACCACCATCTCATTGTTTTTTCCATCTGAGCTGCTCTTGCACGAGCTTCTTCTAACTCTCGCAATCGCAACTCTTCCTTGGCATCCCATTCTGTATCATAGCTGTGATGGTGGTGATGATGGGATGACAGAGAATGTTGTGATACATCACTTGGCATATCTCCATGCTCAGACCACTGAGACAAAGAATTACCAACATGCCGTTTCACAGAACTGGCAGTTGAACCAGTGTGAGACATTTTGTGATTATCCTATAAAAATAATAATTTTATTTTGTAATAAATTAAATACTGAAATAAAATAACTTTCATATTTAAAGTTCATAACGAGAATTTAAAATATTATAATATACCAATAATTATATTATAAAACCAAAAATAAGGGTGGGCTCTATTGAGTGACTTCAGATTACTTTTGTGAAATAAAAAATAACAAGTCCAGCATATCCTTTGTTCAGCATATCCATAGCATATATATATTTTAACATATTCAGCATATCCAACCCCCATAATTTATCCCGAGAAAAAAATTCTCGTCTTGTACACGGAAATATATGTGGTAGATCTGCACTAATATCTGACAGTAAAACATGGTCAACAATAAACCAAAATAACACAATTTCATACTAATAACATTAACAATAAAATGTTTTTGATTAACAAAAATTATGGAGCAAAAAATGCACAAATTAATAAATAAACAAAATTAATTTTTAATTTTACCAATTAAATAGATAACCAAAAAAGGAAAAATGAATAAAAATGACAGCTATATAAAAAAGGAGAAAACGCTACAGAACAAAATAATTAATTAATTTTCAAAATGAAAATAATATTGATAGTCTTATTATAAAACCAAAAATAAGGGTGGGCTCTATTGAGTGAATTTAGATTACTTTTGTGAAATAAAAATCCAATCAAGTAAAAAATGCTATTTTTGAAGTAATTTTGCTAAAAAAGGAAAAATATTTTACTCAGAAAACTAAAACTATTGAATAAATCAAACTTAAACTTCTGTAAACACGAAAGCCGGCAGTATGTAAAAACTGCAAAAAATCTGGATGCAGAAAACGTAGCCAAAATTTCGAACAAACCTTGTAAAGGGGTTTCTAGAAACTATAAAAAGGCATTTACAATGAATAGAAAGGGACTTCAAACCATAAATAAGCCCACGCTTTCTTGTTGTGAAGCCACTATATGCTTTCCCAGAAAAAGGAGTCTGGGTGGTGGGGGTGCTTTTAATGTGAGGTAACAAGTGTCCAACATAGCATCGTTTTTTGGTGGTTTTGTTCAAAAGAAAAAAACATCCAAGATGGCTAAGCGACAAAATCTCAAATTTAAAACTGGTCCCAAAGTAGAGGGAAAATGAAAAAAAGGTACGTGGGTTAGTAAAAGTTGTGATTCCGCATGCAATCAAGCTATAAAAACGTTTTGAGAAAGAAAAAAAAAAAAATCCTTTTTTTAAAATAACAGAACAGATTAGCCAGTAATTCTTTAGAAAATATAAAGAATGAAATTATTATCACAGTAGTCAAATTTAAAGAGAGAGAGAGAAAACACAAAAACAAATGTATGTATTCAGTTCAATATATCTATGCACTACAATTTAATCTTAAATTAGCATTATATATTTGTTAATCAATCTAACATATTAGCATTCTTGCTTCCAGATAATAACATAACTTTACTTTTATAATTTGCCAGCTATACAGAAAAAGAAGCCTATAAAAATACCAAGTGCACAAATTCTGTTATTATTTATCACACTTAATGGGTTAGAGTAGACTTCAAGGTACCCCTTGTATTATGGTGAAGTTATTGTTTCATTTATCTCCATGTTGTTGTTTCATTTATGGTAGCCTCAGTAGTTGAATATTATGGAAACCCTATTGTGATGTAATCGGGTGCATGATTCTGTGGGAAATTTTGCATCATGGGATGTTTTGTAAGCGCTTTTGTGGTGGTTTTATTGTTTAGACGGTAGAATGGCTCAATGTAGTAAGATTAATTTGAAGTTTCTGTATGATTTGGAACAAAAGGGAAAAGAGTGTTGATTGACTGGCGTGGTAAATATAGATTTACTTAGTAGCTATTATAAGTGTCCTGTATGTAGGATATGCGTCTAGTCAAACTTAAAGCCGTTTAGATGGATTTGAATGTGTTTGTAGGAAGAAAGGTTCAGATGTTGCGACGCCGATATACGGATTCAAGTTAAAAAAATTTTAGGAAGATTTTGGATGCTGTTGAGGAATTTTGTGTGCCTAAAGATGAAGGAACTTCTAAATAGGGTAAGTGAATATTTGCTTTTTGAAGAGCTTAAATGTATAACGTTTTTCCTTTTTTATGTTTTCTTATTGTTTGGTTAAAAATGTAGTTTATTGAGATTACATATATTTTGTTTGCCTGTATTGTAGAATTGGGTGCTCCTTTGACTTGTTAAGTGAAAATATATCGATGTGTACATGGACATAGTCAAGGGAGTGTGCAATGCAAGTTTGGGCAATTTTTAAAATTTAAAATTTTTTTTAAGTGAAAATAGGTCAACATGTACATAGATAAAGTCAAGGGAGTTCGCAATGTCATTTTTGTGCAATTCGGGGAATTTTTTTAAGTGAAAATAGGTCGATGTGTACATGGATACCAAGTTTGTGCAATTCTTGTTATTTTGGCTTTGTGTAGCGGCGATTTTTCACCAAAATTCGCCGTTATACAAGCCAAAATAATAAGTCAAAGAATTGCCCAAACTCGGGATCCATGTACTGCAAAAAATCTGCAAGTTTCGCCAAGGGGTACCCTAAAATAAACTTTTACCCACATAATGATTTTCATAACAAAAGTTGGTACTCTTCTGTTATTGGGACAAGATTCAGAAATGGATGCAAGTATGTATGCAGATATGTATGTATGTCCATATATGTATGCATGTATACACACACATACATATATACATACATATACAGATGCATACATTAACACATAGAACCACATACATGCATTTATATATATATATTTTTTTTCATAAAAAATGTTTTGTATTTATACATGTCATGATATGAATGATTTGGAACTTGGTGGTGGCATAACAGATGCCTAGCGAAGAAACTTGTCAAGGCCAGCATGGCCAGATTCAAAGTAATTTTATTATTGCGGAAATCAGTTCTGGATTTGCAATAATTGGTTCACATACGGATGGGCGTCTTATGCGCCCTACATTTTTGTTAGCTCAGTACATATTCAGTGAGTAAAGAAGGTAGCTAAAAAGAGTCTTGCCAGGAGGAAAGCATAAGTGAAAGTGTCTACAAAGTCCGAGATCTGGATGTCCGATATCTGCAGTGATCTAAAAATCTGGACCTCAAAGCCACCACCAGCTTTTTTTTATTTAAATTATTTATTTGCATCTCTCCCACGCATAATAAAACATGGAGAGTCCCCATTCTTAATTTCACTTTGGCACTAAATAAAATACATCGTTATTGAAGAAACAATCACTTTAGGATAAATTTGTATGATCAATAATTTGCCTCCGTTGCTGCTGATCTGCTTGACATACATTTCAAACTGAAACATTCTACATAGATACATCATTGATTTTACACTTTCTAGTATTCTATATCCCTTCTAGTATTTTCTAGTATTTTATATCCCTATATATTTCTAGTATTTTATATATATATATATATTTCTAATATTTTATATCCCTGATGCGATAATAATGATTCATCAGGGATTTTATATCCCTGATGAATCATTATTTATTATATTTTGCTTTCATCACTGCATGTTTATCAACACATGGCAACTTGAGTAGTAACTCGTATAGAAATGCCTAAACAATTTTTTTTATGTTAGTAATTGAATAATAAAGAGTATTGTAACCTTTCATGTCGACATTACGTTTAACAATGATTACAGATTTAAGTTAAATGCCCTAAGAATTGTTGATGAGGAAAAATTTAACAAAAACTTCTTTTCCATAAGCTAAAAATAGATTTTGTTAATGATTCTCATAGGCCAAAAGATTATATTTAGTGCTATTTGAATTAAGAATAACTGATTTGTCATTCACATAAACCCAGAACCAGCGTCAGAGCTTGTATGGCTGCACCAGGTGGCAGAATTCAGGGAAGACACAGGGAGGCACTTGGTAACACAATTTAGGACCCACAGAGGCTGCATCAAGTGGTACAATTTCTAGCACCTTCCCTTATTTAGTGGAACAACTTGTCGTTAGTCGCCAATCTCATGATACATAACCATACATAGTGAACGATAGCTAAATTTTATGATGACAGCCGCGAATTTTAAATGTTTTTGGAAATCGCAAAAAAAGTTGAAATTTTCCAATTAATGGATTTTATAAGAAATGTGGAGAAGCGGTAATAAATGAAGATGGTAAAAAAGAAGTTTTCATTGTGATGATAATGCTCCTCAATTATCAATCAATTAATGGATGGCAAAATCTGTACTATGGTTTTAAATCCAGAAAATACCACTACCGATAGTGAAGAAAATGACAGAGAGGTTACTGAAAATGAAAAAATTTTATTGACAACTTAGTCGGAATTCTCGAGACAGCAATTACAGGACTTCAACAATGTAACTAAACCAGAAATTATGTCTGTCTGCAGAATTAAAGAGATTAAACAACTTACATTGAAAGGAATAATGGTAAAATCCCAGGAGAGCCCACACCCTTGGCGACAAACTGGGAAAATGGAGAATCACCCACAGCTTCGCGCATTTCTCGAAATCGCCAACTTGAAAATAATAAGTCAAAGAATTGCACAAACTCGGTATTCATGCATACATTGACCTATTTTCACTTAAAAAAACATCTCAGAATTGCACAAACTTGGCATTGCACACTCCCTTGACTTTGTCTATGCACATACCGATACACGGCATATAAGTAGGCGTGTCAAGGGTGTGGGCTCTGCTAGGATCCAACCGAAATGTTTAATAAAATAGAAAAATAAATACAGCACGAAGTTCGTAATCCAGACGTCCATTATCCAGAATGATCTATAATCCAGACCTCAAAGCTACAAACTTTTTTTGTATGCGTTACGCATGTGCGTAATGCATTTACGCATGCGTGTTTAATGTATAACGGACGGTATAAACTAGGCTAAAATTGTCTTTACTGATTCTAAGGCATTTCAGTTAAATGTTTGCAGACTGCGCTGTTCCTTAATCTTCTAATTGGATCCGGCTAAAGGGGAAATTTTCCAGTTATTGGATTTTGAAAAGAAATGTGGAGAAGCGGTAATAAATGAAGATGATATAACAGAAGTTTTTGGTTGATCTTTACAATATGGTAACTGGTAGTTTGGCGACATTTTGGAGGCGATAAAGGTTACTACCTGGCACTTTGGTAATAATGTGAGCAGTACTCAGTTCCGATTACGCATTATTTTGTGTGAGGGAAATGAGAGATCATGGGATATGTCATGTGATATTAATGGACGAATTACGGTTCTTTAATCGGAAAAGGGGGGAAATTGGGAAAAAATCTGGAAATTTTGTATTTGGCTTTATTCTGTGTTGTGTGAAACAGTGTTCGTGAATTTTTGGATCCCATGGCCGTAACTAAAGTGAATTCGAAATGGGTATTTATGTATGTATTAATTTAATGTATGTGCTCATTTATATTTTAAGTAGTGTTTTTGAATTTAATTATATTTTAATTAAATGATAGTTATTTTGTGAATTTTATGTTTGTAGGAATTTGGTATACGTTTTAGTTGAAGTAAACGTGCATGGAAATAATTTAAATATTTGATACTAAGTATTTGTAATGCTTGCGGTATGAATTCGTTGGTGACGTGTATAATGTAATAGATGATTTAGAGGTAAAAGTTTTTGGATATTTTATTTATTTTATATGTGGAAATGTTCATATTTGGAAAGGGTAAATACTTTTTCGCGATCAGGTCATTTCATATATGTTCTTTTTACCGGGTTTAAAGATTGAGAAAATTGTCATGTATTTTCGTGAAATTTTTCTAATTTATGAGAAAAAAGCAGTGTACATGGATATAGTGAAGAGTGTGCGCAATGCCATTTTTGTGCAATTCTGGGATGTTTTTTTAAGTAAAAATAAGTCGACGTGTACATGGTTTAGTGATATTTTAATTAAAGGATAGTTATTTTGTGAATTTTATGTTTGTAGGAATTTGGTACACGTTTAAGTTGGAATAAACGTGCATGGAAATAATTTAAATATTTGATACTAAGTATTTGTAATGCTTGCGGTATGAATTCGTTGGTGACGTGTATAATGTAATAGATGATTTAGAAGTAAAAGTTTTTGGATATTTTATTTATTTTATATGTGGAAATGTTCATATTTGGAAAGGGTAAATACTTTTTCGCGATCAGGTAATTTCATATATGTTCTTTTTACCGGGTTTAAAGATTGAGAAAATTATCATGTATTTTCGTGAAATTTTTCTAATTTATGAGAAAAAAGCAGTGTACATGGATATAGTGAAGAGTGTGTGCAATGCCATTTTTGTGCAATTCTGGGATTTTTTTTAAGTAAAAATAAGTCGGCGTGTACATGGTTTATGTGTATGTGTTATTTTGAAAAACGCGTAAGGAGTGTATGGTATTGTGCACTTTTTCCCAATTTTGCAGTGAATATTTGTCATGATTAAGCAGTTTTGTTAGATAAAATTTTTAGCATAAGTGTGATTCGGCTAGTAGATTGTTGGAAGAAGTGTTCAGTAGATAAAAAGAAAAGAAACATGTCTTTACTTCGTGAAGACAAAATGGCGGCGGGAAAAAAAAATAGAGGGTTGTTGTAGGAGAGTTGGTCGCCAAATTGTCGCCAAAAAAACGCCAAGTTACCATAATGTAAAGATCAACGAAGTTTTTCATTGCAATGACCACTAAAGTGCAGAATCACCCACTTATTTGATTGGCGCTTTTTAGAAGAGTAAGAAGAATTGGATTTTTGTCAATTTTCTTTGACTTTTTAAGTGAAAATAGGTCGATGTGTACATGGATAAAGTCAAGGGAGAGCGCAATGCCATTTTTGTGCAATTCTGGGATTTTTTTAAAGTGAAAATAGGTTGATTTGTACATGGATACAGAGTATGTGCAATTCTTATACACGCGCCAAGCAGTGGGCGATTCTGCACTTTCCCCGCAACGACAATGCCCCAATCATCAATCAATTAACGGATGGCAAAATCTGTAGTATGGCTCTAGATCCAGAAAATACCACTTCCAATAGTGAAGAAAGTGACAGAGAGGTTATAGAAAATGAAAAAATTTTGATTAACAACTTAGTCGGTATTCTCGACACAGCAATTACAGGACTTGAACAGTGGAACTTTGTAACTGAACAAGAAATTATGTCTGTTTATATAATTAAAGAGAAAGTATTAGCACAAAAAAAAAAAAAAAAACGAAGCAACTTAAACAACTTACATTGAAAGAAATGTTTAATAAAGTAAACAAATAAATATTAAGCTTATTTTTGTAAATTTTGATACCCTTTAGATCATAATTGCTTAATCATAATTGCTCTTTATTTCATAAATTTCGGTTTCATATTTTTAATTATATAATTTCTGCATGCCATCTGACCAGATTTAAATTGATGATCTATAATCCAGAATCGCTGAAGTCCCAATGAGTACAGATTACGGACTTTGTACTGTATTACACTTTTGGCTGATCTTTGGAATATGGTAACTGGTAGTTTGACGACATTTTGGAGGCGATAAAGGTTACTACCTAGGACTTTGGTAATACTACCCAGGACTACTTTGGTTACTACTACTTAGTTTAGTTACTACTTTGTTACTACCTAGGACTTTGGTAACTGAGTACTTCTCAGTTCCGATTAAGCATTATTTTGTGTGAGAGAAATGGGAGATCATGAGATATGTCATGTGACATTAATGGACGAATTACAGTTCTTTAATCGGAAAAAGGGGGAAATCTGGAAATTTTGTATTTAGCTTTATTCTGTGTTGTGTGAAACGGTGTTGGTTAATTTTTGGATCCCATGGCCGTATCTAAAGTGAATTTGAAATGGGTATTTAGTGGGATTGAAAGGGGTAGTAATAAGTGTTTTTTTAAGGTTGTGCGAGATAGAAGTAAAGATTGCTTATTAAGTTTTATTAAGTCTGTTTGGAGGATGAAGGTTTTCTACATCTTCCCGTGAACTATAAGTATGATTTTAATGATCCTGAAACAGGCACACATACGATTGCTTTCTATTTAGCGGAGGAAATAAGAAAAGTGTATCTGCCACGTAATCAAGATTCTGAAGAAGATTAGGTAAGTTAGTATTTTTAATTATTTGAGGATATTATTTGTATGCATTGTTCTAAATGTAAGGAGTAAATAAAGTAATATGGTATTATTGGAAAATTGTTATTAGCAATGATTTAAAGTAATTAGGATTGTAAGCTAATTTTTATTAATTTAATGTATGTGCTTATTTGTATTTTAAGTAGTGTTTTTGAATTTAATTATATTTTAATTAAATGATAGTTATTTTGTGAATTATATGTTCGTAGGAATTTGGTATACGTTTGAGTGGAAGTAAACGTGCATGGAAATAATTTAAATATTTGACAGTAAGTATTTGTAACCATTTGTAATGTTAGCGGTATGAATTAGTTGGTGACATTTATAATATAACAGATAATTTAGAGGTAAAAGTTTTTGGATATTTTATTTATTTTATATGTGGAAATGTTCATCTTTGGAAAGGGTATATACTTTTTCGCGATCTAATTTCATATATGTTCTTTTTACCGGATTTAAAGATTCAGAAATTTGTCATGCATTTTTGTGAAATTTTTCTAATTTATGAGAAAAAAGCAGTGTACATGGATATAGTGAAGAGTGTGCGCAATGCCATTTTTGTGCAATTCTGGGATTTTTTTTAAGTAAAAATAAGTCGACGTGTACATGGTTTAGTGTTATTTTAATTAAATGATAGTTATTTTGTGAATTTTATGTTTGTAGGAATTTGGTATTATAATATAATAGATAATTTAGAGGTAAAAGTTTTTGGATATTTTATTTATTTTATACGTGGAAATGTTCATCTTTGGAAAGGGTATATACTTTTTTGTGATCAGGTAATTTCATATATGTTCTTTTTACCGGGTTTAAAGATTCACAAAATTTTCATGCATTTTCGTGAAATTTCTAATTTATGAGTTCTAATTTATGAGAAAAAAGCAGTGTTCATGGATATAGTGAAGAGTGTGCGCAATGCCATTTTTGTGCAATTCTGGGATTTTTTTTAAGTAAAAATAAGTCGACGTGTACATGGTTTATGTGTATGAGCTATTCTGAAAAACGCGCAAGGTGTTTGCGATTGTGCACTTTTTCCCTATTTTGCAGTTAATTTGCCATGATTAAGCAGTTTTGTTACATAAAATTTCTAGCATAAGTGTAATTCGGCTAGTAGATTGTTGGAAAAAGTGTTCAGTAAATAAAAAGAAACATGTCTTCACTTCGTGAAGAGAAAATGGCGGCGAAGAAAAAATAGAGTGTTGGTGTAGCAGAGTTGGTCGCCAAATTTTCGCCACAAAATCGCCAAGTTACCACAATCCAAAGATCAACCACACTTTTTTTTGTGAATTTTAATAACCTTTAGATCATAAATGCTTCATTGTTTTGTAAATCACAATTTCATATTTTTATAATTCTAGATTTAAACGGATGATCTAATATACATCCGGAATCGCGGAAGTCCCAATGAGTCTGGATCATGGATTCCGTACTGTATTTAGTGATTGAAAAGAGGTATCTACGTTAAGCATTACGTAGGATCACATAATTAATTTGAATGATGCAGTTTAGACTTATAGCACTATTTTTAAGATAGACTGAGAAAGTACTCAAATTAAATTACAAATAAAAGAGGTTATAGCCAATTAAAATTAGAAGTTTGCTACAATATTTTAGCATCTTACACATTCCCCCCCTCTTTCAAAGAGAAAAAGGCAGAGCAATAGAGAAGCCTTTTTGAGAGAAAAAGCATTATGGCAGCAAAATATGAGAGAATAAATAAAATTATCTTTTGAAACTAAATTTAACTTTTGAACAATTAAAAAATTATACCTCATAAAATTTTTAATTGAATGACAATTTTAAGCACTATATTCTTTAAAACAATTGCACATTTTTAGAGTCCTATTAAGATTCCAGTAAAATCTGTAAAAAGTTCTTGTTCCTGGAACATTCACTCTGGTGTTGATAACTGAAGATTACCCAAAAGTTTAGTTTTTCTAATTTTAATAAAATAATATAGTACTTTTCTGTTATCAGGACTGGATTCAGAAATGTAGGTATGTATGTAAATATGTGTGTATGTCTGTTAAATTTACAGAAGTACAAATAATTTAGAGTATGGAAATGTAAAAGAGAATAAAACTAGAATTTACGGCATCTGAATACTTTAAATATAATCCTTTCTTTTGAACATTAGTATGAATGCATAGACGACTTATACCACTGTCAAAACTGAATAAAACCACTGACAAATGATAAACGTTAAGTCACGAAATAATATTAAACCACAGCTTTATTTCGATTTTTAATTTGTAACATAATAATGGTAAGAAACTAACATTTTTTAAGTAGTGGACTTTCTTTTTAAATCATTATTTTTAAAATAAGTCCACGCAAACACTACCAACAGTTCGCATTTTAAAAATAAATTTTAGACTTATAATGAATGCATGCTACAGTAATTATTTTATGACAACATACATTTAGTCATTTATTTATCTTTAAATTTCGATACATTTAAATTTTCAACTAAGAAATCGGCATTTTTCTTAATTTTAATCCTTTAAATATATTATAACAAATTTATCTACCATCAGCAACACTATCTAAACTGAATTAGTACAGAAATAAAATGAGATAAAATATTCCATTTCTGCAAATGAATAACCAAAGTAAATAACATTAATAAAAATACAACAATAAACGATCAAAGAAGAACAACCGCCTTATAGAAAATACATGTTTTGGAAATGCCGACACTTTGACAGCACTGTCAACTTACCTAGAAAGTAATCTAATGCATGCATTTACTACGTCATAAATCATACAAATTTCAGAACTAAAATCAAATTTCTGACACAATTAAATATAACGCTTGGTGCTATATTGTTAAAATTATCGCTATGGAAAATAAACATTAAACAAAAACTTAGCGACTGACGTATAAGAAAGCTTTACTTCATTTCATTATGAAAAACTTAATAACAGGAAAGACCTTGTTTGAAGGATATGTTGGCATTGCTCTTAGCACCGTTTAAGCGGGAAAATAAAATCTTAATTTTAATACCCGACAAAAAGCCAAAAGTTTCTTATTGAGTTTCTTATTCTTATTATTTATTTATTTCTTATTGGGAACTTATTGGAGAACGATAAAATCATGTATTGCTTGAGCTATAAAAATAGAAGAGTTCGCTTGGAAATATATATATATATATATGTGAGATTTTACAGTAAAAATTAATCGGTTCATTATTAATTTAGGTAAAGACGCGAAGGTATTTTCCTAAGCTCAGAAACCTCTCGAAAGGTGAACCGCAAAAGTGATTTAGAATTGCTGAATTACATTTTGAACATTTATTAGTATTACATAGATCTTAAAAATACCTGAAGGGAGATTTCGGATAGTACAGAATGGCCTCAGCGCGCAGCAGTTCTTTCTATTTAAAAAAATGTAAATAAACAATTAGGCAAAGTAACAAACTCGTGTTTGGTGTTTATTTTAACCAAAGACTGATTCTGGGTTAAAATCCACTTCAAACACAAGGTTGTTGCTTTGCCTAATGCCGCCCATATGGGAAAGTAGTTAGTGACTGCCTGCCATGCCGAAGGAAGCCGGGTTCGATTCTTGGAGAAGTCATGGATGTGAATCAAGTATGACCCTTTCTAGGAGACAAAAGTGGCCCGCCTGTTAGGAGACAAGGGTGTCTCCGTAATAAAGTGACCACCACTTCCTTAGTAGTGGCCAACGCCTACAAAGGCTAGTGCTTGTCATTACAAATAAAGAAATGCTTTGCCTAATTGGATGTTTTACATTGACATATTTCTCTTCTGTCTTGAATTATAAACATTTTTTTTTTTTTTTTTTGTTAATTAAATAGAGAAGTTAGTGAATATAGGTGTTTAATCTGCGTTCACATTAGTCTATTTTCACAAAAAAATGGAAACGGGGAACAAAACGCTTTCCCTGTGCGTCAGTTCACACCAAGCGGAAACTTTCGCATTAAACGCTTTTGTCTTTTGTACGCTCACACTGATAATCACAAAGCTTATCGACCTCTACGGTCTGCTCTCACTGGATGAAACATCTGCTTTGGCGGTTATACTTGGAATGGCGAGTTAGGCCTGTAGGCTTGGTAATTAACGTCAAACATATCTTGTGGGTGTTATTGTATCTTAATTATATCTTTTGGGCTTGGTAATTAACTCCAAACATACCTTGTGGGCTTTCAGTAAAGCGAGGAGAAACAGCGTTTATTTCATTCAATAATTTTTTATTTTATGAATGAAAGCTAAGGAGAATTGTGTGGAATATATTTTAAATAACCTACCAATCTTATAGTTTATTTGTATTTGGTTAAAGAATGAATTTAAACTGCTAAAAGTAAGGAATATTAAAGAAATAACCCAAGTGAAAACATTCAATTTCAGAGGAACAATTCAAGGAAAACATTTAAAGGCGTTGGATACTTATTCTTTTTACTTCAATTATGAGTAAGTATAACTAGAATTATATTTTATTCCATTATGCGCTATTTCTATTGTAATGCTTCTCGGGATCTCCAATCGTAATCTTGCTACTAGTACCTACTATAAAGAGTATAAACCAGTAAATAAAAGTAAGAAAAATTAGCATTAACAAAAATTGAGAAAATAAAGGTGTTAAATTTTTAACACCGCACCCGAAGGGGAAAAGACCAGTAATTAAAAAGTCATTCAATAAAGTCAGGATAAAAAGAAATCGGTGTAGGACAGAGTTTTTAAAAGTCATGAGTGGGGATAAAACCGGCGATCTAGAAGTCCGAGAATTTCATCTGTGCTCGTTACCGTTGAACTGCGGTTTCTCCGTTGACTCTCAAACACTTTTCGGTACAGCACGCTCATATACAAAAAGTAAAGGCGATGAAGCAAAAGTCGCCAATCACAAGATTCTGTAAGCCTACGTTTCCTGCTTTAACTAATCGGAGCAATCAGCAGCAGAACCGGTCTGTAGGCTTTGTTAATATGCCGCTCACACTAGATGGCTCTTCATATCGAAAACTTAAAGAAAAACATGCATTTTTGTGTGGCATTTGTCTTCCTAGGGTTACATTTTAAAATTCAAATGGATCCAGTATCTCTTAGTTAAAAACATATTTTACCTCTTACTTTACGTGTAAAGATAAATAAAAGGTAGTGACATACAATTCCATCAATGGTATGCAAGTAATTTAATTGAGGCGATGAGCTTGAACGATGTCGAAAATATCTTAATTACTTTTGCTTGACACTTTGTCAGTTCGATTAATTTCTAGCCCTTGTTGAACCATTTATTGAAAAGAGAACACTAATTTTCATCAAAAATGTGACAGAAAGGCGTCGTTTGACGACGTACCAGGAAAAGATCATTTTTTGTCTAATTTATTTTATTTATCAATTTTGTTGAATTATAATTAAAAGTTTTTAATTACATATTTTGATTTCAGGGAATGAGATTTCATGAGGTAATAATCTGTTATAATTTTACATGATATATGCAGTTCTTTCTTTAATAAAATTGATTTAACAATGCAATAAAGAAATGTGATTTATTATAACGCATGTGTGATTTTTAAGGTTACCAAACAAAGTTTGAAAAAAATTGAGAAAACATTTAAGCCTTATGTACACTTTGAACAACAACAACAGCAACGAAAAGACAGTTCTACTTCTCCCGTTCTACCAAGAAGAATGAAGGAATTAACTTGTGTTTTTTATGTGTCAGAAGAGAGACTAATATATTATATTCGATTAATATACAGAATCATTCAAACATAAGTATTTCGGCACAAAATGGAACCTTTTCTGAAATGGCATATGGATATTTTTTCATATTTCAATTCTATAACTCAATTTATGACAGGGGGGACAAGTTTTGTAAAACTCGCACAAGTAGTCTTTAAAAATGCGACTTTCAAAATTTTAGCTCTTCAGCCTTAATTGAGTTTGGTTTAATTCTCTCTTTTTTTTATTAAAGTTACTTCATTTCTTCTTTCACAGTTCAAAATTTATTTTCAATCCAAATAAACTTCTCAGATACTTGATTTGTTTTTTAGATTTGTTAATTTTGTAAAGGTGTTAAATAAAGTAATGCTTTTCGTTATGTATTAATTATTATTAATTTTAAACTTTTGTGAGCTCTTATAAATATAATAAATTTGTAAATTTGGGTAATTTTTATAATTTTTTAAAAACATTTTTGAATCATAACGTATAAAATTTTTACCACCAACTTAAAGTCGATATATTTCTAGGTAAACTTGTAAAAAAGTAGAAATTTTTAATAAAAATTTACATATGAATAAACAAAATATATGGTAACCAAGATACATATGAATTTATATATTGGCTTAAATAAATATATATATAATAATATATTATTATATATTTATGAATTTGTATATTTATATAGGTGAAAAATTTTTTAACATAAGTTAAAATAAAGTGCAATGAAAAGTGTAAATACCAAATAAGCGAAATTATCACTAAATGAAAATAGTTAAAATAAAGTGCAATGAAAAGTGTAAATTTTCATTTAGTGATAATTTCGCTTATTTGGTATTTACACTTTTCATTGCACTTTATTTTAACTTAAGTTAAAATAAAGTGCAATTACTTTTCACGCGTGAGTGTTGATTTTTTTTTATGTAATTCGATAAATATGTTGAAAAATATCACAATGTCATGTTAATTTCTTTTCAGATTTGAAAAAAAAGTACTTAATAATAATCAAACTATGTTAAATACATTTTTAATGTTCCTGTTTATAGCTGGTATCTTCGTTTCTTAACATACAATGATATATGCCAGGATTTAAACTATATAATTTGAACGTTTTAGGTAATTGCTTTTATAATTTTCATGAAAAGTAAGAAATCAGTTGTTAGTATTTTTATGAATTGTAAAGGTGCTAAATAAAGTAATGCTTTTCGTTATGTATTAATTATTAATTTTTAAGTTTTGTGAGCTGTTACGAATATAATTTGTGCATTTGATCAAGATAAACTATTCTTTTATTAAAAATTGTTTGCATAAGCTTACAAAATTCTGGGCAATATAGCGATAAAAATAAGTAAAATATTTACATAATTGAACATGTGGAAAGACGTATGCAAAAATTTACATAGATATATTTCTGTAATTCATCTTAATTCAAGGCAATTTCTTTGAGATTCATAGATATAAAACACGCATAAACTGAAATCATTAAATTCAGTTAAATCTGTTCTATTTTATTAATATTTATTTTCTTGTCATAAGATTGTTGGTTCTGAAAAGGATCTATTTAAAACTTTTATTTTTAAAAAATGCAGCCTGTGACTAATTTTAGATAATTATTTGTTAGTAATTTCAGGTTTCCTAAATATATAATGTCCCTTTGTAATCTATTAGAAACAGCTATACAGCGGTATTGTTGTACTGTTGTAATTTTAATAAAAATAGCATTTTTTTTTTTTTTTTTTTTTTTTTTTGTATTTTTTATTCAATATTAGACAAAGACATTTTCTCATTACATTTAGAAATTTCAGGTCAGAAAATCATTAGAAATAAGTTAGAATAGAATTTAAATAAGCTTTTAATTTTTTTAATAGAACTTGGAGATACACAGAGCTGAGCAACTATCTAAATCCCCGAACCCCTAATTAGCTGTCGCTTTTGATATGTATCAGGCAAATCTATTTGCTGTTTATTTTTATCTCTATTTGTTTAGTATTTTAGATTTTCTGATTCCATGAAGTTATTTTATTTAATGTAGGTGAATCAAAATTAACATTTTTCTCAAGATCTCATAAAAAAAAATTCTAAAAATTGATAAATGGATAAAAGTTAAAATATGTGTTTTTTAATTGAAATTAAGAATTATTTAAATTTTTAAAGCATGCCAATAAATGCTTTAAAAAAGAGGGGAAAAATGAAACCCTATTTGCACCAAGTACCATTCTCCTGAAATAGCTATTTGAACAACTGCTATAGCCAATAAAAAATATGTGAATTTCTGTTTTAGTGTATTACAACATAAAGCTAAAGTATTAAGCATACTTAAAATAAAATAACTTTCTTTCCTATCTTATAAATTATCTCTTTCGCTTAGCTGGACTTCGAATGTACAAGGGAATGCTAAATTTCACCTTTTTTCCTGAGGAACTGAGGTTTCTCACTTCTATCATTTTGTTCGCATCATTTTCATGTTCTTAATTGGGGACGTGTTAGTTCACTTGAATTTACAGCTAGAAATTGAACTGAGATCATTTTTTCTGCACAAGCTTAGCAAATTCTGTAAGCTTTTCGAAACTACTGCATTTTTAAAAGTAGTCTTTTTCTGAAATATACCTTTTTGATTTAAAACAGATAGCATGATTTTTAACAAGGATGAATTGTCATTAATTTTTATTGAATTATTTCAATGAATTTTTCAATTCGGATGATTAACTGTGATTTAATTTCGTACATTTTTTCAAAATTTAATTCCTTTTTAAATTATTTTTAAAACACGCATTCATTGGAATTATTAGATTTTTATGAAACTACAAACATGTACATATCAAGAATTCTCCTAAGCATGCACCTTTATTATCATGAACTCCAATGGCTTGTTATAATAAATCATGAAATGTGTCTACGGATGTATTTATTTCCCGACAGGATATCGTTTTGATTACTAATACACAGGGCAGTTTTGTTATTTACTCAAAAGTAAATGAGGACAAGAGAAATTAAGAGAAATTTTCCGGATTGGCAGGGGTGCTTCCTTGTCCCATGATCATAATTGCAGAATTCATGCAGCAAAAATTTATAAACGCATAGAAAAGAGATATTTAGTGACATTCAAGACAAGTGAAAAAAATAATAATGAATAATTATAAAAAAGCGCAATTAATGAAAAAATAAACTGATGTTAAATGTTTTAAATTCATCATCTTAAAATTTTCATCATTAAGATCGTCATGAATTCCTCGACGTTCGGTCTAATTTTTTACCTGTAAGGGATGTTCTCTTCGCAGCGTACTTTCATGGTGTAATTAGAAGCACATCCATCTAGCGTCGGAAGGTCCAAAATTTAGAATCCCAGCAAAGGCATCGGTTGTTTTTCATGTTTTCCGGCTTCAAAAGCAGGTAGTGGACTACAATTCCTCACCAACAGAATTTGACAACTGTAACTCCTCCTTCCCTGTCAACTTTCAATTGAGAAGGAAGTAAAAAAAATTCTCTCTCCTTACCGCATGTCTACATAGTAAATTGGAAGCAAATCCTATTGGTAATTCGTTAGCCCAGCTTTCGAATCTAGCTGCTAAATTTCCATGCTTCTTACTCTGAAATAAAGCTCGTAACTCTACATACCCCGTAGAATAAAGATGGAAAGATTCTATGCCTCGCCGCTGGAAAGTTTCTAAACCACGCCTTTTCATAACATACACATATTATTATTACATTTACACATATTATCTCCTATTTCAAAGACAAAAACTTTTATAAAAGTACTCCAAAAATATTCTTTTATGAAATTTCTATCTTTAAGTTATAAACTGAGTTTTATACGTGTGTGATGTTAGCACCTTTATGCGAGGATGCACTAATAAAAATTTCTCTCCTAGTGATTAATAGTTAACTTTTACAAAGGTGTCGGCACCTTTGTGTTCGGGCGTCGTTATGCGCGGTGACATTTATGTCAGGTCACGGTTATGTAGCGTTCTGTTGCAGCATCTGAACAGCTGAAACTAGAACACGTGTCATATGTCAATTAGAAATACGATTGTAAATCATGGTTCGCATGGGTTAAGTACGATTTTATAAGAACATATATTAATTTGAAGTTCCGGGAAGTAGTCCACTCTACTTCGTTGCAGGTAGCATGAGTCAGGCGTAATAATAAGCAGTGGGATGTTTGTTAAAAACATTAAAATTTTTCCGTGTGTGAAAGGCTGAAATTTGCCGCCTTAAAATGACGCTAATTGCTACAAAAGAAGAGAATTAGTTGGATACGCATACTTTTCTTGTAGGCATGGTTCGTGATTTTGAATTGAAATTATAAGTGCTTTGATGATGTACAATAGTGTAGTAAAAATCATGAACAGTTTTGGAAATGTATATATATTGAGGATTACGATTTTTAAATCAGTGTGTAAAGCGATATTCCTTATAAACCAAGGAGCATTAGCTATTTTCCTAAGGACTTAATTTTCCAGAATTTGAATTTTATAGAGATTTGAATTGTATAGAGATTTGTTTACATAGATTTGATCTCGATGTGTTGCAGGCATACAGTAAGGCTGGACGGGTTATTTTTATCCAATATAAATTTATTATATAGAGAAAGGCTGCTATGTTTTCCGAGAAGAGTTTTTAAGTTAGCTATGGAAATATTAAATTTATTTTTAAGTTCGTCAAAATGAGGTCTAAAAGTGAATATGTGGTAAAGTATGATGCTAAGGTATGTGATTTCTTGCTTCTAGTGTATTTCTTTTTCAAATACCACGGGAATAGATAGTAAATCGAATGACTGACCGTTGTCAAATAAAATCGCATTTGAATTGTTTACATTAGTGGAAATTATCCAGTCTTTAAGCCATGCCTCTAGCAAACCAAGATAATGCTGAAGTTGACAGTGAATATTTTGAAAGGCCTGTGTGAGAATATTTGTATCGACAGCAAAGAGAGGTAACTGAATTATAGGGTTATATGGGATGTCATATGAATGTAATAAAAACAAGAAAAACACTGAGCAGTGTTGATGCGTAACACCTATATAGGATAGATCGTAGATCCATATTGAAGAGGAAGCAATCTGACTGCGCAGTATGCTAATATGTTGAGTTCGTAATATCTAAACTTGAGAAAGAAAAAGAACTTGACAGTCGAGGTCAAGTTCTTGACTGTCGAGGTGGTTTTAATTCCATTTTTATTTTCCATTTGACGTTTGTGGCCACAATCACTTGACACACTACTCGTGCCTATTCAAGAACATTTATACTTTTGATATTTTTGCGATAGGAAGCGGAGCACAGCGAAATTACGTCCAAGCAGTTCACAGCGAAATTACGTCCAAGCAGTTCACAAGCTGAAGTCAGTAGTTATCCAATATGAAAGCTCGCCAAGAGGAAGGTTTGGGTTTAATTTCGAAAAGTTTTAGTTTCCAAGAGTTATGTCATCGGTTTTGCGCAGTTCATGCAAGATGGAATGATTTAGAAATGACGCAAAGAAACAGAGAGGGAGAATTAAAGGGTTATCGTTAGTTTAAATTATAATTATGATTTACATATTTTTTATATTACATCTATCTATATATATATATAATAGAGGACCTAGAGCTCAATCTTAGGATACACTTGTTTTAGTCGGGCTCTGCGAAGTCGGCCTCTCCTCTCTCTTTCATGCATTTCCAGTGTGGACGATTAAACATCTCTCATATAGAAAAGAAGCGTAATTCGAATTAGATTATCTGGAAAATTAAGTTTCATTTGTATAGGCCATAGTGCTAGACTCGGTAGAATCCTTTTATGATATCAAGAAAGGCCGCGCCTGTGGGTAGTTTGCTATTAAGTTCTTCAGTAATTGTGTCGACGACACGAAGGAGTTGTTGTGTAGTGTTATGTTTCGCCTCCTATCCAAATTGCTCGTGTCAAGGAAAGGCAGGTTATGGAACGGTGATTTGAATGTACTTTAGTATAACATTTACTAAAATTTTTGAAAACGAGTTAAATAAGCTAATGGGTCGATAGTTTTGAAGAAAGGTGCTGTTTTGATATGGGTTAAGAAAAGTAATTTAAATTGCATGTTTCCAACAACTAGGAAAAGTAACAGAGTCTGAGGAGGGCGTTAATAATTTTTCTAATGGAAGTGATATATTTTACGGGCATATCTTTAAGGGCATATTAAATAGATTTTTAACATATTATACTATAAAATAGATTTTTTTATATTATACTTCCTTTTAGCTTCAGGAGTTTTGAATTTCTTGATAATATTCTCTTCCAAAGTAGGTAGGACAACAAAGGTAAAATTTTCGGTAAGGGAGAGTATAGGTAATTGTTAACTGTTTTCTTAACATGTGTAATTAAATTATTATTGTTAAGTGTTGGATTATGTTGAATTGTTGGCTATAGATTGTCTACAAATGCGTTAGCTTTGTCTTCATCACTGCAAGATCAGTGATGACAAGAAATGGGAGGATAGGTGTATGTTTTTGTGTTATGAGTGAAATATCTAATAGGGAATTACCTTTCATTAGCAGACTGTTTAAAAAAAGTGGTCCATTTCTGCTGCTTAAATTTATCGATATTATTTTTAGTTTGGCTGTTTAAGGTAATGTATTATCTTTTAATAGCGGGATCATACGCCCTTTGGTAGTGTTTACATATTCTGTTATGCATTTTTATATTTCCGTTACGTAGTTTGATATTCGCGTATAAAATGGTAGATTGAAGGGAGTTTGTGTGTCAAGATTTGTTTTAAGGAAATACTGACGACATGACCGGAATTACTGGAAATACCGACGACATGACCGGTTCAGAGAGAAATATAAAAATGCATAACAGAATACGTAAACACTGCCAAAGGGCATATGATCCCGCTATTAAAAGATAATAACATTGCCTTAAACAGCCAAACTAAAAATAATATCGATAAATTTAAGCAGCAGCTTTCGCCAGAATTTCAATTTCATTTTTAAGTCTTGAATGTTGTTAATTTTGGGAATTCTTTTGATCATGGACTCATTAATACTTGTGAATTTTTTCTATCTGGGAATATTAGTGCTTTCCTAAATTGGTGATAAAAAGGAATGAAGCTCAATATAAAGGCAAACTGGATAATGTTTCGATAAAATTGTTGAATGTACTTTAATCGAACAGTTATGTGAGATATTCGTAAGAGGAAAAAGTCAAATATTGCAGAAGTATTATAATGATAGTGAGTATGAGGATTTGGTGCTATTGCAATGAAATGCTTAGATTGTATGAAGACAAAAATTCTTCAGCTTCTGTACTTACAAAGAGCCAGATACCAGCTAAGATGTTTGGTGCTGAAATAGCCGCTAATGATAATGTATGAATTAATTTTCAAAGGATAACTCAGTTCCGCATAATCAGTAATATTACTGGGTGACATATACAGGGTAATCTTTTTTAAAGTGAAAGTGTTTGGAGCGCCCTGTAGCGCGATCTAATAGCCGAAATGGCACCAAACTTGGTATTTAGACTAATCAAGACATGGGAAATAGGATTCCGTGAAAAAGAGTTTTAGTTCCAAAAATCGCTGCTGGGCATTTTGTGGTGCTGCTGTAGCTTACAATAATGAGAATTAGCATAAAACACGGGTGTCAAAGAAAAATGCAAATGTTGTGCGATGACAGCGCCAGTAATAGGGCCTATAAAAGCAAGTAGTAGACAGCTCCGACAAATAATCTCAGCTGAAGTAAACGAGCTTCAGTGGACATGCCTCTCTCGTTACCGGAACGTGCGTTACTGGTGAAGCTGTATTACATGAATCAATGTAATGCATCCGCAGCTCTTCGGGAATTTCGAACCAGAAAAAAATTACGAAAGGGGCCTTTATCGCTGAATGGTCTTAAGAAAATGATTAAGAAGAAGAAAGGAAGTTCGAGGAAATGGGGTTAAGAAGTTCGAGGAAATGGGGTTACTGATCATTCGCGCTGGGAGAGGACGTAAACCAGTATCAGAAGATGTAATAACTGATGTGGCAACTGCAATTGTCGAAGGATCGCAGGGAACCATTGCTGGTACTAGCAGCGCCCGGGGTGTAGCTCGACAATAGGACATGAATTATTCCACGGTATGGAGAGTTTTGCTGCGCGTTATTGGATTTTACCCCTACAAAATCAGCCGCTTGCACGAACTGAAACCAAGTGATTATGATAACGGAGTGACATTCGCTCTATCGTTTCTTGCCAGGGTAGAAACTGATGATGCTTTCCCATGGCACATTCTGTGGGGAGATGAGTGCCATTTTTATCTCAATGGGTCCGTAAACACACAAAATAGCCGAATTTAAGCTTCTGAGCAGCCCCACACCGTGCACGAAATCCCATTAAATTCCCCAAAAGTCACTGTTTGGTGTGGTTTCGCAGCCGAATTCGTAATTGGGCCATTCATTTTTGAGACCATCACTCCGACCCCAAACGAGCACCATAAATGCAGAAAGGTACCACGAAATGCTGCAAACGCTTGTTATTCCACAACTTCAGTAAAGAAACCGTCTCCAACAGACAATCTTTATGCAGGATGGTGCTCCACCACACATTAGTAATAAGGTAAAGCAGATGTTGCGCCAAAACTTCACTGATGATAGACTCATAACTCGCAGTTTTCCAGTTGCATGACCGTCTCTTTCTCCTGACCTGACGCCATGCGATTTTTGGCTCTGGCTGTATTTGAAATCTCAAGTTTATGTTGGTGGAGTATCAAATTTGTCTATTCTAAAGGACAACATAACAAAGACAGTGCGGAATATTCCTCGTGATATGTTACATACGGCTGGGGAGAACGTTGTGCACAGAATGCACGGTGTTATTTCTGAGAGCGGTGTTCACATTGAATGTGGTCTAATTCCTCACCGGGGAAGTTAATGTATTCAATAAACATTAATAATTTAACTGTAAGATTGTATGTCTTGATGTTCCGTGTCTTGATTAGTGTAAATACCAAATTTGGTGCCATTTTGGCTATTAGATCGCGCTACAGGGCGCTCCAAACACTGTCACTTTAAAAAAGACCACCCTGTACATGTTTCCTTGTAATATCTTGTCTAATTTGGAAGTTCTTGAGGGCTAGAATATTGAAGAACTGTGTAGCAAATTATTGCAGAGATCTATTCTATAAGAGTCTAAAGAAGGGTTAAATTTACCCTTTATTCCAACTCAAAATAAATGAACAGATGGCCCCTTCTCGGGATTTCAGTAAGCCTCCACTTGGTATTTAACTTAAGATAGAAAAAAAGAAAAAAAAAACTAATCTAATATTAACTAAAATAAACCAGCGCATAGAATCAACTAACAGAGTTGGCCCTTATTTAAGATCATCAGCGGATACTAGCAGGCACGTAACAATGTGGCCGAATAGTAGTAGTAAGATTAGCAACAACGTTGACTGGAAGGCAGAACATGCTGTCCATCTACGCTCTACTAAGTATTCTAGTGAAGTGATTTAGAGTTCAGATTAAATACTTGTTTCTATCTCATTTCTAAAACCTCATTCTGGCAAGGAAATGTAGGTGGAATACGAGAAAGGAAAGGGTTGTTCCAAAATAACTATTCAAAAATTAAAATAAACCTCTATATCCTAAAGTAATGTTTTTGTTGTCTGTTTGAAGGGTGTTAACTCTGATTTTTAAGGAATGTGCATTACACTTATTCCAAAAACAAGGAATGTTTTTACGTATATATGTGATAGTACCAATGGTTCCGCCAGTATGCCTCTCTGTCCTATAAGTTTGATAATTAGGAAGTAGTACACTAGAAGAAATTTTGAGATGCGTTTCTTGAATGAAGACTAGATTTTAATCTTCAATAAGATCGATAAGTTCTTTCTTGCCATAAAGGCCATTAGCAGTCCAAGACATGATAGATCTACTTCTGTTCTTGTGCTCTTGAGGATATTAGACACGCTCGGATAAATTTTCTAGGTGATATGAAATAACGCCTGTTTTATGTCTTACTAATATTCCATAGCATTTTCAGAAAAGAAAAGTCAAATAAATCTAACAGTGGAGCAACATTTCTCTAGTTGATCTTCATATAATTTACACTGATTTGAAAAATGACCTTCTCCACTGGATTGCGTGTGCAGTACAGCAAGCTATGATAAAAATTTCTGACAGCGAAAACATTACATTGGTTCCGGAATCTTTCTTCGGACTTCAGTTTTGATATTCAGGTTGTAAGGTTTATCCAAAGTTTTTAACAGTTATCTTTATTTAAAGCTACTTTCCTGTCCTTCCTAATTTCAGCTTACAATTTCTTATAAGAATATGTTTTTAGAATCGCATTTAATACAGATGAGTAAGAGTGGTATATAGTAAGTCGAAGTTCCACTGACTTCGTTAGAGAGGCTCAGAGTTTCTGACTAACACGCGTTCGCCTTTTGGCTACGTCTCTCTCTAAGCTATTACTAAGCTCGGCCGTATTTCAGGTCCTTGATAGCTTCTCCAGCTTATTTAATATTTAGGGGTCAACTACTTAGAATTTTGATAGGTTCGGCTGTATCGTTTTTGTTAAGCATTAGTTAAGTTTAATTTCTTATTACTTTGGGTTCAAGCCCAAGTGGAGGCTTTGCTGTACGCTCTGAGAAAGGAGCCAACTGTTCAATTCTTATTTTGAATAATAAAGGGTAATTAACCCTTCTTGAGTTTTACGTCTCTGTTCCCGAACTCAAGCGATTATTCGCTTATCTATTCACGAAGTTCCTACACATTTAGCTGTTAGATAAAAGGTTTGAACCTCACAAGGGCCATATTGTTGGGCCTTGCGCAGTGACACTGCGTTGTGTAAGCGCAGTGTCACTGCGTTGGGTAAGCGCAGTGACACTGCACTTGGAGATACAGTGGAACATCGAGATACGAGTTTAGTTTGTTCCAGCTTTCAGTTCGTATAGGGAATTTCTCATATCTAGAAACAAACACCCCCCTGAAAATAATGGAAATCCACTTAATCCGTTCCGCACCATCCCGAAATATCAACATATAATTCAATTTTCCTAAAAAATAACACTGGTAAATAATACCTGGTGTTTTTCGGAGAAGGTTCAAGTACAGATTCTTAGCCTTAGCACAAATGATAGCTTCCGATACTGAATCGCCTTTGAACTGTTTCCTCGTTAATTCACACCAGCAACAGCTTTTCAACATCTTCTAGGAGTTTTCGACTGGTGCTTGGAAATAACGGTAACTCCTTTGTCCACATCAAGTTTCTTAATTTATTCCTTCTTCTTCAGAATAGTGCAGATCGTCGATATCGAGAGGCCGTAAGTCTTCGCCAATTCCGTCCCATTAACACCACGCTTATGTATATCTATGATTCCTTTATTACTTTCAACGGCCATGCCTTCCTTCGTTTTCTTTACGACACTATCTGAGCCAACAATATTCTTGGGAGGCATCGTGAAATATTTTCACGTTAAATGTAAAAACCAATTAACTCACAAGCGCGCAAACAAGTAGATCAAAGAGCACTGAGTGATCTGACGAGAGGATTTCTTTAGTCGACCCGGATCAGAAAACATGCCACGCATGCCAACAATTTGGCTCATTATTCGAGTCAATGTTCTTATTTAGAGACGAAGTTTTCGTACATTCCTTGTATATCAAATTTCTCGTATATAGAGGTGCTCGTATTCTCGGGGTTCCACTGTATATTATAGAGGAAGGAGTCTATTTCCTATTTAATTCATTAACCGTCTCCTATATGTAGACTTGAATCTAGCAATGAGATTGTGAATGATTTCTTTGGGGATTCCTGTGAATGCCAGACCTCTTGTTATGACTTTGAGCACCTTATCTTCAAGCAATTTCTAGGTATGAGCTTGAACACTACTAAAATCTACGAGGTTCCTGATTTGTATGTGAACGTTGGAGTTAGGTGAGTTAATTGAGCCGGTGAGTTATTTTGGCCGTTGAGTTAACCAATAATTCTTGATCCAGATTTTTATCATTATCAACAACTACACTTGTTCTACTTCTAGATTTTGAAATTGTCTTGAAAAAGGAATACTAAACATTTGCGTAACTAAGTTTCGTTTCTTTGCATATTTTATAGGAGTGTGGATGGTCTTTCGGCTTGAATTATGAGAGTTTATATCAAACTGTTGAAAAGGCTTGGAACCATTAGTCATAAACTCTTCAAACTGATATTTCGCTTGAGTATGAACTTCCAGTATTAAATGCTTGAATTGATGTTTTGTGTGCTATTAGCATCTGTATATTTGAAGGGATATTTATGATAAATGTAGTTATTTGTGTCTCGAAATTATATGATTGTTTGCTGTTAATTTCTAAAAGCAAATCTTTGATAAGAATATCAATTTCTCGCAATTACTAATCGGTACTAATTACAATCTCACTCAATTAATACTAATTACAATCTCGCAATTACTGCATTATTTTGACTGTAAGGCTAATTCTGTGCCGCAAAATCAGAACTGTTTGACAGTGCTGCCTCCATCTGTATCATTAAATATACAGCGTTCATGAAAATTCACGTTAAGTTACCTCTAATGTATTAAAGCATAATTCCTTCAGAAGAGAACGATTAAATTATAGCATAAAATCCGTATCTGTGACTTCACTGAACTCAAACTCAAGAAAAGTTTTACATTTGATCGATTATCTCCAGAACTGACAGACAGATTTTAATGAAATTTGGAACGAACATAGGTTGACGAAATAAATAAATAATAATAATAAAAATAAAAAAAACATACCATATAACAGTCATGTACACATTCAAGATAGAGGGTTCGGCTAATCGAAACAGGAAGTTCTAAACCGAAATTGCAAAATCGAACGAAAAAAGAAAGCTAATACCAGGTATGAATTCATCTAACAGTCACAGTGTTATCGTAAAGCGACTTTATACCGAAAATGAGACAGTTTTATGCAACTCTCTTGTAATCGCTCTTAGTACTGCAGCAATTTTGGATATACACTGCTCAAAACAATTAAAGGATATTGCGGTTTTAGGTGGATCTTGTGGCTGGGAAACTTTTTAGCTGATTGACACATGGTCGACAGACGTAGTAGGTTATATGAGAATAAATTACACATGTTTGGCAGAAAAAAATGCATTTTATTGCGCATTTGTGTACAAAAGGAAAAAAACACCATCTGTGCATATGAGAAAAAAAGAATAAGAAAAGGTGTTTTCTTCAAAGGAAATCATTTTTAGTAGGGGGTATGGTTTCCACGGACGGCCAGCAACGTTGAACACCTTTGAGGCATGGAGTCAATGAGGCTATTAATCACAAGTTGGGGTATTCTGTCCCACTCTTCCAGAAGAGCTCTTTCCAGTTGTTGGAGAGTTTGTGGGGGTGGTTGGCGGCCAGCAACTCGTCTTCCTAGACCGTCCCAAACGTGCTGTATTGGATTCATGTCTGGAGAACACGCTGGCCATTCCTTTCGTACGATTCCTTCCTCGAAAAGGAAATCCTCCACCAGGTTAGCACCATGGGGCCTGCAGTTATCGTCCATTAAAATGAAAATGTCCATAAAAAAGCGTAAGGGACTACAATAGGCCTGAGGATCTCATCCCTATATTGGCAACCAGTCAGAGGTCTATCTCGAATGATGTAGAGGTCTGTGCGCCCGTCAATGGAGATGCCCCCATACACCAACACTCTCCCACTGCCAAATCTGACACTTAACGCAGGATTATTTCTACTGCCACGGTCCCTACAGATGAAAATACGCCTATTATCAGGATGAACAGAAAAACGGGACTCGTCAGAAAAAGAACATTGCTCCATTCATTTCTCCTCCAGTTCACATGCTCTATTGCCCACTTCCTGCGGTCGCGACGATGCCTTGATGTTAGTCTAACACATACCATAGGTCGGCGAGCATACAGACCTACACCATGGAGCCGGTTTCAGACAGTCTGAGTTGAAACCGTGGTGCCAGTAGCCGAGCGAAGGTGCTGTTGGAGAAGAGTAGCATTCATATTTCGGTGTCTCCGAGCCGTTAACACTAAATAACGATCTCCATTGAGCGTTGTTGCCCGTTTACGACCTTGCCCTGGTCTTCGGCCTGCACTTCCAGTTTCCAAAAAACGGTTCCAGATCCTGGAAATCACACTTTGTGACACTCCAGTGGCTTGCGCTACTTCGGCTTGAGTTTGGCCCCATTCTAACCTACCAACAACTCTCCAAGCTTCTGAACCGGTTAAATGACTTCGCTGAGACATCGTACTCATCGAAACAAAGCAGTCACTGAATGCCGATCATCCTTGTCTTCATTGTCTTTTATTCAGTTGAAAGTCAAATTTCATTCGCTGTAGCTGAAGGGACGTTTTTGACGTCGAACTCAAAATTAGCATACTCCACAGCTTGAAAATCAGAAAAATTTGCATTTGTTATTCTCTTTTTCCATTTTCGGCAAAAAACATTTCGCTTATATCTTTATTTTATATAAAACTTACAATATCCTTTAATTGTTTTGAGCAGTTTAGCTTCTGGAGGTTTCAGAAGAGGAAAGGTGAGCTGTAGTTGCTCTTCTAAGAGTGTCCCAGACATGTCTTCTAGAATTTAGGACTGAAGATTTGGCTTACCGATTCATCTAATTAATATTCTAATTTTGCAGAATATCATCCACCAGATTAGGCCCATGTAGACTAATGCAGTGATTCCTGAAAATGAATCCCTGAAAAGGCAAACGATAGTCTCTATACTCTCAGAAGTCACAGAATATTCATAGAACAAAGCCATAAAGTGTGCGCTCATCCAACATGGTGCTTACTCAGAACTTCGAAAACAATCCGTTGTCATACTGGTCTCTTTCTATGATAATGGAGGGAACTAAGTAGCCATGGTTCTCTCCAGGTAGATACATCAAAAATTGGTGGCAGATCAAACCGGGATTCATCTACGAAGAGAAAGGCTTATCCCATTTATGCTTAATCCAAACCTGATTAGAGTCCTACGTTTTTCTGGTCAGGGGTCAGATGCCCTCAGTTCATTTTTATAGACAACTTCCCTCAGCCATTAATTTGGTGAAAGCTGTTCGAGAAAGTGAGGATACCGAATGAATTGAACAGCTAGATCTCTAGACAAAGCCTATAGAACACGTCCAAGAAGCTCTTGTGAAGACAATTCCTACCTGCTATTCCCTGTAAGAAATCTCTAGGACTTGAAATAATGTTGCTGCAGAAGTGGGACTGACTGCCGCAAGAACTCAAAAACTGCTTCATTTTCAATATTTGATTGCTGTATGTGTGGTAAAGGACACTATATTTCCCTAAACCTCCTTTTACGTTCATTCTTTTAACTTCTGTTTTAGATATTTTTATACCGATGATATATATTCTACGTAACATCAGTCTATGTCCATACGAACTTTTATTAAAATCTGTCTAGTTTGGGAGAAAATCAATGTGAAATGTTCTCCAGAAAATTCCCTTACTTTGGAACAAATGTAAAATGTGTAACTAAACAGACCTAATGTAAAATTCTCTTAATTTAGAACACCTGTGTGTTTACGCGAATTCATAAAAGTCTGTATAACATTATTTAAACTCATATAAGAAAATCTGAACTGTGAATTAATTTTAAAAACTATAATTTTAAGAAAAATTTATTTGGAATATATTTTGAGAATATTACTATAAATGTTTTACCCTTAATGGTGTGGTGTGGTGTATTTAATTATGACAAAGCACACAAGGGCTGTCTGCCTAAGGGAAGGGTTGCTTTTGTGGAGGAGGAAGTTCTAAGGGAAACTGGCTCGTATACACGTTACACATGGGGAAAACCACGAAAACACCCATGCAGCCAGCCCGTTCGCGGGATTCGAACATCGAACCGAACTACAAGTGTTCAGCGACTTTACCGCTCGGGCGCTGGTGGGCGTTTTACCCTTAATGTACAGTTGTTTAATAACTGGATTAAAAATTATCACTTCAATTTTAAATCTCTGATAGGAAATAGCTATAAGAAATAAATACGTTTAGAGGAACATGTCTTGACGAAATGTGAAACAGGTTTATAAATATAATAGAAAATAACGATAAGATCAAAGATTTAGGGCGAGAAGAGAAACATTTTTCGAATAGATTATTACATTAAAGATGTTACATTATAAGGTATTTCTCCCGCCTTCTTGGCATGCTTTCGTGGTGTAGTAGTTAGCACGCTCGACGCGTATTCGAGAAACCCGTGGTTTGAGTCCCGGCGAAGGTGTTGCTCATTTTCCATCTCCTACTTTCAAAAATACCTAATGTCTCTACAACATTATAGATTTCATTTTTTTAAATATTTATTGTGTTATTTTACGTAAACATACTTAAATATTTTAATATTTTTGTTTCATTTTTGCTATTAAGTCATATAATATATTGTTACGAAATGTACAGGAGAGGCAAGATAGCTTCCCCGCAAAGCAGTTTTAGGGTTGCCATAAAATGGCAAACTAATGCAAAGTTGCCACATTTGGCGAGAAATCGTCCGTTTGGCGACATTTGGCAATAGAATTGGCGATATGCCATGGACGGATGGAGAACCTTCTGGAACCAATTCTTACCGGTTTAGCCCAGAACGTTCTCGAACACCAGTCAAAAGCTATATAAACCCTGCTTGGTACGCGGAGAGTTAGTTAGTATCGAGTTGGTGTCTCGTCTAGCGAGTCAATCCCTGCGGAGTCGATCGCGTTGACAGCCGGCAGCGAGTGCTGAGTGGGTCGTCGAGTGCACCGAAAGAGTCTCGTAGTGTATCGTGGTTAGTGCATCGTCGAGAGATTGTGTTAAGCCCTGGGAACAACTGAACCGAAGAGTCGAAAGCCGGTGCTCTGTTGTGTCGTCGAGTGCATCGCGAGTTGTAGCGTGGAGAGTCTCGAGAGTACGTGGAGTTCCGAGAACGACTAAGCAGAGTCGGGAGCTGTATTCTGATGCTTTGCAGTGAAGCTGTCTCCACCGTTATTGCCTGATAGTGTGAAGGCTGTGTCGCTGATTGTTCCAGCGTGTTTATAGTAGATCTTCGACGACTGTAAAAGTGTTTTGGAGCTGTTCTGATTAATATTGGCTAAATAAAGTGTGTTTCGCTAATTCATCAAGAGTCGTCGTTATTACTCCAAATCCACACAAATCCCGTACGAACGGGAAGGAAGAAAATAACGTAACAACTGGTGTCAGAAAAAAAAGCGCAACAATATTTAATATTTTGTTGCGTAATAGACATTTTAATGTTATTTAAAATTTAAAAATGTAATTAAGATACATATTTGAATTAATAAATAAGTTTTCGTAAAATTCTCAATTAAAATTTTATATTGTAATTTTAAGTCGATGTCAAATCATACATTCAAAGATAATGTCAACCAAATTTAGTAAAGCACTAGCAGATTCACTGTGAACAGGTGGAATTGACATAAATCGCTTAATGTGTGCAAAAACCTGTTCTCGATGATTGGAAAATCTTTCTTGTAACAGTGACCAAGCAACGTCATGATTTTGATTCGAAACTTGGATTGACTTTACGACTCAGAGTGAATCGCCTTTAAGAGCTGATAATAAATATTGAAGTTTTTGTCCTTTTGACAAATTATCTTGTTATGCACAACAGCCTTAAATAGATCATTAAAAGCTATCCATTCATAAACATTGCCAGTAAATGTAGGTAAACTCAATTTCAGAAGCTTTACATCTAGGGGTATTTTAGAGCAATTATCAACACTTATTTTACCTTGTTCATTCTCAGTACTTTTCACATAAAGCTTCACATTTAATTTATGTAAGAATGTTTTTAATCTTACGTAGATTTTTTTCCAGACGAACCTGCATCTCTTCCAAATCCGATTCTGCTTCACTAATATCCACTTTTAAACGCAATTTGTAATCCTTTTTGTAATTCAGCTATACATCTTTTGACGGTGCACACATTTTCTAATTTTACTTCTAATTCGGTTATAATATTCACTTATAGATTCAACCACCGATTCTACAAAGGTTTCTAAACGGGTGATTTTACCTTTTAGGGTAGCTTTTTCACGCTTTAACGAATTAATTTTTTCTTCCATTATTATGAACATAGGTTACACAACACAATCGCTTCGGAAGAAGAGCACACTTTCGTTTTCCCGAACTCACTATTTAGACGTCGCTGATTCGTTTCTAATTCGGGCTCGTCGATCCATGAAAGTTCATATTATATAAATAACAATTTTTCAATAACTCGAAAACACTTATAAAGTTTAGAACTGTAGCTTTATTTCACATTTCTGTAATTGCTTTAACATTTTCGCCACAAAGGCGGGAACTCTCCCTTCTCCAAATTACTATTTTAACGTTTAATGCAACCATTTAAATAAAATGGTTTACATTTAACCTTAAAATGTTTATTAATTTATTTAATACTAGCGGAAGTACCCGATGCAAGTTAAGTTAGATTGAGAGTGATGTATCTAACAGAGAGAACCATATCTTCTTTGTAATCCTTCTCTAATAACGATGCCAAAAATACGATTCATAGTCATACATTTTTCAGTCTGATGCGATACGGAACCCGCATAAAAAGTTTCGAGAGAAAAATAAACTAATTCTTTCTCATTATATCAAAAACAATGGCCGTAGTTTTTAATTCTATTCTTCTATTCGTCTTTCTTCGTAAAAGCTCAAGTTCCACCTAGTATTTCACTATATTCAATTTTAGTCTATTAAAGGTGGCAAAAATTATCAGTTAATTGATCAGAAATCGATAACGCGAACAAACAAATAAACAGGCATTCTTTATATAGAGAGATTTTGTAAAACCTCAAATTTTTGAATAACAAACTCTACGATTTGAAAGCGAGCAGTAGCAACACTTTTTGAAATAAAGAATTTTTATCTCCAACGCGCGAGACTGTTGCCACTCGCAAAAATGAGTGCGAAAATTAGCCCTTTCAGAGTTTTTAATTAATATCTCGGCTGATTAAAGTCGTGCGAGTATGAGAAGTCGAAATGGCTTCCCACGATTTTTTGGAATCGGAGCTAATGTATTTAATATTTGGCAATGATATTTTTATTTCATTGTAAAGCTTAGAAATTTTTTATTAACAAACTCTACGATTTGAAAGCGAGCAACGAGCAACGTGTGAGACTGTTGCCACTCGGAAAAGGAGGGCGAAAATGAGCGTTTTAAGCGTTTATAATTAATATATCTGATTTTAGCTTTTTTTTTTTTTTTTTTTTTTTTTGAAAAAAGTGGACGTCGACCTTTTCCAAGACCCCGAAAAGAATTGTAGAAAATTTGGTGACGATATCTGTAGTAGTGGCTGAGTTATTAGCGAACAAACAAACAGACTTTCTTCTTTATATAGTTTGATTTCCCATGAATATTCAGTAATAAGGTTTGACTTTTTTTAGCTGCTTTTTAAGTAATAATTAAGGTATTTCGTGATCCTACGTTCCAATTTGTAAGTTAACAGATTTTATTTAAATTTTTGTAAATTTTCTGATCGAAATGCTCTTTACAGTTGAATATCATTTAAGATAAAATATGTATGTTCAATTAGTACTTTTTGAAAATGTAGTTTTTGTAACTACTAGCATCTTCAGATTTTAAAATATTAAATCTCATTGCAATAGAAGAGAGAATAAGGTTGATTTGGTCACTATTTTATGCTCTGGTTGTAGACACATTAGGTTTTTTTTTTTGGAAGAAGGCAAGACGAAAAATTAGCAATCTCCTTCGCCTGTAATCGAACCACGGATCTCTGGAATACCAGCCCACCGTGCAGAACCACTACACCACGAAGACACGCTAGGAAGGCAGGAGAAATACCTTATATACTCCCCCTTTTAAAGGACGACTGGGGTTCTTAGGAGACCCAATCGCCAAATCCTGGGGTTGAGAGTCATCATCCATCACCCTTTTAGTTCGGGAGCCACTGTAGAGACAGTAGGTTTTATTTGGAAGCAGGCAAGATGAAAAATTAGCAACCTCCTTCACCGGGAATCGAACCACAGATCTCTGGAATACCGGCCCAGCGTGCAGAACCACTACACCCCGAAGGCACGCTAGGAAGGCGAGAGAAATACCTTATATGGTCAGATTTCTTCCACTCAAAAGTCATTCACGAAGGAATCTCGCTCTTCTTAGGCAGATTATTATTGCTGTAATTCAAATAATTCAATCCAATCTAATGTCATTCACTACTACATTCATTTATACGTAGCGTAATTTTCTCTTCTAGCAACATTTTTAGGTTTCGCTGCAGTTCGATGCCACTATACTCGTATATGTCCCTCAGGGGGTCAAGTTTTGATGTCTTGTCCACTCATTCCCGTGCTGTTGAAAAAAATTAACTATTAAGTTTCTTTTTAGAAAGATATATTTGATTATATGTATTTCGCAGGTTCGCAATTTTAATTCTGAACTTTATGTTTTATTACTATTTATGGTTATATTAGCTAAAAATGAATTAATAATTAGTTAACAACTATTGCAAAACAAGTCATAACAATGAAAAATTTTAATTCTTACAGTTTATTTTCTTAATTTCTATTTTTCAAAGACAGCTTTTTATTACTTGTGCAAAAATTAGTGTGTAATCCCAAATAAGCAAGATAAATAAATCAATAAATAAATGATTCGCTATTTTTTATATTTCTATTTTTAAAATACCTTCTTTATTCGTCATATAATCGGTATTGTTTTTGTTAATTCTTCTTACCCGTCCATTTTAACGAAATAAATCTATTTTAGAAATATTTTCCCGTTTTGAAAGCGCAAGGGCAGTTTCATTTTTGTAAACTTATAAAGTATTATACAATCATACTTCTTTAACATAGAGGTGACAAATTACTTTTTGATTGTATTTAAGACATTTTCCCTAGTCTCATTAGGTCACTGTACTGTGGAAATTTGGTGTCGATATATTTCAGCTGCTATTTCCTAGGAGTGGACAAAGTAAAGAATTACTATCTGAAGGGGAAAAAAACAGTTTTTCGAATAGCCACCAGATGGCCGATTAATATGGCGCGTACCTTTCGTTCGACGGTTGTGAGAGGAGAAATTATTTTCAGAACCTATCGAACGTCGCAGTGTACTCGAGCACTTCGCTAAATTTACATCTGCATGCGATTTTTACAATGATACTTAGCATGCATATCACGTTATTCGACACCAATTTTCAGCTTCACAGCGAAGCGAAACTCCATAACAATATAAAAATGCTACGAGAACTTTAACTATTTAAGTGCCGCTATGTGATATTTAGGTTTCGATCTATGTTAGGGAGTAAAAAGTTTGGTTTGTACAAGTTCCAAAAGCCAGGAAATATCTGTTATGATTATTTCTATTAAACTGCTTCTAAGTGCCAATTACGCTCAATAATGACTGAATTTACAGAATTAAAGTCTGAGAAGTTTTTAATTGTTTTATTAAACTTTGCAGCTCAAAGCTCTAAAAGCTGGTGTATAGTAAAATGCTGCTGAAGGATGGGAAATGGAATGAATAAGGTATGTTTTTATTTATAATTTAAATAAGTAGCTAGCTATTTTATATATGACGAAAATTAGCTGTAATGCTATATAGTTTCAAAGACTACGTTGGACAAAGCATACACATGTAAAACATTTAATAATTATCATGCAATCTTTTGCAAATGCCTTAAATATATCCTTCTTCTATATAAAAATTTGGAACTCCACATCTGCGAGTTTTTGTTTGATTAAAAAATTTCTAGGGGAAATCTATTTCTGTGCTTCGTTTGCTAATATTAAGGTGAGAGAAATAAAATGTAAGTATTTGCGAATTTTCCATGCGCATACATGCCGCACAAATATTTTAAGAACCGTTGCATATTTTTGTCACTTATTAAGAGTTTATAATAGATTCCATGGGCAGAAATTAAACAGTTATTCCAATGACAAATCTTAATGAAGTTCGCTCCTTAAAAGAAATTTGAATCGATTTTTACATGTACTAATGCTTCAACATTATTTCTATTATCTGTAAACAACTGTGACTTTAAAGCTGAAAAGTATGAAGTTCTTATCAAATTAGAAAACTTAATACTTGTTTGATAAAGTAAAATTCTCGTTTGATAAATTTAAATTCAGCGTAAAACATGAGGAAATCAGACATTTCCAATGAATTTTTAGAGAGATATACATTTTAAATATTATTAATATTACTTTTTTGCTTTGTTTTTACAGTTTTAGTTTTAATTATATAAACGCAAATTAAAAGCCGTAACTCTAATTAGCAGCTTTTGTTATTTTATTTACTCAAATGCCTTCAAACCAGTCCTTCGTATTTTATCTTAAAACAAGTAATCAAAATTAATCACTTTTTCAGTTTAAAGAAAACCAAATTTAAGCATTTTAAATACAGAATGTGTTTACACAATTTTAGAAAAACTTTTATGCATAGTAAATATTTTGAATAACATTCTGAAGTTTCTTTTTGAAGGCCTTTTATCTACTTTCTAACTATATTTCTAAGCGAAAAAGGCATTTGATAATAAGAAGTAATGTTTTATTCCACCACTTTTCCGTGGCTTTTTTGTTAATCCAATGCTTTTGATCTCCAGCTATAAAATATTATTTTTTATTTTTTCAAAAAGCACTCGTTGGTGAAATTTCAAAAAAATTTAAGGAATCTGAACAAAATATTTAAAATCACTACCTCCCTCACCTGAAATTTTGAGATATTTAATTGTGTAGAATCATTAGGTTATTTTGAAGCAGGAGATGTGAAAAATATGCAGCGCTCATGGCGGGTCTGGAACCATGGACCTCTCGAATAGGCTTCGAGTATGCTTCCAATTATATTACGAAAACATGTGGAAAGGAGAGAGAAAATAAGGGGTGACTGGGAATTATGGGACCCAATCGCCAAATCCTTGTGGTGACGAATTACAGTACACCACATTTTAGTTGGGGCGCCACTTGTAGGATCATTAGGTTATTTTGAAGCAGGAGACGTGAAAATCTGCAGTGCCCTCGCTGGGACTCGAACCCAGGACCTTTCGAGTATAGTCCCAATTACACCACGAAGGCATGCGGAAAGAAGGGAGAAAATATCTTATAACCATAAATTTGTGTATTTGAAGAGTAGCTTTATTTTAGCAGACTTTAGTTAAAGTGACAAAATTTCATTTTTAAATAAAGAGAAAATTTTAAATTAAAAAATTTTAAATAATAAATTTAAAATAATAAGCATTTAAATTTTAAATAATGATAATTTTTAAATAAATATTCACTTTTAAATATTGGCATAACCGTGGTTCTAATGCTTGCGAGGACACAATTGAATTTTTCCAGCTCCTTACACCAAAAATTCTAATGGTCTTTTCATTAGCGTTTGGACGAAAATATGGCTGGCAATCTCTCGTCACCAATCGAACTTGCTCGACTAGGTCTCGAGCTTTTTATCATTGATCCTTTGAGTTGTAGAGAGCACAAATAATTCCTACTTTTTCTTGTGCGTTCACTTGTTTTGTGAGTAATCAGCATGCCCGGTTAACAATGAGAAGATCCGTAGTTCAAACCCCGATGAAGATAGGGTTATTTTTCATCTTTCTGACACCCAGAAATTAATGTTCTATATACGTTAATTACAGAACACAAAAGGATAACAGAATACAAATATTAAAGCTTAACTCAAGCATTTAATCAATGATATTTAGTAGACAAAGTTCGCCTATAAGTTTTCGTCGAGCTCTTGACTCACGCAAGCAAACACGAATAGAAAAGGGTAAAGCTAATTGAAATAAATTTAGAAGTTAGGCGAAAATTATATTAAAACGGTCCAGAGGTAACAAGAAAAGGCCAAAATTATCTCGCAAAATCAACAACTCTGTTGTTACACATATTAAATAATTTGCATCCTGGTGGGAGCCAAGGGAAATAAAAATAATAGTATAAGCAAAATAATAAGCTTTTAATAAGAGTTAAGCCCTACAAATATTCTAACGATTTATATCATGTTAAAATCATCAAATGATTAATATGAATAATTATCCCGTCAGTATTAATCATATTAATGAATGAACATGCGCATTTTTCACAATTTCATTTATATTTTATGGCACTGTGAAGAGACACCAAACGTTACTTAATGGCACTTAATGGGTTTATTTTTAAAAAAGTGGTTAACATACCCTGTGCTCATAAGTTGAGATATTCGGAAAGGATGAGGGATTCTTTACTCCATAAATTCGCCATAATTAAGGCTTACAAAAGAGCTTAATAAGAATGTAAACCCTCATTTATTAAACCGCTTTGAATTTATTCCCAAGTCTCATTTGAGCTGTTTCGTGAGTTTTGTAGATTAGTCTTTTAGGCTTTTTCTGCGGAAGGGAGCAGAATGTTAATTTTCTTGATAAAATCTTTCAGATTGACGCTTTGGTTATGGATACCTTTCTGAAGCCTTCAAAATGTCGTCAAATGTAGCGACATTTCAATAAATGTCGTCTAGAGCTAGTAGATTTGCAAAAAGCAGGATCTCTGTTTCCACTAGAGCTATTTAAAATATCCGAATTGTTCTCTACTTAAAACTTAACCAATTAGCCCAAAATAAAATAACCAAAATTATATGAACTGTTATTCCATTTGAACTCAAAATAAAGATAAGTTTTAAAAAAATGTGGGCAAAAAATAGTAAAACAAAATCCACATTATATTACAAATACACTGGTGAAATAAATTAAGAGAATTTGCATACTTTATCGAATTGCATGGAAAAAACTGAACTGAAGGAAAAACCACTGCTTCTAGATAAAAATTCAAATCTTGCACGACAAATACACAAGCGTACACGTGTGTATGGGGAGCTAGCAGAAAAACAGGCTTTATAAGCGCGTGGAGGGTAAAACGAATTGCGTTCGCTAAGCACACTTCGGCGAATTTCTTGGCAATTTGGCAGCAATTCACATCGGAACAGTAAAAATGAGTAACCACCAACGTTTAGATGATGGAATGAACTGGTGGGCAGGCTAGAGGCAGGCCAATCGCAAGTTCAGATATGAAGAGAGTTTAATTTAACGCCCAGCGCAGTCTGTAACTTATGGAAACAGTTCCAGGCTACTAGATCCATCTAGAGAAAGCCTGGGCAAGGTCATCCAAGAGGCCCCACGGCCAGAGAAGATCGCTATTTGTCCATTTTAGAGAGGCATTACAGAGGGGGCTACAGCTTCTCAGTTCTCTCGGGACCTGTATGCAGCCACAGGAACGCGTGTAACAAGCGTGACTGTTTCCAAAAGACTGAATGAGAGAGGTTTGTAGCCAGAAGACCGACTGTTTGCATCCCGCTCACGTCTACGGATAGGAGAGTCCGATTAGCATGGTGCAGGCAGCATAGTGATTGGAGTACGGAACAATGGGTGGCCATTCTGCTCACCGACGAGTCCCGTTTTAGCCTAATTACCGATTTTCGCCATACTTTCATATGGAGAGAGCCAGGGACCCACCACCTACCATCCAATGTCCGCGAAATCAACAGTTATGGCGGTGGCGGTGTAATGGTCTGGGCAGGCATCATGTTTGATGGCCGCACACCTCTCCACGTCTTTGACAGAGTCTCCTTGACTGGTGTGAGGTATAGGGATGAGGTCTTGGAACTCTATGTTCGCCTTTTCCAGGGTGCAATGGGCCCCGAGTTCATCTTACAGGACGATAACGTGAGGCCACATAGAGCTCTTCTGGTCGACGAATTTCTCGAGAGTGAGGATATTCCCCGGATGGATTGGCAAGCCAGGTCTCCAGACTTCAATCCTATACAGCATGTGTGGGACACTCTGGGGAAGGCAATTCGCAACTCCTCTCTGAGAACCATCCAAGAACTGAAAACACCATTGCTGAATGAGTGGGACCATTTGCCACAGGCACCGCTAAACTGCCTTAATTCCAGTATGACATCACGCTGCGATGCCTGTATGGCTCTAAAGGAGACCATACCCTCTATTAACCCTTTTCTTGTCTGTCTTTTGCAACCGCTGTTTCAGACCTTCCGACTCCGAGGAGTGTTACACACGAACATGTATACCTATTATTACTTTGAATGTTTATTTTGTTTGTATTATATGAACCTATGTTCACACCAAATTTTATTAAAATCTGTTCAGTAGTTCCGGAGATAGTATATCAATTATGAAAATTCTCTTAATTTATTTCACCAAAGTAGTTAAAATACGAAAACAAATTTGTAATATGCAAATGAATTAAGAAAGCTTATATAATATATTAATTAGAAAATACTTTTATTTCATATTGCTGTGTTGTATTGCTGTGACTTATCTTATTTGTCTGGCAGTAAAATTAGAACAAGACCACGAAATTCATCGTGGCAAGGAGTTCAAGACTGCACCTGTCGCTAATAAGAGCCTTGAGTACCATAGTGAAAGTACGACTTTACTTAGTTCTGACGCCAGGGAGGGGGCGGGTTCAAGGTTCTCTTACCCCACTTCCCCTACCACCAACTTTTCGAGAGGACCGCATATTTAGAGTGCCTGTATACCGGGAGACTATACATTTACACCCATACCTTCTCCGAGATTCGGACTCGGGGTACAACAGTCAGAGTCACTAACCAGTTTCCCGGTTGGGCGGCATTGCATATTGTAATAAATTCATACAGATAGTTATTTATATGTTATTTCACAGATTAATATTTTTGCAATAAATGCAAAGAAATATTTACCGAGTTTATAATAATAAAATTATGTTCTAATCAGCATGATATAAATTTAGGTATTTTAATACTCGATGCATAAATGTAATTTCGGGGAAAATTATGAATAAACACTTAAAATCTCTCTAAATGAACTATTATTATAGAATAACTATCATTAATTACGTTATCATTAATTATTTTCACCTTTCAGATAAAAAAAGAAATTACACTTCCATGCTTCCTCTATTTTTTTCTTTTAATCAAGAAGTGCAGTTCTATTTTTTTCCCGAACAAATAAGTTCCGTTCTTACTGCTTTTACCCTGTCAACTATTCTTTGGCTTTGTTTCTTTGTGAAATCTTACGCGCTTGCCTAATTAAACTTATCCTGTTACGGTAGTTGAAGAGATTTATCAGATGAGAACTAAGTATTTTGTTGTTTGGTTAGAAACAGCTATTTTCTGTTTCGCTTCCGAGAATAGTAACAGATAGTTAGAATCTTATTCAGTCTATCTTATTCATCCCTTTTAATAAGAGTGTATTTCTTTGATGAGCAGGAATATTTTATTAATAGCCGGGATTACTTAATAGCCATTATCCCTGCTCCATTACAAGGGTCGGACTTGGTGGCTATTTCATTATGGAAGCTCCTAATAGGTGTCCACCGTTGCCTCCTATGAATGGACGAACAGTTAAAGGACAGTTTCTCGGGGACTCGAACCCGGGGCAGTAAGTGTCACTAACCACTATACCGGCTGAGCGGCAAAATGGAATTAATACGATGTCCCGCATCACAAAGAATTTATAAATGCATTAAATACAGAAAAGTAAAAACCGCCCGAACAGGGACTCGAACCCTGGACCGTTAGGTTAAAAGCCTAACGCTCTACCGACTGAGCTATTCGGGCTCTGAGTAGGAAGCATGAACTACATAGGATTTGTCTTAGGAATTGCGATAAAACGTGCAATTTCAAACAAAGAAAATTTTTTATTTCCAGTTTTGCCTCTGCAGCAGGTATAATAACATTAGCTTGATGAGTCAGCGAGAAACAGCTGTTTAAAGAATTAAATAATCAGCGTGAATTTATAATCAACGAGGGACGGGTTATTCGTGTTTCTTAATTCTGCAAATCTCGAAAAATATTCGAGATTCGAAAACTCGAATTTTCGTTTGTTGTATTTTATTCGAAAACACTCTTTGCATTCATTTTTAATCTTTCGAATTCTGACCTAAAAATATCTTAAGCCTTTTAACTGAAAATTCTGAATTAAAAAAAAAAAAAAAAAAAGAAAGAAAGAAAGAAAAAGAAAAGGGGGAAAGAATGAAAGAACGTAGTTGACAATTGTTGCAATTTCAGTTGCATGCAACTAAAAAAGTGCGCCCTTAGATACAAATACAATTTCGGGGTAATTTTGAATGACAATGTATGGTAAAATTATCTTACTGGTAAAAATTTTACCAGTAAGCTTATAAAGTATTTCTCCCACCTTCCTAGCGTGCCTTCGTGGTGTAGTGGTTCTGCACGCTGGGTTGATACTCCAGAGGTCCGTGGTTCGACTCTCGGCGAAGGCGTTGCATATTTTTCATCTTTTCTGCTTCGAAAAATACCTAATGTCTCTACAGTGGCGCCCGAACTAAAAGGGTGTTGGATGAGGATTTTCCACACCCAGGATTTGGCGATTGGGTCCCCTAAAATCCCCAGTCGCCCTCTAAATGGGGGAGTATATAAGGTATTTCTCGCACCTTCCTGGCATGCCTTCGTGGTGTAGTGATTCTGCACGCTGGGCCGGTATTCCAGAGATCCATGGTTCGATTCCCGGCGAAGGCGTTGCATATTTTTCATCGTTCCTGCTTCAAAAATATCTAATGTCTCGACAAGCTATCTATAGAAATATACATGAATTTTTCAAATTATCGCTTTCTTGAAAATAATCAATCGAAACTCCAATAGAAATGTGCCGTAGCACAACGGTTCTCAAGATTCGCGACAGAAAGATGGTGTTTATCTCATAATATCGTTGCCGGAGGTGAGCTAAGTTTCATTGGTCACCCTGTTACATATATTTATCTGTACTTAGAAATTCATTTATAATTATTTTTTTCTCATATATATATGCTTACTATTACATAATTATTATTTTACTTCGTTTTAAACATCATGTTTTTCCCTTAGCTCACACTCACCCTATACCTTGTTCAAATCTTCAATCGTTAATAAAATACTTTTTATTCATTCACGCAAGTTCAAATACATTTTTTTAAACTTATAGTGAATGGCCCTTGAAGTTAATACAGTTTAGAAAAATATTTACTAAACAAAAATTTGACTAAAAAATGTTTTACTAAAAGAATTTTTTAAGTAAATTGTTAAGAATGTTATCAAAAGTAACTAAAATAATTTTTTTCTTTGTTGACCTAAGTAGGAATTGATTTAATTTTTTTTACATTACTTGTTTCATAGCAATAATACGCATGTGAGAAGTAACTGTATGTACCGTTTGTTGAAAAAACAATTTTTTGTTATCTTAAACAAATGAACCAAGAATTCTTTGGTTCGTAGTTTTTTATGTACCTCACTTGCAAAATTTAATTTGTATCTTCCTAAAAAATGAAGCGAATTTTTAGGAACTGTGTTATTCATTTTGTTTTTCATTAAATTCATACTTTAAATCTCGCCTTAATTAAAAACTTAATTGTATTGGATAAAGAATTAAAAATTAGGCAAAAAAGCAACCTTAATTTGACGCAGATCTTGATTTAGATCCGTATTTATTGTACATATGATGATGCATTTATTCTGCAGAAAGGTACCTTCATTGCTTATTCCAGACTTCGAAATTTACCTTCATCGTGATATGTGATAAGCTAAAAAACGTATTCTCAAGAGTTATCTGCTTAAGAGAAAGGATGCCCTTGTGGAGAACTTTCTACTGAAAACGAAGTCTATATATTCTTATTGAGAAAGCAAAATGGTTTTAAATGGTTTGCCAATTTTTTCAGGATTTCGCTTTAAAATTAATATTTAGTCTTTTGGATACAATTAACACGAGAGCCAACATACTGAGGGAGATCAAATTAAATAATTGCTTTAATTCTTTAGACTTGAACTGGATTATCAGTAAAATTTTATTTTTTCTAAGGGAGGAACATTTGAGTATTCAGGTCCCGCGAATCTGTAGAAAGACTTGAAAATCAAACCTCAAATTCCTTTAATCATTCGAATATTTCAATTAATTTAAGAAATCGTCTAACATTTTAACGCGAAACTTTGGAAATATTAGTTTTATTAGCTGTTAATAGAAGATTTTATTATAAAGGGAATGTGTTCCTTACAAGTTCAATTGCATCTGAATCACTAAAATCACATGATGATGGCTCTGAAAGCGTATGGCTTCAAACGATTTCGGCCATTACATTCTCCTTTAAGTAAAACCTTCTACTAAGAGCCAATGAAACTTATATTTCCAAAGTCTCATTTCAGAATGTTCGGCGTTTTCTTAGATTAAGTGAAATATTCGAATAAGTAAAATAAGCTGAGGTTTGGCTTTGAAAACTCAGATCTTTCTGCAGATTTGCGGGATGATCATTCAAATGTCCCTTCCTTAGAAAAAAATATAATTTAACTGATAATCCAGCTCACATCTAAAGAATTAAATAAATGATTTAATTTGATATCCCTCAGTGTGTTGGCTCTCGCGTTAATTAATTTTCAATTAATCGGTGAATTTTCACGTAATCGTAATCCTTCCTGGAAGATTCATGAAACTAAGTCTAGGATCATCTCAAAAATTTTGGACGTAGGTAGATTACTATACATACGTCTTCTATGCTTGCAAAACTCGTGATATGGCATATGCTGATTTTTGAACTTTTAGTGAGATTCGAAATGTTAGTTTAGTATATTTATTAAACTACGTAGAGAAAATGAACCTCAAAATTCAAAATACCATCTACTTCATTTACAAAATTTCATTCGCACTTTCTTAGTATATATAGTTGTATTTAAAAAATGCATTCTTAAATTTTTTTTATAAAACACAGATTTTAAAATTTTGATGATCTGATATTAAAAAAAATTCGGAAAATCTCTCATTAGAATAAATCATTAGGATTAAAATTCTAGGACATTTAGAATTTAATCTAACTTTAGTTTTAAACTGAATATCGTTCAGCAGTATTTGAGATGTATCATCAGTATATCATATTTCCATTGTATGTATGTTCTTTTAAGAAATAATGCAATATAGCAACAACGTTAGTAATGCAGTCGCGATCGGGTTTACCCCAAGTTCGTATGTTTGAACCTAGAAATAAAATAATCCAGGAAATGGGACTTTATTGCAACAAAACATAACATTTATTAAACTTAAAAATAAGGTAGCGTAACTTAAAACATAAAGAATAAAAGAAACTAGGATCTCCGGAACAATAGTTACAGCCATAACAGCGTAGCTATTTGTAGTGAATAAGTCCATCCTCATTATGACTTCAAAAATTTCAAACAATTACAGACGAAGTAAATTGAAATCTCTGTCCAAGTTTATCAGGGAATTATAACAAAAGATAGAATTCTAGCTGGAAAAGTATTTTATTACGAATGCTTCTGAAAATTATGCACGAAAATGAACAAGACACATCTGACTTATTGAGGAATGGACCTTTTGAATGTTTGTTTATTTCTGTATGCGGGAAGGCTATGACAGATACCTAAGTGACAGGTTCTGTCTCATCTGCTATAAAGTCTATGCATGAGTTCACCAATTCTCAAATGTATTTTCACTGTTTAAAACAGCTTGAGTGTTGACTGCATTTTTTATCCTTGAAAAGGTTTCTTTAGCGATTATCAAAACCAACTGAGATCTGAAAACAAGTAGTTAGCAAATTTTTTTAAGAAAGGACACTGCACAGTAAGACTGTAGGAAGAGACTGCTTAAAATAAAATAAAACTTGAAAAGGAAAATATTTGGAGGAATTATTTTTTAAATTACATTCGGATTTGTCTTTTGGGCTGTCCTAATGACAATTATCTGCTCCGAAAATAGCATGACCATTGCATTAATTCGCAGATACGAGATTATTTGTCATTTTTAGCTCTAAAAAGGATATTAGTCTCCAAAATACGGTTTTGCGCCGGTTCACTATATACGGCGGATCGTTTTCAAATTGTTGTCATCAAATAATATTACCTATATTATTTTTAAAGAAATTAAATAAAATTTTCAATCTAAATACTACTTATATTAGCTTCTTTCGCACTAAAATGTATGAAATAAAATAATTGTATGACTTCTTTACAACAATCAAAGATTTCGGTTGCTCTTAATATCTTTATGTTAACCAATAAATATAAAGATATTAAGAGCAACTGTATTTTATTTCATACATTCTAGTGCTCTATTACATCCCCAGTGTGCTCAATCGTGTTAAGACTTAGCGAGTTGGGTGGCAAAGGACATTAATTGTAATTCACCCTTATAATCTTCGAGTCACTCCAACACAGTTCGAGTCTTTTGACATGGGACGTTATCTTGCTGGAAGATTCCATTCCCCAGTTGGGAAGACAAACGCCATGTAAGGCCATGTAAGACAAACGCCATGCAGCTGATCCGCAGTTAAGTTCAGATAGTCCGCAGCTTTCATGATCTCTTCTACCACAAATAAGGGTCCCAGAGCCGCCCATGAGAGCGCCCCCAAAGTACTCGTATGTAAAAAATGTAGTTTGATATAATAGGCGCACGTTATACGCTGGAATATAAGGTATACCCTTTTTTCTTAACTTTACTTCCCGTATTAATCTTTCCTTGAAAGAAAAAAATTATTTGTTGTTCGTGTTTACTTATATTCAGTTGTCTGAAATAGTCAGCCCAAGCCCACGAGATTCCTCGTGGCAAGGAACGCTAGATTACACCTGCCGTTGGCAACAACCTTGAGCACCATTCAGGTGACAGTGCGATTTAGCTAAGTTCAGCCCCCAATTTTGATGGAGAGCACCCCGGGGGAACGGGTCCGAGGGTCTATCACTCCTCTGCTTCTTCCATCAAACCACATGATTCCGACACTATATGTTTACAAACATCCAGGGATTTCTCCGGATTCGAACCCTGGCCCTTCGTCACTGCATAAATCGTCAAAACTCGCCGTGAAACGATTGCAGGAGAAATATTCCAAAGAGTCCTCCGTGAGCTGCTGCGTTAATTTCCTTTGTTGTGATTGATCTAAAGCTCCTTGAAACCTTTTCTCCTCTCAATTAAATAAAACAGACTTGACCATTCGCCGAACAATAGCTACAACAGCGTTTCTCAATCTGTGGACCATGGACCATAAGTGGTTCTCGAAGCCTACACTTGCAGCCCTCTTAGATTAACAAATAAATAATTTTTTTAAAAAATCTGAAAGATTTCAGATTTTAGTTATGTCCAAAGGGGCATTTTTGTAACGTTTTGTGTGTTACCCTTATTTATTAAATATCATGTTCTTCGCACTTAAACCGTAAAATCCAGTTCAACAGCAATATCGCAAAATAATTTTAAAATGAGCATATATTTAGAATTTCGAATACAGAGTCTCGCGCGCTGGAGATAAAAATGTTTTGTTTCTCCGTACAGTGTTGCCATTGCTCGCTTTGAAATCGTTTGTTAATCAAAAATTCCTTGAAGTGTTATAAAATATGCAATCGATTATAAAACAAATTTCAAATTCAAATTAGGGCTTTCACATGTCCATATTCTATGGAAGATTTCGTTATTCAAAATTTGGAAGATTCAAAACAAAATTTGAGCAGTCTAGGTACCGTTGTTTTATCACAATGGGAGACACATACATACATTCATGCAGATTCTTCATTATTTAATTTCTTTGAATATAATACAGGGCGATAATAGTTGGTGGCAACAATTTGAAAAGTGAAACGGACATTTATAGTGAAACAACGCAAAATCGCAAAACGAAAACAATAGTCCTTCAGGGACAAAGCCCCTTTGGACTAAAAACTTTAATAGGATATTGCTGGTCTGAAAAATTGTTTAACTTGCTATCAAAAAATAAAAAAAATTAAATATGAAAATTTTAATGTTCACCAGTTTAATTTGGTTTATCAGCAGAGATTATTAATAAATATGGCCCAGGTAAAATTACGAAACATTTTATACTAAATTGGACGAAGGCTATCTTTGTTAACTGTTTATTTATTTTAATATAAGCATGTAAGATATTTACATATTTTTGTTATTATTAATACACGTATATTTAAGTCAGTCTCATTAAAAAGTAGAAAAAAAATTGTTCAGAACTGTATTTTTGCTTTTAAATCGCTTAGTTTATTATTCAGCAACATTCCAGATTAAACCTGAAAGTATCTTGGGATTTTCTGAATGAGAACATGCTAGTACATGGAAGTTAAATGCATTTTATTTTTGGCCACGGCAACACATTGCTTTTATAGAGCCGAGTTTGTTAATGAAACCTGAAAGACAAATATCTTGCATTTTTTTCGAAGGGTAAGAGTTCTGCGCACTAGCTATGAAAATATCTTATTTCGAACAGTGTTGCCATTGCTCGTTTTCAGATCGTTAGGCTTGATTAAAAAAATTCATTACAATTTTACAAAATATTCTTGCGTGCGTACGGGCTCGTAATAGATTGAACGCGCATATCTCCGACGATAGGTTAATAAAATTTAACACCTCAAAGGTCTGGAATTTTCTACAGAAATACTCTTATAGGTGTTCATAGTATCAGCAGTAGTTACGCTTTAAACTACTAGGAACGCTAAACACAATGCAGTGTAAAGTGTATCTAAAGAGAAAGCTAACCCAGAGAGAGATCACAGTTCATGTTGAACTAACAACTTGCAACAACGATAACTAAACAACTGAGAGCAGATGCTCTCTCCGCCCTTATATAGTTTTTAACTGGCCGCTGAGATATTTCTAATACTTTCTGCTTCACGAAATAACTGGAAAGCAATATGAGTATCGAATTACGGTTGCAGCTAATATAGTAATCAATTACATTTATTCAATTACAACATCAATTACGGTGATACAGAGACCGGAACCAAAATGTAACCAAATGGTTGCCAAGTTTGGTGATGTTTGGCGATTTTTTGCCAAATTTAACGCCAAAACCGTTTTCAGCTTAACGATATTTCACCAACTTACAGAGATATCCATTTACTCAATGTTAAATGACTTTGTACCTGTATTCTTACTTTTCCAGCATAGCTTCTCTCTTGAAATTTTTCGCGTTGCATTACACACAAAAATACAACAATTTCATACTTAATTGCACTAAAATCATCTATCTATGTACATAATTCTTAACAATATGAAATAAATAATAAACCAAATTAAAAATCCGGTTATCCTGGTGCACATGTTCGAGTGGAGGACTACGTTATTCAAAATTTGATGGCTCTAGATACCGTCGATTTTTCAAAGTGAAAGGGATATGTCTACGTGTATGCAGATTCTTCATTATTTAAGGCAGATATTATTTGATAGCAACAGTGAAAAGTGATACACCGTTTATAGTGAATGAACGCAAAACTCATTTCGAGACTAATAACCTCTTAGTCTCGAAATGGCGAAAAATATAAATGAAACTAATTTTAAAATAAAAAATTAATAAAATGCAAGCCCCCCCCCCCCAAAAAAAATCTGAAAGGTTTCAGGTTTTAAATTACTTCCAAAGGGGCGTTTTTTTAACGTTTTGTGTGTTTCATAAAATTCAGTTCAGTAGCAATGTCGGAAAATAATTTTAAAATGAGCTTATCTTTGGAATTTCCGATACACAGTTTCCGATAGAGATAAAATGGTTTTTTCTCCCCGCCGTGGAGTGTTGCCATTGCTCGCTTTTAAATCGTTGAATTTGTTACTAAAAAATTCGTGAAACTTTTACAAAATATGAAATCGATAATAAAACAATTTCAAATTTAGTCTTCCACATGCCCATATTCGTAGGGGGATTTCGTCATTCAAAATTCGATAGTTCTATGTACCGTTGTTTTATCACAATGGGAGAAATAGATATACATTTATGCAGATTTTTAATTATTTAATTTCTTCAAATATAATGCAAGACTCTAACATTTGGTGGCAACAGTTTGAAAAGGGAAACGGACATTTATAGTGATTCAACGCAAAATCGCAAAGAGAAAGCAATAGTCCTTCAGGGGAAAAACCGCTTTGGACTAAAAAAATAAGTAAAATATTCCAATTAACTGTGAATGCCGTACATGGAATGTAGTTGAAAATCTCAAAGTTTGCAAATTACGCATGACAATAATCTATTACATTTTCTTCCGAACTGATTTACCACCGCTTATTCTACCTATGTAGTTTCCACTCTAGTGTTAGCAATAAAAGAGGGAGTTACAGCACTATGACTATGGTGCTTCTTAGGAGCATTCATCTAACATAGAAGAGCTGCGCTGGAATCGGCAGGATCCTTCATCTCACTGATGGGAGTTGCAACATTTACTTAATTTTCAGTTAATAAGGTAATGGTTATCCATGCTTTAACCACCTTGAGTAATCAAAAGAAAATTAGCTTATTTACTTAATAATAATATAAAATTAAAGGAATTTTAATTAATTTTGTTTTTAAAATGCACTCATATTCGTAGTCACGTACGCCAAAAAACTGCTTTCGAAGGAGCGAAAGTTAGGTGGTCCTCAAAATATTCTAATTTTAAAAAGTGATTCGCGATTGAAATAGGTTTGAGAATCGTTAGACTACAGCAAGGTTTTCTGAAAAAGTTGGAAACAGAGAAAGATTCCTGGTTTTTAATCACGACTGCTAGTGCGAAAGCTAGTGAGATCAGTGATCGTAGCAAAGCTAAGTTCTAAAAGCTAAGTTTTTCACATTTTATTAATAGTTTCCGCGACAGGTGGCGTTATGTCCATTTTCGCTTTGCTTCGCCCATTTGCCATCCTCCTTTCGTTTTTTTCCAAACATATTTTTTCTTCTGAAGAAGATGTACCTATGTCTGATCCCCTTGAAATCTGTACAGTTTCGTTGAAAATCTACGCCAAATTCTGGTTACTTTTTGAATAATTTAAATTTTTGCACTGACGTATGTTTCTTCCAGTTTGATTAAATAAAGAATTTTTTCTTTCTTTTTCTTGTTCCTTTTCGACGGATTAAAGAGATGTGAAAGCTTTTTAAAATTCGGATCTGGATTCGAGAGAATTCAGGTTCGTTCCACCTTTACAATCAATAAAAATGGTACTTGATTAAAAAGTTATTAAATTAGCCTTTCAGATCAAACATTTCAAAAACACTATTAAACATATTCATTTCGAGAAAATGCTTTTTATAAAAAATAAAAATTTCAGAGTTTGAAAACGGAGTTCGTATTAGAATTTAATGCCAGCAAAGAAGTCTAAATGTTTTCTTAACTGTTGCTATGGTGTACACAAAAAGGGCAGAGAATACCATACCTCTGCTTGTTCGTGACTGCTGATATCAAAAAGCATTTGACAGACATTAGAAAGAAGGATACATGTCACGCAAAGAATTCCACCCAGTAGTAAAAGAATAAAAAGAGAAAATTTTGATGTTTGATAAAACATTTATTTTACTGAACTTGTTTCCTTATTTTTGTTTCGGTTTGAATGAGCTTTAAAGAAAAGTAGGTGAAACTTCAGTAGGAAAGTTTTGTTTCTATGGATGATTATGAAAATTTATATACGGAAAGGAATGAATGAATAAAAGAATAGAAATAGTTTTGTCAATTAATGAAATTATTAATTTGAAATAACAAGTAATATATTTCAAGGAGCCGCCCAAACGGTATAGTGATTAGGGGAGCCGAAAAGTATGGTGCTCAAGTCTTTTGCCAACGACAAGCGCAATCTTTCTCTCCTTGCCATTGAATTTTGTGGGCTTGTTCTGCCGTTACTGTCAGCCAAGTGAGATAAATCACAACACAACGCATATATTTCAAGTATAATGATTAAATATTAGTTAACAAAATATGATTTATTTATAAATTTCCTTCTCAGTGTGTTGCTTAAATTAATAACTGATCAGCTTCTAAGGTATTTCTCCCACTTTCCTAGCGAGCCTTCGTGATGTAGTGGTTCTGCACACTGGGCCGTTATTCCAGAAGGCCGTGGTTCGATTCCCGGCGAAGGCGGTTGCATATTTTTCATCTTTTCTGCTTCCAATTAACCTAATGACTCTACAAGTGGCGCCCGAACTAAAAGGGTTGTGTGATGATTCTCCTCACCCAGGCTTTGGCGACTAGGTCCCCTAAAACCCAAGTCGCCCTTTAAAAAGGGGAGTATATAAGGTATTTCTCTCACTTTTCTAGCGAGCCTTCGTGGTGTAGTGGCTCTGTACGCTGAGCCGGTATTTCAGAGGTACGTGGTTCGATTCCCGGCAAAGGAGGTTGCATATTTTTCATCTTTTCTGCTTCCAATTAACCTAATGTCTCTACAAGCTGTTGAACAACCCTGAAAGTTATTTTTTGTACATTAAATTGATATTTTGTATACTAAATCGGAGAATAATTCTGTTATTGAATTTTTTTGTGCGTTTAAAATTATTTAAGATAGAAATGTATGAAATTAATAAACTGATAGATTTTCCCCCTCTTTTTTTATGCGAAAATCATTGATCGTTATGTACAACTCTGTTATAAGTTACGAATGTACCTTACAGTATTACGTACAATAAAAGATAGCTTAAAAATTTTGCAAATATTTACTTGCTGTTATGTACCAATAACATTTCTCTTAAAATTGTTTGTTTCTTTATTTGATAACATTTGATAACTATTTGCTTTTCTTGAAATAAACATTTTTTTGTTAATGCATTGAGAATTCATTAAAAGAAATGAAGAACCTCGATATAAAATGATTTTCATAAATTTAGGGGCATTCAGAAAAAGGTAATGTAAAAGTAGCAATATTTCAGAAAATAGTGAGTATAAATGCTTTAGCTAAAAGCATCAATAAAATTTCAGAAAATAAAAAATATAAATATCTTAGCTTAGTGCATCAGTAAAATATCATGTCCTCCATGCCGGTGGAGGATTTATTTTCTTTTTAACAATATCAAGGAGTTAAATTGTAGAGTTATGTTGCATAGGAGTTTCAACGTCTTTCAGACCCTATTAAACAAACAAGTTATCGCTGTAGTCTGAATTAAGATAAAAAAAGTCATTTTAAATAAACTTTTTGTTAATCTTTAAGTTAAAAATGAATACCTTCCGCTACTAGGGATATTTTAAAATAACATAAGTTGGAATTCAAATTCAAGTCTCGTAATCAGAGACTACACAAGCTGGCCAATATTTTTAAATGGCCAGTTTTAAGTTGGCTCAATATTTTTAAATGGCGCGATTTTAACGTCAACTAACAGAATGGCTAATGCCGGAATAACCTCCGGCAGAGCTGGCGATAAGACGTAAGGTGCAAGCGAGGCTGTGAAGAGTTCTAAAATTAAAGCATTAAAATACTAAAGTACTAATTGATTAATCAGTATGCATGAAAGCTTTCTTATCATATTCTGTTAACTTCAGCCTTGTACGAATGAGCTTTATCGTCTTATAGGGAGGGGAAAAATTCCTGAAGTACCCACAAGAACTTCACTTAGAGATGAAGAATAATTTTAGCTTACTTTCCAGAATTATAGACTATTCTTTTAATGAACATTTAGAGATTTGTATTTTCATTTGATCAATTATCTCTTTAAATCAACACTTAGTTCTTCAGCTTACGAGTCCAGTTCTTAGATAATGGTACGGAGAGTTTTCCTGGTTTTAACCGAATATACTCCATGTGCAGTTGGCAAGTAAAAAAAATAGTTTAATTTGTAAATAAGCCTAATTTTTTTTTTATCTTGGAATAACACTGAGCTTTGTTTTCTCTCATGATATTAGTCATCTGGTATAAATCTTCTTCATAATATAATGTAGGTGCACCGATGGACGAGAGTTAAATCAGGCGTTATGAAAGTGGGATGAATGGTCTTGATGATGTCCTGAAAATGTATGTGTCTTTCATCAACTAGATGCTGTACCTGTTAAAACTCTAGTCAACAATCTGTTCAAATAAACGAAAAAAATTAAAGAGCTCCAGCCACAGCAAATTGAAATTGTTTAAAGCTTTAAAAAATTTGTTGGAAATTGCATCGCAAATAAAGTCAACGGGACAAAGAAAATAAAACAACGGAAGTTGGCTTTGAGTTTAAACAGCTGTGCTGTTACTGGTTTCCCGATGCACTTCCTCATTTGGTTTCGGGAGATGACAGTGCAGTTGAAACTCCTATGAAGCCTCACTGCCTGATGTTAGTTTTAACTCTAGTTTTCATTGCTTTATTTCTCCGGCTCTGAGAAAAGACTTACGCTTTGTGATCGGTAAGAATGCGAGCAGACGCCAATGCTTATATAGTGAGTACAGTTATAGAGTTTCATTCGCTTTAGGAACATAAATTGTCAGAACTCTAAAAAGACGTAAGCGACTTATCGCTATGTCTTGGAAATTACAACAGAGATGTAGGACGGGTGTAAAGGACTCTTTTATTTAACTCAGATAAAGTTCAATAGAAGGCACCTTTTGTGCTTACAGAACCAGCCTGCGTTTATGGCATAACTCAAAAGAATGAATCGTAAGTTAGTAATCGTAACTAAGTAAATCATAAGTTAGTAGAAAGGGCTACACATACAAAATACGCTCAAGTTATCCCAGACCTAATATCGGCATGACAAGTCTAATGGCGAAAATCACGCAAAACCGCAGATAAATTTTTAAAAGAATCAAATAGCAACGTGGCTTTCAACAAGCGGAACATGCTCTGATTCTACCATCTAAAACGTTCCTTTAAATACTCTCTCTTTCTCCTTCATTTGATTATGTGCGAATTAGAAATTTGCATTCTGGCAGGAAAATAGAAAGCGAGAAAGACAGAATGGAAAATTAACATAAATAACTGGTTAATAAAAACAAATGAATACTTTACACAATTTTTAGATATCTCTGAGGTGGCAATCCCATCTCTTTAAGCAAGTGATCTTGAGATTATGCAGTTATAATTCAAAATTTTCCTTCAATTAAACTTTTAGGATTTCATGTAAAATTGAAGAAAGCCGCAGTCTGGGCAATAGAATGACTTTTATTCAAGTATCTATTACGCTCGATTTCAGCTAGTCTATAGATTTCTAACGGCTACAAATTGTTACGTTAAATGACTAAGTTACACGTATTTCTCAGAGCTTCCTTTGGTAAATTTTCTTTTTCACGATGAATGGTTAAAAAGATTCAAAAGGATAATTTTAAATATGTAACTAATTCAACAGTTCGCTAGTATATGATGTTATAACCCATCGTTACGTATTGATTAATATACATGATCTTTGTGAATTCTATTTTTTTAATTGAAAGTTATTTTTGATAATTTTTTAATTCCTTTTGATAAGCCACCTTATTCTTGCGTTACTACCTTCATGAACAAACCATAGGTGAATGTGAATATTTAACGCTGACTACAACTTCATAATTATCGTAATGCTTAGTGAGGCAGGAGTAAAAAAGTAATAAACAAATACATTCAAAAAATTCAGTAAGTCATCCATGAAAAATTTCTTTTAAAATAATATAAAAAAGTAATTTAATTCCGAGGACAGGTACAGGTACAACCTAAGCCAGCACCTCTATAGTAACACAGGTGTTTGAAATATTGCTGAATGTAGCTAACTGTAAGTAGGTTATCACGTATGGCACAAGTCCTCTTAGACGAGACTTTTCTGAGAAACGAGATTCTGATAGCACTGGTTTAAACGGGAGAATTCCTAGAAAAAAAGAGTCCCGCTGGAAGCGAAGTTCCGCCTATCTACGAAAACGATGTTGCGGCTACGCGGGATTTTTTCAAACCTCATCGAAAATGTCTCGGCTATAGTTCTGTCCCGGGTACAGACAACCAAAGACAAAAGTTCTGCTTCTGAAGGATCACGTGATCCCAGTCTGAGCGATAAGCGGTTACTGTTTGGCGTTCAAGTCTTTGTAGTAAGTGAAAATGGTAACCTAGCTACATTGATTTCCTGGAGTTGTGCGGGTTCTGAGAATTGTCCCTTTCGACGTCAAGTCCCGCATAGCCGAAACATAATGCGATTGGGACTTAAAGATTCCGTGCCAATTTTGAGTGAGAGCTCCCGGGAGGGAGGCGATCCAAGGGTCTCTCAGCCCTCTTCGCCTACAGCTCTTCGAAAGGACGTTCTGCTCGTCCCGTGTTTTAAGAGCCCTCTTGCCGCCCAGGCACTGTACGCTTACAAATACGTATGCCTTCTCCGAGATTCGAACTCTGTCCCATCGGTAGTGCAACCGGAGTCAATAGCCAATATACCGGCTGAGCAGCTATTTTAAAAAACAAAAGATAATTAAATTAGTTTCTTTTTCACCAGAAAAATATTGTACGTTTGTAAACACAAAGATACCAATTCTTTCTTTTCAGTCTGGCCGCGGTTGTGTCATATTAAATCTATATAATATAAATAAATTATGAAAACACTTTTTGATTCTTTATTAAATATGTTTTCTGTTTCGAATTTATTTTGTATGATTTTATTGATAAACTGTTTTTTCAGCAACGCGCCAAGTTTAAATTCAGGAATTTGTTACAAGTGTAATAAATACCTCGTCCATTATTCTAATGACATTACTAATAGTCTTTTAGTGGTCTAACTTTAACATCAATTAGTAGTATTCGGATAACTCGTTCACTAATATTTCATGTATTTATTTTCTTCATTTCCAAAACTGCATTGACTTTAGCATGCAGTTAACTTTTAAGACTGAAAATTGCAACATCGTATTTTTCCCCTGAATACCTTGATCACAGATATATTGGTAATAGAGTTTCATTTCAGTTCTCGTGAAAAAGGGCGTATATTAACAAGTATTTAGATTTACCCCTCCGTCATAGCACCGCCCATAAGCGGCCGAGCGGTAAAGTCGCTGGACACTAGTAGTTCGGTCCGAGGTTCGAATCCCGCAAACGTGCTGGCTGCAGCGCCATTTTCATGGTTTTCCCCATGTGTAACATCTATACAAGCCAGTTTCTTTTAGAAAGTCCTCCACGAAGACATTCCTCCCCTTAAGCAGACAGCCCTCAAGTCTTTGCCATAATCACACAAACTAAACCAAACTATCATCCCACCACTCCCAAAAATACGGTTTGAAAGTTACAGCCATGTTCTCCACAGAGTGTTCTCACCGCATTTCTTCTTCCCTGCCTACCTCTGCACTTGGATTAAAATACAAATATTCGCTTAAACGCAGAATCCAAATAGTTTCGTTGATTGCAAATCTATGCCTATCTCTATCTAATCATCATGAAGTTCTAGACTCATTTCATTTCTGTTTATGGTATATGTCAATTTTGATTATTTTCATCATCCTATTAAAGCTGGTATCAACAACTCTTGCTCCCTATTCTAAAGCTCACCGCGCTCCATAATCTCTTTACTAACTTTAAATCCACAGTATCAGAAGAAAGGAGCATCATTGTAAAGTTTACTAGAGAAAAAAAAAGAAGGTCGTAAAAAAGTCAGCAAAATCTGCTTAAATAAGCATTAAACTATTTCGAGAAGATTTTATTTTATACCTCGTTGAACACTCTTTAAAATGTACATATCCCCGGAGTCGGGACTCTGAAATTTTACGCTATAATAATGTCAAAAATTTACCAGTGAAAGTAAGTGGAGAGAATATGTGTTTTTGAGTCTTGAAAAGCATTTAAAACGCATGGTAGTGTTAAATTAGAGGTACGCCATTTCTACTTGTTTACTATTCTTTCTTTAGTTTTTGATACATTTTTGTCATTATTTTCTGGGGTTTATTTTCGAGATTTATTTGTGTTTTAGTTTCTCCCAGCTTCCTTTACGTTTTTGAATTGTCCGAAATTTTCTCATCAATGAATAGGTTTCTCTAACTTGATTTTTTGTTTGAATCAAAGGTTTTACAGACTTTCTCATTTACATAATAACTTACACATAGTAATAGGGCATTTTCACTTTTTCTAATATACCTGTCTATTATTTCAATGTTATTTTCACTCTTGATGGTCAAGTGATAATACTGGTAATTAGACACGCATTCGAGTCTCAGCGAATGGGACTGCACAAGAGTTTCTGTCGCTTTTCCCATATGAACTGTTGAAAATGAACCAGTTTCTCCTAAGAAGTCCTTCCTAAAGGCATCTCGTTTCTTAGACATACCTTTCCTTAGGCATCTCTTTCGTCAGGCAGATAGCCTTTCTAAGCTTTACTGTAATTCAAATAATCCAATACGATTCAATACGATCCAGTTCTTCGCTCTTGACAAAGAACAGTTTCATGCTTCCTGTGTCGATAAAAATCACATGTATCTTCTCACAGAAAATTTTTTTCAAAGTTGCATTGTTTAAACAGTCATATCTAATAAGATAACTAGAAAATACTTCTTTTAATTAAAATTATTGAGATAATAATAGTAATTCTATGACCTCTAAATGTATCATATGCGTTGACAATACAAAATGATATTCTATACTCTCAATTTTTATTATTCACTTGAATTAATGTGTCAAAAATTGTATTACAAATTTTGAAATGAAACGCGATGGTGAGAAACATACATACACTTCAAATGAAATATCTTCTGAAGTATTCTTCGCACACAAAATACGCGTATTTTCATTTAGTCGGGAATATAAGGAGTTTTTTCTTATTATTTAACAAAGTATCCGCCGAAGAATTTTGCTTCGTATTGTTCTCCATCGATCCATTAACGATGTGGTATTTTTAGGTTGCAATCTCAAGAACTTATTTTTAGCCCCGTCACCGGTTACTGAAATTGACATTATCTTGGAAGAAGACTAAAGACATTATCCTGGAAGAAGACTAAAGAGGAAATTATATTATATTGTTTAGAAATGTCACGTCAAATAATTAAGCGTAAAATATGCTTTAAGATAAAACCCAAATAATAATCTTTAAATATTAGTCTTGAGAAATATTATGGAATTAAATAATATTGAAAATATTTAGCAGCAGACTCAGTCAAAATGAATATCTCTTGTCTAGTTTATCTATTAGAAGGGTTAGTGTATACAAGGTTTTAAGTTTTTCTCATGAGAGTTAAAGTTTTATGCGTTTATCCAGTGAATTTTAGGTTTCTACTTCATTACAAGCATTGGTTTGTTTACAGTATAACACCTCAAAAAGTTTACCATTAAATTAAATGCTCAAATAGTTTGAATATGAGCAGTCTAGTAATTTAAAAATTGACATCTTGGAAAATCAAAAATATTGGACATAAAATCATATTTCCAAAATGAGTTTGTTAGAGAATGACAAAACCAATGGTTGGAATAAAAAGTTTGATGATTTTTGATTGTAAGTTAACACCATGCAAAAATGTACGCACTTCACTAGTAAAGAAAAGAATTGTCAAGACATTGCTTTGCATTTATTTTACTGAATCCCATGAGCATAAAGCTTATAACAAATAAGGTTTTTTTTTTCGTTTTTTAAAGTAATCTACTGAATAACAACAATGAAGATCTCGAAGAAGTTTCCTTAGAGGTATTTCGCAAAGGGAAACTTTCATAAGAACTAAAAAATGTCTTGAGATAGTCTTTTGTGATTAAAAAAAACTTTTATACACCTCTGGCTAACTCATTAATCATGTTCAAACCCATGTCCAAGCCCAATGAACCCATGTTTAAGCACAGTGTGCATTCTTTGATGATATTTTCATGAATTTTTTTTCATACCACATTTTATTCTTTGACTACTGAACTGACGCTATTCAAGTATGCAATGAATAAATGCTCAAATTTCTATTTATCTGTACTTCGAAACTCTTCATATATTAAAGAATCAATGGAATAAAAAATAAATATTCCATTTTTACTTTGATTTCACTTTCATTACTAAAGGCTAATGTTCCAATAAATAATTCTCAAATCATGCAAATCTTTTCTTTCTGGATACAAACACTTTTCGAAGAAATTAAAAATAATTTAAGTATTATAAAATTTTCAATTAATTACAGTAAAATATAAAAGTTTATGTAGAGTTATACTAATTTTAATTCGTATCATTCTGCACATTATTATTTTAACACTAAAAAAATCTATTTTTTTTAAAACACAGCGAACTTGCTTAATTTTATTACTGTAACTATTAGTCGCTACATCTGTGATGTGTTAAACATGTAAAATCAAGGTTAAATGAAGGTTGTTTAACCTTGATTGTTGTCATTTATAATGAACATTTTCTGTTCATTATAAATGTAATTCCATTATATACCTTCTCGTGATAACATAGTTCAACTTTTATCTTCCTTCACAAAATTTTGCGATAGTCTAAAAATCGGTTTGTGTGATAGACTACGATGGCTGTTTATTAGAACACGCAAGAGATCGATGATCTACAGATGCTTTTAAAATATTAATTACATTTTTTCCAAGAATTAATAAAAGTAAAGTATAAGCCCGAATTTTGCTAACGTTTAGTGAGTGGTATCAATTTATTTGAAGTAACAAAACGACGCTCTTTGATTTCGCTCTAAAATATCTAGTTTCGTTCGTATTATCTTCGTTCGGTTTCATTTGTCATGATGGAACATGCATGAGGTTTATGCTCTTAGATTTCTTTCAAAGGCGAATGGTTTAACATTACAAGCAGTATAAAATCCGAATCTCTATGTAAATCCATTCAATTTATAAGAACTTTTTAACTTATCTTCCAAAACCTGTGTACTTTGTATACGCTCAGGGGGTTATAGCTTCAAACAACAAATTATAAATAAATTCACAATTAATTTAAAACAAAACCATCTTATAAATATATTCTAAACCACCACGTGGAATTTTACATAATTTTACTTTATTTAGTTTTCTTTGTTTGTTTGTATGGGTCAAATCTTGAAATTACTTTCCCTCATTTTCTACAAAATTTAATTTTCTTAAAAGTTTTCATATGTTTGAATATATATAGTCATTGCACATATGTCTGAAATGAAAATACTGGGTTTTACAGGATTTTGGTTTTTCAAAATTCGATATGGATATGTTTTTATTTAGTGTCGAATTTTTCTCATATGTCCCAATTTAATGGTGCCCATCAGTGTCCGACTAGTAATATCGCTGAATATTGGTGGCTTGATCCGAAATCAAATTTCGGCGAATAGATTGGATGCATGGGAAATTTCGTATTTTTTTCATTCGTAACGAAAATACGAACCAGTTTTCCTTAGTAAGGTCTTCTTCGAAGGCCCACGTCCCCGTAGGCAAATAGCCTGTGACTGGTTTGTCTTAATGAATTAAATTAAAAAAAGTTTAATAATATTAATAATCATATCAATCAGAGCAGAATTTAGTTTTTTACATCATCAGAGAGATCGAAAAATAATGCTGCACATGAAAGTTTTTCGATAATTCCTTTTTCTTACTGATGGAATTTTACAAATAATTTAGCGAATTTTGGCGCATTATGCTACAGACATAGTTATGCTCTTTTAGGGTCAAACTTTTCTCTTTCCAACGGTCGCTGTTCCGAGCGTAGGAAACCGGAAAAAGCGACCATCGGACGTGTCTTTTCCGTATGCTCAGTACCGTCACTTTACTCATGAAAGTGAAAGAAACTAAAACCTTGGGAGTAAGTACTTTATAGCAGGCGGTCGACATCACTACGCTGGTTGACCTTGATCGAGAATAGCAAAGCTTGTAGCATAGTAGTATTGTGTTATATCAGGGTTTCTTAAACTATGGGTCAAGACCCCAAATGAGATCGCAAAGCAAAATGTTGGAGTTGCAAAAATTTAATTGAGTTACATGAGTTTTAAAAAATTATTAACCACAATCTCTTCATTACTTTTAATTTAATATACTATATTTTCTGTACAGCGCAATTATAAAATAGTAATACTGACCAATTTCAGCTGTAAATTATATTCATGTATTAAGACATACTACTAAGCGCGTCATAATACCGGTATCGCACAGCAATTTCAGAGTCAAAATATGCCCGCAAACACACAGAAATTAACGTCTTCGCCATGAATAAGGTTGTAGAGACATTAGATATTTTTTGGAAGCAGGCAAGATGAAAATTTAGAAAATGTCTTCGCCGGGAATCGTACCACGGACCTCTGGAATACCGGCCCAGTGTGCAGAACCGCGAAAGCACGCTAAGAAGGCGGGAGAAATACCTTATAATGTCGGCATCGCAACGTAATACTATTCTACTAGAGTCAGTTGTTTTTGTATCATTGAAACAAGCTTATACATCTCAAGAACAATTCAGCATTTTATTTCACTATTTTACTCGACTAATGTTAGTATTTATTTTAATAATTATTACGAGAGATGATATTTTATTCCTAATTTATGATAAAATATTTTTTATACATAGACAAATATTTGAACTACTTGAATAACAAAGGAAAGTATGCAAATGGCCATGCTGTAGAGTCTTTTCAAGCAAGTTCTAGTAAACAAAGACTGGTATTTAAGATGCGAAGAAGAAAATATGATGAGACATCGCTCTAATTCGGCTTTACCTTTAAAATAGCTGTCAGGATAATGAACAACCTCTTTGTTTAATTTGAAAGTGTTTTTGCCATAGAGAGTATGAAACCACCAAAATTAAAAAGAGATCTAGATCTTGAATCCAAGCTTCTTGCGTTTGTTGAAGCCAAAAGAATAATATATCGTACGACTGATGAAATCTTGAAATAAAGATCACGACCTTTTAAGGGAATTTATGACTGTTAACAAAAATACTTACTCGTCTCATACGAAGTCTCGTACTTGATTGTTAAAAATAAAATATATACAACTGGAGACGATCTTATTTTACCTGCTGCAATTAAGATGATAAAAATATTTCAAGAAAGTAAATATGGCGGTAAAATTAGGAAATTTTCTTTGTCAAACGACACTATCATCATTAGATTTTCTGAAATCACTAATGACCAATTCGAGAAACTTATTACTAGATTTACAGAAAACCCAAAATCTACAATTTATTTCGACGAAACAACTGATATTTCAAGAATACCTTATAATGTTAGAATACGTTACATATATTTATAAAGAAAATATCAATGAAAAACATAGAACATCAATGAACATCAATAGAATTAGTATAGAATTTTGTCGAGTTTTGGAAGACTATACAAGAAGGAAAAATATTAATAACGGAATTTGCTGATGCGCTCCCGGATGCTGTCAAAATAATACACTTTATTAACAGCCATTTATTTCCAAATTTCAGTAAAGAAATGGACTTCGAATACAAAAACTTATATTCACACGCAGATGTAAGATTGATGTCAAGAGGCTGAAGTTTAAGATTGCATTTATTAAAAAACGAAACTTTTACATTTTTTAAACGAACAAAAATTGGATCTTGCTGCTGTTTATCAAAATGACTTAGTGCTATCAAAGCTATGCCTTTTGTAAAATATTTTTGAAAAAATAAACCATCTCAGCTTATTTTACCAAGGAAAAAAATAGCAACATATTTACTGAGAATAATAAAATTGAAAATATTTAAAAAACGAGCATTTGGAAGAATGAAGGCTATCCGCACAATTTTTGAGACTATTTTCATTACATTTACAGAAATATTTTGCCTAAACGTTTTGTGTTTGATAATCCTTATTCTTTCTTTATTATCTTTCTAAACCGTAATTTCCAAGATAGCCTTCTCTAGTATCGGAAGTGGTGTTTTACTCCATTCCTCTTGAACAGCTTTTCAAGTCCAAGGATGGTTGTAAGTCGACATTTGGAAAATCCACCTGTTAAAAGTCCAAACGCGCAAAATTGATACATCAGGAGTCATGCAATGGAAGATTTAGTAGGTGTATGAGTGAAGAGTATGGACCTTGGTACCCATTTCTTGTTCCATTTTCCCCATTTTCATTGCTGTGTTATATTAGATTTTTATTTGTGGCTGCTTGCTCTGTCTTGATGGAGTTCTACTGATTGATGTGATTTTTGCCGTTATTTGAAAAATCAGCACATATCCTTTTGTGAAATTTTCTTTACAGTCTTTGAACCATGTTTTATGATCTTTTTTCTCCTCTTTGATGACAATAAATGGATATCGCTTTATTGAAGTTATTTAAATACATCCAACATTCATCTATTGTGACAACATTTTCCCATTTTTGTCCATATTAATGCTTCTTCTAAAAAATTCTGCATCACGTTCTGCATTCGGCGACATGTCGTGGAGAAAGATAATGCACATTACAATTTTTCGCCTTTTTAAGATTCAAACCATCATTAACAACTGACAACAACTGACAATCATCATTTACTACAGACGCTGAACGTTTTAATGATTGATTTTGCAACTGTTTGTTCACTTGGAAGAGTTTCTCTTAAGTTTAAATTCTTACCTTTGCAACATTCGAAATATTCCTTTTATTCCTTGGTTATATAGTTGGAACAATTTTCCGACTTGAAGCCAAACTTTGACGTTTCTTTTTTCTTTTGACAATATTACCTATCATAGCTTTAGATATGGATAAACCATGACCGTACTGCATTTTTTAAAAACTTAAGAGGAATAATTTTCTTCACAAAGAGCACAAACATAACCTTCCATCCAGTGCTTCTTTAAAAGTGTCGTTTTGCATGAAAACAAAACGTTCAAGTAGCTGACGATAATTTATGCGTTCAAAAATGTTGTTTCAGCTGGAAAAAAAATCCAGACGATTGTTTTCATAGAAAGTAAAACCGTCTAATAATAAATGTGCTCTCTGTAGAAAGGAACATGATTCATTTGAAATGTTTTCGACTATAGATATTTCATAACTGAAAAAAATAATGTAAAATTTAATTAAAAAATTATTATAGATCATTTAAAAATTTTAGAACAATTTTCCAAATCTTGGTATTAAATTTTGATTTCAAAAAGTTATCTTGGCTACAAAATACATTTTTCATTAACATGAGATTAATTATCTGCCATGCAAAGTCCAAGAGGAATTTGTTGAACTGTTGAAACACACAAATTTAAAATTTGAGTTTCCACTAAAATCCTTGACAGAATTCTGGATCAGAGCTAGAACTGGGTTTCCAGAAATTTCTGAAATGGTGTTAAATGTTCTCCCATTCAGCACCACATATGTCTGTAAAACGATTTTTTTAAACGTTAAAGATCTTCACGTCCAGCAGTGTCAAATATTAATATACGCCCGTCTCCTTAGAATATGATTTTTATTCATTTATTTTTGTACACTTGAAACAATGTCTAAAACTTCCTCCTCTCGCATAATGTATTGTTTATATAAGAAATAAATAATGTATGGGAATATTTTTTTATATCTCTATTTTATATTTAATATCTGGGATCACGTAAAACTTTCGATAAAGAAAAGGGATCATGAATGAAGGAGATTAAGAAGCGCTGTGTTATATTACAGAGCTCTTGCCCCTCTTGCAAGGAAGGAATGATTCTGTCTCTTAAAATCGCTGCATAACTTTTAACTGTGACAGAAAAATTACATATAAATTAAAGCTGTAGGTTAATAAAAGATTCTATAATGGATAAAACAGTGAGCTAGCACCGCGCAGTCGTTTTTTGGTCGATACGTTTTTGGTACATAACACATATACACCCGTTTTTGGTTGGGTTTTCCTGTGGGCTCTCCGCATCTATATGCGGCAGGTGTGTGTGTTTGCACTCCCACCAAGCGAAAGGATGCCTCGTCTATCCGCAGGACTTTTAAAAGTTAGATCGCATTACTTTCTCAATCTTTTGAAATTTATGAGAATACCTTGAGGATGATCTTATGTGATCTCGCAGTCTCGTACGAAATATCAATTCTCCAGCATCCTACAGGCCACATGTAAGTGAAAATATAGCTATTTTTGGGAATAAAATATTTTGTTTCTAAAAACATCCAAAGTATTTCTGTAAAAACCGCATAGTGGTACTGTCTGTATTGTACTTTTCGAATTACTGAAATTTTGTTTTTTTGTTGCTTTCGAATCAGCCGAAGCAAAGGAAAAACCAAGCAGTATCATTTATTTATCAATATTTCATATTAATATCAATTAGCGATACCTATACTAAAATTTTAATAAAACGTTTTGCGAGTGAACTTGCTTTGATCGCTTCGCTCTTTAAATTAATGAACATCTAATATCATTTGATTTCAAAACAAAATTTCAATATTTTGTTCTCAGAACTTAAATGTTTCAGAAGTTAATTTTATATTTCTTATTATTTTTTTAATATTGAATTATCGGTATTAAAAATGCTCGTCAAGTTTGGCTACTTTTGACGACTTCTCGAAACATTTGGTGACAAAAATCAGTAGCCGAAACGATTTCCAGCTTCTCACCAATTCAGCGAGATAGCCATTTACCTCAATGTTAAATAGACCTTGCCCTTGAATTTTTATTTTTCCAACAGAGCTTCTTCTTTTCAGACTTTTCATGGTACATTGTACAAGAGATACTTCAGTTTCACCAAAATTAATTACACATATACAAAATTCGTAACAATATATATTGAAAATTTAGTCTGACCTTTACGAGTTTCGCAAGGGATTAAGCCCGCTGAATACTAGTATTCCAAAACCAGGCAAACGTGCTTGGCTGTTTGCCTGGTTTTGGAATGATTTGTTTTCGAGCATTTCCCCATGTGTAACGTAAGTTAAGAGACGGTTTCCTTTCGGAAAACCTCCAAGAAAAACATCCTTTCCTTTAGGCAGTAGCCTTCGTGTGCTTTTCCATATTCAAATACCCTAATATAACTTCACCTTTACAAATACGTAATAAAAGTTCTGGCTCAAAGCTCTTTCTTTTGGAACATTAACTACAAGAAAAGACACATTATTCTCCAAACTTCTGAAAAATTTTAAAATTTTGTAAAACTTGATCAAACAGGTATTGTTTAGTATGTGCAAACAAGTATTACAACTTTTTAGCAAAAGATTATTATTTAATTTAAAATTTTATGGATACAAGGCGTTGTACCACATTGACAGAATAGATGGTAAGAAGAGATACTCAATAATTTCTTCTGGGCTGAGAAATTTATTTTTACGGCTCTGACAACAGATCCATTGCTTGTGAATAAATCGTTTGTAGTATTATTATGAATGTAACCATTTCTGCTGATATGATATAGTGTCGCTTCACCAATAACCGTGTAACCAAAGACCCCTGAATACTGTAGTTCAACATGAGTTCGAATCTAGGCTGCGTGGTTGGTTTTCGTGATTTTTTCCAATGTTACTACAAGTTTTGCTCACTTCAACCAGAAGCCTGTGAGCATCGGACATCATAAAATGTTCCATAGCAACTACTGCCTCGGGGAACTAAATGTAACCTTGTCTTCGTTTCTCTCATTTTTGTAACTGAAGTGACGTCATTCAGCTTGAGGGAAGCTTAAAACGTTCTCTGTTTATTGACATCTGTTTTCCTCATGCCTAATGTGAATACGGGTCAGTTTTCCTCAGAAATTCCTTCATGAAGATATCCCTCCGTTTATACAAATAATAATCGTATGCTTTGCCATATTCAGGTATTTGAACTAAATATTTATCCTCACCAAAACATTCTCCCTTTCAGCGAATTATTTTTATTAAACGCGATTCGCAATAAAACTTGCTTGATATTTACAAGTTTTTGAAATTTTTATAGACTTTGGACCAGTTTTGAGAAATGTAGTTAAGTACGCTTTTTCGATGATGAATTAGAAACCTAAAAATACGTTTAGTTTCCGTTAAAATATAAGAAATGTTTTATTTCGTGTTTCATAAAGTCATCGACTAAAAAGACTAAAAGTCGAAAGAGCAAAAATTGGAACTAATTTAAACTGAAAATTTAAAGAAATAAGTAAAAAGGGAAAAAATGAAGAAAACAGATAACTTGGTATTCTTCGACTACACAATTTTGATGGGAAATAAAAATACAAACTTCATGTTTTAAATTATTCAATGTAAAAAAGGCTCAGCCTACGTAAATAGAGTATTTTATTTTGATTATTACTATTTTTAGTTACCTTTTGCTCATGTATGACCTGAAGCAATAATTTAAAATACTTGTCATGGCCAGCAGGCAGTCAAGATTATCTTTTGTTATTTAGTTAAGATAAAAAAATGTTTTTAGAATAATTCTTTACAATTTTCTTCGGTTTTTGTGATAATAGAATTTAAAACAACTTTAGACCCAAACTTGCATGTGAATTAAATGATACAAAATTTATCACATACACTAGACTGCCTTTTGTGTGGCTTTGCTTGCCGGCTTTATTTTCTTCGGTATAATTTTCTTAAGAATTAGATTTCAATTTCTTGTTTAAAGAAACATACGGAGCATTGTACTCTGAGTCAGCACATTAGTCAGTCTGGAAAGTGAAGTAAAATCAAATAGCACCGTTATAGTTACGATTAATTCTTTCAAGATTACTTTTCAATTATTGACTGTTATATGTAACTTGTATCGTTGTAAAAATTTGCTCCAAAACAAGAAATAAAAAAAAAAGAGAGAGGGACACTAAGGTTTAAAAATAAAAATTAAATTAAATTTTTAAAAACTAATTTTTTAAAATTATACAAAGAATTTTTAATAAGTATTTTTTATGAAATTTATAGCTTATAAATCGAACTTTTATGGCTTTTCGAATTAACTTCTCCTTGAAAGATTCATCTACTCGACATAATAAAGGTGCATTAATATGAAAATGTAGTTGTAACTATTTAACTGCAATTGAATTTTTTACGTATTTTTACGAATTTTTGAGTTTTTTGCCATTGCTTAAAATCCAGCGCACAAGAATAAAGAACCTTTATGATGCTCATTGTTACGCGTAAGTATTGACGCATAGTGTATCGCTGAGTTAGAAAGCCTGTTTACATCAAAATGTAGAAAAGAGAAGTTCACACGTTTTGAGTAGAGGGATTCTTTGTCCAAGAATTGCTCAAAAAACTCTCTTTTTTTTAATAATTAGGAACATAAATTTTCACTTTTATAAGAACTCATTTCTCTAAGGTTTACGAAAGCATTAAATTGTTGATAAGTAATTAGTTAAAGTAAAATATTTAAATTGATTGTAGTAAAAAATTCTAGGCCTCTCTTCGATCCCAAATTCAAGAAAATCCAAAATTTCCCTTTCTTGGTCAAGCATGATGCCGAAATCAGTAGTTAGCCTCTATTAATTTATTAGAAGTCATGATTCGAAGATGTTTTGACCTTCTTCTCTTTCACTATCATCTAATCAAATCAACAATCGAGTAAAGATTTTACAGCAAAGAAAATTCTAAATACTTTTATATCTTGATATTTCTCGTATCTTAAGAGTTACCAGTTTAGATATTTAACAGTTAATTTCATTCTACATTGATATATTTCTTATATTTTTTAAGAAGCCATTTTCTTTCGACTAAATTTCCATAACAAATTTTAAACTTCGCTTTCAACATTAATAGGAGTTTAATATTTACACATAAATATTAAAAACCGCTTTTCAGTGTACTTGAGTTTCAAACATAAATGAACATAATGATAAGAATTTCTTCTTTGGATCACGTAAATTTTTCCAGACACGCGAAAAATAGAAAATTCGTTATTTTATTCGGTTATTTATTTCTCATTGAATGGCAACATTTAACTAAAAAATATATTCGTTTTTGCAAAATCTTTTCTGTTATTTTAGGTTTTACCAGGATTATATTTAGGTAGTTTCCGTGATGGTAAAGATTCAGAACAGTTACGGGCTAATGAAATCACTCATATTATTTCGATTCATGATACAGCAAAAGAAATTGTGGAGGTAAGGATTTAATTAATAAATACTAATTAATTTTTTAACAATTAAAACAGTAGCAATGCTTAGTTGAGATCATTTAAATTTTAATTAAATTTTAGAAATCATGAGCTATGAAAGCATATTAGGTTACATTTTACAAAAAGATACCAGGCACTCTTTTAATAAATACTGATATCTATCATACTAAAAGAAGGATAAACTTGATTATTTTTATAACATAACTCTGAATTTAGAAAAAAAAAAGGAAATTAAGTCTTATTAAGCATTAAAAAAATTACCTTCTGTTTATCTCTCCTTGTTTAGTTAATTAAAATATGATTTCATGAGACAAAATAAAAAATATGAAAAATTCTTTACTCATAATCTTAATTATGGTTGGAATTTGTGTTTTTGTTTGAAAATAAGGTATTTACTGCTAGAATATTTAATGAATGTTTTGTATAGTGCTTTTGATTTTAAGTGCACAAAGAATCAGCGATTTTCATTTCGAAGCACTTTCTTACTTCATAAAAGCCGAATTATAATGCTCCAGGAAAGTTACTGTAGTTCTTTAAAATGGCTTCCAAATTAGCATAAAGTATCTGTTTCGGAAAAAAAAAATTTTCAGTTGTTTTACAAGAATTCTTGTTTATGTAGCACCAATTATCAGTACACGAAATGAAAGTAATATGTGTTTGAATCATACATAAAAACGCAGAAGTATTTAAATTTAGGCAAAACTTGAAATTCTAACGATTTCGCGGGCAAACCGGTACATGTTTCTCTTTAGTAGAAATGATTTACTCCTAACCAAGCGGAACCTTTGTAAATATAGGTTGAAATATTCGAATATTAGATGACTTCACGTGTGAAACTGTTTTGTATTCTTTCTTTCCTCTTTCTTCTCTTTGAAATGTATATTAGAAGAGAAAAACGGGCCTGCTTAAAAGCAGGTCACGTACAGTTGGCTCTGTACAATGAAAGCATTCATCAAAAAAATTATTTAACCTGTATCGAGTTCTCAGATAAAAAACTAAATACATATGTTTCCTTTCGCATAGAATAATAGATGATCAGTTACATTTATTTACCTTTAATGTTAAGTGATTAAGCGGGTAGGGTCTCCATGAAAGCATTTTAAGGAGAATTGCTTTATATTTACTTAGTAATCATACAAAAAATGAAAAATATTAATATCGAAAAATTTAAAATAAGTAATAAAATTAAGTAATAAAAACTAAAACTGCAGATAATGAACACATTCGACTTAAATTGAAATAAAGAGATGTTTTACTAAATATCAATGTATTACTAAATATTTTCTAACAATGAGTTTTATAAAATTAAAATTACATCAGAAATCTATGGATTCGTGATTCTATTTTTCAGGATAAACAGTATCTATGCATTCGAGTACCTGATTCTCCAGAAGAAAATCTCAGCAGATACTTTCCGAAATGCAACGATTTTATTCACCATGCCAGGACGACTGGTGGAAATGTCTTAATTCACTGGTAAGTTAGAGAACCAATAAAGTTGGAACTGCAATTTTCTTTCTGCTACTCTACGTACACGTTATATCATAATTTGAAATAGTATATCACAATTTAAAATTTGGCTTGTTCTTGATTTCAAAGAATTCAAAACCTAGTTACTGCTACCATTTACAATGTGAAAAGGGAGTTGGGGCTTTGGAAAATGCAAAAGATCTTGGTTCTCATCTTTTTTTTAAATGAAATCCAGTTTTCACTGCTGTAAATAAATTTAAACTGTTAAGTTCAGGGGGACAAAAGAAAATGATACAGTAAAGCTGAAAAATTTACTTATCTTTTACTAAACATTAGTGAGAAAAAAACATTAAACATTAGTGGAAGTGAGTTAAGGTAAACTGGAACTAAGCAAAAACTACTATTCTGGAAATTTGTTTTTTGACATTTTGTATGGCTTTTTGAATAAATAATTGGAAAGTATGGAGAAATTGATCATTTTGAAATTTCGAACCGATATGCGTGGTACGATAAGTATTCAATATTATCACATAATTTAATTGTTTTTGAAGTTATCACTAGAAAGTTCTTTAGAAATCGAGAACATATTATATAACTTCTCCTACGAACTCAGACAGCATATTAGAAGCTTAGATAGCAATATATTAGTAAATAGGTTGGAAATCAATCAAATTTCGATTGAATTAGATCTAAATTTGCTCTTAAAAGATGCAGACGCTTTTACTCAGTTGTAAGAAAACTGAACAGTGAATGTCCAAGTACCAACTGATACCAGGAAAGCGAGAAGATCCAGACTTCCTCCAGAAATCTTTGTGTTCCGATCTCTTGTGCTGCTTGGAGTATAAAATAAAAAATTTTGTTGCTTTGGAAACGTCTTAAAATTTTGAGGTATTTAAAAAATTTCACTAAATTTATTGCCTCTTGTTTACAGTAGCTACTAAAAATTAAAATAAGTTATGTATATACATTTCTTATATTAAAACATGGTAAAATAGGTACATATATAAGTACATATTAAGCAAATATATGGAACTATTTACACAAATTTATAGTATCATTACTTGCACTGAAAATTGTGAAAAAACAAAGTTGTTATGTGGCATGCATAAAGCCTAAAGATTCGGAAAATGAGCATCGTTCCTAAAAAGGTGTGCAATTAATTGAAAATTTGACGTAATAGTTCACATAGTTTTATTTGGTGAAGACGTGAGTTTATTTAGGCTTTGGATGATTTCCAAAGGATAGTAATTTTTTTCTAAAATCGTAACTGATAGAAATTTTAAGTTCATAACTAGCTTTAAAATTTCATTTTGCAATAATACTTTTTTGGCTCCACTATCGGCCGAGTAGTTAAGACCGTTGAATATAGTGAATTTCCAAACCCTGGTCCGGGTTTCGAATCCCGGCGAACGGGCTGCCTGCATGGGTATTTTCATGGTTTTTCTCATGTGTGACGTATATAATAGCCAGTTTTCCTTAGAAAGTCCTCCCCGAAGACATCCATCCCCTTAAATAGATAGCCCTCAAGTGCTTTTCCATAATCAAATCCTCTTTCCCCCCCAAAAAATAAACCTTAGAAAGTCCCCACGGAGGCATTTTTCTTCTTAGGTACATAATCCTCGTAGCATTACTACTAAATAACCTAACCTGCTGTGTTTTTCATATTTATTTTATTTTTAAAAGCCTACCTTTGAAAATAACATTTTTTTTAAAACTTTATTTAGTAACTACGAAATTTAAAGTTTTTCTTCTAATTGCGGACAACAATAGATAAAAAAAAATTATTGGAACTCTTTAGAGCTTCTAATTATAATTAATTAAAATAGTTTCAGCTGTTATTTATAAGAAAAAAGAATTTGAAAATGAGGCGAAGATAAGATTATCACAGGTTTATTTATCTATATGATGAAATAACTTTCAAAATTGTTTCTTTTTCGAATAATATAGTGTACGGCATCAGTTTACCCTTGAGCAAAGCAGTCTTCGAATCTGAAGATGTAGCCCAGAAAAATATTCCTTGAGCCAAGTACTAGAAACTTCTTTCCCTGCCGTCAATAAAACTTTGAAAGAAATCAAAAATCATTACTTCAGTTCCCTTCCTCTTCGTATCTTATACTGCAACTGTCTTATTTTACTTTATTTTTATGAAGTCCTCTGCTAAACGAAAATAAATCACTTTCTTTTTGAACATGGGAGGATATTTGAAGAGAACCCATAACCGTTTTGATTTATTCCTCACAAAATAAAATTTCTGAAAATTATGTTTTCGAACATTTTCTCCCAAAATAACATGTTCTGCTGCCTCAGAAAGACGTTGTTTTATGAAGTAGTTTTTATTCTTTTGTGGAAGACAATAACGGAATGTGACGACGGAAATGGGCTTGGATTGTTCACAGGGAAACTTTTTAAAACTTCGATTTTTTTTTCCTCTACAACTTAAACCGGGTTTACGGTTTCTTTATTTTTAGAAGGGAGGCAATTCAGAGGTAATGATTCAGGATCTAACTTTAGAATTCTTTGCATATGGCAAATTTTTTATTAAAATATTGTTTAAAAATTTTAATGGGAGGCAGCTCTTTTATCATTTTGATTTTTCTATTTTGTTTTCATATATAGGTTATCAAGATTAAGAAATTATAAATTTGTGAAACTGCTTGAAATCTATGTCAAGCAGAGTCTAGGTCAAATCAATTCAAGCTCAAATGCAGAGAGAAATTACTCAGATTCTAAATGATGACGTAAATTATACGGAGTAAGATATTAATTAGTTTTGGTTATAGAGCCTACGGGTATTCTTTGATAGCATACAGCTTGGACTCTATATAGAAGATGAAGTAGCGAATTCTCGATATGTCTTGAAGAATAAAGACTGCAGAAGAAAGGTTTAAATAACCTTTTTATTTAAACTAAAAAGAGAGGCACGCGTTTCGTGCTCACAAATCATCACCACTTGTGGCTACGTAAATTAACAGAAAATAAGAATGTAACAAATAACTAGTAAATTAAGATAGCTAAAGACTGGCTCTTTAGCTTAACGCTATATCGGCTGCACACAGCAAAGCCGAGCCGAGGAATACCGGTGCAAACTGAAAAGTGTCTAACACCGGCTAAGAGAGCTAAATTCAAGCACGCAGCATAAACTCGGAACTAAGTCTTCTACTACTCTCTTTGAACTCTTGAAACACGGCTTAAATAATGCTTCTGAAACACGTTTTAATTTAAGTACTGCGTCATACAACTTTACATTCCGGCAGGAAACTGAAACCAGGAGAGAAAGGAAAGAACACTAAAAATAATTGGTTAGAATAAAATAAATCCTTACATGATAAGATCCCGAGCGTACAGAGAAGAGAAATGGTATCGTTTCTTTAAGTCAAAGCTCAGACTTATAATGATGACTGACTGGAAAATAAAATCATTGGGTGGTAGGCGTGATTACATTCAGGATTTGAACTTGGCCGCATGTATCCCACCAGTGAGAAAAAGGAGAAGAAAGGAAAACATTTATCATATTCATGTTCGTTCAGGAGATATGATAGCGACGTAAAGATGAAAGGCTTTAAGTTCGAGTCCTCTCGAAGCTCAGATTTTTCACCTATTTTGTTTAAATGTATGCTGATGTTATTCAAAATTAGTAATTAGAAATTAAAGTCCTGATCAGCAATATTGCACTTCTATTTATTATAGTAATGTTGCAGAGCCATTAGGTTATTTTGAAGCAGGGTACATGAAAATTATGCAATGCCCTTGCCGAAACTTGGACCTCTTGAATACACTCCAAGTGCGCTACAGTTACACCACTAAGGCATGCAGAAATAAAGGAGCAAACACCTTATAAGGTTAAGGTTTACATTCTCTTCTGTACAGATATTTGTACCAATCAGGCTTACTGTAGTCGATGGGAGAGGGAAAATGATCATTAGTAGTTTGTTTAAGCTTTATTCCTCCGCTATTGGATGGTCTGATTACATGGGTTTGAAGCTCAGTTTCATGTGGAATGTGATTACAAAGCAGTTTTCCTTAAAAAGTCTTCCTCGAAATTGCTTCTGCTTAATCAGATACCTTCGTATGTTTTTGAATTAATAAAAAATTTGACTTAGCCGTTGCTGTCATTGAAATAACAGCACCAACATATGTAAGTTGAATAACTGATTTTAGGTTTTAAATTTGAACAGTTTGATATCATAAGTATATTTAATAGTATAAAAATCAGTATATTTAATAGTATAAAAAGGTAGATTAGGTTACTCAGATGATATCAAAGCACACGAGAATTATCTGCCTAAAGGTAGAGAAAATGTTTTGGAGAACTTTTTAAGGGAAACTGCCTTCTGTCCATTTGAACATTCAGAAATTGAATTGTTTTCTAAACTTCATAGGACAGAAAAAAGAAGTAATGCTTCTATGACTATATAAAAAGTGAGTACTTTGCGCCGATATGAAGTGGTTTTTCAAAAGATTGATAATACGAATACCTTTGTAAAAGCAGAATCACGAAGCAAGCAATTAATGGGACATCACTTGCATTTTACACTTAAGAATGAGACTAAGAAATTCAGTTTCTAATTATAGCTGAGATCATAGCAAAAAACGGAATTTAATTATTTTATGTTAATGTTTTAGAATGGAAATAAGGCTAGAAAAACAATTTCTTCTGCGGAGGCACAAAACCATAGCAACGCAAACAAAAACTGATTCAGATTTTTAATCAATGTGTGGTGTTGCGCGGCCCCGACCTACAAGCAACAATAGTAGTGACTGCTATGAACTGGAAAATACACAAAACTCTTAAGAAGAGTTTAACTCTCTTTTTATTCTACTTTAGAAGTTACAGATGCGTGCACTTGACGCTCACAAACTACGCCGACCCGGCGGTAATATAAAAATAAGAAACTAAAAATGAATAATAACAAGTTACTACCTACGAGGCTCTCTAAACGTAACTAACCTAACCGCGTTCTAAGATACAGCTGATATTTCAGCAAACTTTCTGAATATTAAGTTGAAAGATTCAACTATCTGCCGAGGCAAGCACACAGGCCGAAATGCGCGATTCTTAACTTTCCACCTAGCAACCTTCACGCTCGTGAAGCAAGAAAACACACTTACGAACTCGTTTCCCTTCTAGTTAACTCAAATTACTTCTGCTTAAAGATTTGAATACTTTGCGCGTTCTACTAAAATTTACATACTCTGGCATTGGCAATTCCAGGGGAAAGTAAGGCTTGACAGGAAAGATAGTTTAAACTTAAAATAAATGTTAGTTAAAATAAATATAAACCCTACAAATGTAACTACGCTCATGTCATTTAGCTCATGACGAACTAGCGAAGGAGTCCATGGTGCTTATATTCATATTAAATTCCAGTGTGAAAGCATCTGAATGAAACATTAGGAAAGAAAAAATGCCCACACAATGCAAAAAGGCCTTTTTCGCTAATGATTGTTAATCAGCTTTTGTATGGAAAAGTTATTTTTATACGAACTGTTAAATGTTTAATTCGAGGAAATTGTTTCCCAGATGCAAAGCCCGGCCCACAAGCCGCCGTGTAGTAAAATTGATGAACACTGGAATTTTGGTCAGGGGTTTAAACCCCGGCGAACAGCCTGGCTGCAGAGACTTTTTCCTTGTTTTCTCCGTGTGTAACACGGAGCAATTCCCAGTTAACGAGCAATTTCCCTTCAAAGAAATATCCGCGAGGCATTGCCTCGCTCTGGCGAATATCACTGGGTGCGACGCCGTAATCAAAAGCCATACCCCCCCCCGAAAAAAAATGCAAAGCCCACCAGCTACTAAATTGTTAAGGCAATTAAATACTGGTAGTTATGTTCATGTTCAAATCCTAACGAATGGGCTTTCTGTTCGAGGGTTTTTATGGTTTTTCCTATGTGTAGTGCAAAGGTGAGTCAGTTTTCTATATAAAATCCTTTCCACAGGCATTCCTTTTCAATAAATAGCCGTATTGTATTTTTCAATATTCAGATAACTTATTCCAATTTAACCAGTTGTAGAGCACAGATTAAGGTTTCTGATGATTCAAAATGCTTTTAATCTTTATACTGTCTGTTGTGGCATCAGACCTTGTAACATCTTACATATCTGAAAGTGCATAATTTTCATCATGATATTCATTTGTCGTACAAACTAATTTTCTTGTTGACTCTCCCTGGATCTAGACACATAATTCGCCATAACGTTAAAAGATCTGTAATAATGATTTATTTGCTTTCGCGAAGAATATATAGCACTTCATGTAATCCGAGTTCCTAGGATTATAAAATTGAACTTTGGGAGGATTAAATAAGTAATAAATCATAGTTCGTTCATAATCGCATTTGTTTCTTCTTAGAAATAACAAACACTTCTTAAGATGAATTGTATATATCCTCGTGTGACAATAAAAATAAAAGGAAAATAATTTCCCTGATTATGCTTACGTAATTTTCTCACGGTAATATATAGCAAAGATTTTGTTTACTTAATTAAGGCAAAACACCCGAGGGCTATTTGCCTGAGAGAAGGAATGACTTCATGGAGGACTTTCTGAAGAAAATTGACTCATATTTATGTTACTCATGGGAAAAACCACGAAAATGCCCATGCAGCCAGCCCGTTGGCCTGGAACAGAACCAAGGTCGAATTACCAGCGTTCAGCAACTTTAATGCTCAGTCGGCTGGTAGCAAAGGAACTCTGAAATGCTCGTAAAATCTACTCAATTTTTTAATAATAATTTATTGTACTAGTTAATAATTGGATTTGTTTTATACACAAATGACAGGAATAAAAACTGATGTCGTCGTTAATCCGAATTTCGGATTAGCTTAAATTGTGTGTTCAAAACGTGGTTTTTACATTCGCGAAAATCGTGTTTTGGGAGACATTTTAGGCTTAAAGTTCGAAATGTAGAGAAAAAATTTAGATAGCAATATGGCAGCATGGAGTTTCTCGCCAAAAATGTTTGGCGAGAAATTTGGCGACTTGAGGGCGCATATCAGAGTAGTTCCAACATTTCTTCACTTAAGCAAATATATTTTGATTGCTTGGCCATAATCTTAATAATTATAATAATTATTGTTTTTATTATTTTTTCAAGTTTTCTTGTAGGGTCATGCATTATTATTTAATAATGCGTTAATCAGTGGTAATAATAAAAGCATCGGTGAATAATTTTTGTTTATCACTTTTGTGAAAATCTGTAAAATAATTTTTTTAAAATTTTATATGTCACATATAATATAATTTTTTTGTGAAATCTTTTAATTAGAATAAATCTCAGTTTGGAGAAATTTTAATAACATAAATTTAGCGATTAATACTGAATTTATGTTATTAAAATTTCTCCAAACTGAGATTTATTTAGTATTTATCACTAAATTTAACATAAATTTAATGATTAATACTAATGTTTAATTTAATGATTTATTTAAATTATTTAATTTAAATTTAGTGATTAATACTAAATTTATGTTATTATTACAAAATGTTAAACTCTGTGAAAAATTTCTGCATTTATGATATATGGTCAAATGATTGCGTTTTGTTCCCTTAATGACTTTCACACAATGACTTTTAAAGATCTGCCCTTTGAAACTGAGCTGGAATCCAAGATCTAGTCATTTTCCACCGAGAATGTTACACCCTCGGTATCGGAGCCAATAGCTAATTTCAGAATAAAATTCTTGCAGTTGTCTATTTTTATTAAGGGGCTACCTTTATTTCTTATTGGGACCTAAAGGACTGTGAAAACATGCCCTCATTACGCCACTAAATCCGATATTATTAATTTTGAACGCTATTCTACTTAAAGGTACTGTGCAGATATTAGCAGAATGTCGCATCTTTATGAACTGATTACTTCTTCACTATTTAAGCAAGAAATGAGTAAGGTCTCTTATTATATTCACATATGGATTGACATAATTTTGCAATGACTACGGTCCAGCTGACCAGCTGAGATTTTAGCATGTCGGCTGTTGAATGGCACCTTTGTTTAGCTTCTTAATGTTGATGAAAACACTCCGGAAGACACATCCGTTCTCGTTTACTGTTTTTCTCCTTTAGGTTTTCGGGAGAACTTTCTGCTTGACAGCATGCCACAAAGACATTATATACTTACGAATATATGCCTTTTCCGGGATTTGAATTAGGACACAGAGCTATAATAGCCCGCTTCGCTACCGTTTTTTACTTGTTTTTAAAAGAATCAAGAAAACTCTTTTACATCTCAATCTTTATACCTTACAGCCAAAAAACGAAGCTCTGAATTGAAATCTACTTAAAATAAAATTAGCGGTTTATATATTACTTCCACTTTCCAGGTTTTACATTTTATGTGTTGTATTTTAATATTATTGTCCTGCTTATGCAAAAATTTTGCCTCAACTTTCTTTTCTTATTTCATGGCAAAGGTAATGAATCATTGCTTTGTATATGTGGGCATATTTTTTTTAAGCTCGTAAGTGCTGAGAGAGAGCTTCGTGCACTAAAACATTTTTTAAATTGTGTTTCAAAATGCTATTTCTTTTCGTGCTTTTGGAAAATAGTAGTAGAATTTTATATTCTAACAAAAGCATTTTATCAGTCTATTCTTCCGAAACGATGTTTCATGATTGCTATGCCTATTAATTCCCAATTTCTCCAAAGTTCCGTTTCGAAGATAAGAATTTAATATTTCATTTTATGATTCATTTAGAATTGCTTCTGCGAACCATTCTTGAAATGTATAGCAATCAATCACTTTTAGCAATAAAATTGGTTTTTTGTTCCCATTTCATCTTAGAATTAAATTGTATGCTTTTTTAGTTGTATATAAAACTAAATATATACTAGTGTCCTACTCGTGCATGTATATTTTGTTCGTGCAGCTATAGTTATACGTTTGTTGTAAAATTTTGTTACATGCATTGTAAGGATCCTAAGTTTTACTAACGCTTATTTTATTTTAAAACTGTACTATCACTTCTTATTTTCTACTTCCGGCCAGAATTAACTGCTTTAACTTGTTTATGCAAATTGTTTTGCTAACGCCCAAGTACTTAAGTTGTGGCTTTTTGCCAAGCGGGAGAGAGGAGGAGTTTTAGGAAGCAAGCCGCTTGCCACTGTAGTTTTACGAGTTTTCACTCGGTTGCTAGTTGCCTTTAAGGCCACAGGTTTAGCCCTCTTGATATTTGCAGATGTATTGTAGTTTCAGCAGCTCGGCATACTACATACGTACATTTTTAAAATAAAGGCCAGTCTTAGTGCTAGGCATTTGTATACTAATTCAAAGTTAGCTTTTAGTTAGAGTCTTAGTTAGTAGTTTTTATATTCTTACGTTCAGACCACAAGTGGTTGGTCTCTGTATTCCGAAGTTCGGAAGATCCTGTAAAAGATAGAAAATAAAGGGTTTCGTATACCCTTCCTGCTTGTGTTGTCTACTTCACACCTTCTTGAACCTAGCTTGAGTAAGCTCCCTGTTCCTATTCAGGATCATTCATGTTTCCAAAGCAAATCAAAAGAAACACAAGTCCTGACAGCATAAGCAGTGCGATAGAATCAGCAATCACCATCTTCTAGATGATATAAATATGTAATCTTTAGTAGACACGAGGTAAGATAACTCCAAGTTCACTTACGAAGACATTTCAGTGTTACACCTAGTGTCATCTGCAATTTATTGAAATACTTTTAAGAGTTAAAGATTTATATATAGATAGTTTGGGCAAACATTTCGAAGAGCCACGCTGTCAAATGACAGAGCTTTTGCTCTTTCAGCCAAGTAACGGGTAGCAGTCGTTTCTGAAATCTTAATTGTCAAGCATTTCTGTTTCTCTAAGGCTTCATGAGATGGAGCGTTTGTTTAGAAAACCTTCTGCCTGCGTCCTGCTTGTTCCTTGGCTCAAGAAAATGCATCTGGCACACTGCAAAGAACCATTAGTCTTAAAACTCAGTGAGCCTGAGCTCTTTTCAGTAAAGAATCTAGATTGAGCTTAGAGATTGATTTTCGAACGTCTTTATCTGAAGAGACATGGATCCGATACCATTCCTCCTCTATTAAGAAAAGGGACCATTAAAGGTTTAGCAACGTCATAGTCTTAGCAGATACCATGTTAGATTGTGGCATGCCACTTCACATGTTTGACTACACAAGCCTACTACTCCACAAATCATGGCTACTCAGAAATGTGCAAAAGAGATCTGGAATCTTACTTGCAGCTTTATTGAAGAGCTGTTTTGGTGGTCAGTTTCTCTTTCTGGACGACAACCTCATCCAGATAGACAAGATTACTTCAAAGGAACGATATTCAACAGCCTGATTGAACAACCAGATATCTAGACCCAAGACCATTATCAAGCTTATCGAATAAGCTTCTCGTATTTTCTACCTGATGATAGGAACTTGAGCGAATTCTCTTTATTGCCCGTTATATGACTGAGGACACCTGTTCGCAGTCTAAACCCTAATTCACATACGTAGCCGTTATAGCTTGAAAGTGCTACAGGTTTTCTTATAAAGGCGGGACGGAACTTTTTCGGTTTCAAAATGTTCTATTTTGCATTATAATGAGTTTTGTTTGAAAGAAAAAATAAACAAATCTAGTAGGATTTTAGAAAGGCAGTAATCTTAACAGTCCAGAATGACATACAAACGCCGTTATTACTTTAATAGATCTTAATAAAGATAGTTATTTTCTGGCTAAGCGGACGGATAAGAGAGCAAACAACGATAACACTGTGAGTTTTGTCCTTTATCGTAGCAATGCAGTTATGCCTTGTATCATCTTATTAGACCTTTTAAACTTATTTTGCTTTATTCCCCTAAGTAACTCGACATATTGAGGTATATTTTAATATTGATTGCTGATAACAGAGACAATAAAGTTATTACCCAAATTTTAACTATTCCAATAAAAATAGCACACATTTCGAAATCTGTAAATTGCATGAAATATCTTCTTGTAGTTGATTATAGCGTTTGTTGTAAGTTCAAAGTTATCTTTCTTGATCTAAGATTAAAGTAAGGTTAGTAAGTTTAGTAAGTTAATTTATACAAATTAAACAGACCGCTTGACACTGGGGAGTTCATTAAGGCTTTAAGCTTTACAGGAACGAGTTATCTGTGTAAAAATATCTGTAAATTCTTTGCATTCAAAAAAGAAAGGATTCAGACGTTTCCTTAGAAAGCCTTCTATTAAAACAGTCTTCCCAAGAAAGGTATTTATTGAATGCTTTTGGTATATTCATTTGCCTTTTACCATTATTCCTCACAATTAATATTCCAACTTGTCTCTAAATTGCAACTATTTTAAATTATTTGCGAACAATGAAGAATAACGTTTTAATATTTGAAACTCTTGAAGTAATTTAGATGTATAGGTGTATTTTGACACAAACTGAACAGTATTACATCTATGTTCTTTCCTTAAAATATGCATAAAGATGAATAATGATTCAGAAAATAATGCTGAATAGTTGCATTTTAAGTAGATTTAAGCGGAGCCAGTTAATGTAGAATATTTCTGAAGCATAAAAAAACTATGCTTTTCTTTATAGCCTTGCAGGTGTCTCTCGCAGCGCTACGATAGCGGCCGCCTATATTATGTCTGTAACAAGCCTATCATGTAAAGATGCACTCAAAGTAGTTCGAGGTGCGAGAAACATCGCCAATCCCAATTACGGGTTCCATTCCCAGCTCAAAGAATTTGAAGCCTATCTTCTAACGACGGTGAGTTTCTTTCTTTCTTGAATAACAAAATTTGCACACAAAATATTTAAATATCGTCTTTAAGATGCACTAAAATTTCATTGTCATATTCGACTTTATTTTCTTAACATGTAATATAAAATTTAATTTTTTAACTTAATGTTGAACATAAAATCTGAAGAATATGGCATATAATTTCATACAACTAAGTCAAAACAGTTTAATAGTCTACGAAATCTAATAGTTAGATTTATTAGGCTGTACTAATATACTCCTTAGTAATAGATTCTCTAGTACAATGCACATGAATTTTAGCAAGTGAACCAAATTTCATTTAAAATTAAATCACTAAACGAAAAGGTCCAAAATACATATTTAAATATTTAACTACCTATGTTTTAATTTATATTTATGCTGGTAAAGAGTTCAAATGCTGTTTACTAAGGATTGATGGTTTCGGCAAGGAATCTATAAGTAAATGGTACACGCATATACTACAGAAATTTACAAAAATGTAAAGATGCAGCTCATTTAACATCGTCTCGGTAAAATCATTAATTTTAAATTATACAGATATATGAATGTTTTTATTTATATTTCAGCTTAAGAGTATTATTTTCTTAGTTTTAGTTTTAACTGTCGAAAATATTTCTCATGGTCTGTTGAAAATATCTCCATTCACTTTAATTCGGAAAAGCGAATTCTGCCGTATATCGATAAAATTCTTATTTGAGGTTTGGTTCACATTATCAGAATATCTTCATTTGTACTTTCGGTATTTAGAAATGATAAATCAAGATTTATTAAAGATCCAGTTCCAAAACAAACCAAGACTGGCTCCAAGGTTAATGTTGATGTCTGCTGTTAGGGCAACAGGCAAAAGCTGATGGACTGGCTAGTATTGATCGAGGGAGTGTCCGTTACACTATTGAATCTTTATTTGGAAACATGCCTAAATCTGATTTTTTGCTCCTTTTCTGGAGGTGCTTGAATAACTAAACATTCTTTTCGTGCTGTTCTGATTTCTGCACGAACGTTTATTTCTTAGCCCGTAACTGAGTAATAAATTTCTATCGTTTGCGAACCACAATAATCTTTATATTTTTGAACTCCATTGAAAACTCTATCACGAATCAATTAGCGAAGCGAATAGTATTAAATGTTAATGAAAGAAAATGGTATAAAATGAAAGAAATGTTTAAATCAGCTGATACTTGACACAAAGGAAAGGTTACCAGTTCGTGTGAAAACATATAAAAATTATTCATATTCTGTTTATGTTAAAATTATTCAAATATGTCAGTGTGTCACAAATGAATCTACATCTATAACGTGTTATGTGTAATAATAGTTTGAAATGATGTGACATGTAAAGTAGATGAAGATTAGTATAGCAGCAATGTTTTCTTCATAATGAATAGTCATGTATACTTTATCAATACATTTGCTTTTAGACATAGCATTACTTTGCCGTAAAAATGAAGATGCAGTAGTGGTATATTTGACAGAGTTTAAGCATAGTAAACAATAATATATAAAAAGGTATTAATGGGCATTTATGTAGGAGACACGGTAGTTACTTGGCATTTTCTGACATACATTTCATATCGCTTATCTGGCAGTGAAAGGAGGAAGCAGCAAAATATGTGTTTAGGAAAAAAAGACAAACATTAGAATAGGGACGTATCCGTTAACAATTTTGAAAATGAATGTAGGTTTCTCACTAGAGGTTGTTATTATTAAATTATATTACTCACAGCGAAAGATATCAGCTTTTATGGCATTGAGTTGAAATTTAGAATCTTTGATATTAATATAAGACTCTTAATGTGTTTCACATGAGCAATAGACTGTTTCAAAAGTTTAATAAAAAGAAGGTTCTATTATGTCAAACCGTAGTGTATCAAAATATCAAACTCTCGTGTATCAAAACTCTAGTGTATCAAACTTTCATCCATACAAAACGGGGTATGAAAGAAAATGTGTTTGAGGAAACTTAATACTAGAATACAATCTATTTTATTAGAAATTTAGTTTTAAAATTTAGAAATTTCTGTAGCTCATGACATTTCACTGGTATTCTCGAAATCACAAGAAAGTCTTATTCCTAATAATTTCTTATAGAAACAGATGAAAAGAAGAGCTGTGATAATTTTTAGACGTCTTTTTATGGGAATCTAATTATTTGTTTTGGTTTGCTTCTGCATTAAAAAGAACTTTACAACAAAATTTTTTACAATGATAATGATTAAAATGTTCTTTATTAATAACTAAATGTATAACAGAACAGTAATAACTTTTAGGACGGACTGCCCTAAAAAACTTTTAATTTAATTACATAAATCTTTAATTAGGATGTGCATAGATTTGTAGAAATTCGTACTCGAATTTAAAGGAATTTTCAATTTTATGCAACTAAATTTTACTACTATTTCTTAAATATTTAAAATTAATAATACCACTAATAAAAATGGTTTCGTGTCTGTCCCAATAACTTTTGTAACTAGTTTTGTATATTTTTAAATCGTAATAGCATTAGTAGAAATATGTTCATCGTTATAACTACATTTTGTTTATCTGTTACGGCAATAAAATATAGGATATTTGTTATTAAAGAGTTTCTGCAGGAGGTATCTGAATGTACCTTTAATTTTATGTAATATAATGCTTTAGTAATCATTTATTTAGAAAATAATTTTCTGAGTCGAAAGCAAGCATTTCGTGATTATTTATATTATTTCAAGGTTAACATTAATTATTTCATCGAACATGAATATACTCCTTAGTAATAGATCTAATAATTTGGAAATAAAATTTCTTTTTGGTGGTTAGCTTCCAATCTTTAATGAAAACCGAAACTTTAAAATGGAAGTCAGTGCCAATAATAGCGACGAGTGAAGAAACATTAGTCCTCTAATGGAAAACCCAGATATAGGATCATCATAAGGTTAGAAAAGAATTCTGCACTGTGTGCGGGTAATCTACTTTTGATTTCTCATTTTCCTCTTTTTTTAAACTTCTGTTGATATTAAATATTATGATAAGGATTGATATTTAATGTCGCATCATGAATACTGGGTGGCACCTCTTTTCTAGTTAAGGTAAAACTCTCAGATCTAAATTTTGTGTTTACGCATATAATGAAACGAAACTCTGGAAACTATTAAGCTTTTGTAAAACAAAATATGTTCTCCCTGTCTATAATGAAACTTTATAACTGCAATAGGGAATGTATTCATAGTTTTGATTCTGGTCTAGTAACGAAAAGGTTCTCTATTTATTGCATGAAATAGTCAGAAACAAAACGAAAATGTTATACTTAATAATAAAATATATTTCGCCTTTACGTTTTATTTGCCCACTGCTTAAAAAGCAGCATTATTTTCGTTCACGCATTTAACAAAGCACAACGTTTTCTGCATAAAAATATTGTTGTAGCTTGATAACTTTCGACTAAAAGATGAGGAATAGGAGACATTTCAATTAACATGGCTAGTGTGCTGGTATTTTTTGAAATGGAAACCCAAATTTCTGTGGCTTCATCATTTGTGTCTTTTATTCCAGCGTTTTAGGCATTTTTAATCAAAGACCTCCCATACCTCAGCTTCATTTGACTTTTGGTTGATTTGACTTGTGTGAAGTCATAATATCTGACTCTGATAAGGTAGTTTAGTGTATTTCAAGTAAAAATTGTCACGCTCAACACATGCTGAGTTTATGCTTGTGTTTGATAGCCAGGCGATACAGCCTCATGTAAAGATATTCTTTTCATGTAATTGGATAGTGTTGATCTTGGCACACCACATTCAGCTGATTGTGGGTGAACTTCTGTGACAGCAGCTCAGATCGCTTACTGAAGAAAATTTGTTAGGATACAGAAACTCGTCGTAGCCGGTTGGAAAGAGCTCGACAGATTTAAGGGTGGACGCTGGGCAGGTGGCTGGTGGCGTGGCTTCGGTTGTGTCGTCGTTGTCAGCCTGTTCTCCTGGTTTTGAGGTTTTTGAGATCCGAATGGACCCGATTTTGTCCGCCTCCTTCGTTTGCAGGAGAACTGGGATTAGAACGCAGCAGGTGTTCGATGATGGCGCGGGGCTAGAGCTGTCTCGACGTCAATCGCTACGTCGTGCCCGTGGGGGTGCTGAACGGCTAACGGCGAGTAGATCGGGTGCTCACCCAACCCGTCTTGAAACACAGACAAAAGAGTCTAACATGTGCTCGATTCAATAGGTCTTGACCATGCCCAGATGCGCAATGAAAGCAAAGGGCGAAAACACGCCGTTTGAGTTGGGATCTTGGGACTTTCCAATGTTCAAGGAGCACCAACGACTCGTTCTGTCTAATTTATCTCGGTTGGGGGGGACTATGAGCGTACACGTTGGGACCTGAAAGATGCTGAACTATGCCCGGACAGAACGAGGCCAGAGGAAACTTTCTAAGATTCATGCTCCAAAGTTGTACCAATTTTTCCTTATCAAATAAATATCTCTGTTTGAATGTCAGCAGATTTGCTAAAGGTTATAAACTGAATTGAGTGAGATTTGAGTTCTTCGGGTTTCTAAATTCTTCATTGACCTTATGAATGTAAAAAAAAAAATTAAATGGTTTTGTTTTCAAATATTCAGTCACAGTAGTTGCGGAATTAATTTACGTTTACTACTAGAATTATCATTAGCAGGTGAGAAAAAGCAGCAACATATAAACATGTGCATGAAGTCATGCAAGTATAAAAAATCAAGAAAAAAACTAATGCAAAGCAGTGAAAACATTTGTCTCTTCACAGTTAAATGTAAGATAAGAAATTCATCTGCATTCCAGTTTGAATGCAATTTATGCAAAAAATGATAGAAATGCAAATTAATAGTTTTAGGAAATGAACAGCGTGGCATTTAAATAATGTGGGTCTTTATTTTAAAATTCCTGTAAACCTGGAAGTTAAACACTGAGTCTATTGTTACGAATTTGGTATTTAAAAAGCAAATGTTAGTTGAATTATAAATTAAATGGTTTTATTTCTCGCGCAGTGCAGCGCGTGACGAATATTAAAAGAAAGCTAAGCCGGAAAATTGAAAATACAAGAGCGCGTGCATTAAATAAATAAATAACTCTTTTTCATTTCGAGAAAGTACTGGAAAATTCTAGCGCGTGATTTTAAAATGTTATAAAAGGAGGAAAACATCTCAGTTCGTAGTAGTTGCTTAGTTTGTTGTTGTTTAGAAAACTACTGTTGTTGATTGTAGCGAATTCGCGGATTAGCGTTCTTTAGCTGTTTTGAATTACGTTCTATTGGACATTTGAGTAGTTAAAAGAAAACTACTGTGAGATATTGTAATACTGCGTGATAATTTGAGAAAATTTAAGCATTTTTGTTGTGATAATAATAAATTTTTGTTCATTTTTCATCGGACTTGTGCATTCATTTAGTAACGAATCCGTACGCACGCAACAATTTTTGGTGTCAGAAGTGGGATTTGAATGCCAATAACAAGAGCGATGGAAGAGCAGTTAAGGCAATTGATAACAGCCTTTGCCTTGTTTAAAGAAGAAATTAAAGAAGAGATGAAATCTAGCCAAGGAAAGATGGAAGGGGCCATCAACTCTGTTAAGGACGAAATGAAAGCCGTTCAAGCTAGTCAAGAAAAGATTGAAGCAGGTCAAGAAGAAATGAAAAGAGAGATTACCTGCATAATAGAAAATAAATTTGAAGCTATGGAAGGCAGAATTGACACAGTTGAAAATAAAGTTGGACTAATTGAAGAAAGAGTTTCTTCGGTGAAAGAAGAAATAGAAGAAAGAGTTTCTTCTGTAAAAGAACATATAGAAGGGAGAGTTTCTGCTGTGGAGGAACGAATTGAAGGAAGAGTTTGTGCCGTCCAACACCAAATCGAACAACAAATTGATGAGAGAGTTTCTGAAGTTGCCAAAGAAATGGATACTTTAAAGAAATTCGTAGCGTCGGCAGGGAGCAGGAGTGATGATTTTAAATTCTTACCAATGCCTGCTCGTCCACCTCTGAAGCTATCCACATATGATGGGAAGACCTCCTGGCAGGTGTATAAGACACAATTTTCTATCGTGGCGGATGCGAATGGATGGGATTCCCAAGCTAAGGCCTGTCATCTCGCCGCTTCTCTAAGAGCCGACGCAGCGGATATCCTTCAGACTCTTCCCGAAAACAAAAGGTTAGATTTCGAAGCTCTGTCCGGCGCCTTGGAGTTGCGCTTTGGGGAGAAGTGTTTAAAAGACTACAGCAGGCTCCAATTAAAATCTCGTCAACAGAAGCCTACCGAAACACTTCAGGAGCTCGCCACGGATGTTGAAAGGCTGTCCCACCTCGCCTTTTCGGAGTGCCCGACAGAAACAAGAGAAATCCTGTCGCTGCAATATTTCATCGACGGCATCCGAGATCCTGAAATACAGAAAGCTCTTCGAATGGCAGATGTAAAGGACATGAAAAGCGCTCTGTTGTACGCCATGAAGTTCGAGGCAGCCCAGCAAGCAACTAGTAGAGATCGCTACCCAATTAGAGCTGTGCGAGTCCATGAGCCAGTGGATCAACTGATGGCTCGTTTAGATGATTTAGCCAGACAAGTCGACGCTTTGATACGGAGTAGGAGGGAGAAGAAAGTGGCTCTAAGGTGTTGGAGATGTGGTAGTGAAGGTCACCTAAGACGGAATTGCAGAGCACCCCAGGGTACGGAATATAAAGCAGATGATTTTACCAGACAAGTCAGTGGCTTGAGACGGAACATATGTGAAAAGAAACTAAATCTAAAATGCTGGAACTGCGGAGTTGAAGGCCACATACGAAGAAATTGCAGAACATCCCGAGGTACGGAAAATAAGACCATTTCCCAGCAACGACGCAGTAAACGAATTAGTGACCATATCGAGGAACGGAGGTTGTCAGATAATGAAAAACCTTGTTTTAAAGCGCTTAAAATTTATACAGTGAGTGGCAACAGTAATGGAATGTCCATTAATGGGAATATCGATGGAGTTCCTTGCGATATGATCATTGACACAGGAGCTAATGTTACCATCATTAGGAAAGATTTAGCTGAACAGTTTAAAGACAAACTTATTTGGACGCCATCCTGTGTTACCCTTCAGACTGCGTCTGGTGACAAGATCGACATAACTGGGAAGTTAAACGTAAACATCACGTTTGGAAATGCCACCTACCATCACACGGCTTATGTGGCGGATATCACAGATCCATGCATACTCGGATTGGACTTTTTAAGGAAATACAATTTTTCCTTAGACTTCAAAAACAACAAACTGCTTTCAGCATCTGGTGACATGACTATCCATCCTCAGAAGAGATCCTCACTTGGAAATGCCGACGCCTTGTCCGAAAGACCCAGCTCGGGAAGCCGCCGAAATCATACCGGGGTCGAAAAGAAACGCAAGACTACCATCTATTCTCCATCTCAGAAGCTCTCCGGTCGAGACCTTCGTCTGCCTTGTGACCACGTGTTTGATCGCCATACGGATGCGCCTTCATCGCCTGAGGAACACATCCAAGACGCCCAGGCCCGGTTTGAGGGGATGCACCGTTCTGCACGAAAGTGAGTCAACTTGGCGACGGAGAAAATGAAGACCAGATGCGACACAAGAGCTACTAGACATAGATCCAACAAAGGAGACAAGGTGTGGTTGTGGAACCCGATTCAACGAAAAGGACTGAGTCCTAAATTACAGTCACCTTCGGATGGTCCATATACAGCGCTGAACACGAATGACGTCGTGGTTCGGATCCGTGAGTCTTCGAACTCTTACGACAGGTTAGCTCGTTACTATGGCCATAGTACATAATGTAAATAATTGTAAATAGTATTAGACCATGGTCCTTTTTGTTTTTAAATGTGTATTTGATTTGATTTGTATTTAGTTTTTGATTTGTATTTAGTATTTGTTTTATATTTAGTATTTGATAGCATTTGATTTGTTCAAGTTAGTTATTGCATTTATTGTTCATGTTGTTTGATATTGTAATGTAATGTTTATGCCTCAGTTGCATTTATGCCACAGTTGTAAGTTTAGCTTCCTATCCAGGGATTGTACTGCCCGGGACGTGCAGTCCTTGGGAAGGGGGCAGTGTTACGAATTTGGTATTTAAAAAGCAAATGTTAGTTCAATTATAAATTAAATGGTTTTATTTCTCGCGCAGTGCAGCGCGTGACGAATATTAAAAGAAAGCTAAGCCGGAAAATTGAAAATACAAGAGCGCGTGCATTAAATAAATAAATAACTCTTTTTCATTTCGAGAAAGTACTGGAAAATTCTAGCGCGTGATTTTAAAATGTTATAAAAGGAGGAAAACATCTCAGTTCGTAGTAGTTGCTTAGTTTGTTGTTGTTTAGAAAACTACTGTTGTTGATTGTAGCGAATTCGCGGATTAGCGTTCTTTAGCTGTTTTGAATTACGTTCTATTGGACATTTGAGTAGTTAAAAGAAAACTACTGTGAGATATTGTAATACTGCGTGATAATTTGAGAAAATTTAAGCATTTTTGTTGTGATAATAATAAATTTTTGTTCATTTTTCATCGGACTTGTGCATTCATTTAGTAACGAATCCGTACGCACGCAACAATATTAATGGCATGTTCTTACATCGCTACACTGTCGAACATTTTGTTCCTAAAGTATTGTGCAAAAAACTACCTTCAATGTGTGACTCTACATATCAGTTTCTGACCTCCAGAAAGTATGCTAGTTCAGACTATCATCAGTGGTCAGATTTGCTACTTGGGACTATACAATATGCTTATCTCAAATCTAAAACTGCTTTTAAAAAGATTGTTTTCCCTGACATAGAAGTAAATCCATAAAATTGTTATCTGCTCTCTTATAATCAAACCTGGAACATATTTCTATGAGGTCTTTCTTTTCGTTATCTGATTGTGTTGTAGAGACATTAGGTATTTTTGAAGCAGTAAAGATGAAAAGTTAACAACGTCAACGTTAACAAAGAATAGTAACATGGTCACTAGTTGAGCGATTCTTTCGAAATCCAGCCTGTTCTGCTGCCATTAACCCACTTTCTTCAAAGTACTAATTCAATCTATCGACTATGAGTATTTCGATCGTTTTGCCCAATGTACTTGTAAGAGAGATCGGGAGATAGCTGCATGTTTGGAGAATTTCAATGCAGGATTTAGTGCCACCTCATCAGCCATCCTTAAGTATTTCAATGCAGGATTTAGCTCCACCTCATCATCCAACCTTAAATATTTCAATGCAGGATTTAGCTCCACCTCATCAAAAGAGACATTAACAATATCATGGCGATTAACGTTAGTTAAGGCTTAATCTTTTAATACTTTTGTGATATAACATGGTATTTTTCTAGCATATACTACTTTTCTCTGTGTTTCTGCATTCCCACTCAATGCGTTAGCTATCTCTCTGTCCGAAGTCAGAAATCTACTATTTTTAATAATTGGTTCTTTTTTTTTTTTTTTTTTTTTTTTTTTTTGGTGTAAGACTTTTTATTTCGTAGATTTTCCAGAAATCTATTAAGTCTTTAAACTGTCCTATCTATATTAATATGTAGGATGAAACTGTCAAAAACCTTACATGCAATTTCCAAACCATTCTACTTGAAGACTGCTACTTGTTTTCTCCATGCTTTGACGTCGCTGAGATATTTGTTAGTTCAGCCTTCCTTATAAGGCAATCACGTTTTTGCCTTGCTTCCTCCAGATCTTGGGTCCAGAAGTTATAAGAAGTTTCACTTTTTCTGAAGGAATACTCAATTTAACGCATTGTAAGTTGGCTTTATTTATTCCAGTTTTAGAGACATTAAGTATTTTTTTAAAGCAGGAAAGATGAAAAATATGCAACGCCTTCGCCGAGAATCGAGCCGCGGACCTCTAGAACTCCAACCCAGTGTGCAGACCACCACACCACGAAGGCACCCCAACAAGGTGGGAGAAATACCTTATAAAGTAATTAATATGCTTGGTTGGCTATTAAAGTCAAACCTACCCTCATTTATTTCATCTCTAGTTAAACTTTCAAATTTTTTCCAATCAGCTTTTTTAAAATTCCGTGATTTCATAAGTGCCTGAAATATGATTATTTAAAATAGACAGGAGATTTAATAGTGAAAATCGTAAAGGTATCTTCATTTTAATTAACTGCCTGGCTCACAAACTTGGGAAGAAAAGTCTTTCTTCTAATAATTTATTATTCCTACTAGCAAATTCAGCACCAGTTTTCTATCCTTTAGACCAGAATGCTACGTAAAATCAATATATGCTGTACTGGAAGCACCTAATTCAGAAATTCATTCAGAATGCAGATGATAGTTGTAATACAAAGATTTCGATAATGCAAACAAATTGAAATCGCAGATGAAGTGTTGAGATAAGAGAAACCAGCAAAGATGACAGGATTACTATTTCAGAAAACATTAACTCTTATTAATATCTTCAGACGTGCTTGGTTTCCAATTAATGGAACTTAAAAAAATACCTTGATTGATGATGAGCTAAATCATCTTTCTGATATCGATATAAGTAAAGCAGAGCAGGAGATATTCGGTAAAATCATTTATGGTATTGCATCGCCTGGATACTTAGATGATAGGGATGTCTTAGAAAATGCGTATCAAAAATCGGCTGATTTGGATGATGAAATGAAATGATGATGACGGTAAATGCTTATCGGCTGATTTGAATGATGAAATGATGATGACGGTAATGAAAATACTTCCGATAATAAAGTTTATATTGAAAATTCATCACATTCTGAAGCTGTTTCAACTTTTTATTGTCATCTATTATTCCTTTATAATGATAGTTAATTTTACTATTATAATTAAACTAAATTATGCAAAATTAATGAGATAAACATAAAAAAGAGAAAAATAGACATTTTTTCCCATCAGTCTGGAAAATATATTCGATTCACCTAATTTAGATCTCAAAATGGAAGAATATTATTTCAAATGTTAATGAAGATTAGGTAAAAGAAATATCTAATTATACGCAACAAGAATGAAAATGAAAATGAAAATTTTATAATAAAAAAGATCGATCTAAATCGTATTAAATTAAAGAAATAAAAATGGTGAATTAGATAGATCACAAGTATTTTTGCCGACAAATAAACTATTATTGTTTTAATAACTTTTTAAAGATGGTGGAAAAAACCACTGTGAATATATAAAGTTTAAAAGAAAAATACCACGCGGAAGTTTTACATTTCATTTCGTAAAATATTTAAAGGAGTTAATTTTTTACAAATGAATTGATTTACTTATGCTCTGAAATGTGAATTAAATAGTATTAGAATGTAATAATAAGGATATAAATAGTGAACTAAGTTTTTTTAGGTTACTGATAATGGTCAGATTTCTTTAATATGAAAAAGAGGCCCATTTGTTTTTAAACCCATTGAAATACATTAATTTATTACTTTTAATTTAATTATTTTTTCTGGAAAACTGCTTGTGAACGGTTTCATGTTTCATAGTCGGGGAAATCAGTCTGTCCTTCCTACAGGATAACGTCTTCTTCGGTATGCTGCTCCAACAGGATAAATAACTGCGTACAGTGAGCTAATTTAGCATACATCGGTGCTGCATTCTCTGTTGGATATTTCTAGCCATCTCTGTCAGTAGTATTTGTACCATAGCATGAGAATTACGAGCCGTTTGAATTATTCACACAATACGTTTATTAATTTACAATACTAGTTGCTCCAGTCGAATAGATTAGAGTTCTCTATAATTCAACTAAAATAACAATTACTGCCGTTAAATAAACACGTTATTTGCCAACCATGCACCTTAACACACAATGATCTCTCACATAATAAACACATTATGTCTAATATATAGAATATGGCTGAAAATATTAAGAACGCACGCGCAACTTCTTAGGCCTGTTCTGGGGGTAGCGTATAGCTGCAAATGTCGTAAATTATCCTTGAATGTTTTCGCATATTTTGCCTGTTCCGTTTAGTCTGGATGATTTAAGTAAACGATTTAGCCAAAGTTTGTTTCTCAAAATTGAACAGATTGATTACCATGAATTTTAAGAACTCATTGCCTAAGATGCTACTATTCCTATCTCTGCGAAGCGACTACGCTCTGTCATTGATCGCGAGTCCCGTCACCTTTTCTGCACTTAAAAGAAGATGCGAAGTCCCTGCTTGATAAAAATTTTAGTTTTTCAGAGCCTATAACTATGGGCTGAACAATGTAGCTTTCAAGAGCCAAATCGTTTCGAAAAGCAGGAATTAAGTGTTAGCCATCGATTCCAAACTTCTGTTTCATAAAATTATGATTAGATCCATTTTCAGGTATGCTGCTTTTGATTGAACTATAGCAAAGTCTACCTACAGGAAACGTCTTCCCAAGACAAGTGACTTCACATTATTGCAAATGTGCCATGGTTCGTGAGATCAAGTTTCCTGTGCAGAGACCTGACAGTGGAAGCTATTCCTTTACATCTCCTGTCTAACACACAAAATGATCTATGACAACATCAAGAGATCTGACTTTAAAGGAGTTCGGGAAATACTCAAGTATGATGCATTTGCCGATCAATCAATTAAACGTCCCAAAACTTTTAACAATTACTGTCGTTAGTTAAACGCCTAAAGACTATTTTCCATGATACTTCATGCTAATGATATTTCACCACCGTTCCACAGCGATTAGTTTCCTGCTCTGAAAATCACTTCAGTTTCTGCAGATTAAATTCTGCCAAAATGTATTTTACCACACACCTAATTATTGCTGCATTATGATATTATGACCATGCGACCAGGTGATCTTTTAGTTTCAATCGCTTTATTCTCTGATTTTATCTTTAGTGTTGTATTTTACGATACACCTTAAAATATTAAGAAAATCAAAAAATATTAAAAAGCCAAAAAGTAATAACAACAATTTTATTTAAAAATTTTTTCTTCTTAAATGTTCTCAAATCATGTTGACTTCCTCTAACTTTTCCTAAATTTCTGCTAAAGTATGCTTTATTATTTCTGTTCTCTTTTTTTAATATTGATGACGTGAAGGTATAAGTACTGTACTCCGACTCGATTTAGCAAATAATTTGTATTATATTGCATATTAAGACTGAATGGCAGCAGGACGGAAAAACAGGCTTTGGGGGGGGGGAGGGTTTGGTTTAAAGGCGCAAAATTTTGTCCACTTCTTCATTTTGAATTGGCTTGAAGTCGGTTTCTTGGTTAATTTAAAGTTTCAAAACGTAGCTTTACGATGCAGGAAATTTGTGGCTAAGTTTTTCTGGACTTTTCCGAATATTCTTGTATCAGGAAATAATTGAGCATGAGATACTGTAGATGGTGGGGTCGGAAATGTCAGATAATAGCGGTCTGACGTCACAGCTGATAATTAAAAGGCGTTAAATCACTATTCCAGCAACTGCTTCACGTCTCCAGAAATCAGATGAAAAAATTGCATCTGAGAATGACAGAGGCATATTAGAATGACAGATTACTAAGAAACCCATGAAGTTGTTTCAATAGAAATAATTTCAATAATCATACTAGATAATAAGATGTGCAGTAGTGCAAAACAAAAAGAAGTTCCGTGAACACTATCATGAATGCGTTTGGATATGATTGAAGGATAAGACTGAAGATTGGGATATACGTTTATTATAGATATGATTGAAGATTTAATATTGGATATATTTGTTTTATTTCGATGCTTTCCTGTATACAGGCATTTTCCTGCTTTCTTTGAACAACACTTTCCTATTATTTTAGAAAATAATCACATAAAAGGGCCTAAAATTCATGAATATTTGGTTTATCGATGACGCTTATTTCTATTTATAAACAAATTTGGTGAATTTAGGAAACAGAAAAATCTCCGTGTTGTCTTTTCATTCACTTCATACCAAAAAGGGGATGGAAACGTTTTGGGCAGCATTTTTCTACAGTAAAATCATAAGATTCAGTTACTTTATAGGATTCCTCACATTGTAAATGCTGCGTTAGAGTTGAACGTAAGAATCTTAAGAACTGTTAAGCGAATAATCGCTTGAGTTCGTGTGACAAGAAACAACAAGATGGAAGGGTAAATAACCCTTTATTATTCAAATAAGATTTAACAGAACTCCGTCTTGGAGTGTACAATAATGGCCGACACTTGGGCTTGAACTTAAGAGGCTAAGAAGTAAACTAAAGCCAATCTTAATTAAAGAGTTATAGCCGAAGCTATCAAGATTCTAACCGAGTTGGCCCCTTAACGCTAATTGACGGCGAAGCTATCAACGGCCTGAGTACGGCCGAACGTAATAACAGCTTTGAGAGAGAGGTGCCAAAAAGGTGGACGCGCGCTAATTAGAATCTCTGATTCTCTTTAACTCAGTAAGTAGAACTACGCGGTTAAATACCACTCTTCCTCATTATGTATTCAGACGTGAATCTAAAACTACGTTCTGGTAGTAAGTTGAAGTTAAGAGTTTGACAGGAAAGAAGTTTAACTCAAAATTTAACTGTTCTCCAGCAATGAAATCAAAAGACTTGTCCGTTCAGTCACGTTTTGCCTAAAAACTGAAACCGTTTGGGTAGCTTTTTCCAGCGATATAGGAAGTAGTATATAGCGAGTCATAGGACCTGTTTGTTCAGCCTTCCATTGCAAAATGAACAATTTGGGCAGCATTTTCCAGAGATGGAAACATAAGATGTTTTTTTTACAAAATTTTCAGCGACGTATATCAATTTGGAATAACTATAAGATATTTAATAATCTACTCAAGAATTATTTTATATTTATATTTAAAAAGTTATCGCTTTACATTTATCTCATATTTTATATCAACGTAAATGTTATGCTTAAAATGTATGGCCTCCCAAATTAAATACATGGTGCAATAAAACTGTGTAATACACAAAAAACTACATGTTTCGTTCTTTAGTTAGAATATAACTTTTAAAACCAGCTACAAACGCTTTGAGCAGACAGTGCGTAGTACAGACTTGGGCTTAAAATAGCTAATTCAATGTTGAAGATATAACATAAAGAGTAATATTGGAATCTCGCACATGTGTAGGTATAAATGTGTAAACATTGTAAAGAACTTCAAAGCTAAAAGTACTGGGTGATTCTTATGAAATAAAATTTTATATCCAGCAGCTGCCTTTAAAAAATAACGAGTTGCTATTACATAAAAGAATTACATAAAAGCATTTCATTTTGGAAGCACTGCATAAAATGAACGTGTGACATCATTATTCTATGTGCATTATGATTTTGACATTGCTTAAAAGTTATTTGTTGATAAGAATTAAGAAAGAAGCAGTGAAATTGCACTGATCTCTTTTCGGCATACCAACTGAAATATTAGTGGAGCTGTTTTATGGTCGTAGATTCTGTGTGATTCATGGTTCTGTGTTTAAAGAAAACATACATTCTGTTTGGACATCCTAAGAAGGGTCATCAATGATCAGTGAATTAGAGGTTTTTGAATGAATTCAAAGAAATATCACTCTAAGCTAAAACTTGGACATCCTCCACCCACTGAAAAACTTTCGACAACTTCCTTGGGACGCATCAAGATGGAAACAAATTTGTTGCAGAATATTTGGAAATAAATAAAGGCTCATTTCCAAATTTGAAGAACGATTAAAATGAATCCAAACTTGAGGAACTATAAAAAAAATAAGGAACGTCATATCTAGGTCAGTACGAATCTTCTGGGTAAAAACTCTTGCAGAAAATGAAAATAATAATATTAGTATTACTTTTCTGAAGGGAGACTTTTTTCTGATATTTTCAAGAAAGCTTGAATCTAATTCTTTAAATGACTGAAATAGAAGCACAAAGTTAAATGAAGCTTTATTGGGTATTATTCAAAGTTTTTGTTATAATGTAAGCTATAAATCCAAGTTGACAAAACAAATTACTTCCATTATATTATTTTATATTGCAAATGACCAGTATTATATGGGATAATTTTCTTTTTTTTAAACGATATATAATTTTCCTACCGTTAATTTTGATTTTATATATTTATTATCACTTAGTAACGTTATTATAATTCCTAACAAACATACCTTATTCATATGTTTTAAAATAAATTAGTATATTTATTGAGATACTGTTTCTTTATGCAGGAACGAAAACGTTTAAGAGTCAGATATCCTGAATTTGACATAAGAAGGGATGAAGACGAATGTGCTAAAATGATCAGTATTTACCACAGCAGCAGTCTTCCGCTGCTGAGTAGCGCATCTTCTAGCACCTTAGCTCCTAAGCCTTCAACCTCGAGATCGTCTACATCATCGGCCGCTTCCTCCCCAGCATCTTCTCCAGTTCATCGACAGAAAAAGAAGAGGAGCATCTCGAGTAGTCCCAGAAGAAATTGACTTCCATTAATATAATAGCGAAAGGTCCAGGCGTTTGATTCTTTTCACAGATTAATTAATACAGAGTAATTTTTCTTTATATACATTATTATGATTAAGTACAGGAAAGGCCACCGAAATTTCAATAATGGTTGCATATATTTTTCAAATAACATATTTAGAAAAATTTAGTTTTATATTCTCTCCGAACGCATGAGGTGTTGCAAAGCTAATTTAATAATAACTGAAGCATTAAAATTAAATGGAAGATTCAAATTCCATTACCCCGAAAAAAAAAAAAAACAGGAAGAGTCTTAATATATCTATTCCCAATGACATTTTCTTAAAAAGTATGGAATTCTATGGATGCCGTGTTTATTAACGTGTTACGTGTAACTAAAACTTAGCCAGTTGCATCTGATTTTAGAAAAACCACAGTAGAAAAGTATTTCTGTAACCTGAATTATTTTATACGAAAGAGATTTGAAAGTGTTATTCGAATAATTTCCATCCAAAAAAAAAAAGGCATTCGCTGTACAAAAGAAAGCAATTTAATGTCATATTAAAGAAACTTTAATGGTATACTTGAGAGCTAGATGATATTCTATAATCCATAATCTTCAGATCAAGTTTGGATTTTGAAAAAAATATTAAGAATATCTTTTCATCATGGTCGCCCTGTTAATGATTTGTTACGTTTCTGCAGTTTACCCTCCTTCAATTTATTACAATTCATATTAAGACTTTTCTCAAATTAAAATGTCTGCAAAATAGGAAATGAGAAAAGAAAACAAATTTTGAAAATAATGTTCCTCTCGTTAAAAAAGTAAGTACGTAAATAAATCGATATATTTATGGTAAATTAATAGGACTGTAGATAAGTTTAGCAAAGAGCAATAAAATAAAGATTTACTTAACAGATCGGTTACTGAATCACAAATTTCAGCTTATATACTCAAATATTTTAATTTGATGTTATCTGAGATGTTTAAGCCATTAACTCAATTTATAAATATGATCTTAATGCGTTTTTATCTTTTATCTACCATTTCACAAAAATTTACAGTTTTATTTATAACGGACATTTCGTTCATTACTTATTTTCGCAATAGGTCTTGAGTCTGAATTTCGCTAAGAACGCAGAATTTAGTTTTCTATTAAGAACATACTGAAAACTATTATGATTATCAAGAACTATCCATTGAATATTTAATGCAAATACTTAAATTTATATATTAAAAATTATTTTATTCTATTAAGAATGCTCAGAATACATTAAAAATAAAGTCAACATTTCTATTTAGAAAAGATTTTATGAAAAAGAATGTTTAAAATAATTCAGAAAGTAAAAAGTATGCTTAATTGCTGTATTCTTGTGGGATTATAGTTTCCTATGCTTTAAAAAAGACCTACCTACAAAATATTACAAATTCGGAAGAAATGCCTATCTTAACCAGCTGAAAGAAAGCTAAAGAAAAGTTCCACTCCTGCCTGTAAAAAATTTAAAACCTGAAATAGCTTTCAGTGTTTGTTTCTTATTAGGATTATAAAATGTATGACTGTAATTTTGAAAAATATTGAGGCAGGTTCGCATAATTAGATTTAGTTTACTTTGTAAGAGCTCATGAGTACTGAATGATAGGTTAAGCAAGCAAGCATATTTTCGAATTTCAAGCCTTTCAAGATCAGTCTCAACAGACAACAAACCTCGACCTTGAGCTACACACAGACAATGAAGAATTGCAAAAGTTAGGGACCTATCTACCCTAATGAATTTAAAGGGCAATCAAATGTTTATTGATGATTTTCATCACCACTTCTCTTTATCTCAATCACTTCTATCTCTTATCACCGCTACTTCCGATTTTCAGCCGAACATATCATTCATCAATCCATCAATTTTTCTTTCTTCGTGATTTTGGAAGATAAAGTTGCAGTTATTATTATCTACACTATTTAGAGTTTTAAGCTATGTATTTACGGTATAGATCTTGCTTTTTGTAGGGCTAATTTAGATTTTTTTTGTTTTATTGAACATGATTTTGTCAGATTATTTATTAGCCTTGAATTGTTGCATTGGAATGTTTCGCTTTCGGAAACGAAGGAAACCTGAATGTCCGCAGGTCCGATTTTTAAGTTATTTTAGCAATGCGTGTCGATTTAAACACACATAAACACCAAAAACGGAGAGCGCACAAGAAAATACTTGCATGTAGGTTGCTGCCTACATTCGTCAATAACTAAATAATAAGCAATAAAGCTATTTTCCATCTTTGAACATTGACTATCAAATTAATTTAAATAATCATAAACAGTTATTTGCCGTCAATAATATAGTTAGAATGAATCGTATCTGAAAATGTCAAATATTAGACTCTTAAAGTTAGAGACGATTAATTATAGTCACTTCGAAATTAAAGAAAAGTGAAGTGACATCATAGTATATTATAAATTGTGATATTTGCTGTAAAATAGCGAAAGTAATTGAAATGACTGTCTGAAATAACTCTCTATCTGAAAAATGTTGCTATATAGCGCCAGCAAACTATTATTAGAAGATAACAAACATAAAGTTTTTCAAATACCTATATAATTCAATTCAGGAATTAATTAGCAACATATTGTAAAGTGATCCATAACTGTGCCTCACTACAAAAATATTGCGAATTTCTTGCAAATATCATATTCTTTTTCCGCAGGCTTTGCGATGAGCTTAAAAATTATCAATTTTCGATCGTATTTATTTTATTCCTTCGTATTTTGCATTGCTGCAATTCATCATTTCTAAGACTCGGAAAAAGAATTTTAACTGAATTTGCTCATATCACTGCAAACACGTTCAGAATGCTTTTTGCATTTCAGTATCGCGATGAACAGTTTTTATATCTGTTTTTATGAAATTTGGTGTCTATCATTCAACGAGCTTACAGTTATATGAAAATAATTTAGTAGTTCAAAACGACTTGCTTTATGTGCTATTTACTGTAAGATATATTATGTTTATTTGCGTCATAATTTAACATAGAACGAGAAAGACTTTAAGGTTCTTTATATATTTAGTTATTCTTTCTGATATCATGTGAATTACGCTGCATCTAGAAACAATGCCAAAAATTTGCAGAATTATATTTTAAATAGATAGGGATACAAAACAAGCATCATTCACGCAAAATGCATTGAATACAGCTTCCAGAAATTTGGATAGAAAAATATTCGCAAAAACTATGTATCAAATGATCGAATTACAGCTTTCTGTTTAAAGTTTTAATGAGCGAAAATATTTAGCCGCAAACATTATGAATGATGAGTAATAGTTCGAGCATTAGTGGAATCAACTAATATTTTGCATTAGCGAAATATTGCATTAGATTTTTTTCCTTGCTGATTTATGGTAAGGGATGTTTTCTGCGACTGTAACTGAAGTTAATATTCTTCTCATTAGCAAACTGAATAGAAGTTTTATCTAAGATTTTAGATCAGAATAAATTTTTAAATATTGCTTTTGCATTTTTGATCTAAACGCATAAGTTTTTGTTCGAGGTCATAATTAAAGGTTAAATGATAAGCAGAGAGTAAAGCACAAGAAGAAGCTTGCATTAATTAGTAATTTCATTCGTAAAAATTTTTTCATCTCCATTTTACAAACTTACAACGTAATTAAAGAAGATAAAGTTCTCTAAAGCTTTAAATTTGATTTTCCCATAATGAGCTTACTGAAATTGAATATTACCAACCGCAATGACTGAATGTTTATATGATTGAGGATATCACCTTAATTCAGTTATTTAATTAATAATTTAAGCATTTTAAACATTACGGTTTTAATGCATTCAATGCATTTATCTTTATTTTTTGTGGTGCGCTTATTTACCTGTAATCTCCATAGCAGGCAAGATTTTGTACGCATCGAAGAAAACTGTTTTTTTCTTTTTTTAAATTTTATTTTAACTTATGAATTAAAGATTTTTTTAAATTGTATTAGCTCTTGAGTGCCTTATATAGATGGAAATCTCTGTTATGAATCCATTGAAATATAGAGTAAGAATGAACAAAACTGAGACTGGAATTGAGTTAGAGCAAAGCAGATTCATTGGTTGAATTATTCACGGACCTCAGTAAAAATGGACTAAATAATAATGAAGTGCCATTTAAATACAGCTTTTTTTTTAAAGGACCTGTTGCAAAGGTTTTGCACTGTTTCAGCTGTTTAATGAAATTTCATTAAACAGCTGAAACAGTGCAAAACCTTTGCAACAGGTCAAACAGCTGAAGTCATATCAACTTTTTGATAAGACTTGATAAGACTTAAATATATTTGTAAATATACATATTGAATTGCATGGGAAGCATCAAATGAGCTTCGTCTAATGCTATGATTACATATCATTTCTATCAGTATGTAAAAAATGTCTGCTTATTATAACCATTTGGTTTACTCAAGAGAATGTTTTAGCCAAATTGAATTATTAATTTTACAGATTAAGAACTTTAGGAATATTGACACTTTATTGCTTGAAACTTAATCTTAGGAAATTACATTAATTATAATCTTCCTTCAGCATCATATATCAGAGTACTTTTTACAGCTAGTTCTGCGTAGTATGCATATTAAGTAGCTAAATAGACTATTTCTTATTTCTGCTTCTATGAGAAAAATACTTGAAAATATTTTATCATTAAATATAAAAATGCTAATCTAGGGATCAAGTTATAAAACTCATCTGAGCTTTTACGAAACATGAAGCTACTAAATATATACCCCCTTATAGGAATTAAAATTATTATAAAATTGACCTTTTCTTTCAGTTTTATAAAATTTATATGAATTCTAATAAAAGGTGTTTAGGTACACTTCTATTATTGGGACCGGATTCAGAAATGCCTGTATGTATGCATGCATGTGCATATATGTATGTATATACATACATACATACATAAGTACATATATACATGCATACATGAACACATCCATCCATCCATACATGCGTACATAAATACATTTCTAAATCGGTTCCGATAAGAGAAGAGTACAGGTGTTTATTACATATATATAGTATGTGTGTGTGTGTGTATCAGAGAATATTAGAGGATACTTTATATTAATAATTGAACCTCATTATTAGAGAAAATAGAGAATATGACAGCTTTAATAGAAAGAAAATTTCAGGTTTAGGCTACCATCAAATTAATTTTATATGTTTTGAGAAAAGGGAAAGTATGTGTTCTTTTTTTGATAGAGAAATATATAATGCCGTTTTTCAAAGCCTGATAGAAAGATGCATAATAGTTTTCCATTTTAAAGAAAGAATTTTCGCCTTTATTCTTATAAAATTAATGTTCTAAACTTTGATTTCTTTTGGGAAAAACTTGAATTTCTTCTGCATTTAAAATTTTTACTAATTTAGAAATTGGTTTGCGAGGTCATTTAACAATGCTGGCAATGAGAAGCAAATCATAATGCAAGTAATCCGTAAATTAAATTCTACAATAATGGATTCAACCAACTATGGTTGAATTTAAAATCCTAACAAAATGCTAGAACTTAGTTAAAATGTTTGGAAGCCTTCTTCAAAGTCCGAGATTTCATTATTAAAAAATCATTTAAAGCTTTAGACACAAAAATGGGTAAAAGGAGAAAATATGTCATCGAGGTCATTGAACTCCTAATGTGCGAGCTTCATAAATGATAATTGAAACAATTTGATCTGTAAATATAGTTTACATATACAAATTCGGCCCTGTATGCATATGTAAAGTATGTAAAATAAGAACAATTTTGCTCAGTAAACATTTTAAAATCTATCTTTAAGTAACATTGCCCAACTTAGGCAAAGTTAATTACTTAAATCTAAGGTTTTCGTAATTTTATAGTTCATCATCAGGTAAAGCAATGTAATCATAGTAGTTGCTTCCTGTGCAGGCACAGGATAAGTAACTGAATGCAGCTTCTATGTATTTTCACATTTTTGCACCAAAGGCTATGATGTAAAAGTATATTTACAATGTTATCAGTTATTCAAGTATTTAGATGCATCACAGCAACTGTAAACAGGTTGGTGGACCAACCCGATAGCAATAACTGTGATAAAGTTTTCATTATTCTGTATAAAGTTTTATCTTGCATGTAAAACTATATTGTATCTCCCATATGAGGATTAGACTGCCTTGAAAACATAGCAAGTATATTAATTCAAATAAAAGTATTTTATAAATACTTTGTTGATTTCCTTATTACTTAGCACAAACAATTACAGCTTCACATTTCACACGTTTAAAACAAAGATAGAACTAATACGGATTTCCTAGTCATTCATTTTGCAAAATTTATGTTAGTTACAATATATTGCATTGCATTTAATTATAATGAAAATACATTATGTTTAAGTGTTTGTTTCTTTATAAATAAATCCTTTATGCATTAATTGCAGAAACATATTTTTATTTATTTTTTTACTTACTTTCGCCATTTAACTTTTGAAATCTTCAGATCTCCTATTTTCAGTGTTCGCTTCCAAACAATCCTGATAGGTTGATATTCGTATTTCCTCTTTATGATAAAAATTGCCGATATTTCACAGTATAAATTTATACATTTTTACGTCTCTGGAGTTAGGAATTAACCACTTCTAAAGTGTAATAAACAATTCGTTAAAATTATTTGAAGTTATTTTAAATATTCATTATTATTTTACATTAATATAAGTTTACAGTAGTCATTTTAATAAACATCAAATAGCATCGAGTCAATTACATTGCTACCGGTTGTTTAAGTAAATTTGCATAAAAACACAAAATGGAAGATGGCGAGGATAAAAGTATTTATAATATTATAATATTTCTATGATAATACATAATTAAGGATGAACATTGGAAGAAGTTCAATATTTCATGTTTTAATAAATATTTTGTCACTAATTATATACCTGAAATTTTTGTTATGATCTATTTGTACATTAATTAATTTGACATTCATTTACTTATAACATTATATTACATGCAAATGAGTAATAATGTATTTATCTAAACTCTGTAAATATCCGAATACTTAATTATGAGCGCAACTCATCATAAAGGGTGGTAATGTTATGTTTATTAATAAACGCGCGTCGAGTATGTTTCCAATTACACCACAAAGGTACGCAGAAAGAGAGAAAATATCTTATATTTTTCCCCTTTTAAAGGACAACTGGGGATTAGGGGACCCAATCGCCGAAACATGATGGTGACAAATTATCGTCCACCACCTTATATTTCAGGTGCCACTGTAGAGTCATTAGGTTTTACTGATGCTGGAGACCTAAAAAATGTGCAGGGTTCTCACTGGGACTCGAACCTGTACCTGTCGAATACGCGCAGAGTATGCTTCCAGTTACACCACGAAGGTATGCAGAAAGAAGGGAGAAAATACTTTGTAAATTTAAGTTGTCAAAGGAATATTTACTCTTTGCATTAAAGTATTAAGAGATTTTATATTAATGTCTGATTTTAAGCGCAAATCAGAAGCTGATTCTCCTCTTTTACATTTAGTAAAAGATAATTAAATAGCCGAAGGTGCAGTAAAAATATCGCTGATTGCTTCCTAAACCTTTTAAAATCCCAAAGTGGTTATAAAAAATTTCGAATTTTATATGAAAGACCTTATTAAATAACTCATCCTTGCTTTAATATCGGGGAAACAATTTTACAGGAAATTGTATTACATTAAAATTTCTAATAAGCCGTAAGAATATTAAATAATTTACTTTGTACAAATATACATTATAAAGGAACCTTAAAAAAGAATAAAATTTAACGTTAAAGAGATATCTACTGTCGATATTTTAATAATTTCTATAAAGAAAATATTTTAAAACAACTACTTTGCAAATTTGTTTAAGGTAATTAGTTTATTTTTATTAAAGTTTTTTTTTTTTTTGCTATACTTATTGTAACTTAGTAGAAAGGTTTTTCACTTAAGCAAAGTTAGATTCTATGCTTTTAAACCAAAGTAATACTTCCGAGGGAAAACAATAGCGTTGCGAAGCACAGAATAGTTAATAAATGTCACATTTATCATAATAAAAATAATTAAGTTACATTTCGATCACATAATCTGTATATACGTTCCTCGGAAACAACAATATACGTCATCTATTCCCAACGAAGAATATGAAGACTATAAAATAATCATAAATTAATTTTTGAATTAAAAAGCCCAATTTCGTCCAATCCTGACTTTACAATTGACCTAAACTGAAAAACATTATGTTGAACACAATATTGTTTAAATAAACAATTTAAAAAATGAAATGAAATTTAAAAAAAATCGATTCGCAATGCACAGCCAATAGAGTTTTAGTTGATTTTCCTGTATATTTTGAATTTCCTCTTACTAATATATCTCCTTATTCAAATGATAAAAGCTCGAAATTCTTCTTGTAATAATCAGTTTTCATTTTTCCTCATTGTTTTTTTTCTTTTCTTTTCTTTTCTTTTTTTTTTTTTTTTTTTTTTTTTTTTTTTGAGAACATACAGACTCCCCGTGCACCACATATGTACAACACGGGACTTACAGAAGTAAGTTAACTAGAATATTAAAGGTTACATGTATAAATAAACATTAAAAATTACATGCATAAAAAAAACGAACAAAAGCAGAGAACAGCAGTCTGGACTTCACGAAAACAGATAAGTTCACTGGCCAAGTCACTCCGAACATTTTCAAATCGTTCTGTAAGCATAATCCAGAGCCATCAAATGTAGGGCACGAGAAAATCAAATGTTCCACATCCTGAGGAACTCTTTTTGAACATTCACATAAATTGTTTGATCGTAGATTAAAACGAAATAGATAACTTGCAAATTTACCGTGACCAGATAAAAACTGAGACACTTTAAAATTTAACGAGAGGAAAGACTCGGAATTCAGTATATGGTAAATAGAAGGAAGGAACTTTTTGGTGACTTCAGCATTACAAGATGAAATGTATTCCTCATTCCACATAGCTAAAAGCTTTTTATAATGAAAGGACTTCCAATAACTCTTTGGAATGCTAATGTTGATATCAATGGGTAAATTTTAGGCATCTTTAGCTAAGAAATCAGCTTTCATTTCCGTAGAAAACATGATGAGCACGCACATAAGCAAAGCAGATATCAATACCTCTAATTCTAAGTGAACTAACAGTTACTAGGGTTTCGATAACTAATTTATCGCAGCTGGTAATACTGTTCAAAAGTTGAAGAGAAGAAAGAGAATCAGAACAAATAAGGTACTTTGAGGATGTTGTCCCATGATCCTGGATCCATTTGACGGCAAGATAAATGCACAGAAGTTCTGCTTGAAAAACTTTCCTCATTGTTTAGGAATTTTTTCCACTAGTTTCATGTTGTAGTTCTGCCGATTCCTTCCAACCTTCACCTTTTTCGCCATCTCAAAATTCCATCTTCAAATTGTGTTACACAGTCATCTTAAATTGTGTTTTTCCAATAATTTTACTGATCCAATAAACTTACGTGATATTCAAATTTCTGTCAGTTTTCTTAATTTAACTACCTTTTACTTCCATAGCTTTTCTTGCTTTTCTCTATTGTATAGTAGTGCTCAAATGTATGTTAACACAATCCCTATTGTACTCTTTACTCTCCAAAATCATTCTCTTCACGTCATTCACTTCGGATTATTCTTAATGTTCGCTCGCAATTTTTCTAAAAATCACAGTTCCTTGCTTTCCAAACTTAGACATTTTGAAATTTAAATTAATGAGTTTTTAATTAATAATTAATGAAATTTTAAATTAATACCTAAATATTAGCGTTTAAAATTCAAATATTTGTTAATGTAACCAATTAATTAATTAATACAATGTTAAAACAGACAATGGTACTGAATAGAATTATTCTTACGCTCAAATGTAGTCCTAATTCAAAAAATAGGTTTGTTCAAAATTTACCAATAATCAAATGTAATCGTCATACACATAAAATAATTTTCAGATACTTCTATAGACTTGAAAATTCTTAAAAGTGATTTACTCCGGTTTCAAACTTGGAATAGTGATGTCCGTTAATGTGCTCATTCACTGCAATTCCACTTCTGATGATTTGTTAACTTCCTTTTTTGAATGGAAGTAATACTTTAGAATATAATTACGGTAACAGAACAGGGAAAGAGAGAATATTTAATATATGTCGTATGTTTCGTAATAAACTTACATTAAGTTACAATATCAATCGTCCGATCGAATATGTTCTTCTAAAACAACAACATGTATCGTCTGTTGCCAAAGGAGAATATTAAAACTATCTAATAATTGGAAATAAATTGTAAAAAAAATACCTACAGTTGTGAATAGCGGATAAGAATCATATACTCAATAGTCTTCATAGTCGGAATGAGGGAAGAACACAGCCAGTCAGTGAAGTCCAAATTAAGTCAAATGACTTGAATCTCGAAGTAAATCGTATCTTAATATATGTGCCAGTTCAGTAACTAAATAAATAAGAACACTTATTAGCATGGGCAAGGAGAATATAAAACGTGCACACGTTGCATTGATAGTCGGCTAAGTGAAGTTCATTGTTATTCAAGTAAAGTCCTCGAATTGTTAAATGGAAATTATTTGAAACTGATACCTGACTTCAGCCTCTTAATGATTAAGAACATAAATCGAGATAAAGTAAAAAGTCTTAAGCTCAAAACTCAGTTTGATTCTAATATAATACAAGTAGCCCCATTTTTTGTTTATATGAATGTATATACTATGTTTTCCCGAAAATAAGACATAATCGGAAATTAAGCCCAGTCTGATTTTTCAATAGTATTGGGGACTGATGTGAAAACTTGATAATGAACGGACATGCTTGTGACTATTGAAAATCTTCATAATTTACACCCATGTCCATAAATTAAGGATAATGCAAAATCAGGCAAAGGAAGAGTAAGAAGCAAAACAAATTTGACTTATTTGTAAAGCTTACTTATTAAACAAAAGGTAAAGAGAAAAAAAAAAAAAAAATGCTATATGTTGATATTACTAAAAAAATTAGCTATTTTTTCTCCCTGGAGCAAATTACAAAAAAAAAACCTATTTACAAAAAATTAATATTACATGGTTGGTATGATTGTTAATACATTGTATGTCTCCCAGACGATGCAATACAGTCCGTACAACGCCTAGGCATGCTGAGTATCAAATTATCGATCTGAGCTTGGGGGATATTACACCACTCAAAAAGCAATGCTCTCCGAAGTTCCGGTAGACATGTAGGAGGAGGTTGACGGGCTGCAACTCGTCGGCCAAGCATGTCCCACACGTGCTCTACTGGATTCAAGTCCGGTGAGAATGCTGGCCAGTCCATACGGATGATATCCTCAGATTGAAGGCATTCGCTTACGATGTTTGCACGGTGAGGACAGGCGTTGTCATCCATAAACACAAATTGTGCACCTATGGTGCCCCAAAACAAACGTACATGTTGTTCCAGAATGACGTCCCAATAGATTTGGTTTGTCATGGTTCCAATTTGAACATGCAGGTCAGTTCTGGAACCCAGAATAATTCCACCCCAAACGAGCACTCCTGCACAACCGTAACGGTGTCATTCAATGATGTTTTCTTGGTGGTAACGGGTACCTGGAGCTCTCCATATGAAAGTCCGGCGAGAATCAGACTGCAAGCTAAACCTAGACTCGTCGGAAAACATCACACAAGCCCACTGTTGCGGTGTCCACAATGCATGCTCTCTACTCCAGGCTAACCGCAGGCGACAGTGAGTTGCAGTAAGTGGAACGCATCTGACAGGTCTACGAGCATATAGACCAATCTGCTCTAAGCGTCTGTACACGGTCTGTCTTGAAATTGTCGTACCAGTGGCTGAAGAGAGCTGACGAGACAGGTCTGATTCTGTGCTCCGCCTGTTTATTTTGGCAGTAACTGCCAAATACCGGTCCTCATTCGGCGTTGTAACTCTTGGATGACCTGTGCTGTAACGTCTACTCACATTACCATCATCTTGGAATAGTTGACAAGCCTGGAGATGATACTCTGTTCAATTCCAAGCTCCTCTGATACTTTCAGTTGGGTACGCCCTCATTCCAGACGGCCGATAATTCTACCACGTAAAAAATCATACTAATGCGTCCTTTGTGTCACAACTGTTCGGTTATTGCACTGAAATGTTTATAAAGCCCCTGCGAACAATTTTACTTCTTTGCCTGTATTCCTTATATATCACTCTCGTCATTGTGACGTACCATTGGTGTCATCTGGTTACTTCCTGAAAGTTGCATATAATTCTTGAAGGTGTGTGTCCACATGTGGTGATTTTACAGGTGATATATTTATTTTAGAGTTTGATTTCCGCGTGACTCCGAATTATCCTTAATTTATAGACATGAGTGTAGTTTAGATGCGGTATTTAATATACTCATGTTAAATAAAGAAACTTTTTTTGAACTTTGTGTTTGTAGCTTTTTGTCTCTTTTGTGTGGTCCATCATTCTTAGTACGTTTTGTGGCCACTTCTGTCTCGTAAATCTTGAGTCAACCCTTGAGTTAATAATATATTTAAATATAATAATGTTTTGATCTTTAAACAAGATGAGTGTAAAAAAAGAGCTATTACATAAAGAACAACAAAGGAGTTATGAAGGATTTCTGGGGTAATACTTGTACAGCTTTCTGCTATAAGAAGTACAAAAGTGGTCTGAAAGTATCTAAGAATGGTCGAAGAATCTAAGATCTAAGAATGTTCTGAAAATAACAATAAATACGGTAACCTCAGTCAAGAGAAATATTAAGAAACACAAATGTGTATCAGATCAGTAGTCGGTACTTATTCAGTTGGAAACATCAGCATTTCTTCAGTTGCGTTGTCTAGGAATGGATTGCTGGGAACGGTTTAGTTGTTCGCAAGGCTAATATTCAACTCCTTACAATGGCATCACAGTTAGACATATCCCCAGAAGAATCAAAGCATCACGATTTTGAGCGGGTGGCTTCTTTCAGCGACATGAACTGTATCTAAGAAGATAGAAGAGGACAAAATTCGGGATTTGGAGATTTATGATAAAAATGACTGAACTTTTGTTATTATTCAATTACGGCGATACACAATGGCATTCGCTAAAGGGAGGTATGTCAAGTGGAGTACCTTTAAGAGAAACTGGCTCATACTCTCGTTACTCACAGAGGAAACCACGAAACCGCTCATGCAGCGAGTTCATTTGCCGGAAATGAAACCTAGGAAAAACTACCAGTATTCAGCGACTTTGCTGCCCTGCCGGCTGTCAGCCAATGATTGTACTTGATTAAATGTAGATTGTTGTAAATGGATAAATTTTAGTTGTTGTGCATGAAAAAATAATTTATAATGAAAATAAGCTCTAATGCGGCTATTGAATAAAAAATTAATGCAAGACCCTATCTGATTTTCGAGGAAACAAGGTATGCAATTTAAGTACTTGCATGGAACGTTTTCTTTAAATCACAAACCATTTTTCCTAATTTTCTTTACTGATATTATTAAATCAAATGTTTTTAAGAAATGTAATGCTATTTTAAGCCACCTTGAGATAATGTTCATGTTAAATCTAGTGATAAAAAATCAGTTTTACCCCATTTTAACTAACATATACATAAATTTACTGCTCAGCAAAAGAAAACATGTAAAATATGTTCATTGGAAGTCTGTCATATAATTAATTATTTGTTAAGACCAAGAAACTGCTTCTCTATAGTGGAGTTTAAAACATTAATTTTAATTTTTTGTTGACAGGTAATCCAGTGGACATAAAATAACAGTAATGGATATTAGGAAGGCAATTAAGAACATATTTAAACAAGAAAACTTTTGACAGGTTTTAATTACTTCAAGTGATGAATTGGAATACAGTTTTAAGCTCTCTTATTATTAACGCCTTTGCACATATTTTGCTTAATTGAGCAATTTACTATTTCTTCGCCAGAGTATATTATATGAGCGTTCAAGCGTGAAATTAATAAACAATACGGCTAAAAAATATTTGCGTTTTTGTGCTACTCGTTCATCTGAAAAATATTCTTAGTATTATTGATTATTATTAAAAATTTCATAAACGTAATTATTGAAGATAAGTAGGTATAGAATTTGCAGTTAATATTTGCATCCATAATTTTCTCTGTTTACTGTTTATAAAATAACATTTCTTACTTTGAAACATCGTAATCGCTTTTATTTCAGGTCAGTCGATGATTAGCACATGATGCCATTGATAATTTTTTGTGTATATTACTTTTGATTTTTGTGTAGCTTAGTCTCATTTTTACGGACACTTCAAAAGTTTCGTTCAAATGTTTTGGGAAGCGATGTTCTTGCCATATTTTTTTGTTTTAAGTAAAAGTACTACATCGCAATAATTAATGTCTGTCTTTGGAAATTGATACTTCTTCAGCAAAATACCGTATTTACGCGAATCTAATGCGCATCGTTTTTGGCCAAATGTAGTACTCAAAATTGGGGTGCGCATTAGATTCGATGGCGCATTAGATTCGAGTGCAAAGTTCGCCGATGACGTCAACCGAATTTAAATCGTAACAATGGGTTACTGTATTTCTCGACTACATTTACCGTTACATTTATCGTTGACACATTATTGCATACTGCAGAGTACGTAGTCACGAAATGGAGGGCAAGCAGAGAAGAATGTCATATGACGCTACTTTCAAACGTAAAGTAATTCTTTATCCTGAAAGAAATGGCAATAGAAAGGCTGGGAGAGAGTTCAACGTAGCTGAGAGCAATGTTCGCTTGTGGCGGCAACAGAAATTGGCACTGTTTGCAACTAAAACTAGTAGAAAGAAATTCACTGGCCCTCGCAAAGGAAGACACCCTAAAATTGAAGAAAAAGTTTTGGAATTTGTACGTGAAAGGAGGAAGAATGGACAACCTGTGACTAGCGACACTATAAGAAATAAAGCAAAAGAGGAGGCTGAAGTTCTTGGAATACCGAAACGAGAGTTTAAAGCTAGCCGTCGATGGGTGGATCGGTTTATGAAGCGGATGGGCTTATTTCTAAGACGCCGTACAACAATATGCCAAAAGCTTCCTGCAGATTTTGAGGGAAAACTACTAACATTTTAGCGGTATGTCATCACACTTCGGAAGGAAAAGAATTTTTCAATGGGGCAAATTGGCAACGCTGACGAGACGCCAATTTGGTTTGATATGCCTCGTAACTACACCATTACGGAGAAGGGGACTAAAAAAGTTATCATCAAAATAGTGAATAAAGACGTTTACTATTAATCACTGATTGTAGAAACTGTTAGCTAGATAGAAATGTTACCATTTATTTCATGTTCATACTTTACGATATGTACCGTATATACGGTAGTGGTAATTAACAATGATTGTTTCACATAACAATAGCCCACTAATAGGTTAATTCTATGTTCTGTTACTTTATCTATAAATCCATTGTTGTATAAAATATGGTATCTAAATTTAAATAAAATTATCATACCATTGATTGATAGTTTATATACAAATCCATTGTTGTATAAAATAAGATTCAATAAATTCCTCATACCATTGATGCGCATTACATTCGCCGACAAACAATTTTTTTATTATTTAAAGTTTTAAAATGGGGATGCGCATTAGATTCGATGGCGCATTAGATTCGCATAAATACGGATTAACTGCTCTACATCTAAGGTGAACATAACAAGACGCTACAAATTAACAAGTTCTGTTAGAAATTTAACCTTTCACCATCTTAAACATGGTTCAAGTATTCAAAATTTTAAAAAAAATTCTTGATGAGAAGCACTCAACTATTTTTGATATATTAAAACGATTGAAACTGCGTGGAACTGTCCGAAATGCATTCAAAGCAAGACGAAGGAGTCGCACAATTATCTTTTTAAAAACCAAACAAAGTCCACACATTAGTACTGTAAAATTTGCAGCGGAGAAGAACGATTTGCAATAAAATGCGCTGTAGACTTCGCGTTATCATGATAACGTGCAGCGCTTATCAAGGGTCTTCCTTCACTTCTGTATGTATTGTCAAACTTGGAATAGCAACAACAACTTTAAGATAATACATTCTTTCGCGTATGATTATTAGAGTTTTAGAAATTTTCCATTACTCTATCATGATAAGTGGATGATGCTTTTAAGATTCTCCTTATGCATATATGTAATATCGAGGTTCAGAATAACAACATTAGGACACTATAACTCTTTCCCACTATCCTATCATGATTATTTTTACACATATGACGCCGGAAAGACTGGCTTCACAAACAAGATATGAGAAGAATGTATTACGATAAGTGTTGATGAAATCATTTCGTTAATGTATGTTTTAGATAATTTTTGCTATTTAAGAATGCTACTTATTTCTATATCATTCAGAATTGTCGTTAGATTCAAAAGCGAATATGAGGAATATATGTGATACAGAGTTAAATGTGGAATTATACGAAGAATTTTATTCACGAAATGAAGCTGATATTTTGCTAGATGAACTATCAAATTATGATTTTAAAAATATTAGTTTAGAAATTAATGGGACTCAGTTTGGCGAAAATTTCAACGCATAAAGACAATGAAACTTGTCTCGAACCTGAAAGTGATATACCTATCATCAGTTTAGGTGCAAAACGTCAAATGGTATTTACCAGGCGAAATTTCACATCTCGAAGCGTGGACTTAACTCATGGAACTCTCCTTGTAATGAAACCCCCAACGAATCAATTTTGGATGCACGGAATATCCTCTCAACCTGACATTAACGATCCTAGAATTAGTATCACATTCCGAAACATAAAAATTTCGAAAATTGAAAAACGACGCTTGGAAGATAATGAGGATGAACTTCCAGAGGATGACTGGTTTGCCCACTATATGAAGTCTGTTCCTGAAAATATCTTCATGCCGAATAATCGAGAACAGAAAAAAGAAAGTTCGAAGTTGATTGCACAGTGGACTCTTGTTTGGGGATATTTTGTGTCCATAAATCAGTTTGAAAACAGAGAATGAACATTCATCTACGTGAATGTGTGGAACAAAATAAAATATTATACCCTACTACACGCGGTGTTGTTATAACTCCTGCAACATGGCAAGAATTTTCCTCAAAAATATATGAATCTAATCTTGTCTATACGAGTACCAGCATCATTTGCAATAATGAGTTGGTAGTTTTCAACAAAGAAGGTGAGTGTATTTTTCAACAAGTTTTTAAACAAGATGAAAATTCTTTTAAACTAAAACCTACATACCTAAAAGTAAACTGTGATATTTTAAAAAAATTGAAAGAAATTATTCCTGATGTATCTAATACTTTATATAAAAGTATTTTTGAAATTATTTTACCGTTGCAAATCAAATGTAAAAACAATTGTTCGGATATGGTAAGTGATGATGATGAACTTTTTAAAGAACTCATAAACTCTATCAAAACTGAATTAAATTCAGTGATAAAAAAGCTATATAAATGCGAAGGTTGCATTGTAAATCATCCTTCACAAACAAGACATGATTGCATTATAATAAGTGTTGAGGATAGAATTAAATATATTGGTGAAGATATATTTTTATGTATTAATTTTAAAAATATAAGAGATTCTTTAAGGCAGAAAAAAATGTTTCATTTATTTTGTAATAGGTTTTTTGAATCGAAATGTTATGAAGATTATAAAAATGCACTAATATAAGTACAGCTATTCTATTTAAATTTCTGTCTTTGGTTGATGTTATGAGTATTTTTTTTTCCTTATGTTTTTTTAATAGAAATATATTGAAATTTTAGTTTTAATTTTAAAGCAAACATGTATATCAAATATCAGTAAATGAATATTGTTGTTAATTTGATATTAACTAATGAAAGAAAATTCTAAGTATATTTTATGTATAATACAGAAACTTGTTCTTTGGAAATAAATAAATGTATTTAAATAGAAAAGCTTTTTGGTGAAATGAATGTATTTTTATTTTTTATAACAATTTTTTTAAGTATTGTATGTTTACAGTGCAGTATATGCTTTAAGTGATTCACTCGTGTTGAAAATTTAAGAGTTTATGAAGCGATTATTCGCTGAACTTATGTGATATATTTGCGAGGTTTCTTGAATACGAGTAATCTGAAGAGATATTTGAAATCTCATGAAAGAAACATCAGATGTAGTGTATGTCCTAAGAAATTTAAGTTTATAGTTTGAAAAGTCGCGAAGCTTCTCGTCTTAGAATTTTGTAGTGAATAATCACAAGTTATTTTCATGTAAAAAGGATATGAAAACTTATAAAGTTACTTTTAAGAGTAAATCATGATAAAAAATATTTAGTGAGCATAAGAAATTAAAACAATATGAATCTTTACATCGTGTTGAATGTTCGGACATTTTTTCAAGTAAAACAGAATTTGAAGAAAATCTCACGAACCTCTTTTTTTTTTTTTTTTTTTTTTTTTTTTTTTTTTTTAAATTTTGCTGGTGTCAAAAGAAACAGAAATATGCTAATGATGATGTTTTGAAACAGCATAATACTTCTCTTCTTATAAATTGCATCCATTGTTTACAAGTGTTTAAAAGAAAAAGTGATCTCTTACACCACATTCGAATGCGACATGGTTTGATACGAATCTTACAAAAACGAAGAAACGTTGACATCGTTAATACATGCAAGTCTTCTAAAATCGCAAGTCTTAATAGTATGTTCGCAATTGAATCGATTTGCTAGAACATAGAAAATGATCATGTCCTAGATGTACTTCTTGAATATATAAAATTGTAGTTAGTAGGGAAAAAAATGAGTTATGATGTAGTTTTACACTGAGTTATGATATCGGTGTTTGAAATGGTAATCAATAGTTACATTTAAAATGTGTCGTGAGTGTGAAAATGCAGAAATAAAAGATCTTTGGCGAATTTAATAAACGTGGTTCAATGTGGTTGATGGAAAAATTTGTTCCATGTGAATTAAATAGTGTAAGATATGAACCTCTTTCTCTCAATAGTTAATTATTCAATTGTAAGACAATTAAACTTTAAATATATATGCATATAGTACATGTAATGATTAATATTACATTTATTAATGTAAATAACTGATGATATGTGTATTAACATAGTGAATGTTCGCTTTTATGAAGTTCTAAGCATTACTTTAAATACCATTCATAAAACTTTTATCTCATATATACAAACATGACAATATCTATTGAGTTTTCGTTTATTCTTTGGAATGTATGAAAGTTTAAATATTTTTTTTTAATTTAATGTGGATTGGAGTAAAATATCTGTATCTTTCTTCATTTCAATCGGTAATATCTGTATGCTGGTAAAGGTACGTATGTTCGTAAGAATTATACTGTGTCACATTTTTGACAATCTTCTTTCATTCATATTAGCTAATAAGAGAATTATTGAAGTTGGTAAAGTAATGAAAATCAACGTTATTGAAAGAAAACTCTAAAAGCATTTACATTTCCAGAAATATATCAAAGTTCCTTTTCTTAAAAACAGCAGGTGTATCGTAGTTTTTATTTCTATTTCATTAAAAGCAGAACTTGTAAAATAAAAATTTTCTATTAGTGTAAGGTAAACAAAAAGAAAATCAAGAGACAATCCGTATCATGAATGAAATTCAAGTCTTACATCGGATTAAAAAGAAATATTCTGAATCTAAATGTTTATGCCTATTTAGCACAAAATGCGTTTATTTGTGTTATAAATTTAACTAAAACCATTCTTATAACAGTATGGTGCCTTTAAACTGGGTAAAAGTGTTAAGTATATTTTCTGATGGTATTGATATACTTGTCAAAGAAGTTCTAGAAACCTCAAATGTCGAAAGAGCATATGATAAGAATCTCCTTTCCTATCGCTACGTCAGTTACAGGTTAAGGGGTGGCTTGAATGGATAAAGGTAATGTTTGTGCAAAAATATAGTAGTTCTATTTTGAAACGAGAAATACTTCGCTTTTTGTCAATTAAGGAAACTTGTGGTATTATTAAACAGAATGTCAGTGAAAGACATTGCGTTTGCATAGTGAATTATGAAGGTACTGAAAGGTAGTAAAGAAGGTGAATGAAAGAATTAATTGGAACAAATAAGGTAAGGCTATCATTAAAAGAAAAAACTGTTTAAAAGATGTATGTTAGAATTAAAAGTAAGATGTTAAAATTTAAAAAGATGTAACAGAGTAAAACCAAAGAATACTGGTAATTCCCATCTGGAAAACAGTAATTTGAATACGATATTGAAAAAGTTGGTTTTAAGAATTTCTTTATGCATGTGATGCAAAACAATTGCTAGTTTATCATGAGTGCTGACATAGATGCAATTAGTGCAGGAAAAATAGTAAAATTAGTATAATTAGTGTCTCTAAAACATGAAAAAATAATAGTGTGAGCAGTGTAAATTCATTTGAAGTACTGAAATATGACATAGACTAAATATCAGAAAATGTAAGAAATATTTTGGTATGTGTGGATGAAACACTGAACGTGGTTGTAAAATTAGAAATGAAAATTATCAACACACTTAAAGGTAATCGGGATTTAAAACTAAACATGATGTTAGAAACTTTGAAGACCATAAAACTATATGAGAAAGAAATACATTTAGATATAAATGGTATTAAACTGTAAAATTGTGAATGGAAATTTCTGAGTAAAACCTGTAGATGATCTATTATGATCGAGGAATAAAACAAGTATTATAAAAAATTGTAAGGAAATATTTGAATATGGAGTAAATGAAAACAATCCATATCGTTAAAATGAATAAAAAGGGATAAAATGTTGGAATTACGAGTGATGAGACAGAAATAAAAACATTATAATAAATAAGTTAAGCTAGAATTAAGAAATATAAACACAGAAGGGAAGTCATGAACGTAAGAAAAGCAATTAACAGTTATAGACTTAAGTTTTTTTTAAAAATATTCGGTAATGTAAGGAAGATATTGTTAAACACGTGAAAGAAATTAGAAATTCTGTAGAAAATTTAGTAAAAGAACTAAGATCATGAAAACTAAACGTTTCTTTTTAAATACAATTTCATACCACTAAGTTAAAGTGTATATAGAATACTAGAATGGTTTAAAAAAAGTAAATGAAGTTAAAATTCAGAATATATTGAACATTATAACGTTAAAAAAGTGTGAAATTGCATCTAAAATTAAGTAATGTAACAAATAAACAGCACGTGCGGGAACGTTTGTGAAATATAACGTATAAGTTAAAAATCAGGTATTCTGAAATTTATGAAAGGTATGAAAAAAAATAGTATGTGGAAATTAAATAAAATATTACAAATAAATTAGAAACGTTAAGTATTAAAAAATATGACAGTAAATGAATATGTTATTATGAAACAGAAAACCTGAGAAATAAGTTAAAGTTTCATGAAAAACTAGAAAGGATAAAAGTATCAGAATAAATTGATGAGTCGATTCAAATTCCATTTTCTTAAATAGGCTTTTTTACCTGAATCTGAATGTATCACATCAGCTTAGTGGTTAAGATCTTCAAACTACTGAGCTGGTGAGATATTTTGTTTGAGAGTTCAATTCTATATTTTGAATCATAGAATATTTTTTTTTTAAAAAAAAAGAAATTTCTAAAATAAATTATTTTCTTTTTTCGTTCGTAGAGGACGCCATGAGCAATTCCTAAGCAGATTACTTTCATTTTTCATCCCTAGAGGACGCCATGACCCCGTTGCCAATTTAAAAAAAAACTAACTTTAAATGAGAAGCAGGAGGTCTACAACTCAATCAGCAGTCTACGAACACCTCAACTCCACTCGTGACCACGCCTCCTAGTGTGATGACGTTACCTTTGGTCCCGCCCTCTGTGTGACGTCATTGACCACGCCCACACCGCACACCGCGTGTGGCAGAACCCGTATTTTCTATCTACTCCGAATTCAGAATTCTCGCATCAAAATCTTCAATTCAATAGTTTAAAAAGCTTGGTGTTATCTTAGATGACAAAAATTCTTGGTACCCTTATATTGAATATCTTAATATTAAAATCTCGATAATAAACAATAATAAAATACGCACCACTACAAAGTCTTGGGAAGCCGGCCTCAATCTCCCAAAGACGCTGTATGAAGTAGTAACTGAACCTATAATTTGTCATGCAGCATCGTCCTGGGACCTTAATATCAAGAATACCATGAAAAAGAAGCTTATGAAAATCCAAAGGAATTCGGCATTATTGAAAACTGAAGGTTCCCAAATTTGGCATTGCTCAACCTAGGTATAATTTTGCAGATCTACATAAAACTGGAAAATAATAATAATAATAATAATAAAACAGTATACATGTGGAGTGCTGAAAGCCTATTAACTCTGAATTTCAATCTGATGATGGCTATTAGGCTAGCAGCTAAATGGCACCAGCACATCGAGCAAGGCCATAATCAATTTAGATAGGTTTTCTAGTATTTCGGAAATAACAGGTACCAAAATTATAAGCAGAATTTTCTACATGACATCCGCCAACTCATTGTACACGGCAATGAAAATATTAAATTGAGATAGGTTAAAGCTCACATCGGAATAAAAGGAAATGAGCTCGTGGGTAAGCTTCAGTAGCAGGTCCTAAACCTCATCACATCTTTATTCTAGATGTCACCTCTTATCTCAAAAACAAGACCAATGTTTTGCCCACAGCAGAATGACAAGATAATTGGAACACGGAATGTAGGTCCAGAGATCTATAAATATTTTCTGAAGCACTCCACCAAAAGCAAGACTAACTGCAGCTATGCTACATAGCTATACACAGGTCATATGTGTACAACTATGCTACATAGCTATACACAGGTCCCTGCATATCGACACAGATTTGGCAAAAGAGAAACAGACAACATGTGCTGCTATGGTATTAAAGGCGATCTCCGCTGTTACGAACATGACTGTCACATGACGACAATACTACATCTGTCAAAACTATCGACAAGTAATGAACAAAATGGTGTGAGGTGATTCCAGGCAATCATGGAGCTCTAAATAGAGCGATACAGATAATTAAATGCATAAATGATAACTCTGATGAGTTGTAACACCTTTCAAGACTGAAAAGACCGTAAACATCAATGACTGCATAAGGTTTAACTTCTTTTAATACTGTAAATGTAGCTTAACCTTTTAAAAGACTCTTTGAGACTTATTACTTTGTCTAAAAAGTAAGTACGGAAACTTCCAAAGTGTGTAAAAGACCCTTTTTGTTTTAAACTAAAATATAAGGCATAATTGGTGTCTATAAAATCCGCCACCATTTATGACAAGAACTCAAAGCAGAAATTCGAATGTAGAAATAAATTTAAAATAGCTAATAACCAAAGGTTACATAGAGTAATTTAATCGCGAAGTTGGATCTGAGTTTACAGACGTGATTTTAAGCTATCGGCAAGTAGTAGAGCCGAAGACAGTAACTCTTTATCTAAACGGCCCCAAACAGCAAAACACACTCTGATTTCATAAACTCAAATCCTCACTTAAATACGAGCGAGCTAATTTCCATTCTGGAGAGAAAACGGAAAGAGAGAAGTGACAGTAAATGTGTTATGAAGCTTACTTCACGGCACCATTGTTAAATAAGAACCTACTTGCCGTGAGAGGTTTCTACTTCCTCTTAGGAAGGAAACTAAACTCTTAAGAATTTTTGCTAATTACCAAACTTTTAGTGATCGTATAGTGAATTTTTAATGTAATTACGTTGTAAAAATTGCATCCCGGGACCGCGCCGTGAGAGGATTGTAAACATAACATATACAAGATATATAGGAAAAACATATTAAATATATAAAGAAACATAATGAAATTGGTTTCCAGATTAAATATCAGTTTATTCGAATTCATCACCAATAAAATAAAATCTTATCCTCATCAGAGAATCTAGGGGGAATTCTTCAATTTGTCATTTACTCTTTTTTTTTCATTTAAATTCATATAAAAAAAACTTTACGGTTTGTCTTGGTAATTTAAAAAGGGAAAGGGAAACAATTGAAAGCCTGAGAATTAAATTAAGATTCGACGTTGTCATTTTACATTCCACGGAAATCGTTGAAACCTTACTTAAAGTTCAAACACAAAAATAGACTTATCTGGTCAGGACGTCTTGAAGTGGAGGACTCGTGTCCTAATAAGCGTTGACGTCGGCGGGGCTCATCTTTACGGTCACAAATGGAAGTTTCAGAAGACATCGTCCTGTCCTGGCACTATTGGCGAAACACACACGCAGGTAACTGGTTTTCATAACGACGAAACTATTTTAACTCTGGAAAACAGAAACAGGAGCACTGCTGCCCAGCACGGCTATCCGCTTGGTCTTGAAAGTCTTAAGTCAACACGCAGGTAACTGGTTTTCATAATGATGAGGCTATTTTAACTCTGGTAAACAGAAACAGGAGCACTGCTGCCCAGCACGGCTATCCGCCTGGTCTTGAAAGTCTTAAGTCACTCGCTCGGTTCAATTTCGCCTTTTAATTAGAACGCGACAGGGGAGCATCTCTCTTCGTAAATTACATCTTTTTCAAGCAAGTTTCAAGAGTAACCTCCAAAAGTAAGTTCAGCAAGCCAGTCAGTAAGTGATTCCAACTCGAATTTCCTTCGTCTCCTTCACAAACGCGGGCTCCCACTATGGCTTCACTTATCGCCCCCTTAATTTTGGCAAAATTTGCGTTTTCAACCCCTGAATGCGGAAATAAGGGTGATCGATCATGCGCGCCCTTCTTCACTTAGCCAACAACCGGACCCTCAATCGCCAGAAACCTGAATGTCTTACATCGAAAGTCAAGTAGCAACCTTTGACCTTTCTGTCACGTACTTCCTCTCTTAAGGTCAACTACACAATTAAATTCCTTCTAGAACATTCTAAAGGACAAAGCGCGCGAAATCATGACTTAGCAAAAAATTGCCTCCCTTTCCCTGCTTCTTTTCACAATGAATCAAAGCTTGTACAAAATTTACAAATAAAAGAAAATAAATAATATTCTTTTAAACTAAATAATATTCCCAGAAGCATCTGTTTTTCCCCAAAATTAAAGCCTTAAAATAAATAATTCAGAATCAAATAAAATTTTCCATAAATCAGAAAATCATTCACCTAGTTTTTATAACGCTATCAGACAAATTCTCTACACAACAAATGTTCAAAACATCAAATAACTGTTATGTAATTTAAATAAACCTCATGACTGTAAAGACTGTAGACAACAATTCTTTAATAACTTGCAGAGACATTAGGTATGGAAGCATGAAAGATGAAAAATATGCAACATCTTCACCGGGAATTGAACCACGGACCTCCGGAATACGAGCCCAGCGTGCAGACTACCACACCACGAAGGCATGCCAAGAAGGTGGGAGAAATACCTTATAAACTGTAATGCATTTTAGTATCTGTAACGCCTAATATCACAATTTCAAGTTCTTTTCAAAATTCTACAAAACTTAAAACATCATTATATGTATCTGTAAAATTCTATTTTCAAGATTTGTAAAATTCCGATGTCTGTAGGTTCCAGTTACACGTAATGTACGCCGAATTGAATCTACAAAGTATTATTGTAATTATAATAATACTCAGAAATAAATGACAGATTGCGCGGTTGTCGACCGTGCTTTAGGCTGTGGTTGCTAGGTCATAGATAACTTTCCACTGGACTTAATGGCTTAAATAGCAGTGCGAAACGTCCAATCAGCAGCGAAAAAATGTGTTTCTACGGCTAAAATATTTTTTCTTCTCAATTATTAGATGGAGACTTGATGTGAAAGCTGATCGCTTGAATATATCCAAAAAGGAAATTTTTGTGCATGGGCAATTTAAATTTAGAGATTGAATTTGGTTGTATAAAGGGTGGCTCATGTTGTGAGATGTTAGAATTTAAAACACTTGTTGAGGTCGTTAAAGACCTTCGTTGAGATTATTTAAATTCTGGTGGAGAAAATATAAAGTATAACCAGTTATGATTTTGAGCTTTACTATAACTTCTTCTTTCTGATTCCTCATCAGTTATTTCTGTATTCATCTGTATTCCTCATCAGAGTGTTTAAACTGAGGGTTTTAAATCTTAAAGAGAGGAAGAGATTCTGGCACTTACATCGCCCTATGATAAGTCCTAGCCAGCTCTGTCTAAAAATGCTTATGCCGGTTTTTGCATTCTCTCGCTAGACGATGTATAGATTTAAGCGTCGATAAAATATTGAGCCAGCTTACAACTTCTTTTGTTGAATGTGTAGCCTTAGATTACGTTATCCCTTTTTGAATGTAATTGATCGGTATTGATTAATTTGCATCACCACAATAGGTGGTTTGTCTGTAGTACAAGTCGTGTCTTTTATTTCAAAAGTTTAAGTTCAGACTAAACAAAAAAGATATATTAACTTGCTCTTATATTTATGAGTAGCTCTTATATTTAAGGCTTAGCGATAAATCGCTAACTTATCTACTAGGGTCTTCAGTACTTAACTTCAGTTTCCTTATACTTTCACTAACTGCTTTTTTCCTTTTCACAGTCATAAGATGCATGCTTGATTGTGAAGCATATTTTATAAAAATGCGACTTATTTCTTACTTGAGTATGCTCACAATAATCTTGGTATACTTGAGTATACTCACAATAATCTCTGTGGAACTTAAATTTACGCATAATTATATCTGTTATGATTATTGAGGTACGGCGAATTTTCACTATTCTGATAAAAATCTATTTTATATAATTATTTCCCATTCGTGGACACGTATGAATTTAAGATTTCAATTTAAGGATCGGTTTCAACAAAATAGGCTTAATGTAGTTCAAATAGAAGCTTTGAGATCCACCGCCCATACTTTTGTAAAAAATAATTTGAAAACATAAGAAGAAGTTTTGCAGTTTCAAAATAAAGTAATTTGTTATAGGCGTTTGGTTTAGTTTTCAACATTAATCTGTTTTCTCTCTCTTTTCTTACTAGAAAGAAATCGTTGAATATGTTTTCTCAAATACATCGGCCTGATACATTTTTCACCTGCATAAAGAATTATTTCCAGTTTTCCCTATGTAAAGACCCATTTGTTTCACCTTTCCTTTTTCATTTCCATTCTTTCTTACCGTAAAGCAGATGACAAGTGAAAAATGCGTGCTGTAATATGAATGCAATTTTTTATATTTTTTAATGTCCAAAAACTTTTATTTTTTGCCATTTTTCAGTATGACTTTCACTACAACACTTAAATCTATTAAATGTTAATGAAACTAACTGTGTTAACTCCAGCCGAATTGTAAGAACTTACATGCACTGTTCAAAAATAAGTTGAAATACATCAAAAGAGTGCATAAACTGGTTAGAAGAGCTACTAGAAAGTGCTAAAATGTGCAAAAAATGTGAACGAATTTTATATTATGATTGCTTTACTATAAAATAGTGTCTTTAGGATAAATGGACACGCTTATTGTTTCAAGTAAGTCTATGATGGTAAACTTGGTGAGATCACTGTCAAAGTAAAGTTCAAAGAGATATTACTCGAGTATTAATTTCCAAGCAGAAGTTAAGAGAAGGTGCTTCATAGCATTAGAAGAGATGCAGAAGTGGACATGTTTACGAAAATCATATGCGTCATACATAAATCCCATTTCAAGTGCCATACAAAGCCTAGATTTATTTCTTCGGCTACCATTTTTAATAACTTAGTACAATGGAGCACCATTTATACGTTTCTCGTTTATATGTATTTTACATTTGTTCATCGTTTCATTTTGGTCCCTATTCAGTCTATTCTATTATTTTAATAGTAAAATATTGTTTTTATACGTCATGTTTGCTTGACTTACTGTATTGGTTTTAAATTTCGCAATCCTAGAGATCTAGTATTTTTTCTAAAAATTGGGATAGGAGAAGAAAACAAATGAAAGAGACATCGAAGCTTGGTACAGAAGTTGAAGACAATTTTATGAACAGATGGAGTACTTGTAAGGGAAAATATATATGGTTTTTTAATTCTGAATTCTGTTAAGTAGGTGGAGGAAAATTAACTGTTACAAAATGTTTCGAAAATGAAAGGTACCCTCGTTAAAAGATAAAATTCATATCTGAAAAGCATTTGATGAGAATACTAGTTTGACGAAAACTGAGGTAGCAAAGAAACTGGATATTCCTGTGAAAATACTAAAAACGGTTGCTTATGAATAAAATAAAATTGCAGAAAGAGCAAACATTTGTGAACAGTCGTCTTCAAAACAGTTGCATATTCAAATTGGAAAACTTCCTGAGGTCGAAGCCATTTTTCCAAAATTTTCATGTTGTGTCACAAATCCAACATTCCAGTTAATGGCCCATGTTAATCGAGAAGTCAAAAGAACTAACATTTCAACTAAATGTGAAGGAAACTTGCTTTTCAACTGAATGGGTACAAAAATTTAAACTCCAACATGGAATCTCATGTCATATAATAAACGGTGAATCAAAAAGCGTTGCTGGTGAGGTAGTTGAACAGTGGCTTAAGAATTTTTCACCAAAATAGATATGAATTACACTCATGTCCATAAATTAAGGATAATTCGGAGTCACGCAGAAATCGAACTCTAAAATAAATATATCACCTGTAAAATCACTACACACATCTTCAAGAATCATATGCAAATTTCAGGAAGTAACCAGATGACACCGATGGTACGTCACAATGACGAGAGTGTCAGAGAGTGATATATAAGAAATACAGGCAAAGAAGTAAAATTGTTCGCAGGCGCTTTATAAGCATTTCAGTGCAATAACCGAATAGTTATGACACAAAGGACGCATTTGGATGATTTTCTACGTGGTAGAATTATCGGCCGTCTGGAATGTGGGCGTACTCAACTGGAAGTATCAGACGAACTTGGAATTGCCCAGAGTGTCATCTCCAGGCTTTGGCAACGATTCCAAGATGATGGTAATGTGAGTAGACGTTACAGCACAGGTCGCCCCAGAATTACAACGCCGAATGAGGACCGATATTTGGCAGTTACTGCCAAAATAAACAGGCGGAGCACAGCCTCAGACCTGTCTCGTCAGCTCTCTTCAGCCACTGGTACGTCAATTTCAAGGCAGACCGTGTACAGACGCTTAGGGCAGATTGGTCTATATGCTTGTAGACCTGTCAGATGCGTTCCACTTACTGCAACTCACTGTAGCCTGCGGTTATCCTGGAGTAGAGAGTATGCATTGTGGACACCGCAACAGTAGGCTTGTGTGATGTTTTCCGACGAGTCCAAGTTTAGCTTGCAGTCTGATTCTCGCCGGACTTTCATATGGAGAGCTCCAGGTACCCGTTACCACCAAGAAAACATCATTGAACAACACCATTACGGTGGTGCAGGAGTTCTCGTTTGGGGTGGAATTATTCTGGGTTCCAGAACTGACCTGCATGTTCAAATTGGAACCATGACAAGCCAAATCTATCGGGACGTCATTCTGGAACAACATATACGTTTGTTTCGGGACGCACAATTTGTGTTTATGGATGACAACGCCCGTACTCACCGGGAAAACATTGTAAGCGAATGCCTTCAGTCGGAGGATATCACACGTATGGACTGGCCAGCATTCTCACCGGACATGAATCTAGTAGAGCATATGTGGGACATGCTTGACCGACGAGTTGCAGCCTGTCAACCTCCTCCTACTACATGTCTACCGGAATTTCGGAGAGCATTGCTTTTTGAGTGGTGTAATATCCCCCAAAATCAGATCGATAATTTGATACTCAGCATGCCTAGGCGTTGTATGGACTGTATTGCATCGTCTGGGAGACATACAATGTATTAACAATCATACCAACCATGTAAAATTGGTGTTTTGTAAATAGGTTATTTTTGTAATTTGCTCCAGGGAGAAAAAATCGCTAATTTTTTTAATAATATCAAACATATAGCATCTTTTTTTGCTCTTTACCTTTTGTTTAATAAATAAGCTTTACAAATAAGTCAAATTTGTTTTGCTTCTAACTCTTCCTTTGCCTGATTTTGCATTATCCTTAATTTATGGACATGAGTGTAGAAAGCATTTTTAATTTTTATAAAACTGTTTTTTTTCTTTAAACTTGTGCATGCAAGAACCTAAGCTTTCAAAATCTGCAAAACCCTAGCTTTTAGGGCCTGCAAGAACCCTAGCTTTCAATGCCTGCAAGAACCATAGCTTCCATTGCCTGCAAGAACTATAGCTTTCAAAGGTCACCCTTGTCATGCAGTTAACAAAAGTAAAGAATGTCTCACTGTTTTTCTTTGCGCAAATGCTAGTGGTACAGAATAAAATGACTTCTTTAGTTGTAGGAAAGTGATAAACAAATGATTTGGCTTTCTAAACATTTTAAATTATTGTAATTTTGTTCTCTAATTAGTGGAAACTAAAGTAAACTAAGGTTGATGGCTATCATCCTTATTATCTATAGGTTTTAATGTGTATACAGATGATTGCTCAAGCTGAGTTGATTGAGGCATAAAGATAACTAAAAAAGATAGCAGTGCATATTTGATGGATAATAGAAAATAAAACGGACGTAATATTTTAATCGTTTTAGTCATTGGTGTAATGCTAGTAATGCTCATTCTATACACTGCTTAAGAATACTTTATTTGCCTGTAATATGAAATCTACGTGATGTCGACGTTGCGACAAAAATTTTCTGGTTACGATGCAATTTTTATCTGTAGCCATAGCAACCAGCTTCCCATCTTACAGTACATCGTGACTGACTTTGCAATCTTTGCACGAAATGCTTGCTACATTTACGCTCTTTTCATCGGAAGATTAGTTTGTAGAACTACTAGGCGCATACCACATAAAAATTACTAGATTTGAAACGATTTAATTAGTTAACGATATGTATACGCCATAAGCAATATCATACAATCTCCAAAATTAATTTACATTTATTTGAAGATTTTAGATTTAAACTTGCGTTGAAGATCTAATTTGAGTCTAAGATAGAGCAAATACTGTAAAATCTTAATAAAATATCAAATATTTGAAATGTAATGCAAAATTATGTAACTTATTAGCAATCCTTTTAATGCAAATGAGTTTTCATTTTAATTTAAAAATACGATTAATTAATACTTCTACGGGTGAACATGTAATCTCAGTTTTCAGCAAATATTACTTACTTATTTAAAAAAATTTTGCCCCGTGGAAAAAGATGATATCTCCTATTCTTAAGGTAGATACTTCCAAACAGCGATTTTCGATTTTTCCAAACAAGAAGCACGCAGTATAAAGCACTGAAACTGACAAAATAAATGAACAGATTTTCAGGAAGATGTTTTTAGAATTAATTTAAGACTGCATACAATAAATATGTGTACACTAATTATAAATTCAGTCACTGCTTTATTTATAATTAATAATGTTGATAGTAGGTAGTGAAATATTAAATTATTAAAGTTAATTAATTAAAATATTAAAGTCAGTTATTTTAAAAATTACGCTTATATTTGTTATTATTTCAGTTATTGTTGTATTGTGCATTAGCATGTAAGGCGTATTAAGTACGTTTCCTCTATTTAGCGCAGTTTTAATCAAAAAATCATAAGTCAAATCTACGAAATCTTTATTTAACAAGTATGAGAAGTTTGCTTAACTTAAGTAGAACACCAATTAAAGTAATAGTCTTCACAGATATTAAAAACTTATGCATTGAAAAAGAATAACTTACATAAAATCATCATCAGTCCTAATATCATCAGGTGTACTTATTTAGGCAATATAAAAAGAAACAGAAATATACTTTGACACAGTATCTGAAAGAGAAAGCACTAACTGGATTAGACCTTTGGCTCAGGTAGCAAGGTGAGAATCGAAGCTAAGGGGGAGAATTGAATGCATCCTACCTTCGCTTTCTCTCGCCAATGTGTACCTTGTTCGGACGTTCGTTTATTATGCTTTTGATTTTCATTATGAAAAAATATCTAAATTTATGTTAACTAATATTGTAATGAAAAATAGAAGGTGCCAAAAAATTCTGTTCGCAGTTCATCTGAATATATTGTTGCCTGCGTACGGGTTCGTTATGAAATGAATGCATGAACAAAATTTATTATTATAAAAAATGCTTAAATTTTCTCAGATATTCGAGCAATATTACAATATCTCACAGTAGTTATCTTTTAACTACTCAAACGGTCAAGAGAACTTAGTTCAAAACAGCTAAAGAAAGCTAATCCGCGAATTCGCTACAATCAACAAGAGCAGTTTTCTAAACAAACTCTTAAAACAACAACAAACTAGCTAAAATAATCGAATTGAGAGGTTTTCCTCCTTTTTATAAGACTTTTACATCGCGCGCGAGAATTTTCTGGAAGTTTCTCGAAATTAAAACGAGATATTTATTTATTAAATGTTAAATGCACGTGCTCTTGTATTTTTAATTTTCCGGCTTAGCTTTCCTTTAATATTCGTCACGCGCTGCACTTCACGGGGAATAAAAAAATTTAATTTACAATTCAACTATTATTAGCTATTTAAATACCAAATCCGTAAAAATATATATGTAAGATATACGAAAATACAATGGCTGTTTTAAAAATAATTGGCGAACTTAAAATTAACTATTTTAGATTTGGTGCTCTCTCCCTCAATTCGTCTGTTCTCCCAAATTCGAGATCCTTCTTTGTTATGTAACAGCCTCAAATTAATCAATGATAGCTTGTCTCTACAATTGCATCTACTTTGGTATAAATACTCGCTGATAAATTAATTACGTCATTCTTTTGCTAGCTTCGCCACGGCTAATACATCGCCGCTGATTCGCTTCTTAAATGCCTACGTCATTTCTTTTATAAAATCAATGTACATAGAAATTTATATTTAATTATGATTGACTAAATATCTGCGAAATTAATTGGATATGTGTGAAAATAAAGATTGGTGATTTATCAAAATCCAATTCGCTATCTTCATCTGTATGTCATAAGCCTTGACAATAAGCCTTAACTATAAGCCATGACGACTGCAAGCTAATTCCGAATACGCATCAAAATTATCACATCTACATGTATATATGTAGATATCCTGTTCTTTTCCTTTCTCAAAGATATCCCCCCGTTTCCTCAATTAAAAATGCATTTTAAATGAAAATAGCCATTCTAATAATTCTAATATTATTCTAATATTAATGCTGAGTTAAAAAAAAACTTTTATTTACAGTAAGTGTTAAAAGGATAAATGAATTTATCTGTCATTAGGAAGAAAAAAATTTACAAACTATGCTTGCATAAAATAAAAGTGTAGTGCATTCCTAGAAACCTCCGCTCGATAAAATATTATTTATGGTATTGCTCCAATGGTTTATAAGCATATTATAAAAGATAACAAAGATGATATAGAAAACGATTTTGTAATTTATTAAAATAATACTTATAATAATATTAAACTATCAGTATTTTCATTTTTCATAGGTCTGTTAACATTATATCATGCACTTAAATTAGTTCAGAATTTGTTTTTATGCTTCATAACATTTGCATCTTGCTTTCTTGACTCTTGCCAAATCTCTGGGTATATCTACATATCTGCCATTTCATACCATTAGAAAAATTATGGAAATATGTAAGATAACTTTCTCCCTCCTTATCTTGCCTCTTTACGGTAAATTTGGAAGCACGACATCCAAGTAACCGGAAAATCCGGAATTCGAATCCCGACTACAGGGTAGCTCATTTTTCACGACTCATGCTTCAACAAACTTAATGGCTCCACAGATGCTTAATTTTAGAGAATTATGGAGCTTTCAATTTGTTAGGAATTAGGAAAGAGAAATATAATAAGAACGTAACCATAATTTCATTAGAATATTATTATATTCATGTTGTTAAAATATAAATTTTAAATAGGAAAATCAGTGCTCTAAATTTTTAGGTTTGTTACGTTGAATCAAGATAGGTAATGGGTGTTTAACAATTTTATTTGCGGTAATCTGTTAAAAAAATGGTTTGAAAAGCTTTTCCTGGAAAATCAAGCTAATCATTGGACTCTGGAAAACAAGGATGTTTTTTAAATTGGAATGAATATTTTTAATTTCAGCAGGTCTCTAAAAATTGCGTTTATTTCAAAAATGTAATACTCAAACTTAATATTCTACAATTATTAAAAAAATATTTATTTCAAAATTTTATTATTTATGTTTCCATTTAGTTATATTTCACTTACGGTTTCTTCCCCTAACTCTTTTCTCTAGAAAAAAAAAAAAAAAAAAAACTTTCTGCTACTACACCTTAACTCTTCTAAGGGGAGAAATAAGTAAGGCAATAGATAAAGTTTAGTTTGAAGTAGTTCCATCATTCATTCCCCAAAAGAGTAGCTACTTATAATAAACCGATCTTCTTCGATCTTGTTCCTATTTCCCTGGAAATTGTAAGTGACATCAGTGGTACCAGTGGTTTTAAGTGCCAGCATGCATTAAGCGCTACTTTGGTGGGTGGGACTTGAGACGCCGACAGTGAAGTTGCATGTTCTTCACTTTAGTTGCTTGTATCTTGTATTTATACTTTATTGCTTCCACTTGCGTTCGCAGAAGTAAGTGCAGCAGCAAACTGAAAGCCTGAGAGCTCAGAGAGAGGATAAAAACCTTAGTAAATCTTTTTGGGTGACCATTAAAATCTGAACCCTTTCAGAGCTTTTTTTTTACGAATTAATTTTTTTACCACAATAAATATAATAATGGATAATGTATTATGTTTGCTTAGACAAACTTACATTAAGATTCCAAATACAGCGTAAGAAATGAAACAAATAAAGGCTCTTCACACTGATGCCTTTGGAGGACTACTTGCCGATGCTAGAAAAGGCATGCCCAGATTTTCACCGATGGTTTGATCTATCGACCCCATTCGCATTATAATTCAAAGAAATATCAAAAATCTTAAACTCAGCTTACATACGAGCCGAATGCCTGATTAGAAAGTAGCTGACAGAGTTTTTTTTTCTTATAAAAATGGAACATTTTTAACATGACAAATTTTTTAAATTAAATTATAAATTTTGTTTTCTAAATTATTATCAAAACATACATAAACAGTAAAAATAATGACATAAATAAATAAATATCAATTTATATTTATTTTCTGTCTGAAATCTAAAGGTTGTTATTTGCAAGAAATTTCTGTTGATTATACTTTAAAATTCAAATATATAGATATCTACATATGAAATTTTCTGGCTGATATTTATTTTAAATAATTCTAATATTTTGAATTAATCACTAAATAATTTACTTAAAATAAAATTATGAAATCTTTCCAAAAGGGACAACACTTGAGAATAAATAATAACAACCTTTTTTTTATTTATCAATTTTTTCTTTGACGCATACAGAAAAAATACATCTATTTGTACGTAAATAATTATTAGCCTCTTTACTTCTTACTACAAGTATCAGTTGTAACATCTACGGTATTTTTTGATTTTGATAAAGTTTGTATCGTTGTAGAAAAATTCTGAGAAATTGCCTTTGTGCAACTGTAGATGTCATTGGTCAGTCTGGTTCCTTTATTAAAAACAATGGGGAAAAAAACTATTCACATATAAATGTGTTCCCAAATAAAGGGATTATTCTTATTGCAAAAATTAAATGTGTTTATCTTTTGACAAGAGCGAAAAAAGGTTAATCAAATCTCAAATTTTTAAATAAACATCTTCAAATCTTTAAATAAAAGTGATACCGCAGCGTAAATCAATTACCTCCGCTTATAGATTTTCTTGAGCGCTTCTCACGTTCTTTAAAAAAATGACAACGAAAGTAATGTAAAATTGGGCTCAAAATCATTAAAATCTAAAAACCTTTCTTCAAACTCTTGCTACAATAATTAATGTTATAATCATGCGAAATAAATTCTTGGAAATGTATTGGCGCGCCATTTGCTTCGGGGTTCGTATGCGGGTCTTCGTCTTGAGGCCACTGAACTAAAATACGTAGGGAACCACCAGCGGCCGAACAATAAAATCGCTGAACACTGTTCAATTCAAATTCAATTTTCGGCAAATGGACCTCTGCAAAGACATTTTTGTGGTTTTTCCTCTGTGTAATGTGAATGCGAGCCAACGTTCCCTAGAAAGACTTCCAAGAAGGCGCACATTCCTTTCAGCAAATAATTTTTGAGGGGTTTGGCGATTAATCTAAATAATCCGTATTCAATGTACTTGTCAACTATTACCATTTCATCATGTACAGAATCAGTTCGGTTACATTTCGTCATTCATTTACGTGTAGTCTTATTTTCTGGACTACTCTCTTGAATTTTCTTTGAAAAATATTTATGATTCCATTGCAGTCGTTTTCTTGGGTTCAGTAGGTAAACTGTTACTATAAATGTCTCTGTTTTGGTCTTTAACTTCTGTCAGGGATAGACATGTAAAATAAAACTGAACATGCTAAGCGACATTTTTGTTTAGTACTACCTGACTTTAAATCAGCTTTGTTTTAAATATGGTTGTTTTAAAATAATTATTGCTTATTATTTTGTTTACAAAGAAAAAACTGTGAAATGTAATAAAATATATATTTTCTCTTTTTGTAAGAGCTTGAATACGATAAAAGATTTAAACTTTTTTGTTTAAACTCGCATTTTTGCGTGACTGTTGTTTGCCTTCGCATTATCTTGCGTGTTTGTTAGAAAGTGCTCATCCCATCTGTTATTTGAGTGAATGTTTCGTTGTTATGGATACTCTTTAATAGTCTTTTGGCACCTGGACTCAGTTGGCTAAACCGTTTTAAACTTAGAATGCTTCCTGAACATGCTTTTGCATGCTTATTATCATCTGAGAGGATATGAATTGAATGATTATCTTACAATTTTTTTCTTCTTTAAAGGTGCTGTAATTTTTGTATGCGCGATAAACTTGATGTACTGCAATTTTTATCCTGGTACAAGTAAGTTAAAGTCTTATTATTTTGCATAAACACAGGAATAATTTTATCTCAGACATTTTTTATACTAAGATTTAAAACATTTTTATGCAATTTTTAGAATTTTGATGCCCATATTTATTAGCCAATTTTTATTCATCTTGCTTAAAAATATATTTGCTTTTTGAAAAAGACGGGTGTAGTGTTTTCGTAACATAAACATCAATGTAAGGCAGAATTGCTTTAGTTAATAAACATTTATTAAATAATTTATTAGATTGAATGTAGATTTTTACCATGTTTCCAAAAATAGTTGTGTTGCCAATAATTTTCTAAGAAAATATTTAATTACTTTTATCATATAAAATTATTTCGATAATTTTTTTAATGAATTTGAAATTTAATTAATTTTAATAATTTTAATTTGATTTTAACGAAATTTTACTAAAAGAAAGTTGAATATCCTTCATTATTATATGGTAAAAGTGCATACAAAAATTGCAGAAAAAAGAGGAGGTATTTTTGTCAGAACCTAAAATATTCTTTTTATAACGTGCATTTCACCCATTTACTTTTTTAATCTTTATATGAGCTTTAAGTTTTAATATATAGAGATCAAAAAGTTATAAATCTAAACAACAGTTGAGCAGAATTTTAGCTTAATAGTGACAGAAATTGATAAACACTGTATTAGGCAGCAACAAAAGTACAAGCTATGTTATAAATAGGTATGTCTAGTGAGAAAAATTTACACAGAAAAATATGTGTGAAATAGGAAACTAGAGAAATCATTTATTTATATTATTAATTAAACGTAATAAAATGTGGATTCTTTAAGTAATTAAAAGAGGTGTTATGATAAATTACTATAAATTAACAGGAATCAAATCATTATGTTGCATTACTATGAAACTCAAAATTAGTTTTTTTGAGTGAAAAATAAAATCGGATTTATTCAGTACTTCTTCAAAGCATCAACTCCTGCAATTTGTTTACTTTGCCACAAATAAAGATATTTCAAGAATTAACCACACAAAACTGGTATTTAACAAAATTTTGTTACTGAAAAAATAAAAGTTTTAAAAATTCAGAATTTATAGTTGAAATAATACCCAACGGTTTCTCAATTAGACAGTTTTTCTCTTCCCAAAATAGAACTCAAAATTTCTTATATATTTAAAAATTTTATGTATTTTAAAACTGAAAATTTTACTGAAAACAACGATTTGAGTATTCCTTTCTTAAAATAAAAGATATTCGTTTATAAACGAATTATCAAATTATGTCATATTGTTTAAACATATTATCATTAGAATACTAATATTTAGAGGAAGAGGAAAGTATTTGTTCGTTAGTTTTCATGTTAAATAGCTATTTCTTAGGGTTGCAGTTGCAATGAAATTCATCTATAGCAACAACTTTTCTCATTAATTTCTTCTAGACTTACTTTCTCGTTTTTCTCGAAACACTTCAGAAATATATTATTCCCTTCCTGAAATTTACATTGTTATTAGCAAATTTTCGCTTATCCAACCCAACATATAGCACTCTCGAGAGGTTAGTGGTAGGAAGAAAGAGTTCGCCATATTGTTCACGATTAAAATAAGGATTAAAGTCAGCAAAATTCTTCATTCGACAACGGTCTTAAAGCTTTATGCCTATGAGTTCTTGTCATCAACCCTGAAATATCATGAGGTCGGTCTGGGGCTGTTTTTCTGGACGAGAGGACACACAAGAACAGTATTTAGTAACTGAATTTCCAGTTTTTCTAAGACTCCCATGGGCCGATGGTATATCACTATACCATCGGCCCATGGGAGTTTAAAGTTTTAGTTTTAATTCTAAGTTTAAAGTTTAAAGTATGAGTGTTTTCTCCCTCCGTTCCGCATGTCTTCATGGTGTAATTGGAAGCATACTTGACGCGTATTCGAGAGTCCCGGTGAGAGCAATGCACATTTTTCACGTATCCAGCATCAGTAAAACCTAATGACTCTACAGTGGCACTCGAACTAAAAGATGGTGGACGATAATTTGTCACCATCATGTTTCGGTGATTGGGTACCCTAATCCCGAGTCACCCTTTAAAAGGGTAATATGTTTCACAAACTATAATCAATCAACAAATGGACTGTATTCCTACACTTTTATTAAATTACACTTGTCAGCGATGCAAAATAATTGATACAAAATAAGCGAGCCATTCTACATGGCTGTCACAAACACAATTCTATCAATCAATTATCTTGTTGCCACACATAAAGTTCAAAACTAAAGGAAGAAAAGCAAAAGGAATTTACGCTGTTTGCAACAATAAAATGAAGCAAACGATACTCACATAAGCATCCTGGCCCTCGTTGAAATCCCAGGGGATTTCAACAGTTGGAGCATTTTGAAACTTCTTAGTCTGTAATAAAGATAAACATAACAAAAAATAATACAAAATATTATATGCGAAGCAGTTCATAGTTTTTTAGTCTGAATAGGAAGAGGACACAATTTCACGACTGGTCGTTTTATGACACCATGACTAGTTTTAATAGTAGCAACTCTGACTCTTTGATCTGAGCCCGGATGAACAGCAATTATTCTCCCTAACCTCCATTTAAGAGGCGGAAGGTTGTCTTCTTTGATGAGGACTAAGTCATTGACTTCTAAATTGTTTTGACTTTTTTGCCATTTAGGTCTTTGTTGAAGCTGAGACAGGTATTCTCGACTCCATCTTTTCCAGAAGTGCTGAAAAATAAACTGTCTCACATGGCATCTGTCAATGTGATTGAAGGAACTATAATTTAGGTCTGGTTCAGGTATGGCAGTTAAAGACGTTCCTATTAGGAAATGACCAGGTGTTAATGCAGTTAAATCATTTGGATCAGCCGATGTTGGACACAATGGCCTAGAATTGAGACAAGCCTCAACCTGCGCTATCAAGGTCTGAAATTCCGGATAGGTCAGCACAGTATCACCAACAGTCCTTTTTAGATGTAATTTCATTGACTTTACTGCCGATTCCCATAGTCCACCAAAATGGGGAGATGATGGCGGGTTGAATATCCATTTTATTTCCTCTAAAGACAAAAATTTGTGAATTTCTTGATTTTGCTTACATTGCAAAAAACATTTTCTGATTTCTTTGTCTGCACCTTTAAAGTTAGTACTGCAGTCACTATAAATCTCAAATGGTTTCCCTCTTCTTGCAATAAATCGTTTCAATGCACTTAAAAATGCCTTTGTTGACAAATCTTCTACCACTTCAAGATGTACTGCCTTGATTACAAAACACACAAATAAGCATACGTAATATTTAAATGATTTTTGTCCACGTCCTGCACGATGTTTAATCATGAACGGTCCAGAAAAATCTATTCCAGTTCGATGAAATGGTCGTGATTGTGTTACTCTAGATTCCGGTAGATCAGCCATTATTTGACTTGCAGTTTTAGCTCTAAGTTTACAACACGTGATACAAGATTTTACTACTTTTCGGATAGCAGATCTAGCAGCTATGATCCAAAATTGCTGTCTAATTAAAGATAGAAGAAGTTCCGGTGCTGCATGCAGATATTTGACATGAAAGTGTCTAATTATGATTTCTGTCAGATTGTGTTTTGAAGGTAATAAGATTGGATGTTTTTCATTTTCTGATAGTTGCGCATTTTTCAGTCTTCCTCCTACACGTAACACTTTGTTGTCATCTAAAATTGGACACAAGCTAAGGAGGTTGCTGTTTGTAGGTAAGTCCTTTCCCAACTCCAAACATTGAATTTCTTTAAAAAAGTGAAATCGCTGTATTATTCGGACAATACAGAAAGTTGCAGCTCGAATTTCATTACTAGATAAAAAAGACGTATTTCTTTCTAGATATGCTACTTTAGAATTCGATATGAATCTTAATATCCAAGCAAATATGCGTTGTAACTTTGGAAATGAAGATATATTTGATATAATAGCAAGTTCCTGTACAGGTTCAGAAACTACAAATGAGACTGTTTTACGTGCATCTGGTAATGCCTCTTCATCTATAAGAATATTTTTAGATAAGGCAATCTCACTGCACTTTAACCAAGAAGGACCATTCCACCACAATTGATGAGATAATAGTTCTGCAGAAAATAATCCACGTGAAGCACAATCAGCTGGATTTTCCTTTCCATCAACATGACTCCAATTCTCAGGTGGTAAGATGGATTGTATTTCAGAAACTCTATTGGATACGAAGACTTACCATTTTTTAGGATCTGACCTTAGCCATGACAACACGATTTGTGAATCACTCCAAGCTTGCACTAAATCTAAATTTATAACTAATGCAACTTTTACAGACTGAATTAAGCGTACCAATAACACTGCTGCACATAATTCCAGTCTTGGAATCGTAATAGATTTTAATGGTGCTACACGAGTTTTAGCTGTTACGAGTTTAACATTAATGTCAGAGTTATTGCAAGTTTTGATATAAATAACTGCTGCATAACCTCTTTCAGACGCATCACAAAATCCGTGAAGTTCACATCGAAAATAATCAGGTAGCAGAATTTTCCTAGGTATATTTATAGAATTCAAAAGTTTAACTTCTCTACATAGATTTCTCCAATTTCGATCAATCTCTTCTGTTACAGAATCATCCCATGATAACTGTAATTTCCACAATTGCTGAAGGATCATTTTAGCGAGAATTACAAACGGAGCTATCCACCCCAATGTATCGAATAGTTTTGCTACGAATGACAAAATAATTCTTTTAGGCGGAACACTTTGATACTCTATTACACCGACGTTACATTTGAATTCATCATTGTCCGGATGCCATTCCAATCCCAGAACTTTCAATGGTTTGTCTTCTATTACACGATGAATATTGTCACTATCTGTGTTTGTTAAGCCAGAGGTTTTTAACAATGACGGTTCACTTGTCGACCATTTGTGAAGCTCAAAGCCACCACTTTTTAGCAGATGTTGCAATTCGTCTATCAATGCAATACCTTCCGAACTATCTTTTACACCAGTTAACATATCATCAACATAAAAATCTCTTAAAACTATATTCTTTGCCTTTGGAAAGTTCAATCCTTCATCAATCGCTAACTGACTCAACACTTTGGTTGCAAGATATGGAGCAGCTGCAGTTCCATATGTAACTGTTTTCAAACGACAAACTTGTATTTGCTTATATGGGCTATCTCTCCATAATATTCTCTGAAAATCTCTATCTTTTTCATGAACCTTTATCTGTCTGTACATCATTTTAATATCAGCGGTTATTGCAATGTTATGAAGTCTAAATCTTAGTAAAATACAAATTAAGTCATCTTGTATTTTTGGGCCTATCATTAGTGTATCATTTAAAGAAACACCTGTGGTTGTTTTAGCGCTCGCATCGAAAACAACTCTCAATTTTGTTGTTAAGCTAGAGTCCTTCAACACAAAGTGATGTGGGATATAATAGTGTTTATTCTCTAATTCATAATCTGTGTCTGGCACTAATTCTACGTGTTCTAGTGAAAAGTACTCTTTCATAAACTGAATATACTGGTTGTAAATTTCTTTCATAGATAACAGCCTCTTCTCCAAGTATTGAAACCTTCTGTACGCCACTTCACGGGAGTCACCTAGAATATCTCTATTATGTTTGAATGGTAATGCAACTGAATAACGACCTGATGTGTCTCTAAAATGCGAGTTTTTAAAATGTTCTTCACAAAGTTTTTCTTCATTTGTTAAAGGTTGTACATTTGGAAACTTTTCTAACTCCCAGAAAGAATTTACTAACTCATCTGTGTTTGTATTCAAATGATTTACATATACTGGCTCAAAATTTGTAGATTCAAAATTTGTAGTACCCGAAATTATCCATCCCAACCTCGAATTTAGAGCAAATGGTAGATCAGGACCACGTTTGACAATTTCTCCCGTCATTAAATGCAGAAATACATTTATTCCAAATAAAATGTCAACTGGTTGTGACTTGTAAAATAATGGATCAGCTAATTGTAAATCACTGAAGTTATCGAAGATGATTGATGGCAAAGATACATAGGGAATGTTATCTGTCACCTTGTCCAGTACAAACGCTGATGTTGATACACGAATATCACTTTTAAAATGAGAAGTGAATACTAAATCGACTTCCCCATTACTTATAGTATTAAATTCTCCTAAACATGATACAGAAATGGAATTATCTTTCACTCGTAATCCTAATTTCTTCACACAATCCCTTGAAATAAATGATCTCTGAGATCCAGTGTCACATAAACATCTACACTTCACAAATTGTTGCTTAGAATTTTGAACTTTTATTAAAGCAGTACACAATAAAATGTGACTGGTTTGATTACCTTTTGCATTCGAATCATAATGAGAGGCACAAACTGTGGATGAAACGTCCTTAGGACTCGTTAATTCATCTCTTTTAATGATAGATTGCGTAGGCGGAGATATACTGTTTAACTGAGTTTTATTCTTTGAATTATTTACAATGTGCAAAATACTGTGATGCTTCTTAAAGCAATGTTGACATGTATTTAAACTCTTGCATTTTTTGAGCAAGTGCATATTAGATAAACAATTAAAACAGTAACGATTAGATTTTACAAATTCTATCCTTTGCTGAACCGACAAATTTAGAAATTTCGAACATTTGGCTAAACTATGATCTTCTTTACAATAACCACAACCCAAAGTAGCAACCAGAACATTATTCTTATTTTGAAACACAGATTTAGGTACCTTATTACTTGTTGATTTGCTATTTTGAAGTGTTCTTGCATAGTTTTTTAGGAATTCAATTAAAGTCGTAAGTTTTGGAATTTCATTAGATTTTAACTGACGTTCCCACCATAATTTTGTAGCAGGGTCTAATTTTTGCAAAGTTAAATAAGTCATTAAAGTGTCACCAAAATTATCAATGGTTTGATTCAATACTTCTAAAGAAAGAATTATTTCATTAATATTGTCAACTAAATTTAAAATAGCAAATGCTGATTCATTTTGAATAGTTGGTAAACTTAAAAAACGTTTAATATATGCAAAAATTTGTTCTCTCTTATTTGAATATCTTTCGTCTAACAGATTCCACGCTATTTCAAAATTACAATCCGAAATTTGAATGGTTTGAATAATGCGATATGCTTCACCTTTCAACGAAGCCTTCAAATACTGCAATTTTTGAGCATTAGATAAATTTGTATTATTTCTTACACAAGCACTGAAAAGATCTTTAAAAGCTATCCATTCTGTAATATTACCACCAAAAGTCGGTAATGTTAACTTGAGTAATTTAATATTGTCAAGAACCCGTTCTGAAATTACACTATTAGAATTATTTTTATTATTTTGATTTTTTAATATTTTTTCACCTTTAAATTTCCACAAATAAATTTTATCTGTGTACTCCTGAACATTATCTATTTCGTTTTCTAATTCTTTAGTATCTGTAATTAAACTTTCGATTTCAGAATCAAGCTTCCTTAACTCAGTTTCTTTTTGTTTCAATAATTCGACACATTCCTCTAGTTCTATTAAATTAATTTCATCTGCAGTTAAAATAGTTTCAATTTCCTTTACATAATTAGTAACACTCCTGCGTAAGACCGCTCTTTTTGTTTTAAAAGTTATAAGTTCACTCATAATTGATCAATTCAAAAACAGAAATTGTTCTTAAATCACTTAACACTATTATTAAAATGAAATCGAATTCTATGTTGTATTACAACATTGTTCTTAAAATTTAACAACAAATTAAACGAATTTTTGTTCAAAATCCACTTACCTCACAAAGTGGATAATTTTCACAAACCATATGCATATTTCCGTTGTTAGAATACACTTAGAACAGTCACTATCTTCACTAGCTCTCCGGCTAGACTTTTGACCAACAATATGTATTCTATTAAATTAATATGTTTCACAAACTATAATCAATCAACAAATGGACTGTATTCCTACACTTTTATTAAATTACACTTGTCAGCGATGCAAAATAATTGATACAAAATAAGCGAGCCATTCTACATGGCTGTCACAAACACAATTCTATCAATCAATTATCTTGTTGCCACACATAAAGTTTAAAACTAAAGGAAGAAAAGCAAAAGGAATTTACGCTGTTTGCAACAATAAAATGAAGCAAACGATACTCACATAAACAGGGGTATTATATAAAGTCTCTCTCACCTCCTTTCTGCATGCTTTACGTGGTGTAATTGGAAGCATACTCGACACGTATTCGAGAGGTACAAGGTTCGAGTCCCTGCGAGGGCACTGCACATTTTTCTCGTCTGTTGCTTCAACAAACCTAATGACTCTACAACAAACATTGCTAAACACAGATAGATTGACGCTAGTTCGATTTCTGACTAGTGGTTGACTGCATAAGTTTTTCGTGGACTTCGCCATGTGTAACGTAAAAATGAGCCAATTTCCCAAATAATATTATCCACCAATAGTGTCCCACTAGGTAGATAAATACCTTAAGGGAGTTTTGTCAGAATCGCTAGAACAGGTAGAAGGTTTTTTTCTGCAAGGAAAGAAAACTGTCTGCAACATTTTACTGTCATACATATTTTACTGTCTCCAACATTTCATTGCCATATTTATGCGATATTCATGCGATAGTAACGTCATACATATGGCATATTTACTTACTTAAGACATATTTACATTCTTATATCTTATTTACGCTATTCATTATCACCAGAGCTCAGTTACGTAAAGATATCGTTTTCTCATACGTAGTTTGTATGTCGAGTTAAACCGCTTGTTGACCCAAGTTTACGAAATACCCTTTTATTTCAGTTTTTAAAAGCTCATTTTTTTTTATTTTTTTATTTTTTTTTTGTTTTTTTTTTGTGAGTTATATTTTCTACATTCTCCCAACTGCAAATAGAATATATAGTTGAGCCTGTAAGGTACAATATTGCTAGGAAATGTCGAGCCGCGGTAAGATATCTTCCCCGCAAGTCTATCGAGTTGATCGTCAGTCGATTATCTGGTAGTCTATGGTGTTATCGTCAGTCTAGTGTCGAGTTCATCGAGAAAGTCTCTTAGTGTAACGCGAGAGTGCATTGTCGAGTCTATTCTGAGTGTGTCGTCGAGTACCTCGCGAATTGTAAAATGGAGAGTCTCGACAGTACTTTGAGTTCCGAGAACGATGGAACCGAGTCGGGAGCTGTACTCTAGTGCTTTGCCGTGAAGCTGTCCTCACCGCTATAGCTTGATAGCCTGAAGGCTGTGATGCTGATTGTTTCAGCATGCCTGTCATAGTTTTTCGACGATTGTAAACGTATTTCTGGAGCTGTCCTGAGTAAAACTGGCAAATAAATTATGTTGTGATATTTCATCAAGTATTGTCGTTAATCACTCCAAATCTCACAAACCCGTACGAAACGCAACAATATATTACCTTCTGCCGTGCAATTTAGTATTGCTGAAATATATTTCAGTTTGTATGAATTGCATTTGATACTATTTAATTTTGGACTCGTTACATTCTGCTACTTTATGAATTACAACATTTCTTAAACAAAAAACAAAATTTCATAAAAATTTAATATTTTCCCTAAATTTCCGAAAAATATTTTGGTATAAAGGAGTCAGATATCGATAACAACAAATGGGATCCCAGGAAAGAAATTTTGATTCTAAACCTAAACGTAAAAAATAGTCAAATTATAAATAACATTCAATTCTATATTTAAAACCAGTGACCAAGGATTTATTTTAATTATCTGGTTTGAGAAAAATAAAAATTCAGGGTGAAGTTTAAATCCTTATAAAGCGAGACAGTAAAATAATTAAAAAATTAAAATTACCTATTACTTTGTCCTTGCTTGAGGCAGTTCTCCTCTGTATAATATCAAGGTTATTTCATTTTACATAATGAGAACAATCTTGACAGAATGCCAGCAAGAATTCCATCTAAGTTAAGCGGATTGTCATTTAACGCATTAAAATTTTTATTAACTTCATTTCGACCCATTAACCTTTTCGTGATATATTACTTTTGTTCAGAAATAAATCGCTCTGTTACGTGCAACGAAGATCACTTTTGGGAATATATTCTAAAATAATTCAGCTGGCAAAGTACAATTATATTATCTAGTGAAATTTTAGTGCTCAGATATGCTTTTCAATTTTTATGAAGTTACTTTTAATGTTATTAATTTTTTAAAATGTCACCTGCATAAATTTATAATCCTACAGAAATTCACATATATGGAAAACTATTGATTCAGTGAAGTGCTTCAGTTTCTATTTCTTCATGTATTTAATTTCATTGTTTCAAGTAAAAAAAAAACCACTATACTTTTCAGTAAAACCACTACACTTTTTAGGAAAACTAAAAGCAAAAATTACGTACAGCAGAAAAATAACAATGTGTAGTTATTAACATACCTTAAACTTGAGATGTACTATATTTCTGAAATGCTCTGGAATAAATGGGTTTTTTTTCTAAAATTAATAGTATGTTATTAGACGATAAAGTTCAAATCATAATTTTGAAAACGAAAACTAAATTTTCGATAAAATGTCTAACATTGATGCTCAGGTACAATAATTCTGATTAAAGTAATTTTTAAAATTTTCTACATCCAAAGTAAATATTATTTAAAAATTATTAAGAGTATTGTAACTTTTGATAATATTGTTTGCTTGTTTAAAATGCAAAAAGGCGTAACAGTAAAGAACAAAAATGCATGTATTTCTTACCCATCTTGTTCTTTACTTGTTTGTATTTGCACAACGGCTTACAGTAATTCTTGTTACATTCACAAAGATTCTACAGCAGCTTGGAAATCCTTTAAGTCTCGAAAATATCCTCAAGAAAGTCCTGAACTTTGGTAGCTCGACCTGAGGCGAACAGGCTTAAGGCATGGATGTTTTAGTGGTTTTCCCCGTGGGTAATGTGTATACGAGACAGTTTCCCACAGAAAGTCATCCAGAAAGACATCCCTCCCATCAGGCATATAGCTCTCGAGTGCTTTGAAATAATCAAATAAGCCAACCAAACCTAACCAAGTCTTTAAAAAGATTATAGAACAGAGAACACCCCACAGTATTACATTAGGTGACATTATACGAGCATACGAGAACTCTAGATATAAATTATACTTGCTTAATAAGTTATACTTATATAAGTTATATTACACATATTTTACTTATTACCGTACTACAGACAGACTAAATATATATATATATATTATTCTGGTTAGTGTCATTATAATGTTGTATTGCAAACGTTTGATCACTTGAATAGATGCTGCATTGTGAGGAACGAAATTTATGTTTCTTTGATCAAGGCACAAAAACTTGGTATTCACCAGCCATCTTTGACAGATTTCAGATCATCTGATTCCGTTTTTTTTTACGCAGGCTGTTCTGTGTACAGGCTTTAGATTTTGAAAGAATTCGAGCTATCCAAACTGACTTTACGGTCTATGACAGATACCAAAAGAGGTATTCTACAAATGCTTTAAAGAAATGCCAGGAGCTTTGGACTACATGCATGCACTTCAAATAATCACCTCGAAGGTAACTATTTAAAAGTTTCCAAATAATTACATTTCGCAAAATGTTTCGCTACAAATATTTTACTAGCATGTTTTGTATATCGAAATATAATGCATATTATAATATCTAAAATAATAATGTTTTTCTAAAAATTGAAGAATTTTAAAATGCTGGGTTATAACTCATAAACTCCAACTTTTCATAAAATGATCGCTCAAATAATTCTGATTGAAGGAATCAGTCTTAGATTTAAGGCCATAGTTATTAAAAGCATCCACACTATATTTATATCAAATAATACGGCCAGGTTAAGGTAAACGTTTATCTTCAAAGTAAATAATCACACATAGTTCCATGTAGTTCTTACAGAAACGTTTTCCTGATAAGTCACAATTTTAAACAATAACCTTATGTAGTCTATTAGGCTTTTCGAAGCAGGCGGAAACAGAAATTCGAACTTCGGACATTCCGACCCAAATACACTACCAAGGCATGCGATGGGAAAAGAAAACATTCTTTATGTTCCCCTCATATAAGTGGCGACTGGGAGAAGGGAGAGACATTCGCCAAATCCGGTGATGACGGATTACCCTCAAATACATTTTTAGTCGGATACCACTTGTAAAATGTATCAGGCTTTTCGATGCAAGAAAATCAGCGATGCTGTCGCTAGAATTCGAACTCGAGACCTTGCTACTACCAGCCGGACATATTAACTGCACAATGAAATCAGGTTTTGAGGAAGGAAAATGTTACTTATAACCTGTATTAATGTTATACTTAGTATATTTTTGAGTGATGTCCCTACCCTCCCCCCCGAAGAATATTTAAATATCTAAGAGGATAACTTTGAACACAATAACATTGTTCAAGCCGATACAAGGCAAGTACTATGAAATTTAAAATTCACCTGAATTACATCTGGTGTTCATTTACTTTAAAATAATTTCTCGTCTGTATTATGCCCATATAAAAAGCCGTAATGAGTAGATCGGCCGTTGGAAATATTTTAATTGAATTGTATGTAACACTCTTTTCCGTTTTGTCTTAATGTTTCTGTGATGTCAATATCTCATATCATTATAAGGAATGTGATGTGAAATCTCCATTAAGAAGAAGCTAAAGGTTTCAGAATGAAAGTTTCCAAGTTTCTTAAAACTAAGCAGAGACGAAATTAAAATAATAATGAGATGATGTTGATAATTGTTTCTCCATGAAGAAGATTCGGCACCGAGGGATAACACCTTCGAGTCACAAAGCATTTCGATTTGCTATGGGATGATCTAAATCTGTTGTAAGAGGATATTTGTAACAAAAGACCTAATTTTTGCATGGATGATACATATTAAGCAACACCCTCCTGAACATGACAGTTCTGGATGGGGATTAAATTTGTAAGTGTCGTTCATTCCTCTTTACGCTACGAATTTGACACCTTGAAACTTTCTGAATTATTTATCAAGGCAAAAATCCAAAAGAAGGACCACCAATCTAATTTCATCGAAAATAGTAAAGACCAGCCCAAATGGTACTAGACACATTTTAATTAAACGATTCTCGGGTAGCATTCCAACAAGCTCCAACGCATGCTCTAGCACTGAAACATAAAATGGAAAACGTGTCTCCTCGCAAAAGGTAGAAAGCAGATTTAATTCATGTAAATTTTCCGAATTTGATTGCTCCTTAAAAGATTTCCTTTTGATCAATGCAAGAGTTTTAATTTTTATTCTTTCTCTGTTTATTATATTCAGTGCATGAAACAAGAGGGAAATTTCACAACATTTCTTTTATTAAAAGACATTTATTTTCAAATATTAATTTTTAATTCCAAAAAAGATTATTTTTATATAAGATTAATTTTGTACCAATAATTTAAATTGTGAACCAAAATCCTAAGCATATCACAAACGCTTATAAAATAAGTTTACAAAAATTTTCACATTTATTCAAAATGTCATAGGTAAAATTGGCTAAGTGTCTCCGACAAATGTTATTTTAAAATTTACCAAAAGTATATTTCAACTGTAACAAAATGTTAATGATAGAAATAATGATCACATATATTTGATTATTATTAAGCAAACGTAGTCGTTTTGAGCATAGGGTTTCAATGGTCATATATAAATTTATCAATAATTTGGAATTAATTTTTCATTCATCTTCAATTAAAGTTTGCGAAATATTAATTTCATATTTCTTTTCATTGCAGGTAAGAAGACTGGTAACATTTTGAAAAGGATTCTGATCTGAAAGAAATCAATTATCTTCTTTTTTTAAGGTAACGAATTTGTACTAAAATCGACTAATAATCAATGAAAAAAATATTAGCTTTATAAGCAATTTTTAAACTTTACGAAACTTAACAAAGCGTAACATAGTAGGCGAGAAATGAATTTAAAATATAAAAATAAATGGAATAAATTTCTAATATATAACAAAAGAAAATTATAACCATCATAAATAGCTTTAGACATTATATTTATTTTCGCAGTTTTATTAAAGTAATCAATATTTAAATGTTTTTAAATAGTGACAATGTATCGCAAGTATTAATGATTTTTTCAAATCTACAATAATGAATGAGTTAAAAGCTTGGTATTTGAATGGTAATCTCTAAAGCAATTTTTTGACGTTTGGCTAGAAGCAGCGTGACAGCTAGTAGTTATTGTTTCATATAATAGAGTCGCAAAACAATGCGACTCTATTATATGTAATTATATATTATAATGTAATAATAATGCAATAAATATACTCACATATATTTGACTATACATACTCACATATATTTGATTATTATAATGTAATAATAATGTAATAAATATACTCACATATATTTGACAGTTATAATAGTATTACCAGGTGACAATTATTGAGCTAAATGAAATAAAAAATTAAATTTTCAAAAGCTACTAAGTTCACAATGTTTATTCCAATTTGAAACGTAACTACATGTATTCGGACTTAGTTTATGACATGTTCGATATGTTTGCCATGAATGACAATGACGTGGCGCAGATGAAGAGCAAGATTCTGCAAAACTCTCTGAAGTGTCAAGATATGGATGCTTTTGATGATTCCCTGAATAGCTGTTTTGAACTCAGCAATAATTTCGGGGTTATTTGCGCAAATTTTGGCTTTAATATTGCCCCACAGAAATGAGTCACAAGCGTTGCGATCAGGCGAATATGGGGGTCAAGCGATTCTCATTCCAGTGACTTCTCGGTATATAGAATGCCCTATTCAAAGTGCTCTTCCAGGACTTCAAACACTCTGTCGGTCAGATGGAGCTGTGCTCCGTCCTGCATGAACCACATCTTTTCGAAATATGGGCCGCCTTGGATAACACGGATGACATCCTTTTCTAAAATTTTGACAGAACATTCAGCAATAACCTTGCCGGCAATGAAAATCGCACTGATTATTCCGCGACTTGATTAGGCACACCAAACAGAGAGACTTATAGATAGCAAAATGGGGTTTTTCAGTCCCGCAAATGCGACAATTCTGATTATTGACGTACCCCATCCAAATGAAAGTGGGCTTCGCTTAACCAAATCATATTCACATCAAATTCTTGTTTGCCAATCATATTGACAAATGCGTTGGCGAAATACAAACACTGTTCAATGGCAATAGCGTTCAATGACTGATGAGTTTGCATTTTGTACGGAAAGTGGTGCAGGTCATAAAGAACAATTTATCGCAAAGTTTCCTGGTTGATTTCGATCTGTTGTGAAGCTCATCTGATCTATGTCCTTGGGATATTTTGAAACTCTGTTCGTGTTTTTTCGATATTTTCAGGCGTTTTCACACTTGCTCGGTAACCAAGATTATCAACATTGTCATCACAAACACTACCATTTCTCTCAAACTTTTAAATCAGATTTTTTACAGTTATAACACTTGGAATGACTGTCTTCAACTTGTACTCAGTCACAAATTTCCTTTGAGCCGCAGTCGGCTGCTATTGTTCGAATTGTAGGTCTTGGCGATGAACATACGCTTAGAAACTTTGACATTTTCAATGAAACATGAACAACAACATTACCACTGCGCATGCTCAAAAAATTCCCAATATAAACAAGTTTATGAGAAATTATTGGTTTCTTTCTTATTCTACACACTCGTGTACGAAAGAATTTGATCATTATGTCAAATTTCTAAAATCATAATGGACGGATTCCAACGGAATTTGTATGAAAATACATTTACGCCAGAGAAAGAGAGGAAAATACATTTACTCCAGAAAAAGAGAGGACATTCAAAAGTCATTTTATGTACGCGGGAATATCAGTAAAGCTCATACTACAGGGATGTCCAAAATCCACGTTGTGGTATCGAATTTAAAATGAGTCTAGTATACGGTATATTCTCCTCTCGCAGCCAGACAGATCGCGCAGCATGACCGTATACTGGACAGGAGGCAGTCGAGGAGTCCCTACGAGAAGTGGATCTGACTCATGTGGCAAGGAAGTTGTGTGGACGAGCGTTGTCGTCTATTAACAGAAACTCAGGAGAAATTGTGCGAATGCAAAGTTTTAATATCTCTGCACTATACCTCACAGCAGTCAGAGAGCTTTTGTCAAACACATACAGGGGCGTGCGGCTTTTCAACATGATGCCTGCCCAAACATTACACCTTCACTACGGAACGATCGTTTTCCCAGAAGACGGGAGGATGGTATAGTTCTCCAGGCACTCTCCAGATACAGTTACCCTGAGATTCAATAGCCAGGCTAAATCTCGACTCATATATCCTCTTGACATGTGGACCTTCAATTTTGCGCTGCTGGAAAGATTCCAGGATACTTTTACTCAATTGCAACTCGATTTCCACGTACGGGGATGTTTCAGCTTTTCATTTTTACCAATGAATGGCAGCAGAAGTGCATATTTTTGAACAAATCAGAGCCACAAGCGTTTTGCAAAAATGGACCCATAAACAATCTTCGAAAACGTAAGTAATAATTAATTAATTAATGATTTAATAATAAATTAATTAATTAATGTTTTAAGTTAATATTTATAGCTACTTAGGTTAGAGCTTTTGTTTAACGTTGTTTTTGGTTCATCAAAGTTATTTTTTGTGGTAGTGCATGGAAATATGTATAGTCCACATATGTGGACGTCATTCCCTTAGGGAAATTAGGTTCAGTTGGTTACTGGTATATTTTTTTAATAGTACAGAATTTCAGTTACTGTTTCTGAAGTTTATGTTTCAGAAACAGCTCACTGATGACATAACTCATTATATACATCTAGTATGCAATTGTAATCTTAAATTATTTGTATTTTACAGGTTTTCTTAATCCTTTGCTTAATTTATTTTTGAATTAAAATATAATATTCATAATCTTGCACTTCTGTTCTTCGATCCATTAAATTAAAGACAATGCATAGCTATTACTGACCTCATTTTATATTTTTAATATAATTTATTGTTTGTAATTACTTTGTTATTTCATAAGTAATAACAAAGTAAGTAAGTAATTCGTAAGTAACAATGTAAGTAATTCATTAGTTGTAAGTGATAATTATTACTTGTAACTGATAGTAACTGAAGGTAAGATGCTTGCAGGATGACTTTGAAAATGCTCCAGAGCCTCTTTCACTGTTGGTTTCGTGTTTTGAATAAATGAGTGTGGAATTTTTTGAAGTAGCTGCCTAAACTAGTTTGTATTCTATTCATCAGAAACGTAAAATTGTAAACACGAACGCAAATGAAATAATACGACTTGTTGGTCTCAATATTTGGATGGGCACATTGAAATTCCGTCAAGCAGAATTACATTGGTCAAGAAACCTATCAATAGAAAGTTTCCTTGAAGCAATGGAAAGAGCCAGACTATTCACTCTGCCCCCAAATCTGCATTTTTTGCAGTTATTTTAACATTTCATGAACATGATCATAAACTTTGGAAAGTACAAACCTTTCTAAATCCCATCAAGGAAAAATGCCTTATTTTGCCTCGTTCACAAAACATTTCTTTGGAAGAACAAATGATTCCTTTCACGGACTGTTGTGCCTTTCGGCTGTATGTCCCAAATAAGCCCGATCCTGTGGGACTAAAAAATTTTGTTGTGTCTTCAAAGGGTGGCTTGGTTCTAGACTTTGCAATTTATAATGGGAAAGGTTTTGTCTCAGCAGAAGATATGTTTATGGTTTGGGAGAGGGTTTTGTGAAGAAACTCGCTACTAGCATTCCAAAAGATTTCACTCGTATCCCACATACTAATAGATATTTTACGAGCGTGAAATGTGCTGAATATTTGTTGAGAAACAAAATTTACCTTGTTGGAACCGTCATGAGCAACATGCTTGATAATACCAGAAACAAATTAAAAACTGACAAAGAACTGAGCAGAGTAGTGGAATGAAATAGCAAGGAATGATCAGAGGTACCTCTTTAAATGGAAGGACACTAAGACTGTAAGGTTTTTATCGACATGCATTAGAAATGAACCATTATCGACGTGCAGAAGGTGGTCGAAAAATGAAAAAAAAGAAAACTTATATTCCACAACCTGGTATCGTAAAGGCTTACAACACATCGATGAGAGGGGGTTAAATTTAAATTCCTCATGGAGTATCGCATGATAGATGCATCCGCATTGCGCAGATATGATAGAAATTTGGTAACTAATAGGGTAACTAATAAGAAGGCCAAGGCTCTCTTCAAGTTCAGGTGAGGTAGAACCCCTCAGAAAACAGACGAAAGTAATTTCTCAACCAGTAAAAGACACGAATCTGGATGATGTAAATCACTTGCCAAGACTCGTGGATAACAGAAAAGCATCTAAACATAGAATGCCAGGGTGCACATGAAGAACAAGAGTATTCTGTACCAAATGTAAAATGTATTTATGTGTATTAAAAACAATGGTTTTGAAAAGTTTCATACAAAATAATGTGCTGATAAAGTATTAGGTAAATTCACTTAAAATTAATAAAACAATTATACGTTAGAATCTTATTGTGAATTTACATTGTGTATCATGTTTTATTTCACATTTTAAACTAATGGCGGCTTTAAATATTAAAATTTGTAAGTGTTAAAATGTGAAAATGTGAGATAATTTACTTATTTAAATTTACTTATCTAAATTTTTTGGTCCAAATCGCCGAATATCGCTCGTGCGATTTTATCTCTCCCGCAGTCACAGCTCCGCAGACATGTATGTGCAAACACGTATTCATAGTATTCGATTCTGAATATTCGCATAATTCTTGGCGGCATAGTTACTACCTTTGGTTCAATACCTGTCGTAAAAATATACAGAATTTGCAAATTCTCTTAATTTTGCACACGAGAGCATATGCAGCAAGAATAAGCTCAAACGATTCCTTAAACGAAAGGCACAGAAACGTCTTGATAATTAATTCTTTTCATTATTAAATAAATGCAGAAGTCTCTACATAGTGGTTAATTATGATGAAAGATATCATAGCGCGTATTTTATCCCTTTGTTTGGCTTTTATGCTCTGTAACTCTAATTTCCGGATGATTAATTTTTAAAGTTGTAGGCCTAAGGTAGGTGCTTTAAATTGTTTCAAGAATTAAATTTAAATCTGCATACCAAGATCAGATTGCAATTTCTTTTTAATCTTATTTTCATTCATAGCAGTAATAACTCCTTCTCTCCCAATAATGATTTAGATTGAGAAGTTTCAGATACTTTCAGTCATGGTCAGTATTGTAGATGGTGATAGGGTGTAGACGGCTAAAGAAGAAGTTCACAGTTTAGGGCGATTTAAATATTACTTTTTTATTTCTAATCAAATATTTTAATGAGCCATCATAAATAAATTGGCGCTATAAGCACCTGTTCTTGAAAGCTATTTCGAAAGCGATAAATTTTTAAAATATGTTACAAGCAGCAAGCGTTAGCAGTAGGAAGCACAGAAGTAAGAGCAAAAATGTGACGCATTTAGAATGAAACCAGGGATGGAAACAAAAAGTTATAGTATATGATAGTTATTTAAAGTTATGAAATATTTAACTTTAAAAGCAAATTATTTCTTTAGTACGAGCACTGAAGTGAAATCGTTTACGAACATATTTTAGTTCAGTCGTATCTGAATTATTTCTTTAGTACGAGCACTGAAGTGAAATCGTTTACGAAGATATTTTAGTTCAGTCGTATCTGAATTTAGAAATTACTTTAAGAATATTTTTAGATGTGTCCAATTACTAGTACTAGAATAAAAGAAACTTCAGCAAACTTAAAATAATAATCATTAGGGGAAATCTCCCTTTGGTCAACAAAATCTTTCAAGTCTGGCTATTTTTTCAGCAGAATAATCAAGTAGATTTTGAAAATGCTGTTGAAAGACTTGCTTTGTTAAGAGAAAAAAAATTACAAAAAAGCTTGAAAATTAATGCAATTTTTTATACTAATTGTATTGGTACTTACATTATTTCAGTGCTTTTGATCTTTTGTTCTTTACTTAAATAATTTCGTTTTCTTCTAACAGGATCAGCACTCTGCATACAGTGATGGACAGATAAGAGAATTCATGAAGACCCCTTCTCCAAATTCTAGGTTGATGAAAATCAAAACTAGAGCAAGAACTTTTCTTCCCTACCAACCTTTGTACGAAACAACAGAACTGTGCCATCTATTTTCAACGAGCATTGCATTAATTTGTTTAGCTTAATTAATTATAAATTTTACTTGATGTCATTTACTATCGCGTGTTTTGTCTGAAATGGCATAGATAGTAGTCAATCTTTGTATGTAAATATTTAATCCAATGCTAAAGAACACAGTTCTTTGGCTTCTCACTATTATTGCTTTCAAGTTATGAATGTCTTATAATATGTTGAAGCCATTCTTGTTTAGGTTACAAAAATTCAGAAAATACTCTAGTTTTCTAAAATGATATTAACACAAAAATACACTTTAACAACATTTAATTATGAGCGTAGTATGTATGCGGAAAAATTCAAATATAGTGTCAGAAAAATGATAGTCTGTTTGGTTGAAAAGCACATGTAAGAGTGTTATAAGTGTGTATACGAGTAGGAAATGCTTTCAGGAGTGGTTTGCTTGAGAAAAATTTGGTTTCAGAGCGTAACTGATGTGTGAACTTTACTTTATGAATGTGAGTAAAGTTACGTTTGGAATGTGTTGCAATGTGCCTGAGTTTGCTTTTTGAGTGTATTTGGTGTGCAGTGACGTACTGATTATTGATTTATATTTGCTTATATATTTAGTGAGTGTTTTGTATGTTTTCTATTTTCTTTGCTTTTTTTGTAGACAATGAAGTGCAGCGGGTGAGTAAAACAAATTCGTTACTTCAGTTTATTATCTATGGCCTATTCATGCTTTCAGTTTTTACTTTTTCTTAAAGGTTTTATAATTATGACTGATATTATAAATATGTTTTATTAATAAAATGCTCCATTAAAATAATTATAAATATTTCAAAAATTTGTTTAACATAATAAAAAACACAAATGCTTATTTTTTAACTGTTAAAATTCCTGTTGTTCCATAAAATAACCTTAAAATCATTTTTTCGTAATATTAGCTTTATTGCATCGCCGTGCATATAATTAAGAGAATAATGTAATAATAATCTAAATAAATATTATATAATAATCTAAAATAATAATCTAAATAAATATTATATAATAATCTAAATAAATATTATATAATAATCTAAAATAATAATCTAAATAAATATTATATAATAATCTAAAATAATAATCTAAATAAATATTATATAATAATCTAAAATAATAATCTAAATAAATATTATTATAAAATAATAATCTAAAAACATTACATACCGATATTATAAAGTTCATAGGGAAATAATAAATTTAAATAGTCTTTGAAATAATTGACAGTTATTGTATCCTGTAATGCAAACTGAATGGGATTTTATTTCTCAGCAATTTTACCAAGTAAAGTAATTTATTATAAATTATAACAGCAATTATAACAATCTACAAATAAAGTAAAAAATTATATTTCCCTTAGTAATTAGATGAGAATAACAGGATTAACATGAAAAATTGCCTTCTTTAAAGAAATATTAATCAATAATATCTATAAAATCATTTAACATTTTATTAAAAAAGTACTGAAACACCCAAATATAAATTTTCGAAATTTCCAGTCTCAACCTAAGAGTCTAAGTGTAAAGCAATCTTTAGTATTTTACTAAAAATATTTTTTTTTTTTTTTTTTTTTTTTTTTTTTTTTTTTTTTTTGTACTTTTAGGAAAGTATTCGAGATTCATAAATGTTCATTGAAACTGAAGGAATGTTGAGAAAAGAGCTACGAATTAATAATAATAAATACTGGATTCTTAAAGGAACTTTTAAATATTGATTACTTATTTTAATGCATTAAGTAATGGAGTTAAAAATAAACATTTAAACACTGAAAAAATAGGTAATTTTTCTGCGTCGATCTAATTAAAATCACAGTTTTTTATTCTAAGAAAAAACAAAATAAATAAATAATTGAGTAATTAAATTAAAAATAAGAATCCAACTTTATCTTTTCAAAGCAAAGGTTTTACTGTCATTAGTTGAGCAAATGGTATTATGTTGTTGTGTGTTATAAGTTCGGTATGTAAATAGAATTGTTATATCATGTTTGTTATTAGCTTTCTAGAGTTATAAAAAAATCTCCAAACAAAGATGACGACTAAACTTTTTTGTATATTATTACCCAGAAGGGAATTCCGATTCGGAATCGACAACTTCTACCACCGAATCCACTTCAACAACAGAAACGTCTACAACCGAAAAACCTTCTACAACAACTACAACTACTACAGAGTTGACTACAACTTCAACAACAACTGAAGCAACTACTACGACAGAAGCGATAACAACAACTACAGAAGATAGCATTACAACGACAGGTTCGTTAAGAAGCAACACAAATGCATAAAATCAGGGGTGTGCTGTCAACAAATTACATGCAGATTCATTGTCTGCGTTTGTATTCATGTAGCTACGAAACAATTAAATTTGGTAGTTCATTTTTTTTTTCGGATGCCATAAGAATAATCTTTAAAAATAACGCGATGGAAGTGAAAGTAGATGAAAAAAACTAAATTGGTAAAAGCCAATCATTTGAATATTTTGAATCTCAAATTATGTACCACAGACCCCTAGATGAGAGTAATTAGTCCGAAAGATGTTAATAATTGTTGTGGTCTTATTAAACCCTCTTTAGTAAGTTTCTTTACTTTTATATTTAAAATATTTTACGCATTTGGTATTATATTATGATAGAAAATTTTCTTGGAGCCCATAAAGATATGTTATAGAAAATTCTTCTCAAGTACATTAAATCTTCATCAGAAAATAAATAATTGCGAAAAATAAAGGTAATATAAATAATAATAAAGAACTGGAAGAAATTACGAAAATAAGTTGAAGATTATATGATTTTATTATTTTCGAGAAATAAATATTCTTTGTGAAATTTTTAAGAAAAAAGTCAAAGAAAAGTTAAAAAGCCAAGAGGAAGAGGAAACTAAAGAAATCAAAAGAAAACTTTCAAAACTTCCGAAGTGTAGAAACTGTACATTAAGATCATGCCAAACTGTAAAATGTTTGCTTGAAAAGGGACGTAATGTCAATAATTTGAACCTATAACACCAACAGATATATAAATAAGTTTTCATATTTGAAGCCATGCATAATAAGCCCTTTATATATAAATGGCTTATTCTAAATATGACAAATTCCTTCTCTAATCTACTCTAAATATAAGAAAATTAAAAAGTAGGGATTATAAATTACCTTTCAAGTTTCTTAACATTATATTCACTTCGAGTATGAATAATTCCTTCCGCATTATGATTGTGCGAATAACAAGAATTTCGCAAGTTCTATTAAGACAGGAAAAACGGTTCTCAGAGAAGGTATAAATTTAATCTAATATAAAAACTTTCTATTACGGAATAAGAACATTAAAACAAATAAGGAAATTCAATGAATAGTCAGTTATAGAGATAATTTAATTTTTTAATTTCTCAGAAATTAATCCACAAATGGAGAGTATGGGTTAAAATTCTCTGATTCTGAACTTCTTAAGTTATTAGAATAGTTAAACAGAAGGCAGTAAAAAACGATGATGCTTATCTATATATTCCAGACAGCTTTTCTCACAAGAGCATTCGAGGTTTCCACACTTTTAAGGAATAAGTTCAATTCCTGTAGCTGTTCCTGGGTGCAAAATTTGCCCTCATGAGTTAGTTTTGATTGAGTGTTCAGATTCGTTCTTAACAGCAACGAAACGTATTCTTGACAACTCTCTCTTTCGAGTAATTTCATGGAGAAGAGATTGAAGACCATAAAAGAAAGAGACCTAATGCTCTTTAACATACAGTCATTAAAGAATATGTTTGTGAAGTTTTTGGTTCATGTGATACAGGTCGTTTCTTTTAGTCTTATTGATTCTAGCAAGATAGTTCATTCTCATTCAAAACAGCTAAAAATTGTTGAGTAGAGTACAGGTAGATCTCACGTAACTGCCAAAAGAATAAGGTAGATTAATCGTATACAATATTCTTGCCGTTTTCTGAATGAAATAGATTTTCTTATAATTGATGAAGATACTTTGTTTCTCGTATTGCTTTTATTCACAGTTTAAATAATCAATTAAATGGTAAACCATGCTAAATTTTTAAAAAAACGTTGTGCCTGAAAAAAAGGTTTTCTAATGAATTCCATAACCGAAGTTCTGTGAGCTTTAGATAAACGTATTTAAGATACTTAGCTGCTATGAGAGCCATTAAAGTGCGTCTTGTTTCAGCATCTTACAAAAACTTTAGCTTTACTATTCTAAATGCTATATTTTATTTCCACTCCTTAAACTACATAGTTCTAAAGAAATGCTTCATCACAGATAGTATGAAATATATATTTTAGAGGTCTTTTGCTATCATGGTGTCAGGTTTAAAAATTGTAAAAATATTTTTCTAAGATTTAGCTATAAAGTACATTTTTATAAAACGCGGGCTTTAGTACTTGGACAAAGCTCATAGATGATCAGTTAATATGTTCTATCTTTTCTGAAGGTCACATGATCAGAATTACCTCATTACTGAGCACAGGTATCAGTTACAGAAGTTTCCTTCTTACTGTTTTTCATTTAACTGTTGACATCAGAAAGCGACAATTTTTGTAGCATAGAAATATAAGATAACAAATTGGAGCATTATGCTTTATTATTACTTATTATCATAAAGTATACCAGCACTTTCTGTTCTGTAAACTGTTCTTACTATACTGAAAAGCCCGTCAAAAATATTTAGCTTCCTTGATTTTTTATATATAATAACTTTATCTTAAAAAAGGACAATCTATTTCTTTTTAAATTATAATGTTAAATTTGTTATACTGTCAGTCAGTTTTAGAAATGGATTTCACATTAGAACACAGAACTATTATAAGCGTAATATTACGCTAGAGTCTGCAAAAAATATGTATAATACTGATAAAACGAAGCACTTGTTTTTAGTAATTTGAAAATAAGAAATAGAGCACGGGATAAAAACAGTATAGCCCAAGACGCTGCCAGCGAGTTACAGCGGTTCCTGAAGATATTAATATGGCCCTTGAATAGTGCATTTTTTAAATGATTAAAATGTATATTTATAAATCTAAATGAAATATGCAGAAAATGTAACCTTCAGATATAAGCAAAAATGTGGAATAAAGAATAAGGAAGTTAACGTAGGGCGTATAGACATAACATAAATTGCTCTTGAAGAAACTTTTCAATGAACCACGCCTATTAAGTATTTCACATTCTTTCTAATGAAGATATTTAAAGCCGTAGCGAATACATAATTGTTTAAAGAATATTATAGTTAACTTTCAGTATGTTTAATTTAGAGTTCTGCTAATTTTCTTTGTGCGTTTTCCATATTCGTACTAATGAGACATTGATTCAGTAATTAAATAGCGATAATTGTAATGACTAAAAAATTTAACGCTTGAATTATTAACTTTTTGTGATTTAAATAAAAGTAAAATGAAAATAAGGAAGAAGTAAGTAAATGTTTTAGGATAGAAATGAACCACTTTAAGTTTAATATGAAAATTAACCCGCCCCAGAATATCAAAATTGTATTGCAGTTAAGAAGCAAAACAGAACTAAAAACACAAAAGAGGATCACTTAATTGATTTAAGAAATGTATACATGTAATACGCTTTAATCTACATATATAACTGCGTTCTAATGCATATTCACATATAAATGCACTATAAGATATATTTGCGTAGCAATAGTTTAGATACTATTTATGACATGTACACCTTTAACTGCCAGGATCAGTTGTCATGAGTTATCAGAATTAAATATATCGTTTAAAATGACTTTCCCGCATGGTCGTTTGTAGATGCTGTTACGCCAGAAAACTGGTGAAAGTCCAGCGTCAAAATCAATTGTGAATACAACTGCGAGTGTAAGTGCAGCTGAGTTGAAAACAACTAATCAATCTTCATCAAATTCTACTCAAAATGTGAGTGAAATGTGTTCCTATATTTTGATGAACGGCGAAGTGGGGTCATCTTTGTTGCATAATGTTAAATGTGATGAATGCTACAACAGCTCTTTAGATGTAATTTCAAAGGGAATGTTTGGCTATTTAACTCATTAGAAAATTGTGTAAGAAGGTGTTCAATTCAACATTTTCTAGCCCACGTGCAAGAGAATGTAAATGTTTTGATGTCAATAAAAAACTTGTAAACGCATTTCTAAAAATTGGGGAAGGTCACGCTGCATTTGTATTACGCCAGAGTCTGCAAAAAATATAGTATTTTCTATGGCTATTAGTATTCATTCAATGGAGAAGAAAACATTTTCAAAATCTTTGCACGGAGAGAAAACAAAATTAAAGATGGCATTGTTCAAATTGCTCAAAACATAGTGCGAAAGAAGCATGAAGAATTAAATATTGACCTTTTAAATAAATCACTTTTGATTTTGACGTTGGACTTTCACCATTTGTCATATCCGCTAAAGAAGATTTATTTTCAGTGTCAGCAATTTTTTCTGGAGTAACAGCATCTACAGATGACCATCTATGATGGAGCTAATTAATTTTAAAAAATCAAAAATTGTAAAACCAAAACTTGCCGATTATAAAATTGCTGGTAAATAACAGAATGTCAAATAATATGGATAATATTATGAAACTTCTAAGAACAGATAACAATTATCAAAATATTTTTAATAATTAGGCAACCACCACAGGAAGTATCATTTTTACCTCCTTGTGTGAAGTAGTGACGTAGCGTATTCAGCTACGGCAAAGCACTCGAGTGCAAAGCAATAATCTTTGAAAAAACATTTCCCTTTGAAAGAACTGTTGTAGCATTCATCACATTTAACATTATGCAACAAAGATGACCACATTTCGCTGTTCATTAAAATATAGGCGCACTTTTCACTCACATTTTGAGTAGAATTTGATGAAGACTGAATAGTTATTTTCAACTTAAAAACAAAAATGTTGCCAACAGAAGCTATTTATTTAAAACGTTGACATTAACCTAAAGTTTTAGAGACACAATGAAGTCACATGAATCTGCGTACTTTCTTCATCATCAGAATATGATCTTATATAGTATTATGTTTAACGTTTGTCAATGCTATTTTTATTATATATTTTGTAAAAATTACAATTTTGTTTTATTAATTATTTTTATGATTTGAAAGAGAGCAGGGAAATCACTTCGAAATAAAGCTTTTTTATCTCCAGGGGCTCCCGAGACTGGATAAGCTCAAAAACTCTTCAAAATGTAAACAAACGCGCAGAAAGCAGTTACAGTTACGGCTAAGGTCAAAGGTTTGCTCGCAGTAAAAAGTATTGCGGGAATGGAAAAATCGTAAAATAACGCTTCTCATATGTTTGTTTAACATTTTACAGAAATTTAAATACTAGTATATATTTAGTGTTATGAAACAAAATTACAAAAGAGATGTCGGGTATAAAAGTTACAGATAGGAGTTGAAGTTTACCTAAAGGAATTTTAATAACGAGTCTCACTGTTCGAATATCATATCCAAAAATTTTCGCGATTGCACTTCCCACAAGGGCGCCTTAGCGGCTGAGCGGTAAAATCGCTGAACGCTGGTAGTTCGGTTCAACTTTCGAATCCTGGAGAACAGGTTGGCTGGCATGAATCCCGGCATGGGTGTTTTCGTGATTTTCCGCATGTGTAACGTGTATGCAATATTTTATGGATGCATACGTGAATAAAGCGGGCGGTGGGCTTGCTCGCTAGTAATGTATAATTTTATGTTTAATTTATAATGTTTTGGCTTTTATTATGTTTATTTAAAAACAAATAAGAAAATTAGGTCATAAATTTTACAAAACATAACATCAATATCTTTTATACCATTTGCTATTATTTTATAGAACTCGTAGCAGGGTTTGATCCACGAGCCCCGAGGAATCTGTTCACTGTCTTTTCATATAAAAATGTTGAAGAAGCCTGTGATAGGAAATAAAATGCTCTAGAACTTCAGTAGTTAAATCGAGTAACGTGTATAATGCTACCAAGCAAATCAGACGTGCGTTAGAATATATTAAGTAAGATAAGCATCCAAATATAGAACATTTAAACTTGCAACACTTCATTATCAAATAAATAATCCAATTTCTCCTATACTTAAAATCTTTCCTATACTTAAAGTAAAGCTTTTCTTTCACATTTCAATTCTAGAAAAAAGTGAATCAATTCAATTCTAGAAGAATTTTCATATTTCAGTTCACTTTTCAATTCTAGACTCACTTCTTAGTTACCTTATAAGGTATTTCTCCCGCCTTCTTAGCATGTCTTCTTGGTGTAGTGGTCAGCATGCTCGGCGCATATTTGAGAGGCCCGTAGTCCAAATCTCGGCGAGGGCATCGCTCGTTTTTCACGTCTTCTGCTTCCAAAATATCCTATTCTAAAGTCTTTATCCTACTACAACAAAGTATGTTTTATCTAATGTTCTAATATCCTAATGCAACAAAGTATGTTTTTATTTCAGCTGTCATCAGAAATCAGTTACAAAAGAACAGGATGCATAAAGTTACAGCGAATTATATTAACTAAGTTTAATTAAGTTTTCTCACATTTACACTTTTATTACAGCATTGTATTCCTGTTTTGCAAAAATAAATATTTTCTAATAATGACGTTTTTGCAATAAGGGTTAACTAAAAAGAGATTTGCTTTCTTAGTCTGTCGTAACAACGGGAAACTAACTTTCTATCAAAATTCATTTTATTATTCATTTGCAAACTTCGAAAGTTAAGTCATTTGATTAAATCCTGCCATTTCTACACCAAAGCACTTTACATTCCATGGTGGTACTACTTTCTGCGTCTATTTTTAATCTAAATGAAATTAAGCATTCAGTTTTTCAACACCTGTCATTTGAAGTTTTGTCCACTAGAAATGTATTCTAAAATCAGAAAAGACGATTGGGAAACAATCACTTGCCGTCTAATTTGTTTTTTAATTCTACCGCTGATGATTTATAAAGAATTCGCTGTACCTTTCAATGGTAACTATTTAAAAGAAATATATTCATGAATTCGATAGGTTCATTCTTAGGGGTCTGTGGTATTAATAGATTTGAGAATCATTTAACTAATGTATAAACTTCTAAATAATACTACCTCACAAAGTGATATACAACTATTAAGCAGCTTTTCGATTTATAAACATGATGCTGGATGCGTTTTTGTTATAGCAACTGATATTATTTAATCGCTAAATATTTATAAAATATTTTAATGATTATATGATTGAAGAGGAAGAAATATTGTTTCCTTTTAAACAGCAACAGTACATATTCATCTTTTTTGCATTTCATTCACTTATTAATTTTATTTTAAATTTATCCTAATTTCTTTTGATACGAATTAAAATCTATAGAAGCGGTAACAAATATTTTACAAGCGTTTCAAAACCTACTCCTACGAAAACCTACTTTTTATGTAAACATGTTCTTAGTATAATAATTTTCTTCTTATTACAAATTAATATGAAATTCAGGTTTAAAGTTGGATTCTACAGCATACTTACGCCTACACAATGATATCCATTTTAATATACTCTTGCGAAATGTAGAGAATGTAGAATATTTAAAATACATTTTTTTGTTTAATAATTAAATTTTTATGTTTTAAATTTTCTTTAAATGCTTCTAAAATATTACTAAAAGAACATGTTGAAACTGAAATCAGTTAAAAAATTAATTTTCTTAAAATTATCAATGTGCAATGTTAAAAGCAGACTAGTGTTTTGAAAACTTTCTTAATTTTTTATTTATTTCATTTGAGTTTATATAATTAACATGTTGTCTGATATATATATTAGAAGATCTCAATACTGAAATACCAAAGTACATAAAAGAAAAATTTGGCGTATGGTAACATCGGAATGTATAATGCAAGTTAACAGCAACAATTATCTAAAGGAACAAATGATTGCTGATGATAATTGTGCAGAGAAGACTACAGGAGATGTGAAAATGCCAGTGTATATTCAAAGAATAATAAGAGAAGACTGCCTTCATAATGAAATCCTGCAATGAAAGTGGAAAACTGGCTTCATAATGAAATCATGCAATGAAAGTGGAAAAATCAGAAAACAGTTTTGAAGTCTCAAAGCAGGAATGTACGAAACTTATGTTAACCTGATTCGTAAACAGCAAATATTATTAAAAAGTAGCACCTATAATCCGAAACAATTATTAAATTTAATTTTCTTAAAAAGGAATTATAATTTCGTACCCATTGTGGAAATATAAATATTATTATAAGCTTTCTTGAATAAACAAGAAACAAATGTTTATTAATCATATTCGCTTTGCTTTTCAGCAGCATAATCAAAGCCAAGATTATGCGGCGCTAACATATGCCAATCAGATTCCAGGATACTTTAATTAATATTTATACAGATGTTCAGTCTTCATGTGCTATGTATAAGTCCTCATGTATGATCTTGGTGCATAATTGCATTCAGATAATGTTTTAATAGTTATAACGATTGAAATAATTAAACGAGTTTCCGTTTAAAGAAATCCTTTTTCATATTGAATTGGATAAGTATATCAACTTTTAGGAAAGCAGTCAATTCAGAGAGTTTGCAAAATTTCTCAAATTATGATCCACATTTTTAATGCACAGGAAAAATACCACTAATGTTGTAATGCAAGTAATATTCAATTTCACCTATCTTGCGTTTCTAATCGGCTTATTTCTAATTTTTATAGAATATTTCTAGAACTGCAGTTTAGTTTCTATTTAAAGAGAGCATAAAAAGCTCCCTTCTGAAATAAACTTGCCGCATAATCTTTAAAAAACGCTGCATTTATATTTAAATTATAACATTCAAGTATATTACTCAAATAATTATTCTTCATTAGATATTAATAATTGGCACCTTATCATATGTAGTTCAAGCATGTTCAAATAATGATTGGTAACTATAACTCGTATGAGTTTAATGATTCATTACATTATTATCTTGAAAGAGGTTGTTTAACCTTGAAATTAGCAAATTTTAAAAATAAAGTCTCCATATCTTTCTCTGCTTATAAAATTTAATTCTTTTAACATTTCAAGTGAAATCAGAAAGAAATCTCATTTTAGATTTGCTGAGATACTGTAGACTGTCTTCAATCTAAGCGTTTCGTTCTATGATGCTGCTTATCTTAAACCAATATAAAAGTTATAATTTCTTTCCCCTGCAAATGCTTGAGAATTGCAAGGTACATCACGAACGGGAATGGAATGTTTCCTTTATTTTGTGTTACGGATGTTTATTTACTATTCATAAAAATTAATTTATGTTAATTTCTTCGCCAATTTTGTAGAACCAAGCACTACTTCGACAACAACGACAGAAATGCCGACAACGACCACAACAGAAGAACCCACAACGACTACAACCGAAAAACCAACGACAACAACAACAACTGAAGCTGCTACTACTACAACAACTACTGAAAAGCCTACAACGACTACTACTGAAGGTATAATAGATATTTATTTAAGACTGTAGCTCCAACATAACGATTAATTGAAGATAATGAGAAGTACTTTTATATTTGAAATATTTATACTGATAGGGACAAAATATTAATTTTTAAAATGGTAAAATCAAATTTATGTTAGAAAGTGTATGTGCATGAGATTATGGAACAATCGAGCAGTTTCTGCTATATGTGCTCATGGTGTAGCTATCAATAAATTCAGCTAGCCATTGAAAAAACCTCGGGTTCGATACCCAGAGAGGAAATGATTTAATTTTCAAGATTCCTGCTCGTTGGTGAGAGCTATATGACTTTACATAGTAAGTGAACATTTGCTTCTATTATTTAAAAATTATATGATAATTAATTGTGGCTCATATATTCTGTACAGATACTATAAATACTGTACTACAAATATATCTGAAATCATACTGTGAAACATTTTGCTTACTGTACATTAAATACTGAATGAAAAAAAGAATGCAAAAATTAGTGAAATTTAATTCAGTAAAGTATAGAAACAGGGAATATGTAATATGAAACACACACATAAGTATATACGCATAATTTTAAGCCTTTTAAGATTATTTAACTCTTATTAGAATATTTAATTATTTATTGAATTTTCTTACGAAACTTTACGTCTTTGTATTTAATATGTATAAGTTTGTATTTAATATATATAATATATTTAACGTCTTTGTATATTTCTTTTATCTTAGCAATAACACTTCTTTTTTCATTAAATTGTTTACAGGAGTTTAAAAAATTTGAAGCATGAAGTACTTGTAATTATCGCAGATAATATTTTAATCTCAACATTCAGTGGTCGAATATTATAATAAACAACAGTTAAATGGTACACGGAAAAACAGTTGCCGGTTCTTACTCATTCTGATATGCTGAAAATGAATATGAGATATAAAGTTTCATTTGCATGTTAATTTTGTTAGTGCTAAAGAATGAAAGCAAATTTCGGTTCGCAGTTGATATTGGAAAGCAGAAAACGGGAATCAACTGTCTCTGTACGAATATTCTTTATTCTGAGGAAGAAACGTTTTTAGAAAAACCAGTCTTCAAAACCGGGGTAAATTTGAGCACGTAAATTAGTGCCTGAGAAACGGAAAACAGATTTCCGCAAGACATAGCACGTAAATTCACTTCCCAGTTTAACCGATTTGAAAGGAGATTACATTACTTAAATTAACGAATAGTTTATTGGAGACAGTTAGAAATAAGAAAACATAAATTGCTGTTAAAACGCAAAGGCTGGGTGTGAAAACATGAAAAATGCAGGACACTGCCCTCCGTAAGCAAGAAAGGCGATTTAGAGATGGCAAAATTAATCTTCCTTAAAAATAAAATTTCAAACTGTAGACTTTCTCTAAGTGGCATTTGAAACTTGATTTCTAAATTAATATATTTCTAATATAAAAGATATATTTTTTAAAATTTTATTTATAGCACTATTTGTATACGGTCCCAAAAGTTTAGTTAATGAAATTTCGGGTACTTTTGAGGATGGAATCCTCCTTAACCGTTCAATTCTAACAGTGAACAATTCTTTTCACTTAGGCTTGCATATCTCAAAAATAAATAAAATTAGAATTCCTTAAAAGGTATAGGATAAAACGTGGTTTCATATTTAAGAGTATTTTCCGTGCAATTTTAACATTGTATTTGAATCAAATATAGCCAGGGCCAACTTAAGCATAATTCACAACTATCATCGACCATACTGAAAATCTTTATATATTTACATCATATGGGATGAAACAATTCTTTTAAAATGGAATCCATTTTTGCAGATTACATCATCCTTTATTTTTATCAACAATTAATTTTGCCTTTTCTACACTTCACCGCTAAAATATAGCAATTCAGCCTTGTATACTATATTTCTCCCTACAGAAGATCCAAGCTAATGTATTTTAGCAGAAAAAACTGCAACATTTATGAAAGATTAGGTAAAACTTAAAGATTTACTTTAGGAAGTGATGAGTGTAGATAGAAATTTGAACGAACCTGAGTTACTGTTAAGGGATCAATAAATCAGAGGTTTCTGTTAGACCAAATATTAATCTAAGTACATAAAGAAAATATACAAAAATAAGAAACTAGACAACAATAAAAATTTTGGCACAATAAAATACAGCCAAGAACTATTACTGCTCCTAAAAGTGCATTGAATATGTTAAACTGGACTAATTGCTTCCTTATGTATATGTGGAACCCACCGAATCCAACAGTCAAAACCTCAGTAAAGTTTTCGGTTCATGAGGTGTTTACATTTTACTTTAACGACTGAAGTAAAGTTACAGAACGAGGTTTTCACACACGGCGAAATTAACCGTAAGGGGAAATTTCATAGCTTCAAGGGAGCAATAAGATCAGCTTTTTATTTACCTAGTTTTAGTTTATGAGTATAAAAAGCTACTTTTGTTCAAGACATGGAGGTCTGTAAATGTATAGTGTCCATGTGGGCATGGGGCACACTAGATAAGCGGCGAGCCAAAAGTTCTCTCGAGAGGTTGGTGATTGGGAAAGAGGGGTGGGAGACCCTCGCACCCGTACGCCATGGGTGGTCTCCAAGAAAATTGGGAGCAGAATTGAGCAAAGTTTAATGTCACCTGTATGGTGTTCAAGGCTCTTGCCAACGGCAGACGCAGTATAGCACTTCTTGCCACGATGAATTTCGTGGACTTGTGCTTATGTTACTGTCAGACAAGTGATATAAGTCACAAAAACAGCAACAGCTTTGGAAAGGAAGGGAGGAATCATAATGTAGCTATAGTGAAAGTGGTGAATGGGAAAAAACGTTTGAGAACCCATACTCTAGAGTAGCGGCTCTCTACCTTTTGACTAACGCATACTATCTAAACAAAAAATGAAAAACTTTAGTACCACCATTACATTTTACAATGATTATATTTCAATTTCTCGATAGAAATATTAAAATATATATATATATATTGTCATTTGCACAAGCTATTGGCTATTTGGATTAAATACGCACACATAAAAAATATTAGACTGAAAATTGGTTACCATTTTAATTATCAGAATTTAAGTTAAAATACTTTATTTCTAAAATTTAGTGTGAAATTTGGGCCTGTTTAAGAGGGAGAACAATTTCTTTTATCTGGTCTTATTTGACTTAATTTTAATCACAAATTAGGATCCTCTTTCAATTTTTTTGTTCCGTATTTTTTTTTAATATGACATAGAATAAAATCATTGTCAACACAAACAGGTTGTGCAAAAAGGCAATAAAAATTCAATAGCTTTATTTGAAGTGCCTTTAAATTCTTTCTTTCAGTTCAGGCATAAGTTAACAAATATGGTATTTTTGAAACCTTCAGTTAAGAGTTTGATCACAGGAAATTTCTATCAGTCGTTCGTTTTCTTCGCGACATAAAATGTCAGGTACGTATGAACAAAATGGATTTCTAATCCAATATTCGTTTTTATAATCCTCGGGAAAGTGCGTGTTCAAAATTTCTGTTCGTGTTTAAAATTTCATGTATTTTCTGTTAGAAAACTTTCTAAATGTGGTGAAAAGCTTAAAATATTATTATTCAATTCTTTGATTATTAGCTCGAGTTCTTTTATTATAATTGCATTTATTTTATTTCTAATGGTAAACAAATTAGTATTTTGTCCTTGAAATCCTAAATTTAGGTGATTTAACTTTCATAAATATCAGCTAAATATGCTAAAACGCACTAACCATAATTCAATAAACAAACAATTTTATGTAAATCATCACTTTTCCGTAGTCAATCCCTGCCATTTTACGATTTTGAAAATCTAGGTTTGTTTTATTATTTTTTACAAATATTTAAATACACAATGTAATACGAGTTTTTTGAAAACAAACAACGATATTCTCAAATCGTGTAGAAAAGTAAGGAAAACAAAGCAACAAGAATGCAAAATACCTGCTTTAAAGACAACAAATCGACATTAAAAAAAATGCTGCTAATTGAAAATAGAGCAATATGAACGCGGAAATGGTGGCAAAATAAAATGTAGACATTCTAATAAATCGATCAATTCTAAAAGAATTAATGAGATTCTATTATCTTTTTATAGAAACGTATTTTCATTTAATATTAAATACAACATCCATTTGTATTACTCCTTCTAAATACATCATTTATGACAAATTTTGTTATATCTATAGCTAAAAGAATATTTTTGAAAATATAAGTCCTTGAACAAAGCTCAGATCGCATAAATTTACGAGTGTTAGAGAAACAACTTTAACAGGATGTTATAGTATTTAATTTTTGAATGTAATAGTTAAAAATACTTTGTTCCTTTGCGTACCACCTACGTTTCGCTTGAGTACCACCGGTTGAGAACCGTTGCTCTAGAGAATACTAGGTGTACCATTGCATCCGTCATAGTTACGAATATAAGCAATGCAAATGGGTGTGATGGCTACTGTAATTTCTTTAAAGCAGAAATCTTTATATTTTATTTTTAACAACCAGCTAAAGCCTTCCACAAAACTTCTGCAGAGACATTAAATTGGCAGAACAGATAAGAACAGATATCTGCAAGTAAGGACAGAATAAAGGACTCTTTTTCCCCCAAAAAATTATAAAACTGATTTAAAATGAATTCTAAAGAGAATTTTTCGTGGCATCTGTGCGTACGTATCTATGTATGTACGTATGTGTCTCACATAACTCAATAACGAGTAGCCTCAGAACGTTGAAATTTTGTATATATAACTGCTCTAACATGTAGATGTGCACCTCGTATTTTGATTGCAATCGGCCGCACCAAATATATATATATATATATATATATATATATATCCACTCTCTTACTCGGCTCAGTGATCTCAGTTTCTTTTTTCTTATATGTTTGTAAATTGTGCATGTTTTGCTTTAAAACGATTGAATTATGCTGTTCTTATCCTCTGGTTAAGAACTTATTATGCTGTTCTTATCTTCTGGTTAAGGTTTTTATCCCTTTAGTAAATCTGTATGCAATATGTTTGGAATTATCAACAATTTAAAAGTTGTTTAAGTGCCACTAAGCCTACTAATTTTTGCCATGTTGGGCATTGCTTGTTTACATTTGAAGCAACAGAATAGTAGATTTTTTGCCAATCTAGAGAAATTAAGCTTCGCAGTAACAAAGATAACATCTTCTTTTATTACTGCGAATTAAATCATGCTTAATCCATTTTGAAATTTATTCAAGGAAATAAGTGTTTAAAATCTACTTCATAATTTTCAACACAGACATTTTGAGTTTTTATGCATTTTTGCCTTGTTGCGATGTGAGAACTGAATTAATTGAATGAGAAATACTGAATCGTCTGTGAAAAACTGTTTCTTTTCTTTTTTGTTATTGTGCTTTGCTTAATTTCTTTTATACATCGTTTTACATTTATTATAGTATTTGAATAGAACATGTGGCAACGATTAGATAATTGTTAAGATGTTATGAATTTTGTGCATTCTAAATTAAAAAATGATTGAAATGTAGCTTTGTTAAGTGAACCTAGGGCCAGAGTGTGGCTCTGGTAAACAAATATAGTGATTTTTAAAGAGTGCATTTATTTTATTGTGGTTTATGCGCTATCGACGAAGTAGATTTAATTCAATCCAATAACTTTAAATGAAGTGCAAGAAAAAATGCGTATAATTTAATATTCCGTACAAGGAAGTCACATGTGGTGCACACATCAGGATTTTTTACTTCCTTGTACGAAGTAAAAAGGAAGTATTGTAATCGGGAAAAGTTTCAGGCAGCATATTTCAACAAAAATATCCATTTTGATCGCTACAAATGCAATTGAACGATGTTTTTGAGTGACATCTGTACATGAGGACAGAATAAAAGACTCTTTTTCTCCAAAAAAATTATAAGACTGCTTTGAAAATAATTCTGAATAGAATTTTTCGTGCTATCTGTCTGTACGTACGTATGTATCTCGCATAACTCAAACACGAATAGCCTCAGAACGTTGAAATTTTGTATATAGGACATGTAGATGCGCGCTTCATATTTTGGTTGCAATCGGCCGCACCAAACATATATAAATGTATTTATATATATCCCCTCTGTTACTCGGCTCAGTGATCTCAGTTTCTTTACTCTTATATGCTTGTAAATTGTGCATTTTTTGCTTTAAAAATGACTCAATTATGTTGTTCATATTTTCCGGTTAAGGTTTTTATGCCTTCAGGAAATCTGCGAGCAATATTTATAGAATTCTCAACAATTTAAAAGCGGTTTAAGTGCGTTAAGCCTAATTTTTAAATAACATGGCAGACATGTTGGTTTACATTTGAAACAACAGAATAGTAGATTTGTTTCCAATCTAGAGAGACTAAGCTTCGCAAGAAAAAGATAACGCCTTCATTTATTATTGCGAATTAAATCATGCTTAATCCTTACTCGAGGAAATAAGTGTTTAAGATTTACTTCGTAATTTTTAATATAGTAGATATTTTAAGTTTTCCTGCATTTTTGTCTTGTCGCGAAGTGAGAACTGAATTAATTGAATGAGAAATACTGAATCGTCTGTGAGAAACTGTTTCTTTTTTATTTCCTTTGCTTATACATTGTTCTAGATTTATTAAAGTATTTGAATAGGACATGTGCCAATGATTAGATAATTCTTCAAATGATATAAATTTTGTGCATTCTGAGTTATAATATGGTGTATTTAATTATGGCAAAGCACACTAGGGCTATCTGCCTAAGGGGAGGGATGCCTTTCGTGGAGGACTTTCTAAGGGAAACTGGCTCGTATACACGTTACACATGGGGAAAACCACGAAAACGCCCATGCAGCCAGCCCGTTCGCGGGATTCGAACCTCGGACCGAACTACCAGTGTTCAGCGTCTTTACCGCTCGGCCGCTGGTGGGCGAGTTATAATATGAACGAAATATAACGCTGTTAAGTGAACCTAGCGCTAGAGTGTCGCTATGGTAAACAAATGTAGTGAATTTTAAAGAGGGCATTCATTTTACTAACAGAAAATTGTATAAATTAAAAATTAAAAATGCTCTCAAAACAATACAGTATTAGGATGAAATAACAAGACATTAACCACGGAAAGTCGCAGAATTAAATAAACGTGAACAGATCTGCTTATAACTAATTTTTGTTATTTATGATAATAAGCCTATTAAATGTAGTAAACTCTTAAATGATTCTTCTAAATTAAGTATAAGATATGTAGTAGAACCTGCCATTAAAAACATTCTCAGAGCCAAGGCTTGGCTTTTATCAACGAGTGTCTGCTAAACGTGAGTGTACTGATCTCCTACTTCAAAGGTCCAGGCATTCAAAGAACTGTCTGCTAATGAATAACATCTGTCAAGAAGTGAGTGAGAACCAAAGTTCGACTGTATTTTATACTTTTCTTATGTAAATGTTTTATAATTACAGTATGTGAACATTTCACAAACAAAAGTATTGATTTTAAAATAATTATTTATCTTTAATGAAAGAAAGGGTAATAATATCTAAGTATAAATAATTTACGTACAATTTGAGGTGTAATACTGCAGAAGTTTAATGAGCACAAACTGGAAATATTAAGATGGAGTGGGGTACGTTTGTAAAGGGGGCAACTTACTGGTTGCCCCCTTTACAAACGTACTGGTTATTTTATTATGTACCTTTACAAACGTACTGGTTATATTAACTGTTGTACTGGTTATTTTATTATAATACGAGCGAAATTTCTCTGATTAGTATGTAATAATCTACTACAAGATAATATGTGCTATTCGACATAGATGTTGCACAAGAATGACTGTGTTTTCCTCGCTTAAAATGAACCAAGCATTTTACAGCAGGCTTGTTAATAATTTTGCTCTTGCTTAGTTGCACATGTTATGTATAACTGTACAACATACATAAATTACAAATGAACTCAAACATTAGTAAAACAAGTGTGCAATAAAAAAGTTATACCTAGTTTCAACAAGGTTTCACAGTATTATTATTTCAGAGATACGTTCTTGCTCAATTTTGGAGAAAAGTGCAGAGTATTTGACATTTTGTTGAATATCCTATTAAAATGAAAATTTAATCTTAGAATCTTATTTAAGATTAATTAAACAGTAATAACTGTTCAAAACGTTTGATACCTACAATGTTTAGTATTTACATACGACACTGAAAATACACACATGTTTTAATTCCATCTTTGCCCAAACCAGTCTGCACTTCATTTTATATAAGAAAAATGACTTGATAAAAGTTATTTTACATTGATTAGCATGATCCGAAACAGTTTTAAAAAATTCATGCAATTTTAAATGCAACTAATGTAGTTACTTGATTTCAGAGCCGACAACAACAACTGAAGAACCAACTACCACTACGACTACAACTGAAGCGCCTACAACTACAACGACAGAAACTCCGACATCCACCACTACAAGTGAAGCACCCACAACTACAACAACAGAAGCTCCAACAACCACTACTACAACTACTACTACAACAGAAGCTCCAACAACCACTACTACAACTGAAACACCTACAACTACAACAACAGAAACGCCGACAACTACTACTACAACAGAAGCACCTACCACCACTACCACTGAAGTCCCAACTACTACTACAACTACAGAAATAACTACTACTACTACTACTGAAGCTGAAACAACAACTACAACTACTGAAGCTGCAACAACAACAACTACAACTACTACAACTACAGAAGCTCCAACAACTACAACTACTGAAGCTGCGACAACAGCAACTGCAACTGCTACTACTGCAGAAGCTCCAACAACAACAACTACGTTAGCTCCTACAACAACAACCACAGAAGCAACTACGACAACTACTGAAGCGACTACAACAACCACTGAGCCAACTACAACAACCACTGAGCCAACTACAACAACCACAGAAGCAACTACAACAACCACAGAAAAGACTACAACAACAACTGAACCAACGACGACAACTACCTTAGAACCAACAACGACCACAGAACAAACTACTACTCCTGGACCTAGAACAGGTCAGAATAACCTCTTCTTTTACAATTATTGATGTAAAATTGCTACGCTTTAAGCAATAATGGTAGTACTTAAAGGTTTTAGGAGTAAAATGCAATGAAAATTTAAAAAATGCAAACATAAGACTATAATTTATAGTCAAGATATAGGAGATATATAGGGCTATTGCTAGACATTTTACAACTCGAATTATTCTCTGCATGTCTTAAATTCTGTTAACCAGTGCCTCCGCTAGATTCTGAAAATAATACCTTTCAAAAATTAGCTGTTTGTTGCTTTATTACATTCCAAAAAGCGACTAAATTCCGCCGCTCAATGCAGCCGCGCTGTCTCTAGTACTTGGATAAAATACTTTGGATAAATTACTTTGATATAATTAGGTTATCAGTTTGTCCAGTGTTATTTTATGGGGTCAAGACATAAATGCTGTCTTCCTTCTTCGACACAGAAGAATTTAATATGCTTTCCACATAGTCTGTGATAGTTTGAAACTAACACAGTTATTCAAATATATTAGGATGTTGAGTATCAAATTCAGGTAATATTGATTTTCAGATTTGTTAAGCTGATTATTAGAAAGTCAATATGAATTCAAGAACAAAAGCTTTTATCCCAAAGATTAGAATTTTATACTTTGCATATTAAGATTTTTTAAATTTGTTTTCAAAACAAAGGGATGTTAAAGATTATTTTAAACCGGAACGAAAGCATTTTAAAAGCCATTCGATTATTTTATATCCGCAATATAATGTTACAAATGCTACCATAATTAAATGAAACCTAAAATAATAGCAAACCCTACACAGATGTTATAGTACACTAATATACATAAGTATGCAAAATTTAATTGATCATTTACGCACTGCAGAGTATTAAAGATATTAAATAAAATATATGTATACTACATAATGCATTATAAATTTACAGCAGAAAATTGCCAAGATATATTTTCTCATGAAGCAAAGAGATGACTGTGCGTCCTATACACAGTGTATTACGTATAAAAATACCTGTAGATGACATAGCACTTCGTGGTTTGGCACTTGAAAAGGATGCATCATTTGCCTCCTCAATCCATGTTATAGCCTAGATTTGAAATATACGTTTTTGGATTTTGCACCTTAAACACTAAGATTTCGGAAGCTTTAACTGTTTAATCCTCAAAAAGGTAATAAGGTAATGAAAAACCGCTCTATCGTATAATAGTGGTACAATATTCGGAGCAGTTTTTAAGCTGTACTCCTTCAGCAAGAAGAAAGGTCGGATGTACTGTTTCACTATAAATGCGTTGAGCAGTTTCAGATTATTAGGTTTTACAGTTCTAAAATAGCAACTTTTATTCCACAGACAAATGACAGATTCAAAAAATGTTAACTGACAGGAAACCAATAATGCGTTTTCAGTAATCTGTCTAGGGAAACATATCCGTATTTTAATTATTTAAATATGACCAGATTATTCGAACGCTTATTTTTTCCTTATTTTTTCTAACAATACCTTTTAATTAAGAATAATTGAATCAGGTATTACAGGATAATTTATATTAGAAAATTATAGCGAACTTTTAAATTTTATTCTTAGGATTTTATTTAAGAAATAGGAAACGGAAAAAAATTAAATCATATTTTTATCCTAATTTTGAAATAAAATACTGGATATTTTGTTTATGTGGCACTTGGTACCCGTTTTGTAACTTATAAATAGTTCATATTGCATAAACGCTCCATTTCCTTTTTACGGTAGCTCTTCTCTATTTTTTTATAATTATAGACTGTTTAACAAATTATTTAATATCCGTTAAACTGACGTTCATTTAAACTGATAATATAACTTAATTCAAGTGTTATGATTTGATCGATACGTAGAAGAAAATCATGCGCTTTAAAAAAGTAATTAATAATTATATGTCTGTCACAAAAATAAAAACATACATAAAATGCAAAACCGTAAGTAATTATTTCATAATCGTAACGTAATTTCTAGAGATGCACGAAACTGTAAAACTGCCAAATTTGACGATTTTATGGATAATCTGTTTAAGTGGCCCATCGATAGAAACCTTACCCTACTAAACATTTCAACATATATATTTTACCTTAATATCGACATACCTTTAAATGAAGTTAAAAATCAGCTATTCATTTTTACAAAGTTATTTTAGAACACAACGATATAGAATTTAATAACTAGCTTCTGCTAGAGAAGCAACTGAATAAAATTACGCTTAACCATAAACACTCGAAAAATTCAGTAATATTTTTTTTAAATATCAGTTCATTCTTACCTTTAAATGATTGGAATTATAACGAGTTTGTTATAGCGAGCACTGCATTTTGACAAACGTTTATAGCACAGAATGGCATAAATCATAACCAGAAATAGAACATAGAGAAATATTGCAAGTGGAATGCAAAGCATCAGACAAATTTAAGAGATATATTCTTAAGACCACATTGTAGTTGATTTTGTAATCTACAAATATGTGATCTAGATATTCCTAGAAGAATCCTAAATATATAATACGAGGAGGAAAAAATATAAAAATATGAAAGCTTTCAGATTTTACATTACGCCCCAAGGGGGTGTTTTTTTTATCGTTTTGTGTGTTAACTGTATTTATTAAATATCATGTCTTTAGAACTTAAACCAAAAAATTCAATTCAACAGCAATATTGCAAAATAATTTTAAAATGAGCAGATCTTAAGAATTTCCGATACACAGTCTCGCGCGCTGGAGATAAAAATGTTTTTTTCTCGTACAGTGTTGCCATTCCTCGCTTTGAAATCGTTGAGTTTGTTAATCAAAAATTATTTAATGTCTGATAAAATATGAAATAGATAATAAAATAAATTCCAAATTAGGGCTTCCAGATGCTCATATTCGGTGGAGGATTACGTTATTCAGAATTTGATAGCTCTACCGTTGTTTTATCACATACATACATACATTTATGCAGATTTTTCATTATCTAATTTCTTTAAATACAGGTCTGTAATATTTGGTGGCAATAGTTTGAAAAGTGAATCAAGGCAAAATGCCAAAACGAAATCAATAGCCCTTCTGGGCTAACGCCCTTTGAAATTAAAAAAGTGAAATAAATAATGCAACTTTCACCAGTTTGTAACAAAATAATATGGAAAATTAAAAGCAGATATTTATAAATTCGTCAAGCTTTTCAAATTTCTTTACAGCGTTTTATAATGCTATTTCTGATGATATATTCCTATATGTATCGTAATTTCATATGCTGATCTCATTCGATAAGTCATGGATGAGTCATTTCCTCATTCGATAAGTCATTTACTTCTTTGCAAAGGAAATTTTTTATTGTATTTCTTTCAATAAAATATGTTTGTTTTCATATTTCAGGAATATTCTATAATGTGACAGGAGATTATCATTTCCCGAATCTTCTCCGCAATGGCTCTTCAGTAGACTCATCAGACATCACTATTTCTAATGGACCGCTGGGATTCGGTTGGGCTATTGACTTAGACGATAATGCTGGGAACGAAACCAAGCAGTGCTTGAAAATGCGTGTCATACCGAAGAACAAAAATCATGAAAACTGCTGGTCTCATCCTAGTAACTGCCAGGAAGGAATGTCAATGAGTATCTGGGTAAAAATTACTTTCAAGAGAAACGATCCTGAACTTCGATACATATATAGCACAGGTATTAATCAATGCGTATAATGGTAATTTTTTATTTAATTACTATTATTAGCCTGAATATAAATATTGCTAAGAATGAATAATGTTGATAATCATGATCGAATCTTAGATTTTCTTTCAACGTATTCAAAACCATTAGCCAGTTGTGGATCATTTCTAGTAAATCATGAAACTTGAATAAATTTATCTTGAATCGGATTTTTTTCTTCTCGCCGCCCAGAAGATATAGTGGTTAGGGAAGCCGACTGTGATAGCAAAAGGCCCGGGCTCGATTCCCGGAGAAGGTGTGATTGTAGCTGTCCGTCCTTACATAGGAGGCAGAGGTGGTCCACCTTTTAGGTGCCTCCATAATAAAATGACCACCATAAATTTAATAGAATCTTGTTAGATGATATGACCTGTCATATGTATGAGTGCTGTTTTTATATTTTGACTAAAATAATGGTATAAAATCCCATTACTTTGTGTTTTAAACTCAAATTGAATACTTAGATTTAAAAAATCCTTTTCTTTCTTTTTTCTTTCTCTATACTCTTTATTTAATTATGCATTGTTTCTCTTCGAGAATAAATCCTTGTCTTAAGTTTACCCAAAGGATTTGAATGCATGATAAACGACACTCATAGGGCCAAATGAGATATATATAATACTTATATAAAAAATGGTTGAATGGGAGGACAGGGCAGAAAAACTTTGATAGAATCAAAACCCAAAGCAAATTTCAGCTCAGATAGCTTGTGCAGTTTGAAATTAAAAAAAAACATGCTTGCAAACTTTAGTATGGAATGTTACATTCCCTCAAATATCTTCCACGGTTCTCAGATTATCTTTGTACTCTCTCTCTCTCTCTCTTTTGGATATCCTCAATGTTGAGAATGACATCATTTCACTCTCCAATTAGAGCAAATCAAGGACTGACGTCGCGTGGTGAACTGATACGTTGGAATTCTTACGAACGTGTCGAGTTACGTTCGAATGTGTCGAGTTCTTGGCAACTAGCTGTAATCAAAAAATATTTCTATGCTCAATGTAGGTTTTCAAGTAATTAAACTGTGTTTTGTTACAATGTGTCATACCCTCTCTCCATTTTGGACTTATCAATGTAACGTCAGGTAGAGGTAACGAGGTAACGTCAGGTTCTTTATAGTGTTGCTTTTTCAGAGCTAGTCTTCATTGGAAGACCGCAACATAATACCCGGAATACAGATACAGAAGACAAATTCGGAGATTTGATTATCTACAGATACGAGTTTTATCAGTTTTTATTATGAACTGAATATTCTAATACATCCAGTAAGCACGAGAACAATTATTCAGTTTCTATATATTGTGTAACTAATTTATTTCTAAAACTGAGATTTCCCCAGATTAATACTAAATGCTATAATTTTTTATAAAATAATAAAATACTGAAAATTTTATAAAAATTTCTATAGAAACCTGAAGTATGCATTCGTTTAGTTTCCTTTCCTTATCATTTTACTATCAGAAAGCTGAAAATATTATAAAAAAGGAATTCATATTGGGATTTGAAGTAAAGGTAAAACTAAATTAACATTATTAGCACGGAGACCATTCGAAATCTCAGAGTTCATGATGAATAATATCTCTAATAATCAATTAAATAAATTACAGTATAACCTTCATTAATACACATTATGTCCCTATTGATTTAGGAGCAGATAGTGATGGAAATGAAGGTGTGGCGTTATGTTTCCGAGGTATATTTATGTACCAACTTGTGTCCACTGGGCAAGAGATGTGGAATCTTACAGTACCAGGACCGGTTAAAAATAATACATGGTATGAAGTTGGAATGAGATGGTCCAGTGATACAGGAATTGAGGTAAGGAACGTTAAGTTTTGTAATTACTGGTGAACCGTTTTCAGGAGAACTACTCACGATTCCAGGTGATAGTGATTTTCTGTCAAAATAGATATTTTATACAGGTGATGTTCAGCGCCAATAGTTATTTATGTTCTGCTCACTAACAGTGAGGATCTTTCTTGCAAAGCAGTCGGTGCGAAATGGATTATTATAATTCATACAGGTAATGAAACGAAGGATTTGTGATGATTCCTAAAAGTAAATAACGAAACGAATAGAATTTATGGACTAGCATTTGCCTGAAATGATGTAGCTATTAAATATCAACACTCGCAGCAATCATTTCTTAACTGAAAATAAGATCAAGAGATAATTATAGAAATGGATGAAGAGTTTCAATTTTAAACTATTTGTTTAAATGTATTATAAGGTATTTCTCCCGCCTTCCTAGCGTGCCTTCGTGGTGTAGTAGTTCTGCACGCTGGGTCGGTATTCCAGAGGTCCGTGGTTCGATTCCCGGAGAAGCCGGTTGTTCATTTTTCATCTTGCCTGCTTCCAAAAAATACCTAATGTCTATACAGTGGCGCCCGAATTAAGCTTTAACAAACTTAAAATAATAAAGAACTATATGAGATCTTCACTGGGGCAAGAAAAACTTTCAACATGGCCATTCTCTCTGTAGAACATGAATTAAGTATTCAAATAAGTTTGAAAAAATTATTAATGATTTTGCTTCTTTAAAAGCAAGGAAAATTAAATTATAAATATGCTTGAAAAGTTTATGCCATACAATTTGAGCAGATGTTTTATTTATACTGCTACTATAAGAGTTATTCTATTTTCACTTGAAATAGTTACTTTTAATGGACATAAAATATATATAAATATAGTTAATTTGTTCTATAGGTATGATTATCTGTATATATATGCATTAATGCATATATATGTATGTATTGCGCGTTTTTGTATAATGATATGTTTTCAAACATCATTCAGTATTATTTATTTACTCTCTCCCCCTCATATAATCTTGCAGGGGCGCACATTTACCGCTTTGTCTCAGGTGGAAAAATATGTAGGCACGGTTCTAGCCTCTACACATTATTATTTATTATGTTACGGAGTCGTATCTTCTTGGGAAGCATACACTAAGCGTAGACTCTGGAAGACTAAGACAAATTATCGCTTTGTCTTGTAAGAAAATAGATAACGTAAGAAAGATGTAAAAGAACCTTTTATTAAGAACTAAAATAGTTACCAGAACGCACTTCTTGTGTTTACCAGTCAGCATTTATGGCGTAACTCAAGAGTTAAGAAATTTAAATTAAAACTAAGTTAAATCTTAAGTTAGCCCAAAAGGCTACACACAAATGAATAAGTCGCAAGTTGGCTCAAACAAATACCGATGCTATAAACACTGTTGGCAAGAATAAAGCAACGCCGAAGATTGACTGCTATCGTAGAATTTCATTGATTAACCTGGCCTTCAGCAGACGAAACATGCTCAGACAACAAACTAAAAAATCATTTTAAATAGCTCCTCTTTCTAGCTTATTTGAATACAAGCGAACCAAAATTAGCATTCTGGCAGGTAAACGGAATAAGAGAATAATAATCAAGATACTTAATATAAAATAACTGGTTAGATAAAATAAATAAATACCTTACAAATGTAATTACCAAGCTCAGTTCTGTCAGACTATAAGGGATATAATTGATTAAAAAATTGGTTAGAACTTGTAATTTTTGCTTCCTTTCGAATTCTGCTAGTATGTGATAAGTGAATTCTTCCAGAGAATAAAATCTTCTCTAAAATTCAGTCATTATTGTGGAGAATTTTTCATATCGCGCTCTTCTTAAAATTGTATTGAGTTTTAAATGTCCGAATCAAGGAATGAAGAGCAAATGAGAGTGACGGGGAAATAATTGGTCTACAAACTGAACAGAGACGAAAATATGTGATTAGAAAAGTAAAATACTGCAGCAAAGACAGAAACGTTTTTCGATACCTAATGTTATGACAGAAGTAAGTTTTCATTTGTATGCATAACTCAAAAAATATATTCATGATTTTATATGATTAGGATTTTATATTCAGGAATATTATAAGTGACACCTACATTGATTTATAGCCTTTAATTTTTGTGTATCATGGTTATAGGACTTAAACAATGCTGGTTAGATTATCTTGATCATTAGTTCCAATTGTGCTGAACTAGACAAGGGATCCCCAAACTTTTTCCTGCGTCTACTTCCTTGCATTTTCCTCTGTAACATATAACATACAAGGTAATCAAAATACAAGTCCTTGCGCATAAAGTTGACAATTTGATGAGTATAATCAAATATTTTGAAAAAATGCTTTATTAGACTTATGTTTTATTATTTTTAATTTTACAAATTTAAACAAGTTATCAAACACAAAATCAAACAAACGAGCAAACAACAAGAACAAAATTTCGATTTTAATGAATGCGATTGTTGCGTGCGTTTAATTTATTGATATATTGATCCCTTTTTTATATTTAGCATAAAATTGTTTGACTTAATTCTTAAACCATCTCGTTCAGAAATATTGAAAGTACTTCTTGTTTTCTGCTCTAAGTTATTAACATGAATAAAGATTGCTTGCGTTGAGTAAGAAGAGGGAAGGTCATTGGTCTGGTAATAACTTTAATTTTGATCTTTTTCGTTTGACTTCGTACTTCAATTTGACTTTTTTATTTGGCTTTTTGAAATTCCATAACTTTGCGCACCTTCATTTTTTGAATAAGACTTGTTCTATTTATACGACAAAACTTTGCATTAATAAATAATTATTATCAATTTTAATAATAGATTTTTTTAAAACTAAGGAGTCTTAATTATGCCGATCAATTGCTGATGCATATACGGCTATCGACCTCTTGACTGTCATAGACCACATCTAAAATTTCATCGACCCACTGTAAATCTCTGAATGAACTATGATGAAAGTTCTGCTTATCTTTTTCCAACATTACTAAATACTCTAAAGAAATTCTGAAAGTTCGAAAGTTGAGATACGTGGAAAACAGGACTTGAGTAAAATACAAAACTAAATTTAGTGTGTCAACAGCCCTTAGTGAGCCATGGCCTGCAGTGCCCTGATATCTGCTTTCTTGACCGTGGGCTCTGGGGTGCATGAGCATATATCCTGGACAAGTGGTCAGCTTGTCGCAAGAGCCCCGGTGTTTAGATCCTTAGCGATACTCATTTTATCAACCGACGTAAGGGATAAAAGGCTAAGGCATGTTGCCCAGCCCAGGAATCAAATCCCAGATCTGTGGTGCTGCTGCGCGACGCGCTAGCCATTGCGTCACCGGGCCTCTAACTAAAGTACAAATCAAATCAAAATAGAAAAATTAAGCTATCAAGCATAAAGAACAAAGCAAAATAATGGCCTGGTTGTTTAAATATTTCTAGTTAGGTAGCATGGTGGAGTACGTTACATTTGGAAAAAGAGCAAAAAAATAAATAAATAAATAAATAAAAAATTCAGCTTTTTATAATTCTATTCATTGCTTATTTTTACATAAAGATTTTTTTGTATTGCTATTCCTAGAACAAAAAATCTCATTGCTATGAAAATATTTACTTCTTCCATGTATCTTTCAGAATAAACGAAAGAATGTTTCCGTATATATTCAATAACTACATAAGCTTTTTTAAACGTTCCTCTTACTTCTTATTTATATATATGAGCGATGTGCATATAATTTGTAGAAAATCCAGCAGTCTTACAAAATATTATTAAACGAATTATTAATTTTTTCTTCCCTCGCTTTTGACAATTACTAAACATCTACCTTTTAGATGTTTATCAACGCTGAAAAAGTTGGCCATGTTTTGTACCCTGACGAAGTGAATCCTTCAAAGTCAAGAACCGGTGACATGGAGTTGACGGTTGGTTGTCGCAAGTTGTCGGATGGAGAATATGTTGATTTTGCATACGGAGAATTTGATGAACTAACAGCATGGATGTGGGCATTAGAAGAAGATCAATATCATTTTTACCTCGGTGGGCACGGTAAGCCGAAGTCAAATTCATTAGTTATTTACCAGTTAATAAACGATTTTATTTTACACAAATAAGCAGTAAGTATCAGTATTTAACTCTTGCAAAACTGTATTTCTTCCATTCTGAGATATCATTAGGTGAATACATTTAATTTCAGTATCGCCAAACGATAAAATGATTGTTTCTGAGAAAAATAAAATAAACTGCGTGAAACACTAAAATACATCTAATAAATATTATTTTAATAACCGACTTTCATTATTTATAGTCAACAACATGACTATTAAATTATTAATTTAAAAATAAAATCTTTATGTCAATAAACTTCGGAATAATTATGAGCTTGAGAAAATTTGCATTTTAACTATAAAATGGAGGGGAAACGAGTCCTGAAGCTAACCTTTCAATTAAGTGCATAAAGAAATATCTATCTATCTATCTATATATAGATAGATAGATAGATATAGATAGATATTTCTTTATTATATATATATATATATGTGTGTGTGTATATATATATATATATATAAATTCAAAATAAAAGTAAATAAAAGTAAATTAAAAAGCCTGGGACTATAAACGCTAAAGTAATAAACCAATAATTCATAATAAGTTATAATAAGAAAACTTTCCTTCTCCAAGGATTATAAATTAAATTTAAAACTATGAATGAAAAACATTGTTAGTCAAAACTTTAATTAGTATTTAAAATTAGTATTTTCAAGACCCCCTTGCTTAAAAACATAATGAATTTTCATCTTGAACGCTCTCGGCTTCTCTTTGCTAACCAGTTGCTGCATTTCTCATCTTCAAAAATACAAAAGTTCTAGGACTGGGGCCTACTGCGCCTTTTTATTTGTGCTGGCTTTAAAATGTTTCTCAACGAGAATAAAAAGGGAATGTTGATATCAGACATAACTGCAAGCTTCGTCTTTATGCATCAACACCTATCTTCAACCTTTCAAATTATTCTATGTGTATTATATATTCATTACTAATTATTTATGATAGACATATTAATTTCATTTTAAGTCTAAAATGTCATGTTCGTTTTTCCTCCTTTCTTTTCGATTTACTCCATTTCGTGGAATTCTCTATGAAGATCCGAATTCAAGTAAGTAATATACTTTTTTTCAGAAATGTATTTTCTTTGTATTTCTTTCTTTTCAGAAAGTATTTCTTATTATTCTTAAATTATATCATACTTTTTGCTCTTGCTTTCTATTTCTTTGTTTATCCGTTTTTATAAATTTAAGTCTCAAATATTGTTATATTTTCAGCTTGTGACCCAGAAACACATCCACTCCACTGTGAAACTAATATTAATAAAATATTAGACAGAATGGTACGTATATGGAATTTAATAATATAATTATTTAAAGGAATTATAATTAAATGTAAGTTGTAGGGTGCTAACTACGCAGAAGTCTAAATTAAGATAACGAGTCCTGAAGCTTAAAATAACCTTTCAATTAACTCTTTAAATTCAACAAAAGGCACCATTTGTGCTCTCAATACAAAACTCCTCCACTTGAGGTTATTTAAAATAACATAAGTCGAAATTTCAATTCAAGTATCTTAGACTACACAAAATGGCCTAAAGTTGCCTCAAATAATTAACGATGGGTTAGTAACGATGGACTTGCAAATAGCTAAAGCCGGAATAATCTCTGGCAGAGTTGGCGATAGGATGTAATCTATAAACGAGGCTGTCAAAAGATATAACCCTAAAAGCTTCAAAACCTCGGCTTAAATACTCTTACAACTAAATTGTTCTATGGTTAGATCTACGGGAAGAAGAAGTTATAGTAAAGGTTTAATTCATAATTGGTTAATTAACGTAAAATCTTGACAAACATAGTGCAGATTAGTGCTCTTTAAAAATAAAACATGAAATTATTACGCTTTGCAATTAATAAATTGGGGGTCTTTAGTTTCAGTATCTTAATTGTCGCTCATGTGCAGCCAGTTTTAAACAGTCAGTTCAAAGTTAAAAATGATGTAACACACCTTTTAGGAATATGTGAGAAAGCCTTAACCGTGTTTATAGTCATACATCTAAAAGAAACATCACAGTGAAGTTTCGCAAAATAGTTTCTTGTAAATAAATCAGAGACGAAATTTTTACAGCGTTTTATCTCTCACTTGGAAGCTGAAAACATTGCTTTTAGAAAAGAATGATATTAAGGTGTCTAAATTTCATCTCTGGCTAGATGAATCTAAATTATTAGTACAAGTAGCAGTTTTAAACTGAGCATTCTTGTAGGTTAATTGCTGACAAATAGAATTTAATAAATAAAAAAATAACATAATATCTGAAAGCTTGCAGATTTTTTCATTTACAGACACATCCATGTTTCGAGAGGGGCACATGGGCTACGCTACATTGTGCTAAGAGTGCACTGGTGTGCAAAACTTAAGCAACAGCAGGGTTTTTTGCCATAACTCCACGAGAAATCAACTGAGAGACATGAAATGCAGAAATGAAGGAGAGCATTATGTACGTAAAGGATGACGAAAGCATCGGAGCTGAAAAAGGAATACAATGCATACGGTACGGAATCAAACAAAAACGAGCTTTATTGAACGCATGGTATCGTGACTCATGATTGTCTATCCAAGAGGAAGAACAACAAGCAGATGTTCCTTAATATGGGATATGCCCTCCCTCACTGCAATGGTTGCTTTGCACCATCTCCGCATACTCAGAACCAGTTGGTGCAACATTTCTTGCGTTAGGAGTGCCCATTCCTCAATCAGCATCTGTTTGAGTTGTTGGGTGTTCTCCGGAGGATGTAAGCGTGCTGCAATGCGTCTCCCCAAAGCATCCCATACATGTTCGATGGGATTTAAATCTGGGAAGTACGCTGGCCAATCCATTCGAGTGATATCTTCACTTTCCAGTAGCTACTCAACAGCAAGAGTCCGATGTGGCCGTGCATTGTCATCCATAAAAATTAAGTCTGGACCGATGGCACCTCGGAACAGACGCACATGGGGAAGGAGTACCTCCTCACAATAGCGATCCCCGGTTACAGACCCTCTGTCGTAAACGTGGAGCTCAGTTCGCCCGTTCCACATAATGCTTCCTCAGACAAGAACTCCAGGACCACCGTTATGGTGTCTTTCCTTGATGTTACTGGGATAAAACCGGGTCCCGACCTCTCTCCAAATCAAAACGCGTTGATAATCGCTTCTGGTACTGAACCGACTCTCATTCGTAAAGAGGACACGACTCCATTGATCAGTTGTCCTGTTTTTGTGCTCTCTGCACCACTGTAAACGCTGGCGTCGGTGGCCAACTTTCAACGGGAGGCAGCGTTCAGGACGGCGGGCGAATAGGCCCCCTTTGTGAAGGCGTCTGACCAGAGTAAACCGCGACACTTGTCGCCCCGTTGCTGTACAGAGTTGCTGAGCAATGGCGCTTGCTGACTGCTGTCGGCCTCTTTTCGCCTGCAGGATGATATATCGGTCATCCCCTGCAGTTGTCGTCCTCGGGCGGCCACCACCAAGCTTTCTAACAGCTGTATCTGTGGTTTGGAACGCTTTTCAAGCGCGCAAAACGACACTTTTCTTGATTCCGAACTCTGCAGCTACACTGGTGACAGTGTAAGGATCCTAAGTTTTACTAACGTTTATTTTATTTTAAATCTTTACTATCACTTCTTATTTTCTACTTCCGGCCAGAATTAAAAGTTTTAACTTATTTATGCAAATTTGTCTTGCTAACGCCAAGTACTTAAGTTGTGGCTTTTTGCCAAGCAAGAGAGAGGAAGGCGTTATTAGAAGCAGGCCGCTTGCCATAGTAGTTTTACTCGGTTGCTGGTTGCCTTCAAGGCCAGAGGTTTAATCCTCGTGATAATTTTAACGTAAACTCGTGATAATTTTAAACATTTATATCGTAGTGTTAGCAGTTCTCTGTACTACATACGGCTTTTTGTTAATTTACGGCCAATCTTGGAGTTAGGCACTTGTTTATTAATCCAAAGTTAGTTTAGTTAGAGTTTAGTTAATATTTTTATATTCTTACGTTCAGACCACAAGTGGTTGGTCTCTGTATTCCGAAGTTCCGGAAATCATTGTAAAGAGAGAAAAATAAAGGGTTTTGTATACCCTTCCTGTGTGTATTGTCTACTTCCCAAATTTATTGAACATAGCTTTAGTAAGCTCCCTGTTCCGAGTCAGGATAGTTAATGTTTCCAAAGCAAGTAAGGAGGAATACTAATCCTGCTAACAGTACGCCCCTCCTCCAGCATTCCGATCATTCTTCCACGTCTGAAGTCGTCCAAGTGATTTCTTCTAGCCATATTTCACGAACTGACTCACTGGCACTTGCAGCGAATATGTTGAATTGCGTCTCTGTCCTTCCTTTTATTCTACTTTTGAGCTGCGCGTCCCGACAATCACGCGTTTTGTGTACGCTCACGTCGCCTCTGACGTTTCGTTCCTGATATTTGCGTACGCATGACGTTCCTACTGACTTACGTATTCATTGTACTGATCTCCAGATCTCCTTTTCTGCAATTTCATGGCTATCTGCTAAATTTTCACATTGTTGCTTATGTTTTGCACACCAGTTTATTTAAAAACAGCAAGTCTGTAGAATTTCCGATAGACAGTCTCACTCGCTAGAGATAAAAATGTCTTATTCCTTGCAGGGTTGCCACTTCTCGCTTTGAAAGTTTCAAGTTTTTTAATCAGAAATTCATTAAATTTTAACAAAATATGAAATAGGGAATAAAAACAATTCGAAATTCCTAATTCGGACTTCCAGGTGCCCATGTTCGGGACTATGTAATTCAAAATTTGATGACTCTAGGTACCTTTGTTTTTTCACAATTTGAAAAACATACATACATTGATGTAGATTTTTCTTTATTTATTTTATTAAAATATAATACAGAGTGATAATTTCTGGTGGCTACAATTCGAAAAGTGATTTGGCACAAAATGCCGTCTTGAGACTAAGAACCCTTCTGAGCTAACGCCCATTTGGGCTGATGATCTTATTGTTTCTGTAAACAAATTGCTGCAGAATATTTTGCAGTTTTCCTGCTTGTATTAAGAGCCATTACTGTTCATTGCTTTTGCGCTAATTTTTCTTTACAAATATTTAGAAAATGAAATTTCCTATCAAAAATGAATTTGTGCATATCTTTTTTCATAAAATTTTCGATTAATTGTGTAATAAATTTTTGATTAACTACTTGCTTTTGACTTTCCATAGTTGCAATTTGTTCTTGGGATAATCAAATCAAAAATATTATTTTCTATAAGCAATGCAGTTAAATGAGGAATAATTTAGTTTATCTGAACTAATTTTTATAAACAGGTTTGGTAACAATTATTTTTTAATAACCCGTGTTTAGGACTGCTTACATAAATTTGAAAATATGACGCATTTCTTTTGAAACTAATGTTATCAGAGTACTATAGGATTCTACTTTTAAATATGTTATGATTAACATTAAATGATTTCAAGGACATTATATCAATATTAACAGCTAACGACGGCTAACTAATAAATAATAGCCAAATCCTTTTCATTACATTTAGCGCTTTTAGTCTGTTAAACTGACATTTCGCTTGATTAGAAAATGTATGATGGAAATTAATAGCGCATCATTTTAAAAGCATTGAAAATTTCAATAGAAGTGAAAATGATAAAAGTACAAAGTTTAAAAAAGAAACTCACCACAAATCGTAAGTTATCCCAAGTCTCTAGTTTTGGAAATGCGGTTTTAGAATATTACTGCTATCAGTAGTAATGCACCGATAAATTTACTATTAATATAATGACTAAAATTCACATAACGTACACTGCAAAACGTTTTCATAATTAATAGGAATATTTAATGCAACCGCTTATAACGTTGCTTTAAAGAAAATCTTTATATACTAAGCTAGGTTAATTTGACGTCATCGCGTCAAGGAAGGTTTATACTCTCTTGGATATAGAATTTACAGTTCGTTATTTGGCATGAAAACTGCACTGTGTCACCTTTTCTTTTATATTGATGCACTATGTATAGGATTTTATACAAAATAAATAAATAAAAAAATTCTGAAAGCTTTCAGATTTTATATTACGCCCAAAGGAGCTTTTTTTCATTTAAACATGCATACGTGCTTCGAGAGCATTTGGGCTAAACCTTTGGGATAAAAATATTTACAAACAGCACTTCTTAAACATTTCCTATAGACAAACTTGCGTGCTGGAGTCAAAATATTATATTCCGCACAGTGCATTGCCATCGCTCGCCTTGAAATCGTTGAATTTCTTAATCAAAATAAGTAAACTGAAAATATGAAATAAATAGTAAAACAAATTCGAAATTCAAGGTTCGGGCTTGCAGGTGCCCATATTCGAGTGGAGTACTACGTTATTCAAAATTTGATGTTTCTAGGTATCGTTGTTTTTTCACAGTGCGAAAAACATATATATATTCGTGCAGAATACTAATTGTTTAATTTCGTTAAATATAATACAAGTCGATAATATTTGGTGGCAACAATTTGAAAAGTGAGTGATCAGACGCAAAATGCTGTTTCGAGAATAACCTCCATTGGGTATTATACCAAAGGGTTACTAACCCAAAATGCCATTTCGAGACTAACCCCCTTTGGGCTTATCTGATATCCTGATTCTAAGTCCTGTTTCTTCACCTTTTAAACAGTATTTTACACTGTATTCATACTTAAATGAAAATACATGTAAAATGTTAAAATGCATAATCATGAAAAAGAAATGAAATTTTCGTTTTTTAAAGTATCATAACCGAAAATATTTTTATTTACTGGGGGGGGGGGGTATTCTCTTTCTTAAACTTCTACTATGATCATAAATATTGGCTAGTTATGCCTCTAAAATTCAGTGCTATTTACTGACTGAGTAAAATGTATTTAAAATTTAAAATAGAATTTTCTTTTACCTAATCCACATGTTAAATTTTGTGGGCATTATCTTCAGCTTTGCAATGGTAAAAGAAAACCAAATAAAAATCAAAGTACGGTCTTTAACTGAATTTTTAAAAATATTGAAGTTGATGGATATTCTTTTTAAGATCAAATTAAGTGTTTTGGTTTATAGTTTTGAATGGAGGTTGAAATGCTTTTTCATTACAGGAAAACACTGGATTTGACAATCTCGAGGGATTAATAAACGCTTTTGATCATTTGAAAGCTCTTTCTGAAATAGAGAAAGATCCAGCAGGTATGGCTTGTTTTTGTATATCTTGTATATCTATCAGAGCTATTTGTATTCCAGAAAGTGTAAAAATTTACTGAATAGTAAGTGTTCTGTTATCCTATGTGAGCTCAAAGATTTCGAAATGAAACTGTCTTTTCGAGAAATAATATCATACATTATCCGTTGTTCATTCTGAAATTCAAATTACAGCCAACAATGTCTTTAAAGTTACGATAATGAAATAAAATGAATTTGAAAGCAATTTTCGAATATTGCAGTCAATTATTTTGTGTAAAATTATTAAATATGAAAAACAGGTTCCAAAAATTAGGAGAAACTGTTTTAGGAAAGTAAAAAAAAGATATTTACAATATTAAATTTCTAGTTTGATTTGCAAAAAAAAATTGATTATAAGGCTGGAAAGTTTTCCTTGTGAAATGTTTTAAAAGTTAACGAAAACGTTAATTAGGCAGTTATTATCTTTGTTTGTAATAATACATTATTCAAAGCATTATCTAATTCATGCTAATGATGCTAATGAATGTTAATGTCAATGAATGCTTTCTTGCATTCTAATTCAGAATGCAAGAAGAAAGAGGAAGCCATCAAGGCTATTCTGTGGAATACACCTTAATACTGTCAAATATATTATATTACTATCAGAGTATATATTCCTTAAACCATAGTCTGGTGCTTTAGAATAGGCTTTTCTTCCCACCAAACTTGACTCATAACCATGGCAATAACGACTGCAGAAAAAAGGTCGAATCGTCTAAATTGATAAAATCCTCTAATTTCCTCTGTGCGGTGATGATGACACACGTTACAGTCGTAAATAAGAGAAGGGTTGCTAAGATCTTGAAGAGCTTATTTTTTAGTAACAGACAATAGCTCTAGAACTTGTGGAACAATTATAAATAATTCCAATTAATTATTAATTGAAGGTTTATCAAAAGAGCAATTTGATATTTTGGACATACTGGCCAAGTGTTAGATGAAAAAATACCATTTCAATAAAAAAGGCAAAAATTTAATCTTGAATGTATGAGAAATAAGATTTCTTAATGCTGGAAAGAAAGGACATTTAATAAAAAATTCAGTACATTGAATTCAAATGGCCATTTTTAGCACGGAGAAGACCCAAAGAAAACATTTCAGTAATTTAATATAGCTCCAACAGAAGAGGAATGGCGGAAGAGGGAATTACAATATAGGAAGAGTTTCGTCTATATTATCTAAAGCATTCTTAATTTTATTGACGATGTTATGAACAAGTATAACAAATTTCATATTTTCAAATAAAATTTATATTCCCAGCATAGAAATCTTAACCTAAAAAATAATCTCAAATTTTTCAACGCAGTGAATAATGGAATTAAATACTAAAAACTGCTTCTTAAGTTCATATTTAAATTCTATCGAATATACTAGGTAAACAATAGAATACAAAATTCAAAAGTAAGAGACAATGGAATAAAAAATTCAACAATGCAGGATGACTAGTGAAACGAATAAGACCAGAAATAATAAAACTCTAATTGAGTTCATATTCAACAGATTAAACGTGTTTTGAAATACTATACTAATGCAGAGAAATATTATAAATGTATTTTAAAAGCACAGATACAACAGTAAGTGTCGAGCAGTTTGTGAGACGATTTTCTCACTCCAAGGGCAAAAAGAAATTTGAATCCAATACTACAATTTTTGTGCAAAATATTTCAAAAGAAAAAAAAAAGACTAAGTAGAAAGTCAAAGAAAACCGTGATTCATCTGAAAGTTTCGGGCATTTCCAAAACTTTAAGATTCCAGTTACTTGTATGAAAGAATGTAGGGTAATGATGCAGTATGTGAAATACCGCTTTTAGCTGGTAAGTTATTTTTTAAATGGCGCTACTAAAATTAGTTGTTTTAATCATTTAATTTCGCCACCATTTCATAGTGTTTTCTAATTTGAAAGTACTATCTATTAATATTACGAAGTTGTTGCTATTGAATTATAAAGCTACTGAATTTAAAATTTAATGGGTTATAAAATTACACAATGGAATCATTTTCATTTATGTGTTCGTAATTATTTACAATTACTTTCATATTTCGTAATATATAGGATTGAAGAATTTATTCAAACGGGGCCACTCCTGCTTTTGTTTGAAAAAATTGTAGTTTTGACTTTAAAAAATTGGAAGTAATTTAAATTTAGTGGAACCAAAAGTTTAATAGATTACTAAGATAATTAACAAAATCTTTTTCATTTATGTATTTTAATTATCTATATTTTTAATTTCATATTTAAAAATAGCATTTAGTGGCGCCAATTATAGTTTTATTGTTGAAAAGCTAATATTATATTTTGTATGTTTCAAAATTACATATCTCATGTTTTGCTACTCTAATGCTTTTTCTCTCAAAAAGGAATCTCTGTCGCTCCGCCTTTTTCTTTTTGAAAGGGGGAATGTGTAAGATAAAAAATATGAAAGCAAACTTCTAAATTTGATTCCCTATAACCTCTTTTATTTTCTGTTTCACTTGGAAACTTCATCGCTCTATCCTAAAAATAGCGCTGTAAGTCTCATCTGCGTCATTCAAATTAATCATGCGATCTTTTGTAACCCTTAATAAGGATGCCTTATTACCAATCACCGAATTGTAAAACAAAACTAAAAACTGAAACTTTTGACTCCCTCCCTTCTTTCTATGAACTGATGCGTCACTTTTGCTTGCACTTTCTTCTTGACCAGACGTCTTTCTGCAATTATGTGTGTTCTGCTATATTCACTTTATTTAATAATATCAAAATTGTAAATGTTCTTTAATGGGCACACATGTCAAGTGAATTGTGCCACAGAAGGGGGAATTTAAATAAATAAAAGGAATTTAATCCGGCTCGACTGCTTCTTCTTCAATTCTGGACGCTCTAAGCATCGAGTATCTACGCAATTAGTATTTCAACGCATCTACGTCTCAGTGTTCTTATTTTAGTGCCTCCAAAAGTGTTCTGTCATTACATTCTTGTGCCAGTTCTAATTATGAAAAATTCTACACCAGTTTGTTAAGTTATGTTCACAGTGAATAATGGGAGTCCTGTTTCATCGGAAATTTTAATGCAAGTTTGTACCGCATTCACGATCAAACCATTCATGTCGTGTCATCCAACCACAATTCCATTACAATAAAATGGAGCAGCCGGTAGGATTCGAACCTATGTGTGGAAACCCCAATGGATTACCGGCTGCACCATTTTATTGTAATGTAAGCACAAATTCTGAAAGCACTATGTGCAGAAATCCTGATGGCGTAGATACTTGACGCTTAGAGCGTCCATCCATTTTGAAGGAGAAGCAGTCGAGCCGGCTTAAATTCCTTTCTTATTTAAATTCTCATTTTGTGGCCACAATTCACTTGGCACTCTACTCGTGCCTATTAAAGAATATTTACAATTTTTATATTATTGCCATAGAAGCGAATATAGCAGCACACACATGATTGCAGAAAGACGTCTGGCCAAGAGAAAAGCACAAGCAAAAGTGACGTATCAGTTCATAGAAAGGGGAGAGGGAGCCAAAAGTTTCAGTTTTTAGTATTGGTTTTCAATTTAGTGATTGGTCAAGAGACATCTGCATTAACGGTTACGTAAGATCGCATGATTAATTTGAATGACGCAGTTTAGACTTACAGCGCTATTTTTAGGACAGAGAGATGAAGTTCCCAAATGAAATAAAAGAGGTTATAGTGAATTAAATTTAGAAGTTTGCTTTCATATTTCCTATCTTACACATATATATGAGCTATATATATATATATAAATTATCCTTAAAAAAATTATATTGAACAGTAGATTTTAACTTTGTTGAGTATCCTAAGTCACAGTTTCATCGGAGCTTCCATGAAGCATTGATTTGCACTTTGAAAATTTCTCTTAATTTCTAAATGTATTTATTAGAAAAGGAGTTTGTAACACCTCAGGAGAAATTAATTTTATAAATGTTTGCTCTAAAAGTTCAAATTTGTAACTTAAAGTGTTATGTATTAAAATTGTATAAATTTGCATCATTATATAAATAAAACCTACATAATGAACGCCTAAATTCAATACAGGTAGTGCAGATGAAGAAGATGAGAATGCTGACAATCGAAATATAGATGAAATTAAAACACTAATTAAAATAATTGAAAACATAATGGAGAAGACTTGGGATAAACCGGATTCCTTGAAAGTAAAAGATCTAGAAAATTTAATGGTAATGTATACATTTTATTGCTTTTGTTATTTAACTAAATCTTTTTATAATCGTTTTTGTTGTCTATAAAAATAGTGCGTAAGTGAATTAAATTAAATTAAATTAGGATGGTTCTGATGGTACTTTGAGACATTTCATTGAAAATAACTTTTCAAATTTTAAGTTAAGATTTTTAATACTTTAAATAACAAAAATAATTCTATTGTTTATTAAATATTAAATAACTCTAAATTTTACTAAATTTTATCAAGCTCATTATTTAACAATCTTTCAAAATTAAAAATTTATCCGCAGTCACAATCATTCGACAAAACGCCTTGGGACACTCTTAATACCCAGAGAAATTTAAAATGTAACTTCTTGTGTTCTTTCTCTTTTGGCAATATGGCAAAAATTTAAATATTGTTTGACTTTGGGTTTGAGAAATTACTCTACAAAAAAATTACATTTTAGTGTGTTTCAAGAAAGCATTAAAGGCCACAAGGGGTGTCAAAAGGGCGCTCTAATTAAAGCTCAAAAATTGTTAATTTTGTAAAATTAACATTTTAGGAATACAAACTTAAGAATTTGTATTTCTAAAATAAGAATAGAAACGGAATGAAAGAATAAGAAATAAGGAAAAAAGGGATGAACTACGTTGAAATTTACGTTGAAAAAGCATTTTATGCACAAAAAACTTTCAGAAGATCCTAAATGCTAAAAAACTTTCTGAAGACTTTGATAAAAGATTTCATACGTCAGTTTCACTTGTGTGATTGTGAAAAGAGTGATTAGATTAGCCAGACTCCTAATCGTTTCACCACAAAAATCCTTTCATAAGTAAGAATAATTAACGAACAAATGTAAAAAATGGTCAAGATCTGTTCAGAAAAGGATCATAGGTAGACGTTTACAACGCAAGGATCAAGTCGTTCTTTGTGGCTGAGAGTAAATTCAATATTTTCCTATTAAATGGTTGTTTTGATCTCTGGCGAGAAAAAAAAATGAACACTTTAATATTAAGTGTAAAGTAGCACTGTGAAAATGCACCTGTAGGTAGGTAAACTGCTTTTTTTATTAATATCATAATGGCCATTTAAAATAAGCGTTGAAAAAAAAGGAACTTGCAAACCAAAATGTGTATCAAAAACTGCTAACTAATGATCCTAAATGAGCCGCTTTAAATGTGCGCCTATGATTGCTCCTGTGATTGTCCTGAATTGATCAAAATGGCATCCCACTCGAGTTGAATACAATAAAATATATTTTACAAAAATTAGAAGTAGGTGATATTAAATATAACATTTCATCAAAACCTGAACTGGAATATGTGATGGGAAAAGAATGGAAGAATACTGCTGAAAAAATTGAAAACAAAAATGTGTTTATATAATGCCAAATCAGTTGAAATACTTAATTAATAAGATAATACTTAAATAATATAGATCGCCATTTTTTGAATTGATAGTCATTCTATATATTTTATTTCATTCTTTTGTTTTATATATAGAGAGAAAGAGAGCGAGATTAGAAACTGAAGACTATTTAATGAATAAAAATTATTAATGTAGCACAAAATTCTGCGAAATTAATTAATTAAGAAAGATATAAGATATAGTTTAATATGAATATCAACCAAGTGTGGCAAATTATCCAACAAGAAGGCACAGACTAAAAATGTTAGGGCGCAAATTATATCTTCATGACTCCTTTTTAAAATTTCTTAATAATTCTTAAATTACCTTAATTTTTTATTAATGTCGTCTCATTTAATTATATTAAATTTTAATTTAAAAGAGAATTTCTGTGATTATTTTGTTTTGTAATCCTGATATAATTCAAAAACATGGTTCGACTGATAATTTTTGGTCTGCTGCTTGACAAAGGAATTATCAATTATTATTTATTGTTAATTATGAAACCTTAACATTTAATTATAATTATTTTATTTTTTCATTAATTTACTTTTATTTCAGTTATGTTTTACAAGTTTTTCATCAATTGCTTTTAATTTGTGCCATCGGATAGTTTGCAAACTTTTTTTTATTAATTCTATATATATTATGTTTTCCTTTTGTGTACAAATATACAGGGTTATCCAAATTAAACTTCCCCAACTCAGAGGCCTGTGCAGAGTGTTGTATGGGTCATAATGTGATGAAATTTTAAAAACAGACACTTCAGATCATGCGCTCGAAATTTATTAAACAAAAAAAAATTAATACAATAATTTGTCGATAGGTGGCGCTGCAGATCAACAAGACATTCTACAAATGTTCTATATGTGTGCCATGGTTGTCCACAACTCTTTCCATTCGCAAAGTAGGGTGTTCCACAGCGTAACGCAGTAAGTCTACATGAATTCCACGAACATGTCGAATAATTGCGTCTTTCAGATGTGCCAAGGTCGCTGGCACATCTTTCAGATGGCACATCTGCAGATCTTTCAGATGTGCCAAGATCGGTAGACCCGATCCTTTAAGAATCCCCATAACCAAAAGTCGCATGGCGTGAAATCAGGCGAGTGGGGAGGCCAAGCTGTAGAGAAACATCGGCTGATCACACGTGCATCGGTAAAAGTTGCCCGTAACACCTGTTGAACGCCACGAAGAATATGGGGAGGTGCATGCATCATCCTGCATAAATATCGTGTCCTGGAGGGGGCCACTTGTTGCAGTTCAGGGATCACAAACGTTGTCAACATGTCCTGATACAGTTTTCCTGTGACAAAGCAGGTTTTGAACCCTGTTGGAGTCACCTCTTCAAGAAAATAAGGCCCAATGACGAATGTTGCAGTGAAACCGCACCATACAGTAACCTTTGGAGGGTTCAAGGGCACTTCATGGATTGCGCGTGGGTTTTCACTTGCCCAAATGCGGCAATTGTGCGTATTCACTTGACCATTCAGGTGAAATTGGGCCTCATCCGTCCAAAGGATGTTCTACGGCCAAGCAGCATCGACTTCCAATCTGGCAAGGAAGTGCAACGCAAATGTTTCCCGAACTACAGGATCCCCGTCGGACAGCTGATGATGACTATGGATTTTGTAAGGAAAATAACCGAGGATTCGACGCATCACACGCCAGACGGTCGTATAGGGCATATCAACAGTACGAGAAACAGTTGGCACTCTGACAACACCATGTGGCGATTGGCTAGTGGGGGTCCATGACCGCCAAAGCAACGTCTTCTACGCGTGCAGATTCCACAACCTGTCGTCCTCTACCTGGTAAAATTTTCAGCTGCCCCGTTCTTTCGAACTTCTTCATCATGTCTCGTAGAGCGCGTGGTGTCATTGGTCCTCGGCGTAAGATCTTCAGCCGACGGAATGCCCTTATCGCAGCACAGGAGTTCTCTTCATTCTAGTAGAAAAGTTTCACTAACAGAGCTTTGTGTTTCAAAGTCGCCATTGTGCATCAGCGAGCTGGAAACATCTGCCTGTGCAAGGCCTGTCTTCCACTTTTGTAGGGCTCGTCTTTTGGATACGTTGCACAGAAGCTTTATTTCTGCAAATCACGCTGCTGCAATAGACACATTACTAGTGTTACAGCGCCACCTATCGGCAACTTCTTGTACTAATTTTTTTGTGTAATAAATCTCGAGCGCATGATCTGAAGTGTCTGTTTTTAAAATTTCATCACATTATCATACACAGGCCTCTGAGTTGGGGAAGTTTAATTTGGATAACCCTGTATATATATATATATATATATATGCATAAATGTAATTAATATATAAATACATGGGATTTATTTTACTTAAAGAATATGACTGCAAAAATCATTTAGCCAATAATAATCTTAAATGTTGCAAATGAAAATCATTAATTAACGAATAGAAATAAAGAACTATCTAACTTCTATACTATAATCTAAGCATTCTTCTCAACTTCTCCGTAGTACTGAAGTGTTGTCTGTCGCTTCTCAGTTGTACTCGAATTAACACTGTATAAAGCACTAATGTAATGACTCGAAAACAAGAAAAGCCTTGGGTCATGTTTACGTTTTATTCAAGAATGTTTTGTTACGATTAAAGAGATGTTTTCACCTTGAAAACATACAGGTGCTAACTGCTAATACAGGTGCTACATAAGAGGTGCTACACTTTAGAACAGGACGAATGAACATAAAATCATTAATCGTATTCTAAGTCATCCACTTTAAATTAGCATTATAAATATATATGTGTGCCTATTCATGTAATATAAATATCGAAAAAGTCATTAGGAGCTTTAGTTACTTAAATAGTGACTTAAAAGTTATATTTTAATGTCTACTCAAATGAAGTGCAAAACGTTGCGTAAGCAGTCTCATGTCAGCTGCGGATGGAAAGAGTTCTAAAAAATGAAATCTAAATTTCCATATGCTGCTCGTACAGAAAATTATTAATTAAAATTATTAATTATTAAGTATTCGAGGGTGAAAATATGTTAAGGAAGAAGGAGTCAAATCAAAATGTTTCTGTATAAAGTCGGGAAATTTGATGCCTAAATTATCGAGGATCAGTTTCTAATATTTCATTTAAATTTCACTAACAGTTACTATGCATTTTAGAGCTTTTATTATGGCTCGTGTCGTTACATATTCATTCAGCCTAAAGTTTTATACAAATTTTTGTAGCAATTTAAACTAAGGGGCATGGTTTAAGAAGAAGAACCGTGAACGGCATTACTTGTTGCAGAGAATTTTGGTTCTTGATGCCGTCATCGGCCTTTTCTAGCGGGTGGAGCTGCATGATTAAGTGCAAATTTTTATAGACTAAACTGTCCACCGAAGTTATGTTGTCGCTGCAAGTAAGAACTGATAATGTAGCTGATTATTTTATTACATGTTCCAGCCAATAACTGAAAGTCAATTGACTCTTAAGTCAAGGAGACTTACCGTATCTTCCGGCGTATCATGCACCTGTAATTTCAAATTAGGCATTTTAATTTTTAAGCACATTTGCCGTATAACGCTCAACCTTTTAGTCGCAAAGAAAGCTAAAAGATATATGTGCGATGCTGTTACCCTTTAAAATCATTCTTTCGAATGCTTTGGAACAATAGTATATTGAACTGACAAGCGATAAGAGGAACAGTATGGGCGGGGAGAAAATATTTGAGGGAGTAAATAATTCTCTTAAGAAGTTGGGTTGTATTCAGTGCAGATATGTACAAGAATACTATTTGAGGGTTTCGAGAAAAGGGAGAAAACATTTGGGATACGAATGTACTTCTAGCCCTAATGAATTCTTGGAATTAGGAGTGGGAAGTTTTCTCTTTCTGTAGTCAAGAAATTTTATAAAAACTATGTATATTTTAAAGATAGAAGTACTGCTTGTTAAATATCGCTTAATTCAGAATTTGTACCTTAAAGATAATGAATAATTGAATGAGCGATTGCCGATTTTCTATGAATTTTACTAATATACAGGAATACCTTGTATAGTGCGACATCACTCAGTGTTGACCCCGCTATAGTATGCTTAGTAAATTTGAATAATAAATTTCACTCAGTACTGATTGATTGTGGAGTTCGGAAAGATTTTGTTACAAAATAATGCAGCTTAAATATTCCCGCTAAAATATATACTCCCAGCATTGATGTTGACTGGTCATTAGCGCATGCGCTGTCGCCGAGAGACGTGGCAGACTCGTAGAGCGAACTTACACTCAGTCTCTACGATAGTCATATCGAATGATCGTTTGTCATTCTCGGATGGAAAATAATTCGATCTTTTTTAATGTTTACTTGTAACTCCTTCCTAAATCCATTTGTAACCAATGAGAAATATGTAAATAGAATTTGTTTCTGAAATATGTAAATAGCATTTGCTCACCATCTTATTCGCACACCTGATTCCCTCATTTTTAATTTTTACTTGTAACTCCTTCCTAAATCCATTTATAGCAAATGGGAAATTTGTAAATAGCATTTGCTGTGTAAATAGCATTTACTTTAGCTAAAATACAATTGATCTAGTGTTGCTTTTAGTAGTAAATTTGGATCATGCCAAACGAAATATGGTGCTGGTTTCAAATGCAAAGTCATTCACTTTACGAAAGGAAATGGAAATCGGACTGCAGCAAGGATGTTTGGCATTGATGAAACCTCTATACATGAATAGTAGAAAAATGAATTAACTATAATTAACATTCCAAATAATGCATGAGCTTTACAGAAAGGAAACAAAATCGCTTATCCTAGAAGAAAGTGTTACAAACTGGGTTCTAGAAAATCGCCAAAATATCCAGTAACGGCGTTCAGGTACATGTAGAAATAAAATTTTTGTATGCTCATCTTTTCCTTATTTTTAATTCTATTATTTTTATATCCGACGGATAACGCATTTCCTTAACTTTAGATCTCGTTTTTTGTAATAAAAGTGAGTGTTATGCGCCGAAATATACGGCAAATTTTGTGTTTTAACATGTTTTATGTTAACTCACCAGCAGTGAAAAAATAAAGTTAAATAAATATTTTAATTTCTATATCTTTTTTTTTCATAATCAGATTCAAGGAAAAGTCAATAATTCGCCATCACGGTAAGGTACTGTTAAAAGCTAAGTGACTGGTAGAGGCATTTAATTAAATAGAAAACCCTTCCTCTATGGCTATAACTTTTTTCCAAGAATATGTTTTTTAATGGGTTCTTTTATAATTTCTTTGAAGATTGCGTTTTTCATAATATTTATAATTTATTCCCACAGGCGATACAAGATTTGACAAGCAACCTCTTGGATCAAAAGTACGAAACTGGATGGCAAAGTATACAAAACGTAAGTTCATTAATTCTGAAGTCATTTATTACGAGTTCATTATACTATTGATACTAATCGGACTGTAATTTACTGTATGGCCATTTTTACATACTAGAAGATCAGTAGTAAAATGAATTTTCCTGTCATGTTCTGTAACGGATGGTGAGACTTCTTGTAGAAGAAACTAAATCTTGTAATCAAGAAATTATCTCTAAAGTTACTAACCTGTTATAGTTGTATATCTCTGAATATATTTAAAGAAAGAACAACAAAAGTAACCTCTGCCTCTATTACATACCTATGAGGTCTAAAATGCCTACATACATAATGAGGTTTTAAGAGTACAACAAGCTGTACCTTAAAATGTTCTCTCTCTATTTTTTACGAAATATCTAAAAATCAGATTAAAATTAATTAACGTGAGTAAATATTATCCCAGCATTTCAAGAAATATTAAGGTTAAATAAAGAAATAAATAAATTCTATACTTAAGCTGAGAATTTAGTCATATTTTTATTCAACTTTATAAGGTATTTTACTTTATAATTTATTATTTATAAGGTATTTTACTTTATAATTTATTATTTATAAGGTATTTTACTTTATAATTTATTATTTATAAGGTATTTTACTTAAGGTACAACTTTATAAGGTCTCCCGCCATCTTATCATGCCTTTGTAGTGTGGTCTGTACGCTGGGCGCGTATTTTAGAGGTCCGTGGTTCGATTCTCGGCGAAGGCGTTTCTCATTTTACACTTCTGCTTCCAAAAAATACCTAATGTCTCTACAACATGACTAAAAAACCAAACTTTTATCATATTGAATATTGAATTACTATTATATTTGTATTATGCACTACTTACTGCAGGTAACAATGTCCTATACAGCACTTTCTCTCTTCTTCTACATAACGAAGCGAATTTCGTTTATAAAATACGATCAAAACAAATAAAGTTTTCATTATAAAATATATGTGGAGATCCCTATCGATTTTTAACATTACTATGAAAGAATAAAAATGGCACGACACATTTATGAATTCAAAGAATCTATTTTTTATTTATACATTATCATCTAAACGACCGGACACTTGCTGGTTCAGCGTTCGTAACAAATTATGGCCTTTTTCCTTGGCCATCTAATCCTCTCATCATTCAAAATGTTGTTTAATGTGCATCATAAGAGAAAAACTGATATTATACCCATAAAGAAGGGGAAAACGCAACATCCATATAGCCAAGTCTTACATCGGTGCCAAAACCACACTCTGTGTTCCAGGTTACCAGTCAGCCTCTTAAGCCCTCAACGGCAGGTAAATAAATTTTATGAAAACTGTGCATATTTTAGAGATAGAAGAAATGCTTGCTAAACATCACTTAAGTCTGCTAAACATCACATAAGTCAGAATATGTAATGAATGAATAACTGGATTGCCTATCTTCTATAAATTTTACTCATATACAGGAATACTTGGCATAGTGCGACTTCACACAGTGCTGACCCCGCTATAGTAAGCATAGTAGTTTGAATAATAAATTGGATTTTGCTGCACGGACACCGGATACTTGACAAAACGAAACAAGTAGGCTGATATGGCCATTTTATTTCGAGGAAATAAAAGAAAAATTCGTAAGGAAAACTCCATGGATTCTTGGATCCATGAAGTTTTTATTCGGGAATCCATGGATCCAAAATATCAGTAGGAGACTGCATAGCCTTTTGTGGCTAAACTGGGATCCGTATTTCATTTACAAACGTCTCAGAGAGGTGAATGTCATATTAACTCGTTCGTTAAAATGATGAATTGTTGACGATAATTTTTTTTTTTTTTTTTTTTTTTTTTTTTTTTTTTGTAAAGGGTTTTTGCCAAGAGAATTTTAATGTTTTAGTATAACGTTTAGATCAAAAGGGTTTAAATCTTTCCAAAAACATATTTCATAATATTTATATGTAAATATAGCAAATTATTTTCTATGTCATATATAATTATTATGAGTTAGAAATTAAAGGGTGTTTCAGTAACTTAGTCTGAAATCTTAAATTCATCTTTTTCGAAGAATTCAGAAAATTACTTACACAGTTTTGGCAATAAACTCTTGTACTATACTGTAAAAGGCAAATCAGAATCGATTAATTTATAGAAGGTTAAGCATATGTGGCTGTAAGTTCCTTATAGACAGAATCCAATTATTACGTTTCTCAAAATACGGATAGTTTTAAGAAAATATTATTCGTCATTATGGTGGAATGATTCTTTAAATTTAATAAAAGATCTCTTTTAACGTGGCTCTAGCAGGCCATTACTCGTATTAGTTAACGAAATAGTCATTATATTTTTGTAAATTAAATATGAAAAGTTCTAAACCTTGTTTTTAGGAATAATCGCATTCTCTTATGCATATGTTTACGGTGTAAGTGGTATGCACATCCATCTACGTAACAACTGGAAGTTCCGTGTTTCGAATCTCAACGAGAGTACAACTAAATTCTCATGTTTTATGGCTCAAATAAATAAAAGAAATCTCTACAACTTTTAAATGTAGTTAATGCAAAATATCCTGGTTTTGTAAATTAATAATATCGAACTGTATGTAATTTCCCTTATTAAACTCATAGCTGGCGCACTTAAAATTATCATTTGCTCCTTATCTTTACAAATATCGTTCACATAAGAGGTTGGAATTTTTTTGCCCTTTTGGCGGGCACTTAGTCTACATAGGCTTGACCACTACTAAAGCCAGAAGCCGTGACCACTTTATTGTGGAAGCACCTAATAAGTGGGCCACCGTTACCTCCTATGGAGGGATGGAAAATTACAGCCATTTCTCTAGGATTCGAACCCGCGCCCTTAGTATCGCAGCAAACTCCTCTAGCACTATATCGTCTGGGTGGCTGTAATGTTTCCCGATTAAATTAATATGCTCTACTGGGTCAACTAAATTTTGATTTCATACATATGAACGCTTCTACTTGTAATGTCGAGAGTGCTTTCATAAATTTCTGTACTTAATTTTTTAAAAAAATCTTTGCGACTAGAAATATGCATGTATGATCAATAATTGTTGCAACATATCTCACTTATCTGATAGTAAAATTACAAGCTTACGAATTTTATAGTAGAGTATGGTTGTATCTGTCGTTGGTGACAGAATGACTACTTCCACTTCCGTCCAAAGCTTGAATAAAAACTCCCTCGAAAGACGGGTTCAGCTGCCTCCCGCTCCTCCTTTCCTACAACACACCACTCGAGAAGGCTTTCGGCTCTACATGCATTTTAAATGCCTCCATATAACAAAGAAACACCACAGTTACTTACAGCCAAGCCGCCTCCGTGATTCGAACTTGACCTAAGGATACGGCAGCCAGCAACGCTGAGCAGTATATCTATCAGGGCGGCGAGATCTATATTTAAAGAGATGATGCAGCTTCTGAGAATATCAATTGGAATTTTTAATTTCTTCAAATCGTGTAATCAAAAGCTTCAGAGCCACATGAAAATGAAGTCTATCTCGTACTTCATCGAAGACTGTGGATTGTAATCTTTAGGCTCTGCATATTTGAACGTTTGGAGTGTGAGGGATGAATCAGTTAATTTTGTCCTTATCTGTAGTATGTTTGAGTTAAAAATGGCTTAAATACTTACGTTTCTTTCGAAGGAAGGTTTACTATGTATAGTTTGAAGTAAATGCGATGTAATGGGATAGAAGAATTCTTGAGACAACAAGGCGCAAGCAATGATTCTTCGGCTGATCTCCCATCAGTGGTTGGAGTCGATGAACAGTGCTAGTTCGACTGGAGTTCGAATCCTTACAAACGGATTAGGTGTATGGGCGTTTTCGTTGTTTTGGTCATGTGTAACGAGAATGAGAGCCAGTTTCCCTTAAAACGAAGTCATCCTTACTCTTAGGCAAATAGTCTCCGTGTGCTTTTCCATAACTAAATAAACCAAATCAAACCTGTCTGCAGTAGTTAGGCTCCTTCAGGCAAATATGCTTATGAATATGATTTGCATCTCAATATTCAGTTTTTCTGAGCACAGTTTTCATATGCAGCAATATACACTTTATCTAACAAAGTATATTCACACGTACATATCCATACACAGAAAAGAATATTATTAAGGATACTATTATTATTATTATTATTAATGATTAAATTAATATTTTAGCAACACACAGCAGAAAAATAGAGCAATATCCATACAATTATTACAAATTTGTTCATCTGGTAAAATTGGTATGAGTTTTAATTCACACATCCTTTACAAACACAATTTACTAACCTACTTTTCCCCAGGAAAGCAATCTTTTCTTAAAAATACTATTTCAACAAAAATTTTAAATGATTAATTATTAATTATTCAGTTTTCATAATTGACAGCAAGGTAAATCGTCGATCGACTTCGTTAATCAAGTGAGTGCGTACCAGCTTCAGAAAGCAAAACAGACAGATACTGGAAAAGAACCCTTGAAATTGATGGTTAAATCAACTAATATCGGTAAGTTTATATTCATCAAACGTTTATTAAAACTATTATGTATACCAATGTGATACCAATGTGAATTATAAATAAAAATTAACATAATTTGTAATAATTCAATTAAAACAGTAATCTGAGGTTAAATGTTTTAAAATTAAATAATAAAGTAAAATTAAGTTTTATTTCATAGTCGAGATTACTTTTTTAATGGCTGCTAAAAAGCCCTACAGATTTCAGGAAAGCTTCACTTTCTTGCTTGCTAATTTATGTTAAGCTTGAAATAGAAATGACTTCAGTTCCCTTTACAATTTTCCTAATATTCGTATTGGATTTTAATAAAAAGTTCCATTGCCAACTGAAATCGTATTCTTTGAAAATGTCTGAATCACTAACGTTATGTCATTTAACTTGGATTAATTTAGAAATGGAGATGTTTAGAGATTTATTATAAGCAGTTACTATTTTTAGGACAGAAAGCGGAAATAGTCAAATTAAAATGGAGAGTTAAGAAACTATTGCAAATTAAAGTTAAAATTTTTATTTATATATTTTTATCTTATGTTATAAAAATACATTACATGACTTTATGTTTTATGACGATTCTTCGAAAATCTGCAAAACCGTGCTCTTTTTAGTTACAGATATTCGCAGATCCATGTTATACGACGTCTTAGCTGCAGATGAACCAATATCATTTCCTCCTGATCCTGCGGAAGAAGATGGTGATGACTACGAAGATAAAGAGCGAAAAAGAAGAAAAAGAGAGACTAATGAGGATGAGGATAAAGATGAGGGTGAGGATGAAGATGAAAATGAAAAAGAAGAAGAAAGTAAGGGCCGAGTAGTCATAACTAAAGAAGTCTACGGCGATTTAAACAAACGTAAGTAAACTTAATATCGGTTTTGTAAATTGAATTAAAATAGTTCACATTTGAGTTAGATAACAATATCACTTTTTATAATGCTATACAAAATAATAAACATTAAATCATAGAAATTAATGGAAAAGTAAATTTTATTGTCAAATACCTATATGATATTTTATTCTCTTTATCAAGTAAATCTTTGCAAAAAATAATTAAGGTGTGCGAAAGTTAATTTTAGTTAAAGAAATACGAAATTGTCTTCGTAAAAAAGGAAATGGAATTTCCATAAAATTATTTATTTTTGAAATTGTTTAAAGTTTTAAAATTATATATGGATTGAGTTTTCATCCCCGAATATTTTAAAATGTTAAATAACTAGATGCTTAATTTTAATATAAAATGGTCCCCTTGATAAAAGTTAATAACATCACACTTTTAATTTTTTTTCACTGCTTTGACTTGTTTTGGAATTTTTAACAGTAAATTTTCTTGCAAATGTTAGACATATTACAACTTCTTGCTTTTTTCCCCTCTATATTAAAATTAAAGCGAAAGTTGTCATATTAAATCTATTAAATGGTTTTGCTATCCGTTGATGATTCAGTATCGTTAGATCAGTGGTAACTTTCCTTTTTTTTAGATGAAATAATATCTCGTATTGAAATAAAATTCTATCTTTATAAATAAGACCTCTATGGGAAAAGTTGTAAAAAATAAAACCTGTCGTCCTACTCATTCATTGTCCTAAAAGATTCAGTTGGAAATTTTACTTAAATACAATTGCTATTAGATTTTTAAATTTTTTACTGAAACTGTTATTAATTGTTTTTTAAATTTTTACTGTAATTGCTCTTAGAATTTTTTGAAATTTTCTCTCAGCTTTTATATCTGATGTAATGAATTTACTATTTTAGTGGACAAAGTGGCTTTCACTGGAAGTTCTTACAGCTATCTGGATAGGCTTTCACCTTTGTGGAATAAACAGACGTATGTAATTTATAAGCGCTTAGAAATAGTATATGTAAATTTACACAATTTTATTTAAAAACATAATACAATACATTTGATGAGGTATGCACATATAATGCATTTATTATTTGATGTAAATGTGAAAATCTGTTCCAGAGACTTTTTTAAATTAATATATTTACTGATTTTAGTTCTATGTAAAAAGTAATTAAACGTGAAGGAAAACTTAAAATTCCTCAAATAGCAGAATACTGAACGCTGATCATAATGGCTTGATAAGAATATTATTCAAGACCATCATCAAATGCAACTTGCGCAGATAACATTCTTTGATTTCTACAAGTGATTCTTAATCTCTTATTAAAACCGCATTTATTAACTCAGTTACAGTTGATTCTGAATCGCTTTGTTATTAAAATTCTAGCCTTGATCCGGTAATGGTCATGCAAGATATTTCAGACATTCTTTTCTTAAGTTTTAAACTATATAAAAAAATAGTTTTAAAATAAGTGAGCTGTGAGTTTGCTCGCTAATGAACGAAAATATAATAAACTTTACAAAATGATTATTTTCACTTTGAAAATGTAACTACAAATAACTCTAAGTAAATGAGAAAATAATTATAAATCACTCGAAATAACGCTGAAAAATGATTATGATCCTGGAGTGACGAATACGTTACACTAATGATTCAATACTTTTCTAATGCATAGGAATTAATATTTGTTATTTGAAGATAAAATTTATAGGAATAAGATTCAGTTTCTGTCAAAACTTCCATCTTGGAGAAAATAAACCTTACAAAAAAAAGTAGGCTTTCTTGTGCCTTTTCTTTGTTTAATAAGTTATCTAGCTTCTTAATTAACATTTGACTTTATTAGTTATTTACATCAGTGATTTCTAAAAAGTGGGTAGCGTGGCCCGACAATCGGTCGAGAGATATCTTTTGATTTGTTGGGAATTTTAGAATTTTTTCGCTGTATAGTTATACCTACTTACTTTAAGTTATTAATTAATTCATGAGTATTAATTAATTGTTCATTATAATAAGCATTTGTTTATTATTAACTCATTATAACACCATTTTCCTTTCCTTCTTCTTAACTTGAGAACAAATGAGCGCAAGTTACTCGCAATACGTCACAACTACTATGTCAATGTGAGTCGCGGTAGTAAAAAGTTTGCGAAATACTACAGAATGATTATAGATTATATTTTCAAAGAATTCAGTTATCTATTTAATACTCACCCATTATAAAATCCCAGTTTTAAGACTGTTATCTCAATTCTGAATTGGCAAAATTGAGTTTTTTATCTATACAAAGATAAAGATTTCGCTTAAAATGAAAACAATTTCAAAATAAAAAAAATTAAGAAGCACTAATTAAGTAAAAAATTACGCTAAATTAGAGCAAATTAATTGAAGTTAGGTTTTATGCTTAACTATCATTCTCGAGGGCAGTTCATTTTAAGAAGTAAACAATTTTAGCTACAATTTTTTGTTCTTCTTACTTGATCCCGAAAAAAGAGAGATTTACGTCAGTCGTTTTTTCTGCTTAATTTAAAATTTTTATATTAGTACTTGTTTCTTTCGTAGATATTTATTAAAAACATGCATTATTACAGATCAAAGTACAATCTAGAAAACGCTTTATATTAGGACATAATAAAGGCCTTAGAAACAAACACAGGTGTCAGATGTTTCTCAAATTTTCTAGATGATTTCTCAGAACATTATCTAGACAAATAAATGGTATGGTGACTATGGTGCGCTAATGGAGCGACTCCATACAGTGATTGGTAGTTGACAGGTTTGCGTTTTGGTTAGGCTGCATATATAGAACTAAAAATACATTTGTTATATATCTCTGAGAAGCTCTTTTAACCATATTGTAGCAACAATTGACAATTCATATTGAACACATAGAAAAGATAAATATTGTTTCCTTATGTGAGAATCTTGCTAGTGGCAAGAATCTCTCAAGTCGGGAGTTTCAGAGCATTCTGATATCTTGCTCTGTCTGAAACCAATTTGCAGACTGAATTAGTCATACCCTTTTAATTTTTCGGTTGCGTTTCACGTCGTCTGACTCGTTATGGTAGAAGGCTTAATTAGAGGAGCTAAAAGAATCATTGGATCTTCGGTTCCTTACATTCGAGAGATCCTGATGACAGACGCACTGTAGATCGCTAAAAATCCCTTGGCACTGGTTGTGAAGTTGTCACTCTTGTAATGTCAAGTGAATGCGTTACTCAACGAGTTTTTGCTCCTGCAATGTCAGAGTATATCGTCTCACGACTGGTAAGAGCTCAAAGCGTTCGACCGCGAGGGACTGGGCACATGAATTTATTTGTATAGTCCGCCGCGCAAGCATTGTCCTTGTTAGTCTGTTCATGGTTTAAGTAGAAACTAAGGTAAACGAAATTAAATCCATTGAGAAACTTCTGTTGTGAATCCTTAATTGCTAAGGAAACAAGATGTATAAAAACAAATAATAAGTTTCGGTTGTGAACCTCTAGAAAACAGATGTAGAATTCACCAGAGATTCCTTATGAATCGCCATCCACATTTTTTTACTTATCTTTCAGACCTTACTTTAACAGTTAACTTAAATAATTAGCTATCTGAAGTTACAGATTTCCTCCGAATAAAAAATAAACACTGGAACCAAAATTAAAGAAATAATTTTAAAAAAGTATAAAAGAAGTCCATACCTATGATTAGAAAATATATAAATCTAGCAATTTTATTTTCGTTTCCTCGAAATATTTATGTTGTTTGAATCTCTTTTAATGCAATAAAAATTATTCAGGCTAAATTACTATGATTTTTGCGTTGTTTCAAACACTTTGACAGCGTTGATTTTTCTTATTCTTTTAGTGGAAATTTTACAACGTACGTATTTATAGACAGCGAAATATTATCTGCTACAGTTGATCCTAATGCAAGTTCCACAGCCTTGGAAAAAGAACCCATATTGGTAACTCTGAAACACAAAAGACAGGTAATACTCTAAATCTGGTATTTGCAATTTACACGTTTTGTTCTGTTTGCATTTAATATGACAGTAACAAGTGAGGCGATCATTGATGAAATACCTTAATACTGAATGTCATTTATTACGCTAAGGTGGTGTGGGGTGTATTTAATTATGGCGAAGCACACTAGGGCTATCTTCCTAAAGGGAGGGATGCCTTCGTGGAGGACTTTCTAAGGGGAACTGGCTCGTATACACGTTACACGTAGGGAAAACCACGAAAACACCCATGCAGCCGGCCCGTTCGCGGGATTCGAACCTCGGACAGAACCACCAGTGTTTAGCGAGTTTACCGCTCGGCCGCTGGTAGGCTTATTACGCTAAGGTAAAATGCTTTCTTCAGTTTGCATAACTTTAATTTTAAGCAAATGTATTCTTCCTCATTTTTTTTTTTTTTTTTTTTTTTTTTTTTTTTTTTTTTTTTTTTAAATTTCAGCTCGATTTCTCTACTTTCAGGGTAACTATAAACCAATTCATTGGCACTGAATTTGGTTTTAATAATTATATGTCTACGTAAAATATTGATATAAATAGTGACATAATTTGATAGGAACACCAGCAATTTTAGCGTTGATGTAATCATAAATTCGTAACACATATTTTGGTAATTTAGTTGTAGAGACATTAGGATATTTAAAGCCAGAGACGTGAAAAATGTAAAGCGCCCTAGCTCGAACCTGAACCTCTCAAATACGCGCCGAGTGTACTACCGTTACACACACTACTACGTAGGCATACAGAAAGGAGGGAGAAAATTCCTTATATACTCCCCCATTTTATAGAGATTAAGGGAGCAAATCCTGGTGGTGATGAATCAATAAACACCGCTTTCAGTTCGGGCGCCATTGTAGAGTCATTGGGATTTTTTTTAAGTAGGAACACGAAAAATGAGCTATGCCTTCGCCAGGACTCGAACCTAGACCTCTCGAATACGCGCCGAGTTACACCACGAAGGTATATAGAAAGGAGGGATAAAACACCTTATACAGTTTTACTATAAATCTCACATTTTTTTACTCTAGGGCTTTTCTTGAGACTCGAATGTACAGCCTATTAAATTCTACATTCAAAGAAACTGCAGATTTAATTAAAAACAATGCTTTATTTCAGGGTACTTTCACCTTTAAGTGTACATTTTCAAAACTCTTAAAAGAAATTACAGGTTTAATTGGAAACGGCTTTTTTTCACGCTAATTTAAATGCAAAAAACTACCTGTGCTCCGGTAACATTCAGTAATCCTCAGATGGGGGAAGAAAAGAAAAGGGGAAAAATACCCTAAATGAAAGCAAAGGGGAAATTTCTTAAATGTAAAGCAATCAAATGCTGCAAGTGCTCAGTGATGTTTATGGAAAAATGTGATTTGTAATTATGCAATTTTTTAAAAGTTTATGATTTTATATTTGTATTTAAAATTTATATGCAGATTCCAGTTTATAATTAAACTATTTTTCAGCTAAATAATTGCTATCAGCTTACTAATTTATGAATCACTAAGGAGTTTATGATACAGAATATAAAATCATTTATTCAAAATGTGATTAAGAAGCAACGACGTAAGAAATACTATATATTTTTGTGTAGATTTGTGCATAATGATAAAGAAAAGATTAAATTATTCATGACGTGCCTGTGAATTTATTTGTCTGGATTAGCTTACAACAAATATTTCTGTTGGATAGGAACACTTTTTATTTTATAGAACAGCGAATTCGCTCCTTAGAAACGATAAACACTTCTTCTAAATGTTTAATAAAATTAGATACCATTTTAAAAGCATTATTCGATATGAAATGTAAGTTGTAAGATTTTTAAAAACTATTCTTCAATCTTTTAAGTTTTTCGAAAAATATCACTCTGGTTTATTGAATAGACATGAGTACTTGTTTTAAGCAAGTAAAAATTCATGGAAGACTTTATATTATAACTATGCTATTCTAACGGTTCTTTTTGCCATTAAACAGGCGGAAAAGTTCCGATATGTTTTCTGATTGAAATTTTTACTTATTGATTGGTTTTATTTTTATTTTTATTTGTTCGTTTATTCATTCATTTATTAGGTGAAAGCATCAGGACGCAAACTATTGGCAGACAAGGATTTACAGGAAAATGGCGAAGTAAGTTTCAGTTCAGTTAAATTAATGCTTTCATTAATTTATTACCCCTTTTAAATTATTAGGTTTTTATGTGTCATGTGTGTGTTTTTATATGTCTATACATTTACTAATTAAAATAGTTATTTTTAACCTGGTCCGCAAGTGTGGCACATAGCTTAGGTAAAGATCGAAATAAAAAATATAAAGACATGGTTAAGGAATGTAAAAAATAGCTTATGTAAATTTTAAAAATACCGCAGAACTCTGAAAAGCTGTATCAACTAGAATCGCATATTATTAAGCATTGTTTTCATTTATTTATAGTGGTGAACTTATTGTCTTTTAATATTAATACATATTTAATACAATTCTTTTAATTAATATTTTGGAATCATTCGTTTACGCTATTTCAAAGCTAATAACGATGAGTAAATCATTTTTCTCAAAGTTTCAGAGACTTTGTCAAAAACTCAAAGACTCAAAGACTTTTGTCATTCATTATTTAAATTACATAATTTAACTGAAAATTCTGTGATTGGCTATTATAGAGCATTCTTTAAAGAAAGTGGTTTGCAAAGCATTTAAAAACTGTAATAAGTATCATATAGCATATGATATTATATTTCATTCTTCTCAGGGGAATAAGAATGCTACAATTGATCCATGGGTCTTCATCCATTTTGTAGATTGAAGTAGCTGCTTCAGTGGGCAGCTAAAAAATGGCTTTTGTCCTTCATCTTGTAAAAGCACTAGCCAAATTTAACGATATTTCTTCCCAATTAATTAAAATAATATTTGGTTTGAAAATGGAACGTTATATGTTCCTCCATTTTTAGATTTACTATCTAAAACCTTTTTAAAAAAATTGGTTATTTTCTGATTATCCGCACCACCACCAAAAAGTCGCAAACTGGCTAATGTTTTCGGCCAGCATTCATCAAATCTTTGGCGATTTATCAAGGAAACTGGCGTCTTTCCATAACAGGTACCCTTTAGAGAGATTCAAAACTTTCCGTTAATCTGATGCATTAAATGCAAAAGCCATTATAATTGTTAAAAAGCAAAAAACATTTGGTAATAAAACTCTTACCCTTTCCGAAAAAAACATTCTGTGTTTTTTTTTCTATTATTCTTCCCATGCACACAGCGATCTGTTTTGCTAAATATTCAGAGAATTGCACAGACTTGCCATTGCGCACGTCTGCGACGTGCATAGGGCAAAACAGATAGGCATACGTCGGTTTTCACACTTTTTGGTGCCACCGTGTGTTGCCACAGAACTATTTTCGCGGCATAGTGTATCATCTCATGAACACTTTTTCTCGAGTTTTCCGTGAGACCGTTATAATTAGAGAATACCAAAATTTGCATATAATTGTCTATGCTTTATTTTTTATTAGAAAAATTTCTTGATCCAAAATTTTAGTTAAAATATTTCTTTTCTAGTAATTGTTGAGCTATTTCTTATATATCATGTACTTTTCTTTCAGATTAGGAAGCGCGAGTGTGTCCTTTGGGATCCAAATATGGATATCAAAGGGTAAGAATTTTTAAAAACACAATCGGCTAACTGCTTTATAAATCAGTTTTGTAAGACTATCGAAACTCCTGCAATGCTGTTATAATGCTTAAAACTTGGTTGGTTTGAAAAATAGGTCGTTGCATCATAACGTGATTTTCAGTATTAATATAAAACTTTGAATATCCTGCTTCAGGACTGTTTATGGATCAGGAGTTTATTTTGTATAATATAATTTATAAGCGGATATCGTCTGATATTTTCTAATGATGTTTTATGCTCTGTACGTTAGTTTAATTTCTTGTAATATAAGTAATGACATATATGTTGTAATTTAACATTTTTAGGAGCAAAAGGAAAGGTGGCTGGAACCCCGAAGATTGTTCTGTCGCCAATTCTACAGCAGAGGAAACAACATGCCAATGCTCACGATTGGGAACATACGCCATTATGTCTAAAATAAGGCAGCCTTTTGTAAATATAATTATTTTGTAAATTTGTATATAACATTTTATAGAAATGGATTAGAAAGCAATATAAAAGTATTTAAAAAAGTAGCTTACAAATATATTAGATAACTTACTGTAAATGAATTAATTTGCTTTTAATGCTTAGTAAATTTAGGTGTTCATGGATTAGTATCTTTTTTTAATTCTAAAAATACTGCTAAGTAGATTTTTTAGCTATGTGAAGAAATCATTATCTATCAGAAATGAAAATCTGTGAGCATAATTTAATCACTTCTTTCTCACCTCTATTTTTTCTTAATTAATAATCAATTTGAAATAAATGCATATATTTTCACAGATGAATCTGCACCAAAGACTCATTATTGGAAATCCATAAAAATGATTTTATAAGAAAGTTGAAATATTTTAAGGTTTAACATACATATTCCGAACAGCTTGAAAGTTTTCTGTGTAAATTACATGTAAATACTCCATTTTTACTAGCTATGAGCATTGAAAAAGTAAAAAAAAAGAACTAAGACTGACTAGTAGTTGAAAGTTCTAAACGAATGGAACAGAAACAATAATGGTATAATTAACTTTACTTCTTGCTATACCTAATCAAAATATTAATTCATTCTTCATATTCGAATCTTACGCATCTCTGGTTTTGTTCAAATGTGTCTTCTATATGTCAGCATATTTAGAATCTTGTATTAATTCATAATTAGAAGTATCTATGGCTTTGGAAAGCCTGTAGTATTAAAACTTTTTCCAAATATTATTAGTGAAAATTATGTATGATGCATCCACGCATCGTTTCCAAATTTTCCTATTACATACTTGTCTACTTTGACTATTGTGTCTGTATGGGCTAAATTGTGGCTTTCTCTATCCACCCATTTTGCATGAAACTTTTGAATTCAGTCTTTTAAAGGTTCATTAAGTGAGACGTCAGGTGATTCTTAGAAGTTACGTTTTCAGCAATCACGGCTGTTCGACTTTTTAAGGTCTCTTCTTCATATTCTCTATATGGATGATTCCGTCTAATATACCCAGTCACGTATTTTCTTGCGAAATCTACTCGGCTTTTATTACACCTTTCCAAAGTATGACGTGAAAAACAAGGATACAAAACATAGGTGATGGCTAAACATACATAAGGAAATTTACGATTTTTACGATTACGATTTATTTACGATTTTATCCCCAGAAGAGCTCAGTGAAATAAAAACTATATCTGGAAAAGCTCATGAAATTTTATTATTAGCAGCAAAATTAAAACAGAAGAAATAAAAAATAACAAATTAGAATGATAACATGTTCATTATTAGATTTATCTATGGATTTTAACGTATTTTAAATGATGTAAAATTAAACACTGCATTATCAAAGAGAAAGTGATAGAAACGTTTCCCTTTATAAAACGCTTTTATCATAAAATTCAATAACAACTTCCTTCTTATTCTCAGTGGCCCCGGGCTTTTTTGTAGTTTCCTCATTTGTAAAGTGTATACGAGACAGTTTCCCTTAGAAAGTCTTCCACAAAGGCATCCCTCCCTTTAAGCAGATAGCCCCGAGTGTTTTCCCATAATTTAATAAACAAACTTAAACAAAAACATCTTACTGTCAGCTTTTTTGAATCATGAGTAAGCCTTTTCAAACCATGTAAATTTCAGTATGTAGAGAGATAGATAGATATATAGATATTGGTTTAATATTGTGATTAATCTCTCAATTTTCGATGGTCTTATATTCGAAACTACTGGAAATTGAATTAGCTTATTTATATCAAAAGTAATGTACGTTTCATCGAACAATGAAATGTTAAAGTTCAATCTTAGGTTGGATTAAAAAAATAATTCATAGCGCATACGAATTTCTCTTCATTTCTCCCATAGACCTTACTGTTATGTATCTTGCGTAACTGATATTTATACTTCCATCATTTCTCACTCTTCATCGCTTAGTTAGCACTTTATCGTTATTGCTCCCTTGTTTATTACCTCTTTATGCCAGGCGTTCATTCAAATCAATCACATTTTCGTTCGACGATGACAAAGTTTCGTCAAGATGCTCCTCGTAAATAAATATTGATTGCTTCATACTTTTCTTGTGTCATAATAAGGTTATTACTCCACAGAAAGAATAGAGGTAAATGACCGATTTTCGTTACTCTGAAATATCTTTACGTTATAATTCAATTAGTTTAATTTTATAAACCTAAATTCATTTCATTTTACTTAGATAACTTAATACCTGTACTACAATGGTATTCATATAAATCCCTGGCGAGATTTGTAAACTTCACCTTCATTTATAGTCTTATAGTTAATGCAAGTTTAGATATTTTACTTAAATTTGTAAGTAATGATAAGTGTATTTATTTCTATATAAATGTTGTTTCTGTTATTTTTTTCTTGCAGACGATTACACCCGAAGATGAATGGGTAAAAATCTGCAAATGGATAGGACATGGACTATCGATAATTTTGTTAATATTTTATATTTTTGTAATTGTCCTCAGAGGGTAAGTAAATTAGATTTATTTTTATTTTCTTTGCCCTTAATTCTAAATTTTAAAGGGAGTTGTCAAATATTTTTTTCCGTGAAAAGTTTCAAAAATGAATGATTTGTGAATGCAGTTAGAAAAGCATCAATCTAAGCTATTACGTAAGGATTTTAACTTATGTTGCTTTTAAATTGTTTTCATTATTCTTAGCTCTATTGAAATTTTACGTAAGTTTACGTATGAATTAATTTTTCATATTTAATTGTTTGGAAGCCTTACCTGTATAAATATACTAAAATCGTTTATTAAAAAATAAATTAAATTATATTATTTTAGTGTTTGCGATGTATATATAAGAAATTAAACATTAAAATCGACAAAATCCAGAATTATTGTTTAAATAAAATGATGTTGAAGCTTCGCAAAAGAATTAATTTTCAGTTATTAAGTTACCTAAAAAGGATTTTCTTAAAGATTCTTCTTCGCAATTAGCTATGGAAGATTTTTAAGGCATTAAAAATGTTAGTCAATTGATTAAACTGATCAGTCATTTCTGAACAAACCCAAGACAGAGAAAGCCAGTTTCAATGACCAAAAAAGATATCTTTATTTGAAGTATGATTTTAGTATTTTAAACAATAAGTATGGTCAGCCTTTTTATTCATTTGCTCACATGTTGCGATAAAGTTAAACCATTTAAAAACATATCGCTGTTTTGAGCGATATCGTCTTCTTTTAAAATAATTTATTTTAAAGAGTATGATTAGTAGTAATATTCAATACTAGAGCGATACAATTCTTTTAATATCTTACAGTATCAATGCTGTCATAAATACTGCCAATTTATACATGTGGTCTACATAAGGGATTTGTATAGCATTAATTATCGAATCTAACCTACCGTGTTGCTGAAATTATTCACAGTATTCCGGTATAGTTGTTAATGTTATAGATTTGAAAAAAATATATATAATTGCTCTGAATATGGGAAAATTTTCGCTTTAGTTCATATAAGCTCAGTTTTTTGCATAAATTTTCAGATATTTCCTTCCTTTCTAACGATGATATTATCCACATCAGCATAGTTTCATTAATTATCAGCATATTTTCATTAATTATCAGCATATTTTCATTCGAAATTTAAGCCTTCCTCCTTATGCTTACAGCCCATCAGCGGCCGAGCGTTAATGTCCCTGAGCACTGGTAATTCCAACTTGGGTTCGATTCCAGGCGAATGGGGAGGCTCTATGGGCGTTTTCGGGGTTTTGCCATGTATAAAGACGCATAATAGACAGTTTTCTTTAGAAAGTCCTTTCACGAAGGTATCTCGTTAGGCAGATAGTCCTATTGTATTTTGGCATAATCTCAATAAGTCAAACCAAACCAAACCGTATACTTACATACGCAACATTTTCAAAACATGACCCATTTAAAATTCTTCGGGTAATTTGATTTCACGGATCATTTCTCAAGTAGGAAATGCAGCTAAAATAGAAACACAGAAATGTTTTAATAAATCAAACATTTTGTGCTAGTCGTGGATTTGCTAAAGCCATAATATGTATATTTCATTATTGAAAACGCTTCTGATCCCATGAAAGTTTCTTTAGGCCGATGGAGAGGCACTAGCAAAACTGATATGAATGTTTATAAAACCTGTGATATTTGCACATTGCGCTATGTTTTCCCAAACATTTCCTGAAGTGGAACAGGACACCAAAGTTCGGAATAGATACTCTCAAATGCAGATAGTCTGATTAACTTTATATTACATCGTTTCCTTTTAGTATTTATTGGCATATTGTGTTAAGACCTGTTAGGTACTAATAGAAAGCCTAACTTTAAACACAGTAAAATGTTCTTTCATTTTCACGCTAGCATGTATAAAACGCCTAGATTTGAAAATATAAATGCCATAATGATAGAATAAAATGATTAAATTACGTTGAATAAATATAAGATATTTTTTATCACATTTTAAAGAAATGTTCTCTTTTAGGGCATTGCATGAACAATTCCATATTATTCGACTTAACATGGCTGGAGCGGCACTTATTGCTTCAGTTTGTTTCGTGTTGTCTGGTTTCTTTTATGATGATGAGGTGAGTAGTAATTTATAAATGGAACACTTACGATTTTGATTGCGTTTTTGTTAATTGTCATACCTATAAGGAATAATGAATTCAATAGAATGGCTTCAGACATAAATAGACGATAATAGAAACACATAATCGAAACAGTTAAGATCTTTCTTTTACTTTCAATAATATAAGTATGCCCTATATTACAACGTAAGTTAATAATGTAAAAAGATGTTTTTTATCTAAACTTCTTAACAAACAAAGTTTTTTGTTTTAAAACTTTGTTTGTGTTTCAAAAAAAAAAAAGTTTTATTTGGCTTTCTTAACAGCATTTTGTAACAAGTGTTATTTTATATCGTAAGTATTATAAATAAAATAGGGTTTTAACAGTTTACTAAAAGGAAATTCGATACTCACTAATTTCTCATCATTACCGTCTGCATTCAAAGTAAAATGAGCGATACAATTATTTTGAACATGTAGAGCTAATAGGTTTTTTTCAGCAGGGAACAGGAAAATTCAGCTTGTATGGATTTGTGTTAATTACCAGATAATATCATATTACTTGGTCTGTAATTTCACTTCTACTTTTGTCGGCTCCCACCAGGATAAAAATTAGTGAATTTATTTAAGTGCAGAGTTTTTGAATTCTACAGAGAGCTTCTGGCAGTTACTGCTGGCCATCCCGCTCTTACTTCTCCCTTCGACTACATTACTTAAATCAATTTTAATTCTGTCTGCTGAAAGATTGAAAGCAGGAATCAAAGCTGGTATGCGAGCTAAGCTTGCCATTTAATCATTTCATTTCACTTGAGCTTTGGTTTCTGAGTTACCGCAAGTTGCGAAAACTTTGTAAAGTCATTAGGAATTTTGATACGGGAGACATGAAAAATGAGCAGTGCCCTCGCCGGGACTTTGAGCTTGGACCTCTCAGAAACGTGCCGAGTGTGCTACCGTCACACCAGGAAGGTGAGCTGAAAGGAGGAAAAAAAACCTTATACACTGCCCCTTTTAAAGGGTGACTTGGGATTAGGGTAACCAATCGCCAAATCCTGGTGATGACGAATTATTGTCCTCCATCTTTTAGCTCGGGCGTCATTGTAGAGTCCTTAGGTATTTTTTATGCGGGAAAAGTGAAAAATTAGCAATGCCGTCGCCGAGACTCCAACCTGGACCTCTCGAATACGCTCGGAGTGTGCTACCCTTACACCATGAAGGCATACTGGAAGAAGAGGGAGAAAAACCTTGTAACTTAATTTCCCGTTATTACACATGTTGTAAAATCATCAGATTGACAACTAAATAAAAGGTTTATTTTAAATTTTCTTCTGAGCTGATGTTATTTTACATAAGTCGTCTGATCGATCTGCATGGTTCCAGAAATTTATATTCAGAGTAGTTTGGATTCATGCAAGCTATGCCCTTGCTGAAATTCCAACTTCTGATATTCCGATAATCGTTACCCCGCTGCGTGTTCCCGTGGCATAACTGCTGGACGGATGCGATGTTACCCGAGTTATGCTGGATATGTTTCTACAGCTTAGTTACAGACGAGGGCATACAGTGGGAAGAGGTAAAATTCCTTATATTCCTCCCCACTCAAAAGTCAGCTGGGAAGAGGCAAGGAGACTTAGTCGGTCAAATAGACGCAGGGAAGAATTATCATTTACCTTTTTAGTCCAGTGCCTTTGTAGAGTCTAGCAGTTTCTTCGGAGCATGAAAAGGAAAATCAGTTACACCCTCTTGGATCCATATTTTCTTGTTATTAGTCATACGTGCCAACAGTAGAAGCAGTTATACCCCAAGAGCACGCAGAGGGAAAGATAAATAGTCCTTCCAAATGTATGCATAATAAGCTTCAAAATATACTTCTCTTTTTTAAATTTTATGCAAACATTAGTATGCATTTTCAATATTTTGATAGATTTCTGTTTATGTAATTTTACGTTCAAGAACGAAATTCTTAACACCAGAAGCACATTTTCCCCTGTGTTTTAATAATATTCAATTGAAAAATTTGGTTTCAGATTTAGCAACAGTAAGTATTAATTTAAGAATTTGAATTTTTCAAATTGCAACTTTTAGAATGATACAACTCAGTTTTGCAACATACGTACCATTTTAAAGGTCTTTTTCTTACTTCCCTGTACGTATTGCAACCGCGAAAAGTTTCGGGTATCATATTTCAACAAAATATCAATTTTGATCGTTCCCGACTCCATATGTACTATTTCTTTGCCTGACATCTCTGCATACAAATAGAATAAAGGGCTCATTTTTCCAAAACGGATTTTAGTTGTGACGTCTGTACGTACGCAAGTATGTATAAATGTTTGTATGTATCTCGTATAACTCAAAAACGATTAGACGTAGCACCACGAATTGAAATTTGTATATGCGGCTCATAAAACATCTAGCTGTGCACCTTCTTTTTATTGCAATCAGCAATGTCAAACATCGCTTAACAACATTGAAAATAGCATACCAAAAAGGGAACATCGGATTCAAATGAAATTCAGTGAATGTGATGATACAAAAGAGAGATTCTCTTGATTCTAAAATCAAGACAATTGAACAAATAGAGTATGTACAATTAGACGAATACAGTGCAACTCCTTACCGCCTCTTGCTGCAATACATGCTGCAACACTGTCCGACATTGAGTTGATTAGATGTGTGATATTTTTCTGAGTCAGATGGGCTCACAAATCATGAAAAGCATGTCCAAATTCTGTACACAATGACACAGCGGCATATGGCATTTCAGCTGGTCCCACACATGATCTATAGCGGACAAGTCCGCGGAGCGAGCTGGCAATGAAAACATCTGAACATGACTTAGGAAGTCTTGAGCAACTCGAGCTGTACGTGGACAAGTGAGTGAGTGAGCGCCACCAAGGAAAACCACTGACCTGGCCTTAGCCTCACAGTATATCTTCCTGGCAGAAATCATCTACTCTCTGCTCCACCCTGCTCCGGGGCCGCAGCCGAATAGACGGCTAAGAGCATCATAAGACGGCTAAGAGCATACTTATCAGATTGATTTAGTGTGATTTATACATTTTTATGATTCAGAGCGCTAAGCACTTGATTATTTCATGTAAGCTTGGATATTGTTGTACGGGGAAAGAGTATCCTGTTAAGAACTACTTAAAATTAAGCAAAAAAGCAATCAAAGACTGTTAAGAATCGCTGTTAGAAAGACAGAAACTTGTGTTAGATAAAGTAAAGATAGGAGGACTCTGCCTGAAAAATTAACTGCCGTGGATTTTCTGAACTTGCTAAATGTCTACATGCTGGTGCTAATACTGACACAACTGTCATATATTTATGGGGCTTTTGTAAAATCGTTGGTCCCGCATGGAGGAAAGATATAACCTATTAAATTATTGCTCATAGTAAAGTTTAAAAAAAAAGAGAGATTAAAAAATGATTAAAAAAATCCTAGCGCCCAAACATAATTTAACGCAGATTACTTTCCATGTGCCTGTCTCTTATGTAAGAACATTTAAAAGATTGTATACCTGTTATCACTAAGATAACAAATTCCTGCATAATTTAGTTCTTTGCGCATACTTAAACTGTAGTTGTTTTACAAATTGAACCATTCAGCTACATTTTATTTCGTAGTACTTGCAGGCAGGATAATACATACATAAGTACAAAACTGAATATTAAAGTGAAAAACTATCTAACATGATATTGAGTGCAGAAATACAGAAAGCTGATCCCTAATGGCTGCATACATAACACTTAAGAATGCATACGTAATACATGAAAACTAAAACTAAAACTGATAAACATAATACATAAAACTGATCATTAAGTAGTGCTATGTAGTCTAAATCCTAGCCAAGTACGAACTGACCTTCATAGTACATGCAGAGAAGGAATATATACAGACTTGAGTACTTTAAAGTGAACATAAACTGAAAAGTACAGCACCATACACAGTAAAACTGATATCTGATTCCAAACACTAATTCCATAGTTACTTTTATCACCTTAGAACATGCACATAATTTATAAAAAAAATAATCAAGCACGTAATGTTGATTACTAGGGAAGATATTCAAACATGCAATTGATCACATAAATACAGATATCTCTTTCCTAAAATTTACATAAAAAGTTGAATATTTATTAAAATTAAGAAGGCAATCACAAGCTTAAGTTGAGGTGATAACATAAGTTGACCTTGCCCTTCTTGAACCTATTTATCACAAACTTGTAATTTAAATACACGATTAGTAAGTGTAGGAAAAACTCATTGCTGTTGAAGATTTTACTGGCTCAATCTGGTCTTGTTTATCATAGACCTGTACATTAATTGCATAAGTAAACATTTTAAAGAATATAGGCAGGTTGTTTCCATAGTCCTAATTATCTAAGTTAGTCTTGGGTTGAGAGGTCCGAGGTGTATGCTCCGCATACTTATCAGATTGATTTAGTGTGATTTATACATTTTTATGATTCAGAGCGCTAAGCACTTGATTATTTCTAATTGGGGACACTTATCGTCGTATTTGAGAATAGTTTCTCTGACAATGGCTGATTACCGCTTGTAGCTTTTTATTTGCTCTTTTGTTTGTTCTCATATTTTCCGCCCATTGTGGCCAGTAAGCTTGACTTGGCTTTCTTATATGGTACTGTGCCGTGTTTGTGCAGTGGAAGACGTAGTGGTTTGGATCCCCCATCTCTCCACATTGACATCTTTCTGTGTCACTCAGGCTGAATCTATGCAGATAAGTCAGGAATGGACCATGACCTGTATAAAAATGTGTCTGCCTGCCACTATTGCAATTTAACGCTAGAGTTTGTTTTTGGGAAGAACACATATGTTCTCCTTCCTGTACCTGCTGTGTCCCATCTGGCTTGCCATCTGTCTATCAGTTGTTTTAGAGTGATCTTTTTGAGATGTGACCTAGTTAATTCATCTGGCAGTTCTGTTCTTGAGACCTCCTTTGCCGCTTCTTTTGCCAGGGTGTCTGCTTCCTCATTGCCTTTAATACCCACGTGAGGCATGGCCTTTCTGATGGTAGAAGACTGAGGAGGATTTTTCGAAGTTCTTGGACATACTGGCTTCTGCTTTTGTAACCTTTGATTGCGTCAAGGCTAGACGCAGAATCTTTGTAAATAGTAATTTGGGTAAGTCTGTTCCTCTTCACATAATTAATCGCTGCTTTAAGTGCTGCCAGCTCAGCTTGGAATACTATGTGGACAAGTATTATCTAACTGGAAAATTGCCTGTGCAAGGCAATTTAGGGAAGGCTCTACTTGGCATCAAAGAAGTCATCAACATAACCCTTGCCCGTTAAGATTCCACTTACCACAATTAGAGTGGACCGGTTATCATAGGCAATGCCCTCACACTATTACGCCTGCTGAGCGGATAGTGTATGGCGCGAAAGCGTGAATGAAATTGTACCGTTCACCAAGGCGCCACCATACACCTACGCGGTTATTATCTGTCACCAAAACGAACCGGGATTCATCACTAAACATCAGGTTTTGCCAATATGTGGCATTTCACGTCGCTCTGGTTTGGCAATACTGTAGACAGTTTTGCTGACATTTCGACGTTGCATTAGCAATACACGAAAAGGGAGCTTGAATTGCAGATTTACTTCCACAAGGCGTCTGGAAATTATTTGTGGAACAAACTGACATCCCTACAACTAATGGTATTGTGGAACGAGTCACTGAGATCCACAATCACTTTCAAGCAAGATTCTTCGATCATCTCGCCTCATCGTTTTCCTGGTCGCTCCACACCCGATTCTCCTCACATGAGTACCATCCAGTGGTTACTGTTCCTAACATGTTATCTTCTGACGGCACACTCCCATCGATCGACCTAGCGAGCAACAGGGCCTGCCGACCAGCCTGCAGTTTTTACGCCGATGATCAGGGTCTTCTCAAATTGGCTTAGCTGTGAGAAATGCCTTCTCATACGTCTACTTGCCATTCTTCGCTTACTCTAGAGTCCTCTTTGAGTCAGAATTAGATTTTCCATTTATAAATTTTCATCTATGCGCCGATTTATATAAGGCCTACTTTCTGATTGCAGCGCCACTGTTAGGTGTGTGGTCATGGGCATTGGCACCAAACCCGAATCATTTGCATCTTAGGTGATTGGGCCACCGTCACCTTCTATCAAGGGGCGGACAGTTACAGCCATGCCGGCTGTAACTGTCCATACCTTGATAGAAGGTGACGGTTCTCCGGAATTCGAATCTAGGCCCTCAGTATTGCACTAGGCTCTTCTAACCACTATACCGTCTGGGCGACAGTTTATTATCGTAAATATCTAATAATATTTAATATTGTTATTCTAAAAAGAATATTTACTACGCCGTACAAGGAAGTCATGTGGTTCCCACATCAGATTGTTTTATAGATCATCAGATTTTTTATATATGTTTTATTGTACTTGTTCATGGTGATTAAATTACATAATTTTGGTTTTAATATTTTCCCCCTTTTCTAGGAAGTATGCCGAGTCTTGTCTATTATGATTCATCTTTTTTATTCAGCGGTGGGTACATGGCTTCTTGTTGAAGCACATGCTATCTTTTCTGCTTTGGTGAATGGATCTTTTGGACCCCGATATACATGTTACATCATGATCGGATGGGGTATATTAAATTCATTTATATAATTACTTTTATATCAGTAAGAAGTCATTTAAATGTATTATTTAAGCTTCATTTAAACATTAGAGTATTACTTAAGCTGATTAAGTCATTTAAACATAAGAGTATTATTTAAGCTTCATATATAATTTAAAAAACCAACTTTATTTTATTAGCTGTCATCGAATTTAACAATTTTTATTAGCTGTCATCGAATAGCAAAAACGTTTACATTTCTAATTAAGTTTCTAATTATCTTTTATTAATTTATTTACTTCAAGTTGCAACTAATATATTACTGGTATTTTCAGCAAAGTCAACAACTCTCTAAAGCTGAGTTTTCATGTCGATTAAATTTTTTAAGGAGGCTGGAACAGTTTCTAGGATCTTAAGCCCTTTTCTTTGATTGGAACTAATTACTGAATGCTAATTAAAAAGTTTAACTTCAAGACAAATTAATTTTAATAATTTAAATACTGTAAGAATTTTGCTAAATTGTAATAATTCATTCCTTATGAATTTATTAATATTATCCTAATCTAAATCTTGTAATTATTTCATTTTTGCAGTATTTTATTTTATTTTAATCATTTAAATGCCGTTTTTTACAGCTGCACCTCTTGGTATGGTCGGTGGCTGTTTCACCGTCGTTTATGACTACGGTTATGATTACAGGTACGGTATATAAACGCATTCGATCAGACTTTATTTTAACTCTTAAATATGTTTCTGTGGACTAAAAAATGTATTCATTTCAGATGCTTGGTTGGACCGACAACGAACATGCGTTTGCTTTTGGTTACCCCAATCATAATAGTGACTCTGGTAAGAAAATTTTATTTTAAATTAATTTTTTCTGATTATTGTACATATATATTTAAGATAAAAATATGTAAAAGAAACTTCTAATTTTAATTGAAATAGTCCCTTTTATTCTTCATTTTAATTTGTGTACTTCCCTTTCCTGTCCTAAAAATAGCAATAGTAATTATGTATAATATATCATTCTAAACTACATCGTTCCAAAATTAATCCGTTCCATAAGACATTATCTAACCCTGTATAGCAGCTTTAAATATTGTTATTAAAATCTTGTAATTTAAAATAAATAAACATTAAGGTATATGTTAACGTCACTGTTTGAAACGCAGGCTCGAGAGCCACGTGTGGCTCTCGCACTAAGAACCCATTTATTTTATTTAAAAAATTTAGAATACGTTTTTTTCTTTTTGTTTATATGTCTCTATTTTGAGTGTTAAATAAAAATTACTGCAGAATAAATAGCATTTCGTCATATCATTTTGTACCCATAAGTGGCCGAGCTCAGTGCATAAAGCCGATATAGACTGGTAATTGAACTCGGATTGTAATTCCGGGAAACATAGGCTGACTAAATGGCCTTTTTTGGTTTTCTCCTTTGTAACATGAATACAAGCTCGTTTTTTCTTAGAAATTCTGCGCCATCCCTCCTGTAAGTCCGAGAGTACTTTGCCGTATTAATTAAACAGACACCTTTTTTTTAATTTCTGTACTGTTGAAAATGTTCTCATTGAAAGAAAGTATTTCATATTAACTTTTTTCCTAGCATAATTAATTCAATAAAAAATTATAACTGATCCGCTTTGATCTAATATTCTTAAAAATACTACTTATGTGGTCATTTATGCATATGTGCATGTGTCTTTAAATTCTGCTTTTTTATGTAAATTCTGAGCAATCTGTTATTCAGACTAGCTATTTCGATAAACGTATTTCTTCATATCATATTAACTAAATGTTATTTTTAAGTATTTACCAGGAGAATCTGTAAGGTTGGCGATGACTGTCCTTGGTATTCTAAAACTTATTCTTTTAGATTTGTTACGGTTCCTCATTTTATTAATATTTATATATTGAAGTGGTGTTTTAAATATATTTACATGAAGTAAAACATAAGACTGTGTTTTTCTATCTACTGTGAAGTTAATGAAGTAGAATAGTAGAATTGCAAGAAATTCTTTTTGAGAGGAAAGTGAGGATTTTGCCTTGAAGCATGAATTACAAGTACCTGACTCCAGTCTTTGTTTAAAAAATTGAAGCAGCACATTCTAGATTCGCGTTGTAATGATGATGATAACTGAAAGATGTATTCAGGAATGGTTTGAAGATTGTAACAAAAAACATTTTTTCTGCCAAATTCCTACACTTAGTGGATCGTTGTGTGAGGTATATTTAAATCTAGGGAAAGTATGTGGAAAACTGAGAGAGTAATTTTAAACATTTATTTTTTGAAAGCATGTTAGCCTTTCGATTGGTAACCTCAGAACCTTTTAGTATTATAACCTCTTGTAACCAGTCGCATTCAAATAATGCTAGGAAATAATTTAATACATATTTTTTTCATTTTCATTTGATTTTATTCATAAAAATTATACAATTTCATTTTGAAAACTTTTTAATGAAAGAAAAAAATTGTCTATATAGAATTTTATTCAACACTTTTTTCATTGTTAACAGATGTTACTTGTACAAAACTTCTTGAAATTAGATTCAAAATAATTTATCGTATTAAATCTTCGACAATTTCTGCTTTTATTCTGATAGCTTAAAGTCATAAATCTTTTTTGTCCAACATCATTAAATCCTTAATTTCTCATAATAAAAAAGAAAAATATGCCGAAAGAAAAGTTTTAAAAAATTCGTATTATCTTCCTGGTATATAAATTAATAAACATGTTCATTAATCATTGTAACCACAAAAGAATTAACGTTTTACCTCTACCTTGCAATTAATTAATAGTTATGTGTCTTACAAGTTAACCAATGTTTTTAATTACACTATTGCAGGTCTTATTATTGCTTTTCGTTTATTAAGACATAACTGAAAACGTTCAAACAAAAGTACTTATGGTTTGGTTCCCGTAGGAGTTTGAATTATTTGATGGATTTCTGAATAAAGATTGTGACTTGGAGTGCAGAACAAAGTATAAACTCGGAATTTTCTATTAAGTGCTTCGAGTTATTAAATTAGATGGTCTGCGAAGCATCACTTGGGAAATACGATGTCACATCTTAACGTGGTAATTGAATTGAGTGTGCTCACAAAATTGTCGTAGTAATATCGCATGCCGTTAAAAAATATAAGATTAAATTTCACTAAAAGTATATAGATTTAGAATTTTTTTATATTACAGAAATTTGGGAATTTACTGTCATAATAAAATAATCCAATACCGTCAAAACATTTAAGTTTTAAAATTGCTAATTTCAAGCAAAAGAAACAATACGCTTTTGTTCAAATTGTTTCAAGGAAAGGTAATTAGCAAATAGTTACCAAATTGAGTGAAACTGAGCGTAATTTTTTATCATAAATATAGCTGAAGCTGTGAAATTGAACCTGCATGCTAATTCATAGAAATACATTTTAAAGATATAAAACTTGCAATTGGCATAGTAGCAATTTTTAAAAGCTTATTTTGTATATTAAAAAGGATGCTATCTATATTTTAAATTTTTTAATGGTTTAAGACTTTAATGATGAATTTTTTAACTGTTAGTTATTCCTAACAGGAATTTTCAAAATTTAAATATTCATTAAACACTTGGTAAACATGTTTATTGTTTTCAATAAGCGGATTTAATGCGCTGAAAAAAGTAGATAATTGCTTTTAGAGAGATATACTTGTTTTAAGACCCATTAGCAAACGATTTATCGAAAACAATGTACAGCTACGTCTTGAATAATCCTTTTCTTTGTTAAAGAAGGACATAAGTATCTAGATAGCGTTAATAGACAATGAAACAATAACCATGGTAATTTTTTTAATCATTTGGCTTTTCTATTTTAAATATCTCATTTTAAATTTAGGCCCACCAGCGACCCAGCGGTAAAGATGCTGAACACTGGTAGTTCGGTCCGAGGTTCGAATCCCACGAACGGGCTGGCTGCATGGGCGTTTACGAGCCAGTTTCCCTTAGAAAGTCCTCCACGAAGCCATACCTCCCTTTAGGCAGATAGCCGTCGTGTGCTTTGCCATAACTGAATAATCCAATACAATCCATTTTAAATTCAAAGCTCCATGTTTTGTACCTTTAATTTGTCGATGTTTAATTCTTAAACTACTGAAGCATAACTACTTAGCTTAAAATTTCTTCAAGTGTTAAACTGAAATCTGCATACAATTCGTGAAATTTTAATATCCTTTTGCTACTCGGTCTTTTTTGCTGCTTGCTGTTAGCACAGACGAGAAGTGCGACGCATTTGTTCCCCGTGTTGTTCAAGATGATAAATAAATTTGAAGTTTGATCGTGGGTCTGCTTAGAGTAAGCTAAATATCTTAACGCTATCACAAAAGTGTATCACTGCGATAACTACAGATATTTGATCTGTTTCGCTGTGTGAGCGTCTGATTGGTTCTCGGGATCCCTATAAATTAAACGATTCACCGAAATTTAAATGGAAATCATTCATATAACAAAGTTCTGAAGGCCTAAAAGTAATTACCTTTACTTGTTGCAAGAAATTTCTTGAAGATATTATCTATTTCAAACAATATCCATGGGAAAGATGTTCTATAAGTAGACCAACTTCCTTTTTCGGTGGATAATGAACTTTTTATTCTAATTACTAATAAATTGCGTTAAATCTCCTATATTCCGATTCTGGGGCTGGCGATCGTAATTATTAAACTGCTTTTCAAATATTTGTAAATAATGGCAACTATATTCTTATAAGGGTAATTTTAGAACCCTAATAAGGGAGTCCAGATACGAAAGATAATACGAATTCTAGAAGTTTCAGAACCCTAATAAGGAGAGAGCGCGTCTATACGCAGAGATAAGAGGTCGTATGTATTTTGCTCCCACATTTTGCTTCACGGTGAACGGAATATTCAGCCTTACAAGAGATTTTTTTATATCTGCAGTTACAGCAAAGCACTAGGACTTCAGTAGTGTAAGTTTCATCATTATTCAGTGATTATTTAATTAATTTTCTAAGTATTACTGTTCCGGCTTGTGTTCCTGACCGTTGTTACTTTAACACAGTAACGCGGTTACCCGACCCTCCTTCCTTCTACTGATAAGAAAAAGGAACTTTAGCATTCTCCCCTCCTCTCAGTCTCGGACACAGGCAGCGCAGGGGTGCGCTTGTAATCGAATACTACTCTAAATCCACCCCTTCCAAACAAGAAGGAAAAGATTGTCAACCGCCATCTTTGGCCACATAAGAGTAGTAATCATCTTACGACTGTCAGTGTATTTGATTTTTTTTTTAATTAGTACTACACATCATTCGTGCCAAGTGCGTATTTGCATTCAGCTCAAGCAGTATTTTCCTCTATTAGTACTACAGTGAAATTCCTCATCAAGTTCATATCTGTGAAAGTGTGTGCATTGCTTAATGCAATTTCTCATCCAAGTTCATATCTGTGAAAGTGTGTGCATTGCTTATTTTGAAAGAGATTTTAACGCTTACGAAGTATTTACCTCTTACATACCCCAGTCCGAACTAGTGCTATAGCACATACTCAATATATGTAAAGAAGATTTTTGAAATTTCACCAAACATCTCCTTATTCATTATTAATACCGGAAGTTTGTGCATCGTGTTCTCGCAGTACGGTACATACTTTATCGGCAGTGTATGCGATTTGATTGTACATCTCCTCATTCAAGTTTAATGCTACGAAAAGCTCCAGTATTAATCATATTATTCAGTGCTTTGATATAGTGCGTGTGAATATTATTCAGTACTTACTTAGTGCAGTGAAAAGTGCGTGTATTGTGCTCAAGTATTCATCTTTGCTTCATCAAGCGCGTAATTTTTATTCAGTGCTTACCGTGAGTGTGTGCATACGCTATTGCTCTTTCTTTTTCTTTTTTTTTTTAAATCTTTTCTTCCATAGTGCTACAGCGCAAACTCAATATTTGTGCAAGATAATTTATTTGTGAGATATCTTCATTCATCTCCTAATCAAATTTTCAGTGCTGTGAAAGTATAGTGTTTTTGCAGGTATCTCATCTTATAGTGCTATAGTGCATACTTTACTGTCAGTTTATGTGATTTGATTGCGCATCTTCTCCTTCGAATTTAGTCCTAGAAAGTGTGTGCATCATGTTCTAATAGTCATTTTGTTATTATTCAGTGCTGTGTAATAGTGTGCGGGATTATCAGTCTGTGCTTACTTAGAACTGTTTAGTATATAAGGTTAAAGTGTGTGCGTCACATTTTATATAAAACAAATATATATATATATATATATTTTCCTCTTTTAGTGCTACAGCCCATACTCAATATACAAGAAAGTCTATTAGCTTATGAGGTTTCATTATACATCACCTCATCCTCTTTAGTGCCGTGAAAGTGCACACATTGTGTTCTCACAACTATCTAATCTATTATTGCTACGGTACATGCATAGTACTCTAGCCCAAGTGCATGCGATCTGATCGTGCATCTTCTCATTCAAGTTTAGCGTCGTGAAGTGTGTTCATTGTGTTCCGCTACCTTTCCTTACAGTGCTATCGCGTAAACTGAGTATTCCTGGAATATTGCAGGTGCACGTGTATCGATCATTCATCTCATCATTCGTTTTTTTATGCTCTGAAAGTATCTTCATTGTGTTCTCTTACTTACTATGCCTTCGGATACTCCCTCATCACCAGCCGGCACGGAGCATAATATTCAACATTCTTCCCCTGCTGTTAAAGGGGCTAATAGCACATCGACACCTAACTCCAGGTTGGAAACAATTAACCACATCTCCAGTTATTCATCTTACAAGCAAAGGAATCTCGCAGACTAAACGCTTCTGAAAGAAAGCAATTTACATCTTTTGTGAACACCGTTCGCATAACGTTAACGGAACAAGAGGTTTATCTCGCCCAGCTACAGGGACAAGTCTTGGCTCTGCAACAACAGCAACTCGCATACAGTTTACAGCCATCTCACGAGAATCCTCAACATTCCGAGTCTTATCAAGCAGTGGAATCTTCAGCCCCAGAAGAACAGTCCACAAAAGAATATTCCTTCACTGAGGTGACACGAAAGAAGCGGAAAACTTCTCCACCTTCAAGATCTTCTCCAGTTCTATCGGAGCACGTTCTATTATTAAGGTCAAAGAACTCCACACGGACACCCGAAGGGATTAAAGCTCAACTTTCGGCAGATTTGAAACCCTCCCAGCTAGGGATCACTTTAGTGCAGATTCGGCCGACAAGGTCCAGAGAGCTTCTCATCCGGTGTCGAGAAAAAGCTCACCTGCTACGCCTGAAACAGGCAATCGAGGACAGGCCAGCACTACTAGAGACACTTGAATTTCGGGAGCCCAAGCCAAGAAGGGAAAGTGTAATTATTTTTGGAGTACCTGAGAATCTAGGAAAAGAAGATCTAACAGCAGCACTTGTAGACCAACTGCCCAATTTCAATCCCAGTGCTTTTCAAATACGAGCAAGCCGTTCCGGGCAAAGCGGAAGGAAAAGCTGGGTGATAGACATAGACCCTAAGTCAGCAGAACACCTAGTTAAGCTAGGCCGTCTTTTAGTGGGTTTTGAGTCTTGTCCTCTCCGTCCGTACATTAGGATCATACGCTGTTACAACTGCCAGGAGTTCGGTCACTATAGCAGGAACTGTAAAAACGCTCCAGTTTGCGCGAAGTGTGGTAACAGCCACCCGACGCAGGAGTGTAGCTCGGAAAAAGTGAGTTGCACTAATTGCTGCAGTAGTAATTCTGAAAAGGGGACCTCTTTCAGCACAGATCACCCAGCTACTTCAAGTTCCTGCCCAGTGTATGGAGCCCATTTCGAGAGTCTGAGAAGGACCACTGCAAAGAACTAAACCAAGATGACACTAAACAAACATATAGCAGGTCTTCGATTTTTACAGTGTAACTTGCAGAAGTGCTATGCAGCAACCATAAATACGCTGCAAGTAATGACACATACTGCTGCCAATGTCGGAATCTTCCAAGAGCCATACGTTCACAACGGAGTGATTCCTGGTGTTCCAACACACAGCAGAACGTTTCTCTCAAAGAATCAGCTAGCTGCGATTATTTACAGTGGCCCTCTCTCCCCTCTCCTAATGAAAATCACAGAGCATACAGTCTCCATCAGACTAGACACTAGTAATTGCAGCATTGATATTATTGCTGTGTATCTACCCCCGAGCGAAGATATTACCTCTCTATTAGAGGAACTTAATTCTAACCTTCTAACTGGGGCATCACACTGTATCATAGCAGGAGACTTTAACGCCACCAGTCAACTATGGGGTGCTGACTCGGAGAACCGAAGGGAATTGCGGTACTCGAATTCTTGGACAGTAAGCATTTCATTGTCATCAACGCTCAGGACTCACCGCCTACCTTTGAAACATCTAGAGCTCGAGGGTGGCCAGATCTAACAATATCAACTCCCAATACAACTCCGTACATACAAGATTGGACAGTGAGTGACCTGTCGTCACTCAGTGATCACAAAATTATTACTTACAGGCTGGATACTCCTATAGACTACATAATAAAGAAAAGATTCAAAACGGCATTTGGAGGACATTCCGTTTTACGGGAACACATTCGAGCGCACGTAGAGAAATTTATCAAAGATTTCAACAACTGCCAGGACAGAAACTCCTTAGATAATCTCTACGACTTACTAGTTACAAAAATAGTGCAAGCCGCCCACAAATCATATCGTTTGAAATCTGTAAAGGCAAGACACTCGATATCCTGGTGGTCACCAGAGCTTAACACAGAGAGGAGCAGAGTTCGAGCACTTCGCAGAAAAGCACAATCCACGGTAGATCCATATCTACGGCAACTCAAAATGATAACATACAATAAAGCCAGAGCTTTATATAAAAGAAAAATTAAAGAGGCCAAGTTAATCTCATGGAGAACTTACTGTAGTAATGTCACTAAAGCCTTTGGACCTACTCAAAAGATAACATGTAACAAGGTGTTTCGTCCTACGACCCTTTCGCCTATGGTGAATAGCACTGCCTCATCCAACATCGAAGTAATCAGTGAGATCATAAATGCAGTTTTTCCTGATGATGATGAAGAGGATTTCTTAGAGGAGCAAGAGGAAGCGAGAAAAACCTACAGTATGAAATTTCGCCAAGTTACCAGAAGAGACGAACTCCCTCCTACGCAAATGGAAGTGGATAACATCAAACGTACTCTGGCACCCAAAAAAGCTCCAGGTCCGGATGGAATTGATAATATCATCATTAGAGAGATACACCGGGAATTCCCAAAACTATTCCTTGCGGTCATTTAAGCTTGCTGGAAACATCAGTACTTTCCTAAAAATATGAAGTTGGCAGAAGTGGCGTTATTCCTAAAATCAGGCAAAACTCCGGCAGAACCTACACCTTACAGGCCAGTCTGTCTACTGCCAGCGCTCGGTAAGGTATTGGAAAGAGTAATTCTTTACAGATTGGACTTCTTCCTGCAAAGGAACAACGCCCTGCATCCCAACCAATATGGATTCCGAATGGGCAACTCAACTGAACATGCCATAAAAGACTTAATGGCCACTACCAAACAGAACAAGGATAACAATTTGCACTCACTGGCAATAGCCATTGACATCAAGGGAGCCTTTGACTCCCTTTGGTGGCCAGACGTAATAAATTTGCTGCACAACATGGCGTGCCCAACAGCCATTATTACCATCCTTCGCTCGTACCTTCAAGATCGAAGTGTACAAGTAACATCAGACAGCGGCATTTATGTCAAAAATGTCTTTAGAGGATGCCCACAGGGGTCATGCCTTGGACCAACACTGTGGAATATAGTAGCAAACTCGGCATTTCGTCAGTTTGAGAGCGTAGAATACGCTCGAATCATAGCCTATGCGGACGATTTTATGCTAGTTGTGGCAGGAAGGAGTAACCTCGAAATGAGATCTCAATACTGTCTTGATCTGTTCTCCCAATGGGCCAGAGCACATAAGCTTCAGATTTCGACAGAGAAAACTAAAGCTTTGCTCATAGGACGCAGCAGGCAGCTAAGACGCAACCCAAGCATTAAACTCCATGGGATACCGGTAAAATGTTTCCCCCAATTGAAATATCTTGGGCTATTACTCGACAACAGACTTTCTTGGATGCCACATGTCAGGAATCTTAAGACTCGAATTAGCATCCTAAGAAACAACATGAGACGCATGACTTCACATAAATGGGCTATCTCATCTAAGCTACTAAAAATTTGGCATAGAACCATTACAGAAAGAGTAATAACTTATGGAGCAGCAATCTGGGGTGGTGAACTTACCTCTCATATGAAAAGATCCCTGCTCTCTATTCAGAGACAGCAGCTACTTCAAGTATGCAGGGTCTACCGTACCACGTCAACACTAGCCCTACAACAACTAGCAGGAATTCCTCCCTTAGATTTGATAGTAGAAAGGGAGGCAGCTATCGTAAGGGTTAGCAGGCTGGGTCAAACTTCAACACTCTGGGGTCATAGTTATCACCACTCGGACTACGAGGAGCAAAACAACTGCAATAACTTTCATCCAGCAGCTTTTAATCTCTCTGACGGTATCAGTATAAACGACCAACCAATTCAGAGGTACAGTAATAATCTTTTCACAGATGGCTCCAAAACTGAGAACGGCACGGGCAGCGCCTTCTGTAGACTAGAAAATGGAGTTGTAACATTCGAGTGGAAAAGGAAATTAGGCTTGAATAACTCGGTATACCAAGCAGAGCTTCTAGCTATCAGTGCTGCAATTAGATATGCGAACACATGTCAACAGGAGAAATTCTCCATACTCAGTGATTCGGCATCAAGTCTGACGGCTATCGCAAGTCAAAACAGCCGGAGTCCATTGGTATACAGAATTCAGAAACAGCTTCTGACAATGCCTATTTCGCAAAGACCCACTTTAAAATGGGTTCCCGCTCACACAAGGATTCAAGGCAATGAAGCCGCTGACCTACTGGCCAAGCAGGCAGCCAACTGTACGGATATATTAGAAAGACCAACTAAACTTCCTTGGTCTCATATTAAGCGAACAACTTTGACAAGTCTTCTACAAAATTGGCAAAGTAGATGGACAGAGGCAGAGGTAGGACGAAGGACATTTCGCTTACTGCCAAAAGTTAACATGGAAATAAAGACCCACTGTGCTAGCCTAACACAGTTCTTGACAGGTCATGGACCATTCCCAGTATACCTGAACAGATTCAGACTTAGGGATACTCCTTTCTGCGAATGCGGAGAGGAAGGCGACACGGACCATTATTACTTCCATTGTGTACATACAAGAACCTGGCACTTGAAGAAACCAGCGGACTGTGCCTGGGCAATGTGGACGACTAACACACTCAAAAACAGAATAGCCCTTGATAAAATAGAGAAAATCTCAGAACACTGCCTAAGCAGAAACAACCGTGGATAATATTATAATGTTTCAAAAGTTCAGAACTTAAAGCAGATAACCAGAATAACGCTTAGTGCCTTGCAGTTAACAATATGTAAAAACTATTATTAGTTTATAATATTCAACCTTGTTACTCTGGAGTCTTTCCCGCCGTCATGGTATATAATTCCGTTTGGTTCATGTCCGTGGTCGGAAGCCATCATAGCGGTGCACTCACTCACTCACTCACCCTAATAAGGAAGTCCATGATACGAACGGTAATAAATCCATGATAGGAACGATATTTTTTAATATGATCTTAAAAAATCTAGGCGATTTAATGGCTTTGTATAATGCTCCGAGTTAATGACATCGTGTGCAAAATATGAACATATTTTACTGCCAGTTACTACATTAATATTTAACACCCTGCAGATCATTTAAATAGTTGTATAAAATTTAAATGAAATCAGTAATATTGTTGCAAAATGTCGGTGAGATAGCTGAACAGCGGGCTTAAAGTTGCCAGAAATTGGCAGAGAACGGCAAAGTTTGCAGATTTGGCGCAAAATCACCCATTTGGTGATATTTGGCAACAAAGTTGGCGATGTGCCAAAGACGGAGCGAGAACATTCTAGAATGCATTCTTAGCGATTTTCTTGGGAATATGCTCGAAGGTAGGTTAAAGCTATATATACCCTGCCTGTCCTGGGAGAAAATAGTGTCTTGAGTTTAGAGGTTAGCTTCAGAGCGATCGACCGAGTCGAGAGCTGTACTTCAGTGCTTTTCCGTGAAACTGTCTTCTCCGTTATAGCCTGAAGGCTGTGTTGCTAAGTGTTTCAGCATGTTTGTCGTAGTTTTTTGACGAGTGTAAACGCGTCTTTCCAACTGTTTTGTGTAATAGTGCTTACTGGCGAATAAATTGTATTTTGATTCTCCATCAATTATTATCATCAATTACTCAAAATCCACGAACCCGTAGAACGTTAACAATAGTTTTACCTCTTATTTAAGGTACTTTTTTAATGATGCATGATAACTAATGCATGATACTTAATAAAGTCTATTTTATTTTGAAATATAACTATTACATTAATATAAATAATAAAAGTGTCAGTTTCTATTTAATGTCTTTCCCACTGCTTATGAAAAGAAATATTAATATTTTAGGTATTTTAAGAAGCTGTTTTTAGGTTATAGATAGTGTTTAGAAATAACCTGTTGAACCGAGTATCATTTAAATTAAATAACATATTATTTATATACAAAAGGGAACGCAACATATTAGGAACATTACGAAAAAAGTGCTGTAAAATTAACGCTTTTCTTTTATATTTCTTTTTGTCTGTAATTTTACAGTAACGTTTGGGAATATTAAATATAGAGATGAAACTGTATAGTATGATATAAAATGCAACGTGTGACATCTTTGTTGAAATGTAACACAGAATCTTTTTGCAGTTCGCTTTTACGATATCTCTCCTGACTTGCATAAATTATGGAACACCGGCCGTGAAGAGAACTGCAATAGTGAATGAACTCAGGTAAATGACATAACTTTATTAAAAACAAAAGAAAGAACTAAAATTATAATTAACTCTTATGCAAACAATAACTTTGCACAATAAGGAAAATAAGAATATCAGCATTCTCATAAATTTTCCTGATATTACGCCTAATATTTAAAAGCTGACTTATGCAACTTTACCCTTCCGTCGTCTTTACTCACTGTTCTCAAAAGACTCCGGCCTTAATATTGCAAGAAAAAGAGGACTCTACATTACGATCATTAGGCTTATCATCACTTACGCCTCCTCGGCCATAGCGAGTGCCAAAGATTTTGATACTCAAAAACTACAAGTTTGCAGAATAAGATTCTGCGGAAGTTTACTAATGCCCCATTTTTCATAAGGAACGAAAACTTGCATAAGAACTTGAAAATTGAGTATATAAAAGCCTATCTTATATAGTTAAATAATAGTTTTTTAGAAAAGCGACCGTAAGTAAGACTGTTAATTACGACAGCATCCTGCACTATGAAGTCATCAAGGAGGATAAGCATTTTTAGTGTTTACTTATATTCTTAATATTATTGTTATATATACTTATTTGTTAATATATGTTTTGCATTTCCCATCTTCTCTTCTGACGAGTTCCCACGGTAGACGTCAGCCACTCACAAGCCAGCATCAACTAACAATATAGTATTTATGGCCTTTAATGTGTTTTTGCCAAAGAAGAAATTACTCGCTTTGGAAAATAGCTTCAATGCATTGCCCATATTTTTACGAATATGTTCAGAAGTAACATGCCATATTCCATATGACTAAGAAAAAGTTATTACCAAAATATCACTTTTGGAAATATTAATTTACTTCTCCTGACCGCCGCCTCGCCCAGCTTGACGCGCCATCTCAAGTATACAGTTCTTGTTTGTGTTTATACTACCTTACAAAAGGTGCCTTTTTTCATCTCTCCATTTATTTTCATCGCACCGCGGAGAAACATCAGTCAAACTTCAATCTATGCCTCCACAAGGGACTCCTTGATTCTTCGAGAAGTAGAAGTATTTCTTTGGTAAACCCAGAATAACACAGTACATCGCAGTTACCCTAAGATGCCTGCTGACAGAATTCAGTTTATTTGTGATTAGTGTATTGATTTCACAATTTGTAAATATATTGAAGAACGTCTCGCCTTTTTTTCTGGCAATTTATTCTTGCTGCCATGTCGCCATTAATATTTGTTGCAGGTTAGTAATGAGATGGATTATTTATCGCTGCTGTGTTTTGAGGAATTTCTTTTGCAAAGAAGCAAATTATGAATTTGAGCTTAATAGATACTATCCTTTTTGTAAATACCATAAATGGTTACCCTCCTGTAGGTAGAAAGGAAGAAATGAAATTGAATTTGTCATTTGACATGTATTTTTATGTAAAACTGCCGCTACATTTAAAAGGGCATGAAGTGTTTTATTGGAGGTTTTATCCCCTTCAGGTGCTTTTCTTGGAGAAAGACTTCTACATTTTTATCTTAATTTCATATGAAGCGTGTTCCAATTTTTTTTAATAGGTGATTAATTATAGCTTGCATTTGATCCTTCATGTTCTGATCTTCGGATTGCACTTCAAAGTTCTTGAAAATAATATAAGCTTTATGGAATATATTTAATTGTATAATGCATGTATTAATTTTTCTTCAGCTGTTAATGATAATGCTTTGATCTTAGCAGGTAAATTATTTCATAATTATGTATTCCGGTACATTTAATAAAGAAAGACAAAAGGCTGAACCTTTTTCAAGGATTATTAACAAAAAAAAAATTTCAATGGAACTTTTTATGACCTAAATGTATTTTTTAGTATGAGTATGCTGATGAATTATTTACTATTAAATATTATTATTTCAATAAATGTTAATTTTTGCATCAAACTGTATAATGACTACCTTATCTACTTTGCGTATTATTGCAGTATTAGATTTTATAAACACCACCCATATCTTATCAGTACTATTTTTTTTTTTAATTAAAGTTTTAAGAGATTTTGAAATTACAATAAACCACAACGTGAAAATTTAACCGCGAATTGTTATTACCATTACCTTCTTAAATTATCTACTTTTTTTATTTTGCAGCTCAGCTACAAGAGGAAACTTCATAGTAATCATATTATTTCTGTCCACTTGGATGTGTGGAGTTTTTGCCGTTGTGGATCTAGGTTTCGATGCAGACGAAATACCGGCTTTTAACCCCATCTTTCAAATACTCAACTCTTGTCTGGTAACTTTCCTTTTTTTTGGTGCCATCCTTGATGTCTACGAACTAATTTATATTTAGCGTATAGTTTTTATAGCACACTTTTGGAAATGACAGAAATTGTTCGAATCAAAGCATGAATTTGAAAGAACAGAAACTGGGAAATAATAGTTCTAAATATGTAAGATTAGCCCTCTTCCATTCTAACTTTTTCCTCTCAAGATTAAGTTACGAATATTATTTATTATTAATTCCATAAATAAGAAAAACCTAACTAATTAAAACTCATTAAATAATCTAAGACAAATTCAAAACCAGATCAAAGTTTTAATAATATCTGTAATTCAGGTTAGCTTCTCTTGATCAAGGCAAGGTTAATAGCTAATTGCAATCAAATCCCAACTAGTTAAAAAACATGCGTCATTCTTTCGGACATTCAAACCAAGAAACTACCTAGTGCCTAATTAAAACTCTCATCATTCTTATGGCTACAAGCAAAAATATTTAGTTCTAACTTTCATATCTTTATTGGTGTGGATAAATCTACAATGACTCATTAAATAATCTAAGTAGATGCTAAGTTAACAGTAGAATGCAAGCAGAATTTGCTACATTCAGCTTCAAGCTAACTGTTAGGTGCTGTCAGTTACAGATTTTATACCCTTAAAGGACTTGAGTTCTAAAATTAAAATTAATACTTTTCTGGAGTACATTGGTGTGCAAAAATTAAGGACGAAGTCGAAAAATTAGCATATCAGCTGAACGAAGAGGCAGAGCGGACAGAAAGACCAATCAGGAGATTAAGTAAGGTGATGTACGGTAGCACATGCGCAGATATGCAGGTAGACGTAATGGGGGAGTGTCTGAGTAGTATAAAGCATGTTGTCGGTGTAAGATCAGTATTTCTGGCAAAGAGATTGCACGCCGTATAGCAGTTAAAATCACACCGAGTTGCTGCCTCAGCGAGAAATGGCGAATAATCAATCTGTTAGACGACATCTGGATGCTTTTACCCGAGGTCGAATCATTGGGAAGTTGGAGGAAGGCCGCAGTGTGACAAGTGTGGCTGCAGAGTTCGGAATTGCTCACAGCATCGTTTCACGACTTTGGAGACAATTTCAAACTACAGGAACAGCTATCCGGGGGTTTAGTAGTGGTCGTCCACGAGGAACCGCACCCGCAGATGACCGGTATATTGCCTTACAGGCCAGAAGAAACAGGTGGCAGACAGCGGCAGAAATCGCTAGACACACGACACAGGCAACTGGACGACCGATATCGCGTTTTACCGTGGCCAGAAGACTGCACGGTGGTGGTCTGTTTGCACGACGCCCTGTACGGTGTGTACCTCTAACGCCTGCCCATCGGAAAAGGCGTTCTCTGTGGTGCCGGGAACACCGGAATTGGAGAGACAATGAATGGGGACGAGTACTCTTTACAGATGAGAGCAGATTCAGTCTGAGTAGCGATTCTCATCGCATACTCATCTGGAGAGAGCGGGAAAGCCGCAATCATCCCTCGAACATCATTGAAAGGGACAGGTATGGAGGTGGCGATGGTGTCGTTTGGGGAGGCATCATGCTTGGTAGTCGTACAGACCTTCACATCTTCGACGCAGGTTCAGTCAACAGGACCCGTTATTGTAACGAGATTCTTTTTCCATATGTGCGTCTTTTTAGAGACGCTATGGGTCCGCAGTTCCTTTTCATGGACGACAATGCACCATGTCATCGCACAGTAGCTGCCGAACAGCTCTTAGAGATGAACGTATGGATTGGCCGACACGATCTCCGGATCTCAATCCCATCGAGCATCTATGAGATTTTCTATGCAGACACTTGGCAGCTCGTACCTTACCACCAGTAACGATTCCGGAGCTTCGATTGGCGCTGCAAGACGAATGGGCAGCAATGCCTCAACGACTCATTGACACCCTCATTCTCAGCATGGGCAGACGCTGTGAAACCTGCCTAGCAGTCAGGGGAGATCATATCCCCTATTAAAGACCGGATGTTTCTTGCTGGACAGCCATCACAGGGATGTTTCCGCCTTCAGTCGCATTGCGCTCCATGCTACTTTTTCAATAAAGCTTCTTTTTATCCCTCTGATTTCTCTTTTAGTAAGTGTTGCTTACATTACTCATGTCCTTACGTATTGGGGATGTTACGGTATTAAATGCGTTAATTTGGAAAGCTTTTGTACAAAGTTATATTGAAAAAACCGTCTCGTCCTTAATTTTTGCACACCAGTGTAGATTGCATCGGAATTTCAGCAGGACAAAGCATACAAAAATTTAATTAGTACTGCACTTTAAAAAATCTTATAAATAAGTAAAAACGCTTCCTTTATACTTAAAACGTTGTATTCTTTATTTTAAATTCAATCAACTCAAACTTTCCAACTCAACATGAATTCTACAGTGACAAAAAACTGCCAGATAAAGAAACAAAGTTAAAACTTTTGAGAAAGTCTAAAGTTCACACGGTTAATCAATGAAGTTTAAAGAATAAATAATTCCACAATAAATCTAATTATTAAAAGTATCTTAAATTGTATGTTAAAAGATCTTTAAACAAAAATTTGTATAGCTAAAATATTTTGCAACTTTATGAAAGGAAATTATAATTTTTCAGAATATGTAACAAAATTATGGAAATATTGACAAATTTATTATTAAAACATGCATTAGTTTATATTTGTAGTAGCTGTTATGTCATAGATATTTTTAAATAATACAATATAATTATGTTGATAAATTTTTGAAGCTTTAAAATTTAACTCATGATTATTCTGTTCGTGACATTCAAAATAAATTCCTTAAACGAAATTCATTACCATGCATCATTTAAATTACTAGATAATAATTCAGAAGTCAAACAACAAAAATCAGCGTTATATTTACAAAGTTTTCACAGGACTAGTTTCGATGGTTTTACCGAACCACCATCTTCAGCTGCAAAGATAGGAAATAATGATTAGATAAGATAAGAAAGCCTGGACAAGAATAAGCAAGTGGCGCCATCTGTTGGTAAAACCAGAACTAAAACATAATTTCTTTAAAGGCCGAAGGCAAATTTGGATTGGAATTAGGATCGTTAACTAGAACAGAAAGATTTTTATGAATGTGAAATGCCTCTAGAAAATCCAGTTCTCCAATGGAAGATGTTTTTTGAATAATTTTGGCAGCAGAAAAACTGAAAGTGTGGTTTTCGGACCAACAATGTTGAGCAACAGAAGACTTCTGTGTTTCCTTTTTTCTAACATATGCCTCATGTTCCTTGACGCGAAATTTTAAGGCTCTCTTAGTTTGGCCAATGTAAATTAAACCACACTGGCAAGGAATCCTATAAATACCCCAGGAATTCATATCCGGAATGGGGTCCTTGAGTATGGAACTCGGAATTTTATTGATGGGAGAATAAACAACCCGAAAGTTAAATTTCTGCAAAATATGTGCAACTTTATAGCTAATTGATGGAAAGAAGGGAATGACAACAGAATTTTTATAATCTCCTAAAACAAGATTGTGCCTTTTAGTGTGTTGAGATGAGAACTTTTTAACTGCTTGATTAATAATGTTGGGTGGAAAGCCCCTGTCAATAGCTATTGCTTTTAAATACTTTAGTTCTTCATCAAGGGCTAGTTTGGAGGAGCAAACTTGAAGAGCACGGAAAACATAGGAATAAAATGAAGCTAACTTTTGTTTAGTCGGATGACATGATTTAAAGTGTGGTGGAAGGCAAACCGATGAAGGTTTACGGTAAACCGTAGTACTGAAGTTGGATGTGTTACGTGTGACCAGAATGTCGAGAAACGGAAGAGAATTGCAAGTCTCAAGTTCAAAAGTGAACTGAATAGCAGGATCAATAGAATTCATTGTTGAAAGAACTTTATTTAAATCATCTTTATTACCTTCAAACAGAGTAAAAGTATCGTCTACGTAGCGGAACCATGCCGGGAAGTTTAAAGTTCCAAACAATTTTGATTCATAATAATGCATGTAGATATCAGCCAGGATGGGACTGAGGGGGCTTCCCATGGCTAATCCCTCAGTTTGCTTGTAATATTTATTTTGGAAAACAAAATGTGTTTGTTTCAAACAGAGTTGAGTGAGAGAAATTAGCTCATCAATTTCGATGCAAGAGAAATGAAATTCGCGTTTCTAGACATCTTAATGCACCCTCCACTGGGACATTGGTGAATAATGATTTTACATCAAAAGAAACCATGAGTAAATTACTAGGAGAAATGTTTTTAACTTTTTTTTACAAACTCTATTGAATTTTTTATGGTGTAAATGTTATTGTCTAATAGAGTTGAAAATCTAGAAACTAAATATTTAGCTAATGGATACGAGGCAGTACCTAAATTTGATACAATAGGGCGGAAAGGAATACCACTTTTATGAATTTTGGGAAGAGCATATAATCTGGCACAATTCGCAACAGATGGGATAAGTGAATGTTTTAAGTTGGCTGAAATGATTTGCGAAGATTTGATCGCAGTTTTTATTTTTGACAAATCCGAAGGTGAAGGATCTTTAGGGATCGGATTATATGGTCCTTCGTTTAAGAGTTTAGTGACACCATCGATGTAAGTGTTCCTATCCATGACGACTATCTGGCCACCTTTGTCGGCCTTTGAAATAATAATATCCGGGTTAGAATGAATTTCACGCAATGTAGCTCTTTCTCTCGCAGTTAGATTTGGTTTCAAAGGTTTATTATTGAATTTCACATTATGAGCGATAAGATGCCTAATCATTTCTTTCTGTGAATCTGAAACTTTACTGAACTTGAAAGCTTTTTCGATAGGAGCTAAAATCTTTGGAATCAAGGGTTTACAGGTTTGTGAGAAGTTAAAATTATATTTTAGAATTCTCTCTTGTTCTTCTGTAAGACTAACATTAGAAATATTAACTATTGGCTTGATGTTTACAATGGGAAGATTTTTTGAACTACTTGAACTGGAAGATTGTAAAAGAAGTTTTTCGAATTTAACTGCAAGGGTGTTTTTATGACGGTTAACTGCATTCTCCGTTCTAGACCAAGACTTTTGTTCAAGGGCAGTGAATTTTGGATATGATTTAGCGAGTTCCAGATGAAGCTTATAGAGTTCACGTTCAATTTTGGACAATTGTTGACGTGTATGCCTTATGACGGACCGAAGTAAGGCAAGCTTGCAATTTAACAGAATTCTTGAAACGCGACTCGAAGGTTTCTGATTAGATTTATAGAGTTCACGTTCAATTTTGGACAATTGTTGACGTGTATCCCTTATGACGGACCGAAGTAATCAAAAACCTTCGAGTCGCGTTTCAAGAATTCTGTTAAATTGCAAGCTTGCCTTACTTCGGTCCGTCATAAGGGATACACGTCAACAATTGTCCAAAATTGAACGTGAACTCTATAAGCTTCATCTGGAACTCGCTAAATCATATCCAAAATTCACTGCCCTTGAACAAAAGTCTTGGTCTAGAACGGAGAATGCAGTTAACCGTCATAAAAACACCCTTGCAGTTAAATTCGAAAAACTTCTTTTACAATCTTCCAGTTCAAGTAGTTCAAAAAATCTTCCCATTGTAAACATCAAGCCAATAGTTAATATTTCTAATGTTAGTCTTACAGAAGAACAAGAGAGAATTCTAAAATATAATTTTAACTTCTCACAAACCTGTAAACCCTTGATTCCAAAGATTTTAGCTCCTATCGAAAAAGCTTTCAAGTTCAGTAAAGTTTCAGATTCACAGAAAGAAATGATTAGGCATCTTATCGCTCATAATGTGAAATTCAATAATAAACCTTTGAAACCAAATCTAACTGCGAGAGAAAGAGCTACATTGCGTGAAATTCATTCTAACCCGGATATTATTATTTCAAAGGCCGACAAAGGTGGCCAGATAGTCGTCATGGATAGGAACACTTACATCGATGGTGTCACTAAACTCTTAAACGAAGGACCATATAATCCGATCCCTAAAGATCCTTCACCTTCGGATTTGTCAAAAATAAAAACTGCGATCAAATCTTCGCAAATCATTTCAGCCAACTTAAAACATTCACTTATCCCATCTGTTGCGAATTGTGCCAGATTATATGCTCTTCCCAAAATTCATAAAAGTGGTATTCCTTTCCGCCCTATTGTATCAAATTTAGGTACTGCCTCGTATCCATTAGCTAAATATTTAGTTTCTAGATTTTCAACTCTATTAGACAATAACATTTACACCATAAAAAATTCAATAGAGTTTGTAAAAAAAAGTTAAAAACATTTCTCCTAGTAATTTACTCATGGTTTCTTTTGATGTAAAATCATTATTCACCAATGTCCCAGTGGAGGGTGCATTAAGATGTCTAGAAACGCGAATTTCATTTCTCTTGCATCGAAATTGATGAGCTAATTTCTCTCACTCAACTCTGTTTGAAACAAACACATTTTGTTTTCCAAAATAAATATTACAAGCAAACTGAGGGATTAGCCATGGGAAGCCCCCTCAGTCCCATCTTGGCTGATATCTACATGCATTATTATGAATCAAAATTGTTTGGAACTTTAAACTTCCCGGCATGGTTCCGCTACGTAGACGATACTTTTACTCTGTTTGAAGGTAATAAAGATGATTTAAATAAAGTTCTTTCAACAATGAATTCTATTGATCCTGCTATTCAGTTCACTTTTGAACTTGAGACTTGCAATTCTCTTCCGTTTCTCGACATTCTGGTCACACGTAACACATCCAACTTCAGTACTACGGTTTACCGTAAACCTTCATCGGTTTGCCTTCCACCACACTTTAAATCATGTCATCCGACTAAACAAAAGTTAGCTTCATTTTATTCCTATGTTTTCCGTGCTCTTCAAGTTTGCTCCTCCAAACTAGCCCTTGATGAAGAACTAAAGTATTTAAAGCAATAGCTATTGACAGGGGCTTTCCACCCAACATTATTAATCAAGCAGTTAAAAAGTTCTCATCTCAACACACTAAAAGGCACAATCTTGTTTTAGGAGATTATAAAAATTCTGTTGTCATTCCCTTCTTTCCATCAATTAGCTATAAAGTTGCACATATTTTGCAGAAATTTAACTTTCGGGTTGTTTATTCTCCCATCAATAAAATTCCGAGTTCCATACTCAAGGACCCCATTCCGGATATGAATTCCTGGGGTATTTATAGGATTCCTTGCCAGTGTGGTTTAATTTACATTGGCCAAACTAAGAGAGCCTTAAAATTTCGCGTCAAGGAACATGAGGCATATGTTAGAAAAAAGGAAACACAGAAGTCTTCTGTTGCTCAACATTGTTGGTCCGAAAACCACACTTTCAGTTTTTCTGCTGCCAAAATTATTCAAAAAACATCTTCCATTGGAGAACTGGATTTTCTAGAGGCATTTCACATTCATAAAAATCTTTCTGTTCTAGTTAACGATCCTAATTCCAATCCAAATTTGCCTTCGGCCTTTAAAGAAATTATATTTTAGTTCTGGTTTTACCAACAGATGGCGCCACTTGCTTATTCTTGTCCAGGCTTTCTTATCTTATCTAATCATTATTTCCTATCTTGTTCATTTGCGGTTTTTCAGCTGAAGATGGTGGTTCGGTAAAACCATCGAAACTAGTCCTGTGAAAACTTTGTAAATATAACGCTGATTTTTGTTGTTTGACTTCTGAATTAGTATTTATTCGGCGTGTTATTGTGTCTTAATTACTAGATAATGTAAATTCAGGCACCATTTTATACTGCTCTATTCATCCAATTCTTGTCCGACCTAGATATAACGAATATAATCCTATGGCGGACGTAATTTAATTGTCTATGCATTAATTGAATAAAGCCTAAATTTTCTTATCATAATGTCATTCTTTAATCCCTCAGGGAATATTCATAGTTGTGATAATTGGCCTGGCATCAAAGCATTTCCGACACTGTCTTTGCCATTCGAAAAAGAATCAAACGGAAACAAAGGTGAGATTTTGTTATTAAAATATAACACATTTTTAATAAACTAAAAATTTCAGTTTTGAAATTATTAGCCCAAAAGTTCTATTAGTCTCAAAACATAATTTTGCGCTGATTCCCTTTAAATTCGTCCAATATTAATGCATTGTTTCATTTTTCATTCGAATCTCCTGAGATTTGGCAAAATGAAAAATCTTTCATATTTAATCTGTCTGTTACTGATTAATAAACTGAAACATTTAAAGGATTATACGCAGTTCTTAATTATACTGTTTTCTTTACTTTTTAATCGAAATGATTTAAATTAGAAAGCATTTAGTTCATGATATCTAATTAAAAACATCAAATATTTTTTTTAGAATTACGTTATCTATTTTTTATCGTTTTTAATATATAGATGATATATAGCATATGGTGCTAATTTAAATTTGTATTTATCTAGAATATAAAACGTTTTGCAATACCGCCTAAGACACCCCCATTGAAATTCTATATTCATAAAAAATATTAACTTTACAAAAGCCCTTTTTATTTGATTCATTTCCCAGAACTGAACTAAATTTCAAATTTCAGAAACAAATCAAATAAGGCAGGGTTTCAAACTACGATAATTTTTGTCATGTGATTACATTTGATAAAAGTATACTAAATTAAAGTTCTTATACGTGCCATTTACGAACAAATCTCCAAAGAATGTGTTGTTTTTTTTTACCTTACTAAACATCATTTATGAGAAGGAAGATTCTTCCTGCAAAATATTATCAAAATTACCTGCATGTAACCACAAGGTAACATACACTTGATAAAAAAGAGGCAGTTTTAGAAATAATAAAATCCTGAGTTTTATTAAATGCAAAACTACGAATTTTAACATACTTTGTAAGGATCTTAAGTTTTACTAACGTTTATTTTATTTTAAATCTTTACTATCACTTCTTATTTTCTACTTCCGGCCAGAATTAAAAGCGTTAACTTATTTATGCAAAATTTGTCTGGCGAACGCCAAGTACTTAAGTTGTGGCTTTTTGCCAAGCGAGAGAGAGGAAGGAGTTAGCCGAAGCAGGCCGCTTACCTTAGAAGTTTTACTCAGTTGCTGGTTGCCTTCCAGGCCAGAGGTTTAATCCTCTTGATAATTTTAAACGTATTGTAGTGTTAACAGTTCTCTGTACTACATACAGTTTCCTGTTAATATAAGGCCAATCTTCCACGTTTATTATTTCAAAGTTAAGTTAGAATTTAGTTATATTTTTATAGTTATATTTTTATATTCTTACGTTTAGACCACAAGTAGTGGGTCTTTGTATTCCGAAGTACGGAAATTATTGTAAAGAGAGAAAAATAAAGGGTTTTGTATACCCTTGTTGTGTATCCTGTCTACTTCCCACAGTTATTGAACATAGCTTTAGTAAGCTCTCTGTTCCGAGTCAGGTCCTTGCATGTTCCCCAAGAAAGTAAGACGGAACATTGAACCTGATAGTGGCGCCCAACGAAGAAGAATAACCATGGCCGAGTTTCAAGAAGAACCTGTGCTGCCTGTAGAAGCGGCTTAGAATCCAGAAATGCCAGCTGCTGCCCTGGAAGGATTTGGTTACATCGTCCAGACCATGCGCGCTTCGATGAAACCAGAAGCAACATTTAATGGAAACTCACCGGTAACCAGTTTTTTGGAAAAATTGGATGACCACTTCATGCTCTACCCCGTGCACGAATTTCAAAAAGTTACCTTAGCTACCAGCGCTTTGAGGGGCCAAGCGCTTAATTGGTTCAAATGTATAGGCAGAAGTCTCTTGGGTCAAGCAGGAAATCCCACCTATACTTACGAAAATTTCAAGACTGCCCTACGAAAAGCCTTCCCTGTCGTAAGGGATCGTGCAAAATTAGAAACGGAACTTTTCAGCATATACCAGAAACGAGTTGAAAATCTCTCAAGCTTTATTTTAAGAAAAATTCACGTCTTCAAACTCTTGTATGGAAACCGTCCGGATCCTGAGATAATTCAAGTGATTTTGCCGAGGTTACTGCCCCAAGTGCAAGACTTTATTGAATTAAGGAATCCGACTACACTGGAAAAGTTATTTGAGCTAGCAATCCAGTTTGAAAGTAGAAGAACGGCGGATATTGAAAGAAGACGCCAATATCAACAGCGAAACCAATTTGGTGCGCCAAGACTACAGCAAACTCAAGCACACGGCTACGGAAGCAAAGCGAATCAGTGGGCAAGGAAACCCGAGCATTCAAAAACAGCCGGCGAACGTCCACAGTTCAATAGCAATCCAGGAAAAAAGTCTCAAGGCCAATGGGAGAAGAAGGAAAGCACGGAAATGAAAAATAATTTAAACTAAAACGGATTTCTGCTGACGGGAGGGTGCGGAAATCCGAAGGCCACGAAAACCCCTCTTCCTACAAGTTAAATACAGTAATGGTGAAAAATTTGACTCTTCCGAAGATTGAAGTGTTGGTGAATAATATCCCAGCCACCGCACTCCTGGATACAGGCGCGCAGTGTTCCTGTGTGGCAGAAGATTTTTTTAGGAAATATTTTCGTAAATATCGTATATATAATTCGGATAATACTACAGTGTTAGCGGCGCAAAGAGAAAGATGTAAGTGTATAGGTAAATTACCGCTGTATGTCCGTATCAAGGACGAACAAGTAAAGGTTATGTTTTTCATAGTAAAGAATCTGCAAGCACATATTATCTTAGAAATAGATTTTCTTTCAGAGGCACAAGCAACACTAGATTTTAATGAAGCGTCCCTTAAGCTGAAAATGAAACCAATTCGAGAAGAAAAGGCTGAACCGCCGATGTTATACCTTGACCACCTGCCTAATGAAGAGCAACGAAGAATTCGACAAGTGGTAAGTGAATTTGCTTCGTTATTTAGTGATATTCCAGGATTTACTCAGGTTACTAACCATAGTATTGACACCGGAGATTCAATGCCAGTTCGCCACAAAGCATACCGGTATGATAAGAATAAGGAAAAAATTATAGAATGGCATATCACCGATATGCTACGTAAAAAGATCATAACGCCCATCTCAAGTAGTTATGCTAGCCCGGTGGTTTTATGTAAGAAAAATAATGACTATCCATTGACACATCCAAAAAGGTGGAGATTCGCGATTGACGACCGTTAATTAGACTCCATAACTAAATATCCGGTATATCCGTTACCTATTATTGAAGAAATTCTAAGGAACATAACATCCACCAAATATATGACGACTTTAAACTTAACGACTGCTTATTTTCAAATAGGGGTTAGGACTGAGGACGTGCCTAAGACTGCTTTTATAACCAAGTCTGGCACTTATGCATTTCTGCGTATGCCGTTTGGCCTTTCAGGGGCACCGGCAACATTTCAGCGATGTATGGACATTGTGTTAAGGCCTGTTCTTGGAAAGTCCACATTTATCTATTTAGACGATATCATTATTACTAGTGATAATCTCGACCAACATGTACAGGATTTAAGACAGGTGTTTTCTTTATTAAATGAGGCCGGTCTAAAAGTTAATGTCGAAAAGTGCAAATTTGCAGCCCCTGAATTAAAATATTTAGGTTACAAAATATCTCAGAAAAGAATCGAGACAGACGAATCAAAAATAATCGCTGTACAAAAGTATCCGACTCCAAACACGGCGAAGAAGCTCTCTTCTTTTCTAGGACATTGTTCATATTATAGGTCCTTTATAAAAGATTTTGCAGCTATTGCTGAACCATTGTTAAAATAAAAAGGAAAAAGGCAAGATTCTCGTGGACGGCCGAAGCCAATAGTGCTTTCGAAAAATTAAAACAAGCATTAACGCAAGCCCCTGTGTTGAAATTTCCTGAAAAGGATGAGAATTTAGAAATTTCAGCGGATGCTTCGGATTATGCGGTAGGAGCGGTACTTTCGCAAAATCAGCAGCCCGTGGCATTTTTTAGCCGAACTTTAAATCAAACACAAAGAAACTATTCCGCGACCGAGAGAGAGGCACTTGCAGTTCTGTTAGCAGTGTAAAAGTTCCTAGTCTATTTTGGAAAGGCGCCAATAACAGTGTACTCTGATCATGCGGCGGTAACTAGATTGTACTCAGGGAAAAACTTATCCCCAAGGTTAATAAGATGGGCACTCAAGCTACAAGAATATAATCTGGGAATCAAGCATACCCCTGGAAAGGAAAATATCGTAGCAGATGCCCTATCCAGAATTAAAATAGATGAAGAAGGTAATACTGTAAAGGTGGCAATGCTCACAGCATGTACAATAAATTCCCGAGAAACTGTAATAACCGAACTGGGTAAGGATCCTGAGTTTGGAAGCATTTATGAGTATTTACAGGATCCTGAAAATTTTAGCCACCAAGATATTGTGGCGATAAGAAATAGGGCGGCCCATTACGAACTAATAGATGGTCTATTATTTTATACAAAAACTACGAATTCCAACAACGAATTTCGACCTGTTATCCCAGCTAGTCTTAGATTAAATATCCTGCAGGAGCTCCATGACAGCCCTTTAGCTTCTCATGCTGGTATTCGAAAAACTATCCAACGCGTAGGCGAGGCAGTCTACTTTCCTGAACTGCAAAAGTTAACAAGGGCGTATGTCCAGTCCTGCCCAACATGTCAAGCAGTTAATTATATTAATTTCCGCCCGGCCGGGTTTCTAAATAGTATTAAATCCGAATTTCCAAATGAAATAATTGGCATCGATTTATTGGGCCCTTTCCCAAAAAGTCAGTTAAATGAATGTCGCTAACTCCTTGTTATGGTTGATCATTTTAGTAAGTGGACCGAAATTGTTCCCTTAAAACGAGCCCCCGCGAAATTAGTTACTGATTCTATTTTAAATAAATATATTTTAAAATACGGGGCGCCCCTAAAAGTTATATCGGATAATGGTCCTCAATTTGTAAGTAATATATTTGAAGACATGTGCCAAAAACTGGGCATACGTCATTTAAAAATGGTCCCGTATCGGCCGCAATCAAATATAGCGGAACGGGTCAATAGAAATATAGTGAAAATTATCCGTAGTTATGTTAAAAATTTTCATAAAAGCTGGGATAACTATGTCAATGAATTTTCTTTCGCCCTTAGGACCGCAAAACATGATACAACGGGCAAAACTCCTGCTGAGTTATTTTTAGGCAGAAAGATTATAACGCCGTTAGATAAATTATTTTATGTGCAACAAAGAGCCCCAGAATTTAAAATGGGTGATATATAAAAACTAATTAAAGAAGCAAAAAAGAACACTGAAGTAGCACAGAGAAAAAAAAAGCTGTATTATGACTTGAAACGACGGGGAGTAACTTATAAAGTAGGGGATGAAGTATTAAAAATTAAGCATTCACTTTCTTCAGCACCAGAAGATAAAACTGCCAATTTTTTTCCACGATTTGAAGGACCATATGTCATAGAAAATATAACTCACGCTGTAGTAGTGTTAAAAGCCAGTGGTGAAACCTGCTCCGCAAACATTGATCAAATCAAACCCTAATATGATCGTAATAAAATGCAAATATTTACAGATCTTTTGCAGGATCCGGCACGGCAGGCACAAGCTCCAGAGGTGGAACAACGACAAGTACAATGGCAAGCCATTAAGAGGCAGGAGCAAGTGAAAAGAAAGTTTCCCCGCGGGAAAATTAAAGGTAACAAGAAAAAGAAGCCGTTCCACCGTCCAGAAAAGAGAGCTCACGAACACCCCCAGAATGAAGAAGGGAGAAGGACGACGTATGCAAAGAGAACCAGGACAAATGATGGCAACTATAACCCGGCTCTAAAACGGAAGATCTACTCATCCGACAGGACTCTCCGCAGCAAATGTCGCCGAACTGCGGAAGGGCCACCAGCGGCGGAGGAAAAGTTACAAGGAAAATTTGAATGGCCAGCAACGAGGTCCAAGCAGGAACGCGAAAGAAGTTTCCCGGTTCCGCCAAGACCAGCTGCCATCAAACGGCCAAGTCCACAGGCAGAGGCGAAAAAGAAGGTATTCAAGGGTGACCGAACTGGAGAAAAAAGAAAGCTTCTAGAGGAAGGCACTGAAGGGCGATCCCGCACACGAAGGAGGATAAATCAAACGAGAATCTACGCTACCTTCCAGGACTGGGCTCAGAAAAGAATGTCCGAATATCACAAAGATAAGTAAAATTTTATGTTACTTTGCAAACTTAAGTTAATCTTTCATTCTTACTGCAAGTGGCAGATTTCAAGAGGTTTTACCTCATGCGAGGTCTACCTTTATCTCCAAAAAGGCGAGAAATGAGTTGTTACCGATTTTGGTATTATGTTTTTCAATTACTCGCGCGTAAAACTAAAGTTGATGTATAATAGCGATGTGTAAATACTTAAATATTGTAAAAGTTATTGTATAAATTTTATTTAAAACATTCTGGCAAGAAAGAAGTTTTAGTCTGAAAGACTTTTTGAAATGTAGTATTTCAATGTAGAAAGAATTGGCACTTGCTTTGAAAAGAATAGAAGTTAACAATGTACTACTAATGTATGTTTTCAAATGCGTAAAATTAACGGCATGTTAATATGTTCTTATATACAATGTGAACTGTTATTTTAAATGTTAAGAAATACCGTGATATGGTAAAAGTGAAAGTAATGTTAAAATTTTTTTTTATTCGTGTCTAAATCATGGTGAATATGTGTTAAAGGTTGAATGAATGTAGTTAGGCTCTCTGACGCTACACTTCAGAGTTAGCCACTTTCAGAATAGTACCTCAGGGTTTAGATTTGAAGTTAGGGTGTGTTACGAGGTCTTGGTATGTTGAATTTTTAACACGTTAGTGTTTTGATTGTAGGAGAAAGTGTTGAACACGTATACATAAACACATTCGTGTTTGGTGTTCTTTTACAACACATGTCAGAGAGCACGGGGAGAGATAATTAAAATAGTCATGAATGAAGTAAGAATGTTAAGAGAAATGTAAATATGCATGTTACTTGCCATTTCATTGTGTAACATTTCATTAAACTAGTTTTCCTTCCAGATCTCTGGAAGGAACCAGATTTGAATAAAAGCTCCTGTTTAGATGCAGTACAGATGAAAAAATTGCGTGTCCTTGGAGCTGCTATTGTAAAAACAAATTTCTTTTTTTAAAATTTCTAGTTTCTAGTGAGAGATGTTTTGTAAAAGATTGGCCTCGCGTTAATTTCTAGAGCTAAAAGTTTTCAACAAGGTCGTTTTAGACCTCAGTTTCAAACTAATTAACTCTGGCAGGAAGTATGTAAGGATCTTAAGTTTTACTAACGTTTATTTTATTTTAAATCTTTACTATCACTTCTTATTTTCTACTTCCGGCCAGAATTAAAAGCGTTAACTTATTTATGCAAAATTTGTCTGGCGAACGCCAAGTACTTAAGTTGTGGCTTTTTGCCAAGCGAGAGAGAGGAAGGAGTTAGCCGAAGCAGGCCGCTTACCTTAGAAGTTTTACTCAGTTGCTGGTTGCCTTCCAGGCCAGAGGTTTAATCCTCTTGATAATTTTAAACGCATTGTAGTGTTCACAGTTCTCTGTACTACATACGGTTTCCTGTTAATATAAGGCCAATCTTCCACGTTTATTATTTCAAAGTTAAGTTAGAGTTTAGTTATATTTTTATATTCTTACGTTTAGACCACAAGTAGTGGGTCTTTGTATTCCGAAGTACGGAAATTATTGTAAAGAGAGAAAAATAAAGGGTTTTGTATACCCTTCTTGTGTATCCTGTCTACTTCCCACAGTTATTGAACATAGCTTTAGTAAGCTCTCTGTTCCGAGTCAGGTCCTTGCATGTTTCCCAAGAAAGTAAGACGGAACATTGAACCTGATAACTTGAGAATGAGAATTTGAAAATAATACTTCTGAATTAATGCTATGGTGCTATGACAAGTATATTTTAGAAATTTGTATACGAAAATTTTATATGAGTAGATGTCTTTAATAATATTAATATGAAATCCCCATATTAATGTGTAAATTAATGATGTCACGTGCAATTCTGATAGCATGAAGCTGACATATTTTATGATTAATTAGGTTACGTGATACATTTTTCTGATCTCCCCGCAGTAGAGCTTAATGTAGAGCTTAATGCTTTTTGTAGAGCTTAATGTTTTTATTTTCCGTTATCACTTGGCTAAAATCGTTGTACTTTAGAGGCTTGGAATCATAAGTCTATGACCAATCATAAAGGTATGGAATTTTTATGAAATACCTTGAATGAATTTTTTCAGTTAGCCAAACTGAAGGGGTCAGGCAGGGATAATCCAGTTTCATACCAGAAAAGGAAAAGAAAGAGTACAAAATACTTATTTTCAAACATTATTTTAAAGAATTAAGTATTTTATATCTATGTTAAAATACATGTTTTAGAAAAATCAAAAAAATATTTGATAACCCTTACTTTCCCCAACTTACTATTTCACCTTTCTTTAAACTGCTCATAATTATTAATTTAACAGTTCTCTAAATGAAAAAAATCATTCTTTATCATTTTGACACTATAACTAGGAAAAATTCATTCGTTAAATATAATTTTTTTCGTCCAAGCTAAAACGGAAGGAATAAAATGTAATATCCCAATTCAGACTTTCCCAGATGAAGTTTCTTAAACTTCAGGCTTTCTCAGAATTAAGAAGAGTTCCCATTTCAGGCGTTTTTTCAAAATCGGCATTAAAACCTAAATTCTGATCGGAATGTGATCAAAATTCACATAACTGTGAAATATGTATAAAATGATGGCAAATGAGGCTACGCTCCTAAAAATTTCGATACAATGTTAATGTTAAATAATGGTGATGACAATATTAATTTCAAATAGTGATGTGTCATTTTCAATAAACGTGACAATATAGAATTTGATGTTCTTTTGAAATATGGCAACACTCATTAAACCTTAAATGAAAGCGAAATACGATTTAAACAATGCTCGAAAGACTCATGTAAACGTAAGTGATACTGCTATCACAGTTTTACATATAATAGATTTCATTACTTTACCGACTTAATTGTTTAAAAATGTGCTTATCTTCAGCAAAAAGAGTGTTGAGCCGTATATAGAGAAATAGATTTTTACGACCATTTGCCAAACAGAGTTGCTACATGATGTTAAAACAGAAGTCCTTATTTTTCGACTGAAGTAAATTTTGTTCGTTCAATATAAGAAGCTTTCTTTTCTAGTTTCCCCTTTTTCACGCATATTGTATTTCAAATTATTGAAAAATGTGAATTCTGCTTCTAAAGCAAACAACAGTGCGAGCGTTTTCTCGCTGAAGAAAATTAGATGGCCAAGAAGTACAATAGATTGAATATATTGTCAATGAAGTCACTTAAGTGTGCATACAAATATTTTTGAGCTATGTGCTTCGATGTTTTTAAAATAATTATTTGGTGAAGAAAAGAATTCTTACATGCTGTAAAAAAAGGCTGAAATGGCACACCTGAAGAAGGAAAGAAAAATGCTGAAACGAGATGATATTTATCGACATGTAAAAAAAGCCTAAAATGGGAAAAGCTGAAATGGGACATCACGAACAAAATTAACTAGTTTGGGATAAGAGAAAGGGATGCTAAAGAGAATAAGTGAATATAGGAATGGTAATTACGAATATCCAAGAATTAAAATACCAAATACTAGAAAAACAGCGATTGAAGACAAAAAAGTTTCGATCAACAAATCGCTATCTTATTTCTATATTTTTCCAAGCCTGGTCGCTGTGATTTATACAACTAAATTTTAATGAATTCTGATAACTGATAATTCGGAAAATTCAGGTTTATTTGTATTTATAACTGTAAAGTCTATAACAGATAGTCATATAATATTTATTCTCTGATCAGTAATATTAAAGACAAATAAAGGAATATATCATTCGAACTGTTATATAATTGGCAGCTGTGGGAGAACTGAGACGTCATCGAGAGTTCTGGTGACCGACGATGACTGAATTTTCTTAGCGGCTTTAAAATTGTTGAAATTTACATGTTATATGCTTTGTCATTCCGAAAAAAAAATTCGAATTTGAAGAATATTTAATCATCCATGTGAATAAACTGTCTTCCTATATCTAAAAACTTTTTTTTCTACTTCAAAGTTTATCTGTATGTCCGAGTATATCCACATTCACACCACTCATCTTCTAATTACTACAACTAGAAAAACTTACAACTATGTGAAAGATTGGAATACTGCAAGTTCATATGAATTCTGAATAGAAATAAAGAATCTGGCATTTTGTCCTAAATTGTCTTATACTCTGCATAATCAAAACCATGCATTTCATTCGCGTGAACAAAATGAATACTTAATTTTCTCAAATACTGAACAAATCTGACACAGAAATCTACATAAACTATTCATAAATATATTTTTATAATCTCTTATCTATGAGTATATTCTATAAATTCTTATGTATTTAAAGACGTCATAGGCTGAAAAATAACAGAAAAAGTAGAAAGGTTAGAATGTTTTTTTTTTACCTACTTTTTCATATATACGAACCTAAGTTTTTACCTACTGTAAATATTTCGCAATTTATAACCATTATTAAGTTTTATGTTTGTTGCCAGGTGTATTTATGTATTAATGGAATACTGCTTTGAAAATTGTGTGATCATTAGTATTAAATTAAATTGTTTTATTATTTATTACAATTAGACTGTTAACATTATAAGTTTATTAAAATTAAATTTGTAACCAATCCTTTAACATAAATTGTTGGACTAACTGTGATAACAAGGCTGCCCTCTGGTGAGTAGCCAGAGAAGTACTTCAGTAAAAGCCAAGGCTCCCACTTGATAGGTTGTACCAGACATTTGCTCTGTAATGTTTCTTAAAGTTAAATGTAATGTCCGTGTGTAACTTAAACCTGTTAATAAACTACAGTTACACTATACAGGACTCTTCTATGACCCTATCTAAAACGACCCCTTCACAGATTGTTTTATTGTTTTTAGTTCCTTGTACGAAGTAAAAAGGAAGTATTGTAATCGCGAAAAGTTTCAAGCAGCATATTTCAACAAAAATATCAATTTTGACCGCTTTCGAATGCAATTTAACGATGTATTTCCGTGATATCTGTACGTCAGGACAGAATAAAACACTCTTTTCCACCAAAAAAATTATAAAACTGCTTTAAAATGAATTCTGAAGAGATTTTTCATGGCGTCTGAACGAACGTATGTACGTACTGTATCTCACATAACTCAATAACGAGTAGCCTCAGAACGTTGAAATTTTGTATATAGGACTGCTGTAACATGTAGATGTGCACCTCGTATTTTGGTTGCAATCGGCCGCACCCAAACGTATATAAATATATTTATATATATAATCCACTCTGTTACCCGGCTCAGTGATCTCAGTTTCTTTACTCTTATATGTTTCTAAATTGTACATTTTTTGCTTTAAAAATGATTTAATTATGTTGTTTTTATCTTCCGGTTAAGGTTTTTATGCCTTTAGTAAATCTGTATGCAATATTTTTAGAATTATCAACAAATTTAAAGTTGTTTAAGTGCCGCTAAGCCTTTTTTATGATGGCGGCCCTTGATTGTTTACATTTGAAATAGCAGAATAGTGGATTTGTTGCCAATCTAGAGAAACTTAGCTTCGCAACAACAAGGATAACGCCTTCATTTATTATTGCCAATTAAATCATGCTTAATCCTTTCTGGAATTTTTTTGAGGAAATAAGTGTTTGAGATTTACTTCGTAATTTTTAATACATATATTTTGGGTTTTTATTTATTTTTGGCCTTGTCGCGAAGTGAGAACTGAATTAATTGAATGAGAAATACTCAATCGTCTGTGAAAACTGTTTCTTTTTTGTTTTGTTTGCATAATTTCTTTTATACATCGTTCTAGCTTTATTATAGTATTTGAATAGAACATGTGGCAACGATTAGATAATTCTTTAAATGACATAAATTTTATGCATTCTGAGTTATAATATGAACGAAATATTATACTGTTGAATGAACCTAGCGCCAAAGTGTCGCTATGGTAAACAAAGTGAATTTTAAAGAATGTATTTATTCTATTGTGGTTTAATTCAATCTAATAAGTTTAAACGAAATACAAGAAAAAATGCGTATAATTTAATATTCCGTACAAGGAAGTCATGTGGTGTACACATCAGATTTTTTAGGAATTATTTTCAGAGAATTTTCTTTAGTTCAAAATATTCTTTGCGATTTTTATCTCATTTCTTTTTGTCTCATTTTCTCGTTTTGTTTTGTTGCTCCCCTCGATTTTAACAGAGCATTAGTCCGGCCCTTCCTGCATGTTTTAAGTTTTATTTTAAAACAACATAGACGTTTTCATTAAACTATGTTCTTAAAAAAATCAGTTTATATTTGCCAAAGTATGCTTGTTTATACACATACATAGAATTATTGTTATTAAAATTATCATTCCCTTCGTTCTTTACAGACCTTGAATCTCGATCCTTTCGACGTGCACGACAAAGCTACGATTGCCAACAGGAAGAAAATATGTAAGAATATTTTTCTCATTAGTTATTTTAATTTGCGATACAAACCATATCTTGAACTAAGTAATAAATATATTTTGGCAAAGAAATTATAACTAATAAAAATAACTCTTTTTTTTTCCCCAGAGGTTTTGTAACTGATACGTTTTAAGCATATTTCTTGTGTAGGATGCGGATTCGAATCCCGTGAGTGTATTATTCATGCTTTTCTCGCGAGTGTATTATACATGCACTATTTTTAGATCAAATTGTTTGAAAAAATATCTTTTTCGCTCTGCATTCGCCATGTTTACGTTACTTTAGAAAGACCTTTTTTTTATAGTTGCATCGTACTCTTTTTTCTTTCTCAGCAACTCAAGTATTTGAAATCTATTTCCAATGAAAGCAGATTTTCTCCCACGGTTATTAATAAGTCCTAAAAATTTTCTTATTATCATAATAAAAGACATTCTGCTGTTAAAAATAAACATAGTAATCTTGTTGTCATTTCATTTTATCTTCCCATCTTCGCATTTTAACTCTTGAAAATATTAAATAATTTCTTGTCTTTTAATGTGAGATGGTATACATTGGCCAAACTAAAATAGCATTAAAACTTCCCATCAAAGAATACGAATCTTATATCTGAGGGGGGGGGGATTAGAAATCTTGGATACCTAATCTAATAGGTCACATAACTCACAGTTCTGACTTTAGTTCTTCGAAAATTAGCCCTAAAGCTCCTTCTTGGCGAATTTGATTTCCTTGAGAACTTTCCTAGCTAAGGACACTAATTTCAATCGAATTATCTTCACGCTTGTTTTTTCGATAGATGGCGGTAGCTTCATTTTCTCTTAGCTTTTATTCATTTTACCTTTTTGTTTTCTTTTTTGGGGGAAAAAGGGGACTTCGAATGGGTTTTATTCGAAAATCAGCACCTATTTAAAGTTGCTTTTTCGTCTATGCATTGTTTAAATATAGTGAGCACCGCTTAATAAAATGAACCGCTTACTAAATCAAATTCCAAAGAACTAATTCAAATCAATATAATATCATTACAAAATAACCGCTTAATAACATCAAGGCTACCGTTTATAAAAATCAAATCGCTTTTAAATAAGTTTGTGTTTCGAGTTCATTGATTTTGTTCAAAGTCGATTCACTTTTGCACGTGGTGCAAATGCTAGAATTTTCTTATCTGGAACTGTCAAAGCCCCCAAGTCTGAGTTTCAAGGTGAGTGATTTCATTCATGGTCGATTCACTTTTACACGTGAAGCTGCAAATGCTAGAATTTTATTATCTGGACCAATCATGGGTGGGTTATAACGAGGTTTGTTAGAACTGCCTTAGACCAATTGGGGGAAAGAGAAAATATAAAATAATAATAATAATTGACGGAAAATCTGTATAAAAATTTGTCTCTTTTTTTTTTCTTTTACTTGTCTGGTCGTGCATCAAATGTCCAAAACTTAAAAGAGATAAAGAAAACCTGCTGAAGCAATCTAATGTTTTACCAAAGTGAAGACAACGTGAAGCTTCTATATATCTCGGATTTTCCCAATCTACATTAAGTTGTACGTTGTTGAAAAAAAGGAAAGCAATTTTGGATGGATTGATGATAAGTGCAAATGTCTCACGTATGCGGAAGCAAAGTGGAAAAAATCTACTGATGTGCGTTGTAGTAGTTTCGAAATGTCAGGAAGAAGAACGCCAAGATGCCACGAGACCTATATCAAAAGGCAACAGAATTCGCCAAAACGTTGGGAGAGGCGTTTGTCCATACCGTAGAATTGCTCACAAGATGAAAAGAAAGGAACAATATAGTTTTCAGAAAATTACATGGAGAGAAACAAGATACATATCCTAATGAAGCCGATAATTGGATAGAAAAGAATTTAGCCGGAGTTTTGCGAGATTACAAACCGCATCAAATTTTTAACTCTGATGAGACTGGTCCTTATTATTGAGCCTTATCTCAGCACACTTAAGTGTTTAAAGGTGAGTAATCAGCTAGCTGGCTGTAAAAAAAGAATGGAACAACGTGTTGCTGTGATTTTTATATGTAATATGGATGGAACACTTAAAAAGACTCCATTAGTCATCGGTGCAAGCAAAACTGTCGTTGTCTAATGGGCGTAAAGCATTTGCCTGTGACATATTACAAAAATAAAAATGCTTGGATGACAAGCAGTATTTTTAGTGATTTTCTTATGAATTGGGATGAAGAACTTCAGTATGGAAAAGTGGCGCTGTTGTTAGATAACTGCGTTACCCATCCAACTGTTCTCTCTTTGAAGAATATAAAATTAGTTTTCCTTCCTTCTAGGGTGTTATAAAAGCATTCAAGAGTCATTACAGGAATGAAGTGGTTCAAAATGTCATTAATGAAACTGATATGACTGATGCACTTTGTTCTTCTAAGGAAATTATTATGTCGATTTCTCTCTTAAATGCCATGCATGTTATTTTAAATGTGTTGAATGAAGTAGTTTCGCAGACAATTTCAAACTGTTTTCAAAAAGCCGGATTCCATCCAAAGCCAATTTATGGAAACTCTCAATGTGCGAGAAGACAAGAGTGACGATAAATGCATGATGAGACCTTCCTTGAATATTTGGGAATCCATGAAAATATCCAAACTTGCTGCGAAAAGAGTGATGCATACATGCACAGGCAATCGAAGTATCCACAGTAAACAAGGAATTAATGACAATGGAAGTGAGTTCGAAGATGAAAATCCGAAGATGAAAAATGTACAACCTTGCATCCCTAACAGAAGAGAAATCCTGTGTGCGGCCCAGAACCGCATATAAAACTTAGCCAAGGTCAGTAAAGTAAGTTGATTTTACTCACCTTGAACTCAACCACTTTATATAGGGTGGGGCAAATATGGTCGGAATGGACGTGATCATATTAAGTAGTACCCACTGTATTTTTCACTCTCTAACTAACACAAGCTTAGGGACACTTTATTAGGGTGTCTTATTGAACTGGTCTTACTCTCGATTCATATTATTCTATTACCACTCCCGTGACAGGCACCGACCAATCCGCAATCTCCAAATGTCGCTACTGCAAATTCATCAAAACTACAATCCAATTCCCCTCATATTCTTAATTGTGTAGTATACTACAAATATGTTTGCAGATCTTGTTCCAATTTTCAAGAGACTCTAAAAAACTAAATCTTAATCCCTGACATCTCTAAATTCTACATCTTCAAGAAGTAGCTGCAGAGATCTGAAAGGCGCTGGCGAATCAGAATCTCTATCGTGATTTGCTACAATCTCATGTTTACCTTACGACGGATGCACGACTCGAAGAGCTTTTATTTTATTTGACACTCAAGATTCGTACCTAATAAGTACAGGAAATGTATTTCGACTTACTGGCGAAGCATTTTATGCTTGCGTTCTTAAAACTACTGCCAGCACCTTAGGGCACAATTTCAAGATTTATGGTTAAAGCAATACTATACTACATGCCATATGTAGTATAGTATTGCTTTACTACATATGGTATGTAGTAAAGCAGTACTATACTCATTTAAAATAACATGCATGGCATTTAAGAGAGAAATCGACATAATAATTTCAACATGCTCAAAGCTCTGTCTGTCAAAGTTCATTATTCTGTCTATAATTTGCACTGCTCGTAGCAATCCAACACAATCTAAGGAACGGCTTCATCGAATGAGTTGACTGCATGCATTTTTATAGTTTTCCACATCTGTAAAGCGAATCACTTTCAAAGTCCTCTAAAGCACACTTTTTCCTGAGTGAATAATCTTATCGTAAATAACCTCTGCCGTAATCTAACAATTAAAATAAAATCTTTCGGTACTGTTAAAATTTTACAAGGATTTTTAAAATTTTGTCATAGACTTATTAAATTGTGCATTAATTAATAATTAAAAAATTCGCAAAATTGCAACTTCATGGCAATAAGTGGAATTGGTTTGGCATAAATTTTGAATACTAATATCCAGGCAGCATGCATTCGTAAATTGTACGAGAAAATATGTACAATTTACGAATGGCCCTTCGTATAAAAAACACGTAAAAATATCATAAAAAGCGTCCAGGATAAAATAGTAAATATTTACGTATATTTGTACGTTATAATATACGTAAGTTTTACATAAAATTTAGGTATATTTATGCGAAAGATTGTGGTTCATTTGTGACTTTTACGTATAACAAACGTAAATTTGCAGGGATTTACAAAAAAATTTACGTATATTTATCGTTATATACGTAAATTTCTCCAATTTTTTGCTTCACATATGCGTATATATTTATTAAAAATTGACGTAAATCTCCCCTTTTTTACTGTAGTATATAAACATATATATTTGATAGAAATTCACGTAGATATTCCCCGTATTTTATGATATAAAAACGTATATATTTGATATTAATTTACTTAAATTTCCCCTATGTTTTCTTTGCATATGCGAATGATTTTGGTAAATATTTAATTCCATGCCTTCTCCTCTTTACTGTGTACAAATGCACATTTTTGATAAAAAATTTGCATAAATCTCCAGTTACCTTTTCACTGCATTTTTCGTAAAATGTACTTATTCTAATCTCATATTTTTATATAAATCTATGCAAAAAATTTTTAACATGTTATGATTAAAAGTGAAAATGTCATTTTTATATCAAATTTTTACATATCCACATTTTAAGTAGGTACAGCAAAATGGAATATATATGTAACTGGAAAAATTAATGCACTAGTAAATGCATAAAAATAAATTTCTATTCAAAAATTACGTTGCACTGAAAGGCTGAAAGTGAGTTTTAATATTTCATATCAAAGTGACTACAAAATATGCAATAAATTTCGTAAACATTAATTCTATTTTTTAAATCAATTAATGCTACTTTCATTTACAAGACATAAGAAAATGTCCTTCGGAAAAGGAAATAATTTATTTAAAGTGTTATTTAGCAAAACTGAATTTAGTAAATAACTCTAGCAAACATTTGTTTACTAAACTACAATACACTTAATTACCGAATTCAGTAAACAACTCTAGCGCGACTTATTAAATTTGTGCATTAATTAATAATTAAAAAATACGCAAAATTGCAACTTCATGGCAATAAGTGGAATTGGTTTGGCGTAAATTTTGAATAATACTATCGACTTCTAATGGTAGATTTCTGGATAAATGTAATCCCATAACAGCCAAAAGTTTCAGTTTGGAACACTGAAAATTTGGAAGTACATTGTTTAAGACAAAAACCTAAACAATTCAGAACTGAACTTCATCTCCAAAAGTAATTTTTCCCATTTCTGTAAAAGGTTAATGTACTGTATATTACATTCACCTATGCCATAATAATAGTAAAAAAAATGCACTGAAATCGCTAAAATTGTATAAAAACTTCTCAAGAAATATCCAATAAACAATGATAAAATTTGTAGACTGTACTGGATTTTGAAATAAAAACGCAAAATTACTGAAATTTGGATTGGGCTCATCCACTATATATTCACCTTACTTAGCTGCAACAGATTGGTATTTATTTTGCTCATTAAAAACATCATCTATTACTTTGCTCATTAGCAAACATCATCTATTATTTTGTTCATTAAGAAACATCATCTATTATTTTTCTCATTAACAAAGATCATCTATAACAGAAACATTAATGGAAACAAATCATTCTAACTGTATTTTATTTTTTATTATTTTTATTTATTTATTTATTTATTATTTCTTTGTTTGATGTTCAAAATGTTTTACATGTCAATGACATTTTTTCTTTTCTCAAACTATAGCAGAAAGTACTAAAAAATAATAGCACTTTCTTAATCAAAATCTAACTCTCAGAAGAAAATAAATGGATAAAAGATATTGTTATATTCTATTACATAAAATACTACACTTTGTTATAATGATATTTTTTTTCCTTTGAACAACTCAATGTAAAGTGCATAGTGTGAAATATACTGAGAATACATTTGCATGATGAAAATAAAAGTTGCAATGATATGTACAAATGAAGTACAAACAAAAAACATAATAAAAAATTATAGGTTTGTTAACTAGAATCAAAGCTGTTTCCTTAATCAAAAACTGTAGGTTACTAAAATATATTAAGGCAAAATTTACGGTCAGCCCTTATGGATGAGCATTTCACTAAAAGCGTTTTGATAATGAAATAATATGTATATGGGGTTTCTTGATATTAATAAAATAATTAGCTTCCTAGTTGATATAAGGGCTTCGCAGATGCTGGTTGTGTATTGGTAGTTCGAATCTCATAAAAGGCATGAATAATTGGGGCTACAATACCTTGCAGAATGGGGGTATTTAAAACCCATCCATTTGAATGTCCTATGGAGACGCTCGCAGCAGGAATGAGAAGTATAAGATCTTCAAATTCTATATATCACTCAGTGTATCAGTCAAGATGGAGTTGGAGAGATACCCCTTGTGTTATTTTTGTTGTTTAAATAATTCTGTAAGTATTTAAATCCTGCAATATTAAGAATTTAATCACAGATATTACAGAATTAAATTTAATATTTTGATTGCTTGCAAATTAAGGACAAATTGTATCTCACAATCATACCTTACAAAATGAAAACCTGGGAACTGAGAAATTTTTACTTCTCATCAAAATGGGTTGAGAAGAATTTTGATCAAATTGCTCTTTAGAATTCCTTCGTTTGATTCCTATATATATATTATATTTCTGTTACATCATTTCACAATTTCATGTATATATACATTTATATATATATATATTAATTTTTTATATTATTTTTCAGATGCTGCGAGCTAAAGAGCAGCAGAAAAATAAAGTGTTTGTGCCTATACTCCCATATTAAAATATTCATCAACAATAAAACTACATAAATCCCATTTATTTTTTAGTTTCTTCTTCCGACACAAACACTTTAAGCAATACCTGATCTTCATAATAATAAAACTTTAGGGAAAATTATCATGCTTCTTTGTAAAGTTTTAAGAAAATGAACATCTTCATGTAAGCCTTCGTCTAACAATATATGAACCCTTTTATAGAGGTTTATAGTTACAAAAGTCCTTTTATAGAGAAATAATTTACATTTGATTATAAAACAGAAACCATACCACATATGCAATACTTAAAAATACATACATGTAGCTTAAAGTATTTATTTGTCACTAAAAATAGAAGCAGCATTATGAATGAATATATTTAATTTTTTAATATATATTAAGACAAACAAACATTTAAGCAAGATATCCATTCAAAAGTCTGATTCAAAAAATATATTTTACATTTAAAATGACATTCTAAAAGATAAACAATTTATAAAATAATAAAAAAAATGAATAAATTTTACAAACAATAAAATTTTTTTATAAAATTTTAGAAATAATAAAAATTACTAAAATATTATTTAAAACAGGAACAAAATACAGTTCTCTATGATTTAGTCATAAAATAGAAATATAATTTCTTATTTTGTAAACTTATTTAGATATATGCATCAAATGAATAATATTTACAGAGCAATATACAAAAGAAATCATGCAGCATGTTTATACATATTATAAATGGCAATTATTCTCCTTTTCTACTTCAGAAGAAGGCTTGACATAAATTGTATGATAGCCATCTACATCTTCTAACTCCTTAGACCTGAATTTAGCAATAACAGTCTTGCATCCAGGCAAAGTAGGAGTTATCTGGCATTTTACTTTGGCGTCAGCTTTTGGTAGTATATTTCTAAGAGATTAATTAAAAAAAAACTTTAAAAAGAAATACAATTAACTTAAAATTCAATTAACATATTACAAACATCTTTATCCTAAATACACACATCTCAAAATATTTTATCATGCAAATAACTATTATGTTTCTTACACAAGATGTCTGAAAAACCACTGTGCACTGGATGTGGCAATTGCAATATTGCTTAAGTTGGTAACTATAGTAATATGGAAATAATGTTATAGTCCTGAGATCATAGCCAGCCTACCTATTTGATTTGACACTATGTGACATTTTCTTGTGGAAAGAACTAAAAGGGAAAGTGTAAGCAAGAAAGTGAGGACCTAGAGGCTACAGGCACATCTAACATATTATAACATATACCCTGAGGAATGCTTTTCATTAGCACATGGCTAGATGTTAATGTGTCCTCACATTCTGTAGTCAATTGCTGCGATAAGGTAAATGATAATTTCAATGCACAGTGACTGTTCAATAAACATATTTCTTATTAAAGTTCAGACAAGCAATAAAATGATAATGACTCCACATTTATCAAAAATTCACTAAGAATTTATTTTATTTTTGATTACATTAAAAGTAAATATTATTTCTGAATTTTTTTCTTTTTCCTTTTAAAGAAAAACAGTACAAACAGAAGTCAAACAAAATACATATTTTTATACGTAATAGTAAAAAAAAATTTTAAATTACCCTTTTATTTTGAGTTTTGTTGGTTTTCCTAAGCCTGGTCCCTCTATCATAAACTCTCCATTTTTCAGTGGTTTAGGCAAAGGATTTGTCAGGGTTGCAGTTACAGTAATTGGCTGTTTTTCTACAATCTCTCCATCCACCTTTAAAATAAAAGATATTTTACAATAAAATGAATGAAAATATGCAACTTAAATTTAAAGAAAAGGTCTGCAATATCGCTCATCATCATTAAATATGAACATTTTGTTATTAGATTAACTATTAAAATATACTCAAGTCTTTGCTGTAAAAGACAGTAAAAAAAAAAAAAAAAAAAAAAAAAAAAGATTATAAAATAAAATTAATTATTATAAAATAAAATTAATTATTATAAAATAAAATTAAATAAGTAATCTATAAAGTTAAATTTTTCAACATATAAAAAAGCTATTGAAGAAAATACTATTCTGTACTATGAATTTCAAAGATAATAAATTAATTATCATATTTTATACCAACACCTGAAATCTATATATGGACGTCTAATGCTTGAATGTTTTAAAAATATTGTTACTGTGTACAATTCTAACTAGCTTTAAAACGATTTCTCTACTGTAAATAAATGGATGCTGTTTTTCACTGTTTTCATTAGTAATAAGATTCTCATATAACCATTCTTCTTTTCTTTTAACTGTCATGAAATTCTCTGCATCGTAAATTTATCATGTATCCTAATCAACACGTTTAATTTTAAATCTTATTTTTAAAAAAGTTTTGAAATACTGAAATTATAAAAAATTATAAATTTACTCTGACATAGATATTTAATAGATAAGTAATCATAACATTCAATTCAGAACTTGATTTGGTGGGTTTAATGCATTATACTTATTATATAATTATGACTCATAAAAAGGGAAAGAGGTAACCTAAACATGAGAAATAAAAATCAATATTACCAAAACAACTAAATATCTTTAGTTCTGTCAAAATGAAACCACATAAAACTTTTTAGCTGATTTAAACTAAGTTATTGGAGCACTTTTTAAGGAATATGTAATAACAGTTCAGATTTGAAGGCCAAACCTGGAAGATTCTATTTATTATGAAATTACTATTTAAATAAATCAAAATTAAATAAGTTTATTAAAAGCACAATTTAATAAATAAAATAGAAATCTCTTTTACAGCTAGTAAGCCCTATTAGCTCATATATATGCAGAAAGGTACATATATGATCTATATCACAAAGATATAGATCTCAAAGCATTCTTGAACAATGTACCTAATTCTTTTTCTGTGTATAATGAGGGAAAATTAAATTTTTTTTTCTTTTTACCTGAATACTAATATCAGGCATTCGTACACGGAAGTCATCTTGTGCACAATAATCAAAGCCAGTTTCCTTCACATGTGCCATTGCTGATATTATGAAAGCACATTGATCTACTAAGGATCGCTCATATTCTTCATATGTTAAGGCCATAGTCATTTCTTGTTCTAAATTTCAATGGAAAAAGGGATGCAGTTAGTGATCTATATAAATATAGAATAAAAAAAATAATTTTTAACATTTTTTTAATGTAGCTGCAGATAATAATTTTCTGAATTTCGAATTATACAATTTATAATTTATCATGGTGAATTCGTTTTAAAATAAGCATTAGAACTTTATGAACTTCTTGCAAAAATGAAATTAGTGTAAAAGATTTAACTGTAAATGAACTAATCACACGCAGAATTCTATCACTTAATTTATCAGTTCTGACTGCAGTAAAATTTCAATTTTTGTGCACAGTCAAGGAATGAAATTACACATATATAGGTACTACATATTCGGTTTCGAGGGCCGTAAAAAATCGCCAAACTATTGTTGATGCCAATGCTGCCAAAAATAATTGCGGCAAGAAAGGAAGTATAATAGTAAATAACTATCTAAGATTGATGTTTTAATTTAGATGAAAGGTTAATTTCATATAATACTTTCTTATTATTATAATTTATATGAAAAAGGCTAAACATGACTGAATGGAAGCAAAAGAGTAAATAACTATTTCAGATCCTTATTATAATTTATATAAAAATTTCTAAACATAACTGAATGGATACCTGCATCGCTATTTCGCTACCGACTTATCGCTAAAGCATAATTTCATTTCGTTGGTTGTTCAAACGTAATTTTCTATAATGAATGATGCCTTTTCTTTAAAAATATTCTCGGTAAAGTGCAGAATCGCTCACTTAATTGTTCGACGCTTTTTACAAGGGTAAAAACAATTGGATTCCTGTCAAGTTCCTTTTACTTTTTAAGTGAAAATAGTTCTATGTATACATAGATAAAGTCAATAGTGTGCACAGTGCCATTTTTGTGCAATTTTAAATTTTTTTTTTTTTTTTTTTTAAGTGAAAATAGGTCGATGTGCACATGGATACCGAGTATGTGCAGTTCTTAAAAACGCGCGAAGCAGTGGATGATTTTGCACTCTACCCAAAATTCTATTGCCGACTTTTCGTCATGGGCGATCCCCAAATTGTTAAATTCCTTGGATAAAAAAAAAAAAAAAAAAAAAATTAAATCAAAAAGGATTTAAAAATTAAACTAGTATTTCAATGGCGTCTTAAGAAATATAGAACTATATAAACTTACGCAATCTGAAATCAGCGCGTACGCTAGATTTGGCGCGCTGTTAAATACGTACGTTTGCTAGATTTGGCGCTTTGACGCATACATTTTCGCTGCAATTTTTTTACGGCCCTTAAAACAGAATAGTACCCATAGAGGTGTATATACATATATATATTTAAACAAATTTAAATTAAAATTTTAACAAACAAGTATAAAAGTAAAAAAGCAAATTTAAAGCCAAAATTAAAAAATAAATTTAAAGCTAAAATAATTTTAAAAAAAATGTATTTAAAAAAAAATGTGCAAATATATAAAAGATTTAATTCTCGAACTAATCTACAATATCATTTAAATTCAGAAGTATAAGCAAATCAAGTGCAAAAACAATCCATGAAAATAAATTCACTAATTTAGCAAATTAAAATAAATTCAAACAATTTTTTAAAAATGCATAAGGGAATAACTGTTGATCAGGCAGGAGACAGACTTATCAAGGGGAAGTTGCCTCCAAACCTAACTCTTCAATCATTCAATTCGTGTTTCGTCATTCATGTAGGCAAGAGTAAAAGTCAAAACCAAAAGTAAAAAGTGAAGAATGTCCAAAAGAAATACCAATAAAGTGGTACCCTTAGAAATTAGCATTTAAGAATTAAAGTTCTAAAAAGAAAAATACTAATGAAGTCTTTTGATAAAAAAGCAAGTAAAGTCAAGTATTAAATTAAACTTTTTTTAAAAAATTAAATTAAAAAAAAATTAATTTTTATAAAATAATCTAGAAATCAATACATATATATGTATATATACATATAATATTTTGAAGCGTTTCTAAAAGTTAATAAAATATTTGTTAATCTTCTGTTTTCTGTTAAATGTTATTTAGTTTGAAGAAAGTTTATTAATAATTTTTAATAATTAATTATTAATTAATTGCATTTTTAATAATTATAGATATAAACTGTTATGAAAGCAAAAGTGAAATTGTAGAATTCATGAAAATTTATTCTAGTCTCTTAAAATTTTATTTAAAATTTTTCGGAGGAAAAAGAAAAAAAGGAAAAGTCTGCTTTTCTTCCTTCTTCTTTTTCTTTTTCAATATTCAAAATATATTTAGGCATGTGGTCTGTTTTTAAATTATTTACATAGACTTATCACTATGAAAGATCAAAATTCGAAGAAAACACTTTTCAGCAATTTAAGTAGTTTAAATGTCTCTTTTATCCATCTGATTTTTAACGGATATTATTCAAACATTAGTTCGATTTTTCGGTTTTCATATATTACTTCAATTTTCTTTTGTTTTCTTATTTTAGTTTGCTCTCACTTCACAAATGTTTCCAAAGCTGTATTTTTTAAAACAAATTACTGATATGATTTTAACATTTGCTTAACTCTAAATATAAATCTTTAATTTTATGTAGTTTTCAGTACTATCGCATTGTCTGCCCAACGCTCCCGCTGAGTCGCCAACCGTTGCAGACTAATTTTTCAACAACTTACACGAAAAAAAAAAAAAAAAAAAAAAAAAAAAAAAAAAAAAAACAGAATCGATTTCAAAAAATGGCGGCGCACTGAAAATTACATAAAACAACAACCGTAACCAAACACCGAAAATTATATAAAACAGCAATAAATTACCTAAATGAAAAATGCATCAAACATGCACAACACAGCACTTAGCTTTTCTCTGCCCATATGCATAGCGATGTGTTTTAAATTAAAACGTAAGAGAATTTAACAATTCTCGGCATCGCAAAGCAACTTGGCACTACTTTCCAATGTAACACACTGTCTGGTTTTAAACTTAAAAGAAACATCAGTGAATTGCACTAATTCGAAGAAAACTCTTATCACGATCCCCTAACAATAATTCATAAATTACTTTCGAGCTGCAAAATTTCTGTAATAATGTAACACCAGGAATAGATAAAAATTAGCCAAATGCGTCATTTATATGCATTTCATTTCTAATAATAGTAATAAAAATCAGTTCGCGCAGCATTTATATTTCTACAGCCGGTAGATCTTGTTTAGCTGTCTGGTTGAAAAATCTCAATTTTTGCTTTCGTTGTTGACATTTTCTTTAAACTGATTCCCAAGATAACTCGAACAATTCGATCGTTTGTAAAATACAACTTCATGGGATGCGCATTCCTATACTTTCTATTACTAGGCAAAATGTAATATTTCTCAAAAAATGCTACATTTTCTTTTCATCAGTAGGCAAACTCCATGGTTACATTACGGTTCGTTACATAGAAAAAAAGAAAAAAAAAAAAATTCCACAAGCAGAAAACCACAAACATTACTCTCGAATTCCAAAACAGCGCGCATTAAAGGGTTGTCAGATAAAAAGACTTTTTTTTTGCTAAGTTCTGGGCTACCTACTTCGGCGACACAGCGCTTTGCCTGGTGATTCTTGTCAGGGTTCGGTGGATAATACGATAGTGCCCTTTTTTTTTTTAATTTTTAATTAAAGATTTTTAAGTATATGTCTTCCAATACTGCTCTTGAAAACTTCTAAAGTAGAAATAATAATCATCAGTATATAATCAGTATATATTATCAGTGCTTAGTACAGTCAAAAGTCGTTAATCCGGACTCGTCGGGACTTCGGCGATTCCGGATTATCGATTTTTCCGGATTATAGATCATCAGTTTAAATCTGGTAAGATGGCATGCAAAAATTACAAAATTAAAAATATGAAACCGTAATTTATGAAATAAAGAACAATTATGATCTAAAGGGTATCAAAATTTACAAAAAGAAAAAGCTTAATATTTATTTGTTTACTTTATTAAACATTTCCTTCAATGTAAGTTGCTTCGTTTCATGTGATAATACTTTCTCTTTAATTCTATTAAACAGACATAATTTCTTGTTTAGTTACAAAGTTCCGCTGTTCAAGTCCTATAATTGCTGTGTTGAGAATACCGACTAATTTGTCAATCGAAATGTTTTCGTTTTCAATAACCTCTGGGTCACTTTCTTCACTATCGGAAGCGAATTATAATGACGAGGAACTTGATTTAAATCATATCAAAGACTGAGTACATCGAGACGAAATGCTAAACTTAGTACGGAATTATAATCCAAATAAAATAAAAACATCTAATCTGAAGATAAGGATAGTGTTGACAGATCAACTTCCAATCCGCGGCGTGAAATTCATAAACAGATTTCGGATTTCAAAACATACTTTCGCTTTGTAGATACAAATTACATATTAGTAAATATATATTGGAAATTCTATTTGACATAATCTTTCTAATCTATCATAATCTAATAATGACGTTTCTGCCCCCACCTCTGCCGCAGAGCAGCGTGAAATTGATAAACAGATTTCGGATTTCAAAACATACTTTCGCTTTGTAGTAAATATATATCGGAAATTCTATTTGACATAATCGAAAGTTCAAGCTTACTTTTATAAAATTGCTCTAACAGTCTGCAAAAAATAATAAGCCGGATCCAATTCGAAGATCAAGGAACAACGCAATCTGCAACATTAATTGAATTAGATAACTTTAGCTTAGCGTATAACTCCGTTAAACATTAAACGCGCATGCGCACAAACATATTCGCAGCCGTAAGGGTCTTACGCGCTCTCGTAAGCGCCTGTGCGCATGCGTGAACGCGAAGCATGCGCAGAAAGTTTGTAGCTTTGAGGTCCGGATTATAGATCATTCCGGATTATGGGCGTCCGAATTAACGACTTTTGACTGTATTAATCAAAAGCTCTTAAAACGAAGTATTTAACAAATCTACAATGAATTTATTCAACTGTAAAACACGTTTATTTTGAACTTTTGATTAAAGTTGGTATTTTAAAGTTGGTACTGTGTCTCAATTTATTCCAAGCTATTGAGTCATCCAATTCAATAATGCGGTTTTTGTGCTTGCAGTCTCCATCATCTTCTGCTATTTCTCAACAGCTACGATGAGATTTTATTTCATCAGGGTTTACAGGATGTCTCTGTGAAGCTTATACAAGTCTTCCAAGACAAAACTCATGTCCCTGGTCGCAGTTTCTGGCTTGTAATTTCTGGAACGACCACTGACACTGGTTTATGCTTATTGTGCTATACCCATATATATTGCATTAATATTGCTTATTACTAAATATTCAATTCAACTTAAAAAGTAAAATATGCCAAATTTTCTCCTTTATCTCTTTCAGTATAGCTCTGAAAAAATAACTGTTAAAATTGAACATCACTTTTCAAAACCTGCACTAAGAATAAGAATCAGGTAAAATTATGCTACTTACGCATTAGAGTAATCACGTGATAAAACGGTAAAAATTACTTATGAGGTGCAAGATGGCCATTTTTGTGAATTTGCTTAAAAAACACTGCTGAATTATCAATATTTATCGCAAACCCCTCTTTAGCAATTTAAAATACAAATTTTAATTATTCAATAAGGATTACATGATGCATAAAAAAATAAAACACATTTTTCGTGAAAACCTTCTGCAATTTTTTGTGCTGTTTTCCTGTGTACATATCGATTTGTTTTTCCTTAATAAAACATCAGAGAGTTGCATAAACTATGCATTGTGCTCCATCTATCTACCATATTCATCTAATCATTATTCCCTTTAGCGATTTTATTTCAAAATGCTATATTCTTGCAGAAATGTTAAACACAGTTCCATCCACTGCTGTCAAAATTTAATTTAAGACAAAAATTTAACGGTTTGCCAAAACCTTTGTAATTTGGAATACAACAAAAAGAACGCATACGAAAATTAGCGACATTACTTAATTGAAGGACTGTAATCAGCATGGTTACTTAAGAATGGTTACGTGCATAGTTGCCACAGTTTGGCACATTCTGAAAATTTGGCGGCTTCTACTAAGGTGGTTGTGTTAAAATGTAAGTACTAAAATTCTTACCTGCTATTATAAGCAAGTTGATACAGAGAGATTATCCCATCTCTATCTAACTTTTCATACAAATGAAAAAACAGCATCATTTATGGGATGATCTAATATTTTACATAAAATTATTGCAAGTTTATTAATATTCAACCTAATTCATTCAACCAATATTTATAATTGTATGTACAACAGAACTTAAGTTAAATATATATATACATAGATAAACATCGTACCAACACCAGGTCCTAACTGAATTTCAAATTCATCCCTTTTAATAAGTTTTTTAGGCTGGCCAGTGTAAAGTGCAGAATGTACATGAAGAGATACATTCACTGTATATTCTTCTCCTTCTTCTCGTTTGTTTATTGCTTTCAATTTAACCTACAAGTAAGAAAATTCAATCACACACAGAAATTAAAATATTTAACAGTAATTTGCATTGCCAATATCACTGTAAGTTATAACACAGTGCTAAAACTATAAATTACTTTCCATTTAATGTAATTTAGTATTTTTCTTTTGAGTAAACTTCAGGGAGTGTTCACATAAATTCTACTACTCCTTTCACAATAAATATATATATCATGTATAAATAAATATGAATTTTAGAATTAGTTTACTATTATGCATATTAATGTGAAATGCCCAACTGCGGTAAGAAAGCTTCCCAGCAAAGCAGAATTAGGGTTGCCAGAAAGTGGAAGAGAGGGACAGGGTTGCCAGATTTGGCCAAAATCGTACATTTGGTGACAAAATTGGCGACATGCCACGGACAGAGCAAGAACAATTTAGAATGTTTTCGGAGGCAAAATAAAGCTATATATACATTGCCTGTACGGGGAAAAAGTAGTGTGTTTAATTGAATTAGTATGGGTTCAAAGATTAGCTTGAGTGCGACTGAACCAAGTCAGGAGCGATTCTTTAAGTGGCTTGCAAAAAGCTGTCTTTACCGTTGTAGCATGAAGGCTGTGTTGCTCAGTGTTTCAGTAGTTTTTCTGTAAACGTGTCTTTAGAACTCACCTGTGTAATACTGGGCGAATAAATTGTATTTTGATTCCTTATCAAGTGTTATCATCAATTACTCGAAATCCACGAACCCGTAAAGCACAACAGCATTTAATCAAAATTTTAAATCAAGCGATAGTAAATCAAATTATTAACGTTATCCAGTTATTTTTATTTATATTTTAAAACCTCAGAGTATATAGTATTTAATTTGCCTGATTTATATTAGCGTAATATTAACAAATGAATTTCTAAAAAAAAAAACTGGTTAACAAATTCACTTCAGTTTAGTTTCTAAAACAGTATGATACATTAACAGTGAGGATGTAAAAGAATTAAAGAAACAAAGGTAACTCAATGATATATGCTCCATGATTAGATTTTAAATCATAAGAAAGATTTCGGTTAAAACACAACTGACAAATTTAAATGTTTCCAGATTCTTCAATGTTGTAACTAACTCTGGAAACATATATCCAACAATATTTCTCATTTTGACCCAAGTAACTGCCTTTCTGTAAATTAATTTCCATATTTTTTCTTTAAATATGATTGTACATTCAATACCTCCATGAAAATATTTCACAGAAATTTAGCAAAAACATTAAACATATTCTACATTAAATCTCCGTCAAATATTATTAAAACTTACAGTAAATGATTCTCCAATTACAATATCATCTAAAAGCGTAAATTCGAATTTAACATCTTCCAAATCATCATTCAGATAATATCTTGAAAATGCATCTTTACACTGTCTTAATGCTCTCAGCATTACTTCACGTTCTTCTTTTGAGCCTAAAAGTACAAATACAATTTTATACTCTAAAAAAATTCATGAAATTGTATTTTCTCTATAACTTATTCATTACTAAGTGGAAGTGGATGATGTAATTTTCATAATAATGAAGCTTGATTCAAATACACTCTATCACAAAAAATATATGCTCCCAGAAGGAAATTACTAATATAAAGAAACTTAACAAGGATATATTTTATGGGGAGATAAACAAATGATTACAAATTCAGAACAAAAGATTGTTTTATTAAGAACTTAGGCATGAAAAAGGTTACAAATCAGTAAGTAGTATAGCAACCTCTCGCTACTATACAAGCCGAAACACGGCGTGGCATCGAATCAAGTAGATCACCTATGACCTTTTGCAGAAGATCACGCTGTAATATTTACAACTGGGCAGTTAAATTACCAATATTCCGAGACGGCTGCAGTTGCCTTCCAAGCATGTCCTAAACGTGCTCTATTGGCGAGAGGTCTGGTGACCTGGCAAGCCAAGGGAGTACGTCATATCCTTGAAAATATTGATGAGAGAGTCACACAGTATGTGCACGAGCATTATCTTGCTGATATATGGCATCTGGGCCACTTGATAGCATAGGCAGTACAACCGGCGTTAAAATTTCGTCCACGTAACTGCGAGCCGTCGTAATGCCTTGAAGGACGAATGGAGGTGATCGTGTGTCCCAACAAATCGCTCCCTACACTATCACACCTTATGTAATTGCTGTGTGCCGCTCGACAGCAAATCCCGGATCCAACCGCTGGCCTGGCCGCCTCTGTACGCGTGTGAGTTGGTCATCAGTACTGAGACTGAATCGAAATTCATCGCTGAAAATCACACGCCTCCAGTCGGTCACACTCCTGAGCTTGGGAAACATCCAATCGACACTGATGTGGGGTCAGTGGTAGGCATATTAATGGACATCGACAGCATAAACCAGTGGCGGCCAGTTGTCTCCGAATGGTTTCCCTTGATACCACCGGATGCCCTGGAACTTGGTAAACGTCATCAAATCGGTGCTAGCGACGTTTTTAATGCGGAAGTGGCCGCTGTTCCTGGAACGCCCTGACCCTCCATGACGGTAGACTATACCTTTCGTAATGCATATTCGCCAACATCCAGCAACTACGCTATCGTTGCAACCGAGGTGGCAACCGATATGCCTGTTCGACCAACCTGCTTCTCTGAGGCCTACAATGCGCCTCCTCTCAAAGTTCGACAACTGTTCGTACTGTCGTCAGTTACGTCAGAGGCATATTTAGTCAAAATACTGTCCATATTCAAGTCGACATATTTGTTTGAATAGCCCTACGGCACGAACAATCATGCTTTTAAAGCAACTCCTATGCGCATAACGCGCTTACCCTAGTCTCATTGGCGTCGAAATTTAAATCATTTGCATATTCCTTATCAGACTACATTCCTGCCGAGTTTCGTGACTGTGGCTCCATTTCGTCTGGGTGCATATGTTTTGTGGTGACAGAGTGTATACGAAGCAAAAAAGGTGATAAAAATAACTCATGCAAATTAACTAATACATTTTACATGTCTTGCACCATTAAAATGAATCAAACAAAAACGTGTATTAAACATTTAAAAATGAACATTTGCTTACATTCTAAATGTTTATATTCGTGAGTTATATCTTCTCTTTCAAACTTTCCGACTGCTTTAGTGCTTATACATTGGCCAATCCTAAATAAAATAGTAAAGAAAAGAATTACATTTGCTCTTCCATAACAAAGTAGCAATTATTAGATAAAGGCCATTTACTTTAGTAAGCCATAAGTAAAAATTTGTTATGATTAACAATTGAGGGTATTAATATCAAAGAGTTAAAAAAAGAGAGAGAGAGAGAGCAAGAGAGTAAATGTGTTGCAGTGATTGGAAATGTACAGAGAGATATCGCTTCAGTTTATTGTGTAACTAAACTCGCAATTATATAGTTTTAACTGTAATGTATGTAACTACACTAATTATAATTTATGATACAAAAGTACTGCACAATTCTCTAAAAAGGTATTTTAAAAGCATATTGAATTTGAGGGTTTATTCAATTTTGATCCTTTTTCTTTGATATTTCTTATATTATTTAATGTATTTATTTCTTTTTTTTTTTACACAGTTTACTTCTGGTAGTTTTCCTCTGATATATTTTTATAGTGTGTGTTTCAGAAAGTTTAATAATCATTAGAAAGTTAAAATAATGGTTATACGGAAATACTGTTTCAGAAAAACTGTATGCCCAGAATAGAACATGCTTTAATATTTCAGTGGGATGAAGAGGATTTTAAGTATGAAAATAAATAAAATGTACATAAAAGTATAAGATAGAAACAAAAGTTATTTCTTACAAAAAAATTTTCTTATTTATAACAATGCATTACAACACAGGTTTTGAGATTCAGATGGAAGAAGCTTAAAATAATAATTTTAATAAACATTATTTAGTTCATAGGGATGATAAAAATGTGTAATAGCTTAAAAGTTTTGTTAAGAGTAACATTTAGATTTGCTCATATAAATCATACAAGAGTAACTGATCTATTAAATGCTATCAGCATAATCAGAGATTTTGTTGTGAGCTTATAAATTTTAACTAATTTTATATAGTGGGATACTGCCAGTTCTTCATCAATTATCCAATGAATAGCACTACAACTAATTTCATAAATAACTCTAATTAATGCTACTGTAAAATTTTATGTCTTATGAAAATTTTCTTCTGATTTTTTGTTATAGAATTATTTATTTAGGCACTTACGTATTACCTTGGCACTACCTTGGCACGCCTTGGCACAATTTGGTGATTTTTTACAGGTGAAAAGGTAAAAGTTACTTATCGGATGCAAGTTGGTGATAATTTTCGCGCTTTTAGAAAGATTCCCAATATATTGATATTTATCGTAAGTCGGTAAACATTATAAACATATGAAAAGAAAATATACTTAAGCAATTTAAAATACAAATTTGAATTATTAAATAAAAATTACGTAATAGGCTAAAAATAAAACATCTACATACATTCTTTCTGTAATTTTGTTTTTCCGCTAAAGTACACACGCATATTCACAAAGCCTACAGACCGTTTCTTCTGCTGTTTGCTCCGATTGGTTAAAACAGGAAACGTAGGGTTACAGAATCTAGTACTTGGCGACTTTTGCTTCACCGCCTTTACAATTTGTATATGAGCGTTGCGTACCAAGATGTGTGCATAACCCACCAGAGAGACCGCAGCTCAGCGGTAACGAGCGTGGGGGGGGGAATTCTCGGATTCATAGCTCGTCGGTTCTATCCCCGCTCGTAGCTTTTACAAACTCTGCTCTACACGGATTTATTTTTATTTTTATTTTATCGAATGACTTTGTCATTATTAGTCTGTTCGGATTTGGGTGCGGTGTTAAAAATTAAACACCTCTATTTATGTTAATGCTAATTTTTCTTATTTTTATTTACTGGTTTGTACTCTTTGTAGTAGAAACCAGTAGCAAGATTATGATCCAAGATCCCGAAAAGCGTTTCAATAGAAATAGCGCATAATGGAATAAAATATAATTTTAGTTATACTTACTCATAATTCAGGTAAAAAGAATAGGTATCCGGTAAATTCTCGGATTCATAGCTTGTCGGTTCTATCCCCGCTCGTAGCTTTTACAAACTCTGCTCTACACGGATTTATTTTTATTTTTATTTTATTGAATGACTTTGTCATTATTAGTCTGTTCGGATTTGGGTGCGGTGTTAAAAATTAAACACCTCTATTTATGTTAATGCTAATTTTTCTTATTTTTATTTACTGGTTTGTACTCTTTGTAGTAGGAACCAGTAGCAAGATTACGATCCAAGATCCCGAAAAGCGTTTCAATAGAAATAGCGCATAATGGAATAAAATATAATTTTAGTTATACTTACTCATAATTCAGGTAAAAAGAATAGGTATCCGGCGCTCTTAAATGTTTACTGAATGTTTTCATTTGGTTTATTTTTTAATATTCCTTTATTTGTATAAATTAATGCGCTATGGAAATTTACACAATAGACTCTTTCTAACAGAAATGACGAAAAAGTACATATGCTATCTCCATGTAAACACCTTTTTCTTGCAAAACAATTACGTACATTTAAAAGTTTAAATTCAAATACAAATAAACTATTAATAAGACTAGTAGGTTATTTAAAATATATTCCACACAATTCCTCTAAGCTTTCATTCATAAAGTAAAAAATTATCAAATGAAATAAACGCTGTTTCCGTTTGTTTGGCGTTAATTACTACGCCTACAGGGCAATAACTCGCCCTTCCAAATATGACCGCCGAGCAGATGTTTCATCCAATGAGAGCAGACCGTAGCGAAATGGTCTGTAGGCTTTGTGAATATGCAGTACACACTATTATAAGCATGGTTGCCGGAAGAATAGTTATGCGCATGGTTGCCGGAAGAATGTTATGCGCATGGTTGCCAAGTTTCGCACATTCTGAAATTTTTGCGACTTCTACTAAGGTGGTTGCGTAATACATAAGTATCTTTATTTATACTGTAATTTAATGACTTCTATTAATGTAGTTGTGTTATACGTAAGTACCTTGATTTATATTGTAAGTTGATTTTAGGGAGGGAGAGATCTTTAAAATGGCCTTCAAGTATTTTTAATATAAATAGACATTCTGAATTAGTTTTGGTAATAATAGCGTCATTTGATTTTATACGTATTTAATAATATAAGCATTTAACCTTATATACAACACAGGTTTTTTTTTTTTTGAATGTGCAAAAGTTATACATGAAAAGAATCTTACTCTTCAGTAGACTTTTTGATAAGTTTCAATGGTTGGTTTGGCCCATGGTACCTCCAATATACTTTATCAGCATTAACTTCAGCAAAAAGAAATGTTGTATCAAATGCTTTTTTTACTTCACCTCTTTTAATTGCAGCTACACTAGCTGGACCACAGCGAAACAGTCCTGCGTGAAATTAAATACATTAAGAATTTCAGAAAAGTTTCAATTTTTCAAATGTCATTCATCTGCAATTTTGTATAAATGATTTTTGAAATTTCTTTTTACCGTCAGATTCCTCCTGAGGAGTAGAGTCAACTGCTTGCCAGCCACCATAGTTACCAGGCTCTAGGTCTGGACGTTGCATCCAAGCTTCATTCCAAACATGGAAGTTCCTAATTAATGAAATTAAATATTTGAATTTATAGTAAAATGTATACATATATAGAGAGATATAGATTACATAATTATCATCTCAATAACTGGGGATTGTGGATTCATTTGAAATATTTTCAAAGAAATTTATAAATATGTACCAATCTTAATTTTACTACAGCTAGTGATTAATTAATACTATGAAATTCAAAGCATGTAAAAATATTTAAAAATCAGTCAACATTTTAGATAAATGTTAATTTGAGTAGTAAAATATATTAACTTAACAACAATTACATGGAAGAGAATTTTCTACAGTTACTCTCAGTTGATAATACAGTTGAACATACAATTTGGTAGATTATGATATGCTATTATTTAACATGATAAAAGTTTTCAAAGCTTAAACTTCTTAGTATGCTTTAAGCAAGTAAATGTATATATTTATTATTTTTCTAATTATCTATTGAGTTTTTAAACAAATGCAAAATTTATTAAAACATTTGTGTGATAATTTATTTTAGCAACATTTACTTCATTTTGAAAGCTTGCTAAGTGGGATAAGGATATTACAAATGTTTTAAGTATGTAAAGTTTTAAAATCATTGTATTTAAATGTCTAATTACAACACATTCCTTAAGAAATATCTTGTATCATGAGGGGGGAAGCTTACCATACAGAATCAATATTCATTTTCTCCAAAGGTTTTCCATGGCAATCAAAAAATCGGTCAATGGTGAGACTGTTATGAGTATCATGCGCGGATGAAAAATTTGTCACTGGCCTAGATGGGATTCCAAGGGATCTGCATACTGAAAAAGTACAATAGTAGTGTCATGGTTCATGGCTTGATAAAATTCCAAAAAATAAAGTTCCCATTAATCATTTAATGAACAATATTAAAAGGTACCTGTCGTAAAAACACCAGAAAAGACCCAACACTGGCCATACTTGATAGGTTTCTTATTTTTGTAGTATTTCTGAAGAATCATTTGGCTTCCACCCCAGCAGGTTGGTGGTTTTCCCCCTTTGTATTTTCCGGACCAATTGCCAACAATTACTCCATTGTCATCGCGACAGTTGAGCTAAAATTGTTACATAAAATCTAAAAAATCATTTTTAATCAGGTAAAAAAATTAATTAATTAATTAATTAAAATCAAAATTATACAATATTATTTCCGAATTATGTAATCTAAAATTATCAGCTTGGACTCAAGTGAGATGTTTTATATTCAAATTAAATATAATTATTAAGGTTTTGAATAAATCCTTGAACCACAGGCTGCACTGAAACAAAAATGTCATCATGCATTAGCTCTTATTAATTAATTCGGCATCACAAAAAAAACCCTAAGTGTACAGAACTAGTATAAAAACATATCCTTCCTTTTCTTCCTTTTGTGTTTACATGGTATAATAAATTCATCCGTTCAGTAGCAATAAATTTCATAAAATATATGCTCTAAAAACGTACTTTACTAAAAGAAAATTACATCATATGTGTTTATTTTATTTAATTCATATTTAGCCTCTTCAACACTATGTACAGAAAGCACTCATTTAATAAAACAACTTAAATATTTTAAATCATATTATAGTTAATTTTTATGCTACAAAAATCAAGTATAAAAATAATACATGGTAAAAGACTCAAACATAAGCAACATTTATTTCAAAACTTTCATTTTCTATACAGACTTTCTGAAACATTTATGAATTTCTTCCCTCTACATGTCATAACTTCAAAAAATTGTCAGTAAACTTATTATTTTCTGTATTTTTTACAAAGATTGTTTGTTATTGTTTGAAAATAAAACGCTGTAAAGTTCTAGAATACAATACTGAGATGCTATGATAACTTAACAGGAAACTTTTATATAAATTATTAAAATAATAATTTAAGTTTGTTCCAAAATATGCTTTAAATATAGTCCTATTTAAAGTCTCTTATGCTGAATTTAATTACAAAAGCATTTAAAAAATTTAAAAATTTAACGATTAATTAATTTTACGCATATATCATATACATTCATTCAAATTACATGCAGCTGAAAATAAATGAGTTTAAAGACTTACCACTGCAGAAATGTGACGAACCACACGAATTGGGTCCGATCGGGCCACAACACCCAAACGTCCTACATGTGTTAGAAGATACAAGCAACATTCTAGAATATTTTCTTCAAACTATTAAGAAAAGTACAGAGATTATTAAAACAATATAATATATTTAAAAGCACAGAATTAAAGAAAATGCATTTTAGTAATAGAAATATTTAAATACATTTCTTTTTTATGGAATTTATATTATTTATTTAATTCATGTATCATGATATAATTTTACTTACCAATATATTCCAAAATATGTAAAAGTAGCATTAAAAGATGAAGATATAATGTTTATATACATATATATATAGAGAGAGAGAAATCAAAAAAAATTAATTAAAAAAAGGTTTATTCAATAAGCTTTTGAAATATTTTTTTTTTATTTCTGGACTATAGCAGAATATTTCAGTCATAAAATGTATAATTAGACCAAAGGGGCTTTGTCCCTGAAAGACTATTGTTTTCATTTTGCGATTTTGCGTCGGAACCCTATAAACGGCGTATCACTTTTCAAATCGTTGCCACCAAATACTATTGCCCTGTATTATATTTGAAGAAATTAAATAATGAAGAATCTGCATGAATGTATTTATGCTTCTCGCATTGTGATACAACAATGGTCCCTACAGCCATCCAGTTTTGAATGACATAATCCTGCTGCGAATTTGGGCATCTGGAAGCCCAAATTTGAAATTTGAAATTTGTTTTATTATCGATTTCATATTTTGCAAACTTATAAGAAATTTTTGATTAACAAACTGAACGATTTAAAAGCGAGAAATGGCAACACTCTACGGGCGGAAAAAAATCTTTTTATCTCCAGTGCGCGGAACTGTGTATCGGAAATTTAAAAGATATGCTCATTTTAAAATTATTTTGCGACATTGCTGTTGAACTGAATTTTATGGTTTAAGTGCAAAGAATATGATATTTAATAAATAAATGCATAGGTAACACACAAGACGTTAAAAAAAGTCCCTTTGGACATAATTTAAAATCTGAAACCTTTCAGATTTTTTTAATAAGTACATTTGTTACATATTTAGATAATGAAAATAAAACGTTAGACAGATAAGCTGTTTGGCGACTGCTGAGGAACGAAATTGCAAAAATGGCTAATTATGCAAAACTATAATTTTAAACAGTAAATCTGGATCCTTCTTTATTTTTAATCACTCTTATTCATAGGTGATTACAAACTAAGGGTATACAATAAGTCCTTCTAAAAGGCATTGTGTCTCCTATTCTGAATTTATTTTGATAATAAAACTTAACAGTGATTTCTATGAATAGTACATGATAATTTTAATTGATCTGATAGTCTGGTCAGCAACAGAAATTTCAATTCCTATTTCGGGAAAGCATAACAAAATTGAATCTATATGTATTCCTCATATTCCAAAATACCTGATAAAATTAGCTGATCTAAAAAATAATAAGTATTCCTTTTCACACATCCTTCCATTAAAAAAAGGTTTTTAAGAAAGATTATATTGTATCCTTCATATGTTGCTGAAATATTGGCATAACTATTTATGCCACAACGTCATATAAAAGTCTTCTCTTAAAATACTAACTCTAAAATGTATAAAAATATTTTTTCATATACGTAATAAGGTAAAACAACTCGCATATGATAGTTAAACGAAAATAACGGCCCTTTTTGTTCATTTCCCCTCTTACCGAAAAGTCGCGAAAACATATAACTAGGCAAAGCAGTATGTTGCCAAAATAGTTATGTGAGAACCTACTATGTCGCCAAGAATTATTTATGCGGCAACCCAGGTACATGCGCAGTTCATGCAAAGAATATGCCGATGTTATACGCTGTCAATTTGAGAAATTCTCCGATTTTTTAAGCGAAAATAGATCGATGTGTGCATGAGGAGAACATCAGCGCAAAAACAGAAGGATTTCTGAAAAATAGTAAGTGCTTCATTACCCATGTTTATCACTTTTTCAATTTTATTGATTGATTGCTCTTACATGGCATTCATAGTGTGCCACCATTTTTAAATATAATTTTTGCCTTTCGTACATTAGCTTGTGGTGTTGCGTGGCCCCTACTTGCCCGCAACAATAGTAGTGACTGCTATGAACTGGAAAGTACACAAACTCTTAAGGAGGGTTTAACTCCCTTTTTATTCCACTTTAGAAGTTACAGATGCGTTCACTTGACGCTCACAAACTACGCCGACCCGGCGGTTAAATAAAAATAAGAAAGTACAACTAAAAATGAATAATAACAAGTCACTACCTACGAGGCTCTCTAAACGTAACTAACTTAACCGCGTTCTCAGATACAGCTGAGATTTCAGCAAACTTTCTGAATAAAAAGTTGAAAGATTCAACTAACTGTCGAAGCAAGCACACAGGCCGAAACGCGCGGTTCTTAAATTTCTACCTAGCAACCTTCACGCTCGTGAATCAAGAAAGCACACCTACAAACTCGTTTCCCTTCTATTTAACTCAAAATTACTTCCGCTGAAAATTTGAATACTTTGCGCGTTCTACTAAAATTTACATACTCTGGCATTGGCAATTCCGCGTTCTACTAAAATTTACATCCTCTGGCATTGGCAATTCCAGGGAAAAGTAAAAGCTTGACAGGAAAGATAGCTTAAACTTAAAATACATGTTAGTTAAAATAAATATAAATCCTACAAGCTTGGCGAAAAATCAATCGCTAATGAATTCATGAATGCTCTTCAAAGTTGTCAAAGAGTTCATGACTTTTTTGAGGGGGATGCAAATACTCAGAGAAAGTACTTTTAATTTTTTTCATAACAGTGTTTCAAATTGTGATGAATACTTGATTCTTAAATTTGTATCGTATGATCTATCTGAAACATAGCTTTCCTTCATTTCTGGCCGTATGTTTCGCTCACACTTTTCCTGCGACCCTTGCTAATATCTCTGGTCTTCCAGAATGTTTCTTACGAACATTCTAAACATTTCCATTCACTTCAAATTTATTTCTACTTACAGAAATGGTAAACTGCATAGGTGGATCTGTTTCAAAACTTCTTGTCAACTGTCGTTGTAGTTTACATTTGCATTTTCACTTCCAGTAGCATTCTACGATAATTTTCTTTGTTCCAATTTTAATCTAGCTCCATGCATTATTTTAAATTAATTAAACATCGATTGTATATACTTATTTTCATCATTACTGCTTAAGGTTTGTATTATGAATTCAAATGTAACCATTATTCATACCTGTCCGAAATTCCAAACACAGGGCCTAAGACAGTTATGGCTGCCTCGCCATACAAGACCACTGTCAGCTAAAACATATTCGGATCTTTTATCTTCATCTGGCATATAAACTGAATCACCTGTACAAAAATTACGCACGTTTAACGTTTGATACATGAACACGAACTCTCAAATTTTTAAAAATAATTTACATAATTAAATACATAATAATAATTGTACTGAATTATTTTTAATATGAAAATGAAAAATTACAATCCAAGCTAGAGAGTAAGTGGACGAATTTTTAATTTAAATTATAAATAAACCTATATGATCGATTAACTCATTATAAATAAACCATTAAGACTGATTCATTAATGAAATGACAAACATTTTTATAAGTCACATTGTACAGGCTAACAAGGACTGGCTGTAGGTTACCATATTTTTAGGGAGCACCATATCATCCTATTATTTCTTATAATCCTATTTTCCTTCATAAAAGCAAGGAAAAGAGTTGTTAAAAACCCTTAAGAGATTGGCTGCATGCAATTTTCTATACTAATGCAACTTCCTAGACTATCTTAATTGTGTCCTTTACAAGCACTGAAAGTTGCTGCGAATCAGATGATGAGTTCTAGAGTTGTTGATTTTTTGTTATAATGAAGATCCTTAAGAGAACAAATATAAATTAAAAGACAACGGGCGAAGGTGAGCCTAAAAAATAATTTATCTAATTTTTTTTTATCTTGAGATCTTTTGTAAAGTAGTTAATCCTGAAATCTAGAGGGTTCTTGAATTTCTGATTAAAAAACTTAAACCTTCTAAATTTTCTTATTTTTTAACGGGACAGCGAGAATGAATCTTAACCTAAAAGTAATTAAAATTTGCAACTTCGAAAAGACATTTTACAAACATCCGACAGAAGTATTCATGAAAAGAAAAACACTGTAGCTTCGCTTTTAATAGACTTCGATCGGTAGTATTACCTCATGATAATCTTAACAGTCACAATATTTCAGAATGACATTTAGCGAAATCTTCCAGAATTACCAGTACTTTTCTATTAACAAGGTGCCACTTAGCATCAAACATAAACGTTGGCGTAAAATCTAACTAGATCGTACTAACGATACGTAAAGCACCATGAGAAAAAAGTGAACTTATAATGCCAGTGAAGTGTCATATAGATATAAAACATGCGTAACTTAAACATAATGTTTAAGGTGTCCAATGCCGAAACTGTGCGAGGTGCCAAAATTTGCAATACTCTGATATATATATATATATATATATATATATATATATATATATATTTAAGCAAATTTAAATTTAATTTTTAACAAATACGTATAAAAGTAAAAAAGCAAATTTAAATTCTAAAAAAAGAAAAAAGCCAAAATAATTTTAAAAAAAATGTGCAAACATATAAAAGATTTAATTCTCGAACTAATCTACAATATCATTTAAATTCAGAAGCATAAGCAAATCAAATGCAAAATCAATCTATGAAAATAAATTTACTAATTTAATAAATTAAAATTAAATTAATTTTTTTTTTTTTAAATGCATATGTGAATGACCGTTGAGTAGGCAGGAGACCGACTTATCAAGGGGAAGTTGCCTCCAGGGAAGTTTCTGTATACAAGGGTTTCTAAAAGACATTGAAAAAGTTTAATTCTTGACTTTGCTTGCTTGTTTCTCAGGAGACTTCATTAGTGTTTTCCTTTTTGAACTTTAATTCTTAAATGTTAATTCTTAAATTTTAATTTCTAAGGGTGCCACTTTATTGGAATTACTTTTGGTTTTGACTTTTACCCTTGCCTGCATGAATGACGAACACGAATTGAAAGAGTTAGGTTTGGAGGCAACTTCCCCTTGATAAGTCTGTCTCCTGCCTACTCAACGGTCATTCACATATGCATTTTTTTAAAAAAATTGTTTAATTTAATTTTAACTTATTAAATTAGTAAATTTATTTTCATAGATTGATTTTGCACTTGATTTGCTTATGCTTCTGAATTTAAATGATATTGTAGATTAGTTCGAGAATTAAATCTTTTACATGTTTGCACATTTTTTTTTTTTTTAATTATTTTGGCTTTTTCTTTTATTAGAACTTAAATTTGCTTTTTTACTTTTATACGTATTTGTTAAAAATTAAATTTAAATTTGTTTAAATTTAAATTTCATTCCTTGCAGCAATGGCGCAAAGAATATTTAATTAAATATGTATTTAAATTTAATTTTTTTAATTAAATTCAATTTATTCTTATATATATATATATATATATATATATATATATATATTTAGCGAAAATAGATCACTGTATAAATGGAGAGAATTACGTACACAGCAATCTGCTTTCAGTTAAAAAAATCATCAGAAAGTTGTAAAAATTCAGCATTGGATACACTAAATATTGCATAGTTATTCATGATACGATATACATAAGCTACCACATTTGGCCATTTGCCACACAATTTGATGATCGGAGCCTCGTTAACGGAAAAGCACCGAATTTTCAAGTTATCAGTGCATTGTAATTTATTCATAAATTTTCAAAACTCGTTAGTGAATTTTCTTGATAGCTTAGCCCAGAGATAAACCAATAAATCCTAAATGTTGATAATAATCAATGCCATAATATATATATATATGTTGCATCACAGTCATAACTACATTTGCCTACTAGCTGAACCTCTCAGTCGTGCTGAATTGCGACTGTTATTTGAAATTTAAACCGCAAATATTTTTGTCGAGTGTTTTATACACTTCACTCACTCAACTTCTTCAACATCATTTTAATAAGTACATGCATATTTTTAAAACTGTATTCTTATATTTATTTTTCATTGAATGAAGATTCTGCATATTCGTACCGCTCTTTATCCTCCCCACCCTATATATACATGCTTGCATCTGTAGTCTACTCATGTCATATGAAAAAACATTAAGAACTGAGCTCAAAATGTAGTAAGTTTTCTAAATACAGAGACTATTATTCTATATCTACAACTAATAAAATTATTTACTTAAATCTTTCAATGATGAAAAATATTGTAAACAAATTAATGCTGTAATAAGTCCGAAATCTGAACGTACAATACACGGAATGATCTAATACCCGGACCACTGGAGCACCAGCCAAATAAATAAAAAATACAGTGATAAAAAATCCCCCCTTATAAAATCTAGGAATAGAGAAAATAATAACAAAAGGTAGCAGGTGGGCTGTAAATGCAATTTTTCTTCAGCTCAGGCAATCGGACTTGCACAAATTCCTGCATGCCACTTTAAAACACCTGCTGGCTAGGAAGTTGCACCGTAGCATTTAACAATATATTAATTGATGATGTTTGTCAAGAGGACAAAGCGCGGCCGATGAGTAATTGCCTGTGAGGGAAACATGGCCGAGGCTACTGCTGTCTAATGCATTCTCCGCGACTTCTTAAATTCTGCTACTCGGTATCTCCATAAATCCAAAATCTTTTGCTGCTCCTAAAATCTACTGCCCAGTTCCTCTTCTAAATTCTAAAAATTTTTCAAAAATTTTGATGCTTGATTCCTCTTCTAAATTCGAAAAGGTAACCTAAAAAATGCTTGCCGTTTTAGACAATAAAGATCGGCATCCAATAACTTTTCCAAACGAGTGGCTAGCTGCGCCATCGCGGTAAAACTCAGGAGTTTTGAACGCAAATAAGTCCGTGAGGGCCTTTCGCGTAAGGTCTGGGTTAGTGTCTCCCAGCCCAATCGCTGGATGGTGTTCCTGTCCTCCCGAGCCACATGCAGCCTCGCATTGTCATGGAGGAGGATTACACCTTTACGATTGACCAATACTGGCTTTTTATGCATCCGTTTCTGATGCACACGTTTCAACTGCTGCTGTTCCAACTGGCCTGCTATGATGGTTTGGCCCACTGGCAGGAGCTTATAATGCACCACTTGGTGACTAGTCCACCAGAAACAGAGCATGATCATGCGTGGGTGGAGAGATGGTCTCTAAGTGTGAGGCACAGGGTCCCGTGGTGACAACCAATGTCTGGAACGCCTGGGTGTGTCATAGTGGACTCACTTGTCATCGCTAGTGATTACTCAATCAAATATGGATGCATTGCGGTGCCGAGTAAGGAATGACAAACAGGCAGCAACACGCTGTTGCTTGTTTGCATCTAACAGTGAGTGGGGTACCCACTTGTATGCCTTTCCTATGCGGTGCAAATGCGATCTGATCGTTTCATCAGATACCCGAAAGTGTGCGGCAAGCTTACCACATGTTTGACTACTGTCACTCTCTATGCTGCTCTCAGGGCCTCATCGTCGTGGCCCATCGCTGGATGTTGCATCACTAAGAAACATATACCCTGATTTGTACTTCTGGAACCATTTCTTAGCGGTTCAATCGTTAACGGCATCATCCTCAAAGTCTGGCAAATTCGGAGACTTGATTCCCACGTTAAAATCATACAGCAAACAACTCCGAACGAGCGCCTTTGACGCGCTCACTTCAATCAGTGACTGTGTGAGTTATGTTTGAAGTAATCTAATGGTATTGGTAATAGCAACCTTTAGTTCAACTTTTACTGCCTATCATGGGAAATTGTCCGTGGGGCTTGGTAAATAATTAAAACATGGGAAATACCTCCCCGCATAAATAGGCGAAGCTGGTGAAGTACTTAGTGTACTTATTATTGTAAATAATTTCGAAGTAGCATCTGAAGAAAGCAGTTCGAGCTGTGAAGTTGTAAAATTATTCTTGCTAGCTGCAAACCGTCACGTGAGTATACACCCACTAAACAGTCTACAGATTAATAGATTCAGATATTTACATTGAGAATCAGATAATAAATCGTTATGATTATTAATTAAAAACCCGACATTAAGGTATTTGAGCAGTAAGAATGGCACACTAGGATATTTTCACGAGAAATTTAAGAGTTCAAACTGTCTAAATGAATGTAGTTCATAGACGATTGGTCGGAGGCAGTCACGTGGGGGTTACCCTCCCGTGAAGTGACCTCGACTTTGGAACTTTGCGGTTATACTGGCTTTCAGCAGGAAATTAAAGTCCTGCTCTTGCCAGTTCCTGATGTGATCCCATGTGGGGCCTGACAGAGTAGAAACCTGAAAGAAATTTTCTCTCGTGGAGGTAGAAGTGTGCTGGAGAGAGAAAAAGAAGCACTTTGCTCCTGTACTGCTACATCTTGGATGGAATCCGCCAAGCAGGGGCCGGAGAAAGAAACTTCGGATGACCTGTGTAGGATAGCCCGAATACTAACTGTTCATTCGTCGGAGCCAGTCACGTGGGAGGTCACCCTCCCAGAAACTAACCCCGATCGATGCTGCTTGAAAACCAGAAAACTGGAACTTAGAATTCTGAACTCAAGAGGTGGGCGGCAAATGGGCGGAGGTTTTTGTCTTCAGCCAGATTTCGTAGATAAGAATGTCCGTGAAATTAGCGGGATTCACATTGATAATATTATTAAAAAAGTTGTTTATTCTGCTGAGGTAGTCCTGAATAGTATCTATTTTCCAGTCGGAGTGGAGAGTCCTATTCCGAACATAGTAAGGAGCTTTTGTGATGATTCTTAGCACCTTATTTTGAAGCACTTGGAGTTTGCTAATTTCGTTTGCTTTGTAGTTTGCCAAGGCTGGGGAAGCATACGTGAGAATGGGTCGGATTACAGTTTCATAAATCCTCTTTTTCAGTCTGAGGGTGATGTTTTCATTCTTTAGGAGAGGAAAAAGCCTGAAAATGATCCCGTGTGCTTTTCCGCTTACTCTAAGCATATGATCCTTCCAATTGTAGTTCTTGTTAAGGGTAACTCCCAGGTAATTAGCTTTATCAACTGTAGGGATGATTTTGCCAAAAAGTTTAACCTCAGTTCTGACCCGTTTCCTCTGTCTGCGATTTCGAATGAGTAGAATCTTGGACTTTTCTGGCTGAATGCACGTTTTTCAGCGACTGCACCGCCCCTCAATAGCAGGGATTTTCGCCTGAATTCTTGACAAGGCATACTCTGTGTTTAGAGACTTGGTGGCTATCGCTGTATCATCAGCGTATCTAGCTGCGAGAACATTTATATCCTCGGAAAAGCAAGGGAAATCGTTGGTATAGATGATGTAAAAAAGCGGGCCTAAAATTGACCCTTGAGCCTAAAATTGACCTGCGTAAATATTTTTGACACATGAAGTTGCATTTCCAACTCCAACGGTGCAAGTTCTATTTTCAAGGAAGGACTTGATAATGAGTATCAGATTTCTGTGGAAACCGAGATGAATTAGCTTAAAGATTAGCCCTGAATGCCAGACGCGGTCAAAAGCAACCTCGACTGAACGTGCAACGCGCTTTTATACTTTTGGTCAATGTCCGGAATCCCATCCTAACCACTTTATCGCCAGGTTTGGCGACTATTTTTATATTGGGGTTCACTCTTCCAATGTCATATCAGAAACAGGAAAAACGTTTTTGGTTACCTTGTAAAATTTTTTCCTAATTTTTTATGCTTGGTGCTGCTCTAAATTCTAAACTTTTTGTCGCCTCCAAGACACCCAATGTAGACACACCGATTGCCTCTACTCTGGCGTTGGCCCTATATGTCTTAGGGAGGTCATTATTCTTCTAGTAACTGACCTAAACAATAAGTAAAATCTGAATGTTACCATGTCTAAATTTTGATTCACTGGATTTAAACTGATGATCTAAAATCTGAGAATCTCGGAAATTTTGACGATTCCAAATTTCGGAATTTTTACTGTAGTAATTGATTACGGATTAAGCAGATGTAAATAATAAAGTCTTTTACTAAATATTTTGTTACAAATTAAAGCTTTTCTTTTACATATCATTGCTTTTTGATTCCTTCCTCAGAATAAAAACAGAAATCATAAATACTTACTTTCGCACCATGGATTGAATAAAATAATAATAGGATTCTTTGATTTGTAGCGGAAATCTGCAGCATTTTTGTTATCTTTTGATCTTGAATCAATTTCAAGAATCCATTCTCCAATTATAGCATTTGGTGCTGGTGTTACCTAACATATACAAGAATCTTATTATGTAAAATAAACAGTATTTATATGCTTTTCCGCAAAGCATAAGATGTAAAACATTATAAAATGAAACATGCCTATATCGAAAGCACCGAAAAATAGAATTTATTACATTATATATTCATCTATAAATTATTATTCTCAACTTTATCAATGTTTAGAATTTAATCTTTCACAGTTCCTAAAGGTCCATACTATCTTGTATCTGTCAATATTTTCATAGTCAAATACAGTCTAGACTGTTTTCATAGTCAAGTTTAAAAGCTATTACTTTAAACAATATTATAATTACTGCTTAAGAAATGTATGTTTTAATATTTCTCTCCGCATTAAGAAAAAATGTTCACAAAATATCAGCATTATGAAAAAGCTGATTTTTCTGTATGAGAAAATATTCATAAAGAATTATACTTACCTAAAATTAAATTCTAAAAATTTCCTGAAATTTGAATAATTTAAAAAAAAATACGAATATCTTCAGACAGTTTTCGAAAGTTAGAACTTCCCAGTAAATGAAAGAATATCATTATTAGAAATTTAAAACAGAGTTCCTATTATAGATTAAAAACACATTATATTACTTTCAGTTTTAGATATTTTGTGATAGATCGTTCATGACAAAAATGACATGATAACCTCAGTTATCATTTAATGATAATGAAAAGACCATATTAAACAAAACTGAACCGTACAGCATATGTCTGCAAGACTTGTTGCACACATAATCAGTAACTACGCTAGTGAGCAAAATTTAGGCAAATTTTCTGACTTTAGCCGTAGTTCCACGAAAACCAACTGAGAGACATGAAATTCATAATACAGAGGGAAAATATAGAACTTAGAGGATGAGGAAATTATAGTAGAAAAAAAAAAAAAAAATGAATAGGACGCAAACAGTGCAGAACGAATAGAAAAGGGCTTTAATGACAGAATACCGAGTTGGCACAAAATCATTGTCTGACCAATAGGTAGGACAATAAACCCGTAGGGTTTATATTTATTTTAACTAACATTTATTTTAAATTTAAACTACCTTTCCTGTCAAGCCTTACTTTCCCCTGGAACGGCCAATGCCAGAGTATGTAAATTTTAGTAGAACGCGCAAGGATTCAAATTATCAGCGGAAGTATTCTGAGTTAAATAGGAAGGAAACGAGTTCGAGGTGTGCTGTTCTTACTTCACGAGCGCGGAGGTAGTTAGCCAGAAATTGAAGAACCCCGCGTTTCGGCCTGTGTGCTTGCCTGGAAGTATTGTTAATCGTTCAACGTGATCTTCAAGTTTGCTGAATTAGCAGCGGTATTGTAAAACGCGGTGAGGTTAGTTACTTTTAGAGAGCCTCGTAGTTAGAGTCTTGTCTTTAGTTTCTTTTCAGGTTATTATTTTTATTTGACCGCCGAGTTGGCGTAGTTTGTGAGCGTCAAGAGCACGTACTTGTAATTTATTACGTTGAATAAAAAGGGACTTAAATCCTTAACGAGACTCTGTCTTTTATCCAGTTTCAACAGTCACCTCTTGGTTGCGTGCAAGTTGGAGGCGCGCAACGCTACAAACCAAAAAGCCTTAGTATGGGCTATGACTTTGTGGCTGTGTGGCCTAACTACTGTGGCTGTGTTGCATCGTTTGTGAATACTCAGCAATGTCTAAAAGTTCATGGTGTAAGAAATTCTCTTCTTCAAGGAGCATCTGTTTAGTTTGTCTGCTGTTCTCCGGGAAGGTACGATCGTGTCGCCAGGCGTCTCCCTAAACTATCCCACACATGTTCAATGGAATTTAATTCAGGAGAGCAAGTTTTCCAATCCATTCTGAAGATATCTTCACTTTCCAGGAGTTCCTCAACAGCATGAGTCCTGTGTGGCTGTGCATGATCGTCCATAAAAACAAAGTCGGGACCAATGGCACCCCGGAAACGACGCACGTGGGGGAGGATAACTTCATTACAGTAACGATTTTCGTAAAGTGAACCTCTGTTGAAAAAGTGGAACTCCGACCGTCTGTTCATCATAATGCGTCCCCATACAGACATACCAGGACTATGCCAATGGTCTCTTTCCCTGATGTTAGCGGGATAAAAGCACGTCTCTACCTCCATACATATCAACTGGCGTTATCACACTGAAACGACTCTCATCAGTAAAGATGAAGTGACTCCATTGATAACGTACAAATGAGAAGAATACAGCCCGATCCACTTTGTCTAAAAATAGACCTTATGAACTTGCTTGGGTCGTCCCTAAGTTCACCACTAAACTTAGAGGTTCCATTGATGATAGGTATCCAGTGTCTGTATTCTCTACACCACTATAAACAGTGCCACCAATAGATTGCTGTCAATGTTATGCAGCATTTAGGATGGCAGGCGATTAGGCCACCTTTATGAAATCATCTGGGCATGGTAAACTGGGACACCTGTTGTCCGGTTGCCAGTAATGTTGCCACGCAGAACTGCTGAGTAGTGTTGCCCGCTATCTGGTTTCCATTTCTTTTCGTCTGCAGGGCGATACATCTGTCATTAGTTACCGTTGTTTTCATTGGGCAACTACCACCTGCCTTTCTTAACCTTTCCAGCTATACCTATCGTTTGGATTGTCTATTCCAAACTCCTGGGCGATAGGTGTAAAACTACACCCCTCCTCAAGTTTGCTAATCATTCTGCCACGTGTAAAGGCGTCATGTATTCTTGTAGTCGCATTGCACGTACAATCTCACTTTCACTTGCAGATGAAGACCTAGAAAACGCTTTCCTTTCTTCTTCTTTTGATGCCTTGCAGTGCACGCGCTGTCTCCACGAGTTTTGCATGTCCCGACATATCATGTGACGTCATCGTACTGATATTTGCATACGCATCACTTTGATACTAATTTATTTGCCTTTAACTGTACTGATCGCAAAACTCACTTTAAAATTTACAATGCGTCAACTCGACGCTAACAAACTTCGCCTCTGCTTCGGCAGTAACTGAAAGTCAGATAATGAAACTAAAATTTGAACATACTAACAAGTGATAGAGCTAACCCACAGGGCTCAGCAACATCTCGTAACTTAAACCCCTTCGAAACCAGTGGCAGCAAATAAATGTAATTAAGCCACTTGAACCAGCAATAAGCCAAACGTATCTACGGCATAGGTAGCGGTTTTTCTCCTACTGGAAATTCGGCTTTTGAATACTTTCTTGAAAGTAGAAATTTGCATTCCTTCACGCGCAATACAAAATTTAACTATTCTGGCAATGACAATTAGTAATAGGTAATGAAGACTTATAGGAAAGTTTGAAGTTTAACTTGTTATTAAAATAAATATAAACCTCTACGAGCCTTTTAAAAAGTTTCGTGGTTGTATGTTGAAAAATAAATTTATTGGTTAATTTTTACACACTAGTATAAGATGATGTCTTTATACAGCTTATTACTTTGAAAATATAAGTTTTATTTTTGTTTTTATTTAACACTGAAATTCAGACTTGCACTAATGCTTTACACTAATTTAATTTACTGCTTCAATGCATCTTCAGCCTTCGCTGTTAAATTATATTTCTGCAAAAATAATTAAAAGAAAACTACCTCTAATGTTAATTCTTTTTCACTTGTTTCCAGAATCCGTACTTTCCATTCTGAAAGCAATTTCTCTCCTTCTTCACATGATAGAACAGGTAGAAATATTTCCGTTTTCTGCGAATATGAAGGAGAAGCTGCATCTGAGAATAAATGTAAATATGAAACAAAAAATAAAAATAAGGACAATCCATTACATTGGTTCTATTTATAAAGCAGTTAATAAAGTTTCTATTAAATTAGAACATCCATATCATAATAAGTATTCAGTTTAATTAATTAATAATAAAAGATAAAAAGGTTTTCTTCCTAAAAATTTGATACTCAAAATAAATTATAAAAATAATTGAACCATTTACAGCTCATAGAAATAAAATCTGATAGAAATCTATATTTTATCAATTTTTTAAGTCAAGTAACAGTCAAAAAATATCTGTATTACATTAAATATATTTAAAATATAGCGTGCTCATTCCAAAAGTAGTAGAAAAGTCTGATTCTATAGATAATGAGGAATTGTAAATAATCATTCAATGACAGTCTGACTTTCTTTTGAACGCTGACTAATTTTAGTTTATCATATTTCATATGTATATTAGGTTGTCTAAAGATTCAAGACGCATTTTTTCGATGTTCTTCAAAGACGCATTTTTTCGATGTTATATAAAAAACAATGATCAGTAAACAGTATATCGCCCTTTCTGTTTCATAACTTTTTTACTTTCTTTTAAAGAGCTTCGTAATTCTTCAATCACAAAAGAACCTAGCATTTTTGAAGAAAAGCAGAATAAGTTGCTGATTTGAGTTAAATGTCATACCAAGAAAGTAATTTTGGAAGAGAGTGAAACAAGTGAAAATATTAGAGCACAAGATAAAACAAGAATTATAAACGAGGCAATACTTTTCATCCAAACTCCAATAATTTTTATCAGGTGATCAACTTCTGCGTGGTCTTGTTTCCAAGCTCCTGCCAGTGAGCCAACAAAATAATTCGAATGTGTGTAGCCAACTTGGACAGTTCCAAGGAATCTATCTTCCAGAAACTTCATTAGTTAAGTTTATTAATCGTATAGAAACTGCATCCCATTCCGATAACGTGAGACTACAAAGAAGTTTGATCACCTGACAAAAAATTTATTGGAGTTTAGATGAAGAGTGTCGCCACGAGTATCATATTCGCCTGATTTTGTGCCCTCAGACTTTCATTTGTTTTCATCTCTTCAAAATTTCTTTCGTGGTATAACAATCAATCCAGATGAGGCCGTAAACCAGCATTTTGTCGAGCTTTTCGCTGATAAAGTTAGGTTCTTTTGTGAATGAGGAATTACAAAGCTCATTAAAGGAAAGCAAGCAGTTATCGAACAAAACGGGCAGTATACTATTGACTGCTCATCGATCTTCACAAAAACAAATAACTTTGAAGAACATAGAAAAAATTCGTCATGACTTTTCAGACAACCAGACATTTTATTTACATAAGAGCCGCATCACTCGCCAGGGAGTGCCACGCTATGGCCACTTCTGCAGTATACAGTTTCATGTTACTGTAATATGAAAGGCTAGTAAATTATTTAATCTGTGGCCAAGGGTTTTGCTTTCGTGACCAAGTGTCGCGTCATAACCCGGCATTTGGCAGACACCGATATGGAGCATAAACGGAAAGATTCAAGCAAGAAACACCACACTAACCTTTTAAAGTGAATACCAAGCAAAGAACATCTTTTTCGGGATCATATGATCGGTTGAGAGTTAAAGTCAGCTTAAATGGAAATCCTCTTCTAATGATAAGCTGTGGGCATAGTTTCTTCACTAGATGAAATGCACTTGTATAATGTTTCACCGTATTTGTTGATATACATAATTCTGCAAGTTCAACAATCAAAGGAACATGGTCTTCATCCCCCTTAGCTGAAAATAAAAATAAAAATAAAATTATTACGATAATGTTAACATACAAACATGAACCGCTTTATAACTGCACTTCAGATTATACAGTCATATAAAATAGTTACCCAAAAACAATACCGGAAATGTAAAAACATTTTTTTTTCCTTTGAGAACATACAGACTCCCCGTGCACCACATATGTACAACACGGGGCTTACAGAAGTAAGTTAAACATTAAAGGTTACATGTATAAATAAACATTAAAAATTACATGCATAAATAAAGCGAACAAAAGCAGAGAACAGCAGTCTGAACTTCACGAAAACAGATAAGTTCACCGGCCAAGTCACTCCGAACATTTTCAAATCGTTCTGTAAGCATAATCTAGGGCCATCAAATGTAGGGCACGAGAAAATCAAATGTTCCACATCCTGAGGAACTCTTTTTGAACATTCACATAAATTGTTTGATCGTAGATTAAAACGAAACAGATAACTTGCAAATTTACCGTGACCAGATAAAAACTGAGACACTTTAAAATTTAACGAGAGGAAAGACTCGGAATTCAGTCTATGGTAAATAGAAGGAAAGAACTTTTTGGTGACTTCAGCATTACAAGATGAAATGTATTCCTCATTCCACATAGCTAAAAGCTTTTTATAATGAAAGGACTTCCAATAACTCTTTGGAATGCTAATGTTGATATCAATGGGTAAATTTAAGGCATCTTTAGCTAAGAAATCAGCTCTTTCATTTCCGTAGAAACCATGATGAGCACGCACATAAGCAAAGCAGATATCAATACCTCTAATTCTAAGTGAACTAACAGTTACTAGGGTTTCGATAACTAATTTATCGCAGCTGGTAATACTGTTGAAAAGTTGAAAAGAAGAAAGAGAATCAGAACAAATAAGGTACTTTGAAGATGTTGTCCCATGATCCTGGATCCATTTGACGGCAAGATAAATGCACAGAAGTTCTGCTTGAAAAACTGTACATTCATTCCGTATACGGTGTCTAAGAAAACAAATCTCGGAATGGCCTTCAAAAAGAACAAATGCAAGGCCAACCCTGTTGTTCATCTTGCTGCCATCTGTAAAGAAAACCATATGAAAACTTATTTCAGCAGTCTCTTTATAATCGCATTAATTTATGGGTTCTAAAGTAGCGGGATGAGGAAGATCAGTGAAGGGGACAATTTCATTAATACAGTCTTCCAAAGCATGACTTGCCAATGACTCAAAAATATTATTCTTATATGCAATTTCAAAATCAATAGGCAGAACTCCTGCAAGAACAAAAGTAGCCTCATAGCTTAAGGTTCTATAACCACTAATAATACGAAGAAGAATTCTCCGTTGAATCTTTCTTAAATTTCTTTTGTTAACCTTCTTGGCAAGAACATGTCTTCAAGCACGACAGCCGTACGAAATGAAAGGTACAATACACTGCTTATACATGAATTTCTTAACATCGTAGCTTACTCCAAAAGTATTTTTGGTAATTCGGTGAAAGCCATTAATAATTTTTTCACATTTAGCAGAAAGGAATTCAATGTGCTTTTTCCATGTTACTTTTTGGTCAAGAATGACACCAAGATACTTAACATTTTCTACAAATTCCAACGGAGAATTATCGAGCATCAAAGAAGCAATATTTTGTTCATCAAACGTACTGGAAACAAGCATAGCTTTACTTTTTGAAGGATTGAAAGTAAGTTTATGAGAAATCGCCCAACTGGAGACAAAATCTAGAACTGCTCTCAAAAGAATGTTATTCAAAATCCTTCCTTGGAAAATTAATAGTAAGTCTTAAACACAGGTTTATAGTATCTATTTTAATATTGTTTTCTTATACTTTTTAATTATTAAACGTAGATTTTAAATCTTGCTTTAATTAATAACTTCTAAAACAAAGTAAAACATTACATCTTATTATTACTATTTTTACTGTTATTATTATACGAAAGATTCGAGATTTGGAAGATTATAGGACATTTCAACAATCGGTTTCGAGAAAATTTAGGCTTCATCCCATTTCTAGTTTTGGCAGTACGACTTGGATCGAGAGTAGCAGGCTACTGGATATTCCTTCTAAAAAAACACAAGGCACTACGATTTTTCAATCTGTCTTTATCTCAATCTATCAAGTTCAAAGCGTTTAAGCATATTGGAATTATCTCAATATGCTTAACAGTTTCAGATAAACACTATTTTAATTTTTGGTGATTCCGCACAACTACATACTCAACTCGGAAAATACTGTCCGTCCTTTTTTAATGATTCTGTAGATGTGTATGTGTGGGGGGGAATAAAATTCTAACTTTATATTTGAAACCAGCTCCTTAAATTTAATTTTTCGTGTGCCCGTTTTCCCTTTTGATCCAAAAAAAAAAAAATGCGTAATAAATACTATTTCTGAACTGCGTCATTTCAAGATTCTTATATAACGCTCATGCCACATGTTCTTACGTTATGGCAAAAGTGAAAATTAAGTCAATAATAATGTTAAAATTTGCAAACTAAAACCTTAGTCAACTAACACAAACACGGTCGTAGAAGCACGATTTCAGTATTCTTAATATGGTATCCATATTAGCTATCATCTCAGCTTCTCTGCCCTGTAAATAGGCAGCCTTCACTTCCCTTTTTAGCTCCAAACTTGCTGTTATAAATATGTGACATGTATGCATCTAATTAAAGAAGTTCGCGTCTTGAGCCAGTTTGGTTGTGCATGCCTAGTTCAAGAATGCTATATCAAGAACAAAAAACTACATCTTTAAAAATTCTGATTTTAAAAATTTTGTAACGTTGCCCTTTTCTATTTTGTGTGCATCTGTCAATTGAAAAATGTGAGATATGTTTTTTCTAAATTTTAAATTTGTAATACTAGTCTGATAAATAAATTTCCTTTCGCTTAAGAACGCATTCCGCTCAATAAAATCACCGCGCTACGCATCTCTGTGAGAATAATTTTCATCTGTCACGTTTCTCTTGTCATATTTCACGAAACGGCCGCCAACAATGACGTGGGTATGTCACGCAAATCACGTGCGTTATCCACTGCTCTTGGCCTTTTAACCCCTTCCAGACAGCTGATCCATTACATTTCCAAGGATTGGTCCGCTTTCGCCTTATTCTATGCGTGACACGTAAATAAATCAGCACGTAAGAGATGCTGATTAAGTATTTTTGCATATCTAAATGTTTACCAGCGGTTCCTGTTTATTTTGAAGCAACGTCTTGGATTTTGGAACCGAGTCGAAACTAGCGGAAACACAGGGCGATACTGAATATACGGTTAATGCCAAATATCCGAGTTAATCGGAAATGTGTCATGTGGCAATTATGTAAATAACACGGTGTAAGCCAATCAACAGTTGAAACAATAAAATAAATTTTTGTTATTCCAAACAGTCTTCCCCCTTATTTTAATTGTTCTAAAACTTAGCAAAGAAATTATCTTATGTCTAAAATTAATTCAAATTATTAATTATTTCGCTTTCATATATAATTATAAAAAATTAATGCAGTTCAGCACATAATATAGTTTATTTTTTGCATTTTATTCGTAACTGTAATAAAGTAAATAATTGTAATGCCTTTTTATTAATTTCACACTTACTATTATATATTAAGCAATTTTAATGTCTTTTTATTTGTAACTGTAATGAAGTAGGTAAGAAATGTGGCTTATTTTGTAGCAGAAGCACATTTAAATGTAACTTTTTCGTTAAGTTTCCAACGCTGAATATTTCACAAACATTGTCAATTAATCTGCATGCTGTACACAATCATAAATACATATTGTAGGTTTTTAAGAAAATGTACTTTTTATACGAATAATACGGAATATACGAATAATACTTTTTTACGAATAATACGGAAGCAAGATGAAGAAAGAGAAAGGAAAAAAAAAAGAGATCTAATGGGTAAAGTTATAGTCATACTGTAAAGATTGTAAGCGTAATTTTTTTCAATGGACAGCTTTAAATTTCAGTCAATTGCTCTGTGAAAGGTTGTATACAATTTCGAAAATACAGGAAGATACAACAAGATTTGGGCTGATCAATTTTTTTTCGCAATATGAACAGTAAAATCTTTGTTCCATCCTTAAATTCTACCCAAATAGAGATACAGATCAGTTAGCTGTCTTTACCCTTTGTTTTTGCAGCTGTTGCCATGTATGTCTTCCGTTGTTAATATCTGATGTGCTCATAGTTTATTTATTAACACATATGACTTTAAAGAGCAAAGTTTTTAAATGTTACGTTTACAGAAAAGTACATATGTTTATTTTAAAACGCAAATACCGAGCGCCTTAAAACGTATGATACGGGAGAAATTAAAACATTATTTAAAGCATAATTAATTATACTTTTTTCTAGAAATACGAATTAAGAAATAGATAAATAATAAAATAGTATGTGAAAATAAGTAAGTAAAAATCAATTTATTTATATCAAATGCGCAATATCTGGCATTAAAAATAATTTTTATTATTTATAACAGCGTACAAATATTCATAAAAATGAACAATTGGATATTTTACAGAAATTTATTGATAATTTTAAAGTTATTCTTATCGCACATCAAATGGTAACATCCTGAGAAATGCTTATTTGCCAAGCCAGAAAGGCAAATTAAAGAACCATATGTCTTGCGAAATGATAGACTTATGAATTCGTGAGGATGATAAACAGTCTGATAGCATAACTGTTAATGGGATATAATGCAACGCCTTCAGAACTGAAAATTAAATATAAATAAACAGCAAAGCGTTTTTATTTGATTAGTTTTCTAGTGTTCTGCCCTCCAAAAAAACTGTGCCTAAAGTACACTACTTTTCACATAAGTACCAATTATTTAATATATAGTTGTGCATATATAAATATTAATATGCATTCGAAATATTTTTATCAATTAAACCAGTGCTACAGATGTTCATATAAATTATGATTTGGATATAATATAAATGAAATGTATTTTAAATTATATCAATTACATATACAGTCAAACCTCCCTATAGCGAACTCGATGTAACAAAATCCCGGATACAACGATCAGATGTTTTGGTTCTGTCCGATTTCCTATGCATTAGTGTTATTTTACATGGCTATAGTGAACCCCCAACCCTATGAAAAATGGATATAATGAACTTTATAGATATCTTCAACTGAAATTTTTTAAAGCATTTTTCATAAGTTTTTGAAAGAATTTCTGCTAGTTTTAGCTGAAAATCTACTAAACCTTAAATCATCCATATTTACACGAGTAACATAACGACAAACCTTTTAAGCTATTGTTCTCTCATCTTTGATCGAACTTTTGTCAGTGTCCTAAACAAAGCCTATTTCAAAGAAAATACATTTTGTCAAAATATGCAGAAAAAATAAACCTTAAGATTCAAAAGGTGGTGTATTTTTCCATTAAATTTCATTCCATCTTCTTAATACTAAAGCAAGTGTATTTTTATAAACAGCAATCCTTAATTTACATTTAATGTAAATTTCAAATTTTGCTTCACTAAAAATATTTAGTATTAAATTATAGTTCCCCCTCTGTTCATTCTTATGTGAAAGATTCTAATGACTCGAGATATCAAAATTTAGGACTCAGCCTCAGAAAAACTAAGCCTCTGTACGGAAATATTAGTGTCAACATTAATATTAATTTCCAAGGAATTCACGTAGGAAGGCATCAAACTGTTCCAAAGATTTAGATTTCTAATTTGAATCTAGATGCTATATATTTCAGACATTTTAGTAATTTCAACGATTAAAATATAGTTCTGCAATGATGAACTGATGTCATTTTTAAAGTTGTAGAGTCATTAGGTATTTTTGAAGCAAGGGAGGTGCAACATTTGCAGTGTCCTCGCCTGGACTTTGGATCTTTGGAATAGGAGTCGAGTATGTTTCCAATTACACCACGAAGACATGCCAAAAGGAGGCAGAAAATACCTTATAAAGTAATAAAAGTGATGTTTATAGACTTTGGTAAAAGAAATACTTTACTATCGTAATACTACAATTTCAGCAACGATAACTACTAACTTCATATTAATTCTAAACCATAAACGTTCACATATGAATTTCAGTTCGTTTCCAGAATTCATCCATACTATTAATAATTCCAGAATAAGAAATACAATAACATAGAAATGCTGCATACTATAACAAAAATATACCAAAAACAGTCAGAAATATGACACAGACCGCATACAAATATAATATTTAAGTTATTGGAATATCACCAGACCTGGAGCAACCATTAAGCAAAACAAGTACGAGCTAAGAGCATCAAGAAAGGTGCATACCACAAAACTTTCTCATTGTTGATTTTGCTATGGAATGTACTATGATGCAGTTAAACTAAGGCCAAGACAGAAGAAATGGAGAAAAGGATAGACATTATACTGTTAATGTATGTGAGGGCAGCAAAATATTCTAATTGCTTAGGGCCTTTAAAAGTCTTAATTTGGTCTTGAATATGGCAAAGCATACGAGAACTATCTGCCTAAGGGAAGGGATGCCTTCTGAAAGGGGAAAAATTAGCTTGCAGTCAGATTACGCATGGAGAAAAACACAAAGCCTATTCACGCAGATAAGTTGAATGAGAATCCCGGTCGAGCTGCCAGTATTCAGCGATCTTAACCATTCAGCCACCGGTAGGGCTGTAATATTTAAATAATAATAATACAGTAGTTACCATTATTTAACATACTTGAAAAATGATTCTGATAAAATTTCTGTGTAATCCTAAAAATATTTAATTTCAAAAGAAATGCGAAACTCCAGTTTTAAGAGGAACATACAGACCTATTTTTCAATAATAATGTACTTTTATATCTATAATTCGATAGACTTAAAAGCGATCGCAATACATATTTATCATATAATTGTCTGCTTTTTTTATATCATTACTTTCGTTCCCTTTTTTTCTTATTTACGAGAAAAACGTTACCCACAAATCTACAAGCTTTCTCAAAGATATATTATGAACAATGAATGCTCATAAAACACAAAAATAAATTTTATGTATTAATATGTAACTTATAAAAATACGTTTCCTTAAATTACATTAAATTTGCAGTGATTGTCTAATTGCAACTTTATACTGCGAAATTCATTTAATACACGTAATTATGAAGTTTACACGTAAATTTAATGTCGGCTGAGAAATGAATACAATGAGAAACATACTGAAATGTAGTAGACTTTTTTTTTTTTTTTTTTTTTTTTTTTTTTTGAAATTCTCAAATCACTCAAGTCATCAAAATCACTTACTAAGATAAGCAACCACAACTGCATTTATTTGCATGATTTTGTCCATGTAGTCCCAGAATAAATTAAATAGTTGGCCCTTAACGTGATACTCTCCTGATTATTCTTAAAGTGCTGCCGTCCTTTGAAATATCATTTATTATTTGGTTTTAGCCTTAAAGGAGCCTGTTCAATTCAATTAAGTAAACAGAGCCGTGCCACGATATTTTTTCACCTGAGGCAAAAAGGTAAATGAGCGTCCCTATATATATATCAAAACAACTATATTTGTATTAAACAAAAGTAACTGTATTAAATTAAAATATCATAATTCTTATAGCTATTTATACCATAATTCGTTAAGTAGTTTTAATAGTAGCTTTATAAATTCAGAAAAATAATACAGCCGATTATTTATAACTTTCAAATAAAATTGTTAAAAAATTCTTTTTGGATAAATAAGAAATGCATCGAAATGCACATTGCATTAATTTCCAGGTTTTCTTGCAATTCTTCCTATTGTTTTATTAATTTAAATTTGCCGAAACTTATTTCCCCTAACAATAACTGACAAATTTAAAAACATAATTAAAGTAATTTTCGAATTTGTGTAAACCAATTTGGCGCCCCTTCTAGTGATTCATCTGAGGCAAATGCTTCACTTGCCTCACCCTTATCCCGGCTCTGAGTACACCAAAACAAAGATCGGCCATTTAGTTCCCATTTCCAAAGTCGCACGCGCTTACCCTTTTCTTAATTTTCGATTATACTATGCAGGCAACGATTTGGACAGGCCTGGTTCAGTTATGTAATTATTATTTACATTTTACCATCAGTATCACTTTTAGACTGTACGTTGCCTAAAATTTAAATGCCTCTTTTTTCCCCAGTGTCTTTTAGCGTATCTTCCATTAACGCATCTGTACTACGCCAGATAGTTTTTGTGTGTTATGCCATAAAGATTAAATAATCAGCTATACATAATATATAATAATGAACGCTTACCTTTTCGTTTACGCCTTCGATATACGACAGTTATCCATTCTGATGGGACACTGCGTTTCGTACGCAAACCTGAGAGTACTTTGTCCATTGCTGAATGTATCCAACTGATATGTTGAAAATGTCGTTGACTAAAGCCCGCTTGGTGCCCGTTCCTTTTTCCGACTGATTTCGAATCGTTGAATACAACTAAATTTCTCATTATTTTGGGAAACAACAGATAGCGCGAAGGAAATGGGCGTGGCCTAATCATTGCCATCGTCTAGAGAACTTATTCTTGAAAGTCTAATTTTAGTTTCATGAGCAAGTGATACCAGATAGTTAAATTCATTGTTTCGTGTTATTAAATCAGGTTGCACGACAGATACCCTGGCCTAATTAGCATTTGAAACATATTTCAATTTTATTCTGCTTTTCTTTCTCTCGCTGTATTGATAAATAAATAAAACTTTATCGTGCTTATGTTGAATTTGTTTTACCATTAGCTGAATTCAGCCCACGGTTTCACTAAATCTAACTGATAATATATCCATCGTAATGTATGATGCATTTCTTTTACGATTACAGAAATAATTATTTTTTCAGAAAGCCTTATGTATGCTAATTTTAGTATAATTTTAAACGCACAATGGTCTTAACAACATTTGAAATTTTTAGTTACATTTATCTAAAGATGTGCAAGATAATTTTTAAAATTTACTCACACGTTTTACATAATACACCGTTCTTCACATTTTATAAATACTTAACGTAAATTTAAATTCTTAAAATTATAAGCTCCTTTACATAGCTGAGTAATTCCCAGGTATTTTATGTAATAAATTATTTGAATAACTCCGTATACTGTGATTTGCCTGTCTATAGTTTTGCATAAAATTTTTAAATAAGTTATCTGAATTTTTCCTTTTTACAAAGTGACCAGATGTTTTCTATTAAAATGAGAAGTGAAAGGAAATTATATAAATCCTTAATTATTACTACTAAACATGGAAAATGTAAGATTAGATATTGATCAAAAGCAGATTTCGCAAATGTGTGTGTCTTCAGAATCAGTTTTTTTTTAAATATATTTTTTAATTCTCTCTACTATCAAATTCAACATGCAACGAAGAATGAACACAATAACCAAAAAAATAGTAGTATTTATTCAACTGTGAGCTGATGGATAAGATAATTATTCTTCTGTCCTATATCACAAGCCCCTATCTCTTTTTTAAGAATACTAGCCATATAACGATAATATTTAAACATGAGGGGGGCTTAAATTTAGCAAATAGAAAAGTTCAAATAAATGATAAAAAAAATCTGAAAGCTTTCAGACTTTACGTTACACTCAAAGGGACTTTTTTTAAACCTTTTGCGTATTACCTTTATTTATTAAATGTTCTTTGCACTTAAGCCATAAAATTTAATTCAACAGCAGTAGCGCAAAATAATTTTAAAATGAGCATATCTTTAAAATTTCCGATACACAGTTTCGCGCGTTGGAAATATTTTTTTTTTTTTTTTTTTTTTTTTTTTTTCCAGTACACTTTTGCTTTTTCTCGCTTTGAAATCGTTGAGATTGTTAATCCAAAATTCATTGAAGTGTTACAAAATATGAAATCGATAATAAAACAAATTTCAAATTCCAAATTATTGGTTCCTGATGCCCATATTCGGTGGAAGATTACGTTATTCGAAATTTGATGGCTCTAGGTACCGTTGTTTTTATCACAATGCGAGAAACATACATGCATTTATGCAGATTCTTCATTATTTAATTTCTTTAAATATAACACAAGGCTCTAATATTTGGTGGCAACAATTTGAAAAGTGATATTTAATTGTTAATAGAGGAAAGAAAGAAGCACCAAAAATATACAGATATTTTCACAAAAATGAAGTTCTTCAAAATTAAATTTAAAAAGGACATTATTTTGAAAAAGTACTAATTTCAGATTGGTTTTAGACGTTTCAGATATGTTGATAAATATTTGAGATAATTTATTGGGTAAATTAGAAAATTTTGAATTAAAAATACTTTATCAACCATTAAAAAAGTACTAACTTATAAAGAATATGATATCCTCCAATATCATTTTTCAATTTGGCAGAATTAAAACTGTCTGTGCACCTTAATAGGACTCTATTTGCTAAAGAAATGTTTACTTTCACCTTTAATAAATGGTAATAAAAATCAGCAAAAAGAAAAACTTTCGTAAAATTAATCAATGCGGTATAATTTTAGGTACCGCAATTGTGTTTAAATAATGGAACAAATTATGAGAATTCTGCAGTAACTCCTGAACTCTAATCATTGTCAAACAAAGCATCATTATTTCCATTTGCCTGTGGGTAATAACTGGAATACTCAGCGAAAATAAACGGCCATTTAGTTCCAATTAGTAGACGAAAAAAATAAATGATGCAAATCTCTTGACACTCAGAGACATATTAGAAACAATGAGTAGGTCTATGACAAAACGTGTGCAATCTTCAACTTTCTCTTGGGGGGGGCGGGTCACGGATAATATTAAGGAAACTTTCTAATAAGGATTCTGTTATTAGAGACAAATCACGACAGAGCATGCAACATTATACAGAACAAGTAATATTATACAACACAGTGAGTGATACAGTGATTATGAACATGCATACTTCCCATAGTTTTGCCCAAGTTATGAACATTACGTAGAACATGCAACATTATTTTAATAAAGTCGTTAAATTACATTCTAACAATCTCTGTTGAATACACAGCCCTTTCTGTAGTGGCTAACTACATTTAAATAATTCTCTTTGTAGGGGTACTAGAAAATTCAAAACTAGTAATTTCATAAGTATCAATGCTTGCGTTTTTTTTTTTTTTTTTTTTTTTTTTTTTTTTTTTTTTTTTTTGCGAAACAGTTATTACCAAAATGCGTAGAAAAAACAAACAATTTTTATTGTAAATAAAAGGCATTAAATTAAAAGGTTTCTCTTATTAAAATAAGATTAAACTTTAAACACCTCATAGAAACTTGGTCATGTGTTCACTGTTTTAAGTTCACAGATTTCGTATCCGGACAAAACAGAAAATACTGCTACTTCAAGGAAATATTTGTTGCAAGTCTCAGGCGCAACTGACCCAATGAAATAAATATACAGCTACCTCTTAAATAATTTAATCTTTTCTCTATTAAATAAACGCATATGTATGAATTTTATTATTCTATGTTTTTAATTAATGGGAGACTAAATAACTTTATCGGAACTGCTTACCTGTTACCTTTAACATCGCGTCAGGAGTTAAATTAAACCTTCTATATCCATATAAGATTGAAAACTTTTTCGAGTTTTAAATATTTGACCTTTATGAAACTTTTATGGAAAACTGCGATTAAAGTATTAGGTTGCAATGTGAAGTTTTCAAATTTCAGTTTTTAATTACTTTTTTTCACAAACTTTTCCCCTTCACAACAGAAAGTGCATACATAATATTCTCGAACGATTCTCCGACATTTTGCGGCGAGGTATTAAGGGATATGCTGACCTTCTGAGTGTCCCATTTGGATAAAATGGACAAAAATAGACGGATGGGTTATGTATCCATTCCTTCATTATCTACTAGTTATTTCCTCCACTTGCAACGCTTAAATTATTCATCTTACTGATAATAATATAAACCAGGTCATCTTAGTATAGACCGAATATTCACACATTTAGTAATCCAAACTATGGCGATTGGAAGGTAAAAATATGTATGCAAAGTTTTTCTCTTTGCTATACGCTGGTTTAAGATTAATTAAGGATTTTTTGAAATATGATAAATGTGGCTCATTTTTAATGAGGTCATTATGTTCTTGTCGGTCAAAAAATTGCCTAATTTATGGCATAATTTTTTTTAGTAATCTAGATGGAGATTTGGGAACATCTGAAATTGGCAAGATGGTTAAAGATTAATGAATAATCATTGCATTTTAAAGCATATTTAAAATACTTCATTTCTCCAGAAGAAAGGGGAGAAGCATAGCATTTTTCTTTAATTTGCCGTATTCTTTATAAATAGATAATCAGTACCTTAATTTCGCTGAACACATAATCTTAAAAGTCTCTTTTTCGCTAAATATTTCACACGTTTTCATAAACTCATGTCCATGAAAACAACTAATCACTAATATCTTGTTTTCACTGAACACATAATCTCTATAATGCATATAAAAACAAAAAGTTTGCATCGAAATCTACATCTTAAAGAATCCATGCCTAATAGGACGTCGTAATACGAGAACCTGAAAGACCGCGCTAAAAACATTTTTAACATTATCTTTACAAAGAGTACTATCACTGAAAAGTTGAACTTTAAAAGTTTTAAACCTTAAAAAAAAAAAAAAAATGTTAAAAGCGGGGGGGGGGGAGTACTATAAAAATAGCTGCGTTCGAAAACGTTTTGGAAAGAACATAAGCAACAGAAATAACCACAGCAAAAAATTTAATCTCAAAAGCCCACGAAACCAATTGTCTCTAATAACACAGCAGACGAATTTCTACCAGAAGGCTCTACAGTTAATCAAAAACCTCTGAAGGTGGCTTCTACAAACAACAAGAGTGTGTTGACTTCACAAAAACCTTAGTTCCCATAGTTTTGCCAAAGTGATGCAGCAAAAATGGAATCCGTAAAAAAAATATTAAAAATAAAAAAGTCCTATTATCCGAAAACAAAAGAAGGCCGTCTCATGCAAAACCCTCTTTGTATCATTTGAAATTACAGATCTTTCTTAATCATTTTAGTTTCTATAGCAAGTATATATTTTCTTTTATTAGTTTTATAATACTTACACATGTCTTAATTACCAACTTTTTTTTTTATAGTTTACAGAAATGCTGAGTAAGCATGGGTCTCTTGTGCATTCAAGTCGGCTGCCATACTGAAAAAAACTGTCAGGTCATTATTTTGTATCATGGAACATTTTTGCTGAAGAATGAGAAATATGATTAGTTGTCGTGTTTCGTGGATTTCGCAAAAATTCCACTTTGTTTTCACTTCAAAATTATCCTCTAACAAAATTTTAGATGACACAGCTAATTTCAATCTAATGAAAGAATCTTTCGAATTGTCTATGAAATTTATTGAAGAGAGAGAAATTCTGCTATATAATATACTATCTCTGAATAGATTAAAATGTCAGTTAGAAGTGAGTTATTTAAAAAAAATAGACAGTTGAGACAATTGTTCTCCTAGAAACGGATACTTTCGTGAGGCATTTTCTAAAGAAACTAGCTTATGTTGACATTACACAAGAAAGAAATCATACAAACGATATGTACTAAATCCCGTGAATATCCTCTTAAGTTGGAACAAAATTATCTCTAAGCTTGACAAAAATCTATTTGCTGTAAACTCACTGGACCGCTTATATTGACGACACAAAAAGAGTTTACAATGTTTTTAATTTTACATGTCTTCATAAAACAATAGTTTGATATTTTGGAGCTCTCCATTAACTGCAGATGTTTGCTCATCACGTAGGAGCCAATAGCACAGTAACCACTTTTAGTCTATAGTTTTTATGGTATTTTATGGAATAAACATTTCGCACGAATACGAGTAACTAAATGAAAATACTATGCACCGTCTCAACAAAAGTTCTTATTAGACCATTATTTTCTCGCAATCGTTGGTCGTAGACATATGACGCAGATTCATGCTTAGGCATTTTTAAATGTAAAGAAGTCAGTTTTGAAAAAAAATTGCAATATCTGGATTTTTATGTGTCCTCCGAGCCCTATAGTTATATTTAGGTAGAAGAAGTATGTAGAAGGGGATCAAAAATACATTGTGTTGCAAAACAAATTATGCAATGATCAATACCTGGGGGAAAATAACGTTTTATTTACAAGTAGCAATACAAAAATTTGAAAATCAGTAGGTGGTAAAGCAACCCTTGGCAGCTAAATAAGCCGATACTCGGTTGGAAGTTGTAGGTTTTATATTTATTTTAACTAACATTTATTTTAAGTTTAAACTATCTTTCCTGTCAAGCCTTACTTTCCCCTGGAATTGCCATTGCCAAAGTATGTAAATTTTAGTAGAACGCGCAAGAATTCAAATTATCAGAGGAAGTATTCTGAGTTAAATAGGAAGGAAACGAGTTCGAAAGTGTGCTTTCTTGCTTCACGAGTGTGGAGGTGGCTAGTTAGAAATTGAAGAACCACGCGTTTCGGCCTGTGTGCTTGTCTCGGCAAATTGTTAATCTTTCAACGTAATATTCAGAGTTTGCTGAATTATCAGCGGTATTTTAGAACGCGGTGAGGTTAGTCACGTTTAGAGAGCCTCGTAGTTAGTCACTTGTTATTATCTCTTTTCAGTTTCTTATTTTTATTTTACCGCCGGGTCGGCGTAGTTTGTGAGCGTCAAGAGCACGCATTTGTAACTTCTAAAGTTGAATAAAAGGGATTTAAACTCTTCTCAAGACTTTGGTCTATTTCCAGTTCTCAGCAGTCACCACTTTGTTGCGTGCAGGTTGGAAGCGCGCAACTTTAGATTGGCGCCCGAACACTTGTCGAACTGAAATGGCCGAAAATTGGATGGAAGCCGCGGGACAACAACAAGAAATGGCAAGCCAATTGGAAGGATTTGGATACCTGGTCCAGACGTTGAGAGCGTCAATCAAGCCAAACGTCAATTTCGACGGAAAAATTCGGTGGCGATATTTCTAGAAAGCCTCGACAATCACTTTCGGCTCTACCCTGTGCCTGAAAGACAAAAAGTTGCCATCGCCACATCTGCACTAAGAGGACAGGCCGCGCTATGGTGGAAGAATATAGGCAAATTTTTATTAGGGGAATTCGGAGGCCAGACATATACATTTGAAAATTTCAAAAAATCGTTATTAAAGGCCTTTTCCATAGAGAAAGATCGAGCAAGGCTAGAAGCCGAACTATATAGTTTCTATCAACGGGATATAGAAGAGTTGACGGACTTTATTCTGCGAAAAATTAAGCTGACGGATATGCTGTATGGGAAGAAACACGACGCGGAGATTATTGAAATGATCTTACCAAGATTCTTACCTGCTGTTCAAGACTACTTCGAAATTAGAAACCGAAGCACATTGCAGGAGCTCTTCGAATTGGCGGTCAAGTTTCAAAATCGCAGAATAGCGAAAAAAGCTAGAGGGGCATCGTATTCTCAAAGTATCCGAAGGCAATCTTCAAATGAGCAGACCAGAAATGCAAACCGCTCCTATGGGGGAAAGAGCTATCAAGCTAACTCATCGAACCTCGAAGGTCAAGACCCAAAAAGGAAATTTGAAAACAAACGTCCGCGTACCCAGAAGGCAGAAGTTGAAAGGAAAGCTTTAAACGAGTAGAGGGGCCTGTGAAAGCGAGGGTCCAGACCCCGGAAGTTTTGGAAAAACCCTCAAAAAGACACTTAAATACGGTCATCGTAAAAAACTCCCATCTATCTATTATACAAGTCCTGGTTGGCGATGTACCAGTAGAAGCCCTCATCGATACAGGAGCAGAAGGTAATTTTATGAGTGATACATTTTTCAAGAAGAATTTTTATAGGTTACGATTATCTAAAAACAAAAACACAGAAATTATAGCGGCGCAAGGAAAAACCTGTCAATGCATCGGGAAATTATCATTAAACATACAGGTAAAAGATGAAACCCTCAAAGTATTAATTTTTGTAGTAAAAAATCTGCAAAATCCACTTATTTTAGGTATGGAAATTTTAAGGGCCGCGAGGGCCAAACTGAATTTTCAAGACAGTTCTATTGTGCTGGAGATGGACCAGAAGGTGGTGGAACCAGTGGAACAACCGCAAGTTGACCTTAGCCATTTGAATGACCATGAAAGTCAAGCCATCCAGCAAGTAGTGAGTACTTTTTCAAACTTGTTTTCAGACCGGCCTGGTAGCTGTCAAATAGTTACGCATGTGATACAGTTAACTGCCGACAAACCCTGTAGGACTAAACCTTATCGCTATGATAAACAGAAAGACCTAATTATAGAAGAACATATTCAGGAAATGTTAAAGAACAAAATAATAACGCCCATAAATAGTGAGTACGCGAGTCCGGTCGTACTATGTAGGAAAAATAACGAGTTTCCTCTTTCTATAAAAGGGCTTGGAGGTTTGCTATCGATTACAGAAAACTGAATAGTATTACTAAATTCCCAGTTTACCCTTTGCCGGTTATACAGGAAATTATTAGAAAGATTAAATCTACTAGATACATGACTACTTTGGACTTAACGTCTGGCTACTATCAAACAGCTATGAGACCCGAAGACATACATAAAACCGCGTTTATAACAAAATCGGGCACTTATGCATTTTTACGCATGCCCTTTGGGTTGTGTGGGGCCCCATCAACATTCCAGAGAGCTATGGACATTGTTCTAAAGCCTGTCCTAGGAAAATCGACTTTAATCTATCTAGATGATATAATTATAACGAGTAGTACGTTGGAACAACATATTAAAGACCTAGAAGAAGTTTTCAAATTATTAAAAGAGGCCGGTCTTACAATTAACGCCTCAAAATGCAAGTTCGCAACTAAAGAACTTATATATCTGGGTTATAAAATTTCGCAAAAGGGTATAGAAACTCAAGATTCAAAAATAAAAGCAATCAAGAATTTCCCACCTCCCAACACCGTCAAGAAACTTTCTTTTTTCCTTGGGTTATGTTCTTACTATCGGCCATTCATAAAAGATTTTGCTAATATTGTTGAACCCTTGTTAGTAATTAAAAGAAAGAAAGGTAAATTCACGTGGACAGCGGAAGCAAATACCGCTTTCGAAAGGTTAAAAGAAGCGCTTATCAATGCCCTTGTTTGGAAATTCCCGGAGGGGGACGAAAACCTGGAAATTGCAGCAGATGCGTCGGACTATGCTGTGGGTGCGGTTCTTATGCAAAATAGCCATTTTTGGCATTTTTTAGTAAAACGTTGAATCATACACAAAGGAATTATACAGCTACAGAGAGAGAAACATTAGCCGTATTAATGGCTGTACACAAATTTCGAGTTTATTTCGGCAAAGCGCCAGTAACAGTCTTTTCGGATCATGCGGCTGTTGGTAGACTTTACTCGGGGAAAAACCTAACGCCCAGGTTAATAAGATGGGCTTTAAAACTTCAAGAATATAATCTAATAATCAAATATAAACCGGGTAGGGAAAACAATGTAGCTGACGCACTTTCTCGTATAAAACTGGACGACGAAGGCAATGAACTGGACGACGAAGGCGCTGTGTTGACTTCAAAAATTTTAGATTCTAGAGATACAATTATCGCTGAACTGAAAGCTGATCCTGAATTTGGAAGTATCTATGCATATTTGAAAGACCCCGAAAGCTTTGAACATACAGATATCGATGCGATAAGAAGTAGAGCAGAAAACTATGAAATAATAGATAATTTATTATTTTATACGAAAACAACAAACGAAAATCTCGAGTACAAACCAGTCATCCCAGCCTCGCTTCGATTAAGCATTTTGAAGGAATTACACGACGCGAAAACAGCGGGTCATTTAGGGGTCAGAAAGACTTTAAAAAGGGTACGCGAGGCGGTATATTTCCCGCAATTATACAAAATAGTAACTGCGTATGTCAGGTCCTGCAATCAATGTCAGTTAATAAATGATATTAATTACAGCCCGGCCGGGTAGTTAAATAGCATTCGCGCTACATTTCCGAATGAAATTTTAGGCATAGATCTTCTTGGTCCTTTCCCCCAGAGTGAGTTAAATAAAAATCGTTTTCTTTTAGTAATTGTAGATCATTTTTCAAAATGGAAAAAAATTGTTCCACTTAAAGGCGCGTCAGCCAAAACTGTCGCAGATGCATTCTTACACAGATACATTTTAAAATACGGTGCACCGATAAAAGTCATAAGCGATAACGGTAAACAATTCATTAGTCAAATATTTGAAAACATATGCACTGGACTTGGCATACGCCATATCAAAATGGTTCCGTATAGACCACAGGCAAACATAGCAGAAAGAGTTAACAAAAACATTGTAAAAATAATTCGCAGTTACGTTAGCACACATCACAAGCGCTAGGATGGCTACACAAATGAGTTAGCTTATGCTTTAAGAACGGCAAATCACGATTCTACGGGAAAAACCCCAGCAGAATTATTTTTAGGCCGAAAGTTAATTACGCCTTTAGATAAATTATTTGTTGTGCAACAAAGAGAGCAAGAATTTAAACAGAAAGACATGCAAACGCTTATTGACCAGGCGATTAAAAACTCGGATACGGCAAGAAATGGGCAAAAAGTATATTATGATAGAAAACGCCGTGAAGCAGATTTTAAAGTTGGGGATAAAGTGTTGAAGCGGAAATTTTCTTTATCAAGTGCCCCAGACAATTTTACTGCAAAGTTAGCTCCAAAATTTGAAGGCCCCTATATAATTCAGGAAATCAAAGGGGTCGTATTGTACCTTAAGAACGAGAGAGGGGAAATCTGTAAAGCAAGTCCCGACCAGGTGAAAAAATATTATAATCAAAATGATTTTGAAATCCTTAAAAGTTTCTTGCAGGACTCAAGCGTTAAAGAAGTAGAAGGTCCAGAAGTAACGTCACCCGTTCCACCACCCAAGAAGCAGAGAACTGAAGAGAAACCTAGCCCTTCTACAACCCATGCGACGGTACCGAAAAGAAGAAACGAAAACTTTCAGACTCCAGCATTTAAGAAAAACAAGAAAGCAAAGCCGCCGCGTAAAGAAACCGGAAAACACCACTTACAACGTATCGCAATAGAAATTATACATCGAGGAGAACGCTCCCAGGGCCAGAGAGTCAGGTGCAAACAAGGCCGCCGTTCCCGAAAAAGAAAAGACAGCAGGAGGAACGAAAAGACTACCACTAACAGAAGAAATTCAAGCATTACTCCAGACCGGAGGACGCCAAGACCAGCCGTCCAGGGGAAAAACGGAAAAGACAGCAAACCGACGACTATCACTCCAAGAGGCCAGCATGCAGAGGGCGAAAAAGAAAAATTAACGTGGACGACACTCGGAGGACATTAAGGAGAAGACTGACGTCCATGATACCTATAACGTGGAAGCAGTTCTGCCAGAAAAGAATGACGGAGTTCCAATCATCGAAAACTCAAAGATAAGTTAAAATCTTCTATAATTTTTTTTCTTTTGTTCCAAAATGTTATGCGTAAATACGAAGTTCTATGTTTTGACGGAAGTCAATGTGCCTTGGTTGAGACTTAGTTCTGTTTTATTTTATTTAGCTAAGGCAAAAGTATTGTGTTCATTAAGTATAAAATCTAAGAACAAGCAGTTTCTGTTGGTCGAAAGACTAATTCTGTTATGCTAAAGCCAAAATTTGGCCGAAGATAAAAATAACTTCGTATTCTTGTATTAATAAGAACTTTAGTTTCAGTGCCGCCAGCTTGGCTAAGAATGAGTAAAGTAAAAATTTATTTTTCTCTTATTCATTTTGTGGTAAATTGTAAAAATTATATGTATTAGAATTTTGTAAATATACGTAAATACTTCAAAGTTATGTAAAAGTAGAATTTAGTCTAGAAGCATAAAATTTTAGATGCTAAAAGTAAATGCTCAAAAGCAATGAATTCAAATTTAAGTATTAAACTGTAGATAAAATCATGCTTTAGAGCGAAAGCCTGCATGTCTAAAGATGAATGAGGGGGAAGTTAGAATTAATGTGTTTTGTATGGTTCTCCACCTACACTTGAATTTTAAGAATGTTAAAGTAACTCATCGAGTTGTAGAATGTCGAGTAAGGTGTGTCTATTTTTTCGTTGAATTCTAACAAATCATTGTGGTTTGGGGAAGTGTTGCAATACTAAAACACGAATATTCCCGTTCGACACCACACATGGTGGAGAGCCAGGGTAAAGTTCAATTCATGTTTGAATACTTGAATGAATGTGAATTAAGCAGTAACTAAGGAAAATAAATCGTTTAAAAAGAAAAAAGTGTAAATTATAATGTATTTAGAAAGATACTGATACTTATTCCTTCCAGATGCTGGAAGGAAAAGAACAAGATTGATTGCTGAAGTCCAGGAAAAGTTGCTGTAAGAAGAGAGATTTAAATAAGTATACACAGAAATTTATTATACCTTTTGTGAGATAACAGATTTTTTTTTATGTAAACGAGGCTCTTAAAATTTAGTTCAGAATTGTAGAAACTTTTCAACAGGTCGTTTGTAGGACCTGCTTCCAAGTTTTCCAAATTCTGGCAGCGGCAAATGTAGGGTTTATATTTATTTTAACTAACATTTATTTTAAGTTTAAACTATCTTTCCTGTCAAGCCTTACTTTCCCCTGGAACTGCCAATGCCAGGGTATGTAAATTTTAGTAGAACGCGCAAGAATTCAAATTATCAGAGGAAGTATTCTGAGTTAAATAGGAAGGAAACGAGTTCGAAAGTGTGCTTTCTTGCTTCACGAGTGTGGAGGTGGCTAGTTAGAAATTGAAGAACCACGCGTTTCGGCCTGTGTGCTTGCCTCGGCAAATTGTTAATCTTTCAACGTAATATTCAGAGTTTGCTGAATTATCAGCGGTATTTTAGAACGCGGTGAGGTTAGTCACGTTTAGAGAGCCTCGTAGTTAGTCACTTGTTATTATCTCTTTTCAGTTTCTTATTTTTATTTTACCGCCGGGTCGGCGTAAATTTGTTTGCGAGGCGTAGTTTGTGAGCGTCAAGAGCACGCATTTGTAAACTTCTAAAGTTGAATAAAAGGGATTTAAACCCTTCTCAAGACTTTGGTCTATTTCCAGTTCTCAGCAGTCACCACTTTGTTGCGTGCAGGTTGGAAGCGCCCAACTTTACAAAGTCTATTAAGCCAATAGCCCCATGCGGTTGATTGTACCACAAATGGAGCATATGTTCGGACATATTTGTACACGGCTGAATTCGCCTTCCCAACATGTCCAAAACATATTCGATAGGCATGTCTGGAGACCTGGCAGCCAGTCGAGGACATTAATATGTCGAAGACATTGTTGAGAATGTATGCGGCCAAGCATTGCCCTGCTGGAAAACAGAACCTGGAGAACCTGGTTCAGCACAACTGGCTGCAAAATATCGTCAACGTACCTGCGAGCAGTTAGAATGTAGAGACATTAGGTCCTTTCGAAGCAAGAGAGATGAAAAATTAGCAACGCCTTCGCCTTGAATCGAACCACAGACCTCTGGAATACCGGCCCAGCGTGGAGAACCACTACACCACGAAGGCACGCTAGGAAGGCGGGAGAAATACCTTGTATACTCCCCCCTTTTAAAGGGCGATTGGGTATTTTAGGGGACCCAATCGACAAATCCTGGGTGAGGAGAATCATCATCCAACACCCTTTTAGTTCGGGCGCCACTGTAGAGACATTAGGTACTTTCGAAGCAGGAGAGATATGGTCACTTTTCTTAACCTGTTCCGCCAAACTACGTTAATGGCACTACAGGGTTAGGAAGTCATGCTAGTCGTTGCTAGCAATCTGACGGTTAGGCCGCCTTTCTACATTTCACATTAATCTTTAGTTTCTTGGATATAATTATTTTCATTCACTTTCTTCATTATCTCTAAGATGCCCTTGTTGCAGCAATAGTCCGTGAACAGTTTATTCACAGGATATGTGATGCAGTCGGAAGGAAAGAAATGCTTCCGAAGGTGTTCTCTCAGAGGGCAGGAGAGCAGGTAATGAAAGTGCGTCCGCGTCTTCCACGCGAAAAGCGCAAGAACAGTTGACGTTCCGTCTGAGGAATTGTCTGTAATACGCTGGGAATTTCCCGTGGTTGGTAAAGGCCTGGACGAAGAGTCAGTTGCATTTGAGCCTCTTAAGAGTGGGTATTGGGAAGATGTTGTAAGTAAATCTTCCGGTCTGTTCTTCCTGCCATCGTGATGACCATGTCTCTTGGAATGTTGGTTTGAAGAGCCTTTTTGCAACTTCTGCGGAAGACGGAACTTCCTTGTCAATTTCTGGTTTGAAAGCTGCGGTCTTAGCTAGTTCATCAGCTCGTTCGTTGCCTTTCTGCCCGGACTGTCCTTTTATCCAGTTGATCTTTAAAGGGATGGAGGAACCTAACGTCAAGAGGCTGCCGTGTGCGGATGTTTTGGAGGAAAGGAATTCAGCGCATTCAGAACTCTCATGCTATCTGTGAAGAATGAAGTGTGAACTGCTGGTTGCGTACCTAACCATAGTGCACATGCCTGTTTATCTCTGGTAGCCACCACGCGTCCCCGTCTTCCGTCACCTACCTACCTACCTACCTACCTAACCATAGTGCTGCTTCTTTGAATGCGAGGGACTCGGCTTGGAAGACTGAAGCGTGTTGCTTAGACGGAATTGTGCTTGATAAATTTCTTCATTGTTCGAAAAGACCGTGAACGCTGCCCCTACTCGTCCTAAAATTTTTAATTCGTCAGAGAAAAATCTCTCTTTATTGTCCTGAGAGTGGCGATTTCTACCAGAAAAGGATGAGTAGATTTCCTGGGTGTAAGACAGGAGAATCTTGAAAGCTTTCTATGCTGGCATAGGATAGATATAAATTTTCTTTAGTGTGAAGGTCCTCTTTGTAGTGTCGAAGTCGGTAGATTGATCTTTTTAACCCTCCAGGCGGCAAGGCCGTATATATGCGTTCGAAAATAATGGCTCTCATAGCGGCAAGGCAGCATATATGCGTCCAAATATTTTTGTCCTCATGGCGGCAAGGCAGCATATATACGTAAACCTAAATTTTGGCACGAAACGGCAAAGCAGCATATATACGGCCTGTCTCAGAATGCCCTCCCCTCACTGCTCTTAATGTAAACTGACAGGTGGTAATTTTTCTCTGTGGGAGGTAATTGAGGAGAGGAAACTATCTATTCGCTAGGGGCAAATGGGTTTTATCGTTAGGTTTTGAATAACAGTTCGAAATAAATAGCCCGTTCAAAACTTCCAGCTGTTCCAGCTGTTCTGTGCTTATACCAGCTATAGTAAACTTAAATGTTTATATATAAATGTAAAGAGAATTTTCATTTTCCAGCCTAATTATTCTCCAAATTCCAAAATGTAATTGGAATTAAAATTAAAATTGCAAGAAACTGCAACAATATTTTGAAATATGTGATTTCAATTATATTGCAATTGTAATTAGCTTCGCAATTACAATTAGAAAGTAAGTACTTTTTAAATGCAACAATAATGTATGTAATTGCATTTTAATTCTTAAGTCTTACAATTACAATGCAATGATAATCACAAACATTATAATTATATAATATAATTACAATTAAAAATTTTATTGCATCTAATCACAACTACGGTAATATTAGCTAATTATAACGTAATTTTAACTGCAATTGCAGTTGGTAATTATAACTACGTAATTAGGAAAGTAATTGTCTCTGATAATTAGAATTACTTAACATAGTGAAATTATGATGATAATTGTAATTCTAAGTGTAGTATGCAATTGTAATAAAATTATGCAATTACTAAGTAGTTATAGTTAAAAAGTAGCTGTTTTTTTAATTACAATTCAATTTACGTAATTTCATTTAAATTACAATTACTCTATATTTGTGAAATCCAATTTCATATTCAATGCAACTGCAATCATATAATCTAATTACAATTAGACTGTCATTGTAACTCCAGTAAGTAATTATAATAATGTAATTAGGATAGCAATTGTTTCTGATAAAAGCAGTTACGTAGCCCAGGAAAATCATGATCTTAATTGCAAATGTAATTGCAGAATGCAATTGAAAACACATAGTAATTGGAATAATATTATGCAATTATCTTGCAATTACAATGTAACAATTTTTAATTACATATACAATTTACTCATATGCATTTTACTTATAATTGCATTTTAATTGTGAAATCTAATTGAATAAACAGTATAACTGTAATTATATAATCTAATAAAAATTACAATGCAATTGTAATGACCTCTTAATTAAAATTGCGCAGCAGATGATTGTAACTATTTAATCAGAAAAACAACTGCCCCTTATAATTTCAGTGACATAGGCTAAGGAAATCGTGATAATTTTTGAAAATTACAGTCAATAATATTATATTCGAAATGTTTCTGCATTTTGGATAATGAATTTTTAAATAATACAACGGGATAATCACCTATAAGAAAAATATTAATATTTTCTGTCATGTCTTTTGAATCATCTTACATATATTGTAGTTTGTGGTACCAGCATAAATAGGAGTTTATTTAAAGGAAATATTTTATATAGACCGAAATGCACATAACGTTAGTAAGCAAATATGTATGTTTATGATCTTCGATATACATGTGAACTTAAATTACAAGATTAAGGGAAAGCAAGCAAAGAGTTTATGCCAGTGCAAAGGGATGTTTTCGCAAAGGATTTGTTACGGGACGCTTGTCTTGTCTACATTACACAAGAAATAAATCATAAAAATTACATTTATCCTTTTCTTTTCAGAAAGGTTTGGTTTGGTTTATTTAATTATGGCAAAGCACACTAGGGCTATCTGCCTATGAGGAGGGATGCCTTCGTGGAGGACTTTCTAAGGGAAACTGGCTCGTATACACGTTACACATGGGGAAAACCACGAAAACAGCCAGCCCGTTCGCGAGATTCGAACCTCGGACCGAACTACCAGTGTTCAGCGACTTTACCGCTCGGCCGCTGGTGGGTCTCTTTTCAGAAAGGAGATCATCAAGGACTAAACTAAGCCTCATAATTTTATCCAACCTATTGCTTTAGCTGGTAAAAAAGGATTCTGATCAGCAATCAGTATGCTTAATTGCTGTGTGTATTAGACATTTTACTAAATCCATTTATTATGAATTACCGCCCAGACAGTAAAGCGGTTCGTGACTCTGGTTGCCGTACCGAAGAGCCTGGGTTTGAATCCCGGATAGGGCATGAATGTAATTTCTTCGTCCTCTTCATAGGTGGCAACGGTGGTTCACGCATTAGTTCCCTCCTTAATAACATGACCGGCCTTAGTAGTGATCAATGTCTATAAACGGCTACTACCTGCCATTGGAAAAAAAAAATTACGAATTGGTCTTTTATTCAACATAACACACATTTTCCATAAATAGTTAAAATGCATTATTCAGTTACAAGTGAAAGTACTTGCATGAACTATTTTCCATCATTATTTCACGTAAGAACAAATAAAAGTACAATTTTCTTATGCACCTGTGATTGTCATATTATTTGGATTACGGTAAAGACTGCAAAGATGCTTCTGTGGAGGACTTTCTAAGGAAAACTGGCTCATGTTCACATCACCCGTTAATAAAAGCAGAAAAAGATCTTTACTTAATTGAATGCAACGAAACGTTTAAGAAGAATGATGTACTCATAGAGAACTTTCTAAAATAAAATGATTTGTATTCATGTTACACATAAGGAAATCCACGGAGCTATCTAAACATTTAGATTGTTTGCCAAAATGGGCATCCGATTTGAACTAGTAGTATTCAAAAGACGACTTATTACTCTGCTGAGCGAAAAATCTAATTGCTTTTGAAGTTATATTGTAATTCGAACAATCATTGTATTACAATTATTATTATTATTTTTTCCCCAAAGGCAGATTGTGAACAGTTACAGTGCAACACATTCCATTAGTCTCTGCAAGGCCAGAAGTTGCAGTCACTTTATTATGGAGGCATCTAATATGTGGGATCATCGCCTCCTATGAAAGGACGAACAGTTAAAGCCATGCCTTCTCCGGGATTCGAACCCAGGCCCTTCGGTATCACAGTCAGGCTTCCCTAACCACTATACCATCTGGGCGGCACAATTACAATTATAACTGCATTAGTTGTAGTTTTAACTACAATGAATAACCAGCTTTTCTCAGTCAATAACAGATAGCTTAAACTTTAAAGATAAATGGAAGGTCTTATAATTTGTCGAATGGCAATATTCTAAGAAAGTGTAGTCTCCAGGATTTTCGAAGTTTAATTACAGTCTTACATTTCGCATACTCGCAGCACTTGCCCAAAGGCTGTTCCAAGATTATTTCTGTTCACCTCATTCATTAATTTTGGAGCAGAATCATGTCTAGAGACATTTTTTTCTGAGGACAGTATTTTATATAATAGAAAAAATAATAATAATAATGCGTCTCCCTCAAGGTGCAGGAAACAACAAGTACTGATAAATTTAATTGAAATTACAATTATAATTTTAGTTAATACAAATACAATGTTACTTTAACGGTTAGAATTACATTATAGTTCTAATGGCAAAAATATCAAATGAGTGTTATAGATTAGTATACTTATCACAATATTAAACTTTTAATGCCGTTTTATTTTATTTAGCTTATCACAATATTGAGCTTTTTAATACCGTCGGGCCCACCAGCGGCCGAGCGGTAAAGACGCTGAACACTGGTAGTTCGGTCCGAGGTTCGAATCCCGCGAACGGGCTGGCTGCATGGGCGTTTTCGTGGTTTTCCCCATGTGTAACGTGTATACGAGCCAGTTTCCCTTGGAAAGTCCTCCACGAAAGGCATCCCTCCCTTTAGGCAGATAGCCCTCGTGTGCTTTGCCAAAACTGAATAATCCAATCCAATCCACTTTAATACCGTCGGTACTGAAAAAATGTTTTACTACTGTCATGAAATGTATATTCGATAATAGTTTCTCATTGATGTTTTTCTTATATATTTTTCTGCATAATTCATAAATGTTTGCAATAGAAATAATTCTGAGGCTTTTATAATACTTCTAAATTTTCATGAAATAAAGTTCCATTAAAGTTTACTTGAAGGAGACTCTCAGTGCAAGCACTCGAAAAGAAGTTATGCTACATTTACATATTATGAAACGGTTGAATGTACAGTATTTACTTGTAACAGCGGTGCTCAATATATCGCGTTTTCTGAAAGAATGCATATGTTGCCTAAAATCGAATTTAAATCACTATAATCAGAATAATTGGCTAAAGTATTAAATTGTAATTTTTACAACATCAATCGAATTAGTGGATTTTATTGAAGATAAAAATGTGTTGATATTGACAAGCTATATTAGTTTTTGTACTATAATGAATGCTAGCTAGTAGCTATATGAATATAATGAATGTACTATAATGAATGCTACCTAGTAGATACTCTAGTTAATAGCTAGAGTAAAACTCAGGATATGGTAACATTAAATAAATAAATAAATAAAATTTAAAAAAAAAAAAAAAAAAAAAGAAGAAGCAGAAAACGAAAGCGAAAAGGAACTGAATACATTCGGAAAGAGAAGGCTTACTATGGTGAAACATTAGAAACGTGTACACAAAGTGTTAATACTATATGTGAGAAAATACTAAGGACAAATTGAAATACATCATAGCTACGTTTGGTGCTTTCTATATTATTTGTATCAATATTAATTAATATAAGTACCGAAAAATACTTAAAAAATAGGTATTTTCGAAACTTTAAAGGAACAAAATTGCAGTCTGAAAATTTATAGCAGCGGAACTTTTGAAGTAATTTCATGCCTTCTGAAGGTCGCCATGAACATAACAATTTATAACTGTCAGCTTTTACAACTAGGAATCAGATAAACTCTGTTGTCTGGTAAACCGGACTGTATAGTAATGTTTTCGGTACTGTCTAGTTTCTGGGAATGGCGATGTATGCAAGCTTTTTCCTCTTTCTGCCCTAAGAATAAACAGCTCATAGGGGAATTCTGAAAAATATATAACCCTTTCATATATGTACTCATACCCTAATATTTACAATAGCATTTCTTTATTTAGATAGCTTTGAGCATGCAAATTCAGTAAAAATCAGAAAACAAGTACCATACTTATAACAAAGCAGGTTATCTCAGTAAATGAAGGGAATTAAGTACCGGCGATGGCAAGACTTTCCCATGGTTTGAAGACTAAGTAATTTATTCCTTTCAGAAAATTTTCTCGGAAAGCAAATCATCACTTACGGATAGAAGAATGTTCTAAGAACTACGGGACAAATTTATAATGGGAATAAAAGAATGAAAGAAATCGGAAACTCTTTTCTAGTAATCATTTTACTCCTCGAAAGTTGGTTTCAGTATCACCTTTTTAAGGAAATGACACATGAAATGGATTTCAGAAACTGAATCTCGAAATCATCAATAACTATCCAATATTCTGCATTTGTAAATATTTATTTAATTTGCATTTCAACCAAATGTTGAAAACAAAGCGGAAAAAAAATCTCCTTACAAAAGGAAAAAGAAAAAAAAGATTCCCTTTTTTTTACAGTGATATTCCATTAAATTATATCAGAAAATCATATCACTGATGGATGCAATAAATACTAATTTCAGACATGTTGCCTGTTTATGTTGTTAACTCTCTTTTGCAACTGAACACTGGTAGTTTTGCCTAAGTTTGAATTCCGACGAATGCGTTCGTTGCTTGGTATTTTGGTGAATTTTAGGTTGAATATATCAAACCAGTTTCTCTGAAAAAGTTATCTACAAACGCATCCTTTTCCTCAAGCAGGTGCCCATCGTATGCTGCCTGACGAATGTGCAAGAATTTTTCTTCTTTTACACAGCTTTCATAATCATATATTACCCACCAGCGGCCGAGCGATAAAGACGCTGAACACTGGTAGTTCGGTCCGAGGTTCGAATCCCGCGAACGGGCTGGCTGCATTGTCGTTTTCGTGGTTTTTCCCATGTGTAACGTGTATACGAGCCAGTTTCCCTTAGAAAGTCCTCCACGAAAGCATCTCTCCATTTAGGCAGATAACCCTCGTGTGCTTTGCCTTGAATAGTAATAATACCATAATCACATATTATATTATTGAACATTTTTAATTTGCAAAACTATAAGTTATGGAAAACTCAATGACATGTTTATTTAGATAAATAAAAAGATAAAAATTAAATGCGTCATCGACATAATTTTGTTAGTAATATCATTATATAATCTATTGTACTTTTTTTTTTTTTTAAGTGTACTGGGGAATTAAAGAAAATTTCTCAAAAGTATCATCATGTTTTCGTAAACTGATATATAGTGTTAAATTATTATATTAAATTTCAGTTTTTTATAGCAGAAATCGTAAATAGCTGCATTACGTATAGCTCTTGCTTCGCTGAGCTTTCAGAAGTTAATCTGCGTCCATCCGCATAATCGAGGAGCAGGTCGATTTGTTTCTCAGTGCAATCGCTGTGGGATCTACTGACCGATGTTCTATAAATTTAAAATATTTTGCCCTGCCTAAATTCTGTAGCTCTCTACATTCTAAAACTTTTGCCGTTGTCAAGTGCCAAATTCTTAGAATTTCGCCATCCCTAAATTTTCTTGTTCGATGCCTCTTTAAATTCTAAGAATTTTTCAGCCATTAATCTGCCTCCTGGCCAGACGTGTTTTTCGATGCCACATATGTCACTGAAAAAGTTGAAAAATCGGAATTTTAAAAGCAAACTTCCTACTTTTCATCAAATAAATTTTATCGATTAGCAGTGCTATGGAAGCATTAAAACATTTATGTAATAAATACACAAATACTTCAGAAACATTTTTTTCTCTCTACTGAAGAAAGGCCTGTCTCTGACTACCTGCGAATTTGATTAAGTTTTATCCAAAATCTACGTCAAAGCGTTTCTTTTTGGCCTAATATTAAATTTTACATTGGCGTGTTCCTGTTTCTGCTTGATGTTGACAAGATTTATTCAAAACTTACTGTTCTTATTTTTTATTTTAAAACAAACAATTTAAATGGAAATCCTCAGCTTTTATTTATTTAAATAATAACATTTGATAATGTGAATTGAGATCAAGAAGTAATTTGCGTATTTGAACCCAAAAAAATGTTAAACACCAATTTTGAAGCTTTTGTTTTGGTTTGCTTTATTTTTCCTTCAAAGCACGCGAGAGCTATCTGCCTAAAGGGAAAAATGGCTCCGTGGAGGACATTCTAAGAAAAACTTACTCGCGCCCACATTATGCATAGAGAAAACCACAAAAATTCCACTTTGAAAGGTAAAAGTGTCTAATTTTTTAGAGCGAGATTTTCCTAACAATGAATTTTAGCAATTTAATATAAGTGCTATATTTAATTAAGAATTAAAACAATGTTCTTTTGTGATTAACGTAAGGTAACTCTTTCTGTCAAAAATAATCATATGAAAATGCACCGAATTTCAGTACCATGTAATTAGTTCGGAAACTGAGAGGTATCTGTGACTTGTTGTCTATATGTAGAAAATTTTTAATAAGGTTATTATAACTGAAATTTGTTTCAAAATATTCAATATTTCATAACTTCTATCAACCAATAAATGCGATAAAAGTAAAATCATCTTTTATAAATATGAAACAAGATAAACGAAATAAATTTGTGGTAAAATGAATTACAAACATTATGTCGAAATGACTGACACTGAGCATGTGTTTGTTATTTTAATAGTAATTTAATTATCAATTACATGTAGCTTTCAATAGGAATTAGGTATTTTAAGCCTCTTATAAATTTTTTCTTAGCGTTAAAGCTCGATAACATGAATCAAAAGCAGAAAATTAGTTAAACTACACTGTCTCACTAGTCGTAAGATTATATTACTGAAATATGCATATAAAAACAAATTAACATTTTATAAACGTACATTAAAATACCGAAACATTTTTATATTTTTAAACGTACATTAAAATACCGAATAAAAATCAATAACATTTATACTTAAAAAGCAACAAAGCCGGGCTCATGTGAATCACTAGAAGAGGCGCCAAATTGGCTATACGAATTCGAAAATTACTTTAATTATTAGAGGAAATAGGCTTCGTCAAACTTAAATCAATAAAACAAACCAAAAAAATTGCAAGAAAACCTGGAAATTAATACAATATGCATTTCAGTGTTATTTCTTATTTATCAAAAACGAATTTTTTAACGTTTTCATTTGAAAATTATAAATAATTGGCTACATTATTTCTCTGAATTTATAAAACTACGATTCAAAAATACTTTAAGAATTATGGTATAATTATGCTATAAGAGTTATGACATTTTGATTTAATACGATTACTTTTGCTTAATACAAGTGTAGCTATTTTTATATTTATATGGACGCGCATTGACCTTTCTGCCTCAGGTGAAAAATTATCTTGGCACGGCTCTGATAAGCAATTAAGATTAGAAATATGCACAAAATTAGTAACAAGGCAATACAAAACTTCCTTTTCTGTTTTGGATTTCCAGAAAAAAATATCTTTTTTCGTCTAACCAAAGCATGGACACAAAACGTGTTCCTTCCTCCGTAAGGGCAATAACAGCCCATCTGCTTACTCGCCTCTAGGCGGTAATCAAAGGACAGTAGGAAACCATCACTTAAGTGAAACGACTTGTTGATCGCCCTACAAGAAGGGGGGAGAAAATCTAACAAAGGCCGTTTTCAGGACAATTTTGGTTCACACTAAATGAAAAAAAAATTGTAAACATGGTTAATTTTTACTGCAGTTTTCGAGACGTAAATAGATTTGAATGCGAGCCGCCCGGTGGGTTAATTCTGCTTTAAAGCAGGAGAGATGAAAAATTAGCAACGCCTTCGCCGGGAATCGAACCATGGACCTCTGAAATACCGGCCCAGCGTGCAGAACCACTACCTCACGAAGGCACGCTAGGAAGGCGGGAGAAATACCTTATAAGAGTACCTCGTAGCACGACTAATGGTGAACGGCTACCTCAAGCTGATCGGTTTGCAGAATGTCACACCCTGTGTTTTGGCTATGTGCCTCTCGGTAACATAAGGTACACTAGACCGCTCACCTCTCCTCCTTCAGACACATATGCGGCGGTCATCAGCATTGAGAGAAACGTATAATTCATCGCTGAAGATCAATCGGACACTGTCCAGCTTGAGTGACAGCTGCACCATGCAAGATGACACTGCTTTGACGGAGTATCAATGGAAAGAGTCTTTCTTGATGGACATCGAGATCTGAGCCCAGCTTCACCTAGTCTTCCTCGAATCGTATTCCTGGATATCACGGGATCCTTGTGAGTTGGAAAATGGTGTTGAATCGATGATAATGTAACTGTTGGTGGGGATGGGTGGCACCTCTCCTAATTGTGTGATCATCTCGCACATTTGTGTCCCGGGGACGACTCAATTATCAGAAACCTCTTTGATTCCGCTCATTTTATATATTGATAAATAATATACCATAAGATAAGTCAAAGAACTTTTTAAATTAAAGACTGCATAGATCAGTAACAACTATGACAAAATGAACGAGAGTTAGCGATTTGTCAAGCCGCGTGGATGAAACGAGTGAACTAAAATTTGATGTTAGCTGGAGTGATGTGAAAAATACAAAGTTGCAGAGAAGTGCCGCGAAAAAAACCGAAAGGCTATGTTCTAGACGTTTTTAACTCCTCTGTCCGAAATAAATAAATAAATAAAATAAAGACACAGAAAGAAAGAGAACTTGATAATGTTTTCTATAGTTGCAGGAAAATAAACTTAAATGATACAAAGTGCAACCTTTACAAATTTTTTCTCTTACAAGCAATAAGTTAATTGTCACATGTATTATGTTACAACGTAACATATTTGAGTAAAATAACACGCCTAATAACTATTATTGGAGGAAGCAACAAGAATCAACATAATTCATAAATTTGCAGACTAGTTTCGAAGGTTTAAATATAAAACCTTCGAAACTACTCTTGTAAATTTATGAATGCTTAGCTGATTTCTTGTTGCTTTAACTCCTTCAATAATCGTAATATACTGTTAGGAAATCGTGGCTGTTTGAAAGAAATACGAAATAACTTTGAAATCTCTGCACGTTTTTCGGCATGACCATCTTTTCTGAGAATAACACGTTACATTACAGAATAAGTCTATTATTAATTTTTGTGGCATTAATAAGAAACCGAACTCTAAATCATGACGTATTTTCCTGTGAAATAGTACTTAATTTTTAAAACAGCACTTCAAAATTACTTTCGATACGATAGCGTCATTATTACGCTACTTTCTGATAAAACATCCGGCACGTGCTGTTATAAAGAGAACTAATTTAACGTCACGTTCGCCTACAAAGCAGATGGGTAGATGATGATGTCACGCTAAAAGATATTCAAAACTCTCACATGCAGGGAAAAATACAGACAATGATGTCATTGACGTATAGTGTAACGGAAAAAGTATCTACGGAAACTCTTTGAGAACAAACCTAAATATTAATGTGAAAGAGTCATTTTAGCTGAGTAATGTTACCAGGAAGTTGATTTGAATACTTTCTCCTTATTTAAATAGTTTGATGAAAAGAGACAAAGCTATGCAATTGGAACTGGAATCAACTGTATAAATTACAAAACGTCTCCCATTTTATGAATTTATTTCCTCGCATAAGAAATAAAATGCATTCATACATAATAACGGCTTGTTTCTAGGGGAGTTTTAAGAACTGTGAATTCGGGATTTGTAGCCATAAGCAGGATATAGTCTGACATGAAGGAAAGATGAGAATCCAATTTCCCAGATCTTATGTCGGCATCTTTTAAGCTTTAATTTTGTTACTTTCCGCTTATGGAGAAATCTAGAAAAAATATTTCTATGATAATTCATGAGTCAGTGACTGTGTCAGGAAATATATGCAAACTGAAAGGCTAAAACTTTGACGAATGACATATTACAATATCAAATTTCAGCGACATGTAATGAATTAATATACCAGAAGAAAGAGATCAATTTCATTAAACATTTTTAAAATTTTGCTGCAAAATTAAAATATATTTCTCCCAGATCGATATTTTTTCTCAGAAAACAAAACTTATAGTAGTTGTTTTGATATATCTGACTTCCCACCTCAACTACCATCAGTTAATAACTGAAAATTCGAAAACTAAGATTAATCTGTTTTTTCATCAGAAAACGTTTATGCCTTGAAATCGTAACAAAATCGTCATAATTAATTAATGACTATTAATTGATAATCGTTTTACTGATTTATGATAACAGACAAGTGTTAACCAAGAGGAGGGGAAAATTCATAAAATGAAGCATAGCAGATTATATATCTAGATCAAAAAGATGCTTTATTTAAAAATTATCAAAGAAACATGAATCTGTCTCATTATAAGAAACTTAGTTTAAAGTTCCAGCCATATTATTATCACATTAGAAATTTTTTAATCAAAGAATTTGGCAGTCTTCTGTACACGTTGATAAAATTTTCGAACATCATAGTTTTACATAAACCAGGAAAAAGTTTGGTTCTATTGGATGGCAATATAACGGCATTCGTTTGCTGTACTGTCATCCACCAGTAAACTTGAAAAAGCATATTGTACATCTGTTCCTTGAAAATGAATTTTCTTATCTTAATTTTAAATACAATATTTCTTTAATACTAGAAAGCAAGATCCTATCTAATATTAAAAAATTAGAAGCAATATTAATAAAGCACACACTGCTACACTTATATAGTAAAATAGCTTTAAATTAACTGTGAACTTAATTTTAAGTGCTGTGAAATTTGAACTTGATATTAACTGCATTTCAAGTTATATTAATATTAAATATAACTTGAAATGCAGGTCCTCACACGGTTGTCAGCCAAGCTTTCATTTCTGAGAAAAGGATGAAACAGCTGATTCATTAGTAAATACGAAAGACAAAATAACCATCACGCAGCCAAATGATCAATCAGATATCCCCATCTCTCCAGCATTGGTAACAAACAGTCATTCATACACTTCCTGAGTTGCAGCTGCAGCGAAGAAGAACAGTATTTTTGTTTAAATGTATCTAACACATTTTTTAATACAAGTAAACCAATTTTTGAACTTAACTGTTATCACTTTGTTATTATTTTACTGGCGTATTTTTTCTGAACCATAAAAAACACTTTTATCAACATCCCGGGGTAAGGACAAGTTTCCAAAACCATTTTATGCATTAATTTTTTTTAATCTCCTGACAGCACAAAAGGAAACAAAAGAATATTAAGTTCTTTAATTTCTAGTTGCAATGGGAAAGAGAACCCATTTCTCAAAATAAAATTTACCTAGCAATATTAAGAAAATGTAACATAACTGTTCCGTCAGCATGAAAACTGCATTCGGCAGCGACTTGTGGTGCATTGAAGAAAAGTTTAGCAATATTTTTGCTGCGCACATTGTTAAAAAATGGCTTCATACGTTAAGAAACTACAATAAAGAATTTTACGTAAAGCAACAATATAATCACGTAGCAACATTTCCAGTTATAGAAAATAAAATTAGAAAACAAAGTTATAGCTTCTTGTGTCAGAAGGCACAATCTGACACAATGACTTAATGTAGCTTTTCATGCGATGAAATGATCAAGTTTTCGTGTCAAATACAATCATTTAGACTTAATGTTCTTCCATGGTGATGATTGTGAATAGGAAAAATTATGACGTTTTTCCAGGTTACGAAAACCGTTAAATCTCCGCAATTACAAAACATAGAGAATTGGTTTACGCTTTGTGTGACAGACGAAGGTATATATTACAAAATACAAAAAGAATTTTGGAATTTGTAATTAATGTTTAGCCATAAATGAGTGACAAAGTTAGAGAAAATCGCGGGAATTTTGATGACGTCATACGCTGTGCTCATGCATAGTGAGTGGCCGTGCATCCTTACTCCCGCGCATTCTCATCACGTGGGCAACTTGCACATTAAAACGATCTTACAACAGATGAAATAATAAAGCAGTCAAATTTTACTGCGATGCCTGAGGCTTTGTTTGAAGATGAAACCTATTCAGGTGGAGGGTTTCGAATTGAAAGCGTTTATGAATACTATACTGAAAAGTCGTTCTGAAGACAGACAACGAAAAGCCAGCGGTAAGGCTATTTACAGGAATCTAAACGGCATTGCCGACTCTGTATATGTGTGATCAATATTATAATTAATGGGCATTCGCGTTGTATATTTACACATGTATGCATTCATCGCTCTGTTAAATCAGCCGATTTAAAATTGTTTCTCTTTAATGCGCTTATGAGATACTCACAGTCAAGTTTGTTCACTGATGAAGAATTCGATATATATGCAGACGTGCTGATTATCATGATGGGAGAATTTAATGTAGATGCTAAATGCGAAAAGAAATGAAAAGGCATCTCGATTTCCTACAAGAACACTTTAATCTGAATATAGAAGCTTCGAATTAACCAAGTACACTTGCAACTCTAATAATCACACGAAATATTACTACACATTTATTAAATTATTTTTGTAATTCTCGTATCATTGTCCTATATTGCATAAAATAGTTCCAAATAGAAATTGTATACAAACATGAATAAATGTCATTTACATTTTGTAACAGAATTTGTTTTTTCGAAAAAAAAATCCCGACTCACATAAATCGCATCAAACCCAGCAGCCGCTTGGAACACAGGCTTCTGTCTTTTTTTTTTTTTTTTTTCAGTTAATTTAAAATAGGTACTTCAGGGTCGTTAGGACTTCCCTTTGTTCTTCTCGACCAAGGTTAACCAATGTGGTGACGTCAACGTCCTATTCCAAAGCAAGATCTCTCCCGCTTCTATGAGTGAAGTGAGTCACTAAGCAGACAGATAAGATATTTCACTGTTTCGACCATCGGAAAGAGAAAGGTCTGACCTCAAAAGAGCATAAACTTGTCTGTCCACTGACCTTGTTCTTCTCACGATCGTAATGCGTGTTGTCATGGTACAATGGGAATACGGGGATTTTAGCAAATTAGAGTAATGAACTTTTATCCGTAGGAGTGGTAATCGTGATTAGGAAGCACTGTTTCGGGGAAAGGAAAATGGCCTTGGAGTGCCTATTCAAAAACGTAACAAGCTATATTAGGGGCATTTCTGATGCATAGCAGGATAATAGGATAATGTTCAGAACTAATCGCCATATAACTCTGTTTACTAACATGCTACACAAATGATTTCGGCATTTATATATATTTTTGGAGAAGTAAAGTGAAACAGAGCAAAAACATCGGTGCATGAGAAAATTGCAATTTTTTTTTTAAAGAGAGAGAGTATTTAATACTGTTCTTAAATCATGATATTAAATTGATAAAACGTGACAGTCATAAAAAAAATTCCTTTTTCTCACACTTACGGAAAATCCAGTGAAAGAAGTAGATCGAACTTTTAAACGGACACAGATTTTAGGCAAAAGATGTTTTTGCACCAATCAAACAACGTGGGCCCGCAAATTGTAAAATTATGCTTCATATGAAGTGTTTTGGAAACAAATTACAAATAAAGATACATAACATATATTAACTAGCACAGAAGTGCTAAATTAGATTAGAAAAGAGCACTGAACTACATAAACTCAATGCAGAAGAAGCTTTCACTGCAAGAAAGCGAAAGGAACGCTAAAATATCAAAATAAAATACGAGGGCCATCCAGGAAGTAGATTACGTTTCCGTCTGTGTCCGCTAGGGGCGGGGCTAGCGCGGCCATCTTGGGGTCAGAGCGTTGCGCAGCTCAGTCTGCATCTAGCCGTGCTAGTGAGAGGTTCGTGCTGTGCTCCGTTCAGATACTGTGACGGTTTGAAATGTCTGCGTTAATTGAAAATCCCGCGAGCTGCGAGGTGCGCTCAGTAATAAGGTTTCTGACAGCAAAAAACTGTAAACCGATAGAAATCTATCGGCAGCTTCGTGAAGTGTATGGGGACAACATTATCACTGAAGGTGGAGTGGGTCATAAGATTTCAAAATGGCCGAACCAATGTTCACGACGAAGATCGAAGTGGGAGACCCAGCATAGTGACCGCCGAACTTCTCGAAAAAGTCGATGCTAAAGTCCGTGAAAATCGAAATTTCACAATAACGGAACTTTCTTTGAGTTTTCCACAAATTTCGCGAAGTTTGTTGCACGAAATCATCAGCGAAAAGCTTGGTTACCACAAGTTTTGTGCAGGATGGAAGGCAAGAAGAGGTAACGAAGTGGTTGAAGGCGCAGGCGGCCGAATTTTTCGACGAAGGAATTTCCAAGCTCGTACATCGCTACGATAAATGCCTTAATTTGTATGGTGACTATGTAGAAAAGTAGTATTTGAGTGTGGCTTTCATCTGTATATAATAAAATTTGTTTCCTACACTTTGTTTATTTTTTTATTCCAAAACGTAATCTACTTTCTGGATAGCCCTCGTAAGTACTTGATAGACGACACAAACATCTTCATTAGAAACAAGCAAAAAACGGCCTAAATTATACTAATAACTATGAACATATGCAAACAAAAAAGTAAAAACGAGAATAACAGACATTTCAAGGGGAAAAAAACCCTTATTAAGATAAAAAATTCGACTGATATCCGAATGATTTTCCCAGAAATTTCCCTTTTATATTTCCCTTTCAAAGCGTACTCCAACTTTGAACTAATGTTCGTTGCAACGGGCACCTGGGCCGGAGGCCCTATTCCCATCTAAATGCTGGATTATTTTTCGAACATTGGCACATCGATAAGTGAATGAAGATGTAAGCAATTGTGATAGCAATTATATAGGCAAATTAATCGTAGATAGCAATTCAGGAGAATTCCAGATGTGATGCTTCATGATTTTAAAGCGTACTGGGAAAGAATTTAATTTCTGATTTTTTTCTGCTTTCCTTCCTCTCCCCCCTCCCATCCCACATTTCCAAATGCCATTATATTATTTCAACTGTCATCAGCAGTTTTCCTTGTAAACATAATTTGCTTCACTGAATCGCCATTTTGGTCATGAAATATCCACTGCAGATTGAAAAACATTCCTCCAATTCAGTAACAGTTTTAGAGGCTCATTTCTTCATTCTCCCCATTTCTAAGCGAATGACACACGCGTAATATGTATTGGCAATAAATTCAATGCATATGCGGAAATAAATCGCATTTACATTAAAAAGAAATGCTTCTACTATAGTTAGATGAAGCAAATGATAAAAACAAAATCGCTCCCACAAGGGAGCACTGTTCATACAGCATAATTTAAAACACTCAACTATGGGTGGAAGTTAATGAACTCAGCTATTGCCTTCCACTTTCCAGAAGATCAGACATAAACTCAAGGGGTTTAATTGGACTAACGAAAGGAAGTGGCAAAATATACAGACAAGAAGGGAGCAAGAAAATAATCAAGTCGGCTTCCTGTCCGATAAAATTCTTGTTAATCCTCTGAGTCATACGTTATGTTGTTTGCAATTGTAAGTAAAATTTGGAATGGGGAAAGAAACAGCGCCACCCAGCAGTGAAACTGTTAACAGGAATTTCTATATTTATTACTGACAGATTTCTAAATTTAAATAGTTAAATATTTAAAAAAATTAAAATAATATTATAATATTTTAAACTATTATTAAATTAAAATAATATTACTTCAAAAGCTTTTACTTTAAATATTATTAATAAACCAAGAGAAGAAAAATAATTTATCATTCAGTTGAATGAGAACAAGAGATTAAATAATTCTCTTTACAAAATTCATCTACAATTTTATATCACGACTTCCGTATTTACCCGCATATTCCCACCCTTTTCCTACTAATTTCACTGCTTGAAAACCGAGAGAGGGTAAACATATATGTATATTATTTTTCAAGTGGCGTTAGTAATATAAACATAGCACATTATAAAGCCTACATAAAGAGACATAAATAATGCATTTCAAAGGACTTACACAAACTTACACGTTTCACTTACACAAAATACTTTCCTGTTGTGCATGCATATTACATTATTACTATAAATCAAAAGTTTCTAAAACATACGCTAAAAAAAATTAAGGGAAAAATTCCGCGAGGAATGTGCGAGTAAATTTGCTAAGAGAAGAGTGGGGCGCTTTTCGTTATTTAGGTGCCCACGTTTTATATACGTTATACAAAACTGCAAATAAATTTTGTAAAAATAATTATTTTAATCTCTAGTTCTATTAAAATATATGATAAATTATTTCTCTTCTTTTAGTTCATTAAACATTTAAAAAGTTTTAAAGTTGTTTTAACGTTTTAAATAAAAGGTTATTTTATAAAAACGTTTTTAAGTTGTTTTAAAGTTTTAAATAAAAGGTTATTTTATAAAAACGCATTTCTTTTCGTATATTTCCTTCTTTTTGGTCTTAATAAAACGTCACGAAAGACTTATTTAACTGAAAAATCGTTTTAAACAAAAATAATCACTTTTTTTCGCTTCCAACAATTAATTGTGTTATTATTTAAAATCTTAGAGGAAAAACATATTATTTGTAACTTCGTAATTCAAATTTATACATATTATCTGAGATAAAAAAATTGACATATTTAATGTTAGATGCAGTTAAAATGCAAGACTAATGTGTTTTTCCTTGTCAGTTTTGTACTACCAGCTCGTCATGTCAACTTTGTACTACCAGCTTAAGCAGATATACTTCTGGACGTTAGAAGTCCCATAAAAGAACATTACATTTTACAATAAAATTTAAAAAATCAGCTTTTAAAATGAAATGTTGAGAAAATGTATAAACTAAACCCCGGAGGTTACATCATTAAACATATTCCACGTACGACAAAACGCCTTCCGCAAAGTTAACTTTCTCTGGAAAAAACTAGTTAGGCATAGTATAATTAAGAAAGTAAATACAATTTATATATATCTAAACATTATTGTAATTAAAAGGGGGAAATGAATCAAATGTTAATTGAAAGGATTTAGATTACTGCATAAGAAGTAGGTACGTAAAATTATTTTTTTAAATAGTTGGTGATTTTTGCTTGGGACAATGTTTCACGCAACTCATTATGCGTTTTGCGGTAAAAGTGCGCAAAATTTTTCTACACCTATCATAAAATATCATCTTCTTTCTTCATTTGGCTCAATCTTCATTACAAAATCAGGCAGTTCCTCTGTCCATTTTAATAATTCATTTAACTTCTTTCTATGTTAAAGGCTTCTTATGTCTTTCACTATCGCTGCTTTAAACGTCAGCTGGTGATATAAGATCATCCGATTCATTCCTTTGTCATTTCACGATTGTCATTCTCGATTAATTCTTTAATTTCTCCTTCTTCCATATCTGAAAATCCTTCCCCGCCAATTGCTTTTGTAATTTGTATGATTTTAGGCCAGCGCTGATGCCAGTAAGTTTCATTGTTGATAAATTCCCTTGTTCCCATGCGAGTTTATTCATTTCTATGCAGTATCTTATGTTGAACTACTTCCAGGATGCCATTAGTGTGTCGAGCTTTCCTTGATATAGTGCTTTATTTGCAAAGAAGTAAAATACTTACATAATAGGCTTTAAATGTCTTTATGATTGCTTGATCCATTAGTTGCATTAAGGAAGTGGTATTCGGTGGAAGGAATATAACCTCTAAATTTGGATGCAATGTTGTGAGGGCTTCCGTACCGTGAGCCTACAGCATTACCGAGAATAAGAAGAGCTTTAAAGCTCGGGTTTTACTCTTCTAAATAATACTTGATTTATACAAATGAATGAATTTTCAAACACGTTATTAAAATGGACTATCGCAACCCGGGCGACGCACGATTGAAATTCTCATGTTAGAAGACAACAAATTAAATGGAGACAATTGAGGAAACACTTATACGCAAAATGGCAAGGCAGATCTTACAGCTAATAATTTTGAATGCTAATCAATTCTTAACATCTGTTTTTTTTTTTTTTTTTTAGATTAACGCAACGAAATTAATTGTAAATTCAAAATCTGTCTACTTAAAAAGCGATAGTGAAATATCATTTTTAAAGCGGCGTACGACTTTAATAAACTTAAATTGTTTGCAAACATCATTCTCGCAAGAGGAAAATCTATATTATAGAAATGTATACGGAAGCAAGAAGAATAATTTAATGTATAATGACATCCTAACTTAAACGAATCATGTGATGCACAAGAAAGAAGCAAAACCTCCCGTCTCTGTTTAACGTCATATGCAGCATATTTTTCTTAATGTCGAAAATCGCTCAAATAAGATATTTTTTGTTTTAGAAAAGAGCGAAGAATGTACTTTATAATTTGTGAAAATTTAAAAGTTTTATTACCAGATGCTGAAATTTTAAGCTCATAAAGATCATACGGTCGAAAAAATGGAGCGATTTTTGAAGATTCCTCCAAAAGAAAACTTAATTAATGTTAAAATGTTCATATAAATTTTATTTAAAAGATTGTTTTCGTTTTATCTGCTCTCGCAAATAGTAAAATTCTGATATTTTTAATTAAATGATAAGCTGTGCGAAAAAAAATGTTTCAACGTGAAATTTAAAAAAAAAATCGAAAATTTAATTCTAAGAAAGTTTTTCACCACATTCTATTGTAATTCATTGCTTTAATTTAAGCTTAAGGGGTATCAGAAACCCCTATACCGACAATGTTAAATTGGCCATTTTCGATGTACCTTTTCTCAAAATCTGCTGTAGATACAAGCTTCAAATTTTTTCTGTGATTAAAGTATACCTATCTGATTATACTGAAATGAGCTTTTGAAACATTTTGAATTTTAGAGTAAATTACAGAATATTTTGTTAGGCATAGTAAAATTTAGCACTTTTCTCACACAAAACAGTTTATTACAAAAAGCTCATTTCGGTAAATATTAGGGAACCTAATAAAGAAGCCATAAAATGTTTAGATACCTGTGAGCATTAGTTCCTGAGAAAAGGTACATCAAGTATACAAAAATCACGTTTGGAGAAAAACGCGTTTTTATTTTAAAATCCTCATTGATCAAAGCAGTAGATGACAAATTAAAACTATATTTTTTACAGTTCTAATTTTCATAGAGATTAAAGAATGGTATTTTTAGAAAGATAAAAGTGTAGAGAATTTGAAAATGCAAAAATCCGAAATCAAAATTTTTTGAAGATCGGTGGAAGATATTATACTCCTTAAATAGGTTGTAGAGACATTAGGATTTTTTTAGAAGCAGAAGAGATGAAAAATTAGCAACGCCTTCGCCGGGAATCGAACCACGGACCTCTGGAATACCGGCCCAGCGTGCAGAAACACTACACCACGAAGGCACGCTAGAATGGCGGGTGAAATACCTTATATACCTTCCCTTTTAAAGGGCGACTGGGATTTTTTAGGTGACCCAATCGCCAAATCCTGGATGGGGAGAAATCATCACCCACCACCCTTTTAGTTCGGGGGGCACTGTACAGACATTATGCTAAATGGAAACAGAGAAGATGAAAAAATTAGCAACCGCCTTTTCCGGAAATCGAACCACGGACCTGTGAAATACAGGTTCAGTGTTCTGACCACTACACCACAAAGGCATGCCAAGAAGGTGAGAGAAATACTTTATAAGGTTATTATAAATAGTTAAAAAATCAATGATAAACTTGACCATATCGACAACGACATGATTAAGCTAAATAAAAGCTTAATAAAATAACTATTTCTACAAAAAAAAAAAAAAAAAAAAAAAAAAAAAAAAAAAACGTCGTGATCTTACTTTTGAATTAAAATCTTAGTTAAAATTCTCCTTTTTCTATGTTGCATTTATTTAGTTACAACATCTAATTAAGATGCAAGACGTTTGGCGTAAAAATGCCTTAGAAATGAATTTACAGAATTATTTATTGCATGCTGCTTAGTTACAAGATATAAGCAAGAATAATGCACTACCGTATCAATTTAATATTCTCATTACTAGCACTGTCAACAATTAATGAAGTTGAACAACGTTTAAGATGTTCTACAGTGCCACTATTTTGAAAAACGATGTTTTTGCTTAATATTAGCACTGAAATTACTAATGATTTCAGCATAACTATTAACTACAACAATCACAGTAGAAACCGTAATTTTTTCATTTATTTAAAACTAGACCACATAAACATCACTGAAAGCACATTAAAATATTACCACATTAATTTAGACGTGTCATTATTTTAAAAGAAAAAAAAAAGTTAATTTCAAATAAAGATCGTAAAACGGAACAATATAACACATGGCAACATTTTAGAAGTGCATTGCATACTTTCGCTTCTTCGATTGCGTTTATAGACATAAGTTATTTGTTTTATTTCTAAATCGATAGTTGATTAAATAACTATTTGCAGTGACGTCAGCATACATCTTTCGAATTCTTTTCATTCGTTTAATGACAAAATGAAGTAAAAAATCAGTCTTTACCAATCTTTAATCTTAGACAAGTCGCATTATCTGTCTAGCAACTTTCTTTTCTCCGTTGTTCCACTGTTTTTACTGCAACGAAATTTTACTATGAAGATGAAGAATAGGCACAAGTGTTATCGTAAGCTGACGTGCAGATTGGACCCATCTCTTTTTGTAATTCAAGTTACGAATGTGCGTCTCAAGAATAAAATAAAATACGTTAAATCGGCAAGACTAATGCACTTTCTTTACACTTTTTGATGTTAATAACTTCTAAATTATTACATATATATAGTCTTTAGGAATAAATGGTAGAATTTCATGAGATCTCCGTAAAGTATGTATTACGTGAAATGGACAGAAAGTGTTTCTTTAATTTAATCATTCAAATTAATTACATGCATGTGTTTTGATAGCTTAAATAAAGCACAATTGGGCAAGTAATATCCATCTAGATATGCTACGGATGATTTTATTCCCTCAAACTGAGCATATGGAAACAGACAAAACTTAAACTGGACCGGAGACCACCGAAGCTTGCCGCCGGTACTTTTTATGTTTTTAGATAAACCGCACTGAACGGAGCACACTGAAGCCATAAATAAGAAGGTTACAGCATTTCTTTTGTTAACTGAATCGCAGTTTCAGCAGAAAATCCTTTTGGTCTCGAAAATTTTATTTTAATAATAAAATTAAAATAAAAATCGATTCTTAATTTTGAAGGCATGCCTCTCTTTTCCTGGGAAACCAATTCTAAGACACTGGTTGAGACTTTTAAGGGGGAAAAGTCTCCACCTACATGTCAAAATTTTATTCTTCTTTTTGGAACGACTGAACTAAATACGGGGAACAACAAACGTCGCTTGTTACTTTGTTCTCAGCTAACCATCGGATTCGGGGGAAAATTTTTCCCCTTCTCATATTCTTCTTGACAGTACAGAACTTGATAAGCAGGGGAATGTGATCAGAAAACGCTGGACGTTTCTCTCTTTGTTTTGTACGTACCTACGCATCTTCCCTTAGAATTTCCTCTATATTCTGGTGCTGTTTATAGCATTATTTCTATTCTTATTCGCTACGCTTTAAACGTTTTAACCTTTTTCATTAGTGTACTGGAAAAAGAATGATGTTTGTTTCTATCATCCGTTGGAGTAGTATATTATTATTGCATACTCAGAGCTTACATTCAGCCAGAGCCACATTGAGCTATTTCTTAGTTTTTGAGTGAAACTAATGAAGCGATTTTTTTATCCGATACAGAGGTTTTAAAAAATTATTAACGAAACGATTTTTTGAGCTCTTTTTTGCCATTTTAACGAAGAATAAAAATCTCAGAATTTTATTGTTCGTACAGTCAGAAAAAAAAAAAAAAAAAAAAAAGAGAGAGAAGTTTAAACGAAGTTTATAAGACATATTTACGTATTTTCTGACTTCTATACAAAATCGCCAGATTTTTTCCTTTAAAAAAAAAAAAAATCGTCGAAGCAGAATTGCTGTAAATGAAAAAAATTATTATTCATCGTTCATAGACGGTTTTTCAATTGAATAATTCGACCACTAACGAGTAACTGAGAATAAAAGAGATGAAATTAAAAGCGAGTAAACAAATAAGAGTTTTTATAAAATAAGCTTTTGTTTAAAATTCATAAAATAATTAATGAACTAAAATGACAAAGTTTAACACCTAGCTTAATGGGAGCACGACAATAAATAACATTATTTGCAAAGTTCATGTACAATTTTATATCACGAATAATAAAAGACGGAGAGTTCTTGCTAAAGTTATAAAGATAATAAATAGATTATACTTCTGGCAATATAATTCGGTTATTACATTCTATTATTTAGGTGCACAAGCTTTTATTATGATATAAAACTGTGAATGAATTTTGCAAAGCGAATTAATATCTTGTTCCCATTAAATTATATGATAAATTATTTTTTAGTTCGATACTTATTTTACAAGTTTTTAAAAAAAGCTTGTTTTACATACTTTTTTTAAAATTTCATTAAAATTTTACAATTTTTTTTTTCCCTTAGTCGGTAGTTAAATATTACGCAAAGGAAACTTGAGCTTCATAAAAAATATTTATGAACAGAGTCTAGACAGTTTCTTTTCTTCTTTTTCCTAATTTTAATTTAAATTGTTTATTTAACCGAAATTTTCTGAATGCATTAGGGTGCCCATAATCAAATTTTATTCATGCATAATTGTCTACTACTTTTATTCATGCATAATTGTCTCTACAACCTACTACTGTTCTCTAGGACAGACATCTTCATGAAAGTGCCGTTGTCCTTATGAAGATCAGTTTTTAAATCTAAGAAAGTAACTTTAAAGGTGTGACATTTTTATTAATGGGTACCGCTATGCAAAAAGAAGTTTAGTTTGCTAATAGCTAACACCTTTATGAAGGTTCCTTTCTTCAAGTTATAAACTGATCTTCGTAAGCATGCGGGCACCCTTCTCCCGGGCATGCTTGTTTCGTTTTGGAAACATTGTCCAACTTGCATAAAGATGCAGATAACTTTATGATGCGCGATCATTGCGAAGACATCCCTAATTTAAACCTAATTATGAATTTATGAAAACGAAAAACGACAGTAGCTTTCTCGTTTTCATAAATTCATAGCATATATAAGCATAAGAAGTTTTTTTCATTAACAAATATAAATTTTTTGTTTTGAAATTTTAAAAAATTGATATTACTCTTTCACATCTCTAGCTATTATGATCTACAGAAGCTTTAGAACGTAAATTTCATTAGCTAAATTCCACGCAACATCTATCTAAACTGTACGAAAATAAATTACTTCCTGCTGTTACATTAAAAAATTGGAAACAAAATAAAATGTCGCTTCATACTGATATTCAAAAAAGACATTAAAAATGGGTACATTTTAATTCCCTTTATGTTAAAATATAACAAGTCAAAATCATAACAAGAACAGAAGGTTAACTGGGAATGGAACAATAACACGTATAAACGAGGAAAGCATAGAAATAGCTAATTCATTTAAAGAATAGTTCTAAAATAATAAATACAACTTCTTTCAACGTGTTGATTACTGTTTGGCGTAATATTTGGCATTGAAAAATCTCAAGGTAAAGCAGTAGGTCTGTTTGCCATATATTGAAAACTGTTGGGTGTCTCTTTAGTTAGCTATAATCTCTTTGCTTTCTCTTTATTCAACCGTAAGCGTTAGCAGACGATCGGATGACATCACGAGAGAAAGATGGTGATGAGGGAGAAAAAATGAAAAGCATAGTTTAACATTTCATTGAATGTCGAAGGACAAGGTCGAATAACCACCGCAGGTAACTACGTTGCTCACAGCCACATTATGTGTTTGTTATTATCTTCAAATAATTGATAACGTTTCAGTCATGGCTATTATTAAACATAGCAAAAAAGGTGTGGGAGATTAAGTATGTATCTGAACTAAGCTCATGACAAAAATACAAAATGAATCGAAATATCAAATTTTCTTTCTTCTTCTTCCACGGGAGGGCTGCTTTTAAAAGGGAAAGAATTTGGATTTCTCAAAGTCCCATTTATGATGTTATCTAAAGTGAGATATTTGCAGTTCTGGCTGCTTATTCGGAAATTGTTATGGAGAAAACATTACATGCATACTTAATCACAAAAGCGAAGGATTTATGAAATGTACAGTAAAAAGATACTTAATTCTTGTTGCTTATTTAATTAATTGATTTATTATTAATCAATTAGTTTATTTACTTATTATTTAATTAATTAATTTAACTTTAATTGATTTCTAATTTTAGAAATTTAAATTTTATATTTAAAAGTCATATGAAATACCAGGCATGTATTAATTAATTATTTTATTTGTTTACTTATTATTTAATTAATTAATTAAATTTGATTCGATTTCTAATTTTAGAAATTCAAATTTTATATTTAAAAGTCATATATGGTGAAATACTAAGCTTGCATTAATGTTATTAAATTACAGAAAATATATAGTCTTCCAAAGCCTCATAGAAAATTTTGGAAATTAATTATGGCATAACTTTATACAGTTCTATCATTAATTTAATTGTCACCTGGAAATAATTCATGGCAGGGGGGAAAAACGTATATAAACGATATAACATACGCATTTGACGTCCGTAGTCTCTGGGGGGGGGAAACATGAAATTCCTTTAATAACTATGTGATATAATTTTCAAGAGACTTAATGTAATTATGTGCTTAAGGTTACACGACAACGATAAAGTGTCGATAAAGAATAACGATAAAGAATAACGATAAAGAACAACGATAAAGAATTTTACAAAGCTTTGTAAAATAAAGAAAGGTAAAGAACAACGATAAAAGCTTTGTAAAATTCTTGGCTTTTTTCCCCACAAGTGTATCAGCAAGAAACACAATATCTTAACAAGAAAATAAAAATCCTAACACAGAAAAACTTAATGTCTAAACATAATACAATGTCTCCTAAATAAATAATAAAAAAATACTGCATACTCAAGTGTGAGCTACTGCAGATATTAGACTTCGATACATACAGCAGATTTTGGCACTGACTAACTACTAGAGATTCCATTTTTTTTCAAAGTGAATTTATTTGATGTTACTTGCGCTTGTAACAGTTAAAATTATGCCTCGTATTAATGCATTTTACGCTCCAGCTTATTAAAAAATTTCAGAAAAAAATGTGAGATTAGCTGAAATAGAAATATTGCCAAATTTCTTGCATACAATCATTATTTTTTAATGAGAAACCCAAAAGTCAAATTTTTAAAGCATAAATTATTCCTAAAACTAATTCATTTTCGAGATAGGGTAGAAATAGCTAAACTAACGAAAGAGAATTGTCAATATTCATTTTTTTATATGCTATAACTTGTAAACCATGATATTTTTTTTTTTTTTTGATAACCAATATGTCCATAATTTGAATTGAACCTTAGACGCAGCATTCTTTATGGACCTAACAATGCGCATATTCTTGACTTTTATGATGAAGAAACAGAATTATTAAATTATTCGGTGATTTTGGAGCCCAGAGGTTCAGGCTTTGCGGATCTAAGCGGTAATCACGAGCTCGACATATAAAAAAGAGTTGTTTTCCCTTTTACCTAACGCCGAAGATTAACCTTTTGCTTGCATAATACAAAATTTAGCTATTTAAGGCCTAGTGGTGACTCAAAATGTTTTCAGCGCATTTATCTTGTTATCTTCAATATCCCATGAGAATCCCGTTACCGAATAAAATTAGCGCCAATAAAAGAATAAATAAATAAATAAATAAATAATACGCTTTAATTACTAAACTTTGATAACAGGATTAGAAAATTCTACTCATAGGGTTGGAGGTAAGGAATCATAAACGCGGCGCTTTTTTTCAAATTTAATTTTTTTCCCTCGACGAAGTCATATAAATATTAAGAAAATAATTTTTACATACTGGTTATAAATACTAACTTATAAATTGTTTAAACACTTTGTAATCTGTCCTTGCTACAAACCACTATTTTGCATTCCAATGCATAATTCAAAATTAATAGGAATTTCAAATACCAGCATCTCATTTCTCTACACTTCTTTCGACAGACTTTATATACTTGTTTCAGAAATAAAAATCTGTTGAAAACAACATAACCATTCGAAAGACCACCCACCAGTCCACAGTTATGACCATGTAGTAGAAAAGAAGGATGTTTTCCCTCCATTTCGAAGTCTCAACCAGACTAGTATTCGAAAAAAGGATCTCTAAATTTAGAAACATATTGGATGTTGTAACATCTTGAGCTGTACGCCTTCCTGAGGTCTTCTTGGGGATAGATTTAGCCCTGCTTATTATTCTTGAGATTCGAAAACGCTGAGTGAGATCAGTGATATACCGTTACCTCGGTCAACTACGCAAATGGCGTACCATTTGACGGTGCTTGAACGTCAGATTTATATACAATGCAGAGATTTTAAGCGCTACGCTATGTTCGATGTATCTTTGGTAATTTTAAGTATTTTAATAACTTCCACTGACTCTTCTCTGTATGATAATCATATATTTAGTTTACATTTTCTCTCTATCTGTCATTTTTTTTAACCTAAAGGAGCAATTTTTTTTAACCTAAAGGATGGGGGGGGGGATTTTTCCAATGCATGAGACTGTGTATCGGAAATTTTAAAGATACCCTCCTTTAAATTATTTTGTGATATTGCTGTTGAATTGAATTTTATGGTTAAGAACATGATATTTAATAAATAAAGGTAACACATGAAAGGTTTAATAGCTCCACTGTGGACGTAATATAAAAAAAGCCGTAAAAGCTTTCAGATTTTTTTATTATTATTACTTTATATAGTTACAGGGTATTGTTATGTTTTCGATTAGGATTTTTCATTCAAACTTTAATAACTTAGTAATAATCATTAAAGAGCGCTTCATAATTTATTGGTTCCGTAATGAAGTTACGTAAAGTGGAACGGCAATATCTCCTAATTTGGATCGTATACTAATTATCAATTAGAAAACAGTTTGTAATTTGAAACGTTTAACATTTATAGTCTCAAAACGTAAATTGAAAACCGTAGTAAATCAATAATTTCTCTTAAATTAAAATAAACTAAACTCTTATTTGTTCCAGTTCTTAACCTATTGCAGTTTTTCTTGTTGCTTCAGTTTGATTTTTTTTATTAATTTTTTATTTATCTTTTATAGTCAAAGTAAGCTAGGATAAAAAACTCAGTTTTCAAAAGAATAGAAATTCCTCTGTGCAGGGTTATAGCGGCTTAAATTTCGAATTTCAGCACAAATAAATATATTAATTTCGCGCAGTAAGAAAAAAGAAAATTAAATGCTGAAAAGTATTCATAGAACAAATAAGCTCATAATGCGATTCAATAAATATTCATGAAATTTTCTAGGGTAATATATTACCTTGATAATTAGTCGTAATTAGAGTGATCAACTTTCCATGATAAAATCATATTTTATCGTTCTCTGTTTAATGTTAATGGAAGTCACCTAGTTAGCACATAATGAAGAATTTCTAAACCACCCTCTTATTTTTTCACCCCCTTTTTTTCAATCTGTTTAAAATAAAAGGATGATTTAAACTCTCAATTCCTTTTTGCTGATATCAAAAGCTAACTCTACAAATTCCTCTACGTAATATTTCATATTAATTAACAAGTTTATCTTATTATTTTGTCTGCACTTCTACTTTCCTCAGCTGCCATCAGGATAAAAATTTCCTTTAATTTTTGGCACATAGATTACACATAGATTTTTTCAGGTGTTTTTATAATTTAATGTAACTGTATTTAATTCTTTAATACAGTTACTAATAATAATATATTACATTTATATAGAAATTTGAAAATTTATATTTAAGCCACAGAGTTCGACAGAGAGAGAGAGCTTCTGGCAGCTGTCGCTGATATTCACACTGATCTGGTGTCTGCAAGTGGATTACTTAAGTCGGCTTTCGCTTTGCTAGCCGTAACTGCTCGTAAAAGTTTGAAGGCTTGAGCCAAAACTTGTAAGAGCCCTTTACACAGTTTAATTTAATATCCGAATTTTTGTGTAACATTTGCTTCTTAATTTACGCAAGCAGCGGCGATTGATTTTCTGTTATCAAGGTTGTGTAACCATCAGGCTAATGATTCAATTAAAAGGTTCATTTTAAACTTTCCTCAGATTATTGATTTCGAAGTTTAACATGTGATGATAAATCGTCTGCAATGTTCCAGGAAATAACATTTAAAGTAATTTGCATACCTACAACTATTTTAGACAAAGAGTTTCGTGAATAAGTACAGTAGAACTATAGTTATCCGAATCAATTGGGACCAGACCCCATTCGGATAATCAAAAATTCGGATAATTGACTTTTTTACGAAGAAAAGGTATACGTACACTTTAATTAATTACTGTATGTACTGTATGTTGAAAATGGGAGAAAAACTATTTTAAAAGAAAACGAGGTTTTAATTGATCAAAATGAAATGGCAACACTTCATAGCATACTGTACAGAATTTACAAATGCTGAAAGTGAATGCTTGCTCAACAACATCTCGGTCAAATTTTAAACTGTTTGACTGTCTTCATCCGTTTTCGGGCAGCCAAATCGCGCATCCGCTTGACAATGAGAAGTTGCATGTGGTCACACTCAGGCTCACGCTTCATCCACTTCGACACAGTTTCAAGGCCGGCAAACACTTCACCAGCTGATGGCCTCGTGTCTGCTTCATCTTCGACATTAAAGTTATCTTCTTCTTGACACTTTCTTTTCTCACACTTTCAATAAGTTCATCATCATTTAGAATTTGAAAAGCAGGTTCTGACGAATCACACACCATCCACTCTGTTGTATCCTCAGCACTAACTCCTGAACATAATTCAAGTGGCACGTCATCCTCATCTTCTCCTGTCTCTTCCCTTTGCTTTTCTTGAGCTTCTTTTTTTTTTTTTTTTTCTTTTTCTCCTTTTCCTTCTCTTTTTCAGCTGATTCTGAAAAATTCTGAAAGCAATTCAGATAGTCGGAGTTCGAATAATTGGAGTTGTACTGTACTTGCCTTAATTTAACTATGTCTTAATGTTCGCTGTTAGAATGGGTTAAGGACACTTCCGCAAACCGTGTTGATTGTTCAAGAAATCGTTAACATCTACATATTTCTGTTCTTAATAGTAATCTCATAATGATATTAAACTAACATATTTGCAATTCTTTGGGGAAAATATAATCTTAAAAAAATAGGAATTTTAAGCAAAAACTTCAAACATCAATCAAAAGATGAACAAAAAAATGTAAAGCGCGGCTACGCATTTTCATTAACAGCTTCTCTCAAGATAGTAGCACAAATGCCATTAATATCCGCAAAAATATATAAAGTCATGTATTTTTTAACTAAGAAATAACGATAGTATATAGACAAAGAAACTGCAGTGCCATTTTTAATTTGCTGTAAAATGAAGGCCCATGGTACTGAAATGCCCACACACTTGATTACATTACTTTACCATTGATACTAATATCTAACAGCAGTCTTTAGATGATATAGGTAAATGTCATCAGATCTGAGGTAAAGAATGTATCACAAGAAACTAAAAAATTTTTCTTCCCCACCTAAGCTAACATTTACAGCAGAAATATTTTAGATTTTAAGATCTGGAGAATCATGGTGAGAAAAGGGAAAATAAAAAATAGAACAGACTCACTTAGGTGGATTTTTGCTGCTGATTAAAAAATTTGCAAATACCGAATTCCCCCCCCCCTCCGAAAAAGGTCACAGCAGCACTTTAAAAAATAAATAAAACGCCGGTATAGATTAGCAAGGCACAAAGAAACATCAAGGATTTCAGGTGAGGTTAAAGTCATGTGAGCATGCCGAACACCTGCTACGCCCCCACCAGCAGTTTTGCGGAAAAGAAAAAGAAATTCTCCGTTTCCCACATAACATCCCTTCCAATACTACTAAACAGCTGTCGGATGGAATGCCCGAAAACCGGTCTCCTTATCCTCGCGGCAATTATCAATGGATAAATGACCATAAAGGGATTTTAAACATTAGTTTATTTATTTCTTATTTTGTAATTGATTTCCTTTTGTACGATATAAATAGTTTAAGATTCAAGATCGGAAACAATTATAAGTAAAGTTTAAAAAAAAATAAGCTGGAACATTCGAAGCCTTGCAATCCTGCGAATCTTGATAAAAATTCGAGTTTCAAAAGCTCGAACTTTAGCGCCTTTTAAATCGATTATTTAAAACTCTAAATTTAAAAACTGTTAAATATTTTAAGGGAAAATTTTGGAAAAAATTGGTTTTAAACATTTAACAGTTTTAAACGTTTAACAACAAAAGCGTTCGTTAAAAAATAAATAAAGTTTTCAAAAAGTACGCTTTTATTTAAAACTTCGAAAACAATCCATAAATTAAAAGAAGAAAAATAATTTATCATGCAGTTTCACAGGAACAAGATATTAAATAAACCTCTTTTAAAACTCATCCACAGTCTGTTCTATTTCATCATCATCTACAGTCTGTTCTATTTCATCATCTACAGTCTGTTCTATATTCCCTTTTCCCAGCAACACGAATAGCAAATATTAAATAAACTTCTTTTAAAATTTATCTACAGTTTTATATCACGAACAGTAAAATCATGGAACACCCTTGATAAATGTATAAAGATAATAACTTATGCTTTTGACAATGGAATTCGATCATTAAATTCTGCTATTTGGGCGCCTATGCTTTTATATGCTTGATAAAATTGTACGAAATTTTTGTAAAAATAATTTTTCAAACTATTGTTTCCAATATAAACTAAGGTATTCCAAGATAAACTATATTATAAATATGATAAATTATTTTTCTACTTTTAGTTCATTAATTACATTATGTGTTTTAAAAAAAATGCTTATTTTAGGAATTTTTTTTTAATTTATTTTTACCTTTTTATTTTTGCCTTCCATTTTAGTCCCAGTTACATGTTATCAATCAAATAATTCAATTGAAAAATCTTTTTAATGATGAATAATCATTATTTTACTTCCAACAACACTGTTATTATAGAAGACTGAATATTGATACGACGAACTGAGGAAAGACTGAAAGAATATAAAAGCGTTTTGAGCCGACACCTCAACACTGCATGGGGAATTCTAAACATATGTTGCTATGCAACCTTAAAAAATTTTGTTATTCAATATTTTCATAGAATGACGCCATATATTGTTAGTCCAAATGGGCATTAGCCCAGAAGGGCTATTAGTCTCGAAACGGCATTTTGCGTCGAATTACTAAAAGCGTTGAAACACTTTTCAAATAATTGCTACCAAAAATTATCGCCTTGTAGCATATTTAAAGAAATTAAATAATGAAGAATTCGAATGTATGTATGTATGTTACTCGCACTGTGAATAAACAAAGGTATCTAGAGTCATTAACTTTTGAATGACGTAGTTCTCCACCCGAACATAGGTACCCGGAAGCCTTAATTTTGAATTTTGAATGTCTTCTGTTATTTATTTAATATTTTGTAAAACTTTAACATATTTTTGATTAACAAACTCCACGATTTCAAAGCGAGCAATGGCAACACTGTTCGGAATAGAGCATTTTTATCTCCAGCGCTCAAGACTGTCTATCGGAAATTCTAAGGATATGCTGTTTCCATGTATTTGTGATTGTGCAGTTGAATCGAATGTTATGTGAAGTATAAATATAAAAATATGTGGCGTATAATATAAACATATAAAAATGTTATGCCAACACTTAACAATGCTTTGGGAATTCTAAACATATGCTGCTAATCAGCTTTTAGAAATTTCGCAATTTTTGGTATTTAACTTCAGTTAAATACCAAAACGAAATTAAGTATAAATACGAAGTCGTGGCATAAGTACGAATTAGTCGTGGCATAAGTACGAAGAAAACAATACTTAATAATTAAGGTAAAACGGAAAACAAAAAAAAGGGTTAGCGGGAGAGTAAGCAAGAGCAGGGCGGTTAGAATGGAAGTTCAATGAGGGCATAACAAACCTTATCAAGCCCTTTGAGCCGCAGTTAAAATTTAAAAATTTTCAGATTGTTTTCTTCCCCCCTTTTATTTTTCCCTTTTCTTTCTTTCTTTTTTTTTTTTTTTTTTTTTTTTCTTTTTTGTAATGCTGTAAATTTATTGGGGGGAGGCAAGAAAAGTTTTACATAAGGGATCAAGAGTTCTAGTTACGACACTGTTTATAAACAGTGTGTGTGAAAAATTTCAACTAGCTTATCAGAAAATTCTTTAAAAATCGATGATAATTATTTGACCATAGCGATAAACATCACAAGTGAGCTAAATAAAAAATTATAAAAAATAATATAACTTTCCATTTTTCGGTAGTACCAGTGACACCAATAGCATCACGTGGCCGGGAAGTACTCAGTGTTTAATGCTTTTAAAAGCATTTAAAACAGGGGTTTTTATTTTTTTATTAACCTTTAATTTTCTGGATATAGTTGTCTATTCAAAGTTTATCCGTTTTAACTCTTGAAATTCCTCTTCTATAAATGCTTTGATTTTAAAAGATATTCGAAAAGTACAAAAAATTTCAACTGTTATTTGTACCTTATTTTTTTTCATACTCTGTTGAAAAAATTAACCTTGGGATCCAAAAATTTAAATTCCTTACTTCATTTATTAAATTTTATTTGTATCTTTTTAAAACTGTATCCTTAAATTTAAATTAAACTCACATTTCAAATTCTGCTTTTATTAAAAACTTTTAATACTGAATACTTTTTTATCGTTCTTACTCTTCTTATTGTTTTTCTTTAATAATCGTAAACCCAGTAAAAGGAAATGTAGGACTATTATAGAAGGAGTATTATTTCTAATTTCCTAAAATTCTTGTAGCATGATTGCTTATATAAAGCTTTTTTAATTACCTTTAAAGAAAAATATATAGTTGTGATTTTTTTTAACAATCAAAGGCGTTAAATAAAATTTTCTTTTTGTATATAACAAATATACTTATTAAGACAAATTATAAGATGCATAAGTATTTATTACATACAAAAGCCTATAAATGTATGAGCATAAAGTTTCTATAAAATTGGAAAAGAACTCTTCAAAACTAAAATAGTACAAAAGAAGGATTGCTTCATACCTCGTTCCTCATTCATTGCCTGAGATTAAATCATGATATTTACTAAATATCTATATGGAACAGAATTTTATAATCCAGTTACATAGTTTCAGAAATTTCCTATAAGAGACTAGATTTTTTTAATTAAAAAAATTGAAGATAAGAAAAATTAATTATTTTTAGCTACTTATTTTTAAATTTTTATATTTATTTAATTTATTTAATTTTTATATTAATAATTAGACTTTAAAATTGTAAGCAGTAATAATAATTAATGTTTGAACTTCAACTGCTGCTATTTGGAATAACGTAAACCTACTGCGAATCTTTTATATTTAAAATTCATTACTTAAAAGATTACAGCATAGATGTATATCTAAAAGGGCACAAAGATTAAAATGCAGGAGTGGTATCAGCAGCGAAACATATATTATTCATACATTCAGAAGAACTTCAGATCGTGGCGAATACATGTTCAAAAATTTTGAGGAACTAAATGATTCAAAAATTTATTCTTAGGAGAAAAAGTCATAAAATATGCTTTGGAAGCTCCTTCAGAAGCACGTGATCAGGATCATTTCGTACCCAAAATAAAGACAAATATGAAGACCGGCTCTCAGAAGAAACCCTCTGAGAGTCGGTCTTGTCGAAGCATAGATTGACCTGGGAGCGTCGATGGATCAAGTGCCTCCAATTATACAAACTTTATATCGAGAAGGACATGTATAAATATGACAATGCAACCACTCAAAAATGGTGGCAGAGTGGTTTGATGAACATGAAAGTGATCTAAGATATCTTCCACATCCTGCATAATATTTTTGTAACTAATTTCCGCTGAGTCTGTCTATGATATGCTAGAGGATGCATTTTCATTTAATGATTAAACAACTATCAGTCATTTTCAAGAGGAAAAGGAAGTCTATGTTAATCAGCTATTATATCTAAATGCATGTGTTTCAGTTTCATTGCCTAACTCCTGCAGTTAGGAGTTCTCAATTTCTACTCGGAAATGAGTTCCCGCATGAATCAACTAAGTAGAAGAGGCATAAATGGGGAAAACTTTGTATTGTAAGTTAAGATTAGTTTGTAATGCGATACAATAAAGTCAATGACACGCCATTTCCGAGCAACACCATTTATTTAAGCTGTCACTTTAGGAAAAAAAATGCAACAAAAATAGCCCTATGAACCTCTTCACATATCGTATTACTTTTTTAAGCAATTAAACTTTGAAAATGAAATAACAAAGAAATAAACTAGCATATGCAAATTTTAAAGGCAGCTTTTACCGATTAATCAATTTTAACACAACGAATGAATTAACAAAACATATGTAAGCATTCACCCCTTTTGCTCAAAATCACACATGTGAGAACTACGATTTAACTTAAGAACCTAGTTCGAAAAAAGAAACGTTACAAATAATGACTATTTTATTAACCTTTTACTCTAGATTTCAAATCTGAAGGCAAAGGCGAGCACACTGAATCGGCTTAAATTGACGCTTACTTATCTAAAACATTTTACTGCTATTCTATCACAGATATGCTGTTGAGATATTTAAGTTTTCAGCCTGCTTTTTTACATTATGTAGAATCCGTAGGAAGAGGAACATGTGTATCAAATAGAAATGGTTCTAAATAAAAAAAAATTAAATGTAAAATAATTGTTTCATATTGTTTATTTATAAGAAATTATCTCATTTTCCCATGCGGGCGTTGGCGTGTGGCCAGTGAACAGTAAGCAATTACAATGCCTGTGGTTCGAATCTCGGTCAGAGAGCAATTGTTTTTACGTTTTTCGGTTCCGATAAACCTAGTAAATCTTCACAGTCGCGACCGAGCTATAATATGGTGGACGATAATGTCTGAATCTGGTTGACTACCATCTTATTTGGTTGCCATTTTAGGTGCTTGACTGTATCTGGTTAACTATAGGTGTCATCGGCTTTCTCCACTCGTTCTTGAAGTGAAGAACTGGGGAATTATCGCATCACCCCGCGCAAACTGTCCTGCAGTCAAGTCCTGAATTTATAACTGCTATAATATGTTTCTTTAAAACATGGCACTTGAAGGTTTATTCATCCTCCCTCAGTCACGATCCCAAAGCGCATTGCTATCACGGTACTCCACTTATATCCCCACCTCATTTGCGACTGTATTTCAAACCAGCCTTAACTCGTAGGCTTTTCACATACCCTAAACAGAATGGAATGGGAAGAATAATTAAGGGACTCGACCATATGCCGCATGTTTGTTACCATGGTTACAAGGGAAGCGAGTGGAAGAGAAAATAACCTTGAAGTCCCCTATTGTAAAGTAACAGACTATTGTTACATTTTGTGCTAGATTACACGGATCTATGGTTTGCTTCTTTAAAATAGTCACTTCAAGGTCATTTTTTTCCCCAAATCATACCTTATAATCATGGTAACGACTGCTGCGGAAATAAGGTCGATTCCCTATTTCCTCTGTGCAATGATGATCCTAGATACGATCTAGATGAGGAGATGGTCGCTACGACCCTGAAGTGCCTATTTTAAACTAATAGACCAGCGCTTCTTAATTTTTTTTTTTTTTTTTTTTTTTTTTCATTTATGGCCTTTTTTTGCATCGAGATTCATTTGAGACCCCGGATACTAAACACAAAAAATATAAGAATAAATATTTTCCCATAAATCATTTATCTCTTTGGTAAATATTATACATACGAAAAGTAATTTCAAGATTTGTTCATCGTTATATCACGCTTATATCTACATTATTGCGATCATCAATCAATGAATTCTATTCCTTCTTTTAAAAAAACATTTAATGTATTAAAATTATTTAATATCTATGTTTGAGTTCAGTTAACTTTCTTCCCTTCAAAATCATTCAAACCTTTAAATTTTCGGCTCAAAATTCAAAATTAATTTTTAGTGTCCAATTTTTAACAATTTACATTATACCCCGCAGACTGCGCTACAGACATGAAATCTTTAACATTTCATTCAGCTTCAAAATTTTTATTTGTTTTTACCTATTTTAATCCACATATTTGATACAATTTCTAACTTTTTACTAATTTATAAACGAAGGCTTTAAGCTTAAAAACTTGATAATTGCCATTTCGTTCATGATTGATCGCACGGCCAGCTGCCAACTGATAAATCCATGGTTCAAATTATGATGAAAATACGGACGATTTCCTGCTTTTCTCGGCTTCAAAAAACTATTACTAAAGTCTCTGACTTTAGAGATCGAATTTTCAAAACTTGTTTATAAATATAGCCGAAAAGAGAGAAATAAAAGATATAAATATGCTCTTTATGGGTTAAAAACGAATACTGAATTTGCTTAAACTATTTTTTTATCTGAAAAGTGCTTTATAACAATGATATCATATCAGCAAGAAAATATGACACATTTTATTAGCTATTTTTTTTTGTTTTTTGTTTGTTTGTTTCGATAAGATAATGCATAACTCAATGGAACTTGCTTTTAATTATTATTTTCAAAATAATAAGTAAGAGGTGTACCAGGTCTTTTAATCCTAGTTTCTATCCATTTTACCACACTTTGCCAAAAATACCTCTCTTTCATTCAATATATTATCAACTATATCATTTCCAACTAATGGCTGACGGTTGTGTAAACCTGAAGTAAAATATCTAAAATTGATGGATCATTTATTTATCTGTTCATTTGTACCAGGAAAACTTTGCGACTGCAATACATACAACTACAGCATTGTTTAACAACAATTTAATAGTTTTCTGTTTAATAAAAAAATGCTAGATAATTATTATAATACATTATTACAATAGCAAATAATAAAATAATTCAAAATTAATACATTACAAGATTTATGTAGATGGCACTAGCATATCCTTAACTTAGATTACTTTGCTTTAATATTAATCTTAGCTTACGATTATTTTGAAAATGACCTGAAAGTATCAAGTTCTAGAAAGATCGTAACTCTCCCCCCCCCTTTTTTTTTTCCATTTCATCCTGGAACATATTTATGCCTATAAATATCTATAAATATTTTAGAGACATTTGTTTTTCCAAAGAGTTCAAGAAATGGAAACTAATAGAAAAGTTAAACATTTGTCAGTTTTTTTCCCCCTTTGAATAACATTTTTCGCATAAGAAAAATGTAATTCAGAGAACTTTTACTAAAACTTGATTGCTACCCTTAATCAGTGATGTAGCTAGAGGTGGTAAAGAGCACGATCTGCCCCGGGCGGCGAATTTTGAGGGGCGGTATTTTTTACAAGGTTTTCCGAAGCAGAAAAGGTAGATTTATTGGATCACAGCGATGTTAATTACAGTTATCTGTCTAAGGGGAGGAATGTCTTCACAAAGGACAAATATTTTCATCGAAGGGTTAAAAAATGGAAACCGTTACGTTAAAATATTCACGTTACGAAAGAGGAACTATGTATGTAAGTCATGCAAGCGTGAATACCTCTACGTTATACAGAAGGCAAACCATATAAGTCAACCAGTCTTCTGTTTCGGATTTGACCCCAGGTCGAACTACCAGTATTCCGCCATCTTATCCACTTGGCCATTGCTGAGGCGAAGAATCACGAGGTGTCGTACTGTGATACGAAACAGAATTGAGAAGAGAACTGTTTTATCCTGGACAGAGTATTCAAAGAGATTACAACCAGACTTCATTACTTTCTTGCTATACTTCCTTACCCCATCGAAACTTTTGAATGGAAAATACGAATGACAATTAAATTATGAACTCAATAGCATAAATTTTAAAAAGTTCTTCACCAAGAAAGAAATACTTCAAAGTTTTACTACTGTTACTACCTGGAAAGATGAAATCGAGAGGTAGTGACAATCGCTTTGACCTTCTATAATTTCTTCTAAAATAAAGTATCCAAAACGATATTCCAAATATCGTGAAGAGTTTTGTTCACAACTGTTGTAAATATTCCCTTTAATACAATTATGAGATTTAATTTCATAACTCTGGAACTGTAGACACAGATATGAAATTAAATAGAAAAGCTTAAGTAAAACAGGAAAAAAAAAGGAAACAAACACATATTTTCATTTTGCTAAAACATTTGCCAAAATTTTGTATCTGAAAAACATACATTTCAAAGCAGTTATTTTCACAGAATGTTTGAAAGCTAGTCTTCGAGATATAATATCATACAGTAGTAATATAGTTTAGTAAAAAATTCTTACCTAGGTTAATGTCAACCATAGTTCCATTAGTCACATTATTTAAAGATTCGACGTCATCTTCTACATCATCAATCATTGGCAAAGTCTTTTCATCTTCGCTATCATCGAAAGGTACTTTTTCATCCTCGTCCACCGGTTTCAAAACAATATCGGTCATCACCAGATTCCCTGGATCTTGGTTCGGCGTAAATTTGCCGCGGAAAGTGGAAGGACAGTTTCCCATCTTCCTCACAGTCGACGGAATTCTACGAGAATGACAGCTGAAAAACGACTGGCTTGTCAAAATAAAGCGCCTTGTGGTTACAGTTACTAGCTTCCCACACGTGGATTTGTTTTTTACGGTTTTGCTTGATTGTTATAATGGTGAGCGCATACAATAGTCCGAAAGAACGATGCTAGAATAGTTTCTTGTGTTATTTTTCAAGGCTTCCGGAGGTGATATCACGTGAGTGTTGGCGGAAGAAAGCTCAAGAGCATGTGCTCTCAGTTATTTGGAGATTCTTTCAAGCTTTTCCCTTTCCCTGCCTAAACGCGAGCGCTTTACTTCACAGAGACGCGCTGGGTTGCCATAAAAACGATCATGCCGCGCTTCTGCGATAGTTTTCGCCAAAATACCCATTTAATGTGTTTACACATCTTGTAGAACATAAAATGATTTCGGATTTATGGTACATCAAGTTAATGGGCAGAGTCGTAGCTAGGGTTTTCAGCCCCCAGGGACAACTGAAGATTTCGCGCCCCCTACTGCCAAGGATGGAAAACATTTAATTTTAAAATGTCGTAACATCAGTTTGGCACCCCTTGGATTCTGCGCCCGTGGACAGATGCCCCCTTGCCCCCCTCTAGCTACGCCCCTGTTAATGGGGCATATTCGTATTGGAGCAAATAAAACAAAACTTTATGGAATGAAAGGTAGACTAATCTTTAATAATTAAAATTCGCACCTGGACAGTATTACGACGAGAAGGGGCATTATCAGGACACGCTTTAATAAGGTTACTTCATATCTGGTTGGAGAGCTTTTTTAGATTACCAAGTTGTTTCAGTTTTATCGGGGGGGGGGGTAATAAATGAATTTCTTCATAACTGAAGTCTTTATTTTATTTTTTTAGTGCTTTATATAATTAACATAAATTTTAAAAATCTCAAAGCTTTCAGATTTTAAATTAGTCCAAACGGGTCTTTTTTTAACGTTTTGTGTTTTACCTTTATTTATTAAATATCATGGTCTACGTACTCAAACCATAAAATTCAGTTCAACAGCAATATCGCAAAACAATTTTAAAATGAGCATATCTTCAGAATAATCAGAATTTCCGATACAGAGTCTCGTGCGCTGGAAAGAAAAATGTTTTTTTTTTTTTTTTTTTTTTTTTTTTCGTACAGTGTTGCCATTGCTCGCTTTGAAATGGTTGAGTTTATTAATCAAAAATTCGTTGAAATGTTACAAAATATGAAATCGATAATAAAACAAATTTCAAATTCAAATTAGCCCATATTCCACATGCCCATATTCTATTCAAATTTTGATGACTCTAGGCACTGCTGTTTTATCACAATGCGAGAAACATATAAACATTCATGCAGTTTCTTCATTATTTAATTTCTTTAAATATAATATAGGGAAATTATATTTGGTGGCAACAATTTGAAAAGTGAAACAACGCTTATGGTGAATCAACGCAAAATGCCAAGACAAAAGTAATAGTCCTTCTGGGCAAATTGGCCCTTTGGATTAAAAAAAAAAAAAAAAAAAAAAAAAAAAAATCTGATGATTACATCACATGACTTTTTTGTACGGAATATTAAATTATACTCATTGTTTCTTGCATTTCATTTAAACTTATTGGATTGAATTAAATTCTGTTAAAAAATTTTCTTAACCAAGTTCAAATTTTTGTGAAGATATTTTTTATTAACTTATGCTTGTTGAAATTTCTGTTTTCACTAGCAACCATAATTGTAACTTTAAAATATTCCTAACACAGCTTCGAAATTCCGATACAATATTAAAAAACTGTACTCGACAATTATTTCTGAAAAATCGCAACTGAAATAGAAAAAAATGGTTTTTAAAGCTAGATATTTCTGATGAAATTTCTACATTACTTTTATCATTACGATATTTAAATATTGCTAAATTATTAGCTATTTCTGTAGATTTACCAAAATCTAATAACACTGAATTTTTATCAATTAGAAAATTCAGATCGAAAGATCAAGCGTTTAAATTTTTCATATGCGCTTTTTGTTTGTGAGAATAAAGCATCTATCATTTGCTTTATTTCCACTGTGAAAAAATATTTTTTTGTATATTTTTTCTCTTAATATTTCACCATTGACTATCTCATTTATACACTTTTTTTTTCTCTTAACGTTCTGCTGACAAATTGCTTTTTAAAGCTAAATTTTGACATATCTCAAAAATACAGTAACCCGTTCACCGAGATTCCAGCCCAGATTACTCATTAATCGAAGTGAAGCTTTGCACGCAGTTATAATTTTTGATTGTAAGCCTTTTTTTATTTTTTACGTTCTTCGAAATCTAATAACATTGAATTTTTGTCAATTAGAAAATTCAGATTGAAAGTCAAGAGTTTAAATTTTTCATATACGCTTTTTGTTTGTGAGAATAAAGCATCTATCACTTGTTTCATTTCTACTGTGAAAAAAATATATTTCTGTATTTTTTTCTCTTAATATTTCACCGTTGAAATATTATGTGTAATGCAGATAACATGCATAAAATTTTAAATTTGTTTCAAGATGCTATTATTTTCAATCCACGCCAATTATTTATCATTTAATAGCTCATATAAATCTGATGCAATACGATACATGTAAAACAATGATAGTGAGCTGGAAACTATATAAAATACGAGATATTGATTTTTCTATATAATTAAAAATTTCTTAGTAATTTAACAAGTCTCCAGTTTATTTTGTTAAGTGGTTAAGACAAATCAAGTTATCATTACATATCTTAGGAGAAGAATGCTTCCGTAGAAGGGCTTTCTCATATTCACATTATACATGGGGGAAAAATACGGAAGTACTTATGCAGCTCTTATCTTTTATAGGAATTAGAAGTTGAATCGATTTGTTAGTGCTCAGTGAGATGATATCCATTCGGCTGATTGAGGACAAACAAAGTTTTGATTACAACCATTTCCTGAAAAATTTACTTATTACGAAATTCTATCGACTATTTTGTAACTTAATTTCTATTTTGTTAAGAACGTTAATAAAGAAAAACTTTTCTTTTACTTTTTATTATACTTACTAATAAAATAATGCTTATCGTTTTGGGAATGTTTTTTCTACATTATAGGTACAGAACGAATATCGTAGTTCTGCAGTCTTAATTCTAAATACATCCGAAATAAACGGAACGGTTTTCCCAAAGTCTTTCAAAACAAAAATTCCAATTTTATTTTTTATTTCATTTATTTATTTATTTTAGTTTTCTGCTACTAAACGATTAATTTTATTATTTCAACATTAGAAAAACACAGAAAAAGGATAAGGCAGGCTTTATCTTGTAGAGTCATTAGGATATTTCAAGTAGGAAACACGAAATATGATCAAAACCCTCGCCGGGACTCGAAGCCGGACCTCTCGAATGCTCGTCGAGTATGCTAACCGTTTACACCACGAAAGAATGCAGAAAAGAGGGAGAACATTTATTTCTTTACATTTCATTCTTAACAGGAAATGAAAGTAAAATGTTGATTTGTTAATGCTTTAAAAAATAACAGCAAAAGGAATCTATTCGCTGTTTTGAGAAATCTGGTACTGTTCTGACGGAAAATAAATATAGATATAACAAAACATAAAGCTGTACATTTCATTCATTGGTAAACGTTTAACGAAATGTGACTAGAACAAGCAGCTCTTCGTACAAAAAATTAGAGGAGAAACTGGTAATACGGTACATTTCACATTTAAAGATTATAATTTAATTCTCCTGATGCCACTCCAGTGGACCTGACCGGCACGGGGTTTCACTAAGAAAAGCCAAATTTCCGAAAACTGCCATGAGAAAGAGGTTTTTTTCCGTGATTTTAATGCCAAAAGGACCCTTGGCACTTTATACCTGGATTACAAACTTTTAATCTATTGCCTTAATTTTTCTGACATATTTCAAGATGCATGAATATATACGTTTTTACAGTCTTCCCGAAAAATATTCTAGACCGTATATATACGTACAAAGCCGGTCAGAGAGTTTTAAACTTTAGGGTTAGTTGAAACAGATTATTAGAGACAATCGCGGTGTCGTCCAATCTCAGTTCGTGGACTTCAGAAAGCTCGTTATGCTGTTATAGAGAACTAAGAATGGTGATAGCTACGATTTATCCTGAAGGAAGGCAATAGATAACATACTGATATCTGCGGTATGGTGTTTTAGTCTATGTAACTCGTTTCCAGAAAAGTAAATCAACTTAAATAAGTTAAATTTACCAAAAATAAAATGTTAGAAAACAATCTATACAGTACTGTAAAACAATAGCCTTACAGACCTTTTATGAATAAATTGATATAATTAATTCTTCTCTTTATTCAGCCGGATTATTTATAATGCAAAATTTTCTTAATATATTCTTAAAATTAATGAAAATTATGCAATAAAAAGTGTGCATTTAAGAAACCTGATTTCGGGCAGGTAATAAAATAAACTAGTTCAATCACATTTAAGGAACTTCGCTGCTTGTTACATTGGCACTCTGTTGTATCAAACGGAACTGAGGAACGCCACCCTGACCGAGAAGATGGCTAAGAATCATTACTAATGGCGATCAGATAGTCGACTAATTAGCACCAAAAACGAAAGTAATCTCAAGAATGTAATGCTTTCAAATTATCGTAAATAGTGAAAAAGTTTCATTGTTTTAAATGTATTATTTTAAAAATATGCTTCTTGATGCGTTTTAAAGTTAAAATTTATAATTTCTTTCGTAAATCGGGTATCTGAATTTCCGTAGTTGATTTAGCACGCCTTCTAGTTATTCTCAGCCAATGCCTCTCTTGCCTCAGTTTGGTACAGTTCTGCTCTCCCGCCTTGCATTTTATCCAAGGAATTGCGGATAGCAGACAGATATTCAAAAGATGTACAGAGAACGATTTTCGAGTACCTTCTTTAAACAGCTGCTGCTTTTCCTCAGCCGCACAGATAAAACACATGTCGGAAGCTTCATTTTCTTATTCGTATATAACTCGAAATCCACAAAGAGAATGACATTTTCCGCCAACAAAACGCTTCTAATTACCACTTAACAGCGTTCTGTTCCATCTCAACACATCATTACCGTAGACACATTTACCATTGTAAAATCTACTTATTTCGACTCCTTCTAACTGCCTTTACATTTTTGCCAGATATTAAAACCATCCTACCCATTTGAAATGAAAATTTCTTTCAATAATATTTCATGGCTTTTAATGGAAGAAATGTAAAATTAAAAATCTGATTGGACACCCTATGACTTCCTTATATGACGTATTAAATATACTTTTCAGAACAACAGTAAACTGATATTAATAGTGTTAGATATTTACAATAAACTCTGATATTAAATATTGTATAATATTTATTGTTATATTAACTATATAAATTGCTATTTGAAATGCAGTTAAATTTCGTTATTTGTTGAAATTTACTTTTTTTTCTAATTTATATTACTAAAATATGAATATTTGCCTCATTTAAAACCCTTCTGCAACTGGAAATGTGTGACTACGACAAACGATTGTGAAAATAAAGACCTGATAATGACTTTTAAACTGGGTAAGGAAGCGGTTTTATATATATAAAAATATAGTCCCGATCAAAAAGTAAGTATCAAAGACAAAACACGGAATAAAACAAAAGCTATTTAATAGATATGCGTGAAATTGATCCAAGAGGTTGATATGGCATTACTAGACCACATAACAAATAATAAAGCAAAGACGTACAAAAACACATTTATTACAATCCGCACATAGCAAAAACCCAAATGGGTCGGAAGAAAGGTCCAATGAAAACATCACGCCAATAGCAGATATTATACCTTCTAGCCGAAATGCATGCTTGACAACGACGAGGCAAGCTGGCAATAGTGTCACTGATCGTTTGTTGTGGCAGTAGCCCCCATTCCTGTAGTAATGCATGTCGAAGCTCATGGAGAGTGATTGGCGGCACACTGCGGCATGCTATCCGTCGTTTCAACATGTCGCCCACAACATGTCGCTGTATGTAATTCAGGTCCGGTGATCTTGCAGGCAACAGCAGATATGGAACGGTATCATTCTCCAGGTAACTTCGCATCACTCGAGCTCTATGCCGGATGTTATCGTAAATAACTATTACGTCCGGCACCCATTGCAGAGAAAGGACGCACAAGAGGGCACAAGGAGAGATTTTCATTGCGATATCGGACGGCTCTGACAGAATTACCAGGAATCACGTAGAGGTCGGTACGGCCGTTCGTTGCTATCCAGCCCATACAAGTAAGCCTCCTGGTATCCAACTGCAATGTTAACGGGCTCAATTCAACCGCGCTGTGACATGCGATGAGAACAAAGTAACACAAACTACAGGTCGTTGGGCGTGCAGTCTATCTTCTTGTAGCCGAGGCGATAAAATTTGACGGGACATGGGCTGTCCTGCAGCAGCAAAGAGATGCGACGCCAGCTGTCGTGTTGTTAGTGATCTACAGCGTCTTGCACATAGCAACCGAAAAAGATCGCCTGCCGTTGTGGTAATCCTCCGGCATATAGATGCACGTCTTCTACAGGAGTTTTGATTTCTTTGGTAACGATTCCACAGCTTATTGATGACACTACGATGCACATTCAGCTTTTTCGTAGCAGTGGATTGTATTACACTAGCTCGCAACATCCCGACAGCCTTCTAACGCATTTTATCGTGCATTTGGTGTCTTCGGCTCATGTTTTCCGCTTTTGCTGTCTCAGATGACACGGAACTATAGCTGCTTGCAAACTGACGCATATGTCTGGCATAGAGACAAGTTTTATTCAAGCAGAAGCGGGAGAGAAAAAGGAATGCACACTAAATGCAGTCATATTTATAAGCGGAAAAATCTTTGTGTTAATCCTGAACTGCGACTGGCCTAAATATTTAGTAGTGCAAAGATACTTCAGGAAAAGAGTGGCGGAATATGCTGCAGAGTGATACAAAAGCGTATATGCTTCAAACAGGGATGTATTTAATTAAAATATATAAATTTGAAAGTTTATTGCCAATTCGTTCCAAATAAGTTCAATAATTTTGTTTCATATTATGTTTAAGCATGTACACACACATATGTGGTACTGTCGATTGCAATAAAAAGGAGAGATGCACAACTTATCATCCGTTCGCGGCGTCTTGACTCGATCGTCCACATATATCGTCTATCCCATCATTTTTCTATCTCACTCTTTTTCAGTCGTGTTGCGTTGTGTTGTCGCACTCCTAGTTGTTACATACAAGTTATTAGTATATAATTTTGATTATAAAATGATGAGTTAGATAAGAGTCTCTAAAATTGTGGTCCGCGGACCATAAATAATTCTCCTAGATTTGAAAAAATGTCTTGCTATTTGTAAAGGAAATTTTACATCATTTCTTGCTGGTGGCATTTGATTAAATACACTGGGCTGCCTTTCAACTGTACTCTGAAGAGTAATTGAACTAAATGCCTGTCTACAATGTACTTTGCCTGTTCTCCATGCCCATGATAAATTAAAAAGTTTTGAGAAGAAAGTTATTTTGAGTTAGTTGTGTAAAACAAAGAAATTTTTCTCTATTTCCAAATTTATAACCTTGTTTATTAGAAAATTATATCATTATTGGAAAAGAATTATGCAACGGCATATGTTCGCATCTCGAAATTCTGACGTTACAGTTTGTTTTCCAAGTAACAAATATAACAGATATTCTGGGTCTTTGATCCTTTCCATTGCGATTTTGAAAATGATAAACTGTCGCTGAATGAAAGGGATCAGTTAACTGAATTCTGAAATGACAAATTTATGAATTTTAAAGTTTACTGCCAATTCGTTCCAAATAAGTTCAATAATTTTGTTTCATATTATGTATGTACATGTACACAGACATATGCAGTACTGTCGATTGCAATAAAAAAGAGAAATACCCGCTTAAAATGAAATTCTAAGCAGAAGATCTAGTTAATTTCTGAACTTCATTACCATTGAAAACGGAATAGAGTTAACTGTACAGTGGTGCTTTAAAAATTGTAATTCAGTTTGCTTCTATGTACCTGTATAAGAAAGGGTTTTCATCATTATTTCTCTAGAGTGTCTTACGTTAATCAACCAGTTATTAACATTTACTATGTAAAGACATTAGGTATTTTTTGAAAGCAGTAGACATGAAAAATGAGCAACCTCCTGACCGAGAATCGAACCACTGACCTCTGGAATTCGCGCCCAGCGTGCAGACCACTACACTACGAAGGCATGCTAAGAAGGCAAGAGAAATACCTTATAACTATAACTGCTCTTTACTATAAATTCGTCTTTCCGTATTTCTCACCAAAATGCGAATTAGTTGCTTGTGTGTTTAATTTGAAAGTCTTTTTGGGACAGCGCGTTACGTGGTTAGTTTCTACCAGCCTTAGCAGTTTTAACTATCTCGGCTTTGCGTCTCTCTTGAATATGACGCGCCAGCACATTATTGAGCCAGCATCTAGCTTAGTATTTAATTGGTGTCACATATAACCTTACAACTCAAATAAAAATAAAGAATTGAAATCGATTTGATGTAGGCTTCTGAGGCTTAAGCTTTCCAAACGTACAATAACTGTGCAAGAATCGGCAGGCTAAACTATCCCATTAATGCAAGTGCTAACATTATTTAATTTTTAATTAATAAGATAAAACGACCCTGAAATATTTTAAACAAATATGCTTATGTAAACTTATTTGAGTAATGCCAGTATAAAATTAAAGGAATTTTAATTAATTGTATTTTAAAAATGTAAGTATACTGGCAGTAACATATGCTAAAAAAAGTACTTTCGAAAAGGACAAGCGTAATAATACGTAGAATATTCTCATTTATAAAAATGATCGTCACTTGATAAAAGATCAAAAACTGCTGCGTTATGCATTCGATTGTCTTTTTATTTTAATTATTTTTAAATGAAAATTAAAGGCATATATTATTTAATACCTCTTTCGCTAGCAGTTGCACTCATAAAATGAGTATTGTTTTACAAAAAGACATTTAAGTAAATCGGTGTGTCATTTTCCAGCCACCGGCATACCTCTTTTCAGGGGTATTTAAATGACATAATTATTAAAAGTATATTTATAACTGTTTTCATGCTACAAAATTATCTAAAAGCAAATTTGTGTATTATAAAAAATTACATTTTATGTTTTAGAACACCTTCCTCCCTTCCATCATAATCAAAATTTTAAGTTCGTAAGTGATCGTTAAAAGTCGCCAAATCGGCAATAGTGAGATGTTTCTGGCGCACTTCTAAGTGTCCATATCCAGTTCCCATCCGGGACATCAGAAAACCGCGCAAAGTAAAAATGCTTCGCTAGCTCACGACTCGAAACATCGCAGTGCTTTCTCTCTCGCGCTTTTTCTCGTAAACTTGGCCTTTGACCTCTAAAGCTGCGTACTCGGTTTTGTTGTTATTCTGTTCATTCTTGCTTTTAACCGCATTTCATTCTCTGGGCGTACGTTCTATTACTTTATTATTATCTTTTTTACTTTTATTTATTTCAGACATTTGCGTACTACCGTAGGAATGTTAGCAATGAAACGATTGTTTAGTATGCATGAGTGGGTGCCACTATCCTGTGGAGATGGTGAATATAATTAAAATTTTTAAAACTTTTCAACTGTCTACCTCATATTTATTTATTTCTGCTATGCTCAGATTATCATTTGAGAAAGATGGAAATTAATTTTCGTAGGCTTATCGGTTAATACTCCTTCCTTTATTTTGGTTATTTACTTAATGGTTTTACTTGCTTCATTTATAGCCCAAAGTAAGCGCGGAACATAATGGGACTTGAAAGATTTTGAACAATTATACTAAAGCGTATTTTAACCATTGTTTCTTTCTTTTATACTTTTAATGGAATGTTATAAGTAAGAAGAAAAAAGAAAAAGAAAGATTACCCTTCCTAACACATGCTGTCCAATAACGTCTCAGGACAAAGTGAGGATATCTTATTGTTGTTTCAGCTAATCTTATCTATTTGACATAATCAGAACAAACCCACGAATTTTATCCTCCCAAGGAGTGCAAGACTGCATCTGTCGTCGGCACGAGCCTTGAGCACCATACAGGTGGCAGTATGACTTTGCCCCGATCCGTCTCAATTTTGGAAGATAGTACCCCAAGGGACGTGTCCAGGAGTCTTCCACCTCTCTTTTCTTACCAACAAACTACTCGAGAGGACTTTCGGACGCATATTTTGAATGCTCCCTTACTACACAGAACACTTTACATTTACAAACATCCATGCCTTCTCCGGGATCTGAACTCTAGGCTTCCATACAGTTGTCAGCGAAATTAACCACTATATCGTCTGGGTGGCGAGGACATCCTAAGGATCTTGATTCTCAAATGTTCTGAGGACTTTCTAATTTAACACTGGAGAGCATTAATACTACATTCTTCGCAAAACTCCTTCAGACATACCGAGGATATCTATAGAGGCTATTGTGTATTTTTTAAGCAAGAAACCTTCCACGGGCTTCATATTCCAGATTTTTCGATTGCTAGCCGGACGTTCTTCTAATTGCACCCCCGAAGGGTAGCTGTAAAGAAAGAGTAAAGTCTTGTATGTTCATTTTCAGTTATTCTAGCGACTTTGATTTTTCGAATTGGCAGCTTAAAACTGCAGCTGATATTTAATTTCATATATATGCTTATATTTGATTTCATATGTATTTAACTTTATAATTCTTACTTATTGAACTGTAATTAGAAATAATATTGACATTCGGGTTGGACTTATTATTGACTAATTTTCTTTCTGGAGATCTATCAGTCTACCATATATGAAAAATCACCTTAATTCTGAATACCAGTGTATTTATACATACATTTACATTAATGCTGTACTAAAAGAAATTCATTTTTTTATATACTATAGTGGCCTTGATTTTCCAATCTTCGATCAAAGTTCGAAATTTCAATTGAAAATACGATCTTCCCGAAATTGAGAAGCTCATAATTTGGTCGGAGCCAAGATTCATCTAGCAAAACTGCCTGGCCACATGAGCATCGTTAAGTTTTATATATTATTTCAAATGTGAGTCAAACTTTCTTAGAAAATCTTTCACGGAGATATTAAGTCATTTAAAATCAGCTGGTGAAAAAAATATTAATTTTGCTAAATAACGCATATTCCAAGTTTAAGATTGCGACTTAATGCCATTTTATGCCTTTTGCTAAAATTAAAGAAAACATAAATATGCTGTTCATCATTTAAGATTTATTATCTTACAGACAGAACAAAATAACCTCAAAAAGTTCGTCCTTCACCAAAGTTAATAGCATATAAATTCCCCTGTTAGTTTCTACGTTCTGTGCAACTACAAGGGAATTTCAGTTGCTCAAAATTTACAGCACATTTTCTTATTCGTATTCTATCAATATTACGCAGATGTTTCAAGTCATATATTCCACAGCATGTGAAAACCTGGTTTGTGTGCTCGTTGCTATTTACTCAATATCACAGTATGCTATTTAAAGTTCTTAATTCATTTACTTGCAGTTTTACAAATATTTGTCATCTAAAGAAACATTACATCATAATTTTATTCCAACAGCTGAGACATGGGGCATTACATGTTGTAAAGAGAAGTGAAAATGATTCAGAAGAAAATGATAAGAATTATACAGATTGTACTGACATAGGAGAAATGGATCAAACTCGCTAGAGATAAAGCGTTTTCAAAAACCATAAATACGCCTCCGAAAATCAATAAATTAACAAATAATAATGAAATGTCATTTGGAAAATAAGTACTATTTATTGCTTATAAAATTCTAAACATGTGCTATCGAGAAGTTTTAAAAGTTGGGAGAATTTTATGCTACCATAAGACAGAAAATTGCTGAAAACTAATTAGGAAGCTTCTGAAACTCTCTATAGCACTGGATTGTAACAAATCACGTAAGAGTTTCTTCTCCAATCCCAGGCTTTTCTTTTTCCTGCCCCCCCCAATAGAACTAAAAGCCAGTTAAATGTTCAGTATGAAAAACATTTTCTTCATGATATATATATTCTAAAAGGCCTGTTATTAAGGAAAATAAATCAACTACTGTTGGTGTGCTGATAAATTGCCATTGGATTCTAAAAAACATAGATAACAGAGGGAAAATATCGAAAAACATTGACTAAAATTATGAAATTATATTACTTACAATTTACTTTACTTGATAATTATAATAATATTAATAGCACTGATTTATACATGAAAAAATGTTATATTTCCTTCAAACTAAAAGGTACTTTTAAAAGATTATTATCTTCTGATAGAAAAATTTGGTACTGGATATGAAAAGTATTATAGCAAAAGGCCTGTTAAGTCCAGAATTTGAAATCTTTTGCAACAAAGGCTGTTTTTCTGCTTTTTTTGCTGAACTACATTGCTGCCCTATCCCTTTCACCATCATTTTGCCTTTTCTTTTTTGTTTTTTTCTCAGTATGCTCTTTACTTTTATTTATTCCCCCCCTCATAGATGAAATGTATTTTATTTACTCATCTTCCACGGTGTAGCGGAAGGGCAAAGGGTCTATCATACCCCGTGCGCCTCTCATCACGGAATGCCTCTCGTAGAGGGGTGCCAATTTGTCTCAAGACAAACAAGATTTTCCGGACATTTTCAGTTTTTATTTTAATCGATTTCTAGGCAATGTATTTTAAATTAATAATTATTGTAATATAGTTAACTATTTCCTTTTTTTGATTAGTCATAAATGATAATCATAATCAGTGATGATTAATAATGGCATAATGGTAATCATAATCATAAATTATAGTAAATCAATTAGTTATCTCTGTATACAAAATGTTTTTTCTTCTTCCTTTCTGAACACTTTATTTTCTAAAATAGTGATATATTTTTATTTTTTTAAACGAAGTGCAAGTACAGTTGACGCTGTTTATTTCAAAACGATAACAAGTAATACGCTATAGTCTTTTATTATAGTACAGGGTGTTTATAAAGTCCCGGACCCATTTTGATGTTTAATAACTCATAAAATAATGAAGATATAAACAAACTTATGCCATTTATTGATGGAATAACTTATATATTTTCCTTTTCAGGTTTGAATATCTTTACTTTTGTAAATATCATCTGCGCGTTAATTTCAGATAATTTCATTTTGCAGTCTAAATATCTATACTTTTCTAAATATCGTCTGCTTATTAATTGGATTTTTTCTCTCTTTTGTTTTTTGGCAACTATTGCAATGTTATGTTTATTTTTTATGTGTTTGTTCTAGTACTTTTGTATGTGATATTTTATTCCATCGGATAATAAGGAGAATGCATACACCACAAGAGAAAGCACAGATTTTATGGTGGTTTCATAGAAACGAAATCTATAAAAGTCCCGGACCCATTTTGATGTTTAATAACTCATAAAATAATGAAGATATAAACAAACTTATGCCATTTATTGATGGAATAACTTATATATTTTCCTTTCAGGTTTGAATATCTTTACTTTTGTAAATATCATCTGCGCGTTAATTTCAGATAATTTCATTTTGCAGTCTAAATATCTATACTTTTCTAAATATCGTCTGCTTATTAATTGGATTTTTTCTCTCTTTTGTTTTTTGGCAACTATTGCAATGTTATGTTTGTTTTTTATGTGTTTGTTCTAGTACTTTTGTATGTGATATTTTATTCCATCGGATAATAAGGAGAATGCATACACCACAAGAGAAAGCACAGATTTTATGGTGGTTTCATAGAAACGAAATCTATAATGCAAAGACAAAGAAATTTCAGAATTAACCAAAAAGATCCTCCATCCAAAAGCAGAATCTTGCGGTTGAAAAAGAATTTTCTAGAAACTGAAAGTATAGCAGATAAGAAATTTTCGGACGTCCCTGCACAAGTCATTTTGATGTTGAGCGTGTCAGAAAGACATTTTTACACAATCCTAGAAGATTAGAAGATCTGTGAGATCAGCGGCAAGAGAATTGGATATGCCAATTTCGACGGTGTACAAGTTATTAAGAAAACATTAAGACTGCATGCATACAAAGTTCAAATTGTTCAAGTTTTGGAACCGGATGATAGGCCTAGGTGGATGGCCTTTGGAGCAGATATGCTAAGGAGGATAGAAGATGATGCTGAATTTCTGAAGCGCATAATGTTCTCTGACGAAGCATCCTTTCATCTTTCTGGCATTGTTAATCGCCATAATGTGCGCATATGGGAATCTGAAACCCCCCTGAATACTGTGAGGCACAAAGGGATTCCCCAAAGGTTAATGTGTAGTGTGGATTAATGCACGACAGAGTCATTGGGCCTTTCTTTTTTACAGAAAAGACGGTCTCATCAGTCGTATACTTAGACATGTTGGAAAACTTTGTATTTCCACAACTAAAAGAGCTTCAGCCACATGTCTTTTTGCAACAAGATGGTGCACCACCTCATTGGGGGTACCATCGTTCGTAGTTCTTTGAATGACCATTTTACAGAAGATGGATTGGGCAAGGAGGTCCAATTCCTTGGCCACCCAGATCAACTGATATAACGCCGCTGGAGTTTTTCCTTTGGGGATTTGTAAAGGGCAACGTTTACAGCAGGAGAGTGTCGAACATTGATGGTCAAAAGCCAGAATTACAACCGCAATGGCCTTTGTGGATGTCGACATGCTGGCCGGTACCTGACGTGAAATTGAATATCGACTTGATATTCTCCGTGCGACGAAGGGGGCACACGTGGAAGTTCATTGACAAGGGTCATGAAACTTTTTTGAGTCTATCTAACCATTTATGTTATTAATTTTAATCTATCTTTATTATTTTATGAGTTATTAAACATCAAAATGGGTCCCGGACTTTAAAAACACCCTGTATTATAAGTCCTCCGACATTAAACTATTATTAATTCGGGGGTCGAACTGTAACTATATCTTTGTTTTGCATTTTACATTTTAGCATCTACTCACGATTCTGTTCAATCAGGTGATCTGGGTTCAGTGAACAGAGTAGGAGTGAAATTGTTAACGGTGTTCAATAAAATAACTAAAGAGATAGACAGTATTCAAATTTTATTGCTATATCATTTGCATTTTACAATAAAGTAAGTTCTCCTTTTTATGTTTTATTGACTGTTGTTGTGTTGCTCAAAAGTAATATCTTAATTAACATAATAAAATTAATTTTTTATTTAGACCATGCCAATGGGTTACAGCCGAAAACATCGCGGCAAAAACATCGCAGACGAAAACGTCGCGGAGAAAACAACGCAAGGCGAAAACGTCGTGCTACAAAACATCGTGGGAGAAAACATCGCAAAGAGAAAACATGGCAGTTCTAAAACATCGTGGTACAAAACATCGTCGTCGAAAATAAAGCGGTTCAAAAACTTCGCAGTTTGAAAACATCGTCGTCGAAAATATCGTGGTAAAAAATAAAGTATCTACAAATCATCGCATGACGATAACATCGCAGACATGCTTTTTTCAGACATGCTTTAATAACTGTAAATGGATATTCCCATAATGACTTGTGAGCGCAAGATGGAAAGAAGGATAACTTTTACTTTCATATTTTTATTAATTAATAAATTTTTGCTGAGAAAATAAAAAGGAAACTTAAGCATAGAAAATTAATGCAACTTATAGCACTTAATAGAATTTTAAACCGGCATAGTTAACTAACAAAGGCCATTAATAAATCATTTTTATGAAGTTTTTACTGGTAATTTTTCATGAAAAGTATAATCTATAAAACGCATTTAATTTTCTATGCTTAAGTTTCCTTCTTACTTTTTCAGCAAAAAATTTATTAGTTAATAAAAAATGTGAAAGTAAAAATTATCCTTCTTTATACCTTGCGCTCACAAATCATTATGGGAATATCTATTTACAATTATTAAAACCTGCAAAAAAGCATGTCTGCGATGTTATCGTCATGCGATGATTTGTAGATACTTTATTTTTTACCACGACATTTTCGACGACGATGTTTTCAAACTGCGAAGTTTTTGAACCGCTTTATTTTCGACGACGATGTTTTAGAACTGCCATGTTTTCTCTTTGCGATGTTTTCTCCCACGATGTTTTGTAGCATGACGTTTCCGCCTTGCGTTGTTTTCTCCGCGATGTTATCGGCGGACACCATGCCAATATCAGGAGTAACTTAACGGTTTTTCAGAATCTGAAAAGAGCAATTAAAAAAAACGCTCAAATCTCCAGAATAATAATGGAATCATGTTTAGTAAAAAAATTCACGAAAGGAAAAACCAGAAGATAAGCAGGATGTTAAATAAGAGTCAGATTCCGATTAAGGGGTTGTACTCCTACTGCTGCTAAATTTTATGCAATAACACATCACAACAAATATGACTCTGAAGATGTTGGGAGCACGTACATAGGAAGTTCAAATCCATGTCCATATATATGTAAAAAATACAGAAAATACAACAGAAAAGCACACTGTAATTCCGGGCGGTCTGGAAAACAAAAAGATGACAGAAGCGTAATTATGTTGTGACTATTAGTAATATATTATAGAATATTTTATTTTAGTTACTGCATTCTATTGTTATTTGTTTTATATTCTTATTACAAGTATGTTCTATAAATTGTATTACTATATGTTTTTCGAGGGAGGACGCCAGTTATGTTCTACACGCTACTGATCTTCCAGTTTATTATGGAATCATTTCCAGCATCTGATAAAGCTCTCTGTTGTCATACAACGCCGATTTAGTTACGATTTCCTTTCATCTAACAAAATTTATCAAACGGCTTGTAGCTCCCTTCATAAATTCTGCATCCGCAAAAGCAAATTAGTTTCGAATTTCATCATACGTGATTGTTATTTAAAAATGCAGATTTGTTAAATTACGCAATTCAAAGTAACGTGCGTGCACTAAGTGATGAGAAACACCTTTCAATCTTTTCTCTGCTTCAAAATATACAGTAATCCGTGATCATTGACTTTTTAGAATAATTATAGAAACAAAGCTCTTGTTTTAAATTTCATGGTTAATTTCAAGGTATTATTTCTTCCAGCATTGAAGCTAGTAGATTAGCTTATAGTATCTTGGACACTTTACCCGAATTGTATCTATAAATTAAACTATGTTTTTGTAGTAATTACGTTTCGTTTAAAAAAATTAATCATTAACTACGAGTTCATAAAATTGGAAAATATATAAAATTATGCACAAAATAATAAAAAAGTTTTTAGCATTTCTAAAGTAATTAAAAATAATTTACTTTATTGAAATGATCAAGAAGATGTAATCTTTCTAAGTTTTTGTATTTTGAAAAATGTGTTTGATTTTGATTAATTGAAGCATGAGCATGTAGTGAGTGTAAAGTAAGCAATTTGTATAATATTTCGATGATTTATTATAATGAACAGTAAACCAAATTTATTTTGAAACAGTTTTTTCCTTCTTTCCTGCATACATTAGTAAATCTGAGAGGTAAAAGATTATTACTTTAGAATTTTATATAATGTATCTGATGATGAAAACATTTCCTTTTCAATGAAAGTCTGACAGTTGTACAATATCTGCTTTAGCAATTATGGAATGCTGACAGAATGGTACTTTAAATCGTGCTCAAAATATTTGCAAATTTTTTAAAATGCGTGTAAAAGAAAAAATGCCGTATTTAATCTCATGTTCTAAAATTTGATACCCAAACAGCAAATATGGTTTTGAAAGTTTTGATTTAACAGAAAAATATACACAGAGTTTAGCGCGTCCGTCATTCAATATTGCGAATTCGTCTCGATGACCTTTGCTTTAGACAATCACGTCAAAGATCACATGATTAGTTTAATGAAAGTTAGTAAAACAACGAAATTATCTTAGATCAGTGAATTGTCTACTTGCACTAACGCTGTTGTCCGTACTTCTGTGCAGCTGTCTCGAAAATAAATATTTAAAAACTGTTCTAAGAAAGGAATAGGCTGACCCTTTATCGAGATTGAGGTTTTTGCTCAGGAAAGTGCAGTCTTTATCACGCATATGGCTGACGTCGGTGCGAAAATGGAGGATAAAATCCGAGGGCGGGAAAATAACAACAAACGACCTTCCGCTTTTGAAGAAAATAACCTTGAATTCCCATGACGTCACGATTTCCCACTCGCTTTGTAAAGTTTGGTATTTAGAGTCTGAAGTAATTAATTCCTTTTCTGTCGGTAAGTTTTTATAACAAAGCTGTCTTTTTCTTTTGTTCCAAAGATTGAGCAAGTCAAGATTATGGATATGCTGTAATCTGTTAGAAGTGACTTCTGAATTCACAATGTCATTATAACGAGACGTAAGTTATGACGGACCGTTATTTTTGCGTTTCATAAACCAGGAAATACTGCTCTACTCTGCATCCTAAGGAATCTTTTCAAAATGAAGGACATATTTAAGTTACAGCTCATGATTTCTTGCAGGACTGACAAAATGCCTTAGAAAAGCAAACAAAAATAACGCCACAAATTTCTCCTACTACAAAGGTGAAAAATGGTGAAGAAATCGAAATGAATTATATATAAAGATTTATTTACTATGTCATTGTTATTAAACTCCAGTTGCTCATTGCGCCTATTCCTGATGAAGGAATCTGTTTTAAACTTCAAAATAACTCAACTACGTGACTTTTTTTCATGTTGTTTATTGCAGAAACATTGCGTGACTCACTATGAGAGTGGTAAATTAAAATATTCTAATTCCAGACATAGGAGCAGATTATATGAGGACGGCTATATGCTCTATATTTATTTGATACGCAACGAAAGATTTTCAGCAACATATTATTGAAACAAACTAAATATGAAATAACTGACACAAGTTCGAAAAGATGTTCCAAAATTAACTACCATCTTACATCGATACACAGAGCGCTATGTTTTGAAAAGCCGTCAACACGCTTTGCCGATAGCTCATTCTGAAGCCGAAGCTAAATTCTGATTTTGATTTAAACGTTTTAAAAAAGGCGCAAGTTAGGTTTAAAAACATGAAATCAATATTAAATTCAACTATAAAAATTTGTAACGGTAAACTACCACATGTGTGTTTTATCATATCATTACTATTCTAATTCACAGTGGCTTTCAGTTCGTTCAATACAGCAATAAAATTGTTTATATGATTGGTTTATTTCATTATGGCAAAGCACTCGAGGGCTATCTGCCTTCGGAAGAGATGCCTTCTTGGAAAACTTTCTAAGGAAAACTATCTCGTATACACATTACACATAAGGAAACCATAAAAAACGCCCATGCAGCCAGCCCTTTCACCAGCATTCGAGCTTCGGACCAACTACCAGTGTTCAGCGACTTTACCGCTCGGTAGCTAGTAGGTTGAGTTTATATGAATCCTCAAGCAAATAATAACTTTTGCGGAATAACGTTGCCTTGATTTTTAGACAGCAAATAGCAGTTAATTAAAATTTTAAAAAGAAAGCGAATATTAAATGTTCAAAGAGTAAAGTCGTGAATTCAGGACATAATTGTTTGCTAGGAAAACTTTCAGTTAATTTTTTTTAATTTATTTGCTAAAAATAGCAAGAAAGCATTCAAATGCAATAACTGATCATGTAATTAATGTATTAAAATTTATTATCGTAATCCAGAACATTCTTTTTTAACACAACTTTTTTGTTAAAACTTGTACAATAAATCCCCTTTTATTCGTAAGATAAATAAACTTAATTAATAATTAAAAGACACAGAGAATAAAGTAAAGACAATCAGCAGCCTCTAAATTCAGTTTGCGTAGTTTCTGAGTAAATAATACAAAAAATACTTCAAGCGCACTTAAAAATGCTTATAGAATTTCTGGAACTTTATAAAAGCAGATGAAAGTAGGAAATACCGACGACAACGTTCAAAACAGAATATTTGAACACAATATAGAAAACAAAACAAATAGCGCGACTTCTGTCCCCAAATGGCAGCTGATGAATTTCTCAAATACATTTCGAGCTGCGAGAGAATGGCAAGATTGACGAGTTGCCGAATTCAATAGCTATTGAAACTGAAAAGTTATATTTAATCGATTATTTCAACAGCAGAGTCAAAAAAGAAAAGTAAAAGAGCTGCTACGGTTTACAAACAAAAAAGGTTTCACTCAAGCTCTGAGCTGTGTAGAAAACAGGAAACAATTATGTTATTTTGATACGACATGCTAGTTCTTAACATTCCTTTGCAAAGTATAATATACATGTAAGATAAAAATAAATGAATCAAAAACTATAAACATTAATTCTTCCTCTTTATTCTAAAATCGTAATAACTTCTCTGCATTGCGTCATTTCTAGATCACTCTATGGCCGCGCAGCTCTGACGACGTAATAATTGGGAACTGAAACTGCCATTATAAACCAAAACTTTTCTCTTCGCCGTGCTTCCATCTTTCATGACTACGTACTTCAGCTTTGTTCTCTAAGATGGTAAGATGTAATTTCGTTGGCTTTCTTTCTATCTCAACAATATCAAAGATGTAAATCTTCTGTAGAAAGGCACGACTAGAGTGCCAAGTGATTGTGGCCACAAATATCAGTTGCAAATAAAAATGGAATTAAAACTGCCTCGACTGCCAAGTTCTTTAGATATTACCAAGTTAGCATTACTAGCATACTACGCAATCAAAATCTTCTTCAATATGGGTCTAATCACGCATCTACAGTGTTCCGTCTTTTCCTTTGCTTTTATTATGACATACATATTATATTTTCTGAGATTTTTTAGAAACAAAAAGGAATAACATAAAAAAAGAAGATAAAAATAAAAATACCTCAACTAGTTTTTGATGTGAAATGAATAATTTTTGTTGTGCGAATGACCGCGTCTTGCGGTCGTTCGCGATGTGACGTTTTTTGGCAAGTCCAAGTTTTGAGTATTTTCCAATGAGAGATAAGCAGACTGTGAATGAAAAAGTTAGCCATCTTCTTGACATTATTTGATGTTGTGAGACTAAATGAATTTTTCGTTGAGAATGACACCGTGGTACTTGGCCTGTGAGACAAGAGGGACGGCATCATTAAAGATAAAGGGCTGTCAATTCACACGTAGCGCTTTCTTTGCGAGTCGAATAACAAGTAGCTGAGACTTCTGGGTATTAATGGAGACCTTCCACTTACAGCACCAGTCCTCAATTTCAAGGATGCAGCCCTGAAGCTTGGAAATACGATCTTTGCTTTACAAAGTATGGGATTTTTACACAAAGTCAGTGGTGGATGTCACATGCGTCCACCCAATCAAAGAACGCCTGTTTGACATCGATCGTCGCCCAGTGTTGACCAAGGGGAGCCAGTCCCCAAGGTCAATCTTTAAAATCAAACCATGGAAGCAAAGCACCAAACTATAGGCAAGTACCTGCCGACCTAAAGTTATGGCTAAGTATACCTGAAGTAACGCAGCAGTTTATACCATTCAAGTTATCAAGCTGCTATCCATATTATGTTTCTTTTCTCATATGTCATAGGTTGGCCTCTCTCGTTCATTTATTTCTGTTAAGCTGAAGGAGAGCATCAGCCAAAAATCTTTTATTTCACTTGCATTCCGTACACTCCTTTTGGTTGGTTACTACGTAAGTACTCTCAACTCCTCAAATGCAAACAAACAGGTAGAAACATTTTTAGCTTTCAGAATTGTAGCCCATTTGTGTGTGTGTGGGGGGGTAAAATTCCGAGTAAATCAACTTGTACAATACAAGGTGGTCCACGAAAATATAACCTGGCTCCGGCAATCATATGGCGAGATAGACACCATCTTTCTAAAGCACTGTGCATAGCGGAGTAAAAAGGAAGGCAATATAACGATGAAACACTGCTTTATCTGGCGACAGCAAGTAGTTGGACAGATGAAAAGTCATTATAGAGAGCCAGCGATTATGGCGTCCTTCAAAGATCATTTTGCACTAAGTAGTACTGAAGGCAGGCTAAGTTTTCGTAGTCCACTCTGTACATGGTCTTTATTATAGCAATGACCCTGTAAGGATATAATAGGGGGTTAAAATTCAACCGGTTAGCTCTACTTCGGCAGAACTGTTTTTAAAATATTTTTTCCCAGCCAACCGGTTGTTAAAATAGAATCATTATATGTACGAGGGCTATCCAGAAAGTAGATTACGTTTTGGAATAAAAAAATAAACAAAGTATAGGAAACAAATTTTATTATATACAGATGAAAGCCACACTCAAATACTACTTTTCTACATAGTCACCATACAAATTAAGGCATTTATCGTAGCGATGTACGAGCTTGGAAATTCCTTCGTCGAAAAATTCGGCCGCCTGCGCCTTCAACCACTTCGTTACCTCTTCTTGCAGCTGTGCGTCGTCATCAAAACGCTGCATAGCCAGCCACTTCTTCATTGCTGGGAATAGGTGGAAGTCGCTCGGTGCCAGGTCGGGACTGTACGGCGGATGAGGAAACAACTCCCACTTAAAAGATTCAAGAACTTTACGAGTGACATTTGCCGTGTGGGGCCGGGCGTTGTCGTGAATCAACAAGATCTTAGAGCTCAACATTCCTCTGCGCTTGTTTTGAATTGCTCTTCTGAGTTTTTGGAGAGTTTGGCAATACCTTTGAGAGTTTATTGCAGTGCCTCTTTCCAGGAAGTCCACCAAAATTACACCTTTTCTGTCCCAAAAAACAGTCGCCATCATCTTCCTTGCCGACATTGTTTGCATGCATTTCTTGGGTTTTTGGGGAGAACTTGTGTGCCCCCACTGCATTGATTGCAATTTCGTTTCACAGTTCACATGTTTCACCCATGTTTCGTCACCAGTAACGATGCGATCGAGTAAAGAGTCACCATCCTTATGGTAAGCGTCCAAAAAGTTCAACGCTGCAGCCATTCGCTGATTTTTGTGGTCCTCTGTCAAGATTTTTGGAATCCATCTTGCACAAAACTTGTGGTAACCAAGCTTTTCGCTGATGATTTCGTGCAACAAACTTCGCGAAATTTGTGGAAAACTCAAAGAAAGTTCCGTTATTGTGAAATTTCGACTTTCACGGACTTTAGCATCGACTTTTTCGAGAAGTTCGGCGGTCACTATGCTGGGTCTCCCACTTCGATCTTCGTCGTGAACATTGGTTCGGCCATTTTGAAATCTTATGACCCACTGACGCACTCCACCTTCAGTGATAATGTTGTCCCCATACACTTCACGAAGCTGCCGATAGATTTCTATCGGTTTACAGTTTTTTGCAGTCAGAAACCTTATTACTGAGCGCACCTCGCAGCTCGCGGGATTTTCAATTAACGCAGACATTTCAAACCGTCACAGTATCTGAACGGAGCACAGCACGAACCTCTCACTAGCACGGCTAGATGCAGACTGAGCTGCGCAACGCTCTGACCCCAAGATGGCCGCGCTAGCCCCGCCCCTAGCGGACACAGACGGAAACGTAATCTACTTCCTGGATGGCCCTCGTATTTAGGTACTTTATGGTTATTTAGTGGCTAATTTTATCGCTCACAAGCAGCGAGCCGTTAAAAAGTTTTTTGTGTTCTACCACTACCTTACAGTAATATAGCCACTGTGTTTAACAATATGTAACTCGTTCTCGTTTCTTTATATGTATTTATTTAATTTTAATTTTTAATGTTTGAAACTTTTTGAAATATAACTTAACTGAAAATGTTAGAATATTAATATGAAAGATCTCAAATAAAGTTTTCTGAATCACTGGCTTATAGAAATGTATTTGGAAGGATGGAAGAGGAACGCGACTTATGAACGTTTATCCACGTGACTGAAGGAGAAAAGACAAGTTATTTTATCAGTAGCATGCCGTCAGCGGACTAAAAGGACTAAGCTAATCGATTAATATTTTAGGCATTAACACTTTTAAGTGAATTCTGATCTCACCTTGAAAATCATTAAAAGGCATTTAAGCACGTTTGTAACTACGAGCCCTTCGAGTATTGTCAGGTTTTCGCTCGAACGGAAGGAGTTTAGATTGCGTTAACTCTACACGAGAAAGAACTAGACGGCTTCATCTGTTCCCATGTTCCCTTCATCTGTTCCATGTTCCATGTTAACTAGCGATATGTCGTAAGAAATTTTGATTTTCTCTTGATTCTAAAAGCTTATTGAATTTAACTTCTTATGCACTCATCTTCATGAAAGCATTTTTGTGTTTGGTGAAAAAAATATGAAGTACTAAAATACGTTGATGTAGTCGTTGCTAGTTTAAATTATGGGAGGAAAGCGGCATGAAAAGCTAAATCCTACGCAAGAGATCACTAGGGACTATGCGCAAACAGACTCTGAAACCATGTTATGACAACGCGCTGATCAGTTGTTAGTATTATATGGCCTATGTTATATATTATATGGTCATATAGTAGAATGGTATCCTATGGCCTCGTTCACATGTCTACTCTGTTTCTTAGGATAATGTATTTAAAAATAAATAAATAAATAAATAATTTTGAAAGATCTCAGATTTTATATTACCCTCAAGCTTTTTCCATTTACAGACACATACACGTTTCGAAAGCATTTAGGTTAACGCCACATTGTGTTAAAAGTATTTAAAAATATAGAATTTCAAATAAATAGTCTCGCACGCTGGAGATAAAAATGTTTTATCCATACAATGTTGACACTGCTCGCTTTGAAATCGTTGAGTTTTTTCATCAAAAATTCGTTAACGGTTTACAAAATATGAAATAGGCAATGAAACAAATTCCAAATTTCAAATTCAGGTTTAAAGAGCCCATGTTCGGGTGGGAGACTATGTTCTTCAAAATTTGATGACTCTAGGTACCGTTGATTTTTCACAATGCGAGAAACATACATACATTCATGCAGATTTTTCATTATTTAATTTCTTTAAATATAATGCGGGGCGATAATAAGTGGTGGCTACAATTTAAAAAGTGATGCGTTGTTTATAGTGAACCGACGCAAAATGACGTTTAGAGGCTAATAGCCCTTCTGGGTTAACTCTTCTTTGGGCTAATAATTACGAAAGATATATCGAATTCGATACGTTTCTCATATGTTCAAACGAGAAACGTTATACTCACCCTTCATTCCAAAGTAGAAAATTACGCAATTACAAAATGATTAACAATATGAGCAAATTAAGAAGTAACTTATTTCGTTAGTCTTTTCTTTTTGAGACTGAAATGTTTATAATTAATTATCTAGCTTTTTATGATATCCAGCTGATTAAAAAAAAATCTTGTATTATGATCACTTTGATTTTCCCCTCTTCATCCGATATTCATCAGTTTACTAGAGTTTATTATACATTACTCATGGACTTGTCTTCGCAAATCGTTTATCTTCGTATTTGAAATTTACAACCATCACTATCGTGAGTACCACCTCCTTCTCTAAGACGATCGCCGTGGATGGTCACTTTACGCAGGATCGAAATTTTTCTTGATGCAGTCTTTTCGGCAAAACTCACGGAACGCCAGTGAATTTTATGATAAATAACATATTCTTGAAACCTTACAATTCTTGTTTGGTAATCGAAAACAAAAAGAAAAGAAACCACGTTTCACTTCTCGTGCTGCCATCTGTGAAAAGAAAAGGAAACCAAAGTACGGCGGTCGAGTTTTCTTCACAGAAAATTTATTTTTCACTTTATAGAAAATAATCATGCCAAAATTCAGAATTAAATTAATGATGTAATAATTCCAATTAAATTTGAATTTTTTTTTACAGAATTAAATTTTGCGATATTTTAATCAGGGTTCTGAATATACATGGAATTGAGAACTGCAAGTAAGCATTTAATTATGAAATGATGAATAACATAAATTAGAAGTAATGACTCGAAATGAAAGCAAAAGTTTTTTTATTATAGGAATGAATGAAACAAAGAGCATGGAGAAATGAAACATGTCCCATATACATTTAGTTTCTTTAAATACAGTCACAGTCTATTTTTTTATCGAAACACATTTAAGTTAAATATTTATTTGTACACTTATCGAAGATTAACCATGGTATAAACTGCAATGTACAGTATGCAATTTGGAAGTAAATTTGTTGAAAGTGATGAACATTTTTAATTTTTAAAAAATATAACTTCCTTTTATTTATATCTGATACGGAATTGATAGGAAAACATGTCCTCTTGAAAAAGTTGCTAAATGTCTGTCGTTATTAACGTCTTCATTTTTATAGCCCCTCAAATAAAAAACAGTATTGAAAAAATTTGTATTTTGAATATGGTCCAAACATTCACTCAAACTTTTACTTTGTTTTCAATCGTATATTAAAATTATTACTTAATTCGAAGAACGTTTTAAGCATCAGAGGTGATTGGTATCAAACCTCACATTTTGTCCTTATCACGTTTCAGATGCAGCCATTGAATATTATAACCATGTATTATTTTGAAAGAAATAATAAAAACTATATGGCAACACAAATGAAAACGATGTTGCCACCAATTTTTTTTATTTAGCTATATTATTTTTTTAAAAATAATTTTAAAAAATAATTTTTTTTTATTTAGCTATATTATTTTTAAAAATTTTTTAAAAATAATATAGCTAAATAAAAAAAAATGTTTATACCTATACTTAACATCCTATCGCAATTCTAAACATATGCTGATTTTAAATATTTTATGATTTTCCTGTGATATAAGTACAAAGAACATTATGTTTAATGGAAAAAGTTAAAAAGACAAAAAGTTAATGAAAGAAATTAACTAAAGTCTTAAAAAATTAAATGACATTTAAAACAAAAATCTGAAATAGTTCAGATTTTATTGTAACTCGTTTTTCTCGCGATGTCAGCTCTTCTTCTGGCAATGAACATTCGAATTGTTTATTTTCTATGTCGTTGGGTTTGAAATGGATTCGTTTTCCACGTGATAAAAGCTTTTCTTGTTCAATTAACTGATGTGACATCTCTTTATTCGAAAAGTGACGTGGACATAAAAAAAGACACGACGTAAAAGTAAATCGATGAAAAATTGAAGTTCAAGACTAACCTTTCGGATAATAATAAAAAGATTTTAAAAAATTGCAAGTCACCTTACTATGAAAATAATGAAATTAATATGATGAACTGAGAAAAGACCGAAAAACCATTAATGGCGGTACTTAACATTTAATCGGCAAATCTAAACATATTCTGCTTTTAAAAATACTATGATTTTGCTACTGGATTTTCTGTGATATAAGTGCGAAGAAAGTAATGTTCAATAAATAAAGTTAACAAGTTAGAAAGACAAACAAAGTTGCGTTAGCAGGAGATAGAGAGCAGACTGGCAAACCGCGAATTCAGCGAAAGCGTAAAAAATCCTCTCTGGTGCGACGTTAAAATGCATAAGAAAAAATACGTATATAAAGCAGACTTCTAATTTTAATTGGCAATATCCCCTTTTATTCTTCGTTTTAATTTGGGTATTTCTCCTTTCAATCAAAAAATAATATTTATTCATAAAACGTCACTCTAAACTGCGTCATTTCAAAATTAATTCTCGTCATACGTTCTTACATAAAGCTGCAATACAGATAATTTCCAGCCAATCAATGAATAAGATTTCAATTGAAACGAAAACATTCTGACGTTCTCCTACGTTTCTTCTGAATGTATCGGCATTTTCCTTGCTTACTTACATTCTGTGAACGCACTGCAGCTAATTTAAGTCAATCATCCATTGTATATCTTAAGTATTGTATTATCAACTTAAAAAAATGTGGGATGTAAATTGCGCCTATGATGATTTGTGAATTAGAATAAGCGTCCCAAGAATTGTTTCCTTCAATAATAAATTATGTGGTATGTAGCACTACGTTTATCTTGAAAGTTTCGCCCTTCGTTTTCGCAATCATGCCTGCACCATCTATAATCATCGGCCATGATTAAAAAGTATTTGTGCCTTCCCTCCGCATTCTTAAATTACATATGTAAAGGGCGTTCCTAAACTCACGGTACATACGTAAAGAAGTTAACAGAACACAACTGGACAAGCACAAATCACTAAGTGCTATAGTCGGAATTAAAGCTGTAAGGCACAAAGCTCGAAACATACTGCGCCATGAAGTGGTGAGAAAGAAGTAGACAGAAACTTAATGAAAGGTCACCATTGAAATAAAAACAATTATTGAACAAAATGAAATCTCGAATCACAGCAAATGCTCAAAAGGACACCCACCTACAATAGCACAGACTTGGCATAGTCGAGGATTGACTATGTACATTGGCGAACACACCAGGCATCTTTCGCATGGTTCCAGCAGCTGCAGATTTCCAGCCAACAAATTCTTCATCGGACTTCCATCGTTGATAAGAAACTTCACGCGACCCCAGACTTCCATCGTTGATAAGAAACTTCATGCCACCCCAGACTTCCTTCGTTGATAAGAAACTTCATGCGACCTCAGAACGAAACGTCCAGATATGGTAGATCGGATACGCGGACCGACCAACTGATTGGGTTTTCAAGACCATTTCATTGTTCCAGATGAATGGTATCTAAAGCGTTCCGTAGATTCGCTTCGTAATGTACTGGTGCTCCATAGTGTTAGAACCAAAGGCGTCTTTTGATGTTTGCTATAATAGGGCTCAGTAGATCGGGAAGTACCTATCGCAAAAGCACAAGATATGAATATCCATCCAGGCGATTTGGCAGAAAGTATGGACTAATTAGATGATCGTGTACAATTGTATACAAACATTGACTCAGAAATAGCATTGAAACGATCCTGAGTTCGTGTTGTGTGAATTTTCCCAATATGATAGTTATGGATATTCGATACTACTTTTCTCTGGAATGTGCATTTGTAATTCAGTAAAACATGTGCTGAAAATCCAGAACCCCGAACCTGTCTATTGCAAAAACTGCGTGGCAAATGCCACACCGATTACGAGGAGCGTAATCCATATGTGACAACTCTTGAGACCATAGTTGGAGCATATTCATTCTTCTTGAAGGGCTCATCACCACATCATCTGATAGGACAAATTAACAATGCCCGCGTGCTACATTGAGGGGGCACTCATCTACAATGTAACAATGTAAACTGGTTTTTGTTATGGATGGTTTATTACACTTTTTCATGGCCTTTTATCCTGCCTGCAACTTGAAAAGAACTCTCTTTTTCACATTTATTGGTGCAGTCCTTGAAAGCTTCAGGCATCTGGGACGCGTCTTGTTGGAAAACGCTCTTGGTACAATCTTGCAGCTTTCCTGGCGTTTCCTTCCTCGCACATGTAATGCACTTCAGCCTTCTTCTGATTATTCCTAGGTTATACCTATCACAAAAGAAGGTCATTGCTGTGTACAGCGTTTTTATTCTGTTTCGGCGGATTAGCTAGTAACGGGTGCTATGGATGTGCACAAGAGAATTCAACTTCGATATCACCTGAATGTCTTTAGCCAATAGCAGTAGACGTTATATGTAAAAGCCAGTTAAATTGTGGAGCTTTAAAACTTGTGCCTTTCTTACGGTTTAAAACTGGAGTTTTGAACATGGACTATATAGTGGTTTGTGTTGACCCAGTTGTGTTCTATATCACCGCCTAACGTATATACCATGAGATTAGAAACACCCTGTATATATATATATAATATAGAGACAGACAATCCTTTAATAGTATATATTAAAGAATTATATAAAGACTTAAGAGAAGATGAAAATATTGTGTTTAATTGGGTGAAGGCACACGTTGGACATTTTGGAAATGAAAGGGCGGACGCATTTCCTAAGGAGGCAATTACCAATGTTAATGCTAGTGATATTGATGTACAGAGATCAACAAAAAAAAAAAAGCTGTGATAAATGGAGAAAAGAGTGGGAAAGGTCTGATCGAAATAAAGGTTATATGAAATTTGTTAAACTTAAAGGATTTTGTTATTCAGACATTGACGTTAACCAAATCATTACAGGTCATGGCTGTTTTCCTTTCTATTTTAAAAGGTTTAAATTACAAGAGTCTGACCTCTGTGATATCTGTAAAGAACCGGGCACTGTGGAACATTATGTGGAAACATGTAAATATTTTACTGATATCAGGAATGAGTTTAAGAAAATGATGTTTTTAATATATATGATATTTTAAATGATTTCAAGAGACTGAAAAAATTTGCCAGGAAAATGATGGAGAAGATTAATCATGATAAGCTTGCAGTAGGGATTTTAATTTGAAATTTGTTTTTAGTTATGTTCTTTATGTCTGTTTGTTGAAGGTGTTGTTGTTTTTAGCTTGCTCTGGCGCAGCCCGCAAAAAAGGCCATAGGGCGACGTAAAGTCTGCCAGGAGGGTTGGGCTTCGTCCCTCATATCATATCATAGATATATAGATATAGATAGATTCATAAATAGCGGTGTCCTGACGAGATTCTAAAGATATCTGTAGGTAAGTTAAAGCATGTCCTCATATACTCGTACATATTTTCGGGGATCTCTATGAGGATATCACAAATAATGTGTCATATTTTTCTCTTCAGGTGGTTCTTAAGATGTCACTGGGAAGTTCAGGATATTCTCATAATGCAAGCTGATGTTTTAAATAACACAGTCATGACATTTTCGCCATGTATGTGTGGGGGGGTAGCGGCATTTAGTAACACAATTCTGCGTGCAGAAAAATAATATTCGTAAATCTAAAAAATAAGTTAAAAAAAATTATAATTTTTACAGGAAAAAATTCTTAAGAGAGAAAATTTTCACATTTTCACTTTAACTTTCTTTTTTCTTTCTTTCTTAATCTATATTACAGAAACACCTATCTATTTCAAACTTATTTCGCAGACTTGCTTAAATTAATGTAAATCGACTTTATTATTAAGTTTATTAATGCAATTAATGTGAAAAAATTTTTAAGATTTTATTTCATTTCAGATACACTGATTTCTGACTATGGGAAACTACACGAAGACTGTTTTGTAAGACTTTCTTCTTTAATTTATTTTGAGCTTATGCTGTCAGATTTAGGGATAAGTGTTTGCATAGATAAAAAAATTTTAACCTTCTTTATTTATCTAAAAACTGAATCTAAAATAAATATTTCGTTATTTTATCTATTGTACAACTGATGAACGCTATTGCATTTATTTCTTCAGTTTAAATTAAATCACAGCAACATAATCCAGAAAATTTTATCTGTTGCAGGCATACTTGGTTTAGTGTATGAAATATATGCTGATGGTTTTATGTTACAAATATACTTTCATATACTTGGTTTATATTTTATATTGAATCGAGTTTGTTGTGTTTTGTTATTGGTTCGCAGTGTAGTTAGCAATGTTATGATGCTAAAATTTCGTCATCAGTCATTTCATTGTTATTGTTTAATTACTACTTTCATGTCTGTGAAAATACAGGGTATTCTAATTTTGAGATTATATTATTTATTTCGCAGACGAAACAAAATGGACTGTTAAATGGACATCCAGCTCCTCGAATTTAGCTTTGCGCCGTGTATTGATCTAATGTCATCGCTAAAAGTACGACAAGGAAATAGTCCTCTCAGTTCTAGGGAAAGCAATCTAATGAGCCATGTTCAGGAAGATTGTCAGATTTTAACGAATATCTTCGAGAAAATCCTCATCGTACAAAAAAATAAATAAATAAATAAATAAAAATAAAAAATTTATACAATTTACGGAATGTGATCGTGCAGTCATCGTACGCATTCGATTAAAGCACAAAATTTGCATACATGGGTATAACGCGTGTTAAATCACGATAGCAGAATTGTTTCTAAGGGGTCGCCTTTTCTGAAGAAGCTGTTCTTGAAACTTGACTAATTGATTTCTTCAACTCAAGAACAAAGAAGGTTTACAGGAGAGACACTGAACTCTTCTCCAAACGTTGGTAGATGACCCCTGGAAACGGAGGCGACTGCATAAGAGTGAGTTAGTGTATTAGTGGATTAGAAAGCAGCGTTCATATTAACACTTGTGGACTTGTAGCAATCAATTATTGTTTTCCTGTTTAATGCATGTCTTACAAATCCATAGTGTTTTATAACAATATGAGCGCTTATCCGAACGCAAAGTATAGAAGTATAATTTTAATGCTTTTCTGATAAAAAAAAAGAAGAAAAAAACGTGTATGGGCATGTTGGATTGCTAACAAGCAGCGTTATGGGATAATAAGAAAGTTGTATGAATAGACAAAAGGTCTGTTATTCTTTTAGTGTAATATTAGTGAGAAAGTACAAAAATAAGTGACAAAGGTGATGAAGAGGTACCCAATGGAGATTTCGTCTTGCACAGAGAAATTCTTCCTACAGTCCTGTTGGAGCAATAAAAGCCCTGGAAATTGCCAGAAAATAAAGGACAGCACTGAACAATGATGATTTTTTAGAAGGATGGTACAATAAAACTCAAAGTAGAATGAACCCATCAGCATAAGTTAATCAGATTTCGGAAAACGCGTAACACGAGGTTTACAGTTCACTACTCGCATTTAAACAATGGACCAAACAAGCAGCTATCGCAATTTAAAATCAAACCCATATATCCTTCACTACCTCAAACGCCTCTTCCACTTCGGATGTTAACTTTAGAGTGGGATATGAAACATCGTAACCTCTCAGTCCAGCGGCATTATTACCCATTCTCAGTGCACGCATGACCTTTGTTTGTAACCTTGTCTATTACCATGACAGAAATTGTTATATCTGCATAAACTTGCAACTTTTGGATGGGTTACGTTATTTCTGGTACTAGGGATTGTTTTAAAACTTACAGGTTTGCCAGATTTGCCAATCTACGGGCGCATAATTTTATCCACACTCTTCTAAGCATTGCTGGTGATTATAAAAATACTACATTTTGCGATTGTTGTTTTGTTCACATATGTGACGCCCCCTTGAAAATTTCCTGGTGATTGCTGTCAGGAAATCCAATGACTTTCTTTGTTAGAAGAGTCACAGGAATGACAATCTACGATTCCCCCCCCCCCGATGCGACATAACGACGAGGCATTCCAGTCTTGAGTAATTTCTCTGGTCTTCCGTACCATATGAAATTGTCTCCGTAAATGTGATTTTTATATTTCGTTTTTGAACAATGTATGGCAGCGTTTTTTAAATAATGGCTTATCTATTGTCTTTAAATTTTAAAATCCAAAACAAAATGTCGTGTATAATTAAAAAAACTTTCAGTTTATAAAATACTATTTTATTTCATTAAAAATAATCTCATGAAATGAAAACATATAATTAAGTAGAATCTTGGGGCCATATTTGAATGTGAAGTTATGTCATCAATACTTGTCTTTAATACATACTACTAAGAAGAAGTGCAGTTATATTTAATCTTTCACAACAATTTGTTTTGTTCCTAAGATTTCTATAAGTTGGCGAGACGTGAAAATGGCAGTGATTTTTCTTGGACCCACTTTTCTAGGAACCAATGTTTCGACATGAGTCATGGTGCTCTCCGGTCCTACGTCCCTGAAAATATACATTTAAGATAGTTATCTTCGATTTTAATTTAAAATTTCTAGCAGAACAATGAGTTATTCTTTTGTAAAGTAATAAATATATCAAATTCTAGTTTAAAACCAGCTTATTATTCTTGGAATTTAGGAAAGCAATACTCTGATTGTGACAGAAAGTTCAGTATTTTTTCATTTAGGCTAAGCAACTGAAAGAAGCTGTCAAGAGTTTGATTTAATTAATTAGCACTTTTTTATTTAACATTTCATACTTAAATTCTTGAAAACTTCTACACGTTAATTGTAATTAAAAATATAATCACAAGCGATAATATATTTATTTATTAATACCAAATACAGAAAGAATAATTAAAATTCAAAAGAATAACGCACTTTTAACAGCATTTATTTCAGTAGTTTTGTTTTAAAAGCTTTGAAACTTCTACATTAGATTTTAAATGCAATAAATGCGTAGCAAAGCATTTTTTCTTATATTCTTAATAAGTAACTGAAAATTATTTAAAACTAGGACAAAAAGCAACCTTAGTTTGGCGTAGATTTTTGAAAAAAATTCTGTTGATTTCGATGGCGATCAGATACAGGTTTTCTTCTTCAGGAGAAGCAAAGTTTGCCAGAAAATGAGGGAAGAGCTCATATCCCAGTCACCTAATCCCATCAATTCTGATAATTTTATAATGTTTGAGTTTGTTAAAGTTCCATAGTTATTGTCTTTAACGTTAATGAAGAATCAGGGGATAATATTAAAATACTGCATGAACCTTTCATAAACATCTAAATTTTCACCTTCCTAAAACATTGCGCCCGATGAAAATGTTTTTAAATTCAGAAAAATTCCTTAAACACCGACAGAATCGGCAGGCTCATCTGCTTCATTAACTTGAGTGCCAAAATTAATTTAATTTTGCATAAGTTTATTCATTTAGATAAAAATTATTCAAACTTTCATAGCCTTGAAAACGAATATAAATTTGCTTCTATTAACTTAATACTGTAATCAGCCGATAGATGGCATTGCAGAAAAATCGCTGACAGCGCACTATTGTGATCGAGAATCGGAGATTCTAGAGCATGTGAGTGAGGTGACCGATGTTGTTGAACTATATGTAAATATGTGTAAATATTTAGTGCAGTAATAAAAGAATTTCTAAAACGCTAGCGTCATCCTGAAGAATGAAAGGTAAATACACAATCACCGCTAACCATCCTGACAATCTTATAACAATACCGATAAAAAATTAAATGAATTTTAGTTAAGTTTACTTTGAACATAAAAGTTTATGTTACTGGCAGTAACATAATGCTGAAAAAATTGCTTTAGAAGGGGACAAGAGGATCCATAGAACATTCTAATAAATGTCCTCACTTTAAAATAGTTTGAGAAAACCTGGTTAGAGAAACAATATGCATACTCGTAATATTACATTACACTACATAAGTTTTGCTATAAATAGGAAATATATGCAGGGGAGTCATGAGAAAAAGATTGGAAGCACTTTTCTAGGAACTTCAAATGTGTGAATCACTGTGAAGTTAAGTTTACATTTACTTATCCTTGTTATTCTTGTATGTGAGGATGATCTTTCGTGCAAGACTGTAGACAGCGAAAATAATGGTTCACGTTGCAATTTTTGTACAACTGATTCCTGTCCAAAAATGATTTATAGTTAGCCTTGAATTATTTTAATTCTATTTTTGTGTTACTAATATTAAATCAGAGGCATGAAGTCCTTTCCCGGGAAAAAACAAGCCTGAAAGCTTTCAGATTTCATATTGCATCCAAAGTTTCTCTCTTTTTTTTTTTTTATTTGCACACGCATACACGTTTCGAGAGCATCCGGGCTACTGTCCCTTTGGACTAAAAATATTTAAAAATAGCATAGTTTTAGAATTTCCGATGGACAGCTTCGCGCGTTGGAGATAAAAGTGCTTTTTTCCGTACAGTGTTGCTGTTGCTTCCTTTGAAATCATTGAGTGTGTTAATCAAAAATTCTTTCCCGGGAAAAAACAAGCCTGAAAGCTTTCAGATTTCATATTGCATCCAAAGTTTCTCTCTTTTTTTTTTTATTTGCACACGCATACACGTTTCGAGAGCATCCGGGCTACTGTCCCTTTGGACTAAAAATATTTAAAAATAGCATAGTTTTAGAATTTCCGATGGACAGCTTTGCGCGTTGGAGATAAAAGTGCTTTTTTCCGTACAGTGTTGCTGTTGCTTCCTTTGAAATCATTGTGTTAATCAAAAATTCGTCCACGTCTTACAAAACATGAAATAACTAATAAAACAAATACCAAATTCGGGCTTCCAAGTCCCATATTCGGACCATATTCAGGAGGACTACGTTATTCAAAATTTGATGGCTCTAGGTACCGTTGGTTTTTTCACAATACGAGAAACATACATACATTCATGCAAATTCTTCATTATTTAATTCCTTTAAATATAATACAGGGCGATAACATTTGGTGGCAGCAATCTGAAGACTGAAGCAGACATTTATACTTAACCGACGCAAAATGCCGTTTCGAGACTAATAGCCCTGTTGAGCTAAAATCAGTACTTTCATAGAGGTGGCAAAATATGTTGCATAATGTTTCATTAAGGAAATAATATCTTCAGATAAAATACGACATGGGAAACGTCATAGAAACTTATGTTAATCGATGAAAGATTTTGATTCACTAAAAATCAAAAATAGAAGATTATAAATTCTTACTTGAGAGACCTTTTACGTGGCTCAGCCAGCCCAGGTCCTTCAATAGTTAAAGCACAGTCTTCTAAGGTTCGTTTCAGAGGATTGGTAAAACTAATTCTAACTTTGAAACGTCTATAAATTCTAATATCGCCTTCAATCTAAACAAAGATGATAAAAAAGTATTAGTATATTTTAATACTGAAAAACAACAGTTTTTTTTTAAATTTTAGTCAGACATTTTAATCATATGGTTTTAATCCACATTAGAAGGGAAAAATGCAGTTAGTGTCATATAAAAAAGTAGGATAGTTTCAAAAAATCATTAACTATGCCACGAATCAGTTAATGATTCAGATCCTAGAAATAAATAATTATGTCCTCAAATACTATATTTTCATTAAAATTACAAGCACAAAGTTCTACGTTTTATACAGATGGTGTGTCATACAAAATCAATCTAATTGCTAAATATATGTTTACCTCAATGTTTAACCCTGGCTTCTCGACTTGGAAGTCATCCTCTTCAGCCCATGTTTGCTGCGTTTCTTTTACAGTCGATATGGCATAGATTTTGAGCATAGCATAGTCCACCAATTTGTCCAAGTAATCATCTACGCTCACTTCAATACCTAGCTGCTCCTCTATATAAAACGAAATTTATACCTTATTTTATGCAAAAATTTAATGATCTGTCATTTTCTAATAAAAAATAGTCACTTTTCTCAACTTTCACACTTTTAATTAAAATTTTTTTTTTTTTAAATCAGTCATTTATTTGCAACTGTAGTTGTTAATACAAGATTATTCACTAATGCATATAAATATGCAATATAAACACAAATGGAATTAAAACATGCAAAGTGAAATTTAAAAATACTCTTTTTTTAAGCGAGCAGGATTGCTCATTTTAAGATTTTAAGACATAAAATAAATTATAGGTTAGGCCTGAATATCAGATTAAGTATATGAACAAAGTTTGAAATTAAACGTATTTGTGACTTTTGTGCTTTTACACTGAATTAATTGGGCGAATACCTGCGGTGAACCGTGTCCAGAGAAGTCCTTACCAAGCCTTTCTTTTCGAAACCGTTGGTCACAGACATTACTTCCAATTACAAAAACGTTTTACTGTTGCTACCAATCGGTCAATCCACAAACCCACGACATACATTGTGGCAAGGAGTCATATGTGCCTATCTTTCGCAAGAGTCTTGAAAACCATATAGGTGACAGCTCGACTTTAGATCAGTTCCGCCCCATATTTTAGGTAGAGTACTAGAGACTCCTTTTTACAGCCTTTCGAAAGTGAAACTTTAACTATAATCACCCTATATATGACACATAAATCAAATTTTTCAAAAATTTAGAGATATCTTGATCATTACTCATTCCAGCCAATGGCTCCTCCTTTTACAGCCTTTTGAAAGTGAAGCTTTAATTATGATTACCTTTTATATGACATATGCTTCAAAACTTTTAAAATTTAGAAAGCTCTTAATAATTAATATAGAAGACATAATTACATTAGTTAAAAATCATTGTTATATAGCAGTTTCGACAAAATGCGTTGCTGTTCCCCTTTTTCTAGGTGACTATGTCACTGAGAAAAATTTCTATTGTCACAAGTCTAACAAAAGCCTAACAAAACATTTTATTTCTTTTAAATGATTGCATGTCTTATTAAATTAATGACTGTTCTTTGATAATAACTGCTGAAAAAAATTCTTAAATGAAATTTTCAAGTTTCGTAAAATTCAAAGAAAACCTAGTTCGAAATTACTGAGCACCGATTTCTACTTTTTAAATGCTAATAAATGATCATCCATCGGGTACGCTGGATTTAAGTTTTTGACTATTTTTTATATAGAAGTTGGCAGCTCTAAGGTTTGACATTTTTTATCTGCAGCCATTGACGTTAATAAATATGGCTTGCAGCTGAACCCTTATTTTTATGAGTGAATTTGACCAAGCTTGAACTGTGAATACGGTACGATATCGTGAGAGGATGTCGAACTTTTTGTGGGACCAGTTATAGAGTATTGATATCGAAGAAATGTGGTTTCAACAGGCTGGTGCCACATGCCATACAGCAAGAGAACCATCGATTTCTTAAAACAACGTTTTCCTGGGCGTGTGATTTCCAGAATTGCTGAAGCTAATTGGTTTTCCATATCTTTATCTTTTGACTTAACGCTATGCAATGCTTCTTCTAGGGTGTTGTAAAGTGCAAGGTGTATGGTAACAAACTACAAACAATTTTGAACTGAATAAACAGAAATCCATCACTTTTTTGCTGAATTCAACTGATTTAGAAAATGTATTCGAAAATTTGTTCAGAACAGTCAGGATATACCAACACAGCCCGACGCTGTCATATTTCATAACTAATTTCAACATGCGTTTTTATAAATCAATAAAAACTGATCAATTAAATAATAATTTACTATTTTTCTTTTTTTTTCTTTTTTTTTTTTTTTTTATCTTGAAATTAATCTTGGCCGCAAAGATTTTAAGCCTAGAACTACTGCCTGTAGAGACAAAAACAACATCATACTAAATGATAGAAAAGAGTTACTCCACGGGTGTAATGAGCACTTAAGTAACTTTTTGAATGACCATACACGGGTTTTAATTTACAAAAGCTTAATCAGACCCATTCTTACATACTCCGCTGAGACCTGGGCAATGACAGAAAAAGCTAAAAATATCATTTTTGTCTTTGAAAGAAAAATTTTGAGAAGTATTTTTGGTGGCATAAAATGTAACAATATCTGGAGAAGAAGAACTAACTCTGAACTCTATAAATCCTTTAAAGAAATAGATATAATAAAATATATAAGGATTCAGATAATTAAATGCGCAGGACCCCTGTGCAGAATGGATGAAAACCGAGTAACTAAAAAGATGATCTCGGCCAGACCATTCGGCACCCGAAAAAGAGGGAGACCTAAACTTAAGGTGGCTCGACTGTTTGGAAATAGACTTAATAATTTGAAAAATAAGCAACTGGATGTCCATGGCCAGGGAGCTTGGAATTTCAATTCTGAGGAAGACAAGGGCCCATCCTGGACTGTCTGGCCATTGAAGAAGAAGATGTTTCATATTAAAATTAAATCCAGCTCACCCGATGAGCATCCTATATCAAAAAAGAGCTGTCATAATTTAAGTTTACGCTTTTCTCCAAACTTTACGAAAATTCGGATCATATAACTGCAGAAAATCTATACTTAACATATAAATATATATCAGATAAGGTAACGTGTAAGGTAACAACATATAAATACATATCAGATAAGATATCGTATAAGGTAACTAACTTTGTCGAGGTCTCAAAGTGAATGTGCCTCTCGCTCGCTTGACTTTCCGTGCAATGATACCAGTATAGTAGATGGAACTGGCTGAAAGTACTGAAGTTACAGTTCTCTTTTCATCGCTTTTGTTCTCGACTTCCACAATAACTTGAAAAGGTTGGCCGATCATAACTTTGTCGATGTCTTTAAGTGAGAAGAAAACGTCTTCTTTGCCGGGGAAAGGCATGTCGTAGATATGCGTCAGACCACCTCGGCGAGCAGCGTTCAGAACAGACATCCTTTCCTCTGATGAACCTGAAGTGAAACAGTTCAATACAACTAAAATTTTACATCTCCTTTATATTGCTCAGCATGTGCAATAAGAGCCTGAAATACTTTGGTGGGGAAGAGATCAATATTTAATGGATGGAATAATGTTTAAAAGCCAAAGTTAGGTGGAGATATACTGGATGTAAAACTTCGCATAATATTTTCAGAAAATAATATCTTTCAAGCAATTTACAATTTCATTAAATTAAAAACTCACATTCCTTCCCGTTTAATTACGAAACTGTTAAAAAGAAAATTAAATTGGAAATATTTATAAAATAAGCTTTTTTAAAAAACTCATAAAATAATTAATGAACTAAAACAAAAAATACATAGTTTCACGGGAGCAAGAAATTAAATAATTATGTTTTAAAAAATCATTTACAATTTTATGTCACGAATAACAAAATCCTGGGGCTCTCTTAGTAAATTTATTAAGATACTATATGATGAATGGTTTCTCTATTTTCAGTTTTTTATTACTTTTAAAAATATACACTTATTTTATAAAAATTTTTTGCTTTATTTATTTTTTGATTTTCATCTTTTCAGTCTCAATCACAGAATCACTCTTTTACTTTTAACAATCCTGCTGCGATAAATGGTCGAAAAACTTCAGCGATTTTCGAGAATTCGACAGAAAGATAATAAATTACGTTAATAATTTCATATGAAGTTCATTTAAAAGAATTTTTCCACTCTATCCGGGTTGAAAGCAGTAGAATTCTGAGTGTTTTCTGAAACGAAGATATGCGCTCAGAATCTTTTCAACATTACATTTTAAAAAATCAAAATTATATTTTGAGTATTTTTGTCACTATGCAAATTTTGAACTGGATAGCTTATCAGAAAAGAGTTTGAAAACCTATGATAAATTTTTGACCATAGCGACAAAGACCGTGAATGAACTAAAATTACAGTTTATAGAGAAGAATTAAACTTAACTACATTTAGCATTTCATATTAAGAAATGTTACTTTTTCTCTGCATCTGAAGGAAGTATGCACTTGTATCGAAAAAATAGTGTTAATGCTAATCAAAACTGCATACTCGAATTTTTTTCTTTAATCCAATACTCGAACACTACCTAGTTAAGTGTTACTGACAAATAAGTGCGGAGACCTTACCAGAAAATTCTCTTAAAGTCTTTTCGGAAACTTTGAAAAACAATTTTATTTATTTTCAATTATATTTATATGAATTTTAAATGATAATTTCGGAAAAAAATTGTCATGTCATTAAATTACATTAATAGTTCTTCATGCAATAACAGTCTGCTAACTCAGTATCTAAGGGTTCGCCACACTGGAAAATCTGGCACCCTTTTCACTGATATTCTTACCATAAGACGTGGCGCTACTAGCATTGGAAAATGCCCAATAACGCTTGGCAATTACATTGCATGTGTTTATATTTTCTGATTGCCCTTTGCTAAGATTTGCTTTCTTTTTTCATGCACTTAAAATTTTTAAATGTTAAATAAATTACTGATAAGAGAATAAAATCCAGACAAATGACTTTAACAATTGACCCAAAGCTGAATATTGTTAATCTGTGGCACTTTTATTAAGTTTTACTAATAATTAAGATTTATCTTGATTCTTTCCTTTATGCCTCGTTTTACATACTCGCTCAGTTTAGAGGATTACGCAGATTATATGGCAAGCGGAAAAATTTAAATTGAGAGGCAGAATGGTAACCTACGTGACTTGATTTTTAGACTTTTATTTTTTTCCTCTTTTTTTTCTTTCTTTTCTTTTCTTTTTCTTATTTTAAGAGCGGAATCTATGGCTAGAGCGGATAGATAATTGAATTTCCTTTGGAAAGGCTTATATAGTGACAGTAGTAATAATTTCAAAATGAAAGTCTATTAAATGTAGTTAAACAATGAATAGATTTATTTATTAACAAGCTTTTTCTCATTAAAATATTTTCAGAAATTTTCTTTAATTTTTTTAATACACTCAACAATGCGGGAAAAACACCTTTTTGCGGTATTATATACAATTTTAGTTCGATTATTCACCATATTTTTTAACAATCCGAGATGGCTAAAATATTGACTGGATTTTTGCTGCATTTTGTACATTTAAATAAGTATCTCTGCTTTCACAACTCAAAATTCTAATTTCAAATAAAATTTGCCATGATAAATTTGAAATCAGAAGCATATATTAAGACTGTAATAATGTCAAATGTCTTCAGTAAAGCACAGTTGTTGTTGCTAACTATAGTCAAGATAAATGAAAATGGTAAACCTTTATATCTCTAGGGGTCGCATGCAATTAACAGACCACCACCTAATGGTTTAAAACCTTCCTAAGTGCTTTGGTATCATTCGTCTAAATAACATTTTAATCTGCAAAGGCAGAATGAACATAATTGTGGGAATTGCTGGTATACTTACCTTCTTTAGATTTATATTGGAGGGAGATATCTTCCATATCCCGGTTTCCGAAATCATCGTCGAATCCCGCTCTCTTTGTTACGATAAGTTTTCCGACACTAAAGAAAATAGGACGTATTGAATATTTTTATTTATAAAATATTGAAATTTTGGAATTTTTCATTAAGGCATTTTCATTATAAGGTATTTTATAAACGAATTTATAAATTTTAATTGCACTAGGCTATAATATGTAACAATTTATATAGCTCATAATTGCACAACTGAATAAAAGTCTGATCAATAACTTTCAATTTTCAAATCTATTTTTTCGTCTTTGTGACACTTTCTTTTAATTCTCAAAACATTTTTTCATTAGAATCACTATAAAATTATCATCATAAGAATGCCATTTAAGGTAATTTACCATACAGAAATTTAGGTAAAACGTCTTTGACTTCTGAATAAATTTTCAATTCTAGGATCGTAATCAGAAACATTTGCTATTGCCGGGTACAATGATTCTTTCATATTTTTAAAGATCTTGTGTGCTATGATTAGGATATGATCATATAAGTTCGTCACTTTTAATTCCAAATGAATTCAAAATAATCCTCACATGCCACGGAACATTCATAATGGTATAAACTTTATTTCTGAACACATCTACTTTCTTATATAAGATTTTATACCTGTTGCTCAAGCGGAAACAGCATGCAGTAAGACAGGTCTTACTGAAGTTAAATAGAGCATGCGCTTATCTCAAATGCACTCTAGATTTTCTGCCAAAAAGGAAAACTCAGTGGACTAGAATTGAATCTGTAATATTTGCAATCAATAAGAATACAGTATCTATGTCTTAAACAATGAAACCATTTTCAACACAAATATTAATGAAATCCGGACTACATCCAGGACAAACTGCAAAATAAAAATACTGTTAAGAGACAATATAATAATCGATGATAATTGTTACACATAAGCAATACTGAATAAACATGACAGAACGCACGGCTTCTGTAAATGATTTTGATATCCAATAATGCATAATTTTATATCTTTATCTGAAGTAAGAACTATGAAAAAGAATTCATTCTCACTGGTAAGTATTCGTTTTGAGTTTTTTCCATCCGAATTCAGAGCTATCATCAATCTGCCAGTGTATAACATCTGCGTTTACTTCAGCGAACACAAAAGGCGCGTCGTACAAATAACTTATTTCTCCTCTTCGTATGGCCACAAGGGAAGCTGGTCCAGCTCTATATGCACCTATAAAAGTTCAAAAATAAAAGCTGAAGAATGTGTAGTTTTACGAAACTAAACTACAATGCCGAGAAAGAATGGAATTTTTTATACGCATTTTCATGTTTTAATAAAATGTGAATTTCTACCTTTCCTCTGGATTTAATTGAATAATATAAATAGATTAGACTAATTTCAAGACACTTTTTTGTGCTATTTAACTTTTTTTTTAAATCAAGGAGAAATTGGAATGAAGTGCACTAATCCAAAATTGTCAGAGGGAATATTTTGAATACTTTATTTGGGAGAAAAATGAAGAAATAAATTTATTGAATAAAATCGTAAACGGTTTCGGGCAATGAAAAATGGAATTTAGAATCAGTAAATAAATTGAAGGAACCATCGAAAGGTTATTTTCTATGGTACTTAAGTATTAACTCAATCGCCTCAGTAGAAGTCGCCAAATTTCAGAATGTGCCAAACTCTAACAACCATGCGCCTAACTATTTTTCCGGAAACCATGCTCATAACAATTGTTTCAGTCAAGCAGTACACCCAGTTTCGTATATGTTCTTTTTCGGTCTATTCCAAATTCAAGCGGTTTTTATGAACTAATCATGATATTTCTTGCCTTAGTTTTAAAATATGAGCTTATAGAATTCGCTAGCAGTGGAAGAAACTGCGGTAAACCTTCTGCAGAAATACATAATTTGTCGAACATTTTCTAAAACGAGGAAATGTGTTTCCCAGCTAGCCGCTGCTTTCAAGGACTGAGCAAAGCCAAGTCACCACAATTCTCTGACTTTTTAAAGCGAAAATAGATCGCTGTGTACTTAGGGAGAAGAGTAACTCAAAAAAAGTGCAGAAAGATTTGAAGTAGAATGCAAATATTTTATTTCTTAAATGTAACACGTAATCCTTATTTAATACTTCAAATTTTAATTTCAATTGATAAAATATGTTTCCTTTTTACATGCTGATATTTACCGACTTACGATAAATATCGATAATTTGCGAATCTTTCTAAAAAAACTCGCGAAAAATCACCGTCTTACACCCGGTATGGAACTTTTACTTTTTCATCCGCAAAATATCGCCAAATAGCTACAATAAGTGCCTTTTATGTAATGAAAAATGAGGAAGAACGTAATATTTCTCATTTACCATTGTACAAAATAGTTTCTTATCGTTTTCATCTTTAATTAAATCGGTAATCATCTTTTATGAAAAATTTCAAAACCATTTTAATTGGCTAAAGTATAAAACCACGGCGGCAAGAGTTAAGGTAAATTTCCCAAGAATTTTGATTTCTTGAACAGATTTAAAGATTGAACTTCAGCTTTTATTAGCCTGAACCAGTGTGTAAAAGTGTAATTTTAAAGTAAATGAAAGAATGATAAATTTGACAACTTTTAATACAAAATAAAAGTGGTCAGAATGTCACGGCACCATTTTTTAAAATTATAAATTATCCAAACTGGAAGACGCATTCCAGTTTTACTAATGATGACAAATATAGATTTATTGTTATATAAGAGCTGTAAAGTGCGTTATGGCGTGGAGTGGACTCTCGGATTTATCAGGTTAATGCCGATCAAGTTCTAGAAGATTCTTCCAAAAATCATGGTTTATAAAACACAGATATTATTTTCTAAAGCTGCGGTAAAAACATAGAGTTCTTTTCTACAGCTATCATATTTTTTCACAAATGTTTCTTAAACTTGTCTTTTGTAATTCAGTCTTTTGTAAGTCTTTGTGATAGGTCCCGCAGTAGTAATAAATGTTTTGTCGAAGAAAGAGCTGAAATGTTAAGAAAAATTCACCTTCGCTTGTTTCTTGAGGAGTTGCATCAATAGCCTGCCAGCCTCCATATCCTGACGGTAAATCGGGGCGAACCATCCAACAGTCATTCCAAACATGAAAATTCCTCGAAAGAGAAAGAAAATACGAAGTTAAATTATTTTTTCAAGGTAAAGGATGCATTAGGTAGTCAGAAAATAATTATTTGTAGGAGCTATTTTAAATTTAAATGAACTATTAACGAAAAATTTCAGGAGTAATGTAACATTTAAAACTCCAAAGTTTCTGCAAATAATTTAAGACATTTTAAATAAGAAAAGTTATCATATAATCACTAATATGAGCTTTAAAATAAAATTTATGCCTTGATTAATTAATTCATTATATTTCAGTACCACTATTAGTTTTAGGAAAATATTGCAACCATTCCAAGTAGTAATGCAATTTTTAATAATTATGTTAAATATTTTTCTTGGATAATAATTTATTCAAAAAATGTTGTACAATATAAGTGCATTGCAATGAATGTTTCATATAAATAGTATGTGCAATAGAAGTACATTGTAATGAATTATTCAGATGTCATTCCTTTTTTAAGTAAAGAACATTTTATTTTCCTCAACTGAAACTGAATTTTAAATTTTGGTACATTTTGCTTCTCTCTAGAAATTTTAATGCACATAAAAAGAACAACCTCAAAACAAAACTGCACGCATGGAAAATTAAAAGTACACTACAATGAGTTCTAGAATATTTCTAATTATTCATAATTAACTAATAATTTTCCAGAAATAATAATAACTAATAATTTTAAATAACTAATAATTTTCCATAATTCATAATTTTCCAGAAAATTTCCTAATTTTAACAGAGATAAATTGATCGTAATGGAATACTATTCTACCTCACTTAGGAATGTGATGAGAAGACACTTAATTTTTAAGTTGCATTAAGTTATCAGGTTCAATGTTCCTTCTTACCTTCTTCGGGAACATGCAAGGACCTGACTCGGAACAGAGAGCTTACTAAAGCTATGTTCAAAACTGTGGGAAGTAAACAGGATACACAAGAAGGGTATACAAAACCCTTTATTTTTCTCTATTTATAAAAACTTCCGTACTTCGGAATACACCGACCCGCTACTTGGGGTCAAAACGTAAAAGTATAAAAATAAAACTAAACTCTAATTTAACTTTAGAATAATAAACGTGGAAGATTGGCCTTATATTAACAGGAAGCGTATGTAGTACAGAGAACTGTGAACACTACAATACGTTTAAATTTATCAAGAGGATTAAAACCTCTGGCCTGGAAGGACACAAGCAACTGTGTAACTTCTAAGTTAAGCGGCCTGCTTCGACTAACTGCTTCCTCTCTCTCGCTTGGCAAAAAACCACAACTTAAATATTTGGCGTTCGCCAGACAAACTTTTCATAAAAACCTTAACGCTATAATTCTGGCCGGAAGTAGAAAATAAGAAGTGATAGTAAAGATTTAAAATAAAATAAACGTTAGTAAAACTTAAGATCCTTACATACTTCCCGCCAGAGTTAATTAGTTTGAAACTGAGGTCTAAAACGACCTTGTTGAAAACTTTTAGCTCTAGAATCTAACGCGAGGCCAATCTTTTACAAACATACTTCGCTAGAAACTAGAAATTTAAAAGAAAGAAATTTGTTTTTACAATAGCAGCTCCCAGGATACATCATTTTTTTTTCATCTGTACTGCATCCAAACAGATTCAAATCTGGTTCCTTCCAGAGATCTGGAAGGAAAACTAGTTTAATGAAATGTTAAACAATGAAATGGCAAGTAACATATATAATTATACTTCTCTTAACATTCTTATTTCATTCATGACTATTTTAATTATCTCTCCCCGTGCTCTCTGACATGTGTTGTAAAAGAACACCAAACACGAATGTGTTTCTGTCTACGTGTTCCACACTTCCTCCTACAATCAAAACATTAACGTGTTAAAATTCAACATAACAAGACCTCTTAACACACCCTAATTTCAACTCTAAACCCTGAGGTACTATTCTGAAAGTGTCTAACTCTGAAGTGTAGCGTCAGAGAGCCTAACTACATCATTCAACCTTTAACACATATTCACCATTATTTTTAGTCTTTTTACAGTCACACGAATAAAAAAAAATTTAACATTCACTTTTACCATATCACGGTATTTCTTAACATTTAAAATAACAGTTCACATTGTATATAAGAACATATTAACATGCCGTTAATTTTACACATTTGAAAACATACATTAGTAGTACATTGTTAACTTCTATTCTTTTCAAAGCAAGTGCCAATTCTTTCTACATTGAAATACTACAGTTCAAAAAGTCTTTCAAACTAAAACTTCTTTCTTGCTAGAATGTTTTAAATAAAATTTATACAATAACTTTTTACAATATTTAAATCTTTACACAACGCTATTATACATCAACTTTAGTTTTACGCGCGAGTAATTGAAAAACATAATTCCAATATCGGTAACAACTCATTTCTCGCCCTTTTGGCGATAAAGGTAGACCTCGCATGAGGTAAAACTTCTTGAAATCTGCCACTTGCAGTAAGAATGAAAGATTAACTTAAGTTTGCAAAGTAACATAAAATTTTACTTATCTTTGTGATATTCGGACATCCTTTTCTGGGCCCAGTCCTTAAAGGTATTGCAGACAGTTGTTTGATTTATCCTCCTTCTTGTACGGGCTCGCCCTTCAGTGCCTTCCTCTGGAAGCTTCCTTTTTTCACCAGTTCGGTCACCCTTGAATACCTTCTTTTTCTCCTCTGCTTGTGGTCTTGGCCGTTTGATGGCAGCTGGTCTTGGCGGAACCGGGAACCTTCTTTCGTGTTCCTGCTTGGACCTCGCTGCTGGCCGTTCAAATTTTCCTTGTAACTTTTCCTCCGCCGCTGATGGCCCTTCCGCAGTTCGGCGACATTTGCTGCGTCCTGTCGGATGAGTAGATCTTCCGTTTTAGAGCCGGGTTATAGTTGCCGTCATTTCTCCTGGTTCTCTTCACATACGTCGTCCTTCTCCCTTCTTCATTCTGGGGGTGTTCGTGAACTCTCTTTTGTGGACGGTGGAACGGCTTCTTTTTCTTGCTACCTTCAATTTTTCGGCGGGGAAATTTTCTTTTCACTTGCTCCTGCCTCTTAATGGCTTTCCCTTGTACTTGTCGTTTTTCCACCTCTGGAGCTTGTGCCTGCGGTGTCTGCCGTGCCGGATCCTGCAAAAGATCTGAAAATATTTGCATTTTATTACGATCGAAGTAGGGTTTGATTTGATCAATGTTTGCGGAGCAGGTTTCACCATTTCTGGCTTTTAACACTACTACAGCGTGAGTTATTTTTTCTATAACATATGGTCCTTCAAATCGTGGAAAAAATTTGGCAGTCTTATCTTCTGGTGCTGAAGAAAGTGAATGCTTAATTTTTAAAACTTCATCCCCTACTTTATAAGTTACTCCCCGTCGTTTCAAATCATAATAGAGCTTCTGTTTTCTTTGTGCTACTTCCGTATTCTTCTTTGCTTCCTTAATTAGTTTTTCTGTATCACCCATTTTAAATTCTGGGGCTCTTTGTTGCACATAAAATAATTTATCTAACGGCGTTATAATCTTTCTGCCTAAAAATAACTCAGCAGGAGTTTTGCCCGTTGTATCATGTTTTGCGGTCCTAAGGGCGAAAGCAAATTCATTGACATAGTTATCCCAGCTTTTATGAAAATTTTTAACATAATTACGGATAATTTTCACTATATTTCTATTGACACGTTCCGCTATATTTGATTGCGGCCGATACGGGACCATTTTTAAATGACGTATGCCCAGTTTTTGGCACATGTCTTCAAATATATTACTTACAAATTGAGGATCATTATCCGATATAACTTTTAGGGGCGCCCCGTATTTTAAAATATATTTATTTAAAATAGAATCAGTAACTAATTTCGCGGAGGCTCGTTTTAAAGGAAAAATTTCGGTCCATTTACTAAAATGATCAACCATAACAAGGAGATAGCGACTTTTATTTAACTGACTTTTTGGGAAAGGGCCCAATAAATCGATGCCAATTATTTCATTTGGAAATTCGGATTTAATACTATTTAGAAACCCGGCCGGGCGGAAATTAATATAATTAACTGCTTGACATGTTGGGCAGGACTGGACATACGCCCTTGTTAACTTTTGCAGTTCAGGAAAATAGACTGCCTCGCGTACGCGTTGGATAGTTTTTCGAATACCAGCATGAGAAGCTAAAGGGCTGTCATGGAGGTCCTGCAGGATATTTAATCTAAGACTAGCTGGGATAACAGTTCGAAATTCGTTGCTGGAATTCGTAGTTTTTGTATAAAATAATAGACCATCTATTAGTTCGTAATGGGCCGCCTATTTCTTATCGCCACAATATCTTGGTGGCTAAAATTTTCAGGATCCTTTAAATACTCATAAATGCTTCCAAACTCAGGATCCTTACCCAGTTCGGTTATTACAGTTTCTCGGGCATTTATTGTACATGCTGTGAGCATTGCCACCTTTACAGTATTACCTTCTTCATCTATTTTAATTCTGGATAGGGCATCTGCTACGATATTTTCCTTTTCGGGGGTATGCTTGATTACCAGATTATATTCTTGTAGCTTGAGTGCCCATCTTATTAACCTTGGGGATAAATTTTTCCCTGAGTACAATCTAGTTACCGCCGCATGATCAGAGTACACTGTTATCGGCGCCTTTCCAAAATAGACTCGGAACTTTTGCTCTGCTAACAGAACTGCAAGTGCCTCTCTCTCGGTCGCGGAATAGTTTCTTTGTGTTTGATTTAAAGTTCGGCTAAAAAATGCCACGGGCTGCTGATTTTGCGAAAGTACCGCTCCTACCGCATAATCCGAAGCATCCGCTGAAATTTCTAAATTCTCATCCTTTCCAGGAAATTTCAACACAGGGGCTTGCGTTAATGCTTGTTTTAATTTTTCGAAAGCACTATTGGCTTCGGCCATCCACGAGAATATTGCCTTTTTCCTTTTTAATTTTAACAATGGCTCAGCGATAGCCGCAAAATCTTTTATAAAGGACCTATAATATGAACAAAGTCCTAGAAAAGAGGAGAGCTACTTTGCCGTGTTTGGAGTCGGATACTTTTGTACAGCGATTATTTTTGATTCATCTGTTTCGATTCCTTTTTGAGATATTTTGTAACCTAAATATTTTAATTCAGGGGCTGCAAATTTGCACTTTTCGACATTAACTTTTAGACCGGCCTCATTTAATAAAGAAAACACCTGTCTTAAATCCCGTACATGTTGGTCGAGATTATCACTAGTAATAATGATATCGTCTAAATAGATAAATGTGGACTTTCCAAGAACAGGTCTTAACACAATGCCCATGCATCGCTGAAATGTTGCCGGGGCCCCTGAAAGGCCAAACGGCATACGCTAAAATGCATAAGTGCCAGACTTGGTTATAAAAGCAGTCTTAGGCACGTCCTCAGGCCTAACCCCTATTTGAAAATAACCAGTCGTTAAGTCTAAGGTTGTCATAAATTTGGTTGATTTTATGTTCCTTAGAATTTCTTCAATGATCGGTAACGGATATACCGGATATTTAGTTATGGAGTTTAATTTACGGTAATAAATAGCGAATCTCCACCTTTTCGTATGTGTCAAAGGATAGTCATTATTTTTCTTACATAAGACCACCGGGCTAGCATAACTACTTGAGATGGGCGTTATGATCTTTTTACGTAGCATATCGGTGATATGCCATTCTATAATTTTTTCCTTATTCTTATCATACCGGTATGGTTTTTGGCGAACTGGCATTGCATCTCCGGTGTCAATACTATGGTTAACGGTATACTATGGTAACTCCGGTGTCAATACTATAACCTGAGTAAATCCTGGAATATCACTAAATAACGAAGCAAATTCACTTACCACTTGCCGGATTCTTCCTTGCTCGTCATTATAGGGAGATGGTCAAGTTTTAACATCGGCGGTTCAGCTTTTTCTGCACGCACTGGTTTCATTGTCAGCTTAAGGGACGCTTCATTAAAATCCAGTGTTGCTTGTTCGTCTGAAAGGAAATCTATTCCTAAGATTATATGTGCTTGCAGATTCTTTACTATAAAAAACATCACCTTTACTTGTTTGTCCTTGATACGGATATAGAAAGGTACTTTACCTATGCACTTACATTTTTCTCCTTGCGCAGCTAACACTGTCGTATTATCCGAATTATATATGCGATATTTACGAAAATACTTCCTAAAAAAATCTTCTGCCACACAGGAACACTGCGCGCCTGTATCCAGGAGTGCGGTGGCTGGGATATTATTCACCAAGACTTCAATCTTCGGAAGAGTCAAATTTTTCACCATTACTGTATTTAACTTGAAGGAAGAGGGGTTTTCGTGGCCTTCGGATTTCCGCACCCTCCCGTCAGCAGAAATCCGTTTTAGTTTAAATCCTTTTTTGTTTCCATGCTTTCCTTCTTTTTCCACTGGCCTTGAGACTTTTTTCCTGGGTTGCTATTGAACTGTCGACGTTCGCCGGCTGTTTTTGAATGCTCGGGTTTCCTTACCCACTGATTCGCTTTGTTTCCGTAGCCGTGCGCTTGAGTTTGCTGTAGTCTTGGCGCACCAAATTGGTTTCACTGTTGATATTGGCGTCTTCTTTCGACGTCCGCCGTTCTTCTATTTTCAAACTGGATTGCTAGCTCAAATAACTTTTCCAGTGTAGTCGGATTTCTTAATTCAATAAAGTCTTGCACTTGGGGCAGTAACCTCGGCAAAATCACTTGAATTATTTCAGGATCCGGACGGTTTCCATACAAGAGTTTGAAGACGTGAATTTTTCTTAAAATAAAGCTTGAGAGGTTTTCGATTCTTTGTTGATATATACTAAAAAGTTCCGTTTCTAATTTCGCACGATCCCTTACAACAGGGAAGGCTTTTAGTAGGGCAGTCTTGAAATTTTCGTAAGTATAGGTGGGACTTCCTGCTTGACACAAGAGACTTCTGCCTATACATTTGAACCAGTTAAGCGCTTGGCCCCTCAAAGCGCTGGTAGCTAAGGTAACTTTTTGAAACTCGTGCACGGGGTAGAGCATGAAGTGGTCATCCAATTTTTTGAAAAAACTGGTTACCGGTGAGTTTCCATTAAATGTTGCTTCTGGTTTCATCGAAGCGCGCATGGTCTGGACGATGTAACCAAATCCTTCCAGGGCGGCAGCTGGCATTTCTGGAGTCTGAGCCGTTTCTGCAGGCAGCACAGGTTCTTCTTGAAACTCGGCCATGGTTATTCTTCTTCGTTGGGCGCCACTATCAGGTTCAATGTTCCTTCTTACCTTCTTAGGGAACATGCAAGGACCTGACTCGGAACAGAGAGCTTACTAAAGCTATGTTCAAAACTGTGGGAAGTAAACAGGATACACAAGAAGGGTATACAAAACCCTTTATTTTTCTCTATTTACAAAAACTTCCGTACTTCGGAATACACCGACCCGCTACTTGGGGTCAAAACGTAAAAGTATAAAAATAAAACTAAACTCTAATTTAACTTTAGAATAATAAACGTAGAAGATTGGGATTGGCCTTATATTAACAGGAAGCGTATGTAGTACAGAGAACTGTGAACACTACAATACGTTTAAATTTATCAAGAGGATTAAAACCTCTGGCCTGGAAGGCAACAAGCAACTGTGTAACTTCTAAGTTAAGCGGCCTGCTTCGACTCACTGCTTCCTCTCTCTCGCTTGGCAAAAAACCACAACTTAAATACTTGGCGTTCGCCAGACAAACTTTGCATAAAAACCTTAACGCTATAATTCTGGCCGGAAGTAGAAAATAAGAAGTGATAGTAAAGATTTAAAATAAAATAAACGTTAGTAAAACTTAAGATCCTTACAAAGTAAGCAAAAGGCATTTATGAACGAAACAAGGAAACTGAATATGTAATTCATCAGTCATTTGTGAAGCAGAATTTTTAAAATTAGATTATTATTTATTTATTTGTATTTGTTGAATTTGTGCTATTACAATTTGACCTCTGAAATATAATGATGCTGAAATCAATCCCATAATTATAAATCAATCAATGAAGATAAAATATGCGCTTGTTTAAATTCTTTTTTAATATATTAAAAGCTTTTAAGTAATTTCTGATTTTTTAATATCCAAACTTAATATTGGTTTTAACTTCTCTGAGGAAACAATTGTAAATTATCAATAATGTTTTAATGTTTTGCAACTATTCATAAAATGTGTTAATAAACTTAAGGATATGAAAAGCGTGTATCAAAGCTTCTGACAAACAGACCTAATAGCATAAGTATCGAATACGAAAACGAGCATTTTGGCTAACATCCCTTTGGGCTAAAAATATTTAAAAACAGCATAGCTTTAGAATTTCTGATAGAGAATCTCGCGCGCTGGAGATAAAAATATTTTATTCCATACAGTTTGTTGTCACTGCTTACTTTGAAATGGTTGAGTTTCTTAATCAAAAGTTCGTTAAAGTTGGAAAAATATGAAATAGATAATGAAAATAATTAGAAATTCAAGATTCGGGCTTCCAAGTGCCCGTATTCGGGTGAAGGACTATGTTATTCGAAATTTGATGGCTCTCGCTATTTTTTCACAGTGAGAGAAACATACATTCATGCAGATTATTAATTATTTTATTTCTTGAAATATACTATAGGGGGATAATATTTAGTGGCAACAATTTGAAAACTGACACAACCCTTTAGAATGATTTGACGCAAAATGCTGTTTCGAGCCCTTCTGGGCTAATAGCTCTTTGGCCTGAAAAATGATGAATAATCTCAATCTCAAAGTATAAAAATAGCAAACTAATGAATTAATTAAGTTATTATGATTAATTAAGTTCATTAACATATATTAATTAAAGAATTAAGTTTACTATAATTTTCCTTTTCTACTAACAGGATTTTCACGATTATATTGCAGATGAAAATGCAAATTTTAGTACAATTTTTAAACTGGTTAGGCTTATAAAATGCCAATTTTTCATGTTCTTTTTTTTTTTTTTTTTTTTTTTCATGAGATATTTCACAGCTAGTTTTTTATTATAATGCATATAAAGGGCCTATTAAGATAATAGAACACATAACATTTTTTTAATTATGACGTAGGACCATCTTTAGCATGTACTATCGACAAGGAATAGAGTTATACATTTATAAACAGTTGTTAAGAAATCGTTTCCCTTTTTACTTCCTTGTAAATAAAGGAAGCATTGTAATCGCGAAAAATTTTCCGTATTATATTTCAAGGAAAATATCCATTTTGACCGCTTTCGAATCCATTCGAACGATTTCTTTGTCTGACATCTGCACGTACGGACAGAATAAAGAACTTCTTTTTTTCCAAAACAGATTGTAAAATGGATTCAGGAGGAAGTTTTTCGTGATACATATATTTCATGATGCGAGATACGTTTAAAAACATTAGCCAATGAATGTTGAAATTTTGTACATGGATCTACTGTAACATCTGCATGTGCGCCCCTTGGTGCACCAACTTCAACATATTTCTGTCCAAGGGACCAAAAGTTTAAATTTTTGCCCACCGAAAATTTTGTCTTTCTCTCGTTTGTCGAACTGCTTGTTTTGTCGCAGAAACTCTTAATTGCAAAAAAGAAAAAAAATCCGAAAGCTTTCAAATTTTATATTACGCCCAAAGAGTCGTTTTTTTTTTAAACATTTTGTGTGTTACCTATCTTTATTAACTATCATGTTCTTCGCACTTAAACCATAAAATTAAATTTAATAACAATATCACAAAATATTTAAAAGAGCATATCTTTAGAATTTCCGATACGCAGTCTCGCGCGCTGGAGATAAAAATGTCCTTTCCCTCCGTACAGTATTGCCATTGCTCGCTTTGAAATCGTTTAATTTCTTAATCAAAACTCATAAATGTTTTTAAAATATGAAATAGATAATTAAATAAATTCGAAATTCAAAATTTGGGCTTCTAGATGCCCATATTCAGGTGGAGACGTACGTTATTTAAAATTCGATGGATCTAAGTACCGTTGTTTTATCATAATGCGAGAAACATATATATATTTATGCAGATTCTTCATTATTTAATTTCTTTAAATATAATACACGACTCTAAGATTTGGCGGAAACAATTGAAAAAGTGATTCGCCGTTTATAGTGAATTAACGCAAAATGCCAAAACGAAATTAATAGCCCATCTGGGCGAATTGCCCCTTTGGGCTAAAAATTGTTTTTCTTGAACTGTTTTCAACTGTATTTGGTAATTTAGGATTTTCTGTATCTTACAATTTTTAATGAAGATATTTGAGTTTTTATTTATTTTTGCCTTGCCGTGAAGTGAGAACTGAATTGATTGAATAAGAAATATATCTCTTATGAGATTTGAGGAAATAAGTTTAAATGAGGTGTAGCAAAAAATGTGTGTAATTTAAGAGGCAGTACAATATAAGTCATATGGTGACCTATGGAAAAGTCGTCCAGAGAAACAGGAAAAATAAATATGAAACATTTTGAAAGTTTGTGTTAAATGACGAAATATAATGACGCAACGGAATGAAAAACAGTTTGTAATTCATGCTAACCGAAATTCGTGTTAACTAATAAAACTCCCTGTAAAATCACATATATCGCTGCCGGGAAGCATATTTCACAAGTGAACATCTGTGTAACCACCGAGGGAGTGCCTTCTAGGATGGATCAATGGGCATACAGTGTACCTTTCGATGCTTTAAGATTTAAGCAAGATGGTTGAAAATATTTTGCCACGCAATTTTTCTGTACAAAATAATTAAAGCTTTGTCGATTTCTTCTGAAAATCTTCATTGCAAAGTTCAAATATAAGCAATTGTGAAGATTTCACTGAAAGAATTTCAAATAAATATAAACACATGTTAGACACTCCGCAAAAATATCCATGTGAAATATTACTTAATAAAAGGTGAATAAGATGAATAAAGAAATATGTGATGAACATCTGTGCCCAAATGATATCTTTACATAAAACTGTGCATATGAGAAAACTATTTACACAAATCATATATGTAAATAGAAGTCAGCACTTTTTATTGCAATCTATATGAAAAAGATGTTCTATAGTAATAGCCAATGCAGAATTTTATTCAAAGTGAACTTTACTAATTTGCATTCGTATTCATTTAGTGTGTTAAATTTCACAGAACTGCCCACTCTTAAATATACCGTCTACACAAGAAATACTCATCAAACACTTTCAGTCCTTCTCATCTCAATTAAAAAAACTATAAACTTGAAATCTGTTAATCCACATGTGTTAGCAAATGCGTAATATTCGAGGCTAATTGTAGCGTAAGTTATTTTCTCGATGTAAAGAGCCATAATATGCCACGAACATTAATCCAAATAATAATGCGGGATAAAAATCGCGAAAGTGAAATGTCAGCTATGTGTCTTATAAGTTAAATAACTTTATACCAAAATACACTGATTTGTACATTAATGATACTTACCAAATGGAATCGAAGTTGAATTCTTCCAGTTCATTACCATCAGCGTCAAAATATTTATCTACTGTTAGACTATCATCTGTATCATGAGCAGACACAAAATTCGTCACGCTTCGGCAAGGGATACCAAGAGCTCTGCAAACTAAGCGATAAACATTTGTCAAGAAGTATAAAAATATTGTTGTTCAATAAATAAATTTAATAGTATGGCGATACAAACCCTTAATATATAATAGAAAAAATTTATCACTGTTTTTTTATAAAACATAATGTTATATACCTTGATGTTTCTTTCTTCACACTGTTTTCTCCGCAATGATTTTAAACATTTTCTATGCATATAATTTCACACACAGTAATTCTTTAAGACACTTTTCACGACGTGCGAAACATTCATTTATATACACAAATAGCAATAACTCGTTCAAAAATAAGCCAATTCGTATATTTGAATATGTTGTTAAATAAGAATTGCTGAGTTAAAGTGCAATAATCAAATTAGTGGCGTTGCAATAGAAATACGTCTTCTACGAGGAGCATGAAATTTCATTTTCAGAGCAAGCCTGCGCATTTCGCTGTGACACTGAGATAAGAAGTCGTCTGGTAAAGCCAATTTGAAATTACCTACCAGGCATCGTTTTCCCGAAGAACTGCGAGAGAGTTATTTGGAGACTACAAGCGAGACAAAGTCAGAGGAAAGTGGCCAGATGGCTAAATGTAAGCTCTTCTGTGGTTCATAGACTTTGGAAACAAATTCTGACCACAGATTTGGCATCCAGAAAGTTCATCCAAGGACAGCCAATCGCTACGACGAGCGCTGATGACTGATATTTGTTGTTATGCTCAAAGAATAAAACCTCAATTCCGACTCAACTCAAATACCCCTTTGGTGCAGCCACTGGAAGCTTGGTGTCAACATAAACCGTGAGTACAAGACTTCACGCAAAAGGTCTGTAAGCGTGGCCACTAGTCATTTGCGTACCTCTCATGTCACGTCACAGCAGGGAATGTTTGAAGAGGGCACGTTGACATGTCCACTGGATTGCTGATCAACGGAACTCTGTTCTCCTTACGCATGAGTCCAGGTTTAGCGGTTGATTTGGAGAGAACTTGGAACCCGTTATCATTCGTCAATGCATGCGGAGGAGGCAGTGTCTGTGTTTCGGGTGGTATCTGTATGGGTGGAAGCATTAACCTCCATGTCTTTCCACGTGGAACCACGAATGCTCAAGAGTATAGATATGACATCTGTGATGTTTATGTGCTCCTTATGCCGGGACCAACAGGTGATAATTTCCTAATACAGGACAACTACGCTAGACCACACAGGACTCGCATCCTGGATTATTATCTTTAGCAGCAAGCAATTCAGCGCATGGAGTGACCCGCTTGATCACCGAATCTGAATCTTATCGCGCAAGCTTGGGATGCTTTAGTGAGACATATAGCTGCTCCCAATTTTTCTCTTCAGACCCTTGTTACGCTTGCAAGAACAATGGCTCTCACTTCCTGTGGAACTGGTAGACTGCATAATTGACAGCATCGCACATCGCTGCATGCGTTGTATTGCTTCTAGGAGAGATCATACTCCATACTGAAGATAATTTTCCTATACCAAAGTGACACATTCGACCGTTTCCTTTTATACATATGCTAATTTTTATAACTTATAATTGTCTGGTAATTTCTTTTCATGTTACTTTGTACCTTACTATGTGTTGTATTTTGTAGGTCAGTTGCATTAACTTCTACATGTACTTTTTCTGTTTTTGAGTAACTGTCATTTTCCCTATAATCAATATGCTTGTTACATAAGTAAAAAAAAAAAAATCCTAGAAATTATCTTCATCCCGAATTGTGATTGTTGGTCCACCAATTTGGTTCTTTTCTTAAACTCCTTAAATTTCAACTGCGGGAAAAAAAAATGTTCACATGTAAAATGTATTACCAAATGAAGCGGCTATTGTTGTTGCAAAAATTCGTTATTGAGGGTATTTATCTTCTGACAAACACGTATAAAATTTAATCAAATCTACGTACATCTTAAATATCTATTTAAACTACTTAACTACTATCTTAAAAATTGTACATCTTAAAATATTTTATTAAAATTTATACAACCGTGTAAATTAATTAGCTTCATTTGTAGATTTTCTGGGGCATTACTCAAGTTTGTTTTTAATGATAATGAAAATAACCTAAAATTGGAGAAGACATCGTTAAAACCTTACTATTTCTTCAAATTCTTGTCATAATAGTATTACTTAATTGAAGGGAAATCTATTCGCAGACCGTCTAAATTTATGCCGCTATTGTTGCTATGATGAATGTCACTTGTACATTCTACAAAACAATACTTAAGAATACAAAAAAGTAGGAAGAAATCGCTTTTTTTTTTCTAAATTATTTTTGCTAACACTGCTTCAGTACTGTTCAACTTAACGAAAAACAGCTTATAAAGCCATTAGAATTTTTTGAAGCAGGAGACGTGAAAAGTGAGCAATGCCTCGTCGGGACTCGAACCTGGACCTCCGAATGTACTACCATTACACCACAAATGCGTTCAGAAAAGAGAAAGAAAATACCTTATGTACTCCCTCTTTTAAAGGAGGACTTGTAATTAGAGGACTCAGTCGCCAAACCCTGGTGGCGAAGAATCATCATCCACCACCTTTTAGTTCTTGCGCCGCTGTAGAGTTATTAGGACTTTGGAGCAGGAGACCTGAAAAATGAGCAATGCCCTCGCCGGGACTCGAATCTAGACCTCTTGAATACGCTTCGAGTGTATTACCGTTACACCACGAAGTCATGGAGTAAGGAGGGAGAAAATATCTTAGTTTCAGTGCAAAAAGCGATTCTTGTTGGGTAATACTTTAGTACTAAGTGAGGATATTTTCGACATTATTCGAGTATTTAAAAGATTTTTTTAAGTGATCGTACAACCCTTCTGCATGAAAGCATTGTTTTTTTTAAAGAAATTACAGCAGTAGCTAAAGTTCATGCTTTACGTAAACAATTTACGTATTACAATCGGTTATAAGATGTATGTCATCACAAAAGAGTCCTTCTTATCAAACTAGATAAAGAGAGTACAGATAAATTTTTCTCAAAATGGATGTCTTCTAAGTGAAAAAAAAGTCAATGCAAATAATATGCAGATAGAAAAAAAATGAAATAACAATCACCATAAATGTCCATTGTAAGCGAACCGTACTTTAAAAGCACTTAAAGAACGAGAACAAAACGCCTACTTTTATTTATCTAAGTGCTGCTTCTTAAGCATGACATACACTTACTTTTTCAAACAATTCTTAAAGATTTATTGCAATAACTTAGTCTGAATACTAAAACTCAGTACAACTTTTTTCCCTTTCTTGATCTCGTATTTCGAAAACAAGATGATAACGCAGGAAAGAAAATGTTGCATGTAAATTTTATTTTAAATTTGATTATCAGTTGTAATTTCAGCTAAGATGCCTTGCCGACTCTCGTAGTACTAAAACATACTTGAAGACTTAAATTACTTTAATGTTAGAAAAGGAAAGGCGGAGTATTACGTGTATTTGAATGACTGACTATTTATGCCTTTATCTCGACTTCATTTCTTTGAAGTTTAACGTGCCTTGGCATTTATTGACTAAGTAAAAATTAGCAAATATGAGGTAAATGAAGCTTGGCAATAGCTATAGCTTTACCAGTGAGCTCTACTTAAAGTATAATAAGTAACATTTAAAGCTGAGTCAACGTATATTAAGTAAGATTTAAAGCTGAGTCAGAAAACCTTTCAAATACCTAAATAAGTGCTAGTAACTATTGCTGAATGACAGTTTACCAGTTTTATAAGGTATTTCTCCTTCCTTCTTAGCGTGCTTTCGTTGTGTAGTAATCTGCATCCTGGGCGCGTATTCCAGAGGTCCGTGGTTCAATTCCCGGCGAAGACGTTGCTCATTTTTCATGACTTCAAAAAATATCTAATGTCTCTACAGGTTCACTGTATTTTAGTTTATATTTACCTTGTGAGGTTTATCTATTTATTTTTAACTAATAGTTATTTTTAAGTTAGCACTTTCCTATTACTCTCTTTTAAACCACGCCTTTCATGCCAGAATATAAATAAGGCAGCGAGCGTTTATTCAAATTAAGGTAGAAAGAAGTGTTATTTAAGCAAAAGTTTCGGAATTTATTTTTAGAGCGTCTCTGCCTATTCCAGGCCACGTTGTGCCGTGATTATTAGCGACTTGATTAGTGGCGTTGAGTGCTTCAAGCCATTCGGCCTTCTCTCGCCGGTTTTTTACAAATCAAAGCCTTGCCTGAGCGTTAAATTATCCTGTTAGCCATTAGGCTAGTCTACCACATTTTGAATTTTTTCATCGTTACGTATTTCTGGTAAGCCAGAAGTGCTTGGCTTGTGTAAATCCAAGTTGGGTAATTGCTAAGTTTGTGTTCGAATAAACACCCTTCTTCTGACTTTTGTTTTATTTCACAAGGCTAGAAGATAATTCTTCAGTAGACTTTTTTAAAGTCTATAGTGTATGTTCCCTAACAGAACTAGACTTGTAACCTTTTGTAGGTTATTTTTCACCAACAGAGTTTTAATTCTGCTTTAGTATCTTCCAGCGTTCTCGGAAAGTTTTCGTGTTGCTTAGCCAACTAGTGGAAATGAACAGTAAAGTCTATCAAGTGTTAGCTTAAGAGGTCGAAAAGTTAGATTTTTATAATATTATAAACATATATAAATTTTAAAATATAATATTGTACACAGAATGGAGTTAATTAAATGTCGCATCCTCAGTGTAACTTTTTTTTACTTATTATGTGCTCCACCCTTAGGCACTACACGAAAAGGAAGGTATGCCCCGTGGAGGTCTTTTAAGGGAAACTGGCTCGTATCCACGTTACACATGTGTAAAACCACGAAAACGCCCATGCAGCCAGCCCGTTCGCCAGAACTCGAACCCCCGACCGAAATACCAGTGTTCAGCTGCTTTTACCACTCGACCGCTGGTGGGCTTTCAATGTAACTTGGGAACCGTTATTCATTCTTTTGATTTTATTCATTATACCGATTCGATTACATTCATTTTATTTATTATACCTGTTTTATTTATTCTTCGGATTTTTTTTTTTTTTTTTTTTGTATTTAAAACATATTATTGTGTAAGAAGAAATGTATTTTTTACCCTAACCTGTTGTGCATACTCCAGAGAAAACCCAGCATTGTCCGTATCTCACGGGTTTCCCGCCACTGGACAGATATTGTTCAAGAATCGCAGAACTACCCGTCCAACTCCATGGAGCAGTGCCATCCTCATAGTTTCCAGACCAGTTGCCAATTAGCACACCGTTATCGTCATTGCTATTAACCTAAAATTATAATTCAATGAAATATTATATATCAAGCATTCGAAGCATCGATTTTTTTCAGTTTCAAAATTTTTGAAAAGATTGTATGAGTTTATTTTCTTTCATCTTTTTAAAATTAGCAAATTATTTTGCACTTACTGATTTTCGAAGCTTTTCTTTCGCTCAGTAATGGTGTTTGTCGCAATGGTCAAAAGTTCCTCATTGATTTTTAAATCCTTTCCTGATTAACTATCGAGTTCAAATTTTGTACACATTCTGTTTGTGGATAACAATATAATGTGGTCAAGCGAAATTTTCGAAATCTAGTTTAGAATTTTTTTAATATAATGTTTAAAAGATTTTTTGCACATATCTTCGCTAAACGGAGAAACTAAAAGTTTTGGAATTTTACTGTTTGCACCATCGTATACAGAGAAAAAAAATCTTTAAATGAAGTTCAAATGAGATTTTTAACATAATTTCTAAAGTTTCGATAAAATCGCCAAATTTTTTTAAGCGCTGGTGTAACAGAATTGTTGGAAGCAGAAAAGTGATTATTCATTGTTGAAAAACGATGTTTCGATTGAATAATTTGATTGATAACGTGTCATTGACTCAAAAGAGATGAAAATAAAAAAGAATTAAAAATATCTCATGAAATAATTCATGAACTGGAAGTTGAAATATAATTTAATGTGAGCAACAGATTAAATGACTCTCTTTATAATTCATTAATAACTTTTTCTAGCTTGAGTTACATTATGAAAGAAAAAAAAAGTCGGTAACTTAGCAAAACTTAATTTTTTGCTGTCTTATGTTTCTAAGAAAAAGAGACTAAACGTATTTCGAGATAAAAGGAATTCTTCTTTTTCATTAGTAAAATTTGAGTAGTGTAGTTTTTCTATTCAACAAAAAGTATAGGGGCTACTCAGAATAGCTAAATATTTTGCTTAGAATATCTGTAAATTTATATCATGGTTCTAGCAATAAATAAGAATTTGGAAAATAGTATTTTGCAGTTTAATGAAACATACTCACGTTTTAAAAAATTACATTAGACAGGCCATTTCCATTACAGTTAAGTCAATATTGCAGATGCGCATGATAATATCGCATAGCACACGGCTACAGTTCTACGGCTACAGTTCGAGAAATTTCACGCATTAAGTATCTGAAGTTTACAGATGTAGTAGATTTATTGGCTTTGGATTTGATACATTAAAATAGATTCAAATCTGAATCGAACGATCCAGACTGCTAAGTCAGTTGGCTGAACGATATGAAGAATATTCCTGTTTACCTTTGCAGTGTATATAGCAAACACCGTTCTCTTAAAACTAGGGTATGGCATAACACCGTCTTATTGAAATCAAACGTCAGCAGAAGATATTTCGCTGTGTTGCATTGAATTATACAAAATTTCTACGCACAGCTGCGAAATTGCATTAACTGTAGTTTTTAAGACGTAAAAAAAAATCTCAAGAAATTATCATGCAATTTCTTTCTTAACAATACCAGTGTGTAACCTTGCCCTATTCTCTAGTAATATTGTCATAAAAACGTTAGGTAAAATTCACCTTCATGGCTGCCCTATTTAAAGAAATTTACGTTTCATACTCCAGCAAAAGAAAGCTATCAATATTCAACTCCATATCCTGTTTACTTGTAGGGCTGTTCTTAAGGTATGTAATAAACTACGTTTAGGACACATCTGCTAAATATACCAATAAATATCTTTAAGAAATTACTAAAAATGTAACTTTGAACAGATTAAACTGTACAATTAAAATATTCGTACCCTGATGCGTTATAGGTCATGCTTACCATAGCCGATATAGCACGCACAACTTTCACCGGGTTTCCTCTTGAAGAGTAGTCTAAACCTGACCTTTCTAGAAGAAATACACTAGCTGGTAATACAGCATCTGAAAACTGAATACATCACAAGTTTTAAAGCAATCTGCATACACATAATGTTTATTAGTCTAATGATAATTAAACTATTTACAAAATGTTTTTAAAAGCTGTAAAACATATTTAATTAATGAAGCATAAATTATATCTATCAAGGAATATAGGCATAATGGCAGTGTCAGTAAGATATTCTGTAAGGATCTTAAGTTTTACTAACGTTTATTTTATTTTAAATCTTTACTATCACTTCTTATTTTCTACTTCCGGCCAGAATTATAAGCGTTAAGGTTTTTATGCAGAGTTTGTCTGGCGAACGCCAAGTATTTAAGTTGTGGCTTTTTGCCAAGCGAGAGAGAGGAAGCAGTCAGTCGAAGCAGGCCGCTTACCTTAGAAGTTACGCAGTTGCTTGTTGCCTTCCAGGCCAGAGGTTTTAATCCTCTTGATAAATTTTAAACGTATTGTAGTGTTCACAGTTCTCTGTACTACATACGCTTCCTGTTAATATAAGGCCAATCTTCCACGTTTATTATTCTAAAGTTAAATTAGAGTTTAGTTTTATTTTTATACTTTTAAGTTTTGACCCCAAGTAGCGGGTCGGTGTTTTCCGAAGTACGGAAGTCATTGTAAATAGAGAAAAATAAAGGGTTTTGTATACCCTTCTTGTGTATCCTGTTTACTTCCCACAGTTTTGAACATAGCTTTAGTAAGCTCTCTGTTCCGAGTCAGGTCCTTGCATGTTCCCGAAGAAGGTTAGAAGGAACAATTGACCCCGATAGTGGCGCCCAACGAAGAAGAATAACCATGGCCGAGTTTCAAGAAGAACCTGTGCTGCCTGCAGAAACGGCTCAGACTCCAGAAATGCCAGCTACCGCCCTGGAAGGATTTGGTTACATCGTCCAGACCATGCGCGCTTCGATGAAACCAAAAGCAACATTTAATGGAAACTCACCGGTAACCAGTTTTTTTGGAAAAATTGGATGACCACTTCATGCTCTACCCCGTGCACGAATTTCAAAAAGTTACCTTAGCTACCAGCGCTTTGAGGGGCCAAGCGCTTAATTGGTTCAAATGTATAGGCAGAAGTCTCTTGGGTCAAGCAGGAAGTCCCACCTATACTTACGAGAATTTGAAGACTGCCCTACTAAAAGCCTTCCCTGTTGTAAGGGATCGTGCGAAATTAGAAACGGAACTTTTTAGTATATATCAACAAAGAATCGAAAACCTCTCAAGCTTTATTTTAAGAAAAATTCACGTCTTCAAACACTTGTATGGAAACCGTCCGGATCCTGAAATAATTCAAGTGATTTTGCCGAGGTTACTGCCCCAAGTGCAAGACTTTATTGAATTGAGAAATCCGACTACACTGGAAAAGTTATTTGAGCTAGCAATCCAGTTTGAAAGTAGAAGAACGGCGGACGTCGAAAGAAGACGCCAATATCAACAGCGAGACCGATTTGGTACGCCAAGACTACAGCAAACTCAAGCACACGGCTACGGAGGCAAAGCGAATCAGTGGGCCAGTGGGCAAGGAAACCCGAGCATTCAAAAACAGCCGGCGAACGTCGACAGTTCAATAGCAACCCAGGAAAAAAGTCTCAAGGCCAGTGGAAAAAGAAGGAAAGCATGGAAACAAAAAAGGATTTAAACTAAAACGGATTTCTGCTGACGGGAGGGTGCGGAAATCCGAAGGCCACGAAAACCCCTCTTCCTTCAAGTTAAATACAGTAATGGTGAAAAATTTGACTCTTCCGAAGATTGAAGTGTTGGTGAATAATATCCCAGCCACCGCACTCCTGGATACAGGCGCGCAGTGTTCCTGTGTGGCAGAAGATTTTTTTAGGAAATATTTTCGCAAATACCGCATATATAATTCGGATAATACGACAGTGTTAGCGGCGCAAGGAGAAAAATGTAAGTGCATAGGTAAAGTACCGTTGTATATCCGTATCAAGGACGAACAAGTAAAGGTGATGTTTTTTATAGTAAAGAATCTGCAAGCACATATAATCTTAGGAATAGATTTTCTTTCAGTCGCACAAGCAACACTAGATTTTAATGAAGCGTCCCTTAAGCTGACAATGAAACCAGTTCATGCAGAAAAGGCTGAACCGCCGATGTTAAAACTTGACCACCTCCCTAATGACAAGCAAGGAAGAATCCGACAAGTGGTAAGTGAATTTGCTTCGTTATTTAGTGATATTCCAGGATTTACTCAGGTTACTAACCACAGTATTGACACCGGAGATGCAATGCCAGTTCGTCAAAAACCATACCGGTATGATAAGAATAAGGAAAAAATTATAGAATGGCATATTACCGATATGCTACGTAAAAAGATCATAACGCCCATCTCAAGTAGTTATGCTAGCCCGGTGGTTTTATGTAAGAAAAATAATGACTATACTTTGACGCATCCAAAAAGGTGGAGATTCGCTATTGATTACCGTAAATTAAACTCCATAACTAAATATCCGGTATATCCGTTACCGATCATTGAAGAAATTCTAAGGAACATAAAATCAAGCAAATTTATGACGACTTTAGACTTAACGACTGGTTATTTTCAAATAGGGGTTAGGCCTGAGGACGTGCCTAAGACTCCTTTTATAACCAAGTCTGGCACTTATGCATTTTTGCGTATGCCGTTTGGCCTTTCAGGGGCCCCGGCAACATTTCAGCGATGCATGGACATTGTGTTAAGACCTGTTCTTGGAAAGTCCACATTTATCTATTTAGACGATATCATTATTACTAGTGATAATCTCGACCAACATGTACAGGATTTAAGACAGGTGTTTTCTTTATTAAATGAGGCCGGTCTAAAAGTTAATGTCGAAAAGTGCAAATTTGCAGCCCCTGAATTAAAATATTTAGGTTACAAGATATCTCAGAAAGGAATAGAGACAGACGATTCAAAAATAATTGCTGTACAAAAGTATCCGACTCCAAACACGGCAAAGAAGCTCTCTTCTTTTCTAGGACTTTGTTCATATTATAGGTCCTTTATAAAAGATTTTGCATCTATCGCTGAGCCATTGTTAAAATTAAAAAGGAAAAAGGCAAGATTCTCGTGGACGGCCGAAGCCAATAGTGCTTTCGAAAAATTAAAACAAGCATTAACGCAAGCCCCTGTGTTGAAATTTCCTGGAAAGGATGAGAATTTAGAAATTTCAGCGGATGCTTCGGATTATGCGGTAGGAACGGTACTTTCGCAAAATCAGCAGCCCGTGGCATTTTTTAGCCGAACTTTAAATCAAACATAAAGAAACTATTCCGCGACCGAGAGAGAGGCACTTGCAGTTCTGTTAGCAGTGCAAAAGTTCCAAGTCTATTTTGGAAAGGCGCCGATAACAGTGTACTCTGATCATGCGGCGGTAACTAGATTGTACTCAGGGAAAAACTTATCCCCAAGGTTAATAAGATGGGCACTCAAGCTGCAAGAATATAATCTGGTAATCAAGCATACCCCCGGAAAGGAAAATATGGTAGCAGATGCCCTATCAAGATTTAAAATAGATGAACAAGGTAATACCGTAAAGGTGGCAATGCTCACAGCATGTACAATAAATTACCGAGAAACTGTAATAACCGAACTGGGTAAGGATCCTGAGTTTGGAAGCATTTATGAGTATTTGAAGGATCCTGAAAATTTTAGCCACCAAGATATTGTGGCGATAAGAAATAGGGCGGCTCATTACGAACTAATAGATGGTCTATTATTCTATACAAAAACTACGAATTCCAACAACGAATTTCGACCTGTTATCCCAGCTAGTCTTAGATTAAATATCCTGCAGGAACTCCATGACAGCCCTTCAGCTTCTCATGCTGGTATTCGAAAAACTATCCAACGCGTACGCGAGGCAGTCTACTTTCCTGAACTGCAAAAGTTAACAAGGGCGTATGTCCAGTCCTGCCCAACATGTCAAGCAGTTAATTATATTAATTTCCGCCCGGGCGGGTTTCTAAATAGTATTAAATCCGAATTTCCAAATGAAATAACTAGCATCGATTTATTGGGCCCTTTCCCAAAAAGTCAGTTAAATAAAAATCGCTATCTCCTTGTTATGGTTGATCATTTTAGTAAATGGACCGAAATTGTTCCCTTAAAACGAGCCTCCGCGAAATTAGTTACTGATTCTATTTTAAATAAATATATTTTAAAATACGGGGCGCCCCTAAAAGTTATATCGGATAATGGTCCTCAATTTGTAAGTAATATATTTGAAGACATGTGCCAAAAACTGGGCATACGTCATTTAAAAATGGTCCCGTATCGGCCGCAATCAAATATAGCTGAACGGGTCAATAGAAATATAGTGAAAATTATCCGTAGTTATGTTAAAAATTTTCATAAAAGCTGGGATAACTATGTCAATGAATTTTTTTTCGCCCTTAGGACCGCAAAACATGATACAACGGGCAAAACTCCTGCTGAGTTATTTTTAGGCAGGAAGATTATAACGCCGTTAGATAAATTATTTTATGTGCAACAAAGAGCCCCAGAATTTAAAATGGGTGATATAGAAAAACTAATAAAAGAAGCAAAAAAGAATACGGAAGTAGCCCAAAGAAAACAGAAGCTCTATTATGATTTGAAACGACGGGGAGTAACTTATAAAGTAGGGGATGAAGTTTTAAAAATTAAGCATTCACTTTCTTCAGCACCAGAAGATAAGACTGCCAAATTTTTTCCACGATTTGAAGGACCATATGTTATAGAAAAAATAACTCACGCTGTAGTAGTGTTAAAAGCCAGAAATGGTGAAACCTGCTCCGCAAACATTGATCAAATCAAACCCTACTTCAATCGTAATAAAATGCAAATATTTTCAGATCTTTTGCAGGATCCGGCACGGCAGACACCGCAGGCACAAGCTCCAGAGGTGGAAAAACGACAAGTACAAGGGAAAGCCATTAAGAGGCAGGAGCAAGTGAAAAGAAAATTTCCCCGCCGAAAAATTGAAGGTAGCAAGAAAAAGAAGCCGTTCCACCGTCCACAAAAGAGAGTTCACGAACACCCCCAGAATGAAGAAGGGAGAAGGACGACGGATGTGAAGAGAAGCAGGAGAAATGACGGCAACTATAACCCGGCTCTAAAACGGAAGATGTAGTCATCCGACAGGACTCTCCGCAGCAAATGTCGCCGAACTGCAGAAGGGCCATCAGCGGCGGAGGAAAAGTTACAAGGAAAATTTGAACGGCCAGCAACGAGGTCCAAGCAGGAACACGACAGAAGGTTCCCGGTTCCGCCAAGACCAGCTGCCATCAAACGGCCAAGACCACAAGCAGAAGAGAAAAAGAAGGTATTCAAGGGTGACCGAACTGGTGAAAAAAGGAAGCTTCCAGAGGAAGGCACTGAAGGGTGAGCCCGTACAAGAAGGAGGATAAATCAAACAACTATCTGCAATACCTTTAAGGACTGGGCCCAGAAACGGATGTCCGAATATCACAAAGATAAGTAAAATTTTATGTTACTTTGCAAACTTAAGTTAATCTTTCATTCTTACTGCAAGTGGCAGATTTCAAGAAGTTTTACCTCATGCGAGGTCTACCTTTATCGCCAAAAGGGCGAGAAATGAGTTGTGACCGATTTTGGTATTATGTTTTTCAATTACTCGCGCGTAAAACTAAAGTTGATGTATAATAGCGTTGTGTAAAGACTTAAATATTGTAAAAAGTTATTGTATAAATTTTATTTAAAACATTCTAGCAGGAAAGAAGTTTAGTCTGAACGACTTTTTGAAATGTATTATTTCAATGTAGAAAGAATTGGCACTTGCTTTGAAAAGAATAGAAGTTAACAATGTACTACTAATGTATGTTTTCAAATGTGTAAAATTAACGGCTTGTTGATATGTTCTTATATACAATGTGAACTGTTATTTTAAATGTTAAGAAATACCGTGATATGGTAAAAGTGAATGTTAAATTTTTTTTTATTCGTGTGACTGTAAAAAGACTAAAAATAATGGTGAATATGTGTTAAAGGTTGAATGATGTAGTTAGGCTCTCTGACGCTACACTTCAGAGTTAGACGCTTTCAGAATAGTACCTCAGGGTTTAGAGTTGGAATTAGGGTGTGTTACGAGGTCTTGGCATGTTGAATTTTAACACGTTAGTGTTTTGATTGTAGGAGGAAGTGTGGAACACGTAGACAGAAACACATTCGTGTTTGGTGTTTTTTTACAACACATGTCAGAGAGCACGGGGAGAGATAGTTAAAATAGTCATGAATGAAATAAGAATGTTAAGAGAAATATAATTATACATGTTACTTGCCATTTCATTGTGTAACATTTCATTAAACTAGTTTTCCTTCCAGATCTCTGGAAGGAAACAGAATTGAATAAAAGCTCCTGTTTAGTTGCAGTACAGATGAAAAAAATTGTGTATCCTGGGAGCTGCTATTGTAAAAACAAATTTCTTTCTTTTAAATTTCTAGTTTCTAGCGAAAAATATTTGTAAAAGATTGGATTCGCGTTAGATTCTAGAGCTAAAAGTTTTCAACAAGGTCGTTTTAAACCTCAGTTTCAAACTAATTAACTCTGGCGGGAAGTATGTAAGGATCTTAAGTTTTACTAACGTTTATTTTATTTTAAATCTTTACTATCACTTCTTACTTTCTACTTCCGGCCAGAATTATAAGTGTTAAGGTTTTTATGCAAAGTTTGTCTGGCGAACGCCAAGTATTTAAGTTGTGGCTTTTTGCCAAGCGAGAGAGAGGAAGCAGTCAGTCGAAGCAGGCCGCTTACCTTAGAAGTTACGCAGTTGCTTGTTGCCTTCCAGGCCAGAGGTTTTAATCCTCTTGATAAATTTTAAACGTATTGTAGTGTTCACAGTTCTCTGTACTACATACGCTTCCTGTTAATATAAGGCCAATCTTCCACGTTTATTATTCTAAAGTTAAATTAGAGTTTAGTTTTATTTTTATACTTTTACGTTTTGACCCCAAGTAGCGGGTCGGTGTATTCCGAAGTACGGAAGTCATTGTATATAGAGAAAAATAAAGGGTTTTGTACACCCTTCGTTTGTATCCTGTCTACTTACCACAATTAGTGAACATAGCTTTAGTAAGCTCTCTGTTCCGAGTCAGGTCCTTGCATGTTCCCGAAGAAGGTTAGAAGGAACAATTGACCCTGATAATTCATATACGAAGTGTACTAATTGAGACATGTAAATCCGTAATAAATACATTGATGTTCTTGTTGTATCTACAATAAAGCCTATTCAAACACTGCCATGGACGAAGGTGACAGCCTGCAAAGTGTTATCATTGTAGAGGTTTGGTCTCATAAACAAGACCCCCAATTTTTAGCAATTCAGCAAGGATGCCCGGACAATAAAAAATATGTGCAGTTGTCAGGTCTGTGTCCGGGCAGTCATCACAGTTTCTGCAGGTTTTCCTACCTGCCAATTATGAATCCTCTGTGATAGCCAGTTCTAAGTCTAACAGTGATTTCAGTTATACGTCGATCTCCCTTGATGTTATGGAGGTAGTGCTTTACTGGAACTGAAAGTTACTGCTATCCGTATTTGGCTATGGCATTTGCGTCCGCGAGGGTTACATTTACTCCATTATTATTGTTGAGATTTCTAGGTCCTTTTGATAGTTTATCTGCTTTCTCGTTACCTGTGATGTTGACATGTGCTGGCAACTATAAAAGAATGCAGACCTTATCTAGCGTTTTAAGCTCGTTAGGCGAAAGTGTATCCTGATGGTGATCAGGGCACTTCTACCAGGATTGCCTTTGCTTCACAGAAGATAATGATTCCTTTTGCTCACTCAGAAATGGGAAAGGATACGTAAAGTGCCAGAAGCTCACAAGTCAAGTTAGAGACTATGGCTCCGGTGTCAATTTTTTGTTCATAAGTAGTATCCCTTGAACTAATCAGAAGTACTTCAGAACCTCCGCTACTGATTGTCTCATCAGATGAATCATCTGTATAAGAGGAGTACAAAGCCCCCTTTTGGATACTATTCAACGCTCCTGATCCTTTTCGCTTTAATAATATCAATCAATTTCTTTTTATTGCATATCTCTAGTAGGTTGAGAACTATTTTAGAGTTTATAGGAAGCCTAGAAGGAAATGCTGACTCTTAAAAGATGAAAAATTAGTTGGGATCGAGGCCGAAAATTGCTCTAATATCGTTACTAAATTGCATAGGAGATGATCTTTTCAGTCTAGTGCTGCCATCATAGTTTTCAAAGGTAATCTGCAATAAATATATTGCAGATTTAAATAGGCAAATAAACATATTGCAGATTTAAATAGCTGCAACAAAAATATTCTTGCCTTCTCATGAAGATTTCTAAAGATACTGCAGTAAGATGCTCTGTGAAATAGGAGTTTTCTATTTCAAAATATGTGTCAGGAAATTCAAAAACAGCACAACAAAACACATGCTTAAAGCAATAAACCACGAGTGATAGAAGTTATAATAAATTGTCACACTAAAGAATGAGATTGTTTCTTTAGATTAATAATATTGCACAAGTGCAAATGAGTACCAAGTTACGTTTTTACGTACGGCATTATAGGGAAGCACCATACTACAACTTTCTAAGTCTGTAAACGTTTTGGTGATAGAAAACTCATCTAAAGTTTTAAAAAAGTACTTTTCGAAATTTCAGCAAGTTCGAAAGATTTCGAAATGCATTAAAGAAATAATTATATATGATCATATAGAAGTAAAAACATTAAAATATAAAATAAATCAGTAAAAATATGTTTTCAAATGTTTTTTTGTACTTTCTTGAAGGTAGTACAAGTATTGAGAAAAAATTTATTTTATCGTTTTACTATGACTGTTAGCACAAAACAATAATACCTAAATATGCAATGTCATTACGTTTTTATAATAATAACAAAACATTAAATGCGATGAAAAAAATCAGATGACTTGTAAAAGGTTTATATAGTATGTCAGATGCTAAACTGTGATGAAGTTTTGTGCTCATTGCTTTATTCTGCAAAACTTTATAGCTAAAATAACTAGAAACGAAGATAACGTATTTTATGAAATTATTAAAGGCTGTGCAAACTGATCTAACAATAGAAAATTTTGAGTTTAGTTTATTTACACAATAAAAACTCACAACTAATAACTACAACTGCCTAAGAAATTTCAAATGACATTGATAACACGAGGTCCCATCAAGATGGTCCAAACTCTGTACAGCTAGATTCCTCGCTTGGAATACATAAAAAATGCCCCAAAACTGTACCTGTAAGACCCACAGTTTTCGAGATAAATGCAAAATAAAAGCATGATGTCATATGCGTCATATCGCCTATGGTTCGAGCATGATGGAACTCCAGCGCATTTCAGCTCTCTCGTATGTGATTTGCTGGATATGGAATACTCAGACTGCTGGATTAGACGTGGGATTCAGGTTTTATGGCCGCTAGGGTCGCTATATCTGACACCTTTGGATTTCTTCCTATTGGGGGGGGCATATGAAGGAATTCGTTTATCAAGACCTAGTTACTACAACAACATATTGGCATTCTCCGTTACGTGAATCATTTGTCACACTACGGGGCCCCCACTCCTTAGAACCAGGCGCAGAGGTTCATCCTCCGCTCTGGCCCCTCAGAGAGGGAGGCGCACCGCCCAGGTAGTCACCCGGAACGGCACTGGTAGTTATTTGTTACCTACCAGTCGCTCGGGCAGCCCGTCGCAGGGTCATTTCCCGACGTACCCGGGGGAAAACCCCCGGGCTACTACTTCCACGCCGCGCTAGGACGTGCCAGACCCCGAGGCCGGCCAATAAATGACCTTTCCCAGGGCTTTCAGAACCACCAAGTTCATAAATTTTATACCCACGTGACCGAGACTGCCTAGGTACAGATCCGAGCCAGTAGCTTCGCAGAATTCTCTACGTCGACCTCCGGGGGAGGGAACCTAGTTACTACAGAAAGCAACTTAGTTTCTCGATTTCACGCTGCGTGTACTTTGATGAATGCCATGCTGCTACTTTGATATATGACAGCCACTCCACGGCCCACGCATGCATGATTCGGTATGAGCGGCGGGCCGTTTTGAATATCTTCCTATGTAAACGTATGCGATGTTCTACACCAGATGGGGGACCTGCAGAATTTGGGCTATTTTAATGGGACACCCTGTAGAGTATAATGATACATTTCTGTCTGATCAGATACTTCTGTTCCAAAGAAATTTATTTTATAATACGAGAACGTTTTCTAATTAAATTTATAGCTAATCTTTAAACTTATTCAATTAGAACAAATCTTATTTGATTGTTCGAATTCATATAAAATGCACTCTGTAAAACACTTGAAATGATTTTAAGTGATTAAAACTTACTTGAACATTTTTATAATTTCAAGGGGAATTTCGTGACAAATTAAATTTAAAATAAGAGTTTCAGATATCAACATTATAATCTGGCACTATCTATTGGAAATGAAAAAGAAAGAATTTTTATTGCAAATTTTTACATTAATTTACGCCGATATACAGATAGTTAACATATTATCATAAACTGCACAATGAGATATGTCAAAATGTTGAAATTTTTACTATTATAATTAGCGCAGTTTGTAGAATTAAGAAGAATAACGAAACATCGCGTGCAGTTAATTATATTTTGATAAATGTATTATAATTATAATCATATTTTTACAATCTGAGTGGATATATTCGCAAATAGTTAAATGAAAACGTAAACTTTTGTGATAGTATCGTCGATATTTGATTGTAAATCTTACCTGTCCAAAAACCCAAGGTCGTCCGACTGGTTTGTTATAAGATCCAACATAAATTTTTCCCACATCGCTCAGAACGTACTCCTGTCGGGATCTGCTGTCTTCCATGTACACAGGATCATCTGCATAGACAAAAATAATAATAATAATAATAATAATAATAATAATAATAAAAAAAGAGATTACGTTTCCTTTTTTGTGTTATTGTTTCATTCAAATAAAAGAATCTAATGAAAAATTTTCAGTTAAAGGTATAAGGCGTTCATGATTTAACATACATTGGTTTATTTGCAAGAAAATAAGAGAATGCCAAATTTTCTAGTAGCTTTGAAACCCGATCGGAAAAGCAACTGGCCGAAAGCCGATATTTATGTGTTTTAAAGTAAAACATTGTAAATTTAAAGAAATTTCAAGTAAGGTTCATTATTTTTTTATCGAGATCTTTATTTATTTTTCAGTATTTTTTTATTATTTACTCTTTCATCATATTTACAAAATTAACGACTGTTGCTAGCCATATGCTTCTCATCATCAGTTAAATTTTTCCATCCTTTGCTGTTTTTGTTTCAATTCCATCTGCCCAGGAGAATATGAATTTAATGAAGATTTTTAGAAGACGCAACCTATTAAGAAGGATTATTAAGTACTGGATTTCTCAGAGTGTGAAATTCTTACTGATCTGGATACACTTTTATTTACCCGTTAATGAATTCAGTAGTCAGTTAAGTAATCTGACACATACCTGTAGTGGAAAGCTTGCTAGTCGTAGAAATCTTAGTGTAGTCGTAGAAAATATACCAATGAAAGCTTTAATTAACGTAAAACGAAATTTCATATTTATATTTTAAATGTATTTTTATACATTAAAATTAATTTAACATAGCGCATATTTACCGTTTAAAATTTATTGTTTAACTGTCTAATTATTATTATCATTAATGTTACTAGTCGAATTTTCTGGAGTTTATTAGTGCTATACTCATTGGTTTAGTATTAAGCTATACTTAAGCCTAAATAGTTTATGATAATACTGCAGCTGAAGAAGAAGGTTCTATATTCAGTCGTTCGAAACTAGTCCCGCAAATTTATTAAATTACTCTGATTCATGCTGCCTTAATATAATTACCAATAATTCACATCTTATTGAATTGTTTAAAATAAGTCCAGATTTCTGCATTTACTGTACCTGTAGAATAGACTATCAATTCAAATATTGAAGGTATTTTTATTTTCTATGAGTGTTTCTTTTTCATTAGTAATAATTCGGATGCAACTTCCAAGATATTTACATAGATTATCAATTTTACGAATTTATTTATGAACGACTGTGAAGGATAAAGGATTGTTCAATCTCCTATTACCCGTCTGTTAATAAACATTTCTGTAACACTGTTGTCTACAATTATTAATCCATGCTAAAACGTTGGGTATTTTAGTGTAGTCGCTAAGTCTAAGCGATCTTTAAAAGATTTTTAATGCATTTCTTTCTTCTCTCAGCTCCTCCCCCCCCCCCACATACAAGAAACTCACTCAATTTAAGAACAAATTAGTGTTTTAATTATCTTTATTTTTGTAAACTTACTTAATTATTTTATAAAATGTCTGGATTTAAATGCCATTTTAAAGAAGGACACTACTGAGAGAATTTTGGATCAGAATATGAATGTGTATTGTTTCGATAATAAATAGCATAAGATTTCAAAGTGAAAAATTTCAAGACTTTTTCAAGTCTTCAGACTGCTCAATTTTGTTAACCTGAAAACAATCTGAAGTAGAATCATTTTGTAAATGTCAAATTGAAAGGAAAGAATGTTTTTGCTCAGTTCTTTTAAACCGATTTAATTTCTGGAAAAGTGATTCATCATTTGCTTCATTTCAAGCTGTCATAGGAACTGAATATTCAACAGGAACTTGAAGGTTCATACACATTAACGACACTGCTGCTTTGTATATAGATTTCAAAAGCACTTAAGTTTTATACTTTACAACTGCACTAAATATTTTCTTATCTCCAAGCTGGATTACAGATTTGCACGACGTTTTATCTTCTTTTTCCAACTACCCAAGTGGGAAAATGGTTAGTGACTCTGACTGCCACACCGAAGGGCCCGGGTTCGAATCCCAGAGAAGGCATAGATGTAAATTGTCTGTCCCTTCCATAGGAGGTAACGGTGGCAGCTTATTAGGTGCCTCCATAATAACATGACCACCAGTTCCCTCCTTAGTAGGGGAGAAAGACTAAGACGACTAATGCCCGACATTAAAAAAAAAAAAAAAAAAGCTTTTCCAAACTCATAATGGAACCTTTCTTTATTTCATATTTAATTATATGGCGAGCAGAAATAAAATAACGATATTTGAAAAATTAGAAAAATGTCATGTCGGAAATGAAACTACGGTACACAAAATATAAATATGTTTGCAGTATCTATAGCAGAGTGGTCTGTTGTTACTCATTAATCATCCAAAATAAGCTTCTCATTTATTAGCAACACACGCTGTGCATATGTACGTTGTTTACAATCATTACAGTAATTAGAACAAAATTGCTGACTTTATTAACGGATGATAACCAACTGATCACCGAACGCCAGGATCAAACTAACTTTCTTATTTACACATAAAATACCCTTATTCTTCAAGATAACTCTTATGATGAGGAGGCACTACAATATTTAGGGATTTTATTTTTGATAGATCGGCTTTACAATTTACAAATACACTTACAACTTCTGTGATGTGAAGTAACCTAAGCTTACCCTCTAACAGATGTCTACAGAAGTTACTGGAAAATGTGGGGAGCTATCGCTCCTAATGTTATTTAATTGCATGCCAAATATGCAATATAAGCGACTTGCTTTGACGCTAAGAAACAGATTATTTGCAAGAATAGCCTAAGTTTTATACTTAGAACACCCGAGTCAAGATCTGATGTACTTAAAATAACCACACACAGTCAGTATCCCTCAGTATCTCCTTCACAGCTACTGCAAGCGACATACGCAGGTCAGACGCAGCAATGTGGTGCAAGTTCCGACGTGTTCATAGTTAAGATTATTATCTTATTTTTAAACTATGCCACTTGCTATTCAATTTGTATAATCTTCCTGTCCGAGCCAAGAAGAAGTGGGATATAATTTAACTTTAAGACTAACTGTTTGCAAGTAGATGGATAACTATGCACACTTTGTTATTGAAAGTCACAAATATTTGTGAACGATGTTAATAAGTTAAGGAATATACATCCGGCTTATAAAATAATAAATGTTGTGTTATTTTTAGTAGCAGTTTCTTAGTTTTAATTGAACTTCTGTTTCTTTTTTCGCTTCCCACCACAGTACGGAGAAAGACGTGTAGAGTGTAGAAATGAGTGAATAATCAAACTATGCAAATTTTCCGACTCTTTACGTCCTTCAGTCACCATAAACCGATAAGATGGCCAGTTCTGACAGGAATTTTCCAATAGAAATGTCAACTGATAGCCAATGCCGCCTAAACTTGGCAATTATGTCCAGAAGTTGATGTACATAGTGGAATTAGAAGTTGATGTACATAGTGGCTTAGCTTGTGCAGTTAAAATGGCGAATGAAATCCATCCAAAACTCCATTGAGTTCACATTAAATGAGACAAGAGAAATTTGTTTTATTTATACCTTAGTGCTAACTTAATCAGTATGTTGCAAAATTTTAAAGATGCTAATACATTTCATTCTATACTTCATTTCAAACAGCTAATACATTTCATTTCAAATAGTCCTATTATATATTTCTAACACTTATCACATCTTGTTGAAATTTTCTCTTTGAATGTAAAACACAGAACAGAAAATATTTCAAAATTTGAAATGATTTAAAAAAAGTGCCGCCTCGGTCCTTCAACTTATAAAGGGTCTTGCTTCATCCGTGTTCGAAAAATTTAAAAATCTTATATGAATGTCTGAGTATATTAATAACCGAACGCTTAAATGCGCTAAGACTTCATTAGCAAAATAATCCTCCTCCCTTTCCATTTGGTATATCTGATGACAGTAGGATATAAAATGCCACTATTCCAATACACGTTACACGTGGGGAAAACTACGAAAACATCCATGCAGCCAGCCCGTTCACGGGATTCGTACCTCGAACCGAACTACCAGTGTTCAGCGACTTTACCGCTCGGCCGCTGGTGGGTCCCTCTCAAGGGAGTTTGCTAGTATGGTAAGAAAAGCCAAAGATCCTCAAATTCGTCTCCCGTTGTGTTTTCCATCAAAACTGGGATTTAAATTCCCCGTTCTCACGGGTATAAAGCGTGGCCTTTGAGATTAGATGGCCTGGTCAGCTGCAGAATCACGTGATTTGACGTCACGTAAAGGCGTCTGAACTTTCACCCTTCGCACTGCATTGTGTGGACACTGCAAGCGAAGACTTCTTATTGCGTTTACTGCGTGCTGTATATTTTTATTATTCGTGTCTTTTTTATTGCTAAATTTAAGTAATGTTGTTAAGGATATTTTCGTTTTTAAATTGAGATTACTAGTTAACTTATTTGTTAACAAGAATAACGATCGACGTCTACGTAGAGCCGTCTTCAACATGCCTGCACGATGTTGCGTTCCAGCATGCAAATCCAATTACGATGGCACTAATGAATATGTATCAGTATTCAAATTTTCAAAAGATACAATAAAACGGGATTTATGGATAAAAAAAATTATTTCAAGTGATCGCAACGTTGTGTGTTAAAAACATTTCGAAAAGATGATATTATTCGCTATGATTATTTACCAACAAACGAAGATACTTTTATTCAGATGTGTAGAGGGCATCCTAAATTAAATAACGATGCTTACCCATGCATTTTTTCTGGTTGTCCAAAATACTTATCTGAAAGTCCAACCCCTCAGAGGATGAGCAGGGCGGAAAAAAGAGCTAAGATGAAGAAGCATATTTTTAATGAATTTTTGAGAAAGGACAAAATAGCATCATTTGAGAATTTTTCTTCTATGTTACCGAATAAATTAAATATTTCAGATACTTCAAATATTATTTTACACAAATCTGTTGCTGGTATTTATATTTTATTGCTCAGTTTTCATCCATATCCTAAAATTGAGAAAAGTATCTTTGTATCGCTTCATATAGATATAGCAGTTCATCTAGGAGATAACGTTGTTCCAGTTGAAAGTAAAGAAGAACAGTAAAGAAGTTGAACAGCATTCTTTACTGGTCAAACTTACCGAGATATATGTACAAAACATTAACATGTTTGATGATCATGAAACTTGTTTAATGTGTGGAATTCCCTTCATGAAACTTGTTTAATGTGTGGAAAAAAATAACGAGCACCATTTCAAATATTTGTTTAAACAATTATACTAAAGTTCTTCAAAATAATATGCATACAAAAATCAATGAAAGGAAACTTAAAAAAGTCAAGAATACGTGATGAAAAGATATGAGTATGTAAATGGACATTGTTTTATTTTTTAAAAATAGTGTACTAAATATGATGCAGTTCAAATATATTTTCAATAATGTATCTTTTACATTTAAATTTATTAATCCTTTTGCTGTTTCCTTATTATTTGATAATACTTCATAATTTTTCAAAATAAATTCTCAATTGCGATTAATTATTGTTTCAGTATACTAGTACAACTTGCACAGTATTTGCTAAATAGACAGAAATGATGGTTTGTTCTATGCATAGTTGTTTTGAGGTTTTCGTTGGCAAATTTATTGATTTTACGCTTTTGTGGAACATTATATGGATGGCTTTTATTTGTAAATATATTATTTATTATGCATCTTCATATAACTAATAATGTAAATATTATTAAATGATGTAAATATTATTATAATTATTGCTATAGATAACATATAAATATGTGAAAATTATTCGTTTTCTGTAATATTGCAGCAAAATTGTAATTTATTTAATTAACAAAGTTTTGAGATTTAAATTTTTTCTGTGGCTTTTCTGTTCATTTTATTATATAGTAATTTAAGTGGATTAAAAATAGATTTGTATAATGTTTGGAAGCTCTGAAATATTTATAGTTTTAAGGAAAAATTATTTTTTATGTCTTTTAATTTTCTAAATTATATTTACTTTTGTTAGTGAATTATTTATATTTCTAAATCTTTTCATTCCTTTCATTCCTCTCCTTCTCAAACTGTAATGACATTTTTATGTTAATAAATAACAGCCTTTTTATTTACTTATTTCAAAACTTTCTTTTTTGAGAGTATCCTAACAAATTATTACAATACAGTGTAAAAAAAATGCACAAGATAACCTAAAACATGGCATAGAAAATTTCGTGAATATTTCTTAAAAAATAATATTTATTAAGTTATTAATCTTAACTGCAAATGAATATAAGTTTTCAAGTCTCTGGAAATTTAATTATTATGCATGATTAAAAACAAAACACTCTAAACATCGAACGAAACGCTCGCATTCAAATCTGAAGCAAAGAAAGTCACGGAAGGATCGGACGCCTTTCGTGACGTCACTCGTAGCTAACCAGGCCATGTTATCTCGAAGGCCATGTATAAAGTCGGTCACCCTCTGTGGTACATCTTGAGCAACGTTGTCTGCGATGAGATGGTTAAATGACCGATGAGTACTGGCCTTTCTTGACGAAAACATTAAGTTGCAAATGTCTGGCCATTTTGAAACAACATAATTCCGATTCGTCCTGTCACAATAACAAATATGCAGTGGAGTGAAACTTCAAACGAAATAAGTTTAGATTCACCGCTTTAATTTATCGCAGATTTAAGCTGTATTTTAAGCTATGTACTTAAAGCTATATTTCAAACTGAACAAAATGCCAGTTTTGAATTCCTTAAAATAGAAGTAAATAAATTTAATGCTGAATTTTATTACACACGTTATTACATCATAAACAAATCCATAAAGTCATGAGTGACTTCAGCTGATTCAAAGCTTTCTAAAAGCAAGAACTTAATGAGAGACAAGATAGAATATTAATTAAAATAATGATAATAAAACTCTAAAACAATAAATAAATAAACAAAACAATAAATTAAAAAAACTATGATTAGCAAACATTGATAAAGAAATTTAACAATAGAGCGTGAAATCTAAAATAACATTTTATTAGAACATTTATTATATAAAATTTATGGTTTACTAATCATTAATATATTCTGAGTTTTATCATGGTTCTAAATTAATGTTAATTAAACTATTAAATTTGTGGTTAGCTTATTCAGTTTCAAATAAATTTGCCGTTTTATTTATTAGTAGTCTAAAACTGAATATTGGTCCTATTGGCACTAATTTATCACTTACGGAGTACTATTCAGATTTATCCAAATTATTCCGTGAACATTAGTGAGATTGCTGAACAGAAATAAAATTTCCTTGTAGATGATTAATATATTCTGTTCAAAAGCGCTTTGTCGTCATACATCTTATTTTTACCCAAACTTGAAGACATTGCCTACATTTACAATAAAGTGGTCCTGTTTCTGAAATAATCTTTTCAGTATTACATGACGATTACCATTCATAAGTTCATTTAAAATATAATTTCTTCTGATATTATGCAAAACTAAAATAAAGATAAAAATAGCCTAATTATTTTTATTTGAACTATATTTGAACCACAAGTAGCGACTTTTTTTAAGGTATTTTTTAGGTGCATTACTGAGAACTCTTTACAACTGATTTTTAAATCTTTTTTTTTGGGGGGGGGGAGCGTTAACACTCGCATTGATGTCTGCCGTTTGGTGTTTTATGTAGTTTATTAGTCAGAACAGTAAATTTTATAAATCTGACCCATTAGCCGACACATGATCTAAATTATTAATGATTGTTAAAAAACCTAAAATCTCAAATATTTTATTGTACAAATAAAGAGAATCAAAGTTCCAATTAAACTGTAAGATTTCAGATTAAGAAAGCATTAGCATGTAAGATACAGTAAGATTTACCAGAGTTACAGACATTCAGGAAGTGGAAAAAATTAAAAAAAATATATAAAACATTTACCTTTACACCAAGGATTGAACAAAATATAAATGCTTTCCTTGCTTTCATAAATTTTCACTTTTTCACTGCCTGAAACTTGCGACTGAATTTTCATGCGCCACAGTCCAACACCTGCCATGTATGGTATTTGAATTTGTAGAGTCACAATAGTTCTTTCAATTCGAGCTAAGCAGATATCCCATTTCGATGGCTCCAATGTGAGAGATTTCTTGTCCGTTACAGGCAACAAAATAAGAGTTCCTTTCCCAATTTGTTTTTTAGGACCTAAATGGTTATGTCTAAGATCAATATTCATATTTTAGAAAATACTCAATAGAAAGGAACTCTGAGAAATTTATACATTGACCAAAAATTTGTTCTAAAAAAATATTACCTAGTCTTAGAATGCCGATTTAAAATTAGTTACAGTATGCACAGCCAATAGTAAACATATGATATTTTATTTCATATTTAATGATAGTCAAACTGAAAATAAAATATAACACTTTAATATAAGCAAATGAAATGGAAAAGTTCAAGGATTTTACCGAAAGTGAAATCCAGTCTAATTTTGTCTGTCTGAATATTGAAAGGCCTGTTGAAACGAATAGCCATGAAAAATGAGTCTCCTCTGCGAAGCACTGGAGATGGTTCCTTTCCCTCCAGTAAATCGTAATTATCTGTATGGTGCGACTTAGCATTGTCATTGCAATAAAATTCAACTGTGTCCACTTCAATCGGTTGTGGCAAAGACCTGTCGACTGAAAAGATGGCACATTAGTTACAAATTTTTGGATATACAAATTTTCGTATACAAATTTTTGGATATACTGTAATCTTTTCAGTGCCTATTTGGCAAACCGATGAAGAGTTGAAGATGAGAGATGACTGCATCTATTGTTGATGACAGATCTCTGGTACTTAGAATACGATTTTGCATTGTGATTGCAATAAGATTCAACAATTGAGATAAAGATTTATCAGCTAAAGAAGTAAAACACATCAAATCATATAAACAAAATTCAATTTCTATACTTTCTCAATAAATTTGATAAAGCTGTGAAACGTTGCATCTGAGAGGTGAATGCATCTGCTGCGGGTGATAGACTGTGGGCCTATGATTAAAACAAACAGTTTATTCTAACTGAATGTAATGCACAAAACTGGCATCCATGGGTATTTTGCTTATCTTTTCGCATAGCAATCATAGAAGAGTACTTTTGGATGAACAAAATGTAAGCGCTTTTCTTATATCTTTACAGTTGAACTTCGTTAGCCAAATAAAGTTTAATTTACATTTTTCTCGTATGCGTCATTTTATCGCAGACTCTCTTATATTCTAGATTTGAGTTAGATTTTAGTTACCGTAGCTTGTACCCTTGCTAAGCATGTATTTCAGCTTGTAAATACAGACATTATTAAAGGATCATATGTTTCAATGACAAGTCCAGGAGACTAGTAATTTTGCTCTGTAATATTTTACTTCATCCCTCACAAGGGGTGAGAGAGAACAAAGCTTATATTAATGTTTCTATGTTTTCACCGTTTAGTTAAGTTATCAGTTATAATACACGTCATATCTTTGAAGAAACATTTGATGGGTAAGAGTTAATAAGCAGAAAGAACCCTTAAAATTTTATGCTTTTTAGAGAAAACGACTACACACATTTGAGATGTGTCAAAAGTTCAAGCCCAGGCTCACAAAATATGGAAGTAGCATCCGTTAACCAGCATAGCTAGTGGTATTTAGTTTTTCGCTATAGAGGGTTTTTAAGAAAGCAAACGAATAAAACGACAGAAATAGGAACTGAACTAAACAGTTTATGTAAGACACATTTGTTAGTGAATTAAATTAGATTAACACGTTCAAATAGGCTAAAGCATATACGATACACTTTTCTAAAATTCTGCCTTGATCGGGAATTGAATCTGGGATGCTTAAAACTAGACCTAAATTGATTTTAAGCGTTTTCTTCCTATTTTTGGTTCATTTCCTATTTTTCTAAGAACCTCTTCTTTTTATTCTCATTCCCATTTTCAACTGCATTGCATCTAATTGTTTCGAAAGTCTGGAAACAAAGCTTTCCAGGGTTAACAAGTTCCTGATTATAATATTCATGATGTACACTGCGGGGAAAATAAAGAAAAAAGAAAAAAGACAGTTCTATATCTCCCTTTCTATTGAGCCGATTGACAAAATTCAAATTGCGTTTTTCACGTCTCGAAAGTGCGACTTAGGATATGTATTAGATTTATATTTAGCATTGTTCTAATATAGGTATTTTGACACAAAATCTAACTTTTTCTGAAATAACATACCATTTTTTTTCCATATTTCGATTCTACGACTCAAATTATGCCTAGATATAAAATTTTGTAAAATTTAGTGCGAAATTTACGGAGAAATTCAAAAATTTATCTTGGCGCAATTTCTTCAGTTTGCGCCAAGGATAATTTACTTGCCGAACTTCTTAATATATGGCAACCTATTTTCCTTACCCTTCCATTATGCCCCAGTAGAAAAAGGCACCTCGTTCCTGCCTTTTTAAATTGTGCATGAGCGGAAAAAAAGTCACATCATTCCTAATTTCAAATAATTTTAACAAAGTGTCTAAACCACATTTGATGTTTTAACGCTTTTAATAAATATGCCAAATTTCAAAACGCGCCAATCTATAAATTCACGTATATCTTCGGAAACCTTGAATAAAAAACTGTAATTTTTTGCAGAAATTTGTCTACTTTAAGATGATGGTAAGAATTATATAGATTATAATTCAAAATGTTTTTTGAAAAATTTATAAAAATTATTTTAAAATACAAATTTTATACAGACAGAATTTGTACATACAAACATTTGTACATAGAGAAAAAGACAGTAATTATGATATTATTTGAAGTTATGCTTATCATATACAGGAATATAGTAAATATACTTAGCATATAGAAAATATAAAATTTTAATGGCTTAATAATGTTAAAAGATTAGCTTTTGCATACAACTCAAAAGAACCGAGGAATTAAATCTCGATGTACTTAAAAAATTTCAGTCGTACTCAAATATAATAAATTTCAGTCTGTGTTTTAAAACTTTATTATAACAAGAGAAAAGGACGGTTTTGAGATATAAATTACATGTTGAAAAATAAAATATTTTTAATAAGACTGTTGCAAATATTAACTGGATGCTATTATTAATATAAATTTAAAAATATAAAATATTGACTCGGATACATTTGATACATACCTTCATCTACTATGTTGAATTCCCTTCTGCGTCGCAAAGCGTCTCTTCGAAATCTTTCTAAAACATCATTCAAATAATCGAGATTTTCTTCTATGGGAAGAGTGGATCTGTTTCGGCGCCCATAGCCTCCGACATGGTTACGAGCAGGGCTCAAGGTTCGTGACATTTAGCAAAAAACTCCGCTAAAATATTGAAAAATCGACGATAAATATTGGTTACTGTCATACTTATTCGAAATCTTAATATTAAACTTTCCGTTTGTTTGGAAATAGCTTAAATTTAAACAAATAGTTCAAAAGGGAACTTCCGGATGTTTTTAATTAGATGTTCCATGAATTAAATGTATTTTTATTTAAATCAATCAAATCAAAAAGTAAAAAAAAAAATAATATTTTTAAGAACTGCACCTGTTGCTTTTAAACAGCTTAATTTGTTAATTAATAAGAAACAGATTAAATATGAAAGAATAATTAATAACTTGATAATAAAAAGATAATTTTTCTGAATGGTAACAGTCTCGAATGAAAAGTGAAACAACGCAAAATGGCGTTTTGATGCTAATAGCCCTTTTGGGCTAATAAATGGATTGCAAATACAGTTATTAAAAGAGTTAATATATACGAAAGTAAATAACACGCTAAAAAGCTCTGCAGTCATTTATGCTAGGATTGTAATCAGAAGTACGTAATATTCAAATGAAATAACGAAGAAAAACATTAATAAGGAATTTTTAAGTATCCCGTAATGTCATAATAATTACTATTATCAATTATATAGCAATTTCTTCTTTTAATATCAAGATCATAATACAAGTTTGGTTAAGCTCAGACAATCATCTGACAGTTATTTTAAATGTAATGAATACCTTTTTTTCAAACAGAAGCAAAAGGGAAAACGAAGGAAAAACATACAAATGCGATTAATTTTTAAAAGGCTAATTTATTATATTACTTCATTAAAATCAAGAGAAACAGAAACGAATTGAGAATATACCAGGACTTCTCGTCTTCATCCCAAACAAAACTTTTATCATATTCCCAGAATAGAAGTTCTCACAAATTCCATGTTCTAAGACCCTAATATCTCTTGTCATTATGGCGATTATTAAAAAGATATGTAAAGCTCTTTAAACTCAAAACAACCTAAGTAACACCTGAAAGTCATCACTCAGTCCGATGAAGCTATCTGATTGAGAAGCAAGCATGCATTGGAGAACAGCAGCTCTCAAAATAAACTTTCCGCTAAAAGCCACCTAAACGGAGCATAAAAGATATGCCCTGAAACTGCCAGAAAAAACCTGAGCAGTCAATGGAGCCTTGGGACAAGGATGGAAGAAATTATTGGGTAAACCCAGGAACTAAACCTCCGATAATACAGGAGGGAACGCTGGCTAAATATAGCCCCCAGATCTTGTCTGGCCTTAAGGGTAATTATTATGGCTCGTTCGCAATTTGTTACACTTTTGAAAGCTTATTCATACGTGATGTCTGATGGCGACCTAAAAATAAATTTCCCTTGGGAATATGATATTCGAAATTATAAACATTTTTGATATTCTCTACGTGGCTAAACCATGACAACAAAGAGTAGATCTAGGAGTATTTTCAAAATCAATCATTACTTTTTCATAATTCTGTTTCATCATTAACAAAACTAGAAGCACAGGCGGTGGGAATAGGATCCCAAGAGTAAATTTTCGTTTAAGTAATTCAGATTATTACAATCAGAACTCGTATAAAAGAAGTACAAGTTGCTGTGATGTATGATAACTAACATTTACGAGAATCCTGTTGAACCATAATTTTTCATTCGATCTTCTTTTTGTTTATTCTTTGTTTATTCTTACTGATAATTCAATCCATTTCTTGGTCGCTTTCTTTTCTCTCAGGTTTGCTCAATAAATTTCTAAATGTTAGTTTCTTTTACAAGTGATGATATTGGTATAGCAACTATAGACTTGCTGAATATTGAAATTACGTTACCTGTACCAGATTCTTTCGCATTGCAAACAATACTTTTTTTCCAAATCAACTCCAAACTAAACTAACAGTTTCCTAATTTTTAAATTTAGATTGGCGTACATTTCATTTATCTAATATTTCTTTTTTAATCGTAAGTGTAAAACAAGTATAGGCTATTTACCGATACTTGCGAAACTAATCTCATTTTTAAGTTATATGCAGGCTATCATGTACATGAAGAAGCAAATAGAAAACTAGAAGCTAAATTTGGAAAAGAAATTTCTGTTATGTATATGCTCTGATACAAAGACGATTTTTTGTAGATGAATATATTTTTGAAGGGAATATTTAGCAACTGATTTTAGAGCAAGCATTTACATCTGATTTTAAGTGCTAACATTTTTTCCCCGAACGGCTAAAAAGTGATAAATCTATCATCGTTAAAGAAAGAACAATTTTATGTATTGTTAAAAAAACGCTATAATAACGCTGTAATATACGCTATAATCTGTATGCTAGCAGATTATGAATATTAAATGATTATTTTCTCTAGAGGTGAAGCTTGAAATCATTTATGATAAGCATCCTTAATACTTGTTTCTCGTTAATAAATTTTTAAGTTCAAATTTTAAACCTAAATCACACTTCATTTAGTAAATATCGTCTGCAAAGAAGTGACGTAGGATAATTTTTAAATTTAGCTGTGATGAAACAACGTGGAAACAAAATTCAATGGTAGATTTAGAAAATAAAAGTATGTTTAGGAATGGAAACAAAAACTCGACGTAATAGAGTTGTAGTGGTTTGTTTTAATTTTGCAATAGCAATTTTAATTTGAAGCGAACTTTTCCTTTATTTTCTCATTTCCCACCTACGTCTTCTGGTCTACCTACCAGAATGAGTTTTTAGGACGCATTGAGTAAATGAGATAGAAACAAGTGTTTAAACTGAAGTCTGGATTCACTTCATCAAAAAAGAGCAGATTAGAAACGCGTGTCTGCTGCCTTAAAAAAAACATTCAGTAAAATATTCAAAACAATTAAAATACATTTTCTTGCAAATGACTAAAAGAAAAAGATAAAATGATAGGAAAATGTATATTTAACAAGAGAAAAAATCTTAAATGGACATTTTTAAATTGATCAGACAATAGTTTTCAGTTAAAATTTAATTCGAAGCGTTAGAAGTTAAGAAGAATTAAGTAAGCCATTCCCCGGAATTTTTGCATGTAAAACTTCCCTTTTTTCTGTCATGCGTTGCTTTGAAAGTCATGCTTATAATCTTCTTGGATTTACGATTGCTTGACGGACAGGAAGATAAATAGTTTTAGGGTTAAGAAAATATCGCAGTTTCCGTACGTCAAACTAAGCCTTTAAACTGGTTTGAGAGGAAGAAAGCTCATATACTAACTTTTCGTTTCGTTTTCTTTTCTTTCCTTTTTTTCCTCTCTCTGTACCTGGTTAGAAAATTCAGCACGTGGACGTTACCACTTTTAACACTGAGAGTATATGCATACATATGTACTCGTATAGCAATATTCTCAACGGCAGTGAGCTAAAAAGTCGCAGGATACATGCGCCCCGAAAATATTTTATACGACCCGCGAATATATTTCCCGTAAATCACTTAGCATTATTATAAGGTGACCAGATTTTAACATTGGTAAAGCGGGACACCATTTACCGGGGGGGGGGAGGGAGATTCTTGATTAAAAATTTTGGTCTATATGGAGCAACACAAATTTTTATAGAACGCAAAAATAGTATTGTAATATACATTTTTTTTAAATTTCAACATAAGTACAATTTACAAATACAATACATTAAAAAATTGCGTATAGTATTATTTTATTCTTTGGCATATTTCTCATTTGAGTGAATTCTTTTAGTAGATTGCTGTCTTTTTTTTTTTTTTTTTTTTTTTTTTTTTTTTTTTTTTTGTTGTTGTTGTTGTTGAATAACTTTTGGACAACTTGTGATGTACAAGATCTGAAGGAATGACTGTGATTATTATCATGAAAAGATATAAGTCCTTCTGCTAATGCTAATTTCTTTTCTTCGTCTCCATAAATTGTTTTACGAAAGAATTCCTGCATTTTGGAGGAAAATGAAGTAGTATTTAAATATCTTTTATGTGTCTGTGTCCCCGAGTGCTTTGAAATATCATTCTTCCAGCCGGGCGAAATAGAAAATTCACCATTACATTCCTCACATTTTACCATGTGATCGCTTTTGCTTTTTTTAACAAAAGTAAATTCACTTCTTAGATCATCTTTGAATTTGCATCTTCTGTTCTTACTAATCTAAATCCACAGAAGTATTTTATTATAAATTTATAAATTATATTATAAACTTTTATCTATATATATTGCTTAAAAACACAGTAAGTAGGTACATAATTACATGAACATATTTTATTGTTAATTTAAAAATTAAATTAATTTGTTATAAAGTAACTATATTCTAAAAATTATTTAAATAATTTTAATCCTATAATTCTTTATAAATAATAACAGTATTAACTTGTATTATCTTTCCTCTAAATTTGCCGTAACGTAAGTCGTAAGCGTTACTTTCAAGACCGACATAAGACCGACCTTTTGCTGCCACTATAAAATATAAATAATAAGAGTACTGTCTGTTAAATTCAAGAAAATTATGTGTTTGTGAAATAAATAAATAAATTACGTACCTAAATTATCTGAATAGCTGATTTGTTGACATCACTTGTTTCACTAGCACGCAGTACGATGTGTATCGTCTGAGAGACAGTTACAAAATGTTTTCGTCAATGCCAGTGCCAAAAAATGCCATTAAGTCCAAACAACGGAGGTTGAATTCTAACAACTGATCAACAATGCGAACTTTGATTAGCAGTTCTCGTAATCAGTTGTCAACAATTATTTGTTATTATTAAAATTTAACATTATAAAATTCACAAAAAGAATATAAGACACATATCCTGGCGAAGTAGCCACATGGCCGCCGAAAACCGTATTCTCTCGCCGTTCCCTAGCTTATCGTGCATTCTTTCCAAAAATCGGGACTTTTTTAAAACGTCGCGGGATGTGGGACAAATTGTTAAAAATCGGGACTGTCCCGCCAAAAGCGGGATGTCTGGTCATCTTAATTATTATGGCATTAATTATTATGAGAAAAAGTTGAAGAAAAAGTTTAAGATTTTAATGATTAAGAATGAGTAACGTCCCAGAAAATCTAAAAATGGAACTAATTAATTTGCAATGTAACATAAAGTTTATGTAAAGAGATGATACGTATTTGATTAACTTTTATTTGTACTTGCTAATAAATCTTCAGTTTAAGAATTTTTTCGGCAAGAATAACCGCTTTGTTTCGGAATGCATTTATACATGAACAGTGTTTTTCAAAAAAAGAACCAGATTCACCGATGAAGTCCGCAATTTATAAATGAAGAGAGTTTCTAGCAATTATTTTAAGATTGCGCTAAGAAATCAACCCTTAAACCCAGTGCAGGATTTACGTATAAGGTACACAGGCTATAGCTTTGGGCCCCCACTTTACCCCCAAATTAAAATACAATATAAATATAGTATTAAAATATAGTAAGAGACTTATAAAGGGCCCTATATCTCAAATAGCTTAGGGCCTCATCAAGTCTAAATCCAACTCTGCTGAAAGCCCTAAAGAGTAATAAGTATTTTATTATGCAATTTGCAACGTTACAATATTCGAAAAGGGCGTTGATAATGTGAGTATGAAATTGAGGGACATGCCGAAGCATTGCTCCATTAGTTTGTTACAAGATGTGTAGTCCAAAGAAATGGTAACATAAATAGCAAACACTTACTGCTTTTTCATCTTTTTTATCACCCCAGATTATCCCTGTATTTCATCATCCCAGATTATCCGTACAGGTAATACTGGCCGAGGACAAAATTTACAGATGATTAAGGCATTAAAATGGTGATTCGGGAATGAAGGATGTAAGAACAAATAGCGTTATTAATACGGAATTTCATTCAGAGAGGAATTTCATTCATAATGAGATACACATGAGAAAGCGACCGTCACAGGAACAACAGATCGATGCGATATTGTACATTCCTTTACTTCAGCATCGTATTGACAAATCCTAGTAGATTATTAATTATACTTTTCTGCCCTCGATTCGATAGCGATGTTACCTTGTAGAGTCATTAGGTTGACTGGAAGCAGAAAAGATGAAAAATATGCAACCTCCCTCGCCGGTAATCGAACCACGGACCTCTGGCATACCGACCCAGCGTGCTGAACCACTACACCACGAAGGAACGCTAGGGGAGTGGGAGAAATACCTTATAACCTGTAAAAAAGAAAACCGCTCACTCTCGTGAAATGTGCAGTTCTGCTTTACATTATTAAAGATGTTTAACTCCTAATCACTACGCTCAGCAAGTAAATATAACTAAAGCACTATTTTCTAAGCATCTAAAATTAGGAATTTTTAAGATTTGAAATTAAATGTGGTACTCTTCTCGAAAGGTATCTAGGACTTTTCGCCGTCAAGTAGAAATGAAATATATAATAAAGTTTGCTTATAATATATATATATTATAAATAAAAGTAAATTAAAAGCCTATGACTTGCGCTAAAGCTGCAAAGTAAATTTTTTACTAATATGGGATATAAAAAATTACACATAATTAGTTAGAAAATTATGTCAGTTTCAAATAGAACAACATTATGGCATTTCATAATTATGGGTTAAACATTTGATATAACAGTAGTTATATTACCGTTTATAAAATTATGCAGATGTAATGTTTACACAATTCGAAATTTTAACCAGCTAGTTCAGAGGAATCACTCATGGAAACAAGAAAATTCACATTTTCATGAAATCTTAATTACTAGAAATATGTTGGAAAATGTAGAAATGTAGGAAAATTTAAAGCAATAAATAATTTAGTAATTAAAACAAAACGTTGAATGTCATATAATCATTAATACAGAAAGGCTTGCCTCAATTTACTTTTTGCAGAAATGTAAACTTGAAATTCCGATTGTAACAAGATTTAGTTTTATGTTACCACTAAAATCGAAATTTTCGGCTTAGCGAATAATAAAGCGATTTAAACCCGTCAGCATTTTCCAGATCAGATTTGCATATTGCAAAACCCTTTAGAAGAAAATCCTCTAAAGATTTTCTAAGAAGAACAGAAGCCACTTTCTAATCAGCTTTGAATCTTTAAATTCTCGTGTTATGTTGCGTTAAACTACTATGCATTTATTATCCACCCTACTTGCCAACTGCTTCGATCGCGGGAAGCGTAAGAGTACATTTATCTTTTACGTAGTTATAAAATCAAACAGTACTCTTTCGACAAAGCTAAAATTCTGCTGTTTATCTTAAAACTTTAACCAGTTTCTAATTGCGTAACAGAACTGAAGCAATAAGCGAAATTTTTAATAATTTAAATCTTTATTTGTTCGGTGAATAAATTATATTATTTAAAGTACATTTAATTTATAAGGTACTCAATCGAAAATTTTGATCAACATTTGCAGCTTTGTACTATCAATAAAATGTTTTCCAAAAACCTTAAATTTGCATACCTTTTAAAGAAAACTCTACCGATTTCTATAGCAAGTCGACTTAGGTCTTTTTTATTCAGAAGCACGTTCTAAACAAGAAATAAAACAAATTGTTTCCATATCCTTGTAGTATCACTAGAAAATTTAAAGCTATTTTTAAGCCATATGTTACATACCCAGGTACAGCATGAGTGTTTTTAGCTACTTTTCGTGAAATCTTTTTAAAATGCTTTATATGTAGTGCACTTTTTATAACACTAAATTTTCAAGAGATAATTCTTCGTGAAATCTTTTTGAAATACTGTGTTTGTAATACTTGATATAAATTGCTTAGCCCATTACAGAGTACTGTGAGAGTTTTTTAAACGTTGTTTCGCACTGCTGTTAATGACACGTAATTATGAAGATTTTGGCACGTAGAAATAGTAGCAATGTCCTCTAACATATAGAAATTATCTTTCCACGAAATCCGAAAACTCGTTTTCACACTCTTTGCTAACATCATGTTTTTGATAATAAATATAAAGACAATTGAGCCTTTTGCTTCATAACACCTCGTCTTTTCTTCGTTCTTATTGGAAATAGATGTTAAGTCTTTTTAAAAACTAAATCTTGAATTTACACTGTCGATTTCAGTAGAGAGAAAATTACTGCGGCGACTCAATGGGTTAGCTTTGTGTCATCACAGCAGCTGAAATAAAACGAGCCATTTATGGAACTTTTCTATTTCACTCTTCTTTCTAACCTCATACAGACAGCGAAATTGCAAGGATTAAGACTTTAAGAGACGACAAATGAGAATAACCACTTAGCGGCATCACTTATCCCATTAAATATTCTTTTTTAAAAAATATTCATTCTGAGTGATGGCAAATAGCAGCTGAGAAAACTGTGAGAAGCAACCCATCTGTCAAGTTCATTAGCTCTTAACGCGCTCTTGACTGCATCATAGACTACTAACGTTTGGAAAAACTTTGATATCTTTGACACTGAATAAGTGGGTCTTTACTCTAAGTAGCATTTTACTGTCTAATTGTAGTCTAGACTAACGAAATTGGTTGTGTTTTAAAAGTTCAACCAGCTTTATAAGCAGCTGTGATTGCGACAAGGTGATATTCATGACAAATGCAGAGATATATAATACGTTTATTATTGTTCAATTCGCATTTTTTGCCTAAATGTTATAGAAAGTCTAGTTGCGAAAATATTAATTAATTGCTAAATCGACTGGTACACAATAATAAAAAATTACAGAAAATTTTCACATGTTTTCTTAACTGTTTACATTAAACATTAAAAGTCACTCTAGTGGTCTTCTGAACACACGCAGACAAAACTTACTTTATTTCTGAATACAACTTGTTACTGTTAAATCTTTTTGTATTCAGTGAGGTAATTATAAAAGCATACAATGGGTTTCATCGCATTTTATGAAGGAGTCTTTAAGGGAAGTCATAATATACATATACAGAGAAACATGACAAGATATATCTTTTTCTCTGGCTCAGTCTTGCAGTAATGACGCCTCAGAAAAATGTGCTTTTTGAACCACCTTGATGGAAGCAGTCCTAGTAAGGTAAAACTACCCTATTTTGTGATATATCTTACTTCATGAATATGGACATATTATTCATCACAAAGTAAAACATGTATAGTATATTGACTTGCATTTTTTCTTGGGAAACAGCAAGGACATATCAAAGCAATAAAAAGAATTTGCAATGGCAACTATTTCAGAGCAGACGTCACTCCGAAGTTTGCTAATGCACGTGGTATAAAAAGTTCAGCAGTCAAGTCATCTGTAACGGTTTAACCGTAACTGTACTTTTGAACTCTTATTACTATTACTTTCTAACTGTTTGTTTAATTGCATTATTTCATATACCTAAAACTGTAATTTTTGGACTGTTGAACTCTTATTACTTTCTAACTGTTTATTTAATTGCATTATTTCATATACCTAAAACTGTAATTTTAACTTAAACTGTAGGTATGTAAATTAACCGTATCCGTATATCAGTTAGTAATGTATTGTCGCTCGTGTTCACTTGAATGAGTATGTATCCTTCTAACCTATTTTTGTTAAATGTAAAAGTTTTTACGTTGTGAAGATGATACTGATTTATTTTGCTAAATGAATTACTTTTCTTCCAGTATAACGGACATGTGTTATGACCTAGTACACTGTAGTGGTGTACTCGATATAGCGCAATAGCAATCTAGCACGCGTTTTCAGTATAAGCATCCAAGCAAATCCGGAGAATGCGTTGTCAGTTTATTAATTACAAGCGTAAGGTCGACAACAGTGATACAGAAGAAGTAAAAGCCGCAGATATTTTCAAATGTTTTTGTGATTTTGATGGCTGCTTACCATTTGTGTGTGCGGGACTGTTTGTGGAAAATAGTATTTTAAATGCACGTGTGCGTGAAATTTGCGTGGATTCTACTACGACGTTATATGCCTGAACTGTTTAAGCGTATTTTTCGCCCTTGTTACGGACGGCAAGTATAAGTTTTTTTTAACATTCCTGTTTCATTTTTACTAAATATATTTTTTACTAATTATTTAAATTCCGAGAATATAAGTTCGCTAGCTGCAATTTCTATGTCATGGTCACTCTGGTTTTGCTTATTAAATAGGCATGTTTATTGTATCATTGTGTATTATGTTTTAATACTTATGCTGCATTTTGTCTTGTGTATTTACTTCTGTTTTCTGTTGTATTATCTGCATTTCTCTTGTATATGTATATATTTATTTCATCATTCTCCTCATAAATCCGAGCGGGAGTAGCAGCGGAAATCAGATCGCGTATATCGGGGTTAAGCCATCGAATTTTTGAAAACCCAGTCCGATGTTACGGTTTTTAGATTAAAAACACAGTTTTTTTTGGCTACAATTACTTGTGAAACCATTAATTGTAATTATGCTGTAGCCATATGAAACTTTACAATAATACCTTATCGAATTTCACTCACAGAGCGAAGAATATAAAATACTTTGCTGCACTGCATGGAATCACGAATTTTGTCCATCCCATTTACTTGCGCGCATGTATAATCTCGCTGATGATAGTGTAGGTGAAGCATTCCTCAAATCTCTCTGGTTCGTACGTCTTCCAACTACTACACGCAGCATCATAGGGGCATTAAAAGACAGAATATCACAGTTGGCTGCTGGGCAGTTTGACAAAATTCGTGATCTGGCGCTGTCTCCTCTAACCAATGATGTATGCAGCGCACAGCCACAATAAAATTTACCCCTGGTAGTACATACTGTACAGCTCCCACAGCTGGTGAGCGAATAGGCCGCGATTGTGCATCATTGTAACCGCTCAAGAGGTAATAAATTCAAAAATCCTAAACTGCTTAATCGAAGTCATTCCAAGGGACGCTTTAATGAACGAGCAAACAATCAGTACCTTTATTATATGAGTTTTGACTAGTTTGCAGGGCACGCATTTTACAATATACACGCACTATAACACTTTAACCTTCGCGTTTTCAAAAATTTCTGATTTAAGATTTCCTGCGACAACTCAGACACCTCGACTACGTATCACAACTCAATACAGATATCAGACACGTTACTGAATCCGAATAATATTCTGGCTGGCAGTTTATCTCACATAAACGATTAGCTTCAACCAACTTTTCCAGTATGGGTGAGGATCAGGCTGAAGATACCCTATTATCGGACCTACTTGCCAAGTCTAAGTTCGACAGCAACTTTTGAAAATGTGCCCTAATTTAAAATTTTACTGCAATGTTAGCACGAGAAATGGTCGACCACACGTTTCGGAGGAGTTACGCTACTAAATTTTTAGAGATCTCTTTTTTTATCCCATCCAGGTATTAGAGCCTCCCGTAAACTTATTCAAGAACAGTTTATGTGGCCAGTTAAATTAAAAGACATACGGAATTTGGAACGGTCTTAAATAGACTTTCAGAAGTCTAAAATTCATCGAAACACTCTTAGCCCTTCTCAATCGTTTTCGGTTGTTTTTCAAAGATTCCAATGCGTTCACCTCGACATTGTGAAACCTTTGTCTCCATATGAGGGATATATATACCTCGTCACCTTTACAGATAGTTTTTTTAACCTCGGTCGAAGGTGATCGATTCCTATGCAGGATATTATAGCTTAAACAGTTGTTCGCAAATTTGTTATACGTTGGAATTCACTAAATGGGTGATACGGAAAAGTTAAAATTCTCATTGGAAATTTTCTAGTCAACATCAAACCCGTAAAAAAATCAGGATACTCTCGTTAGTCGAGAGAAGCAAATTTTAAGCAAAGGAGAATTCCCAAGCTCCGACCTAGAATGTCATCCGGAGTTTATCTGCATCCAATTGTTCGGCGACAACCAGTTGATACTTAACAATGCACCTATAAACAGATGCCTAGGAATTTTGAACAAAGGACTCTCATGTTCCAGTTTTTCTCAGGAGCGAAATAATGTTCTCTTTCGGACCACCATGAAAGAAAAGACCTGAGAATGGCACGCGATTACAGGCCACATTCAACTTTTCCGAGACTTGCTAAGTGGTAGTTAGAAAATAGCTTTTCTTATGGGGGTCGTTAGAAAATAGCTGAATATGTTACAATAATCACACATGATGATCACAAGGAAAATACCTCTTTACTAATTAATAGTCAAGAGTGACAACCTTGACTAATTTTATGACTAAAACGTCATAAAATTAGTACCGTAGAAACGAGGAAAGTAGGTCTGAGCGCATGCGGTGATAAACGACATACACTCTCAAACGGCTATGATATCTTGGCTCATGGTCATTTTAAAATAAAAGAAGATAAAGAATTAGAAAAATAAAAAAAAGTAATAATTTTTAAATACAATGGGATGGAGGGCTGGTTGAAGTGCTGTTGCAAGCGATGTCCGATATCCTATACTGTCACTGCATTATTCCCGACACGATATAGACTCTGCCACGTGCGCTTCGGTAACGAGGTGTGGAGCCTCGGCTATCTTGTTAAATTAAAAAATAGGAATAAATTAAAACAAATACAATTTATTTATATCATACATATGAGCGAAAGTTATTCGTACTAAATTTCGTATAAAATTTAAAAAAAAAAAGATTTAAATAAATAAATACGTTTGAAGATTAAACACAAATGAATTAGAAATAGTACAACACGCATCAACATCAAACATAGTTCAAAATTTAATTTTAAAGATAATAAAAGAAAAATGTGTGTGTGTGTGGGATTACGGCAAAGCCTCGAGGGCTAGCTACCTAAGGGGAGGGATGCCTTCGTGGAGGACTTTCTAAGGGAAACTGACTCATATACACGTTACACATGAGGAAAACCACGAAAACGCCCATGCAGCCAGCCCGTTCGCGGGATCCGAAACTCGGCTCAAACTACCAGGATAATGAAAGAAAAAAAAAAAAACAAATTGAAAAATAAAGTTTACTTTTTTAAAGAAGCGTGTAGAATGTGAAATAAGTATTAAAAGGGAAAAAAGTTTTAAAAAATTAAAGGGTAAAATTCGTAAAGTATTATTCATAGCTGATTCAATAAAGAAATTGGAATATTTAGATAGAAATTTCTATTTATATAATGTAAATTCTATTAAGAGATTAATTTTAAATCTACTATGTTAATAATTGTCTTCAAGGGTTTTTAATTTCTTTTTATTATTCACAAAAATAAGAAGAACAATGCTTATCTAATATAGCAAAGCAAAAAAGGACGCTTCAATTGTATCATGCGCAAACACTCCTTCCTGCAGTTGTTACACACTACGTATAGTAAAATCGCATTTTTAGGGGGGTTGTTATGTTAAAAGTGTAGCATTCCCTGTGCTGGAACTCGCAGCTGTAAGTCCAGCCAACGATGCTGACACCATTTCAGGAAACATTTCCAGAAACTAGAAATCAAATATTTTCTGAAACAGAAAATTATGTTCAAATTTCTTACATTGCAGAATAATGCGTTGTGGATGCTGCGCTTCAGTCAACGGAGTAAGAAAAAATCAAAATATGACTCATTGTTTTAAGTAAAATGAAGTTGTAATCATGTTGTAATACTATGTAATACATGTTGTAATACTAACACAATGTAAAATGAAACAAAGAATGCGAATACGTTATAATAAAGTTATGAAAGTTTAACACCCGCTTAACAATTCGTGTTTTTTAATTACCGAAAATAGCTGCCATAAAATATACAGATAAAAATGTTGTCCGAAATTGTTTCTACCTAATTAGTTGGAATAAGCAATTTAAGTGGAAAAACTTACTAGCTCTAATGCTCGTGTATTAAAATAACTAACTACCTTAAAAATTTTACATAAAGTGAAATTTTGTTACACAACTCTGAGAATCAGTAATGGAAAAAAAAAAAAAAAAAAAAAAAAAAAAAGATGCACTCCAAAAATTTGTAGAAAAGAAATTTTGCAGAACTGCCTGAACTGGTATTCCGTTAAAAACTTTCCATTTTATCACTGTTAAGCGTAATTAAGCATGTATATTTTTTCTTCTCAAAACATTAATTACTTCCTGGACTTTTTTTTCCAAGTGTCTGGATTTCTTCTGTCTGCTGTTTCCTCTCGAAGGGGAAACCTGGTTTTGTGCGCATGAGTTAGTTTTCCTTTGACAGATTGTTGTGAATTTCTTAATATGGAGCTAAAGCCATATGAATTTCTCGTTTGAATTTTGCGCTGTTTTTACTCAAGGTTATCTGCATCCCAAAAATATGATTTTTATGCTTCGTTTAATTCATACCTCCACTGCGATTTTAATATAAATTGTGAGGTTTTAGATTTTCATGTGCATTATTATTCTGAGAATCTATTTAATTTGGATTTATAAGGTATTTCTCCCGCCTTTATGGCATGCCCTCGTGGTGTGGTGGTCTGCACGCTGGGCACGTATGATTCTCGGCGAAGGCAATGCTCATTTTTCATGATTCCTGCTTCCAAAAATCCTAATATCTCTACAGATTTAACTTGCATCAAAATAATTTTTTTAATGTTGCTCTTAAGTACAAATTCCATTTTATTAACTATCAAAAAATCAAAAATCTTTTCAGATATCTTTATTTTAATATACCTCACCCTTAAAATTAACAATTGTAGATAGAACATACATTTTCACGAACATAAATATGTTAAAGAGTAAAAGCTAAGCAAATGAAATTAATAACGCAAGAATCTTGAGTTTGGCGTAGATTTAGTCAAGGTCTCAATCGATTTCGAGGGCAATTAAGTACAGCTCCCTCTTCGTGAGGAGAAAAGACATCTGCAAAACTGGAAAGCAATGATAGCCAGGGTCGTATTTATACTCCATAAAAAGTACATAACGCAAGTCCACACTCCCAAACGCATAGTTCTTGCGTTATTAATTTTATGTTTCACTTGGCGTGTTTCTGTTATGTTTCCAAAAACAATGAGTTTTCCAATAAGCTATATACAAAGTTGTTCAGAAACTTTGTTGTGGAAATAACTTGGAACGTGATATCTGCCGTGAGTAATACAAGTTGTTTGCGGGCATAATATTACTGAAAGTTAATTACATTACATATTAATAGAATAGCAGTTACATAAGTAATTAAAATGAGCTATTTTTTATGAACGAAATGTTAAAAAGAATCATTTTAAAAATAAGGTTTTAAATGCTTAGTTGTGGAAGAACACATGGATAATATACTGTGCTTTTAAGAATAATTGTAGAATCTTTTAGAATCATATACAGTGAACTTTTTAGAAAAGAAATACTTACGGTGACAAAGCAATGAATCAATATAGAGAAGATCTACATACAATATATAATTGCTTTTTAATATTTATAATACATAACTTTAATATTTTTAAATTTCTAAAAAATATTAAAAAATGCTTTCGTGTCTTCTTATCTTACAGTAGTTATTTCACATATTCTTCATAAACAATCCTTCACACACTATATAAACAAACAAAAGGGAAATAAAATAATAATAAAAATTTGAAAAACGAAAAACAGCAATCCTATATTAGAAAAGGGGAGAAAATATGTGTTCTCCAATATTTTTTTCATTTCAAAATTTGTGTTGCTCTAATATTACAGATTTTAAGAACTAACTCCTCTTTTTATTTATTTATTTTTATTTTATGCTTTTTGATCAAATTTTCATTTATTATATTTTCGCATGTTGTATTGCTTCTGTTTTACATGTTTTTTTGGTCTTGGTTAGCATAAATTTGTTATTATTATTATAATTATTATTAGATTTTTAAACTTTTTTCATTGTTTATGATTTTGATGCTATAACTTTTTAAAAAAAGTGTTTAAGCCGGCCTTTGGGGTTTTAAAACTTACATATTGTTACGTGCACGCGTGTAATAGTAATGAACTGAATGCACACAGAACTGATGATACCTTGATAAAATTTATTTTTCTAGAAGAAACACTTTATAGTTCTGGTATCTTTCACAGAAGTATTCGTACAGCTCTTCTCAGTATGACAGAGCACAATTAGTAGTTATCACTGCAAACTACTAAGAAAGTTAAGCATAAAGTAGTCCAAATCGCATCTATAGAGAGAAACTCGCACTCCGAACTCAACTCGGAACTAAAACCTGGACTAAACTGTGTCTTTGGTCTTATATAGCTTTCCACCGACTACCGAGAAATTTCTAGTATCTACGATTTTTCTAAATAGTTCAAAGGCATAAACATTTAGAGTTACATATAAGGACGAATACTGTTACAGTGATCACATATAGGTATCAAACCAATTACAGTTATACAGGGATCCGACCAAAATGTCTCCAAGTGCTCGTCTAGTTAGGCGAGCAATTTACCTCAATGATAAGGGGTCCTGGAAATCCCTATATACCAGTGGTTCTTAACCGGGGGGTGCCCGCACCCCCAGGGGTGCGGGAATGTATTTTTGAGGGTGCGCGAGGAGCCCCTACCTAACCATAAAAATTATTAAATATCATTTATTAAATTTCTTATAATAAAAATATTTGAAATCTGCAATAGTGCCCCAATATTGAAGCTCATAAAAATTGGTAGCACCTAGCTCCCTTATCGGCAAAAGACACAGAAAAAAGCCGGTGCTGATGGGCGTATACACTACGCTACGAAAAGGCATGTAACGCTACAAACGAACGTGAACAGGCAGCTAGATGACGGAGAAAAGAAAAAACACTTTGTGGGAAATCATACCTCAAGAAATATCTACATAAAATCAGCCTCCAAATGTGGGAAGAAGAATGGACAACAATAAATACAGGAAGACAATTACATTAAATAGCACCTCATGTAAATGATACATGTACAATGGTCAATGGTTATATAAACCGCTTTTTAACTGGACATGGGCCATTTCCCACATATTTCTTCAGAATAAACATCTCAAACTCTGAGCAATGTGTATGTGGAAATAAAGGTTATCCAATACATTATATTGCTCAATGTCCTTTAACAAAGTCAACTCATATTAAGTTGCCTAATTCAAATATCAATGCCTTCCTACGTTTTGCAATTAACAACAAACCTTTAAAAAATTAAGTAGAAAATAAAATTAAATATCTATCTTCAATAGGCAAAACTTTATGTGAGCCCTAACGTAATTAATGTCAAAATTCATTTTTGAAGCTGCAATTCATCTAAAACTTTTATTATCTAATTATCTTAAAAACAAACCTTTGCAATAATAACGATATAGTAAAATAAGGGAAAAGAAAAGGAAGAAAATAAGGATTCATATAATAAACTTTATCTCAAGGAACTATTATGAACTGTTATAAATTATGACTGTTAGCCTACTATTATTATACCTATTGCAACTACTATAATTATATCTAATAGATATGATATCAATCAAAATGTCGATATACTATTTATACTGTTTATAGTTATTTATGGATTTTTTATAAAATATTCTTATTTCGAAATAACAATTAAAAAAATTCTATTGAAAATCAATACATAAAAGTGATTCCTTGCGATCAGAGAATAAAGAAATTGTTTGCTAACGTCCTTAAGGAAAAATATATGAATTATATAGCTTTATTTGTTATATATATTTTTGCATATTTGTATTTATGCTTAGTTAGTTAATACTTTTTTAGAACTTACTAATGAATTTTTAAGCTAACTTATTACTGAAAACTTACACATAAACCTTTTAAACTAGGAATCAGCTATGTTTTTGAATATTTGAAATATTATTTCATAAAAAGTATTGTAAATAATATGTTTTTTTTTTTTTTTTTTTTTTTTTTTTTTTTTTTTTTTTTTGGTATAAAAGAAATGTTAACAGCTTCTTAAAAGAATTAAAATTAACTTAGCATTAATAATCTTAAAAAAAACTTAGTATATATAATCTTCATAAAAATAATATTACGTTTTTAAACTTTTATTTAGCTTAACATGACTGTAGTAAAAGAAATCGTACTACGGAAATTTCCTAAACAAGTTAAACAAGGAAGAATAACACTCAGCGGATGACTCCCTGAACTAACTTTTCTGCAAGAAGTTTTAAACTCACCTGTTCCGCTGCGATCGAATCTTGTCGTTTGCATACGGGAGGAAGACTCTGAGCACCATTCTCGTTGACCTTAAGAAGCTAAGCTGAATGAAATAAAAAAATAATGTTTGAAGGTGTGTCTCAGCTGAAGGAAAGAGGTGGGAGTTTTAGGACAACAAAACCCTTCACAGCTGTAAAACTCGAGACTATATGACTCTGTTTCAATCTTACTCAAGTTAGAACCTATTTACAATGAGATGCATTAAATCGTAAGACGTAAATGTCATAAAAATCTGAGACATTCACCTGGTCGAAGCATTTAAAGTAATTATAATATTATTACTGTGCTAGGGCGATCCCCGAAGAAGTAATCTTATAAGCACTGATGGTTCCTGTTTATGAATGTTGGTTGTGAAATCAGGAAGGATCGTTAAAAGTTAAACCTACCTACGACCATTTCTCCCAGCCCACAGCATATGGAGATTGGAGTATAAATTATGTTTAAATGTATGTCACGTGATTTTCACGTCTTTTTGAGTTAGTAAAGGGAAGCCCCATTGAGTAAAAAAGGCGAGCTGACGTTTTCGATTTAATAATTGGATAACATGGTGGAAATCTCTTCTCGGAGCAATATGTTGTGATATTTCGCCTTGTGATGCGTGCGTACGGGTTCGTAATAGATTGAATGCACATGATAGGTTAATAAAATTTATTTTTATCAAATAAAAACACTTAAAAGTTCTGGAATTTTCAGCAGAAATATTCGCACAGGTGTTCACAGTATTACGGAGTACAATTAGTAGTTGCACTTCAAACTACTAAAAACGACCCAAAGTAAAGCGTACCTAAGGAGAAGGCGGAGATATCTCAGTCCAGGCTAAACTAACAAATCGCAATAATAATAATTAAGCAACTAACTGAGAGGAAATTCTCTCTCCGGTTATATAGTTTTCAAACTGCCGCCGAGATGTTTCTAGTGCTTTCTGCTTCTCTAAAATACTGCAAAGTAATATGAGAGTCAAATTACGGTTACAGCTAACACAATAGTCAATTCCATTAATAAGAACAGCTATTCTTATTGATAGTGTTATTGATAGTGATAAGAATAGCTGAAGAGAAGTTTAGGTTGTTAGTCTTTCAAAGATGTAGTGTTTTAGAGCAGAAGTTTCCAATTCTATGCCCGCGCCCGCCGATCGTTTAATGTGTGTCCGTTGCTGTTCGATCAAAATAAAAATGTTTTAGTTTTCAATAAAATTATATAAGAAATTTTTCTCCTTTTTAATGAAATAGAAATTGCGTCCAACACAGATACTAGCACAAAGCGAAATGCTACCGATCTCTCTTTTATGTGCATGTATCCAAATGTAAATTCACTTTGAAAAACTAAATGGTGCCCGCTGTCCAACAGATATTCTTGAATGTGCTCTTGGGAAGAAAACGCTTGGGGATCCCTGTTATACAGGGAGAAATAATGTGTACACGGAAATATAACTATGTTTAGCACAGCCTATTATAAAAGAAGTTCCTTAAGCATTTCGTATCACTTTCTAATCAATGAAAAATAATTTTATTGAAGAAGGTAAAGTATTTTTGAAAATCAGGAAGATTGTTGGATTTCTCTTTCTTTCTGTCTTTTTTTAATGAGTATGAAATTATTCTTAATTAATTTACGCTAAAGATTTTCCACAAAATCATTTCTTTCAGCACGACTGAAATTAATTATCTTTAAATTTTAAACCAAGAAAGAATTGAAACTTATGTAATATTTTTTAACAAACTGATAACTTTGTACGAATTAATTTGACCCTAACATCGGTATCGCAATCGTTAATTGGAAATTTTTTAAGAAAAAATTTATAATTATTTGACAGAAAAAAATTAAAGCAATGCCCACCTTCTTCTGTAACGGAAATATTGCTTAACACCTAAAAGTAATAAGAAATGTAAACTCTGTGAATTTTGGCCTGCTGATATCAAATGTATAATTACCTTTATTCATCTCGTTTGCATATTTTGAAGTAAATATACTAAAAAAGATGTAAACTATTTTGTATAGTTTCTTTTTATTTTTTAGCCCAAAAGAGCTACAGTCTCGAAACGCAATTTTGAATTGATTCATTTTAATGCTTTGTTTCACCTTTCATTAGAATCTGTTGCCATTCGGAAAATTGTAAGATATTTTTCTTTCAAATTTAATACGTATGTTATTGAGTAACAAACTAAGCTATTTAAAAACAATACATACAGGTCTTAAGAATACTATTCTTTTAATTCTTAATTTGACTGATTTGTAATCAAATACCTTTTATTCATGATATATCGAATAAAAACATTAAATACATTTTATAAAATGAAGTTACATTTTACAGAAAATACATAACGTTTCCATGTCAGTCTAACTGGATATTCATTTAGTATTCCACAAAATACTTCCTTATTTCACTTGAGCATCTCTATTAATAGTCTCTACTGATAAAAATATATGGAACTTTAAAACAGCCCTTTTGGGAGACAGTTAAAATGTGCACTCTTTCAGGCTTTGTTTTTAGCTTTTAATTTTATCTTATTATGGCTGAACTACAAAGTACTTCTTGTAAAAAATTTTATGCTAAATATGCATTTATTTATGCATAATTACAATTACCATATTTCCATATTTCTTGAGATTTAAGACGCTTATATAAATGTCGCTAAAATCAGAGTGCCCTTAGAATGAATAGCATTTTCGAATTGTAGAATTTTTGTGTTGTACCAATATCACTTTCTGAAATGAAATTTTCCAGACTGCTAATTTAAATAGGAATTCTATTCCTGACACCACATTAAAGTCCAATATTAGAAAAATATTTGGTGGATGTCTTTTAATTTATGATTTTATTCATTTTGTTTTCTTAGATTAAGCCTTTTTCTCTGTTGATAGGACTGATATGAGAAAAATGATTTCAGAACTGAAGAAATACCGTATGTCATTCTTGAGTAATATATTTAAGGCTTTTTTTTCATTTGCTTATTATTATTACTTATGTTATGCTATTTATTTTCTAAAAACATAGTTTTTACTTTCAATATTTTTGAATTATTCTGACTTATTTTTAAAACTGTAGAGTACGCCTATAAAATTTTCACGTGGAATAGATACTATTAGTAAATTATGATTATTTATTAATCAACTCCATAATTTGCAGGTAGATTTGAATGTAAAGAACAAGAAGATATACGTAGGTATATCCAAAGTTTTCCTGCTTGACATAGGTTTGAAAGAAACAGAGTAAATTTCAACAGTTCAGTATTATCTCCTTTCGCTTCAATATTTTTTTCCCATCATTTAATGAATAACTTATGCCCTGAAAAGAAATCTGAAGGTTTGTTCTCAAATTATTCCATTAGCGTTTAAGCCATCATCATAATTAAATTCCTTTCCTTGAAGGTCAGATTTTAGTTTGTAGAACAAATAATTGTTCTTGGAGATAATTGTTCAGCTGTATAAAATTTCTCTGCTTTGCCCTGCAACAAATGCTTACAGCTAACGACATGTCGATGATTTTGAACTGCTGATAGAAGCTGGGGTTCGATACCTGGACTGAGCTGACTTAGCCTTTCATTCCTTCAGTGGATCAATAAAATGAGTACCAAGTTCACTTGGGGATTAAACACCAGGGACTTGCGACCAATCTGCCCACTTGTCCAGGGTAAATGCTCATGCACCCCGGAGTCCACACGGTCTAGAAAGCATACATCAGGGCACAGCAGACCATGGCTCATTGAGAGTTGTTGTGCCATTGAGTTTAATTTTAGTTTTAGACAGCAGTTGAGGTGCCCATATTGCAGAGACATTGTACAAAAATTTAGTTCTGTGTACAAAATTTGAACTCGATAGCTTATCAGGAAGTAAGTTAAAAATCGATATCAATATCCCATTTAGAGTGAAACACGAAGATTGAAATAAATAAAAGGTAATTTTAAATTACAAATATTCTATCGCGCATTTGATATTGTCTAATAAAAATATATTTTCAGTAATGTATGCACATATAAGGATCATTTAATACAGAAAATTACATTGTGTTAGTTTTCCCGCTTTAAAACAAATACTGCTTTCTCTACGTTTTGATTATATTAGCTAAAACGTAAAATCATAGATCCGCCATAGTGATCAAATTTTCGATGAAAATTATCAAATCAAATTGCTTCCTAAAATTATTTAATGTTTCAATGCAAAGTTTGCGTGCGGATGATAGTCACTTTTATTTTTATTTTTACTCACATATGACCAAAAATATTGGGATAGGTAAAAACATTTTTTGTTTTTTTGTTTGTTTTTTAAACGTTTAAGACGTTTAACCTATTCTACTTTTTAGCATACTCGTTTCTGTAAAATGGATCAGTAATTTAAAATTTCCGTAGCGTAAGAAATACGCAAGAAAATTTATAAATATGCGCAATATCTTCAATGTTTTCGATGAAATCTCTAAGTTACACAGTGATGAACGTAAACATGAACAAAATAAAATTAAATTTTGATGTTGCTTTATACACGGAATGAATTTCTTTAGTAATGAATGGCTTACCAGCGGCCAAGCGGTTTAATCGTTCAACACTGGTAGTTCGGTTCGGAGCTCGAATACCGGCAAATGAATGGCTGCAAGGGCATGTTTTGGGTTTATTTTACATGTTTAACGTGCATATGCTACAGTTCTCCTTAGAAAGTCCTGCATGAAGGCATCCCTCCTCTTAGGCAGAGAGCCTTCTAGTGCTTTGACTTAATAAATCTAAACCTTTAATAATGAATGTACTATTATTTTCGCCATTCTCAGCTAAATGTTCTAAATGTCTTCTTTTATAGCCAGTATGAATCGTTTTTGAAAGTATTTGCTTGCTGTGAATTTATTATATTCAATTATACAGCTTTTAGAATTCACAAGAGGAAAATTATTATTCTTATCCTAATATTTGTTCTATCATCGTAACCAACGAAAAACAGTTAAAATTTGAAAGGTAAAATGTGAATTTACTAGAAACGTATATTACTAATAAATAATCTACTGTACTATTGAAATCTGTACCTGTTTGTCTGTCTGTTTGTTTGCTTGCAACATCATCCCCTCCTGAACGGCGGGAAGTTGAGTTTCAAGAGAAGTACTCGCGAATTCCAAAAATTCGTGGGAACCTATTTCGACAATTCTCATCTTCATATGAATTTAATCAGATCTTAGTTAAAAACTCTAAAAATGCTAATTTTCGCACTAATTTTTTGAGTGGCAACAGTCTTGCGCCCTGGAGATAAAAATTTTTATTTTGAAAATTGTTGCCATTACTCGCTTTCAAATCGTAGAGTTTGTTAATAAAATATTCTTAAGTTTTACAAAATTTGAAATCAAAATAGCATTGCCAAACATTAACATATTATTATTATATAAGGTCATATTCTGAAGTTGAAGAAAGTACGCGACTGCATGTGACGTCACTGTATGTCGAAAACGTTTCGTTAATGTCAGCATTATAAATAAATAGCTTCTGTTGGCAATTTTTTTGCTTCAGGTTAAGGTAATTGACATGCTATGTTATTGCCATGTTAATTCTTTTATTGGTATTGATATAATATTTTTATATTACAATAAATTAAAATCATGAAGTCATACGTATTCGTATTAACCTGCAGTGTCAAAAGTTTTTATTTCCTGGTTGCGCAACAAAGAAATTATTCAAGAATTGGTTGTTGCTTAGAAAGAATAAACTGGTTTTATTCATATTGAAATGTTTTTATGCATTTTTTTTTCAGGTGTACATAGAACTTATAAATTTTGCTTTGGCTTCAGCCCACTCATCCGACGGGCTTGCCCTATAGTACGATTTAAATCTTGCGTAATAACAAGAAGAGAATCTTAGGAAGCCCTCTTACGAACTGCCCAAACGGAGACGCTCTGCTCGGTAATTAGGTAATTATAAAAGACTTGTGTGCCATCAACAGCCGGGTAGTTTGTTTTTGATTGTAGAGGTTTTGATTGTATAGTTTTTGATTGTCATATTTGAAAGAAAACTCCTACATTTTATCTACCTTAATTGGTAATGTTGTATTTTGTGCAAACGTCTGCAGTTAAATTTTGTGCAAACGTCTACAGTTTAATCCGTGTTATTTTAATACCCGCAAGCGGTGGAGTTTTGCTTGTGCGCACAAACTGTGCCTTCTGTTTAAATTCAATTTCAATAAAAAGTTTCTTTTAAAGTCTTCACGGGACTTCGTAAAATTTACACAGACGAAGCGATAACTCTCTTGGCAGTCTAAATAGGGTCTGAAGGACATTTTAGTTAACATTACATAGTTAAAACTCTATACAGACTTCAGTCAATTCGTTATTCGTTTATTGTTAGCAGAAGATTAACAAGAATTTCACCCTGTAGTTCTGCGTGACAAGTTAGCTCTGCTAACGAATAAATTTCTTATTGTAAGCTGTCTTCGAAGCTTTGTTAAAATTAAATTTATGCTCTATAATAGCTTTTGATTAGCGTGCTCAGAGGGTCATCAAAACTAGCCTGACATGCTATTTCAGTATGTAGCTCTAGTGTCTGTCACTAAGCAATAGAAACAACGATGTCTCTGGCGTTCACTGCTGTTGAAGATGATGGAGACGAAATTTCTGTCAAGAAATACTTGTTCACATTAGAAATAAACCTAATTATACATCGATTAAATACAGCACATGAGAGATAAACTAGTTACCGTTTTGATGGGCAAGACTGATTGTTAACAACAGTATTTATTAGCCAGAATGTCTGAGAAAGACTGCTGCCGAAAACGTTCAGTTATTTTTATTTTGTATGACAATCCTTCTTATACCTGAATATTTATCTTGTCTAAGCACAGGCTCACTTTTAAACACTGGGACAAAGGAATTATATAGAATCTGACAGAGTGACCCAATAAAAGCAGACAGTGTTGCTACTTTGTAAATTTAAGTTAGGTGTGGTAGGATTCAATCTGAATATAAGCTTTCAGTTCCTTAAGCCTAAAGACAGGTAATTTTCAAGGGTAAATCAGAGGTTTTAAATGGCTCTAAAGCAAAATTCAACTGGTATCAGATCTAGGCTTCGCAAAGCCTCTCAAAAGTCTCTCAGCGACTTATCAGTGCCTTAGGAACTGCAAAGTAATCTTACAATGCTACTCTTGTCAGACATACTGTATTTGAAATTTAACAGAAGTTCTACTTGTTGTGCCACTTGTAACTGTGTTGCTTAATTCTAGGGTGCTGTTAAAAATCAGCCTATCTTTCTCTAAATACCCGTTCACTGCCAGTTCGGTAATAAAAAATAAGTAAGGTAAAAGAGAAATAAAATCCCGAACTCCAATCTGTTATCGTATTCCCACATCAGACATTTCTGAATCAGTTTGTTATTCCAAATGGAAATTTTATGCATGGCAAGTGAATTATAATATTAGTTAGTAATGATTTAAGTATATACAGTATTAGGTGTAGGTTGACAGGAAGTCAATAGGAACGCCTTTAAGGCAATCGTAAATATAATTATATGGTAATTTAGCAAATTATATCTACTTAAAAAGACATTATTTAGATAAACTTCTTATCAGTGATAATGAGAGCCATTTACAGTTAAGTGTAGATAAAAAGGTGTGGCTTTGCAAATGGAATATGTGCTTGTTTTGTGTACTGTATATCCGGCTTCTTTTTATGTATTGTATCTCGTCAAATCTTAGAGGAATTTGTTAATTGTGATAATTACAGTTTACTCCAACGCTCTGGATTCTGTATTATTTTATAGGTTTTTCGCTTAAAAGGTACATTTAAATGAAAGAAGCACATAAACCAATCTTTCATCATTACTATCTCTTGGAGTGATTCGAAATCTCAATTTTATCAATTAATTATTAATTAATTATTAATTTATTTATTGATAAAAACTATTCCTTCAATTTGTAAATAGTTAAACATTTTTAAAATTTTCGATACATCGATTAAAATTTTCCGTTTTAGTAAACTTATTTAAATTTCAGCCATCCTCAGTCAAACACCCCACTCATATATTTTCGGACATGAATTAGCTTCTGAAATTCCTTACTTGATCCTTTATCAATTCAAAGGGGCTGTTAGTCTCTGAACGCATTTTTATATTGATTCACAAATGACATTAATCTGTTCACTGCAAATAAGTTGTTTCATTTTCATTCGAGTCTGTTACTATTTGGTGAAATATAAAATATTCATCTCTCAAATTTAATCTGTCTGTTATTGATTAACAAAACTGTGGTATTAAAAAGCAATAGATGCAGTCCTTAAGAATACTACACTTTTTACTTTTTAGACGGCTTGATTTAAATAAAAAAGCATTTAATTCAGAATTGTCTTGTTTCGTATAAATTTTGCTGTTAATTATATGACTCCTTTTTTAATCAAACAAATTTATTCAAACATACAGAATGTCAACTCCCTCATGGCTGACGTTTATCTTCTTAGAACAACAATAAGGTTGCCATGCGTGCAAAAGAAACTTATGATTTGAAACTTCATGCAGATGTAAAAACGCAACCACGGAAGCAACAATAATACATCTAATTATAAGAATTCAATATTTTCATAGAATTAAATTATGTGATTTTTCACTTTTCCAATGTACAGAAGATAAAGGCTCCCATGTAAGTCTGGAGCGGTAAAGTCGCTGAACACTGGTAGTTCGGTTCGAGGTTCGAATCCCGCGAACGGGCTGGCTGCATGGGTGTTTTCGTGGTTTTCCCCATGTGTAACGTGTATACGAGCCAGTTTCCCTTAGAAAGTCCTCCACGAAGGCATCCCTCCCCTTAGGCAGATAGCCCTAGTGTGCTTTGCCATAATTAAATACACCACCACAACCACCACCACCCATGTAAGTCTAAATATATACACCGGTTTCAAAATAACAATATGATAAAAAAAAAGAAAAGAAAGAAAGAAAGGAACAGAAAAAAAGAAAGTGAGAACTGGGGAAAAAAAAAAGATTTCTAAGTTATTGCTTAACTGCAATCAGCAATCAAAATTCCAGTTCGAATTAAATGGAAATAAAAAATCAAAATCTGAACCGATTTACATTGTAACTTTCGCCCAAAAGGCCTCTTTTAAATTTTAATATGTTTGATCAATAGAGATGGCCCGGGTGGATTAACGAAACCTTTTTATACTATGTTAAATGAATATGCATTTAGATTATCATGAGAACTTTATAATCTTCTGTATTTTTAAAAAGTGAAAAAATACGCAATGCAACTCTATAAAAGTATTTAAGGATTTTAATTACCTATATCATGAAGTAAATGCATTTTTATTTAAATAAATCAGACTAAAATGCAAAAATATAATATTTTTAAGAACTACATATATTGCTTTTAAGTATAAAATTAGTAATGCAACAACTTTGATTCGAAACAAATTATTTGTTATTAAAGCAATGAAGTTATAATGTTAGTTTAGTTTATTTATCAATAGCAGACAGATAAAATATAAAAGAATAATACCTTACATTTTTTTTTTCGAATGGCAATAGACTAAAATGAAAAGTAAAACAACGTATTTACAAACTCGCAAAATCGGGTTTCAAGACTAATAGCCCATTTGGGCTAAGAATCTGAGAAAATTCTGATTTTAACCTTGCGCCAGAGATTTCGTTAAGGTTTTGTATGCTCTCGCTGCTCTTGGGCTCACTCTTTACCAATCTGCTCTTGAACTGTTTACCAGTTTCCCAGTCAGCTCTTAGACTCACTTTTCTAACCCCCTTTTTTTTTTGTGTGTGTGTGTGTTTTTAGCTTTATTGTTAAGCATAATTTTCTTTCCACTTACGCAGCATGAAATTCAAGAGCAAAATCACAAAGTATTTAAGAACAGTATATCTTTAGAATTCCCTTTAGAATGTTAAGGTTTGCCGCACAGTTCTTTTATACAAGTATTCGCTAATTTACTTTTTTTAAACTAGTCTCTCTAGTGCCTAGACGCCTAAATGAGTTATCATAAAGAAAGAAAAACGTATATACTAATTTTAATGAGTCTAGCCAGTACCATTTTATAAAAATATTTAATTTTCTAACTAGAATTTTCATAATTTAAATGAGTTTTTGTTTAAATCAATCAGATTCCAAAGTAGAAAAAATTATGAAAAAACCCGTTTATTCTTTTCCGTCCCTTCATTTAGTATTCAGTAACAGAACGATTAAATTTGAAAGTCAAATACGCTTTACTGATGGGCAACACACTGATGCGTGGAGATGATAAGTATTCTTTTTGAGGTAGTGACAACATATCGCTTTCAAATAGCCGATTTTGTGGATTCAAATTGAAAGAAATCTTAAATTTTGTTGAATAGCAACATTCTGGCTCTCCAGAGATAAAAATGTTTTATTTCGAAAGATATGTTAATTTTTACTTTCATATTGCTGAGCTTACTAAAAAGTATACGTTAAATTTGTCCAAACTATGAAGTAAATAAAAAACAAATTCGAAATTCAAATTCGGGCTTCGAGGCGCCCATGTTTGAGTGAAAGATTATATGTATTAAAAATTCGGTGTTTCTAGGTGCCGTCGTTTTCTCTTAATACAAAGAATACACATGCACATCAATTTGAAAAATGATTCAGAGAAAAAGTGAGCTTCGAGACTAATAGCGAGTGCTGAAAAAAGCCGATTACAACGATCGATAGCCGAATTTTTTGTTTAAATCCAATAGCCTGAAAATGTGGAAAGAAATATTACACAGACTCTGGATATCTGAAATGAGGAAAGCGATGTTATATCAAATGTGACAAATTTTATTCTCTGATATACTGGTTTGATTTTTATGCAAAGAAACCTATTATGTGAATACATAATCCGTTCAGTTAGCTTTAATAGACTCCACTGCTCATAATTCCAGTTTTTTTCCTTCTCTAGAAGGCGAATAAAAAAATGTTTTTCATTTAAAATTTTTAAATAGATTATTTACTTGGCTAATTATAGGATAAAGTGATTTAAAATATTTCAGTTATAAATAAGTTTTAATTATTTTGTTTAACAAATTGGTTTTTGTGTTTACTTACGATCTATCTGCTGAGAAGTACGCAAATGAGAAGATCTAAGAGTAGGCCAATAATAATTTTATTGACCCTAAATTTTTTAACTGGCATTAGTCCTCTGTCTCATGCAAACTTTTTAAGGTAGTTAAATTTGATTGCGACTTGATATTAGAGAGTTGGAAGGATTTAAATAGTAGCTGTTTACCTTTGGTTTATTTGACGCGATTTAAGCACGCGAGAGCTATTTGCCTAAGGGAAGCGATACCTTCGTGGAGGAATTTCTAAGGGAAACTGGCTCCACGTTACACACGGGAAACACGGCAAAACGACCATACAGTCAGCCCGTTCGTCTGGAACTGAACCCAAGTGGAACTACCAGTGTTCGGCGACTTTACTGCTCGGCATAGATAGCCACTACGAATCACATAGAGAACAGAAGCCTTACTAAAGTTGGTAAGTTAAATTACTTTAATAAGGATAAGATCAGGGCGAAACCAATTAAACATCCCTCAGGAGAGAATAGTATTAATTACATAAAGTATGCAAAATTGTTTATATGCAATATTAAACTACAGTTTACAATAATTGTCGGTTTATTTTAGATTTCTTCACCTCTTTTGTGATTAAAATAAATATGTCTTTATTTTATTCTACATTTATTGTATTTGCTTTTCTGTTTTTAGTGAGAAATCGTCAAAGAATAAAGCGATTTAAGAAAAAAAAAAAAAAAAAAAAGGAAGCCAAACCTTTATATTTTACTACTTACAATTTATTAAAATTAACCTTCTCAGACAAAGTTATAAATATCTTAACTAAAATAAACCTTAATACATTATTTGTCTTAGTTTCATTAAACATAAAAAATATTTCACATATTCAATCATGCAAAGGGTGAAATAAGAATTCAAAGATTTATGAACATGAATTCTGATTTTAGTATTGCCGTGACCTTTGAGAACAATACTGATATGAATCATCAGATTTACGTCATAATATACAAATAGGACAAGTATAACACGAACTGAAATTTCCTATTAAGGAACCCTACAGAGTCTATGATGTTCTGAGGATGGAATGGAACCGCAAACTGTAATTTGTGTCACAACGTACCAAGAATTTTATCCACTTCCTGAGCTGTAAACGAAATTTAGAGAGCCATCAAACAAGAAAAAAATCCCCCAAATGATGGTCAATGATTTCATCACAGTGTGCAATGTTGATAGGATTTCGAGGCAACAGTAGCGCAACCAAAACTTGATAAACATACTTTGAAAGGTCTTTGTGACAAGTTAAAGAGTTTCTTATTATCAAGAACTTCGGACTTCTTTTAAATGAACGTTCAATTTTGCGCATTCGTTTGAGTCAGTTCTCACGCTTTTATTTTATTAGCCCGTTTCTTTATTTACCAACTACCATTCATTTTTTCATAACTGATAATTAATGATCAATACATTTTTATTTCTTTCATCAGTAATTTCAGAACACTAATGGCTTATTTTAACATTACACAGTTAGCACACCCATACAGGTACATTGATATTTACAGAATAATCAAAATAAAACAAAATAAAAGGCTTTTACACCCCCCCCCATAAAGGTATGAACCTCTCGTCACATTTCCTCCTGGTTGGGAAGCGCTGGTCTATATAAAGACTCGAAGTAATAGCGAATTAAAAAACTAACGTATGGTGGTATTGTTGTTGAAAACTGTTGCACACATGTATATCGCAATAAAAGAATCCATAATAAAAAGCAAATTTGAAAGCTTTCTAATTTTATGTTACGTCAACGTTTTTTGTGCTACCTTTATTTATTAAATATCATGTTCTTCGCTCTTAAACCACATAAAATTCAATTCAACAGCAATATCAAGAAATATTTAAAAATAGCAAAACATCATATCTTTAGAATTCCTCATACACAATTTCGCGAGCTGCAGATAAAAAGTATTTTTTTTTTTTTTTTTTTTTTTTTTTTTTTTTTGTACAGTGTTGCCATTCCTCGCTTTGAAATCGTCGCTTTGTTAATCAGAAATTAAGTATTGTTTTACAAAGTTTGGAATGGATAATAAAGCAAATTCGAAATTCAAAATTCGGTTTTCCAAAAGCCCATGTTCGGTTGGAGGACTACGTTATTCAAAATTTGATGGCTCTGAGTACCGTTGTTTTTTCACAATGAGAGAAGCATTCATGCAGATTCTTCATTTTAAATATAATACATGGGGATAATATTTGGTGGCAAGAGTTTGAAAAGTGAAACTACGCAAAATGCCGTTTTGAGAATAATAGTCCTTTGGGTCTAACGCCACTGGGATAAAAATGAATGACATATGGTTTTATAATTTTGTCTGTGTGCAGAAATTCAAAATCGTTTAAGTTATATAGCATGAATTATAAATTATAAAACAGTGATTTTCAAATGACTTCAAGTATAATATTTCAAAATAGATTACTATGTATTATATTTAAATACAGCAAAGGTTAAATTTTAAAAATAACAGCATTCTCACAGTTTTAAGATTTTCAACTTCACAGAGGAAATTTTGTTCTTTGTGAAGATATTGAAAGAACAACGTTCCTAGGACTGATGTCATAAAATAACAAATAGCTCAAATAAAAACCAAGTTTCTAATACTTTTTGAAAATCAAACAGTATATTGCGTATCATCAATAATTCATTTGAAAATTTCATTAAGATCTGCACAAAATAAAATTTGGAGTTTAATTAAACGCATTATCTATTATGACCAAGGAAGAAGTATACAAATTTAGAATTTTTACATTGTTCCAACTGAAACTTTGGAATGTAGTTTCCCAAAAATGATATCTCTGTATTAAATATGAAATTTTTTTCTTTAATCCAAATTCATAATATAAAACTGTGACGAAAAGCTAATGTTGATATTAGGAAATAAATATTAGAAAACCTTGTTAATTAGTCCTGAATCTCAAGACAAAAATACTATTATCTCAGAAAAAAGCACATATTTATTCTTTTAACCTAAGTTTTTTCAACAAGTAATAAAAGTTTATTCAATAAATAATTGTCAATAGTTAATTCAATAAATAATAATATAGTACAGTAGAAAAGATTAAACTAGGGTATAGGAGTGAGAACACGTTTTCCAGAATTTTATGCAGTCTAATTATGCAACTTGAGTCAAATGTCGCGTTAATGAAACTCATTTTTAAAATGATTTGTTTCGGTAAAATAAGTTTTTAACTACTTATTGTTTACCATAGGTGACTGTTTTTAAGTATTTTCTATCTCTCGTAAATTTTTAGAGTCGAATCACCCCCTCCCCAAAAATTAACATTTAAATTATTTGATAGTTCCTTAACGGTGTTGTGGGAATTATTATATAACACATCACAAATAATTTCTCAGTGAAACGCGTATTATGAATTTAGTGGTTTGGGAGGATTCACAAATAGCTAAACATACCTTCTTCCTTAAAAAAAGGAACCATGCAGAATTTTTTCCTTTGTAATATTCACATTTTTCATTTAATGAATTTGTCATACAATAGACTCCAGCTTAACTGGGTAACACCGGAAACGATATCCAGTGTTAACGGAAATTCATGAATAATCCTACAGCAGTTAAAAAATACTGGAAATATGAATAACTTACATTATAATTAAAAGAAAATATTATTACTGATTTACCTGTACTTGTATCAGTTTAGCTTGAATAAAAGTTCATTTAATTTTGTAAATTAAATCAATATTCAAAACAAGAACACCCCATTTCAAAATAAAAAGAAGTTGTTTTGTTTATATTGCTCTTGTATTTCGATAAGAGTCAGTGAAAGACAGAACATTAATAGCTGTACACTTAGTTCCTTTCTGAAATTTGATTTAACAACATTTATATATTCCAGATTACTGCTGTGTAGTGCTGTGAATAAAAACAATTACTAAATGCTGTGATATCATTTAGTGTTACTGACGTTATCTCACGCATTTTCTTCTTCTTTTAGCATTTCATGCAGACATTTTCTTTATTCCTGTAATTTATAATAGCTGTAAGGAAGCTTAACCTTTTTTTAAGTAGAGACCGAAAAATCGGAAGTTGACTATACAATGAAAAACAAAGTTTATTCTTCAGGGTTTAGCTAATTGAATTCGATGAGTAAACCGCCAGTCAGATGTTGTTCTTGTTATAGTCCTGATATCAGGAAATGAAGCTGACTGGCAATATTCAGCGTTTCGGAGTATTGCTCCATATTTGCTTAAACTTTCAGATTTTCAGTCACATTTTAAAATTTTTTGCGAGTGAAAAAGTTTTGAAAGAAAGACTTTGTAAACATACCTTAATTCCTTCTTGAAAAAAACTGAAGTTATTAATTTCCAAATAAGTACAGACTATTTGCATTCTTTAAACATATCGCTATGTGACAGAGGAAATTTAATGCTAGTAATGACTTCAAGTCAATAAAGAAGTTTGATAGAGTTGTCTAGTGCCCAGAAAAAAGGTGCAAAAAGGTGCAAAAAAATGCAAAAAGGTGCCCAGCTAATACTGATAGTACAAAAAAGCATATGCAAGAAGCAGTTTTAAAATTTTCTTTAAAATCTGTGCTTGCAAAATTAAAAAGTCATGTTATTCCATTTGTAAAGAAAAATAATGACAGTAAAATCCGCTATCTTAATAAAATTAAAAATGTAAATGAAATTAGAGAACAAATCATCATTTTTGACTGTCTACAGAAGTGTATTTTTTTAGGCAAAAAGGTTACATATTGCTTTATAGTAGCATTCCTATAGTAAAAAAGAAAAATGTATTCCTTATCAAAATGATTTTTAAAAACACTAAGAAATAATCTTTTTTCATTCTAGTCATGAAGTATTGCAATATATTTTCAGGTTACAAAATATGCAAATAATCATGGAAAACAAGAATTTTTAATACAATAATCTTGCAAATATTAACATTAATTTTGAACTACATATTGACATAAAAACATAGTTTACGCCGCTTTTAGTTAATTAATTGTTGCTGAATGAAAAGCGGATTTATTACAAATTGCACTTGTTTCAAAATGCCATTATATCTTATTTGCCTTTTGAAATGCTTCGAAATAATAAAAACGTGCTAAGAATGAAAACTCTTTTTCGAATTTAGAAGAAAACCTCTTTGAATGAATCCTATTTCAAATTTTATGTAAACTATCTTAAAATATAATGAAAAATAGTAATTAATGTTCATTGAAAGAGAAAGTTTAAATTACACATTTTCATTGAAAACTACATGAAAATAGTTTGACTATATAAATAATTGTTTCAGATAATATCGTTCTTAATGAAGACAACTTCATTTTCATAAAGCTGTTATTGTTTAATGTGTTTTGAAAATTCGGCACTTACCCTAAGAGAAGAGTGCCCAAGAAAAAAAGGCAGAAAAAATTCAGGTTGCCGGGAGTTCAACAAGAATGTGAATGGAAGAGATGAGTAAGTCCGGCTTGAGAGTTAGTAACTTTCTTTTCAACACTTAAAAAGGTCACGTGTCCCGACTTTTCGTCTCTCTCACCCCCACCGCCTTTCACTTCCTTCCAAAATCGGGAGCAAATGAGCAATGGGACATGCCATAATGGATAAGCAACTTGCGGATGGATGCTAAAAATTTCCTTCTGCTTGTGGCAATGGTTGCAATAGCGCATTTTGCGAAAATTGTAGCTCAGAATATAATGCAATCCGATCCTTCATATTCGATCAAATTTCGATAAAGATAAAATGCAGTTTGATCATTCAGATTCCAATTTAGTGTCGAAAAGGTGTTATGAATCTAAAATTGAGAAATGCGCAAATTTGAGAGAATTAAAATTCGATTTTTTTAAATACAAAATTTTTGTGTATATATATATATACTAAAAAATGCTAAATGAAAGGTGTAACTCTACTAAAACTCTACCGAACTACTCTTCTAAACTCTATCAACTACTCTTCCAAACTCTACAAAACGAGCTTCAGTAGAGAACAAACAAGATAGAGATCATATACATATTTCGATCCTCACAGCAATATAGATATATACATAATGCTGTTTCGTCTAATAAAAATCAACCTGTTGCTATTTTATTATATTCAGTAAGTCTTGTATTTAATTCAAGACAGTTGTGTGCAAGCAGGAGATGTAAAGTGAAATTCTGAAGCCGAAATGAATATATTAAACTGAAATGTATAAAGCATAAAATTAATTGTTTAATTTTTAACAAAGGTACGAATATTAATACATAAAAAATGCAAATGTTAATTGCATAAGAAAAGACATCATTGCTTGAAATCCGCTGCATATGAAGAGTAAATATCTTTTTCATAATTCTGTTATTGCCAGAAACTATCAAAACCTTACTAATTCAGAAGTCAAACAACAAAAAGCAGCGTTATATTTTCAAATTTTCACAGGACTAGTTTCGATGGTTTTACCGAACCACCATTCTCAGCTGCAAAAACGCAAATGAACGAGATAGGATATAATGATCAGATAAGATAAGAAAGCCTCGACTGCTTTTTGCAGCTGAGGATGGTGGTTCGGTAAAACCATCTAAACTAGTCCTTTGAAAATTTGAAAATATAACGCTGATTTTTGTTGTTTGACTTCTGAATTAGTATTTGTTCGGCGTGTTATTGTGTCTTAATTATCAAAACCTTACTAAGGCTTTATGGAATTATCAAAATATTACTAACCTTTTCAGACATGACATTGAAAACTGAAATTTTACATTGAAAAATCACACTCTAAATTATTTGAAAGGTAGTATTCCCTTTAAAATGCTGATAGCTTCTTGTATTGCCATCCCACGATTTGTTTTCCACGAAGAGAGAACCTTTTCTTATTTTCAAACAAGAGGAATTTTCTAACCCGATTATTGTTTTCGCAAACTGACATGTTTATTCTTTGATGCTTACGAGTTCCGACAGCGTTTACAAAAGAGAAATTTGTTACTGAGATAATATCAAAATGTTCTGCGTAATCATAGATGAGTTGACAAATCTTTCTAATTTCAAATAAAAGCAAAGCAATAAGAAGCTTAAATTTTGAATTTACCTGCAGTTCTGGTTGAAATTGTTTGTCTTAAAGATTTGTAGTTCATTTTTATTCGAGTGTTATGATTATCTTATAAAAGAAGCACGAGAATAAACCCATTGTTCAGTATCGGAAAGTTAAAAACTTGAAAGAATGGGATATTCAAACCCCGAAAATCTCTAACACTGATGATTAAAGATTAATTTTATGTTGTCTAGAATTATAAATTGTCTAGAATCGAAGAATTCACGAAAAGAACCCAACTGTTGCAATTTCATTAGTAACTAGATAATGATTATCAGCTCGGCGTGGCCCTGACGATTATACTATAATTGATATATTAATTTTACCACAGCGAATTTAAGATTACACGCATAGTGTTTTCTTTCATTAGTTCTTTCAAATACTCGTCTCCTCTCCCCACTAGATTAGCTTAGATTTTAAAAATATATTGCAGCAGAATGTGAAAGATTTGAACTTCTACTCAAATATTATTTTCTCTCAAATTAAGCTAAAAAATATCACCAAGGTTTATTTGATTTTGTATTTCATTTTCTACATTTTATTTATATAAACTTAGTAAATATTCTTAAAATTATTTTGATTAAACTCAAATTTCGCCTTTTACTTTAATTGAAAACTTTTAATATTAAGTTGTTCTTTCTTTTTACTTCCTTGTCCGAAATAAAGTATTGAAATCACGGAAAATTTCGGGTATCATAGTTCAACGAAAATATCCATTTCAATCGCACTCGAAACCATTTGAAAGATGTTTTTGATTGACATATGTACGTACGGACAGAATAAAGGACTCTTTTTCCCAAAACGAATTGTGAAATGTATTCAAAATGGATTCAGAAGATACTTTTTTCGTAACATCTGTACGTACGTGAATACGTACATATGTAGTACATATCTCCCATAACTCAAAAACTAGTAGCCTGAGAAATTTGAAATTTTGTATATGGGACTGCTATAACACACACATGAGCACCTCCATTTTTGGTTGCAATCGACCGCACCAAAGGTATATAAGTATATGTATACCCACTCTGTTACCCGGCTGGATGAGCTAATATTTTATTGTTATATATTGGGAAATTGTGTATTTTTTGTTATAGAGGTGATTGAAGTATGTATTTTTTATGTTTCTGTAAAGGTTTAATTAATCTTTAATTAATCTGCATGGAATTTTTGTAGAATTATGAACAATTTAAAACTTTAAAGCATAACGAACCGCCATTTGTTTATATTTGAAACTCAGTAGAATAATAAATTAAGTCTGGTTCTGCACCTTTAGTGTCTTTTTACACAGTGGGACTAAAAGAAAACTTTCACTTATGTGTATCGAAAATGTGTCTTCTTGCCCTCTGGCCGAATTGCTTTTTTTGCGTAGAAACTCTAATTTTTATTGTGAAAACTGTTTTTTTTTAACTTTTTTTATTGCTTTTGATGTTTAATGTTTTGCTGTATCTGAAATTTTTAATGAAGATTGAGTTTTTACGTATTTTTGCTTTGTCGCGAAATGAGAACTAAATTGACTGAATGAGAAATGTATCTCTAACGAAATTCGAGGAAATAATTTTAAATGAAATCCAACCAAAAATGTATATAATTTAATAGTATATACAAGGAAGTCATGTGGTGTCCACATGACTTTTATTTAATTCTTATTCTCTGTCAAAGATTTTGTGAAATTCGAAATTCGAAATACTTCAATGATTCAAGAATTCGGATTTAATCAAACTTAAGATGTATTCCATCTCTAATAATTTGATAATAATAAAAGTTTATAATTCATTAGTTAAACCTATGAGTTTATTTTAATCAAAGTTACATTTTGCAACTTTCTTTATTACTGTGTTGAATGCATATTACATCTTACAAAGGGTGAAAATTTCCTTTTATCTGCGGCTTCCAAACTATCACCAAATTTATTATTACTTCCTCTATTAGTACTCGTAGAAAAATGTTTAATATAATTATTTTTCTTAATAGTATAACATAGTTATTTGTAATAAATTAATTCACTGAGTGTTTATGGACGAAATCAATAGATTTTAAAACCATCAGGTTTCTATTAGAGAAGAAAACCTAAAAATTATTTTCTGCAAGTAGAATTAAAGTTTAGTACAACTCTAACTTTCATAAATTAACCTAATCTAATCATTATGAAAAATCTTTGAAATATAATGGAAAAATTAGTTTTAAAACATATTTTTCAGATTTTTATATTTTCATCATTTTATACATACCGTGCAGATGACGCCAGAATAAACGTTAAAATTTAAAAGTAGAATGTAACTGGCGGAAGAATCTAAAATCTGCTATTCGAAGTCGTTGCTGTGGCATCAGGAGTAAATTGCAACTCTTATATCATTGGGAAATCTTCAAAACAAATAAAGATGAAAAACGTAATGTTGTTTCTTATGGTTTGGTTTATTTGATTTTGGAAAAGTAGGTTAAGGCTATCTACTTAAGAGATGCCTTCATGGAGGACTTTCAAAGTGAAATTTGCTCGTATACACATTACACCCAGGGAAAACGTTCATTCAGCCAGTCCTTTCGCCTAGAATCGAACCCAGGTCGAACTAAGGGTATTCAGCGACTTTATCGCTTGGCCGCTGGATGGCTTGATGCTTATTATAAAGTGAATCACATAATAATGATGACGTTAGAACCTTTTAAAGAAGAGCTACGAAACTGATCTGAAGAGCTTTCAGCAAATTAAAAAAAAATGAAATATTCTAATTTTCATTGAGTAGCACTGCATACCCAGATGTTAAAAACTTATAATAGTTTAAAATTGTCTTCCTGTCCTGAAATGCAACTCCTGTCATTCAGCTAATGGATCAAGGACAGATCAAAAGCCTGAAAATTTATTACACAAAAGAATTCATTTTGAGCATTTTGAAGGGATATAACAAAGATTCAGAATATGGTTCCACTGTTTAATGCAGTGTTAATGCTAGATGTTTTTTGCGTGTAAAAAAACCATTCTTCTCTTCTAGCGTTCTGGATATGCTAGAGAAGTCTTAGCTACCTGTTACAGAATCCACCATTCAGATCTAGTATTTTCGGAATGCTACTCTAGCAAAGAAAAATGAAAAAAATATTATATTTTAAGAAGTGGCTAGAAAAGGTGACATTTCTTCATTTTCAAAAAGTAACATGATGTTTTCCCAATTACATGACGATGATTCTGATTCATGTGAAAATCCCAAGGAATAAAATGAACTAAAACAAACAAAAAAATCGGTTGATAAACATTGACATCGATGATTCTTCATCGAATATATACTAAGAAATTGAAGATATTGTTACGAATTTGGTATTTAAACAGCTAATGTTAGTAGACTTATAAATAAAATTGTTTTATTCCCCGTGCAGTGCAGCGCGTTACGAATATTGAAGGAAAGCTAAGCCGGAAAATTAAAAATACAAGAGCACGTGCATTTAACATTAAATAAATAAATATCTCTTTTTGATTTCGAGAAAGTTCCAGAATGTTCTCGCGAGCGATTTAGAAAAAGGAGGAAAACCTCTCAATTTAGTAATGTAAAGAGCAGTTTGGTTTTAGAGCCGGTCATAGTACCGTGCACCATTACAACGTTACAGAATTTATTGCAGACTCCTTCGCAAAAAAGAATACAATCGCCAGCTGCTTTCTAGATCTAGAAAAAGCATTTGACAAGGTGTGGCATGAGGGTCTCCTCTACAAGCTGCACCTTGTTCATCTGCCCATCAGTTTTATTAAGCTCATGAAAAGCTATCTTAAAAACAGGACTTTTCAGGTAAAAATTAATGACTCTCTCTCTTCAAGAAAAAGAATTAAAAGCGGAGTGGCTCAAGGAAGCGTTCTGGGACCGCTTCTGTTTAATATCTACACGAATGATATGACGGTTCCTTTGAATGCAAAAGTAGTTAAATATGCCGACGACACAGCAATTTTAACCAAGTCGCTAAAACCTCAGCTGGTGGTAGATAAACTTGAAAGCGCAGTAAATATCATACACTATTATGATTCATGGAAATTAAAAGTAAATCCGTCAAAGAGCCAAATTCTCCTTTTCAGACGTCATCGGAAGTTCACTCCTGTGAATGTAAATATAAAAATTAATGATCAAGCCCTAGCAATTGTTTCAAGTACCAAGTGTCTAGGAGTGGTCTTCGACTCCCAGCTGTTATTCAAAGAACACACGGAGTATGCCTTGCGCAAAGCCACCGCTGCTAAAATGTCTCTTTACCCTTAATAAGAAGAAATGCTAAATTAAATATCAGTCTCAAGAAGAAGATCTATACCAGCTTAATAAGACCCACCCTACTTTATGCAGTGCCTATCTGGGCCACTGTGTACAAGACTTATAGACACAAACTACAGGTCTTTTAGAACAAAATACTCAGACAAATTGTTGACTCCCCATGGTTCGTACGTAACCTGCAGATACATAAAGAACTAAAAATAAGACCCGTAGCTGATCAAATTCTCACCACGAGCCACAATTTCTATGCTAAAATAGAACTTTCTCAATACGAACATATCTGTGATCTGATAAATTATGATCCTACTATAGAAATTGCTGCAAAGCGCCCAAGAGGCATCTTCCATAACAGCAAATGGTGAAATGTGTATATATTGTACATAGTCCTATTATCTTCATTTTATCTTGTGTCATTTTACCAGTGTCTTTGAAACTTTATAGACTTATGGATATGATCCGTGTACCTGGATCTTCAAAGCACTGATCTTACATTTGTAATTTTCGTAATCTCTCATTGTTATATCAGAGACTTTGTAATATTGTGGACTTATGGACATGATCCGTGTACCTGGATCTTCAAAGCTCTGATTATTTATTGCTAGTGTAAAATGTTTTTCACCATTTGGTACTTCGCTCAAATACCGCCGTCCCTATATGTACATAGTGTATAGTTTCAGTAACTCATGTGCTTCAGTGTTGTACAAGAACTTTAGTTTAATTTCTCAGACCAAAGCTTCACTGAATTGTGATATCTACTATTTCAAGATGCATTGGCTGTGGACAGTTCACGGGAGGGTGACCCTCCACGTGACTACCATTGTCCAATCTGTGTTTTACAGCAAGGATGAATTTGAATATTTTGTTTAACTAATCTGTTGCACTTAGTTGTGCCATTTGTCTTCATTTAGATCGCGATATTAGTTTAATTATTCTAATATGGATAACCTGTTTCAAAACTTGATAATTATTAATATATCCAATATTTCTCATTGCACGCGTAAGCTGCTTTGCTCGGAGTCTGAACTTGGATGGGTGACCACCCACGTGACAGGCTCCTGCCAATCATCTCCCTCCACTCCACCTACATTTCACAAAATTTGACAAGTTTAGCCTAGTTGGCGCGGCGTAAATCGCCTTAATTAAAAACTTAAGTACCAACGCCTTAGGGCAATTTACCAACAGAGACGGTTAAAGTAGGTTAAAGTGGCAGTTGGCTACTAATTGCCGCCTAGTCATTGACTCGATTTCGATTTCGATTTCAATTTAGTACTTACAGTGGTGGCCAAAACTTTTGGAAATTTTTATGTTTTTGAACTTTGTATGCTTATAGAAAACGTTACGTTTCACAAAATGCAAACTTGTATATATCATTTTAAAGAGAATTTATTACTGAATTCAATACAATACACAAAATTCAATTATTTGCAATACAAAAAAGCTAAACGATAATAGTTATCGATATACATTAGATAGTGATGATTGTAGTGAGTTATCAGTACTTAGTAGGGTACCCTTCATTTTTGATTACAGCTTCACATCGACGTTTCATTGAGCTGACAAGAATTTTAAGCTCTTCTTTCGTTATTGCATGATGCCAGGAAACAATTATAGCCTCAATTAGTTCCCTTTTATTTGATGGGCGCCTCATTCGGACAAGAGTTTTCAAACGGTGCCACAAGTTTTCGATAGGATTGAGGTCAGGACTGTTTCCTGGCCATGACAAAAATTAAATGCTCTTTGTACGAAACCACTCTTTCGATATCTTGGCCGTGTACCAAGGAGCAGAATCCTGCTGAAAAATAAACGAAGCATTTTGGGGAAAGAAATCTCTGATGGAAGGTAGAAGTTTTGGTTCTAGAATAGTGTCAATGTATTTTCTGGCATTCAGTGTCCCATCGATGACATGAAGGCGACCAATACCATCTGCTGACATGCATGACCAAATCATAACACTAACTGGGTTCTTCACAGTTGCTTGAATGCAGTCAGGATGTAGCTCTTTTATTCTACGTCTTACATATTTTCGCCCATCACTACCGAATAACGATATCTTAATTTCATCAATCCATATAACTTGTGACCACTGATCATCTGTCCAATTAATGTGTTCCTTTGCCCACTGTAGTCTTTTTTTTTTTTTTTTTTTTTTTTTTTTTTTTTTTCGTTGCTGAAAATTAAGATAAGGCTTTTTTCGTGGAATTCTACCTCTCAATCCAACATCTGTTAATCTTCTCCTGATTGTTCTTGAACTGGCAGAAACACCAGCATCATTCAGATCACTTCTGATGGCCGCTGATGACATTTTTCTACCTTGGAGATATAGTCTTTTTATTCTTCTGTCAGTAATAGATGTGGTGCACCTTTTCCGGCCTTTGTCTTCTTTGTTTTTTTATTGAATTTGTCTCCTGATATAGTAAACAAAACTTTCGGACTCCAGATGTAGTCACTGAACCATCCACCTGTCTTGCAATTTCAGCATAGGAAAGACCACTTTCTCGTAAAACAATAATATTACATCTCTTTCTAGGTGTTCAATCTACTCTTTTATTTGATGTCATTGCTTCTTGACTAACTATTAAAAATGTTTACAAAAATTCCTATTTGTAATTGCAGTGTATAAGAAACAGATCCTCCTTCTACAGAACAAAGCAAAAAAAAAATGAATTGTTTCAAATGTAAACATGATGTCAGCTTCTACTGGCAGTTACTAACATTTGATTGGTTCTCAGAACAAGAACAGTGATTGGCCAGGAAATCTAGACATTACAAACCACTTCATAACTGTGTTTTTTATTTATATTAAAGTACATATAACATTTTTTGTATTGCAAATAATTGATTTTTGTGTTTTGTATCGAATTCAGTAATAAATTCTCTTTAAAATGATATATACAAGTTTGCATTTTGTGAAACGTAACATTTTCTATAAACATACAAAGTTCAAAAGCATAAAAATTTTCAAAAGTGTCCACAATTTTGGCCACCACTGTAGTTTGTTTGTTGTTGTTTTAAAAGTTTGTTTAGAAAACTGCTCTTGTTGACTGTAGCGAATTCGCGGATTAGCTTTCTTTTAGCTGTTTTGAATTAACTTCTGTTGAACTTTTGAGTAGTTGAACGATAACTACTGTGAGATATTGTAATACTGAAAGAATATCTGAGGGAATTTAAGCATTTTTATTGTGATAATAATAAAATTTTGTGCATTTTTCATCGGACTTGTGCATTCAATTCAAACGAACCCGTACGCACGCAACAATATGCAGTGCATTCGATCTTATCACCACTCCAAATAACAAACAGCAATGTGTGTCATTAATACATTTTTCAGCATACAGGCTGCAGAAGTGAGAATCATGCTATTGCTTCATTTTTGGTTTTGGTCATAAAAGGTTTTTATCAGTCTCATCTTAGCAAAGGATTACATATTAATTTTGTACACAGATATGAAGTAGTGGTAGTAGTTAGAAGTAAATTCACCATCTTTTTTTCGTTATTTATTTTTAGTCAATTCATATTTTTATATATAAATCAGTTTCTCATAATTACAAGTCTGTGTATTACAAGTTGTAATAAACTCATAATATGTTTTTGATCAGAATTATAATTTGTTTTCTGGTAAATGTTATGATGCTAATAAGTTTTAAAATTATTCTTAGTCATTTTTTTCTATTTTTCTTATCATTTCTCATGTAGAGAAACAAACGTATGTTTCTTTAAATATGTGCTGTCATAGGCTTTCACTGTTACAGTGTTTCACACTCACAAACATTTGTTATGTCCTTTCTCTGGATTTTTGTTAAAGTCAAATTTTGAAAGGGTTCCTTTTGGTTAGAATTTATTAAGGTAATAATTCATTCAAAATTCGATGGCTCTATGTACCGTTGTTTTATCACAATGCGAGAAATATACATACATTTATGTAGATTTTTCATTATTTAATTTCTTCAAATATAATGCAGGACTCTAACATTTGGTGGCAACAGTTTGTAAAGTGAAACGGACATTTATAGTAAACCAACGCAAAATCACAAAACGAAAACAATAGTCCTTCAGAAACAAAGCCCCTTTGGACTAAAAACTTTAATAGGATATTGCTGGTGTGAAAAATTGTTTAACTTGCTATCAAAAAATTAAAAAATTTAAATCTGAAAATTTTAACGTTAGCCAGTTTAATTTGGTTATCAGCAGAGATTGTTAATAAATATGGCCCAGGTAAAATTGCGAAACATTTTATACTATACTGTTTGTTAAATGTTTATTTATTTTAATATAAACATGTAAGATATTTACATAATTTTATTACATAATTACATAATCTGCATACATTTTACATACTTTTACATATATTACATACAATTTTACATACATTTATTACATAACTTTATTACATTATTTAATTTCAATTTATTGTTATTCTAAAAAGTATATTCTTAAAAAGACATGTTTTAGAATGTGGGATTCTCTCCACTTGCTTGTAAGAATTATATGCTGTAAATAATTTAATGCTGTTAACACTTGCCTTGTAGAGTTACATGCTGTAAATAAAAACGTCTCTAACTGAGAATGTATAGTTCTTCTTTATTAAAGCCTTTGTGTAGTCTGGGGCTTGAATATAGATATTTTAATAGCAGAAAGTTCGGAGAAATATAGGATAACATCTTTCAATAAATATTAATTTACACCATCAAGTAATCTTATATATCTTCTGTGTATTTAAAAAGTGAAAAATATGTAACATAATTCTATAAAAATGTTTAATATAAATATTTAATATTTATAGTTAAATATATCAAGAACTAAAAGCATTTATAAATCAATTAAAAAAGTAAAAAAATATATCTGCATCTACAGCATTTAAATAGTTTAGCCTGTTTATCAGTAGTAGACAAATTAAATATGAAAGAATAATATTTTACATTTTTCTGAATGGCAACAAACTGAAATGAATAGCGAAACGACGCATTTACAGTGGATCTCGCTAAATAGCGTTTCGAGAGAAATAGTTCGTTTGGGCTAATAATTTGCAAAGTAAAGAAAGCTACATACTTCATATTATGCAATTATTTAGACTTAATAATTGTTTTGTCAATGTGGATCTTCTTTTCAAAAATATATTTCAACATATGTATGAAACAGGTGAGAATATTTAGTCTAGCTGACTTGCCAAATACCCTGATTTAAAACTGTTTGTTTTCATAAAAAGGCTGTGGCCATTTTCAGCAAAGCTGTTTTGTTCTTCCTCAACCTTGAAATTTTTAAACTTCTCCTGTTTGGCTGTTACCCAGATTTACAGCGCGAAGCTAGGAAAAGGATATATCTTTATGTCTAAATATGGATTCAAAGAATTCAGATTGTTTGTTATTTTTAAATAATATATCATTACTCAACTGTCGCCTAAATAAATGTGGGTAGGAGTAAACGTATTTTAATATTTGGAAGCACCAAGAACCAAATTATTTCATTAATTTCTATATGAATCCCTTTGCGAATGAAACCTTTTTCGTGGGATAGGTATAAAAATGCTTTGTGTTACTGTTAGCCCGTTGATAGAAGTCAAACAAGTTTGGGCAGGAGCTGCTTACAGAAGCTGTTCGCACATTGTTTAGATGATTTTCATTGTATTTACAGAAATATTTTACCTAAACATTTTGTGTTTTAAATGTTCTATTTGGTAATGCTTATTATTCACTATCTTTCTACACCATAATTTCCAAGACACCAAAGCGTTTTGTAGTATCGGAAGAGGTATTTTATTCCATTCCTCTTAAACAGCTTTTCAAAGTTCGGAGAGAGTTATAGGTTTACGTTTGGACAATCTACATTTTAAAAGTCCAAAAGCTCAAGAAACTATAGGTGCTAGACACATCAGGAGTTTTAGTAGGGCTATGAGTAAAGGGTTCTTTATAGCCGTTTCTTGTTCCCTTTTTTTTTTTTTTTTTTTCCAGGAAATTGATAGTGTTAATAGTGATTGATGTAGGTTGCTTGCTTTGTCTTGATGCAGTTCTACTGATTGATTGCACTGTGGGTAAAGAGAAGGTATTTCATATCGTGAATCCCTTTGAAAACCTTTAGATTCTTTGAACCATGTTTTAAGATTCTTTTCTCCTCTTTGATGACAATAAATGGATTTCTTTTTATTGCAAACATTTAAATAGATCCAAGATTCAATTTATTGAGACAGCATTTTTCCAATTATATTTGAATAAATGTTTCTCATAAAGAATTCTGCAGCGTTTGGCGATATGTTGTGCAGGAAGACTATGCACATTATGTTTTTTCGCCTTTTAAAGATTCAAATCAGCATTAATCACTTTGCTTACAATTGCCATTGAACATTTTAATGATTTTTCATGTCATTTGACTTGGCCTATTTTCTTTTAACATTAAAGCTCTTTTCCGAAATTGTTGGTCCGAAAATCATACTTTCAGTTTTTCTGCTGCCAAAATTATTCAAAAAATATCTTCCATTGGAGAACTGGATTTTCTAGAGGCATTTCACATTCATAAAAATCTTTCTGTTCTAGTTAACGATCCTAATTCCAATCCAAATTTGCCTTCGGCCTTTAAAGAAATTATGTTTTAGTTTTTGGTTTCACCATCAGATGGCGCCATTTGCTTATTCTTCCTCCAGCTTTCTTATCTTATCTAAACATTATTTCCTATCTTGTTCATTTGCGGTTTTGCAGCTGAGGATGGTGGTTCGGTAAAAACCATCGAAACTAGTCCTGTGAAAATTTTGTAAATATAGCGCTGATTTTTGTTGTTTGACTTCTGAATTAGTATTTATTCGACGTGTTATTGTGTCTTAATTATTAAAAATCTTATTTTTGCAACATTCGAAGCATTCCAGCTTTTCCTTGGATGTGTATTTGCAACAATTTTTACACTTGAAGCATAACTTCGACTTTTTTTTTGTTCACAATATTACCTATCGTAGCTTTAAATATCGAAAAATCGGTTACGCGGTCAGTGCGGACAGTGGCTACAACGGACACGTAAAGATAGCTGGGTGGTCAGAGCGGACATTCTTGCACCTGTTGTGTTGTTTACCTAATCTGTCGCATGTCATCTATTGTGTAGTTTCGAGCTTTTCACCTGCTGTAGAGATAAGCCGATACTTTTAAGAGAAAAGTTTTTTCCCATTTTCTCAGTAGATATGTGAGCCTTATGAAGTATATATGTCGCTTATAGCCTCGAAAAAATCTGTGATGAACTCATAGCCATTTCAACAAAATTACTCTCTACAAAAAAAGGAAAAGAATGTTTAGTTTTAGATGATTATTCACACCGTTTACACCGAAAAAATAAATTAGGAATGAGTTGGGTATCTAAGACAGATCGTTGTAAAGGAAATGTAGAGACAAATTTTCAATACAAAGTACTGAAGAAAACTGAACATTGCTGAGATAGCCCATTGCTGCGTGCCCCACATTGCTGAGATAGAAGTTAGAGACTTGCAGAAAAAGAGTCGGAGAAGAAACATCAGTTCCCGTTCCCCAGATATTTCAAGAACTTTCAGAATTATATCAGAAAGGTTATGATTTCGTTACCGACGTACTCCAGTGCCAAGAGTAATTCCAGTGCCTTGTAATTCGATAATCGAGTACAAAAACAGAGAACTTAGGTAAAAAAAAGTTATCCCACTTGAAAAAGATTTGCCACTTAAAATACTGTTTTAAATTATATTTGTGATTTTTAAAAGTATTTACTTACTTATTTATCTGCACCCTTTATCTGATTTAAGATGGGGAAGAAATGTGTCCGCTCTAACCACGATGAGTTTCGAAGGGTCCGCTCTGACCACGAAATCGCATATGTCCATTCTGACCAAGTCCGCTGCAGCCACACCACCGAAAAATCATGGCTTTTACATCGTTCTTTAATAACTAGATACGAGTAATTTTCCTCGGAAAAAACACACATAACTTCGAAATCTGTTTCTTTAAAATCTATCCACTGTTTTTTAAAAGCGCCATTTCACACGAAAACAGAACTGTCAAGTAGCAGACGATAATTTATACTTTCAAAATTATAGTTGCAGTTAAAAACCAAATTTCCAAGTAGGGATTTTTTTTATAGCAAAGCAAAATCGTCTATCCATTTAGATGAATATTTTATCATCATTTATTCATGTTAATACAGTGAATCCTTTCGTAGTGACCATCTCCCACAGACAACTTCTAGGAGTGATTACTATTTCCTAGTGTATTAATAATTATAAAATTTTCTCCTAAAAATAGTTTTTTTAACCCTATTAAGACAATTAAATTTATTTATTAGCGATCCCAAAATACCTTAATTTTCGTATTAACTAAAATTTTAAACTCCTAAATACTGCTCAGATCAAATTAAGAAATTAATACAACAGAAAACTGCTTTTTAATGAAAATCTTTTTTTATACCATTTTCCACAAAAAGCATATGTTTCACCCTTACTTTCAGCGTTGTGTAATTTATCATATAATTTTTGTAGTTTTGCATTTCTCTCTACATTTCTAAACAATTTATATTAATGTTTCCACTTTTTTTTCCTACATCTGAGCAACACAATGCTCAAAGAGCGACTGGATAGCTCTGCTTTTAGAAATATTTAAATCTGTAGCCTTTATTTTTAAGCTGATAATTAAATGCACTAGTACCTGCAATTTGTTTTTAAATTTCGCAAATCTAAAGTGATTAATCTTATACTAATAAGCCTACAAAACATTAAATTTCAAAAAGAAATAAAATCTTTAACTTTTTTACAGTTTATTAGAGCTCAAATCTTAAAATTAGTGACAGCAATAGGTGGCTATGACAAATTTAAAAATAAATAAGAAAATATCAATTCGACTTTTGAATTTAAAATTAAATAACATACCTGTTCAAATGGTCAAGAATTCTGTTAGACCTTTCAGCCTCAGCTTGTGATTATTTTCATTCGACGCAAAACTAAGGGAATACTAATAAACGGGAAGAGCTGGGAAAAACGAGAGATTCACTCAGGTTGTAAGCTCAGAGCATTTCGAAGGAATTTAACACGGATCTCTCTTATTCAAGGAACAAAATTTTTCTGCAGAATATAGCTATGAACCTAGCATTGATGTAATACTAAATTTTACCTAATCATAATTTTCCCGTTATCTCTTATCTAAATGGTTTAATATTACAAACTGTCTGTTATTCCGTTTAATTTCTTGATTTTTGAATTAGTGATTTGTTGAAAAGTGCATTTAATCATATTGCAGAATGAAAATGCTTACACCTTTAATTTCACGTCCTGATAGGTGCAGTTTTAAGTTTTGTTCTGAAAAACGTTATACAAAAATAGGTTCCCGCTCGACACAGAGTAGAAGTGAAGAGCAACTTTTCTGCTTCATTTAAGAAAAAGTATTAATACAAATCCTAAAATGCAAAAACCATTCAAACAATAAATCTCAAAGATTGAAATGTATTATTTTCATTACTTAAATCATATGGAAGCTGTTTCTAAACCTAAGGCCTAAGGAAGCCTAAGGAAAGTATACCTTCGTAGAGTATTTTCTAAGGGAAATTGACTCATATTCACATTATGTATAGGAACACCATGAAAGTTTCTTTTGAAATTTATTTGTTCGCTGGGATTTGTGCCCGGGTCGAATTACCAGTATTCCGCAGTCTTATTGGATAATGATGGGTCTAATTCAAAATTAGTAGTTTAAGCAATTTGTAGCTTTGTAACAATCGAACTGCAACATTGAGAAGGAACAGCTGCAAGCTTATGCAACCTCGGAGGATTTCAGGAATAGCTAAGGTATGCAAATAAAATTTTAAGCACCTTGCTCCAATAAAAGAAACATGAGAAAAGCTTAAATTGTATAAAAGCGTGCTGTACATAATTGTTTTTCTGTCTTATATGATTTCAAAAATCGGATTATATCTTTTGGTTCGATAGTGCGTGGTTCTCCCCAGTTTTTATCACCTTCTGCAAACGGAAACGAGCAGAATCCTTAAAGTCAGAGATCTTGGTTTACCGCTCCAAAAGATCACTATATATTTAGGCCAAAATGTAAACACTGTTCATTACTGTGTATTTTAGTGTTGCGTCAGGTTTGAAGAATGATGTATAGTGATTTCTACTCCATTGCAAGTGAACATGGATTTTAGGTATGTTTGAACTCAAGTGTTCAGGCTGTTCCACATCAGCCATCAGAAAGCGATTGTGTGATATTGGGCTACGAGCCAGATTAGCAGCAACAAGTATTCCATTAAGCCTAAGCCGCTGCTTTCGAAAGGTGCCGTGGTGCACATTCAGATAAAAACGGAGGTTAAATTAGAAGACTATCTTCTTTAGATCTGAAGAACACTTGGCCAACATCTTCAACAAACCATCACGAGTGAATGTCATATTAGCCTGTTTTTGTAATAATGATGTGGAGCAGCACAATGGCAGACCTCTCTAGTTCTCGTTCCTGGCACATTGAGATTTCAATGTTATGTTGATTTATGTCATGCGATCAGTAATACGACCATTACTGCAAGGGGTCTTAAGAGCCATTTTTCCTTACTGCATGTTGCTCTTGTTACTGCGAACAGCTTGTTGAACTTGATGTGGTACTTGACCAGATGTATCTTTAATTCTTGTCCCCCATCGCGTATCTGTGGGAATTCTAGTTATAAGGCTTTACGTGCTTAACAGCTTACAGCGTGGCAAAACATTTCGCAGACAATGATTACATTCTTCACTAACAGCGTACCAAGGATGTAAGTGCGTCTATCTCCAGGCATGGCGATTTTATTCTATATTCAATATTTCGAGATAATTCTAAAGTTTTCCTTCCGATTGCATGTTATTAATATATCTTTCGATACTGTGAATTTTAAACTTTTACTAAGTTTCCTTCTCTGTACAGCAATTTCAATGTTAAGCATGTAGATCATCCAAGAATGAAACAGCTTCTAGAAACTTCTCGTTTATCGTTGCTTTTAAAATATCTACTAATTGCATTTAAAAATAAGGGAAAGAAAAACTTCAAAGACTTCAGCAAGGACGGTGGAGGAAAATCTAACCACCGGAATTACACGTATGTAAATGGCATCTTCGATCAACGTTAGTATGAGAATTTAATTTTTTTGCTAGGAAAGAAATAAGAATTAATGATAATATTTTTAATGTTCTCTCTCTCTTAAATGATAAAAAAAAATTTCTTTGAATAATGTTTGTTTCATATAGAAATGGTATTTCTTCATATAGAAATGGTAAAGTCACTTAAATGCGCGAATCATTAATTACTGTCTTTGATACTTACATAAAAAGTAAAAATAACCAATAATATTACTTTGATTAAATTACCTATGACATGTAGAAAATCATTGCACAGTTTTACTGCATCTTTGCTTATTTGTCACGATGGCATTAATAATCCTTTAAATTTAATACCTAACAATATAGCGCATTACTTAAACGTTTGACAGTGTTAATCGACAACTTTTAACCCAAGAAATCGGTTCTTACACGAAATTTCTCGCGAGTAATGAACGGATATGAGAGTGCTGAGGTTAAGCCATTCTCTGGAAACAAAAACACAAGTAAGAGTAAATACTCTCAAGTTTACACCAGTTTTTCTGTCTATTAATCCTGCTCAAAATGACTTCACGTAAAATTCGGTTGACTAGGAAACAATGACATTAAACCCAAATTCAGCTGTTAAACTACAAACAAAACGTAAATTAGTGTCAAAGTTGAAAACAGTATTATCTTCGTTGATTATTTTTAAATGTTATTCCATAAATTAAATTTCAAATCATATGTTTTGCAGGTATATTAATGTTTCCAGCCTACATAATGAATAATTATACTTATATGCATCCCGTATGTCCGTACAAGGTAACAGAGTTTTATGGAAGGGTTAATTATTCAAAAACCGCATTCAATTATCATAAACCCTATACACGAACGGAACATTTTTAAAGGATATTGAATCTCGTTAACTTTACATGGTAATTCCTGCCCGCGCTAACTAAATCCAATTATCTTTCATTCTCATGAATCAGTTCCGTTTAATGAGACAGTCTGTAAAGGAAGTCATTCGGCAGGTTAAATTTAACTGCGCCAAGCGGAAGAATAATTAAAGCCTGTTTTATTACATGAATGAAATCTATCCTTTTGCTTTACATTCTAAAACACATTTTGCGTTGCATTTTCTCTGTGACTGATCTCAGAGAATGCTAGCGTCGTGGCTACATATTTTTTTCACCTCAGGCAAAGAGATGAATGCGCGTCCCTATATACAATGCAAGGTTCTTTCTTTATTTATTGGGAGGAAGTATATATATATATATATATAATCCATTTATTATTGTAAGTAATTGGGAATATATTCTAAGCATTCATTACTGCGTAAGTAAATAGAAATTCTTTAGATACGCCCAGTCGATAAGTCGCAGAAAAATAAATTAAACGGTTAGATTTGCAGATTTAGCTTAGCAGACGATTTTTTATTGGCCATTTGCAAGTAGTTTAAAGTAAAATTAATTTTACGCAGAAGGAAAACGAAGTTGACGCGAGAATATTATCTCGCTATAATTTTGTATTATTTTAAAGTGGGATTAAGAAAAATGCGCTCAACGTCTACAGTTAGCATTTGGAAATGAAGGTCCATCTCGTGCAACTGTATTCAGATGGTTTGCAGAATTTCACACATGTCGCAGCTCTGTTCAGGATGAAGAATACTCAGGAAGGCAGTTGTCAACAGTAATACGGGATAATGTGTCTGCCATTCAGAAAGTATTAATTGATGATAACCGCTGAACCTACCAAATGATACAGAAGGAACTTAACATTGTATCATCCGCATACATGAAATTATTCATGAAAAATTGCATACGAAAAAACTAGTTTGCCGTTGAGTTCTCCATAATTTAACTAAGCACCAAAAAGAGAAGCGCGTCAGAATCAGTAAAGAAGCCCTTAAATTACTTGTCCCCACCGCATTATTTATGAAATCGTAACTGGTGATGACACTAGTATACCATTTTTTGATGTTCCAACATGTTCAAGAAAGTAAAGTATGGGTCTCTGAAGTTGATCCCACGCCCTCAATGGTGAAAAAACAAACTCTTTTTTTTTTTTTTTTTTTTAATAATTACAAAAGTGGTCAAAGCCGTCAAGCTGGAAAGGCAGACGACAGCACTAAGTGTCTTCTAGAAATTCTTCAAAAAGTGAATGTTAGAGGACTCATTCTCCGCCATGACAATCCATCTTCTCATTCGGCAATATTGACAGTTGAGTTCCTTGAACAAAAACACATTAAAGTAATAGAACTTCAACCCTATTCCCTTGATCTAGCTAGGTGTGATTTTTGGCTATTTTTTAATCTGAAAAGGAACTTACATGGACGTCGTTTTCAATCTGATGATGAGACTGACAAGGCTATTAATGCATTATTTTCATCAATTCCAGGAAATAAATGGCCTGAGGCATTTGGAAAATACTCCTACAGAAGTGCATTGATGCTGCAGGAGACTAATTTGAATACTCCTAAAATTTCGTAAATATAACTTTAAAAACCTATGTGGTATTTCAAAAATTTCAGAGTTACCCTCCTATAAATATATATATATTTATAATAATATAATTTATATTATTATATACATATTTATAATGTATGTATCAATATACATTTACATTTATACATACAGTATAAGTAAACTATAATTATATATACTTTTATACTTGTGAAAAATAACTACTTCAGGGAAATAAGGATGGATCTTGCGACAGTAGACTTTTTCCTCTTTCCCGACTGAAATTGGCATTAAAGGGACACCGCTTTTCAAACATCTCAGACATTCAAGCTGCTGTTACCAAGGAACTAAACAGTCTCAAAGGAGGACTTTTTCAATTTCCAGAACTTGTATGAACGTTGTCAGAAGTATATTGTAGACGACGAGAACTACTTTAAAGGACAGTGATGTATTCATATGTAAATATATAAAACAGTTATTATTATGACATCAGTCACCTTACTTTTCGGTCTCACGTTGTATACAGAAAGTGCAAAAGAGAAATGGAATTTGGCTCTTTTGTTATCAATATAATCAAAAGTCTTAAAATAGCTCTGGAAGAATTAAAGAACAAGAAAAGAAATGAAAATAGGAAGAAAAGATTTTTTAAGAATATGCAATAAATTCTTAGGGAAACAAATATTAGTTATCCATTCCTTATATATGTTTTTAAATATTTTCTTTATGCGCATAGTCATTTCATACGAGAAGGAATTACACACAAAGACAACCTTCTGTTTTAATTTTTTAATTTTCAAAACTTTGTTAAGCCTAAGCAGTTTATATTTTATAAAGTTCTGTTTATATCTACGTGTAAGATAATTTTTTAAAAATTTTTTGTAAAGCTCAAATACATTCACTTAATGACGCTTATGATTTTTAACGCTTTCTCCTACCAATCACCAAAATATTATTTAATAAAGATTTACGCTATAATAATTTTCATATATAATACGTGAATATCTCCTAAATTATTGCTTAAATGAAAATGCTGCATTAACAGTCAGTTAATAATTAAAGCTACAGGTTAATGTTAAAAAAGGAAAACTTATGATGAAAATTATAATGCTGCATACCTGCTTTTACAAGAAATGCTTATTTATAAATAAAACTCCTCTTCCTTTCTATTATTTTTTATGGTGAATTAGATTTTCGAAAAATAAAACCTTTATTTAAATCAAATTTCTATTACATGAAATAGATCTGGCATTTTAGCACTAGAATGAATTACACCGCTGGCCATTAAAATTGCAACACCAGGAAGGAATAATCTGACGAACGTCAAACTCACACGAGAGGAAGAAGAGGTTGCGATATGCAGATGATTAGTATTTCAGCGCATTTAGAGGATGCAGGAGGGAGAGACGACATATGAAGCACTGCATAAAAGAAAAGTTGTTCAGTGGATTTTCTCATTCGAAAAGCGCTTTGTAAGGTCGGTGTTTCTCATGCCTCAAATAATAAAAAGAAATGCTTACCAGCAAGTGTCGGAATTCGATAGAGATAGAATCGTCGCCTTTCTAGAATGTGGATTATCGTTCCATGATATCACCCGTTGCACTGGTCGACATCCAACCACTGTCATGCGAATATGGAATCAATGGGTTGCTGAGGGTCATGCAGAATCTCAAAGCCCTCCCATGACTAACTCAAAAGAGGACAGACATATTGTGCGTCAGACCTGCAAAACCGTACCACAGCATCACGGACCATTAGTCAGGAAATGGGCATGTCTACAGCAAACCCAGTAACCGCTCGTACGGTGCGTCGATGTTTGCAGCAGCGTGGACTATCAGCACGGCGACCATTATTTCGTCTTCACCTGACAATGCAGCATATAGAGAAACGGCGACTATAGTGCGCCAAACTACAAAGCTGGATACAAGAGTAGCACAATGTCGTCTTTTCAGACGAGTCCCGGTTCTGCTTGCAGTATTTTGATGGCCGTATACGTATCTGGAGGCTCCGAGGAGACCGCACGTCACCTGCTTGCATTCGATATTGACACAGGGGCCCTGCATCTGGTGTAATGGTTTGGGCATTCTCTGGGTACACTACATACACATCTGTGGTTAGGATCGACGGTAATTTGAAAGGAGATCGGTGCACTTCTGACGTCTTACGTCCAGTGGTTTTGCCCTATCTTCGAGTCCTGCCAAACGCCGTCTTCCAACAAGATTATACAAGACCACATGTTGCACGTCGTGTTCTGACCTTTCTCGATACACAGGGTATTCGATTGCTGCCCGACATGCACGGTATCCAGATCTATCACCCATTGAAAACATCTGGTCTTGAGTTGCTGAGAGACTGGCCTGCCACCCCTCTCCAGCTAATACGAAATGTGGCACAGACTTAAAGCTGCATGGAATGAGTTGTCCGTGTCTGTCGTCCAAGCCCAGTTCGACTCCATTCCTAATCGGGTAAGGGCAGTTTTATTTGCCAGGGGTGGCAGCTGTTTCTACTAATTTCGCTCCCTGTAAGCACCCAAACTGCTCACAAATTTAATCTTTTTGTCTTCATGCCGTACTGTTTAAGCGCAATAAATATCTTTTTTGTATTTGCTTTCCTTCATGGTGTTGCAATTTTAATGGCCAGCAGTGTATATACTAATTAGAATTAATATCATTGCCCATTTGTTTCTGAAACAATTTGCCTTTTCTGATATTTTCTGGATGTATATGCATTCTAGTATTTCATCAATTGTTGGGGAATTTTCTTGTCTAGATGTTACCAATCCAGGAACCATAAAATTCCCTAAACTATATGAGTTATTTTAAGTTACAAAACTCAGTTTACAAGAAATTTCTATTGTAAAATATTTAATATTTTTCAAACATATATTTAAAATTATCTCTTTGATCATTATCACAGTTTCCATTTTATATAAAAGCACACAATTCAATTATTTAATATCATCTTTAAATTTACTAAAAAATAAAAACCTTTTAATTTAAATAATGTCCTAATTTTAAGACTCTGAGTAGCAAAATTTAAAATATTTCCACAAAAGACTTTAAAAAATTTATCTATTATTAGGAACTTTTGAACAAAGATTTTTAACTTCAGTAAAAGCAAGTTACTGTTAAAAAATAAGTTACTTTAGTCAGTTTCTGTTTAAAGAAAAGTAATTGCTGAGATATATAGTTTTTTAAGCCACAAGACACTGATAAAGGTAAATTTTTAAAATTTTTTCATGAATATAAAATTCAAATATTAGAATGGTATATTTTAATGAAATTTGATACAAACATTAGATGACATAGTTAAAAAATTATACCATACAACAATCACGGTATACGCGGCTGATATGTAAGGGTCATCAGAGCAGGAAGATCTAAGACAGAGATTGCAAGCTCAAGCAAAAAAAAAAAAAAAAAAAAAAAGAAAGAAAAGAAAAGCTGTACAAGCTACTGGGCTGCTATCTCTTCTAACATGCATTTTGCTGTTGCAGCTTAACACCATAGTACTGAAAATGAGGCAGTTTTTGAGTTCCTACAACAACGCTATTTTCAGGTCCTAGAGAGTTCTTGGAAGGGGAAAGCTAGTTGCAGGTGTTTTTACAAGACTGTCCCAGAAGCTTCAGGTCTGGAAATCTGTCTGGCCAACCCATCTGATTAATATCTTTACTTCCAAAAAATTACTATCTATAATATTCATAATAGAGAAGAAATCTAGAAATTTTGCTTTTTGTTCCTTCGTCTTTCTGTAATAATATAACAACCTCGTAGTAGAAAAATAGTACATAGCTTACGTAAAGTGATATTTAATATAAATACTTAAATCTAAAGACCTATCTAAAAAACATATTCTCAATTTCAGCATAATATCACAAAATAAGCATTAACATTAACTTTATTTATGAGAATAGTTTTTCAAAAAATTCCCATATTTTGTTACTATTTCAATGAAAAGTCGCAGTTAACTCAGATACACCGAATATTCATCATATCCGCATTTAAGAGAAGTTACTTATTGCATTGTAAATTTTCTTGTCATGATCTTGTAACTGGGAGCCTCCCCTCCCTCTCCGATACACTGTTAAGGTTACTAAGCGAATATTTAACTGTTTTATCAAAACAGAACAATCCTGAGAATTTTTTATCTGAAATATCGTTGCGAAATAATTACTCACACCTGAAAATATATAGGAATTCAAAATTTTTATAATCATACCAGAGGAAGATATACTTTTTAATCTGCATATTCCTTCCATCATTAATGTTAATTTGCTCCTCTATACAGCATGTTTCAACCATAACGAATTCTAACGTCCTTTAAAAAATCCAATTTTGTCTAAATTAGGTAAAACTGGATCTCGTTTAGTAAAAATCTAGGTTAGGATTTATAACTATGAGTTTCGTTTTTATCTTCAGTTCTTTCAGTGCAATAGTGTTATCACATAGTACTTTCATGGGCAATAGAGTTTGAAAAATATGATATTCATGTACTTCATGTATTACCAAAACATATACAATAAAGTGCTCGCAAAAAAATAATGCTTCTGCCTAATACTTAGCATGTTTAGCACTAGATGATGGAGCGACAAAATTATGATCAGACATGGAATTCACAGACTCGCTGAAATAGTCTATATATAATGATCACCATACCTCCTGAAAAACAGCCCACTATTATATAAAATTAATAGATGGTTAATGATAACTTTGAACTAAATGTCACATGGCTGTCAAATTTTACTTAATAAAATTGAGATCTGATGAAAAGGGGGAATCATTTTATGTGCACAAACTCTAGAATAATAATCTGTCGTGTATGTGAGTGTCATATACACATAGTTTTGTGAAATAGGACTGTATAGAGTGATTATTTAATCACAGCAAATCATTCTAGGATTATCTGTGTAAGGATGCTTTGTGGAGATTTTTAAAGGAAATTGGCTCATGCTCATGTAACACAGGGATAAAACCATAAAACGAGCATGCAGTCAACCCTCTTCATCGGAATACAAACTCGGACTGAATTAACAATATTTGGTAATCTTATGATTTCGTTTCCAGCGGGCTACTGGAACTATCAGGTGGAAAACGTGACATGAATGGGCGTAATGCATCCGAATAACACAATACTAATCGGTTAGAGAATCATAAAAGCTTTTGAAATATCCTAATTCATGCAAAGTAAACACTCCTATACCATCACTAAACTGCAACTATCCTGTTAAACCTTTTTAACAAATTGCATCCACTAATTCATAGAAGATTTATCTAAATGTGGATGCCCGAATCAATTGGGAACATTACTTGTTAGACTAAGCTATTCTTTTCTAATCATTCAGTGCAAACTGCCTGAGCTCTGTTTCTTAAATAAGCAACAATAGTCACAGCGGGAATTAGTTGCTAAAGCCATACTTAAAATATAGCAAGGATTCTTGACAGACGACATTCGTATGTTCAGTGTTAACCGGAATGTTGGTTTTGCAGTTTGCCTTGAAATGGTCAAATTTGAAACTCTAAAAGCTGCAGTATCTACAAAATGTTATGATCCATCTTTTGAGTATTATAATAATCAGCTCTTTCAATACGAAAAAGCTCAGAAATTGTAGCTGTGTGGAAGGGGGAGGAAGAAAATAAGACTGAGCAAGTTTCTTTTTCCAGATTCAAAAGTAATGCCTGTTTAATTTCTTTAATTCACTATTAATATGTAATTAATCATTAATTCTTTAATTTATGATTAATTCCAGTGGCATAATTTATTGATTCTGCAAATACCATCATCAAATATTACGATGTTTTCGTGTCACAAGTATTTTCTCTAAATTATTTCAAAAGTTTTTATTATTATTATTATTATTTACTCCTAATAGTATTATCCCAAAAGTATATTGGGCAAAAAGAAAAGGAAAAAAGTGAAAGAAAGAAACGCCTAGTTACTAAATAAAGCTTTATTTGTCACAAATATTAAAAAATCTTTAATAATATTTAATTTCGAAGCCTTTGCTTTTGAGGACTGTATTAACCCTGTCAGGCATATAGAAATAGAATACCATACAATTTGCACAATTCTCCGAAGTTCCTTCAAATTTAATGGCTGAGGCTCTTTTATCTTTTAGAATGCAATAAGATCTCCATTAGATTTAGGTCTTGTGGCTGAGACTTTATTTGCTTCTACTTTTTTTCTCTACTGTATCTGGGCCATTCCGAGTTATGAATCCTAGACATCTGTTTTATTTCTCTATTGCTACTTCCTCCTGGGTGTAATGCACGTCCTTCTCTTTGTCGATTTTATCCATTGATTCTGATTTGAATTATAGAAAGTACTGTTTTTGAGCACCCCTGCACCTTTTTAGAAAAAAGCACTGTATATACAAATTGATACAAAAATATCAGAAAACTTTTAAATTAAACAATTCGAAAAATACAGATAATAGTAAGGTGTGATTTTGTCAGAGATGCACAGAGAAACATGGGACTATTTATAATAACAAAAAGTTTTATTGCCAGAATATTTATATTTTTACCAAAATATTTACATGAAATAACAGAGCAAGCGATGTTACTGGCCATACTGACAGAAGTTATTTGCCGTCATATGACAGGAATTACAACTAAAGCTACTTAGATGCTATGCAGAAAATGTCACGCCACGTGCAACCGCCCTTCTGGTGGTTGAATTGACCATTTATAATCCTGATTGCGTTACGAACTGTACAAACTCCTTATGCAACTAAAGCAAAGCCTATAGGGGAAAATGTAACTATCCTGCTTAAAAAGAAACCCTTCATTATTAAAAAAAAGAGCATGTTTTCAGTGTACATACACACCCTAGAGTTGGACAATCCGCTTTAGAACCAATTCAAAGAACCGATTCATTTTACTGAGCAAATGAACAGATGATTTAAAAAATGCAGGGGTAGCTCTTTTATAGATCACGGTGAGCACTTGTTGGAATAGAGTTGACAGGAATAAAGATGTGCTATTCGTTTATGAACTGATTCAGTTTACTAAGCGAGCGAGCACCTGATTCACCAAAAAGCAGCAGAGCTCTTTTAGAGTTCACCTACCTAAAGCTGTTGTTGGAAGCATGCCAGGAAAGTTAATTTCCCATTTTAGAGCAGAAAAGAATGTTTATTCTTACAAGGTAAAAGTGAGTTGTATTTTAATCGTTTTCCAACTTTTAGATTTTTTTTTTTTCCGTTTTATAATTTTGTTATTAGTTCTGTGTAGAAAAGAGGTTTTAAAGAATCTCAAAAATACAATTGAAAGAAATTAGCTCTGGAAGTTAGCGTTTGGTTGGGTCGATTCTTCCGATCCCACTGCTCGTTCGATTCTTTTCACTCTTTGCTCTAACCTGGGCAACCGTTCTCCAATCCACTGTTTGTTACTTCCGGTCTTCGCTCCATCATAGCTCTTTGTTTCCGATGTTTTTCCATCAAGGAGTAGGCTGTGAGTCATAAATGTTATTGATTCAGTTCAGTGAGCCAACGGTTACGATCCGTTCCCATAAAAGAGCCGTTTTGCCCATTTCTAGCACACGTGAAAGTAGACTTGAATGTTATTGACCAATTCGATTAATTTCACAAGATTTGCCACACTTTTAAAATTTCAATAAATAATTCTTTCCCCAAGTTCATAAGAAAAATTTGACTGCAAAAAATTTTCTTTACGTTAATTTATAACACTTTTAAAATGGCAACTGCTATCGCGAACTGCAAATTTGTCATCTTTGTTCTGCGACTTTGATAACTGTCTGCTGCTGCCATCTATTGGTAAGTTTCTAAGTTTAACCCAACTAGTTGCAGCAGCACAGGAATTTCTCCATGTGCAGTCGTGTATCATAGTATAAATAAGGTTTAGAATATTTATTATTATGTTTCGGTTATCTCTCAGTTATGCTGTTAACCCTGCATCATAGTACAAATGAAAATAAGAATATTTAATATTATGATTGGAATATATCTTAAACAATTAAATACTTACGGAATAAATATTTTATGCCTCTATGCTCCTCTTAGTGTTAACTTTAACGATAGTTTTGACATATTTCAAACAATTTCTTATTTCAAACTGCAGAGAAGTTTTTTTTTAATACACAGGAATTACCATTTAAAACATTTAAACATTTCAGTATTTCCCTTAATGGGCTGGTGTAAACCCTCCAGGGGTTTGCTTTCAGCCAGATCTGTGTCAACATAAATTTTTACCTGAGGCGAAAATCTAAACGTACGCTCCTATCTCTATCTGTATCAGCAAAAGAAAGTATAACTCTTATAAGAATTTTTATACCGAAAAAGAAGACCAAAAAATGAAAAACATGAAAAAATATACTTCTCATAAATGAGATAAAATAACAGAAAACGTAGAATTAGAGTAAACTGTAATGCAATTAATATCAAAATGCTGCATGAATTTTTCAAACATTTTATAACTTTTTTCTTTGGACAAAACAATATCATCAATTAAGATGCAATAACACGCCGAACAAATATTAATTTAGAAGTCAAACAATAAAAATCAGCGTAATATTTTTCAAATTTTCACAGGAATATCTGTGAAAATTTGAAAAATATTACGCTGATTTTTGTTGTTTGACTTCTAAATTAATATCATCAATGATATTCAATCCATCCGAATATTTTAATTCGTGTTTATAGAGAAAATAGCCACATTTGAGGGGTTTTATCTCCTTACATAATAGTTTACTACATTAAACGTACAAACATATCCTTTAGAATTAGCAATAAACTGTAATTGGCAACATTAGAAATATTCTTAATATCACGGCCGGCAAAAGCAGACCTGGAAAACCCGCACCTTCTAATCATATAATATTTTATCAATTTCTATGAATAATTATGAATCTATAAAAATAATTTATAAATTTTTTAATTGAAAAATGCTATCTTGGATAAGATAAGAAAGCCTGGACAAGAATAAGCAAGTGGCGCCATCTGTTGGCGAAACCAGAACTAAAACATAATTTCTCTAAAAGCCGAAGGCAAATTTGGATTGGAATTAGGATCGTTAACTAGAACAGAAAGATTTTTATGAATGTGAAATGCCTCTAGAAAATCCAGTTCTCCAATGGAAGATGTTTTTTGAATAATTTTGGCAGCAGAAAAATTGAAAGTGTGATTTTCGGACCAACAATGTTGAGCAACAGAAGACCTCTGTGTTTCCTTTTTTCTAACATATGCCTCATATTCTTTGACGCGAAATTTTAAGGCTCTCTTAGTTTGGCCAATGTAAATTAAACCACACTGGCAAGGAATCCTATAAATACCCCAGGAATTCATATCCGGAATGGGGTCCTTGAGTATAGAAGTTGGAATTTTATTGATGGGATAAAAAACAACCCGAAAGTTAAATTTCTGCAAAATATGTGCAACTTTATAGCTAATTGATGGAAAGAAGGGAATGACAACAGAATTTTTATAATCTCCTAAAATAAGAGTGTGGCTTTTAGTGTGTTGAGATGAGAATTTTTTAACTGCTTGATTATTTCCTATCTTGTTCATTTGCGGTTTTGCAGCTGAAGATGATGGTTCGGTAAAACCAACGAAACTAGTCCTGTGAAAATTTTGTAGGTATAACGCTGATTTTTGTTGTTTGACTTCTGAATTGGTATTTATTCGGCGTGTTATTGTGTCTTAATTATAGAAGCCCCAAACAGGCTTACATTTTTTTTTTTTTTTTTTTTTTTTTTGCACGTGGTGTGGCCGCCATTTTGTGATTATAGGAGTTTCGGTGAGTACATTTTTGCAATTTTCAAGTTATGTTTATGTTTTGTACATTTGGATATTGTGCTTTGCTTGTCTGATTTCATGCATTTTGCTTACAAACGTTTTGTTTTCTATTCATTTCAGTGAGGGATTTTTCTGCTGTTTTGTGTGTACTTTATTATTGCTCAGTTAATTTAGTTTGATTTTCTGCATTGTTTATCATGCCTTCATCCGTTAATCGTTTCACTAAATTACGCCTGAAACGGCAAAAATTCCTGAATCATCTTGACTTTTTACTTAAATGTAAATGTAAAAAATTGATCCCCAATTTTATTCAAATCAAATCTAATCAAAAACTTTCGAGTCGCGTTTCAAGAATTCTGTTAAATTGCAAGCTTGCCTTACTTCGGTCCGTGATAAGGGATACACGTCAACAATTGTCCAAAGTTGAACATGAACTCTATAAGCTTCATCCGGAACTCGCTAAATCATATCCAAAATTCACTGGCCTTGAGCAAAAGTCTTGGTCTAGAACGGAGAATGCAGTTAACCGTCATAAAAACACCCTTGCAGTTAAATTCGAAAAACTTCTTTTACAGTCTTCCAGTTCAAGTAGTTCAAAAAATCTTCCCATTGTAAACATCAAGCCAATAGTTAATATTTCTAATGTTAGTCTTTCAGAAGAACAAGAGAGAATTCTAAAATATAATTTTAACTTCTCACAAACCTGTAAACCCTCGATTCCAAAGATTTTGGCTCCTATCGAAAAAGCTTTCAAGTTCTGTAAAGTTTCAGATTCACAGAAAGAAATGATTAGGCATCTTATCGCTCATAATGTGAAATTCAATAATAAACCTTTCAAACCAAATCTAACTGCGAGAGAAAGAGCTACAATGCGCGAAATTCATTCTAACCCGGATATTATCATTTCAAAGGCCGACAAAGGTGGCCAGATAGTCGTCATGGATAAGAACACTTACATCGATGGTGTCATTAAACTCTTAAACGAAGGACCATATAATCCGATCCCTAAAGATCCTTCACCTTCGGACTTATCCAAAATAAAAACTGCGATCAAATCTTCGCAAATCATTTCAAGCAACTTAAAACATTCGCTTATCCCATCTGTTGCGAATTGTGCCAGATTATATGCTCTTCCCAAAATTCATAAAAGTGGTATTCCTTTCCGCCCTATTGTATCAAATTTAGGTACTGTCTCGTATCCTTTAGCTAAATATTTAGTTTCTAGATTTTCCACTCTATTAGACAATAACATTTACACCATAAATTCAATAGAGTTTGTAAAAAAGGTTAAAAACATTTCTCCTAGTAATTTACTCATGGTTTCTTTTGATGTAAAATCATTATTCACCAATGTCCCAGTGGAGGGTGCATTAAGATGTCTAGAAACCAGACTTCGCGAATTTCATTTCTCTTGCATCGAAATTGATGAGCTAATTTCTCTCACTCAACTCTGTTTGAAACAAACACATTTTGTTTTCCAAAATAAATATTACAAGCAAACTGAGGGATTAGCCATGGGAAGTCCCCTCAGTCCCATCCTGGCTGATATCTACATGCATTATTATGAATCAAAATTGTTTGAAACTTTAAACTTCCCGGCATGGTTCCGCTACGTAGACGATACTTTTACCCTGTTTGAAGGTAATAGAGATGATTTAAATAAAGTTCTTTCAACAATGAATTCTATTGATCCTGCTATTCAGTTCACTTTTGAACTTGAGACTTGCAATTCTCTTCCGTTTCTCGACATTCTGGTCACACGTAACACATCCAACTTCAGTACTACAGTTTACCGTAAACCTTCATCGGTTTGCCTTCCACCACACTTTAAATCATGTCATCCGACTAAACAAAAGTTAGCTTCATTTTATTCCTATGTTTTCCGTGCTCTTCAAGTTTGCTCCTCCAAACTAGCCCTTGATGAAGAACTAAATTATTTAAAAGCAATAGCTATTGACAGGGGCTTTTCACCCAACATTATTAATCAAGCAGTTAAAAAATTCTCATCTCAACACACTAAAAGCCACACTCTTATTTTAGGAGATTATAAAAATTCTGTTGTCATTCCCTTCTTTCCATCAATTAGCTATAAAGTTGCACATATTTTGCAGAAATTTAACTTTCGGGTTGTTTTTTATCCCATCAATAAAATTCCAACTTCTATACTCAAGGACCCCATTCCGGATATGAATTCCTGGGGTATTTATAGGATTCCTTGCCAGTGTGGTTTAATTTACATTGGCCAAACTAAGAGAGCCTTAAAATTTCGCGTCAAAGAACATGAGGCATATGTTAGAAAAAAGGAAACACAGAGGTCTTCTGTTGCTCAACATTGTTGGTCCGAAAATCACACTTTCAATTTTTCTGCTGCCAAAATTATTCAAAAAACATCTTCCATTGGAGAACTGGATTTTCTAGAGGCATTTCACATTCATAAAAATCTTTCTGTTCTAGTTAACGATCCTAATTCCAATCCAAATTTGCCTTCGGCTTTTAGAGAAATTATGTTTTAGTTCTGGTTTCGCCAACAGATGGCGCCACTTGCAAATGCTATCTTGCAAAGCATATTTAACATAAAAAGGTTTGCTACGAAACTTGATATTAGTGCGCATCAAATTTAGTAATAATCGAAAGTTAAAAATTCATAGATTTTGACCCATGCTTACACCGCTCTGTGTTAAATGCATTAATGACTGTTTATTTGTTGATTTTTCAGAAATTTCCATATGCCGCATCGTCCAACATTGAAGTAATGCTTAAAGTGCGAACGAAAAATTAACAGCTAATGTATAAAGGATCTCTAAAGTTCTGATAATTTACGTCACTGATAATATACAATGTTTTGTTTTACAATATATCTATACATATTCAATAGCTTTCAAAGGGTAAAGTTTTATTTCATGTTATACAGTAGAAAATTCGATTATTTCAATGCGGTCTTCAAAATATTTGAGAAATCTTTTTAAAGTTCTTTTAAAAAGCAGTGTTTTCCAACATTGCTTTTAGTTTGACTTAAAAAAAGATCGTTGATTATATGCATTCAAAAAGAACGATATCTGTTAAAATTAGCTGCTGTAGGTAATTAAATAAATTGTTAAATACGAAAAGTTTGGATTGCAAAGGAAATCTGCTAATAAAAATCTAGTTGCTTTCTGATATATTGGTAAGTGGCAAATGATTTCTGCCTTGTCAGATAGTGCTATTTTCATATATTTAACTATTTAGTGCAAAACTATTTTGCAAGTAAATTTTTAATAATATTTAATTCTGAATGAAAAGATAAGTCTGAAATTTTTTCTGCCTTATTCAATACGTGCTGGTAATAAGTGTACGTCTCCATACATTGTTACGCATTAATGCGTATCAAGATTTTGGATCATTTTTGACTTAATTTACAAGCCAATAAATGGTTTGTAAATTTAGTCAAAATGATCATCATACATATTAACTAACAGGTTATATATATGGAGCTATTAAAATGGCTTTAAATGTTAGACCGAGATATTAAAATGCCTTTATTAATATTAAAATGGTACATCCATTACCCTGTTCTTCCCAACTTCATTCGCAGGATTTTATCTATCAGTTTTCATATACTTGTTTTAAATTAACTGAATGTTTTATAATAATAAGATATCTATTTCTCCATAACTACGGCAATAAAGCGTAATTTTTTATGATACTAACTACTACTAAAAAGAAATAGCAATAAAAATATTTTTATATTATTCCCTAAGGAGCGTTTTTCTAACGTTTTTGTGTGTTATCCCTATTTATTAAATATCATGCTCTTCGCACTTAAACCACATAAAATCCAATTCAACAGCAGTATCACAAAATATTTAAAAACAGCATATCTCTAGAATTCCCGACAGACAATCACGTGCGCTGGAGATAAAAATGTTTTTTTTTTTTTTTTTTTTTCGTACAGTGTTGCCATTTCTCGCTTTAAAATCGTTGAGTTTGTTAATCAAAAATTAAGTATATAATAAAACAAATTCGAGATTCAAAATTCAGTGTTAAAAGTGCCCATGATTGATCTAGGTACCGTCGTTTTTTCACAATGCGAGAAACATGCAGAATATATATATTCATGCAGATTCTTTATTAATTAATTTCTTTAAATATAACACAGGGCGATAATATTTGATGGCAACAAATTAAAAATGGATACGCTATTCATGGTGAGCCGAATCAAAATGTCGTTTCGAAGTTAATAGCACTTCTGGGCTAAAAAAAAAGTGAAAAGAAAAAAAAAAAATTAAAAATTTCCCGGGAGGCGGATTTTTTACCGTTAGGTGAATAAAATAATATTTAAGCATTGTAATGAAATGTGAATTTCTATAACGTATTTATTTTAATTTGTGAATATTATTTATTAATAAGAAATCAAAAAATAAAAATTTCACTCAGCCAAAATAGTTTGAAATTAAAAAAAAAAAAAAAAAAAAAAAAAAAAAAACTATTTTGCACAATTTTTTATCAACTCTCATGTACCCCAATAAAGGTTTTGATCCAAGGATTGCTCACACCGTTAGCTTTGCAGAAATGGGAAAGAAGTGAGCATAGAAATACATAATTTCAAATATAAAAAATCCAATTGAATAACAGAATAAGTTAAGGATTACTATGGTACTGCATGAGAGTTTTGATAAAAGGTTCAAAATGGCAAAAGCAAACTAATAGTAGACTAGAGTTCAGTAATGAGTATCTCAGGATTACGTTTTTCAACGTGAATCTCAGTAAACAATTACCAAGCGGTGAGAAAGTCATTATGTGCGTTTAATACGTCGAAGCGTTACTTTTAATATGCACTATCAATCATGCGTTTTTAAAAATTCTTCGTTTTACTGCGAGCTACAAAATTCCGGGAATTCTTCTAAGAGTATCAGAGAAGGAAGCTGCTAGTTTACTTTCCGTATGTATTTTGAAAGGCAGTCCACAACTTTTTTGCAACTTGAAACTTCCTTGCTTTAATTATATATATATATATAAAAACAACCTCCCCCGGGAAAAAAGTCGGAATAGGTTTATTTATATATATATATATATATAAACCTATTCCGACTTTTTTTCCGGGGGAGGTTGTTTTTATATAGAAACAAAACTTTATCGATTATTGTAGGTACAAAGAATGCAAATTTAATCTTTTATGTTATTTCAGGGAAGATAAATAATATGAATAATGTTGAAGACGAAGTATATAAGGATATAGACGAAAAGACTATGGCTGTTGATGGTTTCAAAGACAAAGTGAAGAACTGAAGTAAGTATGAAGACGATACACAACGAAGAAATCTTCATAGGAAGCGAGCAAAATCAATTAAGACACTAGATAAAATGTACTAAGGAAGGAACCAAATGAAGATTTTTCTTTCTGCTGTTGCACGAAGACGAATTATCTAGATTTAATGAAATTTATCATCCTACATTGAGAGATTCATCAAATACGGATTGACATAACTATATATATATATATATATATATATTTAAATTTAAATTTATATATATATATATATATTATTTGAACCATTTTGGAATTAAACAAATTTTAATTTTTTTTTTTTTAATTTATATTTTTTGAAGCCAAAAATTCTGTGACAGAATGATATAAAAAATATGGAATAAGCAAAATTCACTTTAAAAACATTATGGATTCAGTGTATTCCGCGAAATGAACCAAAAATTCAGCATTTCAGAGAAAAGAATTAAAACCCACCAATCCAGGTATAATTAACCATCCATTAGATCATTATTAATATAGAAATGCTTTTCCGAAGAATTTTTGCCATTACGTTAAGTTACAACATTGATACATCATTCACTTGCGCTTGTAAATGTTGCCATAGCTTGAAACATAAAGTGCTTAATTTAACTTCCACATAACTTTCCCATAACTAGTTCTCGGAATGCTGCCATTTAGAAAAAAGTTGGATTTTTACTTATTTTTAGAATTTCATTAAGCTGTAATTGCTCAACTACTCTATTTCCCGCAGCAGCAATGGAAACATGCGATAAGTGTCTTCTTCTTTTTTTTTTTTTTTTTTTTTTTTTTTTAACCACGGTAAGGATCCAAAGTGCAGTTCTAGCTATCTACCTATAATTCTTTTAACTTTTATTAATAAAGTATTTGAAAGAGTTATTCAAAAAGAATCTCCGAATGTATAGAAAAATGTAATATCATTTAGAAGTTCGACTTTCGTACATGTCATCAAGTTCTGAATTTTACTGAATTTATCTCAGCTTCTTTTTGCAAGGAGGATTCAGATGCTGCATGCTTTCTCGACTTCCAGAAGTTATTTTGCCGAGTCTGACATCAAAGACATTTGCAAAGTTTAAAGTAATATTAATTTCAAAATTTAAATTAGAAAAATTAAATTTTATTTTTAACTTAAATTTTATTAAATTCTTTCCATGGTATATTTAAAGCAAAATTAAATAAAAAAATTCCAAATAATTCCTGAAATTATTAACATACTTTATAAATCAAATATTTTCATTGAAATGTTTTGTTGTTTGTTCATACTATAAACATATATGTAATTCTGTGAATCAAAAGATAAATATTTCAGTAATTCACTAATTAAGATATTATCTTGCATGATTGTAGGGGCAAATTCTAGTCTACTTGTTTAAACATTGCTCTTTTGAATGAAAATAAAACAGCAAATTAGGCAGGTGCACATGCTTAACAAGCAGGTGCATGGCTAGTGATATCTATTGCAATTGGAAGCAAGTTGCAGTGCTTGAAAATAATCAGTTTTATTCATAAATGCTACCTATGTTTTAATGCTAAGCAGCTTAAAGAAATAAATATTATTTGCGAAAAATGTACTGTAGTGATCCAAATATTAGACGATCTTGAAGTTTTGAAGCCATTTTTGAAGTTTGCGGGGGGGGGGGAATAGACTGTAGAAATTGTTAGGTTTTCGAAGCCAGAAAATACTAAAATACAAAAAAAAAAAAAAAAAAAAAGTTGTACTGTCATCGGAATTTTAGCCATGGATTTTCCAGTTGCTATCTGAGTCTTTTAACCACTTTCACTACAAAACGCTGTAATTCTTACGAGATTTGCATATGAGAATGTCTAGAGCAGGTCTCGGCAACCATGACCCGGGAGGGGGGTTGTCACCGAGACACTCATTTCATAGTTTCAAGTGACCCACGTGAGTTCCAAAAGTAAAGTATTATAATATATAAAAAATAAATTATAAAACATAAATATGAAACGAGCACTTGAAGAAAATAAAATAAATAAATTGAAAACAAATAATAATAACAATTTTGTTTGATTACAAAGTTGCAGTAACGAAAATGCATTTTTATTTTTAAAAATTAAAAAATTGTAATATAATTTGAAGGAGAAATTGATAAGTATAACAACGCTGATTCATAATCCACAGGCCCGCGCCAAGCCTAATCGGCGCCGTCGTGCAAATTTTTAGCGAGCGTCTTTATGCAGTCACGATATTAAAGGGACATTGCTTATGGTTAACATTTAAAATGAAGCATTATTAGCATAATAATGTGAAAAACCAAAAAAATTACATTTTACCTTTTAATTTGTCTAAATGTGCAAAGATTTTGTGTTTTGTTAAAACCCACATTCAAACATATTTATTGAAGAATTATACTAATATTTTTGTTATAAAAAGTCGCCCAACCGGTATAGTGGTTAGCGTTGCTGACTGGTGTGCCGAAGGTCCCGGGTTCGAATCTCGGAGAAGGCATGGATGTTTGTAAATGCATTGTACCCGTGCTGCATGGGGGCACTCCAAATATGCGAGGTAAAAGTCCTCTCGAAAGGGGAAGAGAGGTGGGAGACGCTTGGACCCATCCCCTAGGATGCTCTCCATCAAAATTGGGGGCGAAACTAAGCTAAATAACTCTGTCACCTGTAAAGTGCTCAATGTTGTTGCCAACTACAGGCTTACCTTGCGCTGCTTAGATTACGAGAAAGTTCGTCGGCTTGGGCTGACTATAGGTTAGACAAGTATCTAATAAGTTTGCACTGAATAAATTATTGTTCGCAGCGTAGTATATACGACTAGGTTCAAACGATGATTACAACAGAAAATAAAAAATGCTCTAGGGCTGTAGAGCTGATATATTCAACATTCTTTTTTTGCACACCGCTATGTTGTTACCAACGATGTAGCTTAGAGTTTCAACTGGCAATGCGACATTTCCTCCAAAAGTTTGCAAAAACTGTGGTTCATGCATAAGATCTATAGTATTTATATCGCTTTGATTTTTATCAGTTAATGCTTTTGCAGTTTTTAGCATAAGTTGAGCCTATCAAATATATGTGAACGAAAGTACCTGATGCCTATGCGCATGTAAGGGTAGACGCAATCGACAAATCGCTTAGTCCTTATTTTGTGTCTGCTGTTGCATTCGTAGTAATCTGTGCAACATTTATCTTTTTTGTGATTTTTTTCGGTGATTAATTGTTGTTATTGTTATTCTACATAAAAAAGTTAAGTGTAGTTACATATTATGTTAAACTTAGATTTTTAATTAAGAAAAGCGACGATTTGAGCATAATTACTCGAAAAATGTTTTTGTACATGAACCATTTGTTTATTAAACTAAAAAGTATTATCTTTCGAGAAGTGTGTGTGTGTGTGATTATGGCAAAGCCTCGAGGGCTATCTGCCTAAGGGAAGGGATGCCTTCGTGGAGGACTTTCTAAGGGAAACTGGCTCGTATACACGTTATACATGGGGAAAACCACGAAAACGCCCATACAGCCAGCCCGTTCGCGGGATTCGAACCTCGAACCAAACTACCAGTGTTCAGCGACTTTACCGCTCGGCCGCTGGTGGGCACCTTTCGAGAAGAAAGTATTAACATTATTACAGAGTTCCACTGCATTTTAAATATACCTATCCGAGAATTGAAGAAGTAAAAATATATAAGGTATTCTAAAATCAAAAATTGGCCATTTTCCGATTTTTAACTATATGGAAAACCGAAGGAAAATGTTCCGTTATTTCATTACGTTTTAAATACATACTTTAAATTTGATTTATTTACTTTAATAAACAAAAGAGTACTACCTACTCCTTGAATTATTTGGTATTGATCTAATTGTTCATATATTTTCCAAGCAATGGTTTAAGATATACTCAGTTTTTCAGAAGTAAAGTAAAATATTTCAAACAGTGACTTTTATTTACGCAATAATTCTTATAATAATTATTTTCTACTTTTATTTTTTCTTCCACTTCAGTTTTCGCTTTTCCTCAGATGTCAGAAGAAAAACATAAAAAACTGTCTGAGGATCAGAATGCAATGAAGAAAAAGAAAGTGAGAGGAAGACTTGATAAACCATAACTTAGTTTTCTCCAAACCCAGAGAATACCCAAGCTGACGCTACTAGCACTAGTTGTCCATCAACGTCTCAGCTGCCAGTGAAATTACCAAAAGAAACTAAAAATCAGACCCATAATCCGAAATGATCTATAATCCGGACCTCAAAGCTACAAGCTTTCGCGTTGACGCATGCGCGTAAGACCTTTACGGCTGCGAATATGCTTGTGCGCGTGCGCAATATATGTTTACGAGTGCGCGTTTAATGTATAACGGACGGTATAAGCTAAGCTAAAATTTTCTAATTATCTATTTGAGTTAATGTTGCAGATTGCGTTGTTCCTTAATCTTCGAATTGGATCCGGCTTATTATTTTTTGCAGACTGTTAGATCAACTTTATAAAAGTAAGCTTGAACTTTCGATTACGTCAAATAGAATTTCTGATATATATTTATTAATATGTAAAGGATCTACAAAGCGAAAGTATATTTCGAAGTTCATTAAACAAAAAGTGGAACTACTTTTATTTTTACTTCCGCTTCAGTTTTCGCTTTTCCTCAGATGTCAGAAGAAAAACAGAAAAAACTGTCTGAGGATCAGAATGCAATGAAGAAAAAGAAAGTGAGAGGAAGACTTAATAAACCACAACTTAGTTTTCTGCAAACCCAGAGAATACCCAAGCTGACACTACTTAGCACTAGTTGTCCATCAAACGTCTCAGCTGCCAGTGAAATTACCAAAAGAAACTAATACTCAGAAAGATTTAGAAAGTGTTTTCACCTGGGAATTACTTTTAACTTCAATGCAGCCGGTCGAAAAAACAAAAGAAATACAAGTGAAATCTACACTTTCTGCAGTAAATACGCATTTTCCTATGCCTGATGATTCCGGCTTATGCCCAAGTCCATTATTGCCATCCCAAGTTCAAGCCTTAATAGAAAATGTTCCTGGATATCCTGGTTTCGAGTTTCGGTTTCCCAAAAGACAAAAATGGACGTAAGTGTTTTTAAATGTACTTTTGTCGAATCTTGCCAAACAACAAAAGAGTTGAAAGGTTGCTAAATTCTGCTGAAAAAAATTATGTTTATTGTTTTTGTTGCAAAATTTTTAATAGTTTCAGCAAAGCAAAACTGAGTAGTTCTGAATTTAACGAAAGGAACCACTTAAATGAGCACTTAAAACTTCATGGAAAAAATTAAATTCATTTCCGGATTCTACATCTTTACTCCGATTTCTTAGAACGATTACGAAAAAATAAATCTGTTGATTCGGTATTTCAAAATTTATTTAAAAAAAGAGACTAAGCATTGGCGCGATGTTATTAAAAGAATTATCTATGCCCTTCAGTTTTTAGCCAAACAAAATTTAGCCTTCCGGTGTTCCAGGAATAAGTTATTCGAAAGAAATAATAATTTTTTAAAGTGTATAGAAATGATCACAAAATTTGACCCTATCATGTCTGTACATATTAATAAAATTCAAACTGAAAAAAAATATGCTTCATTATCTTGATCAAATTCAAAATGAAACAATTAACTTATTAGGGGATAATATAAAGCAAATTATTTTAAGTAAGGTCAAACCAAAGTATTTTTCTATTTTACTTGATTGTACTCCTGATGCCAGCCATCAAGGGCAGATATTAATTTGTATGAGGTATCTTAATTTAGAAAATACAGACATGAGCATTGGAGAAAGGTTTTAATATTTTGGTGTTACAACAGATACAACCGGTGAATGACGAACAACATTCTTATTAAAGAATTTACAGGAAAATGGTTTATATATTAGTAATTTATATGGTCATATGGTCCCTGCCAAGCCTGAAACAGCCTGAACCAGTCATGACTCCAGTCCTGCGGAGACTGATTTTAAACACCCGTGGCCGAGACTGCCTAGGTACAGATCCCAATTAGTAGCTTCCCAGGTTTTACTTGAGTCGACCCCGAACAGGCTTTCAAATAAGAAAAGACAAGCAGCGAAACGAACTGCTTGTTTTAATGATTGCCCGGTGCCTCTTTGACTCGCCGCCGTCGTGCGCCGCACGACCTTGCACCTGTTGTCGGCGCGGGCCTAATAATCCATAATTTTAAAAAATGGCTTTGACATTCTGTCCACATTCAGTTCAACTTATAAGTGCAAGCAAATATTTTCACACATGAAACTTATTTTACGCTAGAGCAGGTAAAGATTAACTACCGAAAATTCAGATGCTTATATTCATCTTAAGGCGACTAAATATACGTCAGATTCAATTAAATTGCCGTCAGAAGTTTGGCTCAGAGAAACCACTGATTATCGAAGAGAAAAATAAAGTTCGTTCAGTTATGCTCTTGTATTTGTAATAATTAGAATTATAATTTTAATTTTTATGTTTAAATTTAAAGGGAATTGTAATTATTTCCTTAAAAAACCTTATTACTTACCAACAAAGATTGTTGTAGAATGAAAATACCACTGACCTGAAACATCTTAATATAAAAATTTTGTCTGATTTTGATCCACAGCCAAAAATGTTGCCGACGCCTGATCCAAAGTAATAAGCTTGAACCTACATTGACAATATATTAGAGAAAAGACAATTAAATTATATCTGGAAGGAAAATTAAGTAAAATTATTTTATTGGGTGTGAAAGTAAAAAGGCAGATAAAAAATTATCTTCATGTATTTAAAAAAAATTTTAAACACATAAAAAAATTGAGTTTTTCAAGAATTAATTTTTACAAGTAAAAAAATTTTTCTGCATTCAAGTGAGTATGATACGCTGCTATGTAATTAAAAAAAAAATCCTACCTCAGTTGAAAAAGAACATTAAATGTATTTTTATAATGGATAATATTCATTTAAAAGATAAACTATATTTTTATAATGAGTAATATTAATTAAAAAAGGTGAACTATATTTTTATGAACAATACTGAATTAAAAACCATAAATGTCAGTAAAGCATTGTTAACCTTAGGTAAGTCATTTATTTATGTAATTTAATTGCTAATAAATTTTATCAAACCACTGTAATTTGACTTCTTATCTTCCTTGCAATACATGAAACTTTTCATATAAAAATATGACATGCAAATTTTAATTCAAAGCTTTCTTTTATTATTGTTTTGAAACAATTGATAGAGTAATATCTTTAGTCTAGTAAAGTCCGCTCCACTATTCTAGTACAAAATATCAGGAAAATTTCTCTTTATAGTACCTATTTCTGAAAATTATTTCAATATATTAGTATAATTAAGATATTATCCTGCATGACGTAAGGGGAAAAAACCTAGTCTGCTTGGTTAAATATTGCTTTTTTTTAATGAAAATAAAATAGAAAACTACGCAAGTGTACGTATTTAACCACCAGGTGCATGGCTGCTGATATCTATTTTTTCATATTGCTTTTTTTCAAAGTAATATTGTGATTTATGACGATCACTATCAAAAATATAGAGTAGCAGTAACTGTTTATTAAACTCTACTTTTACTTCTATAATGAAATCAGAATCTCTGCTATATCCTAGAATGAATCTAACAGAAGTAGGGCGTTTCTTTCCTGATAGGAAGTTGTTCAGCACTTTTATTGATGAGTCATAATGAAATGAATTGCAGTAACCGAAGGAAATGACTGTAGCGTACAGAACTTAATCAAATGAACGCGTATAATGTTGATGCAATTAGAAACTCTTTCAGTTATCCAATCAACGACAGTTCTTTCTGTGAAAAGGAACACGCAGGTACAATCATGCCATGCTCCTGGCAATAATTTTATATATAAATTCGAACTCGGTTGTTATATGAATATCCAAATGAAATTATATTATATTAAAAAAATTTCTAGATTTGTATGAAACAAGCAGACCTTAATCATGGCGCTGCGTCTTTTCTCTCTTTAAAATAAAAATGATTTTCAATATATTTCTCTCCGCAACTTTCATTTCAAATTTCCAAATCTAATATTAAGTAATCGACGCGTTTTCTAAGATAACTTCAAAACTAAGACTCCAAACTCAAATTATTATGAAACGTTTGTAAGGTATTTTATTTTAATTAACCAATTATTAAAATTCAAGTCTTTACTATAACTTTCCATAGTCCTCACCAAAATCAAATTAGCTGCTTTTTGTATTTAAACAGAGGATTTAAATGTTTAGATTAGAGTTTCTGGCAGCCACGTCTTGCTGTTAATATCTTTCGTCAGCTATGCCTAAGTTGCATTCTGGCTTTTGAATTTTGCTATTCGACCTTTTAAAATACGCGCCGTTAAAAATTTGGGCCAGCTCGAGTAGTCTATTTTACACGAAGTCTCCGACTACATTACCTACAATTGAAATCTAACTTTCTGTTATGTTAATTTTAATTCCCGAAAGTCGAGGAGTGTCGCACAAGCTGACCCTTCTATGCTTTTAAGATTTAAATAAAATGCTTGTTTTAACTTGATTCACGTCTGTGATTGTTTTTCAAACGCTGTTGCAAGGTATTTTATTTTAATTAATTAATTATTATAATTCAAGTCTTTACTTCTCTTTTCCATAGGCCTCACCAGAATCAGCCCACCAGCGGCCGAGCGGTAAAGTCGCTGAACACTGGTAGTTCGGTCCGAGGTTCGAATCCCGCGAACGGGCTGGCTGCATGGGCGTTTTCGTGGTTTTCCCCATGTGTAACGTGTATACGAGCCAGTTTTCCTTAGAAAGCCCTTCACGAAGGCATCCCTCCCCTTAGGCAGATAGCCCTCGAGGCTTTGCCATAATCACACACACACACACACACACCTCACCAGAATCAAGTTAGCTGCTTTGTGTATTTAAGCCGTGTGTTCAAATGTTTAGATTAGAGTTTCTGGAAGCCGCGTCTTGCTGTAAATATCTTTCGTCAGTTCTACCTAAGTTGCATTTCGGCTTTAACGTTTTGCTAGTCGACGTTTTAAAATACGCACCGTTAAAATATTTGAGCCAGCTTAAGTATCCATTTTTATATGTAGTCACCGACTATGTTACTTACATTTGAAATCTAACTTTCTGTTAATTTTAATCCCCGAAAGTCGAGGAGTCTCGCACAAGCTATAGCCTTCTATTCATTTAGGATTTAAATAAAATGTTTATTTTAACCTTTCTTGTCTTCTGTGATTTGTTCAAACGAAATGATAACTCGCTATCAGTTTGGTAGGACTTCAGAACGTTGATGTAAGCTTTTAGATAAAGTAGAACCCTACAAGTTCCTTTTAATTCTTTTTACACTTCAAAACCAAATACCGTATTTCTTCTAAAGCTGCACCATTTTCCCATAATAAGTTCGCTAAAACTGAGTAGGTCTTGGCATCGATGGCATCTTAAAATTTTTCTGAACTACCCAGATTTTTCTGAACTGCTAATTATTCCGAAGTAATGAATTTTCAAAAATTACTAACTTAAATATGTATACTATATATGAGGGTTTTATTTCGTTTATTTTACTTGTTTAGGATCTTGTTAAGTCTTTTATTCCTTTGGTTGTACTGACTCTTACCACAGACGTCGTCTTAGAGGAGTTAAATGTGGTTAATCAAATGATTTAAACTTAATTAATCTAACATGGGAAAACTCGAATTCATTAATCAAAACTGGGAATTAAAACTGATTTCCAACACAGTTTATCACTGACTACGTTTAGGTGTAAAACTGTTTTAGATAAAATAGCAATGCACTGCTGTAGAATTTTCGATGTTTAATAAGAAACCCGTTTTCAGCACCTGTATAAACTTCTGAGATAACTGAAAATGTGGTTAAATAAAGCATAACTTTTGTTAAGACACGAAAAGAGGTTTTTGTAGCTTTGGTCTTCAAAACAACATTGAAAAATTTTTGTAACAAATTACAAAAATTTTTCAAATCAAATAATCCGCCATCTCTCCGCTCCCCAAATAATAAAAGTACAGGAAAAATATTATGAACATTTTCTATTCTAAATAGTCTTTAGCCGTTCTACTTTATTCAGAACAAAACTGAAGAATAATCTTCCGGGCTACTGATATCCAAATCGCTTCTTCCTCATTTTAAAACGCACACCAGCGGCCGAGAGGTAAAGTCGCTGAACACTGGTAGTTCGGTCCGAGGTTCGAATCCCGCGAACGGGCTGGCTGCATGGGCGTTTTCGTGGTTTTCCCCATGTGTAACGTGTATACGTTCCAGTTTCCCTTAGAAAGTCCTCCACGAAAGGCATCCCTCCCCTTAGGCAGATAGCCCTAGTGTGCTTTGCCGTATTCTCAATACACGCACACATTTTAAGACAAGTAAAATACTTTTTTAAAGTTATTCATATCAATTTTAAAGTCATTCATAAGTTACTTCGTTGATTTAAATAATTTAAAAAGATAATGTATTGTTACGAAATGTACAGGCGCGGTGAGATGACTTCCCCGCAAAGCAGTTTTAGGGTTGCCATAAAATGGCAAGGGAAGGCAGGGTTTCCTCATTTGTTGAGAAATCGCCCATTTGGCGACAAAATTGGCGATATGCCATGGACTGATGGAGAACCTTCTGGAACGAATTCTTACCGGTTTAGCCCAAAATGTTCTCGAACACAAGCCGAAAGCTATATAAACCCTGCTGGTCCGCAGTCAGTGTGTGTGTCTCGTCTAGCCAGTCAGTCCGTGCGGAGTCGATCGAGTTGACAGCCGGGCAACGAGTGCCGAATGGGTCGTCGAGTGCACCGAAGGAGTCTCTTAGTGTATCGCGGTTAGCGCATCGTCGAGAGAGCGTGTTGAACTCCGGGAACGACTGAACCGAAGAGTCGGGAGCTGTGCTCGTGTGTTGTCGAGTGCATCGCGAGTTGTGGCGTGGAGAGTCTCGAGAGTACGTGGAGTTCCGAGAACAACCAAGTAGAGTCAGGAGCTGTACTCTGGTGGTTTTCAAGAAACTGTCTCCATCACTATTGCCTGACAGTGTGAAGACTGCATCGCTGATTGTTCCAGCGTGTTTATAGTAGTTCATCGACGACTGTAAAACGTGTTTTGGAGCTGTTCTGACAATATTGGTAAATAAAGTGTGTTTCGATACTTCATCAAGTGTCGTTGTTATTCACTCCAAATCTACGAACACCGTACGAATGTGAAGGAAGGATATATGCAATAACTGGTGTCAGAAGAAAAGAAAAACCGTAACAGTATTATAATATACATTTTTCTAAATAAAAAAAAATTAAGCTAGTTTAAATATATGTGTACATGACATGTAGTGGTTTAAATGTATAATACGTGGATTGAATCATGATATTTGGCAAAAATGCGTAATAAAAGTTTCTATTAATAAAAGTTCTATTTAGTTCTATTAACATAATCTTGCGAGTCTAAATTAAGCAAATATTTACTGTATATACAATATAGCACTGCTTCCTACGTATCACACATGCAACTCCGTGCAAAAATTTTAGAACAACATTATAGTTTTTATTTTTTGGAATTACGCAAAGTATAATTAAACACATGTACCATTTCATTCTTAAGAATGTGTAGTTGAACTTCAAATAAGCGAAACCTTATGGGAACAGAAAACTTTCAGGTAATTTAAAATTCGATTTACCGAAAAAATATATCATTAATTTCGAATTCCATATCTTAAGTTCGTCTTAATAAAATTTTCCCTTTTCAGTGTTTTGCAACAAAAGTAATGTAATACCGAAAATTTCTATTCGAGCTACTTGCCGAAACTATTTTAATGGACTTGTTATCAAATTGCATCTCTTGAGATTATTTTGGATTTTAAAAGTTCCTGCTCTACACGACTGCTAACCGCCACCGATTCGACGTGGCTGTTTCGCCGTCATGCCACTTCGCCATTTGGCTCTTTCTGCATTTACAAAGCCCTCATGTATGTCTACAGTCAATGCTGTCTTCTTGAATAAGGCATCTGTGCTCTTAGGCACATAGCTGTTCAGTATTTTGCAAAAGAAAGTAAGGTAATACCGACAATTTTTATTCGAACTACTTGTCGAAATTCTTCTACAGGACTTGTTACAAATTGTATCTCTTGAGATAATTTTGGATTTTAAAATTCCTGTTCTACAGAATCGCGCAGAATGACAAAAGAATTGGACCAGCGTACAGACTCGGTGAATTTTTAAGGGGTTAGGTTTTGTTTGCCGCCGTTGTTTCGACATGGCCGTTTCACCATCATGCCATTTCGCCGCTGTACTCTTTCTGTATCTACAAGGCATATATGCTTGGAGTCAATGCTGTCTTCTTAATTTATGATCAGTTTGACAAAACGCATATTTATAAACTCTAAAGTAGGTAGATTTGATTATGACTATTCTAATTCTATTAATTTTTAGTTATTTCAGAAATATACTTTCGTGTGATGTGATACTCTCGTGATACCTTCGTGTAAAGATGTGCGCAAATTTTTCAAATCCATATACAGATAGGATCATGGTCTTAGTATGTTGACTACGTACTCTGGCCATAGTAAGGGCTAACCTGTCGTAATGAACAGCTTTAGGCATAGAATTCGATGACTTACGAATCCGAAATACGATGTTGTTCAGCCTGTTTAATACTGCATAAGGACCATCCCAAGGTGACTGAAATTTAGGAGAGCGTCCTTTCCGTCGAAGTGGATTCCACAGCCACAGCTTGTCACTTTCGTGGAATCGATGCCATGTGGCTCTTGTCTCAAACCGTCACCAAGTTCACTCGTTCTCGTGCAAAATTGTACATCACTTCAAACCGTCCCTGGAGATCTTGGATGTACTTATCAGGCGATGAAGGCGCATCCTTAGAGCGGCCAAACAAGAGATCACAAGACAGACGGAGGTCACGATCAAAGAGCATCCGGGATGGGGAATAGACAGTAGTCTCGTGGACAGCACTACGACAGCCAGTAAAAACAGAGATAACTTCTCGTCCCAGTCCTTTTGGTTTCTAGAAACCACCAACAAGAGGCTATTAAAAATAGTTCGCTTAAATATCTCTACCATGCCGTTTCAAATAGGGATGTAAACGTGTCGTTTGGATTTTGTCGATGCCGAGTAGCTTGCAGAGTTCTTTAATTACAACAGATGAAAATTCCTACGATGATCGGAATGTAAATTAGATGGCACTTCGAATCTGGAAGTTCAATGCTATGTCATTACCTGTGCTAACGTGACAGCCTCTTGATCAGGAATAGGATACGCTCCAGGTCACTTGGTGAAGTAATCAATGGCAACGAGGATATATTTGTTGCAACTAGTAGCTCGTGGCAGAGGTCCCAGCATGTCAAAGGCAATACGTTCAAAATACATCCTACATTGTAACGTTTCAGCTTCTCTCAGCTGCGTTTCTTCGGTCTTTTTCAACCCGAACAAGCATCACATGATTGACACCATGTTTCCACGTCAGCCCTTGCCTTAATCCAGTAGAAGTGCTCTCGAACTCTATGCAAAGTCTTCATTATTCCGAAGTGGCCTCTTGTAGGACTGCTTTGTAATTCTTTAAGAATGTTCCGAACCAAAGATCTGGGAATTATCAGCTGCCGTCGGAATACCTTTCCGTCATCCGATTCGAGCTTCCGGTACAATACGCCATTTCGAATTGGAGTGACTCTCAAAAAGCCCAATATTGTTTTGTCGTAGGGCTATAGATGGTAATGTCCTGGTTTCCTATTTGAAGACTCCATAAATTCATTTATGGGTTTAATGACTCCGTCTTCCAACTGATCTTTCCTGACTTCTTCGTCACTCCATGGGTTTGGTTAGACGATGTTATATTCCTAACGTGCCGTACTATCGAACTAATCAGCTCGTATTTCGCTTCGACCCTGGAACAATATCGGCAGCTTTTTGGGCAGTCTCTTATAGACAGAGCATCGGCTTTTCCATCAGATGATCCCTTCCGATGGTGGATATTTTTGTCATATTCCTGGAATCTCTCTATCCACCTGGCTGTTTCACCTTCGAAATTCTTGAAATTTAAGAGACATTTCAATGATGCATAATCTGTGCGGAGCAGGCATTTTCTCCCGTAGAGGTAATGATTAATACTTGATAGATTATTCTCTAAAAAGTTAACTGACTAAAACTTTAGTCAATCTTACTTCGTTTCTAAGATAGTAGACTTTCTTTCTTCCAATTTGTCGCTAAAAGCGCTGCAGAGTTGCTAAATCTAGAGCTCCTAGTCACTTTCCAATTATTTACTTTCCTTATTCTACTAAAAGCAACTCTAGGAAAATTTAATTCGTTAGACCTATAAAAAAACTCCATATATAAATTTTCTAACTTGCAAACGCACAGTATTTTGCTTCTTGAACAGGAGGGCAAGCAGTTGCATTCCTCAAAAGGCCGGAGTGCTTCTATAAAACCAACATCATTATAAGGTTGAATTTTAGACATTGTTAAATGGAAGCTCATTGTTAAAACTTTTGTAATATATGTATACACTCATGCACTCATGCGCTACCTAAAGCCGCTAAATGCATCTAGCCGCATTGAATTTTACTTTTGATCACAGGAGGGCTGTCTGTATGAAGGTTTTCGTTTTTTTTTTTTTTTTTTTTTTTTTCGGGGGGGGGACGGTTTATCATAAATAAAAGCAGTTTCCCTTAAATTTCCTTCATGAAAATATTTCCCATAAGTAGACTAATTCTACTTGTCAGAATTCTACATTTTTTTTTTTTTTTTTTTTTTTTTTTTTTTTTTTTGGCTCAGTTAACGAAATATTTAGGTCCGGTTCTATGGTATAACTAAAAATCAATTTGAATATTTGTAACTAGGGGTATAATTAATTAGCTAATTATCAAAATATTTTGTTGCATTTTTAAAAATTGGCATTCAGATCTATTTCAGTTATTATTATTAAGTAAAAAGCAATATTCCAAAACACCACTTCTGAAGAACTTAATAAGGAAGTTTCGGATAATTTCATTTTCGATCAAGCAGAACTTTCATACAATTTTCAAAAATATTATTGAGCTTTCTTGCAGGGTAATTAGCTTTGACCAAAAGGGAGCTTCACTGCATTTTTTCCTTTGAGCAAAAGCCGTTTATTTTCTAATCTAAGCCCCAGATGTGGATTACTTGTTATTTGACCTTAAGTATTAATAAGCGGCCAAGAAAGAAAAGTGAAGGCTAAAACAGTTGTTAAGTTAATGAGACAGCAAGACCGAACTGAATTGGTACTCTCTTCCTGAGTAGTTGGTTCTGCTGCTTTTGTTTGATGTTGCGTTCTTGTGGCAAACTTCTTATTGTTACAAATAACTGCAGAGTATTTCAATGAGAAGTTTCAGCTGACATGAATTTCGATAATATCTTGAGAGATATAAATTTTTTTGCACTATAGCGTGCAACACTATAGCATCCAACAGAAGTTTTTAATTTTAAATATCAGACTTTAGAATATTTCATTCTTCATCATCGTACTTTATGCAAATAATCTAACTGTTTTTGCTGATTTAATCTCTCAGTATTTAATTTATTTAACTTTTATTTGCAAATTCGACACACAATATTTTGTTTGCAACATTCTGTGAATAAGCTGTTACCTTATAATAGAATAATTAAGCAAAATTGTACAAAATTCTAAATCATATTAAACACTTATGCTGCGAAAGTCTTTTTAATCCTGGAAAAATAGCTTTATAACCCCTTAATTGCATGATAGTAAATGAAAGTCTTCTTTGTTGTATTTATTTATTATTCATAATATAATTTCATAATAAATGGTTGCAATAACTATTATAATTCACTAAAATAAAAATTTCTGTTTTAAATAGGCGAAAAATGCATTCATTTGCAATGCATTTATAACACATGTTTCTTAAATATATAGTTCATTATTTTAAGCATGTGCATATGAATAAAAAAACACCGGAAAATATGTTTTTTGCATTTTTTTAAACTTCAAATCGCCCATGTACATATTTATAACGCTTGCATCGACTTCGAATTTCTTCTTTCGAAATTCTATACATATTCATAAATTAAGAAAATGTAATCTACACAGATAAGCCACAATATTTCATTTTATTCTCTTTTTGAGTTTTCTTTATTTTATGAAATTTCCAATCTAACTAGTATTTGAAAATTATTATTATTATTATTTAAAAAGCTGCGTATTGCAAATATTTAACAGTATAAAATAATTCTAAGCTTTAGAAAATGGTACATTTAATGATTGATTTTTGGAGCACTCATGTTTGGCATCGTGAAATATTGAATAAATACAATGACATTTCCTTTCTTTATTGCTTTAAAACAAGGTTTTACTAAAACTAAAGTTATAAATAACTAAAAAATAAAATCTTAATTTATGAAAAGAATTTCAAATTAAAAAGTGTTTTATAACAGATTTGTTTTTATTTTTTGTAACTTAAATTTAAAAGTTTCTTAACAACAGTTATACTGACTGATCAAAAGCTGCGTACATCAAAATTTTAAGAACTGTACCAATTCCAGAACGGATATTAATGGCAAATTACTTTAATGAATGAAACCCCTATACTCTTGTTGTTGTCGTGTCCATATTACATGGAAGAAGATTGCCAGAGCCTACTTCAAAGAGAGGCTAAACCACACGGGAGGAGTCTCGGCTCGCCGCATGTTTAAGGTGACCCCATGCCGCACAGATACTATACATTTATAAACATCCATGTCTTAGCGCAGTAGGCTCCCCTAGCCACTATACCATCTAGGCGACATCCCTGCACACTTACAAATAACATATCTATTGAAATTGCAGTTGCAGTCTACGCAGTTAGCTATACGCCTAGGCGAAGCACGTTTTTATAAATGAGCATTATTTTGCAACATATTCTTAGGGGAACATTATCAAAATATTTAAAAGTTTCCAAATTTCGAGACAGGAACCTTTCATCATAAGAAATGAAATTCTCTTCTGAATTCGAACAAAATGTCAAAAAAAGTTTGTAATAAAATATTGCAATTATTAACAAAAAGTTTAAGTAAGATGGCATCGTAATCAAATTTATGTATTGCGAAATAATGATCTATCATAAAAAGTCGCTATGTTTAGGAAAGAATCATTTCCCCTTTGCACCAAAGAACGTTTATTAAAGCTAACGTCATAAACTATAATATCAATATAAAGTGATATATAACTTGTCAAGTATGGGGCGTCACCTATTGAAATTAAATACCATTAATATCCACTTTGGAATTTCCACAGTTTTCGAAAGCTTCATTTGTTCGACTTTACTTTGTAGACCAACCTGTATAAGGCACATGAGAATTCGGATTTTATTTTTCCTAACAATACAGTGATTAATCTTCGATGTGTCTTTTGCACATAACAATAATGTTATAAATTTTCATAAGTATTCCTTCCGTAAATATGTGTAATAATATTCTGCTATTGTGCTGTAGATAATTCTATATTTGTCGGGAAATACAGCATTCGGATACCACATTACAAATCACAGATGTATTCATCCGTGCCGTAGATCCCTATTGTTTAGGGATTTAATGACTATGGCGAAGTATCTCCGATGCGTTAGCAATTAGTCGATATCTCAATCTAGAATTCATAACTAATCCAGCTAAACCATAATATATAAGGAGTTGAGATAGGCATTCTGAATTTATTTTTTAACCAATTATGATTAGAATGCAAGGGCTTTCCGCTTAACATGCCTAAGAATTGAGAATTTACTATTTACAAAATTCGGTTAAAAACTACAGTTAAGAGCTTTACCATGAACATTCGCAATGAATGTCTCTCTTTGGGGGGGGGGAGGGGGATAATAATAAAAAATAAATAAAATAAAATCTGAAAACTTTCAGATCTTATATTACGAACAAACGAACTTCTTTTCATTTACAGGCACATACACGTTTAATAATAAAAAATAAATAAAATAAAATCTGAAAACTTTCAGATCTTATATTACGAACAAACGAACTTCTTTTCATTTACAGGCACATACACGTTTCGAAAGCATTTGTGCTAACGCTGCACTGTGCTAAAAATATTTAAAAACGTCATGTCTTTAAAATTTTTTAATGACAGTCTCCCACGTTGGAGACAAAATTGTTTTATTCCCTACAGTGTTTCCACTGCTCGCTTTGAAATTGCTGAGTTTTTAATCAAAATTTTGTTAAAGTTTTACAAAATATGAAATAGACAATAAAACAAATTCCAAATTCGGGCTTTCAGATGCTCGGGAGGAGGACTATGTTATTTAAAATTTGATGACTCTAGGTACCGTTGTTTTTCACAGTGCGAGAAACATACTTACATTCATGTAAGTTCCTTATTATTTAGTTTTTTTTAATATAATACAGAGAGATAATATTTGGTGGAAACAACTTGAAAAGTGATTCGGACATTTAAAATTATCAAACGCAAAATGCCGTTTTGAGCCTAATAGCCCTTTTCGGCTAAAGCTCATTTGAGATTTTAAAAAAGTGAGAGTTATTTTAATGAAGGAATTATTTTCGATGTTTGATGATATCTCCTAATAGTTAAACCTTTATATTTTCCAGGATGATGCACCATCCTTACGTAAATCGTAATAGTCTGATGAACGTATCGTAATAGTCTGATGAATCGTAATAGTCTTCATGAACGTATTTCTTCTTTGGGGCAGGAAACAACAGAAAAGAAATTATCATGGCTTAAGTTTTATGGAGTTATCACACCCAGCGACGCCCAATAAAAGAAAAAGAAATATTAGAAAAAAAGTTTCGAGAAAAGAGCTTCTTCCGCTATTGATTTAAAGAAGGGCTATAGTAGAAATACTCTCGCTGGAATCGACGTCCCATCGATGTACCCAGAACATTCTGCAACTTAACATAATGTACTTCACTTGTTACTCTGTAGACATAGGTGGTTTCGCTTTACTCAAACAATCATATATCCCCGAAATGTTTTTTGCAATGCTCAATCACGGAGAGCTTTTAGGTCTGATAAGGCTTTTACAATTTACATTGTTCTGCAGAAAAAGAAAAATGAAAAAACTATTTCTAATAGCTCTATCTTATTTATGATAAAGAAAGAATATATATATATATATATATATATATATGATGGATGCAAGGAGTTATAATTTCTTGAAAGCAAATTTCTGTGAGATTTTACTTTTTCTTCCTTTATGTTGGCTGATTACATTGCTGGAGACAAAACCATTGTTATTTTTCATCTTGCCTGCTTCCAATTAACCTAATGTCTCTACAAGTGTACTGTAATAATACGTTCTTCTTTTATCTCCAAAATATTTTCCGGCATAGCAGCTGGAAATCATTGCCTTCGAAGAATACTATGACTAAAAGCAACTCTGTTTTAAAGCTATAGTGCCCATAACACTTGTTCTTCGTTTTATTGTTGTAAATATTAGTAACTGCTTTCAGACTTTATATCTAGGCAGTATGTTTCTGAAATTAGTCTCTGATTAATTTCAGAAATTCGAATGTGTAGTAATTAATATTAATGACTCTGTTAATTTTTTTGCTTGATTAGTATGTTTTGTTTCGCAAGCTTCTAAATATGATGCATAGTACTTTGACAACAACAATGACATTTGATTAACAATTATAAGTCTTATAGTTAACGTCAATGCTTGCTCTAGATTGCTGGTGAAAAAGCTACAATGAAACATCTTTCATCATCGACTGTCAGCAATGTACGCAGTCCTACAGCTAGTGATTTGTCTTCGACATTATGCATACATTTAACTGCTGTAGATTATCCTTTTATTTTGTAAATTATTTCACACAAATTTCCGAATGCTTGAATGTCCCCTTTCGCAGTAATCATCTTGATAAATCATTACTCATATCATGATATTAAATTTCTTTTTAATATTTCTCTGATATGCTTCGAGATTTAATTTAACCAATTTTATAAGTAACTAAAAATGGTAAGTGCTGCCAGAAGTCAGTTTAGTACACCTCAAAAGAATAAAAAGTTATCATCCTATCCATCTTCTAATAATATAAACATCAATGCTTCCGAAAAAACTTCAAACTGATTTTTAAAGTTAAACATACATAATAACTACGTATTTTCATTTTTAAATGCTGTCAAAATATTTAATTTTCTAGGTTAACATTGAAGATTTCAAACATAATTTCCTCTAACACCGTTATTCAATACAACACATACTATTCATGATCCTGGTAACAAATATAAGTTTGTCAGATTTGTTTGCTTATTTATTCAGATATCATTCGTTCGTATTTACATTCCCAAAAGTAAGGGAAGCAAGTAATTATCCTTCTCACGTTATTCTTCTCACGTTGATTTATTGGTATCGGGTTATTTAAATTCAGTTTATCGTAAGAGTTCTAAGAAAGATATATCATGTCGACACTATTTCAGTTTGAAATATGTCATCAGTGAAATATGAAACTGCATTTCGGAGATAAGAAATATTGCACTGGGATGTTCTCTGAGTAGCAAATTCTGCCTGTTCCTCGAAAAACGAAGAATAATTTACGTTTTGCAAGAAAAATACCAAGCTCTATCTTTGATAAAAATTCCTTTCGTTAGAGCAGAAGAACATTCAATTAGGTGGAGGATATTTTCTCATCTTTGCAAATGTAACTTTTAATTCCCCCTCCTTTTATTATCCATATATGATATTTTGCAGATTATTTCCTGTTCTCTAAAGAGATCGGAGTACAATATCTTAATAGCACTTCGAAAATGCGGAAAACTGCAATGCCAGAATATAAAAAAATTCCAAAATTAGTTTCTTCTAAAGAATACTGACGTTCTAGAAGTATACTAAGAAATATGCAAGGAAACTTACAAAAACTTAAAATACTATGGAAACTTTAATGTTTGCTGAAAATTCATTAAACAATAATCAAGTTTTTTCTGTGAAGTATTTGTTTTTATAAATTCATATCTTAAACTTTGTAGGTGTATTGTGCATACTTTAGAAATATAGTAACCTTCTGGGGGGAAAAAAGCTGAATTGATGTAGCTGGATGATTGCAAGTGGCTCGCATTATTTTTTTAATGCTAGCAAGATTCGATTTTGTACAATGAAACTTTTTAATACGGAAAATATGTCCACTCAAGAAATCATGTTCACGCGGAAATTTTGTTCAATAAATATATTATATTTTTCATTTGCTTCCTTTCAAAATCCACTCAAAAGCAACGCCTCTTTTAAAATTTCTCCTTCAGTTAGTACAAACGAAATTTCTGTCACAAATTAGAAATTTCGCCTTTATTGATATAATCGCATCTTTCTCGGTTTATTCAAGATTACCACAAACTTCCTAATCTAGCGTTAATTTTCAAATCTCTCAGACTCTTTTGGATTTATACCAATATTTCTCACTATTTGAACTTAAAAATTTTAGTGATGGGAAGATAGAATATTTTAAAGCATTTTACTGCCTTATTTCGAGTTTGTTTTATATATAAAATAGCGTGTTAATTAATGTTTAATTTAAGTTTATAAATACGTTTTCTTAGAAATATTGTTCTGGGCTTAAAGTATAGTAGTTTAGTAACCTGTCATCATTATCTATTAATTGAACATATAGAATAATCTTAATAACTATTGGTAATATTTAGATCTAATGAGTATCTTTTTTATATGAATAAATAGCATAACAAAGTTAACTTTCTTTAACTGTATTAATATTCTAAACGGTTTATTAAAATAAAACTATGAATAATAACTAATTTTTAGTTAATCGGGATTTAAAAATACAAAATTTTTACATTACTTATAATATTCGAAAAAAGATTCAATTTACTGGTGCCATTAAAAACAATAATAATACCACTTAACAGATAATACTAAAGAATGAAATATTTAATATTATTTATTCCTTATTTTAAAATTTATTTGTCATTAAATGTAATTTTAAGTGTTTTTTAGAAAGAGAAAAGTATTATAAACTGTAAACGTGATGAGATTCAACCAAATCTTTCGGGTTCGGCAGAAATAGTTGCCAAACATATTTTAAGTCAGAAAACCAGTTATTAAAATAGAATTTTAAATATCTAGCATTTTATTGTTAGACAATTTATTGTTATTTAGTAACTAATTTTATGGTTTCTTTACTCAGCGAACCGTTTCTTGAAATTTTTTAATAACTCCAATCATTATTGATCTTGATCTAGCCTCTTTGATTTATTAACAAAAGGTTAAAACAAAGCCTCAAATGTTTTGTCACTTCGTAAATCATTTTACTTTGTAGGAAACAATAATACAAAGCAAATGCCTTAAACCGTAAATATATCCCGAAGTTAAAAGCATTAAGTGGTTTCAAAACAGAAGAGTGATCCTCGTCAGCTGTGTAAAACAATGGGGAATGAACTGTTTTTTCTTCACCTTCTTTCCTACAGTTATTGCCATATGATATAGAAAGAGACTCATTCTTTTTGAAACAAAAGACATTCTTCTTGAATTTTATGATTTGGAGCTTGAGAGTGTGCTTGTTTTCAGTCATTCGCAATGCATCTAATACAAAAACAGCATTTCGCGTTTACTGAAGAATAAAAGAAGTACTTCTACTAATCGCTTCAGAATAAATATATTTGTATTCTTCTTACCTGCATCTTTAAACTAGTCTTATCGAATCCTTTGTTCTATATTAGAAGTACTTCTGAAATGATAATAATGTCGGTGAAAGATATATTTCTTGTCTGTTACATAAAATTATCTACTGTTCTTAATCTGCAAACAAATCTGATTTAACCAAAAATTATCTGCTAGAATTAAACTGTAAATATCGCATACAGTAATCTAATATTTAGAGGATCAGGAGCATTTAAACAGTAATATTTATTTGCGCTCTCATTATTACAAGCAAATTAAATAAAAAAATCTTTAAACTATTTTTTAATTATAAGCAATAAATGGCAAAAAATTACATCACTCAAGAAAGTAATTCAAAGTCAGAATGTAAAGAAAATAATCGCACGAATTTTATTGATCAAATCTATACCTCTACATTGACTGATGAGTCAAATCAGTTAAAAACTCTTTTCCGATTTGAATTAAATCCTAGCCCTCGATGTAGATGCTATTAAGCAATTTCAGATGCCCCACATTGACGTCAAGTAGTGAAAGCTAAAGTGCAAAATTTTTCACTTATATCATTTTACCTTTATTAGAAACTATTTTTGAGAACCATGAATATTCAAGGTATATACTCGCAATTCTTCTGACGGGGATTATTAGCCTACATTGCAGGAAAAGGCGAAGCGAATAAAAAATACGTTAAATTGAAGAACTGTTCTTATAATTTTCAATAAGGTAAACAGTAAGATAAAATTTACAGTATACAAAAAAAGGGAAACAAAAAATATCTGAAAGCTTTCAGATTTTACATTACGCCCAAAGGGGTGTTTCTTTAAACTTTTATGCGTTACCTTTATTTATTAAATATAATGTTCTTCGCATTTAAACCATAAATTCTATTCAACAGGAATATCGCAAAATAATTTTTAAATGAGCGTATCTTTAGATTTCCGATACACAGTCTTGTGCGCTGGAGATAAAAATGTCCCCCCCCCCGTGCAGTATTGCCATTGCTCGCTTTGAAATTGTTGAGAGTCCTAATCAAAAATTCGTTAAAGTGTTACAAAATAGGAAATCGATAATAAAACAATTTCCAAATTAGCGCTTCTAGATGCCCATATTCGGTGGGGGGGGGGATTACGTTATTCAAAATTTGATGGCTCTAGGTCACGTTCTTTTATCACAATGCGAGAAACATACTACATTTAAGCAGATTCTTCGTTATTTAATTTCTTTAAATATAACGCAGGGCGATTATACTTGGTGATGACAATTTGAAAAATGAAACGGACATTTAAAGTTTTCAACGGACAATGCCAAAACGAAATTAGAAACCTTTCTGGGCTAACGCCCTTTGGGCTAAAAAATACGAAAGGCTTCAGATTTTATAGAACGCAGGAAGGGGCTTTTTTATTATTTATTTATTTTATTTATTTATTTATTTATTTAAACAGCATATCTTTAGAATTTCGGATAATAGTCTCGCGCGCTGGAGTTGAATTTTTTTTCGGTACAATACTCCCATTGTTCAGTTTGAAATCGTTGAATTTGTTAATAAAAAATCCGTTGAATTTTCGCAAAATATGAAGTAGACAATAAAACATATTCCTAATTCAGGCTTCGAGGTGCTCTTCGGGTGGACTACGTTATTCAAAATTTGATGGCTCTAGGTACCGTTGTTTTTTACAATGGGAGAAACATAAATACATTCATGCAGATTCTTCATTATTTAGTTTCTTTAAATATATTAGAGGGCTCTAATATTTGGTGACAATAATATGAAAAATAATACACCATTTTTAGTGATTCAACGCAAAAGGCCGTTTCGAGACTAATAGCCCTTCTGTGCTAACGCCCCTTTGGGCTAATAATGAGTTATAGCAATCAGTGAGAATATCATTTCTCACGAGACTATTTATGATTCAGCATAGCGTGTGGCCTAAAACTGAGTTAGATAACTTTTAGCAAACAAAGTATCACTCAGCCTTAGATGACAGCTTATTCAGAAGTCAAACAACAAAAATCAGTGTTATATTTACAAAATGTTCACAGGACTAGTTTCGACGGTTTTACCGAACCACCATCCTCAGCTTCAAAACCGCAAATGAACAAGATTTTGAAAATGTACCTGTGAATTACCTGTGTTTGATGACCTGTGAAAATTTTGTAAATATAACGCTGATTTTTGTTGTTTGACTTCTGAATTAGTATTTGTTCGGCGTGTTATTGTGTCTTAATGACAGCTTATGTTCATATTATGGAGAAGAACTGTTTACGTTCACATTATGTTGCAAGAAATAAAAGATATTCCTCCTACGAGCCTATTGTGACGTATTCCTTAGCTAATTCAGGTAGCGTCTGAGAGACTTTGGTTCAAATCTTAGCGAAATCACAAAAGAATTTTTAAGAACTTCCTGCTCCAGATTTCTTACTGACTCTGTAACGTGAAATTGTAAAGAGATGAAAAAATTCAGTCTAAAAATTAAAACGTACAAGCAAAATTTTACACCTGGCTGGGGTTTCTTTGGAACTCACAAGAGCTTTCTCAAGGAACTGTTATTGCTAGAATGTGTAAAAGCAGAGAAATCTTATAGCTTTGTGAAATGTAAAATCTCCTTTTCATAATCTTATCTTATGGACGAGAAGAAAAGCTTTTACTCTAATATGAATATAACAACAAGGTGATTACACAATCAACGCCATATTCTAGAAAAAAGTTACCTCCATACATGTTGTTGCGAGCTAGGGATTCTTAGCCGTTTCCTCTCTCTGAAAGCTTGGGAAAAATCAATCTTAAGGCTTCGAAGATGCATTTTCGCAAATCTTCCAGAATGTTGGCAAGTTAGCGAGAAATTGTTAATGTCGACAACTTTACAGTAAAATCTGAGGTATTTTATGTTATTTAACCAATTATTACGATTTGAAATTTTACTATAACTTCTCTTTTCCGAAGTTCTTACCAGAATGCAAATTAGTTGTTTCTGTATGTAAGCTGAGGGTTTTAAATGTTTAGATAAATTCTGGGAACATCGTCTCTGGCTAAGCTATATTCTGGCTTTAGCATCTTGCTAAACAACGTTTAAAGAACGCGTCGTTAAATACCTTGAGGCAGCTCAAATAGTCTATTATGTGTGTAGTCTTAGACTATGATGACTTCATTTGAATCTAACTTTCTGTTACGTCAATTTGAATGCACTCAGGTAGCGGAGGTTCATTTGTTGCACAAGCTGTGCGTTTCTGTAAGAAAAAATGGTTATTTTAACCTTCTTTAGACTTTAGACGACTTCTTCAGACTGAGCGATAACTTTCTTCTAGTCTAGTAGAATCTACACGACATTAACATAAGTTTCTAGACAGTGCAGAACCCTACAAACTGTCATCAAGGCCCGTCAGAAGCATATTTGCTTATATCTCGCGTTCTATTAGAGCTATTTTTAGACTTTAAATTTTGTTGCGCTTAGGATTGAAAGTTCTACAATTCTATTCTAGAAATAAACCCTTATATATAAAACATTGTGTCAAAAATTCAGTTAACCATAAAATAATTATGCAATGAATATAGTATAAATAACTAAATAAGAAAACACACTCTATGACAATAATTTATAAAACAAACAGGGTAATTAAACTGAGTGATATATTTACAGAAATTTACATCATCATATAACGCAGAAAATTTCTCATGGAGAAATCTAATTCATGCAAAAAAAATCATCATTTAATGCATTAAATATTTATTTATATGCCAGTCAAATGCAGAAGGTAAATGTCCCGTCGTTACTAATTTATTATCACTCCTACCTATTTTTATCACTTGCTACATGTCTTTTACTACCATATTTCATTTTTTGGGGAGGCGGTCAATTCAACTCGAATATTCGACTATTACGGTAAAAGAAATTATTATAGTAGGCTTGATAAATGATGCCTCCAGTTTTTACGAACAAAGCTTCATTCTTTATTATGTATCATGACAGAAGGGTTAAATGGATCCAGCTAGTATACATTATTTCTGTGATAAAAATTCCTTTCTGTTTATGCAGGGAAACAGGATTTTGTTATACCATTGGTAAAGTGATTTTAGTAATTTCTGAAGATAATTTATTAAACTTAAAAAAATTTTCAGTAGTAATTTAAGATTAAAAATTTAGCTTCACCGTCTTCGTTTTCATGGAAACATTATTAAAGATTGAAAAAAATAGCTTCATTGTTTTTTCTATTCTTGTTGAAGAACATGAAGGTGAGGGCAGTGTTACATTCGTAAGTGGTACATTCATAAGTAAGTGCCCTACTTGACCTGAGCTTTGAGGACCTTTCCTTTTAAAACGCAGGATGTGTTTGTTATTTTTTAATTAATTGGCCTTAATAGTATAAGGCTTCCCTGAAACGAGGATCGTTTTACGATAGCAACTAGCACGACCCTTGAAATCTATGTCTGAATAAGATGCACCAAAACTGAGAAGCAGAAACTAATGTATTGATATGTTATAAGGTAGTATTATGGAGAGGACTTCGCAATAGTAATATAGTTGATACAATATTTACTTCTTTAATTACAAAGTCCTTGTAATATAGTTATCACAATATTATTAGGACTTGCAGTAGAAGTCAAACGATTACTATTTACAATTCTGTTAACTATTTAGAGTTAATTTATTGTTATTATTATTCTTGTATTAAATTTAATTTCTTTTTTTAAACTCAAAAGAGCTATTAGTCTCGAAACTCGATCTGGCGTTGATTCACTTTAAATAACATCCATGTAAATGAGCTGCTTCACTTTCTATTTGAGTCTGTTGCCATTCAGAAAACTGTAAAATATTTATCTTTCAAATTGAATCGGTCTGTTATTAATTAAAAAATTAAGCTATTCAAAACAATAAATACAGTTCTTAAGATATTTCACTTTTTAATCTGATTTGTATGATTGATTTAAATAAAAATGCATTTAATTTATGATACATCTAGTCAGTATTTTTATAGAACTGAGTCACATATTTCAAGTATAAAGAAAATATATAACGTTCTCATGCAGGTCTAAGGTACTATTCGGTTTTGAGGGCCGTAAAAAATCGCCAAACTATTGTTGATGCCAGTGCTGTCAAAAATAATTACGACAGCCCTAATGCAAGAAAGGAAGTATATAATAGTAAATAACTATCTAAGATAGATGTTTTAATTTAGATGAAAGCTTAAATTCATATAATACTTTTTTTTTATTATAATTTATATAAAAAAAGGTTAAACATGACTGAATGGAAGCATAAGAGTAGATAACTATTTCAGATCATTATTATAATTTATATAAAAATTGCTAAGCATAACTGAATGGATGCCTGCATCGCTATTTCGCTATTAAGTTATCGCTAAGGCATAATTTCATCTCGTTGGTTGTTCAAACATAATTTTCTATGATGAATGATGCTTTTTCTTTGAAAAAATTCTCGGTAAAGTGCCGAATCGCCTACTTATTTGTTTGCCGCTTTTTACAACGGTAAAAACAATTGGATTTTTGTCAACTTTTCTTTTACTAAGTGAAAATAGTGAAAATTTTTAAGTGAAAATACTTTTTAAGTTGATGTGTACATAGATAAAGTCAAGGGTGTGCGCAGTGGCATTTTTGTACAATTCTGGAATTTCTTTCCTAAGTGAAAATAGGTCGATGTGTACATGGATACCGAGTATGTGCAATTCTTAAAAACGCGTCAAGCAGTAGGTGATTCTGCACTTTACCCAAAATTCTATTGCAGACTTTTCGTCATGAGCAATTCCCAAATTATTAAATCCATAGGATATCAAAAAAGATTTAAAATCAAAAATGGATTTAAACTCAAAAAAGGATTTAAAAATTAAACTAGTATTTCAAAGGCGTCTTAAGAATTATAGAACTATATAAACTTACGCAATCTGAAATCAGCGCGTACGCTAGATATGGCGCGCTTTTAAATGGGCGCGTTTGCTAGATTTGGTGCTTTTGCGCATACATTTTCGCTGCAATTTTTTGACCGTCCTCAAAACGGAATAGTACCTTTTATTTTCATCTTCAAGCATCCTATAAAATGTTTCACTATTCCACCCGAGTCATCTATCTCTACTGATCGTAACCACTGATAAACCACATTAAGCTTAAAAAGAGCCCTTTTGGACGACCATTAAAATTTAAATCCTTTCAGAATATTTTTCTTGGTTAAAATTTTGAAATCAGTGTTTTACTGCTCGCAAGAATTCTATCAATTATAATTTTTATAATATTACACACATACGTATTTCCATCAGAAATATTTCATGCTAATTTTTTTCAAATTTCCATACGCTATTTTAAATGCCTATTGTCAAAATCCTATTAAAGCAGGCTTTTTTTTTTTTTTTTTTTTTTTTTTCTTTCGAGTTTACTATAAAATTGTATTAGCGACTATTGCCAAATTATAATACATGACATACTTCATCATCATCAGATCGTATCTGTTATAATTTAGATATTTCTTTAAGTCTTGGATGTTGCAACTGGAGCCCATTTCCAAGAAACCTTGTAATGAAATTTTGTGCTTTATTCATTTTTTAATCTTATTTAGGAATTTTTCATTACTCTGAAGCTAGGTTTCCCAATTGAACTTCAAAAGATTCGATGCTTGATTTTCTTCTTTATTTTTCTACTTTTCTTTAAAGTCTGTCCTGAAAAAAACTTTTTTCAATTATTTATTTTGAGACACTTCTGGACATGAAGTCAGTCATATGTATGGCACCTAGGATATTTGCACTAGGAGCATTTTATTTAGGATTTATTTTTATCAATAGCACATAAAAATTTTCTGTCTACTGACTGTACTCAGTTTCAAAACTCTAAATAATTTCTGGATCAAGAGGTTGTAACTTTGATATCTGTTTCGTAGGCGAAATTTTATTGCGATATTTTCTAAATTTAGAAACTTTCTAAATTTAAAAACAATTAAGCTAAAAGAGAATTTTCTTCCTCTCCCCAAAACAATAGTTTTATTAACTCCCTTTCGTTGATAAACAAATCTTTCTGTAATCATCCAGCCTTCATTACTTGCTTGGTACGAATTTGATTTTAAAATTTAGAGAAAAAACTTCGATTCTGTTTCCATCGTTTCTAGCACAAACTTATTTATTTATTTATTGAAGTTTTAAACAGCAAATTCTTGATTAGAGTAGTATATTAAATCTAAAATTTTTGGACTGCGGTTCTTTCGAAAGAGATTTGAAGTTTCCACTTAACATATAAGTTCCTCTCTCAGAGAAATGAAATTCATAGATATGATCATAATCCACAAAATGATGAACGGAAGAAAATTTAGATGGAATTCTTTGCATTGCAGTTGCGAGAAGCTTCAGACCTTTTACTTTTCCCTTGCCTTCTTTCAGTAGATTTTCAGAGTACTACTATTAGATAAAATATAAAATCTTTTGCTTAACTTTCAAATTTGAGGAATTGTTTACTGACTAACAAACTGAGAAATTTAAAAGCAATAAAAGCACATCTTGATAAATTGTGCTTTAAATATGCTTTCGTGGTAATGCATCTAATTGTTATCATTAAAATGTATTAAATTTGAAATATTATTCAACTGATAAGTTGTATGAAATTTTGCTTATAGTAATAATAAAGTTCCTAACATCATATGCTTATGTAACTAGAAACAAATTGTATTTTAAATTTTTATGTTGTTTTACGTTTTTGAAATTATTTCATGATAAACCCTTCTTTAAGGTACTTACTGCAATTTGAAACGTTCAAATTGCAATTTGTTTTCATAGTATAATGTCAAATGACACCAAAAATAAAACTTTGGGGCAACCCTTAAAGAACTAAATTGGCAAATTAAAAACATTTTAGAGACCTTAAAAACTACATCAAAATATCTTACTTATGAATGACTATATTCAGTTATTTGCATTTACCTTTGACCATTTTGATTTAAGTCTTTATCATTAAAACGATTTTATTTCGAGTTTCAGGTGACCTTTGTTATGATGATTATGTAATTATAAAATTTTTAATAAAATTCAGCTCTTTATTTCTACTTTTCAGTGCATTTTACCATAATTATATACTTTAAAAGCCTTTTTATATGCAATTTATTAAATATTTTACCAAAACCAAAATTCCAAAAAAAGGAAATTTAGGATAAAATATTTCACACAACAACACATTAAGAAAAAAAGACGGTTTTTTTAGACTTCTTTCTTCTTAGAAGTTTGATTTAAATGCATCAGATACAAATTAATTGCTTTAACAGTATGCAACATGAATTTACTATCTCTGAACTTTGCGGTTTTAAAACTTATGAATAAAAGGAGGAGGAAAACCTTTTAAAGTATACTCCTAGTTTTGTTCTTTACGGTTGGCGTGTGGCAACATATCATTCATGTTTTTATTGCCACCGCGTCCGCGTAATGCTCGGTTTATAAAACCTTCATAAATTCTAATTCTGGGAGTGTCAAACTAGAGTGACATTTTAGCGGTAAGTAAATATGAAATATTTTCGTTTTGTACGTTTGCGTTTATAGGATCTGAGCATGCTTCTCATTAGTCGTGTAGCATTAAAATTTGTGCATTTTGTTAATTAAGAAGTATATGCGGTAAAATTAATATTCTTTAAGAGTTCATAATATCTTTTAATTTGTTGCCGTCTATAAATTCTTAAATAAAGGAAACTGAACAAAATTTTAAATGTTTGACCTGTTAAGTAACTGCTGTTAGAAGGAATTGCATATTCAGTTTAAAGCTAATACACAAAAAATAATTTTTGATTTGAGTTTGTCGTATTAAGATAAGAGGTTTTGACGTGTTTTAATACTTTGAAATGCTTTTTCACGTGTTTTAATAATTGGAAGTGTTTTTTAGGAGTGTATTATATGCAAAATATGTGTTCTGTTTTTTAGCAGTGTATTCGTGCTTAAAATTTATTTCAGTTTGTTTTTAATTAGTGAAGAGTCGAATATATATGGCATTCAAATGATAAACACCAAGTCTATTGCACTCCGTTTTTGTGTCTTGTATACTATAATATGGGTGCCTTAAAACACTAAAAATTTTTATTTATTGTTTAGTAGTAAATATTTGTACACAGTAGAGGAGGAATTAATTATAATTAGACTTTCAATTCTTTAGAAGAATATCCATATTAAAGTTAACACATTTGAAGGCACTTCCCATTAGAAAAAAAGAAGAAAAATTCAATTTATCTTTTTATGTTATTTATTTATTGTGAAAATTATATTGATAATGCTGGTGTTGAATTTCTGTATTCTTCTTATTTTTTTTTTTTTTTTTAACTCAAAGTTTGAGTCATGCTAAGATTACCTGAAGTTGAAATAATTTTTATATTGAATTGTTTATAAAATTCAGACACATTAGACTAGGTATAATGTGAAATGTAAATTTTTATATATTCAATCAAATGTAGATCTTTATCACTTTTGATAGTTGTTGTTAATTTCAGTCTGTCTAAAATGAGAAACAAAATTCTGAACAGATTAAAATTTAAAAGGGTTATATAGCTTTTAACTTGGAAAAGAGTATACACAAATTAAATTTTGTGTGTAAATACTGATGTATTTGATATGTGAAAAGCTTTTTGCATTTACATACCAACTAATGATGACTTCTAAAAAATTTTTTTTAACATATTTATAAGCAATATTGCCTCATCGTCTATGTTGACCAGCAAAATATACTGAATGTTTGTTTCCATTTTTTTTCTTTTGTAGACCAAGAAATATTCAGATTTCTCTTTCTCTTTCTATTTTTTTTTTTTTTTAATGGAAATCTGACTGTCTTGTGCATTTGTATCTTTCTAATAAAAAATAGATCTTTATCTCAGTGCACAGCATAATAATTGTTATTTTGTTGCATTATGTGTATTTTTAATGTAATTTTAACAGTTTACTTTGAAGTAATATGGTTACTTGTTCAATTAAATTTTAATTATGCCATTTGCTGTTTTCTTTTTAATTGGAAAGGGATAAATACAGAATCGCCCACTTATTTCCTGTTTTTATCGATATGTACACTGCGTAAAAATAGAAAAGGGAGCCAGTTCTATATCTCCCGTTCTACTGGGCCGATTGACGAAATTCAAATTGCATTCTTCATGTCTCGAAAGTGCGACTTAGGATATATATTAGATTTATATAGAGCTCTATTCTAACATTCTAACATCTATTATTTTCACATAAAATCGGACTTTTTCTGAAATAACATACCAATTTTTTTCCATATTTCGATTTTACGACTCAAATTATGCTTAAATATGAAATTTTGTAAAATTTGGTGAGAAATTTATGGAAAAATTCATATGTTGGCTCTTTTTTTTTTTTTTTTTTCCAGTTTGTGCCAAGAATAGTTAGTTCACTTGGCGAAATTCTTAATATATGGCAACCTATTTTTCTTTCCCGTGAGTGGAAAAAATAGTTACAATCCTTTTTTTTTTTTCAAATAATGTTCTTCATATTACATTTTTAATTGTAATTGTTATTATTTTAAGTAATTTTTAAGTTATTATTTTAAGTAATTTCGAATTTCATTTTAATTGTTTGTTGCATGGTTTCTTTCAAAAAACTTTTAAACATTTGGCTAATCTTTGGAATGTGGTAACAGGTAGTTTGGCGATAAAGGTTACTACCTAAGACTTTAGCAGTGTACAAAGTCAAGAGTGTGCGCAATGCCATTTTCGTGCAATTCTGGGATGTTTTTTAAGTGAAAATAGGCCGACGTGTGCATGGATACTGTGTATGTGCAATTCTTAAAAACGCGGCAAGCAGTTTGCGATTCTGCACTTTCTCCCAATTTCGCGCCTAATCTTCGTCATGATTAAGCACTTTTGTTCCATAAAAGTTCTAGCATAAGCGTAATTCGGCTAGCAGATTGTCGGAAAAAAATGTTGAGTAAAAAAAAAAAAAAAAAAAAAAAAATTTCGTGAAACTTCTAGTTTTTGTTTGGACGCCTTTACTTCGTGAAAAGAAAATGGCGTCCAAACAAAAACTAGCAGGGTTGGTCGCCAAATTTTCACCAAAAAATCGCCAAGTTACCATAATCCAAAGATTAACAGAAAATTTCTATTTACCCATTTGAACTGCGTAGTTTAAATAAAAGGTGCATCGTTTATTTTTTTCAAATAGTTTTCTTTATAATTTTTTTTGTCTTAGTAATTATTTTATGTAATTTTTAGACTTTTATTTTAATTGTTTGTGTTGCATTGTCTCTTCAGGTAATTGTTTTAAAATTTTCTATTTATTCATTCAAACTGAGCATTTTAAATATATTTATTAATATAAATTTTCCAGGATTTTATTTTATTTATATAAATTGCGGTTCTTTCGGAAGAATACTTTGTGTCCCAGACTACGGTGCATCTGAAAACTGAATATATTCAAGAGAAAATACAGTAAAGCACAGTTAACACGCCTTTCAATGTTCCGTTCAGAAAAGATATATAAATGAGAAAGATGTATAACCGACATTTTAACTTAGGATGACTTGCATATATTGTTTTAAATAGCTTTAACATTGTGCTCATTGCTTTACACAATTTTATCATCCTACATTTACTTTCTTAAAATGTTATTCATATTTTAGTCAAATATTTTATTTTTGAATGGGATAATTCTATATTTCCCATTATATTGAGCCGTTTGACAAAATTGAAATTGGGTTTTTTTTGTGTCTCGAGGTATTTTGACACAAAATCTGACTTTTCCTGAAATAACATACCAATTTTTTCCCATATTTCGATTCTATGACTCAAATTATGCCTAGGTATAAAATTTTGTAAAATTTGGTGGGAAATTTATGGGAAAATTCAAAAATTTATCTTGGCACCTCTTTCCTATCTTTTTATGTTGTGCATGAGGGGGTTCAAAGTCGCATCATTCGTACTTTCAGATAATTTTAGAAACCACATTTGATGTTTTATCACTTTCAACAAATATGCAAAATTTCAAAACATGCCAATATATAAATTTACGTATATCTTCGGAAATTTTTGAATAAAAAACTAATTTATTGCAGGTATGCTTAGAAATACGTCTACTTTGAGATGATGGTAAAAAATTTATAAATAATAATTCAAATTTTTTTTTGAAAAATTTAAGAATTATTTTAAAATAAATCATAAAAATGGGTAATTTTATTTGGAATGAACCTGAATTTTGAAATGTGAAAGGAAGAATCAAATATGTTTAATACAAAAGAGAGATTAAGAAATATATGCCAAACTCAACATTGTGAGCTAAAATTTTGAGGTCTAATCTTTTAAAAAACTACTTGTGCGATTTTTACAAAAGGTGGTAGTTTGGCATAATTTGAGTCGTAGAATTGAAATATGGAAAAAAAAATTGCCATGTTATTTCAGGCGATTTTTACAAAAGGTGGTAGTTTGGCATAATTTGAGTCATAGAATTGAAATATGGAAAAAAAATTGGCATGTTATTTCAGAAAAAGTCCGATTTTGTGTCAAAATACCTATATTAGAACAATGCTATATATAAGTCTAATACATATCCTAAGTCGCTCTATCAATACATAAAAAACACAAGTTGAAATTCATCAATCGCCCGAGTAGAACAGGAGATATAGAATTGCCCCCCCCTTTTTTTTTTTTGCGCAGTGTACATGCATTAAAGATAAACGTTACATCCAAAGTGGATATATATTTATATTCAATTAATTATTGCATGCAAAACTTAAAAGAAAAGGGGGGATGGGAATGCCCATTCTTTTGTTATTTTCTGTCTTTGAAAAGCAATCTTATTTTAACTAATTTATTATTTTCTTTCCATTAACTGAATTTCTTTCCAACAGAATCCACTGAACAAAATGGAACTGAATTTTTTGCAGTTGTGATTAAGATGACATAGTTAAAAATCATATCGCTGCAGTTTGTGAACTTTTCCACAAGCTTCCGAAATGCGTTTTTCTGATTGCTAACTTTGTCATCTCGCTGTGAAAAATTCATATCCTTGCTGACATTAGGGCGGAATTCAGGTAAATTTTCACAATTATGATGGCTGAATTAAGTCAAACAGAAACCCATATTTTTGTAAACATATCGCAAAATGTGATATGTAAAAATAGAAGCTTTACATTGGCCAAATTTGTACATCGTAATTTCGAAAATTTAGCTGAATTCCGCTTTAAAAGCTATGAATTTATGAAATATAGATTTTTTGTGTTCATGCGATAGATTAATGAAGAAGCTAACATAAACCTGACAGATTTTCACTGTACTGATATTTTGTTTAAAAAAGTTCATTAAAGAAGGAAACTTAAACTTTCTATTCGATTTTGGGGGGTCTCTAATGTGGGGTGGCTATGACTTATTAAAATTAAGTTTTAATTGAAGTATGTTAGGGAAAACAATGAGTTATTTTCAGTTTTAACATGTTTGATATTTACACTTATAGATTATCCTCCGGGAACATGACGACTAATGTGACCATTTCAGCTCAGACTACGACAACAAAAATATCTCCAAATATTCGCTTCGATCCAACTTACGTAAAAACGCTTCCTGGTATTTTGAAAATACTTGAAGTTGTAAGTAAAATTAATTTCTTTTTAAATATCAAATTTTTCTTTTGTATATATTTAGTTTATGGTAGTGTTTTCGGTTGATCTTTACATTACGATAACTTGGCGATTTTTTGGCGAAAATTTGGCGACCAACTCCCCTACAGCAACCCTTTATTTTTTTTCCCCCGCCGCCATTTTGTCTTCACGAAGTAAAGACATGTTTCTTTTCTTCTTATCTACTGAACACTTCTTCCAACAATCTACTAGCCGAATTACACTTATGCTAGAAATTTTATCAAACAAAACTGCTTAATCATGACAAATATTCACTGCAAAATTCGGAAAAGTGCACAATACCATACACCTTACGCGTTTTTCAAAATAACACATACACATAAACCATGTACACGCCGACTTATTTTTACTTAAAAAAACATCCCAGAATTGCACAAAAATGGCATTGCGCACACTCTTCACTATATCCATGTACACTGCTTTTTTCTCATAAATTAGAAAAATTTCACGAAAATGCATGAAAATTTTGTGAATCTTTAAATCCGGTAAAAAGGACATATATGAAATTACCTGATTGCAAAAAAGTATATACCCTTTCCAAGGATGAACATTTGCACGTATAAAATAAATAAAATATCCAAAAACTTTTACCTCTAAATTATCTATTATAAATGTCACCAACAAATTCATAACGCAAACATTAAAAATGGTTGCAAATACTTAAATTATTGCCATGCACGTTTACTTCCACTGAAATGTATACGAAATTCCTACAAACATATAATTCACAAAATAACTATCATTTCATTAAAATATCACTGAACCATGTACACGTCGACTTATTTTTACTTAAAAAAACATCCCAGAATTGCACAAAAATGGCATTGCGCACACTCTTCACTATATCCATGTACACTGCTTTTATCTCATAAATTAAAAAAATTTCACGAAAATACATGACAATTTTCTCAATCTTTAAACCCGGTAAAAAGAACATATATGAAATTACATGATCGCGAAAAAGTATTTACCCTTTACAAATATGAACATTTCCACATATAAAATAAATAAAATATCCAAAAACTTTTACCTCTAAATCATCTATTACATTATACACGTCACCAACGAATTCATACATGAAGCATTACAAATATTTATTATCAAATATTTAAATTATTTCCATGCACATTTATTTCAACTTAAACATACACCAAATTCTTACAAGTATAAAATTCACAAAATAACTATCATTTCATTAAAATATAATTAAATTCAAAAACACCACTTAAAATATACATGAGCACATACATTCAATTAATAAAAATTACCTTACAATCCTAATTACTTTAAACTAAATCATTGCTAATAACAATTTTCCCAATAATACCAAATTCCTTTCCTTCTTACATTTCCAACAATGCATAAAAATAATTAAAAATACTAACTTACCTAATCTCCTTCAGAATCTTCATTACGTGGCGGATACACTTTTCTTCATTCTCTTTCAGAATCTTTAAAATCATACTTATCTTTCAAGGCAAGATACCACGTAAAATAAATAACATAATAAAACATGTTTATTTCTCTCTCACACAACCTTAAAAAACATTTCTTACTATCCTTTTCAATACCACTAAATACCCATTTCGAATTCACTTTACTTACGGCCATGGGATCCAAAAATTCACAAACACTATTTCACACAACACAGAATAAAGCCAAATACAAAATTCCCAGATTTTTCCCCATTAAAGAACAGTAATTCGTCCATTAAAATCACATGACATATCCCATCATCTCTTCTGATTAAAGAACCGTAATTCGTCCATTAATATCACATGACATATCCCATGATCTCTCATTTCCCCCACACAAAATAATGCGTAATCGGAACTCAGTACTGCTCACATTATTACCAAAGTCCCAGGTAGTAACCTTTATCGCCTCCAAAATGTCGCCAAACTACCAGTTACCGTAATGTAAAGATCAACCGTGTTTTCATTATTTATAAAACATTTTAAAATTATGACTTGTGTTTAATGAACTAAAAGCTAGTTGTATCTAGTTGTTTGTAAATGCTTATCTGTATCAAATTTGATTTTTAGTGGTTAAAATAATTATATAAATTCAAAATATGGTTAATCTTTGCATTATGGTAACTTGGCGAAAATTTGGTGACCAACTGTGAGACAGCAACCCTCTATTTTTTGTTCGCCGCCATTTTGTCTTCATGAAGTAAAGACATGTTTCTTTTCTTTTTATTTACTGAACACTTTTTCCAACAATCTGCTATCCGAATTACACTTATGCTAGAAATTTTATGGAACAAAACTGCTTAATCATGACAAATATTAACTGCAAAATTGGCAAAAAGTGCAGAATCGCAAACTCCTTGCCGTGTTTTTCAAAATCACACGTGCACATAAATCATGTACACGTCGACTTATTTTTACTTAAAAAAAATCCCAGAATTGCACAAAAATGGCATTGCACACACTCTTAACTTTATCCATCTACACTGCTATTTTCTCATAAATTACAAAAGTTTGCATGAAAATGCAGGAAAATTTTGTAAATCTTTAAACTCTGTATAAAGCACATATATGAAATTACCTGATCGCAAAAAGTATATACCCTTTCCAAGGATGAACATTTCCACGTATAAAATAAATAAAATATCAAAAAATTTTTACCTCTAAATTATCTATTATATTATAAATGTCACCAATGAATTTATACCGCAAACATTAAAAATGGTTACAAATACTTAGTGTCAAATATCTAAATTATTTCCATGCACGTTTACTTCAACTGAAACGTATACCAATTTGCTACAAACATAAAATTCACAAAATAACTATCATTTAATTAAAATATAACTAAGCCATGTACACGCCGACTTATTTTTACTTAAAAAAAATCCCAGAATTGCACAAAAATGGCATTGCGCACACTCTTCACTATATCCATGTACACTGCTTTTTTCTCATAAATTAGAAAAATTTCACGAAAATGCATGAAAATTTTGTGAATCTTTAAATCCGGTAAAAAGGACATATATGAAATTACCTGATTGCAAAAAAGTATATACCCTTTCCAAGGATGAACATTTGCACGTATAAAATAAATAAAATATCCAAAAACTTTTACCTCTAAATTATCTATTATAAATGTCACCAACAAATTCATAACGCAAACATTAAAAATGGTTGCAAATACTTAAATTATTGCCATGCACGTTTACTTCCACTGAAATGTATACGAAATTCCTACAAACATATAATTCAAAAAATAACTATCATTTAATTAAAATATAATTAAATTAAAAAACACTACGTAAAATATAAATAAGCACATACATTAAATTAATAAAAATTAGCTTACAATCCTAATTACTTTAACTAAATCATTGCTAATAACAATTTTCCAATAATACCATATTACTTTATTTACTCCTTACATTTAGAACAATGCATAAAAATAATATCCTCAAATAATTAAAAATACTAACTTACCTAATCTTCTTCAGAATCTTGATTACGTGGCGGATAAACTTTTCTTATTTCCTCTGCTAAATAAAAAGCAATCGTATGTGCGCCTGTTTCAGGATCTTTAAAATCATACTTTTAGTTCACAGCAAGGTACCAGGTAAAATAAATAACTTAATAAAACTTAATAAGCAATTTTTACTTCTATCTCTCACAACCTTAAAAAAAAACACTTATTACTACCCCTTTCAATCCCACTAAATACCCATTTCGAATTCACTTTAGATAGGGCCATGAGATCCAAAAATTAACCAACACTGTTTCACACAACACAGAATAAAGCTAAATACAAAATTTCCAGATTTCCCCCCTTTTCCGATTAAAGAACTGTAATTCGTCCATTAATGTCACATGACATATCTCATGATCTCTCATTTCCCTCACACGAAAAAATGCGTAATCGGAACTGAGTACTTCTCACGTTATTCCCAAAGTCCTAGGTAACCTTTATCGCCTACCAAAATGTCGCCAAACTACCTGTTACCATATTCCAAAGATTAGCCCCCAAAAATTTTTATATGAAGTTGCATTATTGCTAAACAACCCTTAAAAAAGTTTTACATGTTATTTTGCAAATTTTAAGTGATATTGCTCTGTATTAAATAAATATTTTTACATTATATTTCTGATTTAACCAGCAATTAGCATCAGGTATTTTATGTAAAATTTTTAACTTGATGGCAAGAGCCTATCAGTCCAATTACTGAGAATGTTTTAGCTCAGAAAGCTTGTTAGTCTCAGAACAGGATTTTCGTTTAAATGTGATCCATTGTAAAATGCATAATTCACTTTTTATTTGAGTCCATTGCCATCTGGCAAGATGTGAAGTATACATGTTTCATTTTTTTGTTTTGTTATTAACTCAGCTTTGAAAAAAAAATGTATTTTAATAAAAATATTATTGTGTGCTTACGGGTTTGTAATAGATTGAATGCTGATAATAGGTTAATTTATTCTTATTGAAAGAAATATATGAGAATGCTTGAATTTTCCTCGGAGATATTTGTACAAGTATTCACGATATTGCGCAATATAATCAGTAGTTATACTTTAAACTACTAAAAACATTAACATACAACGCAATACGAAGCATTATCAAAAGTGTAAGATAATTCAGGTATCTCAATTCACGTGGAACTGATTAAATAGCAATAACAATATTTAAGCTACTAACTAAACAAAACTGAGTTGAGATGTCTCTCTCCAGCTTTAAATAGTTTTCAACCGGCCGTGGGAGATAGTTCTAGCATTTTCTGCTTCTCAAGATTTCTGGAAATCGATAAAAGAATGGAATTATGGTTACAGCTAACATAGTGGTCATCAATATCAAAACAACTTACGGAGATATCCATTTATTCAATGTTAAATGTATTCTGTATTTTTACTTTTCCAGCATAGCTTTCTCTTAAAATTTGTCTTGCGCTGTATTGCACGAGGAAATAAAACAATTTAAATTATAATTCTACTAAAATTATCTATCGAAATACAAAATTCGTAACAATATAATTTTTATACTTTAAGTTCTTTTATAGAGTTGTTACATATATTTTCATTTTTTAAATATGTAGAAGATATAGTGTTCCAATATTAGTCAAGATATGTATTAATATAGTATCCTGTAAAATGTTTCACTGTTATACCTGGGCCATTTATATTTATAATCTACTGAACTTAAAAAGGAACCCATTTGAGCAACTGGTAAAATCTAGACCCTTCAGAATTTTTTCTTTCTTTTTTTTAATACATTTTTTCATAGTATTTTTGTGACGTTTACTTGTTTAACGTTTTCCTTTTGAAATATTCTTAAAATACAGCATCCGATGAATATGGATACAGGAGGGGTTGACTTTCCAGAGCCAGATAAATTGCTATTTCTAAATTAAATTTATGTGATGAGATATGTAAGAGAGAGAGTGTAGTCTTGGAAAATCAGATTTTATCTGAACAGAAATCTCTTCTTCTTTAATTTTATTGGGCAGTCTTATTTTCATAATATAATTCATAAATTTCTCTTTTTTCTTGAGGAGAATATATAAAGCAATAAAGTAGTAAGTCTAACTTTGTTATTTAGTGAGTCTAACCAATATTAAAATAATTTAATGTCATTCCATGTGTCACTTGTTTAGAAGCTTTGTATTTTGCTTTTGTTTCGTAAAAAAATTATGATATTTATTGATATCAACCACAGCCACACTTTTGGCCCTTGAATGTTTGTGAAGGACTCGGATTCATTTTATCTGAGTAAATTAATACGTAAAGCAACAAGACATATTTGTTTGGAGTGGGGTGTTGCTCATAATGATTTTCTTTCATTGGCCTGATCGTTGGGGGGGGGATTTAGAGTCCAAAGAACTGAAGTTCCGTCAACATAGCTACTTACATTCGTAACCCTTTGACGGGCAGTGGGACGCTAGGTATCTTAATCAGTTTATCTCCCTGATAAAAGCTGCAAAATTCCATTTAAAATACATACAATTATGCCTTTTAGTTCTCTAAATGTATAACAGATGGCAGCACCAGTTTTAATTCATGGAAATAATGTAAAATAAAATTTCTTTGCAGACCTAATTTTGAAGCAGTTTTTTTTTTTTTTTCTTAATTTCTAATGCAATTTAAATGGTCTGAACAACAACATTTGGTGTTAGAATGAATATTTTTATGTGAAATTTTCCTTTTCTAATAAAAATTATTATTTGAATTCATATATATTAATTAAGAACGGTTTAAATTAAAAGGTGCGACAAATACATCCCACAGCGCATGTAGGAAGTCCTGCTACTAGATGGCAGCACCGTTCAAATATTTTTTAAATCAAGTGTCACGTTCATTTTATATGTTGAATATACAAATTTATATTTTTCAATAAATTGCAATAATGTTAAAACTTGAAAAATATTTAGTATTTTTCCTGAAATAAATGAAAATATAACTCTGTAACATGAAATGTCATTGTAACAGGTTGCTGAATGGATATGTGAGTGTGATTTACCATAGAAAAATATCCTAAACATAGGAAAGAGAGGTGAAATGTAAATAAACATGACGGCCTTCTAAATATCTTCCTTAGCAAAATAGCAAAACTGTAATTATAGCAAAATTATGTAATTTTTTTTTAGAAAACTTTTATTTTATTTTTCGAATGTGATAAATATTTTCTAGATAATTATTCAAAAATGTTTTTTATATCTTACATTTTCATTTGGTTGCTAAAACTAGCACTTTAGATAAGTATATTAGGAAAATTTACGCTCACATGAATTACCTTAAAGGTTTACCTGTTTTTTTGTTTTTTTTTCCATGAAATAACATTGTATTAGGGGCTAATTATCTATGTGTAAAGTTATTTTTTCCGCAAAAAAATTGTTTTTTTATGCTCCGAACCTCAAAGGGTTAAACTTTATAATTTATTAGTTTTGCAGGCTGTTTTTATTACAGCTATCTCATTAAAATTAAAGTTTGAATTTTTGTTTTGCCAAAAAGTTACTATTCTGGATCTTCAAAGCAAAAGCATATTTGGTACTTTCTGTCTATAACAGCTTTGGAAAAATTCCAGCTTACGAAAGTGCAATTTTGAAATAATTGAGACCATTAACATAGTTTTGATGTAGATTTTGAATGCTACAGAAGGGGAAATATATCTGTCTGTAAAACTAAAGAAAATATTATCACAGTAACAGCTAAAACAACCACATTGAAATAAGTATTTAATAACAAACAAGCAATTATTTAGCTCTTTTTTTTGGGGGGGGGGTAAATTTAGATTCCTTTTAGGTCATAAATGCTTAATAATTTCATATTTTTAATGTGATAATTTCTGCATGTTATCAATTTAGATTTAAACCGGTGATCTAAAATATGGAAATATCCAAAATCCAAAATTGTCAAAGTCCTGATTGTTCCATATTTCAGACTTTGTACTGTAATTAATGGTCAAATGCACTGATTTCTCTTTGAAGGAAAAAACATTCTTTAGTGTATAGAGACATTAGGTATTTTGGAAGCAGGCAAGATGAAAAATTAGCAATGCCTTCGCTGGTAATCGAACCACGGACCTCTGGAATACCGGTCCAATGTGCAGAACCACTGCACCACGAAGGTACGTTAGAAAAGGCGGGAGAAATACCGTATATACTTCCCTTTTTAAAGAGCAACTGGGGTTTTAGGGTACCCAATCACCAAATCCTGGGTGAGGAGAATCATCATCCAACACCTTTTTAGTTCGGGTGCCACTGTAGAGACATTACATATTTTTAGGAAGCAGGCAAGATGAAAAATATGCAACGCCTTCGCTGGGAATCGAACCACAGACCTCGCTGGGAATATATTCTTTTTTCATTTATGAGCATAAAAATTAATTTGAAAATATTCTTTTTTGATACATATACATTTTTTTTAAATGTGGAGTACTGGATGCATATACATTTTTTTAAATGCTGCATTTCTTTAAAAAATTTTATTATTTACTTATTTATTTTTATTTCCTCTGAAAGTTCCCTTTTTTTATCTTAGTGCGGTTTTTCTTGAACTGATATTTTCCTTTTATGTAATTAATTGTACATAAAAATGGTAATACTCTTTTATTTCATAAATCTTACCTAATTCTTAAGATATGAATTTGTTCTGTTTAATTATTCATATGCAAATAAAACAAAATTAAAAGACATGGTTTGTAATCTGAAAAATTCTTTAATCTCTGCAAACCCTTGGCCTCAAGATGTGCAGATTATATTCATTATGAATTTTATTTTCTTTTTTCCCCTTCCTAAATTTTTAGTTAAATTTGTATTGTGTGAAAGAAAAGAGAATTCATAGTGTGTATGGATTATCAGAATTTAACTTTGTCCTGACAATGTATAAATATGTATCTGTCTGTTTATTATTAGCCCCAGAATTGGCCGAATGGTTAAGATGGCAGAATACTGATATTTCAACACAATTCAATCACTGATGAATAGTTAGTTATCATGATTTTCTTTGCATGTAACATGAATATGAGCCACTTTCTCTTAAAATGACCTCCAAAAAAGTATTCCTACCTGTAGGCAAATAACCCATGTGTGCTTTGCCATATTCAAATGATCATATGTAATTTGTTGACAAAAAACGTTGCTTAAGGTAGAGCATATAGTACTTGTCATGTCATTGTATGAGATTCTTAATAGTTGCAGACTTTTTTAAAAATTAACATAATAAACTGCCTTTTATTTTCATGCAATCATAATGCAGAACTCTATTTTTTAGGTTGTATGTCTCATAGGATTTATATGTGTACAGACAATACCCTTTGCAGCATATAGATCAGCTGGTGGTTGGTATGTCTTTGTGGCTGTAACTGGATTTTGGGTCACTTTATTATTATTCCTTGCATATTTGTTTCATTTTGTGGAGCGATTACATTGGCTTCCATGGTTACTAGTAGTAAGTATATTAATTTTGCTGTGCAATTTATAAAAATTTTATCTAGTGATAATATATGTGTGGACATCAAATCCAGTTCCAAATATTATAAGAATTTTAAGCAATATTGAACGAAACAAGTTATTGAAATTGCACCAAATGAAGTTAGAGAAATCATTGCATAGAATCGTAATATATGTTATAAAATAAGCCTAAATTGAATTCTATTTTATTATTTTTTTTCTAATGTGGTTATCAGTTCACTTGCAAAATGCATAAATAAATCTGTATATCTTATTTTGCCAAATATGAGTTATTCACTTACTCTTTGTAAAAGTGAATAAGTTTCTTTTAACTGTTTTGCATTTAGAAGCTTTATGATTTTTTGGACATCAGAATCCCTCATAAATTAATTTTATTGCTTTGATAGTTAGTTAAATTATCAAAATCTCTATCTTGATGAATTTGATATTCATGCATGTCCATTAAATTACATTTCTGTATTACCTATTCTGCTTTTCTGTTAATTTCTGTGTTTTGTCTTTAATATTGCAAATCAGCATACAGTACAAAGTCCGAGATCTGGACGTCCAATATCCGGAATGATCTAAAATCTGGACCTCAAAACCCCCGCCAACTTTTTTTTGTTAATGCTCTACGCTTGCAGATTTGGTTTTCTCCCTCCCCCAAGCAGATAAAACATGTGGAGAGTCCTGATTCTTAATTTCCCTTGGGCACTAAATAAATACCTTGTTATTGAAGAAACAATAATTTAGCATACATTTGTGTGATCAATAGTTTTGCCTCGTAGCTGCATATCTGCTTTGTCATATATCTGACACCAAAACATTCTAGATAAAAACATTGTTGATTTTATACCTACTAATTAATATATTATATCCCTGACACCAACTGGCAAATCATTATTTATATTATTTTGCTTTCATCACTGCATATTTATCAACACATGACAGCTTGAGTAATGGCTCATGCAGCAATGCCAAAATTTTTTTTATATTAGTACAAAGAGTATAGTAACCTGGCATTCTTATGCTTGGCAATGATTACAGATCTAAGTTGAATGCACTAAGAAATATTGACGAGGAAAAATTAAACAAAAATTTCTTTCCATATGCCAAAAATAGATTTTGTTAATGATACTCAAAGGCCAAAAGATTACATTTAGTGCTATTTGAATTAAAAATAATACCCCCCCCACGTAAACCCAGAACTTATATGGCCGCACCGGGCAGCAGAATTTAGGGAAGATAAGATTTTTGGAATTTAGAGAAGCAACGAGCAACAAAATTAAAGGATGAAAATATTTTTAGAGTTTAGGGAAAGCACTGGGATCCAAAGTTTAGGGGCCTCAAAAACTTGGAACTTAGGGAGGCATTTGGTAGCAGAATTTAGGACCTACAGAGATTACATCAGGCAGTAAGATATCTAGCACCGATCCTCAGCCTTAAATATATGTAGGAATTTATTTATTCAAGATTCAGATAAGCCTTAAGATTTATAAAAATTATGTTCAGAATATTGTAGTGATCTACTAGGTTGTTCATGTTTCTTTAAATAATGACTCGAGCAGGAAGAAAGGAACAGTTATGGGAATGAGCAGAATATGCAGCACACACATCACAATGATAGCTGGAAGAAAATTCAGGGAGAGTGCATATATTTAGTAATTTTTCCTGAGAACACACTATAAGTCATAATCCTCAAATGACTCTCAGGAAAACCGTAACTAGCAGTTCAGCTAACCGTGAAGTCTCACAGCTGATTTGCAAATGATTCGCAGCTGAACTCCCTAGCTCTTCGACCTGTATTTATACTGTGCATTATGGGCTCGGAAAACTTCTGAAACAAACAATTGAACGGTTTCAAAAATATATTTTTCAAATCTTCCAGAAAGTTGCCATGTTGGCAAGAAATGTTGCCAAGTTCCCCTCAATTACAACTTGAGATATATGCAACAAAATTGCATATATCTCAAGTTGTAATTGAGCTATTTTTACAATTCCAGAGCCATTACATTCAGAATTGCAACATTTGCAATTCTGAATGCGCACTTAAAAATAAGATAAACTGAAAATAAGCCAAGAGATGCCATATACGCATTTACGCCGTATAGAGTTCAACAGCAAAATCACCAAAGTTTAAAAAATAGGATAGCAGTATATGCATAGTGTTAAGTGTTGGAATATATTTATTGTTGTACACACACACATGAGCTGAATTTTTATGCACCACACCGTATTATTATTATTATTTTTTTTTTAATATATATTTACTGAGTTTCTCTATATGATTTCTTTTTAATTTCAGGAAACTGCATACAATGGTACCTGGGCTGTATTTTTCTTCATTGCATCTTGTGTATCTGCAGCAAATGCCAGTACTGATCCAGGATGGGGTGCTGCTGCTGTAATTATTATTTTTACTATTACTCTTATAACTGTATCTTATAATTTTACCAATATGAAGAATTATATGAGTTAGCCATACATATTATCAAATTTCGGAAACTGAAATTTAATTATGAAGGGAAAAAATTTGTTCATTGTAGAGCATATGTTACTAAGTTTTGAGACTGAGTTTTTCCAAATAATCTCAAACAATTTTCCAAATACTGATTACCAACACACTTCTTCCATTCTGTAAGGCCCACCAGCAAACAAGAGGTACAGGTGACTGCATTAGAGTATTGGAAACATGTGATAACAGATGTCTCAGTTGGAGAGGTAACTATGCAGGGAAGTAAATGGAAAGTGTATCTGAATATCCCCCCCAAAAAATTATAATTTTCTGCAACCAATTAAAAGAAAAATAATTCTTGTATTCATATATAAAGTGTTTAAAAAAAGTTTTCAAATTCAAGTCCCCAAACAAAATTTCAGTGATAGAAAGAAATGCTGCCTATACTGGTTCAAAATTTAAACATTTTTTCAAAAACTATAATATTACACAATTATTAGCTACTGCTAATAGATCACAAACTAATATCAAAGTAGAAATAGTTAATTAATTTAATTATAACCAGATTACATGTAAATTGAATTTTTATCAAGGTAACATCACATGAACAAAATTGTTGCCTCAGGTTTCCAAAAAATATATTAATATATACCTTTTGTAACAATATCATAACATTAATATAATTTGTAACACTATAATATACCTTTTGTACAAAATTCTCACAGTGTTATTTAATGTATGAAAAATTACCATATGGTCCATTAATCGAAGCTCAAGATCTGCATCCATTAATTGAAGAAGCTAAAATTTCTCAGTAAAGGTCTGAAAATTACCATAATGTAAACAAGCAAAGATATGACACCTGTTTTAATGCAATTAATTTTAAACCTGGTGATTTAGTAATGTATGAGAAATTTCAATATCCAAATACCAGAAAACTTTCTTTTCCTTTTTCAGACATTTACAAAATTTTGAGACAATATTCTAAAATTACTTTTGAAATATATAAACCAAATTTTCTTACTAGAAAGAATGTAGACCTTTTAACCCAGCAAACAAATTGAAATTAATTCTTAGAAATAGTAGAATACCTTTTGCTACTAAAAATTAATTAGCTTTTACTTTCCAAATTATTAATTAAAATTACTTCAGACTTATTAAAAAGAAATTGTAACCTTTTCACTTCAACAAGACCTTAAATCCTAATTGTGAAAATTTTACTCCCAAATTTGACTTCTATGGGTCTTCCTTATCTTCCCAGAGTTTTTCCATTCAGAATTTTTTGGGTATGTTCTCCAAAGCCCAGAGGTAAGAAGAGGAAAAATTCTAATCCAATGTTTACAATCTTTTGTTAACAATCTCTTCTAATACCAAATTCTTAGAAGATGAAAGTTTTTTTTACTGTGCTCTGACCCAATTATTACATTATGTGTATTACTCCTTGCATTTTTTCTTTATGGAGTATGTCAGCAGTGATAGCACATGACCATTCTCCTCCTACGTATGCTTCTAATACTGAAATTAATTTTTTAGGAGAGTGAGCTACAGCTATGAACTGTTTCACCGGTCACATTCCTCTAGTCATATTTTAGCAAAAAATGCTATCCCCTCCACACGCACACTGCACAGGTTTAATTTTTTTTTTTACATTATTATTGTTGGGTAATGTAAAATTTTATTAAGGTCATACAGAAATGAATGACAGAAATGCTGCTGCAGAGCGGAATACAATTTAGTAACTAAAAACTGATACTACATCAGAAATAATCCCCACCCAAGTCAATACACTTCTGCCATCTGTCTGATGAGGGGCTTTGGTAAACCAGTCTGTGGGGGTGTTAGTGCACCACCTATGGACAATTGCATGCAATTCGGCAGAAGATTCAACATCCTGGCCCCTGACTGTGTCCTTCATCTTCTCAAGTAAGGCATAGTTCGAGCTTCAGCTCAATGCCTCGTGAGTGCCACGGGTGTTCTGGCTGGTGTGGGGATGTGCTGCAACAGCACATGCCATACCTGTTTGCCTGGACAGCGCTGTTGAATGTGGCATCGCATCGTTCTAGCAAACTCACAGTCGCTGTTGATAGTGCACTCAGGCTCCAGCTAGTACACAAGAAGAATACCCTGGACGTCGCATTTGTTTCGCGTATTTAACGCTGGCCTAGGCTTCTTGCAACATGAACTTGATGTGTGCTTCCACCTCATGGAGCTGTGCGTCGTGCAAAAACCAAGAAACCAAGACCTGTGACCAAGCAGGCAAAGAAGTCGTCCGGATCGGCATCATGCTGTGCAAGAAGTTCTTTTCAGATGTCGATGCACTTCGCCTTTTCTTGTGGTGCAAGTGCCTCAGGCACTCACTTTGCACACACACCTTTGTCATCTCCAAATCATCATGCACTTGCAGTGTTCCTTGCTCAAGCCCTGTCTCTTCCTGCATCTTGTTGAACATTATGCAGCTGTTCGCCATAATCAACTCCGACACGGGGGCTACGTTTGCTGCTGTATGTAATGTTGCTGGTCATCCAATGTGGTCTCCACATCACTGCTGAACTTTGGCCAACCAATGGGGTATGGTACGCTTTGAGGGTGCTTTGTCTCCGCACACAGAAACTATGCAACAATGGATATCACTATCCTTGTATACCTTCCTTTTATAGGAACCACGCTGACTGTGATCACCTTCCATCATTACTGTCATGATGACGGTGAAAAGGACGGTGCTGACTTATACCGTTCACTTGTGGCCAGCGCCATCTATGCATTCTGAATAGCTCATGCCCCCTTGTGTTTATTTCACTTGTCTTCCCTGCCACTAGTGTAATAGTTTTTGTTGTGAGAGCTGTTGTATTGATCATTTCTTTACGATCCAGGTATTATTTAAATTTGTAAGACCAAACTTAAACATACAAGTTATTAGTCTTAATATGAATTTTTATATATTTTTATTTCAGTTATGTAACATCGAAGAATTTTATCGCTATACTTCAGAATTAATAATTTTGATACATTTTTACAATGCTAAAAGCCATTTACCTTGTGTAAGAAATGAAGGTTTTTATGTATAATTGTATTTAAGCATCCCACAGCCATCAGCAAATACACTGCTCAACTTTCAAAATGCAACAAGAAGAAGGAGTGGTCAGAAATTTATGGAAATTTTAGAGTAGACAAACAGCAAGGAGTTATGCGAATGATGTGAAATGCGCAGCTCTCCAACGCACGTGAAGTAAGATATAAGGGAAGGAAAGTGCATAATGGGCAATATTCGGGTCGTTATTTCTGCCAGACGAATTATTGAAGAAAGTTGATTTTTGTCCCGGAGGATAAGTGTAATATGAGAGAATGCCAGGCCACTGTCAACAAAGGCATTTCCAGCAGATAGACGATTTTACGAGGAGTATGGTGATCGGACTGAGAAGGGCGGGTTGATCCGCACGCCAAATCGCAGCTGATACCCAAATGGATGCGAGCACGGTGCATCGGCTATGGCGAACATTGTTGGAACAACGAAATATGAGAAGAAGGAGGGGTGCAGGTGCAGCCAGAGTGACATCAGCACTTGTGGATCGATGCATCTGCTGACAAGCTGTGGCAGTCCCGCAAGTCACTTTAACCGCAATTCTGCAGCATGTGCAAGATACCCTGGATGTTCCCGTTTCGACCACAACCATTTCCCGTTGATTGGTTGAACGTGGCCTGCACTCGCGCTGTCCGTTAAGAAGACTGCCATTGACCCCACAGCATAGATGCCAACGTTTAGAATGGTGCCAGACTGGAGTGATGTGGATGACAGAATGGCGAAACATCATGTTCTCAGATGAGTCGCGCTTCTGTTTATGCAGTGACAGTCGCTGCGTACGTGTGTAGCATTGACATGGAGACAGATCTAATTAGGCAGTAACTCTGGAACGCCCCAACAACGTGGCATAATGGTTTAGAGCGCTATTGCCTATGATTCCAGGTCACTTCTAGTTTGTATTCAGGGCACTATGATGGCCCAACGATACTTGGATAATGTACTGCGGCCGGTGGGAATCTCCTACCTTCAGGGGCTGCCTAATGCAATTTTTCAGCAGGATAACGCCTGACCACACAGTGCTCGCATCTGCCAACATGCTCTGCAAGGTATATAGATGCTTCCTTGGCCACTGTACTTTCTTGACCTGTCACCAATCAAACATGTGTGGGATGTGATTGGATGCTGTTTGCATACTCTGCCCCTGCCTCGTTCAGAAGATGAACTGTGGCAAATGGTTGAAAGGGAATGGAGAGCCATCTCTCAGGACACCATCCACATTCTTATTGACTCTATGCCTAGAGGTGTTTCTTCATGCATTGCTGTCTGCGGTGGTCCTACATCCTACTGAGCCAATGCCATTCTCGCTCTGTATTCTGACTATCATTTTGAAATAAAGATCACTTATTGCTGCTTGCTGTCTCTGTCTTTTTTCCAAATTTCATCACTTTCTGACCACTCTCTCCTGGTGTTGCATTTTCAATGTCGAGCAGTGTAGTTATGCTGGTTCGCTTGTGAGGACCGCCCCCCCCCATATTTTTTATCAAGTAGTATTTTCTTATTGTACTGTATTTTATTATTTCTGTTTATTAATTTCTAAATGCCATTTTACATTGTTTCACAATAAGAAAATGTGTTTTATATTGAATATAACACTTTTGCCAAAGATTTTCAACAGGACTATAAGATAATGTTATTCAAGCAATATTTTCAAGAAATGTAAAATTTACAATTTGTTGAAAACATGTAGAACACTCCAAAATTAGGACAGTTTTATGATACTTGGAGAGAGAATTTTAATACCTTTAAATCCAATTTAAAGAAAACAAATACTTTTAAAAATTGGTTGTAGATTTATTGTAAATTTTTTGTAGTGCTTTTAAATTATATTTTTATATGTCATTTTGTATGCTTTAAGATATGAGAGAGTTTGGATGCGGCATAGTAAAACCGAAAGGCTTTGCCCTTGAGGAGGGACATTTTCTTTCTCATTGAAAAACATACACAGTCAAAAGTCTTTAATCCAGACTGTATTCCAGATTGTCGGTTTTTCCGGATTATAGATCATCAATTTAAATATGGTAAGATGACATGCAGAAATTATAAAATTAAAAATATGAAACCGTAATTTATGAAATAATTATGATCTAAAGAGTATCAAAATTTACAAAAAAAAAAAAAAAAAGCTTGATATTTATTTGTGTACTTTATGAAATATTTCTTTCAACGCGCGCATACATAAAGCATACATTACACATAGTCAAAATTAGAAAATTGCAACCAGAAAACTATTTGATGTGTATTCGTAATATTTATAATGACGACGAATTTGATTTAAATCATATCAAAGACGGAGTACATCGAGATGAAATACTACATTTAGTAAGGATGTAAGCCGAATAAAATAAAAACATCTGCCCTGAAGATAAGGATAGTGCTGACAGATCAACTTCCAGTTCATTGCGCGCTGCGACGTACTCCCCCCCCGGCAGAGCAGTGTGAAATTGATAAACAGATTTCAGAATGGTTAATGAAACAAAGGATATGCCTTTATCCATTTTTTGCAGCAATTCCACTTTTTGTTTGATGGACATCGAAACATGCTTTCGCTTTTTAGATCCTTTGGCAGCTCCAAAATCGGAAATTGTTTTTGACATAATCGAAAAGTTCAAGCTTACTTTTATAAAATTGCTCTAACAGTCTGCAAAAAATAAGCCGGATCCAATTCGAAGATTAAGGAACAACGCAATCTGCAATATTAACTGAAATAGATAATTAGATAATTTTAGCTTAGCTTATACAGTCTGTTATACATTAAACGCGCATGCATAAACGTATTATGTGCATGCGTAAACAGATATACGCATGTGAAAACGCATTATGCGTTTATGCATGCGCAGAAAGTTTGTAGCTTTGAGGTTCAGATTATAGATCATTCCAGATTATGGACGTCCGAATTAAAGACTTTTGACTGTATTGTATATATTGTATAGAAATAATCTTCATTTTCTATTGCTTTTTTCTAAAAATATTTTTTGTCACCAAGCCTTTTTATCTTTGAAGGGGGGATATGTAAGAGATAAATTATGAAAACAAATTATTAAATTTAACAGTAATCTTAATTCTTCATTTTAATTTGGCTCTGTCCTCTTCCTGAGCTAAAATTACTAATTGTTTATAATATGTGAATCTAAATTATGACATCTTAAAATTTAATCAGTTTCATGCCATCTTATGTAAACTTACCATTGCGAGTATTTCTTCCTCAAAATCAAAAACTTTTGATTATATATCTCGTATTTTCATGAATGTGCACTTACTTTCTCACTTTCCTTTTATTCTGCTAGCATATGCAATTCACCACTCTATTTTGTCCACTGTCTAAAGATGTGAATCGCTATGCAAAATTGTGGAGATCTTATTGCACCCAAAATGATATGTGGTTGAGAATATGTATCTCAAGAGTTCTTAGTAATAAGTTTTGCTTTGTTTGCCATGTTTTGTTTTGTTTTGCCATGTTTGCAAGTTTTTCTTCTTCATTATGCATCTATGTTGTTGCTGGCTTTTGACAGGTTAATACAATGAATCAGCACTCCATATATGCAGTAAAACATCTCAAGTTATTTATAGAATTTATTGCATGTATGCAGTACAAAGTTTAAAATCCAGACTCGTCAGGACTTTGACGATTCCAGATTTGGGAATTTTTTGGATTTTAGATCATCAATTTAAATCTAGTAAGATGACATGTAGAAACTGTAAAATTAAAAATCTGAAATTGTTTATGAAAAATGAAGCATTTATGATCTAAGCATTCTTGAGGGAATCAGAATTTGTAACAAAAAATTACTGAATATTGGTTTGCTTTATTAAACATTTCTTTTAAGTTAATACTTTTTCTTTGATTTTACAGATAGGCATAATTTCTTGTTCAGTTACAAAGTCCTGTAATTACCATGTCGAGAGTTCTCAGTAAATTGTCAGTTTTTTTTTTTTTTTTTTCCTTTCATCAATCACTGTTTATTTCTTCACTATCTCTAGTGAAATTTTTGGATTTGGAACCTTGCCACAGATTTCGCCATCCATTCATTGTTGCAATGGAAACTGTCATTCATTGTTATTGCATTGGAAAACATGTTATTGCATTCTTTATTTATTACCACTTCTCCATAAATTCCATTAATTGAGAAATTTTGCTTTTTGTTTGCGATATCTGAAAACCTACAAATTGGCGGTTATCGTAAAGCATAGTGAGCATCTGCTGTATACTATTAATGACTAAAGAAACGTTGTTCCACTAAAATTTATCTTTCTTCTATTGAACTCTGAGGAAATTAAGCCTGAATTATATTGTTATTTATTATATTTACATCTGTTTCCCTTATATGCTTAAGCCTTACCCAAGTCCTGATGAAATGACTTCCCTACGTACATAAAGTGGTACTTTCCATTGTGCATGCCATGAATTTTGGCAAATAATAGCTTATAGATAGCAGTTGCACACCCCATGTCAGGTGATGTCTTATAGAACATCACTTGCCATATGCAAAATATGGTGCATAGCAAAAAAAAAAAAAAAAAAAAAAAAAAAAATACCCGTAAGGCTTATTAATAATAAACCACTTCTTAGTTTGAACAGCACTAAATGGCATATGGATATCATTTACAAAATCTATTTTTAGAAATTTCTGTTAAATTTCTTCGTCAATGAACTTAACACTTCACAATGCAGTTGACTTAAACTTGTAATCATCACTAAACATAATATCAACATAAATGGTTGCCATGCTGTTTGATAGTCATTTATTGATATATAAAACATAAATTGTTGTAAATATTGCTATGTGAGTTATTTTTCAAGCTGCTGCAAGTTGATATCCATGAGTGCTGAAAGCAAAAAATAATAAAAAATTATTCGCCAGGTTGGCATAAGATTTTATATGATATTCAGTAGGAGTAAAATCAGCGATAAACTTTGATAGAATATTGGTTTGAGATGTATGCCGAGCAATAAGATGGCAATGTAGTCAAATTATTCATTATACAGATTTATGCTAATAAATGATTGTGTTTCTTCAACATGAAGATGTTTTATGTGATACCGAAGTGGAATTAAAAATAAGTACCCTCTTCATGTTTTATTATAAACAAGTGTCTACCATGCATGCATGAAGCATATACTACCATTGGAATATAATTCTTTCTGCCTTTTCAAAAAATTTCTGAAAAAAGAAAACTTTTTTTTAGAAAAATATTTTTAAAAAAATTGCTGCTGGTGACCATTGGAATCATAATTCTTTCTGCCTTTTCAAAAAATTTCTGAAAAAAAAAAAAACTTTTTTTTAGAAAAATATTTTTAAAAAATTGCTGCTGGTGATTTGGAGGTCGGGATATTAGGCATCTGGATTTGGGACTGGTTTGAAATTTATATTATTGTATTAGTTTTGCAATTCAAATAGTTGATAGTTATATTATAATGTGTTTCATGGGATGTCAAAATATGAATATGCAAGCTGTTTTTCTGTAATGCTTGAAAAAAGTTACTTTGTTCTTCATTATGTTCTTAATTTAGACTGATTTTTTTTTTTTATTTAGTTTTTTGGATTTGGGAACATGTTCATATTTGGCTTTGATACCTATTTGAAGTTTAAAGCATGGCGAGGTGGTGAGATTGCCCAAGGGGAAAGGACTACATCACCTAGTTCAGATCAAAATACCCCATCTGCAACTGGTCCAAGCTATCCAACATACTAGAGGTAAATTTTTTCTGTACTTCACATTTTTTTTTTTTTTTTTCTATTTCTAAGGTGCTATCTGTTGTTAAAATGCATACATATGTGTTCAGTACCACTAACAAGGTAATCTTTTTGAAGCAATTAAGTATATTAAACAAAAGGCTAAAACATATATAACAAATGTTTTATTATTACAGAATTTGAGTAGTGTTACTAGTTTTATCAATTTAGAATCCCATTCTTTCAAGTTGATGATGATATTCAAAATCAGAGATTACTTCGCATTTAGTGTCATATGTTTTGGTAGTGTCTAGCCTGATTATCTCTTAATGTCATCACCTAAGCCTCTGAAATTTTCAATGATGCAGTATTTTCTAAAGCAGGAAAAAAAATTGTCATGGATCAAGTACAAAGTGAGATAAAATATGAAATTTTGCTTCTGGGAGGCATCCTGTATTTAGAGATGTTTATATAGAGCTAAAGTGCATTTGAGAATTGAGAAAGTATTGCAGTTATTTAGTAATGTCGTTGATTATTGCCTATGATAAATAACTTAGCAGTACTTTTCTCCTTCAAATTAATTACCCCTTAATAGCTTAAAAAGAAATATGCTCAGCTAAATTAGTTTTAAAAAAGGAATAGAGCTGACAAAAAAGAATTCCAATATCCAAAACTTAATTTTTTGTTCTCTTGAGTTTCTCTAATAGATGCACACAAAGGTGAAAAAGAAAACAGGCTACAATATTTACTGTACAGGGTGGAATTAAAAAATATTTAGTTTATATGTGTGTTTGTGTGTGCATATGCAGGTATGTGGGTGCATATAATGAAAATGAGCCTTTGTCATAGGTGAAGCTTGACAAATTTTTCAGTTAATGTGAAGTCACAGCCATTTGACATTATTATATTTTGTTTTTCATTTGTAGTATAAAATACAATAATATAAGCACAGGTTTTGCATATTAAAGCATTGCTCAAAGGAGGGATGGCAGACAGCATATTTGTTTGGTAGAAACAAGTGTAAAAAAATTCAAAGATTAGGATATTGACACTAGATTAAAAAGAGTTATAGTTTTATGTAATTTCTTTTGGTTGATTTAAAACTTTATTTTGAGAATTTATTGTTACTCTGCGAAAAATGACTTCTATTTCACTTTTTTGATTATGTAAGTTATAAGCATAAGTAGCATTTAAAAAAAATCATATGACAAGGTTTTATTTGAAATGGCACACTTGAAAAAGATTTATTTTAAGCATACTACTATTTCTGAGATAGAAACAGGAAACAGCCAATTAAAAAAAAGAGACTTAAAAACTTATTATAAAGTTAGTATTTTATCTTAAAGGTACACATATACGCACATTCACAAACACTATTGTGGGTCAAAAATACTCATGGTCACAAACAATCACACTGTGTCAAAAAATGCACCTTTTTAGTAAAATCATTTGACAGTCTTGAAATGTTCATGCTAGCCAATGAGCATACAGAGTGGTTCTAAAATGCATAGGAAGCTTGTATCCCAAACACATATGAAATAGAATACTGGTTGCTATGTCAGTTCGGATTGCTTATGATCTATTATTTCCACTGTTGAAGAATTAAAAGGCATGTTCAGTTAGAAAGATGTTAAAATAAAATATTCTCTGTTCACATGTTAAAACCACATTTAAATGAGCAGAATCGGAGCTTTGCCAGATGACCAGCATGCTTTATGAGCTGGGTATCAGTTCTTAAATGTACAGCAAACCTGCTGAAAGCAATAAAAGAAAGGAAATTTAATCGAGCCATTCATTCCAGCTCCTAAGCAAATGGGTTATTTGTAGAAGCTCCTATTTAACTTGTGTTTAAATGCTATTTCGAATTATGAATATAAATACCATAAAAAGATATCCATTCATTGGTGGTACAACCAACTGAATGAATTGAACAAAGATCATATCACTTTCAGATAAGTAAGCAGGTCATACCATTAAATTACCGTGCATGGTGATTAAAGCAGTGATGTGGCCCAACGATATTGTTACCAGAATTTGCAGCAGATGTTCACAATCATTGTGGAGGTAGCTAAGCTTAGGATGACATCTGTGGAACAAATGCAATAGTGAGAGGAATTGTCATAAATATTACACTAGCATCACTGTCATTCAGAACCTCTTGTCCAGATCTGAACTCTAAAAATTATTTGTCCAAATGAAGAATGCCCTTGTGGAAGACTTTCTGAAATAAATCAATTTGGAATTACTTAGTGTTATATTTTAAGCAGTTAATGGCTGATAGTTTTTCTTTAAATCTAAGAGTCATTTATCACTTATGCACCAGAGATGTACATACGTATGTTTTTATAACTCTGAATAATAATATCCAAGAACTGCATAGGTACATTCAAAATATTTTATGCAAGAATTAGTTTATTTTATGCATGATAGCTGGACCATTAGATGGCAGCAGTAATGATTTTTGGCATTTGCATGACATTATTTACAAGTTAAATTTTCTTTCAGAGAGAACTGTGTGATTGCTATAAAAGGATAAAAGCTTGGTTTAAAATAAAATGGATTTAATATTATACATAGAATTTTTCTAAATCCAAAAGAATTATTTGAAAGTGAGGTGGATTAATGCATTTCTGAATTTTATTTCCTAATGTTTTGGTAAAATTCTGGAGAAGAATTTAATACTTTGATTTGTGTAAACTTCTCCTACTACTGAAAATATCAAATTCCTTTATGCTAATTCCATTACTAAAAGTTGGGGGGGGAGGCAAATGGAAAAGTTATATTGTCAGTAATGAAAATAAAATACTCCAGGAAAATATGCTCAAGCTGCCCTGAAAATTCTGCATTTTGCTGCATTCATTGGGCATTCTTTTGGGAAACATAAATAAATAGATATCTTGTATAAATAAATATTGTGCTGTTATTCAGAACTAAGAAAAGAAATATAAATTTTCAAGATTTTCAAAAAAATGCTGGAAATTATGTGGCCAAATAAGAATTCAATAACAGTGTTGTTGGGTGTATTGTTGCGTTTTTGTACAGGTATGTGGATTTGGACTAATTAACGACAACATTTGATGAGGAATGAACACACAATTTATTAGCCAGTATTATTTAGGACAGCTCCAAAAACATGTTTACAGTCGTCAAAAAACTACGACAAACACACTGAAACAATCAGCAGCACAGCTTTCAGGCTGTTAGGTTATAACAGTGAAGACAGCTTCACGGCAAAGCACTGGAGTAGAGCTCCCGACTCTGTTCGGTTGTTCTCGGAACTCAACGTACTCTCGAGTCTCTCCACGCTACAACTTGTGCTGACACTACTTGATGGCCTCGCGATCGACTCGATAGACTACGAGACACTACTCTACTCCGCATACCAGCAGGGTTTATATAGCAATTGGGCTGCCTTCGAGAACATTCTGGGCCTAACCAGTAAGAATTTGTTCTCTAAAGTTCTCCATCCGTCTATGGCACATTGCCAATTTTGTCACCAAATGGGCAATTTTGGGCCTGCCTTCCCTTGCCATTTTCTGGCAACCCTAAATCCACTTTGAGGGGAAGCTATCTTACTGCAGCTGAACATTTTGTAATAGTATAATTATATTCACACATGTAGGTAGTGTTGTAATGAGCAGTTGTTTGTTGTTTTGCTTTAGGTTCATTTGCACATATTAGAATTAAGTAGTGTTTGCCTTGAAAATTTGTTAAATTTTATAAATATTGCAGTAAAATGAGTAACAATCTGCATTTAGGTGACCAAATGAGGTAAGATTCATTAGTGTATTTAAAAGCTGGGCAGTCCCAATTTCAGATTCTAAAAGAGCTTAATGTAAGTTCAGTGCCCTTTACAATTTAAGGAATTAATTTCAGGAGACCAGATCCATATGAAGAAGGCATGTGAAGATCCTAATGCCTCAATGTCCAATGAAGATTGGTATTGGGCACCTTCAACTAAGGGCCAAAGGATTACATAGCTCTTTCATGAGCTCCCATCTGTCACTGTTTTTAAAGGCTATTATTTCCAAACTCTTCATGATGGCTTCAAAGCTCTTTTTTTTTTTTTTTTTTTTTTTTTTTTTTTTTAACCCAGAAGACCAGCTAGTTTGCATCCTGTTGATTTCCTCATATAAAAGAGTGTATCTCTCATGGTGCAGAGAATATTGACCCTGGACCTAAATTCAATGAGTCCAAGTTCTCTTCAGCGATGAGTCCAGATTTAGATATTTTACCGAGTCTTGATAGACCTTCATTTAGAGAAAAGTGGCAATCTATTCTATTCCTCCAACATCAGGCACAGTGACCCATTATGGTGCCAGAGGGGCATGTTGTAAAGGCATCATATTAGACAGCCTCACAGCACTCCATACATTTGAAAGGGGTTTCCTGATCAGACAGAGGTATGGAGTCTCTGAGCATTATTACTTTTCAGAGGCACAGTTTGGCTTTAGTTATTTATTATGGATAACAATACTTGTTGAATAGGACTTAACTGGTGATTAAATATATCTTAAGTGAAAATATTTGACAGATAGATTGTGCAGCCAATTCTCCAAACATATAAACCTTATAAACCACTCTGTGTCTCAGACTTATAAACCACTCTGTGTATGAATCACAGAGTGGTTTATAAGTCTTTATCTGGAGAGACCCTGGGCCAACTATCATCCGTCTAAACATAAGGGGCACTGATAACTCTGAAGGAAATGCAATCCTCGCGTGGGTGAGGCATCAAATTAAATGATCACACACCACTGCACATATTCAGTGCAAGCAGTATAAACCATACAATGCTATAAAAATGATGGAGCCTTTTAGAGGGAGCTGTCTGAGAGGACTTCGTTTTTATGAACAACAATGCAAAGCCAACTCAGTTGTTCAATTAACAGAACTCAGTTGTTCAACAATTTCCTGGAGGAAGATGGTATTCATCACATTGTATGGCCAGCAAAACCATAATTCCTATAAAGCATACTAGGAATGCACAAAAAAGAGCCATTGAATGATATCATCCTCCGAAAATCTTCCAGACATTCAAATTCTTGCTGTTAAAAGAATTGGATTAGCTGTCCCAAGTTGTGACCAGCAACTTCATTTACTGTGTAGTTTCCATTGTGATACATGTAAAACTTTGCAAAGTAAACACATGCCTTATTAGTTGGATCAATCTAGAAATATGAGGTGTCATGTTTTGGTCATATTTGGTTTCATTTGGATACCACAAAACATTTAGCAAAATGTTCAAATGTCTCATTGGGCATCTTTGTAGAAAATTTCCTTACATGTATTTCTAACCTTAATTTTGTGTGTTAGTATATTTAAGAATGTTTTTCACTATTTTATTACAATTCATGGTTAATATTTGATATTAAAGTGATCATAACAGTAGATTTCTTATGCAAAATTGAGGTTCTGAATAAAATCTTAATAAGAAAATTAATTTTGGAAGAAATCATACTGTGAAAAATGTTTTAGCTGCATTACTTGTGTTTTAAATTGTTTTGAAAAGGTATTTTTTAAATAAGCTGAATAATTAATTTTATGTATTTTTCATTCTTTAATGTTATATTTAATGAAGTGTCTTTATATATTTTACTCTAATAAAAAAGTGACTAAAAATAAGATATAATAATTTCTGTCTTTATATAAATTATTTCTAATATGCTCTTATAGAGGTTGTTATTGTCTTCATATTTAATTTTTTTTACAGATGATATATTGACTGAAGCATAATATAAAAATGGGACAGCAGCTCCTTGTCCTTTGTAACATTTGGCATTGATGTCTATTTTAATTGTTAATTTTATTTGTTAAATGATTTTTATTTATGAATTTATCATGAAAGATTGCAAATGCATGTGCTAAATATAAGGTGTAATTAAATATTTAAAGTTCACCAACCTCATATTTTGTACAAACTTTTGTGTTTATTGTGTCTAAATATGAATATAGATAAATATATGTATATTTGATCATTTTTGTTCTAACAGAACTACAATGTGTATTAGCTGTAAATGGACTGCTTTTTTTTTTCTTTGCTCAAATTGTTTTTAAATTATTATAAATTCTCAGAGTTTATAGAACTGTTCTCAACATTTCATAGTCTATATGTCAAAAAATCACTTTATGTAATAAAATGTGTAATACTTAACTTTATTATTGAAATTAGTTCTCAGGGTCTGATTTAATGCACAGTAGGAAATTTTAAAATAATACTGTTTAAAAATTTTTTGCTAATAAATTTTAATTAGCAGTATTTTTCTGTTGCTATATGACTTGCATTTAATTTTAAAAAAATTTCCACATCTTATTTAACTACTTGGGTATTAGATGGTGTTTAGTTTATTGGTGTTTTACAGTAAGTATTAAAATGTCATGCATTTTCTTTGGGATTTTTTTAAAATTCTAATAAATGATGATTTTTAATTTTTATTCCGCTACATAATGCAGATAGTAAACTGTTTCATTAAATGAATAGTTCTAGCGAGGTGTGACTTGATCTTAACTTCATAAGTATAGAGTTGAATATTGGCAGGTCTGGTGTGAAGAAAATGAAAGTAAAGAAGTTGTCTTTATTGATCTTTCCTTTTGGAAATGTAGTTCTGCAGCATCTGTTATTCAAAATGATTTTAGCTTTCTAAGTCACAGTTTAAATAACATATCATGCTATGCTTATTTGTAAACAGCTTTGTTCTAAAAGCTTGAAAAATGTATATGGACCTTTTGTGTACTTCATATTTACTTTTCAGCATAATATATATGCATATATTGTATTTGTTCTTTGAAAGGATTTGTGTCTATTTTTGAGAATTAACATGTATAAAATAATTGTACTAATTCATTTTTTAAAGAGATTATCTTCCATTGTTAAGTAACATTTCTATAATGTAAATGTATGGTTAAACTGCAAAATGCATGAATATAAATGATGAATTTCTTGGACTTCAAATGCATTATGAATTTTCCCATTTTTTGTCTTTCAATCCAGCAACCAACACTTTATATACTGAAATACATATCTTAGAATATTATCCCTCTTTATAATAGTATAGATTTAAAGCTAAGAGAGAATTTAATAATTCTGTGTAAAAGATCTTTTTGTATATGTTTATTACAAAGCAAATTTATATGCATTTATATAACATGTAATACATTTATTTGCATGGAACTTTTGAATTTGTGAATAAATACGAATGGATTGTGGCTGACATGCTTTTTTTTTTTTTTTTTTTTTTTTTTGAAGTTTTAGAATTTACCATATTTCTGTAATGCATGCTTTATAGTTGCATGTATCTTTTATAAGTACTAATAATAAAAGTGCCTTTCCCTAGTTTTCCTAGATAGTTCATTTTTTTAAGCAGGAATTGATACAGGAAAAATAAATTTAAGGATTTAACTCATATTAATGAATTATTGGAGTGAATATTATGAAATATTTATACTATATATTGATTGCTCTGAAAGTATATAATAGTGAACGAAAAAGAAAATATTTTTAAATGGATATTTATATTTAAGACTATTTTATTCTGCTTATTGCAATTATATATCATTTCTTGTAAAAACTATGTAAAATTATTCAATTTTCATATAATATAATAATAATGTACAAAAAATCAATGATTCTAATTATATTAAGTCGTATCTATATTCGATATTTTAATTTCCTATCCCCTAAATACTGTAAATTTCAGATTTTTAATATATTTCTAAAAATATTGTGAAAATATTCTAAATTGCTGTTTTCTTATATGAAAAGTAAAATTATGAAAGAATTGCTCTGCAGTAAAATGAAACTAATGAAGGTCATTTTAAGTAAAAAAAAATTTCTGTGGTAACAAAGTTTCAATTAAGAATAGAGATAATATATTAATGTAACATGAGAGAAATAAAAACTCTGTACCTTTTATATTGCATAATGGAAAAAAAAATTTTTTGGAGGGGTTATCATTCCTTTAGAATACAAAGTTTTTGAATGAATAGCTGTCACTTTGCTATATTTTTTCTAGTTAGAGGCAGGCTTGGCAAATGAATATTTAAATGCATCGATAGCATTTAGTTTTTTAAATGCAGACTATTTTGAATAGTAAATTGCATATCAATACCTGTGGTAAATTTTTATAAAAAGTTTTTTGAAGTTGTAAATTAAGTATAATATACATTTTAACTGAAAATAATAAATTTCAATTTTTATGTGTACCTTTATATCAGATATACGTAAATTTAATTTTTGCTTATGAACCTCTGTATGAGGTATACTTAAATATTCAGGAGTAATTGGCCTATGTTATATTGCATTTAAACTGAGATGCAAAATTAAATGCCATTTTTCATCTCCTTTCTAGAAAATATTTCACATTCACCTTATTCATAAATTTGTCCTCATATACAAACTAAAGTGCTCTTATGTATTTGATATTAAGAATGTTAACGTGTTTCTTAAAAATTTATGCTTTTAGTGTAACATATATTCTGAAACTTAACAATATTTTTGTGCAGTAGCATGCATTAGTACTTTTGGAAAAGTAAATAATTCTAAGCATTTAATAATTGATGTAAATTTTTATATTGTTTATTTGTAATCACTGAAATACATGTGACTGATGTTTTGTCACTCAAAACAAATGTCACGCTAGAGCACTATATTGTTGGCCCAAAAAATATGTATGTTCATCATATTGTTATTACTGCCTCTTTAGGAGGGGTATTTTGTATTGCTGATTGTAGGAAATTCAGAATACATCTTATAGTACACAAATTTCAAATAAGCATGGATTCATCTAAACCTGTTGAAAACATTCCATATTCCTCCATTGTAAATTTCAATGTTTTATTCGGTAAAGTATTCAGAAATATAATTTTGTTCCTAAATGCTCAGTTAATCACTTTAAAAATATTTATATGTTTGATTTCTTAATTCTGCTGATTTCAGATATTTCTTTTGAAAGATTGTATTCTTCTTTAGTCTGATGTCTGCTATTTATGGAATTCTGGTCTTGTTACATAGCAGCCAACTCTACCGGTTTTACAGGATGATTAGCGGTCTTTTATCACATTTCCAGGTTTTTAATTTTTAGCTTTATTTAGGTATGTTTTTCCCAGCATAAAAAAGGAAAGAATATGATACTCAACACACAAAAGCAGGTGTGTTAAAAATGTGGCTTTTATCCTAACTAATTGAAATTCCTGCATATAATTTTCTAACACTCCTGGCTGGGGAGTCCAATAACAATACATACTCCATGACAAATCACAATACATTGATTAATATTGGCCAGGATCACACTTTCAACCATTGATTATGGCCAGCGTTATGTATTTTACATATTGCTGGCCATACTCAATTGTAATTGCTGTAGGTCCTTAATTTTGCTACCCAATATTTTGCTAAATTTTTTAAACTTTTAAAACTCCCTAAATTTTTTGTCATCCCTAAATTTTACTGCTGCCCCAATCCTCTCCTAAATTCTAAAATTTGTGCTTCCTTTTTTGCACCACCCTGTGGGAATGTTTGCATTTTTCTATCTGATGTAAACGACAACAGAAGCCCCGATACTGCCATATTTTTATGTCGTCTTAATAGATTTAAAATGACGTTTTAAAATCTAGAACAACTGAAGTCCCATCCATTCTGGATCTCTGATTTTGTATTGTATTAAGAAATTTATCCACATGACAATATGTACTAATAATTTTATTTTTGACGTATTTAAAATTGCTTTAGTAGTAAAAGCTTCCCTTTGTTATTCAGGATGTTCTCGGTATAAAAGTGTAAGAAATTTAAAAAATGAAATGAGCCAAACTATATGAATTTTAGAATATATAATTAAACATTATTGTACATCAGAATCATATTAGTTTAGTTCATATTAGATAGTTCAGTAACCTGAATTATGCAAACTTAAATTTCATTTTAAGTCAGTTTGGAGGTTTTTTGAAATATCATTACCACACAGAATGAAATTCTCTTCAAAAACTCTTGGGTTGGGGCTTGAGAACCCTCTCCCCCAGTGTTTCAAATTTCAGGGTTGGCAGCTTTGTAATAAAACTAAAATTTTAGAATTTAGTAAATATTTGACTATGACTTTTGAAACAGAAAAAGTGAAAATAAAATATGAAGTCTATAATTTATATATATTTTTCTCTCATATATACTCATTGAAATGAAGCTGCATTTTCTTTTTTAATTCTGTTTATATTGGCTTTGGATGTTAATATTTGTTGCTTCTAGATAAACTTGTAAAATGGAAGAAACTTTTCATAATTATCTTCTATGTGTTTATTGTACTATCTTCATATTACAGTTAAAATAGTTGTAGCTTAGTTTAAAAATGCAAAAATAAATTTTTTAGCAAAGAGATTTGTCTGTTTACTTTTATATTTCAATTCAGTATTGAGCCGTTTTGTCATGTTCGGTGCTTTATTTTATCTTCTTTTCTTTTAAGTATGAAATTAAGTCAATTGTTTAAAAACAACATGTAATTAAAAGCATTGCAATGAATTTTATTACCGTATATATTAATATAATTAAAAAGGGTATTTTTATTGCCAAGTATATTAAGTACTTCCGTTAATTTCTGTCCAGTTCTATATTACCCATATCACTTTGTTGTTTCCATCAAAAATAAAACCTAACAATAATTTTATACAGAAGCATTTAAATTAGTAGCTGTTTGTTTTCCCCTTTTTGAATTTTCTAAATTATAGATTTAGTTTTATTAGATAGGTATAGTGGATATTATTTAAATTTCAAAAGAGTAATAGAATATAATATTTGTATTAATTTCTTTGTGGTCTGCATTTTAGCAATGCTTAATTCAGCATATTCTATATATGAGATGATCCAAAAGTCGAGCACATCAAACTTTTAAAAACTGTGAAAATCCTAAAAATTTGATGGCAGATTGTTTCAGTTGTTGACATTCCCATAGTGAAAGTACCTTGGTGGTCACTCTTTCAAATGTGGAATTTCAAGATTTGAGAAATCGCATGTACCATGTCATTTTACAAATATGCAGTTTTAAAGATTAATACCCATGATTAATTTATAATCTGAAAAGGTTGCATAATTTATTAGGAATTCTGAAGAGATTCCATTAAAGAATCTTTCGACATTTCTATGGGAAGAGTGTGCTTCAAAAACCATTCTGAAGACTTGGCTTGAACAGCTTCATCAGCAACAAAGAGATCTGAAATATCCCAAGCTAATAGATGCTGAAGAGCTTGTAGTTTTCACAAAAAGAAACTTCTTTAACTGTGAAATTAAAATCTAATGGAAATATTTGGATTGAAGAACTCCATTTCCTTAAACCTGCTCACTATGTCACCAAGGACTTTTTAAAATCTGTATTTAAATCATGTACTAAACGAAGTAAGCGAAAGTTTTGACCTACATTTCTCTTACTTACTTCTACAAACTTAGAATGGAGTGTTGCCTTCGAAACTGAATTTTATGAATATTTTTTAAAAAGTTATGTTCAATTAAATGTAATTTTCTTGAACAATGATCTCAAGACTCTCTTTGTCAAGTTCAGACATTATTTAAATGAAAGATCAAAGAAAAAAAGCATTTAATCTATAATTATCAGTTGCATAAATTTTTAAAAATATGTTATTTAGTACGATCCTTGATTAAGAGAATAATAAAGGTTGTTTTGTTGCTGTTCCTTAAAAATGTGTCATTAATTGCAGACATGGATGATGACAATGTGTGTGTGAGCTCTCCAGCAACCATGCGTATGCTTGTATGGCCAAGTATTTCGAACTGTTTTAGGCTTTGAGGTTTACTTTCAAGCTATTTATTATTTGTTATGGTGTCGAATGTGGAATTTGGATTGTGATTATGAAGACATTAATTATATTTCGGATGTCTTGGATTGTGATATTGATTATACTCCAGCTGCAATGGATCAATTTGTGACAGATTTTTTTAATAAGGATCATTATGGGCAAGAGCAATTTACAAATGGCGCTAAACTTTCGAGTAATTTGCAAGACCATATCAATTATTTTTGGAATGTTTGCGATATCTTTCTAAAGAAAACTCTCAAAAGGATGCGAGCGAGCATCAAGCAGTATTGGGTTTGCAATCTTGCCATGCAAGATAGATCAAAATATTGCAAGATAAGTGTGAAATTTTTCGGGCGCATAATAAGTCTACTGCAGATTCATGTCTTAATAATCTTGCAGGATGGGGTTTATCGTAAAAATTCTAGTGCTGTTGGTTCTAAGGAAAATTCTTATGTTGTTAATAGTGTTGAAATTCTGATGTTGATAATAGGAGTAAAATTCAGAACGTTGCTAGTTCTAGTAAAAATTCGGATGTAGCACTAATTCTGGCAAAAAGCATGGTTCATGTGATGTTGATCGGTGATGGATTTGGCTTCCCATGAAAAACTGTATGCAGTGCTAGAATTTAAAAAAACAACAGTGATATTAATCCTGGAAATTAATTTTCTTTTTTGAATAATGCTTATATGAACCAGGGGTCGCCAACCGGTGGTCTGTGAAACCTTTTGATGATCCACAGAAAAATTGGGACATTATTTATATTTTGATGAAGATTCTTTTTTGAATAAATTATAAAAGCCAGGTAAAATTATAAAAGATATTACAAAATATCCAATTCTGTTTGAATGGCACTGACATTATTTATATTTTTATGAAGATTCAGTTTAAAAAATGACGAGTAACAAAACCTAGTACGGAATATGGATTATACTTCTTTTAAAATTTTAGCTACTACTTTTGCAGGTGTATCTAGTGACATTTGAAAGTGAGAGTTGGCATCCATGGATATGCTGCTGTTATCAATAACAGCGCTAACTGGAATTATCTTTCCTTTTGAATTACACACATATGCTATTTGTGGTCAATAACACAGTTTTTCTCCGTGTCACTAAATGGGTGATGATGGATTTTTATGAGAACCATCTGCATTCTTGTTTATAATTGCATTACTGGAAGTGTTTCTTTTTGTTTTGTCTAACTTTTGATCAATGGCGCCATTACTAAGTAAGCGATGATTATTATGTTTACAATACTTAAAGATTGGCCGCATAACACTGTCAGTTTATTGATATTGCTTTGCGTTTGCCGGTTTGTTCTTGCTTTTCGTGAAGTTCCTTTTCAGTGATATGGAAATGTGAAGGTTTCTGTACAAGATGGTACGATATTTGTACTTTCCGTGCAATTTTTCAATGTGAACGAAGTATGTGTAGTTTGTGATTATTACTGTATAAATGTTTAAAAAAATTTTTTAAACTTTTTTTTAAAAAATTCATATTAGTGGTCCGCTAAATATAAAATTATATATGTATATAAAATATATATGTTCGTGAAGTTCTAAGGGTTGACGACAGATGATATAAATATTACTGTTGAGAATATTGGTAAATAATGATGTAAAAAATTGTTACTATGGGTATTCCAAGAGCACGTGCAATTAAACTAATTATGATGGAATTTAACGAATGGAATTATGCGGCCACAGATGGAATTTAACGAATTTGTTATGAAACTTAAAGTTGAGGTTAATGATATTTTTGCAACCAGAATAGGAGGTGAATTTCTTAAAATTTTCGCAATTGACCCTGATGTTCACGTAGAAATTACACAGTACTTAGAAGTGAATGGTGTTCAACATTACGTTGTGTTAGCTAGAAAAACCAAACAAGTTTAGTTTAAAAAGGATTGCCCTCTCACACTCCTGTTGATAATCATAATTCAGTGATGGGCAAACGTTTTCGGTCGCGGGCCAAAAAGCGAAAAAAAAAGTTTGGCGGGCCAAGATAAATTTTTCTAAAATTTTAAAAACTATATACAAGTATTACAATTTAAATATGTTAATGAGATGAATGAAATTGCGATTTCATTTTTGATGATCGAAGTGAGATGTATTGATTCTAAGGAACGAGGCTACATGCTCATCTGTCAATGTACTTCTGAAATAATTCTTTCTAAGGTTCATAGTTGAAAACATTTGTTCACATATATAAGATGAAGCGAACATAGCACTTATTTTTTGGGTGTGAGATGTTAAATTTGGGAAACTTACTTTCAATAATGATTCGTAAAACTCTAACTTTGGCCATATTTAGAAACAACTGTTTGAGATGATTATTAGATTGCAACTCAGTTAATTCAAGCTACAAATATGACCTTACTGATTCACAATTTACGTTGAAAGGCATGGTAAAAATATCCAATTCTGTTTGAATGGTACTGAAATCTTGAAATACGCATTCGTACTTAAAATGCAGTTTTTTCAAGCCATCTTCATTTATTGAGAGTATTGAATTTAATATCGGGAAAAGAGACAAGTCGTTCTTAGCTAGTTGCACAGCAAACAGATTTAGTTTAAAAGCTTTGAGATGGGCCCAGATATCGTCGATAAATTGACTTTTCCCTTGCATCTTGACATTCAAGTTGCTCATATGTCAAAGGTGATCTGTAAAAAATGTAAAGTCAGAAAGCCATTCTATATCTTCTAACATTTCGCGCTCCGCAGAACACCGTTTCTCATGGAAGAACGACGCAATGTCGTCTTTCAGCTGCCAAAGTCGCTCGAAAACACATCTTGTACTAAGCCACCTTACTTTCGTATAATACAGTACATCAAATTACTAACATTGCACGGACTGAAGAAAATCTCGAAATTGCCTGTGAGTAAGTAAGCCCACGAGATCAAATAGTGTTTAGAAGCTTCACGTCTGCATCAAGCACGGGTTTCATATTCATTGCAGATTTACACAGAGCATCTTGATGTATAACACAATGTAGAAAAACAACATTGTTCTCGGGATAGTTTTGATTAGAGTCCAAGAAATCCAGATTTTTTTTCCCTGTCATATTTGGTGCTTCATCGGTCGTAATATTACATGTATTTGTTATAGGCACTTTCTAAGTTAAAAGCTTTCCTGAAATTAACGAAAAGTATCACATCTCGTTGTAGTTCCCTTTAAAAAACGCATGTACGCCAATCCTCTGTAATTTCAAAGTTCTCATCAACACCTCTTATAAATAATAGTAATTGAACAGTGTCATTTATATCAGTGCTTTCATCCATAGCTATGGAGCAAAATTTAAACCGGTCAGTCCTTGACTAATTGTGATGTCAAATTTTTATCGATGTCTTCGATTCTAGAAGTCACCGTTTTTCGAGATCAGCTTACAGTCTCAAAATTATTTTTCTTGTCTGGATATAAAACATCACAAACTTAGAGCATACATTGTTTAACGAACTCCCCATCACTGAGAGCTTTATTATTTTTAGCAATGTAACTTGCATGTGTAGCTGCTTCTTAGATCAGGGATAAATAGAAGGGCTAGGTCACTCCTTTGTTCGACTCCTCGCCGACGCGAGCCTCATGGAGGGGGTGACCTGGAAGTAATCTGACGTGTCTCTGTTGCACCTGCTCTTTTCGCGCGTTTAAAACTGTAATTTCATTCAGTTGCGAGACGATTTTCTGGAGGTCGCATATCCCAAATTAATTTTAATCATACATATTTGTCTTCTAATAATGCAAATATTTAAAATAATTTGTGTATATATATATATAGTTTTAGTCAGTTTTCCTTTTATAAATTCTATATTTAAAGTATCCTTTATGTAATATGGCTTCTTGTGCTGTAGCAACGTGCCGTAACACTTATAGAAATACGAAAGGAAGAGAGAGATATTGTATTTCGTACTTTCCCAAAAGACAATTTGCTTTTGACGAAAGAATGGATACATAAATGTCGAAGACAGGATTCTATTAATGTGAAAAACGCAAGAATTTGCAGCGAACATTTTCTGTGCAGTGATTATGAAGATGACATGAGAAATCGCTTGCTTGGATTGCCGCGAAAGAAACTGTTGAAATGCAATACTGTGCCGAAAGTAAATTTATCGTGTGCAGTAAACGAAATAACATCAAGAAATCGGAGACTTTTGAAAAGAAAACTAATGCAGAGTGCTTTTGAAAGACTACACGAATTAAGCCCAAAGAAAATTTATTTTGAGGCCGAGAACGAAATTGAAGCTGACAATAATAAATCAAATGTGAATGATTTTGAAATAAAACTCACAAGTGACAATGCCCTATGTGACAATATCTCTGAATGCCCTAAGTGTAAAGATAAACAAGAATGTATTGATAATTTGAAGAAAAAAATAATATCCTTAGAAAATTGTAATAAAATATTGAAAAATAGAGAAAAGAAAAATTTTAGAATGTTTGGTCAGCGACAAAGAAGGTGGACGACATCTAGAAAGAAATTTGTATCGGAAATTCAGAAATTAAAATCCCAAACAGCAAAATTTAGGAAAAAACAGCACAGATAGGAGAATTTGGAAAAACGTCTTAAGCTCATTTTTACAAAGACGCAGATTAACGCATTGCTAGAAAAGAAGGAAAAAATCAGGTGGACTAGTGAAGATATTTCACGATGCATTGTTATAAGAGCTCTGTCATCTAAAAGCTACGATTTTTGGAAAGAAAAAATGGGAATTCCTTTACCTAGCACTAGCACATTAAAGAGATAGTGCGCTAAATTTTCATGTAGTCCAGGAATTCAGAGTGATGTTCTTGCTGTAATGAAGGAAAGATGCGAATATTTGAATTCTGTAGAAAAAATATGCGTTCTCAGTTTCGACGAAATGCACATGGATTCTAAACTCTGCTATGACTCTAAACTGGACCAAATTCTCGGTCCTTTACAAAAAGTGCAGTTTGTTTTAATCAGAGGTCTCATTTCGCAGTGGAAACAACCAATATTTTTTTATTTTAACACTCCAATGAAGAAAGAACTTCTTTCTTCACTCATAAGACATATTCAATCATCTGGGGCCCACCAGCGGCCGAGCGGTAAAGTTCGCTGAACACTGGTAGTTCGGTCCGAGGTTCGAATCCCGCGAACGGGCTGGCTGCATGGGTGTTTTCGTGGTTTTTCCCATGTGTAACATGTATACGAGCCAGTTTCCCTTAGAATGTCCTCCACGGAAGCATCCCTCCCCTTAGGCAGATAGCGCTCGTGTGCTTTGCCATAACTCAACACACCTACACCTACCTACCTACACCAATCATCTGGAGTAGAAGTGAAAGCAATATTGTCTGATTTAGGAGGATCTAGTACTTTGTGGAAAGAGTTACAAATTTCGATTAATAGTTCTCAGTTTCCAAATCCAGTATCGCAAAGGAAAAAAATATGGGTTTTTGCAGTTTTAGCGCACTGCCTCAAATTACTGAGAAACCACTTTTAGATAAAGGATTTGTTTTTGAAGATGGAACTGTTTTAAATGTTGATATTATTAAAGATGTTTTAAATAAAGATTCAGGAGAAATTATATTGTGTCAGAAACTAAAACCAAATTATATAATAGTCAAGGGAAACGAGAGACAAAAAGTCGCTCCAGCGAAAACATTATTTTCAAGAACTACCGCAAAAGGTATACTCCACCTCACAGGAAATTAAAAAGCATCCGACTTCTTTGAGTTAATCGACAATTTTTTCGATATTATGAATAGTACCAAGTCATACCCTCCTTCAGATAAAATACTTAAAGCAGAATTTGGATTAAATGAACATCATGAAAAACAAATTCAAGTTTTGGAATTAATGAAGAAAGTCATTGGTGGATTAAGAGTTCAGGGAAAAGCCAACTTACTGCCTTTCCGAAAAGGAATAATACGTAATTTCAATAAATTCTCTTTTTGGCCTACACCAGGATTTGAAATCATCGTATGATGCTAAATATATTTTAACCTCTAGATTAACTCAGGTTGGACTTAAAAGTCTCTTTAGTCAGATTCGAGGGCTTGGTAGGTTTAATGACCATCCACCACCTAGTGAAGTTATAAGCCGCTTAAAGCAATTAATACTCGCTATAAGCTGCCAAATTTATCTTCAAAAGTATGCATGACTAAAGAAAGCAGAAATATTGATTCATATTTAACATCAGAAATACTTGAAAGGGCTTTGAAAACTGAAGAGGAAGATGCTTTTCTATTAAATACTATTGATGATTTGGATATGGATTTCATAGAGGAACCTACTCCTATGGCATGGGAATTAGGATTCAATTCCGACAGACAATTTTCGACCCCCGGAAAAAAAGCATTAACATATGTTGCAGGTTATATTGCCTATCGTGTGCGAGACAAAGACCCATCATTGGGAACAATATCTAAAAATAGTGCTGATGAACCAATATTTAATTCAGAATGGATTAAATTATTGTCCATTTAGGAGGTTTGTCTACACCTTCTCATTCATGGATGAATACAGTTTATGAGTTCGAAAACATATTTTGTGCAGTTCATGGTACAACTTACTATAAAGGGAACCATGTAATTGGCTCTTTAATTAATAAACTGGAGAAACATTATCCTGAAGTTAACAGAGAAACAATTCGTTATTTTGCAGAGTGCGAACTTTTATTAGAATACGTTTCTTAAATAGAAATGCATATGTTTTTTCCCAAAGAAAAGCAACCCAAAAGGGGGGGAAATGGATCGCTTTGAATGTGGCAGCCAATAAATAATAATGTTTCAACAACTTGTAGTTGCATTGCGACTGTACAAGTAAGCATATACGAGTATAATATGTTTTGATTTGAAATATTTCTAGATGACATTTTAGAAGTTAATAGCGTAAAGCATATTTCAAATGAGAACTAATTCTGTTAAGTTATTGTTACAGTTATTTTTATTGTATCCTCTGTTATTATTGATTCGATTTTGTGCTAGCTTAGCATTCTAGATAAAATATATATAAAGTATAACATTAAAGTAATTGGCATAAGAAGACCTGCCCCCTTAACCCCCACTTTTGAAAAATTAAATAATTTTTTTTAGGTACTGCGAGTAAAGTTGTTTTGTCTAAATTAAGATAACAATCTTACATGTATTTATTTAAATGAAATATTGATGCAAGCCTAAGTTACAAAATTATTAAAAAAATATATGTTATTATATTGAATCGGGAGAAAAATATGCCAATGTAAAATTTACAATTAGGTTGAAACTCAAACTTAGATTAGCAGAAATTTTGCCATATATAACCGTACATGTTTAAAACTATGCCGATTTAAGGTTGTTTTTTGATTAATTTTAAATAGCTGTTATTATAGTTATCTTAGAAGCAGTAGTACAGTTCTCTTAGTTAACATGCAGATAAAGAAATGATTAGAAACAAACAGGCATTTAAAGAAAAAAAAAAAAAAATCCCTGCGAATTAAAAATAAAAAGGAACTTTATGCTAAGAGTAGCGCATTTTATCTATTATTTTAAAATTGAGTAAGTATTATTAAATTTTTTAATATTCAGTGTAAAATGCATACTGCAGCAACATTGTCCCTTCCAAAATATAGCTATCTTTCACACACAGCTCATTTTAAACGCTGGTTCTTCAAATTTAAAACGCTAATTTCTATGTTGTCAATTGCATCTCCGCGCTCAGTGGCATCATTGCTACGTCATCACTCCCCACTGCCTGTTTCAGGGGGAAAAGCTCTATGAGCTAGCCCTTCTCTTTTAAGTCCTGTTCTTAGATACTGTTTACTTTCTTGAAAAAATTTTGTCGACTTGATAATTTTTACAAATACTTTCTGCATCTTGTTTTCTTCCATATTCAGATATTGCTTCGTAATTGGAATTCTTATGCTTATATGTGAAATGAAGGGAAATGTTATATTCTTTGAAGACTGCTACAGCTTTACTGTAGATGAGACACACTGGTTTATCTTTTACAACTGTAAAAAAAAATATTTCCAAGTCCATTCATCAATAAAAGCATGGCACTCTGAATCAATTTTACGTTTTTTAGTAGCCATTTTGGGGTTGAAATATTTTGCGAATAACCCAAACAAGCACTACCTACGCTACACTTTTAATTAGTTTCACCTCTATTCACAATGATGCTATATGTTCGCAATCTTTCCATACTCAATAATATTAGAACTCGAGACAGAAGAAATAGCGGCTGGCTCGAGTTTAAAATGCGCAGTCTGCCCAGGCTCGTGAAAGTTCGCAGATTGGGTCCCCGCGTGTGATCGCTAACCCGGCATAATGATGAAGATTTTCGAGTCCATGAATGTTACGAAAAGTAGATAAACAAACATAACGGAGTTAAACGTCCGCAGTACGGTAATAATCACGTGATGATGAGTTCAGACGAAACACACCTGCGGCGCAGGCCTAAGACGAAGGTAAGTGCGCAAGCAAGATAAGCAGTTACATGGCATTTTTAAAGTGATGTAAGAAGAGTAAATCAGTAAATATAGTAAATAAGTAATAAAATAATAGAATGCATAAAACATTGGCGCTATACTAACAGCTACATATACAGCAAGATATGTCTACAGCTATAACTAACAAAGAAATTCCGCATTTAATACTTTACCTATTAAAAGTTGTCTGTGCTTGCTATTTCCGTCGATTTATGTTTTGGAGAACAAAAATAGAGAATGTAAAAAAATCATCAGTCCTTTGAAAAAAAGGAAGAAAAAAATATAATTTTTAAACGAAGTAGAAAAGGAGATGGATACATAATATATAAATATGTATTTCTTTTAGTTTGCCTCGAACCGGCAAATTAATATTCTATCCGCGTGCCGGATAGAACCTTCCGGCGGGTCGTAGTTGGCCCATCCCTGTTATAACCGAATTAAGTCAGGAAGGTTTTTTAATGTAATCAAAGTTTCTAAAATGATTAATTTCAGAACTTGTGTTCCCAAGCCACTGTTCCAGATTCAGTTGGTTAACGGACCTTGAGTTGAAAGTATCTATGACATTCAAATTATGTTGTGTTTTTATATCTCTGTAGAAAGTTACCAGTTTGAAGATGATGTTTGACAATGTCATAACTACCACCATTTCTTCCACTCTTCGGCAGAATGTAAAAACTTGGCGAGATATGCAATGCATGTTGCCAGCTATAAATCTTCACAATGTGAGATGAAGTGGATAAAAAGTCTTAAATGTTGTAAATGTAATTTGAGTTACGCAACCAATTTTAAGCAATATCCCAAAATACTATAAATATGAAAAAGAGAGCTTAAAAATCTGAATTTCATCACATGCGTGGATATGAAAATTGATCCTATATCGTCCATTCTTAATGAAAAGATTGTATAAAATTCTCAAAAGCCAGTTAAAAAAACTAGCAGCCAAGTTCCTGATGATAAAAGTTTTGAAAAACCTAAAACAAATATTCTTAAATCCACAGTAACACAGAAGAGGTCTAAAAAACCTGCTTACGGACAACAGAAAAATTCTGAAAATATCTCGAGGATTCTTCCTAATGTCTTTAAAATAACCAAAGAGGTAAACAACATGCTTACTGATTTCTTAATTCTAGATATCATTCGCACAATGGCTGGAAGAATGTCAGAAGTCAAGGACGCTCCGACACCCATTGATAAGATGTTCGTATTGTTTTATCTCCGAAAACATTTTTAGTACAAATGCATTTGTGTACGCAAATTAATTCTACTTTTCGTATCTTATGTATATGATATTTTGGATTTTTATTATAGTTTTTCGATTTAACCTTTTTGTGCGTTTTAGTGTGCTTTTCTTTGTTTGGTATCTTTTGCTGTTCGATGCTGTTTTGTCTTTGGCTTTTAAGTTTTATACTAACCTTTTACCATGTAAATTTCCTGTAATATTCTAAATCTTTTAACACCAGTTCGAAAGCTTTTTATGTTACGGAGGCTTTGAAATGCGCTGCGATTATAACATCTGCGTAAATTTGTTTTTAGCATCACTTATTGCACATGTTACTTTTCGATGGAAGTTGGATCTCCGAATCAGAGTACTCCGAATGATGCATCACTGTTATCCCATATAGCTACTTGTCTGACCTCTGAGAAGTTATGAAACATTCATTTTATCTCTTGTATATGTTCTTATCATTCTTGTACATATTTCTAGAATCTTTATATATGCAGACTATTAGAAACTCGGGTATTATTTCCATGCCATTATTAAACCTATACAAATGAATATTAGTATACACTAATATTCATAAAATAATAACTTAAATTATAACATCTGTTGCAATACTAGAAGGAACTCTGGCTCAAATATATCGGGATCCTCAGGTTCCTCGGTAGCTTCGAGGTGTTGCTGCTTTGAATTGTGCTGGGAAAGGTCACATTAACACAAAAGGAATCCAGAAATGGCTGCAAGTCATGGATTCTTATACATTGCATAAGCCTTTGAGGCACGGATTTCTCAGGAACAGAGTAATTGTAGGAAATTAAACGAGCAATTTCAGTCTGAATTAGTGGATATGCAATCTTTGGCTTCTTTTAATGATGGCTACAAATGTTTACTGACCTATATAGATATAACTTCCAAATACTCTTAGGCTATCCCTGTCAGAGATGAAACATCTGCGTCTATCAAATCTGCTTTCGGAAAGATATTTTCTGAACGTACACTCAAATCTTTACAAACAGATGCAGGAAAAGAGTTTACGAATAACCAAGTTAAGGATTTTTTGAAAAAGAAATGCTTATGTAGTGGAAAGATTTAATTGAACCCTTAAAACTAAAATATAGAAACTCTTCACCAAAATGAATGCACAAAGCTATATTGATGTTAAAAATAAATTTATAACAATACATAGCATCGAAGTATGAAGACCGAGCCCGCATCGGTTATATTAAAAAATCAAGAAAAAAATTTGGAAAACATTGTACGGTTAGTAATCAACACACATACAAAAAATTTTTTTCAGATTTAAAGACTGAAGATACGGTTCGCATCAGCCGAAAAAGAAGCTTCTTCGAAAAGGATACAAAAAAAAAGACAATAGAAATCTTTACTATCTATAAAATTATTCGGCGAATTTCTGTTGCCTACAAATTGAAAGAGCTAGCAGAAGTTATACGAGTAACCTTTTACAAACAAGAACCCTTCAAAAGGTTTCAGACTGTGTTTATTATCTCGTAGAAAACATTTTGAGAAAGACGAAACGTCGGAGGAAAGTAAAATACTTTTTGAAATCTCAAGTGTACCCCGAAAGGTTCAATGCTTGGGTGGAAGATGTTAGAGTGATATGAAAAACCCGTACATTGCGCTTACCTGTCTTTCTTTGTCACACTGATCATTGATAGCTCCATGTAGTTTTTCCATACAAAAAAGTACCGGAATTTACCGCTCAGCTTCCTACTCCGATTCATTCATATAATGAATGGGGATTATCTGTTGTGGACTTTATCTACCGTCACACATGGTATAACGTCCAAAAACAAAAAAAAACAAAAAAAAAAAAAAACTTTGTTTGGATTTGATTTGGATTAAGGAAAACTGGAAGGTCGAAGAGTCTATTCATGATGTTATGAAAAGATACCAGATTTATTAAAATGCATTAAAATACTCTCCCATAAAAGTAAGATTGAATTCAATTACCATCCTTTTAAGAGAAAAGTGACCATTAAGACAAACGAACACTCCAGAGTCATTCTTCACGAAGGATTAGCGGAACTTCTAAGATTCGAGCCTAGTGTTAATTAAATCCTTTCGAAGCTGATCTAAAAGTATCAAGTATGGGCATCGTAATCTCGTGGAGCCTCAGATTGTGGGAGATCTGCAAGCTCTATTGTTAAAAATTGTCACTGTAGAAGAAAATGGTAGGGACATCACGAACGCTCATTATCGCAGACCATTTTACTTGCCAGTCACCCGTCAGCAGTTTTAGATTATACATATTGACGTAAGACTGGACTGGAGATTTAGGACCGTTCGAAAGTGCAAAGTGTTTCTTGTGTAGCATTTTCATCTGGGACAAATTCTATAAAAGAAGCATTCATTAAAAGATCGATTTCATTTGGGTTTTGTATGCAAGATTAGAAGCATCAAACAAGCCGTTCGATAATGTTCGATTTTTTTCATGCAACACGGTACTTTATACGTGTTGCATGAAAAAAATCGAACATTATTATGTAGCTCAAACCGGAAATGGGTTACCTTACTATCAGGGAATAATTTTACAGAAAGGTTATGGCACTGGTGGTTTTTTGTAAAACTGTTTCGCAGTGTTATATCTTTCTTGACGAGTGGAGCAAAAATAGTTGAAAAAGAAGCTTTACAGATTGGAACACCGATTACAAACGACAGGTTGTCAGGCGAAAATTTTAAAGTATCCCTCAAAACCAACTCTAAATTAGTTGGACAGCAGACGAGATGATCGGTCATAGAAGCCCCAAACCTTTCATTTTGTCCAAAGCCTGGAAGGTGCAACAACGTGATACTTTTGACTCGTAATGGCTTTTTTGTTAAAAGATTCTCCAGAATGCTCAAAATCTGAACTGGATTTATTTCTGTTATCTCCCACAAAAGCAGCTGTAGAAAGAGGTCAGTGGGTTAAAATTAATTCATTGGCCAATGTGTGGGAAGGAAGTCCTGCAGAATTCAATGTTTCTGGAAGAGAATACGAATATCTTGACTTAATTACTGAAGCATAGTTTTGATGCGAAAATTTCTCAGCTTTCTTCAGAATTGTCTTTTAAAGATACAGCAGTGAATGTTATGAATGTTTTTGATACTGAAGACACTCAGTCTACTGGATGATTCAATCAATGAACAGGAATGTTTAAACGAGTGCCTCTGTCGATATGATTGGCCGGTTTCACTTGGATACTTGTACATGTTTTATCACCAACGTTTTGTGTTGAATTATTGTGATATGAAAATTGAACTCATACGCAACAAACCTGATTTTTTCTTGCCTCTCTGGGAGAGGGTGAATATAATATTTCATTCAAACTGCTTCTTTGTTAAAAAAAAGTGACAGTCAGTCCTGGTATTTTTCTTGAAAATCCAAAAAGCCAATATTATTTATTTATTGCTACGCGAGTTATCAATTTAATTCAATAAAAAATTTTAATTTTGAAGAAGGATTGCCATCTAATCTGCAGACACTCCAAAGTGTTTTAATTACTATAGACGATTTAATGTTTGAACTAGCAAGCGATACTCGTTTAAGCAAACTTTTTACAAAAGGAACTCATTAACAAAATCTTTCACTCAATTTTATAACTGAAATATTTTTTGCCAAGGAAGGAGGTGAGACATGTTCACTTGAATCCCCACTGCATTGCATTACATAAAAATCATAAAGATAAAAGTCAGATCATGTATTTAGCTAGATAACTGTTTTCCTGAGAAGTAAAGGCCTTTCAAGAAATTTTTCAGTATGCTACTTAAACTCCTTTCAGTTACTTGCTGATTGATTTAATATGAAACAAGTGAAAGGTTTCGCTTTCGCACTGGTGCCCTTCATGAGGATAAATACTATGTTTATCAGCCGTATTATTTCATTTAAATTTGAGACTTCGAGTACATAATATGTCTTCTCCAATCGTTATCGATTTCGAAGGCTTTCTGTTGATGCTGCACTGTTACATTATTAAAATGATGGCATTTTCCTTCTCCATGCATAAAGGATAACATGGCTGCTGATTATTTTTAACTCCTTACCCTAGAAAAAAATTACCACTCCGTCAACAAAAGTGTTTTGCCTGGGTAGGAAAAAAATCGTTATCATATTAATTTGAATAATGATGGATTGTCCTTATACTCATGTATGAATTATTTTGCAATACTTGTCATCTATTTACTTTGTCATATACGTGAAAGGGCTAGAAACTATTTTTAGAAATCTATTATGTAGAGACATCATAAATTTGGATTGTTCTAAGCTGTTGGATTTGTCACCTGTGCAAAAGAAAGAGTGAATGAATAAGAGCTCATTTGTATTCAGAATGTTTTATTAGAAAGATGTGGATTATTTAAAACTGTTAGTAAAATATCAGACAAAAGCAGCTGTACTAAAAAGTGCCCAAATCATCTCATCAAATCATTCTGTGTTTTAATTTTTTTTTTTTAAGGAAAAGCCCCCAATCACAAAACGCATAAAAAATCAACTCACTTCTTTTAAGGAAAAAAAAAAAAAAAACTATCGGACAAAAAATATTTCTTTTTAAGAAAAGACGTCTTTTGGTTCAAAAAGGTGATGGTTTCTTATCTTTCTTGATTCCTGTAGTAGTAAATGTCTTATCCTCCCTTATTCATGGAAGAGTAAGAAATTTGCTCTAGTGCCTCTGCAATTTGAAGATGAACGTTTGCGTGATTTAGATACGTAAATTCAAAACATTTTTAAAGTGAAAATGGCCGATGAGGAAAATTCAAATTGTACACCCAAGTTCTGCAAATTCAAATTGTACACCCAAGTTCTGCAAATTCAAATTGTACACCCAAGTTCTGCAAATTCAAATTGTACACCCAAGTTCTGCAAATTCAAATTGTACACCCAAGTTCTGCAAATTCAAATTGTACACCCAAGTTCTGCAAATTCAAATTGTACACCCAAGTTCTGCAAATTCAAATTGTACACCCAAGTTCTGCAAATTCAAATTGTACACCCAAGTTCTGCAAATTCAAATTGTACACCCAAGTTCTGCAAATTCAAATTGTACACCCAAGTTCTGCAAATTCAAATTGTACACCCAAGTTCTGCAAATTCAAATTGTACACCCAAGTTCTGCAAATTCAAATTGTACACCCAAGTTCTGCAAATTCAAATTGTACACCCAAGTTCTGCAAATTCAAATTGTACACCCAAGTTCTGCAAATTCAAATTGTACACCCAAGTTCTGCAAATTCAAATTGTACACCCAAGTTCTGCAAATTCAAATTGTACACCCAAGTTCTGCAAATTCAAATTGTACACCCAAGTTCTGCAAATTCAAATTGTACACCCAAGTTCTGCAAATTCAAATTGTACACCCAAGTTCTGCAAAAGTATGTTACTTTTCCTTGTGTTTATATTTCCGAAGAACAATCTCCTAAACAACTTTCTGCGAAAGTTGTAGAAAAGGAAGTTATACAAACAGTTCCCGTAAAACAGAGAAGAATTTTACAGACGACAACAGACTTTCTAAAAGAACATCAGAATTTCTGGACACAGAATAAAGAACTACCCCAAACGGTAATATGTTTTCCGGCTCCGACACTGTTCAACTAATAAATTTTTTACTGAGAAATAGAACTCAAAGAACTTTTGCCTTTGAAGAGTTTAAAAGTGTTCCGAACGTCAATAACTTTCCTGAAAACTTTGCGAAAAACAAATATTTATTTAATGCAAAATTATATATGCTAGACCTAAAAGAAAACAATCTACGAAACTGTACCTTAAATTGTAATGAAATATTTAATACTTTGGGGTGTGAGTAAAAATAATGGCTGATCACTTGGGTTACATTTTTATTTTCAGATTAAGCTAACATATAAAATAATTTTTGAAAAAGTATCATATAATAATTATTTCTAGAAAATATACGGAAAAACTTGTATGAAATGTTTTCCAAGGGGAAAGAGATGAAAAAAGTGCATTACTTTCACATTTACAATGCTATTTATTTTTGCTGAATGATAAGTTGTACACACTTATTTCTTTCAACCATGGAAATGCATTATTTCGTACACAGTCGTTTTTGAAAAATCGCAGTCTTTTTCATAAACAAAATGTTACGATATCATATTTCAATTCACAAAAGTATTTTAACGTCCTTCTTACTTATAAATACAGTCCATTTTGTAAAATACTTTCTCAAAAACAATGTTGTAAAATTCTCCTGAATAATTCTTTTATCAAACAGGATTTTAAGTTTTTGTCTCTGATCTGTTGACAATTTTTCTCCGCTTCGCTTCCCGAGTAATTTTTGCTGTATTTTGCAGAGGAACTGTTTATTTTGGTCCAGACTGCATACCGAACTTTTGATGACATCAAAATTCAGTAACTAAGAATTCCTGAAATTCAGAGAAAATCATGTCACTTTTAACAAGTTTTCCCAGTCCCAAATCTGGTACGCATATTTCTTGGTGCCTTCTGAAAAAAGGGCATAAAAATTAATGAGACAAAAGATACTACTAACTACATAAAAGTATGCAATATTAAACTTTTTTCTGCTCTTGGGAAAAAAAAAAAAAAAGACTAGTACATATCAAACGGAACAACGAGTTCTTTAGATCAAAGACAACAGGATTCTTACCAGAGACGAATGTTTTAATGATCTGTCCATCTAGTTCTCCACGAAATTTCCCAAGGGGGAATCATTTCTGCCATTCGATGTGCAGATAATGAATCCGTTACGTGATACAGGACATCTCTATCCAGTTTTTCCGTTCCAGTAATACCAAGCTGTCATGAAAGAAGTTAGAAAAATATGTGTAAAATTATCATGTGGCACAAACTCCTTGGCAGACTAGCAGTGAATCGAAACCACTTTAAGCATAGGGAGAAATACATCTTTGATTCTAAAATAAAATAGCCAATGAGTTAAAAAAAAACTGGCACCGGATGTATATGTGAATTGTTCTTTATTCATGTTTACTCCCCATCTGGAAAATAAATCCGATATAAAGGACAATGAATAAAAAAAAGCATGTTAAAAGATTTTACAAAATTTTAGGTCCAAAAAATATCAGCTTATGTGACTCAAAACTATTCAGGGCCAACTTTGCTTACTTGATGATACCCAAGGCTTTTAGAAATGTTTTCAGTGTCTAATCTGACGCCCTTTCTCTCTTCATACTGGCGATCTTCATTTCTCTTTATACTCTGTTCCTATTGTTGCGTTCGTACGAGTTCGTAATAGATTGAATGCAGAAGTCAGATAGAAAGTTAATAAAATTTATTGTAATCACAAGAAATATAACAAAACGTTGGATTTACGCTCAAAGATATTCGTACAATATCTCAATATCACGTAATACAAGCAGTAGTTATATTTTAAACTACTAAAACGTTAAATAGAACGTAATCCAAAGCGCAGAGAAAGCTAATCCGATCAAAATTACAGCAGGTAAATAAACAACAACAGCTCACTAAAACAACTGAGCTCAGATGTTCTCTCTCTGGCTTTTATAGCTTTTCAAATCGGCCGCACGAGAGAGTTCTAGCAATTTCTCGAAAGCAAAAAGCGTCGAATTACGGTTACAGTTAACATTGTACAATTACATTTATTCAAATTAAATATCTATTACGGATGTAAACTTTTATTTTAAATGTTAAATGTATGTGCTCTTGTTTTCTTACTTTTCCGGCGTAGCTTTCTCTTAAAATTTGTCACGAGCTGCATTGCACGGGAAAATAAAACAATTTTAATTACAATTCTACTAACAATTAGCCAACTAAATACAAAATCTGTAGCAATATTCTCTCTCTTCATACGCTAATATTTCTTCCGCCGTCTACTACACACAGTCTTCAGGCATTCCATCTCTTTCCTGCTTGATCTCGAAAGCAGATGGATATACGACCGAAACAGGCAAGGGGAGGATGCCTGGAAATGATTAACTTCGTAAAAGTAGAAAAAAATAAAGTAAACTTCGGTTATGACAAATAATTAAAAACAAAATTTTTAAAAAAGGATATTTAAATGTATGACGCGGTAGCTTTCCTTTTTTGCTAGCTTCACCTTTTCAGATACCCACGTTCCGGCAAGAGCCCAATAGTTGTCTGTGTGCGTTCAACCCACACACGAACTTGGAAAATAGAGAAGGGCGCAGGTAGAAGAGGAGCGTTACTTTCATTAACATATAAATGTGTAAATTTAGTTATTTAAAAACATATAATACTAAAAAAAAAAATTTAAATTAGTTGTTAGTTTCCTATAAATAATCCCCCCCAATTAGATATTGTTACGAATATTGTATATATGTAAATAATTTTAGTGAACTTATATGTGAAATTGTAGTATCTATTGTATAACGTAACATGAAATGCCTGAACAAGGCGAAGCTCTACTTGAAAAATAAGGTTACAGAGGTAAGATTATTTAACATTAAAGTAAATGGCTATCTCGCTAAATTGGTGAGATATCGCCAACCTGTTGATGGTTTTGGCAACATTTTGGTTCAGTGCTGTAATTGAATAAATGTAATAGATCCCTATCTGTAACTGTAACTTCATTCGGCCCTTATATGTATCTTTAACCGTAAATGCCTTCTAGTGATTTCGAGAAATGGAAGGTACTAGAAACCGGAGATCCGCTAAGTCCGGAGAGAGTGTCAGTTCTCAGTTTTTAATTCAGAGCTGATTCGGAGATCTCCGTGCGAGCTTCGCTATTTATATGCGCTTTGCATTACGTTGTGTTTAACATTCTTAGTAGTCTGAAGTGTAACTACTGATTGTGCTCTGTGATACTGAGAAGAGTTGTAAGAATACTTTAGTGGAACGTTTCAGAAGTGTAAGGTGTTTCTTTTGGGAAGATAAATTTCCGTATCACGGTATCGTCGGTTCTGTGTGCATTCGATCCATTACGAACCCATGTACACGCAACAATATAGAGTTTCTAACTACCAATCAATAAGAACTTACGACACAATTTGGCAAAAGATTAAAATTTCTAAAAATCTGAAACAGCGCTACATCGCCAATTATAGTCACGTATACATATTTTCATATTTTGAATAATTTTCTATTAGTATGGATTTAGTCATTACTTTTTGATATTATGTGCTGCTAAAGGATCAGAAAACCTTTGGAGTTTTCTACGTATTGTTTTATTTCTATAAATTTCAATGTTTTATCGAAAACGCTTCCTCAGTTTTTCAACAAAACTACAGTCTACACTTATTTTAAATTTTCAACTCATTCAGAGAGGGGGAGAATACAGTTGATTTTACACACTCGAAAAAGATAAATGTAACTTAAATTTAACCGAAGAAAGCTTATGAATTAAAATTCTTACAGATGAAACAAAAAAACATAAAGAATAGAGAATGAAATGCAATTCTTAATCACTAAAAGCAAACTTTCTGTCAGGATTTGTTGAGCTTTAAGAATTCTTTTCCTTCGACAATCTCATTAGGTCAAGAAATTTCTATTTTTGCCAACAACAAATAACTTAATTTAAACTTTCAGTCGAAGTAAATGAATAGTTACAATTGCCAAACTAAAAATGCATGAATAATTCGATTAGATTTTTAATTCTGCATAATTAAAAGTCGATCTAATCCAACGATACAGTTTATAAACAATAAAGATTTATTTGTAACATATATCCTTATTGATGGTATAAACACATGCAAGGCGGGCAACTAGGCATTTCAAATTAACAGATTTTGCGCAACTGAAAAGTCTGGTATATGAGACATACACACACACACACACACAAAAAAAAAAAAAAAAAAAAAAAAAAAAAAAAAAAAAAAAATTGTCGAAATTTAAAAAGAATAAAGGACCCTCACTTCATTAACTGAGGATGACTCTTAATATGAATCAAATAATATGTTTGGACAGAGATTTCGTTAAATAATAAATCCCGGGAAGGCGGACATACATGTTATAGGATTATAAGGGAAGACATTAATATTCCAGAGTAACATAAGATGGGGGGGGAGGAAAGAAATGTAACCTGCGAAGTATGAAAAATAAATTTAAGCAAGTGAAAATTTTACTTCAGTTTTAGTACCGAGAGATAGATCTCTTAGTAATAAAATAAATAAATAAATAAAGATGGATCACTTTTTAAGAGAACTACCTCGTATTCACAAAAATCTCATGCAATCAGCCTGTTCGTCGGGATTTAAACCGAGGTCGAATCACCAGGGCTCGAACTCGTGTGTTTGACCATGGTTACCAGCAGCCACGGCTTTATCGCTCGGCCGCTAGTGAGTTTGCATATCTGAAACTTTTAATTCGATTCAGTTCGCTGTTTGCAACTGCGTAAAACGAGATTGCTTCTCCGATCATTTTCTTATTGCGCCTCATTAGTGCCCTAGCTTAAATCTGTAATCAAAATATTAATTATCCCGTAAAGTGTGTATTATTTGCAACGAGTTGAAATGACTGTAATGTGAGACATGTTTCTTAGGTGAGGTATAAGCTTCTGAAGTGTCTTGTATTCTGATCAAATTTTTAGAAAACTAAATTTTCATAATTTTTTCGATCTTTTCATTTTAAGTTACTGTGTATATTGTTGCGTGCGTACGGGTTCGTAATGGTTGAATGCACAAGTCGATAAAAGGTTAATAAAATTTATTCTTATTCAAAGAAATAAAACAAATGCTGAAATTTCCTCAGAGGTATTCGTACAATATCGCAATAGCTCACAGTAGTTATATTTTGAACTAGTAAAATATAAATAAGACTCAATTCAAAACACAGAGAAAGCTAATCCGATTTCACCGCGAATTCGCTAAAATCAATAACAGCACTAAGTAAACAACTGAACTGAGATGTTTTAATCCGGATTTTATAAGCTTTTCAATCATGCATGAGAACATTCTGGTATTTTTTTGCTTGTCCCGGATAGCAAAAGAGCTTAATTATGAGATATCAATTTATTAAATGTTAAATGCTCGTGCTCCCGTATTTTAACTTTTTCGGCGTAGCTTTCTCTTCAAATAAGTCTCGTGCTGCATTGCACGGGGATATAAAACAATTTTAATCAATTCTACTAAAAATAGCTAAATAAATACAAAATCCGTAACACTGAACCCTTCCCAAGCACTGCACATCCCGGGCAGTACAATCCCTGAACAGGAAGCGAAACTTAAAACTAAGGCAAAAGTGCAATAATAAACATTACATTACGAACAACATAAACAATAATTTCAGTAAGTAACAAATCAAATGCTAAATACAAATCAAATCAGATACAAATTTAGAGACAAAAAGGACGAATACAATTTACCATTATATACACTATGTACTATGGCCAAGTCGTTAAATGAACGACTTTAGGCTTAGATTTCGATGACTTACGGATCCTAACCACGATGTCGTTCAGCCTGTTTTTTACTGTGTGCGAACCATCCCAAGGTGACTTTAGTTTCGGACAGAGTCCTTTCCATCGAGTCGGATTCCACAACCACACCTTGTCTTCTAAAGATCCTTCATCCCTAAAGATCCCTAAAGATCCTTCACTTTCGGACCAGTCAAAAATAAAAACTGTGATCAAATCTTCACAAATTCTTTCAAGCAGCTTAAAACATTCCCTTATCCCATCTGTTGCGAATTGTGCCAGATTATATGCTCTTCCCAAAATTCATAAAAGTGTTATTCCTTTCCGTCCTATTGTATCAAATTTAGGTACTGCCTCATATCCGTTAGCTAAATATTTAGTTTCTAGATTTTCAACAATAACAATAACAATAACAATAACATTTACACCATAAAAAATTCAATAGAGTTTGTAAAAAAGGTTAAAACCATTTCTCCTAGAAATTTATTCATGGTTTCTTTTGATGTAAAATCATTATTCACCAATGTTCCAGTAAAGGGTGCATTAAGATGTCTAGAAACCATACTTCGCGAATTTCATTTCTCTTGCATCGAAATTGATGAGCTAATTTCTCTCACTCAACTCTGTTTGAAACAAACGCATTTTGTTTTCCAAAATAAATATTACAAGCAAACTGGGGGATTAGGCATGGGAAGCCCTTCAGTCCCATCCTAGCTGATATCTACATGCATTATTTTGAATCAAAATTGTTTGAAACTTTAAAATTCCCGGCATGGTTCCGCTACGTAGACGATACTTTTACCCTGTTCGAAGTTAATAAAGATGATTTAAATAAAGTTCTTTCAACAATGAATTCCATTGATCCTGCTATTCAGTTCACTTTGAACCTGAGACTTGCAATTCTCTTCCGTTTCTCGACATTCTGGTCACAGGTAAACACATCCAACTTCAGTACTACGATTTACCGTAAACCTTCATCGGTTTGCCTTCCACCACACTTCAAATGATGTCATCCGACTAAACAAAAGTTAGCTTCATTTTATTCCTATGTTTTCCGTGCTCTTCAAGTTTACTCCTCCAAACTATCCCTTGACGAAGAACTAAATTATTTAAAAGCAATAGCTATTGACAGGGGCTTTTCACCCAACATTATTAATCAAGCAGTTAAAAAATCTCAACGCACCAAAAGGCACACTCTTGTTTTAGGAGATTCTCTTGTCATTCCCATCTTTCCATCAATTAGCTATAAAGTTGCACGTATTTTGCAGAAATTTAACTTTCGGGTCGTTTATTCTCCTATTAATAAAATTCCGAGTTCCATACTCAAGGACCCCATTCCGGATATGAATTCTTGGGGTATTTACAAGATTCCTTTTCAGTTAGGTTTAATTTACATTGGCCAAACTAAGAGAGCCTTAAAACTTCGCGTTAAGGAACATGAGGCATATGTTAGGAAAAAGGAAACACAGAAGTCTTCTGTTGCCCAACATTGCTGGTCCGAAAATCACACTTTCAATTTTTCTGCAGCCAAAGTTATTCAAAAAACATCTTCCATTGGTGAAGTGGATTTTCTAGAGGCATTTCACATTAAAAATCTTTCTGTTCTAGTTAACGACTCTAATTCCAATCCATCTTTGCCTTCGGCCTTTAAAGAAATTATGTTTTAGTTCTGGTTTCTTCAACAGATGGCGCCAGTAGCTTATCTCTTGTCCAGGCTTTCTTGTCTTATCTTATCATTATATCTTATCTCGTTCATTTGCGCTTTTGCAGCTTAGGATGATGGTTCGGTAAAACCATCGAAACTAGTCCTGTGAAATTTGAAAATATAACGCTGATTTTTGTTATCTGACTTCTAAAATAACATTAATAAAGTTGTTGAACAGGGTCAGTCATAAAAGACTACCTTGAGGAACGCCATATAGGAAGGAACGGGGTGCCGAAAGGATAGAATTAACTTGTATAGAGAAAGAACGATTAGTGAGGTATGAGTTAATTTATGTGAATAAGTTGAACCGAAAGATCAAATCGCATGAACTTAATACCCATATGTCAAGTGCTATCAAATGCTTTGGCAATATCAAGAGAAAGGGCGCCGGTAGACATTTTGCTACGAAAGCCTTCATGAATAAACTCCACTGTCCTCAGAATCCGGTGCGTTGTTCAGTGCTTTACTCAGAAACCAAATTGCTCATCACTAAGGAATTTTTGTCTCCGGAGAAAATTATTCAGGCGTTTAACTAGCACAAATTCGTAAGTATTTGATAATGAAGACAGGAGGCTGATGAATCCGTAATTTTGAGGATTTCAATGGCACTGGCCAAGTTTTGAAATAGGCACTCTGAGTGCGAGCTTTCAGCTTAGAGGAAAATAGCAGTGCAATAACATATAATTAATTAACATCACTAAGAAAACTGATGGGAAGGTACTTAATCATGCGATTTGAAATAGAGTCCAGTCCAGGTGAATTTCTAGATTTAAGTTTAGCAATGTATTCGCTAGCTTCACTCAGTGTTTCACTCAGTTTTATATACAACACTGAATGAAGCTAGAGAATGCATGGCTAAACTTAAACCTGTCTCTCGTTCATGGAGAGCTTAAAAATTGTTCAACATCATGTTGGAAGGAGTTTGTGTTGTTCACAAAGATTTCTTCATTATGTGGTGGGAATTCTGTTTGGAGACTATTATCAATTAATAGTCTAATTAATTTTTCTTTCTCCGTGTCTGTATGAGCCACCACTGCATCTTTATGATTGTTGTCATTGGTCGTTGAGGACAGAATGTCGTGATTGGGCAAACTGGTCACATGATACCTTAATCTTATTCTGGAGAGTACGAAAGTAGTAACCGGAGGTAACCGGCCGGCGGAAGTGACGTCACAGAAAAGGGGCGTGGCTTGGATTACGTGACCGGAAGTGCCGCCATGTTGACGAGTGGAGTTGAGTGGTTTCGAAGTGGAAGTGTTTGTTTGAAAGTGGAAGTAGGAGTGAATGGAAATTTCAGAATTTAAGTTTTTTGGAAGTTTCGTTTTTATGGTGTGGCAACGATTATTTTTTTAGGTTTTGTGGCAACGAACTCTTGAACCATCTTGGTTCAAGACATCTTGGAATGACATCACTTTTAATTTATTATTTTTAATTATTTGACATGTGATTAATATTATTTTGTTATTTGATTAATTTTTAATACGTCATTAATTTTAACTTTTTAATTATTAACTATTTAGTACATCATTATTTTACTTATTACCTTTAATGAATTTTTGTGGAAATTAATATTATTTTCCCTGAATTTTAAAAGTAACTCCACCGCTGGGATTCGAACTCGCTATCTCTGGGATGGGAGTCTAGCGCTTTACCGCTCGGCTACCCTGTCCCCTTATCAGACTTGTTATTTGAAACTCTCTTTGTTCCTTTGAGTTTTTGCACCATTGATGACATAAGGCTGAAAGTCTGAGCATGCGCTTTGACATGAAAACCGCGTCACACATTTGTTTTTACACGACGGCTAGGATTTCTTTTGGCTTCTTAATCATTATTTTATTCATTGCTGTTTTAAATGTAAGATTTTCCCACGGTTTAATTTTTTTTATTATTAAGATATTTTTAATTGTTTTCAATTTTCATCTCATTCTTACTTTTTTTAAGTTATTAGTTAATTTATTAATTTTTATTTTATTTTTTTCCCTTTCCCAAACATAAATTTTATTTTTAACTTTCGAAAATTGACGTTTACTTCAACAAAAGTGAATTTAAATTTTCTTTTTACTTTTTATCTTGCAAAGTTTATTTTTTTTTATATTTAATTTTCTTTTTGGTTTTACAAAAGTAATATTTATTTTTACGAATTGAATTTTTCCTTTTCACTTTTTTATTTTGCAAAAGTTTTTTTTTTTTTTTTTTCCAAAATTTTTTCCTTTTTGTATTTTTACTTTATTTTAATTTTTTGTTTAACTTTCTTTTTGGTTTTACAAAAGTAATATTTTTATTTACGAATTGAATTTTTCTTTTTCACTTTTTTATTTTGCAAAAGTTTTTTTTTTTTCCCAAAATTTATTCCTTTTCGTATTTTTACTTTATTTTAATTTTTTGTTTAAACTTTTTTTGGTTTTACAAAAGAAATATTTATTTTTCCACATTTAATTTTCCTTTCCGCTTTTTATTTTAAAAAAAGTTGTTACTACATTTTTAACTTAATTTTTTTTACAAAAGTAATATTTAGTTTCATAATTTTAATTTTTTTGAGTTTTTTGTTTACACAAATGTTTTTTTGTTACATTTTTATTTTACCCTTAACTTTTTTCCCTTGTTTTAAATACAATATGATGTTACATTTCCATTTCTCCAAAAGTAAACTTACCTACATTTCTGTGTCTTTGAAATTTTAAGCTGGAATTTACATGCATATAACTTCACTAGATAATATTTTCTGTAACATTAAGCCAATATACACAATGCTCTTTCTATATAGTTTAACTGGAATACTACATTTCTTACTTTTTTTACTACTAAGTTGGAGATACTCAGAACTTTTCCTTCTAATGCATTGTACTAACTATTAATGCCTGTATTAACTTTTTTGGCCAACTATACAAAACTTTGTTGATTCCCTTTTACACGTCTTACTTTTATTCAAAGGATTCACCAAACTATGTCTGACAAATGTAATTTTTACACTTTCCATTTACACATTTACCCTTATATTTAACTTATAAAACATATTCATGCTGTATTTCTGATTCCTTTTTCCCACAATAAATACAGACTTACACATGTTTCTTTATTGTAAGACTTACTAACTTTAAAACAAATCTTACAAGGAGCAATAAATTTTCATGGTATGAAGCCCATTCAAACCAATGCATGGAGCATTTCTACCCAGTTAAGTTTAGATACATACCAATAGTACTTCATTTTTTCTTATTTTACTCTACAGATATTTATACATATATATTCAGAACACTCCCTTTCATTCAGTAAGATTCATTTATACTACTAACACAAATTTTGCTAACTCTTTGAAATATTTTACGAAAATATCTTGTATTTTCTTGCACACATCCTACTTAAATTACCAAACATACACTGAACCTTGATTTTTCCTTCATGTGAAAACGTCACTCGGATTTTTAATATGATTCCACCATTTACTGCAGAACTTTATAAACACTACTCTATTTGAACTTATCACAGCCTAACTCTCTTAACAAGGTACAGAAGATTGAATTATATTTTAACTACAGAGAAGAATATCCACATTGTAATGAATTATTTTAAATTTGAATTATAATCACATTTTGTGAAGGAGAACTTAAAGTCTATAATACACATGGAATTAATATTCAGCCATGGAAATGAAATTTTATTGCCTTTTTCCCAATTTGGAATATAAAAATTTGTTAACTTGGAATATTTTTAACTTATTCATTGTAACTTAACTGAAAAATACTCATATTTCCCATTGTCAATAATTTATTTAGCACTGAACTCTTACAGCCTTTTGAGAACGAAATTTAATTTATCATACCTGACAAATGACTCCTACATAGTTATGATACATTACACGAAATACTGAGTAGAGTTCCAAATAATGATCTAACATAGTAATTAACATAAAAGACCTAACACAAATAATTTTAAGATAGAAATTTCAAACTGACATTGCTTACTAATGAACTTTTACAGCTTTTTTTGACTGACATTTAACTTCTCATAGATAATAAATAAAATTACACACAAATAATTATACAAAATAGGTAATAATGACAGAAAGTCCATATAATGATTTACTATAGTCACCAACTTTAAAAATTTTAACGCATTTCTAATATAAGAAAGACCACACTTTTTTGAAAAGCATTATTTTAATTAAACATTGGAGCCACGCAGTCCTGCGCACATGCATAACATCTTTATTTATCATGAGCATGACACATAATAAGTAAATAAAATTTTCACAAAGTACGAAACACATTTCTCTTTTAACTGAACTGTACTCTTAAGAAAAATGCAGTATGGAATGCTTAGAACACTCAGGGCCACAGTTCCTCATTTCCCCACGCATTGACCAAAATATACATGTACTTTAAAATCAGTTAAACAAATTCAAATGTTAGTATTCAAAGAGGAATACTTCACAAATTAGATGAAAGAAAGGTACACAATGAACTTGAGTGAAAAATACACAAAAGCATGTAAGGACCGAGAAAAAGATGTATTCGTGGAGAACTTTTTTAAGATAAACTTGATCTATTTTTGCACATGGGTTACATTTTGCATTTCAGATTAAGGAAACATTCAAGATAATTCCTGTATAACTAGGGATTTTATTCACACTTGTTAGTACTGTAATTTATTAGAACAGTCACAGACATATAGGACAAGTATGCCATTTCCAAGGAAAACAATTTTCCCAAGCCAGACTTTAACAGTGAAATATAAAAGGGAATAAGAATATCCCATATTTCAAACAAAATTAGTATCTGAGTATGTAAAAACATGAACAAGAAACGAATATTTTTTCTGAAAATGTTCCGAATGGTTTAAGTCAGGACTAGTTTCATGAACAGAGCATGAAAAATAATGATGAATTTTTAATTTTATTTTGTCTGTAGTACATTTACTTATGCTAAAATCTTCCATTTTGGTTGACTGTACTTTACATTCAGACCTAACTTGATAAATCAGAGTGATTTTGTGTTTTAAAGCTTCAAATTCAGAAATACTACAACTCAAAAGCAAAAAGATTAAAACGACAATATACTGCAAGCAAGCGAACGTGATAAATGACTTTTGGGCTGAATTTCATGAATTCATAGATGGGGTGCAAAATTTTAATGCACTGTATATGAACTATTTTTCAAATGTATTACGATCACCAACTTTACATAGACTTTAAGTAAACATTTCATGTTAATTTACCATTTTATCTATGTATTTACTAAATTTTTGCATTTTGTTTATAAATATAAAAACAAAAGGACATAAGAGAACATTTGTTTCTTGAAAATGTCCATAATTTTACCCAACTGTTATTTCTTTCATAGCTTTGAAGTAACCTATTAAACACATAGTTATCTTGTATTGACCAGACAGCCGTTGGTCTTGCCAATGTCTGAGGGAAGTCACAAAGCTAGAGAATATAAGTAATATTTTACCAGTACGGAGAACTTCTTACGGCGTTTTCGATGAAAATTGACCGAATTTAGTAGTTCATTACTAACCTAGGAGCCTTTAACTATTTTTTTTATTCGAAAAAAAAACACATCAGAAATTATCATCAAGATTTTCCATACACATATATTGTACTACTTTTTATGCCATTACATTTCAAATGAAATTTGATTCATTGTCAGATAGTTAAATGTTTGTTATTTTTTCGCATACGAATGCATTTTCGTGTCTCACATACGCTCATTACATATGATTTAACAAAATTACGAACAAGTTAGAAGTTAAATGAATATTTCCTGAAATACTGTAATTTCATTCCGGAAAGTTTACATGAGTACCTTCATTTCGAAACCCCTAATGTTTCTTTTCCTGAATTCAAAGTAAATTTTGAGTGTAGAATTTTCAGTTTTGACAGAAGTTATTTGTAAGTGGCTGTGATGTGTTCGTGTTTTCATAAACCGTTTTTGTGAAACACCCTATTGGTAACCTTTAGAACAGTTTAAATATTACCATTTTTTACCTTACTGCCACTGCAAATCATTGAATTTTCAAATATTTTCCTTTTTTATCGTTTACAGTGCCTCGTAAAGTCTTGAGAACAATTTTTTACTAAATACTTATATCATTCGATTTAATAATTTTGTTACACGTTTGGAAGATTTAACTTCACTATCACGCTAAACCAGAAGTTAAGAAAAGAAATGTAATTGTTATCTTAGTATTCTATGGGGATAGATTAATTTTCTCTGACATTGACGTATTCGTATGTAGATAATAGAGACTTTTAACCCAGCTTAACTTTTCTTAACTTCTGGTTTAGCGTGATAGTGAAGTTAAATCTTAGCGTGATAGTGAAGTTAAATTTTGGGAAGTTGGTGACTATAGTAGATCATTATATGGACTTTCTGTCATTATTACCTATTTTGTATAATTATTTGTGTGTAATTTTATTTATTATCTATGAGAAGTTAAATGTCAGTCAAAAAAAGCTGTAAAAGTTCATTAGTAAGCAATGTCAGTTTGAAATTTCTATCTTAAAATTATTTGTGTTAGGTCTTTTATGTTAATTACTATGTTAGATCATTATTTGGAACTCTACTCAGTATTTCGTGTAATGTATCATAACTATGTAGGAGTCATTTGTCAGGTATGATAAATTAAATTTCGTTCTCAAAAGGCTGTAAGAGTTCAGTGCTAAATAAATTATTGACAATGGGAAATATGAGTATTTTTCAGTTAAGTTACAATGAATAAGTTAAAAATATTCCAAGTTAACAAATTTTTATATTCCAAATTGGGAAAAAGGCGATAAAATTTCATTTCCATGGCTGAATATTAATTCCATGTGTATTATAGACTTTAAGTTCTCCTTCACAAAATGTGATTATAATTCAAATTTAAAATAATTCATTACAATGTGGATATTCTTCTCTGTAGTTAAAATATAATTCAATCTTCTGTACCTTGTTAAGAGAGTTAGGCTGTGATAAGTTCAAATAGAGTAGTGTTTATAAAGTTCTGCAGTAAATGGTGGAATCATATTAAAAATCCGAGTGACGTTTTCACATGAAGGAAAAATCAAGGTTCAGTGTATGTTTGGTAATTTAAGTAGGATGTGTGCAAGAAAATACAAGATATTTTCGTAAAATATTTCAAAGAGTTAGCAAAATTTGTGTTAGTAGTATAAATGAATCTTACTGAATGAAAGGGAGTGTTCTGAATATATATGTATAAATATCTGTAGAGTAAAATAAGAAAAAATGAAGTACTATTGGTATGTATCTAAACTTAACTGGGTAGAAATGCTCCATGCATTGGTTTGAATGGGCTTCATACCATGAAAATTTATTGCTCCTTGTAAGATTTGTTTTAAAGTTAGTAAGTCTTACAATAAAGAAACATGTGTAAGTCTGTATTTATTGTGGGAAAAAGGAATCAGAAATACAGCATGAATATGTTTTATAAGTTAAATATAAGGGTAAATGTGTAAATGGAAAGTGTAAAAATTACATTTGTCAGACATAGTTTGGTGAATCCTTTGAATAAAAGTAAGACGTGTAAAAGGGAATCAACAAAGTTTTGTATAGTTGGCCAAAAAAGTTAATACAGGCATTAATAGTTAGTACAATGCATTAGAAGGAAAAGTTCTGAGTATCTCCAACTTAGTAGTAAAAAAAGTAAGAAATGTAGTATTCCAGTTAAACTATATAGAAAGAGCATTGTGTATATTGGCTTAATGTTACAGAAAATATTATCTAGTGAAGTTATATGCATGTAAATTCCAGCTTAAAATTTCAAAGACACAGAAATGTAGGTAAGTTTACTTTTGGAGAAATGGAAATGTAACATCATATTGTATTTAAAACAAGGGAAAAAAGTTAAGGGTAAAATAAAAATGTAACAAAAAAACATTTGTGTAAACAAAAAACTCAAAAAAATTAAAATTATGAAACTAAATATTACTTTTGTAAAAAAAATTAAGTTAAAAATGTAGTAACAACTTTTTTTAAAATAAAAAGCGGAAAGGAAAATTAAATGTGGAAAAATAAATATTTCTTTTGTAAAACCAAAAAAAGTTTAAACAAAAAATTAAAATAAAGTAAAAATACGAAAAGGAATAAATTTTGGGAAAAAAAAAAACTTTTGCAAAATAAAAAAGTGAAAAAGAAAAATTCAATTCGTAAATAAAAATATTACTTTTGTAAAACCAAAAAGAAAGTTAAACAAAAAATTAAAATAAAGTAAAAATACAAAAAGGAAAAAATTTTCGAAAAAAAAAAAAAAAAAACTTTTGCAAAATAAAAAAGTGAAAAGGAAAAATTCAATTCGTAAAAATAAATATTACTTTTGTAAAACCAAAAAGAAAATTAAATATAAAAAAAAAATAAACTTTGCAAGATAAAAAGTAAAAAGAAAATTTAAATTCACTTTTGTTGAAGTAAACGTCAATTTGCGAAAGTTAAAAATAAAATTTATGTTTGGGAAAGGGAAAAAAATAAAATAAAAATTAATAAATTAACTAATAACTTAAAAAAAGTAAGAATGAGATGAAAATTGAAAACAATTAAAAATATCTTAATAATAAAAAAAATTAAACCGTGGGAAAATCTTACATTTAAAACAGCAATGAATAAAATAATGATTAAGAAGCCAAAAGAAATCCTAGCCGTCGTGTAAAAACAAATGTGTGACGCGGTTTTCATGTCAAAGCGCATGCTCAGACTTTCAGCCTTATGTCATCAATGGTGCAAAAACTCAAAGGAACAAAGAGAATTTCAAATAACAAGTCTGATAAGGGGACAGGGTAGCCAAGCGGTAAAGCGCTAGACTCCCATCCCAGAGATAGCGAGTTCGAATCCCAGCGGTGGAGTTACTTTTAAAATTCAGGGAAAATAATATTAATTTCCACAAAAATTCATTAAAGGTAATAAGTAAAATAATGATGTACTAAATAGTTAATAATTAAAAAGTTAAAATTAATGACGTATTAAAAATTAATCAAATAACAAAATAATATTAATCACATGTCAAATAATTAAAAATAATAAATTAAAAGTGATGTCATTCCAAGATGTCTTGAACCAAGATGGTTCAAGAGTTCGTTGCCACAAAACCTAAAAAAATAATCGTTGCCACACCATAAAAACGAAACTTCCAAAAAACTTAAATTCTGAAATTTCCATTCACTCCTACTTCCACTTTCAAACAAACACTTCCACTTCGAAACCACTCAACTCCACTCGTCAACATGGCGGCACTTCCGGTCACGTAATCCAAGCCACGCCCCTTTTCTGTGACGTCACTTCCGCCGGCCGGTTACCTCCGGTTACTACTTTCGTACTCTCCAGAATAAGATTAAGGTATCATGTGACCAGTTTGCCCAATCACGACATTCTGTCCTCAACGACCAATGACAACAATCATAAAGATGCAGTGGTGGCTCATACAGACACGGAGAAAGAAAAATTAATTAGACTATTAATTGATAATAGTCTCCAAACAGAATTCCCACCACATAATGAAGAAATCTTTGTGAACAACACAAACTCCTTCCAACATGATGTTGAACAGTTTTTAAGCTCTCCATGAACGAGAGACAGGTTTAAGTTTAGCCATGCATTCTCTAGCTTCATTCAGTGTTGTATATAAAACTGAGTGAAACACTGAGTGAAGCTAGCGAATACATTGCTAAACTTAAATCTAGAAATTCACCTGGACTGGACTCTATTTCAAATCGCATGATTAAGTACCTTCCCATCAGTTTTCTTAGTGATGTTAATTAATTATATGTTATTGCACTGCTATTTTCCTCTAAGCTGAAAGCTCGCACTCAGAGTGCCTATTTCAAAACTTGGCCAGTGCCATTGAAATCCTCAAAATTACGGATTCATCAGCCTCCTGTCTTCATTATCAAATACTTACGAATTTGTGCTAGTTAAACGCCTGAATAATTTTCTCCGGAGACAAAAATTCCTTAGTGATGAGCAATTTGGTTTCTGAGTAAAGCACTGAACAACGCACCGGATTCTGAGGACAGTGGAGTTTATTCATGAAGGCTTTCGTAGCAAAATGTCTACCGGCGCCCTTTCTCTTGATATTGCCAAAGCATTTGATAGCACTTGACATATGGGTATTAAGTTCATGCGATTTGATCTTTCGGTTCAACTTATTCACATAAATTAACTCATACCTCACTAATCGTTCTTTCTCTATACAAGTTAATTCTATCCTTTCGGCACCCCGTTCCTTCCTATATGGCGTTCCTCAAGGTAGTCTTTTATGACTGACCCTGTTCAACAACTTTATTAATGTTATTTTAGAAGTCAGATAACAAAAATCAGCGTTATATTTTCAAATTTCACAGGACTAGTTTCGATGGTTTTACCGAACCATCATCCTAAGCTGCAAAAGCGCAAATGAACGAGATAAGATATAATGATAAGATAAGACAAGAAAGCCTGGACAAGAGATAAGCTACTGGCGCCATCTGTTGAAGAAACCAGAACTAAAACATAATTTCTTTAAAGGCCGAAGGCAAAGATGGATTGGAATTAGAGTCGTTAACTAGAACAGAAAGATTTTTAATGTGAAATGCCTCTAGAAAATCCACTTCACCAATGAAAGATGTTTTTTGAATAATTTTGGCTGCAGAAAAATTGAAAGTGTGATTTTCGGACCAGCAATGTTGGGCAACAGAAGACTTCTGTGTTTCCTTTTTCCTAACATATGCCTCATGTTCCTTAACGCGAAGTTTTAAGGCTCTCTTAGTTTGGCCAATGTAAATTAAACCTAACTGAAAAGGAATCTTGTAAATACCCCAAGAATTCATATCCGGAATGGGGTCCTTGAGTATGGAACTCGGAATTTTATTAATAGGAGAATAAACGACCCGAAAGTTAAATTTCTGCAAAATACGTGCAACTTTATAGCTAATTGATGGAAAGATGGGAATGACAAGAGAATCTCCTAAAACAAGAGTGTGCCTTTTGGTGCGTTGAGATTTTTTAACTGCTTGATTAATAATGTTGGGTGAAAAGCCCCTGTCAATAGCTATTGCTTTTAAATAATTTAGTTCTTCGTCAAGGGATAGTTTGGAGGAGTAAACTTGAAGAGCACGGAAAACATAGGAATAAAATGAAGCTAACTTTTGTTTAGTCGGATGACATCATTTGAAGTGTGGTGGAAGGCAAACCGATGAAGGTTTACGGTAAATCGTAGTACTGAAGTTGGATGTGTTTACCTGTGACCAGAATGTCGAGAAACGGAAGAGAATTGCAAGTCTCAGGTTCAAAGTGAACTGAATAGCAGGATCAATGGAATTCATTGTTGAAAGAACTTTATTTAAATCATCTTTATTAACTTCAAACAGGGTAAAAGTATCGTCTACGTAGCGGAACCATGCCGGGAATTTTAAAGTTTCAAACAATTTTGATTCAAAATAATGCATGTAGATATCAGCTAGGATGGGACTGAAGGGCTTCCCATGCCTAATCCCCCAGTTTGCTTGTAATATTTATTTTGGAAAACAAAATGCGTTTTTTTCAAACAGAGTTGAGTGAGAGAAATTAGCTCATCAATTTCGATGCAAGAGAAATGAAATTCGCGAAGTATGGTTTCTAGACATCTTAATGCACCCTTTACTGGAACATTGGTGAATAATGATTTTACATCAAAAGAAACCATGAATAAATTTCTAGGAGAAATGGTTTTAACCTTTTTTACAAACTCTATTGAATTTTTTATGGTGTAAATGTTATTGTTATTGTTATTGTTATTGTTGAAAATCTAGAAACTAAATATTTAGCTAACGGATATGAGGCAGTACCTAAATTTGATACAATAGGACGGAAAGGAATAACACTTTTATGAATTTTGGGAAGAGCATATAATCTGGCACAATTCGCAACAGATGGGATAAGGGAATGTTTTAAGCTGCTTGAAAGAATTTGTGAAGATTTGATCACAGTTTTTATTTTTGACTGGTCCGAAAGTGAAGGATCTTTAGGGATCTTTAGGGATGAAGGATCTTTAGAAGACAAGGTGTGGTTGTGGAATCCGACTCGATGGAAAGGACTCTGTCCGAAACTAAAGTCACCTTGGGATGGTTCGCACACAGTAAAAAACAGGCTGAACGACATCGTGGTTAGGATCCGTAAGTCATCGAAATCTAAGCCTAAAGTCGTTCATTTAACGACTTGGCCATAGTACATAGTGTATATAATGGTAAATTGTATTCGTCCTTTTTGTCTCTAAATTTGTATCTGATTTGATTTGTATTTAGCATTTGATTTGTTACTTACTGAAATTATTGTTTATGTTGTTCGTAATGTAATGTTTATTATTGCACTTTTGCCTTAGTTTTAAGTTTCGCTTCCTGTTCAGGGATTGTACTGCCCGGGATGTGCAGTGCTTGGGAAGGGTTCAGTGTTACGGATTTTGTATTTATTTAGCTATTTTTAGTAGAATTGATTAAAATTGTTTTATATCCCCGTGCAATGCAGCACGAGACTTATTTGAAGAGAAAGCTACGCCGAAAAAGTTAAAATACGGGAGCACGAGCATTTAACATTTAATAAATTGATATCTCATAATTAAGCTCTTTTGCTATCCGGGACAAGCAAAAAAATACCAGAATGTTCTCATGCATGATTGAAAAGCTTATAAAATCCGGATTAAAACATCTCAGTTCAGTTGTTTACTTAGTGCTGTTATTGATTTTAGCGAATTCGCGGTGAAATCGGATTAGCTTTCTCTGTGTTTTGAATTGAGTCTTATTTATATTTTACTAGTTCAAAATATAACTACTGTGAGCTATTGCGATATTGTACGAATACCTCTGAGGAAATTTCAGCATTTGTTTTATTTCTTTGAATAAGAATAAATTTTATTAACCTTTTATCGACTTGTGCATTCAACCATTACGAACCCGTACGCACGCAACAATATACACAGTAACTTAAAATGAAAAGATCGAAAAAATTATGAAAATTTAGTTTTCTAAAAATTTGATCAGAATACAAGACACTTCAGAAGCTTATACCTCACCTAAGAAACATGTCTCACATTACAGTCATTTTAACTCGTTGCAAATAATACACACTTTACGGGATAATTAATATTTTGATTACAGATTTAAGCTAGGGCACTAATGAGGCGCAATAAGAAAATGATCGGAGAAGCAATCTCGTTTTACGCAGTTGCAAACAGCGAACTGAATCGAATTAAAAGTTTCAGATATGCAAACTCACTAGCGGCCGAGCGATAAAGCCGTGGCTGCTGGTAACCATGGTCAAACACACGAGTTCGAGCCCTGGTGATTCGACCTCGGTTTAAATCCCGACGAACAGGCTGATTGCATGAGATTTTTGTGAATACGAGGTAGTTCTCTTAAAAAGTGATCCATCTTTATTTATTTATTTATTTTATTACTAAGAGATCTATCTCTCGGTACTAAAACTGAAGTAAAATTTTCACTTGCTTAAATTTATTTTTCATACTTCGCAGGTTACATTTCTTTCCTCCCCCCCATCTTATGTTACTCTGGAATATTAATGTCTTCCCTTATAATCCTATAACATGTATGTCCGCCTTCCCGGGATTTATTATTTAACGAAATCTCTGTCCAAACATATTATTTGATTCATATTAAGAGTCATCCTCAGTTAATGAAGTGAGGGTCCTTTATTCTTTTTAAATTTTCACAATTTTTTTTTTTTTTTTTTTTTTGTGTGTGTGTGTGTGTGTGTGTGTGTGTGTGTGTGTATGTCTCATATACCAGACTTTTCAGTTGCGCAAAATCTGTTAATTTGAAATGCCTAGTTGCCCGCCTTGCATGTGTTTATACCATCAATAAGGATATATGTTACAAATAAATCTTTATTGTTTATAAACTGTATCGTTGGATTAGATCGACTTTTAATTATGCAGAATTAAAAATCTAATCGAATTATTCATGCATTTTTAGTTTGGCAATTGTAACTATTCATTTACTTCGACTGAAAGTTTAAATTAAGTTATTTATTGTTGGCAAAAATAGAAATTTCTTGACCTAATGAGATTGTCGAAGGAAAAGAATTCTTAAAGCTCAAAAAATCCTGACAGAAAGTTTGCTTTTAGTGATTAAGAATTGCATTTCATTCTCTATTCTTTATGTTTTTTTGTTTCATCTGTAAGAATTTTAATTCATAAGCTTTCTTCGGTTAAATTTAAGTTACATTTATCTTTTTCGAGTGTGTAAAATCAACTGTATTCTCCCCCTCTCTGAAGTTAGTCTTTGAGAGTTAGCAAAATTTGTGTTAGTAGTATAAATGAATCTTACTGAATGAAAGGGAGTGTTATGAATATATATGTATAAATATCTGTAGAGTAAAATAAGAAAAAATGAAGTACTATTGGTATGTATCTAAACTTAACTGGGTAGAAATGCTCCATGCATTGGTTTGAATGGGCTTCATACCATGAAAATTTATTGCTCCTTGTAAGATTTGTTTAAAGTTAGTCTTACAATAAAGAAACATGTGTAAGTCTGTATTTATTGTGGGAAAAAGGAATCAGAAATACAGCATGAATATGTTTTATAAGTTAAATATAAGGGTAAATGTGTATATGGAAAGTGTAAAAATTACATTTGTCAGACATAGTTTGGTGAATCCTTTGAATAAAAGTAAGACGTGTAAAAGGGAATCAACAAAGTTTTGTATAGTTGGCCAAAAAAGTTAATACAGGTATTAATAGTTAGTACAATGCATTAGAAGGAAAAGTTCTGAGTATCTCCAACTTAGTAGTAAAAAAAGTAAGAAATGTAGTATTCCAGTTAAACTATATAGAAAGAGCATTGTGTATATTGGCTTAATGTTACAGAAAATATTATCTAGTGAAGTTATATGCATGTAAATTCCAGCTTAAAATTTCAAAGACACAGAAATGTAGGTAAGTTTACTTTTGGAGAAATGGAAATGTAACATCATATTGTATTTAAAACAAGGGAAAAAAGTTAAGGGTAAAATAAAAATGTAACAAAAAAACATTTGTGTAAACAAAAAACTCAAAAAAATTAAAATTATGAAACTAAATATTACTTTTGTAAAAAAAATTAAGTTAAAAATGTAGTAACAACTTTTTTTAAAATAAAAAGCGGAAAGGAAAATTAAATGTGGAAAAATAAATATTTCTTTTGTAAAACCAAAAAAAGTTTAAACAAAAAATTAAAATAAAGTAAAAATACGAAAAGGAATAAATTTTGGGAAAAAAAAAAACTTTTGCAAAATAAAAAAGTGAAAAAGAAAAATTCAATTCGTAAATAAAAATATTACTTTTGTAAAACCAAAAAGAAAGTTAAACAAAAAATTAAAATAAAGTAAAAATACAAAAAGGAAAAAATTTTGGAAAAAAAAAAAAAAACTTTTGCAAAATAAAAAAGTGAAAAGGAAAAATTCAATTCGTAAAAATAAATATTGCTTTTGTAAAACCAAAAAGAAAATTAAATATAAAAAAAAAATAAACTTTGCAAGATAAAAAGTAAAAAGAAAATTTAAATTCACTTTTGTTGAAGTAAACGTCAATTTGCGAAAGTTAAAAATAAAATTTATGTTTGGGAAAGGGAAAAAAATAAAATAAAAATTAATAAATTAACTAATAACTTAAAAAAAGTAAGAATGAGATGAAAATTGAAAACAATTAAAAATATCTTAATAATAAAAAAAATTAAACCGTGAGAAAATCTTACATTTAAAACAGCAATGAATAAAATAATGATTAAGAAGCCAAAAGAAATCCTAGCCGTCGTGTAAAAACAAATGTGTGACGCGGTTTTCATGTCAAAGCGCATGCTCAGACTTTCAGCCTTATGTCATCAATGGTGCAAAAACTCAAAGGAACAAAGAGAGTTTCAAATAACAAGTCTGATAAGAGGACAGGGTAGCCGAGCGGTAAAGCGCTAGACTCCCATCCCAGAGATAGCGAGTTCGAATCCCAGCGGTGGAGTTACTTTTAAAATTCAGGAAAAATAATATTAATTTCCACAAAAATTCATTAAAGGTAATAAGTAAAATAATGATGTACTAAATAGTTAATAATTAAAAAGTTAAAATTAATGACGTATTAAAAATTAATCAAATAACAATATAATATTAATCACATGTCAAATAATTAAAAATAATAAATTAAAAGTGATGTCATTCCAAGATGTCTTGAACCAAGATGGTTCAAGAGTTCGTTGCCACAAAACCTAAAAAAATAATCGTTGCCACACCATAAAAACGAAACTTTCAAAAAACTTAAATTCTGAAATTTCCATTCACTCCTACTTCCACTTTCAAACAAACACTTCCACTTCGAAACCACTCAACTCCACTCGTCAACATGGCGGCACTTCCGGTCACGTAATCCAAGCCACGCCCCTTTTCTGTGACGTCCCTTCCGCCGGCCGGTTACCTCCGGTTACTACTTACGAAGTAGTAATTTTAAGCCAAGACGCCTAGTTCTTTGCCAAAGTCCCCGCACTTTGTTCTTTTCACGAATTTTGAATCTGAGTTCTTCTGGAAGTGTTGAAAAATTGAGACGAAGGGTGGGTTTGGATACTTCTTTGTAAGTATCAGTTAATGTAGAAGTTAACTGATCACTAACTTAAGTTAACTACCTTTTCATTATCTTCACTGGATTTAATTTCGAGGGAAGGCAAACTTTTATTTTTATGTTTAAACCGAAAATTGTCCCAATTCGTAGAGACGAGTGCCGGAGAATTTTGATTAAAAGATATGTTTGATAGGTTTATATTCTTTTTCTTATTAAAATGCTCTCAGCTTTAAACCTTAATCACGAATAATAATATAAATCCTTTTTATAATGTATTAATAGCTTACAAAAAGCTCAATTAATGACATAGCCACAGTAGTTTTTCTGGATCTAAAATACGTGGCACTGTTTTTTTCTACCCTTGGTTTTTATTATATAAAACTCCGTAACTAGAATACAAAAGAGTGTATGAAAATTGTTTCATTTCCAGAAACAAATTATACGTGATCGCTGGGACTATTTATTTTTTATCTCTGTCGATGAAATATCGATTTCAAGTTGCCATGGAATTTCACTGTTGTGCATTAACTTTCAGAATGACTTTATGCTAAATGTTTTGTTTCATATGTCAGTACATGGTTAAAAATTTATGGGAATTCGATAAAGAAGCATTATCAAATCATCGGAAAATCATTTTTAATATTTTAATCATGCTAACTGTCCGTTCTGAGTTAAGTTTTTGAAATCAAACATTTGCAAACTGAAAAAGGAAACCAAAATCATTCAGGCATTTAAAACAAAGGGGAAAAAAATCTGAAAGATTTCAAATTTTAAATTACGTCCAAATTAGTTACGCTTTTTATCATTTTGTCTGTTACCTTTATTTATTAAATATTACGTTCTTACCACTTAAACTATAAAATTCAGTTTAAGAACAATATCGCAAAATAGTTTTAAATTGAACATATCTTTGGAATTTCCGATATGCAGTCTCACGCGCTGGAGATAAAAATGTTTTTTCTGTACAACTTTGCCATTGCTCGCTTTGAAATCCTTGAGTTTGTTAATCAAAAATTCGTTAAAGTTTTACAAAATATGAAATTGATCATAAAACAAATTTCAAATTTCAAATTTGGGCTTCCACCTGCCCATATTCGCATTAGGATTACGTCATTCAAAATTCAATGGCTCTATGTATCGTTGTTTCATCACAATGCAAGAAATATACATACATTTATGCGGATTTTTCATTATTTAATTTCTACAAATATAATGCAGGACTCTAACATTTGGTGGCAACAGTTTGAAAAGTGAAACGGACATTTATAGTGAACCAACGCAAAAACGAAAACAATAGTCCTACAGGGACAAAGCCCCCTTTGGACTGATAATCAAAGAAATCTCTGGTAATATGGAGGAGATGATTGCAAAAGATAAAAAGAAAAAGAAATTCTGAAAGCTTTCAGATTTTATATTACGCCCAAAGAGCGTTTCTTTTTACGTTTTTTGTGTTACCATTTCGTTATTAAATATCATGTTCTTCGCATTTAAACCACACACATTTCAATTCAACAGCAATATGACAAGATATTAAAAAACAGCATATCTTTAGAATTTCCGATACACAGTCTTGTGCGCTGGAGATAAAAATGTTTTTTCCGTAAAATGTTGCCGTTGCTTACTGTGAAAGCGTTAAGTTTGTTAATCAAAAATCGGTTAAAGTTTTACAAAATTTGAAATAGATAATAAAACACATTCGAAATTCAGATTTCGGGCTTCATGCATTCATGCATTATTTAGTTTTCTTTTTAAATTTAATACATATCGATAATATTTGGTGGCAATAGTTTGAAAAGTGAACCAACGCAGAAAGTGAAACGACGCAAAATGCCGTTTTGAGACTAATAGCCCTTTGGGTGTAACACCCCTTTCGGCTAAAAAGAAAGGAAAAGAAAAGAAAGAAAAAGTCTGAAAGGTTTCAGATTTTATCGGTAACCCAAAATTGTTTGTTAAGGTTTTACGCTGTCGCTGAGCTCGCAGTCTAACGATCTGCTGCTATACTCATTCCTGCAAACCAACTTTCCTTTCCCCTTTTCAGCTTATAGTTACGCGCTTACGCCATGTACAGTTTATGCCATATACGCATTTACGCCGTATAGAGTTTAACAGCAAAAGCACCAAAAGTTTAAAAAATAGGATAGCAGTATATGCATAGTGTCAAGTGTTGGAATATATTTTTCTATGTTTTTCAGTCTTTGCTGAGTTTATCATATTATTGCTCAGTTTTCTTAGAACTCTTTTTTTTTTTTTTTTTTTTTTTTTTTTTTTTTTTTATAATTATCCTTTTGTATGTTGACTTTATTTATTAAAGATCAGTTTCTTCGCACTTACGTCGCAAAAAATTCAGTTCAATAACAAAATCACAAAATATGTTTTAAAAACAAAAAATCTGAAAGCTTTTAGATTTTATATTGCTCGCAAAGGGCATTTTTTACTTTCTTGTACGAAGTAAAGGAAGTATTGTAATCATGAAAAATTCCAAGTATCATATTTCAACGAAAATATCTATTTTGACCGATATGGAATGAAATTTAGCGATGTTTTCGCGTGACATCTCTAGGTACAGACAGAATAAAAGACTCTTTTTCCTCAAACGAATTATAAAACTGATTTAAAATGGATTCAGAAGAGAATTTTTTGTGGCTTTTGTACGTACGTACGTATGTATGTATGTATCTCGCATAACTCAAAACCGAGTGGCTCAGAACGTTGAATTTTTGTATATAGGACTGCTATAACATGCAATTATGCATCTCCCTTTTGGTTGTAATCGGCCTCCCCAAAAGTATATAAATATATATATAAATATACATAGCCACTCTATTACTCGGCTGAATAAGCTCAGTTTTTTTTTTTTTTTTTTTTTTTTTTTACGTTCTTATATGTTGGTAAATTGTGCATTTTTTGATTTAAAAAATGACTGAATTATGTTGTTCTTATCTTCCGATTTTATGATCTTAAGGCTGTTATGCCTTTAGTTAAATCTGCATGCATAGAGAATTAGCAACGATTTAAAAGTTGTTTAAGCCTAAGTCTTTTACCATAGCCGCCATATTTGTTCACATTTGATATTTTGCTGATTAGTGAATTAAGTCTTTCTGCAGCTTCACTGTCTTTTTGCCGAGTGGGACCAAAAAGAAACTTTTAGTTTTGTGCACCGAAAAACCTGCCTTCTTACCTGCTGGCCGAACTGCTTGTTTTTGCGTAGAAACTGTAACTTTAATTTTTTTTTCTTTCAAATTTTAATGAAAATATTTTGAGATTTTATGTAGTTTTGCCTTTCCACGAAGTGAGAAATGAATTAATTGAATTAGAAATATATCTGTAATGAAATTCGAGGAAATATGGTTAAATGAAATGCAGGAAAAAATGCGTATAATTTAATATTCCATACAAGGAAGTCATCTGGTGTACATATCAGATTTTTTTATTGTATTTCCCTTCTTTCAATCCCTAGCTGAACATCATTCACAGAATTCTTCAAAAGATCATTCGTGGAATGAAGAAATCGCTTTGAATATTGAGTTTCGTAAATTTAACGTAATAACTATGTTATAATGAAAACTCTACTTAAAAAAAAAAAAAAAAAAAAAAAAAAAAAAAAGAATATGACTGAAGTTTTTTTTTCTGACGCCTGTTTTAGAGTGCAAAGCATTCTTTCACTTCCTTGTACGAAGTAAAGGAAGTATTGTAATCGCGAAAATATTCGGGTATCATATTTCAACGAAAATATTCATTTTGACCACTATCGAATGCAATTTAACGATGTTTTTGCTTGACATCCGTACGTAAGGCCAGAACAAAGCACTCTTTTACCCAAAACGGGGTGGAAAAAGTATGTAAAATGGATTCAGAAGAGAATTTTTTCGTGATGTTTGTACTTACGTATGTATGTATGTATGTATCTCGCATAACTCAAAAACGAGTAACCTCAGAACGTTGAAATTTTGTATATAGGACTGCTTTAGTTATTATACCTTTAGTTTAATATACCTTTAGTTATTCTGCATGCAATAGCTGTAGAATTATCAACAATTTAAAAGTTGTTTAAGTGCAGCTAAGCTTTATTTTTTTTTACCATAGCAGCCATATTTGTTTACATGTGAAACTTAGCATAATAGTGAATTTAGTCAGTTTCTTTCACTGTTAAAACTCTGTAGTGCCACACTGTAGCTAGCGTGCCGCGGGTTGTCCAGCCCTGGGCTAGATAATGATGTATATTAAGGATTCCAAGAATGTTGTTGTGTTTTAAATTTAGTAAAGTACGCAGTATTGTTGCTATAATTTTTATGTAATTATTACAGAACGAATTGTGTCTCTGATCATAAATAATAGAATAATAGAGGCTGATACTGATATCATAATTAACAGAAAGCGTAATATTATGAATTTACTTCTATTTTCAAGCAGCTTAATCTGAAAAATAAGTTCATTAATTTAAACTACGTCAGGATTCAAAGCATAAAGTAATTAACATTTTTAATAAGAAAATAAGAATTTTGGATATGTCACAAAACATGTGAAAATGTTTAAAATAAAATTTCATAATTTCCATTAAATCTTCTGGTTTTATTTTTTAGATTATAGTTCAGAATCAGAGTTTTTTTCCCTATCCCCTAATTCTTTATTTTTTACATAATTAACTTAAATTTTTTCATATTCCGCTCCCGGCAACAGTCAATTTTGCTATAATTGTGGAGTACTGGTAGTTCACCTGCTTTCGCCTTTCAGTAACTGAATAAGATAGGTACATAAGATTTTCATGTTTTCTCCATCTGGGTGGCATAAATATAAACATCTCTTCTACGAACGCGTCTCTTCTGCGGCAAGAGAGTTCTCAAACATTTTACCATAATTAACTGACCAGTCGTGATTTATACATATATCATGGTAACGTTCATGCATAACCCCTTTTTCCACTGAAATTGATTTCCTTCTTATTATACGTAATTTCATTTCGAATTTACTAACTAAGTAATAAAACAAACAATAATAATAAGGATGATAATAATAATAATAATATTTCTCTATATGTTACATTTTACATGGCAGTTGTCTTTAAAGGCTAGCTAAAATGGATTTAAATTCTCATTTTATAAAAATTAATAAAAAAATATTTCTAATTTCTTTATCTTGCAGAAGCTATTATTATTTTAAATTACCCATTACGATTTACAACTTTACTGTAACTTCTTCTGTTACGTTTTCTTACCAGAAATATAAATCAGTATTTAAGCTGAGAATTTTGGATTTTATGACAGAGCGCGTTTCTGCCTCTCGAGGCCACGTTATTAAGTTTTGCCAGCTCTGATAAGATTGTAATTCTTCGAATTTAGGTTAAAAATAACATGCCGAACAAATATTATTTTAGAAGTCAAACAACAAAAATTAGTGTTATATTTGCAAATATTACTCTGATTTTTTTTTTTTTTTTGTTTGATTTCACAAAAAAAAAAAAAAAAAAAAAAAAAAATGTAATTCTTCAGCTTTGCGTTATTGCTGAGGACATTTAATTGTTACTCTGGTGAGAATTTCTGAGTCAACTTAGAATTTAAACTAAATCGTACCATTTTTGACTTACTGGGCTTAGTTTAAATGTGAATTTGACTGTTACTTTAAGCTACATCGCCGCAAGTTGTAGTAGTTTTGTTAAGCGCAAGAAGTGCGTTTTATGTTCAAATTTTAATAAAAAGTTATTTTAACTTTTAAGTACCTGTCGTTAACTTCAAAAAGGCACTGCGATAATTCACTTCAAACCTGTTAGAAGTCTGATGTTAGTTTATGTTACCAAAACAAGTCAAACTGTGTAATATATATATATATATATATATATATATATATACAGGTAGACAGATATAAAGATTATGCAGTTTGATATATATATATATATATAAACAATATAATGCTCTCGAAATTTTATTCCTGAACTTTACAATTATTTTTTAATTCTGCGCAAACAAATTAAAATGACGAAATTTCAAAATTATAAAATGAAATAAAAAAATACAATTTTAGTCGAAATTCCAGTTGATCATTCATGAATTATACGAACCTCTATTAAACTATTTAACGAATACTGGGCATTGTTTTATCAATCCCATGAAGAAGGCCGGAATTTTATCTTATAATACACCATTATTTCTTGTTCGAAAACAATATACCATGTGTTATCATGATCATTGCCAAAAGCGAAATTCAAAGTCATTATATAAAAAGCAAAGAACGTTAATATAAATAACCCCGCTTATTAATAAAAGAATAAAGACTAATTGTAACTCTTAACATATCTTTTTATCTCTGTTTCACTTAGCTCTGTTTTTAAGGCGTTTTCAACTTTGGACAATGTTACTTTGATGACCTCACCAAATTTCTTTTTTTACTGGAAGGTTAGAGACAGAAATACTACTCTCATCATCACCTTCCACTGTAAGAAGATAGTGATCCAATTTTCGTAGGCTTCACATTCCTTATTTTTCTAACGCTCCAAGTGATTTCATCTTACTCACTGTGGAAGTAAACATAGATGTCGCGCCAATGGGGACAAATGCATCCACCTGATTCTCATTTTTTCTGTTCCGTGATTGGTAGTAAACAGCCATGGGCGGAAGAATGGTGGATTACGTCACGAGGAAAAACACAATTTTCGGTCATGGTCGAATTTTTGATCCATCCATGACTTTCGCACCTGAGTTTTTATTTATTTCTGAAGAATAAATGTGCTGATAAACATTCACCAAAATTTCGCCTTATTTTGAGTTTCGAAGTTATTGATTTACAGTGGAAAAGTTGAATTTATATGATGAAACTATTGGTAAGTATATTAATCCTTGATTACTTGGTATGCATTATTACTTTGTTTGAAAAATATGTAAAGCGATTTGTTTGGGGGATTTATCTTACATTTCAGATTTGGAATGGTAAGTGATTTTATAATATTACTGATATTTACGTATTTCTGAATTGCTTACATTTACTAATTGTAGAAGTTTTGAATTATGCAAATGAATTGTTTATTATATATTTGGAATATGTATTTTGTAATTCAGAAATATTTCGTACTTTATAATATTCACGTGCTTGTTTATAATCTTTTCCAAGAAAATATATTATGAGATTCGTAAAATATTTATTGCCAAAACTAAATTTAAATCTTAGTGTTTTGAACATGCATGTATTTTTAACGCTCTATTTAAGAAGTAAAATAGCAGTCAACTTACGGATGTCCAACTCACAGAAAAATCTTATAGAATATTACTACAGAATTTCTTCAGCAGGAGATTTTAAATTGTTCTGCATCTAAATTTTTCATGTCGCTGAAAATATATCTAGGCTGTATTAAAACAGAAAATTGAATGACGTGTTAGCAAAGAATAGCGAAACTAAATATGGTTATGTCGCATGGATTGTATACTATTGCCTTAGACCAGGGGTAGTCAAACTTTTTATACGTACTGTCCACTATGTAGGGACTAATATATCCTTACAGCCCACGGACTTCGCAGTAACTTAATTTAGCACAACTGCAAAGTAATTTTTTGAGTGAAGTTTAGTTGAAAAATATGTAGCTCAATTTATACATTTATTTATACTTTGCATATATTTATAATAGTCAGAAAATCTATTAAAATAGTGGAAACTGCTTAAATTGAGAAAATGAAAATTAAATGCAAAAATTTTAATTAAGTATTCCTGAGATCCTTGTGGCTGATGGTTAATATATTTGATGTCTGGTTCAATTTTCGTATGGAGCAAAGAAAGATCTACTCTTTCGGAAATATTCAAATTGTTTCCTTCGGAATAATTTAAACCCCTTTTTTACTGGATCAGTTGCTCCAGAATTTCGTGTAAACGAGCGAGTATCCTTTAGAAAGTCCTCCACGTCCCTCCCCTTACGCAGATAGCCCAGTGTGCTTTGCCATAATAAACGAAATCAACCGAACCAAACTCTACAGAATTCTTAATAATTTCTACAAGTTTTTTACCATTAGTAATTAATCATGGACATAGGTAGGGAAAGGTATTAAAATAAGGTGTATAAAATCAAAAAAAAAAAAAAAAAAAAAGCTTGAAAATCTGCAAGACTGTCTTGCAGATTTCTTTGTTCCTGATGAAGAGAGACCTGTATTTGCTTGCCCTCAAAATCGATTGAATGTTTGATTAAATCTATTCCAAAGACAAAGTTATTGCTTTGCTAATTCTTTGTTTGACTTGTGTTTCTCTTCTGTTTCAAAAGAAACTGTGTAAATATATAGAAAGTGATATAGCCGGATAAACACTAAAAAAACACTAAAAAACTAAAACACTAAAACAATGTACAGAAGTAAGCTTTCACGTGTGTATATATGCATACATCCATGTATGTGTAAGTGTGTTTTGATATTCCTTGATCTTCATCATCGGACAAAGACTTCTACCGCCCACCATGAAAGCTTAAATCGCCCACTAACGAGTGGTAGAGGCCAGGTTGACTAACTCTGCCTTAGAAGATGGATCAGCAGTATTTATCTGCGTTGGGCGAAAACTGGAAACCAATATACTTCACTGACCGAAAAATCAAATAATTTTTATTCATTGAATTAGAATTTAATATTTTCGACATAGGTTTAGGATTTTTGAAAATTTGTTTTACTTTTTAGTGGAAATACTTTTAATATATATATATATACTGAAAGTATCAAATATATATATGTAAATATATGAAGGAAAATATTATACTAGAACTAGAATTATACTAGAAATTCAATTAAAAACATGAATATTAAAATATTTTTGACAGTACTTTAATTAGATTTTTAAATTAGTATTTTCTAAATCTCTGTTGCTTTAAAGCTTTTAATACAAATATAATATATAAATATAATAAAATTCTAATTAAAATACTGACTAAAAACATTTTTAATACCCATTGTTTTAATTGAATTTCTGTTCCTTGGAGATGGTATATGAAAAGTTTTTTAATTATAAATTATTGATTTATTACTTTGCAGTTTTAACGCCGCAGGTCATTGGCTTTTTAATTTACACATTACTTATATACAGGGTTTCCCGTAAATGTTGCGGCAAACTGCTAGGGAAGTTAGGGCACATCATAAGTATTAAGAATTGCATAGAAAACCATGCCCAGAAACGTCACTGCACGCCACCAAGAGGTGCTGTGCAAGAGATTGCTAGTGGAGAGTGAGGATTGTCTCATTCGAACGGTAGGCACCATACGAAGAGCATGAATCGCTATACGAACGGAGAGCTTGCAGACATGAACTTAGTGTATGGAACAACTGAGGATAATGGACGGAACGCTGCACGCATTTATCTAGAACGCTTACCCTACAGACATCAACCACATCACAGTTTGTTTGAACATCTGCATCAAAATTTGTGCGACTACGGGCCATTAAGAAGTTGCAGGACAAGTGAGGGCAGGCTACGATCGACTCGCTAGGTCGTTAGGGAAGAAAGTGTGTTGGATACGGTGGAGAATAATCTAAGAACCAGCATACGTGCCATTGCCTCTTGATTAAGAATGTCTCGTTCCAGAGTCCAGCGTGTCTTGAACACCGAGTCTTTCAACGCCTTCCGTCTCCAAAGGGTTCAGTTACTGCTCCCCGATGACCATCCTGAACGTGTGCGTTTCGCACCGTGGTTTCTGCAAGAAAGTGTCCGTGATGTTAATTTCCCAGCTTATGTGTTGTTTACGGACGAGGCCACATTCGATAGGGATGGCGTATTTAATCACCACTGTGGTTTCTTTCCGTTGGTTGTGGTGGCAAAAGTATATGTCACATGTTGTGAAAAAATATGAATATAGTGGCAACTTACCCCAAGACAGGATCCGGGTCAATAGCCCGCCGTGACGAGAGAGTGACAAACACGTGAAAACAGATTTAATTCTTACTTTATTGAATACTACTAATGTTGAAGAGGTATTCTTTTTTTTTTTTTTTTTTGAATCCGTTGTGTCACATGGCGATATGAGGCTTCCTCACTACTTATTTTTCTAAGTGAATCAATGCTTCCACAGAGCCCTTCGAAAACGTGGTATATTGCAGCTCAATCACATGCAAGTGCTCTTCATAGAGATGCCGGGCGAAAAAGTCAAGCCCGGGAAGAAAGAGATCAGCTTAAATTTTGTAGCTAAAGATCAGAAAGAAAACATGCTTCCTTCATACACACAGGGAGACCAAGAAAGCTTGCACGATAAATTCCATAAGTTTGCATTTCACTGCACTATTACCGTCTTTTCCCACGCACTATCTCCATCTCGCACCTTCACAATCTCCTCTTTTCCAAGTGGACAAAATTACCGCTTTTTATAAAGTTCCACAGTTATACTCACAGTTAAGTTTTGCAGTTAATGAAAAAAAATCCAGCGTCAGAAGGCAACCAATCCCAAAATACCTTCAGCTACACAGGAAAACAGAGTGAAGTGGCTAGTTGTCTGATGCAATACTTTCCTCCGCTTACAACAGTTGTCTGATGAAATCCGTTCCTCAGCTTACAACACAAGTTGGTGAAAAAAAGGAAACTGTCACCAATGCAATCTGATGCAAACATCTAATTACTGCCATAACGTTGTAAATAATTAATTCAATGTGACCTCGTCACAACCACAATCAGCATTTGTGGGCTCAAGAAATCGCCCATGGTGTACGGCACCACTTGGCACAACTCTTCAAAGTTAATGTGTGGGCGAGTTTGGTCGGCGACTGCTTAATCGGACCGCACCTTTTACCATTCAGGTTCAATGCCGTGGATTACCTGATCTTTCTGGAGCAGGTTCTTCCCGGCTTGCTTGACGATATTCCACCAAATGTCACGCGCAACATGTGGTTCCAACATGGTGGAGCACATGCTCATTTTGGATTCGATGTTCGTAGCCATTTTGAACAGATCATTCCCGCATCAATGGATTAGGCGTGGTGGACCGGTTCCTTGGACCCCACCCTCACCGGATTTATCAATCCTTGATTTCTTTTGTGGGAAATCATCGAAAGTGTCGTGTGTCACGATCCTGTTGTGTCCGAAATGGATCTTGTGGCAAGAATTGCCTGCGCAGCTGCTTAATCAAAGAAACTCCCGATGTGTTTGAACATGTCCAGCAATCAATAGTCTGTCGGTTAACGCATGTTTTGGGGTCTGATGGTGCAAACTTCGAGCATCCGTTGTAACATTAAACCTGTCGTATGCCATTTATATTTATGTCCAATACATGTTTCAAATTAATCACTCTCTTGTTTTTTCCTTTCCCATCCTCTACCCCTACTACCACTTACCCCTGACATTTCCAAGCATGGGTTCGTATGCAACTCTTAATCCTTATGATGTGCCCTACCTTCCCCAAAAGTTTGTCGCAACATTTACGGGACAACCTGTATATGTTTTAAAAATTAAGCAGTTGGTTCAATTTAATTAATATGGGATACCTGTACTTCATTCTAACAAAATTGTAGTGCGCATAAGACGCTCGTCCGTATGTGAACCAAATATTGCGAATCCTGACTTGCTTTTCTCAATAATAATGTTATTTTGAATCCGGACATGTTTGCCTTGCCAGGTTTCTTCGCTACTCATCTATTACGCCACCGCTAAGCTCCAAATCACTCATTTTATATCATGACATTTCTAGTCGGACAGGATATTTGTGTACCTGCTGCCTAGAACTCCAATGGGTAAAATATCTGAAAGTTCATCGTTCTTAAAGTTAGATATCATCGAGGATCCAAATATGGTACTTACTCCATTTTGCCAATTCTTCAGAAAAAGTGCGTAGAACTAATTCCTAATGCAGTGCTTCCAAAATTTGTGCTTTCATTACAAAAATGGCGCAGCCGCTTTTTGACCCTAGGCGTGGAACTCCCAGTGCAGTTTATTTCCACATCGTTTAACGAATGGATATAAAATGAAAGAGTAAATTGTTCATCTAAACTCTCGATGCAGAGTATCCAGCCAATCTATCACCGTTTAAATAATGAATAAATGAAAAAGGAAACTATTCATCTGAATTCGCAGTCAGGCAAAGGTCGCTGTAACATTGAAATATAGTGTGTCAACAAGTATGGAAATGATTTACAGCGTCATCAAAAGTGGTATTGAGGTGTGATTAATTTCTTCGGTTCTAAATTTATTATTCAAAGTTGTTTCCATCCAGAAAATTAAGTGCCGATATTCCGAAAATGCGTTTTGATGTTACGTGATAAAAGTTTTTCTCCAACAGCATCATTATAAATAACTTGCTCAATACTAAAAGTGCGGTGTTTTCTTATAAAATGATTTTCATTCGATGAATATAAAAAACAAATGTGGCACTGCTTTAGCAAAAAATCAAAATGGATGGACGCTCTAAGCTTCAAGTATATACGCAACTAGTATTTCTACGCATTTACGTCTCAGTGTTCTTATTTCAGTGCCTCTAAAAGTGTTCTGTCATTACATTCTTCGGCCAGTTCTAATTAGGAAGAAATCTACATGGGTTTGTTATTTTGTGTTCACAGTGAATCATGGGAAAAGTCCTGTTTCACCGAAAATTTCAATGCAAGTTTGTGCCGCATTTATAATTAAATCTTTCATCTACGTCTCAGTTTCATTATATATATATCATAATAAAAATTTGATTGGCACAAACATTCGATTTTATGAGAATGAAATGCACGTGAAATAAAGAAGCATGTAATCATTTGTATTTTATTATATTTATTCAATTATTGAAGATATATGGAATATAATAAAGATTACAGTTTAATCTTCGCGTTTAGAGCCTATCCTTTAATTTATTTGAAGTAACAAATTCGTTACATTCTACCATTCCGAGCTGGAGGAAGTCCACCAGCGATCAAAGGATAATATCGCTGAATCTTGGTAGTTTGGTAGTCAGGTTCAAATACGGGTGACCGAGCTGGCTATGCGGGAGTTTTCATGGTATTTTATTCTTCATGTTTAACTTGAATAAGAGTCAGCTTCCCTTAAAAAGTCTTTCCATGAAGTTGTCTCTTCCTTCAGTAGATAGGCCTTGAACACTTTGTTGTTGTTGCCTTGTCCATATTACATGGAACAATGGTTGCCGTATTAAATATTCTTAAAGGATCAGAAATATCTTATGAAATATAACTACAAAGCAAATATGTTACTGAATTAAAAATGAGGTTAGGAAATCACGTAAAAAAGTAAAAATTAAAAGTTTATTTCAATTATAATACCTGCAGTATTATTATAGATTATGATTTGAAACACCATCAATGCTTAGAATGTAGAGTACAGTCTTTTGGTATATGATACATAGTACGCATTTCTCCTCATAGAAAATCAGCGAATGTGTGCTTTGCCATAATACAAATAATCAAATTAAATCCAATCAAGACTTGAGGTTGTGAAAAGAAAAATCCTTACTTATATACCTACTGAAGCAAGCAAAGATCTTGCTCAAAGTAAAGAAATATTAAATCTTAAAATTTACTCTAGTTTTGCAGGACAGATGTCTCCATTTTTAGAAAATATGAATCAAGTCACTTCTCTTCAAAAATTAAAAATATTCTATTAAATACTTAAGAAGCGGTGGGGACTAGAGTCAGATTCTTTTGAAATACATCCTTTGTCAGAAAAGTTCCAGGACAAAAGTCGTAAAAAATAGAAAATCGCATTTATCAAGTAATGATCCTAGCTGCTATCAAAGTAGTCCTTTGGTTACCTATACACAACTGCCAACGTTTCTGTAGGTCTTGTAAGCAAACAGAGAAATCAGAGGCGTAGCTAGGGTTTTCAGCGCCCGGGGACAATTGAAGAATTTCCGCCTCTTTCTGTGTGCCAAGAATGGAAAACATTTCATTTTAAAATTTCTTAACATCAAATTTGCGCCCCCTGGATGGTGCGCCCGGGGACAGATGTCCCCCCTTGCCCCACCCTAGCTACGCCACTGAGAGAAATCTTTAATTGCGATGCTTGCAATCTCATTTGTCACAGTCCGTTGGATGTCTGCAATAATCTTGATGAAGCTTTCCTTTTAGTCACCTTTTCACCCACGGAAACAAGAAAAAATCACAATAATCTTTGACACAAATGTAAAATCGCACTTGGCTCTATCCAATAGTTCAGCAGGAAACCTTTGTCTTTCCTCTTTCTGTCCATCTGTTAGTGAATGAGAGACGATTCTTGCATTAAGTTTCTGTTTCCCTAAATCTGCGCGTAAAATCTTGTGACACACATCACAATTCAAATTCAGTTCTACTAATATCGTACGCAAAGTCACATGACTGTCTTCTTGCAATAACTGCCGTACACATCCACGTTTATATCGGTATGTGCTATAGACTGGGATCGTCTTGCACTCAATCTTTGTCTTCACGAAACCTTTTACGCCACTCGAAAACACGACTTTTTGAAAATGCCTTGCCTGCATATGCTTGCTTAATCATGTTCCACGTTTCAGTAGGTGTTTTTCCGAACTTAACGCAGAACTTAATGTTCACTCTTTGCCTCATAATCAGCACCATTGCGACAACAATCCGAACAATGTGTTGCCAAACGCAGCCCTGCCACTTAGTAAGTTTGCGCGAAAACATGGCCAAGGTCATGTCAGTAAAAATACATATCAGGTAACATAAAAACAACATTTGTTCCTTTTTAGTACTGCAAGCTCAGAAGTAAAAAGAAAATTGTCCTGGAACTTTTCTGACAAAGGATGTACGTAAAACTTTATATTAAAGGCAATTTTTCCTAATATTAAAATTCAAACTGACATGTTGCTGCGCTATTTTTAATGCTATTTCGCTTTCCTCATTGAAGGTCAATTGTAAAGTGTGTTTGGCAATTAAAAAAATCCCTCGCGACTTATTAATTGTTCATTAAAATTTTTTTTGGATTGTGTAACAGGAAAATTTGCTTCTGCTTAGTAAAACATTTTATCAATGCCTTTATATAGATCATACATTTTTGACATATCTACAGTTTTAATTTACCACTAGTTTTTGTGTCATTTGATTTTAGATCATCAGTTTATCCTTTTGATCAGTATTATATGATGATTAAGCATTAAGAATATGATGTATTATTGTTGAGCTTTTTTAAGATGACGGCTTTTTTTTTGGGGGGGGATAAAGAGCGCTGTTTGGGTCGGATGCAACAACATAGTGAAATTTAGGATGCCCTGAAAGAGTATTCCTCATTCTCTTTCAGAAAAATAATTGAAAATGTAAATACTTGGCCGTGTGGGCAATTTAGTGTCAGTGTGTGTCGCATAATATTTCTTTCGGCTATTGGTCAGCCGTAGTCTCCTGAGCCTGGCTTCCTGTATATACGACCTCTGTCTCATCCATTGATCCCAATACTTTCTGACAGCAAAGTCAGAACGGCCTAAGTGGCAGGCTATTCACCGACTTGACCGCTTGCCTTCTGTTCATCCCAATGACTCTTTCGCTCTCAGTCTCTAACAGCTGATCATATTGTCTTTGCAATATGATATCAGAGTACGGTGTAACTGCATCTTAAGCGGAAAAGTGTTCCTCTACAACAATTTTAAAACAGGCAAGATGGCTCTGCGTGCTCTTTCTTCTCCAGTGGAGAACAAAGTTCAGTGCTCTTTGGCGGCAATATACAATGCATAATCATGTAATTTGCATATACGCCGGCACGGACTTTCATGCCCAGTTTCATTACGATCAGACAATAACTTGTTGGTGCACAAATTCTTATGACTACGTAATAACACTTACTATAACTGTTTCAGACTACGTAATAGCAAGTTAATCACTCACTGATTAATAATTACTTTAAACCACATTACGCAGTCATTAATTAACATTACATTAAGCTAAGAACCATTGTACAGTCACTAATCAATAGCTATTTTAGACCAAATATCTACATGTTACTTAATAGTCCAACAGAGTAAGATCTTATTAGTAATTTTAGGTCAACTGGTAACCTCCGTTTTTAAATGTTGACTTATAAAAAATAAAATCAAAAACATGTACTTATTTGGCCCTTTAATAGAAATCGATAATTTGATGTATTTTAAATTGTCGTCACCACTATATGTTATTAATAAAGTATGCAGTTATGAAAATTAAGTATTTGCGCAATTAAATCCTTTATTGTTCATAACAACTAAACCTGCATTCATTCGAATTTTTCAATGCATATTTTTTCCCCATAGATTCTTTGTATAAGCCTTAGATTTAAATGATTCATCTTACAGTCATGGTGAATTATTGACAAGAGGTTGATAAGTGGAGCAGATTTCTTAAATAACTTTGTGATCTCATCTGCTTGGTTAACAATGCAATAAAACGAAAACACGTGCTTTGACTGCAGAATGTTTGTAACTGGTAAGGCATAAAAGTTAAAAAATCTTTTAATAGATTTCTTATTTATTTGTTTATTTGCTGTATGATGTTTTCTTTTGTGCTGTTTCAATCTCAGAGCGAGCTTTTAAATATCACTGCGTATAATTTGGATTATAATACGAGGAAACTACGATATATGAATCTTATACTATAAAGTATTTCTCCCACTTTCCTTTCGTGGTGTAGTGGCTCTGCATGCTGGACCGGTATTCCAGAGGTCCGTGGTTCGATTCCCGGCGAAAGCGGTTGCTAATTTTTTTTTTTCTCTCCGACTTCCAAAAATCCTAATGTCTCTACAGTGGCGCCCGAACTAAAAGGGTGTTGGATGAGGATATTCCCCTAAAAACCCCAGTCGCCCTTTAAAAGGGGGAGTATATAAGGTATTTCTCCCGCCTTCCTAGCGTGCGTTCGTGGTGTAGTGGTCAGCACACTGTAACAACTATATTTCAGAAGTCCGTGGTTCGATTCCCGGCGAAGGCGATTGCTAATTTTTCAATTCTCCTGCTTCCAGAAAAAAAAAAAAAAAAAAAAAAAAACCCTAATGTCTCTACAATACATGCAACTTCTAACCTAAAAAGGAAACAAAAAAGGTTTAGTACATTCAAAGATATGCTTTACGGAACTTTTAACTGGTGCCTTTGGATCCCAAATATCCAAGAATTTCGCAAAGTTTCGCAAGGACTTTTCAAAGTAATTGGGTTTATTACTTCACCATTTTATTATGAAAACTATTATAAAATGGTAATGCTATTTCTTATTATCATGTGAGCTGTCATTTATGTCAGCTGTTAGCATTTCTCTTTCATTTGACAATAATAAATTTAATGAAATATTTGCATCTTCATCAAATGAAGTTTTCTCGCTTCGGCTATGATTCTCTAATTACTGTTTATGTTGTAAGCAGAAGTAAGGTAACGGCTATTAAAAAATTTCGAAGTATAAATTTGTACCTTCGTTGTTGTCGAATACACCGTTCTGCTATAAATACACACTGTGTCTATCTAATGTGCTTTATTAAAGCAACCATCGGTGGCAGATATATATTTTCAATTACCAGTAATTCTATATAATTACAATAATTCCAGTGAAAAGTTAAGTTTTCGGGATTTTTACAATACTGGTTTCTTTAACCCTCTGACCGTCACGGGTTTCGCTAAGAAAGCCCAAATTTCCGCAAACTGCCATGAGAAAGAAGTTTTTTTTTTTTTTTTTTTTTAATAATTTTAATTTCAAAAGACTCTTAGTACTTTTTTTTTTACTTGCGTGTTTTGCCCTTTGGCACTACAACAAAGGGCGGGATGCCCCCTGCAGGTCTTTTATAAGGAAAACTGGTCGTATCCATGTTCCACATGCGGCCGAGCGGTAAAGTTGCTGAACACTGGTAGTTCGGTCCGAGGTTCGAATCCCGCGAACGGGCTGGCTTCATGGGCGTTTTCGTAGTTTTCCTCATGTGTAACGTGTATATGAGCCAGTTTTTCTTAGAAAGTCCTCCACGAAGGCATCCCTCCCTTTAGGCAGATAGCCCTAGTGTGCTTTGCCATAATCACACACACACCATGTTACACATAGGGGAAATCATGAAAACGCTCATGCAATCAGCCCGTTCGCCGAGACTCGAACCCGAACTACCAGTGTTCAGCGGCTTTTACCGCTCGGCCGCTGGCGGACCCTCTTAATACTTTAAAACTGGATTTATACACTTTTAATATATTTCCTTAATTTATTGAACATATTTCAAAATGCATTTATTTTACATTTTTACAGACATCACAAAAAATGTTCTAGGCCGTATATACGCGGCCTTGCCGGCCAGAGGGTTTTAAATAGGAAAAGACTGGAACATGCATATTTGTACACCAACGGTAGTGAAAATAAAGGCCAGGTACAGACTTTTGTGGACACGGAGTATAACTCTTTGGTTTATATTTGCTATGGTTAATAGATGTCCAGGATTAGCCAAGCAAGCTTGTATTTGTAACTTTCTCAAGCACTGGAAAAAATTCCTAATTTTTACATAAGTGGTTATAGAAACTGAGAAAGAAAAGTTATTTATAGTTGGATTCACAAAATCATGTGGATGATTTTGCAAAGACTAGAAGACATTTCCTGTTAAAATTGGGTAAATTTTGGGATCTTGAAAACTTGATTAGTGATTTCGTAAAATGCAATGACAATTTTGGTCAGGACGCTTTTCGAATTGTGTGTTTTCTGTACCGATTTCAACATCTGTGTTTACCCGAATTAATGATCTAAAGTGCTCAAAAATCTACCTGACATTCTTTATTTTACTAAATATGGCAACAAAAAATACAGTTGCTATGAAAAGTTAAATATAATTTTTAAAATTTTTCTTATTATGTAAGCTAATGTCACGTAAACTGCACATTGAGCAATGTAAAATTCTCACATATATAAAAGTACTAAATCAAAGAGAACAATAATATTTCTTCTTACTTTAAATCGTAAGTCGCTACTAATTACCTAAAATACACTGTAATAGAAACTGTGTTTGCTTACGTTTTTTGAAGTAACTGACTTCAGATGTACATTAATTAAAAATTATTCGAACTTTAATATAGCTCAAACAAGGTAGGACACTTTCTTAATATCCGTTATGCGTCCTTGATTATCTTTTTAAAACATAACAGTAATACGTAGTTATTTTGATAATATCATTTTGTAACCTAAGATATGTATAAATGGTTCAAACGTAAAGCTGGGAAGACATAAATCCTAATGATGATAGCATATCTGGCATGTTAATAGTTAAAGAGATAAGCGTTGCAGAAAACATTCAAATATTCTGCAAAATCATACTTTAGTATTAACTGATTATCCGAGTTTCAGTTACCCACAGTTAAATTCAGGCAAAATAAATTTTTAATTAAAATAATATATCGTTTTTATTGCATTCCGGCCTTTTCTGATAATTCCTCATTCATGTGTTCCTTGATTGTGAATCCCTAGAGGAAATCAATCAGCATTGTTCAGTTCTTCTGGTAACTGGAGGCCTTAATATCGCTGCCTTCTCAAGGGCAAAGGAAATTTTACGAAACTAGCTTAAGACCCTCAAATAAAGGCCTCAACTTTTTAAGTCTCTTAATGGCCTCCTGGCCATATTCATTGTGTTTCAAAATGTTTACATGTAACGAAATCTCTAACAATTATCCCGAAATAAGACTTATAAGCATCGCAAATCTTTTCATTTGCTTTCATTAATTATTATTATTATTATTATTATTGCTACTCTTATCTTCATAAATTTACCTCGGACGTTGCAAACTGAGTCAGCCTGGTGCTGGTAGCCTCAAAACCGCATTTTGTTCACAAAAATTTGTTATACATATCTCATAAGCTGTTCATAAGACATACACTAACAGAAACGGGAAGTAAATCAAATATAACTGTGTATAGTCCTGCCTTTTCTTCAGCTCAGAACTATCAGATGCTAGTGTTGCTGAAGCAGCGCGGAATTAAAGAATAAAAATTTGGAAAAGTCGTTCTACTTATGGCAAAAGCAGAATTTAAAAATTGAAATGAATTTTTCCCATACTTACTAAAAATAAGATATTGGAAAATAACACAATAAAAATCATGTTATACAATGCAAGAATCCCAGACATACAAGATTCAAACAGTGAATGAAATAAATATTTTAACAATTCAAATAGATTTTATTGTTTTTAGTTAGTGTTAAACTCCTATTTGTTACAGATAAAGATTTGAAAACGTGCGTACATTGTCCCCAATCGAGGATGAATAAAGATAATTATTAAAAATGTACAGTGTCTCAAAAAAGTGATGGGACACTTGTGCTTTACAAAAGGAAACTGCAATAAAATAAATTTAAAAAACATGTAAAATTTTTTGTCGGTGTGTTTCATACTTAAATTTAGTAACAATTATTACATAACATACATTTTCTCAAAATATTAATTTAATAAAAATACAATTGTTTAGAACGGAGCAGAAAATGGCTCACTTAAGTGATGGGACACTACGTATTATGCAACAAAAATCGTCTGAAGTAAGCAATAAAAATATCTTTTGGGGTATTTATTTTTACTCAAAAGCAATTGCCAATAATTTATAAAATCGTCTGCAGTATTTCTCTCCAGTTTGTTTTGGAATTTTTGTGTTTTTTAGCTCTGTGCAGCCATGAATGCTAAACGAAAAGAAACTTTGCCTGGAATTCGAAAATTAGTTATTAATTTGCATATTGAACGTGGAAAATCTATTAGAGAAACTACTGAAACAGTTAACTTCAGTCATTCAACAGTTTTCAATATCATTAAACGATATAAAAAGAATCATATGATTCAGGATAAAAGAAGACCTGGCCGACCATCAAAGCTATCCAATGGAATAAAGCGAATTATCGTTCGAAATATTTAAAAAAAATCCAAGAATGAGTGCTCCTAAAGTTGCTGCTGATTTACAAGCATTATATGGAGTAATAGTTAATTCTGAGACTATTAGAAGAGTAATTCGATCTACTGGATATCACGGTAAAGCAGTCAGGAAAAAATTCTTCGTAAGTGAAAAGAATAGAAAACTCAGACTGGCTTTCGCAAAATCCAACATAAGAATTATGATTACCGGAATGAAGTTATATTTGCTGATGAGAGTAAATTTAATATATTTGGTTCTGACGGTAGAATCTTGGTGTGGAGAAAACCCAGGGAAGAATTTCGCAAACAGAACTTGGTACCAACAGTAAAACATGGTGGAGGAGGAGTTATGGTATTGGGGTGTATGTCGTCCGCTGGAGTTGGTAATCTTGTTTTTATTGACAGTATAATGGATGAGTACAAGTATATTGACATTTTAAATCAAAATTTGAAATCTTCAGCACGAAAATTGAACCTTCATAACGATTTTAAATTCTACCAGGACAATGACCCCAAGCACAGTGCTTTGAACGTTAGACTCTGGCTGCTGTATAACTGTCCTGAAATAATAAAAACACCCCCACAATCTCCACAATTAAATCCCATAGAGAATATTTGGCAAGAATTGGAATCAAGAATTCGCAAACACACCTTTTCTTCAAAACAACAATTAAAATCGGTGCTTCAAGAAGAATGGGGTAAAATCACTCCAGAAATCACAAAAAAATTAGTCGAATTCATCCCAAGAAGATTAAATCATGTTTTAAAAGTAAAAGGAAATCCAACAAAATATTAAAACCTTTTAAAAAGTAAAATTTTTGGATAAATATTTGATGGAAAAGTAAGTGTCCCATCACTTAAGTGAGCCATTTTCTGCTCCGTTCTAAACAATTGTATTTTTATTAAATTAATATTTTAATATTTTGAGAAAATATATGTTATGTAATAATTGTTACTAAATTTAAGTATGAAACACACCCACAAAAAATTTTACATGTTTTTTAAATTTATTTTATTGCAGTTTCCTTTTGTAAAGCACAAGTGTCCCATCACTTTTTTGAGACACTGTACGTTACTCATCAGCCGAAAAAAGTATATAATTTAGAAAGTTATTTTACCTGTATTTCTTAATAATACATTGCAATAAATATTCTTTTATTCTGTAATAGATAAAATATTCTTTATAACATACCATATCTCATAACATGCTGATTTCTGGAAAAAAAAAAAAAAAAAAAAAAAAAAAAAACTTTTTCATCTGCGTTATAGTTAAAATTGAACAGTGATAATGAAATTTTGTAGTAATATGCAAACTGAGAAACTCTTCATATATATTTCTTTCTTCTTTTTCTTTTCCCACTTATTTAAAAATTTCATTCAAAAGCTATATGATTTTTAACATTCTCATATTTTCTTCTTATACTATTTATACAGTGTCTCACAAAAGTGTTCTCACACTTTAAGAATTTGCAGAAAAAGCGCTGTAACCCGGAATTGAATTCGAATATAAAGCCCAATATTTTTTCATATCATCTCCATGTGATTTTAAATAAAACCAAACTTTTAAATTTTTTATACTGACTTGTGTTCTTTTTCTAAAATTGAAAATGTAAGGAGGCATAGGTAAAATACGCCACAAAAATGATTGTACACCGAAACATTTTCGTAAAATTTCATAAATAAAATTATCGTCTACCACTTTTCTTTATTTTTTGCATTTTGGTGACGTTTAAACAATCGTTTGACTTTATGTTCTGTAATTATTAAAATATTTTCATTGCAAAATATCAATTTTTATTAATGAATAGAGCAATATTTCACTGAAACTCGTAAGCGTACGAACACTTTTGTGACCTACTATATTCGAAAAGGAATGCAGAAACGAACAGCAAAATTTTTTAACTGAAATTCTTTTTGATCTGAATTTTATTTTTCTTCAACGTCTTGATTCGGTAATAATAGATATTATGTTTATTTAATAATTCAAAATTTTGAATTGAACTTTTATTAAAAAGGAAACTTTTTCCTAATCCTAATTTCGGAATGTCAACATTTTTTTAATTGCATTAAATAGGGACTAGCAGTTAGAATATAAAGGTAAACCAAATTAAAATTTTTGTTACCGTTGCCAACAACTACTTTTCTAATCATATTTCATTTCGATTGTTTACATAAGCATTTGTAAAACAATGCTTCTACATTTCCACGCTGTTTCTCACCGTTCTTGAGTTTCTCTTTACTATGCTGTACGCCTTTTCTTACGGAAGCCACCTACTAGGAAACCGGTTTTAGCCAGGTGTTTGGAGGTAGCTATGCATGGTTTGCGAAATAGTAAAAAAAGAAATCGCGTTTTCAAAAGGCTCGTGCTTTCTATTAATATTTTGGCAACACCTGCTGTCACCGTTCATTATGTTTTTAATTTTTTTTAATACCTATTTTTAAGTAACTTCATCACGCATGAGCATTAAATGGTAAAAGAGTCTAATAACATGTTATTAAGGTTTTGGTGAAAGAAATAACTTATTTCAGATTTCGTGTCTGGCATTTGAAGCTTGTTTATTTCAATAATAAAACATGGATAAGATTCCTTTTTTACTCTCCATTTAACTAAAAGTGGAAGTAACTAAACATTTTTTTTTTTCAAAGTAATGAACAGAAATCGAAGCATAAAGGTAAAATTTATAGTTGGTAAAATATTTTTCAAATAATCTCTAATGCTTTAAAAAAACAGAATGTCCTGTTGTCAACGCAACCAGTCTGCAACAACAAAAACATTATTTTTAATATATTCAAAATATGCTCATAACTATTATCACGAAGCAATTGTAAAGGTAATGAGAATTTTGTTTTCACATACTCTGAGGTCAAATAATATTGAGAAGGTAGTTTCTTATTAATATAAAGAATTTTCAAGATTCTTACAAATGTAAAAGAGAAAATAATTATTTAATATTTACTGGATAACTGATGTTGGGGAACTATCATCACCAGTTTTGTTTTTATCGAAAAGCTAAATTAAATTACTTAATACATAAAAATATTATGTATGATTTACTATATATATCATACACATTTTTTATATTTATAAATAATTGTATATGTAAGGTAAAGAATAAATAAAATTAAATTAAAACTTTAATTTACAATAACCCCTTAAGTCATTTTTAATTTGGTTATCCCATTTTCTATCCTAAAAGTAGTCTCATGCTTAAAATATTTCCCTCTGAAATGCGTCATTTCAAAATTAATTCGTGTCTTATACTCTTTACATAATACTCGCGACGCATATACTTAACATGAAGTAGACAGTTTTTAAGCCAATAAGGATAAATTTTGCAAGCCAAAATCTTAATTAACCAATAGAAATACATTGGAAATATAACATCATTGACATTCAGACTGTAATCTTAGCCTTTCTCTCTTGGTTTTCTGTTCTGCTGGAATGTTTTCCTCCGCTTCTGTATTTTACTTCAGGTAAGTTATAAGAACAAGAAAAAGACAAATGTAACTTTTAATGAATGGGCGTGTTTTGTGCTAAGCTCTGAATTTTAAATTCAAGACTGTTTTATGAAGAATAAAAATGTCTCCAATCGGACAATAAATAAATATGTAATTTACTGCAATTACATATTTGTGCAACAGCTACATCTAAATCATCCCCATTAAAATTTTTTAAAATTTTTATTAAATATACAAATGCCATGCAATAAAAAAATTTTTAAATCTTTTAAAATGCCTTATAATCAAAGCTATATACAAATTTACAAAAGAGCAAAGTTCTAAACTTATAAATAACACAAAAATATACCGAAATAAGAATTCTACTGTGTAAAAATATACAAAGGAATAACAATAAAAAACTAATTCAGACGAATAAAAAGAATCAAGACGGATAATATCTTTCTCAAAAGGACAGCATAATCGGTCCTTGTCCGGCCGTTTTTCTGAAACTGACACTAGATGAATTTAAACCAACGGACCTAGTTAAACATTTTATGAAGCTGTTTATTATTTCTTTTCCTTCAAATTTCTTATTTTTGGTATGTTCTGCTAGTAATAAACAATTTTAATAAATCTAAAAAATAACAGATTTTATTTATTAAATTTCTTAACATTGAAGCTTTAAAAAAAATTATAAAAAAATAAAAAGTCTGATGTGAACAGAATTATTCTAACTTAATGGGCTATAAATTAGAATTCGACTTTTTTTTTTTTTTTTTTTTAAATTTTATGTTTTGTGACGAAATTGCGTCATTTTGAGACATAATGGGCTATAGGAAAGCGAGATTTAATAAAGCCCATTATTTACACACTCCATTTTCACATCGTCATGAAACGTAAGCACAAAGTCATCTCTCAAGACAAGTTGGAAATAACATCAAAAATTGCAAAATTTGAAAATAAATATCCCGATCAATTTTTGTCGTACCGGAATCAAACTTCTTTAATTGGAGGGATATGACTACGACAAGCGATTGCGAACAAAAAAGCCGGGTAAGGATTTCTAAGCCGGGCAAGGGGGTGGGTATATACATTCTTGGTAAAAAAATAAGCAACAAAGGCAAGATACGGGATAAAACATAAATGCTATTTAATGGATATGCGTGAAATTGATTCAAAAGGTTGGTGTGGCTTACTAGGCCATATAGTCGACAATAAAGCAAAGACATGCATCGCGAAAGAACAAATGGGTGGAAAGAGTGTTCAATGGAAACATCAAACTAATAACGTGTATGATACCCTCCATCTGGAATGCATGCTGTTTAACAATGGCGAGACAAGCTGGCAATAGCGTTATTAATCGCTTGTTGTGCGGTAGTAGCGTCCATTACTGTGATAATACATATGGAACTTGTGGAGGGTGCCTGGCGGCACACTGCGACCTGCTATTTGTCGTCCCAATATGTCCCACACATGCTCTATGGGATTCAGGTTCGGTGATCTAGCAGGCTATGGCAGGTATGGAATGGCTTCACTTTCCAAATAATTCCACAGCACTCGAATTCTATGTAGGCGGGCGCTATAAATATCGCGTCGGTACCCATTGCAGCGATAAAAGGACGCATGAGAGGATATACAATTTCGTCGCAATGGACAGCTGTGACGGAAACACCAGCAATCACATCTATGTGGCCGTTCGTTGCTATCCCAGACCATACAAGTAAGCCCCTTTCTCTGTAATAGTCTGTTTCGACGATGTTTGGAACACAATAGTCTCTGATTCTCGCCTGTCATTGCCTTTCGGGAATTGTTCTAAATGTTAAATCGAGACTCATTCTTAAAGAGTACGTGGTCCTACTGCTCTAGTGTCCAACTGTGATGTTCGCAGGCTCAATTCAACCGTGTTCTGACATGAGATGGGGACAAAGAAACATAAACCACAGGACGTCAGGCGTACAGTCCACCTTCATGCAGTCGACGCGATACGGTTTTGAAAGATATGAACTGTTCTGCAGCAGCAGAGAGATGTGACACCAGCTGTCATGCTGTTAAGTGGTTTACGACATCTTGCACATAACAACAAGAAGCGATTGTCTCCGTTGGGGTAATCCTCCGGCGTCCAGACCCACGTCTTCTATAGGGATTTTGATCCTTTTGGTAACGATTCCACAGTCTATTGCACAGTCATGATTCCACAGTCATGATTTTTTTTCTTCAACGAAAAGTTGGTTAATTTTTTATTAGGATAATTAATATTTGTTTTAAGGGATATAGCTTATTTCATTGTAGTTTTTTTTCTCTTGAAAATATAGATAAAATATCATTAATTATACTTTGCTTTTCAGAATTTTTTGCTCATTTCACTGTCTTTAAGATATTGAAAAGTTTTGAGTGATTTTTTTAGGAAACAAAGTTCTTAACCTCCTTTATACCATTTGAGTTCTTAAGATTTTGCAAAGGGAAGTTGGTTAATTTATTTATTAGGATATTAATATTTGTATTAATGGATATTGCTTATTTCATCGTAATTTTGTTATACGTAATAACTTTTTTTATGAAGTTATTCTGCAGAGTAAAATTCTAAGCAGTTTTTAAATTTAACGTTTGGTGTTCCCTTCAGCCATTTTTCCGGTACATTTAAAAGCCAGACGAAGGCTGGCAGCGAAGCTGCTAGTTGGCAATAAAAAGGTAGGTGCCAGATACATGTTATAGTAGTCCCATAGTCAAATTCCAACGATCTACGGCTAATCGCTTTTCAGTTATGTGAGATACATACATTCATATATGCACATTCAGCTCTCTCGCAACAGCGGATAGTTTCCCTCAAGCTTGCAACATTCCGACAGGTCATTGTGACTCCACACGTCCTTCCATCATTGTGAAAATGGTGTCTTCGGCTCATGCTTTCCGCTTTGGCTGTCTTGGATTACACGGAACTATCGCTGCTTCCGAAATAAAGCATAGATCCGGCAAGCCCTTTTCTAAGGCGTTGTGGTGGGACTCCGAGATTACATTTCATGCTAATTTTGGTTGTCTATTTGCATTTGGCGATGCAACCTCTACCTCATAAAATGTAAAATGTATGTTTCAATTCCCCTTTTTACAGTCGCACCTTTTAACGTTTTCTGTATATTTTTTGAGCAAGAGTGTGATATATATACTTTTGGTTTTGCCAATCTCTACACATAATAAAAGAAAGAGTCTTGTGTGTCAGTGTGTCTTTCGTTTGCGCTGTGCGTAAGCTAATAGACCCACGGCTACGAAATTTGGTACATAGGTGCATCTAGACAAGAGCCAGTGCACTTCGAAGCGGTTTTTTTTCGAAATTCGAATTCGAATTTTTTTTTATTTTATGTTTTGTGACGAAATTGCGTCATTTTGAGACATAATGGGCTATAGGAAAGCGAGATTTAATATAGCCCATTATTTACACACTCCATTTTCGCATCGTCATGAAACGTAAGCACTTAGCTATTTTACGAACTTAAAATAAATTTTGTGTTTCAATAAATCGATTCAATACGAATTTATTTAACAAAGTGAGCTTAACACCAAGTTTATTTTAAAAAAATTACAGTTTTTTTTTAAATTTTTTTATTTATGGACACGTTAAACTTTCATCCTTGCGACTGCTTTTACAAAAAGAATTTTGGAAGAATGATAATATAATATTTTGTATTTAAAAAAAAAAAATTTAAATGAAGCTTCCGAGTACACTTCTTACAACTCACAGCTTTAAAAATGTGATTTTGGCAACAATTTTCCTTTCTTATTGTTGTTGATAGATTTTTGATAAAATCGCATCATTTTGAATAGTTTCATTCTTTTAGAAATATGGGTTTGGCAACAATTTTTCATCGTATTTCTTATGTCACTGTTTTTAAGAGATTGGTATATTTCATTGTCATTTTTTTATATATATAATACATTTTTATTGATTTTTTTTTTTGATAAAGTTGTTCTGCGGAGTAAATTTCTGCGCGGAATTTTTTGTTTTTTGAGTTTCTTTCATGTTATTTTTCGCTTATTTCACTATTTGTAAGATATTGAAAAGTTTTGCATGATTTTTTTTCTTCAACGGAAAGTTGGTTAATTTTTTATTAGGATAATTAATATTTGTTTTAAGGGATATAGCTTATTTCATTGTAGTTTTTTTCCTCTTGAAAATATAGATAAAATATCATTAATTATACTTTGCTTTTCAGAATTTTTTGCTTATTTCACTGTCTTTAAGATATTGAAAAGTTTTGAGTGATTTTTTTAGGAAACAAAGTTCTTAACCTCCTTTGTACCATTTGAGTTCTTAAGATTTTGCAAAGGGAAGTTGGTTAATTTATTTATTAGGATATTAATATTTGTATTAAGGGATATTGCTTATTTCATCGTAATTTTGTTATACGTAATAACTTTTTTTATGAAGTTATTCTGCAAAGTAAAATTCTAAGCAGTTTTTAAATTTAACGTTTGGTGTTCCCTTCAGCCATTTTTCCGGTACATTTAAAAGCCAGACGAAGGCTAGCAGCTAGCTGCTAGTTGGCAATAAAAAGGTAGGTGCCAGATACATGTTATAGTAGTCAAAATAGTCAAATTATATAGTCAAAATTCCAACGATCAACGGCTAATCGCTTTTCAGTTATGTGAGATACATACATTCATATATACACAAGTACATACATACGTACAGACGTCGCGAAAATGTCTCTTTTGAGTCCATCTTATAACCCGTTTCGGGGAAAAAATCTTTTATTATACCTGTGAGTAGAGAAATCACGCAAAAAACTCTTTAAAATGTATTCGGGAGAGACCAAAACTGATATGTCTTTGAAATATGCTAGCCGAAATTTTTGCGCAATTACATTACTTCCTTTACTTCGTACAATGAAGTAAAAATAAAAATTTGAAAGGGTTTCCCCAAAAAAGCTGTTTTAAAGTATAGTTTAGTTTATTTGTAGATGAACCGTGGGGGATAACCGCATAAAAGGGTCGGGTAACTATGAGAAATTAAAAAAGATAAAGGCTTTTGCATCTGCGTTTGCAGTTAAAATAACAGAAAATTATAGAAAAAATAAGGCTTAATGCATTTGACAATGCAACCAAATTAATAGATTTCGTTAATTAAGCCACCGCATGCTTTTATTATTTGCGATATAAAACAGTAAATGAACTCTGTGAATAGACTTATTTAATCTACTATTCTTTTAATTTGTATGATGAATTAATTGTCTCGTTTTAGTGTATTAAATAAAACAATAAATTATGTTAAAAAACAATAATATTAAAAAAACAATATGTTATAAAAACTTCATTTTTGTGTATTTAATTTTTTTTTTTTTAGTCTCAATTACACGTTATAAATAATCACATTTTTACTCATTACTAAAACACAAGCAAGAAATTATAAGAAAATTATGAAAAAGAAAAAAATAAAAGAACATGATATACAGAATGAAGAAATCGCTTTGAACATTGAGCTTCGGAAATTGGATGGTACAACAGCATTGCTTCAGCAAGTATTATACTTTAAGGTCAAATAAAAAAATCTGATGCGGGCACCACATGATTTACTTGGACGGATTACTAAAGTATACGCTTTTCTTCTTCTTCTTCTTCTTCTTTTTTTTTTTTTTTTAACTTATTTCCACGAATTTCGTTAGAGATAGATTTCTCATTGCGCAGGCGAACCTCCACATTTATTCAACATCAAGTCTGTTCACTGCGACCGCTCAACGAGAGAGTGAGATTGACCACTACAACCGGTTTTTTCCTTCTTCTGCTGCTAGACTCCGAAGGTGCAGGACGTGCTTCTGTCCGTCCTCACCGCGGACGATGCGTGTCTGAAATTTGTTCTTTTTCGTGCCTTTCTGACGACCATCTCCATATAGTTTGAAGAGAATGCATTTTGAATAGAAATCGGTACTGAAGATTCAACTAAATTTATCTAAATGCTGACTTCTGCAGTAAATTAATGATGTTCTACGACTTGAGATATCTTCGAAAGGAATTCATGTGCACGTGTTGCATCTTGGTGCGAGAATTTGCCTTGTGTTTCTACAAAAATATATTGGAATAACCAGTCAACTCAATTTCCTTCGTTATAAAAATTGAATATTGTTATCATGTAACTTTGTTTAACGAAGATGTACTGAGATTTACTTAGATTGCAATATTACGCATTTCTTGCAAGAAAGGTTAGGACTCAAAAAATGGTAGGACTAACATGTACTGCAGTTGCTTTACCGCTGTCTATTATCTTCTGTCTGGTGATGTTTTCTTGATTTATACTAGTAGTAATTTAAAATTTCACGATGTCAAGATATAATAAATTTCTCGTAATTCACATTATTTGAAGTGTCATCCTTTGGGGGTAAGTTACTTCAATTCCATATTTCTTTTATATCACACACTTCTATCATCACATTTGGCACATCATTATTATTACACTCATTCAATGAATTCAGTTATCACTTCGCGGCAAGGCAAAATACACTGATGGCCACCCAAATTGCAACATCAAGAAAGACAAGAGATATCACAACAAAATTTATTTAGTAGATAACATGTTGACCAAGTATCAAATGATTGAATTTATAGACTTCTGTGAAGTGGGGTTCCTTCCAGAATCAGTACCCAGAGTAGTCGACATTGTTGGAGATCACCACTACCACACGCCTCGGCATTGATTCAACGAGACTTTGGATGTGTTCTTGGGGTACAGCAGAGCAAGCAGCTTCCACACGTTGACAAAGTTGATTTGGTGTGGCAGCTTTGTATGTAATCTGCGTCAATCGTTCAGCAACCATGGACCACATGTTTTCTATCGGCGAAAGATCCGGAGAGCCGGCCAGGGAAGCAATTCAATCTGGAGATTGACGAAGAACCCTTGGACAATGCGTGCCACGTGTGGGCACGCATTATCCTGTTGAAATATGGCTGTGGACAAGCCCTGAAGGTAAGGAAAGATAACTGGCTCCAATACCTCGGAGATGTAGCGCTGGCTGTTTAAAGTACCGGCAACGCGTATTAGAGGAGTGCGAAAGTGATATCCAATATCGCCCCATACCATAATACCCGGTGCAGGACCATTGTGGCGGTGCATAACGCAGCTGTTCAGCATCCTCTCTCCACGGTGTCTCCAGACTCGAATCCGACCATCGTGGTGTTGCAGACAGAAGCGTGACTCGTCAGTAAAGACAATTACATTCTGCCGTCCACATCCTTCTTTCATCGCACCTTTGGCGGCGGAGACGTCTGTGGTTCTGCGTCAAGGGTAGACGAAGCAATGGACGTCTTGCGAACAGACCACTCTGCTGTAAACGGCGTCGAATGGTACGCGCAGGCATTGGATGAGACGTTACAGACTGAATGTGCTGTGCTATGGGTTCGTGATGTGACTGAGCGATCCGTCACTGCCATGCTCACTATGTTCCTGTCATCACGTGAAGTGGTGCACTGAGGTGGATGCGATCGAACACGTTGGTCCGTCGTACCCTCCTGCATCCAACGTCACATATCCGCATTATAGTTGTTTGTCTTCGTCCAACACGACTACCGATTACCCTGAAAGATAATCCACACTCTGTCCTTACATACAGATGTCACACAAAAACATTGTTAAATTGCATTCGATAACGGTTAAAATGGATATTTTCTTTGAAATATTGTATCAAGAATTTTTCGTGATTACACTACTTCCTTTATTTCGTACAAGGAAGTAAAAACAATTTTAACAATTAAAATTATAGTTTCTGCTCAGAAACAAGAAATTCGGCCAGCCCGCGAGAAGGCAGATTTTTTGGTGCACAAAACTGAGAGTTTACTTTTGGTCGCAGTCGGTAAAAATACATGAAAGGTGCAGAAACCGACTTAATTCACTATTGTGCTAAGTTTCAAATGTAAAGAAATATGGCTTCTATGGTAAAAAAATTAGGCTGAGTCTTCACTTCAGCAGCTTTCAAATTGTTGATAATGCTACAACTATTGCATGCAGATTTAAACAACTTAATGCAACAACAAATTAACGCACTTAAACCACTTTTAAATCTTTGATAATTCTGCATCTACTGCAGGCAGATTAACTAAGGGCAAAAAAGCCTTTACATAAGGTAGGCCACTATCCTTCCTCTGTCGAACTCGGATACTTGATCAAACGATGATCGCTGTTTACTACGAGGCATAATTGATCTTTTTTTTTTTTTTTTTTTTTTTTTTTTTTTTAACAACAAGAAAACACAATTTCCGAACTTGAAATCATCGAAAACTCCAAGCTTTAAATAGCGCTTTGAAGTGGCGCCACAGGCGCGCGTGATGTGCGTCTGCGCTGAAATTCTAATCATTTGCATATCTCACCTCCGCTAATGCATATAGTACATTTCATGTTATTTGCATGCTTCCTTCAGGGTGCTGCATTTACCATCTTAAATGTACCAGCAGTGTACATAAAGCCTCAAAATAGCTTTATTAAAATTGACAAATATAGAAAAGCATAAAATACCAAATACAGCTAAAATAAATAAAAAAATATGATGTTTACACCACATGACTTCCTTGTACGGAATATTAAATTATACGCATTCCCGCAAATTTTCCTGCATTTCATTTAAACTTATCTCGTCGAATTTCATATTAATTTAGTTCTCATCTCGCGGAAAGGCAAAAATACATAAAAACGCAAAGTATTTTAGTTAAAAATTGAAAAATATAAAAAACCAAATAATTAAAACAAATAAAAAAGAAATTTCGCAATTAAAATTACAGTTTCTACGCAAAAACAAGCAGGCAAAAAGGCAGATTTCTCGGCGCACAAAACTAAAAGTTTCCTTTTGGCCCCATTCGACAAAAAGACACTGAGGGTACAAAAGACTTAATTCACTATTCTGCTAAGTTTCAAATGTAAACAAATATGGTTGCTATAATAAAAAAAAAATTCGGGTAATTCTACAACCATAACATGCAGGTTAACTAAAGGCATACAAGTCTTAACCGGAAGATAAGAACAATATATTTAAATCGTTTTTAAAGCAAAAAATGCACAATTTACGAACATATAAGAATAAAAAACTGAGCTCACTGAGCCGGATAACAGAGTGGGTATATACAGATATATACTTTTCGTGCGGCCAATTGCAAACATAAAGAAAGGTGCAGAACTACATGTTATAGAACTGCATGCAGTCCTATATACAAAATTTCAACGTTAATCCTACTGAGGCTACTCGTTTTTGAGTTATGCGAGATACATACATACATATATGCACCTACAGACGCCATGGAAAAAATGTTTTCAGAATCTATTTTAAATCAGTTTTATAATTTTTTTGAGGAAAAAGAGTCCTCAATTCTGTCCTTACATACAGATGTCACACAAAAACATTGTTAAATTGCATTCTATAACGGTTAAAATGGATATTTTCTTTGAAATATTGTACCAAGAATTTTTCGTGATTACACTACTTCCTTTACTTCGTACAAGGAAGTAAAAACAATTTTTACAATTAAAATTATAGTTTCTGCTCAGAAACAAGAAATTCGGCCAGCCCGCAAGAAGGCAGATTTTTTGGTGCACAAAACTGAGAGTTTACTTTTGGTCGCAGTCGGTAAAAATACATTAAAGGTGCAGAAACCGACTTAATTCACTATTGTGTTAAGTTTCAAATGTAAAGAAATATGGCTTCTATGGTAAAAAAAAAATTAGGCTGAGTCTTCACTTCAGCAGCTTTCAAGTTGTTGATAATGCTACAACTATTGCATGCAGATTTAAACAACTTAATGCAACAACAATTTAACGCACTTAAACCACTTTTAAATCTTTGATAATTCTACATCTACTGCAGGCAGATTAACTAAGGGCATAAAAGCCTTTAATTAAGAACAGCCTTTACATAAGATAATGTCCTATGTACAAAATTTAAACGTTCTGAGGCTACTCGTTTTTGAGTTAGACGACGTACATATACGTACGTATACGACGTGACGGAAAAAAACTCTTCTGAATCCATTTTAAATCAATTTTATAATTCGTTTGTGGAAAAAGAATCCTTACATACAGATGTCAAGGAAAAATATCGTTAAATTGCATTCGAAAGCGATCAAAACTGATATTTTCTTTGAAATATAATACCCGGAATTTTTTGTAAATACAGTACTTTCTTCACTTTGTGCAAGGATGTAAAAACGAATATCACCAATTCGTCATAAAGTGCGTAAAGATGACAAACTCAGACCTCTTTTTAATCTTTTGCTTCAGACTGCAACACAGTTTTTTAAAAAGGATAGAAAATCGCTCAATTTTTTTGACTGCGAAGATTTCAAAACTTTACATCCGATACACTTTTAGATGTTCAAATTTCAAAACCATAAATATCAAAGTGTCTAAAAAATACATCAGTTTTCAAAAATTCAGAAACTAAATTACAATTTTCATTCATGTTTCACTGAAAAATGTTTTCCCGCTGTATTCAGTTTGCAAACAATAAAATTCTACTATATTTCATTTGTTCGTTAAACGAAGATACGTGCGAAAAATCATTTAAGCATTACTATATTTTAAAAATTTAAATAGAATTTTGAAAAAGAAAAAAAAAATCTCTTCATCACGTTGCATTGTGATCGAGAACCGGTGTTTAACAAAATTTTAGTTCGACTACGTTATCTGGAAGTAGTTCAAAAGTTGACTACAAAATTCACAGGCACACATTATACTAAATAAGAACTTGTAATAACTAATTTATTTATTAGATATGTTGAAATTAAAGGTATATCTAATAAATAAAATTAATTATTTTAATTCATGGTTGGCAATACTGACAGTTTTATTAGAAGTCTTTATGGTTAGCCAAGTACTCCATATACTTTAGAATCCAATTCAAATATTTTAGAATTTACAACAGCAATTTCTTTTTCGTCAAACAAATTCCGCACGAACCCATAAAGAAATTTATTTTCTCATTCGTGTCCATCGATTATTCAGCAAAATTACCGAAAATCGGACCAGATAGTATAATCAATAAATGAAACAACATTTCAAGACTTTCTTTCGATTGCTTCGGAATAAAAAATTTATCCCTATGTATTTTTCACCTTCAGCATTTGGCCTCGTTTCTTTCAGTGGGAATTCTAGCTGCAAAATTACAATCGCATGTTTACTTTACTTTTTCTATTTTGAGGTTATCGTCACAGGCGATGAAAAAAATAGCTGCAGGCATGAATAACAATACTAATAAAGAGTATATTAGAGGTAATTAACAAATCACATGCGAAATATTAGCCGATTAAAATATCAGTATCTTTATCGTACAACTTCGAGGTTACGATTACGCCACAAGCAATTAAAGAAATATTTTCCTTCTATTTATCGCGACTCAATTTAATTTTATTTCGTCTTTCTTTCTGCTTTCTTCTCGTACACTGGAATGAATAAATATTATATAGTTTCCAATTCTGTTTTTTAAGAAATGTTATTTTAAAATTCATACTCTGTAGTTTACAAAATATTTTCCCGTTAAAAACTTTAAATGTCGGTTCACTTTTCAAACAGTCGTCTCCAAATATTATAGCCCTGTATTATATTTAAAGAAATGAAATAATGAAGAATTCACATAAATGTATGTATATTTCTCGCATTGTGATAAAACAATGGTACCTAGAACCATCAAATTTTTAATAACATAATCTTCCACCGAATATGGGCATCTAGAAGCTCTAATTTGGAATTTGGAATTTGTTTTATTGTGGATTTCATATTTTGCAACACTTCAACGAAATTTTGATTAACAAATACAACGATTAAGATACAGTAACACGGAGAACAAAAATTAATTTTGAGGTCAAACACCAGAAATCAAATTTTCACAGGACTAGTTTCAATGGTTTTACCGAACCATCATCCTCAGCTGCAAAAGCGCAAATGAACGAGATAAGATATAATGATTAGATAAGATAAAAGTCTGGACAGGAGATAAGCTACTGGTGCCATTTGTTGATGAAACCAGAACTAAAACATAATTTCTTTAAAGGCTGAAAGGAATGTTGGATTGGAATTAGGGTCGTTAACTAGAACAGAAAGATTTTTCGGTAAAACCATCCAAACTAGTCCTGTGAAAATTTGAAAATATAACGCTGATTTTTTGCTGTTTGACTTCAAAATTAATAAACTCAACGATTTCAAAGCGAGCAATGGCAAAACTGTATGGGGGGGGGGAAATTCACGAGATTGTGTATCGGAAATTCTAAAGATATGCTCATTTAAAATTATTTTGCGATATTGCTGTTGAATTGAATTCTATGGTCTAGTGCAAAGAACATGATATTTAATAAATAAAGAACACACGAAAGGTTAAAAAAAGTCCCTTTGGGCGTAATCTGAAAGCTTTCAGATTTTGTTTATCTATTTTATGTTTTGTAAAACTTTAATGTATTTTTGATTAAGAAACTCAACGATTTCAAAGCGAGCAATCGCAATACAGTACGGGGGAAAAAATTATCTCCAGCGCTCGAGACTGCGTATCGGAAATTCTAAAGATGTGCTCATTTTAGAATTATTTTGCGATATTGTTGTTGAACTAAATTTTCTGGTTTAAGTGCGAGGAACATGATATTTAATAAATAAAGGTAACACGCAAAATGCTATGTTATGTAAAATCTGAAAGCTTTTAGATTGAAGAATATGATATTTAATAAATAAAGGAAACACACAAAATGCTATGTTATGTAAAATGTGAAAGCTTTTAGATTTTTTTTCCGTGCTTAGCAAGAGCATAAAAAACTTAACAAAGCCTCTGGTGCAAAGTTAAAATATGAATTCTTTCAAATTTTCTATCTTTCATTTTTATTTTATTTTATTTTTGACAATTGCGTATTTTTAAATTAACTGTGCTTCCAGATTACATTGTGGCAGCCTGTTATTATTCTTAAATTATTAATGTTTATTCTAAATTTATAATTCATGGAGTCGTATAAAATAATTTATTTCATAGTGCGTGTTCAATACATCTCATTATTTCCTGTTCTATGTATAGAAAATCTTGGCAACAAAATATGCTATATCTAACATTATATTGACTTCCATTTAAACGAAATCTTCGAGCAATAAATTTCAGATTTCAACTGAAAGCCAAATATACCTTAATATATCTCTTTTTAAAAAACGCGAAGAAGCTTAAATTATTTGAATATGCCAAAGCGCACACAAGCAAGCCTAAAGGAAGGATGCCTTCAAAGAGGATTTTCTAAAGAAAACTAGTTCGCTTCATGTTATACATTGGTAAAAACCACAAAAATCCAACATGCAACAATCTTGTTTGGTTGGGATCGAAATTCCTGCATTCAGCCTACTTAAACATTCGGCCACTGGTGCCTCCCCTCTCTTTAAGAAAGACTGCCAAGGAAATATTTTTTTGGTTGCAAGTCTCACCCAAGGAGGACCTCCTTGGTCTCACCCGCAAGAGATCCAATGAATGAAAACGCCGCAGCCTACGTCTTAAATAATTAAGCTTTTTCTTTAGTATGTAAGTTCGCAGGCGTTTAATTTATGATGATTATAGTATCATAGCAACTTTCCCTTTCCTTTTTCTTTTCCATTTTGAACATAAGATTTTATATTTTGTTTTTAACTGTTTATACTCTTAAGAGATTTCTTTTTAACTAGTACGGCTATCGTAACAGATTAGGTTAAAATCTTTTCAAGTCTTTATACCATCAAGATCAGATTGTAATTTCTTTTCATCCTCGTAAGAATCCATCAAAAAATTGATATATTTTGTAAATTAAAAGAAAACTGAAAACAGCTTTTCCTTATAAAGAATAATACTTACTAGAATACGCATATATATATCTGGTTGTAACGAAAATTTCCCCCCTAAAAACGTTCTTAATAAAATTAGAAGAAAAAAAAAAACAAGAAAGCTTTACCTTTATTGCGTATAGTAATCACCCCTCAAATCTATGATTTCATGCCAACATTTCAATAGTTTTTCAAAGCCTTCGGTCCAGAAACTTTGTGCGAGTCGAATAACAGATCAAATTCATTTCAGATGAACACAGATTCCTGTGCACAGATTTCTGCACAGATAGCACCAGCAAGATTGTAGCTGCAGATGCGATAAAAAGTAGAAGTCCGAAGGTGCGATGTCGGGGCTTATGGTGAGTATGGGAAAAGATCCCATTCGAGTCCGTACAGATTAGAGCCGGTGAATGCAGACACATGTGGTCTTGTATTAGCTTGATGGAATATTACCTTTATGCGCCGGAACTCAGTTCGACGTTTCGCCTTGATATCAGCGTCAACACCTGCTAGCATCTGGTTAGATACCTTATTGTCGAGGGTTTTATCTTTTTCCAGATACTCTTTGTGAATAATAACACGGATCACTAAAAGATCATGCTTTGTATCTGCTGGGATTGCCGCGGTGTTATCCGCAAAGAATATCTGGAAAAAGATTAAAAAAAACCTCGACAGTAAGGTATACAACGACATGCTAGTCCGTGTTGACACTGCTATCAAGGAAAAACGTCGAGCTGATTTCCGGCGCATAAAGGATAATGCTCCATCAAAACCACATGTTCCTGCATTCACCGGCTGGACTCTGTCCGGACTCGAATGGGATCTTTTGCCACACCCACCATATAGCCTGGACATCGCTCCTTCGCACTTCTACGTTTTTTCACATATTCGACCTTGCTGGTGCTATCTTCCCTTCTGCACAGGACGTCCGAATTAAGGTTGTTTTTGGACTTTGTTTTTGGACTCGCGGCCACCAAGTTTCTGGTTTCTTTCAAAAACCACCAAAACATTGACAGAAAATCATAGATTTGGGTGGTGATTACTACCCTCACTAAAGGCACTGCTTTCACGTTTTTTTCCCCTAACATTATTAAGAAAGTTTTTGGACGAAAAACCATTATTATAACTAACCACATAAATTCCCTAAAACTGGGAATGGGGTGAATATGGTGATTGGAAGCATAAGTACATTTTAGAGTTCTGTTTATTTAATAATTGCCATAATTATTTCAGTTTATGATATTAATAAGATTCACTCTGTAGAGTCATTAGCGTATTTTGATAGCACGAAACGGGAAAAATGAGCAATACCTCCCAATTTTGGAACTTTGTGGCTAGTTCAAATAAAGTTTCCAATGTTGTAGGATTTCGAAATTCGAAGTATTCCTGTACCTGGGGTAAGAGTCGCGGCAATATTATTCGAATAATTTCTTCGTCAGGCCTTGTTCGGTACAACACATTAAAAATCGGAACTTTCCCCAAGGTAAAGGTCTGTGAGATCCTCAATTTTGTACTGGAATGTGCTGAAAAACTCTGACCGAGCTTGCCTCTATCCTTCACTGTTAGGAACGCTTTAATTAATGCGTCTTAAAAGTTATAGCTTTCGCTACCACAATCACCCGAGACAGATTTGCCAATGCATTTATGCCACGCAGAAGCCTGGCCTCCAAGGGTGGACACGGCAATAGTAACTTTTTGCGCTTCTTGTACTGGATGAAGCAAAAAATTCGAATTTAACTCCTTAAGAAATCTTAAGACAGATGACGTCTTTCCATCAAAAATTGCTGCTGGTTTCATAGCAGCTCTAAAGGTGTCCGCTATAAATCTGAATCCCTCCATGGGATTCCCCGTAGTCTACGGGGATTGCGACGTTAAGGGAAAAATGCTAAAAGTTGAAGTTTCCTGTGACACAGTAGTTCTTTTTATAAGTCGGCACCACTGTAGAGTCATTAGCTGAGAGAATTTTGATATCAGGAAACAGGAAAAATGAGCAATGTCCTTGCGGGACTCAAATATAGACCCCTAGAATATGCGCCGACTGTGTTACCGTTACACTACGATGGCATGCAGAAAGGAAGGAGAAAATACCTTATTAAAAATTTCGCCCATTTTAGAATTTGTTTAAAAACTATAACCACTTCTTTTCAAATAAATCTTTTTCCATTACTAAAAAAAGCGAAAAAGAGAACAGAAAACTGCTTGCTTTGCAAGATAAAGAATAAAACTTTATATTCTTGCGATGATTTCCTATAGTCTTAACAAACTGCAGTAAGACTAGTTTAAAATGGAGGTTTAGGTAGAACAAGCAATTCTTTCATTAAAAATAGAACACAATTCTGTTTTTTAATTAACCTGATTTGTTTTAGTCAATAAACTATTAAAACGAGCTTGTGATCGTCTGATAATATATGTAATCAGCTTGAAAATTAACGATCTTATTAAATGGAAAAGGAAAATCAGATTTAATACTTAATAATTACTGATCTATATCAAATGTCAGATAATATAATACAACTTCAGGATTTTTTAAGTAATTTTTTTTGTTATTAATGGGTAAAACTCCTTTATTAAAATACTCGAAAAACTGATATCACTTGGAAATTTTTATGTACTTTATAGTGTCGAAAATACTTTTGCTACAAAGCTATTTTCATTGCATAACTTCCACTTTTTGTACGAATAACTAAGAAATTTCAATTATTTCTATTATCTGCTTGATGTAGTTGATTGTTTTTTGTTTCATGTTGTTCAAGAATTAAAAAAAATTACTGCAATGAAAGGTATACATTGAATCATTGTTATTATTACTAACATTCTTTATTTCAATCTTATTTCAGATTCAACCAACAAGCATTTAGGATAAGAAAAAATACAACATTTGAATCAAGCCAACTCTGATGTTTCATTTACTGGCCCTGAAGAGGCTCTTCTATTAAAATATTTGCCTTCCTATTTTTAAAGTCTGTTTAAAGATTTCCATTCCTGTCAGCATATCACATAATGAAGCCTGGCCATGAAAAGGCTGGGTGTTCCTTGCATGCATCCATATCAGATTCATTTATTGATCTTCATGATTTTGACTGCAGTAGTGTGTTTATTGACAATGGTTAATCTAGTGTCTATGCCAACTCTGTATATCAGTTGGCCTGAAAAACTGCATAATTACTTTGGAACTCAATCTCATACTTCGCTTGGAGCCATTCAATTTTTAGAAACTATTTCAGAATCTGAAAAGCATGGATTAAATGAAACAAAAGTCATTTTATTATGGTGTCCCGTGTTCGGCGGAGGTACCTTTTTGAAAGAAGGAAAGAACTCTTTCGCAAATTCTGGTTGTCCAGAAAACAGATGTGAAATTACTTCAGACAGAAGCCGTCTTTTAGAAAGTCACGCTGTTCTGTTTCATATCAGAACATTATCGCTGTTAGATGTCCCACATAATCGCACAATAACTCAGAAATGGATATTCTTTACACTAGAATCTCCCCCTTATTCAGAATTTTCAGGATTCTCTTTTATGTTTGGAATGTTCAACTGGACGATGTCTTACAGGAATGATTCTGATATTGTCATTCGTTATGGAAGCATCAAGCCTAACGCTAAAAATGCGTTCAATTTATCTCATCTTTACCTAAATTGGAGAGAGAAGACGAAAATAGCGGTGTGGATGGTAAGCCATTGTTCTACTGTTGGAAATCGGGAAAAATATGTTGAGCAACTTCAAAACTACATCGATATCGATACATACGGTTTTTGTGGAAAGGCTGTATGTGATTTCAATAAAACAAATATCTGCCTAGAAAATTTCTCAAAAAAGTATTTCTTTTATTTAGCTTTTGAGAATACTATTTGCGAGGATTATATCACAGAAAAATTCTACCGAGTGCTTCATTATGATATGATTCCAGTAGTTTTTGGCGGTGGCAATTATTTAGCAGTAGCTCCAGCAGGTTCTTACATCAATGCCCTCGACTTTGATTCACCCAAGAAACTTTCTAGTCATTTGTATCGGGTAGCTTCAAACTTCACGCTTTTCTCTAATTACTTCAAATGGAAAGTTAGAGGATATGATATTCGAGACTACGCAATGGACTGTGACTTGTGCGAAAAACTGCACTCTCATTCTTTTCTGGAAAATTCTGTATATTACGATATAAACAAATGGTGGATAAAAGATGCAAATTGCAGAAGCTGGAAGGAAGTCAAGTAAATGAAAAGCAGAGTTAATAGAATGCTTATTCATAAAACTGTTCGTGTTTTGTCATGAAATTAATTTAACTTTGGAATTTTCTTGCCAGTAGTTATAGTCTTTGTAATTACATAATAATTCTTTTCGAAATCAACCTGACTGTATATATGTATCTAACGGAGATTAAAAGGAAGTAATACATTGTTTATGCATTGTTTTTAATTTATTTAATTTCAAAATCAAACTGTGGCTGAAATCTTACTATAAAAAATTATTACAAATACATTGACGGCGAAATAAATTTTGCATTATAGATCCAAAAACACATTCAAAGTACTGACATAATCTTTACATTTAATTTGCATGGAAATTCTAATACATTAATAATTAAATGCTAGCAAGTTATAACAGCTACAGTTATTGAAGATTTCTGACTGCTTCAACCTGATAGCGGGTTTAGAATAATAATAATAATTCTAAACTTGATTCTAAACCCTAGAGAAATAATAATAATAATAATTCACGAGCATATCTCATTTCCATAAATTAAAATGTTTATCTAATTGTATCAATATTACTTAATCTCTAAACGTCAGAATCAGTATAAAAAAATTGGCCCACTAGCAACCGACTGGTAAACTCGCTTAACACTGGCAATTCGATTCGGGGTTCGAGTTCTAACGAACAGGCTTGCTGCATGGACGTCTTCGTAGTTTTCCCTATGTTTAACATGTATACGAGCCAGTTTTCATCAGAAAGTCCTCGACGAAGACCCTTAGGAAGATAGCCCTCGAGAGCTTAACAATTAAATAAGAAAACAAACCAGTATAAAAAATTATTATTTTGTGCTTACCTATATTATGCTCAAGCAGTCATTATACAATGCAAGTCTATATTTATGGCATCATAGCCGATGCAACCAGTATGTATGCAAAGGGTGGCAAGAAAACACTACACGAGAAAAAGCCTAATGCTGGTTTTGTAATATTACTGGCAGGGTTAAAACAAGTATTGCATAGAATGCTAAAACTTGGACCCCAAAGTATGAAACGATTAATATTTCCCACATTTCCTAGGCATTCTATACATGCCTAAAGTTAAATAAATCGACAAAGTATAAAATATTCCCATTAATGATATTTGTTCTGATACGTAATGTGCATTATGTCACGCGCATGAGTTTCGACTGCCTCACGGAGCAAGAGCTCGATAACTCTTCATCCCCAGAATTTGGAAATTGGGTCCCCTCATTTCCGTTAATAAAGGAAGAGTGCATAAGGTAGGTAGGCATGGCGCGGTCCACACTCCTGACAAGCCGAAGCTTGCCTTATGGCTTTTCTAGAACGGCCACGAAGGAAAACCATATTCCAACACAACATAAATAAAGTGAGTCTCCAGTAGCAGCCATATTGGGTGTTCTTTGTTAACGTTCTATTCCACTTGAGACCAGGTTTTTAGTAATTCTTTTCCATGATCTCTTTTGGTGTGTTTTTTGCTTAATTTGGAATACAAATCAGGTTTTTAATCCTTTTTGCAACTCCTATGTCTTTTGTTCATTAACATTCTTCCAAATAGTGCCTGTTATTTTCCGGCTTTTCGCATAGTTTGCGTTTTCTTGAATTTTTATTTTGTTTAGATAAGATGGGAATCTACCGTGACCTGAAAGGATCTGACAAAGGTTTTTTTTTTTTTTTTTCGACATTTCAATGCTTTCTAAGTCCTTTCTACAGTCTGAATCTTTCCGTTTTTTATTCCATTCTTTATATATATATAAGTCAATTTTCCTAATTGCTTTCCGTTTAGATCCCCGATAATCCATTCTTTCTATAATTGCCTCAATAGCAGCCTCTTTTGCTTTTGCAAGGACGTCTGGCCGTTCATTTCCCTCATATCCAACGTGCACTTTCACCCAGGAAAGTTTTATTTGATGTTTTGTGGGAAAATCCCTCAGCTGGTCCGAGCTGGAGAGGCTTTCTAATGCTGATAGGGAATCGGATTAAATCTGAATCGTATCCTGCCCTGACAAGTTGCTTTTTATCCAATTCATCGCTTTTGAGATGGCGGCTAATTCGGCTTGATAAACAGAGTTAAATTCCTCTAGTTTATATTTTTTATTTTCTATTTCACATCCATGATAATAAACAACAAAAGTCAATCCAATTTTCTCTACAATCCCGGAGCTATCCGTATATATGACAATTTCATCTATTGTTGGTGTCATATTAATATAAAGGATCGATATTCTCTCCTTTGTGTGAATTAAATTGATATTTAGTTTTTCAAAGGCGCTTCTTATTACAAAGTAATCTTCGTAGATCATCAAATCTTTCTTACTAGTCCTTAATAAAAATTTTTCGAAAAATAATGAATAATATAAGGAAAGAGGGTGGCAGCCCACCAATATGCATAGCACCTCTGTGAAGGCGGTTCTAAATGCTCGGGCCATATGTTTATAGCCAGCTTCTCTGTATTGCATCTAATCTCATTCTTAGGCGTTGTAGCTCGACGCTTTAGTTCCCCATGCTCCAGTACCAGTTGTGATTATTGGAATTATAACGTTTTTATAGAGTTTGCGTATGATATTACTTTTCTTGCTAAAACATCCCGTATAAAATTACGTTTATAGAAATTCAAAACTCCTGACTTTTCCAATAAATGTAGGTGAAATGTTCTGTAAATATTAATATGTTGTCTATAATTACTCCCAGATATTTCATGCTTTTTACGAATTTTATTTTTGTTTCATGATATAGAAGTCTCGAATTTCTTATGCGAGTTTCTCCTCTGGGATATACTATTGCAAAAGTCTTGTGGAGATTAAATTACAGGTTTTCTTCTGTCTTCCAACAAACCATCACTGTAACCATTTCCTGAAATTTTCTTTCTAATTTTTCAAGTGAGACTTTTTTATAAGTAGCATGAGATTGTCAGAAAAATATGTCATTTCTAAGTCTTTTGATAGGTTTTGTGAGATCAATTAATTCATGATCAAGTTCCAGAGATGCAGAGACCTACATGACCCCTGTTGACATCCTCTGTACAGATCAAATTCTACTGGATTCTAGTCCATGCAAAATATAATTTTTCCTTTCACTAAAATAGCTTTTTAATAATTTGTAAAGGTCGCCCGGAGAGTGTGTCTTTCGCAGTGTGTCTAAAATACATAGGCAACTAACAGTGTCGAATGCTCTTTTTATGTCAAGGGAAATTGAAGCGACGTGATACTCTTTTTTATTGCTAATCAAGTAGTTCACAAGCTAATACAGTGAGTCTTTAATTGATCTTCCGAAGACGAATTCATACTTTCGGTTTCATATGAGTCCATTGTTGGTAATGAAATTACTCAATCTATTAATAATCAATTTATCCAGGACTCTGGTAAAGCACTTCAAGAAACCGATCGGTCTATAGGAGCCTTCTACTTTTGGAATAAGGATCAAACCAAAGATTTTTCACATCTTCGCAAAGACACTCAAATATATGTAACAATTATATAAAAGTTAAAAAAATTCCGGATAAAAGTAAAATAGACTTTTTAATTATCGCTGGGCCAATACTATCAATTCCCGGGTAGCTTTACATGACTTCCTTGTATGGAATATTAAATTATACGCATTTTTTTCTGCACTTCATGTAAACTTATTTGGTCGAATTTCATTATAAATATTTTTCTCATTCAATTAATTCAGTTCTCACTCCCGCAGCAATACAAAAATACATAAAAATTCAAAATATCGTAATTAAAAATTGAAAGATATTGAAAAACTTAAAACACCAAATACAGTTAAAACAATTAAATTTTTTTTAAAAAAAGAAGACAGTTTTTTCGGTGCACAAAACTAAAAGTTTCCTTTTGGCCCATTTGGCAAAAAGACATTGAAAGTGCAGAAAGACTTTAATTCACTACTTTGCCAAGTTTCAAATATGCCGAGTCCTTCATTTTGCCCTTATGCACAGATGTCACGTAAAAATATCGTTGCATTCGATAGCGGTCAAACTGGATATTTTTGTAGAAATATGATACCCGGAATTTTTCGTGATTACAATACTTCCTTTCCTTCTAACAAGGAAGTAAAAACGAACGCGATTGCAATTTCAGTGACATCTGAATCATCATTACTACTCACGACGATCGCGAGTGCTGCAATGTTCCAGCAAAAGATGCCAGAATTTTCAAGTAATCAATATACTGTGTATATCGCTTCCCGGCCTTTTGGATAGGATCAAAGTGAAGTATACCATGTATCACTGGAAATTTTCGAAACTATCTCTCGAATATTCCCAACAGCTCTGCACATAAATAACCTTCATTATTATTAAATGTAACAGCTCGTGCCTCGAAAGATAAAAGCTGAGTCGAGCACATGTTGCAACTGTCTATCCGTCGAACTCTTCAGCCATGGCTGTTGAATTTTCAGCTATTTTTCAAATACGTGTTATATCAAAATTAATGATGCAAAAAGAAAACATACCTGGGATTGCTATAATGGTTTCATTTCACAAAAACAGATATAATATGATAGTTTAACTCTCCAAATTTTATGGAGTTAAAGAGATGTTTGACATCGAGGCCTTTTGTGACATAGCAAAAGCTTACGCTATGTGTTAGTTCCTGAGTTGTTGCCATCTTGTACGGATCCAGCCTATGTTGACTATTAACTGCTGGGCCCGTAAAGGCAGTCAAATGACTTTACCTTATCATTTTAAATTTAGAAGTAAAAGAAGTCAGAGTTTAAAATGAATCTTTTTTTGTTTAATCTTCAGGCTGACAGATGCACATTGCACAACTTGTATACAGAAAATATACCGAAAATGAAGTTTGAAATGAATATTTGAAATTGAGTCTGCAGGCGTGTAATGGTAAAGTGTCTTTAAGGAATGAAAGATTATGCTTCAGAATTTAAAATTTAACGGAATTTCAGGTTGCATTGCGTGAAATTCATAGTAGGTTATCAGCCAGTATATCGTAGTCCAACGTTCCGTTGGGCTACTAAGCTTTCGTGAAGGATTAACTAAACGTTACATAATGATCGAAGGTGAGGAAGACGAAAAATATCAATAGATTAATGAACTGTAGTGATGGCACTAGAGGCGAGGCGATCGATGTAGCTGCACTGAGCACCAGAAATAAAAGGCAGAATTTAGAAGTACAGGGTAACGTAATGATATTTTAACTTATTTGTGGTGAAATCTTTGATAATATCTTGAAATTGACCAAGCACGCTGAGCATGTCGCGTCGAGGACAAAGAAGAGACTCCACATTCTTTAATGGTTGGCAGGAGTTAAACGGGGGCGTAGCAGGACTATCCTGAATACAGCTGAATACATTCTACGTGTTCCTATATTCAGCTGGTTCTGATTTATTGGAATGAAGTGTTGATCTCTGCTTCGGATAAAATCTTAAATCTCCTTGATAATTTCCAAAACCCAGTGCTGCGTATGATCGCTGGGAGAGTTAAGACTACTTTTGTGCTTGCTATGCAATTATTTTGGGACTAACAGCCAATGGCTAATTTAATTCAGAATACATTTTTTCTTTTCAATAGCCTTGTGGGGGTTTTATTTAATTTTATTTCTGACGCAACCTTTCCTATAAACTTTCGTTTTCAACTCACGCTTTCTTGCCAGAATCAGATTTCAGTTTCGCGCGTTATCCAAAATAGGGTAGAAAGCTACTATTTAAGCTGACGTCTGAGTTGCTTCAGACACAGCATGTTCTGCCTGTCGGCCACGTTGTTTCTCCGCTAGTTAAGCTTGCTATTTTACAGCAGTGTATATTATTTGCTAGTTAGTCGACGTCGGTGGTATTAGTCAAAAGCCAATTACGCGTTTAAATATCTGTGTGCAGCTTCGGCTTATTATTTAACTTAGGATTATTTTTAATTTTACGTTTTCTGTTTTGAACTGCCACCAAAAGTATTGGTGAGGTCCTGTACACACCAGGAGTGCCATCTGTTCCTATCATTCTCGAGTTGAATAAAAGAGTCTTTTCACCCTCTTACGTCTTGTTACTGACACAGTTGAACTTAGCGAATAGTCGCTTCACAGTTCAAGTAAAGATCTAGTTTTCTAACTAACTTAAGCTAGAAGCTTACAGATTAATTATAGTTTCAAATAATCCTTTCTGGTGTGAATACGACAGTAGCAGAACACGTAATACAGATTCAGAGGCGCTTCATCAAACGCGTTTGTGAAAATCTCCATTATAGCGTTATTAATGATGTGCCCTACGATTAATGATGTCTCTTTTGTGAGTCTATTGGAATATATGGTGTTCGATGTCAGACTGGATTTGGCTCTGCATGTGAGAAAACGAAAACCCTAGTCCTATTGCACTCCATACTATTACTTCAAAAACTATTAATACTCGTTTTCCTTTCTGACACATGGCGTCACAGCTACACTAGTGAGTCTCTTTTGGCTTTTGCTATCGGTTCCGGTGCTTATGTTTTTAGTGATTTTTTTTTTTTTCATTTTACTACATGTTGACTCATTTACAACTCAATTTCATGGAGAACTCAAAGCTATTTATAGCCCTGCAACAACTTGATGTTCATCTTTCGCCTCTTGAGAAGACTGTATTTTTTATATTCTATCTTTGTTCTCCAGGCTTTGAAAAGCAACTAGGAGAATGAAATTCTTGTATACAGAGTTTCGAGGAGCTCCTGAAAGGAGTTCGGGGAAAGATTGCTTTCCAATGGTTACCATTACATTGTGGTCTCTATGTAAACGAGATGGCAGACCTTTCGGCAAAGAGGGAAGTGATATTGTCCAGAAGTTTTACAGAGATCTTCTGCTCCAATCTACTAAATTTGAAATAAAGAGAATTTCAAGCGAAATTCATCGTGTGTGCAAGAAATTTTTTCGTGCGGCTTGTGTTTCCGTGCGGCATGTGTTTGTGATACTAACAGTGTTCCGGACTCCCTGTGTGATACCGCTGTGGCCAACTTTAGACAGGATAACAGGATACGATTATTTTAGTATCTATTTGTTTCGTTTCAAACTAATTAACCTTAATGCGTTCTGTGTGACTCCAGACAAGACGTGACTGCTGCTCATCCGGACGCGTATTTTGTGCTAAATGACTTAGATTGTATTGTTATAAAGTATTATAGAATTTGTCGCCTAATGACCTGATGGTCAATAGCCTGGCATTTTTTTAATACGATTGTGATACTGAGAGGAAATGTAAACGCATACGCGGTGGCCATTAGTGAAATACAGGATGGCGGATAAATTTTAACAGCTTTCAAAAAATCAAAAAATCGTATAAAATTGACAATAGGGAGTATCCAAACGCGATTTGATCATAAGAACTTATTACAGAGCTAGATTTTGTTTGGCATAATAACGTTTTCTTGTTTGTTTGGTATAAGAAAGATGATGCAGGTAATGTTAATATCACATTAAAAATAGAATGAGAAAAATTAAGATTATTGTGCATTTATCAGTTTGCATTTATGAGCATATTACAACATAACTAACACTAGAATAATTCCTTTTAAGTTATTAATTGCACATCATCTTTTAAAAGATTTAAAATTGTACATTTTCGTGATATTAATGATACAACATATAAAATTTGAATTAGCTTTCACTTATGCTAAAATAAAGAATGATCTTTATGTTAATGTCCAAAGCTCGTACTGATGCTCTAGTTTTCTGAATTTATGTGATCTTTAAGAATGAGTGCAGATTTCTGACGTTTAAGTTTTAATCACTTAAATTATTTTGATTGTTAATGTTATTTAATTTACTTTTTTTTCTTTCTGCCTCTTTTGGTTTCAAGATTCGCCCAATCCAGAATTTATATAAATTTGAGTAGCAAGTAGTTTTACTGTAAAGTTTAGAGAATTACGAACGCTGTGCTAGAGCTTTGGCTCTGCTGTCCATTGCTGCCTTTGCCGATTAAATTAAACTGTTGGTAACTCCAACACTCTTCTTGATGAGGATATTGTAGACTGAAGTTAGATTCAGCTTTGGTAAGTCGTGTCGCGGTCTAGGAGGTACTTGCAGCTTTCACTTTTAGTCTTTTAGGTCTAGAGGGAACTTGGGGAACTTCCAAGTTGCATTAAATTGTTGAATTTATAGCAAGTATAGAAACAGCTTGTGCTTAAACCATGTCCTGCTGGATAGTAATTTAATGTTTGTATATTTTCAATTGAACTCCTCACAGGTGACGAGGTAGAATAAATTTAAAGTGATTTTATTTCTGTGTCTGCTTAGAAATTCTTGTAGCGATAATTCACTTTGGAATTTAGCTAAGACCTTACTTTTACTAAAATTTGAGCTAGCTAAATCATTTGTATCCCCAGCAGGCGTTACATCCTGTATATATTTGAACAAAGAAGTGATTAAGAAACAGTCACGTACGATTTTCTCTTTATACAACTAAGAGAAAGCGTCGAAAGCTGGAATGGTATAAGCACAGATTCTTACATTATGAAAATTAAATCTCCGTGATAAATCAACTGTATAAAACATTAAAAATCTGCGTCTGTTCAATTGAATGAACTTACGTATCTAATTTCAGTACTTATTTATAATTAAAAGTTCAAATACGAATAAGATTATTCAGACTTGGACCAGTTTTACACCAATAACTGGATGATGTAAATTTCTCTCAAAGATCTTTTTGTAGTTTAAAACCAATAAAACAAAAATTTAGATTAAAGAGACAACATTGTGAATAAACAAAGATGTAATTAAAATTAAAAATACCAAGAGTGTTATATATAATACATGTTGTAAAAAATAATGCTTAAAACTAAGATAAATAACTTTGGGGGAAAATGCATTACTTTTTAACGATACAAAGAGCTGAATTGAATAATAATTATTAAGATTTCTGAAACTTCTTAAAAACTTTTATTTGAAATATGGTTTCGAATTTGATTTCTTTTTCCTAAATTACACAAAATTAACATTAATACAGTATTTCACACAGTATGGACAAGAGACAGTTTTGGTGGTTCCAAATGACTGTGTTTCTTTTATTGTTAATTTTAAGCATCTTATATATATCTTATAAGCATCTTATATTTATCTTAAAAGCATCTTATATATATCTTATAACTATTAATTAAATATAACTAATCACATAGATGTATTTTTCTAATTTTTTACGTAGGTTTCTTCTTACTCCGTTTTTTCTCCTCTTCTTACCTTTGAGCAATTATGCGCATGGGTGCTGCAATGAAGCGCAATCGCATGCATAAGGGTTGTGATGTTTAAAATTTAGAAATATATTGAATGAGTCAGTATAGAATCTTGGACCATTTGAAAAAAATTATTTCTGTTTGCATATGTTTGGGATACTTTTATTAAAATGGAACCACTCCGAATCCTTTTGTTCTATGTCTTGATTTGTGTACCTCAGAGTTGATTATGAAAATTTATCCTAATAACATATGAATCAAATGTCTGATTCTTCTTCTATCCATGTTAAACAATAGACTCATTAAGATCTTAGTGGATAATGGATGCAAGATTTATTCTCGAATGGATAACCTGAAAATAAGTTATATATTATACCATGGGAAAAAAATAACATGTACCTCAGTGAAACTGGCGTCTCTGAGAACTAAATAGTCATCACAACACAGGGAACTTTTTCGAAATCCTTAGAACAAAACGAGTATACTTAAAACTGTATGCAATGAGAAGAAAATCTGCGATTATTATTTTATTAAAAGAAAAAAATTAAAATTTTTGTTCTAAAGCCCTCCCCAGTTTTAGAAAGGTGGTCTTTGTACAGTTAAATAGCTAATACCTCTTCAGAGCAATTGTTGAAATTTGAATTGTAATAGCATTTTCATAATATTTTACATACAAGTTCTAAGCCTTTATTTTAATTAACATGCTAATTTTATGCTTATTCTTTACTGTAACTTCTGTTTTTTTTCCTATTCTATCTCTCCAGAATATAAATTACAATGGATTTAAATAGCAAACGAATGTGTAGTTTAGAAAGAAAGTTTGGCAGTGTACTCGAAAAGTTGTTTCTTTCGTTAATCGCTCACCTAAAGTCCGAACTGATTTCCGTGAATATTTTCTAGTATTTGCTATAATTTATGCTTAGATATTTGTTTTGATTGCATATATTTAAACTTTTGTGTTCTTGAGACCCCGAAAGGAGATGTGGATAAGATTTATTAGATTTTTGTTGTACCTTTGAATTTAGCTGTGTAAATAAACTTCTAATTTAGTTTTTCTTCTATTGTAAACTTTTAATTTAGTTTTTCTTCCATTCTAAACTTTTAATTTAGTTTTTCTTCTATTGTGTATTTTTTATAGCCCTAGACTAGAGTTGAATCTTTGTGCGGGTTTTGCTCTTGACGTGCGCTTTCCATTACTTTCTGTTTAATGTTCTTAGTGGTTTAAAGTGGCAACTACTGATTGTGCTTTGTCATTTTGAGAAGAGATGTACAGGTACTTTCCGGTAAATACCAGATCTGTAAAGTGTTTCCTTTGTGAAATTAAATTTTATCAAGCTATCATCGGTTCTATGTGCATTTAATCCATTACGAACTCGTACGCAAGCAACAATGCTTATATCAGAAGAACAATCACAACATCCCCTTCCTCTCCCAACTCCTCTGCTCTCCCCTTCCATTAATGAAATTATTTTCACAAAACTTTATTTTCAAAAACTTTATATTTGAAAGCAAGCATTTCTTAGCATTATGTTAAAAAATAAAACTAGTAGCCATAAAGTTTTAACAATCTGTGTAATTAATACATTAATAATTCTATATAAAATTCAGTAAACCGCACATTGTAACTAAATAATAATATTAAAAGTAAAAGAAAAAGTAAACTAACATTGTCTTACTAAAAGGAATTTTGAAAATGATTCGTTTGCTTAATTTTCGAGTAACAGCGAATTCTCTCCGGAGCATTCGCCCATTGCTCCAGGCGATTTTAATATCTTGTGAAGATGTTTTTGTCAGAGAGATGATTTCCAGTATTTGTTTTTATTTACGTTCTCAGATACACTGATGATTGTTTCACAGATGATTGTTTCAAGGAAAAGGTCACCTGAAGAACGTTTACTACACTTGGTTTCTATTTACCTATAATCAAAGATTCCCCAGAGTGAAAATACCTTTAGAGCTAATTGTAGCTTTCTTATGCATCAGTGAGATTGTTGTTTTTTTCAAATAAAAATAAAAGAAGAAATATGGAAAACAATCGGAAACTAACTTTAAATGAAATAACAAACAACTTTTAAATTGACAACGTTTTAACACTTCGTTGCTCATACCTCCAATAAGACATCACTGACGCATTACCAGTGACGAAAATGCTTCAAAATGTGTAGATAATATCAAAAATTCCACTAATTATTTTATAGTAGGACAAACTCAATACATAATGCACACATTTCTATTCAGAGATTTTTCAAAGTAAAGTTACGAAAGTAAAAGTTACAAAAGGATTAAAAGAATGAATTATCCATGTCGTAAATATGGGGCAAGCTAAGGCGTAGTATTTTGATTTTTGTTTATGAAAATCCCAAATGTCTTAAGAAATGCCCCCCCCCCACGATCACGTTCAAAAGAGAAAATTAACACTAGTAATATTGTTGGAGGTCCCACGAGCGGCCAAACTGTTAAGGCTTCTAAACACAGTTCGAGGTTAAAGTCGCTAAACTAAGGGTACTTCCGACACCACCCGAGAGTTAACTGTCTTTCTGTGTAGAGCGCTAATGGTAGAGCACATAATAAATAAAAAAAATGTAATGCTACGTGTTCATAGCTTTAGGATATTCGCAAAATAAATAGGCCAGATAATTGCAAATGTTCTTTTTTGTGTATGTGTTTTAGATTTTGGTGCATATTCATTTTCACATATCTTGCATTATGGTACTTTTGTTTATATTTATTTATGATTTTTTTTCGGACTCTGTTTTGCAGTTTGCACGTTGTTGTACCCAAAATTTATCGCTCAGGGTGGTATGTGGGTAACCACAATGACATCATGATCGGAGGTTGACTGCTAGCCGAAACAAAGGGGCTGTGTGGCTGTATGTAGATTATTTCCCTCTTTAAGCATTGGATATCTATCGCTCCGTGTGGTGCACTCAAAGCAACGTTCTTTTTGATGAGATGGCAAATCACCAGTTGACTCCCTTTAACCAGCGAGAAATGTTAGGCAGTCAAATGAATATATGTATATATCATAAAACTTCGGTAACTCGATACCCTGATAATATGACACAAATTTAAATTACAGATTCTCCAAATTTTCTATAACAGAAAAAATTCTCGTTACGATGGACCAATTAACGGCTGAGGGGTAAAATCGCTGAACATTGCTAGTTCGGCCGCATTCAGATGCCAATGTGCGGACTGAACGCATGAAAGTATTCGTAGTTTTCTCCAATTATAATGGGAATGCGAGTCAGTTTTCATAAAAAATCCTCCACGAAGGCGTCCTTCCTTATAGGCAGATAATTCTTATATGCTTAAATACTCCAGTTCTGTCATTATTAACTCATGAAACTACATGACTCTACAAGGTATGTTATGTTAATTAACGTATAATCTTATGGTCTGGAATTATACCGTCCCTTTTTCATATCGATAGCTCTTACCAGGTTGCAAATGAGATACACGTATTTAAGAGAGAGTTCTTGAAAATTTAAGCAGTGAGCTTCTGGTAGCGACGCTCAGCTTTGTAAACTTGCGATCTCGCGTTAGTCATAGTGTTAGCCATAGTGATCCGGAGTTAGCCCTAGTCAGTCATTCATTTAGTAAATTCGAGACAACGCTTGTTAGGCTGTAGCTGCGGAGATTTAAATTTCAAGCACAAGTCACGCATTTGTACAGCTTGAAGTTTTAAGCAGAACGGATGTTTAAATCTTCTACAGAACTCAATTGTTACTTACATAGATGATGCGATAACTAGCCTAGCTGTCTTAGTAAGGATTAAAAAATCAAAGTTAATTACGGAGTGAAACCCTGTAACTTGAACTTATCTCAAACTTCTTTATTTTCAAAATTTTGGATGTTATTTCTACTGCAAACTTCCAAAAACTTAAATACAATCTGATCTCTGATACAGAAGCGTGACTGGGGGGGGGGAAGCAAGGGGATCACCTGTTCATGGGCGCAGCATCCAGAGGGCACCAAATTGATGTTAAGAAATTTTAGAATGAAATGCTTTCCATTCTTGACAAAAAGGAGGGGGGCCGAAATCTTCAATTGTCCCCGGGCGCTGAAAACCCTAGCTAAGGCTCTGCTCTGATATCGGACATTTCGTTACTAGAGGAAGAGGAGACAATTGCATTGGAAGTTACTTGCAAAATTTCTTTCCAGACTTCGTTTTCCCAGTAACTATCTCTTTAAAACTGACAGTTTCAATTAAAATTTCTGTATTTCACTTGGTGATATCTTAATACGAGTGTTGCTATAATGAGATTCCTAAATCTAGAAAAATAAGCATCTTAAAGCATTTTATACTCAAAGTGGAATTTTTTTCTCAAACTTCGAGATAAAAAAGACGCAGTATCAAAGGTTGAGAGTGATATGGTATTCCCAAGGCATTCTGTCATCACCTTTTTTCAAAGATAACATATTTTAAGTCCTTTGAAAATGTTATACTAGTAGTTAAAATTGTCAGGAAATAAGTTAAGCTCTTTTGCTGGATCCCATACTACACGTAAAAGTTTTGGAAATCTCCAAAACACCTTGGACACTGAATTCCAAATAAAGGATGACTTAAGAGGTTTAAAATAGAGACGTCATAACATTTTCAAACCTGTATGTGCGGCAGAGGACACTATGTTAAAGTATGGAAAATTGGAAAAAATAGGATCTTCAAAAATGCGATGATAGGCTTAAAGCTCTCGGTGTTTTTAGCTGCATTGAAGATGAATTATGTTATCATTCTCTCCCGGAAAAACTTTTAGCTTTAAAGCTGAAGCGTGTAGAGGCAAAAGCCATGAAATGAAGACTGACTGACTACAATATGTTCTACGTTATTCTGAGCGATGCAGAGAAACTTAAGTTAATAATGATAGGCAAAGAAAAAAAAAAATTCTGAATCGCTTCGAGGTATCAAGATTTGCTTGTCAATTATGAAGTAAATTCGGAAGCTTGAATAATTAGTTAACTATTTGAAACAGGACCATTTTAGCTTCATCTGATATACGTATTTCTCGGTGTATAAGAGTGTTCCGCAATGTTTCTTTAAAAATTTCGTGTGCAAAACCTGGATGAATCTTATACAACGGTGACGCCGGCGCCAACGGAAATGCGAAAGGTAGCATTGCGGCCAAACCAAGGTAAAAGACTGTCGACAACGTACAAGGGGCGTACATGTTAACCCTTAGAATGCCAAGGGATGCGCTCACCTGTTTCTTAACCGAAACTGAAATTCTATTTGAGATTCATATCATTTCCTTCCTCTCCGTTTGTTAACGAAAATACAAAGAAGCATCCCTCTGAGTTAAATCACTTTTAATATTAAGTCTCCTTTTAAGATAAGGAGCCACATAAAATCCTTTTGAGACAAGACTATCTACAATAAAGGTGAACTGATACAGTGCATTTGGGAAAACTGCATCTTAAGTTATTATGTACTTTAGGGGATACACAGATAAGTCTCAGCTAATGGATGAGAGTTCTGATAGCGATGATGAGTTTCACACTGAATAAATGTTTATTTCAATAACTTTTTGCAATATTTTTTTCTATTTAATTGTAATCCAGCAAGTTAATAAAAACCAATCCGTCAGCCAAATAATTCTTAATTTTTTTCAATTTTCGGTTCCCTAGAAATCAAGATTCGTCTTTTGCATGGCTCCCATGCAAAAGGGAAATCCATCTTATACAAAGGGAAATACAGTAATAGTCTTGTTCATCTTAAATGACTACATGGCTCATCAAGTTCGAGAAGAAAATATTTTTGTGTTAAATTATGCTTTATTTTCTCAAATACCAAGCCAGCCCTTAAAACCTTAGATCAAGTTAAGTTAATCCTCAACATTTAAAAATATTTATTATTAGCGTCTTATTCAGATAGTTGTTCACCATATAGACAGCTTTTCGGAGGCAAAGATTTCTGTTCTGAAGGCAGTCGAATTGACGGCTAAGATATGGAAATTGATATAATGATAAAGATGGCAAATTACTTCAAACATATTTAATTTGCAATCAATGAAACTGCAGCAGACCACAGAGAGTTTTATAAAATGTATGAGTGTAAAAAATCTACAGTTTTAAAAGAAATTAACAATGATAACGAAGCTGTATTTAACAGTAAAATTGATATTTTTAATGCCATCACATCTGAAGCTACTATTTCTATAGAAGAAACAACGCATAGGCCCTTAAGAAAAATAAAGAAATCTAAAGATGCGATACCAAATTAATAAAGCATTAAAGACTTATTTTTCTTAAAGAAATGAATAATTTATTTTTTGTTTTTAAATTATTTAAATTTTTAAGTAATATTTAGCTTGGATTTTCAAAATGACTTCACAATATTATTTCTTTAATTTTATTTTATTAATACGATATATAAATTACATATAGACATCCAACCGCTTACTGGGAAGTAAAAACACAAAATTAATATTATATACACTAATGACTACTGAATCCTGTGTCCTCTATTGGCGTCATTTTAAATAGTACCATCTATATGGCAGATGCAATATAATGCTAGGTAATAATCAAACTGTAATGATAAATAATATTATTATTGCTACGAATTTTGTATTTAAATAGCTAATCTTAGTAGAATTATAATTAAAATTGTTTTATTTCCCCGTGCAATGCTGCGCGTGATAAGTTTTAAGAGAAAGCTATGCTGGAAAAGTAAAAACACAGGAGCATATGCATTTAACATTCAATAAAAGTTTATCTCTGTAATTTATAGTTAATTTGAATAAATGTAATTGACTACTATGTTAGCTGTAACCGTAATTCAACTCTTTTGCTTTCCAGAAATCTCGAAAAGCAGAAATTACTAGAATCTCTCGCGACCGATTTAAAGCTATAAAAAGCCAGACAGAGAACATTTCATCTCAGTTGTTGTTTCATTAGCTACTGTTGTTATTGATGATCGGATTAGCTTTTTGCGCTGTGGATTGCATTCTATTTTTAATGTTTTTAGTAGTTTAAAGGATAACTACTGATTATATTGCGTGATATTGTGAACACTTGTAACTATCTCTGAGAAAAATTCCAGCATTCTGTTCTTTATTCTTGTGATAAGAATAAATTTTATTAACCTTTTATCGGACTTACGCATACAATCTATTACGAACCCGTACGCACTCAACAATAATACAATTTAATTAAATTTTATATAATTAATAAAAACAAAATTAATTTATAATTTAATTACATATAGCCTTCAATCGTTTTTGGTTCGCTGTTATACTTACATATCAGCACACATTAAATCGACAGGTCGAGTGGCTCGACATCACTTCGGCATTCCTTGCGATGTCGAATTATTTTATTGAGAATAATTTGCGGGTATTTTATTTAGAATCTAATTTATTTTTAGTTTTTTTTATATATAATTATAGATTTGGGCATTAATTGGTTTATTATGTATTATCGAGTTAAACTCTCTGTAGATGACCTTCCAAATTTTTGTAAGTAATTCGAGTGAAATCTGTGATGTGATATGTGCACATGACACTGATATTGCTGCCCGTCTTCAACAACACATATTACAGCCAAACTTCCAAAGTTTTGTTAGATCTTATTAAAGCCAGCAAAGGATAAAATCACTGTCTGTGCTGCCTGTTTATTTTCGAGGTTAACACGAACCTTTCAGCACGCAACAGTGAGAGATAGTACATGCAGCTAATTATCTTGTTTCAGCAAATCAAAGAGGGTAAAATCCTAGTATACGGTGCGGCCTTGGCGCGATTTTTAAAATTGTCGCCAACACCAAAATGATGCGTTTACGTTTGTCGCCAAATTTTTGGCAACCTCAAAGTAAAGCGTCACCACAAGTTTAAGTTGGCAAAAAAAGTAAACAAAATGATAATCATAAGATAATAAATCTTAAGCATACGGTGAGACACAAGAAAAAAAGCAAGCATTTAGAAATTGAAAATAATTTTTAAGAATTTATAACAAATAAATATATAATTTTCAACATGCATCGCAACAAATACAAAACATTCACATATCAAATATAATAAATTAAATACCATGGCTCAGTGTCACATATGTTTTAGGGTCTATATCATAACTGAAATGCCATAGCCCTCAAACTCGGGTGGCGGATATATTGCTTTTATTGCAAATATAAAGTCTTTCATTTTTTCGGATGACGATTTATTATTTTTCAGGCACCGCCACATATATTTCACCAAATAAGAGTCAAACTCTTCGCTTACCTTTTTCGTCCCCTTCATCCCACGCTTAACAGCACTCCACGTTCCTTCCAAATCCTAGTGCACGGTGCGGCCATGGCACGATTTTTAAAATTCGGCAACAATCCGGGATCTACTGCCCATTGAATTACAGCAAGCTTTCCTTCCAGTTCTAACTTCCAAAAAAATTTCGTGTTTAAATATTCGCAATTCATAGCACTGCACATCATAATCGAAAAGTAACGTTATCCAACTATAGAACAAAATACGTTAGCAAATAGAACTGTAGAACAAAATACGTTAGCAAATAGAACTGTAGAATAAAAGACGTTATCAAACTAAAATCATATTCAGTATCTGACCAAAAACCGATTAATTAAAAAATATTAACCAATCAGAAACTCAGCGGAACCACTACTGTTATTTTAAAAATACAAAAAATAAAAGATAAATAAATTTTACCTGAACATACGGTTATCCTTTCCCATTCAGTTGAGCCGAAGACAGAAGATTAACGGAACTTCAAACAATGGTTTGAAATAATTCTTCTCTTCCATCTTCACCAATCAAAACTTCTCAATTTAAAATATTTAATGAGCATGTGCGAAAATGCTCCCAAATGCACTCTCCTCAAGAGCATCCAAAATCGGCTTGGTTACCACAAATGGCGCGCTTATTAGTCTCTTAAACCCGAATTTCGCCAACTCTCATGTGCACCGTATACTAGGATTACGCCTCGAAATATATTATGATTAAGGAAAATGAATATATTGACGAAGGCAATTTATTCCACTTCATAGAAAAGTCCAGACCGCAATACCGTTTGTCTAATACAGCCAAACCGATTGAATATTTTAATCTCTTTTTCTTTGGGCAATGATGGTTGAGGAAACAAACAAATATGTAGAATAATTGTTATCAAAATCCACAAAACCTGTTAAGTCCAGAATGGTAAATTGGTTTCCGGTCACTATCCTGTAACTGAAGGCATTTGTAGCCGTACTATTGCAAATGGGGGTAACAAATAAGCCAACAATGTATTCATATTGAACTGAAAGTTCTAGAGCTGTGCTTTGGTTTAAAAAGATGTTTCCAAGGAACAGATGCCAAGAATGAAGCAGAAACTACAAAATTTCAGAGGAGCACAGCAAGAAAAAGAAGATCAACGTGTTAAATTGGAAATGCAAGAAAAGCTAGCTTTTACAAAAGGGTCGCATGATAAAAATGATGGATTATCTGCTAAACAAACAGAATTAGAAAGAAAAATATGTATCACTAATGAAAAATTTCGTCAGCTGCGAGAAATTCTTAATGCTGATGATTGGGAATATTATGGAGACCTATGGGATGCTGCTGCTGTTCCGACGCCATCTAGTGTGACTTCAGCTTCCATTTACGAATCAACTAAGTCCGAGACAAGGTCACATAAATCTTCCTTTGAAGAATCTTCAGAAACAGAAGCAAAATTTTTTTAAGTAAAATTAACTCTTAATTTTATATCTGGAATTGGCAAACAACATGCTTCCACTTTTTAAGCAGATAGCGATTGTACTTCTGGATAAGAAAGCATAACCTTCGAAGACGTTCTCCAAAATGTTATGGAACTAATGATTTAGAAACAATAAAAAAAAACTGAGTTTGGACCAAATCTGAAGTTAAAATCAAAGTATTAAGGCTATATAAAATTGTCATAACAAAGAATAATGACACCTGTCATGTTGTAAAAGAAGGAGATCATGAAGGATCCACACGAGACATGGTTATCTTAAAAGAGGATAATCTGCTTTTATGTGAATGGTCATTGAGAAGAATAACTGGTATCAGTTCTGGGAAAGACCAAATGGTACGAGTTGTGGAAGTAAAAACTTTTACAGGAAAATTCAAGAGACCTGTAACCCAATTATGTATTTTACCTTATAATGATTAATGTAGATATTCTATTATGCGTGTGCGTATAATTGTGCATTGTATTCATTATCATAATGAAGTTTATTGTATAACTTTATCAGTTTTTTATTATTGATTTATAAATTTAGAATTTTTGCAGAATTTAGAATTTTGTAACTCTAGTAATTAAAAAAAAAAAAAAAAAAAGAATAAATAAATAAATAAATAAACTGTGACTGTAACTTGAATATTTTACTAACATTGAAAGGCCCGGGGACATGTTCGGGCATAACTGCGTTGTTAAAAGATGCGCGCGCCCCTCTCGGCTCAGATTTGTAAAAAGACTGAGAGTGTCGCGAACAATTAGCGAGATTGTGTGCGAAGTAAAAATGAGGATCTTCGAATGTGATCCCTCGTAGATAAATATGAAATAAAATGTATATTAGTTAAAGATGTGAGTTAAATAAGGAGAAAATTATTATGGTCCACAAGTATTCATTAATTCACGAGCGTGAGTGAGCTATCATCATAGCAAAACATAACATCAATTTTCTCATAATTTCTAAAAAAAAGGGCCAATCTTACAAAATAAATTGCATATTCGTATTCGGGAGATAAAATTATTAATAAATGCTTTTTTCGTCTTTTTTCAACAGGAAAAAATCAAAATTGATAGAAAATGGGTTTTTAAAATGTTTCCCGGAATTATGAGTTATCCTGTATTTCTGCTCCTTTATATAAAGAATGTTCCAATAAGAATGGCATGATTTTAAAACGAAATGGCAATCATGTTTAAAATATTATCACTGTGACTAATTTTTATTCCGGTTGAGTATGCTTTGACAATTCATCAAGGCTAAATATACACATCCATAACGTTAATTTTGAGAAAAAATGTGACATTGTTAGATGAAGCTCTTTTCTCTCTTTGTTAACAAAAAAACAAAAAAAAAAATTTTTTTTTTGACAAACGTTATGACAAATTATGAAAACAATTCACAAGAACTGTAGGAGAAGCCCTTTCGTTCTCAAACGATCGCTGTATGATATAGTTTATGGAATAGTGGCATCGTCTGACTTTCTTTTTTTTTTTTTCAAAACGAGAAAAGAGATGAAATTACCAGTGATTGATGACACCAGCGATTGATGGTTTCAACAAAATGGCGTCAAACTGCAAACGCCTTTATAGCCTTCTATCAAGAAACGTTTGGTGAAGGGATAATTTCACAAAACGTTAGCAGTTAACAAAAAAATCGACGCACCAAGAAGGAGTCCGATGGAGACAAAAATTGGTGGCTAGGAAGATTATGTGCAGAATAGAAAAGATTAAAATTTCAGAATAATTGAATGATTTATTTTATAGTTACATAGTTACAAAATAACGAGCTTAATAAGGTATTGACCCACCTCTAACCTGGATGCAATCTACCACACGGCTTTGTATAGACTGATAAAGCTCCCGGATGGTCGTCTGCGGTATTTCTTGCCAAATTTGCTCCAATTGTCGGGCTAGGTCATCAACATTCCCTGTTAGATGTAGTCGCCTTCCCATCATATCCCAGACATGCTCGATGGGAGAAAGATCTGGCGATCTGTCTGGCCAAGGAAGTGTTTGAAAACTCTAAGACAGTTCATAGCAACATGTGCCGTATGTAATCTGGCATTATCTTGCTGAAAAATAAGGCCAAGGTACTGCAAAAGGAACGGTAACAAAACAGGTCTCAGAATATCGTCGAAGTACTGCTGTGCTGCAAGTGTGCCTCTAATGACGATCAAAGGGGTCCGGCTATCAAGGGAAATGGCACCTCAGACCATAACTCCTGGTTGAGGTCCTGTGTTGCGTGCAATAGTGTAAACAGGAGCGGCACGTGGTCTGGGCGTCTCCAGACACATCTTCGATGATCGTCAAGACACAGTTGGAAGCTTGATTCGTCGCTATCATAAATTGCCAGTAAGGATCATCCCAACCTGATCGAGCCAAGCACCACTGTAATCTGGCTCGACAGTGTATAGGCGTGAGTGGCAGGTGGCGTAATTGTCGGTAAAAGCGTAAATTTTGCTCTATCAGCCGTCTGTGAATGGTCATGGTGGACACTCGCACGTCTGATGGTTGACAGCGATGAATCAGGCGCTGTAATCGCTTTATCAGTTTATAAAGACAATTACTCTGTCCTCCCGATCTGTTGTGGCCCTAGGTCGACCGCTACGATCATGACGCTGAAATCTGGCTCTGTCCACTCAATCTTGTCAGCATCTTTTAATCGCCGCACCGCTTCGACTCATATGACGAGCGATCCTCCGATTTGCCCAACCTACCTCTTTCAATCCAATGATACGATCTCTTTCAAACTCTTTCTGCTCGTAATAAGCTCAAATCCTGTGGCAAGGCAATTTTTCATACTGAAAAATTGAAAGGTATCCTAAATCGCAATGCAACAGAAATTTTTAACAACAATTCAAGAACAGCTCTTTACAAACATCTGTTGGATGCGCAGTTTCGATGCGCTGGAGATCGCACTATTCATTCATTGAACATCAAATTTTAATTATTTGCATATTTGTTAAAAAAATTTATGCATATGAAATTTCAAAGCAATCGGATGATTCTTTCTTTTGGTGCGTCAAGTTTTTGGTTATAGAGAGTATTTGTTGGCCTTCCAGAAATTAGGATTTAACTGCTTTATTTTTTGGGGGGGTGTGTTGGGGGGTATTTGAAAATCAATTCTTTACGCAATTAAAATTCGAATCCTTGAGACATTAAGAATAAACATCGAAAGTTGCATTCGTGAACATTGGGTTCTAGTTATTGCATACAATGATCGAAACTTATGTTTATCGAATTAACTCGTGTGCACTATGTCGAAGTGGATACTTAAAAATGATGCTTTATTCAAAGCACAATGTCATAAATTGCATAAAGTAACTCAAAATAATTTAAAATGTTAGTTATATCTGAATTAGCTTTTATTTTATTTCATTTTAAAAATCATTCTTACTTTAAGACCCTTTATATTTATATGTAAGAAATAAACAGACAGAACAATTACAGATTTGATAATTTCCTGTTAAATACAATGGATGTTTTTCAATCTATTTAAATTTTAATTATGCTTGAATGGAAAATTAAAGGATAACTGTTTACTAAGTATATAATTTCTGCTGATCCTGCTGACTGATGAAGGAAATCGATATAAAGTATTTGCGCTTGTGTAATACATCAAATGGAAAAATCAATATTATAAAATTTGAATATAATTCATGAACGCATGACTAAGAACGTAAAAAGGAGATTATTACGTAATTATCCATACAAAATATACGACTTTAATACGAAAAATTTAACATTTTAAATTATTTACATGATGTCTCCCGACAGAAAGACAAAGTTGAGAACAACAATATACATATTATTTTTCTGCATATTTATCTGAAAGATGTTGCCACAGTTTACACTTTTTATTTTCATTATGGTTTTGAAACGATTTTTCAGGATCAAATATATATATATTTTCCAATGGCAGATTGTGAACAGTTACAGTGTAACACAGTCCATTAATCTATACAAGGCCAGATGTGGTGGTCTCTTTATTATGGAGGCACCTAATAGGTGGGTCACCATCGTCTCCTATGAAGGGACGGACAGTTACAACCATGCCCTCTCCGGGATTCGAACCCAGGCCCTTCGGTATCGCAGCCCGGCTTCCTAACCACTATACCTTCTGGGCGGCTCAAGAGCAAATATTGCTGTTCTAAAACTTACTAATAGATGTTGGAGTATTCTAGGAGAAAGTCGGAATTATGAAATCTTTCGGTATGAAGCATTCCGGATATATCAATCAGGGGTAAATCAGAAATGCAATCTTAATTCATCTGTTGTTATTCTTACTTTCGAAACTTCGGAGACGAGTTATCGATCAGTGAAGTAATATATTTACTATATATGGATCCAAAACACCATTACTATATCTCTCATCATTTAAAGATTAGTCTAAAATCAATGCAAATCTGTGTGCGGTAATTTGACATTATTTCAAAGTAAACCATGTTTCCTCCATTTTAAATGTGCCTATTTCTGGCATTATTATTTGAATTCTAGAATTTCTCTGTCTCGTATTTGGTTCTCTCCATGTAAGCATATGTCAAGAATCCCTTTCCAAGAAAAATCCAGACCATATCTGAAGTCATCTTGACTCAAGTTACGAAAACGTTTACATCATTTCACAAATGCATTCTTCGCAGTTGTCGTGAGAAGAATTTAAACCATGGTTAATTTTTCATGAAATTTTGTACAAATAGTAAATTTTATTCATGTGCATTATTCTTGTTAAATAAAGTGAACTAACAAGTAATCCCTTGTCATATCATCAGTTATTTCCTTTTTAAAGTCGTGAAACTGTTCCCTAGAATGTTTTGGCCACTGTTTTTATTATCTAGAAAGGATATTTTGAGGTACACTGAGCATTTTGAATACCTTTAACTGAGTCTGTCCGTCTTCCGTTCTTCCGCACATGAATCATTTAATCATTTAAATGTTCTCTTCTTTATAAAATGTGCAAACACGCAGTTAATCAATTTACTTTAAGTAATTGAGATAAGAGTTGCAACAGGAGATTCTGTCGCGCACTCAGCTAACGCAGTTCTAAGTTGTGTACAGTAATGTACGCGGAAACTTTTAAAATCCTGATTAGATAATGCATTTCAGAATTGGGCTATAAGTAAAATATTGCTACCAGTAATGCGCGAATTTCTACTTTTTATTCTAATAACCCTTTAGTTTTTCTCTCCATCGTACTTTTCTTTACTCGCCTACTAAAAACTAAATAACTGGGAAAAACTCAGATTTAATAAGTTCATATAGCTGAATGTAGTAAATTCTTGTTGTGAACTATAACAATACCTTAAGAAGATTTCGACACTGAATTTTAGGTCATTTCCACAATTTTACTCATGAACGCAAGTCTGCTTTTTAACCTGAGGACCGTGTTAAATCATGGCAAACAATGAATTATTCATAACAGGATGTAAGAGCATTTTTTAAGACAATGCCTAAGATTAAGAACAATGATGAACTTTTAAATGGAGAAAAGTAGAGACAGATAGAGCTACAGCAGAATTTCTGAAAGCAAAGTCACGGATGAAAGAATGCATATTGATTGCCTGAGGATTATTTCGTTAAGTTGAATCATGTGTGAAATATACATCGCTACGCTTATAGCTTGTGGAGAAAACCTTTGTTTTAACAGTCGTTTCTACTACTTATATTCCGCTCAAGGATAATTCAAGAACCGAGTGGTTCTCAGGCAGTTATGAGTTTGAGGCCTTTAATAGTATTTGTTGTAGTAGCGATAAAAATTATAATAATGATGATAAGGTAAATAAGTATTCCTCTCATCGGCGCTCCAATTAACTTTCTTCATTTTATTAAAATAGCCTATGTAGAGCAATTTTGCCATTTTTAAAAGAAGCATACCGATGATATGTCGCTTTCTGCATAGATATGTTTATCATTATTCGTCAAGCTGAATCAAATATGGCTGTTCTTAGTGTATCTTTCATAAATTTTCCTCTTAAAGAATGAAAGTTCCTTAATAACACTCGTCGTCAATAATGATACAAAGTTAGTGTGATGACAGCGATGTATATGATGCTTTCATTACATCGCTATTTTCCTTTTCTTTCCTTCTTTTTTTTTTTTTTCGGGGGGGGGAGGATGGAGTTGAGGAAGTTCTTTTATTTTCTTCACAAGTTCTCGAATTTCATTGTATTCGAACAGTTTGATCCATGGTGTTTTTCTTAAAGGATAGAATAAAAAAAAAAATAAATAAATAAATAAAAAATAAAAAAAAAAAAACTTTAATCTATAACTCAACGAAAATTATAATTAAAATATTTAAATAAAAAAATGTTCATATTAAAATATATCTTATTTCCTCATCATCCCGAACCACTGAGAACAATTTTATCTTATTCAGACTGAATTTGAATGTACTGAATTATGGCAAAATTAGCCACTAAAGTTATCTGTCTATAAGAGGAGGGATCCCTCCATGGAGAACCTTTTGAGGAAAACTACAAATATTCAGAATAATCTTACTCGCTTGCTTGAGCCCACCAGCGGCCGAGCCCTAGACACTGATAGTTTGACCTGGGAACGAATTCCGACGAAAGGGCAGGTTGCATGGTTGAATTTCATGGTTTTCCCCACGTGTAACGTGGATACGAGCCAGTTTCGCTTAAACGTCTTCTACGAGGGCACCCTCCCATAGGCGGATAACCCTCGAAGAAGCTTTGCCATAATCAACAAGCGCAACTAATCCGCTTGGCTATAAGTTAGCCTATCCTTTCATAAAGCTAAATATGAATAGCTTTTTGTAAACTACGACTTTTCTATAAATATTAATAGTAAATACTAAAATGAAATAAGTGTAGTAATATTGAGAGAGTCAGAAATAAACAAGACTATCTTTAAAAAAAAAAAAAAAAAAAAAAAAAACTTTTTATTTAAAAATAACTTTAATTTGCCCGTTATTATTTTTCTTTTCATATGCTTTTATTTAGTTCATCTGTTATGTTTGTCGCTATGATCAAACATTTGTCAGCAATTTTTAAACTACTTCCTGGTAAACTAACGAATTAAAATTTTGTACACACAATTTTGGTAAATAATAACATAATACGGTGAAGAAATTTTGGTGAAATTCGGTTTAAATTCTTTTTTATTATTTGTTGAAACGATTTTTTAATATATATCTTCGCTTAATGAATAAACTAAAAACTTCAGAAATTCATTGTTTAAAACATTGAATAAAGTAGAAAAAAGTTTTTAAAATGAAATTTGTATGAAATTTTTAACATATTTTTTGATATTTTGACGAATTTTCAAAATATCGCTCCATTTTTTCTCTACTATTTGACGTACGTTACATCATACATAATATTTCAACATCTAAAAATGTATCAGTTACGAAGTTTAGAATTTCCATAGACTTTAAGACATACTTTAAGACATATTTTACTGTTTATTGTTTTACCACGTGCACCATTTTATTTACTTCTTTCCACGTGGCCATTAGTTTTCGGATTTGGTTTATGCTATCAACCGGCATTTTCGAGGAAATTCTACTTTTAATCGGTTTACCACGTGCACGATTTTGACTTTCGTTGCTTCTTTCCACGTGGCTATTGGTTTTCAGTATTGGATGTTTCTCTCCTTTTGGAATGTTTTTGTCATATGTTGATGAAAATTGTCTTCATTATTTATTGGTGTTTTTTCATGTTATAAGTAATTACTTGTTTGGACTTTCGGAATTATATTTATTTTGTTCACTTGTTTCTTGCTTGTACCTTTTTCACAATATGTCCACTGACAGGAACCGATTTTGTAAGTTACGCCTTAAGCGTACGAATACATCAAAATATCATTCCCAAATTTATACATGTGAAATGTAGCCTTAAAGCTTCCTTTCACGTTTCAAAAATTTTGCATAAATTCCAATTGGCACTTCTTCGTCATATTATAAGGGACACGCGCAAACGTTTATCTAAAATTGAATTTGAATTATATCACCTCCATTTAAAAATTGCTAATTCCACTGAAAATTTTTCATCATTTGAACATACATCCTGGTCTAGAACCGATACCGTTTGTCAACGGCATAAAAATGTGCTTATTTCTAAATTCCTTAAACTCACACACCAGTAGGATAGTCTCACCTATCCAGCTGATCTAAACGTTAATCCCATCGTTAATATCTCCAATAGGAATCTTTTGGAGGATCAGTTAAAAGTATTAAAATATAATTTCAACTTTTCAAAGACATCTAAACCTTCAATTCCTCAAATCATCGCCCCTATAGAGTAAGCCTTTAAATTCTCCAAAATTTCGGAAACGCAGAAGGATACAATCCGCCACCTAATTACTCATAACGTTAATTTTAACAACAAATTTTTGGGTTCGAATCTTAGCAAAAAGGAAAATGAGATCTTACGTGAAATTCATTCTGATACTAACATCATTATCTCTAAAGCTGATAAGGGCGGACAGATCGTTGTTATGGACAAACACACATATATTACTGGAGTCTCTAAACTGATAAATGAAGACCCATACTGCTCGATCCCTAAAGATCCTTCAACTTCGGACCTCACGAAAGTTAAAAGTGCTATTAAATCTTCCCACATTCTGCCAACTCAGTTGAAGAAATCACTTATTCCACCTATTACTAATTGCGCTAGGCTTTATGCTCTTCCAAAAGTCCACCAAACCGGTATTCCTTTTCGACCAATTGTTTCCAACACAGGTACTGCTTCATATCCTTTGGCCAAATATTTAGTTTCCAGATTTCCTCCTCTACTTGCTAACAATATTCACACTGTAAAAAATTCTGTTGAAGTCATTGATAAACTTAAAAATATTTCTCCACTTCGTTCCATTATGGTTTCATTTGATGTCAAATCACTGTTTACTAATGTTCCGGTCGAAGGAGCACTAAATTGTCTTGAAACTAGACTTCGGGAATTTCACTTCACACATACTGAAATTAATGAGTTGGTTTCGCTTACTAAAGTTTCTCTCAGTCAAACCCACTTTGTTTTCCAAAATGCATATTTTCGTCAAGTTGAAGGATTGGCTATGGGTAATCCTCTCAGTCCGGTACTTGCTGACATTTATATGCACTATTTTGAGAGGAAATTATTTGATAAACTATCTTTTCGTCTTTGGATTCGGTATGTTGACGACACTTTCGCACTTTTTGACGGTTATAAAGAGGATTTATCAGAGATTCTATCTATTATGAATTCAATTGATCCAGTCATCCAATTCACTCTTGAAATTGAATCCAACAATTCCCTCCCCTTCCTTGATATTCTTATAATCCGCAATGAAACTGATTTTAACACCACTGTGTACCGTAAACCCTTTGCAGTTTGTTTACCACCCCATGCCAAGTCATGCCACCCTGTTTTAAGCAAAAAATGGCTTCTTTTTACTATTATGTATTCCGCGCGCTTAAAGTTTGTTCCTCTGAATCTTTGCTTACCAATGAACTTAATTATTTGAGAGCAGTTGCGATTGACCGCGGATTTAGACCCGTGATTATTGATAAAGCCGTTAAAAAATTTTCAGATTCCCATCAAAGAAGACATTCCACTGTTAGAAATAATATTAATGACCTTGTGGTGCTTCCATTTTATCCTTCTGTTAGCTATAAAATTGCACGGATTCTCCAGAAATTCAATTTTCAAGTTGGTTTCTCCCCTATTAATAAAATTCACCCTTCGATTCTAAAAGATTGCGTTTTTGTCTTGAATTCTTGGGGAATTTATAGTATATCGTGTCAAAGTGGTTTAAGATATATTGGCCAAACAAAAAGAGCGTTGAAGTTTCGTATCAAGGAACATGAATCTTATGTCAGAAAAGGCGAAATTAACAAGTCTTCAATAGCGTATCATAGTTGGACATTTAACCATAATTTTGACTTTGGGTCTGCAAAAATTATCCAAAAGGCTTCTTCCATAGGTGAATTGGATTTTCTTGAGGCTTTTCACATTCACAAAGATATAGCAGGTTTAGTTAATGATTTGAAGTCCAATCCAGTCCTTCCTAATGCCTTTAAAATTCTACTATCTTAATTCAGTTATTTTTGCCGATAGATGGCGTTACCTCTTCGCGTTTGGTACTACCAGAGGGTATAAAAATCCGTTCAGTGGTTGCTTTCCATTACCATGAATATATTTTACAGCATCCGGTGGCGCTACATGCCCCACCAGAATACATGCGGCTCCATAATAGAATTGAATTTTCTGATATACTAGACATTGCAGTCACTACAACGACTATCCCCGTTGCAATGGAAGTATTTCATGAATTGTCCTCTGACCACCTCCCCGTAATCGCAACATTAGGAGTGACAAAAACTTCTGAGTTCTCTACTAAGCGAATTACGAATTGGAATCTCTTCAGCAATATCATGAAAAACTCACCTCCTCGACTGCAAAATCAAAATACCAAACAAGGCATAAACACCGTAATTAATGCCTTAAGTGAAAGCATTCAAGGTGCAATTAAGGAAACCAGTACTGAAATTACTAATCGTGATAAGGCTTTCAGACTGCCCCTTAATATACGACAGCTTATGAGAGAGCGAAATAGTCTCAGGAAATGTTATCATTTAACGTGGGACCCGGCACTTAAACGTGAAATAAATCGTAAAAATAAGCAAATTCAGAAGGCCATTAAAACCTTCAAAGAAGAACTATGGGATGATAAAATGTTAAATCTGGATTCTAGAGAAGGTACATTCTGGTCTTTAATCAAAAATTTTAAAACTTCCTTCACAAGTAATCGACCCCTCTATGACAGAGGTAATATTGCCATCTCCAATCAGGAAAAGGCAGAAATCTTCGCAGCACACCTCCAAGAACAGTTCTCGCCAAATGATTGGCCAAATGACTCTGATTTCGAATTAAAGACTTTCCTACGAGTGAGGGATTGGCTCAACGCCCCTTCAGTCAGACTTCCAATTAAATATGCCACTCCTACTGAAACGACTAATATTATCAAACACCTGAGACAAAAGAAATCTCCAGGAATTGATGAAATCAGCAATACAGCAATTAAAAATTTGCCGCCTAACATCATCTGCAGCCTGACAAGTATTTTTAATGCTTGTCTTGCTCTTTCTTACTTTCCAACACCTTGGAAAATTGCTAAAATTATTTTACTACCTAAACCGGCTAAAGATCACACCCGACCAGACGGATATCGTCCTATTAGTCTACTGCCGGGCTTAAGCAAAATTTTTGAGAGAATTATCCTGAATAGACTGAAACCATATTTCAGCATCTTCCGCCGGAACAATTTGGGTTCCGTGCTCACCTCTCAACAACGAAGCAACTTGTCCGAATAACCGAATTCGCTGGTGCAGCTCTGCACTGCAAACTTAATGTTGCTATACTCATGCTAGACGTGGCGAAAGCATTCGACCGCGTCTGGCATGAGGGCTTAATTGCTAAATTAATTGACCTTCAACTGGACAGAGAACTCATTCTGCTAATCCATTCTTTTATCAGGGATCGGACATTCAGAATCTCGGTAAAAATGAATTATCCAGCACTAAAATAATGACTAGCGGTGTTCCACAGGGTTCTGTGACTGGCCCTATACTCTATCTATTCTACGTTTCAGACTTTCCGAGATTGCATTTAAATCATAATTCTATGCTAGCCTGTTATGCAGACGACACTGCCCTGGCAGTGAAGTCTGCTAACATCAATCATGCTATTCGGAAACTCCAAGACACTATTCTCTCCATAGAACAATGGTGTGGATATTGGAAGATACGAATTAACGCTCAAAAATCGCAGCTCCTACTCATAAGGAAAAGGAAGAAAAATGTTCCGATCAGGCAAAGTGTTTATCTTTTTAACGAGGCTGTGCCTATCGTGAAACAAGCCAAATATCTGGGCATCACCATCAACGACAAGCTCACATGGCAGCATCACATCCAACAAATCAGGGATAAAGCGATTAAAGTCATGAAATGTTTATATCCTATGATAGGGAAATATTCAAAACTTTCGTTAGACAAGAAACGACTTATTTATCTAGCCACAATCCGACCCATCATGACGTACGCTTCGCCAGCATGGACTACCGCTACGAAGGGTGAAATCCAAAAATTACAAGTTGTGCAAAACCAATTTTTAAGAATTATCACAAATGCACACCCGTATGTGAAGAACAAACGTCTCCATGAAGATTTAAAAATGGATACAATAGTGGAATATTTAAGAAGAACTAACACGGCATTTTATGACGCCGCTAAGGAGTGCCAACATATGGACATTTTCAACCTATTTCACTATGAAATTTTACACGAGGACAGGCACCTCCGTCCATATGCCGCTTTTCTACTCAGCGGAAACCAGGATTTTCCAACATAATTTGTGTTTTTAAGTATGTAGTACTCTGAAAAACTTATTTGACTTGTAAATAATGATGTTTAGAAATCTTAGCCGGATGATCATGTGACACACACAGCCACGCCCACAAGATATTACTTATATTTTTCCTGTATATACTATTATACTTTTTGGAATCGTATTTTATTTTCTGCATTTATGACTGCAACACATACCTTTTATGAACTGATTTAGTACTATTTTATGTATAACTACTGTAAAACTTCAGATTTACAGCGCTACGATGCCTGGATACCTCATCGCCAACCAGATGTCTTATCGCTCATCACGTGACATTGGTTACACCCCCTGCATCTGCTATCCTGTCTCCACGAGAACTACGTTCGGCATTTCCTTACCTGCAGCGCTCCTAGAAGCACCAAAGTTCGATAGCCGGAACACAACCTGCGATTTCGCAGGTTAATCGCGGCAAATAAAGCAAGTTGGAGTTGGAGCTTTCCATTATTTGAAGTTCAGATTTTGAGCGTGAAGGTGCATTTGCCCCTCGCTCCCTATTTTAACTTCGCTAAATTTTTCTTGTCCTTTATGCTTGATCAGATAGCCTGGCTCAGTAAAAGTAGGCGGCCAGTGCAAATCTGATTAAAAATCCAGTTATAACCACGTGCAGTGCTGATAAGGACCACGTGTTTCTGAGACTCCTTCTCCTTTATTTTCTTCTTTCTAGGTATTTCTTTCTCCTGATGAGGAGGGACCTTTAGCTGCCCTCGAAATCGATTGAGTGTTTCATTATACCTACGCTAAATACAAGGTTGTTTTTACGATTTTGATTGTCACATTAGCGTGTTTCTCTTCTAGTCTATACTCTTCTTTCTCTTTTAAAACAAGAATGATAAAAAGCTATTAATTAGATGACTTTCTACATTTTTTAAAACGATAAGCTACAACATAAAACACAAGGGGAGAAATTCGCTCTTCAGTTTAAAATTTAGGATATCACCATGCCACATGATTATTATTATTATTTTGCTTCCGTATCACAAAAACTACGGCATCTATTACCATTTAAAACTATTTGTAATGGAATCATCTTCAATTTTTTCCGTTTCTTAAGTTTATAAGTATTTTCTCCTGAATTTGAGTTTAAAAGCTGATTTTATTGGGGTACATAATATTATATTCTTTTATATCACTTTAAAATCCCAACATCCAAATCAGTTATAAGTATCTATTATAAAGAATTGAAATGTAGAAAGGTTCGAAATTAACTCTTTACACTCTTTAAAACTGAAATGATTAAAAAATCTTAATCATGCGACATTTTAGAATGTTTCAAAACTAGCTGCGTCTTGTAATCTTTCATTTAACTTGCTCATGATGTTTGCCATTATGGGCTACACATTTCCGTTCATTTTCGAATTATTCCCTGAAAAGCTATCAAGCTCAAATATTGCTGACTCTCTCATTGTGGATGACAATAAAAAGTGGGGAAGTGTTTTTTTTTATTTGATTTACATTTTTTAAGGTACTGGTCCCCCTTTCTCCATGCCTTCGTGGTGTAATTGGAAGCATACTCGACGCATATTGGAGAGGTCCAAGTTCGAGTATTGGCGCGAGAGAATTGCACATTTCTCTTGTGTCGTGCATTAAAAAAAAGTCCTAGTGATTCTACGGTGGCCCCCCGAACTCAAAAAGGCATCCTTTGGCCACCCGAGTACCTGAGCTTACTACTCATGAGAGTCTGTTCTTCTCTGAGAAAAGGGAATTTACTACTGAAGGATTACTTGTGATCCTGTCGTCACTTGTCTTTCGCGCATTTATTTCATTTTCGAAGAAATAAACGTAAAGCTTCGCATTGATGTGCAATGGATGCTAGAAACCAAAAATGTTGAATCTTTCTTATTTCATGACATCAAGTTTAGGTGAATGGTGCATATTTCTTATTTACTTTTTAAAAATAAGATCCCTAAATAATGAAACCATATTTTTTAGCAGAAATATACTTTCTGTAGTACAAAAAAAGCAAGAAAGTTGACAAGCATCTATCCCAATTGAGCTAAGTCTTCTCTGATTGTAGTTGATTCAAAGTGACATTTGCCAATATCGCGACCTTTTGTGCAAGAATTATTTTTGTTCTTTTTTCTAAAATAAATTTGGTTTCCCCTCAGTTCATTTATGTGTAATAATGCACATAGATCTTAAGACAAAAAATCAAAAAGAAATCGAATCATTACTTATTATAATTAAATAAATAACTACAGTAAGACCCCGCTTAACGCTGTTTCGGTTTAGCGCTCTTTTATTTCAACCTCGGGATTCCCCGAAATTGCTCGCAGCATGAACTACGGGGATTCCTCGAAATTGTGCGCAGCGGTAGGTTTCCAAATAACATATCCGAAACTTTGTAGTTATGTTTCTTGTTTGGTGCGGTGAGGGGCTGTACGGAAGCATTTTTATTATTTGAAACATTTGTTGACATTATTGTAAGTATAAATTTACATAATACTATAACGATTAATACAGTGTCAAATATTATGATCTTTAGTTTTTATCATGGGTGATAATAAAAAACAAGAAAAGAAAGCAACCAGAAAAAGCATTTCACTGGAAACTTAAATGCAAGTGATTAGAAGATTAGATTCTGGTGAGAGTCAATCTCAAATTAGTGCTGCATTGAATTTGGCAACTTCAACAATAAGGACAATTCTTAAGAATAAAGAAAAAATACTGTCATCGGCAACTGCAACTACGTCAAGTTCTGCAACTAGAATTACCCGTTCTAGAAATAACATTATAGAGGAAGTGGAAAAACGACTGTCTATATGGATTGACGACGAAATTGAACGCAATATGCCATTAAGCCAATCTATCATAATGCCTTCTTGAAAAAAAAAAAAAAAAGGCAGAAAATTGGAAACACAGAATAGACTGAATGATCTGACTGGCTTAGAATTTTATTTGTTTTTATAAATATATTCGTTTATATTGTTTTTATTTTTGTAAGAAATAAATGTTTGGTTTTATTTTTATTAAAAAAAACATTATTAAATTTAATACCTAACCAATTTTCTATCCATCTTCCCCTAACTCCACTATTTACATGTTAAGATAGCCTCGTTTAGAGCTGTTTCGCATTACGCTCTACTTTGATGGAACGGATCCCCCGCGTTAAGCGGGGTCTTACTGTATAACAATAATTTTTATCGTATAATTGTTGCATTATACATATATAAATAATTTTAGTGAAATTTTTTCCTTTCTCTCTTTATTAGCTAATGGCAAAGAAGTTTGTATATTTTGAATTATGTCATCCACAAAGCACAATTTTGGTTAGTTACCGCTTTCTGATGTTAGTTTCATTCTTTTAGAAATGTGGTTTTGGCAATAGTTTTTTATTCATTGCTTTGGATATTGGACTGCTGACAGTTTTCTCTTGAAAATGAGATTTATTGCTTATTTCATTGTAATTTTTTATATTATGTTTTAATTATATAAAATTGCAATTATATAAAACGTTTTGCATGACTATTTTTAGGAGACAAAGTTCTTAACATCCTCTATACCAGTTGAATTCTTAAAATTTTGCAATGGGAAGCTGGTTAATTTATTTATTAAGATAATTGATATTTGTGTTAAAGGATATTGCTTATTTCATTGTAATATATATATATATATATATATATATATATATATATATATATATATATATATAATAAATTTATTTTTCTCTCGTTTAATTTTAATTTTGTCTAATCTTCCAGAAGCGGGGTAAGTAGGCGCCAAACTATTTTGCCCTTCAAAATTTGGCGAATTTTTTGGCGGCAATGAGAGCACTAAGGTCTGATTTTCAAACGTAAACAGAATAGTAACTTTTAAATTTCGCAGTAGTGAAACGCCGTTATTTTATGTAAACAGAATAGTAAAATGAGATGATAAAACACTACATGAGTAAAACAAAATCCATCACCTTTGAAAGTAAAAACTTAGTTCTATCTATGTAATTCATGATAAAATAGTATAATGAATTATAAAATAATAAACTGTATAAAACTTTCCTCGGACTCCAAAATTATCAACCAAGCAAACATATTCAAATTCATTAACAACGGATGCATCATAAACTCACTAAAATATATAAGTTACTATCGTCGGAGAATTAAACACACTTAACCACTTTCGTTACAGCTTTCGATTGCCAGACGTAAGAAACAAAACTATAAAAAAAAAAAAAAATAAAATAACTGACTCGGAAAACATTAACTGAACAAAATTAAATGAAAACATTCATAAATTATAAACTTCACGTCATCTAAAATCCAACATTCTCCCACCAACAACAGCTTAACCTCCTGCGAATATTAAACAATAAAACTTTTAAAAACAAACACAGTCTTTCATTAAATTAAAAAATCTGATGTGTACGCCACATGACTTCCTTGTACGGAATATTAAATTATATGCATTTTTTCTTGCATTTCATTTAAACTTATTGGATTGAATTAAATCTACTTCGTCGACAGCGCATGACCACAATAGAATAAATGCATTCTTTAAAATTCACTCTATTTGTTTACCATAGCCACACTCTGGCGCTAGGTTCACTTAACATAGCGCATATTTCGTTCATATTATAACTCGGAATGCACAAAATTGATATCATTTAAAGAATTATCTGATCGTTGCCACATGTTCTATTCAAATACTATAATAAAGCTAGAACGATGTATAAAAGAAATTAAGCAAACAAAACAAAAAGAAACAGTTTTTCACAGACGATTGAGTATTTCTCCTTCAATTAATTCAGTTTTCACTTCGCGACAGAGTCGTAGCTAGGGTTTTCAGCGCCCAGGGACAACTGAAGATTTCGCTCCCCATACTGCTTGCCAAGGATGGAAAACATTTAATTCTAAATTGTCGTAACATCAGTTTGGCGCCCTTGAATTCTGCGCCCGGGGACAGATTCCCCCCTCTAGCTAAGCCCCTGCTTCGCGACAAGGCAAAAATACATAAAAACTCAAAATATCTGTATTAAAAATTACGAAGTAAATTTTCCTCGAAAAAATTCCAAAAATGATTAAACATGATTTAATTCGCAATAATAAATGAAGGCGTTATCTTTAAGCTACGTTTCTCTAGATTGGCAACAAATCCACTATACTGCTGTTTCAAATGTAAATAAGCAATGGCCGCCATCAAAAAAATTATTAGGCTTAGCGGCACTTAAACAACTTTAAAATTGTTGATAATTTTAAAAATATATCATACAGATTTACTAAAGGCATAAAAACCTTAACCGGAAGATAAGAACAACATAATTCAATCATTTTTAAAGCAAACAATGTACAATTTACAAACATATACGAGTAAAGAAATTAAGATCACTGAGCCGGGTAACAGACTAGATATACATATAAATATATTTATATACGTTTGGTGCGGCCGATTGCAACCAAAATACGAGGTGCACATCTACATGTTATAGCAATCCTATATACAAAATTTCAACGTTCTGAGGCTAATCGTTTTTGAGTTATGCGAGATATGTACGTACGTGCGTATGTACATACGTTCGTACAAATGCCACGAAAAATTCTCTTCAGAATTAATTTTAAAGCAGTTTTATAATTTTTTTGGAGGAAAAGAGTATTTTATTCTTTCCTTACGTATAGATATCACTCAAAAACATCGTTAAATTGCATTCGATAGCGGTCAAAATGGATATTTTCGTTGAAATATGCTGCCTGAAACTTTTCGCGATTACAATACTTCCTTTTTACTCCGTACAAGGAAGTAAAAAAAAAATGTCATCTGCTTACACTAAACTCGCATTTATTACAGTCACCGAAATAAAGCTCTAGGTTTGCCACCGGAAAAAATTTAGCCGGGAAGCACAATCGCGCCGGGAATCAAAATCGCGGCAAATTAAAAACTCTTGCCAAGTTTGGCGTTCACCCCGATTATGAGAGATTAACGGTAATTTTTTTCATATGTAATACATTTTTATTGAAACTTGTGTTTTTTTATTTATTATTTTGATAAAACTGTTGTACAGAGTAAAATTCTGTGCAGTTTTTAAATTTAATGTTTGATGCTCCCTTTACGTATTTTTCTGTACATTTAAAAGCCAAACGAAGGCTTGCCGCGTAGCTGCTAGAGTACATATATATATATATATATTAATTCAAGAATTGAAAATATTCGTAACGATTATTAATTATAGTAATATCATAATATTTATTTATTATAGTAAAATTATTATAATCATTTATAATAATTAATATAATAGAATTCATCTTAATGCAAATTGTGCAACAAAGTATAATAATTAAATAATTATAATAAAATTATTACACAATAAAAATTATTTATTACACTTTATTCATGAATCTAGAACAAAATTAAGCATTGAAAACTCTCATATTTTTACCAACGTATAAATCTAGATATAAATGAAGCAGATCCATCGAAAGAAAAGCAATTCATGGATTTCGTCAGAGAACATAAAAATCCTAAAATCTGAAACTGGGAAGCAGTTGACAGAAATAAACAGGACATTTCTGTATTGGGCAGATTGATACGATTTATTCGAAATGTGACACTTAGATTTTCAAAACATTTCGCACTATTGTAGAGCACGTACTTTGTCTTTCAGTAAGTACTGCCCACGTTGAAAAAATTTTTTCTTTTGTATATAATATGTATGAAAGAAAAAAATTAGAGTAAGGACCTTATTGCATACCATCGATATGGATATAAAATAGGTCGTTTCTATAGACCTTTTTGACATTACCGAAATAATAAAAGCTATACTGTTGTAAGCTGTACTAATCTTATGCTGTAAGCTGTACTGATGAGACTTAACATCATCATGGATTTCACAAATTTTGTGATATGGCATGGCAAGAACGAAATTTGATATATAAGATAACTTTAACAGCGAAATATCGTACAGTCACGGAGTATAATACAAGGAGGTTAGAATAGAAGGAGGGAAGGTTCAACTCAAACGGTGAAGCTTGGCGGCCATCTTCCTGTTATCACCGTGACTTGTGCAAGGAAGTCTGTCATTGCAACATTTTTTTCTTTTCTTTTTGAAGCATGTCAGCTTGTATTGCATATGGATGCACAAATAGATTCTCGAAAAAAATTCCGGGCATTATTTTTCACGCGTAAGTATTAATTTTCTTTTTTTATGTAATATGACAACTATGTCAAAAAATATCACAATGTCATGTGGTTTTCTTTCCAGATGTGAAAAAAAAGGACTTAAAATAGGTTATTTAATATAACTATAATCAAAATATATTAAATACATTTTAATGTTTCTGTATATAGCTGGTATCTTCGTTCCTTAAGATACAATGCTACATGGTAGGATTTAAATTGTATAATTTGAACGTTTTAGTTAATTCGTTTTATAACTTTCATGAAAAGTAAGAAATCAATTGTTACTATTTTTATTAATTGTAAAGGTGTTAAATAAAGCAATGCTTTTCTTTATATATTAATTATTATTCATTTTTTTAAGTTAAGATAAACTGTTCTGTTGTTGAAAATTTTTTGCATAAACTTACAAATTTCTGAGCAGTATAGTGATAAAATTAAGTAAAATATTTACACAATTAAACATGTGAAAAGATGTATCCAAAAACTTATATAGGTGTATTTCTGTAATTCAACTTAATTAAAGGCAGTTTCTTTGAGATTAATAAATATGAAATGCGCATAAACTGAAATCAACGAATTCACATAAATCTGTTTTATTTTATTAAGATTTATTTTCTAACCTAAGCAAGTTCGTGAAATATGCAGAAACATCATTTTTTAAAGGCTTTAATGTTATGCGCATGCATTTAGATTTCGAACAATTTCTTAATAATTTGCTGTACATAGTAAATTATGGATATCATCTTTATTTCTTTAAAACAAAAATTCAACAATAGCGAGGGATTTCATTATAAATTTAACATATTTTTACTGGAAAATAAATGCACGGAACAGGTTAGAAACACGTACATGTCACTGCCGTAGTGCAATGTTTTGAAGTCACAAACATGGATGCTGCTTGTTCGGCGGAGTTTCATTCCCCGATAGTGGAGGAAACCGCGAACCCTCCCTCTTTCTATTCTAACCTCCTTGGTATAATACGTATTGTACTGCGTTGCTACAGTTCAGGCGAAATACAGTTTTCCTGTAGACGACATTTTGAAATTATTTGAGTTCAGTTACAGAAGATTAAACGTAACCACAAATATTTTGTATTATAAAACATTTTCTATCAAATTTCTTAGTATGGATCAATCCTTGTCTCTTTCCTGCAGTCTCAATATTTAAATTTTGTTTCATGGAGTATTAAAACTTAGCCGTATAAGAAATCGAGCAGTTTTAATTCAATAAAACGACTGTGAGTTTAATTTGTAAAAAACGTACCTACCTTGTAAAAATCCTACCTTGTGAAAAACCTACCTTGTGAAAATTTTATAAGTTTTATAAAAATATTCACATTAAAAATATTTTTAAAATTTTAACACCAACGGATTTCAACCTCTTTATTATTCCGCATTAAAAAATCACACAAGTAAAGAAGAGGAGTACAAGAAATCGGGAACAAACGCTTTGACGTTGCATGCGACACTTGTTATTTATTTTGCATTAGAATGACGCCTGTGGATTAAATTGCACCTTTTGTTTATGACATTTAGCTATGTGTCATCTCATTCCATTCTTTGCACTAATGTCGTAGCATAGTGCATCAGAATTTGAATTAAAAACTGTAGTTGGTAAGTTGTTATCAAGCATTACTGACTTTTATATAAAATTTTAAAGAATTAAAAATGTTATATATATATTTTTTTTAAATCGGGAAGTTTTTCTGTCATCTAATTTTGATGTACAAAGCTATTCTTTTGAAAGATATGCCAAGATATAAATCTAACCTCTTTCGGAGTCTTAAGCAATGAAGATGATTTACACCTGTTGCTGCAAGAAATTTTGATTGCTTTTGCCTACTTGTTAGGGAACTCAAGGTTGCGCTTTCCTGTGCTTGTTTGTGGTCATTTAAAATTTCTGTAATTATTATTATTTTTTTTTTAAATTTTATCTCATTAAATAGATTTTTAGTAGCAGTAAACTTTGATAATTTTGTATTTGTACATCTGAAGTGAGTATTTTATATAAAACAAGATTTTATCCGAATTACAGAATCGTAATTTTTTTTCAAATATTTAAGGAATAAACTTGTGTATTAATAATGTATGTGCTTAAAATTGTAATTTAAGATGTGATTTTTTTTTCTCTTTAGTATAGTGTTGCTCATAAGTTATTTGAGCTATATTTTTGTCAAAAAGTTTTGAAGGTATGTGTAGTTGTATGTTTTCCTTTCTGTCTGAGAATCCTTAATTCGTGAAAAATTTTATCCATAAGAGATCTTAAAATTAAATTATCTCTAAAATTAATTTTATTTTTGTATTTATATTCTTTTAAATATAGAATTTGTGCATGTATTAATGCTGGCATATGTAGGTTTTGCTTTATTAAGTTTCAAGAACAAATCTGAAAGATAATAATAATTAATTAATATTCCTGAATTGCAATACAGAATTTATATTTTTGTTGAAAGGCCTTTATCATGTTAAGAATTTATAAACAAGTATTACTAAATGCATACAATCAAGCTTTTATGATAATATAAGTGTAGAGCTATTATAATGTTCAAGATCTAAACTAAACTATGGATTAGATTTTTTCCCTCCTTTTTTGTTATTTATTTTTCTGACTTTATTGCTTTCATGATTCTGTAGTAAAGTACTTAGGTTAAATGCTAATTAATTGCATCTGTGAAGCCTATGTAGCCATGTGATTTAACTGTTAAATGATGATGTGAACTGATAAATATTTTTTTATAAATATGTGAAAAAAATCTACTTAATCAGTACTTTTATTTGAATGTGCTGTAGAACACCAAAATTTTAAAGACTTACTATCCAGAACTACAGATCTTCTCTTCCCTTACTTTATATAAATATTTCAGATTTGTATAATTATTTATACTACTACAAAATTTTTTTTTTTTTTTTTTTGTTCTTAAATGATATGAAGATTTTTTTGAATTGTTTGTCATTATTTTAAATTGATAAAAAATGCCATATCACACTTGCAGTTGAATAAGAATATGTTCTGCAGTTTGTTTAAGTAAAAAATAGCAATTTCTTCGTATAATTCAGTAAGGTAAAATAAAGCATTTTTTGCATTCAGTTTTAGAGCCTATGTGAATAAGAATTTTTTTTTTTTATTTTATTTTATTTTTTTTTTTAAATTTTAGTTCCTAAAAATGGATTGTAGGTTTAGGCAAGTAAAAAAATAATGATATTTAAATTTGAGCAGAAACGGTTCAACAATTTGTATTATACAAAATGAATTTAAAAATAAATTGTGCAATCTTTATTAAAATGAAATAATTATAATATAATGAATTTTATAAAATGAAATAAGTACAGTAAGAAAAGGGGGAACAGAGTTATGAATGGAGGAAGGCAAAGCAGTTTTCCAAATGAAGTATTTTTAGTTCAGTCTGACACACACTATTGATTCAAGTACACCCAACAGAACAGGGAAAATAGCAAGGCTCGTTATAATAGGGAATATGTGCACAAGCTGTACCAAAGGCCCGGGTTCAAATCTGGAAGAAGGCATAGATGTAAATTGTTTCTCGCCTTATAGGAGGCAACAGTGGCATACCTATTAGGTGCTTCCATAGAAAAGTCTGTTGTACTTTTTAAACTATACATATTTTTATGAGCAGTATTTGGCTGTTTTGAAGAAAAAATATGTTTTTCAAGAAAGATTTTTTTGAAAATTATATTTCTTTGAGGTTTAAGAAGTAAGTATTACCAAATTTCCTCATGTATTTTTGTATCTTTTCTTTGCAAATTTTCCCCACTGCATTTTATAATCAGGTTCTGAAAATTTTTAAAATATCTGCATTACTTTCCTCTTCTGCAGCGCTTACAGAGAATAAGCTCCATTGAATTTTAGATAAAAGTTTACACTTAGGTGCCTCTTGTTTTTTGGCGATTCTTTTTTTGATGCCAAGATCAGTGCCAGGAAGGTGCAATTTAAAGATGGCTGCGACACAAAACCAAAGTAAGAAGTAAAAAAATTCCACAAACTCGGTGTCTGTGTACACATCGATCCATTTTCACTTAAAAAAGCATTGGAGAATTGCACAAACTAGGCATTATGCACTGCTTTAACTTTGTCCATGTACACATTGATTTATTTTCACTTAAGAAAAATCAGGCAGCTGAAACAAAGTTAAAAACTATCATGGTAACGAGAAATGGGGTTTCATCTCTAAAACTGAAAAAAATTTGTCGCTAATAGAAGGGGCATCCAATTCTACACTAGAGCTGAATTTTAAAATAGATTCATCCATGTAGTGATTGTTTTCATGTGTGTAACAAAGAGAAACCCTTGTAAATTACGCTTGATGCTCACACAGAGTCTTTCCTTTCTGAGTTTTAAACTTTATGCCAACCTAACACTAGAGCTAACCAATTGCAGCTAAGCAAACATGAACTGACATTCAGTCTACAGTTTTGCTGAATCAGCTGAACATTCACCATCCTTCATTATGCATAGATGATTTGAGGCTCAAGGAGTAGGAGAGACAACAATAAGAAAATCAGGTTGGCTAATTGGAATATGGTAACAGGTAGTTTGGCGACATTTTGGTAAGGCGATAAAGGTTACTAGCTAGGACTTTAGCAATAATCTGAGAAGTACACAGTTCCAGTCACAGGTTATTTTGTGGTGACTTTTATAATGGATAATTTAGAGGGAAAAGAAAATTAATGTAATTTGTTGCATATTTTATTTATTTTATACGTGCAAATGTTCATCCTTGGAAAGGGTATATGCAAGCTGAAGATATAAAAGCTTGCATAGTATACATGTGTTTTAGCGATCAGGTAATTTCATACATGTCCTTTTTACCGACTTCAAAGATTCACAAAATTTTCCTGCATTTTCGTGCAAATTTTTCTATTTTATGAGAAAAATTATTTACATGTTTCATATATAAATTTGCTTTGTAAAAACAAATTTCTGTGCACGTTTGTTCCACTACTTTCCGGAAACTTCCGATCGTGATTTTAGTTAATAAGCACTTAGAAACAATTTCGCACCTAATCTTCATCATGATTAAACACTTTAATTCCATAAAAGTTATAGCACAAGCGTAATTCGGCTAGCAGATTGTTGGAAAAAAATGTTGAGTAAAAACGAAAACATGCCTTTACTTCGTGAAAACAAAATGCCGTCTCCCCCCAAAAAACTAGCAGGTTGCTGTAGCAGGGTTGGTCGGCGAATTTTCGCCAAAAAATCGCCGAGTTACCAGAATCTGAAGATTCACCGGAAAGTTGCATTAACAAATGAGTTAGAGTGAAGTAGAAATGAAGCTATATCTTTAGATATTTATGTTAATGTATATAATATTACAGTTAATATTACTTTTTATTCTTGTTGTAGGCTCCTTTTAAAGGAATAATGTTGCGAGAGTTACTGTAGTTTATCTATATTACTTTTCAGTTGTTATTTTCTTTCTGTAACCACATCCTCCAGAAATTATGTTATTTGCATAATTTTCTTCTCTGGATTTTCAGATGATAAAAGTTAATGCAAAAAAGGAGCAAAATATGTGAGGAAATATGGAATTGAAGGTTTATTTTCATGTACGTAAACAAATACCTACTGCATCAGAAGAAATGCAGTTAATTAAAAAAAACTTTTTATTATTTAAAAAGAGGTTAAACTTTCATTTTGGTAGCATTGTGCTGGCTGCAGTTTGATAGCAATATATCAGTTGCATTAATTTTGAGATTTTCCTTATATGTAATGTAAACAGGGCTGCATTAATATTAAGCAATATGATTGCTATTATGTGTCTTTTGCATTGAAAAATTCAAATTAGATTAATCCATTATTCAACAATCCAAATTATATTTCTTATAAAACTTCTTAAGAAGTATTGCATTAAAATATGAATGTACACTGCACAAAAATAAAAGGGACAGTTCTATATCTCCCATTCTACTGGGCCGATTGATGAAATTCAAATTGCGTTTTTCATATCTCGAAAGCGCGACTTAGGATATATATTAGATTATAGCATTGTTCGAACATAGGTATTTTGACACAAAATCAGACTTTTTCTGAAATAACATACCAGTTTTTTTTCCATATTTTGATTCTACAACTCAAATTATGCCTAGATATTAAATTTTGTAAAATTTGGTGCAAAATTTACAGAAAATTCAAAAAATTATTTTGACACAATATTTTTAGTTTTCGCCAAGAATAATTCACTTGGGAAACTTCTTAATATGTGGACACCAATTTTCCTTTCCCTCCATTATGCTGGAGCGGAAAAAAGGTGTACTTCGTTCCTGCCTTCTTGCATTGTGCGTAAGCGGAAAAAAAGTCTCGTTTCTACTTCCAAATAATTTAGCAAAGTGTCTAAACCATATTTGATGTTTTATCACATTTAACAAGTATGCCAAATTTCAAAATGCACCAATATATAAGCTCGTGTAGATCTTCGGAAATTTTGAATAAGAAAACTGAACTTTTTTGGAGATAATGCTTAGAAATACGTCTACTTTGAGATGATGGTAAAAATTTTATATAATTAAAAAATATTTTTAAAATTTTATAAAAATTATTTAAAAATAAATCATAAAAAATTGCTATATACAGTCAAAAGTCTAATCCGGAGTCGTCGGGACTTATCGTCGCAATTCCGGATTATCGATTTTTCCGGATTATAGATCATCAGTTTAAATCTGGTAAGATATCATGCAGAAATTATAAAATTAAAAATGTGAATCCTTAATTTATGAAATAAAGAGCAATTATGATTTAAAGGGTATAAAAATTTACAAAAAAAAAAAAAAAAAAAAAAAAAAAACTTAATATTTATTTGTTTACATTATTAAACATTTCTTTCGACACGCGCATGCGTAAAGCATACGTTACGCATAGTTGAAATTAGAAAATTGCAACCAGAAAACTATTTGATTTGTATTCGTGATACTTATAATGACGAGGAATTTAATTTAAATCATATCAAAGATGGAGTACATCGAGATGCTGACAGATGAACTTCCAATTCATTGCGCCCCGCAACATCCCCCCCCCCCCGCGCAGAGCAGCGTGAAATTGATAAACAGATTTCGGAATGGTTAGAGGAACCAGCAGTTCCACTTTTTGTTTGATGGACATCGAAACATACTTTCGCTTTGTAGATCCAGCATCAGAAATTTTGACATAATCGAAAGTTCCATCTTACTTTTATAAAATTGCTCTAACGGTCGGCAAAAAATAATAAGCCAGTTCCAATTCGAAGATTAAGGAACAACGCAATCTGCAACATTAACTGAAATAGATAATTAGATAATTTTAGCTTAGCTTATACCGTCCGTTATACGCTAAACGCGCATGCGTAAACGTATTATGGGCATGCGTAAAGGTATTATGCGCATTGCGTTGACGCATGTGCAGAAAGTTTGTAGCTTTGAGGTCCGGATTAACAACTTTTGACTGTGTAAGTCTAATACATTTCCTAAGTCTTGCTTTTGAGACATGAAAAGCAAAGTTGAATTTTGTCAATCAGCCCAGTAGAACAGGAGGTATAGAACTGTCCCCCCCTTTTTTTTTTTGTGCAGTGTACAAGTAATATTTTATTAATTAAAGAGTCAAAATTATATATTTTTTAAATGTAAATTTAATCAATGTTTATAAAAAATAATGTCACTGATGTAGAGAAGTCTTGTCTCCATTCTTGTATTCGAAAAGCTATTTAGGAGCTTATCTGCCTGTTTTGGCTTCTATCATTTTTATATAATTAACATTAATTACATACTTTGTGACATTACAAGTCTTCTAATTTTATGTAACTTTTTTTAGAAAAATAACTGCTATAATGGAGCCTCCAATCCTAAATGTTCCTGGTGAATTAACTTTTATAATGCAAGCTGGCATCTTAAGAGAAACGGTGACTGTAAATTCCGGTGATTTTTCTATTCAGAAACTTAAAGATTTAGCTTGCAACTTTTTAGATAAAAAAGTAAGTTTGAAAAATATAAACTTATTTGAGTGAATTAGGTCATCATGTTATTATATAAAAAGTAATAATTTAAAATAATTTGTTTTTATTATTACTTTTATTGTGTAAAACTGATCACAATTATGTGAAGAAAATAAACTCATTACATGTGAGTAAATCTATATTTAGTCTATGCATTTTTGTTTTTAGTTTCCAGATCATGGAATTAGCAAACTTGACCAAAGATTGATATTCTTTCGTCACGATTACAATTTTGAGAACATTTTGGTACCTGTGTCTACAGTTTCTGATGTATTTGATAATGGTCTTATTGAAATTGTTTTAGCAGGTAAATGTTAAAAGAATATTTTTTATTATATTATTCAGTTTAATATTGAAATGTGGATATTTAGTTTATATCCCTTCCTTATAAAGATGTATATAAAATGCTAAGTAACACAGTTGAAAAATTGCCAAATTTAAGATGTTATTTTAAGATGTGTTACTACTTAAAAGAAAATGTTTTCCTAAAATCAATTGTTGAAATATGTATTTTTCCGCAAGTAAAGTAGCAGCTGTTAGTTGGCAAAACTTAATTGATTTTTGAATTTACATATTTTTATGTGTAATAGTAATATATTATTTTTACCATGTGACAAAAAATGAGAATATGCGTTTTATTATTTTCTGAATTACTTATACTCTTTGATTAGAAATACGTTTTCATTGTATTTCTAAACCCGATGATGATTATTTTTAAAAACCACGTTATCAGAAATAGTGTATTGTGACTCATTTTTATTTGATTATTTTTTCTGTCAGCGCTATGGTCAGTATGTTTGTATACTTTTTAAAATTATTGTGACTATGTTTTTGTCAAGTTTATGTGAAGGAAATTGAAATTATTTTGTATATTGTGCCGTATAATCTTGATAAGCATTTCTGTTTTTGATGAAAATGTTTTGTAAACATTCTGGTGGGTTTTTCTTATAGTTTTTCAAATTTGAAATAGATCCCAGTGAGCAATAAAATACAGTAAACTTCAGATAATTCTTGTTATTAAAAAAATTGAAGTGGAAAGTGCTGATGCTTATGAGTAGTTTAAAATATTAATAATCATTATACATAAAATCAACTAATGCATGAAGAATGCATTTTTAATTGCAGATTGTCAATTAAAGTAAAATAGCATACATGATGAAAACAACAGATAACAATTAAGAAAGAAAGTTGCCAAGTGAGTTGTTATAAATCTGTTATTTCAGTACCTGCCTTCTTGAATATAAATAAATCAGAAGCTAAATTCATTAAAGCAAGTGCTTTGGGAGGGAATACTATGAACTGCAGAGAATTATGGATCATTTCTTTAATTTTTCTGTGAATAAAAATTAAAGATATTTGCAGTGATTTGTAACTGGAAAGGGGCAAAAATTTGTTCCACCTCTTCCGGTCAACAATCTGGGAATGTTTTATTAAAAAATATGTGTATGTGTAACCCAAGTAGCAGGGGGCTCCATTCTTTGGGGAAGAAAAGGGTTGGCTGCATTTTTTCTAACTGTGATGCTGAAAACATTCTCGGCATATTGAAGTGGTCATCAGAATCAACTGATGATTCCGAGAAAAGAAGGGACCAATCACTTTCTTAGGAATTAATGGGTGTCTTACATTACTGATTTCCGTTATAAAATTTTACAGCTGCAGGATTTTTGTGTTTCCTGACATCCAGATCCTGCAATTATGTTAATTAGCCTCTGCTCGAACATGAAATGTTGCTTTATCCCTGAATATGATTTTCCAAAGAAATTGATCTTTATTACTGATATGGTCAAGAATCTCTACAGGAAATTCATTATGAATGACGCGATCATTAGGTTTAATTTGTTGACAAATTTGCAATTTATATGCTGTGAGTTTCAATCATTCATGAACAACTTGATGAACTGTTGACCTGAGAATTCGTGTTTGCAGGTTGACAAAGCAGATGGATTTATTGGTACTGCACGCAAACGCATCTTGAATGGCAGAAATATTTTCATCACTGATGCTTGGCCTATCTGCACATGCCAAATATATCTGTTCTTTTGAAACTGTTTTAACCATCTTTCAGTTGATTGTTCGGTCATTGGAGGTTTAAATTCATGTCGGAATCACCTCTAAAGTCTTTTTGGAGACTTAGTTTCCTATAACCAGAGAATGCACATCCCTTTTCAATGCCATTTTGTATGTTAACAAACTAGTTCCTTGTTGTTATTTCCAAAAATTAGAACAAACAAAATTCCTTGAACTAAGAATTATATTGATATAAATTATTTCCTGTTTCTTCATAAAATTACATTTCAATTTAATTTTGTTATCTTGTGATTAAATTAAGGACATCCTGTTTATCATAATGTAACTTAGATGTACACATTAATTCTCTTTGACGCATTATAATATATTTCAGAACATATATATATATATATTGATTGATTTCAGTTTATTTAATTGAAATATATGTAATATATATAAGGTCTACTGGAATGTTCTGTCTGATAATGTTGTTTCAACTTTTAACATGCATGCAATTTTATGACACTTTATTTTGTATGAATTCCAACAAGGAAAAAATGACACATAAGCATATTAAAATGTAGTGAAAGGTTTCGGTAGAGATGTAGTGTTAGATAGAACGGGCAGAAGATTGTTAAAAATTATGGAGGAGATCATTTCAACCTCAGTGATAACTATGCTCTAATCAGTCATCTTTCACTGATAATGATACTTTCAAGAGCTTAATAGAGCAAGATAATTTTTTTGACACATCAGAGTTGGTGGAAAAGCTTAACTCAGCTCAACAAACCATTTTAGACTGTATTTGGAGACTAAACTTGGTCTATAAATATTCCAGATGGATGCCTCATGAGTTAAGTGAGAAACATTTCCATGATCAAGTCGCCTTATGAACATCTCCACTTGCTTGGAGCAAGAAGGAACCCTTCTTGGACTAGATAATGTCTGGTGATGAAAAATTCATTACATATGAAAACAATAAGAAAAGTGAACTTTCAGCCCGGACAACCTGCCATCTGCACCTCTAAATCGAGCTTAAGCCTGAATAAGGTAATGCTGTATATATGGTGGGATATCCAAGGGCTAATACATTACAAGCTTTTGAAAGCTAACAAAAAGCTCAGTTTGAAGAGATACTGTCTGCAAATAGATGATTTAAACAAAAGAGACGAAGAAACAAAGCCTGCAGTGTTCAATCACAAACATATCATATTGCATTCACGATAATGCCAGACCACATGCTGCTTTGACGACTCTCGCCAAAAAATCACATATTTAGGCTGGGAAATTTTGCTGCATGCACTATACTCTCTAGACATAGCACCCTCCGGTTATCCTTGTTTCTTTTCTTTGCAATTTTTTTTAAGGGGGGAAAATTCAAAACTGAAGCAGATGTCAGAAGTACCACTTCAGTTTATTGTCCCTAAGGATAAGAACATTTTTCAAAAATGGTATTTAAAAATTACCATCATGCTGGCAAGATCTCGCAAGTAATGATGTAAATTGTGCAAACATTATTAAAGGTGTGAAAACATTTGGGAGCTTCCCAAATGGACAGAATTTTCTGGTAGAACGTATATATATATATATATATAAATCTCCACCCAATAATTTCATTCAGTATTCTAAGTAATAGTCGATTTCAAATGTTTGGTTTCTTTGGTTGATTAGACTTACTTTTATCTATAAATGATTGTTGAATTTGAACTATTTATATCCAATGTTTGTTTTTAAGTAAACTTTCATTTGCATTCATAATTAGTCAAATCAGCATGAGATTTCAGAGTAAAATGCATTTAAAATTTTTCCTTAGTCATGACATTCATTATTGATAGACCTATTGAAAAGACATACTTTCGTTTTGGATTGATTGACAGATCTTGAACCCAAATCATTCGTATTTTTAACTCATCAGCAGTTAACATAGGAGTTGAGAAAGTTAGATTTCCTATCTGCATATGCATGCTCTGCATGTTTTCTTCATTATTAGAATTTTAGCATGAATTTTATGAACAGCTTTGCAAAGTTAAATCTTTTCTAGAAATTTGATATACCAACTAATACTTTATTCAACTTCCGTCATTAGTTACTTTGACAATGATGCAAGGCTTTGCATGCAAACAAATGCAGGCTGAAGTCTGCATTTGTTTGCTTTGGCTTGTTGAGGACCTACCAGAATGTGATTTACTTTTTATCACTATCTGAGAAAATGTTTTGTTAGAAGAGCGACCAATCATATATTACTGATTTCTTTAGTTAGTATTTTCAAATAGTTTTTTTATTTAACTCAAATTTTTATGTAGTGTTTTAGGTAAATAAAAATATGTATACAGTCAAAAGTCGTTAATCCGGACTCGTTGGGACTTCGATTCCGGATTATCGATTTTTCCGGATTATAGAACATCAGTTTAAATCGCGTAAGATGGTATGCAGAAATTCTAAAATTAAAAATATGAAACTGTAATTTATGAAATAAAGAACAATTATGATCTAAAGGGTATCAAAATTTACAAAAAAAAATAGCTTAATATTTATTTGTTTACTTTATTAAACATTTCTTTCAATGTAAGTTGTTTAAGTTGCTTCATTTTATGTGATAATACTTTCTCTTTAATTCTATAAACAGACATAATTTTTTGTTCAGTTACAAAGTTTCGCTGTTCAAGTCCGTTAATTGCTGTGCCGAGAATACCGACTAAATTGTCAATCGAAATTTTTTCATTTTCACTAACTCTCTCTGTCACATTCTTCATGTCTTTATCCATTTTTTGCAGCAATTCCACTTTTTGTTTGATGGACATCAGAACATACTTTCGTTTTGTACGATCCTTTGGGAGCTCCAGAATCGGAAATTCTATTTGACATAATTGAAAGTTCAAGTTTACTTTTATAGTATTGCTCTTACAGTCTGCAAAAAATAATAAGCCGTATCCAATTCGAAAATTAAGGAACAACGCAATCATCAACATTAACTGAAATAGATAATTAGATAATTTTAGCTTATACCGTCCGTTATACATAAAACGCGCACGCAAAAACGTATTCTGCGCTTGCGCACACGCAAATGCGCAGTCGTAAGAGGTCTTACATGCACGCGTAAATGCCTATGCGCATGTGTCAACGCTGCTCATGCGCAGAAAGTTTTTAGCTTTGAGGTCTGGATTATAGATCATTCCGAATTAACGACTTTTGACTGTATAATTTTAATGCAAGTCACTGCATATTTGAATAATACATAATGATTTAATTTTGACTTATTAATTAATTGTAACAGTTATTTGAATATTTATAAATTTCACAATATATTTTGAGATATTCATTTTTCTATTCTGTATTATTGCATGGCTTTGTAATTGCATTATTCTTAGCCATTATATATATAAATTAGGTTCACTGTGCTTATTCGGTCAGTATCTGCGAAATACCTATGGGTGACTTAACCCTTCGAGCCGGGTAGCGAAAACGCGCGCTTATCGCGGAGGCCGGCATTGTCTTCCGCGAGCGTCTTTCCAGGGCCGGGGGCTTTTTTGCTACTAAGCCTAAATCCATGAAATTTCCGAAGTATCAATGCATTGTTCAATAATGCTCTATAGAGTATTTAAACGGCTTATGCTTTATAGATATTTTTATATATATACTTTAATTACCTAATTTCTTGTTTAAATGCATATTTTACACATTTTATTTTAATTACTCACCATTTTGTGACTTTTAACATTATAATCTGAAAACTAAATATATTGCTTAAAATTCTCTTTTCGTATGAAAAATTTTAAAACAGGGATCTACACACAGTCCTACGTTACATTCCTTGAACTCATAATAACTCATTTGCCGTTTTGGAGGATTTTTCCGGGAATGTGAACAAACGAAGCATCGTCATCTCATTTTCTTGTCAGTCTCTTCTGAACAAAGTTTTGGAAAATGTCTTTCAGTTAATCTTTCAGAATCAATATCAGAATATCAGAATTTCAGAATCAATATCTGAAATATTTTGCATCATTTCTGCTATTTCATGCTCTGTTAAGCATTTTCGACGCTTCGACATTGAAACGGTAAAAACAGAAAGAATTCACGTCTAACAAGATCTAATTATTTTCTAAAAACTTAACTGTAAACGGAAATACTCAACGCTTTAGCGCATATAAAACTTCTACTTACAATAAACAACTACCACGTGCGAATAAAGTGCGATTTAAAGAGACTTCATAAATCACGCCATTCGGAAACATTTAGTTCCACGTTTGTGTATATAATCAAAAACACGTGTATGTGAGTCATGCTTCTCTCATTTCAAGTAGAAGGTCTAATGCACATGTATCTGAAACCATATGGACATAAAGTGCCATCTTGTGGCAGAAATTATAGTTTGAAAAACGTTCCAAGGTACTGGCACAAATACGTGACAGTCGGTAGAGAATGCAACAATGCTCTGGCACGCCTGTGTCTCGGCCGGTAGATAAGTGTGTTCGTTGCTGGCACGTATACGTGACAGTCGGCACGAAGGGGTTAATAATGAGATTTGACTTTAGTAATGTTCCCTTGAAAACTTTCTTGATAGTTACTGTAAAGGGGGAATGTTTTACTTCATAGCAGTTATTACTAATTAAGTTATTAAATAAATGTCTTTTTCCTTAGGAAATAATGCTTCAGATGATACGCAGATGAGACCTCATGCTCTTATGCTGCATTCTTACAAGTCTCCAACATTTTGTGACTTTTGTGGGGAAATGCTTTTTGGTTTAGTTCGGCAAGGTTTAAAGTGTGAAGGTAATGTTGTAATGAATTTTTGACATTATTATTAGTTTAGAATGAAATGTATATTTTGGAAATGGCATTTTATGTCAGTATATGTTTTTGATAATATTTATTCTAAAAATCCTATCAGTTATTAAAATAAATTCTGGATTCATTATATGATTTTCTTTTTTTCTGCATTCAGTTTCAATTTAGCACTTAACCAGTTACCTTTGCTGTTTGAACATGACATCTGAGATGTTTTAATTTTGTATAATGATAAGGAAGTTATATTCAAATCAAGTAAATTAAGCAACTGCTAAAAATTAAACAGAATAAGCTTATTTGCAACAGCAAAATGGGAAACATCATTTAACAGTATCAGAATGTTAATTTTTGAGTTTGATAGAGATATGTATCTGGAAAAAAAGGAGAGGTAAGAAAAAAATTAACATGTATTTTTATGATATAATTTTTCATGAGAATCGGTTAAAAAGAGCCGAAAACAATCAAAAATCCAATGAAGGAGTAAACTTTACTATTTTTAAAGCAATTATTAATAATTTTGTGCACTATAAACAGATTGAGGTACTTACTGATTATCCCCATCCCCACTGAAAAGTTGCAAAAACATAGTCAAGAGACATAATAATATGTTGGCAAAAAGTATTTATATAGCAGCTGAGGTATGTACATAACACATATCTGTTTTGGCCAGCACTTAATATCAAAGTTTTTGCAGTTTGCTGATGTTTAAGTGGAAACAAATCATTGTGCACATAAAAAGGAAAATAGTACACAAAAAAAGTTTTGTTATTGATGTTTCTTGACTTTTTAATTTTATTGATTGCTTTTCTATGGAATTTTTGGGTAGCTGCCATTTTGTGTTGCCATTTACGCATTAGCTTAGTTCCAGTGCGACTTTTTAGTGGAGTTGTGAATAATCATAAAGTACCGAGATTGTTTATTAACACCACGAGCAAATGCCTGATGATACAAGTGGAGTATTTTACTTTAATTAGAGTTTTTAAAATTTAATTGATGATCATATTTATTGGACCTAAAAAATGTCTTGGAAGTTATTTTTGAAAGCAGTTTTTAAACTTCGAAGTGGGGCTTCTAAGAGATTGCTCTCGGTCTTTAACCATGAATACTTTCCTAAAGAATGAGGTCACATATTTTGCTGATTTCCATACAACAGGTCAGATACATAAGCAGATATACAGCCAACACACACGTTCAAGCACATGCATACACTTACATGTTTTTTAGGATGAGAGGAGTAAAAAATAAAAAGCATTTAAAATTGTGATGCAATTATTATGTATTCTGTAATGATGAAAAAGTAGTGCTAGAAGTGTAACTTAGTAACATGGTGATGACAGTATTCTTCACATCGAAAAGAAAATGCCAATATTTAAAATTAAGACAGAAAAGGAATCTTTTTTTGGTGTAGATTTTGAATAAAACTATTGGTTTTGAAGGAGATCAGACACAGCCTCCTTTTCTTCAGGAGAGGCAGGGGGAGATTTCTTTTTTTTTTTAAAGCTGCTACTTTTGTTGTATTAAATCAATGAACAACTTTAAAACCAAATCAGGTATATATATGTTTTAATGTAATGGACTTTTCAGTATATACATAAGTTCATACTTAAAAATCATGAAGATCAAAACGCTCTTTCTGTTGCTAAGATTTTTATAATCCTTACATAATCTGGATAGTTTATGAGTAGTGTCCTTCATATGTTTTTAAAGTACTGAACAGTTTGGTAATTTACTTTTATGCTGATGTTATATCATATTCCTGTAATGAAGTACATTATCAGAAAATGGTAAAGAAGTATTTTAATGCAATCAGACTTTTTAGAGCTGTATTACAACCACATATTATCTGTGCATTCTTTGTATTTGTTATATTTGTTGTTTTGAATTTTTCCTGGATCATACTTCTTATGTTATATTTGGAATATTGAATGTTAAAATGTATACAATTCTACATATATATATATATATAAATTAGAGAATTTTTAGAACTGATTCATCACTATAAATGAAAATTGTATTCAGTGTCCAGATAAAAGGAAAGGGCATGAATAATTAAACATGTCTTTTAATTAAACAATATCTTTTCAACTTTCGAGGATGCTGCTTTTGTTAGTTTTGTTTTCTAACTGTATAATTAGAAAGTTTCACATAAAGGTATCGTGTATGTACAACTTTATTGGCTTTCATGAATTAATCTTTTATACACAACTATATTTGAATTTTGGCAATGGCCATCTGTCTTTCCATTGCCACAGAATATTTTCTGTAAAACTTTAGGACATTAGTAATAAAGTGAGTTTGACCACTGATCACTAATAATTTGAATTAGGTTGTGTTCCCAGTCAACAAGGCAGCTGCATAGTGAGTTTTCATCTTTTGTTAACCTGAGTTTTTTTCCTGAGAAAGTCTTTCTGAAAGCATCCCTCCTGCTGTCTCACCTACAATTAGATCTTACCTGCATTCCCATAATTTAGTAGCAATAACATAAATATTTAGAAGTACTTAATTCAAAAGATATCAAAGCATGAAAATAATCACAAAATGTTTTTAATTACTTCTGTAAGATCAGGTAAAGATTTAGAAAAGAAGGAGCTTTGGGAGATACTTATGTATTAGCATGACAGCCTTAGTAGAAGTTGCCAAATTTTCAGAATTACCAAAATCTGACAATCATGTTCACAGCAGTTCTTCAGTTTTAGCAACTAATGACCACATTTTCCTGTATATTCTTTTAGATGCAGTCTAAATTTCAAAAGTTTTTATAAAGAAATCATGACAATTTTTTGTCTTAAACAAAATTTTAAAATTGTGCACTTGTGGATACTTGTGGGATTTGCTTGCAGTAAAATTGATGCAAGGGTACAACATTTTCCATAAAATTACTGAAGGCCATAGTTGTTTTGAATCCTTTCCTGAAATGATTACCATGAAATTTCCATCAGATTTAAAAAGACAGCCTGCTTGTAAGTAGGTTTATTGGTTGATTTTCTGGATAAATTTGTAATTAAAATGCATATGTAATGTAATGCATATGTAATAAGTGATTTTTCATAATTAATTTCATTTTTTCCCTTCTGTAAAAAATAACCAAACTACACCAAGGTGGTTTTGCTAATATGTAAATACTCTTTGTGACACATATATAAAAGATTTCAAAATATTTTATGAATACCATCTCTATGAAAAATGTACTGTATTACCAATTGGTTGGTTGACTTAATTAATGCAAAGCATGCAAGGACTGTTTGTCAAAGGAGGAGTAAATTTTTCAGATACTTTCTAAGAGAAACTGTCTTGTATTCTCATTAGGTGGAGAAGCTACAATAGTGCCCATATGGCTAGCTCATTTACTGGAATATGAAGAGAAAGTGGCTTGTATTCTCATTAGGTGGAGAAGCTACAATAGTGCCCACATGGCTAGCTCATTTACTGGAATATGAACTTGTTTGGAATTACTGGTATTCAGCTTCAAACTTACTAAACACATAAACATAACAGTATATATGCAAATGCAGAATAACGGATTTCATACCATTCTTCACTGATAGTTAAGCCTTTCAATGGCCAAGTTCATGAGGCTGCTATATGTTGAAGTTTGGCTACTAGTAAATGTTTTATGTTAAATGGAGGTTTTTAAAATGCAGAAGTGTCATTTGATTATTAGTAATCTGATTTTGATCTGTCAGTGATCTAGATTTTCAACTAGTGTGCAGATTATATGGATTTTTTAAAAAAAATTTACGACGATTTTTCTTATAATTCATCAGTATTGAAAACTTTTTTTTTTGTGCTTTTGCTCCGTGTGATGTATAATGTGATTTAAAATGTGAAATATGTAATATGTGTAATCTGTGCGATTTGGATGTACTTTAAAATATTTAAAACATTTTAAGTTTAGGAATGGCAAATATTTAACTAATAAGCCAGTTTTAAATAATAAGCCAGTTTTCATGTAAATTTTTTTTTATTAAATATATCTAAATATTTTGGGTCACTGTATTATGTCTCTGTTTTACTATTATATGTATGATCTAACTATTGTTATTCCACAGAGTGTAAAACATTGATCTTTTATTCTGTATAAAAAATAGCCAGATTCCACATTTTTCTTAAGATTGTAACTGTAGTTTTTTTTTTTTTTTTTTTTTTTGGTTCCCTCTCTTTTATAGACAGCAGTTTCTGATGTTACTTCGTAATGATATATCTAGCTGATGTAATTTAAACACTTTTATAATGCATTCAATTCATAATTTTTTGAACATTTAGAGGATAATTGAAGCTAACAAATGGTGTTTCTAAAAGTGAATATTAGAATGGAATCTTTTCATTTTTCATTTCCTATTCTGGAATCTTGAAGTAATTTGATTTTAAATCTAAGTTTTTGAAACCTTCTCATAGTGTGTTTTTAAATTTGTTTCATCTGGTATTGACTGTATGAATTTGCAGTCTATTTTATTTATTTAATCTTGACATTATATGCCTGAATTATTGCTTTTAAACAGATAGTAAAAATTTTCCCACACCCTTTTAAGTTATTGCTTGAATGTGACCTTTAACTTATGTCAAATCTTGATATTATGATACCTACTTGCATGATAATAGGGGAGCTAGCTGCCATAGCCTTGGGCCTGCATTCATATTCCAAAGAAGGGATAGTTTTTTTTTTTTTTTTTTTTTTTTTGTCTTTACAGCATGGGGCATTTAAAATCTGTTAAAAGATTGGTGGAAAGGAAAGAGATATGGAAGACCTTTGAATCCATTCCCTTTGGGATTCTTGTTCAAAATTGGGGTGGAACTGGTAACATTTGTACTGTCACCTTTAAGGTGCTCAAAGTCTAAGCCAAGATAACCCTTTGCCTCTTGCTCATCATGAATATATGGTCATGATCTGAAGCTCTTGTAACAACAATAGCTTGATTTTATAATTTTAAGTTTTTATGAGTTTTGTCCTTTTGTTTTCCCATCGAAAAATGTGTACATGGTGGTGATTTACAAAAATATTTGATTTTGTCTGAGAATTTTTTTCAGATAATTATGCATTATTTGAATTACTTCTGAAAAATTCTTAGTTAATGTGTTGCTGTAAAAAATACTGAAAATTTACTTGTGCATAATTTATAGGTTGCTATTATTCATAATTTTAAAGTAACTTGGTGCCAGTATACCTTTTCAAATTACTAACCCATAATTTCTGTTTCATTTAATATATAATTCTTTGTCTACTTTTAACTTATTGTATTATAATCTTGCCGTACTTGAAATTAAAACTGTTAAAATTTTCTTGAAATGAAAATGGTGTAGTCGAGTAATATACAGTATATTTCTTTCTAAAACTTTCGGACTGCAGCCTTTTTGGACATTTTTCTCAAGACTTTACTAACATCTTATAGTGTTTGGGTAAGTAAAGTGGCCAATTTTCATGTTGCATACTTTTTAGCATGTTCAGAGTACACAAAACTATATTAATTAGTTAAATATACTCTGTTTAATTTTTCTATGCATGTCCTTTTCAATTTTTTTTTTTTGGTAACATAAAAAAAAAAAAAAAAGTTTTTTTATAAAAAGCATTTTCTCTACTCATCTGTTAATCTGTTTTTGATATTTTTTATTTGTTTCTCCATTTCATTACTTTGCAAAACTATACATGCTTAGTGGTACTTAGTTTTTCAAAATATAATATTCTTGAAAAGTCTTTAATTTCTATCGTGCCTGATAAAAATTCTAAAAAGGGTACTGAAGTATCATTGCATATTTTTTTAAATATATGATTTTGATGTTAATGCTAGTATAAAATCGGTCCCTTAAACAGTAATATCATTGAACAGGAATATTTTTTGGAGGGGGGAGAGGGGATAAACAGTAGTCACATATTATTTCATATTCGAATATTTTTAATCTTGTGTTTGTTATATTAAGTAATTTATCTTCGTAAGGAAAATGTTGTGATTAGTCATTTCTAATAAGTATTGGTAATATAGTCAAATGACATATAATTAATTTCTAATTGAGCATAAAAGCTTTCAAAACTAAAGCAGATTAGCACATAAAGTTCATGCAAATTCAAACTTTCAGATATTTTGCATTAAAAGAATCTGTACACATAATTCTTAATAACATTAATAATTTAGATGATTTTTATTTTATGTGGTTAAACTTCTTGATATTAGTTTGAATACATAAGTGATTCTGAGCATTTTTAGAGATTATGATATATGTTTCCTTCTTACAAAGAGTTGCAAATGTATTTTGTACATGTCCATTTCCTTCTTTGAGAGACAGCATTAGAATCAGAATTGTGCATATTGGTAGCCTTTGATAAAGTATTAAAGAAAGCCAGTCAAAGATTGTAGTGTGTTTGAATTTTAACAAAGGAGAAAATGATAAAGAATTATAAAAAATCATTTAAAAGATTTCATTTTCTGATATTCGCCCCTCTTAAATGTGGGAATTTAGAGCTGTTTTAGTTCTGACTTGTATGCATTAAAGCAAATAGATGAAAAGTGTAATCCCTTTCTCGGGAATTGAAATCTAGTGTAGGATCTTTAGTGTATTTTATGAATAGAAGAAAAAATAATGTAGAAATTGTAAAGAATTTATGCAAGTTTATAGGAAGGTAAAAGTAGAATGACAATACTGATATGATTAATTTTATTTCGAAAATATAATTTATAATACTGAGACAAGAAAAATGTCACTTGTGTTTCAGCAGGACTATTTGTAAATAGTAATTTAGAAAGGGACCATTGCTGAATTGGGGGGGGGGAAACCTTGGATTTTATTTAAAAGAATATTTTATAATGTATTTTTGTGACAATTGCATGACTAAATATTTAGTTTGTGGTTATATCCCAATTTCTAAAGTAGAAAAAAGGAATGCTATTATTGCAAAATTTTAAAGAATATATAATCAAAGTGCAATTTATGATAAGTAGAATTAGCAGGTTTTTTTTTTTTTAAATTATAATCTTTTGATGTATAAAAATATGTGTTAAGAAGTTTTGTCTTTAGTGATGTCAGATATTGAAATGTCCTATAACCTTTTGAGACCCAAGAAGTAATTCTTCAATATTTTTATCTAATTTCTTGTGTGTTTACTTAAAATGGAACTATTAAAAAGAAAAAAACACAAAAAGTACATTTTGAAAATTTTATTTATGTTAATTAAGTGGTACCCAAATGGGTATCTTGGAACTACATGCATATAATGTCATTATAATGATGTAAAGAGTTACATCAATGTATGTAGTTTTTTTAAACAGTCTTTTGTTATGAAATTCAAAGAAGTAATTCCTGTTTTGTAGGCTACAAATCACGTCTAATACATCTTACTCTTAATTTACCTGGGCATCCTGGGAGTCGACATTTCATTTGATTTCCTCTTTTTACATGTTCAGAAAAGTGGCCAATTTGGTCATACCGTACATCCTTCTGGTATGTCTTGAGCGGTTGGATCCGTAGCCGGGGTTGGCTGGATAACGACCCTCTGCAATGGGGTCGCCCATGCGACTGCCAGGAGCAATTGATGACCAGTACTGCCTGGTGTCCTATCCAGGTGGTGTGCTGCTCCCCTGGAAGGGTAATAGTGGAGGTTGAACCTCCACGAAGTGCCCAAAGGGAGAGTGGACCTGTAGTGTGCGAGTGCATGGAGCAGGGAATGCCCAAATCTTGTTTGTTTGTCCATCATATCAACACCTCCCATGTAAGTGCTATACACCCTTACAATAACAGGTTGTCTGATATCTACTCGCTGTCTTTGTTCTTTTGCCCACCTCTTACAGCTGCTTTCAGGTTTGATACCAAATGCACTTGACAAAAGAAGACATTCATTTTCTTCAGATGTTAGAATGCTTTCATTTTCCAGATGTTCAGAATCAGTATCACTTTCTGGAATATTTTCGAAGTCTGGATAATCAACATCAGAAAGTTCCTTCAAGCAACACTTTGATTTCTTCATCTGTCAAATATTTTGCTGAAAAAAATGAAAACAACATTTAGCATCATCGGTATACTCTGATTCCAAGGTACCCAAACGGGTACTTTCTTTTCTAAGTGAAAAAAATCGAAAACAACAACTAAGTAATTTTATAAAAATGCATGTAGAATAAAGCTTATAGACTTCTTAGTTGAAAAAATGAGTAAAAACTTAATAATTATAATCATTAATATTAAAAAAATAACTTACCTTTAGTCGGTCGAGATGCCAATTTCTCTCATTTCTCGATTTCAAAGCTGTATAAAATAGTTTGACATCAGTATGGTGCTGCGCTCTTTTAGCAGACAATAAAGATCAGTTTTTTCCCAATTGGGTACTCTGGGATTTAAGTCAAACGTTTATTATTGGAGTAAATGCTAATGTACTGAAGTCCCCAATTGGGTACCAAGGGTCCCAGGAGGTTAGGGATACAGCAATCTGAGTTTTGAATTTAAAAATATTGACTTTCATCTGTGTTTTTTTTTTTTTTTTTCTTTTCTTATACATGATGATTGTAAGATTATATGGTTAGATTAAATTAGTCGAAAATATATATTTCCCCCAACCCAATCTGTAGAACTAAATGATTTTTTTATTGAAGTTTACATTATCATTAATTATGTGATGCTTGTTCCTCTCTCCCTCAACCTAAATTTAGTTATTTTCATTGGGAGCAAAGATTTCGAAAGGTTTTAGAATGCAAGTTAAGGGAGGGAAGGAGTTTAGCATTTTTATTTAAATCTCTGGTAGAATAAATTAAAAGAATTATGAATTAATACTTGCAGTTAGTAATTTATGAACATGGGTGCTACTAGGTGACTATTAAATTTTTTTTTTTTTTTTTTTAAATTTAAAGCATTGAAAATGAATTAAACTCAAGATTTTTGTGTTTGGTGACGTTAAAACAATCCCACAAGATTACAGCATTTGTGAAGTCAATATATTCTATTCAGTGAATAGTGTTGCTACGTTAGGAAGCTGTTAAAAAACAGGAAATGGCAGGTGAGAGGACATTTCTCATATGCAGTGAATTTGACATCCATTTTTCTGCTTTTACTTTCATTATACATTTATCAAAGCTAGCTTAATCTACAGTTATGCATTTTCATTGATAGAAATTATTTGACTTGTAGGAGATTGTATTAATTCTGTCAGTCCCTAGCTTCTGATTTACTGAGAGTGTATGCCTTATGGGTTCATTAGCACTGTCTTGTGAGAGAAAAGCAATATTTTATATATATGGCATTTAATTGCATACATATGATGTTGCTTCTGAATTAGAAGTTACTGAAATTCTGTTAAAAGGTTTATGTCACAAATTATTTCCATCATTTTTAGCTTAAAATGTATGAATATGCAGTAGAAATATCAACCTTTAACATTGAGAAAGAGGCTTAGTTTATTATAAATACTGTCAAGCTTATGTTGATATTCTTCCATAAAAGATCTGCATTTTATCAAGTGGTTCTACTGTATTCTACTATTACAGCCTGTTGTACTACTTCAACTTGAAGAAAAAGCATTAAATTTATACATAGTCATGATATAGTTCTGTTGTCTATTAATGGCATATCATGCATTGCTGTAACAAGGTTGCTTCAGATGGGAACTTCAAAGTCATGCATCTTAGGATTCTGACCTGTTACCTTGTGGTGTTCATTTCTTCAGACCTTTAGAAAAAAATTCTCGAAGATCACTGATTCCTGTTGGGAAACAAAATCTCATCCAGCTGTAGCTAATTCTGCTAATAACCTTTCCTTTTCAGCACTAAATATAAATTGACGTGGTATATCAGTCTGTAGTCATAATCTAATTTCCTCCCTTTTATTATGTTGTAGGCCTATCAGTGGCTGTTTGTCTTAAAGCTGTAAAATGTTGGTAATTTGTTCTGGGCTTCATTCCCAACAATTTAATGACTGTTGTATAACATTTCATGTTTATCATTTGTGTAATATAAATATAGGACAATTTCCTTTAGAAATTTCAGTACTTTCTGATTATCCATATCTTTGGTTTCATTATTTGGTAGAATTGTCATGTTTTTGGCATGGATTGAGCACACATGTGACAACAGCCAACCCACACATGCATTTGTATATGTGAATATGAGACTGTTTCATAGTTTGAAAGTATAGTTGAAAATATTCCCTGGCTAAAAAAATGTAAATATCAGCCACATAGATTTTGTTTTATCTCATAAAATTTCATGTTTCTTATATATTTTTTTGTGATTTTTAATAAACAGATCATGTAAAACATCATAAAAGTGAAGCCCAATTCAAAAAAGTGGTAAACGTGAATATTTTTAGAGCAGTTTAGTTTGAAAAATAACAATTAACATTGTATGAAATGCTATTTGTATATATTTCATAGTTTAAAATTTGATACTATGTATATATCTTGAATTTTAGGATGTGGCTTAAGTTTTCATAAGAGATGTGTATATAAAATTCCAAATAATTGTTCTCACACCCGACGGCGGAAGTCCTCAACATTTCTGCATACTCCACAGCAGTCTGATCAAGTGGGTGTTTCTTTGAGCATTCCAAATATGGCAACAGTATGTATAATTAATCCCTGTTTTATCACTGTATGTTTTAATTAAACTGCCCTTTGTTTTAACCAAAATGTTAAAATTTCCTTTGTTTAATGTCTTAATCATTATTTACCTTTTTGCTTTCTCTGTGTTTTTGTTTTGTTATACTGTTTTTTTATGATTAATCCTGTTTTGTGACATATATTTTTTAAACAGTATCTCATAATTTTGGATTTTTTTATGCATCTTAAAATTTATTAAAAATAATTTCTAATGTGTATATGTTTCTCATAATGTACAAAAGTTTTAAATGCATGCTTAAATTAGGTTTATTATCATTAGTTTTTAATACTAATTTCTCTAATTCTCAACTTGATGCTTATACTTGGATTAGTTTTCTTAATAATTTCTGATATTTAAATTAGTTTTCTTAATAATGTATATGTATTTTCCTACGTTCCTGTAGTTCATTGAAGTAAAATAATACTCACTGAACAAATAAGCTTTATCTGTAGTATGCATTATCTCATTTCTTTCTTTCTTTTTATTTGTTTTGTGTTTTAGTACTCATCAATGTTATTAAGGGAATTGAGTAAAATTATTTTTCTTATTTTTTTCCATTTTTATCTATGTTTCGTAGATTGCATCAGTAACAATGTATAATTTTTAAGACATAAGTATATCAGTGTTTTAAGCATCATGGAATAGAAATTTAATCTTGTTTTTTCTTATTAATAGTAATTATAATGTTGAAATTCTAATTTTTTTGTGTATGATATGTTAGCAATTTCTGCAGTCTACCGCCAGATGGCGTCATGATATTAAAAGATATTCAAAGCATTTGTAATAATAAAAACGAGAGATAAGGAATGCAACCATGGCAACAAATATATTAATTACTCATGCAACTTTTTAAAATATTGGTAGAATAAAGTATTTTGATGATGATGTTGTGAATTTCTGTCCTGATAAATAGCGTAAAAACAAAACGATAAACATAGTGTATATAAATGTAATAGAGAAATCCTGACACCAACAATTTCAGAAGCGGGATTGATGATGATGATGTTGATGTCGATCTATTGTGACTGAACGCTATTGAAGGTTTGATGTAAAAATGGAAAAGGTTTTTTTTTTTTAACTCCCTTCTAAAGTTATTAAGCATATCAACGTAAACATTAAACATATGCATGAAAGCTTTTAAACGTATCTTCGGAAGTCACTAAACGTATCAATAATAAGTATTAAACGATTAAATGTATATAAAAAGGTAACTTAAAGATGTCTTTTCTTGGCAAGGGACGCAAAAGCGATCTAATTGAACCTGTGACGGAAATTGTTCCACCAGACACCATTGTGATTACGATTAAAAACATCACCGCTAATAGTAAAAATTATGACGAACTGTTTGTAAAACAAGTCTTTGAAAGAATTATCAACGAAAGACTTAAGAAAGAAGATGAAAGATTAGAAAAACAAGCACAATTAGAAATTCAAGAATGGGAAAAGCAAAGAGTGTTAGAAATTGAAGAACGGGAAAAACAAAGACTATTAAGAGTTTCAAGAACACGAAAAAGGAATTCAGTTAGAAGCTGAAGAATGGAAAAAATGAAGACTATTAGAGTTTCAAGAACATGAAAAACAAATTCAGTTAGAAGCTGAAGATCGGGAAAAACAAAGGAATTTTGAATTACAAAAACTAAAACTTTTAAATGAAAATAAAAATTAATGTCCAAAACATCAACAGAAAATAATGAAAGCACGTGAGAAAACAAAAAAATGTATCGATTTGAAATGTCTTATGCAAATTCGATTTAAAGGATGGAGACATATCTTCATTCCTAGTGATATTTGAACGTCAAGCCAAACGGGTGGGGTATGAAGACGATTAGATTTTTCATTTTTTAGGGCTTTTACCTTTCGAGTTCACACAACTGATAGCCAGAGAATCTGAAGAACAAGCTAATGAGTATGTATTTGTTAAGAATTTAGTATTAAAACGTTTTAAGTTAAGTCAAGAAAAATTTTGCCAGAAATTTGTTAATCATATTAGGGATTCAAAAAACACATGGACAGATTTCGTTTTTGAAATTCGTAACTACTTTAATGAATGCTTAGCAGGATTAAAAATAAATGATTGTGATTCCTTAAAAGAATTAATTATAACAGATTAATTGAAAAGAAGGGTTCCGAATTCTATGAGGGAACATTTTATTGATTCATGGCCTAAATATGTAAATGCGAGCGAACTAGCTGAAAAATTGGTCGACTACTAAAACGTTCAATCAGGAACTAAAAATAAACAATGAAAGTAAAAGCAGTTCTAAGTTATGGCCCTGGGATAATTCTAAAAACACTGCGAGAGTAGTGAGTGTTAGTAACCCTAGATTCCAAAACAGAGCCATGATTAGAAACTATAAATATTGCGAAAAAGATAGTTCACCTACACATGAATGAAAAACAAAAACTATTTAGTTCTGCTCGAAATGATCAGGGGGATTCCAAATGATTTTCATGTAATCTCTTTGGTCATATTTTAAAAGAATGAAACCATGGCAGCAGATGATATTAATTACTCATGCAACTTTTTAAAATATTGGTAGAATAAAGTATTTTGATCATGATGATGTGAATTTCTGTCCTGATAATGATCCTTCTTGTATGATCATTCTATAAATATTGTCATTATAAATTATGTCTTTCTTTTGGTCTAATTGTATTTGATAGGTAATAAGGATGCAAAATATTGATTAGATTATTAATATATTTAAGATTTCATTAAATATTTTTTCAGTTAGGAATTTAAATTTCTGATAAAAGTTTATATTGTTGTAGTTTCAGTCCACATCACCTAATCGCAATAGGAAATCACCATCGTTACCTCCTGGTAGATCATTATGTACTGAAAAGTTATCGACAGGAAAAATGAAAGTACCTCATCGATTTGAAATTCATTCATATACTCGGCCCACCGTGTGTTTTCATTGTAAAAAATTATTGAAAGGAATTATTAGACAAGGCATGCAATGCAAAGGTTAGTAGCTAATATTTTTTTAAAATCAACTTTTAATATAAATGCAGGCTAAATGTATTTCTGATGTTAGTATTTTTTGGGCTTTAAGCATGTTTTAACATGATGTTGTAACTATTGCTATTTTATAATAAGGAGTGAAATAAGTTAATAACAAATTTATTATAACAATTTTTTCTTTAGTGGGTTTGTTTAGTATTTAGATTTTAAATTCTAAAATTTCTGGTAATACCATAGATTAAGTTGTTTAAATTCATGATCATTTGAGTTAAAAAACAATTTAGTGCATATCTTAGAGATTATGAATAAAATCCATATGAAGATAATGATGGAGGATTATATGTATTAATTTTGTATTAGAATATACAACATAATTATGCTTGAATATAGCAAAAACATACCTGTAGGGAAGTGGATTTATTTTTTACAAGTGGATGAAGTTTTTAAAAAGTTTGTAATCTGAATTTGCCATTGTGTCCCTGAAGTTGCATATTATTATTTTTGTCTGATAGTACTGCCTTTTTAATATTCCTCCACTCTCTCCAAAAACGTTTTTATGTAAGACCAAGCATTTTAATCATTAAACCGGGTAATTCAGTCAATGGTGATGCTATTAGATTTTATTTTGTACTCAGATTAAGGGTAAATGGAGAGATGCAAAATAGTGATTCATCTTGAAGTCCAAAAAAGAATAGGAAGATTTTGAATACATAACACATTTATAGAAATAAATATATGCTTGGAAACAAAAATTTTTTTGTAACTCAATTTATATGTAAATTTCATTTGGTACTGTTCTTTTATGACAACTGGATCCAGAAATGTATGTATGGATGTTTGCTTTCATGTATGCATGTATGTATATATGTAAGCACAAATGTTTGTGTGTGTATACATATACATACATACACACGTGCATGCATTCATACATTTTTTAAACAGATAAACCAATAACAGAGCAGTACCTTTCATTGTAATAAAAAATGTGTTTTAATTATAAAGGCAGCAGTCAGTTTTCTATGTTTTTAAAGATTTTTTTCATCAAGAATTTTATAATCTGACTTTATTTTTATTTGCATACTAGTTTGCTGTAATTTTGGTGATTCACCAAAAAAGGAAACTTTAATATAAAGTAATTTAAAATTCAGGTGTGTGTGTGTTTTTTGATGCATTTTCACAAACTTTTTAAAGCTTTTTTTGCTGTACATCACATTTGCATGTTCTCATGTAACAGTAATAGAATTTAATATAGCATACTTGGTATTTGGAAATTTTGATTTTGTAATGAGTTGATAAGAATTTATGCATCAGTCGAAAAGTTAAAAATCACTTCAAGAGTTCTTTTAATCTTCTTTTCTTTTGGAGTGTGTGTTTTATACAAGAACGTTTTTGAAAATTTCATGCCCTCTTCATTTCATGGCTTTTGGTGATTACAAAATATTTTTTATACTATTTTAAATGTCTTTATAGATAACAAATTTTACATTTAATCATTATATATAATTTATTTGAATTAATAATGCACTTCAAGATGATGTAGTTTACCTGGATCTTCAAATTCTAAATTACAATCTTATTAAAATTTTTGACAAACGCAGAGATTTCAAATTTCATACTATCATTAACTGGAATTCTAATATTTAAAAAAGGGTCATAATTAATACTATCAATTCACAACTTCTAAGAATTAAAAGAATATATTATAACACAGACCTTCTACAAGAAGAAATGCGTTACTTCATTAACATCCTACATTACAATCTTATTCCAAATACAGTTATTAACCCATTGCCGGTTTTCACTTTGACGGCAAAAACAGACCAAAATGTCTCACAAAAGTTTTCACTTTTGTCCTCAAAACGATCTTGCCTCCAAGACTCTGGGTGTCTCAAAATGGTTTTGCTTAGAGCAAAAACATTTCTTCCCCCTATTCGTTTTCCGTCTGAAATGCGTTACTTCATTAACATCCTACATTGCAATCTTATTCCAAATACAGTTATTAACCCAATGCCGTTTTCACTTTGACGGCAAAAACAGACCAAAATGTCTCACAAAAGTTTTCACTTTTGTCCTCAAAACGATCTTGCCTTCAAGACTCAGGGTGTCTCAAAATGGTTTTGCCTAGAGCAAAAACATTTCTTCCCCCTATTCGTTTTCCATCTGTTAAGCATTCAAGAAGAGAGAGTTGTAAAACTGAAGCGTACTCAAAGCTTAGATCCTCCTAATTTACCCCTCAGGTTATTTAGGGCAGGGATGAACCATAAAGCCTTCAACTTGTGTTCTGTAAAAACGTTAGCCCGTGTTCCTGACTTATTCTATGACTGAGGTGTTTGTATGAAGCAAAAATTAAGGATTAGAGTTTCTACGATGTTTCAGCAAGATAGCCTTTCCTATTAATCTAGATATTACAATATAAAGCAATAAATGTTTCTATGGAAACCCTACAATAATATTTAATTTTCATTTTATGCTTCTTATAACCACATACAGAAGTCTATTATACGATTATAGTTCCATTAAATATTTGAAATTAAATTCTGTAGAGATTTTTGTGGAAATTAAACTATATATTAAAAAATGTTTTCTGCGAACTGATTGGTTGTGTAAAGTATTATTAAGTTGGGTCAAAAATAAAATAAAGGCACTTATTTCTGTTACAACTAAAATTATTATACTTATTACTATTGTTCTATTTAATTTAGCAAGAAATATAAACATATCCCATTTCTTTCACGATTAGTAATATTGTATCCTCAAAATTTTTGTTATAAGAAGGAAATATTTTTTACCAAGCTGGATGTCAATTAAGTCAAATTATGTGCATTTTTGTTTTATTTATTGGTTATTAATAATAAAGCTTCATCTTAAAATCATTCAGTCTTTGATTCATGCCCAATTGCTTCAAAAGAAATGCACAATATTGTCATTCAGGTTGAATAATTGTTAAAAATTTCACAAATGTCAAATTTATTAATACTACCTTTAAATTTTTTAAATTCTAAATTAGAACTGCGTTTTAACTTTCACAAGGATTGCTGAGGTATTTGTCTATGAAAATTTAGTGAATTATCACAGTTTTAATTCATAAACTTAAAATTTTAACTAAAAATTTAATATTCTATAATATTATGATTATTCAGTTTAAAGCAACCTTTTTTATTACAAATAAAATGTTATATTATTAACAACTTTTAATAAGCAAGCAATCTTAATGCCATCGTTTAAATATTTCAGTGTCAGTTGCTGTATAAATTTGAATGAAATGATCAAAACATTTAAATGAAATGATTTTCGAGTTTCTTTCCCTGCTACTATAAGTTAATATACAACTTTATTGTACATTATAAACGATATTTCTGTTTGAAAAATTAGTGACAGTAAACTTCTAGAAACTAGAGACTATGTTTTAATGTTACATGCAGCATGTTTAATGTTACATGCAGACTTTCTTTCCATCACATTCACGAAATATTAAATTTTGAACATTCCAGAGAAAGTTAATATGAAACATTCTGCGCTTATAATAGAGAGAAGCTTATTGTTCGCATCAAGTTGCAGTTCACGAATATGAAAACTCTCCAACACATAAATAAATAGTGGAAAAAATACGAATTCATGTAGATTTTATGTAAGTAACATCGATTGATCGATGTGTTTTTTTTTTTTTGCATTCAAGAGGGGAAAAAAAAGAAAACTGCAGTTTTTGACACCATTAGGAGTCATACATTAAAAAAAGAGATTCTTCTGTCTAGTAGAAAAGGTTATGCTATTAGAATATGACAGAGTAGATGAGGGCTATTTGCAAAAGATGAGGAATGCTTTCGTGAAGGATTTTTGTAGGGAAACTGACTCGTATTCGCATTCCACAGGTGGAAAACCACGAAAACAAATCATGCGCTCAATATTTTCGCCTGGGATCGAATACTGGTTGAACTACCAGTATTCGGCTGCCACATGTAGGACCTTTACACTTACAAAGAACCTTTCACTTAAGAACTGTTTATCACCTCTTTCCTTCCCCAATGTTAGGTTTTTGTCGTTATTAGGGGACGTTATTTACTGTTGTTTGATTTCAATGAATAAAGGCAAATCAGACAAAGCCTCTCAACTTGAAAGATAAAATGCCTTCAGGCAGGATTTATAGGAAACTGATTCGCGTTCGTTTCATGCATCAGGGAATTGCATGCATCCGAATTTTGTTTACGTTTCTTTCATTTAGCTCAAAACATACGAGGTTTCTCTATTTTAAAAAAAGAATGTTTTGGGGGAGTATAAGGATAAATTACTTGTATTAATGTTACACATGGAGGGAAAATCACGAAAAGATCCGTACAGTTAGCTCGTTCATCAGTATTCGGAGCCATATTTAACTACTGTGGTTCAGTGACCTTAATTCAGGGTTGCCACGCTACCTGGAAAACCGGGAGAACCGGGAAAAGTCAGGAAATTCGAAAATTGACCAAAATATTCAGGGAAAAGTCAGGGAATTTAAGTATTTTTGTCAAAATCTGGAAAAGTCAGGGAAGTTCATACAACGATCCCGCCAAAAAAAGCGATTTTTGCGCCGACGTCGGAAGAGATAACTTTTTTGGCGAATTATGTATCACGTGAGTGTCATTCGGGTAGCTGGCATAGAGCCAATTTTCGCAGCTCCAATTTGATTGTCTTTTAGAAAGGCAAAGCAACTTTCCCGCAACTTTTGGTTTCCAGTATTCTCGAGAATCGCATGTGCAGTGCATGAACTAAAGAAAGTACCTGTTCTCGTATAAAACAAAATGGGTTTAATCCTAGTATACGGTACCATGGAGGTTAGAATCAAAGAATATGTATTGTAAAGAAGGAAAACCTCTCTGCAACAGACGTGGCTCCATTCCATCATAGAGGGAAACAGCTGTGCATGTCTGATATATCTGTTGCCAAAGCTCGAAACCGGTGTCGAAGTTCGAAGGTCACGTTATCAAGAGTTCATAAAATGAATATCGTTTAAAATTTCTTTAACGACTTGCGCTAAAAAGACGTGCCACGCACGTCGAGATGCTTTTGTCTCAAACCGTGAGCGACGTGAACACCACGTCGATAAGCATTTATCGCAAAAATGAAAATAACGTGGTGCACACGTCGCCTAACAACGAGATTGTTTATTTCTCGAGTTACAGCTCTGGATTGCACTCGCAGATGCGGAGCGGCGTAAATGAGACACTTTACCGCTTGTTATATTGTAGCGCACGGCACCGCAACTGTGAAGTTTAGTCTTAGCGCAAGTGGTTAAACTCTAAAGGGAAAGAAAATATTTTTTGGCGCAAGTAAATTAATTCATGGATTAGTTATTTTCAGGGGGAAAAAAAAACTACGAAAATCCGTTTTTAAAATTATTGCGTGGATTTTTCGCAATAATTTTAAAAACGGATTTTCGTAGTTTTCTTTTTGTCAAAGAGCGTTTCTTCTTAACACGTGTTTCTCAATTTCCTGTACACATCGCGGAGAGGGAAATTCTGGCCGCCAGGTTCCGACGCCAAATCCCTTGGCAAATTTTTCCTCCGCATTCTAACGGCGTAATAGCATTTTACTTGTATGGAACCTTTTCTTCTTTACATAGACGTTCTTTGGTTAGAATAATAATGAGATTTGGCGACATCATGATGCGCAGTAAACGGGTCATTTTGGTCTTGGCGAGAATTTTCAAAATCGTGCCAAAGCCTTACCGTATACTAGAATTTTACCGCAAAATCTTTTTAAACCTTTTTTTTTTTCTTTTTAATAAATATCTTGCCATTTTGCAGTAAAATAAAAAAATAGTAATCAGTCATCTAGGCTAGCCATGTAATATAACTATATTCCTTAAAAATATCGTTGATTATTCTAATTCAATTTTTAAGTAATTATTTTTATGTTATTCATATAATTTAATGTTGCTTCTTCCCTCTAAATTTATTTATTATTAGTAAATAATATTTCCAAATTTCAGGAAATTTTCTCCGGCATAATCCTGAAATTAATTATAGCAGTCTGATGACATACCATCACAAAATTTAATGCACATATTTTTTCCTTATGTATGCTGTGAAATAAATATAAAATACCTCAATTTATTAAAATAGATTTCTTTCTTCCGTTTAGCTGCAGAATGTCTGCCAAAAAAAAAAAAAAAAAAAAAAAAAAAAAAAAAGCCTTATTTTGTTCCAAATTGGGAAGATTCTAATCTCAATCTTCAGTGGAGAAAACAACAACTATTATAATTATACTTGTGTTTTCAAGTGTTAAGGTGCCTTTTAAGAACATACCTCACGCAAATTAAATTTACCTAAAATCTAACCTAACTATTTAGCATTGCGTTGTGATTTATAAGGACCGGATTAGCCTCGTGTTGAACTGGTGATGATCATGAGTAATAATTAAATAAAACATACATTTGTTATCCAATGTATATATCTTAAATTTTATTAAGTGGAAAACTAAACAAAATTATCAAACAAAGTATACCAAGAATAATTAAGAATAAATGTCCTCTGGGATTTATTGAATAATTAAGTGAATTTGCTACACAATACAAGTAATACCATAATTAATTTACCTCTTAGCACAGCCAACGTACATTACGCAGATAGACTGGAATTTTCTTGAAACACACCTGGAAAACCTGGAAAAGTCAGGGAATTTCATTCTCCTGTTTGAGTGGCAACCCTGTTAATCACTTGTGTTCTAATGAGCCTCATGAGCACTGCATTTTTGTGGATCAGGCTAATTTATGTCAAAATCGCATGAAATTTACCACAATTTTAAAAAACTTTCTGACGAAATATTCCAGTAATTTTGATTTATCTTAAATTTCGAAATGTGTCAGGTTTTTGGAGTATGTGTACATGTGAGCATATAACATTTAAATTTAGTCATTTTAAACATAAATCAGATAGCATATCTTTTATGTTACATTGAGTAATCTTCAGTGCTATGTAATTAATTCCCTAAATATGAAAGTATGTGAAACTTAAATTAACTATAGCAAATCATTCCATAGAAATATGCTATGCTTGTATTAGTCTAGAAAGGATCAATTATGAGTAAATATTGTATTATGTCAGTGTATCATGTCAAATATTGTATCATGCCAAGTAACAATTTGTCAGCGGTACAGATATCATTATTTTAAAGGAGATAATTACGATATGTGTGGCTTTTGTTTTAGCACAGTTTTGCTCCCGTTACTTTTAAGCTAAACATATCACTTGAAATAAATTTCTAAATTCATAGGGATATTATTAACAATTCTTCTTTATAAATATAAAGTTTATCCTTTATTATATAAATAATTGAAATGCTTAAATTTGACATTCTAATAAATATTTTATCTTAACTTTCTGAAAAATTGAATTTCTTTTAAAATGTATAAAAATGAATTAAATACTTAATTTTTTCCAGTCTTATGATAATAAAATTTTAGAATCATCAGTTTGCATATCCGTATATATTATAAGAAAGTATCTCATTCTTTTTTGAGGGCTGTTGTGATGTAAATGATAGTAGATCGAACTAGCAGTCGAAAGGTCTGCGGTTCGTATCCGTGAGAGAGCATAGAAAATTTTTCGTATTTTCTCCTCAGAAAAACGGAATGTATGGAAACGTGATAGACGATAATTCATGAACACATGAATTAGGCCGACAGAGTCTCGTGCTTCTTGTCTTTCGCCCTATAAGTGGGAAAAAATAAGGAATTATGCCATTCTCCCTATCTTGCTACAAATGGATGTTCTTCCAATTAGAATTTGGAAGACTTTGTTGGTAGAAGAATAATGACAGCCCTGCTGAATTTTCGCATTTCTTGCTTCGAAAAAATCCAAGGTCCTCCTATTATTCCGCCTTTCGCAAATTTTTCAAATTTACATTTTGTGGTATCGCTTTTCCGTTACAGTATGTTGATAGGTGAAACAACCCCGTAAAACGTTTTTTACATAATTTACATTCAAGTTACTTTGAAACACAATTTTTGGAATTAAACTTCCTACATACGGGTTCCCTCTTTTTTGATACTTTTAGTAAATTCATATTAAGAGATAATATAATCAATATTTCTTTAGTAAATAAATTATTATTATCTTACTTTGTGCAAGTATTAGAAAAACTTGTTTTGAGCTAAGTGAATTTTAGATCATTCAACATTATACCTTAGAGAGTATATCTTTTCTAGTAGATTTCGTATTGCTTGAATTTTGAGGGAAAAGGAAAGTCCAGATTTCTACAAATAAAAAAAAAAGAATGTACTTTCCTCCGTTCAGTGCTGTATCTCTTTACTGACGAATTAACACTAATAGATAGGCTGTTTTCTCCCGAAAGTTCAGCCTTTGTGTAAACGATTAGGGAAACCGGAAAAGAAATAAAATAATTTTTCACTCATGAATCGGCATCTTCAAGAAGCATCGACTCCCAGTGAGTAAAAGCGACCATCTGGGAAGATGTATTTTAGCATAAAATGGTTTGGAAATCCAAATAACATTAATTTAGAGAACTTTTTATGGATGCAATATATAATTTTTAGATAAAAGTAAGTAAAAGGGGGCGATGTAGGGTGTTTTTCGCTACTTTTAATTTTTAGAATAGGGCGCCAAACATATTACTGTCGACCCTATATTTAGATTTGCTAACTTTCTCGATAACCTACCAAGTTCAAATTTTGTACTCGGTAGCACGCGATATCTATCTTCTAAGATAGAAATATTCCACTTCCGGCAAACTTTCTAAGGAAAGGTTACATGCATTTAGGTTTACGTATAGAGAAAAATCATGAAAATTCCATGCAGCTGATCTATTCCGTCGCTGAAAATAGAAGCCTACAAAAATTGATAGTTTTGTGTTGCTTCAGTGACTAGATTTCTCACTTTGATGTTGGAATTAGAAATATAATTACAAAGATCTCCACTAGAGGAGATCATAATTCATTATTTTTTTCACACATATAAAACCTGGTTAAATATGTTTCCTCGTTTATGAATTACAGAAGTTTTTTTTCAATAATTCCTGATATTTTAAAGGAAAATTTTCATGTATTTTTTTCTTGTAGCAGGTTTAAATAATCGTTGATTGAAACCACACTAATTTTAACTGATTGTATGAAAATGACACAAATGACGTGAACTCTTTCATAATTATATTACTCATTAGCATTAAAAAAAACTTAACTTGGGTTGAATATTACCTCAGAAGATTTTTTTAAATTTTTTAATTTAGATGCCATACAGTCTGGTAATACATATCTAATAGTACATAATAACAAGTCTGGTTATACTACAGCCATATCAGTGGCCGATAAGACTACTAAATATTAGTTGTTCGATTTGGATTCAAACTCAGACGAACGAATGTGATGGCTGTAAGGTATTTTTCTATGTATAAAATGAGTATGAGCTATTCGTTAGAAAGTCCTCTATGAAGGCATCTTTCTCCTTAAAAGCAGATAGTCCTCGTGTGTTTTGCTGTATTCAAATAATCCTAACTTTCAAACTACGGCACCTATCACTCTAAATCAAGATGAAAGCTTTCTAAACAAGATTTTTAAATCGGGCTGTGGGGTTCCAGTGGCCAATTGCTAAAACCGCTGAATACTGGTAATTCGACATGTGTTCAAATCCGTACGAACGCGCTTGTTCTATGAAAGTTTTCCAGGGTTTTTCTACGTTCAGTGTGGATGAGATCTAGTTCCCCTTAGAAATTCTCTCCATGATAGTATCAGTCCTCTTGCGCAGATTCCAAATCCATTAAATTTTCTTTATTAAATACAATTATAATTCTTTCTTTTTAGAGAAATCGCAGGGAAAAAACTGTAAACATCAAATCGAGTGCGATTACGAATATTTTAAAACAGTTAAAATTTTGAGTGGAAAAGTTTTTTTTAATACGCTCATAAGCAACTGAAAATTAGGGAAAGAAAAAAATTTTAAATTGGCTTACAATTTTGTCGATTTCTACAACAACTTATATAAATGCGTTTTCAAAAACTTCTGCTGAAATATGAAGAGTTGTATTTGTAAAGCATTTATTAGTGAGATCTGTAATTATATACTCAGCTTTTAGTTTTCATAACTTCCATTCATCAGAATAAAGTCATTAAGCATAAGGGGGGCGAAAAAGGAATTTTAAAGAAAAGATTATTTTTGAAATGACTCAAAATTTCCTGAGCTAGTATAAGTAATTATGTAACTCAAATAATTAAATATTTGCGAAAATTTTGCTGACCTCTCTCGGTCTTACCAATATTTCTGTATAGATATAGAACATAATTACATATTGATAATGAGTATCATAGACAGTGGAGGATGTAGAACATCACATTATATAATTGTGCTTGTCGCAAAAGCAGCCACTTTGATAAATGAACATAACTGTCGGGAATCACATATGAATGTCACATACATGCTTTATAATACCAAGAATGTTATAAAAATGATGGTTATCTGATATCAACATTTACCGAACTTTCCAAAATGTTTAAAAATATAATATTTAAGAGTCGGCAAGTTTGTTTAAAAAATTGTATGCATTTCAATCACGGTGTTTGCCTCTATAATCAGAACCTCGTCATCGATATTTAGACTATTTCTCGATAACCTCACACCGTTTACAGATGGAAACCGAGTTTTATAAAATTCGATTTAGAGGTCTTAAAATTTTATGTTAAAAAAAATTTTTGCGCATATTTCCATTTAAAGAATAAACTAAAAATCTCAAAGATTTTAAGTTTGCATCACTTTACAGAGCGTAAAATAGTTTTTGAAATAAAATTTGCATAAAATTAATATAATTTCTGATTTTGGGCGAATTTTTAAAACTTTATACTTTTATGAGGTAAGAGGAATTTTGGAAGTAAAAAACTGTACCAAAAGGAGAAAAATAATTTGTCGTACATATTAATAGGAATAAAAGCCCCTTTAAAAAATTCCTGTACGGTTTTATAAGAAGAATAATAGATTCTTAAATAACGAGATCAAATATCGAATCGCATTGTCAAAAGTATAAGATTTATAAATTTATCAAGAGAACCGCACGTTTGTTATTCATGATATAAATTTGTCGAAATTTTTTTAAAGAGAATTTTTTAATCACGTGTTCCCAGTAAATTATATAATACATTATTTTTCTCATTTCAATTCATTAATAATTTTATCAGTCATAAATAAAAGTTTATTTTGTAAAAACTTGTTTATTTTATTCAATAATTGTACTAAAACGAAAATTTTTAATTCCTTTTATATATACATTCACTTTGTAACTGGTAATAAATTTGCTTCCTTAGAGTCAGTGTAAGGCCTTTATCTCAAAACATCAAGAAGACTTCTCCCCGCGATAATGACAGCTATTACCCATTGTCGTCAGGGGTGCGTGGACCCTTGTCCCCTTAGGCAATGGGGGTTGGAAGACGTACAAAAATACGGGCTAGTCGTTTTTGGCGCATTTTTTCGCTAATACAAAAACACGGGACGATCCGCTTTCGAGGGTACATTTAAACTTACAATAATCCGTAACGAACCATTAAGAGACCTGCATAAAAGAACGAGATAATCCGAGTCAAACCATTAAAGGGTTAAAAATTCCTGGAAAAAAGCTGGCATTTTTTTCCATTTCACCTGCTTTTGGCCAGATTAGAAAATTCTTTGCATTTCATCATTTTGTTTAAGTAGTTGCTTTTAGAAACAACTAGCCTTGAACAAGGTGCCATTTTGAAAGAATTGCCTCCTTCTTCATCTGTCCTTCCCATTTTTTGCCCCTAAGTTTTTTCCCCACCACAAATAAGTACCGTTGGCTACTGCAATATTACATTTAGTTTCTTCTACTACGTCATCTCACCCATTTGGGGAATTTTAGGCTGCTTTTCTATTCTAGTAGCACTCCATTTGACAATGAATGCAACCATTTTTCAAATTTTGCTCACTTTTATCTTAGAAGGCAGTCGCATCAGTATGTCAGTCTTTTTCTTTTTCTGCAATAATTCTTTACCTTTGATCTTAGCAAAACCCCTTTTAGTGTCATTTCAATTTCAATTATTTACATATTAAAAAAGTATTTATTTTCATTTTTGCAAAGTTTTTATTCTTTGATTTGATAGGGCCATCCCTCAAGATGATGTATATTTTTATGATTTGCAGATATTATACTGTTTATTTTAGTTGTACATTTGCCAGCACAGGCCATTAAAATAGGTTTTAAAGCAATTTTTTTGTAGGGAAATTTTTCTTGATTTAATTTCAAGTAGTCCTTTTTTGAATCTAATTTCCCAGCACGTCGGAGAAAGGAGCGAAGCTATTGAGACTTAGCTAGAATAGATAAATTAATTTAATAATTTTAATTATGAATTACCACTTTCAGTCTCAATTGTTTCGTTCGACGAAACGTGCCATTTGTCATTAGCTAGATTGGAGATTTCATGGCACTTTTCCCCTTGAAGTCTGTCTGAAACCTCGAATTGAGCTAATTGACCTTTTTTCACAATTTTTTTTGTAATTTCTTTGTTTTTAAGATGTCTTTGTTGTAAGCATACCAAATATGATGCAGTTATTTAGGTTTTTAAAAAATTTTTAATTTCAGTTTTGTTTTTGTTGTCTATTTTATTTTGTAGTTATTCAAGTAGATGGTTTCTCATATAATTTAACTGCTTTGTTTAGTATAATTGTTTTTACTTGATATTTAAAATAATCTTTGGATTTGCAATATCAAATGTGCTTTAAAGCTTTAGCTCAGCTTGACTGTACTCTTCTTTGCGACCTATTTTAATATTTGCTGCTCAATGCTCAATATTTTTTAACAATCTAGTTCTCTCTAGTTTTTGTTTACTACTTTCTACTTTTGTAATTTATTTGAATTATATATATTTATGTATTTTTATGTGGAAAATTGAAGATTGCAAGTTAAATGTACATAAACGCAAATGTTTGGAATGCATTCCCATGGACTGTACTGGAGAAGCCCCCAAAGAAAGTAAGCTTTAATCCAAAAGCCATTTTGATCTTAATTATAATAAGTAAAAGCTAAAATACTGAAAGGAATAAATATATGCTTACATATTGGTTGTTTAAGAAATTGTTCTGTGTAATAGTATAATATTACATAAGAATGCATAAGTATTTTATGTTGTGTTTCATCTTTTTATAAAACATTATCTTTCATTTATCCATAAAGTGAAATAAATTATTGAAAAAAGGATGTAATGCATTAATATATCTGAATTCTTGGTGCAGATTTTTCAGCAAAGAAAAGAGAGTGCCACTATTCTCAATATTTCAATATTTTTATTTTTGTAGGATCATGTCCAAGTTTCAACTCGAGTATTAAGCCTGTCAAGGAATATGCCGTTTTCTGTATTTTAATACTTCAAATGCTTACTTGCAAGATCCTAATGTTTCTAAGTTTAAGTAGGATGGTGACACACCTATTCTGTTTCAGTTTTGAAGTAACAAAGCCTACCTTTCAATAGCTGAAATATTATTTTATAGTATGCTTTTGTAGGTAGTTTTCTTATTTTTTTTATTCTTGAACTGTCTTCATCAGGGACTGATCCAGTTTCATATAATTAAATTAAATCAGTCACTAATAAAATGATAATTTCTTTAAAAGCTGACCTGAAATATCATACTATTAAATCTGTTGTAATTTTGGTGAAGTGCTACCACATGAAATGATTCTGATTAGATCAGAGGTCGGCAAACTTTGTTTTGCAAAGTGCCACATTATAAAAATTATAGACTGTGTTTAACCCCCAAAAAGTGTTTAGACACTTTTTTAAGAAATGATATTTTTGTGTAATATTTATACACATTTTGCTGACAGTTACAAAAAACAGAATAAAATAATTCCATTTATTAATAAATTATTATAGTGCACACTAAATCTTGTACTAAAACAATGAGTATTTTCTCTCTCTCTCTCTCTCTCTTTTTTTTTTTTTTTTGAGATGACATTTCATCATGCTGAAATTAGAAATTAATACTTCATTAATGTAAATTAATACTGTCATTAATGTTGTTTGGAATTAGTCATCTATATTGTAACTTTGCATACTTCATTTTTGAAAAAGACCTTTCACTGGTACTTCCATATACAGATATAAACCCTATATATGTGATTTTAATCAACTATACATATTTTCCAAAAGGTATTTGTATAATTGGGGTAGATATATTTAAGCATCATTTTTAGCATAATTTAGCATTTTGCACATCAATCACTTCCATCTGAAGATCTGACAGAAGCTTCTCAGATGTAAATATAAAAACATCTTTGCACTTGCATCAAAAATCTGAAATTGCTGTTGTAACTGTAATGTAAGTTCAGAGACAGAATATATCCGTCACAAAATTTTTGAGGACTAAGAATTTACCTAATATTTCAAAATTTTGTAGTATGGAAAATGATCAAACTTGTTTAATCAGGGTTCATAGCAGTCCTTACAAGTGCTTATAAGTACTTATATTTGAAAATAAAATATAAAAACCCTTATAGGTGCTTACTTTTTCCCTAAAGCATTTATTTATTTATTTTTTTGTTTTGTTTTTAGTGCTTATTTTTTGCTAGTAGTGTGTAAATGAGAGAGCTGGTGCAGTGACTTTTGGGGTAATATAATGACTGTGAAGTACCCATAAAAATCGAACTCACTTTTAGAAATCAATGGTATGAAAAATTGCCATAATTTTCCCACCCCCCTTTAAAAAACAATGGTGAATAAAACCCCCATAAAAATCGAACCCACTTTTAGAAATCAATGGTATGAAAAATCGCCATAATTTTCCGACCCCCCTTTAAAAAGCAATGACTCTAAAACCCCCCATTAAAATCAAACCTAGTTTCTCAAATCAAACCAAGTCTCATTTTTTTTTATCATATAGTGTCCTAGAGCCAAAGTATGAATACCATCTTCCAATATATGACGTTTATCATCAGTCGCTGAAAGGGCAATCTTATTGACCTTTATTGAATGAATCTCATGTTTCGTGCTTCTGATGAGATTCGTGGTCCTGTACTGCACTTGCTGCGAGAACAAACAGTTTTTATAGTCCTCAAAAGATATCCTATTTTTCACTACACATTTCTTAACACCTTTTGATTTTTTTAACATCCTTGAAACATTGAAAAATATTAATTTTGAATCTTCGCCTGTTAACTCAGTTATGCATAAACATCATTGCAAGGAGTCAAATTCTACTTGTATGAGCTGACTACCTAATTTGTCCTGACCTACCTGATTTGAGCTGACTACCTGATTTGTATGAGCTGACCCCCTACCTACTTGTATGAGCTGACTACCTGATTTGGTCATTTTAAGCTCAGATTATTCTGAGGACATGGCAGCTCAAGATTCTGTATGATATATGTGCTAACAATTATAGCTTCTACAATTATACTAGGCATCTTTTACAGGTGGCTTGTATTAAAGGTATTCGGACACTACTGTTCTAATGCAAGATGCAATAAGTCTACGTACTAGTTTATGAACTGCAATAAGTGTTATTGTAATAACTGTTACTGCACTATGTATTCATACTAATGCAGGCAAAAAGAGGTATTTATGCCAGCTTTGATGATACCATCTACAGAAGCTGCTAGATGTTTGCTTATCCCAAAAGCTAAAGGCCAGTGTAATGCAGCATTTTTCTGTTTAACCTCTCGAAATGCTTCTTGTGTCCGTTGGTAATGCTGCTTTATAATTTCAGAATATGATTGACTGGGTTGGCTTCAACAAGGACCACATAATTTTGTAAAATTAAATTTTATAATAAACAGGTTTTTGACGATTTGTCTTTTCTCATAGTAATGAAAACTTAGTTTTTCCCCTTTCTTCAGAAAATTTTCCCTTCAGTAACTGTTTTTGTAGTTTGTATCACTTTTTAAGATTTGATGATTATAATAGTTCTAGACAGGTGTCAGTAACATCAAAATAATTATAAAGATGCCATGTTAACTTTTAAGAATTAGACTATGTATTTTTTGAATGTATAAGAATATAGCACTTTAATTTCTAAATGGCTAAGTTGTGAAAAGCACTTTTTGATTATTCACTCTTTTCTATGAAAAATCTCCCAAATCACTGTCACTTTGTGAATTAGTAAAAAAAGTTTGTATAGCTATCTTTACTGCTTATAGGTTTCAAATATTCTCCTGCTATTTATAAATAATTAAAAAAATGTATTTCCTAAGAAATAAAATACTTAATTAGAAAAACAAAAATTTACATTTTTACAGCCAGTGAATACAGCAGATGACTACTGTGCATTAGCGGCATCCACTATAAGTCTGCATATACTCAAACACATGTATATGCATGTGTGATAGTCTGTGATTGTGTATATACAAAAATGTGTTCCAAAAATGTGGCAGTTCTTCTGAATATCAAAATTGGTTGCAGATAATCAGTGTCGATTATTTTTGTCTGTTTTTTTTTTTTTTTTTTTTTTTTTTTTTTTTTTTTTTTTGCAGTTCAATGATTGTGTTAAATAGCTTTTGTTGCATGTTAATTTATTTAAAAATTTTTTTTTTTTTTTTTTTTTCAATTCAGGAAAAAAAAAATTAGTATCAGACAGTATAGTGTAATTTATCAAACTTATATTATAATCTGTTTAATTGTGTTAAACTTTGCATTAAAACTATATTTTAGATTCTGAAAATTCAAAAAATACAGTAACTGACAATGAAAATGAAAGAGGAGAACATATAGATGAAGAATCTGGAGAAGAAAGTGATACATCAATTGAGAAATCTCTTAAATCAGATATGCAAGATGATGAATCAAAAATTCCTGTCCAGTAAGTCATCAGACTCTTTTTTTTTTTTTTTTTTTTTTTTTTTTTTTTATAGAAATTAGTATATTAAACTTTTGCCTGTAAATACTCAGCTATAAATTGCTTCAAGCTTTTGAAAGCATAATGATTGTTCATTTATGTTTTGTCTTTTTAATGATATATGATTAAGTAAGCAGATAGTATTTTAAATTTTATAAGTTAGAAATACTTCAGTTGCCTTTACAGTGAAAAGAAAAGCTCTGTTTCAAAAATTCTCAAATGTTTCATGATTTTGAATGTTAAACTTAATTTTCATATCTATTTTTTGGTTAAACATCAATTAAAATATTGATTTCTTTTATTTAGTGAAGCCTCAAGTAACAATATTCCTTTGCAAAGGATAGTTCAAAGTGTGAAACACACTAAGGGGAAAAATTATAAGGTTCTTAAGGAGGGATGGTTGGTGCATCATACGAACAAAGAAGGAATGGTAAATTTTAGTAATTTTTTTAGTTACACTTTATAATGCTGCTTTATCATATGTATGTAAAAAAATTATGAACTAAATGTTTATTCATAAATATTTCTGAATAACATCTGTAAATTTTTAAAATTTTATATATATATATATATATATAACAGGGAAAAAGGCATTTTTGGAGATTGGATACGAAGAGTGTTACTTTATTTCAGAACGATACAACTTCAAAATATTATAAGGTAAATATAAAGAATATTTTTAATGCTATCTAAAATCCCTCATGTTCCAGAAAACTGACAGACACTTCTGTTTTCAGTATATTTCTTAGTATCTGCTGTAAATGGTATTTTTTACACTTGAGGAATGTATAATAAACCTGTAACTTTGCAGTCTCTTCTTGTTAAAAAAATGTTATAAGTGTTGCATAATGATGTAAGCTATTTAAAATGAGGCTGGACATTAGTTGTTAGGGAAGTGGGTTATTTCATCTTTGAAAAAGAATTCTTTTATTCTTAATACTTTAAAAGTATATTGTAACTACCCATTATGCAATGTGTAAACAGTAAGGAAAAAAAAAAAAAAAAAAAAAAGAGAGAGAGAGAGAGAGAATGGTCATGAATAGTATCATCTGGTTACCAACATTATGAAAGCTTACTAGTTTGTGAAATTCAGTGCTGGCATTGAAATAACCTCCTAAAGCAGAATGTGCTACAGAAGTGTGCTGTACATATTAGAGCAAATGACTTTGCAGAGCATTTAAAGGTAAATCCTTTGTTTAATTTAATGGGAAAAAAAAAAAAAAAAAGGATTATTCAGAATGGTGGATGATTATGTGAGGAAAACTGTATGAGGCAATGGATCTCATATACTAAAAAAAAAACGGCAGACTTTGTTATAATGTGAGCTATTTTCAGCTAGCAATGATTGATGCCAAATAAATATGTAGATAATAGGTGTTAGATGCCATTTTGTGTACCTGGCCATATCAGGGGTTTAGTATTTGTAGACATCTGCAGTCGTTAGATTAAATAGAAAATTATTTCTTTTGATTTGGTATTATGAGTCTGTCCCTCTGATCGGCAAAATTTAAATGTGCATTTAATTCAGTGCATAATCTTTTGCTCGATAATGGTATGCTGGACTACATGTTATGTTTTCTTAAGTGGTATGAATACTTCAGAAAGTTTGATAAATGCCTAAAATGCATCAAAGAAATTGTGAAGATTGTGCCCTATTTATATTAACACAGTTATTGAATGTTCATTGAAAAGAGGGTATACATTAGTAGGAGATACGTAAATTAGTAAACAGTGAATTATACTTCTAAAACTATAAATTATACTTCTAGCAGTGTATTATACTTCTTAAGTTATATTTGTAATTTTTAAGTATTTGTTATTTCACTTAATATAGCATTTTTTTCATTAGTATGTGCAAAATGATTTCATGGATACTTAGGAACAAAGCTCATGTTGAAAGTAAAAAGTGTGTTTTTATTCATGCAAAATTATAAATAATAGTATAAAGTAATATATGTATTATAAATATAATGCACAATAAATTAGTTCATTTCCTGTGTTATCTTTCCCTATAGTGTAACAACTCAAATTATCAAATATAGATCATTATTTTCAAATTGCCATGCTATATTAAAGATGCTATAAAAACCATCAGCTATAAAAACATATTGTGCTTCCCTTTAAAAAAAGGAAAATGTTGATCTGGGACATAGGACCAAAAAAGGGATCAATTTCTGCATAAAGATATAAAAAGAGCAAATTTCTGAGTGTGAAGGAGGATGACTATGAAGAAAATACTTCTAGCTTATAAATCTAAGATAAATCAATATGCGCTTTGGGAAAAAAAAAAAAAAAAAAAAAAGAGTCATGCCTGTAGCAAGACCTTCAGAAATATGATGCCAAGCATTCATAAACAGATACTATTTTGGTGTTGGTTTAATATTTGTCAGGAGAAAGCCAAAAATATTTTAATGCTATTCAAAATTCTTCAAGACAAAATTTCAAAACATTTTATGTTAAAACAATTTTTTTTACAATATATGACAAATTTAATCTATTTAAAGAGTAATTTTTTTGTGTTCTGCTAGATTTACTCAGATGTTGACATTTGTTTTACTGCCATCTCGGTACTTAGGAGAGCATAAATCATGTATAAATTTATTGCTTGCACCTAGCTAATATAAAATATGAAATGACATTAAGTTAAATTTGTTCATTTTTAAAAATTCTGAACATGTGCATATTTATAACTTCAATCATAGCTGAACATTTACAGAATACATTATATTAATATATAATTTTTTTTTTTTTAAGTTCATTTCACTTTGCTGTTAGAATTGTTATCAAATATGTGGATAATACAAGATTGCAATTTTTTTGTATTATTAAAAGGAAAAAAAAATGTGATTCATTGGAGTATAAGAAGAAAGAATAATAATAAAAATATTTATAAGGTCATATATCTTGTAATATTTCATCGGGGGGGGGGTTGATGTTGCGGAATAACATAACAGGTTAGTCATATTCCTGAATTGCATAAAAACTTTAGTATAATGCCAGAAGTACAATTCTAAACAACAGACTTCTGCAATTTTGGATGTGAATTAGCTGATTGTTTATTAATTTATTGCAACTCATATGTGGCTGTAAGAGAATGTGGTGTGGATCTCTCTAAAATTGCTTAGTAAATAAATTTAGATCCTGGGAAAAGTAACTAAATTATAAACAGGAAGTCAATTATGAAAATAACTAGAAATTAGAGTATATTGATCAAATGAAAATGTCAAAGTTTTCATAATCATATTGGTGTTATGGTATAGTGTAACATGTTGCTTTATTTCTCAACTTTATAATTAACAATAGTTTGGCATTTCTTTTAAATCTTAGGTAGGTTTTGAATGTGTGTGTATATATATATTTATATAATATTTTCTTATTAGGAAATACCCTTATCAGAAATTCTGTCTGTTGAGATTTCAAAACAGAATATATGTTCAGAACATAATCAAGGTTATTATTTAGAATTACGAACAGCAAATGTTGATTTTTATATAACTGAAGAAATCAGTAATCTGAAAGCTTGGGAAACTGCAATAAGACAAGCTTTGATGCCTGTTGATACTCCTAAAACTGCTGCTCAGACTACTCAAGCAAGTAAAGGTATTTATTTCTTTTGAAATTTAATTGTTTAATGTATAATAAAAAGGGCAAATTTGCTACTATTACATAGTTATTTTGCAATTTCAAATGATTTAAAAAAATGTACATATAGTTGGCAACTGTTCCAGTTTTAAAGGGAGACTCCCGATTCACATCCCAATTTTTTAACATTTTTCTGCTTGAAATTTTTTCTGTAATTAAAGTATACCTATCTGATTATACTGAAATGAGCTTTTGAAACATTTTGAATTTTAGAATAAATTACAGAATATTTTGTTAGGTATAGTAAAATTTAGCACTTTTTCTCACACAAAAAAATTTTTAAAAAATTTATTTCTGAGTTTGTTACAAAAAGCTCATTTCAGTAAATATTAGGGAACCTAATAAATAAGCCATAAAAAGTTTAGATACCTGTGAGCAGTAGTTCCTGAGAAAAGGTACATCGAGTATAAAAAAATCACGTTTGGAGAAAAACGCGTTTTTATGTAAAAATCCTCATTGATCAAAGCAGTAGATGACAAATTAAAACTAGATTTTTTTTACAGTTCTAATTTTCATAGAGATTAAAGAATGGTATTTTTAGAAAGATAAAAGTGTAGAGAATTTGAAAATGCAAAAATCCGAAATCATAATTTTTTTAAGATTTTGGGGTTCCAACACCCCTTAATTTTATTTTACTTCAATCTATAGTACATTTTATTTACACAAATAACAAGTTTATCCACACAAATACTGTGTACATTATTAATTTTACTATAATATGCAATATATAATTGGAACAAAATGATTTTTTCATAGAATTTAAGTTGGTCGCCAGCTGGCATCAGCAGGTCCCTCAAAGCAGTTTATAAGTCATTTAAATGTCTGCTTCAACTTCTTAGAACAGCTTTGGACAATAAATTGAGATTATTACATCATTTTTAAACCTGTGTCTGTGAGTTACATTTGCATACTTATTAAGTGCAATTTGTGTTCTTTATTTTTAATGTAGTAAAAATGGATATAATGCAAAGAAAGCAAAGATTATCCCACTTAACTGTCATATCCATGACTGTAAGAAATATTGCTTCTTCGGTTCATGTTGGAACAACTTGTGTTTTTTAATTCTGAGGAGACACAATGAAACAGGATAATTTTCTTCAGGAAAGAAGAGCAAACGTGGAAAGAAAAGGGGAAAACCTCCAAAATCTGTTTGATTCCTACTCCAAAATAGCATTATTAATCCAACAAGAACTTGCAACGACTTTAAGAGAAATCTATTTTATTTATCTATTTCATTGTATTGATCTATCTATTTGTAATGATGTTCATTCTCCAAATTTTATTGATATTCATCCTCAAGATATGAGGCACAGACTTCTCACTTGTGGTCAGATGGTAAGAAATCAATTAAAAATGAACTTTTGATATGTCAAATGAATCACAAGATGCAAATATTAAACCATAAATGACTGGAAAAAGGCCATTTTCAACTGTAAATCTCATTTATTTGTTTGTGGTTACACATCTAATATTGAACGGAGCAAGGGTGAATCAATAAGATTTCAACATATTGTTATGAAATGCCAAGGTGCAGTGGAGTAGTTTCCCTACAAGGCAGTTTTAGGCTTGCCAGATTTGGCGAGAAATTGCCCACTTGGCGACAAAATTGGCGATATGCCGTGGACGGATGAAGAACCTTCTGGAACAAATTCTTACCAGTTTAGCCCAGAATGCTCTCTAACACAAGCCAAAAACTATATAAACCCTGCTGGTACTCGGAGAGTCAGTTCAAGTTAGTTAGTCTGTGCAGAGTCGATCGAGTTGACAGTCGGTCAGTGAGTGCCGAGTGGTCGTTGAGTGCACTGAAAGAGTGTCTTAGTGCATCGTCGAGAGAGTGTTGAGCTCCGGGAACAACTGAATCAAGGAGTCGGGAGCTGTACTCAAGTGTATCGTCAAGTGCATCGCGAGCTGTAGCGTGGTGAGTCTCGAGAGTATGTGAAGTTTCGAGAACAACCAAGCAGAGTTGGGAGCTGTACTCTGGTGCTTTGCAGTGAAGCTGTGTTCGCCGTTATAGCCTGATTCCTTGAAGATGTGTCGCTGATCGTGTCAGTGTGTTTATTGTAGTTCTTCAACGACTGAGTAAACGTGTTATAGGAGCTGTTTTGAATAATACTGGCCAATAAAGTATGTTTTGATACTTCATCAACTGCTGTTGTCATTATTCACTCCAAGTCTGCATGAACCCTGTATGTAAAGTGACGTAAAGGAAGAACATAACATAACAATATCCAATAAACCATAAAATGCCTTCAGAAACAAGTGTTTTGGGTTTTTCACTGCAGATGGCACTGGAAATCTAGTTCTCATATTGACAGAACGATGATTTTATTGAAGCGTATAGAAATATTTAAAAGTAGGATTGTGTTATTCTTGAAAACCTTTGCGGGGGGATATTTCCGCATGACTTGTTTCCATGCCACATTTGGAAATCTGTCAAAAGGTGCATACTGGAAAATAAAATTATTGGTCTAGATTCACTTGGAAAAGTCACTAGACTCAAATTCAGTTTCTCCTGCTTTTCGAACAGAAAATCACCTGGTTTTTCAGATTTTAAGGTTAGCAGCTGTGAATACGAATTAACAGTGTGACTGAATAATGGCTTAGGATGAAAGTTCTGTATTTGTGTGCCGTATTTAACAATTTAAGAAAAAGGAAATGAATGGACATAGCTGATTATCTCAGAATTAATTAATATTGATTATGAAGTAGAATTCAGAGTGAATTATTTCATTATTTATTAAACTTTCAGCTGCATTTTCTCCCCTTATTTAGAGCCATATAGTGAAGTTCCTGCAAGAAAAGAAAACTCAGAACAAAGTTTGGTAAGTATTTCTGTTATTTAAAATTTGATGAAAGTTGTATTACTATACAATTTTTAATAATATGTATTCTCTTCTGTTAAAACTTTAATTTTTACTGTAGGATATTAGTTTGCAGTATCAAATATTTCCTGATGAAGTACTGGGCTCTGGCCAGTTTGGTATTGTTTATGGTGGTAAGTAAAGTAGCAGAAATATTTATCAGTAAAATGCTTTATTTTAAATGTGTTTTGTTATTGATATAAACAGCAGTAATTGAAACTCCAATCCTTATAAATTACCTTTACGAACAATGAAAATAATATGTCATGAAGTAATTTGATTTGTTTCATGGAATGAGGAAAAGGCAAACCTAATTACCATAATCCAGTCCAGTTTGAAAAGTCTGTCTGTGTGCAATTGCAAATGGTATGCCATCTAATTGTATGGAAGACTTTTTGCTCAATGCATTTTTATAAAACCTTTTCCAGTATAGAGTTTTAATGGAAGATTTTTTTTGTTTTGTTTTTGAGTTAAAATAATTTGTCTAAACACTTAAAAGTTATCATTTGGAGTGTCTTAGAAATGGGAAGTTGCTGGTTTTTCAATAACAGGGTAGACAATTATAAATGTAGCAAGTTGAAGTAACATTTCATTACTGATAGTCTTTACCATCTGAAAACAGTTTAAAAATTTAGATTCTGAAACTACAAAGCTTATGCAGGATCATTAAGGGGTAAGAGGAGGCATTCTGTTTGTCGATTGCAGTAGGAACTTGATTAATGAATAATAATGTTTAGAGTTTGCAGTTACCCCTGGAGCTTTAGTATTAGACAAATTATATCCAAAAGAGTTAAGTGATGAAATTAGAAAGTCAATAGTTTTATTTTACAGTAAAAGATGAATGTTTCAGATTGTGCAGAGAATATCAGAGTCGTAGTTTGCAACTCTCTCTTGTGTTCTTTTCTGTGATAAGTTAAAGTTCAATGTAACATCTGATTCTGAATTAGCCGGTTAGAATTTTGCATTAGTAGAAAGCTGGCAACACAACATTAGGGAATTAATTATGCCTATTATGGCAGTACAAATGTGTTGGTATAGTAAGATAAATTGGTCAATAAAAGGATTTGCTGGTACATATTTGGAAGAAGGAAGAATACCTATATTTATCCAGTAATATGAATGGGAAGTATTAAACCTTGTGTAAAACTTTTTAAAGGTTACATGGATATCTGACTTTCAGTTGAAAAAGAAAAATTCATCTAACAAACATAACACCAAATGTGCCCTTATTTTGTATGATAAATTTATTTTTGAGAGGTAGATGAGGGCTTCAAAAACTTGGGGACCTATGTCTTTGTTAAGATGGCCTCGCTTAAAAAAGTTATTGTGGGAATAAATTCTTTTCCATGGAGGTATTATTATCTTGAAAATCACATTGATGGACAAGTGACATTTAATTTCCTGCACTTTAATTAACACTCTTTTTGAAGAACATGAAATCACACTATAAAACATCTATACAAGATTGAAAAATTAGTTAGAAAAACTCTTACATTCCATTTCAATGTGAAAAATCAACATTTGTTTCTAAAGTGCTCAACTTTCTCTAGAAATTTCATAATCATGCATTATTTTAGTTTTGTTTCATAAAAGTTTTGCATTCATATTGTATTTTTGTATTATGATGCTATGTATCACTCCAAATAAGTTCATTCAGTTTTATTTAATGGCTTTTGAGAAATTAGTTTTTATATAAACAAATGCAATTTTGGTTATCTGTTTCTTTAAAATAAGAATTTAGAGGTTATTTTTTACCGCTCAGTATGACTCGTAGCCATGGAAACAAATAGAAAAAGGTTGATTTGCATATTTTTCTCCTCCCACTTTGCTTTTGTTTAGCAATGAAAAGCACACAAATGAAGGCAGATGTTTTTTCTTATTATATACTCCTCCCTTGGGTTCTACATGGAAAGGGAGGGATGCCCTGTGGAAGTTTTTGGAAGGGAATCTGGCTCGTATCCACATTACACATGGGGAAAACCACAAAAATGCCCATACAGCCAGCCCATTTGCCAGGACTCAAACCCCGGACCAAACTACCAGTGTTCAGTGGCTTTTACCACTCGGCTGCTGGTGGGCCATGAAGGCAGACTTGAACTGCAGTTTCAAATGAGGTGAAGGAAATGAATGCTATACAACAATGATGACATGAGTTCAGTCGTGAATGGGGTGAGGGCAATGGCTTTGAAGTGCTTATTTTAAAGTAACTCACTATAGTATGCATATTTATCTGCAAAATATTAGCATTCTGCAGAATCATCAGCATATAGTAATAAATATTAATAGGGTGTAAATGTAAGGTAAATTGAATTATGGTCAATATTTATAATTTACAATATGGTATATTTAATGTGTTCTTATGTTGATATTTTTAAAATCATTTGAATTTTATTTATTTAGACATTAAACAGTATCAGAGGTTTTCATATCAAAACATAAAGCATGCAGAACCTAAGCAATTAAAAATATCTATTTGACATAGTTTTCAGTTTAAAAAGCTTCTTGAACTAAATGTTGATTAACAGGCTTTCATTAATCTCTATACTTGTGTGGCATATAAATAGCAGTGCGAAATATATCTGTTAAAGCAACATTATATTGTGAGAGTTTCAGTGATCATGAGCTTTGAAAGTGACAGTGGTTGAAAACAAAATAAAAGATTAGTTATATAAATTAGAATTGGAGCATATAAAAAATATGTTCAACAGTATATTTGAGTAGAAATATAATATTAAAAGAAAAATTATTCTCATTTTGAACTTCATATGCTTGCAGTGAGTTTTCCCATTATATATAAATCTCGAATTATTGGAGGTTGGATAATTAGGAGGTTGTCATGCTATTTAAATGTGATTCTCGTAATTTCTCTCTTATGGCTCTGAAAATTTAGTTTTCTGTTAGCCATGTAGCTTTTTTTGCTTTTCAGTTGTGAATGAGTATTTATTTATCAATTAATACTGTGTATGTCTGCTTTTCAGCTTAAGTAATAATATTTGCTTTATTAAAAGTGGCTATTAAAACATTTTGTATAGGTGTGCATAGGACTTCCGGACGAGCTGTTGCAATAAAAGTAATTGACAAGATGAGATTTCCCACCAAACAAGAAGCTCAGTTGAAAAATGAAGTTTCTATTCTACAAAATATCCATCACCCAGGGGTGGTTAATTTAGAAAAAATGTTTGAAACTAATGAAAGGGTATATATAATTTTCTTTTTCCAACACTGTTGATATCTAGAATATGTAAATAACCTGAATTTTATGTGCAAAATTGAGATAAAAACATTAAAAACTGGAAATATATTTCCCAAACAGGTTAGTAGTATGAAGCAAGGCAAATACTCACTGTTAGTAGTATAGAATTCTTGCTGAAAGTTTCTGATTTAGAGAAGTGTTACAACTGAAAGGGCAATGCAAAATAGAATTTTTTTTTTTTTTTTTTAAATTTAAATTGTTAGATTGAAAAACTAGTCTTCATAGTTATTGTATTTCTTCATCGAAATATTTCTAGCTATAGTTTCTGATGTTTAACCATTAATGACTATTTGAATTTTTTTTTAAAAAATTAGCAGGAATATAGCATCTAATCTGTGTGCTTCAGGTGGTTTACAATAGCTTTGTTTTAATACAGTAGATGCTGTCTAATGTGATCTTGGTTATAATCATTCAGATATTCCTGCCTTTTTGCATATGGAAGATACATAGCATATTGTGGTCAACTATTTGATTGTTATGATCAAAATATTATAGAATAAATCTTTTAAGCTGAAGTAAAGTTGCCAGTTTAAAAATTACCAAATTGCAGAGATATGTTGCCAATTAAGAGTTAAGCTGCCAAGGATTTTAGTCAATCATTTAAAATTGGGAGGAGAACTTAATTTGATGTAGATTTTCAAGTTATTGATTTTGAGAGGAGCAAACTAAGTCTGCAGATTTTTTGCCCTGAGAACTTCTATGCCAAATGAAGTTTCCCCTTTTTGCTTAATTTTAAATTTTATAATAGCAAGTTTTCTTTGGATTGATTTAAAGTGAACCTTAATTTATCAGAAAAGAATACCTGATCATGTGAGTTGTATTGGCGATACAGTAGATATAGCTTCATTGCTGGAAAGAGAAATGAGAGACAACTTGCTGATGTGTTGCATATAGGTTATTTTTCTGTAAATCTTTCAAAGCGTATTATAACTTATTTCTGGCTATACAGACTGACATCAGTCTAATGAAATCAACTTTCTCAGCATTTAACATTCCCACTGTTAAAAAATTACCCTTGTCTACTTCAAATGATATTTTTGTAAAATAATTCTTTGAAGATATCATCTTCCATTCTACCTGCATTGCTAATGGTTAACTCTGAATATACATGCTACAATAAATAAATGTGTTCATGGTAAATGTTATCATTCAGATATTGTTATTGAATTATTGAAGTCCCACACATTTATATACAAATGTGTGTGTGTTGGGGGGGGGAACCTCTTGTTGTGATAAAAAATTTGGTTAAGATTATCAAAGCATTATTTATTTATTTTAACTGGGATAAAGTCACCATATAAGGTCAGAATGAAATATAAAAATTTTGAGTGTGTGAAAAATGTTGCCAGTTAAAGGATTATGTTGCTGAAGAGACTGTTTTTTTATTTTATTTTATTTTTTTATTTTAGTCAACTACTTGTTGATCAGACACTTTTTTTGCTCTTTTTCAAGAGGGGGGGAGATCTGCAGAATTTTTATCACCTGTTGCTTAAAAGTCAAATCTCCTGAAATCATCTGTGTCAAACTAAGGTTGCTTTTTTTGTCTAATTTTAAATTTGTACGTTTTCTTCCAGTGAATGAGGCATGCCCTCCGAGTATTAGGATTCGGAGATATATCATCAAATAAATAATACCCAGAAGTGTTGTGAACAGTTCATTAATGAACTAGTGCAATTGAGACATTATAAACAATTCTTAAATATTTCGTTTTTCTAATTAAAGTTTTGTAAAAGTACTTATTTATATGTTTCTTGTATTTATTAGTTAAATTTCATTACTGTTTTGAAGAATATTTTTCTCTCATCGTTTAATGTTATTAAAATAGCTATGGGCAAATGGGATCACATTAAGCATCACTTATTGTAATACATAAACAATAAATAGGTAGTACATAAACAATAGGTAAATTTTATGTGGGAATCTGAATATTTGTTCATAATGCATTTATTCACATTCTTGTTATTTCCATATTCTCTGCATTAATGAGGGCTAATAAAATGTTTTTATTTTCTGTAGTATGAGTAATTCTGTAATTTGTACTGAGCATCTCTTCAGATTATACAGAGCTACATACTGTTGACAAACAATTGCTTTGACTACAATCCATATACATAAGATAGATTGATTTGTCTGAACTTTGTTTGCGAGAACTTTGCCCATTCCTGGTGGTTATAACTGGAGGTAAAATGTACAATTAAAAAAGGTTAATTTCTTCACAATACTAAGAACTAGGCAACCTGCCTTAAAGTATTGCAGTTACCAGAAAGAAATAAATCTCAAACAAAACACCTTGTTCTTACCCTCAACAAGTCACGATAAAGCTATCAACCCAAATTAGAAATGTTGTGGCTGTGACTGGTGGTTAAGACTTGTGATGATTATCTGATTCAGTATGGTGGCCTTTCTCTCCACTAACCATTAAGTTGCAGTTACTAGTTTTTTTAAATTCCTTTTTGTTTGGGTAGGTATGTATGGCATTAATCAAAGCAAAGATAACAACAGTGTTGAAATGAAGCTCAGCTTGTTAATAAACTTTGTCACGAGCATTTACCGTATTTCGTAGAAAGTTTGATTAATAATTGTGTATTAAATATCATTCTCTAAGCATCCTTTAATTTGGAACATCAGAAGATGTTCTAAAAAATATGTTATCATAACTAAGAAGACTTAATGAATTAATTATTTTTTCTCTATTATTTCAGTTAAAAAGAATATTGCTGCAATTATAATTTATTGTTTTCATTAAACGTTTTTGGAATTTAAATGTTATTTGATACTACATTAGTAATGACAGCATTTGAAATATGTAATAAAAATTCTGCATTAATTATTTATTTCCACAGAAAAACATTTCAGGAATGTTTGATGAACTGATTTCTTCATTTTCTTGTTTTTAAACTTTGACATAAGATAGCTTGGAAATATGCTGTTATCAAATGTCATTTTAGAAGAATTTAAAAATCTTTCGAGTCCTATTCAAAGTTTTTTCTTCTTATAATAAAAATTTTGTTTAACCCTTTGATGGTCTTCAGTGAGCTGAGCTCTCATTCTATTTACACATGGCAAGTGGGTGCAAATGAACCAGCTAACATTACCAATGTATGACTGACAGCTATGAGGCATATTTTGGAAGAAAGAATTACTTAGCCCAGAAGGGCTATTAGTCTCAAAACAGCATTTTGCATTAAATCACTTATGTCATTATTAAGTGAGACGCGATCATATAAACATGGCTACTGGTAAAATTAATTTACGAAGCTGTATTTTAAACAAATTACAACAAAAAAGAAATGCTGCAGAAGCATGCTAGAATTTAATTAAAGTTTTTGGTGATGATACAGTTTTGTATAAAACATGTATAAAATAATTAGAAAAATTTGAAGCAGGTGATCTCAAGCTTAATGATAAGCCAGCTTGTGGGCTGCCATCTTTGATTGATGACAATAATGTCAAGACCATGTTAGAGGAAGATCCTTTTTTTTGATAGCGTCAGAGATTGTGAAAAAGTTTAACTCAGCTGGACAAACCAATTTGGATGTTATTTGGAAATTAAGATTTGTCTACATGTATTCCAGATGGCTGCCTCATGAGTTAAGTGAGGAAAATTTGCATGATTGAGTCCTCATATGCATGTTTGTGCTTGCTCGAAACAAAAACAAACCCTTCTTGAACTGGATGTTTACTGGTGATGAAAAATGGATTGCCTACAAAAACATCCATATGCAAAGAGCATACTTTAAGCGCGGACAACCTGCCTGCACCACAAGTTTTTGAAACGTAATGAAAAGCTTAGTTTAGAAAGATGCTGTTAGTGGCATAATGATTTAATCAAATCAGTCAAAGAAAACAAGCGAGCAATTTTCAATAAGCACATCATACTGCATCAGGAAAGTGCCAGACCACATGCTGCTATGGTGGCTGATCAGAAAATCGTAGAGCTGCATCCACCATACTTCCTAGATAAGTATCCTCTGATTATCCCTTCTTTTTGCTTCTTGTAAAATTTTTTTAAGTGGGAAAAATTCAAAACTGAAGCAGATGTCAACCAAGCACTATATGAGTTCTTTGCCTCTAAAGACAAAAAATTGTAAAAGCTGTATTTTCAAATTACTATCAGATTGGTCATAAGTAATGATGGAAATTATATTCTACAATAAATATTATAAAAGGTCTAAAAAATGAATTATTTTTCTTTCACTTTCCAAACAGAATTTTTGGATAGATCGTATGTTTTGATGCATTATTCTAACTACCTTTTTTAAAACTTACTCCAGCATTTATAATATATAAAAATAGTTAAGAAAAAAAATGTGATTAATAAACAGTGAATTCAGCTAAATAACAAAATGATGTTTATTACAGCCTATTTTTATAAAACTAAAAGTTTGCATTTTTAATACGATTAGATATTTGTTGTTATGGAGAAGCTGAAAGGCGACATGCTAGAAATGATTCTTTCTAGTGAAAAAGGAAGGCTGTCAGAAAGAATTACAAAGTTTTTGATTTATCAGGTATCTCATATTTATAGTAATGTTTCATCAGAAATTTTTTTTAATGTTTTAATATTCTGAATGGAATTATATATATTCGTATAATATACTTATAGATTTTGATGGCTTTAAAGCATCTGCATTTGAAATGTATTGTACATTGTGATTTGAAACCAGAAAATGTTCTTTTATCGTCCGACTCTGATTTTCCTCAGGTTTGTTATTATTTTTGATAATATTTTTTGCTGCTGTAGAATTTTATATTACAATAAATAAGTAACAAACGTATGGTTCGTTTGAGTGAGCAAGTCCTGATATGTTAATTTCTATTGAATTGTGATTAAATATTATCAATGAAAAGAATTAATGTAACTAATTTGCTTCATTTTTTTTCTGATTCAGATTTACTTTATGGTTTTAATTTTTATTAACTTTGTTCATTTAATAAATTATAAATCTTTTAATAAATTTTTCTTGATTAAATTGTTTTCTATCTTTAAGCTCAACAGAATTTTTTTGTTGTTCTATGATGATGTTTAATAATCTGTTTAATCACTTTGTTGCAATAACATTTGATTAATTTAACGCTGTTAATTAAACATGTTTAATCTCAATGAAATCAGCATCAATAAGTTGAAAACGCTATGTGTAATTTTCCTGCTAGTGTCAGTAAAGCTCTAGTTGTTAACATTAATGTAGAAAGAAAGTTGATCAAGATGTAGAAGAAATGAGTTGTAGCATCATATAGGTTTCGTGTCATCATGCTTCCTGTCCAGCAGAGGTCATTTGCACAAGTGGCTGTGTAAAGGAATACCTGCTTTTGCATGAAAAAGATTTTTTTTTAGCCCTGGAAGCGACTGATACTCTACCGAGGTTTCTTGAACTCGGTTGAATGTCGGTCGCTACCAGGGCCACCATAATTGCTTCCTATGAAATGGAGATCAAGAAAGCCACAATAAAGAAGTGTGCCTGGTTTTCTATGAAAAAACTGCCTTCTCAAGTGCTGGATGTAATTGATACTCTTCTGATATTTTTGCATTGCTGAGTGAAATAATTTTCAAGGTATTTAAATTAAAGGCAATTAACAGAGCATGGAGGCCAAGAAGTAAAAATAGAATAAATTTTATATTTTACATTTTACATTGTTTTACTGATAAAAAGTATTACAATATTTTAAACATTGTTATTTGTTATTCATAATTTCAAGCAAGTAAAGTAGAACTTTTACTATTGTTTTTGAATGGAATTGATATTATTATTGTACATTTCCAGTTAAGTATATGTACTTGTGCTTGTTTTGCATATTATTATAGTAACTAATGAGACTTTGCATTTTTGTGCCCCCCCCAAAAAAAATCATAAAAATACATTTGGAAGTTTTTATTGCTGTAATATATAGAAATAGGGGGAAAATTTAATAAATATAATTGGTGTAAAGAATTATGTAAAATATATTATGAAGTTATTATAAATTGAACTTTTTAACTATCATTTTTAGGTTAAACTCTGTGATTTTGGATTTGCTCGAATCATTGGTGAAAAATCTTTCAGGCGCTCAGTTGTAGGGACACCTGCATATTTAGGTAAAAATTTTTTATTGATTAAAAACAACAAAGCACTTTATATATAAAGATTGTATCTTTTTTGAAACAATGATGCCAAAACTCGAGAGAACTACAGCACTAAGGGGAGGGATGCTTTGTGGAGAATTTTTGTCTGGAAAATTGGCTCATATTCAAGTTACACATGTGAAAAACCATCCATGCAGCCAGCCTATTCACCTGGATTCGAATCCAAGTCAAACTACTAGTGGTTGCATCACTCGACCACTGATGAAGCTATATACGCAAGTACTGCACCAGCAATTTAGAAGTGCAGTTACTGGGAGACTGAAATCTCACCTAAGAGACTATTTATCAGCAATTAATCTCTTCTTTTTCATATACCAAAAATTCTTATATGACATTTATTTTGCAACTGTTAGCCATAAACATATTATCTCATTTACAAAAATGTTTTAAAGGTGCAGATAATCATGTTCGATATTTTTCAATTTAAACAATGAACTTTGTAAACATGAAGGAATCTTAACTTTTTATGTTGTCTCTTTGATTCAATAATTACAGTTAGTAAAAGTTTATATTTTTGTAAAATTAAGCAAAAAATTTGACTCTCGTGCGAAAAACTTTAGCGAGTTACATAATTTCACAATATGAGATTTTTGGAATTCCCTGAGTAGTGGATTAAAAAATAAATAAATTTTTTTTTTAATATTTTTAGTGTCATACAATTTTATTCATTTGTGATATATTAGTGTGTAATAGTCTTTAATTTTTCTTTTTCCCTGTCCATATGCTATACTGAAAGGTTTTTTATAAAGGTAATTTATATGTTTTGAAATGCCAAAAATATGTTAATATTCATGTACAGTTTTATTACTTTAGAATCGTAATCTAATAGACATGCAAAAGATTTCATTGAATTAAGGAATATTTTTCATTTTTATATATGCCAACAATGTTTTGAGTAGGCTATTTGTTATGCCACCATTTTCTAAAATGTGAATTCTATTAGATTCTCTGAATAAAGATATCTTTCGAAAAAATTTGTATTGCTCAGTATCTTCTATGATAATTTGTATAGCAGTGTCCGTCCCTTAATCTCTTAACATTCAAGAAACTGATACTTCATTTTTACTTAAAATATTTTATTTATTTAAGTAGAACTTTGAATATTTTGCTGTTCCGTTTATGTATGACCCCTTAACATAATCCCAAATTTTAAAATTACATGTCTCAATCAGTTTTTGTGATATAATAGTCATCTTTTATTGTGTTTGATTTTCGGATGAATGCAAACTTTTATTAAATATAACTGTAGAGAGAGACCAGATGGTCATATAAAAAACGTCATGAATCTTTGAAATCTTTGTTTTTTGATTTGAAAGTTTTAAATTTATGAATATTTTTCTTGTTTAAAACAGTTTTGCAATTGAAAGTTTATGCCTGTGACCAGTGGGTAGGGCCACTTTAGGACTTCTTTATGGATTTTAATGGCTGTTAGTGAACCTTTATTTAGTAATGGGTCTTAATGGATGCTAATGATCCTTTTATGGTATTAGTGTATAAAAGTGAACTTGATAAGTATAACAAAACTGAGAGTATTTCATAGCTGCCAAGTTTTCTGATTTTTGATCATATCTTGCAATTTTAATTTCAAGATCTACTGATTTTTAATTTATCTGAATTTTGAGCATCTCTTTCTAGTATAATTGTGGAAAAATTTTTGATTTTGAAGTTACAAAAGAAAATATTATAAAGAAGATTTTCATAAATTAAAAATATTAATTAAAAAAACTAAGACATTAATATATTGCAATGAAACCTAAATTCCACCAATTTCATTTTTTTCCTCAAGTGATTTTTAGCATACATTTTTATTCCTTCTAAACTATTTCAATCTAATACGTAGATTCGTAAAGGTTTTTCTTTCCTGTTCAGGTTTTAAGTATCATAAATTTTAAGAAATCACAGAATCAAATGAAATTAGCCAAAAAAATAATTAATTCATTATTCTAAATTTTAATATTACATTAAAACCATGTTATAATTAGTTTAATAATTTGAATTATGCAGTATGAAGTTGCTCATGAAAAATGTTAAATTTTCCACTATAAACATAAATTTAGTATATAACATTATTACAGAATTTTCCTTTCTTTGTGCAGTGAACGAAATTGGCATATGGGTTTCGAAAAAAATATTTAAATATATTTAAGACTATATCTTAAAACTATCTAGTTTGAAGAAAACATACTTCTTTACAATCAATCATAATGAAACAACAATTTATTAAAAAATTAACACAAAATCATAGAGTCCAAAAAAGACTTATCCCTCTTCTGAAGGGTGGTTCTTTTAATTACTCGGAATTACCAGACTCTTTTTTTTGGGGGGGGGGGCATGTATTAAGCCAAATAAATGTAACAAAATGCTTAATTAAAAAAAAAAAAAAATAGATGGCTGCAAAATATCTGAATCATATTGAAAGCAATTTGTAATATATCCAAAATGCATTTTTAATCACCCTAAGCATAATTTTTGTCCTCTTTTGATGTAATTTGTTTTAACCCTTTTGTGCCGACTATTATGCAGACCTGCCAACATGAAACACATTCATTTCTCAGCTGGCATGTTAGTGTGACAAAGCGTTTTCTCATTCAGCCTCACCCGTGACGTATTCGTGTTTTAGAGTTTTGGAATGTTATAAAAATTTATATTTTCATAAAATTTGAGATACATATCTACTTGAATTGAGAAAAAGATGACTCACATGCACTTAGATTTTGATTATATAAACATACAGGGAGAGGCATGTTCTGGACTTGCACACTGAAGGCTCTTTAAATGTACTCATGGTATTTATTAAATGTTATAGGAGAATCTCCCCCCCCCCCTTTAAAGCATTTGGTAGTTGGGTTTGCAATCCAGTTTTCAATTGAGAATTATATCTTATATATGTGAAGTGTTTCTATTTTGAGCTTTACAATGTCAAAACATTGAAAGTGTTTTAACAAATTATCTGAATCTAAATTAAGTTATATCTATAACTTTATTGTTTAAATGGGAAAAGGAAAAGAGTCAAAAGAAACTTCAGAATTATATGGAGAAAGAGTTGTTAAATATATGCTTGAAGAACTTACCAAGAACAAAGGTTATTATTTATACATTGATAGTTTTTTCCATGTCTCCATCACTGGCAAATGAACTCTTTAGACTTAGAGCAAATACTTGTGGATCTGTAATGAAAAGGCAAGTAATGACTAAAATTTTTCTTTTGGCCAAAATGAAAATTGCTGAGATGATGGTTTTGCAGAACAAAACCTGAAGTGAACTATTTCCAAAGATAGATGGAAAGTACTTTGTTCAAATGAAAGTTTTAAGAAAGTGTGATGGTGATGTTTCTTTGTTTACACTTCTGCAAAATTTCTCCAACTAGGCAAATGACCTGTTATAAGTATAAAGATTGTAACCTAGGACTGTGTGTAGATCCCTCCTTTGAAATTTATCACACTAAAAATGAATTTTAAGTAAATTTTTTTTATCACTTGTATAATGTCAGAAGTCACTAACCTAGAAGTAAATACTAGAAAACATTAATATGCAAAATAAAAATATTGAAATATATGAAGTATGTAAATAAAAATATATAAAGTATCTACCTCAAATATACTGTACTCCATTTTAAGGGAACATACTTAGCGTTAAAAAATAAGTCTGTTTTATGTCTGTCACAGTGTTAGCAAAAATATGTGTCTGTTTCATGTAATGATTCAGGATCAGGGCGTTAACATTATTGCTTTGTAACAAAATTATTATTTAAATGAATGATCATTAATCAAGTTTAGAAATTGTCTTAAATTATATCTTAATATTCTTTGTTACTGAGATTATAGAGATGATTTCGATGCTTAAAAAAATATTTTATATTTATTATATAACTTTTGAGTTTGTGTTATTTAAGATAAAAGTGAGTTAATTTTGTTTTGCTTTTAGAATCAATCAAGCAAAATGTTTATCATTCCTCATAACACAGCATTTTTGTTTTGGAAGAATATTATTTATATTTTAGGATAGTTTTTATTATATATTTTTTAATCATCTTTTACTTTTCTTTTAGCACCCGAGGTTTTAAAGAACAAAGGTTATAATAGGTCTCTGGATATGTGGTCTGTAGGGGTTATAGTATATGTAAGGTGAGTTCAGTTCTTGTTTTATATTTTTCTAGGTCATTTATAAAGTTTTTGGGTTGTTTTTGTAAATTTATGTGAAATATAGTCGGTTATTTATAATAAGGACAATTTTTGCATCATCTGATAAAAGCCACCGATTTCAAATGTTGCCAAGCCTTGATATAAAATCATTTTCAAACACCAGTTGGGGCTGTTTAGGTTGTCAAGGTGTTTTGGGATACATATTGCCAGAAAAGACCAATTTTCTGAGAGTTTGTTCTGCAGATAACTTTTCTCTGTTAATGAGTCTGATAAATTCACCTGCTAATTGTTCACTTTCTTCAATATTAGCAAATTACAGTATTATTGTTGCTTGAAGTTTTTAACTGCCTTACAGCATGGAACTTTGAAATTTAGTTAATCACTATCTTCAAATATTGCAGCCAGTTTTTAAGTTAATTTCTTTTTTAAATAACTTGGCTTGAGCCTTTAGTATTGAACCTGTCAATGTACACCATCTCTGTAACACTGTCTCACCCATTCAATCTTTATTTTATCATGATCATTACTTTTAACATACGAATAATTTTTATGTTATTCATTGTGTATGGGCTGTCAAAAGGCACAAAAAATTCAAAAAGTTCCTCTTTAAAAAAAAATACTATTGATTGTGTATTGTTTGATTACTATTGAAATATGCTTACTGTTTGCAGATCCTACTGGATCTCCAGAATTAAAAACTCTTTTTCACAAAATCAAAAATTTAAAGTTCACTTTAAGATAGCTGTATTAGCTTGCAAAAAGTAATAAGCTGTATCATATTAGGAAATTAAGGAAGAGTGCAATTTGGTATGTTAATTGAAGTTCTTTGAAATCTTATTCTTTCTCCTTCCCCCGACTGCTATGTCATCAAAACCAGCATGAGCAACATCCCTCTGAAAACGAATATTAGGACTTTAGGTCAAATAGAAAAATAATACCACTTTCCTGCAAAAGCACTCAAGGTTCAAAATTATGGTCATTAGGAGCATCAGTCAGTGTATTATCATTGGCCACAAAATGAAAGTGACGTTTAGGAATCTTAGTGAATCAGGAGAAAAATCGCTTTTATATTATACTTTTTAAAATGAAAAAAAAAAAAAAAAGAATTGAAAAAATTCTTTTTTGCTAGTGGTCTATTTTATATTAGAGTCTTATTTACATTAGATCATTCTGAATACTGAATTTTTGCATTTCATATTTTGTACTATATATTATTAAATTCAAAATTAACTGCTAAAATTAGGTACTTCTTATTGTATCATACATTCTGTTTACAAAATCTAATCTTTTTCACTTTCTTCATTAAAAGTTATTTTCTTTTCAGTTTGAGTGGAACATTTCCATTCAATGAAGAAGAAGATATCAATGATCAGATACAGAATGCAGCCTTTATGTACCCACCAAATCCATGGAAAGAAATCTCACCTGAAGGTAAAATATAGCTAAATATATCCTTTCCCCCCTATAAAAATTAGCATTTCCATAATCTGAAAATCACCAACATATATATGTTTTTTTTTTTTTTTTTTTTCTCTAAATAAATACCAGAGATACTTTGAAAATAAGCATTTCTATAATTTGAAATTCATCAACATATTTTTTTTAAACAAGAGAAAAACCTGTCGGATTGCCTGGAAAAACAAAATCGCTTTTATTTAAAATTGGTACCAATCTATCACAGATTGAATTCTGCTGAATAATTTTAAACAGTCTTTATTGAATGTGTTTAGTATTTCAATTTAATATATTTAACCAACTTTAATAATAAAATATTATTGATGAATTAACTTTGATTGCTATTTATATTAGGAATTACTTTTCGTGTGTTAGTCCCATTAGTGGTCAAGTGGATAAAACTGCTGAATGTTGGTTGCATGACCAAAGTTAGAATCCTGGCAAGTAGCTATTTTTGTGGTTTTCTTCATGTGTAACATCTGTACTATCCAGTTTTCCTAAGAATGCATCCCTTTTGTATGGCAGATAGCCGTTGTGTGCTCTGCCATAATAAGCTAAACAAAACTTTTCTTACTTTACTAGCATTAAAACTACTAGTCCATCAAAATGACAAATTGATAGAAAACCCTTGGATGACATGGTGTACATTAATTATCAATAATCCTGGCATTAATAACATTTGGGTGTCATGCCAGAGGTGGTTTCATAGTTAATTGTTTTTCATGTATCCCATAATTAAATGCCCATTGATTTTGTGTTAATTAAAATCATGTTCAATTTTGATTATGTTCTTCAAGTCAGCTGAAACATTGATGATTCATTTCCATCTTGCAGCCATTTGTCACATATATACCAAACTATCCTATGCTAGTTGTAAAAGCCATATTATGATTCATATATTTTATTCTTGTAAAAAAAAATGCTAAGAATGATTATCGTATACTGATCTGACTTTGTAGTTTTTAACACAAGCAATATTAAATGTCTTATATCAACCATAGTGATATTTTTTCTACATATTTTGTATATGAAGATACATATATATATATATTGTGAATTTTAAGAGGTAGTGCAGTTTTATGATGGTACTTGTGACAGTGATCAGAAGAATGTGCTGTTGAGTTATTAAAGCTTTATTATCTAGTTGTTATTTATTATTATTATCTGTTATCAACTATATAAGTATATAACTATATAAATATTATTAACTATATAAATTTATTATTTAAATTTTATAAATAATTCTAGCTGAATATCTTAACTTTTTTTTTTTTTTTAAATTCTAGACATAGTAATTCTTATAGAAATACCAAATTTTTTCTTGGAAGAATTTCATCATAATTTTATATTTTTGAAGCATAATTTTAAACTCTGTATTTAAGGTATGATAGTGATAATCAGATTTGCTGTTGACTCATTTTTATACTTTAAATATCATATGCATTTTTGGTATTGTATTTCAGTACTATTAAAAGAGCATGATGTTTTCATTTCTTTCTTTTTTTTTTTTTTTTTAAATTTAGTTAAATGTTATTGATTAAAATTTGAAAGTACAATAGCTGTACATTTCAATTGATTGTATACATGTATTTCTTAAGTTGTTGTTATTATTATTAGCAGCATCACTTGGATAATATTTGCTATTTATAGTATATCATAATATGTAAGGCTTGACATATATTGTCTAACTTAATCCTGCAATAGGAAGTATTTTTAGTAAATGAAAAGTAAAAGTTAAAGAATTCATCTTTCGTGCTGAGTATCTAGTCTCAAGTTATTATTAATTTTAATGCCTGTAGCTACCAGTTTGAATTCAGATGAGTTGAACAAGTTTTAATTAAAAAAGCTTGTTTGAAATTTGATTTAACTGAGAATCTCCTATGTCATTATTGTGGATATAATGAAATGAATTGATTTAGACTTTCTTGTTAATTTTATTGATATTCAACTGAAAAGTTCTGATGTAGAATTAAGCTATTAAGGTATTAAATCACATGAGATCGAGTAGGTCAAGTAGCCGATATACCACTGGTCATCAAAGTTAAAGGATAGTGACAGAAATAAAATGTAACTGATACCCTATAAAAATTATTAAAAGAAATTTTTACAAAAGCATTAGTTAATGTAGATTACAATGTCTGACAGTTGATTATTTGCAAAATATTGAAATTAAAACCAAATTTATGGACGAAAAATTATGGAAAAATTAAGTTATCTGTTGCGGAAATTTTTTTCTTTAATCTGTTGTATGGTCACCTCAGATATGCGTTGGTGAAGTCTTGTGGAATTGCACACCACTCTTCTAAAAGTGGCTTGTTTATCTTCTGGAGGGTCTGGGCAGGAATTTGATGCACTGAAATTCGGTTCCCTAAGACATCCTAAACTTGCTCATTTGGGTTCATGTCGGGTGAGTAAAGTGGCCAATCCATTTGAGTGATATCTTTTGTTTGCAAGTATTCTGACACCACAAATGGTGGATAAAGCCGAACATTGTCATCCATTAGCAAAAACTGTAGGCCAACAGTAACCCTAAACAGTGTAACTTGGGGTTCCAATACCTCATCCATATATCTCTGAGTGGTTACAGAACTTCCTTGTAAGATACGCTGCTCGGAGTGTACATTTGTTATGATTCCTCCCCAAATCATTAAACCACGGTCGTGGAAATGGGATATTTCATGGACAAGGGAAGACAAGTTCCATTCCTCTTTCCTGATCAAAACATGTCTAGAATAACATTTCGGGCTACATCTGGACTTGTCAGTAAACAATACTCGGACCTAGTCCTCTTGACTGCAGTAAACATGATGATGGCAATTTAAACAGGCCCCTTTGGAAGCTCGAGTGAGTGGGACACAAAACATCAGTTTTTCTCGCATACAGTCCAATTTCATTAAGCCCTCATGCAGCAGTAGAATGGCTAATTCAGTTCCTGTGGGAGCCTGATGGTCTAAAATGAATTCTCTTGTAGTCGCTTCACGGTTTCTTCAAGCCAACAATGACAGAAAACAGTTTTCTGATGCAGTTGTTGCTCTTAATCGTCCTAGACCAGGCTGTTTTATCAACCGATCCAGTGTTTAAAACGTGGCTCTAAACTCTTAATATAACACCTTGAAGGATATTCAAATCTGTGGCAGCATCCATTTGCGTTTGCCGTCCCTCTGTTCTACTGAATACTGATCACTCTTCAAATAACACTGCAGATTGGAATTCCAACATTCATCCACTGTGCACCACATTGTCAGTCACCGAATTTGCATATTTCTAGCACTAATGTGTATAGGCACATGCAATTTTGCGTGCAGTTGCATTTAATTAACATAAGCAATTACAGCATTGGACATTGGTTTTAACATTAGTGAGCATATGTTTTCTCATTATACTTTAATTTTGATGACCATTGTGTAATTGCAGTGTAAACAGATACTTTTAAATTAGATCTTAAAAATAATTTTAAATCAAAAAAGATGTTCAAATAACATTTTAAAAATATGCATGAAATAATAATATTTTTAATAGAATATTCATATTGCCATTTGATGTGGAATTTAAATTTTCATTTTTTATACAGCTATTGATTTGATTAGCAATCTCTTACAAGTAAAGACTAGGAAGAGATTTACAGTTGACAAATCTTTATCACATTCATGGCTACAAGTAAGTCTTAAGAAAAATTATAATTTATTATGTAGGTATTGTATATAGCAAAAACTGAGTAAATGCCATATTGAAACTGAAAGTTTAAGAAATTTTGTAGTCAATAAAATGCATAAAAATTGCTAAAAATTTCTCACCACCTGCTTGGGCAAATTCAAAATGATGCAGATGTTAGTAAATATTGTCAATTCCCCCCCCTTATGTGTCAGTAAATAAAGAATTGGGAATACTTTAGAAGCCTTCATAACAGTATCCCAATATGTAAAGGTACTTTCACTTTTGTGCAAATTGGTCTATTCGTCACGAGTGTGCTTCAGTTTAATTGTACCTGCATTAAGGTGGGCCGAAAAAAATTAAGAAAAATTTTTCTACTGCTATAACATGAAGGCATGAAGACAAAATGATTTTTTGACAAAATGACAACTTTTTTTGTGTTTCACATGCTTTACACGTCCCATTAGGAACAACTGCATTTTGATAGTAGTGTGTTTAGTAAATGTCAAAAATTGAAGAAAAAATCAAAATTTTGCTATTTTTCAAAAGTTTAGAATGTGGTGTGCCTACAGAAGATAAATTTTTATCTGAAATTTCCTTTTTTTTAAAATTTTGTATAGCTAGTCGATAGACATCTTATCTGGGGTATAGTGGTAGAAAAATAATAATAATTTTAAAAAAGTCTAGCCCACCCCAACCTGCACTGTTATGGAAAGATCACTTCTAAATTTAAAGAAGGTAACCTTCGTAAGAGTGTGGGCACCTTTATGCCTATACTGTTTAAGCTTTTTTTTTTTTTCTAACGAGAATAGCAAACTGAAATGTGTAGCAATGTTTTATCATACTGATGCTCAATCTTCACGAAGCTTTCTTGAAGTTCAAAATTGATGTTAATAAGGGTGTAGATGTTATTTTGTTAGCACATTCTTCTGAAATTTCATGTGTTTGGCACATATGGCCTTTTAAGGCTTTGTGCCAGGAAATTTACTACCACCATCACCACCACATCTTCTGAAGATTTCTGTCTTGACATAAATTTATAAGATCTTTATGATGGGGAACCATTATAAAGCATTCTTGTTTTATATGTATGATTAGTTTTACTTACATTTTAAAATATGAACTTCTAGTAAAATTTGTACAGATTTTTTCAAAATTAATATTTGTGTTTTTAACATATTTATTTTTGAAGAATCACATACATAAAAATTTGCTGTTATTTTCACATGTGGAAAGGCATAATTTTAAATGCCTTGATTGGATACTTTGTGATTTCAGATTTCAAATTAAATTTAATTTTTATAGTCTTATTAAAGATGATTCATTAGAGCGATTTAATTTTCATATACAAAATATTAAACATGTGAAGTGTGTTTTTAAAAGATTGCACAATCAAATATTTCCGGGTTAAATATATTCATTATAATTTCTTAGTTTTTATGGGAGAACCAACCTGTTTTTACTTCATTTGAAAATTATTTAAATCATAATTTTGACAAATGTTTTCAATACTTGTATTGCATTTTACCAATTCCTTTGTGACTTTACTGAAAGTTACTGGCAATTTTCTTTGTAGAATTTACTTCACAGAAAGACATTAAAATTTCAAAAATATGTTACTTCACTAAAACATATTGTTGTTGCTTATAGATGACAGTTCATCTTTTGTCCATGTCCTTCCCAGTTTTCATGGAGAATAGGTAGGCAGCGGATTCAAGGGTCTTCTATTCCTTCTTTCTCTTTTAGCACCTTCATGAAAGGACTTTCATTATGAAAGGAATCTAAATGAAAAGGGGGGGAAAATTTACATCTTTACATTATTTTCCTTTTCATTTTTGGTATTTTTTGCACTTATCATGCAGTTTGCCTCTTTTTTTTTTTTTTTTTTTTTTTTTGTGCATATGGTTTGTTCCCAACTGAATATGAGATGGATTTTTAACATTTTTAATTTATCTTAATGTAATTTTGCATTGTTACCACCACTTGTTGTTGCTTGTAGCACACAATCGGATTAGGTTTTGAACTGTTTTTTGCATAAATATAAAAGTTATATGAAAGAAAATTACTAACATAATTGGCAATAGCCCTTTTATTGTTTAATTTTTTTGCTTACAAGCTCTTCAAAGAATCTGTAGTTTGCTAGTTATGTCATTATTTTATCTGCAATGATATATGTTCAAACAAAAATTCTTGTCTAATCACTATTCATAAATCAAAGTATAGAGCTATCATGAGCATTAGATATCCCCATTTTCTTGACACTCTTTCACTATTTTTGCTTTATCATTCAAATGTCATGCATTCAAAATTCATAAACAAATCAATTAGCAAGACAAAAACAGTCGCTATTTGAACAAAATAGGCAAGTGTACAGTACAATAGTATGAAGAACTACTTGGTCATCTTAGGAAAAGTCATCTTTGTGTGTGCCTATGTATCTTCACTGATGAGTTAATCTGTATTGCATATTAAAAATTTGATCTTGAGTTTATCGAATAATTGATTGATTCTATATTTTATTATTTTTTAATGTTTGTGTTCCCTCATCAAGAAATTTGGGGGGAGATGAAATGCACAAAATTATTTTTGCGCTTATATATTTCAATGTGCTGAATTATTTAAAAAATATAGTAACTAAACTGAATTATATAAAATCTGGACAGTAATTACTTTGAATAATTCTTTTATAAATCTTCTCATATGGGAACATCAGAAAATTTTCTTTAAATCTCTGAAAAATTATGTATATATAATTTTTTAATTCTTTGAAGGACTATCAGACATGGTGTGATCTCCGAAGATTAGAATCAGAAGTTGGGCAAAGGTATTTGACTCATCAATCGGATGATGCTCGGTGGGAAGCATACAGGAAATTGCATAATCTTGAACCCCCACCTCCGGTGCCTCAGGATGCTGAAGAAAATCTAATGACTTTTGACACCCCCTTAGAACCATCTAGAAATAGTTCTGGAATTTTTGGGCGAGTTAGACTGTAAATATCTAATTCTACAGTGTTGATACATTCCATTGGCTTCCAGTTTTTAAGCTGAAATATATTGCATTTCTTATATTATATTAATATTTTGAAAATATGCAGCTTTAGGTTTTAGTTTACATTTGTTGAAAATCATTTACATATGTTGAAAAATTTTGCATTACCTCTTTAACTGAATCATCGCATTGTTTTTTAACATCATTCCAAAAAAGCTTGTGCCAAAATTTAGAAGTATAACCTTTCATATCTTGAACTTTTAATATTTTTTATGCAAGTTAAAAACAAATATTATCATTTATGAATTTTTCTTATGTGATTTTAATATAGAAAGCTTAAACTTTTTAGAAAAATTTAAAAATGGCTATTGAACTGTTAAACAAATGTATTTTACCTATATTTACAATGATATTACATTGCTGTTTACTCAGAAATATTTTGTATCTGAAAATAATAAAAATATTTATTGTTTTTAACATTTCATTTACTGAAGCAACAAAAATTAAATATATTTCCTCAATTTAACATTATTAACAAAATTAACATTTTGTAAAAATTGGAATTTTTAAGAATAATATCTGCCTTTTCAAAGCTTCTAAACCATATGAGCTGAACTATGAGATGCGAAGTTTGGCATATGCAAATTTATATTTATTAACATAGCATTATAATCTTTATACTTCTACAATTAATAAAATTACATTGAGTTTTCAATGAAAAAAAAATATAGGATAAAAATAAATTTGAATATCATTTTTTAAATTTTTATTGTGACATGTTTTTAAAATCCATTAATGCATCTCTGATTACTTGAATAGGTGTAATGATGACTGTGATATCAGACATTTTCAGAAAGTTTTGTTTTTATTTTACTTTTTATATGCTTATATCAAGGGTGACTTGCTAACAATAGTACATACTTCTAGAAAGCTGTGTCAGGAATAAAATGTGTTCGTATGGCACTGAATTTTTTTTTTTTTATATGTACAACTCCACCTAATTCAAATTGCTTGAGGTCCTTTCATTCAAATGACTGACATGGCATGCTCTGTTTCTACCCTTCCCTTAAAGTACACAATAGCCTTAAGTGCAGTTTTCCCAAAAGTATTGTATATAAAAGGGATTCTTTTATAGTTCCTTCCTTATCTTTAGGTTAAAGATGACTTAGTATACACACATGCTAGTAGAAGTTCCTTTATTATTAACTAGAGAAGATATCATTTGAGAAACTTTCATGTCTCATTGTTCATAAATAGAGGAAGAAGTGCGAGTCTGAAATGGAATTTTGGACTTTTTTTTTTTTTTTTTTTTTTTTTTTTTTAAGTAAACATGTGAGCCTTGACATTCTAAGGGTTAAAAAAACTTAATTTAGATAAATCAACTAGTAAGTATTGAAAGTATTTCCACATAACTTTCATGTTATGCGGGAAAATAGGAAACTAATGCAAACTCAACTTTACTGCTATTGACTATGAAAGATTTATTTCTCTATTTTGAATACATAGTCAGGGTGGTGTGTAATGATTGTGGGATATCGTTCATATAGATATTATAGTAGATGAGCTCAAGGAGACTCCCTTGCGGGATGCCAGCCTTGATAGCCCGTGGAGTAGAGAGTGAGTTGTTTACACGAACGATGAAGTGTCTGTTCTTAAGATAGGAGTATGACATGAAATGCTAATGTATCCTTATAAGAGATTTTACAGTTAGAAGACTATTATAGGTTAAAACTGATAAAAGAACCTGCATTATTAAAGAAATATACTCAGATATGAAATTTACAGACACTCACTGTAGAACAGAATGTCTGCTCTGCAAGCAAAATATTTTTTTTTTTTTTAAATCTGAAAGCCTTTAGATTTTATATTACGTCCAAAAAAGGCATTTTTTTTAAACATTTTGTGTGTTACCTTTACTTATTAAATATGTTCTTCGTACTTCCATAAAACTCAACAGCAATATCACAAAATAATTTGAAAAGAGCATAACTTTAGAATTTTCGATACACAGTCTTGTATACTGGAGATAAAAATGTTGTTTTTTGTACAGTGTTGCTATTGTTTGCTTTGAAATCATCGAGTTTTGTTAAAAATTCATTAAAGTTTTATAAAATCTGAAATAGATAATAAAACAAATTCCAAATTTGGGTTTCCAGATGCTCATATTTGAGTGGACTATGTTATTCAGAATTTGATGTCTCTTAAGTACCATTGTTTTTTCACAGTGCAAGAAAGATATATATGTTCATGCAGATTCTTCATTATTTAATTTCTTTAAATATGATGCAGGGCTCCAATATTTGATGGAAAATTTTGAAAAGTGAAACACCATTTACACTGAAACAATGCAAAATGCCAAAACGAAATTAATAGCCCTTCTGGGCAAATTGCCCCTTTGGGATAGTAATAATAATAAGTGTTTTAAGGGCAGCAGCAGCAGAGCCATTCAGTAAAATGTCTTCCCACTATATTTAGCATGAATAGATGGTGTGTTATAGAAGAAATTTTTTGTGTCGGCTGAGATAACTACAATTCAGAGTTTCAATTTTTGAAATTAGTCCATACTTTTATATTGAATTCGAATTAAATGTAGAGTGAATTCTTTTTAAGATAACCATCTACAGTTCCAGATGATTTAGGGTGTTCCGTTAAGGTGCTTCTCTTAAGAAAGATGATTGTTAGTTGCAGTGGTTGTTTATTTGCATAATGGACTTATTCAAGATATTTGGGTTTGTGGGGAAAAAATACTGAAATGTAAATACAGTAAACCTGTTTATTAATAATTTAAAATAAAATTATGAATTAATTATACAGATAAGTAGTAAATAGTATTGAAAGATGATTTAAAGAAATTTATGCTTAATTTTCTGAAACTGTAGAGAAATAATATTTTAAAATAGCAAATCTTACATGTATAGCAAAGAAATATCACAGAGATCTTGTCATTACAAATTTTGTTTAATAATGCCCAGTTACATGATCTAATTGTTTTAACATGTTTATATAAATTAGAGCTTTATTTATTACCTCACATTTTACACTTTTTTATCCACCAGAATTTTTCTGTGTCTTTAGAAGTACATGCATTAAACATGGATTTAAAAAATACCTTTTTATCAATCAAACTGAAGTTCTACATCATTCTTTCAGTTTTTCAAGTTCATGATAATATCTACTCAGTGGAGTCCAACCTTTAACTTGATGCGAAGAAATTAGAATTAAAAAAAATTTCATGAGCCACAATTATATATTGCACATTTTATATTTTAGTTGTAAATGTATATAATACACAAACACTTAAAATGTGTAGTATAATATGTTAAAGAAAAAGTGTAATTATGTAACCTTTATATTAAAAATTTAATAAAATGCAAATTAAATACAGGAATATATTTTCCTGTATTTGTGTGAAACCTATAAACCTGCATCTATGTGGCAAAAAGACTCACATAAAAGTAATTTTCTCTTTCCCCCCCCAGTAAAAATAAATAATATTAGCATTATACAGACTCACCAAAAATAATAAATTAGAATACTACATACCTGTCAAGTTCGTAAGAGCAAAAAATCAAGATTTTTGAAAAGAAGGAAAAAAAAAAAAATTCAGATTTTATATTACACCCAAAGTGGCTTTTTTAAATGTTTTGTGTGTTACCTTTATTTATTAAATATCGAGTTCTTTGCACTTAAACCATAAAATTCAACAGCAATATCACAAAATATTTTTAAAAAGCATTCTTTAGAAATTTCCGATACACGGTCTCGCATGCTGGAGTCTATACAACGTTGCTTTTGCTTGCTTTGAAATTGTTGAGTTTGTTATCAAAAATTCATTAAAGATTTACAAGATCTGAAATAGATAATAAAACAAATTCTAAATTTGGGTTTCCAGATGGCTGTATTTGAGTGGAGGACTACGTTATTCAAAATTTGATGGCTCTAGGTATTGTTGTTTTCTCACAATGCAAGAAACATACATACATTCATGCAGATTCTTCAGTGTTTAATTTCTTTAAATATAATGCAACTCTCTAACATTAGATGGCAACAGTTTGAAAAGTGACACACGTTTATAGTAATTCGACACAAAATGAAATTAATAGCCCTTCTCGGCTAAAAAGTTTAATTTTACAGAGAAACCTACACCACACGGGACAAAATTACACAAATGATATTATTAAAATAAGTGTTTAAAATAGCTTTTTTGCTTCATTGAAATATAATTTGGAAACTGCATTTCATAACATTTATCATGTTTTTTAAGGTTCAGAAAAATGTTGCCAAAATGAAAAGTAAAAATTATTTGAAAATGTAACAAAAATAATTTAAAAACCTGTTTTATTTTAATGTCAGTTTTTTTAAACAAAAATTTTTTTAAGTATTATTGTTTTAATGACATCATAATATTTTTATATTTATTAAAAACAGCAATGAAATTCACAAACCTCAGAATCAATACTTTTTTAGATAAATGTATTCCAAAATCACCAAATGTTGATAAAGCATGAAACTCAGAGACATTAAACAAAATTCATATTCTAAAAACAATGTATGTACTTTTTTTTTTTCATGTAATAAGGAGAACAAGCAGATTTGGCATAATTTGTGGCAACTTCTAAAAGTTGGCAGATATGATATTAGATTAAAAAATAAAAGACATAAATAATTGAATTTCAGTCACAACAGAAATGCACATTTATTATAATGAAAATATATTTATACTAAATTCATATTCTAAATAAGAGCCTAGTCGTTATTAATTAGCTTGATTTTGTTTCTCCCATTGTTCAGGTGTTAAAGTTTTCTGGGTGAATGCATGAATATTTTTCATTTCTTCTTTCAGTATTTCATTTACCATCCTATAATGGGCATAAAAATGATTTTAGACGAAATATTTTCTCTCTCATAATTTAAAATTTTATTTTAAGCAATGCTTCTCAAAAACTAGCAAAAACTGAATATAGAATTGTCATTCCATATGAATAAAATATTTGGATATTACAGTTATCCTGATGAAATATAAATTAAAACATCAAAATCATTAAATAAATTCTATTTAAATATCAAAAACTAACATTTCATTGAGCATACAATAAAATTTGTTTTATTTTTTAAGTATCTATCTTGTAATATATACATATGTATAGGAACATTCTTCTGTTGACTTTGGGAAAAAATAATATGAAAATATAACAACTAATTCTCAGATCTTTAAATGTGCAAATTCAGTAATGTTACTGATGAAGTTTAACAGTTCAACAGTACAGTCACAAATGAAAAAGATCAGTGATTGTGATGGGGAGTTTAGTAAATTAAACCCTCGCTGAACACGTGATTTTGTGTATATGAGTTATCTTAATTGTCTCCATTTAATTTCTTCAATGTGAGAATTTCAATTACATGTTGTATGCTGCCAAAAACTGCCCATATTCCAATAATTCTTTTTAATGACTGGTTTGAGAATTCATTCATTACAGGAGTGAAACATTGTTTAAAACAGCAAAACTCGAGTTTAAAATTTCTTCTAATTTTCAATACTGCTCCAGGATATTGTGCTGAAGCCCTCACAACAATGCATCTAAATGTAGAGGTTTTAAACTGAACACCACTAACCAATGGATCAAGAAATCATAAAAATAATCAAAGTCTTTTATGTCAGGCAGGTTTAAATCTTGAAAATAAAGCACTAGATGAAGGAAAGCACATTACACTTATTTTGGAAGCAATTAAACATAAGACACTGCACAAAAATGATTAAACTCACATAGGAACAAGTAAATTCATCAAAAATGAATGCTTGTTGGCAGCACTTCCAGTCAGAAATTATCTAAAATTTTAAAGGGTTTATTAAATTGAAAATGAAGCCATGGAAATCACACATATTGCAAAAGAAATAGGAACAGAAGAATTTTGAGACATGTAGGAAGAGGAAATTAAAGAATCAGTCAAAAATGACACACATAAAACGACAAATGAAGAACTGGATAATCTTGTAACATTATCACATGATGAAAGCAGTGATAGTGAAGAAGAGCCTTTAACATACATGTTAAATAAATTGTTAAAAAAGGCACAGGAATGTAACTTTTATAATGCAGATTGATCCAAATGAAGAAAGAAGAAATTTTTTTATGAGTGACATTGAAAAACTTTGCATGCCTAAGAAATGGTTAAAGAGTTCCATCAGACATTGTCCCAAGCAAAAGTTACCAGCTATTTAAATCATTTAAAAGTACCTACATAAAATTAAGTAGCAACAGAAATCCTTTCAATTAACATTTGTTTCCTTTTTCCCTTCTAATTACAATAACATTTAAGTTTGTATAAATTATACATACTTTCTTAATCTAAATTATACCTAACTCGCTTTTTTTTTTTTTTTTTTTTTTTTTCCCATAGAAAGTTTGCAGAAAGTGATTTTGCTGTACACACAATATATTAATGATGTTAACTCTGGCATTCAGTAAAGATTTATTGTATCTATCTAAATGTGTATAGAAAAACAATCCAACATGCATTAATATGATGCTGAAAATGCTTCATATGGCTTTAAGGGAAAGTACTTATTTTTTTCAATTTTTAACTTTGTTCAGTGATTTTTTGTTTTTGTTTTGTGTTTTATTAGTATGTTATATTTTTAAGTTATGATTTTGTTAAAAAACTTTTATTGAAGCAATTTATGAGCAAATAATGATACAAGTTGATCATATATCAATACTGAAGTTTGACCACTGCTTTCTGGAACACAAATTCTGTAAAATTCAATGAATAAGACCTTTTTGGTTAAAAAAAAAAAAAAAAAAATATTGAGCAATACTCTTTATAAGGCTACACAAGGTGGCAGTCTTCACAACTTAACCTTTTAACATCAGCAACATATTCTAAACTGATATTATGTTTTTAATTACATACAAGCATTTTGCTCTTCAGTTGTGTATAACCTGTCACGATGACCTCCAACTTCAATATGTTAGTCATTTTTTATTGTATGGGAATCAAACTTTTGTAGAAGTTTTAGTTATTTTTTCGAGAATAAGGATAATTACACGGACAGGAAGAAGCATGGCATATAAGAAGTTGGCTTTCATAATTTTTCCAAAATTTATTTTTTAATTTTAAAATGCCATAACATGAGAAATTTCCTTATTCAAAGTATTTTTCCTTTCGCAAGTACTATATGTTGTGAAAATAAGGCCATACAAGGACTTCAATAGATACAATGTATACTGAAGTTTAGCATGAAAAATAAAAGCCTACAGAATAAATCAGTTGTATTTTGTCTCTAACAAGAGGAAGTCTTACTCTTGTTAGAGACAAAATACAACTGATTTATTATAGAATGGATTAATTCAACTTTTAAATGGCCCAGCCTCTCTGTAGCATTAGGATACAAAACAAAGAAATAAAAAAGATATGGATTTGATCTCTGAATCATTTTATTTCTTCTCTTGAATAATTCTCTTGCATACTTTTAGGTATAATATTATATTGTCCAGACTATACTGACAGTTCTATTGTTGGTTTGAATTTCAGAAACTTCAATTTTTTTAAACTCGCAAATCCTAGGCCACAAAATTTCATAATTCTGAAACACTACTTTTATTGTTCCATTCAATATTACTAAAATAGGAATTTAATATAATAATATATAAAATAGAATAGATGTGTACTTATGTATTACTATAACCAGCTTAATACAGTTCAGCAATTTTTTGAGATGAAAAAAAAAAAAAAAAAAAAAAATCCTTTTACACTTTTGTGGTAAAATATTTAAAACATTGTATCCCTGCACAAACTGTGCTGCAGTTTTTCCACTGCAGGTAAATCCCAGAAGTGCATATTTCAAAAGAGAGTTTTAGGGGAAAATATCGTTATTGATCCATAAAAACAGAACTTGGAATAAAATAAAAAGAATACATGAAAAAAAGGTACGTTATTTGCTTTAAACTGAAGAACTATTTATGTTCATAGTTGCCAGGATTTGATGCACCTGGAAAATTTGGTGACTTTGAATAAAGTGACTAAGATAATATGTATTCATTCAGTATTAAATATACTGAACCAAAGACTGAAGTATTTCCAATGTGAACTATTTGCATGGGTTCAATTAGTATATGATTAAACTGCTAAACAAAATGGCTTATATAATTCCTGGATTTTATTAAAATAACATTTCTGTCAAAAAATGAGATTCATTAGATGATTAAAAAAATATCAAGTTTTAGCAGCTATTATAATCAAAATTTTAATCTGCAACTCAAGAATGTAGAAACATTCTTGCATATGATTCTTCACACATATTATAACAAGAAATTTCTAACAAATAAATAAATAAAATTTTAAAGCACTTTTAGTACTCCTTCTTTGCAAATAACACTGAGAAACTTTGTTCAGATTATCAGAATTTTCTTAACATCACCAAAACCAGTCTTTTCCAGTTTCAGTTCAGAAAACAGAATACAATTTGGGAAAGATAAATCTAGTAAATAAACAGGGTGATGAAATACAGTTTTGCTAAGGCCAAAAACTTGTTAAGAAAACAACCAAACTAGATAAGTCACTGAACCAGTATCATGATAAGCAATATCATATGCAAGCAATTATGTTCCCTTGTCACTGTTGCAAGTACACATTCAAATACTGCAAACAGATGCTTAAAATCTTTACAATCCTTGAAGAAATTTATTAATTACTTCACCAGAATTACAGAATAATAAGCAAAGTGAGGCTACTGCAGGCATGCTTTTTTGGACTGAGATGATTCTAAGCTACTCCAAAATTCTAACACTTACTATAACTGTCATTCATAACAGCATGAACCTCTGTATCTAACATCCTCAATGAGTCATATGTTGCATATATTAATAAAGCATTATAATGTGATATATCTTCTTGACTGAGAATGGATGACCTATGTATTTTAATCATTCTGAAATAATTTGACTCACAGCAAAGCATTTGAATGGGACAGTATGTCATCAGTGTAAAATTGTTTCATGCCATAATAATTTGAAACAAAATTTTATATTCCTTCCTTAGTACTTCATAGTTTTTGCTGTATCTATCTTCAGCATTCTTACTATCACCATTGAATTTTACAGGAACATAGTGTTACTCTGAAATTTTTCATAACAAAAATAAAGTTTCAAAATAATGGCACAGTAATCTATTTACTACTGGTATAATTTAGTCTTGAGTTATGATATTAGACAAGAAAATACTGAAATACATCATTTAAGTTATAAGAATAAACTATAGTTAAAAACGTATATTTCTCTCGCACAACGAATCGCTGTCTCATATGATGAAATTCACATCGTGGAAACAATATTCTTCAAGCTGTTTAAAAACAAAAGGATAATCATGAGAAGCTGAAATATTAAGTTTCACCATGTGTTGATACATTACTAATCTTTGATATTGTAATTTACAGCTAAAAATTTTAAAAACCCTTTTGGGTTGATCTTTGGATTATGGTAACTTGGCGATTTTTTGGCAAAAATTTGGCGACCAACTCTGCTACAGCAACCCTCTATTTTTTTTTTCGCCGCCATTTTGTCTTCATGAAGTAAACACATGTTTCTTTTCTTTTTATTTACTCAACACTTTTTCCAACAATCTACTAGCCGAATTACACTTATGCTAGAAATTTTATGTAACAAAACTGCTTAATCATGGCAAATATTAACTGCAAAATTGGAAAAAAGTGCCCAATCGCAAACTCCTTGCGCATTTTTCAGAATAGCACATACACATAAAGCATTTACATGTCGACTAATTTTTACTTAAAAAAACATCCCAGAATTGCACAAAAATGGCATTGCACACACTCTTAACTTTATCCATCTACACTGCTATTTTCTCATAAATTACAAAAATTTGCACGAAAATGCAGGAAAAATTTCTTAATCTTTAAACTCGGTAAAAAGCACATATATGAAATTACCCGATCGCGAAAAAGTATATACCCTTCCCAAAGATGAACATTTCCACGTATAAAATAAATAAAATATCCAAAAACTTTTACCTCTAAATTATCTATTATATTATAAACATCACCAACGAATTTATACGCAAACATTAAAAACAGTTACAAATACTTAGTGTCAAATATTTTAATTATTTCCATACACGTTTACTTCAACTGAAACGTATACCAAATTCCTACAAACATAAAATTCACAAAACAACTATCATTTAATTAAAATATCACTAAACCATGTACACGTCGACTTTACTTAAAAAAACATCCCAGAATTGGGTTAATCTTTACATTATGGTAACTTGGCGTTTTTTTGGCGAAAATTTGGCGACCAACTCTCCTACAGCAACCCTCTATTTTTTTTTTCCCGCCGCCATTTTGTCTTCACGAAGTAAAGGCATGTTTCTTTTCTTTTTATCTACTGAACACTTCTTCCAACAATCTACTAGCCAAATTACACTTATGCTAGAAATTTTATCTAACAAAACTGCTTAATCATGACAAATATTCACTGCAATATTGGGAAAAGTGCACAATACCATACTCCTTACGCGTTTTTCAAAATAACACATACACATAAACCATGTACATGCCGACTTATTTTTACTTAAAAAAACATCCCAGAATTGCACAAAAATGGCATTGCGCACACTCTTCACTATATCCATGTACACTGCTTTTTTCTCATAAATTAGAAAAATTTCACGAAAATACATGACAATTTTCTGAATCTTTAAACCCGGTAAAAAGAACATATATGAAATTACCTGATCGCGAAAAAGTATTTACCCTTTCTAAATATGAACATTTCCACATATAAAATAAATAAAATATCCAAAAACTTTTACCTCTAAATCATCTATTACATTATACACGTCACCAACGAATTCATACCGCAAGCATTACAAATACTTAGTATCAAATATTTAAATTATTTCCATGCACGTTTACTTCAACTTAAACGTGTACCAAATTCCTACAAACATAAAATTCACAAAATAACTATCATTTAATTAAAATATCACTAAACCATGTACACGCCGACTTATTTTTACTTAAAAAAACATCCCAGAATTGCACAAAAATGGCATTGCGCACACTCTTCACTATATCCATGTACACTGCTTTTTTCTCATAAATTAGAAAAATTTCACGAAAATACATGACAATTTTCTCAATCTTTAAACCCAGTAAAAAGAACATATATGAAATTACCTGATCGCGAAAAAGTAATGAACATTTCCACATATAAAATAAATAAAATATCCAAAAACTTTTACCTCTAAATTATCTATTACATTATACACGTCACCAACGAATTCATACCGCAACCATTACAAATACTTAGTGTCAGATATTTAAATTATTTCCATGCATGTTTACTTCAACTAAAACGTATACCAAATTCCTACAAACATAAAATTCGCAAAATAACTATCACTTAATTAAAATATAATTAAATTCAAAAACACTACTTAAAATATAAATGAGCACATACATTAAATTAATACATACATAAATACCCATTTCGAATTCACTTTAGTTACGGCCATGGGATCCAAAAATTCACGAACACTGTTTCACACAACACAGAATAAAGCCAAATACAAAATTTCCAGATTTTTTCCCGATTTCCCCCTTTTTCCGATTAAAGAACTGTAATTCGTCCATTAATATCACATGACATATCCCATGATCTCTCATTTCCCTCACACAAAATAATGCGTAATCGGAACTGAGTACTGCTCACATTATTACCAAAGTGCCAGGTAGTAACCTTTATCGCCTCCAAAATGTCGCCAAACTACCAGTTACCATATTGTAAAGATCAACCCAGAATTGCACAAAAATGGCATTGCGCACACTCTTCACTATATCCATGTACACTGCTTTTTCATCATAAATTAGAAAAATTTCACGAAAATGCATGAAAATTTTGTGAATCTTTAAATCCGGTAAAAACAACATATATGAAATTACCTGATCACGAAAAAGTATATACCCTTTCCAAGGATGAACATTTCCACGTATAAAATAAATAAAATATCCAAAAACTTTTACCTCTTAATTATCTATTATATTATAAACGTCAGCAACGAATTTCTACCGCAAATATTAAAAATGGTTACAAATACTTAGTGTCAAATATTTAAATTATTTCCATGCACGTTTACTTCAACTGAAATGTTTACCAAATTGCTACAAACATAAAATTCACAAAATAACTATCATTTAATTAAAATATAACTAAACCATGTACACCTCGACTTATTTTTACTTAAAAAAACATCCCAGAATTGCACAAAAATGGCATTGCGAACACTCTTCACTATATCCATGTACACTGCTTTTTTCTCATAAATTAGAAAAATTTCACGAAAATGCATGAAAATACTCAACGTATACTACTCAAACGTATTCCAAAATACTACAAACATATAACTCACAAAATCACGATCATTAAATTAAAATATAATTAAAAATTATATAAAAAACATTACTTAAAATAGAAATAAGCACATACATTAAATTAATAAAAATTACATTACAATCCTAATTACTTTAAACTAAATCATTGCTAATAACAATTTTCCAATAATACCACATTAATTTATTTACTCCTTACATTTAGAACAATGCATAAAAATAATATCCTCAAATGATTAAAAAGACTAACTTACCTAATCTTCTTCAGAATCTTCATTACGTGGCATGCACACATCCCTACAGAAAGAGTTCCAATCGGCTGCAGTACTACTGCTAATTTCTAAATCCGAAATCCAGACAAAATAATTTTTCCAAATTTACCTCCTTTTCCGATTAAAGAACTGTAATTCGTCCATTAATATCACATGACATATCTCATGATCTCTCATTTCCCTTACACAAAATAATGCGTAATCGGAACTGAGTACGTCTCACATTATTACCAAAGTCCTAGGTAGTAACCTTTATCGCCTCCAAAATGTCGCCAAACTACCTGTTACCATATTCCAAAGATCAGCCCCATTTTGATGTCTTAAACGTAGAGCTGTAATGTACTAGAGAGAGAAACGGCAACCCTGAAGGGGAACAGGAATGCGAACCACGTGATGTTTGGAACATTTCCCACATCTTATTTCCCGCGAATCTTCCTTACCATTACAGTTCTATGGAGAATTTGTGAGAAGCAAGTGTTTTGCGTGTAAGCGCATTGTTTCGGACTTCAAAAATGATACTTTCGTGCTCCGCATATGGATGTAATTCCAGATATGTGAAAGATGGAAGAGTAACATTTCACAACTGAGCTTTTTCTAATGTTTTAAAACCTAATTTTATAAAATATAGAGGTTTTTTTATCCACTCTACTTGCCTTTTTCTAATAAAAAATAGATTTTCTAATTTTATATAATATATGCATACTTGAAATAACATTTAAATAAAAGTATCTTAATATATATGTATGTTTCTAATAACTGTTTTCTGAAAAAAATGTTAAAATTTTAGTAATACAATATAATTTTAATTAGTCTAGTATTCTGCTTTGGCGACATTTTTTATACACCAACAGACTGCTTTGAATACGTTTGTTTATATATTCTTTGTATGCGTTTGCTCATGCGGACATGTGTGAAGTAGTAATGTATGTATTTAATACTTGGTAATGTTGATGTAACACTGTGTAAGAACTGCATAAAATTATGTTTTTTTTGGGGGGGATATGAATGACTTTATTTTATCCCCTTTTCTTGCATCCAAATATAACAAATTTGTTTACCTTCAATCACGTATTTTCTTTCTTATATCATGTTTCTGGCATTTATTCAAATATTAAGAATTTGTTAAGTATTAAGAAAATAGCAATTATATAGCAGTTAAATTTCAAAACTTTAATAGTTTTAAGTTTCTTTTTAAAAATAATGAACATTATTTAAATTTTACCTTCTAAAATTATTTAAAATAAGTATGACTACATTGTGCAACGTGCATAATATATATATATATATATATATATATATATATATATATATATATACATATATTTGCTAGTAAAAGGAAGTCTTAATTTACCACCTTTTTGTTTCATAATTTAATTATTTACCACTCTCTCTCTTCCTTTTAACTTATATCTGCTATATTGACATCCATTTTTAGTTCATTTTATTTAATATCTTTCTCACTTTGATTTGCCTACTCTGTAGTTCTCTGTAATACACCGTATTAAATTTCCTTTTCGTATTAATATTAAATTTCCTTTTTGTACTATTTTCTGTTTTCACTCATTCTTTTTATGTTATCTATTTTTTTATTTTTTATTCTGTCCTAAGTACTAAAAACCTTCTTTTTTATTTATTTATTTTACTTATTTATTTTTTAGTTTGCTGTTAGTATATTATTTATTATTTAGTTTGTTCTCTCCAGTTTTTTTTTTATTTTATTTAAAATTTTGTAGACGCCGATGGACATATTGCAAAATATTATTCTACAGCATGAAAATTATTTAAATTTTAAAAATTAAAATTTAAAATAAAGTTAAATTTTAAAGTAGAGTGTCCAATTTTAGGGAAATTATTAATTTTGGCTGGTGTTTATCGATCTAACCTCTTCTGCAAATTCAACGGCAGCCTCTGCGAAATGACGTCTTTCCAAGTTCGCATTTCGAACTGAGAGAAAAGAGAGGAAAATATCACCAGCCATGGCGATAGTACGCCAAAGTCTGGATTCAGTTCCATTTCATGCCCAAACTTCTGCAGCTCATTCCTGTGCCACTTTTTCACCCGGTTTTGAATGGCGATGCTCCGTCTAGTATATAACAGGTCTATGGTCTTAAACACGCTTCATTAAAGGGATATAGCTGCAAAATGCTTCCATAGTTTAAGTTGCATTACTGTAAAAAATGTATTATATAGTTTGAAATTTCAAAATATGCTGTATTTTATATTAAGCCTATCAGCTTCAGTTAAACATTGAACATGTAAAAACAGACAAATGTACAAATGTTAACTTCAAAGACAATTAAATTTAGATTTATCAAAGCAATTAAATATAATACATAAATAAATCTGCTTTGCATAAAGAAATAAGTAAACTACTATGTATATTTTGATCTCTTGTTGCAGGACTTTATTTTGAATATTTTTATTTTTGTTTTATTTTTCCCACCCTCTGAACTCACCTTATCATCACATAAAATGAATGAATACTGCAAAAGATAAATAAATAATTCTTTAAAATTTATTCTTCACAGAATTTGCTTGCATTTTTGTATTCATTCTAGAATTATTGGCATACCATAGCATTTACTTTTTTCAAAAGATGATTTTAAAGCCTGATGACGTGAAATTATGTAAATAATTATCTACATAGCAATTTTCAATACTAGCTTTACATAGACAATTACATATTTTTTCTAGTCACAGGAATAAAATTTTCAGCATACAAATTACCTTTATTATAAATACATTAATGACTGTGTGCAAGATCAAAAATATTTTACGCTGAAACATATTTATATCTGGGCTACAACAAACAATTCTTTTTTTATAATTCAAATAGTAAATACTCTCAAAATGTGTCATAAACTAAAAACTGCCATTATAATGATATATTAAAAGGTAAAGATGAGAATACCATCAAGTAAAACATTATTACCTGTGTCTCTGCAACAAAGGAACACCTTCGAATTTTTTAGTCACAATGATAGCATTGAATTTTGCACCACAACCATCCGATAGGTCTTCCACAGACTAGAATGTAAAATAATATTTATCATACTATTATTAAAATAGGAAACTTTTAAATATAGTCAAACATAAAATGATTCCAGAATAAGCTAAATCATTTACGAATTGTTTCCATATTTTAATGTATCTTAACTGTATCTAAAATAACACGATATATTCTTGCAAGGTAAATTTATACAGAATAATCGTTTTTTAACATACATTATTTTTACACGCCGTTTATAAAAGAAAATCGATACCGCAGAAAAATGATTAGCTTATTAAGGAACACACAAGATAACGGCTTATAAATATGAATGAAATACTAACAATAAATGACGTATCTAATTCATTTTTTAATTTCTTCTCAATATACTCTTGAGAATAAACAACCATTGTGCTGCTTTTAAAGATAAACTTTCTACGTATGTTTTATTTTTCAGAACGAATTGACGAAGATTGTGAATAAATAGAATTAGTTATTACAGCATATTGCTTCGCCGTTCAGAATAAGTACACAACAGTCTTTTGGTGCATCTTACTATTAACTTTCTACCTAGTGACGAAAAGGTAAGTAATGAAAAAAAATAAAAAAGGCTGACCACAAATTATTTAAATTTAATTTATAAATTTAAAAAATTATTTCTCCTTCTTCAAAAGAGGAATTGATATTTCGATCAGATGATCGCCCTCAAGTTAGATACGTTTTATACAAGATCTATGATAAACTAAGGTCCATACAAACCTGATAGATATTATAAGAATTATCATCTGCATTTAGAAATTACCACTTGTTGAAAAGAATAGACACTCGCGGGAAAAATGAGATACATTCCGGTGACGTCGGAGGTCACGTGACGGATGAATAGTATTGTGAAAAACTAGGTAATTCCGCTGCGTTCGATTCGTTGAAAGTTTAGTTTGCTCTTAAATCTTTATGAAATTTGTAGTTCATTTTCAGTCATTGTTTCATCATTTAATTATCTATTCGTTCATTTAGTTAGTATAATTTTGATATATATATAATAATTTATTTCCTATAGGAAATAAATTATTATTAACTAACTTTGCAGCAATTGCGCAAGTAGTAGTAACTTGTTTTCGCACTAAATGAATTTAAGATCATACAACATTATATATGTATATATATATATATTGGTGCATTTTTTTTGTTATTTTCATGATACCCGTTGTTCATTGCTTTGCCATATTTTGAATGACAGACAGACAGACAGACAAAGTAGACAGATGTCTTGTTTTGCACCCGCTAAGTCTTTCTGCACCGATGGGCGAAAAATCAAGCAAAGGTGCGAAGGAAAGGTATATAGAAAGAGGGGCAATTTCGTATTTGAGGAGAGTAAAAAGGAACTTCGTACATTTTGTACGAGTTCAAAAGGCCAGAAAGAAAAGATGGGACAAAATAAAATTTAAATTAAATGGCCCAAAAATAATAGAGGGGAAAAAAAAAAGGGCCTATAGAAAGAAAAGGAAAAGAAGTAGAAAATACCCTAAAATACGATTGTGTCCATGAGTGTAGTTAAGGAGTTCATCTGCAAAAATTCGTGTCTTTAAGAAGCAAACTTTAGCTAAGTTAAAAAATAATAATAAATGAATGAATGAATGAATTCCTACATGGTAATGTGTATGCCGTTATCTTGAGACCTAACAAGAAAAGACATATATCATCACAGAGATGTACATAATATTTTAACTAAAGTAACATTAAATATTACCGTTCCCAAAAAATTCATGTATATTTCATAAAAACAGTAATTGACAAAATCATAAATCCATGCACAGTGTGAGAGCATTTCAGCAAAAATAAATTACACAGTTTATTTTTCTTAAATATTAGTTAAATATAAAATTAATTTATTAATTTAACCATTGTAATTTATTATAGTACAACTTTAACAAATTCCGTCACACTGTATTTATATTTGCTCATAATTCTAAGTTTGAGACCTAAAAAAAAAAAAAAGTCGAGGATCTTAGTTACAAAAATCACAATCTATACTCATCGTTGGTCAAGAGATCCCCATTTTTTTCCCTCTCAAGAAATTCCTAAGCATGAAGAGGGGGGCCTCCGAAGGGTGTGAATTGCTGATAAGAACGGACTACTGATAAGGAATGTGGCGTCTGTACGGAATAGTTACGAAGAAAAGAACCACATGACTTGCTACTATTACTAACTATTGTATAATGCTAGAATCTTATGAAAAATAATAAATAAAAAAAATTTAATTGCACTCTAGTGATAGAGAAACATATATTGGATAGAGAACAGAATGTTACTTATCTGAATGTTCCGTGTCAGGGCCTCTTTTGGATTTCTCGTGTTGATAGTAAACAGCTAACAAAACACCTGAAGTTTCGATGAAGCGAAGTTTCCTTTTTCAATTTGATGAATGAGACATTGCATAGGAAAGGTGCATTAAACTTTTTTAGAGAGTTGAAAATATTTACTGAAACAGTTATTTAAAAAATTTCGGAGCTATGTTTAGACACTGCCTCCAGCTTTCGTGATCGCAGCGCCAGCCTCGCCTGCCTTTCCGACAGACAGACAGACAGACAAAGTAGACAGATGTCTTGTTTTGCACCCGCTAAGTCTTTCTGCATCGATGGGCGAAAAATCAAGCATAGGTGCGAAGGAAAGGCATATAGAAAGAGGGGCAATTTCGCATTTGAGGAGAGTAAAAAGGAACTTCGTACATCTTGTACGAGTTCAAAAGGCCAGAAAGAAAAGATGGGACAAAATAAAATTTAAAATAAATGGCCCGAAAATAATAGAGGTAAAAAAAAAAAAAAAAAAAAAAAAAGGCCTATAAAATGAAAAGGAAAAGAAGTAGGAAATATCCTAAAATACGATTGTGTCCATGAGTGTAGTTAAAAGGAGAAGAAACTGTCTTCATTTACAATAAATAGTGTCTCACATGTGTGTTTGTGTAGTGAGTGTGTTTGGTAATGGTGAATAGATGTGTGGCTGGGGAAAAAACAATTATTGACGGTGTTAAAATGCTTCGTATCAAGGTATTTAGCATGGAATATAAAGTAATATGTACGCTTGCATCCTGAGATATCAACAAAGGTCATCAAACAAAAGTATATATTAATTTAACCAAAGTAACTTATGCTACTTTCATTCTCAACATTTTCATACATTTTTCAAAAAACAGCATCAGACTAACAACAGAGAACCATATACAATATATACAATACAAGACCACAATCGCACACACCAAAAAATATATATATGTGTGTGTGTAAATTACTGAGTATATGTATTAAAAACACAAATTAAACAGTATTTATTAATTTAACTATCATAATTTATTACAAGATTAATTATTTTACTATCATAATTTATTACTAGTTAAACAATGTTAGTATAACACAATGAGGCACACTGTTATTTATATAAGCTCATAGTTCTAAGAATTCATTTAAGGCGGTGAAGAATAAACCATCCCTTACATATGGACATTTAACAGATAGCAAAGAACAGTATGAGAAAAAAATCGGTGAGGTATAATATTATTTAAAGGCGAAACTATATTCAAGCGATCTAGAAAGAAATGAGAAATCTTTAGAAAGAAATGAGAATCCAGAACATCCGAGAGGGAAATAGCGCGATGCCCAAATTATCCCTCTCATTCCCAAATTTTCCCTCTCTCGAGATTCCTTAAGGGTTTTGTAAGTGTTGACAGACGTGAACTGATAACGCTGGCGTCTGTTTGGAGTTGATACACAAAGGAAGCCACAAGCAATGGCAATTTCAAGTATTTTTTAATGCTTTAAACTGATGAAAAATTAAGATTTATTGATTTAAATGCACTTATTTAAAGAAATTTGATTTAGTTTAGATGAAAGAAAAGTACTTATCTTAAAATTCCAGGCTTTTGGAGTATATCCTTACATTGTCCGCTGTTTTATTCTCGTCAACATCGGAGCCGAAATTCATTGGAATGATATAGGTGTTGTAGGGGAAAAAACATTTTTCAAAGAAATTTAATTGATAATCACCAAGAGGAAAGGAAATATTTTCACTTTTTTACGGAGCGCAGCGATCGTGCTGCCGCTTGCCTCGGTGATCGCAGACTCCCCCCAATTTTGAATGTTCGTATTTACGTATGAATTCTTTCCTTAATTTGACAGTTAATTCTTTTATGACTTTTGCATTACAGTTTCGTTATTTTGATTCTGGTTTGTAAATTGCTGTTTACTTTTTCTAGTATATCAGTTCTGACAATGCCTACTGCTTGTTGCGAATACGGTTGTTCAGACAATAGTATCAAGGACAAATGTAAAGAAAGTAAGATTTCGTTTCATCTGTTTCCTAAGGATGAAAATTTGCGTAATCAGTGGATTGTAAAAATAAAAAGGGAAAATCTCAATACTACCCACACTACTAGAATTTGTTCTAAACATTTCGAAGAAGAATCAGCCATTTACGAATAGAAGATTGTTAAAGGCAGATGCTGTGTCAACGAAATTTATTTTTAACTCGACTAAAGGAACTACTCGTAAGCGAACTAGTTATGTGTTTGGTGAATCGTCATGTGGAAGTTCAAGAGAAAAGAGATATCTATATCTGTTTATAGGAAGAACCTGTAGCATTTATATATAAAAACAGTGGATCTTAACTTTCTTATCTCTAAATTTTTGTATTCTTATGGTTGTAGAAAAAGCTAAAAAAAATCATTAGGTTTGTTTTATAAAGTTTAATTAATTCCGTTTCTGTTTCAGTATTTTCTGCAGGTGATAGTTTTCAAAATGAAAGTTTGCTTGGTCACAGCTTAATTGCTCTTTATGTCGTGATGTTTGTCATTTACTATTTGACTGCATTTTTATTGTTCATGTTTTATGCATTTATTTATTCCTTTATTTGGTGTTTTATTCTTTTTTTATTGTATCTGTTTCATACTTTGATTTTTACTTTTGTCGCTAAGACTTTTCAATAAATTCTTTTCTGTACGAACGTATTTCTTCATTCGTTTGGTGCTTTATTCTTTTATTGTAACTATTTCTTACTTTGATTTTTTTTCTATTGTTGATGAGACTTTTCAATAAATTCTTTCATTTCTGATTGTTATTTAACTCACCAACCAGATTCTGATTGTGATCATGTCATTATTAGGTTTTATGCGAGATGCTAGGTTTAAGTTTATTCACACTTACTGTTTGGAAATTTTGAACATCTATATTACTTGCGGTGCTACTTTGGTAGACGGTTGCACGCATTTTTGGCGATTTACGTTGGCGCAATTGTTGGCGCGATTTTTACAATCGTCAGCCATCTTGAAAAACGCTGTTTTTACGCATATTAAAGTATTCGAAACTTTAAAAAAAAAAAATATCGTTAAAAGTAAATGGATTCATTTTAGTTGAAAAGATCGTTTTTTAAGATGGCAGGCAAGTGTAAATAAATACATTTACTATGAGTATAAAATACTAAAGTAAGGTTATTATTACTTTCATATAGCAAAAAAGAGAATAAAAACACCGCTATAAAAACATTGTGCCAACGTTTAATTAGATTAAAATATTACTGAAATTGAATATCGAATTAAAAACCATCATACCAACATTTAAAAGAATTAGAATATTATTAAATTCAAATACTTTAAAATACATTATATAGAATATAATTAACATTAAAACATATGTGACAATAATTATCTCAGCAATTTTTGAAAATAGTGTATTAAATTTTTTAAACAAAATTGAAGTATACAATTATAAAATAAAAGAAAAATATGTACTTACATTTTTTTGAGTCATTTAAGCTGTTGTTTATTGATAAGTACCACACAAAAAATCGGAATCAAAATTGAATCGGCTCATTTAACCATCTTTATCTGTGATCTACATTTTTCGCACTTCATTGAAGAAGCAATTAGCGAGTTTTCCTCCAAAAATTTAAAATAAATTTCCTCTGACGCTATTAACAATTTATAAATAAATCTTTGATGGTAAAAGTTTACAATTGGGTGCCCCTTGTTTATTGGCGATTCTTTTTTGACGCCAAGATCGGCGCCAGGAAGGCATAATTTCAAGATTGCCGCTACACAAAACCAAAATAAGAAGTCAAAGAATTGCACAAGATCTGTGTCCATGTACACATCGATCTGTTTTTACTTAAAAAAAACATCTTAGAATTGCACAAACTAGGCATTGCGCACTGCCTTAAATATGTCCATGTACATCAATCTATTTTCATTTAAATAAAATCGGGAAGCTAAAACAAAGTTAAAACTATCGTGGTAACCAGAAGTGAGGTTTTATCGGCAAAATTTAAAAAAAAAAATTGTCGTCAATCGAAGGGGCACCCAATTCTACACTAGAGCCTCTTTGATTAAGAAAGACAGGTTGGCCAAAATAAGGACTCAGAGGGCAATTTTTTTATTCCAATACCAATAATTCTTGGTAATTCCCAATAACAACATTCATCTTCGAAACGGAGATATCCATTCCATTTGAAATCTGAGGAATTCGAAGAGATGAATAATAAAATTTTAAAATGGCGCGGTAATGCACAAATATTCAGTAACCAATCAGGGAGCTGATTACATCAAACGTAGAATTAAAAGTATTTAAATAATCATTCATAATAGAATCATTTTTAAAACAAATGCAAAATTAAATTGTATTTTAATATTTAACAGCCATAAATAATGTTTAAAACATTAGATTAAATTTATAGATATTAATAAAACCAATTACTTTTTAAGTAAGGTGACGTCATTGATTACATCATCCACAACATAAAATTATATAAAATATATAAACAACAAAATTTTTATTTCAAATAAAAATGGAAAATTAAATTGATTTTTAATATTTAGAAGCATAAACAATATTTAAAACACGGAATTTATGCATAATAAAACGCATTTTTTTTAATAAAATGACAACAAAGTATCGGTTACCATAAATAACTTATCCAGCAAGGGGTTTATCATAAGTTGTATTACTCGCCAAAAGAAAAATCGCCAAAATCCGTGCAACCGTCTACCAAAGTAGCACCTTACTTGCTTAAGAATTATTCTTATAATTCCTCCTCGGTTATATATGCCTTATGTCTATTTCCTATTGAAGTCCCATATATATATATATATAATAAAATGTTCTGCAAAATATTAATGTTTATACCAACGTGTGTATGTGTAATAACGAAAGTTATACGTCATGCATATTAATGATTATTTTGCTGAGATTTGTGAATTTTGTAGTAAAACAGAAAGTATCATAATCAAAGTGTTTTGCACATATTATATTGATTACAGCAATTATCAGTGTTGGAACACGTCTAGGCAGTTTTGCAAAATTTTGACAATACCTAAATCACAAGTGGAGTAAAAAAGTAGCCATATCCATACTAAAATTATATCTTTGAATTTGTAATTTAATTTATGTAATTCTGGATTTCATATACGTGTTCAGCATGGTTTCGTAAATTTAAATTTTACCAGCTTGGCTTAACTTACTCATTTATAAAAACTTTGTTTTGATTTAAATGTTTTTGTATATCTTGTAATAATTATTATGCATTTGTTAATTACAAATTATCTTAATTTTCAGCAATGATATCATGCTATGTATTTTCTTCAAGACTAAATGGCGATTGCCTTTCTTTATTCATTTTACATAATTAACATTTTTATAATCATAATAATGAAATTTTTATAATCATCTAAGCCACCCAGACGGTATAGTGGGAGCCGACTGCAGCACTGAAGGGTCCGGGTTAGAATCCCAGAGAAGGCATGGCAGCATTTGTCCGTCTCTTCATAGGAGGTAACGGAGGCCACCTATTAGGCAAAGAATCTCTAATCTTAGAGATTCTTTGCTATTAGGTACCTCCATTATAAAATGGCTACCATTTCTGGGCTTAGTAGTGACCAATGCTGAAACGGCAAAAAGAATCCACCATTTGATAAAAAATAAATAAAAGTTGCATAGATTACTCTTCTACATTGAAAAGAAAATTACTATAAATATTTTTAAGTTATAATTTTATTAACTTAACGAGCAGAATAGTAAATATAAATAGTTGGTTTCTGAAAATCGGAATAGTCAAATTTCCGGAGCACTGGCCCTTAAATTATGTATGGATAACGATGTCAATGTTCTGTGCAGTTCAAAATTAATATGTAATTTTATACAACTGAAAATTTAATTTTTAGCAACTTACTATTATCCTATAGATAGTATAAACTGCAAATCAACACATTTGTATACTATAATATAAAATATAAATGTTAAAAAGAAAAATTTAGAGATTTGTGTAACTGAGTTCATTGCAGTACTAGCTGTGAAACTAACAATTTTTCATAATACAATTTTCTTCATTTTATAATAGTAAATAATAAAAAAGTTATATCTGTATACATTTTAAATATTCAAAAAATAAATTTTAAGTTATTTTTAATCTTGCAAGTTACATAATTTATGTGCAGAATTTTTTATTTTAAAATTATGTAGCTCAAAAAGATTTTCAAGTGTATTTATCGAAAAAATCTACCATATAAAATATACTAGTGTAATTCTAATGCATATACCTAACGCACATGTTATCTCAAACTATGCCCTGACACAATCACTGATTTTCAAGGACTAAATATACAAGCTAGTAATTTAATATTTAAACTAAAAAAACTCAGCAATCTGCCATGAAAATTTAGAATTAAGTATAAATTCTTACAAAAGCATCCTTTTATATTAAAATGTTTCAGTATTACTGATGCTTCTAATATTACAGCTGTTGGTATCCTTAATATCTACAATGGAAAAAAATAACATTCCGATATTTATGTGTATTCATTAAAAATCGATTACAACAGCTAAAATATTAAAACATATTCTGATGAAATTAATAAAACTTTAGCGGCATAAAGTGTTCTATGGCACTAATTAATATTAATGAGAGCAAATTGGCTTTGTATTTGTTTTTGCAGATAAACAGATCTCTCACGAATCCAGCTATTTCAGTAATTTTGAAGAACTATTCATGAATTATGAATATACTATTATAACACTTACATTTAAAAGTTTGGAAAACGTTATTCAAGGTCTCGGGAATAGTTTTCAATTAACTGATATACACTTAATATTCCTAATGAAAACATTATTAATACTAGTAAGTATCATGCCTAAGAAAAATTTATAAATCTTATCTCGTTTTCTGCAGAAATTTGCACAGTTGTTTCATACTTAATTGATTTCTTCATTTCGGCCTTAACACAGCTTGTTATAAGTACCGCGCTATCCGGCATTACTTTGAAACAAATATTGTTCACATGTTTTTTCTTGAATAACAAAAGACCCTTCTTGTTGACATCAAGGAAAGGGAAATAATTTCCAAGAGTATTTTTTAATTTCTCACAATATCCATAAATTTCTAAATTCGAAAATCAATTAATTTCAGAAGAATAGCTGCTATCGACTCCGTTGTAAACATAGCACATGCAGCTGTTGTTCATAATCCACGTGACCACATTTTCCCTCTTCTTCTCTTGCGGAATGTATCTCATTAAGAAAATTTTCTCATCATGTCAAATTCCTGAAAAACTAATGGACAATTTGTGATGAAATTTGGTATGAATGTATATTTATAACAAAGAAAGAGAAGCGCTGCATTGATGGCATCCTGGACATGAGGCAGTTGAGGAGCTCCTGTGGTAGTCGATCCAATTCCTGTATCAAGACCGGAATTTTTTTACTCCGGTATGTTTCACTAAGGAGAATGGCGAAATGAAATTGCCTTCCCAAGAGCGTCTCAGACATGCTGTATAGGGTTAGGTCAAGAGATCTGGCTGGCCAATCCACGTGGTGAATGCCCTCACTTTACCGGTAATCGTCGACCAGCTGAGCTCTATGTGGACCAGTGTTATTCCACTGACAAGAACCCAGAAACATCTGCGTCCTTGTCGAATATAGGGCTCTAAGATCTCTTTTCCATGCCTCATAGCGTGCAGGGTTATGCGGCCGTTCAACATAGCGTCCAAACCATTACACCTCCATCATCGTAATGATCCTTTTTCCTGAAGAGGGAGGAATGGTATCATCTTACAGGCTCTCTCCAGATATACGTACTTAATAATCAGTATCCAGACTCGACTCATCTTTAAAAAGTATAGTGCTCTGTAAAATGTCTAGTCCAAGGTGTATGTTGTCTGTACCATACTAAACGCACTTTGTTGTGTGCTGCAGCGAGCAGAACTCAAACAGCGTGTATTCTGACACACAGCTCTATCTCATAAAGCCGTCGAGCAACGGTAGACTGTCAAACTCGGGTTTCAATGGCAGCAAAAGGCTCACGTGAGATCTGTGATGCTGTAGCAATCTTGCTTCGCCGCACTGAAAGTACTAAATAACGATCGCCATTTTTTCTTATGGATCGTGGACCTAGTGCCGAACTTCTGGATATGGATCCAGTGTCTTGAAACTGTTTCCACAAATTGCAGATGACACTGGATCTTGTATTGTTCTCTGTAGTCCGTCTGCGCTTCTAACTGACCAGCCACAAATCTACTGACAATTTTCCATCTCAGTCAGTCATCCGTTCGCTCTTAGCTATAGTTTAACCGCACCGGCCGCGACCATGAGCACAAGTACCCATGCGACATTCGGACCGATTTATTTACTAAACAGCGTGAATGAACTTGAATCATGTATTAGGGAAGTTTTCCGTTTTTATTTTTCCCAGTTTATTTTATCACCATTTGTGATTTACTTTTTGATGTATTGCGTTTAATTTTGGGCATTTACTTATTTATTTATACATTTCTCTATATATTTGCAAAAATATGAGTGTTTTCAAAGCTTAATTTTGATACATTTATATATATAATTTTATGATAAAGTGTAGTAAATAACTATTATTGTATAGTGTAGTAAATAACTATTAGTTTTAGGAAGTTGATTAGGTAATAGTGTTGTTCGTTTTTACAAAACACTTATACGCTTGCTTCGTAACAGAACAATTTTCTGGAGAGCGTTGGGGGAAATGAGTTAAAATATGAGTGAGTGAAATCTGATTGAGGGCCAAATAAATGTAATGAAATGTAAATTGAAAGGGAAATTGGAATTTTTTTTTTTTTTTTTTTTTTTGAATTGAGTACTAATACTTTTTTCTTTCCGACATATTGGAAGGACAAGATAAGTATCATGATGTTTTCAAGATCAGAAGGCGATGTACGTAATTCCAGTCAAGCAAGAAAATTCGTAAAGTAAGTTTCTTTATCCTAGTTTTAACGTAGGATTAGATCATTTTGTAAAGTTGGTCCTGAAAAATGTAAGGTATATTTTAATATTATAACAGTTATTTAAATTTAATTATGCTTTCCTATCATTCCTCGTTTCAACTTACAACTACCAGAATGAGTTTTTAGAATCACGTTGAATGCAAGTGAGTGAGTAGTAGTATAGTAGTATAATTAAAGTAAAATAACACGCCAAACAAAAACTAGAAACTAGTCCGCCATCGAAACTAGTCCTGTGAAAATTTTCAAATATAACGCTGATTTTTGTTGTTTGACTTCTAAATTAAGAAGTAGTATTTGAGGAAGGTTTGCCTTCTAAGTCAAGACGTAGTATTTAAGGAAGGTTCAACTTACCTCGAGAAAGGGAGCTAAGGATCCTGAGTAGCGCGCGTTTACCATCGCTCTAAGTTTCTCAATTTTGTTGCGATCGGCGGTATATTACGTGCCTTTCAGATAGTCGCCGGCTAGTTTAAATTTAAGGGTCCACTACGTTAAATTTGTGTTAGCTTCAGCTAAGTTTCTTTTAGTTAGATATAATTAGTTCTTATTTCTTAATTTTAAGCCCAAGTGGAGGCTTTATTGTAAACCTGAAGAAAGGTGTCAACTGTTCATATTATTTTGAGGGAAATAAAGGTTAGTTAACCCTTCCTGAGTTCACGACTTCTGTTACTTGAACTAAGCGATAATTCCCTGAACAGTTCACTAGGTTCCTCGACATTTACTTTAGTAGAATAAGAGTGAGAAACTTTACACGATTATTCTTATCATTAACAGCAGTAACAAGTAATTAAATTACATGCGTACATAAATATTACGCTCTAATTAGAATTTTACACATGCTGCAAAACCATTTGTGAAGTTGACGATATTCCCATTTCATTCTCTGTTTTTATATTCCATGATCTTTTTTCTATTATTGTAAAGCCATTGCTTATTGAAAGAGATACCGAAGTTCTACAGAATAAAGCAACTCTCTCCCTCAACAAATTTAGCTAGTTATTTAATTAATTAAAGCGAAGCAAGCGAGAAACATTTGAGTAGTAAAAAAGAATGCTTTTTTCAGTGTACTTTCTGCAGGTTAAGATTTATATTATTTAATTAGGGCAAAGTACATAGCAGTTATTTGCTAACAGAATAGATGCCTTCATGGAGGACCTTCTAAGGTAAACTGGCTCGTATCCACATTACACATGGGAAAACACAAAACCCAAGCAGCGTGAAATCGAACCCATGTCGAACCACTAATGTTCAGCTGCTTTTCCTCTCAGTCGCTGGTGGCCTCCCTTTCTGAAGGAAAGTGGCTCATTTCAATTTAAACACGGAGAAAGCTACGAAAACGCTCATGTAGTTCGAACTACTAGTACTCAACAGTTTTAACCAATCGGCCATTGATGGATCTTTAACAAGATTGGTCTTTAACAAGATTTAACAACAGTTTTAACCTATCAAATGTCATATTAAATGAAATAATGCTAAAATATAGAAAAATACATATAAAATATACCTGATCGCACTAGTTGTCAAAATTTCTTTCTTCATCTTTAATTCGCTTTAATTATTTAAAAATAATAAATAAGAAGTAAAATATTAAAAGTGTAAACATTTTCCCTGCATGAACAACGTTTAGCCTGCTTATTTTGTTTTGTTGTTGCTGCTGTTAGAAAAAGAAGTTACCTTATGCAGTTTGAAAACTAGCCTTCAGTTTCCTTTTTTTCTCAATACCAACTCTACTTATTGATGCCTACAGGTGACCTAGCAAGATTGTATTTATAGCTTGTATCGAAGACCACACGATGTTGCTTCAGGCTTTTAGCAATACGAAGTGTTGCAAAGTTATTTCGCTTTTCTCCCGTCATTGAATTTGTTACTGTTTAGTCCATTCGTTCATTATAGTATAGCTTTATTACTATAAAACGAGATCGCTGTCGCTCAATTCCATGAAGTTACTTGCTGCAAATTTGCCTTATCTATATCTCTAAAGCTTATTTATATCTTATAAGAGCAGTTCAACGATGACTGGTTTTTATTGGACTCAACCAATTCAGTTTTGTAGTGAGCTAAAAGGTTCTTTCTATTGTAGCTGTCGTATTTTTTTAATAGCTTTCCTTTCTAAGGTTCCCGATTAATTTCAATTTTAGATCGAATTTCTTCCAGAATTCGACTAATAAAACTGCATCTTTCAAATCAGATACTGAGACATCTATAGGATACTAATCATAACAACAAGCAGACATATTTATCTTTTGCTGCTTGTTTTAAAGCGAATTTTAGGTAAATAGCCTTAATTGCGAAGATCTGCCGGACCAAATAGACTTCAAGCTGAAGAAATTTCGAAGTTATGCGATGACCTAACAGAGCAAAATAGCGTAACCTTCCAGCATTGGTCTCGAAGCCTAAACTGTGGTACGACTGGCAGCGTAACGAGTTGAGCCATATTTCCCCCCCCCATCTAATTTCAAAGATTACTCAATTGGATAAAGCTGATGATTGCTAAATAAGTAAAGCCGCAATTATTGGAAATTTGTAGCAAACTTTCTTTATGCTACCTGGTGGATGAACTTAGTGGCTGTTAGAAAGAAGTTCTGTGGTATCCTCAAGTGCAGTATAAATGTGGGCCAGTTTGCCTCAGAACGGTGAGCGAGAAAACCCTCTCATTTATTGCCAGATTATCCTCGTGTGCTTTACACAAGGGCAATCTGGCTATTGTTCATGTTTCTCCTATTAGCTATTGTTTCTGCTGTTCATAGATTTATTTCTTCAACGTCTTGCAAACATCACTTGTAGATCGCAGACGACTGGTTAAACACTTTGTTCATGGATAAGTTTCAGATAGAGTTTAAAGGTTAAAAGTTCAGAGTTTGAATAATGATTCTGTATGTACTTCCATTTAACATTTCTTCATATGCTGTTCCAATGCGATAAAACTTTGTTCAAAGCTTTTCATAAAACTTTGTTTTTTCTACTTGTCTGGAGAGGGATTACAAACGGTCAAAATGAACTGCATATCTTTTAGAAAGTGTTTGTGAGAGCTTCGATAAAAAATTGATGTTCTATAATCTATATCCTTCTCAGGCTTTCCAAATAATACCTTTAGCTCGAAGTTCTGCTTACCAGATGATCATGCTAAATCACATAGAGCTCATTTGGTGAATGAGTATTTGGAATCTGGAGATGTTATCCGAATGGACTGCGCAGCAAACTTATCCGACTTCAGTACTCGAACATGACTGAGATGCCTTATAACATCTACGCTACAGAAAGCCAGTCTTCATGAAAATCAAAATCTTGCTTAGATTGTTTTCAGAACCTCAGATCAATCATTTTAGAAAAGTTGGACTTACTGACAAAGTAGCTATTGATGGTCGCATAATTTCCATGGAAAGAAATTATTAGTTACATATTAGGTCGAGGTAATCATATACCATATTGTGTGTTTAGATAGCTGTAAGAGGTTGCCCTTAATTTACCTTTTCTGATAGCTTATGAATAATTTCTCTTTGTAAATGTAATTCTTTACAGGATAAAAATTCTTTAGTGTAACAATATTGCATTTCCTCTCAAATTTTATTGCACTTGATTTTACACATCTGGCATCATATTAATTTTTGTAATTCGTTAGTTTTTATCAAAATTAAAATTTCGCAATTGAAAATTGTGCAATGAATAAAATAACAGTTTTGATTTTTTTCATTATTTAATCATATGTCCACAAAATATTTCAACAATATGTTATGAGATAATGATTTGAACTGAAATATGATAAATCAGGTTATTTCTAAGAACTCTAATGCTGTACCATTATTTTGTGCACTAATATATGTTAACTTATATCTGTACTTTTCTATCATTCTGATAGTGATTCCATTTATTTAAAAAATATCACAGTGGTATATTGCTTTCGTGTGCTGCTATTTATTTCAGCGATGGTTAATTCATAATTTATTTCATTGTTGTTCTGAAAGCAATTTAAGGAAGCATGAAAACTTCTAATAAGTGTTTGATATTGGCTTAAATTATGAAGTAATATAAAAAGCAGTATGGAAACATGTAAGAGTTCACATTTTTCCGCATCTATCACCCATTCGAGCAAACAGCAGCAGTTTGAAACACGTTTCAAAAATCGTCTTTACTGCTTAGATTCATTAAAACTTGAAGACTACAGATACAAAAGTACAGGTTTTCGCGTTAATAATCAAATCAGGTCGAAATAAATGCAACACCTGTTACTTATTTTTCTCTTGCAGACTTTTGGACCGTTGTAGTGCATCATAACTTTCCCGTCTACAAGAGGTAGCTGTTAATGAAGCAAAAATCTATTTCAGTATTAAATAACAGGTAATGATCTAAAATTTTCAGAATTTAGAATATTTATTTACGTTTGTTTATTTTTTTGCAATTTACTAATTTGTGGTATTTTTAAACAATTCTGTGTTGAATATTATAGGAAATCTTGTTAAAACACCCGAAGTTTGGTTTTTTTGGTTTGGTTTATTAGATTACAGTAAAGCACTCGAGGGCTATCTGCCTTAAGGGAGGGATGCCTTCGTGGAGGACTTTTTAAGGGAAACTGACTCGTATACACGTTACACATGGGGAAAACCACGAAAACACCCATGCAGCCAGCCCGTTCGTGGGATTCGAACCTCGGATCGAACTATCAGTGTTCAGCGATGGCCTCTGGTGTAAACACCCAAGATTCAGATCATAATTTTAAAATTTTGAATATGAAGGTAGAATTATCGAATAAACAAAATAAACTATTTTTATATAATGCTTGATGTTTCTATTAGTCGCACATTTTTATCAATATGAAATTTTAATTTCCGACTGCATTTATCCAACAGAACTTATTATATCGTGATCGTCTGCTTATGTGTAAAAAAGAAAACTGGTTTTAAAAGAACCCAAGCTTTTAAAACCAGTTTTCTAACTAAAAGTGTTTCAATATGTTTTTAAATATTAAAATTTTAGCCAGCGTTATGCTAGTAATTAATTAAATTAAAGAATGAAAAAATATAAATCTTTTCCAACTTTTGTTCAGCATATTTAAAAATATCCACAGTTTAAAATATTTGTTGTAGTAATAGTAGCTTGAAAAATAAGGTATTTCTCCCGCCTTCTTACTGTGTCTTCGTTGTATAGTGGTTCTGCGCGCTAGGCCAGTATTCCAGAAGTCCGTGGTTCGATTCCCGGCGAAGCTGATTGCTAATTTTTCATCTTGCCTGCTTCCAAAGAAAACCTAATGTCTCTACAATGGAGGCTTAACTGCAAGTGTGTTGGTTGAGGATTCTCCACACCCAGGATTTGGTGATTGGGTACCCTAAAAACCCCAGTCGCCCTTTAAAAAGGGGGAGTATATAAAGTATTTCTCGTGCCTTCGTGGTGCAGTGGTTCTGCACGCTGGGCCGGTATTCCAGAGGTCCGTGGTTCGATTCTCGGGGAAGGCGAATGCTAATTTTTCATCTTGCCTGCTTCCAAAAAAAACCTAATGTCTCTGCAAATTCAGTAGATCACCGATGGGAGAACTGTGCAATAAATTTAGATAGAATTTTAAATTAAAATGAAAATAAAGTCCACTATAGTCTGTTACTTTAAAACATGCAATTCAAAGTTTTCATCAGTCCACCCATTTGCGACCGTAACTCGTGTCGTTATCACTGCGCAGCTTTTAATTTCTTCATACCATTTGAGACTGTACTTCAAATTAGCCTTCATCTGCGTGTTTTCCAGCAAATGAAATTCATTAAAGAATTGAAATGAAGTGGGAGGAGGGGAATTAAGCAACTTGACCTTTTTACCATAGCTGCTGTTGCTGTGCTTACGAGTCCAATCGGGTCAAGGAAAATAATCTTATTATTTTAAATTAACAGGCTTTTCTCACCCTGTGACCTAAGAACTGACAGTCACTGCAGGTCAACCCATAAGTCACTAGTATGAGATAGTGAAATAAAATTAAACAACATTATAAAATTAAATAAGATTTTAAAATAAAATAAACCGTAGGAAAGCACTACCAGATAAAGCTGTTGGTATCAGATTGCTTATGGATTAGTCACTAGAAAATTACAGTTGTTGGCGATCAGCGGTCTTCATGGTTGGTCAGATTACAACAGTACCCTTCGAAATGTTATTAATTAATGATTCAGAAACTGATGGTCATCTGGGGTCAATCAATAAGTCATCACTGCAGAGCAATGGTGTAAATTTAGGTAGATCTTCAAGGCAGTCTTATAACATATAAGTCATAACGTAGTAAAAATAATTAGATCAGTTATTAAAACTAAACAAAACCTGAAGACACTATTGACGTAATGGAAGGCCACTGATGGAAGTCAGACTCATAGTTATCAATGACCAGTCACAGCGATCTCTGGGCTCTTAATCTCCAGTCAAGGAATGTGTGGTGTGGCGGCAGGGATAGGCTTGCCAAAGCAGTGGATAATAAGTATTTAGTATAACGGTAACGCAGGTGTCCGCCGATAACATCGCGGCAAAAGTATCGCGGACGAAAATGTCGCGGAGAAAACGTCGTGGTACAAAACATCGTGTGGGAAAACATCGCAAAGAGAAAACATCGCAGTTCTAAAACATCGTTGGTACAAAACATCGCTGTCCAAAATAAAGCGGTTCAAAAACTTCGCAGTTTAAAAACATCCTTGTCGAAAATATCGTGGTAAAAAATAAAGTATCTACAAATCATCGCATGACTATAACATCGCAGACATGCTTTTTTCAGGTTTTAATAATTGTAAATGGATATTCCCATAATGATTTGTGAGCGCAAGATGTAAAGAAGGATAATTTTCACTTTCACATTTTTTTATTAACTAATAAATTTTTGTTGAAAAAGTAAGAAGGAAACTATTAATTCAACTTATAGATTATACTTTTCATGAAAAATTACCAGTAAAAAGTTTATAAAAATTATTTATTAATGGCCTTTGTTAGTTAACTATGTCGGTTTAAAATTGTATTAAGTGCTATAAGTTGCATTAATTTTCTATGCTTAAGTTTCCTTCTTATTTTATCAGCAAAAATGTATTAATTAATAAAAAATATGAAAGTAAAAATTATTCTTCTTTCCATCTTGCGCTCACAAATCATTATGGGAATATCCATTTACAGTTATTAAAGCCTGAAAAAAGCATGTCTGCGATATTATCACCATGTGATGATTTGTCAATACTTTATTTTTTACCACGATGTTTTCGACGACGCTGTTTTTAAACTGTGAAGTTTTTGAACCGCTTTATTTTCGAAGCGATGTTTTGTATCACGATGTTTTCTCTTTGCGATGTTTTCTCCCACGATGTTTTGCAGCACGACGTTTTCGCCTTGTGTTGTATTCTCCGCAGCATTTTCGTCCGCGATGTTTTCGGCTGTAAGCCGTAACGCAAGATGACATTCAAAAAATTTTAAAAAGCCTCCACTAAAGGTATTTCTAAGCATTAAAAATAACTTATTTAATATAATTGCTTTATAATATTTGATAGCGATGCAGTTAAAAACAATAATATTATCATCTATTCTGTGAAGAAGGAAAAAATACTAAGTAAAAATGAAATAATTCTAGACAAAGTATATAATGTAAGACATTATAAACATATTTCAGGAATTACATTAATGTCTTGTCTATTTTACTCTATATATAGGTATTATATTAAAATTAAAATAAAGATATAATTTATTAATAAATATATTTTTGCATTTAAATTGTTAAGTTTGTTAAGCAACTGCAGACTGATTAAAATCACTGTTTAAACTAATAAATTAAACATAGTACTTTTTTGCCAAATGGACAAAATCTTAGAGCTGATTAAGCGCGGGCTGCATGGAAGACAAATTAAAGACTTTATGTTTCGTCCAGTGGCAACACTTGTGAAGGCGTAGGAACAGTATATTGATGGTAACGTAACGTAACATGACAGTCACTTAAGAATTGAGAACTTGACTTGAGAACACTTCTTACGTCAGAAGTTAAATAAGTACCTTGAGAATCAGCAAATCTTAGCTGAAATGAAAATGATTTGAAATATTAGAAGTACTGCAGATTTTTAATCGAATGAGTAGAACAACGATTTTAAAGTAAGTTCTTCATAATTCTTTAGAAATCAAACGTTATCCTCTCCTTACCTTCCGATCGAGGAGAGGAAAGATCAGGTTTGTGCGTGTCAATGCACACCGAATCAACAGAGTACTATTTAATGATGGAACCTGCAACAGAAAGTTATCTAAAGCCACCTCCTCACTCAAGCATTAATCCACTTACTTTCATGCACGAATCTATATATCTAACTTATATAATAAGCCATCGAAACTGTGGAAAGTAAGATCCATTTCCGGACCATTTTTCTCTCCTTCCTGATGCATCACGTCTTCCGGTAACATCCATCAAACTTGTTCCATAGTAAGCATTAGCAAACACGGATGTGCCGTATTACGAACTTCTATCCCATTCTGCAGATAATGCATGTTCTATTTGCTCTTAGAGAAACCGAATGCGTTCAAGGGATAAAAGCATTCCGTTTGATTGCACAGTTTCATTTTCGGAAATTTTTTTTTCGGATGTGCTGAGCCTTGACACACGACCCTAGTCCAAATCAATCGATATGCGAAACTATAACTGTAGAACTTGAGGAAGTATAAATGAAGTGATCGTAATCCACAGTCAATAAGACGGAAATAGTCTCTTAATGCTCATAAATATTTCTGTACATAACAGGTTCTTCGAGACATTCTTCATGAGAGATTAAGATACGCTGTTGATGCTTTTAAATATAACCAAGTTAATAGTTCTTCTCCTTTCAGAAAAAAGGAAATAATGTCCTTAAAATTTTAACTTTTCGTCATATTCTAGGTAAGAGCGCATAACATTATCTTAATTATAAGAAATATGCAATTCGGTGTCCTGGAATGCATAGCATGAAAATCAAAAACAGTACGATTCCATTTATTAAGTAATTAACAGTTCTAAGTTTTCATTTAATCTTTACGGTAATTAGAGATATATAATTTAACAAAAGTACGTAAATTTTGCTAAAAGCTAAGCTTAAAAATAATGTTACAGGTATTGTATTTATTTAGCTATTTTTAGTAGAATTAATTAAAATTGTTTTATATCCCCGTGCAATGTAGCACGAGACTTATTTAAAGAGAAAGCTAAGCCGGAAGAGTTAAAATAACAGGAGCACGTGTATTTAATAAAGAGATATCTCAAATTGCTTTGATTTCCAGAAAACTCGATAAATAAAATTTAACAGAATATTCTTGTGCATTTAAAAAGCTTATGAAAGCTGGAGTAAAACATCTCGATTCAGTTGTTTTATGAGTTGTTTAAAAAACTGTTGTTGTTTACTGTAGCGAATTCGCGGGGAAATCGGATTAGCTTTCTCTGTTTTGAATTAAGTTTTGTTGAATGTTTTAGTAGTTTAAAAGAACTACTATAAGATATTGCGATATTGTACAAATATCTCTAAGAAATTTCAGCATTTTGTTTTATTTGTTGTGATAAGAACAAATTTTATTTACTTTTCATAGGACTTGTGCATTCAATTTATTACGAACCCGTACGCATGCAACAATAATAAATTCTTAAAAGCAATAATGTATTCTTATCCCTCAAACGATTTTTTAATGTTAGATTAGACGTGTGGCACTTATTAACAATTTTTTAATGTTAGACTTTTTTAATGGACAAATATATATTAATACACTTATAACTAATTCAATAATTATCAATTAAAAATAAATATTTGCAATTATTTTATTGTATTAAAACGTTTATGGACGATATGCATATAGTGTAATATTGTTCTGAAATTACAAAACACTTCTGCAATATATTATGTAGACCTTAGTTCACTGAATATGTATTTATTAGTCTTTATACACAGAAACACATCCACTGAAAGTGCAAATTAATTAGTTGCTAATTTTAATTCAATAATATTTTAAACCTCTTATTAAATAAGAATTAGCAACTATCTGAAATTGCGTTTTGCTACAATGCAGAAATGGCATACAACAAGAGCTATATTCATACTCGTTATGAGGATGCAGAGTTCATGAAATATCACTTATTATTATTCCCATAATACTATGCTTGTTATGAAATGTATTATTATTGCTGCGCATTGCGCTATTATGTATTATTTTGCTATAGTGTTTATCATGTCCATTTTTGTGTATTACAGAATATTATAATATAGAACATTAATTACGAGTATGTAATTTTGTATGAAGTCAAAGCTGGAGTTGCGGAAGTTATCTCATGCCTAGAACAGAAGATTTATCGTCTTGCGAATTTCAAAAATCTTTCTTTTTTCCGTCTTTAAGGAACTTTCCGAAGTTTCAAAAGTATTCTGCTTATATGTGTAGAAGGAAAATAGCAGCTTTTTTACACTTTTGCGCATTCTGCAATTCATTAATATTTCACCCCTACCACTTCAGCAGATGAACTTTTTGAAAATTATTGCTCTTTCCTGTGTTATTCGTTCCGTCATCGACATCACATATAAGTATATTATAGATCTTTACAACTTTCATTACCTTTAAATCTTCAGATAAGGAAACTCCACTTTCTTCTATTATCTACTATTTACCCTCAAATTCAATCCCTCATTTTCAAAATGTTTAACACGATTTCTAGTTTTCTTTAAACCTGCCAGTAAAATTGAGTTCTCAGTTTTTAAAGACGGAATATGGGAATTTCATTCATGAAATATTTATACATTTTTTTATGAACGCAGTTTTATGTACGTTGTCAAAAAAATAAAAATAAAAAATGGGAGAGACACTCCCGTTCCACTGGGCCGATTGACAAAATTCAAATTGCATTTTTCCTTTCTCAAAAGCGCGACTTAGGATATATATTAGATTTATATATAGCATTGTTCTAACATAGATATTTAGCACAAAATGGGACTTTTTCTGAAATAACATACCAATTTTTTCCCACATTTCAATTCTAAGACTCAAATTGTACCTAGATATTAAATTTTGTAAAATTTGGTGTGAAATTTACGGAGAAATTCAAAAATTTATCTTGGCGAAATTTTTTCAGTTTGTGCCAAGAATAATTCACTCGGCGAACTTTTTAATATGTGGCAACCTATTTTCCTGTCCCTTCCATTATGCCGGAGCGCAAAAAAAGGCACTTCGTTCCTACCTTTTTACATTGTGCATGAGCGGGAAAAAAGTCACTTCCTTTCTACTTCCAAATAATTTTAGCAAAGTATCTAAACAACATTTTATGTTTTATCGATTTCAACAAATATGCGAAATTTCAAAATGGGCAATATGTAAATTCACGTATATCTTCTGAAATTTTGAATAAAAACTGTAATTTTTCGAAGGTTTGCTTAGAAATACGTCTACTTAAAATGATGGTAAAATTTTTACAGATTATAATTCAAAAATTTTTTTGAAAAATTTATAAAAATAGAAATTTTAAAAATAAGTTATAAAAAAGGGGTGAATTTTATTTGGAATGAACTAAAATTTCGAAATGTGGAAGGAAGAATCAAATAAGTTTAATAAAAAAAGAGAGATTAATAAATATGTACTAAACTCAAATATCATCGAGGAGCTAAAATTTTGAGAGCTAACTTTTTAAAAACTACTCTTGCGATTTTTACAATTTTGGCGGTATTTGATTCGTAGAATCGAAATATGGAAAAAAAAATGGTATATTATTTCAGAAAAAGTTCGATTTTATGTTAAAATACCTATATTAGAACAATGATATAGATAAAACTAATACATATCCTATGCCGCGCTTTCGAGACATGAAAAACGCAAGTTGAATTTCATCAATCGGCCTAGTAGAACGGGAGATAAAGAACTGTCCCCCCCTTTTTTTGTGCAGTATACCTGGTACAAATTCATAGATCTTTTAAGTTCAAGGCCCACCAGCGGCCGAGCGGTAAAGTCGCTGAACACTGGTAGTTCGTTTCGAGGTTCGAATCCCGCGAACGGGCTGACTGCATGGGCGTTTTCGTGGTTTTCCCCATGTGTAACGTGTATACGAGCCAGTTTCCCTTAGAAAGTCCTCCACGAAGGCATCCCTCCCCATAGGCAGATAGCCCTAGTGTGCTTTGCCATAATTAAATACACCAATACACCTTTAAAGTTCAGGTTAAACCGAAATTTCAGTTTTCGGAGGCCAAAAGTATTGTTTGCACTAATACGTCCCTCAATCCGGATTTCTTTGCAATTTTAGAAATTTTATGTACATCAGTATAGAGGATGATTCAATTTCCAATTTACACCTGTCGGAAGCGTTAGAAAAACATATTCTAAGACTTCTTTCGCCAAATACTTCCTCCACGTCAAGCACTATAATTTCGGCTGCGTTCGTATTCGTAACAGCAGCGCTTTAATAAAGTTGGACAGAACTTCAACGAAACACTATTATTAATATTACAAAAATTTGATGAGACATAGATTTAAAATTCATGTTTATTATGAGTTTTTCCAGTTATAAAATCCCGTTTTACTTCCTTGTACGAAGTAAAGTATTACAATCTCAAAGTATTTCGGGTATCATATTTTAACGGAAACATCCATTTTGATCTATTTGCTTGATTTTTGTTGATACGGATGGAATAAGGACTCTCTTTCTCAAAACAGATTGTAAAATGTATTTAAAATGGTTTCAAAGGAATATTTTCGTGACATTTGCATGTGCGTACAAACGCATTCATGTGATGCATAACTGAAATACGATTAGCAATAAAACGTTGAAATTTTGTGTGCTAGATTGCTATAATATCCAGTTGTGTATTTCCCTTTGCAATCGGCAGTACCAAACATATATGTAAGATAAAAATACGAGTATGTAAATTAAAATTATAATTTATATTAGCAAGAGCCCCTTAATTCCTCATTTTAATTGGAATGCATTCCCTTTCTATTCTAGTAGTAGTAATAACGTTTTCAGACTGCGTCATTTCTAGAACAATCCCTATCATATGGCTTTTACATAACGATGATGACGTAGTTAATTCGGAGCTCAAAATTTCGACAACCGAAACTTTTCTCATAATGATATTCCATATTTGATAACTACGCACTTTGCTTCTACCTCTGCTCTTGCTAAGACGCTGTCTTGCTTCTTTCTTCCTATCGCTACAATATCAAAAATGTAAATGTTCTTGAATAGGCAATATTGTAGTGCCAAGTGATTTGTGGCCGCAAATGTCAATTGAAATAAAAATGAACGGTTACCAAATTTGCTGTTATTGTGGATCAATATCTAGGCAATCAACTTTCCTACATTTCCACAGTATCATTATTACATATTTATAAATCCATTCCCTTACTGGGAATTAAAAAAATAATTTTCGACAAATAACGAAATTTAACTTTTAATGCGGTATCCAGGTTCTTATATTTGGCGAAGTTTTGTACCCATTATGAAAAAATAAAAGTATAAGAACTTTGATTGCCATGTGACAAAATTTGACAGAGATATTTAATTTCAAAATTTGCAGTTTTTGATGTCATTTTCTTCTTGGTTTGAGGGAGCGGTAATTCAAGTTAGAATAATTCAAGGAAATAAGTTTAAATGAAGTGCAGTAAAAAACGTGTTGTAATTTAATTATAATTAAGTCATGTGGTGTCCAATCAGGTTTGTTTATTTATCTATGTAATGAAGCTTGATAAAAATGCGCCGCTAGGAAGGCATTTTTATTCACTTCTGACAAGCAATAAATGTATTGCATAATCTCATCTTAAGAGCTGAAAGTTAAATATGAGAAGAGGCGAAAAGTAGTAATAGTAATACGCACTCATAGTAACCGAATTCAACTAAGAAATGCAGAACGCTTTGCAGCACAAAGATAAAGGTAAACGATATGAGCAAAGACCAAGTTTCGGTCCTAGGATTAACTTATTTTCTGTTTTCAGTAACTGACTGACATTTTTGTAGCCATGTTATTTTAACTTTTACTGGACATTGTCTATATTTATGTCGGTTTCAATTTTAGTAGATACATTTCTGTTTTCTGTTGTTTAAAAAGTCAATGACCCAGGATACAGTAATCGGTGGATACGGTAATAATCATATAAATTATTTCTGCAGTAAAAATTGTTTCCAAAAAAAGGCATATTTTTGCTACAACTTATATTCGTGAACAGCCAGAAGTATACCACGTTTCCAAAGCTAAAAGTATTTTAAAATATGAATGTAACCATTAACGAAATTGGGAAAAAAATATTAGAAAATTTCATTAGTGTCTAATAAGGGTTTTTAAAGTAAATATTATAATAAAATGCTAACTTTTATGTTTTTACAAAGAAACATAAATGGTCAGACATTAACGCACTGCCAATTGAAGTTCTCACTTTGAGGTTGAATAAAAATTTGAAAGCTATTTCTGCTTTTCAATACTGAACGTGAGTTAAATGACGGTATTGCAACTTTCTACGTTCAATTAAAAAATCTGATTAATTGAAACATTTCTTTCAATTGTATTCAAATTGAAACAAAAATTCAAATTTAAGTGCATATGAAGTATAAAACATTTCGAATGAAAAAATGATCGCAAGGGACAGTTTCTCTGCATACGAATATCAGAATTAAAAGTTTTTGCCAGAATTCAGCGACATTTTGAGTGCATCATTCTGGGAAATGCTTTAGAATTTCAGCCTTTAATTTGTTTCAGTATTCAGTTTGTTAATGCAAGTAATATAAGCAATTAAATATTAATTTTAACACGAAGGATACAATTAATACAAATAATGAAGTAAAAAAGAACATTTTGGGGTCTCATGTGAAGTAATGAAAAATAAATTTTTAACTATATGCTAAAAAAACTTAAATTCGCGTTTAACATCTTTGTACTGTGTACCTACTCATTTTACATTATCATAACATGGTATGAAAATATAAGCTGATCAGGAAGTTCGATGTCAATAATAACACATTTTGCCAAACTTTTCAGAAAGGAATATCAAGGACCATATGTCGCCCGTGGACTGTTCGTTTAGCTACCATTGACATATAGGATAGACTGATAAGATTGTGTGGAGAATGGAACATTTTTTGTGCATATTATACTCATGAATCCAGCTAGTATTACTTAATTCAAATTTAATTTTGATTATTTATTACTAGTAAATTGATAGTACTTACATGATGTAAACACCCAATAGAAAGACTGTGATGTGGTGTTTCCGATATGGGAAAGTACTATTATCATTCAAGAACGAGAAATACATTATTTACTTAAAGGACACCTACGGAAAGATAAATATGGTTGAAAACGGCACAAGGGAAACGCTAAGAAAAACCGAGGTCAACCAGGAGAATCTCCCTTAGTAAACCCAGAGGAAGCAATGTTATCAAGGAAAAATCAAAAACAAGCGTAAGAACCATCTGAGAGTTTCTTTGCTATAAATATCTGCCCTTTTACCGTTCTTCGCAGTGAATATTAATCAGTTTCCCCTAGGAAATCCTACAAGAAAGCATTTTTGCTCATAGATAGATAGCACTGGCATGTTTTGCTAATCGATTAAAACAAACGGAACATTTTCCTCAAAGAAAAGACAAAGATAAAAGACTGTTTAATGCGCTTTAAAGTTTAAGATTTCTCTTATTCTGGTCACTGTATGTTTCAGTATTCTGTATTTATTTAACATCCGATCAAATATATTTGTAAAAAGCTGTTAAAAAAGAAAGTTACTTTAGTTTCGAATAGAACAATTTGTTTTTTGAGTGCAAATTCTTAGCTTTTGTCGTACCGATAATTAAAAAAAATCTGTTTCCATCAATGAGAAAAAATCTCCATTGCGTCTAAAAGACATTAAGAATCTGAATAAGGATTTTTACTCAAAACTAAATTTTGCACATCATAAAGCGCTCTTCCCTGTTTCAAAGATTGTAAACCTTGCTTAAATTAATCTGCTCTTAATCCGAACTTTCGCATGAAGCTAATTAAGTTATACAAAGTTAACGTCAACTAACGTTAAACGAAGATAATTTGCACCCACCTCTTTCGACAAAATGTTAAGAGATTTTCCTCAAATATTCACATACAAATTCTCCAATATATGAAATGCAAATATTAACCATTGAAAAATTATTTACTAAAACTGCAGGCAGACAAAAAGTGTATCATTTTTTCAAATTTTGTTTAACGCTCGTTATATTTGCATATTTACGTGCTTATAAATGCTTCTTGTTGAGCTCTACAGCATGGTATAGGCCAAGGCTGCCTCTCCAAGTTTTCTCTATCTCACCCTATCCGGCGCACAGCTTCCCATCGGTTTACCCCTATCAATTTCAAATTCTTTTCCATACTATCCAGTCATCTAGTGGGTGATCTTCCTTTTCGAAGCTCTCCGTGTATTTTTCGAGAAGGTTATCCTTTTAGTAGGAAATGCATCATCATATCTATAAATATGGCCTAGCTATCCAACATGAGATGCCTTTATAAGTTTGATAATATCATGTTTATTATATTTCCTATAAATTATATAATATTCTTCACAGTTAATTTTGCCTCAGTGGCCTAAAATGTTTCCTTAAAATTTTGTTTCAATAATCAGCAGTTGATCTTCCTCTGTCCTGTTAAGTGTCCAGCATCAGCTTCCATACAGGGGCACAGATCTAATCAAAGTCTTATATAACCTCATTTTGGTTTTTATACCAAATAATTTGCATCTAAGCTGTGGTTTCTAAGTCCATAAAAACATGTTGGCCATAGATATCCTGTTTTAATTTCAGTTTTAATCTCATTGCAGTTTTTAATCATTGTACCCAGATATTTAAATTGTTTAACAGTCTCAAAAGTATAATTGTTGACCTTTAAAGGGGGTAGGGCCATGACTTTTATTTGTTACGATTTTAAATTTTGTCTTATCCTCATTGATGGTCAGACTCATCTCAAAAAGTAGCAGTTGAATTGTTCTTTGTAGAGCAGTTCCACTTGTGCTTAATTGAGAGCCTCGCACGTCCTTTTCCAGGGCTTATAAATACTACTGCAATTATTACGCATCACAGTTTCGCCAATTCGCCTTCCTGTTAGGAACGTGTCGCTCAGCCTCTGCTAGTATTCTCTGTTACTCAAGATATAATTAGGTATCTATAACTGTGAAGTGCATTTAGCACATCTAGTGTTTTACCTGTTAAGAAGATATGTGTTAAAAAATTCGTCATCCAGAAATAAATTATATTTAACTGACAACCTGGTACTGCTTCTTCCGTCCACTACACCGAAATTTCCAATTATCTACGCAACAGTGTTTCTTAGCCATGACTAAAAAGTGATATGTGTCAATGTTCTATCGACGTATCAACGAAATCATTGTATGTGTATGCTCTTGTCTCACAGCGCCCTCATCTAAACGGCGCTTTTTACATCATCTTACTGTGCATAAGATTAAAAATATGAAAGCAAACTTCTAAATTTAATTGGCTATAACCTCTTTTATTTATTATTTAATTTGGGGACTTCCTTTCTCTTTCTTAAAAACAGCGCTGCAAGTCTAAATTGCGTCATTCAAATTAATCATGCTATCTTACGTAACCTTTAATGCAGATATCTCTTGTCCAATCAAAATAATTGTAAGCCAAAACTTTTTGACTCCCTTCCTTCTTCCTCTGTATTACTACTGCGACACTCTTTCTCTTTTCGCTTACGCTTTCAGCCTGTTCAAGCGCTGCTGCAATCATCTACGTTCGCTGCTATCGCTATAGTATCAAAATTGTTCTGGAAATAGACATGATTGGAGTGCCAAGTGAATTGTGGCCGCCAATGTGAATTTAAATAAATATGGAATTTATATATACATTCACATCTATACACTCATATATGAATTATACATACTCAAATAAAGAATTTGAAATAAATATTGATTTACATGAATTATAAGAATATTCACAAATATTAATGAAGGCAAATAACGTGAATAATCAAAAACGTACTTTTGAGAAATGTACAGAAACTAAGAGATTTTTTAAAAAATTTATATTTTTCTGAAATTAAAATATTTAACCGTATCTACCTAGAGTTACATAAAATGGTTCCAAAGCACTAAGGATACGCATCTTAAGGCTTTATTTTTTTATTGGTTGCTATCTGCCTTTTAAAATCTTTTCCTGCTAATTTTACGGCTTGTGATAGTAATTTGCGCCGATATTAAATACTTAATCACTTCATCTTAAACAGGTTGTTAACAACTCAAAGTGCTTTCTCTTTCGTAATTTAATTTTATCATTTTACATGTTGTTCCTTACCAAGAAAGACTACAATGAAAAACTGTTGCTACAATGTCACTAAAAACTCGTTCATTGTAATAGCTTTATATTAGTTTAATTTATATTATGGGATTTACAGAAACTAATGAAATATTAAAAAGTTAATTCACCTTTTCAGTACTGTTTGAGTTTCTGAAAGCTAAGGAAAAAATTAGATCATGAAAAAGTAAGTATTAAAAAATTCGGCATAAGTTTCATCATTTTATCTCTAAGGCAAATAATTAAATTTTATAAATTAGGTAAGTCAGGAAATAACTCTTAATTAAATTACGTTTAAAACACACAGGTACATTTAAAGCGCTTGATTAATTTATAAAAAGAAAGATTCGCTACAAATGTGAAGTAAATCGTAAAAGAAGATAATATTTTTGATAGCTGAGTTGGTACAAAATGCTAGGTACACCAAACGTCAAAATTCCAATTTCAAATCAGAATTGAATTGAAATGTTACCTATTTTATTTCATCAAAAATCAGCTAAGACTTAAGTCCTATAAGCCTTTCTCCCAATTTTAAGTCTGGATTTGCGTATTCAGAGTTATTTTTTGCTTGGGAGAGTAAGAAAAAAATGGTCGATAAGAAAAATGTGGGTGAACAAAATGACGTACACGAAATCTTCCCGATGCTTGATAGATAAACTCCATACCGCAGCTCCGTTTCAACTTTCATTCCAGAGTAAATATAGCTGACGTTTTAGTAAACACGCATAAGAGCGGCATGTAATGCAGGAACTTGGAAGACAGTTGTCATTCATCCCCTTTTTCATCTGCGCTTTTAGAAAAGGCAAAATTAAAGCAAAAATTTGAAGAAAATATATTTTCTGCTTCATGCTTAACTGAAAACTAATGCACTTTAGAACCCAGAGCAGAGGAATTTTTTGAAATGTGTGATCAACTGTGATTGATTTTTGTCAAGGTACGCAGATGTTTTTACCCTTCTCGCACAGTCATTGGCAGAATATATAAAACATTCGTGATTTGCTAAATAATGCACAGCGCAATTATATTTCTACATCACCCAGCAGCCTTTCGGCCCAGCTAACCTATAAGGAATTGAAATGAGCAATCTTGTTTACATTAATCTAAGCTCTGTGCATGCCTCAATATAAAGTTGCCACCGCAGGTAAGTAATTAGGAACTGTAAACACTAGATGAGAGGTTCTCAACGACGGGGGGATCTCTACCTTGGGGGTATTTCATAGTTTATAGGAGAATGAGGTCAGCCTTTTTTTAATTGCTAAGTATTTAGTTTATGACTAAAACTAAAAATTTTTAGATTTATCAACATTTTCTATAGTTTTTGTTGTTTAATTTATGAAACAAGTTAAAAAATCAATAAAAATAGATATAAAAAGGGAGAAATTATCGTTTAAAAATCTGAAAGGTTTCAGATTTTAAATTACGTCCGAAGGGGCCCTTTTTTAACGCTTTGTGTGTTACCTTTAAATATCATATTCTACGTACTCCAACCAAAAAATTCAGTTCAACAGCAATATCACAAAATAATTTTAAAATGAGCCTATCTTTAGAATTTCCGATACAGAGTCTTGCTACGCTGGAGATAAAAATGTGTTTTTTTTTTCTTCCCGTACAGTATTGCCAGTGCTCGCTTTGAAATAGTTTAGTTTTTTAATGAAAAATTCGTCGAAATGTTACAAAATATGAAATCGATAATAAAACAAATTTCAAATTTAAATTAGGAATTCCACTTGCACATATTCTATGGAAGATTACGTTATTCAAATTTTGGTGGCTCTAGGCACCGTTGTTTTATCACAATGCCAGAAACATACATATATTCATGCAGATTATTCATTATTTAATTTCTTTAAATGTAATACAGGTCGATAATATTTGGTGGCAACAATCTGAAAAGTGATTCACCGTTCATAGTTTTCAACGCAAAATGCCAAAATGAAATTAATAGTCCTTCAGGGCAAATTGCCCCTTTGGACAAATAATTTAAATTTAAATAAATGTTCGAATGTATTTTTCGAATTTTGGAAGGAAGGAGAATGACCTTATAACAATGGTTAAAGTAGTGAATGGGGTAAAACAGGTTGAGAACCGTTGTACTAGATGAAAGCTATAGTCTACGAGAACGACATAGTTTTTGGTGGGTACAATTTTCTATTAATATGTGGTTGATTACTACTGATTTGGGCACATATGGACAGTAGAATTTTCCTCTTCATTAATGGCTGGCCTAATTAACCAAAGTTTCATTTTAAAGCTTGTAAGGTTTTTAAATGGGAAGTACTTAACATATTGGTTAGAATTGTCTCTTATTAATTGTAGCTAAAGAAGCAATCTATTAATAATAATATTAAGAATTAGGTGCATTTCTTTAAAATCAGTAAGTTTGTTACAGAGACAAAAAACATATTTTTATGATTTGAACGCTGAAGTAAAACTGCGGTGGGAATAGAAAGTCTTTTAGAGAATTGGCGATTTGCCAGAATGAGTGGATGTTTGACATAATAGGAAAAAGGCAATGATCGGCGATTTGGAAATATAACTTAGTGCAAACTGGAAAAAAAAAAAAAAATTAATCTTTTAGACGTCTCTAACATAAAAAAAATAATTTGTCGAAATTTGATAAAGATGTTAGTAAAACTTAAAAAGATTTATAATTAAACTTCGATAAAAGAAATAAAAAAGGTAATTAAAAATTAAAAGAAAAAAAAACTTATAAGCATATTTTCTTTTCCAGCCCAACTAACAGAAATTTATTTTCGTTTTGAAATGAAACAGCAAAACGCATCATATCAACCTCATCACGTCCTGTAATGAAAATACTTTAAGCCCCTCTTTTTTTATAGCAGCCATTTTTATTTTGTAAATGCAAGCATCCTCCGTGAACTACAGTAACCGCTTCAGATGCGATGGTGTTTAGGATATGCCACAGCGGGCAAATAACATGATATAAGTAGAGATACCACGTTTTTATAGGTTTTCGCTTCGGGTGGTATTTTAATGATCATAGAAGGGCCATTAACTTTTCGACATAAAACAACAGTTGTAAATGTTAGGATTATGTTTTGTTCTGAAAATGTTAGATATTTATTATATGTTGCTGTGAGGAAGACAAAAGAGGACATGATTATTTTTCCTTATATAGATTCTCCATTTTTGTCGTTTTCATGCAGGTTGATTCTAATAATAACGTAATAATTCTAATAATAACGTAATAATAACGTAAGTTATAACAAGGACAAAAGATTGCTCTGTTTGTGTTGGAACACGATGTGAAAATATGTTAAGATCACACTTCAGTTACAACGTAATGTATATAACATAGACTAATTGAAAAGTTCGACTTTCTCAAACAGCATCGTTATTTTAAAGATTATTATAATGAGCACATCCATCTTTAAGATAATTAGAAAACAGAGAATTGTTCACCTAAACAACCTGGTTTCAACCGATCTTATTGAAAAAAGGTTAAGTTAATAAAGGCTTATTAGGGTAAGGTAGATAAAAGGGGATAATTCTTTCACTTTTTGAATTAGTTATCATTTACCATATATTTATTCATATATCGTAAGAAAGAGGTAGTTAAGAAACTTCACAACAGTCATCGTTATTAAAGGAAGCATTATTATTATATTATCGAACAATAAGTATTTTAATAATTTTTATTGTTAACATAAATAAGTTGTAAAATGAAAACGACGAAACAATAATATACTAAATCAGATTAATTTTTAGTCTTTGAATACAGTTATCAGTAAAATGTAGGTGTCAACTGTAGTTGCACTGATTTCTGCATGATGAATTCTCGCAACACTTCGATGAATACAGTTGATCTACGTTTCCTGTGCATGTACATTTCTGTGTTGATGCAAAATATTTCACTCTAATCACATTTATGATTGCACATTTATTGTGCCCTAAGTTCTGATTCATTCGTGAAAAGATACGTTTTTTCTGGAATGTTTTTCACTGCGCCAGAAATCTGGGAATAAAATCTCGCAAACTACAGTTTAACCTGTTTACGTGGTAATAATAAATAATGTTTACGTGGTAAACATTATTTTACATCTTACGAATTTTAATAATTAAATATGGGCAGCTTAAAGGGCCATGAACTACTTTTAGAATATTAAAAAAGCTTCAGTTCAGCTTCTTCCAATTCCAAAAAGCTTCAGTTCTTCCAATAATTATAATAATTTTATTTATTATTTGCTGAGAGTAGAGTTGCTCTTCCAAGCTACTCTTGCTCTTCGTGTGCGTTTTGATACTCCTTTAATATTTCTTCTCGATTCTTGCAAATGCCTTAGTGTTAATTGGCACTGTTCTGCTCCCAAATTGAAGTAATGCTTTATTAAGAAATTTCGTCAATATTCATAGAACCCGATGCAGATTATATTTAATTCAGGATTCGCGAACAGAAGGAATCATCTTTTTTCCATATTAACAATCAAATTTTCTTTCTTTGTCATTTATCTTTCCTTGTCATCCTCTTTAATATGCTCCAAATCCTTTTTGCTGTCAATGTTTTTAAAAATATTGTTAGTGGAATAAATCTAATCTATACTTTGATTCTGTTCCAAAGAGAGTTGTTTCCTGACTTCGTTTGATGTTTGCCAACCTTTACTTCCACTGCCGACCATCCAAGCATGTAACATATTTTCGATGTCCTGCTTGCAGCGTTCTATACCTCGGAATTGTGAATGCTAAGGTCTTCCATATACATACAATCAGGCTTTATAGATGAAAGTTCCATGATAACACTAGCTGTAAATTTACGCCAATTATCGCTCTGTAATAATGTGAGGTTCATTTGAATCTAATAGCACCTTAAGCAGATCCAATGTAACTTCAGCAGCACGCTTTGGCAATATGCAAATAGCATTTTATCTTATCCACCATGTCCAGTGGCACAATAATACTGAAAAGCGTGTCAAAATATTCCTTTAAAGGAATTATTACAGCGACAAAGTCCTCGTTATTTCTCTTTTGTTTTTAAAAGTCCTTGTTTTCATCTACATTCATTGTGTGGCACTTTTAAATTTAATTCTTTCTTATCTGAGTAACTAATAACTAACTCAAAAATCTACTAAGACATGCAATGAAAGAATAATCTCTTGTTATTTGGATGCTTTTTAATAAACCTTCTCTACCGTGGATTATTGCAAGAAGCGTAGATAAAATCAGGCTCTTTGAGCAAACAATTGCACAGTTTCTAATTAGTGTAAATATGTATAGGCTCATTACATTAAGTCTAAGAAATGTAACGCTGCTTAGAAATTGCTAGATAATTTTCTAATTAGTCGGGCGCGTTGCAAAATGACTGCACTCTTTGCAATGAGTTAGATTTTTGAATTAGTCTGTGTCATATATACGATAAAGCACCAAAACGTGCGTCAGACAATACGAGTCAATATTAGCGAAAATTCGAGGAATTAAGAGAGCTGAGTGTTAAAATAATTTAATTCTTAACATAGTCATCGTATCATGTGACACATATTTGCCTCTTTACGTACTTTTTAATTTAAGAAGAGAAAAATGCTTAAGGTTGTAAGATTTATCCTACGTTTTTAACAGTTATCTTTAGTTAAAGCTAGTTTCTTGTCCCTCCTAATTTCAGCTTACAGTTTCCTACCAGAATGTGTTTTTACAATCACGTTTAATGCAAATGAATAACAGCGGTATTTAAGTCGAAGTTCCACCAACTTCGTTAGAGAGCCAGTGTTTTTGACTAGTGTGCTTTCGCCTTTTGGCTACACTCTCTCTAAGCTATTACTACGCTCGGTCATATCTCAGGCCCTTGATAGCTTCGCCAGCTTAGTTGATATTTAGGGGCCAACTACTTAGAAATTTCTTGATAGCTTCGGCTATATCTTTTAGTTAAGCTTTAGTTAAGTTTCATTTCTTATTACTTTTAGTTCAAGCCCAAGTGGAGGCTTTGCTGTACGTCCTGAGAAAGGGACCATCTGTTAAATTCTTATTTTGAGAAATAAAGAGTAATTAATGAGTTTTACGTATCTGTTTCTGACATAAAGCGATTATTCGCTTAAGTATTCACGAGGTTCCTACACACTTAGCTGTTAGATAAAAAGGTGGAACCCAACAAGTTTTTTTTTTTTTTTTTTTTTTTTTTTTGAAGGTGTGAATGCAATATTTTCTGAATTATTTCCCCATTTGTTTCTACTTCATATTTTGTCTTCCGCTATCTGAATCGCTAATCATGGATGGACTCATATTTCATCTCTAGTGACGTTACTCTCCGGAATTTTGCTATCTGACAAATATCGTTGCAAAAAATGTGTTGCATAATGCATTATTCAGACCTAACTATAGCGAATATTTGGTCTTTTGGTGATTTTAGATAGAATAACACTTCGATTTTCTGTACTTGCAGAAACACGTAAACATGCAACAGAAGTGTCTGCATTTTCTTCACAATTTTCTGGAATCTCGTTTAATTTATCTTTCAGTGTGAAGCATATATCATAGAAGAAACAGTTTTAAGATACTAATAAAGATAAATAAATATTTTCCGCCATTAACCTGTAGATAGCGGTTTTAAGGAGTATTATCTGCAGAAGAATTCACTGACAATTTCAAAATTATTTAATCCCTTTGTAATATTTTACAACATAAAAATGTTTTAACTTAAGAATTTTTTTTTTTTTTACCTAATTTGTTCATACCTTACTACGCGTGATTATCCAAAAAGCAAAACTGTAAATAATTTAAATTTTTAAAACTTTTTCTAAGAATATTCGATTTGATGAAATTTTTCTAGGTGACATTCTGCCATTTTATAGCGATTAGTAGTTTTTAATATGTCAGAACAGAGTATAGTAAATATTGCTGAAACTTATTTTTATCCTAAAGCACAAATTATTCTTATGCTTTTATTAAGGATGGAATATTTAGTTTTTTTTGTGAATCAATTTACGAAGTAATGCAAAGTCGAGGGGGATTTAATTTTCTTTATTTATGAGTAGGGTTTCCTGACGTTCAAGATTATCCCTGACAGTCGAGGAATTATAATTACATCCGGGATTTTGAGGAGGATTCAAAAATGGTCTGGATTTTAAAATGAGACTGATTGTATATATAGCTAATTAGCTTCGATACTAAATGCATCAGCTTTAGCACAAGAAAATTTTCGTACTATGTACAATGTTTGGTCTTCAGAAAGAAGCAAATTACACGGGTTAACACTTAAAAAATATTTAAACTTGAAAAAGAATTTCAAAAATAATGTAGTGATTTTTAAGAATGCATAAAATCCCACAGAGAGCTTATATTGATAGCTATGAATAATAATTTATATTGATAGCTATAAATATAATTGATAGCTATAAATAATAGCTGTTAAAATACGCAAATATGGAACAAATTCAAGGATCCCAGGCATTCACCTCATTTTCAGAGTAGAAATGCTGTAAAAAGTATACAGTTTACCTTTCAGTATCTTGAATATTTTGTTGTCGGTGATGCATAATTTTCTGTTAGTTCTTCATAAGAACTTTTATCAGCCATACATGCTTGTGTAACATACATGTAATAGGTTTGGTATTTTTGAAATTAAATTTTTAATTAATTCTTCAATTAAATAAAAATTTATTTGTGTTATGGACACGAGCAACCGCAGAATATGTTCATGGGAGAACTGGAGACGAATAAATACATGAGTAAGTTTTTATTTAATCGTTTAGTTGAGGATTTACAAGTAAATCATAGAGCCAAGTATTGCATCAATAAAAACATATATAGTGCACTCTAGATTATCGAGGTAAGATAATTCAGTTTGAAAATTACCTGTGCGTACTAGTGCCTACGCACGCACACTTAACGCTGTGCTTGAGGGTATGTAAAAACCAAACACGCGCGAGTCTGAGCATGGAGAAAAATTATTCCTAATACAGAAAGTGGAGACATATTTGACTAAAAGAAATCCTGGCAATAACTAAGATTGTATCAAAAATTCTAAAAATGTAATGTTCTTAAAAAATGTTGATTGGGAAAACATAGAGCCTCGGTTCGACGGCGATTCGAATAACCTGGAGATTTAGTGCTTAAGTGATGCGAATATATCGTTTCTCATGTCGCAGAAATAAAAGAGAGTAGAAAGTAATAATGAAAATACAAGCGAAGAAGACACTTGAAAATCACATGAGTCTCGAGATAGCAATGGCTTTGGTTTAAATTATATTCGACTTCGTCGACCAAAAGCGATTCGATTACAATGATAAAACAGAACTTTAAAAAATACGCAGTGAAATCCGACAAATATTTAAAGATTTTCAAAAACAAAGTAAAATTGATGATTTTAACTTCCTTGTACGAAGTAAAAGAAGAATTGTAATCTCAAGATTTTCGGCTATCATGTTTCAAAGGAAATACTCAATTTTAACGTTCTCAGATCCATTTTGCTATTTTTTTGAATGACGTCTGTACTTACGGACAGAAAAAAGAAGTATTTTTTCCAAAACGGACTTTAAAATGTATTTAAAATGGATCAGAAATGGATTTTTTTGTGACATCTGTACATACGTACTTATGTTTGTATATACATTGCATAACTCAAAAACGATTAGCAGAACGTTGAAATTTTATGTATGGGACTGCTATCAACTAGTTAGCACATCCCTTTTTTTATTGCAACTGGTAGTATCAAACACACACACACATATATGCGTATACATACACATACGTATATATTCACGCCTTACCCTGGCTTTTATTTTTGGAGTCGTATACTTCCAATTACAGAAGAGTTTTAAATGAAAATATTCATATTTTGGCAATGCCTATTTAAAAATAGAAATTAATTTTCGACAAATAGCGAAATATACCTTTTAATGCGGCCTATAGATTCCTATACTTATGTTTGGAAAAGTTTTATACTCGTCACGAAAAAAAAAAAAAAAAAAAAAAAAAAAAAAAAAAAAAGATATTTGTTGCCCGTATGACAAAAACTGACTGTGATACTTAATTTCAAAATTTGCAATTTTTTATGTTACTTTCTACATGCCTGGAGGAATCAGTTAATTAAGTTAGAATAATTCAAAGAAATAATTTTAAATAAAGTACAACAAAAAATACGTATACTTGAATAGGTTGCACATGGAAGTCTTTGTTTCCACTTCAGTTTTTTTAAGAAGTAATTACATATATGTGTGAAAACTGATGTTTAGATCAGCGATGCCCAACCCGTAGATCGCAGAAAACGTCGAATTCCAGAAATAACACACACTCGAAGGTGCATCTGATCAAAGCACTCTTAAGATAGATCTTTTTACGGGTCTTTTGAACCGACACGCTATTTTAAACTGAGCGAAAATATTTCACTCCAGATTGCTATTATTATTATAATACCAAGCTACTAAAAACCATTTAACTGAAAATTAAACTTCCCCTTCTAAAACTTGCGTCTACAGCAACAGGGTCCCACCAGCGGCTCACCTTCGGCTCGTCGCTGAACACTGGTAGCTCGGTCCGAGGTTCGAATCCCGCGAACGTGTTAGCTGCATGGGCGTTTTAGTGGTTTTCCCCCCATGTGTAACATGCATACAAGTCAGTTTTCTTTAGGAAGTCTTCCACGAGGCATCCCTCCCCTTAAGCAGATAGCCGTAATTAACCAAACCAAACCTATAACAACAGACAGCGCACCTGCCATGATTGGTTCTGCTGTTGGTTTCATCACATTACGTAAAAATGATGTTGACTTTCCAAACCCTTTTAACTACTACTGCATGAGAATCAGCAAGCATGAGTACAAAAGTTTTATATTATGAACACGTAATGCAAGTTTTTCGAAAAATTTTAAATTCTATTCTTGCCAGACCACTTCAGAATGGATTGTTGAAAGTATTGACAGATAAACTTGATGCTCAGTATGGAACTTAAAGATTACATTCTGAAATTCAAATGTCTTAGTAAGGAAACAGTTCTACAACGATTTTTAGACCTTTTTTCTAGATATAGGGCAATTTTTTAGAATCAAGATAATGTTTTTCTTTCCTTCACCGGCGGGGTGCACTAGTCATTATAGGCGTTGGCCGCTACTAAGGACGAAACTGGTGGTCACATTATTATGGAGGCACCTAATAGGTGGGCTATCGTTGCCTCCTGTGAAGGGACAGACAATTTACATCCATGCCTTCTCCAGGATTCGAACCTGAAACTTTCGTTACGGCAGTCAGAGTCACTAACCACTCTCATGTCTGAGCTGAAGAATCCAGAAACAAAAACTTAGGAAATTCATTATCCGAATTAAGGTCATAAATACCAAAACAAATAAAGTAAATCTTAAATTTCGGAGCAAAGAAAAGGCTATTATTGAGTCAACAGGAAGTATAAATGCATTTAAATCACAATTAAATTTGTGAAAAATATATAGCTTTTTCCACAAATGAAAGGAATGTAACTTTTGAATTTACAAAACTGCAGAAACACATAAAAAAAAAAGTAAAAAATTTGAAACAGTTAAATATTTTGAAAATCTCTTCGAACTTAAAAGTAATTTCGAAATTAGATTCTTTGATTTTAGTAAAATTCAGCCCATTATATTTCATTCATTTCATATCCATTTGTTGATACTAATACACTCTTTTGTAAAAAAAAAATCGAAGCACCATGAAAGAAGTGTTTGTTTTTGATGAAACTGAATATGTGTATAGCTCATACACGGATAATAAAATGATTAAAAAATCAAGGTCATAGTACCTGTTCACGGCTCACAATCACCTATTGAGTGTTCAAATTAGTAGTTGGTCGAACTGTCCCTGGCGACAACGCATGCTTGAATTCGTCAAGATAAGGAGTGTTAGAGGTTCCTAATGTTATCCTGCGACATATTCTGCCAGACATTCATCAGTTGCCGCTCCAGATCTGCGATATTTTGTGGTGCTCGAATCTGGCGGCCTATCATGCCCCATACATACTCTATTGGCGAAAGGTCTGGTGACCTTGCTGGCCAAGGAAGAGTATCAACCGCACGGAGACAGTTCAGAGATATGCGAGCAATATGTTGCCTAGCATTATCTTGTTGGAAAAGTGCCCCAGGATGACGTGCCATGAAGGGTAATGCAACCGGCCGCAGGATGGTATCAGCATATCGTTGAGCTGTTAAAGATGCACGGAGGATGACTAAAGATGACCTGCTGTCATAAGAAATAGCGCCCCACACCATCACACCAGGGGTTATGGCTGTATGCGTTTGTAAAACAAAGGCTGATTGGGAACGCTGGCCCCGTCCTCTCCAGATACAAACACGGTGGTCATCTGCTTCAAGAGTGAAGCGAGATTCGTCGCTGAACACTATACGTTCCAGTCTGATGGCAGCCATGATGATCGACTGCGACACCACTCCAGACGACTCTGCCAATGTTGTGGGTCAAAGGCAAGCGCCTTAAAGGCCTCTGTGAACGTAACCCCGCCTCAGACAAGCGCTGTGAGATGGCGGACGGCACCACGGGATGTACAGACGTGGCTGTAGTGCGGAGAATAGTCGACAATGATACCGTTGGGGCGTTTCGGGCCTGGCGAACAATCATCCTATCTTGCCTCGCATTCGTGCTCCTTGGTTTTCCAGAGCTTTCATTTCGTCGGTAATTTCCCTGCAGGCAACCATTGCTGCTAACATCTTTGCACATCTGTGTCTGTACGCTGTTTGCAGTTTGAGTTAGTCAGGGTGTGCACGTTAATCGAGAAATCAACTGAAAACGTTTGCAGTTTTCTACAACTGTTCTAAGATATTCTTCTTTAGTCAAATAATTAGCATTTGAATGATTTTAATTCAATTATACATTTTTAATGACACTTGCAGCAAGAATCGTTGATTGGAGAAAATTAATTTTATCTTCAATTTATCTTCAGTTTACATGAAAAAGGAACGACAACTTTTAAAACTCTTTATTTCCATACCTAGAGAATTTTAGTTAAATTTAGAATTGAAAATTCTTTTATAAGAAATTGGATCCACGAACACTCGATAAATATAAATGCTGATTATTTAAATAAAGAAACACGTCTATTCGTGAAAACTTACAAGAACTCATGTTACATCAGCTTGTCAATGGAAGATTTTGATATTATTATGACATTATACTTACCCGTTTAATGAGACCTAATTCATTCAATCAAGATTCTACTAAACTTTCTTGTCTACTAATTTAAAATAAAAACAGTGCAAATAAAAATTCCATAAGTAAACTTGAAGTTACAGTCTAGCGCTTAAAAATTCCAAAAAGCTAAAAAAATTTACAAAATCTAAAATGAAAAAAGAATCATAAAATGAAATAGCAGTCTAATTCGAAGATGATTATTAAAGCATACGTTTATTAAAAAAGAGATTAGAGTTGGTTGCATAGAAAGAATTGCCAACTGTTTGTAAAAAGTCAGTATTTTCAATCAGTTGTGGGGTTTTATTTTATTTTCCTAATAGTTAATTTTATTTTAGAAACAGCCTTTCCTTGAAACTATCGTTTTCCAACCCATGAGTTTCGCGCATTACGCAAAGTAGAGTCGAAACTACTATTTAAGCTGGAGTCTGAGTTACTTCAGACTGAGGGTGTTCTGCTGTTCGACCATGTTGTTTCGCTACTAGTTAAAGCTTGCTACTACGGCCGTGCATATTATTGCCTGTTAATCTACGAGCTTCGACTAATTATTCAATTAAGGTTTTTACCGCCAAAAGTGTTTGATACTATAAGCACGATATGTTCCTTGTACGAACTGTTCTTGAGTTAAAAAAATGGGTTACCGTTCTTCGTGAGTTGTCACTGATACAATAGAACTTAGCGCAGGCCCGCGGGCCGACTCCGGCCCACCGAAAGGTTCTATCCGGCCCGCGGACAGAATTTTAATTTGCCGTCCCGAGGCAAATTAAAAGAAATATATATTTATATATTATATATCCATCTCTTTTAAAATTATATTATTTATTTCCTTCCTTTTTTTCAAAGGACTGAAGATTTTTTTTTACTTTCCCTATTTTTGTTCTACAAAACATAAATTGACGAAAATAGCAAGCACTGACAGCTTTTAATCAGTAAAGTGTTAAAAGCGGAAGTTCTTTATTAGTTATAGCTGTAGATTGGCCCCAATAAGCGTTATCTCTTTCTCTGGAAGAAGACATGTTGGAATCCAATATAGGTGAATTAGACCTCGCATGTGGCAGAATGCGCATTTTTTTTAAGCTCCAGCCAGCGGCTTTTCCTTTTATAATACTAAAAGTATTATTGATTGCGTATGAAAGATTACGGACATATAGCATCATTGTGAATAGTGGTGAAATTATTAAAAGTAGAGCGTAGCTAGTACTTGTTTGAGTTACTCGTAAAATATTTCAACCCCAAAATAGCTATTAAAAAAGTTGATTCAGAGTGCCGTGCTTTTAATGACGAATGGACCTGGAAATATTTTTTTACAGTTGTAAAAGATAAACCAGTGTGTCTCATCTGCAACGAAGCTGTAGCAGTCCTTTAAAAATTTCACATTTCCCTTCATTTCACATTTAAGCATAGGAATTCCGATTACGAAGCAATATCCGAATACTAAAGAAAACAAAATGCAGAAAGTCTTTGTAAAAAATTACCAGGCCGACAGTAAACAGCATCAAGAAGGTAAACAGTATCCAAGAAGCACATGCAAGTTACATTGTAGAAAACAATATTGCTAAAATAATAAAGCTCTCAGTGATGGGGAGTTCTTTGAAAAATGCATGCTCCAAGTTTGTGATGTTTTATGTTCAGACAAGAAAAATAGTTTTGGGATTGTAAGCTTCGAAAAACGGTGACTTCTAGAATCGAAGACATCGATAAAAATTTGACATTACAATTAGAGTCAAAGATTGGCCAGCTTAAATTTTGCTTCATAGCTATGGATGCAAGCACTGATATAAATGATACTGCTCAATTAGTATTATAAGCGGTGCTGATGATAACGTACCGAGGAAACCGACTATAAGAGGTCATGATGATAACTTACTGAGGAACTGGCGTGCATGCGCTCTTTAAAGGGAAATGCAACGGGATGGAATATTTTCGTGAATTTTAGAAAGGGCTTTTAACTTTGAAAGTGCCTATAACAGTGCCTATATGTAATATTACGACTGATGGTGAAGTAAATATGACAGGAAAAAAATCTTAATCTTGGATTAATCAAAACTATCCCGGGAACATCGCTGTTTTTCTACATTGTGTTATACATCAAGATGCTCTGTGTAAATCTGCATTGAATATGAAATCCGTGCTTGATGCACTCTTGAAGCTTGTAAATACTATTCGAACTCGTGGGCTTACTCACAAGCAATTTCGAGATTTTTTCAGTCCGTGCAATCTGAATACTCTGATGCACTGTGTTACACGAAAGTAAGGTGGATTAGTGCAGGATGTGTTTTCGAGCGAGTTTTGGCAGCTGAAAGACGACATTGTGTCGTTCTTGCATGAGAAAGAGTGTTCTGCGGAGTGAGAAATGTTAGAAGATACAGAATGGCTTTCGGACTTTGCATTTTTCAGAGATCTTCTTTGTCATATGAGAAACTTGAATGTCAAGATTCAAAGGAAAATTCAATTTATCGACGATATCTGGGCCCCTCTCAAAGCTTTTAAACTAAATCTGTTTGCTGGGCAGCTAGCTAAGAACGACTTGTCTCATTTCCCGACGTTAAATTCAACATCCTCAGTAAATAAAAAGAAGCTTAAGAATTATGAAGATGTCTTGAAAAAACTGCATTTTGAGTTCGAACGCAGATTTCAAAGTTTTAGTGCCATTCAAACAGAACTGGATATTTTTACCATGCCTTTCAACGTAAATTGTGAAGCAATGACGTCAGATTTGCATCTAGAATTAATTGAGTTGCAATCTAACAATCATCTCAAGCAGTTGTTTCTAAATATGCCAAAGTTAGAGTTTAACAAATCATTATCGAAAGTAAGTTTCCGAAATTTATTTATTTCAGAAGTAGACTGACAGATGAGCATTTAGCCTCGTTCCTTAGAATCAGTACATCTCACTTCGAACCTCAATATAAGGAACTTTTAAAAATTAAATCGCAGTTTTATTTCTCTCATTATCATATTTAAATTGTAATACTTGTATAAGGTTTTTAAAATTTTAGAAAAAATTATCTTTGCCCGCCAATTTTTTTTTCGATTTTTGGCACCGCGACCGAAAACGTTTGCTTATTCCTGATTTAGCGTATTGTCGTTTCACATTTCTAGTAGATTCTAGCTTCAAGTAACTTCAATTTAGATAGAATCATATACAGTTCATCATTTTGATATTGCTTAAGAATACGTTCGGCAAGGTTTGTACGATGATCTAATACCTTTTGTATCAAGCCACTATATACAACAATCTTTTTGATTTGTAAATTTAATATGTCATTTTCTGCGCAGATAAGACATTTTTTCTAAGATTGATATCTTTTCGATTATTAAATCGTGAACATCAGTCGAGAAAGTAATCACTAATTGCTTAACCGATTATGCAAAGTGTATTTATTAATGAAGGTAGAATATGTGATACGCCATTGTTATGTAGAGCTGGGGATTACAAACATTTAACATAACACACACACACACACACACACACACAAAAAAAAAAAAAAAAAAAAAAAAAAAAAAAAGAAAGAAAGACAGGAGAACGTGAAAATAGGAAGAAGAATAACTGAAATATAATAAATTGAATTGGACACTTAAAACAATAAGACCAGCTCGGAAGTTTTAAATCTTATTTTCTCCATATGAAACAATTTTAGCGACAATCAAAATGTAAAATTTCTGAATTTAAAGTAAAAATTAGATAAGAAATCTGAAATACCAAATCATTAAATAATATAAACCGTAGATATTAAAATTGCTAAATGTTTTTATTAAAGTTAATTAAACGACAGAGAAATTAATGTAGTTCAACCAACAATTTCCTCAAAGTAATTAACACTAGTAAAATAATACACTAATCTATTAGGTTAGCTATGTTTATATGAATACATAAATTATTCGATACTCTTAACCTAAATCTAGCCCTCAAGGCACAAAGAAAACTATTATGTTTCGCTGTAAATCATGTAAAATAAGAGATTAAAGACCAAGACAAAAGATCAAATTTGAGGGCAAGCAATTTATGCCTTTTTTCTTGACAGACCAGTTGGATCAATACAGACTCTGAAAAGGCAGTTTTTTTCTCTGAAAAGGAAGAAAACCTCTGAATAAGAAAAGTATATTTTGAACATTACATATCTTTTTGTTTCGTCGTAAACTAGAAAGTAGTTAACAATTACATCATATTTCCAGCAGCGAAGAATAATAGGAAGGAAAAGAATGTAGTTAAGAATGATCGCATTCTCTTGAACAAAAGTGCAAGCATCCATTATAATGTTCTTTTCGCTGACTGGTTACATTTAGGACAAGTTCATTGTTTCAAACCAACTTGTCGGAAACATCGGCTGTAACAAAGTAATTTATTACTTTGCTTCTGTTAAAATAGTTAAATCACTTCGTTTTTGCTAATAGTTGACCGCAGTAGTACATGAACATGAATCTATAAATGCTGATAAAATTACAGAATATGAGTTTCTGTTTTCGGTTATGAACTAAAATCTAAAAAAAAAAAAAAAGCTTTGCATTGTCAAGGGATGCTAGAATGATTGCACTGATATAATGGTTTGCATTCTAAGAGTTTGTTAGTGGCTTAAAAAAAATTGAAAGTGTATAAGATAACAAGCTTCACAATTACTTTAATTGTTTTCATAAATTTAAATTTTAAAAGATTTATTCTAGAATATTTAATGATTCATAAATTTAGTACTAATTTATACTGAGCAATGAACTTATGCTGAAAGATGAGATGAGACACATCTTGCTAAAGATAATTAATTACCCATATTTATTTGAGATTTTAATGAATCTTTTTAATAAAATCTAAAATAAAAAAAGACTTATTCTTATTAAAAGATAATTAGTTAACCTGATTTATTTAAGATGTTAATAAATCGTTTTAATAATTTTTTTTAAAATTAGATGCATTAAAAAATGTAAAAGTTACTAATGGCATGAGGCAAATTTATGTTTGCGATTATTTTTTATGATACAGATTAGTTACTAGAAATAAAATTGTGTGAAGATCTACACTCCAAAATAGTTATATATGATGACTTTATATATTAATATTGTAAAATAAAGGATACTGATGGTTTCAAGACTGTTCTATTCACACAAAGTGAAAATTAAAAATGACACACAAAGTGAAAATTAAAAATAAGAATGTAGTTTTATAAAATTTTCTATCAAACTGACAGATGAAATGATATTGTGTTTAGAAAAAATCATTTGTTAGCTCGGTCAGCAAACTACTTTTACGACTGCATTATTCAGTGGCTAAACAAATGTGTTATATTTCACTAGGATACATACTAACACCGATAGCATAAAAACAAGTGTGACCCATCATCTTTATTCTCCAGTTTATATTCTTGTGTCTGCTTTCTTTGCCTTAAACCAAAATTTCTTTTTAGAACAAAGATTTTCCTGAAACTTAGATATACGGACTTGTGACATCAGGTGCTCGAGACTTACTAAAAGCAAACCTCTACAAGTCTTCCCTTTCGTTATCGATCTTAGCCTTGCTTGCACTAATTGGCTAGAAGCGTTCTGTTCGCTCATGGACAGATTCAAATAATCAAATCACTTTTTTGAACGAATGAAAGCTGCTTCGTCGAAAACGAGCGGTAGCTCTTTAGAACACGGAGAGTTCAAGCACCGAGAACTCCTTTTGGAAGCGTGACAGGAAAGTTCGATTCCCATTTTAGGGAAGAAAAGCATGTTTATTCTCCTATGTTAAAAGTGATTTTAATTTTTAACATTTCTGGCTTTTCAAATATTTTTTTAATTCTAGAATTTCATAATTGTTTCTATGTAGAAAGGAGGTTTAGGGAATCATAAAATTACAGTTTTTTGTAAAAAGGAGAGAGCCTAAATTATGAGTCTAAGCAGTTAGCTGCTCGATTGAGTCAGTTCGTCCTATCCCCCTGCTCGTTCGATTTTTTCTGCTTTTAACTCCATCCTCGTTGACCGTTTTTGATTCACTCGTCATTCCCTACCATATTCAGGAAATTTATTGTTAATGAACTTTGAGTCATAAAAAAGAACCGGTTCAGTTCAACGACGGAACAGTTCTGATTTGATCCCATTAAAGAGCGATTTTTCCGAACACTAATAGTGGAGAATCGTGTAGTGCTATTACAAGAGAAAAATGCAATTTCAATAACTTATAATAAAAGAAAAATATCTCGATGAATGCTGAAGAGCTGTGTGCAGGAACTTAGGTAGTTTTCCCCAGCTTTCCATGTAATGTTTGGGGAATCACCAAGTACCATCACAGTATTAAGTAGACAAAATAATCGTGTATACAGTGGCGAAGGCACACTAAGGTTTTGAAAGAATTATAATTTGTATGGAACGAATTTTAGCGAGTTTCGCAAGATTTGCGAAACAGTAGATTGTTTGGAAGATCTAAAATAATGTGAAGCTCAATACTCACCTTCATACTGGTTTGTGTGGATTATATTAGTAGGCAACGAGAACAGGTTCAGTTTATTCTTCAGTTGCCAAAGATTTCACAAGAATTTTACCTTGGGATGTTACACACTATGCTGTTTTTTTAAATTTCTAGCATGAGTTATAGATAAATTCGTTCTTCCATAATAATTTTTTCAAGTTCTATAGACAATACGGTGAAACATAAGGAATTTAGTTAGGCTGAATTCTAAACATTGAAATGAATTCTCCACCGCAGACGTGGCCATTTCTACTAAATCATGCGACACAACAGCTTTGTCTATTGAGTGACGTGAACGCTTCTTTATTACACGGGATGGTAGGGAATAATTGACAGGTAATGGAGGGAGGGACATCTGATATCTAACTTAGATAAAAAGGTATATGTGTTACCGTAAAATATTGAAATTGGAGAATGTCGATTTTCACCGGAGAATGTCAACATTCACCAAATACGTCGGTGAAAGATCGAATATTGCATTACATTCTTGTACTTTCGGACCCTCACCGGTGTATGTCGACAATCACAGATATGCTCTGGTTATGTCGAAAAGAGAGGTTATAAAGTGTCATAAAAGTTTAAGTTGTTGCAATAGATAAGATTTAAATCACATAATTTAGTAAGTTTTTTATTACTATTATTGTATTTTCTCATTTAGAACGTACTGTATAATTAAGTAAGTTTTTAACTTCTATTATTTTCCTCTCTCATTTTGAATGTACTGTGTGTTTTAAATTCTTATGTTCTTAAGTTCTTATTTGAAGTCTCATGTGCGTTTTTTCGCGACTGAATTACGGAGAAGAAAATATGATATTCTTATATGTTCAGCATTCAGCATTAGTACATGGTGAATATCGACATTTACCGGTGTAAGTCAGAAATAAGAGAATTTGGAAAATATTTCGGACATACACCAAGCGACTATGTGAATGTTGACATTCACTGGTGAAAGTCGACATTCTTCAGATTTCGGTGTTTCACCGTAACATATACACCACACCTTTTCCTATCCAGAACAACTCCCAGGGTCAACAAGAGAGCTGTTTCGGGAGTTTATAAGTTTTGAGCAGAAATTTTTTTTTTATATAACTAAAAGTTTTACAATATTTACAATGGTACATTTTGCACCAAAAATAATGGGACAGTTCTATATCTCCCGCTTGAAATATAGAAAAAAACTGGGTATGTTATTCCGGGATATTTTCGTTGAAATACGATACCCGAAATTTTTCGTTATTACAGTACCTTCTGTACTTCGTACAAAGAAGTAAATTGGCAAAATATTAGAGGATGGTGTCGCTATACAGAATATAGTTAATTAATCATTTTATACGATTTATAATACAATAATATAAAATGAGTAGCTAAATCTATCACGCAACATGTTATTAATTATTCATTTTATAGTGCTTACATCTGTTTTGAATTTAGATCCTAATCTGTAGATGAAAGATATTTGTAGCATTTTTAATTTATTGACCGCCTGAACGATGTTTTATTTTACTGAGAAATAACACCTTCTGCAGTAATGTAGATGATGTTTGCTGCAGTTATCCATTTTAAATATCGTTTAATCTAGAGTTTGCTAATTATAAAGCACAATACATGCAAGGAAACGATAAAATCGACTTCTTTCCTTTTAGAAAACAATGTAGGGACATCAAGAAAGTTCCCACCGTTTCTGTGTTACTTCGATTTTCGAGTCCCGATTGTGCGTCATTATGCAAATTTTTAACGGGAAATTTTACAGCACCGCATTGGCCGTGACTTGAACGTATTTCTTCTCGTGTGATTTCTTAAATTCAATTTATCTTGCTTGCTTAGGCAAAATAGTACTTAAAACTGAGAAACACAATTTCCGATTCCTAACATTTTATCGCTTTAAAGTGGGGCAAAGATCTGTGGCTACAGTCTCTGGTATCAGGCAGTTTTGAAGAAGATGTATCTAAAGAATGAAAGATCTGAAATCACCAAATAATTATTTTCATAAGTGTAAATGCTTCTAATTACATCTTTACAATTATGGCTTAAGGCTTGATTTTGTATGAAAGTAAATTAGAATTTGAAAAATAATAACTAACGTGAACTGAATTTGGGGGAAGTTTTTAACATTAAAAGAAATAGACGCTTAAACTGATTTAGATTTCTTACGCTTCTTAATAAACTATTTTTAAAATCTTTCGCTATTTTCTTTAATTTGTTAATAACTCCAAGTTTCATTTTTTCATCTAGGAGATATTTATTATTTAGCAATGTGTTGAGTTTCTTGAGATGCTTTGAGTTCGAGTATACATATGATACTGCACAAAATGATGCCCACATGACGGCGAGAAAGGACAGAAAAAATAAAAAGTTCATGAAATCAGGTATTTCACAAATTAATACAGTAGCAAGTGTAGAAGCATTTTGATTAGAGCATTTTGTTGCTTTTATGGAATAAAAGTTAGCATAGACCTTTTTTAAAATTATATTGGTAGTGATGAAAAATCGAGTTTTAAATAATTTATTTTGGCTTAAAAGGTAAGTACATCGTTAAGTCTTCTGGATTTTCGATAAAACAAATTAGAATTAAAAAGATTTTGCTGACATTCAATGAGATGTTTTTTTTATGTATAATTTTATTTTCAAAATTACACTGCAATGAATTAAAGTTATCAACAAGAAGTGAAAAAAACATTATGTTAGTGGAAAAGGCACGCAGAACAATATTATGTAAAATACGAATCTGTTTTTCACAAACATGGCTTTGGAAAAACCTACATTGATTGGTTGAGTTGTAGATTTTACTCAAAAATCATAGTCTTCTAATATGCTGGAAAATAATTATATCTGAGATGCTACAATGTTTGCCATACATATGATAAATTTTGTATTTTCCAATACTGTAGCGCTGCTGTACCGTTTACCGCTGCAGTGAAAGTTTCTAAACCACACTTTTAATAACCCTATTTAAACACAGTTTCCTCATCATGAAGTTTCCGTGTTAAATATAAAATAATTCTTCTAAATGATATTTTACCTTTATATTTATAATTTTAAGTAGATGCACTTTGAAATTGTCAAAATTTATATTCAGAAGATGAATTACGTTGTTTTATGTTCTATCCTAAACCTGATATGATAAAATTAGCTTTTAGTAAATAAAAAAAGTGCTTAAATGTGTACTATAATTAGAAGGAGTGTTTCATAAAATTATTAAATGTATCATTATTCATAATAATTCTTCCAGTCTTGGTATAATATTATCTCATTCATTAATTACCTTTAATTTCCATTCATTCAATTTAAATTAAAATTTTTTTTAAAAGTTTCTCTCAATTATTACTTTATATATTTTATTTCATTATTATTTCAAGAATCAAAGTTGCTGATTGCTTTTCCTTACAGCCACGCATTTTTTATTTTATAGGTGTAAGTTGAATATTAAGGTCATAAAGCAAAATAATGTTCGTTATGTGGTAGACACCATTTATCATATTTAACGTGATTAGAGAAGCAGCAAAAGTAAGTCACAAAACTACTTTTTTCGAAGTTTTTTATTTATATATATATTTATTTTTTGGGTATTATTATACTTAGGTATTATTATACTTAATTATATTTAGCTTTGATTTTGATTTAAAAGTTTCTAGAGTTACATGAGATATATTTTCCATTTAAAAATAAAACAGTGTAAGCACTTGATAAAAACTGCGTTGTATTCACTATACAAAAAGTTATTTTAGAATAAACAAATAAAATGAAAGAATAAAGTAATACAAATAAATTACGACAAATGAAGAATTAAAGTGATATATTTCGTTGATGGAGACTGGACCAATTTCAGAATTGTAGCAAAGAAAATCGTACATTAAATTGAAGAAATATAATTTCTGAATAGTCAAATTATTGATAATATTAATATTAGTTATTATTTCATATTTTAATTTTTATTTTTAGCAGCTAATGCATATTTTACCAAATGTTTTCATGTAGAAATATATTACTTGGCCAATATTCGTTTCTTCTGGCTTTCCCTCTGCTTTCAGATTAACTCATTTCGAGTGTAGTTCAAGGGCCCCCACAAAGATCGATATCGACCCCAAGGGATCGATGGCGAACTTCTGGCAGTTGAAAATCACTTAAGAGCCATCTAAAAATTGTTATTACAGAAGTATATCAATAGAGTACGTTTAATCATGAGTGTTTTTCGCTTGACTATTCATAATATTTAGTGCAATGTTCTACAGAAGATAACGATAATAACAATACTGGCGAACAACCAGTTTTACGCAGAATAAGCAAAAGTTATTTTTTATGTTATTTGTGCATACTGATTATTGACAAACGCTTTTTTCTATAACCATCCAATGATTTTTAATAATGTCCATTGTTCGTGTATAAATGTTTCCTGATAATTTGTGTTTATGTTGAAATTTGAGTTATGTATCTATATATGGAAGTTTAAATTACTAGAAATACTTTTGAGTTTTTTTTTCATTATTTTTTATGAGAATTTCTCACATTTTTTTTCTGTTTTTGAAAATTCTTCTTCTGATTTCCATTAATCGTAACTATAAGCCAAGCTGCATTTTCTAACAATGAAAAAAATTTACCACAACTATTAGAGCGAAGGAAACACGTAAAAGTCTGAAACTCCTGTTATAAAAGATTCAGTGTAAGAAATATAAATGGAATATTCGATGACGTTCAAAAATAACTCTCATTCGTCTTTACCTCTAACAGATCTATATAAAGTATTACTGTTTCCTTTGCGAAGTGAACTTCCAAAACAAGAAAAATCAATGTAACTCAGAAACACATAGAAGGGTGGATTCTTGAATTCTGTGAAAGTTGAACGACTATAAGAATCTTCTAGATCATCTGCAGATTCTGAAGCATTATATCCAAGTTCATTGCGCATTAAGCTGTAATCTGTAAAAGATATCGTTACTGTAATGGGAAAAATCTGTTCAAATTTGCATACATCAAAAACCAATTTCGAGTTATCGCTATATCTGAAGTAAACGATAAAGTCTTAGAAAGGTTATAAAAATACCCTTTTTGATTATTAAAAGCATGATTTCGTGTTATATTGACCACAGCTAGTGGAAATGCAAATTAAAGTAAGAACGGTCCATAAATGAAAACGTTGAGCCTATAAGATTACACAGTTTATACAAAGTTAGAACTGGCTCAATAAAATTACCGGCGTGTCAGATTTAAAGTATCGGGTGCGAGAGAGACCGCAAAGCCGAAACATTATAACTGCTAGAGCTGACAGAAGCTAACAACGCAGTGCAAAAATGCCAGACACACTCTTTCACGAGATCCAAAATTCTCAGCTTAAATACACAGCTAATTTATATTTTGGGGAAGGGTACGGAAAGAAGTTATAGTGAGGACTTAAATCATAATAACTGGTTTTATTAATATAAAAAAACCTGAAAGGTTTCAGATTTTAAATTACGTCCAACAGGGCGTTTTTTTTAACGTTTTGTGTGTTACCTTTATTTATTAAATATCATATTCCATAAACTTAAACCACAAAATTCAGTTCAATAGCAATGTCGCAAAATAATTTTAAAATGAGCGTATCTTAAGAATTTCCGATACACAGTTCCGCGCGCTGGAGATAGAAAGGTTTTTTTCCCCCGTAGAGTGTTGCCATTGCTCGCTTTGAAATCCTTGAGTTTGTGAATAAAAATTCGTTAAAGTTTTACAAAATATGAAATCGATAATAAAACAATTCCAAATTTCAAATGTGGTCTTCCACACACCCATATTCGTAGGATGATTACGTCATTCAAAATTCGATGGCTCTATGTATCGTTGTTTCATCACAATGCGAGAAAAATACATGCATTTATGCAGATTATTCATCATTTAATTTCTTCAAATATAACACAGGCGATAATATTTGGTGGCAACAGTTTGAAAAGTGAAGCAGACATTTATAGTGATTGAACGCAAAATCGCAAAACGAAAACAGTAGTCCTTCAGGGACAAAGCTCCTTTAGACTAGTCATCTTACACATGTTACGTGATCAATAAAGACATTCATTTATGTAAATGTATCATAAGTTTAATGCACAACTTATTTAATGAAAGAATAAAGAGGGTTGAGAAAAGCTCAACAAAAAATTGAAAAGGATGGATACGAATATATTTCAGAATCAGTGGTCTAGTCCTCCTCTTAATTATTTTGTATATCACAATGTTATTTTAACAATGTTAAGGTACACAAATTTTCCTCAATAAAATACCGAATAGAAATTCGTAGCTTTGAAGGAATAAATTAGAAAGAAGATATACGTGTACAAAACCCATTCTTCAATCAAGATTCGAATTCCAGACAGAGAACTTTTAGAAGACTAGTAATTTCTCTCTATCGTGCAATGTACTTAGCTACGTTTTTTCAAATTTATAATGGATCTCATGCCCTTATACAAATACGTCTTAGTATTTGGAACAATGTATCACGGTTCACCTTTTAATATAGGAGTTATCCCATGGAATAATTACATTGTTAGTTAATAGACTCAATTTAATATTTGCTTCAGTTAAGAGACGAATCTGGTTTTATCATGAACTAACTGCACATAAGAATATTAATTAACTAAACAATAAATGTATCTTCAAAGTTTTTTAAATTCTTAATTAAAATGGGTTGGTACTTAAGTAATGCAGCTTATAATTGCTGAATATTATTAACAGTCAAGAAATAAACAGTGTTAAATCCTAAGGTTTAAGTAGAATTTATTCTCCAAATGTTTATAAAAGTGAACATTTTTAATAAACTAAAATAACGTTTAGAAAAGTTTTGAAACAAGCCTGTTCATTTCTAGCCGACACCTCACAGAAACCTATTTAATTCTAATTATTTTGAATACGTTCCGCAACGCTTATTGTAGTAAAATAATGATCTTTCGAGGTAAATGACATTTTAGCTTAAGCAACAAGATTTATAAAATTTTGGTAATTTGTGCTTAAGATAAAGACCCCTCCTTTGAAATAGAAGCGCTGTGTTTTTGTAAAAAGAACATATTGCAGAGCCTATGAAGCTGTGTGATGTTAGTTCGTTCCTTCCTTCCAATTTGCAATAGAGCGTAAAAGTATATGTATGTGTATATATTATGCTAGCAAAATAAATAAAAGAATAAAATGTGCGATAAATGTTTCATAATTAACATTTAAATATAATGGCATTTAAAACTAAAAAAGCATAAATAAATTAACAATGAGCTTCATTTTACTTCATTTAGAAAGACTAATAATCAATGCAGATTGCTGGTGTTTCAGATAACTGGAGCTCTGACGAATAAATTCCACTACAATTTATGCTTAACATTTTAAAACAAATCGTAATATTCTATTCTAAATCGTTATCTCATAACATCATCACCTGCGTGCAAAGTTGGACGATCGACTCCGGAACAGATTCAAAGAAACGTTTTGCTTAACTGAGCGAATTTATTCCGATTCTAGAAAACGGAGTTATATTTCTTCTACGTTTCACGGATAGCTGTTATTGGAAGCGTGCCAGAAACGTCTATTGCCTTTTTAGGGAAGAAATTAATGTTTATCCTCTCATGTTAAAAGTAAGTTTAATTTTTATGATTTCCCAATTTTTTGAAAAAATTTATTCTAGAGTTCTACTGTTAGTTCTGTGTAAAAGGAAAGTTTTTAGAAACTAAACCCTAGTTGTAAGACTACAAACAGTTGAAAATACAATTGAAAAATAGCAGTTTTGGGGAAATTAGCGTTTGATTGAGTCTATTCTTCCGACGTCACCGTCTCCTTCGATTCCTTTCATTTTTCGGTCCAACCCATAGAGCTCTATGGTCCAACCTCGGTAACCAGTCCCGATTTTCCCTGTTTGAACAATTCTTTCCGCTCTTCGCTCCGTCCTCGCCAACCACTGTTCATTCATCCTTTGTTCTGGAACTTTTCCATCAAGGTTATTGTTAGTGAGCGATGATACATAAAAAGGAACCAATTCATTTTAGTGAGCGAACGGTTCTGATCCGATTCTGTAAAGAAGCGGCTTTGCCACTTCGACTTAAAAGAATTAATTTGACTTAAAAGATTAGGTTATTCATTAAGCCAAACCGTTTAAAATAGAATGATGATGGGTGATGATGATGGAGATGATTAGATGGGTGGAAAATGATATAAGAGAAATTGTCTCGTAATTTCGTAACTCATGAAGAGAAAACTGAAAATCTCATGAAGCTAACTCGCTTCGTCGCTAGAACTGAGAATAGGAGGCCCCAGAATCACAAAATAAATGAAATGTTGATTTAGAGGAAAGTTGTAATAAAGATAATAAGATAAAACAAAAGCTGTGGTACCTATCACGACATCCCTTCACAGCAGTATACGTCGTTTCCACAAAAATCCTTACCTGGTCATCTTTATTTTTGAAACCGTTGATTGCAGAGTTATACTTCCAATGACAAAAATTTATTTAATTTATATTTTCGCATTTTAAAATAAAAATAAAAGAATAAATTTTGTGAGAATTACAAAATCGGATTTTTTATACACTAGATGTATTTAGGAAGATGTTATACTCATTACAAAAAGCACAATACAAAAAATGTGACTCTCATATGAGAAAAATTGACCACGATATTTAGTTTTGAAGATGGACATCATATTCAGGGGCTGTGAGAAAACTGAAAAACCTAAGTGTTTATATTTGTACTTAAGAATCAATAAAACATCAGTCCAGAAAAAGATTTCCGTTGTTAATAGATTAAATGACGAGCCTTTCTATGCAAATCACTGTGAAAAGTACTGATTACAATGATTTTTTTAAAAACACAGATGTTATAGAATCTTAGAAAGTTTTTGTTCTAGAAAACACTGGCAGGCTTTAGGATAATCATATTGCCAAAACACATTATGGGCATAAATTAAAAATTAAACATATTTTAAGTTTAAAGACTTTTTGTATGATAATTAAATTATGAACCTGAAGCAATAAAAGTGCAAGAGAATATTACAGAGGCTGTTCACACATTTTTAGACGATTTTTAATGTAGTTACTGAAATACTTTACCTAAAACTTTTGCGAATTATTCTAGTTTATTTATTAACTGAACCTTCCAGGCAAGTCGAAAATGACTTGAACTCGTCAAAGAAAATTTTGAAATTCAATACCTCTTTCAGTTTTTGATGCACGCGAGTCAAACGTTTTGTATTGTGCTTTATTTAGCAAGTGTAACATTTATTTATACTTTAATTAAAGTTACAAAATTATATTTCATATAGAATTTTTTTTTTAAAATTTACAAATATGAAAACACGAATACTTACACGAATAATTTAAAGCGTTTTTGTATTTGGAACTACACGTCTACGACCAACTGTGTTGAAAATAAAATGCCTGGTTAAACTTTTCATGGACACAGCGCATATTTCTTCACGTCCGTAACAAACTTATACGGGATGTGAAAAAATAACGGAAGTGCTATTTAGAACAGCTGCTATGATTTCTACTTATAACTAAAGTGCTATGACTTCCGTTTAGAACAATGGCAGGATGTCTATCGATGCTATATGTAGAAAATCTTTAAAATATTATTATAGGTAGAAACTGATATATCTTTTAAAGGATTTTTCACGTGAAAAATTAAAACCAACTCGATAAAATCGAAATTAATGGCTATAAAAAAGTACAAATTTTAGCATGGCACCCAACTTCTATTTCGTGATGTTTAGAGTGCAAGTTTATGGGATTCATGAACTGGACTATCTTAGCATTACGTTGAACAGTTACTTGAGGTGGATTTCCTACATTCAACGGATCCTAAAGCAAAGATAATGCAATTACATTCGAACTGAACCACATATTTGTTCTTTTTTAAATAAAAGCAAGAACATGAATGAAATATGAAACATGAATTTCTGCTTCAGCTCATTAAGACTAAATCGCCTACATATACTCTTCTTCAGTTTTGGCCACAGCTACCAGAGGATATGTTGGCAAGATTGTAATTCAGGAAAACCGATTTATTGGGAAGGTTAATTTACCTTATTATTTGATTAGGATCAAGGCTTTACATAATGACCTAAAAGTTGAGGAGACTTTTAAGTACTTAAATAATTTCGATTCTTAATTCTTCAGTTAAGTTCATAACTGCATAGTTATAAATACTGCAGAATAATTTCTGTTAGGAAACTTTAGAAGAATCACATTTCTTATATCTTATGAATTCAAATTCCTCAAGAAAACGGATTTTGCTTAAATTTAATCTATTTTATTTCATGAATCATACGTTTGTTTGGTTATGCTTGATATTTTTCTAATTTTTCTTCAGCAATTGATGCTAGAGAAAAATTTTGGATGGAAATTTTCGAAACAAATGAAAAATGGATTTTTCATTTGTTTTCTTCTCAGGACTCTCAAGTTTGGATTATACTGAGGGTTTCTAAGTCTCAGAATTCACTAAGAAAAATGCTAATGGTTATATGCAAAATCACTTTTGCTGCATGCAAGAAAATCACTGCCAGATCGAAGTGTACTAATGTATTAACAAAATTTTTGAAAGCAACAAAATAATTTTTTTTTAAATTAGAAAAAATTACAAGCACTGTAGAGTCATTAGGTTTCTATTTTTTTTTGTTACTGCAAAAGTGAAAAATGTGTAATGCTCTCGCCGGGACTCGAACCCTGGACCTCTCGAACACGCCTTGAGTATGCTTCCAATGATACCACGCAGGCATGCGAAGAGGGAGAGAGAAAATACCTTATAGTACATTCCCCACATCATTATATATATTATATATTACTAATTGTAAATGTGCAAACTCATTTCTATATTTTGAACTATTATATACGCAAGTGACCATCATTCAAAGTTTATTTATGAACTACGTGCAATGTAAATTGTAGATGACACTTTCCAACATTGCAAAAGATATTGTTACGAATTTTGTGCATAGATAGATATATAATTTTAGTGAAATCATATGTGATATTGTATTTATTTTGTGTAATGTAACATGAAAATCTAAAGGTAGCTAACCCGCTAATTTGGCAAGGTATCACCAAGCTGGCAATGGTTTTGGTGACTAATTTTTCTCCAAATCTGGTGAAAAATCGCCAGAAGTCGCCACATTTGGCGAGTTTTTTGCAACATTTTGGTACGGTCTCTATCATTTTAGTAGGTGTTGGAATTGAATAATGGATTGATTTTAGATGCTTTGTAATCATACTCGGAATGCTTTCCAGTAATTTTGAGAAGCAGAAAGTACTATAAATATCTCGGCGGCCGGGTGAAAACTAACATCGGAGAGAGCATTTGCTCTCAGTTATTATTGTGAGTTGTTAGTTCAGAGCGACTTCGGAGTATTGAAAGCTTCGCTTTCTTTATATGCGCTTTGTTTGCGTTGTGTTTAACGTTAAAGTACTTGTTTGAAGTATAATTAGACACCTTTACGCTTTTTTCTATGTAAAGCTCCAGAACTCTAATGTGTTTCTATTGACAAAATAAATTTTATCAACCTATCACAGGATCTGTATGCATTCAATCCATTAAGAACACGTACGCACACAACAATATGTTTCTGATCCTCATACGCATGTTGTTTTAGTAACCTGTGTGTGCGGTGTTTTACATATTATGTTTAAACTACTCACGTGAGAAGTAATCAAAAAAGAAAAAAAAAACTTGCGCTGTGATTTCGGGGGCCACGAGACATCATCATTATTAGATACGATGCAGGATTCGAAAATTCAGACCACGATTTTCTCTCATGTGCTTGTGAAACGAGAGGTATCTGAGTTTTCTGTTCAATAAATCTAGTGCAAAATCTAAAGAGAAACGTGCAAATTCGAGTATGAGAAGAGGTATAAAGATACGTATCGCATGTGCATACCTTTCTTTCTTTCCACCGACAGCGAGGCAGCCGGTCCACTGGGTAGTTAGCATATCGGCCAGGTAGCCCCGCTGACGGAAATAACTTGAACAAAAGACACACTTATAAATACATATTGTGCTCAAGACGACTGCTGGGGGCAGTGCAAACAAATGCTGGACGAAGACGATAGTGCATGATGGAAGAAGGGTGCATTGCGGGCGTGAAGAACAATTCCAGTTACATATTTACAGAGTAATGGATAGGTGGTTACAAATACTAAAAGTAATAAGAAGTAAAAAACTAAATAAAGGCAAAACAGTGTAAACAATACATAAAATAAGGCAAAATACATAGTTCAAGGTTCATAATTCAAGGTTTACAGTTCAAGAAGATAAATATATACAGGGAATAAGAAAAGCCGAATAAGCTAACTTAAGATAAAATTAGTTCGCTACAGGTACAGAGCATACAGGGGCTGTGCTGGTGACGAGGATGGTGGCTGAGAATTACTCCAGCCTGTCTGAGATTATGCGTGCAATGTTTATGCAATCGCATATGCGTTTCAATGCATTGCGATTTTTTGAAGTAGCTTCGGCCCATGCATGGATGTGGTTTGCTACTGGTTGCCTAAGATGATATTTAGCGGTCTCTCTGCAAGCGAACAGATAGTGGTCCGGATCTCCTACCATCCCGCATGAGCAATGCTCGTTTTCGCGTCGTCTGAAGCGATGCAGGTAAGTCATGAAGGGACCATGTCCTGTTAGATACTGAGTGAAGTGAGACGAGCCAGATTTTAGAAGCCGGCAGACTTTTGGAAAAAATCTGTAAACTCTTCTGCCGGTGGTTTCTGTCTCCCACAGATGTTGCCAACGTTTAAGTAATTCTCTCTCGAGCTCAGCTTTTAAGAACGAACCCGGGAGAGGCACGTCAAGTGTGCGAACGTGGGGGTCAGTTGCTGCTCTTTTGGCTATTGCATCTGCAATTTCATTACCCAGTATTCCAGTGTGGGCAGGTACCCACTGGAGTTCAGGCCTATAGTATTTAGGTGTTCTTAGTAAGAGTTTTTGTATGGCCCTGACGAGTGGATTTTTACTACATTTGCCTTGGATTGCCTGGAGGCTAGAGGCTGAGTCTGAATATATACTGGAATAGTTATTTTCCAGTGCGTAGACAAGTGCAGCTTTTAATGCAATCAGTTCAGCCTGAAAAACTGAGTTGTGGTGCTTAAGCTTTCTTTCCCAGGTCTTTAAGATCTGGTTCCCAAGTAGAACACAGTATCCGCTACCGGTGCCACATTCTCCTTTGGAACCATCGGTGTAGATTGCAGCGGCGTTGAACCACGTTGGTGACCTGCAGTTAATCGAGATATTGAATTCGGCCGGGTGGCAAGGTGGCTCGGGAATGCTTTGCTCATAGTCAGTATAAACATAAGTCCTATCCCATAAACTTATTGTAGCTCGTCCTTATCCATCACTGAAAAAGCAAAATCAATTATTTTCATTGACTTAAGCTCAAACCACTCTGTTTCTTTTTGACTTAAATAGAACAGTGGTCAAGAACGAAATACTGGTCACTTTCATGAGATAACATTCACAACTATGAATGTGACTTTAAATATTTTACAAATGGTGATGCGTAAAGGTGCAATGGAAGCATTTGCGATTTTTCCTAGTTGAAAAATCTCAGTTTGTTTCAGTCTAAAATGCTTGTTTTTAAACATTATTTACTTAAGTGACGAGTGTGCGGGTTTAAGCCTAAAAAGGAAGCCGAATGTTGTATACCACAGAAAACATGCTACACTTTTAAATTAAATTTCTTTACTGTATTCAAAGGCTGAGAGAAACTTGCTTAAGTCTTAGTTAAACCGAATATAAAAATAAATTGCTTAAACTTGATCAACAGGTGAGCTTGATACGGCTGTTGTACATTTCTTTGGATATTTTTATTGCTTGAATTGCATTTCAAAAGAGAAAAATGTATTTCGAGTTATTTCCAAGCACTGACAGAAAATGAAGTTAAATAAATTTACATTTAATCCCACATTTCATCAAAAATTAATAAACTCATTGTTAATACTTCACAGAATTAACATTTATAAAAATTAGGAAAATTATTTAAATATTAAGAAAATTGTTAAATATATTATTTCATTAAGGAAAAAGTGCTTTGGAAGATTGATGTGTAAAATAGGCAAAAAAATTTTAAATGCATTTAGACGCAGCAGTTGAGTAAAACATATACAGAGAACGGGTGTGAAACGTTTTTGGAAAAAGAAATGCATCTCCGAAGATCAATAATTTAATTTTTTTATTTTGTTTTAAGTACTATGGGTCTAAATATTATCATTGTTTTTATAGATATCATTTTTATATTTTTATTGATTTTGCGTTTATCCTGCTGCAGGAATACTCCGATAGATTGATGGTAGAAATTTCGTCATTTGTACTGAAACTGTATATCGTTACTGTCAGTATAATCAATTTTGATAATGATTATACTGACAGTCGAAATTAAGAGTTAGTCATTCGTAAAATCTTCCAAGAATAGATTCCTCCTCCCCCTCCAAAATAGGCTGTATCAGTTAGAACATCTAGGAAAAAGCATTTAAAAACATTGTTTTGAAAATAATTAAAGTTGCAAATAATGCACTCATTAAAGAAAATGTGCATTTAACACTGACTCTCTATTACGCAATATTCTTCCCTACACATGGTGTTCGATGTCAATAATGGCTTCAAGCTCTTTCTACAAATATTGATGCTAGACTTACATTTTTAACTTAAAAGATGATTATTGATACTAGACTGTATTTTTAGCTCAAAAATGTTTTCAAAATGAAGAAGAAATTTTATGCAAATTATTTCGGTGTTCAATGCAGTATTCGTTCGTGAACTCATTTGAAGAATCTATTTACTTTTTTGTGCGAGGGAAAGCTGATTCGCTGAAACAGAGCGATGGCTGTTTTAGAGTTCACCACCCACCAAAAGCTCTTGTTGAAAGTGTGCCAAGGAAATTCGATTCTTATTATAAGGGGAAAAAGAATGCTTATCCTCTCATGGTTAAAAGTGAGTTTAATTTCATTATTTCCCAATTGTTTTAATATCTTTGTTAGAGAACTTTATTATTATTTCTATGCAGAAAGTAGGCTTCAGAGAATCTTAAAACTATTTTCTCTGTCCCGCTATAAACGATTTTTCCTATCCCACTACTGGTTTGATTCTTTTCGATCTTCTCTCTATTCTCGTACATGGATCTTGATTCATTCCTCGGTCCAGGTCTTATTCATACAGGTTTTTGTTAGTGACAGGTGAGTAAAAAAATAGTTCAGTGAATGGAATTTTCTGATCTGATCTCATAAAATAAAGATTTTGCCCACCTCTAGTATTCAATGGCTTCCGTGCAGCAGAGGATTTTTGTTAGCCTAGTGAATGCAGTTCTTGGAATTTACGTTCTCGGTTAAGGACAAACGCGCCTCCATCCGTCCATAATATCCACAGCGGGCACCTCCTATCATCATCTCTTTCGATGAGGAAAAAATATACGAAATGGACATGCTGCTACTCGTCTGCAGGTTGCAACATCTGGATGCGCTTGAATCGATAGGGAAACATCAGCAGAAAAGAGATTAGAATCTTGACGGCTAGTTTTAGGTACATCCAAACTTCAGGAAATACTTCTTGCGGTATACAATGGACATGCAGTAATCGTACTTCCTCAACAACAGGAATACATTGTCGTCTAGCTGGTGGTATATCACATGAGCATAAATTTATTCAAATTTTGTTATCAAATTACGTACTGGTTTTACGGAAAATGGACCTTGTCTTAGCTTACGATTTCGCTGATAAACTTGCTCGCTTCGGCAGCACTTTCCCCATTCAGGTAAAACAGCTTTATCAATTAACCTCTTTGTTTCTCTGTAAGCGTTATCTTGTTTGCACGTTCGAACATCCGATTAAAGATATCAGGGTCTATGTTCCTTCTTACCTTCTTCGGGAACATGCAAGGACCTGACTCGGAACAAAGAGCTTACTAAAGCTATGTTCACTAATTGTGGGAATAAGACAGGATACACAAGAAGGGTATACAAAACCCTTTATTTTTCTCTATTTACAAAATCTTCCGTACTTCGGAATACACAGACCCGCTACTTGGGGTCTAACGTAAAAATATAAAAATAGAACTAAACTCTAATTTAACTTTAAAATAATAAACGTGGAAGATTGGCCTTATATTAACAGGAAGCGTATGTAGTACAGAGAACTGTGAACACTACAATACGTTTACAATTTATCAAGAGGATTAAAACCTCTGACCTGGAAGGCAACCAGCAACTGCGTAACTTCTAAGGTAAGCGGCCTGCTTCGACTCACTGCTTCCTCTCTCTCGCTTGGCAAAAAGCCACAACTTAAATACTTGGCGTTCCCCAGACAAACTTTGCATAAAAACCTTAACGCTTATAATTCTGGCCGGAAGTAGAAAATAAGAAGTGATAGTAAAGATTTAAAATAAAATAAACTTTAGTAAAACTTAAGATCCTTACATACTTCCCGCCAGAGTTAATTAGTTTGAAACTGAGGTCTAAAACGACCTTGTTGAAAACTTTTAGCTCTAGAATCTAACGCGAGGCCAATCTTTTACAAACATACTTCGCTAGAAACTAGAAATTTAAAAGAAATTTGTTTTTACAATAGCAGCTCCCAGGATACACAATTTTTTTCATCTGTACTGCATCCAAACAGGAGCTCTTATTCAAATCTGGTTCCTTCCAGAGAAACTAGTTTAATGAAATGTTACACAATGAAATGGCAAGTAACATGTATAATTATATTTCTCTTAACATTCTTATTTCATTCATGACTATTTTAATTATCTCTCCCCGTGCTCTCTGACATGTGTTGTAAAAGAACACCAAACACGAATGTGTTTCTGTCTACGTGTTCCACACTTCCTCCTACAATCAAAACACTAACGTGTTAAAATTCAACATGCCAAGACCTCGTAACACACCCTAATTCCAACTCTAAACCCTGAGGTACTATTCTGAAAGTGACTAACTCTGAAGTGTAGCGTCAGAGAGCCTAACTACATCATTCAACCTTTAACACATATTCACCATGATTTAGTCTTTTTACAGTCACACGAATAAGAAAAATTTTAATATTCACTTTTACCATATCACGGTATTTCTTAACATTTAAAATAACAGTTCACATTGTATATAAGAACATATCAACATGCCGTTAATTTTACACATTTGAAAACATACATTAGTAGTACATTGTTAACTTCTATTCTTTTCAAAGCAAGTGCCAATTCTTTCTACATTGAAATACTACATTTCAAAAAGTCTTACAGACTAAAACTTCTTTCTTGCTAGAATGTTTTAAATAAAATTTATACAATAACTTTTTACAATATTTAAGTCTTTACACAACGCTATTATACGTCAACTGTAGTTTTACGCGCGAGTAATTGAAAAACATAATACCAAAATCGGTAACAACTCATTTCTCGCCCTTTTGGCGATAAAGGTAGACCTCGCATGAGGTAAAACTTCTTGAAATCTGCCACTTCCAGTAAGAATGAAAGATTAACTTAAGTTTGCAAAGTAACATAAAATTTTACTTATCTTTGTGATATTCGGACATCCTTTTCTGGGCCCAGTCCTTAAAGGTATTGCAGATAGTTGTTTGATTTATCCTCCTTCTTGTACGGGCTCGCCCTTCAGTGCCTTCCTCTGGAAGCTTCCTTTTTTCACCAGTTCGGTCACCCTTGAATACCTTCTTTTTCACTTCTGCCTGTGGTCTTGGTCGTTTGATGGCAGCTGGTCTTGGCGGAACCGGGAAACTTCTTTCGTGTTCCTGCTTGGACCTCGTTGCTGGCCGTTCAAATTTTCCTTGTAACTTTTCCTCCGCCGCTGATGGCCCTTCCGCAGTTCGGCGACATTTGCTGCGGAAAGTCCTGTCGGATGAGTAGATTTTCCGTTTTAGAGCCGGGTTATAGTTGCCGTCATTTCTCCTGGTTCTCTTCACATCCGTCGTCCTTCTCCCTTCTTCATTCTGGGGGTGTTCGTGAACTCTCTTTTCTGGACGGTGGAACGGCTTCTTTTTCTTGCTACCTTCAATTTTTCCGCGGGGAAATTTTCTTTTCACTTGCTCCTGCCTCTTAATGGCTTGCCCTTGTACTTGTCGTTTTTCCACCTCTGGAGCTTGTGCCTGCGGTGTCTGCCGTGCCGGATCCTGCAAAAGATCTGAAAATATTTCCATTTTATTACGATCGAAGTAGGGTTTGTTTTGATCAATGTTTGCGGAGCAGGTTTCACCATTTCTGGCTTTTAACACTACTACAGCGTGAGTTATTTTTTCTATAACATATGGTCCTTCAAATCGTGGAAAAAATTTGGCAGTCTTATCTTCTGGTGCTGAAGAAAGTGAATGTTTAATTTTTAAAACTTCATCCCCTACTTTATAAGTTACTCCCCGTCGTTTCAAGTCGTAATATAATTTTTGTTTTCTCTGTGCTACTTCAGTATTCTTCTTTGCTTCCTTAATTAGTTTTTCTATATCACCCATTTTAAATTCTGGGGCTCTTTGTTGCACATAAAATAATTTATCTAACGGCGTTATAATCTTTCTGCCTAGAAATAACTCAGCAGGAGTTTTGCCCGTTGTATCATGTTTTGCGGTCCTAAGGGCGAAAGCAAATTCATTGACATAGTTATCCCAGCTTTTATGAAAATGTTTAACATAACTACGGATAATTTTCACTATATTTCTATTGACCCGTTCCGCTATATTTGATTGCGGCCGATACGGGACCATTTTTAAATGACGTATGCCCAGTTTTTGGCACATGTCTTCAAATATATTACTTACAAATTGAGGACCATTATCCGATATAACTTTTAGGGGCGCCCCGTATTTTAAAATATATTTATTTAAAATAGAATCAGTAACTAATTTCGCGGGGGCTCGTTTTAAGGGAACAATTTCGGTCCATTTACTAAAATGATCAACCATAACAAGGAGATAGCGACTTTTATTTAACTGACTTTTTGGGAAAGGGCCCAATAAATCGATGCCAATTATTTCATTTGGAAATTCGGATTTAATACTATTTAGAAACCCGGCCGGGCGGAAATTAATATAATTAACTGCTTGACATGTTGGGCAGGACTGGACATACGCCCTTGTTAACTTTTGCAGTTCAGGAAAGTAGACTGCCTCGCGTACGCGTTGGATAGTTTTTCGAATACCAGCATGAGAAGCTAAAGGGCTGTCATGGAGCTCCTGCAGGATACTTAATCTAAGACTAGCTGGGATAACAGGTCGAAATTCGTTGTTGGAATTCGTAGTTTTTGTATAGAATAATAGACCATCTATTAGTTCGTAATGGGCCGCCCTATTTCTTATCGCCACAATATCTTGGTGGCTAAAAATTTCAGGATCCTTTAAATACTCATAAATGCTTCCAAACTGAGGATCCTTACCCAGCTCGGTTATTACAGTTTCTCGGTAATTTATTGTACATGCTGTGAGCATTGCCACCTTTACGGTATTACCTTGTTCATCTATTTTAAATCTTGATAGGGCATCTGCTACCATATTTTCCTTTCCGGGGGTATGCTTGATTACCAGATTATATTCTTGCAGCTTGAGTGCCCATCTTATTAACCTTGGGGATAAGTTTTTCCCTGAGTACAATCTAGTTACCGCCGCATGATCAGAGTACACTGTTATTGGCGCCTTTCCAAAATAGACTCGGAACTTTTGCACTGCTAACAGAACTGCAAGTGCCTCTCTTTCGGTCGCGGAATAGTTTCTTTGTGTTTGATTTAAAGTTCGGCTAAAAAATGCCACGGGCTGCTGATTTTGCGAAAGTACCGCTCCTACCGCATAATCCGAAGCATCCGCTGAAATTTCTAAATTCTCATCCTTTTCAGGAAATTTCAACACAGGGGCTTGCGTTAATGCTTGTTTTAATTTTTCGAAAGCACTATTGGCTTCGGCCGTCCACGAGAATCTTGCCTTTTTCCTTTTTAATTTTAAAAATGGCTCAGCGATAGCTGCAAAATCTTTTATAAAGGACCTTTAATATGAACAAAGTCCTAGAAAATGTTATGTAGAGAAATTATCTGATAGCGTTATAAAAAAAATTAGGTGAATGATTTTATGATTTATGGAAATTTAAATTTTATTTTGATTCTGAATTATTTAATTTAAGGCTTTAATTTTGGGGAGAAACAGATGCTTCGGGAAATATTATTTAGTATAAATGAATATTATTTATTTTCTTTTATTTGCAAATCTTGTACAAACTTTTATTCATTGTGAAAGAAGCAGGGAAAGGGAGGCAATTTTCGCCAAGTCATGATTTCGCGCGCTTTAGAATGTTCGAGAAAGAATTTTCATTGTTAGTTGACCTTAAGAGAGGAAAGTACGTGACGGAAAGGTCAAAGGTTGCTACTTGTCTTTCAATGTAAGTCATTCAGGTTTTTGGCGATTGAGGGTCCGGTTGTTGGCTAAGTGAAGAAGGGCGCGCATGCGCGATCACCCTTATTTCCGCATTCTGGAGTTGAAAACGAAGATTTTGCCATAATTAAGGGGGCGATAAGTGAAGCCATAGTGGGAGTACGGGATTGAAGGAGACGAAGGAAATTCGAGTTGGATTCACACTTACTCGGACACACTTACTCTGGACTGACTTACTCTTGGACTCGCTGACTTTCGGGTTTGCTGGACTTGTGGACGTTGCTCTTGAAAACTGGCTTGAAGAAAATTGGAGTTGGATTCTCTCCCTTACTGACTGGTGGGTGGAACTTACTTGGGACGTTACCCGTGAAGCTTGCTCTTGGGATGAGTAAGAACAGGCGAGCAGTAATTTCCTAGCAACAACGTTTCTGACCGGCGAAATTTGAACGAGTTACCTGCGTGTTGACATAGGACTTTCAGGACCAAGCGGATAGCCGTCCTGGGCAGCAGTGCTCCTGTTTCTGTTCTACAGTAGTGAAGTGGAGTCTACATTTTTAGAACCAGTGTCAAGATGAGCCCGGCCGACATCAACGCGGGATAAGATAAGAGTCCTCCGCTTCAAGATGTCCCTTCAAGATAAGTTTTATTTTTTTTTTGGTGTGTTTGAACTTTAGGCAAGCTTTTCAAAAACGTCCTTAGCAGTAAAAAAAACAACGTCAAATCTAAAATTTAACTCTCAGGCCTTAAATTGTTTCCCTTTCCTTTCTTTTAAATCACCAGACAAACCTTAAGTTTTTTTATGAATTTAAATGAACAGACTCTCAGATGAGGTTAAGATTTTTCTTATTGTGTTGTAATTGAATAAACTGATATTTAATCTGGAACCTCTTACAGTATGTTTTCTTTATATATTTAATATGAACTTTTCCTTTATATCTTGTATATGTTTTATGTTTTCGATCCTCTCACGGCGCGGTCCCGGGATGCATTTTTTTCACAACGCAAAAATGCTGTACACGTTTCACTATACGATTACTACCTTTAACGGCAAGTAGTTTCATATTTAACATTTAACAATATAGGAATTTCAGATATAACATGGTACCTAGAAGTAAAACTATTTAACCTTGGTGTCGAAACATTTCTTCATAACAAAAAGAAGAGAGCTTCTTTGCCGTGTTTGGAGTCGGATACTTTTGTACAGCGATTATTTTTGATTCGTCTGTCTCTATTCCTTTCTGAGATATCTTGTAACCTAAATATTTTAATTCAAGGGCTGCAAATTTGCACTTTTCGACATTAACTTTTAGACCGGCCTCATTTAATAAAGAAAACACCTGTCTTAAATCCTGTACATGTTGGTCGAGATTATCACTAGTAATAATGATATCGTCTAAATAGATAAATGTGGACTTTCCAAGAACAGGTCTTAACACAATGTCCATGCATCGCTGAAATGTTGCCGGGGCCCCTGAAAGGCCAAACGGCATACGAAAAAATGCATAAGTGCCAGACTTGGTTATAAAAGCAGTCTTAGGCACGTCCTCAGGCCTAACCCCTATTTGAAAATTACCAGTCGTTAAGTCTAAAGTCGTCATAAATTTGGTTGATTTTATGTTCCTTAGAATTTCTTCAATGATCGGTAACGGATATACCGGATATTTAGTTATGGAGTTTAATTTACGGTAATCAATAGCGAATCTCCACCTTTTTGGATGCGCCAAACGATAGTCATTATTTTTCTTACAAAAAACCACCGGGCTAGCATAACTACTTGAGATGGGCGTTATGATCTTTTTACGTAGCATATCGGTAATATGCCATTCTATAATTTTTTCCTTATTGTTATCATACCGGTATGGTTTTTGACGAACTGGCATTGAATCTCCGGTGTCAATACTATGGTTAGTAACCTGAGTAAATCCTGGAATATCACTAAATAACGAAGCAAATTCACTTACCACTTGTCGGATTCTTCCTTGCTCGTCATTAGGCAGGTGCTCAAGATTTAACATTGGCGGTTCAGCCTTTTCTGCACGAACTGGTTTCATTGTCAGCTTAAGGGACGCTTCATTAAAATCCAGTGTTGCTTGTGCGTCTGAAAGAAAATCTATTCCTAAGATTATGTGTGCTTGCAGATTCTTTACTATAAAAAACATCACCTTTACTTGTTCGTCCTTGATACGGATGTATAGTGGTAATTTACCTATGCACTTACAACTTTCTCCTTGCGCAGCTAACACTGTCGTATTATCCGAATTATATATGCGATACTTACGAAAATACTTCCTAAAAAAATCTTCTGCCACACAGGAACACTGCGCGCCTGTATCCAGGAGTGCGGTGGCTGGGATATTATTCACCAACACTTCAATCTTCGGAAGAGTCAGATTTTTCACCATTACTGTATTTAACTTGTAGGAAGAGGGGTTTTCTTGGCCTTCGGATTTCCGCACACTCCCGTCAGCAGAAATCCGTTTTAGTTTAAATTATTTTTCATTTCCGTGCTTTCCTTCTTTTTCCCCTGGCCTTGAGACTTTTTTCCTGGATTGCTATTGAACTGTCGACGTTCGCCGGCTGTTTTTGAATGCTCGGGTTTCCTTGCCCACTGATTCGCTTTGCTTCCGTAGCCGTGTGCTTGAGTTTGCTGTAGTCTTGGCGCACCAAATTGGTTTCGCTGTTGATATTGGCGTCTTCTTTCGACGTCCGCCGTTCTTCTACTTTCAAACTGGATTTCTAGCTCAAATAACTTTTCCAGTGTAGTCGGATTTCTTAATTCAATAAAGTCTTGCACTTGGGGCAGTAACCTCGGCAAAATCACTTGAATTATTTCGGGATCCGGACGGTTTCCATACAAGAGTTTGAAGGCGTGAATTTTTCTTAAAATAAAGCTAGAGAGATTTTCGATTCTTTGCTGATATATACTAAAAAGTTCCGTTTCTAATTTCGCACGATCCCTTACAACAGGGAAGGCTTTTAGTAGGGCAGTCTTGAAATTCTCGTAAGTATAGGTGGGACTTCCTGCTTGACCCAAGAGACTTCTGCCGATACATTTGAACCAGTTAAGCGCTTGGCCCCTCAAAGCACTGGTAGCTAAGGTAACTTTTTGAAACTCGTGCACGGGGTAGAGCATGAAGTGGTCATCCAATTTTTCCAAAAAACTGGTTACCTGTGAGTTTCCATTAAATGTTGCTTCTGGTTTCATCGAAGCGCGCATGGTCTGGACGATGTAACCAAATCCTTCCAGGGCGGCAGCTGGCATTTCTGGATTCTGAGCCGTTTCTGCAGGCAGCACAGGTTCTTCTTGAAACTCGGCCATGGTTATTCGTCTTCGTTGGGCGCCACTATCAGGGTCTATGTTCCTTCTTACCTTCTTCGGGAACATGCAAGGACCTGACTCGGAACAGAGAGCTTACTAAAGCTATGTTCACTAATTGTGGGAAGTAGACAGGATACACAAGAAGGGTATACAAAACCCTTTATTTTTCTCTATTTACAAAATCTTCCGCACTTCGGAATACACAGACCCGCTACTTGGGGTCTAACGTAAAAATATAAAAATAGAACTAAACTCTAATTTAACTTTAAAATAATAAACGCGGAAGATTGGCCTTATATTAACAGGAAGCGTATGTAGTACAGAGAACTGTGAACACTACAATACGTTTACAATTTATCAAGAGGATTAAAACCTCTGGCCTGGAAGGCAACCAGCAACTGCGTAACTTCTAAGGTAAGCGGCCTGCTCCGACTCACTGCTTCCTCTCTCTCGCTTGGCAAAAAGCCACAACTTAAATACTTGGCGTTCGCCAGACAAACTTTGCATAAAAACCTTAACGCTTATAATTCTGGCCGGAAGTAGAAAATAAGAAGTGATAGTAAAGATTTAAAATAAAATAAACGTTAGTAAAACTTAAGATCCTTACAAAGAAACAATCTTCCCACGCTGCTTATTAAACGTTTCTCACAAGCAATGCTTTGCACATGGTGTTCTGTGATTGGTGCTTCTGTGTCTACCTCTGCATTATTGCAACTTCTGTCTGTGTTGTCAATGGTCTTTTACAATACTCTGCTTTGCAGATGTTTTTCAGCGACAATTTTCGTCATACGAATCTTGTTCCTACTCCATTTATGGTTTTTCAATGAGCTGATCAATTTGCACAGGAAGAAAAGGGGTGCTGCCTTTTGAAAATTTCGAAATTACTTCACTTTAACCGCAACCGTGAGAGCTATATTGTTTTAAATCATAACAATTTCGAGCGGATACCTTCAAATAACTTTATCGATTCCATTTCGATTAGCAAGGGGTTCATGTATCGTGAAAGAATTTTATGACCACCCTGTATATTGAATGAAATATAATACCTTGAATGCATGAAAAATATGTGTTAAGAACTTATATACACTAAAAGCATGTTGCACAGTAAAAGGAGTCCTGTTTATAAATTGAATTCTTAAAATCGAAAGCTAGCACAGTGTAAATGAGCTTATTTAAGAGTTAAGTTCCCCAGTCCACACTTTAAAATTAAATAAATTTTGAAGTCTATAACATCAGCTACAGAGTTTGAAATAGGGTGTGCTGAGGTCTGGTGTGTTATTGATTCTAACCATGTAGAAATTCAACTTTAGAGGGGGAAAGATGTTGAAATACTTCAGTTTTACACATTTTGTACCCAACCCAAAGCTGGAGAACGGCGTGAAAATGAGGTTAAGAGGAAAAGTGAATTGTATAACACTATTCTTGTACATGCATATTGTTTATCTTAAATATATTATACTAAAAAATCTTTTCTTTATGGAAGGAGATGTGAAAGAAAGATTATCGTGAACTAAATTGTTCTTCGAAGGATGTGAAATATAAATTTAAATGTAATGAAAAATATAAACTTAATTTTAGAAGCTTAACTTAAATGTAATTTTGTAAGAGATGGGTGATGCTTTCAGATTACATAATTTTAAAATCTTATCCAAGGACACAAAAACCTTCGTTTTCGATTAGTTTCAAAACTGATAAGGAAAAGGTAAGTAATTTATATTAAAAAACCAATTATTATGATTTAAACCTTTACTATAACTTCTTTGTTCCATAGCCTTCAGCAGAATGCAAATTAGTTGTTCAGCGTTTAACTTGTTTTGAATGTTTTAGTGTTAGAACGTTTGGTAGTTTTACCTGCAGTTTACTTATAGCCAGCCATATCATAGATTATTCCGGGTATAATTACTAGAGATTATATATTCGCTAGCCGACGTTAAAAGACGCCGTTAAAATATTGAGCAAACTTAAGTAAACCATTTTGTGTAGCCTTCGACTACAGTACTTAAATTTGAATTTCAACTCATATAATTTTCAATACCCGCAAGTAGCGGAGTTTTGTTTGTACGCACATGTTGGTGCTTTCTGTTGAGTTTAAAGATTTAATAGAAAGGTTATTTTAACCTTCGCAGAACGTTGTCATCTTCATTAACTCTCTTGTTCGTCTAATAAGGTCTGAAGGCATTTTTTTTAAACATCAACATAATTAGAAACCCCCCATTGTGTTCGATTTCAGACTGAATCTAATCACTTCTATTAATTTTAAATTGATAAAATATATAAAGATATTATTTATGAATAAAATTCTTATTTAATGTCATATGTCGCAATTGTATTGTTCTAAAGGAGAGGGAATTCTGAAAACTAAAAACAAAATTCCTTTTTTTAAGCAGTTATTGATATTTTTAGTTGATCATTTTTGTATGAAAGAAATTGAAGTTACATTGAAAACTCAACTGAGAATTTAACCGGTATTACACTCATGTCCATAAATTAAGGATAATTCGGAGTCACGCGGAAATCGAACTCTAAAATAAATATATCACCTGTAAAATCATTACACACATCTTAAAGAATCATATGCAAATTTCAGGAAGTAACCATATGACACCGATGGTACGCCACAATGACGAGAGTGTAAGAGAGTGATATATAAGGAATAGAGGCAAAGAAGTAAAATTGTTCGCAGACGCTTTATAGGCATTTCAGTGCAATAACCGAATAGTTATGACACAAAGGACGCATCTAGATGATTTTTTACGTGGTAGAATTATCGGTCGTCTGGAATGTGGGCGTACCCAACTGGAAGTACCAGACGAACTTGGAATTGCCCAGAGTGTTATCTCCAGGCTTTGGCAACGATTCCAAGATGATGATAATGTGAGTAGACGTTACAGCATAGGTCGCCCCAGAGTTACAACGCCGAATGAGGACCGGTATTTGGCAGTTACTGCCAAAAGAAACAGGCAGAGCACAGCCTGAGACCTGTCTCGTCAGCTCTCTTCAGCCACTGGTACGACAGTTTCAAGGCAGACCGTGTACAGACGCTTAGGGTAGATTGGTCTATATGCTCGTATTCCTGTCAGATGCGTTTCACTTACTGCAACTCACTGTCGCCTGCGGTTAGCCTGGAGTAGAGAGCATGCATTGTGGACACCGCAAGAGTGGACTTGTGTGATGTTTTCCGACGAGTCCAGGTTTAGCTTACAGTCTGATTCTCGCCGGACTTTCATATGGAGAGCTCCAGGTACCCGTTACCGCCAAGAAAACATCATTGAACGATACCGTTACGGTGGTGCAGGAGTGCTTGTTTGGGGTGGAATTATACTGGGTTCCAGAACTGACCTGCATGTTCAAATTGGAAACATGACAAGCCAAATCTATCGGGATGTCATTCTGGAACAACATATACGTTTGTTTCGGGGCGCCATGGGCGCACAATTTGTGTTTATGGATGACAACGCCCGTCCTCACTGTGCAAACATCGTAAGCGAATGCCTTCAGTCGGAGGATATCACCCATATTGACTGGACAGCATTCTCACCGGACTTGAATCCAGTAGAGCACGTGTGGGACATGCTTAGCCGACGAGTTGCAGCCCGTCAACCTCCTCCTACCTGTCTACAGGAACTTCGGAGAGCAATGCCTTTTGAGTGGTGTAATATCCTCCAAGATCAGATCGATAATTTGATACTCAGCATGCCTAGGCGTTGTACGGACTGTATTGCATCGTCTGGGAGACATACAATGTATTAACAATCATACCAACCATGTAATATTGGTTTTTTTAAAGAGGTTTTTTTTTGTAATTTGCTCCAGGGAGAAAAAATCGCTAATTTTTTAATAATATCAAACATATAGCATCTTTTTTTTGCTCTTTACCTTTTGTTTCATAAATAAGCTTTACAAATAAATCAAATTTGTTTTGCTTCTAGCTCTTCCTTTGCCTGATTTTGCATTATCCTTAATTTATGGACATGAGTGTATTATACGCAGTTAGTATTGTGACTATTAGTAATAAATTTATTAAACTAGCCTGTATTCCAATAATCTTTATTATATGTTTTTTCTTTTCAGTTTTTAAGTAACTGCTTCTAAGAACACAAGAACTTTGAATAGTTTCACATTATACAGTAGCAGAACATGTGACTATTATACGCTCTATTAAATTACTATATTCAGTCGACACTAGTTTGGTATATTTTTAGATTTTTGAGTTTTGCAATAAGTCGGCGGAGGGAAACATCTCTTACTCGGTCATTCCCCTTTTTCCATTATGTCATCAATCATTTATTTTTTAATACTCGCAGGTATTTTTATTTCTTTTTCATAAGCAACGATTTATAATGTAAGAGAAATTTTACGAAGCGTCAACAGGATTAAATACTAAAATAGATCCTATATAAAACTTAATGTAGCTTTAAAAAAAGATACGAAGCTTTTGCCAATATCGTTTTATTGCAATAATACTGCTGTTAGGTTAGGTTATTTGAATATAACACACGCATGAGAGTTATCTGTCTAAGAAGAGGGATGCCTTCATGGAGAATTTTCTGAGAAAATTGGCTCATATTTACATTATAAAGGGGGAAAACCACGAGAACAAAACAAGCATACAGCTCGTTCTCCTGGGATTAAACCAAAGCAGGTCGACCTACCAGTATTCAAAGGTACTTGAGCACTTCGGCCACTGGTGGGGAGCAATAGTAGGTATGTGCCTCCTTGAAGATCTTTCTAAGCAAACTATCCCATTATTGACGGTACATGAAAAGAAACCCGCCAAACACTTATGGAAAACACTGGCTTATCCACGGGTATCGAAGCTGCGACGTATTACCAGCTTTTAGTAGTTTTATGTAGTCGACTCTTGATATCAACTACTATTTTTGTTAATTTTGAATGGATTGTAATGTATTTCATGTTAACTAACCAATTATTATAATTTAAACCTTTATTTAAACTTTTTCGTTCCGTAGTCCTCACCAGACTGTATTTAGGCTAAGGAGCTAGAAGCGTTAAGGTTAGTTTCTGTAAGCCGCGGGTTTGCTGTTTCTTACTCTCGCCAGCTTTGCCTAAAGTTATATTTCGGCTTTCACGTCTTGCTAGCAGACGTTTTAAAATACGCGCCGATGATTACCTTGAGCTTGCTTAAGCCTTTCTGTGTAGTCTCCGAGTACGTTATTTACGTTTGAAATATAACCTTCTAGTGTGCTGATTCAAATATTCGGGTAAGATAGCGGAAGTTCATTTATATCACAAGTTGTACCTTTTCTGTTCCCTTTAAGTTTAAATAAAAAGGTTTTTTTTCTAACTTTCTTCAGTTCATTTTATCTGGTTAAGACTGAGCGTTAATTCGCTATCAGTCTAGTAGGATCGGCAGGACCCTGACACAAGCTTCTAGATAAAGAATTATTTACAAGGAACTTGCTAAATATACTGCGAATAAAAAATCGATACTCGCCATACTCTGAATGTTTTCTTATTTATTTAAAACTCTGAATCTGATTCACGCCAAAGTTACTCTGTTTCATCAAATATATGCAACAAAAATTTATTTGCCCTCAGTAACGAAAATGATACTGTCGATGAACGATAGCTGTGCAAGCTTGCTGCTGACTTCCTACATTCAAGTCAGAGGCTGGTTGGTGGAAATAGTTTCTTCCGGTGTTCATTCGAACTTCGCAAAAAATAAACAAAATAAATAAATAAATAAAAAATTACAATAAAAGAAAATCTGAAAGATTTCAGATTTTAAATTGCCTTCAAAGGGCATTTTTTTACATTTGTGTGTTACCTTTATATATTAAATATCATATTCCTCGCACTTAAACCATAAAATTCACTTCAAGAGCAATATCGCAAAATAATTTTAAATTGAGCATATCTTTAGAATTTCCGATACACAGTTCCGCGCGCTGGAGATAAAAATATTTTTTTCCGCCCGTAGAGTGTTGCCATTTCTCGCTTTGAAATCCTTGAGTTTTTTAATCAAAAATTCGTTAAAGTTTTACAAAATATGAAATCGATCATAAAACAAATTCCAAATTTCAAATTTGAGCTTCCAGATGCTCATATTCGCAGTAGGATTACGCCATTCAAAATTGGATGGACCTAGGTACCGTTGTTTTATTTAATTTCTTCAAATATAACGCAGGGCGATAATATTTGGTGGTAACAGTTTGAAAAGTGAAACGGACATTCAGAGTGATTCAATGCAAAATCACAAAACAAAAACAATAGTCCATCAGGGAGAAAGCCCCTTTGGACTAATACATTTTGTCCTCTCCGGCACTGATTTCAAAATTTTCGGTTTTGACATCTTGAAATGTAAAGGTGACTGAAGGAGGCCACAAGATAAGTCAATAAATAATACATCAACAAAATGCACATAAGACATCTTATACGAAATCTATACTTAGTTCATTCAAATACGAGGAATTCATGAGTCCTAATAGCAATCGACTCCATTTTTTTTACCACTTTATTTTTAAACTCAGATACATATTTTTAAATATAAACAAATTATATCTTCCGCGCAAAATCTAGAGCGTATCAAAATCTATAGGCCAAAAGGCACTTTCAAAGATTCACTTTTCATTGATGGATGGGTGGATTTAAAATCTACGTTGAAGAAAAATATTGTGCTTTGAAAGAGTGAAATTGGAACATATTTATCAAAGTTTTCGATAATTGAAAAAACTGGAGACATTAAAATTGTTTGGAAGTGAATGCTAAATGAGTTTTTTTTTGTTGTTGTAAAGAAAAATTTGTCAGAACGTTGGCGGTGTTCCAGGAGAGCTTTGCTAAAATAGAAACTTAATGCTATTTATGAAATAGTGTTTAGAAAATGTTCATACATTTTACGTCAACAATATTACATTAAGAGGCATTTTTTGTAATTATATATTTTAACTAAAATACTACTCTATTTATAACGTATTTTTTGTGATTTCATGCATTGGATTTGGAACAGCATACAAAGGATAACTATAACAGAAATTTAATAATGTTTTCATATAATTCCGCATGTATATTGTATGAAATTAATGAAAACAAAAACATTTTAAACTAAAAATTTTGAATGCATGTAATGATAACGCGAGTTAGGGAAATATACTCAATATTAACATACTATACTGAAAACTATACGCATTAAAATGAGCCATAACCTTTTTCTTAAATAAGAATACTTTTTATTTGCTTGAAAATGCAAAAATGCATTTTCAAGCAAATAAAAAGTATTCTTATTTAAGAAAAGCAATAGTTTCAAACGAAGTTGATAGAATCCTCAAAAGCTGAATTGATTTAAATTAGAAAAGGGAACAGGTTTGATTCGTTATTTAAAGAATTCCAATTTATTTAAAATTTGTTTTAATGCAGATGTCTGGTTTCTGCACTCATTGCTTCAAATTTAATGATAATTTCTTTTAAATGCGCTCTTAGTGAATACTCTATCATTGAAGAGACATTAACAATTTAAGTACAGGTAGCGTTTTCTCTTGGTCCGGCAGTATTTTTTCCTACATCAGTTGTACGTGGTATAAGGAGGGGAACAGAATTCGATTTATGATTTCAGTGGCAAATACAATAGACGCTGCTTAATGTGATCTTGGTTGTCGACAGCGCTTTTAACATGACATGATGAGAAAATATATCCTTCAACTCGGAAATGGAAGTTAACTAATTTAATATAAATATAGGTTGAAATAATTATTTTCACAGCATTTTAACTAAGATAAAAAGTGTCGTTAAGTGGATTTTCTGCAAGCGTTACGCAAAGTTCGTTTATAAACTGTGCTTAGTGTTTCTAGAAATTATATGACCAATGTTGTATCCCTACTCCTACTATTCGGATGGAGTTCTTTACCGTATATTTCCATGTATAGGTCGAGAATTTTTGGAACACCTTCCAAATTACGAGGCTCGTCTTATATACGAATCCGATAATTCTTGCGAAAAACGTAGGTAATTTTCCATTAGCCGGGCATAAGCAATAAGTCGCTAAATATCACATTTATGTATTTCTTAAGTTAATAACAAATTTTAAATTAAATGAGTTATTCGTTTTACGAAAATGAGTTGTTTTATTTTCGAATTTGTTTATACTGCTGATTTCTTGCGCCCATTGGCGAAACTAAAGATATATTGACGAAATTTGCGCCTGGATTTCTCCACTCTCGAACCTATTTTCTAGACAAAATTAAAAATTTCGCAGAAAATAAGGCTAGCATAAATAAGATCAAACAAAAGAAAAAAAATGAAAACAACACAAAAAAATGAATCGAATACGAGTGATAGATTCAGACAGGATTACCAGAGTTAAAACTCTCGTCTTTGGCGCCCGGGATTTCATTTTACAGCGAATGACTGGAAAATATTCTACCCGTTTCATCTGCTTGGCAAAAGTTTTACCCTCATTGTGATGTACTTGAACGCTATCGATTTTTTTTACCGTTTCAGCTTAAGTATTTGTTTAAAGTTTAGTTAAGTTTCGAAAAAAAAAAAAAAAAAAAAAGCGCATTCTCAGTTTATACACGGATTGGCTTATATTCAGACATATATAGTACATCAGCATTTATAGCGAATTCATCGATTTAATCTTCACGTTCTGCAGAAAGTTTATGACTTGATGTGCTTGGATTTGTTACCGAAAGCTACTGGTAGATATCTTCTGTCCGATGAAGAGAGATACCTGTGCCTGATCATTAACGAAAGCAACAGAGTTATTAAAAGTCTGCACCATATTAAACAAAAGATTACTTTTTTGCCTTATTTTAAATGGTTGACTAAAGCAAACGTTTTGTTGACTTGATTCCTTACTTGCGACATCTTTAAATCATTTGGCAATTTAAAAAATTTATTTTGATTTTATTTCGAGAACATATTTCGATTTGTAAAATTCATTTTGATAGTATTGACCGAATTGTTTATCATAATAAGCAATACGTTTTCCTTGTTTTCATTTAACAAATGATCTTGATTTCGGCAAGTTTGATAGCATAAAGCGCTGTAATGTTAAGCGGCGTCTGCAGCATAACGGTTCAAAGGTAAAGACAATAAGTTTGACCAGCACTATAATATCCTAAATGAATGCTTCTCTTCACTCATGTAAATGTTAGAAAATTAGAAAACGTGATTTTATAAAAAGGAGAGTATATGTACTCAGAGACAATGAGCTTAGTTATAGACGCACTCATAATGTATACATAAACGTTTCAGTTAACTATGTAAATTTTAGGAAACTAAAAAACGTGGTTTTCTTTATGATGAATATACAGGGTGACCCAAAAGTCCGTTAATACTTGAAAATTCAATAATTCATTGAATAATGTATGTATAGAAGTAAAAAACTGGCATGCATGCTTGAAATGTCTTGAGTTTTTATTGAAAGCAAAAGAAGTACTTAAAACGGCCAACAGATGGCGCTTCATATGATAAGAAAAGCAATTATTAACATAACAATTGATTTATAGCAAAGAATGTGTTCTTTATAACAAATATTCAACATGTCGGCCACCAAGATAAAAAGATATATAAGATAAAAAGGTATACAAGCAGGAATTACGAGATTAAAAAAGGCTGATTATCAGCCGAACATGCTTTCAATTACACCATGAAGGGACGCTGTAAGAAAGGAAGAAATACCTCATAAGTTTTATTTTTTAGTTTTATTCCTTCTATTTTCTTCATCAACTATCCCCAGAATGTAAATTAGGTTAAATTTAAATAGCGAATAAATATGTGGTTTTCAGTAATTATGACAATGCACCAGAAACCTGTTTATTCCTTAAAACGTCCAGTACTGATCTGATTCGGAAAAGAATGTTTGCTTTTATAAATGCATATGATTAGAAGCTGTGGTAGCTGAAGCTGGCTAGGTTAGGAATTTTTTTTTTTTTTTTTTTTTTTTTTTTTTTTTTTGGTGCATATTTAACTATTTATATTTCTGAGCCCCACAAGCAGGAATGAGTAAGATCTGTTAAATTTTAGTTGCACAAGGCATAGTTTTTAATAAATCTTTCAGTGAAGTTTTGTTATTTCCTTTTAATTAAACTAAACCTGCGTTCTTGGAGTACATGTGGGAAGATGAAAATTTGTCTGAAATGCAGGAAGCTTAAATAGAGGCACTATTATTGCTAATTAGGTTTAACATCCATAGTCAATCACATATATCGGTTTTTGAACAAGATCTCAGTCTAAGGATTTATTTATCTGATCGTTCGAGACAATAATCTCAAGGTCTTACGTAAGCTTTTCTGTTATTCACATGCTTCTGTGAATAACAGAAAAGCTTACGTAAGACCTTGAGATTGTTGTCCCGAACTACTTATAGATTATTGTCTTGAACTTGAGATTATTGTCCCGAACTTATATTACTCGTAGCGCAACATATGAATGACTTCATGCAATTCAAACGGGCCAATTGCACGGTTCTATAGTTTATTCGGCAAATAATGTATTGAGAACGGTTATTATGAATTTTTTATTTGCCTTTAGAAGGTGATTAAAAGGTATTTTTATTTGTATTATAGGTTTTTTTTATTGTTACCCAATTATAAAAACTAGTGCAACTTACAATAATTTTTATAACATATACTATATAAGCTTTATTGATTTCACGATCAGTTTGAGTTGGATTGAATAAGCGAGATACTTCTTGTGCCTTAATTAATAGGAATAAATGTATAGTTCTTACTTCTTACCTTAAAATGTCCCTCGCTACTTTGATAAAGTTTCTAGGAACTTAGTGATCTAAGTAGCAACTTATCGCTGAGTTCAAATACTTACAACGCAGACTCGAGAAGGGTTAAAATACCCTTTCATTCACTCAAAGAAATGATAACATTTGGTCCCTTCTCGTGCTTACACGAAAGCCTCCCCTCGGGCTTTTAAATCAGGATAAGAAACTGAGAAACTACACTAAAATAGACTTGGTCGAAGCTAGACACAAATATCTAACGTAGTTGGCTCTTGATTTAAACTAGCCGGCGATTATCAACAGGTACGTACAATACGGCCGAGCGTAATACATTCGAGAATGAAGTAGCTAGAAGGCAAATACGGGCCACTAAGGACTCTAAACACTCTCTCTCAAAAGTAGTAGAACATACTTTAAATACTATTTCTAACTCATTTCTACGCGATTCTAAAAATTCATTCTGGTAGGGAGCTTAAGTGGGAAACAAGAATTGAAAGGAAAAGGTTTCAAAATTAAAAGCGACTGTTATAAAATTAACATACTCCTTACAGTCTTAGAATTATCTTCTATATCTCTCTTCTCTTACTTCTGATCTAGTAATTCGCATCTGGTATCTAAAATAGATGTATAGTTTTATCTTCTTATCTGTATCTTATAATAACTAATTAAAAAAGTATAGCTGTTATTTCTTATTTTCACTAATAGATTAGTGAGAGAAAATAAAGCCCATGTATAGCTATTATTTAATAAAATCAGTTCTATAATTAACCCAAAAGGAAAATTCCTTTCTGAAATCAGTTTTAGTAAAACGCACTAAGTCAATTTTTGATGATGCATTTCTTTAAGAAAATTTTCTTTCAGTGTAAGGACTGTCAGTTTCAAATTGTCAATAAGTGTGCAGTCTTTCATTACACATCACTGAATCAACATATATATTGTTGCGTTTTTCTTCTGACACCAGTTGTTACGTTATTTTCTTCGTTCACATTCGTACGGGGTTCGTGAGGATTTGGAGTGAGTAACGACGACACTACTTGATGAAGTATCGAAACACACTTTATTTAGCCAATATTAATCAGGACAGCTCCAAAGTCACTTTTTACAGTCGTCGAAGATCTACTATAAACACGCTGACACAATCAGCGACACAGCCTTCATACTATCAGGCTATAACGGTGGAGACAGCTTCACTGCAAAGCACCAGAGTACAGCTCCCGACTCTGCTGGTTCGTTCTCGGAACTCCACGTACTCTCGAGACTCTCCACGCTACAACTCGCGATGCACTCGACAACACACAGAGCACAGCTCCTGACTCTTCGGTTCAGTCGTTCCAGGAGCTCTTTCGACGATGCACTAATCGTGATACACTTCGAGACTCTTTTGGTGCACTCGACGACCCACTCGGCACTCGCTGTCCGGCTGTCAACTCGATCGACTCCGCAGGGATTGACTTGCTAGACGAGACACCAACTCGATAGTAACTAACACGCACTCTAGACGAGGCACACACACACTCTCGATGAGAGACACACTGACTGCGGACCAGCAGGGTTTATATAGCTTTCGGCTTGTGTTCGAGAACATTCTGGGCTAAGCCGGTAAGAATTCGTTCCAGAAGGTTTTCCATCCGTCCATTGTATATCGCCAATTTTATCGCCAAATGGGCGATTTCTCGCCAAATGTGGCACCCTTGCTTTCCTTGCTATTTTATGGCAAACCTAAAACTGCTTTGCGGGGAAGCTGTACATTTTGTAACACTATGTTTACAAAGTTGTGGGTCTGAATTCAAAATATCTGACATCTGAAAAAAAAAATATCATTATTTAGTCTTATACTGATATTTCATCTAATGCTGCGTATGTGCTCTTAGTCAACCTCTGGAATGCTTTTTCTTTCATTGTGCTTTCTCAAAATTTCGAAACGATGTCAAAATAGTGTTCTTTAACTTTAGAGATTTCATTTTAGGGAACAGAAAGTAGTCCTTATGATACAAAATCTCGGCAAGTAAGAGCATGATAAATAAAATTCTAATTTCCTTTCTTTTTCATTTCTTTTCATGCTCTGAAGACTTTATGGTACTCGGACCCAGGAGAGGACGGAAAAGATCCGTTACTTGACCCAGCCTTTCCTGGCCTAACGACTCAAATTCCTTTGAATGCAGCCGGATCAATTGTTTCTTTCTAAAACTCTTATAGACACACTGAGTCTTCCTCATGAAGGAAAAATGCTTTAGAAATTACTTCTAATAAACTTTAAAAAGGGAGTATTAATAGGTATAAAAGCGAAGTAGTATTTTTGGCCGATTTTTCTCTTGTCTGTGCAGGTATTTTAAACTTATTTTAAATGAAATGGGAGCTTTACTCACTAATTATGATTTGATTAAAACTTAAAGGATTATCGTCTGCGATTTCAATCAAAATCCTTATTACTTTTCGTTTTCCAGCTTCTGAATCTGTAATAAAACCCAAATAAAAATTTACATTTAATCTCTTCTTAAACTCCTTTTCGTTAAGTGATAATAATATTTTACCGTAAAAATTCTGAGAAACTCTAGAAATCATTACTACCAATTATAATTTAGTCAATACATTTGTACTGATTGAGAAATTTCAGTCCTAAGACTTTTTAAACGCGCTGCGTACCTGTAATTACAGAGTTCAACTGCTTGTTTTATTGGTTGCCTTTTTTGATAATAAGACGGATGAAGAACTATTAATTAGCAAGATTTCTCAAAAAAAAAAAAAAAAAAAAAAAAAAAAATGGAGATGTATGTTGTTTTGAAGCTTTATTTTCAGAATTAAAAATTAATCCTCTTTAAGTTAATGCCAGACCTGCAGCAGACATCAGAATGAAGAATTGCGTTATAATTGCAGTAGACTATAAGCAACAGACGTATGACCAGATTCATTGCTCTGGGATAGTATCTGCACTTCATTTCCACATTTTTTTGAGTTAGATTTTATGCATTAGATCAGACATGGCCACAATTATATGTTTGGCCACAATTATATATAAAACTCTTTTTGAATCGATAGAAAGGTTTTGAGAAAGTTAATCAGAATTATCTAAATAAAAAATCTGATGTGAATAACCCATGACTTCCTCGTGCTGGCTATTAAATTATAAACATTTTTTGTTATATTTCATTTTAACTTATTTCCTCGAATTTCATTAGAGATACGTTTCGTATTCTATTAATTCAGTTCTCACTTCGTGGCAAGGCAAAAATACTTAAAAACTCAAAACATCTTGATTAAAAATTGAAAAATAGAGAAAAAATAAAACACCAAATGCACTTAAGACAGTCAAGAAAACAATTTTTACAATTAAAATTAGAGTTTCTACACACACACACACACAAACACAGAAAAAAGGAGGGGGGGATTCGACTAACGGACCAGATTTTTTGGTGCACCAAACAGAAAATTCTCTTTTGGTCCCACTCGACAAAAGGGCACTGAAGGTGAGAAACTGACTTAATTCACTATTTCACTAAGTTTCAAATGTAAACAAATGGCTCCTACGTTAGGCTTAGTTGCACTTTAACAACTTTTAAATTGTCTATAATTCTACAACTATTGCATGCAGATTAACTAAAGGCATAAAAACCTTAACCGGAACATAAGAACAACACTTTTAAAACAAAACAACAACAAAAAAAATGCGCAGTTTACCAACATACAAGAATTAAAAAAAAAAAAAAATAGCTCATCGAGCTGAGTAAACAGAGTGGGTATGTGGCCGATTGCAACCAAAAAAAGAGTTCCACAACTGCATGTTATAGCAATTCCATATAATAAAATTTCAACGTTCTGAGGCTACTCGTTTTTTAATTATGCGAAATGCATGCATACGTACGTACAGACTCCACGAAAAAGTCTCTTCTAAATCAATTTAAAATCCATTTTTTAATCTGTTTTGAGAAAAAGAGACCTTTATTCTACAGATGTCACTCAAAAACGTCATTCAGATGGATTCGAGAGACGACAAAATGGATATTTTCATTGAAATACGATATCCGAAATTTTTCGCGATTACAGTAGTTCCTACTTAATATAAAAACTAAATAATTCATGTTTTTATTTCAGGTATGTACATTTCGAAGGATGTATAAATTTAAAAGGTTTGTGCTATGCCTTGAAACCCCTCTTCCCTAAACTGAGAAACCGAACATTTTCAACTTTATTTTAAGCCTCCCCGATTATAATTGTCAAATGATTTTAGTAGTCATAAAATCAAATCGAAAAACGACGTAAAGATTTTTATAATGTTTCTTTATTATTGGCTTTTACAATGTATTTTTATTTGAATGAAAAATAGCATAATAATATGAAAATTAGAACCAGTTTTTCTTCATCCTTAGTCGTCAGACATGCTTCTGGAAAGAATAAAAGCAAATGCGACTGAACGTGAAAGCTGCGGGGATATATTCCTTAAAACTATGAAAATTATTTTAAAACACATTATCAGCTTACTAAGCTTCTTGTGCAGAAAAAAAAATATATTTTTCACACAAAAATAATTTGAGGATAAACATACAGAAATAAAACCTAATCTTAACCATAATACATTAGCTGTAATATATTATTTTATGCATTTGCTTGTCTTCCAGTGCATGGTGCAGCTAATATTATTCATAGGCAAGACTGAAGCTATATCATTGGTTTGGCGTGCTACCGATGTATTTCTTTTTCTGCAACACAATAGCCAGCGTTTTCTATAAAAATAACATCGCTAACACAATAAGCTGTAAAAATAGGATTATTTGCTTTTGTTTAGTGCACTTATAGTTAACGAATGCCGTTGTTTGGAAATTGTTGTGTATAGAATACAGCCCCAAACTACGGCAATAAACTACGGCAATAAAATACGGCAAAATACTGCTGTTGTTTCAAACGGCAAATATAATTCAGGCATAAAACTACTGCTTTTTTACTCCGTGAGCTAAAGTTAACGAAATAAAGATTCACAGTTTAACAGTATTATTGTTAGACAGTAACAAATAAATAATAATAATAAAAAAAAAAAAAAAAAAAAATCTGAAGTCTTTCCTTGTTCCAATTTAAAGGGTAAAAAAATAAAAAGAAAATCTGAAAGGTTTCAGATTTTAAATTACGTCCTATGGGGCGTTTGTTTAACATTTTGTCTCTTACCTTTATTTATTAGATATCACGTTCTTCGCACTTAAACCATAAAATTCAATTCAAGAGCAATATCGCAAAATAGTTTTAAAATGAGCTTATCTTCAGAATTTTTGATACAAAGACTCCCGCGTTGGAGATAAATTTTTTTTTCTGTACGACTTTGCCATTGCTCTCTTTGAAATCTTTGAGTTACCTTATTTAATTTCTTCAAATATATAATGCAGGACTCCAACATTGGGTGGCAACAGTTTGAGAAGTGATTCTCTGTTTATAGTGAATCGACGCAAAATCGCACAACGAAAACAATAGTCCTTCAGGGACAAAGCCCTTTTGGACTAATAATGGGAGCTATTATTACAGTCATGTTACTATATATTGTTTTTCTAGAAGTAAATTTCGGCGAAAAATATTAAGCTTGTTCTATTGATTTTTAGAGCGCTTTTATGGACTATTACTAGAGGTAAACTACTTTTATGCACTTCTTTATAAATGAAGAAAGAATTGATACCTTAAGGGAAATAATAACAAAGCCTGCTTATATAGTTTTAATCAGTTTTAGATAATTTTACTGCCTGCTGAATCATTTTATATATATATATATATATATATATATATATATATAAAGAAAAAAAAAAGAAAAAGAAACTTCATATTTTTTATTCCGCTTAAAGAAAAATATTTTTAACGTTTTGTGTGTCACCTTTATTTATATCATGTTATCTATGTTTATGTTTATTATAAATATCATGTTCTTCGCACTTAAACTACATAAAATTTAATTCAACAGCAATATCACAAAATATTTAAAAACAGCATATCTTTAGGATTCACGATAGACAGTCTCCCGCGCTGGAGATAAAAATGTTTTTAACGTACAGTGTTGCCATTGCTCGCTTTGAAATAATTGACTTTGTTATCAGAATTCGTTAAAGTTTTACAAACTATTAAATAGATAATAAAAGAAATTCAAAATTCGGGTTTCCAGATGCCCATTACGTTATTCAAAATTTGATGACTCTAGGTACCGTCGTTTTAACACACTGGGAGAAACGTACATACATTTCATGCAGGTTCTTCATTATTTAATTTCTTTAAATATAATACAGGATGACAATATTTGGTAACAACAATTTAAAAAGGTGAATCGCCATTTATAGTGAAACGCACCAAAATGTCGTTTTGAGACTAATAGCCCTTCTGGGCTACCGCCCCTTTTTGATAAAGATAAGTTAAGAAAATGTATTATTTTAGTTAAAATATTAGTGATTGTTAATGATTATAAAACTCAATTTATATCATTAATTTCTGACATAATATATGAAATGTATAAACACTATCCAAGTGAACATAAGCACTTGATTTTGAAATATGAAGAATAAGGAAAAGAAATTAACATTACTGCGGTCGATATTAATACCAGATTAGATACGTTAGACTGCGGGTACTATTCAGTATTATGTTATTTTGTTTTAAAGCTAAGTTATACGTGAAATATTTTTCCCTAAAATTATAAAAATTTAGAACTAATATAAGAAACTGACACTGAAATAAAATACTAATAAGGTAGCGCTGACATTAGTACTGATATTCAAATAGTTGCCTAAATGTGTCTCTTGCCAATACATATGCAAATAACTCAAAGGTAATGAATATATATTTAATTCTGCTACAGTTTTCTGCACTTGTATGAGCCGATAGTTTGATGCTTATAAATTACAAAGGCGAAAACATATTTTTAATTAATTACTTTAAACACAGAAGTTAGTACTTCATGATACATTTTGGCAATTAAAACTGCAACAACGTAAACGTGGTAGCCGATCGATGTGAAATTTACATAATGGATAGAGCATAGAAAGACTTAGCAGCAATGATTAGTAATGAATATTCAAATAATGATCGCCTGAAATGCCATACAGATTTAATGGGAAAGAGGAGACGTATATCCCTTACGAGAATAGTACTTTGTCCTTGTTCGTTTAGACAGAAGTATAGAGACTCCAAGAGACTAATATGAATAATTTATTTCAGGCTATTAAATCATCAGAGTTTTTGTCGCTTTAGTCGAAATTTGAACCTCGTCATGCGAATATGAGAATGATGGCCTTAAGAAGGGAGGACGGAATGACATTGATTCCTAATGAATTTGATGCGCCACTTATAAGGTATTTTCTCCCTCCTTTCGGCATGCCTTCGTGGTGTAACTTTAGCACACTCGGCGAGCTTTCGAGAGGTCCAGGTTCGAGTCCCAGCGAAGGCATTGCTCATTTTTTACGTCTTTTACGGATGATGATTCTTCCCGACCAGGATTTGGCGACTGGGTCCCCTAATTCCCAATCACCCTTTAAAAGGGCGGAATATATAAAGTATTTTCTCCCTCCTTACGGCATGCTTTCGGGGTATAACGGTAGCACACTCGGAGCGTATTCGAGAAGCGCAGAGTCGAGTCCAGGCGAGGGAATTGCTCATTTTTCATGTACTCCTACTTCAAAATAACCTAATGACTCTACTCACTGATGGAAAGATGTGGGAATGCTCATACGCAGCCTATCACAAAATCTATCATTTAATAAAGTGAGATATTATCTGGAAATTACAGACTGTTGTCTAGTGGTCTTTGTTTTACTTATTTATAACAGCATATTATAAGTATCTGCTGCATTTGACGATGTGCATTAAACGAGTATGACAAAGTTTTTAGGCAAATTCTCTTTTTGCATGCAACAGAATAATGAAGAGCGTGTGCGAGTGTTGTGTTACTGTGGAAAGTGTTCGTTAGAGTCTTACCTTATTCATCGTGATATCATTCCCAGCCCTGAGAGTTATAGTATGGTGTGCTGCTGGATACGAAACCATTTTTGGTGCGCATTTCTGGCTCTCTGGCCACTAATAAATTTTAGTAAAGAAGTACAGTTACACGGATTGCAATATCTTCAAATGCCATCCACAGTCTCTTCGACTGTTATGCCTCACCGTATAACAGAGGTTATTATTGCTCATAGTAGCCACGTTCGGTACTGATTATAGAACATTTATCTGACATATATGAAATTTTATTGATTACATCTTTGTATTAGAAAGGTTTTTGAAAGGTAAGCTTAGCTGTGTCACATTTTGTCCTTGTGTTGCAGTTCTGATGTTATCTACATTTATGAAAAATTAAAAGATGTGAAAAATCTAAAATTTTTAATAAAAACTGAAGCAAAAAATCATCAATATAATTATTCCTGTTTTAAAATACTTAAACGTTTTTATGTTTTAAATTTTTATTCTATTTAGAAACTGGCTTTTTAAATAAAAAAATTCATTGTCTTAAAGTTTACAAATTTTACTGTATTTTGAACAAGTATCGTTTCCCATTCGTTATTAAAAACTATATTACGAGACTAAAAGTTGAGTCTTGTTAATTAATCACTTGTTTGTTGTTAGAGTGAGTGCTGCATAAAACCGTTATTTTTTAGTTTTCTAATTTTTTATTTACTTTCTTATCTACTTCTGCTTATTTTCATCCCATCACCACAAAAATAGAGAAATCCAAGGCCTCATTAGTATCTAGTCTCAAAAGACCCGAATCTAGGGCTCTAGGTTTTTAAGGCATCTCCAGATCGTTCTCTGCATCGCTTTAGGTATTATTTCTTTATCAAAGCGAGGAAAGTGGGCATTGAGAACGACCGAAGGAGCGGTGTGCTTAAAGCCATAAGTGGGGGATCCTATGTGAATGATGGGTGAAATAAAAAATATTCACAAGATTAGCCAGCACTTAGGTAGACCACCTTCTTATATCAATACTTGAAGACTTTTTACCAACTTGTAGAATTTACGTTTGTACCTATGAGAAAGTGGAAAGAAAAAACTCCCAGAAGTTGATTTAAAGTTTAATTTAAAACGTAATTGCTTTAATAGAAGTTAAGGTGAGAGCCAAACAGGTTGTAAGGTGTATTTGAATTTTATAACAGTTATGTTTAATTTTGAAACTCTTTCCTATCAGTTCTTGTTTCCCACTTACAACTGCCTACCACAATGAATTTTTAGAATTCCGTTAAATGCAAATGAGTTGAATAAAGTACTTAAAGAAGACCAACTTACTTTGAAAGTGTATGCGTAGAAGCACTTCTTGGCTGTGTTTGCCATCAGTCTAATTCGTTCTTGAATCTATTACGCTCGGCCATATTGTACGTGCTTGTTGAGAATCGCTCGCTAGCTTAATTTAAGGGCCAACTACGTTAGGTATTTGTGTTTAGCTTCGGTTAAGTCTATTTAGTTTAGTATTCGATTAGTTTTTGATTTTCTTATCCTGATTTTAAGCCCGAGTGGAGGCTTTCCTGCAAGCTCGAGAAGTGACCATCTGTTATCATTTCTTTGAGTGAATAAAAGGGTATTTTAACCCTTCTCACGTCTCTGTAGTAACTATTGGAACATAGCGATAATTCGCTACTTAGTTCACTAGGTTCCTCGAGAGTAGCGAGACAAAGTTTGAAGAACATTATAAGGTATTATCATTAAGATTTTAATCACGTTTTTGTAACTGTAAATTCTTCATTATTTTTACAGACTGTGTTTAGCAGTAACCATCTTATGAGCTCAAACTGGCTGTTGACATTGTGCTATGGACTGGCCTTAATAATTAATTAATAATATTTTTAACATTATTATCAGTGTATAAATTGACAGGAATATTCATAAGAATGTACATAAGTTTAAGCTGTTTGATTACCGCAAAGAACTCGAGGGCTATTTGCTTAAGGGAAGAAGGGATGCCTTTGTGGAGACTTTCTAAGGGAAATGGGCTGGTATCCACATTACACATGAGGAACACCACGAAACCAGCCATGCAGCCAGTCCGTTTGCAGGGATTGAAATCCTGGACCAAACTACCTGCGTTCTGCGACTTTACATCGCTCAGCTGCTTGCAGACGAGGTTTCTAATCCTGCAAGTATCATAAGTTTGCATATGAGGTATTTTTTATTAAGTGATGCTATAATTATTTCATGATTAGTTTTTAGATTGTTGAAAAAACTAGTTTTCTAAAGAAGACATGAAAATTTCATCCTGACAGAATACTTCAAATGGGAAAAAAGTATGAATTTGTTTTTTACTTTTAAAAGAAATGGAACGTATTATCATGCAAAATGTTACTGTTTCAAATTTGTATTGTTCTAAATTTGTTTAAAATCTTTCGATTAAATCATTAATGGGCATAAAAAAGACGTTAGTGAATAAGTTCATTCTTGGATATCTAGCAGATTTTGTATATAATTGTATAGAACGCATTCTCTTTAATTAATTAAAATGTAATCATTATTTCAGTAATTAAATAAGTGCGCCATACAGGAAGTTAGTTTTTCACAGAGTTCTCCTATCTCTACGTATAAAGTTATATTTATAAAAGTATGCAACTTATTTTAAGACGCTTGTGAATGGAATTGCCCTTTTAAAGTTAATATTTAAAGAAATAAAATCCATAGTCATTTTGTCTCTGATATGTAGTTTCTAATATTTATTAAAATTCATTGAAAACCCTTTTCTAATATTTTATGAAGTGATACGCTGGCACTGCTGAGAAGAATTATTTTAATTGTTCCTAAAGGAAATGACTTTTTTGTTTGATCGGTTTCTGAATAAATAGCGTCTTTTACACTTTTTGGTTTCTCGAGTATATGTATTATGGAAATGAAGATAATGGGCATACATTATTGAATCTCGCGCAGCTAAACGATATTTACAGGATTATAAACTTATTTAAGTGCGATAAAAATTTTAATAGGTAATTTAAGTGCGGAATTTCAGTTCAGTGGTTCATTTAAAGTTAGACTTTCATTTATGATTAAGAAGGACATTAATTTGATTTTTCTCTTCCTCGGAAACGAATGAAGTTTTGTACATTTCGATTGTTAATAAAATATTCCTTTTGCCAAAAGCCAAATTTTTAAAATATTCTGCAGTTATTTGGTTACAAAAATAATAAGTTTATAGTAAAGTTTATAGTAATTTAGAAAGGAAAGCATAACAACTAAAACTGAGTCTCTTTCTTAGCCCGCTGACTGAAGTTTAAATTGTTACATAGATAATTAAGACAGAACAACACGCCGAACAAACACTAATTCAGAAGACAAACAACAAAAATCAGCGTTATATTTACAAAATTTCCACAGGACTAGTTTCGATGGTTTTACCGAACCACCATGCTGCAGCTGAGGATGGTGGTTCGGTAAAACCATCGAAACTAGTCCTGTAGAAATTTTGTAAATATAACGCTGATTTTTGTTGTTTGTCTTCTGAATTAGTGTTACATAGATAAATGTGCCTCTCTCTCTTTAAAACAACTTTGCAGTTGATAAAACTAATTTCTATATTTTATTAGTTGCTTTTATTCTATTATCTATATATTCTCCTTTAATGTTTATATAATACAGTTTATATGCCATTTTATTGACGACTTCCATATTTGATTTTCTAAAACTTCTATGAAATAGAAACAAATGTATTAGAAAAGGCTCCCAATCTGCAGATTTGAAGCAGACACTATATGCTATTCTATAAGATGACACGTACATGTATCTAGCAATTTTAAATAGTAACAGAGTTGACCGTAAATGTTTGTAGTAACTTTACATTAATATGTAATAACACTATATATAAATGTATTTACTACAGTGTATAAACACGGATTATACAGAACATGAGTGAACCCTGAACAAATGTCCCCTTCCTGCTTGGATGCATTGGTCAAGGCGATGTGAAACGTTCTATGATTCATCTCAACATACCTTACCGAATAGTGTCGGAGTACAGCCATGCTAGTGCTTACTGTTGAGCCATTCTTTTGGAACTGAATAGTATCTTCCAAATATCTTATTCAACTCTGCCGACATTCACTGTTCTGCACAACATCTGCTGAGCGTCTGTGACAGGTACTGTTACCATGAAGGCTTTTAGTGCCACAGTCCGCAACTGTACCATCCAACAGTCTATAGTATACTAATAGTTTGACTTGCAAGTACCTACGAATGTAGGTAGGCTATAGATGTGCACGTTAGGTTAACCATTTTAAACTAGCAGATACAATATGGGCCATACAATGCATTGCAAAGTGATATAATGAAAGGAATTTTAGTTTTGAAGCTTATTTCTTTTCCTTTCAAATAAGAGTTGTGTGCCCATCAAAATTCAGTCATAAAAATTCATTCTGCTTACGAAAAACTCGTCCTCTCCATCTTGCATCAAACAAATGGTTTCGAAAGCTAACAGCATAAAATGTAATTAAAATTTTAAGTGATATACGAGTATTATATTTATAATAGACGCCCAATTTGGAATTTCAGTAGAATTTAAGTTTGACGTACCCAACTTTTGGATCACCCTGCATAATTATATTAATAAATAATTAAGGATTTTATTTCATTATTCGTAAATTATCTTGATAAGAAACTAAAAGAATTTACCTCTACTAAGTATTTGACAATATTATTTCATTACCAATATCTGGTTACATAGCAGTTTTAATAGCTTTATGTTTTCAATGATGCTAATTTGTAGTTAAGCATTCATTGGGAAGAAAACGCATGACATTAAATCATAATTTAACAGGAGATGGAGAATGAAAAGGAATGTGTGGAAATCTCTTTCTTATAGAAAGGTGGTGCTGGAATTATTCAGTTTTGAATCTTGGACTTTAATAATATGAAGTCTTGGACTTTAATAATATCCTACTATGAATTTTTTGGTAAACAATAATAAAGAACTAAATGATTTCCAGTGATTTATGGCGTATATGTATAAAGCTCCTACGTATGATCTTTGGATAAGCCACAAAATAATATTTATAACTACATTTCCTAAAACTGAAGATTTCAGGAATGCATTATTAAATCTTGTTTGGATCAGTATGCATAGTACTATGGAACAGTATTTCTAAAGCTAAAGTCGACCCATAGCTGAGGTTAAGTTAAATATTTATTTGTACACTATATACAGTTAATCAGCTAATGTATCGACATATAAAAATTCTACAAATGAAAGGACATGGCTTAATGCGCCATTTCAGTCTAGCATCTAACTTCTAACATTCACCTCAGGTGGGGGCGCTCTTATCGTGGTAGGACATCCCATTTCTCTTCAAGTATATGCTGCTTAATTGATATGCCATCAATTTTTGTTAACTCATTGTAACATCACATGTTATATTTCAGCCATCAAATAAATAAGCGCTACTTAAAATATATTGAAATTTTATGTTTTCTGTATTGCGCGTGAGTGTTGATAAAGAGAAGTGCATGTTGGAATTATTTTTATGTGATTATGTTGTTGATCTTTTGATCAGCAAAAATTATACGCAATTTATTTAGCGGTAAATTTATGAAGCTGGAGCCCATCTGATTCGATCATTTAGGTGTATTTTATTTGACCGCATAAGGCATGATTACAAATTAAAACAATATCTAAATGATTTGGGAACCTTTTGGAAAGCGAGGATTTTCGCAATTCTGATTTATGCGTTCTCGTAAATTCCGTGGGTCTGCTGCATCTTCTGTGGTAGTAATCATTGAGACCTATGATGCAGATTGGCAGTTAACTTGCTCAAATTCATCGTATTCTATTTTCTATGTTTTTCGAACAATTGTTAACGTTACACTGAAAAATTCTTAACGTTACACCGAAATATCATGGACAACTAAAAATGCATTTGAACGTATTTTTAAACTTACTAACATCAGTGAATGGAATATCTCAAGGAAAACCTTTTTTGTTGTAACTTTCCTTTGCTTTACACGACCTCTTTTGTACTTAACGGGCTTCGACAATCCAAATAACTGCGCATCTTATTTATTGTCATTTCTGAGCTGATAGAAGGTTTCAAATATCTTTTATTAAGTTCTTTATCAAGAGTGGTATGTTTACAAATCTTTAGATGTCAGCATTAAGCTTCGATAAATATAAGAACAGTTTATTTATTTCTAAGTGTGTACCATTTATTGTTATTTGATTGTCTTTTTCGTTCACCGTCTTGTTGTAGTAAAAAGAAATATTTCCTTACCTAGTTTTCCTTTTCTAGTTTAGTATTTTCTCTGAAACGCATGCTACCCTGTTGCATGTTTCCTTTTTGGAAACTAAAATGAAATTCGATTATCTGACTGATATGTATACTGAAGTCATATTGTACATTTAATATGCGTTGACTCTTAAGTATATAGAATTTTGCGGGATAAGCCTCTTTTCCAAGTATCATAATTCAGGGATATATTATTCAAGTATAAAAAACCTTGTGCTTCTATTTTACATAGCGTTGGAGAATAAATGTACAATTTTTTGGTAATTAGTTTGAAACCTATCAGTATCTACTAAAAGTTGCCCAACTGAGCAAAAAGCTTCAAATCGTTAGATTACCGAACACCGACTAATTTTGCACTGGCCATTGCACACTTTTGCACACAGTCATAACTCCTACATTTTCTTTTTATCAAATTATAAAGTTTAATTCTTACACAGAGAAATTTTACTGTCCTATTCCTATATCACATAAAAACCAATACGTCCTGCTAAAAGATTTAAATTTAAGAGTTTATCAAAGATCAAATGGATAAAGCAGCGAAATGCTAGTAGATCGTACCATTTTTAACCTCTGCCGGCTAAGCATGTTAGTTGCGGGGAGATTTTATATTATGATTTATTAACTTTAGATTTATCTTAATGCTATTGATTAGAAATGCGTTTATAATTTGCATTTTCAGTAATTAGTCAATAAAGCAACGTTTTTCTAACTACCTAATTTATCACCTAGATTATTTACATAAAATTTAAACTTTCATACCAAAATATTAAATATATAAACATGAGCAATTTATATATAAACATGTATAGTTTATAATAGAATATAGAACTTCATACAATTCCGTAATGGATTATACGTGATACTAAAAATACAATTTAATGTTGTACTACTAATAAGAGCTTTAAGTTTATGTGCAGTAATAATAAGTTATAAAATGCTATTGCGTTTCTCTTTCAATTAGAGCTGTAGATCTGAGCCATTTTCCTTCAGAAAATTTTTCAAGGAGTCATCCTTAGAATTAGTAAAGGTAGTCCTCCAGCAGTAATTTTATTGTCTAATAGAATTTGCAGTAACTATTAGATATATTGAAACTGCATTGCATATATTTTATTATGATAAAATTGGGGGCTCTTTTGACAAAAATGTATTATATCTATAAATTAAGAACTATAAGAAATATACAAAATAATAAGCTTTGTTAAAGTTAATTTTAAAATTGAATAATTAATTTCTTTATACGAGAAATTTAATAATAAATTAAGCAATATTTTAGGAAATAAACGTATGCAGCTTAAGCTAAACTGTTGTTTACTAGATTTTAGTAGATAGAAGAAGGGAAGAAATTCAAATAAAATCATGTTCACTACTTAAGGTTATTATTCGCTCTTATAGATATTTCAAAATATCTATATAACTTTAATTTCAATTAAATTACAATTTTTGCCGGATTGTTACTAATCCTTGAAATAATAATATATCTACAAGTAAGTTAAAAGCGGCAAAACCAGGACATTTATTTTTCTATGGTATTTAGGGCTAAATTTCCCATAAAAAGAAATCATTTGCATGTTGCAACAGAATAGCGCTCCTGAAATTTTATTCATTTGTTAGATTATATTATTGCTAGGTGTGATTTCATTTGCCTTGTTGTAGATCAATACTATATCTACAATATCTACAAACCGCTTATTCGGTGCCTGATGAAAAATGATAAAAATAAATCTTGTGATGAAGCTTCATTCACTCAAATCAATCATTTTAAAAAAAGAACGAAACATTTCAGAAATTCCGTGAAATGATAATTTTAAATGATTAATGGAGTCCATATTCCTTTTGACAGTTCAGGCACGTAAATTCGTATCCCCAAATAATTGCAAGAAAAAGGTGGTGATTTAGCAAAGGTTTGAGATTTAAACGTCACATAAAACGATTATAAGGGCGCGATGAAGTAATTATTCCAAAAAGTGACCAATGTAACTTTTTTTTGACTGCTATCACGCATAAGATTCTAATTAACTCATAATGATGCTTCGAAGTACGTATAAGAAATGAACAGGCTTGAAGGTCACCTTGTTGATTTACGAGAGAAGAATTCTTTAATATCGTTTAAATTACGACTGAAAACAACACGGGATAATTATAGCGATCGTTAGCATGAAATAAAACAAAGTTATGTATTTTGTATTTAAGTTCAAAATAATATCTTACTTTTGTGATTTAAACAATTTTTTCTTGTTACTGGGAAAATTGTAAATGAAATATCTCTATATCAAGCAAAACATACTTTGTAAATTTGGGTTTTAAGATTTGAGTTAAATTTTAAATGCTTTGTTTATACAGAAAGACAAAACCATTTTATTACAAAGCCCAGTCCACCAAAAGATTTCTCATGTAAAATGGAAATATCAAAAATAATATTAAAATATACACTTTTTTTAAGGCTCCAGCCTTACAAACCCGCCAAAGTCGTTAATACAAAACTGTTTTAGTAACTTGTTGGGATACAAGAAGACATTAGCTTTGTTGAAATTCAGTAATCAATCTAAGCAATTCTTGAAGAGTTTTATTCAAATTGTCTTACGCCATCATGCGATGGCATCCTGTCTTCGAAAATTTTCCTCTGGTGACACATGGAAGCAGACATTTTCAAACGGAAGCAGTATGCCACTGACGAACTTGCCCACGCAATGTGGGAGGAAATTACAGCAATTCATCAGGAAGTGTCAAAGTAGAGCCATGGGGAACTTCAGGATTAGGGGTCACGAGTATGTACAGGGAAAAGACAAGTATTGAAACGATATCGTCTCTAAGCCAAAATGATATAGTTCGGTTTATGTGCTAAAACAGTGTTCCCATATTATGATAACATCCTTCTTTAAAACCTCGTCATTCGAACACAGTGACAGTTATCAGTTCTGTATTGAAGACGACAAATGGTACATCGAGTACCTTCTATCTAAACGATATCTTTCCTATTTTCATTACATACTGAGGATGTAATGAATGCAAACTTAGTTTAAAAAAGAGTGAATGACGAAACCAAAATTCTGTGTGCAGATATTGCATGTTTAAAAAACAAAGCATAACTTATGGTAGATGAAAGAACATGAAGATTATAATTAAATATAACTCCTTATCATAAGGATATTATTAAAGCCATTATAAGAAGTAAATGCATGAGAACTATCGCTTCTTCAAATAAACACTTTTTTCAGAGAAAAATATAAAAAATCCTATTCAGTATATTTTAAATTATAAAGTAAAAATTACTTGGAATAACAAAATCAAATTATTATCTAACTTTAGATTTATCTTAATGCTATTGATTAGAAATGCGTTTATAATTTGCATTTTCAGTAATTAGTCAATAAAGCAACGTTTTTCTAACTACCTAATTTATCACCTAGATTATTTACATAAAATTTAAACTTTCATACCAAAATATTAAATATATAAACATGAGCAATTTATATATAAACATGTATAGTTTATAATAGAATATAGAACTTCATACAATTCCGTAATGGATTAAACGTGATACTAAAAATACAATTTAATGTTGTACTACTAATAAGAGCTTTAAGTTTATGTGCAGTAATAATAAGTTATAAAATGCTATTGCGTTTCTCTTTCAATTAAAACAAGCTTAACATAAAAATACACTAACACGAAATGTTTGGAAGAGATAGATAAATTAAAATTAAGCAAATTGACAACAACAAATAAAACAAAGTTTAAACCTAATATAATGTTGCATCAATGTCTTGTCAACTGGAAGAGAATTTGGAGTCAAGGAAGCTAAGTCAATGAATTACATTTTAACTGAAATATGAATAAAACAGCTAACTTTCAGGCTTAAAACGAACGGGTCTAATACCTGTCGTCCCCTGCGGAACATCCGGGGAAGGCTGTGGATGATAAGACAGCTAAACGGATAGTTGAATGCGAATATTCTCGTGAATTCGTAAGAAGCAAATATCCTGCTTATTTTGTCAACAAGACCGCCGAGTACCAATTATATAAACTACTATAATACTGTAATATTCCTTTGATATATTCAAATAAATAAGTAATGTAGAAAGATATATGGAGGTAAATGTATTATGTTTAGAGACAAACTGAATGCAAAGTACATACATAACACAAAATGATGATTCTTATGCCTCACTTCAATAGCATATCCCACTACAATAGGATATTTCTATCGTTAATTTGGCTATTTGAAAACCTTATTCAATTACATTAAAAAACTTACTGAAGATGTTCTTCGTCAGGAAGGGAATTTCAAAAGTTAAAGCAGGTATTTCTAAGATTTCACTTTCAATGGGTTTTATTAAAGTTCATTGAATTACAAAAAGGAATTAGACCAGAACTTTCAAGCATACAGATTTTTCCGAATGAAAAAAAATTCAAATAATCCCCCCCTCCCCCCCCAAAAAAACTGGAAACTTTCAGATTTTACATTACGCCCAAAGGGGCATTTATTTAACGCTTTGTGTGCCTCCTTTATTTATTAACTATCATATTCTTCGCACTTAAACCATAAAATTTAATTACAACAATATCGCAAAATAATTTTAAAATGAGCACATCTTGAGAATTTACGATGTACAGTCTCGCGCGCTGGAGATAAGAATGTTTTTTTTCCCGTACATTGCTAACTTTGAAATCGTTGAGTTTCTTAATCAAAAATTCGTTAAAGTGTTACGAAATATGAAATTGATAATGAAACTTTCAAATTTTAAATTCCTGCTTCCAGATACCCATATTCAATGGAAAATTCATTTATTCAAAATTTGATGGCTCTAGGTACCGTTGTTTTATCACAATGCGAGAAAAATATATACATTTATTCAGATTCTTCATTATTTAATTTCTTTAAATATTACGCAGGGTTCTAATATTTGGTGGCAAAAATTTAAATAGTGAACCAACGCAAAATGCCAAAACGAAATTAATAGCCCTTCTGGCCTAACGCCCTTTGGGCTAAAAATCTAATTTTTCAAATGAAAATATTCGCCATACTTTTTATATAGCTAAGATAAGAGAAAATCAAAAACGCAGGGAAAGACAATATTTGATGATATATTTGATTTATTGATGTCTTCTTTCGGTGTTAAGCTTCGTGTTAATACGAAATTTCAAGCTATACTTGTTTGGCTAATAAGTACAAGAAATTATATTGTTAAAAAAGTAGAAGTTCTGCAGTAATTCAGACGGAAGAAAAACATTAATAAGAACGGAGGCACAAGATTGGTAATGAGAGAGAAAAAGAGGGATCCCATTTATGAAAGTAAATGTTTTAACAGCTTAGTTGTAATAAAATAGGAAAAAGTGGTTGCCAGCAATAATGATGCATAAGTAAAAGTTGAACCAGTAGCAACATATTAGTAAAATGCATATAGCTTTAAGAAAGTAGGACAAACTGTTTTTGTGAAAATAATGCAAAATTTAAAATAACAGGGAAGAGAAAAAGGAAAGTATTTCCTGTACATTGTTGTAATAAAGTGATTTCTTATTTAATATTCTTACGTTAATGCCACTGAGACCTTTTGCATTTTCTCCTTCAGGTAAGGCCCACCAGCGGCCGAGCGGTAAAGACGCTGAACACTGGTAGTTCGGTCCGAGGTTCGAAACCCGCGAACAGGCTGGCTGCATGGGCGTTTCCGTGGTTTTCCTCATGTGTAACGTGTATAAGAGCCAATTTCCCTTAGAAAGTTCTCCATGAAGGCATCCCTCTCTTTAGGCAGATAGCCTTCGTGTGCTTTGCCATAACTGAATAATCCAATCCAATCCTTCAGATAAAAGTAGACAGATAAACATGCAGAAACTCACATAAGGAATGATCACTTAAGGGATTCTCCCATGCATGTTTTCATGCTGCAGGTGATTAGCGCGTCCAGGTAGCAGTTGGATGTCCGAGGTTCAAATCTCGGTCAGGGAACGGTTGAGCTTTCATTCCAGAGGGGTCTAGCTGGAACCCTTGTAGTTCTACGGAAGTTTTAGAAGGGTTTATAATGCTGTAGGGATCTACTGGGATAAAGTTTTTTGTTTTAAAATTTAATTTAAGTTTTAGGAATGCAATTGTTAGATATTAATATCCGTTTTAATATGTATAACTATAACGGAGTTATCCACGCATCTGAAGTTGAATGGCATGACGCTTTTATGCACGTATTTGAATTGAAGGAGAATCTGGAATTTCAAACAAGTGGTTATGGCAAAGTTTGAAGCTATGAAGAAATTCGTAAAAGATACGTTAAATTAACTGATATTATCGAACCATTATTTTTAGTTCCTAGTTCTTACTTGGTTGAGGCAGGATTTAGACATGTTAACAGTTCATTAAGAAAAACTAATAATCGATTATATATTACAGAACGCTGTGATATACCATTATTTGTAAATAATTTTTTACCTAGCATAAAATGTCTTACAGAAAAACACGAAACACAATCATAGCATTAAATTAAAAAAAATTATATTATAATTACATATAAGTTAGTAAACTGCTTAGTAAGATTTATATTTACATTCGTTATGTTAGTTATTGTGATAGTGGGATAATAAGGAATTTCAGGCCAAACATCATAAGTATTGTATCAATGCATCAAGCATAAACACGACATTAATTGAAATCGAACTTTTATGCAATTACGATCTATGTTTCTGAAACTTTGTTTATATTTGTAAAATTAAAAATGAAAATAGTACAAAAATAATAAAATCCAAACATAATTAACTACGTTTTCTAATATTTGATTCATATTCATAGTCAAATTATTATTTTCATGTTCAATTATTAGTATTACAATTATGTTGTATGCTGTATATAGAAAAGTCTGAGAGTTTCATGAAGAAAATCGTTGTTTAAAAGGGGTCGATGAATGTAAAAGGTTGAGAACCCCTGGTCTAAACAGTGGTGCTCGAATTAATATGCATTCGGTGATAATTCGTCACCACCTGGATTTGGCCGACTCAATTTCATGACTCTGTCAATAAATCTGTAAATGGGGGAAAATGTAAAGGTATATCATATTTCCTCTTGTGTATTATTGTGGAGTAAGCTAGGCTTCGGGGTACCCTGCCCAACGAAAACACAATTGAATGTTCATGTTTTCTCGATAGAAATGCCTAATAGTCTTCTTAACCCCTTAAAGCACGAGTTTTTTTTTTCCGGAAAAACTGGTAAAAAATTATGGAGTTTTTTTGGACAGAAAGTGAATATATAGGTATAGTATAAGTTACTTTTTTCAATTTCAGTGGTGGGAGGTGATTGGGGCGCAGGTGGTAGAGTAAAAGATATTAAAAATATGTATTATACAAACAAAGTATAAACGATTTGATTTCATGCTTATTTTGAATTTCAAATTATTAAAATCAAATTGTCATACTTGCAAGCATAAGAATGACTAAAAATTCAGTTTGGTATGATATACCATGATGAATGGTACTGCACAAAGTCCAACATTACAGTTCCTACAACAGTATCTTGTTTCTTTCCTTATCTTTTTACCCCTCTCATTTCTTTTACTGCAACAAAAGGCGTAATTTCTACAAGGAGGCGCTTTCTTTTCTGTCGGTGGTACAAATTCGAGAGAGTGTCTTTCGGTTAGTGTCAAAGGCTCAGGTTGGTAACCAGGCTGATCTGTTCTTTTGGATAACACTTTTGAATTGTATTTTTCAATTAATTTTTCCACAAGCATTTTAAGGAATTCCAAATGGTCTCGTTTTCCTCCAATTTTTTGATGTAGTACAAATGAATTCCATACGGATATATCCACAAGATTGAAAAATATTTTCTTATAGTACCTTTTTCCTCGTTTTCTTGCTGTTGAGTAATCGTGACGAAACTGATCAAGCCGATCAACGCGCATTCCATTGTATCGCCCTTTATACAGTAGTAGATTTTCGTCTATTGTGATATCTCTTTCCGGTGTATATAGAGAAGAACACTTTATATGGTTAAATACAGGCCATATCTTATTGAGCTTGGAATGGGGGTGAATCTCAGCATCGTAAGTTTCATTCTTAGAGAAGAGAAGATATCTTTTTATCTCAGAATAGCGACGAAAGCTAAGGAGCTTCGGAAAAGTAGGTGATTGAAAAATTTCAACTTTTGACCAATACATCCTTACCTCAGGCTTTCTAATTATACCTAGTAGTATAGTTATGGCTAAAATATATATAATTCTTCCATGGTAATCGGTGACCATTGGTTCTGTGACAATCCTGGCTGTTGAAATGCATATTTATTTGTTTCAGTTTGAATTATGTCCATGATAGAGTTATCAAAAAATAATTCAAAGTATGCAAAACATCGTAGCAATCTGTCAAAGTAAAAGAACAGCCAGGGCTTGCTTCAAATCAAAATCTCGGTGGTGAAACGTTTGGTTGATTTTTACTAATTTGAAACCAATTTCTTGCTATATCCAAAATCTCGTTATCATTATCTTCCGATTCACTTCCATCACTCCAGAAATATCACTTTCACTGAAATTGTCTGATAAATTGGCATATTCAAAATCGTCATCGTCAGAGTCGCTCATTATCAGATAACTTTTTCTAAACAATTACAAAAACATTTAGTAAAAATGCATTTGTGGTTAAATGCATACTTTTATGATATTTATGTAATAAAAATGGATATTTTACCTTTTCCACACCAAACAACTGCTTCATAACAAAGAATTTCTAGCAAACTTATAGCTAATCATCAAAATGTACCACCTGGTTTACACAAGGAAAATGCTGCATACTGGTGTTTGTAACATGGAAATATTGAGAAAAAACATTATTACCATTCTCTTTCTTTTTTACGTTACTTATAGTTGCAAACTGCTGTTACCCATTCTAGATAGCCGCAAGTTATTAGTTCTATTAATAAAGGACTATTTTTCTATAATAAAACTAATTAGATAAAAGAAGTTTAAAGATACCTACAGTCATTTAGCGTGCTTTCTTTTGATTACTCTCGGAACTTTTACTTAGATTATTAGCACAAAACATAAAATTTCCTACTCTTGCCCCTAAGGCAAGCTGTATTCTGGGCTATTCGATCTATTTTTCGCTTTTCGGGTAAAAAACATGCAAACCAAATATAACTATAGAATAGATATATTTTGCAGTGAAGAAATAAATATTCAATTCTCAAAATGATAGATGGACAAAAAATAGATCTGAGAATCTCTTTTACTTGAATAGACACTAAACATTGCTTTGAAACTGCAATAAAATATATTCACAGAGTAAAATATATCCAAACACGGCTTAGTTCAAGATATCGCCCATTTACAAAATATCTGGTTTCTAGAAAACATCGTAAACAAAAGCTGTATGAAATATGTGGCAATACGGATGGTGTTTTTAGAAGTTACTAGAAGCTGAAAAAATATTTTAGAAGGAAATAGGATGTGGAGAACAACATTTCTCGACCTTCTTTCGATGTGTAAACTGTTGTTTTAAACATATGTATAGATAGAACATCTCCACAGTCCATACATTTCTTAACTAGTCAGTAGAAAGGGTGGAAGGTGAATTAGAGCATTTAAAATTTTTTTTTAGCTTTATTGCAAGCTTAAAAGACATTTATGATTTAATATTTCACTTTCAGGTTTTGTTTCTTTCTTTCTCTCTATCTTTCTATACAGGGCGATTCTAAATTGTTTTTACAAATTAAGAGGGGTGATGACACTCATCCAGATGAGCAATAATTATCATAGAACATAGGGTCGAATTCCACTCTAAGAGGCAGAAAAGAGGAATATTAGAATTCCAGCCTGAAATTAAACTGTGTTGGGCGAGTGAATGAGAGACCAAAGCTGTGCAATCAGTTTAGTGAAAAACTTACAGAGAGTACACAAAACGGATAAAACCGGAAATTTGGCGTTCGAGTGTTAATTCGAACTCACATTTTGATGGCAAACACTCAGATGCACATCTTTGGTTCGCAAGGTCTCAACGTCGCAAACGTTTGCAACAGGTTAATTATCTAATAAAGCACTGACTATTATCAACAAACTCCAACTTCCGCTGTATGCCGAGATTAGAATGAAAATTTCAAGCTGTGGTTTGGCTGTCAGAACTTCGTGTCCCATAGAAGGGGGCACAGTAAGTCCAGGAGGACAGGATAGAAAATGGAGGAGGAGAAAAAACTGTTACCTTAAAAAATAGTATCAAACCTACCTTGGAGTTAGTTGATATTCAGCCCTTGATTAGATAATTAACTTGTTGCAATCGTTTGCGAGGTTGTGACCTTGCGAACCAGAGATGTGCATCTGAGTGTTTGCCATCTGAGCTCGAATTAACACTCGAACGCCAAGTTTCCGGTTTTATCTGTTTTATGCAGTCTCTGTGAGTTTTGCACTAAACTGATTGCGTAACTGTTGGTCTCGTTTATTCGTTTTCTCAACACTGTTGTAAGTTCACGTTGGAATTCTAATATTCCTCTTTTCTGCCTATCAGAGTGGAATGCGACTCTATGTTCTATGGTAATTATTGCTCATCTGGATGAGTACTAACCCCCCTCTTAGATTGTAAAAACAATTTAGAATCACCCTATATATATATATATGAATATACACACGCTGGCTGTTCAACAAAATCAAAGGACAATCTAAAGAAACGTGCTCAATGATTAAAGTTTTCAACCATTGTCTAAAGGCATCAATTAATTAGGCCCGCGCCAAGCCTAATCGGCGCCGTCGTGCAAATGCCTAGCGAGCGCCTTTATGTAGTGACGATATTAAAGGGACATTGCTTATGGTTAACATTTCCAATGAAGTATTATTTACATAATAATATGAAAAACAACACAAAAATACATTTTATCTGGTGTCTAAATATGCAAACAGTTTGTGCTTTGTTAAAAACCACACTCAAACATATTTATTGAAGAATTATACATAAATTTATATTATATTGTAAAAAGCCGCACAACCAGTATAGTGGTTAGCGTTGCTGACTGGTGTGCCGAACGGCTCAGGTTCGAATCCCGGAGAAAACATGGATGTTTGTAAATGTGTCCGTGCGGCATGGGGGCACTCTAAATATGCGAAGCGAAAGTCCTCTCGAAAGGTTAGTGGTAGGGGAAGAGCGGCGGGAGACGCTCGCACCCATGTTTCCAGAGTGCTCTTCATCAAAATTGGGGGGCGAAACTGAGCTAAATCGCACTGTCACCTGTAAGGTGCTCAAGGCTGTTGCCAACGACAGGAGTATTTTGCGCTCCTTGCCACGAGGAATTTCGTGGCCTTGGGCTGACTATAGGTCAGACAAGTGAGCATTAGTTAGCAACAACATGTTATAAAAAAGTAACACTGCAAGCGAAGCGAAATAATATAAACGCATTGAATACCAAATATATTGCTGGGCACTATTTATTATCTTAAAATTAAAAACAAATTAATATACGAATCTAATAATTTTGCACTGAATAAATTTTTGTTCACAACGTAGTTTATGACAAGGTTCAAACTGTGATTGCAACAGGCCACAAAAATTATCTAGGACTGTTATCTAGGGATACATCCAAAATTCTTTTCTGCACACCGCTATGTTGTAGACAACGGTATAGCTTAACCGGTAATTCTACATTTCCTCCAAAAGTTTGCAAAACTGCAGTTCATGTATAAGAACTATACTATTTATATCACTTTGATTTTTATCAGTAATGCGTTTTGCACTTTTCGAAAGAAATAATAATTTTTTAAAGTGTATAGAAATTATCAGAATATTTGAACCTATCATGTCTGTATATATTAATAAAATTCAAACTAAAAAAATATGCTTCATAACCTTAAAGATAAAATTCAAAAAGCATTTTTTTATTTTACTTGATGTACCCCTGATGCCAGCCATCAAGAGCAGATATCAATTTGTATGAGGTATCTCAATTTAGAAAATAAAGACATGAGTATTGAAGAAAGGTTTTTAGTACTATTTTATATTAGAACAGATGCGAACGATGGAAGACGAACAACATTCTTATTAAGGACTTTTAGAGGAAAATGGTTTAGACGTTAGTAATTTACACGGCCAAGAATACCACAATGGTTCAAACATGAAAGGTAAAACGTTTTCGAGTAATTATGCAGAAATCGTTGCTTCTACGAATTAAAAAGTTAACCTAAGTTTAACATAATGTATATGTAACTGCACTTACCTTTTTTATGTAGAAAAAATAATAACAACACTCAGAAAAAAGATATATGTTGAAAAAATTACTACGATTGCAACAGTAGACACAAAATAAGGATTAAGCAATTTGTCCGATTTGTCTACTTTTACATCAAGTAGTTTCACGTTCAAATAAGACAGAAGAGAACACTAGAGACGAACTCCTGCCCTGGTTATAACTTTCGGTAAAATAAGACAGTGTGCTAGGTTAGGAGGAAGGGGTACTCAGACCTGGCAAGCTCGAAGCTGCCTTAACACAGTTAAACGCCCCAATCCCTATAGGCGATCCAAGAGGCACCTAAGCTATCGGTCCAGCCGACGAGCTAAGACTAAGCTGAGTCGACAGGAATACTCAGCAACTCACATTCCACTTCCCTGTTCTGGAGGTATGGTAAAAGCATCTGCCTTCAACAAGGGCCCCCAATCCCGGACAGCAGAATGAAGTCACTTAAACACTGTCAGACAGACCGGGTCAAAAATCCGGCCTGCTATCACTACGTCATGTTATACAGATGTCGGCTTTAGGCGCCCTCAGGGGGAAACCAAGGAAGGATATGAATATGCAGTTTTGAGGCTCCAGGCGCAATAGGAAACCTCAAGCAGTTTAAAGGCTCGCTGAATTCGCCAACTCTATCGACGGGGTTGTTTCACCCTAGACAGCCATGAATATCTGACTATATAGCTCCACCACAACCAAGGGACAAGACAGAACCATACGGTCTCTGCCGAGCCTGAAACAGCCATCGCCGGCAATGACACCAGTCCTGTGGAGATTGATTTTAAACACCCATGGCAGAGACTGCCTAGGTACAGTTCCTAATCAGTAGTTTCCAAGGTTTTACCTGAATCGACCCCCGGAGGGGCGTTCAAATAAAACAGACAGTTCAAATAAAACAGACGGGCAGCGAGACGAACTACTTGATTGCCCGGCGCCTTTTTGTCTCTGCGCCGTCGTTCGCTGCACGACTTTGTCTATTGTCGGCGCGGGCTTGCAATTAGTTATGTTAATTATCTGCGAAAATTGGATTTGTGTGCGTAGGCTAGAGTATGAAATTTTCAAATTAGTTTACTGATAATATGTTGCGAAATGAACGTGCGCTGGAATTTGAGTGCGTAGTTTGGAGCAGTTGCATTTAATACGTTTTCTGAGAGTGATTAGATTTCGTTAGTTAATACCCAAAGCCATCATTTAAGCTGACGGCAATAGTGGCGGTTAATTGGTAAACTCAAAGATAGCCAGACACTCATGGAGGTTTCCCAAGATCCGAATAGCCTTTAGAGTGTCATACTAAGGACACAAATCGCTTTTTAAGCAGCCATTCAGTTAGTAGACAACCTGGGTAAGGGGACCATGAGCAACAACTGTGTCCGAAGACTGTATCCTGCCATTTTCGGTTCGAAGAAACCGTAAAAATAATACAAGAAAATTGGTTTTAGACCATCAGGCCACTCCAGGAATCTGATTTGGTCGTTCTATTGCAGCACGAAGGTTTTGTGAAGAAAACCAATGGCTTGTTTCCCAGTCGCTTCATCTTCCAAAACGGCAATCCATATTCCAAATGTTCAATGGAACGAAGAGGAATGGGATGCTGCACTGTTTACTGACGAATTTAGATATAGTTTGAATGGTGATTTTAGACATGTTTTGATTTTTAAAGAGTAAGAAACGAGCAATTTGCCTTTCCTTTTCATGAAAGATTCTATTTCCGTGTAAGCGGTCTAATTCCGTGGTTTGGATTAAAAAACAACGGTTGCATCTAGCTACATATTTTTGATGGAGGTTATATAACCAATCACAGATATGTGTATGAAGTCTTGGAAGAACATGCAAGGCTGTTTAGGGGTGCTATTGGACCAAAAAGGTTTCCTAATGAGCGACAATGCACGTCTACATCAAACATCTTCCTCTCTCTTTTCTTTGATGTATTAACATAAGCTGTTAATAAATATAGGGATGGAGTATCATATACAAAGTTTAACTTAATAACTCTCTTAAAATAGATGTTTTTGATTTTCAAAATATGAACATTTGCTTTAATTAAAACACTTTTACAAGTGGAAATAATTGTTTACGATCAGCCATTTTGGAAATAAACGTTGTGTTATTTTTTTAATGGATACGGCATATATATATATATATATATATATATATATTGGTTTTTATGATGTATATATAACATAATAATCCATTATATGAACTATCAGGGCATTACAGAGAAACAAACATCTAAGTTTCGAAAATATATTTTCTGAAAATTTCATAAATATCACTAATTTATCGGCAAAATCTAGTAGCGATCAACAATCAATATTTCCAATTTTTAAGCTAATTGCTCAGTTCCAAATTCTATTTACCATGCATGAAATATGTTAAAAGTAGCAATACAAGCACTATAAACACGAAATAAACGCATATATAGTAGAATTATATAAAATACATAAAGAAATAAAATAAATAATGTATACTTAAAAATACGCAATAATGGACATAATATCTAGATAAAAGTAAATGTACAATAACACAAATAAATAAAATCTGTATTCAACAAAAATACAAATAAATTAGCACAAATATTTACGGAATTTACAACAACATATATCTAAGTGTAAGCTCTGTGCATTTCGAGGTTATCGGATACAAGTCATTGGGAATATATGCAGCTTTTCCCTAAAACCACTTTAAATCAGAGTTTGAAATTTGTTTAAATTTAAATGTTTAAATATGTTTAAATCCATACTGATAAGCTCTTCATTTACGAAGTCCACACCAATGTTTGCTAGTAGCTCAGATTAATGGCAGCTTATGTACATAAGGATATATTATTTAATTGGCTTCGAAACTAAATCCTTCCTGTATTATTAGAGTACTTGGAATTTAAAATTTTCGATAAATTGAAACCCTTTTAATCACTTAAAGAAATCAGTTAAATTCTCAGACTGATTGCTATAAATGACAAAGTTACATTGTACAATTTGATAAATAATCCTTTTGTTACTGGAATACGTATATATCGTTTTAAAGATTAAGTTTTTTTTATAACAATATTTCAGTAGGTGTTTTCTCTGCTAACTTTATGAAATGGCTGAAGCAATAGTAGCTCCAAATCTGTACATGATTTTATAAGCTTCGGCTGCCAATTTTTGTTTTCTTTACCATTAAGTTTCACACTTCTTTAGATTTGTCGATCTTATTCTGTAGATTGAACACCATAAGGTTTTCATTAGTATGTTAAAAATGTTTCTTTTAGATCAAATTTCAAATCAACATTCAAACGATAAAAAGACTATAATAGTATCTATCTAGTTATTGTTTGCAAACTCGACTCTTAGTAGCTTCTCGTTCGTTGTTCAACTACAGATGGCGCTAGGGCGTTCATTTTTTATCATTTAGCGAGAAATTTCTCAAAATATTTCTTGTGTTCTCACGTAAGCATATTTTTGCTTTGTTTCCCTTTCATGTAATTTTCAATTCATTCGATGGGTACTTTTGTAGAGATATGCAAGGTGCTGAATCAGAAACACTTTCAACGAAAAAACAGTGGTAGATACAGCGGAATTTACATATAATTCACGGAAGCAGTAGAATTTACGTTAGTTCAGACATCTACAATTTTTGGTGAAATATACCTATTTTATTAAATTAATGCAACAGTATTAATATCATCACCTTATTTTCAAAAAGAACGTTTAGTTGATTTCTCACATTTGCTGTAATTATGTATTATATAGAGAGCTTCTAATCAAAAAATATTCTCAGAAAATTTTATGTGCCTTATTCACTAGAATATTGTATTCTTTGTACAGTAATATAAACTTTAGGATACGATTTAAAAATATCCCCGCAAGAATGATTTTTATTTGAAATATCTCAAAGGAAAATTTTTTGCGTCTGCATTTTAAGGCCCTTCAATATCCTGTCTTAAGTTATTCATCCTCCCCTCCCATGAAGATGAAGAGAAGAAGACTGTGAACACAGATTATAAAGACGTCATCTATGGGTTAAATCCCACGAGGTGTAAAAAATAACTGGTAGAATATATCTTTACACTCAGCGGATGTACCTGTCTTTCCTTTTCTGGAAAGTGTCCCGGAAAATTCCTGTAGTCAAGTGTCACCACAGTCTCTTGCTCTCTGCTGTCTATAGGCGAGAAAAATATTATAATATAGACTTTGAAGATATACTCTACAATTTTCTCTTTGCTTTAATCTTTTTGAAATTTATTGCTATAGGATTTTAATGGTAATATGCATCTCCACATTTGTATTATACAGAAATTTAGACTTCATACGTATTCCAAGAAATAAGCAACAACAAACTATTAGTATTGCTTAGTATTATTAATATGTTTCATTCATGTATTTGTACAGCCTCTTTGATCGGTTTGTTCTTACTTTATCCTTTTCTTAGGAACTGATAAAAGACGCAAAATTGTCTTTTTCCGATTATCAGGCAGTAAAATGAAAGAAAAAGAGCATCAATTACGTGAGTAAATATAGCATATTATTGCATTTTACTCTAAAAAATACGTTAATAATTCTAAAAGAACTTTTCATATTGTATTTATAGTAAATTTAGAGATTTTTTAATTATCTTAAGTTTTCAAGAAGTAGTAAATATCTTAAATAAGTTGAGAGCGAGACACTGCTGTATTTGTATCCCCATTTTAAATGCAGATGTTGACGGAGACGAATAAGTTAAATTAGAAAAATCGAAATGAGTTCATATGTTAAAAATACTAAAAATTAATTGCGACATCGTCTAGAGTCGAATATAGGATATTCAGTGAGCTAGACCAGTATGCTAATATTTTTTACCAAATCAGCACATCGAAGGAATGACAAAATATCTAAATTCTCCAAATTCCTTTCCTTTTAAAGGGCACCTGAAGGAGAGAGAATGGTATTGCATTCAGAAAACCCAGTTTCGTGACGAACTGTTTTTGTTCCTGAATTTGGCTTTGGGCTCAGTTCGCGCACCAGCTATGACGATCAAGAGGAGGTTATAGTTTAAAATAACTTAAAATAAATTCTGTCTTTCTAAAGTTGAACTTGGGATCTTCGAAGAAACATTTTAGTATGTTAACGTTAAAACAAGGGATATGCAGGAAAAGTTACATTTTTTCTCTAGATCACTTTCCAACCTAAAGGCTACTGGAGAAAGGGCTGACCTTTCATTCAACCAGTCATGGTTGGCGACACGATCCGTATCAATTATAAAGACAAGGAGTAATAAAGGATCAAAAAAAAAATAGCTTTTCGAACGAAGTCTAATCATCTTTATACTCAGTGGATACTGCAATACCGAAGGGCCCGGGTTGAAGAAGGCATGGATGTTTGTAAATATATAATGTCTTTGCGGCACGGGTGCACTCTAAATATATGACAAGTCGAAAATTCTCTCGAGAGGTAGGCAGTAGGTAAAGAGGAGTCCGTCCGAGGCCTCAAGGCTCTGGCCAGATCCCGTGCTCAAGACTCTGGCCAACGACAGGCGCAATCTTGCTCTCTTTCCCACAACGAGTTTCGTGGGCTTGTTCTGATGTTACGGCCAGACAAGTCACAACACGAAAAAAAAATACTTATTGTTACATCTCAGGAACAAATGAGAGGAATAATTATTATAATTATTAAGTATGAACTTCATTGCAAGATCGCCTGTGAACAGCAAAAAAGATCGCCTGCGCTACAGATAATTCATCATCATCTACATTTTAACGGAGTACGTTTGGCTTTGGAGTTTCTGATATTTAATTTTAGTAGTATTTTCTGAATAATAGAAAACGAAGCTTCTATGAGGTAAAATTAACAGCGGTTGCCTCCATTTTTTGCACACAGTGCTTGTAGCGAATCGTCAACTCATTAGTGGCTGAATGAATAAAATCTCTGAACGCTGGTAGTTTGACCCAGATTCAGATCCTGCGGAAGGGGCTAGCTGCACTGAAGCTTTTATTACTTCTTCATGTTTGACATAGATATTAATCAATTTTCCTTATAGATCCTTTACGAAGATATCCTTTCTATTAGCAAATAACGCAATTATGCGTTGCCATAATCAACTAAATAAAAACATATTCTTAGAAGCTTTTACTTTGAAAGAACTCGTATTAAATTTAAACTATACAAGAGAAAGTTAATTTTGAACCAAGGTTTAAGTTACACACAATAAAAAGTATATGAAGGTAAAATTTACTGCAGATTTCGCAGAATTTAACTGCGTTGTTTATAGTTTTCAGAAATAATCAAGGGCTGTGGAGGAGTTTCTAGGAAACGGCTAACGCAAAATGAGTTAGGAAAAATTCATTTTTCACTAAAATGGTAAGAAACTATACGATTAAGTAAAAGCTTCCCTAGTTATAATAACAAGCATTATTTCTGGATGTCATTACAGTCCTAAAATAATAACGATTAACTGATCAAAACGTTTCTGATTTTGAGTTCCTTTACATATTTTGAAGAAATGCATCGATATTAACGATGAAGAATACATAAATAATAACAATTAACTGTGGTGTAGTGGTCAGCACACTGAGCCGATATTTCAGAGATCCGTGGTTCGATTCCCGGCAAAGGCGTTGCTCATTTTTCAATTCTCCTGCTTCTAAAAACAAAATACTTAATGTCTCTACATAGCATTAGTAAAATATTAACTGTTAGTAATACGTAAAATATTAACTATTAGTAATACGTAAAAGGAAGTTGTATATGATACTTTGAAACAAATAAGATAACACACGCTCTTAAAGAAAAGCAATCAAAGCTTGTGTACTACTTACAGGAATAAAAAAGACTACATGCTTCTGTTTTCTTTTCTTTCGTTTGTTATTGAGAATGAGCTATTAATTGTATAGCTTCGCATTTGCAACTAACAAGATTTCTAGTCGACTATTAAAGGAAAGAAGCCAGTTGTTTTGGTGGAGAAGGAAATTTTGTTACCAGCAGAGTTTGTTGCGACGGAGCATTTAAAAGGAAAAGATCGTAAGAGTGTTTACCTTATTATCAAATTAAAACTATTATTATTTATTTTACTTTGGAGCATTTTATGATGTAAAATAAATTAAGTTTTGACAGCTTATTGCTTTGTGCTTTGGTAGCGGACCATAAAAAAAAAGTTCAACGAAAGTCGTGAATCAAATGAAATATTTCTTATAGAATAAATTTCTCTTTCACTTCGCCTCGTTTTAAACAAAGACAACAACTATTTTTCCATTTTCAATCTTCCGCTATGTTAATTTTTTTGTAATTTTAATAAGTTCTTTCTCTTTTTAAATATAAAAGATATTTGTGTTACATGATCTTTTGTTTTGTTAACATTATATTGCCAGAAATATTCTGAGCAAGGTTAATGAAAATGGTCGTATTTTGCCAAATATAAATAAGTTGATCCACATTTTGTTAATGGAATAACGTCAAGGCATCTCAATATCTGTTTTCTTGTAAGATTTTGTACGAATAGCTTCCACAAAGCTGCTTTGATCAGAGAAGATTAGATAGAAGATTATTTCTTATTTATTTAGTTTCGTTATCGTCACTTAAGCTTATAACCCAGATGCTATATGGATTAAGATCAGGTTTCTGGCAAGGCGTCTAGTTTAGTAATTCCAAGTTATTCAAAACAAACACTTTGAAGCGAGACAATATGATCATGTTGGAAACCGTCCAGTCTGGAACATTGCAGAATTTCCTTGGATTTGATCAAATTCTTTATATTCGGATTAATGTTTGGGAAGAATAAGCAATGATTAGAGGTTCATCTACTTGGACTAATTTTACCCCGTCCGTATTTAACAATGCGTTCAGGGTATTTGAAAAGTGCTTGCGAAACTCAGTTTTTTTACTCAAACGTTTCCAAGAACGATAGGTAGAAAGGCACATAATCCACCAAAAATTCATTTTTGCGGCTGTAATATAAGGCAAACCTACCGTATTAACTAGTACTGAGAATTTCTGTGCAGAATAAATAAATTGCAACAGGTATTTCTTAAGGCAACAAAATAAGAAACGCCAGAGAAAGGAAGATGCTTTCGCTAAAGCTTTTTCCATTACGTTCCGAAAATTTTGTCATTTTCTGGTTTCCCATGTCTCTCCTGTTTCATTTTTCTGCTGACATTTTCTCGTGAAATCACTTAAAATCAGTTTTGAATATCTAGATCTCTAAAATGCTCCGTAAAGAATTTTAATTGGAAAAAAAGTCTATGATAAGTTCCATGCGCAGCAACAAAAATTCACGTTTAAGCATTATTTAATCGTAGAAGTTGCAGATAACACGGTTAGAAATGTCTTAACTTTATCACAGTAACAAAAAAGATTGTTAAATTATAGAAATTTAGTTTTATTAAAACACAAAGCCTGCATCATGGTACAGTGAGTATAATGGATAATTTTGATAGATAGTGGGAAAAAGAGTATACAATTAAGCAGAAATTCATCTTAGATTGAAAATCTAAGGTTTAATAGTAAACTTCACTGAGTTTAAATAATTCAGGTACTGGGGGTCACTTTTAAAGAAGGTTCGAAAATATTCTGCGGAAATGTTTTTTCCATAAAATTTGTAAACCTATTGATAATGATTAAAAGCTTTCCAAATATATAATGTTACGAATACTGTAGATAGATAGATGATTTTAGTGCAATTATGTGTGAAATTATTGTATTTTTCTGTGCAATGTAACATTAAAAAAAAAAAAAAAAAAAAAAAAAAAAAAAACCCTAGAGAGACAAGCTGTGCAGGAAAAATAGTAATACAGGGGCAAGTCCACTGAACATTGAGTAAATGGATATCTCCGTAATTTGGCGAGAAATCGCCAAGCTGGCAACGGTTTTGGCGAGTCATTTTTGTTGTCAAATTTGGCAAGAAATCGCCAAAAGTCGCCACTCTGTATCACCATAATAGGTACTATAATGGATCACTATATTAGCTGTAATCGTAATTGTGAGGAGTTGTACGACAATTTTTGTGGAAAGTTTCAGATTTTTGAAGTCTACATTTTGATAAAATAAATTTTATCAACCTATCATCGGAACTGTGTGCATGCAATCTATTGCGAACCTCTACGCACGCAACAGCATGAATATGATAAAAGATAATGGATTCATGCAATAACATTATACGAAAGCATATATTTAAAAATACACTTTTGTTATTTGCTTGTATTGCATTCCACCGCAAAAGAATTGACTTATAGTATTGTGTTTAGAATTTAGAATATTGTTCTTTGTTAAAATATCAAAGTGAGCCTCACATACTTAAAACGTGGGCAGACATGTATAAAGTGACAGCTGGAATGATTTAGTATGGTTAGTACATAGTATATGTGCAGGATTTGTATAAATGAAATGAAATTTTAAGAGATTATTAAAAAAATATTTAGGAAACTAAATATTTTACGTATTCTTGTCCCTTAATGCTCACGAACCATCACTGTGACCTATAATGTTCTGCCAAATTTCCTTAATGCCCACCAGATATAAACAGTCGATTCCCCCTCCCTCTGTGTTCACGCTGGGCTTAATGCCCAGCGGTAGAAATTATGTGCTAAACAAGCATAGCGCAATTTTGTCTTCGGTTAGGTCTTTCTATAAGCTGTAGCATGAGTATGATTAATTGTTTTGCGAAAACCTAATTCCATTCTTAAAGGAACATCTCCAAATTTCTTCGTCTTTCATAATTAAGCTGATGTATTTTGAATTATATTTGCATATTTTGATTCTTGCAGAAATCTCACTGCTCAACCTTTATCAAGTTCAGCATAAAAAGTGCAGTTTATCATAGAGCAGACAAAGTTATCATTTCGTACGTCGTGCTAATGCTAATAAGTCCTTAACATTAGTTTTATTGACACTTGAAAATATGAATTCAGGTTTTTCATTATAATATTTCTTGCAGATATGTGGCTTGGAAGAGGGAGGGGGAATCGACTGTTTATATAATTTTGGCAAATTCTGCTGTTAGTCGACTTATGTTTATCACTTACATTTGAACATCCTCTTCTCCATCTTCATCTCTTCCTCTTCATTCCTCCTAGAAATCAACATTACATTTAAAATATACTGACAAGAACACACAAATGTTGAAATACAGTTCTTTGAAATACGTGAAATAAAACTGCTTATGTCATTTTATGTAAGAATGTTTACTACTAAAAATCGGCACGTCTCTTATAAAATGAGAACTGTCAGCGAGATTACAAGCAGTCTTGAAAATAAGGTTTAAGAGTATTGAAAATAATTTATAGAAAACATTGTCTGGACCTGTTTTTCTCCTATTTGGGCGGACAAGATTTTCCTATGATCCGCAGAAAATTTCGAAAAACACTTAATGCATTAATGATTTACTGAAATAGCTGTGACGAGACATGCGCATTAGAGGGTATAATATTTCAGACAACAGACTGGTATTATGCCTAAGTTGTGCCGCAATAATACTTAGCGCTTCTATTCGGCGAGTAAAGAATTATTTAAATACCTTTGTAGGTAAGAGAAATTTATTTTGGGGGACTGGAAACAATAGAAATTTTTGTAGATGAAAAATTAGGACTGTATAGGTAGTCAGCTGTCAAAAATAGAGGCAGAAAAATATTTAAAAATGAAAAGTTTTGAAATTAAAGTAAATGTTTCGAATAGTCTGTGAGGACTACGAGGCTTAGTTTAGAAACCTATTTAATAGTCTTTACTCTATAAGGACTACGGAGTTTATTTTAAAAACCCTACAGAATTATTAGGTTTTTTTTTTGTTCAAGCAGGAGATGTGAAAAATATGAAATGCTCTCGCCGGAATTCGAACCTGGACCTTTTGAAGACTCACCGAATGTGCTACTGTTACACCATGAAGATATGTTGGAAGAAGAGAAAAAATACCCCTTTTAAAGGGCGACTGGGGATAAGGGGACCCGATCGACAAATCCTTGTGGTGACCAATTATTATTCAACACCTTTGGTTCGGGCGCCACTGTAGAGTCAATAATTTATTTTGAAGCAGGAGCACATGAAAAATGAGCATTGCCCTCGCCGGGTTTCGAACCTTGACGTCTCGAATACGCACCGAGTGTGCTACCATTATACCACGAAGGAAAGAGGGACCCATTTAACAAGTTTTTATTGAAAACATAGGAGGGAAAATTCTCATTTGGTTCTTGGTTTTCTTGCTTCTGAAGTGAGCAACTGAACAGCTCGTCATATCATATGTTTTAATGCCAGTAATCCGATATGTGGATAGTAGAAAAATGAAAAGAGATACATAACAGAGAAAAGAGATACAGAGAAAAGAGAAGTTTATGAGTTAATAAAGAAGGAAAATAGTACAGTATGATGCGTCATAGAGCAGATAAAAATCTAATCTGCAACATATTTGACTTCTAAATATTCTTCAAAATTTGAGTGTAAAGGATGAGTTATCCTTCCAAAGCGCCCTATAAGAGCTGGCGGAGAGCTAAACTATACAAAGCACAGACCTTCTGATAATAATTCACATTTTGGAAATATCAAAGTTTTTGCAAAGTATGGTCATTAGTTTCAAGACGCAATTTTGACTCAAAATCAAAGTATTCATTCGCCATAAAAAACTACGGGTTTTGTTATGACCACTTATCGAAATCATAGTTGTTTTTTGAAGATCTACTTTCTCCTAGTTGATCGTGACAAATGAAATAGTTTTCATTTTTTATCATTTCGATGAAATAAATCTTCTTGGCATCTTTTTCTCTCCAAAACTTGGTATTCAAAAGTAAGAATCTCTTTCACTTGAGGAAAATAAGCGATTGTCATGCAATCAAGAAATACTTGATGCAAGCGGTTCTGCTAGCTTAGATCAATAAAAAAAAGAAAAAGATCTATGGAATTGATATTAACCATAATTTACATCTGAATTATTCTAAGGTCTTGAAAAGGAAACTGATGTTTTTTTCCGAGAGCTTTCTTCAAAGAACTTTTGTTATCTTTATTCATCTGACTCAGTAATCTAAACTTATCAGATTGTTCCTTTGATGATAAGTTTCCATTTGAGAGGTAATTTCCCAAAAACAACCGCCCCGTCGGTAACGTGGTCAGGGAAGCTGACTACGATGCCGAAGGGCCTGGGTTCGAGTCCCGGAAAAGGCATGGTTGTAATTGTTCGTCCCGTCATTAGGAAAGGCGGTCGTAGCCCACCTATTAGATGCCTCCATAATAAAGAGACCCCCCACATCCAGCCTTGTATAGATTAACGAACTGATAGGTTACATTTGTAATTGTTCACTATCTGCCATTGGAAAAAAATCGCGAAAACATTTCCACATTTAAATTTTTTCGATTTCCCATGGCAGATCAAATGTCTCTTTTTTTGAACTACTTGTCATAAATAGTGTAGAAATAAATATCTGAGTAATTAAGCATCATTCACAATTATGGTGTAGGGGGGAACAGTATTTAAACATTTTATGGTATTATGATTTTTAGCATATAACGGTACTATAATCTATGTTAAATCTATTTTTTCCTATAACCAGCAAAGCAGGACCTGCCTTCACATGAAATTTCTAGCGCAAATTGCACTTATTAAAGTATGCTTTGTTTGATTCCTAAAATCTTTGTCGTTCCCTTAAGTTGAGCTTATGTTAAAATTTAAGTAAACCTCTAAAGTAAAGTAATATTCAAAAGGCGATAAATATTGTCGGATATATTTTCTTTGGCTAAAGTCTGATATTTTTTAACATTTTCAAAACTTTCTCCAGGTTTCAATTGTTAATAGCCCAAAGGGCGATAGCCCAGAAGAGCTATTATCGTTTGGGCATTTTGCATCGATTCACTTTCTGCATTGATTCACTTTTCAAACTGCTGCCACCAAACAGTACAGTCCTGTATTATATTTAAAGAAATTAAATAATGAGGAATCTACATAAAATTATATATGTTTCTCGCATTGTGATAAAACAAATGTACCTATAGCTATCAAATTTTGAATAACGTAATCCTCCAGCGAATATGCTGGAGCCCTAATTTAGAATTTGGAATTCGTTTTATTATCTATTTCATATTTTGCCAGCTATTAAAGAATTTTTGATTAAGAAACTCAACGATTTCGAAGCGAGCAATGGCAACACTGTATGAAAAAAAAAATACATTTTTATCTCCAGAGTGCGAGACTGTATGTCGGAAATTCTAAAGCTATGGTCATTTTAATATTGCTGTTGAACTGAATTTTATGGTTTAAGTGCGTAGAACATGATATTTAATATATAAAGGTAACACAAAACGTTTAAAAAACACCTCTATGGGCGTAATGTAAAATCTGGAAGCTTTCAGATTTTTATTTATTATTATTTTATTATTTATATTTTAGTGATTTCAATTTCTTTTAGTACAGAATAAGAAGAAAAATGTTCAAATCAATTTAAGATTCACGGTTTGGAAGACTTTGTAAGCTGAAAAGAAAATAAAAAAACAATCCTAGCAATTTTAGCAAATTAGCTGTTAAAGCATTTAGCAAACCCTGAAATTGGACACTATCGACATAGATTAAACTGAATACTTCATAACTTGACAGAAATTCTTCTTAACCAATAAAAATACGAATCACTAAATCTTAAAAATATCAATTTAAATCTATAAACATAAAATCATGATATTGATAAAAATATCATTCTGCATTTAACAGAACTGAAGAGGCTGGGCGTGATTACAGTAGTTAAAACGTATTTTACCGTTTAGTAATATAGGTTACTTTGAAAACTTGAACTCTTTTTCAGATGTTAAAAGTCAATGAAACAAAGATGTTAGAAAATAAATGAAAGCAAAAACGATATTATTAATTATCTTTAAGAAGACGACAAACATGTTTTGCCAAATTTTGGTTTAATTCAAGATTACACCGAAGTGCATTCCTTGTAGCTACGAATGAGAAGTTTTGAAGAATTAAATAGGCATAAGTGCATGGCTTTTGATATTGAAATTTGTGTTTGGCTTCAAAAATTTAAACGATAACTCTTATCTTTTGATCTCTTTCATTATTTGGGTAAGCATATTTTCCAATTTCAGTTCTTAATTTGAAAGTTCTTTATTTTTTGGAAGCTTTTATTATGAGAATTAAGATCCGATTTTTTTATTGGATTATCTTTTATGCCTGCTGTGATTTTAATTATTTGCACGTCTGCACATAGTTAGCGGCAAGCTAAGAGAGAAATTTTGTATCACATCCTATGCTGCTCTTGAAACATTTCGCATACGCATGTTATTATTAATGCTATGCGTTAAGTGCTAGTAGTTAAATATGTTCGACCAAACTTTCGAATCTGACAAATGGCTGGCTGTTTTTGGCGTTTTTCCATGTTTAATGTAAATATAAAGCAATTTTCCTTAGAATGTACTTCAGGAAGACGCTATAGCAAGACAGCTCTCGTATCCATTGCCATATTCAGTGAAATAATATTATCATAAAAAATACGTATGTCTGAAAAATTTCAAGGAAATCGTGAAAAAGAAGAAATAAGATCTGATCCAAACAGAGCAACTATGTTAAATAAAGCATTATAAAAAGTCTAGATTTCCTTCATACAGTGAATCATTAGCACTGATAATATGCTCATATTATGAATTGTTTTCCGAATATTATTGTTGCTGACGATTGATTCCGTTTTTGTTTTTTAAATAAATGTTCTTTTTTTAAGTTTCGAGCTGTTGTTTTAGTTGTAAAAAGAATAATATTATCTCAGCAGCTTAATATTTTGACTTTATCTGTTGCCGAATAGTCATCATCCTTCAGATTAGTTATTTTAATTATTCCTATTTTCAGCAATTTATGAAGTGCCATATTTAGCACCGCTAATTTATGATTAACAAGCTCACAGAGAACTAATTTTTAAAAAATTCAAAATGCACGTGTTACATGTTGATTTCAGGAAATTCAGGAAAAGGGATCCGAAAAAAAAAACAGGTTATGGAAATAATTAAACGAAAAAACAGCGAGAAATGGAAACCTCTACCTGAGAAGCTGCTTCAAAATTGAAGATATCAAAATTAACTGCTTATCGAATTGAGAAACTTCTGGTTAAAATTCTTTGAATCTAGAATACAAAGGTCAAAATTCTATGGACAAAGACTTTAAGTAAAAATTTATCGTCATAAAAATTCAAGCAGTTAATCCCAACTAGAAGTGGGCAGAAATTTATATCATATGATGAATCTTATTTTATTTTTGTTCCTGATCTCAGTGTTACCACTAAATAGGATCATTCAGGGTTCTCTGACTCTGTCAATGTGAATTTGAAGACAGGGGATGAAGAAACAACCACAATAAAACCAATAATATGATACACCAATAGAGGAAGGGGGTAAAAATGACTTTCAGTAATTCTTCAGGGAGCTGGAAATGGTTCTCTTTATTCAGTCATTGCACACAAAAGAAATGATTCTTTTTAACAAACAAACAACATCGGTGAAGAAACTCTATTTTGGATGTATTTAGCTATAGCCGTTGTAAGAAAGGGTATGAGCTATTTGAATAATCAAAAAATTGACTTCGCGTATACGTAAACCGAATAACTATCCCAAAATATGAAGGCCTTAGATAGGTTTACGTGGTTACGGCAAAGCGTGGAGGGTTTTCTGCCTGAAGGAAGAGGTGCCTTCTTAGAGAACTTTCTAAGAGAAATTGGCTCCCATATACATGGCAAAAAACACGAAAACGCCCATGGAGCCAGCCGTTCGCGGGATTCGATTCTGGGACCGAACTACCAGTGTTCAGCGATTTTACCGTTGGGCCGCTCTGGGCTCAAATCTTTAGATAGAGAAATATGTTATGGTATTATTTTAAATCAAGTATTGAAGTAGGAAAAGCCCAAGGCTAAAACCTTGGCTCTTGTCAAAGAATTTTTCTTAGAATATGTCAGTCAGTTTCCAAAGAAACAATGGAAACGTGCATAAGCTGAACCAAAGCAAATTTCCAAAAGATACTCCAAAAATGAACTTATGAAATAATTTAACTGGTCACACAGGTAAGAAACTATTTTAATAATATTTTATGTAAGATTTAATTTCATATTGATAATATTCTTTAAAAAAGGAAGAAAGAAGTTCACTTCGTTTAAACAAATAAAAAAAATCGCATGAGAATTTCGAGACCACAACTTAAATATAATTAGCATAAGGACAGTAAAAATTTTATGAGTATTAAATAGTTTGTTTTTCTGCAATGTGATTAAGAAAATTATTTGAAAGTTGCAAGGAATAGTGAACACAGACGAAAGAAAAATTTGAAAGTTCCAAGGAGTTGAGAATATAGCCATCTTTTAGGTATTTCATAGAAATTCATCTAAAAAGGTAATTTATTGTGCTTGTTATAAAAGCAGTTAATTTTTGAAAAGGTACGAATATTGAAGATTAGAATTTGAATCCGTTTGTAGCACAAACAAATTTTCATAGTTATGTTCGCTGAAGAGAATAACAATGATAAACGTTGGAAGATTTATTATAGCTTACTATCTCTTTTCAAAGCTCTACACTCTTTGACACAAAATTTAAAGCCTTGAACAATGTAAATAAACTTTTTACAATCCATTTTAAGATAAAAAATATAATGGACAATCTAAATTTCCTGCAACTTCTCAAGAAATAAAATTGTGAAAATACTTAAGACCAAAACAAATTTCATTAAAAGGGGGAATAAAGTTAGATGAATTTATAGAAAATCTAAGCGAATCTGTAGCTAATATTAAAGTTTCAGTGCCATGAATTTAACTCCATGGTCAGTGATATTTTGAAAATTTATTCTTTCCATTGCATTAGCGTTAAAATAAATTGGGTTAATGATTAGAAGTGGAATGAATTCAATAAAGAGAATATAAGGAATAAAAAAACAAACATAATTCTCTCTCTCATTAATGCAGTCATAGGATTTAGCGACCGACTGGGAAAATTGGAAAAAATTTTCGATAAACACAAGTAGTGAAATTAGGTTTGTACGTTACATCTTACTAAATGTGAGGGAAAGGAAGAAATTAATCAGTTCAAGTTCAGGGAAAAAAACTGGAAGAAGAATGAATAGAAAAATAACTGAGAAATTTTGCTTAAACATTTTTCATCACTATAAAGGGAAATACATCGTCGCCATAATGGAAGGAAAATAAGAAAAGAATTAATTAAAAGTTTTAAACAATACATTTTTTCCCTGTTTTGGGTTATACTGTTGGTTATTGCATTTTATGGGAATACTTGTCTCAAATTAAAAGCGGGAGGAAAAATGATTCCCTCAAATTAAGAGAGATTAACCCATTTGTGTAACAATTAGTAATTAATTAATATCTTTGATTTCGGGCCCAGAAAAATTTGGTTTTGCACTATCTCCTATCATATTTTAATGCAGTGTCATTGCTTTAATCATGTCTATTAGTGTTTAAAAAGCACGTCTATTAAAGTTTAACGATTATACCTGAAAACCTAAAAAATACTAAATCTGCATTTATTTCTTTATCTATGAAAATAAAAAACACTATTTTAAATTAAATTTTGCCCTATATAATATTAAAAAATGAAACTGTTTCGATTAATAAATTATTTTTTGACTTTCGATTACATAAGATAACTGAATTTATTTGCATTACAAAATTTATTATAAGGTATTTCTCCCGCCTTCTTAGCATGCCTTCATGGTGTAATGGTCAACACGCTCGGCGCATATTCGAGAGGTTCGTAGTTCGAGTCTCGGCGAAGGCATTGCTCATTTTTCATCTCTCTTGCTTTGAAAAATACCTAATATATCTACAGTGGCGCCCGTACAGGGACAAAGGTTGTGGATGATGATTCTCTATCACCAGGATTTGGTGATTGGGTGCCCTAATTCCCAGTCGCCCTTTAAAGGGGGGAGTATGTAAGGTATTATCTATCTCTTTTTCCACATGCCTTTATGGTATAATTGCAAGCATACTCGACGCGTATTCGAAATGTTCATCTAGGAGAAATGCTAAGATTCAATATGTTTCGTAGTGTCATCCGTACGCCGCATGGCGGCTACGATAAGTCATGACGTCATGTTGTTGACATTTCCTTGGCTTCATTTTAATGACGAGGCTCACTAGCGGCTGAGCGGTAAAGTCGCTGAACACTGGTAGTTTGATCCGAGGTTCGAATCCCGCGAACGGGCTGGCAGCATGGGTGTTTTCATGGTTTTCCCCATGTGTAATACGAGCCAAGCCAGTTTCCCTTAGAAAGTTCTCCACGATGGCATCCCTCCCCTTAGGCAGATAGCCCTCGAGGCTTTGCCATAATTAAATAACCTAACCTAACCTAACCATTTTAATGACGTCGTGCTTATTCCATCTATTCAAACCTCCTTGGAAACAACACAAAAAATACCATTTAGAAACTAAAAATAATGTAAACTAACACATCAAATAATTAAAATCTTCAAATCTTTGCAACACCGTATTTACAACAAATACATAATTGAAATGTATTCTTGGGCCACATAAAATTGCTTCGGGGCAGTAGTTTGAGAGTGCTGTTCTACTTGATTTCTCTCAGTGAAGTGAAAACGCAAAGACTGTTATAAAATTCTTTGTTAACGTCTTCAAAAGAGGTGGCAGTGGATTTAATGACTCTTGTAGATTTCTGAAATTATTATTCTCAACAAGAATAGTTATTGTTTCTATCGGGTTACATGTTACAACTTATTTTTCAACATATAGTTCACATTTCACGAGGTCATTTTGTGCTTTTGCCTCTAACAGACATCCCTTTCTGTTGGAATATCGATAACATATTGCATAACATCGATAAAACTGATCTGAAGGAAGATTATCAATTGAAATCTCGAAAGGTGTAGCTGTCCATATTTTTAAAAAAATGCCTCTGCTACGGAATGCCTTTGCTACGGTTAAAGCTACGGAATCGTATCAAATTAAGTAACAAACAATAAATCACGAGGAAAGTACGAAATAAAAAAATAACTGAAAGTCCTTCAGAGAATGAAGAAATCGTTTTGAATATTCAGTTACAGAAGATGTGGACTTCCGGAGCACGATTTTGCTTGTACGCGTTATCTTAGTTGTCTGTAGTTCTCTGGTGTTTCAGTCTTTAGTCATCTGGAGAAATTAGTGGTAGGGGAAGAGGGGTGAAAGACCCAGGCACCCGTCCCTCCGGGGGCTGTCCGTTAAAATCGGGGACGGAACTGAGCAGATTAAATTTTTGCAACGGTTATAGCTTGTCTTGTGGGATATTAATAAATCGATACTACAGTTTATGATTTTATGCATACAACGCATGAAGGTAAATTTCATATATTCCGTCTGATGTTTATTCATATTCGTAATTGAATTTTAACAGTATATATGAAAGCAGCTAAATAAACAGATTGAAATAAATATTATAAATTATCCTCCTAACTGAAAGGCTTTAGAAGGTACATTTTCACTTAAAACTGTTTTTGATTAATATTTTAGAGATCCTTAAATAGAATGTAAATTGTTATGTTTTTATATGTACTTTTTGTTTTCTACTGTTTGGAAAATAAACAGGCACTTAAAGGATCTATCTTTAAATGCGTCTAATAAATACACATGCCAAATGAACTAATGAAACGAAATGAAAAGGATGAAATTTAAAAACAGAAATTGCTGCAATGCAAGTCCGCTTTTTTTTGGATTATACGAGTTCCTTTTTCATGAATTTAATACTTTTCTAATGCTTGAATGTTTACTATTTCCATTTGTTTTTAGCAAAACTTTTCGTAACAGGAAAATTTAAACGAGTACCTTAAATAAAAAATCAGTAATATTCTGCACGTAGACATTAAAAACATACATATATATTTTTCCATTACTGGCGTTTCACAATATCATACTTAGCTTTCTAGATAAAGCTTCACTTTCCTTATCCAACTTAAATTTATGACTTAAGTTTAAATTTACAACTGTTTAGGGAATGCAATTTTGTTTTTAAAAGAAAGTCGTAAAAATGCTTCGAAGGGATAAAAATATTTCCCACTGAATCGCAATCTCAATTACGCGGAAACTGGAATCACTTGAAAGGTAGTGAAGTAATTTTTATGATGGCATTTATTTTAGAAGAGGAAGAATTTGTTTAGTACAGAGAAGCTATTTGTAACTCCTCTTCATTGATTAATAGTTGGATACTAAAATAAAATTTTAATTGTGTTTAGTTACATCATGTAGAGTTCCTTTTTTAATTTAACTACAGTACGTAAAACTTTTGAACCGATTTAAAAAAAGTAAATATAAAAACATAACCATTTACAATCTATTTAAGGATCTCGAAAATTTATTTAAAAACAGTTTTAAGTGAAAAAAATACCTTCTTAAGCCTTTCACGTAGGAGCACAATTTATGATATTTATTTCAACCTGTTTATTTAGTTTGCTTACATATATACTGTTAAAATTCAATACCGATTTTAAATCGAATACTCAACCAATCCACATTAAATAATTCATAGTTAGTGCAAAAAAGGAAGTTTTAATCTAAAAATGAACTGAAGTAATTTCGTATTCCAATCCTAGATATTGAAGTATATATTTAAAGAAGCTTCAATTTTCGTCAAATGAATAAAACTAAGAAGCCAAAAAAGACAGTTTTGACTGCTGAATTAGAAATAAATGTAAAGAGCAACATTATCCTTGATCAAAGGAAAAAAGCAATGAAAATTCAGTAAATTATATGTTTAGATCTAAATATAATTAAAATGTATTATTTAAAATATGTAATTTCAACGCATAATGTATAAATACTTATATATAATTTGTCTCATATTATTTTAAGTGAATTGATATTAAGTATAAACTTAAATTAAGGAAAAATTTAGATAAATCTGCTTCATACATGGACTGGCATTTTATAGAAACGCATTTATCTATCATCTCCCATTATAAAAGATAAAGTAGTTTGATTTGATCAAAGCGCTCACTTTACTTTTTTTGATAAATTCTAACATGTCGTGATTTTTAATATAAAAGGCCTGTTATGAAAGTTTGCATATTTTATGATTACAATTAGGATATAAGTAAGCAGAAAATAGCATCATCATCATACACATCATCATCATCATTCGGCCAAATTCTTTGCCGCATCAAATGCATCATGTTCTTATACATTAATCGTACACACACGCAAGCATACACATATACTCACAAACACACAAACTCGTATATATATATATATATATATATATATATATTGTTGCATACTAATTCGTATCTAGACAGACGATAGAAATCGAAATGATGTTGTAATGATTTTATTTAGCCCATTATCTTATTATTTTAATTGTATTGTCACTTCTATCTTTCATCGGCTCCAACCAGGATGCAAATTGTTTAACAAATCGATAAGAAAAATGTTCTCTAAGTTAGCATGTGAGATTTTGGTAGAAATGCTGAACTTCATGGTATTTCTAGCTTAGTTATCTAGGTAGAAATGCTGAACGTCATGGTATTTCTAGCTCAGTTTCTAGCTCTTATAGACTTAGTTAGATTGGCTTCAGTCTTTCGCTCAATTTAACTAAGGAATTATATTCCGTTCTATGATATGTTTTTAAGTGGAGCTCCATATTTTAATATAAATTTGTTTAAAAATGAATCTACAACAATTTTAGCGGAAACTCTTTCGAAGAAAATTATTTCTATTCTTTTTGAGAAATGATCATCAACTGCTAGCAAATTTGTTTTTCAGTACGTGGGTAGGAACCTAATAGGACAGTTCCCATAATTTTCATAGTGACTGTAGCTTTTATGCTGTTTAGATACCCAGCCGGCCTATAATTAATACTGTAACTAACTGACAAATGTTAAAAGACTTGATGTATATTCACTTAAAAAATTTTATATATGTGAAAGATAAACATATCTCTGGACTGTTTTTCGTATTTTGAAATGGCCTGAAATTGGCGCATCATGCAGTTCTTTTAAAATACTTAATTTTAGTTTTACTGGGATAGCCAGTATTAATGCATCATTATTATCTGTTACTTTTGTGTGGAACAAAAGATTGTCAATAATTTCATAATTTGCAGCTGTGTTTCTAATACCCGGACATCATGGTGCTGAAAATGATCGGGATCTTTCAAATACCTACAAATATTTTAAATTAGCGGTCTGTTTATAGTCCTGATATAACTGTATCTCGTGATCCAAAATTTTCAAGTTAACATTGCAGCTTTTAATTCTTTCCGTTCATCAATTTCTTTCACCTTTAACTACTGTGACTTAAATTGTCGCACAACGTTAGCAGAAGCGGTCTCTCAGAACGCTTCTGCTAAAAACAAAATAAGGTATTTTTTATTTTTCTTATTTGAATAAATTTTATTTAATTTCATATATTTAACTTTTTCATGAAGATATAAAGCGATTTTTATACTTAAATCAGTTCATTAAAATAATGATACTATGATAATAATTCCTTCGCTTACGTATCTGGATGGAAGAAGTAAATTTTAAAATTCAACTTTTTATTTTACATTAAAATTTGCGATAAGAGTGCTTTAATAACAATATAGAAAATTAATTTTTATTTTAAAAATTATAATTCGAGCTGCATTTTATACATACATTTCCACTGCATTGTAGACATACTGGTTCTTTGCATGCTATACATTTGTTTTCCTTTTTTCGCTCGGTGGACAAATATAGCACTTTCCTTTTTTTATCTAATTTATCGTCTTCGCTCGCAATGTTTTCTTCATCATAATTTATACAGAAAACTCTTCTTATTGTAAGTTTGAGTTCTTTAGGTAAAAATGATGAAGTTATCCTCCGTTTTACATGAGACTGCACCAAATGAATTGCTAATGAAATCCTTTCGTTTCATTTTCGGAGCCAATGGGATAAGTTTGAAATAATACGAATGCATTTATTGCTCAGATATCCAAGTTTCTGAAGAATACTGACATAGGCCAACGTTGGGTTCGACGAGCAGTTGAATAGATTGAACGAAGAATAATATTGTGACTATAGTATTTTATTGGTACAATTTTAGAATTTTCAGTTTCGATTCCTCACTGAGACATCTTATAGTCTAGGTAATGAAGGCCTCTGGCTGCAAATTTTCATTTGGCTGCATTCACTTTTAACTCTGCATCTTTTGAAAGCAAAAAAACTTCGTGTAAATCACGAATATATTGATCAGTGTTTTCACTAGTAGCTCTTACATAGTCTAAGAAAATAAAGGTAGATTTTTCGGGGACTGACCTTAGAATTGTATTCATAACTCTTTCAAATGTTTCAGGTACTTCACATAAGCCAAACGTCATTCTAAGAAAACCATTCACTCCTGATTTGGTAATAAATATGGAGTTTTGCATATCCTCTGGTTTCATACACATCTGAAAATATCGAGAGGTAAGGTCTAAGTCATCATGTATTTTGTAGATTTTATTTTTCGAATGACTTTCTCAATTATTGGCAAGGGGTAAACTGGATATTTTCTTATAACATTTAATTTTCTGTATTAAGAAGCAAAACTCGAGGATTTTAAATTCCATAGGTGGGAGATTATTTTTCTTTCCACATAATACTACAGGTATAGCGTACGGGCTATTTATGGGAATTATAAATTTAATTTTAGCATTTCTGAAATATGTTGTTCAACTATTTCTTCGTTGAGCTTTTCTTTGCGGTAAAGTTTGCTAGGAAGGGAGGGTGACTTCCAGTTCTTACTGCATTATTTACCGCTTGAGTTAAACCTGGGGCAACATCAATCAAGTCTAGAAATTTCCTTACCAAATGCTCCAGCTTTTCAATTGCTTCAAATCCAAAGCCGGCGACTGGACTTCTTTTTTCACTAGCTCATTCAATTCCAATAACTCAGTAGCTTCCTGAAAATTAATTTTCTCCTCTACAGCCTTTAAGAAATCCATCCCCAATATTACATTCGCCTGTAGGTTTTTCACTACGAGGAAAACCACCTTCAGGTATTTATTTTTACTCGCACGTGTAAGGCTATCTTTCATTCACACTGTTTGCCTTGTGCGGCGATCACTCTCGTTACTTCGACCCCAAACATTCTTATTACCACTTAAAGATTTTCCGAAAAATATTGTCCCCAAAGTTAATTTGCGCGCGTGTCCAGTAATGCAGACCGTACCCTCTGTAATTCAGCATTCCTAACTATATTAATTTCTTAGCATCTTCCGCAGTTCTCTCTTTTGAGACTTATTTTGGTGATCACCATTAGCGGATAAAAATTTCTTCCGGTTATCAAAATGTCTACTGCAGTCAAAGCATGGGTTTCCTTCCACTACAAATGTAAGAAAATAGCCGCTTGACCTATGCTTATTTTCGGTTGTGCGCGTACTCATTGATACTCGTCTACTTTCGAACCTTACCTCTAGCCTTAAATGATTACTCTAGCGTACTCGGATTTCGTAATTCAACAAAATCCTGAATTTAAGGTTATAACCTAGGCAATATTATTTGAATAACCTCTGCATGAAGCTTTTACCCACATCATAAGCTCACTAGGTAGTTGTATTTTCATTACTATGAACTCGTCAACTATTCAACTTTAGTTTGATATTTATCAAACAGTTCCGCTTCTAATTTTGCCTCATCTTTCACCACAGAAGTGCATCCACAAGGGAAGTTTTCCACGGGTGTGCTTAAACTGGGGAGGTGCGTCAAACCTGTAATTCTCACTGCCTACTCCAACCGACAAAAATTTATGGGTGCCTATGTACCAGCTCAGTGCCTGTCTTGGAAGAGCGACGGTTGCTATCGTAATCTTCTGTAATTCTGCTACTGGATAAAGTAAAAAGTGAGTCTCTGATTGTTCAGAAAGGTCACTACCAAACTTCTGACAGGTAAAGTACTTGCTATTTCATCGATGCTGGTATCATGTTTACGATGACTCAAAAACCTTCCATCGGAATTCCTGGTGCCGGTGGAACTTGCAAACTCGGAGGGGAGCAGTCTAAATATTTTTTTATCTTGTAAAATGATCCGTAATTTGTTCGGACGCCACTTATAGGTTTAACTTGATCTCGGAATGCTATTTTATTCTAATAACTCTAACAGACGTGAAGCGAACCCTAAAGGCGTGACGCTAAGTCTGAAAAAATGACAAAGGCGTAACCTTTTTATTTAAACAGAATTTCGAAAACAACGGCCCTCTCCCATGCTGCAGTTTAACCACAACTCTTGGTAATGCAACGAAATAGAACAGCCAAAATATAAATCGAATTTTGAAAAGTAATCAAAGATTACACAATTAAATACTATACTAGAAGCTGGCGTCTGAATTAAAATGTGGGGAACGAGAAAACGCAAAGCAGAATAATTGAAACTATCAGAGCTGGCAGGTAACACGTAGCGTACATGCAATGCCAAACATGCTCTGTTTTAAAATCCAAAACCCTCAGTTTAAATACTAGCTACTCATTTGCATTCTGACATGGAATACGGGAAGAAGATCCTTAGTAAAGGCTGAAATTATAAATAACTGATTAATCAACATAAAACTCCCTACAAATATATTATTATTATTAATACAGTTAATCTTATTTATATTGTGCAAGAAAGTATATAAACATATTGTGTGTATAAGTAAAGAATATTTTAAATTGCGAATAAAAACCATTAACTTTCATTAAAAAATAAATTTTAGAATTAGACTTGAATGAAATGTAATAGATAGTCTGCTCCCCGTATACGAGTGAAGTGACCTCTTAATAATCTTGTGGTAAGCCGCATGCAGGGTATTATTTGGCGTCTTTTTTACATTATCTTATCTCATTCAGCATAACATGAGAACTTAAGCGTACTTTTCAAATCAAAACTATCTATTAATTAACAAATTAAGCAATTCAAAGCAGTACTTATGATTATCAGTTTATTTTATTTTTAATGCATCTAATAGATTAATTCACAGAACGTTTAACTCTTATCAAAATTTAATTGCATTAAATTTAAAATCGAACTTTAATGTATTAAATTTATAATAGAATTAAGCATCGATAAAAACGACTTTCGAGGGACTACTGAAAAATATCGTTAATCAAGATTATCAATTAATAAAAAATGGTAGTTGAATTTTAATATTTAAGCATACTTACCAAATATCCAGCTCTGCAAGCATAGTACTTTTTAAAAAGTCCGTAATGCAGAATATCTTTGCTTTATTTTATATGTTTCGAGACGGATCAATTAAAACAATAAGGAAATCAATTATTTACACTAAAATATTGTAAATTTTATTCAATATAAAATATTAAAATCATATGAAAATATTGTTATAAAATATTTTTTCTGTTATTTTGCTTAAAAATTCTTAAATACCATCATTAAAGCATTACCACAGGAATGTGAAGAAATTACAGATCAATATTGTTTCAAAGAAAAAAAAATGTCCAACCTCATCAAAGAGTAAAAAGGCTGAAAATTCAACTGGAAACGGGATTTCTTAAAGTCTGCCGCGTCGACAGAATGTAAGTTCACAGCCATTGCAATCTCTTGATAAGAAAGCATAGAAAGAACAAAAAAAAAGTAGAGAAAGTTAAAAGAGAGCTATAAAAGTAAATTCAGGTCTTCGGCATTTCTCCTTTTTATCCACAAAACTTCACAACCTTACGACAGAGGGCGCTGATATATAGGGACTCTCAGAAGCAGCGCTTTTCATCTTGCCGTTCAGTTAGTTATTCCTAAAACTGTGCATCGTAGAGAGTGGACTTCGGCAGGACATTCTGCCTTGCATGCTAAAGTGTGTTTAAGTTGTTTTGTTGGTAACAAACGCTTCTCCCATAGGATTATTTGTGGAGTGTTTTTCAGCTTTGAAGCCATATGTGCGGCAAGGAAAGTTAACTCCTATCAACAAAAATATGTGAAATAAGAGCTTATAGAATATTTTGGGAACTTTTCCAACTTAAGTTTTAGTAAGTAAGTTAACTTTTTTTGATACCAGGATTTACTATTTGAAATATGATGCTGCGAGGTATTAAGTAATGTTTTCAAGTAACTTTAATTTTTTAAAATTTACAAACATAAAATACAATGTTTAAAAATGTCTTAATTCTTGCGAATTTGTTGACAATATATTAAAGACTGAAACTAATTCCTCCACTACATTAAAAAATTTTCAGTTGAAAATGAAATTGATAAAATGTATGAAAGAAAGATATAATGCAAGAAAGAAAATTAGTTAGTTAGTAAAAAAAGAAAGTTAGTTCAAATCGCAGAACTATTTTTGGAGTCGATTCCACATAAATGGCTTATTTTTTAAACGCATTTTAGAAAAAAAAAGCATTTTGAGTTCATTAATTTAGTTGGCATGATAAAATTCTTTCTTTTTTTTATCCCAGCATAAACCATAACAAAGTAAAAAAGGTATTACAGTACGAAAACTTTCGAGACTTATTTTAGATATAAGTTAAAAGTTTGCTTTGAAGATCATTATATGAATCACTCTGATAATCTAAGTTTATAACTATTTCCTAATAATTAGTTTCGTTGGAAATATCAGTTGTACTTTTATAACAAGAAATTAGTTCCAGTCATGTAGAAAAAACAATATTAGATTAATAGGACTGGTACCATTGTATTAGAGGATCGATACCATTATATCATACGACTGATGCCATTGCATTATCATAAAGATTTAGGATGCTACTAGATCTTCACTTTAAGGAAATTCTAATTTACTGCATTTATGTTTCGTAAATAGAATTTTTGTTTATGAAAAATATATGTAATTTGAAATAATTTCTTACAAATGCTACATTAAATTTGCTACAGAATTAATTGTTTAAATCATTGCATAACTTACTTAAAAAGCTCTAATCACCTCTTTCTTTGGAAAATTCGAGTGATTTTTTACTTTTGATTATGATGGGTATCTGAGACTTTTTATCCATTAGTCTCATAAAATTTTCCTACAATATATTTCCGAAATATAAAATTATATTTCATTAAATTGAAAGTACAATCATTTGATTCAGGCCATTTCTATCCATAAAAAACATAAACTATGATTTTTAATGTTTTGTGAATTGCATTATTCGCAGCACGTAAACATGCGCATTTCAGTTTCGAAGGACAATTCCAAATAATTATCACAATATGATACTTTAAATGATATGCTACCTTTTCCCGATTTTTAATTTTATATGAAATCTGCTTGTTCGACCCATTTTGTAAATTTAAAGATACAATGTGCTTTCCTCTTATTGTAGCTTCACATGCTATATATAAACATGTAAACTGCATTTAAAATTTTCATATATTTTATATTATATTGCATGCTAGTTAAATTTCGCATTCATTCACAAGTATTGAATTTCATATTATTTAATTCTTAGCGACTCTTCTAAAATGCATTTTGCGAGTCTGTATTCCTATTTTGATGATTTACAATTTTTATCGTACTAATCAGTCGAACTAGCTGGGACCGACCTTACTCTCCTTTCAGAAAACAACATTGATTGTTTTACTGAAAGGAGAAGTATTTTGTCTTATTGAGAATTTAACATGAAACTAATCTATAAATGTTATAACCATTTCAGCCGTATTTTTGTTTGTAGGTTAAGGTTACTCAAGTTTTACCAAGAAAAATAAGCATAAATCGCAGGATCTATGAAAAAAATATCTGCTAATAATACTTTATCTTGTAGTTTCTGATATTTATTACAATTAGTTCCTTAAAGTCTATTCTCTTGGATAAAATTAAAATTTATGAACACGAACTTTTACGAATTAGACAACCAGTAATCTAAGTCCTATTAGATATAGCTTTAAGTCATACTACGTTTAAAATTGCACAGTTCTAATAAAACGTTCTTCTTTCCAATTAATTTATTTATACAATTAATTACAAAAATGATCACAATGATAATTTTTCATTTTCTTGTCTACTCAAACACATAAGCCGTGTACCCATCTATTGCATTTTAGTTAAATCTTATTCTGTTCCCGGTCTATCTCACAAATATTACAGGGAGACAAACACGATGTGAAACAATATGGTTGACTGGGAGGGAGGGACTCGTTTTTGCCTCAAGAGAGGCAATTGTTATGAAATTACGCCTAATATTTATAAGGTACTACCTAAGCGGCGATGCGACGAAAGTTAACCTTTTGCTTATTTAAAGCATGATTCTCATTTACATTTTCCTGCTGATTTCAAAGTTTATAAAAGTTTTCCAAGTTATTTGAACAAGCGCATGAGAAAAACAGCAATAACGTCGAAGGGAGAGAAGGGATTTCATTTTAAAAACAAGCAAACAAAGGAGCAAATATTCGTATATGATAAAACAGATCTGATTTTTGCAACGCTATACGAGAACCAACGTCGTTCCATAAGCATATCATTATTTGACAAAACAGCTGTTGACCAATATTTTTAACCATTAGATTCGTTAACAATTTTCAGGTCGACTAGCAATATACATTCCTCTTTCCGCCTAATGGCACTAAGAGTCCTCTCACCCTCAGAACCAGGTACAGGGGTTCAACCCCTGCCCTCACACCTCTGAAAGAGGAACGAATCGTTTTTGAGAGACCGATCGTTGTCTATGATTTGCTACCTGCCAGTCGCTCGGGCTGCCCGTCGCAGAGGGACATTACCCAGCAAACCCGGAACGTTACCCCTCCCGGGCTACAAGAAGCATCTCCTCTAGGACGTGCCAGGCCCATGGGCCGGCCAATAAGTGACATTTCCAGGTCCTCCAAAACCACTAGGTTCGTAATTTATATATCCCCGTGGTCGAGACTGCCTAGATACATATCCTAGCCAGTAGCTTCGCAGAGTTCTCTACGTCGACTACCCCGGGGAGTCAAAGGGGATAAATTTGGAACATTAGAAACATACCAAAATCGATTTCCTGAGTAATATTCATCATAAACTATAAATTTTTCAAAATAAAAAATGAGGCAAAAATGTTTAATGTACGAATTATACGAATTAAAAGCTACTAATTATTACAAATGAGATAAACCCAACAGCCTGAGATTCTCCAGTTTCTTTCAAATTAGGACTTATACATTAATTCTGAATAACTATCTTATCGAACCTACTGGATTATATCAGAAAAAGATTATCTGAAATACATTGACTTTTAAATATATGTGTTGGCTAGGATGATAAAAGCTCAGTGCAAATGATCTGAACGTACAGTTTTAAATATTTCTTACTTCCTATCGTATGCAATTTAAGTCTTCTCTATCAAATTATCATCTTCAGCACGCGTTAAAATTAATCGTGAAATTTTTAATAAGTGCAGAAAGTTTTAAAACAATAACCAATATTAACTAATTCCTATTTGAGCTAATAACAATTCATAAGCGATATGTGTACCGAATGTACGGGTAGATACTGATGCAATATAACTTCAAGTAGAGACTTTGTCTGACATCAAATTAAGGGTCGGTTTGGACCAATGAGGCACTTAGTCAGCGATTAAGAAGGCCACTAATTTAGCTACGAAAAATTAGGACTTCATTTTATAAAATCTGATGTGGGTACCACGGTTTATTTGTATTGTCTATTAAATTATGCACATTTTCTGCTGCAGTTTGTTTAAATTTAATTCCTCGAATTATTCTAACACAATTAAATGATTTCTCAAAACGAGTTGAAAATGACATCAAAGATAGCAAATTTTGAAATTAAATATGCTGGTCAAATTTGTCGTCTGGGAGTCCCACTTCTTATAATTTTTTTTTTTTTCATAACGAGTATAAATTTAAAATAAATTGCGCAAAGGACGAGCAAAACGCTACTATGGAAAAACAAAGAAAAAGAATTTCAGCATCACGGACTGCTTTTTAAATAAATGAAAGACCCGTAATTTGAAATTCGACCAGCCCATTATCATCCTATTTAGACGTACCTCAGATCAACTGAAATCGTTCTGAAAACAGATAATGAAAAGGCAGTGGTGTGGCTATTTACAGGAATCTAAAGAGCATTACTGATTAAGTTTACTTTAAACCGTAGAAGAAGGATAGAAGAAATAGGGGCCAGTGATATATGTATAGTCGATATTGCAATTAACGGGCAGTCGCGTTTTATTGGCATCTGTATACATTCATTCTTTACTTAATTCAGCCGATTTATAATCGTTTCTCTTTAGTGCGCTTATGAGATTCTCTCAGTCAAGTTTGCTCATTGACGAAGAGTTAGATACAGCTAACAGACGTACCAAATATTACGATGGGAGATTTTAATAAAGACGACAAAAGAAATGAAAAAGCATTCGATTTCCTAAAACAACACTTTGGAACATGGTACCTTTAAATTATTCACGTATATCTGCCAACTTGCTTATAGATCGTACATTCACGCAAAATATTACTACACAGATATTGAATTATGTTTGTTATTTCTCGTATCATCGTTTTAGTTAATACAATAGTTACGAATAGAAATTGTATACAAACTTGAATAAAATTACTTAAATTTTTAAACAGAAATTACTTTTCGAAAAAAAATCCTGAATGACAAAAGGAAGAGTAAATCTAGGTATTAAACTCTAGCGGTCGTTTGAAAATGACAGCCTCCCGTCAATTTAGCCCAAATGGGCTATTAGTCTCGAAACGGGATTTTGCGTCTTCCACTGTAAACGGCGAATCACTTTTAAAACTGTTGCCACCAAATACTATTGCTCTGTATTATCTTTAAAGAAAATAAATAATGAAGAATCTGCATACATATGTTCCTCGCACAGTAAAAAAAATGACGGTACTAGAGCTATTAAACTTTGAATAACATAATTTCCCCTCCCCCCCCCAACGTGTGCACATGGAAGTCCAAATTTTGAATGTCGAATTATATATTTTATAATTTGCAAACCTTTAATGAATTTTGGATTGAAAAAGTCAATGATCTGAAAGCGAGCAGTGGCAACACTGTACGAAATAAAGTATTTTTATCTCCAGCGTGCGAGACTGTCGGAAATTCTAAAGATATCCTGTTTTAAAATATTTTGTGATTTTGCTGTTGAACTTCATATAGTGCAAGTGCGAAGATAATGGTGCTTAGTAATAAAGCTAGCAGGAGTGAGAGAAACAGCAAACTGGTATAATCGAACTCAGCGAGAGCGTAAGAAACTTAACAAATCCTTTTGAGCCATCGTTAAAATCTGAATATTTTTAGATTTTTTTTATTTCCTCTTTATTTATTAATTAATTAATTTTTGTATTTTATATATAAGAATGCTTAATACTGGTAGTTCTGCCTGAACTCGAACCAGGCAAATGGATGATTGTATGAGTGTTCCCTGTGTATTTATCATCTATAACGTGAATACGAGCCAATTTTCCTTAGAAGGTCGTCCACGAAAGCATCCACTCCGTAGAAGATATGTGCTTTGATAAATTTAAGTAACCTAAGCTGACATTTTGCATAATCACTGAACGTTCTTTTTGTTTTATTTTTTAAATGTGTCTGTATTTTTTTACTGATGTAGGCTTTGCAGTCCATAAACCAAAGTTGGCATGTTGCACTGTTATTAAACCAAAAAAAAATTGAAATTGGCTATATATTCGATAAGGTAAAAATATTGTAATGAACAACAAGAATATGAATGAACTGATTTACGTTATTACTTTCCTTCGTTAACGATATGCATATATATTTTTTGCAGTTGCAATCAGGTTAATTTAATAATTTTTTTTTTTTTTTTTTTTTTTTTTTTTTTGTAATTTGCAATGGATCGAGGAAAAGGTTAAAAGAAATTTTGTGTTATAAAGAATCCAACCAAATTATGAAGATTCAAATTAGTGACACAAATTCATTTTCAAAAGTACTATGGTTTACTTTTATAGCACTGCATACACTGTTTTCTAATTTGAAAATTTATTTTTGGAGTTAATGTCTTGAGACTGAGTGGTAGCTTTTGATAATGAACTACCAAGACGGAACTTTGTTAGGAAACGCCGTGCCGCTCATAATAATGATTATCTCCACAGTACCTCTCTTTTTTTGAATGGAAGCTCTTAACAGCAGTTTTCACTACAGAAAATGTCTTTAGATTGATTAATCATTATGTCATTGAATTAAAAACGTTTTCGTAGGTCATCATTAACTCAAACTGAGTGATGCGCCAGTTACTAAGAGTCTGTTTCAAAAGATTTAACGCATGTAAGTTCACTGAAGCTAAGATGGAAGACTTTTAAGCAGGGATATTCATAGACGAAACGTATCGTACCTCATTTCTTTTGTTCCATGTTACTGAATACAGTTTGGCATTGAAAAGCAGTAATTGGAACCATTGCTATTATTCTATCCACATTTTATTTTTATAGGATCAGTATAGTTGCATATATTTATAATTATTGCCGCCTAATATCAAGCGAATCTGCATACTGATTTCATTTTCTCTTAAAACTGGAATAAAAAATCTAAGGTAAGGTGTACATTTTCATTCCCTTAGTTGTTCTCGTTGGTGAACTGATTGTGGCAAAATACACGATTGCTATCTGACTTAGGAAAGGAACGCCTTTGTGGAAGACATTCAAAAATTGTGGTTTTTCAATCTATTTTGTTGCCTGCACCACTTTCACCATGGCTAGAATATCGTTCCCCATTTTTAAAACTTGAAATATACATATATATATATATATCTTTTCAAATTAGATTTATACTTTTAACATGTTTTTATAAATTAAGCAACAAAAAGGCAAGCGTTGATAAATACCAAAAATTGAATAAAAGCAGTTTTTCACTTTCACTATAGAGACATTAGGTTATTTCGAAGCAGGAGACATGAAAAATGAGCAATGCCCTCGGTGGGACTCGAACCTCGGACCTATCGAATACGCGCCGAGTGTGCTGGCCTTTACACTGAAGGCATGCTAAGAAGGCGGGAGAAATACCTTATATACTCCCCTTTTAAAGGGCGACTGGGGATTAGACGACCCGATCGACAAATTCTGGTGGTAGAGAATCATCATCTACCACCATTTTATTTCGGGCGCCACTGCAGTGACATTAGGTTACCCCTTGAAAGCAGAGGTCATGATAAATGAGCAATGCCCTCGCTGGGACTCGAACCACGGGCCTTTCGGCTACGCGCCGCGTGTGCTGACCACTGCACCAGAAAGGCATGCCAAGAAGGCGGGAGAAATACATTATATACTCCCCTTTTAAAGGGCGACTGGGGATTAGGGGACCCAGTTGCCAAATTCTGGTGGTGGAGAATCATCATCCACCACCCTTTTATTTTGGGCGCCACTGTAGTGACATTAGGTTACCCCTTGAAAGAAGGGGTCATGGTAAATGAGCAATGCCCTCGCTGGGACTCGAACCACGTGCCTTTCGGCTACGCGCCGCGTGTGCTGACCACTGCACCACGAAGGCATGCCAAGAAGGCGGGAGAAATACCTTATATCATAAACTAAAACTAAGTCCTTAAAAGTTAAATAAAAGGTTGACTGAATTCCCCCTCCCACTGAAAAGTACGTAATTCCTCCCATGATTAATTTTAACGTGTTTTTATAAATTAAACAAAAAAAGGCAAATGCTGATAAATACCAAAAATTGAATAAAAACAGTTTTTCATGTTCATAAACTAAAGATGTACTTAACATTTAAATAAAAGACTGAATTCCCTCTCCCCTGAAAGTAAGTAATTCCTCCATGTTTCAGAACCTTTTTCTAAGGAGAACTGGATTGCATTTACAATACACACAAAGAAAAGCACGAATATTCCATCTATTCATTCCGTTCTCTTTAATTTGAGCACAGGTGCAGCAACAAATCTTGGGTGGTCTAATTCACAGTACTGGGTACGCTAAATCATTTTGAAAAGGTTCATACCTTTCCTGGAATACCAAGGGAGCGAATACGAAAGAACATATCGTAAAACTTCATCCGTCATTTATAACTTAATTTGTATACACGAATACATTAAAAAAGTAATTTTCTCCTAAAACATTTTCAGAGTTACATTTCAGACAGACTAAAAAGTGAAGATAAGTAAACAAGTGAATATGGTTGAATATGATAATTTCATTTGTTTCGATTCAGGAAACCCAAAATTAGAAAATAAAAACCAATAAATGCAAGGATGGCCAGCAACTTTATTGTTGTGGTGATATTTTAGATAAAAATTAGTTTTGAATTTATTTTTTAAATTCAGAAATTCAGGCTTAATATATTTAAGCCTTCAGGGTTAATCGATGCCAAGAAATGGGAAGTAGAAATGAAATATAAAACATTAGACTATAACTAATAATTCCTTAAACGTTAAGCCTTGATTGATCAAAATTTGTTTTGGGATTCACCTGGAATATAATTGTAATAGAATAATTGTCTCATTAAGTTCTATCCAAATTCAAAAAAGCTTTTCTTACAATAAAAATACAAAATTCGCAAGTCTAAAACCGATTAAAATGACAAACAATGACCAGCTATTGCCTTAATAGGAACATTTTTACGGCGGACTTGTAAGGAAAATTAGCTCAGACTCTCGTTACACACAAGAATTGTGTGTGTGTGTGTGATTATGGCAAAGCCTCGAGGGCTATCTGCCTAAGAGGAGGGATGCCTTCGTGGAGGACGTTCTAAGGGAAACTGGCTCGTATACACGTTACACATCGTTACACACAAGAAAAATTCAAGATAGCTAATCCGTTTGCAGGGAATTAAATCAGGTAAAAGCCACAAATATTTAGTATTTTCGCTCGCTTGGTGCAGTGGGCATGAAAGTTGGCAGAAGATATAGAGAATGCAGAAATGTTTGTTTCTCTGTCAAGAAATGTTTTCGATATCAGGAAATTTTTTAAGATAGAAACTACACATTTTAATTAACATATTGAAAGAAAAAGCTGATTTGTTGATCTTTGTTAAAAGCGGAGGAATGAGCAATGATGTGAGAATATATGTATATATATAGATTTATACACTAATGTGTAAAATTAAGACATTTCGCACATTATATCGAGTTTCTGAACAACTAATGGACAGATTTTATGAAATTTGATATGAATATAGATTTATAACAGAGAAAGAGACGTACAATTCAAAAATCTTTTTATGTATGCATGATTATCAATAAAGTTCTTAGTTCAGGAATGTCTAAAATCCACGTTGTGATATCCAAATAAAAATGAATCTAATAATGGATGTGGTCCCGTATCACAGCCAGACAGATAGCGCAGCGTGACGGCCTACTGGACATGCGGCATTTTAGGAGTTCCTGTCGCAATCGATCCACTGCTACAGGAAGGCAATTTTTTATTTCAAGATAGTTTTCGGTAGAGGATGGCAAGATGAAATTCTTTACCAAGAGCGTCGTAGACATGCTTTGTAGAGTAATGCTTTGTATCCCAGACATGCTTTGTAGATTCCTAGACATGCCACATGGATTGTCCAGCCAGGTCAGGAGACCTGGATGGACAATCCATGTAGCGAATATCCTCACTTTTCAACTGGTCGCCAACCAGCTGAGCTCTATATTGTCGGAAAATCGAACATAGTGTTGTAAGATCTGCTCTCTATACTTCATAATAGTCAAGGCGACTTTGTCAAAGCGCCTTTGTGGGGTATGCGACCATCCAACATAATGGTATAATAGCATTTTTAATATTTCCGGAGTCTTAAGAAGCTAGAAGATTAGATGTTTAAACATTTAAGCTTCAGCTGTTTTTTCAGCGGTACATTCTCTCCTGGCAGCTAACTTCCTAAGAAGAAGGTAGAGAAGATTCTTTCTATAGGTTTGAGATTCGTTCTTCTTCTTCCTAAGAACAAATTTCAGACTAGCTCTATGTCAAAGAACATAAATGAACACGGTAATGAACGTCATTCCTCTAAAGCGAACATCTCTACAGAAAACCGAAATAGGTTAGAACCGTTGGTTGTTATATTAAATAAAATCACCGTTATTTCAGAATACAAATTAATTCCGTCATATTTTAATTTGAAAGTTGCATTAAGAACGTTCTTAAATGGATCAATTACTACTGTTGTAGGTGAATAAAGCTTCACTAAGCTTAAATAATAAAATACTATGCACAAGATCTTCCCTTTATAAGAAATTAATGTGTTCCTTCGCGGAAATCCAGCACGTCCAGCAAATATAGCACGTCCAAATAGCAGTTAGAAAATCCGAGATTCAAGTTCCAGGGAAGGTGCAATTGATTTTCTCCGTCTTCCTCATGGCAAGCCTAATAAATCACTACAACTTAGTCAGCACAAACTTTTGCCGACCAAGATTATTCTTTTCACAGAATATGTCGTAAATAATCAAATAGATTTTGGAAAATATAATTGATGATTCTTCATTATTGGTGAGAAAGGCAAATAAAATTAAATTAAAAACAAGGTTTGAAAAATTAGTGCAATAATTTTCTTTTATATTTATTGTAGTACCATACTACGTCAATGCTATTTGTTATTTCGACAATTCTAATATTTTTAGTCCAAAAGAGCAACTTGCCCTAAAAGACTATTATTTTCGTTTTGCCATTTTACATTAAAAATTTACACGGCTGTATACCTTTACAAATTGTTGCCACCAAGTATTATCGCACTGTTTTATATTTAAAGAAATTAAATAATGAAGTATTTGCATAAATGTTTGTATGTACACTGTGGAAAAAAAATAGAAATGGGACACTTTTATGTCTCTCGTTCTACTAGGCCGATTGACAAAATTCAAATTGCTTTTTTCATGTCTCGAAAGCGCGACTTAGGATACATATTAGATTTATACATAGCATTGTTCTAACACAGGTATTTTGACACAAAATCGGACTTTTTCTGAAATAACATATCAAGGCTTTTCCATATTTCGATTCTACGATTCAAATTATGCCTAGGTATTCAAATTTGTAAAATTTGGTGCGAAATTTAAGGAGACATTCAAAAATTTAGCTTACCCAATTTTTTCAGTTTTCGCCAAGAATAATTCACTCGGAGAACTTCTTAATATATGGCAACCAATTTTCCTCTCCCTTCCATAATGCTGGAGCGGGAAAAAAGGCACTTCGTTCCTACCTTTTTACATTTCGCATGAGCGGAAAAAAATTTACATCGTTTCTACTTCCAAGTTATTTTAGCAAAACGTCTAAACCACATTTGATGTTTTATCGCTTTCCGCAAATATGCCAACCAATATATAAACTCACGTAGATCTTCGGAAATTTTGAATCAAAAACTTAACGTTTTTGCAAATTTGCTTAGAAATACGTATACTTTAAGATTATGGTAAAAATTTTATAGATTATAATTCAAAAATATTTTTGAAAATTTTTTAAAAATTATTTAAAAATACAAGTTTTAAAAAAAATCATAAAAAATGGGCGAATTTTATATGGAATAAACCTAAATTTCGAAATGTGAAAGGAAGAATCAAATAAGTTTAATAAAAAAACAGAGATTAATAAATATATACCAAACTCGGTTAACATTAAGGAGCTAAGAGGTTGAAAGCTAATTTCTTAAAAACTACTTGTGCGATTCTTACAAAATTTGGTAGTTTGGCGTAGTTCGAGTCGTAGAATCGAAATATGAAAAAGAAAATGGTATATTATTTCAAAAAAGTCCGATTTTGTGTCAAAATACCTATATTAGAGCAATGCTTTATATATAAATTCATTTCATATTCTAAGTCACGCTTTCAAGACATGAAAAACGTGAGTTGAATTTCGTCAATCGGCCCAATAGAACGGAAGATATAGAACTGTCCCTTTTTTTTTTTTTTCCTTTTTTTTTTTTTTTCCTTTTTTTTTTTTTTTTGCGCAGTTGCGCAGTGTAGCTAGAGCTATCCAATTTGGAATGACGCAATCTTACAGCGAATATGGGCATCTGGGAAGCCCATATTTAAAATTTGGAATTTGTTTTATTATCGATTTGGTAAAATTTTAACGAATTTTTGATTAACAAACTCAAGGATTTCAAAGCGAGCAATGGCAACGTTGTACAGAAAAACATTTTTATCTCCAGCGCGTGAGACTGTGTATCGGAAATGCTAAAGATATGCTCGATATAAAATATTTTGCGATATTGCTCTTGAACTGAATTTTATGGTTTAAGTGCGAAGAACATGATATTTAGTAAATAAAAGTAACACAAATTGTTAAAAATACGCTTCTTTAGACGTAAGTTAAAATCTGAAACCTTTCAGATTTTTCTTTTTTTTCTTTCCTTTCTTTTGTATTTATTGTATTACTATGTGCATTATTTTAATGCTATTTCCTATTTTAACAGAACTATAGAAAGGATTCACGTTTTGCAGTTTTAAATAAAAACCTTTATGCCAATTATGTTCTAGATATATATAGCTATGATTAAAGCTACGACAAGAGTTACCGTGTTGTAATCTTAAATAGGTATTTTGTTGAATATAAAAGTGCACAGGTATGGTTAACTTATGCTGGGCGTTATTCAGCCTTTTTGTTTGAGTGAAAATGTATCTAGGTACGTGTGTATTTACAGTACTAGTAACAGTTTAAATCTTTAGGGAGTCAAACTTAGCAAGATATTTAACGTCAGGTTTTTCTGCATCTTTCGTTTAAGCAGAAGGTGGATAATTACCATAAAACTGAAAAAACAAATAAATAAACAACAAGTTATTGAAAAATTCTGAAAGTTTCCAGATTTTAAAGGGTCGCTCAAAAGGGTTTGTTAAGATGTTTTATGCTCTCGTTGATTTCGAAGTCTACAAGGTCTGATGTTACACCCACTTCTACTAACCCATTTTTTTTGTCATTTTAGTTTTGTTATTAAGCATTCTTTTCGTCTCACTTACACCATTTACAATTCAACACTAAAATTACAAAAATTTTAAAAGCAGCATAGCAGTGTGCGTTTAGAATTCCCGAGGCAGCGTCAAGTATTCGCATACATGTTCCTATTTTTTCACCCTTTTCTCAGTTCATCATATCAAACTTCAGTTTTCTTCGTAAGACGACTTAGGAAACATATTTTTTCACTTTTAATTATAAATGAATCATGTAATTTCCACAAAACATGCGCAAAGGAAATACGAAATTTTTATTTTAGCAAAGAAAAAATAGAAAAGTTATAAGGTATTTTCTCTCTACCTACAGCATGTCTTCGTGGCAGCGCATTTGGAGCAGATTCGAGAGGTCCAGATTCTAGTCCCGCTGAGGGCATTGCACATTTTTCATGTACTCCTTCAAAATAAACTAATGACTCTACAAGTGGTGCCCGAACTAAAAGCTGGTGGATGATAATTTATCACCACCAGAATTTGGCAATTGGACCCCCTAATCCAGGTAATGCATATACGGTAATTTCTCCCTTCTTCCAGCATACCTTTGTGAGGTAACGGTATCCCATTCGGCACGTATTCGAAAGGTCCAGGTTCGAATTCCGGCGAGGGCATTACTCATTCTTTATGTCTTCCTCTTCAAAAAATCCTAATGACGCTACGAATTCACTAACATGAATAAACTTTTCTTTTCTTTCTTTCTTTCTTTCTTTTTGCCATCGATAGAATAAATGGCCTACTGGATAAGCTGCTTATCAGCCTGTTATGTCCCTTTGATGGAAAAAAAATCTGAAAGGTTTCAGATTTGATATTACGTACAAAAGGGCATTTTTTTTAACATTTTGTGTGCTACCTTTATTTATTAAACATCATGTTCTTTGCACTTAAACCATAAAATTCAGTTCAATAGCAATGTCGCAAAATAATTTTAAAATGAGCATAGGTTTAAAATTTCCTATACACCGTTCTGCGTGCTGGAGATAAAAAAATGTTTTTTTCCCCGTAGACTGTTGCCATTGCTCGCTTTGAAATCTTTGAGTTGTTACTCAAAAGGTCGTTAAAGTTTTACAAAATATAAAATCGATCATAAAACAAATTCCAAATTTCAAATTTGGTCTTCCACATGCCCATATTAGTAGGAGGATTGCGTCACTCAAAACTGGATGGCTCTAGGTAACGGTGTTTTATCACAATATGAGAAATATGCATACATTTATGCAGATTTTTCATTATTTAATTTCTTCAAATATAATGCAGGACTCTAACATTTGGTGGCAACAGTTTGAAAAATGGTTCGCCGTTTATAGTGATTCAACGCAAAATTGCGAAACGAAAACCATAGTCCTTCAAGGACGAAGCTCCTTTGGACTAACAAAGATAAATAAATAAAGAAAAACTGAAATGTTTCAGATTTTAAACTACGTCCAAAGATGCGTTTTTTAACGTTTTGTGTGTTACCTTTATCAGGTTCTGTGTTCCTCCTTACTTGCTTTGGGAACATTAAATGACTTGACTCGGAACAGGGAGCTTACTAAAGCTATGTTCAATAAATGTGGGAAGTAGACAAGATACACAGGAAGGGTATATGAAACCCTTTATTTTTCTCTCTTTACAATGATTTCCGGACTTCGGAATACAGAGACCAACCACTTGTGGTCTGAACGTAAGAATATAAAAATATTAACTAAATTCTAACTAAACTAACTTTGGATTAATAAACAAGTGTCTACTTGAAGATTGGCCGTATATTAACAGAAAGGCCGTATGTAGTACAGAGAACTGTTAACACTACGATACGTTTAAAATTATCAAGAGGATTAAACCTCTGGCCTTGAAGGCAACCAGCAACCGAGTAAAACTGCTATGGCAAGAGGCCTGCTCCTAATCACTCCTTCCTCTCTCTTGCTTGGCAAAAAGCCACAACTTAAGTACTTGGCGTTCGCAAGACAAATTTGCATAAATAAGTTAAAGCTTTTAATTCTGGCCGAAAGCAGAAAATAAGAAGTGATAGTAAAGATTTAAAATAAAATAAGCGTTGGTAAAACTTAAGATCTTTACACCTTTATTTGTTAAATAACATGTTCTTCGCACTTAAACCATAAAATTCAGTTCAAGAGCAATATCGCAAAATAACTTTTAACTGAGCATATCTTTAGAATTTCTGATACAGAGACTCACGTGTTGAAGATAAAATTTTTTTATTCTGTACAATGTTGCCATTGCTTGCTTTGTTAAATCGTTGTCAAACCGTTGAATTTCATTAATAAAAAATTCGTTAAAGTTTTACAAAATATGGAATTAATAATAAAATAAATCCCAAATTTTAAATTTGGGATTTCAGATGCCTATATTTGCAGTAGGATTACGTCATTCAAAATTGGATGGCTCTAGATACCGTTATTTTATCACAATTCGAGAAATATACATAGATTTATGCAGATTTTTCATTATTTAATTTCTTCAAATATAATGCATTACTCTAACATTTTTTGGCAACAGTTTGAAAAGGGAACCGACATTTATAGGAGTCCGACCCAAAATGCCAAAACGAAAGTAAGAGTCCTTCGAGACTCAAATCACTTTGGACTAATAAATAAATAAATAAAATCTGAAAGGTTTCAGATTTTAAATTACGTCCAAATCGGCGTTTTTTTAACATTTTGTGTGTTACATTTATTTATTAAATATCACGTACTTCGCACTTAAACCAAAAAATTTAGTACAACAGCAATATCGCAAAATAGTTTTAAAATAAGCATTTCCCTTTAGAATTTCCGATACAGTGACTCGCGCGTTGGAGATAAAAATGTTTTCTCTGTACAACGTTGCCATGGCTCGCTTTGAAATCCTTGAGTTTGTTAATCAAAAATTCGTTAAAGTTTTACAAGACATGAAATCGATAATAAAACAAATTCCAAATTTCAAAGTTGGTCTTTCATATGCTCATATTCGTAGGACAATTACGTCATTCAAAATTCGATGGTTCTATGTACCGTTACTTTATCACAATGCGAGAAATATATATATACATTTATGCAGATTTTTCATCATTTAATTTCTTCAAATATAATGCAGGACTCTAACATTTGGTGGCAACAGTTTGAAAAGCGAAACGGATAGTGATTCAACGCAAAATCGCAAAACGAAAATAGTCCTTCAGGGACGAAGCCCCTTTGGACTAACGAAAACTAGAGCTTAGCGACATGTCGTCCAGATCTTGAAAATGTAGAGTAACGAAAACTGGAAGAAAGGCTGGAACAAGGAAAGGAAAGCATGTAATAAGGATACTGCAGTTGACACTGAGTGAAAATACTGATTACGATTTATCTTGAATTCTGGAAAATTACTGCTGCTTGCAAGGGGGCACTATGACATTGTCAGGTAATGTCCACGCGCAGTTGTAATGCATATCAAGAACTGTGCAATAAAAAAAAGAGAAAAGAAAAGAAGTTATAGATTAAAAAAAAAAGAAACAACCAAAAGCCTTTAAATGCCTTACATGTGTTACGGCGATTTTCAATACGTTATTGATAATACAATATCTAGTTTTGGTACTTTTCGTTATTATTATTTATCTTAGGCATACAAATAAAATAAGTGCAGGGACAGTTGTAATGATGAAATCAGTGCAAATATTTATTTATTACAGTCCATGAAGCAAGAATTACTTACAAATTACAAAAAGTGGTTATAATATGTGAACACTAACAGCTAGTCACACGTGCAAAATTGCATAGTTATATACCCAGATGATACACTATTAATAATTGCATACATGAAGAACAAATTTTAGCTAATAGACTAATAAATTAAGTGTTATATATATGAACTTGATCCAATACGCTAATAAAATTAAATAACTATATCAGTGCTTGATGCAGCTAAAGATATTACATGGTGCTTTAGTAGTTGCGAAACATTGTTACTAAATGGAAATTGTACTGATACTGTTATTGGAAACATAGGTTGTTAACTAACAGACAGAAGCTAATAATTCCTGACACAGCAACGCTCTAGAAACTGTTTGATTGACTGTATTAGCTAATCGGGCTTGTCTCCATGCGATTGATTGTGAGAGGCTTGGAAGTAAAGGTCTTAATCCTTCCTTAATGCAGAATACTTCATGCCTTTTTTTGCCTCTGTCAGCTGCCCATGCATAAACTCTCAGCTGTTGGCTTCCAGAGATGGTAATTCGAGGTAACTGGGCAATCAAATATGCATAGTGATTGGGGAAGACCATCCTGCCACAAGTGCAAATGTCATTTTCTGTGAAATCAAACCGGGTATGATAGCTCTGATCCATGCCGAATGAAGAATTGTTTGAATTTTAAATATAACCTTTTTGACAGCTGCGCTCTCTGTGATATTTTATTAATGTTTAATTTGCCTACAATTTAAAAATAATGCTTATTTTGGCAATATTCTATCGATAAGCGAAACATAAATATGAATTCTGAAATGGTACGAAATAGTCCAAATATTATAAACTACTGGTTCACTGCAATTATTTATGCATAGGTAATTATTGCTGAAATGCCCTATTAGATTAACTGATTTACATGAGACAGGCGAGTTTTATCTGCCTAAGGGAAAGGTTACCACGATGGAGAACGTTGAAAGTAAAAATAACTTCTTTTACATTACATATGGATTAAATCACGGAAATCCGAGGCTGCCAATCCATTCGCAGGCACTGAACCTGGGTCGAACTACCATTGTTCAGTTACTGAAGTTATTCATTCAGCCATTGGTTGGTACTTATATAAGGTTAAAACCATGCATGTGAAGCATAACTTTAAAATACATATACAGTGTGTCCAGAAAGTTTCTTTGCACCTGAATTAAGTGCAGGTAACAACGTAGGATGATAAGATATTTAAGATTTGAATCTCCCAGCCTGATCACTGATATGGCAACAATGTTCCTGACGTGAATTTCAAAGTGATTGCCGCGTAATTGCCACATGACTGCCCGGGAAGAAAAATAAAGTCTGCGCGTTGACCAATTCGTTGTCTTGAATTGGTGAAGGACAGGGGAAGATACCAGCGAAGTTTAGAGGAGTTCTTAGTGACAAGTATGTCGATCCATACAATGAAAATATGACACAGGTAATGGATAGATTCTGTGAAAATTCGCTAAGGTTATCAGATTTCGATCACGTACTAGAAGAATTTTTCGCCTGGAAAGTTTTTGGATTCACTGAAACTTTATGCTTGGCTGTCTCAAAGTTTGGACACCAGACAATACCCTGTGGGAATCATCAGATCATACGTCAGGAATAAGTGGTAGGTGGACAATGATGTTCTGATGACAAGTGTACTCAAAGCCTTCCAGCATGTGACATTGTAGCTGCTAAAGCGGATGAGTAGGTTCAAGCATATGAAGCTATTCAGGGTTTGTGTGCAGCGTTTTGGACAAATAAATATAAGTGGTATTAAAGTTGAAATGAAATAATTGCATTTGTAAAGTGATATTCTGATCACCTTGTATATTAATTCAAGAATAATTGTAATGAGCAAAATGTTAATAATTGGTGAACAGAATTTTAATGGTTAGAACTATTCAGAAATTTGACCAATAATGGCTGTATGGTTCGATGGTTTTCCACAGCATGTTTTGTGCATAAACTAGATAAAAATAGTTAATATATTTAAATAAAAAAGATATTAGTATAATTATTAAATTAAGGAAGCAGCAGATACTCTATTTGATTTGCCAAATGCGGCATGCATTTAACTAAAATATTCTAATTCAGGAAATAACGTACTATCTAACAAAAGAACGCATCTGACATTTTAATCAATAGACTTTAGATGCTTCTCTGTACGAAAATAAAGATAAATTTATATCCACTCTTATGGTTTGCAAAATTTAGTTTGACGTTTTTTGCCCGGTAGTTTTCAATATGTTCTGCACACAGAAGCCAAGGTAAATAGCCGTAATTTCTTTTCCCTTCCTTAATGGATCCAATCTCAAGCACGTAAATTCTGATAGTACTTTGGGGTTCTAGTCCTCAGAAGACAAGATGTGGACAACGCATGCAAAGATTTTTGGCGGAAGAAGAGATTACACCCCATTAAACTGTTCGGAATTCGCAGTAAAAAGGGAATTTTTTTCCCCTTTTTGTGGCCATCCATTTGTTGATACCGAGTGCTTACGAAAGAGCTGGGGATTACGGATAAGGGCTTTAAAGAATCCTTTAGGTCTTAAATTTTGTATTTAATGTTTCTGCATCCAATTAAGGCAGATTAAGAACAATTAGGTACGTTTTTGCCCTATTTTGCATTCTCATTAGTTTTGCCAAAATGTTGTACCAAATCAATACCCTGTAAAATTTAGCTCCTTCAGTAAAATAATTTTCTGTAATTTTTCCATGCTCAATCGAGTTTTATAAGGATAAAGTAAAATTTATCCTTTGTTTGATATAAATTTTAAATGCAAATTTCATTGAGCAAGAGATTATTTCCTCTAGAACCACTTAACTCTCCGAGTGGCCACGCCGTGAATATTTGTTCAAAACTATATGTCATAATACTTTAATAAAGCACATGTACGTGAATTTTGAATGCATAAAGCATTTTAAGGCAATATATTCGACAGAAAAGGAATTTTAAATTTATAATCAAGTAAGTGTTCCTTTGCTATGAATTTTATGAGAGTTTTGAAGTTTCATGATAAAATCCAGCACCAGTTGCTTGCCTTAGACAATTAACTCAAAGGCAGTTTTTGAATCAAGGAAAGAAAACTAAATAAAAATGTCTGCTGAAAGATACTTGTAAAGGTTTTAGGATGGTAAAAGTTAAATTCGAATTCATTACCTAAAATTGATAATAATTAATGAATAAAATGTTTCAAGCAACTATGACGAACTGAAGAGATTTCTTTTGTACAGTTTTAGAAGAAAAATATTTTTAAGATAAGGTAGCATGGAAACTACCAGTACTCAACGATGGAAGATTTATTAATTTCATTCCTTTAGCAGAACTTCAGTACTTCTTATTTTATGAAATAAATAATGTTAATGTATTACTTACTAAATAAGGATAAACGCAGATTTGTATAAATATTCTCCAACAATTTACATTTCTAAATGGCAGTTAAACCTGCTTCGATAACGATATTCTGTCATAAAACTTTAGCGCGGTTTCTAGTTGATTAAAATTTCTTTACTGTTAAAATGATAGCGAATGCTTTTAAAATAAAAATATAATTATCTCATACTGCATGAAAGTCAGATTTTACATAAATTCTGCATTAGTATTTTTTTCAGTTTGTGAAAGAAATTCGAAAAGAATCCTGGCTGTTTGGGGGGAGAAGAGAAATAAAAATATCTATTACAAAAAAGGATGTAAAGTGAAAATAATATTAATGTTTATTTTATGCAATAATTGACGAAAGAGTGCCTTTAAAAAATAAGTTAATAATAAGTTAAAAATAAGCTAAATAAATAAAATTAAATATACTTACATATATAACTAGAAAGCTGTTTTAGCTATAATAAATTATAATGAAAATTATTTGTACAAAGGTGTCTACTAATTCAAACTGAATTACCCAGAACAGGTGGCGAGGACGTCCCTTTACTTACTGCCCCACGGGGTTTCCCCCTTGTACTTGCTTAATTGCTTAAAGTAGAGTGAAATGAAGGAAACCACTAGCGGTACATTTCTTAAGAGCCATCGCTAGCTCAATAAATAAAGGTGATTTAAATAATAAAAAGTTAATTCGCATGTCAAAGTTCTCTTTGTACACAGCATATCTTGTGTAGATCTTTCCATCATTTTTAAGCTCGCCTTGCAGAGGACCATCCATTATTTTTAAATTTACGTCCGTTCTTTCACGAACTCTTGAACAGGCAACATAAAGTTGACCGTATCCAAATGCAGGTTCAGATAAAAAAAAATGCCAACACGCTTAACTCTTTCGCATTGAAGTAGCCCGTAGCGCCCGTTCATTCAGGCAACGGCAAACCGCCCCGACGCATGGATGAAACCGCAGAAAAACCTCCAAGAGCAGCAAGGGGAAAAGGAAAACTATTCTAAGACAAATTCGTAAACACGGGCGTTTTCGATGTTTGTTGAAAACAGATTTGGTCGTCTCTCGATGTGAAAGAGTTAAGCGACTTATTGATGGTCATAACAAAGGCAAGTTTTACAGGAAATTATCTACGTCTCAATTGAAACGGCAACCCTGTGCCGTGTTAACTTCACCCCATTGATTAGTACAGTTAAGCAAGCAACAATAAACTATCGGCGACAAACAGACACTTAAGCCGCATATAATAAAGATATTTATTTATTTCATTTTATTTGTTTTTTCGTCGTTGCCGGTTTTTGCCGGTTGTATATTTCCGAACTCTATTATATATAGAATATAATTCAAATCCTAGTGGAAATGTCATCGCAATGTCTGCAATAACTAAGCATCTCTTCAAACTTCCAAGTGTAACGGAATCCTTGATGGATATCGAGTACCTACCTGCAAGTCCCACAGTGCTAACGTCAGTAAAAACGAAGTATACAGCCATGTCTTGTTTAAAAACAACAAGTGTTTTAAATCATCAAAGTGTGCCTGTTCTTCATAGAAGTGTTATCATGCAAATTGTGGCTACGATTGTGAAAGCGATTAAGTTAATTAATACCTTCATGCTCTAATCTTCAAGATATTTATGGCTTCGTCAATCTATGCGCGTATATGCGGTGATTTAATAAGTGCAATGTAATTAATTCAACAGCTATATAAAAATGTGAAATAGAATTGCTGAGAGTGCATAAAAATGAAATCTAGAGTCAGCCTTTCAAAATTAATCCAGTGTTTGTTTATAGTAAAATGATGAATGTTTTACGAATGCTGACGATACAAATCATTCCAGTGCTTTCAAGGTCATCGGACTGCGTATCTTAATATGATTCTTATGCGAATAAATTAGGTTGTTCTTTCGCAGCTATAGGAATAAATTTACAATTGGAAGTAGGTGTCAGAAATTTATTTTCGCTTCTGCTTTTGCGTAATTAAACCTCCATTGGGAACTGATAATTTTTCTTAATAAATCGGACATTAAAAATGTAACCCTGTGATATGAAAAAATGTAATTTAATAATATTAGAAATTTGAATTCTAATAATTTAGAAAAATAAAGTAAGTAAAGAATTCTTAGATTTTTTAATTATTTTTGGGGAAGGCTATTAAGATAAGTTTTTATATTTTTGAAATTTTGTTGAAAATTTTGAATACGAAATTTATAATTATTCTTTTTCATATTTAGAAGTAGATGTAAAAAATAAGTGAAGTTAGTACAGTTAAGTAATATGAAATTATGGTAAATGCATGTTAAAATACATAGGTGACTGTATGTTAAATATAGAGTATGATGAGGGTGTACTGCTTCCTTAAACAGAGGCCTCTAATTACCTATGGACAGTTGTTGCTTTTACATTCTTCATGTAAGATAAATGTTGGAGGCTCTCATTTTATGTGTGTGTGTAATTTTTTAAAAATTATTATTATTGTACTTTTTTATTGTTGAATGTATTAGTGCAGTTCTCAAAGGCTAGTTACCTTATGCAAGGAACGGAGGCCTTTTCAAGTAACTGCCAAAACGCCCCTGCCCACCAGTGCAGAGAACACACTGGTTAGCTCAAGAGGACAGCCTTATTGAAGGATATGTTTGTTGAGAAGTATTGCGAGGTCTTCCAGTTTGGTAAAATAAAGGAATTGTAAATGAAAGATAATAACGGTGAAACCATAATTTCTGAAACTATTATTCCTATTATATTTATGGTATTAAAATACAGATTATCAATATAGAAATTAGTATTATAAATATTTATGTGCATTACATTTAATTGTAAGTAATAATTATGTAAAAGTTTTATTTTTGATATTCTGTGATAACAAGAACCTTTCCTGAAGGATTATGAATATTTGAACTTTCAAACAAAAATACTTTTGGACTCAAATGCTGAAAAATTCAATAGGACTCAAAAAATTAAAAATTTATTTAAAAAAATTATATTTATAAATTATGCTTTACAGGATCAAAATTTTATGACTTATTTTTTTTTTTTTTTCATTTGCTTTAACGCTTTTTCTTTAGAAAGGCTTCTCTGTCGCTACACCTCTTCATCTTCTTTCTTCTTGAAGGGAGGGGGAATAATACGTAAAAGATTGAAGGGAAAAAAATAATACGTAAAAGATTAAGCAACGTAAATTTGACTTCTATATTCTAAAAATAATAACTCCTCTCTTCACTTCGTCATTTCGAGAAAAATGTATGTCATATGACTCTTACGTAATTCTGGTGATGTAAATTGAACTAAAGAAGCCAATAATTTTACAGCAATATTAACTATCCAATCAAAATGCTTTCTGAACCAAGACTACTTTAGTGTTACTTGAGATTCATCCTGAACATTACGCAGTTGCTTTTTACCCTTTGGCCTAGTTATACTGCTGTCTGTCTGCTGTTGCTTTTTTGCTACAAAGTTATCAAAAATGTAAGCCTTTTGGAAAAGGCACATTTAATGTGCCGACTTATGCGTAGAAGCAACATATTGCTCAAAATAAAACTGAAAATTTAATGTGCCTTCGCCTCCAATTTTCTGATCATTGTTTCTTGCTCCTGAATTTATTACTTATATATGTAATATATTCAGGAGCAGGAATTTTCATGGCGTAGAAGTGTTGATCCATAATAACTAGGAAATTGGAGGCGAAAGTAAATCTTCAGTTTTATTTTCATCAACATGTTACGGCTACACACAAGGCGGCACATTAATTCTGACTGTTCCAAATGTAATATATTTAGGAGCAGGAATTTTGATGACGTAGAAATTTTGATCCTCAATGAGTAGGAAATTGGAGACGAAGGCAAATTAAATCTTCAGTTTGAGTTAGTTTTGGTTCTCAAAGCATTTTGATTGGATAGTTACTATTGTTGTAAAATTCTTATTGGCTGCTTGAGTTTTAATTAAATTTACATCACCAGAATTACGTAAGAGTCATATGACACAGATTTTTCTCGAAAAGGCGCAGTGCAAATAGATGTTGCTATTTTTAGAATAGAGAAGGGAAATTAATTTACGCTGCTAATTTAATAAGAAAAGCGTTAAAGCTCTAGCAAATGAAAAAAATCATAAATCATAAAATTTTGGGCTTAATCCTAGTATCCGGTGCACAAGGGATTTGGCTACGTTTGGCGACTTTATGATGAGCAGTAAACGGGACATATACAATGAGTAGTTAAACGGGTCCTTTGGTGTTGGCGATAGTTTTCAAAATCGCGCCAGGACTGCACCGTACTAGGATTTTACCAAATTTTGATTCTATAAAGTATAATTCATAAATATCAATTTTTTAAAATAAATTTTTAATTCTTAGAGTCCTACTGAATTTTTCAGCATTTCAGTCCAAAAGTGTTTTTGTTTGAGAGTTCACATAATCATAATTCTTCAGGTAAGGTTCTTGTTATCACAGAATATCACAAAATAAATCTTTTACATAATCATAATTAAATGCAATGCACATAAATATTTATGACACTAATTTCCATACTGATAAATTATATTTTAACACCATAAATATATTAGGAGTAACAGTTTCAGAAATTATGGTTTCATCGTTATTATGTTTCATTTACAATTCCTGATTTTACCAAACTGGAACTTCTAAACAAGTATATCCATCAACAGGGTTGTCCTCTTGAGTTAACTAGTGTGTTCTCTGTACTGGTGGCCCAGGGCACCTAGGCAGTTACTTGAAAAGGCTTCCGTTGCTTGCATAAGGTAATTGGCTTTTGAGAACTGCACTAATACATTCCACAGTAAAAAAGTATAATAATATAAAAATAATTACACAAACTTATAAAATGAGGGGCTCCAACATTGTTTTACATGAAGAGGGCGAAATCAACAACTGTACAGAGGTCATTATAGGTCTCTGTTTACGAAGCAGTACTCAACATATTCTATACCTAACACACAATCACCTACAAATTTTAACATGCATTTACCATAATTTCATGTTATCTATCTGTACTAATTTCACTATTTTTTACATCTACTTCATTTTAAAAATAATTAGCATTCAAAATTTTCAACAAAATTTCAAAAATATAAAAACTTACCTTAATAGTCTTTCATAAAAATAATTAAAAATCTAAGAATTCTTTATATACTTTAATAAATTATTAGAATTCAAATTTCTAATATCATTAAGTTATATTTTTTCATATTACAGTGTTACATTTTTTAATATCCAATTTATTAAGGAAAAAATATCAGTACACAATGTAGATTCAATTACGCAAAAGCTTAAGTGAAAATAAATTTTTGGCCCCTAGTTTAATTGTAAATTTAATCCTATAATTGAGAAAGAACATTATAATTTATTCGCATATAGCCGGGTCAAGATATGCAGTTCGATGACCTTGAAAACATTGGAATAATTTCAAACGTTGACACTTGGTAAACATTCGTCATTCTACAATAAACAAACCCTGGATTAATTTTGAAAGGCTGGCACTAGATTTCCTTTTTATGCACTCGCAGCAAATCTATGATTCGATTTTTTTCACATTTTTATAACGCTGTTGAATTACGTTGCACTTATTAAATCACCGCATTTGCTGGATTAAATTTCGAAGCATGGATTTTGACTTTAAATACACTTGTTTTGGAAAGATTTGGTGAAGTAGATTTGCTGATACCAGGTTGTGCACCTAGATTGACAAAGCCGTACATATATTAAAGATACAGGCATAAATTAACTAATTCGCTTTCACAGTCGTAGCCACAATTTGGATAACACTTCTGTGAAGAACAGGCAAACTTTGATGATTTAAAACACTTTTTTTCTTCTAAACATTTAAGAGATTGCTGTACACTTCGTTTTCGCTGACGTTAGCACTTTTGGACTTGCAGGTACTAGATATCCATTATGAATTTCCGTTACACATGGAAGTTTGAGGAGATGGTTGTTTATTGCAGATATTTCTACTGGAATTCCAACGCACAGGACACGTGTTCTTTCGACTCAATTGTAGTAAATTCAGGAGCAGGAATTTTGATGGCGTAGAAGTTTTGATCCATAATGACTAGGAAATTGGAAGCGAAGGCAGATTAAATATTCTGTGTTTATTTCATTTCAGTTTTATTTTCAGCAACATAATACGGCTACACACAAGTCGGCACATTAAATGTGACTGTTCGAAAAGGCTTAAATTTTTGATAGATTTGCAGCAAAAAAGAAGCAGCAGACAGACTGCAGTCCAGCTAAAGCAAAGCGTAGATGCGTAATGTTCAGGATGAAATCTGAAGTCAAACTGAGTTAGTTTTGTTTCTCAAAATATTTTGTTTGGATAGTTAATAGTGCTGTAAAATTATTATTGGCTACTTGAGTTTTAGTTCAATTTACATCACCAGAATTACGTAAAAGTAACATGACACAGATTTTTCTCGAAATGACGCAGTGCAAATAGATGTTGCTATTTTTAGAATAGGGAAGGGAAATTAATTTACGCTGCTAATTTAATCTTTTACATATTCTTTATTTTTCTTACACACACACACACACACACACACATATATATATATATATATATAAACGCTAAATTGCGGAAATCAGTTATTCTGCAGGTTAACTAGTGTACTTTAAAGTACAGAAAATTGTTTAATATCTCGAATTGCTTAGATAACCTACACGTTACCTACTAGGCCCTCGTTAAGGTGGAAATAGGATTTTTTATGGAACAACAGCAACGTTTTTGTACGTTTAAATTAACATAATGCTATATATTTATTTTTAGATACATAAAAAATCAAATTAATGCAATTAAACAATCAACAAATTAGTTGATAGATTCAATCCTCAATCAATTTAAAAACTATAATACAAAATTAAAATCTATGTTACTACTAAACTACTTTAAATAAGTTAAGCGTATCTTTTCTTGTTAGAGGTTAGCCGACCGATCAAGATTTAATTATGACTTACTGTTTAAATAAAATTATCCTAATTTGTGAATCTTAATTTGAAATTTCTGTACATAATTTATATATAAAGAAACATAACAAGAGGCTAAAAATTTAAAACAAAATTTTTATACCCGGCCTACGCTATAGCTGAAGGATTGAAGTAAAATAAGCTGAAAGCATCTAAAGTTAAAATTTATTTAAATACATGGTTGAAATTATTAATATTGTTGAAGGATTGCCTTGCTTTGACTCCAATTTTAACTTAAGATACTTTATTTATATATATATATATATATATATATATTATATACATGCATACATACATATATATGTATATATATAAATAAATACATAATTAAGTTATTCGTAGTCACTTTATAATAAAGTTATTTAACTTTTTTTTCTATTTTACATTTCACCACCAATGCCGAGGGTGACGAAATTTTACTAACCTTCCATTTAAACAGAATTTGCCGGATGTTTCTCGCAATGTTAATTAAATGCGATGAATGATTATGAAATTAGTTATTTATTCACACGGATCTTTTATTTATTCTATTACTCTTGTTTATTTTACGATAAAATATGTGATCAATGAGTAGTAATAGTAAGCAATTAATTTCAACCGAAATATTCAGAGCTTTAGTGAATTATTGTATATTTTCTTACCTGGTTTTCTAATTTTTGAATGTCAGCGTGAAATGTTACTGTTAATTAATTAAATGTTAATTCAAATAGCAAGGAAATAAAATTTGTGTACCTTACTTTATGCAAATTACATATCATGGTTCGAAAGATTTGCCAATTTCAGAAAATCTTCTATGACAGCAAAATTATTTCCTCACATAAATCCAAAATAGCAGCCCACAATACTTTGTCAGCCGCTTTTGAAGTGTATTTTACACGGCGCGCATCATTGTTTCTACATATATGTAAATTTTGTTAGGGGAAAATTTAAAATAAAATGAAAGTATTATTATAGTTTTTATTATTATTCAAAAATTAGCAGTAAAATGGTTAAGCGGAATGACTAAGAAAGTCTGTGTTGTTTTTTTTGTTCGCCAAACTCAGTCACTACTGTACCTATCGTCACCAAACTTTCTACCATTCTTTTCTGTGTCCTGGAAAAGGTCGACGTCCACCTTTTTCCAAAAGAAAAAGTATCTAAAATCAGAGATATTAATTAAAAACTCGGAAAAAAGATAATTTTCGTCCTCATTTTTCCAAGTGGCTACAGTCTCGCAAGCTAGAGATGAAAATCTGCTTCATTTCGACATTTGTTGCCCACTGCTCGCTTTCAAATCCAGATGCATTAAAAACTGCGTGCCATTGTTGCTCATACAATGAGAGAGAATTAGCTTATTTTTCTATCGAAATTTTTTATGTGGGTTCCATATCGAATCAGGCTGAAAAATGCATGACTATGAATCAAATTTTTTGCATCGTTATTAGAGAAGGATTACAGCGGTATCGTTCTCTCTGTTGTTAGATGTATAACTCTCAATCTAACTTAACTGGCGTCGGGTACTTCCGCTATTGTATAAATAATTACGACAAAAATAATCAGTTAAACAATTGAATAATATATTTACTATAATCAGTGCGACATTTGTTTCTCTTTTTTGTTACTGAGTTTTCTGCTGTCGATCTTAATACCTGTATTTACACATCGTAATTGATACTGTAGGTCAGTTAAGGACACCCATGATTTATGTTTGGTGAAATTCATATTCGAAGAAAAGAATTGTAGATGTAAACCGATCCAAAGCACTCATGATTTTTTTTGGCGCTTTTCCCAAGTTTTGTGAATTTCGCCGCCGACCACGAAATTTTAGAGGACGTGTCGCGGGTTGGACATCCCTGAGCTAAGAGGAGCTTAGCAATATTAATTTTAAAATAAGACTAGCCCGTATATGGTCATAGGGTAAACTTTGTTTTGCAAGGTGGACCGGGCTACGCCCTAACAAAACAAAACAATTCAGCCTCAAAATTGTCCTTGTTTTCGAATGAAAATTTTGCATATATTTCAAGAAAAATTCCAATATGAATATCTGCTCACGGGAGGGAGAATCTGTCCATGCGGTTCAATTACTTTGCTCCAAAAGCATAACATAGAATCTGCTAAGCATAAACGAAACAAAAGTGGGGAAACAGTTTTGATGAAATAATTTATAATTATTTTTGAGTAACAAGAGATAAAAATTCAAATCATTACCTAAAGTTGATGAACAGGGCTATACAGAAAACCAATTTCGTCAGTTAATGGATGTTTTAAGTAATATGCGTAGGGGGAAAAACTAAAAAACTATTGCTCAACGCCCAACAATGAGGTTCTCGATCATTTTAATAACATGTAATCAATGTAATTTCAACTCTGTGTGCTAATAAATGCATTTTCTGCTTATCGTTCTCTTCATGACAGAACTCGTAATCCTGTATTCCCCTCTTATATATTTTTAACGCCTTTAAAATAAGTTTTTATCCAGTTCTTCTCATTTTCTTCTTAATTTAATTTGGTGTCGATTAAAATGGAAAGAGTTCGAAGGAAATGTACAAAATCTGTTGCTATTGGTATAAGTTTCTTTGTTGAAATGCTTTTTATTTTGTCTTAAATATAAAATTATATCCTTTCGCTGAATTTGTATTTATGTCATTAGTTTTAATTATTTATAAAGTGTACAATTTCTCTATCACTGCAATTTATTTTTTCTATGTACTTTAAAATATGTGAATATTATTTTTTCGCTTTTGTTGACAAATTTGCTTTCATTAACGTCTAGTAAATGTAATTCGGATGCAGATATGATACATTAAATTTTAGTTTTAGAATCATTTATATAGTTACGATTTAGGGTAATTTATGCGACCCTGTGTAGTCTAGTTCAATATACATCGGTCAAGCAGAATACTACAGTCTTTTATAAAGGAAATAGAATTTCATGTTAGTAAAGGAGAAATTAATAAATCTTTATAACTAATTTTGTTTTTCAATTCATTTATTTTTGGTTTCTTATCCTCCGGTTAGATTTACTCAAACTTTTTTTAGCAAGTAAATTCGATTCGCTTTGAAATTTTGGAATTTATCAAAATTATCAACTTTAAGAAATATTCTCAATTCTCATCATGAGCTTCTAAGTGTTTTTGTTTAATTACGATAAAATAACATGCTGAATAAGTATTAATTTAGAAGTCAAACAACAAAAATCAGCCATATATTTGCAAATTTTCACAAGACCAGTTTCGATGGTTTTTACCGAACCATCAGTCTCAGCTGCCAAAGCGCATATGAATGAGATAAGATATTTACAGTCTTCCAATTTAAGTAGTTTAAAATTCTTACCACTGTAAATATTAAGCCATAGTTAATATTTATAGTGTTAGTTTATAGAAGAATAAGAGAGAATTCTGAAATATAATTTTAACTTCTTACAAGCTCAAAACCCCCGATTCCAAAAATTTTGGCTCTTATCGAAATTTTGGCTTATTATTCCTTTCCGCCCTGTTGTATCAAATTTAGGCACCGCCTCGCACTCATTAGTTAAATCTTTGGTTTCCAGATTTTCAACTCTATTAGATAGTAATATTTACATCATAAAAATTTCAATAAAGCTTGTAAAAAAAGTTAAAAGCATTTCTCCCAGAAATTTACTCATGATTTCTTTTGATGTAGAATCATTATTAACCAATGTTTGAGTAGAGGGTGTATTAAGATGTCTAGAAACTAGACTTCATGTATTTCATTCCTCTTGCATCGAAATTGATGAGCTAATTTCCTTCAATCAACTCTGTTTGAAACAAACGCATTTTTTTCCAACAGAAGTATTACAAACAAACTGAGGGATTAGCCATGGGAAGCTCCCTCAGTCCCATCCTGGCTGATATCTACATGCATTATTGTGAATCAAAGTTATTTGAAACTTTAAACTTATAAAACTTATCCCGGTATGGTTCCGCTACATAGATGATACTTTTACCCGGTTTGACGGTAATAAAGATGATTTAAATAAAGTTCTTTCAACAATGAATTCCATTGATCCTGCTTTTCAGTTCACTTTTAAACTTGAGACATGCAATTCTCTTCTGTTCCTCGACAGTTTCGTGACACGTAACAGACCCAACTTCAGTACTACGGTTTACCGTAAACCTTCAGCTGTTTACCTTCCACAACACTTCAAATCATGTCATCCGACTAAACAAAAAATAGCTTCAATTTATTCCTATGTTTTCCGTGCACTTCAAGTTTGCTCCTCCAAACTAACTCTTGATCAAGAACTAAATTATTTAAAAACAGTAACTATTGACAGGAGCTTTTCACCCAACATTGTTAATCAAGCAGTTAAGAAATTCTTGTCTCAACACACCAAAAAGCACACTCTTGTTTTAGGGGATTATAAGATTTCTGTTGTCATTCCTTTCTTTCCATCAATTAGCTATAAAAATGCACGTACTTTACAGGAATTGAACTTTATTTAAATCATCTCCTATCAATAAAATTTTGAATTCAAGGACCCCATTCCAGATATGAATTTCTAGGGTATTTACAGCATTCCTTGCCAGTGTGGTTTAATTTACATTGGTGAAACTAAGCATTAAAATTTCGCGTTAAGGAAAATGAGGCATATTTTAGAAAAAAAGGAATTACAGAAGTCCTCCGTTGCCAACAGTGTTGGTCCGAAAATCACACTTTCAATTTTTCTGCAGCCAAAATTATTCAAAAAACATCTTCCATTGGGGAATTATATTTTCTACAGGCGTTTTACATTCAGAAAATCTTTCTGTTCTAGTTAACGATCGTAATTCCAATCCATCCTTACCTTCAGCTTTTGAGGAAATTATGTTTTATTTCTCGTTTCATCAACAGATGGCGCCAATAGCTTAACTTCTGTCCAGCCATTTTTAGCTTATCTTATCTAATCACTATATCTTATCTTGTTCATTTGCTGTTTGGCAGGTGAGGATGATGGTTCGGTAAAATCATCGAAACTAGTCCTGTGCAAATTTGCAAAATAACGCTGATTTTTGTTATTTGACATCCAAACCAATGCTTGTATTTAGTAAATGAAATATTTTTCGAACGTTTTCCGTTTTTTTTTATTTCTTATTATACTTATCGAAATATACTTAAATTTCATCTGCAGGGACTATAGAACAAGAAGACATATTCAGAATTCTTACATCCAGACCATCTCTACATATAATAAAACAAAGAGTCTGTCTCTGTGTGTTTGTGTGTGTCTGTCTTTCGTTCGTGTTGCGCGTAAGCTAATAGACCACGGCTACAAAATTTGGTACATAGGTGCATCTAGACAAGAGCCAGTGCAGCTCGAAGCGATTTTTTCGAAATTCGAATTAGATTTTTTTTTATTTTACGTTTTGTGACGGAATCGCGTCATTTTGAGACATAATGAGCTATAGGAAAGCGAGATTTTACTCTACGCACTCCATTTTCACATCGTCATCAAACGTAGGCACTTAGCTATTTTACGAACTTAAAATAAATTTCGTGTTTCAATAAATCGATTAAATACGAATTTATTTAGCAAAGTGAGCTTAACACCTTTTCAACGGGATTTTTTCTAAAAAAGTTTATGTTTAAAAATGTACAGTTTATTTTTCTTTGATTTTTGGACACATTAAACTTTCATCCTTGCGACTGCCTTTACAAAAAGAATTTTGGAAAAATGATAATATTTTGTATTTTTAAGAAATTTTTTAAATGAGGCTTTCGAGTACATTTTATCACATCTCGCATCTTTAAGAATGTGATTTTGGCAACAGTTTTTCTTTTTTTATTGTTGTTGATAGATTTTTGATGAAATCGCATCATTTTGAATAGTTTCATTCTTTTAGAAATATGGGTTTGGTAACAATTTTTCATCGTATTTCTTATGTCACTGTTTTTAAGAGATTGGCATATTTCATTGTCATTTTTTTATGTATCTCGTATAATACATTTTTATTGATTTTTTTTTTTTTTTTTTTTTTTGTTTTTGTTTTTTGATAAAGTTGTTCTGCAGAGTAAAATTCTGCGCGGAAGTTTTTGTTTTTTGAAGTTCTTTCAAGTTATTTTTTGCTTATTTCACTATTTGTAAGATATTGAAAAGTTTTGCATGATTTTTTTTTTCTTCAACGGAAAGTTAGTTAAATTTTTATTAGGATATATTTACATTAAGGGATATAGCTTATTTCATTGTAATTTTTTTCTCTTGAAAACATAAGATAAAATATCATTAATTATACTTTGATTTTCAGAATGTTTTGTTTTTTGTATTCCTTTATGTTATTTATTGCTCATTTCACTGTCTTTAAGATATTGAAAAGTTCTGAACGATTTTTTTAGGAAACAAAGTTCTTAACCTCCTTTATACCATTCGAGTTCTTAAGATTTTGCAAAGGGAAGTTGGTTAATTTATTTATTAGGATAATTAATATTTCTATTAAGGGATATTGCGTATTTCATTGTAATTTTGTTATACGTAATAACTTCTTTTTATGAAGTTGTTCTGCAGAGTAAAATTCTAAGCAGTTTTTAAATTTAACGTTCAACCATTTTTACGGTACATTTAAAAGCCAGACGAAGGCCGCTGCCAGTATAATAATAAATACTAATTGAATAAAGATCCATATAATAATGCAAGGTGGCTCACGAATTTGAATACTTAAAAATCAAAGGAAATCAACAGAATGGCATGTCAGTCTGGTTTGTACGTACAGAAATATCGCAGATGCTTTCTTTCAAGTTCAAAATTTCACCAACAGATGACGCTGTACAACCATTGAATTTATATATATATATATATATATATTTTTTTTTTTTTAAAGAAGATGGGTACGAGAAAGTTAAAAGATGAACTGCTACATTATTGGTTGTATTGCAATAAGCTCTAAAATGCACAATGCATGTTATTTTATCTTAATTTTTTAATTTTGTTTTCCTATTGTGATGCTAATAGTGCCATCTGTCGGCGAAAGGCTGAGCTAATACATCTAAGCAAATCTGTCCCAAGGATAGATCATTTGATGAAAATTGCTCTTTAATATCAGAGTATTTAATTTTGCATGATTTTATTAATAAAAGTGTTAAAATATATGTGGCACTCAGTATTTATAAAACTAGATTAATTTTTCTTTGGACTTGAATGCTTTGTTTTAGTTCAAGCAATAATTAACTGAAGTCTTCGTATGAAACAAAAGCCAAATCATGCTTAGGTATTGTTTAGTACTATAATTTAAATTTGTATGCTGAGTACCGGCTGAATATTCATGAATTTTGCTTAAAAGGCTAAATTACAATAAAAGTTTATCCATGTATTTACAACTGGGCTAACAGATCGCAGACATTCTGATCTGGCACCGAGATTTAATTATTGAATGTAATTGCTGTTAGATATAAAAGTTGAGTCGTTCAGAACGGTCATTGTAAAACTGGGAGTCATAATTGTAAACAGATTAATTTAATTGAAAAATAAAAATATAGGTAAAATGTAAAAAATGGTGCTTGAAATATAAAAAAATCTCTGAATAAATATTATAATGTAAGTTTGTAGCGTTTGGGGTTTTTCTTAAATACCTGAATCATGCACTCACCCCTCAAATGTTACCCTAAAGCTGTGGCCGAGTTATTCTCTTACTGAATGTGAAAGCAACACTCAGAAATTGTAAGATCTTAACTTTATTTACCTCACATATTGTGAGTTGAAACTAAAATAATGCAAACAAAACATAAGTCTTTTCGACTTTCAGCAACTGTCTGGAACGTATAAAAAATAATGGGTTACAATATCACTGTTGCTCTTTAAGGCTAAAAATAACCCATGGACCGGACAACATGCTATAAATTAAAACATCCATGCCAACGCGGCCAAAACGGGATTAACCGTTAAGTGCGTGCTTAGGGCATCAAGTAAAGAGTCACAACAAAAAGCCCTTTAGAGACCGAGGGGAAAGGAATCGCAACAATTTCTCATTGCTGGTTCTACCATGCTATGTTTGGTACAGCTAAACCAAGACCAAGACAAAAGAAATGGGAAAATGGACAGGTGTTATATTTTAAATGTATGTAGAAGTACCAAAATCTTTTAAGTGCTTAGGATCTCTAAAAATATTAAACCAGTTCAAAATAATATTTGACAGTCTAACAGGGTTTTTTAATGCAAAGCAAGATCAGCGGTCAAAACAACAGAGAAACGTCTTAACTACAAGTCATGCGGTTACAATTCGTCCTATCAATTTAAACTAGATTGTAATGCATATTTTATTAAGTATCTGGACTGAGCGAGAACGCGACAAACGAGGAATGAAGGAAACATTCAACAAAAATAAATTGAACATGTTAGTCAAACGCAAATGGAATGTCATAAGAGTTCTGTTACTGGATCCAAAGTAAAATCCGCAGGAAAAGAAGTAACGTAGAGCTCAAAAGGGAGTTAGCGGAGAAGAAACATTAATCTTGCATCGGCATTTTGCGTTCAATCACTTTTCCGATTGTTCCCACGAAATATTTTCGCCCTGTATTATACTTAAAGTAATTAAATAATGAAGAATTTGCATGAATGTATCGACGTTTCTCGCACTGTGAATAAACGACGGTAGCTAGAGCCATCACATTTTGAATTACGTAGTCCTCCACTCGAATAGGAGCGCCTGCAAGCCCGAATTTGGAATTTGGTGTTTGTTTTACCGTCTATTTCATATTTTGTAAAATTTTAAGGAAAGTTTGATTAACAAACTCAATGATTTCAAAGTGAGCAATGGCAACACTGTAAGGTAAAAAAAAATTATCTCCAGCGCGCAAGACTGTTAATCGAAAATTCTAAAGATATGCTGTATTTAAAAATTTTCAGCCCAAAGAAAGAGTAGGCGAAATGCTCTCGAAACGTGTGTAAATGAAAAAATCGCTCCTTTGGGCATAATTTAAAGTGTAATAGCTTTTAGATTACATATTTGCGATGTAATTCGTAAACAGAGATAGGTAGAATGCAAACATTCTTGCGGCTTTTCCTAGGTATTTTAATTCTAACTTTTAAAATTCATTTTTATAATTATAGATGTCCATGAAAACTATAACAAAAAAAAAAAAAATCTGAAAGATTTCAGATTTTAAATTACGTACAAAGGGGCGTTTTTTTAGCGTTTTGTGTGTTACCTTTATTTATTAAATATCATGTTCTTTGCACATAAACCATGACATTCAGCTCAATAGCAATGTCTCAAAATAATTTTAAATTGAGCATTTCTTTAGAATTTCCGATTCACAGTTTCGCGCACTGCAGATAATTTTTTCCACGTACAGTGTTGCCATTGTTCGCTTTTAAATCGTTGAGTTTGTTACTTAAAAATTCGTTGAAGGTTTACAAAATATGAAATCGATAATAAAACAAATTCCACATTATTCCACATGCCCATATTCGTAAGAGGATTACTACATTCAAAATTGGATGTTTCTAGGTACCGTTGTTTTATCACAATGCGAGAAATATATATACATTTATGCAGATTTTTCATTATTTAATTTCTTCAAATATAATGCAGGACTTTAACATTTCTTGGCAACAGTTTGAAAAGTGGTTCGCCGTTTATAGTGATTCAACGCAAAATCGTAAAAGGAAAACAATTATCTTTCAGTAACAAAGGCCCTTTGGACTAATAATAAAAATCTGAAAAGATTCAGATTTTAATGTTCTCCCAATAGGTTTCTATTTAAGTTTAATATGGTTTCTAATGAAAATATGTAATGTAAATCTATAATAATATTAATTGTTTATAATTAAATATATCATGCATTAAATGTATTTTTATTTAAATCAGTCAGATTAAAAAGAAACAGCTTATATTAAATTATATACATTTTTGGATGCATTTCATTTAAACGTATTACTTCGAATTATTATAACATAATTATCTTATCGTTCAAGGCAAGTTGAAAATGAAATCAAAAACTCCAAATTTTGAAACTAAATATCCTGATCGATGTTTGAAATATGATACTCAAAAGTTTCTCAATTATTATACTTCCTTTACTTTGCAAAAGGAGGTCAAAATAATAGTGTTAAGAACTGAATCTATTGATTTCAAATAGTTTATAGCTTGCTAATGAATAACAGGCAGATCAAATATGAAAGAATAATATCTCATGTTTTCCCGAATGGCAATAAGCTCAAACAAAAAGTGAAACAACGCAGAATTTCTAGCCTAAAAGTGCTATTAGTCGCGTTTCGAGACTAATAGCACTTTTAGGCTAGAAAGAGAAACTGACTGGCAAAAAATAGAATGAATAAATAAAGATGGAAACAAAAAGCAAACCTGTAGAGTTATTAAAATTCGAAAACACAAAAAGTACGCGAAAAATGAAAGTTAAATGAGTACGTATCTCTGTTATCGTTTAGGACTCAATTAATGAATAGTAAAGATTATGTTTCTAGTATCAAACATAAGATGCGTTTATCAAATCTCGTTAAAATGGAGATCATATACAGTGGATAATTCAGTTTAAGTAATGTTAATTCGTAATATCGCTTCGATTAGGAAAGATTGGAACTCCCCATTGAAAGAAATTCCGTTAAGGAAGATTTGCTCTCTTCCTAAGGTGAAGTTCCACTTAGAATAGTTTCTTAGAACATTACTTCGCAATTAAATCGCATTCCTATCTATACAAACGCTTTTAGATATTGCTTTGAACTATCGCACCCATCAAAAGCCGCAGAAACCTCGAGCCTTGGAAATTTTATTTGCTGAAGTATAATTTATTGTGAAGATGTGTTTTCTCATTAATTGTACTTATTCCTTTTTCTTACTCTGTACGATAATACCTTGCGTCTTCTTAAGCTCTTTCCTCCTGACTACGTATTTTCCTAATTACTTCTACTATTATACAGCTTTTTCTGCAGCCTCTAACGGGATATATGACTGCTTTCTTACAGAGTTCTCCTTTCAGAAGTGGTATTTTCTATTAGAATATTTAATATACTTTACTATTTTAGTAAAATTCTTGTTAAATGTAAAGAAATCACCTTCAAAGTGTTTCTTACTTTCAGTATGCGAATTTCTTGTGTTGCCAAAATTATGATAGAAAAGGCAATACTAAGTTAGTAAAGACTTTTAATGAACCTCCTACTGATTTCCAGGGCTTTTGGATTGAATCTCTCTTTTTCAGGAGCAAAAAAAGTTTACCATGGGCAAAATTTTCCTGAACCAACCTAGGACAGCGGTTTTCTTAATTTAAATAAAATTTGCAATTCGTAGAAAATATTTGTTGCAATCCTCACTTGCAAGCGATCAACGGATAAAATATGCACAACTATATTTTGAATATTTAAGTGTTTTCTTTTTACAATGAATGCATAAATCTTCTGGCGTTAATTTAAGATGCAGAAAATTCATAGAAATTTTAAACTGTTAATTTTAAGTGCAAGAAATTACTTTCTCTATCTATAATCTAAAAGTGTCTGAAAGTAAGCGAATTGCAATTTCTTAGCTTAAAACAGTTTCAGGCAATACCTAAAAATCTGCATACAAAAGTCAGATTACAATTTCTTTACAATTTCTATATTTTTAGTAATTATTGTTTGAAACTTTAACCGTAACGAGGTTTAAAATACAATCTGAAATTTTTAAGCCGCGTTTTTATATCAAAAGTTTTATTATTTGTGTAACGCTTGTTTCATTATTATTGTTGTTTATTGTTATTCATTATCACTGTTACTTATTGCTTTATCTTTGTTATACTATCCTTTGTTTCATTTCATTATTATAAGCCTTTGAAAGGTCTTAAATAATGCTTAAAATCTAGCCATTTTCACGTCCACGAACTTTACAGTAATATTCATTATTACGTGAAAATTATCTTAACAACGATATATGATTAGAACTATTATTTTTATATCTTTAGAAATGGTTAGAAAATCGTAATTGAAACCATAAGTAGGCTTATTATTGAGGGTTTGAATAGTTGGATAAAGAATATCGACTACAAGTAATGAGCAATGTCAGCTTGTTGAAACTAGTTTGTATGTCATTTCTTGTTTTTTAGAAAACGAATAAAGATAATGCTTGAAATTTATACGACTTGATGTACTTAACATTTATATATATGATGAATAAATATAAGAAATCCTTCACTGATTTTAAATTCCATATTTCGATAAGTTTGAAACAAAATATTTTTCTTTATTATGTAAACTAAACAAAGATCTATAAATATTTATAAGAACCCTTGGTTTCTGAATCTTGAATCAATATTATCCTTTTACAGCAGTGAGAAAATATATTCATAATAACTTAGCACTTTTATAAAAATTACAGTTGAAAGAATGCCTTTTTTCAGTAAAAGGTTGATACAATATGTGAAAAGGAGATTATTATTTTATTTGTTTTTGTTATATAGTTTAAAAAATCTGATATGGATACCACATGACTCCTTTGTACGGCTTATTAAATTATATACATTTTTTGCTGCCCTTGATTTAAACGTATTTTGTCTAATTATTTTAACTTGCATAGCTAGTCCCTCAAGGCAAATGTGAAAAAAATCAAACACTACGAATTTTGAAACTAAATATGCCTATTAATTTTATGTCGTACGGGAGTCAAACTTCTTATAATTTTATTTTTTCATAACCAGTACAATAATAGCTTTCGACAACGCTGTGAGGCAGGCAACTACGCAGAAGTTCTCTTTCCAAAACTCTCTGAAAGATAAATTGGTTCCTTCAGAAGAGCGCTTTAGTGTGGAGCTTTTTAAAATTTGAAATGACCTGCGGCTCCATGGGCTGCAAAAAAGAGGGAGACAGAAACTGGATTTTAACGAGGAGTCAGATCGTTCAAGGAGGTCATTTTCTAGGTTTGGAAGATGTACAAAAACTTTGTTTCGAACAAGTTAGGCACGAGTAGCAGATTTATCAAAAGCAGATATTTCCTACAGATGGACCGAACGTTTTTTTGATCCAATTTGTCAAAAGATTTCGTGTCATCTAACCCTTGATGTTGGACCTCCGCATGACATTTACCTGCTGTTCTGGACCTCATACATTTTGAAGGTTGGTGGATTGTCTGAAGGGCAAACAAACAGTGGTTTATTTTTCAAATCGCCATTTATATTTGCAGAAAACAAAACAGCGTGAGACGATCTGAGGCAATGCTGTGCGACAAACCCATTGGCTTGTGGCTCAGTAATGCCTTGTCCTTTGCTGTGCTATAAGTTCATTTCGGAATCTTTTTCCAGACTGTCTAATCACAATAAAAATACTGATGCGGCAGATAACCCTAAGAATTCGCAAGCTTCTTGAATAGACCGATGAAGTTCTTGGGCTACTTCTTGTGTCTGAGCTTGCTACGTTCCCATGCCTCAAAATACTGTGGATTATCCTATATTCTTTTGAACTTTTCAAACCACCCACAGCTTGCCTTGAATATGCTTTCTTCGTTTTGATATTCCTGGAATCTTCTTAATGAGATAGGCAAAAATTACGTTCGCCTTCTCTCAAATTGTGTTTTTTGCATTTACTTCCCTTTGATCGGTATGAGAAGCAATCGTTCAACATCATCGAGAAAACTTGGCCGTTGCGTATAAATTCTTGTGACGCACTTTGAAGCATAAATCTCCTTACTCTTATTCTTGTTTTCGAGGACAATGCAAATCTTTGATGCAGAGCGATTATATGTGCATGCTAGATAAGCCACGCACACATGTCATTCTCGCCTCTGAACAATTCGTCTTTCTTTTTCTACATAAGTTTATCTTCTCTTCCCTGTCTTTTTGCTGCATTTTCTTTGGGTACCAAAGTATAATAATTTTTAATTTTGCACTAAAACATAATATAAAATAATGTGTCTGAATATAACTTTCAAAAGCGACAGTAAGATTGCTCAACAAGCGCTAAACACAGACTCACAACTGAGAACTTGAACAGTAAAGCGACTAATCTCTGAGCCTAATTACAGCAGTAACTACGCAGGGAAAGGACAAAAGGACCCTTTCATTCAGCTCCAGAATAGTATGTACATTTGGAACTCCTGGTGTTTACAGGTCCATGCCAGTACTTTTGGCTACAATTCAAAATAGAAATGTAAATTTTAAACTAGTCTTAAGTGAAATAATTAGCCGAAGCTGGACAGAGATATTTAACACGCAGTGGGTTTCTAGCCTTACCACCGACGTAGACTAAATGGGAATTAATATGCACGGCCGTAAAGCAGCAAGCTTAAATAGCAGAGAAACAACATGGCCGAAAGGTAGAACACACTTTGTCTGAAGTAATTCAGACTCCAGCTTACATGGTAGCTTTCTACCTTACTTTGCATAATGGGCGGAACTGAAATCTCATTCTGGCAAGAAAGAGTAGGTTGGAAAGAGCTATAGGAATAATTGCTTCCAAACTAACATTAAATTAAATAAAACCCCTCAAACTATTAGCTTTTGCTTTTCACCCATTTAACGGCTTCCAAACTAGATGCAGAATCAATGTAAATGGTAACATTTCTTTAGATAGTAATACTTTTATAAATAATTGCGGCTTTTATTACGGCAAGTTAAGTTTGAGAAATTGTGTTGCCTTCATTTAGCGTTCTTTTTTAAATATATATTACTTCTATTCTGTTAAATATATGTTATTTCTAGTATACTGTTCTTTAAATATATGTTCATTTTCTAGCGAGTAGAATGAACTGCCTGTACCTTTTTTAGTTTTCGATCTTTCCATATGCAACGAGATGCTATTTTTCTTTGAGGCTGCCTATTGCATTATGATATCATTTGAGAGGTCTATAGTCGCTGGGAGACCTAGTGATGTTATCTTACAAGTTTCGTAATCCGGAAGGATCAAATTAATATACCCTATTCAAATGAAACTTTGTTATCATATCTATGGGACTATAAGTCATGACCATGAAGTCATGTTGCAGGAGAACCTGTTGAGACATTAAGTATTTCAAACCATCGGACATGAAAAATATGCAGTACCCTCGCCGGGACTCAAACTCTGGACCTTCGGCTAGCCGGACGTGCTTTCCGTCTGCACCACGAAAGGCACACGATAAAGGAGGATGAAATATTTACAAACCAAGATTCACCTCGCCCAGCGTATAGCGGACAAGATGGATCCACAGCTTGATGTAGTCTGCGCCATAAACGATTTTCCACAGACAACTGAGAAGTTTGACCAAGCTACACTGTGTCAATCCAATGAAAGTCCTCATAACTCAAACAAGATGCGTTAGTGACAGCAATGATATCTGTATTGGCTTGAGTTGCAAACCCAAATGTGCGCATTGAATTGGACAGTGATGTGACTCAATTTCCTTTTTCTTTTGTTAATTATTAAAAAAAAAAACTAGAGAAGTTGCCGAACTTGTGAACGCCGTCAGTTTTCACATACTGCTGATGCTCGTTTGGAATTGACATATTCTCAAAATATTCTTGCTGCTGCTATTTCTACGAAAGCACAGAAATATTCGCCACTGTGGAGATCGAGTGTTCAATTCTTCTGCTCTTAAAATCTGCCTGTGGTCAAATGCTGAAAATCATGTGTGTTACTCGGTTGCATTTTCGATGAGTGCGGGAAGAACTAAAATTGTTACTGTAATTTTTTTCTTCATCACTTTAATTTTTATTTGTATCTTTTATATTGGGAGAAAAAATATGAAATGAGTTGTTTTGACAAAACATAACACTCTTCAAATTTTCTTTTACGAAACAAATTGCCTATACGAATGCAATTATGTCACTGATTGTGAGACTCAGACATTTTGCAGCAATATTAAATAAAAAAAAATTATCTTTGTGTTTGAAGCAGTAACTACCTCTACGAGCATGCAGATTTCGAGGATAAAACTACTTTCTGCCACCATTTATCTTCTTTGGCTTCCGCAAGCAATTTCTGAAATGCCATACTTCGTATTAACGTTATTTTCTTTTATACCATATCAATCACTTTTAATATATAAAAAAATGTTAAAAGGCCGGAGGTGCGAATTTTTGTGTAAAATACAGTATGTGCATTTGAACATTTTATATGACAAATTAATTAAAACATTTTATATGACGAATTTATCAACACAATTTCTATCACATTTTAAGTAGCATTTACGCATGAAATTAGGAAACAATCTTATTTTATGAGTGCTAGGTGTACTAGGTCTCTGTGACGTAATGAACTAAGTCATTGACTGTTACCTCTGGGCGTTCTTGCAACATGTAGTCATGCATTGTAATGAAGAACAACAACCTCTTGCGATTAAACATCGCTGGGTCCTTGTGATTTAATGCACTTGTTCCAACTGTTGCGAGTAGTCCTTTTGTGATAGTGCGGCCTGGTCTTAGCAGCTCATAATACACCACTTGACAATTTGTCCATCAGAAATAGAGCATGATATTGCATGGGTGCAGAGGTGATCATAGAGTTTTAGGCAAGTGGTGACACAAGGGTCATGTGTTGATTATCAATATCTAATACTCTTGGGAGTGTGTCATTCTGGGCCCACATTACCTCCTTTACGAGCACTAGATCTAAACTGAGTGTATTGCAGCTCTGAGACAGCAAACAGGCGTTTACTCGTTGTTCGCTGTTAGCTGCCTACTTTCTATGATGTACCCAATTACTCAGCTTATACGTCTTCCCTATGCGAGTCACTGTGGTATAGCTATGCGATTTAGATTGACTCCCCGAAAACCTGAAATCGTCCGGCAAATTTGCCGTACTTTTTACGACTGTCCTCCTGTGTATCTGCTTTCAGGGCCTCGTAATCCAACAACACGGTCACCTACCAGAGGTTCATAGCAAAGTGTCAGATCTCCAGATCGAAAACCAGTTTCGATTCTGAAACCAATGCTTGGCGGTGCTTTCGCTCACGTCATCCTATGCAAATGCCTGACATTGATGACATGATGTGGTAGTTGACAGACCCATTTCAAAGTTATACAATAAACAGCTGCAAACACACACTGGAAGACTGTCCATGTGCGTTACTTTACCTGTATTGGTGGAGGTAAGTGTTTACCCTAACCCATCATTTCTTTTCTGTACCGTGAATCATTACATTCCCTTTATGTGAGCGGTTTATCAAATTGGACATCTAGGACGGCCAGAATGTTTGCGATTACCTTGTATATTTTTAGGCAACACATTGGTATTGTCCCTTAGATTAGAAAACTCTGTGTAATATTTGAATTACTAAAATTATTAAAACTGTAGATTTAAAATAAAAAGGTTTGTAGCAAATGATATGTTAAAAAATATGTACAGGAAATATGAAGCAATTTCACATTTTCTTCCAATGTCATGACTTTTAGCTATTTTTTGGGAGGAACACCAGCATAACTACATCTGCTTCGTATGAGAATTAGTGTGTTACTTAAGATTTGATGTACTTCAAAGTATACTAAATAGGATGAAACTTAAGTGACACTATAGGGAAACAGGGAATTAGTTTACTAAATTGATGAATCATTCAGGTGCAACAATTCTATACAAGCATTAAAATCAGTTTTAAAAGTAGTGTAATTTTTATGAAAATTTAAATACTGCATTACTGCGTGCATTTTGTATACAATTCTAAATAAGAAACAGAGCTTTGGAAGATGGAAGGGTGAAAAATGAGCAATCGTTTTCGCCGGGAATCGAACCAAGGACCTCTGAAGTCGACTTAGTGTGCAGACCACCACACCACGAAGGCACGCTAGGAAAGCGGGAGAAATATCTTATATAATCCCTCTTTTAAAGGACGACTGGGGTTTTTAGGGGACCCAGTCGCCAAATCCTGGGTGAGGAGAATAATAATTCAACACCCTTTTAGTTCGGGCGCCACTGTAGAGACATTAGGATTTTTGTTTTAGAGGTCAAAGAGATGAAAAATTAGCAACCATCTTCGCCGGGAAACGAACCACGGACGTCTAGAATACCTGCCCAGTGTGCTAGCCATTACACCACGAAGGCTCGCTAAGAAGGCGGGAGTAATACCTTATAGTTTAACTAATTATTCTGTACGTTGCAAATAACACCATCGCTTGAGGAAAAAAACCAAGAAAAATTATTAGCCATTTAAACAAAGCACTCAAAACTGTTAACTGAAAAAGAGAGACGTTAAGGAATGCCCAAAGTTAAAGAAAGCTGTAGTGGCATAACGGCGTAATTCAGTACTAGATTTTTTAAATGATAGGTCATGTTATAGCAATATATAGTAGCCGTGGTCAGCAATAGTAGTCTTTAAACTGATTTATCTGAGTAACTGATTTAGCCGATTAATTGAGTGTCTGATTTTCTGATTTATTAACGTTTCCTGAAATGCTTATTTACAATTTACATAAGTTTGTTTTTAATCATTATAATTTCTGTAATATAAATTGTTTAAAATTTTTGCGATTTATAAATGTTAAAAAAGAAAAGCATTCATTCGCTACTTTACTCGGGATCCCGCAATGAAGTATCGGAATTCATCACAAAGTTGTCATCTAATAAAATTTTGAGTAGTTACATTATCCATGATGAAACTGAAATCAATTTACTCATTTCCCGTAACTCAACATTTCATTTACTCTAGAAAGAAAGAGCGAAGGAATAACGAATAACTTTATCAAACGAAACAATGAATAACCTCTGTCAGCACATAAAAGAAAAATACTGTCAAAAGGAACGATGAATAAACGCTTTCAAAGCAAACAATGACTAATCATGACCAAATATAATAATTAGTAGAGCATTAGCAGAGCACAGACCTTGCCATATTAAAACGTGTTAATACATAAAACGTGTTAATAAAACGTGTTAATAAATAAATACATAAAACGTGTTAATAAATTGGAAGCTACAAATCACACAATAACTATATAACATTTATAATTCATGCACATATCTTCTTTACTGTTTCAAAGCGACTTGATTTACACCTTTAAAATGAATATTTTATTTCATGCGGTAATTACACATTCGAAAAGCAATTTGATTACCACAACTTTCATGCATATAATTAGCAGCGACACACTGAAATTTTCAAAGAAAAATAAATTATATGTATGTTTGGAAACATTAATTTAAAAAATTAAGCATTCCTGAATTTTGACTGAAAATCGATATATTGATGGCTTGCGGAAAGTATGGTTTCCCAGCTGATTGATTTAGCTTTTGTATTTTCAGAGTGAAAGAGAATTCATGAATCATAAGAGTCTTTATTACGAAAGATTTCGATTTTGGTATAAAGACTCAAGTTTGAAACGTTTATTTGACATTTTACTTTTCCATTTTATTTATTATTCTATTATGATATTGCATTTTTTCATTTTGATAGTTCTAAAATTTATCTCCACGCAAGTGTCATCCTAAAATTAAGAAAAAATTAAGGCAGTAAGCTTATTCAGTTAAATAGTTAGATAACTGGAAAACGCGCTTACATCAGTAGAACACTACATAGTGCCTATAGGCATTAGATTCCTGTTTTGATATTTATACTGCCCGAGACAGAAAATGCAACACCGTGACAGATTGGGTAACATATGATGTCAATTGATCTGCAGGCAGAACATGTATATGTAAATAAGTGATGTTATCTGTAGAACAATAAACTTACACAGTACTGAAATACATACAGGAAATCCTTAAGATGCATAATAATCTGTGGCGGAGATGCAAGCGCAACCTTTCAAGGTGCAGGTTTAATTAGTGTACTGATAGTGTCCTGAGGGATTGAAGCTCAGATGCTCTGAATCCACCTGCAAAGCTCGTCATCCGATAACGGCTGGGGCAGAGCAGAGAAACGACGACCAATCATATCCTAGTTATGCTTTACTAGCGAAAGATCCAGGGAAAATCTTACAAGAAGGAAGCAATGGAACATGCTGCAAGACTTGTTGGCTAACGAATGTTGTGTGCGGTGTCGCGTTATCCTGCTGGAAAATACCATTTTACAGCGGCTGAAAGTAAGGTAGCACAACCGGGTGAAGCAGATCATCAATTTATCGTCGTGCCTTCAATATGCCTCTGATGCGTAACAGGGGCGAACTGCTATCATGACAGATGCCACCTTAAAACATTATGCCACGCTGACGAGTGGTGTCACGTTCAATAATAGTAGTGGGATTGGCTCTATCTGCCCAACGCCTCTAGACTATTAACCGGTGATTATCATCAGAAAAACAAAATCGAGACTCGTCTCTGTTTAGATTAATAAATTATATTAATTAACACTTTTACCGTCTTAATTAAAACTATAAACAACGTAAAAAGAACAGTTTCAAAAATAAATGTTAGAATGCTATTAATTATTCAGCTAATTAAAGTTTGATGTCAACATAAAATACTTTTGTAAAATTGCTCCGTTAGTATACATATTTTCCGATAAAATCAACCATAGAAATTGTTAAATTTTTTAAATGTCATTAATTAAATTTCTGTTAATATTAAAGAGCTGATTCGATAATCATATCTAATAAGACCATGTCCTTGCTTTGGAGGAAAACCTCTCAAAGCAATAATATCTTTATCATTTGGAACTAAAAATTATATACGTTCTATACTTTCAGCAATGAAACGGTGGAGTTTCGTATATTTTATTTTTTTCGTGACCCATTATAATAACAGGGGAGCTGAAATATCTTAAGCGCAAATTGCAGCCCTTCTAGTCAAAACATTCAAATCATTTTTATATTACTTAGAGTTGAAGGTTAGTATTGTTGTTCTATATCAATGTTTTGATTAGGTGGTTTGGTCTGTTTCGTCAACTAGAAATAAGGAAAGACACATTTAAGACTGAAATCAATACATATATAATACCAAGGTGATTGTATTATTAAGTTTGCTCATACCGACCAGAAATGTTTTCAACGTGCGAAGTCACTGTCGTTTAGCCTATTTCAAAGCAACTATTCGCTTGGGAACTAAAGGTAATTATATCTTCATTTCTCACACTTCGGTTAAGTCAAAAGACATCACTGAACTCGAGCGCTGGGATGAGCATAACCTAATATGTCTATCCAATTATGATAATACATGAATGAGCTCTGTTGTCATCATTTCGCTTTGATCATTATGGAAATTAGCAGGGTTCGTCTGATTTTCGACAACAGTAATATCATTATGGAAAAACGTCTCTGAAATAATCTACCAAGATTATTTCAGATATACTGGTAAACTGTTAGACTATGTGATACTTAGTGCTAGTTGAAGATGTTTCGAAACAGGTGATATTTCTCATTCGTCAAAACGTGGAACGTTAGATGTAGTAATACGGCTTATTGATGACAGAGGTCAGTGCATTTTGACTTATATTTGCCTTAGGATTACAAGCGATGGTTAGCCTAACACATAACATAAAAAAGGACGATGTTTGCAATGTCCGAAATCACCGAGGTCATCATTACATGCGGGTTGTCTGAAATTGCATTGCATACCTATGGTCACGTTCAAGGTTACTGTGATACAAGATTTGCTCTTCTAGACCAGAAATCTGTTAGCGGACGGCGTTATAAACTATTCAAAAGCAACTCTTCGCTACTTTCTTTGTGTCTTCGTTTGTCACATTTTTGTAAGTCAAGTGACGTCATTGATCTCGAACGTTGAAAGAAACATAACCTGGTTTGTCTATGGACCTTGGAAATAATAGCGACACTGGCTATCGATATTGAATAACTCAGTTGATGACTAGAAGTGGGTCATACAGTTGGAAGAAGACCTTCGTTTTGTTATAGTCATGTAGACGGTTAGCTCGACCACAATGTTTTACTCTATTCTTTTATTACTTGAAGTTATGCAACCAGAAGAATGGAAAGATTGTCCGAATATGAGTAACATCTTTTGGGGAGGCACTTAAATTATTTACCCCTGCAGAGCATAAACTGTAAAGTATGGCTAACAAAGTATGTATATTCACGGCAAATGTTTTCTAATGAAGACTCTTTTTTAGAATGTGAAGAATGTTAGAAAATATTTTAAAAGAGCATACCGGAAAGTTCTCTTTAATATCATGGTCACTAAATTTCCCATTCCATGAACGCAGTAGCATATTTTTAATTGGAGTAGTAGTAACGGGTACTAAAATCATTACCTCGACTTTGATATTAACGAGAAGTGAGATCTATCTGTTAAAGCAAGGGCGATCCTAATCGATATAATGGTTAGTGATGCTGGCTGCGATGTCATTCGGCTTAGGTTCGAATCCTGTTAAGGGTATTGTTGTTTGTATGTGCCTGTACAGTATAGAAATATTTAAAATACCGACGAGCCGGAAATCCTCTCTGATTTGGTGATAAGGGAAAAGGATGTGATAAGAAGAAAAGGATGGGGAGACCGTCTAATTCGTGCCTCTACCCAGGGTGTTCGTCATCAAAATTGGGGAGGAATTGTACAGCTAATGTGGTGGGACTACACGTGTACAAAAAACGTTGACTTTCGGGTGTCCCAGGCAATTCTTACTGAATCATGATGTCAGATGTAAAAAAGTAGCTAGCAAAATATCATTACACCCTCTCGCCTTTTTAAGATGTTGTACAGCAGAGTATGTAGATGGTTTTGATGTTTCGGCTATATCTAAGCATTTTTTCTGGTACTCTGCAATATTTATTCAGGAAACACGAAACCTATAATTTTCCCTTCAGAGAAAACTAATTATTAGTTTCATAAACAAAGTTTATCGAAATAATGCCGACGCAGTTTAGGTAATTCTTCTTTGTAAGTTATCAAAAGTCTTTTTTTTTTAAAGTACAGGTATTCCTCCTTGTACCAACATTCACCGTATAATGTTTCACAATAACTAAACGTTTGCATTAATACTTGTTACCGCTTAAGGAAAGGAATTCGACAGTTTTTTATTTTCAAGGGGAAAAAAAAGCGAAATTATCATTCAGGTGACTTTTGTGCAATAAATGCTGAAAAATATGACTTCAATGCATTTTTAATGCAATTTTTCAGAAGGCTTTCTTTACTTAAGAAGAACTGTAGGTTATAAAAAGTATGTAAGTGTAAACAGCCTGTAATATAGTATTTTAAGCCCTTCACATGGAACTCAGAAAATCACATACTTCAACTTTCGTCATTGAGGTAGGCATATTTAGAAATTATTTACTCTTGAGTTCAAAAATAGAAATGGCAGGAAAGTGTTAATACATGACAGATGTCCTTTATCTCTAATTTTAATTTTTTGTGTCTTTCATTGCAGAATCTTCGATAATTTAACACATCTTCGCATCTACCACAATTTCTAAACCTTCTAGTTATTTTCAAATTGAAATGAAACTGTATTCAGCATAAATTATTTCCGTTTTATCAAAGATGTATATTTATTACATAATTCTTGCTTTTAATACAAATTAAAATTTTATTTGGTAAGATTTGATAGAAATGTTGAACTTCAGGAATATTTTTGATATTTCGTCATTCCAACGGGCACGGGGCTTTTCTATGAAAACCCAAATTTCCCAAACCTATCGTGAGAAAAATGTCTGTTCTTGATTTTAATACCAAAATGCCCCTGTTACCTTATATATGGATTTATGTACTTTTAATATATGGCATTAATTTCTTGGACAGATCAAATTGCACCTATTTTGTTAAAGCTGTCACAAAAATATTCTAGGTCGTATATTTACGACCTTACCGGCATAGTTTTAAACTAATGAAAACAACTTGTTTGCAATGTTCCATTTCGGCCATGAAAGCCTGCACATGAATATTTAAGATTTTACTTTTCAACAATATAGCCATAAGAACTAGTCAGGGTTGAGTTAAAAGCACTTAAAATGCCCTAAGGGCTTAGAGTTTTGGGTCCCCACATTAATTTTATATCTGTTTTCCCGCCATTACTTCTTTTTCTATTTAGCTGCATCATTCCCTCGTTCTCATTTTTATTGTGCCTTTTCCTTGAGTTCCTAATGGCGTTTTCGTGATGCTCCCTTTCGCTTCCGTACTTATTTTATTTAATGGTAAATCCAGCTCTGTGAATAGATTAAAGTTGAATCAAAACTTGATATAAAACAGTTTTAATTTATGTAGATTTAAATATTTAAAACTAATATCTCTAAAAAGCATGTTATTTTGAATTAATGAGTGTAAAAATTATACATGTACTAACAGAGAAAGAGAAGAGGATAGAAATCGAATCAGAACATTTAAGTTTTCAAAGTTTGGATTATTATGTGTTATAAAAATAATTTTAAAAACGGAAAATATTTCAGGGCTTTAACTCACATTTTAGTAACAATCTTTAAAACAATGGTTGGTACGCCTTGTTTGGTAAAAAAATAGAAAAATCTGATGTGTGCACCACATGATTTCCTTGTACGGAATATTAAATTATACCCATTTTCTCTTGCATTTCATTTAAACTTATTGGATTGAATTAAATCTACTTCGCCGATAGCGCATAAACCACAATAGAATAAATGCACTCTTTAAAATTCACTATATTTGTTTACCACAGCGACACTCTGGCCCTAGGTTCACTTAACAGCGTTACATTTCATTCATTTTTTAACTCAGAATGCACAAAATTTATATCATCTTAATAATTATCCAATCGTTGCCACATGTTCTATTCAAATACTATAATAAATATAAAACGATGTATAAAAGAAATTAAGCAAAGAACAACAGCAACATTTTTTTCACAGACGAAAAAAAAAAAGAAACATTTTTTTCACAGACCATTTAGTATTTCTCATTCAATTAATTCAGTTCTCACTTCGCGACAAGGCAAAAATACATTAAAACTCAAGATGTCTGTATTGAAAGTTATGAAGCAAATCTTAAACACTTATTTCCTCGAATAAATTCCAGAATGGTTAAAGCATGATTTTATTCGTAATAATAAAAGAAGGCGTTATCTTTGTTATTGCGAAGCTTACTTTCTCTAGATTGGCAACAAATCTACTATTCTGCTGTTTCAAATGTAAACAAGTAATGGCAAAGATGGAAAAAATGATTAGGCTTGGCGGCACTTAAAGGACTTTTAAATTGTTGATAATTCTAAAAATGTCGCATACAGATTCACTAAAGGCATAAAACCTTAACTGGAAGATAAGAAAAATATAATTCAATCATTTCTAAAGAAAAAAATGCACAATTTACAACATATAAAATAAAGAAACTGAGATCACTGAGCCGAGTAACAGAGTGGATAATATACATATATTTATATACGTTTGGTCCGGCCGATTGCAACAAAAATACGAGGTGCACATCTACATGTTATAGCAGTCCTATATACAAAATTGCAACGCTCTGATGCTACTCGTTTTTGAGTTATGCGAGATATATACGTACGTACGTACATACGCACAGACGCCCCGGAAAATTCTCTTTAGAATTCATTTTAAATTAGTTTTACAATTTTTGGGGGGCAAAGAGTCCTTTATCCTGTCCTTACGTACAGATGTCAATCAAAAACATCGTTAAATTGCTTTCGATAGCGGCGAAAATGGATATTTGCTTTGCAATATGATGCCTGAAACTTTTCGCGATTACAATACTTCCTTTCTACTTCGTAGAAGGAAGTAAAAAAGTGCACGAAATCCTTAATGAAGCGAATCATTTATATTTAAAACCTACATTTACTTATATACATTTGATAAATCTTAATTGTCACATTCTTTTCTTACGTGCGCTTGCTTAGTAAAATGAGAAATGATTTGCTGGCAGAAAGACAAATTTTAACTAATACTTTTATTCCGTTTGAGAATAAAGAATTTTCTATTTTACATAATTTATAACAATATATTATTTTACTTCAAAACAAACAGCCATAAAACATATTTTATTAAGTCGAAGCAGCGAGCCATGAAATTACAAAGAAGTGTTTACTGCAGGCGAATATCTCAATTCTGTTAAAATAAATCATTCAATCAGCGAATTAACATTTAAGCATTTTAATCGAAATTTTTTTACCTGGAAAAGAGATTAGTTCTATAGTTCTGTTACTTTGTCTTCGCTGGCTATGAAAAGCAATAATTAATGTTTATTTAGCAGTTTTAAAACTTGGGATTCAAAATAACCATCTCATTAAGTCTTAATGCTATAATACAATGTGCCCTTTTATAGGCCCTTTTGTTACAAAATGAAGTATGTGTATGTAAGTTCGCTACATAGCTCAGCTATGGTAAATAGGCTCAGAGCTACGAATTGGGTACACAAATGGTGCCAACGGTAAAGGAATGTATTTTGAAACTCTTTTTCCAGACTTCAGTTCAAAGGTTTTTTTTTTTTATTTTACGTTAAAATTATCTTTTCAACAGATTTATCACCTATGTATTTTGCTTTGCGAAAGAATACATAATTTCATCTTTTATACCAACAGACAGAGAAGACAAAAACCTGGATTTTGTTTCATATTTCTAATTGAATTTACGAAATTTGTATGATTTTTAAAAGTAGCTTAAATTTTCAGCTAATTATCCCTCTGTTAGATTTAAGGTTTCATAACATCTTGAAATTTTTGCAGATAATAACAACAGTAATTCGCCCTCTTAAAACAACAAGGATAAAAAAATTACTAAGCTATTTTCTTGGATTTTTAACTAATTATCTTGGACTTTTAATGCTGTGGTATGAATTTAATCAAGAAGAATTTTCAATTTTGCGTGAACTTAGTTGGTCATCAGGTGATCACGAAAACTCGGTTTCAACCAATACGTCACGCCTATGCTCATTTGATAAGAAATATTTCCAAAATATTACAATCATAACCGAATATTAGAGGATACATGCAATACATAAAAATAAGAAAAAAAATTCCCAGATATTCTGACTATAAAAGAATGAATATAGTTTTGTTATGTTTGTATAATGATAAGCACTATATTTTAGAAGTAATTAAGTAAAACATAAATAAAACTATTTGCAGGTGAGTTGAAAATCTTATTTGCAATTATCGATCAATATTAAGCAGAACATGGTGGAAAATTAATCCTGATATTAAAATTATTTTATGATACTTCAGCAACATATGCAGTATATTCGAAAATGGTGTTTACAGATTTTATTTCAGTGACTATTGGTTCTAGATATGTGATTCTAATTATAGTGTCTCAATATGTGAATATTATCAGTGCGAACATTTTGAGACATTCTGAAAATATAAAATTCTAAGGCTGAAATATGTTGAAAATATAAAACATAAATTTTTATGTTATCTTCTTGGAGTAAAAAGTGAGCTTAATAAGTGCGCTTTCACAACTTAAATAGAGTATAAATATGCTAAATTAGAAGAAACATTCGAGAACAGATTTTCTTACTTATCTCATTACTTTCAGAGTTTATTATAAAGCGAAATTTATTATAGTCTAACTAAATTTAAAAATTCGAGAGCATTCGAGAACAGATTTTCTTACTTATCTCATTACTTTCAGAGTTTATTATAAAGCGAAATTTATTATAGTCTAACTAAATTTAAAAATTAAAAATATTTTAACTAAAGCTACAAAACAAGTTATTTATAGCGGTAGTTAATTATTCCTTCTTAGGTAAAACAACAATTTCTCCTGAATGTGAACACTGCGCTTCCCTTTCTGAAACTAATAAATGCACATAATTCTGTGAATTTGACATGTAAAGTATGGAAATGTCATATTATTTAATTTATCGAAATCGATGAATTTTTTTAACAATAGGAAGTTTTCTATTGTTAAAATATTAATTAAAAATTATAATATTCTTATATATAAGAGAATATAATTTCTTATATTTCTCTTGTAGAAATTCTAATATTCTACAAGCGAAATATAAGAAATTGTATTCATTTATAAAGAATTCTACCAATCAAATTATTGAAACTATTTTATTGAATTTCTACTTCCTTTTGAGCAACTTTATCATCAGAAGTACATCTTCATACTTAATGTTTAAGGAAATATAGTTTCAAATTTTCACAGTAATATAGCTTGTAATATTACTGTAAAATTAGTGTATTATATAGTATATATAGCTTGTTATCATATATTCGAACCGCCGTACTCAAAGATTGCAAGAACTATTTCTTGCTTACTGGTAAACAAGGAATATAATTTTACGCATCTACCTCAATGCAAAGTTTTCAGAATCGAAATTAAAAGCAATAAAGTGTAGTCAAAAGCGTAAAGTTAAAAGCAATAAAGCATTTTTAAAATCATAATAAGACTTAGATTCATCAATTTCAGTTACATATAGAGAAATATAGTTTATTTTAAATCAACATTTATTTTTACTTTCTTGGAAAGAGAGTAAAATATAAGTAGATTCTTTAGTTTAATCATCTTTCTTACCCAGCACTTTTGTTATGCTGCAGACGGATTGTTAAAAAAAGCAATGGGATATGTCATAAGTGCTGTTCTTATTATAAACGAAAGTATCATTTGGCTTTCTTCATGTAACGAATGCAGAAAAGTATGACTTGAACTATTTGAGAGCTGTTTTTTAAACTGGTTTCTTTGCCTACTAAGATAAAAAAAAAAGTGCCAGTCTGACTTGTCAAACATAACTTCCATATTTAGAGTCTTTCAGAGTAGATATCAAGTTTCATTATCCAGAGAGGCAAATGTAGAAATTGCAGGTTTTTTTGTCTGAAGGATGGAAATGATAAAAGCCTGTTAATAGATGATCATCTGTCTTTTATGACTTAGACGTTTTGCATTTCTATGCTTTCAAGTCTGCGATGATGTAGCTCAACACACCTTTTGTCTCTAACATTACTTTTAAAGCCATTTAGACAACTTCCCAGTCTTAATGAAACTTCAGTTTTCCGTGTTACGTAGGAGGAAATTTTATCTCTTAATCTTCGTGTATTAAGTTTGACGTATTCGTTTTGTATTTGAACCTTTTCATCAACATTCAGTCCAAATATTCTGCAATACATCTTAGTTGCAGATATAAAATTTTTTTCTTAAATGCGATTTATCATTTATTTTAAGCTTATCAAACTTAAAACGTTTCTCTTTCTCTCTGTCTCTCGTTTTAAAAGCTATGTCATGGAATATATCTTAATTCGCAATCGGGCCCATCAGCGGCCGAGCGGTAAAGTCGCTGAACACTGGTAGTTCAGTCCGAGGTTCGAATCCCGCGAACGGGCTGGCTGCATGGGCGTTTTCGTGGTTTTCCCCATGTGTAACGTGTATACGAGCCAATTTCCCTTAGAAAGTCCTCCACGAAGGCATTCCTCCCCTTATGCAGATAGCCCTCGAGGCTTTGCCATAATCACACACACACACACACTTAATTCGCAATCGCATCAAAGAGATTCGTTTATCTTATTAACTTATTACTACATACATTCTTATTGTGAAAAATGTTATACTGACACGACGATGATATCCTTTTATAATTCTAGTAATTTCTAATGACCAGACGATTGAATTAAAAACGTGTTGTGGGCTGAAAGAATTGCACACAGGAGTATTTTAAGGAGATATTTACTCTGTGTGCTGCACAAATGTCACTCTGAGAAAATATTTTATTTTTTAGTTCATTATTATATAGTACAAAATTTATTCATTACAAATATTATTTCATTGCATGTCATGCACTTAATCCAGGCCTTTGAGTATTAATTCTTCGTTTCTTAGTTGGAAAACTCCATTCTGGATGGAAATGATATTTTTTTTTATTTCAAGCAATGTAGTTTAGAGAAACATAGTTTATGATAACAGATCTGCTCTTGCGATGGTACTTTAATGACATTAATGACCTTGAGGTATGGGTGTGATAACCCTGCCATATTCCAGGAGGAGAATGCTCGGCTTCACATGGCTGAGTTTTCTCTAGATTGTCTAAGACAGGTCCAGACATTTCTGGGCTCGTTCAGCTCCGTGAATATGTATCTTAACGATCATACACGGGGCCAGTTCAAACGCTAGCTGCTACCGTGCTGTAGTGTCTCGGATTTGGAACACACTGCTCAACAAAAATAGATCAGCATCTGCAGGACATCAGACGTCTCTTCAGTTTTAGACCGTTCCCAATTGCATCATGTATTGAAGAATAAGGCGATGCGTCTCGCTTTTGAAAAGGATCCTGCTCTATACCACAGATACGTCTGTATCTGTCCTCTTGTTCTCTTTTCATAGCCATTTTTTCTGTCATTTACATTAATTAAGTAACAGTTCAATTCGATGTTTCCTTCCTTGTGCTCTTTCACTAATAATTAATGTACGTTATGTCTTAACGGTTGCAAAATTACAAAAAGGGCTTAAAATAGAAATGATTTCCAGCCATTTCATTACGGGCTGACAGCATTAATTTTCCAATATTAGCCATCAGTTTTATAAGGCCTCGTTAAAAGTTTGCTTGTTAAAATAGCTTTTAAGAACTGTTTGCTAAATGAAATGATATTGCGATGGAAGAGTTTCAAGTGGCTCACACGATTTTGTAAACGCTTATCATACCATTCGTAGAGAAACACCTTATGCTTATGCAGCTATCCAAATCAACCACCATCAACCTAAAATGGAAAGAATTGTCAATATTCTGCAATATGAGCCACTTAGCAGCTCATAGACCAATGGGAGAAAGCAGTTTTCTCAAAACGGCTGAGGTCTTATGATATCTTATGCTATCTGGCTTAGGTTATCTTCGTGAAAGACGTTGTAGAGTCTTTGGAATTTTTGAGGAAGAAGGGATGGAAAAACTTGCAGTGCCTTCGCTGGGACTCGAACTCCACGTCGAGTGTACTTCCAATTACACCACAAAGGCATGCAGAATGGAGCGGGAAAATACCTGATAACTTTCTTGGAACAATTTCCTGGCTGTTACATCCACAAATTTGGGGAAGTATAAAAAAGCACCTGAATCTAAGAAGTTCAGCCGTCGGAAGCGCAACCTGGATAAACCTCCAGAAAGACAATGTTCACTACCTTTTCCCATTCAAATACTGGTGGGCTGTTTTCGAAAAACTGCAAAGAAAGGCTCAAAGTTTAGTCACGAAATAACAGACTTTTAAAATAAAGTCAATGCTTAACGTAAAATGACAGTATTGCTAAACACTGTCTAGCAGTACCGTCATTTTACTATTATGTCTTTTACATATTTCAGTTTATTTAATGCAAAATTCATTCCATATTTTAAACCGCATCTTCGGTCTAATAGTTAGTGGTGCCTGCTGCCATTTATTTGCACCCAGAGTTGAATCGCAAAGATGATATTTTTATTGTTTGTAAATGTTTATGATTCTTGCTGCATAAAGACACTTAAATAATAAGTCCTCGCAAATCGCTGTTAGTAGGGAAAAGAGGGCAGAATGTCTTTGTTTTCTGTTTCCCGGGGTGTCTTCCATCAAAATTAGAACGGAGAGGGTATTCGAACTAGAACTGTCATTCAAATTAGAACTGCCATCTATGAGGTGCTCAAGGATTTAGCCAAAGACAGGCGCTTTTTTTCTTCTTGGGCATGATGAATTCTTGGACCTAATTGAGATTAATTCAGTCAACAGGCTAAATAACAATCACAGAAGAGCAAATTTGGTTTTCTTTTACTGATATTCTAACCGCATTTAATGAAATTAATTTAATGAAGCTCTTGAAGAGCTTGATTTTAGAAGCCGTTAAGAATTTTTAGGTATCATATTGTTATATATATATATATATTTAAAAATAAAGTTTTAAACATTTATCAATAATCAGAAATATTTCATCTTTCCATTCAAAACTGAACACTTTTCGCAGTCAATCTTAATAAATGCGTTAGAAATAACCATAATTAAGGCCTACTTGCATACTAAACACAAAATTGCGCAACGCCCATTCTTTTTTACGTGCGTATGTCCCCTTGGGAAAACAGTCCATTTCCGCTTGAAAACTAAGTGATCGTTAGGGTAATTAAGTTCTTTAGTTTTAGGGGTGTAATGAAAATCTGTTCGTTAGCCTTGAAATGGTTTCTATGCTATTTCCATTTTTCTACAGTTTGATTTCCTTTCCATCACAATTCACTCTTAATTTCTCCAAGTCACACCCTCTACTATTTGTCCCTGAATGCAGATACAAGTGTATATTTATTATGCCAATAACTTCTATACATAGAAATGAAAATTATGCTTTGAATTTTTCCATTAGCATTTATGATAGCACAAATGGATGCTGAAATTTCTGAATATTCCCAAAAGATACATAATCAGCGCAATTACATCGACTTTGAAATACAGATCTGACACATCAAAAACATATGCAAATGGTTATTAATGAGTAACTTCAAAGTTGATGATTTTATCATGCTAAATCCTTTTCACTGAGGTGATATATGTCAGAAAGCTGCCTATTAGTTGTGGTCTGGATCTTTTCAAACAGAACTGCAGCTTGAATTACGTACAATGCGTCTTTTACAAATTAAATTTAAAGCTAGTTTCAAATCACTAATGGGCTGTTATTTGAAATAGTTTATTTATGCAAATTTTTAGCATAATGAGAAATTCTGACGTCACAGAATTTCAGCGCTCTTGAATTCATATACTTCGAAGGTTAGTGAGTTTTTAGGTAATTGTGGTACTAAGTTAGTTATGTATATGTAGTGTTAAATGTTCAGGCAGTTTTCAGTAACTGTCAAAATTAAAATTTAAATCGATTAGAAACTAAAACTGAGTTTATCATTATCCTGTGATTTAAATGTTTAGTAATGTATATCTAGAAACTCTAAAGTTATTTACAGATAGGAAAGCATTTTTAAATGAAAACTCTTATTTTCTTTTCATTTGCTGCGGCTCAAAGTAAAATAAATATTATTACGAATTTTGTACATAGGTAGATGATTTTAGTAGAATTTCAAGTAAAATTGATGTTTTTATGTGTATTGTAACGTGTAACAAATTTTAGTAAAATGCTATGCCAGAAAAATAAGAATACAGGGCCAAGTGCATTCAACACTGAGTAAATGGGTATCTCGGTAATCTGGCGAGATATCTCCAAGCTGATAACGGTTTTGGCGACTTATTTTGTGGCGACTATTTGGTGACATTTTCATTCTGTACCTGTATCATCGTAATATGTATTAAAATTGAATAAATGTAATTGGCTGCTACGTTATCTCTAACCGTAATCCCACACTCTTATAGCTTTCGAGTAATTTCGAGAACCTGAAAGCACTAGAAATATCTCGGCCACCGGTTGAAAACTATAAAAGCTCGGATAGACAGCATCTGAGTTCAATTGCTTAGTTATTGCTGTTGCGAGCTATAATTCCGCGCGAATTGAGATAAATCCGAGTTTTGCATTGCGTTGTGTTTAACGTCATCAGTCGTCTTTAAGTATAGCTACTGATTATTCTGTGTAATAATGTGAACACTTGTACGAATATTTCTTTGAAAATTTCCTGAGTTATGAAATATTTTTTAATAAAAGTAAATTTTTATTAATCTAATATCGAACTTGTGCATTCAAGATCTATTACAAACCGATACGTGCGCAATAATATATTAAAAACAATTAAAAAAATTACACTGTTTTAGCTGTATGCAGAAAAATATTAAACTGATTTTTTGCCTGTTAATATATTATTGGCCATAAGTACAGGGTTATCCAAATTAAACTTCCCCAACTCAGAGGCCTGTGCAGAGCGTTGCATGGGTCATAATGTGATGAAATTTTAAAAACAGACACTTCAGATCATGCGCTCGAGATTTATTACACAAAAAAAATTAGTACAAGAAGTTGCCGATAGGTGGCGCTGTAACACTAGTAATGTGCCTATTGCAGCAGCGTGATTTGCAGAAATAAAGCTTCTGCGCAACGTATCCAAAAGACGAGCCCTACAAAAGTGGAAGACAGGCCTTGCACAGGCAGATGTTTCCAGCTCGCTGATGCACAATGGCGACTTTGAAACACAAAGCTCTGTTAGTGAAACTTTTCTACCAGAATGAAGAGAACTCCTGTGCTGAGATAAGGGCATTCCGTCGGCTGAAGATCTTACGCGAGGACCAATGACACCACGCGCTCTACGAGACATAATGAAGAAGTTCGAAAGAACGGGACAGCTGGGAATTTTACCAGGTAGAGGACGACAGGTTGTGGAATCTGCACGTTGCTTTTTGCAACGTTGTAGAAGACGTTGCTTTGGCGGTCATGGACCCCACTAGCCAATCGCCACATGGTGTTGTCAGTGTGCCAACTGTTTCTCGTGCTGTTGATATGCCCTATACGACCGTCTGGCGTGTGATGCGTCGAATCCTCGGTTATTTTCCTTACAAAATCCATAGTCATCATCAGCTGTCCGAAAGGATCCTGTAGTTCGGGAAACATTTGCGTTGCACTTCCTTGTCAGAGTGGAAGTCGATGCTGCTTGGCCGTAGAACATCCTTTGGACGAATGAGGCCTATTTTCACCTAAATGGTCAAGTGAATATGCACAACTGCCGAATTTGGGCAAGTGAAAACCCGCGCGCAATCCATGAAGTGCCCTTGAACCCTCCAAAGGTTACTGTATGGTGCGGTTTCACTGCAACATTCGTCATTGGGCCTTATTTTCTTGAAGAGGTGACTCCAACAGGGTTCAAAACCTGCTTTGTCACAGGAAAACTGTATCAGGACATGTTGACAACGTTTGTGATCCTTGAACTGCAACAAGTGGCCGCCTCCAGGACACGATATTTATGCAGGATGGTGCACCTCCCCATATTCTTCGTGGCATTCAACAGGTGTTACGGGCAACTTTTACCGATACACGTGTGATCAGCTGCTGTTTCCCTACAGCTTGGCCTCCCCGCTCGCCTGATTTCACGCCATGCGACTTTTGGTTATGGGGATTCTCAAAGGATCGGGTCTACCGAAAACACCCAGCGACCTTGGCACATCTGAAAGACGCAATTATTCGACATGTTCGTGGAATTCATGTAGACTTACTGCGTTACGCTGTGAAACACCCGGCTTTGCGAATGAAAAGAGTTGTGGAGAACCATGGCACACATATAGAACATTTGTAGAATGTCTTGTTGATCTGCAGCGCCACCTATCGACAAATTCTTGTATTAATTTTTTTTGTTTAATAAATTTCGAGCGCATGATCTGAAGTGTCTGTTTTTAAAATTTCATCACATTACGACCCATACAACACTCTGCACAGGCCTCTGAGTTGGGGAAGTTTAATTTGGATAACCCTGTATCTAAAAATAAAATTTTGAACACGAAACATTACCTCTTTACCTTTGCATATAGGTTGACGTGAGATAACAAGACAATTACCCTTTTCCGACACTGTCATTATTATACTCCGTCATAAACCTCTTTGAAAATTTCTTGATTATATGTCTTCTTAGCAAAATAAAGATAAAAGTAAGGCAATAAATCAAAATCTCCAGTAAACGTCCAGGCTTTATTTGGCATTTTTTTAATAATCTTCATTTTTTGCCATAGATGTTTCACTTAAAATAGAGAAGGTTGTTTGTTACCTTTTAGGCAGGAAACGATAACTCCCTGGTACTCTAATAAAACGATTTCAAGGTCTGTGGAATTTTTTTTTTAATAAACTAAGTTGTTGACAGACATGCAAACTAGCTTAAGTAGCGCTCTGTTACATATATATGAGTATATTCTTAAGTATTTATTAATGGTTTTGATATGTAGATTGCGTAACTGCGTAGTATAACGATGAAACTTCCGTAGATTCCTCTCAGTTTATTTCTGCAGAAAATAATTCTTAATACACATATTCTGATTGACACATCCTTACAAGTGCAATGCATACAATCTTCATCACAGTTTTAAAAGTTTACTACATCTTAAGCCAAACATAATGCATGACAGAGAAGCAAGCAAACAGGAAAGTACGACGCATTCCAAAAAAAGCCTGGGAGGAAATCAAAAGGTTATATTTCTCAAAAAGGTTTTCTCTGATTGGCTGAAAAGTGCCTGCTTTTTAACCTTATATAAGGTCCTTTAATATGGATTAATTTAAAACGACAGAATTTATATAGATATGTTACAATGTGTGTGTGTGTGTGTGATTATGTCAAAGACTGGAGGGCTATCTGCCTAAGGAAAGGGATGCCATCGTGGAGGACTTTCTAAGGGAAACTGGCTCGTATACATATAGATATGTTATAAACAGTTACTATTTTCAGGACAGAAAGGGGAATCCTCAAATTAAAATGAAGAATATAGCGGGCCATTGCCAAATAAAATTAGAAGTTTGCTTTACATATTTTTTATCTTACACATACATATATACACATATTTTTAAACAACTGAATGTATATATGCATAAAGTAATTAAATTTATATTTGCACCAAGTTTGGTCGCTAAGTTTGGCGAATTTTGCTGATTTATCGCCATATTTGGAGATTAAAATTAGTCGTCAAAACCATCGCCATCTTAGCGATATCTCGCCAATTTAGCCTGATAGACATTTACACAATTTTTTCCGGCAAAGCTTCGCCTCTTCAGATTTTCATGTTACATTATTCTACAGATATTACAGTTTTACATATAATTTCATTAAAATTATTTACGTATGTACGAAATTTGTAACAATATAGTATATACTTTGAAATATGATTTTTATACAGGGTGTATCAGTACAGCGTTGACAAACTTACGGGAGAGATAAATGGAAAATCACATAGCAATGGATGCTCAGAAACGCTTTCCTGGCGCAGTAGTGACGACACAAAAAGCAAAAAAAGGAAGAACACAAACAAACATGAATTGAGACAAAACATGTTTTATTATGTTTTGTACAGCAGAAACCTTAAAATAAGAACAAAAACGAGCAACAATCGTCATTAAAGAAGGTGTAGAAGGTGTTCGAAATTAGGACCCCGGACTGTGATGCATGCCTCACATCTCCCGCATGGAAAATCTGCATCATGAATGCAAGATGTATGACGCGCGGTCCGGGTCGTAATTTATATAACATTCTTTGATGATGATCGTTGTCGCTTTATACTGTTTTTTCTTTGTTTTTGCTGTACTCCGAATAATAAACATTTTTTCTCACTTCGTTCGTGTCCTTCCTTTCTTGACTATTGTGTCGTCACTACCGCGCCAGGAAAGCATTTCCAGCCATGCATTTCTTTGTGATTTCCCATCGTATAGGTGTATTCTATCTCTCCTGAACGTTTATCAACGCTGTACTGATACACCCTGTATGTACGTATATATTCTGAATATTTTAAGTATCGAAGAACCTTGATTAATTCCCAGTTATCTCGGATACCCAGTTACTTCGATTAATTCCCAATAATAATCCTTCTGTTAATACAGAATAAATTTTAGATCATGCCAAATTTTTTTTTTTTTTTGACAAAATTTTCTGCAACTGTTTGTTTGAAATTCGAGCGCACAAATAATTAATATTTTAACAAACTCCGGTTAATCTTCGGATTATGGTAGCCTGGCGATTTTTTGGCAAAAATTTGGCGACCAACCCTGCTACAGCAACCCGCTAGATTTTTTTTTTTTTTTTTTTTTTTTGATACCATTTTGTTTTCACGAAGTAAAGACATTTCTTTTTTTAACTCAACATTTTTTTCCAACAATCTGCTAGCCTAATTACGCTTATGCTAGAACTTTTATGGAACAAAAGTGCTTAATCATGACGATGATTAGGTGCGCAGTTGGGAGAAAGTGCAGAATCGACCGCTGCTTGCCGCGTTTTTAAGAATTGCACATACACGGTATCCATGTACACGTCGATATATTTTCACTTAAAAAAACATCCCAGAATTGCACAAAAATGGCATTGCGCACACACTTGACTTTATCCTTGTACACTGCTAAAGTCCTACCTAGTAACCTTTATCGCCTTACCAAAATGTCGCCAAACTACCTGTTACCATATTCCAAAGATTAGCCCAAACTCCTTTATTATTAGCTAAAATTTTCAGGTAAAAAATAATCTGTAGATAATTTTATTTCTTTACAAAAATATTCATGAAAAAAAATGGAATGCTACTCCATATAAGTTTATACGAATTATGAAATTTTGTGTAATTTCTTACATTTTCTACATTCTTTTGAGACAATTTTTTGGAAACGTTTGTTAACCGTTTTTATGATAGTTCTTTGTCCCTTACTGCGCCGTTTCATCAGTCTTTGTTCAGCAAACTATCTACCGGAGAAGCATCAGTATATTACTTTGCTGTAAAATACATTAGAGCTTTGCATGAAACTTTACCGTCTATCTGTGCTACAGCAGTAAAAAAGTACACAGGTTCAAATTCTGACATTCTTCATATGTAACGTATATACGAGATGATGTTTTTAAACGTTTTCCGTGAAGGCATGCCTCTGCTTAAGCAAAAAGCATTTTTATGTATTGTCATAATCAAAATAAACCAATATTTTTCCAAGACTAATATTCACATTTTTCGCTTTCTCCGCATCATCGCAACTGTTATTGTTTTCCATATTTATGCTACGAATGATTTCTTCCTCACTTGAAAATCTGGTTCTCTATTTTCTACATTTATCCATTCCGAAGCGTTACCTTTTGTTACTCGAAGCATGGCTATGAATTAATTCAGTTAGCGTTGCTTTCATTTTTACCACTTATAAACCCCATTTCTTTTAACCGTATTGCACAAAAGGAAGGAGGTTAAATGCCCCTTTGCTGATAAGAAGGTCTAAAATCTCAAACACTAAAATTATTCTTGAACGAATAATGATTTGCATTGTACCCTTTACAATGTTACATATTTCCCCAATTATATCTTTAAATTGATTGCAGGCTTGGTTGGTACATGCCTAGCCAACAAAGGCTAATTAAAGGCTAATTTAAGGCTATTTTGAAATGGTTTTGATACTGGTTCGCGACACATCTTATGACTAATTTTTGATTCTCTACTATCACTCGGATATTTTTTAACTTTTCACACTTTTGTATATAGCAATTCGATATTCCTAGAAAATATTTTCAAAATTCGATATATATATATATATATATATATAATGTTGTATGAACTTAAATCCATTTAGTGCGAATACAAGTTATTATTACTTGCGCAATTGCTGCAAAGTTAGTTAATAATAATTTATTTTCTAAACCGTATTGATTAATTGATTATATTATCTCCTAAGTTTAATTAAAGTAGAATTATTTTAAAAGTGTGCATCCATACTGGTAAGTTATATTTTGAAAGATGTTTTGAAGTAATTTGAAAGCAAAATGTTAATAATGTTTTAACGGGGACTGGAGTTAAATCATCACGAAGAATAATATTACAATTGCAAAAGTAAAAATTAAAACACGTAATTATTGTCATTGATCGGAAATTAGTTGACTTTTCAAGGGGAACAAACCAACTCCCGTTCAATGATCAATAATTGATAGAAATACGTAAATATGAAAGTGTTTCGTCTTTACTCGAGTTATAAATTAAAGCCAAACCGGCAATTCTAGTCAGGCCAAATATTTCCGCGAATAGTTGTTACTCAAAGGACTGATTCTCATGAAGCATTTTAGTCAATTCAATTTGGAGTAAAAATCAATTACTGTAGAGAAATCTTGTAAAACTCGAGTAATCGTCCCCGACGCTATCATCTTTATGTATTTGAGTACTATATTATTTGTAGAAATTAAACATTGGAAATTGTCATTATGAAATCGAAATCAAAGTAAAGTTGAAATAAACATAGAAGATTATAAAAAAGATAAATAATGCAAACTTTGCAAAAACAAATCAAAGAGAACATAAAAATAATATAAAAATAATATAAAAATAAAATAGAAAATAATATAAATAAGATCAGTGAATGTACATGAAGATATAAAGGCCAGAAAGGTATTAAGTAACTTACATTCTTTCTAGTGGGGGAGTTGGCAGTGTGTTCTCTTCGTGTCTGACTCAGAAGTGTAGGGTGTCCGAAAATTCTTAGCGGCAGTAGGGGCTTTGAATTATATCAGTCGGCAAGACTTGGGTGAAGAAATTTATGGTAGTGGGTGGGACTTGGAATTCTTGAGGGATGTATTTTGTGGAGTTCTTATCTGAGAGAGACCGTCTGTTAAGATTTTTTTAAAATACTAGTGAATGGAAATTAATTAATTTCTGGCTAATTGTCGTGTCGCAATGATTAAGAATTTAAGAAAGGAAAAAGGCATTTTCGCTATCCAAGAGCTAGTAGACAGTCTAAAGGCAGGAAATAGGCCCATTTTTTTAGTAACAGTATAGTAACAGTATTGTCTTCAGACATATACTGTTACTATACTGGTAGAATGGTAATTATTTAAATTAGAATTCGTAATTTAAAAATGCTAAATTAATAAAAAGGAAATTTAAAACAATAAAATCATTATTAATTCCATAGAAGGATCCCGACATTTCAAGCGGAACTTTAGTCCTTCTATACAATCACGGACAATTCATAAGGATCGCGTTTCATGTCTGAACAAAATCACTATTCCAGTTTTAAATTTTCTAATCTACTTCATAAAATATCTAAATTTAAATCTTAGGTAATTTAAAAAATGTTAAGAAAATTTCCGATGCGATAACAGACAATTAATTTAAAAAATATAAAAATAAAAATAGTGTTTATTCAGTACAATACTTAAAAATAAATACAAATTAAGAAGCAAATGAAAGAAAAGAAATATATAAATAAAAGTCTAATAAACAGTAGGTTTTTGCACATTAATAGGCCGAAATTAATTGTAAATTTTACTTACATTTTAACCCTAACCCAAACGTGATTTCAAAATGCCACGTTTACAGCAACACCCTTGAAGCCGTTAAGGATTGTTATGATTAAATTTTGAGATAGTCCATTTTACCGTCATGTTGCTAGGTGATTCTGTATTGGCGTGAAAACTGAGATAGGATAGCGGTTGGGCACGAATTTTCATACAGCATAGGGATAGTCAACCTGGTCCCTACTGCCCACTATTGGGCGATTTATGATGGGCGGTAGAGGCTTTTGTCCATCCGATGATGAAAGTTCGTTCTCCGCGCTCATCTCTCTTCTGTTTCAATGTATTTATAAGGCTTTGCCACTTTTCTTAAGTGTTGTTCTGTGACTATATCACACATAATGGAAATATCACATTTTAACAAAGCGTGAGGCTAGGAGAAATGTTTCTGAGAGAGAAACTTCTTTTCCTACTTTTGAAGGTTTCCCAGCCGAAACGGATTCTCTGGAACCGATGTCCCGGCTAGCTACGTGGGAAGTAAATTTTCTGCCTCATATAATCTTAATAAATATAAACAATTTAACTATATATATTTTTACCAAGCCTCCACTCAAATAATTACTTTGCATTTATGCTAAATTAAATTATTGCGAAATCGGTGGGCGGTAAGGAAATTTTACTACCTACAAAGTAGGCAGTAGGTATCCAAAGGTTGACGACACCTGATGTAGCATGACTCAGCAAAAAAAATGAAAAAAGTCATAAACGTTAGTAAAATGAAGAAATACAGAGTAAAAACTGGTAATTTTACAATTAACTCACTTAATTCACTTTTATAATTAACTTATAAGATATTTCTCCCGCCTTCTTCGCATGCCTTCGTTATGTGGTGGTCTGAACGCTAGGCGCGTATTCCGGAGGTTTGTGGTTCGATTCCCGGCGAAGGCGTTGCATATTTTTAAACTTGCCCTCTTCCAAAAAAAAAAAAAAAAAAAAAAAAAAATACCTAATGTCTCTAGAGTGGCGCCCGAACTAAAAAAAGGTGCTGGTTGATGATTCTCCTACCCCAAGATTTGGCGATTGGGTCCTTTAAAAACTCCAGTCGCCCTTTAAAAGGGAAGTATATAAGGTGAGTGAGTGAGTGCACCGCTATGATGGCTTCCGACCACGGACATGAACCAAACGGAATTATATACCATCACAGCGGGGAAGACTCCAGAGTAACAAGGTTGAATATTATAAACTAATAACAGTTTTTACATATTGTTAACTGCAAGGCACTAAGCGTTATTCTGGTTATCTGCTTTAAGTTCTGAACTTTTGAAACATTATAATATTATCCACGGTTGTTTCTGCTTAGGCAGTGTTCTGAGATTTTCTCTATTTTATCAAAGGCTATTCTGTTTTTGAGTGTGTTAGTCGTCCACATTGCCCAGGCACAGTCCGCTGGTTTCTTCAAGTGCCAGGTTCTTGTATGTACACAATGGAAGTAATAATGGTCCGTGTCGCCTTCTTCTCCGCATTCGCAGAAAGGAGTATCCCTAAGTCTGAATCTGTTCAGGTATACTGGGAATGGTCCATGACCTGTCAAGAACTGTGTTAGGCTAGCACAGTGGGTCTTTATTTCCAGGTTAACTTTTGGCAGTAAGCGAAATGTCCTTCGTCCTACCTCTGCCTCTGTCCATCTACTTTGCCAATTTTGTAGCAGACTTGTCAAAGTTGTTCGCTTAATATGAGACCAAGGAAGTTTAGTTGGTCTTTCTAATATATCTGTGCAGTTGGCTGCCTGCTTGGCCAGTAGGTCAGCGGCTTCATTGCCTTGAATCCCTGTGTGAGCGGAAACCCATTTTAAAGTGTGTCTTTGCGAAATAGGCATTGTCAGAAGCTGTTTCTGAATTCTGTATACCAATGGACTCCGGCTATTTTGACTTGCGATAGCCGCCAGACTTGATGCCGAATCACTGAGTATGGAGAATTTCTCCTGTTGACATGTGTTCGCATATCTAATTGCAGCACTGATAGCTAGAAGCTCTGCTTGGTATACCGAGTTGTTCGAGCCTAATTTCCTTTTCCACTCGAATGTTACAACTCCATTTTCTAGTCTACAGAAGGCGCTGCCCGTGCCGTTCTCAGTTTTGGAGCCATCTGTGAAAAGGTTACTACTGTACCTCTGAATTGGTTGGTCGTTTATACTGATACCGTCAGAGAGATTAAAAGCTGCTGGATGAAAGTTATTGCAGTTGTTTTGCTCCTCGTAGTACGAGTGGTAATAACTATGACCCCAGAGTGTTGAAGTTTGACCCAGCCTGATAACCCTTACGATAGCTGCCTCCCTTTCTACTATCAAATCTAGGGGAGGAATTCCTGCTAGTTGTTGTAGGGCTAGTGTTGACGTGGTACGGTAGGCCCTGCATACTTGAAGTAGCTGCTGTCTCTGAATAGAGAGCAGAGATCTTTTCATATGAGAGGTAAGTTCGCCACCCCAGATTGCTACTCCATAAGTTATTACTCTTTCTGTAATGGTTCTATGCCAAATTTTTAGTAGCTTAGATGAGATACCCCATTTATGTGAAGTCATGCGTCTCATGTTGTTGCTTAGGATGCTAATTCGAGTCTTAAGATTCCTGACATGTGGCATCCAAGAAAGTCTGTTGTCGAGTAATAGCCCAAGATATTTCAATTGGGGGAAACATTTTACCGGTATCCCATGGAGTTTAATGCTTGGGTTGCGTCTTAGCTGCCTGCTGCGTCCTATGAGCAAAGCTTTAGTTTTCTCTGCCGAAATCTGAAGCTTATGTGCTCTGGCCCATTGGGAGAACAGATCAAGACAGTATTGAGATCTCATTTCGAGGTTACTCCTTCCTGCCACAACTAGCATAAAATCGTCCGCATAGGCTATGATTCGAGCGTATTCTACGCTCTCAAACTGACGAAATGCCGAGTTTGCCACTATATTCCACAGTGTTGGTCCAAGGCATGACCCCTGTGGGCATCCTCTAAAGACATTTTTGACATAAATGCCGCTGTCTGATGTTACTTGTGCACTTCGATCTTGAAGGTACGAGCGAAGGATGGTAATAATGGCTGTTGGGCACGCCATGTTGTGCAGCAAATTTATTACGTCTGGCCACCAAAGGGAGTCAAAGGCTCCCTTGATGTCAATGGGTATTGCCAGTGAGTGCAAATTGTTATCCTTGTTCTGTTTGATAGTGGCCATTAAGTCTTTTATGGCATGTTCAGTTGAGTTGCCCATTCGGAATCCATATTGGTTGGGATGCAGGGCGTTGTTCCTTTTCAGGAAGAAGTCCAATCTGTAAAGAATTACTCTTTCCAATACCTAACCGAGCGCTGGCAGTAGACAGACTGGCCTGTAAGATGTAGGTTCTGCCGGAGTTTTGCCTGATTTTAGGAATAACGCCACTTCTGCCAACTTCATATTTTTAGGAAAGTACTGATGTTTCCAGCAAACTGAAATGACCGCAAGGAATAGTTTTGGGAATTCCTGGTGTATCTCTCTAATGATGATATTATCAATTCCATCCGGACCTGGAGCTTTTTTGGGTGCCAGAGTACGTATGATGTTATCCACTTCCATTTGCGTAGGAGGGAGTTCGTCTCTTCTGGTAACTTGGCGAAATTTCATACTGTAGGTTTTTCTCGCTTCCTCTTGCTCCTCTAAGAAATCCTCTTCATCATCATCAGGAAAAACTGCATTTATGATCTCACTGATTACTTCGATGTTGGATGAGGCAGTGCTATTCACCATAGGCGAAAGGGTCGTAGGACGAAACACCTTGTTACATGTTATCTTTTGAGTAGGTCCAAAGGCTTTAGTGACATTACTACAGTAAGTTCTCCATGAGATTAACTTGGCCTCTTTAATTTTTCTTTTATATAAAGCTCTGGCTTTATTGTATGTTATCATTTTGAGTTGCCGTAGATATGGATCTACCGTGGATTGAGCTTTTCTGCGAAGTGCTCGAACTCTGCTCCTCTCTATGTTAAGCTCTGGTGACCACCAGGATATCGAGTGTTTTGCCTTTACAGATTTCAAACGATATGCTTTGTGGGCGGCTTGCACTATTTTTGTAACTAGTAAGTCGTAGAGATTATCTAAGGAGTTTCTGTCCTGGCAGTTGTTGAAATCTTTGATAAATTTCTCTACATGCGCTCGAATGTGTTCCCGTAAAACGGAATGTCCTCCAAATGCCGTTTTGAATCTTTTCTTTATTATGTAGTCTATAGGAGTATCCAGCCTGTAGGTAATAATTTTGTGATCACTGAGTGACGGCAGGTCACTCACTGTCCAATCTTGTATGTACGGAGTTGTATTGGGAGTTGATATTGTTAGATCTGGCCACCCTCGAGCTCTAGATGTTTCAAAGGTAGGCGGTGAATCCTGAGCGTTGATGACAATGAAATGCTTACTGTCCAAGAATTCGAGTACCGCAATTCCCCTTCGGTTCTCCGAGTCAGCACCCCATAGTTGACTGGTGGCGTTAAAGTCTCCTGCTATGGTACAGTGTGATGCCCCAGTTAGAAGGTTAGAATTAAGTTCCTCTAATGGAGAGGTAATATCTTCGCTCGGGGGTAGATACACAGCAATAATATCAATGCTGCAATTACTAGTGTCTAGTCTGATGGAGACTGTATGCTCTGTGATTTTCATTAGGAGAGGGGAGAGGAGGCCACTGTAAATAATCGCAGCTAGCTGATTCTTTGAGAGAAACGTTCTGCTGTGTGTTGGAACACTAGGAATCACTCCGTTGTAAACGTATGGCTCTTGGAAGATTCCGACATTGGCAGCAGTATGTGTCATTACTTGTAGCGTATTTATGGTTGCTGCATAGCACTTCTGCAAGTTACACTGTAAAAATCGAAGACCTGCTATATGTTTGTTTAGTGTCATCTTGGTTTAGTTCTTTGCAGTGGTCCTTCTCAGACTCTCGAAATGGGCTCCATACACTGGGCAGGAACTTGAAGTAGCTGGGTGATCTGTGCTGAAAGAGGTCCCCTTTTCAGAATTACTACTGCAGCAATTAGTGCAACTCACTTTTTCCGAGCTACACTCCTGCGTCGGGTGGCTGTTACCACACTTCGCGCAAACTGGAGCGTTTTTACAGTTCCTGCTATAGTGACCGAACTCCTGGCAGCTGTAACAGCGTATGATCCTAATGTACGGACGGAGAGGACAAGACTCAAAACCCACTAAAAGACGGCCTAGCTTCACTAGGTGTTCTGCTGACTTAGGGTCTATGTCTATCACCCAGGTTTTCCTTCCGCTTTGCCCGGAACGGCTTGCTCGTATTTGAAAAGCACTGGGATTGAAATTGGGCAGTTGGTCTACAAGTGCTGCTGTTAGATCTTCTTTTCCTAGATTCTCAGGTACTCCAAAAATAATTACACTTTCCCTTCTTGGCTTGGGCTCCCGAAATTCAAGTGTCTCTAGTAGTGCTGGCCTGTCCTCGATTGCCTGTTTCAGGCGTAGCAGGTGAGCTTTTTCTCGACACCGGATGAGAAGCTCTCTGGACCTTGTCGCCCGAATCTGCACTAAAGTGATCCCTAGCTGGGAGGGTTTCAAATCTGCCGAAAGTTGAGCTTTAATCCCTTCGGGTGTCCGTGTGGAGTTCTTTGACCTTAATAATAGAATGTGCTCCGATAGAACTGGAGAAGATCTTGAAGGTGGAGAAGTTTTCCGCTTCTTTCGTGTCACCTCAGTGAAGGAATATTCTTCTGTGGACTGTTCTTCTGGGGCTGAGGATTCCACTGCTTGATAAGACTCGGAATGTTGAGGATTCTCGTGAGATGGCTGTAAACTGTGTGCGAGTTGCTGTTGTTGCAGAGCCAAGACTTGTAGCTCCCTGTAGCTGGGCGAGATAAACCTCTTGTTCCGTTAACGTTATGCGAACGGTGTTCACAACAGATGTAAATTGCTTTCTTTCAGAAGCGTTTAGTCTGCGAGATTCCTTTGCTTGTAAGATGAATAACTGGAGTTGGTTACAGATGTGGTTAATTGCTTCCAACCTGGAGTTAGGTGTCGATGTGCTAGCAGCACCTTTAACAGAAGGGGGAGAATGTTGAATATTATGCTCCGTGCCGGCTGGTGATGAGGGAGTATCCGAAGGCATAGTAAGTAAGAGAACACAATGAAGATGCTTTCAGAGCATAAAAAACGAATGATGAGATGAATGATGGATACACATGCACCTGCAATATTCCAGGAATACTCAGTTTACGCGATAGCACTGTAAGGAAAGGTAGCGGAACACAATGAACACACTTCACGACGCTAAACTTGAATGAGGAGATGCACGATCAGATCGCATGCACTTGGGCTACAGTACTAAGCATGTACCGTAGCAATAATAGATTAGATAGTTGCGAGAACACAATGTGTGCACTTTCACGGCACTAAAGTGGATGAGGTGATGAAACCTCATAAGCTAATAGACTTTCTTGTATATTGAGTATGGGCTGTAGCACTATAAGAGGAAAATATATATATATATATATATATATTTGTTTTATATAAAATGTGACGCACACACTTTAACCTTATATACTAAACAGTTCTAAGTAAGCATTACCGGAGCTCTTCGTAGCATTAAACTTCAATGAGGAGATGTACAATCAAATCGCATACACTGCCGATAAAGTATGTACGGTACTGCGAGAACACGATGCACAAACTTCCGGTATTAATAATGAATAAGAAGATGTATGGTGAAATTTCAAAAATCTTCTTTACATATATTGAGTATGTGCTATAGCACTAGTTCGGACTGGGGTATGTAAGAGGTAAATACTTCGTAAGCGTTAAAATCTCTTTCAAAATAAGCAATGCACACACTTTCACAGATATGAACTTGATGAGGAATTGCACTGTAGCACTAATAGAGGAAAATACTGCTTGAGCTGAATGCAAACACGCACTTGGCACGAATGATGTGTAGTACTAATAAAAAAAAAATTAAATACACTGACAGTCGTAAGATGATTACTACTCTTATGTGGCCAAAGATGGCGGTTGACAATCTTTTCCTTCTTGTTTTGAAGAAGAAAAAAAAAATAAATAAATAAAAGCGAATTTGGAAGGGGTGGATTTAGAGTAGTATTCGATTACTAGCGCACCCCTGCGCTGCCTGTGTCCGAGACTGAGAGGAGGGGAGAATGCTAAAGTTCCTTTTTCTTATCAGTAGAAGGAAGGAGGGTCGGGTAACCGCGTTAACTGTGTTAAGGTAACAACGGTCAGGAACACAAGCCGGAACAGTAATACTTAGAAAATTAAATAATAATCAGTGAATAATGATGAAACTTACACTACTGAAGTCCTAGTGCTTTGCTGTAACTGCAGATACAAAAAAATCTCTTGTAAGGCTGAATATTCCGTTCAACGTGAAGCAAAATGTGAGAGCAAAATTCATACGACCTCTTATCTCTGCGTATAGACGCGCTCCAGTATATAAGGTATTTCTCCCGCCTTCTTCGCATGCCTTCGTGGTGTGGGGGTCTGCACACTGGGCGCGTATTCCAGAGGTGCATGGTTCGATTCCCGGGTATGCTTCCAAAAAATACCTAATGTCGCGACAAACTTAACTTAATAATGGCTAAAAGTCAATGCAATAGGAATTTTTTTATACTTAAAAAGGAAAGAGGCCAGAATATACAGAATTTTTTTACAGTTTAATTACAAAATAAACAGATCTTTAAACTTAACAAAACATACTTTCTTATCTCGTTTACGTTCAGATAAACTTACCATAAGTCGTTAATTTAAAGATTAAATTTGATATTCAGCGCTAAAAGGTTTAAGAAAATAATTAATAAATTGTGTGGGTATGCTGTTTTTTTTTAAGTACTTGTGAAAGTAAAACTATCTCATCTGTTAAGTCGTCAACTTCTGTGAAGATATTTTTTAATTCTGTTAATTTGATTGAATTTTTTGTTGATATTGTGTGAGAATTGTGTTCATGGAATAATAATAAGGATAAAATATATGTAATATTTCAATCCTTCCTATATGCACCATAACAAGCCATTACGGGAAAAAAACAAAAATAAAAAAAGGCATTTAAGTCCTTCCCTATATCGTCGTTGGGGGGTTGTTGCAACGAAAGAAGTAAATGAATCAGCCTGTTTCTGAACTGATAATGACACAAGTTCGTTATTTAAAATTGAATTTTTCTAACCATGAAAGATTAACCCACTGAGCGGCAAAGCCGTATACTATATACAGCCTAGAATATTTTTTGTGATATCTGTAAGAACGTATATATACGTGAATATTAAAAATACGTCAAAGAAATTAAGGCAATATATCAAAAGAAAACAAATCCAGGTATGAAATACCAGGAGAGTTTTCACATTAAAATTAAAAAAAAAAATTGTTCTCATAGTAGTTTTGGAAAATTTGTGCTTTCTTAGCGAAACCACTGGCCGCTCAGAGGGTTTTAACACACAAATTCTTTGTACCTTTATAATCTAATCCCTAGAGGCTGGAGAGGGTAGAGTAAAGTAAACCCCAAATCGCAAAAACCAAAAATTGAGAAGAAACAGCATCAAAGCCATGAATTTCTTTAGTTTTTTTATTTTCTTCACTTTTTGGATCCAAGAGAACCAAAAATTGCAAAGAAACAGAATCAAAACCATGAATTTGTTTAAAAATTAAGTAAAAACTAATATGTCGAGCAGACAAATTCTAGACAAATCCAACAACACGCAAGGGACGTATGACACAATAAACTTATGGTATTGATGCTGTAATGTTTTCTTCAATTTTTGCATGTTTTGAAAAATTGTGTAGTTTTACTTTAATCTACCGATGCAAACCTGCAGGGGTTGAACCGATAAAGGTACACAATTTTGTACAGTTTCTTGAAGTATTTAATTCTAATTAATGAGTTTGTGTCATTATCAGTTCAGAAGCAGGGTGGTTAATTTACGTCTTTCATTACACCAACACCAGCCTACTGATGACGACGTAATGAAGAACGTAAATATTTTGTTTCATTTTTTGTTTACATTGTATTTTCACTATTTCCTATTATTTCTAATGGTTGTTCAACATTGAATATGGGATGGATTTTAAAGCTTTATTCTTTTTTTATAATATTTCCACCAGTTATTGCAGCTATCAGCGCACACTTAAATTAGATTTTAAACTCCATTTTAACTTTATAATTATTCATTATATATACATTATAATTTATTTTCTCCCTCTATCAGGTTCAATGTTCCGTCTTACTTTCTTCGGGAACATGCAAGGACCTGACTCGGAACAGAGAGCTTACTAAAGCTATGTTCAATAACTGTGGGAAGTAGACAGGATACACAAGAAGGGTATACAAAACCCTTTATTTTTCTCTATTTACAATAACTTCCGTACTTCGGAATACAAAGACCCACTACTTGTGGTCTAAACGTAAAAATATAAAAATAAAACAAAACTCTAACTTTAAAATAATAAACGTGGAAGATTGGCCTTATATTAACAGGAAGCCGTATGTAGTACAGAGAACTGTGAATACTACAATACGTTTAAAAATTATCAAGAGGATTAAAACCTCTGGCCTGGAAGGCAACCAGCAACTGAGTAAAACTTCTAAGGTAAGCGGCCTGCTTCGACTAACTGCTTCCTCTCTTTCTCTTGGCAAAAAGCCACAACTTAAGTACTTGGTGTTCGCCAGACAAACTTTGCATAAATACGTTAACGCTTATAATTCTGGCCGGAAGTAGAAAATAAGAAGTGATAGTAAAGATTTAAAATAAAATAAACGTTAGTAAAACTTAAGATCCTTACACCTCTTTTCTGTAACCGTTCATGTTGATAGTTGTACACTCGGCGCGTATTCGAGGTCTTGAAAGTCTAAAAACACATTAATAATATTCTCATGAAGTGTTTTACTTGGGTATCATAATACTGAAATCGTGCACAAAACATTAGCTACAAATATTTTTCACTTTTAATTTCTGCAAATAGTTTTACGAGTTGGCTAAGTACCAATACTGAAGCCTGTCAGTGTTTTCTAGGATGTATATTCTATAAGGAATCTATAAGATCTATTAGGAATATAGCTATATTCTGTAAGAAATCTATAAGATGTATTAGAAATATAGGTATATTTTATAAGGAATTTATAAGATCGCAGTTTAAAAAATTATCTCAATAAATACTTTTCACACAAATCTGCATAGAAATGTTCATCACTTAATCTTTAAATATCACACAACTTCTTTCCTAAGCAAATATTTTATTTTTAATTACATACACTTGCCAAACATTCGCTCTTTGGTTTGTGTTCGCCCCCAAAATATGATCTCTGACTTTAACACTAAATATATAGGCCAGATTTTATCGCACATGATCTAAAAATTTTGCATTTTATTTTTGATTCTGAGTACAAAATTATCATAAACTTAGTATAGGGACTAGGGTACGGTAAAAAAGTTTGATATTGAAGAATAAAATGACGTCTTCTATGTACATAACAAACATTTATTTAAACTACGAAGACGTTCAACAGCAGAGTAGAAACATGATATTACACAGCGCTTAGCCCTTCCCGCTTACATGTATTACTCACCATTGACTTTGGCTAACTACCTACTAAGTATAAGTATTACGCAGCAGAGAACTTGCTTATCATGCGCATGCGCTAGGGGAATCGACGTCGGTTGCCAACATACCCCCTTTCGACGTTGATTCTCCTATTCCTGAAAAATAAAACAAAATACATATTAAACAGTATTCAATCCTACAATTGTACAACAGTTTTGATGTTTAACAGGAGTCAGGGGTTTGGTTAACACATCAGCTCCCATTTCACTGGTAGGTATGTACTGCACATCTAATTCACCGCTTTCATATACTTCACGCACAAAATGATGGCGAATGTTCTATGTGCTTTGCACGGGAGTGAAACACTGAGTTCTTCGTAATTTTCTGAGCTCCTTGATTGTCGCAGTATATTGTTGTTGGGTGTTCTATGTTGTAGCCCAGCTCCTTCAGGAAACGACGTAGGTAGACGGTTTATTTGGCGGCCTCAGACAGAGCCATATATTCCGCCTCCGTTGAAGATAGAGCTACACTGCGTTGTTTTCGTGATTCCCAGGTTATGGCTGAACCGCTTAATATATATACAAAACCGGTGTAAGATTTCCTATCATCGACATTTGATGCCCAATCTGCATCCACAAAGGCGATGAGTGGTTTTCCTGTTTTCGTATAAATTAGTCCTTGATCTTGTGTTCCCTTTAGATATCGAAGTATTCTTTTCGCAGCATGCCAATGTTCTTTTCCCGGATTGTTGTTAAATTGACTTAAGAAATTCACGGCGTATGTGATATCTGGCCTAGTAGCTACTGAAAGGTACATTAGTGATCCGATCAGATTTCTAAATGGAACATTTTTCATGTCAGCGATTTCGTTTTCGTTTTAGGACTCATCTCTTTTGATAATTTTTTGCTGTTATCTATAGGTGAAGACACGGATTTAGCATTTTGCATATTATACCGATTTAAAATATCATCAACGTATTTCTTTTGAGAAATTTTAATTGAATTCCCATTTTGGTAAAATTCTATTCCTAAGCAATAATGTAATTTTCCCAAGTCTTTCATTTTGAAAGCAGAAGCTAAACTATCGCGAATTGTTTCATACGTTTGCTGAGAATCGGTAAAAACGATAAGATCGTCTACATAAACGATTATAATAGTTTCACTGTTAGGCGTCTTTTTAATATAAACACAATTATCTGAATTAAGAGATTTAAATTTCATAGATTTCAATTTTTCATCCAACTTTTTGTACCACTGACGTCCTGACTGTTTAAGACCGTATAATGATCTCTTTAAAAGACACACTTTATCTGAATTAGTTTCATCGCGAAAACCTTCGGGAATTTCCATGTAGATTTCTTCATCTAAATTTCCATTTACATAGGCCATTACAAAATCTAATTGGTAACCTTTGAGATTGTGTTCTACTGCGTAGGCTAAAACTGTTCTTATGGAACTTAATCTAGCAACAGGGGAAAAGTTTTCAGTGAAATCGAGACCAGGGATTTGAGCGCACCCTTTAGCAACTAGCCTAGCTTTGTATTTTTCGATAGTGCCGTCATGATTATATTTTAATTTAAGAACCCATTTGCTACCAATAACTTTCTTGTTTTCAGGTCTTTTTACTAATTCCCAAGCCTTTTCTTGAACAAGCGAGTTATATTCTAACAGCATGGCATTATGCCAATTTTCAGCATATGGTCCATTTAATGCTTCTTGCACCGTAGGATTAATGCTTTCCTCAACAGCATTTTGACTTTGTTCATTTTTATTTACAACTGTATAGTGATATTCCTTTTTAGGCCTTCCTGGCAAACCTGTTTTTATTTTCTTGGGTCGACCAGGCCCCCTTTTAATCAGGATAGGAAGCATTCATTCGCTATCTAAATCACTTCCGCTTTCCTTTTCAGCTTCAGAGTGAAGTGGCGACTCGCTACCGTCCAGAGGTGATGATTCATCACAACATGTTTTATTTATAATTTTTTTCTCCGGAGCGAAAGGCAGATTTATTTCTTGCTCTGAGTCATAACTACAGCAGTTTTCAAACTCATTAATAAATTTTACGTCTCTGCTTATTATCACTTTACGTGCCTCGGGATCCCAAAGTCTATACGCTTTTGATTCATCAGAATAGCCAATAAAAATACATTCTTTAGATCGAATATCAAATTTGCCTATTCCTGGCCTTTTATTTAGCGAAAATGCTTTTTGGCCAAAGGTTCTGAAGTGAGAGACAGCAGGTACTCTGCCAAACATCACTTCGTAATGTGTTTTTATTTCGTGTTTTAAACCTCGCGTTGGGCAGCGATTTCGAATGTAAGCAGCCGTATTGACGGCTTCGGTCCAGAATTTCTGAGGCAGCTTGGATTGCAATAACAAACATCGCGCCATTGAAACTAAAGTGCGATTTATCTTTCGGCGACGCCATTCTGGGCTGGCGTGTAAGGAGTGCTCATTTCGTGTTTTATTCCCGCATCATTAAGAAATTTATTAAAGTCTTTCCCTAAATATTCTAGCCCGTTATCGGTTCGCAGGATTCTGATTTTAGAGTTAAGTTTATTTTCAAAAGATGCTTTAAAATTTTTGAAAGCTTCTTTAACCTCATCCTAAGATTTCAGAAAATAAACACGAACATATCGAAATTTATCATCGATAAATGTTGCGAAATAAAATGATCCACCGATTGATTCAGTTCTCATGGGACCACACAAATCAGAATGAATTAGATTCAACAATTCAGTACTTCTATATTCAGATCCTTTGGGAAGAGGGGTTGCGGTTTGTTTACCCTGAATGCATACCTTACAAGTAGAAAGAGAGTCATTTTGAGAAAAAGAAAGACCTCTAACCATGTTATTTATTTGAAGTTTTTTAAGATCATTTTCATTTAAATGGCCAAATCTTATATGCCACTGATCTATTTCTTTAGCAATTGATACATATTCAAATATTGGTATGACAAAATAAAGATCATTTTCGCGTTTAGCCAAAATTACTATTTCGTTATTAGAATTAATTATTTGAGCACATTTTTCTTTGAAAATGACTGAAAGATTATTTTCAGTTACTTTAGACACTGAGATTAAATTATTTTTCAAATCAGGTACACACAATACATTTTTTAGTTTGATATTTTCAGTTTTAGAACCTATGCGAACTTTAAATTTAACAGTTCCTTTTCCAATAGCTTTAACAGTTTTATCAGCAGCTAATTTAACATAAGTATCACCTACCTCGTGAATTTCTTGAAACAGTTCCTTGCTGTTAGACATATGCGATGTTGCACCACTATCCAGACAAAAAATGTCTTTAGAATTACTATTAGTGCATGCTACGGCTTTTTCTCGCTCCAAGGAATTTTGATATTCTGCAGACATCGCAGTTTCACTGAGGCGTTTGCTTTTAGTTTCTTTATTTTTCTTCATACATTCCGATGCTCTATGCCTATAGATATGGCAGAAGTTGCATCTGTAGTTAACCGGATACTGTCTTCGGTTTGCAGACTTATCTGGTTTCGGTTTAGGAACCGGTCGTTGAGTATACTTCCGATCTTTTGAATAGCACGCATGTTGTGGTTCAGAAAACGTTGAATCTTTATTTTTGCGAGCGTTAGCTTCTTCCAACAGTTTAATTTTCAGCATTTCTGGAGAAGGCAGTTCATCACGAGATTCGATTGCTATTCGAAAGCTTTCATAAGAGTCCGGTATGCTATATAAAAGCAATATTGTAAGCAAATCATCCGCAATGTTTATTTCCATTTCTTTAAGTTTGTCCACAAGAATGAAAAAATCATTTGGATGAACAGTCATTTGTTTAGAATCACTCATTTTTGTAAAAAGCAATTTTTTTAGAATTGTGGCCTTTCTAGCTGGTCCCTTCGATTCGTAAATAGAATGCAATTTACGCCACAGTTCGTGAGATGTTACACAATTCTTTACTTGTGGAAGTTCACTGGGTAAGATGGATAGGATTATATCCGCTCGTGCCTTTTGGTCAGTAGTTTTCCATTTAGCAAATTCTTCATCACCAGGTTCTGGTTTCGGAATTTTCCCAGTTACATAGTCCCAATGATCATTTTTAATCAGTATTGCTTCCATTTGCAACTTCCATGTGTCAAAATTGTCCTTATTTAGCTTTTCAATTGACACTGTATTAGTCGTCGCCATTTTCATTTCAGTCGACGCAGCTTGGCTTACCGAAAGAATTTAACAATGGTAGTTGCTCTGCACAGTTAAGCGCTATCTGGGCCCATAACCTATGAAGAATAAAATGACGTCTTCTATGTACATAACAAACATTTATTTAAACTACGAAGACGTTCAACAGCAGAGTAGAAACATGATATTACACAGCGCTTAGCCCTTCTTGCTTACATGCATTACTCACCACTGACTTTGGCTAAATACCTACTAAGTATAAGTATTACGCAGCAGAGAACTTGCTTATCATGCGCATGCGCTAGGGGAATCGACGTCGGTTGCCAACAGATATCATATTTGATCACCATTAATTTTGTAAAAAAAAACTTAGAAATATGAAAATATGAATCGAGTCATTTAAAACATTTTTGTGTTTGGAAAGATATGTCTACGACCAATGGTTCCTAAAATAAAGCTCAGGTAAGGACTGTTGTATCGAATTTTGAATATCCCTTCGAATTTATATTTAACAAGCAAGAGAATTTTCATATGTGTAATTCCAAGAAAATTGCACTAAAGCAGCGAAATTAAGCAATAATTAATTAACCTTCTTAAGAAAACGAATAAGAGTAACAACAACAAAAAGAAAATATGAATCAAAATAAAATAATAGAATTTTTTGAGCGTATTTAAAGCAATCTCTGTTATTCTATAATACCGTTAACCTCTCATTTCATGAACATTTTTTATTAAAAATGTTTCTAAAATTGTTTCATGGCTTGAATTTTAGACGGATTAACCGTTCATGAGTTTTATTCTTTTGTCACTTAAAAAAAAAAAAAAAAAGACTTCTGTTATTTGATTTGAATTTTTTTGGCTTCTCGAGGAGAATTTAAAATTTTTAGATTTTTGTTGTTTCATTTCACATAGACACACACATATCTATATAACACTAAAAATGACTTGTCTTTTATGTTCATAACTACATGTTTCATAGACTTTAAAAGTTATATTGTTGTTTTTCCTGCTTTTTATGTATTACGGTGGACTTAAAAGTTTGTAAAAAATTAGGAATCTAAAACTATATCTAAAAAGGATAGGAATTGAAAACTATAATTCAGCTTATATTGCTATTATATTATTCCGTGTATTTTATGCTTTAGTACCATTACTAGAAACAAAATACTTATATACAAAAGTGTTTCTCTAACTTCGTCTGCTAAATGTGTTGAATTTTTTGGATGTGGGATAGTTTGATATAGGTTTAGTGTAACATGAATTTTACAGTAATAGAGAAATTCATAGCCAATTCATCTGAGTATAATATAAATAAAATACTTTTTTATCCTTTTAAATTTATATTCCTTAGAAAGAAACATTACTTAAAATCTAAAAGCTTAAATTAATAGCATAAATTTTGAGAAGCGAAGTAGCTGAATTTTTTTTTCATATTGTTATTTTACAAGATCTATACTTTAATTTATTTTGAAAGTTCAGACAAAAATGCGATTTTTTAAAATAAAGATTACAGTGATGAATTTTTATATAGATGCTGAGCAATCTTTGAATGTGAGTAAAAAACGGAGGAGAAAAGTAACCAATACATTATTGTGTAAACTATCCTCTTTAGAGAATAATTACCGCATTTGATTCTTTTATCGATTCTCAACAATATATGGCAGCAAAATATAAAGATAATTCAGAAGAATTAAAATATTTATTTGCAGATGGAGTGAATCACATTGGAATCTTGATTTCAACTCACCTTTGATTTCATTACAGTTTCGCAGAAATAAACCGCATTAATAGATTTTAAAATCCCTCAAGAAAAAAATTACTTCAAAAGTTTTATTTTTAACTTTTTTAAATGAAGAATAATTTATGTAGCTGTCATGTTTGTATACATAGAGTTAAAACAAGGCTTCAGACCATATTCACAATGTAATAGTTCTTGGAACATTTGCTGCAAATTTATAGTTTTGTTTAATCAAATAAAATCATGATTCTAAACTGCTATTAATTTGTCATGTAATTACTCTTCGTTAACATATTAAAAATTTAATGTTTTACGCATGAAACCAACGCATGCAACCAACAAGAATACTTTTCAGATTAATTTATATTCAATTAAAAAAAACCTCTAATGAAAATTTTCGAATCTTAGTAAATCTACAAATGGAAATTTAAAACTGATATCTTTTGCTTTATTGATAAAAAAGGTACATTTCGGAAATTTGAATTTAAAATCTCATTTTCATACTGTTAATGATATTTAAGTATTTTTTAGTTTTAAATAGTAGAAGAGAAGTGATATTTATATTTTACTTTAAACGGCAGAATATTTTATATATTTATTGATAATTTTATTTCATTTTAAACAACAGGAGATACTTCAAAAATGCATCTAGTAACTCTTTTTTATGGATAGATAAGTTTACATCAGAAATTTTACTTCACGATATGAAATAAAAGCTATCATGTACTAAACTTTGAACGTAAGTAAATTCTAGCAGTAATTTATTCAGCATATTTTTTATCAGTAGAAATTTATAGAATAAGGGATAACAAGGGTTGAATGAATAACAAATTAGCCATTTCCTCTGACTTTTCTTAACAAAGTCGTGGTTTTTATATAAATAGTAACAAGAAGCATTTTTAATGATAATTTATACTTTAGATTTTTCCACTATTCTTTTAATAATCTTGACATTTTGTTAATCAGGAAAGTTTTCTTCCTTAAGCTTTTCACGTCTTCTGTATTCATTTTGATTGAGGACGAAGGTAAAAATGAATGAATGAATTCATTTCGGGAGGTTTATTAGCGTGCGCAAAACATATTCAGCTTCTAATTAATAAGAAATAAGTTTTAGATTTAATAAAATGCAGTGTACCAATTTTCTGAAGAAGAAACTGATATCTGAACAAAAGAATGGGAGGCTAATTTCTTTCTTTTAATTTCGAAATCAGTTCATAAGTACGGAATCTGTCTTACCGAGAAAACTTTCTAAGAAACTCCAGTGGTCTTGAGGCAGAAATCTCTGTTCTAAAGTACTGATTAATCACTGTTAAAGAAACTAGAGACATATGGGGGAAACTTACTGGCTTTGTCTGACACTTAAGAGCAAATGACATTATCATGTAAGTACTTATCGTATCGTAACATGCTTTTAGATAATAATTTCATCCCTGAGATTTTAAAGTTTAAGAAAGGAACTTTTATTAATTGCAGTTTCATGTTTTAGATAGTGCACGCTGATAAATATGTTATTCATCTGCAATGTAGAACACTTTAGTGAGTATATTGTTATTGATAGCTATATTGTTAACAGATATAATGTTTTTTAGGTACGGGTTTTAGAAATTTAGGTGTACTTGGTTTCATAGAATAAAATACGTGGTGTTTATCTTTTAAGATGAGCACCTGTCATCTTAAAAGGAAGTGATCTTAAAAGTGAAGGATGTATAAAACGATTTTCGAGTAATATTAAACACTAAGGAACTATAATTGAGTATTTTTCATTACAAGCAATATCTTTCAAGAGGACCAGTTTTCTTTTAAAATTAGGTGTAAAACATATTTTCTAATGATGTGATTAGTATTCTATAAAATTGTTCCTTGGACTAGATTTATATTCCACTACAAAAGGAAAAGGTAAAGGTTTTGCAAAACATTTCAGCAATATGTATCTTTTCAAAATTTTAAACTGTTTTGACAGGTATTGTTTTTGTAGAAGCATTAACCATCAGACTGGATGCTTTAAATCGTAGTGAAATTAGATTTTTTTAAAGCAGGAGATATGAAAAATGAGCAATGCCTTCACGAGGACTCGGACTTGGATCTCTTGCATACGTGCCGAGTGTGCTACCGTTACACCACGAAAACATACTGGAATGAGGGAAGAAATGTCTTATAAAATCCCCCTTTTAAAATGCAACTGCTGATCAGGGGACACAAACGCCAAGTTATGGTAGTGACGAATTATTTTCCATACCATTTTTTTAAATTCAGACAAAACTGTAGAGTCACTATTCCCTCCGCCCCCCCCCTCCCGAAGCAGAAGAAGTGAAAAATGAGCAATGCATTCTCCAGGACTTGAACCTGGACCTCTTGAATGCGCACCGAGTGTGCTACCGTAACACCATGAATGCATACTGTAAGCAAAGAGAAACTAAACTGAAAAATGTATATAAACTTTGGCATAGACGGTCTCTGCATAAGGCTTTGGGATGAATAAGAATACTGAATGTGTACATGCTTGAATACTCTTACAGACCTAATTGCTGTCTGTTTAGAGATGATGACTCATTATATTCATTCGGATTAAATTCCGGCAGCAAAATATGTAATTCGGGATACTATATCTAAGACCACATATAATAATAAGCTCCCGAGTTAATTTCAAAATGAAACATTATTTAGAAAGCTTAGTTTTCAGATGGAGAATTTTAAATACATTTAACATTCCCATAGAAATTTATTACAATATTTTGCATTTATTTTGATTTAAATGCTTACTACTGAAAGTGATTTGATTCCCTTCCTGACTGATATTTAGTTGTAAATAGACAGATAAAGATCACTTAATTATGATGCATTCTAATAAATAAAAAGGCTGTTATTTTGTTACTATAAAAATGTTTATAGAATTTATGTAGAACATGTTAAATTGGAATCGAATCTCTAGGTTGCAAGGAAAGTTCCTTTCTTCTGCAAGGTAATTTTGTTTAATATTTAATTCGATTTCTGATAAAAATAATTCGAATTTGAAATTTTCCAACCCAGTTATGCTATTTTGTTTGTGTTTTTACATCTACTTCCGTCGACTCCCATCAGGATGCAAATTTGTCAATGTATACTCTACACAAATAAAAATCAAGTATCTCCCCTTTGAAATTAATATTTTAATTTTACTTGAGCATTTCTTCTGATTTTTCCTATAGGCTAACGAGTAAACAGAAAGGTTTATTTTAGACCTTCTTCTGAGTTGGTATCATTCTACTTAAAAGTTAAGCTGGCTCGTCTAACTGTTTTACATTTCCAGAAATTAGTATTTAGTGTAGTGAGGAACCTTACAGCTTGGTACAGGAACTTTAGCTTTCGGTGAAGTGGTGGTGTATTTAATTATGGCAAAGCACGCTAGGGCTATCTGCCTAAGGGGAGGGATGCCTTCGTGGAGGACTTTCTAAGGGAAACTGGCTCGTGTACACGTTACACATGAGGAAAACCACGAAAACGCCCATGCAGCCAGCCCGTTCGCGGGATTCGAACCCCGGACCGAACTACCAGTGTTCAGCGACTTTACCGCTCGGCCGCTGGTGGGCAGCTTTCGGTGAGACCGGAAGTTCTAGAGTTTGATAGAATTTGTTTTTCTAGCTTCGGCTTAGGGTTGTAAGTTAAACTGCACAATTTACTTATGAAAGCTAATTAAAATTAAAGGTAATTTCCATATATATAATTACTTCATACTGATAAATACACCAATAAGTTTATAAAAAGATATCTGTAGAAGAAACTAATACTCATTTGATAGACCTTGTAGTATTAACAGTATAGTATTTTTAAATTATTAGCTATATGACTAGTTTGATGACTATTAATGTAAGATAAAATTAAAGAAGTATGATTTACGTGAAAAGTTGATACAATATTTGAAACAAACAAAACATAGATTTCTAGTTCCAACACGAAAATAGTTCGAGGCAAAATTAAAGGATAACTTGACAAAAACCACTATTTTTCTGTCTGTGTGTTTGTGTAAAAGGAAATGCCATGAAACCTGACAAAAAATTTAATAGAAATGCGTTTTTTAATTTGCATATAATAGAGTTGAATAAGAAAATTATAAAAATAAACCTATATTCTAGTAAAAATAAAAAAGGGAAAATAAGAGGCCGTCCATTATGATTGCTAAGTCCAGTTTTTTAAATTATGCTTTAATTGTTATGCCTATTCACGAAGTACCATTTTAAAACTTTCTGAATAGTGGGGGCATTCATTCTCAATTTACTTATATTAAATAGTTTAATATTATTTGCTGAATGAAAGAAGAAAGCATTTTATACACTCGGTTAGCCAGCTCAAAACAGGTAACAGAAGTTAAGGAATTTCTTATATTCATTTCTATACCCACTTTGCTTTTCCAAACGATTTATTTGACTTTTATATCGATTCATTATTATTGTAGCAGATATTAAATTTTCAAACATTATTTTTTCTTCTTGAACATTTCTCCGCAAATGTAAAGCGGAAGCGAATATTAAAATTTTCTCTACTTCTCTTAAAATGAAGTCTTTCAAGGAGTCATATTACAGGACCAGAGAAAGAAATGCAAATAAACTTAGAGGTTCTATTGATTTTTCCTAGATCGAATTTCATATGCATTTTATGATGCTCATTGCAGCGAATAAAATACAGATTAAAAGAAAATTGTAGCCCATTAAATACAAGTAACGTTTATTTTAAAAGTGAATTATGAAGCTCTAGAAAGCAGTAATATAATTAACAAAAGTAACGAATAATCTACTGTATTAAAATGATTACAATTTGAAATAATTCAGTTGCGAGCGATTTGTCTGATTTGCATGAAAGTAGATGTTTTCGTTCAAGAATTACTTAAGGTTATCGTCGTTCTTTAAATAAATAGGGGTTTTATTCCTTGACTGCAGTTTTCAAATATACATTCGAAATTATGAGAACTGGAATCTTGGAAAATGAAATAATGCTTTCAATTGCTATCAGTAATAATAATTTATAACCCTTTGTCTGAGCTATATATGTCATTTTGAGTACTTAAATGACCGATTCTTCTTATGGCTTCTGTCTTCAAGGAAAGTATTTGTAGTGCAGTTCCGTTTGAAATATAAATAATTACTACCTATTGTATTAGACACCTTCGAAGTGGCATTCACAAGTACAGGTACAAGTAGGGTGGATCATCAGAAATTCATCCTTGATAGTATAGATGTAATCCCGCAGCACTTGTTGTTAATCTTCAACCAAATATTGTTTGAGAACGCCGTCCAGGACGGTCGGAGGGTCTCTCATATGTCTTCTCTTGCCATACAATCATTCGAAAGAATTTTCGGCTCCCCGTGTATTATAAGCTCCCCATGCCGCGTAGATACAACACATTTTACAAAACCCCAGTATTTTTCTGGGATTTGATTTCGAGTCCAACTATACAACAATCGAGAGCACTAACTACTGTGCCCGATAAAAGAATTTCAAGCCTGTTCCCTGAAATGTCTTTCTCTCAAAATGTGACTTCGTGACTGAAATGGTTTGAAGAGAATTCATTCCGTTTGTTCTATAACATGAACTAGGCTTTTACGTAAAATGACCTTTCGTACAGATTTTCCCAAAAATTCGCTAATGCTCTCTAAAAATAAAATGCAGTTATTGCAGGATTGACGTATTGGTCATGAATTTTCCGTGAACTTTCCGAAAGGAGAGAGATATAGGTTGTTTCAAAGTGAATATACAAATAGCACAGACAAATGAACTGTTTTGATATGCATGTAAATGTACACTGCGAAAAGAAAGGGCGAAGACAGTTCTATATATCCCGTTTTACTGGGCCGATTGACAAAATTCAAATTGCGTTTCTTACGTCTCCAAAACGCGACTTAGGATATATACTAGATGTATATGTAACATTGCTCTAACATAGGTTATTTTAATACAAAATCGGACTTTTTCTGAAATAACAGACGAAGTGTTTTTCCATATTTCGATTCTACGATTCCAATTATGCCTAGATATTAAATTTTGTAAAATAATTCACTTGACAAACTTCTTAATATATGGCAATCAAATTTCCTTTCCCTTCTTCCATTATGCCGGAGCGGAAAAAAAGGGCACCTCGTTCCTATCTTTGTGCATAAGCGGAAAAAAAAACACGTCGTTTTCTACTTCCAAATAATGTCAGCAAACTGTCTCAACCACATTTTATTTTTTATCGCTTTCAACAAATATGCCAAATTTCAAAACTCGAAAATATATAAATTCACGTATATCTTCGGAAATTTTAAATAAAAATCTGTAATTTTTTGCAGGTATGCTTAGAAATACGTATACTTTAAGAAATTAAGATATATTATAAGGTGGAAATTTTATAGATTATAATTAAATTTTTTTTGAAAAATTTATAAAAATTATTTAAAAATACAAATTTTAAAATTAAATCATAAAATTGAGTGAATTATATTTGGAATGAACCTGAATTTTGAAATGTGAAAGGAAGAATCAAATAAGTTCAATAAAAAGAAGAGAGGTTATGATGTTGGGAGGCCCCAACTTGTCAGCAACAGTAGTAGTGACTGCTATGAACTGGAAATTACACAGACTCTTAAGAAGGGTTTAACTCCCTTTTTATTTCACTTTAGAAATCACAGCTGCGTTCACTTGACGCTCACAAACTACGCCGACCCGGCGGTTGAACAAAATAGACAAAAAATGCAACTAAAATTAAATGACAGAATGAATAAATAACGAAGTCACTACCTACGAGGCTCTATAATCGTAACTAACTTAACCGCGTTCTAAGATACAGCTGAGATTCAGAAAACTTTCTGATTAAGAATTTGAAAGATTCAACGAACTGTCGAAATAGGCACAGAGGCCGAAACGCGCGGTTCTTAAACTTTCTACCAAGCAACCTTCACGCTCGTGATTCAAGAAGCACACTTACAATCTCGTTTCCCTTCTATTTAACTCAATTTACTTCTGCTAAAATTTGAATATTCTGCGCGTTCTACTATATTTTACATACTCTGGCATTGGCAATTCTAAGGGAAAGTAAAGGCTTGACAGGAAAGATAGCTTAAACTTAAAATAAATGTTAGTTAAAATAAATATAAACCCTACAAGGTTAATAAATATATACCAAACTCAATTAACATTGACTAGCTAAAATTTTGAGAGCTAATTTTTTAAAAACTACTAGTGTGAAATTTACAAAACTTGGTAGTTTGGCGTAATTTGAGTCGCAGAATTGAAATAAGGAAAAAAATTGTTATGTTATTTCAGAAAAAATCCGAAATACCAATATTAGATCAATGCTATATATAAATCTAATACATATCCTAAGTCGCGCTTTCAAGAAATGAAAAACGCAAATTAAATTTCGTCAATCGGCCCAGCAGAACGGGAGTTATAGAACTGTCCCATTTTTCCCCTCAGTATACAATATCTCTTTTGAATGTTTTAGCATACTGTTAGTGTTAATTCTCAGTTTTCAGCATTAACTTCAGTATTACTGCTTCTAGTAATTTCACTGATATAAGAACCGAAATAATTTTTCTACACACTTCGCTAAAACTACTTGCTTAACTTCAATAGTTGGCAGTACTTATGGGACGCGACTTATCCTAAATAGCTCTTAGTTGCAGCATCGAGCTTTCGATGCTACAACTTTAGCTCCACTTGGAAAAAATATTCAATCCTATAATGCTTTAAAATCCAAACATAGAGGTGTTCGCTGTGCACCATTGAAAGTAGCCATTTACAAAGCGTATTCATTCGCTAAACTTTTCTTATCCTTACATCATGTACTCTTTTCACCTGGTAATTTGTATGGCTCTTTTGAAATATTCTGCTATCATTAATTTGAATTTATTTTTCCCTTAGATTATTGAACGAACCGTTATGTACAAAGAACACCTGACAGTCTTTACATCAGACACTAAAGTTTTATCCTTTTCAATTGAGTGGAATTTGTGTTTTTATTATTATTAACTATTTCAGGTCTGAAAAGCATCATCTGAAAACCCCTACAATGAAAATCAGAAACATAAAGCGTACTTGTTTCAAAGATGACTCATTTTCTCATACTCTCCAGGGATAAAAGCACGTAACGGTAGCATCCCTTGAGAAATTGCCTGTGGTTTAGCCATTCTATCCTTGCTGTGTTAAAACATGCATTTATTGATTAAAATATTTCAAAGGTTTCTAATCTGTATTGCATCGTGTAGCTTTAAATCCGGATAATAGAATCGTGAGGGGAAAACATGCGCATCGTTTACTGAAAATCCACTGTATAGATGACATTAAGGGTGGTAAATCTATTCCTAACTAATGAGAGGTATAACCTATTTCTCCTACGCAGAATTCTTCACACATTTGCCGATTCTAGCAAAGGATAAATCAAAAGCAACGAATACATTCCGTAGAGATTCTAATAATTTCCTTCTTTCACAAAATTACGGTAGAAGTGTAAGGATCTTAAGTTTTACTAACGTTTATTTTATTTTAAATCTTTACTATCACTTCTTATTTTCTACTTCCGGCTAGAATTAAAAGCTTTAAATTATTTATGCAAATTTGTCTGGCGAACGCCAAGTACTTAAGTTGTGGCTTTTTGCCAAGCAAGAGAGAGGAAGGAGTTAGTAGAAGCAGGCCGCTTGCCTTAGCAGTTTTACTCGGTTGCTGGTTGCCTTCCAGACCAAAATTATTAATCCTCTTAATAATTTTAAACGTATTGTAGTATTAACAGTTCTCTGTACTACATACGGCTTCCTGTTAATATACGGCCAATCTTCCACGTAGGCCCTTGTTTGTTATTCCAAAGTTAAGTTAGAGTTTAGTTAATATTTTTATATTCTTACGTTCAGACCACAAGTGGTTGGTCTCTGTATTCCGAAGTCCGGAAATTATTGTAAAGAGTGAAAAATAAAGGGTTTCGTATACCCTTCCTGTGTATCTTGTCTACTTCCCACATTTATTGAACATAGCTTTAGTAAGTTCCCTGTTCCGAGTCAGGTTCTTGAATGTTCCCCAAGCAAGTAAGGCGGAAAACAGAACCTGATAGTGGCGCCCGACGAAGAAGAATAACCATGGCCGAGTTTCAAGAAGAACCTGTGCTGCCTGCAGAAGCGGCTCAGAATTCAGAAATGCCAGCTGCCGCCCTGGAAGGATTTGGTTACATCGTCCAGATCATGCGCGCAGCGATGAAACCAGAAGCAACATTTAATGGAAACTCACCGGTAACCAGTTTTTTGGAAAAACTAGAGGACCACTTCATGATGTATCCCGTGCACGAGTTCCAGAAAGTTACCTTAGCTACCAGCGCTTTGAGGGGCCAAGCGCTTAATTGGTTCAAATGTATAGGCAGAAGTATCTTGGGTCAAGCAGGAAGTCCCACCTATACTTACGAAAATTTCAAGACTGCCCTAGTAAAAGCCTTCCCTGTCGTAAGGGATCGTGCGAAATTAGAAACGGAACTTTTCAGCATATATCAGCAAAGAATCGAAAATCTTTCCACCTCTATTTTAAGAAAAATTCACGTCTTCAAACTCTTGTATGGAAACCGTCCGGATCCTGAGATAATTCAAGTGATTTTGCCGAGGTTACTTCCCCAAGTACAAGATTTTATTGAATTAAGGAATCCGACTACACTGGAAAATTTATTTGAGCTAGCAATCTAGTTTGAAAGTAGAAGAACGGCGGACATTGAAAGAAGACGCCAATATCAACAACGAAACCAATTTGGTGAGCCAAGACCACAGCAAAGTCAAGCACACGGCTACGGAAGCAAAGCGAATCAGTGGCCAAGGAAACCCGAGCATCCAAAATCAGGCGGCGAACGTCGACAGTTCAATAGCAATCCAGGAAAAAAGTCTCAAGGCCAGTGGAAAAAGAAGGAAAGCATGGAGAGAAAAAAAGATTTAAAGTAAAACGGATTTCTGCTGACGGGAGGGTGCGGAAATCCGAAAGCCAAGAAAACCCCTCTTCCTTCAAGTTAAATACAGTAATGGTGAAAAATTTGACTCTTCCGAAGATTGAAGTGTTGGTGAATAACATCCCAGCCACCGCACTCCTGGATACAGGCGCGCAGTGTTCCTGTGTGGCAGAAGATTTTTTTAGGAAGTATTTTCGGAAATACCGCATATATAATTCGGATAATATGACAGTGTTAGCTGCGCAAGGAGAAAGATGTAAGTGCATAGGTAAATTACCGCTATACGTTCGTATCAAGGAAGAACAAGTAGAGGTTATGTTTTCTATAGTAAAGAATCTGCAAGCACACATTATCTTAGGAATAGATTTTCTTTCAGAGGCAGAAGCAACGCTGGATTTTAATGAAGAGTCCCTTAAGCTGACGATGAAACCAGTTCGAGAAGAAAAAACGGAACCTTAACCACCTGCCTAAGGAAGAGCAACAAAGAATCCGACAAGTGGTAAGTGAATTTGCTTCGTTGTTTAGTGATATTCCAGGATTTACTCAAGTTACTAACCATAGTATCGACACCGGAGATTCACTGCCAGTTCGCCACAAACCATACCGATATGATAAGAATAAAGAAAAAATTATAGAATGGCACATTAGCGATATGCTACGTAAAAAGATCATAACGCCCATCTCAAGTCGTTATGCTAGCCCGGTGGTTTTCTGTAAGAAAAACAATGACTATCCATTAACACATCCAAAAAGGTGGCGTTTCGTGATTGACTATCGTAAATTAAACTCCATAACTAAATATCCGGTATATCCGTTACCCATTATTGAAGAAATTCTAAGGAACATAACGTCTACCAAATACATGTCGACTTCTGGTTATTTTCAAATAGGAGTTAGACCGGAGGACGTGCCTAAGACTGCTTTTATAACCAAGTCTGGCACTTATGCATTCCTGCGTATGCCGTTTGGCCTTTCAGGGGCACCGGCAACATTTCAGCGATGTATGGACATGGTGCTAAGGCCTGTTCTTGGAAAGTCCACATTTATCTATTTAGACGATATCATTATTACTGGTGATAATCTGGACCAACATGTACAGGATTTAAGACAGCTGTTTTCATTATTAAATGAGGCCGGTCTAAAAGATAATGTCGAAAAGTGCAAATTTGCAGCCCCTGAATTAAAATACTTAGGTTACAAACTATCTCAGAAAGGAATAGAGACAGACGAATCAAAAATAATCGCTGTGCAAAAGTATCCGCCACCAATTACGGTGAAGAAGCTCTCTTCTTTTCTAGGACTTTGTTCATATTATAGGTCCTTTATAAAAGATTTTGCAGCTATTGCTGAACCATTGTTAAAATTAAAAAGGAAAAAGGCAAGATTCTCGTGGACGGCCGAAGCCAATAGTGCTTTCGAAAAATTAAAGCAAGCATTAACGCAAGCCCCTGTTTTGAAATTTCCTGAAAACGATGAGAATTTAGAAATTTCAGCGGATGCTTCGGATTATGCGGTAGGAGCGGTACGTTCGCAAAATCAGCAGCCCGTGGCATTTTTTAGTCGAACTTTAAATCAAACACAAAGAAATTATTCCGCGACTGAGAGAGATGCACTTGCAGTTCTGTTAGCAGTGCAAAAGTTCCGAGTCTATTTTGGAAGAGCGCCAATAACAGTGTATTCTGATCATGCGGCGGTAACTAGATTGTACTCAGGGAAAAACTTATCCCCAAGGTTAATAAGATGGGCACTCAAGCTACAAGAATATAATCTGGTAATCAAGCATACCCCCAGAAAGGAAAATATCGTAGCAGATGCCCTATCCAGAATAAAAATAGATGAAGAAGGTAATACTGTAAAGGTGGCAAAGCTCACAGCATGTACAATAAATTCCCGAGAAACTGTAATAACCGAACTGGGTAAGGATCCTGAATTTAGGAACATTTATGAGTATTTATAGGATCCTGAAAATTTTAGCCACCAAGATATTGTGGCGATAAGAAGTAGGGCGGCCCATTACGAACTAATAGATGGTCTATTATTTTATACAAAAACTACGAATTCCAACAACGAATTTCGACATGTTATCCCAGCTAGTCTTAGATTACATATCCTGCAGGAGCTCCATGACAGCCCTTTAGCTTCTCATGCTGGTATTCGGAAAACTATCCAACGCGTACGCGAGGCAGTCTATTTTCCTGAACTGCAAAAGTTAACAAGGGCGTATGTCCAGTCCGGCGCAACATGTCAAGCAGTTAATTATATTAATTTCCGCCCGGCCGGGTTTCTAAATAGTATTAAATTCGAATTTCCAAATGAAATAATTGGCATCGATTTATTGGGCCCTTTCCCAAAAAGTCAGTTAAAATTCGCTATCTCCTTGTTATGGTTGATCATTTTAGTAAACGGACCGAAATTGTTCCCTTAAAACGAGCCTCCGCGAAATTAGTTACTGATTCTATTTTAAATAAATATATTTTAAAATACGGGGCGCCCCTAAAAGTTATATCGGATAATGGTCCTCAATTTGTAAGTAATATATTTGAAGACATGTGCCAAAAACTGGGCATACGTCATTTAAAAATGGTCCCGTATCGTCCGCAATCAAATATACCGGAACGGGTCAATAGAAATATAATGAAAATTATCCTTAGTTATGTTAAAAATTTTCATAAAAGCTGGGATAACTATGTCAATGAATTTGCTTTCGCCCTTAGGACCGCAAAACATGATACAACGGGCAAAACTCCTGCTGAGTTATTTTTAGGCAGAAAGATTATAACGCCGTTAGATAAATTATTTTATGTTCAACAAAGAGCCCCAGATTTTAAAATGGGTGATATAGAAAAATTAATTAAGGAAGCAAAAAAGAACACTGAAGTAGCACAAAGAAAACAGAAGCTCTATTATGATATGAAACGACGGGGAGTAACTTATAAAGTAGGAGATGAAGTATTAAAAATTAAGCATTCACTTTCTTCAGCACCAGAAGATAAAACCGCCAAATTTTTTCCACGATTTGAAGGACCATATGTCATAGAAAAAATAACTCACGCTGTAGTGGTGTTAAAAGCCAGGAATGGTGAAACATGCTCCGCAAACATTGACCAAATAAAACCATACTATGACCGTAATAAAATGCAAATATTTAAAGATCTTTTGCAGGATCCGTCACGGCAGGCACTGCAGGCACAAGCTCCAGAGGTGGAACAAGGACAAGCCATTAGGAGGCAGGAGCAATGGAAAAGAAAGTTTCCCCGTTGGAAAATTGAAGGTAAGAAGAAAAAGAAGCCGTTCCACCGACCACAAAAGAGAGCGCACGACTACCCCCAGAATGAAGAAGGGAGAATTACGACGAATGCAAAGAGAGCCAGGAGAAATAACGGCAACTATAACCCGGCTCCCAAACGGAAGATCTACTCATCGGAGAGGACTCTACGCAGCAAATGTCGCCGAATTGCGGAAGGACCACCACCGGCGGAGGAGTTGAGTTGAGTTGAGAGCAGAATCTGGACACCCGTGCGGCTTACTAAGACTATTCGGGTCTAGTCCAGGTTCCGCAACTATCCGGGGCTACACCTCATGGGGCCTATAAGGGCATACATTGGTCCTGTATACATGCTTACATAGTTCATAATATATGCTTACATAGTTACATAGTTCATAGTACATGCTTATATACAAGTAGTTCATAATACATAGATCTTTCATAATACTTGCTTACATAGTTCATACATATACATGCTTACATACGTAGTTCATACATATACATGCTTACATAGTACATAATATATTGAGCCTGTTACATAATACATACATATAGTTCATAATAATTTTCATTGGCCATAGTACATACATGTTTCATAATATATTGAGCCTGTTACATAATACATACATAGTAGTTCATAATAATTTTCATTGGTCATAGTACATACATGTTTCAGAATATATACAATAAAAATAAAAATAATAATAATAATAAATAAATAAATAAATAAATAAAAAGATAGAAGAGAGAGAAGAGAGATTGACAGGGAACTACTCCACACTGCACAAATCTGTTCCCAATTCCTCCAGTTTCTGCACTATCTTGCATATTTTGATGCGAAATGCTGGCTGTTTGATCAGATAACGTTTATGAGAAGTTGCCTGTTCCGGAAGCTGCACATGCCACTGTGAGGTTAGAGGGCATTGGGTCAATTAATGGTGTGGTTTACCAATGCCTCCACAGACACAACTTTCGGTATTTGCAATTCCTCTCTCATAGTTATAGGAGGGGAAAGGCCCGTGGCCCGTCACAAATCTCGTTATTTGTGGGGATGACTCGAGACGATCGAGCGAAACTTTGTGGTAATATTCATAGGTCTTCCTGCTTTGTTCGGTAGAGTCCCATTCCCATTGCCACTGGTGCTGAGCTGCTGTCCTTGTCACTTTTTTAAGGTGAGACCACGGGAGTTTGGTAATTACGCATTGTGCATCTATATTGTGAGCTGCTTCTTTTGCTAGCCTGTCGGCTTCCTCATTACCTTGAATGCCGGCATGTGCCTTTATCCAAGATATGAGGATATTCATTGTCGACGAACGCTCCTTCAGCGTGTCCTGAATCTCCGCTATGATAGGAGAAGGATGTCTGGGATTTCGTAAGGCATATATGACCGAGAGGCTGTCTGTAAGAATATTAACAGTGGATCCTACTGGGGGGCTTGTTAACTCGATAGCTTTACGAATCGCAATTGCTTCAACCTGGAAAACTGAATTATTCTGTCGCATATGACCTTTCCATGTTATCAGCGTTTCCTTGTTCTTAGTTACTATAAGGCCACAGCCTACTTGTCCGTCAACTTTTGAACCATCCGTATAAACGTAATAATGATCCTTTATGTCAGAGTCATCTTTCCATGATGTGTGGGCCGAGACTCCTTTTCCGTAGTTAGACGAATGAATGACATTTACTGGCCTTATTGTTTCATGGAGGCTGTGCTGAGAGGTGGTGTGTGCTACAATCCCTTTTCCATGGTGTGAGGGATGGGTTGCATTTATGAGACGTTTTGTTTCATACTCCTCTGGGTCATAGCATAGCGGTCCAAAAGTAGTGCAGAGATGTAATTGGAGAACAGTCGTTACTGCTGCTTCTTGTGCTGCTCTAATATGTAATGGCAAAAGTCCCGCCAGTATTGTGGCTGCCGCTGTCGATGTTGTACGGTATCCTTTTGTAATAGCCAGAGCCAAGGGGCGTTGTATACTACTAAGCAATTTCCTTTTCCTTTCGTTCATTGGAGGAAAAGCCACCGGCGGAGGAAAAGATACAAGGAAAATTTGAACGGCCAGCAACGAGGTCCAAGCAGGAACGGGAGAGAAGTGCCCCGGTTCCGCCAAGACCAGCGGCCATCAAACGGCCAAGACCACAGGCAGAGGCGAAAAAGAAGATATTCAAGGGTGACCGAACTGGAAGGAAAAGAAAGCTCCTAAAGGAAGGAACTGAAGGGCGAGCCCGCACAAGAAGGAGGATAAATCAAACACGAATCTTAGCTACCTTCCAGGACTGGGCAGAGAAAAGAATGTCCGAATATCACAAAGATAAGTAAAATTTTATGTTACTTTTCAAACTTAAGTTAATCTTTCATTCTTACTGCAAGTGGCAGATTTCAAGACGTTTTACCTCATGTGAGGTCTACCTTTATCGCTAAAAAGGCGAGAAATGAGTTGTTACCTAGTTTGGTATTATGTTTTTCAATTACTCGCCAGTGTATAATTTGATGTATAATAGGAATGTGTAAATACTTGAATATTGTAAAAGTTATTGTATAAATTTTATTTAAAACACTCTGGCAAGAAAGAAGTTTTAGTCTGAAAGACTTTTGAAATGTAGTACTTCAATGTAGAAGAATTGGCACTTGCTTGGAAAAGAATAGAAGTTAACAATGTACTACTAATGTATGTTTTAAATTGCGTAAAATTAACGACATGTTAATATGTTCTTATATACAATGTGAACTGTTATTTTAAATGTTAAGAAATACTGTGATATGGTAAAAGTGAAAGTAATGCCAAAAATTTTAAACTTATTCGTGTGACTGAAAAAAAAAGAGAAAAGTATTGTGAATATGTGTTAAAGGTTGAATGAATGTAGTTAGGCTCTCTGACGTTACACTTCAGAGTTAGCCACTTTCAGAATAGTACCTCAGGGTTTAGAGTTGAAGATAAGGTGTGTTACGAGGTCTTGTTACGTTGAATTTTAACACGTTAGTGTTTTGATTGTAGGCGGCAGTGTTGAACACTGGTACATAAACACATTCGTGTTCGGTTTTTTCTTTTACAACACATGTCAGAGAGCACGGGGAGAGATAATTAAATAAAAGTCATGAATGAAATAAGAATGTTAGGAGAAATATAAATTTTCATGTGACTTGCCATTTAATTGTGTAACATTTCATTAAACTAATTTTCCTTCCAGATCTCTGGAAGGAACCAGATTTGAACTAAAAGCTCCTGTTTAGATGCAGTACAGATGAAAAGTAATTGTCCATGGAGTTGATGATGTAAAAAGAAATTTTTTTAAAAAATTTCTAGTTTCTAGTGAGAAATGTTTGTAAAAGATTGGCCTCGCGTTAGATTCTAGAGCTAAAAGTTTTCAACAAGGTCGTTTTAGACCTCAATTTCAAACTAATTAACTCTGGCGGGAAGTATGTAAGGATCTTAAGTTTTACTAACGTTTATTTTATTTTAAATCTTTACTATCACTTCTTATTTTCTACTTCCGGCCAGAATTAAAAGCTTTAACTTATTTATGCAAATTTGTTTGTCGAACGCCAAGTACTTAAGTTGTGGCTTTTTGCCAAGCAAGAGAGAGGAAGGTGTTAGTAGAAGCAGGCCGCTTGCCTTAGCAGTTTTACTCGGTTGCCTTCCAGGCCAGAGGTTTAATCCTCTTAATAATTTTAAACGTATTGTAGTGTTAACAGTTCTCTGTACTACATACGGCTTCCTGTTAATATACGGCCAATCTTCCACGTAGGCCCTTGTTTGTTATTCCAAAGTTAAGTTAGAGTTTAGTTAATATTTTTATATTCTTACGTTCAGACCACAAGTGGTTGGTCTCTGTATTCCGAAGTCCGGAAATTATTGTAAAGAGTGAAAAATAAAGGGTTTCGTATACCCTTCCTGTGTATCTTGTCTACTTCCCACATTTATTGAACATAGCTTTAGTAAGCTCTCTATTCCGAGTCAGGTTCTTGAATGTTCCCCAAGCAAGTAAGGCGGAACATTGAACCTGATAGAAGAAGGTGTTTAATAGAAATTTAAATTGCTTAATAACTCATTGAAAAAATATTTTAGTTAAAAATAACAAATCTCTACGGATATCCACGTAATAAAACCAAAACCCAAAGACCCTGAATTATGTTCATAATAATTGCTAATTTCAACACTGATATCTTTTAATTGAAACTTGTAGAACTCAGTAGCCCCAATAGTATCGTTTCTTTTGTGCATGCAAATAGAGAATTTTAGGAATTAGTCGAAGGTTAATTTTCGCTGTTCATATATGAGTTTTATGCGCATAAGTCATTACTCGGAAATGAAATATTTACATAATGAATAACAGTATGATATTAAGTAATGAACATAATCCTGTAAACAGAAACTTATTTTTATTGCTTAAGTGCTAATGAAATTTAATTGTAATTTATTTATCATTTATATTTTAAGCATTAGCAGCCTGAAATATCTGTAGTACACCTGTTTATTTTTTTGGGGAAAAATTTCTGTTATGTTTCTCACTTTCATAAAATATTTCGCTTTAAATTTTTTTCAGGTTCTAATTTTCTGATGTTATTCACTTTGCACCATTTCTTTTTACAAGTAAGTTTTCAAGAACCATTTCTTTTCACAAGTTCTGAAAAACAAGAAGGAAAAATTCGAAGACCTTAATCTTTAAAAGTAGAAGAAAGGATAGTGAACATTCAAATAATGTAGTCGAACTATTTAATTTTCCTATGGTAATTTGGAGAAATCTTATAGAAGACTTTGCTTCCAAAGCATCCGATTTCTTCAGATCGTTCGGCTTTGTTTTTCAAACTCTATGCGGTACTGTATTACGGTTTTCGTTTTCTTTCATAAGGAATATTGGACCGAGTTTCATTTACATTTCATCTTTCCTTTTTTAAAGAATCCTAGTAGTTTTCTCTTCGACTGGCGTTTAAGTCTGTCTTGTTGGGCCCAATAACCTTAGATCTTGCTTTAGGATATTATTCTTGTTCAAGTTCTGTAGGAAAATTTCTTTAAATTGAAATCCCGAAATCTAAATCTAGAAATTTAATTTAGTGTAATGTGCACACTGAATTTCGAATCTTATTTCTTTAAGAGTACAGGGGATAGAAAAACTGCTCAAAATTGTTGGCTCATGATTAAATAATTTCTTTTCTCCAGAATGGTAATTTCTTAGAGAAATCAGTTCTTGTTTTATGTGTCTCTCCATTTGTAAGATTAATTTAAATATTCAATATATATCTTCTTGTAAATTAAGTTCATTTCTTTGAACAATCTGAAAAAAAAAACTATCGCTGAAATAAGTTACTTATAAGTGAATCAGAGAAGAGGCAAAAATTATTATTATTATTATTATTATTGAAACGGAAAACGGAAAAAATAACTGTTTATATGTCGGGAATCGAACAATGGGTCTTTCAAGTACTAACGGGATGGACTAACTATTATACCAGAAAACCAACTATTAACTATTATGCCCGAAAGAATGTCTTTAATCTATTATATCCCCTCACCATTTACACTTAAAGAATGACAGAAATATAGGAAGAGATCGAGTCGACTAAATATATGTGATGATGAATTAGAATTTACCACAGTTAAGTTCTGGGCAACTATTGAGACTAATACGCTTTTTTATAGTGTAGAGACATTAGGTTATTTTGAAGTAGGAGAGATGAAAAATGAGCAACGCCTTCGCCGCCACTCGCCACGGGTCTCTCGAATACGTGCCGAGCTTGCTGACCACTTCACAACGAAGGTATGTTGAGAAGGAGGGAGAAATACATTTTATTAGGTAAAAACATAGAAAATAAACTGCAACTCACCCGGAAGAGATCTCTAATTCATTACAGCTAACTAACTCTACTTAATTTTTATATATATGTATGTAAGATTAAAAAAATGCAGATCAAAAACATAATTTAAAATGCATCTTAATTGCTCATTTTTAATTTGGGTACTTTGTATCTAGTAATAACTTTCTCTAAACTGCGTCATATCAGAAAACGTATTCCGCATTATGTCATCTTGAAACCACTGAATTGCTTAGAAATTGTAGCCAATCAGATTAACGAAATATTTTACTATAAATATCGTGGCAATCCTACTCCCTCCATCTTCTCTGCCTATGCTTGCTGGTTGAAGCACGTCTTTTACTTTTCTGCTTTGTTTAAAAATGTAATGCGCCATCATCAAAATTGTGGGGTGCAAATTGGCCCCCGTTGTGAAGTGCAACAAATAATAAAGATATATTTGGAATATCAAGTGATTTTGTAATTTTTCAAAAGTCCCGACTGCCAAAATATGATATATATATATATATACATATACATAACGAAACATAATAAACGGCTAAAAATTAGAAGTAAAGTTTTATACCCGTCCACCCCTATAGCTGCAGGTTTGAAATAAAATGGACTTAAAGCAGCTAAAGTCAAAAGTAAATTGGAGTTAAAGCAAGGCAATTCCTCAGCAATATTAATAATTTAAACCGTGTATAAGGGGTTTAACACAATATCTACAATAAATCCAGATTAAAATAAGAATTCATAGTAGTACAAACTCTAAAAGTAAAAGTGAAAGTGGAAAAGGTAAAAAAATATACAAGATAATAAAAATGTAAAAATATAAATTAATCTCCTTTTACTGTATTTCGCTCTCCTGGTTCATTTGAGATCAAACACCAGAAAATGAATCTATTAAATTTTCATTTAAGACATTATAATTCATATAAAAGCTAAAAATCGAATCTCAAATGTACTAGGATTTTCCCTACACGCCTTCGAAACACTTTTAATACCAAGAAAACAAAAAACTTTTCATAAAGATTCTTTAAATAATAAAATCAAATCTGAACCCTTATCAGCTAAATATGGCGGCGTGAGAAACTTCTAAAAGATGCTCTCTTTCGGAAGTTAAATTGTGCAAATTCAATTGCAAACAAAATAAACTGATTAATTATTGCTGCGAACTAATTTGCAATATCATTCATTTCAGAAAACATAAAAAAATAAAGGGCAAGCATGTAAATACAAGAAAAAATAATACAATCCTAAAATTTTATCTTAAAAACTTTAAAAAAATTTTAAAAATAAATTTTAATTTGCATAAAGTGAATACTTGTTCAGCGGGCAGGAGACGGATCTTTTCAAGGGGAAGTTGCCCAAAACCTAACTCTTCAATTACCCAATTTGTGTTTCGTCATCTGTATAGGTATGGGTTAAGAAATACACAAAAACAAGAATTGTGATATGTTAAAATCAGGAATTTAATAGTTAAGGAATTTTCGAGAACTTTAGAAAACAAATCCACTATACGAAAAACATTATTATAAATTAAAAGTACATACCCAAAGTAATTTAGAATCCTAAATAGGTACTTCCTCGACACGAATTAATCACTAAAATTAGAACTTTAACTAAATACTGGCTAAAGGTAAGGAAAAGGTAGAAAAAGTTAAAAATCTGAATGAAATATGATTTGTGCTTTAGTAGCAGGAAAATGATGTTGACAGTTTTTGAAAATATTGCTGAACTGAATATTGTCATAGTTCGGATGCAGGAAATTGATTTTTCAGTAATATTTATTTTACCTGTTAGTGGTAGAGAATTTAAATTTGCAAAAATTAAAAATGAGGTCTTTGATTATATTGTGTTCTTTGAATTGCAATTTAACAAAATTAAATAGTTTCATTAAAAATTTGTGTTTACAAGTATGTAACGAAGTAATGATATTTTTGGTGAAATTTGCAGTTAGAAAGAAATTCTTAATTTTATCATTTAACTTTGTAGTACCTATTGCAGACAAATATATTGCTGTTTATTACCTGCATCGTATTGTTTTTTTAATGGATAATTTAAAATGACAGTAAGTGGAAATTTCAGAATTTAATTTTAAGTGTTGGTTGAAGGTAGTCTATATGGTTAAGGCGTTTTGAATTTAGCATGTAGAGTGACTCTTGAAAAATTATTTCTTTCCAGTCAGGAACTATATCCAAAATTTGAATACTAATGTTGCTGAAATCATGTATTTTAAAATGTTCTCTGTGTTGCTGAAATCATGTATTTGAAAATGTTCTAACTCTGCTGTGTTAGGTGTGATAAAATTATTAGCAGTAGCGAATTTTTTAATATGTGCTCTGTAGTTGTTAATTCTAATATTAAGAGTATTTTTGGTATTTCCTTCATATTTAAGGTTCCAAGTACTACATGTGATAAGATATTTGCAATAACCTATATGTTTCTCAAAAGGGAAGTTGTTTTGTGGTTTTGTTATTATAAGGCACAGTGTAAGTCACATTTAACAGGGTAAGTCATTTGCTAGAATTACTTTGCTAGAATGACGTTTATGGAAATTTATGTGATTGATACGAGCCATTGTAAAAGTAAAGAGGGAGCTAATTTAGAGTACAGTAAATTTTTGGAGAGGAAAATTTTAAAAAACTGAGAACTTAAATGGTATTGCTAATTTAATTCGCTCAAATCTATGTGAATATTTAAATAGAACTATTTTAAAGAGAACTATTGTAAATTAAAATAGAAAAATAATGTAAATAAAAAATTATTAAATGCACACAAAAAAACTTAACATTTTTTTAAAAAATAATTACTAAATAAAAAAACTTAATTGCACAAATTTAATGCTAAAAAAAGAAAAAGACCCTAAATAAAATAGAAGAAAAATTAATATACTATTAGAACATGAAAACTGCAGTAACTTATATGAAATGAGATTTTCCAAACTTAAGTTGCTTTATATGAATGAGATTATAATATTGTATATATATATATTACAGCTAGCTACTTATATTTAAGGGGAATTGGAACCCCAAAATCTTCAAAAAATTGTGATTTCGGATTTTTGCATTTTCAAATTCTCTACACTTTTATCTTTCTAAAAATATCATTCTTTAATCTCTATGAAAATTAGAACTGTAAAAAAATCTAGTTTTAATTTGTCATCTCTGCTTTGATCAATGAGGATTTTTACATAAAAACGCGTTTTTCTCCAAACGTGATTTTTTTATACTCGATGTACCTTTTCTCAGGAACTACTGCTGACAGGTATCTAAACATTTTATGGCTTATTTATTAGGTTCCCTAGTATTTACTGAAATGAGCTTTTTGTAATAAACTTAGAAAACAATTTTTTTAAATTTTGTTTGTGTGAGAAAAGTGCTAAATTTTACAATGCCTAACAAAATATCCTGTAATTTACTCTAAAATTCAAAATGTTTCAAAAGCTCATTTCAGTATAATCAAATAGGTATAATTACAGAAAAAAATTCAAGCTTGTATCTACAGCAGATTTTGAGGAAAGGTACATCGAAAATGGCCAATTTAACATTGTCGGTATACGGGTTTCTGATACCCCTTAATCTACTTCTATTACATATGTGTAAGTTAAAAATATGTAAATTAAAATTATAACTTTAATTAGCAATAGCTTCTTAATTCCTGATTTTAATTTGGATATTTCTCCTTCTCTGTTCTAAAAATAATTGTAACTATTTCTGGACTGCAGTATTTTTAGATCAATACATATCATTTGACTTATATAACGCTGATGACATAGCTCATTCGGAACGTAAAATTTCGATAATCAAAATCATCATGTTATCTGAATCCAATAAGTATTTTTCTTTGAAAGCCTATAATATCTTGCTTTGCGCCGAAGCATGTTCTCATACGTTTGCAGAGCAATTCTTGTAGAATAACTGACGCTCTGGTCGAGAAATTTGTTTTTTACCTCACTTTTTGTGTTCCCCAGGTCTGCTTTAACTGACATGGCGTGCTCACCTTATTGAATGTGCACAACTGAATTTGCAGTCATCTATATTTCCCGTGATAAACGACATGTTTACCGACTCTCTCTCCGGTCGATCTGATTACTCTTTCTTGCAATCACAATTTCATTGAACACGAAAATAATATATTATGTAAAAGCCATAAGTCGAACTTTTCTAATATTTAACGATTTTTTTCAATATTTAAATCCATTTCTCTCAAAACAACAGGTTTGCAGGTTCGAAGTTTTGATGCAGCACTGAAAAGCAATATTTTTTTTATTAAACTGAAACAGGAAAATAAGAAATTTAAAGGCCAGTTTAAAAGTCTCACATATTCATCCTAATTGATGAAATAATTTCTTAATATTTACTTAATATTATAAAGTAATATAGTAAAAAGTAAAAATAACTATTATTTTCTTAAATAATAAAAAAATTATAAATTTAATAAAATAAATAACTAGAAAACTTATAAAACTAAATAATAAACCACTTATATAATTAAACATTTATAAATAAATAAATAATAAAAAATAAAACACTTATAAATTTAATTAATAAAGCACTTATAAAATTAATGAAATTATAAAAAAAATACAATAAAAATGAAATAAATACAATATATATATATATATGTAAGATAAAAATGTATGAATCAGAATTATAATATAACTATAAACATTAATTCTTCCTCTCTATTCTAAAATCGTAATAACTTATCTGCATTGCGTCATTCAAATTAATCATGCGATCTTATGTAACCGTTAATACCAGATGCCTCTTGACGACCAATCACCGAATTGTAAACCAAAACTTTTCTCTTCGCGTGCCTCCATCTTTCATAACTACGCACTTCAGCTTTTGCTCTCTACTGTGCTAAGATGTAATTTCGCTGGCTTGCTTTCTATCTCAACAATATCAAAAATGTAAATCTTCTGTGGAAAGGCACGACTAGAGTGCCAAGTGATTGTGGCCACAAATATCAATTGGAAATAAAAATGGAATTAAAACTGCCTCGACTGCCAAGTTCTTTAAATACTACGCAATCAAAATTCTTCTTCAATATGGATCTAAGCACGCATCTACAGTGTTCCGTCTTTTTCCTTGTGCTTTTATTATGACATATATATATATAATTTAATAATATATCGAAATATTTAAAATACGTTAACGAATTAACAGAAAGCTTTAATTTCCCTAAAAGAAAAAAAAATAAAAGATTCGAACAATTAGTATATATCGAATATCTTTCAAGCATGGAGTTACAATATTATTATTCACCTTCGTGTAATACTGAATTTTTAATCTTAAACAAAGATAAAAAATATCAGTGCTATGTAAGAAACAAATTTTGCTTTTAACCCGCAAGCAAATTTTATCGTTCAAGTCAAAGAATTTGCTATATACCTGACATTGGGGAACCCTTTCCTCCTAATTCTTCCCCTAAACGAAATAAAGTCTGTTTCTAATCTCTTCAGTAATTAATTTTGAAAGCATATGGTTAGCGAGGGGAGTAACGTTAATGAAGTCGTGATTAAGTAGATACCCAAAAGTTGTCCTGTCAGGGTGTCAAATGCTTGGAACCTTATTAATTTAGACACACAAACTTAGTTCTAATTATATAAATTCTGACCAATTACCTCTCTGTGCTCTTTTTGAGGACAATAATACGACTAATATTATTTGAAGTTATTTAATTATATATATATATATATATATATGTATTTAAGAATCCTGTTCAATTTTCCTTGCTTAAATATCCTAACATTATTAAATTTCTTTCAAAGAAGTTTTTATCATTATATTATTTCTCTGGATGAATAGTACACACAGTTACAATGTAACAATGGTATATACTTTTATGAAACAAACTAATGCACTTATCATCATAAGGTATCTATCGTTAAAGCCCACCAGCGGCCGAGCGGTCAAGTCGCTGAACACTGGTAGTTCGGTCCGAGGTTCGAATCCCGCGAACGGGCTGGCTGTATGGGTGTTTTCGTGGTTTTCTCCATGTGTAACGTGTATACGAGCCAGTTTCCCTTAGAAAGTCCTCCACGAAGGCATCCCTCCCTTTAGGCAGATAGCCCTCGTGTGCTTTGCTATAATTAATTACACAACACATATCTATCGTTAAAATGCATAAAGTTGTTTTAACGTACAAATCTCGGTGCACAACTTTGGCGCACTCGTTAAGCCAAGCACCGTTCAGGGCTTATTAGATAAGATCATTTTTATTAGCCCAAAGGAGTGTTAACTCAGAAGGGTTGTTAGTCTCGAAACGGGATTTTGCGCTGGAACACTGTAAAAGGCTGAATCACTTTTCAAATTGCAGCCACGAAATATTATCGTCCTCTATTATTTTAAAAGAAATTAAGTGAAGGAGAATGTGCATGAATGTAGGTATGTTTTTCGCATTGTGAAAAAACGACGGTACTCAGAGCCATCAAATTCTGAATAACGTGCGGCGGACCACACAGATATGAGAAAATCGTGTGTGAGGTCCGCCACAGGTCACTGGTTTTCAAACTGTTACGATGTGTGAGACGACATGGTCTCACATCGCAGACGCAGTTCTGGTTGGCGGTATAAGAAATATAACTTTACGACTTTAGTGTCAAGATATTTTAGCCTTCTGCACTGTGTCTGTCGTCAAAGGATAGGAAAGCTGACGAACCAATGATCTTGTGTTTTCTCTGATATCGTTTCAGATATAACGAATCAGAGGATGTAAAATACAACTTAAAATTAAGGAGGCATGGCTAAATCAGTCTGCAGATTGTTCCATGTAATGATTAGTACATTCGTTGAGGTTGCATATTACTTACTGCAGTTTTTAACGCAAAATATATTTATTACCAATTTATGAGAAGCTCCTATATAACATATAATAACTTGGGAAACATAGAACAATTAATGTAGCTAAGATTACTGTCCTTGTTATATGAGGATCTGCCTAACGGCAGGTCAATCTAGCCGAGAGTTCCAGATCATTTTGGCGGATTGTTCGCTTGAAAACAATCTTCCCGCTTAATTAGCCACGCCTGGTCAATTTTTGTATTTTATATTCTCTGATTCGTTATATCTGGAACGATATCAGAGGAAACTTAAGATCATTGGTTCGTCAGCCTTACTTAAATCGACAGGCTTTGACACAGTGTAGAACGCTAAAATCTCTTGACACTGGTGGTGAAGTTATGTCTCTTGTGCTGTCAACCGGAACGAATTATTGCGTCTGTGATGTCAGACCATGCCGTATCACACATCGCAACAGCTTGAAAATAGTAATTTGTGGGGGACCTCACACACGATTTTCTCTCTTCTGTGTGGTCCGTCGCAAACGTAATCCTCCATCCGAACATGGGCACCTGGAAACCCCAATTTTGAATTTCGAATTTGTTTTATAATCTATTTCATATTTTGTAAACCTTAAACGAATTTTTTATTAACAAACTCAATGATTTCAAAGCGAGCAATGGCAACACTGTACGAAAAAAAAAACATTTTTACCTGCAGAGTGCGAACTTGTCTATCGGATATGCTGTTTTTAAATATTTTGTGATACTGTTCGAATTGAATTTTATGTGGTTTAAGTACGAAGAACATGCTATTTAATAAATGAAAGTAACACAAAACTTTCAAAAACGCCCGTTTGGGCGTAATATAAATCTGAAAGATTTCAGATTTTTCTTTACTTTTATTACTATTGAATTTATTTATTAAATATTTTAATTTATACATTTTTTTGCACAGCTGTTATTTTTTTGCCATTTGTTAGTATTTAGTGTCCGCCGCTCTTTAACACCATCTGACAAAAATTTGAAGCGGGTAAATTGCTTACTTATTTAGCTAGTGTAGAGATTCCCAACCTTTTTCTTTCGCATACTTCTTATAAGATTTTATAGTTTTGAATACCCCTAACCCCTTTCAAACCTAACACTCTGCCAGCTCTCTCTAGTATTTTCGCAATACAGTTAACTATTATTTTATGATTATAAAATTAATAAGCTGTAATAAATAAGATCAAAAATTAAAATCAATAAATTGTTCTTTATTTATGTTGCAAATTATTTTAAATATTTCAGTCTGATTTCTTTTAATTAATAAATCCCAGTCTTAGAATCAGTTTCCTTATCATTAATCCAAAATTGAGTTTATTAAAAAATATTGCATAATTACTTGAGTCATTCGTCATTGTGAAATTTCAAGCTTTACTAAACGACTATCACAATCGCAAAGAAACGGACCTCTGTAACAGACTCGATATCTTTCTGAGTCCTGAAAAATATGGTTGAATGCCTATTATTTTCTATAATACACATGGTTTTGATGACCGACTAGAGAAAGAATGGCTATATGCTATGCATAAGGACTCGAAGGTATTTATATCGGGGGGGGGGCTAATTACAACTAATAACGTCCTTTTGTATAGATTTTAGTCAGCAATTGTCACATTATAAATCTTAGCAATTTCTTTCCTTTATTCAATCGCAAATTTAAAATTCTAGAACATTGGTTAGAGTTGACTTTAAAGTACCCTTTGTATTATCGCGAAGTTGTTGTTTCATTTATCGCCAAATTGTTGTTTCGTTTATCGCCAAGTTGTATCATTTATGGTAACCTGAGTAGTTGAATGTTATGGAAACTCTATTATGACGTAATAGTATGCTTTATTCTGGAAAATTTTGAATCATGGGATGTTTTGCAAGGGCTTTTGTGGTGTGTGTGGCTTAGGAAGTACATTGCTTGTTTCATTGTTTAGACGGTACAATGGCTGAATGTAATAGAATTAATTTGAAGTTTCTGTATGATTTGGAACGAAAGGGGAAAATTGCATTAATTGACTGGTGTGTAAATGAAGATTTACTTAGTAGCCATAGTCCGGAACTACTTAGCCTATTTTTGACTCTTATTTTTGTGAATTTATGTCGCAACGCCGATAAGAAGGTTGTAGTTTATATAATTTTAGGAAGTTTTTGGACGCTGTTAAGGAATTTTGTGTGGAATTTTGTTTGTATGTCATATTACGACAGTATGCTTGTTACACTAAGAGGATTAGAAAGAAAGAAAAAAAAGTTTAGGTTTTCCAAAAAAAAAAGGAGTTAAAATAAAATTGTAGCTTAAAGAACGTGAAGAGTTTGAAGCCCAAGATCCTAGACCTTTCTTGTAGCAAATGTTTCACTTTTATTCTCCGAAAATATGTGCTTTTTATTATAGCGAAACAACAAGAATTTTAATGAATAAATAGTTAAAACGTCTGTAAATCTAGGAAAGTAGATTTTTGAAATTCTCAGGAATTCTTTCATCAATTGAAGATACATTAAAGTTTAAGAAAAGTATTTTCTGTTGGTTGTGCAGCAAATTCTTCAGTGTTTTGAAAGCCTGAAATGTTTTAAGATATTATAGCTAAATACTGTCAACAGTAAAATTTGAAATTGTAAAAAATAGTTTATCTTTCTTCTACCTATTGATTACTGTAATAAAAAACGTAACACAAATTACATTACAGAAAGACTTTGAGATCCAGTATAACTACTCTTGTAAAAAAAACTACTAGTATAGACTTTTAACAGCAAATTAGAAACTAAATACTAAACACTGAAGAATTTTGCAGACGCAGACAATAAATAAACGAAACTTATTGTTTTGTTGTATAAGTTTAAACATTTTGTCATAAAAATTATCATAAAGATTTAATATCAAGTTTGAAGCTATTTAAGAATCACAAAGAAGGGGAAATTATAAAGAATATGGAGTCATCGACAAAAACGTCATGTGTTGAATGACAGTGAAGACTACAACAATGAAATGATGAAAATGTCCGATTAAAACATCAAAACTGGGTATCGATTTAGGAAAATAATGACAGCATCTTTCATTTTACGCAACTGACTTTAAAAGTGACAAGAAATCTATCGACCATTAATAAGATTACTTTCCGTTTAAAAAGGCAATGCTGGTAAAATTACTAGAAAACTTGAGTTTGATATTATTTAGCCAAAGAAAGAGTACAGATGGCAGAAGTTTTCAAAATAATTGTTAGAGACAAATTTAACAAGTACTTTACGTAAATTTGTTGACGTAGATTTGTGTTTATGTAAATTTACGAACGTATTATTTGTTGCAAAAATTAAACACTTAAATTAAAAAATATATTATATAATTAGTTGTCTTAAATTTAAAGAAAACAGCGTTAAAGCATTTTATAACGGCGGAAGTATATTACATAACATTGCAATATCTGTAACTACAAAAACAGGATCCGGAAGCATTTTAGCATGAAAAATATTTTATAACAAAGGACGTACTTCGTTTTGTGTTGTTGTGTAATTTGTTTTCACAAATAACTTCCAGTTTCGAAAATATCCGATTGATATTTTATTATTTCTTAAATTTAAATTTAAAATATCAAAATTCTGGTAATTTTGGGGTAGATGATTAATTTTGTGAATCCGATATGTTTCTGTTAACAAGAAATGACTGCTCGTTGTAACAGCAGACTAAAGCCTGCAAATTCCTTGTAGCATAGAGATGGGTTAATCATTCGCGATATGTTTCAAAGAGCTGATTCACTTTGCTGAACGAGAGAACAGGGATCTGACAAAATTGAGGTAATTCTTTTAAAGTTCATCCATCAACAGCTCTTTGTTGTACAGGTAAATGTAGCAGTAAAGTTAGATTTCCATATTACGAAAAAGAAGAGTGTTTCTCCTCCCACGTAAACCTTAATTTTTTATCATCTCCGATTTTTTTTTAAATATTTTTTATTCCAGGATTTTGAGTTAGTTCTATTCAAAGAGAAGGTTTTAGGGGAATTCAAAACTGCAACTGAAACAAATAAATCCAGGAGTTAGCGGTTAGCGATACCGTTTGAGCTGATTATCCCGATCCCACTGCTCTTTCGATTCTTTCCGCTTTTTTGCTACATCCTTGCACATTGTTCTTGATTTAATCCACGTTCCCAATTTTATCATAAATTTTGTTATTAGTGAGAGGTTAGTCGTAAAAGAACCGATTCAGTTTAGTGAGCGAACAGTTCTGTTACGATATGAAAGACCGGTTTTTCCTTTTCTGTGGCAGCATTGTTTTTCTTCTAATTACAAATAAAGAGTAACTGCGTCTAAATTGATTTTAGCAAACGGGCTATTACTAATATGCATGCTATTTCGCAGGTCAAAATAATAAAGGATTTTACATTCAAAGATATAAGTTTTCGGATTCAAAACCATTGTTCATTTCATTCCTAGCAGATTTTAATCTATAGCATGTAAAGAGCTGAGAATATTCTTCTCATGTGTTCTTATGATATGCTAGTCAGCGCACAGATCCTGTGACTGGCAGGTCACGAGTAGGTTTCCTTGCTAAGTCACGGCTGGCCTTTCAAGATTCTTGTTTATTAAAACTTACTTATTCTAGCACAGCGCTTAAACTGATATATACCAGATCAAACTCGTTACCATTACAACGTGATCGATTCAATCTAGCCTACTTCCTCTTCCAGTCATGCTTAAAGCGGAACAGAATGTAAAGACTTCAAGATATAATATATATATATATATTGTTGCGTAACGTTCAGAGTGATCAGCCAAAGTCTCAGATTCAAACCTCGGGGATATTTTCAAAATCTCTTGACCTGAAGAAACCCAATGATTCTACAAGCATAGGGACTAACATTTTTCCCAAGCGTAACGGAAATTGCAAGAAATACTATTTCTATTCTTATCCAAACTTTACTGTAGCAATATTGAAACTGCTAATCCATACGGGTAGACATTGAAGAATGTTAATTTTTTTGGCAATATGCAAACCTATTCGCCTCTTCAAAACCGCAAATTTGGACTAGATTTAAGGTTCATTTTATCAGCTGCTTTTAACAGCAATGGCAGTGAGTTTCGAACTGAGGCCTAAATTAGCATCCTGTCTCTTCCCCTGCTGCGTTGCTTTATATTCTAGGATAATGTTTCGGGTCGATTGTCGCTTGGAAGAAAACCCCTCGACGCTCGAAGAACATTTGTCTTGCGGCTGTTCTTGAAACTCCCGTTTAGAGTTAATTTATTTCTTCTGCCTTTCTTGATAAGGAAAAGAATGTGGAAACAACGGGGGCTATATCCTGAGAAATGTCTCAGGACAAACTACTGTTTTAGTTTTTACCTTGTCAAGATACAAATTTTAGTACGTGTTGGCTCTATCTTATTCCTCTACATATTCTATATTATATTTCTAACGAATATCATAGTAGTGAAGTTCTAAGTATTTGATAAAATATGATATTTATTTTTAAAACACCATCTTATATAGATCAGTTTCTTAATGAATCTGCCATTTCTATAAAATTTTATTGAAGTGCGCTTTCAATAAATAGCAACTCCAAATAGTTAAAAGTGCATGAAAAATAAAAAACATAAATGTAATACTTCACCAGAACTTCATAAAGGTGGTCTAAATTATTTTGATACGAGCCGTGTATTCATTTTTTGAATACACGGAATCCATCGTAATTACATCGAAATAGCGAAAGTTCAACTTTGGATTACTTTCGAATTAATTATCATTTCTACTGATATAAACTTGTATGTTTTAAAAACTGGTGAATTACCTTTGGTATGATTAACTGCAATCAACATTCGTAATAATTTTACTTAGCTGACATTACTTAATAAAACAACTGATACAAAATAATTTCTTATATGTTTTTAATGGATCTGCTTTTACACTTATTTAAATTCTTTAATCAGTTAAACCTTAAAAGGATATCCGATAGCTATTAAAGTTTTGCATTGAAAAAGTATACACTTCAGAAAAGTTCAGTTGCTTAGATATTTCTCATGAAACAAACACTACATCTGAAATTTCGTCAAAGCTCTTCATCTCATATTCCATAAATATTATTTAAAAAGGAACTACATCACGACTGCACTTTCAGAAATGAATAGGTTATCTACAAAAATACAGTTGTAATTTAAAATTGTAAACAACACTCATATCTCTGGCAGTATCCTGTTTTGATGCCACTTTATTACAGGTAGCTTCACAGTCAAGGAAATCACATCATGTAGAACTGGACTGAAAACAACCTGTTGCACTATGCATTAATGTTCGAGCCAGTTTCCTGGTTTAAAGCTCTTGATAAGTTAATATTATATTACTTTCTGCCAAACTAAACTCAGTGATTCTATAATTTTGACTTCTTTATCTGTATCAATGCTTCTTTTTTAAATTCTAAGGATGGCAATATAGATGCTTTGTGATAAAAATGCTTATTGTGGACGAGCATACAAACATAGATCCTCTCAATTTATCAATAAATATTCCATTATTTAATAAAATACTGTAGCAGTTAAAAATATATCGTTCTTCATTTGTGGTTAGGTTTGGTTTACTTGATCATAGTAAAGCACACACGGGTTATCTGCCTGAGGAAAAATGGCTCTTATACACGATGCATCTGGAGAAAACCATTATAACGCTCATTCAACCCCCCCGTTCGCCGGGATTCAAACCTGGGTACGACCTACCAGTGTTCACGGCCGTTACCTCACGGCCACTGTTGGGTTTATTGACGGTTAATAAATACAACATTTAGAAGCAGCTGAAAATCATGCACTGCTTATTCTTCTAGCACTGATTATATAACGCATTGCATAAGCTACTCACTTTAACTTAATCAACGTATCATATCAAGTTATATAAATTTTCTCAACTTATTTTTGTAATTAACTTACTAAAAAAGAAACGCTGAAGGTATTTTACTTTGAGATCTTGTGTTGTTTTGCTTAGCTTTTTGATGCAATGCGAATAAAACAGAAATTTATTAGGCACACCTTCATGAAAGAAAACTCCTCATTGAGTAAACCGAAGTAGTATTAGTAAGTACTTTTGCCTTTTAAATCAAACCACTAAAGCACTATGAGCTTATTAGTATAATATATCAATATATTTTGAAAGGTAATTCATTGTATAATTAAGACACAATAACACGCCGAATAAATACTAATTCAGAAGTCAAACAACAAAAATCAGCGTTAATTTACAAAATTTTCACAGGACTAGTTTTGATGGTTTTACCGAACCATCATCTTCAGCTGCAAAACCGCAAATGAACAAGATAGGAAATAATGTTTAGATAAGATAAGAAAGCCTGGACAAGAATAAGCAAGTGGCGCCATCTGTTGGCGAAACCAGAACTAAAATATAATTTCTCTAAAAGCCGAAGGCAAATTTGGATTGGAATTAGGATCGTTAACTAGAACAGAAAGATTTTTATGAATGTGAAATGCCTCTAGAAAATCCAGTTCTCCAATGGAAGATGTTTTTTGAATAATTTTGGCAGCAGAAAAATTGAAAGTGTGATTTTCGGACCAACAATGTTGAGCAACAGAAGACTTCTGTGTTTCCTTTTTTCTAACATATGCCTCATGTTCTTTGACGCGAAATTTTAAGGCTCTCTTAGTTTGGCCAATGTAAATTAAACCGCACTGGCAAGGAATCCTATAAATACCCAAGGAATTCATATCCGGAATGGGGTCCTTGAGTACAGAAGTTGGAATTTTATTGATGGGAGAGTAAACAACCCGAAAGTTAAATTTCTGCAAAATATGTGCAACTTTATAGCTAATTGATGGAAAGAAGGGAATGACAACAGAATTTTTATAATCTCCTAAAATAAGAGTGTGGCTTTTAGTGTGTTGAGATGAGAATTTTTTAACTGCTTGATTAATAATGTTGGGTGAAAAGCCCCTGTCAATAGCTACTGCCCTTGAACAAAAGTCTTGGTCTAGAACGGAGAATGCAGTTAACCGTCATAAAAACACCCTTGCAGTTAAATTCGAAAAACTTCTTTTACAGTCTTCCAGTCCAAGTAGTTCAAAAAATCTTCCCATTGTAAACATCAAGCCAACAGTTAATATTTCTTTAGTCTTTCAGAAGAACAAGAGAGAATTCTAAAATATAATTTTAACTTCTCACAAACCTGTAAACCCTCGATTCCAAAGATTTTGGCTCCTATCGAAAAAGCTTTCAAGTTCAGTAAAGTTTCAGATTCACAGAAAGAAATGATTAGGCATCTTATCGGTCATAATGTGAAATTCAATAATAAACCTTTGAAACCAAATCTAACTGCGAGAGAAAGAGCTACAATGCGCGAGATTCATTCTAACCCGGATATTGTCATTTCAAAGGCCGACAAAGGTGGCCAGATAGTCGTCATGGATAAGAACATCGATGGTGTCACTAAACTCTTAAACGAAGGACCATATAATCCGATCCCTAAAGATCCTTCACCTTCGGACTTATCCAAAATAAAAACTGCGATCAAATCTTCGCAAATCATTTCAAGCAACTTAAAACATTCGCTTATCCCATGTGTTGCGAATTGTGCCAGATTATATGCTCTTCCCAAAATTCATAAAAGTGGTATTCCTTTCCGCTCTATTGTATCAAATTTAGGTACTGCCTCGTATCCATTAGCTAAATATTTAGTTTCTAGATTTTCCACTCTATTAGACAATAACATTTACACCATAAAAAATTCAATAGAGTTTGTAAAAAAGGTTAAAAACATTTCTCCTCGTAATTTACTCATGGTTTCTTTTGATGTAAAATCATTATTCACCAATGTCCCAGTGGAGGGTGCATTAAGATGTCTAGAAACCAGACTTCGCGAATTTCATTTCTCTTGCATCGAAATTGATGAGCTAATTTCTCTCACTCAACTCTGTTTGAAACAAACACATTTTGTTTTCCAAAATAAATATTACAAGCAAACTGAGGGATTAGCCATGGGAAGCCCCCTCAGTCCCATCCTGGCTGATATCTACATGCATTATTATGAATCAAAATTGTTTGAAACTTTAAACTTCCCGACATGGTTCCGCTACGTAGACGATACTTTTACCCTGTTTGAAGGTAATAAAGATGATTTAAATAGAATTCTTTCAACAATGAATTCTATTGATCCTGCTATTCAGTTCACTTTTGAACTTGAGACTTGCAATTCTCTTCCGTTTCTCGACATTCTGGTCACACGTAACACATCCAACTTCAGTACTACAGTTTACCGTAAACCTTCATCGGTTTGCCTTCCACCACACTTTAAATCATGTCATCCGACTAAACAAAAGTTAGCTTCATTTTATTCCTATGTTTTCCGTGCTCTTCAAGTTTGCTCCTCCAAACTAGCCCTTGATGAAGAACTAAATTATTTAAAAGCAATAGCTATTGACAGGGGCTTTTCACCCAACATTATTAATCAAGCAGTTAAAAAATTCTCATCTCAACACACTAAAAGCCACACTCTTATTTTAGGAGATTATAAAAATTCTGTTGTCATTCCCTTCTTTCCATCAATTAGCTATAAAGTTGCACATATTTTGCAGAAATTTAAGTTTCGGGTTGTTTACTCTCCCATCAATAAAATTCCAACTTCTATACTCAAGGACCCCATTCCGGATATGAATTCCTGGGGTATTTATAGGATTCCTTGCCAGTGCAGTTTAATTTGCATTGGCCAAACTAAGAGAGCCTTAAAATTTCGCTTCAAAGAACATGAGGCATATGTTAGAAAAAAGGAAACACAGAAGTCTTCTGTTGCTCAACATTGTTGGTCCGAAAATTACACTTTCAATTTTTCTGCTGCCAAAATTATTCAAAAAACATCTTCCATTGGAGAACTGGATTTTCTAGAGGCATTTCACATTCATAAAAACCTTTCTGTTCTAGTTAACGATCCTAATTCCAATCCAAATTTGCCTTCGGCTTTTAGAGAAATTATGTTTTAGTTCTGGTTTCGCCAACAGATGGCGCCACTTGCTTATTCTTGTCCAGGCTTTCTTATCTTATCTAAAAATTATTTCCTATCTTGTTCATTTGCGGTTTTGCAGCTGAAGATGATGGTTCGGTAAAACCATCGAAACTAGTCCTGTGAAAATTTTGTAAATTAACGCTGATTTTTGTTGTTTGACTTCTGAATTAGTAATTTATTGTATATATACTATACAATATACACCGCGAAGATGACATCCCTTCTAGTTCGTGCCGTAAGGAATTATAGTACATATACTAGGACCACTTTAAACAATGTTATAAATTAAGTTGATTTTGCACGCACCGATAGTTTACAGTAAGTTAATGCAATAAATTATGTGTGAATGTCGTTTTAAGGGCAAGTGATACTGTTACTATTATTTTGCATTAACGAGTTGTTTGTAATTTCAGCCTGTACTATAACTTCTTCTTTTCCGTTTCTTCAACAGAAATGTAAAGAAGTTTAACAATATTTTAGCCGAGGTTTCCAGATTGTAAGATAGAGCGTGTTTCTGCCTTTCGATGCCACGTTATTAGGTCTTCCCAGCTTTGGTAAAATTGAAATTAGTCACGTTTGACATTAGAGCTGCCGTTAACGCTGGCATAAATTGTAAGCCGACTTAGAATTAAAGTTAATTGCGTAGTCTTCGACTACTAGGCTTAGTTTAAATTCTGAAATTTACAGTTACTGTAAGTTGCATCATCACAAGTGGTGGCTGTTATCGTAAACAAGAGTTATGCGTTTATATTAAAGTTCAGATTTTAATAAAAAGGTATTTTAATCTTTTCTAGACTCTCTAATTCATTTCAGACACAGTCATGATTCACTTAACATCTGTTAAGGGTTTGGATCTAGTTTATGCTTCCAAAAATGACAACCTCGATAACTAAATACATAAACTGTTATACTGTAGCTTTTATGCAGAAAATCCATAGATTAATCTTATATGCAATGAAGACTATTTGTCACTCATCTAAACACGATGCCAAAAAACTTTTTGTCTTTTCACCCGCAGTTTTTCTGCAAAGTGAAACATGATACGTCTTCAGAGTCATAGAATGAAACAAAAAACTATTAAAATATGAAGATAATAACATATTCACTCCTAGTCTTCTAAAAAATAGCCTTCTGGGGGTATATATCTCTTGGCGCGTTCACAGTGATTCTAAAATCCTTCGTAGATCTGAACTCTTGGAATCTTCTTTAGTCTCCTGTTTCCTGTTTTTAATTTCTGAATTTTAAAAATGCTCCTAAAATAGTGTTCTTTAATAAGAGAGTTCAGTTCAGTATATAAATCAATCTGGAGATACGGAATAACATTTCATTTGCAATAAGCAGCAGCAGCTACATTACGCAGAGAAACCAGCAGCTACATTACGCAGCTACATTACCAGCAGCTACATTACCAGCAGCTACATTACCAGCAGCTACATTACGCAGAGAAAATTTGCTTCTTTCTCTCAGTTCAGTTACTAAATCCAAAAATACAGGTATATATTGCATAAAATCAAAGAACTGTACTCAGATTATTTTCCTTAAATGGGCAATGTTTTAATGGAAGTAAGTTGAGATAGTAGTAAACATTGCTATAATGCGCCATTTTCCATTTTCTCTGGGAATGGTTGGAAAAGAACATTCAATTCTAAAGCGTTCCTAAATGTATGCATATTTTCTTTCTGAATACTAGGATTTACAAAATAGTTTTCTCATGTACGATAGTTAAATGTGAAATTTGTAAAATGTCTAAAATGTATGATCGTTAAATATATTAATTAATAATTATGACAGATAAATACACAAGAACAGAGCAAGTAGTCGTAAAACAGCCTGCCTATTTTATAATTTATCTTGTAAGGGATACTTTTGAATTTTCCACTCAAAACAATTTCTTTATAATTTGTATTACTACTGGCTTTACGATTCTAACATAGTACGGAATAATATAAAAAGCATATTACGGATGGTATATTTCTTTGGTCCTATGGCGCCATATATTTTAAAGGAACGCATTTTAATATCAATATTAAATCATATAAAATTATTCTGTTTTTAATATCAATATGTAGAGTCATTAGGTTATTTCGAAGCAGGAGAGATGAAAAATGTGCAACGCCTTCGCCGAGATTCGAACCACGGACCTGTCGATACGCGCCGAGCCTGCTGACCACTGCACCACGAAGGCATGCTAACAAGGCAGTAGAAATACCTTATATACTCCCCCTTTTAAAGACCGACTGGGATTAATAGACCGAATCGCCAAATCTTGGTGGTGAAGAATCATCATCCACTGCCTTTTTTAGTTCGGGCACCACTGTAGAGACATTAGGTTTTTTTTATTTTGATGCGGAAGACTTGAAAAATTATCAATGCCCTCACCGGGACTCGAACCACGGGCCTCTCGAATACGCTTCGAACGTGCTGACCACTACACCACGAAGGCATGCTAAGAAGGCGGGAAAATACGTTATAAATATTAAAAACATATAAAAAATATTCTGTTTTTAATATCAGTATTAAAACAGAAGAAAAACTCACAAAAGAAGAACATTAATAATACGCAAACTGATTAAAAACTGATTAATAATACGCATCGGATTAACACCAAAAGATATTTCTATTGAAATTAACAATTTAGAACAATTTATGTCTTCGGAATTTGGAATTAATATCTGAGATTTCAAAGCTCTATCGATTCTAAGGGACATCCCATTTTTAGCGATGATATTATGGAAAACAACTATGATAAAATTTATGAAATATGGTATATTTATCAAAGTTAAAGACAGATATATTCCTAAAAAGCATAAAAACTTTCATATGAGAATTCGAGAACCAATGCAAGGATTATAATTCTTCTATCAAATAAATATTAAATTTTTGAGTACTTCATCAAAACATTTCATATTACGAAGCAAGTGTAAAGCTGATAGGAAAAATTATGCAGCTGGGTTATCAGAAATTAAATTTAAATCAGATTAAGCATTTAACCTTTCGTTTTATGTAATCTTCATTTCTGTTTTCGCAATTTCCTTTCCAGAACATGATAATCCAACAGGTCTTAATGAACTTGTCATCCTCTTACAGACAATATGCATGTTTCGAAAGCTTTAATCGTTCAGTTGCAAAGATATTTTCACTCTATTAATAAAAGAACGAAAAACACAATTTGAGCTTGGAAACTCATTCTTTGATCTCCGAGTGCTGATTGTGATAAACTAAATTTCAAAATTAATATTAAAAATTGCTATCACTATAAATAAGGGGACCACTAGCGGCTAAGCGGTATATTCGCTGAGCATTGGTAGTTTGGTCTGGGGCTCGAATCCCGACGAACGGGCTCCTGCATGGACGCTTTCGTGGGTTTTAACCATTTGTAACGTATATACAAATCAGTGACAAAGTTCTCCACGAAGGTATTCCTCCTCTTCGGCAGATAACCCTCGAGTGCTTTGCTATAATCAAACGGAACGAAATGAAACGAAACACTACAACTAAGGAAACAAAAGGCAATACCTGCTGTAAGCCTAATACTAAATATCAGATCACATTAAAAAATTATCCAAATGTGTGACTTTCTAAGAGAAAGAACTCTTTATTATTTAAAAGATTCATTCAAAGGTGTTTATTGTAACCAGAAAAATGATTCTTTTAAATGAATCAAATTTAATTAACCGCATGCATACAAACTCTTTTAAATAAAAACCAGTGCCGTTCTATAAAATATTTTCCCGTTTAGTTAAGATTTAAATTTAAAATTGTAATAATTACTTAGCTAATTAATGATTTAAAACTATGCGGAGATTTTTAACAATAAAATACCTTTTTCTATGATATATTAAACAAAAATTACATACAGAAAAAATATAAAATCCTTTTAGTGATTTAAAAAAAAATTGTAACGATTATTTAAAGTTTGAATAAGTGAAAATAAACTTAAAAAATCCCTCTTAGCCTTCTTTTTCAATATTACGAAAGAAGTAGTTGCTCTGTTCCAAATAGTTATATTATAGGTAATTCGAGCTTCAACGAGCCGATTCTAGTTTTAAAAAAAAGAAATATGTGTATTAATTTTACAGGTGGCCATTGGTCATTTAAATTTAATTGGCAGGTAACAGAATAATTTAGATTCTGAGCGGCGAATTAATATTAAATATAAAATAAATATAATAAAAATATATATGTTTATAAATATATATATTCCGTAGAATATAAATATTCACAAACCTAATTAAAAATTAAGTTTTACTAAATTTAGAGTGAAAAAATGCGAAATATATTTCCCAAAATACGAGAGTTTCTATACCTAAACAATTAAAGGAAAATATTTGGGTAATATCTGTAGCTGTAAAACTTCAGTAGGGCAAAAATGACTTTTTTCTAATAAAAAACCATTGAATAATAAATGAACAAATCTTTCTATTTTACAAACATACTATTTGAAAGATTTCATAACGTAGAGCTATAAAATTTTCAAATTATGTATGTATCGTTCTGTATTAATTATTAAATCAGCCTTAGAGGGTTTATCGTTAATTCCCCAAATAGTAATACAGCTAAAGTACTTCATTATTATTTCTAAAAATTATTTTTACTCCTAAATAGAAAGTGTAATCTCAAATTATGAAGATATATTTTTATTAATTTTGAAGTAACGGGAATTAGGAAAGAAATAAGTAAGGAAATGTATTTGCATTCAAATAAAAATAAAGAAGAAGGAACAAAAACGTGCAAATGGTTAAAGAAAATTGAGTTTATTATTCTATTAACTAATTAAATATCAGAGTTGAATATTAAATTATTCAGTTCTGAATATACATAAAAGAGGACAAATATTTGAAGCGCTACAAATGGTTAAATTTAAGTAAAAGAAATGAGGAAGTTAAATAAAATAAAAACAAACTAAAGAAAAAACTACGCTTTGATTTTATGTTAGAAATAAATAATGTTTCTTCTACTTTTTAATTTTTACGTCAGATTTTGGGTATTGATTGTTACTAATTTTTCAGATATGTATTAAATTACGTTATCTTGGAAGAGTGCAAGATTTATGTATAAGCAACACAAGCTATAGCTTAGGGCCCCAAAAAATGTTTAAATTATTAAAATATAGTTATTAAAATATAGTGTAACAAGCTTATAATAGACCCCATATTTCAAATAGCTTAGGGCCAAGTCTAAATCCGGCCCTGTCTTGGAACTAATATAATTGCTAACATTCCTTTATTATCATATCTCTAAGTCATTTTAGGTATAATGCATGATCTACAATAAAGTAAATAAAATTATTAAAGTAATATTTTTAACATTACTTTAATTATTAAAGTTCTCAAAATTTGAAATGCAAGGTAATTCAAAAATATCTGGCAAAATATAAAATTAAGTTTTGGAAGGACAGAAATAATCAGATTCTATAGTGGAATGTGCTAAAATAGCGAGTTCAGCTGGTACAGGAAGGTGTTGAGAAGTACATAAAAGCATTCTGATGGTGTAAATTGCCCGTCCTCGTGTGAACTTAGAGTAGGACGCATCGGTATACGAACGCGAAACACTTTATTTTCAAGGTTGAGGTTAAAATATTGCATCACTCAAAGGAGATATAGAGAAGGCTTCCTGAGTACCATTTTGAAGAAGATGCCTCATTTCCGTCCACAGTTTCTTGGATATCTCGAAAACTCCACTTTCGTACAGGAATGCATAAATTCGCACTTGCAATGATGATTTACGCTAGCAGACTGTTTCTGCCTACCACTCAACGACACTGTGCATTATTTTAACGCGGCATTGCGGAAGATACGTTTCCTGTTCATATATTTTTACCGGATCGTTCAAAATTTGAATTGATCATTTGAAAGAAAAGCTTCTAACTTGATAATGCAAAAAATTATTGCTTTTGTGACCCATACCCGGAAAAAGATTAAAATATGCAGTGAAACTTTTGAAAGAGCAACAGGTTTAGGATTCATTAAAAAGAAACATATGATGTATTAAGCGCATTGAAGTCTAAAGAAACTTTAAAAATTTAAACTAGCCTGTAAATGTTTTCATTAAATTCAAAATTTAATCTCTAGTGAAGAAAAGATACATCATTTATTTACCTATAATTTTGCACTTTAATTTATAATAATAGCCTATTTAACTCTGTTTATATGAAAAACTTCTATAATCTTTTCGAAAAACTGAAAATCTGTTGATTTTTATTCATATAATCCGCTGAAATAATATTGCTTCCGAATAATTTATCAAAGTTTCTCGCGCAAATTCTCCTGCCGTTTCCGTTTTGAATTAGATTAAAAGATATGGCCTTAGTAACAAGGCTATGTATTGGTTATTTGATTAAGGTAAAACTATCAGGTTCAATGTTTCTTCTAACCTTCTTCGGAAACATACAATGACCTGACTAGAACAGAGAGCTTACTAAAGCTATGTTCACTAATTGTAGTAAGTAGACAGGATACAGACGAAGGGTATACAAAACCCTTTATTTTTTTCTTTATATACAATGACTTCCGTACTTCGGAATACAATGACCCTCCACTCGGGGTCTAACTTAAAAGATATCAAAATAAAACTAAACTCTAATTTAACTTTAGAATAAGATTGGCCTTATAATAACAGAAAGCGTATGTAGCACAGAGACTGTGAACACTACAATACGTTTAATTTATCAAGAGGATTAAAACCTCTGGCCTGGAAGGCAAAGTAGCAACTGCGTAACTTCTAAGGTAAGCGGCCTGCTTCGAACTCACGGCTTCCTCTCTTCTGCTTGGCAAAAAGGCCACACTTAAATACTTGGCGTTCGCCAGACAACTTTGCATAAACTCCTTCACGCTTATAATTCTGGCCGGAAGTAGAAAATAAGAAGTGATAGTAAAGATTTAAAATAAAATAAACGTTAGTAAAACTTAAGATCCTTACATACTTCCCGCCAGAGTTAATTAGTTTGAAACTGAGGTCTAAAACGACCTTGTTGAAAACTTTTAGCTCTAGAAACTAACGCGAGGCCAACCTTTAACAATCATAACTTAGCTAGAAACTAGAAAATTTTAAAAGAAAGAAATTTGTTACAATAGCAGCTCCCGGAATATACAACAATCTTTTTTCTTTTTCATCTGTACTGCATCAAAACAGGAGCTTTATTCAATTCTGGTTCCTTCCAGAGATCTGGAAGGAAAACTAGTTTAATGAAATGTTACAGAATGACATTGCAAATAACATATAGAATATACTTTTCTTAACATTCTTATTTCATTCATGACTATTTTAATTATCTCTCCCCGTGCTCTCTGACATGTGTTGTAAAAACACCAAACACGAATGTGTTTCTGTCTATGTGTTCAACACTTCCTCCTACAATCAAAACACTAATGTGTTAAAATTCAACATACGAGACCTCTTAACACACCCTAATTTCAACTCTAGACCCTGAGGTACTATTCTGAAAGTGGCTAACTCTAAAGTGTAGCGTCAGAGAGCCTAACTACATCATTCAACCTTTAACACATATTCACCATGATTTAATCTTTACAGTCACACGAATAACAAATTTTTTAACATTACTTTCACTTTTACCATATCACGTTATTTCTAAACATTCAAAATAACAGTTCACATGTATACAAGAACATATCAAGATGCCGTTAATTTTCCACATTTGAAAACATACATTAGTAGTACATTGTTAACTTCTATTCTTTTCAAAGCAAGTGCCAATTCTTTCTACATTGAAATAATACTACATTTCAAAAAGTCTTTCATACTAAAACTTCTTTCTTGCTAGAATGTTTTAAATAAAATTTATACAATAACTTTTTACAATATTTAAGTCTTTACACAACGCTATTATACATCAACTTTAGTTTTACGCGCGAGTAATTGAAAAACATAATAAGAAAATCGGTCACAACTCATTTCTCGCCCTTTTGGCGATAAAGGTAGACCTCGCATGAGGTAAAACTTCTTGAAATCTGCCACTTGCAGTAAGAATGAATGATTAACTTAAGTTTGTAAAGTAACATAAAATTTTACTTATCTTTGTAATATTCAGACATCCTTTTCTGGGCCCAGTCTTTAAAGGTGCTGCAGACCGTAGCTTGGTTGATCCTCCTTCTTGTACGGGCTCGCCCTTCAGTGCTTTCCTCTGGAAGCTTCCGTTTTTCACCACTACGGCCACCCTTGAACATCTTCCTTCTGTCCTCTGCTTGTGGTCTTGGCCGCTTGAAGGCAGCTGGTCTTGGTGGAACCGGGAAACTTCTGTCGTGATCCTGCTTGGACCTCGTTGTTGGCCGTTCAAATTTTTCTTGTACTTTTTCCTCCGCCGCTGATGGCCCTTCCGCAGTTCGGCGACTTTTGCTGCGGAGAGTTCTGTCGGATGAGTCGATCTTCCGTTTCACAGCCGGGTTATAGTTGCCGTCCTTTCTCCCGGTCTTTTCCACATACGTCGTCCTTCTCCCTTCTTCATTCTGGGGGTGTTCGTGAACTCTGTTTTTTGGACGGTGGAACGGCTTCTTTTTCTTTGTACCTTCAATTTTTCCGCGGGGCAATTTTCTTTTCACTTGCTTCTGTCTCTCATTGGCTTGCCCTTGTACTTGTCGTTTTCCCACCTCTGGAACTTGTACCTGCGGTGTCTGCCGTACCGGATCCTGCAAAAGATCTGAAAAGATTTGCATTTTATTACGGTCATAGAATGGTTTTATCTGGTCAATGTTTGCGGAACAGGTTTCACCATTTCTTGCCTTTAATACTACAACAGCGTGAGTTATTTTTTCTATAACATATGGTCCTTCAAAGCGTGGAAAAAATTTGGCAGTTTTATCTTCTGGTGCTGAAGAAAGTGAATGCTTAATTTTTAGTACTTCATCCCCTACTTTATAAGTTACTCCCCGTCGTTTCAAGTCATAATACAATTTTTGTTTTCTTTGTGCTACTTCCGTATTCTTTTTTGCTTCTTTTATTAGTTTTTCTATATCACCCATTTTAAATTCTGGGGCTCTTTGTTGCACATAAAATAGTTTATCTAACGGTGTTATAACCTTTCTGCCTAGAAAGAACTCAGCAGGAGTTTTGCCCGTTGTATCATGTTTTGTGGTCCTAAGGGCGAAAGCAAATTCATTGACATAGTTATCCCAGCTTTTATGAAAATTTTTAACATAACTACGGATAATTTTCACTATATTTCTGTTGACCCGTTCCGCTATATTTGATTGCGGCCGATACGGGACCCTTTTTAAATGACGTATGCCCAGTTTTTTGCACATGTCTTCAAATATATTACTTACAAATTGAGGACCATTATCCGATATAACTTTTAGGGGCGCCCCGTATTTTAAAATATATTTATTTAAAATAGAATCGGTAACTAATTTCGCGGAGGCTCGTTTTAAGGGAACAATTTCGGTCCATTTACTAAAATGATCAACTATAACAAGGAGATAGCGACTTTTGTTTAACTGACTTTTTGGGAAAGGGCCCAATAAATCGATGCCGATTATTTCATTTGGAAATTCGGATTTAATACTATTTAGAAACCCGGCCGGGCGGAAATTAATATAATTAACGGCTTGACATGTTGGGCAGGACTGGACATACGCCCTTGTTAACTTTTGCAGTTCAGGAAAGTAGACTGCCTCGCGTACGCGCTGAGTAGTTTTTCGAATACCAGCATGAGAAGCTAAAGGGCTGTCATGGAGCTCTTGCAGGATATTTAATCTAAGACTAGCTGGGATAACAGGTCGAAATTCGTTGTTGGAATTCGTAGTTTTTGTATAAAATAATAGACCATCTATTAATTCGTAATGGGCCGCCCTATTTCTTATCGCCACAATATCTTGGTGGCTAAAATTTTCAGGATCCTTCAAATACTCATAAATACTTCCAAACTCAGGATCCTTACCCAGTTCGGTTATTACAGTTTCTCGGGAATTTATTGTACACGCTGTCAGCATTGCAACTTTTACGGTATTACCCTGTTCGTCTAATTTAATTCGTGACAGGGCATCTGCTACGATATTTTCCTTTCCGGGGGTATGCTTGATTACCAGATTATATTCTTGCAGCTTGAGTGCCCATCTTATTAACCTTGGGGATAAATTTTTTCCAGAGTACAATCTAGTTACCGCCGCATGATCAGAATATACTGTTATCGGCGCCTTTCCAAAATAGACTCGGAACTTTTGCACTGCTAACAGAACTGCAAGTGCCTCTCTCTCGGTCGCGGAATAGTTTCTTTGTGTTTGATTTAAAGTTCGGCTAAAAAATGCTACTGGCTGCTGATTTTGCGAAAGTACCGCTCCTACCGCATAATCCGAAGCATCCGCTGAAATTTCTAAATTTTCATCCTTTTCAGGAAATTTCAACACAGGGGCTTGCGTTAATGCTTGTTTTAATTTTTCGAAAGCACTATTGGCTTCGGCCGTCCACGAGAATCTTGCCTTTTTCCTTTTTAATTTTAACAACGGCTCAGCGATAGCCGCAAAATCTTTTATAAAGGACCTATAATATGAACAAAGTCCTAGAAAAGAAGAGAGCTTCTTTGCCGTGTTTGGAGTCGGATACTTTTGTACAGCGATTATTTTTGATTCATCTGTCTCGATCCCTTTTTGCGATATTTTGTAACCTAAATATTTTAATTCAGGGGCTGCAAATTTGCATTTTTCGACATTAACTTTTAGACCGGCCTCATTTAATAAAGAAAACACCTGTCTTAAATCCTGTACATGTTGGTCTAGATTATCACTCGTAATAATGATATCGTCTAAATAGATAAATGTGGACTTTCCGAGAACAGGTCTTAACACAATGTCCATGCATCGCTGAAATGTTGCTGGGGCGCCTGAAAGGCCAAACGGCATTCGCAAAAATGCATAAGTGCCAGACTTGGTTATAAAAGCAGTCTTAGGCACGTCCTCAGGCCTGATCCCTATTTGAAAATAACCATTCGTTAAGTCTAAAGTTGTCATAAATTTGGTTGATTTTATGTTCCTTAAAATTTCTTCTATAATCGGTAACGGATATACCGGATATTTCGTTATCGAATTTAATTTACGGTAATCAATAGCGAATCTCCACCTTTTTGGATGCTCCAAAGGATAATCATTATTTTTCTTACATAAAACCACCGGACAAGCATAACTACTTGAGATAGGCGTTACGATCTTTTTACGTAGCATATCGGTAATATGCCATTCTATAATTTTTTCCTTATTCTTATCATACCGGTATGGTTTTTGACGAACCGGCAATGCATCTCCGGTGTCAATACTATGGTTAGTAACCTGGGTAAATCCTGGAATATCACTAAATAAGGAAGCAAATTCACTTACCACTTGTCGGATTCTATCTTGCTCGTCATTAGGCAGGTGGTCAAGATTTAACCTCGGCGGTTCAACCTTTTCTACACGCACTGGTTTCATCGTCAGCTTAAGAGACGCTTCATTAAAATCCAGTGTAGCTTGTGCGTCTGAAAGAAAGTCTATTCCTAGTATTAAGTGTGCTTGCAAATTCTTTACTATAAAAAACATCACCTTTACTTGTTCGTCCTTGATACGGATGTACAAAGGTACTTTACCTACGCACTTACATTGTTCTCCTTGCGCCGCTAATACTGTTGTATTATCCGCATTATATATGCGGTATTTGCGAAAATACTTTCTAAAAAAGACTTCTGCCACACAGGAACACTGCGCGCCGGTATCCAGGAGTGCGGTGGCCGGGATATTATTTACCAAGACTTCAATCTTCGGAAGAGTTAAATTTTTCACCATTACTGTATTTAACTTGTAGGAAGAGGGGTTTTCCTGGCCTTCGGATTTCCGCACCCTCTCGTCAGCAGAAATCCGTTTTAGTTTAAATTATTTTTTCTTTCGGTGCTTTCCTTCTTTCTCCACTGGCCTTGAGACTTTTTTCCTGGGTTGCTATTGAACTGTCGACGTTCGCCGGCTGTTTTTGAATGCTCGGGTTTCCTTGCCCACTGATTCGCTTTTTCTCCGTAGCCATGTGCTTGAGTTTGCTGTAGTCTTGGCGTACCAAATTGGTTTCGCTGTTGATATTGGCGTCTTCTTTCGACGTCCGCCGTTCTTCTACTTTCAAACTGGATTGCTAGCTCAAATAATTTTTCCAGTGTAGTCGGATTTCTCAATTCAATAAAGTCTTGCACTTGGGGTAGTAACCTCGGCAAAATCACTTGAATTATTTCAGGATCCGGACGGTTTCCATACAAGAGCTTGAAAACGTGAATTTTTCTTAAAATAAACCTGGAGATGTTTTCCATTCTTTGTTGATATATACTGAAAAGTTCCGTTTCTAATTTCGCACGATCCCTTACAACAGGGAAGGCTTTAAGTAGGGCAGTCTTGAAATTTTCGTAAGTATAGGTGGGACTTCCTGCTTGACCCAAGAGACTTCTGCCGATACATTTGAACCAGTTAAGCGCTTGGCCCCTCAAAGCGCTGGTAGCTAAGGTAACTTTTTGAAACTCGTGCACGGGGTAGAGCATGAAGTGGTCATCCAATTTTTCCAAAAAACTGGTTACCTGTGAGTTTCCATTAAACGTTGCTTCTGGTTTCATCGAAGCGCGCATGGTCTGGACAATATACCCAAATCCTTCCAGGGCGGCAGCTGGCATTTCTGGATTCTGAGCTGTTTCTGCAGGCAGCACAGGTTCTTCTTGAAACTCGGCCATGGTTATTCTTCGTCGGGCGCCACTATCAGGTTCAATGTTTCTTCTAACCTTCTTCGGAAACATACAATGACCTGACTAGAACAGAGAGCTTACTAAAGCTATGTTCACTAATTGTAGTAAGTAGACAGGATACAGACGAAGGGTATACAAAACCCTTTATTTTTTTCTTTATATACAATGACTTCCGTACTTCGGAATACAATGACCCTCCACTCGGGGTCTAACTTAAAAGATATCAAAATAAAACTAAACTCTAATTTAACTTTAGAATAAGATTGGCCTTATAATAACAGAAAGCGTATGTAGCACAGAGACTGTGAACACTACAATACGTTTAATTTATCAAGAGGATTAAAACCTCTGGCCTGGAAGGCAAAGTAGCAACTGCGTAACTTCTAAGGTAAGCGGCCTGCTTCGAACTCACGGCTTCCTCTCTTCTGCTTGGCAAAAAGGCCACACTTAAATACTTGGCGTTCGCCAGACAACTTTGCATAAACTCCTTCACGCTTATAATTCTGGCCGGAAGTAGAAAATAAGAAGTGATAGTAAAGATTTAAAATAAAATAAACGTTAGTAAAACTTAAGATCCTTACAAAACTATGAAGGCTATTTGTCACGATGGCGTTAGCAAGAAAAACAAAAGCAATTAAAAAGGTGCTTGAAATGTTCGAATCTTGGCCAAAGTAATTCAAATTAATAATGATGTTTTCATAAACATTAATTGTCTGCAGTTTTCTGTAACGTCCACATGTTATTTATGCCTTCAAATAAATGCTCTAAACGCATTCGAAGTTTAATAGAGAAAAAAATCTGTATAAAATTAGCAAATGCTTCATGCATTAAAATGTCATAAAAAGTATACGAATAAATTTCTATTTAATGATTATCAAGTATTAAATGGGCGAAAATATATAACTGGAAGAACTCTTTCTTACCAGGCTCATTATACAAAGGAAGATTAAAAATTTTCTCAAAGCATTTTCATTAAGTCTACGTTGCAATCTATGCCAGTTTGTAATGCAAAGTGTTTTCTTAAATTGATCTGATTTGTTAAATGCCATTTAAAACAGTGAAGCAGGTATTAACACCTAAGCTTCCTTCTGCTTCACTATTCACCATATTCCAAAAAGACAAACAATTTGAGAATGGGAATTAATTTAACTCATTGCTGAGTAGGTAAGAGCACTTTACAGAGGTATTTCGACCCGGATTCAAACTTAAACGAATAAACTGGCTTTAGTTTCGGGATTCATCTCATGTCTAACATAAATACAAGCCAGTGTCCTTTAAAAACTCTCCACGAAGGTCATAACCTATCAGAAAGACAGCTCTAGCTTATTTTTTGGATACCCGAATAATCGAATCCTATTCATTAAAATTCATTAAAATTTAATTCTTGATTTCCTTCTTTATTATAGAATGATATATTACATACCCTGGTGTATTTATTAATTTGGAAAATTTTATGATACCAGTGTTTTATGATGTATTATTAATTCCAGCACATATTCGACATGAAGGAAAAAGAAACTATAATGCTTATCTAGATCGTAATCCAAACCTATGAGCTTTATATATTTTGGGAATTGAACGACTTTACTGCAAACGGCTGTTATAATATAATAAAAGTACAAGCTCAAAATTACAAATTAATGACAACTTATCTTTGATAGAATTAAGTTATAAGTGACTGAGATTGAGTTATAAGTGACTGAATATTGAGTTTTTGAAATGTTGTAGTGGCGCATTATTCAGAGACTGTTAAACAGGGTTTCACTGCATTATTAATTTATTGCGAAAGAGGAGTATAGTACGTAATAATATTAGATTTTTCAGTATACATCGATGTAAAATTGCCATAGCACGAAAAAAATGCAAGGGAATGACTCTTTATTTGAAACTTTTATCTGATGAAAATAATCTTTTCCGAGGAGTGCCTTTAAATACCCTCCGGAAACGTTTTCCGCTGTGTCTATTGCTTTCAGTTTGCCGATTTCGCATACCGGCAAAACGAAAAAAAATCGTCATTTGAGGAAAATAACTTCTGGCGATACAGACGATCCTAACAAATAAATGCGTACTGCGACTTGAATAATTAATTTTTTGTTTTCATTGTACAGAAGCGCAGATCCCCATGCGGCGCAAATTTACGACGAAATAATAACCGTAATAATTTTGTCTTCCATTTTGTTTCGTAATTTTGAACAGTTTATTTATAAATATAAGATAATATACATATTCGACAGCTTTAGCTTTTAGGTGATTCATTCTTAAACTGTTAAAAGTAAGCAATTGAGCTTAAAACGTTTTTGGTGAAATTTGCATAGTTTCTTTTAAATCTTGCGCCGTTTAATTTTTAAATTTTCATACCTATTTTTTTACGTTTTTTAAATTTTAACCGCACACTCTTCGAGCTGTTAAACAGTAAACTGCAAATTTTTAATTTCAATACTCTTTTGCTATTTGAATGCATTTTATTTTTTTTTTAATTTCTTTTTCTATAATTTTATTATATCACATCGGATAATGTGTTTGCACTTAACTCATTCAAACGTAAAATGATTTTTTTCAAGCGTTAGGACGCTAAGCGTTTCAAGCCTTGGGACTCATTTTTACTTAAAAAAATCCTATGCTATTTGACGCTGCTGCAAAAGAATAAAATGTAATGCTCGATATGATGGCATTATTAATATAAAATTTAAAATAATTTGTTGAAACAATTATGTTAGGGAATTTTTGGAAAGCCTTATATTGCTGCTCCCCGTTTATTTGAATAGCTAAAAAAGCTAGATTTAATAATAATGATGTGTGCTATTCTGTAGTTAAAAATTCTACTTAAAACATGCATATTGCGAAATTCCACCTGCCTCGCTGTCATTTTCAGGTTAAAAGCAAATTAATGTTTGCACTGGTGTCGATAACTAACCCAGAGTAAAATTTTAGAATGTTTTAAATGTACTTAATCTAGCAGTCTGTTAAATTCAAGACATAAATATTTCGTTTGTAAACGTTCACTTAATATAAAATAGGAAGAAACAGTTTAAATTCATACAGTATATACGATGATCAATCATAGATATGATCATGATAAACCTTTGATATATTTCGTTTTGCATTTAACTCTGGATGAATAGAATGGATCTTGGGGAAAAGAATTTATTTCTATACAGCTCGTAAGAAACATATTATTTAATCGTGTCTGCTTTTAATCAATTTATCAGGTTTATATTAATCTAAATATGTGCGTAAAGTGCATAAAATATGGCTAACGAATTGGTGGCAAGTAACGTCAAGTGAAATTAAAAAAGTAGAACAATTTTATAAAGAATTTTAAAGAGAGACTTTTATCATATTTTAAAATTCTTCTCAGATAATTTTATTGTGTTACAAACCCAAGCTATATACTGGACTTGCTAATATGTTAGGGAGCTATAAACTACCATAATATTATTCTTACTCTTTATTTAATATGCATTAAATTACACAGAATAGAATAATTATATATGGCGACTAAAATGAATGTCTTTTTTATTACATTTAGCAGATATACAACAAATGTACAATGATTCACAATCATGAGTACAATGTACTCTTGAATTGCGATTAGCCCACTTTTAAACGTATGACAAACAAAGTTTAATGTTCCTAACAGATTTATGTTATCTGGGCTGAAAACTGAAGCCGGTATTTATTTTCAGTTTATGATAGACAATGCACATAAATACATTATTTTAAGTATGCACGATGCTTTCACTTTTTACATACGCAAATTTATTGAACTAATTTAAAATGAAAACATTTCCTTAACTCTAAATCCATACCTGAGTACTTATTTTACATTGGCGTTGAAAAGCCATTATCTGAGATGATTATTGAAGTCAAACTTGCAAACAATGTCGTACAGAGAGATGATCTATCCGAGATCTATTATTCTCATTATTTTATCGGCAAAGAAAATTACAGTTTGCATCAGAATACAGCCACTAAAGTTGAGGCGCCTTGGAAAACGAATTTTTTGATATTCATGCTTTTCCATGCTTTCTGATATGCCTGCATTTATGATATCCAATTTATAATGCAAATACATGCATGTATTTGCATTATAAATTGGAAAATACTATTAGCTGTTAGCTTGATATTAATAGCTATGTAAATTTGTATTTTAGTATGCATATTATTTCTTTTCGTAGGGAGTAGTGTTTTGTATTTTATCTCTCTGTATTACTTCTTGTACATAACTGCAATATTTCTGCAGTTACGTACAGTAACTGCAGAAACTCAGTAACGTACAGGGTGATCGTAAAAACAATTTCTCGATATATGAACCCCTATTGTCCTATCCGTTCAACCAATCGAAATGAAATTTCAGGTATTGTTATTTGAAAGTATGTGCTAGAATCTATGATGGTTTAAAATACAGAATTCTCACGGTTAAGGTTACAGTGAAAAATTTTGAGATTTCCGAAAATCAAGATCAACTTCTTTCCTGCGCAAATTATTCAGCGCACTGAAAATCCATAAATGATGGTGGAAAGATATACGTATGAAGAAAATTGCCGGAGTAAAATATTTGCAAAGATGATCATTGCAAAAGACCTCAAAATCAGAAATCTGTCAGAATGAGGTGAGAAGATCGCGGTAGCCACGAAAATGCAATGTTAAGGGAAATGACGCTCTCTTGAAACATTGTATGAGTTGAAAACTTGCTACTCCGATAAAAGTCTTTTTCCCTCCTCTCCCTTGTGTTGTTTCTTTGCAATGCTCTTCTTTGCAAATGTTTTACGCCTGTAATTTGCGTCTTACGTAGATGTTCGAAATTTTTTCGCTGTAACATTAACCGTGAGAGATTTACTGTTTTAAATGATCATAATCACTAGTGCATACCTTCAAGTTATTTTTATGATTACTTTGTTTGTTTTGTGGTATTATTTATGAATCCAAGCATACTTCTTATTTTAATGTTGTACTAAAACACTGTTCTTTTACAGAAGTATATTACTTTATAGGATTTTTTATGCCTTGTCTATAACTGTATTGATATGAAAATATTTATGTAATATAAATATTTATGTAATGTATGTATGTAGTTTCATGTCGATATTTAATCTCTGTATTGTCTACTACAGTTTGTGTTTTATAATAGTCTATACAATTTTTGATTTTATAGCTATTTCAGTATCTTAATAATAGTGTATCTGTGTATATTGTATTAACTGTTTTGTTTCTTTTGATGCACGCAAATAATATAACACACAGAACCGAGTTGTCTGATTATAATACCTGTCCTCCTTCCCTGCTAGACTTTTTACCATTAAATGGCCGACAAATTCCATCTTTAGATACACGCATTTGGTTTGCAACCCAAGCCAAGTCCTTAGCGGATATGGCACAAACATTGCCATATCCGCTAAGGTCCTATTATCGGTGGCAAAGGAAAAAAAGTAACTTGCTAGGAATAGAATATCAAAAACTGAATTTGTAGGATTACAGTTCTTTGCTAACTTTAACCTTAGTCCTTATTGAGAGTGTCAAGAGACTTATCGTCCCGTCTGTGTCAATAACAGTTGAGTCAGAAAAAGGTTTATGTAAACTTTAAGCTTGAAAGACCTACACTTATAATTAAATCTCCGAGAGTTTGTTGGGTTTCAGAAACATAAAATATGAATTCAAAATTCAAATTAATTTAATGCTGGGGATTTACAAATTATAAAAGCCTACCAAACTTTGGTTCAATTCTAACTTCGCGATTAATTCAGCTGACTAAAACCTACGTCGGATAATGAAATTCACGGAGCTGGGAGAATGAATAATACAATGCTTAGCGTCGCGGCGAAATTTCTTTGTCTAACTTTCAAGAACTCTGTTCTTATATAATAACTCATTTACATCTCGGTGTGAGATAACCAAGAGAAAAAGTGAAATTATAGATCAAATCATAAGCAACGGATGAATTAAATTAAAATTCTTACAAACACATCCATACTTCTATTGAAGAGCCGTATTCAGAATCGCTGGCCCACGATTGCTCAATACATTTGAATTTAGAGCAGCATAATTTTTGTAGATTTTGCTGTATTAATTCTTCCACCAAATTTGGTTGTACACATTAGAGCAATTGTAGTTCAATGCTGTACACCTGGAATCATGTACAACGGTCCTTGGAGCAGTAACCAGATTTTTAAATGTTGTAACAATCACCGAACTATGTTCAATAACATACTTTAAGTATTAGAAAAAATTCAAAGTTATTCAAAGTTATTAAAATTCAAAGTTATATTGTTACAGAGAATTATGCGAATGACTGCGTTTTATAGGGATTACATTTTATACATATCTATCAGGATATTATTGAATCAATCAGTAGTTGAGCTTTAATTTTATAATTTTCTTATACATCCAATTACAGTTGTAATGAAGTCGTCTTGTTTAATCTCTTTGATTCTGCTTAAAAGATGAGAACGTACTATTTAGCTTGAGAGCAGAGGGTATTAAATGCAGGAGCTGCTGTTGACTGATATTTTCCTGCCTTCATCTGATTTTCCTGTGCTTTGCAACTATGTTTTATTGTTAGCGAATAAGTCGCTTGAAATATTGCTGATTTATTGGTAAAACGTTTTATTTAATGTTTCAGTGCTTAAGTGAAAAGAGTTAAATTTAATTGGAAATTAAATTTAGCATGTTATGGTGTCCAATAATGTTGCTAGTGAAGTTTACTTCCTATTGTTTTGGAAAATTATGTATAACATAAATTGTATTAAGGTAGTAATCGCTTTAAACTCTGAGAGTCTAAGAGGAAGTTAGTGAGTATTTAGACAACGAAATTCGAAATACAGTCCAGGCTACATATACACCGTGTCACAAAAGTCTTTATACGACATTTAATTTTTCATTCGTTTATCGTATCGTATCATGGATTTCCAGTACAAAAATGTCCTAAATGATGCAACTACTCATATCCTAACATTTGTACATTAAACAAAATTATAAGAATTACCGCAATTTTTGTAAGGTCCCCCGGATCATTATCATTATATTCAGAGAAAAGTGTTTATTCATTATAAAAAAACAATTAAATGTTATATTTAAATTCAGCTTTTGTGATTTTAGAGCTTTCTCTTAGCTTCCCTCGAGGAATAGGTTAAAAAATAAATTAGAATGCGTCGACATTCATTTACTTCCTTTTAATGTCATTTAATGATATTCTTTTGTATAACACTTTTTATGTTTTTAACACGTTTTCACGTAACTTCTGTTGCGTGTGCTATGCCGAAAAAACTTTCGCACTAGTAATTTCTAAGTTTGTGGATGCTGAAAACACGTTATTAATATTCTCATGAATATAATTTCATTACTTTACAATTATAACCTTATCATACTGTAACTTCTAGTTTTCTTGGTTACCATAAACTGCGCACTAGACCTACTTGAAAGTTTGTTAGCGAATTACTGCTAAGACTGGAAGATGAGTACAACTGGGGAAGGGTTTAAAATACTACTACAAGACTACACAAATCCATTTAACCTAACAAGTTGACTCAGAAACCTACAGTAACTAGATATTAAAATTCGGCGACAAGAATGCAAAGCTGAGATTAGAATTCAAACAGCTAGTAGAAACAATAACGTGCGCACTCAAATAGCGAAACTCACTTCGACTAACCTTTCCGCTTCTATAATTTAAATACACTCTCGTTCCCCCTAACTCATTTACTTCTGACGAGGAAACGTGAGAAAACCAGAAATGACAGAAAAGGCTAAAAAATTAAAATAACTGTTAGTTAAAAAATATATAGATCACATCTTTCTCCGCCAAAATTTACCTATCGTCAATAAAAAGTCTGTAGCGACCTTGGTAAAGATAATTAAATTGTAACCCTAACATTGAGTACATCTTCACAGATTTTAAGTCTTAAAACTACTTAAACTAAGAAGAATGCTGTATATGTCATGGAAGTGGTACGACACGTCATCTGTGAAAAGAAGTCTTAAGACTACTTGAACTACTTTTCACAGATGACGTGTCGTACCACTTCCATGACATATACAGCATTCTTCTTACTACTTTTTCATCTTGTCTTCTTTCAGGTATTTGAGAGGAATAGTTTAGAACAAGTCTAGTATATTTAGAAAAGGTTTTACACAAATAGACTTATTTTCACTTGACGTTACATGGGGGAACTTTTATTCACAATATTCTTTTCAACTTTTAAATCTCCCTCCTGCTCTCCAGAAAAACAGATTTTTCTATTATTAATGATCATCTCAAGAAAACAACTAACTTTAATGATACCTCATTACACCCAACAGACTACGAAGATCAGCCTAAAAAGTACTTTCATCACCCAGCTTTGAATCTTCAAAACCTGCACTGCATTTTCAGGAAACCATCACCCACAACGTAATACACGGCTTTCACTGATGGCTTAAAGATCGAACAAAAGGTCGGCAGCGCTGCAACCATCCAATATAACCTTAGCTCTCACAGAATGGCAAGGGCACCTTAGAGATCTAAACAGCGTGCACCAAGCTGAACTGACAGCAATCCTCTACAGTACGCAAGAGCTCCACCAACTACCAACGGACAGAGTCCATATCGTCAGTGACAGCCAATCATCAGTCTATGCTATTAAAAATCACTGTAAAAATTCACCAATAGCCCGACAAATACAAACAATTATTAATTCCATCCAAAAGAACTTCGTTCTTACATGGACGAAAAGTCATAGCAATTGCGCCGGGAATGAAAGAACGGACTTCCTGGCAAAGCAGGCAAACCTCAAACAATTAGGTACTACCATCCAACTCCCATGGCCACGCTCCACACTGAAGTTTACGATAAAAGTGATGGCCAAAGAAGAGTGGCAGAGACAATGGGACCAAGAACCGCAAGGCAGAAGGACGCATTCACTTCTCCCATGTGTCGATACTGAGCGCACTATTTATAATTATTATCTCTCTCAATATATCTCTGGTCACGGACCGTACCCAAAGTTCTTCTATGAACGAAACCTTTCAGAGACTGAAATATGCGTTTGTGGCAATTCGGGTGATTCAGACCATTATTTATTCCAATGCCCAATAACATCAGACTATCATATTCGCCATCCCACAGCACCAGGAACAGACTTCAAACGCTTCCTGATAAAGCACCGGAAAATCCACATTAGTATCAAAAACATAATTGACACACTCCATCGCCACGGCTTGGAATTTAGTGCACCATAGTTATAAGTGCTACTTCTTCTCTGGCACAAACGCCAGTTTTCCAATGGGAGGGGGCTTTATAATCATTGCAATAGATTATCTTAGTGTATCAAGGTCAGTACTGATTTAGCACCTAGACAATACGAACACAGCTATGCACATAAAAAATGGCATAACTGGAACTGGTGAACTCTACTGTATGTATGAACTCTGACTTAATCCATGAACGTTTCATGAACTGACAATGAACTGTGAACCATTTATGAACTTCTACACTGTTCCAAAAACATCACATTAATATCACAATAACTTAACCAATATAATAATGTTTAGTGTCTTTCCATTCAATTATATTTGTTTATTTGTGTACATATATTTATATTTATATTTCCCCATCAACTGTAATGTATGGTATTGTATTTTAATGCCATTGTAACCAACAACTGTATCTCCCGGCCATGCGCTGTACCACAAGTTCTCTATGCTCTAATGATAACGTTTCAATTAACACCAATGCGTGGCGTGAGTACGCCCTGTGGAGATGTTCTTCTCAAGACGGTTAGTGTGAAGGAGCGACGCCAGTTCTGCCAATGGCGATGTGTTGGTGCTTCCCACACTTAGTCCTGTCCTGTATTAACAGTATTATTGATTCGCATGAAGACTCGGAAATAATTATTTGCGGAGATTTCAATGCTAAGAGTTCATTATGGGGTCCTTATGATCACTCAATAGATCCAAAAGGTGATGCTATAATTGAATTATGCTCGACTAATAATTTGAATTTTCTTAATAGTCGTGATAGCCCGGCTACAGTTTCCGGTGCCAGAGGCGAAAACTGGGTAAACCTTACCATTGTAAGATCTTCTTTTGTCCTGAATTGGTCTGTTTCTATGCATATGTCATGTAGCGATCATCGCTACATTGAGATTGGACTTTTCAACAACTTACTCAGAGAGAAGAAATTTAAACGTTTCTATATTTTGTATTTGAATTGGCTAAATTTTTGTGCAGAACTGTATAATTTTATAAACCAAGTTTTCGAAGAAAATTTAGAAAATATTTCTGATTTAAATATTCATATTAAAGATCTTACCAACTCAATAGTAGATATCTGTAAGAAAATAAGAAGACGAACAAATTTAAACAGAGCAACGCCCTGGGTAAACAGGTGCATTGGTGGTCCGGAAAACTGGCTGCTTTAAGAAGTCAAGCTCGACTGTATCGAAGAAAATTTTATAGATGTTACAATCGTATAGAGAAAAATGTGTTAAAGATTAAATATAAGAAGAAATTAGTTGAATATAAACGAAAAATCAACATTAGTAAAAATTGTGCTTGGGTACAACTATGTGACACTGAATATTCATCAACACTTTGGCATTTACTATATTGCTATTAATAAATATAAACCAGCTTTACAAATTTCCGCTTTGAAATATCAAGATGGATCTCATACTAAGAATATAGACGAGACGGTAAATTACTTCCTACAATATAACTTTCCTTGTGATACTACTTATGGTGACCTATCATGTCATTATCAAGTTAGATCAGATTGTAGGATACCTCCAGAGACCGTAAATGATTATTATTTTACTTAAAGAGGAATTCACTCTTAAAAAGTTAAACAAAGCTCCTGTTAAAGATGGCCTGATAATGGGCATTATTTTAGAAATGTTTGATTGTAATAAAAAGTTCTTTGTAGCTATTCTGAATAAATGTCTTCGGAGGGGAATTTTTCCTGAATGTTGGAAAGACGCTGATTTGGTTTTGTTCAACAGAGAAAGAAAGGATAAAAGAAGATCCTCTTTTCGCCCCATTTGTTTACTGCCTTCCTAGAGCAAGGTGCTGGACAAACTCATGACACAACGGTTACAATATTATTTATTATCAAATAATCTTTTAAATAAAAATCAGTTTAGTTTTATGCCGGGTAAAAGTACTAACCAGACTATAGATAATTTAATTTCTGACATCCTTCGAAATAGAAGGAATAGTAAACATACTGCAATTTTATCCTTAGATGTAAAGAGCGCTCTCAACAATGTTTGGTGGCCAGTTTTATTCAAGGAATTAGAAAATATGAAATGTCCAAGAAATATCTTCTTATTAATATGTGATTTTCTGAATGAAAGAAAAGTTTTCTTATATGATGGTAATAAGTGTCATCACAGAAATTACCAAAGGTGTTGCCCCCAAGGTTCAATATCTGGTCCACTTTTGTGGAATATTATTGCTAATATAGCTTTAAACATAACCTTACTACAAAATGTTAGTATACAAGCTTATGCCGACGATTTTGGTTTATTGGTCACGGGAAGTCGTCGTCATACTATTGATAAAGCTTAACTTTCGCCACTCAAGAATTGGAGAAGTTGTCTTTCCATGTTAAACCCAAATTTGATCCAAAGAAGAGCTTTCTTTTGGGTATTGCCAAAACTAATACTAGATCAATACATCCTAGGTGCAAACTGTATGGACAACCGATTAGAGTTTCTAAGACAATCAAATATTTGCGCAGTACGATCGATGAAAAGCTCACTTTTATACCTCACCTAGATCAAATAAAGATCGAATGCACCCATATTCTTAATAGAGTTAGTAAAATGAATCTCCAAGGTAAAGATTTTAAGAGTTTATATAAAAGAGCTATTGAGAGAAAGATGTTGTATGAATGTGGCGCATGGTGGACTGGAACGTCCGAATGCGTAACAAAATTTTGCAAATTCAAAGAATCGCTTTATTGGGATTACTAAGTGTTTTAGATCTGTTTCCACAGCAGCTCTTCAGATTTTGGCTGGATGTTCTTCGATCGATATTTTAGCGAGAAAAAAGTATGCTTTCTTTAAATTAAAAGCTGGTAATAAAACTGTCTATTGTTTCAGTGGGATCTTCCCAGATAGAGATTTTGATTTTTAGAAAGGTTTAGATATTCATCCAGCTTTATTGAAACGGATGAATTGGCATAAAGGCCTCCCCAATATGACAGGCTACACGGTTTTTATAGATGGATCTAAATTAAATGGTCATGTGGGAGCAGCCTTTTGTGTGTTTTCACATGAGAAACTAAGCTTACAAAGGAAATGTAGACTTTCTGACAATGTCTATTAGGCAGAGTTAGTGGCCCTGAAAGAAGCCTTATATTGGCTTATTTCTATTCTATTATGCGCTAGATCCTGTGGAAATCTATAGTGACTGCGGAAGCGCAATTGTTTCAATTACGGATGTTTGTCCAAGTAACGATCTAATTAAACAGATAAAAGATATGCTCATTTTTATTAGCGCTTTCAGAGCTTTCTTAGCTTTTTTCTTAACTCTTTGAGACGAAGAGTCATTTTGGTAGCATTTGTAACGAGTTAGCAGATAGATTGGCAAAGGCTGCCACTGAAAATCAAATTATTGATTTTGAAGTAAAGTCTTACTTTGACAGTTTGAAATCCTTGTTCAAAAGAAAAAGTTTGACTCTATGGCAAGCAAAGTGGAACGACCCAGATTCTAAAGGAAGAATTCACATATAATTTAATCTCAACTGTAAGTGAGAGAAGATGCCTAAGTGACAAGTATCTAAACCAAGCTTTAACTAATCATGGACACTTTCCCTTTTATTATAATAGGTTTTCGATTAAAAATTGTGCCTGTCCATGTGGCATGAGTAATGTCGATATTGAGCATCTGTTGTTTAGATGCTCTTCTATGAAAAATATTGTTCTAAAATTTATTCCAAATATTGCTAAGTTAAATACTCTGAAGGATCTAAGTAAAAATACAGTGACTAAATTTAAATTGTGAAATTTCATAATATATGTATGTGTAAATGAAATGAATTTATATATTAATTGTGTTTAAAATTTCCCTGTCTGTTTTAATAAAAACTAGGATGTTTATGATATTCTGTTACCTTATTTATTTGTATATGTAAGTAACATATTTTTATGCATGTAAGTAACGTGTTATATTTTACAAAGTATGTAACAATGTGCTTTTGCTGGTGTAGCTGGTAAATCTCACCAGCTCTTAGACCTTAAGTTCATATTTTTGTTGTTTATTCTATTTAAATTTATTTAAGGTAGTATGGTGATAGTTCTACTGCTTAATGGGCCTGATTTAGGCCTTGTTTTAGATCTCAATGTTTCTTTAATTAAATAGCTCCACTAAAGCCTGTTAAGCCTATAATGGCGGTACAGGAAGTTCAAATAGTCATACTTTACTATGTTGGTCCATTTCATTAAATCCTACGTGTAACTTGTTGAGTAATGGTAATTTTGTGATTCTTCCTTAATTATTGAAAGCCAGTGTAAATATTACACGATTAGTTATTCTGTGTAACTAAAGCAAAATGTTACGTGGAAAACAATATGGCTTTAAGTTAAGATTATATGTCTTTAGTTAAGCTATTTCAATCAAACATTTAATGGCTAATATTTTATAATATTTCAATGAATTTAATGCAATCATGAAATACTGAGAAATTCTAGTCTAGCAATTTTAAAGTGATCAGTATTCATATCGACAGAGACATATTCTAAACATGGTGAAATTTGATTTAGTAATTTTTTGAGTCAATTTTCTGTTGAAATCTGAAATTCGTAGTGACGTTTTGAAATATCTAGATATTCTAGTTTACCTTCCCTTAGATATCTAGATATTTTAGTTTACCTTCCCTTAGATGGAGCAAAAACACATTACAAATACATTACTGGTTTCCTACTTTTCATTAATATATTACTTGTTGCTACATTACATTCCTTAAATACGTTATTTGTTTCTTACTTTCCATTTCTTTTTTTTTCCTTCTATGCATAACCATCACAACATAAAACCTTTTTAGAACTAATTGCTTGAACAAATATCTGATTTAAATATTTGAATATTTCATTCAAATAAGATTATATACTCTGTGTCAATAAAAGAAATTGGATACATTTCGTTTAAAAGCACCCGCTTTGCAATGCAAATTTCCGATAACCGAAATGCTTTTTGAAGTGAAATCATTTGAGGATTTGCTTCAAAATTTAAATATTGCAAAGGTTTGATGACCCTTTATTCCTGAAGACAGAGAATATTAGCTTCACTCGTAAAATACAAATAAACTTAGATTTATCCTCCTGCATTATTATGTTTTATTTAAGTTTGCATTGAAGTATTATACACAAAAGCATCTTCGTGTAGTGCATTTTTAGCGACACGTAAGCTAAATCTAGCATAAATTATATACTTACTAGTATTAAGGGGTTAGGGTTATTCAATTATGGCAAAGCACACAAGGGCTATCTGCCTACAAGGAGGGATGTCTTCGAGGAAGGCTTTCTAAGGGAAACTGGCTCGTATACATGTTACACATGGGAAAAACCACGAAAGCGCCCATGCAGCTGGCCCGTTCGCGGAATTCGAGCCTCGGACCGAACTACCAGTGTTCAGCGTCTTTACCGCTCGGCCGCTGGTGGGCCCCTTACTAGTATTAAAAAGAGTGCTTAACAGCTATACAAAAATAGTACTTTGCTGAAAACATGTTATCAGATGAAGCATGAATTTAAAACATGTATTTACATATATAAACATGTATGTATTAACATGTATTGAAAAATTATGTTATTGGTCAAAATGGGCATAAAATGCCTATAAAAATGATCTTATCACTGAAAATTTCAATCATACTTTAAAAGTCATAAAAACTTTCGGATGGGTGCAAGAAAAACATGCCAACTCAAAATTCCTGATTATGTAAAATTTAACAAACTGATTCTACATTCGATTCGCATGAGGCAAAAAGTGTATTTTAAATTGACATTTTTTTCTTACATCAGCATAACAGGATGTGATGGGTGCTTTTAATAGTTAATGGAAAATTTTAATACTGAGTTCATTTTCAATGATCATATTATGCATCCGATGACCGATAGCATATTTCTCAATGCATGTTTACTTTGACTGATAACAATATGTTTTCTGTTGGCAATATCTTATGTGTTTTAAAAAAGCAAACAAAAATCAATGCTTTGGTAAATGCACAAAATACTCCAAGTATAACTTATATATAGCTAAAAACGCAACTCTCCTACCACGATAAGTTGCTTTTATAACTGTAATAGATAACTAAAAATTTTGTACAACGTTTAAAAATTAGTCTCTTTTTAAGATTTGAATTTGAATAATTTTGTACGCCTCTGGAATCTTAAAGCTCGCCTTATCCGAATATATTATTGAAAGTAAATCGATGCATAATATGATCATTGAAAATGAACTCAGTATTAAAATTTTCCATTAACTATTAAAAGCACCCATCACATCCTGTTATGCTGATGTAAGAAAAAAATGTCAATTTAAAATACACTTTTTGCCTCATGCGAATCGAATGTAGAATCAGTTTGTTAAATTTTACATAATCAGGAATTTTGAGTTGGCATGTTTTTCTTGCACCCATCCGAAAGTTTTTATGACTTTTAAAGTATGATTGAAATTTTCAGTGATAAGATCATTTTTATAGGCATTTTATGCCCATTTTGACCAATAACATAATTTTTCAATACATGTTAATAGATAAGTAAAATTTTATTGAACATTTTTGATGCATAAATAACTTATTAGCAAGCAATATATTGTACATGCGAAGCTGTTATGATGAATTTAGCCTGTTTAAAACAAAAAGAAAGGATTAAAATTATAAAAACTAAAAAGCAACAAAGCAAAGCAAAACAAATTAAAAGCAAAAAGCAACTTATAAATTTCGAACAAGTTTTTATAGATTTCGAATAAAACTCTAGCATCTCGAAGGTGATCAGAACAGATTTCCGTCTTCCATAGAAGCAATAAAATATTTTTGCTGCTGAAAGATTTTACGGTTAACATACCGAGGATTGACGGGAGATACAGTTTTAGAAGTTTTGAAGGAAGGATCGGTGAGAAGTGTAACTGTAGTGCCACCTCTTTTGAAGGAACAAAGTATTGCCTGAACACAGGCTTCTCTTTCATCATTTGCACTTCTTCAGCTGAAGAAGCAGGTTTTATATTTAGACTTTTGAAATTAGTTCTTCAAATTTATGAATATTACGCCGATTTTTGTTGTTTTAACTCCTCCAATAACAGTCTATAGATATTGAGCTGGCCAGAATTGATAAGTAATTACTTATCATTCTAAAAAAGTGCCACACAGAGTAAAACTGCAGTGAAACCGAAACTTTTCAAGCGTAATATTGTTTTTATACTTGCAATCTTAAATACTTTGCGTTAATTTGAAATCTCACAAGTAGCGGTTGATACATATTCTCCATTTCATGTTTTAATGCAAAACTTTACGAGTAGCAGCTAATAAACCTGTAGTTAAGTTTTATTTTTCTATATTACTAAAATGTAATATCTCTACATATAATAAAACAAAGAGTCTGTCTGAGTGTGTGTGTGTGTATGTAACTTTCGTTCGCGCTGCGCGTAAGCTAATAGACCCACGCCTACGAAATTTGATACATAGGTGCATCTAGACAAGAGCCAGTGCACCTCGAAGCGATTTTTTCGATATTCGAATTAGAATTTTTTTAATTTTATGTTTTGTGACGAAATCGCGTCATTTTGAGACATAATGGGCTATAAGAAAGCGAGATTTTACTCTACGCACTCCATTTTCACATCGTCACGAAATGTAGGAACTTAGCTATTTTACGAACTTAAAATAAATTTCGTGTTTCAATAAATTTATTAAATACGAATTTATTTAACAAAGGGAGCTTAGCACCTTTTCAACGGGATTTTTTTCTAAAAACGTTTATGTTTAAAAAATTTACAGTTTATTTTTCTTTGATTTTTGGACACGTTAAACTTTCATCCTTGCCACTGCTTATACAAAACGAATTTTGGAAAAATGATAATATTTTGCATTTTTTTAAAAAAATTTTGAATGAAGCTTCCGAGTACACTTCTCACATCGCATATCTTTACAAATGTGATTTTGTCAAAAATTTTCCTTTCTTTTTGTTATTGATAGATTTTTGATGAAATCGCATCATTTTTAATACTTTCATTCTTTTAGAAATAAGGATTTGGCAACAATTTTTCATCGTAGTTCTTATGTCACTGTTTTTAAGAGATTGGCATATTTCATAGCCATTTTTTTTACATATATAATACATTTTTATTGATGTTTTTTATAAAGTTGTTCTGCAGAGTAAAATTGTGCGCGGAATGTTTTGTTTTTTGAGTTTCTTTCATGTTATTTTTTGCTTATTTCACTGTTTGTACGATATTGAAAAGTTTTGCATGATTTTTTTTTCTTCAACGGAAATTTGGTTAATTTTTTAATTAGGATAATTAATATTTGTATTAAGGGATATATAGCTTATTTCATTGTAATTTTTGGTGCTACTTTGGTAGAGGGTTGCACGGATTTTAGCGATTTTTCTTTTGGCGAGTAATACGACTTATGGTAAACCCATTGCTGGATAAGTTATTTATGGTAACCGATACTTTGTTGTCATTTTGTTTAAAAAATAATGCGTTTTATTATGCATAAATTCCGTGTTTTAAATATTATTTATGGCTTCTAAATATTAAAAAGGAATTTAATTTTGCATTTTTATTTGAAATAAAAATTTTGTTGTTCATAATATTTTATATAATTTTATGTTGTGGATGATGTAATAAATGACGTCACCTTACTTAAAACGTAATTGGTTTTATTAATATCTATAGATTTAATCTAACGTTTAAACATTATTTACGGCTGTTAAATATTCAAATACAATTTAATTTTGCATTTGTTTTAAAAATGATTTTATTATGAATGATTATTTAAATAATTTTAATTCTATGCGTAATGTAATCAGCTCTCTTATTGGTTGCTGAATATTTGTGCATTACCGCGCCATTTTAAAATTTTATTATTCATCTCTTCGAATTCCTCAGATTTCAAATGGAATGGATATGTCCGTTTCGAAGATGAATGTTGTTATTGGTAATTACCAAGAATTATTGGTATCGGAATAAAAAAATTGCCCTTTGAGATCTTATTTTGGCCAACCTGGCTTTCCTAATCAAAGATTTATTTATAAATTGTTAATAGCGTCAGAGGAAATTTATTTTAAATTTTTGGAGAAAACCTCGCTAATTGCTTCCCCAATGAAGTGCGAGAGATGTGGATCACAGATGAAGATCGTTTTTTTTTCTGGTACTTATCAATATACGACACGTAAAATGCTTTAAAAAATGTAAGTACATAATTTTCTTTTACTTTATAATTGTATACTTCAACTTTTATTAAAAAATTAATACAATGTTTTCAAAAATTCCTGAGATATTTATTGCCACATATGTTTTAATGTTAAATAATTAAATCCTATAAAACTTATTTTAAAGTATTTAAGTAATATTTTAATTCTTTTAAACGTTGGTATGATATTTTTAATTCGATATTCAATTTAAGCAATATTTTAATCCAATTAAATGTTGGCGCAATGTTTTATAGCGGTGTTTTTATTCTATTATATGAAAGTAATAATTTAACCTTACTTTAGCATTTTATACTCTTAGTAAATGTATTTATTTACATTGCCAGTCATCTTAAAAAACAACGTTTTCAACAAAAAATTAATTCATTATTTTTAACGATATTTATTTTTTTAAAGTTTCTAATACTTTACTATATGCGTAAAATACGTAAAAACAGCATTTTTCAAGATGGCTGATGACTATAGAAACCGTGCCAACAATTGCGCCAATGTAAATCGCCAAAAATCCGTGCAACCGTCTACCAAAGTAGCAACTAATATTTTTCTCTTTAAAATATAAGATAAAATATCATTAATTATACTTTGCTTTTCAGAAATTTTTGTTTTTTTGTATTCTTTTATGTTATTGATTGCTCATTTCACTGTTTTTAAGATATTGAAAAGTTTTGAGTGATTGTTTTAGGAAACGAAGTTCTTAACCTCCTTTATACCATTTGAGTTCTTAAGATTTTGCAAAGGGAAGTTGGTTAATTTATTTATTAGGATAATGAATATTTGTATTAAGGGGTATTGCTTATTTCATTGTAATTTTGTTATACGTAATGACTTTTTTTATGAAGTTTTTCTGCAGCGTAAAATTCTATGCAGTTTTTAAATTTAACGTTTGGTGTTCCCTTCAGCCATTTTTCCGGTACCAGAGCCAGACGAAGAAAATAGAGACGAAGGCTGGCAATGAAGCTGCTAGTATATATATATATATATATGAGACAATAACTCTTCTCAACAAGATACAATTGGGCAGTTGTAGGGAAGCTACGTTAAGCCAGTTTTTAACATTTGTAAAACTTCACTGTGGTTGACTGATCAATGTAATTTTGATCGAATTAATTTTTTTAACGTATTTTGATCTAAACATCTATCAGAACATGAAAGGAAAAAAGTGACTAAGCAGAAACTATTTTTCTTGAAATTCTGCTAATATTGTTATCATCAATCTTTTACGGAAAAAATGAAGTGGCTTCAATGTGTCTCTTTGTCTGAAGGCTCCAAGAAACAGTAAATTGGCTTCTGTCACCTTATTCGTTTGAGTAAGTGCTGTTACTTGATAGTAGCTGTACTCACAGAACATCAAGATATTTTTGTTACCTCACTGAATTCGATTAACGGCTGCAGAATTAAAAAAATAATACAACGTATTCCACAATTAAATAATTAATGTATGAAGTAATTGAACTGTATTAAGACTGTTAAAAACAGAAATAAATCTAATAAAAATTTGCTGTCTGTTTTTCAGATGTCAATGTGGAGAAGAAAATTAATGTATTATAATTTACGATTATTTTTAATGAGGTAGTTTCTGTAGTAGATATTTAAATGTATGTAATTCTACACATTTTCGCATAATATATAAATTATGCTAATGTAACTTATTAATTATATATAATTCTGCAAAATTTGTACATAGGTAATAAATTATTTGTAAATTATGTAAATAAAACTTAAAAAAGTTTAAATTCCTCTGATTTCATATTTATTTTATGAGTAACGTCTGATCTTTCGCTGTTTCCTATTACACAAAGCTTCTGTTCCTCCTCTGAAATTTCCAATATTTTACTGATCCAATAAATCAATATACGGAGGAACTGACGCCTCGCAAGATGTGTGATTTGTAACAAATTTTATTTTTGGACTCGAATTCAAGAGAAGTTTTATATTTTTATTCCTACTTTCATTGCTATAAGGTTCCTCGAAAGAAATAGTTTATAATAATTTTCCAGATCAATACAAAACAGTATATATTGAAATCCGCCGCCCAGATAGGAAAGCGGCTAGTGATTCAAACTGCCGTGCCGAAGGGCCCGGGTTCGAATGCCGGAGAAGGCATGGATGTAAGTTATCTGTCCCTTCACCAGGAGAGGAGATAACGGTGGCCGCCTATTAGGTGCCTTCCCTAATAAAATGACCCTGGTTCTATCCTTAGAGATGTCAACGCCTAAAATGGCTAATGCCCGGTATAAACTCTGAGAATCTGCTATGCATTAAAAAGATCAAAAACAAAAATCAAAATTATTATTAACACTATTATATTTTGAGCGGTGACAACGACGTTTGTCAGAAATTACTTCTATAGTCTCTCAGTTCGTCTGGCAGTCAGTTTTCGAGGAAATGAAAGTATCTAAGGATTTTACTTTTCTCGGAAAGTATTTCATGCATTATTATGTGCTTGTGAGAACAATGTACTTCATTAAATGTATAAAAGAAACTTAAAAAGAAAGTGCATATTCCTTTATATGGTTCAAGAAAGAAGTACGCTGCTTTTAGGCAACAAGAAATCACAATTAAAATATTCAGCATTGTAATAACTAAAAAGTATAGACTGTGGAGAATTGAAATTACCACCACAAAAAGATAGCAAAAGTGTAGTAAAATCAACAGCACGAAGAATTAATTAATATTTAGGAAATATCATTAAACTGCATAACTCATAGAATTGTAAAGAACTAATCTGAAAGCATTAAATAAAAGTAAATTTAAACCACTGCAACTTATACAAGTATTTTAATTTAAAAGCACCTTTTAGTTGCAGAGAAAAATTAGTAGTTTAATAGTTTTTATAACCTGAAAATTGATAATTAATATAAAAATAATAACTGTTTAAAAAAATTATTTATATTTTCAAACGTGTGACGAGTTATGAAAATTTTAATTACCACGCCGCGATTATATTGAAGTATACTTTTGCATTCAGAATACTGTTACATATGATGCATAATAATTTCGATTTTGATAACTGCTGAGTGTATTTCATTAAAAAGCAAGGGAAAAAAGTTTTCAAATTTTGTATTATGCGCAAACGGGCGTTTTTTTTTTTCATTTACAGACATATACACGTTTTGAGAGCATTTGGGCTAACTTCCCTTTTGGCTGAAAATATTTAAAAATAGCATATCTTTAGAATTTCCGATAGTGGTCTCGCACGCTGGAGATGAAAACGTATTCCTTACAGTGTTCTTTATGCTTTGAAATTGTTGAGTTTTTATTCAAAAATTTGTTAAAGTTTTTGAAAATATGAAATAAACAATAAAACAAATTCCAAATTAGAGCTTCCAGGTACTCATATTCAGGTAGAGGACTACGTTATTCAAAATTTGATGGCTCTAAATAACGTTGTTTTTCACAATGCCAGAAACATACATACGTTCATACAAGGGCGATAATATTTGATGACAACAATTTGAAAAATGATTCAGACTTTATAATAATTCAACCCAAAATCTCGTTTTCAGACTAATAACACTTCTTGGTTAATGCCATTTCGGCTACTAATAAATTAGAAATCTTTAAATGCGGTAGTATTTAAGTGAAAGAAAATATTAATTTAAAAATTCAAAAGGAAAGAACAAGCAGTCTGTTATTTATAGGGAAATTGAAAGACGTTTGAATGTTATGCAAAAAGAATTAGTTATCAAAGATCTAATATGTGTGTTAAAAAGACTGAAATATTTTAATGTAAAACGATACTAGAAATAAATAAAACTAGAAATAAAATTCTGCTGATTAATTATTTGTTAATTTGCGTTTTAGAAATTCAAAACTATTTTAATCTGGAACAGAAAAAGACTAGTAGAAATGATATCTTGCTCACATACTTGTTACATTAAATTTTAAAAATTCTGGTATATTTTAAAATTAAAGCATGAAACTGACAGAACATAAAATGTCTTGATGATAAATTCTTTACAATATGACTGTTAACTGGATAATTTTATTTTTCCTGTAGAAAATTTCATCAATTACTGCTTGATGTTTGACAAAAAATTCTTCGTGTTCTACATTCACAGAGTTAAATAATGAACTTCTGAAGTAAGTTTGAAATGGAAGATTAATTTTCCACGCAGAATAAGAAATTATATTTGCAACAGAATGTCCTTTCAGTCTAAAATCAAATGATCTCTTCAGTTATTCTTAGCTGCTTAATGCAGTAATGTCCATTTCGTGGCCCGTTGAGTCCATAATATAGCTCATGTCGGATAATCGAAAAATGAACGAAAGGGCAGATAAATTCTAAGTTGAATTTTAAAATATTATTTAATTGGGTTGTTTTTATTCGATATTATACCTTATTTCATTGAAATAGCTGCTTACTTAAATAATATCGCTACTTTGTTTTATGAATACAGGCCAAAAGCAAATAAGCTAATAAATAAAGCTTCAGAAAATGATAGCATTCGAAATTCAATTGAAATTTGCGACAGTCTGACATTAAAAGCAACAACTTATTCACTCCGGAACTTAATTTGTGCAGACTATCTAAACAGTGAAAATTATGCATTATTAATTATCATTTTATAAGGATACTTTAAGAATATATTTCAAGATTCCTGGAAACGTCAGCAATATTTCAACATATTTCCCGCTCCTTTCTAAGCCGGCACTAAATTTACAGGTTTGCAGATGAAATATTTATAGCTGTTGTCATATGCATATGGTAAAGAAAATGTATATTGAAAAGATTTTTGTAAGCTGTATCTGTCTGAAGAAAACTTTCTGGCGCTAAGAGCCTTTTCTGTTCACGATGTCTCTTTTTGAAAGGATGCATATTTTTCAGGAACTTGTGTATAAAATGTGGAATAAGAATGAAAATTTCTGGCGAACATCTCAAATGTACACATTGAAATAGGTGCTTATCCCGCTGGATAAGATGCTGTGATGCATTATATATTTAAAAAACAAGCTCAGTGTTCCGCATTAATTTGTTGCAAATCGTTTCCTATCAATAAATTTTTAATTATGTAGGGAATACAATTTATCAGACTCAACAACAAAATGATTTATATTATAGATTTCAATAACTATTAAATTCTCTATGTAACCTTTGACTAAATTTTACCAAAGATTGCTGCCATTTGAATATATTTGCAAAGCATTATAGTTCGTGTCACATTTTATCGACCTCTACGGTCTAAACGCTTCGAAATATTGGATACTCATGCTTTAGAGTTAGGTTCTAGCTATTAATGGCTCTGTTCAAACTGTCGTAGACATTTCACAAAATAACCTTTTCATCAAGCTTTAGATTAATAAGCGCTTTTACTAATTATGCAAGGGGGTTTAATTTTTAACTATAAAAACGAGCACCTACTGATAGTAAACAGAATGAGTGTTTCAGGTACTGAAAAATAGGCTGTGTGAAGCCATAATATCTGAAATTTTATTCGATGGAAAGTGTGATATACTGAAATAATTTCTTTCTTTTTATTTCCTTGCACGAAGTAAAGGAAATAATCACAAATCATTTCGGGTAATATATTTCAACAGAAATATCCATTTTTACCGTTTCGTAATCCATTTGGACGAATTTTTGCCTGATATCTATAATTACGGACATAATAAAAAACTCTTTTCTCTAAAACGGATTGTAAAATGTATTTAAAATTGATTCAAAAGGGATTTTTTATTACGTCTGAACGTACTTACCTATGTATGTATCTATTTCGCATAACTCAAAAAGGATTGGCCTTAAAACGTTGAAATTTTGTTTACGAGACTAGTGTGACTCCTTTGTGTACCTCCCTTTTTTATTACAATCAGTAGCAGTAAACGTGTATATATATATATATATATATATATATATATATTTACATGCCCATCCACTTACCCGGCTTAAAAGTTCCTACCGGGCCTTTACTTTCGCATTCGTTAATCATAATCGCTAGTCATAGATTTTCAATTACAAATGTGTTTTTAAATGACGAAAATATTCATGTTTTGGCAATGTGAAATTAAAAAAAAATTATTTCCGGCAAATAACGAAATCTAACTTTTAATGCGATTTTCTGTTCCTATACGTATATTTGGGAAAGTTTTATACTCATTATGGGAAAATAAAATTATAGAACGTTTGACTCCTCTGCGACGAAAATTGACCGGGATTTTTAATTTCAAAAATTGCAATTTTTTATGTGATTTTCAGCTTGCCTGGAGAGACCGGCTAATTTAGTTAGAATAATTTGATGCCGCACATGTAAGTCATGTATATACATCGGATTATTTAAATCAAAATATTACTTTTAAAAACTTCAGTGTTATGTGTAGAATAATTGTGTAAAAAGAAGAATAGCTATATAATTAAATATCTCTTTGCAAATATCGTGCATATATAAGTGAATTAAAAGTAACTGGCTTATGGTGAATTGTTTAAATATATTGGACATGTCATGATGATAAAAAGCATGAAACAGGACTTACTTTACTTGCTTAAGACAAAAATGGGAAAAGATGATATAATAAAGAGCAGGACATTTAATACAGTTGTTCTGAAACATAAAAATATTAAGCTTAATATAACTACTCAGAGATGCCACATAAAAGGTCTTATTTTAATATAAAGATGATCTTGATACTAATTTGACTGACTATTTTCTGATATATTTCAGAAAACTTAATATCAATAAATTTTAATTTTAAATATCCATGAGGAAATACAACATACACAACAAAGAAATGAGCGTTACAGTGCCTAATTTTAGTTTTACCATTATGTAATTAAACTTATTTCATGAATTTGTCTTCTTCGTTTTAAAGGTCATAATTTATTGCAAATTATTTTTCGACTAATCTACGCCAAGTGCAAAGTTTTTGCTTGGCTAATTTTAAATTATCATCTGCTTGTCGTTTTCCGTTTGTGGTCAGAAAATGAAAATTAAAAACATACATATGCTGCAAATTATGAGCCGAAACGTAATACTAGAGCGCATATATGTTTCTAAAATATTCTAGATTTGCTAACATGTTTCATTTCTTTTCGTCTCATTTAATCAATAATTTTCCGTGGAAATAATTAATACTGTTGATACAAACTTGTTTACAAGTTAGGAGCGGCCACATCCAGGCAGAAGTTTCACTAATGTAGGGAGACCAATATGACACAGTAAAGGTACCATTCCATTCAAATTGGGACATAACGGTCAACCTTCTTTACAGCGTATCATAGTAGTAACTATAATTTACTGGTTATCGTAATTTATTTGCTAATTTTTGGATACATATTTTCATATATATTTGGTCCTTTGGATATTTACGTTCGTGATTGCTTTCCTATCTTAAATATTAAAAGTCAGTTGAAAACTGAATGACAAAACTATTACTACGCTTTCAAATAACATTTTATGAATTTGTATACTAGACTTTAATAACTGGTTTCGTACGTTTTCAATCGAGAAGATAACATGAAAATCTGTAGCTATTTTTTTCAATCCTCAACCCTCTGACTGGTAAGGCTGTAATTACGGTCTAGAACACTTTTTGTGACGTCTTTAAAAAACATACATACTTGCATCTTGGAATATGTCCATGAAATTAAGGTAATACATTAAAAAGACATAAATCTAATTATAAAGTACCAGAAGCACTTTGGCATTGAAATCAAGAAAATACCCCTTTCTCATGGCAATTTTGGAAAATTTTGGCTATCTTAGCCTGTTGTCCGCCGAAAATGTCGCTGCAAAAACATCGCGGACGAAAACGTCGCAGAGAAAACAACGCAAGGAGAAGACGTCGAGGTACAAGACACCGTGGGAAAAAGCATCGCAAAGAGAAAAGATCGCAGTTCTAAAACATCGTGGTACATGATATCGTAGTCGAAAATAGAGCGGTTTAGAAACATCGCAGTTTAAAAACATCGTCATCGAAAATATCGTGGTAAAAAATAACGTACCTACAAATCATCGTATGACGATAACATCACACACATGCATTTTCAGGCTTTGATAGTTGTAAACGCATGTTCGTTTAAAGATCAAAAGAAGGAAAGAGGTATTCTTTTACTTCTAAATTTCATATATTTGAACGAACTAATAAATGTTTGCTGAAAAAATAAGAAGGAAACTTAAGTATTTAAAAATTGAAAATGAGTAGAAAATTAATGCAACTTAAAAAGCTTAATAGAATTTTAATTAGTATAGTTAAATAACAAATTTCATTAATAAATTAAGCGTTTTTTAATAAAGTTTAACTGATAATTTTTCATAAAAGATACGGTCTAAAAATTCTTAGAAAAAGGAAGATAAACAACTGCAAGAGGTTATCTCTATAAAAATTGCTTAGTTAACGATCAAATTATTTTCTTTCACGTTTGTTAATCTGATATTGTTTTAATGAAAATTATATATTGTTTTGTTTCCGTTTATTCTTAAAGTGTCGTTAACATTTTCATGTATGGTTTGCAGTAAATGTTTTGGAGGGCTCTTTGTTAGTTATGACGAAAGTCAGTTACATAATATGTCACTATGCGATTTGAAAAACGCATGTATGCGATGTTATTGACATGCGATGATTTGTAGGTACTTTATCTTCTACCACGATATTTTCGACGACGATGTTTTTAAACTGCGAAGTTTTTGAACCGTTTTATTTTCGACCACGATGCTTTCTCTTTGCGTTGTTTTTTCCCATGATCCTTTGTACCACGACGTTTTTTCCTTGCGTTGTTTTCTCTGCGACATTTTCGTCCGCGATGTTTCCAGCTGTAACCTCTTAGCTCAATCCTGTGCCGGTCAGATGGACAAAAAAAGTTAATAAAAGTTGTAAATTACGCAGATTCGTCCTTTTATCAAGATCATAGAATTGTAAATATTTAAATCCTTTTTGGACTGCATTATTGCTTTTCTATAATTCTGATGTGTTGCTTATTATTTCAATTATTTATTTATTTTTTCCTTTCTTTATTTTGTGTTTAATCGAATTTGTGTAATGTACCAACTGTATTTATATATTTATTTCCTATACAGAATCATAGAGCTTTCAGTTTCAGTGCAACAACTTTTGAAATGTAAAAATAACTCAAGTACAACCCGAAATATGGACGAATTCTTTCCTGACAGACCTTCGCGACAATTTTGAGCCGCCAAACGGATTACACGGTACGAAGTTTTGCCAACTTGGTAACTTTCTGGAAGATTCGGGAAAGCATACTTTCAAAAGCTTACCGCCGACGTTTCCAGAAGGTCTGAGATCTAAGGAGTTCAGTTCTTAATCAATTGTGAGATTTATCGGTGAGTTGAATTACGATTTAGAAATGTGAATACTGTGTATAGACAGATGCACAATTTAGATACGTGAATACGATTCGAATACTGTATGTGATTTTGGGCGATATTTCTCGTACTCTAAGGAGGAACTGCTTGAGATATTTTATGTTGTTTATTGTGTGTGGAATTTATCTTCAAAATAGATTGCTAATTTTTCCTATTTATATGATTTGTTTATTTAAAAAGATATCAATAAGCCTGTAGTTTGCACCAAGAGTAATAATAAGAGGCGACAAACAGTTTCAAAGAAATGCCTGCTGAATCATATAGCGTAACCAATCTAGAGCACAATGCCTCCTTCACTGATACGAAAGCATAACTTGTTATACTTTTCTTATTTTCTTTCTTTCCAGTCAATAGAAGACAGAAACGGAAAACAAAGTAGATAAATTCTTCCCAAAGAATACGCAAAATAAAAACGCAAACTCATTCATTGAATTCCTGCCAGCGAAACATTGTGATGGCATAAGGAAGTTTATCTCGTTAGATCAATGCCCTTATCTGATTGTTGAAGAAATGTAATCTGATTTGCCGCTCTGTAACATCCCGATGAGGATGCATTACTCTGATTATTTACTTTAACAATATATACTCTAGATAAAAAAAATTCCAGTCGAATGATCGCATTAACTCGAATAGCATCACTTTCTCCAAATGATTGAATGCATTGCTGGAGTTTATGACTTCAGTTCTTAAGCCACATTTGTTCAGAGATGAGATGCATGAAGATTAGAAATGTTGAGTCGACGAATATCAAGTGTTATTTAACAGAATCTTCATTTCCTCACTTTATTTACCTAATTCTTGATAAAATTGAAGAGAATTAATGAAGTCGAAAGGTTTTAGAAAATAAACTTATCAGAATTTATCCAAATGCATGTTTTCTTTCATTCATAATTTTCCGTATTAAATTCTAATCAGTAAAGTTTCGCTTTTATTAGCGTGCATTAAAGTAAAGCCAATAACATATTTTATCTGTAAACTGCACAGGTTGATATGAACTACTAATATCAGTAGGAACGATTTATTATTTAGTATCATGATTCCACCAATGGGCAAGAAATTTTATCCCTGCGAATTTTTGAGATAGTTTGCTCCTATTTGGAGGAGAAACTGTCTACATGGGAGTTTTTTTATTTCTTTTATATGTAATTTAAAAAAACCATAAAAAGTTCCAAACTTCCATTTTTTACACGTAATATGAAATTTAAGGTATCCTGCGTAAAGACAATATTTTTGTAGGCAAACATTTTATCGTATTTTGTCAAAATAATATCATCTCATTCAATTTATTAGAGTGTATTATAATTCAGGCAATATAAAGAATGTATATCATGCATCTGGAAGAATATTTGATGCATTTATAGAAGTTTAATTCAAGAAAAATAAAGAAATTGTCGGATACTTTTACATTTGGAAGAATAGTTTATGTATTTTATAACAAGGAAATGCATGTACGTTAAATCTATGTGTAATTTTTAGAACGGTAGGAAAACAATATATCGTTGCTAAACTTCAACCTTATTAATGTGTATTTGATTCAGTGTACTAAGCGAGGTTTTACCATTTTTGCAATAAATTTGCATTACTCCATTACAAGCAAGAAGTACTGAAGAACAGAGAATTTCTCTTGAACTTCTTTGGTTAGAAGAACACTGCTGGCATTGTGAAAGGCCCAGGATAGCAATCCCGGTTAACTGTAACAAACCAGAACCACGAAGAATTCAGAGGTTAGGTTATGTTAGGATAATTGAAGGATGCTTTCGAGGAGGACCTTTCAGGAAAAACTGGCTCGAGTTTACGCATATTGAACTGGCTTTAAGTTACATATAGGAAAAATCACGAAAACCTGCCATGTAGCCAGACTATTTGTTTGGGACTGAACCCAAGTTGAGCTCCCAGTATTCAGCGGTCTTAACCACTCTTATACTAGTGAGCAAAAATTTCAGACAGCCGGTTTCAGAAGAAAATTCTTTCAATTTGACATAAAGTTTTGATTATCCAATAAATTAAATACACGTTAAATATTAAGTTTTGTTGAGTATTAGCTGCGTTTTGTTGAGTTAAAGAGATATTGCTGATGACGAATACTTATATCAATAATCTTAATTCTTTATGCGGTTATGGATGGGAAATAAATCTCAACTAAAAGTTCATAGAACCTCAAAAATTGCAACCATATTGTGAAACATGTTTCTGGCAAATAATTCTAATAGGTTTCGGCAACCTGTCTAAAATACTAGTTATTATAACAAGGAGAAATATGCAATGGTTCTAAATGAATTTAGCTAATGCAATTTTAGGGTTTTAATAGGTAATTAAAAATTATTGAAATGAATCTGCATTTTGCTTTTAAATCTCTTCAGTTAATCAATAAGAGATTAAATATGAAGAAAAAATTTCGTTTTACCGAATAGTAACAAACTCATGAGTAGATGATAAAAATATCTGATTTCCGGCAGTGGAAAATTTTTATTTTTAGTCGTTGAATTTATTAATTAAATATGAAAGCTCTTACACTTTGCCAAATGGCAGTACATTTCTTTTAAACTTCTGATTTTTCTGATTAAAATACATTTCTATTAACAAGTTACACTTTAAAGGTTCTGCACTATTCTAAAGATTAAACAAATGCGACGTCATTTAAAAAGTTTTAGTAAGAACTAATAGCGGGAACGTAACAACGGCGACGTGAACCTAAGGTGGGGGGAGTGACTTCAAAATTGAAAATGTAGAGAAATATTAATATTTATTTTTTATAAAAAAACCCTTACATATTCCTTTTTTAGCGTATATGGAATACACCGGTATCGAAACGCAATAACGGCTGAACTTATGATGGGATTCGTAAGGCCAACTTTCTAATACGGAACGTCCTGGCTCTGGACTTGGAAGAGTAGTTTTCAGAAACCTTATGTAGACAGTAATCGTGCTCTTGTTTTGTAGGTGAAGTGTGTAAAATTTAACCAAAATCGAAATAAAGCTGTAGATTTTCATGAATTAAAGACACACACACACAAGCAAAAATAAAAATTAAAAAATATATATATATATATATTCTTTTTTTTATACACATAAGATGACTTTAATGAATTCAGTTAGTGCAATTTCACGGGACCAGCTAGTAATTTTAGTCTTCGACAGCTATTCCCGTTCAGGGTTGTGGGCATCACATTGCTGCACATGGAGAGAATTACGACTACTGGCCACGTTGATAAACAACACGACACACACTCCGAATAGGTACATCGGTAAGACATAACACTCTTCACACATTTCTTGGCTTCTACCGCGGGATTATACACTTTATCTTATTCAGCACTGCGCAGACGCCAATTGTGAATGCAAATTTCCCAACAGCTTAAAAAACTATTCAGTTAACAATTAAAAGTTAATTAAAAATTTTAAGTGTAAAATGTAAGAAATGGCAAATAAAATGTACAAGTATACAAGAAGATTAAAATTTTGGAAACATCTTTCCGCTTCGTAAATTGTTGCAGAATTTGAAACTAAATAAGGGGTATAAGTAAAAGGCATAAAAATGATCCATTCGTAGTGGAAAGGTACAGTCATATGGCTAAAATTTTGAAACGTCAGATTAAAAAAAATTGAATTCTGAGTACTTGTTTGTCTTTTAAACAAAACATACATTTCCGTAATACGAGTATTAATATAATGTAAATTATTATAATTCAAAATACTACATTTCATGCATGAGGAAAACAATAACACTTTGTTAAGAATAAAACTTCAGACATAAATAATGCAACAATACATGGTTCAGTTTGTTAAGTCTTAAGACAGGGTTGTTTATTATTTTTAAGACAGGGTTGTTTATTATAGCCAGACAATAGGACAGGGTTGTTTATTATAGCCAGACAATAGGACAGGGTTGTTAATTATAGTTCATGTCTGAACACATGAAATAAAAAATCTGATGTGTACACCACATGACTTCCTTGTACGGAATATTAAATTATACGCATTTTTCTTGCATTTCATTTAAACTTATTGAATAGAATTAAATCTACTTCGCCGACAGCGCATAAACCACAATAGAGTAAATGCATTCTTTAAAACTCACTCTATTATTTGTTTACCATAGCGACACTCTGGCGCTAGATTCACTTAACAGTATTATATTTTGTTCATATTATAACTCATAATGCACAAAATTTATATCATTTAAAGAATAGAGTTATCTAATCGTTGCCACATATTCTATTCAAATGCTATAATAAAGCTAGAATGATGTATAAAAGAAATTAAGCAAACAAAAAAAAAAAAAAAAAAAGAAACAGTTTTTCACAGACGATTGAGTATTTCTCATTCAATTCAACTAACTTAGCGAGAAGGCAAAAATATATAAAAACTCAAAATATCTATATTAAAAATTACGAAGTAAATCTTAAACACTTATTTCCTCGAAAAATTCCAGAAAGGAATAAGCATGATTTAATTGGCAATAATAAATGAAGGCGTTATCTTTGTTGTTGCGAAGCTAAGTTTCTCTAGATTGGCAATAAATCCACTAATCTGCTGTTTCAAAAGTAAACAATCAATGGCCGCCGTAAAAAAAAAAAAAAAAAAAAAAAAAAAAAAAAAAAGCTTTGCGGCACTTAAACAACTTTAAAATTGTTGATAATTCTAAAAATATTGCACACAGATTTACTAAAGGCATAAAAACCTTAACCGGAAGATAAAAATAACATAATTCAATCATTTTTAAAGCAAAAAATGTGCAATTTACAAACATATAAGAGTAAAGAAACTGAGATCACTGAGCCGTGTAACAGTGTGGATATATATATAAATATATTTATATACGTTTGGTGCGGCCGATTGCAACCAAAATACGAGGTGTACATCTACATGTTATAGCAGTCCTATATACAAAATTTCAACTTTCTGAGGCTAGTCGTTTTTGAGTTATCCGAGATACGTACGCCACAAAAAATTCTAAAATTACAGACGCCACAAAAAATTCTCTTCAGAATTCATTTTAAAGCAGTTTTATAATTTTTTTGGAGGAAACGAGTCTTTTATTCTGTCCTTATGTACAGATATCACGCAGAAACATCGTTAAATTGCATTCGATAGCGGTCAAAATGGATATTTTCATTGAAATATGCTGCCTGAAAGTTTTCGCGATTACAATACTTCCTTTTTAATTCGTACAAGGAAGTAAAAACAGAAGACATGTGTACTGTTTTGCCGTGTATGTTTCAAGTTTATTTGCCCAGGATTGTAGGTCAGATGTTGAATACATAAGTTAGTTTATAAGGTATTTCTCCCACCTTCTTAGCATGGCTTCGTGGTGTAGTGGTCAGCACGCTCGGCGCGAATTCGAGAGGTCTGTGGTTCCAGTTCCGACGAGGGCATTGCCAATTTTTCATGTCTTCTACTTCGAAATAACCTAATGTCTCTACAGTGCGCCCGAACTAAATACGGGTGGTTGATGATGATGATTCTTCACCACCAGGGTTTGGCGAATGGGTCCCCTAATCTCCATTCGTCTTTTAAAGGGTGTGTGTATAAGGTATTTACCCCACCTTCTTAGCATGTCTTCGTGGTGTAGTGGTCAGCACGCTCGGCGCGAATTCCAGAGGTGCGTGGTTTGAGTCTCGGCGAGGGCATTGCTCTTTTTTCATGGCTTTTACTTCGAAATAATCTAATGTTTCTACAAGTTTTAATCGATTTTAAAGGAATATTCATTATACTCTGCTATCATCTAAAAGTTTAAATTAATATAAAATAATAAAAGTAAATAAATAGCTAGACTGATTGTATTTAGCCTAAATGTAAGAAGAAGCAAACAAGGTAACTGGATATCCAGACATCTGGAGTTCGGATAACTGCTGCTTTCATATGTTTGACTAAACAATAATGAGTGGATTATATCTATTTTTAGAAAAGCAGTATAAAATGATTTAGACAAATTGGAACAAAATTGTATTTAAAATGCACTGTGAACTTTACGTTTACTTACCATCATACCATGGTTTTCTAAATAGATTTCATATTTATTAACTAAAAAGACAGTAAGTTGAGAAGTATAATATTTCGAAAAATGCTCTTGTACCCCTTTCCCTCCCTCAAAAAAAAACTTTTTTTATCTACAGGTCAGGAAACTCTGGTTGGGAGAGTGCCAAATCGATTTTTTTTCTTTTTTGGGGAAAACAGTTTGCGAAACTGATACTTCAAGAACTAGTTAAAAGAACTGTTAACGCTAGTTTTCATTTTAATATAACGCTACATATTTTAATACTACGCTACATACTACTCGTAGTACCTGCTTTATTCTTCTCAGTTGGAGTTACTGTTTATCTGCCACTGGATATTTAACAAAAATTTAATTAAGTTCATTTAGAAAATGTTTCCTTAATTTGAAAAATGCGTTGCAGATTAAAGTTTTAAGAAATACTGTGGAGGAAAGAAACACGTTTAAATGGTGCTGACTACTACAATACACGCTAGAGAAGGAATACTTTTTAATTCCTTGCAAATTTTCAAAATATGTATTTACAGTATTTTTAAGCAAATATATATATATATATGTAAGAAAAATAAAGAATACGTAAAAGATTAAATTAGCAACGTAAATTTCCCTTCTATATTCTAAAAATAGTAACTTCTATTTGCACTGCGTCATTTCGAGACTAGTCTATGTCATATGACGCTTACGTAATTCTGATGATGTAAATAGAACTGGAACTCAAACAGCCAATAGTAATTTTATAGCAGTATTAACTATCCAATCAAAATGTATTGAGAACCAAAACTAAACTCAGTCTGAATTAAAATTTCATCCTGAACATAACGCGCTTGCTTTCTACGCTTTCGCCTGGTTGTGCTGGAGTCTGTCTGCTCCTTCTATCTTGGTGAAAATTTATCTAAAATGTAAAACCTTTCGGTATAGGCACAATTAATGTGCCAACTTGATTGTGGCTGCAACATGTTTGCTGAAATAAAAAATGAAGATTTAGTCTGCCTTCGCCTCCAATTTCCTATTGATTATGTATCAACACTTCTACGCCACCAAAATTCCTGCTCGTTATTACTTCTGAGTTTGGTTTTATCACTATACATGGATACCATATTTCATATTGTGTATTTTCCCTAGCTTTTTAGGGCCATGCTGTAAAAAGTTTTAAAATATTTGCGTAATTTTCCGTTTCAGTGTGTTGAGAGAACGGGCTCTTTTAAATTTTAAAATGAGTTTGTGCGCGTAGTTGTTTTTTCGCCTTACTAAAAAAGACAAATTTTCATAAACTATTTGCATAGATCACGCTGAACGTTTTCCTTCTAAATGTTGAATTTATGTCAGCCTAATATAAGACTCAACAATCACAGCGATGCAAAGACGAACTGATATTCAGATGTCTATGATTTCACTGAGTCTCTAATTATTCTGCTTTCTCTAATTAACCTTCTTCTAACTATTTATGGATCATCTGAAGCTTGATGGTTACTGCGTTCTTCAGAAATTAAATTATTCGCAAAATTTTCCCCTCCCGATTTTCGGACAATAAAGTTAGCAAAAAAAGGGGGGATACACGAGGAAATGCGGCATATATAAATATAGTTAAAATCAAAACATATCATTAATGAATAATATTAAAATCAGAACCTAATAAAAGCAAATTGAAATATTATATTAAATTTGAAATAATAATTTGGCACAAAATAGAAAAATTGATAATGCTAAAAACCATTATAAAATACAAACAATTAAAATCTGATAGCTTTACCAAAACTGGAACTAATGCAAAATAAACAACTAAATAAATCAAATAAAATTCCGGAAGGTTTCAAATTTTATATTACGTCTTAAGGGACTTTTAGCCCAAAGGAGCGTTAGCACAAAAGTCCTATTAATTCCGTTTTGGCATTTCGCGTCGATTTATTGTAAATGTCCCTATCACTTTTCAAACTGTTGCCGCTAAATATTATAGCCCTGCATTATATTTAAAGAAATTAAATAATGAAAAAGCTGCATAAATGCTTATATGTATCTCGCGTTGTGATACAGTTGTAAGGATCTTAAGTTTTACTAACGTTTATTTTATTTTAAATCTTTACTATCACTTCTTATTTTCTACTTCCGGCCAGAATTATAAGCGTGAAGGATTTTATGCAAAGTTTGTCTGGCGAACGCCAAGTACTTAAGTTGTGGCTTTTTGCCAAGCAAGGGAGAGGAAGCAGTGAGTTCGCTTACCTTAGAAGTTACGCAGTTGCTATTTGCCTTCCAGGCCAGAGGTTTTAATCCTCTTGATAAATTAAACGTATTGTAGTGTTCACAGTCTCTGTGCTACATACGCTTCCTGTTATTATAAGGCCAATCTTCCACGTGTGTTATTCTAAAGTTAAATTAGAGCTTAGTTTTATTTTGATATCTTTTACGTTAGACCCCGAGTGGAGGGTCATTGTATTCCGAAGTACGGAAGTCATTGTATATAAAGAAAAAATAAAGGGTTTTGTATACCCTTCGTCTGTATCCTGTCTACTTACTACAATTAGTGAACATAGCTTTAGTAAGCTCTCTGTTCTTAGTCAGGTCCTTGTATGTTTCCGAAGAAGGTTAGAAGGAACGTTGAACCTGATAGTGGCGCCCAACGAAGAAGAATAAACATGGCCGAGTTTCAAGAAGAACCTGTGCTGCCTGCAGAAACGGCTCAGAATCCAGAAATGCCAGCTGCCGCCCTGGAAGGATTTGGGTACATCGTCCAGACCATGCGCGCTTCGATGAAACCAGAAGCAACATTTAATGGAAACTCACCGGTAACCAGTTTTTTGGAAAAATTGGATGACCACTTCATGCTCTACCCCGTGCACGAGTTTCAAAAAGTTACCTTAGCTACCAGCGCTTTGAGGGGCCAAGCGCTTAACTGGTTCAAATGTATCGGCAGAAGTCTCTTGGGTCAAGCAGGAAATCCCACCTATACTTATGAAAATTTCAGGACTGCCCTACTAAAAGCCTGCCCTGTTGTAAGGGATCGTGCGAAATTAGAAACGGAACTTTTTAGCATATATCAACAAAGAATCGAAAACCCCTCGAGCTATATTTTAAGAAAAATTCACGTTTTCAAGCTCTTGTATGGAAACCGTCCGGATCCTGAAATAATTCAAGTGATTTTGCCGAGGTTACTACCCCAAGTGCAAGACTTTATTGAATTGAGAAATCCGACTACACTGGAAAAATTATTTGAGCTAGCAATCCAGTTTGAAAGTAGAAGAACGGCGGACGTCGAAAGAAGACGCCAATATCAACAGCGAAACCAATTTGGTACGCCAAGACTACAGCAAACTCAAGCATACGGCTACGGAGAAAAAGCGAATCAGTGGGCAAGGAAACCCGAGCATTCAAAAACAGCCGGCGAACGTCGACAGTTCAATAGCAATCCAGGCAAAAAGTCTCAAGGCCAGGGGAAAAAGAAGGAAAGCACGGAAAGGAAAAATAATTTAAACTAAAACGGATTTCTGCTGACGAGAGGGTGCGGAAATCCGAAGGCCACGAAAACCCCTCTTCCTACAAGTTAAATACAGTAATGGTGAAAAATTTAACTCTTCCGAAGATTGAAGTCTTGGTAAATAATATCCCGGCCACCGCACTCCTGGATACCGGCGCGCAGTGTTCCTGTGTGGCAGAAGTCTTTTTTAGAAAGTATTTTCGCAAATACCGCATATATAATGCGGATAATACGACAGTATTAGCGGCACAAGGAGAAGAATGTAAGTGCGTAGGTAAAGTACTTTTATATATCCGTATCAAGGACGAACAAGTAAAGGTGATGTTTTTTATAGTAAAGAATTTGCAAGCACATTTAATCCTAGGAATAGACTTTCTTTCAGACGCACAAGCTACACTGGATTTTAATGAAGCGTCCCTTAGGCTGACAATGAAACCAGTGCGTGTAGAAAAGGTTGAACCGCCAAGGTTAAATCTTGACCACCTGCCTAATGACGAGCAAGATAGAATCCGACAAGTGGTAAGTGAATTTGCTTCCTTATTTAGTGATATTCCAGGATTTACTCAGGTTACTAACCATAGTATTGACACCGGAGATGCATTGCCAGTTCGTCAAAAACCATACCGGTATGATAACAATAAGGAAAAAATTATAGAATGGCATATTACCGATATGCTACGTAAAAAGATCATAACGCCCATCTCAAGTAGTTATGCTAGCCCGGTGGTTTTTTGTAAGAAAAATAATGATTATCCTTTGGAGCATCCAAAAAGGTGGAGATTCGCTATTGATTACCGTAAATTAAATTCCATAACGAAATATCCGGTATATCCGTTACCGATCATAGAAGAAATTTTAAGGAACATAAAATCAACCAAATTTATGACGACTTTAGACTTAACGAATGGTTATTTTCAAATAGGGGTCAGGCCTGAGGACGTGCCTAAGACTGCTTTTATAACCAAGTCTGGCACTTATGCATTTTTGCGTATGCCGTTTGGCCTTTCTGGGGCCCCAGCAACATTTCAGCGATGCATGGACATTGTGTTAAGACCTGTTCTTGGAAAGTCCACATTTATCTATTTAGACGATATCATTATTACTAGTGATAATCTCGACCAACATATACAGGATTTAAGACAGGTGTTTTCTTTATTAAATGAGGCCGGTCTAAAAGTTAATGTCGAAAAGTGCAAATTTGCAGCACCTGAATTAAAATATTTAGGTTACAAAATATCGCAAAAAGGGATCGAGACAGATGAATCAAAAATAATCGCTGTACAAAAGTAGCCGACTCCAAACACGGCAAAGAAGCTCTCTTCTTTTCTAGGACTTTGTTCATATTATAGGTCCTTTATAAACGATTTTGCGGCTATCGCTGAGCCATTGTTAAAATTAAAAAGGAAAAAGGCAAGATTCTCGTGCACGGCCGAAGCCAATAGTGCTTTCGAAAAATTAAAACAAGCATTAACGCAAGCCCCTGTGTTGAAATTTCCTGAAAAGGATGAAAATTTAGAAATTTCAGCGGATGCTTCGGATTATGCGGTAGGAGCGGTACTTTCGCAAAATCATCAGCCCGTGGCATTTTTTAGCCGAACTTTAAATCAAACACAAAGAAACTATTCCGCGACCGAGAGAGAGGCACTTGCAGTTCTGTTAGCAGTGCAAAAGTTCCGAGTCTATTTTGGAAAGGCGCAGATAACAGTATATTCTGATCATGCGGCGGTAACTAGATTGTACTCTGGAAAAAATTTATCCCCAAGGTTAATAAGATGGGCACTCAAGCTGCAAGAATATAATCTGGTAATCAAGCATACCCCCGGAAAGGAAAATATCGTAGCAGATGCCCTGTCACGAATTAAATTAGACGAACAGGGTAATACCGTAAAAGTTGCAATGCTGACAGCGTGTACAATAAATTCCCGAGAAACTGTAATAACCGAACTGGGTAAGGATCCTGAGTTTGGAAGTATTTATGAGTATTTGAAGGATCCTGAAAATTTTAGCCAGCAAGATATTGTGGCGATAAGAAATAGGGCGGCCCATGACGAACTAATAGATGGTCTATTATTTTATACAAAAACTACGAATTCCAACAACGAATTTCTACCTGTTATCCCAGCTAGTCTTAGATTAAATATCCTGCATGAGCTCCATGACAGCCCTTTAGCTTCTCATGCTGGTATTCGAAAAACTATCCAACGCGTACGCGAGGCAGTCTACTTTCCTGAACTGCAAAAGTTAACAAGGGCGTATGTCCAGTCCTGCCCAACATGTCAAGCCGTTAATTATATTAATTTCCGCCCGGCCGGGTTTCTAAATAGTATTAAATCCGAATTTCCAAATGAAATAATTGGCATCGATTTATTGGGCCCTTTCCCAAAAAGTCAGTTAAATAAAAGTCGCTATCTCATTGTTATGGTTGATCATTTTAGTAAATGGACCGAAATTGTTCCCTTAAAACGAGCCTCCGCGAAATTAGTTACTGATTCTATTTTAAATAAATATATTTTAAAATACGGGGCGCCCCTAAAAGTTATATCGGATAATGGTCCTCAATTTGTAAGTAATATATTTGAAGACATGTGCCAAAAACTGGGCATACGTCATTTAAAAATGGTCCCGTATCGGCCGCAATCAAATATAGCGGAACGGGTCAACAGAAATATAGTGAAAATTATCCGTAGTTATGTTAAAAATTTTCATAAAAGCTGGGACAACTATGTCAATGAATTTGCTTTCGCCCTTAGGACCGCAAAACATGATACAACGGGAAAAACTCCTGCTGAGTTATTTCTAGGGGGAAAGATTATAACACCGTTAGATAAATTATTTTATGTGCAACAAAGAGCCCCAGAATTTAAAATGGGTGATATAGAAAAACTAATTAAGGAGGCAAAGAAGAATACTGAAGTAGCACAGAGAAAACAAAAATTGTATTATGTCTTGAAACGACGGGGAGTAACTTATAAAGTAGGGGATGAAGTACTAAAAATTAAGCATTCACTTTCTTCAGCACCAGAAGATAAAACTGCCAAATTTTTTCCACGATTTGAAGGACCATATGTTATAGAAAAAATACCTCACGCTGTTGTAGTGTTAAAGGCCAGAAATGGTGAAACCTGTTCCGCAAATATTGATCAAATTAAGTCCTACTTCGATCGTAATAAAATGCAAATCTTTTCAGATCATTTGCAGGATCCGGCACGGCAGACACCGCAGGTACAAGTTCCAGAGGTGGGAAAACGACAAGTACAAGGTCAAGCCAATGAGAGACAGAAGCAAGTGAAAAGAAAATTGCCCCGCGGAAAAATTGAAGGTAAAAAGAAAAAGAAGCCGTTCCACCGTCCAGAAAACAGAGTTCACGAACACCCCCAGAATGAAGAAGGGAGAAGGACGACGTATGTGAAGAGGACCAGGAGAAATGACGGCAACTATAACCCGGCTTTAAAACGGAAGATCGACTCATCCGACAGAACTCTCCGCAGCAAAATTCGCCGAACTGCGGAAGGGCCATCAGCGGCGGAGGAAAAAGTACAAGAAAAATTTGAACGGCCAACAACGAGGTCCAAGCAGGATCACGACAGAAGTTTCCCGGTTCCGCCAAGACCAGCTGCCTTCAAACGGCCAAGACCACAAGCAGAGGAGAAAAGGAAGGTGTTCAAGGGTGGCCGTACTGGTGAAAAACGGAAGCTTCCAGAGGAAAGCACTGAAGGGCGAGCCCGTACAAGAAGGAGGATAAACCAGGCTACTGTCTGCAGCACCTTTAAAGACTGGGCCCAGAAAAGGATGTCCGAATATTACAAAGATAAGTAAAATTTTATGTTACTTTGCAAACTTAAGTTAATCTTTCATTCTTACTGCAAGTGGCAGATTTCAAGAAGTTTTACCTCATGCGAGGTCTACCTTTATCGCCAAAAGGGCGAGAAATGAGTTGTGACCGATTTTCGTATTATGTTTTTAAATTACTCGTGCGTAAAACTAAAATAGCGTTGTGTAAAGACTTAAATATTGTAAAAAGTTATTGTATAAATTTTATTTAAAACATTCTAGCAAGAAAGAAGTTTTAGTCTGTAAGACTTTTTGAAATGTAGTATTTCAATGTAGAAAGAATTGGCACTTGCTTTGAAAAGAATAGAAGTTAACAATGTACTACTAATGTATGTTTTCAAATGTGTAAAATTAACGGCATGTTGATATGTTCTTATATACATGTGAACTGTTATTTTAAATGTTAAGAAATACCGTGATATGGTAAAAGTGAAAGTAATGTTAAAAATTTGTTATTCGTGTGACTGTAAAGATTAAATCATGGCGAATATGTGGTAAAGGTTGAATGATGTAGTTAGGCTCTCTGACGCTACACTTTAGAGTTAGCCACTTTTAGAATAGTACCTCAGGGTTTAGAGTTGAAAGTAGGGTGTGTTAAGAGGTCTCGTTATGTTGAATTTTAACACGTTAGGGTTTTGATTGTAGGAGGAAGTGTGGCACACGTAGACAGAAACACATTCGTGTTTGGTGTTCTTTTACAACACATGTCAGAGAGCACGGGGAGAGATAATTGAAATAGTCATGAATGAAATAAGAATGTTAAGAGAAGTATATTCTATATGTTATTTGCAATGTCATTGTGTAACATTTCATTAAACTAGTTTTCCTTCCAGATCTCTGGAAGGAACCAGAATTGAATAAAGCTCCTGGTTAGATGCAGTACAGATGAAAAAAAAAAAAGATTGTTGTATATCCTGGGAGCTGCTATTGTAACAAATTTCTTTCTTTTAAATTTTCTAGTTTCTAACGAAGTTATGATTGTAAAAGATTGGCCTCGCGTTAGATTCTAGAGCTAAAAGTTTTCAACAAGGTCGTTTTAGACCTCAGTTTCAAACTAATTAACTCTGGCGGGAAGTATGTAAGGATCTTAAGTTTTACTAACGTTTATTTTATTTTAAATCTTTACTATCACTTCTTATTTTCTACTTCCGGCCAGAATTATAAGCGTGAAGGATTTTATGCAAAGTTTGTCTGGCGAACGCCAAGTACTTAAGTTGTGGCTTTTTGCCAAGCCAGGGAGAGGAAGCAGTGAGTTCGCTTACCTTAGAAGTTACGCAGTTGCTATTTGCCTTCCAGGCCAGAGGTTTTAATCCTCTTGATAAATTAAACGTATTGTAGTGTTCACAGTCTCTGTGCTACATACGCTTCCTGTTATTATAAGGCCAATCTTCCACGTGTGTTATTCTAAAGTTAAATTAGAGCTTAGTTTTATTTTGATATCTTTTACGTTAGACCCCGAGTGGAGGGTCATTGTATTCCGAAGTACGGAAGTCATTGTATATAAAGAAAAAATAAAGGGTTTTGTATACCCTTCGTCTGTATCCTGTCTACTTACTACAATTAGTGAACATAGCTTTAGTAAGCTCTCTGTTCTTAGACAGGTCCTTGTATGTTTCCGAAGAAGGTTAGAAGGAACGTTGAACCTGATACAGTACCCAGAGCCATCAAATTTTGAATAACGTAATCCTTCTCCGAACATGGGAAGCCCAAATTTATAATTTGGAATTTGTTTTATTATCGATTTCATATTTTGTAACACTTTAATGAATTTTTAATTAACAAAATCAACGATTTCAAAGCGAGTAATGGCAACACCGTATCGGAAAAAAAAATATGTCCTGCGCGCGAGACTTATGTCGGAAATTCTAAACGCTCATTTCAAAATTGTTTTGCGATATTGTTGCTGAGTTTAATTTTATAGTTTAAGTACGAAAAACATTATATTTAATAAAAAAGGTAACACAGAAAACGTAAAAAGAAACATGAAAATCAACAAAACATGTAAACGTTAAAAAACATGTAAAATCTGAAAGTTTTCAATTTTATTTTTTTAATTTTTTTAATGTTTTGTGTGTTACCTTTATTTAATAAATATCATGTTCTTCACACTTAAACCACACAAAATTAACTTCAATAGCAGTATCACAAAATATTTAAAAACATCATATCTTTAGAATTCCCAATACACAGTCTCGCGCCCTGAAGATAATAATTTTTTTTTCCGTACAGTATTGCCACTAGCCGCTTTAAAACCGTTGAGTTTGTTAATCAAAATTCCGTTTACAAAATAAGAAATTGATAATAAAAGTTTTATGAAATATGAAATAGATAATAAAACAAATTCGAAATTCAAAACTGGGGCTTCAGGTGCCCCTGTTCGGGTCGAGGACTACCTTATGTAAAATCTGATGAGTCTAGATACCGCCGTTTTTTCACAATGCGAGAAACATAAGTAGTATAAAAATGGGGGTTCTGCGCCAAGTGGAGCTGAGGGCGTGGCCAATGACGTCGCAGGCGCATTGTGCAACATCATCAATGACATCACAATAGGGGGGCGTAGTCACGAGTTGAGCTGAGATGTTTTTAGATTGCTGGTTGAGTTGTAGACCTCCTGCTTTTCATTTAAAGTTAGTTTTTTCAAAATTGGCAACGAGGCCGCAAATGCTCATAGTTTCCTCTAGGGACGAAAAAAGAAAATAATCTATTTAGGAATTGCTCATGGCGTCCTCTAGGAACGAAAAAAGAAAAGAATTTATTTAGGAAATTTTTAAATCATTTAAATGATTCTCTGAAAACAATATAAAAGAAAAAATATAAAAAACAACTTACTTTACAGAACATCTTGAAGAGTGGCACCTTGAAGAGTGGCACAAGAATCTCTCCTTCTTTTCCTATCAACAGCTGCTCGACAGCGACTTTCGGTTCGCCGTTTATTTTGAGTGCCTTCTTCTCGCGCAGACTTCTTCTCGCACTTACGAGAACCCATGCATTCTCCGAGATTAGAACTCAGGCTCATTAGTACGTCAGTTAGTGTCACTAAGCATGTTACTGGTGGTCCAGATTATCTGATACAGTATGCTTCCCAGTAGCCAAGCGGAAAGCGTTTACCGACTGTTCGACCTAGATTAATTCCCTAACAAACGGAATGGCTGCATGCAGTGTTACTGCCCAGAAGCAGCATAAATACAAATGAGTTTTTCTTAAAAAATTCGCCATTAAAACATTACTTCCCTTATGTGATTTGCTATAATTAAATAGTCCATTACAATGAGTCTATCAGATATTACTTTTCTCCATTGCTTTTCTTAAACATCGTTTATTTTTAGTTCAGTTCACTGAACTTCGACTCACTGCATACAATATTGTTAAAAAAGGGTTTACTAATTTTTGAAAGGAAATGTAAAGTGTATTGACAAATTATTTTGCAATTTGGACTTCCATAACACGTAATTAAGATCTTTTAAATATTATTTACATGGAAATCTTCAAATTATATCAAAACGTGGTGAACTGTAAATTATATCAGTGTACATACAGCTTAGTAAATTTATAATTAACACCATACGTATTCAAAAAGCTCTGAATACTATACACAAAATGCCCCATATTTCTTTATTTTGAATATTCACCTGGGAAACAACACAGCAGGCATGTGATTTTTTAAATATGTGTTACATTCTTCCGCATCCGAAAGAATACTAGTAAACATACAGTATGTTTCAAGATGTGTACATGCTTTTAATGCTGGCATTTCGTTTATCACTGTAGATATACGATGGGCATGGTTTAAAGGATTTTCTGGTTTTACAATCTCTAATGAATAAAAGAGAGACAAAGGGAAAATCTTGTTAAAGTGAATATCTTTGCAATGACGAGATTATTCCAACGAGATGTCAACTTTAAATTTCGCCGTTGAATAGGATGCAATGCAGTTCATTATAATTCTCTTAGCTGAATAATTTAAAACTCAAATACCATTTACAACACTTCATTACGAATGCGCGTGCTTGATGACTCCGCAATCAGCAAACGAATTGGCTTTGACTGACAAATGCAATTTGAAAAGACTGAGGTTGCCACAGAATGTTACTTTAATTTTATTCAAAGGTTTTGATAAATAGTGGGAGAATTGTGAAATTACATAATTAAATAGAATCTCATCATCAAAGTTTTAACACGAGCAGTGATTGGTGATGGGCATGAAGTGTTCGACAAAACACATCTAAGGTTAATTACTAATTTCAGAGGATCCTAATATCAAAAACGAAGTTAATATATTAGGTCAGATCTAAAAATAGCGACACCTTTAAATCTCACTATTAAAACAGAACGCTAATCTGTATGAAAATTTTAGTTTTGGAGTAAGAAGCATGAAATAGAAAACAAAATGAGGTAGCAAAATTTTATGTTCTACGTATTTTCGACTCAATTTGAATGTAAATTTAAAAATAAAATTTTAACATTTCATTTAACCTTGAAATTATTGTTATGGATTAGAAGAAATATTGAACAGTAGCAAATAAAGGTAACAACGAGATCCTAAAAAAATTAAATATTTTTAAAAATTCTATTTTATTATTTCATAGCATGATTAGGGAAAAATTATATCTCCTAGATTTAATATAATGCCATTTTCTAGTCCCCATTAATTTTTTAAAACTTTTATTTCAACTGCAATCAAAACCTGATTTGCAGATTGTTTTCATATGAAACATTTGAACTCAGAAAAGCAGAGCAATGAAAGTTTTAGGTTCTGGTATATATAAATAAAATAAAAATTTGTTTAATTATAGGTTCAGTTTGGCTAATAACTTAGGAGATTAAATTACAGAAGCCTTAGAATGTACCACTGATTACAGCGCGAAGGTAGGACTTAAGATAATTTTGATTATTGCAAAATGAATGAGGGCTATCTGACTAAGGGAAAGGATGCTCGTGAAGGTTTTTTAAAAAACTAATAGGAGGCAAATACGTAACAAGAAACACTAAAAGTCCCTGCAGCCAGTTTTTTTCATGTACAACATATAACCAAGGTACCGGCATACGAGCCAGTTTTCCTCAGAAATGCCTTTTCATGAAGATATCCCTCCCCTTAGACACACAGCCCTAATACACTTCATCAAAATAGTATAGTAAACCCGGGGCACAAACCCTTGCAGCCTGATTTCGCTGAAATTTAAACTAAAGCCAAACTACGAGTGTCCAGCGATCTTGAAGCTTTGCTTCTCCTTTTTAATACATTTTTAAACGTTTATGCGAATAATGTATAAAAAATGCTAAGCATGAATGTTTACAGAGATACACTCAATGTAACACATTGAAAATGTGATACATACATAACGTATAACCGGAACATAAGATTATTTTTCTCTTAAAATATCTTTTTTGAAGCTACGATCGATTATACGTGTAATCTGATTATTATTAATGTGTAATCTGATTAAGTTATATTAAAAAATATACTGGAACACTTTATCACTTACCCCCCCTAGATTTTACATGGAAAAATATTAACTACTTTGCCACTAAGTAGGGTAATTAGAAAACTTAATAATCTTCTTTGTGGAAATAGTTCAGTGTATAAAACTCATGATTTGACACCCTTCTTGTGTAAGACTTTCCTTCCTCTGTAAAACATTTTCAAACATATAAGATATTCTTACATTTGGGTCAATACAATATAAATAAATTACATTCTTGATTTATAAAATGCTATTAATAAAACACTTGTAAATTAATAAAAAAATTCCTAACATTTTTGTAATAGCAAATATTATAATTGCTTTAGAATTGATTTTGTTTCACATCTTAAATTAATATTTGTTCGGCGTGTTATTTTAAACTAAATTTAAATTACTGTTAGAAACTTTTTTTCAAGCAGCATGGGCGATCACAATGGGGTTCGTCAAGAATTTCAGCAGTTTTGATAAAAATTTGATGATTTTTCAGCAGTTTTGATAATAAATACTTATTATTATTATAAATAATAAGTATTTTTACACAATGTATCTGAATACGCAATGTATCTAAGTTACCATATATTTTTACACAAAGTATATGAAAATAGATAAAGGTAAGACAATACAAAGGGAAAAAAAAACGAAAACGTTTAGACGCATTCTCTTTACAATACAAACGTTGTATTTACTTGCAATGCACGTGACGCTGTCATTTCGTCTGCTACTTATTTAAAATTTTCAAATTATTCTCACCCATAAAATTGGAAATTAAAGTTATTGACATAAAACTGAAATAGTATATTACAGTACAAGTGAAAACATTGACAGTTTAACTCACGCGTGTGTCGGATTTGCACAATACTTACGGGAGTCCCTCAAAATTTTTGTAAATATTATCGGGTCCTGGGGGTCTCACTGAAAACAGTTTAAGAAACTATAAACTAATTTCATGCCTCGGGGGAAATCTTTCTGCTTTAGGAATAAGTCTAGACATTTCTGTCATAAGTAATATCGTGTATCTAAAAACAAAGCCAAAGTAGTTTTTGATTTCTTCTTTCGATTGCTATGTAGAAAGGAATCAGTTTATGTTTCACATGCAGACATATACTGAACTGCTGAATGAAATAATTATATCGGGTACCGACATCATAAACATGCTTATATAATAAAGGGCAACTAAATATTCTTTCTTTTCTAAATTTAGCGAAAAATGTTTGAAGCATTAACCATGTTTCTGCTTACAGTATTTCATTATTAATAAAGGACATATTAAATGTTCTGTCTAACTATATTTGACTTATACAATTTTAGCAATCCAAACTGAAACGATTTAAAATTCCTTAAAGTCATTAACTGCCAGCCACGAGATAACTCGTGATTCGCAGTCTGTTGGAAGTTTCCGACTTTGAGATATCTCGCTTTTGCAGAAAAAGGTTTTAGGTGCTTACCGCGCGTTAATACCTTACAGATCCATGAGTATTTTGTAGACTGTGTTCACTAGTTGATTAAATGTTTACTAGTAACAAGAAAGTGTCACAAAAGGATGTATTTATTTTTGTATATACAATTTTTTTAAACAGAAGAAAATGTGTTAAACAACACAAGAGTAAATTTTATGTATGATATGCTTTAAAACATTGTTCAACGCACGAAGAAGGAGCATCGTTAATAACAAATTGAACTCTGTTTCTCTGAAGATCTGTTTTGGGTGGTGCAAACAAAATGGGAGTATTTTTTTCTGTGGAAATTATGCTCTTATAGTAATGAAATTCAATAAATTTCGGTTCTTTTGGCCCATGTATGCTAGTTTATTTCTATTTAGAGAGAGGAAATCAATAGTTGTTTAAATTTATAGAAATGTAATTTTACTTCTGGCTTTATGAAAAAGGAAAATGTGCATTATTTGTGCGTATTTGAATATCATGTAAAGCTATTTTTGGTCACCTAATCGTTTTCTTAAGACGCTGTGCATTTAATCGAATCAATCAATACCTAACATCAGTGATACCTGGCAATTGTAAGAAATTACCGGAATATGACATGATGACGTCTAGACAATATTGTTTTCAAAATAGGATTATCAGTCAACATACTAAGAAAATTATAGCAATCTGAATAAATGCTTTTAAGGAGACTGGTCAGTCATAAACTTAAAATTAAATTATAGAAGGTTTTGGTAATATGCTGTTTGATGTTTTAGATTAGAAATTAAAATTAAATCTTTAATCCGTTCTTCAAATTGAATTAGGAGTTATGTAGATTTAAAAATCCTTTAATTTTACGTCTTTGAAAGTAAAACATTATGAAATCTTTTTATTCTTGCAAATTAATGAACACATTTTTTTTATACTTGTCCCTTTGCTCTAATATATTGTTTTATCAGATACTTTTATTTATCCGTTTGTCCTATTATTCCGGAATTCAAAAGTTATCACGGATGTCTGCTACGTGGCATACATATTGTTAGCAATTTTTAACATATATATAAATAATTTAAGTGAAATTATATGTAAAATTGCAGTGTCTTTTGCTTGCTCTAACATGAAAAATCTAAAGAGGCGAAGCTTTGCCGGAAAAATAAAAATACATGGCATGCCTATTTAACATTGAGTCAATCTCGCTAAATTGACGAGATATCGCCACGTTGGCTATAGTTTTGACGATTAATTTCTGTGGCCAAATTTGACGAGAAGTCTCCAAAATTCCTTGGCGAGCATTTGGAGACATTTTGGTCCGATCCCTGTATAACTGTAATTGGTATTGTACCTGAATAACTGCAGTTGATTTCTGTGTGTAACTCTAACCCTATCTGACACTAATATGCCTTCCAGTAATTTCGAGAAATGGAACGTACTACAGATTTCTCGGATGCCGGGTGAAAACTATATAATACCGGAGAGAGAATCAATTTCGGAGATGTTAAGTTTAGCGTGATTTCAGAGTATTGAGGTATCTCATGTTAGCTTCGCTATTTAGATGCACTTTGCATTGCGTTGTGTCTAACACTCTTAGTAGTTTCAAGGTAACTGCTTATTGTGCTGTGGGATACTGGGAAGTTTTTTGGAAAAGTTCCAGATCTGTTAAGTTTTTTTTTTTTTTTTTTTTTTTTTTTTGTAAAATAAACTTTATGAAGCAATCATCGGTTCTGTGTGCGTTCAATGCTTTACGAACACATACGCACACAAGAAACATATTCATATATTTAAACGCACAGAACCTACCATAGGCAGTACTTAGGCAATACGTTTATCATTTAACGATTGAAAAAAATTTTGAGAAGACAAAGATAACAGAAATCAGCTGCACGTGAATCTAGTTGGGAAATTTCATTACCTAGTCTCAGATTTGTATTATTACTAATAATTCATACCCAAGAATTTTAAAAATGAATTTAAAATATTTTCGCTGTCATATATATTTCATCCACAAAAACACCACTTGAGTAATTTATCGAAAACACTTCCTTACCATGGCCTTAATGCTGTTGTTATCGTCTCGTCACGTACTGCCAAGTTCAAGATAATTTCATTTCAATAATCGAGTGAAAGAAGACCTGAATATTAAACAAACATGGCACATGTATCTTCTGCACTGAAACTTCCGCGATAGCTCATCATTTCAACTATTTTTGTGTTTTCTTTCTTTTACTCCGGAAAGTTCAGCCTTCTTATTCACTCCCTAGTGGCTATGAATCGATTGAAACAAACCCTGCTTCCGGCATAATGGAGGCGGGGACGAGGAGGGGGCTGGTTTTGGGCTGTTGGCACCAGCTGTCCGTTTGCAGGGAGCCGAGAGTGGTCAGGGGGAAGATGCAAGGAGCTTTGCACTTATGAATTTGAAAGAATGGAATAGTTAGTATTACATATCATTAATGACGTCTCCAGAGTTTTTTATTAAATATATTGGAAAACTGTATAATTTCATAAATGAGTAAGGGACATAAAAAAAATTACTTTTCAACATTGTCATAATGTCGATGTATCGATGTGTAGAACATTTTTTTAACTAAATAATGATTATGATTAGATTATTCATACTTCTGCAAAGTTTTTTTTTATTATTTAATTACTTTTTCTTTTGGTCTTCAAGTTGTTTACAAGAAAGGGATTAGCTGTTAAAAGTATTCTGCATTTATTGTTCTTAAAATGCAAAACAAAGATGAAGCAGCTTTTGGAATTTTAAATGTACCTTATAATTATAGGAAAAATAAAAAAACGATACCTATATCTATTATGTAGAATTTTGTCTTTGTATATCAGATTTTTTATTAGACGGATCTAAACTAGGACCTCTTTCGCTTAACAAAAGAAGCACGAAGGCATTTTTCGCTTTTATGGAGGAAGGTAAAGAATAAAAGCATGATTCAGCTTCTGTTTTCTTCAGTGATTCCATAAAATGAGATTAATCTTGAAAATATGCGGATTTCAGGCAGTTTTTCCAAATTGCAAGATCGGAAAACAATCTTCCGCCTTCGTAGCCAAGCATACCGTTTTACCCATTAGCCAGAACACAACAAATTTCGATTTTCGACGTTGGGCAAGACAGGCATAGAAATTGTAAGTCTGATGGATATAGATGACGATGAAATGATAGATGATCTTCAACCCCTCTTTGCTATACAATGGCCCATGCATCTCCTACCACCAAATCTCCGATGACTCAACGCATGATTGCCTCAGCCATTACTTTTACTGTTTTAATATGCTTGAACTGTTTCAATTTCGGAAACTAAAATCCGTAATGCATCTGTTATTTCTGTTTATAATGTTTATACATTTATATCATATAATTATTGTTTACTGAAGTTTTAGTTCTTGAGATATATCATAATTATTTCTTTATTTAACAATTTCTTTCACACGAAATAGAATTCACTACTTTCCCATGCGAAACTGTTTATTTCTCCATAATAATATCAAGAACTAATTATCTTCACATAAATAACAGAACACAGAACTGAATTATATTTTCCCATTCTATTTAATAGAAGTCTGATTCAAAATAATATAGCAAAGATGACAAATAATATTTTAAGAAACACGTTATCATCTAAAACTTCTCTGAACTCATCTCTCGGCCACAAGAATCCATTTCTATCTAAAAATTATTGCTACCACGAATTTAATTTTGTAGAAATAATTCAAGGAAGTGTTGTCACGTTCTTACATAAACATTATTTCACACCACTTGGGGAACGTTTTCTCATTTGTAACACCGAATTTTCGAAAGTTTAGAAAATGAGAACTGCCTTGAAACACCCGCACTACGTATTTGTCATAACAAGATCTTCTCCCTTGTTACTCGAAATACTGTTGTTCCGCTGAATGTTTTCAACATTTACCAAATAAGTCCTAAATTCGAAAATTTTAAATTCAGGTGTTTTTACACTGCTAAAAATTTCAAAATATATAAAAAAAGACAAGTGCAATTGGAAGCAACGAGAAGCGAGCAAAATAACTCTCTGCTCCTCCAACACCCTATCAGATTCTTCACTTCTTATTCCAAAAGTACTGGTAATATCAAACACTTTCCTCGTGGGGAGAAACAGATTAAAACGATGCTGGTGAAATCGAAATGTGAAGCTTGTATTCTCTTTATATCACTTCAATTTAAAGTATCGAAGGAAAGTTTTGCTTTTGTAAAGTGGTGGAAACATTTGTTGTGCATCACAGTAGATTTAATCAGTCATAATAATCGTATTCATCAAACATGTTTACTTATGCTTAATGCCAAATAATGGAAGACTTTAATGACCGTAAAACTTACATTAATTCCTGCTTAGCATACAGATGCAAGAAATAGAGATAAAATGGATGAAATCCCTCTTCAGAAGACATACTTCTTCTGATTTTCTTCTATGCATCTAGTCATAATTGTGTATTAATCGCTTGCCTGATTATTCCGAGTTATCTCGGTTTCGTATACATTGCAGTTAATTACGAGTATTATCTCGAGAAAACTCGGAGAAGTAGAATTCGTCAGTACGATTTGTTTTATCACGGTTTTACTCGGCCTGGAGGAAATGAAAGGAAATATTCAGCTTTGATTGACAGTTTCCCAAGTTTTATTGGTTTCGCGGTTCTTTTGGTGGGACTGGTCACGTGTTTTCCCTATTGTATAGTATACGTGGGCTTGTGGATTAGTAATGTATAAAGAAAGATAGTTGCGTTGAAAAAAAGTAAAATAATGACGATGATACAAGGTAGAGAAAGCGATGATTTTTCAGATAGTGATTATGAAGAAGTGAATATTGAAAATAGTTGAATTGATTTTTCTGTATGTAGCATTATTGAAGACGGTAGTTCAAGTGATTCGGATTCGGACGAGAGGTAAGGTTATTCTAGAGGTAAGCCAGTAAGAAGAGAAAACCAGATACCAGTGTATAGAATGTTCGTTATCACTTTGGTATTGTCCATTCTTTCGAAAACTATCATGCAAAGACTAATATTTAACTTTTTTTCATTTGCCCAAGATAATTCGGGATAGTAAACTAATATTAAAACTAAATGCTTTTATACCTGTAAAAATTAAAAATTCAACTTAAAACCTACATGTTTTGTTTTTTTTTCGTTTCTTCCTATTTAATAATTAAATAAAATATGTGTGATGATTTTTTGCACTTTTTTTTCCAAAACGTTTCTAAGGGATGCGGTTAAAAGTTTTAATCTTAAATAATGCAGAAAAAAGAACGAGAGCAGATCAATTTCGTGAGGACTAAAATAAATTAATCAGTAACACTTGAAACTGAGTTCCATTTAGAATTGCATAATTTCGAAATAATAGAATAAAAATTTATGATTTGAATAAATAACAGGTTACCTGCAGCGGAAGAAGAGTTTTAATTAAAATTTGTATTTCACATTATGATAAAGAATCTTCCATTATTGAAACAAAAGGGAATCACTTAAAATTTGACTAAAAGTTCATACTTTGTGTGGCATCGTGGCATTAGATGAATTAAACCGAAATGAGTTGTGTAAATATTAACACTGGTTCATGCTTGTGGATAAAATGGTGTTGATGGAAGCGATGTTAGAAGGTTTTAACTAGTTTAAAGTTTTAACTACTTAGAAGGTTTAACACAGTATTAATGCATTCAGATTGTTATTAGACAAAAAATAACTGAAAATATATCAATAAGCTTGGGAGTTTGGATAAGTCTTTAAAGTTTGGAGTCTTTTAAGAGTATTGGAAAATTATTGCGTTAATTCATAAATAGTTGAACCGTATGTCTACTCGAGATAGTGGCATCATGAAATAAATATTTGGCGAGTAAGTAATTAATTAATTTTTAGTTGACTTAAATTATAAAGACACGAGGTTTATCACAGATATTTTTAATTATATGTTATTATCACCTTTAATATAAATTCTGGATCAGATGTTTACCGTTATTCTATTGAACTTTACTCTTAGAGCTTATACTGATAAAAAATGGGGACAGGATGTTATTTATAAACTAGTGTAAAGGCTCCGAGATAGGAAGAAATTAAATTATAAATTCATTAACTGTAACTGGGAGACGGTTAACCTTCAATTGGAGGTAAAGCTTAGTTTTGGTGATTATTGGTAATGTTTGGACATTATTAGTAAAATTTTCTTTTTTTCATCTTAAAACAAATTTAGTACTAAAAATGACCCAGCTACCATAATTAACTGATAAGAGCATTCATAATTATCTCCAAGTAAATACTTCGCCAAAGCCTTGTACCCTCAACTGAAAACAGAGTGATAAATTATATTGAATATGAAAAAAACTTCAAGAAATCTGTGATCAATTGGAATTTCCTGGTAATTTTTGCAGAAACGACCAGAAGAATGCTAAACGTATCAATAATAGTCATTGATGGAAAATTCTCTTACATAAGATTTCTTAATGCAAAATTTCTAAATGTATTAATTTGCCACATGCCTGCCAAATACATTTTGCCATTTACGTTTAAGATTTACTAATGGAAGGTTTAATTTTGTGTCTGTTTATTTGATGGTTATATGCTCTGATGGTGATAATTCATTCCACAGAACATTAGTAACACTTTACTGACATTTAATTGTGCTAATGAAATGGTTCGAACCCACACAGGTATTACACAATGACCAAAGTCTGAGAAAATTCAACAAGATTTTAGATCTATTTTGCACTTCTTAACGATTTTATCTAAGATTTTTAGCAGAAGAAGAGAAAATAACTTAAAACCTAAAACCATGGAAAATAATCTTTTTAAACATATATAAGAGAAAATAGGTTGTCTAGAGCATTATTGTGTTTAATTTTAATGGAGGAATCTCATCATTAAAAGAATAAAAAATAAATAAAAGTTTCGCAAGGTCAATAACAAAAGAAGAGTTAAACTTCAGGAAGAAAACTCAAAACAATAACATAATCGAGTTCTTGAGCAAAAGCAAACTTTAAAATTAGCTTTTACATTCATAAAAATAAACAGCACAGAGAAAATGTCATTTTTCTGTTTAACCAAGATATGAAAATTGACATAAGAAACAGCGCAAGAAGAAAAGTACTGATATTAGCTTAAAAATTATTAAACAGCGCAAGAAGAAAAGTACTGATATTAGCTTTATCAAAAGTAATTAAAACTTCTGTGAAGAAAGGAAGTTAAAAGATTCAATTTCACGAGTGAATTGAGTGAATTGAAGGAATCGAGTGAATAGAATGAATTGAGTTTTCTATTGAAAAATCAATGGAAAAGTCATAAGTGTTTCGGGAAAGCACAGGAATGTAAGTGTTTCTCATGGTTTGACAAAGGTATTCATGCAGGATAACGAATTGTGTCTGATCAAAAAAACGTTTAACGAGACAGAATTTTATTAATTTCAGTATATCAAAAATAGGATTTTAAAAGCCTGGTTTTACGATTTTGTAGAATTTCTTTACTGATATATACAGTGATGTGCTAGCAGCGACTTAAAATATGAATGTGTCATCTTTTTGTTGGCTAAAAAATGCCATATAAAATTGTCATAAGGCTTAGTAATCGGGAACTCTTTGATTCTAATATAAAGTTGAATCTCTTTCCGAAGCATTATTTTTTCATACCATTTTAACAGAACGCAATGAATCTAATTTCATAATTTTATTTTAAAGAAAATTCTGCCACTATAACAAATCAGATAGAAAGAATAAGTCTATATTTCGTTTTTCATGCACATGTGTTTTCTTTTCTGTCTACGTTTGCTGAAAAGAACTATTACTTAAAAATTATTTCTCCTTAAAGAAATTTCAGTACTTTTATTACTGAAAATGTTTTTAAATATTTTCTTTTTTCCATAATATAAGGCATTGTTTCATTAAAAATAATTTCCTCCTTTGCTATTTAAAACACTTCGATTTATGTGGATTCAATGATTACTTTATCGTTTCTGTTAACGCATTGTAAACGGAAATGGTATATTTTTAATCTGTAAAGAATTAACACTCAGGGTAAATTCTTAACAAATATCTAATTCTGATTAATGATTAGTGGTTGGTGTTTAATATGCATTTGGTAAGTTCATAAAGCTTTAAAGAATTTAACATAAATAGCAGGAAGTCTTAATCAGAAAAGAAGAAACAAACTGTTCTTTAGTTTTAGGTTTTACTTGAGAGATCTGTTAGTTGAGTTCAAATGGAGTGCAGCAAAAAGTGTGGGTAATTTAAAAGGCCGTACGAGGAAGTCACGTGCGCCGCATCAGAATTCTTATAATTTTAGGGAAATAAAAATAGTTCCTTCTAGAAAGTTTTTAACACATGGAAATTAAACATAGAATTTTAGGTTTGCTATTAAAATTTATGTCTGTATTTGCATTTTATATCTCGTATAATGAAGTTATATTTCCTTTTACATCATGAATACTTCCATGAAAATTCTGAGCAAGAATTTCAACACGAATAAGCTTTCTAATATTCCTCACAAAAAAATCAGTAAATATCTCTTACCAGCTATTTTTAACTTTATAACATGAAGAAATGGTTCAAAGTATAATACATCATACGAGATAGGAGCAATATAGTTTCTAAACCAAGCGTTATGTCACAATGTAGCTATTCGGTTACTCCGTACTCTATTAGATCAGAGGAACTCGAGGCTTAGACGTTTCAGAGAACTCATTAAGAGTACGCGGACTCTGAGCAATTTAAAATGTCGGTAAATTCTGCTGATGATCCGCATGGTCCCGCCCTGACATGATACAAGGGAATGATTTATGTTGGTTAGACTTAGAAGCCTGCAGCCATATATTTGATTAAAGCAACGAAACTTTATTAATAGTTGAAAGCATGTCTGTAGTTGATAGCATCTCGACGATAATTGTTTTGTACCATGCCGCCTGGAGCTTGCAGGCAGTTGAGATTGCTCGAATGTTTTAACATGCTGTATGCTGCCTTTTTATAGGGAAATTCGATAACATAAACGTAAAGAAAAAATATAAAATCAAAAATAATAATTTAAGAAGAAAATGTTCACAAGATTAGTTTCTTCATGTCACTTGGAATAAAATTTGTAATGTTTCAAGAGGAAAATTGTGGGTACATTAATGTCGGTTGATTTAATAAAATTAGCATGCAAAGCATTTTTAAAACCATAAAACATATAATTTTCTTTCGAAGGTTTTATTTTTACACATTAGTAATAAGAAATTTTGTCCTTGATAATCTAGAGCATTCCTGGTGTAACCCAAAGTATGTCCGGCTAGTATTCGTGAAATTTAGATTCCGAAATCAGGCGAGAGCATTGCTGATTTTTCTTCTTTTCTAGTCCTTAATAAACTTAGTATCTCTACAAACTATTTTCAAAATATTTTATTGGTTGTTTACAGAAACAAAAAAGTCATTGTATTCATTATTTCCAATTACAGTTTTATTTACAGAAGAGTTTTTGGAAAATAAACTCCGTATTACTTGTCATAAGTTTGGATATCATACATAGGTAGGGAAAAATGAAGAAATACAAATTTTGATGACTATCAAACTGAAAAAAAATGTAAAATGAATTATTAGCAGTTGTGATGGTACATTCGGATCTTTAAATCCCAACAATATTAAAAAAGTTCGAGATTCGAAAATTTCGAATATTTGTGCATTTTTATCATTTGTATGTTTTGAATCCTAATTAAAAAATAAAATGTTTTAGCTCAAAACTTTATAAAAGTTAATTTTATTGCTATCCAACAAAATATTTTTTAAAAAGAAACATGTTTATTCATTTCTCTCTCATTTGGATCACAGATATCATGATGTCATCTCCCAGCAACTCTGAATGACACATCATTATAGCAGCTCTGAATGACACATCATTAAGTTATGGGAGAGAATTTACAGTTCTATTTTTAATGCTTATTTACATTATCTTTTGAAATAATGTTTTCCTATCTATACTTGCTTTTTAAAAGATTTATAAAAAATGTACGAAATGATAACTGTTACTCAAACTTATTTTGTTTAAACATAATGAGTGAAATAAACTTTCTGATTCAAGAGTTTTAATTATGCGTTTCTTTCCATAAATTTCACTTTTATTTTCGAAATAAATATAGATCTATTTTTAAGAAGGTATTCTTTAAAAATTCTTAAAATTTGTTTTTTCATGAAACGAGTATTTCAAATTATAATTCATTTAAAGTTTTTAATGTTACGTAAAGAGTTATGCTATTTCTCCTTTCATATTAACCAGATATGAAGGATTTAAAGGATTCGAGATTTGAAAACCTTTTAGAATTCGTGGTATTCTAACAGTTGGGCAAACAGTACATTAGTTTTTTTTTTTAATAAGGAATACTTTACTTAAAAAATGATCTAAGAATTAAGAATTTTCTTGAAGTCTGATGCATTTTTGATTATTAAAACTAACTGCTTCCAAGCGCAGTTGTCTAAACTGCAAGATGCAAGACCTATTTTTTTAAAAATATTTATCACTTGAGAAGAGGTGATGTTAGGTTGCATTAGTCGTGGACTGATGATTTTATTTAAATTTAATCCTTTCTTTATTCCTAATATATTAAATCATTTGTCATTAAATGGTAAAAGATTTGAATGACAGAAAATGAAAGTAACGACTATGCCGATAAATGCAGTATCATTGCCTCAGGATTTCTCCCTTTACCTCAAACTAGTGATTGCCGTTGACCACTACCATTTAGTCGACGTGTCTTGAATTTTCTTTCTCAACACGCATTACTTGTATAGAAATATTCCAAATATTTGTCCCAGAACTCTAAACTAGGAGATTGGATTGTTTTTGTTTCATTATTTCACGAGATTTAAGAAGTACCAGCAGAGGTTGGTGCCATTTTTACTCCCTAAGCGAAGTATTGTAATAGGAAAAAAATTTCGGTCGTCATATTTCAAAGTAAATCGCGATTATGACGATTTTTTGCGTGACCTGTGTACGAACGAAAAGAATAAAGAACTCTTTTTCCCAAAACTAGTAAAAATGGATTTAAAATGTATTTTTCCTCACATGTATGCGTACGCGCGTATGTATGTATATATCTCGCATGACTTAAAAAACGATTAGCCGTAAAACGTTGAAATTTTGAATGTGGAACAACTCTAACATCTAATCGTTCACCAACGTTTTTACTGCAGTCGGCAGCACCAAATAAATATGTATAAATCCCCTTCCCCTTAGCTGGCTTAAAAGTCTTTACTTGGCCTTTATTTTTTTCAATCCTTGGTCGTAATCATAAACTTCCAGTTACAGAAGTCATTTAAATGATGAACATTTTGATATTGTGGCAATGCCAAATTAAAAAAAAATTTATTTTGACAAAAAGCGATATCTACCTGCATATGTAATAACAGTTTACATGTGTAGCTAATCTAACAATATTTAATATCAGTTTATTGTTTTAAATATCTGAGAATGTAATATAAAGAATATTTTTTAAAATTTATCATTGTAAAGCGGAATTCTCTTTACTTGTTTGGATTGCACATTTCACACGTTATATATCTACGTAAATTTTATTAACATAGAGTGTAAAAAAAAGTCACGAGGTGTCCTCGTCAGAATTTTTTTATTTGTTACTTTATAGAGAATTTCAACCTCATTACACTGTGGATAACACTTAAAGGAAAATACTTTTGAAAGGAAATTGGCTTCTCATTTAAAGTCGAGTATGAGATCCTCAAATAATCTCTTAGTGTATTTGATTGTTATACCATAAGTTCGTAAGAGAAGGAAATCTTAATTCCTTATAATACTGCGGAGATTCAGAAAAAATAAACTTAAAAAATGTGTGTTACTTATATCTAATTATTAATCTCTCTTGAGAGCTTATTTTTAATCAAGAGCTAAAATCACAAAATTGCTGTTAACAAAAAAATGTTTAAAGCTACTAAGTTCACTAACGAGTTCAAATTCATAATTCACATAACTGCACCATTACAGCACACTTGGTGAACAGCCGTTACAAAGCATTAAAAAACTGTTTTATTATAACATCTGGTTTTTTTTCATTGTAAAACTGTCAAGTTTTGAAATATGTACGTGCCGTGTTTTTTTTCATTTAGTTAGTTTAGTTGTTTCTTTGAATACAAAAGTGCCAAGTAAGGTACGCGTTAACTGTTGTAATCACCTTTGTAATTTCCTAATTTCTATTATTTTAACAAGTCTTTATTTATAAATTTAACACTTAACGTTTAGCCCAGAAGTGTTATTAGTCTCGAAATAGCCTTTTGCGTCGAATCATTACAGTTTTGAATCACTTTTAAAATGTTTCCACTAAATATTATCACCCGGTATAGTATTTAATGAAACTAAACAATGAACATGCGTGTTTCTCCCATTGTGAACAAAACAACAAATACCTGGAGCCACCAAATTCTGAATAACGTAGTTCTCCACCCGAGTATGGGCTCCTGGAAGCTCGAATTTTGAATTTCGAATTTGTTTTATGATCTATTTTATCGTTTATAAAACTTAAACGAATTTTTGCTTCAAGAACTCAACGATTTGAAGGCGAGCAACGGCAACATTGTACGGAATAAAACATTTTTATCTCCAGCGCCCGAGACTCTATTAGAAAGTCTAAAGATATGCAGTGTTTAACTATATTTAGCTCGAATGAGAGTTAACTCGAATATTGTCGCATTGTGCATATGTATGTAAATAAAAAACAAAGGTCTCTTTGGGCGTAATATAAAATGAGGAAGCTTTCGGATTTTTTATTATGTATTTTGGTTTTTACTCCTGTTTCTATTTTAGAGATTTTATCACAAGATTTAATGCATTAATATAAATTTTTAGATATTTTTAATAGTCCTTAATACTATCTAAGTAACAATATTTTGTGAAAGATATGGCTTATTCGAATTTTGGTCTATTACTGATCCTCATATTACTGTTGTTCTTCAGAGTTAGGTCTGTTATTGTCTAGTTTAAAGTAGGCATTTTATACGTATACTTAAATTACATGTTTTTGGGACACGTATATAGATTTGATGTTTTGATGTATTGACAGTTTTCGAAGTTGCTTACGTTTATTTTTAAATTATAAAAATGACTTCCGTTGCATTAGATACAATATTTAGTTTTAAATCTCTTTGTATATTTTTCATTTTCAGCCATATCTCGCGATCGAAAGATTTTCTGTCCCAGACTATGTTACCTATTTCCTTTTCTGAAGCCATAATCCTCTTTTGTTGCATTTAAGTTTGAACGAAATATAAATTTTGAAATATTATTGTTTTTCCGCTACTAGAGAATTTATTATTAAACGCGCCGATTATGATCAAGAGCAAGTAATTTCAGCAACAGTTAAACAACAAGATTTTATCTTTTGCCTGAAAACATTACGCTTCTATATACGTGTGTAAAATTTAAAATGAAACGAAAAAAGCTTTGGAACATAAATATATTGAAAAAAGTAAAGATTAAATATGATCATGAATAATAATTTATATTCTTGATAAAAGTTTTAACAATTCTGATTACCTAGTTTCCTCACGAACTAACTTCAAAAATGGAACATATATAATATTTAAATACTTTTACAGGGAATAATCTGTTTAATTGCTGTTAAAATGAAAATATTGTTTCCATATAATTAAGAATTAAGGCTAATAAAATATCAGCTCAATAATTGATGCAGTGATGCTATTTTATACGTATGTAAATGTATATTTTCTCCTTATTTAAACACACATACTGTAAATTCAAGGACATATTACTCAGCAAAAGAAATAATTTCATGAACAATGTGGAAGCCATTTTCATCAAAAAAATTACATGATGTCTTACGATGTTTGCAGACTTATACGAGATCTTAATTAAGTAAGCTTTTGTAAGAAGTATTAGAATAATGGAGTAAAAAAAGCTGTTTTAATATGGCTACTAATTAAAAATCTATATGTAATAAAACTCAGAATGCATTCACCTAAAAATAATGCAAGTAATAATGAAATTTTAGGATATCGACAATATTCACAATTGTAGGGGAAAAAAGTAAATTAGGTCACAGTCAGAACATTACAAAATAGAAAAAATAGCAAGAAACCTAATACGTCGCAAACGTTTGCAGTCGTAAAATGAAATTTAAGTATTTGCTATAATTTTATATGTAACAACAACTCAAACAGTTCAGCTTCAACCTGTACCGAAATTTCATCAAAAAATAAAAATAGCTTTTGTACTTTTTATCGATTATTATCTATTTGAATATAATACTAAAGAATACAAAACACTATGCTTTCAAAATTCATGTTCGGAACACACATTATTTTCAAATGGTATAGTTGCTCGATGCATAAGATAGCTTTTATGCAGACATAAAGTAGCTATAGTGCAAGTGCAAAGTCGAGGTGTGCAAAGTAGATATATATAAATCGACTCAAAGGCCGAAAGTAGAAAAATGCAACGTTTGCAAGCTGGAATGGCTTGAAGCAATCCAGCAATTATGAATGGCAGCTGATTTTTTCAAGACCTTTTTTTAGAATTTTTAAAATCCTGACAAATTAATCGCCCTTATCACTGATGACTTAAATCTGACGTGTTACATTTAACAGTTATCAACATCCAACAACTGAAAGACGTATAGAGCATTAAAAACATTTCGGGAGAAAAATTAATTAGTGCAATTTTTCCGCTTTATTGAATGATATAGAGCAGCTAACTACCACGGATCACTTTCATGTTACCATGTAAAAGGCCAATTGTTTCTCTATTACAAGCACAGAGAACTGATGCAGAACTTCTATTCATGTACTTTAATTCGATATTGATAACTTATTGGGTTAAACCTTATAACCTTTTTACTAAAGAAAGACAAATATGATTTGACATTCTTTGTGAATGCTAAAGCGAGTAGAAGAATTATTTGGAACAATTGCTAGTCTGAAACAGATGGATTTGTGAAAACGCTTAGATAGAGATAAATCAAATGGAATGAATAGTATTTGATAAAGTGAGAAGTACGTGAATATGGAAATTTGGACCTAGTAAACATTTCTTCAAGCGTTTCAATGTATTTTTAAAGTTCATATTTGTTGCTTCAGAAATAAATCAATTAGAATAAGCATTAGTATTTTGGAAGTATTTGTAAGTGTTAGTGATAATATCACTGATAAATATAATATAACTTTTATTTATATCTTTTGTGCTTCATCTTGAATTCAAGCTAGACGACTGTATGGAGTGATTGCTTTCATCGGAATTCACACGGCGGAACTTTTTTAGGCCGGTAATGGTTCCCACACGTGACAGCTCTCGCATATAAATTTTTAAATATTTTGAAATGTTTCTCTCTTTCATATTTACGGATGCTGGACGTGGATCATTTATTGCTTCTTAGAAGACCCAGAGACCCCGCTGTGGCAGACATCTCTACAGAATTTTTTTTTTTTTTTTTTTTTTTTTATGATAACATTTCTCAGTCACTTCGATCCACTGATCTGACTTTTTCAAGTAGTGGTAACTAAAAGAAGAACTTTTACAACCTTTGTATCACAGGATTAGCACTGCAGGACAGCAACATAGCTGTTATCACAAATATCTTCAACCATATATCCTGACAAGTAAGAGACAGTTTGCAGCATTAGAGTTGCATTTCACGCATTTCCTCATTTGGAGGAAATCATATTCAAACACTATAAAGTATTTCTCCCGCTTTCTTATCATGCCTTCGTGGTGTGGAGGTCTGCACACTGGGTGCGTATTCCAGAGGTCCGTGGTTCGATTCCCGGCGAAGGAGTTGCTCATTTTTCATCTTGCCTGCTTCCAAAAATACCTAATCTCTCTACAACACTAACTGTTGAATATGCTGCAAGCGCTATTATACTATTTGACATGGAGAATAATAAATAAACTGCAGTTATATGCTTATGATATCCTTTTATTAATGCGTTATGATTCAGTCAGTTTCTAAATTTCACATTTCTTCTCAAGCGGAGAGTGCATGACAGAATGAGACAAAATATCACATAAGAATGAAATATTATATCGGATTTACTTAGCAGGGAAGAATAAACTAAGTGCTTAGATTTTTAGATTGTTTATATGATTATGTATTTTTCTAATAATTCAAATTACTATTAGTACTCTGAATAAATTCCTACCAGAAAAGTGTACTTCACTTTCATCCATTTCAGGAAGAGCTGATGAACTAAGTCATATAGAGTACTGTTCGATTCGGAATTTGTCTATTAAATACAGGCAAATTTAATACTCAATTAATAATTTGGATGATGGAATGACACATGCCTAACTCTACAGTATGCAAAGGCAAACAATAGTACAAATAACGTTTATAGATGAAAACTACTCATATCTTATTTAATATTTAAATAAATTAAGAAATGCTAGACAGTCTTTAATTCCTTAAATAAGCTTACAATCATCGGAGCCTTAAACTACCAAATTATGCATCGGAAAAAAATATTACATCAGTGTTTAGAAAGAGTTTTATCTTCGAATTATTCCTACGGTAGAATCAGAATTGCAGCATTGAACTCTCTAATTTTCCGGATTTATTAAATTATGGTCTAATAAGAAATAAAATTAGGCTGTTACATTTGCTGAAAATTTTATACATTTTGTTTAATATACAAACAAAAATCTAATGATATTACTAGGTCTTAATTATTTGACTAATATTTGCATTAAATTTGAGGCTCGTACATTTTGTTGTTCGCATGAAATCCGTTGAACTAAAGCACATTATCAATCAGTGTCAAAGAAATATTTTGTTTTATATTTAATGTTTCAATAAAACTTTAAAGAAATATTTAGCAACATTTTTATGAATTAACGCTGCTCATAAAAATAAAACGTAAGTAAGTGTGCTAATCAGATTCTACTAAATTTGACGACTGGTTATGATAAACGCAGTATATTGCAAATTCAAAAATTAAAGGCATTAATAGCATTAAAGGAAGAACTCATGTATAGGTGCATGTAACCCTGAAGGCTCCCTGAAGCTATGAAATTAAATGCACAAATTCACCAAGGGAATGTCCGAGGAAATCTTAAAAGCGAGTTATCTAAAATTTGATTTAGACGTCTAGGATAAGTCTAAATCGAATTTTGAAGTTCTAGAATTTGATATAAAAGTGTTTTTACTTAATGTTGAAGCGATTTTGTTGCACTCATGTTTTCCCCCATCAATCGGACTATTTATCGTTCAGTTTCAATATTTGATATTATATAATATTTGATTATTTTTCGTTCTAAGATAGAACGAAAAATAATCTTCTGCATGACCTTTTATTGTAATTGCTTACATAATTTATCAAATTTTGTCGATGTGTTAAAGCGAATAACATATTTATAATTGCTTCCAAAATCTGAAAATTACATGTCAAGACCAAACTCATAAGTTGCTGAGAAGCAAAGATAAGGGAATTCGGAAGCGTCACTTCAAGAAAACCGACTGATATTAAAAGTGGAATAACTTATTTTAAAATTTAAACTTTTTGATAGAAGAAATGCATATTTATCTCCCTCGTTTGCTTGGCAAGTCTAAACTTAAAGTCATTATAAATCTTAATAAAGAATAAATTAAAAATAAAATACATGGCAACAAACAACCTACCAAAGTTTTATACAACGCAGTAAGTCCTAAGAGATAACAATGTCAACAATTGCTTATCTCTTAGGACTGCAGCATATTCCACTAATAATTTCAGCATCCCATTTCAAACAGGCGTATAATCTCAAAGTCCAGAACAAGAATAGTTCACTTTTGCTTCTTGACTGTTGGGAGAAATCCAGCTTAACTTTCGGTTTAAAGACATTATATAGAGTTTAACAATCCCTTGAAACTGATTTTTATTTAAAACTTGCAAAGGCATCATTGCAATCCAAAATGCCATATTTGAATTGATCACTTGTGGAAAGGTTGAAAATTATTAAAATATTAAAACTTTGCTCCCTTAAGATAATAATCTATTTTCTTGTGGTTACGTAACTTTCTCGGAGAAAAGAAATTTAATGCAGAAAGCATAGTTATAAACAGGAGGTTAGCTCTGTTTCAAAATATAAAATAATAGAGGTATTAATAAATTAATACATCTATTACACTTCCGACTGACTTTCAGTTATGGAAATGTATGTACGTGTGTATTTAATTATGGCAAAGCACACGAGGGCTATCTGCCTAAGGGGAGAGATGCCTTTCGTGGAGGACTTTCTAAGGGAAACTGGCTCGTATACACGTTACACATGGGGAAAACCACGAAAACGCCCATGCAGCCAGCCCGTTCGCGGGATTCGAACCTCGGACCGAACTACCAGTGTTCAGCGACTTTACCGCTCGGCCCCTGGTGGGCTTCAGTTATGGAAAAGGCGTTATATTATTAAAGACATAATTAACAAATCATGCAAGGAATGAAAAGTGAAATCTGTAGGCAAATAATAATTCTCATGTCAAACAAATCTCATAGGATTGCGTAGTGTTCTGTAACTGCATATTCTCTTCAAAATTAATTTATTTTAACTAAGATGTTTCTGAAATTATTAATTATTGGCAGAAACTAAAAGAATTGTACTAAGCATTATTCCATCACAAAAATTAATGTGGCCGGGTTTCAAGACGTGTATGTTTGGGCTGAGGACTACATGTATTCAAAACTTGGTGGCTCTAGGGTGCGTTCACTTTTCCCCAGTAGGAGGACATACAAAAATACATAGCACCAGATTCTTCATTATTTTACACTGGATATTAAATGACAAAATTTCATAGAAGCAAATATGTGTAACTTAGACAAATGGCATAAAATTAAGAGAAGATTTAGACAAATGGCATAAAATTAAGAGAAGATTTAGACAAATGGCATAAAATTAAGAGAAGATAAATAAACATTATTGATATAAATAAAATAATCTTTAATAATGTGCAGAGCCATTAGCATTTTTTGAAGCTGAAGACGTGAAAAATATGCAATGTCCTGGACGGGACCCGAATCCTAGTCCTCTCAAATACGTCCGGATTATTGTACTATTAAACCACGAAAGCATACTGGAAGAAGAGAGAAAATATCTTAAACACTCCTTCTTTTAAAGGGCGACTGGGGATAAGGGGTCCCAGTCGTCGAATCCTGGTGGTGATCAATTATTGTCCTCCATCTCTTAGTTCGGGCCTACAACTAAATTATTAGGCATTTTTTTCGAAGCAGGAGACGTGAGATATTTACCATGCCTTCGCCAGGACTCGAACCCTGGACTCTGGAATACGCGCCGATTGTGCTACCGTTATATAACGAAGGCATACTGGAAGGAGGGAGAAAATACCTTATAATAATTAATAATGCAAACAATTTTCTATTTATTATTCTCAAGATGTTTATAATTTCACTTTTGGCTTTGTAACTGGAAAATTGTGAACGTTTTCTCTTTTTATACATTTATTATATATGGATCAGTTTCATGAAAACCAGTTTGCACTTGCAACTCCTCTTTCCGTATTCATATATGCACGAATAATGCATATATTTTTGTATGAAGAGAGGAACATTTTCTTGACTTTAGAATAAGATATAAACAGAATTTTCCTCGGACATGCTAAAATATATATCAGCAAAGTATTCGTTGCAGTATCTACACGACAGTTGAGAATCGACATACATGTTTGAGACTACTTTTACTACCGACTGCGTTAGCATAGGCAGTTCCGCTACATTTTATTAACTCTCGTATCTTGTTTTAACAATAGAAGTTGTCATTTCAACAGTTTTCAACAGTGCAGTAATTATGGAGGTAGCACTACATACAATAGTGATTTCGCTGTTGGATTCACTATGAAAAATTCCTAATTTGGTAAGTATAAGCTGTGTTACTTTAATTTACTACTCTGATAAATATTAATTATTGCCATAAATAACACTGTTTGTATAATAATGCTTTAAAGGCCAAATATAATACTCATTCTGTAAGTGTTCATCTTTACGTTCATTTTTTGATTGAAGTGTGCATTGTAGAACAGAGAAATAAAGATCAAATTATAAATATATGAATGGATAGAAAAACTGCAAACTAACGTTAACCTGTAAGAAGATGGTTAGTGATAAAGCACGTATAAAGGATAAGAAGGTATACTCTCGGAAGCAGATAAAAATAAATTCTTCTTTTCTGAAAATGGAGATAGTAAAGTGTGTAAAGTATTATAACGCATTTGAAAGCCGGAAATTGAATTTTGAGAAGACTTATATAGTTGAATGTTCTCATAAGCCAAGTCATAAATTTTCCTTTATGTCATTCTACATCATTCACAGATCTAAACGATTTACATATATGAAATTTGATGTGTTGTTTTAAAAAGGGAAAATAGCAATTTTAACACTCAGAGTAAAGTCAAAACGTTTCTTTATGCACCGTTTTGAAAAGATAATACTTGTATTAAATCAACCAGAATGATACGTTTTATATTAGTTAGAATATGAAAGAAACTGAGAAAGGTAAAATATATTCTATATCTTAAAATATGTTCAAACATTTGTTAGATATTTTTTTGAGCAAACAGACACTGAGAATATTTCGAGACTATTTTCTGTATCGGTAATAAAGTGAGACATGCCTTTCTTAATAAAAAATTGCAAGAAAAGGGGGAATTGAAGAATCTAAATTCAGATTCTGAAATATTATGAAATAACATGATACCTAACAGTATTTGTTAAAAAAATAAAAGGAAATTTCTAAAAAATTAAGTATACTAATGTGTTCATTATCTTACTTACGGAAAATCAAATGGATAGAGAATGTTCCAAATGAAACTGATAAGAGGACTCTTTAGATGAATTAGAAATGGATTCAGAAATTTAAAGCATCAACGGATTAAGTTTTGGTTTTGACAGAAAAATAATGAATATGTGGAGCTGTGTTAAGTATCAAAGTTCACTATTATTGATCAAACTACTGAATTTGTGTATATTTTTACAATTCTGACCATTTTATGGAAATATTTATACGAAAATCTCCTGAAAGTAATACACAAGAACCTTGAAATATCCAGAGTGTTTGTCGAGGATATATTCTTAAATATTTGCTAAACAGAATGTATTGCGCCTCTCGCATTCCCAAGATATAGCTTATTAAAATGGTCTATCCAAGGATACACAGGTTCAGCATCATTTCGTTAAGAAATCTACTGGATGGCAGACAGAATTTATATTAACAGAAATAACTTGTTTTTGGTTTTGATGAAAGCCAGAGATTTCAGCCTATGGCGAATTTATATTCATTACATATATAGCTTTATGAATAAAGAAACATCATAGCCTCAGAGCTATCGGTAGTTTAAACAATGCAAAGAGGTTTTGCTCCTTTCAAAAATAAGGATAATATCATATATACTAGATGTTCCCCTTTTATTATCCATATTATGTGAAATCTTAAAAGTTCAACGCTTTTACTTCAATATTTGATTTTATTTAATTTTCAAACTGTTTCTTTTTTTTTTTTCATTTGTGCATTATATATAAATATGTGTTATTCCTAAACATTAAATTCATTTCCTACGAAGCAATAGAAAATCAATGTGTAAATTCTTTAACATTTCTATTTCCATTACTTTAGAAAAGTGTCTATAAACATTTCGACTAAAGTATTAGCTTAACATGTGATACAAAGTTTCGTAACTCAAGCTCAGTTAGAAACTGAAATTCTTTACCTGACACTGAGCCACAGAATTTAGAAATGAAGAAATGATAAATCATTTGTAAAGATTAATGTGTTTATCTTCATTATGTAGAAATCAAACATGCGAACTTCCATTTAATTAAATTGTGAAAGTATTGAGCTATTCTGTCGTTGTATATCCTCATTTGTATGGATTATTTTATTGTCTTCTGTACAATGCAAACTGATATACCAACACAATGTTGACGTATTAAAATAATACAGCAAACAATAGCTGCCTTGACATTTCTCTGTCATTTGAGAGGTTTCTTAATACCTGGTACAGCTTTAATAGAAGTTGATCTTAGGCGTGAGCAAGATTCATTTAGGGCACGGGAAATTTCCACTTGGTTAATTTAATCAGGCTCTTGAAAACAATTCAGAGGTTTTGCCCACTACTAAAAATTCTGCCGCTGGTTAATCTGCAACTGCTATCACGGCACTAATTGCGAACTTAAACATACTATGTAGGGAAACTGTAGATTTATTACTGCGCCCATAAATAGGATTATTACCAAACATGTACATAAAGAATTTGCTTAAAAAAGTTAACTAGAAAAAAATTAGAAAATTAAATTAAATTAGAAAAAGTTTTGGTTTGGAATTATTTTAAGCTTTTGTATTTGATAAGAAATCAGTTCCCAGAAAATTTAAAATATCAGCATTATTTATTTGAATATATTTTGTGACGTTCATGAGAATGACAATTTGTCCCAAACAGTTTAAGAATGTTAATGACACTAATTAACCTAATTTAAGCATATCATTCCTAAAATTAAATTAATTAGTACCCCTTTTGTTACAGTTCTTGTTCTTGTTATTGCTATCTTGTTTCTACTTTTAGGAAATTAGGATCTTTAACATTTGTTCTTCGGCGTGTATCTTTTTATTTCTTCGTACAAAGTAAAGGGAGTATTGTAACCGTATTGCGCTTGCAGTTTTAGGTTTTTTCTGTATTTTACAATTTTTAATGAAGATGCTTTGAGTTTTTATGTATTTTTTCCTTGATGCGAAGTTAGAACGGAATTGACTGAATGAGAAATATATCTCTAATGAAAGTCGGTGAAATAAGATTAAATGAAATTCAGCTAAAATATGCATAATTTAATAGGTCATACCAGGAAGTCATGTGATGGTGCCCATATTAGATTTTTTTTATAATTTAAGATTACTTGGTGTGGTAACAATTTATGAAGCAAACGACAGACACCGCGAAATTTCTGAAACTGAATAATGAATAGTATTACCTTCGCTTTGCCTTATTTAATTTATGACTTAATGTAAAGCAGAAAATTCTTGGGCGATGGGCAAATCACATATTTGGATGTAATGAAATAATCATGAACTATAGCAAATCATCATCTTCGTGTAAACAAATTAATGGGGTATGTTCAAAAGTAAACTTTCCTAGCGCTCGAAATACGTATTGGTGATGGTATAAATTCTCTTCTGGAGCAGGCCTTATATTTAGAGTTTATAGTCTCCATAAAACTGTGTTATTTGCGATATCCAATTAACCTATTTTTTCTTGTCATTTCCTTTCTCACGCAGATCTTGGTCCACCTCAGAACAATCGACGACTACACGCATTTCTCTCTACCCCTTTCCTTCTTATCTGTTCACGAAATGACCACTCTGATGAATCGCCTAGAAGGATAAAGGGTTACCGCCGATCGCCGCTTCATCCCGTTATACAGCGCTCGGGGAGGGTGAAAATACGTCCGCAGTTATAAGGGGTCATCCATAAGGGATGTCATTCGCATTTATGACGTCATCAGTCTCGTAAAGTGTTAGGACGCTTCCGTTGAGAAGGTCGTCAGCCTCCAATAGACTCCGCAGATCTTTGAGATATTGCGCTGATGAAAGAGATTTGGAGTGGGACACTGAGGATACTATCAAACAAACTTCAGTCATCCATTGCCAGACAGCTGAGGCAAGCCTTAAAAAATGTCAAGAAAAGACAATCTCTAATTTGGCCGACGAATAAAATTTCTGTGTATTAAGTCATTTTTTTTTTAAAATTTTTAATATTTACGGTATTCATGTTTTCTGTAATATTTTAGCTAACAGAAATTCATTGAAAAATCTTTGATTATTATGGTAATCAAAACATGATTATAGTAAATATTTTCTCGAGGTATACATTAATATAATTTATCTATTGATACACACTTTCGCCACAACATTTGCTGGATACTGGGAACTTCATTTGGTTACAAATGGTTTGTATGCATTAATTATGTGCATTCTTTACTTTCTCCCGCAAAATGTTTTAAATATTTTACGAACGAAAGCAATTGGGATAATACTTATAAGGTATTTCTCCCGCTTTCCTAGCGTGCCTTCGTGGTGTAGTGTTTCTGCAGGCTGGGCCGGTATTCCAGAATTCCGTGGTTCGATTCCCGGCGAAGGCGTTTGCTAATTTTTTAATTCTCCTGCTTCCAAAAATATACCTAATGACTCTACAGTGGTGCCCGAACTGAACGGGTGTTGGATGAGGATTCGCCACACCTAGCATTTAGCGATTGGGTCCCCTAAAAACCCAGTCGCCCTTTGAAAAGGGAAGTGTATAAGATATTTCTACCACTTTTCTAGAGTAAGTTCGTAGTGCAGTGGTTCTACACGCTGGGCTGGTATTCCAGAGGCCCGTGGTTCGATTCCCGGCGAAGGCGGTTGCTATTTTTCATCTCTCCTGCTTCCAAAAATATATCTAATGTCTCTACATACTTTAACGTTTTTTATTAATGTTTTTATATAGCCTTTTGGTTTGAAACTATGTATCTAACGTTCGGTTTAAAAATTTATATACGACAATAGATATAAGATTTTATTGCAATTTTAGGTTAAAAAAATCCTGTTTTTACTTGTAACGATTGCAATGTAGTGTGCATGAATTATTTTTACTGATATTTATACTATGAGAAAATTATCATAAATGAAATATAAATGTGGTAATTTCTCTTTACTCAAAATAGTATGTCTTAATAGAAATTAACTAATCCTGTAATTTAATCTGTAGAAAAAATCCTGATATTTATGCATGTTGTTTTCTAATATTACTAGTCTTTCAATGCTTTGTCAATATAAAAAATACTATTGAATACTATAAATAATTGCTGAGTCTGGATTCTCACAAAGCCCATAAGGATTATCCATGAAACAGAAGGGTTGCCTTCGTGGAGATGTTTTAGGAGAAACTGGCTCACATTCACATAATGCGTTAGGAAAATCACAAAAATGCCCATGCAGCCAACTTGTTTACCGTGATTCGAACTACCAGTTCTCAGCTCGTATATCTGCTCGCCCAAAGGCGGATGATAAATCATTTTCTTTTCTATTGAGTATAGATCTTCAAGCCTAATAAATGTTCTGAAAATTGGTGAAAATTGGCAATATTCAGCAAGCTAATATTAACATGCTAACACATTTTTCTAAACCATACTTCCATATTTTTAATCTTTGATTTTATCAGAAACGTTTTAGGAGATTAAAATTTGTGAAATATATGAAATTCTACAAATGAGAAGGTAATAAAATAACAGAAAACATTCTACTGATAACCACATACATCCTCAATAGGACATCAGTGTAAAGTAAATGCGCACAAATAATATAACAATGCAAAGGAAAACTCATATTTCTAGAACATACAATAAGAAACACGTTTAAACAAATATTGAATCTAAAGAATATAAAATAACATCCAAAAATGAAAACAATAATTGGAATGCATCCAATGTCGCAGTGAGAGTGCTTGGAACATTTGTTGTCATTGCTGCCAAATATTTGCGAAAAATAATCGATATCCTATTGATTTAACTTTTGTTGGCCTAAGCGAAATTCAATTCCAATTCGCGATAAATATTAAGTATTCTACCTCAACTATTTAAACTTTCGATTCTTACACTTTAAGTTCTTCTATCTCAATTATTTAAACTTCCCATTTTCGATACTTGCATTTTCAATTATTATTTAAAACTTCTGATCCTCGAAGCTAATTAAACTTGTGTCTTGGCACTGAGGGAAATACAATGTGTTATATTCAGTAATTACCTTAGGGATATGCCATGGAATATCAAGCATCGAGTATTTAGAGATTATTGTGATATTAATACAACCTTTGCATGAAAATAGTCCTAAGCTGGATAGAAGTATGAAAATATACACAATCTCGAAAATGCTGTTTATGTAGTTGAGGGCTACTAGTAATCCTTTACTGATTAGATCTCTTTCAACCATGAACTCTAGATGCATCATACGTGGTACAAGGTTGATCAACGGCGAAAGCAACACAATATAAGACGCATTCACGTACGATGACTTGCATATAAAGCTTTACTGGTCAACTTGTGCTGTTCTCATTGAAATATTTCTGCTATTTGTTCTTTTAGCAGAAATAAATACAAATTCATTGAGAGCTTACCATTCAATGAGAGAATGTGGCAGCCGGAAGCTCTGTGTAGGGTTTAAAACCGTCAGCTTATGTTACACTAAAAATTAGTTTTCTATCTGGTGAGGAATATGAAAAGAAAAAGCTAAAGTAAAGATCAAAATGATAGTAACAGGTGAATGTAACCATAAGAACCTTACAATGTTATCCCTTTCATTGCAGAATATAAGCAAAATTCCTGTTTCCTGAAATTGCTGTATATTTCTTTAAGCGATAAGCTGAATTCAGAACAAAAAATGCTAAATAGTAATTAAGTGGATAAGTAATAAATTTTTCCGGGAAAACGTTTAACTCTACAAAATGCGCTTTGACGCATTGCGATCATCAGCACAAAAATCGAGGATTTATTAGTTACCGATTCTGCTTTGAAAGAGTCAATCTATATCTTCTTTACTCTTTCCGCTGTCCAAACCAGAAAAGACTTCCTTACGGAACTACATTGGGCGAATGTTATTATTATTATCTAAGCCAATCATTACAAAACGGTGATAATTATGTATTTCAAAGAAACTAGAGGATATTAAAAGACATTACTAAATAACAAATGTTAAGAGGGTATATACGAAACAGGCCCACTCTGATGGTAGGACTAATCCCAAAAAAAATCATGCGAAAGGCAGAACTGAGAATATTTACTGAAGAATGTCAGTCCATACGAACACTAGGTTATTTTTGCAAGTACGAAATACATGGCTGGTTGCCGCACGTGGTCCGTGAAGTAAATTCAAACGATGATGAAGCCGCGTGTCATCTTCCCTTTTCTAACTCGCATGTACAAGTTAACAACGAGCAGCTTAAAGAGGTAAGAACTTCTCTAAGATTTGGGAGTTTCATTAAGCTTTCGTATTTTCGTTAATGTATGCAGGCCGACTTCTTGCTCACGATAAATATCAGCCACGGCATAGCAAAATCGCGAAGGAAGCGAACAAGTAGTGAGGGAAAGGGGCGAATCCCCTTCCTGCTCTCACCACTTCAACCAGCAAATGGAAGGAAAACCTGTTGGGGAAGTCCCTCAACGTATCGGCCGATTAGATGACGATTTAGAAAACGATAGAAGCTCCAAAGTGCAGGCTTTCCTGCACACTTATACATATTAAATAACGGACATAGAATTAAGTAACATAACACAATAACATATATTAAATATATATAAACATGCACGTAAAACATAAATATGTTTCTTCTTATTTGGAACAACATACAAAAAAAAAAAAAAAAAAAAAAAAAAGAAACTAAGAAAGAAAGGATGATTTTTCTAATAGCGGGCGCTTGCCCATGCCAGCATCGGCCAATCCTAAGGCCAGAACGGTGGTATCTTTATTATGGAGGCACCTAATTAGGTGGTCCACTATTGCCGCCTATGAAGGGACAAACAATTTTTATATGTATGCTTCTCCGGGATTCGAACCCGGGCCCTTCGGTATCACAGTCAGGGCGGCATTTTTTATTTACTATTCAATAGATTTAGCAACAGTTAATTTTTACATACGTATTAAATATATATATCATTAAAATGTCCTTAAATAATCCTAAAATCCAATAAATTATCCTTTCCATAAAATGATCTCATACAATAATAGTTATTTGGAGAAGAACCCTTAAAACCCCAGATAAGTATGCAGCTAATGAAAAATATACCAATACCTGTAAAGATAACATTCCAGTTGCGAAAGTTAAAAATACCTACAAATATAAATATTACTATGTATGAGAAATAAAGAACGCGAGGCAAGACAAAATCGTAACGTGTTTGAAATGCTTTAAGTCCCTATGCCAGGAAACTTTGCATATGTTTAAAATGCTTACTTGATATAATGATAATATGAAAAACTAATGCAATTAAAAATGCTATTTGATTTCTTTGTCCCGTTTCCCACTTTAAACGATATTCTCCTAGGTAATAGGTACAGAAAATGGAAGGCCTATAAAACACATAATGCAATTTGATAGACACTTTATTTATCGTATTTGACGGCATATAAGACGCACTTTTTTTCCTAAATTTGGTCTCAAAAAAGTTACCTGCGTTTTATACGTGAAGGACACAGTTTTATACGTGAAGGTAATTGCATTCAATAATTGTTTATTTGGCTTTTACGAAACGTGAGAACTAAAAGAAACCCCGCCATTGAATTTTTTTTCCTTGTGTGCGGCCGTCTAAATAAGGGTTCGTCTTATATGCCAGTGCGTCGTATATGCCGTCAAATACGGTATGTGCAAAAAAGGGAGTAGCTATGTCTAGCTATACGAAATATATTGTCATAGCTATAGAACTAATATGAGCCATTCTACATAGCCATGTAGAATAAGTATGACATATCCATGTAGAATGACATAGATATGTAGAATTACTCTTTAGTGAAGAGAAATTTCATTTCAGTAGATCTATAAAGCTTAGCGAAGACTAGAACAATCATTTTTCATTTCCTGACGTCTTAATCATATTTGGTGAAATAATGTACATCACGTGCTTAATATTGATAATTCTTTGATATCCATCTTGACAGTGGCTAATTGATATTTGCCAGACATTTCTGTCTAATACGGTATTAAGTATAAATTTATTCCAATGTAAACCCTCAATAAGTAAATTAAATGAAATCTAAGCGAGAATTAGGATTTACTGCCAAATTTGTTTCCAACAAACGAATCAGAAAGAAATGTCAAATGGGTCTAATATTTCTAATATAATAGAAAATGGATTAAACATTTTAATAACGTCATAGTAGCATTTTTAATGCTGAAATTTCGCTTCATGTTAATATCATGTTGCTCGAAATTTATTCCCTACATTCGAAATATTCAGAGAAATGATTGCAGAATGCACAAAATCGATTTAAATTATTACAAAATTAATATTATAAGTAAAGGACGTTAAAATGAGTTAATGTGTGTACATCTTAGTAAGGGAAAACTGTAATAATTCTATCTTAAATTTATATTCCCTATAAATATTATATTCCCTTAAATTTATATTCCCTATAAATTTAAGTTCAAATATTCCACCTAGAAATTGGAAGATCGGGGATTCGAATCCTTACAAAGGCACAATTGTCTTTTCACGTTTCTTGCATTGAAAATCCAACAGTTTCTATATGGTAAAAAGCATATATCAGTTACAGTACGCTAGTTAGGTTTTTATTACTTTTGGATTTTATTTCTAAGTATAATATTTCGTTTATGATATTTCATTTTAGTCATAATTCTTCTTTAAAAAGACAATCAAATTAATTTAGTAAAAATGTCTGCTTGAGGAAAGTAAAAGCATTTTTTAGACATAAAAGCAAAATAATTTATTCCATTTTCATTCTTGAATAAATACGTACTTTTTATTTTTGAATTTGCTTTTATTTAAAATGTTCAACTAAATGTAACAAAATATCTTTAAGCCGACAATCCATTGTTCTAGATTATTTTAGTCCTCTCTGAAAGTGGATGTTTCAGAAAACATAAACATTAGTAAGTATAGCTTCAGCGCAGAATTTTAATTCCTGTATGAGAAATACAGGCCATTTCAGAAATGGCCATATTACAGCCGAGGTTATTGAGAGAGGTTTTTCTTATATTTATGTTTCATTCCTATTTTTTTTACACAGTATTTACGGACATGGTCTCCTTCTCTTTAGAGATGAGAATAAAGTTATGGAACACTGGTAGTTCATTCGGAATTTGGTTTCTGAGAGCTGAATGCTTTGGTTCCATGAACGTTCTCAGTAACTATATTCATAACGTCAAAGACAGAATGTTTTCTTAAAAAAGCTCGTTACGAAATTTTCTATTTTAAGGCAAGCACTTTTATGCATGCTTAACTTCATTAAATAATTTTTTCATCGTTTACCGGCATAAGAAGTAAAGATAAATGGTCTGTGTATAACATAAAAAATACATATTGACAAGTGATAAGTTTTTATATTTCTTGTAAAAAACGAATAAAACGAATAACGTGATACAATGCTAATACGACAAGACTAATATAATTAAAAATCAAACTAATATAATTAAAATGTAAATATAAACTATTATAATGGGTGATATATATCCCTATCATATAATTATTAATAATATAAAAATAGCTAAATCAATGGAGATAAACTAGTTTTTTTAATCAATCGTTTTTTATTTTTATGAGACATTAAAACAAAATTATTAGAATTCTACAACAAAATGATGCATCTGCTGATTTAGAAAAGAACTAACTCAGTATTTTGAAAACAACAACGCAGTCAATTTCTTTAAAACAAATATAATTGTTCATCAAGCCACCTGCTCAAGTAAATTCATTGTATTATAGGCTTAAGAACAAAATATTAAAAATTGAATTTAATATAACAACCAACAAGCCTCCAAGAGAACAAAAAAAAATTTAATGTTAGGATATTTATGAAGTCATTATTCTAAACGCATTTACATTTTTTTATTTTAAGTTATTAATGAACTGTTTATCTCCGTGTACTGTTTATTTCGAACCGCTGTCTTTGAGTTCAATGCTAGTTCAAAAAATTTATTTAATTCTACAAGAGCTGTGTGATTCACAACATAATTTTTATAAATAAAAGTACAAAACCAAATTTAGTTCATATTAAAAAAAAAAAAAAATTGAAGTTAAAATCGGAATAGGAATCCTTTCTTTCAGAAATCGGAGTATTAGAATAATGACGATTTTTAAAAAAACGTTGGAATCAGTTTCATATCTGTACAAGATTTCTGCAGAAATATTGCAGTATGATTGATACTTCCTTTTTCTCCATAATACTGTGCAAGATGAGGCAATTTTATTTTGTATACCAAAACAACGAACTCCTATGAGTGCGATAAACAAAAATCTATATATTAAAAAAATATCTGAAAGGTTTAAAATTTTAAATTACGTCCAAAAGGGCGTTTTTTTAACGTTTTGTGTGTTAGCTTTATATATTAAATTTCATGTTCTACGTACTCCAATTATAGAATTCAGTTTCACAGCAATATCGCAAATTAATTTTAAAATGAGCATATCTTTAGAATTTCCGATACAGAGTATCGCGCGCTGGAGATAAAAATGATTTTGTTTTCGTACAGTGTTGTCATTGCTCGCTTTGAAATCGTTTAGTTTTTTTTATGAACAATTCCTTGAAGTGTTACAAAACCTTAAATCGATAATAAAACAAATTTCAAATTCAAATTAGGGCTTCCACATGCCCATATTCTATGGAAGATTGCTATTATTCAAATTTTGATGGTCTAGGTACCGTTGTTTTATCACAATGCGAGAAACATGCATTTATTTATGCAAATCCTTCATTATTTCATTTCTTTAAATGTAAGACAAGGCGATAATACATGGTGGCAACGATTTGGAAAGTAATAAAGCCTTTTAACGTTTTCGACTCAAAAGGCCAAAAGAAATTAATAGTTCTTCAGAGCAAATTGCCCCTTTGGTCTAAAAATTGTTGAATTTTCTATGATTTGACAATGTAATAAAGCCTAATATAGGAATATCATGATCGAAAATACGCGTTTACCAGCAAAATGTATTCTAACATGATGAAAAGCTTATTATTTTCATTTAAAAAGGATTGAACGGAAATGAAATAAACTGTCAGTGTGGAAGCCCTGAGATAGACAGGCTCAGCAAAGGAAACTTGTTCTCAACTGTAATTTACCTTTCACTGCCGCAGTGTCATGACCGCAGGAAATCAAACCTCTTATAGGCTCTTGTCAGAAACACCCAATCATAACGCACAAAAAAAAAAAAAAAAAAAAAAAACCTGAAAAAAATAGCCCCTAATTCAAACCACTAAGGATCGGAGGAAGGCAGAGAGGATAAATGACTATCCCCTACGTTCATCCCCTATTTTTTCCCAAAAAGGAGTGGGAGGAAACTCTAGACGAAAACAGAGGGTTGGAGACTATCAGCGGCAGGACTTGTCACGTGAGTAGTTCGGATAAACAGAAAGACAGATGGGGTCCTAAATGGATTGATGGCATAGATAAATAACGCGGAGTTCTGTTCGCTGCGGCAATGTTGTTTTGCTTCTTGCGAAAGAGTAGGAGACTTGGCCATTGGGTTATTGACTTAAACAGCTGCTCAGGTTAAGTTGCGTCATATTAGTTTTTCTTCATTTCCGATTATAAAAGGGATACTGAAACTTAAAACCCTTTCTCTTCATGTATGTATGCATATAAAGTAACGTTAAGTTCTGTGTGAGTGTACATATATAAAGAAATAATAATTATTTTATGGTTGAGGACCTATGATTGAGGTAATCTATGGCGGAGGATCTATGGTTTTACCATGGAAGAAAAAATACAGTATAATGCAGATATGTACTTATAAAATAATATTAAAAGTATATATGGTATTTCTCCCGCTTTACTAGCGTGCCTTCGTGGTGTATTAAAGGAAAAAGTATTGGACACTGTGCCGGTATTCCAGAGTTCCGTGGTTCGATTCCCGGCGAAGGCATTTGCTAATTTTTTAATTCTCCTTCTTCCAAAAATATACCTAATGGCTCTAGACTGTCGCCCGAACTAAGAGGGTTGTGGATGATGACTCTCCACACCCAGGACTTGGCGATTGGGTCCCCTAAAAACCCCAGTCGCCCTTTAAAAAGGGGAGTATATAAGGTATTTCCCCCGCTTTCCTAACGTGCCCTCGTGGTGTAGTGGTTCTGCACGCTGGGCTGGTATTCCAGAGGTCCACGGTTCGATTCCCGGCGAAGGCGTTTGCTAATTTTTCAATTCTCCTGCTTCCAAAAATATACCTAATGGCTCTACACATGTAGAAATCAAAGATTTCGAAGGACTTTAAACCAGATGTAAAATGAACTATACGTGAGATGACGTGTATAATCGTTAACACAAAATGCCCTCTAAATAAAATGTATAAATTTAAAAATACAATATTTACAAAACATTTTGCGAAATCGAAGAAACGTAAATGCAGATAATTTTAAACTAGCACAAAGGAATTCAAAACTGCAAATGTGTACAAAATTTCGAATATTTCAAAAAATATTAGCATTTTTAACAGCAAATGTGCCATTTGATAGGGATATTATTGATAATTCATAGGGATATTCTTGATAATTCGGTCTGGTTTCGTCTGTAATAATACAATAAATTTCTAGCCCGTCATCAACAGTATTTTTAATAAAAACACCTATAATACGAAATGCTGGAATTTGAGATTTTTGCACTTTAAAATTGTGAGCAATGATTAAAAACGGAATTATTATTAGTTACATGCTCTTTAAAACTTGATGCCAATACATTTCCTTTAAAAGTCTAAGAAAATTAATTCTCAGAAAATATTTCGTTGAATTTAAGATGACTGATTCAGAAATTCGCAAAAATTAATATACCTCGTCATCAGAATTCGTGAACTCGTTATTGGCACTTTTATAGTAATGAGTATAAACATTCTTAAGAAACATGCCAAAATAAATCTTAAACTGCAGCAGATTTCAAATAAGACTTTATTGATTTTGAAGGCGACTGACATAGGTAACTTCTTATTTATATTTTAGGAATAAACTGAAATTTTCCAAAAAAACATTTCCTTTAGAAGCAAATCTTTTCCTTCTTTATTATTTAAAAAGGTTTTTTTTAACGTAATTTTTAAAGCGTCGACCTCCTGTTAATAAATAGAATGTTTCTAAAATCATCTTCAATCTAAAGTTGATTTTGCCAGATTTTCCGCATTTCGTTACCTATTCATTACGCCGAGACTAATTGTTTTGTAAACGAGCTGCTAAGCATATAGTGTTAGAAGCTGAAATAAGACATAAATATTCATCTTCATGTCTACTACTTCTTGTGCTATGGAAATGAGATAAATCTTCCTAAATGCAATAAAAATTACATGTTATCAAACAATTAGCACTAAAATTAATACAGTGTTAAGAGTTTGATAAGAAGATGAATTACGTGTTTTCTCATCAAATAATAATAAATGGGAAATGTTTGGCTGTTGTCTGTGAATTTTCGTACCGCAGAAGAAGCGAAAATGCATCTCACAATAAAATATGATACATCAAATGGGCAGTTTTTATATTACTGAAAAGAACTTGAGAACTGCCTATTTTATTGAGTATACCTTCACGGATGATTACATTTGGAGAACTGCTTCATGTTCGCATGAATTATTTTATAACAGGATCTGTTTTAAGTCTGCATGAAAGATTTTGGAGATCGGATATAGCCAAACACTTCAGCTATAGCGACTCGTGAACGAGATGAACTGTAAGTATTCAATGTGTAGAAGAAATACAAGTAGATTCTTTGGAACAGGATTTCAAACATAAAAAAATCAATTATATCGCTAAAAATTGAATCCATGTATTTCAGTTGCTAGCGCTGTGCTGGTCACTACGCCACAAGAGTGCAAGAGAGATATTCTTTTTTAATTCCATACATTTTGCTTTGCCTGACATGCGAGAGATAGATGGGGGATAAATCCAGTAAATTAAATCAAGCTGGTGAAGGCTTAGTAGTGGCCAAAGCTTAAAATGGCTAGTGCTCGTTCTGATATCACATGGAGTCTTTAGGTTCTTTTGAGCAGAAATCTTAAAAAAATTAATTCTATTCTTGCCAGGAGTTTATCTTGATTTTTTCAGTCTCTACATCGTTCCTTCTGTCAGTTCCAACCTAGTCCTGATACAATTTCTTCCTTTCTCACTAAACACAGCAACATAAAAAACATACGCGAAGCATGCATTTTTAAACTTTTATAATGGCCGGCATACCAGCCGGTATGGAACCATAATGTAAATTTAATTTTATAAATTATTAAAATATTTGAAGTATGATCATGCCAACGTATGATGAATGAAAATTTATTCTTTCCATATTTTACTTCAGATACATTTAAGGGGAACTGGTGAATGAAATTAAAAAACTACTCTTATTAAGTATATTTTCGGTATTTTAAATAAGCAATAGAAAGTGGGCAAAGAATATACGATACATTAAATATTTAGCTAATTATTTTCCAAGAATTAAACAATTATATTCTTTGTTTAATGTCAGCGGAAAAAAAATGTCTAATTTGCCTGATTTGTTTTTGAAAAGTTTTTGTCCATATCATTAAATCAAGTAGTTTGCATGAGTAATTTTGAACTAAAATTTAAATTAATTTTATCAAATGTATACCTCTGTTTCGTTTCAAAATGCGCATAAAAATCTAAGAACGTTTCTTGATAAATTGCCTTTCTGGCCGTTGAGTTCCTAGAAGAAAAAATATTTAATGGTTATTTCTTTAGTTCTAGTCCCAAGTTTCTGAATTTAGAATATATTGGCGAATTCAGAAGACCTCATAACGCATCATTAGCTTAACGAGCGTTAGATATGTCATTCGTACAGGCACAGGTTTCCTATTTAATGATGTAATCGGTGAAGTGTAGGTATTGACGTCATTTCTAATTGTGAGAACAGCATATATTTGTTTGTACGTTAAATAATATATAATAATAATATAGAAAATGCATAAAATATTTACGTTAAAAGCATGTATAGGAATAAAGTAAAATTGAGTTTATTAATTGACATCAATATATTTCAGCGATTCAAGAGTGTTCAGGCAATTAACATTTGGCAATGCTGTTCAATAAATAAAGACGTGATGTAAATTTGTGTAGTAAAATTTCAGTTTTATCCTTGAAATAATTCATTAATATGAAATGTATTATTCCTAAATTTTTTTGTTGGATAAATTTATGTAATATAATATTTAAAATAATTATTTATGGAAATTATACGTAATTTACAAATTGAGGGAAATTTGAAATTTCATTCACAGCTATTGAGGAATATAGGGTATATATTTTTCTCGCTATTTTCTACTTTTAATTTAATACAGAAATCTGAAAGTTCCTAATCATGAAAATTCATGAATATATAAGAAAATGACGCAAATGCACATTTAAAAATTCTAAAATGTAAAATATACGAGAAAGTAAAAGAAATTCTTTTTATACTTCTACATATTCTTTTAAAATTTGTTATTGACTTTTAACTATATTTCATGCTTTTATTTACCCTACATATCGCGATACCTTCGAGTTTAGACGGTAAATATTCTACAGTTACTTACCTGTAACTGAAAATACTACTTGTTCCGCACTCTGCTCATTTTATTTTGATAAAGCTAAACACACTATTTAAATTAAATAAAACGAATGTTGTCAAAATATATGATTACGGTAAGTTGCTAAAAACTTTTACCTCAAGAGCATTACAATAATAATTTAATCCATTAAAACAATAACTCTACATATAATAAAAGAAAGAGTCTGTGTGTGTGTGTTTCGTTCGTACAGCGCGTAAGCTAGTAGACCCAGGGCTACGACATTTGGTACGCAAGGCATCTAGGTAAGAGCCAGTGCGCCTCGAAATGATATTTACAAAATTTCAGATTTTTGTATTTTATCTTTTTTGATGAAGTCGCATCATTTTGAATAGTTTCATTCTTTTAGAAATGTGGTTTTGGCAACAGATTTTCATTCAAGGCTTTGTATACTTTTGTATACTAGACTGCTGACTGTTGAAAATATGAGATAAAATATTTATTTCTTATTTCACTGTTTTTAAGGTACTGAAAAGTTTAGCATGATTTTTGTTTTCCAGCGGGAAGTTAAGTAATTTATTTATTAGGGTAATTAATATTTGTATTAAAGGATGTTGCTTATTTCATGCTGTTTATTTTCTTTTGATTTTTGGACAAGCAACAAGCACATCGCAATTTTCTTTTTCTTCTTTTCCCCTCTCTCTTTTTATTAGCTAATGGCAAAGAGGTTTGTATATTTTGAATTATGTTATCCAGAAAGCAAAATTTTGAATGGTTATAGCTTTCTGATGATGGTTTTGGCAACAGTTTTTCATTCATTGCTTTGGATACTGGACTGCTGACTGTTTTCTCTTGAAAGTATGAAATTGCTTTTTTCCTTGTAATTTTTATATTATGTTTTAATTATATATAATTTTAATTATATAAAACGTTTTGCATGATTTTTTTAGGAAACAAAATTCTTAACATCCTTTATACCATTTGAATTCTTAAGATTTTACAACTGACAATTGGTTAATTTATTTATTAGGATAATTAATATTTGTATGGAGGGATATTGCTTATTTCATTGTAATTTTTTCAATGTGTGATACAAGTTTATTGAATTTTTTTTTTCTAAAGTTGTTCTGCAGAGTAAAATTCTGTGCAGGTTTTAAATTTAATGTTTTTTTGTTGCCTTTAGGCATTTTTACAAAACATTTTAAATGCCTGACAATGGCTAGCCGCATGGCGGCTAGTTTGTAATAAAATATTTAAATCTGGAAAAGCTAAAATTTTATATATCTTCTGTATGTTTGAAAAATGACAAAATAAAAAATATCTATATAAAGTAATTCTATAAAAATATTGAATGATTTTAACTATGTATATTGGGGAATAATTGCTTTTTAATCAAAGTGTGTAGAGTTCCTCACTGGGTAATTCTAAGTTATGTTGAAAGTGAAGAATCTTAAGAACTGATAAGCGAATAATCGCTTGAGTTCACGTGACAAGAAAGAGCAAGATGAAAGGGTAAAATAACCCTTTATTTTTCAAAATAAGATTTGACAGAACTCCGTCTTGGAGATGTACAATAAAGCCGACACTTAAACTTGAACTTAAGAGATTAAAATTTAAACTAAACTAATCTAAAATAAAGAGGTAAGCCGAAGCTATAAAAATTATAACAGAGTCGGCCCCTTAACGTAATAGACTGCGAAGCTATCAAGGGCCTAAAGTATGGGCGAGCGTGATAATAGCTTACGAGAAGAGTAGCCTAAAAAGGCGGACGCGTGCAGCCAGAATACCTGGTATCTTTCTGGCTAAGAACGAAGAACTTTGCGGTTAAATACTGCTCTTCCTCACTATGTTCAGACGTGATTCTAAAACTACGTTCTGGCCGGAAGTGGTAAGTTGAAGTTAAGAATCGCTAGAAAAGAAAGTTTAACTCAAAATTTAACGGTTAATAAAATTAACATAATCCTTACAACCGATTAATGATGTGTATCGTGAAATGAATGCTTTTTAACATATATCAAACCGATTAAAAGGTAAAAAAGTAATATTCTTCAAAAATGTATTTATTGCTTTTAAACAGTTTGGTTTGTTCATAAATAACAGACAGATTAAATTTAAAAGAGAAAAATCTGAAAGCCTTCAGATTTTTATATTACGCCCAAGGAGACGCTTTTTAACGTTTCATGCGTTAACTTTATATATTAGATATCATGTTCTTCGCACATAAACCATAAAATTCAATTTAACAGCAATATTACAAAATATTTAAAAAGAGCGAATCTTTAGAATTTCCGATACCCAGTCTCGCGCGCTGGTGATAAAAAATGTTTTTCTTTTAGTGCATTGTTGCCATTGCTAGCTTTGAAATCGTTGAGTGTGTTAATAAAAATTGGTTATAAGTCTTATAAACATGATGAATTTTGCTATTATAAATTTACGAGAAATAATTTTGGATAGGGGAAAGGGGGAGCAGTAGGAGGGTTAAATCTAATTTAAAATGATGTCACAATTTATTTATTGACAAATAAGAAGCTTAGAGAAGCTCATTTCAAAGCAATTAAAACACTGTGGAGCATTCTGCAAAAATTAAAGAACTTGAAGTTAAGGGAAAAACTGCAAGAAAGTTTTAATGTCATGATGATTATTCTGAACAAGTGAAATTTAAATTACATATTCTATGCTTTTAAATTATCTCTTGAAATTTTCATTTGAATAGATCATTCAGATTGTTGGTTATGCAGATGGAGCGAGATGCAAATGTTCATAGAATAATATCACTCTAAAAGAGCAACAGCAAGAAGTAGCATATATATATTTGCTATGACAATGCCATGTCGTGATTAAAGAACATTTTAAAACGTAGAGTAAAGCAAATCACATTAAACAGATTTTTAACGCGAAGAGGGCCCATTCTCAAATAAAGGCGAGTGGGGAAAAAACATCAGAAGGACAGAAACTATCTGTTAATTTTACGGAATAGGATTTTTCTTTCAAATAATAATAATTCGCACCTTTGGCTTTTAGGCATTTTTTTTTGCTTACGCCGTCAACTTTCATTCGTAGAGATATGGTAAAATTTAACTCAGATTTTCCAATTTCTTATATGTTCAATAATATGTTAAATAATATATATATATATATGTATATATATATCATGTATATGTTAGATTTAATAAATTCCATCAGTTTTGAATTGTAAGCTTACATTTAGAGTATTCTTTTCTAAGCAATCATTTGGGATTCGGAAATGGATTAATTCGTTTTACATTAATTCCTATGGGCAAAATTATTTCTGTTTACGAATATTTCGGGTGTTGAACTATCTCCAGGAAATTAATAAATTCATAAGCCGAGTTTCACTCTATTATTAGAATACTGGATACAATATGACTTCCGATACATTATAAGACGCTTGATGTACTAAGAGTTCTTTCTTGTTTTCCGGCGACAGATAGGAATAGCATGATAAAAACGACGAAATGTAAATAAGTGAACTTTCATATACATGCCATGCATCAACGTTACATTACTTTTTAAAATGAAAATATTTGTTTGTATTCAGAGCACGTCTGTTTCAAAATATACTTTTCCTCAAATTTTTGAAGCTTCCGCCGTGATCTGAATAACAGAAAAATAAATTTGCAAATTTAAATCCGAACTTGTTTTTTTCGTGCAATTCTTTTGAGCTGTATAATTTTTTATCTTCGTAATTCTGAAAGAAACTGACGAAATACTGAATTCTAAATTTCCAAAGGTAAAAGATATTAATTTTTCTTTAAAATTTGTTCTTAATTTCAAAAATGAGAAAAGGTTTTATTATTCCAAAATTTCAAATATTCAAACAATTGGCTGGACAGCTACGCACGAATTATCTTAAGATTTCAGAAAATTGTATTGTCTTTTTTTTTCTCAAATTAAATACTTGTTAAAAATGAGAAAATTATGTGTTTTCAATCATGTTTTGTGTCAACAAAGATTATCTAGATAAAAATACATTACACAAAAAGACGTTTTCCTTCAGAATAAATTTTAAATAAAAAAAATAATGCCAGCTCATAAAAATGGTAATGCAAAGTACTGCTTGTTTTTAGAAATTTCCTTGCGTAAAGAAGAATTACTGTAACGTCATTGTGTTTGTTTAATAAAAAATTAGTAAATTAGATCCGGAGGAGTGAACAAAGAATAATTATCTTTTATATAAGCAAGTTATCCTTTATTTGATTCTTTTTTCCCAATTATTCTAATAGCTTTTATACTAAAATTTTATAGGTTATAGGTTTTGTTACTGTAGGTTAATGTGTACAGCGTTGCAGGTTGCACACTTCCACCTACAGTAATTCAATATCTTCCGAAAACAACATTTCGCATCCTATATCATGTATTTATATTACTTACTTCAATGAGAAACTCGTAAATAAGTTAACAACAAACCTAATGTTCTATGATGTAACTAAAAAAGCAAGCGATCTGGATAGCGGGAGTTTCGGATATCTGGAGTTTGAGTAATTCAGTTTTATTATAATTCAAATAAGGTTTCCGTTTACTGTTACGTTTGTTTTGGTTTAATTATGGCAAAGCACTCGAGGGCTATTTGTCTATTGGAAGGGATGCATTTGTAGAGGGTTTTTGTAAGAGAAACTGACTCGTATGCACATTAAACCTGGGAAAAACCACGAAAACACACACATAGCCAACCGTCTACTGTTAGGATTTTAGTCAAATGATTTACAAATGTTATTAATAAAATAAAAACATGTATCATCCAACTATAGGCAATGCTAATGTATTTATTAATATCGAAAGCAAGTATTTTTATTTCGGCGACCACTAAATGAAGATGACTAAAAATTCTATCGAATATGTATGTAAGTTTTCATATTCAAATGACCTTTCGGTTAATAGTTCCATTTTCCCCACTATATTACATTACGGTAATACTTTATTAGGCATTACTCACAAAACGGCTTGAAAAACCGTCGTTTCTGCGAGATGGGGCTATTAGAAACTATATACGATACTTGTTTTAAAACCTATACCAGTACATTTCTTATCTGTATACCAAAACAATTTAAAAAACGTCGTATATATTTGTTAATAATTTTTTATCTTTATTTTATTTTTTGTACTTTTCAATACAGAGAACACAATAATAACCTATTTAATTAGTTGTAATATTTTGGTGTTGTGAATTAAAGGATTATTAAAAGTAATACCAAATGAATTACTTACTTAGTAGATTGCGTTGTGGATGCAATAACCTATAGATACATACAAATGTGTAATCTATGAAGAGAAATTTGAGATAAAACTTGCCCCAAACGATGATAATTCAAACACCACAAAAATCAGTTAATATTTATTTTTCCGTTAACATCACTATTTCTGAATTAGCATTAAAGATAAAATAAGAAAATATCAGCCAGACAGACGAACGTAGGTCTTAAACAACATAACGCCCGTAACATATAACACGTGTAATACACATTAGTGAAATAACTTGAACTCAAAATTAAAGTCAATCTTCTTCTTTTGATCTGTACAAATCAAAGTTCTGGTGAAAAAGGAACGACCAAAATCTAACAGCAGTACATAAGGTGAACAGTTTTTTTTTCTTTCTTTAAATATCGGGAAAAGAGGAGACGTGCGCACGAAGACTTCTCAAAAGGATAAAGTTGTTGAATAAAAACTATTAACCGCAGCCATATTCTATGAATCTAAAGAAATCTTTTATTTGCGTTGAACCTTCGTTTCAAAATCTTACAAAAATAGGAATTCCATGGTGTTAGCAGACAGCATTCAGGAAGAAGCAAACGAGAAGAAAAAAATGACACATCGCATCCGCAGGAGAAGAACAGAAAGAGGCCGTCCTACACATCCGAACACCAGCAGCAGAAGGTGGAGAAACCGGTTATTGCATTCCTTTTCGCCTTGTCATTCTGCGGTTGCAGTTAGCACACCTGACGCTTGGATAATGTGGAGGCTTGCCTGCACACTAGTTACACATTAAAAATGTATATTCTTCTAAATTGTTTAAGAAGATATCAGAAATATTGTTCGGAGTATTTTATATAAAGAAATCGATCTGATCGAAGAAACACAACATATCATGCTACAAATTTATTCATTACAATATTTTATTTAAACTTTTATTAATTAATGTTTAAAAAAACGTTGTTTTTATACATTATAAACTGTATTAGAAACTCTCTGTAGTACTGGCTTTCATTCAGTATAAGAGTAATGCTCTCTAAACCACCTTCAATAGCCACCTTCAATAACCAACTTGCCCGAATAGTAACCTACAGAAGCATAGTTTTCACACTTTACTGGTTTGCTGGGCAACATCAACACAATATTTAGCCCTATTACTATACTGTAGCTTGAGGGATTGTGTTTCGTCTGCAAAGGTAAAATTATTCAAATATTGTCGGCCCATTGGTAGCCTGACCGGTTAGCACTTTGAAAATCATAAACTTATGTGTAGGGTAACCTAGAAAGACACAAGAGTCTCGAAACATATTATAAATTTTGTCTCATTTTATTTTTGAGGTAAACATATGTTCTGATGCCTTATTTTTTGTATGCAGTAAGGGGAAAAAATAGACAACTAAAACCGAATGATTCTGTACTGAGGTATTTAATATATGGTGATGAAAACACCGTTATTAAATTCAGTTGGGTTGTCAATGCTCATAACAATAAATTTATTTAAATATAGTGTAAACTAAATGCATTTGCGATTGCATCTAATTACATCCACAATTTTGGAAAACCTCTGTTAAAAAAGTAATAAGTCCGAAGAATCTTTGTCGTTAGAACGATACCCATCAACTTTATTTCTCAAATAAATGGATCCATATCGCTCACGAGTTTTGATATTGATTTATGTGACTATGAGCAGTATGTATGCTTTTTTATACTGATTCATATAGTTATAAGCAAATTCATAAAGTAGTTCAAGAGCGGCTTGTTTTTATACCGAATGTGGTTATGGGCAGATTTCAGAATAAATTATATTGTACTGTTTGGTATTTCAATGATATCATGCATTCTAAATAAGACTGAGCTAATTAATTAATTGTACAATTAGATTAAATGTAAAATTCTATGATGGCGGTAACTATTTTATTACTATTTTACCGCCATTTTATTACCTTGGGAACATTTTGCAAAAAGCTCTCCCGAAAGCATTCCAAATGAAATAAATAAAAGCAGAATCTGGAATAAAATTAGTAATAGATACTTTAAAGAAATTCTAATTAGTGGAATACTTTCATTTTCTTTTAATATCCAAAGTAAAAGCATCAGAAATTAAAATACGTTTCAATAAATAGTAAAAGCTCCGTTTTTGAGAACATAAAATTTTAAAAAGGCAAAATATTATTTTTAAATCTATAGACAAAGAATACATCTTATGACCAAACATTTTCTTTCCAAATTATAAAAGGTAATTATAAGTTAAATTTCCGAAGACAGAGAATTACCAAACAAAGCAGCTGTTACCAGATGTGCTTGGTGAAAGAAATCGTAATCTCCAAGCTGGTGAAACAATTTTTTTAACATTTGTGTGTATTTGATTTTCTTTAGATTTTTATTGCATCACTGCAATGCAAAGCATTGTTTTTTATGTATTTTTTGCATTTTATGTAATAATTTTAGCGTGTATTCTTGTGTAACCGAATCTGTGGTCACGTATTATGCGTTTTTTTCTTGTATGAAGTTGTAAATCTTGTGATTTTGAATCTATCAATGTTAATTGCGAAAATAACTCAGTTAGATTTTGCAGTGTAGACAAGTAGAAGTGCGCGGGACTTGGATTTTCACCATTAAACTTGAGATATAGTCTCGCCGCATTGTCGTGTCATCTCAGTTTCGAAAAAGAACATCTCGAAGGGAAAGGAGCGCTCCTAGGTCTAACCCCTCTTTCCCTACGCTTAATATCTTGAGAACATTCGCCGTGTATTTTGAGTACACCTTGCCACACAGATTCTATACGCCTACAAATATCTATGCCTGCTCCGAGATTCGAACCCGGGCACAGTGATACAGCAGTCTCACTAAGCACTCTACCGGCTGGGTGTTCGCGATATAGACAGAAACTCTCCTAATAGTCCTCATCAGTTCTTAGCGATTTCTTGCCAAATTTACGCAACTTTTTTGATGTTTGCCGAAAAAAATTTCGAAGTCGTAGGAACGATTTGCTCGAATCTTGCAGAAGGCAGGCAGTCTTATGTAAACGGCTGAGTTAAACATGGATTTCAGTACAGACTTGCTTAAGTGAATCAAATTGAAACCACTTTAGAATGATATCAGTGATCTGCGATTTGTCTCACGCGTTAAAAAGCGCTTGCCTTACATCGGTTTTCTATTTGGACTATTTATAGTTATTTACTTTGCTGTGAGCTGCCACTTATTACGATACATTGTCAATTGCTTCCTACTCAACTGGTGAAGTTATCCAAGAGATATCCGTAAACCCACAGATCGCAACAATATCGTTATATCGAATTTCGGAAGTTGGAAAATGTATTTAATAACAGTTCAGTTTTCCTAGGTCATTTCTTTTTGATAAGTTAGTCTGAAAGTCTAATGGTGTACTGACGTATTAGAGTTACTATTATTAAAGTATATCTTACAGAATACTTAGGCAAGATCTTAAATGTTTAAGGAATGTATTCCATTTTGAAAACTCCGGAACTGTCTCTTCAGCTTACAATATATACTCAAGAAAAATTCTAAATTAAAAATGAAAACAATAATATGACTTTCAGTTTTGAGTAATTGTAACTGAAAAAGTGAACCTGAACATTAAAATGAAAGTTATTGTAACAGAATTCTAGTAATGGTTAATTGATTCAGCAGAAACTTAGTTTGAAAATCTTCCCGCAGAAAGAACAATGACTGAATAAGTTTATATTAAAGTTGAAATTACAGAAAATCGCTTAGTCACAGAAAATAAATTTATAAAATAAACGCAGTGTAGGTCAAAGGAGTATAAAAAAGTGTAAAATCGCGTCAAACTTGTATTCATATTTGTTATTGAATCTCCTTTTAATAACAGCACTCTAGGAGAAAGCGGCACCTAGACCCGGCTAGCCCATGTGCCCGCCTTATACAGTTAAAACCCCCGAATCCATAGAGGTGGTGCAGGGAGGTATAACTTCACGGTCAATTCAGAGAGACGATTTTTGCTTCACAAAGTCTGGATTTATAGCACAAAAAACAGATTGGACGGCAAGTGTGCACGACAAAAAGAACAAAATCATATTTAGGCAACAACCGTCTCCCAGAGTTGATCAAGAGGAGCCAAACCCCCATAAACAAGCTTCGATTCAGTCCATGTAACTTCCCTCAGCCAAGGGGCAGACAAGATAGTACCATATGGTCCTTGCCAAGCCAGAACTTACCGCCGAATAAACGATGGTTCTAGTCACACTGAAGACTGTTAGTTTTCACCCAAATTTGACTCTTTCTAAACACTAACCTATCCAGAATGCCGGGAATGCTCCCAGTCGCTAAACTGCATTAAATGCTGCTTCATTAACACAAACTCGTATTTTGTGTTCACATTCATCTACCCAGCTATTCTCTGGATGCATAGCATAATGTGATTTCACCATGAAGCAGTATATTGAGGCTTGTGGCGAAATAAATACTGAAGAGATGCAATAATTAAATGATGAGGAACATTTGCGACATTTGGTATTAGTACTAAATATTCCCGAATATTTTAAGCACCGTACACACATTTTTGCAGAAGTCCAGAGGAACGCAGCTGAATTCTGTATTTATTCTTGGCCTTATTGTCTTAATTCTTTCTTGCGTATGCAATTTCTAGCCAGTAGATCCAGTAAATTTTACATTAAATCCATATACACATAACTGCATTACATATATATACATTCCCATATACAGATACACGGGACTATATGGGCATAGATGCATACATACGGCACGCTATTGATAAGGATTTTATGTATTAGTATGAATATACAGAGTGATTTAAAAATATCGGACAAAATTAAAAAAGATAAAGGCAGTAGATGAGATTGAAATAAGCAGGAAAATGTGACACGGGGTGCTGTTGTACGGAAGATAAAACCGTTCTGCTAGCGTAAATCCTCATAACCCGAGCAAATTTCGAGCGGCTTGCATCCCTAAAAAAAGGAATTCGTCGACATGTATTTTATACATGGGCATGCGACTAAAACGAAGCAAGGCCTCAAGTGACCTACAGGTAAGGAACTCACAGATAAGGAATTTGAGCAGCTGCCCAGTTTTCATTTCAGTGTTTCTCTCTGTTTGATTTGAAATTTAACTAGAAATAAACAACAAATACTGTAGTTGCATAAGACAATATATACAAATTTGCTAGTGATATTTATTCAACAAAAATAAAATTATTCTTCCCTATGAATGATTTTCTATAGCAAAGAAAACACTCGCTAAAAATAAGTAAGTTAAGGAAAATTGCAATATAGAAACTATAGACTAAAATTTAGCATCTTAAAAACGTTATTAAGAAAGTAAAAAAATATAAAAGTCATAAGACTGAAGAGCACTGTAATTTTATCTTTGGCAAGTAGAATTTAGTTTGATTCTTAAAATAATTTTAAAGTGTACAATTATAGAAACCAACTAGCTTCCCCCAGCTTCTTTCAAAAATTAAATGAAATAAAAATCTTAAATTTAAGCTTTTGAACAATTAAAATACTAATGATCTAAAAAATTACTATGAAACTTATTAAAGCTTATTAACACCAATTGACATATTTACTTTAAAAAGTAATAAGACGTAATCTCTTGGTTATGTCATTATATCGCCTGCGCTCTGGGTTTGCTACAAATATATTCTTCAAGTGGATATAATTTTTATTTTGGCCGCGGCACCGTATCCGAGAAATAAAAAAACTTTATTGACCTTGGAAACTTCCCTGAAAAGTGTTTAATAAATACAGTTTTACAATTATGATTTTTGCAACATTAATTTATATTTGAATGTTTTAGCTTTAATGTGTGCACTCTGATTTACTTTACTAAACATATTAATTTATGCACATCACTAAATAGCTTTTAATAAGCACTAGTTTTAGGTCCGCAATTAAAAAAATAACTTGATTAGCATTTCCCAGAGTTAGGAAGTTATTTAAAAATTAAGAAAACAGATATATTTTTTTTTGTTTTATTTTGTACATTAACTTCAATTTAGGTATAAAGTACATGACCTGTTAGGAAATATTATTTTCAATGAAAAGAAGTCGGCTTTAGCTTCTTTCCGCTCAGCCAAGCGAAATAAAAAATTTTGTACATAAAAAAAATGTAACTGGAAAATAATTGAGTTACAGGTTTTTCGAAAAAAAAGGGACTGACATTAAGTACAACGTAAAAGCATTCTCTTACTAAGCTCAATAAACATCTCTCTCTTTTTTTAACTAAATCTTCCGCCCGTATCCCTGCAAAAGAGTTAAGGAATTTTTGTCTTTCAAGAAAACTCGTATTTACATAAGAAGTGAGTCAAATTTAAGGATCTGTAATAAATTATTCTGTTGTTAAAAACGTTTCGAGCTATGTTCTGATATTTTTTAATTTAGAGATATTTAATTTTAAAATAGGTTTGTTGAATGTTAGTTTAAATGAATTCGAATTTATTAAATAACTATAGCCATTGTTATATACAAATTAACCTTACGTTTTACACACATTAATGACAGCTTATGATAATTGATTAAATTTGAAGTTTTTGTCTTCATGACAGAACTGTAATTTAACGTACTCTAATCAGCTGGGGATTTTTTGCACCGGGCATTATAATGGAAAGATGGGTATAATAAGCGGTCCATATAACGAACACTGATTCTTTCGCTTTTTTAAGTGAAACTTTAAATTATACTATATAAATTTTTTTTTGTTTTGTTTTTTTGTTTTGCTTTACTGTTAGGTTAAGTTACATGAATATGTTAAAGCTTATGAAGTTATCTGCCTAAGAGGAGAGATTGCTTCGTGGAGGATATTGTAAGCGAAATTGATTCGTATTTACGTTTCTTATGGCAACCACGTAAGAAACTGAACATATACTGAACGCATTCACCTAGGATCGAACTCCCAATATTTAATGGTTTTAATCACTCAACGACCGATTGTGCCTGTTATACTGTTAGGCAGCAAATTTATTGCTAGAGATGGTGCCTATTTAAAAGCACAGCTTTGTAAAAGTATCCCGTTAGAAAAGTAACGTCATTTTTATGAAGTTTTGCCATCGTTTGCTAAGAAACAACGGCTTTCACAAGGATGTCTTGGATAAAATAGCTCTCACATTTGATCAGAATTAAATTAAAGAAATTATTATTATTAAATTATTAATTAAAGAATTTTAATTAAAGAAAGAAAAAAAAATATTAGAAAAGAAAAGAAAAATCGGCATGCGTAAAAGTATCGGTACCTTTATTCTTAAATACTACTCTGCAATTAAGACTTTTATACGTTTTGTTGATGAGAGCAGGTAATTAAAACCTGTTCTTCTGACTTGAAAAATGCAGCCCGCGGCGGATTGTCCGTTCTACTCGTCTCTAGCTACGCATCTGCATCATAATGTTTTCGTCACATATTACGAGTATTTTTTAAAATAGTGTACAGAATATATAAATAGAAAGTTGCTCAATTTACATCTGTGGAATTACATCCTCGGACCTTAGGTAAGAGACACCAGCAGACACTACAGTCAGACAAGCGTTGGTTTTGAGCCAAAGAGAAAGGTAACGAAACAGAAGATTCAAAGTACAGTGAAATTTGTTGCTGCGATTTTCACGACCATTTTTGTTGCTGCAATATTGTGAGTAATCATCTCCTATATTCGTTCTCAATCAGTCTGTCTCACTCGCTTATTCAAATCCTACATATAGAATTGTAACTACCTGCTTAAAATAACACCGTGATCGTGTTCATGCGTGTAAATATTTTTTAATATTAAGTGTAATGATCTTTTAGTAACTGTGTTGCAACAATAACAACTTTAAGAAAGAGTTTGAAAGCGAAAGCAATTAGATCAAGGAAATAATTAGGATGGAAATTAAGATTGAAGTTATTGAGAAGCACGAATAGGGTAAGCAAGTAGCCGACATTGTAAATCTATACCTGGTCTATGTCGACGGTTTGCATAATATTAAAAACAGAAGATGAAAAAGCAGTAAGGGGGTTTGGCGCAGCAAAAGTAGTCATGAGAATGTGAAAACAACTAGCATGTGTTCTGGAAGATGTAAAAAAGTTGCTTTTCGTTTTTGTAAACACGAAGCAACTGTCAGAAGATTATGTGAAGAAGGAAACAAGCAAATGCTTTGAACGCCGATATTATAAAATATCAGGGACGTCGACAAAGACGTGCAGAGGATTGTTTGATAATTTTAAAAAGGAGAAGCGGCACTCATAGTTTTTTGAGGCCCTGGCAGACTACAGATTTGGCTCTTAAGGAAGCTGGTAAGTTCTCTTTAGAGTTTCAGAAGTTCATGGTTTTCCCAGTGTAACCCGCCGAACAAGCTTTTAACTGTAGGGTGTTTAAACAGAGATGCCAATGGGCATCTACAATGCAACATTAGAGAAAGGAATGCCAGCTTATTTGTGCATGGAAGACAGTTTCATCCTCTTGACGGGTAGAAGTGAAAGCAGGAATTTCAGAAAAAATTCTCTGCCTGTGTGTTATTCCAAGCACCTTCAAGTCTTCAAAAAACGAAAAATGCAAAAACGTCAATTAAAAGTTACCTGGTTCAGTATCAAAGCTTAGGTCCTTAGTATCTTGTTTGTTGAATGGACCAATACGAGTTCCGCTCCTTCAGTAAAGAAATACCTTATAGAAAGGAATCCGCCACCCCAAGTCTTGCTGGTTATGGATAACGCCCTGTCTCAATCACCCGGTTATGAGGTCGACTTACCGAAGAATTTAGAGTTCATTAAGGTCAAATTTCTTCCTCCTAATACTACTTCCTTACACTCTATTCAATGGAACAGCAAGTAATTTTGAACTTTAAAAAAACCATTACACCAAAGCAACATTTCAGCTGTTTTGGGAGATAACTGAAGGAATAAACCAGACTAACCGAGAGTTTTCAAAAAGTGATTTCCCTATTATAAACAGCTTCCAGATCATCAATGAAGGTTACCAATACAATCACGAGTTCTGTTGAAGGAAGCCTGCGCCTGAATGCATTCTTGGATATTGAGGATTTGTTTATTAACAGGAATTGCCAGTTGCCAATGAAACTGTTTTTTTAAGAAATCCCGTGGATGTGTAAGTAAGCGTCATTCCAGAATTGGCAGAGAACAGGGCCAGAAGCTGACCGCCGATGAAATTAGTGGATCTTCATAACGACCAACCGCAGGAGATTATGGAGGGGATCTTGTCTGAGAAGAAGGAAAAAAAGATGCAGAAATTCTTCATGTCGCATTAGATTGGAGAAACATGCAAAATGTGGTTTCAAGAGTACAACTATAATAGATAAGCGACATCCGAATAAAGCTGTAGCAGTGAGAGCGGTGCATCTATTTAACATCAATAAAGCGTCACATTTTTGCGAAATCCACAAAAGAAAGCATTTTTTCTAGACAAAATAAAAATTTCTTTATGGTCATCAAATGTATACCATTTTCTGAGCATACAAATCAGAAAGAAATCTTTTATATTCAACAAATGCTCTAAAACCTAGATGGAAATAGACTTTAAAAGCATAGAGACTAAAACAAAATCAAGAATCAGGCTTCATTTCATTGCTCAAATATTCAGCAGCCATGATATATGAAGACGAACTCGCAGTTTGAGGTTAGCAGAAAAAAGAAAATTTCAAGAGCTTACAATTTCGAAAACTTTCGAAATGAAAACTAAAATATTTTTGTTAAAAAAATCTTTGAAATTATATTTAATTAAAATACGAGCAACTAAGCTTATCTGGAGTTATATATTTCAAATTAAAATAAAGAATTAGTTATTTTCCACACCACGCTGTTATTGTGAAATATTCTTATGTAAGTTTTACGTTTTGTTTGAATTTAGTTCAGTGATACTTATTAGAGATGCAAGCTATGAAAATCTTGAGAATTATTACTGATCTTTCAAATTCTAAGCAAATTATAATTAAATATTTATTTATAGCTTTGTTTCGAAGTCTTGCTATCGTTTGGAGTTCTGTATTTCAAGTTCGCTTGACTAAACTTGTTTAGAACCGTTTAAAAATCCATTTCTGTAAAAGTCAAAATAATTTGCGCTTTTAAATTATGCCCACTCGATATTGAACAATGATCCTTAACACTTAAGCCATTGGAGTTATTCAATAAATAAATACACTAACAAGAATTTTATATGGTAACTTGTTTTCCTTTTTTAGGTAGAGAAGACTTTTCATCGATACTAGGCAAAGCTTTTAAACTGCCCGCGGTAAGTGTTTTGACTTAATATTGGATTAATAAATTAGTATGTATTAAAATTGTTTATATGCTGAAAGCATTTTAGGTGCTATTGTTTTTCTCAGAAATTATTTAAATTTCAGAAATGGTTTACTGACAGAAAAATGCTCAAGAATCACGTTCATCGTTAAATTGCAAACTAGACAACTGTGATAAAATAAAATTTCATCTCTCATCATTCGAGATTTCATTTTTCGCAATTTCGTTGCTAAATGAATTTGCTAAATAGGTTATTGAATTATAGTAAAATCTTGTGTCTGATATAGATTTTAGTTAGGAATAGATCGATTCTGAGAACAAACAGGTACAGGTCTCTTCATCAGGAGCAAAATATTCTACAACGAAAGGAAAGCCACGGTTGTATTTACACCTAACAGGAGTAAACGGAACCGCCATCTGTCGCCAGAGAAAGTAATGAAAATTGATAAATTATGTTAACTCTATCTTAAAAACGTCAAGAAGAACCGAATTGGAATAAAGTCATTAACTAAACGAGAAAAACCTTTGTGTGCGTGAAACACTGTAAAGAAAATCCTAATGGTCTACGAAAGAAGCTCTCCGAATAATTTTTAGAAAATCGAAAATTTCGATTAAATTATGAAAGTTACGATTAAATTTTCAACTTTGATTAGCTATCGAAGATTTGTTAATTTCGCCTTTTTCCACATAAAATTCGCGTTCTTTGATGATAAACTTTAACATGCTTTTAGTTACTCACAAGATATGAGCCAGAACTGGAATTTTTAAGAATCGAGAAAGAGGAAATCCTCAGTCGATGACACTTGTTTATAAATAAAAGAATTCATTAGCAAACAAAGATTCTGAGGAACGCACTTTGCAAATAGATTACTATGAAAAATTTCGAAAGTCTCCAGAGTATGTAGCGAATCCAGAGACGAAAATATAATTTCTCAAATAATTTGTCCTCAAAATAATGCATGTAAATATCAACAAGTACAGGACTGACAACATTACGCTTAGATAATCCTTCAATTTGGCGATAATTTTCATTTTGAAAAGCAAAGTGAAGGTGACTGTAAGAGACTTTAGAAATTAATGAAATGAATTGAAATGGAATTCTCGAAGACTAGTTTCAAGACATTTTAGTGCTCCTTCGGTTGAAACATTAGTAAAAAGTAATTTAACATCAAAAGAAACCATTATGGAGCTCAGGAAAAGATATCTTTAAATTTATCGATGACTTCAAAAGAATTTATTACAGTGTGAATATTGTTAGAAAGTAACGGGGAAAATATAAAAGCAAAATATTTAACCAAAGGCCATTCCTAAGTTGGAGACTATAGTTTGAAAAGGAATTCCAATTTTGTGGACTTTGAGGACAGCATAAAACCTCAGATTTTATCTCTTATACATTCGACTGATCCAGCCATCAAGATCACTTTTGAAATTGCATCTTACAATAACCTACCTTGATATTCTTATGATCTGCAATGAATCTGATTTCAGCACTACTGTTTACAGTAAATAATTTTCTGTTTGGTTTTATCCCTCTGCTAAGAAAAAAAAGCTTCTTTTTACTATGATGTATTTCATACTTTTAAAGTTTGTTCGTCAAAACCTTTACTTGCTAATCAACTCAGATCAGTTAGCATTGACCGAAGATTTTCTCCAGTGGTCATTGATAAAATTTTTTAAATATTTTTCATCTTGCCATCCAAGAAAGGATTTGGCTGTTAGAAATAACATTAATGCCCTGGTCGTGCTTCCATTCCATCCTTTTGTCAGTTGCAAAATTGCACGAGTCTTCGAAGTTCAATTTCAAGTCATTTTCTCACATATCAATAAAATCCATGTTCTATTCTTAAAGATTCCATTTTTGGAGAATTTGTAGCATATCTTGTCAGTGTGGTTTCAGATATTTAGGCTAAACTAAAAAAATATTAAAATTTCGCATCAAGGAAAACAAATCTTGTGTCCGAAAAGGCGACATTGTGTTATCTTTGGTAGCTAATTATAGCTCGAAACTTAATCATAACTTTGTGGCTACAGAAATTATTCAAAAACCTTCTTTCGCTGGTGAATTGTGTTTCTTCAAGCGTTTTGCATTCAGAAATCTTTATATTGTTTAGTTAAGGGCTTTGATTCAAATTGAATTCTTCCTAATGCTTTAAAAATTATATTAACTTAATTTATAAATTTTTGTAACTAGTTTTGTCGACAGATTGCGCTAGCTTCTTGTTCGCTTTAATCCTTTTGGGTTTAAATAAAACCATGGCTTTTCCTTCGATGCAGATTTCTTTGCTCCGGATGAAGCAAAGAAACCAAAACCTGTACCTGCTTGCCCTCGAAATCTATAGAGTATCAATTAAAATCTACGCCGAACATAAATATTTGGTTTGCTAATTCTGTATTTTACTGTGACGTGTTTCTCTTCTGTTTTGAGTTTATTAAATTTGGTAGCTTTTCGAGCCATAAAACAATATAAATAAGAACATATATTATGCTCAAAATATAAAATCATAATGAGACGTATTCAGTGAATTTATCATTAACTGATTTTCTTCTTATATGCATATGCACGTATTATTTTTATATGCTCATGAAGTTCCCATCTTCAAGATAAAAAAAGTTGGAAGAAAGGCAAATTCAGTTATATATTTAAAAGATCCTCACATAACGATCACATTGCAGGAAAAAACAAAATGAATTGCTGAAAGGGTGGGGATTCAAATTATTTAATAGTTCTGTATGAATTAACGTTCACATAAAGCTTCTCTTTTAACTTTCTGCCTGTACATAATTCTTTATTGAACTTCCCTTTGGTCATGTAAAGAAGAGGACATGTAATATGCTTAATCTACTCAAGCTCGGTCAAATAATTCCGAGGTCAGCATTTTATCACATCGCGACGTTATGAAATAATCGATATAGGAGATGCTTTCATATTCTTTACAAATAATCTTACTTTTAATCTAAGCGGTTTTACGGGTATTTTATTTATAACCATTTAAAAGCCATTAATATTACATTATTTGAGGCATGAAACTGTTTTTTCGACGGTAATGAATAAAGGCATGATCAAAATGCGCTTAGAAATAATGTCCAGTATTTGTTTATTTTTATACAAGTATTTCGAGGCTATGAAATATATTTTCATAAATCATAATGCTCTTGTTCTTTAATGGGGTATTGTGCAGTGATTTATTTAAATACTAAGTAAAAATTAGGATTATGAGATATGGTTATGATACATTACAATATAACAATAAATATATGAACTGATCACAATTTCGTCTTGGTAATCTGATTACACTGTCGAAATGTACTGAGCATTGAGCATTCTAGCGTAATTTAGTATTATTAATTTACTTACAGTTTGAATATCAATATAATAGAAAAGAAAGATTTCGCTTTCTGTGTTGTTAATAGTCTGGCTGAGTTACTGAAGTTTCAGGAAAAGCTTTGCTTTTATTTATTCTTAATAGTGCATTAAGTACTAAAATCATCATGAGATAATAAAAGCTGGCAGTAGTTTGATTTTGAAAGAACAACATTATAACCGATGTCGAATCTCTAAAATAGGGTTAATATCTGCAAGAGTTTCTAGAAAACACATCAAGAAAATTAGGAATTAGCAGACAGCGAATACATCCCAATTTTTTTTTCGATTCTAGATAAGCATTTGAATCCTAGAAATATTGTTAGCATCTCGAATCGTGCGACTCATATCTATTGAAACTATCATATAAGAATAATAAAAGGATAAAGAAATGATTTTTACTCTATAAGTATTTAATCAAAGCAAAATTTGAAATCTCCGTTTATTGGAAAATAAATTTAATAATACACTTATTAAAAACATACCTGTGTTTATCAAAAAAATGCAAATGAAATTTGTAAGTGAAGTACATAACGAAAACTCTTAAGGTTGATTTCATCAACAAAATTAGATTAAAATATTTGATTAACCGTCCAAATTTCAATTCACAATTTAAAACCAGTGACTTAGTGTTTACATACCACGGCATTTATTTGCTAGAAATATCCATAAGTCACAGCAGACTCTAAAATTCAGTCTCATTGAATTTTCAAGCGCAAACACAAAGAAGGACCCACTGAAAATAATTGAATTTTAATCATGTGTACATGTCTAATAGAGTCTCATCGAGAATCATACGTGGAATAAAATTCAACGTCAAGGTTTATAGTGATATTAAACCGTCCCATTTAAATTATTTTAGAAATATTATCAGTGTTGAGAGGGTTTGGAAATTTCGCTGCAAGTTCTGAGTTCTCTGAATACATTTGAGATAATTACGTGTGCATACTTGCAATATAGTTAATATTTGATTTTTTTTCAACATCACAAAATTGGGTAATTATACCACAGAAACATTTGTAAACATAATTTTAAAACATTATTTTTCAAAAGAATAATGATGGTAGCTGATACAGATATTAATAAGGCAATACAACGATTAACATTACTAGTATCATAGATTACTTATTCTATTATAACATTTCTAAGAAATTTTCTTATGATATTCTTTTAGTTAAATCATAAAATAAAAAGCTTGGTGATAGCAATTTCCTGAATCTCAAAAAATCTATACTTTGCTAGAAAAGCAATTTTTCATCCTTATCATAGCATCTTGGATATAAATAAAATATTTCCATAATTTCCCACCGGAAAGAAATTTCCATCTCTGGAGGCCAAAGAAAGTTTATATTTAAACTCATTTCTTTGAGCTTTTGGAGGGAAGGATATCTGTCGGATGGATTTGTTTCAAGGAAAATAATACGATTTGTACCATTGAGAAAAATTGTCATATGCTATCTTTACATTAATAGTACAAAAATTAAAATGCATTTGTATGAAGCGCTGATTCAAGATGCTTTTTCACTTTGATAAAATAATGTCGAACTGAAAGTATGGCAATGTTGGGAACTCTACGTAAAGTATGTCAGGAAACTCATAGAATGCATAAGTACCGTGATTAAATTGACTACTAGCAAAGGTTTTCAAAATGTATCTTTTAGACAACTTTATGCTCTATTTTCGTTTTGTTTAATTCATTATTTTTAAGTAAACTACATTAACGTTTTTCCGTAAAATATTTTTAAAATAGTGAAAGTAATGAAGTTAATCAAGAAATTTTAAAAAAGCACAAAAATTTATAAAATTAGCAAAGCATATCTGTAATACATTGCTCGACATTGAAAATGCAGCACCAAGAAAAAGTAGACAGAAAGTAACGAAATTTGGAAGCAAGACAGAGACAGCAAGCAGCAATATGTGGTCTTTATTTCAAAATGATAGTCAGAATACACAGCGAGAACGGCGACGGTTCAGTAGGATTGATTGGTTGGTTGGTAACGGAGGACGGGGACGCCTGATGTGTAACAGAGGTAAACAAACATGTGTCCCGCGCCCTTCACTAACCAGGAATAACTCCCTGAGGCCTCAAGAGGCCACAGGGAGTTGTTCCTGGTTAGTTTGCATTAGTTTGCAAGGACAGATTGCATTCGTTTTACTGTTTTGACATTTGTTGTTGCAATTTGCTATGGTAATTTTTCATATTCATAATAAAATTCAAATAAAAAGACAAATTAAATATACAGATACAAAAAGATAGTTACGAAATAATAGAATTAAAATACAGGCTCATAGGTTAAACAAAATTAAGTATTATGCATATACAGAAGATGAAATGTTAAATACATGCTGGAAACATTTGACTGTACATTATTTGATAAGTGTCTGTAATAGGGACTTGTGTAAGTTTTAGGAATAGACTTATGTGTCTGAGGATGTGGCACTACATGCTGACTTACCTAGTGCATCAAGCCTTGAGAGTTTTGGTTAATGAGAAAAGCACAAATCTTGGCCCATTCCCTTGAGCTTGTTAACAACTTTGCAGATTGTATTTACTGCCGGTTTGTGCTTTATAAGGAAGCGGTGATAAGCTTCTCTGTTGTTGATGGGAAGAGGGAAGAGATTTCTTGCTGTCAGATGGTATTCAAAAACATAGTGGTCTGGGGAGCCTTCCGCTCCGCAGGCGCATATGTCCGTGGTTGTTATGCCATGTCTATTGAAGTAGGTCGGGAAAGGGCCTTGTCCCGTAACATAAGCCGTAAGAGGAGCTATTGCAATGTTGCGTTCAGTGCCGACTTTCGGGTGGTAGCTGTATGTACGTCTTCCAGTTGTGCAGTGCGTCCAGGCTTCCTGCCAAAAGTTTAGGCCTTGACCCCGTAATAGCCCTCTGAGGTAGGAAGGAGGGGCTGGGATTGAGATTTTTTTCAACTTCTGGATCAGTGGCTGCTTGCTTGGCCAAGCTATCAACTGCTTCATTCCCCTCATTTTCTGCATGTGCATTGATCCATGTTAAGGAGAGATGTTTCTGTGGGTTGCGCTGTAAAAGTTGTTGTAATTTGATGATCAAGGGTGAGGTGTGGTTGTGATTATCTAGTGCTAGAAGTGTTGACATACTGTCTGTGAAAATTTTCGCCCGTTCTATATTATTATTGAAAATGTAATGAAAAGGTGTTATAATTGCCTGCACCACCGCCTGGAACACACTGTTGTTTAAGTCAAGGCGTACTTTCCATACATGGATGATTCTTCCTTTGTCATAGTGTGCCAAGGCGCTGCCTACTCCGTCTCCCTGTTTAGAGCCGTCGGTGTATATTTGCGTATCCCTTGAAACTCGCGTCATTGAGAGTGGCTGTATCCGTGAGATTTTAATGCTTATTCCTGTGCCTTTACGTGCGGGATGAGTGTGAAGAGTGTTACCTGGGCTTTGAAATTGCAAAGGGCTGTATGTTATGTTGCCAAATGTTGCATCTTTGCGGAGGTATATGAGGGTTGTCTAGACTGCCTCTTGTTCTGCCTGTATGTGGAGTGGAATAAGCCCTGCAAGGACTGTCGCTGAGCTGAAGGCTGTGGTGCGGTACGCTTTACAGAGATTCAGGGCGAATGGTCGTTGAAGAGATTTAAGATGTTTGATCTTTCGTCCTCCCATCGGTTGGGCCCCACTGCGAACAGCGATGCACGAAGAAACACGTCTAGGCATAGAGTCAATAAGAGTGCGGATGGTGTCCTGAGGGATGGCTCTCCATTCCCTTTTTACCATTTGCTACAGTTTGTCTTCTGAACGAGGCAGGGACAGAGTCTGCAAACGGCGTCCAATCCGTGCTGAAGTCACTCTGCACTCCTCCTTCTTCCCACATTTCCTTGTTCCAACCATGTTCGCCATAGCCGATGCACCGTGCTCGCATCCATCTCAAAACAGCTCATTTATTGTTTAAAGCTGCAATAAAGTCAGAACCTGTTTACTTTAGCATTTTCTCATAGCATTAAAATATTTATAAGGCAAACGTTAACCTTCATTATGGTTAAAAATCAGAGTTTTGATTAAACCTCTTGACTTAAAATCTTCTGCTGAGTCATATACATTTAGGGTAACTGAATTATAAAGAAAGAAACAATAAAGAACGGAAAATAGGAAAAAGGTTGATAAATAATTATGTTCCCCTTTCTGACACTTTCAGAGTATTTTTCTAAGTGGCTTTTGTGAAAGCAAACAACTGCTTTGAGGAAAATTACTAAATTTTAAATTCTTAAATCGACAAAATTCATTGGAGAATAGTTAAAGTTAGAAACGACTTAACAATCGTAAAGGCATCTTCCAATTATTTTCGGTTGTTAGGCTACATTGCATTCATAATTTTATGTTACATTACGTTCAGATGCCATAAATGTAACATCCGCACGATTGCCGTTGCTCGAACGTAATATCTTTAGTTTATCTTTCACGCAGCTTTACATTCTAATTGACAAAATTTAATGTACATTATCTAATATATAATTTTTATAATCTTTTCAAAAGCATTGCAATTAATGAAAAATACTTCTCAACGCTATAAATTGCACATCTCGAAAGTGAATTATACGTCTTTTTGTTTCAAATTTCCCTTTATAATTTTACGTGGGCTACTAGACTACAATAAGAAAACAATTAAAAAACAACAAATTCGGATGCTTTAAATCCTAACTATTAAAAGTTCATCTTTGATGTCCAAGGGGCAATCAACTGATAAGCTTTTCATAGCAGCATTAATCGGTCTTTTAAATTTAGAGTTAATTGCGTAGTAATCTATGCGTTCTTCGTCCAAATCTCTGGTTATAACTCTGTAAGAATCCTCACTATGTGGATTACGTTTACCGGCATTTGTTTATATTGCAACATTCATAATGCTTACATATTAATTGTGCATAATTTGCATTTCAGACAATATTGACATAAGATATACTTTACACGGGTACTTTGCAGTTGCATGGATAAGTTATTTACAGATGTATATACTTATTTCTTTTGTGTTTTGGTTTGGAGCTTTGTTGGTGGGGGTAGTGATTATGGTGCGTGGTTCGTTTTTTTTTTTTTTTTTTTGTTTTGTTACACGGTTTGCAGTTTATAAGTTCATTCGTAATACAGTAATTTGACGTTAACATGGCCAGTGAATACAGGTTTTGTATCAGTTTCCGGAATTTCATGAAATCAGAATACTTCATATCTGGTTCAACAATAATTGGCCTAATCTTCGGAGACTGAGCTGTCTCCGGTATAACATCATAACTTGTACTGGTATTCTTAATAGCGTTATTATTACTTTCATTTACCCAGGATAGAAAGTTAAATTTATTTTGAATTGGTACCAGATTTACTTTAAACTCTATTAGTTGTCATTAAGGCTACGCTTGGATTGTTTAGATTTACGAGTCACATTAACCTTCATAACATTTGGAATAATGGCATTTATGTGAATACTATGATCATTAGCTTTACTTTACTAAACGTTTCTTTCCTTTCTTTTACTGAAGCAATCTGAATACTTATGAAAATTTTAGCAGCATATAAAACTCATTTGTTGTGAAGATAATTTCTCAGCAATCTTGAATCATCTTTAAAAAATAATCCATAGTATTGAAATCGAGGGTCAGTTTGGGCACTTTTCACATCCTTGACAACGTTTCGTAGCATTTGCATTTCATACTGAAGTTTATCACAAAGTATTTCTGTATTAGCAGTGCACTTTTTATCGAAAGAAATCAATCACAAATAATATTTTCGTTCGATCATCCGTATATTTCGTATCATTTCATAAGATACTCGATATCACCATTCATAATTAATCCACTGGTTTCCATTTGGCAAAATGGGTCGTCGGCAAGCGGCCGAAAGTGAGGTAAACCACTTACTTCGTTCACCGAAAGTAAGGTAAAACCACTTACTTCCTTCCGTTAATATGGTTACAGTATGCCGCACTGTACAAACCATCTACAAGTCAGTGAACGGCACATTCAAAAGCGCCAGCGGGTAGAAAGACAACCTCCCTCTGCTTCTTCATAATTCCTAAAACAGCAAGCACTTGTAGCGTCACCTTATAAATTCCTTACATTCAAAAACCAGTAACACAATTGTTCCAACCTTCAAAATTCAAATCTAGGAGCTTTTTGAATTAATTCAAATATGTACTTGTCTCGACTGACGGATTTCCATCATCATTGATTGTTTGCGGCTTTGCCTATTTGTGAGCACAAAAAATGATAACGTAAAATGTTAGTGCCTAGAATCTTCGGGCATCAAAAAGATTTGCCAGGCTTCTTTTAACAATTTAAAGTTCAGTGAAATTAAATCAGGTAAAATATACTGAATAATTTAAAAACAAAACTATGCATTTTGGTTAAAACCAATAAAAATTAAAAAAGAAACAGTTTTTACATATATTAATTTGTTTTATTTTCATCGAGTAAAGATATGCATATGTATGTATATCAGAAATTAGTTATGTTCCTTTACGATAAAATAAAATTATTCGGAATTGTTCAGCAGTTTTTAACCAGGTCTTCACTAAATTTATTCAAATTATAAATTCGTTTAAAACCTGTATATTTTTCCTATTCACAGGTTTTTATCTTAAAACTCAGCTTAAGCTCAGAATAAATATACCTCTAAAGATTCTCTTTGATCAAATGTTCTTTCAAATAGATCGTTTCTAAACCCTTCTTTTATGTCATCATTGAATTCTGAAGCAGAGGTAAAAGAGAATTTGATTTTTTGCGTATTCGCCATTTGATACTGAAAAGGAAGGGAATAAAGCCACATGTACGACTATTCTTATGCACGATTTGTTTGGAAATGGTTTTCAATCTTAGAAAGATTGAACATATGTTCATAGGACCTTTGGCAACCAACCATCATATTTTAGATCCAAAGTTATATATGGATGCGAAATATTCAGAATTATGGATTGAAATGTTAGAGGTAAATATATATCATGATGCTTTCAGAATGACGAGACGTTTCTTCTGGAGGACAGATAACATTAAAAATAATACACAAAGGCTAGTACGGACGTTGAGTTTGATGTTTTCATTCTTGGTTTAACACATTTCTTTCTAATCACAACTATTTTTTTATTTTAATTTTATTAACGTGTTAAGGTATTACCTTATTTAACACGTGAAAACTTCGCATTTGCTGCAAGACGAAAAATTTACATTTTAAATATAAAAGGAGTTGTTGCCAATCACCAGCTTAAATTCCTTCATTTATCGTTCGAATTAGAAATGCTGATCTGCAACAACTATAAAATGTGTGACATTCACGACGTGAAAGTGAATTCAGCTGCATTTGGCGTTCACAATCCTGTACCGGAAAACATATATTTAGAGGATTTAGCAAAATGGTGTATTAGCGTTTTTCTAAAGCTGTTTAAAATCTGTCTACAGTTATAGCACACGTACTGACAGGTATATATATATATATATATATATATATATATATAATTAATTATAATTATCATTAATTATTTAGTAAGATTTATAATAAATTATTATGTAGTAAGATTTATAATAATGCTTATTTGTAATAAGCATTATTAAAGCAATTCTTTTAGTTATTATAATATAATATTAATTTATGTAAGAATATAAGTTTTTTAAAAATTTTTATTTGCTGAAAGCAGAATTTTCGTTTATTTGTATATTCCTATTTCTCGAAATGTTTTTGAACTAGGATGTACATATATATATATATATTCTAGAGTTACAAACGTGATTAATATCTTTATATTCACACTGAATTTTTTTTTTTTAATAAAACTTGTAAGGATCTTAAGTTTTACTAACGTTTATTTTATGTTAAATCTTTACTATCACTTCTTATTTTCTACTTCCGGCTAGAATTAAAAGCTTTAACTTATTTATGCGAATTTGTCTTGCCAAAGCCAACAACTTAAGTTGTGGCTTTTTGCCAAGCAAGAGAGAGGAAGGAGTTACTAGAAGCAGGCTGCTTGCCATAGTTTTACTCGGTTGCTGGTTGCCTTCAAGGTCAGAGGTTTAATCCTCTTGATAATTTTAAACGTATCGTAGTTTTAGCAGTTCTCTGTACTACATACGGCTTCTTGTTAATTTACGGCCAATCTTGGAGTTAGGCACTTGTTTGATTAATCCAAAGATAGTTATAGTTTAGTTAATATTTTTATATTCTTACGTTCAGACCACAAGTGGTTGGTCTCTGTATTCCGAAGTCCAGAAATCATTGTGAAGAGAGAAAAATAAAGGGTTTTGTATACCCTTCCTTTGTGTATTGTCTACTTCCCAAATTTATTGAACATAGCTTTAGTAAGCTCCCTGTTCCGAGTCAGGACAGTTAATGTTCCCTAAGCAAGTAAGGAGGAACACAGAACCTGATTGTGGTGCCCGACGAAGAAGAATAACCATGGCCGAGTTTCAAGAAGAACCTGTGCTGCCTGCAGAAGCGACTCAGAATCCAGAAATGCCAGCTGCCGCCCTGGAAGGATTTGGTTACATCGTCCAGACCATGCGCGCATCGATGAAACGAGAAGCAACATTTAATGGAAACTCACCGGTAACCAGTTTTTTGGAAAAATTGGATGACCACTTCATGCTGTATCCAGTGCATGAGTTCCAAAAAGTCACCTTAGCTACCAGCGCTTTGAGGGGCCAAGCGCTTAATTGGTTCAAATGTATAGGCAGAAGCATCTTGGGTCAAGCGGGAAGTCCCACCTATACTTACGAAAATTTTAAGACTGCCTTAGTAAAAGCCTTCCCTGTCGTAAGAGATCGTGCAAGATTAGAAACGGAACTCTTCAGCATATACCAAAAACGAACTGAAAATCTCTCAAGCTTTATTTTAAGAAAAATTCACGTCTTCAAACTCTTGTATGGAAACCGTCCAGATCCTGAGATAATTCAAGTGATTTTGCCGAGGTTACTTCCGCAAGTACAAGACTTTATTGAATTAAGGAATCCGACTACACTGGAAAAGTTATTTGAGCTAGCAATCCAGTTTGAAAGTAGAAGAACGGCGGACATTGAAAGAAGACGCCAGTATGAGCAACGAAGCGAATTTGGTGCGCCAAGACCACAGCAAAGTCAAGAACACAGCTACGGAAGCAAAGCGAATCAGTGGGCAAGGAAACCCAAGTATCCAAAAACAATCGGCGAACGTCGACAGTTCAATAGTAAACCAGAAAAAAAGTCTGAAGGCCAGTGGAAAAAGAAGGAAGGCATGGAAAGGAAGAAACAAGATTTAAACTAAAACGGATTTCTGCTGACGGGAGGGTGCGGAAATCCGAAGGCCAAGAAAACCCCTCTTCCTTCAAGTTAAATACAGTAATGGTGAAAAATTTGACTCTTCCGAAGATTGAAGTGTTGGTGAATAACATCCCAGCCACCGCACTCCTGGATACAGGCGCGCAGTGTTCCTGTGTGGCAGAAGATTTTTTTAGGAAGTATTTCCGTAAATACCGCATATATAATTCGGATAATACGACAGTGTTAGCTGCACAGGGAGAAAGATGCAAGTGCATAGGTAAATTACCGTTATACATTCGTAGCAAGGACGAGCAAGTAAAGATTATGTTTTTTATCGTAAAGAATTTGCAAGCACATGTCATCTTAGGGATAGATTTTCTTTCAGAGGCAGAAGTAACGCTGGATTTTAACGAAGCGTCCCTTAAGCTGACGATGAAACCAGTTCGAGAAGAAAAAACAGAACCACCAACGTTAAACCTCGACCACCTGCCTAAGGAAGAGCAACAAAAAATTCGACAAGTGGTAAGTGAATTTGCTTCATTATTTAGTGATATTCCCGGATTTACTCAAGTTGCTAACCATAGTATCGACACCGGAGATTCACTGCCAGTTCGCCACAAACCATACCGATATGATAAGAATAAAGAAAAAATTATAGAGTGGCACATTCGAGATATGTTACGTAAAAAGATCATAACGCCCATCTCAAGTAGTTATGCTAGCCCGGTGGTGTTATGTAAGAAAAATAATGACTATCCGGTAACACATCCAAAAAGGTGGCGTTTTGCAAATGACTATCGTAAATTAAATTCCATGACTAAATATCCGGTATATCCGTTACCTATTATCGAAGAAATTCTAAGGAACATAACTTCTACCAAATACATGACTACTTTAGACTTAACGACTGGTTATTTTCAAATAGGGGTTAGTCCGGAAGATGTGCCTAAGACTGCTTTTATAACCAAGTCTGGCACTTATGCATTCCTGCGTATGCCGTTTGGCCTTTCAGGGGCACCGGAAACATTTCAGCGATGTATGGACATTGTGCTAAGGCCTGCTCTTGGAAAGTCCACATTTATCTATTTAGACGATATCATTATTACTAGTGATAATCTGGACCAACATGTACAGGATTTAAGACAAGTGTTTTCTTTATTAAATGAGGCCGGTCTAAAAGTTAATGTCGCAAAGTGCAAATTTGCAGCCCCTGAATTAAAATACTTAGGTTACAAAATATCTCAGAAAGGAATCGAGACTGACGAATCAAAAATAATCGCTGTGCAAAAGTATCCGCCGCCAAATACGGCGAAGAAACTCTCTTCTTTTCTAGGACTTTTTACATATTATAGGTCCTTTATAAAAGATTTTGCAGCTATTGCTGAACCATTGTTAAAATTCAAAAGGAAAAAGGCAAGATTCTCGTGGACGGCCGAAGCCAATAGTGCTTTCGAAAAATTAAATCAAGCATTAAAGCAAGCCCCTGTTTTGAAATTTCCTGAAAATAATGAGAATTTAGAAATTTCAGCGGATGCTTCGGATTATGCGGTAGGAGCGGTACTTTCGCAAAATCAGCAGCCCGTGGCATTTTTTAGTCGAACTTTAAATCAAACACAAAGAAATTATTCCGCGACTGAGAGAGAGGCACTTGCAGTTCTGTTAGCAGTGCAAAAGTTCCGAGTCTATTTTGGAAGGACGCCAATAACAATGTATTCTGATCATGCGGCGGTAACTAGATTGTACTCAGGGAAAAACTTATCCCCAAGGTTAATAAGATGGGCACTCAAGTTACAAGAGTATAATCTGGTAATCAAGCACACCCCCGGAAAGGAAAATATCGTAGCAGATGCCCTATGCAGAATAAAAATAGATGAAGAAGGTAATACTGTAAAGGTGGCAATGCTCACAGCATGTACGATACAGTCCCGAAAAACTGCAATAACCGAACTGGGTAAGGATCCTGAATTTAAAAACATTTATGAGTATTTAAAGGATCCTGAAAATTTTAGCCACCAAGATATTGTGGCGATAAGAAATAGGGCGGCCCATTACGAACTAATAGATGGTCTATTATTTTATACAAAAACTACGAATTCCAACAACGAATTTCGGCATGTTATCCCAGCTAGTCTTAGATTAAATATCCTGCAGGAGCTCCATGACAGCCCTTTAGCTTCTCATGCTGGTATTCGGAAAACTATCCAACGCGTACGCGAGGCAGTCTATTTTCCTGAACTGCAAAAGTTAACAAGGGCGTATGTCCAGTCCGGCGCAACATGTCAAGCAGTTAATTATATTAATTTCCGCCCGGCCGGGTTTCTAAATAGTATTAAATCCGAATTTCCAAATGAAATAATAGGCATCGATTTATTGGGCCCTTTCCCAAAAAGTCAGTTAAATAAAAGTCGCTATCTCCTTGTTATGGTTGATCATTTTAGTAAATGGACCGAAATTGTTCCCTTAAAACGAGCCTCCGCGAAATTAGTTACTGATTCTATTTTAAATAAATATATTTTAAAATACGGGGCGCCCCTAATAGTTATATCGGATAATGGTCCTCAATTTGTAAGTAATATATTTGAAGACATGTGCCAAAAACTGGGCATACGTCATTTAAAAATGGTCCCGTATCGGCCGCAATCAAATATAGCGGAACGGGTCAATAGAAATATAGTGAAAATTATCCTTAGTTATGTTAAAAATTTTCATAAAAGCTGGGATAAATATGTCAATGAATTTGCTTTCGCCCTTAGGACCGCAAAACATGATACGACTGGCAAAACTCCTGCTGAGTTATTTTTAGGCAGAAAGATTATAACGCCGTTAGATAAATTATTTTATCTTCAACAAAGAGCCCCAGAATTTAAAATGGGCGATATAGAAAAATTAATTAAAGAAGCAAAAAAGAATACTGAAGTAGCACAGAGAAAACAGAAACTTTATTATGATATGAAACGACGGGGAGTAACTTATAAAGTAGGAGATGAAGTGTTAAAAATTAAGCATTCACTTTCTTCAGCACCAGAGGATAAAACTGCCAAATTTTTTCCACGATTTGAAGGACCATATGTCATAGAAAAATTAACTCAGGCTGTAGTGGTGTTAAAAGCCAGGAATGGTGAAACATGCTCCGCAAACTTTGACCAGATAAAACCATTCTATAATCGTAATAAAACGCCAATATTTAAAGATCTTTCGCAGGATCCGGCACTGCAGGCACAAGCTCCAGAGGTGGAACAACGACAATCACAAGGGCAAGCCATTAGTAGGCAGAAGCAATTGAAAAGAAAGTTTCCCCGTTGGAAAATTGAAGGTAAGAAGAAAAGGAAGCCGTTCCACCGACCAGAAAAGAGAGAGCACGACCACCCCCAGAATGAAAAAGGGAGATGTACAACGAATGCAAAGAGAGCCAGGAAAAATGACGGCAACTATAACCCGGCTGCCAAACGGAAGATCTACCAATCGGATAGGAGTCTACTCAGCAAATGTCGACGAATTGATGAAGGAACACCAGCTGCGGAGGCAAAGAAAAAAGAAAAATTTGAACAGCCATCAACGATATCCAAGCAGGAACGAGAGAGAGTTGTCCCGGTTCTGCCAAGACCAGCTGCCATCAAACGGCCGAGACCACAGGCAGAGGCTAAAAAGAAGGTCTTCAAGGGTGACCGCACTGGAAGGAAAAGAAAGCTCATGGAGGAAGGAACTGAAGGGCGAACCCGCACAAGAAGGAAGATAAACCAAACCGTAGTCTTTGCTACCTTCCAGGACTGGGCAGAAAAAAGGATGTCCGAATATCACAAAGATAAGTAAAACTTTATGTTACTTTGAAACCTTAAGTTAATTTTTCATTCTTACTGCAAGTGACAGAATTCAAGAAGTTTTACCTCATGTGAGGTCTACCTTTATCGCCAAAAAGGCGAGAAAAGAGTTGTTACCTATTTTGGTACTATGTTTTTCAATTACTCGCGAGTAAAAGTAAAATTAATATATAATAGGAATGTGTAAATACTTGAATATTGTAAAAGCATTGATAATCTTTGAGAAACGTACCTTAAGAAAATTGTAAAAGTTATTGTATAAAATTTTATTTAAAAGATTCTGGCAAGAAAGAAGTTTTAGTCTGAAAGACTTTTGAAATGTAGTATTTCAATGTAGAAGAATTGGCACTTGCTTGGAAAAGAATAGAAGTTAACAATGTACTACTAATGTATGTTTTAAAATGCGTAAAATTAACGGCATGTTAATATGTCCTTATATACAATGTGAATTGTTATTTTTAACGTTAAGAAACACTGTGATATGTTAAAAGTGAAAGTAATGCCAAAAATTTTAACTTATTCGTGTGACTGTAAAAAGAGCAAATTATTGTGAATATGTGTTAAAGGTTGAATGAATGTAGTTAGGCTCTCTGACGCTACACTTCAGAGTTAGCCACTTTCAGAATAGTACCTCAGGATCTAGAGATGAATATAAGGTGTGTTATGAGGTCTTGTTATGTTGAATTTTAACACGTTAGTGTTTTGATTGCAGGCGGTAGTGTTGAACACTTGTACATAAACTCGTTCGTGTTTGGTGTTTTCCTTTACAACACATGTCAGAGAGCATAGGGAGATAATTAAATAACGTCATGAATGAAAAAAGAATGTAAAACAGAAATATAAGTATTCATGTTTCTTGCCATTTAATTGTGTAACATTTCATTAAACTAGTTTTCCTTCCAGATCTCTGGAAGGAACCAGATTTGAATAAAAGCTCCTGTTTAGATGCAGTACAGATGAAAAAAATTGTGTGTCCTAGGAGCTGCTATTGTAAAAACAAATTTCTTTCTTTTAAATTTCTAGTTTCTAGCGAAAAATGTTTGTAAAAGATTGGCCTCGCGTTAGATTCTAGAGCTAAAAGTTTTCAACAAGGTCGTTTTAGACCTCACTTTCAAACTAATTAACTCTGGCGGGAAGTATGTAAGGATTGTGATAAGGTTACATAAAAGAAGAAGAGACTGAAGATTTATATGGACAAGGATGTCTCGTGAGAATAAGCTGAAAATTATTATTTTTTTAACTTACAAACACGTTTTCAATAGTTGTTAAAATAGTCTTTATTAAAATACTTAAATCGTTGGCAATGTTAAAAACGCAAGCTCGAGAGCCACGAATTGCTCTCGCACGTAAAAATGTATAGAATTTGATTTTTGGTGATAGATAGTTTTTCCTCTGAAGAATTGTATGTAGCCATTTTTTTTTTTGCGTTCAATAAAATTTTTATGCTGTGGTTTGTTTTGAACCTGATGTCACAACCCAGGTTTTGCATAGCGGTTTCGGCCACTACACCACAGCAGTACATGTTAAAAGTTGGTGGCAGCTTTTAGGGATGGTTCCTGAGAGTAAATTTAGGAACGGACTTTTTGCCTGTGAACTTGAGTTTTATGTGAACAGTAAAGACTTTCTTCTCTTCAAGAACGATCTAACTTTGCGTGCAAGGATAGTTCGCGTGGTGAAGCCTCTTCAGTGACAAGTGACAGTGTGTTAGAAGGGAACGCCGGAGGAAGCGTGATCTAGTGACGCAAAATAGTGAAATTTCCCGGAAGAATATCCAAATAGTGCCAGGAGAGTCAATCGAAGGCGTTTTCAATATTGGTGAGTACCATTTTTGTGATTTTGGATAGGTTATGCCAGTTATTAGAGACTAGGCTTATTTTGGATATAGAGCAGGAAAAGGTTGCCTCTTAATTAGCATTTCTTTTATATACGCTTTGTTTGTAGGCTTAGGTATTATCATTAAGTGTTGTAAGGCAATTTGTGTTCAGAATTGTTAGGGAATTATTCAGTTTTGGAGAGATAGACCTGTTGTTGTTTTTGTATTATTGTTTCTCGGGGTAGGTTATTTTTCTTTAATTTTCCATAATGGGTGAGTTTATGAGGAAATTTACTAAAGCTCTGCTATTGGAGTTAGCGGAGGAGTTTGAAACAAATGTGTCTCAGGCAAATAGAGTAAGAGAAATTAGGCAGGCTATTCTAAATGCCGAGGACTATGAAGAAGAAGCTGCGAAAGAATACGCGGCAAGAATTTGGGCTGCGACTGAGCAGAGAAAAGCAGAAGAAAAAGCCGAGCAAGAGAGAGCAGAACGGGAACGGGAACGTGAACAAGAGAGATCTGAACGGGAGCGAGTTTTTGAATTGGAAAAGTTAAAACTGATGAATGTGGTTCAGACTAATAGCCTAGCTTCCACGGTTTCGAAAGTTGAACAATCTAGAGAAAAAAAGGTTAATTTGAAAGATCTAGTACCGCGTTTTGAACCGAGTAATATAGATATTTCATTATTCTTTATGCTATTTGAGAAATAAGCTCAAAAAGAGAACGTTAATGAGATTGATTGGGTCTCTCAATTAATTCCGTTATTGCCTTACGGTGTAGCCCAGTTAATAGTGAAAGAACCAGCGGATAAAGGGGATGATTATCAGCATGTTAAGAAATTACTCATGCAGAGATTCAAGCTTAGTTCTTGGGCACTAAAAACAAAATTTGAAGAACATTCTAGAAAAAACGGAATGTTATGGGTGGATTTAGTGTATGAATTGAGAGTGTATTTAGAGAGTTGGTTAGATTCAGTAGAAGTTCAAGATTTTGAAAGTCTTAAGGAACTTATGCTCACTGAGCAAATTAAGCGGCGAGTCCCTCTAGAAATAAGAGAGCACTACTTAGACAATTGGGAAGAATTTAAAACAGCTTCCATTTTAGCAGAGAAATGCGACAAGTATGAGGCTTTGCGAAGAGATACGAGCTACGAGTTAGAAAGATACGAGTTAGAACAGAGAGCGGGGTTAAAGAAACCATTTGAGAAAGATAGAGAGCGGTATGTAAATTCTAACTGTAGTTATAATCAGAAAAGTAGTGGTCATCAAAGAATTAAATCAGAGGAGCATAGAAAAGTGGAGGCTCCTTTAAAAAAGCAAGTTTTCAATGAAGCAGGTTTCGAGAAACAGCGGTAAATAAGGTGTTACCAATGTGGAAAGGACGGACATATCCGACCTAACTGTCCTCCGCTGGAAAAGAATAAGGCTAATCTGGTGAATAATCTAGGAACGGAGAGTTTAGGAAAATGTTTTGAGCCATATTTCAAGAAAGCAGTAATTAATGGGATAGAGAGAGAATATCTGAGAGATACTGGAGCTGGTATAGATCTGTGTAATAGTACTTGGATTAATACTAGTGACTTATTAAGGGAAACTGTATGGGTGAAACAGCCTTTGGACACAGAATGTAAATGTTTACCTTTGGCGAAAGTCACCATTGAAGGTGATTTTGGTGTGGTCACCACAAAGGCAGCGGTTACTCCGGTAGAGTTAGATAAAGAGTACTATTTGTTAGGGAATAAAACTGCACAGTTGAGTGAGGAAATTAGGGAACGACCGGTTCTTTTGAATGCTGTGGAGACTCGTAGTCAGGCGCATGCGCGCAGGAGTTTAGAAAGAGCGAGTGCAAAAGACTTTGATTCCAGATTGGAAGAAGAGATAGAAATTGTAATGGTTGTGAATAATGAGCTTTCGGAAGTAAGGAAATTAACTAATAATACAGAGGAGGCCATTAAAATTCCAGACATCAGTTTAGAGGAAAGGGCTATCCTTGCGGATGTTTCGCCAGCAAAATTCTCGGAAGCACAAGCAACAGAAACTCATGATAATGTTCAACACCAAACAAAATTTATTATATCGCATACTGAAGGAACACAAGATCTGCAGAATTCGATATTCGAAAAACCCACTTCTATCAAGACGTTTTCTTCTGAGAAATTGCTTCCAAATAACCTTGCTGTAAAAATGATATTCATTTATAATGCTGAATCAAATGCATATGCTATATGGCGTGCAATGTATAAGGAGACATTACCAGCCATTGGCGAGTTTTCTTTGGATGAACTGACAAATCATAAAGTCAGGAAAAAGAAATTGGGACCTCATCCAAATATAGTTGTAAATGTTGAAGAGTGTCCCATCTCAGTGATTGATTATTCGAGATCAGATCTACGGACAGCAGGAACTTTAGCATATGAAGTATATGGAGGAGCCAATCCTTTTTGTTCTGTAAACTGTTATTTGAAAAATGATTTTTGTAGCGTTTTGGAATTATATTTTTGTAGATTTAAATTTGTTTGCATAGTGTGTTTCATTTTCAAAATGGTTAGAATCAAATATTTTATGTTACCTGGAAATAAGCGCAGGGTAATGTAACTGGCTTCTCTATTATCACTTAAATGGTTACCACTTGTGTTTTGAAAGCAGTGAAATGTATTTAGAATTTTTCCTTCCATAGTCAAGAAAAATTTCTTTATGAGGGGAGGAGCTGTGATAAGGTTACATAAAAGAAGAAGAGACTGAAGATTTATATGGACAAGGATGTCTCGTGAGAATAAGCTGAAAATTATTATTTTTTAACTTACAAACACGTTTTCAATAGTTGTTAAAATAGTCTTTATTAAAATAATTAAATCGTTGGCAATGTTAAAAACGCAAGCTCGAGAGCCACGAATTGCTCTCGCACGTAAAAATGTATAGAATTTGATTTTTGGTGATAGATAGGTTTTTCTCTGCAGAATTGTATGTAGCCATTTTTTTGCTTCAATAAAATTTTTATGCTGTGTTTTGTTTTGAACCTGATGTCACAACCCAGGTTTTGCATAGCGGTTTCGGCCACTACACCACAGGATCTTAAGTTTTACTAACGTTTATTTTATGTTAAATCTTTACTATCACTTCTTATTTTCTACTTCCGGCCAGAATTAAAAGCTTTAACTTATTTATGCAAGTTTGTCTTGCGAACGCCAAGTACTTAAGTTGTGGCTTTTTGCCAAGCAAGAGAGAGGAAGGAGTTACTAGAAGCAGGCCGCTTGCCATAGTTTTACTCGGTTGCTGGTTGCCTTCAAGGCCAGAGGTTTAATCCTCTTGATAATTTTAAACGTATCGTAGTTTTAGCAGTTCTCTGTACTACATACGGCTTCTTGTTAATTTACGGCCAATCTTGGAGTTAGGCACTTGTTTGATTAATCCAAATTTAGTTTAGTTAGAGTTTAGTTAATATTTTTATATTCTTACGTTCAGACCACAAGTGGTTGGTCTCTGTATTCCGAAGTCCGGAAATCATTGTAAAGAGAAAAAAATAAAGGGTTTAAGGGTTTCGTATACCCTTCCTGTGTGTATTGTCTACTTCCCAAATTTATTGAACATAGCTTTAGTAAGCTCCCTGTTCCGAGACAGGACAGTTAATGTTCCCTAAGCAAGTAAGGAGGAACACAGAACCTGATAAACTTTGAACAAAAGTTTCAAGAAACTCTTCAAGTACAATTATTGTATTGTTGAAATTTTTTTTTAGAATAAATCGAATATTTGGCAAAATGCCTTGTGCATTAGTAGCGTTCTATAAAACATCTAGCAACAAGGCGGAAGCTTAGAGACACTTAAAAAGCAATACTTGCAGTTCTAGAAATTTTTCTTAAGCAATATTTTAATCCTAATTATTTACATCGAAACAAATGATTATATGCTTTATTTAGCGAAAAATATCTTTCTAAAGAACAAATGTTTCCAACTCATATGGCACGCAGTGACGAAGAAGCATACGTTTAGTACGAAAAGAACATTAAAAATAATTATTTTAGCTTATTTGTTATATGAAATAAAACGTTCCTGTCACAGAAATTTTATAGATGTGTGATTAAGAAACGAAGAACTTTATTTATTTAATGCCTTTCTCTTTTTCTACTTTACACACGTATCCTTCTGCAAAACAATAAAAAGACAGTCATAAATACAGCTATATGTTTGAAGTAAATGTGTTACTATGCACTGTACTCGTATAAAAGAATTCGTAAATGTTTTATTGACTTTGAAACTCAAATACGGTACTTGTATAAAAGAAATTCCTAAATGTTTTATTGACTTCGAAACTCATTTTTTCGTTTCAAATAAATCACAAGCTCGAATTTAGATCATAATGAGTATGGCGATGGATATTACAGCAGTCGTAGTTGCTGTATGTTCTAGAGTGTTACATGAATTATGACGCTCAGGCTTTTGCCAAGTAGAATTATTAAGTAGTTAGCAACGCTGACTGCCGTACTGATGAACAACCTGAATTCAAATGGCGGAGAAATTATGGATGTTTGTAAAACTACAGTGTGTGCTGCATGGGAGGCATTCAAAATATTTTGCGAGCCGAAAAACCTCTCGATAGGTTGGTGGTAGGGAAAGAGGGGTGAGAGACCCCCGGATCTGTCCCTGGGGAGCTCTCGTTCAAAATTGGGTAGAGTGAGCGACATAACGTCGGACTGTCATTTGTATGGTGCTCAAGGCTCTGGTCAACAACATACGCAATCTTGTACTCCTTGCCACGACAATAATTTGTGCGTTTGCTTTGATTACATAGGACAAGTGATACTAGTAACAATAACAGCAACAACAATAGTTATAACTGTTAAAGCCGCACTCAGTCTTGAACTTAAGAGACTAAGAACTAAACTAAACTGATATTAATTAAAAAGATATAGCCGAAGCTATCAAACTTCTAAGTTAGTATCAACTTCTAAACTTCAGTGTTAAGAGAGTTGACCTCTTAACACTGATTGACTGCGAAGCTATCAAGGGCCTAAAGTACGGCCGAGCGTAATAATAGCTTAAGAGAGAGTAGCTTAAAAAGGCGGGCGCATGCTAGCCAGAATCTCTGGTTCTCTTTTTACCTAAGACAGCAAAACACTTCGGTTAAATACCGCTCTTTCTTATTTGCCTTAAAACGTGATTCGAAAACTACGTTCTTGCCGGAACTTGTAAGTTGAAATTCAGAAATGATAGGAAAGGAAGTTTAACTCAAAATTTAACTGTTAGATAAATTAATTTAGTCCTTACAACTGATCCTTGTGGAGAATGCTTGTGAGCTTATTAACCTGGAGAGACATGATTTTAATCCATTATTGTTGCCGTTAACTGGGGCGAAACAAAGAATATAAAAATTTACAGTGGCATACACCAAGAACAGAAAAACCTTTTAAATGATTAGCAGTAGCACTCATGCAACGACGTCTGTAAGATTAGAAGGGTTTGAAACGACAAGTACTTTAAGCAAGTATATTGCATAAGGTAGACCCTGCTGTATATATTTCTTCAGTTTTTTTATCTTTACTATTCAATTGATTGTCTTTATCTATTTCCTCTTAATTCCTCCTAATTATATTTACGTCTAACCTTGTATGCTTAATCTTGAAGTCAAATATTTTGTATCATTATTTAAATCTAGTTAAATATTGTTAACATAACCTTAATTAAAGAAGCAGAGAGCTAAAAGCCCTCTCCAGTGTTTTGTTGTTAGGAAAACTTGAGTGGGAGATTTTCGGACCGTTCCCTGAGACGTTCTCCTTTGGAATTCGGGCGAAGCAGTATAATTAGTAATTGCGGTGGGATCATAACTACTATATAAGTAATAGTGAAATTCCGGTGTCTCGACTAAATCTGAAATTAGATTTTTTCTCCATAATTTAAATTTTAAAATTATTTACATGATTATTTTTTCTATTATTGTTTTTTGAGAGATTTTATTATTTCAATAATTTAACTGGTAATTACCCGTGTCAATCAGATAACGTTTTGTCCCTTCTCCTTTATATAGTTATTGATGTTTATTTATTGTTGCATAGTTATGGTTTGTATAGATGCTTTGTATAGTTATGGTTTGTATTGACGTTAGAAACATCTATACTTTGATCTTTCCATTTTCCTATTCCTCCTGTATTATGCTAATAAGTTATCATCTATAAAAACACTCACTTCCAAAAGTTAAACACGGAGAGGAAAATGCTAATTTCTGGAAGCCAATCAGAATTGAAGAGGATTCGTTGCAGAGGTAGAGGGAAGTATGCAAATATGTTAGGTAACAGCCAATCGCGCTTTAATGTCAAGAAATATGCAAAAAAGGCAGTATTATAAGAAGCCAGCTTTATGAAGGGTTACAGAAGTTGATTTTAAGTGCTGATAGAAGGTGTTTAAAACTTTCGTACAATTTGTTTTCAAGACATACGTGTTTCTATAACTTCCAGAAGACGAATGGAAGATCCTGAGCGCAGGCGTGCTGTGGGGCGCATTGAAGCAGGACAGTCGATCACAGATGCTGCTCTATTCTTCGACGTTCATCATTCTGTAATTTCACGTTTATGGAAACAATTCCAAACCACACAGACAGTTGTCCTAAGGCCCGTAGCCGGTCGCTCAAGGGTTACAACCCCCACGGAAGATCGATATATTGCTATTGTAGTCAAGCGGAATAGCAGAGCGACCTTCACACGTGGGACACCTATGGTTACAGTGTCCATTGGTAAGGCGATATCAGCAGCTACTGTACGAAGATTACATATGAGTGGACTGTACGCCCGGGTACCTTGAGTTTGTGTTTCTCTATCCGTCCAATCAAGAGGGGCACGATTACAGTGGTGCCGGGAACATGTCAATTGGAATGTATCTGACAAGGGCAACGTCATGTTTACTGATAAGTCAAGATTTGCTCTGGAGTCAGATGACAAGCGTTTTAGGATATGGCGTGAACAACGCAATCAGTCCCAAAACATCACTGAACATCACGCATTCCGAGGCGGAAAGCATTACGGTGTGAGCAGGGATTTCATTAGGATACCGCACTGACCTGCACATCTTTAAGGGGACAGTACACCTTTAACAATCCGAAAATGTTCAAAATTTGACCAATGTTTCTCATTTTTTTAAAAAACAACTATTCCAGTTATATGCATAAAACTTTCAGAGTATGTAGATCCATTATTTATAATAAAATAAAAAAATAATTAATGAAGAAAATTTAATATTTAGATACTTAAAAATTATCTTAAATAAAATTATGTTTTCATTTTTCGAAAATTCAACTTTTCACTGCGCGCCAGATATTTAATTTTATATTTATTTTTTAGTAAGAAATTTAATGCTAAATTAAAGAAAAGATTTAGTTTCTAATTTTATTCTATTATATATTAATTATTTTAAAATTTTTATTCTTAAATATTACAATATATATATAAAAATTAATTTTGCATAATTTTTGCTTTTAAGATGGTCATAAAAGTGTTAATTTACAATGTATATCAATGTCAGTAGAACACAAGGGTAATCATAATTGTTGTTAAGTGTTTACAAATTTGCAAAAGAGTTACTTAAATAGTTTTGGAAATATCCTGCGCGCAAGTTGTAAAAACAGCGTTTTGAGATAAATGCAATTAAAGTATAAATTTATGAATAAAGTAATCTATTTTGAACTTTCATAAAAAAATACATTTTATACATGTAACTATGACTATTTGCCAGTGTATTAATAAATTTTGGAATGAAACATCAAAAAATGACAAAAATATGACTTCTTATGTATACTTACGTGGCACAAATATCTTCGAAAAAAAGCTAAATTCTTTAAAAAAATACAAAATTTGCAAATTCACTTAAATAAAAGAAGAAAATTTAAGTGATAGTTAAAAGTTGATCATAGTCTATATAATAGAGATCTATATAACACAAGTATTATAGAATATTTTAATTTATTAAAGAAAATATAAAGCAGCTTTAAAATTTTCCAGCTTCATATAGAATGCCCTCTATTTCTTTCTGAGTTTCAAATTTTACAGAGTTTGCCATGCGTTTTGCTCTGCGACTTTCTAAACTCATAGCTGAACTACTAATTTCTGCATCAAAAATTCGACTTTGATCAGCTTTTTTTGCTGATTCAATTACACGAAAGCCCATTCTTTTTATACATTCAAGTCGACCTATTCTCCCATCATTGAATGATATAATTGCTTCATATGCAGCAAGCTGTGCGATAAGTTTACTCGATCCGCTTGTTTTGGGGCATAGTTTCCACACAAGGGAATTAAATGATTCATTGGAGTTTTGTGTTTTTGCTCCAAGGCAACGTTTCAAAAGTTTGGGATCTGAAAGATCTTTAAATATAGGTTTTATACAGTCCATCACTGCAGCTGGCATGCTGTTCTTGTGTTGGAATCCTTTCTCAGAACCAGCAGCTTTTGCTCTTTGGAACGCACACCATGAATTCTCACCTTGTGGACAAAATTCGTGAAGAGGTTCATCATCGGTAGAACGTTTATGATAGAATATAGCCCACACAGCGTTACGCATATCCATGCATGATCCCTTGTTGCTCCTAATAGCATTACCATAGTACGTTGTGATTTGATCTATAACTTTATCTGTTAATCGACCTTTTCCACTTAGTGGCTTATGATCAGCCAATTGTTTTCCTCTCATATTGATTTTTAATTGTCGCAACCTATTACCCATTCGTTTCTGTACATGACCAACACATTCGATTTTTTTCAACACAATATCACTTCCATAGTTATGATTTTTCTGCAATTCAGAAAATGTTTTCGTATCACCATCCCCAATATAGCTGACATATTGGACACTGTGCTTTTCTATGGAACGATTGAATATTTTACATATTCCATCAACTTCCATCTTACCTGCAGATCCTTCGTGATTTTTTATACATTTTTGTTCATGATTTGCTTTCCATAAAAGATATTGTGCTCCATACTTTGGCCCTTTCCAAGATTCACAACCTTTACAGTATGATAAAAGTACCTCAATGTCTAAAATTTTACCAGTTTCTGCACCAATTACACTCGCAAATCCCACGCGTGATGAATGGCCGCGCGTTTTCCATGATCCATCCCCACTAACTGTGAGGTCTGAGCAGCCAGTTGCTTCAATTTCTTGTTTCGCAGCATACGACATAGACATTTCAGCAATTTTTGAAGTTGTCGAGAGCATTTTTCTTAATTTTCTACAATATGCAGATTTTTGGATAGGTGGTGGTAAGTCCATTACACCACAAAATGTGCGCATACCTGCAAGACCTTGACTAATACATCTCATTCCATACATAAATCTTTCATTAATTTCTGGAATGTTTTTCTTGTCACCCATCATAGACGAAGAATAAAAAGAAGTCAGTTCACCACAAGTATCGCAAAGCAGAAAAAATTTTGAAGATAATCCATTAGTGTTGTTTTCGCACACTTGTACATCTGATCCACATTGTTTACAACACAGATACTTGGAAATATTACTGAATAAAATTTCGATATCCAAAATTCTATATCCTTTAAATTTAGAATCAACAATTACGTTTTCAAAACAACTAGAATTAAGTTTTCTTGCTGAAGCACTCACAAAAATGCTTTGCTTGTCTGGTGTTGTGAAACGATTACCATGAAACTTTCGCTTCTTCTGACGCTTGCCAGAAGAACGTTTAGGAGTTTCACAATCCATATTCATAACTAAATTAATAAAGTACTTGTAAAGAGTATTTAAAGCGTACTATTTAGTTAATATAATCAGTAAATACACACAATAAACCACGGTAAAATCTTATAAACAAGGCAACAAACTTCAAACGAAATCACAGTTCTTAAACTTAGCTCTCATTTTCTACTACAACGTGATAAGCAAGCGATAACGTATCAAAACAAAATTAAAGTAGAAGTAACGTTTCATCTCGTCTTCTTCCACTGGCATATTTTTATTTAAAAATAGCAATGGCTGGCTTTCAGCACACGAAATCCAAACTGAGGCCCTTTAAAACTATAAACAAACACTACAGCAGCTGCCACGATCATTGCGGGTGTAAGAAAAACAGCTGCTTCGATATTTACATTATTTTCAATATCTCGCAAACTAATGAACGTATGAAAAAAAACAATTGCGTCAAATTACTCAGAAATGATTGGGCTATAAAAATATCAGAAAATTGAAAAATCGAATTTTTGAAAATTTTAAAGGTGTACTGTCCCCTTAAACGGGGTTCTTTGACGGCTGTCCGATATCGAGATGAAGTCCTAGAACGCATTGTGAGATTGTAAGCTGCAGCAGTTGGTCCTACTTTTGTTTTAATAGACGATAACGCACGTCCCCGTAGAGCTGACATAGTCGATGACTACCTGGAGAGGGAAGGAATTGCCAAAGAATGGCGATTGCTTAATTCTGCGGTGGTTGACAACCTAATTGAAAGCATGGTGTAAACTTTGTATACAGACGAGGGGGGATCACATACCCTAGTTATGTTCTTTTTTAAATTTTATGCTGTTTATTTTCTTTTTATACATAATTCTGTTCAAGTCTCCAGTATGTCATTATCTGATAACATACAAAAATTTAATATTTTTTCATTTCTGTATATAATTATTGATTTTGTTTTATGCGTAAATATATATGCTACTTTCCTGCTGAATTTTGTGTCAATCAAAGCAGTATTTGTTGATTTTTTTTTGCATTTTACATCTTCTTGCTTAACGTTTGGAAGTGAGTGTATCTAGCGCCTAGGCATATCGCTAGTTTTCAAAAGGTTTTGATATTTCACATAGTAAACTCAAGTTTATGTTTTTAAATTTCAGGCCCACCAGCGGCCGAGCGGTAAAGTCGCTGAACACTGGTAGTTCGGTCCGAGGTTCGAATCCCGCGAACGGGCTGGCTGCATGGGCGTTTTCGGGGTTTTCCCCATGTGTAACGTGTATACGAGCCAGTTTCCCTTAGAAAGTCCTCCACGAAGGCATCCCTCCTCTTAGGCAGATAGCCCTCGAGGCTTTGCCATAATCACATACACACACACACACATTTAAATTTCAGCTATGAATTGCTGTTAGAAAAATTTAATTTTTATTTTAATTAGATATCATGGCACCCTACTATGCTCGGAATAACCACTGTAATCCAGCTAATTGATAATATATCAGAAAACTTGTTTACTTACCCAGACAATGCGTTAACACCACCAAGGAAACAGAATTCCTTTCATATATAAAACACTATACTCGTGCATGATCTCCGAAAGGTCTGGCATATTATTGATTAAGATGAAATGCATGACATCGTAGCAAAGTTTATCAAACACTTTTATACAACTGGAAGTAGCAAACGTCTATTTTCCTGTTGATGTTCTAGATTCTAGATTATAAGATTCGAACATGCCATTGATGACAATGACTCTCCCTCATATATCCTTTTTCATTGTCATAACTTTAATTTGAAGTTGATATAATTGCAGGTTGCATTAATTTAGAATCGTTTTGAGACAGACATTTTTATTTGACGATGCTCAACGTATGTGGGGCTGCCTCTTGGAATCCAAACAAAATATTTTTCTCTCATCTTCACTAGAACATCTGACCTGAACATATGTTGTTATCATAAAATTACTATAACTTTACCGCATAATTTGTTTATCAGATGTCTAAATACATAAAAAACTCACACGCTAACGGCAAGAGAGATAAACGACACCAAGGGGTCTGTCTGAAAGGATATCTGTGTGATTTCAAAATGTAAATGAAATAGGATAAGAATAAAGTATGGGGAAACGTATATAACTTCAAAATTGAAAATAAAATTGAATAAGATTAAAAGTTAAAAGAATTTACTTTTTTCATAAAACTGCATTATTATAGTAATGTATTATTAAGTACCTTTACAGGAAAAAAAATAAAAGCTGTTCCATTCATCCATTCAGAAATGTTAAGCCGAGCCTCCAACGGTGAGCCAAGAGAACTGTATTTCCTTATGTTTATGCTTGCATTGAAATTTAGCGACACAGTGGAACATCTGCTACGGACATCTCTTATTAAATTTCCCGCACTGAATAGCTCCTTTTCACGTGCTTTGCTGGATTCCCGGCCTGTATTTCTCAATAACATGATCTGTAACAATACCATTTTACTACAACATTACCATCTACTTGAATTCCCAAATAATATGTGTACGCTTTCCACAGCGATTAATGTTTCAATAGAAAACTATTTGAACATTAATATTTATTTGCCAATATGCAAACAAACGAAATAATACTGCAATACGAAATAGTTTATGCAAATGAGGATCTTATTATGTAATAAATGATGGAGATGAATGTAAATCGTAATTTTATTTTGTAAACAGCTGCAAAGATTCGTTTCGAATTAATATGATTTTTTACAAAAATTTAACCTTTTTTGCATTCCATGTAAGAAGACCTTGCACAGTTCCTTTATGTTAATAAACCAGTTATTTTGTGTTTGGAATCCTTACTGTCACGTTTCCCTTCCATTTTCCAAACATAATGCATATTTTTCATTTGTATTTAAGGTAACGTTTTTAGATTGTAAGACAGAGCGTGTTCTGCCTCTGGAGGCCACTTTAATAGATTGTTAGCTAAGATGGGATCTGTAGTTTTCGCCTTCCATTATAATCGCCGATACTGAATCTCTACGCGGGTTTAGTCGAGCCAACTTCGCGTTAATTGATCTAGTAGCCTTTGATTACTAGCTTATTTAAATGAAATTTTACATTTGACTCATTGTTGCTTTACGTTTTCTAGCCACAAGTGGTTGGCTGAGTTGTAAGCACCAAAGGTCCCTTCTGTTCTGGTTTACATTTAAATAAAGTGTTTCGTACATCTTTCTCAAGTCTCAGTTCTTACTTAGCGATAATTCGCTGCCAGTCTATCTAAAGTTTGGTTACAATTAATAATGTCAAAAAAAATACTAAACTTTATAGCCCTTTTTAATTGAGTTGTTATATGCACTTGTAAAACTAACTGATAGGGTAGTATACACAAGGGAAAATCACACGGATAGAATGATAAATAGTTGTTTATTTATCATTTTGACAAGGCATTACCTATTATAGTATGAAATCTTTCAGATTTGTTTTAATTATGTTGCTAATTTCGAAATTTAGAAAGCCTGTTCTTTTTGTTCAATTGGATGTGGCTGATTCTATAACTGTTTCTTTGATGAAACGAGAGGATAAGAGCTAATTTTTTTTAATGTTCACATTTATTTTATGTGTATGCTTTTAAGGTAAATTATCAATTTATTTTCATGTTGCTTTATACAATTTGAAGTTCGATGTTTGTGGGTTTTTATTTTTGCTATAATTTTCATGTTTGCAATACGTTTTATATATTTTCAACATCAAGCAGTTTCCCTTAGAAAGTCCTCCACGAAGGCATCACTTCCCTTAGGTAGATAGCCCTCGAGGCTTTGCCATAATTACACGAACAAACAAACAAACAAGCAACATCAAATATTGTAATATAATTGTTTTGGGAAAGATAATTCTTTATGTTACCTTTCAAAATTTCTAGAATTTACTCCTGAAAGATCTGTTTTCCATCAGTACGATTTTACTCATTTTCAAAATTCCTAGTTATGATAAAAAAACAGCTTTTAACAAACACACGAAATTGAACAAAATTTTTCAATTATTGTTTTGTTTGCTATTTAAATATAATATGCAATATCGAAATTATAATATGCGTTTAAACGTAAAAATTACAATTTACAAAATTATCAACATACCTTAATTTTCCGATGTCATGCTCGGTAAAAAATATTATGCTAATAAGACAAACAATGTTCACAAAACGTTGTCTTATATTGACTTGTTCATAATAATCTTTCGTTTTCGTGAACAAAGTAAAGGAATGAAGGAAAACAAATAATAATTATGAGCTTCACTACGTTCACTTCGTTACTAGTTCGTTCTTAAATAAAAATAACCCAATTCAAATTTAATTTTCATCTTATGATATGGAGATGAACTCTTTTGAAGACTGCCTAGTAAAAATTTCAAACTATCGTAATATATCTCATAATTTAAACTTTAATATTTCCAGATTTTAGTAACTAGCTACTCAGCAAAACTTTTCCAGACTTTTTCTGAAAATTAAATGCATTTTTCGAATAAAAATTTGGGATTGTTTATAGTTTTCAACGTAAATCTGCGTAACAGTTTTCTTTGAATACCAAGCTGAACAATTTCAATGATTTTACAACTTTTATGAAAATGCGTAACGCCACAACGTTTAGAACCATTATAAAATTCCTTCCTTTTCGAACTATGTCATTTTCTGGAACTTACTATTCATCATTTTTATCTCCTTCAGCAGCACATGTGCTTCCATTATTCACAACGTCACTTTGTGTTTTTAGTTCTGCTGTGTCGCAGTCATACGTTTTATAAATAAGACTTTTGGGAACATTTTGTGAAAAGGATTTTTAGCAGCAGTAGAATTTTTAGATAGGGTTATGCATATTGCTGCAGTGGGAAGTCAGTGCTACTCTAAAGTAAATGTATATATATATCCGAAGGGTACGAATGAAGCTATGTATCATACAATATTATTCATGAAACCCAAAAGTAAATGTAAATATTAGATGTTTATGTACCTCAGTATTCTTTACGTTAATAAGAAATAACTTTTAAATAATCAATAGGAACTTCATAAAATATCACAGCAATTTTTAATAGAGTAAGCTTCTTTCGAAATACTTTCCTAGTAAGAATATTTCCTTTATCATAGAACGTTCTTAAGTTACTACATACATAAGAACAATAAAATTCAAAAAACAATGGTTTCAACATGTGATTACGTTCCTCCATAATGGTCTGATGGGAAAGCAAATATTAAGACGCTATTTGAGGTGTAAGCGAATGCTTATATCTTCGAAACCATGCATGTTACAGTCAATATAAAAACATCATTAGATAGATAAAAGAGCTCATTAGCAAACACAAAAATGTTTTTAAAAAATTAGACGAAGGGATATACATAATAACGCGTCAAAAGTAGCAACATTTGGGTGACGTTAAAGCTCCGTACACGACCACGTGTGAGTGGCAAAGTCGTCTGGTAGACAGTTCGGATGGTGTTTGGTATATTTTATTTTATTTTCCCAAGTGGTATACAGGTATTCCTAATGTTATGATGCGAAATTTCAAAGTAGTTGCCAAAAGTAATGAAAGGGCATTTGATTTTGTGAAATATTATTTTAATCTCAGTATGGTACCAAATAGTTATCCAAGTGCACTTGGTAACATTTTAAAGAGTTAAAACTGACTAGGAATATAACTACAGGCATCTTAAATTATGGTATCTTGTTTTTCATATTATTGACCAGTTTTACATAGGGTCATTTTGAATAAATAAATGTAATAAATGAAAAATAAAACAAAATGATATATGTGTGTGTAAAATCTTTTGTTTGTTTTATTTGTTCTATGACATCTTCGCACTTTCGTTAGTAATTCTACACTTTAAACACCAGCGGCTCTTTAAACAAAAAGAGAGAGCCTGGCGTCAATTTCTTTTGGTGATTTAGGTTAAAGATCATATGCGGAATCTCGATATATTATGTCTTATGTAACATGAGAGAAAGGTAATATATAAAAAAAAATCCGAAGATGCAAAGACTCAAATTCTATGTGATACTGTACGATTACACGGTAAAACATTCAAATATAGCTTTCACCGGAATATCATTAAATAAAGAACTTTATCGCATATTATGCTCAATTAAAATCCACTTCTCACAAATGCTTTATTGAGCTCTGGTTAATTTAGTCTCTGACTACCAGAACTTTTATGGGGGTGCCCAACGACTATTCGCTGGTTTCCTTACAGCTATTAAATATAAGGCCAACTCAAAGAAATAATAACAGTCGACCCCTCTAGGGCTCTATTTAGGCTTAAGAAAGGCCTCTATTTAGGCTTAAGGTGGAAAATAAGAATTTAAACTTACTCTAACTAGCTAAACTTTAACCGAAGCTATACAAAGATAATTAACCGAATTGGCCCGCAATTAAACCTCACTGGCGAATACTAACAGAAAGATAAGACAACGGCTGTTCATAGTTAGATAGGCTTAAAGCAACGATGTGATCCGAAGGCAGAACCTGCTCTAATAAGAACTTCTGAGCTCTTCTACTGGAGTAGCTGAATTTTTCCATTAAATACTGGTTCTACTTCGTTTTACATAAAACGCGATACTGAAATCTCGTTCTGGAAAGTTGTAGGTAGAAAATAAGAATTTAAAGGAAAGGGTTTCAAAATTAAAAATAACTATTAGAAAATTAATATAATGCCTAAAGCTTCAATTCACACACTGTTTTTAGTAGCTAACTGTAATTTTTAGTTACAATATTGTTACTGAATATGCAATGCCAAACAATTTATATTTAATGCCAAGCAATCTGCACTCATGCAATTGGAAGTTCAAATTTTGCGGTTCTCTAATGATATAGTCGCTACAACTAGGGCTATAAAGTGCAAGATACGTCTTTTAAAATGCCGGTAAACCATACGTACGTGTTAACAAACGCTACAAATTCCATGCGTCGGTTAACTAGTGAATCTTACAATTTTAGAAAATTACTTAAATCGCGATGAATTATGTATAATATATGTTAAATAAGCTTCTTCCATAATGAATTGCAATCAAATAGAAAATATAGACCGAATAAGTTTTTATGCATCATTTTTAAATTTCTGATTTGCGATATTTGATGCTTTCGCTCCTTTTTTAATTTTTCATTCAATGTGTTATATCACTTTTATTATGAATATCTTCTCACTTACGAATCATCTGGTCATTTCAATTTTGAAATTTATTAAAACGTTCCACTAGATGACTGAATATTTTTATAAAAAAATTAAAGAAAAACTGAAACATAACCTATATAATCATTAACGTATTCCAATGTCAATTGAAACGTAAGCGACTTATGTTAGAGAGTAAACCTTCATGTAGTTTTTAAGGAGATGCATAATAGTCAGTTTAATATTTCGCATGACCCATAGTTTAATACAGGGTTTATTAAACTTTCTTAAACTTAAACCCCCTTGGGGGTCGCGAGACCTGCAGCAGGGGGTTGCAAAAAATTTTAGCAGTTTTAATATTCTTTAAGCTTATTACAATAATTTTACAATTACCAAATATTTTTACATAATGTATCTGAAAATAGAAGAAGATAAGACACTACAGACAAAGAAAAAAACGGAAACGTTTCGACGCATTCTTTTTATAATATAAACGCTCATTTTCCTTGCTTTGCACGTGACGCTGTCATTTCGTCTGCTACTTATTTAAAATTTTCCCATTGTTCTATATCTTAAAATTAGAAAGCAATGGCATAAAACTGCAATAGTATTGTAGGATTCTGTACTGTGTACTTTAAGTTACAGTTGAATGTGAAGAAACTTAAGAACTAGCAAGCGAATAATCGCTTGAGTTCGTGAGACAATAACCAAAACTTGAAAAGGGTTAAAGACCCTTTATTAAACAATTAAGGTTTAACAGAACTCAGTATTGGAGTTGTACAATAAAGCCGACACTCGGGCCTGAACTTAAGAGACTAAGAACTAAACTAAACTAATCTTAACTAAAAAGATAGAGCCGAAGCTGTCAAAAGTCTAATAGAGTTAGCCCCTTAACTCTGAACGGCGCAGCTATCAAAGGCCTAAACTACGGTTATAATAACTTAAGAGAGAGCAGCCTAAAAAGGCGGACGCGTGCTATATAGAATCTCTGGTTCTCTCTGAGTAAGACAGTAGAACTTCGCGGATAAATACCGCTCTTCCTTATTTGCATTTAAACGTGATTCTAAAACTACGTTCTTGCCGGATGTTATCAGTTGAATTTCAGAAATCATAGGAAAGGAAGTTTAACTCGAAATTTAAGTGTTAGATAAATTAATATAATCCTTACAGTATATTATAGTACAAGTGAAACACGCGTGTGTCGGATATGCGCAATACTTATGGAGTCCCACAAAATTTTGTAAATATCATGGGGTCCTGTGGGGTCGCGAAGAAATCTCAGTGATAAAAAGGGGTCGCGACTGAAAAAGTTTAAGAAACCCTGCTTTAATACATATTTTTGAAGGTAAGGTTTTCCATGCAGCAATAATAGTAAATCTGAATTTGTTAAAAGTAATACAAAAATAATTTACACATTGCGCATCTAAATAACGTGCAAATTAGATAGAACATTATTTACATATTCCAATGTTAATTAAAACGTAAAGCTACTTATGTTACAGAGACTATGTTTTAATGTAGTTTGTATAGAGATGCATAAAAGTCACTTTAATATTTCTCATGAACCACAGTTTAATACATTTTTTTGAATGGCGGTATTTCGAAGCCTAGCTTTTACAGCATTAAAAAGACAGTTTTCTCCTTCTCTGCGCACTTTATCTGACGACAAAATATTGAAAAAAAGTTCTATCTGAGTACAATTCTAAAACATTTCTTGAAATTCTAAAAAGAAAGCACTAGTTATAAGAAACATGCCATTCTACCGCCATGTTATTTCGTTCCGTTGTTATCCGTTTTTCACTCTTCAGGTCTGCATCCACATATATATATGTTCTACGGAAATGAGACCTTTTAGTGAAAGAAGAAAACGTTTACAAACTTTAAAATTGATTGTAAAAGAAACTTTGAATTAAATGATGCTTTTAATAGTGACAATTCTGTAGCAAATGATTCGACCATTAGATTAAAATTTAACTTATAATAACCTTGCCTTTAAATTACCTAAGTTTCACTTTCAAAGATGTCTTAAGCTCTTAATAAATGTAAGGAAACGATTTGGGAATAATAGGAAAATACAAATTGACCAAAAATACGAACCCTTCCTTGGAATTTCAAACAATCTCACTAAGAACCGTGCTTGCCCCGAGAAATTATTTCTCGAAACTTTATTTCAATTCTAGAGTATTTTCCTGAATCCTTTCAAAGCAGAAACATTAGATGAAGAAATTTGTCTCCCTAGGTTTTATTTTATACTGGTTCTCTGTTCAAAGAAAGAGTATTTTTTCCTAATGGCTTTCTCCCCTTTCAACCAAACCTCTCAGAAGAGCTGACGTGGACGATATGGTAGATTATTATATTCTACTCCCTTGACTGCTTTATCTCATTCCTCTGACCTCTCTTCTGTGGCAGGATTAGAGACCCAAACGGGCACTGAAGAGGGGGGGGAAGCAATAATTTTCGGATTTCAGCAGGAAGCTGTGTTGTGTTCGATGAATTTACATAGATTTCTGTCGGAGTAAATCGCTGTTTATGTGACAAGATGAAGTATACAATACTGCGCGAATGTTCGGTGACTATGCGCGTAAAGTACCAAGCTTTCATGACAACATAATTTCTTTGAGGAAAGCTTATGCATTTAAACTACAAATATTTGCTATATTTACCGCTAAAATAGACAAATAGTATCAACTATGGAAACTTTCATTACCATAGAATCAAAAGTAGTACTTGGAGTGGTTTTCATGTAGTCTGCATTCAGCTGAAGAGCAATCCTAACGAAACATGAAAATAATATATGCCATTCTAGATTTTGAATTTTTGTTGTTTGAAGATAAAGAATTAAGGACTTTTCTTTCCTAAGATATTACTCAGTGTTACGAAAAAAAATATATATAAAAATGAATAATTACTTCAAAGTATTCCGATTTTAACCGATACCTAAAGAGATGTTTTGAAGTTTAAGCTGTTTAAAGAGTTTTTTTCAGTAAGTAAACATTATCAATAGAGATGGCCCAGGGGGAAAACCGAATATTTTATAGGATATCAGATAAATATACATCGAAACTAAAAAGAGAACTTTCTATATCTTACGCGCCCACCAGCGGCAGAGCTTTGCTTCTCTTTCGGAGCAAATGTATTTCCGTTGCCTACAGAATATTTTCTAACATTCGTAATGTAAGAGGGAAAGTAAATATTTTACTTTAAAAACAGTATAGTAGTTTGGTAAGCTGATTAAGGTGAATCACTCCAAAGGCTATCTGCCTACGGGAAGGAATGTCTTCGTGGAGGAATTTCTGAGAGAAACCTGTTATATTATTTTTCTTATAGCGTGAAAATTTAAAATTGTTATCAAAACATTAATATTACTACCAGAAGAGCTATTAGTCTCGAAATGCACTCTATCAAATCACTTTTAAATTATTGCCAGCAAACGTTATCGCCATGTATCATTTTTAAAGAAATTAAATAATGAAGAAATTATACGTACGGATGTATGTATGTGCGTTTCTGTCATTGTAGAAAAATGGCAGATCCTAGAGCCTCCAGATTTTGAATACAAGTCGTCCTCTTCTCCAATATATGCACATGGAAGCCCAAATTTTAAATTTCCAATTTCTTTTTATCTATTTCATATTTTGTGCACATTTAATGAAATTTTGGTCAACTAACTCAGCGATTAGAAAACGAGCAGTGGTAGCACTGTTCAAAATAAAACATATTTATCGCCAGCGGAAGATTGTTGCCATTCGAAAAAAAAAATGTAAAATACTTATTTTTCAATTTTAATTCACAATATCGGCTATTTGTAAGCAATGCGTTGCTACTGCCGGATATAAAATGCTTTTATCTTCCACGCGCGAGATTGTTGTCATTCAGTAAAGCCTAAGTTATTTAACTTTCAAATTTAATCTGAAAGTTTACTGAGTTAAGAACTAAGCGATTTAAATACAATAAACATATTTCTTAAGAATATTCTCCTATATTTTAATATGATTGATTTAAATAAAAATGCATTAAAAATCACAAAGTTTACAGTTCGAAATAATAAATAATTTTTGTGAAATTACACTTTGGACTCATTATTGAATTATGATATAATTTTTCTTTTTTGTAATAACTATTTTGGGCGGCTGAACAAGCAAGCTGTTAGTTTCTAAAGAAATAATATAGCGAATTTAATAAACACAAAACGTTTATAATAAAGAGACAAAAAAACTTTTGTAAGTTTACTAAGAAACCTAAACAGTGCTGTGAACAATTTGGAAAAGACTGAAAGAATTAGAAAAATATTATGGCAATACTTAACATTGTATCGGAAATTCAAAACATATTCTGCTATGATGCTTTAAAAAATCTTGTGATTTTGCTGCTAAATTGTATGTTGTTTAATCGTGAAGAAAACGATGCTTAATAATAAGACTAAAAATTAGCTCTCAATACTCATCAAATATTAGATTTTTTTCATTTTTAGCACTTTCACTTAGTTTCAATTTTATGAAAAGTAGTTGATGAAAAACGCCTGTTTCTCCTGCTACAGAAAACTCACAAAATATATGTACGAAAATCAAAACATTAGAAGGTTAGAGAGTTCAAATAAGCTCCGGAAATATCGCTAATTTTTTGTTTCTAATAAAGTTCTCAATCAAATTATAAGGTTTTTTCCCCCGCCTTCTTGGAATGCCTTTGACGCGCATTTGAGAGGTTCGTGGTTCGAGTCCCGGCGAGGGCATTGCTCATTTTTCATCTGTCCTGCTTTGAAATAACCTAATGTCTCTACAGTGGCGCCCGAACTAAAAGGATGGTGGATGATGATTCTCCACTTTCAGGATTTGGCGATTGGGTCCCCTTATCCCCAGTCACCCTTTAAAAGGGAGAGTATGTAAGGTATTTCTTCAGCCTTCTTAACATGCCTTCGTAGTGTAGTGGTCAGCACCCTTGACGCGTATTAGAGAGGTCCGTGGTTGGGCAGTCCCGGCGAGGGCATTGCTCACTATTCATCTTTCCTACGTGGACATAACCTAAGGTCTCTACAAAATAAAATATACGTTTCAATAAAATGTAAGAACTGAAGATTTAAGTAAATTTAGTTCTTTCGTAATGAGCAGTAAACACGCAGATTGATCAAATTACTCAGAAACTTGCAAATTTGATCCCAATTATACTTTGTTTAATTCATTGTATTTAAATGTAATGTAATTTTAATATTTAATTTAATTTAATTTTTTCAATTATTTAATTTATTTAGATGTGATATATTTTTAATATTTAATTTTATCTTAAATTAATTATTTAATTTAAATTTTTATATTTTTTAATTTGTTAATTAACACGCAGTAATATACACACAAACGTTAATAGACGCCGCACAATCAGATATTCGGAAATACTTATTGCACAATGGGAAGGAGAATTTGTTACTCTAAAGCACCTCATATAAAATTTCGTTACAAATAAAATTTATGATTTGCTGAAACCGATACAGAAGATCAGATCATATTCTAGTTCGAGGAATGGCCTTATGATGGTGCATCTAAACAATATTTAGCCGAAGATTCAATTTTAAACTCATATACTAACTAGCGAAAGAATGATTATTCGGGACAGAGTAGCTATTGCTATCGAAAACCAATAGTTCGTTGTTTGTTCAGTTTCTTGTAGATGAGCAGACTGTTGTAATTGATTTCACAGTGCTCCTTGTGAGTAATACAAAAACAAGCTTGTTTCTCTTAACGAGTCATCCACAAAAGCTTCTGCTCCTTTAGAAATGTAGTCTCGAAAGCATAATCATAATTTACAAACTAAGTTTTTTCGCAGTGAAATAAAGAAAGAAGAGAAAAAGTTTTCCATTGTCTCTATTAATTCCAATGGCCTATGATAACACTACATAGATAGCATTAGAAGACGCAGAAAAAGTCGACTCTTAATGAATTTCTACTGGAGCAGAAATGCAACAAACAGCCTCCAATAACTGGATGTCAGAATACACTCCACTCTATCCGAGTGCCCAATAACTGGAAAGCAATCAATCACTTCCAGGCTTTCTCTCTTGTCAAGGTAGTAGATGCCTGAAAAAAAGAGGGGAGTTGCCTCCACTCACAAAAGGTATTATTCGATCGCAGTAACCGTTTAAAATGTAAAACTGATTCATGTTTTCGGATGAAGAATTTATTTGGGTGAAGTGATAGGTTGTAGCTCAGGTGTTTCTTATCTCTAGACCTTCAAGTATTCAGAAATTTATAACTCTGTCTAACAGTTTTGCAGCCATTGTCTCAGTTTTGAGAAAATTCACATCTAAGGGGATAAACTTTACATCTACGGGGATAATTATGACTTACTAAATTCGGTTAAAGTTAATTATATGTTAACCATTTAAAATGCCGCATGTGGGGAGAATCCATAGCTGAAATGCAATTTCATAAAACCGAAACATAATCTCTTTCTCTTTGCATATAACGATGCACCGAAAGCGTTGCTAATTTTCAGTTGAAATATTATAATCTCTCTCTTTTTAGATATTTTTACATAAATAATATAATTAATAATTTAGATATTGATTTTATGTATATATAAAGATGTAGCAACAAACATGGCCATGCTTAATACTATATTTTATTGTTGATAAAACAGTGTCTTGACTTAAAACAAATGTTAGTGGTGTTCCACTTTACACTTACTGGCTAATTTGTTTTTCAGTTCATAAAATTTATCACTACTAATGATTGAAGTGTTATATAGTATTTGGGCCATTAACGCTACGTGAAGATCACTTGAAAAGAATTACTACTGACATGACATAAAGTTCAGTAAATTTGTTTTTAGAACAGAAAGAGAAAATCACCAAATTAAGATTAGAATTTTGAATTACATATTTTTATCTGCTGATTATAAAGGCAGATAGCTAGATCGATCGATCAAAGGATAAATGGACAGACAGAGGGGGGAACTCTAAAAAATATAATCAAAGAGAACTGAATAAAATAGTAAAAATTTAAATAATAAATTGCTTTAGAATAATGCTATACATCGGTAAAGATGACTGGATATGCACCAGTAAAGGTGACCAAATATACATCAGTAAAGAACAAATTACGAATTCATATCGTATGGTTGAAAGAATCGATTTAATAACCAAATAATAAAACTGCTTTCAACTAGAAATTCATTTCAGTTATAAAAGGGGCAAAATGCAATCTTGAAGATTGATAAAAAGATATATAATAAATATACGAATAAGGGAAATAAATTTCTCCGGACAAAAATAAAAGCAAAGAACGGTTTTATTTCATTAATTAATTATTAATAGAGATTAATAAAGTAGAAAATGCTAGATGCGATTAAAATTGTATAATAAAGGGGAATTATACCATTAACTGGGCCCCAAAGGAAACATTCAACTGGTATAAGAGCAAAAACTTTCCATTGGTCTCTATCTTTCCTCCATCTGTTACAAAATTTTTTTTGAGTCGCATATTGTTATGCATCCATTCGAAACTCACTAAAATAATATTTCAATCCGTCTTTTGTGCGAACGCTTTATCGCAATACTTGTTTTTATCTTGTTTTAAGTCATATGCTCTTAAGAATTTTGTACATATGTAAATAATGTTTTAGTGAAATTATATGTAAATTGTGGTTACCTATTGTATAATGTAACATGAAAGAGCTTTCCGCAAAAACAGGGTTATTGGAGAAAATCCGTTCAATATTGAGGTATATGACTCTCTCGCCAAATTGGCGAGGTAGCACCAAGCTGGCGATGGTTGATTTTAACGACTAATTTTTATTTTATTGTTATTTATGCTCACATCTCTGACAAGAACATCAGCCCTAGCCCACGAAATTCCTCGCGGCAAGGAGCGCTCAAGATGCGCCTTTCGTTGGCAACAGCCTTGAGCACTTTACAGGTGACAGTGCGATTTTTGGTCAGCTAATTTTTGTTGTCAGCTTTGACAAGAAACCGCGAAAGGTCGCCAGATGTAGCGACCTTTTGAAGAAATAATTGCTCTATTCCTATGTAACTTTGAATAGTTCGTTTCCTATGTAACTGTCACTGTGTATGCCTTCCAGCAATTTCGAGATATCGAAGGTAACGGGAATTTCTCGGTGGACGAGAAAAACTGTGTAAGACCAGGGACAGCTTCAGTTTAATCTAATTCAGAGTTTAGCTAATAGTATTGAGCATAATGAGAGATCACTGTGCGAGTTTACGCATTTAAGGCATTTTATATTTCCTTGTGTTTAACATTCTTTGTAATTAGAAGTGGTAACTACTAATTATGCTCCTTCATATTGAAAAGTATGTAAAAGAAATTTTCTGAAACTTGTTTTCTGGAACCTTTGTGAAATGTTTCAGAAAACGTTCGCCGTTTATGAATCTGTTAAGTCATTAGTTTTTTTTATGCTGGAGAAATGAAAAACGTACAATGCCTTCGCCGGGACTCAAACTCCTGACTTCACGAATATGCGTCGAGTGTGCTTCTAGCTAGATCACGAAGGCATGAAGAAAGGAGAGAGAAAGTATCTTATAAATCTATTGGGGAACACATCGTACAGGTAGTACGTTTCTTGTTTATGTATTGCAAATTATTGTTTGTGTAAAGTAAATCTCGATTCTAATAAACTTGAATCGAACATATCTTGATAAAATATTCTAAAAGTCGAAACGTCTAAGGAATATCCAAATTTTTAGCCAAGTAAGTCGGGATTTACAGACATTTATAAATATGCTGAAAATGTCTTCGCATTCCGGTACACTAGGTCTTACAAATAAGTCATCTCGACACAACATGACCTAAAAATTTAAAACCTAGCAGGCAAATACTGTTTCACACAGGTATCTCGCGCTTTGCTGCAAAGTAAATATTTCCATACATTTTGAATTACGGTTATATAAATTTATCTCCTTTTATGTGTCTGAGGTCACTAAATATTAGAGTATCAGTATGTTAATGGTCCGTGAATATTTCTCCATACCACGGCATATCTGTAGGTAGAAGCCCTAAAAAAAATAAAAAAGAATGCCCTTGTTGGAAACTAGGGAATAATTAAAGTAAAATAAAAGATGGAATAGAGGCAATAACCCGCTTGAAAGAATGATCTTATTGTGGTTGAATGGTTCAGAGCAGGTGAGCCGGAGAACTTCCGAAATTGTTAATTGAGGATGCGAAGCTTTCCCGTAGAACTCTCTGGGACCACCGCGGGCAAGGCAATCTAGCCTTTATTAGTCAAGCACTTTTATTTCTTTTCCCTTTGCGTGTGCCCATGAAAAATGGCCCAGAGATAACTATGAAAATCAGAAGAAATATTGCTGTCTAATGCTTTAATACTAAGTGCTTATGCTTTTATAGAAATAAATTTGGATGTCAAAAGCTATTTAAACTAAAACCCCTTATGCACATCACATGCAAAACAATCACGTGAATCCCAAATAAGGAGAAAACTAAGGATCGTAGGTATAGGGGGATACCATGGTCTCATGGATATTCGGAAAAATCTACTTCAAACCAGCTCATAAACGGGGAAGGCTGCTACATTCCAGACGATCTCTCAAAAAAGGTATGAATTTTCAACATCCTTCGCCAAGAACGAAACAAGCAAAAACGTGTGCTTTCTTATATTTACACCCTTTTCATTTTCAATCTTTTAATGCCAGCCATACCCCCCCCCGAAAAAAAAACAGGCAACCTTTTTCCCGCTAAAATCTCCTGCTAGGGAATGAGAGGCGAAAATAATAAAACATCTGTCAAGTTTGCAGCTTCGAAGCTTCATACAGTGTCAAAAATTTGATTTATATGTAATGAAAAGAAGAAAAAGACGGAGCAGTGCTGAAGCGTAATACCTTCGATCCATATTGAAGAAGAAGAATTCTGATTACATCGTATGCTAATATGTTGACTTCGTAATATCTAAGAAATTTAGCAGTGGCTGGAATTTGAATTCAATTTTTATTTGCAATTGACATTTTCATTTGGCACAGTCGTTATAGCAGTTCATTTGGCACTCTAGTCGTGCCTATTCAAGAACATTTACGTTTTTGATATTATTGCGATAGGAAGCGAGTACAACGGAACAGCGTCCAAGTAACTCATAAGTTCAAGCTGAAAGTGGCTTATTTATCCAGTATGGCAGGCTGTTAAGAGAAAAGTTTTAGTTTAGGTTAGAAAAGTTTGTGTTCCCTAGAGTTACGTCATCAGCGTTCAGCAGGCCATACAAGATGGAAAGATCTAGAAATGACGCAATTCAGAGAAGTTTTAAAACAGAGATTTTTAAAACAGAGAGGAAGAATTAAAGGGTTACCATTAGTTTTTTATTTATATATTTTTTATCTTACATATATGTATATATATAAACATGAAAGAATTTTAAATCAGTTGTAGAGTTATTAGGTTATATGAAGAATCCATGTCAAGAAACTGAAGAAATGTCAATGCCGTTGTCGGCTCGGGATTCGAGAACGGACTTCACGATTCCCAGCCAGATGCGCTACCCAGTTACACCAGGATGGAACGCAGGATGGAGGAAGAAAATATCTTATATATATTAAATGACGACTGGGGATGAAGATGCTGAAAATGCCGGACGAAATATTGTTCATCGCCTTTTAGTTCGAAAGCCACTTATAGAGTCTTTCTTATAATTTTTCATCACCAGAAATCTAAAGAAATAAGCAGTTTTCTCTCCGGGACTCGAACACTGGTACTCCCAACTGTCAGCCGGATATTCTATCCAGTTAACACCACAAAAGAACGCAGAAACGAGAGAGAAAATGCTCTATAAACGTTTAGAATGTTGGATTGTGCTATATCAACACATCATAAAAATGGCACTGGGCGAAACGTATCCGGGCTCTCCGTATGAAAGGGTTCTTGAATTTTGAACCGAACTGACAGGCTAGAGGTTGTAGACTGTTCTACATTAAAAAAACCTAAAAGCATTCTAATGGATATCAGAATTAATTATTACAGTTATATGCTTTAATTTGTTATTTCTTTTCGATAATAAATGTAAGAAAACTACTATCTGACCAGTTTAGTTTGCGACATAAGTCCGAACTCTGAGTTGAAATTCGGGTATTGTATTTTCTTATACAAATAATTGACATCTGCCATACATTTGAAATAGTGTGTTACACAGGGTTAAATTCTTATGAATAAAAACATATGTAAATTATGTGTTTAGGGATATTTTTCCGTAAGTTTGTAGAATCATTCGGTTTGTCGAAGCAGAAAACATGAAAAATATGCATTGCCGTCACGAAAATTCAAAGTCCACACTTCTTGATGTTACCTGGCTGTCTTTCCAATTACACTACGAAAGCAGTCAGTAAGAAGGGAGAAAATACCTCACATTCTCACTCCGTAAACTTTTCTGGGGGCTGGGACATGTATGTGCTCCACGTAGTCACTACATTAAATAATACTAAAATAATTTAGCTTACTGTGAAGATTTAAAATTCGCTAATTAATGCGGAGGAGGAAATTGCAGACCCTGTTCATCTGTTCCTTCTGATTAAAAAGTTGACTAATATTTTATGTACTGAATATATGTCTTCAATACATAAAATATTAGACCCTATATCTCAAGATAAAAGGACAAGTGGGGAGACAGGAATTTATGCCCCAAATAATAGTGGTAACGAATTATTGTCTACCACATTTTTAGATAGGGCACCAATGCAAAGTTTTTAGGTTTGTCAAAGCAGGAAACATGAAAACTGTGCAGTGCCTTCTCTGGGATTTGACTTCCAACCCTCCCGAAGCTAGACGGACGTGTTTTCAATTACATCAAGAATGCTCGTGGGAAGGAGAATGAAAATGCCTTACAAGCTAACAAATCACCATTTAAAACAATCTGAAAATGCTTTCTCATATTCAGGCAGTTAAATGCAGAAGGATTATAACTAAGACTATTTAGGATAATGAAATAGAAAAGCTCAAAATTCAAACTTACTTTTCCCCTAAACGTGTTCATTAATTCTCATCTAGGAAAAAGGTAAATTTAAAATAGAGTTCTTGAAGCAAACGATAAAGTTACATGTTAAAAATAATGCGCATATTCGTGCCCTTGATATCCAATAAAGTGAGATTAGAAGCACCTCAGTTTCAGTACATATGGGTTCGATACAAAGTTTGTAATAAGAACCACTATTCTTCAGAAAATCTTCCCTCGTGGTATCAGGCGGATAGATCAATGCTCTAATTACTAAAGCAGCCAATCGACGCCACGAAACAGCAGTCACTGGTCGCGCAGATAACTGCTTTTCTGGTAATCACACGCTCCGTAAGATTTCCCGAAGCACGTGCTTGGCATAGTGCGTGACTCTTCTTCGGAGATGAGTTCTTTTTTAAGGGATTAGATCACGTGATCATCTGTTCCGGAGATACAGACGACGAAAGAGCGTAACAGCGGATTTAGAAGGATGAATGTATTTATTTATATTTTTCTTTTCTTTTTCCCAATTTCTTATAAAGTTCTAAGCCTTTGTCTTCCTTTCCATCCAGGAGTTCGTAATCTTTTCATCATCACGCGAGTAGAGCTGTCCGATGACTTTTTTTCGAATTAGTTTCGGTATTTTCGTTGAAATTCGTTCATAGATTCGCAGCACGAAGTGTATTAGGAGAAAATGAAATACATTGGGAGAAAAATACTTATTTCACCAATGTTTAGGCATTTTTTCCCTTAGGAAAATATAAATCTTTAAATATTTTGATCTATTCCTTTTTTTTTTATCGCTGTAATGTGATTAAGGATAAAATGTCATCAGCGAATGTGACATATCTAAAATGGAGCTCGGAATGCTTTTTCTTGAATGATGATGTTTTACGGGTGATACAGGCAAGATATGATGAGGAAGGTGATATTGTGTTAAGTATAAATAAAAGAACGTTTGACGTGTTTTCTGATACGCTGCCATTGATGTATTGCTTTATAGTCCCTTTGCATTAAAATTGAGCCACGTTTTGAACGAATCGTCAGAACATTGGATAAACTGGAATCTAAGATTTTGGATTACGTTTGATTTTATTTACGTTTGAGTTTTCCTTCATTGTTAATCTGATTTACATAGATTATGCTATGCAGCAATGGCAGAAAATGTATAACTTCAGTAAACGTTATTTTTTCTTCCTCATTTTGTCTCAAAAAGAATGTTTTTACTGCTCGTTAATGACTAAGATTTCCTCAGTGTTTTGTTCTTTGGCTTTCCTCTGGACAGAATTTGCAAATTGATCTGATGTTTTATATAATTATAATCCGCTCTTAAAAGTGTTGAACACGTTAGTAAATCTTCTATTTACATTTAAGCTTATAAAATTAACAAAAATGTATAATATCATAAAAATGGTAATTAATGTTCACTTAGTTTTGTGTACCTGGTCAGTTAACCGTGCAGCTTCACATACTCTTATCATATTCTGAGCGTTGCGCATGTTCTGAACTCTGTTTATACTGTGAATAATAAGGGCAATGAGTGCTATAAAAAGTCTGGCAAAGCAAAGACTATAAAGATTCATGAAAACAACATGACAAAAAAATCCATGCTTTTTAATGAAAAATAATTCAGATCTAAGATGCTTTCTAAAGGAAAAATTAGCAATATTCTTTTGGATATTAATTTGAAGCATGAACATACAGATAAAAGACTAATGTGTTCTTGAAATTATAACTCAAAGATTTTTTTAGAATTTCAGGAGACAGATACCAAATCACATGCATACAAGATCACATTTACAATGCCTAGTCGCATTAAAAATGAAGCATTTTTCATTTATCATTTTCACTTATTCTTCTTTTCAAATGCTTACCTTTTCTGACTGTTGTTTAAATAGGAATAATTCAACATAAGGACTTTTTATGTAGTTACACATGAATCGATATGAATGCAACGCATTTCATTCTTTGAAGTCTTACATATTATTTTAAATTTTTCATTAACAAATGCTATGTTTTGTGCCATGAATACCTTTAAGAGTAACCACATTGAAATTTGTAAATGTTTTAGAATCTTTCGGAAAATAAAAGGATCAAAATTGCATTATTATTTGAACTGGTTGAAAGTTCGGTTAATTATTTATTGAAAATTAATGACACCAATTAAATAAATAACAAACATTACTATCACTATTACTAGTAAAAATTACAGCATCGCTCGGGAAATAATTAGGGCTATTTAACGAAGGTCTATTCGATTAATGAATTGGATTTTACACCTTTAGTTTTAATTCGAAGAGAAGTACATTCTGTTCCATAGTATAAGAGCTCTATCATTTCTATTGTAACATTTATTGCAAAACTTGGTTTTAATTTGGCATTGAAAGCAATTCTTTTTGCTTTAAAATTAACAATATTATTCTGTTGTTAAAAAAAGGATGCTAATTTTTACTAATCTTAAAGCTTAACCAGGTAGAATATGAATGTTTTTAAAATGCTTTGAAAAGATACAAAATTTGGATAACGCTTTCCCTCTTCCTGAAACAATATATTGTTACTAATGTTTGGGAAAATAGGTTCAAACAATGTTAGAATTTAAATTCTTTAAATACAAACAAACACCAAGAAACAAAATTGAAAATAACAATTATACACAGGGTTCAAAAGAAAGTCCGTATGTAACAGTATTATTTCACAAGAAATGGTCCCTCCTTATACATGTTACATCTGTCTTTAGTAAAATGGACATTCTCAGTGGAATAAAAAGAACTGCAGTAATCCCTAGGAGAAAATTAAGAATTTATTAAATCTAACACTGTAACAATGTGAAGTAGAAGAAAATAAATATTTTTCAACGTTTTGTCTAAGGTCTATGGAGTAGCATTCAGAAATATAATAACATGTAATAATTATCAGTTACATAGCTTTCGTTATAAATCTGTTAGAAAATTAATTTTTCTTGACCCAACCATGGTTAACATAAAATAGTTGCTTTATTTAATGATTTCTGCCATATGACACAAATACGTTATTTCAAAAATTTCTCAAACGTACTTATTCAAAATTTCTCACATGCACTGAAACATTAAATCACATCCCTCACTCCATTCCAAAATAAAGCAATAACTCGAGACAGAAACTTCGGAGTCATTAGAGCATCCTAGCAGATACAGCTAACAACGCCCTCGATCAGCAGATTAGATCTGCTAAACGAGGGCTTTATTAGTTGCCTAAGAGATAAAGCAAAGTCATGTCCTAGCTAGAGTGGAGGAAGAGTGAGCAGTTCGCCCTGAAGGGTATATTTTTTGTAGTGGCCATTTTTCGTGTGAGCCATATTACATAGGTGAATTACATGAATCTTCGGAGGCAAAATACTAATTGAAATTAATTGAATTACCAGCCCAGTTCATTATCGTTATCTGTCTAATGGATATTCTTTTTAGAAAACTAAGATTCTCTGCTAGTAGCTTAAAAATGGAAACTGGCTCATATTCACGTTACACTCATATTCTAAAGAGACAGTGGCTCGTTTTCACGTGATGCATGTGTGAATACAATGTTTATTACTATATTTGCTTTAAAGCATGCAGTTACTAATCATGTGTATTCAATACGGAATAAACTGGTGATTGTTGAGCATTATTTGTTGACATAGCTCATAGAAATTAGAGGCCTACCAACGTCCGAGCGGTGACTACTAGTTTTCGGCCGAGACACCGAAAATTAGTAGTCAGGTGCATGATTCCAACAAGCTGGCTACATTTGTCTGTTTTCTTGGTGTTCCCCATGTGTAACTTGAACACGACACCTTTCCTTGGAAAGTCCTCCACATAGTCTTTCCTTTGGGCAGATAGACCTCGAGTACTTCGTAATGGTAAAAAAGGAAGAACCTCAGAAATTAGGCGATTCTATGCTACTCATATATATAGATTACATCAGCTAAAGATTAGGAACTTGATAGCTGCCCTATTTTCTGGTTATGGGACGCTACAATTGTCTTTATTCTGTCCGAAATGTTCAGATCTGTAGGTGAAGATAAGATGTAGAGTTTGGGATTCTACATTTGGGGGAATTGCATATAACTCTGTAGAATGCATATAACCTTTATAACCCTGTTGAATAAATTTCTTAATATTTAAGGAATACATATACGATTTCTTGTTGAAAGCAATACAAAACTTTTAATGAGCAGTCAAAAACCGTTTTACTGCAGAGTTCTTAATCCTTTATTCTGTGTAGTTTTAGTGTATCTTGAAATTTAAAAAGAGATAAGGAACACAAAAGCAATCATTTGTCAAAACGTTGATTAATGGATCTAGCAATTAAGACGCTATTCTTTTCTTTATTTAATTCTATGAATTTTTTTCTTATTGTCTTCATTTGAAGAGTTCAAGATTATGCACCAATGCATTTATAACCTCTTGTCTCAAACTGGAGAGTATTTCTATTCATTAGCTAGCGGTCAATGACTTCAAGAGAGAATATTTCGCTTAAACTAAATCAATGGCATTTTCTGTATTTTAGGACGATTCTTAAATAGCAGTGTAAGTAGCATTGGTATGAACCGTTATCATGTCAACCTAGTATCTATAGTCAAAGATGAAAGCACTTTATCAAAAAGCAGTGCTTTAATCTTTTTTTTTTAACATATTTGGTGCTCTACTAAATTGGAAACGAAGAGCTGATGGTATGAAAATTATTATCGATTTCCGGTTTAAAAAACTACATAAGCTATAAGCTGACTGTATTTGAAGAAAGGAATATCTAATGCTGTACTATCATAGCATAAAATATGCATAATTGTTTGACTCACTGCAATGTTTCACTAAAAATGCAGAACTATTTCCTAGTTTATTTGAGAAAACACTTATATAATTTTAAATATAATAAATAATATAAATTTTAAAATTTAAATGTCTTAATTTTTAAAGAAAATTAATTTAAAATAGGTAAAAGACCAAATTATGTTAGAAATGCTATCATTAAAGCGTGATTTACTAACATGATTTTAAAATATTTACAATAAGCAAGAGCTCTCCAATTAATCAGTACAACAACAGCAACTGATTTTTACTAAACTGATTTTTCTATGAAACATTCAATTTTTTTCAAGTCAGATTTTGCACTTATCATATTCAATTTTTTTCAATATTGTTTCTCATCTAAGATGTCATTATGCTAATATGTATTTGTTAATTTTCTTTCCATTTCCAATAAAGACATTACGTTTAGTGCTTGCGCTTAGTGATGCTGTGCGCCACAGATTTCATTGTTATAAGTTTTAATTAAACACATGCTAAAGCAAATCTGATTGGAAACTTAACGATCCAAAAGTTTGCGATGTTTATAAAGTTTAATTCCTAAAATCAAACAAAGAATTTTCTTTCCTTGATTTTGTTAACCCCTCCCCCCCAAAAAAGAGAGAACTTTATTGAAACATTTTTCCAGTTAACTGGAATAAATTAAATAAGTATTAAAACTTTTTTGATGCAGAGTTATCTCATCAAATATTTGGTAAATATTGCTTGCATCTCAATAAATTTTCTCTTATTTTATTCTGAATGAGCATCATGTAGATTTTTAGGGTGGCTTTCGTTAATGAACCAGTTATTATAATTTCAGTCTTTACTGTAAGTTCGCTTCTCCGTATTTGTTTCTATAATGCAAATTAGTTGTGAGTATTTCAGCTGAGGGTTTTTATGATTTAGAGAGTGTTTTTCGCTTTTATGCTCTACCTGTTCCTTCCAGCTCTAACAGCTGTAATTATTCGTCTCTGATGTCCTCTAGCCATCGATACTTTCGGCTGATTTCTAAAGCGCCGGTAGAGTTACTGATGCAGCTTCTAATTTAGTATTTAATTGTATTTGACTACTGCAGTAGTAGAAGATATGGTAGTTAACTACTGTTCAACGTTTAACTTAAACTTGCATCACCACAAGTTCTGGTTATTGTAGCATCAGCGTGTGCTCTCATGTTCCGAGTAGTGTTTAAATTAAAATCTTCTTATAACCTCCTTAAGACTTTGTCGTTTTTCTCAGACATAGCGATAATGCGCTTCACGACTGTTAGAGCTATAGGACTAAAATTAGCACAAACAGATCAAGTATAACCATATAAGTGGTCTGAATAAATTACGGACAGTTATATAGTGCTCAATGACACTTATGTAGTTAATTATACAGTCCTTAACAAATTACGGACCGTGTCGCAAGGACAAGCAAATCTAGTCTGTGCCTCCTCTCCAAGACAGGGGGTGGGGAAATCCAGAAGAAGACTTTGCTAAACTTTGGAGTATCTTAGACACTTTGCTAAACGTCGATGAAATCTGTAATTATTTCGATGGTATAAGCTCCGTAAGGACATTTTGGTAACAACAATACACTCAGTTTTTAATTTACCCAGTTGCAGACTTGCAAAAGGTTAACATAGCTACAGCTGTACTTAGAAGATAGGTGCTGAGCTGGAACAAAGGCGTTGGTTACATTTTTGTTGGTGAATTGAGAACTATAAGTTTGAAGTACATAAAACCGTTTTTATTAAAGCATTCCCCGTGGTGAAAGATAAGACGAAACAGAAAGTTTTGATAGATGCCATACTAAAGCTGAAGAGTTAACAGAGTTTATTTTGAGAAAAATACAAGTCATGAGCTTATTGTGTGAGAAGAGGTCCGATGCGAAGTTTATCCAAATAATATATCTCAGGTTTTTGTTTCAGATTCCGGATTTTGCCGAATTACTATACCCGGGTACGTTACAGCAATTATTCGAATTAGAGATGAAGGAGAGTGCCAGTGAATACACGTACAGCGGAATATGAGCAGAGGTCAAGCGGATATTTTCGTAGATCTGTAACAGAAGGTAGCTAAAATGTGACAACAGTAGACGTTTAGATATCCAAAAGAAATTTTAACCCATTAATGGGATCACGAAATAAATCGCACAACAGGAAACTGAGAGAGGATACTAAGACTAGGCATGAATGCTGAAATACGAAGCGTACTGTCGCCCTCGAAAAACAAAAATCCCTCTCGTATTCAATTAAAAAGTTTTTACATGGCGATAAAACATTATTCTTCCCAGTTAATGAAATTCTTTTAACTAGTATACTACCAGATGCGCTATTGGATATCGTGGCACAAAAAAATCGTTTTGGCGGAAACTACTAGGTACAATCTTTGACTACCGTCAATGTTTAATTTAAATTTGGCTGTTCTATTTATTTGCATCTTCACTTGTGGTTATTGTACCACAAGAATGGGTTTTTATATTTCTAGTTCTTTTTAAATAAAAAAGATTGTTATAAGCTTTTTAAGACTTTGTCGTTTACATCAGGCATATCCATAACTTGTTTTACGTCTGTTTGGGCTAAATTTTCAGATTAAAAAATTGATTAAAAAACAGAGTTACTAATAACTGATTTAATGTATCTGACTTTATAAGCATTTCATTAATTTTTCAGAAATATTTGAATAGAATTCCAGCATAAATAGCATGATTTAACAATTTTTCGATAAAGAAAAATTCATGAAATTAAACCTAGCCAATATTTAGAGATATGAAAAATTATACAGAATGCGTACATACATTTTTCAAGTTGATAGAGTTTTGTTATTCGATACATATTCATCGGCTCTTTAAAATATCACTACTTTACAAAGAAATTTTACATAAAGTGTAAATAAAAAAAACTCTCAGTTTTATTTTTGATGAATACCGGGGAAGATATAAAAGAGTGCGTGAAAAGATCCCGAACATTTTTACATTGCAATCATTCATTCGCTGAACGGAATACTGGAAGAAATTGTTCCATTTTTGAAATGGGGTGAAAGAAATGGCGATATACGAGACACAATATCGTTATTGAAAAAATGTCTTGCAGAGATTTTTTAGTTTGTCGTGTGACATCTTCCATCTGGGCTGCAATTACTCAAGAATTTTTCTTGTGTTACGTTGAGCGCAACGGAAATAAAGAGATTGATTGTGATGAACATGAGGTCTTTTCTACATTTAAAATGAGTGATCTCTTTTAGTTTATTTAAAAAAAAATATTTAGAAAACAAAGTTTTGACAAAATTATGTTATTTGATAAAATACTGTTTATGTAAATTAATAATTAAGTGTAAAATGACCAGAAAGGAATTAAAAAAGAAATTAATAAGGTATCTTTGGTAGTTTTGACGCTTGATAATTTATTATTATGAAATATATTTTGAAATATTTCAGCTACGTTATTATTAAGGTTATAAAATAATCAAAATTTTGTATTTTAATTTTAGTCTACTTATGCTTCGGCTCTCAGCAGTAGCGCATTGAAGCGAAAATGGGCAAATGTCCTTTCTATTTCAGCTGTTGTGCGTATTCATCAGCAGAAAACTATGTTTTGCAAAATTGAAGTTATGTCTATCCATCCAGCTTCTACGACAATATTTCGAGGTTGTTCCAGAGCTGAAAAACCAAGGTCCGAATCCTTAGCAAGGAATATATTGAATTGTCGATTCGGAGGGAAGGAAATGTTTATAATCGGCCAATTATAGTGCTTCGAGAGAAAAGGTTTATCTGTTCTTGAGAAGAAGTTTTGAAGAGGTAGACATAAAGAATGAACTATGATTCCATCCTCAGATATATTTCCTATAAAAATTGAGACAGAGCTGGACAAAGTCGTACTGTTGCCAATGTCCAAGACCTGTCACAAGTATTGATGCATCACACTACCCATCATACTATTGACACTAAAACTTCAATTTCAGGCAGTACTTGAAATTGGAATCAAGTATCTATTTAAGCAAATTACTCAAGTAAAACACATACATTTCATTAGTCACTAAGAAATTATGGTGTTATATCTAATGCGAGCCATAAGAAAAAATCTGCTAGGATATTATATTTCTATATCATAACTATATAGTATTTTATTTTTCTGTTTTACACTGAGGTGAAATAATCTCTGAAGCGTGGATTTTGAATAAACTATAAAGCTCGAATCCTCAAGGACATGTATTTCATCCCACTGAGTTTTTACTATAAATAAAAGATGCTTGCTTTCAAGTGAATATTTTCCACTCAGATAATTCAAAATACGTTTCCCTGAGGAATAAATAACTTTGTTTTTCAGTATTCAGGATGCTTAAAAAGTATTGCATGATTAAATATGATTTGAACGGTTAATCGTACGCCGATGTAGTTTTCTCAGCTTGACAAGCTGTGAAATTTACCTGTGTATGTGAAAATCCGACAGCGGAAGCACCAAGCGGGGTTATCCTAGCTTGTTAAGCTGAAAAACAACAAACTTCATAAAACGAGTTTCAGTGTTTAAAAAAATACGTATTCTTAACATTGAGAGAATTAACTTAATAAACAAAACTTACATCATACTTTACTAATTAACTAATTATAGTGTTTTAATCTAATCAATTTGTAGGAATTATTTTAATTTTCTAATGGTTATTTTTCAATTTTAAAACTCTTTCTTTTAAATTCTTATTTTCCAAATACAACTCTCAGCCAGAACGAGATTTCGGTATTGCGTTTTATGTAAATGAAGTAGAACCAGTATTTATTGGAAAAATTCAGTTACTTCAGTAGAAGAGCGCAAAAGTTCTTAGTAGAGCAGGTTTCGCCTTCGGGCCACGTCGTTGCTTTAAGCCTATCTTACTAGGAACGGCTGTTGTCTTACGTATCTGTTAGTATTCGCCGGTGAGGTTTAATTAAGGGCCAACTCGGATAGTTATCTCTGTACAGCTTCGGCTAAAGTTTAGCTAGTTAGAACTGGTTTAGTTCCTTATTCTCTATCTTAAGCTCAAATGGCTTTCCTTTAACCCCTTGACGGGATGTCTGCAGTATTTGCTTCAGTGAATAAAAGATTAGAACTACATCAAGAAAGGTTAAAAAATTAGAAGAAAAGTTAAAATCTTTTAACCCAAAGAAGGGTTAAAAGATTCTTTATATTAAAAGAATCTTTTAACCCTTCTTTGGTCTTATATTTTATAGTTGTAAGAAGAAGTGCGAATAGTCACTAGACACTTCACTGCATTTCTAGTAGCCATTGCACGTCAATTAACAAGAAGTTTATAAATTATTTAAAAATAAATTAATTCATTAGAAGCTGCGATAGGCATATTAACTGCACTTTAATATAATTTCTGATAATTTAACTGAAAATATGATTCACATAATTTTTTTAAACTGTAGAAGAATCTTGCATTTCTACTGAGAATTATAATTCAAATAATATGTTTTTTGTGCACTTCACCTGCAGTTGTTGTGCTACCTTCAATTATGCATAAATTAGCGCTTAAAGATATATTATAGATTATACAATTACATTATTTCGAAGCAGGAGAGGGGAAAATGAGCAATGCCCTCCCCGGGACTCGAACCACGGACCTCTCGAATAAGCGTAGAGTGTGCTGACCATTACACCACAAAGGCATGCAAAGAATGCACGTGAAATACCTTACATACTCCATCTTTCAAAGGGCGATTGTGGTTTTAGAGGAACCAAACAGCAACTCCCGGTGGTGAAGAATCATCACTCATCACCTTTTAGTTCGGGCGCCATTGTAGAGACATTAGGTTATTTCAAAGCAGGACAGATGAAAAATGAGCAATGTCCTCGCCAGGACTCGAACCATGGACCTCTCAAATACGCCCCATGTGTGCTGACCATTACACTACGAAGCATGATAAGAAGGCGGGAGAAATACCTTATAACTTACCGGATTAAACTTGCCAAGATTCGTTAGAAATTATATATGTACACACAAATCAAGATGTCCCATTTCAGTTTTATATCACATTATGCATCAAAGATGGAGTGTGTAAGCCGCTGAACAGTGATGGTTCGACTCTTGCTCCTAATGCCAGCAAACGGTTATTCCGCATTTTCTCGTTATGTATCAATAGTTCCGCATCAATACTTCTTTCTTCTTAGGAAGGAAGCCCTCGTGTGCTTTACCATATTAAAAACATCTACTTCGTTTTGAAAATTTCGCATATTTTTATACGATTGTTATTGTATTTACAGAAATATTTTACCTAAAATATTTGTGTTTTAAATGTTCCATTTGATGACCCCTATACTTCACTATCTTTCTACACCATGATTTTCACGACAATAAAGCTTTTTATAAAGCTTTTTTTTAGTAGCGGAAGAGGAATTTTATCCCAATCCTCATGAACATCTTTTCCAAAGTCCAAGGAGGGTTGTAGGTCGACGTCTGGACAATTCGCTTTTAAAAGTAAAAAGGGCAAAACTCCGTGGATGATAAATCAGCAAATTTAGTAGAGATTATAAGTGAAGGGTCTGGTCCTTGATACAGCTTTCTTGTTTCATTTTACCAGGAAATTAACAGTGGATTTTGATGTGCGGCTGCTCGCTTTCTCTTGATGTAGTTCTACTGATTGATATCACTGTGGGTGAAAAAATGTTATTTCATATTAGAAAATTCGGTAAATAATGTCATCGTGATAATATGCGGAGTTGACCTTAATAGTTTTCTGCACTCTCTTTAATTTTTAATTCTCCTTATATCAAAAACTAGTAACAACCATGAATCCCTTTGAAAAACATTCTTTAGAATCGCTAAAACTGTGTTCTAAGAATTTTTTTCCTTCTCCTTGATTTTAATAAATGAATCCCTCTTTGTTGAGTTCATTTAACTATGCAAGATTCATCTATTGTGACAATAGTTTTCTTTTTTTATCGGAATAATTGTTTCTCATTGAGAATTCTGGAGCGTGTTCTAATTTCGGCGAAATGTCATGGAGATCTAGGATGCACATCACGTTTTTTCGCCTTTTTAAGATTCAAATCAACATTAATCACTTTTTTTACAGTTGATACTGGGCATTTTAATAGTTTTGCAACTCTCCTTTAACCTCGAAGATTTTCTTTTGACATTAAGTTCTTACCTTTGCAACATTCGAAACATTACGTTTTTTCCTTGGGTGTCTATTTTGAGCAATTTTTCTCCTTGAAGCAAACTTTGACTTATTTTTCCCTTTCTTATTGACAATATTAACTATTGTTGCTTTAGATACCGAAAACTGATGGCTTTCATAGCATTTTTTAATAACTAAATGCTAATAATTTTATTCGGAAAGAGCACAGACACAGCCTTCCGTCTATTTCGTTTTTAAAAGCGCCATTTTGGATTAAAAAAAACTTGCCAAATAACAAACGATAATTTGTAGTTTCAAGAATATAGATGCAGTTAAAAATATTTTTTCCAAGCAGACGACTTTTTATAGGAAATAAAAGCCGTCTAAAACATGTGCGAATAGCCTCTGTATTTATTCGGTTAATATTTGAAAATTGTGTCGTCTGTTTAACATTTAATATTCTATGTATAGAATAAGCATATGATAGATTATTTTTAAATATATCTATTCTTAAATTGTCTAGTACCACAAAAATGTTTTGCAGCCATTTGCAGTTTAAGTGAAAGTAGTTCACAAAAATGATTTTTTTTGTATAGTTAATTAATATTTCCTTAAATTAATTAAAAATAGTAATGAACTGCTACCTTCTCTACTTAATAAGATTTTATTGACATCTTTCAACAGATATTTATTTCTTCTGGAAAAGTCACTTTTCTTTCTTTGCCAAAAAGATTCTCCATTCAACTCACTCTCCTTTGTGGCTAGCAGCTGAATGCCTTGTAAAGAACAAAATCAATAGTTAAGATCTTTTTGCCGAAACTTTTCCATTTCGATTTTCCAGCTTTATATTTTCAAGAACAGTGTTCTCCATGAATTGAATTTCTTCGAGCTGATTTTTTTGAACTAATGCATGTCAAGTGATTCAAATGCATTGCATAAAAATTGTTTATTCTACAGCTTATCTCGTTAAAAATTCATAGAATTTGAAGCGATTTTGTAAGAAAGTGGCGAACATTTGTGCATTTTTAACGAAAAGGCTTTCTTCATCGACATGATTGAGTAGATAAAGAAAATTACAAATATGTTTACATCTCGATATTACATCATTACTGAAACTGACTAAGGGTGGTATATAAAAAGCGATGGTTTCTAGAGTGGAGAAAAGACAATGGGAATTGATTTTTAGATTTCTCTTTGAATTCAGAATTTCGTCTAAAGAAGGGGGAAAAACGGTTTATTTTTCCACGTATCATTTTAAATTTATTTGGAATAGATATCTCTCCGAGTTTGAAAAGAAATTTGAAGCATCGATGAATTTTGCTTATTTTAACCATCTGATTAATAATGCTACCAAGTCACTGAAGTTAGAAGAGTGAGTTCTAGTTTCATTCTATACCAATTTCAGTGACATAAAATAAATTGTAAAAACACTATTTTAAGAGCTCAGTACTACGTCTTAGCGAAAGTAACTTTCTATACGTTAATTTTCGCAAACATTAATTATCTATTCTTTTTTAATAGCTATATAACTTTTTAAATGCACATTATAAATACGAGAGATTTCTACCAGACGAAAAAAACACTTATTTAGAGTTAAATCTACCGAAGCTTTACAAAAAAGTTAAAGCATTTTTCTATAAGCAAAATGAAGGCGTCAGGGATCATAACAAAATTTTAAAATATAGAACATTCGTGTTTTTAGTTAAGGTAAATTTCAACCAAGTAGCAAAGGATAATATACTAATTTTTGAAATACTGAAGTAACAAGACTCAGCGTAAGCTACATAGATTTGCAGCATTAGTTTCAAGGGTTTGGATAAAAGATTTGAAGGTATATATCCGCTTCTTCAGCTACACGAGTGAAAAAGATGAAGGAGAAGTCTGTGTTCATGCGAAAACAATAAATCATAAAAACAAAGCTAAGGGTGCCATTCTCTAGAGGAAAGATGAAAACAACTATGGAAGCGCTTGCCTTTCCTTTCTGTCATTCCTGTAGCTGAAGAAGATTTTTAAAAGCTTATGATGATTCTTCGTGCTTCACTATCTCTACCACTTATTCTTCTTCGTATTATTTTATTTAAATAATGTACAAATTATTTCTGTTAGTAAGCAGCTTTTTGTTTAACGTATTCATATTAAAAGTAATAATTGTTATTTACAGCATTTACTTGCGTATTCCTCCTCTTTTTTTTTTACTAATTTTATCGTACGAAAATAAAGGGGAAAATTATGCGAATAACTAAACTTCAAAAGGACCCGGTTACTATACGCAGGTAATAAATGGAAAATATTAATGGTTAAACTACTAGTAACTACACTGCTGGCCATTAAAATTGCAACACCATGTAAACCATAAATATTGCAACACAATAAATATATTTTTTGTACATAAACAGTACGGCATGAAGATAAATGATTAAATTTGTAAGCAGTTTAGGATTTACAGGAGTGCGAAATTAGTAGAAGCAGCTGATACCCTTTCATATAAAACGACCCTTACCTGGTTAGGCATGGGGTCGAACTGAGCTTGGATATTAGAAACGGGCAACTCATTCCATGCTCCTTCAAGTCTATGCCACATTTCATCAACCGTATTAGCTGGAGAAGGGTGGTGGGCGAGTCTTTCAGCAGCTCATGCCCAGATGTTTTCAATGGGTTACAGATCTGGAGACTGTGTTGGCCAGAGCAGCAATCAAATACCCTATGCATCGAGGAAGGTCAGAACACGACGTGCAACATGTGGTCTTGCATTAATTTGTTGGAAGATAGCGTTTAGCGGGCCTCGAAGTTAGGGCATAACCACTGGGCCTAAGATGTCAGAGATGTACCGATCTGCGTTCAAATTACCGTCGATCAAAGCTAGAGATATGCGTGTTTTACACCCAATGGCTGCCCAAACCATTACGACAAGTGTCGGGCCCCTATGACGATATCAAATGCAAGCAGGCGACTTGCGGTCTCTTTGGAGCCTCCAGGCAAGTATACGGGCATCAGAATACGGCAGGAAGAAACGGGACGCGTCTGAAAAGACAATGTTGTGCCACTCCGGTATCCAGCTTTGTCGTTCCGCACATCACAGTTGCCGTCTCTCTCTATGCTGCATTATAGAGGGAAGCCGAAGTAATGGTCGTCGCAATGATAGTCCACGCGGTTGCAAACGTCGACGAATCGTACGAACGGATACTAGGCGTGCTGCAAACATGCACATTTCCTGACTGATGATGCAGCTGTGTCCTAACTGTTGATGTGTCCGTGATGTGGTTGTACGGTTTTGCAGGACTGGCCGCATAATATGTCTGTTCTCTCGGGCGTTAGTCATAGGAAAGCGTTGAGATCTTGCACGCCGTTCAACATGACCCTCAGCAACTCATTGATTCCATATTCGCATGAGAGTGGTTGGATGTTAACCAATGCAACGGGCGATGTCACAAAACGATGATCCACACTCATTCACACTCTCAATATGCAACGATCATACACCTATCGCATTCCAACATTTGCTGGTAAGCATTTCTTCTTATTATTCGAGACATAACAGAATATTCTGAGGAAAATCTGACTTTACAAAGTGCTTTCGGATTGAGAAATGTACTACACTACTTCTCTTTTATGCAGATCTTCAAATGTCGTTTCTCCCTCCTGCATCGTTTAAATGAGCTGAAATACTTTTGCATATCCCAACCTCTCATTCCTTTCATGTGATTTTGACGTTCGTCAGATCATTCCTTAATCGTGCTGGAATTTTAATGGCCAGCAGTGTATCACACTATTATTATTTATTTAAGAGAAATGTACATTCCAATAAGAATACATAGTAATAATAACTATAACTAATAAGATATCTTCATTTCTGTTTTCCTGTATCTCGAAGCAAGCCCGCTTTAATTGCCCACTTCTTTATATAAGTCCCAAATCATTTAATTCTCTTGGATATGTTTGCAGCTTGCAAATCAGCGCCATCGTTACCGTCTCATTATCGCCGTCATCTCCAGTCTGTCTTTTCACATGCAATGATTTTCAGAATCATCAAATATATTACATATCCCCGTTTTCTTGAGAGTCCATACTAGTATTGCTTCAACGGTTAGAGCTCATGCACAAAGAAAATCCACAGCAAAATCAATTAGTAAGACGAATACGAGCAGACGAACTTATTTTAAACTTTTGGCCTTGAGGAAACCTCAAGCCCAAAGGTCAAGGCCTTTATTAGTCTCCTCAAGGCCCTCAAGGCCTTGAGAAGACTAATAAAGTTTGTAGAAACTTGTTCTAAAGCTCTAAAGAAATAAAACACGCGAGAGGTAAATGTATGAGTAATTACTATATTTCTAATAATCTCCTAATTTACAGTATGAAAGCGATTTCCTGGCTGAATGTTTTTTTCCACATTCATTGATTCATTGACCAGCTTCCATCATTTCCTGGCCAGCTTCCTTCTTTCCTTGAACGGCTTTCATGTTTTCTTTAACGAATTCCTGTCCCGCTTTCATCTCTTTAACAGAAACTTTCATTTCTTCTTTAAATGCAGCAAAGGCTGCCATGAATTACCTTGAATGATCTTTTATCGCTTTTGTGACTGTCATTCAAATCCCACTTCTGCACCAGAAATTGTTGTGTGCGTACGAGTTCGTTATGAATTGAATGCACAAGTCCGATAAAAAAGAAATAAAAATTATTATTATCACAACAAACAAAATAAAATTCTTAAATTTCCACAGATATTCGTACAATATCCCAATATTTCACAGTAGTTATCATTTAAAGTACTAAAAACGGTCAACAGAACTAATTTAAAATAGAGAAAGGAAATCCGATTTCACCGCGAATTCGCTACAGTAAGCAACAACAGTTTCCTAAACAAACTCATACACAACTGAGATGAGATGTCCTTTCTCTGGCTTTTAGTTTTTAATTAGCACGGGTATAGTCTGGTATTGTCTCGATTTTTTCCGAAAAGCAAAAGCGTACAATTACCAGATATCTATTTATTAACGCGCGTTATCCTGTATTTTTAAAATTTTTTTCGGTGTAGTTTTCTCTTCAAATAAATCGCTAATTCGAGTGCAACATTGCACGGGGAAATGAAACAATTTAATAACAGTTCTATTAAAAATAGAAAACTAAATGAATCAATACAAAACCGTAACAGTATGAATAATGTATGCTTAATAAAGCTAAAGAGGCTAAAAGAAATGAGTTAGCATGAGTAAGTGCGACAAGAGAGTGGTAGACTGCGAGGTAAGCAAGAGTTTACATAAACCTTAACAAACACTTCTAGGTGACCGTTTAAAAATACTATTTGAACTCTTTCGCATTTCTTTAAGTATGAGTGCTATCTAAATTATGTCCTCTGAAAAGCGGACAGAGGGTTTTGCATTCTTTAGGTCTTTTTAAAGATATAAGACATTATTTACAAAAGTCACTGAATTTTTTTCATTACCATACATATCTTAAGTAATGGTAAATTCGTCAGAACTTACAGTTATTCTTTTTCATACAAATATAAAAACTTTTTCTGTATTTTGCTGAAATAATCTATTTTTCTTATCGATATAAGGGAATCAAACTTTCAGCCCCTTCAAGTTCGTTATAGCGTGTTTCAACTGCATATAGTATTTTTGTTTTATCTTCAACACATGTGTAAAATATCCTTTGGATATATATATACATGCAGCATATGAGCCACGGGAAACTGTGAATAAGAAGAAGAGTATGCGGAGTTAGTTTAACTTCCGCATCTTTTAGTCACTGAGCATGTTACGGACGAAGTATAGCATGCCTTCAATATTCAGATATTTTCCATGAATGGCCGCAGTATACTCAGAGAGTTATTTGACGGGATATGCAATATTATACATGGAGGAAGCAGCTGGTTTTCGCATGAACTTGCCTTTGATGTTCAACAATCCGTAACTCGAAAACGCATTTTCTGCTTTATGCTCGCAATGTGTGTTTTGCTTGCCTTCGTGCAAAGAATGCACAGCCAGAGTTTGCTGACTTTATTTTGAGACACTTTATACATTACGCAAGCTTTTGCATCAGCTTATTATTAGTATTCAGTATCTCTAAGCTTACCATAATATGTTTTCCTCAAACCGGGACAATTTTGAGAAAAATCTCGCAACAAAAAATAGATCAGAGTAAGTAAGTACCCACGGTTGAGAAGGCTAAATAAAGAAATTGTTAACAAAAAGCAGCAATGAGTTAAAAATTTTAATAACTGAATATACCATATTATTAAGAAGTTATTAATAGTTATCACTGGTGTAAACGTTACTTGTAAATTCTTTGTTATTTTTAATGGCATCAAAAATTCATTTGTTTCATAGCCATTTGTTTCATTCAGTCTTGAAAAATAGGGTTATTATTTCTACAAGTATTCTAAGGGATAATCTTAAAGAATACCTCCAATAAAAAACATGTATAAAACAATTACACATTAATACTTATAGAATAAAAGAGGACAGCTATAAAAATTAAGTGTGAGTAATATTTTTATTTAATGCATTTGAAAATAGTTTTCCCATCTCGAAGCATGTCAATACCATCTCCCGACTTCTCTACTTATATTTAGGAAATCTTTATACTCGTTATGAAAAAATTAAATTATAAGAAGTTTAAAATTAACCGGGATATTTAATTTCAAAATTTGAATTTTTTTATGTTGTTTTCGACTTGTCTTGAAGGCTCAGTTAACTAAGTTAGAATTATTCGAGGAAATAAAATTTAAATGTAGAGCAGGGAAAAAATGTGCGTAATTTAATAGGCCGTAGAGAGCAGTCATGTGGATTCCAACTCATATTTTTTACCTTTATGAACAACGATGTTTTTTTAAAATAATACATGACACTGTTAATATTAAAATAAAATGTAAACTCTTTAAAGCTTAGGTAATACGAAGGTGTTTATATAAATACAGGATGATAAGAAAATGGAAGCAGATTTTACTTGCTTGTCAAATTGTAATTACTTGTTCTGATTGTAAGCTGTGCTCCTCGTTTTCGAGTTTAGCAGAATAGACTCATTGTGACATTTTTCTGGAATATTCGTCAAAGGTGGTGGATATATAGTACATATGAGCTTCCCCATCTACCATCACACAGGACTCCTAAGAACGAATTATTAATATAGGGTAATCCATAGCTGTTGTCAGCCAGAATGAGTGTAGCTCGAAATTGAAATATGTTTAATGCATATCGACATGCTAACTCATGCATATTAGAGTGTTTAGTATTAGAGATATAACAAGGTTTTATATCTTAACCTCTCAAGTAATGGATAAAAAGGTTCTGTACTTAAAACATAATAATTTTGCATGCAAGTGAAATCTGTTAAAAGCTTGTATTTACTGTCTTGGGACATATGTATATTTATATATACTGATATGCAGAGTACACTTAATACATAATAAACATAGAAAAAATATATATGATGTAGCATCTTGTAAATCAGAATAATATCTCTCCACCCCAAAAATATCCAATAAAAAAGCAAACAAAAACTATTATACTGCATCTATGTACATTTTTATACTATGCTGCGCATATGCTGCCATGATCAGTTTAATGGTTATCTTTGGTAGCTATCTTATCTTTGGGCCTGGGTTCGAATCCCAAGGAAGACTTCGATGTACAGACATGGGAGCACTTATAATACTCAACGAGATGAAATTCCTCTCGGTTAGTTTGCTGGTAGAAGGAGAAAAGGGGAGCTCCAATTTCCCCGGGATTCCTTTTCAAAACTGACACGAAATCAGGCAAAGTCTTACTGTCACCTATGAAGTGTCTAAGACTCACTCCAGGGACAGACGCATCCTAACCACAATAAAATTCGAGGACTTGATCGGATATTTTTTTTTTTTTTTTTTTGTCGAGAAGGGAGATAAATCACAAAACTTTGCATAAAAACAATAAGAAATTACATGAAAGAGTGGTTAGTATTGCATCAAATGCGTTTCTGCTGATTTACTGACTATTTCACGTTTATAAAAATGATTGCACAACAGGGTATTTATCTTCAAGTAGCATGAAATTATATTCTAGCTGTCGCATAAATAGATATAGTTTATATTAATACGTATGAAATAGTTTACATCAGAGTTTCTTAAACTGTGGGTCGCGACCCAAATTGGGGTCGTGCAACAGCGGGTCGACAAAAATTCAGCAATTTTGATATTTCTTATTTTAATAATTTTGTAATTATAAAATATTTTTACATAATGTATCTGAAAATGGATAAAGATAAAACGATACAAACAAAGAAAAAAACCAAAACGTTTCGACGCATTTTTTTATAATTTAAACGTTCATTTTACTTTAAAAATTAAGGTCAATGCCCTAAAACTGCAATAATGTATTTCAGTACAAGTGAAGAAACTGATAGTTTCATTCACGGCATGCGTCGGATGTACTCCAAAAAGTTTAAGAAACCCTGGTTTGCATAAATACTTTTAAATTAGCTTGTTTTGGTATTTGATGATCGTAAACAGATAAACTTGGCAACGAAAACTTTTTCCAGGGTTTGCTTACTCTAAAGCTCTACTTGCAGTAAAGCATTTTCATTTTACTCCGTATAAACCATCGTAATTTAAAAATACTTGGAAGAAATTTGTGCAAATTATCAATCTAAGAACATTTTTAAAAGTATGTATTCTAAAACCAATATGTAAAAATGTATTATATTATTATACCCGAAATTCTTGGGATAGGAATTCTAGACGTTAATTCGTAAAAGTTTTACAAAATATAAAATAGATAATAAAACAAATTCTAAATTCAAAATGCGGGCTTCCAGATGGTGATTTTTGAGTGTATGATTACGTTATTAAAAATTTGATAGCTCTAGGTACCGCCGTTTTTTCACAATGCGAGAAACATACCTACATTCATGCACATTCACATTTATTTAATTACTTTTAAAATAATACAAGAGCGATAATATTTGGTAGCAACTATCTGAAAGGATATTCGCCCTTTTGCAATGATTCAACTCGAAATCCCGTTTCGAGAGTAATAGCAGTTCTGAGCTAACGCTCTTTTGGGCTAAAAACAAGTTATGGCTAAAAGGATTGAATGCAAAGTATCCAATGTAATATTGAAAATGTAAGACAAGAAATGAAAGGAGTTGGAATATATTTCTATGACAGAATTTTTAGATGTATTTTGATAAGAAAATAAACCTCATTTCAAATTTTTGAAACTATATTTGCTTACTTTTCGGAGCTTATCATTTTCCAGGGGCAAGTATAAAATATTATACTAATGAGTAATAAATAATTTATTATTTTGCAACTAATATTTCTTAGTTGTCTCCATTACGATCTAAAGCATGACTGTATTTAATCAAAATTGCCTTATTTCTAATACCTTTGTGGATCATTATTATTTTCATAAAGTCATATATTAAACTATATATCACAAACATCTGGCTGAGATCTTAAGCCCCGTTTTGTATCTTAAACAAATAAAATTAATTAAACAAAATATTGATACATAAAATCATAAAACTATTTAGCCTAAATTGTTCATAAAGAATTTTAGGATCTCAAAGGCATTTCATACGTTTAGATTAAAAGCACAGTTATATTCCCATGATATAACACAATTAAGCAAATTCCTTTTGTTTTTACTCTTTTATTCAGAATTTTAATTTGTATTTTATTGCTTTTAACTTACACGTAACTATTTGATGAACAGCTTTCTCAAAAGGTTTTAATGAAAGTTAAAAATTTAAATTCTTTTAAATAACTTTTAATTCTTGTAACCTTTTAAATTCTTGTAACTAGTTAAAGAATCAGCATTCTAGTTGTCTGGCTCATTTTATTTGTAAAATTGTAATCCCCTTTAGTCTTAATCCCTTTGTAAAACTCATATGAGAACCAGCTTCCTTTTTAAAGTTATTTAGAAGAATTTTTTTTTTTTTTATTACAGCAAAGCACTCGAGGGCTATCTGCTTAAGGGTAGGGATGTCTCCATGGAGGACATTCTAATGGCAACTGGCTCGTATACACTTTACACATGGGGAAAGCCAGCCACGAAACAGCTCATGCAGCCAGGCCTTTTGCGGAATTCGAGCCTCGCACCGAGACAACAGTTTTCCGCGACTCTATCACTCAGCCACTTGCAGGACTTTAGAAGATTGTACTCGAGAAAATGAGCAGAAAATAAATATGCTAACAGGATAACATTGGAAAGTTTCAAAACCACAGGATGTTTATATGCGTATTTAAAAGTCTTTAAAGCTAAGAAAAATCAGGGCTAAATATTTCACAGAAAGTCGTGTGTATAAGATTTAAAAAAATAGGTTTTTCGGGAAGACACTTGAAAAGTCATTTATTGATTTCATATATGAATTTCTTCATTATTTGTCAGATCTAGATAAAACCACAGTCGTTTTTCATTTCTTTATTTAGTTGGAAAATTTTCTTAGTTAGAGTTAAAGTTGCGAATTACAGGTGCTAAGTCCACACTGCTTAGGAAAGCATTATTTCTAATAATACTGACGCATACATTTTGTTTTGTTGGTACAATAAACACTGAGTTAGATCTGGTTGAATGCCAGAATCGATATTCTCACTAATTTTAAGTTGAGAAGAAGAAGCAGTCATACGAGAAAACACAGCTCTGTTATAAGAATAATATAAAAATAAGAATAATGATAAGTTATAAGAATATACGAATAACAGAATATATATATATATGGATCTTTGGATATAGAATTATTAGAAACAATAATGCTATAAGAATCTTTAGATATTGCATATAGAAAGGAGTAGTATATTTGAAAATTTTTGGCTTTATAACAGGTAAGAGCGTTAAAGGTTTTGGTGTACGCTGAAAGTCGTACTATGCACCTCAGTATACTTTGTACATCGAGGTTGAAACTGCATAATTTAAGTGCATAGATAAATAATGGGAGTAACTGGAAATAGTGGCCATTAGATCATAATGATATTCGGTTTAGACTTCTAAACAGGTATGAGATAAAGACTATTAAGGTAAACATATATGTGTTTTATCGTTCTTCCGTTTCAATGTGAAAGGGTTTTTCCAGTGTTCCTTTACTGGATTTTTTAGAATTTAGTTAATTAGTTAATAAGGATTTTTTAGAATTTTTAGAATTTAGTTAACTGCAATATAATATTCAGTAAAGTAAGCTGCAGGAGGATTTTTGATTAAAGCTACTTAATAAATTTCTACTAATTAAATTTCGTTTGGAAAGGGATAAAAGTAATTCTATGGTTATCGCGCATGAAATTTAATAAATGTCGTCAATTTAAGCACAAAGGAACATAACAAGTATCATTTATAAAGGTTACAAATGAACTAAATTAATATAAAAATATAAAAGTAAATACTGAGATAAGGGGAATGCGCCTTTTATATAGTGTAATTAGTTGGGTTTTACGGCACAATCCTCCTCCTGGAAACTATTATTGTACTCCAAACATCATTATAATATGGATAAAGTTTCAAGATTAACTAAGGATGTTCCCAAATAAAATTTTATAAAAGAAATAGAAGTTGACCATTATTAAACCTTGCATATTCAGAGCCGTCTGCAGTTCGCATTCGCAGCAAGTAGATTGTCATTAGTAAGAAAGGAAGATGGGACATGGGAAGGACAGTTCTTAAAAATTTAAGTCTTCAGAATTTCATTGAAGAAATTATTTGGCTCTTTTGCTAAGAAATGACAATTTTTATAAAATTAAAAAGGCCTCCCAGACGGTAAAGTGTTTAGTGACACTGACTAGAGGGCCGGGTTCGAATCCCAGAAGAAAGCGTGGATGTATTGTCCGTCCCTTTCATAGGAGGCAACGGTGACCCACCTATAAAGTGCCTCAATAAAGAGACCACTGCTTCTGGCCTTAGTAGTGGCGAGTATTTATAAACTTACATCCCGTAATTGGAAATAATAAATAAAATTAAAAATAAAAAAAACCACGGCGCTCATATCATAAAAACTGCAAAAGGAAGACAAACTTTGAGACGTAGTTACTAACAACGCTGTAATCGAAGAGTAAAAGCAAACATTTCTTACAATTTTTCTGGTTATTCATCCTTATATCCATTTTCATGTTGTCTTTACTCTGTTCAACGCACATGGCCCACTACCAACGACTTTATAAACTCTCCTTCCCCTCCCCCCCGCGGGATCCTGCTTCTGTGTCCCAATGTCTCCCGATCTTAAAGTGAGTGATAATTCAATCTTTAAACCAAGCTACAGACGACTGCAAGTATGCTCAGTTAAATTATTGTGATCTTTTACTGTTTGTTCACCAGGATTAATAAGATTACCTAAAAATGTACAAATAACTTTTTTCTTCAACTGGGTTATTAATCTCGAAGGGCATTTAAAAAGTATTGCAGAATATGCTAAGCGGTGTACTGAAGGTGAAAAAAATAATTTTTGCAAGGGAAAAGATTACAACGCCTGTAGGAGAAATATGATTTTTTTAAAAGAAATATCACTTGTATTGACAGAAGAATCCTCGGAGAGCTCTTGATGAAAATTGCACTGGAAACCTAGAATTCAGTGGCTATTGCTCTTATTCCATTAAATAAATTATTCAATTAATTAATTCTTGTAAAAGGGATTAATTAAAAGCATATGTTCGAATAAATTATCGTTTATAAGAGCGATAATTTGTAATGCATAACTACGTTACACATAGAATTTTTTATTGAGTTGTTATGTAATTAAATGCTTTTTCCCTGTATCTTCGTATTAATAAACTCCTTTTAGTTGTTTAAAAGATTCTTCCCGAAACTTATTTTTTGAACCCACCCCACTAGTTACGAAGAATAAATAAACAGATGATTGAAAAAATTTCTATAATTTTAATTTTTGCAATAAGTTTCCATTTTCACAATTGATCGGAAAGACTAAGCAGATTATTACAAGAGTGCATTGTATGGGATTGCATGATTATGGCAAAGCACACTGGGAAAATCTACTCAGGGAAAATATACCTTCGCAAAGAACATCTCAAAACCTACAACATACAGCAAAAGCATTATGACTTAATAATTTATTTCATTTCTTGTACTTATCTTCACAATTATTTCCTTGGTCTTGAGAATAAAATCACTGAACGCCGGTAGTTCCGACCTGGGTTCGATTCCAGGCGAACGGGCTGGCTGCATAGTCGTTTTCGTGCTTTTACCCATGTATAATGCGTTATATGAGCCAATTTCCCTTAGAAAATTCTCCTCGAAGGTATCTATTCCTTTAGACAGGTAGTCCTAGTGTACTGTGCCGTAATCTGAATAAACCGGACCAAATAACCCTCGTTTTGAGAAGACTAAACGGCAGTTAGCTGCATAGCAATTTTAGTACTATTTCTACATGTGTGACTTGAATAAGAGATAGTAATTCCTTAAAATGACCTCCTCTTCTCTTACGAAAATAGCTCTTGGTTGCTTCGCTATAATTAAAATAAACCAAATTTAATTTGGACGGTTCTTTGACAAACTTATGAGTAAACGTTGTTAGTGCCAAAATAGATAAAATTAAAAAATACGTTTAATTCTGGAACTCGGAACTTGATTTCAGAGCAGTTTTGTAGTTTCTGAATCTAAGGAATTTTTCTGCTAAAGTTTTTTAAACCAACAAAACGTATTTATTTATTTTCTCGCATTTTTATTAATTAATTTTTATTAAAGCTAAATATTTTTTTCTTCAAAAGAACTTTTTATTCGTGATCTGTCGAGAATTTTTAGAGAATGTAAGATTTTAGGTTATTTTGCCATGTTGTTTCGCCATGGGATTTTCATGCGTTTTATTAAAATTTTATTTAGACATTTGCGCTTTGTGGCACCCATTACGCAGCTGTACTTCTTATGATACATCAGCTGTATAGTTATTTATTTGAAGTTAGAGTAAGATCTTTTAAATATTCTTCTGAGTTTATAATTAATATACTAGTAGTCTAAGATGGGGGTGATACGTCAATTACTATCTACAAGAACTGGATTTTAGCTTTGTAATTCCTAGCTTCCCATTTAAGTAAACGAATTCCCAAAGTTTGCAGTGTAACATTTTTACTTGCTTGTGCGAAGTAAAGAAAACATTGTAACCGCCAAAAATTTGGGATATCATATTTGAATAGAAATATCCATTTTGACTGTTCCCGAATCTCTTTGAAAAAATTTTGTTTTGAGTTATGTCTCTACGTACGCGCAGCACATAGGACTCATTTTTTCCAAAACGAACTGTAAAATAGATTAAAAATGGATTTTTCGTGACGTCTGTACGTACATTTATATATATATATATATATATCGCGTAACTTAAAAACGTTCTTAAAACGTTTGGTGTTCGCTAATTTGAGCAAAAGAGTAAGAGGATGAAATAATAGAAATAAAAATGATAATTAGAGGTAGAACGTTGAAATTTTTTATTAGGTACTGCTATAACATCTAACTGTGCACTCCTTTTTATTGCAATTAGCAGTATTAGTCATATACATCCAATTACAGAAGTCTTTTACTTGACAAAAGTAATCACGTTTTTGCAATATCAAACTTAAAAAATATAATATTCGACTAGCAACGAAATCTAACTTTTGATGTATTCTCCGGTTTCCTATACTTATATTTGAGAAAGTTTTACGCTTGTTATGAAAAAAAAAATAAAATAAGAAGTTTGGCTTCAGTACGACAAAAATCAGAGCAAGGCAACGATATTCCTGCAAGATTGCGCCTGTTGTTGGCAAGAGCCTTGGTCATCATACATGTGACAGTATGATTTTGCTAATTTTCACCCTCAGTTCTAAAGAAGAGCTTCCGGGAGGGATGAGTTCGAGGTTCATCCATCCCTCTTCCGCTACCACAACCTCTCGATAGGGATTTCCACTCGCTACATATTTTGAGTACCCCCACTCCGCGCTGCCAATATACATTTATAAACATCCATGCTTTCTCCGGGTTTCGAGCCCGGGCCCTTCGGTACGACAGTCAGCGTCGCTAACTACTATGCCGGTTAAGCGGTAGGCTTTTCTTTATTTGATAAGTGCACATGTTGCTGTGCGGCCTAAATTTACGAGGAAGCAATACTCATGTTCAATTTATCTTGTGAATTTAAAATTGTATTCCGACTATTTTGTAATCTACTTATGTCCTACATCATTATTTTAATTAAATACTGGATGCAGGGCGTACTGTGGGATTGCACTGTACTGTGGCGTACTGTGGGATGTACCATAATAGGCAAACTCTAGACCTTTTGGAAAGCTTCATTCTATGTAAATTCCTATAAAACTTGCAATTTCCCCCCTTTTTTAAGAGTTAGTTTGGGAAGGCATTACCAGTTGACCTATGGTATATCACTGGTGTCCCCCATACTTTTTCCTTTACCTATAGTTTGGCTTTGCCATTTTTAAGAGCTCAATTTAATTGTAATTTAACTATAAGGTATCTAACGTTTTTAATTTCTGAAAGACTGCTTAAACCATAACCATTTAGCTTAAAATTGATTAGGATGTTACATTAAAATCTTCAGAAGAAGATCAAGTTACAGCCTCTGTTTATCTCATGTCTTTTATATCCTTTTAATTAAAAAAAATTCTAGGTTTTGAAACTTAAATGTCAAATTCTGCGAAGTGTTAGATTGTAATCTAAAGTTTACAAATGGTAACTTTTTTATATTCCTTAATACCACAACCTCTCCCTTTCCTAATTTTGGAGTCAGGCCTAGGATATTACGTAATAGCAAAATAAGATATTATAATGGAAAGAAGTAATACACAACATTATAAGAGTTTTTTATCCATTACGTTAAAGATAGAAAGTTGACGAAATTTAAATTATGTAATTACATTAGGCTTTACAATTGCCTGGTCTCTTGCAATATTTTGCTGCAGTGAAAAATGACAAAAATCATGAGACTTAAGCTAGGAAAAACTCCCAGATTTGTCAGTTTGCCAAAATATCTGTATTAAAATTACTCAAAATATCTGTATTAAAAATTACGAAGTATATCTTAAACACTTATTTCCTCGAAAAAATTCCAGAAAGGAATAAGCATGATTTAATTCTCAATAATAAATGAAGGCGTTATCTTTGTTATTGCGAAGCTACGTTTCTCTAGATTGGCAACAAATCCACTAGTCTGCTGTTTCAAATAAAGACAAGCAATGACCACCATCAAAAAAATTATTAGGCTTAGCGGCACTTAAACAACTTAATTATTTAAAAATTATTGATAATTCCAAAAGTATTGCATACAAATTTACTAAAGGCATTAAAACCTTTACGAGGTGCACATCTACATGTTATAGTAGGCCATATACAAAATTTCAACGTTCTGAGGCTACTCGTTTTTGAGTTATGCGAGATACGTACGTACGTACATACGTTCGTACAGACGCCACGAAAAATTCTCTTTAGAATTCATTTAAAGCAGTTTTATAATTTTTTTGGAGGAAAAGAGTCTGTACTTAGGTACAGATATCACGTAAAAACATCGTTAAATTGCATTCGAAAGCGGTCAAAATGGATATTTTCGTTGAAATATGCTGCCTGAAACTTTTCGCGATTACAATACTTCCTTTTTACTTCGTACAAGGAAGTAAAAATAGCCCATCTTTAAAAATTTCCAATAGACAGTCTCGCGCGCTGAAGATAAGACTTTTTTTTTTTTTTCCCCGGTCACTGTTGCCATTGCTCGCTTTAAAATCGTTGAGGTTGTAAATAAAAATTGTTCTTTTACGAAAAAATTTATAAAATACGAAATAGATTATAACGTTGCGCGCCTCCAACTTGCACGCAACCAAGAGGTGACTGTGAAAGCTGTATAAAAGATAGAGCCTTGTGAAGGGTTTAAGTCCCTTTTTATTCAACGTAATAAATTACAATTGCGTGCTCTTGACGCTCACAGACTGTGCCAACTTGGCAGTCAAATAAAAATAATAACCTGAAAAGAAACTAAAGACAAGATTCTAACTACGAGGCTCTCTAAAATAACTAACTCACCGCGTTTTACAATACCGCTGCTAATTCAGCAGACTTGAAGCTCACTGGAACGATTACCACTACTTCCCGCCAAGCACATAGGCCGCAACGCGGGGTTCTTCAATTCTCGCTAACTAAAATGAAATTAAATATCAATTTCAGTCAATGTACTGCTGAAACATTTAGTGAAAAATTGCGTGCACTTAGTTTATAGGGAAAATAATTTTTCGTAAATTGAGATATGAAGTAAGCAAACTGATCTTTCTTAAAATAGTTTTCCCTGTTTATTTTGTCTCATGTATTAAGTTTCAAAATTCTGCTTTAATGGTTTTTATAAATCAATAAAAATGTTCGAAACCACTCGATGGGAAATGTTGTAATAAAATCTCGCGGCAAACTTTGTAACCATCAGTTGCAATTTTCACCAAGATTTTGAATTAGGTTTTTAAATTTCTTCTTTAGATGTTAATGTGTAAATTACTTTTTTCTAATTACCTTTCTTTCCCAAAATATGAAAATCGGGTTTTCAACCACAAAAGTTATTAATCTTCTTAAGGCTTCACCTCAGAAGCAGTCTAACGGAGATCGACGCAAAAGGAAATCTGGCATACTGACTCACAAAACTGTAAAAGAAGCATTGGAAAATATGAAAAGGTTGGTAATAATAAACGAAAAGAGAAGAGAAAGATGAAAGAAAAGATGGGTTTAAAAAAGAAATCCATACAGAAAAAGAAGAGTTAAATTGGTGAAAATGAGGATTTTTAATTCAAATACGGATCTGAAACAGGGAATTGTTTTGATTGCGAAGTCGCTTACAACAGCTCTAATAAAAGAGAATGGGGACAGGTTTAAAAGGGTTAAAATTTTGATGAAAACTCGCTTTTATGTTGATTAGTTAATAATTGTATCTTTGTTTTACTCTACACCAATGGATATTATTCGGTGTGACTATATAAAATAATAATAATAAATGAATGTGTTTTTTTAAATATGTTCGTATTTATTTATACTACTGGTCTCAGATCTGATACAATTTGCTCCAAGTCCGGGCAGTTTGTAAGAGACAAATAGTTTTGGTACGATAAATTTTTGCGCAAAATTCAACAAAATTTGCGAATGTTTCTTTTGGGAATATAATGAAGAGATAATTATGCTAAAATAATAATAAACAGAAATAAAGAAAAGAAAAGTCTGAAAACTTTCAGATTTTATATTACGCCAAATGTGGCGTTTTTAACGTTTTGTGTGCTATCTTTATTTATTAAATATCATGTTCTTAGCACTTAAATCATAAAATTCAATTTAACAGCAATATCACAAAATATTTAAAAGAGTCTTAAGAATTTCCGATACACAGTCTCCCTCGCTGGCGATAAAAGTGTTTATTTTATCGCCAATAAAGAAGAATTAATAAAATAAATAAAGAAGAAAGGCCCCTGTGTATGATTTGCTCAAAATTTTTGGCAACAGGCAAAATTAAACCTAATAAACTTAAACGACGTTTGGAAACACTTTATAGTGAGTACGTTAGGAAATTCTGAGAATTCTTCGAATTGAAATTAAAATCATATGAAAAGGAAAAATCATTTGAAACAAAATTTTGCCTGCGAATGAAAAAGTTTTAATAGCGTAAGTTTCATATGAAATAATGAGATAAAAAGGTAAAGAGCTTATTTTGCCAGCTACAAATAGAAACTATGCTTGAAGATAATTTTGCTAAGTAGTTGCTGTCCATACCTTTATCAAATGATACTATTGCCCGTCGAAATGGTGATATAGCTGAAGATGTACAGATCTTTACTGTTCAAAACAGGCTCAAGAGAATTACTATTAATTATTAAACTTGTTTTTCATTTAGTATTGATAAATAAAATAATAAATAAATTTTTCAGCATTGATAATATCCCATAAATGCATTAGATCAATGTAAATGTGTAATTTATTTATTATTACGTCAGAATGTATTTTGTTTTCATTTCCTTTCGGTAAATGATACATTTTTTAATATATTTTTTTCGATATGCTCGCCTCCCCATTTTAGTGTTATCATAGCAGCGATTCTCAACCTGTGGGATGGATCCCCCTATTTGAGAATCGCTGCTATAACATAAAATTCGATTGATTAAACTACCAATTACCTGAGTTTATGTGACATTGTCCAAAATGTATGCAAACAGAAATCTTTTTATTTTTTCCTAAGGAAAGTGTTAAAAACAGCTTTCGCAAGGATATTTTAATCGTTGTTGCTAAAGGCAGAATTTTATTTGCCTTTCTGATGCCAGGAGCCTGATCTCTTAGTTTAACACGTTCTGTGTTTATATCGTTTATCGCGTGTGCTTCTTGTTTGAAATATATGTTTATGTATTTTTTTTATTTTACAAATAGCTAATTTGACTGCTTTAGGGAAATAAAACCAGCCATTCTTTACAAGTTTAAAAGGCTAACTAGGTGAAGCTACAGGAATATGCAAAGCATCGTCTTAAGGTGTTGACTAGTGTTAACGAACAGCGGGCACAAACGCTTAGCAAAATAAAATACAGTGATGCAACAATGGATAGCTTTTATCGACATATTAGGCAGCCATGATTTAAAATATGCTTGGAATTTTATTGGCTTACAATGAATATCATTAATTATATCCAAAAGTAAAGTAAAAACCCTGCGCCTCACTTAAATCCGCAATATGACATAATAAAGTATTAAAATTTAGTATCAATAATGTACATCGCCGCAAGTTATTTGGGAACTAGCAACACGGCATCCTGTAACACGGTTTCGCTATAACACGATTCATAAATTGCGAGAACCCTCCTATAACACGCTTTCGCTCTAACACGATTTGAAAATTGCCCAAGTAATCGAAAAAAATTTAACGAACTCCGCACAAAGTTTTTCCACATTGTGCAAAGCACCCATATAGTCATTTAACTCATAAGAATCTTTGTTTCGTAAGTTCTGACGGTTGTCTCCCAAGATCCGCTACCCGTACGAACAAATGTCTGCAGATGACCCGTATGAACAAATGTTTTAAGATAACAATGAAGAAACCTCACTATTGCAGAAGGTGAACAGCATATGAGGTCACAATAAGTGCTCTAAAACGCACAACCTGCACATTCGGCTTCCAAAATTCGATTCCTCGTCTCCATGGCCTGAAAACAAAAGTGTATCATGCTGCTGTTCGGCAGTTAGCGTCGAGCCACGGTGTGTTATACACTGACTACCAATAAGTATTTGGACACCTATGCAAATGACGATATCTGCTGTCCTAAGGTACGTTACGGACTCCGCCGGTATTTATCGTATAGGAAACAGCATCGGCTTTAATCGCATGCAAGATGCTTCTCAGTTCAGAGCTCTCTGATTTCGAGAAAGATATAATTATCGGGTATCACAAATGTGGCCGATTCTTAAGGGACATATCTAGTATATATTAGTATAAGTAGCCCAAATCCACAGTGGCCTATGTGATTAAGAAGTGGAAGGTGAGCGGTGATTGTTGGAATGTGCCCCGAGTCGGCAGACCAACGAAACTGGGAGATAAAGACCAACGAGTGCTGTCCAAAGAAATTCGGAAGAACCGCAGCCAACCGATGGCCCTCATCCGCGAGGAGTTTCAACAGGCATCCGGGAGTATTGTTTCAATGAATACCATCTGTAAGAAAGCACATCTGCTTGGTTTTCCTGGTCGTGCTCTGCCCATAAGCCTTTGATCACAAAGTCCAACCGCGCTGCTCGGTTAATGTGGTGCAAAGCACATCGAAATTGGACCGTAGATGAGTGGAAACGGGTTCTTTGGAGTGACGAATCAAGATTCACCCTTTACCGTTCGGATGGCAGGGTCTGGGTCTGGCGTCTACCTGGAGAACGTCACCTGCCAGAATGCATTGTGCCAACAGTCAAGTTCGGCGGAGGTGGAATTATGGTCTGGGGGTGTTTCTCCTGGTATGGGTTGGAACCCTTGGTCCCCATTCATGGTAAGCTCAACTCCGATGCCTACTGCACTATTTTGTATGACAATGTGCTTCCTACGTTGTGGCAGTTTTACGGGTTGGACCCCTGTTACTTTCAGGACGACAATGCCAGTTGTCATGTTTCGACGTTAACCAAGGCTTGGTATGGTGCCAATGAAGTTCATCGAATGGACTGGGATGCACAGAGTCTAGACCTGAACCCTATCGAGCACCTCTGGGACGAATTGCATCGCCGAATTCAGGAGTGCACTACCTGTGTAAAATCGAATCAACCTTTACGGAAGTAACCTTTAAGGAACTTCTATGTCTTCTCCAAGCCGAGTGGAAGAAAATACCACTAGCTGTCATACAAAGACTTGTGGAAAGTATGAATCGGAGGGTCCACGCTGTAATTACCTCTCGTGGAGGCTCTACCAACTATTGATTTTGAATAAAGTTAGTTTTTCTTTTCTATCACAGGTGTCCAAATACTTATTGGTAGTCAGTGTAGAATAACTTTTTCGTCTTTAAAACATTAAGTTTCAGCCCCAAAATATGTCAGATAAAGATAGAAAAAAAAAACAACTTTAAGAGGAAATTCATTTTTTTAAAAGTACAGATACAAATCTCGGACCGTCTTTTAAAAGGAGAAAAGGCATCTCCAATTGCAAAAACGTTTTAATTGAAATGAAGAAACAGTCCGGACTATTAAGAAAAATGAAAAAGAAATAAGAAGTGCAGTTGCTGCAGGATCTTCGGCATCCGCAAAGCGTGTAGTTCGCCCCCGGGGGCGCCAGTAATTGAGAGAATGGAAAAGGCACTCAGCATTTGGATTGATGATAGTTATCAATCAAAATTTCGTTGGATGGTAATATCATTAAAAAAAAGCACTCAAAATTTTCAAGCACCTCAAAGAACATGGAGAACCTTCTGTCAACCCAGATCTTCTGGTAAGTAAAGGTTGGTTCGAAATTTTCAAGAAGCGTTTTGCAATTCTAAGCATAAGAATTCAAGGAGAATGCGCATCGGCTTATTATGAAGCTGCTAGAACGTTTCCTGAAAAATTTCAAATTATAGAAGAACAAGGATAGGATACACAGCAGTTCAAGTTTTCGATGCTGGGCTTTGGTAGAAAAAAAAGTGCCCAATAGAACCTTTATAACGAAAAAAGAAAAAAATCTGCATCCTGATTTAAGCTGTCTAAAAATTGGCTAACGTCACCTTTGTGCAGTATAACTTTGGACTTTGGACTATGACTTTGGACAAAACCCTTTTTAGTTCATAGATCTTTAAATCCTCGTGCACTTAAAGGCGTAAGTCAAAACACCTCACCGGTATACTGGAAAGCAAATCCAAGAGCTTGGGTAGCTTGGAATATATTTAAAGATTGGTTATTAAATTGTTTTGTGACAGATGCGGAACATTATTTAACCCTTTCAGGGGCGCAATATTATGATTTTTTTTAAAAGTTAGGAAAAGTAAGCCTAATGACATGCAAGGGTCCTATAGACAACATAAATGAGTTTAAAATTTTTTTTTCGTCCCCCTTTATGGAAAATGCATGCTGGAAGAAGATATGGCCTGAACGAATTGTCAGAAAATGAAATTGGGGGCATATTAGAACTTGCTAAATCAATCGGAGGCGAAGGTTTTATGAACATGGCTATTGAGAACATTCAAGATTTATTAGTGAAAGAAGAAATTGACGAAGATTTGATAGAAATGGTAACCGAAGCTGTAAATTAAATCGCTTCTGAGGACACTACCAGTGATGAAGATTGTGAAGTTAAAAATTAAAAGAAGGCCTACGCTAAAGTGATAATCTCGAGTTATTTTTCTTCAGCGCAGACTCTTCCGCTGAAATAAGCCGAAAATTCAAAAGGGAGCTGCAAAACTGTCTAGCTATATATCGAGAAATTTAAAATGACCCGGTAAGAACCAACGATGTCGTTGGTTAAGAACTAGAAAGCAAAGTAAAATTACATATTTTTTAAAGAAGGAAGAAAATTCCAGAGCTTTAAATGAAGAAAGAAATTATGAAAGTGAAAGAGATCTCATTCCACCTAAAAAACGTTCTCTGCTAATTATACTAAGCAATGACAATGAAGAAATTTATTAAACTAAAGTTGCGTTAAATTAAAATATGTAATATTTTTTGTTATGTGTTGTACATACATATATATTTTTAATAAAAATTAAGATGTTTATGTATAATTTAAAAAGAATATTTGTTTTTAATAAGTTTTCAGAACGTAACTCCCCTTTTTATACTGCCTCTGAGTCTCATACAACACGGTTTCACACAACACGACATTTTCTAGAAACCTACCTACCGTGTTATACGAAGTCTACCTGTGCTTTGGAAAACATTGCTTAGACAAGAAGAAAGCAAATTCTTAAAAAACAATGCAAATAAATAATCTTATAAGTAAATAATATTAAATACCAATATTGTAAATATCCTAGCAGCGGTTTGCTTATACTCTATTCAAATATAACTAATCACAGGTTTACCGCTACGCCGCTGATGAGCTTTTAAGTAAAAGAAGGAAATGATAGAACGTGGGATACTAAGGCGTTATTAATCAAGTAATAAAACATTTTCTGGCCTTTTTTTGTAAAATATATGTAACTGAAAGGAATTTTATGCTTTATGATATCGGAAGACGCAGTATGAAAATGCACGTTAAATATCAAAAGAGAGGAATTGAATTCCATTTAAGAATAGTTTAAATGGAATATTTTGATGATTCAATACCTCTTTTATATTCTAGAGATTGATTACAATAATGAATAAAATTGCAAGACTATAATATTCTTTAGCTAGTGATAACAAATTAACATGTTATTTATAAGTAATAATTGTTCCATATTTTTTATAGAAATCTCTTAAACAAGAAATGCAAATGCGATAGTAAATCCTGCTTGCATTCTTAAACTTAAAATGTAATTAAATGAATGATCGGTTAAACCACAGAAAACAGTTGTTTAAAATTACTTCACTCGTACGCAGAACATTTAAATAAATTTTGCAACCCTCCTCCAGTCTGGAGACGGTAGTTAATTTTCTTTTTCGGGATATTCTACTAAAACTTTGGGATAATTTGTTATTCATCTTTTAATTCCCTTGAGCTTTAAATTACGAAGGAAGTCGTTTAAATGAAAATTAGGGGAAATAATTATTGCTGACAGCAGCTTGTCGATAATTATGTTTTGCGCTTCAATGATGATAAGCTATTTAGCAGCTCGAAGTTTCATTTTTGAAGTTGTTATTTAAATAACTCAGTGTGTTTTGTAATATTATTTGACTGGGGATTTTGGCTAATGTTAAATTTTTGTTTATTACACTTGAGTTACGGGTTTTGTTTCTCTATTAGTATGCGAAATGTAGAGGAATTTTATATCCAGAAAGCAAGAAAAAAGTGTCTAAAGGATTTTATAAATGAATAGTTAGGCTTTTAACTCTTTTCTTCTCCTAATATTTCCAATATTTAACTGTATATTTAAAGTAGAAGATATTAAATATCTGATTTATTATCAGAATTCAATAACAAAGCATTTGTAAATATTAAATAAAAAATTTTGACAGCACGATTCATCAAACAAATACGAATTTTGATTATATCTCAAATTGTTCTTTGCGTTTATTACGCGATATAAACTTATAATAATTTTTAGAGTCATTGAATTAGGGACAAGTTAATGCTGAACATAACATTCAAATCCATGTTTACAGAAAATACAGAAATACAAAAGAATAACTGTAGCAAATGTTTAAAAGAGCACTTTAGTAAGTTGAAATAATACTTCTTTCGATAGTTATTGAGGTTAAAGATGATCACAGGTAGTGTGATGAGGTAAGTATGATCACACAATTAAAAAATAGTTGCTTAGGATTACGACTGCATGAACAAATAAATTTACTTGTTTCATATGAACTTTACTGTAGTAATATGAAAGATTAACGAATTCGCTTTATGAAAATAAGACATGCAGAGCTTGGCGTAAAGTAATTAGTTAGTTGCATTTTAGTTAGATGTATAAAAATGGACAGCATCAAGTTTCTTTCTAAATCTCAATACATGTATTCTATACCTTTAGAATAATAAGATGGGAATGAAAAATTACAATTCACAATTCGAACATTCGACTTTACCAACGTTCTGTAAATATATGTTTTCTGTTATAACGAATGTCACTTAAAGTTGGCGTGTCAAATCATTCAATGGTTGAGTATGTAAACATAAAGCCATTCACTGAAAGCGAAGAGCAAAAATTTTATTAGCACATAATTTTACATCTTGAAATTTCACTATTTCTAAATTTAAAATGTTTTTGTTAATATTTATTTAGGTTATTAATGACGCAAAATACTGAAAAAAATAATTAATGGGATTTTTTTTTTTTCATAAAGTGACTGGTACACAGAAAATCCTCTTTGATGATCATCTCCAAACGTCACCAGAAAATTTGAGAAAATAATTAAATATCGGCGTTAATATATAATATTCTTCTGTATAACTAACCTGATCGAGACCATCAATGGTCATTAATATGACCATGAAAATGTTTAATTTTCCCATCAAGATTACATTAATCTATACAATTATTCGAAAAAAAAAGTCCGTTTGATAGACAAATGTGTACACTACAAAATAAAAAAAGAATTTTGGAATTTGAAATTACAGTTCAGCCACAGCCACAAGTTAGCGAAAATCGCTGGAATTTTGATGAAGTTATAACCTTTGCGCACTGACATCAGAGTTTGCAAGCAAACGCGCGGGAGTGAGTGCATTCCTACTCTCGCGCATTCTCGTTTGGTGGGTGGCTACGGCGCTTTGGATGCGGTCCTGAATGGCTGTACAGTTGTGAATTTTGTTTCACTGACGTTAATAAAATTTTAAAACGAGTCAAAGAAAAAATTTGTTGAAACGGAGAAGAGAGCGAGTAACTGTTCATTTCTCGTGTCATCGTCCTATATAGTTTTAAATAGTTACGTAGAAAAGATAAATTAAGCACTTATATAAATTAAATATCCACTTGTTTATTTTCCCTTGTTCATCTGAGAACTTCAAAACCATTGCAAAATATTTATTTCACATTTTTGCTCCCCGTATCATTACGCAATTATTGGCAATATTAGTTTTACAAAATTAAAGATTCAACTGCATTAGTTTAACTTTTATTAATTATTATTCAATTTAGTCACAGAAAATAACTGTTGTTTTAAGTAGAGCCTTCAGATGTTACAAATATGATATTACTTAAATTCCAAGAAGTATTCCTCTTATTAAGAGAAGAAATAAAAGGCTAAAATGCTTAAATATTAAGTATTGATTCTAAATGGCAGATGTTTAGCCAAGTTTGTTGACTCGTTCTGATAGCATATCAGAGCTAGCTTTCTGAGTGGAACTTTTGTTTATTTTAAAACTAACTTGCCCTGGGCTATTAATTGTTTACAAAGCAAAAATTCAGTTGAGAAAGGATAACCCATTCTTCCATTTCATGTTTTTAAATATTTAAGAAAATATACGAATAAAATTCGAATTTTTTTCAAGTACCAAAAATTTATATCTTCATTCTAAATAAAAAAAAATGCAGTAATAAACAATTTTCTATAAGTATATGTTGTTTTCTTACTGAAACCTTTTACAGAAATTAGAGAGTAGAAAACTCTTTATATTTTGGATGTTTCTCTATCACAACTTGAACACTTATTATTCTGCAGTGTCTGTTCGCATATTTTTACAGTGTCTGTTCGCATATTGTCTGTTTACATATATTATTCTACAGTGTCTGTTCGCATATTTTTTAGATGATTTTACTCTGCTATAAAAAATCGTCTACCTGGAATTTTTTTAACTGTAACTATATCTTTAAAGGTATAAATCACCGTCTGCTATTCGACACTTTTGTTTTCGTGAAATATGGCGCTTTAAAAGAAGCAGTGGATGGAAGTCTATGTCTGTGCTGTTTCCGAAGAAAGTTATTCTTAGCTAGTAGTTAAAAAGCGTTGTGAAAGCCATAGTTATTCGATATATAAAGTTACGATAGGTAACATTATCAACACGAAAGGAAAGAAAGTTAAGGTTTGGTCTCAAGTGTAAATTTGGTCCAAACACATATCCAACCCAAAAACGGAGTATTTCGAATGTTGCAAAGCTAAGATCTTTAATGTTAAAAGAAAATCCGTCAAATCAAAGGACAGTTGCAAAATCATTAAAGTGTCAACTGTAAACAAAGTGATTAATGCTGATTTGAATCTTAAAAAGGCGAAAAAAACATAATGTGCATCGTTTTTTACCACGACATATTGCTTAAAAGCAGAACGCGCTGTAGAATTCTTTATCAGAAACATTTATACGAACAGAAACAGATGCCTCTTGGGTGGATTTAAATTTACTGCAAAGAAAACAGATCCATTTATTTCAACAAAGAGGAGAAAGAAACTTTCAAACATGGTTCGAAAATTCTAAAGAAAGCTTTCGAAGAGATTGAGGATTGTTGCTAGGTTTTTGTATGAGGGCAAATTAAAAATAAAGAGAGTGGAAATGATGACAAAATGAACTTCACATGGCAAAATGGCAAAATGTGCTTCCGTATATTATCAAGAATATATTTTTTACCCAATTGTAAAATATGAAATGCCTTCTCTTTACCCGCAGTGTCATTAATCAGCAGACAAAGCAAGATGCCATACTTCAAAATCTATTCTTGTAACCAATCCTTTTATATAAATTCTGATACTAATATAAACTGTTAGAGTAACTAACAGCAACGAGGGTGCCTTCTGTTAATTATCCAGATAAATATTTCAGTAAAAACAAAATACCTGATAGGTTGTATCAGACTCATGCTCTGTAATTTTCTTAACGTTAAATGTAATTTCTGTGTGTAACTTAAACCTGCTAGTAAATTATTGTTACACTATAAAGGACTCTTTTATGACCCTCATCCAAAACGGCCCCCTCATCTGGAAAAAATGAAGCGAGAAATGAGTATTAACTCCATATCCTGCACTCATATCCCTACTAAATCTTCTGATGTATCACCCATGGATTTTTGCGCTTTGGGACTTTTAACCAGCGGATTGTCCAAACCTTGACCTACAACCCTCCTTGGACTTTGGGGGAAGATGTTCAAGAGGGATGGGATAAAACACCTCTTTCGATACTACAAGAGTCTTGGAAATGAAGGTGTAAAAGGAGAGTGAAGAATAAGATTTTCAAATAGAACATTTAAAACATAAAATGTTTAGGCAAAATATTTCTTTACTTATAATGAAAATCGTCTAAAAAATCTGCGAACAGCCTCTGCTATTTCTGCAAACGTTTTGCATGTGAAAGCGTTTGCTATATTTATGTGAAACACAACGATTTCAAAGCGAGCACTGGCAAAATTGTACGGAAAAAAAAAACATTTTTATGAAGGTAATACACAAAACGTTAAAAAAAAACGCCCCTTTGGGAGTAGTATAAAATATGAAAGATTTCAGAATTTTTAACTGCCTATAACGGATAACAATGCGTAGCATTATATTACTGTGTTCTTATTCGAAATTGGGCTTTATATTGAAAATGGAGCTATTTTAAAGGAGATAACAGAACTGCAACAGAGTGAATTAGTTTGTCTTCTTTATAATGTTTATAATAGTTTTAATACATTTTACGGTAAACATTAACTATTAGTTTTCATATTTGAACACTAGAATTAGTTATTCTTAAAACTGTTAAATTATATGTTAGCCTACTGCGTTACCTCTTGTATACAGAGAAACATTCACTTAACCATTGGATTCAGTTCAGACAGCAAATCAAAATATATGTCAGTAGTATATTATTAAAGGTTCGCATTAAGAAAGTTATTTTACTTTTCTTATTTGAGTCCACCCATTTAGTTTAGCATAGTACCGCCGAGACGGTATCGTAATGAGTGGAGCCTACTGCAAAAACGAAGGGCCCAGGTTCGAATCCTGAGGAAGGCATGGCTGTAATTGTCCGTTCCTTGATAGGAGCTAACGGTGGCTCACCTATTAAGTGCTTCCACAATAAAGTTGTAGAGTTCCTCACTTTGTAAATGCTAATTTACAGTTGAACGCGAAGAATCTTAAGAACTGCTAAGCGAATAATCGTTTAAGTTCGTGTGACAAGAAACAACAAGATGGAAGGGTAAATAACTCTTTATTATTTAGATAAGATTTAACAGAACTCCGTCTTGGAGTGTACAATAAAAGTCGACACTTGGGCTTGAACTTAAGAGGCTAAGAAATAAACAAAAACTAATCTAAGATAAAGATATATAGCCTATCAAGATTCTAACCGAGTTGGCCCCTTGACGCTAATTGACTGCAAAGCTATCAAAGGCCTGAGTACGGTCGAGCGTAATAACAGCTTTGAGAGAGAGCAGCCAAGAAGGCGGACGCGCGCAAATCAGAAACTCTGATTCTCTCTAACTCAGCAAGTTGAACTTCGCGGTTAAATACCGCTCCTCCTCATTATATATTCACACGTGATTCTAAAACTACGTTCTGGCCGGTAGTAGTAAGTTGAAGCTAAGAATTTGACAGGAAAGAAGTTTAACTTAAAATTTAACTGTTAATAAAATTAACATAATCCTTACAAAGTGGTCACCACTTCAAGCATTTTAGTGATCGAGACTAAGTCGGCTAAGTGTCCGTCAATAGAACAAAACGTTTAGCATGATAGAAATATGCATTTACTAAATAATATTTTTAACTGTTTTACTATTTTGCATCTGATCTAAGATTAATGTCGGTCTTATCCATATGATGTAATATTTAACTGTTTAAAACATCATATATTTAATGCCAAATAATACTTTAGTGGATTCCTTTCATTTTGATAAAGAAAGATATATTTACTTCATTTATTTCTGTATTAAATTTTGGCAATTCCAAATATATCAACGGTTCTAATTCACTTAGATCGTCTTATGAATAAGTTAAACACCTCACAAGTCAGCTGATTGAATCAGTAGACTGAAGTGGAATAAAATCATTATTTCATGAAATATACAAAGGTGAATACGTAAATGACCCTGAACCGGAGTCTTAATGAGCATTATGAAACAAGCGGGATAATTACACTTGTTATCAGTATCTCCAATCGCGCTGTCCATGTAATTATGCCCTTTTCTGTATATTTGAGGGGATTCCGCGCTTACCCTTGATTACATCATCATTAAAGGAAGCGGAATTAAATTAGCTTTGAGAATTTTGTTTCAAACGGAATTTAGCCGAATTCAGTTTTTCGATAGAGTCACTTTGTGTAGGAAAATAGTTTTGCAGCTATTTGTTTTAGTTTTATGTATAAATATTTCACTGAAGTAATTACATATATTCAAGCATAAAGCTGTCAAAAAATGATTTTTATTTTCACAAGTTTTCCGAAAATAACAAAAATATGTAATTTAACCTTTTTAAAATTAATTAAATTGTACCTTACTGCATAGATTACTGTAAGGTGAATACTATCAATATATTTATTATTAGATAGCAAAACTCTCTTGTTTTGCTTTAGTCCCTCTAGAAATATAGGCCAACGTTATTAAATTATAAGGTATTTTCTCCCTCCTTTTCTAATAAAGTTGTTCGTGGTGTAGCAGTAGCACAGTCGGCGCGTATTCGAGTGGTTCCGGTTCGAGTCCGGCGAGGGCGTTGCATATTTTTCTCGTCTCCTATTTATAAAAAAAACTAATGACTCTACAAAATAATAAGTGAGCTCTCGTCATACCTGTGATTACGATCATGATTGCCGCATAAAGATGTAACCTAATTAATTCAATTAGTCGTCATTTCAATCAATCAAGCATTGACTGTTCAATCATATAGGAACTGTCTGATAACAAAATTACTTTTAGCATACTGTTGTTATTTGAAAGAGCCATTTTTGCTCTTCATAAAAATTGAAAGATTAAAAAAATAAATACACATTAGGGATGGAGTGTTGTAGTTTTAAACAGCTGCTGATGAATAAAGCTATCAAACTGTAACAAATTACATTTTCCATTTACATTACAAAGATGAGTTTTTTCCATTAACACGTTATAAAGGTACGTTTCCGTCTGAAATCGACTTTTGGACTTCTCGACTATGCAGCTGAGGATGTCTCCAAGGCGTAACTGGTAATACAGTTTCGGATGTGCTAATTTCTAATTTGCAGGATATCGTACATTTACGTGAATCAAAACTTAGTAAGTTTATTTAATATTCTAAGATTTTTATAATTCTTAATCATTTGTTTTATTAATTTTTATATTTTTATTATTATGCAGTTTTAATTTTTAAAAATGATGAATCTCTATGAAAAATTTCTAACATTTTCTTTGCAAAGAACAGCGCTCAGAGACACAAATTATGATATACGTGCACTATAATTATATTCTAGCTGTTACTCATATATTCATACCCGCTATAGGTTAATTAGTATACTAATAAAAGCACTATTCAATCATTTTAATAACGTCGGGATCTTACTCACATGAATTACCAAAAGCATTCGCTGTAATAAACAAGTTTTGTTTTACTATGCAATTTATTCTGCTTAAATGGATGTAAAGACTTTATGGAGAAAGAAAAGTAAGATATATATGAATAATTATCTTCTTTTTCTAATTTCAAAACTCCTGATGCAAAAACATTTATTACAGGACAATTATTGCATCACCTAGTTTCAATTTTCTCCACACTTTGAGGATCCGACTTCTTCAGTAGCAACTGCTGTCAATTTCTTCACTTTATTTTGCGTCTGGATGTCTTTTTACGCTACTTTTTGTTTATATTTTACGCTTTGATGTGGAAGATGAGATGCATTCTCCTATCATCAAATTACCTTAAAATGTTTTTAATCAATCTAAGTCTTCGATAATATCGTGGATTAATATGTCTAGAACTTTTTGCTACTATGCCAAACATTTTGTAATTGGTTGGTATAAAAATGCAAATAGGAACTGAAATATACCGATAAAGATATGCCAAGATGTAAAAGTAGGCAGGAAAAAAACATTAGTTTGGCGTCGGTTTTAAACAGAATACTATGTTTAAAAATATGCTGTGTTTAAAAAAAAAGTTTTGCAAAAAATCTGTGTCCTTAAATTCTGGGTCCTTAAATTCAGCAGACCTTTATTCAAAATTTACGCCAAACTATTTTTGCGTTTTGCTTAATTTTAAATTCCTAATAGACTCTTATGCCATTCATTTTGTCTTCTGTAGAAAGTTTCAGATAACCTTTTTTTATTTTCGTTAATTATATTAGCATACATTAATTAATGGATCACACGTTGCTTATATTTCTTTGCGTACATCAACATCTAATTGCTAGGTTATTACGTGCTTTTAATTTTTACCCTGCTACTAAAATTTAGTCTAATATTTGTCTATAACTTACTTTCTTTGTATTGGTGTGAAGCTCTACTTATAATGAAAGATCTGAAATCGAAGTTAGCGAGGGTAAAAGACTGTCTAAACATAAATGCGTTTAGTTTCTTTTATAATTATATGGATCTCGTTTCTTGACGTAGCTTTAAATAATGAAGTGTTAATCATGGCTGCAGGAAAATATTAACCGCGTCGATGGTAGCGCAGCCGCCTTATACTATATTTTTGGATACTATAACTTTTGAAAAAGACATTATGTTTTCTTTTTGGTTAATTTATTATTCTGGATTCAATCAATTCATCAAAATGATATACAGATACACATTTGGTTTGCCATTTATAAAGTTGGACTTTTTCAAAGTTACTATATATCAGAAGCTACCTGTAAACTTTCCGTTCCAAGTCCATGGAATCTTCTTGTTACTAATCCCTCTGATTTGAATCAGATCAGGTCCATACGTTCATTCGCCTTCATGATTTCCAGCACCAAATTAGGTCCTTTCAGCAGGTTTAAGTTCCAAGGGTGATGAAACGCAAAAATCTTCAAAAAATGGTGATTTCGGATTTTTGCATTTTCAGATTCTCTACACTTTTATCTTTCTAAAAATAACATTCTTTAATATCTATGAAAACTAGAACTATAAAAAGTCTAGTTGTAATTTGTCATCGAATGCTTTGATAAATGGAAATTTTTATATTAAAAACCCGTTTTTCTCCAAACGTGATTTTTTTTATACTCAATGTACCTTTTCTCAGGAACTACTGCTCACAGGTATCTAAAAGTTTTATGTCTTATTTATTAGGTTTTCTTAATATTTACTTAAATGAGCTTTTTGTGATAAACTAAGAAAAAATTTACTATGCCTAACAAAATATTCTGTAAATTATTCTAAAATTTGTTTTTTTATAGTGTTTCAAAATTTCATTTCAGTATAGTCAGATAGGTATACTTTAATTACACAAAATTTGCAAGCGTGTATCTATAGCAGATTTTGAGAAAAGGTACATCGAAAATGGCCAATTTAACATTGTCGGTATAGGTGTATAAGTGTTCCCAGTGTATAGAATATAAATGTTATTGTAAATATTAAATATTTAATTAACAGTAAAAAAACTAAAAACTTGAAAATTCCTGATAGAGATCTACTGATTGTCCGTTTCACTTTGTTTCATATTCATGTTATTAATCATATCAGAGCGAAAGTATTCAGAAATGGATAGAGAAGAAAAAGCTTTATATTTAGAATACCGCAATGTATTTTATTAAGCTCAGAGAGCTGTTTCTGCTCTGAATTTTTTCGTAGAAATTGTTGGCCCATTTCTTTAATTAATAGATAATTAAACATTTTTGACATTTCCATTCAACTAACACAACATAAGAATTCCTACGTCGAACATTTTTTCATTATGGATGTTTATGTAAGGTAACCTAGACATTATGTTTGGTGTATATGAGGAAGGTGGCAAGTTATATGCAAAGCTGAAAACTAGTTTTACTCGTGTATTCTTGAATATATGCGAATTTGACTAATGCAGGCAGTTGATGAAGTTTGTTTAGTTTTGGGACTTCTTTTTTTTTTCAAAAACCGATTCATTGGTGGCCATCGTAACATTACTAGTAAATGTGAATTATCCTAACATATCGTTAATGAAATTCCTTAAATATGGGAGGTGACTTTAATGAATGCTACACGAGATAAGATAATTTGTACGGTGAGAGAGAGAGAAGGTTAAAGACAAAACTAAAGAAAATGAAAATGTGCATTGCTTTCAGGCATGAAATGCTGAAGAGGCATCTGATGAGAGTACTGTGATCTGCATGGTGACATTTGATTGGTATTCGAGCTTCAAAATTTGTGAGGATTTGTAAGGATGGTCCCTTTTCTGGTAGACTTATCATCGATCGGAAGGATAAATAATTGGTGATAATCTTACAGCGATGTCCTGTAAAACCTATAACGTGGTGCTCCTAGAAAACGGTTGTAAAAAATGGGTTTTAGAAAGCTAATGTCTGCTCCATGGCAACGTGTCGTGTACTAAACCATCACTACTATCAAACATTCTTGGCCAAAAATATATTCTGTTTGTTCTCCACTCCGTATTTTCGAATGATCTTGTCTGTAGTAACTTTTCTCAGTTTTTGAAATCCGAGGCTATACTAAAAGTGATTTGGTCCCGGGATATTAAACTAAACATGACGAGGGTTCTTCGCATAATTCCTATTCTAGAAATGTTTCAGCACTGCTTCGGAAAGTAACTCCTACATTAGCTTAAATTTATGGGAACACGAGAGACTACTTTTAAGATTAATTATTCAGTTATTATATTTATTTATTTTTTCTAAATTAATCTAAGGTGAAATGAAAAAAATCTGATAGATGACCGCATGAAACTTATTGTCATTACGGATATGTGCTTATGTGGACAACCGAAACTATGCCCAAACAAAAGAACTATTTATTATAATTCTTCACTTCCGTCAATATCTGTTTGAAATAATTTACATTACTGATCTTGAAATAAAACTAAGGTTGTTTTATTTCCCGTAGAAGGCATTATATTTTCCATCTAAATCTCAAGAAATATACATGCTTAAGACATTTTTTAAACTTTATTTCAAACTATTTTCAAGTGCTTTTTAAGTCCTCGTGGTAAAGGAACTAGAGCTACACTGCAAGAATATTAAAATTGCTCTACGAGGAAGGAAAGCAAATAGCAGAATCTTTCTTGTTGTACATATAGAGTATAATGAGAAGCAGACATGATTAAATTTGCAACAGGTTTGAGGAACACAGTGTACATAATTCAGTGCACAGATCTTTACCTCTTGCACAAACAGCAACTGTAATCCGGTTGGGCATGATGTCGAACTGCGCTTCGATGACAGCTGCGGGTACTTTATATTCCATGCAGGAGTTGATCCAGTATTAACTCTGGTATTCCATGCTAGTATTCCATGTAAGTATAAGTATTAACTCAATGACAGAGTTCATCATTTGTGATAGCTGGAGTGTGATAGTGTGCCTATCCCATGGCCTACAAGCCATGGCCATATGTTCTCAGTGGCAATAGTCAAGCACCCTCTATATTGTGGAAGGTCAGGACAGCACGGACAACACGCTATTGTCAATTTTCTTCTTGAACAAACGCATCGAGTAGGCCTCGAAAATAGCCAGGGTTCATAAGACGCCTAAAATGTAACGCACATGATCTTGTTTGAGATCAAGAGGTGAGCGTGATGTGCACCAAACCTTTATACCAGCATGTCAGGTACTGAGCCCTATCATCGGTGCCTTGAGATACAGATACTTTGTAAGGATCTGAAGTTTTACTAACGTTTATTTTATTTTAAATCTTTACTATCACTTCTTATTTTCTACTTCCGGCCAGAATTATAAGCGTTAATGTATTTATGCAAAGTTTGTCTGGCGAACGCCAAGTATTTAAGTTGTGGCTTTTTGCCAAGCGAGAGAGTCGAAGCAGGCCGCTTACCTTAGAAGTTTTACTCAGTTGCTGGTTGCCTTCCAGGCCAGAGGTTTAATCCTCTTGATAATTTTAAACGTATTGTAGTGTTAACAGTTCTCTGTACTACATACGGCTTCCTGTTAATATAAGGCCAATCTTCCACGTTTATTATTTTAAAGTTAAATTAGAGTTTAGTTTTATTTTTTATATTTTTACGTTTAGACCACAAGTAGTGGGTCTTTGTATTCCGAAGTACGGAAGTTATTGTAAATAGAGAAAAATAAAGGGTTTTGTATACCCTTCTTGTGTATCCTGTCTACTTCCCACAGTTATTGAACATAGCTTTAGTAAGCTCTCTGTTCCGAGTCAGGTCCTTGCATGTTCCCGAAGAAAGTAAGACGGAACATTGAACCTGATAACTTCAATCATGATGCTGTACGCAGAGCCGAGAGTCATTTGGAAAAATGATGTGTTGCCAGTCGTGTATCCAGTGTCGTCGTTCGTCCCACCCTATCTTTGCTGCAGCATCAAAAGAAGCTGCAACAATGGTCATCTTGCTAAAAATTCAAGTTGCTGCAGACGACGTTGCACTGTCCAGGTGGACACTTGTCATCTTGCACATCAGCTATTTTCCTGGCTTTGCAATCCCGCAAAGCCAAGGAATATAATGTCTGGCCTCTTGAGACAATAATATGTCTGGCCTCTTGAGCGTTAGCGGCCGAAACCGCTGAAATCCTGCTTGGCGTTTATTATGGTTATTTTGGACGAACAGATTCCATATTCACCTGACAATCAGGGGTCCCCGACCAAAAAAAGCAGCAGTATCGCGGCACAAAAAAAGAGAAAAAAGACGTCTGTTCCTATAGGCTCCGATCCTGCCGAGAAAATCCCTGATCCTGCGCGATCCTGCCGAGAAGATCCCTGATCCTTCGCGATCCTGCCGAGGTTGAATTTTGACAGTCTATTAGCAGTTTCTCAATCTTACATGAAACATAACACGAAATTTACACACCCAGCATTCAAATGCGATTTTATAAGTGAAAAACCCGCTGTGTACCCAGAGTTTCGTTTTTATGCAGTATAGATGTCATTACGTATACCCATCTGTACTCATGTGCTGAAATAATAATCATTTACATATCCCAGATTTCTACTCAATAAATGTCAAATTTTCACAAAATGTGACGTTTATTGGATGTCCTTGGTATAGCAGTTTTAATGACTAGCAAAATAATTGACGTTATTTATAGATTAATAATTAAATTTAAATAAGTTCACTCCTTTTTTTCATTTTATAACTCATTTTTTTCATTTGATTCGCTTCATATGTTCGAATGACAGTTAAAAATCCAGCACACTCTTTATTAGTGAAAAAACAGCTGTGAAGAAATCACTGTATGATCCGATATTAACAGCACACTTTGTAACATATCAAATAACTAATAAATGTCTTTTTTAAATATACGAATGATAATAGGCAGAACCATTAAATTTTAAGATAAGAACAGAAGTTTTCTTGGCTAACCGCAGCACAATAATTTTCTCCTCTTGCCACTTTTTTTTTTTTTTTTTTTTGCTGGAGGGAGGCATATTTTATTTAGAGATGAAGAATCCATTTTATCTAACTTACTTAACTAATGTAATATGACATTTAAATATTTTGAAAGCTTTCACATTAAATATGAATTTATTCCTATATTTTATTGCAGTAGTAGTTTTAAATCGGGATTTCTTCCGAAAACGAGTTTTTGCAATACGATTTTGTGTGGTCCACTGTAAATGAGTTGTTTCACTTTTCATCCGAGTCTGTTGGTATTCAGAAAAACGTAGGATATTATTCTTTTATATTTAATCTGTATGCTAATTATTAACAAACATATAGATATGCTGAGAAATGTCTTTTGCCAAACACAGAAATGCATATTAAGTTGTCAATTTGTTAATTAATAACTATCATAAAGATGAAAATTAAAACTAACTCAGCAGAAAACAATGAAGCAGCACATATGCATGCAAAAGAAATGAATAAATGTGAAGTGCAATAAGGATGATTCCCGATACACTTTAGTTTCCTAATAAACAGGATTTACATCAAATTGGACTCAGTAGCAGTCAGTATATGGAAGTTGGAAGTGTACATGAATTAGTTTATCTTCGATAGGGAAGTCTAGATTCTAATACATAAAAGATAATTTCTGTTATTTAAATCTCTCTATTGATCAAAAGATAAATTATGCTATTTAAATAGAAACTGATATATATACATATAGTTATGCTATTTATTTATGCATAAGTGCAAAAAAGATAAACTTCAAAATAAGTTATTTCTTGAGTGAAATGAATAACAATATAATGATACAGATTATTTACCTAGCCAAATGGAGGAAAAATGCAATGGAAAAATTGTGTGCTAAGTTATCTTCTTAAATGTTACTTTATTTCTTTTGACTGAAAAAAGACCAATAGAAACATTATGCTCGCAAGAATGATTGATTGCATGAAAAAAGCAAAGTTTTCATTTGAAAAGAACTGTTTACAAAGCATGAGAAATGAGTCAAGCGATTACAAGCCAATAACTAATATCCTGTTTTCTGTCTTTTGTTACTTCACTATTATATGAAAGGAAGTAAAAACGCTTTAATGTTTTTTTTTTTTTTTTTTCCTTTCCATTTCCTTTTTTCTTTTCTATTTTTTTCCCGGAAAGGCGGAAAAAGTCATTACGATGAGTGAATATACCAGTTTATCTAAAATAATGAACTTGGTAATAAAAGTTTAAAATAGTAGAGTAGATAATTCAAAATATTTTACCAGTCAAAATATTTTACAGATAACGATCTCCAATAATTCTAAAGAAAAAGATTTAGTCAAGGCCAAAGTTACGATAGTTCTTGATTATCCACAAACGAGATTTTTTACAGCATTCGGACAGACAAGGTAGTTTGAATATGGCAGCGCACACGACTGGATGGTTTGTGAAAAAGGGACTGGATGCTTTGTGAAATCCTTTCTAAAGAACTGCCTCGTCTTCATGTTACACTTGGGGAAAACCATGATAATCAGACATGCAGACAACTCATCCGTTTGGATATGAACTCGGCTTGAACTACAATAATCTTAACGATTCGACCACTATTGGTGCCGCATAAGAACTTTAAATATTTCAAAATAAGTTTCATTTGAATTGTAATTATTTTTTCATGTAAGAATTCATTTTTAGTGAAATTGTTCATATTTAATTTTTAACGAGTTCATTGCGGCAAAACAAACAATAACCTATATACACACACCATTTAAAAATCTGTGTTCTGCTTGAAAATTGTTCGAACTTGATGAAATTTTACATGAGCAGTCAGATGACAAGGATAAAGAAATGATTAAAACTCCATAACAATAATTTTATGGAGAAAGTAAAAATCTAATAGAAATTTTACATATTATTACGATGTTCAGCCACCCGCTTCAAATAACGTAGCACAAATATTCAGTCTAACATGGATTCATATAAACATCAGATGCTATTTACTGAATATAGTATAGTGCCAGATATACTGTGTCTGCTCAGTCAATTCCCCAATTCATACATGTTATAATTGGGTTGCAATCAATGTGCCCCATCCGTGCTCATTTTACCAAAGGTTCTATAAATCTGGCTATCCATAGGAGATTAGTGACACTCCGGAATTTTTCTCTAGAAGCACATGTGCCGATAGGTATCATTTTTTATATGCCTCCACAGATAAGTAAATATTTGCAATACAACTGTTTTTAGGATGACGTCCAAATATTATTATCGGACCATTTAAGTGTTATAAAGAATCATGAAAGATGACTAATATTCTAGGCAGTGTGTTACAGAATGATAATGGATGTATGCCGTTCCATACTGGCATACAAGTATGGGCGAGGCCTGCTTTATGTGAATTCTCCGTTCATTTGACCCAAATGGAAACTGTGATTCATTTCTGGAATGCGGTTGGGTTCCATTCTAAGCTCTTCAAAAGCAAGATTTGACGTACACGTTGCCTTTGATACCCTAAAGTTAATGCTAGATGTCGCATCGGACTTCTAAGATGGAGGCTAGCCTCTGTCAGAAAACTTGCAAGGTGTATTCTTGATATTCAGTATCTGGAAGATGTGGTTATGGACCTCCCGCGAGAAACGAGAAATAATTTCACCACATTTCATTCTAACATCATTCTTGCCTGATGATTGATTGAAGCAATGAGCTTTAATGTTTTTTTTTTCATCTTTTAAAAAAGATGATGATGTAATCTCTGTCTAGTTTGCTCAATAAACTGTACAGCTGCGTCATGGTCTTGCTTGCTAATTCAGATAATAATATTGCATAAGAAAGCCTTAAGAACAATTCTTTTCGGGCGTGTGCGTTGCCGATTATCTTAAAAACATGTTCCAATATTCTATAGTTCTGCATTTTTCATCGTTTGATTTAGACGTAAGATGCACTTGTGTATAAAATGATGTAAATAAAATTTAAATAAAGTAAATAAAATTTTATTTTGCATTGAAAGAAAATAATTAAATAATAGGACTTGATGCTGTGAAATTTTTACACTTAGATATTATCCGCTATTAAATGTAAATAAATAATAGACTAGTTTCCGAAGCAATAAAATGGCAAATGAGTAAGTAAAACTAACAACGGTTTACTGAATATTTAATTGTTTTCACAGTAAGTATATATTTTATAATTTGAAAAACTCTAATTATAAAAAAATGCACTTGAAAATTTCAAAAAGCAGTCTTTCAGTTTTATGCAGTTTATTTACGTATATTTTTCTCCTATTCTTCTATATTCCGTTGTTTGCCTAATGTAGCTTAAGCAAAATTTATATTTCTGAATACACAGATTGATAAAAAAAAATGAAAAACTTGTAGCAAGTGTTAATAAATTTCTATTGTCATACCATGTTTAAACAATAATGCTTCAAACAATCACAACCTATTTCCTAATCACCTTATGTTTACGAAAACGTATTTCACAGCTGAAGTGATATTTCACAGAATATAATAAAAATATTGCATTATTAGACACGGAGACTTTCAACTGACTACTTATTTTAATTAAGATAGAATGCGTCATATGACATATACTCACTATAAATATGATCATTTTTATCATGAGCATGTTTAATAGAGAGCATAAATTTATATTATATATTAAATATTTTGAAAAATATTTCTCTCTATTTACTATTGTTCTGAGTTTTAGCATGAAAATGGCAAAAACATTCGTGCACAGTTTCAAAATATTGAAAAATATTAAAACTCTTTTTTATACGAGGTTAATACTAGTCTGCATTTAATACAAGAGTAACCCACGTAGCGCAAAGAAAAAATCAGATGTGGATAACACACGACATGTACTGCCTATTATATTATACACACTTTTTGCTGTACTTCATTTAAACTTATGTTCGATTTTTATTTATTATTTTTTAAATTTTTATTATTCAGAATTATGTAAGAGTCATATGACATGATTTAATCTCGAAGTGACGCAGTGCAAAGCGAAATTACTATTTTTGGAATAGAGAAGGGAACTTAATTTACGCAGCGAATTTAAATTCTGTCTTTTACATATTCTTTATTTTTTACATATATATCTATAATTTAATAGAGAATATATAATAGAAAAATTACCTTCTAGGAAATGCGATGGAAAATATATCTAAATAGTAAATGTGTACTGTGGAAAACAAAAATTCTAATATGTAATTAATTAAATTGAAACTGCTAATTTAAAAATGCTGAATTAATAAAAAGTAAATTTACAAAATTAAATCGTTTTTTACTTCACAGAAAGATCCCAACTTTTCAAGGCGATGCCTTAGCCTCAGGGAGGTTGGACTTCTACTTTCCATTTTAGCTTTGAGGGAGAAAAACTCGGAGGGTGGTCCGGGGGTTTCCTGCCTCTCTTTTCACTACAACTAAACCACAAGAGAGCACTTTTGGCTCGCCTTATATTTAGAATGCTCCATGCCGCAAAGACATTATACATTAAAAAACATCCATACCTTCTCCGGCATTCGAAACCGGGGTCATCGGTTCCGGGCCTTAGTAGACTGTCCTAACCACTATACCGTTTGGGCAACATAAAGCGGTTGGCCAATTTAATTAAAGTACAAGCCAATTAAAAATCTAAACTAATTATTTATAGAGAACGTTTGAAAGGCTCTTGGAAATTAAGATATTCCCCGACACAACCGCTACATTTAATAGTAAAACAATGCACAATCTACTTAAGCATAAAAAAAATTAAAAGAGCGTAAAAATGTAAGAAATACGAATTAATTTAAGCACAAATTTACACATTCGTATGATTCTAAAACATATAAGAGATTTTTAGAAAATCTGTCTAATTTAATATACATTAAAAAGGCCAGAAATGAATTAAAGTAAACTTACCTCTTTGCTAAATTGAAGCTTAGAACAAAATGGTTGAGTTTTACCTTGTCTGTTGGAAAGGAATGCGACTAAGATTACAATATTTTAGGAGAAAGAAAACGAGTTGGATCTTATTTTTCGAAGGGGGGAATATACGTGTAGAGCGACTAATCGTTTCTAAGTTATTCGAGGTACATACAGACGTCACGAAAAAATTCCCTTTCTAAATCCATTTTAAATCCACTTTATAATCCGTTGTGATGAAACAAGTCCTCTATTCTGTCCTTACGTATAGATATCAGACAAAAAAATTGTCCAAATCGATTCAGGAGCTGACGATAACACCCACTCGCATAGAGCTCGAGTGGCGCGGAGTTATCTGGAAAGTAAAACATTACACATTTGCCGTTTGTTGAAATATAACAGCTGAAATTTTTCGCGATTATAATGCTTCTTTTACTTCTTACAAGGAAGTAAAATGGAATTTAGAAATCTAACTTTAAATGAATAATTTCTTATAGAATTATGTAATCTTCTTCCTGATTATCTCGAAATTTATAGAGTTCTAAAAATGACTGCAATCTAAAGTTGAAATTTCGCTCACTTTTATGTTATACGAAGTTAATATAGAAAGTATTTCTTTCTAGTACATTAAAGAAAGTATAGATTTTAACTCAGGAAGCAACAGAGAGAATGTGGCACATGTAAGATGAACGTTTTGTTCAAAATGTTTCAGATTCAGTTAAAATCTATCCATGTCTGTTCATACAAGCCTGCTTAAAAATGAATAACAAAGGTAAAGCTCGTAATGAAACAAAAACTATTTAATGAATATTCTTGAAATTTATCCAAGAGGTTGGTGGGACAATACTATACCATATAGCAAACAAAAACACAAACACATACAAAAACACACGCATTGCGACCATCACATCGAGAAAGATCTAATGGGTCGGAAGAATGTGCAATGGAAACATCACTCTAATAACGGGCATTATACCCTAAAGCTGAAATACATGCTTGACAATGGCGAGTCAAGCTGGCAATAGTGTCCTTGTTTCCTTCTTCTGTAGTAATACATGTGGGAAATCATAAAGAATGCCTGACGGCATATTGCGACTTGTCCTCTCAACATGTTTCACACATGCTTTATAGAACTCCGCACCACTCAAGCTCAGCTATGCTCTACAACTCATGCTATGCGGGAGGGTATTATCGTCTGTAAATATCGTGTGGGTAACCATTGCAGCGATAAAAAGACGCACCAGAGGGTGTAGAATTTTTTCGCGATGTCGGGCAGCTAAGACCGAACCACAAAGAATCACGTAAAGATCGTTGCGATCATTCGCTTCTATCGCAGGTCATGCAGGCATTCGACACTACAATATTAAGTACCCTATACCGCAAAAATACTATATGCTTACCATGCCTTCCTCGGGATTCGAACTCGGACCCAAGGTTATGTTAGCAGGCTTCCCTATCACCATGTTCAACATGGTAGCTTTAAAATGTAATTATAGCAACGTTTTTTAGGTAGTACAGGAACTTTTAAATGTATCATTTATCTAAGAGTTACCAAATATAATATATTTCCCAGAGCTATCAAATTCCACATCCACATGCAAATGAATAGGAACATTTTTTCATATTAGATCTAACAAAAAGTAAAATTTTGACGATTGTTATGTAATTTTCCCTTTAACAAAAATATTTCTAATTAATACTTTGCACCAACAAAAGAGATCAGGTATTCCGAGTCCTCTTATCTGGGTTAATCGTGATTTGTGTCTGTATTTGCAGTGATTTCTCAATCGCGGTCACATTAGAGTGCAATGGAGCATTCACCTAAGATTATCAGATTGAGTAAGCCCAGATTATAAGCAAATTAACCAAAGTATTAGTGTTTAGAATTTTAATCAGTACGCCAAACGAGCACATAGTTATTAGTGTTAGACAATTTAAGCTTATACACTAGAGAAGCAATTATACGTAAACGCAATATAACAGGTTGTAAATGTTATCGAAATTCTAGTAATTACACACATAAAATCAGTATACACACATAAAAATATTACCATTTTAAATATCAAAATTTAAGTTATAATACTTTAATTATAAATTTAGTGTGAAATTTTGGCCTATTTAATAGATATCAATTTCTTTATGTCTGATCTTATTTTACTTAGTTCTAATAAATTAGGATCCACTTTTAATTTTGTTCTGTATTCATTCTTCAAATATAACATGGAAGAATATCTTTGTTCAGACAAATAGGTTGTGCAAAAAGGCAATAGAAATGTAATAGTTTTATTTGAAATGCCTTTGAATTCTTTTTTCGGTTCAGCCAAAAGGTAGCGAGTGTGTTATTTTTGACATTTTCAGTTAGAATTCGATCACAAGAAATTTCTATCAGTTGTTCTTGTCCTTGAAGAGATTTTTGAATTTAATAATTAAAAATACTTTGTTTCTTTGCGTACTGCCTATTATTCTGTTGCGCACCACCGGTTGAGAATCGCTGGGTTATATTATTTTCCAACTGAAGCGTCATTATGAATCTTTTCTAAAAGAGTTGCACCTCGCTTAGTTAATACTTCCTTTATTAAATCGAATATAATTCATTTAAAGTTTAATTGCTTGAAAACCAAATATCAGTACACCTATGTATCAGAAAACGTTTCGTGAAATCCTCACATTTTAGAACCTTTTTGTTCATTTCAGTAATAAGGTCAGAAGGAACATTAAGTTTAACATATTATCACTGCGGCAAAAAGGAATAGTCCCTCTTGTTTCTTCGTTATTTTTTATTTTTTCATTAGTAATATACATGAATTCTAAATTATTCTTTTATATAAGTAGTCGCAATGAATCGCAACCAGAATCTTGCAGAAAGGAGCATTTCTGTCTTACGATGAACGTATAGACAGCCAACTTGTTTAATTATAAAGACAATGGAATAAATATTTCTTAAGAAAGAATCCCTTTTGCTTGTAAGTCTTATTATACCTGCTAGTTTTTAATACTTCTGCAGCAGTTTTACTTTCTACCTGATTCTGGTTTGCAACAGAGATTTTGTACAAGAAAATGTTTCATAGGGACAGTTTGTAAAACCTTTATGTTCACGTAAAAGTATGTTGCATTAACAATATTGCAGAGTCTATTAGGCGTTTTAGAAGCATGAAAATCTGTTCAGGTGTTTGCCAGGATTTGAGTTAGAAATCGTTTGATTCTTTAATCGAACATGCTACCACTTCCCATTCTTTATGAAATATCACATGAACAGTACTTCGCATTAAAAGCTGACACAGTTTTATTGCATGCATTTTAGCTTGGTTTCAAGGGTACTGAAAAAGGTTGTTTTGAACTGAACCTTAAATTACATTGTAGATACACTATTTTATTGCTGAATATTCGCAACTTCCAGTCAGTTGAAAAAACTATTATATTTGTGTATGTATCCAACTGAAACAACTAACATCACATCTTTTATCCATAAGGTAGTATAACTAATGGCCTTCTCTTTCCACAAAGAAATATTCTTATGAAACGAAGGTATGATACTGAATTTAAAAATGATAGAATTATTGTATACTAAAAATTAGTTTCATGTTTAAAATCGACAGACAGCTGTATCCTGAGGCAGTTTATATCTGAAACAAATTCTATGACTCATTGGTATATATATATATTTGCAATAGACAAAATGTCTAGTAAATAGTATAACGTAATACGATAAACATTTCTTTAAAACTCTTCCGCAGAATTGCAATAATCTAGAAAAACCTGCTGTCTTCGTGGAAATGGTTAACAATTGCATACTTACCAAATTAGGCAGCTTGAGATAAAATCTAAAATAAATATTTTAATTCAGAACTCATATATTCTAGATTTTTACAAACTAAAGTTTTATACCTTCAAAGTTTTGAAACTGAAATTTCCTCCTTATTTAATGACTTTTTAAAAAGCACTTAATACAAAAAGGCCAGATAAGTCATTTGTTATTAAAAGTAAGTAAACTGATAAGCATTAAAAATAGGCATTGAATGTGAATTAAAACTTCTAACTCATTTAATTACTTAAGTATGCATTTCAATTAAAACATATTTAAAGCGCTTGATTTGCGATTACACATGTAGCACTATCCCACATCTAAAATCTCATTCTCATGATTATTTGGTTCGATGTGATTTTAAACGTTTTCAGGGTGTTGCTTAAACATACCACGTACAATAATTTAAAAATCTGAATAATAATTGTAAATTTCTTATATTTGTTTTTAACAATTAATCATTTTCACTTTTTTTTCTTCTCCTTGGCTTCCATCAAATAATTCATGTAGTGCAGGAGTTTTACCTAAATTAGTTAGTAATTCAGTTATACGAGAAAAAATTTAAATATTGTAATTTCTTGCTTATAGATTATGCCAAATTTAGATCGTCCGGTATCCAACAAGTTCTACAACACATTCTATAATTCGGCACTTTTTTAACAACTTGATGATATACAAAACATCGCTCTTCCATTGCTTGCACTTTTTTTCTGCATTAATATAGAATGTTTTCAAAACTTGAGAAAAGAGTAATAAAACAGAAACATATGGTTAAGCGTACCTTCAGAACATGCTAATATTAACCTAACATATGAATCAAAATGTTATTCAAAACTTTAGACGTAAACACAGGATTTTTTTTTTAATTCATTAAAGTGTTATCGCAATGTCAACTTCTGTTCAGTTTGGTACAAAAGATGAAATTTTCATGGCTACTGTTGCTTGGAAACAGGAAAACAACGCAAAGGTACGAAAAAATCTAGAAAATTGTGGCCAAATAGTATAAAATATTCTGCCGAAGAAAGCAAAATATTCATGAGAAAAATGACCAACCACTCTGAATTACTCAAACACTTGAAAGTCTTGTCTTTGAATAACCCATTAATCATGCCCTCAGAAAATGAAATTGAGGGAGTTGAAAATGATACAAATAACTCGTGGAACAGCTAATTAAATTATGTTATAATTCAGAGTATGTTTATACCGCGAGATAGTTTGAGCTGTAGACACATTATTTATTAAAGAAATGGAGAGTAACGATGAAGATTCAACTCCCCAGATTATTAAGATTACATAGTGAGGCTGATGAAGCATTAAATATATTAGGAAAATTCGCTGAAAAACTAAAATTATGTATTGTTAGAGAAACAGTGAATATGCATATTTTACAGAATAAATATTCTATTTTATTTTCACTTCTTTTTTAGCCCAAAGGGGCGATAGCCTGGAAAGGCTATTAGTCTCGAAACGGCATTTTGCGCCGGTTCACTTTAAACGTTCGTTTCACTTTTCAAAACGTTGGCACCAAATTTTATCACCCTGTATTATATTTAAAAACATTAAGTAATGAACAATGTGCATGAATGTACGTATGAGTCTCGCATTGGGAAAAAAGAGCAGTACATAGAGAAATCAAATTTTGAATAACGTAGTTCTACCCACTTGAATATGAGCAACTGGAAGCCCGAATTGGGAATTTGTTTTATAGTCTATTTCATATTTTGTAAAACATTAGAAGAATTTTTATCAACAAACTCCACAATTCCGAAGCGAGCAATCGCAACACTGCACGGAATTTTTTTTTTTTTATTTCCAGCGCGCGTGACTGTGTATCCGAAATTCTAAAGATATATTGTTTTTAAATATTTTTAGCCCAAAGCGCTGCTAGCTCAAATACGCCCGAAACGTGTATGTGTGGTGTAAATAAAAAACTCCTCTTTGGACGCAATATAAATATAAAACCTGAAAGCTTTCAGATTTTATTTTCTTTTTCCTTATTTTTTCCTTTATTTTTAAAGAAAGAGCAAAATTTGTGGAACAAGTTTATATTCAAAATTTATTTGGTAAACGTTAAGCTTTAGCAAAAAATGATTAAACACTGAACTATGAATGAATACGTTTTATTAGTTCGCTGTTTCCAATTTTTATAATTCCTGAATGAATTCAAAATCGACCAAAGTATTTTTGAGGCATAATAAGTTCATTTTCATCCGTTATTCCCATAATATATTACTGATATTTGATAGTTATGATATTATGTGATATTTGATAGTCCTGGTTTACTCAAGTCTCAGATGTGTCAAATTACTGCAGTTTTGAATATACTGAGTTTTTGAGTTTTTAGTATACTGTATATTGACATTAGTTCCTGCTTGAGAAAGTGCCCATCGCACTTTGAGAAAATTTTTTCGATAATCGGAAAGCATAGAGTTAGAGCTGTAGGGACATTAGGTATTTCGGAACCAGGAAGTTTGAAAAATGAGCAATGCCTTCTAAGGCAATCGAACCACGGACCTCTGGAATACGCGCCCAGCGTGCAGACCAGCAAACTACGAAGGCATGCTAAGAAGACGGGAGAAATACCTTATAGAGTACTGGTATATAGTTAATTTAAAAATTAGCACCTTTGAGCCATTTGCATTATTTATTTACATTCTGTCGATTCTTTATGCTTTTATATTGAACATTATGTTAAAATACAAGATGTGGTCCAATAAACCTTTAGTTTTTTTTTTTATTATTATTAAATTGTGTTATAGTTCTTATACTTATTTTGACAGTAACAGGCTGTCATATTTGTACAATGCAAGCTAAGACAACAGGTTAAAGCCGTGATAATTAAACACTACGAATTATAAACTGTTCACATTCCAGCTGAAAGAACCTGTGAAGTCTACTTTAAGTTCCAATTAGGTTAATTTCTTCCGATCTTTGGGTCTGTACATTCAGATTTTATATAGAGCTGGAATTAAATAAATTCTTATTTTTCCACATTTTTCGAACAATTTTTAGGCATTTACTTTTCTTTCGTTTTTACGACCTTCTTGTTTTACTAGCTTACAAGAAATATCATCTTAAGCACAAATCCCTGACTTTAAAATTCGTAAGTAATATCAGAAGTAAATCCGCGTTTTTGATGCTAAGTTTGAAATGCGAGGAGCTGGTAAAAGAGCATAAATTACTGAATTTTATTTTAAAATATTGCAAAATCTTTGCCTACAAAAACTTTGGAGAACAGTACATAAAGCAGTGAAATATTTCACCAATGTAAAGTTTAATAGAGTAAAATGCAAACCTCTATTCTGTATTCCTGGTACAGAGATTTTATTCCTGAAGTCGAAAATACATTTTCTTTTTATCTTAAAACTTCTCGCAAGGAAAAAAAGTATTCTTGTTCGAAATATCTTAAAATAAAACTGGTTTTTGTTGATTCATGCGTAAAACAGTTCTGAAATTTATTGCGTTTGTTATGGAATAAAATTATTGACTCTATTCTTCTTTCCCAAGGGGACTTAAGTAACTATTTGTAAGCTTTAGTTTAGTATAAAATGATAATTTATCATTGCATTGAGAACCAATTATTTAGTCCGTACGCATAAACTACGTAAATTTAATTTACTGTTTTTTACACTCTCAATACACGTATCAAATGTATGGATTACACAGGGTTCTTCATAATTTCATTAAGCATTTTATAACAAATAATTCATATTAAAAAATTTCACGATTAATGAGTAAATAAAATCCATGGATGTGAAAACTTTCTAATAAATAATCCATCAAGTTTCACTTCAGTGAAATGGAAATACACTCATCAAATTTTTTTAAAGTATATTTCACAAATGATCGATTTTTTAGTTATGAACATCTTTTTTGAATGATAAAAATTAGTAACGATTATTGGAGGAGAGGTAAAGCAATACAAATTAGCGTAATATTCACAAATTTGCAGTACTAGTTTCGTAGGTTTAAATATGAAACCATCTTTTTCAGTCGTAGAAGTGCAAATGCAAATTTGCACGTTACAAGCTTCAGAAAACCTAATGGTACTAATATTTATCAAAATCAGTAGTATTTTATCTGATTTTGATAAATATATATGTATCTGAAAGAAACATTTATACTAATGCAGGGAAAATCACATACGTTTCACAAGCTATTTATCAATGTTTCCTTTGCTACTGAAGTGAAAAGCTGCGCTAAAATATATTTTAATTCAATTCCGAGAAAAAGTGAACAAATGTATTACTCTCTATTACATCATCGGAAACTAAAAAGAAGAACGATAAAGCACACTGTATACAGAGCTCTTCTTAAGAAAGGATTAAGAAAGACTTGCCATCTAAGATACGTTCGATAATATATTTGACATTAATGCGTATTGCAAATGAAGATGCCAATAGTTTTTCGTAGGCATACATTTTTTTTTGGCTTTGTTCATGATCGTAAGATTCGAAATTTGCTTCGGAAATTGCTCATCCAAAGTTGCTTCAAAGATTATTTTCATGTGGAGGAATAATTGATGCAGTTTTATTAATTTATAAAATGAAAAGAAATATTATCTCAACTGAAGCAGTTGGAAAACACAAAAAGCTACAAATTTACGTTTCAAGATGATTTTTACATCGATATTGTTATTTCCGGCATTTTACGCTTTGTAATATTAAGCATGAAATTCTGGTGTTAATAATATACTTTCGTTATTATTCAAAATACATTAAACCATTAGGAAGGATATGATATCTCGTATACAACACTTCTCATTTTCATGTTAAATGTCCTCATCTTAAACATATGACGTGAGATATTAAGTAAATGGTCACTTTAATTTATACCCTCTCTCTCTTGTAAAACTTTAAATACATTTTTCCTACACTGTTTTCAGGATTAACCTACTCGTTGCCATAAAGGAAGAATTCTAAGGGGTTGAGAGAAATTTCAAACTCTTTCTAGTTTTCTGAAGATTTCGCAGAACTTAAGAAATAAAACAAGAAACAATATTAAATCTTTAGCTGTACTGATAATTAAATAATACCCATTCCTTAGGAGAAGTCCCACCAGAGGTCGAGTGATAAGACCACTTAATACTAATATTTCGACCTATTTTGGGTTCAAAACCAAGCAAGCGTGCTGGCTGCATTTGAGTCTTTTTTCATGTGTAACGAGAATACGTGTCAGGTTTCCTCCCAAAAATCTCCACGAAGGCATCCCTCCTCTTAGAAATATAACCACTGTGGTTTTATCAAATTCCATTGACCGAAATTAATTTAGTGGAACCATGAGTAAATGCTCACCAGGGTTCGAGTGGTAACAGCAATGAACACAAGTAATTAAATCAAGGCTCAAATCTTGGTGAACGGGATGCCTGTATAGCAGTTTCCGCGGATGCTCCCATGTATAACGTGAATACACTACAGTTACGTTCAGAGAGTTCTCCGCGAAGCCACCCCTTTCCTTAGGCAGAACGAACTCGTGACCTTTACCATAATTCAAATAACTCAACCCAACTTTAACTGTGAAAGCGACGAGGGCCTAAAGAAAGCGTTCTTGGAACTTCAATAAACATTGAGAAAAGACTTCAAATTTCAGATTTGTTGATCAAAGTAAAAAAATAAAAAGGCCTTAACTTCCATTACCACTGTAAACATTCATTGTAAATTTTATTTAAAAATAAAGGACATATATTAATTTTTGTATTTTAGGATTCCTGTATTTTAATATTTCCTTTCTGCAATGGCGGGTATTGCTTAAATTTAGAAAAATAGGAAAGCAAAGTTTCTAACTAAAAAACGATACCATTTAACTTTAACAGTAAAAATACCTGTCCTCCATATAAACATTCATATATACAAAGATGGGAGAGAAAATAAAATTTTCTTTGAAACTAAGACATACCCATTTAGAGGACGAAGAATCATTATTTTAGTTTTATACAATTAAGGTTCAGTTCCATTTTTAAAAAACTTTTTTATTAACTGCATTCTTACTTTGTCAACTGGATTTCAGATTTCTGTATTCTCATAAAGCAAATTCGCCACTCTTTAATCCGGAGTTTTAGCAGTCAACTCGAGAAATACCCCAGTTTGTATGCTGTATTACAGCTTTCGAATTCAATTAGAATCTTTCTTAACTTACATTCAGTTTACAGATAGCAAATAGGAGAACTTCTAAATCCTACTCGTGAAATTTCTCTCCTTCATTTAGTCCGTAGAGAAGCAAGGACCCTACGGACATTCAGTATTATCCGATGCAATAAAAATATTAATCAATTCACTCCCTTACCCATTCAATATCTGCTGGGGAAATTCTGTTCTTAATTTCTTTTTGAGCTTGATGGATTTCCTGCCGTATTCTCTGGGAAAGTAAGGGTACTTCATAACAAATTGCCCTGATAAAAGAGGTATTTTGCCTCTATTTCTATTTTTTTTATTTTAATTTTATGCGCAGTTAAGTGATTTTCCGTTGATTAACGTTTCTCGGTTTATTTCTAACGGTTTTGCACATCTTGCAAAGTCTGGTTGATTAAACTGCGTAGATCGGAAGAAGGTTTATGCAAAAGAAAATGTGATTAATTGCTTAAATTTTAAATCATATAACTTTGCCTTTGGAGGATTATTATAAGATTTCTGATCAGATATTGTCTGATTAACTGCAGTAGACTAAGTATAAGATCATAGTTTTCTTCCTTTAGTTGTCATTCTAAGAAGATGTTTTTTTAACACGCCAGAATAGAATTTAAATGATATGCTAAGCTACTATAATATTTATTATTCTCTTTTATTTTTAAAACATTTTTTTATAATTTCACGTTGAAGCGTAGTATTTAGAGTACTTAGTTAGTTTTGATGTGAAGCCCAGTCTACGTACCAAATTTGTATAGATAATTTTCATATAAATATGCTGTTTCATATAAATATGCTGTTTTTCCTTATAGAGCTTCATATTATTGGATGGCATAAACTAAAGAGACCTAGAAGATTGTGTGAAGCATTATGTTGAGGTCTTAGTTATGACAAAAGTCAGACGAAGGATATAAAGAACCCTTCATTCAATCAATATAATTTCACAAATGGCTCCACTTGGAAGTAAACAAAGCCAAAACTTCTGGTTTAACTCAAAACAAGTAACGATGAACTTAGAACGTAATAAGTTTAGTTTAACGGCTAGCAGGACAATTTAACGCACAGGAAGGCTTTGACTCGTAGAAGCCGGTTCAAATAAGCCGAATGGCTACAAGCGCTCAACGCCACAGAAATATAATCGCTAGTAATTCAAGATAGCAAAGTGGCCTTCGAGCAGGCATAACACACTCTAAAATCACCTTTCAAAACCTCCCCTTAAATAACATTTCTTTGTACCTCATTTGAATACACGCGCGCTAGCTTACTCGTATTAACTTCCGGCAAGGAAGCGTGGGTGAAAATGAAACGAAACTTGCTTTAAAATAAACATTAACTTTCAGTGCAAAAAAAACTTCCCTGGTATATAAACTCCTAGAAGCTCATATGCCCAACCAATCGTAATGAACTATCAGGTATTGTTATTTTAAGGTATGCGCTCGAGATTTTGATGATTTAAAATAATAAAGCTCTCAAGGCTCTGGCTACAGTGAAAAATTTCCTAAGTTTTCGAATGGCAACACTAAATTTTCTTTCCTGGGAAATTGATCAGCGTATTGAAAAGCTATAAATGGCGCTAGAACGATACACATACGATGAAAATTGCCAACATAAAATATTTTCCAACAATATCATTGTAAAGGAAAAGTGAACTCAAGAGAGAAGAGAGAAAAACTTTTACTAAAATTATAAATTTTCTGGGTGCCCACTCTCGCAGACGATAACGCATTGCATGCTAGAGGTTGAAGACGACAATGACGAACGCAAAATGGCAGAAGGAATCTGTAACAGCTTCACGTTATAGCATATTTCAGTTCCAGCAAATATCGTGGATTTAATGTGTATATATTAGGTTTCAGAGAGCCCCAGCGCCAGAAATCAATTGGAGTGAGGTTGAGGGCTCTCCAAAATACTGTTGCAACACATTCCGAACGCATATGGCGGAGTAAAGAGGTGCGCCAGTGCGATTAACAACATTTCACTGCTGCAGTTCTGTAATTACGTAATTCTGCAACACTGTAGTACACTGAGCAGTTGAGATGTGGTCCGCTCTCATATGTGTGCAAGTGACCTCTTCGAAGGATGGACCAAGACCTAACGTGCATGCGATGCCGCATCACAAATTCACTTCAGCGTTGTGTAAATGCGCTAGCGTCACATCGTGAGAATTTTTGTTAGCCCGGTGAATGCAGTTTTTGGAGTTTACATTATGTTAAGGAGAAATATTCCTTCTCCGTTCATAATAACTGCACTCGTCACCTGCTATCTTCCCTATATATGATGAGAAACATGATGATATCTTCTTTGCAAATGTTTTATGCCAGAAATTTTCAACATACGTATATCATTCCAACACTATTTATGACTTTTGCAATCTGATCAATTTGCGCAGGGAAAACGTGGGTGTTGCCATTCGAAAGTTTTTCACTGTAACCGTAACCGTGAGAGCTCTATTGCTTTAAATCATAAATTCTAGAGCGCCTACCTTCAGATAACAATACCTGAAATTTCAGTTTGACTGGTTTAATGGACAGGCCAATAGGTGCTCATACATCAGGGATATACATACATCAGGGAAGTTTTTATGATATGCATCTATGAAACTAAGTAATCGTCATCTAAGTACTATATATATATACGTATACACTATTTAGATGCAACTAAATACATGAATATACTTTAAAATCGAACCCTTTCACATTATTTTTCTTTTGGTTGTAGATCTGGATAAAATGCTTCATGAAAAATTTGTGTATTGTATACATATTTGTATATTACTTATCTATACAAAGGCTTTTTCAAAATTTCACAGCTGAATATTAAATATTTGTCATATATCCATGGTTTACGCTTAAAATGTGACTAAAACAAAAAAGCGTTAAGGCTATAACAAGTTCGCTCATGTGAAACATTTCAGAGGAAGAACGCAAAATTTAATTTTTATAAGACATTTCTACGAAGAAAATGTCTGTAATAAATAAAGATTATCAACGCCCGATATTATAGATATCTTTTAGAAGAAAATCTTGTTTTTAGAATGAAATAGGTTTTATGTAGCACAAACTGGTCAATTATTTTAATAGCTAATAAGCTAAATTTGCTCTGAAAATAACTGCTCAATCTATGTCACTGAAAACCTGTTTCATTCCTATAAAAGAAAGCAAAATGTCACGCAAAATCTCACTAGACATATTATTTGGAATTTTGGTATTTCTACAAATGGTAACTTAAACCTGTACTTAAAAATTATTTTTTTAGTGCTAAAAGTATTTTTAAGAATCTGAAGTCGAAACTTACAACCCATAACACTTTGCGGCAATATTTATGCAGATCTCTCAAGTTTAAATTTAAATATATCTCGATTACTTTGATTTTATAAGAATCCTAATTTTTTCCGACTAATTTGGAAAAGGAAATGGTTTTCTGTTTGAACATATTTCTTTTGAATGACGCGCGTAAATGCATTCAGTCTTTTGTAAATTTGCCAAAGCACATCACATAACCAAACATTTTGTAGCCTAAAAACTTAACTTTATTTGATTTATTTCTTAAACTAAAACCTGTGAGACAGCATCTGAAGAGAATTTTAATCGTGCAATCATTTTGATCAGCATTCCTCTTCTAATAACCCTTTTCTGTAAATTACGTTTATTTTAATTTCGATTTGCGGATGCAGAAAATAACTAGGAATTCGATTCCATAAAAAACGATTTACACAGACAATTTTATAATTATTTTCAACGTATGGCTCTGATTCAGTAACACGCAGGAATTCAGACGAAGTGTGTTCCTGCATTTATTTGTATTTTATAAAAGATTCTTTTGATATTAACAAAAATAGAATAAAAAATATCTGAACGGTTTCAGATTTTAAATTACGTACAAAGGGGCGTTTTTTTTTACCATTTTGTGTGTTACATTTGTGTTTGTGTGTTATCTTTGTAAGGATCTTAAGTTTTACTAACGTTTACTTTATTTTAAATCTTTACTATCACTTCTTATTTTCTACTTCCGGCCAGAATTAAAAGCTTTAACTTATTTATGCAAATTTGTCTTGCGAACGCCAAGTACTTAAGTTGTGGCTTTTTGCCAAGCAAGAGAGAGGAAGGAGTGATTAGGAGCAGGCCGCTTGCCATAGCAGTTTTACTCGGTTGCTGGTTGCCTTCAAGGCCAGAGGTTTAATCCTCTTGATAATTTTAAACGTACCGTAGTGTTAACAGTTCTCTGTACTACATACGGCCTTTCTGTTAATATACGGCCAATCTTCAAGTAGGCACTTGTTTATTAATCCAAAGTTAGTTTAGTTAGAGTTTAGTTAATATTTTTATATTCTTACGTTCAGACCACAAGTGGTTGGTCTCTGTATTCCGAAGTCCGGAAATCATTGTAAAGAGAGAAAAATAAAGGGTTTCGTATACCCTTCCTGTGTATCTTGTCTACTTCCCACATTTATTGAACATAGCTTTAGTAAGCTCCCTGTTCCGAGTCAGGTCATTTAATGTTCCCAAAATAAGTAAGGAGGAACACTGAACCTGATAGTGGCGCCCGACGAAGAAGAATAACCGAGTTTCAAGAAGAACCTGTGCTGCCTGCAGAAGCGGCTCAGAATCCAGAAATGCCAGCTGCCGCCCTGGATTTGGTTACATCGTCCAGACCATGCGCGCATCGATGAAACCAGAAGCAACATTTAATGGAAACTCACCGGTAACCAGTTTTTTGGAAAAATTGGATGACCACTTCATGCTGTATCCCGTGCATGAGTTCCAGAATGTCACCTTAGCTACCAGCGCTTTGAGGGGCCAAGCGCTTAATTGGTTCAAATGTATAGGCAGAAGCCTCCTGTGTCAAGCGGGAAGTCCCACCTGTACTTACGAAAATTTCAAGACTGCCTTAGTAAAAGCCTTCCCTGTCGTAAGAGATCGTGCAAAATTAGAAACGGAACTTTTCAGCATATATCAGCAACGAATCGAAAATCTTTCCACCTTTATTTTAAGAAAAATTCACGTCTTCAAACTCTTGTATGGAAACCGTCCGGATCCTGAGATAATTCAAGCGATTTTGCCGAGGTTACTTCCCCAAGTACAAGACTTTATTGAATTAAGGAATCCGACTACACTGGAAAAGTTATTTGAGCTAGCAATGCAGTTTGAAAGTAGATGAACGGCGGACATTGAAAGAAGACGCCAGTATGAGCAACAAAACCAATTTGGTGCGCCAAGACCACGGCAAAGTCAAGAACATGGCTACGGAAGCAAAGCGAATCAGTGGGCCAGTAAACCCGAGTATCCAAAAACAACCGGTGAACGTCGACAGTTCAATAGTAATCCAGGAAAAAGTCTGAAGGCCAGTGGAAAAAGAAGGAAAGCATGGAAAGGAAAAAACAAGATTTAAACTAAAACGGATTTCTGATGACGAGAGGATGCGGAAATCCGAAGGCCAAGAAAACCCCTCTTCCTTCAAGTTAAATACAGTGATGGTGAAAAATTTGACTCTTCCAAAGATTGAAGTGTTGGTGAATAACATCCCAGCCACCTCACTCCTGGATACAGGCGCGCAGTGTTCCTGTGTGGCAAAAGATTTTTTTAGGAAGTATTTTCGTAAATACCGCACATATAATTCGGATAATACGACAGTGTTAGCTGCGCAGGGAGAAAGATGCAAGTGCATAGGTAAATTCCCGCTATACGTTCGTATCAAGGAGGAACAAGTAAAGATTATGTTTTTTATCGTAAAGAATTTGCAAGCACATATCATATTAGGGATAGATTTTCTTTCAAAGGCAGAAGCAACGCTGGATTTTAACGAAGCGTCCCTTAAGCTGACGATGAAACCAGTTCGAGAAGAAAAAACAGAACCACCAATGTTAAACCTTGACCACCGGCCTAAGGAAGAGCAACAAAAAAATCCGACAAGTGGTAAGTGAATTTGCTTCGTTATTTAGTGATATTCCAGGATTTATTTAAGTTACTAACCATAGTATTGACACCGGAGATTCAATGCCAGTTCGCCACAAAGCATACCGGTATGATAAGAATAAAGAAAAAATTATAGAATGGCACATTGGCGATATGCTACGTAAAACGGTCATAACACCCATCTCAAGTAGTTATGCTAGCCCGGTGGTTTTATATAAGAAAAACAATGACTATCCATTAACACTTCCAAAAAGGTGGCGTTTTGCAATTGACTATCGTAAATTAAACTCCATAACTAAATATCCGGTATATCCGTTACCTATTATTGAAGAAATTCTAAGGAACATAACGTCGACCAAATACATGACGACTTTAGACTTATCGACTGGTTATTTTCAAATAGGGGTTAGACCGGAGGACGTGCCTAAGACTGCTTTTATAACCACGTTCTGGCACTTATGCATTCCTGCGTATGCCGTTTGGCCTTTCAGGGGCACCGGCAACATTTCAGCGATGTATGGACATTGTGCTAAGGCCTGTTCTTGGAAAGTCCACATTTATCTATTTAGACGATACCATGATTACTATTGATAATCTGGACCAACATGTACAGGATTTAAGACAGGTGTTTTCATTATTAAATGAGGCCGGTCTAAAAGTTAATGTCGAAAAGTGCAAATTTGCAGCGCCTGAATTAAAATACTTAGGTTACAAAATATCTCAGAAAGGAATCGAGACAGACGAATCAAAAATAATCGCTGTGCAAAAGTATCCGCCGCCAAATACGGCGAAGAAGCTCTCCTCTTTTCTAGGACTTTGTTCATATTATAGGTCCTTTATAAAAGATTTTGCAGCTATTGCTGAACCATTTTTAAAATTAAAAAGGAAAAAGGCAAGATTCTCGTGGACGGCCGAAGCCAATAGTGCTTTCGAAAAATTAAAGCAAGCATTAACGCAAGACCCTGTTTTGAAATTTCCTGAAAAGGATGAGGATTTAGAAATTTCAGCGGATGCCTCGGATTATGCGGTAGGAACGGTACTTTCGCAAAATCACCAGCCCGTGGCATTTTTTAATCGAACTTTAAATCATACACAAAGAAATTATTCCGCGACCGAGAGAGAGGCACTTGGACCGAGAGAGAGGTTGGTTCTGTTAGCAGTGCAAAAGTTCCGAGTCAATTTTGGAAGGGCGCCAATAACAGTGTATTCTGATCATGCTTCGGTAACTATATTGTACTCAGGGAAATGTTTATCCCCAAGGTTAATAAGATGTGCACTCAAGGTACAAGAGTATAATCTGGTAATCAAGCACACCCCCGGAAAGGAAAATATCGTAGCAGATGCCCTATCCAGAATAAAAATAGATGAAGAAGATAATACTGTAAAGGTGGCAATGCTCACAGCATGTACAATAAATTCCCGAGAAACTGTAATAACCGAACTGGGTAAGGATCCTGAATTTCGAAACATTTATGAATATTTAAAGGATCCTGAAAATTTTAGCCACCAAGATATTGTGGCGATAAGAAGTAGGGCGGCCCATTACGAACTAATAGATGGTCTATTATTTTATACAAAAACCACAAACTCCAACAACGAATTTCGACCTGTTATCCCAGCTAGTCTTAGATTAAATATCCTGCAGGAGTTACACGACTGCCTTTTAGCTTCTCATGCTGGTATTCGAAAAACTCTCCAACGCGTACGCGAGGCAGTCTATTTTCCTGAACTGCAAAAGTTAACAAGGGCGTATGTCCAGTCCTGCCCAACATGTCAAGCAGTTAATTATATTAATTTCCGCCCGGCCGGGTTTCTAAATAGCATTAAATCCGAATTTCCAAATGAAATAATTGGCATCGATTTATTGGGCCCTTTCCCAAAATGTCAGTTAAATAAAAGTCGGTATCGCCTTGTTATGGTTGATTATTTTAGTAAGTGGACCGAAATTGTTCCCTTTAAACGAGCCTTCGCGAAATTAGTTACTGATTCTATTTTAAATAAATATATTTTAAAATACGGGGCGCCCCTAAAACTTATATCGGAAAATGGTCCTCAATTTGTAAGTAATATATTTGAAGACATGTGCCAAAAACTGGGCATACGTCATTTAAAAATGGTCCCGTATCGGCCGCAATCAAATATAGCAGAACGGGTCAATAGAAATATAGTGAAAATTATCCGTAGTTATGTTAAAAAGTTTCATAAAAGCTGGGATAACTATGTCAATGAATTAGCTTTCGCCCTTAGGACCGGAAAACATGATATAACGGGCAAAACTCCTGCTGAGTTATTTTTAGGCAGAAATATTATAACGCCGTTAGATAAATTATTTTATGTTCAACAAAGAGCCCCAGAATTTAAAATGGGTGATATAGAAAAATTAATTAAAGAAGCAGAAAAGAACACTGAAGTAGCACAGAGAAAACAGAAACTTTATTACGATATGAAACGACGTGGAGTAACTTATAAAGTAGGAGATGAAGTATTAAAAATTAAGCATTCACTTTCTTCAGCACCAGAAGATAAAACTGCCAAATTTTTTCCACGATTTGAAGGACCGTATGTCATAGAAAAAATAACTCAGGCTGTAGTGGTGTTAAAAGCCAGGAATGGTGAAACATGCTCCGCAAACATTGACCAGAAAAAACCATTCTATAACCGTAATAAAATGCAAATATTTAAAGACCTTTTGCAGGATCCGGCACGGCAGGCACTGCAGGCACAAGCTCCAGAGGTGGAACAACGACAATCACAAGGGCAAGCCTTTAGGAGGCAGGAGCAATTGAAAAGAAAGTTTCCCTGTTGGAAAATTGAAGGTAACATGAAAAAGAAGCCATTCCACCGACCAGAAAAGAGAGCGCACGACCACCCCCAGAATGAAGAAGGGAGAAGTACGACGAATGCAAAGAGAGCCAGGAGAAATAACGGCAACTATAACCCGGCTCCCGAACGGAAGTTCTACCCATCGGACAGGAGTCTACGCAGCAAATGTCGACGAATTGCTGAAGGAACACCAGCTGCGGAGGCAAAGAAACAAGGAAAATTTGAACAGCCAGCAACGAGATCTAAGGAGGAACGAGAGAGCAGTGTCCCGGTTCCGCCAAGACCAGCTGCCATCAAACGGCCAAGACCACAGGCAGAGGCTAAAGAGAAGGTCTTCAAGGGTGACCGAACTGGAAGGAAAAGAAAGCTTATAGAGGAAGGAACTGAAGGGTGAACCCGCACAAGAAGGAAGATAAACGAAACGCTAGTCTTTGCTACCTTCCAGGATTGGACAGAAAAAAGAATGTCCGAATATCACAAAGATAAGTAAAACTTTATGTTACTTTGCAACCTTAAGTTAATCTTTCATTCTTACTACAGAGCCCACCAGCGGCCGAGCGGTAAAGTCGCTCGAATCTAATTCGGTCCGAGGTTCGAATCCCGCGAACGTGCTGGCTGCATGGGTGTTTTCGTGGTTTTCCCCATGTGTAACGTGTATACGAGCCAGTTTCCCTTAGAAAGTCCTCCACGAAGGCATCCCTTCCCTTAGGCAGAAAGCCCTAGTGTGCTTTGCCATAATTAAATACACCACACCATTCTTACTGCAAGTGGCAGAAGTCAAGACGTTTTACCTCATGTGAGGTCTACCTTTATCGTCAAAAAGGCGAGAAATGAGTTGTTACCTATTTTTGGTATTATGTTTTTCAATTACTCGCGAGTAAAACTAAAATTAATATATAATAACTTGAATAACTTGAATGTAAATACTTGAATATTGTAAAAGTTAATGTATAAAATTTTATTTAAAAGATTCTGGCAAGAAAGAGGTTTTAGTTTGAAAGACTTTTGAAATGTAGTATTTCAATGTAGAAGAATTGGCACTTGCTTGGAAAAGAATAGAAGTTAACAATGTACTACTAATGTATGTTTTAAAATGCGTAAAATTAACGGCATGTTAATATGTTCTTATATACAATGTGAACTGTTATTTTAAGCGTTAAGAAATACTGTGATATGTTAAAAGTGAAAGTAATGCCAAAAATTTTTAACTTATTCGTGTGACTGTAAAAAGAGAAAATTATTGTGAATATGTGTTAAAGGTTGAATGAATGTAGTTAGGCTCTCTGACGCTACACTTCAGAGTTAGCCACTTTCAGAATAGTACCTCAGGGTTTAAAGATGAATATAAGGTGTGTTATGAGGTCTTGTTATGTTGAATTTTAACACGTTAGTGTTTTGATTGCAGGCGGTAGTGTTGAACACTTGTACATAAACTCGTTCGTGTTTGGTGTTTTCTTTTACAACACATGTCAGAGAGCACGGGGAGAGAATTAAATAGCGTCATGAATGAAATAAGAATGTTAAGAGAAATATAAGTATTCATGTTACTTGCCATTTAATTGTGTAACATTTCATTAAACTAGTTTTCCTTCCAGATCTCTGGAAGGAACCAGATTTCAACTAGAAACTCCTGTTCAGATGCAAGTACAGATGAAAAGTAATTGTCCATGGAATTGATAATGTAAAAAAGATTTTTTTTTAAATTTCTAGTTTTTAGTGAGAAATGTTTGTAAAAGATTGGCCTCGCGTTAGATTCTAGAGCTAAATGTTTTCAACAAGGTCGTTTTAGACCTCAGTTTCAAACTAATTAACTCTGGCGAGAAGTATGTAAGGATCTTAAGTTTTACTAACGTTTACTTTATTTTAAATCTTTACTATCACTTCTTATTTTCTACTTCCGGCCAGAATTAAAAGCTTTAACTTATTTATGCAAATTTGTCTTGCGAACGCCAAGTACTTAAGTTGTGGCTTTTTGCCAAGCAAGAGAGAGGAAGGAGTGATTAGGAGCAGGCCGCTTGCCATAGCAGTTTTACTCGGTTGCTGGTTGCCTTCAAGGCCAGAGGTTTAATCCTCTTGATAATTTTAAACGTATCGTAGTGTTAACAGTTCTCTGTACTACATACGGCCTTTCTGTTAATATACGGCCAATCTTCAAGTAGGCACTTGTTTATTAATCCAAAGTTAGTTTAGTTAGAGTTTAGTTAATATTTTTATATTCTTACGTTCAGACCACAAGTGGTTGGTCTCTGTATTCCGAAGTCCGGAAATCATTGTAAAGAGAGAAAAATAAAGGGTTTCGTATACCCTTCCTGTGTATCTTGTCTACTTCCCACATTTATTGAACATAGCTTTAGTAAGCTCCCTGTTCCGAGTCAAGTCATTTAATGTTCCCAAAGCAAGTAAGGAGGAACACTGAACCTGATACCTTTATTTATTAAATATCATGTTCTTTGCACTTAAACCATAAAATTCAGTTCAGCAGCAATGTCGCAATATAATTTTAAAATGAGCATATCTTTAGCATTTCTGACGATATACAATTCCGCGCGCTGGAGATAAAAAGGTTCCTCCCCTGTAAAGTGTTGCCATTGTTCGCTTTGAAATCTTTGACTTTGTTAATCAAAAAATCGTTAAAGTTTTACAAAACATGAAATTGATAATGAAACAAATTCGAAATTTCAAATTTGGGCTTTTACATGCCCATATTCCCGTTACGGATTACGTTATTCAAAATTGGTTGGCTCTAGGTACCGTTATTTTACTCACATTGCGATTCTTCATTATTTAATTTCTTTAAATACAACGCAGTGCTCTAACATTTGATGGCAACAATTGGAAAAGTGATACGCCGTTTAAAGTGATTCGACGCAAAATACCAAAACTCAAACAATAGTCCTTCAGGTACAATGTCCCTTTGGACTAAAAGTTGCTTAAGAAAATGAAAAAAGCTTCAGTAAAAGAAAACGAAAATCTGAAAGGTTTAGGGTTTTAAATTACTTCCAATGGGGCGTTTTTTTTTAACATTTTGTGTGTTACCTTTATTTATTAAATATTATGTTCTTCGCACTTAAACCATAAAATTCAGTTCAAGAGCAATATCATAAAATAATTTTAAATTGAGCATATCTTTAGAATTTCCGATACTCAGTCTCATGCGCTGGAGATAAAAATGTTTTTTTCTGTAAAACGTTGCCATTGCTCGCTTTGAAATCGCTTGCTTTTTAATCAAAAATTCGTTAAAGTTGTACAAAATATGAAATCGATAATAACTGAAATTCCAAATTTCAAATTTGGGCTTCCAGATGCCCATATTCGCAGCAGGATTACGTCATTCAAAATTAGATGGCTCTAGGTACCGTTGTTTTATCACAATGCGAGAAACATATATACATTTATCCAGATTCTTCATTATTTAATTTCTTGAAATATAATACAGGGCGATAATTTTTGGTGGCAATTGCTTGAAAAGTGAAACGGACATTCAGGGTGATTTGACGCAAAATCGGAAACAGGGACAAATCCCCTTTAGACTAATAACACGCCATAGAACAATTGCTATAGATATTAAATAAGCAAATTTATTTAACTTAAGCTGATTTTCATTGTTTTAGTATGTGTAACATGAGCATATAATATAACAAATTTTGCAGAAAGTTATCAAACGTGTTGTTTTCTTTGTTTCTTAATACATTCTGCGTCAAAAACAAGTATTCAGCTATTCCATTTCGAAATTTAAGACTATTGTTAGATTTAATTCCATACTAAACGAAGAAAAAACTTTAAAATTGTGTTTTCGACTATAGAAAGACTTTGGAAGTAATTATATGATATTTTATAGAGGAAAAATTGTTGCGGAAGTTTATGTAAAGGAAATTGAATTACATTGTCATAAATTACGGTCTCAGTTAATTTTCTTAAAACAAATATGTTGTGAAGAAATATAATCGTTAATTAAAGAACAAACTGAATTGCTAAATAATTTACTTCAGATTCTTAAAATACCTTCGAAATTTTTAAACGTTTAGAGCTTGTAAGTTTTCTTTAAAGTTTAGGAAATGTGGGTGTTCACTAATTGCTTAAAAAACAAGAAGCAGTTTACTTGAGAGACATGAGAGAAACTCAACAATTCATTCAGCTGATTTTCTTTGTTCTCAGCTGGTTAAGCCTCATCTAGTACTTCTTAGTATAAGGGGAAACGTTTGACATTATTGACTTTAGTTGGCTTCAGACTTTGTTTCTTTATTTTATACAGAAAAGTAACTGCAGAATCATTAACTAATGAAGCATATAACTGGTGATTTGGAAAAAGATTGGCTCAAAGCAATAAAGCAGATACATGGCAGTTGTTTAGAAGATTAAAGGAGTTTCATATACTTAGTTTACTCGTCAAAGAATTAAATTATTATAGCTTTTGAAATAAAAATTCAAATTTAACCTGCTGTTCTTATATCAGCTTAATAAGAACAAAATTATTTTAATTTATTAATCAGCTTTTATTTTATTAATCAGCTTAATAAGAACAAAATTATTTTAATTTATTAATCAGCTTTTATTTTATTAATCAGCTTAATAAGAACAAAATTATATTAAATAATCAGTGGCTCATACTTCTTTTCTGACATCTGTGTTGTTCAGGTTTATTTGCAAATATACTAAGCTGTTTCTCCCATCTCCTTCGTGATGTAGTAGTCAGCACGTTCGTTGCGTATTCCAGAGCCCCGTGGTCCGAGCCCCGGCGAGGGAATTGCTCATTTTTCTTGTCTCCTGCTTCGAAAGAAAAATAATGTCTCTACAGTGGCGCCTGAACTAAAAAAGGGTGGTGTATGATGATTCTTCATTACTAGGATTTGCCGATTGGGTCCCCTAAAAACCCAGTCGCCTTTTACAAGGGGGAGCATATAAGGTATTTCTACCGCCTTCTTAGCATGTCTTCGGGGTGTAGCGGTCAGCACGCTCAACTCGCATTCGAGTGGTCCGTGGCGAAGGCATTGCTCAATTTTCATCTCTCCTGCTTTAAAAAAAGACCTAATGTCTCTACAATATCTCTTATTAAATGTTCACGAAATGACATTGTTTTCTTTTTAAGCATACTGATAATTACACTTTTTAAAACTTGCTTGTTTTCGGAAATGTTATTCAAAACGTTTTTGGTAAATAAAATAGATTATTCAAAAAGCTTTGAAAATGAACTCCCATAAGGATTCGAACACTTTGGACATGCAGTTTATATTTAATAAAAATATGAAATCAACGGGACATCCAATACCTCTTTAGATATTTTTAGCTAAAGTTACGCATTCATGACCTTCGGAATGGATGTAACTAATTTTTCTGAGAACAAATGTTTCATTTTGGTCCATTTCTTCATTAGAACCGCTTTTAAGCTTTGATGTTCCTTAGAAATAACATACGTACTTATTCATTTTTTTCCTAATTCACTTCATACGAGTTCGATAGAATTTTGACCCACAAGCGAACAGTTAGAACTATATGTTTAGGAGCGTCATCCTGATAGAAGATGAATGTATTTTGCACTTAACGTTTTCTTGCAGATGTTTCTTGCAGATGTGCTTGCAGATGTTCTTGCAGATGTTTCCTTAAGAGTATATATATATATATATATATATTTATATCGACCCACAGTATTTCCTATAAAAAATAAATTTACCATCCCAGAAGCAGCGAAATGTGTCCATACTATTATGCTTCCACTTTTTATGATTAACAGTAGACAATGAATTTTACGGATTCACTTTTTCATTTCGCTTTCGCCTCATAACAATTCCTCCAACATATCTAATCATATTAAATTTTGAGTCGTCTGCAAATGTAACATTATTTAAATATGATTAATCATTGCTTACCATGGGTTTTAGGAGAGGCAAACTTATTTTAAATGTTTTCCGGTTGATGAAGGATTTTGTTTTTGCTGCTAGCCCATTGTATCCATGTGCCTCAGTTACTCTTCTAACTGTTTCAGAGTTAACTTTCATTTCAAGCCATTTTTCTGTTAAATCCTCTGAAATACACACTTACAGAGCTTAATTTTTTTAATCTTGTTTAATTTCACATACGATAAATCTCAGATTCCATCCTGTTAGATTGGAATATGGTCCAGGCCTTAGTGCATTTTTAACAGTTTTACTAAGTTCCATTATTTTAATACGTCAAAGATAACTCAAGGCTTTTTTAAATGCTTTGAATACTTTTAGCATTTTTAAAGTCGTGAATAGTTATATTTCGGGTAGAGCTTCCCATTAATTTGTAGCATCTTGCCATGTTCACTTGATATAGAATTGTCAATATAGTTTACTACAAAAGCAATTATTTCCAAATGCAGACGATAATGCTTCTGATGTATTTTTATATAAAGCAAAAGAATATTAGAAGAAACGTTGTCTTCCAAATCATCTCAACTAAACTTTTGTGTATCCGAATTATTCGAGTTACTGATTAACGCTTTCGGAATAAATTATTTTGTTGCAAAAATATTTTGATGAAATTTATCCTATAACAAACAAGTCTTTATATATCAAAAAATAATAATATATTAAGAATTATCTATGCTTAGTTGTCTAAGAATATTCTATGTTTCAATATGAACATATGCATATAAATTTCAAAAATACGATTATCCAAAAACAAATCTGAGTCTCACTGTATATGCCTAATCATCTTTAGCGTATTCGGAGAAAAGCTGAAAAATAACATTCCAAAAGCGAAAATTTTAAAATTTGTATAAGGAAATATAAGGTTACTCTTTCAGGGAACACAGAAGTTTTGATGATGTTCAGTCTTCGTTGAATTCGGAGTCATCGTGGAAGGATCAAAACACAATTTATTCGTCATTATTATACAGGAGATTTCCAAAGAGACGTTTAAAGTCGTCGAAAAACTACGATAAACACGGTGAATCAATCAGCAACACAGTCTTCAGGCTACAACGGTGAATACAGCTTCACGGCCAAGCGACTCGGTTCACTAGCTCACAAGCTAATCTCAGAACATAACATTCTCAAAATACTCTTTCCTACTCCGCGTACAAGCAGGGTATACATACTTTTTGACTTGCCTTCGAGAACATTCCCGGGAAAACCACCAAGAATTCGTTCTAGAATTCTCTCTTTGTCTATGGCACATCGTCAATTTTTCCGTCATGTGGGCGATTTCGCGATAAATCTGGGAACTTTCCACTTTTTGACCACTTTCTGGCAACCCTAACCGCGCTTTGTAAGGAAGCGTTCTTACCGCAGCTGAGCATTTCGTAACAATATGAATAGTCAAATTAAATTCACGAAATTTATAACTGTATTATAAAAATTTTACGCCAGTATTTTTAACGCAGGAATTTGTGTTAAAGTTTCAACATGATCGAGGACTATAAATAATCTAAAAAACACATTAACGACAAAAAATAACAATTTTGTGGAGCAGTACTGCATTTATAAACATTGCAGTGAGTTACTGAATAGACTGATGACACCTAGCTAAGCTACAAGCAATAGCCAGGGAAAATATAAATCAATCTTGAATGCTTAATGCAGCATTCTAATATCCTCGAAGCGCATATCGCAGCATTTCTAAAATCCTCAAATGAAAAGCATTTAAAAAAAGTTTCGTTTAAATATGAATTTGCTATCAGAATTCACTTATATGCGTATAGAGGGTAACTCAAGCATATCTAGCACAATGTGAAGACAGACAAAGGAGATCGAAATAAGGAGATTTTGTAATGGAATGTGTGTGCGGAAATTGCTCGTTCACATGGTAGAAGAGGCTGTAGAGCAGTAGGTAAAAGCAGTCTCTTAGTTAAAATTATTATTCCTAAGCAGTAGCTAATCAAAGGAAGTATAGAGAACAATTCACGAGTAGTTCATTTGAATAGCTGCTCGCTTTCCTTTCGCAGCCTCATAGAGAAAATGTAGATCCTTTTTAAAAAAAAATCTGATGTGCACACCACATGACTTCCTTGTATTGGAATATTAAATTATACGCATTTTTTCTTGCATTTCATTTAAACTTATTGGATTGAATTAAATCTACTTCGCCGACAGCGCATAAACAACAATAGAATAAATGAATTCTTTAAAATTCACTCTAGTATTTGTTTACCACAGCGACACTCTGGCGCTAGATTCACTTAACAGTATTAATAATTATATGACAGTTAACGTATATATTTCGTTCATATTATAACTCAGAATGCACAAAATTTATATCCTTTAAAGAATAGAATTATCTAATCGTTGCCACATGTTCTATTCAAATACTATAATAAAGCTAGAATGATGTATAAAAGAAATTAATCAAACAAAACAAAAAAGAAACTGTTTTTCACAGACGATTGAGCATTTCTCTTTTAATTAATTCAGTTCTCACTTCGCGAGAAGGCAAAAATACATAAAAACTCAAAATATTTATATTAAAAATTACGAAGTAAATCTCAAACACTTATTTCCTCGAAAAAATTCCAGAAAGAATTAAGCATGGTTTAATTGGCAATAATAAATGAATGCGTTATCTTTGTTGTTGCGAAGCTAATTTTCTCTAGATTGGCAACAAATCCACTAGTCTCCTGTTTCAAATGTAAACATCAATGGCCGCCATTAAAAAAAGGCTTAGCGGCAATTAAACAACTTTAAAATTGCTGATAATTCTAAAAATATTGTACAAAGATTTACTAAAGGCATAAAATCCTTAACCGGAAGATAAAAACAACATAATTCAATCATTTTTAAAGCAAAAAATGTATAATTTACAAACATATACGAGTAAATAAACTGAGATTACTGAGCCGGGTAACAGAGTGGATATATATATATATATATATATATATATATATATATATTTATATACGTTTGGTGCGGCCGATTGCAACCAAAATACGAGGTGCACATCTACATGTTTAGCAGTCCTATATACAAAATTTCAACGTTCTGAGGCTACTCGTTTTTGAGTTATGCGAGATACGTACGTATATACGTTCGTATAGACGCCACGAAAAATTCTCTTCAGAATTAATTTTAAAGCAGTTTTATAATTTTTTTGAAGGAAAAGAGTATTTTATTCTGTCCTTACGTACAGATATCACGGAAAAACATCATCAAATTGCATTCGATAACGGTCAAAATGGATATTTTCGTTGAAATATGCTGCCTGAAACTTTTCGCTATTACAATACTTCCTTTTTACTTCGTACAAAGAAGTAAAAACGTTCTGATCAAACCTTTTCATAATAGTCTAAATATCAATGCTTGTTATTTAATCTATAAAATGTATCTGATTAAATATTTAATCTATTTAATCAGATACATTTTTCTGTTCTTCTATATTAATTTTAGTTACATACAAATTTAAATACTTCTCACTTCAATTCGTCTATGACTCCTGAATTTAAAAATAAATAGAAAACATGATCTTAAATTTAAAAGCTAAATATTTCTGTCATTTTTTGCCCTACGAGATTCAAATTTGTTAGCTTAATTTGCTAATCAAAATGCAAAAATGTGAACATCTGCTTGATTTATTACTTTTTTTTTCAATTGGGTGTACATGGCTATGACCCGCGAAATAGCCCACAATAAAATACCCCGACCAAATAGTCTCTGACAAAATAGCCCGTGACAAAACAACCGGTGACAAAATAGCCTGAGTATAATTATTAATATAAAAAATGATTTCTAGCTTCAATTATAAAAACGCTTCATGCGAATATCGACCTTTTATATTGTTATGAAAAGCCCAGCTGCGGTAAAATTGTTTTTCCGCAAAGCGGAGTTAAGACTGCCAGAAAGTGACAAGGAAAAGCAGTGTTTCCAGATTGGCGCGAAATCGCCCATTTGGCGACATTTGACGATAAAATTGGCGATATGCCATAGATGGAGGGAGAATATTCCAGAACGGTTTATTCGAAAATGTTCTCGAACGCAGGCGAAAAGCTATATATAGCCTGCGTGTACGCGGAGAGAGCAGCATCTTGAGTTTAGTACTAATATCTCAGAAGTTAGTTTGAGAGCCACCGAAGCTAGTCGGAAGCTGTGTTTTTGTGCTTTGCCGTTAGGCCATCTTCACCGCTGTAGCCTGAAGGCTAGGCTGGTGATTGTTTCAACGTCGTTTATCGTAGTCTTTCGACGACTGCAAACATGTCTTTGGAATTCTCCTGTGTGATACTGGCGAATATATTGTGTTTTGATCCTTCATCAAGTGGTGTCATGAATCAATCCAAATCTGCGAACCCGTTCGCAATAATATCATTCGATAAATTTTATTTCCAGCTTCAGAATCTAAAAATATATAAAAACATTTTCTTCAATTTATAATTTTTCAATCAACATGTATTTTTATTAAATAAAATCAAGACATATATGTAAAACAATAAAATCGGTATTTAATGTAAGTGTAATTAATTTACACTCATATTTCAAGATGATTGTGTACTTAGATACTTTTTGAGCGAAACTTGCATGCTTTCTGTAAATTCTATATTAATTATAATTCAGAATATAGGCCAGAAGATGCCAAACTTTAGTATCCTGCGGTAGCCTACATGTGAAAATTTTTACTACGGCACCCTGTCTAGCAAATGTTAGTGAAACAAATTTTAATAAGAAATGCTATCAGCCCCCATATGTAAATATGTATACAACATCAAATTTGAATATGTATAATTTTAAACCGCAATTCTGGGCAAGATGTAATAACTGATTTAAAATGTACGCTGTAACATTCTTTTATATAGCCTGCATATATTTAGATAGTAAAAAACTGTTTGAAAGACCCATTTCTGAAGCCTTTAAAAAAATTAGGCTAATTTGTCGCAGGCTATTTTGCCATGGCCTGCTTTGTTGTGGTCTATTTTATTGGGGCTATTTTGTTGAGTTAATTCTATGACTAATGTTTGCGAAAATAAAGGCCAACTAATGTCTTTTATGGAACACTGCATATAGCAGCTGACGCAGTGTATAATAATGGACAGGATGTAGTAACGAAATGTTTGTAATGAAGTTTGAGGATTACCGGGAAGTTATTCTCCATTATAAATGAATAAATTTTAAGTAAAATGAAATCAATGAATGTTCCGTAATTTATAGTTATTGATTTTAGGACTATTTTTAAATGTTCTTGCAAACGTTTCTAATAAAACGGTTTTTAGTTAAGTTTTAGTTTAAGGAGAATTAAAGTATGTCAAAGATTTCAATATTTCTCAAATTCTCTCACATTCAGCTAATGACTGTAACATCATCTGTCATCAACCCTTTCATATCTTTTCTCATGAATTTCTTTTCACTGTTATCTTCTTTAGTTAAAGAATTAGAGGCACGTGTTTTAATCTTTCTTCAAACGATAATCTAAACAGAGCATTTGGACAGGATGAATTTCGCTCTTGACGAAGATGTAATTTTTTTATCTTCAAACGTCTGAAACTTCTATTGTAGAAAATAACTTCAATAAAATAAGAAATTTTAATAGCAAACTCTTTATTTCATGGAAGGTAATTTTCTGTAATAAACGTTGCAAGGTTTTGAAATAAAACATGTTTCTTGAATGATGTTACGTTCAATTTTTGCCTGTAATAGTATAATATGTTAATTAATTCTCCATGTCTTCCATAATACACTTTCGTGATAATGATGTACAATACTTTATTAACTAATAAAGATTTTAAGTATTAAATGTAAAATTTAGATTTTCTTTCTGTTTTTAAAATAGAAAACAAATTTCCATAACCCTGATAAAAAGTGTTAATCCGAAAATTTTTTTATGTATTTTAACTTTTCCCCCTTCGAAAGAGCTATTAAAAAGGCGTCCATCTTTACTTTGCTTTACAAGGGTTACGGAAAAAAGGCGAAGTGAATTTAATAAATGAAATAAATTGCAGTCTTCCGCTTTAGGATGGGTTCTTTCACTCTGCGCTGACTTCATTCCAGCTTTTATTCACTTTTTATACTTCTCTTCAAAGGAAATTCTTTTATCGGTATTTACCATCTTTCGCGTGAGCGATTATTTAATTACGAGGAATTCTGCGTGTCATAGTTGTGGACTACTTTGATAGCCAATGCAATTTGATGCTTGCTTTCCATGTTCACGAATTTATATGTTTTTCATTATATTTCGTTTTGAAAACTATCGAGGAGAGTAAAGGCATCTGATAAAGTTTGTTAAGGAATGTTTCAAACTATGAATAGGGACAATGAACCTCATTAAGTAGTTGCCATTACTAGAAAAAGTTAACTCCATTCAAGCGAATGTGGAAATGTTGTTTCTAAGTAACAATGGAGTCCGAGATTTGGGAGAAACTATTTTGCTTAGCAGAAAATAAGAATAAATGTTTAAACAGAAAATCTAATCTATGTCATTGTTATGAGTACAACATTCTCTAGTTCAGTCTTTTCCAAATTTTTCTCGTCATGGAGCATTTTTTAAGATAAAAGAATTCTACTGCCGCAAAAAAGAGTTTAGATTTGCAAAGGATTTTATGCACTTTATACGGAGCTCTAGAATAAATTTGGGTTTTAAGCAATAAAACAGGATAATTCAGATATATTAGATAAACAAAATAAACGTTTAGTCTAATTTGTATATCACATATATGAAAGGAACGCTTGCTTTCGAAGTTTTAATTTTACAAAACAATGACATATAAAGATCAATTCAATGAAACAACTGATGTACAATTTAAGATCTTTTTAATTTCCAGTGACTTAGGTATGTTTAAATACCCGAATTACAAATTATTTTAATCTGAGGCACATTGTTAGAAACTTGAATTCTTATATAAGATGCAGCACCGAATGGGTTTCTGCATTCGGGTATTGAAGCAACGTAATGGAAAAAAAAATTGTCTTTCAGAAATACGGTGTCATAAAAGGAAGTAAAAATTGGTGTACTTAATTATGGCAAAACACATTAGGGTTATCTGCCTAAGGGAAGGAATGCCTTCGTGGAGGAGTAGGGGAAACTAGCTCGTATACACGTTACACATGGGGAACCCACGAAAACACTCATGCAGCCAGCCCGTTCGCGGGATTCGAACCTCGGACCGAACTACCAGTGTTCAGCGACTTAACCGCTCGGCCGCTGGTGGGCTCAAAGGAAGTAAAAAATGTGTAGCTGATTTTGATAAATATGGTTATACTAATGACAAAATTATCCATATTTCTGGTGTGTTAACTATAGTTCTTTAAATTTTCGTTTTATAACAAAATCAGCTGCCATATCAATATATTTTTACAAAATCACTTGCGCTTCCATCTGTTGGCTTAGGTTTATCGTGAAAGGATTTTAAAACCGAGATCTGTGCCTATATTTTAGTATAATAAATATATATCTGTTCTAACTTATGACTTTGTTTTGGTTTTCAAAACTAACAAAAAATATTCACCTATCTTCTGATCTTTATTAATTTTATTTCGAAGTAAGTCCTAATTTTATTCTGAAGTTTTAAATAATAATTGAAGTAAGTCCTCACATGAAGCGCATTTAAGGCTGCCTATTCAGCACTAGCTTATCTTGAGGTCAGACGTAGTGGCCATTTTATTGGGGAGGCACCTAACAAGCAGCCACCGTTGTCTCCTGTGAAGGGACGGACGATTACAACCATGTTTTCTCTTGAATTCGAACTCAGATCTTTTAGTGTAGTAGTAGGCTTTTCTAACCACTATACCGTTTGGGTGGTTCACAGCATAATGTGAATAAACGTGCAAATCTAAATATTTACTATCGTGGCATATGTTTTCAATGTGATGACGCCTGGTGTATGTATTTAGTGTGGTGGTGTAATGAGACTAATACGCGTAGGCAGATTTTTCTTGTTACCAACGATTGTACTTTAGAAACATTAGAAACAATACGTACCTTTTTCGGCTATTCATTTAGAGTTTTCTTTCCATGTAGAAGTAATGGTTGACTATTTTTCCCTTTCCTATTATAAATCTTGCTTATTTTGGACTTGAAAATTTTAATACCATGCGTTTCGCAACATTTTTTAACAATGAAATAGGAATGTTTCTCTTCGGAAAGCGAAAAAGCGCATCCTTCAATCCACAGCTTGTTGACTCGCGACATTTTGAAAGGAGAATAAATTTAAAAGTAGCAGACGATATATTGAATTTTAAATAATAAGCTGTTGCCAAAAACATTTATTCCAAAACATCAGTTTTTTAAAAAATCGTTCTAAAATTATGCAAACCCTCTATGTATTAAACCTTAGGTCTAGAACCTATAAAAATATATTAAATTCCTTTAAGTTAAAGAATTTAAATGAAGCAGGACAAATAACTTTGATTGTCAAAACAGCGTTCGATTAATTTTAGCATGAGAATTCAAAAAGACATTAATGAAAACTAAAATAATTTTTGGAGTATGAAAATTTAAATTACATCTGTTAATCATTTAGATTCCTATTTATTCCTGTAATCATAATTACACATCTGGACGTTTTCGAATTTTTAGGATTAGTTCTTTCTCATCGTGGTTAAAAAAATTCAGATGAAAATATCTTGTCAAGTTAAATCTGATACCTTTCTACAGTTAATACTGAAATGTATAATAATTGTTGAATGTTTATAAAATTAAAACGTTTTTAACGAATATTTTAGTTAAACGGGCATATAGCATATTATTTTAACTGTAATTCTGCTACGTAATCAAGAGAACAACTAAATAATACAAGTTTCTCGCAATGTGTAATCATTTTGATAGGCAGTGAACTATGTGAATTCCTTTCTTTCTTTGAGAGAGCTCTTGTGCTCTTATTTATCCGGAATCCTTCTGAGAACAGCTGATAAATAATCATGGGTAGAGTAGGTAGCAGGTCATAGACCTTGGACACTAGTAAAGAGTAAGCAGCGTATAAATATTACACTAAAAGTGATGTTTTATCTAAGATATTATAACTAAAATCTGTGATATCTTCAGCATCTTTCTGCGAAGAAGAGCTAGTTTATGTTTCTGTGAAAGATCATTGAAGGTAATAAAGTAGATTTCCAAAAATCTCTGTTATTAAAAACTAACTAATTCGGTTTAGCATTATTAGATTGAAAAAGAGCAAATTAATACTACCGTTGCTATTTAATTTATTCTTCTCTCCTTGATCTTAAAATCAAAATACTACACGTTAAACTTGTTGATTTCTAGAACTAATTAAATCTAATGATTTCTGTTTATAACAGTAAACGGAAACATACTTAGATAGATTGATTTTAGGAATGACAAAAGAATATCCAGACTTTTAAGACTCGTTAAAAAGAAAAGGAGAAAATATTGCATGAGTCAGTAAGAATAGTCGCATCTTTAAATATGAAAACTATTAGAATTTCTTGTGAAATGTCGTTTAATTCTGAAACATAAAATAAGTGATTGCAAAAGACTCTCGCGGAGAAAATAACGCAAAGCGAAAGCGTCGTCATATAAATCATCGTCAAAAGTAAAGAAAGCAAATAGAAAATATTGCATTTCTAAAACATCGTCTTCAAAAATATTGTGGTAAAAAATAAACTGCCTAATGCAGTGGAATCGCATGACTAAACATCGCAGACATGTGCTTTTCAGACTTTAAAAATTATAAATGCATATTTGCATACTAGCGCAAAAATTGTACATATTTTTACTTTTGAATTTTTAATCAACTAATAATATTTTGCTAAAAATTCAAAAAGGAACTTAAACATTCAAAAACTGAAAATGAGTAGAAAATCAATGCTGCTTATAGCAGTTAACATAATTTTATAATTTGGTAATAAATTAAACAATTTTAATAGGGTAATCCTATACAGCTGCTCATCTTTCTTTTTCTAATCTTTTTTTAGACAATATAAAAAAACTAGCAAACTTTATAAAAAAGCTGATGTGTACACAAGACTTCCTTGTACGGAACATTAAATTACACGCATTTTTCCTGTATTTTGTTTAAACTTATTGAATTGAATTAAATATACTTCGTCGATAGCGCATAAACTACAATAGAATAAATGCAAGTGATAGGAACACGCAACTTGCCTTCCCTTGTCCATGAGATATCCCGTTTCTTTAATGGTTGGAGAGGAATCATGACAAATGGCCCCACCGAGCTGCACATCTTTCAAGGAGGTTTTGTAACGGCTCGAAGATACGTGGACGTGGTATTTGAACCCCAAGTGAGACTGTTTAGGGGTGCTGTTAGCCGAAAGGTTTTCCTAATGCATGGCAATGCTTGGCATCACAGAGCATATGTGATGTCAGAATGCTTGCAAAGAGAAAATATCACTCGAAGGATCGTCTAACTTACTCACCCGAGTTGAACCCGATGCTATGACCGAAAGCTTGGACCCCAGGAGCTAAAAAATGAACTTTTAGAAGAGCAGCTAGCAATTTCGGAAGTCTTGAACAACACTTTCATAAAGCCTATGAAATAGAGATGTTACGTATGCATATATGTCCGAGGTGACGCCACATTAAAGAAACATTTTTTTCCACAGTAAGTGATTTTATTTTTTCATCATTTTTCCAATTTCCATAAATTTAGTTTTAAATTCAATATTTTGCGACTAATCAAACATTGTAATTTACGTTAACTGATGCTTTTGCTCAGATTTCTATTAATAATTTTTCATCAATTATTGCTTACGTTTTATTTCTGTCATTATCTTTTAATTTTGACGACAAGTGTGTATTTGAAGTAAATACTATTAATTTTCAAATGTTCGATAAATGCTTAAACTTTTTCACTTACGCATCTTTACTTAAACTCACCTATTAATTAATAATGCAATGCATAATTTTAAAATATTTTGATTAATTATATAAGTCTTAACACTCATTTGTGAGTAAATGCATGCTGCTAATAACAAAACCAAACAACTAATTGTTACATTTTTTTTATTATGGCCTCTGACTAAAAATAGGTCTACATCAGTTTAAATTTTAAAATGTTTCACATTGCTGTGAATAATGATGTGATTTGCTCACATCTTGTTTTCCAGTTTCAATGAAAGAATTCTAAGAAAATATATAAAGAAATTAATCATTCATATTCGTTGAAACCGTTTGCTTAAATAATGTGATTTCCTTATATTTTATTCTCTACAGTGATGAAAAGAGTTTCCAAGCTTGATGAAAAAATAATGCTTGAGAGAAAAAGCTGTTTTATACGAAATTTATTTTGCGTTCTGTTTGTCCCTATTCAGATTAAAGGAATGTAAATTTTTAATAGAAGAAAAAATAAACGTTACAAAAACTAATCACTCATGTCTTTAGCCACATATGTGTTAAAAATATTTTGTGCTCCTATCCAACATTTAACAAAAATGAAGATGTTTTCGTTTATAAATGAATCTTAATAGAAATGATTTCCTTTGAAATGCTAATATACACTGTGAAAAAAAGGAGACGGTTCTATATCTCCCTTTTCTACTGGCCCGATTGACGAAATTCAAATTCCGTTTTTCATGTCCCAAAAGCGCGACTTGGGATAGATATTAGATTTATATATAGCATTGCTCTAACATAGGTATTTTGACACAAAATAGTTCTTTTTATGAAATAACATCCCAAGGTTTTTCCGTACTTCGATTCTACGACCACAATTATACCTAAATATTAAATTTTGTAAAATTTACGGAAAAATTCAAAACTTTAACTTGGCGCATTTTTTTTCAGTTTGCGCCAAGAATAATTTACTTGGCGAACTTCTAAATATATATGCAAGGCCAAAATGGCATGCCATTTCAGAAAAAGTCCTATTTTGTGTCGAAATACCTATATTAGAACAATGCTGTGTATAAATCTAATACATTTCCTAAGTCGCGCTGTCGATTCATGAAAAACGCAAGTTGAATTTCGTCAATCGGCCCAGTAGAACGGGAGATATAAAACTTTCCCCCCTTTTTTTCGCAGTGTACAGTAATGTACATAACATCCTGTAGATTGGTAATTGAAATGTTTTATGACTGATTATTTTATTCAAAATATGATGATTTTAAAGGCATTCTATTTTTCTCGTTTAAAACAGAATTCTTCAGGCTTAACTGCAAATATTGGGAGTTCCATAAAACATTTAAAATCATGAGTCTCTTTTGTGACATCGCTTTAGCCCTATAGCTAAGACATTATTAACTTTCGTCTGAAAAAAAAATCTGAAAGATTTCAGATTTAATGGTCGCCCAAAAGAGTTTGTTACATATCATCATGATTTTTATACGTTTTTATTTAAATCAATCACATTAAAAAGTAAGAAAACATGTTACTTTTAAATAGGTTAGTTTAATAACCTTCTAGACGAATGGCAACACGCTGGTGTGGGAAAGAAAAAAGTATTTTATTTCTGGCCGCTGTAATACACTGCTTTTGTGGAGCCGAGTTTGTGAATTAAAGCTAAAAGATAAATATCTTATATTTTTCAGAATGATAACAGTCTCGCGGGCTAGAGTTAAAAATATTTTATTTCAATCAGTGTTGCCACTGCTTGCTTTCAAATCATTGAGCTTCTTAATAAAAAATTTCTTTAAGATTTATAAAATATGAAATAAATAATAAAATAAATTCGAAATTTAAAATTCGGGCTTACAAGTGTGCATGTTCGAATGGAGGATTATGATATTCAAAATTTGATGGTTCTAGTACCTTCTAGTACCGTCGTTTTTTCAGAATGCGGAATATATATATGTACATACCGATTCTTCATTATTTAATTTCTTTAAAAATAATACAGAGCGATAGTATTTTTTGGCAACAATTGGAAAAGTGATACGCCGTTTATAGTGAACCGACGCAAAATCCCATTTCGCGACTAATAGCCTCTTCTGTGCTTAAAACCTCTTTCAGCAGAGTTATCCTTTTTACTGTAAATTATCAGACCTTTCCAACTGTCAATAAATCTGGATTATGTGAAAAGACATCTAGGGCTTTACCCATCGATGTTAATGACACAGGGCAGGATATGAGCTTTGGCATTATCCTGGAGAAAAGTCCCGGTTTTTTTATCAAATTCTGCATGAACTTCCGCTATGTCTTGGTCACGGCAATGAATGTTATAGAAACGTAATGGGTATATGTGTGGATCACTTACTTTAAGTAGTACCGCAGTAAATCAGTTAATTAATTATAAATTATAAAATTATCTTATTTATAGTGGTAAGTGTCTCTTCAGCAAGGAAATGCAATTCATTTCACATGTGACACACTTTATTAGTGCATAAGGTATGGACAATTGTTGCTTGAATTTCGTGTGTTCATAACAAAGTTTGTCGGTTTCTTTAATGCAGGTGAAATGTGCAAAGCTGAATTTTCTTATCGATGTCATAGTAACAATCTAAGAATCAAACGCGTTACTGACAGCAGTGACTTTATTTCATATATCCTTTCCCATTATCTTAATTTTAGTTTACACTTAATAAACCTGGACAGAATTCATCACGTTGATCATTAGCGATTATACATTACGTTAATATGAAAACGTTATTGCCATTATGGAAAAAATATTCTTATTTGGCGATATCCAGTAATTGTACGGTGACAAGAAAGAATATCACTGCAAACAACACACCAGAGTAGCCTGTCTTTCCGATCCTAAAGCGAAAGGATTTTTCTCATCTTCACTACTGTCGCAAGTTTCATAAATGCTTGCTATCACAAACATTTGCTTTAGCTCTACAGTAGAACTCAATTCGTCAGATGTTTTAAAAAGAAAAATAATACACATGCCGTTGACTGGAGACAGAGATGGTCAAAGGTCACGCTACTACCATCTCTCTGAAAATTTGATTACACAGCAAATTTTTCTCGCAGTGAAGAACACTGTAACAATGAAAATTAATCAAATATAAAGCTTATACTTACATCTCCCTCATGACCCCACGAAAATGAATTTTCAGATGTTTTCGTAATGATTGCCGTTCACAGTCTACTCGCTACTTTACAATGTTTCATTCATTAACCGCAGTTCCCAAACAACCATCTCCGCTCCTGTAAGTAACACACCCATCGCCTACACTAAAACTCACAACGGACGTGAAATCCTACCCGAACTCGTCACTGATGATTAAGACATCATCACTGGAACGTCCACCTACAATTCAGAGTCATATTGGTATCCGCAGGAATGAATTAGCTGATGTGTTAGCTAAGAAGGGAACAATTCTTCGGCAACCGGACTCACTAACCTCCCTAATATCGGCCAACTACATCGTTGAAGTGTCAGTTTAAAGCAAAATTAATAGCTCAAGAGAAAAAGTGAGTCGAGAAAAGAAATGGGACAGCACTTATAGCTACTCAAGCCAGTCGCCGTGGTAGAATTCAGCCTGCGCATGAGGCACGACTTCCTCCAAGCCCACTTCGTCTGCTTTATTCTAGACGACAGCGCCCCAAGAACACTCTGTCAGGATGGACTAATGGAAGGAGAACATTTGTGAACTTACAGTGAGTTTGCCTGGCAACATACAGTCGCGTCCAGCCTTACTTGGAAGCTAGAAGTTGAATGGCAGAACTGCCAAAGGCTGGTATGGATTAAAATAATGAAAGTCCATTAATCTCAGCAAATAGGCCGCCATAATATATTTTGCAGATTAATTGTGTGAAGAAGGTTTAAGTATTCCATTACTGTAAAATTTGAAATGTTTTGTTATCAGCTTTTTCTTATTAAGTTAAATATGCAAAATTTAGCCACGCAACTGCTTTTTCTCCAGAGACGCATACTTTAGTCTGTAGAGACATTAGGATTTGTTTGGAAGCAGGAAGATAAAAAATATGAAACGCCTTCTCTGGGAATCGAACCACGGAACTCTGGAATACGCGTCCAGCGTGCAGACTACGCACCATGAAGGCATGCCAAGAAGGCGGGAGAAATACTTTATATCTCAAATATAACAAAATGTAACTATGTGCTTCAGTTCACTGTGAAGAAGGCTATGGTTGTTCAGCTTCAGGTTCAGGCACATTGCTCCAGAAACTCTAAACCAGATGCTAAATTTACCATTATCAAAGAAATAGAGGCATTCTTAAACCTCAAGTCGTTTATTTCTGAAATTCTCTGTTTTCAATGAAGTTTCCTTCTTTTCAAAACACTTACAAGCTTTCTCATTAAATTCAAATTAAAATTTAAAAACACGAGCTTTTTTAGTCAAATAAAGCAACAGTTCCTAATCGTTTAAAACTTAAATAAAAATATTTTTCAATTCAATAATGCTTCATAAAAGTTTTAGTGACTTTTAATTCATCTGCGAATTTTGATTAGAATAATTACACTTTACTAAGAAAAACCACGCTAATTCAAACACTTCATAAATGAACTAAATTGCAAAAATTAATAGCTAAGCAACTGTTCTCGGGAAAGCTAAATTATAAAGTTTTCGCATGAACTCTATTATTTTAGCAATTATAAAATTTTAAACGAATTATTATATTTAATTTTCTTAACTAATTCGAATGGCAAAGATAAATCGCTTGTTTCAATCAATTAAGAAAATAGAAGACTTAAACAGAGATTTCAGATGACTGTGGCTGATGTATTGAATTTCATTACGTAGAAGCATTCAAAACGTACCTCGATTCAAGCTCTCGGATACTTTAGTATCATTTACAATGTTAGTTGCTGAATTACCGTTAACAGAATAAAGCTTATATTCATTATAACTCAAGTGAAATTACTCGCACTTGAACTTTTAATTAACTCATCTCAATCTAATATACGAAACACAATTTACCGATTAAGCTCATTCACTTATCATAGTTGCGGTTACAGCTGCAGGCATCCGGAAACTGGTACGCAATTATGCAAAAATAGTTGTTTGGCAAAGAGATGGAATTAGACACACGAGCAGAGATGCGAATGTTGTATTACGACATTTATTAACACGTTAAAGAGTGTTTTATTTTACAATCGGTTTGAAATTTAAACCTAGAGAAAGATTTGCTAAGACTTATTTGCATTTATCGAACATTACCCTTGTCATCGAGAAGGCATATTACTTTTGACCTTCAAAAATCGGTAAAATTCATGTAAAACCCTTTGCAGGATTTGACATTTCAATTTAATTTTTTTTTTCTTTTTTTAGAGACATGATCAGTTTGTATCACTTGGGAGGGTTCGGGATTTAAAGAGTTAGGTTTCGTATATAATGATTTCCTTAGGTCTTTTTATATGCATATTTCGTTTTTCACCCTAATGAAATACAGTTAAAATCTATCTTCAAAGTGAAATCAGGAAAAGTAACAAAACTACACATTTGGATGTATGACAATATTCTCGTAGGACAAAAAAAGATGTCACATACCTCTGCTGCCATCCGTAAACGAGCCTGATTCGTATCTACTCACTGCACTAAATAAATTGTGCATTACGTTGCATTGATTGTGCTTAGTTATGATTGAAATGTACTTTTCCACACAACGTATTCTCATCCATGCTTCAGTGTGAAGTTATTCCTGTAGTTTAAATCCGTTGGCATTCAATTATTAATCTCGGTGTCTCGAGAACTTTGTTTTTTTTCTTTTTCTTGCATCATTATTAGTAAGTAGTTGATGGTACTTTTCGGTTAACAAGACGCCACTTGGGCAAACGTAAAAGTTAGTTCGAAATCTAACTAGAAATAGGCACATCAAATATAACTATATGTATAGCTTCGTGAAGACAATAGTTGCATTAAATTCAGCATAAACACAAAAAACATATACCGAAATTTACAAATAAATGCGCAATGTAACTATTCTAATCCAGTTGTACAGTGATTTATTCTAAGCCGTAGTTAACGTAGTTCTGCCAACGCGAATTCTTGATACCTCAGAAGTAAATGAACCGTAATACTAGAACTGGAATGAGCATCCTCTATGGAAACTTTCCATTTCACTATACTACCATTTCCATTTCAAAGGTCCAGGAGTACTACAATGTGATTTAACTTTGTATTTTTAGACATTTTTTTCAATGTGATTTGTGGTTTGGTTTGATTTAGGTGATTACGGCAAAGCCTCAACGGCTATTTGCCGAAGGAGTGGGATACCTTCGTGGAAGACTTTCTAAGAGAAACTAGCTCCCATACACGCTACACATGGGGAGAAATACGAAAACGCCTATGAAGCCAACCCGTTCGCGGGATTCGAGCTTCGGACCCAGTGTTCAGCGACTTTACGGCCTGGCCGCTGGTGGGCCTCAGTGTAGTTTGTGAATGATACCTCTGTTTTGGAAGTGACTTATTATTATTTTGCAGACTCATCAACAGTTTTTGCAGCTGCTAAATCGTGTAACCCAAACTTTTTTTTAATTAGCAATTCAACAGAAAGGCAATTGAAAATATCAAAAGGAAAATTATTGCATCTATATTCATTCTTTCTGCTTATTCGCAATAACGTCATTAAATTGGTACTCTTAAAGGGAAACAAAGGGCCCACCAGCGGCCGAGCGGTAAAGTCGCTGAACACTGGTGGTTCGGTCCGAGGTTCGAATATCGCGAATGAGTTGGCTCCATGGGCGTTTTCGTGGTTTTCCCCATGTGTAACGTGTATACGAGCCAGTTTCCCTTAGAAAGTCCTCCATGAATGCATTCCTCTACTTAGGCAGATAGCCCCCGAGGCTTTGCCATAATCACACACTATCAAATAAAGGGAAATAAACAGGTTACCACACGAAACGCTTTGGCAATCAAGTGCAACTTTCACCCCATTACCCAAAATGTACCCTAATGCTCATTATTTATATTTGTCGGTGTCTTTGAGAACTAATTTCCCTTTCCTTTCTTCTTTCGAATGCACTAAAGAAATAAAAGAAAAGAAAATTTTAAACCTATAACTCACATATATTAAATTTGTCAAGTAGTTTCATTCCTACCAAATACATGTACTGCCCTAATTTCTTCTCATATGTACGAGATAATTTAAAATGTAAAACATACTGTACGCAACATTTCCTGAACGTCAGCCAGAACATTGCATGCATGTTTAATTAAACTTAAAATTTTAACTCAAATAGTTGGTCAAATATCATTAAAAAGATGTAGCGCTTTTTCAAAAGAAAACTTAATAAAAACACCGCTACATTGTTATCATAGCTATAGCAGTCCAATAAATTTGCTTCTCAGCTCCCACTGGAATGAGCGTGTTATGATAGTATTCTATTTTTCATTCTAAGCGCTTTGGACGAATGCCAGTATCCAAAATCCCACTTCGCTAAAAAGCGTCACCCACAGTTTTCGATTTTAGGGTAGCTTTGACGCTGGTTTGTGTTTTCATATTAAGTATCTATGGAGCTACGGTGACACCGTAAAAAGAGTATGCCTTTTCTGTTCCCTCAAAATTCAGAACCAAGTTGTTTTTAAATTTTTCTTTTTTAGAATGCTATTCTAGTTGCCATTTCAGCCGACAGAAGTTTTAAAAACAGAACAAATTGAAAAATATTTTCTTAGACATTTCATGATTGTGTTTGGAGAAGTTTACATAATTTATCTACATTTCTTACACTCTACTTTTTCCAAATGCTTTAATCTTAAGCTAGTACAGACCAAATATTCAGTAGTAAATCGTAAACATTTTAATATATGGCGTTTCTGAACAGCATTATATGATGCTGCTGTAAGGCACATATCTAAACTGACAATTTTCAGGAAAACTCTACAATTTAAAAAAGTCACATATTTGTTTATTCTCGCAAATATGCTTTCCTTTAGAATATTGAGTTCCTTTAAAATATGCATAAATAAATGAAAAAAAAAAGAAATTGGGTGTTATATATTTTAAAGGTTTTTTTAAAATATTTTCATTCTTCAAATCCCGAATTTTTAAAAATGTTTTCTACAATTATTCCTATAGTAGTTATACATTATGATAACAGTTTTAGTCAGTAATTTATACTATTCGGCAGTTTTGTGACTTTTATATTAATTTATTAACAGTTAGTTTCAATAATTGCGCGTTTTTACTATTCTTGGCTTCCATCATGCATTCCAATCTAGAAAAACATATCAAGAAAAAATTCCAGAACTATTATAATTAATTAAAATCTACATTCAGTGAGGCTGTTCAGTGACTGGATTATCCCTGAAGATTTTCCTGGCTATACAATCTGTGAATACAGAATATATTAGATTTAATATATACTGAATGTGTTAATATACACTTGCAGGTAGAAAAAAATATTTTCTGATCTCTATTTAATTTAGAAATGAAGTTTAAATACTAGCTTATGTAGCATAGTTACTTGTTGTTTGTTCTCTGTAAGCTTGCAATTTTCTTCTCTACTGCAATTTGTTTTAGATTTGCATAACGGTACGGATAGAAAATAAGTACGAACAGTTGTTTTGAAATTCATTTTATTAGTTATTATTAATCAACTTATTTTAACTCACAATGATATTAAAATTTACCTTAGCTGCATTCAAATCAAAGCTAGATCGATTGATTTTAAATAGATTGAAAAATGAAATTTAATAGCACAGTTGGGATTTAAGTTTGATAGGAATAATAACCTGGGTTGGCAAACAGAGTACATTTTTAATGATTTTTAGTTATTCTTGATCCGTTTCAAATGCTGAATTAACAAAAGATCATTAAATGCACTAGTGCGCAAAACTTAAGCAACGTTACTGATTTTGGTTGTAATTCCTTCAGTTGGGAGACATGCAGGTCATATTGCAGAGATACAATGTAGTACTGAAAGGACGAGAAGAGTATAGTAGCAAATATGAACAGGAAGCATACAGTACGGAACGAATACATAATAGTCTTTATTGGCAGAATTGCGTTGATACAAAAACCTGTCTGGCCAAGAGGAAGAGCAACAAATTATAGAGACTTAGTAAGGTATATGACTCGTCCTAACTGCAGTGATTGCATTGCACCATCTGTTGATACTCAACACCAGATTATCTAAACGTTCTTGGTGTAATGTTCCCATTATTCAAGAAGCATCTGTTTCAGCTGTTTCTGTACTCCGAAGAGTAAATTCGCGCTACCAGACGCCTTCTTAAAATATTCTACACATGTTCAACGGGATTTAAATCCGAGAAGCATTCAGACCGATCCATTCTGTGGATATCATCATTTTCTAGGAGCTGTGCAATTGCATGAATCCTGTGGGATAAATAAAGGAAGTATTGTAATCGTACAAAAAATTTCGAATGACATATTTCAACCAAAATATCTATTTTGATCACTCTCGAATCCATTTGAACGATATTTTTGCGTTACATCTGTACGCATGGACATAATATAGGACTCATTTTTTCCAAACTGGATTGAAAAATTGATTTATTAAAATGGCTTCAGAAGAGGGTTTTATTCGTGATGTACGTACGTATCTACGCATGTATGTATCTCGCAAAACTCGAAAACGAGTGGCCTCAGAATGTTGAATTCTGTATACGGGACTTTTATAACATCTAGTTGTGCACCTACATGTTTCGTAGCGATCGAACGCACCAAACGCATATAAAATACATACATACATACATATATATATATATATATATAAACTTCAACTTGAGCTATTTACCATTTATTGCAAATATTTTTGTGTACATATTTACTGCGTATTTAAACTGTATTTAACTTTTACAAGAGTTTTATTTTAATTCTTTGTACGTTAAACTTTCTTTATTTTTTATCACTCATTTTTTATTTTGAAGTCATCTCGATTTGTAAATTTTACATTTAGTTTTTACGAGATAGCTTTTATTACTTTAATATTGTTTCTAATACATCTGGTCCGTGGCTCGGTGAGCTCAGAAATGTTTCTTATATTTTCGTAAATTGTGCCTATTTTGCTTTAAGAATGATTTAATTATGCTCTTCTTATGTTCCTGTTAAGATTTTATGCCTTTTTGCCCAGTTCGACCAAAATTTAACTATCAGTTTTATGCACCGAAAATTTTTTCTTCCTGCTGTCTGGTCGAATTGCTACTTTTTGCGTAGAAAACTATAAATTTAACACTAATTTTTTTTGTGTGTGTTTAGTGTTTTAAGTTTTTTTTTATTTTACAATTTTTAACGAAGATGTTTTGATTTTTTATGTATTTTTGCCTTGCTGCGAAGGAAGAACGGTATTGACTGAATGAGCAATATATCACTATTGAAAATAAGTTTAAATGAAGTGGAGCAAAAAATTTGCATAATTTAATAGGTCATGTGGTGTCCGCATCAGAATGTTTTCTTATCAGATCATATATGGCGAAACAAACTTCCACTGAGGGTCTTTATAACAGTCTTCGATTGCATTTGGGTACATAAACATTATATTCACACAATGCATCTTTATGTACTAAATATAACAGAACATGTTCGTGAGCGAAATTTATCCCCTGTTGCTTCAATTTTCAGATTAAAAATTTTAACACCTTTAGTATGCAGTTAGCAGTGATATAAAGTTTGGAGATGGCAGTGGATATTTCCTATCTTGTTAAATATTTTTGCGTTCGTAACTCTTCAATAAAAATAGAAAAAGATAAAAGAATCTACATGGGAACTATGTGCAAAATAATAATAGAATAAATTACCCCATGACCGAAAAATAAACAGAGATGACATACTTTGAAATGAGTTTTATGTTATATTAAATATGAAAATGGTAAGCTAATAATCAATAAATTCTGCTTGGGCTTCTCATCTTATTATCTGCATCTTCTACATTGTTTAAACGGAAATTTATATGAAATAAAATTATAAAGAAAGAAAGTGTGTTTTCTGAGCTGTGCACTTAGTTTCCCCTTCCCAAGTATTCCAAATAAATCTGGCAAAAACAGCATTCCTGCAGGAATATAATTCTTCGGTACAATTCAGGACGAAATTATCCACGAGATAATGCTTCGATGTCAGAAAGGTTTACATTTTCCTTTTTATGTTGTTGCATTTTAAACAATTTGATTTGCAGTTTTACTTTAATCACACTCTTCCAAAGCTCCAGATAGAAATGCACACTAATAGATTTTGTTGAAGAACAAATCTAGTGAAGTCTGAAGTCGTTGTAAGAGATAAAACCAATTTTAACACCGATACACCGATCTGATTTAGTTTGCCAAAACTCTTAAATATAATTTTATAAAAGGTTTCTAGAATTGTAATGTAATATAGTTTTACTTCAATAATTTTACATTCCTTGGATCTGGTTTTTCACCCTGAAAAGGGTAACTGACAATATTTGTTCTTTGTATTCTATAAGAAACATATTCTAAAGATCAATAAAACTGAATTTGAAATAGTCACATTAACTTTCAGTACTATGCATTTATCCAATTTGCAGTCACATTATTATTATTATATTATTAGGTTTAATATATTTGCTGGGAACTGAAGTAATATTATATGAAACTGTAAACTCTAAAGAAGTAATATCCACACTAAATATAATCACAGCTATTACAGAAATAATGCTAAATTAATAATTATTAGTCATAATAGTGTGAAATAATAAGGATAATATTTAACATTTTTAAACTAAGGTATTAAAAATCTTCTGAATGTGTTACAATTCTTGTGAGTTCCTTGCTTTAGAGCTGAGCAATGAATTTCTGTCAATTCCGTCTTTAAATAGGCCCACCAGCGGCTGAACTGTAAAGTCGCTGAACACTGGTAGTTCGAATCCCGCAAATGGGCTGGCTGAATGTGTGTTTTAGTGATTTTCCCCATGTGTAACGTATATACGAACTAGTTACCCTTAAAAGTCTTCCATTAAAGCATCCCTTCCTTTAGGCAGATAGCTCTCGAGACTTTGCCGTAATTACATGAACTATCTATCTTTAAATGGGCTAGCACCTTTCTCAACGTCAGCTTAAATTGTAAAACGATTGTTTCAAGAGTCCTTTTTAGCAATTGAGATCGTACCTACGGCTCGAAACTCGGTGGAATTCCAATTTTTATTATTATATTATATTTATTTCGAGTTTTCTTTTTTGGATTGACTCAAGGTGCCACAAGCAACCAGGTGGACGAAAGTTTTCTTTAGCTGTATGCATATTATCTTTTCTTTTCCTTGCGAGCGTTTCCTTGTAGTTGTTCAGAAGATTATTATATAATTACTAATAAAATTATCTCAAATATCTTAGGAAAGAAATGGACTACACTATGGAAGACTCTATGAGCTCAGCGTTAGATTAAAAAAGATTTTTAAATTGATTTCTTAATCGAGAAAATGTAACATTCAACTCAACAATTCGTGTTAAAACAATTAGTATAATTGTGCTTATTATACAGACATTTCTCTCGTTTAGCCGATATTCTTTATCTGGATAGTACGAAAACTGCTTACATAAATGCAAATTAGTGCTTGCATGCTTACTTGCCTTAGTTTATAACCTCACTTAAATGGGCATTTTATTTTGTTTGTTTGTGGACGAAAGGCAACCGAAAGAAAATGCTTCACTGATATTATTGGGGCAAAATTATGAATAAAACTTTTATAGAAAAGGTTTTAATTAAAAATCTTTCAAGTGATTTATTTGGTAATGATTAATTTCGCTCTCTAGAAATAATTATAACCTTCTTCAATAATTCATTCATATCCGGTTATCTTTTGACTTACAAGGCTTCGCTTCCATTTCCTACAAGAATGGAAGTAAGGATCATTATTCAAAACAGCATTCACTGATTTGATAAAATTAGCAACGAAACTTCGGTTATTCCAAGTACTAATTGTTATTCAGAAATTTCACTGTTATCATGGCATATCTGTTTTAAGCATTCTTCTAAAATTTCCCGCTTTATCTCGAAGTTAATAGTTTAATGTATGTATGGATATGACATTTGATTGAAAATTTTGTTTATGTTGTTTATTTATACAAATGCCGGACATTTGGCCACTAAGTCATTAGCGTTCATGCTTCCCAATACTTAAGAAGAATAAAATTAAAAGATAATAGTGCAGTGCATTCGTCAATGTTCCCCTCATCCTTGGACCGTCCACAGTTACAAAAATTACAGACTGAAGAGCCCTTAAGACGAATAAAGATGGGCATTCAGAACAATATTGCCCAGTTAAAAGACAAAATAACGCCACGGCTACAGGACGAGGAAAATCTGGAATAAGTGGCTTTGAACTAGTGAGACACTCCCAGGCCGCTTTGTTAGCTTCATCTGATAGATAGGAGGCAAACCTCCTCTTAAATTCTAATTGAATTAGTAATTTTGCAGAAGGAATAGTCATGCGGTTGTTAGGTGGTTTGCGGAACAGTTGTTCCTTTCTTTGACCGGAAATCGGCTATTTCGTTTCCCTCGCTATGAGCAGCTATCCACTACAACACAACTGAGTCAGCCAGAGTGTTGAGAGTTTTCCTACATTCGTAATGGTAAAATTTAAAATTTTGTAAAATCTAAAGTGTTGTGCTTAATCTTCGATTAATACGTATGGATAATACAGATTAAAGTCCCTGTAAACAAAAAACAAAAGAATGATTTTAAAACAGGAGTGAGAGTTATTTAAGATACTGCTCGTAGTTTGTTCACAAAGAAAGTTAGAAAAAAGATAAAAGTTTAGGAAGACGGGTTTTAAAATTATTAAAAAATATATAATGAAGGTTTTTAATTTTTATACGCTGTGCGTTTTGTAAACAATCAAAACAATTAGAGTGCAATTTAGGAAATAAAGCGATATTTGATTTACTTGAAAGAATGTTCGAATTATTTTAGGAAAAGAGGTGATTAAGCGGAAGAGACTAATTACGTAAGTAAACTCTTGTGGACGATCACTTAAAAACAAAAGCTAATAATTTAGGAATTTATTTTTTTATTTAGGCATAAGACATAATTTTGTATCATAATATACTTTTCGTTTACAGCATTTCGGAAAATAAAGTAACTTTTTTCCCACATTTTTTATTTTTGCTACATCATTTGCATTTATTCTAACAATTAAGATATAGTGTTATTAAAATAATGGTGTTTCTAAAAATATATCGTATTCATACATCGTTTCTTTTCTCGTATATCTTCTAAGAAGTTTTAAGTAGCGTAATTTCATTTCACAAATGTAAAATCACCCTCACCAGTAGCCATCTTTTCTAAGATTCCCACACTTATAAACTTTAATTGTTGATAATAGTAATACAGAAAATTAACGTATTTTGCAATATTAAGAGCATGTATAATTTCCACATCATATAATCTTTCTTATTTGAAACTTTCATGGATATAATTAGTATTAGGTATAAAAACGCCTTACAGAATAAAATCTTCCTCACTGGCGATACTGAATCTCCGTTCGCAGAGCGTACATCAGGTATAAGTTATCGAGAAATATCTTTTCAAATCTATTAGCTTCAGATATGCTTCAGAAATCCCAGATCTTCTAAGCAATTACGTAAAGCGATGTTAAACCACAGTAAACACTGCGTAAAGATGACTTTTCAAAATGCACGATTAAGATGATGCATTCCTCTTCCATCGATTCATTCATCATTGGTAGAGAGATCATCAGCTATACGCTCAGTGCTTCGGATGGCAGAGTGGCATCAGTATTCTCTTCAGGTGGGCCGCAGAGGAATTTTGTCATTAAGTGTGACTGGATCCTCTCTCTCTCTAAGGTCTGAAGGTCATATCATGTCGCTTTGACATCACGTGATAAATATGGCCCGAAAAGCGGAATAAATTTCTATTTGATAGCGCCTTATTGTACATTGGTACTGAATAGTGTTTCTCACACTAATAGTTGACAATCATATATACGAATAATAATTCTTTCAGAGACTGATCACTCAATCATTTATGAATATATTATTCTTTCAGAGACTGATGGATACACATCAGCAAATACTTTAAATAACACATAATTTTACTCCTATGCCACAGATTCATTCTGTTATACGTCTGTCTTCCCTTCATTAATGAATGGCATAATAATAATATAAAAAATCTGACAAGATTTTTATGACCACATGACTTCTTTGTAAAGAATATTAAATTATACGCATTTTTTCTTGCATTTCATTTAAACTTATTGTATTGAATTAAATCTACTTCGCCGACAGCGCATGAACCACAATAGAAAAAAAGCATTCTTTAAAATTCACTCTAGTATTTGTTTACCATAGCGACACTCTGGCGCTAGATTCACTTAACAGTATTAATAATTATATAACAGTTAACTTATATAATAATTATATAAGGGAAACTAAGTTAACTGTTATATATTCCAATAATTATATAACAGTTAACTTATATATATCGTTCATATTATAACTCATAATGCACAAAATTTATATCATTTAAAGAATAGAATTATCTAATCGTTGCCACATGTTCTATTCAAATACTATAATAAAGCTAGAATGATGTATAAAAGAAATTAAGAAAATAAAACAAAAAAGAAACAGTTTTTCACAGACGATTGAGTATTTCTCATTTAATTAATTCAGTTCTCACTTCGCGAGAAGGCAAAAATATATAAAAACTCAAAATATCTATATTAAAAATTACGAAGTAAATCTGAAATACTTATTTCCTCGAAAAAATTCCAGAATGAATTAAGCATGATTTAATTGGCAATAATAAATGAATGCGTTATCTTTGTTGTTGCGAAGCTAAGTTTCTCTAGATTGGCAACAAATCCACTAGTCTCCTGTTTCAAATGTAAACATCAATGACCGCCATAAAAAAACGCTTGGCGGCACTTAGACAACTTTAAAATTGTTGATAATTCTAAAAATATTGCACACAGATTTACTAAAGGCATAAAAACCTTAACCGTAAAATAAAAGCAACATAATACAATCATTTTTTAAAGCAAAAAATGTACAATTTACAAACATATAAGAGTAAAGAAACTGAGATCACTGAGCCGGGTAACAGAGTGGATATATATATAAATATATTTATATACGTTTGGGGAGGCCGATTGCAACCAAAATACGAGGTGCACATCTACATGTTATAGCAGTACTATATACAAAATTTCAACATTCTGAGGCTACTCGTTTTTGAGTTATGCGAGATACGTACGTACATACGTTCGTACAGACGCCACGAAAAATTCTCTTCAGAATTAATTTTAAAGCAGTTTTATAATTTTTTTGAAGGAAAAGAGTATTTTATTCTGTCCTTACGTACAGATATCACGCAAAAACATCGTTAAATTGCATTCGATAGCGGTCAAAATGGATATTTTCATTGAAATATGCTACCTGAAACTTTTCGCGATTACAGTACTTCCTTTTTACTTCGTACAAAAAAGTAAAAACGGATTCGATTGGGATATTATTAAAAATATAAGAAATAAGAAAAACTTAAGAAAACATGTTTAAGCTTCTGATTTTAGCCTAATAAAGGGAGAGTTTGATCAGATTCAGCGACACATTTTAAACATTATAAGAAAATAATTTAAGACGAGAAATGTTTATAAATATTTAAGCATGAAACGAATTTGCTATAAATAATTAAATAAGAAGGGAAGTTTGTTAGTGAATGTACAACCTTTTTAATTATGCATAAACTGCATAGTAAAAATAATTTTTTTCGTAAAAATCGAACTTTTCACGCACAAAGCCTATTTAATTATGTTGTAAATTGCTAACCTTTAATTTCATCAGAATACAGTGTTAAAACTGCTATTTTTCTGGAAATTATTTATTTTTTTATTTACAAATACTTGGCTTTCAGTATTTAAAGTCGTCTTATTTTCAGTATTATTCGTCCTCCGAACATTTCTCAGTTATAGAATTAAAACTTTTATGTTCGCATAAAGGTTTTAATTAATATCGCAAAATAATTTTAAAATCAGCATATCTTTAGACTTTCCGATACAGAGTCTCGCGCGCTGGAGATAAAAATGTTTTTTGTTTTCGTACACTGTTGCCAATAATCATAGCACAAGTTATCTGTCTATGGTTTGTCCACAGTCACAAAGAGAGATACTAAAAATATAAATCTACTATATACTGAATCTAATATAAAACATGTGAGCGCGACGGATATAAGTATTTATTTAGTTTTAAAATAGCAAGTTTTGCTTAGTATTCTGCCAGGATGTTATTTCCGTTTCGCGCGTTATGCAATTTAGGAAAAGAAGATACTATTTAAGCTGGTTTGTGAGTTACTGGTTACGAAAGGCTCAGATCGTGCTCTGCCGTTCGGCCATGTTGTTTCGCTGATATTTAAGTTTGATATTTTACGGCCGCGCATATTAATTGCCGGTTGGTCTACGTCGGTAGTAGAGTTATGAGCCAACTCGTGTGCATCTTTGACTGATTATTTAACTTGGGGTTAGTTTTAATTCTATACTTCCATTTTTAAGTTATTTAAGTTGTTTCCATTTTTAAGTTATTTTTAAGTTATTTTAAGTTATTTGTAAATCACCCTCACCAGTAGCCATCTTTTCTAAAATTTCCACACTCATAAACTTTAATTGTTGATAATAGTAATACAGAAAATTAACGTAATTTGCAATATTAATATTTATACTATATTGAACACAACTTCGGTTATTCCAAGTACTAATTGTTATTCAGAAATTTCACTGTTATCATGGCAAATCTGTTTTCAGCATGGCAAATCAGTCTAAAATTTCCCGCTTTATCTCGAAGTAAATAGTTTAATGTATGTATGGATATACATTTGATTGAAAATTTTGTTTATGTTGTTTATTTATACAAATGCCAGTCTTTGAAATTTGCGTCGAGCGTGCTTACCACTACACCACGAAGGCATCCTAAGAAGGCGGGAGAAATATCTTATAATTTGACTGATTAAAAATCACTATTTTACTGTAAAAAATGCGTTTTGTATAAAACAAATACACTAATTATACATTTGCTTCCTAATTTTGTCAAGTAAAATTGAAATGGACAAATGTACTTTAAATTTACTTCTTTTATAGGGTTAAAATTCTTATCTATTATACAAAACGTATGTTATATATTGACCTTTTACTCGGACTTGTAATCTGCGGCATAGCAACTTAAAGTAACTGCCCACTGTTTCTTTAAAGTCATAGCAAATAAAATCTCCTGCTTCTGTTCCCAAATGTCATGCTTTCTCTAAATGTACAGAATTCTAGAAAATCGCAATTCAGGCCGTGCTTGTGAATTTGCGAGTAGAATATATTAGTGGCATTATGTTCGCCCTTCGATTTTACTGGCGACGTTTTAAATCATTTCCAAAAAATCCAGAACTTTTTCTGTTTACCTTTTCCTCTTATTGTCAAAATTCCAGACACGAAGTAAAAATAAACATTCTTTTATTTTTCCGGGTAAAGATTTATATCGACTCATTCTGGTAAAATTTCATAATCCATATGAATTACACAAAAGATAAAAGACATTCGAGCAGTAAGTTTCGACAATGGGACCCGCAATTTAAATTCACTTAGAAAATCAAATAAATAATTCATAGTAAGCAGAAATCGGTTAGAAACATTTTTAGAATAGATTAAAAGCCATACATGCAGCGTCGTTTCAAAGCAAAAATTTAGTATTTGATCACTGCCACTAAGATAAGGATTTTCCTCAATTCGATGCTTAGAAATTTTCTGAAAAAATTATGTCGAAGAATGACGCAAACGAATATTATGTTACAGTCATGGACTATTTAAATTGCAATGCAAAATTTAACACGCAATAAGAATGTTGAAACTGGAACTGTATGGAATTCTATTGGTGTCAAATACGTATTTTTATATATAGACATTACACCTGAAACCGTTTTCCTTGCGTGGCAACTGATACATCTTTTTTACTTTGGAATATAATCTAGCATGGGATTTAAACATCTAAGAGACATACTACTTAATCATTGTTTTACGCATTAAATTCCTTTTCAAGACGTGTGAAAAAATAAAAAAAAAAGTAACAGCTCCCGTTCTAGTTGGTCGATGAACAAAATTCAACTTGTATTTCTAGAATAAATAGTCATTTCCTTTACAGAGAGGGCCTATTTTGACGCAAAATTGGACATTTTCTGAAATGCCATGACGTTTTTTCAACTATTTTGAGTTTACGGCTGAAATTATGCCGAAGTATAGTTTTATTTAAAACTGTACAAGTATTATTTTTAAAAGTAACGCCCGAATCAAAGACCGTAACATCCCCATCTGTAACGTTAATACGAGAAAGCACGTTTCCCTTAGAAAGCCCTCCACAAAAGCACCTGACATCTTAAGCCTCTAGAAACATGTTAATTCTTGCCTATCAGATATATTATTAAGAACATAATTTTTCATAAATGAATTTAATGGTTTGAAGTTTATGTCAGCAAAGTTTACATTTGAATAGGTGTATGAATACTTAAAAATTTCTTTCCGCGTGAAAAAGTAAATGAAATTTGAAATTTCCTTATTGCATGTTATAACAGTAGGTAAATTAATTATTGAGGCATTTCTTTCAAGTGTTCTGGTACTGTAACCCGTCAGTGCATCGAGCGGGTTATTCCATGCTTTCCTGCTCGACTCCAAGCAACAGCACAGTTTACTTCCTACTTTTACTTGCTTTCAAACTCGTGTTTCTACCACAATTCCAATTAATAACTAAATGGCAACATTGAATTTTTTACATTCCACTGTAATTTATTAAAAAATATATTTAAATATCTTGCAAATTAATTTAATATAAAATATTAAATGGACTCAATACGTAATAAGCCAAGTCCGTTAAAATTAATTATTAAAATAAAATTTAATAAAAGACTGAAAACATAATAATTGAAATCTGGCTTTTATATTAAACTAAATTTCTTACCAGTATTCTTAAATGTCTAATCGAAATCAGAAACAAAATATCTATTTTTTGGTTACTCCATCTATTATAGCAAATCAAAGAGCATTCCATCTAAAAGGAGAAGATGCCTTAGTGGAAAGAAAACTCCTTAACATAAACTAAATCTGTACTCGTTGCACATGTCATAAACCAGAGAATCTACGACATAGCTTTCCTGTTCGCCGAAATTACAAAATAGCCGTTACATCAAAGAAAATATTATTAACAAATCAAAAAAAAAATCTTTACTTTAAGCAGACTTTAATATTTTCATCAAATAAATCCTTCCTAGATAAGCTAAACCTTCTACACAAACATGAAAACATTTATTAATAACATTTCTGTAGCTTAAGACAAATATGTATTTACCTTGTTCAAATATAAATGACTAAGCTAAATATTTCGATTCGATAGATTCTTCGTTTGCTCAACCCTCTTTCAAACTATCTTTTGAAATGAATATTGTCTTACTCGAATAGTAACACACAAGTATTCTATTCTTTCAGTCACATTCCTGAGAGTTAGACAGAAAATTCATATGGAAAATTATGAAGTTAGTATACGAAACTAACAAGGAATTAATGCGACAATAATAATTGAATTTCCTGACGAAACCTAGTGTATATGATGGCGTATAGAAACGCTTCTATATAATCAAATTATTGATTACAAAGCAGTAATAAAGCGTTAAACTGCCGGACTTTGAGAGTGTAATTGGATTTAGGAGGTTTCCTGTACTTCCTTTGAAAACTTGAAAGGAAAGTAAATATTCAAACATTTCTGTGTAACCATTGGGACCATTAAGCACTCTCATTGCATTATGAATGTTGATAAGGTTACACCGCTGACGAGTGCAAAGTATTTGAGAATGTATTTATCCACTTTTATTATAAAACTAACTACTTTTAAAAGGTAATTTAAAGGAAGAATTTTATAATTTAAACACTTTAGGCATTAAAAGCAATTTTTGCAGAACAATTTTATATTTTTAAGAAACCTTCGATTAAATAAATATTTATTTATTTTATTGCTTTAATTGTATCAAATTTTTAAAGCATCGTAATATAATTTTCTTTTTAATGTAGATTATATGTCCAAACGAAAAAATAATTAAAAAAAACATTTCATATTGTGCCAAATACAATATGTTCCATTGTCCAATTAAGATATTTTTTTTCATAATTTCTCTATAAAAGTTTAAACTTCTAAGGTAAATTACAACAGTTGAAACTTTACGTTTGGTTAGGTTTACCTGATTGAGGAAAAGTACGCAAGAGTTACCTGCCTATCTACACTGCCCACCAAAGGTTACACAGCAGAAAGTGTTCACTAATCATTTATTTAATGAATGCGACATAGAATGTTTCCAAAGTTCATGAATTGCAACAAAAAGTTGAACTTTTGGCTGAGAAATCCAGTCTTGGAGAAACAGTTTTTTTGAGTAAAAAATGGGGTGGCAACACTGCAATAATAGGTTCTAGTAATGGGTCTGTATCCACCCCCAGTATATCGGCGGCGGCGACGTTCCATGCTGTCAATTAAGTTGTCGGTCGGTGAAATGGGAATCAACGACCAGACACGGAGTAATCTTTGTTCAGGCTCATCTAACGACATTGGAGAAGGACTTAAAGCAACAGCCTGTATTCTAGACACAGAATCCTCGGATTCAAACTGATTCCATAGTCAGTGGACCACACTACGAGAGACATTAAGACGTGTAGCAGCATCAGCTTGTGACATCTCCATTTCTACCCGTCAGATCACCCGCCACCTCAACGAATCGGGCAAACGACTTCTCCTGGACATTGATGGACTCTCCTAGATATTGTCTACGAAACTGTAATATCAATTGGAGATCAACACTCGTGAGCCAAAATTACAATTTTTTGCATTTTTCTTCTATAAATGTATTAATTTCTATAAAATATAAGTGGTAGCTATTTTTTTAGCATATATTTTCTGAAACTTCATTACTGGCATGCGTATAAACTGCTAATTTAGACGTTACTGACATTTTTGTAATAGTGAGCTTTGTAAAACATGCTGTTCCTTATCTTTTAGAGGGCACTGTATATTTTAGTCATACACGTTCCACCTACTAAACGACATTACACGACCAATCCACCGCAGAACCAGGCCCAGGGGTTCAACCCTATCCTCGCACCTTGGAGAGGATTGACGCCATCGCCATAAAGCGACGGGTTAGCTACCTAAGAAAGGGATGCCTCGTGTAAGATTTTCTAACGGGAAAAGGGTCATATCCATGTTACGCATGGAGAAAACCATGAAAACGCCCACGCAGCCACCCCGTTTGCCACCTGAGTTGCCGTAGAATCAAACCCAGGTCGATCTACCAGTGTTCAGCAAGTTTACCGGGCATTAAGGTTTAGGTATCCTGCAATCTCTAATAGCCATCAATTGTCAATTGGATTTCTTTGATTTGGGGATATGTAGTCTTTTACAGTTGATATATTCTTGTTTCTTGGATTAGTTAAAATATTCTTATTAAGTTTATTATTATAAGGGTAATGTTTGCTATCACAGAAGATTTTTTTGAAATTAGATCATTTTTATTTTATACACAAATATAAGCATTTCGTGTTGGTTTCTAAGGAACTTTCTTCCTTCTTATCACAAGTACCCGGCCAGCAGTCTTGAGGTCCGAGAACGCATAAATATCTTACAATGACCCACTAAACACCTGTACGAGTATTTCTATAAAAAAAGTTCCAGAACTTTGATGTGTTTCTTTTGATAAAATACAGTTTATCAATTTAGCATCGGACCTATGTGCATTCAATCTGCTATGAAACCGTACGCACGCAACGATATCACCGTTTCATTCGAAGGGTCTATAAATTCATTCCTTTCTACCACGAAAAAGTACTTATTTGAAAACAAAATAGTTCTTTTATTGATTGATTCTTCACAATTTGATATTTTTATCTGCTCTACTTGTCTAGATTCTGTTCAAAGTGTACTCATATGCTGAAAAGAAAGACATAAGTCTTCTGTTATGTTTGTTTGTTCGAATCACTATTGCAAAAATTTAGAAGGGCTAAGGAGAGAGATGCCTTCGTGAATGACTTTCATGACTTTCTAAGGGGTGGTTGATATCTGCGTTACGCATGTGGTCAACAATACCGGACTGTGAGACGAGATTTAGGTTTTTCCTAGTGATTCAGAAATGTATGTTCCATGCATTCACTGCATTACACAATGTTCGGAAAAATTTAGTTTACTATGGAGATTAAAAATTCGCTACTGTATGCGAAGCAGAAAATGGCAGACTCCGTTGATTTGTTTTCTTGTGCCTCGTTGATTGATTAGTTGACTAAACTGCTTCACTACATTCATAAAATAATTCACAAAAATACTACACATACATAAAATAATACACATTCATAAAATATTAATTTATATGGCTTACATCAAAAAGTTAAAATTCAGATTTATGCACCACTACTGGTTTTGATTTCAAGGCTTTCCTTACTGTTCTTGCTTCTTGCTTTGTTAATTTCCGTCCATAAAACATATATAAAATTGATCTGTTTCAAGATATTAGTAGTTTTATCCAATTGCAACTGTTTATTATGCGATGCCTTTTGTAATTTTGATGCATTTATGTAAATGTTAACAAACTAAATAACTGTAACAAATTGAAAATTATGTATAATAGACGATATTTGTTCTTATGTCTTGCTTTAAATATTGAATAATTTCTAAACTTTTAAGTTAATGGTTTAAAATAATTTTAAATCATTAATATTTAAATAAGATTTTTTTGGTTGCTTTAATTAAGAAAAATCAAACGAGCTTTATTGTTCTAAGGATAGTGATGCTTTAAGGGAGCCAGATGTTTGTCGGCACAAAAAGGAAAACACGCAATGCTTATTCGGTTTACCAAACTAAGTTGAGCGGTTATAAGAATGTGATAAATCATCTAGGAAATCCAATTCAGCAAATTAGGAGGGAAAGTATGGATACGTTTCGCAGAAAAAAATTTTAAATTTTCATTATGCTTCCAATTATTATTAGTTATCGAAGATTTTGCCTTTCGTACATATGATTCGTGTTCCTTGACTCCGAAATTCATAACTCATTTAGTTTAGCTCATATATCTCAAATCACACTAAAACGATATAAGTTCCTAAGAGTTAGAGTCAAAAATGGAGTATTTGAGGGTTAAAGAACGAATTTTATTCATAAATTAGAAAGTGAACTACATCAAAAACGGCAATCATTTTCTCACAGGTGAGAAATTTACCTGACAGAAATATTCCTATGAGTAGGTCGTTTTCTCACCTCATTCATAAGTGAGAAAAAGACCTTTCTCAAAACCAAAAGAAATTTTCCAGAATTCGTTTTGTTCCTGAAGAAGAGAAGCGTATTTCTAATAAAGTTAAGTTGCATGTGGATTGTCCTTTACCCAAGCTTCTGGCGAATAAGATTAATGCACCCTGGGTAACGTTCTCGGTGATGAGGCGGCTAAATAACAGACGGGTTCTGTCATTTTCGACCAATATATAAGAAGCAAATATTCAGCTGTCGAACTAAAACGTATGTTGCTTTCAAATTGCTCCGCTTGTTAAGCAATATAAACTTTTTAATGGAAATATTAGTTGAAGTTCCTATGCCATGTGGATTTTCTTTACAGAAAAATATTTAAAATGAAAGACATTCATCTCTTTAGGAAAACACAATAAAAGAAGTAAATTTTATATCTATGTAGCAATATAAATTTAAATAGTTGAGTCATGTTACAATCTTGTGTTGTCTCAGATTATATATTAGAAAAGTAAAAAGAAAAAATATGGATTAAATAGTGATTTTAAGCAATTATTTATCCAACATATTTCGCTTTGATAATGACCTTGTTAATGATAGCCAGCTGGAATGAAATGGGAAGCAGTTTCATTCATCGTTGATCTAGTTTTCAAATACTGATCTCCCACGTAAATCATAATGTCAATTATTAGGTGATTCGTATGAAGGATCATTACCTCACTTGATTTCTGACTGCTGTGAAACGGATACTTGATGAACATGAGATCCGTACGATGGATCGATTGCTTATGTTACGTAATTTAAATGGAAGCTGCTCTACGACTAACTAAGGATAACTAACAGTGTATCTCATTATCTGGTAATGAAGAGATATAGGATTCCCCGAATTCAGGCAAACGGATGACTGTTATTTTGAAGTACGGAAGCTTGACTAATGTTACCAATTTCAAACTGTCGTTATTTTTCTTGAAAGAATCTCTTGCGTAATAAGAAAATTAAATCACATAAAATAATGTGCTAAAGCAAAATTTAACTTTAAAACTTTCGTATTTATCGAAACATCGACTTCAGCTTTTCAAATGAACGAAGATAGTTAGATAATACAGTGATGCTCCCTTAACCACCAAACAAAATCTTCAATTAAACAGGAACCTTTAATAATTCAAAATCATCAAAATGTACTCTGAAACAAGCTCGCCATTGCATGGATGTTTTCCAGATTGTGGAACATTACACGTCTCCTGTTTCACATGTCCATATTTAAAATGACAGCAAAATATATATATAAGAAACATGTAATTTAGATACTCCTACATAGCAATTTCTGTATATCATTTCCTCGAGAACATTTAGAGGAAAGTTTGATTACGCTTTCATAAAAACCGTTTTCAGAGCAATACAGTTCCTTGCTGTGGATAAAATGTTTGCCCTGGCCCTTTTCACGAATATCGATGTCTTATCACAGAAGACTTGATTGTTCGTTTCTATTGATTGAATATTTTTTGCACATATTCAACCAGAAAATATGACAGAGTGCATCAGACAAGAAATTAGTCAGTATGGTCTGAAACTTAAACACTTCAGAATTAGTTTTGGATATGAAGCAGTAGTATATATAGATTTCATCATTTTTCACTTAATAGAACGCAAAACATACAAGTTTTCTTTTATCGAGTAATTAATATATGCTTTCCTTGGAATATTGTATATTTTTCTAAAATTTTTGTAAAAGATTTTTAAAGGGAACTGCGTTATGAAACTAACTAAAACCACCATATATCCAGTTTGCATTTCTAGGACGGAGGAAGGAAGCGAAGGTAACAACAATAGCGGACGAGAGGAACTAGATTCCAAAATTTATGCTTATTTTCAATGGAATTTGCGCAAAAAGAAAACAGGTTACAAAAGTGAAAATATGTAAAAACTACTAGAATGTGGGATGGTCTACGAATAATCCAAGCTTAATGCAGTTGCCCATGATAGCAATTTTTACTCATTCGTGCAACAGATACGAAACTAAACCTTTATATAATCGATGCCCAATGAACGCGAAAAACAGTGGCGCTCGCTAACAGTGACCTACGGCAAGGGGTAAGAAGAATACCGAGAAGACACCAAGATTTAGTATTACGCAACTCAACTGAGACCAAGAGAGACTTTTATCATCGGCTGAAAATTCGTAGGATGGTCAATGGGTATTATGGTTAGCCACATGGATTGTCCTGACCATATCGTCGTATGGTGTTTAAATGCAGTGAATATGTCACGACATCGGCAGACGGCGGATCGTTCTGGAGTAAACGAGAATATCAAAGCGATGGATACGGCTTCGTTTCGTGAACAGATGCTCTATTTGTTCAGATATGAAGTTTAACCTCGTGAATAGCACATTCCAAATTTCGCTATCTAATGACACACTTCCTTCAACTGTACCTGTTAGGAGTTAGGAAACCACAACCAATTATAGCATGTGGATGAGATTTTTAAAACAAATATTAATATCCTTTCTAATCGGTGTTGCAGCTGCGATTTTCTCAAAAGTATAATACCCAGCAGCACCTTCCTTTGATTGTCCAGCTGCGTATGATGTATCTATCCAAATGAATGGATACTTTTCCCCCGCATATCCTAACTCCAACTATGTGTGACGAACGTATGAAATGCCAGATGCTACTGCCATGCCATCGTATCTTGAATTAGCCAGACTATAATATCTTGAACCGCCTAATAGTGTGAACTCGTGTGCACTAATGCCATCGTATCTTGAACTAGCCATACTATAATATCTTGAACCGCCTAATAGTGTGAACTCGTGTGCACTAACACCAACTTCATGCCAGATTAAATTCTAGCACGTACCACAGTAGGAATCTCTATGACACGCTAAAAGAAATGACTGGGCTGTGTACTACCGATCCTTCTATAAATTTTCCGCTGCTTTGTTTTTGCGATTAATGTATTATTTGTCTCTATCAATGCGTCAGTAAAATTTCAGACTCGCTGCCTTCTTCTTCGTGTGTTAATTTTATTGTGAGTGCATATGTCATGCAATTTTTCTTTGATCACTTCCAGCTGAATATGTAAAATTAGAATCAACTAATACAGGTACTACAATGATAGATGTCAGAAGATCTAAACCAGAAACAAAAAAATATTACAGAATTTAAGCAGAAAGTTAAAAGATTTGAAACTTTATTCTGGAATTCTAATTTAATCTTAAGAACTGGAATCTTCCAGCAGAGAACGTCTAAGTCAATCAAAAAGTTAAAATGGTGTTAATATAGACAGACATTTTACTTTTAATGAATCTGACGACTAAATTAAGTAGAACCTCATAAAAAGATGCAGAATTTTGGAAGCGGAACTGCAGCATAAAGCAGCTTTATACAATTTACACTTAATTATAACTTTTCACATACGAATTCTTTATAACCAAAAAAAATTAAACTTCATTGAGAAGTACACTTAAAGTAGAATAATTCGGGGATAAATCTATTTTAGCTAACTTAATCTTTAACTAAGAAATATTTTTATTGATTCAAATGAAGCAGAAATAAATCTTTACGTGCTCTCATTTAGTGTAATGAATCATAAGAACATAGAATATGACACAATTCTGGTATACTTTGTTAAAAATATATGGCTTGTAAATCTATTTGTACCTCATTTCGTCTTCTTTTTGGTATGTTTTAACCTAGTGGCTTGGTTAGAGTTTTTCAACACGTTTCATATCAGATAATGAGGTAAAAAAAAAAAAAAAAAAAAAAAAAAAAAAAGAGTTGCAGTAACTCCTGTTACGGTCGCCTCGATGGTAAAGATTCTCTAAACTAGCAGACACTTTTTCATTCGTATAGTGAAAGCAATGATTCACCTAAGATATTTTAAATTTCCATTGAATTACTCTCGTATATTAAAAATGCTAATTATCAATAAATTCAAAATTTTAATGCTTTAATTTTGTTAATACCTTGAATCTCCAATTAAATTATAATTGATATTAGGTTCATTGATTAAATTCTAAAGTACTAATATATACTAAAGAGACTGGATTATAATTAATTTGAAGACTTAATGAGTCCTAAATTAAATTAATATTTCTTTTTTAAAGTACATGGCATGTCTTGCAACTGAATAAAAATGTAAATGATTATCCATTTTTCATTTGTCCTAAATGTTGTAACGAACCTTAAACAGAAAATTTTTAACTTCTTACATCATTTGTCAAAATATGCTGGACTCCTTTTCATCTTTCTGAAAAGTTGCTGTCAGAAACAGACAGTTAAAATGTCCGAAACTAAGATTTATTAAGATTCCTGCTTTTCACTTCAGTCATTTGATTTAAAAATTCTAGAAATACGATAATGCTTTTCAAAAATATCATTAAGAAACATTTATTCAGTATCCTGCTTTTCTATCCATCCGGATATGTGTCCCTTATGTGTGAATTGTCATTAATCATGTTAAACAATAATTGAAAACAGATATGTGGCAAAAATTTCACAGAGCTCATAACTACTCTAACGAACAATGACTGCGGCGAGTTTAACGAAACTTTTTCCTCGTATTTTATGGCTGTCCATTTAAAGCCACCAACCCCTGACTAATGAGTACTGGCGAAAGTTCATTGAACTAAATTATCAACAAAATATTGGCATTCTTTCAAAATGTTTTATAATAAAAGACGATTATGTTACTCTTAACAGCGGTATAACTTAATCTTTCAGCAGGGAGTCAAAAAAATGACGAAAGGTTTTGAAATGGTTGCTTTAAAACACTAAACATTTTTATAAATCAATTGCTTTTTCATAATACTGAAATCATTTTAATTTATGCGTGCAATCTATTTGTTTGCAATTTAAGATCCTGACAGCAAGTTCAGATGAAAGGGAAATGGAAGTTGTGAATTATATTTCGCTAATTAAAAAAGTATTCGATTATATCTGACTTCGTTTCCTTCGGGTTGATTATTTAAAACTTCTCGATAGATTTGTAATAGCCCTCCTTCCATCACAATCGATAAATTTAATATTCTAAGAGCATTTTAGTTAATAGTTTGAAATTAATATGAAACAACGTTGACCTTCATATTTCACGTACATAAATTTCCATAATTGCATTATTAATCAGGAGGATTATGTGTTGTCGAAATGTTCTGTGTGTGATCTGCTTGGTTTATTTTTCCGGTTCCAATTCCGTACTAGGATTTCGGATTTAAAAAAAAATATTCAAACGAAAGCACTTGCAATCTGTATAAGATGATAAAATATATTTGGCAAAAATGTACAGGCAAAAGCGACGAAAAGAACGAGAATTTGTAGGAAATAGCGAATTGAGGATATACAGAGTGCAATTCAGAGGTCGCTAAAACATTTCTGCTGAAGTAAGTCGTCATTCCTCAACCGGATTTAGAATATGTATTGCGATTCGAAAGCACATCTCACTGACCTGCATTTCACACGTCCCTTTCTGGTTAACGAAAAGCACCTATTTCACACGAAGTACAGAAAACGAGTCCCGAATGCCTGTTTAGAGTTAGCTGCTCCATTACCATCCACTGCCCCATAGATAAGATGCTTGCCGATGAGCTCTATATTCATATAGTAATATATACCGCTCTGGTACCGCACGGGGAATAACGACTTACGCCGATATAACAGTTTACTCACCATTAGAGCTTTATGTACTAACTCATTACGTTATTTCTGCAAACACATTTAATATAGAAGCTACTTATTTCGGTCCCCTCTACCTGTTTTTACAGTTTTGCCAGATATTTTCATATCAGCTTATATAGCAATTTAAATTTAAATTATTTTATACTTTTATCAATAATATAAACTAATTAAAAAAAGAAAGAAAGAAAAATAACCATAAATTATAATTATTTTTGTTTCTCTGTTCACATTAATTCATTCAGAGTAAAAATGAACACTCAGTAAAAACTATGCATAAAAATGGTTTGCGTTTTGGAGATATTTTCATATTTGCTAAGTTTATTGGCGATGAATAATTGTAGATAATAGTAAATATTTTGGTTTTAATAATTAAACAAATACTAAAAAAATCAGATTTGAAAAGATGTTATTTAAAGAAAATGAAGACTCAATACAAGAAGAATCTGGAGATGATAATGATATGGACGCAGATTACCCAATGGAAATGCAAAGAAAAATTATCTTTTGTAGTCAGAAGAATATTCTGAAAACAAAATGATTTATTTGATGGAAATAAAATTGTTTCATTAGGAAAGATAACGAAACGCGCTATGGAACATACCCCTTCCCCTTCAGCAGAAGCTCGATTTAAATCTTGCAATTTAATACGAAAGTTTTTCAACTGCAATAAGAAAAGTAAATCCTGCTCAGTGTCTATTGTAATGCCAAAGCTTTTCGTGATATATTGAGAATTATAGTAATTTATGCAAGCCAATACTATGGCAACACAAAATATTTCTTCTTCTTAAATGGATGATTAAAAATGGATCTTGTGGAGTTCAAAACATATACCGACCTTCTAGTTTTAGCTGTCGTCCATAAAAGAAATATTAATCCTTAAGATTGGAAGATGTGTGAAGATAAATATTGAGATGGCACAGAAAAATTCCTTCTTCTAATGAATACGAAACGATTCAAATTTGGAGCGCATAGTCTCAGATTTGATAATCGATTAACACAAGAGTAAAAAAACTAAAATAAAAATCGAAATATATGGCAAATGAAATCATTTTTATTAATTTGAAAGGTTAAAAATCATAGCAACGTTTTTCATTAAATAAACGTAACATCTCGAAGTTTGATAGGAAATAATATGCAGATACCAGTCTGATATTAGTTTCTGTTCACGTAAGGTATTTTGCCCTTGAAAGACTGTAGCAAATAGCATTAAATTAAATTACATATTTGATGACTTTTAGACATTATTATTCCCTTAGGTTTATTATGAATATTGTCTTAAAATGAAAACTATGCTTTTGAAATTAAAAAAAAAAAAATCTTAAATTTACAAGTTAAGGAACATTTTCAAATTTTCTTTTCCTTCCCTCTGCCAACACATTTGCCACCAAAAACATTTCCATAGACAAAAGTTGAGAATTTTTTTTTATCAAATTGAATTTTAACGTAATATTTGAAACATTATCCTAGGCTTTATACAGGGATAAACGCACAGGAAAAGGCTTTAAAACTCCTACACAGTTAAGCCTAGCTTTTAAAACACACCTACACGTTTTGAACAGAGAGGAGGAGTTCACGTTGAGAACAGAGAGGATGATTTGAACAGAGAGGATTATGTTGATTTCAAAATAAAGCTTAGGGGTCAATACAGTATAATTACGGCAGTTTAGATATTTAAATGAATTCAGGGAACTTCCTCAATTTGGATCTGAATGGCAGCATATTTTCTGAAGCATATAGGTTTTCTACATTTCGTGATCTATTTACTGTATAATGACAATGGCACTTCAAATGATATGCTAAATTATTTCAAGTCTAAATTAAACATCATTCAAACAAGTTGAAAGTTATTGAATAAAAATAAGCATTGAATACCTGCTAACGATATAAAAATAATTCATATTATTGCAAAGAGATAATGGGTATATCTTGATAGAAAAACGCCCTCCTAATCTGCAAACACGGAGAAAAACTGTTCTATTCCTATTAGCAGAGGAAGATAGAATGTTGTCACTGCGCAAACATTTCCAACACTTTTTATTCAGTATTAAGTCAATATCATTTGTACTTTTATCATATTTTTTCATTTTTTCTAATCTTTCAAAGTTAAAAAATTCTGATGAAAACGTACGTTTTTTATTCGTAAATAAAAAATTATTTTAAAACTTTCTAACTGTGTATTTTATGACAAATCATTATTCCGAATATGAATATAATGTGTGTGTGTTATTTTATGACAAATCAGTATTGAATTGAATGTGATATTGATTTTGCTTACATCGTGTTTACATTTTAATAATTTTATATATGGGGAGATATTGATACATACTTATTTCTGAAAACATGCATAGGATATGAAACAATGTGAAACTTCTGGCTTCAATTTGCTATAATCTCTTGATTCTCCATTCTATTTTAGGTACTTTACCCTTTTTATCTTAGAAATATGAAGTAATTGCTTATGATAAATCATCTTGAACTGCGTCATTTTGAAATAAACTATATAAGATTCTTATGTAATGCTAATGATGCAAAGACTTCAGCCAAAATGTTAATTGATCAGAAGTTAGTTTGTTCCCCATGAAAAGTCAAATAATTTCCGGTCAATAACGATAATTACTTAGTTTGTGGTTGCATTTTCACTTTTAATTATTCAATTTTAATAATTGACTTTTAAATATGCTAATGAGTAAATTCATATCATCAAGGTTGAATGGCAATGGTGGTGCAAAACAAATCAATTTAAGATTTAACATAATTTCTCAGCCTTCCACAACAAAAAAAAAAAAAAAAATCTGAAATGTTTCAGATTTTAAATTACGTCCAAAGGGGCGTTTTTTAACATTTTGTGTGTTACCTTTCTTTATTAAATATCATGTTCCTCGCACTTAAACCATAAGATCTAGTGCAACAGCAATATCGCAAAATAGTTTTAAAACGAGCATATCCTTAGAATTTCCGATACAGAGACTCACGCGCTGGAGATAAAAATGTTTTTTCTGCACAACGTTGCCATTGCTCGCTTTGAAATCCTTGAGTTTGTTAATCAAAAATTCGTCAAAGTTTTAAAAAATAGGAAATCGATCATAAAACAAATTTCAAATTTCAAATTTGGTCTTCCACATGCTCATATTCGTTGGAGGATTACGTTATTCAAAATTCGATGACTCTATGTACCGTTGTTTTATGACAATGTGAGAAATATACATACATTTATGCAGATTTTTCATTATTTAATTTCTTCAAATATAGTGCAGGACTCTAACATTTTGTGGCAACAGTTTGAAAAGTGAACCGACATTTATGAGTCCGACGCAAAATGCCAAAACGAAACTAATAGTCCTTCGGGATTCAAATCCCTTTGGACTAAAAAGAGAGAGAGAGAGAGAAAAGAAGAAGAAAAGGAAATAAATCGCAAAACGTGAGGTCCAGCGAATCTGGAGACCTGAAGAGGAACTCATGTAGAGTACTTGTTTGGACTAAAAACTGAATGAGGTCAGGTTAGAAAATAATTTGTCTCATTTTAAAATTTAAGAATCTGTACAATTATTGCATCCATTATTTTAGCAATCTAATTGCTTTTAAATTCGACCTGAAGTACTTTTATTAACTACTACTAGTACTAAATTTTGAACCATATAGTTGCTAAATAACAGCTTGTTAACTTGTAATTTGGGAAATAGTAATACTGCTTTATGGCAGAAAGACAATTCCACCAAATGAGTTCCTTAAAATATTCAATAATCTTAACTCCGGGGAACTTAACATTTTTTATTTAGGGCGGTGAGAGTTTATGTTAAATTGATTGGTTTCGCACCGCCATTACAATTCAACCTGGATGATTAAAAATCTTCATAATCAGAAATAATTTTTAAGCAGAATTAGCAAATTATGGAGATCTTATACAACACAAATTGGCTCTCCAGACTATAATAATTATAAAAAAAAACTCCACAAGGTGATTAATTAAACAATCAGTCATAGATGAGCTAAATTTTTAACATTTGTTGAATTTCTTTTATTTTTAATTTATTTTGGTTTATTTTTCTCCCATTACTACGCAAATTAAAATAAACTGTCAAATTTGCTGAAATTATGTTTATTAACACACAAAATCATTAAAAATTTAGAAGATATTAGAAACGAAGAGAGAAGAACATAATTTGTTACCTTCCTATTGATGAATGAAATGGATATCCTCATTGCTCAAACCTAGACAATGTAATAGAGGAACAAAAACAGTGGAGAACTACAATGTCATGTCATGATTCGGTGTCCGCCGAAAACATCGCGGACAGAAAACGTCGCGGAACAAACAGCGCAAGGAGAAAACTTCGCGGTACAAAACATCGTGGGAGAAAATAAAGCACAGAGAAAACATCACGGTGCCAAGTATCGTAGTGGAAAATAAAGCTGTTAAAAAACTTTGCAGCTTAAAAACATCTTCGTCGAAAATATCGTGGTAAACAATAAAAATTATCGCATGACGATAACATCGCAAATATGCATTTTGAGATTTAAAAAATGCAAATGCATGTTAGTAAAATGATTTGGGATTGCAAAAATTTAGATTAGAATTATTTAAAAATTGAGAATTAGTAGAAAATTAATGCAACTTATAGAACTTAAAACAATTTTAAATTTACATAGTTAACTAACAAATGTCATTAATAAATTAATATTTTTTATAAAATTTCACCTATAATTTTTTTATGAAAAATACAGTTTAAGACGCTTAAAAAACAGGAAGATGAATAACTGCATGAGCTGCTGTAAAAATTGCTTAGTTGATTATCCAATAATTTTATTTCACGATTGTTAATGATATTGTTTTAGTGAAAATGATATTTTGTTTTGTTTTCCTTTATTTTTACATTTTCGTTAACATTTTCATGTATAGACTGCAATCAAATTTTTGGATATCGATTTTTTAGTTATGACGAACGACAGTTACATAATATATCAGTACAGAATTTGAAAAACGGATGTGTGCGAAGTTATCGTCATGCGATTATTTGTAGGTACCTCGATATTTTCAACGACGTTATTTTTTAAACTGCGAAGATTTTGAACTGCTTTATTTTCGACCACGATGTCTTATAATTGCGATGTTTTCTCTTTGCTTCCATTTCTTCCACGGTGGTTTGTACCACGACGTTTCCTCCTTGCGTTGTTTTCTCCGCGACGTTTTCATCCGCGATATTTTCGGTTGTAACCCATGAATCGTAGAAGAAAAAATCTAATGTGTACACCATATGACTTCCTTGTACGGAATATTAAATTCTACACATTTTTTCTTGCATTTCATTTAAACTTATTAGATTGAATTAAACCTACTTCGCCGAAAGCGCAAAACCACAATGGAATAAATGCATTCTTTAAAATTCACTTTGTTTACCATAGCGACACTCTGACGCTAGGTTTACTTAACAGTATTATATTTTGTTCATATTATAACTCAGAATGCACAAAATTTATATCATTTAAAGAATAGAATTATCTAATCGTTGCCACATGTTCTATTCAAATACTATAATAAAGCTAGAATGATGTATAAAAGAAATTAAGAAAACAAAACAAAAAAGAAACAGTTTTTCACAGACGATTGAGTATTTCTCATTTAATTAATTCAGTTCTCACTTCGCGAGAAGGCAAAAATACATAAAAACTCAAAATAGCTATATTAAAAATTACGAAGTAAATCTTAAACACTTATTTCCTCGAAAAAATTCCAGAAAGAATTAAGCATGATTTAATTGGCAATAATAAATGAAAGCGTTATCTTTGTTCTTGCGAAGCTAAGTTTCTCTAGATTGGCAACAAATCCACTAGTCTCCTGTTTCAAATGTTAACATCAATGGCCGCCATTAAAAAAAGGCTTAGCGGCACTTAAACAGCTTTAAAATTGTTGATAATTCTAAACTTATTGCACACAGATTTACTAAAGGCATAAAAACCTTAACCGGAAGATAAAAACAACATAATACAATCATTTTTAAAGCAAAAAATGTACAATTTACAAACATGTAAAAGTAAAGAAACTGAGATCACTGAGCCGGGTAACAGAGAGGATATATTTAAATATATTTATATACGTTTGGTGCGGCCGATTGCAACCAAAATACGAGGTGCACATCTACATGTTATAGCAGTCCTATATACAAAATTTCAATGTTCTGAGGTTACTCGTTTTTGAGTTATGCGAGATACGTTCGTACAGACGCCACGAAAAATTCTCTTCAGAATTAATTTTAAAGCAGTTTTACAATTTTTTGAAGGAAAAGAGTATTTTATTCTGTCCTTACGTACAGATATCCCGCAAAAACATCGTTAAATTGCATTCGATAGCGGTCAAAATGGATATTTTCGTTGAAATATGCTGCCTGAAACTTTTCGCGATTACAATACTTCCTTTTTACTTCGTACAAGGAAGTAAAAAGGATGTATAATGTATGCTGTTAACCAGAAAGTACTAGCTTCGTCTGAGAGAGGTCTAATCATTTACAGTCGAAGGAGTATTTTTTAAGAAATAAAACAGTTGTAAACATTATGTAAGAATAAAATTATGTTCAGCCAATTCACTATAAGTTCTGCCATAAATATATAAAGAGGACATTCAGAGTTTTCTCTCATCACTCTGAACAGGTTGAGCTCGTTAATGACCATCAAAACATTAAAATAATCAAACTATCGATTAACTGTATCCTGACAACATCTCCAGAATCTTCTTAAAGATGTGACCCTATCTTCGAATTTCTCACTGATGTTAGCGCACCATTCCTTACCAATGCAAAGGAAAACTTAATCACCTTTTACTAATGTTTTCACTCTTCAGTGGAATAGAACGTTTGAAAACAAAAATTTCGATCTTGACTGTAGAAAAACGTCGTACCTAAAATTTATAATGAAGATTTTAGGAAATTTTAAAGAAGTTCATCTGATCTCAGATTGCGTTACTTAAAGCATATTGACATTATGGAGAAAAAAGTCGCATATGGACAAAGGAAAAGCTGAATGCTAGATTATGACACAGAGTTAAACATTGATTCGAACATAATGCATAGGATACAGAAGTTCAGAATACAGGTCCGTTTTACGGGTTCGTAGATTTGGAGTAAATCAATGACAACACTTGATGAAGAATCAAAACACAATTTATATTCGTCAGTATTACACAGGGCAGTTCGAGAGACGCGTTACTGTCGACGCAAAACTACGACAAACAGGCTGAAACAATCAGCAGCACGTTCTTAAGGCTATCAAGGTGTAACGGTGAGGACAGCTTCAGGGCAAAGTATTAAATTACAGCTACCGACTCGGTCAATCGCTCTCAAGCTGATCTCATAACTCAAAACACTACTACTAAACCCAACATATTTTCGATACTACTTCACGTACAGGCAAGGTATATATAGCTTTTGACCTGCCTTCGAGAACATTCTCGGTAAAACTGGTAAGAATTCGTTCTAGAATATTCTCGCTTTGTCCATGGTATATCGCCAATTTTGTCTCTAAATGTTGCCAAATGATAAATTCCGCACCAAATATGGCAACCCTATTTTTCCTTGCCAGTTTTTGGTAAACCTAACCCCGCTTTGCGGGAAAACGATCTTAACGCAACTGAGTATTTTTTAACAATACTATATGCCAAGAATGAAATGAAGCCAAACTCATGGTAGAGTATTAAAATGATATACGCTATTAATCATGGCCATGGAATCCGTATTATTTTTGGACTGCACTTTTAATTGATAAACTTTATAAATAGTTTATTTTCCTTATTTATTAAATTACTCAGAAATCAGTCAAATGATCTGTTTCGATAATTACACATTTTAACAGCGGCAAACATATGAAAGTAAAGAAATTAATACAATAATCCAGTGTAATAACTGAAATACACCGAATATTATTCATGCATTACTGGCTATAGCTTAAAATTTTGTTAACATGAATATAAACCGTTTATAAAAATACCGTTATAAACCCTACTAAATATTCATTCAAAAACCCTCACTTTTCTTCCAATAAAGTCCTAGAGACTTACTTCAAGATTTCAAAAATCAAATTTAAAATATGATTTAATGTATCTTACTATGAATTACTGAGATTAGAAAAGCAACGGGTACCATCGCCTAAGCAGTTCCCGATACACGTCACAACCGAATCATATTTTTTTCTTACTTTCCGCCGTCATTCATACTAAGTGTTATTTCATTTGCGTAAAGTTTTCTTTACAAACTTCCTTTCTTTTAAAATTTATTTTTTCTTATCTTTTGTTTTGGGAAGAGAAAAGACCAAAAAGGAATGATCAAAACTTTTTCATCCCGCTAAATATTTAATTTAAGTAATTTCTTGGTTTCACATTTAACAAGAAAATTAATGTTTACACTCTGTGATGAACGTTTACTTCAGAATCGTGATATACAAAAAAAAGTTAAGTAAACAGAGTAGAAAAAGCTCCTTTTTTTTAAAGTACAGTGTTTGAAAAGGACAAAAAGCAGAATTTTTAAGCGCTTTATTAAAAATTAAAATCGCTGCTGCAAAACTTTTATTCTCGTTCGGAAAACGAGAAAAGTAAATCATATGTTGAATCCACTTGTACAATATAATAAGCTTCCTTATAGAAACAACATTATATTAAAACTTTTATTTTGATTCTTTATTTGATTCCTTTGTCACTCATTTTGAAAGTCATTTTGAATGAAATGAAATTACAAAATAGAGCTGGGTTCGAAGAAATATCAGTTCATTGTTTCTTTAATGTTTGGGATATATGGGATATGGCTAAAATGCATCTATAATTTTCAAAAATTTGTATACTCTGCCAGATAGAAATTAATTTGATTTAAATAATGTCTCGTACATTATTAAAACTAAATAAATTTATTTACTTTTTTCTAACCTGTTTTAGAAGTTATTAAACTCAGAAAAACTAACAAAAGCTAATTCATAACTTAATTATTGGTTTAAACGAGATATTTGTTATATTAAAAAGTTCATCAACTTTACTAAAAGCATTAATAGACTTTTGCTATATTGATAATACAATATAGTATAAAAGGGGCAGAAAACACAATTATATATAGTACCGATTATAAAGATATTTAACATTAGCAAGCAATATTGTAATTATGCTTGCATTCGTTATAATACTCTGTACAGCAATTAGAGTCTGAGAAACGTGAAAATTCAGGCATGTACTCACGAGGATTTAAATCCCGAATCCTTTAGTTTCCAGTGGATCGTGCTATCAGTTTAACCACGATAGAAGTTATTGGCTAAAGAGAAAGTCTTTATATTCTTCCCTACTTAAAAGGTTGACCTGAGATATAAAGAGGGGCGAAGGAGTGACAACTGGCCGAAATTACATGGTGATGAATTATCATGCACCGCCCTTACAGTCGAAGGCTAGAACTATTACAAACTTTTGCAGCCAGAATCAGAGAAAAATCAGCTTCGCCGTCACCAGAATTGCAAATTCGGGTCTTCTGATTGCTAGCCGGATGTGTTATCAATTACACCATAAGAATGCGCTCGAGGGAAGGCGATAATTTCTTATATTTTTCTCCAATTGAAGAACGACTGGACAGAGAGAAGAACAAGACGCAGTTGACCAAATCCACGTAGTGATGAATTATCGTCCACCACATTTTAATTGGTTGGCACAGATGAGCTGTTAGAGTTTTATGAAAAGCTGACGTGAAAAATCGCCCATGCCTTCTCTGGAATTCGAAGTTCGGATCTTGCAGTTGCTAGGCGGACCTGCTACCGGTTTCCAAGACGTGCTTCCCTGAGGCTTTCCAGGCACCTAGTTCTAATAATAATGGATTAAAAAGGCGTTTATATTGTTTATATATAGAGAGTATAATTTATTTTTATCACTGGTCCCACTTGTCTAAAAAATTAAAGGAACAGTACAAAAACCCACGTCACTTCAATGATTGTGTAGCTAAGAACACGGAATGTGAACAAACCTTCATTTTGCTATACCGAAATATTTTCAAAAAGCAGCTTTTTGAAATGGAACTTTTCACAGCGACTTCCCATGCTGTACATATAAGGCCCAGAATATTGCGTCTTTAAGAAAATACATAAATGCGCATCTTGAAATGCATCCAAGAAATTAAAGCAATATAATGAAAGCTCACAAATCCAGGTATAAAGTACTAAGAGCATTTTGACATTAAAATCATGACAATGCTCTTTCTCATGGCAGGTTTGGGGAATTTGGGCTATTTTAGCAAAATGCCATGCCGCTCAGAACGTTGAATCTCCTGAATAGTAGTAGCTACATTGATGGCAGTCAATGTCTTAGGACGTCCTGCACGTGTTCTATTGAATTTAAATATGAGAGTATGTCGGCAATTTCACTCGTTGGATTAATGTATCTTTAAGATAACTGGGAACTGTTATAGCATTATCATCCATTGCGAGGAAGTTATTACTAATTACATCCCTAAACAGTTCTGCATAAGTATCAGAAACTTCATTTCTGTATATTTCAAGATTCATAGTTGCATTGGTAAAACTCTGTAGTACGACTAATCAAAATGATGCCCATCCATGAACCATCATGTTTAAAATACTTCTCATGGATGTTTTCAGTCTTATTACAAGTGCTTTGCTCTCTCTAGATTTTAACACGGCTCCAAACGAAAACGAGACTCATCAGTTAAGAGAACTCGTCTCTAATTCACGATATTCCGATTGCGATGATCTTTCGCACAGTGCGAACGAATGCATTTTCGAGGCCCGAGTTATTGGGGCACATATCGTGGATTTTCTTGCTTCGAGGTCTTGTTTACGCTGAGTGTCACTCAAGCTGTATGTAGATAGTCGAGTTTTTTGTAGCTGCAAGCGAGCTCTCTTGCAATCTGAGTTGACGTCAATTCTCTATTTCTTTTGGAAATCGCTGCCAAATATCAGTCATGAGAATCTCTGTGACACGTTTTCAACCTTAACCTGGTTGTCTGCATATACCCAGCAGTGTCTTTAACTGTTTTCAGATTCTTGACATGACGCTTTTGGATGCGTTTAATTCTTTACAGATTTGTGTCAGTGCTATCCTGCTTCCATGCTTGCCCCAGTTTACCAAACTGTCAAATACATTTTCAATGGCACGTTTCGCCTTCTATACGCAATCACTTTATCCATCTACCTGTACAGGTTTTAAAAATACTATATTTTGGGAAACCCCCAGCACTTCTTCCCATGGTTACCGAAAACATTATAGGAAAACATATGCCTAGTTCTGTGTAGCACGTGAATCCCATTTGGCTACGTGACACCGTTAACCTTGAAATAACAATCAACTACTTTTGATTCGGCTTCGATTAGTAGAATTAACACAGTTTTCCTTTTTATAAATATTCTTATAATTTTTCCCATAAGTGTACCTACATAAATAACTAGCCGCCCAACGGTAAGAATTGGAGGCTCCCTTCAGCCCACCTCGACACGAGTGTCTCTATAGCTCAGAAGAATGGGCCCCGTATGCATATTTCATAAGTGCACATCTGTGTAGCTACCGAGGGAGTGGTTTCTAGGATGGACCAATGGACATCCAGTAATATTTCTGTCATATCACATGACCTTTCGCGTACTTTAAGATTTACGCAAGATGGTTGAAAATATTCTGCCACGCAATTTTCTGTACCAAATAATTAAAGCATCGTCGATTTCTTCTGAAACTTTTCATTGTGAAATTAGATCAAATATAAGCAATTGTGAAGATTTCACTACCTGGTTGAAGGAATTTGAAATAAATACAAACAAATGCTGTATACTCCGCAAAAATATCCATGTGAAATATTACTTAATAAGTGGTAAATAAAATGAAGAAAGATGTGATAACATCTGAGCCTAAATGATATATTTACAAAAAACTATGCATATGAGAAAAATATTTATACCAATTATATATGTAAATAGAAGTCAGTAATTTTTACTGCAGTCTATATGAAAAAGATGTTATAATAACCAATGCAGAATTTTATTCAAAGTGAACTTTACTAATTTGGATTCGTATATATTTAGTGTGTTAAATTTCACATTTAATAACTGCTCACTCTTACATGTACTGTCTACACAAGAAATACTCATCAAACGGAACGAATGTATCTTATTCACAACGAATATATTCAATTTACTCACGTATTAACTTGTTGTCACGTATTAACTGTTGTAATGTTAACAATGAATATAATCAGATAATACGCAATATTACTCTGAATCTTACACTTTAAAAAGCAAAAGAATGCAAGCACTGAAATAAGAAACCACTAGATTCATCGTAACACTTCTAATCCTTCTCAGCATAACTTAAAAAAATTGTACACTTGAATTCTCTTAATCCACAGGTGTTAGTAAATGTATAATATTCGAGGCTAATTGTAGCTTGAGTCATTTTCGACATGTAAAGAGCGATGATATGCGGTGAACAGGAATCTAAATATTAATGCGTGATAAAAATCGCGAAAGTGAAATGTCAGCGATTAACTAAACTCATAAAACGAAAGCACTACGAGATTTTCTACTATTACGCCATACATTTATAACTGCGAAACAAATACAAATTAAAACGTAAACAACATATGGTGAGAGGCTTGAAGATTTAGCGTCACAAGAGCAATAGAAGCTCATTGGTCCATTTTCGAAGCCCCTACCTCAGTGGCTACGTTGATGTGCACTTGTGAAATATGCGCCCCGTATCTCCACAAACGAGGGCAGCCAGTAACCCAGCCACTCCAAAACAACCCAGCCGCACAACGGTGTAGTGGTTAGCGTCGCTGACCGCCATGGCAAAGGACCCGGGTTCGAGTCTCGGAACATGAAGGTATGAATGTTTGTAAATGTATAGATAGTGTCCGTAACGCACGGGAACACTCTAAATATGCGGCGAGCAGAAAGTCTTCACGAGAGGTTGCTGGGAGGGAAAGAAGAGTGGGAGACCATAGGACCCGTCTCCCGGGGGGGGCCCTCCATCAGAATTGGGGCGGAACTGAGCTAAATCGCGTTGTCACCTGTAAGGTGCTCAAAGCAATTGCCAACAACAGGCGTTAAACGTGCGCTCCCTCTACGAGGAATTTCGTGGGCTTGGGCTGACTATAGGTCAGACAAGTGAGCATTAGCAACAACAACATAATTAACTATCATTGTCAAAAAGCTGTCATGAAATGACTACTTAAAGAATTAAGCGACTACTAAGAAATACAGTAATTTTCAAAGTGGCAGTTGAATCATACCTCTCATACTGGACTTAAGGTGTGTTCTTAAACATACTTTAGGAATAATTGTATAGAAAAATATTATATCATATCCTCAGTATTATGAAATAACACTGAATTATGCACTTATACTAACTGCTTAAATTTTTTATCACACAGATTTTCAGCATCTTTTGTGCAATTTATAATTATTCTTTCAGATTTAATTTTTTCCGCCTTTTGCAATCCACAAGTAGCTCGATCTTACTATTCTTTAGAAATGTATTGTTAAAAGGGTTTACTCCTAGAGTGAGTCACTTGAGACTGCTTTTATCGAAAGTCACGACCTTACACTGAACATTTCAGCAAACTTCATGGGTTCACTTTCTAAAGTAGTTTTCTTGATTCCACTTTATTTGCTTTAAAGGTAAAATGCATTATTTATAAGAAACGAAATCTTGTAGTCACTGGAATTGGAGATTAAATGTGTCGAATTTCAGACATTTTAACGTTGCTGTCACGAGTGAATTTTGATATATTAATTTACTAATTGCATACCTCTCTATTTGGTATCGGAAGCCTTGAACTATAAAGGTGTATTTAAGTTTCATACAACACTCTGAAGTACTGCTTTAGCTTTTCTTTAAAAATTTGCTTCCAAAAAAGAACAGAAAATAACTGACTTTAATATCACAAAAACAAAAAATAATTCTCGTCTTGCAATATAACTCTCAACTACTTTACAGTTTCTTTCTTAAAATATGCGCATGTCGTGTTGTGTTTTGTGAATCAGTGATAATTTTAATCTAGAGAGAATTTCTTTGCTAAAATAAAACACTGTAAAGGAAAATATAGAATATTCTTCAGCTTTATTACAATAAAAATGTGTTTGCCGTACTGAAAAATGGCGTCATTTAGTTATCAGATTTCTATAATTCTCCTAGTTAATTCAGAATGTTGCTGCATATTTACTTAATTTTAATAAAGAATGCGATCATAATAACAATTAATTATATTAATTAACTTACTGTTTAGAACATAATGTGCTTTTATCCTACGAATTTTATAAATAGATCATCGTGTCAAATGGATTTTATTTCATTTAGAAAATTAATTTCATTTTTCACTTTTAATTAAATTACATATATATTGCAGTAATTACTGAAATTGTGAAAAAAATCACTTCCTTTCCTTGCATGTTCTAGTACCGTAAATGGTTAGCATGTAGAGTTAGAAAATGGAAGATCCATGATTAAAATCCCAACGAGAGTTGGTTTCGAAATGTCAAATAAATCCTTTGAAATCGTACAGAACCAAAATATAGTAGTCGAATAATTCATCTACTCCCAAAACAGGACTTATTGGATTTCTGTGCTTCTAATACCCTCTTCCATTACCTTTTCTCTCCCTTCCAAAATGCTAAGAAAAATGGAGTAATAGTGATTCAGTCCTTTCCATAAAGACAAAAGGTTGCTTGTTAAGAATGGGGGCTGGGTCAAGCGAAAGCGCGCATGTTATTAGACTGTTGGCGACGTCACTCTTATCTATAATTGGCTCTAGATCGCCCTGCCTGGGATAATACATGAGTATCTCTTCTTATTATTATAAATAATGAATAATAAAGGTCGACTTATTAAATAATAAATATATAATAATAAAAGTCGATTTATTGACATTCGAATATCAGTGTTTCATTACTGGTGAAAGATTATTTATCGATAAAGGAAAGAATCTAACTGGAAGAGAGTTATACCAATGTAAAATTTAAAATTATGAGAAAGCAATCTTATATTGGAATTAATGTTGAATAAACTCCACCGGTTCCAAGGGCGATCAAACAAAAGTCCTTACTCTTCAAGGGAAAAATTATTTTACAAGACAGACCATATGCCTGATCGTTCTCGAAATCGTCAGATTTTGATGCAGATTTACACCGATCTAAGATTGACTGTTTGCTTAATTTAAATGATTGGGTGGAACATCCAGCTGTTCCATCTGAAAGATAAAAGATGTATGAATATTTTAAAAATCCGATATTCTATAATAAATTACTAGAATTAGTGCTATTTAGTACAATTACCGAATATGGTAATTATTGGAAGTGTAAAATCATGGAATAAATAAAATTATATTTTAGTGAGTAAATAATTAGAAATATTTATGTTTGAAGATTCTATTATATATTTGGTTTCACTGAAGAATGATTTTTCGAGTTGTTAAACTTTGTTCAAAAGTTCTGAAACATTTATTAGTTCTTAATGGATTCTTTTTAAGTGTCTGGTTTTGATATTATGGGCAAAAAAGACAATACAGTAGTATAAATAATGAAAACAATATAATAAATCGCGAAGTTTATAAGATGGAGGCTATTCAATGAGCAGTCTAGACGTTGAGCCGATTGTTAAAGTAGCTTTTGCTTTTAAACTCAGTCTGAAAGAAATTCTTTTAAAGAAGGTAATAACTGAGAAAAGATTTTTTTGTTTAAGAAAAATACAAACGGAAAGATGACGGGCCAAGTTTTTTGTAAATTAAATAAACTCGCACATGTAACATGAGGTGACAAAAACGGAGGCAACGGGTAAAGTTCTTATGAAAATTAACGGATGTGTCTACAATATGCACCAAATATATATATTAGCAATATAGCAAGACTACTTGCTATATTTAAAAAAATATTTAGTCGTAGCTTTTTTTCTAACAATTTATGCATATATAGTATATGGTATATGACATATGCGGAAACAGGCGCTCTGTTCATTTTTTTGGTGGAGGGGATCTTCTGTCAACTGAAAGCGTGTTGTTAAAAGAAGTAACATAAACAACAACTTTCTATCGCTACGCCTGAGAATCATGAGGGAAATAAAATTATAAAATATAAAAAAGAAATACATGAAAATCATATCTAAGAAATTAAACTATATGGAGGGAGAAGAATGAGATATAGGAAATACTTATGAAACATATAAAATGTAAATGAAGCGATAATAAAATATCATAACTGAAGCTTTCTAGAGCAAGCAATAATAAAAAGCCGCCCGGCAAGTATAGTGGGAGTAAACCGGTGAGTTGGCTTCCGACCCAGGTATAGATACATCCATGCAGAATTGGTTACCAACTAAGCGGGAGTTAACCACTAGCTGCCGGGCCGCAGCCCTGAGCAGCTCCTGCTGAGCAAACAACATTTATAAAATGCAAAAAAGAAATATACATGTGCATACAAGGCACTTGAAGAAGCGTACAATCAAAACATATGTATATACATATAAATACCAACTCAGATACAGATATATACACACTTACATACATATATATTCCGAAACAAATGAAAGTATCTATACTCTCACTCATATTCATATATACATTTATACATATGCGTTATCATGATAGCTAAAGTTTACACGTAGAGTGCCATTGAGGTACGTGTGATCCTTAGTATAAATTAGGTACCATTAATAAAAGATATAAACATATACAGATATAATACAGCATTCGGATACAGTACAAACTTTGTGTATGAAAACCTGGCACAGTATAAATACAAAATTTCATATTCAATATCATGTCACATGCTCTGTTGTTGACATATTGAACTAGCTTATATAGTTCTAACGGGCATACTGATATGCTTTGCAGAGCAAGTAATCTGTCTTCAGGTAACTAAATGTGTCAGTTCAAGAAGAGTTAATGCCATACTGAAGGTGCGATGTCTATTGCTAGGAGAACTGTGCTTAGAAATGGCATTTTTAGAACCTAATGTGGGTTAGACACGACTCAAATTTGTACTTTACGTCTACTGTCTTCCAGCATCAGAAGAGTAATTGCTAGTACAGTAGCCAATTATTGTTTTCAGTTTTCGCTGGGCAACTTTGTTACTATGGAGCTGTTCTATTGTTCTGGAACCAATTTGGCCAGAATCTGCTTCCTGGATTCTTGAAGCTGTTAAGTGCTGCATGTGGGCAGGAGAACACAAAATGGTCATGGTCTGGATGATCCTCCTCCCCACATTCACACCCAAGTAACACAGCAACGTCGTAACGACGTTGCAAACTCGGATGTCGTTAGAAAAACGTTGCAATATGTCGTCTTTAAGACGCCCAGATGTCGGCGAACATCCACTATTTTGCAACCGTTGGAAAGACGTCTTTATTGTGTCTTTGCAGATAAGGTTTTTGTCGCATAGACGTCGTTATTGCGTCTTTCGCAGGTGATATTTTGTTGAGAAAGCATCGTATCATGACGTCTTAAATACGCCTAAATGTTCGCAAAATTCTATCTTTTTGCCACAGTTGTGAAAATGCCGTTATTATGTCCTTGTGTTATATATTGATTTATGCAGAAAAATAAGCTTCATAATTAGTATATTTTTCTTCTTTTTTAAAATTTTGTATTCCTAGTATTTAAATATTTAAAAGTTTAAATATTTTATCATTTCCTGAAAACCAGAAGATAATACTATTCTTTCTCTTTAGACTAAATATGCATAATTTATAATAGCCTTAATTACAGTACTTTAAACTATAGTTTTTAAATTTCTCATTAGATTAAATATACATAATTAATAATAGCCTTAAATATTTTCAGTACTTTAAACTATATTTTTTAAATAACTTAAAAATTCTAAGTTACGATTACTTAAGATTTCACCATTTGTTTTCCTTAAGTGAGAGTAATTATGAAAGTGGTTATTATAAATATATAACATTAATAGTAGGTTTTAAGTAAATAAATAAAAGTAAAGGCATAAATAAAAGTAAAGATATATATGTGGGTAAAAAAAGAGCGTTTCTGATAACAGCATTATTACATTTATTTCTGTTTAATTTCAGAGACATTGAAAATTGCCCCTGTCATGATAAATTAGGAAGCGGTTCTTAAGGTAAGCGGTATTTTACCTGAGCTTAAGTAAGCGGTATTTTACCTGAGCTTAAGTAAGCGGTATTTTACCTGAACTCAAGCATAAATTTATTCGGGTTTCACAGTAAAAGCTATAACCATTAACTTCTATATCTCCAAGATATGCAAATGAAAGACAGTATAAAGTAGTTAATAAATGTGATCAAAAATATTTTAAACAAAAATATCCCTAAATCTAATAACGTTCCATATTCATATCTAATATGAAATAATAACCTAACAAACAGCCTACATACAGCACTATTTAAGAAAAAACATGAACTAGTGGTGTTTGAAAATATAAATAGCCGAAGGAAGGTAACGGAACTAAAATTTCCAATTAATAAAAAAATATGTGTGTTTTTTGAATAGTAAGCAATTAAAAGTGCAATAATTATAGATTGAAGTATTTACTAGTAATGTTGATGTTTTTAACACCATTTCTTTCGATCATATGTTAATGTATTTACTTATTTTTAGTTTCTACATTCTAGAATAGTGGTAGATTACAATGATTTTTTCATGCACCTTTTTATAATCATTAACTTTCCTTTTGTTACTGTACAGAAATAATTTAAATAATATAGTATACGATAGTAAGCTATGTACGTTAAAGTAAGCTCTTCGTTATATAGCACAAAATGAAACTTTTTGTTTCTATTTATTATGAATTTCTTTGTTATCACAAGTACATAAAATGTAAGCGAATAAAATAGAATATACTTAAATTTAATAAAAAAATAAAACCTGATTTCCATCATTCATTTATTGATATAATCTAATAAACATACATAACGGCAATATTTAAAAATATGCGAATTACACAGTGTTTGGAAGAATAGATACCAAACGAAAAGTAATAAAACTGCAATTTGCAATCAATAAAAAATATTTAGTGTTTTTTTAATATTACACAATCAAATATCACATAATTAAATAATTAAAGATTACAATATTTCATAGAAATGCTAATGTTTCCTTAACACTAGAGAGCCCACCAGCGGCCGAGCGGTAAAGTCGCTGAACACTGGTAGTTCGGTCCGAGGTTCGAAACCCGCGAACGGGCTGGCTGCATAGGCGTTTTCGTGGTTTTCCACATGTGTAACGTGTATACGAGCCAGTTTCCCTTAGAAAGTCCTCCCCTTAGGCAGATAGCCCTAGTGTGCTTTGCCATAATTTAATACACCACACATAAAAATACACCACCTTAACACTAGTTTTTCGTTCATATATTTCATCACTGTTTAAAATCATTAACCTTTTCTGCATACTGTACAAAAGACAATAGAATGTGCATTATTTTTGATTTTAATAATTATTTCATTGCTTATATTATACATATATCTAATTCATCTTCAGCAGTCATATTAAGTACTGGTACCAGTCCAATAATTTCTTTGTATTTTAAAAATAATTGACATACCATAACAGCTTGAATTGTTGCTTCTGTATTGATTGCATTTTCAGCAAAGCCAGAAAATGCTTACCGTTATATGTTATTTTACCTTAAATTTTTATGTTTTATATGTTCTATTTGAAAATCTTATCCTTCACTATCATTTTACAGCGCAATTCCCAAATTTTACGCAGTGAATTCTTTTGTAGTATCGGAAGAGGTATTTTATCCCATTGCTCTCAAACAGCTTTCCAAAGTCTAAGGAGGTTGTAAACGGCGTTTAGAGAACCCACTTTAAAAAGTCCAAAAATCCAAAAATACATTGGTGATAGATCAAGAGATTTAGTATAGGGACATAAATGAAAGCCGGCCTTGATATCCGTTTCTTGTTCCATTTTGTCTAGGAAATTAATGGTAGATTTTGACGTGTCGTTGCTCGTGTCTTAATGCACTGCTACTGATCGATCACACTGTGTTTAAAGAGAAGGTATTTCATATTTAAAAATTAGGTATGAAATATGTTCCTGATAATACGTGGAGTTGATCTTAGCATTTTTCTCCACTCTCTTTATTCTTGAGTCCCGGCGAGGGCACTGCACATTTTTCTCGTCTCCTGACTCATAATTACTTAATGACTCTACACTAGTATGACGGTATTTTTTGCATTAAAAGATGAAAGAGAAATGTGCTTTTCCATTAAAAATATCTATGATTTAAGAGATCTCCTAGGTTAAAAAGGTAAAAAAAAATATTTTTTGTTTTTTGACGTTAAATTTTTTAATGATTTGAACTTTAGGATTATGGGCACCTATATTTATGTACACCCGTCCATAAACATAGCAAAATTAACGGGTATTATTTTCTTTAAAAAAGTTAATTATTTAATTTATAAACACTACCTTAACTCTAGAACCACCGATAACCGTCAGTTTGACGAATTTGTAGTTGTTTGCATCGGTATAAAAAGTTACCGTAGTTTTACTGTTAAGAGATTTACTAGAGCGTGTATCAGAGCAGTAATCGCTGATACTGAGTATTCCCTTTAGCAATTCAGTATCTCATCTTGAACTAGTCATGATGACTAAAGAAGGGTATTTCTTTAGAATAAAGTAAAATTACTACATTCCTCTAATTCTATATCAATATTCCTAACACTCATAATAATCTAATTTTTTCTTCTTGATCGTCTCTACTCGCTCTAATTGAAACTTCTCCTAAAACGTCTTGAGATATTCAATGGAACTCAGCGACAGCAGATCGTTCTATAATCTTGAGATTAACACTTTGCGCTTTAAGAGAGTACACAGATGATCAGGCATGACAAACCGCAGTTGCTTTGGCAAACCGCAGTGCGTTAATACAGATTTCGAAGTTACAGAAAGATATTTCCGCTGAATTATGACTTTTATTTAGTATCGATTTTTTAACTACTTTTACATTTGTCACCAGTAAAATAATTTCGTGAAAAAACGGTTTTTTTATGATTAACATATAAGGTATTTTCTCCCTCCTTCCAGCATGCTTTTGTGGTGTGACTGTAACACACTCGGCGCGTATTCGAGGGGTACAGGTTCGAGTCCCGACGAGGGCATTGCACATTTTTCATGTCTGCTGCTTCAAAATAACCTGATGACTACAAACTATGAAACCATATTACCAATCATTCTGACCGGTATCCGTAAAGATAGGTATACGTCAGAACTCTGAAATTAAAGGGCTGAAGGGGAAATCAATTTGGTTATGTATTCTTCTCTTTATATCCGTAATTATCAGCATAAACTAGAAAACTATAAAAACAAAGGTTTTTATAATTTTGCTCATGAAATCCGACAAAATGACGGGTCCCGTAAATCTAATTTTAAAGTAACCCTAAAGATATGGACAGAATAACACATTCATGGGTGGATTAGAACAAATACTTTATCAAGTTAAATGTTTTGACAGTACGGTTTTGCATTTCCCCAAAATGTGCATATAGATATCAAAAACAGAAGAAAGAAACAGAACAAAAACAGCAGAATGTTTAAAGAAAACACAGCTAAGAGCACAACAGACAAATTAAGAAAACCAAATATCTAACAAAAGAAAAATAGACGCCAAAGCAAATATTAATCGATAAGCCGAGCTCTCCAAAACCCAAATAACAAAAGAAGCAACAACCGAAACATTTAGCGGCTCTTTCTCTCACATGTTTACATGCTACTTTGCGGAGCAGGTGACACAGGAAAACTGCTAAGATTTTTCTTCATGTCATAATACAAGGTGTTTTCTGTTACGTCATTTATCATGTGACGCCACCGTAGATGTCGTCACTCCCATTAGAGCGAAAAAAGATTTCCGACTTCTGGCGGAATTCCAACGTGAAAATAGGAAATTTTTCTAAAGAGGCTGATTATTAATGTTACAAGAAATGCTTTTACAGTAAGCGTTTCGGACTCATGTTTACATTGAGTAGCGTTTATAGAAAATACCTGTGATTTATGTGAAAGATGAATAATAGGAAAGTGCTGCAAGTTAAATGGGTTGGAAAACAATGAAATCTTGTAATCTAGATGGAACAGAATTAACGGGCAAAACGAAGCTAGGATAATAAAGAAAACAAAATTTAGGTAGGTAGGTATTTAATCACAATGCTTAAGGAAATTCTGTTTCAGGAGCACTGATGCCCGTAGATGATTTGCAGAGAAAATTGGAATCTGTTTGTATTATACATATTGAAAACAATGAAAGTTCCAACGGTTTAGGAACCGAGTTATCAGCGTATTAAGACCTTTTGTTTTCTTGATATTCTTGGAACAAAACAACATATGTATGCTTAAATTGTATGCAAAGTGACTAATAGAGGTCGCAATGCCCATAGTTGAAATAGCATAGGTCACTAGGCCCAAGACCATTATACATATTGCTCAGACAAATGCTATGGTCACTTTACATATTGCCCAAGCTTTATGAATGATATTATCATTTATCACTTTCTATAGAGCATATATTGTTATTTTCTAGCGTATTTCGCCCCTTGAGTTTAGTAATTTTATCGCATGAAAATCGAGAGGGGAAAATTATGCGAATGATGTAATTTCCGAAAAAGGAAATGTACATTCCAGTAAGAGTACATAACAATATTAGCATTACAGTATCTAATAAGATATCTTCTTTTACACTTTCCTGTATCGTAAACCTCGGCCGCGCATTTATTGTTTTCGATAGCTTCTCCATAGGCCTGAAATCATTCAGTACTGCTGCAGTTGCCATCTATGTCATCTAGCCACTCAGTCGATAAAATGGTTAATGACGCTGACTGCCGTATTAATAAGGCAGGATTCGAATCCCGGAGGTGTGCATGTTTGTAAGAGTAAAATGTTTGTGCTACAATGTATCACTCAAAATACATGGAAACCCGAAAGTCCATTCGAGCCTTTTATGGTAGAGGAATTTGGGTGAGAGACCCTCGGACCTCCGTGTTCTTAAGTTGCCGAAGTCCACGAGGTTACAGGTTCCTGGGTCAGAGTTTTATCCTAGTATAGTAAGTGGAATTTCTTGCATAACGTAAATAGCATAATTTGTTTGCATGGTAATTTAGTAAATAACTTGAATATCATAGCCGTTCTACTACTGCAAGAAAAGTTTACGAAGTTGGAATTGTGTGAGAAAAACCAAAGATTTCTATTAAAATCGTACCATTTTCAAAAGGGGCTCATGTAACATTAGTTTCTTCGTGAATCCTGAACTGTGCTTCTAGTCTTTGCTTGCTTTGCCATATTCAAATAAATAAAAACAAATAAAACCATGGTTTGAGTGTAAAATCAAAACCATTTGCGGACCCAAGCTGTATATCTTTGATGGAGATTTTTGAAAAGATTTCAGATACAAAGAAGTGTCAAAGCCTCATGTAAGGCTGTTTAAGATTGTTGGCCCAGAGGTTTGGCTAATGAATGACAATGTACATCCTTATCGATCACCTCTGTTGTCAAATCACTTGAAAACAGTATATATTACTCGAATAATGAATTAGATTGTTTCCTTACCAGACTTAAAACCTATTAACAACGCCTAGAATAAAATGCTTCAGGCCACCAAATTGCAGCCGGCTAAATGCCTCTTCTCCTCCTCCATAATCTGAAAGGATCGATTTCAGAAGATCGTGAGCAGCTAAAGTTTATTAAATTCTGTGAAATTAAGATCTGTGATTTCCACTTTAGCCAGAAGTGACCGTTTATCATATTAAAGAAACATTTATCGCAAAATATCAGATCATTTTTCGACAATTTTTTTATTTCAGTAAAAGTGACTTTAAATTCAATATTTTTGGGTTTATCAACTTGAGAAATCTGGTAATATATGCCAAATAATGCTTATATAATAAAATGAATGCATGTGATTCCTGTAATATACATGCATATAATAATAATATAAATTACTTTTAATCTTTTTTTGAGTGTAAATTACAATTTATCACCTTAGCAAAAATAAAGAAAAAAATTAATCTTTGATAATATAGTAAAAAATAACAAAATAAAATTAAAACCTTTTGCTATTGTTTTTGATGGAATGTTTTTGTTTTTATTTCTGTTTATTTGTTTATTTTTATACTTTTGCTTTGCATCAGAGAGAAATTGAGATTTAAATTTCTGCTCCTTCAAAATGTACCGTTATTTATTTACTGTTAGTAGTATTTATAGTAGCTGTAAGAACAAAAGGTAAGGTATTCGAAAAATGCTGTTTGTTGTTTTTAAATTATACAGTTTGGTCCAACATTTCCTAAAAGCACATAAAAATAAGTCAAGTATGCCAAACCTTTTCACATAAGGAACATGTGGTCTCAAATGAAACCTGAGAAGGGATAGAGCGGTGCTTGCCAGAAATTGCATTGGGACATCAGTTGAGGCTTTGCTACTGTCGGAGAGAAGAGGTTCTTGTTTTGTTACTGCATCATTAGACGTGTCCTCCGCTGATTTCTGGCTTCGATGTTGACTCAAAAGCTTAGTAGCGAGAGTACCGTAGCTTTTGACATTAATTTTATTACAGGAATTGTTCAGAGGTCTGGTATTTTTTAACATGCCTCTGGAATTCTTCTTGGCTAAGAATCAAAGAATTAGCTTTCTTGAATTACGCACTTCAGTTCAAGTTAGGAATAATTTTCCCTGATCCGCCATCGACGGTATAAGGCATGTATCGTATGAACTGTTAGAATGTATAAAATAATTTAAATATTACTGCTGTGCTATAGTCTAATTCATTTCTCTAGTTTCTCCATAGTTTTTTTGAAATTTTAATATTTTAGTTCAAACCAAAGCACTCTAAGGAAAGAAGATTGTATCAAAAGTGCATTTTCAATGCTAAAAGATCTTTGAATAGAATTTCTGTCATCAAAATAAGTAAGATATATGGGAAGAAAAAAGATTAAAGAAAGTATCATGAATTATGTTTGTATAAAAGATTGACTAGGATAATTCCCTGACATTTTCCCCATAACGTTCATTTTGTATTATGATGATTACGCTGTTTCAAATGAAATCCGGCAATCATTAAAATAATGCTAAACTGAAAGCATGGATTTGCTTCTGGTACTCAAAGAAACCGAACATTACAAGCTCTAACTGCATAAAGGAACAGTACGTAAATAAAAGAGTAAAAGGAAGTAGGAATTCTTTCCTTTTTATAACATGTTCGTTTAAAAGTATTTATCTCTCAATAAATGCATATTTTAATCTTACTCGTCTTAAGAATTTTTAACTCTAGAGACATTGAAAAAGTTTTATAATATGTGTAACATTCCTTTTCATTTAAAGCAGTATGCTGTTGATTATCAGGATACCATCTGCAAGAGTAATTGAATGAAATGCTTCAAAATTCAATCATATTTTGAAATAAAATAGTACTGTTAATTTTATTTATGATACAACAGCTTTTAATGAATTATTTAAACATACCTGAATGTATACGTAACATGAGTATAACGTACTTATCCAATAAAGTTAATTTCTCTCTAATTAAATTCTAAATTATATACAGAGCAATAACTAGGTGCAATTAAAATAAATCGTTATGAATTCATATAGTTTTCCTCACGTAAGTTTCATTTTCGTAATACAAATTTTTAAAGCTTGCCTCCTTTTACATTGCATATTGCATCACAACAACAAGGAATTTTATACATATTCTGAAAATTATTTCTAATATAAGTAAAGTAAGAATCTAATTACCAGTATTATTAATAGAAAAAAGAAATCTATGTAAAGTATATACCATTTTAAAATAACTGGGAAGGAAGAAGAATGATTACTGTATTCCAATAATAAATGTGAATTTTTGAGATGACAATAAATACTGTTTACCCACTTGATCAAGAATATGGGAGGAGAAACATCTATCAGTGTATAGAGTTCTTGGTCAAGGATTCATTTCAATTTGGACAACTTTAACAGAACCGAAAATAATAGAAACTAGACAAATAGTGCTTCACGAGATGATAGGCTCTGGAATAGCTCTGGAAGGAGGCAAACTGGGACGGGTAACGATGATTCGTAGTATTTAGATTAAATTCATTGCTTGTGAACTAAAACGCTGAGGAACAGAAGGTAGTTACAGGTCTCGAGTTGAGACGTGTACCAAATAACACATCATACTGAATTCCTTATTGAAAACATTTTAGTGAAATTTTCTTTATTGCCATCAAAACGAGCAAATATATTATCAATATAGCAACCTCAAATAATAAAATTTAACATTTAAAGTAATTCTTATTGTATATTTTTATGTATATGAATGTGAATAAAAATAGGATTGAGAGGATGCTAATCTTTCAAGTGAGCAGTAACAACTATTTTCTAAGCGAAATATATCTGTTTAAATAAGAGATATTAAGACATTAATTTTAACACTGAGAAATATAGGCCAATTCATTGAATCATTCACTGAATTATTAGTGAACAATGATTTTGTGTTAAATGGACCACGGGATTTTATTAGGAGATTCTTTAGGAGAATGTTTTTAAATTTTAGTGACAAATTCAAGTAAATTTTGCTTTTTTATTGTAATTGTTATTGTCTAATAAAGAATTGCATCAAAAGTTATTAGCCCAAACGTTTAGCTTCCGTTTAAAATGCTTTCAAATTCAGCAGCGTGTCAAAGACACAGAAAGATATCATTCGTCACCTCACTATGCATAATGTGAATTTTAATACTAAAAACTTGAATCCTGTTACAAACGGGAAGTGAAATGCTGTTTAAGTCGACGATTTTTCTAATTCAGATATCATCTCCCAAATGTCTAGTTATATGTGATGTGTCCAGAATGTTTATTTCACAACATTTACATTTTTTAATTCTTTAATAGAATCGTTCTAAAATGTGTTTACACAACCTGTAGCATCAAACTGTATTACTTTTTGTGAATATATAATAATTTAAAATTGCATTTGATGTAAAAATAGTAGATTCTAATTAGGTAAGAATAGTTTGAAAACATTTTTAATTTACAGATATTTCTTGGTAACGTTAAAAATAAGCTTAGCATCTGAACGAATTTTATTGTGATAGTTTAGTCACTGTTAATTAATTAAATCACGGTACAGAAAGATTAAGGTTATTACCCGGTCAGTTCATTGCAAATGCAAATGCAATTTAGTAAATTGCAAATGCAATTTAGTAAACGCTTATCGTTATTGTGGATGGAAAGCTTAAAATCAAATCAAATTCTCCTAACCGCAAACAATGAAAGAAAAAGTACAAAAGTTCTTATAGGCTTCATTTCAAGTTTGGTTAACTGTGTAAAAAATTTTACAAATCCATCATCTGAAGTATTAACCAATGACGATGCCATAAATTCGTGCAATGTCTCTTGCTCGTAACGGGCCGCATCGGGATAAGGCAATTGCCGTTATATCGCAACGTTAACGGCGCGGTATAATAATTGTGTTTCTCAGGAGGGTTTCATTCTTCATAATGCTGCAATAACAATTTTATTTCTTGCTCTAGCGGTTGTTAATCTTATCAACCTAACGACCGTGAGCAATGCGAAAATTCTGATTTGATTTCCCCCTCTTTATGTTCAAAGGAAGAGGCAAAAATAATGAATATCACCAAAACGCAAAACTATTCTTGCCCAGAAATACATAGTTTGTTTTGACAAATAAATTATTCAAAACCATTTCTAACTCTCAAAGCTTAATATGAATGTATCAAAATTTATTTTCTTGATTAAATGTATCGTTCTGTAACTTGTAATATTATTAAAGCACAAAGTATAATGCTGCCAACAATGTTACATATTTTCAATATTTTGCTAATATAGTAATATCCTATCCTTATTAAAAGTTAAGGTGCCCAAAAGTTTCATGTTTCTTTCTAAATAACAATTTTCAAATTTTATTGATGTTCCAAAGTAAAGATTATCCTAAATAGTAATAAATTATTCCCTGATGGGTTGTGATTTGCTACTCGTAATAAAAATATTACTACCTTCCTAGTTAAGAGTGAACTTCACTCTCTATTCTTTTAATGAAAGATATAATATTATGGCCTGTTTAAAAAGGGAGAGAGAGGTGCTTTAATTTAAATAAACCAATGTATATCTTAATGAAGCTATGCGAGAAATGAACGGTGACTGAAATGCATTTGAATGCATCGTAGTTATCGTAAGAACAAGCAAAACAACATTTTAATGCAGTAGCTGGAATTGAAATTATAATAGTACGAGAAAGAGATATTTTTATCATCGATAATTATTTCTGGCTAACATTCAGATGTACAGGAGCATAAATAAGAGCTCTCTAATGCGTAAAACAACTAGCATGTGTAGCAGGACCATGCAGATAAGTAGACAGCGTTTATCCACCAAAGAAAAAAATAAACTATAATAATCCTTCTCTTGGTTGAAAATTGAATGCACTGCACACCAAGAGAAAATAACGAAAAAGCATGCTCTAGCAGTGTCTACAAATAAATTGTCTGCTGCGAGTTTAGATAAGCTATCATTTAAATAGCTAAACTGTAACATTTATAAACCTCTGTAATCAGCTCGTTGTATGGAATTTTAATCTCATTTCCAACGATGAACTGAAAATTTCGTTTACTAACATGTTCTGTAACTCAACGAGGAGGATGTCTCATAAGTTAACATTTAATGATAAATTACAAAAGATTTCATTATTTTGTTAATAAAAGCTGTTTTATATGTATTTGCAATGACATACACTAAACAATTTGAATCTGAATGACAGCGCAAAATATAATTCTATACTATTCTCATTCATATGACTTCTTTTCAAAGGATTTATTCATTACACTCCAGATTTCTCAGATCTTTAAATAGGGGTTAAAACTGAGGTAGGAAATCTTTCGGGACAGTGATAACCTATTAGAATCGGAATTTCACCTACACTGGTGGACAAAATTAAGAAATGGAACACTCTTTCCCAAATCTCTCGAGACATACCAGATAGAAATAAATGAAATTATGCGATGATATAACTTACTGTATGACAGTAATGTGCACAAAAAACAATCAATGTGCCGTTCATTAGCATGTGTTATGGCCACATGTTATCCAAATTTGAGGTTGAAAGATGGCTGTGAAAATGTGGCTAGTATGGTGTGTGGTCGCCTCTGACAGACATCATGAACAATGAGTAGCCATGCTGTTAACAAGGCAGCTCAGGAATGCCTGTGGAATATGCACCCACTACCCCATCAGAGGAGTTTTTAACTTCTGAATGCTGTAGGTGGGGGATGACGCATTGCAATACTCTTCCCAAGAGCATTTTAAGGATGTTCAATAGGATTAAAATCAGGAGATCCGGCTGGCCAATCCATTCGGTGAATACCCTCGCTGAAATTCGCACATCGGGTTCTAGAATTACCTGCTTGCACCTCCGGGCATTCACGGAAACAGTGACGAACACATAGAGCGGTGTGCGGGTATCTTGCATACTTTCTACCCAAACCATCACTTCTCCACCACCATAATAGCCCCTTTCCATGATGTTGCTGGGATAGTATCGGGTACCGGATTCCCTCCATATCAATAATGGCCGAGAATTAAGTTGTAGTCTGCATATGGACTCATCCATAAAGAGAACATTAGCCCATTGAAAAGTTTGTGTTTGTGTTGTCCAGTGTTTGTGTTGTTTCACCGTTGTGAACGTTCTCTTTTGTGGGAGGGAGTGACATGGATGCAAATAATGGGCTTTGTGGCATACAGTCCTGCCTTATACAGCCTTCTGGCAACTGTCTTCCTTGAAACTGATGCTCATGTGGCTGTAGCCAGATTCCAAGAGAGTTGTGTGGTTGTAGACATCATCAGGCGCTTGGCTAAAAGTATCAAATACCGGTTGTCATTGGTCGTTATTACTCTCAGGCGACCTTATCCTGGTCTTCTGGATACTGTCCCGCTGTTTTTGTTACACATGTATTTATTAGAAGAATCAGTCCAAACATATAAAACAGCTCGAGTGTCACACAAGAACAATGATATATAGTAAAAAAGAAAAAGCTATTAAAGTAAGAACCAGAACAAATGAACATGGGAACAAGAGTGAAAAGTTACAAATTTAAACAACAAAGAAAGGAACATAAAAGATCATGAAAGTTCTGTCATTCCAGTACAATTTACTTATTTCACCACGTTTCTGAGACTCTTTATCTAGTTCTATGCATATAAGAAGATAGTCTGCATTCATGATGCCCGGATTATAAATTTGACATATACTAGATGGAAGGATGCCAATTTTATTAAAATAATCTGCCTTGCAATTGTGGCCTGTTTGCAGTCTGAAGTTTGCTACATCCTCTTTACGGGGTTTTCGACAAAACTTTTCCAAGTGTTAGTCCAGTATTTGCCTGTTGATTTTTCTACCTGATCAGATTTAAGAATATCCATTAATTTCTCAAAAATATGTGACTCAGGAACTGGTTTGCTGTCTTGTTGCTCAAGTGTTCCTCTTTTGGCTAGTGAGTCTGCCTTTTCGTTACCGTCGACACCTACATGCGAAGGGAACCGTTAAATTTTTTTTTTTTTTTTTTTTTTTTTTTGTTTATGAAGAAAGTTCAAGGTTTGTCTTATTTCTGAGGTAGAAATTTCAAGGTTTATATTATTTATAAGATAATCGGGTTATCTGTGTCATGATTTATACACTGTCTTGCTGCTTTTAAAGTGATTAGAGAAAACACTTGGTTTTTCATCCCGTTTTCTTGCAACCTGAGATTGGGACTGCCCTGCCTCAAGTCTACACACGATTCTTCATCTCCTGCCTTTGTCTAAGCGATGATGTGTACTCATTTCACCTAAGAAACAGCAAAAGACAACAAGATGATTCAAGAAAGACAATAAAAATCACTTCTGTATTGCAGAGTGGAATGAACTAAGCACCTGGACGTGGACTTTTATAGTACATCCTGCTAGCGGTGCTACGCTCACACGAATGCATAAACTCATCTTAATGACACCAGCCTTTAATATTAGCAACACAGTGACATTATATGGCAGCCAACTGTCCAGGTTTTATGCGGTATTTTAGAAGCGTGGGAAAATGTTTAAAACTTTTACTTTTGTCCACGAATGTATATTTTAGAAATCTATGCGGAAGATAGAATATTGTTTAAACTTTTCAATATAAAGCCTAGTACTAACTGAAGCAGATTTAAATGTCATTATTATTATTAGGTCAAAAGGGCTACTTCTCTCGAACCGCGATTTTGCATTGTTTCACTTTTCATTTGAGTCCATTTCCATTCGGTAAAACGTAGGATACTTATCTTCAAAATTTAATCTATCTGCTATTGAACAATAAACTAGGTTATTAAAAGGCAATAGATGCAGTTTTAAGAATATTACTTTTAAAACTTTTATTCTGATTTATTAAGTAAAAGTGCATTCAATTCATGGTACACCTCGTTAAAAAGCTCTCAATATTTTATAGAATTACGTTATGTATTTTTTCTTATTTAAAACAGATAGAAGATATGTAAAGTTCCTTTGTTAGTCTAAATGTATTTTCATATAGTGTCATATAATATTTTTCGCTGTTCCACCTTGACGACCTGTATTGATAATCTCTATTGATAAACCATATCATACTATAAACGAGCCGTTTTGGGTGACGTTAAAAATATGAACCTTTCAGATTTCGTTTTCATTTTTTAAAATTCAAATATCACCATTATAATTATTCATTGTAATTTTGTTCAATAAAAATAAATTATACACTAAATAAAATACTTTTTTCTCGAATATAAGTACTATAAAGTAAAACTTTGTTTCTGCAAATATACACAACTGTGTTTATCAAAATTAAGCAAAACATATATGCTTTGTTTGCCTAAATATGCAAACCGCTTGTTTTTCAAAAAAATAAAACTGTGAAATGTTTTTAGATTTTGGTAGACAATTCGCATGTAAACACACAATCTTGCTTTTATTTCTGTAAAGTAAGTAATTTTTTGAGAGAAAAAAAAAAAAAAGAAAAGAAAAGTAAAGGAAACCATTTTTTTTTAAATTTTCATTACTATTAGTATTATTAAAAGTGACGTTTTTGCCAATATAAGCATAATTTGCCATATTCACCAAAATTTATTCCTCGTAGCTTTAAAAGTACAAAACATCCCACACACAATTTCTAATCAAAATATAATTATCAGCCAATAAAACAACGTGCTGCCTTTAATATCACAAGTTTCAAGCATAATTGTTTTGATAAAGTTATTTGACTTAAAGTATGTTAACACATTCATAAATACGTGTTTCTCTATAAGAATTCTTCAAAAAATATCAGTAAAATACTATTCCTTATTTTTTATGGTTTTTCGAAAATTCGGAAAGCACTAAATATGATTTATACCTCAGTAAAAGAGACACTGACGGTCCTATTCTAGAATATGTATACCGGCATTCAGTTCTGACAGATTTAATCAGAATTAAGAAAGAAAAAAATTCTAACTGTCTACCACCATACCACCTTTCTTCCCTACTTCTAACCACGAGTTTTCAAATTCCTTTCCTTAGCTAATAAACTTAACCTGCAGTATTTCTAGTTAATAATAGTAAAATGTTTACCCTAACTAATACACTTAACCTTTTTTCCTCTTCAGCCTAACCTGATTATTATAAAACGCCTTTCGTCTTAGCTAATAAATTAATAAACCTATATTGCCTATTCAAGTCAATGCTGACGTTTTTCTATAAAGGATTTATACATTAAAATTCACAGCTTCTTTCAGATTTTATTAAAGAGATGAAACTTCATAATTAGTTTTAAAACTTCTAATGTTACATAATAGAAAAATAAGCACAAACATGAAATATCGTTTTTTAATATTTTTACAATTTAATTTAATAATTTCTTGAAATTAATGAAAAGCGGCATTTAATCATTAAACATTATACAGACTTACACGCCGATTTCTTCAAATGTGTAATAAGTGCGAACACGAAAAGCGATAATAATATTTTGCAACAATCATGTGGAAAAATATTAGTTATAAATGCATTACATCTTTAGATGATGTAGGAAAAGAAAGCTGTTCGAATATCCATTGATTAATAGTTCTTTACTTGATGAATAGCATCAGCATGAATAGATAAAACGATTAAACTGGAATTAGTGGAATACAATGAGACTATTCTCTATATTTTCCCCCAGGTTGAAAAATATTGAATATTTTTATCCTTTTATCTTCAGTGCTCCATGAATAACGGAAAATAAAAAAACTATTTTGTTTTTATTGGAAATAAATTACTATAGATCTTAAAATCTGATTTGGGTTTTGAAATTTTTTTACGTCACATGTTTTAAAAATTTATTTAGTTTGTATGCTTAGTCTTTGTTGGAAGAATGAAAGAAAATTCAGATTTCACTTGTAATTCCATAATAAGTAAAAAAATTCGCAAAACATTAATAGAAAAGAAGAGATTTAATTATTTAGTTATATACCTGGAAACAGGTTTGATTATTGAAAAGGAATCCAGTAAAGATGTATGAAAGAAGATGATATACACTAAATTTCGTTTTATTATGTTGTATCGATCACGTGATGGTATACAAACTTAGTGCTATTCGTATGTATAGTTTCTGGCTCGCCGCTATCTGTCAACACCGATGGGAAATGCAGCATCGTGCTCATTTAGTCTACCTTGGGATTTCATTCTGGGTCTATTACGTGGCAGTCGAATACCGTACCATTATCACAAAAAAGTCTCTTGTGTGGTATATTCTGATAGTGGGACTGCTTTATAGTGCAAGCCTCTGAATGTCTCTCGACAGAGCTACAATCTGATAAGTAGCGAAATATCTCGCCATACAACATAAACTTTTACAAATATTACATATATATATATATATATATATATATATACGTATGTATAAAATAAGACCAAAAAGGCAGCCTTTGCTCGGCGCAGATTTTGAATAACATTTTCTCTTAGCATGTAGTGTAGTGGTTTCGTAGTGTAGTGGACAGCCCGTTAGGCGCGTATTCTAGAGGTCGATGGTTCGATTCCTGGCGAAAGCGTTGCTCATTTTTCACTTCTTCCTGCTTCTTAATAACCTAATGTCTCTACAGAGGCGCCCGAACTAAAAGGGTGGTGAATGATGATTCGCCATACCCAGGATTATGTTATCAACACGTTTTTGCGATCCAGTCCCCTAAAACCCCAGTCGCCCTTTAAAAGGGGGAGTATATAAAGTATTTCTCCCGCCTTCTTGGTATGCCTTCGTAGTGTAGTGATCAGCACGCTGGGAGTGTATTGAAGAGGTCCGTGGTTCGATTCCCGGCGAAGGGGTTCCTCATGTTTAAATTCTTCCTGCTTCTAAGTAACCTAATGTCTCTACAAAACCGTTTTTTCGCTGTTTCTCTCCAACCTTTTTTTTTCTTTTAATGGATGATTCTTCCTGTAGCTGCCCCCAAGGCAAATAACCTTGGAAGGGAAGAATAGGGAAAAGAGTTATAAAGATATATATGTTGAAATCGTCACTCCAGGGTATGTCACACCCAGCGCGAGCATTTCTGTTACAATTCTAAGCACTGGTGGACGCACTAAAATCGTTCTCTCATTACGGCGCGTTTTCGAAGTGATGATGAAGAAATCCGACATGTAAGAAATTTACTTGATACTGTTTCTTCGGGTGAAGAAAGTCTTGAGTTAGGTAATGAGTTTTCCGATAATGAAAAGACAAACGATGAAGAAATGTACAGTGAATACTAATCTTCGACCGAAATAGAATCTGATTTAGGGGGCCATCTTTCTGATTCAAATGAAAGTGATTATTTTATAGGAAAGGATAATATAACAAAATGGAGTAAAATGGAATTCCGTAGAAATGTTTGAACTTCTGCTGAAAATATAATTTCAAAACACCCTGGAAACACATGCTTTTCAAAAACTGTTGCTTCTTCTCAGGAAGCTTGGAACTGACTTTTGTCTTCTGATTTGATAAAGAAACTAGTGCATTGTACTAATATTTTTATTGGCTCGATTAAATATTACTTTTCTCGAGAAAGATGCAAGACACGCTAATGAGGCTGGAATTAAAGTATTTATTAGACTGATGTATCTCTTTGGTTTACAGATATCATCCCATGTATATATACGAGATCTTTGGGCAACAGACGGCATTGGAATTTAAATATTTCGTACAACTATGTTATCAACACGTTTTTATTTTTTAATGAGATACCATCACTTTGATGATGCAGAAACCCGCCAAAGCAGGAAAGATTTCGATAAACTAGCTCATGTACGGGATATTTTTGAAGTATTTATAAGAAATTGCAAAAAATCGTACAAAGTGGGAAAATATGTCACAATAGAAGACAAACTGGAACCGTTCAGAGGTCGATGCCCATTTTGGCAACATATACCAAAACAAAATCCAAATATGGAACCAAAATTTTTGCGATGGTCGATTCCAGAGTTTTCTACACTTAGAAATTAGAAATTCATGCACGCCAATAGCCAAAAGGTCCGTTTCAAGTGTATAATTCTCCTAGTTGTGTGGTAAAAAGACTAATGGTATCTCATTAAAAAATAACTCAGGAACAACAACTCAGGAAGGAATTTAACACTGGATAACTGGTATACATCCTACCCACTTTCTCAAGAACGTTTGAAAATAAAAAACAGTTGTTGGAGCTTTGAGGAAAAATAAAAAAGAAATTCCTCCAATATTTTTTAACACAATTCAGAGAGAAGTTTACTCCTCCCTTTTTGGATTTCCGAAAGAAACGACTATTGTTTCTTATACAAAAGAGGCAAAAAAAAAAAAAAATATGCTTCTCCTGTATGCAATGCACAATAATAATGCAATTGATCTTGAGAGGGGAGAAGGCAAGAAACCAGACGTAATAACTTTTTATAACCTTACTAAAGGTGCCGTCGATGTCGTGAATCAAATGGTTGCACCGTATTCAACAGCTAAAAAAAGTCTTTAGCCTATGGTTATTTTTTTTCCATGTTGAACATTGCTGCAATAAATGCATGGATAATTTTATTATGAACAAAGAAACCACTTGCTGACTATCGAACCCGACGTTCATTTCTAAAAACACTGGTATTTCAACTGATAGGAAATTACAAGAAGAAAAGAAGTCAACAAGCATTGCTCCCACAAAGACTTAAAGTAAAACTGGGAGCAATGAAGCCGATATTATTAAAGTATGTTAATAAAAATAATAATAATATAATATATAGTTTAGATAAGTTCTGGCAACAGTGAGTGTTGTCATCATCATGAGATCGTGCTTCGCGATACTGTCGTTCAAAAATTGCTATAGTTTGTAATTCCAATAAAAGCATCGTATTTTTTGCTCTGCTGTTTGTTTTCTCTATTTTTAGAAATACCTTTCTATGTTATGTATTTTTTAAGAAATACTTTTTTAGGTTATGGGTCAAGCAAGCTCCCATATTGCGTCAAATGTTTTGAATTGATGTTTTCTCGAAGAAACGGAACTCGTTAAGCCTAATCAAGTAAGTGTTTTGTTTTCGTTATAGCAATCGAAAGTTGCTTAGAAATCAAAATATGGAATTATCTAAGGTCCAAGTAAAGCCTTTATCAGGTGAAAGCGATTGACTTATATGGAAATACAGGATAAAATTTGTTTTAAGTTATCATCCTGGTGCTTTAGAAATTGTAGAAGGAACTATAGTGAAACCAGAAATTCTTCCTGTAGATGCTCCGATTGCTGAACAAGAGAAATATAATGAAGCTGTTAAGAAGTTTCAAAATGCAAACACTAGTGCTATGATGGTATTAACGAATTCCATGACGGAAGAAACTCTGCAAAAAGTTATGAGATTTCAGACTGCTAGAGAAGTGTGGTTGGAATTACATAAGTTATTTGAAGCATCATCAGAAAATCAATTGTATAATATATGCATGCAATTTTTTCAATTCAAGTGGAATGAAAATGATACTATGGCAGCTCATCTTTCAAAATTAAAAAATTTATGGAATGCGTTGAATTCAGGACTTGAAAAGAAAAATGAAAATAAGTTACCTGACATGCTACTCAATTGCAAGATTTTAGATGTCTTACCAGGACAATACCATTTGTTTAAGTCAAGTTGGTTACTCTTGGGTGAAGACAAAAGAACAGTTGATGAGTTAACAGCACAGCTTTGCTCTCATGAAAGAGAATTTAAAAGTCATGAGAAAGGCAATACAAATGAACAAGTGGCATTAGTAATGTCAAAATCTGAAAAACAAAAGCAATATAAAAAAGACAAATTCAGAAGAAAACCAAGAAAAGAAGACATTTGCAATTATTGCAAAAAGAAAGGACACTGGGTAAAAAATTGTAAACAGTGGATTGCTGATGGAAGACCACCCAAGAATAGGTTAACGAAAACCAATGAAGGAAATACAGGCAGTGTAATACTGATGTCCATTGACGAAGAGGCTAAGACTGATCGAACATCTTTTTGGATTGATAGTGGAGCTACAAGACATATCATGAATTGTTTCACATACTTTATTGACTTTATGAAGTTTGATAGTCCCTGTAGCATCAAGGCTGCTGGAAAAGAAACTTTAATTGCTCTTGGTAAAGGTACAGTATGTGTCAAAACAACTATTGGTAGTAAAATCCAAAGAATTTACCTTAAAGATGTTTGGTATGTCCCTGAGATAAACAGAAATTTATTTTCTTTACTTGCTGCTCAAGATAGAAATCCGAATAGTAAATTTATTTCAACAGTTGCAGAATGCTGGTTAAAGGTTAATGGTCAAGTAGTGCTTTTTGGAACTCGCAAAGTATATGGTACTTTATACAAGGCAGCTATCGAACCTATTATGCCTGATAAAATTATAGAAGTTCATGCTGCTGAAGCAGACAATTCCTTGTTAGAGTTATATCATCAGAGATGGGGACATCAAGATAAACGTCACATTAAGAACATGCTTGAGAAAGAATTAGGAATTAAAATCCCATTTGAAAGAAAATTGTGTGAACCATGCATTTTTGGCAAAGCACACCGTTTAACATTTGGCATAAGAAAGCCAGCCAGCAAGCCTGGTGAATTAATCTCAGCTGATGTCTGTGGACCTTTTGATGAATCTTTCCAGAAGAAAAGATACTTAGTTGTGTTTAAAGATAGCTACACAAAGTTTCGTTATGGGTATTTTATCTAGGAAAAATCTGCTGTTGTAAATATGTTACAACACATGCTTGCACACGCTAAAATTTTAGGACATTCAGTCAAAGAATTTCTCAGCGATAATGGAGGCGAGTTTGACAATGACAAAGTGCGTGCTATTTTGCATTCTGAAGATATAACTCAAAGACTAACAGCACCTTATTCTCCTGAACAAAATGGCTCTAGCGAAAGAGACATATGTACAATAATCGAAATGGCAAGAACATTTAAGTACTCAAATTCTGAAGCTCATTTTCCTGCAGCAATATGGGCTGAACTAGTCAACACTGCCATATATGTACTAAACAGAACTGGCAAATCATCAGTTGAAGGCATGAGTCCTTATGAGCTATGGTTTAAAAAGAAACCTCGAATTAAGCATCTTCGTATAGTAGGATCTGTGTGTTATGCCCATATTCCTAAACAAAGAAGAAGGAAAATGGATAATAAGGCTACAAAAGCTTATTTAATTGGTTATGATGGAGACGAAAGATACCGACTATGGATCAAAGAAACCAATAGTGTGATCTGTTCACGGGATGTTATATTTAACGAAAAGCTCACAAATTGTGAAGAAAGGGTGCAGTTACCTATTCAAGATCAAGATAGCCTAATTTCTGGCTCTGAACATCAACAAAATTCAGAAAAAGATAAGTCAGGAAAGTTTCTTTGTGAAGAAGATAATTCAGAAAAAGAATACAACAAAGAAATACCTGTAAATATATCAGAAGAACACTTTGAAAGAGAAGAATGTGAAGATATTAATTTGCAAAATAATGCACAGTCAAGATACCTAAGAGATAGAGCTGACTTGAGAAAGCCAAAGCGTTTTGAAGATTATATAATGATAAGTGAAGCTTTTATTATTGATTCTGAAGAGCCCGAATCTTATGAACAAGCGATCAACTGTAAGCAAAGTGTTAATTGAAAAGAAGCTATGGATTCAGAGATGAAATCATTGATAGAGAATGAAACATGGAGTTTAGAAAAATTACCAAAAGATGCTAAAGTTATACCATGCAAGTGGGTTTATAAGATCAAAAGGAATCCTGATGGATCTATTGATAAATTCAAGGCTAGACTTGTTGCCAAAGGATGTACTCAACGTTTTGGAGTTGATTATGATCAAATGTTTAGTCCAGTAACAAAGTTAGGAACTATTCGTTCAGTTTTGAGCATCGCAGCCAATGAGAAAATGCATCTTTCTCAGTTTGATGTCGGTTCAGCATTCTTATATGGAAAACTTAAAGAATCTATATACATGCAGCAACCAGAAGGATATAGTGACGGTTCGAAGAAAGTCTGTAAGTTGAAACGCAGTTTGTATGGATCATCACGCTGCTGGAATAAATATTTTGGAGATTTTGTGTCACAGCTGGGCTTCAAGACAAGTGAAGCTGATCCATGCTTATATATAAGAAACAATAACGGCAAGAAGCTAATCGTATGTTTATATGTAGATGATGGTTTTGTAGCATCAACAGATCTACAAGAATCTGAAAATTTTCTCAGAGAATTGAATTCGAGATTCAGAATCACAACTAAACCAGCAATATACTTTCTTGGACATGAAATTAAACATCTTGAAGATGGAAGTATTAAAATTAGTCAGCAAGCTTATGCAAGAAAAATTCTTCAAAAATTTGGGATGGAAGATTGCAAGCCAGTGTCAACTCCTATCCTGAAGGAAGGTCTAACTGAAAAGAAAAATGAAGATAAATCAAACAGAGAAATGTTTCCTTATAGAGAAGCTGTAGGAGCTTTAATGTATCTTATGTTAGGCACAAGATCAGATTTAGCTTACTGTGTTGGCATTCTATCACGTTACCTAGAAAATCCTTCGAAAGATGATTGGAAAAAACTGAAACGTGTATTCAGATACATAGCAGGTTCTCTAACTAAAGGTGTTACATACAAGAATAAATACAAACCAGGAATTCTAGAATGCTATAGTAATGCAGATTTTGGAGGCTGTCAAGAAACAGGACAACGAGTGGAGTAGTGATATTATATAGTGGTGGAGCTATATCATGGATTAGCCAAAGGCAATCAGTTGTTGCAACTTCGACGACTGAAGCAGAAGTAATTGCAGCTAGTGAATGTTCTAGAGAAGTAATTTGGTTAAAGCGACTATTTAGTGATGTAACCAAGTTACGTGAAACTCCAGTAATTCAAGTAGACAACGCCGCTGCAGTGAGACTTTCACAAAACCCGGAGTTTCATCGACGCACAAAACACATTGATATCAAGCACTTTTTCATACGAGAGAAAGTTCTAGAAAAGGAAATCATTGTGCAGCAGGTACCTACAGAGGCGCAAGTTGCTGACATAATGACTAAACCTTTATTTAAACCGAGACTGTTAATTCTTTGTGATAAGATGGGACTTTTGTGACTTTTTTTCTTTTAACTTATTATTATTATTTTTTTTTACAAGGGGAAGTATTAAAGTATGTTAATAAAAATAATAATAATATAATATATAGTTTAGATAAGTTCTGGCAACAGTGAGTGTTGTCATCATCGGGAGATCGTGCTTCGCGATACTGTCGTTCAAAAATTGCTATAGTTTGTAATTCCAATAAAAGCATCGTATTTTTTGCTCTGCTGTTTGTTTTCTCTATTTTTAGAAATACCTTTTTAGGTTATGTATTTTTTAAGAAATACGTTTTTAGATATACCATCTGCTAAGAAGGTAAAGAACATATATAAAAGATGTGGTGAATGCGGGGCCAAAAGAAACAGAGAAACTAAGTTTGTCTGTGAAAAAATGTGAAAAACATGTATGCATGGAACATATGGAATGTATTTGCCGGAAATGTGAAAATTAAATGTAAATTTTTTTAAATATATGTTTAAAACTATGTTTTCTCTTCTCTGTTTTTGTTCTTTTATACTTTGTGCAGATTTAATGGTAAAAGAGAGGAAGAAATCTCCTTGGGTATGTCATACCCAGCGTGAGCAATCCCGTTCGTTTTCCCGCGTGAGTAATGCCGGGTTAATGTGAGTCTGGTCACCCTAGAAATCATTATTATTATTTTTTTTTTTTTTTTTTTTCAAATCCATGCCAATCTGAGGTTACAAATTTGAGTAATTTTAAATTTTGCATTGACATGTTTTTCTCCCATTTGATACTTGGAGTGTTTGCACTTTTTTACTTCCTTGTACATAGTAAAGGAAGTATTGCAATTGTGAAAAATTTCGTGTATAATATTTCAACGAAAACATCCATTTTAACTGCTCTCGAATCCATTTAAGCGATGTGTTTGCATGACATCTGTACGTATAGACAGAATAAAGTACTCTTTTTCTCAAAACGGATTGTAAAATGGATTTAAATTAAATTCAGGACAGATTTTTTTCGTGACGTCTGTACGTACGTACAAATGCATCTCGTACATATGTATCTCGCATAACTCAAAAACGAGTAGCTTCAGAACATTGATATTTTATATATGGGACTGCTACAACATGTAGTTGTGCAATTCCCTTTTTGACTGCAATCGGCCGCACCAAATATACATGTATATATATATGCCTATATATATCCACTTTGTTACTCGGTTCGGTGAGTTTAGTTTTTTTTTAATATATGTTGGTAAATTGTGCATTTTGTGCTTTAAAAGTGATGAAACGTGCTCTTCTTATGTTCCGGTTAAATTTTTTATGCCTTTTGTTAATCTTCATGCAATAGCTGTAGAATCATCACCAATTTTAAAGTCTCATCCTAATGTGGCGACCATTTGTTTGCATTTGAAATTCTTAGTAGAGTAGAGAATTAAGTCAACTTCTGCACTATCGTGTTTTTTTTTTTTTTTTTTTTTTTTTTTTTTTTTTTTCTCCCCGAGTGGAAGCAAAAGCAAACTTTCAATTTTGTACATTAAACTCTATTTGGTGAGCACCATACAAGTAGCAATACGACTTTCCTCAGTTCCACCCCTAATTTTGTTGGAGAGCACCCCTGGGAGATGGGATCAAGTGTTTGCCACCGCTCTTCCCCAACCATCAAACCTCTCGAGATGCCTTTTGGCTCGCCGCATGTTTAGATTGCCACATGCCGCACAGATATTTACAAACATCCACGCCTTCTCCGGATTTTAACTCGGGCCTTTCGGTCCGGCAATCAGCGTCGCTAACCATTATCTCGGTTAGGTGGCATGAAAACATTTAAATATGTTTAAGATTATCTTTGTGCGTATATAATTGACCAGGATTATAAAAGGTAATTTGATCACTGTCACAAGGAAATCAGGAAAAACGCCCTACGAAATTTTAGAAATTGTTGTTCAAATCGTAAACTAAATAATCTGCTAAGTAGCGGCATCAAAGGGGGGGGAACTGACATATTCATAAAGAAAAAAAATAAACGTAAATATAAGTATTGAATTTAGTTACAAATGAGTATAATATTTACTACAATATTTTTAAATCTGTAAATAGAACAGTTATAAAATTTGAATTTGTCAAGTCCATTTTCGCTTAGCTGCCATTTTTTCCTCCTAATTTACGTAAAAAGCCTTAGTCCAAACACAATTCAGGACACATTTACTGGATTTTCATATGAAAATATACATGAATATTCCATTAAATTTACTATTAAAAGGGGAATGTATATAGATCGTTAAAATTTATGCTTTTCCTTACCTCCCAATCTTTTGTTCATTAAGGTACTGTATAGGTCCACCAGCGGCCGAGCGGTAAAATCCCAGAACAATTGTGGTTCGGTCCGAGGTTCGAATACCACGATTGGCTGCATGGGTGTTTTTGTAGTTTTCCCTATGTGTAACATGTTAATACGAGCCGGCTTTTCTTAAAAAGTTCTCCAGAAAAGCATCCTTTCCTTCCGTGTAGTGCCTTAGGGCGGAACACGGAAATAATAATAATAAAGTAGGTATATAAGATATTATGTATTATAATATTTAGTTCAAACAGACATTCAACAATAATACGCAGTAAATACACAACACTACTCTTTATTGATATTAAATAGAAATAAATATAATTTTCATTTAATTTTATTAGCATAAGATGGTGTAGTATGTAGCTCTCAGAATCGAGTTAATATTTCTCGCTGATTATTTTTGGATTTTTTTATTTGTTGCTGATTTTTCGTTTTTAAAATTATTTAATACTTCATATTTAATTACACGAATTGCGTTTTAATGTAACTACTTAATTCCATTCCATTATTTTAGTAGGTTTATTTTTATTCAATGTTTTGGTTTCTTTGTTTATTTTCAACACGTTTATTTCCTCCTCTCTCTTTTTTTTTTTTTTTAAACTTGGAATAGTTTATGGAATTAGCAACTCTAAATTTTATTAATCTAAATTTTGTCTTCCGTATTAATTAAAATTTCTGGTTTTTCAATTCATTTTAATTATCAAAGACACACTTTTTTCGTGTTTTGTTCAGTGTTCTTCCTTTTGCTTTCCCTGGAGTAAAAAGGAGGCCAGCCAATTTCCCCCCCCTTTCTTTTCCTGTGTCCTCTTGTGTTTCATAGTACTGGGACATTCCAGCAAGCAGTCTTCAACTTATTTGTTTTAACGAAGTAATTGCTTTTTGTATGGACTTTTTTCTTGAGTTTTTGTTCCCATTTGCCTTCTTTAGATTTTCCTGCAAATTACTTTATTCGACTTTTATGTGCTTTCGATTATTTACATTTCAAAATACTTTTAATTTGACAAATGTTAAAGATAAATTGTTATAGTATTATTTAATTTCATGTTCTTATCCCTTTACAAACACCTGTTGTTACAGAAATTATTATTAACATAGTTATATATTTATTTTACTATTATGCATTTGATTATTTCATAACTATGCATTAGACAAATCTTTAAATGTCTGTGTAATAGCAAATATGCCACGTTCTGTAGAGGAATTTATAAATAATTCAAAAGACAGACTAGACATATGTAGATAATAAAATATTCATATATATTTTAACTCTTTCGCATCGAAGTCGCCCGTAACGCCCGTTCATTCAGGTGACGGCAAACCGCCCCAACGCCTCGTTTATTTTCCACCTAGTGCTTTCCTCCTCCACGTTAGTGTATGGCTCATTGGTTTCGCGAGTTGTTAAGAGACATGTCAATCATTCTTTTGAAGCAACTAAAGGAGACATACGGAAAGCTATTAACGTTCGCAGGTGCAATACGGCTCTAAGGGGAAACTTTACACAATGGATGAAACCGCTGGAAACCCCCCAAGAGAGAAACAATCATTTCACTTAAGTAGGTTGTTGTTAATGCTGTAGCTATCTATCAGGCAGGGGGAAAGGAAAACTATTCCAAGACAAATTCGTAAACACGGGCGTTTTCGATGTTTGATGAAAACAGATTTGGTCGTGTCTCGATGCGAAAGAGTTAATCATCACTAATGTTTTACGTATAATATACAGGGTGATCTTTTTTAAAGTGACAGTGTTTGGAGCGCCCTGTAGCGCGATCTAATAGCCGAAATGGCACCAAACTTGGTATTCAGACTAAACAAGACATACAATTAAATTATTAATGTTTATTCACTACATTAACTTCCCCGGTGAGGAATTAGACCACATTCAATGTGAGCATCGTTCTTAGAAATAACACCGTGCATTCTGTGCACAGCCGTATGTAACATATCGCGAGGAATATTCCGCACTGTCTTTGTTATGTTGTCCTTTAGAATAGACAATTTGATACTCCACCAACATAAACTTGGGATTTAAAATAACCCCAGAGCCAAAAATCGCATGGCGTGAGGTCAGGAAACGAGGCGGCCATGCAACTGGAAAACTGCGACTTATGACTCTATCATCAGTGAAGTTTTGGCGCAACAGCTGCTTTACCTTATTACTAATGTGTGGCGGAGCACCATCCTGCATAAAGATTGTCTGTTGGAGACGGTTTCTTTGCTGAAGTTGAGGAATAACAAACGTTTGTAGCATTTCGTGGTACCTTTCTGAATTTATGGTGCACGTTTGGGGTCCTGTCGGAGTGATGGTCTCAAAAAAGAATGGTCCGATTACGAATTCGGCTGTGAAACCACACCAAACAGTGACTTTTGGGAATTTAATGGGATTTCGTGCACGGTGTGGGGCTGCTCAGAAGCCCAAATTCGGCTATTTTGTGTGTTTACGGACCCATTGAGATAAAAATGGCACTCATCTCCCCACAGAATGTGCCATGGGAAAGCATCATCAATTTCTACCCGGCAAGGAAAGATAGAGCGAATGTCACTCCCTTATCATAATCACTTGGTTTCAGTTCGTGCAAGCGGCTGATTTTGTAGGGGTAAAATCCAATAACGCGCAGCAAAACTCCCCATACCGTGGAATAATTCATATCCAATTGTCGAGCTACACCCTGGGCGCTGCTAGTACCATAGTTCCTTGCGATCCTTCGACAATTGCAGTTGCCACATCAATTATTACATCTTCTGATATTGGTTTACGTCCTCTCCCAGCGCGAATGGTCAGTGACCCCGTTTCCTCGAACTTTTTAATCATTTTCTTAAGACCATTTAGCGATAAAGGCCCCTTTCGTAATTTTTTTTTGGTTCGAAATTCTCGAAGAGCTTCGGATACATTGCATTGATTCATGTCACCAGTAACGCACGTCCCGGTAACGTGTGAGGCATGTCCACTGGAGGTCGTTTACTTCAACTGAGATTATTTGTCAGAGCTGCCTACTACTTGCTTTATTACTGGCGCTGTCATCGCACAACATTTGCATTTTTCTTTGATACCCGTGTTTTATGCTAATTCTTGTTTTTGTAAGCTACAGCAGCGCCACAAAATGCCCTAGCGGCGATGTTGGAACTATTTTTTTTCACGGAATCCTTTTTCCCATATCTTGATTAGTCTAAATACCAAGTTTGATGCCATTTCGGCTATTAGGTAGCGCTACAGGGCGCTCCAAACACTGTCACCTAAAAAAGATCACCCTGTATTATCCATTTTCACTTTCATATTTAATTTTACTATTTCCGTACTATATCTACATGCAGAATGACTGTTTATTGCATCCATTACATACTCTTGTGCTAAAATTTCGTGATTGTGAGTATTAATTTGTACTTCATGAAACCATGTATTAGCAATAAGAAGTGATGTTTTTGCAGAGGATTAGACATGATGCTTATTTCATTTTTAATCCGTTGCCTGAAAACATCACATCTTATACTTAAAGCACTAATATAAAATAAATAAAATGTTTGATTTTAATATTTTTGGTTTTATGACAGATATTAAGTTTTTTTCTTTTGAAATTTATCTGTGCTATTCTTTCATTACTTCTGCCGAAATTTTGTATAAGGTTACTGTTCTACGGGTATAAATACACGAGTTTAAGCATATAGAGACATTAGGTATTTTTTTGAAGCCGGGAGAGATGAAAAATTAGCAATGCCCTCGCCAGGACTCGAACCGCGAACTTCTCGAATACGAGCGTGCTGACGACTACATCACGAAAGCATTCTAAGAAGGTGGGAGAAATATCATATAAGCATTAGTAAAATCTGAAACTTATTTGAGAAGTAATTAAACGACTCGCACATTTTTCCTGCCATTCTTACTTGATATGCATTGTTTATATATAACAGAAGGTTCCAAGGAAATTGCGTTTAACATGGTTTCAGTGACGATGTTATGTTTAAATTCTTCTATCAAAGCTTTTGGTTCAGAGCCAATGATCAGGTAAATACTACCCATTATTAACTCATATTTTTTATTCTGTAATATTCTACAGGTTCTCAAATGGATTTAAATATGGGCTACGTGCTTGAATATTGATGTTGTGAGATTTAAACTAATGGTAGAAGCATTAATTAAATGAAGAGATTAATTATTCTACTAAAACTGCATTTTAGAAACTCACTAAACGATGTTAAATTGCCGTCCAAAGTAAGTTTGCAATGTTCTGATATTTGATGACCAACGGAAAAGAGTAGAGAGAATTTTATATTGAAAATAAATTTAGAGCCCTTGAGTCTCCCATTCTGATATTACCCCAAGAAATGTTCATGAAGCTTCTCCCAGATTATGTCAGTAACGTGCATCTCAGCTCTCAGGTTCAATAAGATTCTATTTTTTAAATTTCTGAATTCCATACATTCAGAAATTTAAAAATGAATGAATATGAATTTCCATTTTTTTCCATAAAAAGTATGGATTTCATTCACCTAAAGCAGTCGATTTCAAACTTTGTTGACTCACGAACTATCGAGAATTTTCGGTCAGCCCATCCCACTTTTATAAAAATAAAATATAATATTTAAAGCAAATAAATATGTAATAGGTATTTTATGTAGAGGCAATTAAAGAAAATAAACACATTTTATTAAGAAATTTTAACCTCAAATTAATGTAATATACGTGTAGGGTTGATATTTTATTAATTAACTAGATACTACGATTTAGACCTTTACTGTAACTTCTCCTTTTCTTCACCAGAAATGTAAATGAGTCACAGCGTGCTTAAGTCGAGGTTTTTGGATTGTAAGACAGAACGTGTTCTACCTCTTGATGCCACATTACTAGATTTCACCAGTTCTCATAAGACTTCTTCAGTTTTGCGTTACTGCTGCCGACATTTAATTGTTACGCCAAGGAGAATTTATGAGCCAACATAGAATTTAAAATTAATTGTATAGTTTTTAAATACTATCCTGAGTTTTAAATTTGTTTGACTACAGGACTTAGTTTTAAATTTGAATGAGACTCTTTCTTTAAGTTGTATCGCCACAAGTGGTGGTTTATTTTGTCAAGCACAAGAAGTGCATTTATGTTCAAATTCTGTTTTAATAAAAAAGGTTGTTTTACACCTGTTCAAGACTATGTTGTTACTTCAGGCACAGCGATAATTCTCCCCAGATCTACTAGGAGTTTGAAACTAGTTTGTAAAGCAATTGAAACTCTGTACATTCAGTAATACCATTAACTCGTGCTCCAAGTGTCACTTACCCTTACATTATGCTTAGTGACGGATTGTGCTTTCATTTTAAAGATAAATATAGAAATATAGTTTTCAGTTTACAAACATTAGTCATTTAGTGTGAGTACTTTATAATTTTCTTTTTACATTTTTATTTTGACTCTCAAAACCGCAGAGTTTGACACAACCCCCGAGCTCTGTGCAGTACAGTTTGAAGACGTCTGACTTGAAACAAATACCTCACTTACCCAATCTTTTTCCTAGCCCTGCTATGGTATTCTGAATAGGTTGCTAAATCTTGCGGCTTCTTTTCAACAATAAGCAAACTATGAAGAATTTCCAGAACGTTAGGAATCATTACCAAAAAATATAATTTGCTAGGTTTTGGAACTTAATGTAAGTACCATCGAGGAATATATCCCTTATGTTTAATTATACACATATCTATACACCTGTTCTTGTTCTCGTTTACTATTTTTTTTGCACTGTGTAATTCCCAAAGTTACATTCTGTTACATTTCCCGGTAAGTAATCCGGAGATAAATGTACAAATAAGGTCAGAGGAGAAAACAAAAAACAGACGAAATAAATCGTAGCAAAGGAAGATTTAGAGAGAGGTTTGCTGTACAAGAAAAGGTTTTCCATGTATAGACTTCCGAAACTGTAATAAAGGATAGTTAAGAATTGCGCAATCAGATAAGCGCATTTTTATTTATGCTAAATCGTTATCAAAGGATTAAAAGCGTGACGATTTCAACGCATTTTAAGCTTAGCAGTGACATGAAGATATGATAATGAAAGTAATGTTTTTACATACATATCATACACATAATCGCAAACAAAATGCGTATTCGTTTGTATCGATTCGCACATTCCAATGAATGGGCAATAGGACATACCGAGTTAAGTCAGTTATTACGGTAAATTAATACCGAGTTAAGTCAGTTATTATGGTAAATTACTCAAATGCTGTGCATATTAGAAGCAATGCTTTTGGGGAAAACATTTTAAAAGAAACTCGCAGACATTCCTTTTGTACATATAAAAAAATCAGGCAACTATATATGTCGCGTGAAACCAAATCCTGGAAGAATTAATAGTATTTAAGGGTCTTAATGTTACTGCTGAGCAATGCACATCAGGCATGTGTTTGATTAAGGAAAAGACAGATTGTAGAGACATTAAGTTTTTTCGAAGCGGGAGGCATAAAAAAAGCAATGCCTTTGCCGGAACTGGAACCACAGACCTTTCGAATACGCGTCGAGTATACTTCCAATTACACCCCGAAGACATGCTAGAAAACGGTAGAAATACCCTATAAGACCTTGACTTCGAATTTAAGTTAAAAACAGTGTAGAATATTCAGTGCAAAACTTTTTTAAGAGATAAAATTCATCTAATCGAAAAAGCTATTCAATACAGAAGACTAGAACTTATATTTAATACTGAAACAGTCGTTCAGTACTAAAATTCTATTGCTTATTCTTCATTATTAATGTACACCCTTTAAAACAGCTAAGGTATATTATGGTTTTAGATATAAACTGACGATGAGGAAATGTTGCGCTGTGTGATTTAGGTGCTATAAACTAATGAAAAAAAATTACACACGGAACAAGGAATCATTAAATGTTATTCACGTTTTTTGGCAGAAGCAAAAAACGCAAATTTTATACATGTCACAAAATAATGAAAATATTAATTCTTGGGTACAAGCCAGTTTTAATAAGGTGCAGTGTAACCTTGAAAGAAAATCAAGTTGCACATCTGCAAAGCATGGGATCAGTGAGCTTCTCAAGGAAGGACACTGGTATTCTCTTCCACTCCTCTGTAAGAGTTGCTGAACTTCTTTAAAAGCCTTTCAGCTGTTAAGCTATTTTTGCGGTCAGCAAATCCTTCTACCTATAACGTCTCAAACATTTTCAATTGAATTTATGGCTGGGAAGTATAGAGTCTAGTCCATTCAAAGGATTCTTTTATCAAAAGGAAATTTTCTAAAGCCTCTGGAAAACTTCCTTTTGAAAAATATAACGACAAAGACAAACGTGATTCAGGTAGAAAGGTATTCAGGGCTATCCATCTCAAAGACATATTCCACTACTGAATGGAAAACTTCCTTTGGCAATGATAACCGCGAATGATAATACCAGGCCACATCATGTCTTGGCTTTATAATTTATGACAACGACTTCATCTCCAATTGTTGCACCGTAAGGGGTAAGAAAGATCGGAGAATCTCGGCTGTATAACGCTGCGTTATCAGTAGTTCATTTCCGATACTTTGATTCGACCATTTGTACAGATACCGACCAAGCAAACCCTCCGCCTCTTCAAATCGGATGCTTTGATTACATATGCTAGAATATTTTGTATGGGAAAATTTTCTATAAATGATAAGAGTTTCTTGTAAATTAGTATACTCAAGCAGGATTCAGCCTAGAAGAAACCATTACTCCTTTCCTTTCATTTCCATCTGAGATGCTCTTGTGATCAACATCTACGAGCATTCATGTTGACTCGTTGTTACTGAAACATAAACTATAGGTCTGAGATCATAAAAACAACACAGGGATCCAGTTTCGAACAGCTTTAAGTTGGAATTTTTAAGTTCCTTTGCTTAAGTGTTTTTGGTTAGTAGACTCTTCAATTATATGTTTGTTTCTACCGAACCCATAATGTTTCTCAATTATTTTGAGCAGTTGTACGTAATAACGTTTGCCAGAATGCGTTTGTTCCGAATGAAATAAATTATTCTAAGCCTCGTAAATAATAGGGGGAAATTAATGTCGCTTTCTTACATTAAATTCAAACGAATACATTTTTAACAAGTTTTTAGTTTTAATCAATAATATAATCACCCCCGTTACCAACAACCTTTTGCCATCTAATGTGCAGATTTTCAATCCCGGACCGATAAAAAATCAATTGGTTTTTGGGTAAAATATCTCAAGAGGACATTTTGGACATCATCCAAATTTTCAACTTTTTTGCCATTAAGAAAATGTTGTAGGGATCCGAATAAATGGAAATCCAATGCTGCGATATCGGTCGAGTATGGTGGGTGAGTATGGCAGTACCTCCCATCCCAATTCATTAAATTTTTCCAGTGTTCGTCTTGCACAGTGCGGTCTTGCATTGTCGTGTTGCAGAATGACGCCTTTTCTGTTGACAATTGATATTTTTCGATTAAAGATTGGTTCACTCCACCAAATGTTCACAATAAAAGTTTGCCATAACAGTTTGTTCAGGTTTCAGCAATTCAAAATGAACTATTCCGCGAATACTTCATCAAACACCCAGAAGCGCCTTTTAGAGATGTAAACTCTCTGTAACCCCTATTAAAACTGCCTTTTAAGTTTTGGATTATCATATAGGACTTTTTTTTTTTTTTTCCTTTTTTGTCTTTACTAATGAAACGATCAAAACGGTTCTGTATGGTGCCGTTGAAGCAATACGTTGCATGTGATGGATAGGTTGGCTTTGTTCTTTTCGGACAAATTATGGGGGACTCAAACACCTGCTTTGCTTATTTTTCCATTCTGCTTTAAATGTTGTTGATGGTCGACCAAAGTTGTTTAACAGTGTTTGACATGTATTTGCTCCCATTTCTGCCCTTAGCATGTTGTTGTCGACATGCGCAGAAACGACATTACTTTCCGTCCCCCTACTAATAATTTTATGAAAATGTTATCTTTCAAAAATTTTGTCTTCGTATTAAACGCTTGCTTAGTTATTACTAACTTGTTTACTACGTATCATTTTTGGAAGAATTTGTGCAACATACACTGCTATACAGTTGAGACTCATAATGAGTAAACAAATGAACACAGATTAAGTTAGATTATATGAATATGGAGAAGCACAAAAGAGCTATATTCGCCTATGAAAAGCCTTTATGGAGCCTTTGTTCCTTTGTGGAGGATTTTCCAAGTCACATAGGTTCGTATTCATCAGGATCAGCATTCTACAATAGGCATACGCATCAATTTTAATAACCTGAAAACAAATTTCGACTTATAACCACTGTCGGGAATAAAAAGGGATAACGTGCTGTCGTCAAAGACGAAAAATACAAATTCTAGTCGTAACAAGAAATAAGGGAATGTAAAAAGCAGGTCCCGACCCGCTATCTCAAGATCAGCTTTACTCGCTTCTGCGCCGTATTTCCGCATTGCGGTGCTTCTCCTCGAAAGCTGAAAAATAGTGAAGTCTTGAAAAAGAATTCATTCCAGTTTTCAATTTCAGCATATTGGATTACTATTTGCTCTACTCTGAATTAAACTTTTAATTTGTCTGCTGCAGATTTAGCTCCCCTAATGTTTTAAACAGAAAAAAAAGAATATTTTCGAGGAATTTGTGGATTTTTCTTAACTTGTATGAATTCAATAGCCTTATTTAAATCTTCAGAAGGAGGCTTAACTTTTCTTTAAACTTTATGGCTATTTATGTTTTTCGGGTTGGGGAGAAGTCTTTCAGAATTTTCCTCGGTAACATGTAGGGCTGGAAAATACTTTCTTAGTTCGGGGGCCGTGGCTTTTCATTGGATTAGTCTTTGCAATCTTCGCTTTGATGAATCTACATTTTCGTTACCTTCTAAAGTGTTCAGGACCACCGAAAAATACAAGGCGGGTTTTACTCTGTTTTTCTCAGGCAAGGCCCTCTTCGGTGGCCTTCATTACATTTTCAGCAGCATTCAAAATTCCTACAGGTATGTTGAGAATGGATGAACTCCTGACAGAGAAACATTTCGTCGGTCTTTCGTTGGCAGAATAACTTTCAGTCTTCACTTCATCCTAACATATTATTTAGAATAAACATGGATTTTCCTACCGTATTTCTTCTCACTTCAAGAAAGTATATTCATAGCTTCTCCTATTTTTGAACTACGCTTTTTTGAGAACCTTCACCTTAAAACCTCAACCTTAACGAATGGGGATTTCCAACGCTCTAAATCCTTGAAATTGCATCCTCGTTTACTGAAGAGGGAAAAGTCTTCAACATTGCTCTAATATTCTTTTCACTGGCAAAATGGCACATATGAAAAGATATGTTTTTTCCCTGGAGTATTCGCGACATATTCCTAAAATCCGTAGACGTTTTCACATGTATCAAAATGGATTTTTGTCTTCATCTGAGCCTTATGTACGTCTTCACAAATTTCTCTAAATTTTTAACCAGTCGATTGGATATTGCGCGAAAACAGTGGGCGATATTGTCTCTTCAGGTTTGCTTTCGATTACTGGATTGAATTCATTAAGTTTTCAAAGCTATGAAAGCGATCTCCTTGGGTTCTACATGTTCCGGAATTTTTGCAAGATAACGTGAGTTTTGCATTCATCATCGTTTACGTTATGGGTTCGGGTTTCAGCTGTTCCGGGTTTTATATTACCTGAAAGATGCTGCTGCTATTCTCTCTCTACAGTTTTGGTTTTTCCCATCTCGGAAGAGTTGGAAACGATCTGTTGCAATACATAGAGTACGGCTTTGGAACCTAGTTCATTATTTTGAATTTTAATGCATCATCAGACTCAATCATCAGACTTTCCTGGAGAGAAGTATTTTTCAAGAATGACTGAGCTTGTTTTAATGTCGGCAGTCTTAGATTTTCTCCTAAATAAATATTTACTTATCTAGGAATCAGAAAGGGCTTTCCTTGCATCTTTAGCTATTTCAGGATTAAAAAGCTTTCAGAAATTTTTTTCCAGGCAGTCGTGTGGATTAACGTGTAGAGACATTAGGCATTTTTGTAAGCCGGCAAGATGAAAAATGAGCAATGCTTTGGCCGGGAATCGAACCGCGGACCTTTGCAATACTCGCCTAGTGTGCAGACCACCAGACCAAGAAGGCATGCCAAGAAGGCGGGAGAAATACCTTATAAATGAATTCATCTTGTCGTGTACTCATAGCTGGTTAAGAGCTTATCGATCTTTCGGAGTCACGGTAAATGCTGAAATCATCATCATCATTATTACGAGTCCAAAAAAAGGACATTTTTAGCCACGTGTAAAATCAAAGGCTACACTCATAGAAATAAAAGCTAGTCTGAATTAAAAAGAACGGAGTTGCATACTATGCTGTTGACGGTCAGTGCTTTAATAAGACGTCTCACAAACTTACGTTTTAAGCTTAACTCGAGCTTAAGCTTTTAAGTTCGTAGTCGTGTTACAAGTATGGAAAACGAATCATGCAGCCAGTATTTTCGCTTGCGATCGAAGTAGCGTCGAACAGCTACACACTCGACCACTGCCGGAGCACAAATCAACACAGATATAAAGGGATAGTAAAGATTTGTTTTTCTTACATTCACCTAGAAATGCAGTCGCAACTGATCAGAATAATTTCGCATATTCATTTAAATCCCACATTCAAGATATGTCTCAAAATTTATATAGCCGGCCATTGAAAATGCAATACTATGAAGGAGGCAACCAATAAACTTGACATTTGCACCTCAATAGGACATGCAAGTGATTTAGCATTACAACGGATAATACAGAAGTGTGACTTATGCAGAGTACTGATTATGTTTCAGAGAAATTGGGGCTCTTGTTGGACCAAATAAAAGCACCATTCATATGAACCCCGAACATGTTATGCGCATGACATTAAAATATCTCATAACAACATTAAGACGTCGCTTAAGCAACTGACACTAAAACATTCAATTAATTCATTCTCGAATGTCTCCAGGTTCTAGTATGTAGAACTATAAATCTTTTGTAAGCATAATAAGTACTAGGATGGTACAAAAAGTTATGTTTCATATTTATAGAATTCTCTTTACCCCAATTTTGAACTGGTTTGATAAAATTCTTTAACTTACTTAGCTTAACATATTTGAATTCCCTTAATTTAGTATATCTCTCAGAACATATCGGCCATTTAAAGTACAAATGTGCAAAATATCGCTTGTAAAGTTTGCTCAGACATTCTTGCATTTTTCACAGATATTTGGGAATAATCCATATTACATTTCTTTTTATTGACTGCATATAAAATCTTTTTAAATGAAAAAAAAGTGCTTGCTTTTGGTAACTTCCCAGAGTAGCGAATGTTATGCATCAAAGAACATGCCTTAAACTTCGCATCGTTTTTCGAGCAATTCCACTTTTACCCAAAGCAACAATATGCTCAAATGGCCCGAGATATCTCTCTCACTGCGAATTCTTCTTAAAATACATAATTGCTGGTAATGAAAATTGGATCTACAATTTTGGTAAAGAAACAACTCAACAGACTCAACAGTCAAATGAATGATGCTTGAATTGTGAAGCAAGATGAAAATGATCACGTCAGAGTTACAGAGCAAAATGCAAGGTAATATTGACATTTTTCTGCCAGCTGTCAAAATATTATGCATCATGAATTTCTATCAACTGCTCATTAAGTTTAACAAAGAATATTTATTTTTTGAATGTTTGCGGGGACTGCATGGAGTACTTTTCAAAACATGATTTAAATTATGGCAAAATAATTCATGAATTTAATATACCACGATAATGCATCCGCTTGCGATGATGTTCGTGAACGTTTGGCCAAAATTTCAAACAATACAGCTACTGCAAACTTTATATGCATCTGATAGGGCATTGTATGACAATATCGTATTTCCGAGGTTAAATTTTATGCTTCACTGTCTCTGTTTGAATCTATTATTGCAGCAAAGAAAATTCGTTGGAATTTCTTTTCCAAAGAAAACTGTTTTGAAACATGTTTCGAGCATTCTTGAAAGTGCTAGCAATAAATTCATTGCAGTTGCGCTCGTAACAAATATGACTTTTGATGTTAGTTTGAACGAGATGTAATAAATATTGAGCAATAAATTGGAATTTTGTGTTTTATGTAGGGCCAGCCCCAGAGCCGTTGACCTGAATTCTGCCAACCGGTACGCATATAAGCATTCTATACCTCGCCACACGCATAGGAAAAAAAATCCATGCTTGTGATTGGACATATTTTCCGATGACATCATTTTATCTTGGTGTATTGAAGTTTAGGAGGAATTCTTATGGTTTTGTTTTCTTTGAATGAAGTGCATGAGTGGCACGGAAATGTTAAAATTATCGTTTGTATTCTTTTAACAATATTGCCAGAAGAAAAGATTTACTTGCAGCGTTCTGCAGATGGCTTTCTGTTTCATGGCATAATAAAATTACAAAATCCCTTAAATATGCTGTTATGAAACTTAATAGCTTAGATTATATAAATAGCAAGTTCTAGAATTTAGTAAAAAACCAAAACTTATTGGATTACCCGACGATTTCGACCTAACTGTAAAGGCACTGTGTGCTCGTAAGTACATTATTATTGTAAATTTGTTGCGTTCGTTCCCTTTCACACTGCAGAAAATATTTTCTTTGCAACTGCATATGTTATTCCCATGTTAGTGTACATATCTTTCCCATTCCCAATATTCTGTTGCCTTGAATGAAAGAAAAAAGTGCATTTAGTATTGTCGCTGAATTTAATAAATATATATGAAGAAATGAGCTTTCTTTTCTGATAAACACTATTTTTACACAAAAGTACGAAAGATATTACACATTAAAAAGTGAGAATATTCATAAAGTAATATCATTCAATTTAAACATATGTATCTTTATTTCTCTACTCCAAATGTATAGTAGTCTAACTTCAAAAATAAATTTTATACAACTTTAGTGAATTTCTGTGTATTATGTTAACTCACAACATTTTTGCTAGCTGAGAAAACTGAATTGTCTCAGATTTTCGGAGATTACATCTGCAGAGAATGGATATATAAGGATATAAAATGAACCTTAAGTAATGATTTAATAATCACCACACGTTTATTATGAACGGTTTTAAACTAGGAATGAGATTGTTAAAAATTTCTGTACCTAATATACATTTACGGATTTAGCACACTAGAAGAAATAATACTTTTTCTCTCTAGGGGGAAAATTCACTCAATTTTTTAATTTAATTCACCACACTACAATGCCGTAAGAAGTATAATCTCGTGGGAAAAAAAAAATAGAGCGCACGTCATTAACAGTAATAATCTTTTCGATACTGCTATCAAAATGTAAAGAAATGGTATGGAGGTGTACTCTCGAGTCAAAGCAAAGGCTTTCCTAAGCGTAGAGGAAATGATCTAATCGGAAGCCATACCCAATCCCGAGGATATATTTTCACCTAGGCGCGTGGTGCGGTACAGAATGCTTATACGTGACCGCAAAATGAATGCAAAATTTAACAGTGGTAAAAGTTTTAGAATGCAGAGAAACATAGAGCAACAAAATTTAGAGAAGGCAAAAATTTTAAATTGTTAACCTAAAATTTTTAGCCTAACGCCAGACCTGTTTTTATGGAATCATTCCTGATGCTTTTTAGTCAGAGTTTGTATAATTGGGAATTACATCTGAATGCTACTATTCAACTCTCTTCTAAGTAGTAAAAATTGATAAATATATATGTTTGCTTATTTAAGGATTACCTGTTATAGCTATATTAAATAATAAAATGTCATGATCTGTTTTCTTATTTTTCACATTATTAAAAAGGGCTTCTATTATAAGTAAGAGAAACATATGATGCCTCAGATACGAAAGCATCGACACTTTTCTAAAGTTTCTTCGAAAATTTAGTTTAAATTAAGGTTTGCTTAGCTTTCATTAATCTGATATTCAGCTCGAATGTTTTTCTATTTAGTACTTATTGGTTACTTTTTACTAGCTGGCTTCGAGAAAACAGTTTATTATTAACAGACAGATATAGATCTATTATTTAATCCTTTTTCCCTTTTTTAAAAATAACTTGATAAACGACCGTGTGTCTGCGTAAATGCGAATAACATTTTAATAAATAAGCAGTTATCTGATGAATGGATAATGCTTTCATAATCTTAAAAGAAACTACTAGCGCATTCCAAAACTCACTCAGCTCATCCTTTTAAATTCACTAATTTCAAAACTAATGCTTTAAAAAAATTTTAGCATTTCAGTATTTTAAAACTTGGAAGTAACTTGTTAAGCATAAATCACTTCTTAAAATCAACGACTCTCTTTTGCTTTGTTTTAGGATTTCCTTTAAGAAAAGAGTACAAAATCAGTAAAAAATAGCGGAAGCTTTTTTATTAATTTATATAACTTAATTTGTATTTTTGACAGATATTAACTCATACTGAGAAACTTTTATTTTTCATGAAAGCAGGCAATTAAGCAAAATTCAATAGTTTCATCTTAAACTTAGACAAAATACTTAATAGTTTCATAGCAGAAAATACCCGTTTATCATAAACAATTACAAAGGTAGCTCAAGTAGAGTCGGCAGTTATTTACACCGCAAAAATTACCTATAACTGATTGTGAGCTGTCAACTCACAATTTACCTCTGAAGATCACAATTTACCTCAAAGCCACCAGAATCCACTAATTAATTGATGAGCTCTTGAGATACTTTTGAAGAACAAAAGTTGGCTGAGCCATCAAAACTTTATCGGAACATGACTTTGGCACAGAGCTGTGTCGTTTACTACCAACAAAAAATTGAAGAATAAAATCATAAAGAATGAATTCAATTCAACAGCAATGTCGCAAAATATTTTAAAAATGAAATGAGCATATCTTTAGAATTTCCGATACACAGTCTCGAGCACTGAAGATAAAGGGTTTTTTTTTTTTTTTTTTTTTTTTTTTTTTTTTTTTTTTTTTAATGTGCAGTGCTGCCATTGCTCGCTTCGAACTCTTTGAGTTTGTAAATCAAAAATTCATTAAAGTGTTACAAAATATGAAATGGATTGTAAAACAAATTCCAAGTTAGAGCTTCCGGATGCCCATATTCGGTGGAGGATTATGTTATTCAAAATTGGATGGTTCTAGGTACCACTGTTTTATCACAATACAAGAAACATACAAACATTTATGCAGATTCTTCATTACTTAATTTCTTCAAATGTAACACAGAGCGATAATATTTGGTGGCAACAATTTGAAATGTGAAACGGATATTTAAAGATTTCGACGCAAAATGCCAAAACGAATTTAATACCCCTTCTGGGCTAACAAGTTACTTACTTGTTGAAAAGTTCAGTACCCCATACAGCAAGAAGTGGATAAGCTCACGATATCGAAAAAATGCGATATAATGCGATATATCAGCATGTTAACGACAATGAGAGCAATACTGACATCCCATTTTCATCCCTTGATGAGGTTTTGTATTTATTGAACGTTACTTTCAACTACCAGAGGTAATGCTTTGCTTAAATTGAAAAATATTTCACTTTCTCTCTTTAATATAAAGCAAATTCTAACCTTAATTTGCAATAGTCTCTTATTTCTCCATTTTAGGTTGACTATTTCTCCTTACTATCTTAAAAATAGTAACTGCTTATGTTACACATGTCTAAACTATTATTTCTAAGTTACTCTTTGGCATACGACCTTATATAATGCTAAAGATGCTTATATAATGCTGAAGATAAATCGTTTGGGGTACTTTTGTCCCAGGCCTTCTTTCTGAATGAGTCCAATATCTGATCTTGCTTCTTGTCCAGCCAGCACGTGAGCATTCACCAATCTATTTCATCAGTCAGTCAGTCAATGTTATAAAATGTGAAGAGGCACAAATTCAATCAAGAATGTGTGAAAAGGAACGTGTTTTATCGGCCATTATGCTGCTACATCTTTTATAAAAATCGTTACATCTCTCCATCATTTTCTTCGCTCCTTGTGATATCAGCTTCTAAATCACCGCCATCATCATCATAAATATGTATTGCTGTTTAGTAATTCTCTTAACATTGCACTAAACTTTTCTTTTCTTTGCGGAAATTCTAACATTTTTAAGTATATAAGAAACCTTCTTTTTCTTTATAAATGTTCTTAAATTAATGAAAATATAAATTTTCCCCACGCATTTCTATTAATCATGACTATTTCTTTTTCGTATACGAAAACGGTAATACAGTTCTTCATAAATAGTAACACTGATTAAACTATTGCCAAAAGAAATGTTTTAAAAATATGAATATGGCTATTCATATGCAATAAATGTCCTCACATATCTATAATAACCGCACAATTTACAACAGTCTCACATTTTTTTTTATTTAATATAAACTAGTGTCTTTAAATCAATAGAAACGCATTTCAGCTTTAGTTATTAAAAGTAGGAAGTAGTTGGAAAATTATCTTAACTTAATACCCATTTCTGGTTAGTAAAAGTTTACGACAAATGGATAAACTGCAGAGCAATCATTATTCTTGAGAGCGCTTCAGGCGAGACAAAGAAGTTGTCGAGTGCATTTGAATGAATTGAGATGGTAACCTGGGGCTGAAGTAGTCTATGATAATTTTGACGTCGACTAAAGACCAAATCTCTGCAAATTATGAGAAGGGTGTCTCAAATTTAATGTGATGGAAAAAAAGAGTTTTCTTTGTAAAGCTAGTTTTCTCAGTAACACAGTTGAATAAAAATTAACTCACAGAAACTTTTTATATTGGAAAGGGATGCATCTTTTTCTTTTTAAATTTTAAGCACTGTAATGGGCTATATTGTCTTTACACTGCATTAATATGTACTTTTTTTGATACAATAACATTTTTAATTTATTGAACATATATCAGGAATTTTATACCACAATTCTGAAAAGAGCTACATCACCCGTAACAGGTCAAAGTATCCGTATCTCTTACTGTTTCGTGTTTAATTAAATTTTTCAGCTGAAGACCTGCAATAAAGTCCTAAATATTTACTTCATTAGTTATTATTTATTTTTACTTTAATTCACATGACAGTGTACTTCATTTACAGAACTAAATTTGGACTCTTCAGTTTGCTCCAAAGGAAAGTGTATACCGTTTGGCCTCGAAAAGGTTTTCCGAAATTTTAATAAATTAAAACTAAAAAGATTAAATTTTAACATTTGTCAAAAGTTTACATTTTTTATAAATAACAAAAATATACTGGTGTAGTCAATAAATAAATTTTTTATATCAAACTATCACGAATATTTATCTAAAATTTAATTGCTGCATCAATTCTGTTTATTAACAGAGTATTTAATTTTTACTTCTATTTAAGAAAAAAGGGGAACTGACTTGAAAAATAGTGTTATTTGAGCCTGAAAGTAAAAATAATGCTTTCATAAGAATATAAAAATACACACGATTTTTAAGATGCAATAATTATGTTTGCGTTCTGTTATGCCATGTTTGTGATAAATGTTATTATGTTCAAAGAATCTTTTTGATTATTTTGTTCAATGAAACTGTTTCAATAGCTTGTCTTAGCTCATGCAGCTGGATTATTATACAGTCATGCAGCTGGATTTTCGGTTATCCGACTTACTCTCGGTTATCTGACACTAATGTTCAATCCTATTTATGCAGGATGATTGAAATTCTACTATGCAATGATTTTTGTTTCATTCACAGTCAGAAACAGAACTGATGCAGCAGTGACTATGATAATACAATTTACTCCTTAATTTCTGCAAGAATACATTATTCTAATAATAAATTTTTACTTTTACTACTGTATTTTTGCAATATTATCATTCAAAAGATAATGTTCACTGTTTGTTTAATTTATTTTTCAAGCAATGTACTGACATGTTACAAATATTGAGGACATCAATACGTTTATTCAATTTAAAATATTCCAGATAGTTTTATTAATTAGTTTCCTACGAAATATTATCGCTACTTATCTATTTTAAACAAAATTAAGCTATTAGCAACAGAATACCATTCACAACCAGAGAGAAGTTTTGAATAAAATTTATGTAAGGATCTTATCAGAGCACACTTTTATTTAACAATTTAAAAGCAAAACATTTTTAGGATTTAATTGAATTGACAGAATGAAAATAAAATACTCTGTAGGTCGTACAGTTCTGAGTGTAATTTAAATGCAAAGATTACAGGGATGCAGGTAAATTAATCGTATTATTCTTTTGAATTAATTCAAAGCATGTAAGTAGTGAAATTCTTTATCAAATATCGCAAATATATTATTACAAATTGTTTCCAAACTCTTGAAATTTATAAGTTTTTTTTTTTTTTTTTTTCTTGTAGAATTTCATTTTAACGTTTACTTGGCATGAAACACTTAAAATTTTAATTGGTTTCGAAATGTTTAAAATTTGTTCTGTATAACAATCGAAGACTATAATTTTTAAAAAGATATATCACCGCTATTGTTATATCAGATTTCGTAACTAAATAATATAAAAGCATTTTTCCTACTAAGAAGTTTCTGTTTCCTTGTGCATTAACGTGATCTGGAATAATGTTATTCGAAATCATTAAAAATGCAAATGCAACGATGGACAAATTACTTTTCTTAAGAGCTTTCAGAATATAATTTAATAATTAAAAATAAAGTTTTCTCATTTAATTTGCAGTGAAGGATTAATATTTGGTGGCTTTTACCCTGCTTTTGGCGGCTCTCAGGAATGCCAGTATTTGGCAAAAGTTCACTGACGATCATTGACTGCATCTCTTTTAACAAAATGCCTTAAAGAAAGTTTATTTTACGCAGGTATAAGCTTAATAAGTCCTGATTTCTTTTAACGAAAAGAAAAGTACAAGGTGATCTTTTTTAAAGTGACAGTGTTTGGAGCGCCCTGTAGCGCGATCTAATAGCTGAAATGGCACCAAACTTGGTATTTAGACTAATCAAGACATGGGACATCAAGACATACAATCGTACAGTTAAATTATTAATGTTTATTTACTACATTAACTTCCCCGGTGAGGAATTAGACCACATTCAATGTGAGCATCGTTCTCAGAAATAACACCGTGCGTTCTGTGCACAACGTTCTCCATAGCCGTATGTAACATATCACGAGGAATATTCCGCACTGTCTTTGTTATGCTGTCCTTTAGAATAGACAAATTTGATACTCCACCAACATAAACTTAAGATTTCAAATAACCCCAGAGCCAAAAATCGCCTGGCGTGAGGTCAGGGGAACAAGGCGTGAGGTCAGGGTAGCTGCGAATGCATTACATTGTTTCATGTAATACAGCTTCACCAGTAACGCACATTCCGGTAACGTGAGAGGCATGTCCACTGGAGATCGTTTACTTCAGCTGAGATTATTTGTCGGAGCTGTCTACTACTGTCTTGTATAGCTCCTATTACTGGCGCTGTCATCGCACAACATTTGCATTTTCCTTTGATACCCGTGTTTAATGCTAACTCTCGTTATTGTAAGCTACAGCAGCGACACAAAATAGCCTAGCGGCGATTTTTTGAACTAGAATTTTGTTTCACGGAATCCTTTTTCCCATGTCTTGATTAGTCAAAATACCGAGTTTGGTGCCATTTCAGTTATTAGATCGCGCTACAGGGCGCTCCAAACACTGTCACTTTAAAAAAGATCACCCTGTATTTATTAATAAAGTTGTTTATTCAAGGCTATTACAAAAGGGGAGTGGTAGTGTATTTTCTGTTGCGAAGCCTTAGAGGTTATACTCTCGATATATATATATCGCCCATATACACAGATTTGGAAACACATATATTGTCATGTTTCATCGCAGTATTATTCACTTTGCTGTTTTTTTTTTTTTTTTTTTTTTTTTTCGTAAATTATTCAAACTTTCTATTCCTTGTAAAAATGGTAAAAATGGTCATGTATACAGGAAAGAGTTTTATTTTGTCATTTAACTCAGGTTTTGTAACAACTGAAATTTGTATGGAATGAATTTTAAAGCATTCTTAAAATGTTCAAAACTATAGGTTCTGAATCTATCATTTTTTTCAACTATAAGATCTGCTGAATCTGAAGTTTAAAATTTAGCCATGATGTTGATTATCTCAGAATTTGTCAAAAGACTCGCAAACAAATTCAGACCATTCTTCAGATGCACGAAGACGCTGGCGAATTTTCCCTTTGCGCCTGAATTTTGCCTTCGAATAATCATATTTTAAAATTTCTTGAATCAATGTAATTTCTGAAGCATAAAACTGCTCTCTGTAGTACTGAAGTGCTCATTTTGCCTAATGAAGAGTAGAGATGTGCCATCTGTTAAGAAACTGGTTCAAAAAACAGATACACATTCCTGCGCATGAGTGTGGATTCTTCTAAAAGGTGTGGTAGCTCTTTTGGAAATAATCAACCATGAAATTTAATAGAAGTGTTCGAGGGAAGTTCTAGGGCCAATTTAAGGGAGAAAAAATTTGTGTCCTCCCATGTTGAATGTGAGTTTTATCATTTCCCAACTTTTCGAAAAATTATTATTCCAGAATTTTATTATTACCGAAATGTATAAAGGAGGCTTTAGGTAATTTCAAAACTATAACTGAAAAATATCAGTCTGTAGAGTTCGAGATTTGATTCAATCTATTCTTCTCATCCCACTGCTTATTATTTGATTCTTTCTGCTCTTCACTCCATTCTCACTAACTGTTGTTGATTCACACCTAATTCCAATATTTTCATCAAGTTTATCGTTAGTGAGTGCTGAGTCATAAAAGAAATTATTCAGGTCAGTGAGAGAAAAGTTTTCAATTGATACAATGAAAACGTGGTTTTACCCGTCCCTAGTGTAGACATATAGTGATAAACTAAATTTCAGCACAAGAAGTTAAAAAGCTTCTTATCTGCGTGTGCATATCCTTTCATGTTTCATAGGTATATATTTCCAGCCATAAATAATTAAAATTGCATGCATCTTTTGTTATTACTCTGCATTGTGAAATACCATGTGTTTAGATTTATATAACGTGCAACCAAGTTAAACCCTGCTGATTTATTATGCCTTTGAATTACTTTTTTTTAAAAAGATTGTGCATTATAAATTAATCTTTCGGAAAAATATTGCCCAAAAAGAATAAAATAATTTTTTGTTTATATTATTCCTTTACTGTAAATGCAATAAAAATATTATTGTAGAATAAATACTACTAAAATATGTAAATGCAATAAAAATATTATTGTAGAATAAATACTACTAAAATATGTAAATGCAATAAAAATATTATTGTAGAAAAAATTCCATTAAAACATATGGTATACAATAAAAATATATAAAAACAATAATAAAATATATTCACTGAAATAAAAAAATGAATACAAATGCCGAAATAAAGACAGTGTTAAATTGATCTTACTCACTAACTTCAGAAAATTTCTGTGTCTACAATTAATAACCTTTAAACTAATTCAGGATTGTTTCGGAGAGCATAAATTGCTATTTCAAATTTCATGTATCATCCCTTCCCATCTGCAGCAAAATTAGGTCCCTGATCTTGAACCTTGTCTTCTATATATAGGGTATATATATGTGAAATAATTTGTATTAGATAATAGTAATATTCTCAAAGTCTGGATTTAAAATTTCAAAATAATTATTGAGCAAAAAGAAATTTTACTGCTTTTAATAATTAACATCTTAAGCGTAAAAACTTTTATAGTAAGTATTTTAGTATCATTTTGATGATTACTTTTTATCTAACTCAAAAATTATAATTATCTTGAAATATTCTAAATGATTAAAACTGTAGCTGAAAATATTTAAATAATATAACTTTTCCAGTTTGGTCAAATAATTCATTTAGATACAAGGAAAAGAATTTTCTGCCTGCACCTACTTTAATAAACGAGCTTTCGATTCAAATGAGAACGAGATTTTACGAGGAGGAAAAAACTCAATTAATTAAAGGTGGCGTACAATCAGAAACTTCAGCAGGAAATAAGAAGTTAAGAACCGGGTCACGAAAATCGAAACTGGTAATTAGGAATATCCAGAAAGGGCATTTATCTAATGACAGCTAATCGCGTTTCATTACCACTCGAAGAATTACTCGAAGAATACTTTAAATATTTTAATTTACTGATACGTGATGTATCCGCACTGAAGCATATTAAGCATTTCACTTCGTGCCTTTAAAGTTACATTAATCAAAAAAAGAATTGTTTCATAAAAAGGCATTAAAGTAATAACCTTCTCTAAAAAATTTAAATCTTCACGTGCAGAATAGGAGCAAAAGTAAAATTAATTATAAACAGGGAATGTCATCTAAAGTTACCCTCGAGCCCCCAAAATGGTGTGCTTCTTAATTTAACTGTGTCCAAATAAAACGAGAAACCTAATTAAAAATTTTTATTTAGAGTTTAATTAAATAAAACTCATAAACTAAAAAAGTAAGTGACTTTTTGATAGAAGTTCAGAAATTGCACGAGTTAAACGCAGACAAATTCGAAATTGATTTCATATAGAAAATACTGTACAAGAAGAAAGATTATCTTGCTTTAATACAGTTAATCAATTCATCAATGAATATGCGCTGAGCGAGCACATTTAGAATAAATTAAATTAATTCATTTTAAAAATCAAACTCATTCTTTTTATAACTTCCTTGTACGAAGTAAAAGAAGTATTGTGATCGTGAAAAATTTCGGGTATCGTATTTCAACGAAAATTTCCAATTTGACAGCTATCGAATGCAATTTAACGATGTTTTCTGTGTGAGATTTGTACCTAAAGACAGAATGAAGGACCTTTTTTATCCCAAAACGGATTGCAAAATGTATTTAAATATGATGAAATTATGTTGTTCTCAATGTTCCGGTGAAGGGTTTTATGCCTTTAATTAATCTGTATGCAATAGCTGTATAACTATTAATAATTTAAGAGCTGTTTAAGTACGGCTAAGCCTAATTTAACTTCCATATTGTTTACATTTGAAACTTAACAGAATAACAAAATCAGTTTTCTGCACTTTTAGTGTCTTTTTGCCGAGTGGGACCAAACGTAAACTTTCAGTTTTGTGCACTGGAACATTGCCTTCTTGCCGGCTGGCCGAATTGCTTACATTTACGTAGAACAAGGATGTCAAACTCGCGGCCCGCGGGCCGCATGCGGCCCACAACAAATATTTTTGCGGCCCGGCAAATAATAATATATAATAATAAAATAACATATCGACGAAGAAAAAAAATGAAATGTTTACTGCTAAGTAATTAACGATAATTTATTCAGTGTTGTTGGATTACTCACAGCGAGCTGACACACACACTACTTAAATTACAAATGCGTGTGAGCAGCGTGCGTTCAGCTACCTTCGGCTTTTGGGGCACACATGCACTCAGAACTTGTACGCATCCCCCGATAGCCGAATGTGGCCGAACTCATGGTCTCAGTTTTCCAATCATAGTTTTGTACGATATAATGCATGTGCACGCACTTTGCTTTATTATTAATTATTACTTAATTCATATTGTTACGGATTTCATAGTTATTTATTTATTTAGTTTTTTTTATTTAGAATTGTAATTAGATTTGCTTCATGTTGCCTTAGCAACGCAGACGATTTTTGAAAAGACAGCTGCGTTGGAAGGTTAAAAATAGAACAGCGCGTGCATTTAATACCTAATCAATTAATATTTCGTAATTGCTGTTGCCATCCACAAAAATCCAGATATTTATAGATGTTTCCAGTATATTTGAGAAATTAATTATAAAGCTTATAAAAGCCGAGAACAAACAACTCATCTCAGTAGTAGCTGTAGTTCTAGCGAACTGTTTGTTTACTTAATGCTGTGATTGATTTGTAGCAATTTCGCTGTGAGATAGAATTAGTTTCTCTGTTTTGAATTGATTTTTGCTAAACGTTTGACATTTTGTGATATTGTTAGAATATTTTTGAAGAAATATTTCAGCATTTTGATTTATCTCTTGTGGAAAGAATAAATTTTTGTTAACTTTTTAACGTTAACCGTGTTTATTCCAGCCCTTTGTATTCAGTATGTCTATATCCTAAACCAAGTGGTAGTAAAATTAAACGAAAAATCGCTGACGAACATAGAATATTCCAAGTAAAATGGGAATTAGAATATTTTTTATGTGAAATAAAAGATAAAATAATCTGCTTGATATGCAATAATACTATTAATGTACCAAAGTTATATAATATTAAACGTCATTACGAACAACACAAATCGAAATATAACAATTACGAAGGATTAATGAGAGAAGAAAAGTTGAAAGAGCTCAAGTTAGGAGTGAAAAAGCAACAGTCCATGTTAAATAAAGTACTGCAAGAAAGTGAAGCGGCGGTACATGCAAGCTACGTCTTGACCGAGTTGATAGCTGAACATTCGAAGCCTTTTACTGACGGTGATTTCATCAAGGAATGCCTAATGAAAGCTGGAGAAATTGTTTGTCCTGGAAATGTGAAGGCTTTTCAATCAATTTCATTGTCTCGAAATACAGTTGCGGAAAGAGTTACTGATTTAGCCGCGAATTTAAGTGATCAGATCAAAGCAAAATCATCTAGTTTCGAAAGTTTCTCCATTGCCTGTGACGAGAGCACGGACATTAGTGGCAAAGCTCAATTAGCAGTGTTTCTTCGTTCTTGTGACAAGAATTTTAACATTTTTGAGGAATTACTGGAACTAATACCGATGGCTGGTACTACCACATGCGACATGCGACGGGGGACGTGGGCACCACCCCTTTACCGTCAGTTAATTGGTGTAGCGCCACGTCCACCAGTATCTAGAGTTGAACCTTGAGTCTTTCAAAAGAGCAATTACATGGCCATACAAGGGCTGTTAATATTTAGTATTACATTCTTGTTTGCTGGTTAACATATTCTATGGATAACGTGATTTACAGAGTTACATACTGACTTTGTCTCTCATTTCCGACATACAATGCATATGCATTACCTGAATTACATTAATCTTACATTGCGTTGAATTACTTTTGTGTACAGTTACAGTTTTTAGCTGTACATTTCAATAAATATACCTACATTACTTGTAGATTGCATATAAATACAGTTTGCATGTACAGTTACATATGCCAATATTACATGTGCCTTACATTACATTATTTTTATATACATACATAGTCAGGCACGCCTGCTTCACATATTACTTAATTTTACCTACACTGCTTAACCTTAGGTTACATATACTTGCAGTTGCATACAGATACATGCAAATACATTCTGATTAATTTTTTAGATACAAATATTTACAAACATAATAGTCTTACAGGTTACTTACATTACATGTTATTTGGGTACTTATTGCATAATTTTCCAGTACATGAAATAGACATTCCAATATATACATTGCTTTGCGTTAGACATCCTATATCCCTTATTCATAATACAAAACATATATGTTACCCATGCATTTTTATTAGATATTTCTGCATTTATATTGCATTACATTAAATTGCATAACTTACTTATAAATAGCTTACTGATACACAAAAATATTTACATATATTACACTCCCTTACATTACTTTGCTTACAGATATATGCACTTTCATACATTCGTTATGCCAACATTATATATCGGTTCATTATATATGGTCTTACGGTATAATTTGCCGAATTTTATTTACACAGTACATGCACATTGTTAAATGCATCTGCCACAGGAGAAGATATATTTACTTGTGTTTTTGGACTTCTGCAGAAATACAATCTACCTTTGGCAAAATTAAATTCTGTAGCTACAGATGGTGCTCCATCAATGACCGGGAAAAACAAGGGCTTCGTAGCATTACTAAGAAAAAAACTTAGTGAAATTCACGGTTCAAACATTCATCATATCCATTGTATTATACATCAAGAAGTTCTATGCACGAAAGTAATAAATATGGAGAATGTTTTGTCATATATAAAAAAGTTATACATTTTATAAGATCTCGAGGTTTAAATCAGCGTCAATTCACTACTTTCTTAAGTGAGTTAGATAGTGAATATTCGGGTTTGTCCTACTATACCGAGGTACGTTGATTATCTTGCTCCAAGATTCTCAAACAATTCTGGGAATTGAAAGAAGAAATATGTCAGTTTTTAAAAACAAAAAATCAAGACGTAAGTTTGTTTTACGATCCAATATGGATAGAAGATTTATCTTTCTTGGTTGATATAACCAAACACTTAACCGATTTAAATTTATCGTTACAAGGAAAAGATCATATCATTACGAACACGTTTGACATAATTAAAGCATTCAAATGTCAACTAGTTCTTTGGGAAAAACAACTTAAAAATGAAGATTTGACGCACTTCCCGACGTGTAGCATGAACAAATCAAGTTTAGATGATACTTGTTCGTATCAAAAATACGCAGAAAAAATTGCAAATTTAACAACTGAATTTGAAACGAGGTTTAATGATTTTAGTTCCCTCAAAGACATTTTTTTGTTTTTGTTTTCTTCGATTTTCTCAATAAGTATTGACTCCGTACCTAGCCATATGCAAATGGAGGTGACCGAGATTCAATGCAACTCAAATTTGAAAGCAAAATTCATTGAAGTCGGCGTGCCTGAATTTTACAAATATTTACCAGCCAGGTTTGAAAATACTTGAAAAATAGCAAATGAAATTATTTCCATGTTTGGTAGCATTTATCGGTGCGAGCAATTATTTTCAGTCATGAAAGGTAATAAGTCTCCTATTAGAAACCGTATTAATGATGCTCACCTTGGGTCAGCGCTGAAAGTTATCACTGCAAACAAATTTCTCCCGAAATAGGAAAGATAATAGCAGAGAAGAGATGTCAAGTATCAGGACGTAAACATTAAATTTCTCTTGTTCTTTTCTATATAAATATATATATATGTTTATTATTGTATTATTCGAAATAAATCTACGTTTCTATGAATATTGATTTTTTTTTTTTTTTTTTTTTTTTTTTTGCTGCCCGCCTAAAGTTAAACCTTGTTTGTTTGGCCCAAGTGTACCTATGAGTTTGACATCCCTGGCGTAGAAACTCTAATTTCAACTGTAAAAATAGATTTTTAATTGTTTTAACTGTATTTGGTGTTTATGTTTTTCTATATTTTTCAATTATTAATGAAGATATTTTAAGATTTTATGCAATATTGCTGCGAAATGAGAACTGAATTAATTGCAAGAGAAATATATGTCTAATGAAATTCGAGGAAATAAGTTTAAATGAAATGCAGCAAAAAATGTGTATAATTTAATAGGCTGTACAAGGAAATCATGTGGTGTCCGCATGAGGTTTTTTTATTATTAAGACTAGCAGCTTCGCTGCCAGCCTTCGTCTGGCTTTTAAATGTACCGGAAAATGGCTGAAGGGAACACCAAACGTTAAATTTAAAAACTGCCTAGAATTTTACTCTGCAGAACAACTTCATAAAAAAGTTAATACTTATAAAAAATTACAATGAAATAAGCAATGTCCCTTAATACAAATATTAATTATACTAATAAATAAATTAATCAACTTCCCTTTACAAAATCTTAAGAACTCAAATGGTATAAAGGAGGTTAAAAACTTTGTTTCCTAAAAAAACACTCAAAATTTTTTAATATCTTAAAGACAGTTAAATGAGCAATAAATAGTATAAAAGAATACAAAAAATAAAATCTTCTGAAAAGCAAAGTATAATTAATGATATTTTATCTTATATTTTCAAGAGAAACAAATTACAATGGAATAAGCTATATCCTTTAATACAAATATTAATTATCCTAATTAAAAAATTAACCAACTTTCCGTTGAAGAAAGAAAATTATGCAAAACTTTTCAATATTTTACAAATCTAACATGAAAGAAATTCAAAAACCAAAAAATTCCGCGCGGAATTTTACTGTGCAGATCAACTTTATCAAAAAGAAATCAATAAAAATGTATTATGTATATAAAAAAATGACAATGAAATATGCCAGTCTCTTAAAAACAGTGACATAAGAAATACGATGAAAAATTGTCGCCAAATCCATATTTCTAAAAGAATGAAACTATTCAAAATGATGCGACTTCATCAAAAATCTGTCAACAATAATAAGAAAGGAAAATTGTTGCCAAAATCACATTTTTAAAGACGTGAGATGTGAGAAGTGTACTCGGAAGCTTCACTTAATTTTTTTTTTAAATACAAAATATTATCATTTTTCCAAAATTCTTTTTGTAAAAGTAGTCGCAAGGATAAAAGTTTAACATGTCCAAAAATCAAAGAAAAATAAACTGTACATTCTTAAAAATAAACTTTTTTTAGAAAATATCCCGTTGGAAAAGTGTTAAGCTCCCTTTGTTAAATAAGTTCGTATTTAATCGATTTATTGAAACACGAAATTTATTTTAAGTTCGTAAAATAGCTAAGTGACTATGTTTCATGACGATGTAAAAATGAATTAGAGTAAAATCTCGCTTTTCTATAGCCCATTAGGTCTCAAAATGATGCGATTTCGTCACAAAACATAAAATTTAAAAAAAAAAATCTAATTCGAATTTCGAAAAAATCGCTTCGAGGTGCACTGACTGTCCAGGTGCACCTATGTACCAAATTTCATAGTAGTGGGTCTATTAGCTTACGCGCAGCGCGAACGAAAGACACACACACACAGACCTTTTCTTTTATTATATGTACTAGTAGCTTCGCTGCCAGCCTTCGTCTGGCTTTTAAATGTAACGGAAAAATGGCTGAAGGGAAGACCAAACGTTAAATTTAAAAACTGCGTAGAATTTTACTCTGCAGAACAACTTCATAGAAAAACGTTATTACTCGTACATATAACAAAATTACAATGAAATAAGCAATATCCCTTAATACAAAAATTAATTAATCCTAATAAATAAATTAACCAACTTCCCTTTGCAAAATCTTAAGAACTCAAATGGTATAAAGGACGTTAAGAACTTTGTTTCCTAAAAAAATCGCTCAAAACTTTTCAATATCTTAAAGATAGGGAAATGAGCAACAAATAACATAAAAGAATACAAAAAACAAAAAATTCTGAAAAGCAAAGTATAATTAATGATATTTTATCTTATATTTTCAAGAGAAAAAAATTACAATGGAATAAGCTATGTCCCTTAATACAAATATTAATTATCCTAATTAAAAAATTAACCAACTTTTCGTTGAGGAAAAAAAGTCATGGAAAGCTTTTCAATATCTTACAAACAGTGAAATAAGCAAAAAATAACATGAAAGAAACTCAAAAAGCAAAAAATTCCGCGCAGAATTATACTCTTCAGATAAAAAAAAATCAATAAATATGTATTATATATATAAAAAATTACAATGAAATATGCCAATCTCTCAAAAACAGTGACATAAGAAATACGATGAAAAATTGTTACCAAATCCATATTTCTAAAAGAATGAAACTATTCAAAATGATGCGATTTCATCAAAAATCTATCAACAACAATAATACTTTTATTATGAAATATAAGTTATAAAGAGATTATGCCACGTTGAATGATGACACGTCTCAGAGTCAACCATTTGCCAGGTCATGTAGTCTACAATTAAAAGGATTTATGTATCGTGGATTGGAAACATTTCTAAATTGCATGAACAATGAGTACTCTAACAGCGTAAAGGCAAACCACATTTGAAAAATAAAAAGTCTAACCTTTTAACATCAAAAGCTTTGAAAGAGATAAAATCATCAAAAGCATTAAAATTTGTTGTTTGAAATTTTATTTAATGCTAAACTAATTGATTAAGCTAAATTTGACAAAATAATTTTATTTAAAGTATTTGAAAAACAAACTACGTAAATGAGGTTTCTTCCTTTTCATGTAATTTGAGACATCTAGAGTTTTTTTTTTTTTTTTGGACATAGAAATTTTATTTCATAAGAGGATAAGCTTCAGATGAATTTTATAATACGGTTAAAAAACAACGCAAAATCCCTTAACATTGTACTGGTTAATCTCTCGTCTCATGTAATCTTAAAATCTGAAACTACACTGCTAAGTTATTAAGAAGCACTTTGATTTATGCAAATTTTATTTTCCGGTAGTCTAGCAATCCTAAAATATATAAAAGTACTCATTGCAGGGAAAAGCTTCTTTTACGTGTAAGAAGCAATACACAAGCATTGACTCCTTATAAGCTGTTAGCACATCCCTAATTTTGTTTTCATCTGTGTGGCTTGATTTTGATTTTTCTTTCTATGATTTATGGCATATTATGGTAGACAGTGACAAATGATTTCATTTTCAACATATTTGCAGCTACTGAAAAGAAACGCATGAAAAATACGTATTCGGAATACTACAGTTTCCTCCAATGGCATGCAAAATTTTAAAATTATCGAACATAGTTGGAAAATTGGAAACCACGATGTACATTTTTGAGAATACGATAGCTGATCCAAAAAAAGCTATTATTGGAAAAATGATATTTCTACTTATGATATAGACTGGAATCTCCTAAGGGCAATAAATCACGAAATAAGAGACCTCGAAAGCCAGCTTGGAACTCCGATACACCATTGAACAACAAATTCTCGGTTTCATACGAAAGTGAGGCAATCGATAATTTTAAAAATCGGGAGAATTATTACATTGGAATAAAACATGTGCTACGAAGTTTTCCAACTGGCTGTTGCTTCCGGAGCCGTTGCTCAAACAAAACAACACCTCAACGCAGCCAAGTGTCCAAAATGACAAATTCGAAACCTTTCTTATGAAACATTCTCTAGTCGACACCGAGGAGCAACCTAAACAAGGCAGTATGAATGAATTACTCGACCCCAGACGTTCATCGAAAGCTCCAGTGAGTGCTATCGAAGATTTCAAACTCAGTTGGACTAACTAATGTATTCCAAAAAATCGTATTGCTGGTTATAAATGAAAACTGGAAGCTCAGAATGAATATGAAGTAAAAGGTTTTATCGAAAATGAGCAATAACAGGTTATCAAGTTCATGAATACGCAGGATACTGTGTACTATGTACTGTGCTTACCTTCTCCTAGAGAATTAGAGTATTAAAGTAGTCATTCGCACCATCCCTGTAGGCAATCCAAGGGTGAAAATATAAAATTGAGCTTCTAACTGAAATATCAGCTTCAAGAGAGTTTCTCAGTTTCGCAAAAGAAGAGGTGGCGAAAACAATTCCTCTCTCTTTCGTCTTAATCACACTTGAGAAATATGTGATTACATATTCTCTAAATAAATTATCCCCAGAGATAATTAAAAATAAAATATTCTTTAGTTAAAACTTCCACGTGGTATAGAAAAATCTTGTTAAATAATTAATAATTCTTTTCAGCTGATTTCAAGCGTTATGAGTTCATTCAATCCCGGTGATTGGTTTTATCGGGAATATCGGATTTGCATTAACAGTGATTTTATATTATTATTCTTATCTTATTAGATAATACTTACAAAATTGTTTTTATTCATAGTATTTAAACCGTTCTTATGAAATTTTTCCTAACTTTGAAGACTACTGCATTTAGAAGTACATGACTAAGATCAACATGTCAAAAAATGTCTGAAGTTCACCTTTTCGAACACCCTGGTTAATGCGCATGCTCCATTGTTTGGAAAATATTTACTGTTGGCAAAGCATTTTAGTGAAAACATTATGTTTTACATACTTGTAGTATTTAAGCTCTAATTAGTATGAATATCTTCCAGAAGAAATCAGCTTCATTTTAACTGAATGAATATATATATATATATATGCATTTTCTCATTTATCCTTCTTCAACCTAAGAGCTGAACACTTAACTCTAGAATGCGTTGTTTACATGGCTGACCTCATTCCTATAGCCCTTTACTATAAAGATCATTTCAACGGATCATGCTCTAGTCAAATGCTGTTACACGCCTGTTAAGCACTGTTCCCAAGTGGGATAACTGCCCGGTCGATGGAGTAAAGTATGCTTCAATAGTTGATGTGCTACTTCTCCAAGAGGAGAATATTTTCTGGTCAAGCACATTCATTTAGGCTCAGATTGCAAAATAGTTGTATTGAGTAGACTGTTGAAATTAAAATCGAATTTTAGTTAGATTTTGTAAATTATGAGTTCATGAAGATACACTACTGAGGATTATATCTCCTGTAATGAAATACACATATCATTTCCTAGAATTATCGAATAATAGCATAAATTACCTTAATAAACTATTCTACAGTTTTCATATGCTTAACTATATCTTCACAACCGGACATCAAAGAATGATTACATTTAAAACTTTAAAATATTATGCTGTTTTTAATAAATGTGAGTAACATAAATTACAACTTGTAAACAGTTATATATATCTAGTCAACAATTTAAATTTCGATTTTTGATTTGTCTATAGCGAATTATCCTTTTAGTCATAGCACCATTTAGATGTACACTAGTACATCTAAATGTACAATCTCTACACTTTAAATCTCTACAATTTATTCTTAATTTTTCTTAGGTTCACAAGTTAAATTTCAAAAATACTATCGTTTTAGTGAACAAAATTCAGTTCCAATGTAGCTATGCGCACAATAACAACAGAAAACTAAACTAACAGATTTTTACAGCATGTAATTCTTTTTCTTCTATCTAAATAAAGTACTCTCACTTATATTACTTAAACCTAGTAATATAAGTAAATATAATCTCACGAAAGAGATAAAAAACTGCTGCACTCTGGTTTCACCTCTCTGAAATGAACAACTATTAAACTCCTTGCCGTTATGGATCTTGGACGCATTTGCTTGCTCAGAGTACCTCTCTACGGATCTGATATGCTTAAACCGTTTCCATTAGTTGCGTCCTACGACTTCAAGTCTCCAGTACTCTGTACTAAAGTCTGCCTTTCATTCAGTCTTGCGACGAGTATCCACCTTATTCTATCATCCAAACGTTGGTAATTACTCAATGTAACTCTCTGCTTTAGAATTTCATTAAATGTAGCTTCCCCCGCCAAAACAAGTGGCAAACGAAAGGTTAACAAACTTTACCCTAAATATCCTGCCCCCATGTATGTGTACACTTGTGTATTCGACACAAGAAGTTTTCATTTTTTAGAAGTATAATATGAGTAGCTATCATCAATAGAATGCAATTATTTTTTAAATTTTGAAAGTTGCTTTCATAAATATTTCTTTCAATGGTAAACCTGCAACATTTTCACCTATCATCTGAAGGTAACATATTTTGTATATGCACTGTCTTATTATAATGTTCTGTATATATTAGCTTCCTTCTATTGCATAAAAAATGTTGAGAAAATAGTTGACGTATAAGTTAATATAAGAGTTTGAGTTAAAAGTAATTTACAGTTGTTTATAAATAACATAAAAATAAAAACCGAAAATTCCGACTTGACCTAGTTTCCTTGGCTTAACTTTGATCGAAATCGTATTTATTTTTTTCTTTTCTACCTCAACTGCAAGTAAAGGACAGAAACTTCGTTTTATCCATAGCTTCTTTTTTTATCACGTGCTTTGAGATGTTCTAACAAATCCGTATTTCTCAACATCTTCAAAGCCGTAAAAATCACAGATCATAACAAACTTCGAAAAAAGTTAAATCTAAAATTCGTTTGGAAGAATTATTTTGAAAACATAGTTTTCGTTGAGGCGTCCTCTGAAGTGATAAAATACGCGCTTGTAGTACATTCCCAAGAAATCTCAAACTATAAGAGTTTCCATTAAATATAAAACTGGTCAATTAGCTAATACGTTGCATCAGTAGAAATTAGAAAGAACATTTTCGGTACTAAAACAAGAGGATTAAAATAAAATTTAAATCGAAAACTTTTGTTTTGGAAATGGACATTATATTTTAAATTATGTTCTTCCGATCGTTTACAGTAAGCGAATTTCCTAGCTGCATATTTTTCTCCCAACCTTGAGAGGGCCTTTCCACATTGGGTCACTAGATTTGAAATATTTACCTCTAAGAGTCAACTCTGAAACTGCTTATTTATGAAAATGTTGCCTCTGATTTCTAATCGGAAGAAAGAAGTGTGTTTAATTTTACTTGCGAAAGAATTAAAATTACAATGATGAGATTTCAATATTGATTAATACTCTTCAGAAAGAATACGAATATACTCGTATATCACATATTCCGCAGAACTGAAAATGAATTTCTGTTTTCCCTTCTCAAGAAGCATTACGGAAGTGAATTTTGTAGCTGAACCCCAAAATGATTCATTTATAAGCCCCTTCTTTGGTTGCGATATCAAGGTGCACTTAGAAATTCGCTTACGAGAATTAATTTAAATGATTAATAATAGAAACAAAATATTTTTCAGAAAAGATTGCAAGACAGTTAAATAAAAGAAAAACATTTAAAAATCAGGTTAATAATTAAGAACGTCAAATTACTGAGTTACGTTTCATGAATTTAAAGTGGCATTCCGACTTCCTGTGTATTTGTATGCACATTAAGTCCATACACTTGTATATTTTGACATAATTCTTTGGTCTGAAAGATAAGCGCGGTTTAAAATTTGATAAAAATTATGTGATGAAGAAAAGAATGCGTAGAAAAATGTCCAAAACGAAAAAGGTTAATGTTTCACAAGTTTTTATATGAAATCTGAAATCAAGCAAATAATATATTACTTTAATCATATAAAGCTGTTTTTTGCATATAATCACTAATTAATCATTCTTGATTATGATTTGCTAGCTTTACGATCATTTAGGGGTACTTTAAAAGAGAAATGTGAAACATCGAAACTTTATGAGATTGTTTTATAATTAATCATTTACATTACATTTTGATGGAAGCATTCAATCTCATTATTATTCTAGTCAAAGAGTGGATCCTTATCTGATTCATAATAATCGCTTGATGGTTTTGCAAGCTCAGTAGTTCTCCGAGCTCATGGAATGTCTGCGTTTAAAATAAAGATAAATTATGCTCATATGCAAATGAATATAGCATGTAAACAACAGATAATTTTGCGACTTTTGATCAATTGTTGAGTTCCAGATCCTTTTGTATTATTATGATTATAATAGAGAAGTTTAAAGGTGCATCCGATAAGCATCTTTAATTTAATTTTATTAATCTGTTACTCAATATATACCATTCCCACAAAATTCCTTATCGGGCCTTCATTTTTTGCAGCCGTTGCTCGAATACATATACTCTTATTTACTGAAATATTTTAAATCATGTTAATGTTCCTATTTTAGCATCTGTAAGTTTTAAGAAATAATGTTTGTAAACTTCACGAATTTTTAACTTTTTATATGTTCCTTCGGGGCCTAGGAAACTTTTGCATTCATTATAAAAAATGAAACACAAGGCGTTTGACTCCTCTGACTCAAAAAATTGGCAGTGATATTTGATATTAAAATCGGGAATTATATTCAGATCCCGTACACAAACTAAAAACCAAAATGTACGTAACTAAAAATAAAGTATCATCTAGAAGAGGTTTCTGATAATAAGGCATTACGTGACGATAATTCCAATGTAGATAAATATTAAAAATATTGATCAGTACAACTTTATCAAAATAGAGATCTTAGTCATAGAATCTTATAGAATTTGTAACCTAATAATCACACGCAAGCTTTAATATTAGCAGATAATCAACTTTTAATATTAAATGTATTAATTAAAAATGAAAAATACTCGTATTTTAAGGATTTTTAAGATTACGTATTATAATTCTAAATTATAAAACTTTATGAGAATATTAACAACGTATTGAAAATTCTTTCGGCATACCAAAGGTAATAAAATTATAAATACAGACCCTAGTAGATCACGAAATTGCATTTAAAATGCTAAAATTAACATCGAATAATTATAATTTATTTATAGTTTACACATGAATGTAAGTTCAAAAGAATATAAAATACTAAAACTTTTGGTCTTAAATACATGGGTCAATTTTTGTTGCACTGCGTTAAACTTTTTTTCTTTGATTTTTTATAACGAGTACAAAATTTTTCTTCACTGCAGGAATGTATAAAACGTTAGATTCTGTATTTTATATGAAATAATCTTTTATTTAAAAAACTCGAAAACATAAACCTTTTAGTCAGTAAAACAATTTTTCTAATATGAAATGTACGTTTACGGCTAAGAATTGCAAAAATAAGTAAGTAAAAATAAGTAAGTAAGTGCAAAAATAAGCACTTTTGCAGACATAAAGTAAGTAAGAACTTAATAAGATAAGTAAGACATAAGTAAGAACTTTTGCAGACATAGTGTATAATTGAAGAAACTTCAGTGTTTATAGGTGTGACTTATGTATTTTGCACCATATTTAATAATTTTCAGTACAGCACTGTAAGTATTCAACGGAAGCAGAACAATGATCCTTGAATCCTACAATCCTATTAAAGTAGAACTAAATATTCAACAGAAATTAGAATTAAAATAGCAATGAGAGGTTAATGTTTTGTGTTCCAAACAAAAGAGAAGCTGCAGCAAGTTTTGGGAAGTTGTTTTGATATACTCAAAAGAAGATTAAAACTGAAGCTATGATTTTTTTTAAATACAAGAATATTTAGAACTCAAACGAAGCATTGTTAAATGTTATAAAAAGGCCTCTAAAGAAAATAAAGCTCCTTGACCATATAAGAATCATAACTAATGCTGTATTTTCAATATCATTATGGTGTAGTCAAAACTTTTATGCTTTTGGAAAATACTATAATTTGATGATTTTGAAAGAAAAATGGAAAGCTTATTCATTTATATTATTACGGCAAACGCACTATTTTTATTTATAAATGTATACGTTCGTACTCATTTACTTTATAGCACTTTCGTTTTGTTTACTATACTAATTACTTTATAGCACTTTAAGTTTGATCATTACTTTATAGCACTTTAGTTTTATGTTTTTGACTTCTCACTTGTATAACGTGATGACTAAAATGCATGAAAAGGTTTTTGTAGTTCACTTGCGTATGCGTAAGTGCTCATTAATGATCCTTTTTTCTAATTGCAAATTCTTCACTTTCAGTATAATGCAGAAAAGCTTATAACAAACTTTTAATTCTGGCATCCGTTTCCGCTTTATAACGAGAGAATGCAGCTTTTTTCTTGAAAAATAATAATGAGCAAAATCTATAAAATCGACTTGCTTTATGTGTCCTTTCTTAATGCAAGTGGTTATCATATCCATCTGGGATTATAAGACCCTTGATTCGAATCTTTGCCAGGAAATTGTTGATTTTTCATACACTGATAAGCTTAATAATTCTGTATTAATATAATCTCTTACTCTTTCAGCTTTGTTTTTAAATAAAAACCGTCTCTATATTTTAAGGCAGAAAATAAACGTTGCATTTACTTTGCTTCTGAAGACGCTTCTCATCTTTACAATTAAATTTATTTAGAATAATACATACAATGGATTGCACACTAAAATTCACGCGCAGATCAAATATTTATTATTATTTTTATAGACTTCTTTCTGAATATTTATGTTCTTTTTATCTGTTGCATTTTATCTTATGACAACCTTATTGCAGGAATGACCAGTGAAGTCACACGAAAACGGTGACGGATGGAGCATCTGACAGATGAAGAGGAAGGGGGCGGTGACTGTGAAGATGGACACTGTCCGCTACAAGAAGAAGCGCAGCTGCTGCCCCAGCAAAGGGCACACGGGAAACTCACTCAAGAGGAGAAGAAATTCCTGCTCTCCGTCGAAAGGGGAGATGTCGCTACTGTCAGGAGGTGAACACATGTTTTTTATTACTATGGAATTTTCGAAACAAAATCTTGAATCCTGATGCGACAAAAGAAGTGATATGCGAATAAATATACTTGAATCAAACATCAAACCTGAGGAAACTAAGAAGTAGCAGGTTTTTAAACATTTTAGGATCTGAATAAGAAATACAAAATTTAATTGTTTTTAGCAGTTATGCAACCTGAAACATTAAATATATGTAAAGGTAACAAATTGTATTCATCAGATATTCTCTTTTTTTTTCTTTTCTTTTATTATTTATTCAATAGGTAGTATTACTATTTTATTTAAATGAAAATAAAAATTTTAAATAGAAACCAATTACTCAGATGATCACACAATTATATTCTTCTGCCCATAACAAAGTAACAGAAAAATGTGTTATCTGGGCATAAAATACATTAAACTGCTCCATTTAAGAATATTACATTTTTGTGGGAGGATTTAGATGCTCTTTTCCTATAGATGTGTATATTTCGAACATCATATTGTGTTAGCATCGTACTCAATATCAGCATTGTTAAACTGAGTTTTTAAGATTGAGATGACTGTATTATTTTCCAATTTATCTCATGGAACGTATACTATATATTATTTATTATTCCATATAAATATTATTAGAATATTTTAATAATAACCATTCTTGTCGCTGGCTTATTAATTTATGGTATCTTTTAACAGTCTTAATTTCTAGATGCGGGGAAAAAAGTCATAGTATAAAATAAGCAGCAACGAAAGGCAGATTTTAAATTAAAATGAGTAAATGAATAAATTTGGCTTATATACTAGTTTTAGCTTCTATGATAGTTTTCACTCATGATTCACTTCTATGATAGTCCTTTAAAAATAAATAACAGCCTGTTTAATTTCAACAGTGATTTATTACAATTTCATAACATTTGAATAATCTGTGTTCCTTTCCGTGTTTTATGTTTTAAAGTAATTTAGATAATACTTCAAATTTAGGGCTATATTGTGAGCTTTAATAATTATTTCTATACTTATGATTAATAAAAGCAAAACTTTGCAATGAGTTGAGGAAAAGCAAAGGGAAAAATTAATTTATTTAAAATCCTGTTCTTTGTAAATTCTTTGTGAAATTGCCTGTCCTCTAGTCAGAAGCTAATGTTTTCCAAGGTTGTTTTCCCAGTGTGAGGTGAAATAAAGATTTTGAGAAGGCAAACAGCATTTTGCCTCACCTGGCTGCTGTCAGCAGATCGATAGCATATAGTCAGCTACAGAGTCGGATATTTTGGCAGAGATATAAGAATGCTCTTGACAGAGCCGTTACTATCCTCTTGACAGAGATGAAATCTCTCTTTCTCTCTAACTCCTCTATAACTGAGCTCATGATTCTTGTTCCAGAATTACTGAGCGATTCGGAATGGTTTCGTGGACTAGATTCGCATTTGATCTAAACTTTCAAAGAAGCTCTTGACTGGCGTTCCGTTTTAATATTCCCAACCCTAGGAAAAGTTGTTCGAGAATTCATAGGCTCCGATTTGCAATATGTTCCGTTCCCATCTACATCGGCAGAGATGAATAACATTAAATGTACAATTAGATGCATGGTAACTTTGGCGAGAAATTTCCATGCTTGAGTCTTTCTCAATAATGGTTATTTCAAAATAATATTCTCCATACAGACCATGAAATGAAACGAAGAGTTGGAAACTGTACGTGAGTGTAGGTTAAGCTCACCTTTTCCGAGAATTTGTCGTGTGGCCCTGAGAAATAGCTAAAAACTTTATAGTAAACCTATAATATCAGTCTTTATTGTATGCATGTACTCAAAATCTTCTTTCAATCCAATTATTTATGATCAAATATTTTTATTATTTAAATATAAGAGGGTTTATGCGACGCATAAAATTGTGTATACAAATGTAGATTATTGGGTATAAAAAGAAAAGTAGTTGCTAATATCTCAATTTAATTGCAGATTAATTCTTCTTCAATACATAACATGACAAAAATCTTACAATGAATTTGCATCAATAATCTTGAAAGTGTGTTTTACATCTTTAATATAACCTTTATATCTCCATAACATTTAGAAGAGTTTATCAGGTACATATCAACTTAAGATTTAAAATGCTTACTAAATAAAGAAAATATTTCTTTGTCAGATTTCATGTTTCATAAATATAGAATAATATTGTAGGGCTAACATTTTTGTATTAACTCATCGCAAAGTAATATTTTGGAAGAAGACGCCAAATGGTGTTTCAGGGTATTAAAGTAAATGTTAGTTAGGTTTGCTTTATGTGGTTACGGCAAAGCCTCGAGGGCTATCTTCCTAAGGGAAAGGATGCCTTCATAGAGGACTTTCTAAGGGAAACTGGCTCGTATACATGTTACACTTAAAGAAAACCATGAAAACGCCCATGCAGCGAGCCCGTTCACAGGATTCCAGCCTTGGACCAAACTACCAGTGTTCAGCGACTTTACCGCTGGGTCGCTGGTGGGAAAATGTTAGTTAGAATGTTTTGATGCATGATACCAGTCGCTAAAATAGTAATCTAATTATAAATCAGTAATTATTTACTGAACATTCTTAAATAAATACGAATAGGAATACTATAAAACATAATTATTCATGCTCGTATTATGCGCATAATATCAAGGCATCGAAAGAAAGGCAGTTATGCAATCAACATCATCACTATGAGCATTGATAATAAATGCAGTAATGCATACAAGAAAGGTCAAAAACCTAAAAATATAGTTCCACAATTTTAGAAACTGTGGTAAAACATCTGACTAAATAATTACATTCATGTGTCAAAATATTTAATTCATCATAAGGTTTTCATAATTCATTTCCTGCAAACAGTTAAGTGATTCTTAATTTTCATCAAAATTTCGCAGCGTAATCATCAATTAAATAAATTTTAATATTAAATGGAACTGAACTAATTGTATAATTCATCGTGGGTCCAATTGTGGAAAATGAGGACTCAAGGAGGCCGAACGGTAATAGAACTGAACATTAGTAGTTCGGTTCATGGAGAGAATTCAGTTGAACGGGATGGCTGCAGGGGCGTTTTCGTGGTTTTACCCGTGTGTACTATGTATACAAGGCAATGCCATTAAAAAGTCATCCGCGAAGGTATTCCTCCCTTTAGGCAGATATCCCTCGTGTGCTTTGCAATAATCAAACAAACAAAACCAAAACTAAACTTAGGATTCAATGAACTAAAAAATTATTCAATCAATATAACCTAAATAAATTATCTTAAAGAAAGGATGAATTTAGAGAGTTAGTCGCATTGTGGTTTTATTAACCTTTTTTTAGAGATAGAGTCACGTTTCGATAATGTAAGGCAATAAACATCATCCCAATAATTTTAAAGCCACAATTTCAATCAATTAGCAGACATCAAAATTGTCAAAATTTCTCTTCCGAACGATGGGGAGGATCTGCCAGTCTCTTGTCAATTATTAAATCTGAAATGTTGACGCACACTTCAGAGAGTGTAAATTTCTTTTACATGTTCCATTAGCGAATTGAAGGCTAAGTAATTGACAGGAAGTCGAAAATAGGCTGATTTCAAGCAATTTATTTAAATGAGATTTTCCAGTAAAAATAGAGTTACTGCTTTTTTCAACCTAATAATTTCAAAACTCGGTTATTTTTAGAAAATCATTCAAAGTATTTTATAATTCATTTTTAAAATTCACCTTTCATTATTGACTTTAACGTTAAGAAAATTCTATTTGGTTTATAACGAAAGTGCATTTAGTATATTTAATTTCCAGGCAAAATAACAACAAAACCATTTTTAAGGTTCCTGTATGCTAAATTTAATGCATAAAACTGTACTACTCATCAAAACTAAAAGATATTGACAGAAATATAACTTAACTGTTACTTATATTGAATCATGATTAAAAAAAATAGCGCAAAAGCATTATTTAACATAAATTTTCGTGTAAGTCAGTTGATTATTTGCAAAATATGGAGTTTAAAATCACATTTACATAAATTTAAAAATGATGATAAAATTATTTCCTTTTACATCGCTGAAATCTTTCCTTAATTTGGTGTATGGTTACCTCTGACGGAAATACAAAACTTAAATTTTAATTTCACAGAATTTAGATTTGGTCATGTTTAACAGAATTGTACGCCATTCTTCTGAAAAATCACATTTCACGTCCTGCAAGATCTGTAAAGGCAATTATTTCTTTGCGATTCCGCGGCTAATCGAATGCAAAATATGCTCAATCGAGCTTAATTTTCGCGAGTATGGCAGCCAGTCCATCTTATTTACATCTTTCCTTTATCTTAGTGGTAGCTTTAATTTCAAAGTATTCGTATACTAGAGATACTAAATTTGGACGAGCATTATCATCCATTAGCAAAACATCTGCCTCAAGAGTACCCCTTAATGCCCTAAAGATCTCAGTGTATCTATCTAGGTTTTAAGATCACCACATATCTGTCACCAGTTACAGAGAGCTTCCATCAATGACATACATTTCAGGGCACTCTGATTTCAGGGTACATCTAATTACTGTCACAACTATATCTAATTAACAAAGTTTTGTTTATTCAACTACGATTTTACTATATATCTGATGTTTATATTTTTAACATTTTGAATCTTAAACTAAATGTGGAATTGCTTTCCAAAAGATTTATTAAATCTGAGTTTAAAAAGCCGACAGAAAGAAAAAGGCGCCAACTCAATAATTTTAGGATATATAAATATTAAAGTCCAGTTTCGAAGTCTGGTTTCATCTCGAAGTAGCTGACCACTTCTAGCATTAGCCAGTTAATGGGGCCCACGTTTGATAGACTATAAATTATTCGTAAAGCACTGGCTTCATGTTTCAACAGTCTACATTTTCCGTCGCTTTTCTTCCATGCAATTCATTGAATGTTTCCTGGCCACGTATTTTCAGTCTCCTAATTTTCCGTCTACCATTTTTTTACTGCCTTCCTCTTTCCCATGATATTTGCCTCCAATGTTCTGAATTTGACAGTTGAATTCTAATTTTGTTACTAATAAATATTAAGAAAGGATCCTGCTTTGTAGGGTGACAATTTCCTTTCAATTACTTGAGATTAGTTTGGGGAAGATTAAATAAAACACGTGACATGATCTGTACTTTTCTTCCGTAAGATAACATTTTAGGAACCACCTTTCCCACCACTTGTTTCTTAAAATAAGATGTAATATCCTCATTCTATTATTACATTACCTGCGATATAAATGAATAGAAAAATAGAATGTTTTATATGTAATATTTATGTATTAAAATTCATTAAGTTTTTAGTTTATTACCAAGTTGGAATAAAGCCTTTTTCAGAAAGGTTTCCTTTCACGTTTTCATCCTACTAAAGATCAATACACATTTAGATTTATCCTGTTTGGCATTACCCTTTCATAGATATTTTTATCAGCAGAAAACCTGCCGGCATATATCTGTAATTGCATCCTTTCCTGTCACCTTTGTTCTAGTTTTAATCAATCTCTTCCTTTTGTATCAAGCTACCAGCAAGAATGTACCTACAGCGGAAGTAATTCAATTACGTACATCCATGCTGAATTATTTTTACTACTTATAGTAAAAATATGCATTTATACTCGAGTCTAAGAAACTCTAGTCTAACTATGTAAAGGAAAGGTAAAAGACGACATCTGCTCTCAATCTATGGGGCAGTTTCCTTCCAATTTAATTGGCGAGACATCTGGCGTCGATAAAACACCGAAGTCATACCAAAGGAAATAGCAATGCGTTAACATCTTCAGCCTCTCGGGGCCGTTTCTGCTGGAAACATAACAGGGCACCTTATTTGGCTCTTTCATAGACGAGAGAAATGTGCAAAGAGTTTATGAGAACGCGGATCATTGAGGGAAAAGAGGCAGTATATAAGAGGTTCAGAAATTTATTGGGGCGCAGTTGGTGTTTAAAATTTGCATAAATAGATCTCTTAAACTTCCGCGTCTTCTATTTGATCTGAGAAATAAACTGCTGCAAATGTACCATTCGTTTAATAGAATTTCTAAGATATTGCATTTGGTACGTTTGAGTTCTTAGAACGCATTTATAATGAAAACTATGTTGCCTTGAAATTAAATCACATAAACTCGAACTAGTATTTTTAAAATAACATTTTATTTTAAAATTAGGCAAAAAAGCAACGTTAGTCTGACGTAGATTTTGAATAAAAGCGTAGTATTTAGCTCAGTGACCCAATACATTTTGACTAGAAAGTTACTTTTATCAACTTAAAAGTGATAAAATATTCATATACATTCTTGTTATCAAAACTGAAACAAGCTGAGAGTAGCAGCCGATCAATGTGAAATTAGTATAATAGATACAACATGGTATAACATGAAAATGATTAGCAATGCAGAGCTTACAAGTACAAAAACTGTAGCGCAGGCTAAAATCAGCGTAAAAGAAACTAAGAAAGGGCATTTTCACACAAATCATGTTTTCATCCTGTTTGTTTGACTGAAAGTGTAAAGAAGTAAGTAGTCGGCACGTACAGCATCATGTATTCGAATCTGAGAGTGGGAGAATAATAGCTTACAGTGATAGCGGATTATCATATCGTCAGTTTTCTGCTTGCGCTGATTGAAATTCGACTAACATCATGCGAATATGTTATCGATGAGTAGCGAAAGGGTGGACGGAGGCACATGAGTAACTTCGACACACCAGTACCACAGAAAATAGATAATCTTGCTCGAATGGCCTTTGGGAACCGTACCTCCACTTTACCCATCTTAGCTCAAAATGACATGTTTGGGACCTGCATAACCTATAAGAGATTATCTTAGGTAACGGACTCTTTGCAAGCCGTTTGCTGAACGAGACACGTAGATGCACAAATAGCATGACATCGCTTCTTAAACGAATTACGCTTGTTCTTGTCTGTGTGGTGATGATGCGCTCGTGCACTGTGGTGGTGATGATGAATATCAATCACAGTAGTGCGCCCTGAGAAGCGCTTGCCGAATTCTTGTCTTATGCATCGTCATAGCGGCTCAGAGCTATGAAAAGAGGTGCGAATGGATACAAGCTATGTTCAAGTTATTTTACGTATAACTGGCAGTTTGGCCAATCAAAGTTTCATTCAGAGATCATGCTTTCTTTCCTGCTATGCCTTTAATACTTACATATTCAAGCTCTACGAAAATGGAGTCCATTAAAGATTTTAATCTCTGCATACTTAATTGCTTTACGTCTTTACGCTGTACTGATGATGAGTGAAAACAGAATTTCGCTATTTATACACCACTTTTAGTGTCTTGCAAATCTTCAAGTAAAATGAAACTCGGATGCTATCTTATTATGAGCGTGTTAAATGTAGCTGCAGATCGTAATTTCCAAAAAATGGTTGCTTTGGCTCTTATATATCGTGGGTTTAAAACCGGGCATGAACACTAATCCTTTGCACTAACTCTACTCAAAATATTACAAAACATTTTTTTAAAGAGCGAAAATTTTACTTTGTCTAATTCACGTTTCATTGTTTTTACTTCATTAATAGTGAAAGAAATGTCCATGCTCAGAATGATATAGGTAGACCTACTTTCATAGAATGTTGAATCTGCCAACGACAAATCATTACATGGATCAATAAATTCTTCATCTAATATAAACCATTCCACTCCTCTTGTAATTTTATTAATTAAGAAAATTAGTATTGTTTTGATGAAAATCGTTGAGCAAATCTGATTTCCAAAATTGCATTAGTTCGTAAATCCGTTATTCTTACACACAATTAAAAAAAAGTTCTGGACTTTCAATTAGATAAACTTAACCTTTTTATGCATTGATAGCTACCGAAGGCGAGTTGGTCTGTTGGATAAAATAATTTTCGGGACGGACCTTTATAACATTCATACATAAAAATCCACCATGCTGAAGCTTAATATAAAGTATGACATAAAACATGAGGTTTTTAACCAACACGCCTAATTAATACTTTTCGAATATTTTTTTATGATTATTTACAACACATGATAGTCTTAGAAAGAATATCTTAGTTTGGCAGTTAATAATTCTGAAATACTTTTGACTATGCTATGGGCTTCTGATTCACTTTCAGTTTTATCAAAATGGGAAAATGCATGCTAATCTTTAAAACATATCTAAAACATCTGCACTCCGGAATTATTACTAAATGTTTAGCTATTTAAACAAATACTATTCTTTTCATGAAGTTCAGATAATTTAAATTACGGTTATCAGTAAGTTGTAAAGTTACAGTTAGTATACTATAATAATGAATACGCGCACTGACTATACAGGGTGGATGAGAATTAACTCTTTATTAAAAACTATTATTTTTTAAATATTTAACAAATTTTCATAAAAAATTTTTCTTTACAATGGTAGAATTTATTACATGATATCTCATTTATGCCATTGCAAGTATCAGTGATGGGCCATGGCGGAAAGGCTAACCTTGCGAGAGCGGGCATTCCAGTACGATCCCGATTCCATCATATCAAACAACTTTCGCGAGATGCCTGTCTTTGTGGTTTCTGAGAACTTCGATTGAACACTTCTTGAACCACTTGCACATTTTCCTCCGTACTGGAATGACGACACCGTCTCCCTAACATCTGATACAGAACTTGTATCCATTGGCATCAAGAGGAAATTCCGTATGGTCATTCTATCTACCAAGGCAGGAGCTCGTTTCACACTTGCCACCATCTCTGTACTTAAAGCAGAAACCGCTATACTTCGTACAGGGATGCCAGTTCACATATGGTTATACGTTGCGCGCTATGGTCCACCACGGTTACCTACAATGACGTAAATAAGACATCATGTAATAAAGTATACCGTTATTAGGAATAAAATGTTTTTTGTTTCAAGAAAATTCGTTAAGTATTTTTAAAAAAATGAAAGAGCTGATTTCTTGGCTAAAGATACCTTAAATTTACCCACTGAAATCAACATTAGCATTCCAAAGAGTTATTGGAAGTCCTTTCATTATAAAAAGCTTTTAGCTATGTGGAATGAGGAAAACATTTCATCTTGTAATGCTGCAGTCACCAAAAAGTTCCTTCCTTCTATTTACCATAGATTGAATTCCGAGTCTTTCCTCTCGTTAAATTTTAAAGTGTCTCAGTTTTTATCTGGTCACGGTAAATTTGCAAGTTACCTGTTTCGTTTTAATTTAAGATCAAACAGTTTATGTGAACGTTAAAAAAAGAGTACCTCAGGGTATGGAACATTTACTTTTCTCATGCCCTACATTTGATGGCCTTAGGTTATGCTTGCAGACCGGGCTGGTGAACTTATCTGTTTTCGTGAAGTCCAGACTGCTGTTCTCTTCTTTTGTTCGTTTTATTTATGCATATAACTTTTAATGTTTTAGTTAACTTACTTCTGCACATATGTGGTGCATGGGGAGTCTGTATGTTTTAAAATAAAAAAATAGGGAGTTAATTCTATTCCAACCTTTTTATTTAAAAACCCAATGATGCAACCATATTTCTAATATTTTGTTTTTAGTGACATGCTGGTTACCAATTTTAAGACGTAAGGTTTTAGATCTAGCTTTCTTATGTCTTAAAGAAGCTCAAATAAATAACTATGGAATTTGATTCATTTTTAATATAGCTCTCGCCCTCCTCATCTAGATAAATCTATCTCAAATAGGATTATGAAGATAAATATGGCAGCCACAAATTGCTTTACAGGAAAAAACTCAGAGATTTGAAACACAGTTTCTCATAGAAAGTAATAGCTGACAGGGATTTTCAGATTGCAATGGAAAACAGAAATTTATTGATCATTTCTGTAACAATTTCTCTTTTATATAAAAATCTCTGTCGAGAGAAGTGCTCACATTTCATCATGCAACATTCACATGCAACATCAAAATTTTTGTCGCATGCTATATGGAATGAAAACCTTTTAATCTATTACTTCCACCGACACCTGATGTTTTGAAAACCTGATAATTTGTGATTATTTGATTTTGAAACTATATAAACTAGTAAATAACTATTATAAATTATTAGTAATAATCATTATAAACTAGTAAATGACAAAAATCTTTCAGCAGTACTATAAAACGTAGAATGAGTTAATTAGCACAATTTATTTAAGCTTTTTTTTTGGCATTTGACCTCAAAACCAAAGTCATTAGCATTGACAGTATTAATACTAGCTACTAAAATTAACTCATTAATATTATTTACATAATTTTCAGTTATTCCCTGTAGTTATGAGTATCTTTCTCTTCACAAAATGTAAAAATATTCTTAAATACCTGTGCAACAAATGTTCAATTATCGTAATATTTAGTTTCTAAATTTTTTTAACTTAACTACAATATATCAGCGTGTTAAATATTTGAAGTTATTTTCTTCTACAGTTTCATTAAATGAATTCTTACTCTTAAGTCATTAAGACTATTTAACTGTAAGATTACGTCATTTTTTCTCTTCTTGGCGCCTTGCATGGCGCAGATGTTCATTACAGCAACCCTGTAAACGCTTACTCAGTTTTTTTTATTGCTGTTGTTAGTAGTAAGTCATCGCTTGAAAGATGGCACGCATTTGATTAAAGTTGTCGAATAAAATATTTAGTACAGTCCACTTCTAGTTAATTTGAAATTGTTGTATAACAACGCACGCATCGCATGAACACTTTATGGCCCGCCGAGCCACAGGTAAAAGACATCGTTGCTAAAATTAACCTTTTAGAACATTTGTAATACTTTCGTTTGGTTGTGTTACGCATAACTTCATATAGAGTGTTTGGAATGCTTTCGTTTTCGTGTGGATTACGCAATTAAGATTGAATACTGTGTCATCGTTCATTTCCGGTGTTGCTGTCGTGAAATCTGCAATCACGGTAAGTGATAAATTATTTATTTGTTCATGATGAGTGAATTGAAAGCAATTAAAGCTAACAAAAAAGGTTTAAAATGCAGTATCAGAAAGTTTGAAAATAAGGTAAATTCTACAGTGGATGAAGCAGATATTTCCTTATTGGAGTTATACGAATCAAAAATATTAGAATTTAAAAAGGAATTAAGTAACATTTTCGATTCTTTATTTGCACATTGTGAAGAAAAGGACACTGACGAATTCATTAAGGAAAATGAAAATGTAGTAGATAATCTCGATGAAATTCATTTGAAAACTAAAAGAAAAATTTCTGAGATCAGTTCTCAAAGGAATAGCTGCTCAAATGAAAACGGTTCGAGTAAAGACATAATTGTTTCGGATATAAAATTGCCTAAATTGTCTCTTCCAATATTTAGTGGGAAAATCGAAGAATGGATTGAATTTGAGGATTTATTTTCCGCAGCTGTGCATAAAAATAGCAAATTAACTAATGCGCAAAAATTGCAATATTTAAAGAGTTCGTGTAAGGCAGACGCTTTAAATATTATTCAGTCCATTCCAATCTCAGATTCGAATTATGACATAGCATGGAATCTGTTGGTTGAGCGCTATTGCAACAAAAAAGATTTGATCAATTCTATCATAAAGAAATTAATTTCTATACCTCAAACGAGTGATTCTACTTCGTCACTTTTAAAATTTATCGATAAGGTGCATGAATGTTTACGATCCTTGGAAGCATTGGAGCAAAAGGTGGAAGAATTTTCAGACACGTTAATTGTTTATTTATTAGTTGAAAAGTTGGATAGAAATACTCGGTGTTGGTGGGAAAGGTCACTTAAAAAAGACGAGATAGGAACGGTTAAACAACTGACATGTTTTTTGAAGGAACACGCTCGCACCCTATCACATTACAAACCTCCGCATGGGGAATCGAAACGTTCATTTAATACCAAAGCTCTTACATCACTTTCGGAAAATTCAAAAAATTGTCCTTATTGTAAAGCTGATCATTTATTGTTGAAATGTGCGCAATTCTTAAATCTAACAGTCAAGAAACGATTGGAATTTGTAAAGACAAAAAAACTATGTTTCAATTGTCTATCTTCGGTCCACACAATCAAGGATTGTAAAAGTTCTAATACATGTAGAAAATGTCAGAAATTTCACAATTCGCTCTTACATTTTGATCGAAATGAAGAAAATTTCGATAGAGCAAACGGCACATCGAATCAAATCACAAACAAGACTAATAAATTAAGCAGTAATCTTTCTCCAAATGCTGATACATTTACTCCAATGGCAAGCAGCCAAAAGGTTAGTGACACTAATGAAACCAACCAAGCAAAGTCCATTAACGGTACTGCGTTGAATATTTCCAGTTCTTTTAATAAACAAGTTCTACTTTCAACTGCAATTATTTTCGTTAAGGGTAATGATGGAAAATTTATCTCGCTGAGAGCCTTGCTGGATTCCGGTTCTCAAAATAATTTCGTTACTAAAGAAGGTGCTGAGTTATTGAATTTGAAGAAAAGAAAAATAAACACTTCTATTTCAGGTATTAATGGTACAGTTATGGGTGTTAAGGAAAAAGCTATAGCAACCATCGCTAACGCTACTAGAGATTTTATTCGTACCTTACAATTTTTTGTTGTTCCAAAAATAACTCGGGTAACGCCTGCTAGATATATAAACATTTCTGATGTTAAGCAGTTGCAACTCATTGGTTTAGCTGATCCAGAGTTTTATAAACCTGGTCAAATACATGTTTTATTATCTAACGAAATATTTTTTGATTTACTGGGAACAAATAGAATAAATATGCAAGACCTGATTCTCCATCAGTCAGTTTTTGGATACATCGTTAGCGGGTCAGTGCGCATGCCGCAGCAAGGCAGTATTGATAATTTTTGTGGGTTTGTGGAAAATGGGGATAATTTATCTGACAACATGAGAAGGTTTTGGGAGATTGAAGGTATTAATGAAGCAAAAAAAGTGAAAAGTCAGGAAGAGGAATTTTGTGAACAGCACTTTCTTCGTACACACACGAGGCAAGATGATGGCAGATATGTAGTGGAAATGCCAATTAAGGAGGAAGGACTTAGCCTTTTAGGGGAATCGAGAGAAAAAGCTAGCAAAAGACTGAATTATCTACTTAAACGCTTCACTCGCAATCCCGCAATGGAACACTTATACGAAGATTTCATTAAGGAATATGATGAATTAGGCCATTCCGAAGAAATTGATGAAGGGGATAGCTCTAGTTTCTCATATTATCTTCCTCACCATGGGGTTTTCAGGCCCGAGAAACCTAGCACTAAACTTAGGGTAGTGTTCGATGCCACTGCTCCTACGACTACTGGAATTTCGTTAAACGATATTCTGCTGAATGGAGGGTTAGTTCAAGACGAACTATTTGATATTATTTGCAGATTTCGAACGCATAAAATTGCCTTCACAGCAGACATTGTAAAAATGTATCGTCAGATTTTGATTAAAGAACATCAAAGAGATTTATTACGCATCTTATGGAAGAGTAGTGAAGAAGAACCAGTTAAGGTCTATAGACTGAAGACTATAACTTACGGTACTTCCAACGCACCATATCTAGCAACACGCACACTTAATCAATTAGCAGAAGACGAGAAAAATAATTTTTCGTTAGCAGCGCCAATAGTACAAAGGGATTTTTATGTCGATGACGTACTCACAGGAGCCCATACTCTAATAAAGGCTAAAGAATTACAGTCGCAATTGATTAACCTATTATCACGTGGAGGAATGCGTCTGCACAGATGGTGTGCTAATCATCCTGATCTTTTGCAGTTTCCGGATGGACAAGAGGAATATTCTTTCAGTAATTTCGATGACGATCAGAGCGTCAAAACCTTAGGATTATTATGGAATCCAAAGATAGATTGTTTTTCGTACAAATCAACCATCAAGAAACCAACTACTTACACAAAGAGAACAGTGTTGTCTGATATTGCTCGCATTTATGATCCATTAGGACTGCTTGGTCCAGGGATAACAAAAGCAAAAATCTTCATCCAAAGACTTTGGTTACTGAAGCTTGATTGGAACGATCCGCTACCCGAAAGGATAATTAAGGATTGGCAACTTTTTATTGATTCAATGCAATCTATCAACAATTTGAAAGTCAGTAGATATGTTTTACAGGATAGTTTTTCTGATATACAAATTCATGGATTTTCAGATGCATCAGAACACGCATACGGAGTAGCCATCTATTTACGCTGTAGAAGTAACAATAATTTATCTTCACATTTGCTTTGCAGCAAGTCCAGAGTAGCTCCACTAAAACCGCTGACAGTACCTCGACTGGAACTCTGCGCAACTGTACTGCTAGCACAGCTTGTTGCAAAGGTGGTGCCTTTATTGAAATTGGACATCAGTAAAATATGTCTGTGGTGTGACTCAACCATAGTGTTAGCATGGCTTCAGAATCCCCCGCATGTACTAAAAACTTTTGTTGCTAATCGAGTGTTGCAGATCCAAGAGCTAACACATACATGCCAGTGGAATTATGTGCGTTCAGAGGAGAACCCGGCAGACCTTATTTCCCGAGGACTGAATTTTGACAAGCTGCATGATGCTGATCTGTGGTGGAAAGGTCCTCCATTCTTGAGTGAGGGTGTCATACCTAACAAGAACATTGACTTTGAACAATTAAAAAAACAGAGACATTTTCTAATGAACTGAGAAAAAGAACTGACATTGTTTGTTTATGCACTTTGCCTTCAAAATTTATTGATAATGTCCTAGATATCACTAACAATTATTTAAAATTATTACGTGTTGTTAGTTATATTTTCAGGTTCATTTGGAACTCTAGGTGTGCAAAACAGAAAGGAGCACAGAGAAGAACAGGAGGAGTAAGTTCAAAGGAGTTAAATGAGGCAGAATCCTTTTTAGTAAGAGAGGTTCAAAAATGTAGTTTTTATTCAGATTACAACTCCCTCGCACAAGGTAAACCCGTTAATAATAAAAGTAATTTACTTTCTTTGAACCCTTTTTTGGATGCAAATAATGTAATGAGAGTAGGAGGCCGATTACAAGGGGCCAATGTAATGTTTTCACAAAACCATCAAATAATTTTGCCTGTTAAATGCAAACTAACTAAGCTGATTGCTGAGCATTATCATCAGAAATATTTACACGTAGGTTCGCAAGCATTATTGTGTTTTATGAGACAGAAATTTTGGCCATTACAAGGTAGGAATTTAACTAGAAAGATTACCCATGAATGTATAATTTGTAGTAAAAATAAACCAGTCACTATCGAATAAATTATGGGGTCATTACCTGCAGAGCGCGTAAATCCGAGCTCACCCTTTAATCATGTCGGCACCGATTTTTGCGGTCCATTTTTTATTAGGTACAAGGGACAGAGGAAAGGAACTCTTCATAAGGTATATTTAGCTCTTTTCATTTGCCTTATAACAAAGGCAGTGCATCTCGAACTAGTGAGTGATCTCACCACTGACGCATTTATTGCCACCTTAAAGAGATTTATTGCTAGGCGCGGAAAATGCTCAATCATTTACTCAGACAACGCAAAAAACTTCGTTGGCGCAAATGCCGAATTGCAAAGAATTAACAATTTAATTAGAAATCCTGACAAAAAATTAGCAGATTATTTAGGTGAAGAAGGAGTAGTATGGAAGTTTATTCCCCCACGGACACCTAATTTTGGTGGACTATGGGAATCTGGAACAAAATCCGTGAAATATCACTTAGAGCGGATTGTAGGTAATGCAAGGTTGATTTTTCGAGGAGTTATTAACTGTAGTAACTCAGATAGAGTCTGTTTTAAATTCTCGCCCTATTACTCCCTTATCTTCCGATGTAAATGATTTAGAGGCAATAACACCAGGTCATTTTCTCATTGGAAGACCCTTGAATGCTATAGTAGAACCCGAATTAATTGATATACCAAACAGACTCTCAAGATGGAAACGAACTACCAGATTTGTCCAGTTGATATGGAATCGTTGGCATAGGGACTATTTAAACACACTACAACAGCGTTCAAAATGGAAGGTAGAACAAACGAATATTAAAATAGGTATGCTAGTACTAGTTAAGGAGGATGAGCTTCCTGTTTGTAGATGGGTGTTAGGGCGCATTACAAGAATTTTTCCTGGAGTTGACGGTAAGGTTAGAGTAGTAGAAATACAGACAGCAAAGGGCATCATTAAGCGTGGAATTGCAATTTTACCCCAAGAAGAAGCTTCCTAAGTTAGTTAAGTATTAGCTTATTATTATAAAACTTGTATTGTACATTGTATTGTGTATAAAATTTTGTATTGAAAATTGTATATTATTATATTGAATTAAGAGAAGTTATTCGTATTGCATTATTGTATAAGGTAGTAATTGTACAATTTTGTAGGTTATTATGAGAATTATCACACGAAATTATTGAAGTAACCCTTCAATGCCGGGGGGTATGTTAAGTCATTAAGACTATTTAACTGTAAGATTACGTCATTTTTTCTCTTCTTGGCGCCTTGCATGGCGCAGATGTTCATTACAGCAACCCTGTAAACGCTTACTCAGTTTTTTTTTATTGCTATTGTTGTTAGTAGTAAGTCATCGCTTGAAAGATGGCACGCATTTGATTAAAGTTGTCGAATAAAATATTTAGTACAGTCCACTTCTAGTTAATTTGAAATTCTTGTATAACAACGCACGCATCGCATGAACACTTACAGTTCTGTTAATAATCGCTAATGATCCGTAATTCCTCATAAAATGAACAAATTAAGGAAATCAGGGATTTAACTGAAGATTCAGGGACGATGATCTTAACAATATTCCGTATTGATTATGGGAGATCTAATTAACAACTTTCTTTTTATTCAGGCCAGGTTGAACTCAAAGAAGAGGAGAAACACGTGTAGCTTAAATAATTATCTTTATTACACAATATCTTATTGTTTGAAACGATAAACTAAAATTAATACACCACAAAGAAGTATGAGAAAAAATATTAATACAGTGAACGGCTTCTTGAGAAGCATAAAATTATCTAGTGACTGTTACACGAAGTTCTTTAGGCAGGCAAAACGCCAGCTGTATTATTCTGCATCCACGACACTTTTCAATTCAGAGATGCAAGTGAATTATTAGATTAAAGATTGACAGCAGTACCTAACTACAAATGCATTATCATATTAAAGTTGACAGCAAGAACTAAAGATCATACACCAATCATGATTATAAACGAAAGAGATGTTTAAGGTAAGTTGAAGAATTTTCACGGAGGTTTATTAGAGATGCTCATAGAAATCGAGGAAATAATTCGAAAACAGTAGCTCTTTTAAATGATCCACATACTGGCATTTAAAAGAGCTTCTGTTTTCGAATGGCTTTAAATGTAACTTAAGTACGATTGTAGGGCTTTATGTTTACTAACCAGTTACCTTAATTTTTTGCCTGTACTATAACATCTATTTCCATCGAAAACTCAAAACATATTCATTAAAAATTGTAAAAAACATGAAGAGCTAAAATGCCAAATGCACTTGAAAACAGTTTAGAAAAATTGTGGAATTAAAATTCAAGTTTCGAGGCAAAAGCAAGCAATTTGGCCAACGGGCAGAATGACAATTTTTTCGGTGCACAAACATTTTAATTTACCCTTCGTTCCCCACTATGCAAAAAGATGCTGAAGTTGGAGCGCTAACTGAGTTAATTCAATATGCTACTAAGAGTTTCAAAGGCAAAGAGACAGCCTCCACATGAAGCCTAGCCACAATTTACACTTTTAAATTGTCGCTAATTCTATAACTATTACATGCAGATTAACTAAACGCATAAAAACATTAATCGGAACATAAGAACAACAGAACAACGTAATTCAATCGTTAGGCACAATTTACCAATATATAAGGAAAACACAGAGCTCAGCGAGCCGGATTAAGAAGAGGAATATATATATATGTTTGGTGGAGCCAATTGCTTCAAAAAAGAGAAGTGCACAACTATATGTTATAGCAGTCCCATATATAAAATTTCAACGTTCTGCGACTAATCGTTTTTGAATTAGAGATACATGCATACGTTCGTATAGACATAATAAAAAGATCCCTTCTAAATACATTTTACAATCCGTTTTGGAGAAAAATAGTCCCTTTACGTAGAAATGTCACGAGAAAAAAATCGTTCAAAGAGATTCGAGAGCAGCCAAAATGAATATTTTAGTTGAAATATAATGGCCGAAATTTTTCGCAATCGCAATGCGTCCTTTACTTTGTACAAGGAAGTAAAAATACACACTTCATACTGTTTAAGAATACATATACTCGATTCATGAAGAAAATAAATTTTCTAAATTAATAATGCTTTTTTTCTGAAAGTGCACTTCAATAACTGAAAATCTTTCATACTCAAAATGCAGTTCAAGGGCTTCAAAATATACTAAATTTAACAAACGCTTTTATTCCTATCCCGAAATTTAATTTCAAGTTCGTAATATCTAACATAATTTTCCTCTGATATTTCAGATCAACGGTCAAATTTCGGTGCGATGGTAAAGATTAATTATTATAAACCAGAACTGCCTTGCCAGATCTTGAGAACTTGGTAATGATTACGAACATTTTCATCAATTAGAATCCCTTTATTAAAGTCAGCTCAAATGAAGGTACAGGAAAGCTTTCAGAGACTTTCCATTGTTATAGAGTTAATAACTAATATGGAATCCTTCGTAGAAAATGATTACTTTCCTTGCCTGATTCCCAAACCATGATAATATTCAGAAATGCAGAAACGTTTTAGAAGCAAAGCGCATTATTTCATAACTTGTATACTTAGAGCTAAGGAGCTGTATGTATAATTAGGAAGGAATACTTCTAAAAGAAGTACATAATTTAGCACAGATTTATGTCATATAGGAATATTTCTATAAAATTAAATTAGAATTTTTTTACTTAAAATTCTCTTTGTTGAAAAATGAAAGTTGGAGTTGGAGATGCACTACGAAGGGGATTCATTAAGTAAATTGCAACTGTTTGTGCAGGGTGATTCAGAATTCATCATCAATATTTGGATAGGAGGTAGGGAATAGGAAAAGAAGGAGATTTCACATAGGAATGCATGGGCGCATATTCCATTTAGTAGGGCAAACTGAGCCAATGATGGAAAGAATACATAAGAAGGAAGTGGTAAGGAATAAAATATTTATTATCATACTTGTAACATTTCTTTGCATCGGTTTTACAGACTTACAAGAGTTGTTCGAACTGTCGACCATGGGCTAGAATGCATGACTCACAACGGCGTTGCATGAACAGCCGGACTTTCTGAAATATACCTCGCATTTCTCGAATGTTTGCGGCAGCAACCGATATATGTGATACCAAGTCCATAGCAATGTCAACAGAGTTCTCGTACGCCATGTTTTTCATAGCACCCCATACAAAGAAATCGATTGGACATAAACCCGGTGAACGTGGCCAAGAAACCGGTGCATCGCGACCAATCCATTGACCTACAAACTTTCTGCGTAGGTAAGCACGCACAGCATTTGCGAAATGTGCAGGAGCGCCGTCATGCTGGAACCACATTCGCCGGATAATACCATCAGGAACCTTGTTCAGAAGATCCGGTAACACAGTCTGAAAAAATATTACGTACTTGGCACGGTAGTAATGCGGGCCCAACCCAAACAATCACCGACAATCCCAGTTCACACATTGACAGCAAAACGTTGTTGCCCAGCTCCAGGTCTTGTACTGTGTGGGTTCTGATAAGCCCACACATGCAAATTGTGTGATTTGAAGACATCCTCTCGCGTAAGAAACGCTTCCTCGGTGAAAAGAACAAACATTGCGAAATTGGGATCAACGGCTGTTCTCTGCATGAACCACTGACAAAAAATAACACGCTTGGGATGGTCGTCTACTCCCAGTAATTGCACTCTTTGCAGATGAAACGGATGTAACTCTTCATCGTGTAATATCTACGCTGTTGCTTGCGAAATTTTAAACTACCTAGCCATACCTCATGGGCTAGCACTAAGCTGTACGTCGATTTCCTGTAGGACAGCTTCCTCTACTGCTACTGTCAGTGCTGATCGGCACCTCCTTCGATTAACATTACTAGCAGCAAACGATGTTTCACACAGTTGTCAATGAATACGTGAAAACATTTGATGCTGTGGCACACGGCGGATGGGGAAGCGCACCGCATGCAATTGTCTGGCTCGAAGACATTTTCCTCCTGCCGCACCATAAGTTACACGCATATCTGCAAGTTCATTCCTCTTATACAGGTTAATGTTACTTCTGCAACGTTAATTAGTCAAATGACGACTGACTGCACGCGTCAAACAGCTATGCTTATGTATGGGAGTTGTGTACACACAGTGCCCTCTACACCACCATGCGTTTGTCTGCGCCCATGCTTTCCTATGTGAAATCTCCTTCTTTTCCTATTCCCTACCTCCCCACCAAATATTGATGATGAATTCTAAATCACCCTGTATAACGCCGCCCAGACGGTATAGTGGTTAGTGACCCTGACTGCTGTAGCGATAGGCCTGCTATAGCAGTCCCTTCATTGGAGGCAACAAGGCCGCCTATTAGTTACTTTCATAATAAAATGGCTACCGGTGGACTTACTACTTACGGCAATTGTAGTGTCGCAAAGCTAGTGGCTACTAAATAAAGTGTCCAGCCATTATAGAAAGCTTTCTCTATAACTAGAATAAAGCGCCCACACTTAACAAAATTCACATCCACACATCAAGGAACTTCGTTATCGAAAGAATGGATCGTAGCACGAACGTGTGACTTCATAAATTTCACTGATGTTGATTGGCGAAGGCCATCAAAGACAATCACAGAAGTTAGTATTTTGGTGCAGGTTTATGATTACATTAGTATACAACATTCTTGCGATACATATTGCAGACGGCTGCTTAACGTAATTTTCTGTGTGTCCTGCTTTATCATTGTTGGTGCAAGTAATATGAAAAATGTATCTATGTATGGATAACAAACAGGAAAATTTATGAATCAGTACTTTATAGCTAAGAACTTTGCTGCTTTATTGCAAAAAGCTCTGTTGCATATGGAACCTTTTTGGACAAAATTTTGTTGGAAATGGTTTTTGGACGAAAAACTGGGTGTGTAGAAATATTTTATTGTACTTTTGTATATCGTTCAAGAAAATTTAATTAATGAATATTAATGTTATGCATAGTAATAATTCTCCTTTCACACACTTGTTCTTAAACAGCCACCCTGCCCTGATATTCAGCACTGAATTCTGTAATTTATTTCGAAAAACTTAAAACCACGTAGCAGTATGATAAAATATCATTTGACAGAAGAAGATACATAACTGAGATAAATATTTAATTTCAAACCGAATTATACACATATTTTTCTTACACAAAGTCACGTGCTAAAAATTCTCTTGCGAACTGAATATTTTATATTATAAAACCGAAATGGCTCTTAACGCTACTTTCTGTATTCCTACGGTGACTTTTACTAAGACTTCGTGATCCCCTACCAGTGTTGTTAAATTGTTATTATCTCCCTTAAACAACTCTAACATGAATATTCTAGTGCCTCGTTACTTGAGTCTGAGGCAAATTAACTTCTGTCTACCCGCACCGTTCACAGTTAAGTAGATATACTTTTAGCTATAAAGGAAACACATTCATCCACAGAAGAGCTTCTGTAATTTCTCCAGAACGAGAAATACTTTGCTTCCTGAAATACCGCCCTGACTTTTAGTAAATGTTACGTAAATTAATTTTCACTCTTTAAATAAAAATTTATATTTTAGTTCGAGGTGATTTTTCCACATTTTATTAAAGAAACGTAAAAGTATTCCCAGAGCTGTCCATTTTATTATGTGCAGAAGTTCGTGTTTAATATGGTAGAATGGAAGCAGCAAACAAAATTAATAGATTGTATCGAAACTTTTTAATTACAATTTTAAGGCAGATACTTAGAAAGATTTGGGAAAGACTGTTCTCTTAAAGTATCGATCTTGTTGAGCTTGAAATTGAAAATGGAAAACTGTATGATACTTTGAAATGAGAAATGAGCTAATGAAAGAAATATCCAAAAACGAAAATCTCTTCAGGAAATGGATAACATTATAATACAAGGTCAATACTTCTGAGATGCAGAAAAAACATGTAGTTGAAAATAAATGTGTGAAAAGAAGGAAAGATAATATAAAATGCAGTACTGAATTAGAAATGTGATGAAAAACCTCAAATTTAATAGAAACAAAGAAATCCTATAATGTTAAGTAGGAATGTTTGAGCACAAACTGTTGTTAAAGCTCCCAAAATGCCAGCTAAAGTACTTTTCAGCAACTTGCATAACAAATGCAAACTTAGTAGAGTTACTAAGATTCATTACTAAGATCCAGAGATTATGGCATGCAGTAATATTTATCCAGAAGTTGAAATTTAATATTTTTATGACTAAATCATATAACTTTATCAGGATAATATGCGATTATGTGCTGTACGGTACACGCAGAATAGAAAAACTTCCATTCATCGAATGAAAATTACAATCTATTTAGATACACTGAAGGAAAACCTAAGAACGTCGCAACGTACTTGTAATCAACAAATACATACTGTTATCAGCCCTTAAACTACAATATCGATGAATATGATCAATCAGTCTAGAGTCAAAATAGTTGAACAGATAAAAGTCACGATCAAAGATAATTTGAAAAAGTTTCTGTTAAGAAAAATAAAACAAATTATTTCCAAAGATGTCTCTAAACGTGATGGCGTCGATGCTACGACGCTTGAAAGCTGCATTACAAGTGCTAAATATTTTGCAACTTTAAATATCATCTTTTACACAATCAAAATAACAGAGATAATTCTTGTATCCAAGATTTAAAAATCTGCAACTGTTTTCATTTAAAATGTTTCATTTATTTTTTGAACTTACCATATAGTTATCGCAAAATTATCTCTTAGTCATATGAAATAAAAGAGATTGCTAAGAACTGATTATTTTTTTTGAAACCCGCATTTATCTTAGAAAAGTTTGGTATTTTCTAGGCTTTTAATGTTTCTGTATGAAATGTCTAAAATTGCTGCCTGGAATTTAATTTTGATACCCAGATATTTCTTGCCATTTTGTCCCAGCTAAAAAAAGCAAGTCTTTTATCATTTCATCAGAAATCAAAAACAGTTGTTCACTTTTCTACACATCAGTTCTCAGACTTTCACTAAATTAATTAAATACAGAGACTGATCATTTTTACAGAAAACTCAAAATTTATCATGATAATCCTGTTATGGTATTTAAATAACTGATTTTTTGTATAATTTATTACGCGTTAGGGTTCTTAAGTAGGATGATATTAGCTAAAGTGCTATTTCAATTTGTTTTATTTTTTATAATTTAATTAGTTTAAATATTTAGAGGAGTCATAAATATATCCTTTCGCTACGACTTTAAAGCTTTAAATAAATTTCACAGATAAAGGATTGTTTCTTGAAAAAAAATTACCATCGCTTAAATATATTAGATTATTTAAGTAGAATAATTATATAGATTATTATAATTAATCTATATAATTATTCTATATAATCTTAAATATAGATTATTTAAGTAGTATTCGTTATAAAATGGTTCATGCTCTCGCCGGGACTCGAACCCTGGGCCTCTCGAATACGCGTCGAGTGTGCTACCACTTACACCCCGAAGGCATGCGGAAAAGAGAGAGATAATACCTTATATAATCTCCCGTTTAAAGGGGGACTGAGGATTAGGGGATCCAGTCGCCAAAAGCGTCACTTACAGAGTAACCGTTTTTTTTTTTTTTTTTTTTTTTTTTTTTTAAGCAGGAGAAAAATGTGCACTGCCCCATCGCCGGAACTCGATTCCTGGACCTCTGGAATAGGCATCGAGTATGTTTTCACTTATAAAATGAAAGCATGTGAAAAGGAGGAAAACTATACCTTATACCTTTAAATATATTTCTGACTTACATAGCATTTTTTTCTGGCTACAGAAGTTTTCATTTTATCTAAATTATAAGATTAAAGATAGTATAAAAAGTTATACTTACAAAAAGGTATATTCCCAACATAGTTTGAGGTAATTTCTAAATAAACATGGACGTTTACTGTTTTGGAAATTTTTGTCAGTAGCAGTTTTTTAGGCCAAAATATGTAATATATTAACTTATAATTAATTATTCTTACCAAAATTTGTGACTAGGTATAAAAAAGAAAACACTAATATTTTAATAAATATCTTATTAACTAAAAAACTTTATAACATTTCCACCATTATTCAGATGTTAGGTTATCCAACACATATCTCAAAATCTAGTGAATTATGAATTAAAAAATCCGGTTAGGATGAAATAAACTCAAATTTTTAAGTTTCGAAGAATGTGGACAAATACCTTGAATGCACCCCTTCGGTTAATAATCTCCGTGCTTTTATTGCCACTTTATGCCTCCGGCTTAGGCATTTCGCAAATCTTAATATTATCCACTAACGCGCTGGGTCATGACAACTTCGCAAACAGGTACCCCACCCCGAATGTTGACACAGCGTAAAAATATTTTGCTTATTCGTAATAACTATCTGCAGAGATTGACATTTGAGTTCTTTTTGTTGTTCTGTTTCATGTCCCCACAAGACTTAAATCTGAGCTGTCATATGACTGATCTTTCCAAGGTTTTCAGTTTAAAACTCCCAGAATGATTTTAATTCATACTTTATTCACGGACTACTTAACAGTGAGAATTTTTTAATGCAGAAGTACTAAAAATTGAATGAATATTATCGCATTAAACGTGTTATGTATCAAACGTAAGTAAAAACAAATTTTTGGTAGGTACAACTAATAACTACCATCACATATGTTTAACTACATACATTTGTCATACATACATACATTTTGTTTACGTGAAGTATGACTCAATTTTTTTTATACGTGAATGTTTCCTTTAAGAAGGTACCTACTTGCAAGGGTTTCATTATTTCCATGTAATACGAGACTTTGCCTCAGAAATTCCTCTACAAAAGCATTCATTTCTTAGGAGATAATTCCGCATGCTTCCCCTTAAAGAATTAACCAACCAGTTAATATTTAAGTTGACCAGCATAAAAACTAATATATAATTGAAGAATCGTTGTGTTACGTTATAGGAATATTAGTTGCAGGTATTTTTAAAGGACTGAATAAAACTTGAATTTTTAGAAAAAGGAAGAAAAAAAAAAGACCAGTACTGTAACGCAAAATAGTCAAACGATTTTTAATTTATTTCGAGACACTGATCTGATTATTTGAAACATTTACCACTTATTCAATTTCACTAGGAGCTTCTTTGCATTTGGATGATTTCTTTTCAAAAGTATTCTTACAAAATTTTATACATAGATTGACGATTTTAATTCAATTATATGTGAAATTATTGTATTTTTCTGTGAAATGAAACATAAGAAAAATCTAAAATAGACAACCTATGCCGGAAGAGTAAGAACACAGAAGCAAGTGTATAATATTGAGTAAATAGGTAACGATTTGGCGACTTATTTTGTTGCCAAACTTGGCGACCATTTGGTAGTATTTGGATCCGGTCCCTGTATCACCGTAATAGGCATTATAGTTAAATAAATATAATCGACTACTATGTTAGCTGTAACCGTAATTCGACCCTCACGTTGCTTTCCCGTAATTTCGAGAAGCAGAAAATACTAGAAACATTTCGGCAGCCGGTTTAAAACTATCTAAGGCCAGAGAGAGAGTATCTGCTTTTCAGTTTCTTAGTTATTGTTGTTGCGAGTTGTTAGATTCGCGGGAAGAGATATCCGAGTTAGCTTTCTCTTTAGATGCGCTTTGCATTTCGTTATGTTTAACGTTTTAGCAGCTTGAAGCGTAAGTACTGATAGTACTCTGTGATACTGTGAACTCCTGTACGAGTATTTCTGCGGAAAGTTCTAGAACATTAAAGGGTTCATTATGATAAAATAAATTTTATCAATGTATCATCGTACCTGTATGCATTCAATCTATTACGGACCCGTACGTACACAACAGTATTTTCTGTTAAGTTTTTATAAAAATGGGAACGCGTGCTACAGAAATTCTCCGAGTCTGTTTGAAATTTCAGGTTCATCTACCACTCAAACTGGTATTTAAACTTATACACCTTGCACAAAAATTTAAATAAAGTAAAATAAAATAAAATAAAAAAATCTGAAAGGTTTCAGATTTTACGGCCAAAGATTTTACGCCAGTTTTTACGTTTAAATTACGTCCAAAGGGGCGTTTTTTTAACGTTTTATGTGTTAACGGTGTGTCTTTTTGTGTTAAATATCATGTTCTTTGCACTTAAACCATAAAATTCAGTTCAATAGCAATGTCGCAAAATAATTTTAAAATGAACATATCTTTAGAATTTCCGATACACAGTTTCGCGCCCACTGGAGATAATTTTTCCCCCGTAGAGTGTTGCCATTGCTCGCTTTGAAATCCTTGAGATTGTTAATCAAAAATTCGTTAAAGTTTTACAAAATATGAAATTGATAATAAAACAAATTCTAAATTTCAAATTTGGTCTTCCACATGCCCATATTCGTAGGAGGATTACGTCATTCAAAATTTAATGACTCTATGTCCATTTGTTTTATCACAATGCGAGAAATATACATACATTTACGCAGATTTTTCATTATTTAATTTCTTCAAATATAATGCAGGATGCTAACATTTGGTGGCAAGAGTTTGAAAAGTGAAAAACAATAGTTCTTCAGGAACAAAGCCCTTTGGACCAAAAAAAGTGGGACAATTCTCCCATTCTACTCGATCGATTGAAGAAATATAATTTGCTCTTCTTGTGTTTCTGTGCGATTTACGATATATTAGATTTATATATAGCAAATATAGAAAGATATTCTGAAACATGCTCGAAATTTTTCTTAAATGACATGCCAATTTTTTTTCATATTTCGATTCTATGTCTCAAATTATGGCAAAGTGAAAAGTTCTGTAAAAAATCACTCAAGTAATTAAGACACAATAACACGCCGAACAAATACTAATTCAGAAGTTAAACAACAAAAATCAGTGTGATATTTTCAAATTTTCACAGGACTAGTTTCGATGGTTTTACCGAACCACCATCCTCAGCTGCAAAAGCATTTGCGCTTTTGCCACTTCTGTCTGACTTTGTCCTGCCTCTAGTCACCCAATAGCAGTCCATCGCAGTAATTGAGGCAAATGATGCCTGGAAGTCATTATTAGAAATTGGCTAACCCAGATTTCTTATCTCAGCATGCCAGCGAAATTTGCAGGCTTGCTCTGAAACATGCAATTTTATGCTCCTTGCAGAAGACATATTTCGATTGCAGGGTGACAAGTTTGCATTCTGCAGTTTTACTCAGTAATTCTTATTTGACAACATATTCAAATTTTATATAGCTTGGCTTATTTTTAAAACCTTATTGCTATTTTTGTGATTTTTCCTTAATTTTTGGAAACCAGTATATCGTTAAAAATGGGCAGCAGAGCAGAAAACTATAATGCTTTGAATATTATATTTATGAACATCAAAACCATTTCTATGATTTAATTACGACAAGGAGCTGAGAATTCCATATTATGATAGTCATGATTATTACTCGCTTTGTCATATTTTTAGTTTAATTTGTTCTCTTTAATATTTCATTAATCCGAATAGTTGTGATTTAATGATTAAAAAGACTTTACGTAAAATGCTATTTAAAACATTGATTTCAGTTTGGAATTGTCTTTTACTTTACTGTTCCAAAAATCCTTCGTCAGTAATCCAATAAAAAATATTTTATGTGGATTTGAATAGATTCGAAGTTACTAAAGTTTAATTACTACAAGGAATAGTGTGGAAATTTCTCATTTAAAATTACATTAGATAGGGACTTCTTTGTAGTAAAAAAAGACACGCCTATTATATAAATTCCTTTTGTAGAGATTAAATTCCTTTTACAGATACATTAATGAGATTCCTCGCATCAGGGATTTAATAAGATATTGATTCAGTTTTCCCCCAAAAGGTGGTGCAAAATACTTTCTCTAAGAATAAAAGTTTAAGAAATCTAGATTAATTATTCAAGTTCTTATTCTGTTGCTCATAACACGGCAAATTTTGTTTTTAATTAATGTATTAAATATATTCAATTTAACTTAATTTTTCCCTTAATTCAGGTATGGAATATACATTGAGATGCCGTTCTTTTATTTTAATTAATTTTTAATATTTAATATTCTTAGTATTTATTATGTTAAGATTACTAATTTTTTCTTCAAAAGCAACCTGAAAATGCGTAATCTTCAGGTAAATAAATTTTGGTTTTTATACTGGGACAGCAAATATTTTATTGCTAGTAAGATCAACTTCACACCATTCTACTTTTTTAATTACCAGTAATAAAAAAACTGGAAAACATTTCCTTGAATTTGCAAATTGATGCAGTTCCTTGGAAAAGCTTCACAAATTTAATACTTTGACAGTGATAAAATAAAAGCTTTCAAAAATAGAGTAGAATTAAACATCTCAATATTTGAGCTCACGTTATAACTCAATAAAATCTGATATACCATTTCTCATGCTGAATGTAGTACGTGTTACCGTAAACACACCATTTTATGACTACTTCTCACTTGCGTGAGCCAACGAAATTCGTTGTGGCAAGAAGTGCAAGATTACGCCTGCCGTTGGCAACAGCCTTCAGCACCATACAGGTGACAATGTGACTTAGCTCAGTTCCACACCAAATTTTGATGGAGAGCAAGCACCTCAGAGGAACGGGTCTGAGGCCTTCCCACCCCTCTTCCCCAACCAACAACCTCTCGAGAGGACTTTCGACTCGCTGCATATTAAGAGTGCCTCCATGCCGAAATATATTTACAAACATCCATGCCTTCTCCGGGATTTGAATCCGGACCTTCGGTACGGCAGTTGGCAACGTTAACCACTATACCGACTGGGCGGCGTAAACACACCTAAACCGTTTAAACGCTAATTCGTAAATAGAACTGCAAAAATTTGAAAAGTTTTCATACATTTGAGTTCTTATTAGTAACATCTAGATGTCACTAACATCCTGAAATAATTACCGAACGAAAGTAAATATTGGCCGCTTACTGAAAGTTTTAGATAAAACCGACTATTATGATATTTGTATTGAACTTGGAACATTCAGTTGTATAAATTTTTTATTATAAATAAAATGCTTAATTTCGTAAAAAAAAATTTTTTTTTAAATCCTTCCGTTTGAAAGTCGGGAATTCAAAGATAAACATTTGCTTTTTTAATCAGAAAACTCTACAAAGCTTTATTTTTATCATTTACTTTGTTTAGTTAAGCGTCTTCTTGCACATTTGCACATTGAAAAATAACTATTTTATGTTTTCATTCAACATTTACTAAGGACATGTATACAAGTGCTGATAGAAATGGTTCAAGTGAGTCTTGCGAATAAGCAGGCCCAGTAAAAGAAGCAATTTTAGACTATACTAACTGTAAAATTCTAGCAATTCTAAATAAAAATCATTATGGCAAGGGTTCAAAATAGTTAAAGATAACTCCAGAAAAACAAAAAATATCATTCTAATATTTTTCTTAGCTAGAATGAATATCAAAGTATCAAATATTCGGTCATAAAGCTACATGCGATTAACCCTTTCCGGAACGCTACCTTTTAAAGTTGGAGTTTTGCTAAAAAAAAAAAAATAAATAAATAAATAAAGGTAGGCAGTCTAATTAGGCCTAGAGGAGTGCACAAGTAAAATGTTTTAAAGATAACACTTATCGTTTAATTCTCTGGGTGCCCAAAGTGGGCACACTGATTGAATAGAGCTTCGAAAAGAGTGCTGAAACGAGCACTGTTGTCAATGAACTGAACGATGACATGCGGAGAAACAAAGAATACAGACTGCCAGTTGTCCTAGATTATCGGTGAACCCATTCTGGGCACACCTACCGTTCGCCGTTTGATTTTAGGCAAGATTTGAAGGTAAAAATTTTAAACTAATATAGAATAAGGAGATTAGCATACAACCAAAAAAATAACATAGAAATTTCTTTTCAAACAATTACTTTTATTAATTCAGAAGTCAAATAACAAAAATCAGCGTTATATTTTCAAATTTTCAAAGGACTAGTTTCGATAGTTTTACCGAACCACCATCTCCAGCTGCAAAAGCGCAAATGAACGAGATAGGATATAATGATAATCTAAGAAAGCCTGGACAGAAAATAAGCTAGTGGCGCCATTTGTTGATGAAACCAGAACTAAAACATAATTTCTTTAAAGGCCGAAGGCAAAGATGGATTGGAATTAGGATCGTTAACTAGAACAGAAAGATTTTTTTGAATGTGAAATGCCTCTTGAAAATCCAGTTCTCCGATGGAAGATGTTTTTTGAATAATTTTGGCAGCAGAATAATTGAAAGTGTGATTTTTGGACCAACAATGTTGGGCAACAGAAGACTTCTGCGTTTCCTTTTTTCTAACATATGCCTCATGTTCGTTGACGCAAAATTTTAAGGCTCTCTTAGTTTGGCCTATGTAAATTAAACCACACTGGCAAGGAATCCTATAAATACCCCAGGAATTCATATCCGGAATGTGGTTCTTGAGTATGGAACTCGGAATTTTATTGATGGGAGAATAAACGACCCGAAAGTTAAATTTCTGCAAAATATGTGCAACTTTATAGCGAATTGATGGAAAATAGGGAATGACAACAGAATTATTATAATCTCCTAAAACAAGAGTGTGTCTTTTTGTGACAGGCTTCCTTTTGTACCCTAAAAAAATCTGGAAGATTTCTTTGAAAAATGAGGGTCTTAAAAAAACTAAACATAGCTAAAATATATGGACTGGTTTGTGTTGAGCTGCCATCTACTCTAAATAAAGAAAGTTCAGAGTAACCTATAAATCCTTTTTCGTTCAATTTTTCTGTGCGTACAGAAGGAAATTTTTAGGTGTGTCCAGACCGGACACACTGTGCGCAAAGGGTTAACCAGAATTGCCACAGTAGTCAGAATTTACGAACGTTTTGTTTGTGGTATTTCCATAATTCCAAAATACATTTAGACAGGATGCTTTTGATGAAATAGTTTATCGCATTCCTGTCGTGCGTGCTTCTGTCTGCTGAGTCAGTGCTTAACACATGCATATAGCGACAGTAAAATCCACTGTTCAAATCCTAGCGAGGACATAGTTAATTTCGTAAAGTATATACATACATAAGTAATTATTGCATTCGTTCCATGCGTGATCTCGTGGTGTAAGTAGTAGCACGTGCAACTTGTAACTGGAAGATGCGTTGTTCAAATCTCTGCGAGCGCATAACTAATTTCTCCTGTTCTATGATTCCAAAAAGATCTTAAATATCTCCATAGAGGTACCCTGAGTCTGGCCTGCTGTCTGTTGTCCACTGGTCTCAACACCTCCCCACAATAAAGTCAGACAGACCTAAGTGGCAGGCTATTCGCCGAGCTGACCATCCGACTTCAAACATCTCCGATGCTTCTTACTCTTTTGATCTTTGACAACTGATTATATTGTCTTCAATGGCAGTGTAACGAAAACCCTAATGGAAGAAGCGTCACTGTACAACAGATTAAGTGTAAGTAAAATACCTCTGCATATCTATTTTATACAGCAGGCACATCGAAATTCAACACCTCTGATGACAATACGCAATGCAAAATCTCTTTGCAATTCTAGTCATTTGCGTATCTATTTGACAAGTTTACTTACTCTCCAACAACTAAGTTTTTGGTGCGCAAATTTTTATGATAATTAGTGCATAAATAATATTTACCTGTATTTAAAACACCAGTAACGGACCCATTCTAATGGATTGCAGACGCCCAAGATAAAATATTGTTACAAAATGTACAGGCGCGGTAAGATGGCTTCACCGCAAAGCAGTTTTAGGGTTGCCATAAAATGGCAAGGGGAGGCAGGGTGGCCACATTTGGCGAGAAATCGCCCATTTGGCGACAAAATTGGCGATAGACCATGGACGGATGGAGAACCTTCTGGAACGAATTCTTACCGGTTTAGCCCAGAATGTTCTCGAATACAAGCCGAAAGCTATATAAACCCTGCTGCTCCGCAGTCAGTTAGTATAGGCCTCGCCCAGCGAGCTGATAGTGTGTACCTCGAGAGTGCGAGATAGTTAGTGTCTCGAATCGATCGAGTTGACAGCCGGGCAGCGAGTGCCGAGTGGGTCGTCGAGTTCACCGAAGGAGCCTCTTAGTGTATCGTGGTTAGTGCATCGTCGAAAGAGCGTGTTGAGCTCCGGCAACGACTGAACCGAAGAGTCGGGAGCCGTGCTCTGTGTGTCTGCAGCGAAGCTGTCTCCACCGTTACAGCCTGATAACCTGGAAGCTGTGTGGCTGATTGTGTCAGCATGTTTATAGTAGTTCATCGACGACTGTAGCGTGATTTTGGAGCTGTTCTGATTAGTACTGGCTAAATAAAGTGTGTTTCGATACTTCATGAAGTAGTATTGTCATTATTCACTCCAAATGCTCACGAACCCTGTACGAACGTGAAGGAAGAAAATAACGTGACAACTGGTGTCAGAAGAAAAGAAAAACTTAACAATATAAACAAATGTTTTAATCTTAATTTTTTTTCCTGGATATTTATAGTAACAGAAATTTGAATTTTAAAAGATATTACAGATTATTTAAATCTCCCCTGAGAAAGAACTGGCTAACTTCCAGACTTGAAGGATACCCTCTTTCCTGCTTTAATATTCATTTTCCTGTATTTATTATTTAATATTTTTCATACGATAAAATAAGTCGTATTAAAAAGGTTTATCCATATTGTGTTTATTTTGAAATATTACTATTTATGTCTCTGTTAATCTCATAATCGATATAAACATCTGGGTTTCGTAGTCTATATCTATTATCTAATAAAATAATATTAGTATTGATATAAAACTTCTAGGTAACAACGTAAAATACTTTAATATATTATCAGCATCATAATTATAACAAATATTAATATGTAGTCTGACGTAAAGAGAAAACTATCTTTACGCAGATGTAGAAGATAACAATAATTTAGTGTCTTATAATCTCAGTGTTTGGAAAAATATTTTATTAATAAAAATGCTTTTAGTTTTAAATTCCGGTACTTAATAGCGCAAGATAAATTTGAAAATCCCTTTCCTTCCCATTTTCAGTCATATATTTTGATACATTGCTCACCTGGGACTTAGGAAAGGATTTGGCGCTCAACCATGATAAAACGTGGTGGAGAAATTATTCATTATTTTTTAAATGATCGATCAACTTCCTATGCAATATATCGTTCAGTCTTTTGACAAGAATAACTTCTTATTTACAGCAAAAACATTTTAAAAGAGCTAAGACTGCATATTATATAACTCAAAAAATTATTTTGCGACGCGTTTGCATTGTTATCTCCTTCATTATAACAAAAGCGCAAAAAATAATGACAATCATGACACTAATTCACCAAGAAAACATATATAATATAAATATAAATCAAATGCCTTTAGGAAGTGATTATTGGAAAAGTATTTTGTGTCATCATATTCCATCCTTCTCAAGCATTTTTGTATCATCATTACCCTTACACTTTCAATATTCTAAAATGAACTAAAATCTTTTCTTTAAGTGTTTTTGCCCTAAATTGTTCATCACAGTAATGAAATACTTATACTCAACTCTGTACATTTTCAGACCCTTCTAATTTGAATAAGCGTTAATTCTAAGTTCATTGAAAACTAAATAACATTGCCTTTGTAAGGCATTTTTTCCTTCCTTACGATGGGCTTTCGTGGTGCAATTAGAAGCACGTCCGGCTAGCAGTTGACAGTTAACGGGTGACAGAGACACCATCATTCTGACATGAGGTTAGGTAAATCTGGCATTAGGAGATACATCAGGTAACACTGTAAGATATTGTAGCCGTTGTAGTTCAGAACATAATTACATTATTCACATAATCGTTACATTATTTCAGATGCTCAGATTACTTTACAGCAGAACATACACTTACAAAGTGCAGATTATAAATACACAAACTGAGTGAAAACAGTAATACTAACATTTTCTAAACAAATACCAATGAATGTGATAGCCTCAGTTTGCACTGATTGTTCTCCTGCATTATTGAACAAAATTTCTGGATTTTTCCATACATCAGAGCTGAAATGCCGCAAATTGCAATAATGTATTGCGTATGGGAACATCATGCACTCAAATAGAAAGCTTTGCTAGATGTAGATTTAGTAAAGAAAATCAGAGTTTTTAAAACAGTATTGTTATTTTTTATAACAGTTTGTTATAAAAAAAACAACGAAATATGTTGTTCGTATTTATATACAATATATGTACACATTTATTTTTCAATAAATACAGTAAATTTTAATTAATAAATAAAATATTAGGAATACCTTTTGCAAATGGCTACGAGAACTTAGTTTTAGATCCAAGGGAATGGTGATCATTAATAGTGTTAAGAGCTATTACTAATAGGAACAGTATTCATTTCCTTGCAGTCGGCCAAAATATAACTTCCTCAGCTCACGTGGACAGGGCATTCGTTTCAACATTAAACATATTCAAATAGTAGTTCTGTAATGTATAATTTCCGGTTGTAATTTGATTTAAGAAGTCAGAATATGTCTTTCCTTTTAGGATAAATCTGTATATCATTCGAATTATAGCTAGAGTATCTCATCGACACTGCCACACCTATAAAGCCCCATTCTTTAGTGAGGACTTTTATTCCTACATAGCTTAGTTTAAATAAATTAGTTTAAAATACGTCCTAGAAATAGAGTGAGTAGTTCTAGCTCTTCCCTGAGATCTGTTTCCTAGAATCTTGTATTCTGTGATTTCCTTCTTTAGCGAACAGTTCATCTGCTTTTTCATTTTCGGTACAGCCATTGTATCCTTTTATCAATGCACATTCTACATTGAGTTTGGGGATTAGAAACTTTATATCTTGAATCAAAATAATTTCCAAAGATCTTTTCCAAATACTTAAGAGCCGCTTGCTTGACTGTATGAAAATAGTTTGTGTTCACTTCATACTATGGTTTTATTAAAACTCAGACTGATATTTGATGAATAGCATTTATCTCAGCTTATACCGAACGTCCTGCCTTCTGCATTGATACGATTATTATTATTGCAAACACATAAAGTTGCACCTGCTCTTTTTAGAGTCTTGAATCTATCTGTAAAAGTTTCTTACCTAAGTTTTATTGGTGGATTATCAGCTCCGCCAAACATTTGAACTACAGCAAAATGGATACTAGGCCATTTCCTGTTGAAAACAAGATTGTAGAATTCGTAAAGTGCTTATTATGACATTTTGATATTTCATTTCTAAAGCTGGATGTACTGAATATCGGAAGTAAAAGTTGTCTTATAACTTCTTGTTTCGGGTTATAAAATTTGATCTTCGAATTAAAAATATATATATTATTTCTGCTTCTAACGGTGGGGTTTGTCATATGCGTTACATTTGCATATTGTTATTCTAAAATGAATTCCCTTATACCATTCTATATGAGCTTCCTTCGACAAGGCTTTCAGAGCACATAATCGATTTTCGAATTTTGCAGTTTTTTTGTCAATAAAATTTGATTTTTTGTCAGAATAACCAATGTGTTAAAACTAAAGTAATGTTTAAGTTTATAATTATCCTCGAGTTTTCATTTATTAATGACTCTTTTTCTATATGCATTTTTCCATTCAAACATACTGTAGGCGGTAGCCACCTTATGACTTTGAAAAGAATACATAAAACAGCAGATTTTTCTTTTGAAAATTTTAGCTCGTATTTTCAAGTCTATTCTAGTAGCAAAGAGATACCGCATTTAGTCTTATGAAATATCTGACTACCAAAATTTCTTTATATTTGTAGATGTAATCAGGGTAGACTTGAGAAATAACACCCTTACCTAAGATAAGTTTTAGTGTTGAATTCATAACTCAATGCCAGAATCAAATTCTGATTATAATCCGCTTTTATAAAAATTGAATTTTTAAAGAAACGGATTTTCAACATAGGGAGATTTTTGTATATCACATATATTTCATTCATTTCATAAATAATAAATCTATCCTTCTATATTTCTATATAAATCCAACATATATCTTTCCTCTAAAGTTTAAAGTTTTAATGGACATTTCGATTTTTAGCAATTTAATTTTAATTTTAATTTTTAATAGTTAATTTATATACAGTATGACCCGCCAAACACTGCTGAAGACGCTTTTATATCTTTTATAACAATATTAAGCAGGTTTAAATTTCAAAATTTAAAGTCCATTTTATGCAATTTTATTCGACTACGTGTGTTTTGCTACATCCCAGAATAAATCTATATAGTTAAAGAATAAATCCTCTAGTTAGATTTCAAAGTGGAGAAAATCTTAATCTTGAAATTGTAAATATTTCAAAGATTTGATTCCAAGTATATTCCAATTCTCCGAATAACGTTTTTCACATTTAGTTCGGAAGTTTTTCAGTGGTTCAGTATTGATGTTGACAATATTATAAAATAGGCGTTGCAAAATTAGTTGTTAAGTTTATTGTACTAAATGGATGCATTTTATTACGGAAAAACTACCTGTATTGAAGAGAACAACTATTTTGTTATTCCGATTTCCCTTAAGCTTCGTTGAGGAAATAGGTAATATTGTGCACCATCTGATATTCTGCTCATGAAATTAGGGTGTAATAAAACTACCAGAAAGTAATACGCATAACCAAATCCAAAAGAAGATGAATATTTCAAGTGAAGCAGATATGCACAGATGCATAAATGTGATGTAATATACGCTTTTTCTTTACGTTGTTAGAGGTAGTTTTCAGAACTTTAATTGCCGAAAGCTTTAATCATTCACTATCCGAAATAGCTGAACTCTAATTACATTGGATAAAGTGTGTTTACGCTACTGATTCCATACACGGATTACTCGACACAGATTATGCATTGAAACTACTATGGCTAAAGCTGACGGCATGAACTAAATATTCAGCACATTGTCTCAAATTTTAACAGGCAGATGTATATGTAGTATAAGATAAATAGTCTATTCTTGTGACGCAGCTACACTCAAACCACCATAAGTCTGATCTGGCTGTAGAGGTATGTAAATAAAGTTTTAAGAAGCCATTCCTGCCATGATGTATTTATATGTAGTAAACACGAGATGACACGGGGAAGGCTTCCGTGTACGTGACACGTGTACAGTAAGGCTATAGTTGATTTTGCATGATTTCAAGTTCTAGAAATGTTTATGACTCTACCTGTCTTAGTACCTGAACTGTAGTGGCTGACAAAGTCAATCAATTAGATTTTGCATGCAAGCTGCGCATCTTCCTCCTTGAACAACGTAAGTAATTAAACGTATCTGCCCTCAAACTCTTTTGGCCATACAACTAACAGTTAGAAGATTCGGGTTCAGTCATAATATAAGAATATCTTCAAATATTTAATGTACCCAACATGGACGTCGTAAACATCTTAAGATTTCCTAATCTATAAAAATTCTTCCATTATTTGCACAATTCAAATTTCGCATACAATTCAATAAGATTTGAGTTTCTTAAAGGAAGAGAAACGTTATTTTTAGAAATCTTTTATCTTCAGAAAGAAAATTTTATTATTTGTGAATAATTTATGTAAATAAAATTTATCATTCGGCCTGCTCCGATTACGTAAGCATACAGTCCCAATTAATAGCAGATTTTAGATAGTTCGCTAATTCGTAGTAAATATCGTTTTCATGCTGAATCTTTCGTATTTTTTCCCATCTACCAGCTCTATTAAACTAAAACGGCATTTTTTAGTAAATAGACGAAACTAATATGCCGCGTGTTTCGCAAACGTTCCTGAGCATTATCGCAACCTCGTTTAATATGTGTTTTTTTTTTATTATTATTTAGCTGTATTATGATTAGTTCCACTGAAAGTATCAGTAAGAGTAATACTATAAATTAAAATTATTTTAAGTAATATGAAATTTAGCGCATACTATGAGTAAAAACGATTTTATAATCTTCTAAATGTACATGTTAATGTACTCGTTTCTTTAAGTAAATTTTACATCAGAAGATTTTAGATTTTACAGTATTTTAAGCATATTGAGTTATCTAGTAATAATACTTAAAATTTTCACTTTATGTTAAATTCAGATTCACATTAAATTTGGGACCAGTAAAACATCAATCTGCCTTCATGCAAGACTCAAAGCTGTAATGTAAATCCTGATACTTTTAAAGGCGTTGTTTCTAATATTATGCGTCATTTAAGAGGAAAATATCCGAACTATTTCACGACTTCAACACATGGCTTCTAGCTTCTAGACAGACTTAATTTTATTCGCCAGTCTTCCAAAGAGCAATAATTGCAGCTAAAACGGTGTGTTTATGCTTTCCCCCAGGGTAGGTTTCGTCTAAACGACGACGGAGAAGTACCACAAATTGTAAACACAACCCAACCATTTCCTGTTTTCCGTCCAGCAAACTCGAAAACGGAAGCATTTTAAACACTATTCCATTAACTGTCCTGGCCCGTAGGGCTTCTTGTTCATTAAAGCCACTTCCTGACAAATTTGTGGGGGTGGAGTGTTTTTAGAATATCTGGTTGAGTTCGATTATTTCTGGAAGAATGCCAGGTATATTCCTCATCTTTCTAGTATCGTGGGAATGCAATCATCTCGTTAACAGAGCTGGATTACTTGTATGGATATGACGATTTGGATTAGATCATGGTGAGATAACTTCAAACATAATCAGCTTCCATTAATGAAAATTATTTACTTTCAGCGTTTCAAAATTAATCATTTGCTCATTTTAATTTGTTATTGTGAAGTCTTAAACATCTTTTACTTCTTTGCATTTTACGTAAATATTTTGATATATGCTATGAATTAATAATAACAGATGAGCCCCCAATTATCAGAAGACTGATAATTCAAATGATCATTTATCCGAATTTTAAAAACTTTTTGGGGGCAAATATAGAAACAGATTCGATTTTAACCAAGACTGAGGTGTTAATGAGTGAAATCCTTCGGAATTTCCGAACTGCTTCCGTTCCTACTATTTATTTCCTTTAGCAGCTGCTCTCCCATATTTCGTCTTCGTCCTCTTCTAACTGTTTCATAACACTCTTCCTGTACTCTTCTATCCTACCTTTGTCTCTAGTTCGAGCCCAACAGCGGCCGAGCGGTAAAGTCGCTGAACACTGGTAGTTCGGTCCTAGGTTCGAATCCCGCGAACGGGCTGGCTGCATAGGTGTTTTCGTGGTTTTCCCCATGTGTAACGTGTATACGAGCCAGTTTCCCTTAGAAAGTCCTCCACGAAGGCATCCCTTCCCTTAGGCAGATAGCCCTCGAGGGTTTGCCGTAATTAAATAACCTAACCTCTTAATTCGTACTTGCTTCTTTTTCCGTGATCCACATGACTAAAAAAAGCTTATGTGTGTTTGCTATATACTATGTTGCAATCTAAACGGCTAACATCTTTCCAAAGACAAAGTAAATCTCGCTTTTAAAATCAATATGATTTGCTTCTGAAATTATGGAAGCTATCTTCAAAGCTGATACTTGGACGCATAATAAGGTATAGATAGCTCATCTTTATATTCTCGATAATTCCTTGGTTCATCGTTGGGATAAGGCTTGTTATGTTGGACGGCAGAAACATTTGTACCCCGTTATACATTTGGTTCCAGCTTCTAGGCTTAAATATCAGATTTAAAGTTAGACTGAACAGTGCCGGTTAATTAGATACTGGTTACAAGAGATTTTACTGTAGCACGATTTCATGGCGATCATTGATCCATCATCTCGGTACTCCTCAACTGTATTTATACTTTGAAAGCCGTCAGGTTAATTGACTATCGCTTTGATGCAAATATTACGTGACTGTTAATTTATAAGGCTAATTTTTTTATAATATTATCAATGATTACTAAGTTATTAGTTATTACTTTTAGCAGATTGTTAATAAATGTGTTAGAGTAGTTCATGAACTAGAAGAAAAAATATCCAGGCATCAGTTGGCCATAATTTTATTTAATCTGCTTTAATCTTTATTCTTAACATAAGTTCTGGTTTGTAACTGTAATAAACGGCATCTAAACTGAAAAAAAAATGTGCTTTCAATAAAAAATTGATTAATGTTTATAAATTTCTTAAATGAAACTTCTAGAACTTACTCCATCAAGCAAGAAGTATGTCACCTGTGGATTCTATTGTGGGAATGTCAGCAACTAAGAGTATGTTTATTTGCTAGAACTAATTCTTTTAGGTCACTTAGCCGAAAAATTTAATTTAATATCAGCATAAAACATTTAAAGCTTAAAGATGAATTTTTGCGTAAGGAAGATGAATACATACTTTATTCGAAACAATCATTTTCTTAAATCCATAAAAATTGTGTAAAGGAATCAAGTATCTGGATGCATTCTAAAGCTTTGTTCGGATAAATAGGCTTTACTGTATTTTTGAGAAAATTTTGGAATTTAAAGTAATATTATATTTTTTAATTAAATTCCCATTCCACAGATCAGCATTAGTACTGTTATCTCTTATTGTAACTGTTCTTCTAGAAACGCAAACGTTGGCTAGTTCTAAAAGTATTTATTAACAAGGCACAGAAGCAAATTATAAAGAAAATATACCAAAACAGAATATAAGCAAAACGGAACACCTAACATTTAGAATTAAAAGTTAGAGTCACAGAGACATAATTATTGGAGAATATATCCTCATTCGCGGCTGGAGGTCGACTCACTGTTAAGTTCTCGTTGTCACTAGATAGCATTCGATAAAACAGTGCGGTTACATCCAAATAGTTCTCTTATTTCTTTTTATCTATACATTAATTACATTAAAGATAATTTTTTCCTTAATTTATATTGTATTTATACTTATCTAGCTCATTACATAAATAAATAAAAAGTACTGTGGATATTGCACTTGCAAGAATTATAAAGATATTCTTATTTCATGTCTTCAGGGCAGATACATATTTCATGGTCTCTCTTTTATTTTTGTCTTTTGTAGCATATACATTGAGCTGCGGATGTAAAACAGAAACTTTGTCCTAAATGTTTTGTGAATTGATTTGGGGAAACAATTAATAATTATCTAATATTATTACCTCTTAATTTTTGTCTAATTTCATTGTATTTTGTGTTTCTCATATGTATTTTCTTAATGCTAAATTGACCTATTAATCTACGAACTATACAGAGATATATCGCAATCTAATAAATATTTTGACGTTAGATTTGCTCTGACTCTTTGTTATATCTAGATGGATATCCATGATATGACATCATGAGATGTGCTTTTTCTCATCGGCATTTTGACATCGATGCCCGGGAAAAAGAGACCATTCAGCCGATTACCCTTGCTTACTTTTTATGCTTGTTATCTTGTTAGAAAGTTTCCTTTATTCAAGATGCTCATCATAAAGCCGAGTGGGTAAGATAGCTTGTAGTTCAAACCACAGGGACAGGGACAGGGAAAAGTGGACGGAGCACCAGAACTTCGTCAGTGACTTTTACAGGTGTTGCTCCGCCGCACTGCTGTACCCCGCTAGGCTTTTAGTTGGCCCACAACTGAATCCTGACGAACAGATTGAGTGCATGGACCTTTCTCTTAGAAATGCTTTCACGAAAGTATCCCTTAGGCAGATAGTCTTAGCCCATTAATGCCCATACTGCCGTTCGTTTGAAGGAAATAAATAAAAGTCATTTTTTATGTATTAGAGTCTAATTAAGAAGAAAAATGTAACAGGAAAAAGTAATATTTATTTATACTGAAGATAGAAAATGTTACTAAAATGCAACGTTAGTCAAAACCAATTACTTTTAGGATACATGGAAACCTTTGAAGCATTTGTTGTACAAAGACGCATTACATTTATTGCAAACAGTTATCGGTGGACATTTAAAGTATTAGGACCTTTTTGTCAATTTCATTTGTTTGTTCAATTTTTCTCGATAATGTGACTTGTAGAATACATTATCGTTTTGCTTGTAGAGTATAATTTGAATTTCTAACCAGTTATTTTAAGTTAACGTACCTTTCCTATCAAACTTCACTGCACTTTCCTGCCAAAATGCCAGTTCCTTTTACCAGCTCGCGCGATATTCAAATTAGGTAGAGGGAAGGAAGTATTTAAAGGAAGATTTTGGAGGGTGAAACCAGAGCGTCTTCTACCTGTTTGAATGCCACTTTGCTAACTTTGATTCTCAAGAGATTATAATTCTACAGCGTTGAACTATTCTTGGCTTGTTTGCGCCAACTTCCAGAGACAGGTTACATGATAGTTAAACAACGAAGCTGTTAGGATATACTTCATCAAGTTTTAAGTTATCCATTAATCTTTAAGCCCAAAGGGGTTGGTTTTCGAAAGCACGAGTTGTTGACGCCTGTTAAACTTTAGTTGAGTTGATAAAGGGTTCTGTTAACTCTTCTCCTGACTTCAAAGGAGTATTACTTCAAAGTACTAACACTTTAAGGGACTTCCTAATAATCTACCAAACACCATCATCTCTTACTTTTTATTTCCACTTGATATACAAAGTTGTCCAGAAGGTGTACGCCGCCCATATATTTGTTGTAATTCTCGATTAGCTTATGTTGCTTTTACAGCTACGGATTTGTTTTCTTTTCTTGAGCATCTCTTCGCCACTGAAGACGGATCAATTATATAAGTGTTAGTTATCATAGTTACTACGGAACTGTCGTTCCATCGAACTACTACGATGCTTTTTATTAAAGTGATGATATATGTTCCACGTCCTTTTTTTATCATTTTGTTGTTATATGGATTAGGAAGTTATTTCATAACAACTTCCTAATCCAATCCAAGCCAAATTGTTCCAGTGGCATGAAATTCCATCTCATTCAATTTCGCCAACAACATGTGTGGCGTAAAGACGCAACAATTTGAAGAAATTTCCTTCACACATTCAAAATATCTTACAACTTTTCCACCTAGCTGAAAATCGGTCGATGCCTTTGTAAACGTTTCTGAGTTTATATCGTAATGATAAATTACTCTTCAGAGAAACACAAACACGAAACTTTGTAACTTAAAATAAGGGGTTTTCCTTCGAGAAGCCTTTTGCATGAATGTCTACCAAAATTCGGAGTCATGTGCTCGTGTCGTCGGTAGAAAGATATGTAGAAGAAACCTCGTACTGCATGTAATTTGCGTTTAAAATATTTAAACAGGGTAGAATATTAGACACGTTTTTCGGTTTTATCCAATGCATTATTTTCAGCTAACTGCAAGTTCTGCTTCATATTAGTATGCGTATAAATTGCCATTGCTGCGCATACAACTGACATCATCAGAAAGCTACTAGTTAAGTATTTCTTGAAGAAGACATACACTGCAAGCGTAAAGCAAGAAACCTATTAAACGCTTCAAGATAGGAAGAGGAAAAAAATTCGACTTTTCTTATTAGCTTGTTTTACACTCACTTGTAATATGTTACAAAAGATTATGTTTATCAATTGTAAAAATACATCCACGAGGTTTAGATTGCGCAGGTTTTCTAAATTACTTTCTCGTTTGCACTTTCTATGTACTTTTTGTTCTACAGTACACGTAGTGTACTGTAGAACAATTGTACTGTAGAACAAAAAGTACACTTCAGTACACTTTGTTCGTGTTTGTTCTACAGTACACAGGTGTACTGTAGAACAATTTTTTTACCCAATTTCCTTGTTTTTAGATCATTCAGAATTTTTTTCACATTTTTATACGAAAACTCTCGATTTCATCTAATGCGTCTTTTAGTATTGGGAAATTATCACCTAATACGTCATCAACAATGTATTCCTCATCGGTCACCATGTCTGTAAAAATCACTACTACACTTTGCCATAATCCAGTAATCCAGTCCTTTATTCAGTTACCAAAGCTTTTGCGTTAGCTGCTAGTGGAACATGAAATTCTCGAATCATTTACATTATCGACTATTTTACAAATTAAATCACCGACATTGTTAACATTTCAATGCTCACTTTGATCTCTATCTTGGTAGACACATATGCAGTGCAGCAGAGATTTCACAGTATTTAAAAGTATTCGCGTTCACTAACCGAATAGAAGTCCGTCAATTCACTAACTAAAAACTTAGTTTCTAGTTTATCTGAAGTTATATTTTAATGAAGAGCAATATAATTCAGTAATATTATTCCATAAAAGAGAAACAAATTTTAGACTTCTTATTTTTTTTTTTTAATTTTAAAACAAAATACTTTTGAAATTCCACGTCCGTGCTTTGTTATATCATGTACTCCGAAAGATCGACAAAAATGTTCCATTTGTGTCAAGTACATTTCTCACAGCAAAAAGTACTGACTAGATAATAAGTAGCCTTAAAATATGTCATTGTTGCTAGAACTTCATTTATTTATGCAAGGTTAAACATATGATTCATTTTTTTAATTTGTGACAAATATGTTAATTTCTTAGCAATTGAATTTAAGTTTTTATATTTACTTTCTTCATCTCCTATCACAATAACTTCTCCAACTTAAAACTTCCAGGTAAATTTCACCAATAGAAAAGTAATTTTTAATAGAAATATGTTAAAATCTGAAGAGATTAGTTCAAGTCTAAAGATATGCTCACCATTTTTTTAGCTTACTTCCGCTCTATTATCTGACCGTGATTTTGAGAATCGTTTTATGGCACGAATAGAAGGTGAAAGTAGACAAATAGAATATTTCTAGCTGTCTAATTGATTTAATAGTTTGAATTTTAAATACGTCTTAAGTTGACTGTTAGATTTATTCTTAAACGAGTGACTCTTCGAATTTCGGTTGTATATTATTTTTAATTAAATCACAAGCTGGGACTGAAATAAGCTGTTAATTATTGTTATTTAACTATTTATCTGAGTTCTTAATTCTTATGCTTGCAATAAATCGCGAAGGTACTTGCTTGACATAAGATGGGCGGTTATATTAAAGGGAAACTGGCTAATAGAATTTAAACTTAGAATCATAGCAGAGCTACTATTCTCAGCAGATTAAAGTACACACGTAGTTTTCTAAAAGAACGTTTATAAGCTCCAAAATTTGAGTGAAATGCTATACAACAAAATATTACTTATATACTCGTACTAAAAGATATCTTTGCACATTTTGAATCTAGAACAATGCATTGGGGACAGCTAATCAAAAATATTATTTATATACTACTTATATTATATACTTACTTATATACTCATTATTATATTTTATAGTTATTTATATACAAAATATTATTTATATATTATAAGAAGTCTTTGCACATTTTGATACTAGAATAATGGATTGGGGAAGACTAATCACTATATTTTTCTTAAATGCATTTTGTCAAAAGTAAGCATTCCGTGGAAAACATTTCTAAACAAAAACCCAATAGATTATTTTAGTCTTTTTATTGATCAGTCTATATAATATCATATTTTTCTTCTAAACCGTTAGGGCTAATTGTTTCTTGAAAATTCTTATATATCCTACGATATGTCATGTAATTCATCCTAATGAGGTAATATATATCGAAAGCATTCAGTATTTTATAACATACAACGCAAAGATGCAGCAGAGATTAACTTATATCTTGAGCCTCCGATCAATACAGTAAAATACAAACTTAGATCGAGAAGGTGACGTACGCATTTTTCAAGAAGTTCCATTATGTGTTTTTTTCCGCAGGATTATGTCTTTTATAAGGTAGGTTATGTCTAAAAATAGACTTTATTTTTAAAACTGGATGTTGTGAAAGAAAGTGGATAGATCTTACAAGAAAACGCCGTTGTTAACGGATGATAAAGGATTATGAGCGGATGATAAAGGATTACATTAATGTTGCGGTGTATATTAATGAAATTTCTAAACTATGCGTCAAATTTCACATTCTTTAAAATCCATTTGACATTATTTTTAAATAAAAGTCCTATATCCACAGCGTAATGGTTTTGCCCTTGATACCGTATTTCTTGGAGATCTAACATGATTCTTTTTTGATATAGTGTCTCCAAACACGGAATGCAACTCAAAATTAAAGATTTTTCTGAATTAATTATTCCGAAAACAAAATTATCTCTAATTTAACCAGTACTATTGTTATTAACAAAATGAAGTCGGTTATTTAAAGAAAAATATTGATTTTATGTATTTTAATGTTTGATTTCTTTTATAAGAATAAAAGAAATCAAACATTAAAATACATAAAATCAATATTTTCCTAAAAACAAGGTCTTTTTCAGTTTCGGCGATACGGAAATTAAAGGGTACGTTACTGATTTGAGAAATGATGTAAACCAGTACACAAATTTCGCGTATTCATTTAAGTTAAATCAATAACTTATAAAAGATGTATGTAATATTATTTTCTTTTCTGTTAAATAAGAAATGAAAAAACTAAAAGCACAGAAATAAATTAGTAACTCTTATTTTCTTGGCATAGAAAAACCGAGCTGGATAACTTGAATTTCGCATGTTTGGAGTCAAGGATTCTTGAATGTTTATTATTAGCATGATAAATGTTTTCTTTATACCTTGAAAAACAAAATTCCACAGTTTCCAAGCATCCTTTCATTTCAATTTCCTTCCCAGCGTCGTGTTTTTTACAGTCTCCTTTGTAATGAGAAATTTTAAATTTTATTTTCGTTTCCACTTTTCTTCGAATGTATCCTATCTTCGAGCCGTCCAGCCGGTATAGTGGTTAAAGACGCCAAATGTCAAACCGATGAATGCAGCTCGAATACCGTAGAAGGCATAGATGTTTGTAACCGTAAAGTGTCTGTGCAGTAAGGGAGTACTCAAAATACAAGGCGAGCTGAAAATCCTCTCGAGATGTTGGTGGTAGGGCAAGAGGGGGAGAGAGACAAACGGAATGTTCTTTGGAGTACTCTCCTTCAAAACTGGGACAGAAGCTTTAGAGTTAGCAAGGGCAGGCGATACCTAATTTAGTTACAGAAATGCCCAGGTTTCCTCCTCGCTTCAATGTGTATCTGTATCTTTTCTTCGCATTTTTCCTCATATCTTGATACCTGATTTAACCTATTACTGAATGTAGGCTTCTTAGAAGAAACACTTTCCCTGCTCATTTATTGATGATAGCTTACACATTTCATCTATCCTTTATACATACTGTGTAAGCATTTACTCAATATGTTTACAAGCAACCTCTCTTTATGTCAAAGGTATTAAGTAAGCACTCCAACTCAGCCGACTGCTATGATTTCATTTCATTAGTATTCAGTGGAAGGACTGAAGCCAAGGCGTTATCCTTCACATAGCCCTACAGAAAGGTATTATAGAAAGCACGACCTTTTGTTCTTTTCGCCATCGCCTGGTACACCAGGGTTCATCAGCCTGTTGAATCCCGTAGATGGAATTAAAAAGAACTAGAGCGTAGTGCAATGTCCTATGGGACTTGACTAGGGAATTCTGGAAAAGGAACAGGAACGAGGAAAGAAAGTACAAGATGGGGACACTTCTAATTACGATATTATCGCATAATTTGGACGTTTACATATGATAACGCCAGGGTATAGATGTATAGATGATATAAATGCAGATATATGGACGAAATCAATGCAAATATGTAAACGTTACAAATGAAGCAAGAAGAATATACAAAATTATCTTAACAAAAATTTAAATGAAACATGATTATGTACAGTGTCTAGATACAGCTGAAGATGGTATGTTACTAGTTGCAACACATTAGAGTGTAGGCGAATCTCCTTGTAATAGTGACAGCATAGGAAGTACGATCTGGAGGGCGATCGATTTCTTATCTTGTAACATATTTTTTAAAACTGGCAGCTGAAAGATTATCACTCAGTTTCGCTGAATTACTGGATTATCTTACACAACGTAATACCTAAATCAGCATATTAATATTTATATTATTACTAATATTTTGTAATTAATCAAGGGCACCTAAGCAAGCGTAAAACCTAAATCAGCATACTAACATTTCTAGAAATCGTATTAACTTTAATAATAATTTAGAAAGGAGCTTTGTTTACTCTGCTAAGTTGCTGAGATTGTGCATATACCTACTAGCATATATTAATGTACATTAAAGGCAGCGGCAATAAAGATATATTTACTTCAAAATTGAGTGAATGAAGAATTTTAAAGTAAGGAAAATTACAAATTCTAAGTTTGTAAGTTTATAATCTTTTTCTAACGCATGTTAGTTACATGTTATATGCAATTAATCCTTCGCTTTACGAAATTCGGTTTTATGAAAAGCGAAAATTAGTATCCCTTTATTGATTCAAGACATCTGAAGATAATTTTTGCTTATATGCAGAAGGTGAAGCCCGAAGGTTCAGCATTTAAATTCATGCAATGATTACATAAAAAAAAATGGGTGTAAACTCGGATATAGTATACAATAGAGCAGCGTTTCTGAACCGGTGGTACGCAAAGAAACAAATATTTTTAACAATTAAATTTAAAAAATCTCGCGAAGTAAAAGAACAATTGACAGCAATTTCCTGTGATCGAACTCTAACAGAAGATTGCACAAATAACACGCTTGTCAACTTTTGGATAAACCAAAAAACAAAAACAAAGAAAAAAAAATTAAAGACATTTCAAATAAAGCTATCAAACTTTTATTACCTTTTGCGCAACCTATTTGTGTGAACAAGGATTTTCTTTCATGTTATATTTAAAAAAAATATTGGTAGACATTTATGATGCTTCGTACTCTAATAGCAGTGTTTCTAATGCAAATTAATTAGGTCAACATACGGCTGCTGTCAATATTATAAATTATGCTAGATCATCACCAAAGAGAATGACACTTTAAATAGATATAAAATGATGTTATAATGACTGATGACGTTTGACTATTTTTCAATTTCTCAATGAAAATAAAAAAATCTATTAATCTATACAATATCTAATATATAAAATATATAAAATCTAATATAATATATAATGTATAATATATAAAATATATAAAATCTAATATATAAAATCTAATATATAAAAATCTAATACAGAAAAGTTAAAACTGGATCCTAATTTACGGTTAATGTCTAGTGAAATAAAACCAGACATAAAGAAATCAATCCCTCTTAAATAGACCCAAATTTCACACAAAATTTTAGAATTAAAGTATAGCTTAAGTTTTGATAATTAAAATGGTAACCAATTCTTAATCTAATATTTTTATGTGTGCATATTTAATACATATAGCCAATAGGTTGTGCAAATGGGAAAATAGATTTTTTTAAAGTATTTTCATTGAGAAATTGAAAAATAGTCAAACGTCATCAGTCATTATAACAGCATTTTATATCTATTTAAAGTGTCATTCTCTTTGGTGATGATCTAGCATAATTTATAATATTGACAGCAGCCGTATGTTGACCTAATTAATTTGCACTAAAAACACTGCTATTAGAGTGCGAAGCATCATAAATGTCTACCAATATTTTGAAAAAATATTTAGTAACTCTTAGAGAGACTGGGGAGAAAAACTATTTAAAAGCAATTGGCGACACATGTGCTAGAAATGACAACTATCGATTTCCAATGCAGTTATCATCTTTTTAAACTGCAATCTCATGCAGCACGCACCTGCTGATCTCCAATATCGAAAATTTTAGCACGGGTAGAATTCGTCGATATTCTACATTTTTCAAAGTATAAAATTTAGAAAATGAAGGATACCAAGGTTTCCGAATCTTTATTCCAAAAAAATAGATAAATAAATAAAAAATAAGAAAGAGGAGAGAAAATTTGACTCTAATTCGTTTCTGAGACAATAATAATTCATCAGAAATGCAAAGATTATTTAAATCTTGTATTTAATTGTTGTAATGATGTAAAAAGAGCAAATATTCATTAGAATATAATGAATTATTAACTTAATTATTCATTATATTCTAATGACTCTGCTTATTTATAAGCCATTTAATTAAATAAATATAGACTTAAAAAAGAATCTTCCTAATTCTAAAAGAAATCACGTTGTTAATTACACATTTTCGGGAAAAGCATGAAAACTTGACCTTTTTTATACCTTGATTTTCAGGCAGATTCTGTTGTATTGGGTCATCACTTACAAAGCAAACTCTGAAACATTCCGTCGACAATCGCCACGAAGCTTTCAAGGGTGCCCAAACATGCGAATAAATATGCAGGTGCGATATGAAGCATTTTGCAATCTCTCTCAACCTCCATAGATACATATGTCGCCCAACATACATATGCCACACTAAACCACACTAAAAACAATGTAAAAAAATAGCACCACTTTAAGAATAGAAAACAGATGCTGTTGAACGTAAGGAACTGGGAATGCTAATATACTTATAAATAATCATGATGTGTACTTAGATATGAGAACACCCATGGTACACATCAGGAAAATACTATACTACTTTACCTGCGATATTTAGCTTTATAGATTTCGTGCGCAATCTGTATTATGCTTATATGTTTAGATGGAATCTTGTTTAATAATGGATGTTTGTTAGTTTAGATGAATCTTGTTTAATAATGGATTTTTGTTGGTTTAAATGAATTACCTAAAATGTCAAATTTTAGGTAATTCATTTAAATCAGTGGTTCTCAACCTTTTGGAAGCTGCCGCTTCCCTAGGGAGCGAACCATTTTTCAAAGCTCCCTTTGTGAAAACCCTGTAATTGAGGTATGGGAAAGGGGGCTCTTGAATTATAAAAGCAAAAATTCTAAATGTTTTTTCAATAGACTTACACACCAAATTTTTGTATTTAACTCGATAATTTTGCCTGGAAGATAATTGCATTCCTTTTGCTAAAAGTGAAATGACTGATGCCAGAAAAAGTGCTTAAGCGAGGTTTTATGTTTAAAAATTCTTTATGCTTAATTAAATTATAAGGTATTTCTCCCACCTTTTTAGCAGGTGGCCAGCACGCTCAGCGCGTATTCGAGAGGTCCGTGGTTCGAATACCCGCGGGGGCATTACTCACTTTCATCTCTCCTGCTTTCAAAAAATGCAAAATGTCTCTACAAAATAATTTAAAAAGAACAAAAAAATACACTAAAAGAATAATATCAATGAAACAATGAAGTATGATCAGTGGGATGTCTGTGCTTATGGTTCAAAGCCAGTTTCTGAACGTTCGGTTCAATAATTTTAGAGAAATGAAGGCGCATGTTCCCTATTTCCACGATTTGGAGTCGACTTCTCTTTTTTGTATCAACTCTTTGCCCATGGTATGAGCTTTCCCCGATTTAACAATTAATTTTGATACATTATAACAGACTATCAAACCATTGTCGCATTTTTTGATAAGGTTGCTAGTAACCCTGAGACAAACAGTACCTTCAAAAACTTGGCTCCGATGCTCGGGAAAAATGACAAAGCTTTATTTATTTATTTATTTTTGTCGGGATGAATATTTTGCAGATTCGTCTCACCATTCTTATAACTGCATGAGGAGAGCCACCGCGTAAGTTCGTTTTATGGCTGGTACATATAGTGTAAATCTAATAATCGATTTAAATTTTGGGGGAGTTTTTAAATTAAGTTCGAATGCCAAAGCATGCTTGCCACCCCCCTGCTGACCAAAACAAGTTCTTCGCCCCTCAGCATCCTTCCACTGCCGCCTGGGAAGGCGGTACCGCTCCCGTTGAGAACCAATGATTTACACTATTGTCTGATTTAATTGATATATTTCTTGCATACATATTTATATCTAGTAATACCATGTGTTATTTAAGTAAGATATTTATCTGTTGAGATAAATATTGTTTATCTTACTTATAATTATCTTACTTATTAATATAAAGTACAGATTTTTTTAACATTTTATGTTTTGCTATGTAGCCGCCCGGCATAACGCCCGGTATAACACTAATAGTGATCCTGACTGCCGTAGCGATGGTCCCGGGTCCGAATCCCAGAGAAGGCATGGTTATAACTGTTCGTTCCTTCATAGGAGGCAATGGTGACCACCTGTTAGGTGCTTCGATAATTAAATCGCTACCACTTCGGGCCCTTGTAGCGGCCACAGCAAATGACTATAAGAAAATGGTCTGTTCTCGTGAAGCTGTGGAACCAGTACCTGCTTTTCATAGGATCTTAACTAGTCAATTTTCATTTTATTTAACTTTAGTATATCATTTTGGTATTCATGTATAAGCCACTATATTATGGTTATTTAAGAAATTGGTCTGATCATCTTGAATTATCTCCTGTTATTCGTCAGTTGAGCTCGGATTTTGTTGTATATATAACATCAGTCTCTTAGCACTTTTCTCTTTAACTGAATTCATATACACATGCATAAATGCTTTATTTACGTATAGCATCATGGGAAATAATAAAAACTATTCTGAAATTTAATATTATTTTAACTTCACACAGTATTTTTGTCAATTTTAAACTCGAAAATAATTTCAAATAGCATTTTTCCAGTTTTAAATTTGAAAATTCATTTGCAAAGGTTTGAAAGGAGAGTAAAATCCGAACTCATAGTAAAAACTCAAACATAAGCTTTCTTCCAAATCTGTCTGCAATACTTAATTTTATCTTTTCGCATATAAATGTGAACAAAATATTCTAAGTCCGTTTTAAGTAGCATTCATGACATGTAAAAAGCTTCATCTTTTACAATTCTTAACATAACCTTGAAATTATTATGCGGTATGTTTCCGAAGTTTGACATTACCCAGGTTTCATTCTAAATTCCTTTACTATCTATCAATTTTGTACTTTCATTGATAAGTAGATCTAGTATATCCATCAAGGTAAAACAGAAAAATTTCAGACGATATTATGGAAGCGTGGTAGACTGACGCCGTCGTAAAATAGATAGCAAATTGAAAACCTCTTTCAAGACAGAAATAATAAAAAAAAAGAACTCGTTCAGACATATACAGGCAGGAACCATTCCGTTGACAACCTCAGCGAAGAATATATTGCGAGTATGAGATATTGTGTCTTTTACGTCTTCACGTAAGAAAATCTTTCAAGTTGCATTTTGCTTTGTAGGTTGTGTTCTCAGTTTATTTGACGATTGAAGTGCTTTTGGGTGTTTTTGTTATTTCACCGAAGAAACATTTTATTACTTGTAGTTTGGCTTCTTTTATGAACATACCCACGTGGAATGTGTTTTATGTAATACCAGGTCGTAAAAAATCGACATTTTCCTTAGAAATACTCGGTAGAAAACTCAGTTTATTCCATTGTTAGGAAAAAATTGTCTTCCGTCGGTTTTTCCTTTTTGAACCGTTTTTCCCCTCTCGTTTTTTTAAATTCGGCGTCATGTTTTATCGCGCACCTATTTTTATTTTAACACGTTCCATAACTGACATGAAAAGTAATGAAGAGTTTCCGCCTATTTATCACTTTCCATATTTTGTTCTTCATTTTATTAAGTACAATTTATTCTTGAATTTGCATGTGAGCAGCATAAAATTCTAATTTCGTTATTTATTTTATTATACTAATGGTGAAACCTCATTTCTCTTATTGATTTTCATCCGTAAAACAAAAATGTTTCGTTGTTTACTCAAGTTATTTTGAATACTCAAATTAAATGTGTAGCTGAAAATGCTATCAACTATATACTTTTCATGAACAAACTTCCATTGATAAAAATTTGAGGAAAACCTCAGTTTCACGCACTGTACAAAACTATGACAAAGCTTGGAATTCAGCTCCAAACTGTTACTGAGCATAGTCGATAGTTAGAAGGTCTTTTTTTTTAATAATACATACATAAAGATGAAGAAATAAACAAACATATAGTTACTTATTTCTTACTTGTTTTTCCGATAAAGTTGTTCATTTAATTACAAAAGCAACTAAACTTTTGAAGTCTATGCTATTTTGTTAATCTGAGTAATAGCAGTTGATCCCTTGAAAATGTTTCAGTAAAAATGTGATAAATTACAGTTGTGATTATAATTTGTTTTACTTGCTTAAAAATACATTGCTAAATTTTATAAAATGATGTGCTTTATTTTATTGCCTATATTCCTTACCCAGTTGAAAATTATACAGCTTTTGCGTTTAAAACAATGCCATGGTTAAGTAAAGAAACATTCCAAAGAAGAAAGTGAAGTGTATTTAATGACGTTTGTTACTTTTAGGCACCTTCAGAGTCGTCCTCAGACAGGTCTAAATGTGAACTGCGTAGACCCTCTGGGAAGATCGGCTCTTCTGATGGCTATCGACAATGAAAATCTGGAAATGGTTGAGCTGCTGATAGAAAACAAGGTCGATACGAAAGACGCCCTTCTTCATGCCATCAGCGAAGAGTACGTTGAAGCTGTGGAAGTGCTCTTAGAACACGAGGAAGCTAATCATATTCCTGGAGAACCTCACGTAAGTATAGCTAAATATTCTTCAAAACCATTCAGGGTACTACATAACCCCGAAATTTTGAGAATTTAAATTTGATGTGCAAGAGGTTTAAATAGTGCAGTGCAATATTAATGGATCAGTTAAGGAGATAGAATTTAAATCGGGGTTGGCTGTAAATTCAATCCATATATTTTTTATATCTATGCATACGCAAATCTGAATATGAAGGAAACAAGCACATGAATTCGCATCAGTTATTGCACAGAAATCTGAAAATATAAAGATATCTTAAAAAGATATGTATCAAGACTTGCTCCATCTTCTTGCTCTCAGAGGTTATTTGAAGGTAGTGAAAATTAGAATAATGTTAAAAATACTTTGTTACGACAATAATTAGATAAAAAATCCGTGGAGAGTGATCCATATTAGGAAGGGTGTCAGACCACAATCAGGTCAAAAAATGTTTCTTTTACTGCAAAACATGGACATAGTTTTGCAGTAAAAGAAAAATTTGTCCTTGCGAATGATAAGATTATCAGGCGTATACAACCTTTTCGGAAGGTCGCTATATGATTGTATTAAAAAAGAAGAAATCCCCAGACAGCAGCCACTAGAACCAGAATAAATAGGTTTATTGTTTACCATAAACTCCAAAGAATTAGTCTGATGCTGCGTTTAGCAGCTGCTGGCAACGGGGATATAGCTACCTTCGCAGGACTAGAACCATCGTTTCTACAGTGGTCGACTCACTATACTGGTACCGAGAAATCCGACCAGAGCTGAGTATATTGCTACATACCTGTTTAGATACTTCAAGAGTTTAGGTATCCAAGTTTTGTATGTGTGGCCTTTGTTATCAATTAGTCAGAAGCCTATCACTTGCGTACTATTTTCCTAAACTCTCTTTAGAGGGTCGTTTTGAAAAGATTCGCAAAACATTTCTACCAGAGATTTTAGATTTGTCTGACCTAAAGCTGTCTGTTAGAAATATTAGCATCTAGAAATTCATTTGCATATCTATCTTTAATTTGTATATACGTGCCTTCAAATTTTAATTACTCTTGACTCTTAGAATTTTGATCTTATGAGGATGAGAGGATGAATATTTTTTATTTGAGTAATTCTTTTATGAAACACATATTTTTCAGTGATTTTGTTTTTCCTATACTATGCCCGTCTCGTTATGTATAGTTCTGCTAAATGTATTGTTACCAAAACGCCTCTCGGGATCAAGAGTGCTACAATTAGAAAGTCTTATCTGATTCCGCTAACCAGAAACATGATTTATTGACCTAATCTATAAGAGATATTAAATCGTGCAATATTTTTCTAACACTCTGCATTCTCTGATTGGAATGGTTGTACTCTTTCTCGACTGAAATCGCTATTATTTAAATATCTTTGCTTTTTTTAGAAATTTTCTAATGAATTAAATTTTCTAAATTTTTTAAAGGTTTCTGAGCTGTACTTTGCGTGGAAACATTCCGTATGAAAATGCATATGGGAACCGCATGAAGAACACTTCGAATGAAAGTTCCTAATAAAGATAGTTTATGAAACTTCATTCTGGAAATTTTTGTAAATTTCGACAGCGACTTGTATTAATATACGAAACATATTGCTTAATTATTGAAGCTCATAGAAACCATATCGATATATGTAATTTGACTATTTTCATAAGATAAGAAAGATTTTATTTGAAATATGATTAACATATCATTGAACTAAAATTTAGCATGCACTGCAAAACTTCCCGTATATTTAATTACATAACACCATTTTATTTAAATATCGATGTTTATAAATTATTTGGAAACCCACAGATTCTCAAACAAAATCATATATGGAATTTTGTATATATGGATACATACATATAGTATTAGTGGGTTATATTTTACATTGAATTGTCTTTTTCGCTTTGTTTGTTACATTTTCTAACAACTGAAAACAATCGCTTAAATTATACTTTAATATATATATAAATTACTAATTAACCTTAATCTATGAAAGTTGAAAGTTTTAAAGTTTTGTTCTTTTTGTTATCTATCACTCTATTTATTACCAATTTATTTATCTATATCTTACTTTTCCTAAAAATTAAGCATTCTTTCAAATAATGAATAGCACTTGTAATCGCGTAGCTGTAGATAGGCAAAATTAAGCAATGCCTAATGGCCCAAGCCATTTGAGGGCCCACTACCTTTTGATTTTTGAATATTCGAAAAGTAATGATAAATTAGTAAATTTGTTGCCGAATCCATCTTTGATACTTTATACGTACAGATTTAATTTAAAATTTTAAGAATAACTTATGCTATTAATTGTAAAAGAGATATATATTTTCTTTTCGAGTAATATAAAAATTAGGCATAAAACTGAATGCTGCAGCAGCCTATCTTCTTTGTCGTAAACGCAATGCTGCGTAATGAGAATTCTTTTTACTTTGGCTCCGTCTGCAGTATAATAGCATTGTCATCAAATCCGCATAAGCAATCTAACCGAAACTATCCTCTTGTTTTCGAGATCATCACTTTAGCATTTGTTTTTCCCGTGTTTTTTTATTATTATTATTATTATTATTATTATTATTGAGCGTAAAATTGTATTTAAGCATAGCAAACAATTTCTGTCAGAAACCAAATGGGCTAGTTTTGGTTAGACTGAGCATGAAGACGAAGGAGCCAACGAAGGAGGCAGCTAAGCGCTCTCATGCTATACTTCTCTGTGTACTAGAGTTAGGTCAGCAAATTTTCAGACCGCAGACGCTTAAGCAGATGCTCAAGAACTGCTTGATTAACGCTTGGTTGGAAAGTAAAATTTAAACGTAAGAAATATTAAAATAATTATAACAACCCTGCTAAAAATGCTCCATAGAAACCAGTAAAACGTTTTATAGACAACTTTATAAAAACACAAGAAACACATTAAATATTATATATTACATGTTACATACGCACTACACCTGTGTAAAGATGGCTTACACCTGTGCAAGTCACTTGTGTAAAGAGAGACTACACCTGTGTAAAGTGCACAGTTAATACAATATAGGGGCAATGAAAATATGGCAATTCAAAATTTTAATAAAATTAATGAAAATATGGTAATTCCAAAATTTGGGAACTTAATGATAAAATAATGCCATTCACTGGAATGCGACTTCTATGGAAAGTATGCAGTCTTCTTATCATTTTTAAACATTTCTGTAACATATAGTACAGTAGAAAGATGATTTCAAGGCTAAAAATCATTAAAGAGTGCAGAAGAAATATGAATGAACAAACAGGATTAAACTATCTTTCTATTGAACATAAAGAGGCAAACAAAATGGACCTGAAAAACATAATAGACTCTTTTTGCTTCTACGAAAGCTTGAAGACAGACGTAGCCATAAATTCCACACATGATTTTATTCTTGGATAAATAATTCTGAGAACACATATCCTTTTTTGCTGCATGTCATCATTGTGGCTGCGCTATGCACCCCCACAATTTTATACAGATTATATGTTTAGAACAATGGAAAATAGCTGGCACAGGCTAAGTGAGCGATCTAGCACCTTAACGACAAGAGAGGTAGATACTAAGTGCGCAGTTAATACAATATGGGGGCTCAACAGAACGTTTCGGTTTATGTTGCTTATTAAGAGAAAATTTCACATCTCGAAATTTTGAGTTTAGATTCCGAATTAGATATGTCATCAACGTTACAGAAGCTATGTGACATAGATAGATATATAAACGATGCAGTTCGGAAACGTTATTACTATTTTTTAAAGAGGGAGAATTAAGGATTATTGCTAATGCAAATTATAATTATATATATATTATCTGTATAATTATAATAATTATAATTATATATATAATATTTATATAATAATTATATATATATATATTATATATATAATATATGTATTATAATATTAATATGTATATATATAATCAGTAAAAACATAAAGAAAGAAATTTGAAACTTAATACATATATATATTATACTTATTTTAAGTTTTGCTTAAGGACTCAAAATTTCTAGCTATACCACTGGAGTTTTGTCTACTTTTGTTCTCTGGAGACATGTTCAGAAGTATATTGATATAAAATCACCATTTTAATTAAACATAATAATATTTACCAACATCTTCTTACTTGTTAGGGGACTATAAGAGTATTTTTTGGAAAATTAATCACCTATATTATATACGCGAGACAATAAAGCTGAGAGAAAAATTAAAAGTGTACGAAATGATTATTAGAATTTGACTGAAACTTTTCCGTCAGATATGCTCAAAAATATTTAATACGTTTTTAAACAGTAATTATCTTTAATAGCTTTGAAATCTTAGTTATTATAGTACCTTATAATAAGTAATTTAACAAGCAATCATTTTCGGAGCTCTCTGAAACTCTTAACTATAATGAAACTCTGTAAGCAAAGTAATTTCAGCATACTTTACAAGAAAATAAAATAACTTATTCTATAGGTATATTATTGTGCATTAAATACATTTTACCCTAACAAAAACTAAAATGAATAAGTATGCATTTAAACATTTTCTTTTCGTGTTTGTTTGCTTCTATAACTCTTATCATGTATAAACAGTAGGTTTTTGAAAACAGGCAACATGATGAAACTGAGATGCCCTCACCAGGATTCGAACTCTGGATCCCCCGACTGCTAGCCCGATGTGCTTTCCAATTACATCACGAAGGCGCGCGGTAATGAGAGAGAAAAATTGCTTATAATTGTCAATGGATGTATATTATATTTTGTCTAAACCACAAACATATAATGAGGGAAAAATACTCTCTGATCAGCAAACAAGCAAAAAGAAATTTTTTGAGGGGGGAGTGGAGGATATGCCTGACTTTCCTTCCCCTTTTCTTTTGTTTCGTAAGAAATTTCTTTTTCTTTTAGAAAAAAAAATTCTATTCTAAAAATTCTAACATCTTTCAAGAAAGAAGTTTTTTTTTTTTTTTTTTTTTTCAAAATAGTAAAGAAATATATGAAATTGTCCTTCTTATACGCAAATCTTCATATACAAATGTGAAGCCTTTCAGATTCTTAAATTTTTTCCTGTTGAATAAATGCAGCTAAAAAATATAATTTTTTAAAGAAATTCAATACAGTGAAACTTTTATTATGCGGGTTTCATATATTCGAGCCTCCATTTTTCCACGTCGGGCCCTACGCGGAATAAAAAAAGTCAAGTTTTTATCAGTTTGTTTATATAGTCTCAATTTATTTCGTTTTTATAAAAGAAGGTGTTAAAATTTAGATGAAATATATACGGAAATACTGTCTTAGTTTTGTTTCAGTCGAATGAAAACAGCTATGTATTTTGTTTCACGTAAATGAAAACTTATAAAATCAGAAGCTATAGGCTTTGTTTTAAGGTGAATAAAAATTAAATCTAATACTACATGTACTTCACATGAAAACTGATGTATGCTTTAAATAACTAAAAATAAATTTCTTTTCTTAATGTGCCGAAGTTTGGATCGTATCATACAGAAACATCATTTTACAGAAAAAAAAATTTTCTTTTATTTCCCTAATTTTAAGTAAAGTACAAAATACAAATGAATTTAGTTTTGAATATTGTAGTGACCAGCGATTCTAGGTTTAATCTAGGAATATGGAATTCTGCTACAAGAAAGCGAAAGGGTATTTATGGATTTCAAGGAAAAAGTACAAATTATTTAATTTTCAAAGAAAGTATAACCTAATAAGTCCGCTAAAAATTTTATTATCTTAACTTTTTCATCATCCCCAAATCGATGTAATAACTATATGTGCTTGTCGTATTTTTGTAATTTTGACTTTCTTTCTTCTGGCTTATGTACAAGAACGATAAAAGCCTATATGTGAATACGTCTTAAGAGATAACATGCTTTTAACTGAACAAAGTTCTTTTATTAAAAATTTCTCATAAATAAATTCTACCTACTGAAACTAATTGCAATGAAATTGTAATATAAGATCTCACTCTTGTTTTGGAGCAAGTCTTCATGTTTGTGATGTTAAACCAAACTCACTTCAGCTAACAGCGTAGCGCAATATATAAATAATAGTGCTTTGAATAATTGGCCCAAGAAGTAACAAATGTATCAAAATTGGTTCATTCTTTACACACAAGTATGTAAACAGAGAGGGCTTGAAAGAAATTACTTTTTAAATTACCTTTTGAATGACTGGAGTTTCCAATCTATGACTGGGGTTTTCAATCTACAGTATAAGAACTAGTAAATCGAATAAAGCGAGGCTTTTGTCTCCGATAAGCATACAGTACTATTGGGTTGTCAAGAAAGTATTAATTTTGGTTTGAACAAATAGATAGCGTTATGATCGTTTTGTTATTCTTCTTTCAATCTTATATTTTCTTTTTCTTTTGAGATTTGGCAGCTGACACATTAAGGTTGCTACAGAAACAAATCCTGCGTAATTCTGTTCACAACTTTTAGTTAACGGTCAATTAATTCAAATCGAATCGTCATATAACTGTGCAAGAGATTGCAACAAGGTTAAATGTATCACTCATAATAATTGAAAATTACATAAAGTGTCTTGGACTCGTTAAGAAACTCGATATTTGGGTTCTGCATGAGTTGAAAGAAATTCATTTACCACAATGAATCAGTATTTGCGATAAGCAATTCAAAATTATGCAGTGGACCATTTTTTAAACGAATTATCACTAGTGATTAAAAATTATTTGTCTACGACAACATTAATCGAGAAAAATCGTGGTCCAAGAATGATGATTCAGCACAAATTGTATCGAAAACTGAATTGATTGTACAAATTGTATCGAAAACTGAATTGATTGTACAAATTGTATCGAAAACTGAACGATCGTACTGTCAGTTTGATGGGAGTGCAAATGTGCTGTGTATTTTGAGCTACTTAGAAGGAACCAAACGAACAACTAAGATATATGCTGCCAACAACTTATAAAATAGGAAGAAGCAATCAAAGAGAAAAGGCCAGAATTGGCAAACTGCAAAGAAATCGTATTCCATCGCAACTATACATCTTAAACTATTTTAGTTCTTAAATATTTTTTGCATGCATATCCATGGCGGAAACTAGGTGTAGAATACAATACGAACCTACACACTCGCTTAATATTTCATTAGCTTCTCTTTTTGAAACAACTGGAGTTTTGAAAAAAAAATTAATTTCTTAGAAACAAAATATTCTACTAAAATTAACTAATATTTTAGTAAATAAAATTTCTACATTAGAGGATGTTACTGATATTAAACTTATTTAAGGCAGTGAAGAAAAAAAATCCGCAACAAAACTGAAAAGGGAAACTCAAACATAGAGTAACCGAATAGATAGTTTAATGTTTAAAATAATTTTATTTCATTGAATCTTTAAAATGCAGTAAAGCTATTAGCCTAAAGTACATAATATTATGGATACTTTTTCCAGCAGTATGTATTGTGCAGTCTCCAAATGCACTTATATTCACGAAATGACCGTTCACTTTTAGCAGATAATAGCTTATAATAACAAAGCAAACAACCTTAATAATTGCCTAAAAAAGAGCTAAAACTTTATGCATATCATGGCACCACGCTGGTGTAAACTAATTATGGTTACTTTTTTCAGCAAAATGTATTGTGTAGTCTATAAATACGCTTATATTCATGAAATGACCGTTCACTTTTAGCAGATAACAGCTTATAATAGCGAAGCAAACAATCTTAATAACTGCTTGAAAACGAGCGAAAACTTTATGTATACATCATGGCAACACGCTGGTGTAAATATGACTGTTATATTAATTTCTTCACAGGTTTCGCATACAGCTTCCGACGCAATAAACCATTCGATTCAGAAGTTCCTGCAGCTTTTAATGTCTGTTCGCGAAATCATCATTGTTCCGAATTTACGTTTGCTCTACTAATTACACGTAACCCGGAAAGCTTATTTTCAGAGACGAGTAGAATTTTATGAGATATGGATATGCGGATATGATGAAGTGTGGTGGACACCCGCTCTTTAATACTAAGTAATGTGTATATTCCCCAGCCGCACTAATTATCCAGTTAACTATACTCCACAGGGCCCACAGTGGGCCCCGCCAGGCATTGCTTTGAATGCGTTGTATTTGATGCGGATATGATGAAGTGTGGTGGACACCCGTTCTTTAATACTAAGTAATGTGTATATTCCCCAGCCGCACTAATTATCCAGTTAACTATACTCCACAGGGCCCACAGTGGGCCCCGCCAGGCATTGCTTTGAATGCGTTGTATTTGATGCGGATATGATGAAGTGTGGTGGACACCCGTTCTTTAATACTAAGTAATGTGTATATTCCCCAGCCGCACTAATTATCCAGTTAACTATACTCCACAGGGCCCACAGTGAGCCCCGCCAGGCATTGCTTTGAATGCGTTGTATTTGATGCGTACAACATTGAGGGTTGAATCTTTTCTGGTGGGTATTAGATCTTTCTACCGCTTGACCAGTTGTTTGTCAGACCTGGAAAGAAACAATTCTTTTTCTTTTTCATGGATGCTTTTACAAATGATGCCTCTCGCACATACATATTATGGAGCACAGCTATAGATATGTTTGCATTTTTACAGATCTGTTTGTTATGATTAGATGTGATCTTTATCTTTAAGGTTACTTTCTGGAATTTTGAATGAGATTTTTAGGTTCTGACATCTGTTATTGTGATAGAGTTTTAGAATATGATAAGTAGCAAGGCTCTCAATAGGTTTCCATTGTTAAGAGTATAATTTTTAGCTATATTGCTCGATTGTTGCAATTCCGTACAGTTTCTTCTTAGAGTAAATGTTGTGGCATTTTTTAATATACTGCGTTATTTCAGTTTCACTTCTTGCTCTGAGAATATCCTTGTAATGCTATTTTATTCTGTGTTGCATAGCTTAGTGTCTCTTGTTGACAGAGGTTCATTGTGTTTATCATTTCTTTTTTGAGATGTTTGTTTTTGATAGCATATCTTATAAAAGGATTTATTTCGCTTTCAGAGTTCAGAAGTTTTAGATGAAGCTCAGCTGTAAGGAAGCATTTAAATATGTAGTATTCTGGGATGTCTCTTTCTCCATATATACATTGATCTGATGAGTTAAGTTTCTTGCACAAAAATGCGTGGAAAAGTGACCATACTCCGACATCAACTATGTTATTTCTCTTGTTATTGAACTAGATGCAGTGCCTACTTCTGAGAACAATTGCTAGGTCCTTCTCTCTTATTAGGCATTGTCTCACCACTTGAGCTTTAAATTCGTTGGTTATGAGTTTTTTTTTAGGTTTTGAAGGGCGAGTTAGGCCATGTTTTGCGCATTTTGACCCTAGCTGTTTCTTTAGCTAGGATGTCAGCCTCTTTCTTGAATTTTGTCCCTGCATGTGCTTTCTAACAGTCACAAAGAAATGCTGATTTTATAAAGTTCTTTCTGTAATCTCTTGGATTAATTCTGATCTATGGTGCGGATTCAAGATGTCGGGCATCGCTGAATGTGAAGATACATCAAGCTTTTACGGAGTTTGTGATGCTGTATTTTATTCCTTCCAGAAGAGCTACTAATTTTGCTTGGAATACAATGTTTTATTGGTACAATCGGAAAATTTTTCATTTTTGGGGTTGGAGGTCTAGGTAGATTTTGAATGCGCTGTCTTTACTCTCTTCTAGGCCGCAGTCTGCATAGGAATTTGGAGAATTGCTTTTCGTTTGCTTCTTTTTTCATTCTTAATGCCATGTTATTTTTCTTTCTTGGTTGGTGCTCCTATGGGTGTGTCAGTGTCTCGTATTTGTCTGCTATAAGCTCTAGGGAGTTGTAGTGACTTTTCTATCGTAGTTGCAGTACTATTGTCTTGTGGAGTTCTTGTTTGAATAAAATGTGGTCTGATGTTAGTGATTTGAAAGAGGACTGCGTTCCATTCTATTCCCTTCATTCACTTTGGAATGGTTATCATTTTGGAGATCATGTGTTTTATATAGTCTAGATGGTTTATAAAGTTAAGCTTTTTATCAATAATGATGCCCATTTATTTTAGGAAGTTAACTATTTTGATTTGTTTGCTTCGATTTCGAACCTTGGAAGTCTTGTTATCTTTTGTGAGGGTTTGTATAAGGGCTCGGGAATTTTCTTGTAAAATTATTAGTTTTAGCTGTTTGATTAGAGAATTTAAATTTTCTAGTGTTTCGTGTACATTTCTTTGTACTTCATCTCTGGAGCTACCATTCTCGATAAAAAGCGCATCGTTTGCCAAAACTATGCATTTAGATAGTTGGAGCTATTTGTATTGTATGATTTTGTCAAACGCCAGATTCAAAAAATCTGCATGAGCCCTGCGGACAGCCTTTGACTTGTACTATTTCGATTATACGGTTGTTATTTATAATTACGATTCACCTGCTAATGAAATAATCTTGAAAAATTTCCTAGATGTTTTTTGGTTTGTTTATGTCTTTCAGTATGCTGCAACATCCGGCTACCAGAAGGAATCAAAGGCCCTCTGAAGGTTTAGGCACAACAGAACTGAGTGCTGATTCTGCAATTTATTTCTTTTTATCTTTATTGATTTTTCTTTATAGATTGTATGTACAGTGCTCTTATTCGAAAAGAACCCGAAATGGTGCGGGCTTATCGTGTTGGACTTTCTTATATGATGTTCGAGGTGGTTCACTAAAGCTCCCTGCAGTATTTTTCCCATTGCATGACGAAAGTTTATTGGGCAGAAGGAATTTGCAGTTGATACATTCTGGCTTTTTTTTATTAAAATGGATTGTCTGACCTATATAAAAACATGTTGGGATGAGGCTTGTTTTTAGACATTTAATCATTTAAGAGATAGAAGACTTACAGTTTAATTCATTGAACAGTTAGAATTGTAAATAGTACGTAAGAGAGTTATGTATTCGTTCGGAAGTTGTAAGGATCTTAAGTTTAACTAACGTTTATTTTATTTTAAATCTTTACTATCACTTCTTATTTTCTACTTGCGTCCAGAATTAAAAGCTTTAACTTATTTATGCAAATTTGTCTGGCGAACGCCAAGTACTTAAGTTGTGGCTTTTTGCCAAGCGAGAGAGAGGAAGGAGTTACTCGAAGCAGGCCGCTTGCCTTTGAAGTTTTACTCGGTTTCTGGTTGCCTTCCAGGCCAGAGGTTTAATCCTCTTAATAATTTTAAACGTATTGTAGTGTTAACAGTTCTCTGTACTACATACGGCTTCCTGTTAATATACGGCCAATCTTCCACGTAGGCCCTTGTTTATTATTCCAAAGTTAAGTTAGAGTTTAGTTAAATATTTTTATATTCTTACGTTCAGACCACAAGTAGTTGGTCTCTGTATTCCGAAGTACGGAAATTATTGTAAAGAGTGAAAAATAAAGAGTTTCGTATACCCTTCCTGTGTATCTTGTCTACTTCCCACATTTATTGAACATAGCTTTAGTAAGCTCCCTGTTCCGAGTCAGGTTCTTCAATGTTCCCCAAGCAAGTAAGGAGAAACACTGAACCTGATAAAGTTAGCTGAATCCTCAAGTTTTATACTAATATTATAAACACTATTATAAATTCAGTTGCAAGATATACTTGTTTCGAACTAACAGGGAGATGTTTAGTTCAGTGATCTTAATTTTTGCGCGTATGATACTTCGGTGATATTTAACGTATCTTAGGTCGTTAGTTTCTAAAACATAAAAAAGGGAAGTCATGTTAAGGAATATTTAGATACTATTGATAAGTGCTATCAAACAGCATCTTTTAACATTGCCACTGACTTTGCATATTCATAACTGATTTCAGGTAATTTCGCAACAAAAATTCGTATGTGTCTGAAAATTTGGATAGTTATATCCACGAGTTGGCGTTCTAAATAACGTTCATAATAAAATTCTGTAGCAGCATATATAAAATGCTTGCATTGTTAGATAGCCATTTATATGCTGAAGAGGATGTCTTATGCCTTGATTTTATCTAATAATTGAGAACATAACATTTTTAATGAAAATAAGTGATTTTATATCCTCTCATAGACATCACAAAACTAGTTATAAATTCAGGATTTCAGGTTAGAACGTCATCTTTTGGGTATAATAATAGCTAGTGAACTTCCATACTAAACACTTTTTATGCAAAAAAACCTGTAATTTTATACATGTATCGCTATTTTCATTAATTTGTATCGCATCACTTAAAATTTTTTTTTTAATATTTACAGAATATTTTGATCTTGTGAGCACATAACTGCTTTTCTATTAAAGCATTTTTAATTATAGCAGGCACCATGCAATTTAATTTATTATCATTATTAAAACATATATACTGTACTTTCTTATCTTTTTATATCAGTACACATTTAAATGCCCGTCAAAAAAAAAAAAAAAAAAACAAGAAACTTAATTTTATTATATCTGTAAAAACAATTCATGCGGATAACTGTAATTCCTCATATGTGGAGTCCGGATAACTGGAGTTACTACTGTTTATGTTTTGTTATTAACTAATTATTTTCACTCAAAAAATTGAATACTTTTATTCTTTTCAGAGCTGGGAAGCCGTGGATCACGATTCCTCCACATTCACTCCTGATATCACCCCTCTTATCCTGGCCGCCCACCGCGACAACTACGAGATTGTCAAGATCCTCCTGGACAGGGGTGCCGTCCTGCCTGCCCCTCATGACATTAGATGTGCATGCAGCGACTGCGTCCGTTCATGCTCCGAGGATTCATTAAACCATTCACGGTCTCGCATCAACGCATACCGGGCTTTGGCCTCACCCAGCCTCATTGCCTTGTCGTCGAAAGACCCCATTCTGACGGCCTTTCTGCTCAGTCACGAGCTGAGGAGGTTGAGCTACTTAGAGCACGAGTACAAATGCGAATATATGGTATGTATGGAGATCATTATAAACAAGTGAAAAAGGTATTGTTTTCAGAACATCAAAAATTCTGATCAACTTTAAGATACGTAATAAAATTCTGTAGTAGCATATCTTGCATCGTCGAATCAACTGATCAACTTTAAGATACGTAATAAAATTCTGTAGTAGCATATCTTGCATCGCCGAATGCTTGCATCGTCGAATTTCTAAATGACTAACAATAAACTAACAATAAAGTTATTTAACTAACAATAAAGTAAACCATACATATTTATTTTTCAAATCCTGCGATGTCTGAGGCAGGAATTTTATTAAGCACTTCAGTTCCAGTCCAACATTTACAAAATCTTTCGATCTGAGTACGGTTTGAATTTGGTGTCAGTTTCGTAACTATTAAGTCTTTTAAATCACTTCTCACTGTCACAGCACTCATGCTAAATCTTTTAAGCCACAAAACGTGGCAGTAGCTTGCAAGCCGAGAGATCATTTTTCCGAGCTCATTTACATTTGTGGCGTGGAATAATTTTGGAAACGGGAGAAATAGACAAGATGCTTTTTTATATATATATTTAAAACTTAACATCGGACTTTTAAAAGGCAACATCACCGAAAAGTTAATGTATTTTGAAGATTACATAACGAAAGACCAAAAACAGATACTGAAGCAGAAAACTTAGGAAAAAAAGTTGCAGATGCAGAAAACATACGCAAGAAAGCTCTTACTGTCTTCGATTTTGTGTGTTCTTGCCTTTAAAAAAAGGTGGCCGCCAGGGAAACACTCCCTACGCTTCGAACACTTTTCCTGTCATTGGTGAGCATTGGAATCTGTAGAAACAAAATAACCACAGTGAAAAGATTCTTTCAAATGAGAAGGAAACAGTTAGCTGATGCTATAATTTTATAGCTGAAATTAATTTTATTTATACAGTTTGCATTTTCTAAACACGCACACACACACACATACATACACAAAAAAAAAAAAAAAATACTGAATTATATGCACTTTTCATGTTTTACATTTGCTTAAAAGTGAAGTAACATTCCTACTGGTAACATTGCTATATGGCATAAATAAAGTTTAAAGCTGTGAATACGCGCGTAATCTTGAATTTATAAAACTCGTAAATAAGAGAACAGTGGAGCGGAAAAATCTCTAAACACGGGTAGTTCCGACTTGGGTTTGATTCCAGGCAAACGGGCTGGCCGCATAGGCGTTTTCTTCGGTTTTCCCATGTGTAACGTGTACACAAGCCAGTTTGCGCTTTGCAGTAATCCACTAAACTCGGTCTACTTGCAAGCATGTCTGAAGGAAAAGAAAACAGAAAAACAATAAATTTATAATTATTAGGGATTTATATCCCAATGCTGTTTAGAACTATTGCGGAATTTCTGTTAGTTTCTGTTAGTTCTGTTAGTGATTTCGTATTATAGAAGAAACTCAGTAAATTCATGCATTAATACATGCAATTTTCACATTAAAATCTTCCAGAAAATAGAACGTTAATCGCAAAAATCTAATTTGAATTAGAAGAATATAATAGCGTATATTGTCTCTGATGTTTGAAAAACTGAATCAACTGAATCGATGTGCGATTTTAAAACTCATTCATAACGTCTGGCTACGTTTAATAATACGTCGGTAAATCACAACTTTCTTTTACAGCGCGAATCAAAGAAAATGGTTTCGTGCTTATACTTAACATATCGCTAAGAGAAATGAAAAAATGCCGTAAGAAAGTGAACTTCTCAAACTAAAGAACAAAATAAAACACTTGCAACCAAATTCTTTTTATTGCCTTTAACTGCTTGTCGATTCGAAAGCTTACAGTTCTTATGGATATTGCTGCATCAGTGCAATTGTAAATCCTAAATAGAGATTTCCCTTTTTTTAAATGTTTTCATTTAAAAGTTTCTTCACTTCTACTCAATGGCCGAAGTGCTGTTTTAAAATCATGTCTCTTTAATCTCTCGGCTTCAGGATCATTTCTGAACAATGATTTCCAAATTAGGCTGGCTAATAATCGGGAAATGATTAGGTGTTACTCACAATAAGTTGCAACGTGGGCGACTGCATACGTCATTGCTATAACTGATCTTTGTTGCTTCATATTCAGGACCATCTTGGCTGTTGATATGACTCTCAGACATGTGACTCTTATTGAAATGAAGATATAAAATTTCAAATTTAATGTACCATTCAGCATTTCCCTTAAATACCATAAAACATATTTACATATTTCTCATTTTTGAGTACCGTAATTTTATTGGTCATTGCTTTTAGTAAATATTTATTAATATGCTGATTTTAGTGAAAATTTAAGTTTTTCGAGGCACAGAAGTTGGAAGTCCATATCCTAAAATTCATTTTAATGCCAAATTCCTGATTTTAATAATAAAAATACTCGTTTTGTCTTCGTGTTTTATTATTTCTTATTATTGCTACTAAATTCTAACCAAAACTGACATGAATTTGTTCACTGATATTTCTTTACAATCATATTGATCATTTAACAATGCTTTCTAAATCACAAATATACTGTGTCATAATTCTACTTGTGATAATTACATAAATCTTAATTATACTTATATAACAATGTCTAAGAAAACATGCTAGTCCTACATCAGACTTAGAGTTTTAGAAAGACACATCTACATACAAACATTTATGTTATTGTTTAATCATTGTTTGTTTCTCTTCAGCCACAAATATTCGAAGCAAAAGTTAAAGGAACTCTTAGTTAATGTAAAAGACTGCGTAACTCAAATGCGATCGTCCTCCATATTTTAAAAATACTTACGTCTTTTTAAAATCATTTCAGCAAGATTTTTATCGTATCATTTCCTTCCCCAGTTGCTGAAATTAATAAACAAAAAAAAGGGAAGATTCAAAACAGAATTCTTCCTTCGTTAGCCTCATAAACTGGGACCTTGAAAAACATCTCTATGACGTCAGAAATGACAGACACTTCGTCCAGAATAACCCGTCAGGTCATCTTCCGCGTCATGGCACATTACGGGTTATAAATAGGTTCCATGAAAGTTTCTCTACATCCCCTACTCATAAACGCAGCATTTCTGTTGACAACTTTTCCCTTCATACCATCCCCACCTCGCACGTGTACCCGCCTCAGCAAGTTATTGTGTGTTTTCATCCGGGAACTCCAGCGGTTTTAATTAATTTTTGGTCTAAGCCTCCCCCGGACTTCGTTGTTAATGACGTAGTGAGAATGATATTTAAGTAAGACGTGTATCTTACAGGTGGAAAATTAAGCATTGTATGTACGTGCCTTCGTATGAGTAACAGCTTTGGGATATAGTAATACATTTCTGACTGCTTAATTTCCTACATTACGAAACTGTCTTAAATGTTCACTTCTAGTATGTTTCTCTCTGTCTGTATGATATATTTATGTACATATTATCTTCACTCATTATGAATACATTAGCTAAGATATTCCATAACTAGACAGTTTCAGCTCAGTGTTGGTCATGACTGTAAATGAACTTTTATAAAATTCTGCATTTTATTCTGAAAATATATTTCCAAGACCAATATTTAAAGAAATAAAGGTATTTTCTGATTATCTGCACCGCCATTCTAAACTGGCAAAAAAACATTCTCCTTGGTTAGCTCCACGCCTCATAGGTACTGTTTTGTTCACAAGTAATAATCAAAAGACGAATTTTAAAGCAAAAAAACATATGATGTGTACATATGACTTCCTTGTACGGAATATTAAATTATACGCATTTTTTCTTGAATTTAATTTAAACTTATTGGATTTACTTAAATCTACTTCGTCGATAGCGCATAAACCATAAGAGAATAATTGCACTCTTTAAACTTCACTATATTTGTTTACCATAGTGACACTCTGGCGTTAGGTTCACTTAACAGCGTTGCATTTCATTCATTTTATAACTCAGAATGCACAAAATTTATAACATCTGAAGAATTATCTAATCGCTGCTACATGTTCTATTCAATTACTATAATAAATCTAAAACGATGTATAAAGAAATTAAACAAATAAAAAAGAAACAGTTTTTCACAGACGATTCAGTATTTCTCATTCAATTAATTCAATTCTCACTTCGCGACAAGGCAAAAATACATAAAAACTCAAAATATCTATATTAAAAGTTACGAAGTAAATCTTAAACGCTTACTTCCTCCAATAATTTCCTGACTGGATTAAGCATGATTTAATTCGCAATAATAAATGAAGGCGTTATCTTTGTTGTTGCGAAGCTTAGTTTCTCTAGATTGGCAACAAATCCACTATTCTGCTAAGTTACAAATGTAAACAAGTATGGTCGCCATGGTGAAAATACTTAGGCTTAGCCGCATTCAAAAAACTTTTAAATTGTTAATAATTCTACAAATATTGCACGAAGATTTACTAAAGGCATACAAACCTTAACCGAAAGATAAGAACAACATAATTCAATCATTTTTTAAAGAAAAAATGCACAATTTACAAACATATAAGAATAAAGAAACTAGGCTCACTGAGCCGAGTAACAGAGTATATATATATATATATATATATATTATAAGCAAAGTTGTAAGTACAATACTAAAAAGACCAATTTTGGTCAACTTTTTTTTTTTTTTTTCGCAATATGCTGCAAAATTAAGGAAATGAGAAGAGAAATTGTAGTTAGCTCGCCAAAAAGTTACCAAAAGCTGTGGCTCCAAGAAAAAGTTAATTAATAAAATAATGACATTGAATGAGTGACAAATATTAGGCTACTTGTGAAATAAAATGTAAATTATAAAACACAGTAAAATACTAATCGTTGGAAACAAGTTAAAAGCAAAAAATAAAACACAGTAAAAAACCAATTGATGGAACAAGTAAAAAACATATAAAAAACAAAAACTAAAAAGCGAAAAATGGTAAATTAGCTCAATTCGAGGTCCACCCTGACTTTTCAAAGGAAATTTCTGGGTGAACATCGAACCAAGCTAACTCCATTACGCGTTTCGCCGAAACAGACAATTGAAACTTTGCGTTACAAAATTTTTTAATTAATTAAATAAATTGTCCTAAAATTTTTTTTTTAGTCTCAATTCTCTGTTCCAATTTCTCGACGCGTCTGCTTAAATTGTCACATTAAGGAGTAAAAATGTAAATGCAACTCCGATGTACAGCAATAATAAAAATTAAAATAAAAATTTTAATAAATAGCGGTCTGCTATTAGTCAAAATATACAATAATGTACGGGCTGGACCTGCAAGCTTAAAGGATTAAAACTTTATAAATGAATCTGAAATTAAATTTAAAGGATTAAGGAAAAAATAAAAACTAGCAGCGTGGGTCTTGCTAAGACCAAGAAAAATATTTTAAAAAGAAACATAAAAAAACAGATCTGTGGCTATGCTGTCTTCTCTATCGTGGAGTAAAAACAAAAAGGGGTTGTGATTGCCCTCCGTGCTTTTCAACGCTCTCCAACATGTCGTGTGACTTAGAAAGGGGGAAACAAAGTCCCAATGTAAAAAGACCGTCCGTTGGAGGGAACCCGCCTAAAGCCAAAAGGGGGGCGAAAGACGTTGAAAAAGTTCAAAATTTATATACATATATTTATATACTTTTGGTCCGGTTGATTGCAACCAAAATACGAGAGGCACATCTACATGTTATAGCAGTCCTAACAAAATTTCAACGTTCTGAGACTACTCATTTTTGAGTTATGCGAGAGACGTACATACATACGTACGTACGCACAGACGCCACGAAAAATTCTCTTCAGAATTCATTTTAAATATGTTTTATAATTTTTTTGGAAGAAAAGTGTCCTTTATTCTGTCCTTACGTGTAGATGCCACGCAAAATCATCGTTAAATTTCAATCGATAGCCTTCAAAATGTATACTTTCGTTGAAATATGATACCCGAAATTTTTCGAAATTACAATACTTCCAATTTACTTCGTACAAGGAAGTAAAAATATGAAAGGAAAAAACGCTATAAGGCCAATACAATACACTTTTACATCCAATGGATACTATTCGACTAGTCTTCAAAATTTCTTTGAAACAAATGTGTATAAATCTAGATATTCTCAAAGATATATATGGTACGCGCATACACCGGTTAGCTGTTGTTGCATATATACCTCAAAATAAGCCAACAACATGACAGTTGTAGAACTAAGAATGAAATTGAGCATAATCAGAAAGAGCCGATCTAATCCTCCAGCCAGCTTTTTTCGAATGGGTATGAAGCTTAAATAAAAACAACCTGCATAAGTATTAATTCATAAAGACATCACAAACGTTAACGCTACATTTTGAATTTACAATATAATGGGCAGTACACTTAATCTCTATCTTGTACGTATGGAAGTAAACGACTTGGCATTTAATCTGCTCCTTATAATATGCAATAAAGCACTGAAAAAGTACTACACTGGTGTGCAAAAATTAAGGACGAAGTCGAAAAATTAGCATATCAGCTGAACGAAGAGGAAGAGCGGACAGAAAGACCAATCAGGAGATTAAGTAAGGTGATGTACGGTAGCACATGCGCAGATATGTAGGTAGACCTAATGGGGGAGTGTCTGAGTAGTATAAAGCATGTTGTCGGTGTAAGATCACTATTTCTGGCAAAGAGATTGCACGCCGTATAGCAGTTAAAATCACACCAAGTTGCTGCCTCAGCGAGAAATGGCGAATAATCAATCTGTTAGACGACATCTGGATGCTTTTACCCGAGGTCGAATCATTGGGAAGTTGGAGGAAGGCCGCAGTGTGACAAGTGTGGCTGCAGAGTTCGGAATTGCTCACAGCATCGTTTCACGACTTTGGAGACAATTTCAAACTACAGGAACAGCTATCCGGGGGGGTTAGTAATGGTCGTCCACGAGGAACCCCACCCGCAGATGACCGGTATATTGCCTTACAGGCCAGAAGAAACAGGCGGCAGACAGCGGGAGAAATCGCTAGACACACGACACAGGCGACTGGACGACCGATATCGCGTTTTACCGTGGCCAGAAGACTGCACGTTGGTGGTCTGTTTGCACGACGCCCTGTACGGTGTGTACCTCTAACGTCTGCCCATCGGAGAAGGCGTTCTCTGTGGTGCCGGGAACACCGGAATTGGAGAGACAATGAATGGGGACGAGTACTCTTTACATATGAGAGGAGATTCAGTCTGAGTAGCGATTCTCATCGCATACTCATCTGGAGAGAGCGGGGAAGCCGCAATCATCCCTCGAACTTCATTGAAAGGGACAGGTATGGAGGTGGCGGTGTTCTCGTTTGGGAAGGCATCATGCTTGGTAGCCGTACAGACCTTCACATCTTCAACGCAGGTTCAGTCAACGGGACCCGTTATTGTAACGAGATTCTTCTTCCATATGTGCGTCTTTTTAGAGCCGCTATGGGTCCGCAGTTCCTTTTCATGGACGACAATGCACCATGTTATCGCACAGTAGCTGCCGAACAGCTCTTAAAGAGTGAGGATATTGAACGTATGGATTGGCCGGCACGATCTCGATCTCAATCCCATCGAGCATGTATGGGATTTTCTAGGCAGACGCTTGGCAGCTCGTACCTTACCACCAGTAACGATTCCGGAGCTTCGATTGGCGCTGCAAGACGAATGGGCAGCAATGCCTCAACAACTCATTGACACCCTCATTCTCAGCATGGGCAGACGCTGTGAAACCTGCCTAGCAGTCAGGGGAGATCATATCCCTTATTAAAGACCGGATGTTTCTTGCGGGACACCCATCACAGGGATGTTTCGGCCTTCAGTCGCATTGCGCTCCATGCTACTTTTTCAATAAAGCTTCTTTTTATCCCTCTGATTTCTCTTTTAGTAAGTGTTGCTTACATTACTCGTGTCCTTACGTATTGGGGATCTTACGGTATTAAATGTGTTGATTTAAAAAGCTTTTGTACAAAGTTATATTGAAAAAATCGTCTCGTCCTTAATTTTTGCACACCAGTGTATACCTGTACTACGCTAGAGTTCAAAATTCAGGAAATTTTCCCGCTTGATCGATTATCTACAGAGGTGATGGACAAGTTTCGATGAAATCCGGAATGGAATATATTAATCTAGTACAAACGATATCTAATGCAACAGCGACGGTATATACCATGTGACCGAGCATTCGTCGGCAAAGAAAGTTCTAAACAGATGTTCTGAGATAAAACAGAAGAGTTTACTTCTGCAGTCTACAGTCTCCTTTAACAGTCATACAGCTCTCACAACATGACTTCCTATCAGAAATGAACCGGTTTGTCTCAAAGGCTCACTGTCTCACTCCTGTAGCAACGTTGGTTTCATTTCCTGGAAGGTAATAGGATGGGGAAGGCGAGTTTGACTTGCCTCCCAAGAGTATCCCAAACATATTCTATAAAGTTTAGGTTTTGAAGATCTGGCTTGTCACTCTATCGAGCTACTAATTTCACTCTCCGTTAAATCATTCACTATATTAGCCCTATGCGGACGAGCGTTATCGTCTACTAAAACAAACTGAGAGCCAAATGTGCCCATTAAAATGCACACGTAGGCCTCTAAAATCTGGCCTGTTTGCAAGAAGACTGTCCGTTTGCATCCCGCTTACTTCTGCGTACAAGAAGAGTTTCAGCATGTTGCAGGGTATATCATTTCTGGACAAAACATCACGGAGGAATCATTTTCCTCACAGAAGAAGGCCTATTCATCTTAACCACTGGTTCTTGACGTACTTTCACAGAGAATCAGAACTCGCTGTCTTCAACATTCGAAGGGACTATCATGGCAGTAGAGTTTTGAGTTCTGAACAAACATCATGTAGAATGGGTGTACGGTCTTTCATGTCATTAACAGACTCATTGTGACTATTGCGAGATATGGGAAAATTCTTGGTGCTTTATGTGTCTCTTTTCAGAATACAGCTAGCTAGTATTCCATGTTTCCGGATGATAACGATTTTATAATTCTAATTTGTCATTGGTCTAATTTGACAGCAGATTTTCTTTAAAGTGATTTTATTACCCGACCTAGTTCGGGTAACCTTTTTAAAAAAATAGTTTTCATTTTAAATATAAACATACTAATTTGAGGATAAGCATATTAATGTGTGAAAATAGATTCAAAATAAATGCTAAATAATTTTAATTTTGAAAAATTATGCCTTTATAGCAACAGCGACGGTAAACAATGTATACGTAAATATACAGTTTTTTTTAAATTTGTATTTATGTTTACACTTGTTGTGCATGCAATAAAGCAAAATAATTAAGAAATATTCACATATTCTTGATATATGTCAAATTGTATAGTATTTACTGTATACTTTCTCTTTATCGCATTCAAAATTTAAAAAGAAAAAGGCAAAATTCAACCTGTAATTAATATTTGAAAAATTTTCCGCTTCAGAGCATGCATCAAATTGTGGAAAGTATCATCTTATTTTATCCTTAAAATTTTGAGTTGTTACTGTCACCAATTCCGGATGGACTGTCCATCCAAATTAATAACACTAAGCCTTATAAAATATATCTGATACGTTTTTTATGAGGGCATATACAGCTCGTCTTTCCCCTCCCACTCTCCAGGACCTCAAAACAGAATTACTGCAGGAGTACTGGAATGCCACGAAAAATCTTAAACCGCCCCATTTCTAGTATGAAGTTTTATTGTGAAAGCCTGTATGAATGTTAGACAATTACAAACATTAATACAATAAACAAGAGCAGTCGGCAGTAATCTTAACTTCACAAAACAAATAAATTCCTTTGACAACTCACACCTGGCTTTCATTTGATACCCCCTGTCAGAATCCTTTTATGCTCAATTTTGCAGGCTTTGTTTTACACCTTGTTGTGCCGAAGAACCTTAAGTTACGATTATGGTTTTTCCAGTGATTGTTGCAGGGTATTACTTTTATATTCTATCTACCTTTGTTCATAGAAAATGCCATTAAAATCTGTTCGTTGATTCTGGAGATTATCGGACAATTGTGATAACCCTTCTTAATTTTGCACACTGATGGGCATATCAACAGACGCAAAGAGGATAGAATAATAATAAACATGCATTACTAATAAAACTGTACATTAACAACGGTTATCGGTTAGAAATTATCGTGGGAAGATGGAACTGCCCACACTTGCATCGCTGTATTTCGTCTCTCTAAGGCTGGTTCTCGACTGAACTGTTTCGCAATTCCTTGATTATTGAGCACGTTTATAAATCTTAAATAAAGATATTTATTTTTATAATATCTTAAAATCTTAAAGTTATTCCTCAGATGCAAAGTGTACCTTCGTTAAGTCATAAGCGATAAATGTTAACATAAATTAGAAGGTGTCATAGAAATCAACTTAACAACTACAGGGATTAAACTTTTAATGGAAACAGGTATTACACACTCATTATCATCAGGTATTACACTATTACAGAAAAGAAGTTAAATATAGATCATGCGTTGGTGAATATTATAAAAATAGAATAAGAAGAAATATTACTTCATAGTTGAGGTACATTTGCTCATATTCATAAAACACATTGCAAAATATCACATGAAAGTCCTTGTAACCAGTATGTTAACCGGATTCAAATCCAAAGTCTTGAGATGAGGTCAATGGTGTCACAACTTTAATAATCAAAAGAAACAAAGTGAATAGGCTGGTTTGTATCAGCCACATTTGGGGGAAAAGGAATTGATAGGACTAGCTAATAGGGCATAGAATGCTAATCTTTTTTAATCATCTTTAATGGGGAAAACTTTCACGTTTTAGGAATAATAAGATTATGATATTCACAGTTTCTGTAAACAAGATTCAATATTTCTTATGACTATGATTTATTTAGCAAATTAATACAACATCACTTGGCGATATTGTTTAAGCGTAAGGATTAATGAGGTAGATTATTTGCAAACTGCGTGACTGAATGGTGTATGGTGTATTGAGAATACGGCAAAGCACACCAGGGCTATCTGCCTAAGGGAAGGGATGCCTTCGTAGAGGACTTTCTAAAGGAAACTGGCTCGTATACACGTTACACATGGCGTTACTGAATCCTAGGTCCTCAATCATAGCAAATACTTTAATGTAATGAAATTACTTGAACAGTATACATATATTCATTCATGAAAAGTCTAGAAGACTTTTAAGGCAATGTTTGAAAACATCTCCAGTATTTAAAAATCATAGCAATGAACTTCGGAAATGATAAGTCAAAATGTGTTTAAAACTGAATATCACAATGAATCAATTCTTTTTTCTTTGCGAAACTTTATTTCCCAAAAGCAAAGCTCTTTATTGTTGATTTCTTACTTCGCTGACTACAACAGACAGAATTAGAGCGAAGTATTTTTTCGCGATAAAATGTTACGGCTATCATTTTCCCAAAGGCGTTAAAATGCGATAAAATATATTTACGCGTCAACCACCTTTCTTCTTTTCAAAATATTTCTAGTTTGTTTCCGAAAGAAATCGATGGTAACTGTAGGACTGCAGGGAATTTGTTCTTAGTTTTCATTTCTTGCCTGTCTTTGTAAAGAAAACAAAATCTTGAAAATTAGGTAGTGGGAATGCACAATAGGATAAACATTTAGTTAAACTATAATAAGTTAAACATTTTGTTTAACTTAGGCACATTATTTAAGTTATGTAGTAACAAGAAGTGATTTTACTGTTCAGCAGTTTTGCAAGGTCTTTTTTTCATCTAGTCCGAAAATCTTTAATTAAAATTTGCTGAAATTCGAAGAAAAAGGTGACTAGCTCAAGGTTTTCCAAGGAAATCACGTGGTATTCACATCAGATATTTTCTTTAGTTATCAGTTCAGAATGGCAAATCTAAGGATGTTGATGTTTGATCTTAGTTCCTTAAGGTTGAAATTGAAAGGGATGTGTTCACTGCCACGCCTATCGAATTAATTTCTACCTTTTCGTTGCCCTGCGTTGGCAACATGCTTTTGAGATTTGTCGTTCGTAGGATTCGGTCGCTAAAAGCGTAGCTGGTCTGTAACGGTTGTAATTATTATTTTATGCTTATCTGTACTCCTGAATTATTACTAAATGTTTACGTGTGAATGTTATATTATTAAATGTATTCAGTTTGGTTGAAATAGACCGAGAGTGACTGAATTTATTAAGTATAATCAAAGTCGAAACTGCGTCATCCATGTCGGCGCCATTCTAATACGAGGTGGTAAACATCATTTGGAGGCACCGACGAGATCATATCAAGAATTCGTCAGCAGTTAAAATACAGATAAGTGATGATTTTTTAGTTCGATTTACATCTAAATTTGATTCTTGAAGTTTTATATCTATTTTGCATTGATTTTGATTTTGAACTTGAATACTTCGATTACTTATTATGGATCAAGCTACTGTCATTAGATTGCGTGGTAGGGCAAAAGCGGCCTTCACAAGGCTTCAGAATACTGTTTCTTCCGATTTATCTAAAAATGAAGTAATTTTGCATCTGGAGCGCTTAGAAAGGATTTATTCAGATTTTGATAAATTTGATGCCCAATTACCAGAAGAACAGTCAGAAATTGAAGATTTGGAATCGAAGTATTTTAGTTTGAAACTTCAGTATCAAAATTTATTAGATGTATTAAATGCGGCTAATTTGCCAAATGTTACAGGGAATTCTAATGTTAGTAACTTTAAGTTACCTAAGTTGAATATTCCTATTTTTTCGGGTAACTTTAATGACTGGATGAATTTTAAAGATTTGTTTGTTGCAACAGTACATAATACTCCTTTATCGAATATACAGAAATTTCAGTATTTAATCGGATCACTTGCTGATGAACCAGCTTCTATAATTAAACATATTCCGTTATCAACTAATTCTTGTGAAGAAGCCTGGGCAAAATTGCTCGCTAGGTACGATAAAAAGAAACAAATCGTACAATCGTTAATTAAAACATTTATGGATCAAAAATGTATTTCACAGGTTGATAATGTTAATTTACGGCAATCAGCTGATACTTCCGATGAAGTTATCAGAGGTTTAAAAGCTCTTGGTGACAAAGCAACTTCTAGGGATCCATGGTTAATATTTATGTTGCTTCAAAAGGTAGATTCAGAAACTCGAAAGTTATGGGCACAGAAAACAGCGGAAGATGATTTTCCTACATTGGAATCATTTTTTGAATTTTTAAATTTAAGGTGTTCTTCTCTCGAAATTATCATAAATAAAGAAGCGGAAGCTAAAGTCGTTGATAAAAATAGTAATGTTAGTTCTAAAACATTACAGAATTCTAAATTTAGTAATACTAAATGTTCGAAATGTAACGGACTTCATGCGTTATATAAATGCGTTAAATTTAAGAATTTGGATGTTATTGCTAGAAAGAACTTTGTGAAAAAACAAGGAATGTGTTTTTTATGTTTAAATTCACATCTAATCAAAAACTGTAATTCAGAGTTAAAGTGTAATTTGTGTAATTCAAAAACACATAATAGTTTGTTGCATGAAGATATTAAAGCTAACAACGTACAGCTTTTAAAAGCGCCAAATGAAAACGAAAACACTCCAGAGCGAATTTCGAATGAATCATGCGAAGGTCAAGGTCAGGTAGTTGTCAGTAATACGATTCAAAATTGCAACTCGGCGATTTTGCCTACAGTTCTCGCACTCGCATTTTCATCCGGTGGCGAAGCTATCGAAATTAAATTATTATTGGATTCCGGAAGTGAAAGTTCGTTTATTTCTGAACGAGCTGTTCGAAGATTAGGATTAAAAAGAACAAATAAAAGGTTACTTTTGCGTGGAATTGGCGGAGTGCCAGCTTCCATAACTCGTGGTCTTGTTTATTTTAAAGTTCGGTCAAAGATAAATAATGAAGTAATTGATGTTAACGCATACATTTTGGATAGGTTAACTTTGCCATTGCCGGAACAAGTGATTAATGTAAAGCATATAGAATACATTAAATCTATTCCGTTAACGGATCTGAATTTTGCTCAACCCAAAGAAATTGATTTGATTTTAGGAGCTGATTATTTTTTCTCAGTTTTAAGATGTGGCCAAATACGATGTGGCCTCGTATATGGTTCGAAAAATGAGCCTGTAGCTCAAAATACAATTTTCGGTTGGGTGATTGCTGGGAAGGTCGGAAATAATATGGAAGGCCCAAAAACAGCAAATGCACATTTCATAAAATTAGAGGATAATATAAATATTGATTACGAACTTAAACATTTCTGGGAAATGGAAGATATTGTCGATGTTGGGAAGAAGGAATTTCTGACACCTGAGGAACAATTTTGTGAATCACATTTTCAAAACACTCATGCTGTTAATTCAGATGGGCGATTTGTTGTAAAACTTCCATTTTATAAATCGCATTTGAAGTTGGGTGATTCAAAACCGGCAGCAATTTCTAGGTTGCGTTCCACGGAACGAAAATTCAAAGATAATCCGGAATTTGAAAAACAGTATAAAGATTTCATACGTGAATATGAACAGTTAGGACATATGACTGTGATTAATGATGATTTATCTAACAGATTGGATACAGAAAAGTTTTATCTTCCTCATCATGCGGTAATTAAACCTTCTAGCACAACGACAAAATTAAGAGTAGTTTTTGATGCATCCTGCAAATCTGAAAATGGTATATCATTAAATTCTCTTTTAGGGGTAGGTCCGAAATTACAAAGAGATATTTTTGAGATTTTGATTAATTTTCGATTTCCTAAAATTGTTTTCACAGCCGATGTGGAGAAGATGTATCGTCAGGTGATGGTAGCCCCTGAAGATCAGAATTATCAATTCATACTTTGGCGATACAATTCCAGTGATAAAATGCGCACGTACAAGTTGAAAACAGTTACTTATGGTCTTTCCTCTGCTTCATTTTTAGCAACTCGATGTCTGAAGCAGATAGCTTTAGAGTCTAAAGAGGAATCAGATGTATCTCGTATATTGCAAGAGGATATGTATATGGACGACTTATTGTCGGGTGCAAATACAGTTGATGATGCAGTATTTGTATGCAAGAAAATATCTTCAATTTTACATGCACGTGGTTTTGATTTGAGGAAGTGGAATTCAAATTCTGTCGAATTCTTAACTGAATTTAAGGAACATTGTTCATTGAATTCTGATTTTGAGATATCTCCTAATTCGAGTTCGAAAGTCTTAGGACTTTTTTGGAATTCAACTACTGATACCTTCAGTTTTAAAGCTACACTGCACATCAACGCACCTATAACAAAAAGACGCATATTAGCAGAATCTGCTCGCATTTTCGATCCTTTAGGTCTCTTATCTCCTTGCACTATATTGATTAAAATATTCTATCAAAAACTATGGTTAGTTAAAGGCGACTGGGATTCAGTTGTTCCCCAGCATATTTCAGATGATTGGTTTAAATTTCAAGAGACATTCAGTCAAATCAATAATTGTGAAATTCCGAGATGTGTCATACTTACAACGGACAGTGTTATCCAACTACATGGATTTTCTGATGTATCTTCGCAGGCTTATGCAGCAGCCATTTACTGTCGCCAAAGGTGCAATGGTACGGTTAAGGTTAATCTTTTGGTATCAAAGACTAAAGTCGCGCCTATAAAGCAAATATCCATTCCTCGATTAGAACTCTGTGCTGCGTATTTGTTGACCAGATTAATGCGATCTCTATTGAACATTTTAAAGAAGTTTGATTTTGAAATCTTTGCGTGGACGGATTCCAAGGTAGTTCTGTCTTGGCTATCAGCTCATCCACGTAAGTGGAAAACTTTTGTGGCAAACAGAAGATCTCAAATCATAGAAGTGATACCTATTAAACATTGGAATCATGTTCCCTCTAAACAGAATCCTGCAGACATTGCTTCTCGTGGTATTGAACCTCAACTCCTACCAAATTGTACTTTGTGGTGGAATGGTCCACCATGGTTGCGTCAGGAAGAGGAAAAATGGCCTGAATATGAATTAAAATCTGAAGATGATACTGAAGTAAAGGCCGAACAAAGATCTGATCCTATTTTTATTTCTCATATACGTGAATCGAATGATTTATTAGCTAATTTGTTCGAGCATTATTCTTCGCGTTGTAAAATTGTTCGTATTCTGGCTTACTGCCAAAGATTTATTACTAATTGCAAGAAGCATCATGTTACTCAGAACATTTCACGTAGTGGCATTAACTCCAGCTGCCTTATGCCGCTAACATTTCTAGAGATTCGAGTAGCAGAAAATTTCATTACTCGTTGGATTCAGAATCATCATTTCAAAGATGATTTACAATGTATTAAAGAAGAGAAACCTTTACCCAAGAAGAGCCAACTACGTTCTTTGTATCCATTCGTAGATAAAGATGGTCTCTTACGGGTGGGAGGACGTCTTCGAAATTCATCTTTAGCATTTAACATCAAACATCCTGTCATACTTCCTTCTCGACATAAATTTAGCGAATTACTAGTGAAAGAACTTCATATTACTTACCTTCATGCTGGTCCTTCTTTATTGTCACACATCATCAGACAATCTTACTGGATAATTGGAGGAAAGAAACTGATACGCAGTTGTGTCAACCATTGCTTAATATGTCATCGATTTAAAGCTGCTTCAAATCCGCAATTGATGGGTGACTTACCTGAACATCGTGTGACTTTAGAACGACCTTTTTACGTATCTGGTGTGGATTACGCTGGTCCTATTACCATGAAATTTAATAAGGGTCGTGGCTCTAAAACAACGAAAGGCTATATAGCTCTGTTTCTTTGCTTGTCAACTAAAGCTGTGCATATAGAAGCAGTCAGTGACCTGACGGCAGACTCGTTTATCGCTGCACTTAGACGTTTCATTTCACGTCGCGGTGCACCACGGCACATTTACAGTGACAACGGCACCAATTTTGTGGGAGCATGCCGAAAACTACAAAAACTAAATCAGATTTGGTCTTCCTTGTATGCAACGGAATCGGTTTCCCGAGAACTAACTAAGTCATCTATTGAATGGCATTTTATACCGCCTGCTTCGCCCCACTTCGGAGGAATATGGGAAGCCGGCATTTGCTCAGCGAAATTTCATCTGAGAAGAGTATTGAGACTCTTTTAACCTACGAAGAGTTGTCAACACTACTTACCCAGATAGAGGCTATTTTGAAATCACGTCCACTTACTTACGTGAACGATACTGATATTGACTGTATTAATGTTTTAACCCCTTCTCATTTCATTACAGGTGATACTTTAACTTCCTTTCCAGAGAGCCATCAGACTTTACGCACAAGGAGTTCTAGGTGGGAACTTGTACAGAATCTACGTCTGGGATTCTGGAAGCGATGGAAAAAGGAATACTTGACTTCGCTTCAGCAGAGATCCAAGTGGCAGTACAACAGACCCAATCTAAAAATCGACACGGTGGTTCTTATCATCGAAGATGGATCTCCACCGCTAGCTTGGCCTATTGGACGGATTATCGATGTCCATCCGGGCAAGGACGGCTTAGCTCGCGTAGCCACTGTCAAAACTAAAACTGGTGTTTTCAAAAGAGGAATTAATAAACTTTCACCGTTACCTGTGTATCAGGACTAAACCTGATAGGGTGGGAGTATGTTCACTGCCACGCCTATCGAATTAATTTCTACCTTTTCGTTGCCCTGCGTTGGCAACATGCTTTTGAGATTTGTCGTTCGTAGGATTCGGTCGCTAAAAGCGTAGCTGGTCTGTAACGGTTGTAATTATTATTTTATGCTTATCTGTACTCCTGAATTATTACTAAATGTTTACGTGTGAATGTTATATTATTAAATGTATTCAGTTTGGTTGAAATAGACCGAGAGTGACTGAATTTATTAAGTATAATCAAAGTCGAAACTGCGTCATCCATGTCGGCGCCATTCTAATACGAGGTGGTAAACAGGATGGTATGTAACGTAAAAGTGTAATGTTCTGGATCTTCGTTTTCTTCGCATATGCACAGACCTGAGATTAAGATAATAATATGCGTAATAATAATAATAATAATAACATGCCGGAAAATCAGCATGACTTGTAGTGTTTATCAGGGCATTTGTTCATAATCTTGCTCCTTCTGTTTTGTTGTTGAAGCGGACTCTTGTTCTGCCCAGTTTTGTTTTACTAAATCTTAAATGTTCGCTTTTAAATATGATTTAGACTAGGGTTTATAAAGTGAATGCGCATTATTATTTCACGCCGCTTCTTTTCAAGGTGATCTGCCGTTTCATTTCCCTTGTTTTCAACATGGCTTTCATCAATCATATATTAATACTTCTACTGCTGCTCGCTGTTGTAGGTCTTTTCTGCATTTTATTGTGTATGTAACCAATCAACCACCATTGTAGGCCAGAATTATCTGTAAAACAATTAACGCCCTTGTATGGCAATGTAACCCACTTTTGAACTTAAGATCTAAATTAACTCTCGAGGCGGCCTCTTGCAGCTCCAGGGAGTTGTTGCCACTAGATAGTGGAAGGCATGGGACGCATGCCTGCTTACCTCTGGTAGTCATCAGGCGGCCCAGGCCTCTGTAAGTATTTTTTGCATATCTCTGTAAGTATTTTTTGCATATTGGGGACTTATGTTGAATGTTGTTGTTTACCTTGTATTCTATGTTCAATGTTGATAAAAGGGAGCCTGCTTTAAGTATGAATAATTCAATTTGTTTTTGTTGTTTAAAAGGTATTTTCTCCCTTCGTTTTACATGCCTTTGTGGTGTAACGGTAGAACACTCGGAGCGTATTCGAGAGGTCCAGGTTGTTGTCCGGTGAGGGCACTGCACATTTTTCACATCCCTACTTCAAAATAACCTAATGACTACAATTTTACAGTTTGCTCTGCTGTACTTAATTTTTCTTGGAATGCAATTTTTCCTGCGGGTATATGGAACTTTATCTCTATGGCCTCATTTGGAGACTTGTACAACACAAAGACGATTCCCATAGCACCGTCATACTTAAATCTATCAGTGTATGCTTGTGAAAAAGGATTTGGTACAAATGAGGCTTAAAATTTTAGATGCAAATTCGTAGCCGGAGGAAGTTCATATTTATATGCCGGAAATTCTAAGTTTGCTTCAATAAAGACATAATTTTCCAGACCTATGTTCTTCTGTAATTGATAGTAATTGATCGCTGGATGCCTTGAGATTTTTCTTTTTTTCTTTTAGTTATTGCTATTCTCCATATCACCGCTCCGTATATTATAGTTTTTTCTATTGTTGTTTTTTTTTAGGATTTTAGTTTATTTAGTTTATGAATGTGGAAGTTCAATTCCTAATTAAATCCTTGCATTTTTCTGAAATTGTTTGCTATTTGGTAAGTTTTGGTTTAACCTTTCTAGGTGTTCAATGAAATTAAGTGTTTTGTCAGCTGCTATGCCCAGATATTTAATGCTTTTCACAATCTTGATTTTTTTCGCCTCTAGTTCAGATCTGGAGAGAGAAATAATTGATTGAGAAGGTTCATGAAAAATGATTGAGCGGGATTTCTATTCGGTGATTCAATTTTGCTGTTTGCAAAGGTCATTGAAAATGTTTATTATTTGACTGACATTTTGTTTTAAAACTTCTTTGGTACACTCATTGATTACCAATGAAGCGTCATCGGCAAATGCTATTTGTTTTGATGGCGCAATTCAATTATGTTCCATTATTAGTTAAACACTATATTTCACATGACTGCACATAGGCAGGATCCTTGTGGGCAACCTCTTTGAGGGATCTTTATAATTTCACTGTCTTACACTAGCGTAATGTTTTTCTTGTTTTCAAAGTAGTTTTACAAGAGAGACTGTAAATGTTCTTAGGGAAACTTATTTCGCTTAGGGCTTGCATAACTGCTTGTTACCAAAGGAATATTGCTTTTGTAGATTTATACAAATAAGTGCGGAAGGAAGATTGTTGGCTTTATTATTTTGTATTGTGCTTAATGCTTAATCTGTTGCGTGAACTGCATATTTATTGAGAGTAAATCCAAACTGGCGTTTGAATTAATGCAGTTCTGCTCCCTGAAATGATGTCTGAGGCTCTTTGAAATAAATGATGTCTTTTGCAAGAGATGGAGATCTATAGGACGACATGACCACGAACCCTTTGGATCTGTTTTTTTTTCCTTCGAATAAAATAATTTGTCTTATTTTGAATGAATCTGGAAATACATGTATTTATACTGATGTACACTGCGCAGAAAAAAAAAAAAAAAAAGGATGGTGCGCGGGAGGAAAAAAAAATGGGATCTCCTATTTTACTGGATCGATTGACAAAATTCAAATTGCATTTTTATGTCTCGAAAGTATAGCACTATTCTAACATAGGTATTTTGACACAAAATGGGTCATTTTCTGAAATAGCATACCGATGTTTTCCCATATTTCGATTCTACGACTCAAATTATGCCTAGATATTAAATTTTGTAAAACTTGGTGCAGATTTTACGGAGAAATTCAAAAATTTATAAGGCGCTTCTTTTTCAGTTTGAGCCAAGAATAGTTCATTTGGCAAACTTATTGATATATGGCAACCTATTTTCCCTTTCCTTTTCAGAGAGAAAAAAAGGTCACAACTTTCTTTCAAATAATGTTCTTTGTATAATATTTTTATGTTATTATTTTATATATATTTTTTTCTTTTTCGAGTTTCATTTTAATTGTTTAAGTTGCATGGTTTTTTTCAAATAACTGTTTTAAAAATATCTATTTACTCATCGAACTGCATAGTGTAAATAAAAGGTGCATCGTTTATTATTATTATTTTTTTTTTCGGATAGTTTTTAGTCCAAAGGGCTTTGTCCCTGAAGGACCATTGTTTTCGTTTTGCGATTTTGCGTGCATGGTTTCAAATAACTGTTTTAAAAATATCTATTTACTCATCGAACTGCGTAGTGTAAATAAAAGGTGCATCGTTTATTATTTTTTTTTCGGATAGTTTTTAGTCCAAAGGGCTTTGTCCCTGAAGGACCATTGTTTTCGTTTTGCGATTTTGCGTTGAATCACTATAAATGTCCGTTTCACTTTTCAAACTGTTGCCACCAAACGTTAGAGTCTTGCATTACATTTGAAGAAATTAAATAATGAAAAATCTGCATAAAAGTTTGTCTATTTCTCGCATTGTGATAAAACAATGGTACATAGAGCCATCAAATTTTGAATGACGTAATCCTTCTACGAATATGGGCATGTGGAAGACCAAATTTGAAATTTGGAATTTGTTTTATTACCGATTTTATATTTTGTAAAACTTTAACGAATTTTTGAGTAACAAACTCAACGATTTAAAAGCGGGCAATGGCAATAGTTAAAGTAAAGTAGCAGACGTAAACACGCGAAGGTAAAAATTTACTCTTATAAATATTTTTTAAAAAAAGAGGAAAAAAGAAAGAATTTTTTAAAAAGATAAAAATTTGAATAATGTCATCTACAATTTAAAAAAATAGCTTTTCATGTAGTATTAATAAATATTTATTACGCATCATTGAGGGAAAATTCCATATAATTAATTCTCCGTAAAAATTTATTTGAAATGTAAGGTTAAAATTAGCTGTGGCAATTCAATGTAACAAAATCTATAAACAACATTTGGCGTTATTATCGCGCAAATAAAGATGCCAAATTTCAAACCTCGCAAATATGTAAATTCATGTATATCTTAGAAAATCTTGAATAAAAGTGTCTAATTTTTTGCAGGTATATTTAGAAATACACCTACTTTAAGATGATGGTAAAAATTTCATAGGTTATAATTCAAAATTTTTTCGAAAAATTTATAAAAATTATTTAAAAATAAATTATAAAAAATGGGTAAATTTTATTTGGAATGAACATAAATTTCGAAATGTGAAAGGAAGAATTAAAAAAGTTTAATAAAAAATGAGATATTAATAAATATATACCAAATTCAATTATTACTGAGGATCTAAAATTTTGAGAGCTAATTTTTTAAAAACTTCTATTGCGATTTTTACAAAACTTGGTAGACTAGCATAATATGAGTCATAAAATCGAAATATGGAAAAACATAGCATGTCATTTCAGAAAAAGTTCGATTTTGTGTCACAATATCTATGATAGAATGATGCTATATATAAATCTAATATATATCTCAAGTCGCACTTTCGAGACATGAAAAACGCAATTTGAATTTCGTCAATCGGCCCAGTAGAACAAGAGATATAGAATCCCCCCCGCAGATCTACAAGATTTTAGACATCTTTTCGATCCTGGTTATGGAAAAATTGAATAATAATGTTGTGCCATTAGGTCCTAGAGCTTTCTTTTTGAAAAGCATTTGATTATTCTAAAGTTTTCTTGCAAGATAAATTCGGGATCATTCACTGATTAGGAAAGTCTGTCAGTGTTTCTAATGATATTTTGTTCTTCGTTATCTTAAGACTGGTCGTCGCTTAAGAAATACTGCTTTCATTATTTTTTATAGGGCAGTTAAACTTGTGTTCACATCGTTATTAACTTTTTGTTGTATGATTCTCGGGAGGCCGATTTGTGTCGGTTTAAAGACGTTTTTCGTGCAGATTTTGTATATCATTCCAAATAGGGCTTTACATTGACAGCAGATTTGTCGCCAGGATTTTATTTTCAATTCTATTATTATTCTTTTATATATGGATTCTTTGTTCCGAGTTTCATCATTAATAATTCTTAATTTTCTGTAGCATTAAATGTGTGTAACTTTCTTGATATCGTACGAGCTTTTCGAATTAGTGACCATTTGTTTTAGTCCACTGCCTCCTAACAGGAAAGCCTTAGAAATCTTCCGTTACATTTCCTTTTCTATTTCATTATATAAATGTTTGCAAGGAAACCCATTCTGAATGAGATCACCTTGTGGTCCAAAATTGAGTTGTCTTCAAGCACTTTCCAGTCTGTGATTGTATCCCTGAAATGGTCAGAAGAAACCGTTAGATCCGGCCATTAGATGGGTACTTAGAAATATCATTAAGGAAGTTCTAAGGAAGTCTAGAACTGGGGTTCTTTCTACGTTTGGAGAGGCGTACAAATATGTGATCATGATCTTCCTTTTTGTTGCTCAGCATTATAATTTCTCCGCTTGTTGACACTAGGGATGTGTAAATAATTTGTTCATTATGAATATTTCAGTTTTTGTTGATTTCTTTTCTTTACATTCCATTTAACACAGTATAGTACTTGAATTAGTCCGAGGTAGAAGCAATTTCTATACAAAAATGCCCTAAATTAGCGGCGACAGTTTTTGCTCTCTGAAAATGTATTTGAAGAATGCTGAATAGTTCGGAGAAAGTCTCTGTATTATAGTTCTCTGTTGGTTTATTATGGAGAGGATTAGATGTGTTCACTATTGTACACATTTCACTTTTAGACTGCTCATTGCTGATGCGTTCATTGAAAAACAATAATTTGAAGTGAAAAAAATTTAAGAAAACTATATTTTTGTTTGAATATTCGGGGACATTTCGTAAAATAAAATACATTTAACGTTCAAACTTTTAAATGACAATATATAAATATATATATCCAAATACTAAAGATTATGAGCAACTGACTTACATATGCAAACTCAGATCAGTGATTTGGAATCGGGTGGTTTCACATTTCCGTCAATTTCTCAAATCAAAACGCTAGTCTTAGCTGTCTCTTTCCCTATGGCAAATGAAGAAAGATGATTCACATTACATGTCTTATTACCTTGCACCTTATTTCAGCGCTGCTCAAAAATTAACTTACATTACATGAAATTATTTTATTTTCCAATGTTCTACTTCATAAAATATCAGCTAACAGTATTTGATTTATATATTAAATCTTTAATGTGAATTATTCCTTCCATTTGGCACACATTCATTTTACATGAAAACTAATTGAAATTCTATAATAGAACCGCAAAATCTATAATTCTATAATAGAACTGGTTCTTTCTTAAATTATATTCAGTATTCAATAAAAAGAAAGAAATCTACTTTTCCCCAGAAGGAATTTGAAATATGTTTATTGATTCAAACGGCTTATGTTTCACGTTTAGGAATAAATTTAAAAGTCAAAGTAAGCAAACAAGAGAAAATTTTGACTTTTCCTTCTCTTCGCTAAGTCTTGGATACCAAATATATTTTTCGGTTTTCAGAATCTTCCATTTATTTATTTATTTATTTATTGAAGCATTTATGTTTAATATGCGTTATTTGTCTTACTTTGTTTTTTTGTCTATGGAGACTATCCATAGAATTTTAACAACAAAAATTCAAAAAACACGGAAACGAGAAACTAATATGAGAAGATAAAATCGGCATATGAATATAATCTTAGTAACTGAAATTTCTTCCAAAACTGATAAACGTTTCACACCGTCACATATTTTCTTCAATACTGAATTTTATTTAATTTATCTTTTAAGCAAAGAGTTTTTGTTTCTTAAATAAATGGCAAGAAAAATGCTTCATATGAATAAGAAATGACAATAACTATTACATAATATTTTTACGTTTTTAAATGATTTTATATGCAAATTTTAGTTTTTAAACTATTATTTGGAACTTGGCGAACTATGAAAAATATTTAATATGCTTTTCCTACAATGGCAATAAAAAAGTAAATTCTTTAAATATCAAATAACTGTGGATGTTATTACTCTAGAAATAATAACAATTATATTGTTAGGAAATGCCCAGCCGTAGTAAGATAGTTTTCCCGCAAAACGGTTTAAGGTTGCCAGAAAATGGCAACGAAAGGCAGGGTTACCTGTTTTGGTGCGAAATCGCCCATTTGGCGACACAATTGGCGATATGCCATAGATGGAGCTAGAGCCTTCTGGAACGAATTCTTAGCGGTTTGTCCCAAAATGTTCTCGAAGGCAGCTCAAAAATCTAGCTGCCTGTACGCGTTGTAGCAGTTTATCGTGAAGAGTATCTTGAGACTGTTGAGTTTCGAGAGCGAGTCGGAAGCTGTATTTCGTGTTCTGCTGTGAAGCTCTCTTCACCTTATGGCCTGATAGCTTGGAGGCTGTGTTGCTGATTGTTTTAACGCATTTATCGTAGTTTTTCGACCACTATAAACGAGTCTTTGGAGCTCTCCTGTGTAATACTGGCTAATAAATTGTGTTTTGATTCTTCATCAAGTGTTGTCGTCAATCACTCCAAATCCATGAACCGGTAGAACGCAACAATATTACATATAAAATGCTTATTTTAATTTGTTTTGCCTCTTTTCGAGGGAAAAAAATCATTCGAGTACTGCACTTCAAAGTGTTTGTAAAATCTTCGCGAAACTAAGTTCAAATTCTAATCGTCAAGCTCTTGCATAATTGTTCTGTATAATTTTAACTACACGCCTAGCTAATTTGAAGCTTTCATCTTAGTCAAGCGTGTAGTTTTTGGACGCATTATCGGGACAATAATGCATTCATGTTTATCTCGGAGTAGCAAAGTTTGTTTTAAAAAATAAATGCGTTGTTTCACTTTTCATTCACGTCTTTTTCCATCGTAAAATATGTGTTATTATTCTTTCGCATTTAATCTGTCTGGAACTGATAATCAAACAAATCTATTTAAAAGCATAATAGGTACGGTTTTTAAAAATATTATTTAAAATAATAATTTAAAAATATTTTTAATCTGATTCATTTTAATAAAAAGGCATTTAATTCATGATATATCTAATTAAAAACATGAAATATTTCTAGAGAATTACATTGCATATTTTTTTCACTTTTCAAATATACAGAAGATGCATTATTTTCCTATATTAGTCCAAATATACGTATATTCCTCTAATGCACTACAAAATGTTTCATATTCCATCCGCGCCATTTTATTGACACTCTCTGCTAATAAATCATATTAAACGTTAAAAAAGCCGCTTTGGGATTAAGTTAAAAATCTCAAACCTTTCAGAATTTTTTCAGTACTTTTTTTTAATTACCAGTTTCTGCACTTTATCGATGCATGACTCATCTGTAAATTATCTATATTTTTTAAAAAACACCCGAAACATTTTTACCTGAATTGAATTACCATGAGTTACTTGCAATATTAATCTAACAAAAAACCATTTTTAAATTGAAATATTCTTCCTCCAATTTCGCCTTTTCTAACATCTTTTTAATAAAAAATGTAATACATTCAGTCACTACCGGTTTTTTATTAATCACGGATCAATTACTCAAACGTTAACTGAGTCCACACTGTCCCTTAATGCGAATTGTTCTTGCCCTTGCCCCTGGTTCTGCACTGTTGTCTATTAAAACTGCAACACCAGGAAGGAATGACCTGACAAACGTCAAAATCACATGAAAGTATGAAGAAGTTGGGATATGCAAACGATTAGTATTTCAGCGCATTTAGAAGACGCAAGAGGGAGAAATGACATAAGAACTGCATTGTGTGGTCGATTTCTCATTCGGAAAGAGCTTTGTAAGGTTAGAGTTTGTTGAGAACAACGTGTTATGCCTCGAATAATAAAAGAAATGTTTTCCAGCAAGTTTCGAAATTCTATAGAGGCAGGATCAAGAGTGTAGGTTATCGTTCTGTGATATCGCCGGTCGCACTGGTCGACATCTAACCACTGTCATTCTAATATGGAATCAATGGATTGCTGAGGGTCATACTGAACGGCATGCAGGATCTCAACACCCTTCCACGACTAATGCCCGAAAGGGCAAACATATTGTGCGGTTAGCTTTGCAAACCCGCACGACTACATCGCGGACCATTAGTCATAAAATGGGCATGTTTACATCACGCTCAAATTCAACTCGTAAGGTTCGTCGACGTTTGTAGCAGCTTGGACCATCTGCACGGTGACCATTATTTCAACTTTCTTTGACAATGCAACATAGAGAGAGACGGCGACTATGGTGCGCTAAACGACAAAGCTGGATACAGGAGTGGCACAATGTCGACTTTTTAAACGAGTCTCGGTTCTACGTGCAGTATTTTGAGGGCCGTATACGTGTATAGAGTGTCGAGGAGACCGCACGTCACCTGCTTGCATTCGATATCGGCATAGGGGGCCCTGCGCCTGGTGTGATGGTTTGGGCAGACACTGGGTACACGGCACGCACGTCTCTAATTCGAATGGACGGTAATTTGAACGCAGATGCGTACATTTCTGACATCTTACTTCCAGTGGTTATGGCCTATCTCCGATGCTCTCAAGCGCCATGTTCCAACAAGGTAATGCAAGACCACATGTTACACGTCGTGTCCTGACCTTCCTCGATACACAGGGTATTCGATTGATGCCCTGACCTGCACGGTGTTCAGATCTGTCACCTATTATAAACATATGGTCATAGGCTGCTGAGAGACTGACCCGTCACTTCTCTCCGGCTAATACGGTTGATGAAGTGTGGCATAGATTTAAAGCAGCATGGAATGAGTTGCCCATTTCTGTCATCCCAGCCCAGTTTGACTCCATACCTAATGGTGTAAGGGCCGTTTTAGCTGCTAGGGGTGGCAGCTGTTTCTACTAATTTCGCACTCCTATAAACCTCCAAAATGCTTACAAATTTAATTTTGTCTTCATGCCGTAGTGTGTTACGTGCAATAAATATCTTTTTTATATTTGCTTTCCTTCATAGTGTGGCAACTTTAATGGCCAGCAGTGTATCATTTGGAACCAGTTAGAATTAATTTTTATAAATTAAAATAACCCACCGAAAAGCGGTTATTGGAGGATTTAAAGCAACAAGAATCAGTGTAATATTCATAAATTTTCAGGACTAGTTTCAAAGGTTCAAATCTAGGCTCTTCCTCGTCAGCTGCAGAAGTGCTAAAAAAATAAGCTTGATTGGAGATAATCAAATAGGCTTATTTTTAGCACTTCTGCTTATGCTTCAAAACGTAGTTTTAATAAATAATTTTTGTTTCCAAAAATATATTTCATTTAATTACTTACATAGCAAAATTTGTGAAGGCTATCTCGTTTAAGAAGTGGATATCTTTGTGGAGTATTTCACTTTGAAGGTTCTATATTTAAACCTTCGAAACTAGTCCTGAAAATGTATGAATATTACACTAATTATTGGTGCTTTATCTCCTTCAGTAAAAAAACTGATTAAATCCGGCAGTAACAGCGCGAGATTGGAAAGAGTTCTTGGTATTTTCCCACTCAAGTAACATCCAACACTTTCTGTCAGCTTGATAACGAAAAGCAAATGAATGAGTACAATAACCTGAAGTTTAGTACTGCATTTAATTATAAAAATTAATTATATTCACTTGATGTTATTGCATTATAGCAATTGTAATATTAAGTGGTGACCATTAGAATTTCTTTTCTAGTTTCCCACCGCTGGTAGAATAGCTGTGAAGCACTGATACTTCACATGACGTTCACTCATTTATGGCTCAACAGATCATCTGCAGATATTTCTCAGACTCTTTTAAATAACTCCAAATACAAATCCGAATAATTTTTTCCCACACAAAGGCATCAATAGTTTTGGTGCAAAGAGACATCGCTTTGCTTGAGTGGTTAAAGGAAAGAAACATTATTATTTCGCACTGGATTTGCTTCTTACAAGCTGAATGGATAAATAATTCTGAGCTTTCAGCATTTTATTCACATGTGATGCAAACATAAGCCAATTTTCCTTAGAAAATACTCCAAAGATATCTACTCCTTAAATAAGATAGCTTTCCCAAATTTCGCTGTATAAATAATTAACTGCAACGTGGTTTTAGAGACAAATATCATTATTAAAACTGAGTTTTTTGAAGCAATACCGTGAATGGAGAAGTGGAGAAAACATTCAAGTTCATCTTAAAATTATTACTGCTTCGCTTCCAGAATTTAGAAACAAGATTATTCAATTAAAGTAAAGTTTTTAATTACTTTGAATTTATGTTACTATGTATTATTTTAATAAATGACGATTTTTCATGATGTCGCTGCATGAAGAACTGTAATATTAACCTTAATAGTTTAGTTAGCTCAAATGCCTCGAATATGTTCCCTTTAAATCTATGCTTTGTTCTTAAACTTCTGGTTAAAAGTTTAAATATTTACATTTCCTAGGAATTCTCTGAAAGAACGTTTAGAAATTTCCCAAATTTTTATACAATAAAGAAAAAACAAGAAATTTAATCAATCAATTCCAAAGTGTTTTCTTGCTCCTGATTATAATCCAGCATCGATAATTTTATGATCATAATCAATTTATATTAATGTTCTTAAGTATAAATATAGAAATAATAAAAATACATAACACGTAAAAATATGCTTCCCTATTTCTCGAAATTTTGCAATCCAAATTAAAGACAGTCACATCTTTTCGCTGCTGAAAAAAATACTATCATAAGAAAAAAGTTTGTAATGAATTTATTACAAACTATAGCTTATGATCTTTTTTTCTTTTGCTGAATATGGAGAACAAAAGATTTTCTTCTTTTTCATTATTGTTATTCTAGGAGCTAAGGAAAAAGTGTATGGATTTCGCCACGTCCCTCTTGGACCACACTCGGAGCTCTTACGAACTTGAAGTGCTCTTGAATTATGACCCGTCCGGACCTGCCTTCGAGCAAGGAGACAGAATGCTTCTGAGTAGGCTTAAACTGGCCATAAAGCACAAACAGAAGAAGGTACTCAGTATTAAAATTATCTACCGAAAGTCCGTATTTTCAAATTCAATTAGGACTTAAATTCCTCTATGTAGAAATAACTATATTCTTAATCTAATATTTCATAAATTATAAATTTAACATATTACTGATGGAAAATAAAATGTTCAGTGTGTACGTATATGTTTGACCCTTTTTAACTTTAAAATAAGAATAGCATGTAGATATCTGATTGCTACTGAATGCTTTCGTTTCACAATTTACATCAAATATTTTTAGAAAATAATTTGTTTTAAATACTGTTTTATTCTATTATCCTAGACAACTATAAACATAAGCCAATTTTCCTTAGACAACGTTTTCTAGGAAAAAAACCTAAATTAAATTTTTTAATTTTATTTTATCCTTGGGTTACTTACCTAAAAGTAGAGATCATCCAAACGAAAATAAAATCAATTTAAAACGATTTTATGATATTTAGGTATTAGAAAATTATGCATTCTACTTAAAATTATTTTTTATATTTGTTCTGAATGGTTATCCGACTTCAGTTGAATTGCAGATAGGTATTTTTCACATGGCAAATGCACAGAAAATGCAAGATTATGAATTAAAAAAATGGCAAATGCACAGAAAATACAAGATTATGAATTACGAAAATGCAAGATTAGGCTTAGTTAATTTGATATTGTTTAGAATACGTTCGCAAATAATCGCAATCTGTTTGACAGTAATTTTTTAGCCTATTCTTCCCGAAGTGTACAACACGACTCTTTATAAATTTATCACATTGTAGGGATTATTTTAATTTTCTAATAGTTAATTTTAGATTTTAAACCCTTTCCTATAAATTCTTGTTTTTTCCCTACAACTGCCTGCCAGGAAGATATTTCAGTATCGCATTTTATGTAAATGAAGTAGAACCATTACTTAATAGGATGCTCCGTCACTTCCATAGAAGAGCTGAGCGGTTCCTCAGTAGAGCGTGTTCTGCCTTCGGGTCACGTCGTTGCTGTAGGTCTATCATACTACGTATGGACATAGTCTTACGTTTCTGGTAGATTATCAGAAGAAAAATGTTTCGCCGGTGAGGTTTAATTACGGACCAACTTGGTTAGTTATCTTTACATAGCTTCTTCTAAAGTTTAACTTGTTAGAATTAGATTAGTTTCTTATTTTCTAACTTAAGTTAAAGCCCAAGTGGAGGCTTTCCTGTAAGCCTGATAAGGACCACTTGTTAGTGTTGTTGAGGGAATAAAGGGGTTTTTAACCCTTCTTTGAACTTATATTTTATAGCTGTAAGAAAGACCAGCGAATAGTCGCTAGACACTTCCCTAAAGTTTTAGTAACCAAAGAAAAAAATTAACTAGAATTTTATAACTTGTGAAAATCACTTTTCTCTCCATAATTTAATTGTTTTGTATAGTACGCATTTCTCCCCTTAAACAATAGATTTTAGTTCATTTTAAACGCAACAAACTTCATTAGAACTATTATTCTTATTTCATTTCTTCATTAACTTGAGAAAGGATTCCCCAACCCCTTTAACCACTTGCGCTATGATTAAACTTCACGGTTACGGTGCCGTGTGCTACAATATAACAAGCGGTAAAGTGTCTCATTTACGCTGCTTCGCGTCTGCGAGTGCAATCCAGAGCTGTAACTCGAGAAATAAACTGTTTGAAATTAATCATTTCTTGACTTATTTAATAACCTCGGACGTATGGTAATATATTTCACAGAGAAAACATTTTTAATTAACAACGAACTTATTTAGCATTCTAAACATTACAAAAAGAATAACATTCCGTGAGTTATCAAGCTCAAAGCAATATATAAAAAACATAACTGTTGCCACAAAAAATCTACATTATAATGCCACAAAAAATCTACATTATTAAATTGTTGTGTATGTAATTACAATTGTTAATAATGTAATTACAATCGATTAATTTACAATCTACATTATTAAATTATTGTGTATTGTGTGTGTAACTGAGTTCGTGCACGTTCTTAAACATAAACAATTTCGTTGTTAGGCGACGTGTGCGCCACGTTATTTTCATTTTTGCGATAAATGCCAATCGAATGATGTTCATGTCGCTCGCGGTTTGAGACAAAAACGTCTCGATGTGCGTGGCACGTCTTTTTAACGCAAGTGGTTAAACTGTATTCAGCACCTTTCCTCAAGACCTTACAACATTTTTCCTTATTGGACGAGAAACATTCTTCTATAAAATTTTAAAGTACGCAATAAAGCAATCTAAAATGACTTGAAATAAACTGCTTTTATTTCAAGCAATCTGACATAGGCTCCTTTTTTCCAGGAACAAAAATAATGATCAGACATAGAATAACATTTCCTGCTTTCTCTTCTTCTCCTCAATGTTACCAGCGCCACTCGTTTGAGAGGTATTCCTAAGAATTCAACAATGAACTAGTTCAATATTCTGAAATTTCGCGTCACAGATTACGACATCAGTGCGATATCTTCTGGTTTCACTAACGGAATGCGTTGTTATGCTTTATGCAAATATATGAAAATTTTGTCAATTCGAATACAGTTGCGGCAAAAAGAAGCATTGTTGTATAATATAAAAACGCATGTGCAGAAATCTGTCCTCCGCAATTTAGGCTGTTAAACGGCTAGTTGTAGCAATTATCAGATATTGTAAAGGAGAAGAATAAATGGTTAGATGTATTAAAAGTATTCAGAGTTTCATTGATTTGTTCCTTTGAAGAAGAAATCTAAAAAAAACGTCAAAAAATGAAAACTTTTAAACTGTTACATATATTTATTGAATAAGGATTGCTTTACAGAATTCAGCCAGCCGAAATACAAATTTAAACTAGAAAAAATTGAGCATGAATGATACACATTTCAGTACAATTTACTATCAATACGCATTTCATTTCTTAAGCGTTATGCACAAATTAAAAGCATACGAATAATATTATCTCATAGCATAATGATAGCTGTATACCACGAAACATTGTAAGGAATTATGGTATTCTCCCCGAAAGTGCTTTCATTCAAAGATTGGTTAATATGCCTAGCTAGCAACTCGAAGGTCTGTGTTTCGAATTCCATCGAGGGCATAGTAGCATTCTGATGTTTTGAATCCAAAAATTCTAAATTTCTACTGTGGCGTCTGAACGAAAAGATAGTGAACACTAATTCGACACAACTTTACACTAAAACATTGCTTTTAAAATTGTATGATTTCCCATTGTTGAAATGTGACAAGGAATGTGCATATGTTAGAGAGTCTTAAATAACACAAAACAAGGATTCTTTACCTATAACCTAAAATTTTAAATGCATGTATGTACGAATTGTAAATAATAATGTTTTATTTTTATAATTAGATTTTACTATTATATTTTATTACTTTCCTTTAATCACAATCTTAATGAAATTATTACATGTAGATCTAGTATAATTTATAAAGGTGTTTATTCACAGAGCAACTAAACTCTCAATTTATAAAAGTATTTTCCAAAGCTTCACTTTCATACAAATCTTATTTATAAATTCTTTAAAAATACACAGTTCTCGTATTTCATTTCTTTCAGTTCTGTGCCCATCCAAACGTCCAACAACTCTTGGCGTCGATCTGGTACGAGGGTCTTCCCGGATTCCGACGCAAGAATATTCTGCTTCAGTGCTTCGAGATCTGCCGGATTGGTCTCTTGTTTCCCATCTACGCTGTATCTTACATAATGGCTCCCTATTCCTCTGTGGGGCGAACTCTCAGGAAGCCTTTTATAAAATTCATATGTCATTCTGCATCTTATGTAACTTTCCTCTGTAAGTATAGTGTGAAAATATTTCATATGAATTAAGCTAAATTCATTATTTGAGGGACTTTATTTTGCATTACTCTTAGGCTTTTACCTCCAGCATTTGATATTTTCTACCTTAACGAACAATATAAAAACCAATACTCTTTCTGGTGTCATAATTCAAAATTATTAAAGAAACCATGCACCAAAAGTATTTTTTTTCGTCTATCCATGCTATAAAACGGAAATAAGTCATATGTCTCTGTTCAAGAAGTTTGCGGAAAAGTCATTTCAATAGGATTAGTAATAACTGAATTCAGCTGTTAAGGATATGTCCTTGTATGGCCGCAGGTCACGAGAATCGAGATTCTGGTTTGTTTTAGGTACGATATTTTGAATGCCACCCAGTGTCTTAGCACTGGCTTTGGAATCGGCCCAGTATACATCTTCATGTGAAAAATGACCATTTTATTAAATCTTAAATAATACAAAAAAAAAACAAAGAAAAATAGAGAAAATTCATAAATGAGAAGGCATGTAATTTTAGGCATTCATTCCAATCAATAGTTGCAATTCACAAAATTCTACCAATGTGAACTGGTGATGATAGTCAGAAATAAACCAAACAGCTGTCAAAAAAGAAATGTACAAACTGTGGACATGGTTGAGAAACCCTAGTCTGCTGGCATATGCATCGTCTTTACGTTGCAGGATGAAGCGTGAGCACGTAGTCAATACTGTTGTGACACGATTGATTAGGCATGGCTACTTGAGTGTATATACGACACTGCGTATACGCAATTGTTTGTACGTGTAAGAAGGACGACAGCAAAGCAGCCAAGACGTTCAAGTCACCAGTGCGGCGAAGACTGCTTGGTATGGCCGCCACAAGTTGTTTTTACCTTGCCAACCTCAAAGCTCTATCTATAATGGATGTTGTGAAATAATTGATCTTTTGCCTACTCAGTTAGATATATTAATGGAGATGTTTGCTACCAATAGGTGCCTGTGAAAATCCCTCTTCTTTCTGTCTGATGCTGTTGGCCAAAGAACTCAGGCAGAATGATAGGCTAGAAGATAAAGGCCAATGAAAGATAGGCTAGAACTTAAATATCACAAGGATAGAAATTGCGAATTTCGATGATATAGCTGAAGAGCTAAACCGATTGAGTCAAAAACGGTCTTTCTTAGGCGTCGTGCGCAGTGTCCCCAATTTTAAATAATTCTAATGCGTTGAATTAACCTCGGGTGATTATGGTAATCTGCGCTGATGGCACGACTCCATGTGTTAACTTGTGGTGTTTGCGTTTATTAAGGTTGCTTATAAAATTAAAATATATTTGATATAAATGTATTAATTGTTCTATTAACAATACATAGCAATACAGAAGGCATAAAAACGATTATTATAAGTTGTTATCCTCATTATGTGAGGATCTTGCTATCGGCAACAGTCTCTCTAGTCGAGAGTTTAAAAGCATTCTGAGTTCTTGCCTTATCTGAAACAGTTTGCAGACTGAATCAGTCATGCTTTCTTAATTGTTTGGCTGTATTTTACGTTCTCTGATTCATTACAGTAGTTGAAATAATATAAGAGGAGCGACAGGATCATTGGTCCGTCAGCCTACATGAAATCTAGAGGATGGGGTGACAGACACAATGCAGATTGCTAAATTCCATTGACATTGGCTATGAAGTTATGATTCCTGTAATGATCTGTAACTGAATGACACACCTCGTAACAGCTTGAATAGTACGACCTAGCTTTCAGCTGCCTCTCATGGTGTTTCAATTTTGGTTAAGTTTGCAACCTCTGAGATAAGTAACTAGAAATGATCTTTATCGCGATTATAAATATTCGTTGATCAGCTTAGTTCTTTTCTTTAAACTTATAACGTTGCGCGCCTCCAACTTGCACGCAACCAAGAGGTGACTGTGAAAACTTGTATAAAAGATAGAGCCTTGTGAAGGGTTTAAGTCCCTTTTTATTCAACGTAATAAAATACAATTGCGTGCTCTTGACGCTCACAGACTGTGCCAACTTGGCAGTCAAATAAAAATAATAACCTGAAAAGAAAGTAAAGACAAGATTCTAACTACGAGGCTCTCTAAAATAACTAACTCACCGCGTTTTACAATACCGCTGCTAATTCAGCAGACTTGAAGCTCACTGGAACGATTACCACTACTTCCCGCCAACGGGGGGTTCTTCAATTCTCGCTAACTACCTCCGCGCTCGCTAATTAAGAATATCACACCGAACTCGTTTCCTTCTATTTAAATCAGAATACTTCCGCTGATAATTTGAATCCTTGCGCGTTCTACTAAAATTTACATATTCTGGCATTGGCAGTTCCAGGGGAAAGTAAGGCTTGACAGGAAAGATAGTTTAAACTTAAAATAAATGTTAGTTAAAATAAATATAAACCCTACATTTGCCGCTGCCAGAATTTGGAAAACTTGGAAGCAGGTCCTACAAACGACCTGTTGTAAGTTTCTCTAATTCTGAACTAATTGGCGAGAACCTCGTTTACACAAAAAAAATATCTTATGTAACCATTTGTATACTAAAATTCTGTTGAACGTTACAAAGCTCTCTTCTTACAGCAATTTTTCCTGGACTTAATCAATCAATCTTGGTCTTTCCTTCCAGCATCTGGAAGGAATAAGTATCAGTATCTTTCTACATACATTATAATTTACACTTTCTTGACACAATAAATTTTTGTTTTTAAACGATTCGTTTTTCTTAGTTATTGCTTACTTCACATTCATTCAATTTTTCAAGCATTAATTTAACTTTACCCTGGCTCTCCACCGTGTGTGGTGTCAAACGGGAATATTCGTGTTTTAGTCTTACAACACTTCCCCTAACCACCATGATTTGTTAGAATTCAACGACCAAATAGACACACCTTACTCGACATTCTACAACTCAATGAGCTACTTTAATAGTCTTAAAAATTCAAATGTAGGTGGAGAACCCTACAAAACACATTCATTCTAACTTCCCCCTCATTCATCTTTAAACATGCAGGCTTTCGCTCTAAAGCATGACTTTATCTACAATTTACTACTTAAATTTTGATTTCATTGCTTTTAAGCATTCACTTTTACCATCTACAATTTTATGCTTCTAGACTAAATTCTACTTTTACATACCATTCAGGTATTTACGTACATTTACAAAATTTTAATACATATGATTTTTACAATTTACCATAAAATGCATAAGAGAAAATAAATTTTTACTTTACTCATTCTTCGCCAAGCTGGCGGCACTGAAACTAAAATTCTTATTAATACAAGAATACGAAGTTATTTTTATCTTCGGCCAAATTTTGGCTTTAACATAACAGAATTAGTCTTTCGACCAACAGAAAATGCTTGTTTTTAGCTTTTACACTTAAAGAAAATAATACTTTTGCCTTAGCTAAATAAAGTAAAACAAAACTAAGTCTCAACCGAGACATATTGACTTTCGTCAAAACATAGAACTTCGTACTTATGCATAACATTTCGGAACAAAAGAGAAAAAAAATTTATAGAAGGTTTTAACTTATCTTTGAGTTTTCGATGCTTGAAACTCCGTCTTTCGTTTTTGGCAGAATTGATCCCAAGTTAGAGGTTTCATGGATGTTAATCTTCTCCTTACTGCCCTCCGAGTGTCGTCCACCTGACTTTTTCTTTTGCGTCCTCTACATGCTGGCCTCTTGACGGAGTAATCGTCTGGTTGTTGGCCTTTCCGTTTCTCCCGGGGACGGCTGGTCTTGACGTCCTCCGGTCTGGAGTCCTTGAATTTCTTCTGTTCCTCGTACTTCTGTGCTTCCTGTTGGCGTTTCAGTTTCCGGAACGGCGGCCTTGCTGGCACCTGACTCTGTGGCCGTGTGCGCGTTCTTCTTGATGTGTAATTCCTCCTGCCATCCTTTGTAGGTGGTGTTTTTCTTTTTACCACGGTTTCTTTACCCGGTTCATCTGTACTTTTGTTTTTCTTAAACGACGGAGTTTGATAATCATTTTTTCTTTTTGATACCGACGTCCGGGTTGTAGAAGTGCTAGGTCTCTCTTCAGTTCTCCGTTTCTTGGGTGGTGGAATAGTTGTTGCAGTCTCTGGCCCTTCTATTTCGTTTAGACTTGAGTCCTGCAAGAAACTTTTAAGGATTTCAAAATCATTGGGATTATAGTATTTTTTCACCTGGTCGGGACTTGTTTTACAGATTTCCCCTCTCTCGTTTTTAAGATATAAAACTACTCCTTTGATTTCCTGAATTACATAGGGGCCTTCAAACTTTGGAGCTAGCTTTGCCATAAAATTGTCTGGGGCACTTGATAAAGAAAATTTCCGTTTCAATACTTTATCACCAACTTTAAAATCTGCTTCACGGCGTTTTTTATCGTAATAAATTTTCTGCCTATTTCTTGCCGTATCCGAGGTTTTAAGCGCCTGAACAATTAGTTTTTGCACGTCCTTTTGTTTGAATTCCTGCTCTCTTTGTTGCACGAAGAATAATTTATCTAAAGGCGTAATTAACTTTCTGCCTAAAAATAATTCTGCTGGAGTTTTTCCAGTAGTATCATGATGTGCCGTTCTTAAAGCATAAGCTAATTCATTTATGTAGCCATCCCAGCGCTTGTGATGTGTGCTAACGTAACTGCGAATTATTTTTACAATGTTTTTATTAACTCTTTCTGCTATGTTAGCCTGTGGTCTATACGGAACCATTTTGATATGGCGTATATCAAGTCCATTGCATATGTTTTCAAATATTTGACTAATGAATTGTTTTCCGTTATCGCTAATGACTTTTATCGGTGCACCGTATTTTAAAATGTATCTGTGTAAGAATGCATCTGCGACTGTTTTGGCTGACGCGCGTTTAAGTGGAACAATTTCTATCCATTTTGAAAAATGATCTACTATTACTAAAAGAAAACGATTTTTATTTAACTCGCTCTGGGGGAAGGGACCAAGGAGATCTATGCCTAAAATTTCATTCGGAAATGTAGCGCGAATGCTATTTAAGTACCCGGCCGGGCTGTAATTAATATCATTTATTAACTGACATTGATTGCAGGACCTGACATACGCCGTTACTATTTTGTATAATTGCGGGAAATATACCGCCTCGCGTACCCTTTTTAAAGTCTTTCTGACCCCGAGGTGGCGCGCTGTTTTTTTTTCGTGCAACTCCCTCAAAATGCTTAATCGAAGCGAGGCTGGGATGACTGGCTTATACTCAAGATTTTCGTTCGTTGTTTTCGTATAGAATAATAAATTATCTATTATTTCATAGTTTTTTGCTCTATTTCTTATCGCATCGATATCTGTATGCTCAAAGCCTTCGGGGTCTTTCAAATAAGCATAGATATTTCCAAATTCAGGATCAGCTCTCAGTTCAGTAATAACCGTATCTCTAGAATCTAAAATTTTTGAAGTCAACACAGCGCATTTAAGTTCATTACCTTCCTCGTCCAGTTTTATACGAGAAAGTGCGTCAGCTACATTGTTTTCCTTACCCGGTTTATATTTTATTGTGATATTATATTCTTGGAGTTTCAAAGCCCATCTTATTAACCTGGGCGTTAGGTTTTTTCCCGAGTAAAGCCGCATGATCCGAAAAGACAGTTACTGGCGATTTGCCGAAATAAACTCGAAATTTGTGTACAGCCATTAATACGGCTAATGTTTCTCTTTCTGTAGCTGTATAATTCCTTTGTGTTTGATTCAATGTTTTACTAAAAAATGCCAGTGGATGGTTATTTTGCATAAGAAGCGCACCCACCGCATAGTCTGATGCATCTTCCGCAATTTCCAGGTTTTCGTCCCCCTCAGGGAATTTTAAAACAGGGGCATTAATAAGCGCTTCTTTTAATCTTTCAAAAGCCGTGTTAGCTTCCGCTGTCCACGTAAATTTACTCTTTTTTCTTTTGATTACTAAGAGTGGTTCAACAATATTAGCGAAATCTTTTATGAAAGATCGATAGTAAGAACATAACCCAAGGAAAGACGAAAGTTTCTTGGCGGTGTTGGGCGGTGGGAAATTCTTAATAGCTTTTATTTTTGAATCTTGCGTTTCTATACCCTTTTGCGAAATTTTATAACCGAGATATTTAAGTTCTTTAGTTGCGAACTTGCATTTTGAAGCGTTAATTGTAAGACCGGCCTCTTTTAATAATTTAAAAACTTGTTCGAAATCACTAATGTGTTGTTCCAACGTACTACTCGTTATAATTATATCATCTAGATAAATTAAAGTTGATTTTCCTAGGACAGGCTTTAGAACAATGTCCATAGCTCTCTGTAATGTTGACGGGGCCCCACACAACCCAAAAGGCATGCGTAAAAATGCATAAGTGCCCGATTTTGTTATAAACGCGGTTTTATGTATATCTTCGGGTCTCATAGCTATTTGATAGTAGCCAGACGTTAAGTCCAAAGTAGACATATATCTCGTCGATTTGATCTGTCTAATGATCTCGTCTATAACCGGCAAAGGGTAAACTGGGAATTTAGTTATGCTATTTAGTTTTCTATAATCGATAGCAAATCTCCAAGCCCTTTTATCCGAAGGAGGAAACTCGTTCTTTTTCCTACATAGTACGACTGGACTCGCGTATTCACTATTTATGGGCGTTATTATTTTATTCTTTAACATCTCCTGAATATGTTCTTCGATGATTACGTCTTTTTGTTTGTCATAGCGGTAAGGTTTAGTCCTACAAGGTTTTTCGGCATTTAATTGAATCTTGTGAGTTACAATCTGACAGTTTTCCGGCTTTTCTGAAAACAAATGAGAAAAATTACTCACCACTTGCTGTATTGCTTTACTTTCCTGGTCATTCAAATGGCTAAGGTCCAATTCAGGTGTCTCCACCGGTTCCACCACCCTCTGGTCCATCTCCAGCACCACGGAACTATCTTGAAAATTTAATTTGGCCCTCGCGGCCCTTAAAAAGTCCATACCTAAAATAAGAGAGTGTTGGAGGTGTTTCACCACAAAAATTAATACTTTGAGATTTTCCTCTTTTACCTGTACGTTTAATGCTACTTTCCCGATGCAGTGACATGTTTTTCCTTGCGCCGCTATAATTTCCGTATTTCTGGTTTTAAAGAGTCGTATCCTATAAAAATTCTTTTTGAAGAACTTTTCACTCATGAAATTGCCTTCTGCCCCTGTATCGATGAGGGCTTCTACTGGTACATCGCCAACCAGGACTTGTATAATTGGTAGCTGTGAGTTTTTTACGATGACTGTATTTAGATGTCTATTTGAGGGTTTTTCTAAAATTTCCGGGGTCTGGACCCTCCCTTTCACAGGCCCCTCTAGTCGTTTAAAGCTTTCCTTTCAATCTGTGTCTTCTGGGTACGCGGATGCTTATTTTCAAATTTTCTTTTTGGGCCTTGCCCTTCAAGTTTCGATGCGTTAGCTTGATAGTTCTTTCCCCCATATGAGCGATTTCCATTTCTTGTTTCCTCCTTCCTTCTGGTACTTTGAGAATATGTTTCCCCTCTCGCTCTTTCCGCGATTCTGCGATTTTGAAACTTTACCGCCAATTCGAAAAGTTCCTGCAATGTGGTTGGGTTTCTAATTTCAAAGTAGTCTTGGACAGCGGGTAACAATCTTGGTAATATTATTTCAATAATCTCCGCATCGGGTTTTTTCCCATACAACATATCCGTTAGCTTGATTTTTCGTAAAATAAAGTCCGTCAATTGTGCTGTATCCCGTTGATAGAAACTATATAGCTCGGCTTCCAGCCGTGCGCGATCTTTCACTATGGGGAAGGCCTTTACTAACGATTTTTTGAAATTTTCAAAAGTATACGTCGGGCTTCCAAATTCACCTAGAAGAAATTTGCCTATATTTTTCCACCATAGCGCGGCCTGTCCTCTTAGTGCTGATGTGGCGATAGCAACTTTTTGTCTTTCGGGCACAGGATAGAGCTGAAAGTGGTTTTCTATACCTTCTAAAAATACGGACACCAAATTTTTTCCGTCGAAATAGACGTTTGGCTTGATTGATGCTCTCAAAGTCTGGACCAGGTATCCAAATCCTTCTAACTGCGTTGTCATTTCTTGGTGTTGTCCAGCGGCTTCCATCCAGTTTTCGGCCATTTCAGTTCGATAAGTGTTCGGGCGCCAATATAACGTTGCGCGCCTCTAACTAGCACGCAACCAAGAGGTGACTGTGAAAGCTTGTATAAACCACAGAGTCTTATAAAGGGTTTAAGTCCCTTTTTATTCAACGTACTAATTTACAATTGCGTTCTCTTGACGCTTACAAACGGTGCCAAATCGGCAGTCAAAATAAAAATGAAAACCTGAAAAGAAATTAAAGACAATATTCTAACTACGAGGCTCTCTCAAATAACTAACTCACCGCGTTTTACAATACGGCTGCTAATTCAGCAGACTTGAAGCTCACTGGAACAATTGCAACTACTTCCCGCCAAGCACATAGGCCGCAACGCGGGGTTTTTCAAATCTCTATAACTACCTCCGCGCTCGCTAAGTAAGAATAACTCTCTCTCACCGAACTTGTTTCCTTCTATTTAAATCATACTACTTCCGCTGATAATTTGAATGCTTGCGCGTTCTACTCAAATTTACATATTCTGGCATTGGCAGTTCCAGGGGAAAGTAAGGATTGACAGGAAAGATAGTTTAAACTTAAAATAAATGTTAGTTAAAATAAATATAAACCCTACACCTTAAAAAGTCCAATCCGAGTATGCATGGATCTGTAATATCCGTCACATATGCCGTGTGATGGTAGGCGGCACTTCCAAACGTGATGTTTACGTTTAACTTCCCAGTTATGTCGATCTTGTCACCAGACGCAGTCTGAAGGGTAACACAGGATGGCGTCCAAATAAGTTTATCTTTAAACTGTTCAGCTAAATCTTTCCTAATGATGGTAACATTAGCTCCTGTGTCAATGATCATATTGCAAGGAACTCCATCAATATTCCCATTGATGGACAGTCCGTTATTGTTGCCACTCACTATAGAGATCTTAAGCGCTTTAAAACAGGGTTTTTCATTATCTGGCAACCTCCGTTCCTTGATATGGTCATTAATTTGTTTCCTGCGTCGTTGCTCAGAAATTGTCTCAATTTTCGTACCCTGGGGTGTTCTGCAATTCTTTCGTACGTGGCCTTCAGCTCCACAGTTCCAGCACTTTGGTTTCTTGTCAGTCCTTTTCCTTCCCGTGGCATTTAATTGTCTGTTTAAATCGCATGCCTTATTTTCCGTGCTCTGGGGAGTTCTGCAGTTCCTTTGTAGGTGGCCTTCAACACCGCAATTCCAGCACTTTAGGGTCGGTTTTGTTTCACCACTGTTCCGTCTTAAAGCATTCACTGGTCTTGTCAACTCATCCGTTTCATTATCCGTGCCCTGGGGTGTTCTGCAATGCCGTCGTAGGTGACCTTCAGAACCACATCTCCAACATCTTACAGCCACTTTGTTCTCACTGCTACTCCGTATCAAAGCATCGACTTGTCTGGATAAATCATCTAAACGAGCCATCAATTGGTCCCCTGGGTCGTGGACTCGCACAGCTCTGACTGGGTAGCGATCCCTAAGAGTTGCTTGCTGGGCTGCCTCCAATTTCACGGCGTACAACAGAGCGCTTTTTACATCCTTTACATCTGCCATTCGTAGAGCTTTCTGTATTTCAGTATCTCGGATGCCGTCGATAAAGTATTGCAAGGACAGGATTTCCCTTGTTTCTGTCGGGCATTCCGAAAAGGCGAGATGGGACAGCCTTTCAACATCCGCGGCGAGCTCCTGAAGTGTTTCGGTAGGCTTCTGTTGACGAGATTTTAATTGGAGCCTGCTGTAGTCTTTTAAACACTTCTCCCCAAAGCGCAACTCCAAGGCGCCGGACAGAGCTTCGAAATCTAACCTTTTGTTTTCGGGAAGAGTCTGAAGGATATCCACTGCGTCGGCTCTTAGAGAAGCGGCGAGATGACAGGCCTTAGCTTGGGAATCCCATCCATTCGCATCCGCCACGATAGAAAATTGTGTCTTATACACCTGCCAGGAAGTCTTCCCATCATATGTGGATAGCTTCAGAGGTGGACGAGCAGGCATTGGTAAGAATTTAAAATCATCACTCCTGCTCCCTGCCGACGCTACGAATTTCTTTAAAGTATCCATTTCTTTGGCAACTGCAGAAACTCTCTCATCAAATTGTTGTTCGATTTGGTGTTGGACGGCACAAACTCTTCCTTCAATTCGTTCCCCCACAGCAGAAACTCTCCCTTCTATATGTTCTTTTACAGAAGAAACTTTTTCTTCTATTTCTTCTTTCACCGAAGAAACTCTTTCTTCAATTAGTCCAACTTTATTTTCAACTGTGTCAATTCTGTCTTCCATAGCTTCAAATTTATTTTCTATTATGCAGGTAATCTCTCTTTTCATTTCTTCTTGATCTGCTTCAATCTTTTCTTGACCAGCTTGAACGGCTTTCATTTCGTCCTTAACAGATTCCTGGCCCAACTTCATTTCTTCTTTAACAGAGTCTTTCATTTCTTCTTTAAATGTAGCAAAGGCTACCATGAATTGTTTTAACTGTTCTTCCATCGCTCTTGTGATTGGCATTCAAATCCCACTTCTGACACCAAAAATTGTTGCGTGCGTACGGATTCGTTACTAAATGAATGCACAAGTCCGATGAAAAATGAACAAAATTTATTATTATCACAACAAAAATGCTTAAATTTTCTCAAATTATCATGCAGTATTACAATATCTCACAGTAGTTATCTTTTAACTACTCAAATATCCAATAGAACGTAATTCAAAACAGCTAAAGAACGCTAATCCGCGAATTTACTACAATCAACAAGAGCAGTTTTCTAAACAACAACAAACTAAGCAACTACTAGAAACTGAGATGTTTTCCTCCTTTTATAAGATTTTAAAATCACGCGCTAGAATTTTCCAGTACTTTCTCGAAATCAAAAAGAGATATTTATTTATTTAATGCACGCGCTCTTGTATTTTCAATTTTCCGGCTTAGCTTTCTTTTAATATTCGTCACGCGCTGCACTGCGCGAGAAATAAAACCATTTAATTTATAATTGAACTAACATTAGCTTTTTAAATACCAAATTCGTAACAATACAATATTTAACTGTAAAGGTTTTATAATGCGTTCTAAATAACAATGAAAAGTAATTAATTTTTATTTAACAAATTTAAAATTACGGGTTAGAAAGCTATTTCAGGTTAAAGTGATTCTAACCGCAATAGAATAATAGTAAAGGAATAAATTGAACTAAATTTCAACGTCTTTTGTTATTGTAAATGGGCGTAAAAGCAATTTTTATTTTGTCTCTGAAAGACAGATTTTTATCTTTACGCAAACAATTAATTACTTAAAGTAAACACAAATAATTTTCTTAAATAGCTTCGCTTCCTTGGACTTCAGAGAGAGCTCTGTTGATCATTAGACAAAGTTAACATTTTTGTAATCTTAAACAGCTGAATGTGTCTTTTTTTCTGGGGGATAGAATAATTCTTTTATGATGAAGTGGATTAACATGTACTTTGATTTTAAAAATTTTTACATCGCATAATTGAACTTTGATTGTTAACGATTATAATGAAAATAGAACCTTTTCTCCTCTTGATGATTAATTACAGAAGAGGAAAGGAACTAAAATTATGCAAACGAAAGCCTGTTTTATCAAGGAAGTAGAATCTTATTTAAGAGAGAAAAAAATGATTTTTTTAGCTAACAATTCTGTGTCTTTCTTTATGAAATCTAAACTGGTATGTATAGGGTCATGTCTCGTACTTTTTCTCTTATTTATGTTATAATCTTGTAAGTATCTGCTCACTTGTCTAACTAACTTAAAACTTATTGAGACTGCCAAGCGATTTACCTTTCTATCAAAACAATTATAAACTCTGAAGGAAGTTTAAACAAACCCTTTTTATGCAAAACTTTAAGCTTTTGCATATGCAAATCTTATGCCTACAGAATATTCTTTGTAGCTTGTGGGTTCAATTTACACAATGTAAAGGTTAAACCTGAAAGTAATTAAGTAATTTAACTCTGGAGATACATAAATAAAAATTTTTTATCATGCATTGGCTTAATCTGATCTAATATGCGCAAAACATTCGGCTAGCTGAATGTTAACGCTGGTCTGAAGTAATTTTTCAGAGCTAGATGAAGAAATATAGTACAGTCAGCGTCGCTACCCAAACTCTGTCTCTAATATTCAGAAACCCTATTCTCATTCACACACATCTGATTTGCATCCTGGTAAGGGATGACGAAGGAAAGTGATAGGAAGAGTAAATCTTATTATAAAATGAATTAATTAACATAAACATTATTTTAACTCTCATCAAAATTTAAACTATTCGAAAATGAAGGTCTAAATGATCGTGTGTGAGAATTTTACATTCTGGTACTAAACTTGAACTCATTTATATAAATCTAAGTTAACTTTTATTATAATAAACTGAAGTCGCCGTCACTATAATGTTCTACGTATAAAAGTCATCTTGGCTTTCTTTCTCTTGGATGGAAAAATATTTTACTAGATGGTACTTTTGATCACATCAATAGTATGTAAACACATGATTTTACATAAATTAATGTATGTAAGTAACCATTTATTTACTAAATCCTTTCCTTTAGCCATTTGCTTCAATACCCCTTAATTTTCCCTCACTCTCCAACTTTTTATTAGGTAAGTAAGCGTGCGTGTTTGTTGTGTCAAAATAACATTTACCTTCTTAACTCTTATATTGTTAGTTTATAGACCTCAACTACACCCTACTACTGTATCTCATCTAATGTTCTAAACTTAATTTAAAATTAAATATAGTGAATACTGGAGAAACTACCACTACTTCCTACTACTTCTTCATTTATAATAAGCTAATATTTACTACGATAGCAATAGCAAGTTTTCCTTCATAATAACATTAAATTCTTGTCATGTTATTTACACGCAGTAAATTAAATTCATTAAATTTCCAATATATTCACTAACGTTTTAATTTAACTAAGAAAGGGCATTATGTTACTGTTATTTACTCTTCATCAAATGTTTCCACCTTGTTTAGTGTTTCAAACTAAGCAAACTGCAAAGTATCCACTCATAAAATAAATTTTGCAGATGATGTTCATGAACAAACAGCTTCTTATGTATAATTAACAACTTTCTTGTCTTTTTAAAGTCTTTGCTTGAGATAACACATACTAACAATTTTTATACCAATTCAATCATAACATAAGATTCCAGCAGCCGCTCTATTTCTATTTTTGTAATATGCCACTCTTTCGCTGACAAATTCTTGTCATGATGATAATCTGATGCCGTTTATTCGTATCCTCCGGCTTGGCTGGTGGTCAGCATCCTCGTCTAACAGTTATTTCCTTTTTTTTCCCTCTCTCGAAATATGTTGGAGCTATGTTAACTTTCCGTGTCCAAAGGCTGATTTAGACTCTTACCTCAGAAATCTTACTAACGCTGTTGACTTCTTCCGCCCTCGCTGACTTCCTTTTTCTTTCTCGAAGGTGTCTTAGATTGCTGACGTACTCCTTCCAATAGAAGTTGCCTTGGCCTTTTCTGCTGTGGGTTACAGTACTTATCACATCCTTGTTGCTTGGGTCAGCCAGCTCTACCGACTTTTGCTGTCTGCTTTGATATCTTGCGCCTTTCCATCGGCTTTCTTTTTTCATTTTGAGCACCCATCTGAACCGTATGCAAACTGCCATTTCCATTGACCTTCCCCTAGCCAAATCTACACCAGACTGGCAGTACATTATTTGCTCCAGGGGCTGCCCCTAAAACATCTTTAATTAGCGGCATGTCCGTTCCATTAGTACATCGTCACTTGATCAACATTTTCCCTTGTTGTTTCATCATATTTCATACTTAAATAAAATACCTTCGCTCTGACGCGACTCACTGTGTACGAGTCTTGAGTTTTAAAGCAAATGTCACAACTTTTGCCTGCGTGCAGAAGATAGGGAATGCTCTAATTTCAACACTTTATCTCCCACTTTGAAATCTTCCTCCTACCATTTTCTATCATAATATTATTTTCGGCAAGGATTTATCGTGATTGCTAGATGTCTCATGAACTAAATTCTCGGTATCCTTTATTTTAAACTCTTCCACTTACCTTTCACGTATAAACAGTTTATCGGGTTGCATAATCTGTTTTCTGCCTAACTGTGGCAAGCATTCCATCTACATTCATCAAAATCTCGTATCACCTCTCACGACAAATATATTTCTGTAACTGCCGCCTTATCTATATCTGAATTTCCGCATATGCTGCATTTGCCGACACTCAAATTTCACAGCTAACTGAAACAATTCCTCCAACGTGCTGGAATTCCTTGACTCAACAAAGCCATGAACATGCAGTTGTAACATAGTGAAACTGTATAATTAAGAAACAATAACACGCCGAACAAATATTAATTTAGAAGTCAAACAACAAAAATCAGCATTATATTTTCAACTTTTCACAGGACTAGTTTCGATGGTTTCACCGAACTATCATTCTCAGCTGCAAAAGCTCCATTTTCGCTTTTGCAGCTGAGCAGTTTCAATGGTTCGGTATAATCATCGGAACTAGTCCTGTGAAATTTTGAAAATATAACGTTGATTTTTGTCGTTTGACTTCTAAATTAACCTTGTATTACTTCAATATCCAGTCTCCTTATGCATAACAAATTAACAATTTTAAACTTTCCTTAAAATAAAAGCTGTTAATTCTTCCCTTAACATTTAATACTTCCCAAACAACTCTGACTTCATTAAGTCCTATCTTTGACTGCAGGGAATGCTTTTATCAGGGCGTATTTAAAAATTCCAAATATAGCTTTTACTACCCGGTTCACGTTATAAATTCCATCCAATACCTTTAAACCAACTATTGTTCATTTAGAACTGATGTTTCCAAGGAAACTTTCTTCTGTTTGCCTGCCTAGATACAAGAGGAAATGTTTCTCCAATTCTTCCAAAATGTTTAAAGCTGAACTTTCAAACGTTTAAAGCCATCAAAGTTGATTGGCTTCATCGAAGCTCGCATAGCATTCATAAAAGTCCAAGTCCTTCGATAGGGCTCCTAGGTAGTCCTTGAACTTCTAACTTCACAATTCTAACTTGTTAAATTAAATAGCTGAAACATCACGCATCTTTCTTTTACTTTTGGATGTAATTGTATGGATCTATACACTTATTTAACTAACTTGGTCCTTGCAATGAACGGTCAGGCTTCGTCTATTTAAAGAACTGAAAACTCAGAGGAAGGTTTTTTGAAAAGAACGTTTTATTTAAAACTATGAACTTTAAACTCACAATTTGTGCTTAGCGAATAAACTCGGTAGTTTGTATGATTAACCTAACATAAAATATAAGCTAAAATTTAAAATATTTAAAATCTGGAAATTCACAGATGTAAAATTCTATTATGCGTTGGCTCAACTTATTTTAATTTTCAGCTAACAAAAGGCTAAAGTCAGTCAGTCTAAAGTCGTTCTCAGAGTTGGGCGAGAAAATAGTGTAATGGTCAACGTCTTTGCCAAAACACTTTCTCTAACATTAAGGAACTTTGTTTTTCGTATACTGATGCAGCTCATAAGTGCTGATGAAAACTAGAAATTCAACTGATCAAGGTCCACGAAATTTATACCTTATCAACTTCCACGAGTTGTTAATAAAACTCAGACGCGCAACTGTTTCTAATCAAAGTGATCCAGTTGCTTATAGAAAATGTAATTTTTAAATTAAATCGCAAATGAGAGTTTGCAAAAACAATGAGAGGAAAAAACTTCATACGACATTAAGTTTTCTGAGATTATCATAATACTGAATCTCTAAGGAGAGAGTTATTTTTTCATTCTAAGGAGAGAGTTTTCTTGATTATATTTTGCTGTGTAAAATACTTTCAAATTTCACATCAAGATACATTTTTATTTCGTTTTAATCGTACAATTTTTAGCTAACTTGTCTATTATACCACAAACATTACAGTGTGAGTGATTGTACTATGATGAAATCTACACAAATACAACACTTTACCCACGTTTTGTTACGTAAAAGAAAGTACGAAATCTTCGCTAAATTTGGGAGGGGGGTTACTGATTACGAAAATGACATTAAAAAGTTCGATTGGCTCTCATTTCGGTATAACGGAAGGGATGTGACTGCCATCTGTAACATCTGTCATTATTATGTAACGAAATGTTATTGAGCATCTGGCACTCCCGCTAGTTGTGCTACTTATTTTAATTGTAGTTGAAAACAAAAATACATGCGTAATGCTTTTTTATCAACGAGGTGAAACCATCGGCTTCAAAATATGTTGCAGAGAAGGTTTTCACGAGGTTAAAATTTAATATGATTTTTTCTGTAATCACTAAACAACGGCTAGTTTTAGAAAATCAAGAGCATATTCAAGTTCAATGTTGAAATTTAGTAAGAAAACTTATTTTATCTCTGTGACAGGTTAAGTTTAAGTTATTTGAATATGCCAAAGCTACAAGGGATATCTGCCTAAGAGGAGGAACGCCTTCATAGAAGACTTTTTAAGAAGAGACTAGCTCGTATTCACGTTACATATGATTACATATGAGAGAAAAGCACCGAACGTTCGTAGAACAGTGCAATTAATTTACATTTTCATAAGGGCTATGTAATGTTAATACCCGGCACTATTCAATGGATTTCAGCTATAGTTCGCAACAACCCACGTATAATAGTGTATCAGCACGTAAAAAGTCTAAGGATATATAATATCACTTTAATTGACATTATAATCTCTATTGTCTTACCATAGCGTCCATGCACGATCCTAAAAACAAGGCCAGAGTAAAATCGCAAAATCAGGCAAAGATGTTTTTGTTTTTTGAGCTCAACATCTCATAAAACATTTTGGCACTTCACTGACGTTTATAAAGTCAGTGAAGTGCCAAAATGCAACTTTCACCGGAAAACAGCAAACTTTGATAATAAAAAAATCTGATGGCAAACTTTGATAACAAAAAAACCTGATGAGAATACCGCAGGACTTCTTTGTATGACCTATTAAACTGTATGCACTTTTTTAAGTTTAAGTTATTTGAATATGCCAAAGCTACAAGGGATATCTGCCTAAGAGGAGGAACGCCTTCATAGAAGACTTTTTAAGAAGAGACTAGCTCGTATTCACGTTACATATGATTACATATGAGAGAAAAGCACCGAACGTTCGTAGAACAGTGCAATTAATTTACATTTTCATAAGGGCTATGTAATGTTAATACCCGGCACTATTCAATGGATTTCAGCTATAGTTCGCAACAACCCATGTATAATAGTGTATCAGCACGTAAAAAGTCTAAGGATATATAATATCACTTTAATTGACATTATAATCTCTATTGTCTTACCATAGCGTCCATGCACGATCCTAAAAACAAGGCCAGAGTAAAATCGCAAAATCAGGCAAAGATGTTTTTGTTTTTTGAGCTCAACATCTCATAAAACATTTTGGCACTTCACTGACGTTTATAAAGTCAGTGAAGTGCCAAAATGCAACTTTCACCGGAAAACAGCAAACTTTGATAATAAAAAAATCTGATGGCAAACTTTGATAATAAAAAAACCTGATGAGAATACCGCAGGACTTCTTTGTATGACCTATTAAACTGTATGCACTTTTTACTGCACTTCCTTTATATTTATTTCCTCGAATTATTCTAACTGGAATTATCAGGTTCAATGTTTCTTCTTACCTTCTTCGGAAACATACAATGACCTGACTAGAACAGAGAGCTTACTAAAGCTATGTTCACTAATTGTAGTAAGTAGACAGGATACAGACGAAGGGTATACAAAACCCTTTATTTTTTTTCTTTATATACAATGACTTCCGTACTTCGGAATACAATGACCCTCCACTCGGGGTCTAACTTACAAGATATCAAAATAAAACTAAACTCTAATTTAACTTTAGAATAAGATTGGCCTTATAATAACAGGAAGCGTATGTAGCACAGAGACTGTGAACACTACAATACGTTTAATTTATCAAGAGGATTAAAACCTCTGGCCTGGAAGGCAAAGTAGCAACTGCGTAACTTCTAAGGTAAGCGGCCTGCTTCGAACTCACGGCTTCCTCTCTTCTGCTTGGCAAAAAGGCCACACTTAAATACTTGGCGTTCGCCAGACAACTTTGCATAAACTCCTTCACGCTTATAATTCTGGCCGGAAGTAGAAAATAAGAAGTGATAGTAAAGATTTAAAATAAAATAAACGTTAGTAAAACTTAAGATCCTTACATACTTCCCGCCAGAGTTAATTAGTTTGAAACTGAGGTCTAAAACGACCTTGTTGAAAACTTTTAGCTCTAGAAACTAACGCGAGGCCAAACTTTTACAAACATAACTTAGCTAGAAACTAGAAAATTTTAAAAGAAAGAAATTTGTTACAATAGCAGCTCCCGGAATATACAACAATCTTTTTTCTTTTTCATCTGTACTGCATCAAAACAGGAGCTTTATTCAATTCTGGTTCCTTCCAGAGATCTGGAAGGAAAACTAGTTTAATGAAATGTTACAGAATGACATTGCAAATAACATATAGAATATACTTTTCTTAACATTCTTATTTCATTCATGACTATTTTAATTATCTCTCCCCGTGCTCTCTGACATGTGTTGTAAAAACACCAAACACGAATGTGTTTCTGTCTATGTGTTCAACACTTCCTCCTACAATCAAAACACTAACGTGTTAAAATTCAACATACGAGACCTCTTAACACACCCTAATTTCAACTCTAGACCCTGAGGTACTATTCTGAAAGTGGCTAACTCTAAAGTGTAGCGTCAGAGAGCCTAACTACATCATTCAACCTTTAACACATATTCACCATGATTTAATCTTTACAGTCACACGAATAACAAATTTTTTAACATTACTTTCACTTTTACCATATCACGTTATTTCTAAACATTCAAAATAACAGTTCACATGTATACAAGAACATATCAAGATGCCGTTAATTTTACACATTTGAAAACATACATTAGTAGTACATTGTTAACTTCTATTCTTTTCAAAGCAAGTGCCAATTCTTTCTACATTGAAATAATACTACATTTCAAAAAGTCTTTCAGACTAAAACTTCTTTCTTGTTAGAATGTTTTAAATAAAATTTATACAATAACTTTTTACAATATTTAAGTCTTTATACAACGCTATACATCAACTTTAGTTTTACGCGCGAGTAATTGAAAAACATAATAAGAAAATCGGTCACAACTCATTTCTCGCCCTTTTGGCGATAAAGGTAGACCTCGCATGAGGTAAAACTTCTTCAAATCTGCCACTTGCAGTAAGAATGAAAGATTAACTTAAGTTTGTAAAGTAACACAAAATTTTACTTATCTTTGTAATATTCAGACATCCTTTTCTGGGCCCAGTCATTAAAGGTGCTGCAGACCGTAGCTTGGTTGATCCTCCTTCTTGTACGGGCTCGCCCTTCAGTGCTTTCCTCTGGAAGCTTCCGTTTTTCACCACTACGGCCACCCTTGAACATCTTCCTTCTGTCCTCTGCTTGTGGTCTTGGCCGTTTGAAGGCAGCTGGTCTTGGTGGAACCGGGAAACTTCTGTCGTGATCCTGCTTGGACCTCGTTGTTGGCCGTTCAAATTTTTCTTGTACTTTTTCCTCCGCCGCTGATGGCCCTTCCGCAGTTCGGCGACTTTTGCTGCGGAGAGTTCTGTCGGATGAGTCAATCTTCCGTTTCACAGCCGGGTTATAGTTGCCGTCCTTTCTCCCGGTCTTTTCCACATACGTCGTCCTTCTCCCTTCTTCATTCTGGGGGTGTTCGTGAACTCTGTTTTTTGGACGGTAGAACGGCTTCTTTTTCTTTGTACCTTCAATTTTTCCGCGGGGCAATTTTCTTTTCACTTGCTTCTGTCTCTCATTGGCTTGCCCTTGTACTTGTCGTTTTCCCACCTCTGGAACTTGTACCTGCGGTGTCTGCTGTACCGGATCCTGCAAAAGATCTGAAAAGATTTGCATTTTATTACGGTCATAGAATGGTTTTATCTGGTCAATGTTTGCGGAACAGGTTTCACCATTTCTTGCCTTTAATACTACAACAGCGTGAGTTATTTTTTCTATAACATATGGTCCTTCAAAGCGTGGGAAAAATTTGGCAGTTTTATCTTCTGGTGCTGAAGAAAGTGAATGCTTAATTTTTAGTACTTCATCCCCTACTTTATAAGTTACTCCCCGTCGTTTCAAGTCATAATACAATTTTTGTTTTCTTTGTGCTACTTCTGTATTCTTTTTTGCTTCTTTTATTAGTTTTTCTATATCACCCATTTTAAATTCTGGGGCTCTTTGTTGCACATAAAATAGTTTATCTAACGGTGTTATAATCTTTCTGCCTAGAAATAACTCAGCAGGAGTTTTTCCCGTTGTATCATGTTTTGCGGTCCTAAGGGCGAAAGCAAATTCATTGACATAGTTATCCCAGCTTTTATGAAAATTTTTAACATAACTACGGATAATTTTCACTATATTTCTGTTGACCCGTTCCGCTATATTTGATTGCGGCCGATACGGGACCATTTTTAAATGACGTATGCCCAGTTTTTGGCACATGTCTTCAAATATATTACTTACAAATTGAGGACCATTATCCGATATAACTTTTAGGGGCGCCCCGTATTTTAAAATATATTTATTTAAAATAGAATCGGTAACTAATTTCGCGGAGGCTCGTTTTAAGGGAACAATTTCGGTCCATTTACTAAAATGATCAACTATAACAAGGAGATAGCGACTTTTGTTTAACTGACTTTTTGGGAAAGGGCCCAATAAATCGATACCGATTATTTCATTTGGAAATTCGGATTTAATACTATTTAGAAACCCGGCCGGGCGGAAATTAATATAATTAACTACTTGACATGTTGGGCAGGACTGGACATACGCCCTTGTTAACTTTTGCAGTTCAGGAAAATAGACTGCCTCGCGTACGCGTTGGATAGTTTTTCGAATACCAGCATGAGAAGCTAAAGGGCTGTCATGGAGCTCCTGCAGGATATTTAATCTAAGACTAGCTGGGATAACAGGTCGAAATTCGTTGTTGGAATTCGTAGTTTTTGTATAAAATAATAGACCATCTATTAGTTCGTAATGGGCCGCCCTATTTCTTATCGCCACAATATCTTGGTGGCTAAAATTTTCAGGATCCTTCAAATACTCATAAATACTTCCAAACTCAGGATCCTTACCCAGTTCGGTTATTACAGTTTCTCGGGAATTTATTGTACACGCTGTCAGCATTGCAACTTTTACGGTATTACCCTGTTCGTCTAATTTAATTCGTGACAGGGCATCTGCTACGATATTTTCCTTTCCGGGGGTATGCTTGATTACCAGATTATATTCTTGCAGCTTGAGTGCCCATCTTATTAACCTTGGGGATAAATTTTTTCCAGAGTACAATCTAGTTACCGCCGCATGATCAGAATATACTGTTATCGGCGCCTTTCCAAAATAGACTCGGAACTTTTGCACTGCTAACAGAACTGCAAGTGCCTCTCTCTCGGTCGCGGAATAGTTTCTTTGTGTTTGATTTAAAGTTCGGCTAAAAAATGCTACTGGCTGCTGATTTTGCGAAAGTACCGCTCCTACCGCATAATCCGAAGCATCCGCTGAAATTTCTAAATTTTCATCCTTTTCAGGAAATTTCAACACAGGGGCTTGCGTTAATGCTTGTTTTAATTTTTCGAAAGCACTATTGGCTTCGGCCGTCCACGAGAATCTTGCCTTTTTCCTTTTTAATTTTAACAATGGCTCAGCAATAGCCGCAAAATCTTTTATAAAGGACCTATAATATGAACAAAGTCCTAGAAAAGAAGAGAGCTTCTTTGCCGTGTTTGGAGTCGGATACTTTTGTACAGCGATTATTTTTGATTCATCTGTCTCGATCCCTTTTTGCGATATTTTGTAACCTAAATATTTTAATTCAGGGGCTGCAAATTTGCATTTTTCGACATTAACTTTTAGACCGGCCTCATTTAATAAAGAAAACACCTGTCTTAAATCCTGTACATGTTGGTCTAGATTATCACTAGTAATAATGATATCGTCTAAATAGATAAATGTGGACTTTCCGAGAGCAGGTCTTAACACAATGTCCATGCATCGCTGAAATGTTGCTGGGGCGCCTGAAAGGCCAAACGGCATTCGCAAAAATGCATAAGTGCCAGACTTGGTTATAAAAGCAGTCTTAGGCACGTCCTCAGGCCTGATCCCTATTTGAAAATAACCATTCGTTAAGTCTAAAGTTGTCATAAATTTGGTTGATTTTATGTTCCTTAAAATTTCTTCTATAATCGGTAACGGATATACCGGATATTTCGTTATGGAATTTAATTTACGGTAATCAATAGCGAATCTCCACCTTTTTGGATGCTCCAAAGGATAATCATTATTTTTCTTACATAAAACCACCGGACTAGCATAACTACTTGAGATAGGCGTTACGATCTTTTTACGTAGCATATCGGTAATATGCCATTCTATAATTTTTTCCTTATTCTTATCATACCGGTATGGTTTTTGACGAACCGGCAATGCATCTCCGGTGTCAATACTATGGTTAGTAACCTGGGTAAATCCTGGAATATCACTAATTAAGGAAGCAAATTCACTTACCACTTGTCGGATTCTATCTTGCTCGTCATTAGGCAGGTGGTCGAGATTTACCCTTGGCGGTTCAACCTTTTCTACACACACTGGTTTCATCGTCAGCTTAAGAGACGCTTCATTAAAATCCAGTGTAGCTTGTGCGTCTGAAAGAAAGTCTATTCCTAGTATTAAGTGTGCTTGCAAATTCTTTACTATAAAAAACATCACCTTTACTTGTTCGTCCTTGATACGGATGTACAAAGGTACTTTACCTACGCACTTACATTGTTCTCCTTGCGCCGCTAATACTGTTGTATTATCCGCATTATATATGCGGTATTTGCGAAAATACTTTCTAAAAAAGACTTCTGCCACACAGGAACACTGCGCGCCGGTATCCAGGAGTGCGGTGGCCGGGATATTATTTACCAAGACTTCAATCTTCGGAAGAGTTAAATTTTTCACCATTACTGTATTTAACTTGTAGGAAGAGGGGTTTTCGTGGCCTTCGGATTTCCGCACCCTCTCGTCAGCAGAAATCCGTTTTAGTTTAAATTATTTTTTCTTTCGGTGCTTTCCTTCTTTCTCCACTGGCCTTGAGACTTTTTTTCTGGGTTGCTATTGAACTGTCGACGTTCGCCGGCTGTTTTTGAATGCTCGGGTTTCCTTGCCCACTGATTCGCTTTTTCTCCGTAGCCATGTGCTTGAGTTTGCTGTAGTCTTGGCGTACCAAATTGGTTTCGCTGTTGATATTGGCGTCTTCTTTCGACGTCCGCCGTTCTTCTACTTTCAAACTGGATTGCTAGCTCAAATAATTTTTCCAGTGTAGTCGGATTTCTCAATTCAATAAAGTCTTGCACTTGGGGTAGTAACCTCGGCAAAATCACTTGAATTATTTCAGGATCCGGACGGTTTCCATACAAGAGCTTGAAAACGTGAATTTTTCTTAAAATAAAGCTCGAGAGGTTTTCGATTCTTTGTTGATATATACTGAAAAGTTCTGTTTCTAATTTCGCACGATCCCTTACAACAGGGAAGGCTTTTAGTAGGGCAGTCTTGAAATTTTCGTAGGTATAGGTGGGACTTCCTGCTTGACCCAAGAGACTTCTGCCGATACATTTGAACCAGTTAAGCGCTTGGCCCCTCAAAGCGCTGGTAGCTAAGGTAACTTTTTGAAACTCGTGCACGGGGTAGAGCATGAAGTGGTCATCCAATTTTTCCAAAAAACTGGTTACCTGTGAGTTTCCATTAAACGTTGCTTCTGGTTTCATCGAAGCGCGCATGGTCTGGACAATATACCCAAATCCTTCCAGGGCGGCAGCTGGCATTTCTGGATTCTGAGCTGTTTCTGCAGGCAGCACAGGTTCTTCTTGAAACTCGGCCATGGTTATTCTTCGTCGGGCGCCACTATCAGGTTCAATGTTTCTTCTTACCTTCTTCGGAAACATACAATGACCTGACTAGAACAGAGAGCTTACTAAAGCTATGTTCACTAATTGTAGTAAGTAGACAGGATACAGACGAAGGGTATACAAAACCCTTTATTTTTTTTTCTTTATATACAATGACTTCCGTACTTCGGAATACAATGACCCTCCACTCGGGGTCTAACTTACAAGATATCAAAATAAAACTAAACTCTAATTTAACTTTAGAATAAGATTGGCCTTATAATAACAGGAAGCGTATGTAGCACAGAGACTGTGAACACTACAATACGTTTAATTTATCAAGAGGATTAAAACCTCTGGCCTGGAAGGCAAAGTAGCAACTGCGTAACTTCTAAGGTAAGCGGCCTGCTTCGAACTCACGGCTTCCTCTCTTCTGCTTGGCAAAAAGGCCACACTTAAATACTTGGCGTTCGCCAGACAACTTTGCATAAACTCCTTCACGCTTATAATTCTGGCCGGAAGTAGAAAATAAGAAGTGATAGTAAAGATTTAAAATAAAATAAACGTTAGTAAAACTTAAGATCCTTACAGAATAATCGATCCCTCAAGTTGAAAATGTCATCAAAAATTGCAAATTTTGAAATTAAATATCCCGGTCAATTTTTTCAATAAGGACGTCAAACATTTCATAATTTTGTCTTTCATAAAGAGTATAAAATTCTCCAAATATAAGTACAGGAACCGGGAGACGTATTATGTATTAGATTTCTTTATTTATTGAAAATAAATTTTTCTGTAAATCTGACGTTTCGATAACATGAATATTTTTGTCATTTAACCCACTTCTGTAATTGGAAGTATATCACTGCAACCAACGATAGCAAAAATAAAAGCAAAGTAAGGACTTTTTAACCAGATAAAGTGGTAGGTATATATATTCGTTTGCTGCTGGCGATTCCAATAAAAAAGAAGAGATGCACAATCATATGTTATAGCAATCCCATGAACAAAATTTCAATGTTCTACGGCTAATCATTTTAGAGATATACGAGATAAACACGTGTTACAATCACTTTTGGAAAAAACTATCCTTTATTCTGTGTGTACGTACCGACATCATGCAAAAAAATCGTACAGATGGATTTGGGAGCTGTCAAAATGGATATTTTCCAGTGATATATCATACCCGACATTTTTTGCGATTGTAATACTTCCTTCACTTCGTGCAAATAATTACAAAAACGTTTTTGCAGATTGAAAAAAAAAATCATTTGGTTTGCCAGAAACCATTTTACGAGTACATTCTCAAATTCCATTAAGAATAGAAACGATAGATTTTTTTTAAGATAATCTATAAAATACAAAACAAAGTGTACCAAATTATATTAAATGAAATTTTCAACCGAAATTTTATGGTGCGATTTACTGAAAACTGGAACACTTTAGAATCTTATCTGTTACAAGAAGCAGATGTGAAAGCTTGCGTTTATTATATTAATGTTTATCTAAATTTTCGAAATTTACTGTAGGAAATCATAAATCCTATCACATAATATTCTAACGTGAGGACGTCGCAGTTCGAGACTGAGTAGCAAAACCAGCGCAGTACAGATTTTGTGTTAAACTAATTTACCCACCAAATGTTCTCTAGACTCACATTTTATACTGTTTCAGACTGCAATAAGCCGATTGAAGCACGAATACAGCTGAGAGGTAAAACATGCAGAGATATTTCCATTAAAAATAAGACCACAAAAAGTAACGTAACCTATATACCTACCTAGACGATTAAATGCAGCTCTCAATTAGAATAGGCAAACCTAGTTTGGTTTGATTTAATTAGTTACGGCAAAGCACGCCAGGACTACTCACTTAAGAGGAGGGTCGACTTCGTGGAAAATTTCCTAAGGGAAACTGGCTCGAATACTTGTTACACAGGGGAAAACCACAGAAACGTACATACATTCAGCCCATTCGCCGGAATTCGAACCCTAGACCAAACTATTAGTGTTAGCGACTTCGGCAGTCGGCCGCTGCTGGATTATAATAAGTAGAATAATGAATAAAGTAGTATAATGAACCATGTGTTAAGTTGCATCGTGTACAAATAATGTCAAAATAGTGAAATGGATAGAAGAGCAAAGGAAAAAAATTATTTATTTTGAATAAATTAGGCGAGTGGCAATTTATACCCTTACTGTTTTAGTGCTTTGTTACAAAAGTTTTGTACAAGCCATATGCATTCACGAATAAAATTTACAACTAATTTGTGGCGCTAACTGTAGTCTCAATACAGGTATTCACGGCAGTCACAGAAACAACAGCAGCATGTACCGCAGTCATATGAGTACAGCCATATGGAAGAGAGCGAAATCAAACACCTTTACAGCCTCCAGTGCTATTTTGTATTAATGATCGACAGAATATACAGGGCAAAACTGGAAAAGTGGGCAAATCTTAACGGGGTAATATAAAGCATCTATACGAGTAATATTCGTCATAGAATGTATGGAGATGCATATGGATTTCATCGGGGCAGTCGGTTGATTAGGCTTTTCATATGGTCCCACAGGAAAAAGTCGTAACACGAGAGATCCAGAGATCTTGGTGGTCAAGCTATGAGACCATCTCGACCAATCCATCATACTGGAAATTTCGTAGTTCGTATAACCAGCCATCCTTTTAGAAACCCACGTTAGAAAATGCCGTTGTATGTGAGAAGCGACCATTTTTATACCATTTACAATGCGACGTAGCCTCTCGCCTTTTGCGTTCCGCTAAGACTTTCTATGACAAATATTGCTTGTATAGCTGCGTTCTATCTTTTGAACTGTTTACCCACATTTTCAGATCAGATTCACCCTGTATAGGACTATCCAATGGTCGCTGCAAATGCCCTAGCAGGTCCTCTTCTATCACATATTCGAGCAGAAAAAGAAATAGGGTACCAGCACAACACTCAGCTCGACACCACAGTAAACTTCGCAACTGAAACCTATTCCTGGACCTCTGCGAAGTCTAGCATCATGAACTCATAAGCATCCTGCAATAAAATTTAAGTACTAAACGTATGTATTCAACCGGAACATACCTCTGAAGACGATCTCTTGCTCACCGTGTCCACAAAAGCTCTTACTCGACCGTTATTTTCGCAACGTTTGGCCGTAGACACATACTTCCAGTTACAAAAACGTTTTAAGCGATTTTGCAAAAATTAAGAAAGCTAACATTTTACATGCTCCTATGGTCCCTATATTTATATTTAGAAAACTTTTGTACTGGTTATAAAAAATAAAACACAAAAGTTCTGTAATTTGTATTTGATGTAAATTTCAAAAATGATGTTCAGGACAGTATACAAGAGCAGTTTGCATTTGTACGTAACTAAAAGTAAAATATCATTTAGAGAAGACTTTAGTTTACGTTATTAGAATTTCTATGCAGATAATTTATTGTGAAAAATATTTAACAAAATAATTTGGCCAAAAAGTCTATTTTTGTCAAAACGCGATTTTTCGTTGTTTCACTTTTCATTGGAGTGTGCTGCCATTCAGAAAAAGTAAGCTATTACTCTTTCATGTTTTATCTGTTATTAATTAGCAAACTAAACTATTTAAAAACAATAGCTGCAGTTCGTAAGAATCGTTTTTATTATTTAATCTGATTGATTTGAATGAAAATGCATTTGATTCATGATATATATAATTAAAAACATTAAATACTTTTATGGAATTTTTCCTCCAAACAAAAGAGATCTTTTTCATAGAATCTTGCAGAATTCTTGTTCTAAAAACTCTTCCAAGCTTCAGTATTAGCATATAGCCAATTCATGATATTATTTACATTCATTAAAAATGAAAAATATTTGTAGTTTAAAGATTTTTTTTACAATTACAAGATTATAATTCTAAAGCAGTAATATTTTATTAAAATATCAATAACGTATTTTTAGACATTCAAAACTTATAAATTACTTGTGGGAAAATTCTTACGCAAACCAAATGTGATAAAATTATAAATAAAGACTCTTGTAAACCAGAAACGAATATCTTCCAATGTGTCAGAAATAAGTCAGAAAAAACCACAATCCTAATTTATTTATTTACCGACCACCCCTTACTGCAATTTCAGAATGACATCATCAATTTTATAATTAAATACCTAGCTCAATTTTTGTCGTACGATGGTCAAACTTTTGTGTTTCATTTTTCATAACGAGTACGGAATTTACAAAATGTAAGTATAGAAATCGGAGGAACGTGTAAAAAGTTACATTTAGTATTTTAAACAAAATTAAAGTTTTAAAATTTTAAAATATAAAAATATGACGATCTGCATCATTTAAAAAAATGTTATAATTGAAAGTATACGTCTACAACCAACTACGACTACCATGTATTACTACGTCCAAGTTTCCTTGAAAAATAGTAACTTATTCGCCTTGGAAAATGTTGCCACTGCGCTAAACATAATATACTTAATTAAGTTCCCACATGGACTTCACTCATTGCCAATTTTCAGAGTACTGTCTTTTTCAATTAAACGTAAGGTATTTATCTTCAGATCATTAAAAAATTGAGCACTTTATAAGTAACAAATGCAATTTTAAATAAATTAACCATTAATTTTATTCTTCGGATAAATACCTAATTGATATATATTAAAATATATTTTGACTTACAAAAATTATCTGAATGATAATGTTATGAAAATTCGTAGCCTTATTGTATTTTAATGGTAAACTCTTCTTGGCTCACCAAGTTGTTGAAACCGCTCAGCTCTGGTAATTTGAATCTGGATCACGAATAGGCTGGCTTGTACGAGCGTTTTCTTGGCTTTTCTATGCCTAACATGAATACGAACTTATTTCCCTTAGAAAAAGAAAGGATCTCTACCATTAAGCAGATAGCTATTACGTACTTTGCAATAATCAGATAAATCAAGCAAGCTCAAACCAATCTTCTTCTGGTTGTTAGCGGCTTATCTTAACTTTTCAGATTACTCTATTGAATTAGCAGATTTTCTGATTTTTAATGATGTTTCTCACTAAAACAGTTATTTGGGAATAAAAGGAAATGAAAATTGTTTTACGGATATCTGATTTCCGGATTAAAGTCCGTATCATTGATTCAATATGAGAAATTGCTCCTTTTCTTCGTTACTGGAAATTTTATTACATCCGCTAAATATGAATCATTAAAATATTATTTGCTTCTACCCTTTATTGTTTTCTGCTTAAATCAAGTTTTGGATAATGAATTTCAGGAACAAAGATTAACACTGACATTCGGAACGATAAGTAAATTTATAACAGCGCTTCGCTTAATGATACTCCAGGATCAAATGATATACTCATCTTATCTATTGCGTAGATCAATTCAGTGCTCGCAGTACCAATCTAATCCTTGATAAAATAGTCTTCTTTCCCTGGGGTGGGACATCCATCAAATGCAGCACTCTATTCTCTTGAAAGGTTTAGGAAGATAAGGAAAAAGAAGTTGTAAACTAAACTTTAAGTGAAAAACACAGTTAAATGCTGCCTCTACTCGACTCGGAATTGAACAGCTCTTGCGGTTGCAGAATCCATTTTAAATTGTTCTGTTCAATTGAGCATTGAGAAAAGGATGCATAGAATCATGGAATAAAAAAACAGCGAAGCTGTTTTTCTCCTAAAAATGCTGTCTACTTGAGGTAGAATAAAACTTTTGATCAAATTTTTCAAATAGATTTAAAGGTGACATTTGGATATCCACGATGATAATTTAGAAAGAAAACTCTAAGTCACCATAATTTTAGTAAGAGAGATTTAAATCTATAATCATGAAGAAAATCAACATAATTTTAGTAAGAGAGGTTTAATCTATAATCATGAAGAAATTATTTGTGATCTAAAAAATAAAACAATCAAAAATGTTAATTTTATTTTATACATTACCGCTGTTAAAATACTTTGAGAAAATCCTTACTCTGAATTACTCTTTCTGGGTTTTCTCAAGTATTTTAAAGCATTTAAACAGATATTTTCTCAAGTATCAACTTCGAGTTCTAGCTTAAATGTTACCATGATCCTCAAACTTTAGGTTTTCGTTTTTAAATTTTAGTATTCTACATTTATACATCCATTATCTGTTTACTTTTTATACATTTATATTAATTATTAGATTTAATAGGTACCAATATTATTTCATTAGATAGATTTAATAAATAAAATATTATTATATTTAACAAATGTAAATAAAAAACTACCTTTGTTGATTTCACTTTGCTTGTGTGATATCTAAATTTAATTTTTTCAGCCGTTTGAATCACATAATTTCAACCAGGCCTCAATTGTTCCTTCCTGTAAGCTTTTTGTTGCAGTTTGAATCCAGTAGTCTAAGTTTGCACGATTCTTCCCTTTAGTGAGAATTCTCTTACCGAGTTAGACGAACCATTTAGAATAGTACAACTACTTGAATATATAGCTTTAGATAGAATTAATGCTCTTAGCGTAATTTCAAAAGTATCTCGATAAAATTAAATAAATGAGTAAAGTAAAAAAATCTTTAATGCATTTCAAAAGAATTATTTGCTAATCCATCATTTTCTAAGTTAATTAATACCGGATGCTACCGTCTTCTGGTTTAAAATTCGAGCTAAAGTTTTTTTTTCCTCTTTCTCTTTGAGAAACGTTCTTATTTAGTTCTAAACAAAACCACTATAAAATTCATTACAGACGGCCTTTTTATAGCTATTTTTAAGATCAAAATAAACAAATTTATTCTTAATATAGACAAATTATTTAGTTGGAGATAAAAAGAAATTCTTTGTCGTTTTTTGGTGAAGTATGGATTTACCTAAATGACCCTAATGTTATTTTTAACGATTTATGATTGTTGCTGTTTTCTTTTATAATGGCAAATAACAGTGAATAAAGGGCAAAATAAAATGTTAAAATAAGTTACTAAAATGTGCTACCAAAATGATATTCTAACTCTTATATTTAATGAATAAATTGTTTTTTTGGTCTACTTTGCCCTCAAATAATATAATTCCGGGATGAAACTACCTATCATACTATTCCGAAATCTGCTTTCTTGAGAAAAATGGCAAAAGAAACTAGTCTATAGCTTTTGTACGCATTTTATCAAGGTGCTTTAACGTGTCTATAATAGATGATTGTGCTTTAGATATGGCAAGAAAGGGCATTTTGGATTTTGTACTAGAATACTGGTTTTACTATAAAAAGCAGAAAATCTTGGAGAAGGACTTCTCTGCAAGAAATACTGTCTTAGTTTTGAAGTCCAATTGTACTGATATTTCATTAGTATAACTGTTAGTTATAGCATTTAAAAAAAAGTAGTTTTATTCAAAATATTAACCAATATACATTTTTAAAGCAGCCATTATTTATTTTAGTTGCTACACTTTCGCAAAGGAACTTTGCATTGATAGCAATGACTAGAACGATATAACTCGCTTCAACACAAAGCTAAATCTTGCCTCTACTTACATTGTTAACTTCCTGTTATCAAAAGCGAATAAGACTCACATCTCAAAAGAAAAATGTTATTCTCTGAAGTATATCTTAAAAACGTTTTGAACGTAAATAAATCCTTCAAGATATATGCATCAAGTTGTAAGATCTAGTTCGTTTAGCTGTCATATAATGTAATTAGATCTACCTAAGTGTTTATCCTTGCGAATTTTCAAAGAGGCTTGAGGATGAACACTACTAGGGAAAGGGTGCAAAAGATCCTTTTATTGAACACATTATAACGGCCCGGACCTACGTGCTTACAAACACCGACCACTTACGGTGAGAACCTAAAGCATAACGTGTATTTAAAAGTAAAGAGAAGTGCGAGACTACACAATTCAGGTTAAGGTAACAAGTTGCCTCAGAACTAATACCGGCAGAATAATGACTCGGCGGCAAGAATGTATAGCCGATATTAAGGTTAAGTGACGGAAGTAAATAGCAGCGTGCCTCACAATAGCGAAATCACGCGCTGGTTAAATCTTTGGCTACAACAGTTTAACTACCCCAACTCATTTATATACTGGCGAGGAAACGCGAGGGGAATAAGAGAAAGCAGAAGAAGTCTCACAAATTAAAATAAATATTGGTAAAAATAAACAAAACCCTACAAAACGACTAAGACATTACAAATATACATATAATAAAACAGTATAATAGCATTTGGAACTTAATGACTGAATTTTATTTTGGAGTACTCCGAGTGCAGATGTGTATAAGTTGACTTTCTTTAAAATGAACGAAAACTATATTTTACCAACTTTGAATGTAACGTTTACGCCTGTGTATGGTAAGGATCGGAATAAAGCGATATAGATAATTGAGAACTGAAAATATCCTATGGGAAAGTAACTGAAAAACTTCAAGCTACTGTTTATCTAATCATGAATCAAGACAGATAAGTTGTTATGCAACTTTATATAGCACGGGTTTCGAAAGCTATTTAATTAGATATTTTCGTAGAAGAATTTCTAAAGGAATTTAATATGTATTCATCATTCATACGGTGTAAACAACGACTTCAATTAAAAGCTCTGGATATAGTCATTCGGTTTTAGTGGTTACAGATTTTTGTAGCTGTTCACAGAGTTTATGTGAATCAAGCGTGGTTCAAATACAAAGTGACTAAAATTCAGGGAGTTCAGATTTTCATACTCATTAACTTGTTAATTTTACACTGGCTTCCAAACGTTAAACACACATTGCAAATTAGCATTAAACACACAATGCAAATTGGCAGTTTTTGAAAGCGCATTTGAGTTTCAATTGCTGGAAATCGTTGCGGATGCAGATGGCAGTATATATATATATATATCGGAAGTTACAGAATTCACTGTCCAAACATATGCTAATCATGCAGCCACTGAAGACGATAGTACTTTGAAGAGTTTGAGAAGGTTCATTTTAAATGCTAATACGAAATATTTATAATTTTTATAGGATTATTTTTTAAGAAATTCGTTTTTTCATGGTTAAAAAATGACGAATGGCTGATAGTGAGCTCTATTTTGCTATCAACAGTGTTAAAGTAGGACAGTCAAAGATGTTGCGTTTTTCTTTGGCGTTGATCATTCGGTAATTTCTGGCATTTCGAAACAATTCCAAACAAGTAAAGCAGTTATCTAGAGACTTGTACTCAGTCGACCAAAGGTAAACACTCCTTCTGAAGATCGGTATATTAATAAAATAGCCAAGGAGAATCGACGAGCGGCCTCCAAAGTTGCTTCTTGAAGATTGTATCTGCCAGTACTATGCGCCGAAAACATCAGGTGAAGGAACTGTATGTCGAATAACTGAGACTGTTCGCACATTTTTGATTGGATTGATTCATCCAGAAATAGGCTTAAAAATACATTCTCAGTTCCTCAATAGCCATTTTCCATCTTAGATTTTAATTTTAAAACATTTCTTTCATTTATTTTATGAACATATCTTTTCTTAAAGTATTCATAAACTCTTTTTTATATTCCTTTATAATGAAATAAAATAATACATGGTACTATAAAAGATTTTCCCTTTTTCCTTTTGTAATAACATACTGAAATTTCTGTGATATATTTTGCATAGCTTGGGCACATTATGTGTTTGTTGCCAAAATGCATTCTGAAATTAATGTCAATGGCTAATAATCAAAATATGGTAATCTATAAGTTAAAATAGTTCGGCAAATTATCCCGCAAGTCAGGTACTAATCTCGTAAATAAATTCCTTAATACCTGTTTGCATAATTAAGATACGATAACACGCCGAACAGATATTAATTTAGAAGTCAAAGAACAAAAATCAGCGTTATGTTTTCAAATTTTCACAAATCAGCGTTATATTTTCGATTTTCACTGTGAAAATTTGAAAATATAACGCTGATTTTTGTTGATTTTTTTGTTTTTTTTTTTGTTGTTATTAAATTAATACCTGTTTACATACTCGTATTAATAATCAGTTTTACATGATGAATACTGAATGCAAGGGGAAAGTGAAGAGTACTTACATGAATAGGCTCCGGTATTTAGCAGTGACTAACAAGAGACCGGGCATTCCCCAATTTATATATTTCAGTTCGGTGACAAATTATCGTCCATATTTTTATTTTGGGACTCACTTGTAGCAAAAGAGCAGTTCAGAACGTCAGAACAGATAGATATTAAAATATTACATATGCAGAGTCGGACGTAATGTCCTCTGTGTGTCACCCAGCATACAAAGAGAACATAGAAGAAAAGTCCAACCTCCATACAAATTTAAATCTTCTAAAATATCATCAAAAGCAGTGCTAATACAGTTCATGAAATAACAGAGTAATTCCCAAAATAAGCAAGACTGCATTAATTTTTAAAAGACTGTTTCCTGACCGTTCGTTTGATTCGTATCTAATTTTTCAGCATACCAAAAGTACCGTATATACACACGTACCGTATATACGTCGTACAAAGTCGAGATATTTTGGACAAAAAAAAGACTCCAAAGTGGGGGGTCGACTTATACGCGGGGCCATAAAAAATTAAAAGAATCGGAAGTTCAAAAATTTCTTTATATAATGCAGTTGTTTTCTTCCCGCACTCAAATTGGACGACTTATCAAATAAGTCACTTACCCACCCAATAACTGAACAGTTATGAATATTTCAACACCTAAAAACGACTGTGGCCGTAATTCCGGGAGGATTGACATCCGTCATTCAACCCCTAGATGTCTGCCTCAATAAGCCCTTCAAAGTAAATGTTAGAAAATATTGAGCAGAGTGGATTAGTTCCGGTCGACCAACATTTACAAAGGGATGCAACATTAAAAAGCCCGATATTACATTAATTTCTCAGTGGGTTATAGATGCTTGGAACGAAATACCGTCTGAAATGATTATAAAATCATTTAAAAAATGTTGTATTAGCAATGAACTAGACGGCCCGGAAGATGATGCTGTTTTTGAAAGTGAAAATGACGACGAAGGCTCTAGTAGTGATTGTAACAATACAGAGTTCGAGACTGAAAATATGTATGATGATGAGCCAATGACGACAGAAGCGTTCTATGAAATGTTTGGCGAATCTGATCATGAATCGGACGTTGAAGGATTTTGATTTTGTTTATTTACCAAGGTATTTTTTATCGTATATTTACTTTTTTCCCTCAGATGATTTTGAAAAAACTTTTTCGAAGTTTCTCGATCAATTTCGGAACTGGGGGGTCGACTTATACGCGGGTTTCTTATTTTCTACGAAATTTTTATGTCGAAGTGGGGGGGGGTCGACTTATACGCGGTATCGATTTATACGCGGGTATATGCGGTATATGAGAGAAATGTATGATTTGCTTAAAATGAATATGAAAATCTTCTAAAATGTGCTCCAAAAGATTGCTGATCTGTTTCATGAAAACTTAGGATGCAGACTTCAGAAAATAAGCGAGATTAAAAAAGAAAAGAAACACGAAAAAATTACACCAAACATGAAGCAGTAAACCTAAAGCGAATGTAGTACCATGTCCATGGAAATAGTAACGAAACATGAAAAATTAAGTTTATAGCATTTTAAAAGCTTAGGAAGAACTGGACTAGAATTAAAATCATTAAGTAAACAAATTAAATCAATGATGAATGGTGATAATATGAAAACATTATGATATAATTAATGAAATATGAAACAATAAATATGAAAACATTCCAAAAAACATTCCAAAGAGCAAAACATTCCAAAAAAAACTATGAACATGAATGAACCAACTGAAAATATTCCAAAAAAATGAATATGAAATATGAAAACATTCCAAAAATAAAACCTTTCACCAACATAAGAAGCTTGAAAATAATGATTTGAAAACTGAACATCTGGAGAATCCGTGCAATTTTATAACCGATAGAATGATTAAATGGAAGAATAACAAGGTTAATAATGTTATTTCTGACAGCGGGAAGGCGTCTTTGATGGCAAGATAAAAATTTTTGTATCACTATCGGAGAAAATCTTGTCACGGCAGCTAATTTCAAATAACTGCTTTCAATAGAAAGCAAAGATTCTGAGCAGCAAACTTTGAGAGAATTTGACAGAAACTTTGAGAACTCCGAAAAAAATAACAGAAAAATAAGCCATTTTTGCTTAGCTCGGTGACATGATTTAGCATGGGAAGGCAAACAAACAGAAAAGGATTTACAGTAAACAGTAGTTCTAAAATCAAATTTATTACGGAGCATAAGAATATCAAAGAAGGAAAAGTTATTGTCAGATTCACTTTCAAAAGAGAACTGGATGGTTGAATTAGTAGAATTTATAACAAATAAAAATTTAGGATAAACCTTCTTTATTACCATTAAGAAACGCAAAAGTTTTCTATGTAACGAATCCATAGATGAAAGATAGTTTTTTAAATAATTTGACCTGAAAAGAGTGTGTGTAAATGTCAGCATTTATAGGGTTGAGGGGATTACTATGGTTAAACCTTCAATATAACGATAATATTTATTTTAGAAAACAATTTAGGTTTGACTGAAATAGACTTTAGCAAGAGACATTAACTCTTCTTAACTCTTCAATTTAAAATAACAAATTGTCGGTTTCGAATTTTAATTAAAAGGAAAGGAATACATTGGAGATTCATTCTAATCCTGACATCATTATTTCCAAAGCTAATAAGGGAGGGCAAGTAGTTGTTATGAACAAATACATATTAATTGATGGAGTAACTAAACTGCTAAATGAAGTCTCAGACTGCTCGAACCCTAACGGAACCCCAACTTCTTACCTCTGGAAAGTTAAAACAGCTGTTAAATCTTCCCAAATACTTTCAACTCAATCCTTCCTTCCACCTGTTTCTAACTGTAGTAGGTTTTAAATTTTCCTGAAAGTCTACAAAACTGGAACTCCATTTCGATCTAGAGTTTCTAACTTATGGACATCATCATACCCTTTCGCCAAATATCGATTTTTTAGATTTTCTCCTTTACAACAAAATTTACACTCTAAAATATTCTTTTGAAATCATAGATAAACTGAAATATATTTCTCCCCTGACCTCAACTATCGTTTTTGTTTAACAATAAATCACTCTTTACTAATGTTCCAGTTGAAGGAGGACTGAAATGCCTTGAAACTAGGCTTTATGAATTCCATTTTACAAGAATTAATTTCCCTTACTAATGTCTTTTTGAGTCAAACCCCACTTTGTTTTCCAAAATAAATATTATCGCAATATTGGAGATTTAGGTGTGTGTAATCCCCTTTCTTGTACTTACTGACGGATACATATACTATTTTGGAGAGACTATCGTCTTGTTTGAGGATTCGCTACATAGACGACACTTTCGCACTTTTTGATGGTAATAAAGAAGATTTACCCCAGATTTTTATCTATTATAAAGTTGATTGATCCAGTTCACTTTTGAAACTGAATCTGATAATACGCTTCCCTCCTTTGATATTCTTATAATTCGCAATGAATTTGATTTCAGTACTATATACGGTAAACTCTCTTCTGTTTGTTTATCGCCCCATGCTAAGTCATGTCCCCCGACTAATCGAAAAATTTCTTCTGTTTATTCTTATATATTTCGCAATCTGAAAGATTGCAGATTGCTCCTCAGAATTTTTGCTTTGTAATGAACTCAATTATTTGAACTCATTTCCCATTGACAGAGCATTCTTTCCTATGGTAATAGAAAAAGGTCTTTAAAAATGTTAACTTTTCCATCAAAGAAAATATTCCGCTGTTTTCCATTTCATCCTTCTATCCGTTACAAAATTGCATGAATTCTTCATAGGTTCATTTTTCAAGTCATTTTCTCACCTATTTATAAAATCCATTGTTCAGTCCTTAAAATATCTCATTTCTGATTTTAGCTCCATAATTATCAAAGAATGAGACTAGCCGGAAAAAAAACAAATATAAGAGAGAACATATAAAGTCCAAAATCTGAGTCTCAATGCAAACTTCCAATTCTATTTTTCTTTGTACTTATAATCTTCATTATTGTCTCTGCAAAATCTTTCAAATATGAAAAGTTCCTTTTAAAATCTTCCTTAAAATTCTTAACTTTTGGAAACTGGATTACTTTTCCAAATCATCATTTCATTATGCGTATGTGTAATCTATATGAACATCACAGCCCATTTCTTATTGCTGATCTTATTATGACTTCTATTTACTGTAGATGATTTTTTATCAAAATGTGATTCTCACAGCACACTTAAACGTCAGTTGAGGAAACTGTTTCTGTGACTGTTGCAATCGCTAACAGTGCGTGCTTTTAATGAATATTTAACTCTTTGGCCGGCAAAGTAACCATGTAAGATATGCGCCCTTACGGTGTGCCTTTGTAGTGTAAACTGAAATTCACATATGACTAGTAAAAGGAAGGTCCGGAAATTGAGCTGCGGTGGAAGATATCATACCTATCATATTTCGTGCTTCAAAAATCCTAATGACTATCTATACAAGTGGCTTGTTCCCTAATGACTATAAAAGTGGCTCCAGAACGATAATTCTTCACCAGGATTTGGCGATTTGGTACCCTGCTTCTCAGTCGCTCTTTAAGTGGAGGAAGAGTGTAACATATTGTCTCCCCCCTCACCGCATGTGTTTGTTATGTAATTAGAAAGCACATTCGGCTAACAGTTGGAAAACCCAGAGTTCGCCTCGCAGCAAAACCATTGCACATTTTTCATTTTTCCTCCTTCGAGGAAATTGAAACCTGGTTCATTAAAAATGCGTAAATATGAAGTAAGCTGCGTACAATTCAGTTATCTGCGACAATGAACTACAGTTAATATCTTAAGAGAATAATTTTATTTATTTATGCTGCAGTTTCTTCTAGTAAATATTAATGACAATATTTCTTTATTGTTTTATATCACATGCAATATTCCTCTGTTATAGTGCGGGATCTTATTTACATTTGTTAACAAAAAACAGAAGACTATAAAAATATATTCTAGAAATTCCAGAATTCTAGAAACCTTCTCCCTTAAAATTTATGACATAATTAAATTAATAAGACGGCTCCTGATTCAGCAGATATTAATGATAATATTTCTCTGTGTTATATTACATGCATATTCTGCTGTTATAGCACTATTTTATACAATGGACACCGCATGTGAATAACGTGGTTTTGCTATAAACAATTATAAAATAATACATTTCATGAATAAAAATATCTTAGGAATAAAGCGGTCTTCGAAATAATGTTTACTCACATTAAAAAATTCAAACTGCTGCTTTCATTAAGGCGTTTCATTTATCCTCTATGGATGTTTAACTTCTTGGAAACATAATTATTGCGCAAAGTAACTGCTGAAAATTTTATAAATATACGTTAAAAATATTTTATAAGCCATACATAAACATCCTTTCTGCAAAGTTTTCTGAGTGAATGTTTTTCATTAGTCCCAGTGGATTTCACAAATAAATGTTTGTGGAAATGAGTTGTAATTTTCGAATTATTTTCTTTCAGATAATGCCATCTTTTTATTTAAAGAGTTTAAATTCAATTTATACAAACGCTATTTTCTGCTATGTATTATAACGTTGATGCAAAAATAAGAAGAAAGATTTGATTAAAATAACAAGCAATAATCCAAAATTTTAAAAAAGATCTTTACTAATAATTAAAGTATTTAGCTACAACACACAGGCAGATGGTTTCCCCTCTGTGTTGATTAGAGAAAATTCGTCTCAGCTTGAGATATTCTGTTTTTAGCGGTTTTGAGCAAATGCACCTCAGGTAATACCTAGTATGAAGCAATCTACAAGAAAAGTTTGCTTGAAGGGGGGGCAGGAAACTATTTCCCACACAGAAGCCTCCAATCTGGCTTGTGGAAAGATTTCGTCACATTAGACATATAATCAGATTTTTTCTGCCATTTCGCCTAATATAATATTTATGAAGCTTTTGATTAGACAAGAAAACAAATGTTTTATTTGTCAGACCTTGCTAGCTCGATTATCTTGAAAACTTCTCGCTCCGTAAATTGAAATATTACAAAGGAAAACACAGTTTCGACCGCACTTCAGAAATTCAAAAGAACGAAAATATTAAAGAACTTTCCAAGGGCTGGGTCCTATAAAAACATCAAAATTTCTGTAAAGATACGAAGCTACAAATAGCGATAGGAAGAAAATATCTAGAAATCTAACAGTATTATTGTATTCAAATATCTGTTCTTTTTTTTTTATTTAGTTCTTAATTATTATGAATTCTAAGACTCTGAAATGTATTGCATATACATTTTAAGTAAGAAACTGTATGAAACGAAAGCGCATATGATTTTTATTTACGTATGTTACTATCATATACATTTGCTTTGTACTATGCATATCATATTTTTTACTGTTCCGATTTAATACTAGAGAGCAAGCCCATCAGGTGAGCGGGCTGCAGCCAGAGCAAAATTTAGAAGTTCTATATACTCCTGAAAATCATATATATAAAACATATTTCAATATGAATGAAATCAGTTCATTCTTTTCAAGCAACAACCAATTCGTAAATAACTTTTTGTTGCCAAACCAGGAAACAAAAACTTCGGACACTTCAGGTTATTGCGTTTGACGTCATGATTTAAATTTAATGTAATATATCAACTTTTTCTAAATATCAGTAAAAGAATTAACGTAGTGTTGCGTTATTTTTTGACACCAGTTGCTGCGTGTTTCTTCTTCTTTACATTCGTAAGTGGTTCGTAGATTTGGAGTGAAAAACGACGACACTTGATGAAGTATAAAAAACACTTTATTTACCAATATTCTACTTACCAATATTCTCAGGATAGCTCCCAAATCATGTTTACAGTCGTCGAAGATCTCCTATAAACACGCTGAAACTCAGCGACACAGCCTCCACGTTATCAGGCTATAACGATGGAGACAGCTTCACTGCAAAGCACCAGAGTACAGCTCCCGACTCTGCTCGGTCGTTCTCGGAGCTCCACGTACTCTCGAGACTTTCCACGCTACAACTCGCGATACACTCAACGACACACCATGCACAGCTCCCGACTCTTTGGTTCAGTCGTTTCCGGAGCTCAGCACGCTCTCTCGACGATGCACTAACCAAGATACACTATAAGACTCTTTCGGTGCACTCGACAACTCACTCGGCACTCGCTGCCCGGCTCTCAATTCAATCGACTCCACACAGACTGACTAACTCGAAACACACTAACTCTCCTAATCTAAGCTAATGATCCTGGATAGGGCACCCTTTATCCGAACTCGACTTTTACTGCCTATCATGATTATGGGCCATAGGCTTGGTAAATAGATGTTACAAAGGAGATACCTCCACGCTAACAGGCGAAGGTGGTGCTTTTACTCTTGATACGAAAGTTGGATGATGAAAAATTTTGACGAGCATCTGGCCTGCGCGGAAAGGCGAGGTAGGCGGAGTCAGCCGACGTGTTGGGGTTGAATGATGGAGAAAATATGCGATTCGTTGGGGCCAGTCACGTGGGTGGTCACCCTCCCAAATACTGATCCCGAGAGAAGCTGCTTGAAACTGGGAACTTAGAAAAGTTCGGGTGGGAAGGACCAAATATCTTCATAATAAGGAGATCAAAACTTAATCTTCTGTTTCAGTTAACATCAATATATACTGCAATGCTTGGAATCCGATTGTTAGTTTATCTATCATAGTTTTCGCATTTTTTAGTCTTTGGATTATGTTCATGAGTTTACGGAGATGAGATTTCATTCTCAAGGGTATTTTGGATATATTCAAAAGTATTTGTATCTGGAAATTTGTTCTGGAGTCTTCTATTGTTGCTTGCGTTTTTAACCGAATTATTCTGGCTTCGCTTTCCTTGGGTAAGAGGAGGGAAGTTTTCCATAGTTTTAGTCGGCATCTGAGGTTGTTCTTTCTTCATAGCGTTTTGAATATTAAGCTTTTGGGTCTTTTTACGATTAATTTCTGCTAGTCTCTGTTGATATTCAATACATCCAGTGAAGGAACTAACATGAGATTGTACACAGAAAACACATTTGGGAGTTTGTTTATCCTTTAATTTGCATTCAATGGTACGGTGATTCTCTCCGCATTTGCAGCATCGCGCTGCATGAAAGCATTTATGCTGGGTATGCCCATACCTCTGGCATTTTAAGCACTGGGTAGGGCGTTTTCCTGCCTTTCTATATATCTCAATTCTAACGTTGAAACTGAAGATATTGTCAACATTAAAAATTACATTGCCTTCACTAGTGCTCTCTAGTTCGACAGAATACATGGGTAATTTTTCATAGTTTCCTTCGGTTTTACGAGTAAATTGCTTGACCTTTCTTACTGGGAATTTCCTATCGGTTAAGTTTTTGGAAATAGCTTCTTCCGGTTTTATTTCCGGAATGTTTTTGATTACTGCTTTGGTAGTTATTTCATTATCAAAAATATAGAAATGGTAACGTAATTTAAATTTCGCTAAAGCTGTAGTTATGTTCCGGTAATCTTCAGCATTCTTTGGGTAAATAAAAATAGAATCTCTGCGGTGCTGGCATTCGTATTCTTCTGTACATATCATTTTCAGCGTATTATCAAGTTCTAGCCAGTCGAGGTTTTCTTTAGTGATCACCACGGATGGAATGTTACTGTTGCTATTTAAAGAAACGATATCTGTTTGGTTTTCAAATGTAACTTCTGAGTTTATACTACTGAATTTGTTTTTCTGCGATATTTGAGATTTTTTAGGGCAATTTTCTTTCATCTTAGCGGTTTTCCTGGGGATGGACCATTCTGAACTATCTGTAACGTCTGTTCTATCGTTGGGTTCAGGAGTAACTTGTATGGGTGTGGGTTCCGTGCTACTTCTAAATTCGGTGATGCCTTGCATAAAATTCGGAAATATTTTCTTTCAGTTCTTAAGATTATCAGCTTTCGTCGGATGACTGGCTTTCGCCTTTCTTTTCTTATATCTTCGTTCTATAAAGTAATCTACTTCCTCTCCTAAGATTTTCCTGTATTCTGGGTTATGCTTATATTTTAGATATTCAGTATGCTGAGGGTTTTCGGCCTCAAATCGTTCTCGGGCCAGTTTAAAAACTTTTTCACTTTCAGCTCTATTTAGATCTCGACCAATTTTTTCATCTGCAGGTTCATCTATCATCATTACACTATTCTTATTCCCGTGCTTATGTCTATCAGATGGTTGTTTCGCGTCTGACATTTCGAGAGATTGCAGCAGAAAATAATAAGAAAACTATACTTACAGAGCATTTCAGCTTGCGACCTTCACGTACCAAAGCTGCCGTCAGAATGCTAACTCTCCTAATCAAATCTAATCTTTTACTATCAAAATCGTGCATTTACTACGTAAAGTATTGATCCCGTCGATCCAATAAGTGCCTCTGGCCAATCGCTGTTGTTAAAAGTATGAACGGTGCTTACACACCTCACCAAAAGGCGATAATCAATTCTGCAGATGCATACAATCTTAAAGAGTGTTACAAAACGTTCAGATAAGCAAAAAATAATAGTAATAACAAAAGGCATACGGTCTGTGAGAGGCTTTTCTATCGAAGAAGTTCGAATATTTAGTCCATAGGCAGTTCCTAAATTGTCCGAAGGAGTAAGCAAACAATAAAGTCCTAAAAGGCAGTAGGAAAAGCACCATCGATAAGCAAAAGTCCAATCAATGGTCCGAAGCAATAATAATGATATTTGAAGTAATTTCAAGGAAATTCTTGACAAGCAAAGGCAATAATCAAAGTGACGTCCTTCATTCTCAGCGTCCTCTCTCTAACTGAGTTCGGAGCGCAGTGAAAGTTGGAGTAGCGGCAGTCACGTGGGGACGCTCAGCCAATAATGAGGCAAAGCGCAGGTCGACAAGGAGATTGGTCCCTACGGTCACGTGGGGTGCATTCGAAGTGAGAATTAATTCAATGAAACATGGAATAAACTTGATTAAATATAAAGATCTTGAATAAATGAATTAAAAGCTATATACAAATATACAATATTTACACTACCACTTCGAATTGTGGAGCACAGTCTTTAGACCTTTAACCACATGTTCGTTCGTTGGGTCATAGTCAATGATATTTTTAAACGTGATATAAGGACTGTTTTTCATACTTTCATAAAATTTGTGAGCATTTATCAGCATTTGAGTAAGTAAAGGACGGGTTTCCAAATCTTTGTGAATATCTCTGTTTCTAACGAACCATGGAGCATTCGTAATAGCTGTTAGAATTTTATTTTGTAAGACAGCATGTTTTTTTCCCTCTGATTTCAAGCCAATAGCCCATGCCGGGGCTGCATATAGAGTCATAGGACGGATGAGAGAAGTATAAAGCATTTTCTTGATCCTCAGATTCAGTTTTGAATTTCTTCCAATAATTGGGTAAATGGCCATTAAGGCTGCTTTACTTTTATTTGCTGTATACTGTATGTGGTAAGACGTTTATCAAGTAAGATTCCTAAATATTTGTACACATCAGCTTGTGGAATAGTAATATTATTCATAAGAATGTCTGCATTAACACGCATATTCTTCTTGTATCTTCTGTGGAAGACAGTGCAACATTTATTCGCATTAATATTAACTTTCCACAGTTTGCACCAATGTGCAATATTACTAACATACAGTTGTAATTTATTCAGGGCATGTTTCGGGTTAGTAGATTCAGAGAGAACAACAATGTCGTCTGCATATTGTAATACTTTAGAGTTCAGAGGTTGAGGTAAATCATTAAAATAGATATTGAATAATTTTGGGGAGAGGGTACTTCCTTGTGCGTTTCCGCAAAACATTTCTTTTCTTTGAAGAAAGAGTATCTCCGATCCTGACTTCAAATATCCTGTTCTTGAGGAATGAAATGATAATTTTAATGAACCCATAGGAGAGAAGAAAATTGGAGAGTTTGAAAATGAGACCAGCATGCCACACTCGATCAAAAGTTTTCTCAAAATCGAGGTAGCAGGCGGCTACAGCATTTTTCTTTTGGAAGGCAAGAGCCATGATTTCCACTAAATTTAAAATCTGATGAGTGGTACTATGACCTTGTCTAAATCCGAATTGTAATTTATCAATAAGGTCGTACTTTTCCAGATGATCAGTTAAGCACTTATTAAGAACTCTTTCATAAATTTTCCCCATAGCGGAGAGAAGGCTGATCGGTCTATAACTATTGATTTTTTGGGGGATTCTTACCAGGTTTTAAAATAAAAATAACTATAGAATGTTTCGAGTGTTGAGGAAAATAATTAAATCTAATACATGCATTGATAATATTGGTAATGTTAGCTACGCATCCGGGAGGCAACGCTTTAAGTGCTTCATTATTAATTGCATCAAATCCACTTGCTTTCCTGGTTTTTAGTTGTTTTATAATAATTTTAATCTCGTTATGAATAGTAGGGGTAATATTGGCAGAGTTAAGCTTCTATAATTAATACTGAGATAGTAATTCTGAACTTGTTCTTCATGTTCTGAGTCCGAAGACGAGAGTGGCCTGTAGATCCTTGCTTGCTCGTTAGCCATAAGCTCGACAGTTTTTTTCTCTGAGTGGTAAATACTTCCTGCGTGCTCAATAGAGTGAATTTTGATGTTTTCAGTAAATTGGCTATCTTCCATACAGAATTAGGGTTTATCTCCATATTCTCCAGAAGGAATTCCCATTTTCTCGATTTATAATCTTGGATATCTTTCTTAATTTTTCGGTTCAGGTAATTTGAGTGGGTTTTATCTCTGAGGTGCTCGTAAGCTACCAGTTTTTAATGGCTCTATTTCACTGTTTAATGATATCCTTGAATGACTAGGAAGAGGTAGGAGATCCTTACCTTTGCATGGGTAGGAGGAATCTTTGATGGCATTTTGAATATCAGAAGTAATTTTATAAATTTCTTCTTCTATATCGTGACAATGTTGGTAGCTATTCCTGCATCTGTAACTACTGAGTTTCTGATTAAATTCAATCCAATATACTTTTGTGCGGTATCTGGGAAGTGGAGGGTAAAACCCATAAAAATCAAAAATAGCCGGCAAATGATCCGATGAAAGATCTTTAATAACTTCTAAAAGAGGAGTTTGGCTAATATTCTTTAGGAATACAATGTCCAGGATATTACCAGCACCTTCATTGTCAATTCTTGTAGGGGTGCAGGGGGCAACAATTTTAAGATCTTGAGAAATTAGATAATTATTGAGAATTTGCCCATTCCTATTATTTACTCTAGAATTCCAGCAGGTATTTTTTTAATTAAGATCTCCAGCAATAACTGTCGGTAAATTTGCAGAGGTTAAGTAATCCAGATCAGTATTATTTAGCATGTTACTTGGGGAGTTGTAAACCGAGATGGATAAAAAAGCTTCGTTAAGACTGCTGTAGATAATAGCAGCCGTTTTTTCTATATTGCCAGTATTAGGAAGTTCGTATGAGTTATATTTGATGATAATGGCTGTGCCTACTCCTCTATTATGTACTCTGTTTTGTCTGATGACTGATTAGCCAGGAATAAAAAATTTATTGGAGTTTCGCAGATTTGCTTCGTTAATTAACATAACATCCAAATTAAATTTGTAAAGGAAGTTTTTAATTTCTTCTTTCTGCTTAGCAATACCGTTAGCGTTGAAATAAGCCACTTTGAGGTAACTATTGGTAGCTGCAATCAATTTACTATTGTCCAGAGTTGTCTCAAAAGTCATGATCTATGGAGGTGAAATATTCAATAACCGCCATAGCGACTTCGATTTTAGTCATTAAATTTCTTGATTGTTTGAAACTAGTGAGGAATTTTTTCGCTTTTTGCAGTTGTTGCCTGACCAACGTAAAGAAGGACGGCGGCTCTTCTTCTTTCCTTTCCTCTCCACCAGCGGAGGCAGCAGCTTGCACTCTGGTAGTTTCGGGGGGGGTGATTCTTTCCTTGATTTATCGTCGGACAAAACCGCTCTCGTACTGGTTGTAGGAACTGGGACTGGAAGGGGCGGGAAATTTTCCTTATTAAGCTGAAATTTCTTTTGCTTCTTTCAAGTTCTTTCTTCTTTTCGTTTTATAATTTCTTTTTGAAGATTTTTCGGGTGCATTTTACACCCTTTATAAGAACATACGTGTCCTTCTCCACAAAGGGCACAGCGAGCTGGGAGGCTTGATTTATCCTGCTTACATGTGTAACCTTCGAGGTGACCCGCACACTTCTGACATCTCGGTTTATAGTTACATCGATCTTTTATATGCCCATATCTTTGGCACCTGTGGCATTGCGCAGGGCCAGGGCGGCTTTTATAGGTGCATATCATAACATCTAGCCGTTTAAATGTTTTAATGTCGAAAATTTTCTTCCCTTCCTGGGAACGTTTCGCTTCAGCCACAAACACAGACAGTTTTACCACCTGCCCATTAATGTATTTCTGAACTTGTTTGGCCTTTAGCACAGAAATGCCCATGTCACCTATTTCCTTGCGGATAAGTTCTACGTCCGATGTTCTGGGCAGTTTTTTAATTACTGCTTTAACAGGTTTTTCTTTATTTAATTTAAAGGCATGATACTGAATTTAGCGTTTAGTCAGTAACTTCGTAGTAAGCCTATAATCTTCTTGGTCAAAGACTCGAATGGTATGTGTGTCTCCTACGAAGTTTCCTTTAATTTTATTAACACCTAAGGATTCGAATTCTTCTTTCATTTTATCCCAATTTGCTGTACAATCTTGGAGCAAAATAGGGGGTATGTGAGTAGCGGTCTTTTTAGGATAAATAAATCCTTCATTATCCTCATTACTGGATTCCATTTTATCATCTTTCTCGTACCAGCAGGGTTTATATAACTTTCGGCTTGTGTTCGAGAACATTCTGGGCTAAACCGGTAAGAATTCGTTCCAGAAGGTTCTCCATCCGTCCATGGTATATCGCCAATTTTGTCGCCAAATGTGGCAACCCTGACTTTCCATGCCATTTTATGGCAACCCTAAACCTGCTTTGCGGGGAAGCTATCTTACCGCGCCTGGACATTTCGTAACAGTAACAATAATTTACCATGTCAATTATCTTAAATCTGAAACAAAAAGTTGCCAACGGCAGTTATTTATTTAAAATGCGGACATTAACGAAAAACTTTCAACATACAATGCGATCACATGACATCGCTTGATTTTTTCAACATCAGAACATGACCTTATATAATAATAATAATATATTTAATATTTGGCAATGCTATTTTTATTTCATGTTTTGTAAAAACTTATAAATTTTGGTACTATTCCGTTTTGAGGACCGTAAAAAATCCCCAAACTATTGTTGATGCCAGTGCTGCCAAAAATAATTGCGGTAACCCTAACGCAAGAAAGGAAGTATAATAGTAAAACTATCTAAAGATCATTGCTTTAATTTATATGAAAGGTTAATTTCATATAATACTTTTTTATTATTATAATTTATATAAAAAAGGCTAAACATAACTGAATGGAAGCATAAGAGTATAAATAACTATTTCAAATCATTATTATAATTTACATAAAAAGAGGTTAAACATAACTGAATGGATTCCTGCATCGCTATTTCGCTATCGTGTTATCGCTAAAGCCTTTTCTTTGAAAAAATTATGTTGCAGACTTTTTGTCACGGGCAATTTCCAATTTGTTAAATCCAGAGGATATCAAAAAAGAGAATGAGTGCGGAAAATTACTGTTTTCAGAGTTTTTAATATCTCGACTGATTAAAGCCGCCTGAGGATGCAAATGGTCGAAACAGCTTCCGACGAATTTTGCAATCCGGGGATACCTCTCTCGAAACTCATAGTGCCATAAACAAGCACATAAATGCATACAGATTTTAAGAGTATTGATTACTTTTTTCTTTCACAGTTTGATCGAAAGTATAAAACTGGCATTTGAAATAAATTAGAAATTACATCTGTGAATATTTTTTCTCATGCTATATAAATTTCCGATTTTTATTCCTCTGAGGAATATTTTTGTTATATATGTGACCTTATAACGCGGGAGCAGTGCATTTCCCATTACAGGTAAATATTCTTTTTTATCTTACATCTTATTTGATAAAAATATATTGATCTTTTCTCGCAGTTTTGTTAATTCTTGCATCTCAAAGGATCGAAACAGTCATTGTTGATTGGTTTGGAACCGATGAAATGAAAAAGAAAATGAAGTCAAGCGTGACCACAAAGCGAGGAGCGCCACCTAGTGTAGTTGAGTGGATGATACTAGCTTGGGTCATGGGTAAGTAAAAATTAAGACATCCATTAATTTAAAACTCAATCGTACATTACAGGTATTATGTCTTTATACCCAATGGCGAGTAGATATCTTCAATCCAGAATGTTCCAATATATAAACTTGATTATAATATGAATATTCATTGCATTTTAAAATTTACTAAAAGCATGAACTCATCTATTTAATCCTTGAATAGGAACATTTTTATATAATATAAATTTACGTTAATTAGTTATATATACATATATGACTAATATTGCCTATATCTATATATGTGTGTGTAAGATAAAAAATATGTGAATCAAAATTATAATTTAAATTAATGGTAACCTCTTTAATTCTCCCTCTCTGTTCTAAAAATCGTAATAACGTCTCTGAACTGAGTCATTTTCTTTTCCATGGCCTGCGCAGAGGTGATGCCGTAATAATTGGAAAGTGAAACTTTTTAACTCAAACCAAAACCTTTCTCTTTGTGTTCTTGCATAAATACGCACTTCAGCTTCTCTCTCTGCTTTGCTTGGACGCAATTTCGCTATGCTGCTTCCTATTGCAATAATATCAAAAATGTAAACGTTCTTGAATAGGCACAGCTAGAGTGCCAAAGGATTGTGGCCACAAACGTCAACTGGAAAATAAAAATGGAATTGAAACCGCGTCGACTGCCAAGGGTTTTAGATATTAACAACTCAAAACATTAGCATACTATACAAATCAGATTTCTTTCTCTTGAATATGGATGAACGATCTATCTTATCTGGGTATTGCGCATCAACAGTGTTCCGGCTTTACCTTGCTTTTATTATATATATACATATATATATATATACATATATATATAGGTAATATTTTGGAAATGATACCCTGAGAGTATCAGTTGCGTCCTAATCGTGATGAGGATGGTGACAGCAGATTTTAGATTTTGTAATGTTTTTAATCATACGATGATGAGAACTTACGAGACACCTATTTTCCAATGTTGGGCAGTGTGGGGAAGGATGTTAACTCTCACGCGACAAAAGATAGTCTGAATTTGTTGTATAGTATTTAGAAAAAGACAACTAGCTTGATGGTTAAAACGTCATTTTATTTTCAGGATATAAACAATTCTTTGTAAATACACTCTGAAGACATCACGTAGCACAAAGCATGCAATCTGCATCCCACAATCATATACATGCATATCACATCTTAAACAATAGAAGACATTGCAAAGCAGCGGACAATGGTTAGGTAGGTGACAGCAGGCGAAAGGTGATGCATATTAAGCAACTAGCGTTATTTAAACTTCAGTAATGATTGCCAAATGCTCTGTGTACGGAGTTCATCAGGAGAGTGTCCGTTTTCAGTTTAGTTCATTATCTTTATATGACAACAATCCAATTTTTCTAATTTCGCAGTGGTTTCAAAAAAACCTGTTTTGGAGTTTATAAGGTATTTCTCCTACCTTCTTAACGTGCCTTCGTCGTGTGGTGGTCTGCACGCTGGGCGCATATTCCAGAGGTCCGCGGTTCGATTCCTGGCGAAGGCGTTATTCATTTTTCAATCTCTCTTGCTTTCAAAAGAATAACTAATGTCTCTACAAGTTAATTATCGAATCGTTTTATAAACTTCGAAATCTATTCCAGTTAATATTATTAAAAGATAAAAATTCAAAAATTCACATCCAAGTGTTAATACATAAAAAATAAATATATAAATAAGATTGATAGTTTGATCCAAATTTATTTTTAGTCACATTCTCCCAGTCTCTATGTTTACACATAGGAAAATATTATACTCGTTATGAAAAGACACGAAAAATATGTCTCCTGTACGACAGACACTGACCGATATATATGATATCAAAGTCGAAGATCATATTCTGTGGCGTATACACATTGAAGACGGAAGGAATTTGGCATTTGTACGTAATTAAATATAAAATATCAGTTTAGAAAAGGATTTCTGGTAATAAAAGTTTCATTGACTCGCGTTTCTATGTGGATTATTAGTAAATGTATTAACAATATATTTTTTATCAAAATGGAGATCAATATAAAAACAAACATATAATTGAATGACATTCAAAGGTAAAAAATCAGCTTAATTATTCTAATTTATTTATTAACAGACATCTCAATACAAATTGAAAATGACATAAAATATCAAATTTTGAAATTAAATATCTGGATCAATTCTTGTTTTATGGAAGACAAATTGTTTTGTGCTTAATTTTTAATAATGAGCATAAAATTTTCATAACAGCAAGAGTAGGGACCACAGCAACATATAAAAAAATAGATTTTGCGATTTTTACGGAAGAGATTTCTTTGGGTTTACAAAAAAAGAAGCAAAACAGGAATATTTGTGTCATTTTAAACAATTTTGTAGATGGAGGTATATAATTTGCTCGAATATCAAGCGAGGACAAAATTCTGGATTGGATCGTCACTTGTGATGAAACGTTGATTTAATTCAACAACACGGGCCGAAAAAGGGGGTTAGTGTGCGCCCGGTGAGCCCGTCGGCAGAGTCGCAAAGCGCAGTTTGACTAACAAAAGATCAAGCTCTTTATCTGGTGGAACTGCTATACACAAATAGTAACTGGAAAAAGGTTAAAGGCCTCGACAGTAAGGTGTACAGTAAGATGATAGTCTGTGTTGATGCAGCTATTAAGGAAAAACGTCGGTCTGAGTTCCGGTGCAAAAAGGTGTTGTTCCATCAAGAAAAACGCAACACCACATGTGTCTGTATTCACTGGGCGGACTCTGTACAAACTCGAATGGAAGCTTTTGACACACCCACCATATAGTCCTGATATCGCGCCTTCGGACTTCTACATTTTTTTACACTTGCAGCTATATTTTGCTTGCATCTACATATTCTGAACAAGACGTCCGAAATGAGGTTGATCGGTTTCTGCACTAGCGGCCATCGAGTTTCTGGGCCGAAGGCTTTTAAAACTTTGGCAGAAAATCGTAGATTTGGGGGGTGAACACTATCCGCACTAAAGGTATTGCTTTTTTCATATTTTTTCCTAAATTTATTAAGAACGTTATTTTGAGCGGAAAGTTATTATTATAACCAGATATTAAAAATGAAACATCAGAAAATTTCTTTTCACAAATTATAAATAAGAGTGTTCTACTTTTAGAGGAGACTTTAGAAAACTTTTTATAAATGCATTATTCTATTCAAATTTTACCATAATCTTTTAAAAATCATTCGGTACTTGTGTTTTTAAATACATATTACATTTTAAAATTATTAAAGAAATAATCTTGTATTTGGGGTATATTTAGACAAATATAAAGTTGTTTCTTCAATAATTTTAAGCTTCACTCTGGCGTGTTTGTCTTCTGTTTAGATATTAAAATACTGACGTTTGAAAAATATTTTAATTCTGATAATGTATTTCAATTAGGTTTTGCTTTAAAATTTTAAGAAAAATGTTTTTATTATTTTTACACGAAATCTCTTATTAAATTGATAGAAAGGGCTATAGATTTTAAGCAAGTGAAGACAAGATATCTTGCAAATGGTATTGCATTATTTATTTCGAAATTTTGCGTAAGCTTATTGTTTATAAACTCGGTTAAAATATGAATGAACGCGATATTTTCAGGTAATATGAAGTCAGAAAGGCAGAAAATGCAAAATAAATAGGAAGTAAAGAAATTAATATTTTTAAAGGAAAACAATTCTGAAATGCATATTTTATAAAATTTCAATTTTTATTTATTTGTGTGCATCTTCGCTTTGGGAGTCTTAGAAACATAGCACTTTACCGTGCTAAAAATTTGTCTTCAGGAAATGCTCTAATGAAATGAGTAGCTTCTCTATCCATGATGTGTTTGAAACTGCTGTGAATTTTAGAAATATCTTCGAGATATATAAAAGATTTTCTTTCGTCATTACATATAACTACTGTTTGGGTCTAACAATTGTATTATTGGAGGAGTTAAAGCAACAAGAAACAGTGTTATATTCATAAATTTGCAGAAATAGTTTCGAGTATTAAAATGTAGAATCTTCTGCTTCAACTGCAGAAACGCAAATGACAAACAGGGAGCTAATGATAAGACAAGCCGATAAGAGCGACAGGAAAGAAGTCAAGCTACTGGGATTGATAAAAAATGAAAGCAACTATTAAATAATTTCTTTAACAGCTGAGGGTAAAAACGGATTGGAATTGGAATCGTTAACTGTTGCGTAAATTTATGAAATTTCTATATTTAAGAATAGTGAAAATTTATGAATATTGCTCTGATTCTTGTTGATTTATCTCCTCAATAATAGTTATTCGGCGTGTTACGTATTTTAACTTAAATTTGGCAATTGTAGCTTAGATTAATGACAATCGTTCAGATTGGCTATCGTTCTGATTAATACGCCCTTTTAGGAATCACGAGATCCATGTCGGAAAATGATTTATTGCTAATGACCATTCTGCTAACATTCTGTGCAGCTGGTGCCTTCAAGAATATCACCATCTTGCTTTAGCATCTATATTAATCACTCAATAAGTGTGTAGGTTAGTTGTTGCATTCTCTACCCGAGACTTAATTTTGTTTCTCTTTTTATGTACTTGATAGTCAATATCACAATACATCTCATGTTAGAATACAAATTCTTGCCACCATTGCTTTGGTATAAATCAATCATTTATCCGAAGCATTCTTTAGCTAGCTGAATGGAACAAATCAGTATGGCGAATGCCAACTGTAATTGTTGATAAGAATATTAATTTTTTAGGTTATATATTCCATAAATTTGGCCAATCAAAGCTGAACTAATACCAAATCTTCAAGAAGCTAACTAAAGAGGTAGGAATAGGTTCAGAAACAAAGAACGGTAGTATACCTTGTTTCCCTGCGTTTTGCTTATTGCTTTCCATTTTATACCGCGTTTTATTGAGCTTTCCTTCAGAAGACTCATATATAAATCGAAAATTTCTAGCAGTCTTGCAAACAATATTTATTTACTTCGTGTCTCTGTGTCACTTTCTAGTAAGTCTATCTGAAATGTAGTGAAAATTGGCCAGTTGATAATCATATGATAGCATCTTGGTATTCCGTAATAATATTGTGTTTATTATTTAAATCTTCAACTGACTATTAATTTGGTATATTATTGTGTGTAGAAGTAGTTTTTCCCAGAAAATTACAAAATATTCTACAAATTTAATATATTTAGAGCACAGATTGTTAATTTTTGCAATGATTCAAACATTTTTATTAATTCTGTTATTAATATTAGGATTAATAAAATGCTACATTTAACTTTTAGTGAAAAACGAATTACGCTTCTTTGATTTAAAATACAAATCTGGAAATGATTAGAGACAGAAAGAGAGGTGGACCGCGGAACATGAGTACCTAGGCATAGGTTCAAATTTCCTCGAAAGGATGCATGAGCAATTTCGTAATATTTCTTTATGTAATGCAAACGCGAGCCAGTGTTTCTTAGACAAGTCTTCCATTAAGGCATTCCTTTTCTTAGATACATAACTTTCGCATGTTTTGCCAAAACAATTAACAGACTTAGAGAAAAATATATGTCGAGCATGAGAACATGTCATAAAGTAGGCTTCTTGCATCAATGCGAATTATATTTGTTTTAAATTCAGACAAAATTGAATTCATGTTATAGTAATATTGTTAGATAATGTATCTAAATGCTTTATTTTATTTTAGGACTTATATGGAGTGAAATCAAGCAGTTATGGGAACTTGGCCTTATGGAATACATTGCAGATATGTGGAACATTATAGATTTTATAACAAACTCCCTTTACGTTGCAACGATAGCCCTTAGAATAGTTGTGTATTTTCAGGTATGATTTTGAATTTTTATGCTCATTTAAATGTATTCGCTCTCATTGAAATAAAATAGGTACTTTTCATTTAAAATAAAGAATCATGATATCTAACAGAATTTTAGATTCATTTCAAACAAATCGGAAATTACATTATGCCTCTGATTTTAGTAATTAAAATGTATACTAAAACATTTGCTCAATATATTTATTGTACTTTGGAGTTGTTTATGATGTCGATTTGTTTTTGATAGCATTATTTAAAACCAAAAATTTCAAAAGACAGTTAATATTTTTCAAGATTAAAAATAATGTTATAACAAAGGATTTTTTAAAAAAGGTTGCTGTTAGCCATATTTTTCGGAGAACTTTTGCAGCAGTTCTTGACAAGTAAATATGTTAATTAATTTCTTACTTCACTTATTTACATAAATTAAACTGTAGAGTTCAAGCTTGAAAGCAATCTAAATTTTAATATTTAAGTAATATTAAAAAACTAAAGTTACTTGCGTTCCTTGACTCATACCTGAAGAACTGTTATTGGTGAAAAACTCGTAAATAAACCGGATTACCTTCAGAACCTGTACAATATAAATTAATAACAGAAACTACAAATAAAAAGGCCATTGCCTCCCCAGAATATGTTAAACTTTAAAAATATAATCTCATTTCTATAAATCTGAGTTTCATTTCACGTCATTAGTAGAAGTCAATAGTCTAAACACTATTTCCAATCCTTTTCTTTATCTTAACGGCAACGTTATTAGAGGAGAATTTTGGCCAACTTACGAAACTGCTCACAGTTTGACGTTTCCTTTTACTGATTTGCATCTATTGGATAGTGTTGAAATGAAGTACAACAAAAGACTAAAAACAGGTTAGCTAAGATTAGACATTATAAAATAATATGAACATTTTTTTTATTTTTGAAATCTATAAGAAAAAAAAAATTTCAAACTTATAATACGAATTGGATTATTTAATTATGGCAAAGCACACGAGGGCTATCTGCCTAAAGGGAGGGATGCCTTCGTGGAAGACTTAATAAGGGAAAGTGGCTCGTATACACGTTACACATGGGGAAAACCACGAAAACGCCCATGCAGCCAGCCCGTTCGCGGGATTCGAACCTCGGACCGAACTACCAGTGTTCAGCGTCTTTACCGCTCGGCCGCTGGTGGGATCGTCTTATAATACGAAGAATATATCAATGAAATTATTTCAATAAGGGCAATTAAAATGATTGTATGTAGCAATCAAAAAACGAATATTTCATTCGACGTATTTTTTGCGAATATCTTTACAATTCCAAAATTTGGCATAAAGACTTATTTAAAAAATTCATTTTTTTTACCTTCCAAATTCTCCTTCAATTCAATCAATTCTTTTTGTAACAAAAAAACTGGTTGTGTCGCTTTAAAATGGATTAATAATTTAAGACGGAATATCTAAAGTTTCCAAATCTTAATGACGCCTATTGATATCCTCTTATAATTGTTTCAAGTGATCAGTGTAGATTTGAATGTCATCATCTCTTATCTTTTACAGCAACAGAAAGTTGCATGTCATGTTCAAAACCATTTTGATTTATAGTGGAAATAAACAAATCCATTTTGGAGTGAAACCCAAAGACAAAGTTCGAGTCTGAATGAAATTTACGCTTTTTTCTTGTAATTTATTTTGCATATTATTAAATGAAAAAATATGTCTCCTAAAAGTATATGCTTTTTTATTCATTCAAATTAAATAAAAGCCGACAGAGTCATTCGACACATATACAAAAGCGTCATGACATTCTACTTTAGATGCGCGGATCGCTCCGCCCTATGCAAATCTGTATTTATGCATATTAAAATGGATATTATTATTTAATAATTACATTCCTAAAACATTTATTAAATTTTAAAACGGAAAAATATATCAGCGACATCCAATAGTTCCCTAGAGCACTATAGACCCTTTTTAAACTTCTAGCGAAACCCAACCTGGACCCCGTTGGAATCTTTGGACCAGATCTTCTCCAACTAGTAATAGTTCTTTGCAATACACCATTTTCGAGCTCCGTCTTCGAATTTTTTTTTTTTTTTTCTTATTTAGATGAAATATGTGAACGTCTCACTGTACTAATGCCACTACTTGACTTAGTGACACTACTACACTGAGGCTATATTACACTTTTATATAAAAACATACGTGGTATCTTGCTTTCTTGTGGTTTTAGCTGAACTGCATTTGTTTGTTTCTGAAGGACCCGCCCCCGCCTATTTTTAGATTTTTTAACTTTTCTGAAGATGCAATGCAGCTAGAGTTATGAGAAGAAATTAAACAAAATAACTGTTATCCTAAAAGTCATTCATCGCGATTTTTAGTATTATCTCACTACTGGCTTTAGAATTCGTTTAATCTGATACAGAGAGATGGCTACTTCTGAACTAAGTGATTTTTAATCTTGGGCTTGCAAAGCTGTAACGATACAAAGATTAGTAAAGTGTTTGCAATTCAAATGCTGTCAATACCTCTGAGTGCAAAATGCGAATTATTTTTTCCAATCAGCTGTTAATTGACAAGGAATTCGCTTGGCATATAATTCTTGGTGTCTCAGTATATGATAATTTACTAAGAAACACTACAGGACAGTTTCTCGGAAAGTTTGATTTAGTTATCATTTGTAATGGCTCTCAATGGCCTTCTACGCCTGTTCTATTCTATATCAGGATTGCTTCTCTAAATATTCAAATAAATGTTTTATTTGTGATATCATACATGATATCATTAAGATATTTAAAATTACTCTTAACATTTTATATAATATTTACTTAATTTTAGGAAGATTTCAGTTTTCTTTTAACTGATTCGTCATAACTTTTAAATGATTCTCGGTCGCTTCTAGTCAGATAACAACTATAACAGATCGGAAACTAATTTGTATGCTGAGGCCAAAGATTAGTACGGTGTGTTTTAATTACGGCAAAGCACACTAGGGCTATCTGCCTAAGAAGGAGGGATGCCTTCGGGGAGGACTTTCTAAGGGAAACTGGCTCGTATACACGTTACACATGGGGAAAACCACGAAAACACCCATGCAGCCAGCCCGTTCGCGGTATTCGAACCTCGGACCGAACTACCAGTGTTCAGCGATTTTACCGCTCGGCTGCTGGTGGGCCAAAGATTAGTACGAAATGATGATTTAGAAGCGTGATTGATTAATAAAAAAATAGATAAGACTTTCTTCATTGCTGAATTAATATTTTTATTTTGTCCTTTTCTTAATTTCCATTTAGCAACTTTCAAATAGGTTAAATCTCAATCTCATAGATCTAGTTAAAGGAATAAAGTTTTTCTACTGAGATGCAGTTGATTTCTTTCAGAAGCACTTTCCCTTTATCGGAATCCAAACTGACAAATTTCTGCGGTATTAGAATATGGCTGGCTGCCCTTTCTTAAAAAACCTTTTTTGCATATATTTTTAGCTTTTCTGATGAATATGAATCTGTCACATTTTTTTTTAAATATTGCGAGGTTTTTATTAATATTAAAATATGTGATATTATTTATTTGTTTGGTTTCTGAGCTGTTATAACTTTTTCTTTTTTAACGTCTAATCAAGGATTCATTAAGTCACTCGGAATATACAAAATGGAAATAATTTTTTCGGTCTTATCTCACAAATATTTATATAAGATACTTGAAAGCCCGGCGGTCATACAAAACGACGGCTATTCTAAATATTATAAATTGTAATTAAAATGATTTGTTCAAAGGTGTCTGCTAATACAAAATGAATTACCCAGGGCAGGCGGCGAGACGCTAGTTTCCTTACTGCCCAATGGAGTTTCCCCCTTCTACTTGCTTAATTGCTCAAAGTAGAGTGCAATGATGAAACCATATGGCGGTACATTTCTTAAGAGCTCAATAAATAAAGGTGATTTAAATAATAAAATGTTAATTCTCATGTCAAAGATCTCTTTGTATACACAATATTTCTTGTGTAGATCTTTCCGTCATTTTTTATCTCGCCTTGCAGAGGACCATCAATTATTTTTAATTTTACGTCCATTCTTTCACAAACTCTTGAACAGGCAACATAAAGATGACCGTGTCCAAATGCAGGCTTAGGTAAAAAAAAAAAAAAAATGCCAACACGCTTAAGCGTTTGGCCCTAAGACTTATTGATGGTCATAGCAAAGGCAAGTTTTGCAGGAGATTGTCTACGTCTCAATTGAAACGGTAACCCTGTGCCGTGGCAACTTCACACCATTGGCTAGTATAGTTACTCAAGCAACCAATAAATTGTCGGCGACAAACAGACAAGCCGCATTGAAATAACGGCTGGCTCCCAGGCTTAACGAAGCACACCATTGGATTCCGCAGGTCCGTGGCACGCCATTTTGACCATTCGCGTCTTCTTGGGACTTTAATTAGCCGAGATATTAATTAAAAACTAATTTTCCCCTACGTTTTCCCTACATTCTCCACTTTCTTTCTTGGGTTTTCCCTGTTAGAGGAATTTGACTAAGTGCCAAATTCTTTTTTCTCGAATATCTACGGAACAGCGCCGAATTGAAATTCGAGACACGTATCCTCGGATTCCAAAAAAATCTCCGAATCCATCGATATCGTTCTCATCTTCGTACGACTTTAATTGACCGAGATATTAATTAAAAATGCGGAAACGTTGATTTCCGCGCTCATTTTTTCCTAGTGGCAACAATAAACTATCGGCGACACACACTTTAGCCGCTTATATATATAAAGATAAGCAATATGAATAATTGTAAGAATTTCAAAAATGTAAGAAAAATTTCATTTAGATCCAATTAAATTTATTAAGCGATTTCAAGCCTGAGACCAAATGGCTTAATTTGTGGCATGATTACTCTAAAAGATTCTCTATATTTAGAGGTTTATAAAGAATTTTAAGTAGCTCAATAAAAGGAAAACTTTCTAATCAAATTGTAAAATCTGCTTACTTCAATATGCTGAAAAATGAGAGACAAGCACTTTGTAGCTGAGAATTTGTTAAGTCATATTTTTAGTAGAGGACTTCAAAGACTTCTCTTCCAGAATGTAATCATTCGTTCTCTGAGAAGGCCTTTATCAATTAAAATAAAGTAATAATGTAAGACATTTAACATAAATCGATAATGTGCATTCACTAATCTAGGGCAAACGATGACATTCGAGTAAAATTTGTCTTTAAATTCTGCATTGATAAAAATGTACATTTTAATGTAAATTGATTATGTATATTCAGTAATATTAAGACAAAAGTTAACTTCTCAAGAAAGTTGGTCTTTAAATTTTGTATTCCTTTTCCCACTCATCCTGCATTCAAGAAGGTATTTCAACGGGTTATTTTTAATACGTTCTTACATAGCGTATAGGTAAATCTGAAAAGTTCATTTACCATGGGAGCATTTCATGTTGAAATTTAGCATCCATCTTTAGGAGACTGACAAAAAAGTGTAATACATTAACTGGTCTTGCATCATTACAGCGTGATTTTATTATTGCATATTTTCAGGTGAGGAAAGAGATTATGTTGAATACGGGAACTGCTCATTTACCAAGAGAAAATTGGGACGCTTGGGATCCAATTTTAATTGCAGAGGGACTTTTTGCCACAGCCAACATATTCAGGTAATTATCTTTACCTACAATTTATTAATTTTAAAAGTAGATTGTCCAGTTCTCTGTTTGACGAGAACAAGGTCTGAGAAATAAAAAAGAAAATATTCATTTATTTATGTATTTATAAATGAGACAAAATGGTATACTTTTCTTCTTATACTGTTAGTTTTAGATATATATATATATGTTTAAATTTAAACAAATTTAAATTCTTAACAAATACGTATAAAAGTAAAAAAAGCAAATTTAAATTCTAAAAAAATAGGAAAAAAGCCAAAATAATTTAAAATAATTTTTAAAAAAATGTGCAAACATGTAAAAGATTTAATTCTCGAACTAATCTACAATATCATTTAAATTCAGAAGCATAAGCAAATCAAGTGCAAAATCTATCCATGAAAATAAATCTACTAATTTAATAAATTAAAATTAAATTAAACAATTTTTTTAAAAAATGCATAAGTGAATGACCGTAGAGTAGGCAGGAGACAGACTTATCAAGGGGAAGTTGCCTCCAAACCTAACTCTCCAATCATTCAATTCGTGTTTCGTCATTCATGCAGGCAAGCGTAAAAGTCAAAACCAAAAGTAATTCCAATAAAGTGGTATCCTTAGAAATTAACATTTAAGTATTAACATTTAAGAATTAAAGTTCAAAAAGGAAAATACTAATGAAGTCTTTAAATATGTATTTAAATTTAATTTTTTAATTAAATTCAATTTATTCTGATGAAACAATATATATATGTTTATATATATGTTTATACTATATGTTATGGAAGGATTTGGAAATTGCTGCAATGGACTAGCGATGGTTTTAATAATTTGGAGAGGTTCTACTGCATAGTTAGAAGAATGACATTTGAAGACAGACATGACTATGAATTAAACACATAGTTTTATTCCTTGATACGACACATATTCATCTTTGGACATAATCATTATTGGGTGACCTATGCAACCCATAATTTTGTAGAACTTATATCTTTAGGCAATGGAGAAGGCAACGGAGCATAGAGCATTGCATGCTAGCAGAAGAAAGAGCATAGTGGGAAGCGCAGTATGCTACTAGCAAAGGGTGAGATACAGTATAGTCAAAAATTTCTTTAATCTAATTGGATAGGAGCCTTCCGCATCGCAACATGATTTTATAAGCAAACATATAACGAATTCATTTTAGAAGACGCTGTTCAGAAACGTACTATAAACAATATTATAAACAATTTCTGCTTTCAAGACAGAAAGAGAATGCATTAAATGAGAAGTAAATGTAAATTAAGACGAGGAAAGAGGAATTACAAGAATTATTGGCAAACTAAAGTTAATAATTTTCTTTCATATTTCATCTTATATATATGTTACGGTGAAACACCAAAATTTGGAGAATGTCGACTTTCACCGGTGAATGTCAACATTCGCATAGTCGCTTGGTGTATGTCCGAAATATTTTCCAAATACTCTTATTTCTGACTTACACCGGTGAATGTCGACATTCACCGTGTACTAATGGTGAATGTTGAACATATAAGTATATTATATTTCCTTCTCCGTAATACATTCGCGAAAAAACGCAGAAACTCAGAATAAGAACTTAAGAATATAAAAACTTAAAACACACAGTACATTAAAAATGAGAAAGGAAAATAATAGAAGTTATAAACTTACCAAATTATGTGATTCAAATCTTATTTATTGCAACAACTTAAACTATTATGACACTTTAAATTGCACAAGAGGCCCTTGCTTTTACAACTGCATTTATTTGTGGAACACTTCCTTTTGGAATGGCAGCGTATACATATACTCCTCTCTTTTCGACCTACACCAGATCATATCTGTGATTGTCAACATATACCGGTGAGGGTCCGAATGTACAAGAATGTAAAGAAATATTCCAGCTTTCAGCGACATATTTGGTGAATGTTGACATTCTCCGGTGAAAGTCGACATTCTCCAATTTCGGTCTTTCACGGTAACATATATATATATATATGTTTCATTTATTGGACTCGTCTGCTCAAAATATTTTTTTTTAATTTGCTTATGTTTTTGATACTACAATTTTGCAATTTTTTACTCTTCGACTTGTAGGGGTTGAAAAAATAAAAAGATGCAAATTTGATTTTTTCCGAGTTTTATTATAAGTTTTATTACAAGTTTATTATAAGTTTCAATTTTTAATTTGTCCCTTTATTGGTTCAGAAACAGGCTAATTTACTTATTTATTTTGCTTCCCCATCCCGCTATTGACAGATAAAGTTTGAAAATTTCTTAGCTGATTTTTGATTTTGGCATGCTTCGTTCCCTTTTTCCGCAGTTTACCACTGTGCTTCTATTTCCTACTTTTTGCATATGGTTTTTTCCGATTTAAACATGGGAAGAATTTTAAAAGCATTATTTATTTGTTTTAAATTATTTATTACTATCGTATTTAAGTAGTGGTAATACATCAGGTTATTTAATTTAATTACGGCAAAGCCTCGGAAGCTATCTGTTTAAGGGAAGGGATGCCTTCGTGGAGGGCTTTCTAAGGGCAACTGGCTCGTATACACGTTACACATGGGGAAAACCACGAAAACACCCATGGAACCAGCCCGTTCGCGGGATTCGAACCTCGGACCGAACTACCATTGTTCAGCGACCTTACCGCTCGGCCGCTGATGGGCTGGTAATACATCACTTGTTACTGCTTTCAGAGCACAATTAGATTACGTTTTGAACTGATTTTTACTTTGTATTTATTCGCACACTCACACATCCATATATATCAACTCAAATGTTGAAATACATAAGTTATTCTTTAAAGCGTTAAAATGAAAGACGCATAGCGTTGATATAAATTCTGTTTCAACTTACTTTGGAATGACTGTTCTAATTTGGCCTTTACGTAATCAGAATCTACAGCAAAAAGTATTATCAGCGTTTATTCTAAATAATAATTGAAATGTTAATTGCTAGAAACTTGTAATTATCGCGCTTTCCAACCAATACCATTCATTTTCGTTAATAATAATAGTGAATACAAAATGCTAGAAAATATTCAGATAATCCTGAGGTATGATGAAACTTTTCAAACTGATTATGCAAGCAATGCATACAATTCTTATGTATACAATGAAACAGAACCTTAAGCTACTCTCACTTGTACAACCTTTGCAGATAAAACTGAACAATCAGAATGATATCTTTCTAGCAAATTTTCCTTGAATTTTCATGTAGTGTGTCTTCACCTATAATTAGAATCACGGTTAGTTAGACAAAGTTTTCATTCTTTAAGGCTTTAATTCTGATGCCTTCTTTGCCTTAACCCTTTTTGCCACTCATATTAACATGGAAGCAATTTATATTTTTAAATATGTTCATAAATAACTAGTTTTTGATTTTTTTCAACAAACTCTTCAATTTAGTAAAGAGGTTTTGACTGAGGCTTGATTTTACTATTATTTTCTTCGTCTTATTTTTTCTTTTCCAGGTGGGAGTTTGTTTGGGGTCTGTAATGGATAGCTTTCAATGACGAGAGTTCTTGAGGAGTTTTTAGCATTGCATTACACAATATTCCATTTTCTGACTAAGTTTTTTTTTTTTTCTTTTTTTTTTTTTTTTTTTCACTGAAGGACATATAAGTAATTTAACGCTTGAAAGGAAGAAGTAGTTAATCAAACCATTGTCAGGACTATCTAAACATTCAATATCTTTCAATCCGAGCTTTCGAAAAAGGTTCTCTTCGAGCGAATTGAAATTAATTGAATTCATATGGGAATGCAATATAGTATTAAGTCTCTCCTCCATTTTTAATTGTTCGTTTGAACTTTAAAACCAAATCACGTTTCTTTTCAATTTCCTTGAAGAAGCATCTTTATTTACTTTCTTTCTGGATGTCGGCAAGCATTATATTTTTTGTTTAATTAAATATTTCATTGACCTTATTGTTTATTTACTGATTGATCTGGTTGAAATTTTTCAATACGTTTTAAGTCTTTCCCAATAATTTTATTTCATTTCATTTCCCATTCTTTCCATTGTAGTTGCAACAAAATGTGAAAAGCTTACGATGTTCTAAAACGATTTTCTAAATACTGTATCTATCGTAAGTTTCAGAAGTGGAAAAAATTTCAATTCATATCGATGATGCTTATAAGTAATTTGTAAGTAAATATTTATAGAACATTTAATAAACACTTTGCTTTATATTTCACTAAGATGTTTAAGTCAAGATATGTTATTCGAACTATATATAAATAGTACTGTGGCCATGAAAAAGCAGAACCCTGACCTTCCTTAAATAATTTAGCCGCATTTATCTCGTTCTTGGGTGAATAGCTGGCAGGTCTCCATGACAGACCTGCCGCATCAATTAGCTCAATACACTCTCTAAAGCAAACCTTTTAAATGCGTTTTAGATAAATGTTAACAGAAATATAGCAGAAAATTTTGTGCAACAATTCACGTGCTCTATTTAGAGCTCTGTGTGTTAAAATTGGTGCAACATTATCTGGAAATAATTGATAAGGATAATGAATTGCATGCGGGTGCTCATCAGAAAAGCCATCCGTTTTCAAAATAAATAAAATACCTAAATATGTAAAACGCATTGGTGAAATTAACTTCTACGCGAGCATGCGAGGGCTAATTAAAGTATCGCTTCGTAGTTTTGCACATTTTCTTCTATTCATTCATGAAAAAACTGAAAATGAGAAGATTGTGCAATTCAAATATTTCTTCCATTGGATCTGAATCACACGAAAAATATTTTTGAATAACAATTATAACATTTCATGTGATAAAATTTTAGCTGGTAGTGATGTAGATGATAATTATGAAGCTGCTATTTTTTTCAATAATAGCAGTTATGTAGTACTTTCACAGTATAGGTCTTACTTATATAAAAATAACCTGAAAAACAAACATAATGAGGTAATTCAAGTATTGAGATAGCTGCACCTGCTGTTAATTAATCTCAGTATGGGTTTTATATATACACATAATTATAACTGGTGATAAAAGGGAGGCAGCAAACATAATGTTATCTAGATAAATGCAACTATTAGAAGAGAAAAAGTAATGTTACTGATGTTAAAGCAGGAATATTTATTTTATTTAAGTTCTCAGAAAAAAAGAAAAAGAAAAAAAGAAAGAGACCCCCGTAATTAAAAGTTCCTGTTTGAATATTATTGAGCGAGACTGCAATTTCACTTTAGTCTTACACAAATATGTATGTCGTCTCTATTATATAAAAATCGTATGATACCTATAAATGTTGGGATGGCGCTTTTCCGAAAGATTTCTTAGAAATCTTTCGGAAAAGCGCCATCCTAAGCGTTTTCCTGATCTTAGTGATGGCTTAAATTCTGGTTGGGAAAGATGTACAGAATGTTATATTAATTATCTAGTTATTTATAATTAGTCTTTACTATAACTTCTCCTTTCCGTTTTTCTCGTCTCGCAATAGAAATTAGAAACGAGATTTAAACTCAGGCATTTTGGATTTGAGACAGAGCGTGTTTCTGGTATCGCTTACGCGTTACATTGTTTGTTTCCTGCCAGCTCTGACATTTGTAGTCATTCAGCTGTTTGTTCTCTAGTGCCGATACTAATTCTGACATTCCTGTAGAGTTAGTGATATGGGTGGTAATCATATTTAATTGTATATTCCTTGACTACTGTTAAACGTTTAATTTAATTTGGACTGTTCTATTTTATTTTGCATCATCACGATTTGTGGAAATTATAGCACCAAAAAGTATCCTTATGTTCTAAATTCTGTTTAAATAAAAAGGTTATTTTAAATTCTTAGGACTTTATGAATGTTCTCAGACATAGCAACAGTACCTCTCTCAGACATTACCTATAAGCTTAAGAAATTGCAAAACCATCTTAGTTTTAAATTTATAATTTCAAAATAATTCCAAAATTTCTGTGATCAAATCAAAATTTTTCCTTCGCAAACGTGCGTTCTGTGGACCTGAAGTTTAACAATATTCAGCGAATCTACATTAAATTCGCTATAAACGAACTTTCGCTGTTACGTTACAAAGTTAAATTAATATTACCACGTAATACCATTCTACTAAGATTTTTATACGTGTCTGTGCATTTTTCATGCATTTTGGGGGCAGTCTTAAGCTTCCACTTTACTCCTCCTCTTTTGATAGCTTCATTTAGGCAAAAGGACGTTCAATTCTGATATTTCAACTCTTTGCATTTGACAAAAATAAAAAATGAAGATTTAATTCACACCATGAGACAGCTTGATCAAAATGTCATAGATATAAACACAATACTTTATAAGGTATTTCTCCCGCCTTCTTAGCATGCCTTCGTGGTGTAGTGGTCAGCACGCTCGACGCGTTTTCGAGAGGTCCATGGTTCGAGTCCCGGCAAGGGCATTGCTCATTTTTCATCTTTCCTGCTTCGAGATAACCTAATATCTCTAGAGTGGAGCCCGAACTAAAAAGTTGTGAATGATGATTCTTCACTACCAGGCTTTGGCGATTGGATCCCTTAAACCTCAGTCGCCCTTTAAAAGGGGGAATATGTAAGGTATTTCTCCCGCCTTCTTAGCATGTCTTCGTGTTGTAGTGGTCAGAACGCTCGACGCGTATTCGAGAAGTCCGTGGTTCGAGTCTTAGCTAGGGCATTGCTCATTTTTCATCTTCCCTGCTTCGAAATAACCTAATATCTCTACAACTTTAATTTTCGTACCTGTGTCTAAATAAGTCTTCATACAAAGGTAGAAGAATTTACTGCAATTTGATAAATGAATTTCATATTACCAAATTCTGTTATGAAAATTAAGGTAATTTTCTTGCAAAAGGAAACATCTATATTTTCTTATAAAAACTTAATAATACACATTCATAAACTTTTTGAAGGTGAACATGCCGCAAAAAAACTACATTTCAGCTGAATTTGAAAAGACTTGCGAAAACGAGCTAGTATTTTTAGATTATTTTTATGACGCAAGACCTAGGGAATACTTGTTAAGAGAAAAGTTGTGGCTCCGAAGCATTCTACTTTACAGGGCCGTTAATATTAGAGAACCCGCAGGTGGTGCGCAATTCAGCGAAAATAATTGTGCCGAATCCTATTTTTCAGGAAGATAGTTTAAGCTTGTAGCAAAATAAAATCTCTGCAGTTTAAATTGTGCAATATAACATTTTCCTAATAAACAGTAAGAAGACAAGCTTTCTTTTTTTCTATCATACCTTAAATTAAAAAATGTGCGAATGTTGCTATGTAATCTATAGTTCAAAATGTCGTTTAAAAGAATTTGAAAAGCATGCATAGTACAAGGCATATTATTTTAGTCTGCTTCGCCTATACTATATTTTAAAATAAAATTTAATTAAGCATTTACTAAAATTATAAAAAGTGTTACCAAAATTATTACTTTAAAAAGCATTCTAAAGCATTCATTAAAATAGCATTCATTAAAATCTAGTTTATTTTTAAAAAGCATTCATTAAAATCTAGTTTATTGTTTTTGTGAAATTTGTAAATAAAAATTTTTTTAAATGTAATTTAGTGCTAAATATGCAAATTCATATAGATTCCACATAGTTATTATGTATATATATGAATAATGAGCTTAAAAGTACCGTGACAGAATTTATTGTCAGAGAATATAGAAAAGTAAATCAATGCCAACGGAAATTGATGAATTACTGTTAACTACGCAATATTAATGCACTTTCAAACTGTAGCACAAAACTGTAGTTCAAACCGTAGCTATTGACGTTGAAAATTAGCGAAAATTCATTCCAAAGTTTTTGGAAAGGACGTTTTATTACGTCTATACTGCCATTATGCTACAAAACCAAGTATTTATAATCAAACATTTGCCACTGTAAAAATTATCTGCAGCTGCACCGCAGTATTAATTGAAATCCCATAAATTATCAAAGGCCAATAGTCTTGAAGCTCACAGTTGACCATGAGTTTGACAGTCATTGATGCCGTTTGGTTTCACTTAATTTTAACAATTTATCTAAATTTACTGCACTGTCCACTCCAGTGACATGAGTTGATTGCCATTACCAAAATGTACCTCACTAATGATCAACTTATAAATCTTAATATCAACTTATCAACAACTATATAAATCAGCGTTGACATGGTTTTTATGGGCAAAGTTTTGTCTTACGATTTAATTTAATTTTATTCAAATTTATTTCATTACTCCAAACTAATGACAACATTTTGTAGTTTGACCTCCAAGCTCAATCAACTTGCAGGTCACTGGTGACCGGAAGCCTCTAAACGATCACTGATATACTTATCCTCATTTTAATTTTATAATCTGCGCTTTCCCACAACGATGATTCCAAGTGAGTCTAAATCTATAAGTCATCTGTGACCCTGACAGGTACTGAGACCGGCCTCTGAAAGAATACCTGTGCTTCGTTTGAATTTTAAATTAAATGACTAACTAAATTTTTGGCACTTTTCCATATTGGTGACATATAGGTTAACCCAAGTGTGTATTCAGCTTGCGGGTCATTGGTCATCAACAGAGTTTAACTCACATATAAGCTCTGATTTAATTTCAACTTTAAAATACATGTTAATTTATTGTGTTGTCTCATACTGGCGATCCATTAGTAGTGACATTAACTCCTTGTGACTTTTAAGTTGTACGTCACCTTTGATCAACAGCAGTGATTGACGCCGGTCCCCAGTAGCCTTAAAAAACGTCAGTGTCCTTTGATTTGATACTAATTTTTAAATCTATTTAAATTTACTGCATCTCCAAACACCAGTGACTTCTGTGTTAATTGAAAATTAACATCAAGAGGTCAAATTATATCAATATATTATTCATCACATAAATATAGGTCAAGTTATATAAGTAAATAAATATGCTTGATGAACACCAGTATGCTTCATTCATTTATTTGAAGTAGATTAACAAATTATTTAAATTTGATCTATTGTTTCACGGTAGTAACTTACTCATTGACCTCCAGTGACCGTCAAGCTGTAAGTCGCTAGAGACCAAGACCTTTGACGAACACCATTAATCTTAGTTTAAATACACATTTAAATATACTGCATTATTCCACTTGTGACCTATAAGCATATTTCAAATTAACTGTAATTCATACAGATATGTCCCCGATTATCAACAAACTTGACCCGCACAAGTGTCCTTGGATTTAATATTAGTTTAGATACTCGTATCTATCAAAATTTACCTCACGGCCTCATACTGACCACATTTGCATTGACTTCTGTGACTTTCAGACACTGAACTTGACCAACGGCCCTGACGAAAACTCGTGCATTTCGGTTTAATTTTAAATATTCCATGCGCTTATTGCTCCTCTCCACTATGGTAAAGTCTGTGCTGATCACAGGTAATTACAAACATAATACGCAACCGGTGAAAAACGCCTTTGATTATATTATCTTTAGTATAGCTTTGTTTTAATAATGTGTTTAAATGTCAGACTTTTAAGTATATAGTTAACAGTCAATTGACATATAATGTTTTAACATTTACAACAGTGCTTTAAATAAAGAAATATCAAAACGAACAGGTCAATGTAAATTTTAAAATTAGGCCAGAAAAAGAACCTTAATTTGAAGTATATTTTGAATAAATCTCCATCAGTTTCGAGGGCGATTATACACAGGTCTCTCTTCTTCAGGATTAAAAGAAAAGAGATCTGTGTCTAATCGCCCTCGAAATCGATAACGTTTTATTTACAATTACCAACAAATTCAGCAAATTAAGGATGCTTTCTGGGTAATTTTAAATTATAAAATATTTTCCTAATGCCGTATATTCTGTACTTGTCACAGATTTAATTGGTTTAAGTAATTGCAAATGAAAGATAATAACCGTGAAATCACAATTTCTGCAATAATATTCCTACTATATTTATGATGTTAAAATAAATTTATCAACGTGAAAATTAGTATTATAAATTTTTATATGTGTTACAGTTAATTAGAATGAGTAATGGTTATGTAAAATGTTTATTTGTGGCACTTTGTGAGAGAACAAAAAGGTTCCCTAAAGAATTTGGATTATGTGCATTCGAAAACAAAGACTTAAGAAATAAAGTTTTAAATAAAAAAGGAAAAGCCTTAAAATAAAAGACTTAAGTAAAAGGAATACTGAAAAATTTAAGACTGTAAAAATTACATTCATTTAAAAAAAATTTGATATTCAAAATTTGTACTTTAGAATTACTTAATTAATTATAATGGTCAACATTTTATTACTTAACGTTTTTCTTCATTTGCTACTGCTTTAACGCTTTTTCTTTAAAAAGGCCTTTCTGCGGCTACAGATTTTTTCTCTCAAGGGGGGGGATATCCAAGATAAAAAATATGTAAAAGATAAAATATAATTTAAATTAGCAATATCTTCTAAGCACTTAATTTGGTATTTCTTCCTTTCTATTCTAAAAAAAGTAATGCCTTTTTTTCTGAACTGTATCATTTCTAGATTAATCCATTTCATATAACTTACATACGATTGATGATGCAATTGGAACCAAAACTTAAACAGCCAATAATAATTTTACAGCAGTATTAATTATCCAATCAAAACTCAGTCTGAATTAAAATTTCATTCTGAACACAGCACACTTGCTTTCTACGCACCAGCCTAGCTGAACTGCTGCCCTCTTCTTACTGCAAAGTTGTAAAAAATGTTAGCATATTGAAACAGGCACAAGTAGTGCGCCAAGCTGTTTGTGACGGCAACATGCTTTTTAAAATAAAGATGTATATTTAATCTTTCTCGGATGCCAGATTGCTATTCATTATGAGTCCACTTTTCTATGTCATCAATTTTTCTACAACATCAATACTTCTGAGTTTGCTTTTATTACATATATATATATATATATATATATATACACTTTGTACATAAACGTTCTTATGCGGCTTTTTTGTTTAGTTTGGCAACCGTTAGTCGTAAGTATACGCTTCAGTTACAAGAATGTTAAAAGGAAATATATATTCTCATTAAAGTATTTTTTAATGTTAAAAATCGTTTTGGTAAAATATAAGCTATTTAATTTTTTACCGTCCTTAATTTATGCTCATTCTCTAAAAACTTTACTTTTGCAATAAAAATTGGCAAAGATATTTAATTTCAAAATTTGAGATAGCTTTTTAGATCGAGTGTCAAAAAGCAGACTTTATAACTTTCTTTGAGGGTTCGGTTAAAAAATCAATTAGGATAATTCGAAGTCGATTTTTGTTCTCATTACATGTCATTCAGTGATATTCTTTTGCGATTTTCTAATGCGTGACATTCTCCAGTTTATAATTTGTTACATTTGAAATGTATCATACAAGTAATTTATAAGTTTTTGAATTTTAGAACTATGTTATTAATATTCCCACATAGTTTCATAACTTTAAGATCATAATCTAACAGCTAGACAAAATATTCATTCACTAGACATATTTTTTCTGTTAATTGATGCAAATAATGTTTTGAGGTGTCCCATATATATATAATTATATATGCCAATAATCGAAATCTTCCTCTAGTTAAGTACAGCGTGAATTCGATAACAATCGACAGAAAAGATACTCGTTTTGCAGGAGTGGGATGGACTTCCACAGAGACTCCTCAGCTGCCTTCTGTCTAGTATACCGTCATACTGCACGACTGTTAGGGAAAACCATACACCACATGAGACACACTTTATCAGTTTGATACCACGATGTAAATTTTAGACATCCCTGCACTGTAAGATTTATTAATAATCATGCAAACATAAAATTACTTTTTAAAAGAGCACCTCTTTCTCATTTATAAATGTATATTCATAGCAAATTTCATTGAAATCTGTCTATTAGTTTTTCAGAAATTCCATTTAATGTGAAATTTTCTTAATTTTGCACACGAGTCTATAATCTTAATGAACTATTTCACGTTCTGAAATCAATATCTCATCTAAAATTGGAGAATATATGAATATTATTGAAATGCAGTGCAATTAAAATATATTCACCGCGCTTGCGCTAAATATATTTCAGTTTCACTGCATTTGAATGTTTTCACTTACTTTCAACTAGGAAGGCACCTTCTTTACTGTTAATATCTTAACAAAAACAGCTCATTTTCACCTAACAGATACTAAAACAGCTCATTTTAACGTAATCTGAGCAATTTTATTCTTAATCATTGGTTTTATTTTCTTATCATGCTCCGATCCCCTTGAAAACAAATTTAAAAGCAATGAACCTACTTGAAGAAGTACACATTTAAGTATTTATGGGTGTATATTTAGACTGGTACTCTCTTCAGTTGCTTTCATAATTAAAATACTTCTCATGTGCCTTTGTCATTTGTGCTTGCCACTTCGCCGCAGTTTGTGCCAAACTGTTATATAATTTGAAGTAACTTATCGTCTTGGAGAAATCTAAAAATAAAGAGAATTTCTCACTTATTGGACCCATTGATTCCATTTGACACATTTCTACGTCCACCGCCAAGACGTGAATCGGTGGAGTATGGAACGATAAGACAATGTCATTAACTTAACACATATCTAATTTTCATATATCTGTATCATATATCAAAGCTTATGTTCATAATAAAAGCATCTATTACGATGAACTATTTTCAATAAACTGTAACTTCGTTAAAATATTCTGGATCAGTGAGTCATGCTTTCCCCTCGAGACTTGCTTTTAAAACTAAAATAACAAAGCATTTGCTAATTCACCCGATATTTTACCCGCTTGAAAAAATTGTAAAGTAGAAGTTATTCAAATAAAAAAAGGAAAAATAAAAAAAAAATCTGAAAGTTTTTCAGATTTTATATTACCCCAAAGGGGCTTTTTTCAACGTTTTGTGTGTAACCTTTATTTATTAAATATCATGCTCTTTTCACTTAAGCCACATAAAATTCAATTCAACAGCCATATCACAAAACAATTTAAAAAGAGCATATCTTTAGAATTTCTGATACACAATAGCGCGCGCTGGAGGTTTTTTTTTTTTTTTTTTTTTTTTTTTTTTTTTTTTTTGCAGTGTCGCCATTGCTGGCTTTGAAATTGTTGAGTCTATTAATGAAAAATCCGTTAAAGGTTTGCAAAATTTTAAGTAGATAATAAAACAAATTCAAAATTCGGGCTTCCAAGTACCCATGTTCGGTTGGAAGACGTTATTCAAAATCTGATGGCTCTAGGTAACCTTGTTTCTTCACAATGCGAGAAACATTCATGCATTCATGCAGATTCTTCATTATTTAATTTCTTTAAATATAAGATATGGCGATAATATTTGGTGGCAATATTTTGAAAAGTGAATCGAAGCAAAATGCCGTTTTGAAACTAATAGACCTTCTGAGCTAATAATTTATTTTAAAAAAATTCAATATCAACACACATATGAAATCAATTTTACTTTTTTCAATCCTTTATGTTCAAAAAGAAAATTTCAAAATTTATATTTTACTTGGCAAACAACTCATAACAAATTTCCTTAATTTTTTATTACTTGGTTTTAAAGGAATTTGTTTATAATAAAGTTTATATTATGTATGAACTTCTTTCATGTTATCGATGATGACAACTCTTACATCCATGTCGTTGCTAATTACTTTAAAGTGCTAAAGCTGCAGCTTATTAGTTTTTTTTTTTTAATTTCCGCTTTTGCTTAACATTCAGTTTAGTATTACACTTCATAAGTATGAAAACAAAGCGGAGATCTCTGTTTTAGTTGCATTTCGCAGATATTTGCGCTCAACTGATAGCTAGAACTTCTATTGGTCCCCACCCACCTGATTAAAGTTTTGCTTTAAAGGTGTTTTTTTTTTTTTTTAATTTCTTCTTTTCTTTAACTAACTATTTTTTCATTGGTGTTTGCGGATATACCCGTCGCTTTTTCCAACTTAGAAAGGATCCTCAATCCTCTTCTCCAGCTAGAACCTTTTCATTTTTTCTCTACAATAAACTTGAGATTTGTCGTTTAGTCTTTTAAAGTAATAATAATATTATTACCACGTTTTGCGTTAGTTTCAGTTGCAAAGCTTTCAGATACCTCAATACAAACACAATTTCGTTATTCACTAAATCCATACAACTAATCCATAAAACAAATGTCTGGGAAATGCTCTGATGTTATCACGATTTAAAATAAACTGGATATTCCTCTTCCTCAAATTCCTCAATTTAGTCCGTGAAATTTAGAAAAGATGTCTGCTAAATAGTGGCGCCGAAGCGTATTCGCTTTATTTTTATTTGTATATTAACACTTCCACTTTTATCATCCAAAAAGCGCTGCCGGTTCTTTTCAAAGTCTTAAAAATAGTTTTAAAACTTTTCCCCGAAAACACCAGGATACTTATGTAAAAAGGAATAGGAACATTACTTTGTAGATTTTTTTCAATAGGAATACTCAAACATTTTAAAGACTATTTAGCAAACGTTTAGATATTTTTATTTAAATGCAGTGTTGAGTAAACGAAGCATTTGGGCTGCATTCAGTTATTCGAGTCACGAGACTAAAATTTTTGTCACACTTAGTTCAAGCTCCGTCACCACATATTCTACCATATTTCCTCAATTCCAAACTTTTTGAAGCTAAGTGTTGATGGTTTTGAATACGTTCACTGTAGAAAGATTGATTTGCTCATAGCTAAGCTTACCATAACATGTTTTGCTAAAATCGGGACAACTTTTGTTCAAGCCGGGGCAATTTTTAGGAACTAGTCGCAACTGATGATAAATCCTAGAAGAATAAGTATCTATGTTAGAAAAATTTAAATAAAGAAGTTGGTAACAAAAACAACAGTGAATTAATAGAAGTTTTCAATAACTCAATTGAATATATCGTATTATTAAAAATATTATTTGTATTTATCACCAGCGAGAACCTTCCCTAATCATTCTTTGCTACTTTTAATGCCATCGAAAAATTCATTGTAATTTTGTGGTTTTTCTAAAGCTTTTATGGTTCATTCATCTGTTCTGTCTCCTTTTCCAACCATATGATATGCACTATTGAGAATACTCTTTCGACTAGTGCCGATGTGCCTGACATGCTGAAAATGTGTTCTATTATTTTGAGCAAGATTGAGCAAATTTTATTTATATGATTGAAAAGTTGTATCCATGATTTATCACAAATTTTGTTTTACCGAATATTTTAATTAGCTGACCAAATCTTTTGCAGTCGCTACTTCATCAAAAGATTGATCCATGTTTATTGTGTTATTTGCAACAATTTCTATAATTTGTTTCACTTGAAGCTTCAGGTTCAGACCGCGTGATTCACTATTGTTTACCCAAATAAAAGATTCTATTCCACCAAAACTGTTTTCCCGTAGCTCAATGTAAGAAAGACATCTGTCATCATTTTTGGGGAAAATATCTGGACTTAAACCTATATACAAAATATTTAGATTGGAACAATGACTAGAACAGAGGGATATTTTAATTGCCGAATTGCAATTCTAACCTAAGGCAACATTATTTTAACTTCTTGTACATTCGACACATAATTTAACCGAACAGCGGGGACAAAATGGCAAACTCGATGGGTCTCAGAGACCCCACTTTCAAACCGGGACTCTGGTAAGCTTATTCATAGCAAACATACCTTCCTGCAGCGATTGGTTCCTTCTGTATTGTATAATGAATCGGCATAAACCTTGGACAGGGGTAGAACCATAAGTTATGAATGATTGTTTAACACTCTGAATCGGGTGATCTTCGAACCACTGTAAATTTCACTAATCTTTCAGCTGATTGCATCATCCGAATCTTGCCACTTTTTAGGAAAAATCACCAAACATTATTTCGTTTGTATTAGTGGAAATCTCACAAATTGAAAATATTTTACTAGATTTTGAAATTATTATACCTATTACATATGTAGTGTGCATAGATGTTTAAGGAATTTAGAAAATTTCAAAAAAGTGTTTTTTTCGAGGGGTGTTGCTCTATGCTCTTTCTTTTTCAAAACTGGACTGATTGATTCTTGACATCGGTTTGCGTCTTCTCCATACGTGATGAAAATTGCTTCAGCGAATTTCAAATCCTTGCTCTTGCCAACTGTCTCTAAACAGACCATGCAATGTAGCCGTGAATCGTCTTCCAGTTCATTCCAAATATAACCGAATTTCATACATCATACTTTGCGTTTTTTGTGCATACTTTTCCTTCGGAATAGAGGAATCACACATAACTGATTCTTTCGTTTTGTGCCGTCTGACTTGTTAATTTTGAGTGAGCATATGGAAAGAAGCAAATAAAGATTTTTAAAAGGACGCAAACCTTGTTAATTTTTCAAACAACTAAAATCACTATTTTTAGAAAACAAATGCGCACTATACTTTAAAATGTATAAATATGCATATCTTCTAAAGTTCTGTATTTCATTGCAGCTCTTTGAAACTCGTCTACATTTTTTCGGTTAATCCTCATCTGGGTCCTCTACAAATTTGCTTAGGACGAATGGTCATCGACATCGTAAAATTCTTCTTCGTGTACAGTTTAGTGCTCTTCGCATTCGCTTGCGGAATGAACCAACTTCTGTGGTATTATTCAGACATGGAAAAAAAGGCATGTTTTGAAAAACCTGAATCATCGACAGTGCAGTCTGGAGCTTGCCATAACTGGAGAAGATTTTCCAAGTAAGTATTTTCAAGACTTTCCTTTTCTGGGGGTGAGGAGGAGGGGGTAATGAATGGAAAAGCTTATCTTTTTTTTTCCTCATAGAAACGCGTCTTGAATGAGGCAGATTAGAAAACCAAATCTATGACAAATATCCTTTCCATGAATTGAACGTGTATGCTTCGTATCTGTGGCGCCTAACCTTCGCATATATTGAGCAAATTTTAAAAAAACCAGTCAGATTGTTAAATATTATAAAATTTACAATTTTCTTGGGTATCATAAAGTGTAACCAAACTTTACGTAGACGGGCGGCGAATTATCCCTAAGGCTAATATAACAACTGAAACTTGTAAAAGATCCTTTAAACTAAGGAACACCTGGTGCTTACAATTCGGTCAACCACTTGTCGCGAGATAATATAAAGTAGCAGTTAATCAAATGTAAAATTTAATTAATAAAGTTAGTAGCCAAAGGCTACACAGATCTATTAGCGCGAAGTTTGCACAAAGCTTAACTGAAGTGGATATTCAACTATTGGCAACTATAATGCAAGGCCGAAGAGTACAAATCTTATCTACTGTAGGAACTTAGTAACGTGTCCTCGAGAGACATATCACACCCTGTCTTTATCTAAAAACCTCACCTTGAATACAAAACATAAAATAACTGGTTAATTCACATAAACGAACCTTACAATATTTTAGTGCATGTAAATTTAATTCATTTATTTCATACTAGCATTGAAACTTTGGTGGGGATAAGTACATTCAGTGCTGTATAATAAATTTAATTTCCTTTTTACACAATATTTATCATTTACTCCAAGTAAACACATTTGGGTCGCCTTTTTTTTCCCGCATAAAATATTTTACTCGCTATTAGATAATTTCAAGCAAACGTTTCCCATTTTTGCAATATTCAAATACGACAGTGCAACAGTCGACAGCAAGCTAGCAGTAGAGAGACACAGAAAAGGAATGTGTTCAACTGTCTGATGAAGTAACACGTCTTCCAGCTGTTCAAGCCAGTAATATTAGCAGTAGATCCAGATTCTATTTCTTAAAATTCCTCATAGAATTTGAGGCCATTCTCTTGTAAAATGGGTCTTAATTTTTTTCTCTCTAAATTAAAAATAAAGTGCCTCAATCAGTTTGTCGTAGTCGCCACTTTTCACAGGTTTACTTTCCTTTCATCAGTATATTATCTTTACACGCACTTAGTTTGGATTTCGAGCCTTTTTTGTTTGTACCTTATAAGGTATTTTCTCCCTCCTTCCAGCATGCCTTCGTGGTGCAACGGTTGCACACATGGCGCGTATTCAAGAGGTCTAGCTTCGAGTCCCAGCGAGGGCATTGCTCATTTTTCATGTCTCCAGCATCATGAAACCTAATGAATCTGTAAACGGGGCCCGAATTAAAAGGTGGTGGACGATAACTGCCACCACCAGAATTTAGCAACTGGGTCCCTTCATCCTCAGTTCCCCTTCAGAAGGGGGAATACATAAAGCATTTCCTCCCTCCCTCCTTCCAGCATGCCTTTGTGATGTAACGGTAGCAAATTCGGCACTTATTCTAGAGGTCCAAACAAGGGCTTTGTTCATTTTTCATGTTTTCAGCATAAAAAAAAAATTGTCCAAACCCTGAATCCATGGCAATTTTATTAATACTTTCTTTTTGTCCAGCCTTTTTAAAGATTCCAATTTCCTTCCAACTGTCATGTTAATTTGCTTTCTTCTCATTTGACATTTTCACTTGCGCATGCAACATAACACAACACTTCTAAACCTAGGTATAAATTGAGAATCTATAATAAATAAATGTAATAAATAAATTATAACAGAATATGGAAACCTGCGGACTTTCATATGCAAAAAGATGTACTATAAGTATAGTAATAGTATAATTAAAATGTACCTATATTGTTTAACCTTATAGGCGATGTTAGAAACAGTCTAACTATTAATAGACTACTAGATTACTTCATCAGATTACTGCTGGTCTGTTTAACCATCGTAAATTATTTAGAAAATAAATAAGTAACCTGGAGTTATACAAAATATCGAGATATCAAAAGGAAAGTAACGGAATTCCATTGCAAATAATTATTCAAATGACATCTACATATTACTACCCTTGACGTTGTTGAAATAGGCCGTCTTTATTTTAAAATTGACAACGCGGTACATGAATGCAGTGCAGGTATGTATGAGATTATTTTTCTTTAAATTGTCATAAATCTTATGCGAACTTTAGATTACCTTAGGATAAAACGAAAAGCAAATGAATTCAGTTTAGACATGCGATTAAGTGTTAATGAACCTAAAGATTGTCACAAAGGGAGTTTAATGCAGGCTGGAAAGTATAATAGGCATTTACTTCTTGATAGACAGTAATAAGATAAATCATTTTTATTTTACGAGAGTTCAGAATTCTTCTAGAAAAGGAAACAAATAGTGATTGATTTAAACAAATATCAGGCTATCGGATCTTTGTGATTACTTCGATATTTTATTATTATAACATTTTTAATGAACATGTATACCGCATTTCTACATCAGTACTTTTCTTTCACGGTATCCAAGAACCATAGGGTAATTCACTACTTTCCATCACTGATAGTTAGCTTAAATAAATGATAGCTTTAAAATGACCTCCTTGGCAAAAGACCAAAATCATTTGAAATCATCAACCGAGTTTGAGAGGATTCACTATATTTCGATAAAAATATATTTCAAATTGTAGACTCATTAGGTTATTTTGAAGCAGTAGATGTCAAAAATGTACAATGCCCTCCCCGAAACTCGAACCTGTACCTCTCGAACACGCGCTACCGTTACACCACTAAGACATGCTGGAAAGAGGGAGAAAATACCTTATGTACTTTCTTCTTTTAAAAGGAGACTGGCGATGAGAAGACCCAATCGACAAATCCAAGTGGTGACAACTTAACGTCCAGCAATTTTTAGTTCGAGCACCGCTATAGAGTAATTAGTTTTTTTTTTTTTTTTGTTTGTTTGTTTGTTTGTTTTAAAACAGTAGACGTGAAAAATGAAAAATCCCATCCTCGCGGGGCTACAACCTGGACCTCTGGAATACGCGCTGAGTGTGCTACCGTTAGACCACGAAGGTATGCTGGAAGGAGAGAGAAAATACCTTATGGGTTTATAACTTTATCCAGTAATTCCTTATTTCAAATGCGACTTCAGTAGAGACTTAAGCAGCAATTCCTTAGATGTCTACTCCCATTTAAAATCTAAACCAAAATAGTGACAAATAACCATAATGTAAGATGAGTACATAACCATGCCTCGCTGGCATTCTATATTACGCATACACATGGAGTTAAATTTTATATTAATGTATGCAGCCCGGAAGTAAATATATCAATTGTAGGTATGCATTAAATAAATAACTTTACCGTGCAATGATTAGATTAAATCTTTTCCCTTTGTGCACCACATTAAGATTTACTTTAAGTAAAGATAGCTCAGATCCACAATCTTGTTTGCACACGATTTTAAAAAGCTTTCAGGGAGATGCAGTATCGTTTCCAACTTATATAAATTTTATTAAAGTTTAAAGGTCTTGCATGTAGAAAATATCACATAATAAATAGTAATTCATGTATTTTTCTTTGAAATTTTGCATACATTAATATTTAAAACCTCGGATAAGATACAAACTTTGGCGTCGATATTTCTAATTTAATGTACCTGCATAGAATTCTAACTCCTAAATCCAATTTCTTGTCTCTCCTACAGACAAAAGAATATTTTTTCTTCATTCTGATTTCGAAACATCCTTTCCTTTGCGTTTGCCTTTTAGCAGGAAAAAAATTACTAGGTTTGCATTTGCATAAAAAGAGACTTGGTTCAGTTCGGTATTGCATAAGTATTCAGAGAAAGACTCGTCAGCGTTAGACTATCCATTGGGGAAAAGAAAAGAACTATATGAGTCTGCAGCCTAAAAGAAAGTGATACACTTTCAGGAGGTTCGGATTCTTCCAATCAGCGTTTGCTTCTTTTAATCTTGAAGCGAGATTCAAAAATAGTGCAAAATATTCCTTAAAATGTATGCAATGTTATTTGGTTAAAGCGTAAGTATTTTTAAATGAGTTGAGAATACCAAGTTTCTTAAATTATACAATTATTTGTAACATTTTTTAAACTGTTATAGTATGCTGTAATGTAGTTTTTCTTCCTATACAGGACTCTGTTATAATCAAAATATAATAAGTCTAAGAAAAGGATAATTACTTTCGTATTTTTTTATTATGACAAAGCACACAAGGGTTTCAGCCTAATTGTGGTGACTTCGTGGAGGACTTACTAGGAAACAATAACTGGTATTTACGTTACGGAAGGGAAAACCATAAGAACATTCATGCAACCAGCCCGTTCGCAAGTCTACGAATCGGGTCTAATTATCAATTCCAATAATATTTCCAATAGATGGGTTACCATTAGCCCACTTGTAACCCATCTTCATAAGACTTTAGAAATTTCGAAAGCTTTTTAATCTTTGAGATCTAGTGAATTTGATAATTTCAAGGACTGAAATCAATTTTTCTGATACCCACTGCATCCTTTATTCTGAGATTATATGTATATGAATTGGAGTTTCAGTAAAATGAGATTAATTTTTATATTTTTATTATCTTGTACATGATTTTATATTTTTAATACCTTGTATATCTTGCATTTTTAGTTCTCGAGTTTGTACTTGTAGGATCCTTTTTTTAATTTTGAATTGTTTAGATACGGTGTTAAACCTCTTATACAAGGATGCAATATTGAATAGTGTTGAGGAATTGCCTTACTTTGACACTAATTTTCTTTTAAATTTAGATGCTTTAAATTTACATATATATATATATATATACATCTGTACATAGATAGATAAATATAAGTTTTGTTAATTCACATTAGACAGATTCACTTTGAAAGATAAATATCTTACATTTTGCCGAATGGCAGCAGACTGAAATGAAAAGTGAAGCGATACATTTATAGTGATTCGTCACAAAATCCCATTTAAAGATTAATATTTCCTTTTGAGCTATAAATAGTATGTAAATTGTAGAAAAAAAGTTTTAAGTTATAATTTTTTTTAATTAAATTGATAGAAGTAATTTAATTTTTTGAAGTGAACGTAAAATAAATTTTAAGTAAAAAGGAGCTTTGTGGATTATGAGAATTAGAAATATTTTGAAAAGAAAAAAAATGAGTAACAGTAAAACGTTTTCATCTTTTTGACTTATAATAGGACTGAAATAGAAATGCTTGTTTATTAGTAACAGAGATAGGGGGCTATTTACAAATTTAAATGTATATTTACAGTTTTTGCGCATCCAGTAAATGTCTCCAAATTTTATTTTAGTCAGTCGTCTCGCAAGTAAAAGTAAAAATTAAAACAATTTAATGTGTAATATTTGGAGATTTAAATTAATTAAGAGGAATTTTATTATTACATTTCTTCAGCAGCAGGGCAAATATTTTTAATTCTCGGGATTTGGTTGATAATGGTGTTAGCAATTACTTGGTTAAAAATATTGGAATTCCAATGCATGAGTTTAATGGTAGAAAAGTTAAAAAGTTCGCCTTCTTTTATCAAAATGTTTAATTGGTTGGTTGGTTAATTGACTTTTAATGGCACAAAACCTTGAAGGTTATTATGCGCCAGACGAATGGTAAATAAAATCCAAAATGTACAAACACACTGTATCAGATGAATTGTTGAAATGAACCTGTAATGCTGCTGAAGGCATGGAGAAATGCTCTAGCAACAGGTAGAGCAGGATAAAAGATAAAAACTTTAAATCATATGGTAAAATGAGATATCTTTTAAAAAATTTACGAGGTTCGTGTGAGGGTTTCTTCCAATGAGATCTGTCAAGTTAACATTTGTAGGGTTAAAATGATATTCACGTTTCGGACTAAAAGCAGTACAGTAGGTTAAAAATGTTTAATTGAATTTAAAGGTAAGGTAATAATTTCATCAGTATTGAAATTGCTTTTATTAAGCTTTTAATAGTTCGGCTAAATATTATTAGTTTCAGTTAACACATAATTACTGAAAATGATAAGGCCATCAATGTATCTAAAAGTAAATTTTTTCATTAATTTCATTAATTAATTTTTTCATTAATTAAACCATTAAATTTTTCTTTAAATTGAACTCTTATATAAAAAGAAGTAGATTTCAGATTGAAGTAGAATAACTTGTGCCCATGGGAATGCCGTTAGGCTGTAGGAAAGCTTTATTTCTGAATTTGATCAAATTATGGAAAAGTGAACGTTTAAGTTAGCTAATTCATTTTTCAAGATTACGCATGTTTCTTTGTGCCAGAAATAATTCGTAAAAACTAATATAAATTTCTTTTAATGAAAGAGAACTGAATAAGTTTTAAAAATCATAACTGTTAATATCAGTAATGTAATCATTTTTAAAGGTTTTAATATTTTTTTATTATTTTTAATAATCTAGTAATGATTAGGAGGTAAATTGGAGTCACAGACTAAGAGAAAACAAACTTTTTTAAAAAACAGTTTCAAAAAATTACTCGATTCAATTTTTTATTAAATATTATTTTTTTAATTGCACTAGCTGGACTTAATAAATAAAATCATTACATACTCTTTTATTTTATGACAACTGTTTTAGGCGGTATACTGCACAAGCAACTAGTGTTTAAAGAACTAATAAAGCTAACATAATACAAAATATATGTCAACCCCTTAACATTCTATCGGGAGATCTAAAGATATGCTGTTTTTAAATATTTTGTGGTTTTCCTGTTGAATGTCATTTTATGTGCGTAAGTGCGAAGAAGGTAGTATTTATTAAATAAAGTTAGCTCATAAAAATAAATTAGAAAAAAAAATATTAGCCGTCTTTCTAAGAAAACTGAATTATGATATGATGAACTAAGAAAGACTGCAAAAAATCTGCATACTGCACCGGGAATCCTAAACATATGCTGCAGCGTTTAAAAATTTTGTGATTTTGTTGTTGAATTCTTTGTGGCATAACTGAGAAGAAAACGATGTTTAATACTAGCTAAAAAGGTGGGAAATAGGTTAACAGTAGTGAGTGTAAGACAGGCTAGTAGACTGAAAACTCAGCGAGAGCGTAAAAAACCTTAACAAACCATTTTGGGCCACCGTCAAAATTTGAAAGTTTTCAGAATTTTTTTTATTCTTTTCGTTCTGATAGAGCCTCACCGTCATTTTAAACCTTAATGGGTTAGACTACTTAAACGACCAATGTAAATAATTCATTTACTTGATTTGTTCATTAAATATAAAAATGTTTTTTACTTAATTAAATTGTTTATTGAATTATTCTGAAACATGGCTTTGCAGAAAAACTTTCTGGCGGCACCAGTTCTTATATAATGAGATATTATGAGAAATGTTATACTTCGTCTTTTGCCTTTGGATTATTTTCTTTAGAAACAGTGCTTTATTATGCGCCATTGTCAAAAATCATCATTTTCAAAAGCAATATACACATTAAAATACAACATTTTTATTTTTACGAAACAAGACTCGATTAACCACATATTAATTTTTAAAAATGTGCAGTCGTATGATTCCGGCTCAGTTACCTAGGATAAATGAGTTTCTGTTATAGCAAGAAATGAATAAAAATATAAAACTAAGCACCGGTAAGTATATGTTATCTCTCTTCTGATGCTTTGTTAAGTAAATCATTATACAACACACATATATATCCTACAGCACATTGATTAATCGCCCGTTTTACGTAAAATTATATGTACCCATTTGTTACGGTCAACATATAAGAATCTTTAAACTATCCCCATTATTTGCTCAGGAATAAATTTTATCTCTACATATCTCTGCCTTACATGTCATTAGAGAAAGAACTGGCGAAAAAGAATAACACATTTATCTTGTAGTGCATTCATTCCCTTTGCGACCACTGATCATAAAAACTGCCACATGTAAGTAATGACAAAAGTTGAAGGATCTAAACAAACATCCCCCAGTTACCTAAGCAAACTAATTCATTTTCTTCACAGAGTATCGTGTTGACACGCTGCTTCTGTCCGCGCAGTGGAAGAAGTGTCATTAATTGAAGAGCAAGAAGATACCTGAAATTAGCAAGGAAATATTTGACACTAGTAATCTTCCGTGTTTCTGATACTGTCACGACAAAAATTGCTGAGCAAACATTTCGCTGATGAATTGTGTGTAGTTAAAATTAAGAGTATTAAGTTTGTATTGAGCTCTTTTAGGGTTCAAATATGTCGCCTACGGATGAAGATGAGACTACGGAAATTTGAAACAATGTAAACGATCAATTTTTTATATATTCTATTTTTCTAAACTCTTTTCCTGCTGTTCAAACTCACCCGGAAAGAGAAACCTCCATCAGAAATGTACGCAGATATATTGACTTTGTTTATGAAATGAAATTGATTATTTTGGCTTGACCTACTTTATTGAATTTTGGTTTCCCGTGAAATAACTGCTAGTTATATTTAATCTAGAAGCTACAGGTTTATTACATAATATAGTCCATATTTTAAAAAAATTTAATCCTTGTTCAAAATTGTTCAATTTCATTTCTGCGATGATAAATAACTTTAAATTGACTGTACTCCCTAATGGCCAATCATAAAGATTATCTATCTGATTTAGCGAGTTTATCCCTCCGTGCAAGTGTTTAACTCTTACACAAAACACGGCGGTAAATTTAAAATTAAACAGATGTGTATTAACCACTCCCGGTGTTTCACAAACTTCAAATATAAAACGGATTAAAACATAGGCATCGTATTATATAAAAATTCACAATATGAGGCTACTTGCCCTAATTCTAAGGTTTCGGCTAAATGTATAGTAATCTTAACTCTCACAAATGAAAGCACTTGGGTCGGGTGAACTGTACCTATAAATTCTTAAAATAAGTTACCAAGCAGAGCCACTAACTCTCGATACCAGGTTCACAGTTACCTCACAAAATCTTACGCAGGTAACATACGGCAGCGACGCGCATCTTAATTTAACATCACAGTAATTTCGAGAAATGGAAGGTACTCGAGATTTCTCGGCAGTTGGGGAAAACTATCTAAGCCCGGAGAGAGAGCATCAGCTCTCAGTTTTTCGGTTCAGAGTAGAGCGCAGAGTAATAAGAGATCTCCGTGCGAGCTTCGCTCTTTCGATTCGCTTTGCATTGCGTTGTGTTTAACTTTTAGTTTTAAGTGGTAACTATTGATTGTGCTCTGTTATCCTGAAAAGAGCTGTACGAGTACTTTCGTGAAAAGTTCCAGAAGTGTAAAGCGTTTTTTGGCTGGAAGGAGGGGAAATAAATTCTATCAAGCTACTTCGGTTCTGTCTGCATTCAATCCTTTGCGAATCCCCAAGTACACAACAATAGCTTTTGCTGTAAATTTGATTATGGTGGAAGCGTTTTAGAACCGGCGAAGTGTTTTAAAGTATTTAATATATTTATTATTATAACTAATGTAATAACTTAATAGCCTCTTATTATAATTAATATAATAACTTCATAACAGCGCCTCAAACCGAATTCCGTTTGAGCATTTCAAAAAATTTTATTAGAATTTGTAATGACAAGTTCCAAACACCAGTACCAGTGCTGCAAACAAAACTAATATACTATTTTCCTTTCGACTTGTGTGGTCTTAGGAATAACAACTAGCGAAAGCTTTACAACTGTTAGAACAAAATTATTCATCATCTTACATAATCCTCGAAAGAAAAGAGGGGAAAAGTCAGAAAAGTTAACCTCTTCTGAGAGCAGGGAAACTATTACTTCTAATCAGTTTAGTAGTGAAGATGACATAAAGTTGCATGGAATTGATTCAAATTTCTACTTGATTTACTACATAAAAAAGCAACGAGACAAAATGGTTAGTTAGAAATTATCATCCCACTTAACTTTCCCTGAGGGAAGGGAAAGAAATGAAATCAATGTTATGCGCGGGAAAAAACAATGTATTACAATCAATGCATGAGGCAAAACTATAGAAAATAAGCATTGATACTTGATCAACACGGGCTATAAAATTTAACAACCGTAAAGATCTTAACTAGTTTTTATTTATTAGTTAATTATTTTTTAACATGTACTGAAGTCTACTCTGACTTCACTTCTCGGAAGCTGCTAATACATTGAGATTTAAATCAGCAGGATTTAAAAAATAGATAAATAAAAATAATTCTCAGCGGTTGTCGCACAGACGGTATAATGGTTAGGGAAGCCTAAGAGCCCGGGTTAGACTCCCGAAGATGGCATGGATGTTAATAAATGCATAGTGTCGGTGCGCATGTCGGCACTTTAAATGTGCGGCGAACCGAAAGTCTTCTCGTGTGGATTGATGGCAGGGAAGAGGGGGGGAGGCTCTCGGATCTTCCCTGGGATGCTCTCCCACAAAATTAGGGGTGGAAAATAGAAGTCCATCCTCTCTTCGGACAAGGCTCTAACAACCATTGTTCCATGTAATATGTCGTTGTTGTTGCTTATGCTCACTTGTCTGACGTGGTCAGCCCAAGCCCACGAAATTCCTCGTGGCAAGAAGCGCAACATTCCTCCTGTCGTTGACAACAGCCTTGAGCACCTAATAGGTGACAGTGCGATTTGTCTCAGTTCCGCCCCCAATTTTGATTCCCACCTCAGTTTGGCCCTTCGGTACGGCATTCAGCGACGCTAACCACTATATCGGTTGGGCTGCTGTCCATATAATATGGATAAGACAACAACATTCGCAATGATTTAGTGCTTCGAAGAGTTCACCGTTAAAATTTCGAAAAACGTTTAAAAGTTTTTAAGAGCATAAAAATTCTAAAATTAAAAGAATTGCAATCTAATTTTTGTACGCTGATTTCAATTTAAAATCTAAATCAATTTTTAGCTAAGCAGTTGCAACTAGTCTCTATTAATTCTAATTAATATCGCAGGAATTTAAGATATAGACAAATAAAGTTGTATGTTTAAAATGAATTGCTCAAAATTACAGTGGCGAATGGTAAAAAAGAAATGTTTATAGTACTATGTCCTCGTGAACTAAAACAAGTCGGAGACTTTTACACTTATTTAACACTTTCCTTAAAGGAAAGGCAAATCATTGAAGACATAGCTGTGCATTTATCTTACTGCATCGCTTAAGCAGAAGGCACGCAACAAATATTTCCCTGAAGCAGCAAATTTTGCCGCAAGAATTTATTACTTCACTTTGCCACGAAATGTCAGTTAGGAAAACAAAAACACTAGACATGATTATAAGTATTTTCTCCCTTCTTTCAACGTACCTTCCTGGTGTAACTGCAAGCACGTCCGACGCCCAATCGTGAGGTCCGGAGTTCCAATTTCAGCGAAGGTATTGCACCTTTTTAAAGCCCCTACATCGATAAACCTGATGAATCCGCAAGATTTCTATAGATGTGCATGATATCTGAGATCTTGCTTATACTTAATATTGTAATTGCTAAACAGCTGATATTTTGCAAAGTCACCGATCCTTTTCAATGTAATACTGTTTTCTTTAATACTTAAATCTTTAAATAACGCATATTAGTGTAATTAAGAAAATCATCAAATCTGCAATATTTTCTCAAAATTATAGAATATATTTAGTTTTATTATTTTCATATTTTAAAAAAGTCTTCGTTTTAGCAAATTTCAGAATAATCGTGTTCAGTTCTTCTTGATTTCTTCACTTGAGAGTTATTTTGGTTCAAAATATTACTTGAAAATCTTATAATTCGACAATAAAACGCGAAAGCAAATTAAGTAATTTCTTTCCAGTTTATTGGAATCTGATTTAATGGTCTTTCTTAAGAATAAAGTAATTCATCAAATCCGACGACAAGGCTACAAAACATAATGAAATACTTGCAAAATAAGGCTTAAGTTTTTACTTTACTTTAAGCTGACCTTATGAACAAAATGTTGGATTCTGATATCTTTTTAATATATCTTTTAATGTGTCATGAAAGATCACGATTAACGTAAAAAAAAGGTCAATAGATAAATAATGGATGAAATTGTGGCAGATTAAAATAGGAAAATTAAGTAACTAACTGTAAGAAAAATGAATGGCAATTGTTGTGCAGTACTTTGGATCTCTTGGATATTGCCCTATATTGCCGTTCGAGGATTATTACTTTAAACTTTCAAAGAAATGTGTCGAATTAATCTTATGTTTAAAAAAATATGCAAAATATTATTTATACTTTTTTTCTCCATTTCAGTCTCTTTGAATCTTCCCAGACACTTTTCTGGGCCAGTTTCGGTCTCATCGACTTGGACAGTTTTGAACTGACAGGCATTCAGAGTTATACCCGATTCTGGGGGTTGCTGATGTTTGGTTCCTATTGCGTTATTAATGTAGTGGTGCTGCTCAACCTGCTCATAGCCATGATGAATCACTCCTACCAGATGATATCGGTGAGTGTTATTTAATTTCCATATTTCAATAATTCCAATAAAATAGATTTTTATAAGAGTAAAACGTATAAAAAATTTAGTTACATAATTTTAGTTAAATGCCCTAAAATGTGAAAAACAGTATTTTCAGCTATCATAATATTTTTGATGATATGAGACTGAAAATTAAATTTTGTTACAGCTAACAATAATGGAATTTAAATGTTTAAGATAGTAAAATGTGACCATTCTCATATATCATAGTTCCAATTCTTATACGGCTTCCAAAAATTTTATTTTTAGTTACGTATAACTAAAATTTTGTCGGTAGCTAACTCTCTCTTTAGTGCGCTCAACTAAAATCGTGAACTTACAAAGCATAGAATTGTTGGTTATTGTATGGAGAGAATAAAATTCCCATTAACAGGTCGGGGTTTTTTTTAGGAATCAGCAATCATTCTCTTATCTTGTTCTTTAGTTTTGCATTTTAATTAATAATTTCAATTTAATTATTTACAAATTCCAATTATTAATTTCCACAATAGTGCACATTTACTGTCTAAATTTTACTTCACACTTCATAGGCAATAATTTTTCAGTTATATATTCGCCATTAAATTAAATTTTATCTTTGCAACGCAGGATTTTACTTTTAAAGTGTTTTTTACATAAAATTTGAAATTCAATAATTACGTTAGAAGTTTTTCTGTATATATATGTAGTATTTTAACTGCGTTATGATTGGAAATCGCGTGGAATGATCCGATGAAATTTTATAAGAAACATGATCACCTTGATAGTTAAACATCATTTATTTTTGGATGGCGAATTTCTTAGCACTTATCTTTATAACTGGTAGAAGATTAGGGGTGCCAAACGCGCCCCACAAATTGAGATATGCAATTACATTTCTAATAATGGCGGATAGCTAGCAGAGGCTGAACGACACGCTATTAGCTGGCAGACGAAGATGCGAAAGAGAGAGAGACTATGCAGTTAGTAGCTATTTATACTAGATATTAGGTGCTTAAGTGCAGCTAATCTGCGATTGGTTAATTTTGGGTTTTAGTTCCATTTTGCAAGAGCCTGCTAATTAGAAAATCTCGTAGTAGTTTTAGAGCTGTATTAATTATCCAATAAAAATGTATTGAAACCGAAACTAATCCACTCTGAATTAAGATTTTGTCCTAAACACAAAACACTTTGCTTCTGCTTCTCGCCCTAGCTAAACCGCTGCTTGCTGCTTCTCTTCTCCCCGCAAAGAACTCAAAAATGTGAATGTTATGTTCTGGAACAGGCACAAGTGGTGTGCCATGTAATGTGGCCGCAAATGTTTAACTAAAACGAAAGGAATATCATTTAAATTTGCCACAATTGTTTTTTTCCTTCTAATGAGATGAATTATGAAGTACGCGGTAAGCATCTTTCCTTGTTCCTTCATTTATGAATTTATCCAAAGACATAAAGTTACGCTGAATCAATATAACTTCTACTCGATTTAGAAATATGATCTCATCCTCAGTTAAAAATATGGGGTCTACTAACAATTAAAGGATAAAGCTTTTTATCTAAATATCCATCATAATGAACAACCGCATAATAGCTTGGTAGAGAAAAGGGTAGAGGGAATTCTTTTCGGGTTTTTTCAGAAAAAGAAACCAAAAAGAATAATTTCTGAAAATCATCTGAAATCCGGCAATTACGTTAGGACGAAAAACATCGTCTGGAAAATTATTTTTTAATCTATCTAATCAGAGAAAGATCGAAATTCTGAAATAATTGTTATTTTGACATTAAGAAATGTGAAAAAAAAAGGCCTAACGTCAATTTAAAAAAAAAAAAAATATCTATGCTGAATTCGGGGAAAAAATTGTGTGTAATGTATTCTGCCATCGCAAATGGCATACGTGAAAAGTTTCAAGAAATTCGGTTAAGTAGAAGACCCAAATTAATTTCAAGATTTGAATCAAACAAAGAAACAAAAGAATATACTAAATAAAGCCTCCACTGATTTATTTAGCTTAGTTAAATAAAACCAAAGGAAAGGAGGAAAAGAAAAAGAAACACTTAAATTTACTTGAAAAAGCAAAGGCAGCTGCATTCAGTTATATAGATGATATTTCGTTTTTCGTTTTAAAATGACACACTGGAACTCATAGAACGAAGCTGAAACTTATTCTTTAATTACTAATTTTTTATCTCTTGTCATGTGAACAGCTTTAGTGAATCTCAATTATATAGTATGACGCAAATCGTCTGCATGATTAGCGCAGTAGGAGAAACTGAAGAAGGTTTAAGAAAAATACACTTAAAGAAGTTATTTAGGAATTCAATAATAATAATTCAACTAGCGTAAGATTTTTAAGTATTGTATACTTCTGATAATTAAAATAAGTATGCGTATAGTTACAGCCAGAATCCAAAAACTACATTTTTGTTCTCAGTTAAGTTTTATACATATAAGTGTTTAATTTCGAAGAAGGGATGTAACAACCATATCTCAGTAAACAAACACGAAACTTCGATTTCCCTTTTCATGCAAGAAAAGTTGTTCTTTTTACGTATATGTGCATAGTTTTGAAGCATATTTCCTTAGCTTTTCGTAAAAATCATAGAGCACTATTGAACAAACGGACAAAAGAGAGGATCAGCAGCATCATGGGCCCTTGGGCAAACCAGTGTACCACTCACAGAAACAGCAGGAAACACAGAAATGTTATGCAAATTATAGGACCACAACTCACTGAGATGTAATCCAAATTATATGTAAATGCAAATGCATAGCATGTGGCCGCTATTCTCGTCGAACCCCGGGCAAGTGCCCCACGGACGCATGCGTTAATACGGCCCTGATCAGGATTATTGTTATTTCCTTCTGGAGAAACTTGGTTGCCGAAAGGATTACCTACATGTGAACTTTCATGAGTTTTTCTTTAATGAAACCTCCATTTGCATTTAAGCAGCTGAGGCAGATGTGTCTGTAGTTAAGCCAACGAAACCAGTCTTGCAAAAAATTTACAAATATTACGTTGATTCTTGTTGTTTGACTTTTTCAATTACCATTCTGTTGCTTTTTTAAAGTCCTTCATGAGCGTCTTCTGAAACGCTGCTAAAGATGAATCATTAACTTCACAAGCTCACAGTTTTGTACTAACTATCTCAGGATCAAATCATGCAAGAAGACGTATTTTTTACTTGTACATATCAAGTAGAAGTGTATATCAAGATATCATTGACTGCCGAGCTGTATAAGTTTCACGAGCGTCAGGATTATGAGTCAACTCCCTGAGGCTCATGAAATTTAATTAATGACTCCAGATTGACATTAATAACTCCAGATATGAATTTTTGAAGTAATTATTTTAATCCGAGATTATGTATGTTTTTTTATTATTATTTTTTTAAAGTAATGCCATAATTTAAAAAAATTTAATACACTTCTGAACATTATCAGTTGTACACTTTTAAAAAATAAGCGTTTTGAACAGCCGATAATGTGATTTTTCGTATTACTTCCTACTGATTTAATATTCAGTTCTAGAAGTTAAGCTAAAAACTGAAGAAAACATTAGGCTTAAGAATTCGAATTTCATAAGATACAGCTTTAGAGTACTGACAATGTCATTATCCCAAGTTTTAAGAGGAATGAATAAAAATTTTGAAGAAATGAGAGTTAGTAAAAAAATTTTAACGCTTCCGTTTCATTGTTTCGTACTTAGTAATAAAGTAAATTATTTCATTCTAAAATTACGGTGTTTCGAAGAAGGTTCGATTAAGAAGACCACTTTCGAGGTGAAATAGTTTTACATGACACATAAAATTAAAAAAAAAAAAAAAAAGAAAAGAAAAGAAAAGAAAAGAACTTCGGTATAATTTTAATCTTGATAAAATTTCTTCAGTACGATGGTTACTATCAGGCATACGTTATTTTAATGACAAGTGCTGCCATCTGTCGCACAAAACTGAACCTTTTAGTTTGAATATTTCTACAGAGAGTTTTATCGTAAAATGAACACTCGATTTTTAGCAGAAATTGTAATCAGTATCCAAATTTTAGATAAAAGAACATTCATATGCATTCTTACTATTTCCTTTTACCTAAAGTTAAATTTTTAACGGATTTGTTTATTTTATTTAATTCTTAACCACTAAAAGTACAAATATGAGAAAGAATAAGTATAGATAGTAGTTAAAATGCAAACTCTCTATACTTATAATCCCTTGCCTTAAAATATTTGTTCCAGGAATTTGCAAAATAATTAGGAATTTATAATTAGATATCTAAATTCAATTTTTTCTCCTGGTGTCACATCAAAAGGGAATGTAAAATTTGTTTCAAGCAGCATGAACATGTACAACAACAATTTTAAGTGTAAAGTAAAAATGTTTGAAAATTTAAGCTAAAAAAAAGTTGCAATTAAAAAAAAATCTTAAGGTTTTCAGATTTTAAATTACGTCCAAAGGGGCGTTTTTTAACATTTTGTGCATTTGCTTTATTTATTAAATATCATGTTCTTCGCATTTAAACCATAAAATTCAGCTCAACAGCAATATCGCAAAATAATTGTAAAATGATCATATCTTCAGAATTTCCGATACAGCATCTCCCGCGCTGGATATATACATTCCGTACAGTGTTGCCGTTGCTCGCTTTGAAATCGTTTAGTTTGCTAATCAAAGACTCGTTGAAGTGTTACAAAATATGAAATCGATAATAAAACAAATTTCGAATTTAAATTAGGGCTTCCACATGCTCATATTCTGTGGAAGATTACGTTATTCTAACTTTGATGGCCCTAGGTAGCGTTACTTTATCACAATTCAAGAAGCATACTTAGATTCATGCAGATTTTTCATTACTTAATTTCTTTAAGCATAATACAGGGCGATAATATTTGGTGGCAACATTTTGAAAAGTGAAACAACGCTTATCGTGAATCGACGCAAAACGCCAAAACGGACGTCCTTCTGTGCAAATAGATCTTTTTGAACTAAAAATGTATAATATGGTTTAATGTATGAATTTATTGTTTAATGTACGTCTACAATAGCTGAAGACTTGTGCTGTGGTGAAACGCATAATATGAACTCAGTACGTGAAAGAATTCTTATATATATTGTCGATTGCTGAAGCAAATAGACGCATTCGATTAATTCGATTACTAAAACAGAATATTAGTATTTTTCATATGGTAATGCTGTATACATAAATAGAATAAAATATAAATATTAAAATTATTTTAAATTATATTTTTAGCCAGAGAAACCATCATAACTATCCCTTACACTGAAAAATTTCATAATATACACATGCAAAAATATGATAATAGCGATTTAATTTAAAAATAGCGTAATTTAGCAATCATGTCTGAAATGAAATTTTGAACTTGAATGGCAGGACAACAATAGGGCAAATAGTATTTTAATAAAAATTTAACATACGAAAGTTGAACATTTTAATATAAAAATTTGATCCGTTCCTTTTATGATTTTCGTGTAAAAGATTCATAAAAAAAACAAGGGTGGTGATGAATGTCATTCGTGTTTATTTCTTTTATACGATTTAAAATAGGATGTTTCAATTAGCTTATTTTAGATTCATTTGTTAGAACGACACCACATTTGGTTTATTATGCATTTGGTTACATGCAACTATCAATGCAGCCTTTTTTTCGAAAATATAGTAACTAACTAAATCGAACTTAATTTTAATGACTCATATGCTAGAAGCAAAAGCATATTTTCATGTTTCATGCAAAAGCATATTTGTTCTATTTTTTTAATGTTGAAATCTCCATCTTCTTTTACAGAAACTTATTTAAATAAGCTGATATAAAATTAAATTGATTTTAAGTAACTTGTTTTCATTAACAACAACAAAAAAAAAAAAAAAAAAGGCAAAGAAAGGGAGCTGAACTTTCACAGTACTCCTAAGTAAAGGAAAAGTCCTAAGAAAAAGTCAGACTGACTGCTGGACAACAAAGATAAAAATCTTAGAAATATATATTAAAAGTAAAAATATAGAAACAATAACAAAACAAACAAGCCTAATATATATATATACACATATTTGGGGGGGACAACTGGCGGTCCAAGTCATGCACAGACGTCAATCACTACTAAGATCGAAAACGGTGGTCACTTTATCAAGGCGCCTAATAAGCGGTCCGCCGTTGCATCCTATAAGGTGACGGACATAATACATACATTCCTTTCTCAGGGATTCGAGACCGGTTCACTTTGGTACGGCAGTCAGAGTGACTAACCACTTTCCTCTTTGGGCGTAATTTTTAAAGTATAACTATTATGATCAGCTGAAGCATTTTATTTTTGGAATAAGATTTCTCAGATGGCCTCTTAAATAAATTTGGACACAATTCTAAGTATGCACGTATATATGAAATTTCTAATTTCACTAAACGAAAGGCAGATTTTTCCCGAAATTTGAATCCTTCTCTGGTTAGAAAGGAAAAGAAATTATTTAATGAATTTTTCAAAATATGAATGAAGAAAAGTATACCGTGAGCGATTAAGTCTAGATACCCTCTTTTACGCCATTTACAGATGTATCTATACTGAGTTCTGCAACATGATAGTTAACCATGCAAACATGTGTTACTTTTATTAGATTCATAATTTCGTTAACTTCTACAGTTATTCGGCGTACGCGAGTACGTTAATAATTTCTTTCAATGCTACGTTTAATTCGAGGTATCTGATTGCTAGCCGCTCAGACGGTATAGTGGGTAGGAGAGCCTACTACAGTACGAAGGGCCCGGGTTCGAATCCCGGAGAAGTAATGTATAGTTTGCCGGAGAAGTATAGTGTCTTCGTGACATGGGGACACTCTAAATATATGGCGAGTTGAAAGTACTCTCGTGTTGATTGATGGTGGGGGGAGGCTTTGTCGACCATTCTTCCGTGAAATTTATAAGCAAGACGACAACAACAACATTATTGCTAAATTCTCAGTTAGCAGTGTCGGAATTACCAGGGCACTTTCAGCATGGCATCTACAAAAAAAAATATTCTATCTTCATTAAAGTTAAAACATAAAGTATAACATCATCATCCACTTCAGCTGTTATGTCAGCTAATGATAGATTATTTATTGCGTGAAAGATCTATCGGCAATAACATGTGTAAATGAGATCTTGAAAATTTGAAACTTTATAGCTCAAATTAATGAAATAATCTTTTATACCAAAATACAGTGAAGATTTTTTTAAAGCTCTTCGTTTTCCAAATAAAAGATTTAAAATCTTCTTAGTTTCCTTTAATATATAATAATTTTTAGTTCAAAAGGGCTTTGTCCCTGAAGGACTATTGTTTTCGTTTTGCGATTGTGCGTTGAAAACTTTAAAAGGCTGTATCACTTTTCAGATCGTTGCTACCAAATACTATCGCCCTGTACTATATTTGAAGAAATTACATAATGAAGAATCTGCATAAAAGTATGTATGTTTCTCGCATTGTGATAAAACAACGGTACCTAGAGCCATCCAATTTCGAATGACGTAATCTTACTGCGAATACTACTGCGTCAGCATCTGAAAGCCAAAATTTGAAATTTGAAACTTGTGTCATTATCGATTTCATATTTTGTAAAGCTTTAACAAATTTTTGATTAACAAACTCAACGATTTAAAAGCGAGCAATGGCAGCACTCTACGGAGAGAAAAAAAAAAAAAAAAAAACTTTTTATCTCCAGCGCGCGGGACTGTGTATCGGAAATTCTAAAGATATGTTCATTTTAAAATTATTTTGTGACTTTTCTATTGAACTGAATTGCAAAGAACATGATATTGAATAAATAAAAGTAACTCACGAAACGTTAAAAAAACGCCCCTTTGGACGTAATTTAAAATCTGAAACGTTTCAGATTTTTATTTGATTTATATTTTCACAGAAACTCCTATTTAGACAAAGCGTCATTAAGCCATCCGGTCCCGATAACAGAAGAGTACCAGTTAATTTTAATTAGAATAAAATATGTGGTACAATATTAAAAGCTTATTTTACTTATTTTATTTTTGATAAAGTGTATTCTTAAAGCTTTGAGAACTGAATACTTTTAAAGGAAAGTGTTTAACTGCAAAACAAACAAAAAAGGCGGCTACTGAAACAACCTCAAGAAATCAGAAAGTTAAACGTTATTTCTAAAACAAGAAGCCGATAAAATTTCTTGAAGTTCTTCTGCAGTGTTGTTAACTCTCATGCAGCTTATTCATTTGTTAACGACAGATATGGCAAACATAATATGGCCTTTTCAGAAGTTAAGTACGTTCCTTAAAGCTGAGCTAGAAAACGTCAGCTGATTTTTCGGTTGAGTTCAGTTTAACTGAATATAGAATCAAGACGAGCGCAGTGAGAGGGGGGAGGGTCGTGTGGTATCAGAAAAAGGAGTGCTGTTATTCTAAATTGAAAAGTAGCACTCTCTAGCCGATGAAAGGAAGTAGTCGTTAAAGCTGCTTTATGTAGCCTCAAGCAATTCAGAAATCATGCCTTTTCTTAAAAATCATACTTTGAAGTTCGATGTTAGGATTCACTAGGGAAGAGAGGATTTCCAAATTTTTATTTCTTTTAGAAAGTCTTTAAATTCACATTACAGGGAACCATGTTAGAGAAATTTTCATTCAAATCTTCTGAATAAAGCGTATGATTTGTTTTAAGTAATTAATTAAAAAATAAAAGCCGGCTTCATTAATTAATTTGAAACTAAAATTTTTAGTAAAGCAGCCTTTTAAAGGTATAAAGTGATGCTTAGAAAAAAAGATAGCAGTGCTTATTTAATCTTTGGTAAGCGACTAAATTTACATAGCCATTGCATAACCATCTATCTGATTTAAAAGTAATAAATAACTTTAAAATATGCTAAATTTTGCCGATTTGTTTTCCCGCTAATTTGGAAAAATAAAAACATTCTGGCTTTTGGAAAATGAAAATAAGTAGAATTATCATGTGGATATAAAGAATTTCAAAATAGTCTTATCAAATTACTTTGGCTAATAATATTTCTGAATGGGAAAAAACACCGTAAACCGTATTTACTCGTATATAATTTGTAAATACAGTATTTATTATTTACATCCTAAATTTTTGGCCCAAAGTAGGATACGGTTTATACTAGAGATAATGAATAATTTAAAGTAATTTGATATCATTCATTGTCTTTACAAGTCTGAGAACTATAAAAACCTATGCAATTCATGCAATTTTACTATTCCCGTCAGCGTAAGCTCACTTTGAAAAATATTGCGTCGCCTTCTGATCCATTCCAATGTGTTGGAAATGGAACGTATCTTTGAAACTTTTGGATCCATTTCTATTGGTATTAATTTTAATAAATCCAATCCCAAATCTGAAACAAGTAATGTCCTGATAGCTGCACAGTCGGCATTATCTCCGTAGTACTATACCATTTCTGCATTGTACCACTATTGACGATAAAGACATCGAAGATAAGACCTAAGAGGGTGGTTGATTGATAGACCAGTTAGATGCAATATTTGAATTACCCCTTCCAGCATTCAAAACCATGTCCTCCCTAATTTTCTCTTCCATGCTTTTGGTCGGATGGAAAGTGTCACAAACTAACATTGGATCACCATTACAACAGTGCACTTAAAAGTCAAAATAACACTAACTTCAGCCAATCTTGTAGAGCTCTTTTGGCATCAGTTCTTATTCTTGAGCTTGTACAAATAATTTATGCGGTAGTTTTTCTTCATGCAGGTCTTAACGCTTAAAAATCGGCAGCTGATTTCTAGCAGTGTTGTCACTGCTAGAAATCAGCTGCACATTACGGTATAACACTGCTTTTCCACTGCTGCGGTTCGCATCAGAGCTGAGGAAGCACTCAACAGTACATAGCATTAACCACCACTTTAGAATTTGAGATATAACCCTTGTCTTCTATTGTCATCTCTGAGCAGAATTCTAATATTTTTAATTTTTTTCCAAGTATTTCAGCAGTGCCGTAGCTAAAAGGGGGGGGGCGATACGGTTCCGATCGGCACATTCTTGCAGGTGGCATTTTCAAGTGAAACATTATTTTATAAGAGAAGTTATGTACATCATCGAGGCAGGTGATGAATAACGAAATACCAAAATGTCATATAGAATTAAACTGAGAAGAAAAATAGTTTTTACACAACCTCGGATTCAAAGAAATAAAGACTTGATTCCAACGGCAACATTCTTTTGTTACACCTTCTTTAGTCCACCAGAATTTTTAAATAGTAAATACGAATTTTAAGTAATGATAATCAAGAAGACATTATTAAACAAGAATTTATCATCTTACTCTGTCGTTTTTCTTAACAATGCTCTTGGTCTATTGAGACGTTTAAATATAGTCTATGTATACACATATATAAAGAAGAAAGTCTGTCTTTTTGTTAGCTAATAACTCTGTCATTACTATAGCTATCGTCGCCAAACTTTCTACAATTCTTTTCTGGATCCTGAAAAACGTCGACGTGCACTTTTTTTCAAAAAAAAAAAAAAAAAAAAAAAAGCTAAAATCAGAGGTATTAATTAAACACGCTTAAAACTCTTATTTTGTGCCATTGTTGCTCGAGATCAATCGCTTAAAGTTGCTGGTATTCATCTGGTAACTCTTTGGCTTTCACATAGTCAGTTGTACGTAGCATGTTCAAGAGTAGAAACTGGAAAGAATTTGTACATGTTTCGCCCTTGGTGGTAAAACTCGAAATATTGTAAATCGCACAGCTTTACAATCAAAATACATTTAAATGAAATGTCTTCTTGTAATAAAAATACCTCATAACAGAATTAAACACCCTTACCCTATTTTATTACATCAAACTTCAATATTAGAGAAGGATTACAATAGTATAGTTCTCTCTATTGTTAGATACATTACTCCCAATCCAACTTAACTGGCATCGGGTGCTTCCACTAGTAATAAGATAGATATGGATGCAATCGAAAAGAGTTCTTTTGAAGTGATCATTTTAAAACTGAAGTAAATTAATTATCGGCGCACAGTGTGTTTTGGTTGAGATTTCGAATGAATCTTTTGAATTTAGGGCAATTTTTTTTATTTAACATCTACCGGTTTGATGTTTTGGAAATATTCGGAAACAAAATGAATCATTTGCCCTTCTTTCCTGCTATAGCTTCCATGCGGCGTTCAGGTAGCTGTATCGTCCATTGCTTGAAAATGGGCTACATTTTAAAACTGTGGGGTGCATTCTGCATCCATCATTCTGAAGCAAATATTGTGTTTCCAAAAATGCTATGTCCTACAATAAAATTATGTTGAATTCGGCCATGTCTGTCTACAGGTCTAACATTTCCATCTACACGGCTCATATGCGCAGTTTGGTAATCAACAAGTCATCTACACCGCGAATCATTATACACACACACATACGAGTATATATATGTGTGTAAATATAATGATAATATATATATATATATATATATAAAGGATGTGACAAGTGTGTTTTGTCAATTAGAACATTATCTCTTATCAGTTTAAAAATATATGTTTTCCATCAAGATATATTTAATAAACCAAAGGTCTTTATAAAGCATATCCTTACGGTAAGTTACCTTTTCTCTTCATGCTTAGTGTATCTGTGCATCTAAAAATCCTATAAACGTAATAAAAAATATTTCAGTGCCAAAAAAAAAAAAGAAAAACAAAACAATTTTACTCTTAAAAATTTCGTGCTGTAATCCTCTTTACTGATCGAAAGGAAATTCTCTAAGCGTCATTTTTACCATAAAATATTGCATAGTAGCAAAAGTGAGGGAGGAGGAGAAAGAGGAAGCGAAAGAAAGAACGTGTTGCTATTCTTGCCACGATTTGGGTCACTTTCTTCTGAATGTTTCCCAGCTATTGTCCCTGAAGATACTACCAAATCAAAAAGGAGTGTGAAATCATGTCACTGAAAGTAATACGTAGTTCTTCAAACCTACATTTACTTTAGGGACTTCCTTTTAGATAAAAAGATATTTTCTTATTCCAGAATACAAATATTATGTAGAGTTTTATAAAGATTAGATATTATAGCTCCAAAACTAGTGATTTCTCTAGTTTTGTGAAATGCGGTACTTATAGCAAGAAATTCCGAGGAAAGGAAAGTTTTTGTTAAAATACAATTCTTGTTTTTAATCTCATATTTTATAAAGAATTTCTTTAAAAAAATTATACATGTATTATACAAAGTAGATAAGGCAGCATGTTACAGAGCTTTCGATCTCGTTATCCCGCTTAATACGGAGATCTGACTAAAGGTGAGCAGCGCAGTTGCATTCAGTTGCACCGAGAGGCTAAACAAATTTGATTGATTCCCTTGAGTATGTACTTTGTGACTTCGTTAGTTATTTACTACTGTCTACTTCAAAATGCTTGGAAAATTTATTTTCTGACGACCATTTAGCAATTTTCGGGAAAGCTGAACCTCATCTATAATCACGTACCATTCTTGGGGTCTTTGTTTCCTTTCATGGTGGTTCGAAGGAGGATATTGCTTTGTTCCTGAGAAAAACTGGAACTTCCGACATATTTTGTTCCCAAGCATCTGTTTATCGGTGAATTGTTATGCACCGATGCACCGATTGCTTGTCACCGACCACCTTGGATGACGTACCAACTGGAGCACAACTGGAACCTGGCAATTCTAATGGAAATTTTCTCATGTCTGTCAAAATTGTACTTGCAAAAAATCAGGGTGCTGTTGCATCTGGAAGAGGCTCTGAAAATTTTGGACGAATGAGAATGCGGAAGGTCTTCCCGAAGGAAATATCGAATGAGAAAACAGTGAAGGCAGCTCCAGAGGGAAAGTTAATTAGTTTAATGCAAAAGAGAGAGAATTTTCTCTCTTGTGTTTTTAGCTCTACCAAGAGCAAATCTTTCACTGTTCGCTCTGTTAAGCGTATTCTTATGTCTCTGCGGAGAAATTCAGTAACCAATTGTCGAATTTTTCCACTACCTAATTTAAGAGTAACTTGGTCGGAACGGCTAGGAGAGGCAACAGGGCTGCTTGCCTTGCACAAGAAATTCTCCTTGCAACCCCCCCCCGCCCTCCTAAAAAAATCCTCTGAAAACTTTAACGTCCGACTAACGGACACGAACTTCAGCAGACTTTGTTCATCATCAATTCCTACTTAATCTCTTCTTTTTCCCTTTTTGCCACGAAAACCAAAAAAAAATTATCATATAAACTGTTTGCATCAAGAACTATAATGTGAAATAAATTAAATGTGCTATTTCCTTGCTCTGTGTCAACTCGTTACAACCTTATGAAAATGCTGGTGCATAATATTTCTTCTCTTGAAATTGTCTGAGCTATATTTTGATTAATATTCAATTAATTTGTTACCTAAAAATAAGTTACAGTAAAAATTATACCTTTTCAACCACAATATCTCTTTCGGATTCATGTGTTAAACCTAAGATATTAAGTTCAAAATCTTAACCTAGAACTATTTCGTAATCCAAAACTTAAAAAGTTTTTTTTTTTTTTTTTTTTTTTTTTAATCTGGAACCTTTTTCAAATCATAGAAAGAGAAAACTATGTCAAAATTGTATCCTACGTGAATATTATACTGAAAATTACTGAATATTTTGAATTATTACTGAATATACTGAAAAATACTGAAAATTCACAATATTCTTACAGGTTTCGACAATCGACATGGTTTTCTCTTTCTAGGATTTGAAAAAGGTTCCAAATTAAAAAAAAAAAAAAAAAAAAAAAAAAAAAAACTTTTTAAGTTTTGGATTACGAAATAGTTCTAGGTTAAGATTTTGAACTTAATATCTTAGCTTAAATTTTGAAGTGTGCAACAAATTAATAATGCAGAAAACACTTACGTTTTCGTCTAAAACATTCCTTTCCTTTTATTTTTTTATTTGAGCTATCATATCCAGTGAAAACAAATCTAGCAATTATAACAAATTAGAATTCAAAGTTCTAGAAAAACGTCACATTTTAAATTCAAAGAAACTGTATATTTAAGCGGAGGTTTATATACTTTGAGGAATATTATTATGTGCAGACATGACTGCAATTCAAGCATGCTGATACCACAAGATTTATTCAAAATAAGTATTTAAAGCGTTTTCATAGTACCTTCTATAACTAGAATTTAATTTATTCAATGAAATTAATCTAGAGTTGGTGGTTGCTTGTCCGCAAGATTCATTTTGTCTTCCCTGAAGTTGCATTATAAAATTGATAGTATGTTTAAAAAGCACTAGCTTTCAGATTTCTTCATTACAGCCAGTTATAGATTACAGCCAGTTTTATAACATGGACCATTTCTGATGCTTTCATTTTATTAAACTGAAGTCTCTGTCAGATAGGTAAAAACTAAAATTATGAACCCGTTATTTTTGAAGTGAGTTTTGAGGGAATTAAGTCCATTTACGTGACAAAAATAAATTGTAAAAACCAGCAAAAAATTTGATGAGGCTAAAGGTATATCGTTAGCAATCAAGAATCGAAACTTGAATTTCTTAGGACTCTGATAAAATAATTTAACGATTTTGTAATAAATTTCTGATGCTAGAACAAATAAGTTACTTAAATTATACATTATGTTCTTTTAAAAGTTTAAGAATTAATTCTAAAATGGCAAAGTGCTGCAGAAAATAAATTTATCGCTGTTTAATCGTCTAAGCGTGTACCTTCCTTCTGATACGTGTGATACTTGTACATCTCTTGGTATGCTCACAGAAATTCTTAATAGCTTACGCTTAAAGCATTGTTTCATCCCGCCGTTACGGTCATTTGAAGTTTGCGAATACTGTCAAAATCATGCCTTGTAATCGCTTTACGAATATATATCATGTCCCATGTCTTGAAATTAAAGGTGGAGAAATAAAAGTGTGCGCTGAAAACATCTCGGATTAAACGTCGCGGGGAAAGCATAGTCTTCGAGGAGAAAAGAAAACATGGAGAAAAGTTTGCAGCCCTTTTGCAGTGGTTAGTTCTAGGAAAATATCTCCAGTTACAGCTGACTGTAGTGTATTAATAACTTATTTCAGTTGCACAATAAAAACATTTTTCAGATTTCTTACTTGGTTAGCAACATTTATGAACAACATGCTATAGCAACATTTTTTCATAAATGTGTTCGCAAAAACGAAGGCTAGAGCATCTTGGTATAAAAAATCGTCGTAGAAAAAGTGGTTAAAAAACCCTTTGCAGTTTTAAAATATCTTCATAGAAGGTATCGTGGTAAAAAAACAAAGTACCTGTAAATTATCGCATGATGATAATATCTCAGACATTCGAATGCAAACAAAGAGGTAAGAAGGTTTATCAAAAGTAAATTAAGTTTAGCTAAAGGATGCTCCGTACTTTTCCTAAATCACGAAATACTGTAGAAAGATTTATATGGTAAAGCTCAGTAACTAATTTGATTTTTAATCTCGACTAAGACAACCAGGCGGGTTCTGTTAGTCCAATTATGCAAATAACAACTAATTTTTAGGAAGGTTTAAAAAATGCTCATATTTAAAATTTTAAATTGAATAAATATACGATTTGTGCTAAGAATTTAAATTTACGCAAAATGCAGGATATCAGTTAACAAAAATATCTATTTTAAATTAATTTCTGGAGACCATAGTGCAAACAGCCTAATAAGCATTGACTGAAATTACTTTACGGCCGATTGACTTAAGCTAGCAAAATTGTTAAGGCCGGCTAACTAAATCGCAGAGCTGGGCGAGAGAATAATACTACGGTCAGCGTTACTGCCAAAATTCCTATGTCTAAACTTTCAAAAACTCTGTATTAAGTACTCGTATCTCATCTATATTTTAATGATAGCCAAAGAAAAGAAGAAATGACAGAAGAAAGGTCATAAGAAAATGGATAATTAATGCAAAATTTACTTTTTTTTACGGAAATTAAGAGCTTATTTGTTTTATTTTCTGACGCTTTGTATTACAGCAAACAAAATCCATTAGAGCAGCATTTTGACACTGGATTAACGAACAGAAATCCATGACCTAATATAGAAACAATAACAATAAGTGTGCTAATATAATTGTCATTTTACTCGTTATACGTAATTTAGGAACTTGGAATAAAACTAATTTAATTAAGTATTTTCTCTTGGAGCATATGTCAGCATTTGTGTTTTGATCCGCACTTTATTTTACTTTATTTATTTTTAAGGTATCCGAGTACGTTCTAATCATCAGTTTTGATGAAATTTATTTCATAGCTTATATATTAAACTTTCCAAAATTGCTTTTGTCTCTCCGGTCATTAGAAGAAGAATTACGGCTGTTCTTCTTCTACTCCGTGAACTGGAAGTTTCTCTTTAGAACACCCGGAAGGTGATGTATAAAGGTACACAGACTACTCTAAATAACTTTGTAGAGATATTAGGATTTTTTTTTCATATTCAGTAAAAAATGTCAGAAATGAAAAAAATTTTTACTACTAGACTAGGAACTTGAACCTAGACCTCTCGCGCCGAGTGTGCTACCGTTACACCACGAAGGCATGCAGAAAGGAGAAAGAAAATGAAAATTTTTCATTTTAATATTTTTGATGATGTTCAGAAGATGATTTTGAACTCTTCTATTTGTTATTAAGCGCTCGGGAACAAGATTAGTTTTGCAATTTAATTTTCTTTTCCTTCTATTTGTATTTGCATTACATTAAACCTATTTCTGAAAAACAGGATTTTTACAACTTTTCTCTTACGAAAAAAAAAATTTTAATCTAAGTAATTAATTTAGTAATTTTATAAAACTCTCCACAAATATTCTCTGAAATATTGGGAATTAAATGGAGTAAAAGGTTAGGTTTAAGTACATATCTAAAATATAAAATACAATTTTGTAATGAAAAGAGAGAAATTTCTCGAAAAATAGCTAGGGCATGTACTCAAACAGGTATGTTTGATAGACATTTTACTTTATGACTTACATTTCAGTCCATTTAATTTTTTACACCTTAATGAATATGAATGGCAAAAATAGAAGTAAAATATTGATAAATATTTTTGGGAACATATCTAATAATCCTAAAATTTAAGATATTTTTAACCCATAAAGTAGGAAAAAACGAAAAATTTGATGATATATTTGTCACCTGTTTCTAGCATTTTAAATAGTATTCTGATAAATAAAAACAATAATAGGTTTATTTACAATATTTTCCAAAATTTGGATGTCGAACCTAGTCGGATACTAAAAGGAAACTTATAGTTACTTTTTGATCTTTCTGCAAATGCTGTATACTAAGTTGAAAGGGAATAGAAATGCAATGTTTAATCTCACTTTTCAGGAACAAGCCGATGTGGAATGGAAGTTTGCTCGTTGCAAATTATGGATGAGTTATTTTGAAGATGGTGCAACTGTTCCTCCTCCTCTCAATATCATACCCACCCCTAAAAGCGCCTATTATCTTTTAAGATGGTTTTTCAGAAAGTTCTCTTTAAACTCTAGAAATGCAAGGAAAGAACACCTGAAAACTATTCGGGTAAGTTTTTAATTGAACAGAAGTTCCCAGAATTAGTAATAATCCTTATCGATAAAAACTTATAACTTTTATTAGTTTATAAGAGCCAAGAATAGTTAAGAAATTCGAACACATTAATCCTACTACTTTATAAATTTAAGCAATAATTAGTTTTAGCTAACAATTTATAATTTTTTAAATATAGCTAAATTTAGAAATTAAATATTAAGTTACTGCTGCTTTTAGATACGCGCTAATAATTCTAGATATTTTTAATAATGTTGGTTTTAGAATGAACATGATAGCATCAAGCTCATTAACAAGTATTGTCATTACTGAAATAAACCAAATGTGCAATTAAGTTGATTAGTATCAAAGCAACTGACAAAATAATTCCCTATTTAATCAGAAGCAAGCACATTTGAAATTGGAACATCAAAAGCTTTGAAGGCACAAGCCTGAAAGAGAAAGTAAAATTAACATACAAATTCAGAAAACTGGTGCTTTTCTAAATTGTTGGGGGGGAGATGTGAATAATTTCAAGCTGTAAGATTTAACGACCTAACAAAATTTTTTTATTCGATATAATTAATGATAAAAAATAAATTCAAACTGAAAAATTTTCGAATATAACGCTGACACTTAAAAGAAGTTTCAAATTTAAAGTCTTGAAAAGTTAAAAAAGTGTATTTAAAAATTAGAAAAAATAAAAATTCTAAATTAGATAGAAATTGCAATTTGATCTAAGTATGTAAATTTTGTTTAACTCCTGAAAGAATTTTAAGCTCAAGTACACCAAATTCACTAGTTTAAAAATTAGAAAATTTAACACACAGAATATAAAGTCTTATAAAATGAGCTGTTCAAAATGGCAAAGCTAAATGGTAGATCAAAATTGCTGTAATATTATTTTATATGACGTTAATGCGTAGACTTATGTATTTGTTTAAAAAGGAAAGACATCGTTTTTTAAAACATAGTTTTGCATTTTTTTCACCAGCCCTTTTGCACATGAAGCTTGGAAAACATATTTTCTACACTGCCAAGACACACAGTCCGCGAACTGAGAATAGTAACTGAGAAATATTTAAGTTTCCTTGGAAATTTTTAAAGATATCTTACATTTTTTAGGATCCATAACAGTAGTAAAGGTTTTTCTACATCTGTTTATGTAAAACTTTAAGATTTCATTATTATACGTTGATGTTTTATATCATGAGAGCTATAAGTGTATCGAAGAATCATTTTAATTCAATTCTCAATTTTCAGCAATTCTCATATAGAACGAATCTTGGTGAGATTTTGTCCTACATGAGGACAAAATCTCACCAATTTCATTCTATATGAGACTGAAAGCACACATAAAATAAATCTAAAATAATGCAAAATCAAAATAAAGCAATATATTATTTCAGAAGATTTTCAGATTGTACGACAGTGAAAATTGGAAAAAATCAATTAATCTGTTTAATCGTATAAAGCACTGAATTAAAAAAAATTGAAAACTGATGTATGTGCAGATGAATGAGCCATAATCACAAATGAAAGTATAACAATCTGTTATCAATCTTGAATTTCTCAAGTTCCTTCCGAAAATTCTCCGAATAAAATTTCTATTAATGAAGTTACATTTCATAGAATTTAGACTCATATTTCATATTTTTCACACTCTGTTAGAGTTTATATTCGTGATTAACACGCTTCACATGTCCATTCCGCCATCAATTAGAAACCTGCCAAGCTATCGTCTTAGTGGGTATGATACTACATCCAGGGACGGTACTAGACTTTTTTCCGCCCGGTGCAAACGCTGCAAATTCAAAATTCTGCCGTCCGATTCTTTTCTAAATTCTAACAAATTTGCCGCTCCTAAATTCTACCACCCGATGCGGCTGCATCGATTATACGTGCTCTGGCGCCAGCCCTGACTACATCGTTAATAATTTGATCCACGAGAGTATAAAATACACTCTGGATATAGCTGGATTCTCAAGATTACACTTGCTTGTGCGCCTATGAAATTATACATAATTTGTGCTATATTTAATATTTGTCTGAGGAAAACAAAGCGAATCGCAGACGTGCAAGTTGAATATGTTTTAGGTATGGTGTTTTTAGAGAGTATGATTAAGTTAGATCAAGGTCATAAAATTATAGATCATCTCCTTATAATTAGGAGAGAAACGTCACTAAATGCTATGATCAGGCAATTAGGGATACCTGAAATTTTTTAACACTCTCTGCTGGTAAAACGATTTTGCTAGAATAATTTTAATACAATATTTAAGTAAATTCAATTTGAGCGAAACAATTTCGATTGAACAGACGTTACATTTAGATGACGCAGAAAAATCGAAATTAAATCGAGATCCAGAATCTGTACACGGTACTTCGATTAAAAAGCAAATAAATTAATGTTACTTTTAGAGCAGGAAAAGAGTGTTTTTGATGAATATTTAGTTGAAAACGATTATGAACAGTGGCGACTCTTAATAAGCACAGTGGAACTGCAATACCCCCATTCCACTTATTATTGTTTTTAATATTTAAATTAAAAATGTCTGTCTTTTAGTCTTTAATTCTTTCTTTATACTTTTACAATACATAATCCTTAAGCTTAATGTCAGTAGCCATCCCCCAATAGTGGTTCTCCCCATGTGTAACGTGTATACGAGCCAGTCTCCCTTAGAAAGTCCTCCACGAAGACATCCCTTCCCTTAGGCAGGTAGCCCTAGTGTGCATTTGATTAATAATGGCCTCGAGAAATAATATCGAGTAATGAAAAGCCAATCAATATCCAAAATATAGTTCAAGGAAAACATTTTAATTAAACAAATTATGATTTTTTGCAGGAACTAGAATATATAATTATAAACAGGCAATTAAAAGTAAAATTTTTATGCATTTCTGCTTACATAGAAATAAAACATTTATTTATTAAAGAGCTTTTAAATTATATGTATACACATACATAGAATTCAAGAAATTAGAGTAAAACCATGTCATTTCTCAAATTAAAAGTTTGACCTTGTTGCTTAATTTAAAAATTTATATTCGCATAATATATTTCAAAATTGAATTCGGATCTGTGATTGATTTAGGCTTCTGCTAAGCTAATTATTTTTGCTACTTCTACCTTTAAATACATACTCGTATATTTAATGCAATGGAAAATAATCTATTATGTTGCAGATTAATTTTACGATATCGAAATGTTAGTTCGCTGACTGTATTCTTATTCATCTAATGACATAATTGCTTTATAAAAGTTGTCATAACGTATCTAAGTTGCTTACAACAAACCTTAAGCTACTAATATTAGTTTCACAAACACGCAAAACTTAATATTTGTTTGGCTCAATTTCGAATTCAAGCTTATTGCAGTTTGAGAAGCGCAGGTCTGTGGGAGCAAAAGACACATTGTTATTCTTGTTTATTAGTAGTGAATATCTCTTGTTTGTGACATTAAAATATTTTAATAAATTTATAAAAATGTTTACATTTTGTGTTTAATAAATTAAATATTGCATTAATTTGTACATTCTTAGGCTAACAATTTCTCGCATTTTACAGAGACGTGAAAAGCAAGCATGCGAAAGAGATTTTCAATACCAAGTGAGTGTTAATTTGTTTCTTGCTAATTATTGAAGATGTGAACTCAGTAACTATAAGTACCAGTGCATATTATGTGGGGGATTTTTCTCTTTTATATCTCATTACGGGATTTAAATGATTTGTTAAAAAGCATAGACGTCCATGTTAATTAATTATAGGCGTAAATGTTAATTAATCTCATTCCATTGCATTGTAGGAAAAACTATTAAATTTCCTTGGTTTATTTATTTTTATATTCCATATATACAGGGCGTCCCTAAATTTGCTGCTTAAAATTGAATACACAGGTTAAAAACTCAATAAAGATAAAGAATATCGCAATTGTACGACAGTGAAAATTGGAAAAAATCAATTAATCTGTTTAATCGTATAAAGCACTGAATTAAAAAAAATTGAAAACTGATGTATGTGCAGATGAATGAGCCATAATCACAAATGAAAGTATAACAATCTGTTATCAATCTTGAATTTCTCAAGTTCCTTCCGAAAATTCTCCGAATAAAATTTCTATTAATGAAGTTACATTTCATAGAATTTAGACTCATATTTCATATTTTTCACACTCTGTTAGAGTTTATATTCGTGATTAACACGCTTCACATGTCCATTCCGCCATCAATTAGAAACCTGCCAAGCTATCGTCTTAGTGGGTATGATACTACATCCAGGGACGGTACTAGACTTTTTTCCGCCCGGTGCAAACGCTGCAAATTCAAAATTCTGCCGTCCGATTCTTTTCTAAATTCTAACAAATTTGCCGCTCCTAAATTCTACCACCCGATGCGGCTGCATCGATTATACGTGCTCTGGCGCCAGCCCTGACTACATCATGAGAATCCAGCAAGATCTGCATTAAATTATGGTAATGCGCAGATGCAAGCACATTTCGATGCCTTCAGAACGAATGCAACCTTTTTTACGAAGAAAACAAATTCCTTTGTAGCAACTCAACTTCCCTGCAATTTCTTCGGTACCTATAAAAGGTATTAAAAACTTCGATTATGAAGGCAACCTGCTCACCCTTTCCTTATCAACTTAAGAAGTTTCAAAAAATTCGACAAATTTAATCTTTCAGTATTGGACTTTTCTGCGTTCAAAGAGGAGCAACGGAAGGGAAACGAAAACGAGCTCGTAAAGAACAATAGAACGTATCATTTGAGGTAGTAATTCGGAGGGGAAATTAATACTAGTTCTATGAGGAACGTTTTGAGACCAACGGGAGATGGTTCCTGAAAACGAGCAATATATGAATTACAGCGAGTCCACTGTACAAAGGTAATTAGGCGAAGCAGGGTAATATTATCTGAAAAGAGCTCTTTGGTTTCGCGATCAGTGTAATTTAATAATTAATAATGAGATTAAAAGTTCCTTTCTTTAATTCTTACAAAACAATAAAGGAAAAAACCATGTCTATGTAATCAAATCATTAATCAGCGTACGTACTTATGGCTATTGTATCGAAGCACTGTTAAATGACAGAAATGTAAAAATATGCTGACATGTATATTTTTCTTGTATCTACAAAACGAACAGGCACTCTGAAATATCATCTTAATACACATTTTTTTAGAATTGCGAAGTATATAAATTCCAACTCAGCTTCACATAGTTGTCTGTTTATATTTTTTCATTTGCTCCATTGGTTTTAAGCTAAACTGACTAATATTTACGTTGGATGCCAGGCTCTTTAGATAAATAAAGATATAGATAAATAAAGCAATCGAAAGCCGGAAAGGATTTGGTTTCCCTCTGCATTTATTGTTTTATTCGTGAAGCATTATAGTGCAAATTAAACGTCTTGGGTGTAACGAAACAAAACACAACTAAGCCATGATTCATGTGTTATTCATCTTTTTCTGCTTGTTTGTCATTGATGTTAATTTTGACCTGGCTGGTAGTTCTGTTCAATTTTCAAGAGTCACCCAGTTTTTTTTTTCTTTCTATACTGGTAATATCTTGAGGTATATCTCGAGTAATACCAAAAATAAGAAAACGTTCAAATCATTAAATTTATAATATTTGGAAATTTATTTTTTGGAAGAAGAGAAAGGGAGATATATGTTAACGAGTTGAATTTGAAGAATTATTCAAAGCACTTTTTGCGTTATAATGCGAAATTAATCACATGAAAAACTTTCAGTATTTTAATAAATTTAAATATCACAGTTTAATGAATATCTGCATTAAAATAGCGGAATCTGGCCCAAAAATAACAGTCTGCAGGTCACAGTATATTCAAATTTCGTCTTCGAAAAATATTTCATGTTTTAATAAAATTTAGGCAGATAAAGGAAACCTGTAACACAGACGTTCTTATAATTATGGATAACTGTAAGTTCTCCAGTCATGCGTACGTTATGATTAATTTATTATTTAACATATTAAATGCAAGAAAGTTATTTTTTACAAACCTCCGTCGGTAGAAATTTTACTGTGTCCTTAAGAGGGAAGACTGCATCTATTTTTGCCTCCTAACGCATTAAAGTTTATGTAGATGTTCGGATTAACTAACACATAAGTTTTAAAATAATTTAACAACTGAATTATATATAAATGGTACTAGAAGCAGTATTTGTATTTTACATGAATTGAACCTCAGAATGAAATAATCCTTGCACTTTGTTAAATAATAATTTCATAAAATTTTTAAGGACGTAAATGTCTTGTCTTCTTTCGTCTCACCCTTTTCCCCCTCCTGCAGAGATTTCTGGATCAATATAAATAAATGTATAATAAATATTTTCATCCAATATAAAAGATTAAAATTTAATTTTAAACAATCACTTCTTTTCATTACATTTATGCTCATTCCGCAGCATCTAAAATGCGTCTTTATTCACACACAATACAATTTATGATAAGAATGAAACGTAATATGAATTTGCTGAGAAGAATATTACATTGAATATTTTCTTGTCAATTTTCATAAATTGTTTCGTTTGTATTCATTCGCCACTCTACCTGAATACGTACACACTTAAATTCAATCGAACATTTTCATCTTTTATTTCAAATCATTTCAGTTGTGGAGAAAATCTTCAATGAACACATGACATCGGTTTTATTTTATTTCGGGAAAAAAAGTGTGAATTTACTTCTTTCAGTATGGGAACAGAATATTTAATATTCTTTCTGCTGAAAAATGGGAAAATGCTTTTTAGTTTCAGATGTGCAGCGAAAGAAAAATCATATAAATTGAATACGGAAAAAAGCTCCTCTGAGGGCAGAGTGAAGCATAAAATTATTTTCAAACTATTCTCTCCCTTCTCAATTTATAGAGCTATAGGAAACCTATTTTCAAAGAAAAAAGCTTCCTCAATAAAACTTAGCGTAGCTTGTAAAATTATTAGTATTTTTTGGAAGTATGCTCAAAATTCTTCTTCCCCTACGAAAATTCTTCTTCCCCTCCCCCTCCAATTTAAATATTACACTACAGCTTTTCACTGTAACGTAAAATTTCGACAATTAGCGAGATTAATAAATCAGAAAATTAGTTTTAAGCGTTATTTAAAATACCCGAAAAATCCACCTCCTGTGATCTAGAAAGCAGGAATATAAACATACAGCATTTTCAAACTAAAATTTAATATAACTTGAAATTAATGTAATTACATAATAGTCACTAAAAAACCAACACTTTTATCTAATTAGTTTTTGTTTGGCTTTGTTAAATATGTATTTATATTGCACGATTATTTATGTAATCTACTTCGTGTATTTAATCTTCATGAAATTTTACATACCAGTTTATTAACTTCTGTTGTCCGAAACATTACATACATTGCTCTCGTATTTATATAATTCAAAGCTTTGGGGTCATTGTTTGTATATTTAAAATGTACGAAATTTTGCATATAAGTATTTTAAATAACATTTTTTGCTTTCGCATACTTAGACTATCATGCGGAACTTGGTAAGGCGTTACGTGACGGAAGAGCAAAGGAAAGCGGATAATCAGGGAGTGACAGAAGATGATGTCAATGAGATAAAACAAGACATATCCTCTTTCCGATACGAGCTCACTGAAATCCTTAGGAGCAGTGGATTCAATACATCAGCATCCAAGGGACAAACACAAAGTATGGAAAAGCTTCTTTTAAGTCCACTTTTCTCCCCGTGAGCTTCTTGTTATATGAGGGCGGTAAAAACAAAATAAGTGATGCCGGGAAATCACGACCATGACGAATCGTTCGGGATTATTTCAGGGCAATGAACCGTTGCGTAATAGTGTGTATAAGAATATTCATTTTATGCTAAAAATTCAGTTTTACTGAAATGTGATAATAAATTGAATAAAAATGGCATAAAAATAGTGATAAAAATATCACAATTTAAAATTGGGTAACTACATATGAAGTCGTGCGCAAGAACTGTATATACTACATAAAAATCATTGTGTGTCGTGACCAATTAGTTTTTAAAAGGTCATTTTAGCAACAAAAATTTCTCATCTTTTGTATCTTCAATCTAGGAATTAATTCTAGTTAATTTTTTTGACTGCTCATTCTGTTTATTAAGGTAAGCTCAAGATTTTTTAAAAATATAGCATGCGAGAAATGACATATGCTTTGCAAAGTTACTATAATTTTATCTCACAATGCCATCACATACATGAAACTCTTTCTCGGAATAATGAAATACATATTAATTATAAATTTAACTATATTAAGAAAATTCTCTGGCCGATTTCCGTTAATCGTGTCTAAAAACGCATTTTCTGCACTTGAAGACTAACATTTCAGTATTACCGTTGTTTCAGAATGCATATTGTGAGGAATATCAATTTTTCTATTATGTCAATACAAACAGAACTGTATTATATACAGTGTGGCCAGAAAGTTCCTTTACACCTTATAATGTATATCTTCCGCTTTCCTAGCGTGCCTTCGCGGTGTAGTGGTTCTGCACTCTGCGCCTGTACTCCAGAGGTCCGTGATTCAGTTCCCGGCGAAGGCGTTGTTAATTTTTCAATCTCTCTTGCTTCTAAAAAATTCTAATGTCTCTACAGTGGCGCCCGAACTAAAAGGGTGTCGGATGAGGATTCTCCACACCCAGGATTTGGCGATTGGGTCCCCTAAACCCCAGTCGCCCTTTAAAAGGGGGAATATATAAGGTATCTCTCCCGCTTTCCTAGCGTGCCTTTCGTGGTGTAGTGATTCTGCACTCTGGTCCGATATTCCAGAGGTCCGTGGTTCGATTTCCTGCGAAGGCGGTTGATAATTTTTCATCTCTACAGCCTCCAACAAAAATACCTAATGTCTCTACAATCTGAGCTAAATGCGTGAAACAGTGTAAAGTGGTAAGGTATTTAAGATTTGAATCTCCCATTCTGACTACTGATACGGCAACAGTGATTCTTACGTGAATTTCAACGTGATTGCTACATAACTGCCCGAGGAGGAGAATAAAGTCTGTGCTTTGAACAGTTCATTGTCTGTGTGCTCGGTGATGAACAATGCCAGATACCAGCGCCTTCAGTTTAGAGGAGCACTTAGTGACAATCATCTAAATACATGGACGGAAGCCCAACGACGAAAATATGACACAGTTAATGGATAGGTTTTGAGAACGGATCGGCAAGAAGCCACCATGTCGTACTTTGATAGCACGGGAGCAGAAACCTTTGGACGGGGAACACCTTTTGGGTCCGAACTTTCTTTGATGCTTCTGTGACCCAAATTACTTATCTGGCTTCTTCCACAGCTGCAGAATTTTTGCATCCACTAGACGGTTGTTTACCAATACAGTGAGCGCTGAACACTGGTAGTTCGGTCCGAGGTTCGAATCATGGGCGTTTTCGTGGTTTTCCCCATGTGTAATACGAGCCAGTTTCCCTTAGAAAGTCCTCCACGAAGGCATCCCTCCCCTTAGGCAGATAGCCCTAGTGTGCTTTGCCATAATTAAGTAAACTAAACCAATACAGTGAAGCTCCCGCTCATTTCACACTTGCTATTTGTCTGAATGTATTGTTCCTTAGCCGGTGACTAAGACGTGTGTCCCCAATTCACTAGCATCCTTGGTCGCCTCAAAATCCGGATATTATGACACCAGACAATGTGGGGAATCATCAAATCAAGCCTTCGAGCATGTGACACCGCAGCTGTTAAAGCAGATGAGAAGGAGGACATTCAGGCGTATCATGTTACGCAGGGATAATGGTGGTGCACATTTGGACGTTTTGGACGAATAACTGTAAATGATATTTGAGTTACAACGAAATAATTAAGAGACTTTCTGGCCACCCTGTAGTTATTATCGAGAGTTATGATTATTATATTACCCATTACTTCTAGGGAGCTTCACTATGTGTTACATAAAACAGTCTTTTTTTTTCTTCGTGCGAGAAGTTGTATATTTTCCTTTAAGATTTAGTCATGTCAAAAGCGCAATAATTAACCATTTTGTTCAGACTCAGTTTACAAAACTAATCAAAATTTCTTGAAATTGTAATTACCCAGTTAAGAGAAATCTTGCATACAAGCAAGAAAATCACATTTTTAGCAAAATTTAATCGAAAAGGAAATTACCTTGGAATTTTTTATACGCTTTACTTTCATAAAATTAATATAAACATATAGATAGTTATGCTAATAACTTAATTTTTGATATAAAATTGTATACAGAAGCATTTGAGAAAAGGATTCAAATATGACAGCAACTGTTGTTGTTACAAACTGCTGCCCATGCACAGCGCTGTATATTCTTAGGTGAGTACAAATACTACCACCACTTTACTTTCCGAGAAAGTTAGAACTTGGCTCAGTCGTGTCTTGCAGTCGCAAGAGGAATAACAGCTGCGTGGAGCGTGGAACAATGTATTTTGATCACATTTTTGATTTAAGGAAATGTCTAGTTGTCTGAAATTTGGCAGATATAGTATGGGAAAAAGTATCTCATTAGGATCCACGTGTTTGAGCGGTTAATTGCTTCAGTGACGGACAATGCGTGGGGAACATCCGTCACCCCGGCCAAGCATTGATCGTATGAATGTGATTGATTATTCTTGAGAACATCTGCATTACTATCGAAGAACTCGCATTGATGCTTTCAGTCAGTGTAGGTGGTGTAGAAACCATAGTGGGAAAACATATGGTATTTGCACTACGGCAAGATGTAGAAGAGAGCAAATTGATGCGCATGCAAACCACCAGTTCTTTCTTTGGAGGTCTGAAGATAAAGAGGATGCATGTTAGAAATCGATACTGACCATTAATGAAACGTGGGTTTACTACTTTAATCCCAAGATACAGGTCTATCCACTAGAAAAGTATGCAGTTTATGGATAACGACACTGTCAAAGTTAGTTCTCAGGAGTGGATTAAACACAACTAAAAACTTCAATGAAAAAGACATGAAAATGTATCCAGAACTTTAGAAGGAAATGTAATACTTTTGGAATAAAGTACATTGAAGTGTGACATGTTCACCTCTTTCATTCAAAAGTTTTGGTTAAAAAAATCTGAAAGCTTTCAGATTTTATATTGCGCCCAGAGGGGCATTTTTTTCATTTGCACACATATACACTTTCCGAGTGCCGTTCTGAGAGTATTTAGGCTAGCGCCCTGTTGAGCTAAAAATATTTAAAAACGGCATATATTTAGAATTTCCGATAGACAGTCTCCTTGCTGAAGATAAAAACGTTTTATTCCGTACAATGATGCCACTGCTCGCTTTGAAATCGTTTAGTTTTTGAATCAAATAATCGTTAAAGGTTTAACAAAATATGAAATAGATAATAAAACAAATTCGAAATTTCAAGTGCCCATATTAGCATGGAAGATTATGTTATTCAAAATTTGATGGTTCTAGATACCGTTAGTTTTTCGCAACGCCAGAAACATGCATACATCCATGAGACTCTTCATTATTTAATTTATTTAAATATCGTGCAAGTCTATAACATTTGATAACAACAATTTGAAAAGTGAAACGGACATTTATACTGAGCCGACGCAAAATGCCGTTTGGACTAATATCCCCTCTGGGCTAACGCTCGTTCGGTTTGAAAAAAATATCAATCCTGGTATTATTTAAATCCCCTTGTATATACAATTTAGAGGATCAAAGTGAGGAATTTACTGAAACACAAACATAGGCAAATGAGCTGGCTTTTAAATGGAAAAAGCTCAAAACTATGTTACCATAACAGAAGCTCAGAATAAATGTTTAGATAGGGTTTGTTTTAAAATATTTACAAAAATCAACTACTACTATAAAAGCATATAACAAATTTTGGATTATTAAATATTATTTGAACCTAACCCCTGGAATACGTATTATTTTAAGAAATACCTCTGAAATATTTGAGATCGCAGAAGTTCAAGTGCATACACATGATATGACAATAAAATTTGTTGAATAAGTTCATAAACGACAAAAATGTAACCTAAATCAGGAAAAAGGTTTCATATTCCTTCGAAATAATTTCCGTCATTTTCAGTGAATTTTTGACATCAAATGTACAGTACCTGAAAATTGCGGGAATAGTTCTCTCGGGATATCGCATACAGAAACTCTTTATATGAGTTAATGTCAGGAATGTCCGAAAATCATACTCATTTTAGAACTTGTTAAAGGTTAGGGAACAGAAAAAATTTCTAGACGTTAGAGAAGGAATCAAATACTGGCATCCGTGTTTTCTTAACATACACGACAGATCCTTTGCAATAAATGTATTATAGCCTTGTACATTTGGTATTCATTGTTATCCTTTCTGAGTAATAGCTTCACCTTTTTCAGTTTTTTAATCATTAAAAGAAAAGACATAATCCAACCACTTTGAGAAAACTCTTCCAATGGAGTTCCATTCATCTAGGAAACGTGAAATGCGGTACGTCACTACGAGAAGCCATAAGCGTCTTGTTTGATCATGTTATGAAATTTTTTCGCAGATTTGCCAAACTTAAAAGAGAACTGTAAATTAATATGCTGCTTTTTTACAGCAATTGCTACACCTTTACATATTAGAGTATTTCTAATAGAAATCCATAATACTTATTACTGCCACTCTCAGACTTGTTTAAATGGGTTTTGGAGTGACTTTCCTATGCTTTCGCAGTCCACGCACAACCACATTTATGTTTCCAGTGACGTCATTTCCTGTGACATACTCACTACTACATTTGTGTTTCCAGTGACGTCATTTCCTGTGACATATATATATACAATACGAATAGTGCAGGGTTCAGAAGAATGCATGACAAATATTGGTTAGAGAGTAAAATAGCATTGGAAAAAATTCCTGCAATTTAGTACCTTGTTTTTCATAAATTCCATTTCAGTAAGTTTGATCCTAAAACTGATCTACATAACATATAATAAAATTCAAATATATTACTGACTCGAAATTACACCCAGTAGATTGTGTAAAAAGGGCGGAGCTTATTAATGTGTGCATATTTTCTGTGATGCATGTATGAAAATGATCCTTAAAGCAAATTCATTATTTACAAACAATCAATTAACTGAATTCGCAGAATACACAATATACCAACATCAAGCAATCTAACGAAATTTACGGCTGCTTTAAGTTGAAATAAGAGATAAATCACTCACTGAATTTAAATGCCAAAAGGTTATGTTTTATTAATTTTGTGTATGTAACGGAATACAATGTATTAGTCATATATCTGCTGGAATATTTTTACTGTTGATTTAATAGATGGGTGAAATTTATAATGTTTCCCAATTGCATGTGTAGACTTTGTTCAGTGTTCGAAACGTGTTTCTTAAAGGCTACTTATTATATCGCTTATCAGAATTTTTATTAATTATATATGATTTTATGACATTTACAAAAGCCTCCTTTCGCAGGTGCTGGTGGGAAAAAAGGCCGACAAAAGGAACGTCGTCTTATGAAGGGATTCGACATCGGTTTAGTTGAAAGTTCTATCCAGACAACACCTGAAGTAAGTGTAGACGAAACTGGAACAGGACGATCCCCTCCTGGTCCCAAGCTAGCTAGAATAGCTAAACTTGCCACACGAAAAGCAAAGCGGGGTAAATGGAGCCATCTAGTAGAGGCCACAAAACACGCTAGGGCTGCATTCTCTCGAAGTCGTAGCGATGAGTCTCTCAGCAGTCAAGGCAGTTCGGAACACCCCAGTCGTATGGAATGTTCAAGCCGCAATGGCTCGAGCAGTAGTAGTGGCGGTGGCCCTGATAATATAGCAGAACCCCGACCAGCTAAAAGTCTTGTTGACCTTCCTGTTATCAAACGTTCTATTTTCGCAAGAAAATTCGCCATTAGCACATCAAAACTGAGACTTGCTTTTATGGACTCAGATAAGTCTTCGTCTCTTGAAAGTCATCCTGGTGGATGTTCTAAGAATAAAGTAGGTGATAGCAGCGCAGATAGGGGTCAAGCTCAAAGGACCGTGAGTGCACCTTTCAGCCAATGGCTGGGAGCAAAAAGCACATCCATGGATCATTTAGGCAAAGGTATCTCGTCTGCTGTCAGTCACCATCACCATCATCATCATCATCAAAGTTTGTCTCCCGCCAGGAGTTTGTCTCCAATACCTAGTTGTGCAAGTTCTAATGTGCCTACTCCAAGAAGTTCCATCACAGGACAACATGATGCGTGTTCTACCATGGATGTAAATTCACAAAAAGGATCCATACCCGGAAGTCCGGCTACTGGAGCTGATTTACAAGAACAGCATCAACAAACTACAAATTCATCATCGTCCAAGGTTTTTGTGCCAGGAAGTTTCGGAATAGAAACTGTAAATTATCCACCAACCGCTGGCTGGATATGAACGGCGTTACGAAGTCCATGACAATTGGTGCTTTGACTCTCTTAACATGTTAAAGTAATGCGAACTTGGTTCACGCATACAAATGACAGGGTGCTCATCTAAAACAGATCACCCTAATTAAGTTTCCTAGTCTAAAATATTAAGCAACACTACGCTATATTTTGACAGAAAAAAGAAATATATATATATACATATACATAACATTATTGCGCAGCTATGCTATTTTAAATTCAATAAGCATTTTAATATTAGTTCTTCATAGTTTTAAAAGGCGTAATTTTCTATTATATTTCAGATTTATCAAACAAATACCAAATTTGAATTAAAGGTAACTTCTGATGTTGTATTATTTATTTACTTTTTAGAATTTCAATCTTCACACCATTTATCTGCTTTTGATTTGGTAATCATAAATTTGTTGGGGTTTTTTAAAATTATGCAAATATATTGCTAAATATTTCACTTTTAACTACAATAATTTAGATTTACCACCCTTAATTCAATATGGCATTTATATTAAATGACATGTATTGAAACTGTGTGTGTTTGTTTCCCGATAAACTGCTCTTTCAATAAAACTACAAACAAGAGTCTTTCTTCATTTAAAGAAACATTCAAATCCTAAATTGAAATTATTATTTCTTCTGAGCATCCAATACTTTTGATATTGTTAGCAATTAATTAGTTCCTTTATTAAAAACACATTCCGTCAAAACATTAATTGTTAAATACTTGCTTTATTCAGAAACATTACCGTCAACATTACTGCTCAAAAACTTACAGTTCAAAATATTATCGTTCTGAAAATAACTGTTGTTGCCAATCGAGAAAATACATTTTAAATAAAATTAATACTCTGCGTTTACATTCGGGCATCCTGACTTAGTTACGACCTCGGAATATTAAGAACTTATATTTAAAAAATTAAATCTTTAATATTAATGTTTATAGTTCGAAAGTCTTTAACTGTCATATAGATTCACCGTCGTTTTCTATTCTTTTTCCGTGTCCTAGTTTTAGTAATATGCGGCGTGTTGTTATCGTTATCCCCAGTAACACTAATGTCATCACCATCATCATCGTCTTCTTCTGATTCAGCTTGACACTGCCATGACTTTAATTGGCTCACATGAGCTGTTGTACTAAAGAAATGTCCTTTCACCTCTTCTAATCGAGTCACTCTATAGGTATCACTTGGTAAAACTTCTGTAACTACCAAAGGTCCTCGATACTTTTGTTGTGTTTTGGTTGATTTTCCAGTTGATTTAGGTACTCTTCTCATAACTACTATTTCTCCTCGTTCGAATGTTAAAGAATTGCTTTTCTTCTTGTCATAATTTGCTTTCATTTTCATCTGAATATCTTCAATTCTCTTTCTAGCTTCATTCTGTAAGATTACTGGATTCTCCCATTCATTTGCGTCTTCATCTGTAATCATCCTCATCAATCCGTCGTTAAATTTTGGTGAATAACCGTGAAGCATTTCGAAAGGAGTTTTATTTGTAGTCTTATTTATCATACTGTTTAGATTTCTTTCGCATTCCTTAATCTTTTTCTCCCAGTCTCTCTGATTCGGATTTTTCATACTCGTTTTAATCGTAGCCAAAATTGTTCGATTTGCTCTTTCCACCATTCCATTACCACTTGGATGCTGAGTTGAATTGAGTGTATGACTGATTCCATTATTTTGACAGTACTCTCGAAATTCCTTCGCTGTGAAACATGTTCCCCTATCGCTGATAATTTTTTCTGGTAACCCAAAATCATCTACAAAACGCTTCAATGCAACTAAAACATACTTGGTTGCAGCACTTTTCATATGATATAAGCGTGTAAATCTCGTAAAATTATCAATTATTACAAATAATTCTCTATTTCCTCTTGAACTTTTTACGAATGGTCCTAAATGATCTATATGTATAATTGCAAAAGGTCTTCTACCAGGTCTAATTGGATGCAGTACTCCTTGTTTCTTACCGCTAGGCATTTTATTTACTAGACATTCGAAACACATCGAAATGTGACGCATAACATATTGTTTCATTCCTTTAAACCAGTATGATTCCTTGATTTTGGCAACAGTTCTGTCTGCTGTCCTGTTTCTGTCCCAAAGTTGTTTCTGTTTCTGTCCCAAAAGATTGCTGTTTCTGTCCCAAAAGATCGTGAAATTTTACTACAATACCTTTTCTCATCGATTTAGGTATGACATATAACAATTTCTCCTTTTCCTGATCTTTCACTTTACGAAACAATCGATTATTCTTCAAGACGTAATTTTCAGTTACATATTTCTCTGCATTCGTTCTATCATTTATCTTTTTCTTTAAAATGTCTATTAATTTGCGTAATTCTGGATCTGAATGCTGATTCATAAGAATTTGTTCATCTATCGTTAGCGTTAAACAAACTTCCAAGTTGTTTTCAATTATAGAGTCTAAAGTTTCTTCTGGCTGATCAACTGGCGATCGGCTCAATGCATCTATGTGACTCATTCTTTTGCCTTGCCTGTGCTTTATTTCAAGATTGTATTCCTGGATCAGATTACTCCACCTTGCTATCTGAGGATTTGAAGTTTTCTTCGCGTTTAAATAAACTAAAGCTTGGCAGTCTGTAATTACCGTAAATCGGATCCCAATTAAAAATTGTCGAAGTCGTGTCAAAGTCCAAACTATAGCCATCAATTCTAATTTGCTTGAATGATAATTCTTTTCTGTTTCTGTTGTTCCTTTACTTACACAATAAACTAAATGCCACTTTCTATCTTCACCTTTTTGCAACAGCATTCCTGCCAGTCCTTTGTTACTCGCGTCTGTGTGCACTTCAGTCTCTGCTTCGGGATTATATAATGCTAGTATTGGTTTAGTTAAATGATCCTTTAAAGTACTGAATGCTTCTTGCTGATCTTCGTTCCAACGAAATGTTTCATCCTTCCTCGTCAGTCTCGTTAGCGGCTCAACTTTCTCTGCGTATTTCGGTACAAACCTTCTAAAGAAACTTGTAAGACCTAAAAATTGTTTAACTTCATGTTCATTGGTTGGTTTAGGAAAGTTTAATATGGCTCGTACTTTTCTTGGTCCAGGTTGCATACCATTTGATTTTATTAGAAATCCCAAATACTCAACTTCATCTTTTCCAAATTCGCATTTTGTCAGTTTCAATGTCAGCATTGCTTCTCTCAATCTATCAAACACTTTCCTAAGTTTTTCCATCATTTCTTCCCAAGATTTAGCCGGAATTAATATGTCGTCCAAATAGCACAAAATTTCTTTATTAAGCAATGGACCTAAAACTTGATTCATAAGTCTCTGAAATTCTGCAGGTGCATTAGCTAACCCAAAGATCATACGTTCAAATTGACCAGTATCATCTCGAGTGATGAAAGCTGTTTTCAGTTTCGCTTCTTCAGTTAAAGGAATCTGCAAATATCCATGAGCTAAGTCCAATGTAGTGAAAACTTTACACTCACTAAGACATTCAAGAAGATCATCTATCCTAGGGAGTGGAAATTTATCTTTAACAGTTTGCGAATTCAACTTTCTATAATCTATCAGTAATCGTAATTCACCTGTTTTTTTTTTTTCTTTACGAGTAAAACTGGACTAGCATACGGAGATCTTGTTTCAGTAACAATTCCATATTTCTTCCATTCATTTATTATCTTCTTTATAGAAGCACGCTCTTCGGCATTGGTTTTATACGACTTCATACAAATAGGCTTACTCCCTTCAATTTCTTTAATATCCATTTTTGTTAAGTTTGTACACCCTAATTCTCCATATTTAATGGAAAACAATCTCGATACTCATTTATCAAATGTAAAACTTCCTGTTTTCTTTCTGGCGTAGTATTGTTATTAACTTTAATTTCTTCTAAAGTAATCGGTCTCCTAAACTTCTTAATTTCATTCATTATCAGTATTTCCTTTTGACTTGAATTTTCAGTTTTCTGATCTGAACTTGGTTCAACTAATTCTGCTACTTCCGCTCTACCGATACATTGATTCTCTTTCAAAATTAGTTTTCGATCGCTGTAGTTAGTAACTGGTATCACTGTTTCTCCCTGTATTACTTACAATAATGAGCCTAACTCATCTTCCGATCCACTTATTAAAACATAACCGTTATTTATTTCATCAGTTTTAACTTTCACGAAATTAACCGTATTACTTTCGATTTGAGTTTCTTGGGAAGCCTTCAGTTTAATTCGCGGAGTGTTGCTATCATTTTGCAACTGTGAAAATGGGCAGTCGTTAGCATAGCGTATGTGCAAGGTATTGCTTATCTTGGCGTATGCAATATGCGGTAAATCAATCCATGTTCGACCAACTAATAAGTCGCATGGTTGCGTTTCATCTCCTACAATTAGAACTGTAATGTCCTTTCCTTCCACATTATCAATCTCTAAGTTAACAGTTACTTTTCCCAATGTTCTAGCGGCTGGTTTATTCTGGTTCCCAAAGCCAAACAATTCCTCCACATCAGGTTTTACAATAAGATTCAGTCTCTTAGCCGCAGACTGTTTCAATAAACACGAACTAGAACCCGTATCTATGATTGCAGTAATTTCTTCCCCATTATTAATGCGAGCATACTTTAAATATACAGCTGGTGAAACACCTGAATTCTGGTCCACGGATAAATTATTTTTAACATTTGTCAAGTCTGGATTCTTAAACGTACACTTTTTAAAAGTATGACCCTTTTTATTACATTTCCTGCAAATAATTTCTTTTTTAGGCTGTGGACAATCCGTCGCTATATGTCCATAATCATTACAATTGAAGCATTTCGGCTCACCCTTTTCATTGCGGATGCCAGAATTATATTCCCTTTTCCTTTCCTCTGTTTTATAAAATTTATCTCTCAGATTGTATTTATTATCAAAACTGTTTTTAAAACCCATTTTGAAATTACCATCTGTCTGCATGGAATCGTTAACATTTCTTTGTCTTGAATACTGATTATAGGATCCTTCATAAAATTTAGAACCAGATTTGGGCTTAGAATTATGCCTAAAAGTTTTATTTTCTACTTGAAGTACTTTTATCCCTGCCCGAATATTTTCATATTCATCTAGTTTTTCAGCCATTTCTTCAGGATTAATGAATTTAGACCAATCATCAATGAAATGATCTCGGATAGCAGCGGGGACCCTCTTCTTTAATTGATCAGTAATAATAAGTTGTTTTAAAGAGTCAAAATCTGTTACATTTAATCCAGCAAGCCACTCTTCAAAATAATTTTTTAATTCAAACGTGAAGTCCTTCCACGTATTACGCAATGTTTTAATATGATCAACGACCTTTTGCCGAAACTGTTCAGGGCTTAACTTAAATTTTCTCAGTAGCAGTTGCTTAACGTGCTTATAGTCGTTAGCTTTCTCTTCTGATTCACGGGCAATTAATTGAGTTATTTCATAAGGCAATAGACCCAACAGCTAAGAAACCCAGTTTTGTTTTTCTAACCCAATACGTCGTGCCTGTCTCTCAAATAAAACTAGATAAAAACTTATATCACCTTCATTCAAATCATACTTATGCATTAATTTACTCATATCACAAATATTACTTCTACTAACATTAGAAGGAACAGAATCATTTACATTACTACTTCTGATTTCCGCTTCTATTTTCAATTTTTCAAGTTCAAATGTTCTTTGCTTATCTTTTTCTTCCATTTCAAATGCTCTTTGCTTATCTTTTTCTAAAATTTCCATTTCAAATGCTCTTTGCTTATCTTTTTCTTTTTCTAAAATTTCTAACTTTTTCCTGTCTAAACGATCATTTATAATTCTATCTAGCATTTGTTTAGTAAAGTCTTCGTTATAATTCTTACTATTCAAAATCATATCTCTTAAGCCTACAATTTTAATATCAGAAGGGACATCTACATCAAGTTCCAAAGCAAGTTCTTTTAAATCACATTTTTTGCCTCTTGCCAAATAAGCCATCTTAGACTTCAATATTCAAATACTAATACAATAATTATACTTAAGTTTTTTCCGTTTAATACTTAGACATAACATAAACAGTTTATAAATTCACGTACCTTTCTACTTTCAGTTTTGGCGAGTTTCCACATTCAGTTTAGGCTTAGCGTACGTTAAGGCAATACGTTGTTAAATCTAGATAATAATTCTAGTTTATCCCACTTCTGAAATGTTAGCAATTAATTAGTTCCTTTATTAAAAACACATTCCGTCAAAACATTAAATGTTAAATACTTGCTTTATTCAGAAACATTACCGTCAACATTACTGCTCAAAAACTTACAGTTCAAAATATTATCGTTCTGAAAATAACTGTTGTTGCCAATCGAGAAAATACATTTTAAATAAAATAAAATACTCTGCGTTTAAATATTTTAAATAAAATACTCGTTTAAATATTTTAAATAAAAACATTTTAAATAAAATACTCTGCGTTTACAATATCATTCATATAACCAAGTAATTCAATTATGAGTCTTAAATTATTTTTCATGAACTATGTTTAATATAAACTAACCATGCATTCAAATGAACGGCAAATAACTGCAAGCTGTCCGCAAAACGCAAATACTCTCTGAGTAACTTCGCAGCTTATTTCAAAATCAGTTTAAAATAACACTTCTATAATTAAAATACTTTATTCATATCATTTGTAGTCACAGCTATACCCAAGTTTCGTATTTTCCTTTAATGGCAAATATCTGTTATTGAAATTAAACAAAAGATTACAAATGCATAAACAATATAGTCTATAGACTAATAGGCCGTGTTCCTTTACTAATGGACTATGAACAATTCAGTGCAGTTACATACAGTATCTACAGAGCTATGTCTAAAACCAAAGTCAAATAACCTGCAAAATATAACTGCCTCGACAAATTTATTTCCAAGTTCCAATAGAAGGCATGATACAGATAAATGAAATAGGACATGAAAGTGGAAAAGAGTATTCAACGTCTTCTGGCATAAAAGTAAAATGTTTTATGTGTAGGAACCAGTTAACGTCTTTGCAAAATAGAGAGCTAACAACTATAACCATATGTTTAAAAATAATTTATGCTTAATTCCAAGAACAATCAACTTATAAATTTCCATTTCATCAAAAAAAAAAAAAAAAAAAAAAGGAAATCAAATTATTAAAAAAAACATTGCGTTCTATAAACATACTATAAATACTATGTCAACTAGCCACTATTCACATAGCGAATGAGCATACGAAGTATTGACTGCTCGGACGAAATGCATTTTAAACTTCACTTTTAATGGGCTAAATTTATAAAAAGAACAATTTTTTTTTCATTAAACATATCTGAAAGTTTGTTATTTTAAAAAATAAGTTTTTGTTTAGTGCCGAAGAGCTTTTTATTTCGCTTTTATGCAAAGTTACCATTTACTCTTTCGGTCTGGAGCTCTGAAATCTTTAAGATGTTTAAAAAGATAAGATTTATCTATTGCTATCCTACTTTCGAAAGTTCATTACGTTTGTGTTCACTTAAAATAAAGCTCTTTGATGGAGATAGGAAATTCAGTTTCAAGTCTCATCAAGATTCATCATATTATTTCATATTAATTTCAAGAATAATGTGATTACATATTGAGTAATATGACTATAATATGAAAGTAAAAATATTAATTGCAAGACTAGACTCTTGCAATTAATATTTTTATGTAATTATAACTAGAATGATAATGACCCAAGTGATATATTTAGTCTTTTACATGATTAGTATTATTTCATGTTATCCAGTTTACTTATTTTTTGACAGTATACTTGCAATACCAGTACCTGAAAAGTTTCATATATTTTGCCTTCAAAATTAATTTTTGCAAATCAATTAACTAATTACTAAAAAGGGATTATTTCGAATTATTTAAGTATTTGACAATACTTGCAATATGTATTCCTCAAATGTTTCATATATTTTGCATTCAAAAGTTAGTTTTCGCAAATCTTTCAATTAATTACTTAAAAGAAATTATTTTAATTACTTACTTATGAAAATGATTCTGTGTATAACTGGCAACTTTGAGAAGGGAATTTTACTTATATTACTTGTTATTATATCATTGTATGCATGCATGAATCATAGTGCGTGAGCTATTGCATACATACTTTTGCGCACACTAAAATACTTCAAATTGTTAATGAAAACAAATTTCAGAATATTGTTGTATACAGGAAAATATGATTTTCATTAATATTCATATACTTGTTGGAATATGATATATATATGATTGTCTATTCATTTTACTTTTATGACAGGCAAAGGCTATTCAAATTAATGACGCATTTCCACACAGACATATTTATATTATAAAGAAAATGGCTCTTCCCTTTCTGAATAATGATAAAAATAAACAGAAGTTACGAAAGTTAGGGTTAAATGCATTCACAATATTTTTGCGTAATGTGTTCAAAGCAAACTACTTTAAAGAAAGTAAAGTTTTAAAATCGTCCAGCTAACATCTCAAACATAAATTTTAACTATATTTTTCTTAAATAGTTCTTTACAGTTTTAAAATACGTTCTTCAACTCAGCTATTATTAAATTTTTATTATTAAGTTTCAAAAAAGAAATAGTTTTGTAAGCTTGAATGCAAACACTGTGGTTTTTATTGTTAAATATGCTTCTATTCAGTTATTAAACGCATACTTCTTTTTGTGTTTTTATATCAAAAGAAAGGTTTTTATACGGAACTTGAAATCAGTTCTAGAAAGTGAAAATAAAAAGAATATTTATTTAGGTCGTGCATTGCAATTTTCTTTACAATTTTACGAAACATCTAGCTCCGACGTAAAGTTTTAATAATTTAAAAGTGGTATAACAAATGAAGTAGCTTCTTAACTTCCTCGATTTCTTTCACAATTTCCAGACTTCCTTGACCCTCATGAATAATAAACATTCATTCTGGGGTAAACATGAATTGAAATTATTTATGTATGATAATATTTGATACTATACAAATTAAGAAGTGCTTTTACAAAACAAAATTCAACCATGATTTAAAAGCAAAATTAAGTTTGCTTTAAAATTTTGAAATTAAAAAGAGTTTTATTTTCATTTTACTGGCAATTCAAATGTACTCGTAATTGAAGTATCGCCATGCTCCTAAATTACCTGTTTATAAGCAAAATAAATGAAAAATAAAGAAAGCGAAGTATAAAATTCTTTGGCGAAAAACTGACGCTTTTTTTTAAATATATATTTACTGTGCATAACATTATGATTCAAATATTTTTTCTATTTTTAATTGGAATGAAACATAATCTGCTTCTTTTATTTAATTTTTCAGTTTTAACTGAGGGCTAGAAAAAGATTTTCAGATTAAAAGTGCTGCTGACAAGAACTAACTATTTTCATGCTTAGAATAACATTAAATTGACGTTCTTCACCGAAAATACGTCAAAAGATTTAGTTTCCAAGTTTTATGAGTTTGTATGTAAAAGGCTCGATGAACATATTAATTGTATAATTTTAATTGTAAAAATTGCTTAATTCATTGTATTTTGAAAAAACACACAGAATTATTTTTGATATTGATGCCGTTTGTAAAAGGAAATCTTAAATGGTTGTTTTAAATATAGCTATGAATCAGGTTCGTAGCATCGTTTTCCTATTTCAGTGTGTTCTGTATTTTATACTGAATGAGATAATTAGTTTTAATATAGAAGATTATTCTATAGCTCATTTTATTACATAAGTGGAATGTGTTCTACTAATGCTAATTTATGTTATTGCAAAAAAGTAATTTCACTTCATAAAGTTAAAATATGTTATTTATGTAATCAACATGTTTATAATAATTGATTTACGTAAGCTGTTTTCAAATTTATTTTATAATGGGTTTTATAAATGTTAACTCAGAAGTCAAACACATATCTGATGACGATATCGCATTTTTTAGTTATTCTTAATATTTTTAATTTTAGCTACTGCTCTTCCCCCCACACATTTAAAACGAAATTTATATAGTTTCCTTTATACATTTAAATCAAATTTATACAAATTTATACATTGTATTTCTTATTGTATTTAAAAGCAAATCCCTTTTAAAATTTTGGGACGAATTAAAAAGCAGTTTAAATGAATAAGATATTTCTTATCGTATTTAAAAGCATATTCCTTTTAAATACGATAAGAAATATCTTATTCATTTAAACTGCTTTTTAATTAGTTCCAAAATTTTTTGCAACTTATTACTGTTTTCACGTCTGAGTTTTACTGGGGACAGAAAAATTACAATAAATTTCTTTCAAATCTACATAAACAAGGCTTACCCAAATACATTAGTTTGATGTCTTAAGAATCAAAATGCTGCAAAAAGATACTTGGTAACGTTTAGATTAATTAGATGAAGATTAATTAGATCTTTTTTGTTATGTAATATATTTTCATATAAATGTAACTTTGCAATAACAATTTCATACTTCTCTCATTGAATATGGGCCTTTATAGACCAATTAACACTTTTTTTAATCTTAACGCTTTTCTATTAACTTACTAAATTATTAATTTATGACAGTATTTTGAAATTTCTATGGAAAAAAATTTGTCAGTTTTCTACATTTAATGTTAAATTTTATTTTATTGGATGAAACCTAACATTTAAGTAGTAACTGATTCAGTTTCTTTATCTAATTTATATGTTTACTAGTATATGTAAATAATAATCATTCTTAATGCAGAAATTAGCCGAAAAATATTAGTAGTACAGGAGTAACTTTTATTAATCGCATTTTTAAAACATAAAACACATTACTAATTCATTATTCAGTAAGAAATAGATCAATTATTTCTAATCCAGAAACTGTAACAAAGATGCATCTTCCATTTAAAAAAGAATACAATAAAACACCTCTCAAAGTGACTTATAGAGTTAATTTTATTATTTATTTCAAGAATTAATTTTAAGCCTTAACAAGTGAAGTAACAACGGCAGCTAACAAATTTTAACATTAACTAATGTAGATTGATGTTTTAAAGAATATTTCTAATTCTTATCTTTCCCAATTTGTATTATAATATTTCCATTACTCCTATCATTTAAAAATTGCGTTTGATTATATATTTGACTGTTTATTTAGCGAATGAAATTTATCATACCTGAAATAAGATATTCTAAAAAATATTATGCTTCTGTTAAAATAATTTGTGTGTGAATTAAAAGAAAAAAAAATGCAGGTACTTCAATGTACAGCTGTGCCTGAACAATAGCTACCGGTAGATATGTCTAGCTTGTAGTGTATTTATAGCCTGCGTATTTATAATCTTTGATTATAAAGTGCTTGAAACGATTTAAATATGCCCATCTCTTCTGTACTTGTAATTTGTACTGAGTCATGTAAGTCTTTTGAGGACTGTGTACATTAAAATATTTATATATCACTGAAATTTCAACTGGTCGTTTTTTTCAACTTTTTTTAAGTAAATAAGAAAGAATTTACAATTATGGCTTCATATGCAAGACATAGATGTAAATTATTCAGTTTCTGTTATATAAAACATAGGAATAGGTAATGCATTACGCGTGAAACAGTTAAAATAATACAGTTGCTAAATTATAAACCTGTTTTTTGTTTGTAAAGCATTTTAAGTTTACGTATGTAATAAATGGTTATTGCAACTAAAGTCTACTAATTTGTCATGTATATTTCATAATGCCTTTATCTAGTTTGTAATGTATTAACTAATTACACATTTCAAGTTTTCTGAGTGTAATCATTCCAACCATCATTACTAAAACTAAATAACTTATCTATAATTCAATCTTTCATAATTCTTCTGTATCATTTAGAAATAAGTACATTTAAGTTAGCATTCGTGTTGGGATCGTTTCTTTATAAACGCACACGGAATTGTTAATTCGTTGTTAATAAAATTTTAGTGGCAAAACTGAGTACAACGATGAGTTGCGGTCGATCATAACTGCTTTTAAAAAAGTCCGATATGACACCACCTGATTTGCTTGTACGGCTTTCTTATACACATTTTTTGCTGCATTTCATTCAAACTGATTCCCTCGAATTTCATTAGAGATATATTTTTCATTGAGTCAATTCAGTTCTCACTTGGTAACAAGACAAAAATAAAATCGTCATTAAATTCTGCAGTTAAAAAAAATTAAAACACCAAATACAGTTAAAAACAGTTAAACAATTTTTTTGTCAATTAAAATTAGTTCCTAGACAAAAACAAGCAATGCAGCCAACGTGCAAAAAGACAAAATTTTCAATGCACAAATCTGAAAGTTTCCTTATGGTCCCACTCGGAAAAAAAAACACTGAAAAGTGAGTGCCAAGTGACTCCTTTGGTTCCACTCGCAGAGAGACTTTCACTGTTCTGCACTGGTCCCACTGTACAAAAATACACTGAAGTTGGTGCACCAACTGACTTAATTCACTATTCTAATAAGAGTTTCAAATATAAACAATTGGCTCGTTAAGCTTAGCGCTACTTAAACTCTTAAACTGTTCACAATCCTATAACTATTGTATGCAGATTAACTAAGACATAAACCTTATCCAAAACAAAGATTAACAAACAAATATAAGAAAAACCTTATCCAAAACAAAAAAAAAACATATTTCAATCACTTTTAAAGTAAACAATGCACAATTTACCAACATATCAGAATAAAAAAACAGAGCTCACAGAGCCGGGTAAGAGGGTTGGTGTGGTAAGGTGGTGTATATATATCAAGAAATTAATAAAGTAGTCAATAATGCTTTTTACAAAAATTAAGAATTAAAAAACTACGAAAGAAGTTCAAAATTAGCGCCTAGTGCTGCTGAATTTTATAAATGAATCTTAAAATTTTAGGATTAAAATAACTAGAAAAAGCCGTAAGAATACCTAAAAGTAACCTATCCTTATTTTCTGAAACACATTGCAAAAAGAAAGTTTTTAAAAAACAATTTTTGAACCGAAAATGTTTATATAACATGAAAATTGAAATATATGAGTACAAAAGCATTTGTTAACCCCTTTGTTCAAAGCTTCAAACAGAACTTGTCAGGGAAAAGGGTGTTGAAGCCTCAGACAAAGTTGATTAATTAACTAAAACAAGTTTCGTTTTAAAAAACCCAATGAGACTTCAAACGGTATAAACGAACTAGATTTTTTTAAATACATAAACAAACTAACTGTTTCATTGAATTTGTCTCTTTTCCCGACTTGTTTCAGTTGCCTAAGCCACAAAAGTACTAAAGTGCTGAAAGCAAGTACTACTATTTAGAGACGTAAAATTGAAACTGATAATATACAAGTAGAATCCTAAGTTAGAACATGCCTAGCATGGCAAACGATTAAATTACAATTTAAATGCAAAAGAATAAATGTAAAAGAAAATATCATCATAATAAGATATAAAAAGAGAAAAAGCTCAAACAATTTTCATACTTGAAAATTAAGTTGATAGACCTATGTAAAAGGTAAATAAGGCATATATATATATATATATATATAGCACTACAGAAATTTGTTACAACAAAAATATCCCAAATCATTTCTGCCCAAACTACTGCTGAAATATTAATTAATTATAGACAAAAAATAATAAATATCGAACCAAAACAACACAGACATGAAAAAAATGAAATATAAAGCCAGTACAATCCCCGAATATCTCAATAAAAATGTAAAAAGACCTGACGTACCAACTCAGTGTATTTAAACCAGAAGAAACCCCGAAAACAATAGAAATACATAATAATACATAAAAAAGAAAAGGAAGAAGAATACAATCAAAATCTAATTCAACGATATCAAGAGGAGGTCAATCAGACCCAGCTGAAGCTGACTCAGTTGGGATTGTCAGATAATTTCAGTTATTAAGTTACGCATTTTCCAGCAGATATACACATTCGGTTTTAAGTAAGGGTTTTAGTATTTAAAACTGGTAAAGTGCACAGATTTTGGAAGATGTAAACGGGAAAAATTAGTTGTTCTCTTTCTAGAATTCAAGCTAATTAGCATTTTCCATCTGCTACTCGAATGCATTAACTACTTACACCCGCAAGCATAAAAGTAAAATCCGATATGTCTTTACACATACACCTCGCATTGTGAAATTTGTTGTTTTTACCAGTCTCATTTGTCTGAAAAGATGAGCACAAGCCCACGACATTCATCCTGGCAAGGAGCATTTGCGACTGTCTTTGGTAAGAGCCTTAAGCACCATACAGGTGACAGCCTGATTTTAGCTTAGTTCTGCTCCAAAGTTTGAGAGAGAAAGAGAAATCACCCGAGGGCCGGGTATATATATAAGCGATATTTTAACTTCGGTATTCGTCATGGCTGAGGGTGAAGACATCATGACGCAGCTAACAAAACTGAGTTTGAAATATCACAAAGCTTTATTTTCACGCATATGAAAGCATTTCCTTATAAACAATATACTTTTCGATCAGAGTCGAATACAATAATTTTTATGTACACGGGTTTTAAAAGTACGACGTAAGCATCTTAGAGAGTAAAGTATAGCAGCGCAGAAATGTTTGCATGGCAGAAGGTAGGAAAGGGAGGGACGTAATTGCTCGAGAAGCAGTATTTGCACTACGTACGTGCATAAGTACAGCTAAGCTGCGATTGGTTAATTTTAGGTTTTATTTCCCGTTTTCAAGCAGCATTAAAAGCGCATGAAAAGATCTCGAATTTAGGAGAACAGATGAACTTTGTGAAAGAACGTATATTCTAGAATAGTCAATTTTGAGATCGCCAATTATTTCTTAGCGCAGCTATCGTATTTTATTATATATTACACACATATAAATGTAAAATATAAAATATGAAAAAATATTATTAAACTTAATTGGAACCAACTGACAATGGACGTTTAAATTTACAATTTTTATCTGAACACATCTCCGCTTCAACGATACGCTTTGCAGCACTTTTCGTCACTCTGCAGCACGTTACATCACTCTTGTTCTACAATTTCTCTGCACTGCGAAATCTTTAGCTCAATCCCTGCTCAGTATGGAAACAAAGATTTTTCTGTCTTGTAACTACGACCACAGTTAATACGCATCACTTTTCTCGCCTGCTGCTACTTGAGTAAACCAGATTTCTCCCTTCGCCTTCTTTCTCTATTGTTTAAAAGAAGGTGACTGCATATTTAAAACTTTGGGCAGCAGATTGCCCTTATTATAATGTGCTACTCAATAAGATGTTTGAATTGCGTAATCATCAAGTAATAAAGATGTATTTTAATTATCCAAGGATGTTATGGTTCTTCAAAGAATTCAAGACATCTACTATACGTCTGCATGTACTTACTATTTCGACCATGACTAAAAAGTGAAACGTACTATGATTTCGACTCTGTAAATTACCACATTAAAATAATCTGCAAAATCTACATCATCATCACACACATATTGTGTGTGAGCGTAATAGATGTAGTTGTTGTAGCTGTAATAGATTAAAGGTAGTTTATTGCACGAATGCAATGAAGAAACTTGCAGACAAACGCAGCTGTAAGATAAGATATACCGTATATACCCGCGTATAAGTCGAGATATTTTGGACAAAAAAAAAAAAAAAAAAAAGACTTCAAAGTGGGGGGTCGACTTATACGCGGGGCCATAAAAAAATTAAAAGAATCGGAAGTTCAAAATCAGAGTGGATTAGTTCCGGTCGACCAACATTTACAAAGGGAGGCAACATTAAAAAGCCCGATATTACATTAATTGCTCAGTGGGTTAAAAATGCTTGGAACGAAATACCCTCTGAAATGATTATAAAATCATTTTAAAAATGTTGTATTAGCAACGAACTAGACGGCACGGAAGATGCTGTTTTTGAAAGTGAAAATGACGACGAAGGCTCTAGTAGTGAATGTAACAACACAGAGTTCGAGACTGAAAATATGTATGATGACGAGCCAATGACGACAGGATAGTTCTATGAAATGTTTGGCGAATCTGACCATGAATCGGACGTTGAAGGATTTTGATTTTGTTTATTTACCAAGGTATTTTTTATCGTATATCTACATTTTTTTCTCAGATGATTTTGAATAAATGTAGTACTTAAAAAGAATTTTCGAAGTTTCTCGATCGATTTCAGAAGTGGGGAGTCGACTTATACGCGGGTTTTTTACTTTCTACGAATTTTTTATGTCGAAATGGGGGGGTCGACTTATACGCGGTATCGACTTATACGCGGGTATATACGGTAATTAATTTTTAGACACATATTCTGATTCACGCACAAAATTTAGCATTATTCGCACAACAAACTATTTCATTCCCATAATAAATTACTGCTGGACACATATTCTTATTCACACGTATCATCATGAGGGCAATATGCATCCAATCTTGATTATATTCTTTCAGATTTACATATTAAGACATAGCATGGATGATAGACAGAGGTAAGCGACAGTATTCGAGAACGAAATAAGCAAAGTAGAAGAGTGCGTAGTTATCGAGTATAAGAAGCTTAGTTTAAAAGAAAGGTTTTGGTTCATCAATAGAAATCTTGACCTGTAATCGGATAACAGTTATCGCTAAGGCAGGTTACGTAAAGATGTATGATTCTGATTAATCCTGAAAGGACGCAATTTAGATTGATATGTTAGGAAAAGCTACTACTTTAATGACAGAAAGAACCCAAACTGAAATGAAGAATAAAGATGACTATTATAAAATAAAATTAGAAGTTTGCTTTACATATTTCTAAGATAGAAAGGAAAAATACCCAAATTAAATGAAAAATAAATGGAACTATTGTCAATTAAGTTAGAAGTTTGTTTTACATATATTTATTTATTAACGTCACCTAAGGGAAAAGATGCTTTCATGAAGGACTTTCTAAGGAAACTGGAAACCGGGAAACTAAATTTGCAACCAGACTATTCTTCAGAATTCGAACGTCGATCGAACTATTAGCATTTAGCTGTCTTATCTGTTCGGTGAGTCTTGTACATTTTTTATTCATCAGATAGGAAGCTTTAGGCTAATATTATAATTTAAAATTTAAGTAGTAAAAGTATATAGGTTCACTTTTAAGTCACGAAATTTTGCATAAATGTCCTGGCAATAACCACAGTAATTTTAATTAAGTTTTTTAACGTGATCAGCTTACGTGAAACAAAAACTTGGACACTTAAGAAAGTGACAAAGGTATCTAGAATTTTACAGAATATTATGCCACAATATTATTTGTTCTTCAAAAATTTAGGGAAAATATTAAGTGATAAGAGATTAATAAAAGTTTAGAAGTAAAAGAGAATTTTAAGGAATGCACTGTGTTTTTGAATCCAAAATGTGTTTAATAATTTCAGAAATTACAAGAATGTTGTTTATGAAAACAAAACATTTGTGTATTATTCAGTTTGCTACACTAAATAATAAAATCTGCTTATGTGGTTGGAGGTTTGGGGAAGAAGTTTAATCTGATTGGTCTGCCAAAACCACGCCTTGAACATTATCATCTCAAATGCGCTTTCACATTTAAAAAGTATTTAAAACAATGTCCCTAATAATCTATACTAAGTTTTTGCGCTGATTTAATTATTGACTAGTGTATTATATTATTATTTCAGAAATACTCAGTAAATGCAAGAAGATTTGAAAACATTCGTCACCAGAGTTTTAACTAAAAACGAAAGTAATTTTTCTCAAATGGAAAGTTATGTCTGTTTTAGAAATCTTGTCCCACCCAGTTTTCAATTATAAGAAAAAGCTGAGAGAAAAGGTACGCTGAAGCCAGAAACCGGTCAGAAGGAACTGGAACGAGCGTATGACCTAGTTTTTCACTGGTTTGAAGTGCCATTGGTAGAGGAATCCTCAAAAGCAATCATATATGTTTAAACGTCTGAGTGAGTTATTTCATGCGATAAAGCGAGAAAATATGAGATTCTAATGTTAAAAGAGTTTCGCCCAAAGACAGACAGTTTTCTAAGATGTATTCGCTGCCACGGACGTGTGCGTGTTAACATATTTCGATATGACTTTACGTAAAGTTGCAGCTTCTATTCATGAAAAATAAATAGAAATCATCTACGGTTAATAGTACTGACAGAAACCGAAGGTAAAACAATGTTATCATTTTCGAAGAAAACTTTTGCCCGGTTGCCTTGAAGTATTTAATTATTTTTATTTTTACCGTGTGTCTTCTAGTAATGTGTTTGAAAACATTTTTCGATTTTATTTTGTATATTTTTAATGAAAGCCGCAGTGAAGAACATTCACCTTATGAAAAGTTTTCATAATGCTCAACTCCTGCGGTAATAGTTACAGAAATTCCACTATAATTTAAACAAGAGTAAAAGGAGCTCAAAAATTCTATAATCAGTAATGTTATTTCTTTTCAACAAATATTCAATTTTGCTGATATATATACCAGCTGTTAAAAAGTAGTTGCCATTTTAAAGGTGAAAAAAAAAAAAAATGGCTGAAAAACAAAAAGTAAATCTTAAAACTTTCGTCATTCCTTTTTTATTAGTATCAACTTTACTATTCAATTTGGCTGTCTTGTACCGCAGTCACTTCACAAATGCAGTCGCTTTATCTAAGTCATGTGACAATTCTTCGAATATATCTAAGCAGCCCTTTGACAGATACATACATATCGCCTTTTTCGGGAAATATGCATTTAAAAATATGAAGATAGTGCGTGGTATGGCTAGAACCTTCAGTAGTATTTTAAAAAATACACAAAGTCCTATATTTTTGCATGTTTTACTGGATCTCAACAGCAAACAAAGGACTGGAAGAACTCTCAAGAAAGTAGCAAGGACATTTCGCCGAAGACTAAACGTAAGTTATTTTAGTAATCTGTTAAAGCTTTTCAAATTTATTTGTTAAATTTCTACTAATATCTCATGACAAATTATGCACAAGTAGCAGTATTACTAAAATATAATGTCTTCCTTTTTAAGAAAGCAGTAAATTTTAATTTTCATAGCCTGCGTTTAAATAAGTAAACTGACTGCATTCAGTCAATAGCTAATAATACTACTGAATAATATAATAATAAATACTTAATTTAATAATAAAATTATTAAATTTTACTAATACATTATTACCTGTAGCTAATAATGCATTGATCCCAAGCCTAAATTCAAAACCCCAGTTTGGATGGATTTAAATTGTTGTTCATAATTATATCTATCTATCTAGCTATATATATATATATATATACATAATAACAAACTAATATACTTTCGTTTGATAAATGTTACGAGTTTATCCTTTTTTGCCAGACAGAAAACTTTGTTAAATCTCTTGACTTTAAAAAAAAATAAGATGTTAAATTGCAATCTGATAATTATACATTCAGTACCTCGAGAAGTTTATCATTAAAGCTTAAAAAGTTAACAAAATATTTAAAACTTAAAAATTCCTAAATTTAAACAAAAGTGTAATTTAGTTTCAGAGTCTAATTTCAGTAACAAACTGTTAAAAAAGGTAAAATCAAATGCTAGAGAAAGAAAATTATGGTGTTATTTCATTGCAAAATAACGAAAAGAGAAATTTGTGAACATACTTGATAAAGAAAAGACAATTTTTAAAGGCGTACCTGTGCATTTGTTTTTGTAGATCTCTTGCAAATAGTTTGGTTTATCAAATTATGGTAAAGCCTGAGAGGGCTATCTGCCTAAAAAAAGGGATACATTCGTGGAGGACTTTTTAAGGAAAACTTGTTAGTATTCACCTCTTGCAAATGAAACTTTCAGCAAAGATTTCGCTTAAGTAGCAATTCACATTTTAAAAACAATAAAGATATCTTAAAGAAAGTCATCAGTAAGAAAAGCCTTTGAAGAAACTGGTCTTTGAAGAAGTGGCGAGAAAAATTCTTAAAATTTAAGTAGTGAACCAATTTGAAAGTCAATAACTCAGTTTTTTTTTTTTTTTTTTTTTTTCAAAATTAAGATTTAAAAGCAAATATAAGTACAAAAAGGTTTTTCGAGCCCTACAATTTTCTCAAATCACCCATATAGTTGTATCTAAATTTGCTTAACAAGCCTTAAGTGAATATTGAAACACAGGATTTAGAAAGATATTTGTCTTCTGAAAGCCTTTGATATTACTAGATCTATATTGTGGTAGACACATATTATGCATATAAATATTATGTAGGAGATAATTAATATCTTCTCCATTATAGGACAACACGCGCCAAAGAGTTTAGTGCATAAAGATGTCTATTAGCACCATTAAAATTAATTTACGATTCTTACCTGTTATGTACTATCCTTACCTGTTACCAGTGTTCTTGTTTCCAGAATAAGCAACATCAATAAGTAATTTTTAAAGTGAAACACACTGTCTCTTTGTTTATTGAAATAAGTAAGAGATATATTTCTTATGGTTAGAAAATTTTACCATGGTCGAAATGAGCTGATGTCGAAAATATGCTATCTTGTATGATGGCTTGTATGTCTTATCTGGACAAGAAATGTTTGGGGTATGTTATTCTGTAAAGATCCGATATAATATACTACGTGGTTATAAAAAATAACGTGAGGGTTCAAAGCCCTCTAAGAGTTAAGTATTAGACGAAACATAACCAAATTTGATGAGCTTACATAGTGTACCATGGGATCTTGTCCTCGTACCAAAAGTCACCAGCAGAGAAAATGTTGGCCCTGCAGACGTGTATTAGTGTGAATAATGAATGATTAAATACCTATAAGACACAGCACACATCAATTTTATTAACAAAAAATGGTTGTTACTTAGAAATTACTTTCAATATGATCACCATTGTGATGTTCCAAGAACTGCATACGTTGCACGATATTTCGTACCAAAAGTCACCAGCAGAGAAAATGTTGGCCCTGCAGACGTGTATTAGTGTGAATAATGAATGATTAAATACCTATAAGACACAGCACACATCAATTTTATTAACAAAACATGGTTGTTACTTAGAAATTACTTTCAATATGATCACCATTGTGATGTTCCAAGAACTGCATACGTTGCACGATATTTTCTACTGCGATTCGCACTTATAAGGATTAATATGTCTCATTTGCAACGTTATTCGATCTTTCAAAGTTGCAAAATCGAGGACATGTCCTTAATACATAACACCGTTAGGAAATCTCTGCAACCAAAATTCACAAGCTTCTGCAACCTAGTTGGAGATCAGGCGACTTCGGTGACCATACCGTAGAAATACCCGACTAATGACTCTACTGTCTGAAAAATATTGCGGCAACACACTCTGTACCTTAAGTCCAATGCGGGATATAGTTCACCCTTCTGCACAAATATCCTTGTTGCTGCAGTTGTGGAGCCACGAATTTCTGTACCATATTGGCATACCTGTCAACAGTAACGGTACAGATCACTGGTCCACTTTCACGATTTTCCTCGCAAAAGCAAGGACAGATGATAAAAGATGCCGTAAAGACACACCACACTGTGATTTTTTTGGAAGTGAAAAGGCTCCTGCAGGCAATCTTGAGGATTATTAGCAGCCCAAATGCGGCAATTATGTGTGCTAACCATTTATTAACCATTTGTTGTTAATAAAATTGATGTGTGTTGTGTCTTTGGTATTTAATCATTCATTATTCACACTAATACACGTCTGCACTTAATACCACAGCTCAAATGAAAGTGGGCTTTGTTACCCCATAAAATCTGTCACGAACATGTATCATTAACTTGCATGCGTGCTGAGAATCTCAATGAAAAATTAAATCAGGTGGCAGCATCGTCAAAGAGCAATTCTTGAACAAAAGAGATTTTATACAGATAAAACTTCCACATCTAATGTAGAATCTTCCGCGCCGTTGAGTATGGGATCTGCGTGTGCCGGGATACTACCCAAACACTGCTGGTACCATGCAACATTTGCCATCTCCTGTGCGAAATAACAGTTGCAAATTTTTCAACTTATTGCTGACTAACCGCTGTGCACTCCCGATTTGGTTGCTGCTGGTTCTTGCAATTTCAAGTAGTTGCAACTTCTTTAACTGCCGGAATCCACGGAGGAACCACTGGCATTCTGTTTCCGCTGATAATACAGTTTGACTAACAAAGCACGATTGCGTAAGATAAGAGTCATCGAAAGGCAGTTAGTCTTAGAATGATGAGAATTCCTCCAGCCTTTCTTTTTGTACTCATGAGCGCTACACGGAACGCGATTACCCACATCAATGCATTTTATTAGATAAACACGTCAATTTTCTTTCTTTCTTTTTTTTTTTTTTAATTTGTTTGAGAAAATTAAGTCGAAATCCCTTGGTTCACTATGTAAGTCAATCAAATTTGGTCATGCAGTACTTTACTCGCTAGACGGCTCTGAATACCTCATGTTATTTTATAACCACCCTACATATAAAGCAAAAATTATGAGAAATAAAACAGAGAAAGATTACCAAAAAACAGACATTCTATTGATTTTGCTACAAATTAACATACGTGAAGCAAACATAAGTATCTAGCCTCGTCTAGAAAGGAGGTGAAAACATCCGGTAGGATGTATATGATGACACTGATTTTACACTAGACATGATTATGATTTTAAGAAATCTCATGATCATCTTATGATTTTAAAATACTCTTAAATGTTATATATTTTATTTAAATACGAATTTAAAATTTCGAGCATTTAAACAAATATAATTCATTAAAGCGTGCTTTATGGTACTTAAAAACCTTCGCTAATCTCATATTTATCTGAATTAATCACTTTACAGCTTTTGAAGATTAATTTAAGAGATTTAATTTTTCCGTTTTTATTGGACTTTCGATCGCTTGTACACTTGTAACTACACTTCTAAACAATCCATTGAAACAAAATAAATATAAAATTTCAGAAATTTGTTCATTTATTTGCTAAAATTTATTCGTTAAAGCATTAATTTCAATAATTTAACAAAAGAAAATATTTTCAAAGAAATATAACAATAGAAATATAACCTAAAGAATGGAATAAATTCGGGCTTTAACAATTTAATAAAACAGACTTCTTATTTCGGAGGACGTAAACAGTCATAAAATCTAATTCCTTGTAATAATAAAGTTTACTGATTCTCTGATTTACTTCCTTCGTTCATATGAATGAATTTTAATTTGAAATCGAATTCTTTCATTGTATTTTTGAAAGGTTATCAAAATTACGCCGAAATTAAAGTTCACGGGCATTTTCTATTCTTTAATTAAATCATTTTGGGTACTTTTCAGTTATGGCTTTCCACAGTAAAATTTTCAGCCTCTAAGCACCTAATATGAAACCATAGGATTGCCACAAAATCGCAATATATTAAGAGTTTTTACAAAAACAATAACGGATCTTTTCCGTACGTACGACAAACCTTTCTACAGACAGACATACGAGCCAACGATGTCTATGAGCTATGTTTAAATTTATGTTTATGTTATTGTTCGTAAGTAATTTATGTTTATGTTATTGTTCGTAAGTAATTTATGTTTATGTTATTGTTCGTAAGTAATTTATGTTTATGTTATTGTTCGTAAGTAATTTATGTTTATGTTATTGTTTAAGTTTATGTTACTGTTCGTAAATTTTTTAAAGTATATCATTCTATTGTTTTCTTTATTTATTGAAATCGCTAACCTAAGGGATATATTTCTAATGTTTGGAAAACATTTTACCACGATCGGTATGTGCTAATGTTTCTGTCTGAAATAAGAAAATATTTCTCTCTGGAAGTATCAAAATTGAAAATGTGTTTTTCTAGATAAAGTTGTTCGGAACGTCTTGTCCTATAACGGGAAAGGATCTAAAATAACATTTAAATGTCTTTTCAAATATCCATCAATAATAAAATCATATTATCATATCATATCATCAATAATCAATTGCATAAAAAATCAATCATATTCATTTTCGTAGCAGAAAAAATTTGTCTAAGAAGTACAAGAGAACCTACTCTTTGAATCCATTTCAAGAATGTAAAACTGTAAATTCTTTGACTGTAGCCTAGTACAGCTTCTCCCCTGAATATAATCATATGTTTAAAAAATCTTCCCTAGAAATTATCTTCATAAGACAGTTAAAATCATGCGGAGGGCAAAAATTCGGCGAATTATTTATCAACAATATCTCTGGTAATATTCTTTCTTCATATACACTCCACTTCTTAAAAACAAAATATATCCATTATCTGCTAACTTTTAAAATTACATCTACAAGAAAAGTGAAATCTGTTGAATGACATTAAAATTCAACTCAAAAATTAATTTCAATTTTAAAAGCTGTAGTGTTTGTTTCCTCATTTCATTTTTGAGTGTAAAATGGCTAAAATCAATGCATTAAAAAAGCATATTACCTTTTGAATAAATTTTAGAAAATGAATTAAGAGATCTGCAACCTGTATGTTACAACAAAACTTCATCATAACTAATAGATTTTTTTAGTTCAGATGAAAGTATATAAAGAATTTAAATTCTTACAGTTAAACTTTAAATGGTGTTAAAAGTTTATTTTACTTATAATGTTTGGATATCAAATAACAGTTGTCGTAAAATGATATTAAGAAGTCCTACTAAATTGTGTTGTTGTAGTTGTCTTGTTCATGTATTTCATGAAAGAATGGTTGCCAGAAAATTTCCCAGCCCCTCATGAAGGTTGGACTTCCACCCCACTTTGGAGAGAGAGAACCCCTCTCCCCTTTACACCAAACCACTCGAGAGGACTTTCGGCTCTCTTCATATTTAGAGTTCCCCATGCCGCAAAAACACTATACATTTACAACATCCATGCCTTCTCCGAGATTCGAACCCGAAGCCTTTGGTATCGCAGCTGGCTTCCCTATCCACCTTAGCGTCTTAGCGGCTCTAAATTCAGTTTTTGAATGATTAACTTAACGCTGTATTCAGCAACGCACTATCGTAATATCGAACATAAATGAAACCATGTTTTTTTATTGCTGCTTGGAAACAGTGTCCATTTATGTTGAAACAATAACATCAGTGCACATGAAAACATCTGAAAGAGTATTTCTCGAATTTTCCTAACTTCTATTGCTGTTCTTCCTTATTTAGGGAAATTTTGAGCAATTTCAAGATCCATAACAAAGATAATTTGCTTCTATTTTAATGGTTAATTCATTACAGTTAAGGAATGCGAGATCTAACTGCTTTAAGAAGAATGCTTTCATGGGAGATTTTATGAGGTATTTTCTGCCTCCTTCCAGCATGCCTTCGTGGTAAAACTTTAGTCCACTCGGCGCGTATTGGAGAGGTCCAGGTTCGAGTCCTAGCGAGGGCACTGTTAATCCTGTTTTTCCTGCCTCCTGCTTCAAAATAACCTAATGACTGTACAAGAGAAACTGACTGGTATTTAACTTACATAGGAAGACGCCATGCAGACGACCATTCATTCGTAACTGAACCTTGAGTCACTTATCTATTTTTAAGTTTAAAAACTCGGCCAAGTTTTTGATGTCATCTTTCTTTACTAAATTAGTCATGAAAAAATAAAAGATAAAATTTCGATTTAAATCCACTCATAAGTGAACTTTATTTGAATTTATTTGCTTCAGAACTTTATTTGAAACAAGAATAGACTAAATATTTATAAATTATGAAAACTGAACATGAACTACTTCTTCTTTCATGCATATTTCGAACATAGCAGTTAGTTCAGAGAATATATTCGCAACGTACATCTTAATGAATGTCAAAGTAGGAATACTTTTTATTCCTTTTTTTAACTTGCGCAAAAGTTTTATTAATATTTTAAGCCCTGAATATGTTTTTGTGTGAAGAAGGAGGCTATCAGAGTTTCAAAAAGTGCTTACCCACATTTATTTTTATTTATCTATGAATATATTTCATAGCTTTCACAGTTCTGAAAGCTCTAGAGTCTTTCGATTGAAAATGCGGATATAGAATCAAGGATTAAGGCGACGTCGTGGCAGGTCCAACATAGTAATAATGAATAACGTCTGGCCTTTGTATATTTCTTTCTCTCCACTAATTTAACATTTGTAACTGTGAAATTGTCAGAATCAGCAAAATATGACAGTTTTCGTACAAGGTAATGTTTTTACATACTTTGCCTCGATCTTTCTCTACAGCTGCTTCAGGCATATTTCACAGACATCCAGATTATCCACTTTCCTCTATTTCAACCCAATTTTAACATGTACGCTTGATTCGAGAACTCGCAAATGTTACCTTCAGGCTATTCTTAATAAAACCTCTCACGTGATAATGTCATCTTAGCTGATCTTAAAGCAGAATTTAACGAAATTTTATCAAAAGCATCGCTGGTGACGTGCTGTGGAAGCATGATGTTATCGTATAACACTGAGTTCAACACATTTTGTTGTTTTAAGAAGTAATGAAAGCAACGCATTGAAAGTTTCATTCCAGCATACTTCTGAAATTTGAGCTTATGCTCATTTAGTATAGAAGACACATCCACACTCCCTCATTCCCTTTTCTAAGTAGTATTCTTTATTTATTTGATTTGGTTATTCAGTTTAATTTAGGGTTTAAGTTCTAGATTAGAAGTGTCAAAGCCTCAAAGACCGACAGAAAAGAAGGCAAAAATAAAATAAAGCAATAAATAATGATTAATTTAAATAAAAATAACATAAGTGTGTTAATAAACTAAATTAATAATGAGAAGATAAATAATCAACTAAAATAATATTTACTCGCGTATTTTTCCCCCTTTTTTACTAATTTTACTGTACAAAAATCGAGAAAGGAAAATTATATAAATATTTTGATTTTCAAATGACGCAGTTACAATGAGTACAAAACAAATGAAAACTATTTATGGATATACTACCTACTATCACAATAATATTATTTCATTAAAACAAAACTTATATTCCACTAAGAATACACAAGATATTAACACTTTGTTATTTACTAAGATATCTTCATTTTTACTTCCTTGTGTCTTGTATCTCGCCCATTTTTGTTGTTGTCAACTGCCTAGACCTCCAAACATTTAACGCTGCTGAAAATGCTGTGTGTGGTCTACCACAGCTTGCAAGTCGTCGTTATCTTCCCCCGTTGCCATCGTCTTCATCACCGTTCAGTCAATCTTCTGAACCATGATGAACATTAGCTATTTCTGTTTTTTTTAAGCTCTTTAATGTTATTGCTTAATCAATCAGAGCCCATGCACGGGAATTCCGCGAATTAATCAATTAGCAAGACGAAAGCGAACACTGCATAGAGGAATCCGTTTTCAAGCTTAAAGTAGCTTGCTTCTAAACATCTTGAGAAAGCAGAAAATTACGTAAATATTTTTTTATTCCATAAATTTGTGCTAAAACATTATGAAGAAGAATACTCGAGTGAATATGGTATATCGTAAGATTAAATGAAATAATAAAAGAAGCTAAGTTAATAAATAATGATAGTAAGTTCATGGTGCCAGAAAATCTAAACCGTTTAAACGGTATTTTTCGAAGTTAGGTAAAATTGCCTTTCCGTTTTCATTTCTAACCTATATAAAACTTTCTTGAATGGATGGGTATCCACGATAACTGTACATTTTCCTGTAAGGAACGTGGGTTTCTTTCTCAGCTCAGGTTTACCCATGCATTTTGCTCTTTCCAGAGAAAATGATCTACACGTTTAGCAAATTAGCAGTTTCAATTAACAATATCAACTTCATTTTGTTTCATAATAAATAGCAATGAAGTGCTATAAGGAATGTTGCTTAGTTAATATAAATTTCTGATAGCGTTGCGATTCATTTATACAACTAAGTACCATAACACATCTTACTTGGAACTCCGACTTGCTTCAGCGTATATTTACAATCTAACTCTGAATATAAGCAAATCCGTGTATATGCTGAGGAATAAGATTTTGCTGTATAAATTCAACAGGATTGAAAATTAGCTTATAAATTGAATTTAAAATCTTCGTATAAATATGTAATTATGTAACGTATAATATCATTTCGCTGATGAAACTATTTATAAATAATTTCGAGTTCATGCGTAAGCCGACACTCAAACTTCATTTGTAAAAAATTTTCTTAAACTCCCCGGCCTTAACTTGGGAATATGACGTACCTTAAAATCTAAGAAATGTGGGTTCCGATGCACTTCGATTGAATTTAAACTTGATTTAGATGTATTTCGATGGGCATTTCTTGTCGTTCGAGAACTAGAATATGTGAATTTTAACAGAAACCAGCTGCGCATTCCCTTCGATATTTGAGTCAGTAAAATTTTGAGTCAACATCTAATGAAAAGAAAGAATTTATTGTCGAAGGTGAATATTAGCCTAAAAGCGTAAATGAAAGAAAAAAAACTTAAACAAATCTCTAAATAAATAAGTAAGTAGACAAATAATCTAAAAGCTCTCAGATTTCATATTACACACAAAAGGGTCGTTTTTGTTTTTCATATCCACACATACATACACGTTTCGAGAGGATTTGGATTAATGTTCCTTTGAGCTAAAAATATATAAAACTATAATTTCCGATAGTCTCACGCGCTTTAAATAAAAGTGTTTTTTTCGTACAGTGTTGCCACTGCTCACTTTGAAATCAATGATTTTTTTAATAATAAATTCGTTAATTTTACCAAATATTAAACAGACAATAAAACAAAATCCAATTTCTAAATCTGAGTTTCCAGGTGCCCATACTCGGGTAGAGGACTACTTTATTCAAAATTTTATGGCTCTAGGAACTGTTGTTTCTTTACAATGCGAGAAACATACATACATTCACTCAGCTTCTTCATTATTTAATTTCTTTAAATATAATTCACGGAGATAATATTCGGTAGCAATAATCTGAAATTACGCCCAAAGGAGCTTTTTTTTAACGTTTTGCGTGTTATTAAATATCATCTTCGCACTTAAATCATAAAAACGTTCCTAAGCCATAAAATTGAATTCAACAACAATATCACAAAATATTTTTAAGAAAACCATATCTTTTTACAGTCTCGTGAGCTGGAGATAAAAATGCTATTCTTTCCGTAGAGTGCTGCTACAGGTCGTTTTGAAATCACTGAGTTTGTTAATCAAAAATTCGTTAAAGTTTTACAAAATATGAAAGCGAGAATAAAACAAGTTCCAAATTCCAAATTTGGGATTCCAGATGTCCATATTCTAGTGGAGGACTACGTTATTCAAAATTTGATGTCTTTAGATGTCTTTAGATTTAGTCAAAATTTGATGTTGTTGTTTCATAATGCGATAAACGTACATACATTCATGCAGATTCTTCATTATCTTGTAAGGCTTATCCTAAGTTTTTAACAGTTATTTTTAGCTCCTTTCCTGTCCATCCTAATTTCAGCTTACAATTTCCTACAAAAATGTGTTTTAAAATCGTTTTAATACAAATGAGTAATATTTTAGTCGAAGTTCCACTGACTTCGGGAGAGAGAGCATCTGAGTTTCTGACTAGCACGCATTTACCTTTTGGATACGTCTCTCTAAGCTGTTACTACGCTCGGCCATATTACAGGCCCTTGATAGCTTCGCTAAGCATTAGTCAAGTTCATATTTCTTACACTTTTAAGCCCAAATTGAGGATTTTTTTTGAGGTCGGGAAAGGGGCCGACTGTAATTCCTTATTTTGAGCAATAAAGGGTAATTAACCCATCTTGATCTTTACATTTCTGTTACTGAACTTAAGCAATTATTCGCTTAGCAGTTCACTAGGTTCCTCCACACTTAGGTGGTTAGATAAAAGGGAGGAACGCCACAATTTAATTTTTTTAAATATAATACAGGGCTGTAATATTTGGACGCCAGGTTACAATGGACTACGTAAAATGCCAAAATGACATTAATAGCCCTTCTGGACAAATTGCCCCCTTGGGATAAAAAAAAGAAAGAAAGAAAACTGTGTACATATTTCTGAGTTATTCAGTTAGGTTCCATCAGCTGCATAGGAAGAATTATTTCTTCTCGCTGTCTTTTTACGCTGTCCGCCGAAAACATCGCGGAGATTCAACGGAAGGCAAAAACGTCGCGGTGACAAAACATCGTGGGAGGATTAAAAGCAAAGAGAAACAATCGCAGTTCTAAAACATAGTGGTACAAAATATCGTAGTCGAAAATAAAGCGATTCAAAAACTTCTCAGTTTGAAAACATTGTCGTAAGAAATATCGTGGTAAAAAGTAAAGTACCTACATATCATCGCAAGAGGTAACATCGCACACATGCGTTTTTCAGGTTTTAAAAGCTGTAAATCCATTTTCGCATAATGATTTGGGAACACAAGAAGGAAAAAGGGATATTTTTACTTTATATTTCCTATTTTTGAATGAATTAATTAGATTTTGCTAAAAAAGTAAGAAGGAAACTTAAGCATTTAAAAATTGAAAATGAGTAGAAAATTAATGCAACTGCAGCACTTAACAGAATTTTAAATTTACATAGTTAATTAACAAAGGTCATTAATAAATTAATCTTTTTTATTAAAGCTTTACTCATAATTTTTTATGAAAAATACAGCCTAAAGATACTTAGAAAAAGGACGATAAATAACTACATGAGGTTAACTCTATAAAAGTTGCTCAGTTAATTATGAAATTATTTTCTTTCACGTGGACATGGCTAAAGCATTAAATGAAGATTTGTACCTTACAATAGAATGTAAACTTGTTTCGTACTTGCATTATCAGATGTTATTGCAGCATTTGTTAATCTGATATTGTTCAGGTGGAAATTATATCTTTCTTTTTTTTTTTTTTTTTCTTCCGTTTATTCTTAAAGTGTCGTTAACATTTCTTGCGCTTCCCAATCTTTATGCGAATATGCATTTACAAATTTTAAAATCTGGAAAGAGCATGCATGCGATGTTATCGTCGTGCGGGGATTTATAGGAGCTTTATTTTTTACTACGATATTTTCGACGACGATGTTTTAAAACTGCGAAGTTTTTCAACATATTTATTTGCGACGATGATTTTTTTATGACACGGTGTTTTCTCTTTGCTTTCTTCTTTTCTCCCACAATGTTGTGTACGACGAGGTTTTCGCCTTGCGTTGTTTCCTCTTCGACGTTTTTGTAAGCGATGTTTTCGGCTGTAACCCTTTAGACTAGTTCCATTTTGTTTGCATGAAAGACATAAAATATTTATAACTTCAAAAGTATATAACAGTTGAAAATATTTGACGTCAAATTATCAGGATTGTTGTAATTGGTAAACACTATCTCCATGACATCTTGGTTTCAAATAAGAAATGTTCGTGCTTTTCTAAAGATGATCGAGAGATTTTTCTTCAAAATCGACTTCATGAAGAAGGGCTGCAGATCCAAGTGAACTAAATTTTCATTGAGGCAGGCACCTAGACTTGTTAGCCTCATCCTGAGTAGTAAGCATTGCAAATATATATGATTTTTCGTAGTATTTCCGAGGGAGTATTTTAGGCAAAGTTCCAGTAGAGTACATAAAAAAGGTTAGTAATTATAATAAGTCTGAAGCAGAGTAGCAGGCAATGAGGCTGGATGGAGCTGGCGAATAAGATGTAGCATTTATTTGCAATATTTGTAGAAAGTGCAGGAGAGTGAAGAAGTGCTACGTCTGTTTTTGCGGTCGAAGTTCAAACGGCCGAAATATGGGCTACCGAAGCAGTTCTTTCATTCATAAGCGTGGCTGGTGATCAGGTGAGAATCGGGGGAGCAATCTTTCAGTTAATAAATGAATTCAAATTGCTTTTGAGTTGCATATTAACAGCAACAGTATTGCATTAATTACATAAGATGTTCTGAAAAGATGCTACAAGCTTTATTTTCTTAAACATCGCTGATACTCGGCATATAATTCTATTTACAAAGTTTCTTAAAATGCAGAATTTTATTACATTCGTTCCAATATTATTGAAATGGTTTTATAAAAGTAAAATTTCACATTTTCCAGAACTCCCGTAGAACAGAAGCTCCAGTTGTTAGCTCAAAAAGGGCAATTTTTCCAGAAGGGTAATTAATTTCGTTTTGGCATTTTGCGTTGGTTCACTATAAACGTTGGTTCACATAAACTTTTCAAATTTTTGCCACCAGATATTAGAGCCCTACATTGTATTTAAAGAAATTAAATAATGAAGAATATGAATGTGTGTATGCTTCTCGCACTGTGAAAAACAACGGTACTTACGGACATCAAATTTTGAATAACGTAATACTCTATTCGAATATGGGCACCTGGAAGCCCAAGTTTGGAATTTGTTTTATTATCAATTTCATATTTTGTAAACCTTTAACGAATTTTTGATTATCAAATTCAACGATTTCAAAGCGAGCAATGGCAGCACCGAATTTAAAAAAAAAAAAAAAAATCTTCAGCGGGCGAGACTGTGTATCGAAAATTCTAAAGGTATACTCTTTTTTAATTATTTTGTGATACTGCTGTTGAATTGAATTTTATGATTTAAACGCAAAGAACATGATATTTAATAAATAAAGATAACACAAAAACGTTAAATAAAAATCTGGAAGATTTCAGATTTTTTTTAAATATTCTTTACACTTTAAGTGATGAAAAAGAAAGTGTTCAATAGTTCATGATCCAAGTTTTTGGAGGCATAAAGAACGAATTTATTACGACATTATTCTTTATTATTACCCCCTTCATTCAAGTATTTTAAGAATAAATTTAGGCTATCTCTAAGTGTTGTAAGAAATAGTGTGCTTTGACGATTAAGATAGTATTAAAAAGAACAGCATTCGCTATTATTCTCCGACCCTCTAACAGTGAGCGTTCACACTTAGTGCTTAAATTATTCATTTCAAGTGTTATAATTTTGAGCATAGATAACTTCCTCACTTACAAGTAATATAAAGCACAAACTAAAGGTGTCCCATAAATATTAACATTTTTCAAAAAAACATTCGAAATCAGCCAGAAAGACAAATTTTGTTTAGCCGCAAGAATAAATTTTAGCTCAGTCTTTCACCGGCTGATGGCTTTTATATATCACAATAAAAATATAATGAGAACAATCATGATTATATATTTATATTTACTCTTTTGCATCTGTAGGTATATTATAACACTACTTACAATATATCAGTATACTACGAGCTCTCATTTCCACATCTACTTTTAAAGGATTTAAATTTTCACATTTTCATGATATCAGTGATTCAGTGCTATGTATCGGTGAAAATTTAGGCTATAATTTACCCATACTAAGAAAAATAAGATTCTCCTCTGTGATAAATATAAAACCACAAATTGATATCCCAGTTTATTGATTTTATATGATTCTTTATAAAGTTTTCAAATTTGTGAGACACCGAAGTTCCTAGACCAAAGACACACAGTTCCTAGAATTTCGACTCCTTCAAGTAAATGTGTGTAAAAAGTGTAGAAAATTTTCCAGATGTTTCCAGAATGCTTTCTACAAACTTTATTATGCTTTAAAAAGCTAAACAAGGAAAATTCAGTGTAGAATAAAATATAATATCAGAGGAATCATTCAGACGAAAATAAATTTGAAACAAATTTTATCTGGTAAAATGCGGTGAGGGGATACTTCACTGAGCTATGTAAAACACGTTGGATAAGAAATATCGTTCATTTATGGTAGTAATCTGCAAATCTTAATGTAAATTATCGATGTAAATTACTCGATGTTACTTAATGTAATTACTCGATGTATAATAATTTAAATATATTTTAAATTCTAGAACTTTTGTTTATGAAATCAAAACTCTTTTTAAGGCGCTACAGTATCATTTGGAAGAATCTTATGCGAAGAGCTATCAATCATTTAAAAGCAGAATAGGCAATAATTAATAACTGAATGTTTTAAGTAAGATAAGCCTTCGTTGTCTGCTAATAACTTAAAGAATGAAACTCCTACTAACGAGTTGGAACCCAATCACAGAATGAAGAACAATTGTTTTTCAAGATCAGTTTCTAATCATTATGACACATCTCAATAGAAACCTAACTGTCAAGCAACCAAATTTAAATCTTGCGAATAATATTGGAGATTTTTATATACCAGTGCTTTTTAAACAGAAGACATAGTGAGAAAGACCTTAATGCACCAAAATGCTAGTGATTTGCGATTCAGTGTTTTCATAATAGAAGACAGCCAGCCTACACTGAAGCGAAGAGATGGTATCCTGGCAAGTCGAAGTTCATTTTAATACCTGGATTTTACTTGGATGAACCAAAAGAATAAGAAATATTCCCGCCAGTATTACAGGATGTGACTGTTACAGCAATACAGATGAGATATTATTTGTAAAACTATAACGATAAATGGATACGCTCGACAGAATATCTCTGTCAACAGAGATAAAGTCGACAAAATTTTATAACAAAGTGGCTTGTTAGTGAAACTTTAGACACTGAACGAATAAATTGGGCAATCGAATCTTCCAAGTATATCGTTGTGAAATGCCCAGCTCCTAAGCTGTGAGATACTTTCCCCGCAAAGCAGGCTTAGGGTTGCCAGAAAGTGGTAGGTAAATGCAAGGTTGCCAGATTGGACACGAAATCGCCCATTTGGCGACAAAATTGGCGATATGTCATAGACGGAGCGAGAACATTCTAGAACATTCATACATTTTTAGCAGTTTTCTCTAGAACATTCTCGAAGGTAGGTTAAAGCTATATATATATCCTGTCTGTCCTGGGAGGTTGTAGTGTTCTGAGTTCAGAGATCGACCGAGTGGGGAGCTGTACTTTAGAATTTTTCCGAGAAGCTGTCTTCACTGTTATAGCCTGAAGACTGTGTTACTGATTGTTTCAACGTGTTTGTCGTAGTTTTTCGACGAGGGTAAACGTATCTTTGGAACTTTCCGCTGTCATAGTGCTTTAATGGGAAATAAATCGTGTTTTCATACTTTATCAAGTGTTAGCATCAATTACTCCAAATCAGCAAATCCATAGAGGGCAACAATATATCTTACAGAAATGAAGATATCGCTGGAGGGATCGTTGAGAGCTACTGAGATCTTTAGTAAACCCAATGCCATAAATTTCAATAAATTTGTTTACGTTTCGTGCAATGGCTTTTGTCGCCCGGGACGATCCTTGAATTTAGCCACTTTCTCGATACCCAAGAAAAGAGCTAAAAAATGTCAAAATGAAATATTAAGGAAATAAATTAAAACGCTATATTTATAATTAAAGTGAAACTTTAAAGATTTTAAAATTATATTATTATTTTGCTTGTTTTCAGTTTATAAAACCATATCAAAGACAGTGAAGGAGCAATGAAGGCTACTTCAGGGCTCCGAGTGCTGTTATGCAGACAAACTGGAAAGGTTTCTTAAATGCAGAATATGCGTTTGAATATATAAATACTAATTAAAATGATTTCCTACTGAGGAAATCTTTTCCACAACTAGCAACACTTATACAAACTGCGACTTATAACAGATACGATTGTATTCACAATGATATTACAATATTTAGAATTTTGTTTTGTAATTTGTATTAAAAAATAACCTGCAGAAGTTCAAAGGGACTACTGTTTAATATCCCTGTTTCGTTTTCTTTAGAATAACGGAATAAAATTCTTAAATACTTCTTTTTTAGAGAAGAATTCTTCTTTATTTATGTCATTGCAATCACAATTTAATTTATGTCCGTATTTTTCGTTCAAACGTTTCGACGGAGTGAAGAAAATATACTACTATCTTCCTTGTCAACACGACTATTTTTCTCCTTATATTTCTTTCATATGACAGTTCAGAATCTCGTTATTCTACACCTGCTTCGACGATCCACATGACTAACCTGTATAAAATAACATTTCACGCGAAAACTGCTGTGCTCCCAAATATACCGCCTATCGTGAACCACTCGCCCTGCCCCCCTCTAGCCACACAACTGCTTGCATGTGCACAGAATATGTAATTTAGCTTTGCGAAATTCGGTTCTAGATAACTTACATTGCATTATGAAATTCTTCTCTTAGAGGTCTTAGAGCTATGAAGATCCATATTGACCGAAGGAATGGAGTTCATTCCTCCAAACTCTGATTATTCCCTTTACTGATAGCGTGAAATTGTGTTCAGATTTTACATGCCGGAGTTAATAAAGATAAAATTCGCTGTCGATTGCAATATTTCCTCGCATATTCTTCCTTCCCTTTTTTTACTAATTTTATCGTCCGAAAATTGAGAGAGGAAAATTATGCAAATAATTTAGTTTCCAAAGTACGGGCTTACTGTAAATCTAGTAACATTAACGTTACAATGTCTAATAAGCTATAGTAACTTCTATTTCTCTGTAATTTGAATCTGGCCCATTTTTACTCTTGTCTCTACTACTCCTTAAGCCTCAGATCATCCATAAATAATTAGAAAAGCTAAATGGGCAGCTGACTTAGCAAAATAGCTGAGTGAATCTCAGTTCGTGTTTGCTTCTCTGTGATTGGTCAGTTTTTATATTATACTGTCATGTAATGTTCGATGTGACCTTCGCAGGTAGATTGAAGAATTTACCTTTGTTAGTAAAACTGAAACAATCATGAAACATTCACTACATGGAAGAATCAATTCTAAATTTTAGGGGAGCTCGTTCTTGAACTCATCCAGGAAGAACGAAATTACGCGAATATTTTTAAGATTTTCAGAATGTGTGCTAAAAAGCTAGGAGAAGATATACGATATTCATTCAGTTTCATTGAACAATCGAATATACATAAAACAGCAAAACCAATTTTGTTTACAATTATTAATTTTAATTTTTAAACACCTTGAGAGATGTTTAAAAATATTCAGAAACTTGAAGATATGTCTATTAGTTTTAATAAGAAATAATGTTAGGGCATAAAAACGTACCCACTCCTGGAGAGAGATATTTGTTGCAAGACTCGTGCACGAAATAATCTATAAAATAAGTGCACAGCTAGGTCTTGAATAATCAAGCTTTCTTCTTTATTAAATAAACGCATTAGACTCTACGTAGCACTAGTTTATAACTAAATAATATTATTTTGAGTTCAATGTCCACCATTTGTCGATGCTGTTTTTAATAATCCATGTTAAATATACGAGGCTACGTTCTACATTTTAATTTTCAGATGATTTAATTTTTAAATTAATTGGCTAATCATAGATTTTAGATTAAAATTGTTTTAGATGTTAACCTGGAATCAGCTATGAAGATCAAACTGAATATTTTTTAATTTTAATATTTTTGCATAGTTTTGATTTTTAAATGTTCTATTGAATTTATGAAAATGTGAAATTCTTGCATTGCAATTTTTTTCCTTTTAATATTTCCTTTTAACGAGAAATATCCGTTGACTGATCACCATAAAATGATGCAAAAAGCACCCAAAAAAATGTGCAAGAATCAATAAAATCTACAAAAACTATTCACTTTTCAATTCCCCTTTTTCTTCCGATGTTCAAAACTTATTTTAATAGAAGTTTTTAACATATCATTGAAATTTTCTTAGTTTCCTTAATTGACTCCGATCATTTTAAAAAAGTATGTAAAAATTTTAGATTATAAGTAACAGAAAATATATTTAATTTTTAATAAACAAATTTATATTATCTTTCAGAGTTAGAATCTGAAGGATAAAATCTAATTTTTACTTTTATTCTCAAGTAAGTGCAATTAATATGTAGTAGAGTAGTTCTTACATCAATATATCAAACTATCTTTCATGAGCACGACATGATAGGAGAGTTAAAAATGCTAAATGAATGATTTGTATTAAAGTTTCTAAAGTCAGGTTTCTAATGTTAATGCTGTTCTTAAAAACAGGTTTCTAATGTTAACATTTAACGTTCCTAAAACAACAGGTCTATGATTTCCTACTGAAAAATACAGAAGAAAAATATTACAATAAAATAGTAATGGTTTTCTAAGTTGCTACCTTTTTAAATATTAAACTCAATGATCAATAACGTCACATAACAGTCGTCTGCCAATATTGTTATTATAGCAATAAATTTCTTTATCACAAGCACATACAGATTATTTAATTTCTATCTGTAAAAGTGCAAGCATGTACTCAAAGATCATGTTCTAGAATGTCATCTTAAGTGTCTCGACTAAACGTGATGTGCATGATTTTACGATAATTTAAATATCTCTTACGAGTTCAGATAGCATATGGCAGTGAAATTTACTAAAATTCTATTCGGCGGTGCTTATCAGTTGTTATCATGTACTGTATAAATGATCACAACAGTCATGCGTTTTGAATGAGAAGAAATCTGTACAAGACATTATTTTGGTCATGGCATGCATGTTGAATTTTAAATGTATAGATATAATCTTTTTAAGATTTCAATTTAAAACATATGACCTTTTCCTTCCAACATACTTTCACTTTTATTTTTTATTTTACAGATAACTTATTATGATGTTAATGACATGGCAAAACAGAATCAGGATACTGTTTCTGCTATCAGAAAATTATTCTTTAGCAAAGATGTTGGACGCTACAACGACGACATTTTCTTCCTATCTGAGGTATTCCACGAAGCTTTCCCGAAAAGATTACATCAAGTTATTTTCCTCGATGTTGATCTGAAATTTTTAACTGACATTCAGAAGCTTCATCAAGAGTTTGACAAATTTCAACCGAAAAATGTTATCGGGATTGCGCCCGATCTTCAACCACAGTACCGAGTAGACTTTGCCAAATTCAGAACGAAGAATCCAGGAACTTCAGTTGGATCCCATAGACCTGGTAAACAAGGCTTCAATACTGGAGTAGTACTATTCGATTTAGATCGAATGAGGAAGTCTGAACTTTACAACTCTCTTTTAAATGAAACTTTATTAGAGAATTTATGCAAAAAATACGAATTCGAAGGTTACCTTGGTCATCAAGACTTTTTTACATTGACTGGTATGGAATTTCCAGAGTTATATTACAAATTAGATTGTTCTTGGAATCGTCAACTTGATGTTGGATGGCGAAATGAAGTAGATAATGCGATTTTTGATCTTTATCACCAATGTAAAGGCAAGATAAATATTTTGCATGCTAATGGTGACGCTGTTCTTCCGGATGATTAAATGTATAATATTTAGTACATTTAAAAATGAATGTTATGTGCAATGATCCTCTTGATGTCTCCCTAAAATAATATCTCCCTAAATAATATCTCTTCTATCTCTACATCAAATATTTTATTTAATAAACTGCCTTCCTTCTCTTTTCAAAAGTTAAAACTTGTTAAGTTGTTATAAAGAGAATCCCTTTTTTTTTTTTTTTTCAGCTCAAAGAAAGCTTCGGGAGTTAAGATGAAAACATTCGTAGCATACACCGCATCACGTTTATTTTTAAAACTCTACTGTTTTGTTGTTTCCATATACCTTTCCATGACTGTAATGAAGACATCAAAATTTTGAAAAGCATCGAAACAATTTTTTACCGTTTATGTCTGTGCATCACAAAAGTGTCAGAAACCATTAAGAAAACAAACATCATTTAGCCGATATAATTAATTTATATTTTTACAGGCTCTTTTAGTTAATGAAAAGGTTCTGTAATCTAACAAAACATATGTTTCAATTTCTAGCATATAATACATTGCAAGTTGGCCCAAAATAATGATATATGTACTCGCTTTAAGGCGGCCAGCCTCTCCTTTCGAAATATAAATTTAATGCTGTGTCTAGTATCTTTTGTTTAAGCTTTTATTCTGTTACATTTTGAGAAATTAAACTATTCCTTAGCGACTACAATTGCAACATAATGATTAACACATCACTTAACAGATGGAAGGTCTGTGGTTCCTGTCGAGCACGCAGTAGATTCTTCCATCTTTTGACTCTCTCTCAAAAAAAAGAAAAAAAGAAAAAAGTACCTTTACATAAGTTGTGTATTATTCCTTAGTAAAGTAGGCTGAAATTTTATGTTTCGAATATTAACAAATAAATGAAATTTGAAATCAGTTATTCTTTTTATCGCAAATTTTTTTTCACACTCCCAGATTAGTAAAGTCGTAATCTTTGCATAGTGATTATTTGCTCACATTTAAATTAATTTTGATCTTCCAGAGATTACAATTTATAAATTCTAGTACCATATTTATAAGAATGTTTGAAATATGTAGTAATCAAAACACTTGTCCAAAAAGAATATAATAAGAAGCAAATATGTCTAAAATATATATGAACATGTAGAACTCGATGCCAGTATATAATAAAATTACAACATCTGCATTTAACTTTGCATGAAAGAACTTAACACTAGATATTAAACTAGTTTATTCATGCGAAATTATTCACAATACACATCTGTTATGATAATATTAATCAAAATTAAGCACCTCAAACATGTAAATATCACGTATGATATGTATTTGCTTACATTTCTGTAGCATCTGTAAAACAGTACTATCATCTTAAACATGTGAAATTTCATACCCTGAACTCGCTTTTTATTGCCATTACAATAAGTCACATATTTCCTGAGAATATGCTTAGCCTTAAAAATAAAATTAATGCGCCGTTAATTATCAAATATTTATTGAATCTTTCATTGTTAAGGAGTGTTATACGTATATTTTAAATGTATTATATTTAATGTTTTCATTAAATGGTAAAACTTAGCATAAGTTCACAATAGTAACATAAGTTAACAACATAATAAATAACAACATTAGTAACCCATTAACATAAGTTACTAATGTTGTTATTTATTATGTTGCTTCAGATTTGTTTGAACATTAATCCCATTTTACTTCCTGCTTCCCATGCATCAAGCACATAAATAACAATTTTTAAATTTTTCCTTTAGTGTGTCACTTTTCCCATTATGCCGAAATTCTGGACACACAAATGCAAATGTAAATGTGAAACGTAATTCATCTTTCCAGTTTGCTTGAAAACATAAATATGCATTGTAATAAAGGAAATTTAAGACTTTTTTTGTATATCTACCTCTCAAGATGGGTTTATATATATGTGTGTGTGTGTGTGTGTAATCAAGAGAAAATAATTAAATCAAAAATAGATTACAAACAATCTAACAGGAAAAATAGAAGTCAAAATTGAAACAAAAGGAAAACAACTCAATAAAATAATATAAAATAATAATATAATGCAACAAAAGGTAGAAACTTCTCTGGTCTTTTTGAAGGAACAGTTGAAACATTTTCAACAGAAGCAAATTTTTGAATTGCATCTGTTTGATTATAAAATGTGCAAATAAAAAACTTTTTTTTTTTAACTTTAAAACAAAATTAAAGAAAATCAAAACTTTTTAAAATGCAAGGTAACTGAATTTTTTTTCAATCAGAAGACAATGATATAGAATAAAGTAATTTTCTTTTCAATTTATAATCAATCATCAAGATATCTGTTCGACGTGACTCTAAACAAATAACACTAGGCAAAAATTACAGAATATTAAATTAAAAAACTCTAAACAGAAACCAGGGAAACAAATGGGTTAATTAAAATTAGTCAGGAATTTAATATTTAATTTAAAAATATCAAATCTAAGAAACTGTAAAACTGATAACGGACTATTGTAAAATAAAAATTATTAAAATTTAAATTGAAATTCCAAAAAACGAAATTATATTATTTAATAATGAAATTCGTAATATAATTTTTCATTATTAAAGATTTCAAAAGCTAAGAAATAATGGAAAAGCTTGAAGTGTTAAATTTTATTTTCACAAATTTTAGCTTATTGCTGCTTTTGATTTTTTTCTTTATTTCCTGTATTCGAAATCAAATTATTTTCTTTATCACTTACAGTTCCCTAATCTTCAGCAATAGCATTTATTCTCGTAACACATGCCTACTTTAAGGGATTATATCCTGTGATATGATAATTGACATATAATGACATTAGTAATGTCTCAACAAAGCATAACTTTAATCACGGACTAAATAGTTTAGAGAGAAATGAAGTATTTTTGCACTTAATTCTCTTTCGTAGTACTCACTAGTACACTGGATACCCTAACGCACATGTAAAATAATCTAATATGCTGTCTTCGATATTAACGTCTATTGTACTACTCCAAATATCCAATATAAACTAACGAATCGTGTTGTCATATTGAAATTTTAAAAACTATGCATTCGTAAAATACTGAAAGCTTTGTGTTGTACTTTTCTATTAAATATAGTATAAATCGAAAAATATCAAATTATTTGAAATTGAATATTTAAATTGCTCACTTTGAAAACCTGATAAGCAAATGTACTGTTCAACAATGACAGTTCTTATTTCATGAAGATTGTTCAGAGCTTGACTTTTATCATGAGCAGGAATTTCCTCATAAAATAAAAATAAAAACTCACGACACCGTTCCTTCAATTAATAACATGAAAGAGATGAATTATCTCTTTAACATACTTTAACTTTCTCATTTTTAGTTCAAAAAAACTCAGCATCGAAAATAAATACACAATCTAATTAGACACAAATATTTTACGAGCGGTTTGCTTTTTATTTAGCTCTTTGTGGCTCTTAAACTTTGTTTCTTTTCATGCTGAAGAATTTCTTTGTTTTAAGTTAGGAGAATAGAAAAATACTTGACGGTTATTCTATGCTGAATCCCTTTTAATAACTTATGTAGAGAAAAGCACTAAGTCTTTCCAGGAGATTCAGCCTTAGATTTTTCAGAGCTATCCTGCAAATCAATTCTGCAAGTCCACTGATCTTTTAAAATCTCCTTTCATATTGTACATACAAGTAAAATATACAGGTCGAAAGAGTAAGCTTCTTAAAGTCAGTGATTTGGTTTTCTATTTCATTTGAAATGTTTCTATTTCGTTCGTTTTCTTGAAAATCTGATTATTTTTCTTCCTACATTTAACTGTAATTCAACTATGATCCCTCTTATGAAGTATTACCTAAAATTTATGGGCGAGCCATCCTTTTTTGTACTAAACCCTTGTACGTTATTTCAATGGTTAAATACTGATATTCTTGTCTAATTTTGAAGTTTCATTAATAATATAGATGTGAAACCATCCAGCCTTAATTAATATTTTTGGTACTATTCCGTTTTGAGGACCGTAAAAAATCGCCAAACTATCGTTGATGCCAGTGCTGCCAAAAATAATTGCGGCAACCCTAACGCAAGAAAGAAGTATAATAGTAAATAACTATTTAAAGATTATTGTTTTAATTTAGATAAAAGGTTAATTTCATATAATACTTTTTTATTATTATAATTTATATGAAAAAGGCTAAACCTGACTGATGGAAGCATAAGAGTAAATAACTATTTCAAATCATTTTTATAATTTATATAAAAAAACGCTAAACATAACTGAACGGATTCCTGCATCGCTATTTCGCTACCGAGTTATCGCTAAAGCATAATTTCATCTTGTTGGTTGTTCAAACATAATTTTCTATAATGAATGATGCCTTTTCTTTGAAAACATTCTTGGTAAAGTGCAGAATCGCCCACTTATTTGTTTGGCAATTTTTACAAGGTTAAAAACAATTGAATTTTTATCAATTTTCTTTTACTTTTTAAGTGAAAATAGGCCGATGTGTACATAGATAAAGTCAAGGGTTTGCGCAGTGCCATTTTTGTGATTTTTTTTAGAGTGAAAATAGGTCGATGTGTACATGGATTGCAGACTTTTCGTCATGGGCAGTTCCAAAATTGTTAAATCTATAGGATATCAAAAAAGGATTTGAAATCAAAAAGGATTTAAAAATTAAACTAGTGTTTCAATGCCGTCTTAAGAAATATAGAACTATCTAAAATTACGCAATTTGAAATCAGTGCGTACGCTAGATTTGGCGCGCTGTTAAATGGGCGCGTTTGCTAGATTTGGCGCTTTTGCGCATACATTTTCGCTGCAATTTTTTACTGTCCTCAAAATGGAATAGTACCATATTTTTATTCAAGTAGTTATTAGGTTCGAATTCAAATATTGAATCCTCAAGTAATTAAATATCGTAATATGAAATGCTATATCATATAAAAGTTATCAGATTTCTTACCTAAATCAATATCGAGTATACTGCTAGTTACACCAGGATTGAATCCCAGGTAAGCGGACTGGCTGCATGATTGATTTTCGTGGTTTTTTTTATACGTAACGTTTATACCAGCAAATTTCTCTTTAAAAGTTCTTCACGCACTCAGCTCTTCCTAAGCAGCTAGCCCTCGTCAGCTTAACCCTATTCAGGTAACTTAATCTAAAGTAATGTATAGTGAAAAACATTAATAAGTATTGTTGCGTGCGTACGGGTTCGTTTGGAATTGAATGCACAAGTCCGATGAAAAATGAATACGATTTATTATTGTCACAAATAAATAAAACACAATACCTCAATTTTCTCAGATATTCGTGCAATATTACAATATTTCACAGTAGTTATCTTTTAACTACTCAAACGTTCAAGAGAACTTAATTCAAATCAGCTAAAGAAAGCTAATCCGCAAATTCGCTACAATCAACAAGAACAGTTTTCTAAAAAAACTCTTAAAACAAAAATAAGCTAACTAAAATAACTGACTGACTGAATTGAGAGGTTTTCCTCCTTTTTATAAGATTTTAAAATCGCGCGCGAGAATTTTCTAGTACTTTCTCGAAATCAAAAAGAGATATTTATTAAATTTTACATGCACGCGCTCTTGTATTTTCAATTTTCCGGCTTAGCTTTATTTTAATATTCGTCACGCGCCACTGCGCGGGAAATAAAACCATTTAATTTACAATTCAACTAACATAAGCTATTTAAATACCAAATCCGTAACAGTAGGTTTTTAATGTGCACAAGGAAATCGATAAAGCTGTTTGAAACTGGAGATTAAAGGGGTTTCCAACATAATTAGTAATTAGTATTTCCAAATTCACAATGAGAAATATTTATAATAAAGTTTTTAAAGAATTCGATAAATTAATTCATTTTACCATTCAAGTTTCCCTAGCTACTCGAACGTGCAGTCGATCATTCATATGCTAACGATATTAAGAATACAGCTTGGAGCTATCTAATTGTTATCCAGACTAGATGCAAAACTAATTTAATGTAAGTATTGGATGGGAATTAAGTATGAAAAATTAAAGCTTTGAATGTTTGAATGTTGTTACGCCATCCATTGCTCGCCGAAAGAGCGCGCTTCGGATATTCGCATAAAGCTAAAAAATGAATGAAGTTTTGTGTTTCAGAGATGTGGCAACACGCGATTATTGTTATTGTAATTGTGTTCTAAAGATATAAGTGAATTGTGTTTCAAGTTTGTACGTTGAGCAAGAGTAAAATATTTATGATATTTATTGTGTAGAGTTTTGATTTGCAGCCCATTCCACAGAGGTGAAAATAACAAATGTGTTCATAATGTCTTTAATGTAATGTCATAGAACTATAGGATAATACTATCATACTTTAAAAATGTTGTATTTGAAAATCTTACTTTCTTTACGTAACTTTATGTATTAATTATTTTTAAAATGTAAAGAAGAAATTTCAAGCGAATAAAATTAATATATGAAGAAAATCAAATATTCAGTTGTAAGGTATTTCTCCCACCTTCTTGGCGTGCTTTCGTGGTGTAGTGGTTCTGCAAGCTGTGCCACTATTCCAGAGGTCCGTGGTTCGATTCCCGGCGAAGGCGTTGCTAATTTTTCATCTCTTCTGCTTCCAAAAATAACCTAATATCTTTACGGTGGCGCCCGAACTAAAAGGGTTGAGGATGATGACTCTCCACATCCAGGCTTTGGCGTTTGGTTTCCCTAAACACCCCAGTCGCCCTTTAAAAAGGGGAGTATATAAGGTATTTCTCCCACTTTCCTAGCGTGCTTACGTGGTGTAGTGATTCTGCACACTGGGCCGGTATTCTAGAGTTAGGTGGTTCGATTCCCGGCGAAGGCGATTGCTAATTTTTCATCTTGCCTGCTTCCATAAAATTCCTAATGTCTCTACAGTGGCGCCTGAACTAAAAGGGTTGAGGATGATGACTCTCCACATCCAGGCTTTGGCGTTTGGTTTCCCTAAACACCCCACTCGCCCTTTAAAAGGGGGAGTATATAAGGTATTTCGGCTAAATCGCAGAATAGGCTGCATCAGTCGATGCTGTGTTTACTTCTCTTATGCTTGGACACGCCTTTTTATGACGTAATATTGGTTACGCCTCTTCTTAAAAACAAGTTATAAGTATGCTATAGCTTCGTATTTAAAGAAAACTTAAATTATATTTTAACTGAGTTGAAATGGTAGGTTTATAATGTTCTGCGCGAGATTTTTTATATTATAAATCTACTTTTGTGTGTTGTGTGGTAGTGTTAGCATTTAATGCAACGAATTATCTCTCACAAATGTATTATTAAGATACCAAACGATCCTTAGCAAACGATTAAAAATATTGAATGCATGAATTAAAAATTATAACCGTAACTTCTAAAAATACAGAAAAGCATTCTTTTGCTTAAAGAATGTTTTGATTATTAATGAGTGTGTCTAAATCGGTGCTTACTGCAGAATGGACGAGTATCTAAATCTGGATTTTTTTAATCAGTTGGAGCGAAGAGGCAGGAGTGTCTGGAGAAAAGTTTGATTGCAATATCTTATAAGTGCCCAATTTGTGGAACAAATATGAAACTAGTAGAGAGACGGTTTTGAGACGTATAGACGATTTTAAGTGGTGCACAATGCTGAGTTTATGCAATTCTGGGATGTTTTTTAAGTGAAAATAGATCGATGTGCACATGGGCAAAGCCAATGTGGTGCGCGATCCCGAGTTTGTGCAATTCTGGGATGTTTTTTTAAGTGAAAATAGATCGATGTGCACATGGGCAAAGCCAGTGTTGTGCGCAATGCCGAGGTTGTGCAATTCTGGGATGTTTTTTGAAGTGAAAATAGATCGATGTGAACACGGGCAAAGCCAATGTGGTGCGCAATGCCGAGTTTGTGCAATTCTGGGATGTTTTTTGAAGTGAAAATAGATCGATGTGCACATGGGCAAAGCCAATGTGGTGCGCAATGCCGAGGTTGTGCAATTCTGGGATGTTTTTTGAAGTGAAAATAGATCGATGTGCACATGGGCAAAGCCAATGTGTTGCGCAATGCTGAGTTTGAGCAATTCTCTGATTTTTCTTTAAGTGAAAATAGAGGAATGAGCACATGGACACCGAGTTTGTGGAAATCTTTGATGTTTTCGAGCGAATACTGTGTGTGATGCCGAGCAGTAATGTAACTTTATTTATGTGCAATGTTTAACATATCGTTAGTGTATTTTAAATTTGTATTGTTGTTTTGGTACTTTTCCGTTTCGCCGGCGCAAATCTCGCCAAGCAGACTTTATTGGCGACAACATACATTATGCACACAAAAAATATTAAACAAATGTTACTCCTAAGAATTCTTTTTTTGAAGGCATAAACATTTTAATATCGCTTAAAATTTTATAAAAAGCCAATAAATAAAGACAATAAATTTATAAAAAGACATTAATTTAAGAATTCACTATGCTTTCATGGTTCAACATCCTGTTTCGCCGGTTCATATCACGTGAGCCCAAGCGATCTCATCTCACGTATACTACTGCTCTAATATAAAAAAAAATATAATGCTCTCAGTAATTATCTACATTAATTTCAAGTTAAATCTTAATTTGGAACACAAGTTTAAATGCAAAAAATACTTCAATTCGTACGAATAGCTTACTCAGAAATTATGTAAAACTGCAGTGCTTTACTTCGCTATTGCATTCTCATTAGAATTGATGAATTTAACCCTTGACTTTACCTTTTCTATATTTTCGGCTTCGGGTAAGCGCTGTGATTGCATCCTAATTGATTTAATTGCCGAAAATAGCCTTAGACATAAAACTGAACTATCTGAATGAGGCGTAAAAGGTTACCAGCGAGAATATTCCGTTTGGCATCGGTTGTACCATTATTGGCGACTTTATCGCTTGCGCCGGCAAAACGGAAAAGTACCGTTGTTTTAATTGTAAATTATATTTAAGACGTCATTTTTCATTTAAATTGTATTTTTAATTTTTTGGCTTTGACATGTTTATAACGCTTTCCGACTTACGACATATATCGATAGCCCGACGATCTACTCAACAGTAGCAAAATTGTTAACTTTAACTCTTAAAGTAAGGTTTACCTCATATTTTAATACGTAGTGTTTGGTATCGTAATTGCACTTGATAATATGAGTTCATTGATAATATGTGTGTGCGTGCGTATGTGAAGCATTGCTTAGTGTTCCAAGTTTGTAGTATTTATTTTATTATATTATTTTCTTTCATTCTGAGAAATTAGATTTTTTTATTTATTAATGCGTAGAATTCTAGCATGCCTACACAGAATATGGCGTGATTTAGGAATTTTAGAGACTGATATGAAAGCTGTGTAATGATGTTCATATGCAATAAAAAATATTCTTCTTTTTTTATTAATGTAAAGTTTAAAATTTTTAGAAATAATGAAAATTGTCTAATTATTGGTATGTAAGGAATTATGTCGTTACGTAGCAAGAAGGTAATTTGTAAAAATGATAAAATTGAAACGTTCCACAATATAAATTTAAATTTAAAAAAATATTTTATTTGTATAAATAAAAAATAATAAAAATAATAATAATAATTTAATAAAAATCTTTGAAAATAGTGAAGCTCTACAAGTATTAGAGACTGCGACGTTGTTTATCGTTTTAATAATTGGTAGAATTCGCTCACTGTATCATGGTAATTTTAAATATAAACAATTTATTATACTTATTATCAGTAACGCCTAAGGTTAAATGTTATAAATGTAAATTAAAAGTAAAGAATTGATATTAATTTACAATAATAAACAATTTATTATTGTTATTTTTAAGAGAACATAGAAAGTACACGTAGTGTAAATGCGAGACTGCATTGTGACGTCATAAGCTTAGTCCCACCCATTTATGGACGTCACGCAGCTCCTCCTACTGAACTTTGTTGATGCAGCCTATTCTGCGCTTTTATCGGTATTTCTCCCACCTTCTTGGCGTGCATTCGTGGTGTACTGGTTCTGTACGCTGGGCCGGTATTCCAGAGATCCGTGGTTGTCTCGAATGTCTCGAAAACCTATGTCAGGCTGTCTAGAAATGGTGTTGGCCATGAAATTTTGCTAATGAATGACAATGTTGGTCTGCATCTAGCATTTATACTTTTACGGTACTTGGAGACAAGATATCGCTCGAATGGCTTGGCCAGCTTACTCATCAGATTTAATTGATTGAGCATAGGTGAAATGCATTAGGCTGCTGAAATGAAGTGCGCCAAATGCTGTTGTGGAACTTCTAGGATCTGAAAAGTGCACTTTAAGAACAGTGGGTTCAAGAGTTTGGCAAATTCTATGAAATTAAAATGTGAGGTTTGCAATTCTCTCCAGGATGACCATATCCCATATCAGAGCAAAAATTATGTAAAAACAGGGGCAACAGGGGAATAGTTAAGAGTAAGTCTGGATAGTCAGGCGATTTATACAAACTGATAGGGTATTGTCCGGATCCGGCAAACGTTTAGAACAGCACTCCCCGGTGAAACATATTTTGTTACGTAATAAGAGCAGTTCCATTATTTTTAAATTTTTATAACTTTAAATTCAGTGTTTCGAGATTAACGAACTGGCAGATATTGTAATTTATGTTAAATACTACTTTTAGAAAAAATGTATTCAATTATTTTTCAGTAAGCAGCAGTTAAATTTTATTTCTGTCAGTATTCTAATTTTGATGAACAGTGTATGATATGGCATTACCTTTAAGGGCTTTTCTTGGTAGCTCTTAAGGAAATTCTTTATTTGTGTAGTGAGGTAACCTGTTCTCTCCTTATATTTACTGCTAAATTTGAATGGCGATTGTTGTTTCGTATTAAAAAATACTTACAAGAACTTTCACTTTGTGTTTGTGATTTCCTGATGCCCACTGCGGTACGAAATGGTAACTGTATATCTATGCTTTATAGCTAAATTTCTGATTCAATAGTATGTGGTAGCCAGTTTATATTACATGTTTCTGTAATTTATTTAAGCACGCGACTGCCTTTTTTTGTCTTTATTTTCTTACGATATTTTTTACATGTACATTTACTTTTAATTTTCAATTTTCATTTATTCATTTTATTTTCAGTTCTTTTCTTGTTTCTTTAGTTAATTTTCATTATTATTTCACTCCACTTCCTTTTTTTAAGCATGTATACTTTTATTATTCCTTTGCCCTTCAATTGTATGTATTGAAGTCAACCTTAAGTATGCTATGTTGACTTTACTTTAATCGTTCCCAACCAAACACTATCTTTTATTTGCTCTTACTTTTTTCCCATTGCATTTTAAACTATTAAGGTTATTCAAATAAAAAATGTAATTCGTTCCTTCATATCTTCGATTCATTGTGCGTACCGCAATCTTTCCTTATAACAAACAATCCAGTCAGTGTTTAAGTTAGCATAATCATTTAGCTTTACCTCTTATCCGTCTGAGGTTAATTTCCTAAACAGATTTTACTTTGATTTCAATCTGGTTTGCCTCTGAATTCCCTCTGCCCTTCAACGCTGATAACGTCAACTAGCTAAGGCACACTCAGAAACTCAGAAATTTTTAAATGCCATATTTCTGACCAGGTTTTTCTGCAGCTTTGTTTTTCCTGAGAGAAAGAAAAACATGCTAATAACTAGAATAGAAGATCCAAACAGAAAAGAAATTGAAGCGGAAAATTATTAATCTGAATGGACTGTATCTTTCACAAGGTTCAAACAAGGATTTAATTATTTAAAAAAATTTAAACATGTAGTCATTAATTAACTCGATAAACATAATTAATTCTACTACTCCATCCAAGAGCATTCAGGAGACCACGTTACACAGAACCCAACTTCAACCAAAATTAAAAAAGCTTCATGAAAAGTTAAAACCTGGAATGGAATATAATCTCCCCAGAAGAGCGCCAGCATTTACGTTAGCTTGATATTTTGAATACCTCTTTTAAGATGCTATTTATTTATAGCAGCACATTAAAGGACAACATATTCAAGTGCAGTTTATGGCACTTTGTTTATTGCACATTAAGAAATAATAATATATTCCCCTGAAAACTAATGTTTTACGTACTGAAGTCATTTATACAGCCTGCAAGGAACAAAAAAAAAAAAAAAAAAAAAAAAAAAACAAATCGACAGTATCTGGCATATCCACATTCAGTAGCAAATTTTAAATCTCCATAGTGAACTTTGAGCCTTATTTAATAACGGATGGTGTACAGCCCATATGATCCATCCCTTAGGAAAAGGTTAACAATTGGGCTTACATCGCATTTTTCTTTCTTCTATAGGTATCTTTGGCTCGCTTTCTGAATCGTTAAACTCGCTTTTTATCTAGCCTCAAAATTTCTTATCGAATGCTACGAAATTATTTTGACTCTCACACAAAACTCCCGTTTCTTTTTCCCATGGAGGTTAGAGTAGCAGGAGGGAAGGTTTAATTTAACCGATGAATACTCGACGGCCCTATTTCTCCACCCATTGTGACTCGTGCAAGGAAGACTTGACATTGCAACATTTTTTTTTTTTTTTAAATTTTTCAATTATGAGATCTTGTGTTGCATATGGATGTACAAACAGAACTTCTGAAAAGATTCCATTGATTACTTTTCACGCGTAAGTATTAATTTTTTTATGTAACTTGATAAAGATGCTGAAAAATATCAGATTATCGCGTATTTTCTTTCCAGATGTAAGAAAAAGGACTTAATACTAATCATAGTATGTTAAATAAATTTTAATGTTTCTATTTATAACTGGTATCTTTGTTCCTTAAAATGCAGTAATATACGCTAGATTTGAACTATGTAATTTGAACATTTTAAGTAACTCGTTTTATAATTTCTATGAAAAGTAAGAAATCAATTATTACTATTTTTATGAACTGTATAGGTGTAAAATTAACAGTATCGACTTGAACCTACTTCTTCTACTTCTTTCTTTATGTATTAATTATTATTCATTTTAAAGTTCTGTGAACTGTTATGAATATAATTTGTGCATTTGTTCAAGATAAATTGTTCTGTAGTTAAAAATTCTTTGTCTAAACTTACAAATTTCTAGGCAGTATAGCGGTAAAAGTAAGTAAAATATTTACTTGAAAAGATGTATCCAAAAATTTATATACGTATATTTTTGTAACTCAACATAATTCAAGGTAATTTCTTTGAAATTCATGAAACAATATAAACTAAAATAATTAAATTTATATAAATCTCTTTTATTTTATTTTAATATTTATTTTCTTGTTGTTATAAGATTGTTGGTTATGAAAAGGATCTATTTAAAAAAATGCAACCTGTGGCTATTTTTAGATGATTATCTGCTTTTAATTTCAGGTTTTCTAAAAATGCAGAACGGAGCTGTTCGAAGAGCGAACTGGAGGCCTACTAAATGTTTTGATCATTTTTTTATGATCAGATAGACAGAACTTTTTATGCTGTGTAAGGCTGAAAGAAAATGCTGTGCCAAATATCATCAGAGCTTTTCCAGCTCACCTGTATAAGATACATTATTTTATTTTTATACCTAAAATAAGGACTTAAGCCTTTGGGTATATGTTTAGCCTTCTAGTAGTCTTACTTACACATATACACTATTAGTTATACTAATAGTGTATATGTTTAGCCTTCTGTAAGTAAAAACAAGTAAAATAAGATTGGCCTAATGAACCTTAACATGCAATGATGCAACATTTGTGATTATATCATTGTTGCAATAATTTCAAAAATATGTTTCATTCAGTTTTGATGAAAGGGTAATGTTACATTAATTTAAAGGATATGTCATTAAATTAAGAAAACATTATTTTAGTATCAAAATTAATTGGTATAAAATCATTATTTGGAAAATGTAATATCTTATTTTTAGTTAGTGCTGATTTTCATGAAAGTATGAAACATAATGTCAGTTGATTATAGCATGTTGATTATAATATGTAAATATTACCATACTACTAAAACGTTTATTAGAAATAAATCTGCATCAGTCTAATCGGAAAATTGACTTTCCAGGCCTTTTCGTATGGATCGAGAGTTATAAAGCATTAATACAAAAGCTGGTAACTTCAAATCAACCATTGTGGGTATACATACCCTCATATAAATTAAGCTAAAATCATATTGAAATGTTTTCCAAATTATTCGTATTCAAGGAGGATGTAACAATAATCCAACATCATATCAGTTTAAAACTACATATAAAAAAACTGCTTCTGCAAACTCAAGTTAGCGATTTTGCTAATGGCAATTGCATACCACAAGAATGCATAAGAATTCTTTCTGCAATTAGTACATCTGTGTCTAAGAAAGTAATCAATCTGAGAACTGACAGATTAAGGATAACACAACTAATGTGGCTTGGGATGCTGTAAATTTTGACCATGGTTATGTGTTTGATGTAGCAATATTAAATAAGTGCTCGGAGTATATTGTTCATTATATAGCTGGTTTTGTAATTAGGAAAATATCTCTGAAAATTAAATATGAGATATGTTTATGAAAATTAAATATGAGATATGCAAGAATTTCATTTCTAAAGCTTGAAATAAAGTTAATAGCTTAATGAAAGTTTGCTGGAAAAATTGGTCATGACTATTTTAGAGGAGGAAATTTTATTAATAAGGAAATAAAAGAATTAATGCTTTGTGGGAGTTGTCCATTTGTCTGAAAGTTGGATGTCTGAAAACACATGTAACAGACGTCTTCCTGAAACTGTTATATAAATTTCTTTATTATTTTATCAATTTAAACAGTGCCATTCTTCAAATCAAATTTTGACAACAGTCACCAACTGTTAATTCGAAATTCTAAAATGGATGGTCTTCCATAATGGGCGTTATATCGCGCTACTTGACCGGTCGACAGAGAAATATGCAAGTACCGAAAAAGATAATTACTAAGCAGCAACGAATAATAAATGGTAAACAGTCTATTAAAATAAAAGCAGGAGTAGGTTTTCTTATTTTATGTAATTTTTTATTTGCTATATACATGTCATTGATTTGTTTTTTCTTTCGTTTTTTTGCAAGCAGCCTTTATTATGTGAATCGCAAAATGATACAACTCCTGTTGAATACACTCTATGCAAGCAACAGGTGAAAGGAAAGTTGCATAAAGTTGAAGAAATAAATAGTGTCTACAGAAAGAAAATTAAGCTATTGCAACAAACTATATGTAGATAGAAAAGAACTTTCTGCCATCTGAAAACTTTATTAAAAGATTTTAAAAAGACACCATGATAATGAATTATGATTACCTGAACGTTTTGCAGAAATCAGTTCCTGTTAATGAAGAACTTCTTTTTTGGAAATTAGCAAAGCGCGGAAAAAGACGATTACCATGGTATGTTTGCCACATACCAAGACTAGCAAATTGGAGCCAAGCATACCAAGACTATAAATGCAGCACCAAGTTTTATAACTAAAAATTTGAATACGTTAGATAGTAAACTTAAGAGTACTTCATACGAATTGTTTTTTCATTGATCATTGATGAAATGGTCATACGTAAGGATGTTGAATTTGATGGCCACATTTATCATGGTTACATTAATACAGGTATTCAGAGTGATGGTGATTCACTTCTGTTAGCTAGAGTGGCATTAGTGTTCATGCTAATGTGCATCAACGTTAACTTTAAAATCCTAGTCGGTTACTTTTTAATTTATGGGATCAGTAGTGAAACTAAAGCAAACCTAGTGATTCAGTGTTTAACTGAAGCACGAGGTTAACCGAAGCACAAGTGTTTAACTGAAGCACAGTGTTAATGTGAAAGTTGTATCATTAACATGTGATGTTTTACCTTCAAATCTGAGTACGTTAAAACATTTATATTGTAGGTTTGAAAGTTCGGATTTCAATACTTTATTTAAGCATCTTCTCAATGGGGATGATATTCTAGCTTTTTTAGACCCCTGTCATATGCTCAAATTAGTCCGCAATACCTTGGGAGATAAAATGTGCATCGTTGATGAAAATGAAGGATTTATTGACTGGAAGTATGCCACAGAGATGCAAGAATTGCGAGAGACAAAAGGACTTCATCTATGTAACAAACTTAAAAATCAACATGTCAGATTCTTTAGGCATAAAATGAAAGTTTCTCTTGAAACGCAATGCTTTAGCCATTCTTTTGCTGATGCCATTCAGTTTTCTGCTGAGGTTTAGATTTAGATACATTTAAAAATTCATCATCAACAATTAAATTAATAAGAAAAATTAATGATTTAATTGACATTCTCAGTTCAAGAAATTTAAAATAAACAGGTTTTAAAAAAGCCATGAATATGCGAAACAGTAATTCGATTCTCCAAGCTCTCAATGCCTTGCAGAGGTATTTCAGTAACTTGAAACATTAGTGCAAATTGAATTAAAGTTACTGAATCTAATCGGAAAATTGACTTTCCAGGCCTTTTAGTATGTATCGAGAGTTATAAAGCATTAATACAAAAGCTGGTAACTTCAAATCAACCATTGTGGGTATATATACCCTCATATAAATTAAGCTAAAATCATATTGAAATGTTTTCCAAATTATTCGTATTCAAGGAGGATGTAACAATAATCCAACATCATATCAGTTTAAAACTACATATAAAAAAACTGCTTGTGCAAACTCAAGTTAGCGATTTTGCTAATGGCAATTGCATACCACAAGAATGCATAAGAATTCTTTCTGCAATTAGTACATCTATGGCTAAGAAAGTAATCAATCTGAGAACTGACAGATTAAGGATAACACAACTAATGTAGCTTGGGATGCTGTAAATTTTGACCATGGTAATGTGTTTGGAGTGTGTGTCGGAGTATATTGTTCATTATATAGCTGGTTTTGTAATTAGGAAAATATCTCTGAAAATTAAATATGAGATATGTTTAGGTGCGTTTATATCAGAAATCCCTATTTTTCAGCAATCACTGGTATAATTTAAAAGCAAAAGTAAACTTATTCATGAGTCAAATGATGTCTGTTTCATACGTAAAAAAAGTGAATCAATTTTTCGTTCATATACTAGTATTTGCAATATGCATAATGCAACAAAAAGTCACAGAATTTTAACATCTACAATTCAGGTTTTAAATGTCTCAAAGGGTATTAATTTATTTCCTTCACTAAATGACCACTCGCATGATATGGCGTCTGTAGTTATACAAAAAAGCTATTTTCTTCAAAGGACATTTACAAAAAGCTCATTTTAATGCATATAATATATAGTTTACGGATCAATTATCCCTCTGTTGTTGGATATATGAGCTGAAATGTATCCTATTGGATATGAAAGCAAGAAAGTATATAAATTTGTCTTTTCATAGTTATTTATTTCTGTATAAAATATACATCTCTAAATATGCTGAAATACTTGCTGATTTATATGTCCTAGAATTATTAAAAGGTAAGCCAAAATACTTGTCATATTTAACCATTTGCTTACTACATTTAAAAATTAAATTTTATGTGTATATAAATTTAATGTAACTGTTATTTCGTAAATAACCAGAAGTTAAGAATTGCTTGCTTGCATATTTCCAGAAATGGTAAATATATTTATTATGGATATCTTATTATACTGTTTTTTGAAGAAAAATATGTTGTAAATGTGTTCAAAAATAATGAGAGAAGTTTGCTTCAGAGTGCTATAAATTTACTTATTTATGTTTTTTCTGAAGGCTTATTATTTTTTATACAAAGTTATAAGGATATTTATTCCCTTTTAATATTTTTCTTTTTTAATTTTCTTAAAAACATAATTTTTTCACTCAAATGGCCAAGCTTATATTTGAACTATAATTGAAATTATTATTATTATTATTTTATAAAACACCGAATTGGTCGAAGTTACTACGCTCCGCCCACTACATACATTGCCATACCACAACCTACGAGACTCAGAGACGTGACATTTGCCTACTGTTTTCCAAAATTTGCTTACACTAAAATATACGGCATCGGAAGTTTCCAGCACTTACAGTGCGAAGGTATGCTCCATTTATTGGATTTCATTTTCACCTTTTAGGACACCTAGACGGAACAAATACAGAAGGCAAAGAACTCCGGATTGCATATCTTTTCAGAGAGTGATGATCTACGATCTTTAGATGCGTTTTGTAATGCGTTGTACTGCAGTATTGTGTGTACTCTTGTAATTTTAATAAAAATGGGCATGATTTTTATCACCGTTGCATTTTTTGTATTCAGTATCAGACGAAGACATTTTTCCATTACACGTAGAAATATTCTCTCCAGGAAAGCGTTAGAAATAAGTTAGAATAGAATTTAAATAAGCTTTTAATTTTTTTAACATAACTTGGAGATGCACTGAGCTGAACAACCATCTAAATCAATCACCGTTTAATTAGCCGTTGCATTTGACTTTTATTATGCAAATCCTTTTGCTGCTTAATTTTTATCTCTATTTGTTTGACATTTTTTATTTTCTGCTACCATGAAGATATTTTATTTAATGAAGCTCAAATCAAAATTAGCACTTTACTCGATTTTCAACAAAAACAACCTCCCGCCCCTCCCAAAAAATACTTCTAAAAACTGATAAATAGGCAAAATTTAAGATGTGTTTTTAATTGAAATTAAGAGTTAATTTATTTAATTTTTTTTAATATGCCAATAAATGCATTAGAAAAAATTTTAAAAACTCAAATATTATTTACATCAACTACCACTGTCCTGAAATTAGCTCAAATAATGAGCTATTTCAATGACTCTATAGCCAATCTGTTCTAGTGTATTACAACTTAAAGCTAAACTATTAAGCAAACTAAAAGAAATAACTTTTTTTCCTATTTCTTAACCCTTTGCGGCGCACTATACGTTAACATCGGAATTTCAACAAAAAAAAAGTTGTATGCAGTCTATTTAGTCCTAAAGGAGTATACAGGTAAAATTTTGTAAAAATTGCACTTACCGTTTTAATTCTGTGGGTGTTCCATGAGGTGGAACACTGCGCCGCCAGAGCTTTTAAAAGTGCGACTAAGCGAGCATTGCAGTGAAGCATGAAAATGAGTAGAAGCGTTTGTATAAGAATGAAAAAACTCTGTATTATGGCTGTATACGTGGTTTCCTGGATATACACAATATTCTTGAATATATACGGATAAATGAGATAAATATCTATATACACAAGTCCTATATACAAAAGTATTTACAAATTTTCGGAAAGAGTTGGACCTCTCCGCGCCATTTATGGAAAATTAATAATAAAAGAATTAACTACGATTAATATTAACAATAAAGGAAAAATAAGCTTATACATACATACACGAAAAATATCTACACAATTATTGAAAATAAACGGGAATGAGACTAAAATACGACAGCAAAAAATTCGCGCAGGTCTAAGTAAAGATGAGTCAAGCTACTAATAAAATTCCCGCCTAAAAAAAAAAAAACTACTCCCAAAGAATTCGAGATGCCAATATTAGGCCTTTTATAACACAAAACACACCTCACCCCTCAATACTGCTTTGTTTGAATTCATTTCCCCCCCCCCACACACACACACACACAAAAAAAAAAAAAAAAAAAAACGGAAAGAGAAAACGTATACAACGGATGTTCTCTCCTAAGCACAGATGTTCTGATTCGTAACAGCATGAGATCGCTAAAGGCGCAGTGTTACCGCTAATGGAACACCCGGTTTCATTCAATGATTCTGCGTATGGTTTTTGTATGAAAGATTAAAAAAAAAATATAGAACAAATAATTTGGAGTGCAGCTAGCAAAATTATATCTAATTTTTTTCTAAATAAAATTTTTTATATAGAATTTTTATATAAATATATTTATATAGAAATATTTTATATAAAAAAATAGAGAAAATTACTTGAAAAAAAAGTGAATTTTAATAACACATAATAAATGAAAATTCTGCGTCTCCTTGTGATATGCTGCTATCTACTGTTTTAAAAGAAAAGTTCAAAGTATATTATAGACATTTTTATCTATTTACGGTTGAATTTAAAGGTTTCAGAAGCGATTCAATTTGGGTGTTCCATGTAGTGGAACACTGAGCCGCAAAGGGTTAAACATTTGTATATGACATGATTCTTTAATAGATTACGGCAACAATGTGAACAAATCAGAATTATTTCTTTTTAAATGGAAAATTGGAATGCACACCTAACTCGTAGCTAATAAAACCTAAACAAAACCATGAAATACGCAGAAACAAAGTTTAAAGTCTTTAAAAATACGCACAAGCAATGATGTCGAGATGTCGAGCTATTTCTTCATGACTTCCTCTATGTAGTAAGTTATGGATATCATGTTTATTGGTTTAAATCAAAGATTTAATAATAGCGAGGCATTTCATGACAAATTTTACATATTTTATTGGAAAATACCTGCACAGACATCGTAGAAACATGTTACGTTTCACTGCCAGAAAGCAATGTTTTGAGTTTACAAACATGGCCGCCGCTTGTTAGCTAGGGTTTCATTTTCAGATAGAGAAGGATGCTCCCTGCCTGCTCCGATTCTAACCTTCTCGTTTTTTCCCCGCTCCGTTTTCTCAACCTATGCCTATTTTTCTATGTGCAGCAAAAAAGACTCAGCTAATGCAAAACAAGACACCTGGCTATATTGATCACGAACTCGGCATGTAGCGCCATCTATAAGCTAAAATACAGACTAAAAGGTAAGAATTTGTCCTTTCGGATTCATTACATATTTTTCAAATATATATTTTTTGTTTGATAAATAGAAAAGTTGTTTTAAAATGAGCATGACAAAAAGGTCAAAATTACAATTTCAGTTCTCTATATTTAACAGAAAACGCTTTTAGAAAAGTGCGACCAGATCTAGAGAAATGTCTCCAATTACTATAGTATTTAATTTTAAAAAAAGGTTATGTAGTAGAGTGCATGCTATGTGTGTTGCTCACACTTCCAATTTCAGATAATTTCAGCATGTTAGTTGAGTTGCCATAAAAAATATTTTCTAAATTTTATTCTTTTCAATAATTACGAAAGAGAACGAACGTCAAAACATATTTATCCACTTGTAATATCGCATTCTTTTACTTCATTTCATTGACATGAATTTAAAATTCACTTCATTGTACTTAATGCAACATTAATTTTCATATAAAAATTTGAAATTCACTTTATTATTCTTTACGTAACATTAATTCTCGTAAAAAATTGTCAAGAAACGAAATATTATTTCAAAGTGTTCTACTTTAGAATAAAATATGCTGATTCATTACTCGATAACAGAAAAATTCGAGAACTGGAAATTAATTCATTGTGAAAGATGTATATTTATTATTATTACTATTATTGTTTTTTCTATACTTAAAATGATATAATACCCTAAATATAGTTCAAATATACCTAATAATCTGTCAAATATATCTACTCTCTCTTTAATTTGGATGAAATGACAAATTTTGTCAGGGTCAAATCATTTTTGTGAGTTAGTTCCTGATTACCTGGTAGCGAATTAATCGGTCTCTGTCTAAAAAAAAATTAAGTTTGTTTGTAGTGGAACGATGGAAAAATAACTATCACAATCTATCAGCGTTAAACAAAATTATCTGGGGAAACTTGAGAAAGGGAAAAAAATGTGTGGGATAGCAGCATTTAGGAATTTTTCTTATCCACAATAATAGGTAATTTAATTGTACATATTCCAGAATATATTGTACAACAAAAAGCAAAAAGTTATATCCGATTTTTTTTACGCGAGTTTGAAATCACTGACATTGTTCAAATACTGTATTATATATCGTTAAATGTAGGTAAAAGCCCATTTTAAATGCTAAATGCCTATTGTACCCTTATGATCAATGACCAATTTCTGACTTAGTTCCTTAACTTCTAAGTATGCTTATTCTTTCATTACATACAGTGTTTTCTTCTTTAGTTCATTCGATTATTTGTTTCTTTAGAATGCTGATTTAATATACGTAACCAAACGAGTCCCTTGCTTAAGCAATTTACATGACTGACTTGCTTAAAATATGGATTTATTATTAACAGTACTTTTTAATTCATCCTATGAGTCGTTTCTATGTTTTGTGTTTATTTAACATTACCGTGCTGTCAGATTAACAGTCATTTTGAGTTTTACTCTGGACGTCGTCTACACTTACCATCCCGATATATCGGGATTTGAATACAATAAAAGAAAGTGTAAAAAATTCAATGCATATTTTAAAGCTTAGAGATTGTTTCAACAAATTTTTTTATATTATATTTTTTAATTATTTTACTTTTTAAAATATTATTAAACTTTTTAAAATATTATTATTTTTTAAAATTATTATTGAATTTTTGTTTTTAATAATATTAATTTCTTATTTGTTTGATGCAATGAACAGTATTTTATTGAGCCTTGTAGTATACTTTATTTAAGAGAAGGGGGGTAAACGTCTGTTGCAAGGTTTGGTTTTGGTTTATTTAGTTGTGGCAAAGCACAGGAAGGGATTCAATCTTAAGGAAAACTGGCTCAACCATGAAAAAGCCCATGCAGCCAGCCTGTTCGCCGGGATTTGTGCCCCGGACCGAAATACCAGTATTCAGCGATTTTACTGCTTGGCCGCTGGAGGGAACTTTGTTGCAAGTATTAATACTGTAACATGAAAATTTCAAATCAGACACTAAGAGTTAAACATAACTTATTTTAAATAAAATATATGATTTTAAAAAAGTTTTGAAAAAAATTATAATTTTTACTGTTAAAGAATAGTAATGACATTAAAATTCAGCTGCAATGGATTTTAAATTTAAAGCCCTGACCTTTGTTTCAGAATTTCTTTTTGAACATAAAATAAAAAATAAAAACGAATATACATTGCTTAATAATTTTTAAAAGGATTCAAAAAGTACATAAAGGGGTTTCCAGTCTGTATAGATAACTCCAATCTGTACACATATGAAATTTTTGAGAATTTTGCGCAAGAAATACCTATTAGATAAAATACTTCGTATTTCAGGCAAAGATAATGGGCATTCGAATATTTTGACATATTAAGGATCTAAATTATGAATATTTTCGTACCATTATCTTTTATGACTTCGAAGAGAATGCAGTATCTTAAATATTTGCATAACAATAGGGAAATTCCAAGCCGTTCAGCTGATGATTCAAAATGTCAGGATGGTAAGATAGGCATTGCAAGATGAAAACTATTGGCCGCCGATTCAAGTGTTCAAAGCATCACGTTTGTGGTACAGATATTAAAAGAAGGCAATCATGTAACTTCAGCTTAAATTAGGTCAGCAGCTATTATAATAATCTTTATGAAAAATCTGGTATCAGGAAGCTTTACTATCGTTTGATCTTCATAATCTGACGGTCTAACAAAAACAACTCGAGTAAACTGGAGGAAAATGGAGAAGAAAGATTTATAACTTCAAAACTTTGATAAAACGCTCGAAAGCAATTGTTAACTTCATAACAAATGATGAATCTCAGCTGTTTGTTCTCATCCGTAAAACCAAAGGTAATCCGTAAATTAAAGATAATAAAAGATCCGTAAATCAAAGGTAATATTGTATGGGGTTTTCCTCTTGAAGTTCCTCTCATCAAAACCAAGACAACAGTAGTGACTTTATTATGGAGGCAGTAATAGGTGAGCCATCTTTGCCTCCTATGAATCTTAACTTCTAGATTAATCAGATACATTCCGATGACCTCAAAGGTCACGTGACTTATGTTTTAGCTATTGTTAATAAATAATGCATATGATGTGCAGCTAATGTACGTCGTTCTTCTTTTTCTCTTGCACAATGTATCGAATTTGGAGAAGAGTTAAAAGAAGAATGGGACTTACAAACACTTTCTGGACCTGACGTGAGCAACAATTACAAACTGCTTGAAGAGATATAACGTAACCGCAAGTACCATAGTAAAAATCACCAAATTTGCAGAATGTGCTAAACTCTGACAACCATGTGCATTACAGTTCTTCTAGAAAGCAACGTCACCACTTCGTATGCATGGACCTTATAAGAGATAGACTAACCCAGTGGGCGGGGCGTGCGTCACCGACATGTCGGCAAGAAAGAGTAGGGACGATCTGGTTTACTTTAACACTGAAACCTATGGCGTTTGTATCACATAATTCTTTTTAATTATTAAAAGTGATACTTTGTATAGTGATGAGATTATGAAAGCCACAGTTTTTTCCAAATAGGATTTATTATATCTCATTAAAGCACTTTTTACTGCATTTCACGTATTTTTTTCACGCGGAATTCTTGTACAAACACCTTTACTTTGGTAAAACGGTAAAAACGCTAAGCACAAAATTTATGAACTTAATTTTGCGTACAAATAACGTAAAATTAAATAAGATTAATAGTACGTGATGCTTTGAAATAAATAAGGTAAAATTAAACAAGATCTGATATTTTTTTAATTTAATGAATATTTTCAGATGGTGATTTTCCAAATTATAATAACATTATATAACGATCATATTTATGATCATTAAATTATTAACATTAAAGTGGATTAGTTACTTTAATAATTCCTAAAATTCGGAGCATACAATTTTCTGAGCGTAATGAAGGGGGAAAAAAAGATAAAATAAAATCTAGAAGCACTCAAATTTTATATTACGCCCAAAAGGAACCTTTTTTTTAACGTTTTGTGTGTTACCTATATTTATTAAATATCATGTTCTTCGCCCGTAAACCACATACATTTGAAAACAGCATACCTTTATAATTTCCTCACTGGAGATAAAACTGTTATTTTCCGTACAGTGCTCGCTCTGAACTCGTTGAGTTTGTTAATCAAAAACTCGTTAAAGTTTTACAAAATATGAAATAGATTAAAAGAAATGCAAAATTCAGCCGTCCAGATGCTCATGTTCGGGTGCAGGATTACATTATTCAAAATTTGATGGCTCTGGATACTGTTGTTTTTGTCACAGTGCAAGAAACATACATGTATTCCTGCAGATTCTACATTATTTAATTTCTTTACATATAATACAGGGCGATAATATTTGGAAACAACAATTTGCAAGGAGACACGGGCACTTATAGTAAAACAGCTCAAAATGCCGCTTCGAAACTAACAGCCTTTCTAGACGACCGCCGCTTTGGGTTAATAAATTAAATTAACAGTAAATAAAAAAAAAATCTTCTGCAGAACTAAAAATAAATTTTAAAAAATAATCACTATAAAATACAAGCAAAATTAATTATTACGGTTAAATACAATTTTAATATTAGAATTAAATGTATAAAAATTTTTAAGGAGTCAAAAGTGTTTATCACTATGATGTATTATGAAATATAATTGAAATAAAATTCCTTTATAGAAATTGTGCTATAATACTCATCTATAATTTTAAAAAAGCTGCCCAATTTAGAATTTTAATCAAAACTTTCAAAAATTCGTTTTTATATATTTTAGTACTTTTTACTTATTTACACCAATAAAAAGCATAAAAATTGCAAGAGAAAAATTGCTTGTTTGAAATTTTCTATTAGTTCAGATTTAAAGTATTATTTTCTAAAAGAAGTAGTTACAAATTTCCTAACAGCATAGGAAAAGCTAAAAAAAATATCCAGTCCTGAAAGCATGCAATAGCTTTATAATTATTTGGAACGCTAATAATGCTCGATAAATATGGTAAATTTTTAAAAATCAATCTCAATTTCAAAAATAAAATTATGTAGAAATTCTAATTTGTGAAATGAGGCGCTACAACCAGGCTTTTCTTGACAATTATACACGCTGCAATAGGCAACCAATGTTAAATTTCTACAAGTCGTCTCTACTCCTCCGGATGTTATCAAGGTGACAGCCGGCAACGCCTCGGATGAGGGATAAAACCCGTTTGGGTTAGTCTATTTCTTATGAGGTCCATGTTCGTATGCGTTTTTTCCACCGCATTCCAAGATTCAGCGGCATTGTTGCCACCAGCCCGTTTTCACTCTGAGAAACCGGTTTTATGGTCCGTTGTTCGGTTTGCGTAGAAATTTGAGCACTGAAATATTTAAATTATTTTGAAAATGAATTTTTATTTTAGTTCAAAATTTTTAATTTTCGGTTGAAAGACCTTAGCCACGGGATATTTTAACGGAATATACGTATGTGTAGATATGGAATCAAAGAGAGAACAGTCCAGCACTATCTAACCACAAAGTTGCCAACAGGCAATGAAAAAATTATCCCACTCTCATAAATTCATTGCACTTCCTGGAGAATAAGCTGACATGTGGGTGGGAGCTTTTCTTCCATCTCAACTTTCATCAAAATGCTTGTTTTCCACCAAAAGACAGGCTTGCATTCAGGAGTTAGAAACAATTTTCAAGGCAAACTGATTACTAAAATATATTTTTCGAAACCCAAAGAATTTTTTTTCTGAGATTGTAGTTAAGTTGCACAAAAAAATGCCTTTCATTTAAGGGATATAATGCGCTCCAGCTGCAGTTAAGACTTATCGAAAAAACTGGGATATACCGGAGCTGGGCTTTGGCGCAGTTTAAGTCCTAATCATGTTATATAGTTACCTTCTAAGGAAAAAAATATTTATTTTCTTCTTTTAATAAATAAAGTAAAACAAAACATGAAAACGTATTTTATTATTATTATTATTATTTTCCTTAACATCCTAATTTTAAAATATTCAGGTTAGCATTTTGAGAAGGTGGCAACACTATTCAACTGCTCAAAAACTGTTGTGTTTCTGCAGGAATGTTTATTTAAATTCCTACTATTAACTCACACGTTTCCTATATCTTGTTCAAATTTTCAATCATTAATAAAATACGTTTTATTCATCCAATCAAGTTCAAATACATTTTTTAAACTTATAGTGGATGACACTTGATGTTAATACAGTTTTTTCTCATATTAAAGTCAATTCCTACTTATTTATTCCTGTTTATCGGAACTAAAGATATTCTGTTTTTAAATATAGATAATGACCGTTTATTGGGAATTCTCACTTGCTGTAAAAATTAATTTTATAACAAGTAGGAATTGACATTAAAAATTTTTTTATATTATTTGTTTTGAGCTAAATCGCTGAATAAACAATAATTTTACTTGGTTCTTAATCGCTACGGAGTTTCCACTGGAACAAAAGCCCACATGTAATGTTTATTGACTGATGTTCGGACTACAAGATGCCGATTAATATATTCACGTTTGTCCACGGCTATTTCTGATGACATTAACCGAATGGTATCATTGAACGATTAGAAAAATATCCATCAAAACAGCAATGGAATTTAACTATTTTAATATAAATGCAACAAGAAACATATAACACAGAATAAAAATTATAGTATTTTAATTAAGAAAATGCAACAATTTCTGTGGAAACTGTTTATAACGTTTTTAATTTGTTAGAAGCGTTCATAACGTTCACTTATTTTTCTCATTTATTGATTATCATTCTGCTCATAACATTTCGGGAAATGATTTTACCGATGCTATATTCCTAATCTTAATCCTCGGAGAGCAAGCCTCATTCATTTTTTCAGATGATGCAAATGTAAAAATTTAAAAACAGGCACAAAAGCAACAGTAGTTTGGCTTAGACATTTTCAGGGGAATATATTTTTTATTATTATTGTTTTCTAAAAGATCAGGAGAAAAGTATTCTGCAGAATCCTTTTTGCTTTTACAGAATACGGACCTATGTATGATCATCCTCAAAATAAGTTAATTAAAATATAAACTCAGCTAAAGTTGCTTAGTTTTAAGTAGTTGACTAAAAAACAAACTGTCTGGTGACATAAACCCTTATCTGGTGACATTTTGCTGACACTTGCTAATTTTATACTCTATTTTGACTTATTTGGCGACTTTATCCCTTATTTGAGAACTTCACTTATAAAAACATTATTTCATAACACTTTGCTGTACTATTAACTGAGTTGTTGATCACAATAAGCGATGTGTTTTTCCATGTTTTCGTATACAAATGAGCGGGACTCCAGCAATTCGATAACAGTATCCAATTAATAATATTAACCGTGATCACATTTAACGACATAATAACGTTTTATGTTTAATAACGACATAATAACGTTGTATGTTTAAATACTTAATTTAAACATACAACATACATGTAAGAAATAGTTTTTTTTTGCAATTATAAGCCATTATTCTTTTCGCCAGTATAAAATTTGCGAAATCGAGCTAAATTAACTTTCGTAAGTGCCCATGAACTTTTTTATTATTATTATTATTTGATTACAGTAAAGCACGCGAGAGCTATCTACCTAAAGGGAAATGAGATACCCTCGTGGAGGACTTTTTAAAAAGAAACTGTATCCATGTTACATATGGAGAAAACTACGAAAACACCAGTCGAGTAGCGAAACACCAGTGGATGCAAGAGAGGACATCTACGTCAAAGCGCAGCATCCTTTGGACACCAAATTGATGCTACTAATTTTAGTACACTGACTACCAATAAGTATTTGGACACCTATGCAAATGACGATATCTGCGATCCTAAGGTACGTCACGGACTCCGCTGGTATATATCGTGTAGGAAACAGCATCGGCTTTAGTTGCATGCAAGATGCCTCGCAGTTCGGAGCTCTCTGATTTCGAGAAAGGTATAATTATCGGGTATCACAAATGTCGCCGATCCTTAAGGGACATATCTAGCGATCTGAAGTAACCAAAATCGACAGTAGCTTATGTGATTAAGAAGTGGAAAATGAGCGTCGATTGTCGGAATGTGCCCCGAGTCGACAGACCAACAAAACTGGCAGATAGAGACCGACAAGTGCTGTCCAGAGAAATTCGGAACAACCGCACCCAACCGATTGCTTTCATCCGCGAGGAGTTTCAACAGGCATCCGGGAGTATTGTTTCAATGAATACCATCCGTAAGGAAGCACATCTGCTTGGTTTTCATGGTCGTGCTGCTGCCCATAAGCCTTTGATCACAAAGTCCAACCGCGCTGCTCGGTTAATGTGGTGCAAAGCACATCGAAATTGGACCGTAGAGCAACGGAAACAAGTTCTTTGGAGTGACGAATCAAGGTTCACCCTTTACCTACGGATGGCAGGGTCTGGGTCTGGCGTCTACCTGGAGAACGTCTCCTGCCAGAATGCATTGTGCCAACAGTCAAGTTCAGCGGAGGTGGAATTATGGTCTGGGGGTGTTTCTCCTGGTATGGGCTGGGACCCTTGGCCCCCATTCATGGTAAGCTCAACTCCGATGCCTACTGCACTATTTTGGATGACAATAGGCTTCCTACGTTGTGGCAGTTTTACGGGTTGGACCCTGTTACTTTCAGGACGACAATGCCAGTTGTCATGTTTCGACGTTAACCAAGGCTTGGTATGGTGCCAATGGAGTTCATCGAATGGACTGGCCTGCTCAGAGTCCAGATCTGAACCCTATCGAGAACCTCTGGGACGAGTTGCATAGCCGAATTCAGGGGTGTACTACCCGTGCAAAATCGGTGAAGGAACTTCTACGTCTTCTCAAAGCCGAGTGGAAGAAAATACCACTAGATGTCATACAAAGACTTGTGGAAAGCATGCCCCGGAGGGTTCACGCTTCAATTACCTCTCGTGGAGGCTCTACCAACTATTGATTTTGAATAAAGTTAGTTTTTCTTTTCTATCACAGGTGTCCAAATACTTATTGGTAGTCAGTGTATTAAATGTTTTCCATTCTTACCAAACAGGAGGGCACGCAAAATCTTCTGCGAATCAGGAAATAGCTACGGATCTGGAAAACAACCATGTAATCAGGAACTGAACCCAAGTCAAACTGCCAGTGTTCAGCGACTTTACCGCTCAATCGCTGGTGGGCTGCCCTTGAAGGTACGGCCCTTGCATGTATGTTCAGATTATTCTTTGCATGCCTAGGTTACACTGACGTTCGCTCTTTTCAAAACAAAATTCATTAATATATAAAATATAGCAAAGAAACACACTCTTCCTATTTGAAGTATATAATTCGCTAACTGGCTTTCAATTAACCTTATTTAACTGGCCTTCAATTAACCTTCTATAGCGGGTCATTAATAAACTTTCTACAACAGTAAGATAATTTTTAAAATATATCCATATGCAATGCAAATAAACCACGTTGTATTTTTCGATCTTAATTTAACTAAAACTTATTTAAGAAAAGTTGATGATTTTTTTGCTGGAGGGAAAAAATATAGTAGTAGTATAAATCATGGCTGTCCAATCAAAATTTTTATTTACATCAAATAACCTTACTGCGACGGCAGAAATTTTTTTAAAGAATTAAATGCATTTATTGCGCTATTATCACATTAAAAGTTCCACATCAAGGCAGTCAAAGTAATGTCAGAAGAAAGTACAAGAATCTACTGCATTAATTATTATCATACATCTAATATTTTCCTTTAAGTATGCAGATAAGTTTTTACATTATTAGTTTGAGAATTGTAGTTTTGCCCAGAATCTCACTAGAAAATTAAAAGGATCAAGGATTTTTTACTTTACTTTTTCACTGAGAACGAAAAAAAAAAAACCTTCTGAAAAGGTATCATAGCTGAGATTATTAGAAAGGCATAGGGTTAAAATGAAAATGTTGTGGTTAAAATGAAAGTTAGTGGATGATTTATATGATTATGAATCGTAATCGCAACCAGACGTACCGGGAGTTTAAGAAAAACTTAATTCTAAATTTTGATTTAGCTAACATTTTTGCTGCAGCGACAAATACTTTTTTATTGCTAAAGTGTATAAATTTCCAATGATTCACTTCAGAGGAAATAATATAACAATTACAATGCAGCAACGTTGCCTATAGGCAACCTCTTAACTAGATGTGTTGTTCTTATCTCTTATAACAATGCTGATACTTACATAATAGCACAACCGCTTAATAGATGTCGCCAAATCTGACAACCATACGCCTATTTCTTGACCACATAAGCATATTCGTTCGACTACTGGACTATGCGTGCAACTACACCAGTTTAAACAAGCAATGCAGCCCTGTTTATATGTGCTCTTCGTGCTGTATTACAATTTTCAACAATTTTTTTAAGGCAAATCGTGATATTTTGGATCTCAAACTAAATTTTAAGATATACGTTTGTGGGATTTGCCTGCAACAGAAGAATGGTGTGCAGTAAAATTTCTGCGGAAATACACTATTTTCACACAAATTCGGGAATGCTCAATTTACGTTTGATGATGATGTATTTCAGAAAACAACAGCTTTGGAAATGCAGTGAGAAAAATTGTAATGAACACGTGAGGGTTCGAATCGGTATTTAGTTTGACATAAGTTATCTGTCTTTCATTAGAGCACTAACATTTATATATTCTGAAGGAGCAAAGAATAAACAAGTTTAGTTCAGTTCTTCTACGAAGAGTTTGAAATGGCCTACAAGATAGTGATATATTGGAATAATAAATATATACGAGAGATCTGCGTTCTTGATAATGTTGCCGAAGAATAAAATATGATTGGTGGGAAAAAATTTAATCAGTGAAATAAATGAAAATCTGTTTACAAAGCGAAAACACAATGCTTGATATATTTTGCCACCACTGTGGATTTCGGGAGAAATGTGCTGGAAAACAATAACTTTCTTAGTTGTATTTTATAATAAATGGTTTGTTTAGTTGATTATGGCAAAGCATACTAGGGCTATCTGCCTAAAGGAAGGAATGCCTTCGTAGAGGACTATCTGAGGGAAACTGTCTCGTATACACGTTACACATGAGAAAAACCGTGAAAACGACCATGCAGCCAGCCTGTTCGCCTGGAATCGAACCCAGGTCAGAACTACCAGTATTTAGCGATTTTACCGCTCGGTCGCTGGTGGTGTCCTTGCATTTTGTAACAGAAGTGAAGCTATATTAATGCAGAAGATAAACGAAAATATTAAGCAAGGTAATATTACTTATTCTAACCAATGTTTTAAAATGTTTCTGCCATCGCATGAAGGTTATTTGGCTTTAAATAAAAATTTTAATCTGACAGCCATGATTAAAACTATCACTACGTTTTTTTTCTCTGCAGAAAAAATATTGATCAACTTTTCTTAAATAACTCTTAGTTAAATTAAAATCGAAAAGTATATCGTGGTTTATTTGCATTGCAATACTGGATAGATTGAAAATAGTCTGGATATAAAATTGAAGAACTAGAAGAAGGTAGAATTGTGCACAAAACGGACCTTTGGAATAAAAAAGAATAAGATTATCAGTGAAGAAAATGGCGTTGTTTATTGCAGCAAAGCATTTTCAAGTTATATGGTTTAGGAAGACAGCCTTAATGAAAGATATTTCTATGAAAACAAATTGATCAGTAATACAAGCCGATGTTTTCCTCAGAAAAATTTCCATCAAGGCTCTTCTCCTTAAGGCACACAACCTGAGAATGCTTTGTTAACTTTACTATGCTTTAGATAATATAATTTAAATTTTAACCAAATTTTGCTGACTTTATAAAAATAGTCATTGTACGCATAGTTAAGTTTTAGACTTTGCTTTTAAAACTTATTCATCTCAATTCACTTTAAACAAAAATCTATTAAATGTTCTCTAAAAGTATCACAAATATAATGCATATATAGAAATTTCGGTACTATTCGGTTTCGAGGGCCGTAAAAAAATTGCAACGAAAATGTATGCGCAAAAGCGCCAAATCTAGCAAACTCGCCCATTTAACAGCGCGCCAAATCTAGCGTACGCGTTGATTTCAGATTCCGTAAGTTTATATAGTTCTATATTTCTTAAGACGCCATTGAAATACTAGTTTAATTTTTAAATCCTTTTTTGATTTTAAATCCTTTTTTGATATCCTATGGATTTAACAATTTGGGAATTGCCCATGACGAAAAGTAGGCAATAGAATTCTGGGTAAAGTGCAGAATCACCCACTGCTTGACGCGTTTTTAAGAATTGCACATACTCGGTATCCATGTGCACATCGACCTATTTTCACTTAAAAAAAATCCTAGAATTGCATAAAAATGGCACTGCGCACACCCTTGACTTTATCTATGTACGCATCGACCTATTTTCACTTAAAAAGTAAAAGAAAATTGACAAAAATCCAATTGTTTTTACCCTTGTAAAAAGCGGCAAACAAATAAGTGAGCGATTCTGCACTTTACCGAGAATATTTTCAAAGAAAAGGCATTGTTAAATATTTGCATAATCGCCTGTAGTAACAGCAACCGCCGTCAATAAAAGGAGGTGCTTTCCTTAGTGGCACCGCAGTTCATTTTAGTTCGAGTCAGAATAGACCTGCTCGGGGGAGAAGCCAGGGAATGATAGATTCCGGTTCCCGTCTTGTTCCGGATCCAGTCCTGTTCTAGTTCCAGTCCTGTTCTAGTTCCAGTCCGGCCGTTTAAGTCCAAAACACGTAGGAACGGAAGTCTGAATCCAGCGAATGGAGATATATGCCGAAAGGGCTAGATGGATTTTGTCTTTTAAAAGAAAGTGTTCTTCACCGTGCCGGCATAGCTGTTACTTTAAAGCACTTTGAATGTTTTCCACCTAAGATGTTAAGTTTTCGTTTATGATGTTAAGTTTACATCATTTTTGAAGTTGTAGTTGAATAAACCTTTAAGTTTTAGACAAGGTTTTTGTGTTCTTCAGAAAATTTTAGATTCGAAGTCAGATATAACACATAGGATTTAGCGGAAAAATCAATAGGCATCATTCATTATAGAAAATTACGTTTGAACAACCAACGAGATGAAATTATGCTTTAGCGATAAGTCGGTATCCAAATAGCGATGCAGGCATCCATTCAGTTATGTTTAGCAATTTTTATATAAATTATAATAATGATCTGAAATAGTTATTTACTCTTATGCTTCCATTCAGTCATGTTTAGCCTTTTTCATATAAATTATAATAATAAAAAAGTATTATATGAAATTAACCTTTCATCGAAATTAAAACATCAATCTTAGATAGTTATTTACTATTATACTTCCTTTCTTGCCACAATTATTAGGGTTGCCGCAATTATTTTTGGCAGCACTGGCATCAACAATAGTTGGGCGATTTTTTACGGCCCTCGAAACCGAATAGTACCGAAATTTCTTTCTCTGTAATTATATGGAAACTCGTCATAAACATTGTCAGAAAGAATTTGCCAGATAAATACTAAACAGCGTTAGAAATGATGTGTAGACAAAAAACATAAAAATTTAGATGTAAAAGTATGTTATAAGTTGGAAAAAGACTAAATGTGTAACAACATGAGGCTCGTTAGATTGTTTGAATTTTACTGTTTGACTTCTCTTTTACTTAGTTGGCAACGAAATAGGTAGCCAAGTATCTAGTTTTGTATTGTAAGTTCTTGTCTAGATACATCTGAATTCTATGAGAAAATGCAGCCAAGTTCACCTGGAAGTAATCCAAGCATTTAAACACCTGAATGTAAGTGATGCTCGTTTCTTTAATTACTCTTTCGCGTTGTAAACTATCAAATTTCTAAATTAGAAATAATATTAAATTTCTAAATATTTATATGTGTTTGGGGGTATGTAAGGTGTGTTTAATATGAAATTGCTTCAGGTTATTACAAAAAAGAGGTCGCTTCAGGTTATTACAAAAAACTTAGAGTTTCACAACTTTGTAACGAAAGTATTCAATGGGAGGCTTACTTTTTAGTGTCTAAAACTGGCAACCATCCAGCCGAAACTGGCGTGCAATTAATGTCACTCTTAATAGTAATTTTAGAACGCTAAAATCATGAGAAACCTACAGATGTTAATAGAAATATATATAATAATCGTCTAAATGATGGGCTATTTTCTACGTTAGCAAAACAGTAAGTCTTAGTATGCATATATACTAATACTATTTGTGAAACAACAGAGCTGTTTAACACAGTTATTTATCCAAACTTTTCAGATTGCTATCGTTTTAAATTATTTAGCATTTAGTTGATATTATTACAAAAAAAATCCAGCATAATATTATAACTTCAAATTCATCTGTATATGTTGCTCAAAAATTACGTAAGAAATATGAAATAAAAATATATTGTATGAGCATTTACGTACTTAAATACCGCAAAGCATTAAAAGAGCTATTTGCTTAATAGGAAGGATTCTTCTTGAGGGGAAACTGGCTGACTTTGAAGGAACCGAGACTAAATTAATTTAATAACGCACTATCACTTGCATTTTATCTCAGAGATTATATGAATTCTATTCTATTTCAGTTTCTTTTTTTATAAGTGTACCTTTCATTCAGTTTTTGTAAGTTTTGAAATAAATATTTTATCAAAAATACTTAAAAATAATTTTCTTTCCATCCCATAGTAAGCAGCGTTTAATGGGATTTTATCATATGTGCAACATTTTCTCACTGCTCGTGGAAAAAATTTCAAATCTGAATACATTTTTGGTAAATATTTTATGATAGAACAGTCTTTGAATCTCTAGTCCGACGTGTATCCTGTTTCGATGTTTTAAATCAATTTAAACACAGATCATAAAATTCCAGTACAGTTTTCCTCCGCTTAATATAATCGTGTTTGTTTTAATCACATTTTTAAAACTCTGATGTTATATCAATTTTAGCGAAAATCTAATATGTTTCCCAATGATATAAAAATCTTAAATACTATGGAAAGCGGAAGAGAAACTTTATACTTGAAACTCTGAACTGACTTTCGTAAATATATAGGTTAATCTTCGGATTATGGTATTTTGGCGATTATTTGGCGACCAACCCTGCTACAGCAACATGCTAGTTTTTTTTTTTTTTTTTTTTTTTGACACCATTTTGTTTTCACGAAGTAAAGGCTTTTTTTTTTTTTTTTTTTTTTTTAACTCAACATTTTTTTTCCAACAATCTGCTAACCGAATTACGCTTATGCTAGAACTTTTATGGAACAAAAGTGCTTAATCATGACGAAGATTAGGTGCGAAATTAGGAGAAAGTGCAGAATCGCCCACTGCTTGCCGCGTTTTTAAGAATTGCACATACACGGCAGCTATGTACACGTCGACCTATTTTCACTTAAAAAAACATCCCAGAATTGCACAAAAATGGCATTGCGCACACTCGACTTTATCCATGTACACTGCTAAAGTCCTAACTAGTAACCTTTACCGCCTTACCAAAATGTCGCCAAATTACCTGTTACCATATTCCAAAGATTAGCCAACATGGGTTGTATATATATATATAATTATAAAATTATCCAAAACTTCTAAAATTTGGAAATTTAAAAGAGGTATATGATTGGGAACATTTAAATTTTATAATTGTGTTTAAATAGTCATAAGCACTAAATGTATTCTTGTAATTATGCTAAATGCAACAAGAATAAGCTTATTATGATGACAGCTCTGTTCATGAAACAATTAAATGTATTAGCTCCAAATCTCAATTTTGCATTCATTTATTTCACTTTTGTGTTGAATCACTTTTCAAATTAAAAGATGATGCTCCAAAATTTTATGGTTATGTATTATTTTTCGTACTGAAGTATTAACGCAACCATTTTAGTGCAACCTGGTGACTTTTTACAGATGAAAAGATAAAAGTTACTTATCGGGTGTAAGCTGGTTTCCCCGCTTTTTTTTTTTTTTTTTTAGAAAAATACAAACTATTGACGTTTATGGTAATCGGTAAACATTATCAACATATGAAAAGCAAACATACTTTAGAAATTTAAAATGCAAGTTTGAATTATTAAATAAGGATTACGTGATGCATTAAAAAATAAAACACTTACATTCTTCTTCAAATCTTTCTGTAATTTCCTTATGCTGTGTTGTCTGTTTCCGCTTAAAAATGCATCAGAGAACTGCAGAGATTCGTCTTCATGCAATCCTCGGCAGCAGCTATGTCTTCCTTCGTTTTTCCCTTTGGAAAATTTTCAGCAAAATGCTCTATTCCTGCAGAAATTTTACCTCAGTTTTTTCCATTGCTGTCAAATTCCACAAGCTCATATTTTAAAAGTAAGGCATAAAATATCACGATTTGTTTATAAAAATCGTTGGTACTTGGAATGCAACAAAAAAAGAACGCATACGAAAATGGCCGCGTTGCTTGATTGATGGATTGTTATGAGAATGGTTGCCGGAAGATTAGTTATGTGCATGGTTTCCAAAGTTTGGCACATTCTGAAATTTGGCGACTTCTACTTAGGTGGGTGCACTAATACGTAAGTACCTTATTTTTAAAGAAATACTACAGCGAATATAGAAAGAAAAGTATGGCAACACTTAACGCTCTATTGGGAGTTTTAAAGATATACTGCTTTTAAAAATTTTGTTAGGTCATCGATTTGTGAATATGAAACACTATATGACTGTACGATATACTACGGTCAATGCGACATTTTCAAATCAAAGCATGAGTATCCTTGCCCAATGTATGGAAAAACAAAATAATAGAAAATGAATAGTGTATATAATTAACATTAAGCCATAAAGTTTATAAACAGTCTAGATTTTATTTACAAACGATCAACCAGAAATGATAGTTAACTTAAAGCTCGTTGCTATTCTGCCAGTTGCATGTTAAGACAGGGAACCGGCGAAAGCTTATATGCGGGCCACACCAAGGTTTTATCGAAGTTGTCAAGTTTTTGGGCGTTTCTTGGCTTCAAAGTCTCGTAGTGTAAACAAGAATACTTATATATCGATATTATCCCGTCGACCGTGAATGTGCCATCAAACTATGAAAAATGGCGCAGATTCCGCCAAACTTGCTCAGTCATTCATGCAGAATTCTGAGATATATTTCTATCTGAAACTTTTATAATAGAGCATCGTCAGTCTGTCTGCACAATCCACCAAATAGCCACTGCAGCGGATGTTGTTTCTTAATTCCCTGTACGAAGTAAAAGAAGTAATGTAATCATGGAAAATTTCGGGTACCATATTATATAAATATTCGGGTACCATATCAACGAAAATATCCATTTTGACCGCTATCGAATGCAATATGATGATGTCTTTGCGTGACATCTCTACTTAAGGACAGAATAAAAGACTCTTTTTTCCAAAAAGAATTATAAAACTAATTTAAAATGGCTTCAAAAGATATTTTTTCGTGGCGTCTGTACGTACGTAGGTATCTCGCATAACTCACAAACGAGTAGCCTCAGAACGTTGAAATTTTGTATATGGGACAGCATGTAGGTGTATAAGCACGTATGCTTCTACAGCATGTAGGTGTGCACCTCCCTTTTTTGGTGGCAATAGGCCGCACCAAAAGTTTATGTATGTATATATATATCTGTTATGTATCTGTTACTCGACTCATTCAGCTCAGTTTTTTTTTTATTCTTATATGTTGGAAAACTGTGCATTTTTTTTTGCTTTAAAAATTATTGAATTATCTTGTTCTTATCTTCCGGTTAAGGTTTTTATGCCTTTATTTAACTTATACACAATAGTTGTAGAATTATCAACAATTTAAAAGTTGTTTAAATGCGGCTAAGCCTAATTTTTTTTTTTTTTTCATAGCAGCCGTATTTGTTTACATTTGAAGCGTAGCAGAATCGTGGATTTGTTGCCAATCTAGAGAATCAATAAAGATAACATCTTCTTTTGTTATTGCGAATTAAATCATGCTTAATCCATTCTATAATTTCATTTAAGTTATTAAATTATCCCATATATAGACTCAGCATATCGTTCACAACAAATTAAGTCAGTTTCTACGCCTTCAGTGTCTTTTTGCTGGGTGAGACCAAAAGTAAACTTTCAGTTTTGTGCACCGAAAAATCTACCTTCTTGCCCGCTGGCTGAATTGTTTATATTTGCGTAGAAACTCTAAATTTAATTGTAAAAATTGTTCTTTAAATTGTTTTAACTGTAGTTATGCTTTATATTTTTCTGTATTTTTCAATTTTTAATAAAGATATTTTGAAGTTTCATGTATTTTTGACTTGTCGTGAATTGAGACCTGAATTAATTGAATGAGAAATATATCTCTAATGAAATTCTAGGAAATAAGTTTAAACGAAATACAGAAAAAATTGCGTATACTTTAATATTCAGTACAAGGAAGTCATGTGGTGTACACATCGGATTTTTTTCCGTTTCGTAAAAAGGTTTTCTTGGATTTGTATTCTTTTGTTATGGTTTCCGATTTTACAGAAAGCTCTTTTTAGAGCCCTATGAGTACTCTACCTCAAGAGTACCGTGATTGTTCCAGCTGTTTATCAGCCAGCTGTTTCTTCCTCTTTTCAACAAATAATTATTCTTTTGACTGGAGTTCAGTCAGAAATTAATTCTATAACTCCCGAACTATTTTTTCAATGCAAGGGAAGTATTGCAATAACAGTTATATCTAGTGTATTAAAAAACACATATAACTGTTATTGCAGTACTTTTCCTAGAAGCAGTTTATATCCTAGTTCATAAAAACAAAAGGTGGCCTAGCGAAAATCAATTGAAGTAATATCAAATAAAAGAGCAGTTGTTATGAATGTATGAATGTGTTTTGACATGACTCTTATCCATAATTGTCACTTAGACGCATTACTTGGCGAGTTTCAAAGTCGAATGCATAATACTAAGTACCTAAACGGGCCTTTAGGAGCTCCAAGTAAAGTACCACTTCCAGTACTACGGAAATACTACTTTAAATACGGAAAATTTAAATCTTTGGAAGTTTCATATAAGAGTTTTTATGAACAAAATATCGCCACACACAGACAGACATCTGAAAAAAATAGTAGAAATGTGTGGGGTCTCTCGGCCTTATTAACTGAAAACTCACTATCAAATATTTTGACCCAAAACATCACTTCCCTTAACTGTGTATATAGGTTGGTGGAAGGTAAAAATAATTTTTTACTGTTTTCATACGGAAATTTTTCTCGCAATTTTGTGCAAAGAATTTTTAAAAAATCGACTTGGTAGCTTCCTTTAATGTGCTTACGGTTTTTTTTCTATCGATTTCCCCAGTCACACACTTCACAGTGATTATAGTAGCATCTGATATCTTTAAGGATACCATAAATCAAAAGTTGAAGGATAACGGGCTACCTATATGGGTGTTTTCGTGGTATTTCCCCATATGTAATACAAATAAAAACGAATTCTCCTTAAGAGTTTCTTCATGAAGGCATTTCGTCCTTAAACCAGGGAGATTTTCCATGTTATATGACATTCAACTAAATAAACATGATGGCAAGATGTTGCACTTTTTGTACTAACATGAATCTAATATCCGCATGACGTCATACAATTGCATAGCCTACTTGTCTAGAACGAGAAGGAAACATTAATTTTTCATTTATGGTTTAATAAGAAATCTGCGAAAAATTTCGAAGACGTGCAGTCATTTTTATTAATAACAGCTTATTGGTAAAATTCCTAAAACGGAGCAGCTACCCCAAGGGGTACAGAGAACAATACCGAGCAGGTGCTCCATTTTCGTCCGCATCCCACATCCCAAAGTCGTAAGAAAAACTCGTCACAAGAATTAATATTACAGATGAAATGAATATTTAAAATTAATTAATCATGTATTGTCAACGAGATTGCTTTTTTGTGTAAAGTTTGAATATAATTGGCCCTATACAAACACACTGTATTAATATGCGAAATACAGGTACTCTCAGTGAAAGAGATGTGTCAAATAAGAATAAGTCACAGAAGTATGAACTCACCCCAAACGCAACAGGTTACAGGTAGTAGTTGGCTTGACACCATAATTTCACCATTGGTCTTGCAGATATTGTCTCGCCACACTAACTGGGCAGTTTCACTCCAATTTCGAGAAAGAATGGTCCGGGGAATGGTTCGAAGGTTTCCCATCTGTCTTCCTCTACCAGCAACCTCTCGAGAGGGCTTGTTATCTGTTGTTACGTGTTTGTGTGGCAAAGGGACATTTATAATACACGACTTTGGTTATGTATATATATATATATTAAAAACTGAAGGGTTTACAGCAAGAAGGCTCCTGCTCCACATTTTTAAATTTTTGGAAAATTAAAAATTAAAAAGAAAAATTCAAAATTTTTTTTTTTTAACTTATGTTCTAAACGTTTGTTCTTATTAAAAATGCTAGTAAAAATGATTTTTACGGCTATTACTGTAGCAGAATGTGTGTTTAGTTAGGCTACATTTTTATTTAAATTTAGGAGCTAGGCCCTTACTGTCCCGTTGGTCGTTAAATCGCCCATTTTGGAGTGATAAAATGTTTAAGAGCGAAATGTTTAAGTTTAAGATCTGTGAGAAAAGGTTTATTAACAAATGAAAGAGAACGTTTATAACATATGAAAAAATAACATAAAACAACATAATATGGGGGGGAAAGGAATCGTACCAGTATGAAGTTCGTAAAAGTTCATTTCAGCACATATTCTTGTCAATATTAACTTAATGAAACTTATATAGGTACTTTTTATTATTCATTGCAAAATTCGCCTGCAATTTCTTCAGCATCACTGCTTGTGAAGTTGCCTGCTTTCAGATTGTCATAGAACCACATTTCGGTCTCAGAAAAATATTCCCTTGCATAGTGCGTAACGTCCTTATGCTTAGCTGCCTTCAGAGGAAGTGATGACTCATAAACTGGCTGAAGACTTACCACAGATGGCTTAATTCTCTGTTTGCTGCCAATAACCTTGACCAGTTGTTTCACTGGCGTTCCGACAGATTGGCTGCATAGAATAATGGCTTCCTGAGAAGCTTCCAGTTCGTAAAAGAATAACCGAGACATGGTAATAGCAAATTTGCCTTTTTTATTACCACTTAAAATCACATATGGACTCTTCAAGTAGAACACTTTCAAAATATTTTCGAAGTTGAAAAGATCCTGTAGTAGCGGCTCAACTCAGCTGTACAGGCATTAGTTAGATTTATAGTATTAAAATACCAGCTTCACTTTTGCTTTGAGATTTTTGAAAACTACAACTGGAAACTGAGCCCTTTTTTTTACTCCAATGCAAAGAACGATTTTCTTTCAACAATAAAGACCCATGAACACAAAATCTACCAAAAGTGGATGCGCCGCTGATCGTAACCTTCCGTGAAAAATTTTTACAACGGTGAATTTCTGTGAAAAGCTTTGCAAAGCCTTCCCTGAAAAAAATCTAATTATGTGGACTGTCAAACACAAAGACCTTTGACTGAACAATGTAATATGATTCTAAAACAATATCAAAGTTTGTATTTTGCGATTATGTAAATAATTTTGGTTAAAATTTCAGGATTTGTATTTTTCAAATTATTTTTCTTCATTTCCTAATTCTTTAACGCTTTCTCTCTAAAAACTTTTTTCTCTCACCCAGCCCTTTTTTTCTTGAACGGGAAGGGCAATATGTAAAATATAAAATATAAGATGTAAAATATAAAAATCTTGCTTTCAAATAACAAATTAATAACCCTTTAAAATCTTCATCCTAAAAATAACAGAACAATAAATTTTCTAACTAAATGAAAAAGATCCGTCATTTAATATGTACTGCGCACTTATCCATGAAATCTGAACTCTACATCTGGACATTAAACTGCCATGTGATCTGAAATGTAATCCGGTGGTATAAAGGGATAATTGCATCGCAACTCCGTCTAAAAACGTCCGTCTCGGTATATTCGACTGCTTGCTCCTGAGCGTGAAGGTGCTCGTCCCCTCGCTCTGCGTTTTCGCTGTTCTGCAGTATTAACCTCTCGTTTTTCTGAGTTTGACTATTGTGACTGAGAAACTGCTGTGCTTTCTCGATTGTGTATTCAGGTCAGCATGCAAACCACTATGTTTAGTATGCTGTAAAACGACCTACTTTTACCCTGTGCTTTTTAAGCATAGACTTTCTGCATTTCACTACTTCATCTACCGGCATCATGGAACGTTTCCTGGACTTCATTGCAACTGAGATTACTCAGCTGGAACTCCGTCAAGAAGACAAAGGTTTCCTTACCCCTGAAGAAACAAGAGACCTGAATTTGTTCAAAAAATTCCGAGCTCTTGCTGACCAGGAATTTGTGAACTCCAGAACACAGGACGACCGTGCTAAGACCAAAACTGATGACAACCCTGGCTTCCCGCCTCTCCCAAAGATCAACGCTCGACGTGCTGAGAGTCCCGCCAGGTCGGATGAGGACTTTACAAAATACAAGGCTTTAGATGTCAGCTCTGACTCCGATGGAGAACCCAAAGGAGACAGAACCAGACGCACCAGAAAACCTGCGAAAAAAGCTGTTGCACCCCTGGCTGCTGCGACTGCTCCTGAAATTCCAAAGACTCACCCTGTTGCTGATCTCACTCCGCAACAGAATATGGACACAGACCCCGCCCCAGTGCAGACACCTCCAACCAATCAGAACGCTCCGATCAACAGTGCGAGAAAAGTGCCGCCGATTATAATCAAAGACAGCAGATTCGCATGGAATGACTTAAAAACGCTGTTTAATAATAAGAATTTTTCTCTGCACGATTTCTATGGAGAAAACATGAAGGACGGAATCAAGATTAAAGTGAAATTGCCCACCATTTATCGGGAAATGGTAAAAGTGTTAGAAGAAGAAGGCATCAGGTATCACTGCTATGCGGTTCCCGAATCTAAACATATAAAAGCTGTGATACGTAACCTCCCGTCTTACATGGACCCTGAGGAAATTATGATGGATCTTAAAGAACATGGACTCGACGTCGTGCGGGTCAACCAACTCACTATCAGGCGTAACGGAGAAGTTATTAAGCTTCCCCTGTTTCTCGTTACTCTCACCCGCAAGGAGAAAAACAAGGAGATACACCAGTTAAAATTTGTGCTGGGAATGAAGATTAGTGTTGAGAGATACCGTGGCCGTAAGGGACCCTTGCAGTGTTATCGCTGTCAAGGGTTCCATCACGCCCAATCGCACTGCAATCACGAACCACGTTGTGTTCGTTGCGGTGAACCTCATGAATCATTTAACTGTGACAAGGATAAGGCAACTCCGCCTAAATGTGCCAATTGTCATGAGATAGGTCATACAGCTAACTACAGATTATGTGTGAGTTTTCCAAAACCAAAAACCACTCCGGCTGTGAAAACGTTCTCTGATCGGGTAGTGCATAATAAAACTTATGCACAAGCTTTAAACACCGGCCTCGCTCCTGAATTTCTAACTGAAGCAAAACAAGTTGCAGCTGAGCTACGTATGCTTGTCTCTGCTCTAAAAGAAACTGGATTTACTCTGATGGCAAAATCAAACGTATCTCAAGATCATACTCCTGCAGCCCCTGTTAATGGCTAATTACATGAAAAAGTGTACTCCCGTAAAAATAATGATATGGAATGCCTGCGGGCTACCCACCAAAATTACTGAACTGCACCATTTTTTAAGTGAGCATGATATTGACATTGCAACCATATCAGAGACTCATGCAAAACCATGCCAACGCCTGAGAATTGCAAATTACAATTCATACCGCTGTGATAGACTTTCACGCAGAGGTGGTGGTGTGGCAATATATGTGAAACGTAATTATGCATCTTGTCTTATATCTGATTCAAAAAATTTTAATTGTGAGCAAACTACTGTGTGTGTCACTCTTCCTGTGTTTAATAACATCAATTTTTGTGCTGTGTATAACCCTCCTACGAATAGACTATGTGATAATTTTCTAAATAGCATTCTACCGGATGACATACCTACCCTTGCTGCCGGGGACTTTAATGCTAAGCATATAGACTGGAACTGTCGTCGAACAAACCTAAATGGTAAAATTCTCCATGAATATATTTTACAGCATCCGGTGGCGCTACATGCCCCACCAGAATACACGCGGCTTCATAATAGAATTGAATTTTCTGATATACTAGACATTGCAGTCACTACAACGACTATCCCCGTTGCAATGGAAGTATTTCATGAATTGTCCTCTGACCACCTCCCCGTAATCGCAACATTAGGAGTGACAAAAACTTCTGAGTTCTCTACTAAGCGAATTACGAATTGGAATCTCTTCAGCAATATCATGAAAAACTCACCTCCTCGACTGCAAAATCTCAATACCAAACAAGGCATAAACACCGTAATTAATGCCTTAAGTGAAAGCATTCAAGGTGCAATTAAGGAAGCCAGTACTGAAATTACTAATCGTGATAAGGCTTTCAGACTGCCCCTTAATATACGACAGCTTATGAGAGAGCGAAATAGACTCAGGAAATGTTATTATTTAACGTGGGACCCAGCACTTAAACGTGAAATAAATCGTAAAAATAAGCAAATTCAGAAGGCCATTAAAACCTTCAAAGAAGAACTATGGGATGATAAAATGTTAAATCTGGATTCTAGAGAAGGTACATTCTGGTCTTTAATCAAAAATTTTAAAACTTCCTTCACAAGTAATCGACCCCTCTATGACAGAGGTAATATTGCCATCTCCAATCAGGAAAAGGCAGAAATCTTCGCAGCACACCTCCAAGAACAGTTCTCGCCAAATGATTGGCCAAATGACTCTGATTTCGAATTAAAGACCCTCCTACGAGTGAGGGATTGGCTCAACGCCCCTTCAGTCAGACTTCCAATTAAATATGCCACTCCTACTGAAACGACTAATATTATCAAACACCTGAGACAAAAGAAATCTCCAGGAATTGATGAAATCAGCAATACAGCAATTAAACATTTGCCGCCTAACATCATCTGCAGCCTGACAAGTATTTTTAATGCTTGTCTTGCTCTTTCTTACTTTCCAACACCTTGGAAAATTGCTAAAATTATTTTACTACCTAAACCGGCTAAAGATCACACCCGACCAGACGGATATCGTCCTATTAGTCTACTGCCGGGTTTAAGCAAAATTTTTGAGAGAATTATCCTGAATAGACTGAAACCATATTTCAGCATCTTCCGCCGGAACAATTTGGGTTCCGTGCTCACCTCTCAACAACGAAGCAACTTGTCCGAATAACCGAATTCGCTGGTGCAGCTCTGCACTGCAAACTTAATGTTGCTATACTCATGCTAGACGTGGCGAAAGCATTCGACCGCATCTGGCATGAGGGCTTAATTGCTAAATTAATTGACCTTCAACTGGACAGAGAACTCATTCTGCTAATCCATTCTTTTATCAGGGATCGGACATTCAGAGTCTCGGTAAAAAATGAATTATCCAGCACTAAAATAATGACTAGCGGTGTTCCACAGGGTTCTGTGACTGGCCCTATACTCTATCTATTCTACGTTTCAGACTTTCCGAGATTGCATTTAAATCATAATTCTATGCTAGCCTGTTATGCAGACGACACTGCCCTGGCAGTGAAGTCTGCTAACATCAATCATGCTATTCGGAAACTCCAAGACACTATTCCCTCCATAGAACAATGGTGTGGATATTGGAAGATACGAATTAACGCTCAAAAATCGCAGCTCCTACTCATAAGGAAAAGGAAGAAAAATGTTCCGATCAGGCAAAGTGTTTATCTTTTTAACGAGGCTGTGCCTATCGTGAAACAAGCCAAATATCTGGGCATCACCATCAACGACAAGCTCACATGGCAGCATCACATCCAACAAATCAGGGATAAAGCGATTAAAGTCATGAAATGTTTATATACTATGATAGGGAAATATTCAAAACTTTCGTTAGACAAGAAACGACTTATTTATCTAGCCACAATCCGACCCATCATGACGTACGCTTCGCCAGCATGGACTACCGCTACGAAGGGTGAAATCCAAAAATTACAAGTTGTGCAAAACCAATTTTTAAGAATTATCACAAATGCACACCCGTATGTGAAGAACAAACGTCTCCATGAAGATTTAATTATGGATACAATAGTGGAATATTTAAGAAGAACTAACACGGCATTTTATGACGCCGCTAAGGAGTGCCAACATATGGACATTTTCAACCTATTTCACTATGAAATTTTACACGAGGACAGGCACCTCCGTCCATATGCCGCTTTTCTACTCAGTGGAAACCAGGATTTTCCAACATAATTTGTGTTTTTAAGTATGTAGTACTCTGAAAAACTTATTTGACTTGTAAATAATGATGTTTAGAAATTTTAGCCGGATGATCATGTGACACACACAGCCACGCCCACAAGCTATTACTTATATTTTTCCTGTATATACTATTATACTTTTTGGAATCGTATTTTAGTTTCTGCATTTATGACTGCAACACACACCTTTTATGAACTGATTTAGTACTATTTTATGTATAACTACTGTAAAACTTCAGATTTACAGCGCTACGATGCCTGGATACCTCATCGCCAACCAGATGTCTTATCGCTCATCACGTGGCATTGGTCACACCCCCTGCATCTGCTATCCGGTCTCCACGAGAACTACGTTCGGCATTTCCTTACCTGCAGCGCTCCTAGAAGCACCAAAGTTCGATAGCCGGAACACAAACTGCGATTTCGCAGGTTAATCGCGGCAAATAAAGCAAGTTGGAGTTGGAACTCCGTCTATTGTGTACTTATAATTCTTAATTCAATTTGCCTATGTTTGCACTACCTCATTCTTGTCACAGTCACCAGTTTCTCGACTTTTCTGCTCTCACTAATTTAGATAACAACTCCATTGATATTAATACGTTAACAATATTCTCATCTGACCTTACAAAATTATTATTTAAAAAAAAACCTATTCGATTTATCTTTCGGTTATTGTATACTACCTATCGAAATGATCAAACTGTTCTACAAGGGATAGAGCCTTGGCTCAGGCACCCTGGTGTCTCAAACAGCATTCTACAGAGAGAGAGAGAGAGAATTTCGTCTTTACCAATGCACTTTGATTTGTGCGTAACGCGCAAATTCATAAGGATTTAAAGATTCTACCGATTCACGATCAAATACTAACTACTGCACACAACTTCTTTGAAAAAATGAAAAACTCGCAATACCCGGCCCTCGCAAACTATGATCCCACAGAGGAACTTGTAGTAAAAAGACCGCGAACACTTCATCGTAATGCATTATGGCGGTAGTGTACAGTATGTATATTTTATTCTACTTTTTTCACGTATTTTAATGCTCTTCATTTAATCAAGTTTTGCTTATGTTTTGGACTATGCTCTGACAAAGCTTATGGACTTTGATTACAACTTATATTACTTACTTATTTTACTTATTATTTCTATTTAACCAAGAATTTATTTAGTACTATAGTGTTTTATAGCAAAGACTTTGCTTGCAGTAAAACTTTTAGTTCGCGGTCTTATGACTCCTTCACTGGCTACTGGCCACCTCGCATCTCGTGGTGTTTACTCTGCAACTTTAATGAAATAAATTTTCTAGCATGATTAATTAATTGTACTCTACCCGAATTGTGTTTTTGAAGAATAAGGACATTATTATCTCTTCAAATTCGTCTTTTTGAACTTCTACATTCTTATTTTACGTTTTATTCAGCAATTTTATGAAACTTAAGTCTTATTTTGCACCGACCAATCCCATAACTCACTGCTACTGACATGCCATTTAATTGCATTTAAAAATTACTATTTACTGAGTTAATCTTAAGATATCGATCTCGCCTTCGGGTGTGGTGTATTTTTCAATACACCTCTTATTTTATTCTGATTACTAATGGCCTTTGGTAAAATATTTAACTATTGGTTAGAACTCTTAGAAGTTGATGCCAGAAGAAAAGATACGATCCTAGATCCTAGATTCCGTCTTTTCTCTTGCTTCGTTTCGCTGCTTCGCATTGTCGCTCGCTACGTAGAATTTATTTTTCTAATTTTCATCCTTTAAGAAAATGTAAGCTGTATAAAATTGGGGGGCGGGTGCATAGCACACCCACAGTGTGCATTATCTAGAAAAATTATTTGTGGAATTTAGACCATGTCTGCAAGTTCTTTTGGTTTATGCATCCATCGTTCTAACTACGCAGCAAAGTCTTCAAGTTAAGATGCTGTCTTCTCCGATGCCAAACCGTTGCAACTCTCATCAAGTCATCTTATTTCAACAATAACGCAGTTTATTGTGCCAAGAGTATTTATACTGATGTAATGCTAGAGACAAGCTATGATTGGTTAATTTGAGGTTGTTACATAACATAGAAGGATCTCGAATTTGAGAGAACAGAAGAATTTAGGAGGAGAGCACCAACTCTAGAATCGTCAATTTTGAGGTCACCAATTATTTTTAAAGCAGCTCTCGTATATTCTTATATCTTATATATAATTGATCTTTCTTATAAAACTACTACGAGTACATACATATATATATATATGTTATACGAGTATACTAGAATATATATATATATTATTTCATTGTAAATTTTGTGTTCTCTTTAAGCATTTTTATACTACATTTAAAAGCCAGACGAAGGCTGGTCGCGTAGCGGCTATTTTTAGATAATACAAGGTTTAAAAAAAGTGGTGAATGTTGTGAAATTTAGTCAGTTTTCTTTTAATTAAAGCGTGTGATTAAACTTACTTATCACGCTTTTTGGTTAAGGTGTAAAATAAATTATTAAAACAAGCCAAGAACATAAAATGCAGTAGTGCACCTTAACAATGTTATTCAACTATAACACTACTCGTATTATTAGCAAATATAAACAACCTAATCCTAAACGAAGCAAACAAATATAATTATAATCATATGGAACATTGTCAAATAAACAAACTAAATATCGAACACGAAACGAATGGAGAGGAATGGGGAAAATCGAACTAAGTGCCGGTATGATTATTGGAAGTCGTAACGTCGGGAAATTGTTCAAGCTCTTGGAAAAGTGGTCATTTCAAAATTAAAGCTAGTAAAAGTCAAAAACTTAAAAAAAATATATGTGTTTCTGAATAATAAGGTTAAAACAAAATGTTAAAAGGGGCGCAATTTTACGTACATTCATTTTGAACATTCATTTGTTTTTTTTTTCCTCTGTAAAAATTGTACCACTAAAAATATTGTAATGTACCACCAGCGGTACATGTACCACAGTTTGAGAACCAGTGCGTTAGAGAATTTGGCAGAGAAACCGTGATGGATGTTACGATTAGAATTGTCAAATGATAAAAAAAACTCCCATTAAATATTTTAGGAAAATAAAGTATCGATATTTCATATTTAAAACAAATCTGAAAGAAAAATATACTGATCTGCGATTAAATTCTTAAGGGAAAAGAAATCTGGTTTTATTCAAATAACCACAAGCTGAAATTATGTTTTAGTGATAACACCAAATGCTATGTTAGTGATAGCGCTAACGTCTATCATAATGCCAGGGCTATGAACTCAAAACTGGTCAAATGGAACATCTACTTCAAGAAAATGTATCTTTTTCTTTCAGTACTGTATGTACGATTATATCGGGTTTTAACGGAAGTTTCCTGCCACCGCAACTTTCGTCTGCTTTATTCAAATAACCACAAGCTGAAATTATGTTTTACTGATAACACCAAACTAGCACTAAAGTCTATCATAATGCCAGGACTATGAACTCAAACTAGTCAAATGAACATCCACTTCAAGAAAATGTATATTTTTCTATCAGTACTATATGTACGATTATATCGGGTTTTAACGGAAGTTTCCCGCCACCGCAAATTTCGTCTGCGCAAACAGCTCGCGTTGGCGTATTTAATCATATTTTGTCAAACGATTTTTGGCATCTGAAAGAAAGAGACATTGCTTTAGAACACTGTGTAGCGAAATTTGTAAAAAAATATCGTTGTCATTAAGTACAAAGTGTTCGAAATGGAATTATCACGCTACCAGATTGGAACCATCATTTATTTCCAATTCTCTTGTAGAAAGTCGGCTACAGAATGTCACCAAATCATATGTATAGCTTTAGGTACTGATGTTGTATCATATGACACTGTAAAGGCTTAGTACCGAAAGTTCAAAAACAAGGACTATGACACTCAAGTAGCAGAGCGCTCTGGGCGGCCGACTGATGTTTTTAAGGCCCGACTGGGAGAACTTGTGGAAGAGGTTCAGTATACAACCACTCGAGAGTTTGCTAAGGAGTTAGACAATAGTACTATGTCTATTAGTCGCACTATACATCACATAAACGTAACGTACAAGTTAAATCGCTGGGTACCGCATTAAGTTGACTCAAGCAGGACATAACGCATGGACATCCAAATCCGCAGTCTCATTCCGACCGGAACGAAATGCTTAAACCTATCGTGCTATTGTCCTATACGGTAAAGCATTTGTGCCACAGGCTTCTTCTAATCCTCGATAGCAATCTGTTGCATTTTTGCCACGGGCAACCTCGATTTTAAGTGATTCGTGAAGAAAGTTCTAATAAAAAACCAGGACAAAATTTAAACATTACCTGTGAGCTGTAATCTACGCCCTTTATTGACCCAGCTTGCGATTTGTAATATTTAGGATTAAGTAAAAATAAAATTCAATATTTTAATATTATACCAGTTAAATTTTATTATTATACTAAATTAACAGTTAAATTATTAAAAGTAGCATACTTAAAATGGAAATATTCTTATTAATAATCTATAAATAATGCAGCTACCTTCAAATGAAAAAAAAAATCTGAATGGTTTCAGATTTTAAATTACACCCAAAGAAGTTTTTTTAACATTTTGTGTGTTACATTTATTTATTAAATATCACGTTCTTCGCACTTAAACCATAAAATCCAGTTCAACAGCAATATCACAAAATAGTCTTAAACTGAGCATATCCCCCCTTTAGAATTTAAGATACAGAGACTCGCGCGTTGGAGATAAAAATGTTTTTTCGGTACAACGTTGCTATTGCTCGCTTTGAAAACATCGAGTCTGTTAATCAAAATTTTGTTTTTGATTAACAGACGTTTTTGAAAAAAGTTTTACAAAATACGAAATCGATAATAAAACAAATTCCAAATTTCAAATTTGGGCTTCCACGTGCTCATATTCGTAGCAGGATTACGCCATTCAAAATTCGATGGCGCTATGTACCGCAGTTTTAGCACAATGCGAGAAATATACATTCATTTATGCAGATTTTTCCTTATTTAATTTTTTCAAATATAATGCAAAATTTTAACATTTGGAGGCAACAGTTTGAAAAGCGAAACGAACATTTATAGTGAACCAACGCAAAATCGCAAAACGAAAACTTTAGTTCTTCAGGGCCAAAGCCCCTTTGGACTAAAAAAGAAGTAAACTTACTCCAGTCGGAATGACTGGTATTATTTTACTCGGGCTTAATTCTTTAAAAATAAAAAATTGAAATGTAATTTTTTCCCTTCAGTTACTTATTTGTTGTTCTATGTTTACAGTAATTATCCTCGTGTTATGGCTCCCAAAGTTCTATTCAAGTTGGATTTGCGTCTCTTACGTTTCAAACTTCATTATTTCTTCTATTGTGGTGGTAAGTTTGTTCTTATCATTTAGAAAATATAATCTATAGCATAGTTAGTTATTATGCACTCATTAAGCCCGTTATTGATGGTGAAAGTGTAAATTTCATCACTATTGCATACGACTCATCGAATGATTATTCTCAACTTTGTCTAAAATGAAACTACACATGAAGATGCTCAAAAACCCTAAGAGAAACTGAATAATATTAGCAAAAGTACTAGGCAGCTGATATGCTAATGATTTAATTACCAAAGTTTCTGATATTTATAAATAAAACTAATAATCTCCCAAAAAATTCCTGACCTCAGTTTATTTTTGCGATTAATGTGCCAGTGATTTTTTAGTGAATTTTCTATTCATATTGCTTGTTAATAAATCACAAATGATTTATGATTTATACATCTGGACCTCTGTTTCATCACTTTAAATAAATGCAAATTCTTGCAAAATAAATATCCTATATACATTCACTAGTGAAACAAATTAATATTATTATGAGAAAGATGCACGATAACTTCATCTAGCATATGAACATCAAATTGTCCTGCAAAGAATTCTTTTGTAATTAAATTTTTTCAGTATCATTTAATTTATGTGCATGAGAAACGTTTCAACTACTTTACTCATTTTAGGGGATTTTTTTATTAATTATGCTTATTGTTGAGAGTTGACTTGTAAATAAAATTAGGCTGTAGAACAGCGTTTCCCAAAGTGTGGGTCGCGACCCGGCACCAGTTCGCAGAAAAATTCAGCTGGGCCGTGGCAAAAATTCTAAAAACACAAAAAATCTATAATATTTTGCTCTAAATTTAATATTTTTCGAAACGTTTCCAAGTACTGCAGACGGCAACCCTTTACCACCGTTTCCTACCGGACCGTTTAAATTTGGGTGCTCTGATTGGCTGATTTCGATTCATCATTCAGTCAGGGATAAATAGAAGGGCTAGCTCATTTCTTTGTTCGACTCCTCGCCGACGCGAGCCTAATGGGGGGACGTAACAGGCAATAATCTGACGTCACTGTGATGCCACCTGTCCTGATTTCCCGCGTTTAAAACAGTAGTTTCATTGAGCTGCGAGACGATTTTCTAGAGGTTACATATCCAAAATTAATTTTAATAATATATATATCTGTTTTCTAATAATGTATATATTTAAAATAATTTATATATATGTAACTTTAGTCAGTTTTTATTTTAAATTCTATATTGTAAAGTATCGTTTACGTAATATGGCTTTTTGCGTTGCAGTAACGTGTCGTAGCACTTACAGAAGTATGAAAGGATGAGATATTTTATTTCATGGGACCAAAGGATCCAAATGAGAGTTTGCTTTTGACGAAAGAATGGATACACAAATGTCAAAGAGAAGATTCTATTAATGTGAAGAGCGGAAAAATCTGCAGCGAACATTTTCTATGCAGTGTTTATGCAGATGATATGAAAAATCGCTTGTTTGGATAGCCACAAAAAGAAACTGTTGAAATGGAATGCTGTGCCGAAAGTAAATTATGATGACAATAATAAATCGAAATTGATGATGACAATAATAAATCGAAATTGATGATGACAATAATAAATCAAATTTTAATGATTTTGAAATAAAACTCACAAATGAAAATGTAGATCATCAGATTTAAGGATAAACAAGAATGCATTGATAATTTGAAGAACAAAATAATATCCTTAGAAAATTGTATTAAATTGTATTAAAGTATTGAAAAATAGAGAAAAGAAAAATTTTAGAATGTTTGTTCAGCGACAAAGAAGGTGGATGACATCTAGACAGAAATTGGTATCAGAAATTAAAATCTCAAATAGCGAAATTTGGGGGGGGGGAGCACAAATCGGAGAATTTGGAAAAATGTCTAAAGCCTATTTTTATAAAGACGCAGATTAATGCATTACTGAAAAATCAGGTGGACTAGTGAAAATATTTCACGTTGCATTGTCATAAGAGCTCTGTCATCTTAAAGCTATGATTTTTGGAAAGAAAAAAAAAAAAAAGAAAAAGATTGGAATATCTTTACCTAATATTATCAAATTAAAGAAATGGTGTTTATTTTATTTTTTAGTGTTTTCTAAATTTTAGTGTAGTCCAAGAATTTAAAGTAATGTTCTTACTCTAAAGAAGGAAAGAGGCGAATATTTGTATTCTGTAGAAAAAATATGCGCTCTCAGTTTCGACGAAATGCATATAGATTGAAAACTCTGCTATGACTCTAAACAGACTAAGTTGGTTCTTTTCAAAATGTGCAGTTTGTTTTAATCAGAGGTCTCATTTCCGGCTCTGCCTCAAATTACTGAGAAACCGCGTTTTAGATAGAGATAGAGGATTTGTTTTAGAAGATGTAACTGTTTTAAATTTTGATATTATTAAAGAGGTTTTAAATAGAGATTGAGAAGAAATCAAATTGTGTCACAAACTAAAACCAAATTATTTAATGGTCAAGGGAAACGAGAGACAAAAAGTCGCTCCAGAGAAAACATTATTTTCAAAAAGTAACGCAAAACGTATACTCTACCCTACAGGAAATCAGAAAGCATCTGACTTCTATGAGTTAATCGATAATATCTTCGGTATTATGAATAGTACCAAAATAATACCAACAAGAATAACAAGTATTTAACAAACTAATTTTATTAAGTACTTGTTAAAGTTATTCTTATTGTATCCTTTGTAACTAATTATTGATTAGATTTTGTGCTAGATGAGCATTCTAGATAAAATATAATAGTATAAAACATCAAAGTAATTGGCTTAAAAAGACCTGCTTCCTTTACTCACACTTTTGAAAAATTAAGTAACTGTTTTAGGTACTCTGAATAAAGCTATTTTGTCAAAATTAAGGTAACAATCTTATACACATTTATTTAATTGTAATATAGATATAAGTATAAATTACAAAATTATTAAAAAAATATCTGTTATATTGAATCGGAAGAGAATTATAACAATGTAAAATTTACAATCAGGCAAAAAATCAAAGGTAGGTTAGTAGAAATGTTGCCATATATGTCATATATGTTTAAACTTATGTCAATGTAAAGTTGTTTTTTGAGTAAATTTAAATAGCTGCTATTATAGTTATCTTAGAAGCAGTATCAAAATTCTCTCAGTTAGCATGCAAATAAAGAAATGATTAGAAATAAACGTGCATTAAATAAAAAAAACCTGCAAATAAAAATAAAAAATACCCACGGAACTTTATGTTAAAAGAGTAGCACATTTTATCTATTATTTTAAAATTGAGTAAGCATTATTAAATTTTTTAATGGTTCAGTCTAAAATGCATAAAGCAGTAACATTGCCTCTTCCAAATTATAGCTATCTTTCACACACAGCTCATTTTAAACGCTGGTTCAAAAACGCTAATTTCCAAGCTGTGAATTATATTGGCGCGCTCAGTGTCATCATGGGTACATCATCACTTCTCACTTTCTGCTTCAGGGGGAAAAGCTCTATGAGCTAGCCCTTCTCTTTGATTACACGATTATTTCTGATCTCTTATCTTGGATTACACGATTATTTCTGATCAATGGTTATTTCTCGGAATTAGTGAAGTGCTCTGCTTGTGTTTTTGAGAATATTTTCGAAGATTTTTGTGATTGTGGTGAAAGTGTGATTTTGTTCCACATGGTGGGCAACGACTTTCCGCCGTTACCGGATAAACAGAAAATGGATGCGTCGACTGTTAGCGGGAAATTATGTGATTTCAGCTCTGATCTATTGGATTACGGAAACAAAATTCTGGACTCGGACTGGCAGGAACTTTACGCAAAAGAAATATGGCTCTACAATGATTTCTGTCGTGGTGTGGAAATGGTTACTAAAATAAATACGGATTTGATCGCGCGGGGAGACTCGTGCAAGAACTTTCTAAAATTGGTGACTGATGAAGTGATTGCGAAGAACATCCGGGGGAATCTAGAAAGGGAACAAGCCATCGGAACGACACTCAGATCAAGCTTTGAAGGTAAGTGCCAAAGTGCTGCTTCTGCCCTTGGTTGTGATATGAATTCTGATAATGTTAAACTTGCATGTAGAAATGTTTTAATTAATAATATTTTCTCTATTGCTAATGATTTGAGTTCTCGTAAAGATAATGATATGACTAATGGTTTAAATAATTGTAATGCCGGCCAAAATATTAATCAGGCCGAGTTAACGAAACCTAGGCCTAAGCGCCCATCAAAAAAATTCTCTAAACGTTCGATAAATGATGACAGGGACGCAGATGGTTTTATTCTTCCAAAGAACACTGCGCGCCCAAGTAAAATAATCAAATGCAATGCTGAATTGCCGCTGGCAAACAAATTTGAAAAATTAAGCACGCAAGATATAAATACTAAACCTGATGATGAAATTGATGATGTGATAATGGAAAATGTTGTTGTCAAGATTCCCAAACCTAAACCCATAATGGTAAAACCTGATGTTAAGTTTAATGACTTTATGAAGGTGTTACGTGATGATGTAAAATGTGAATTTGCGGGCAAGGTGCAGGGGGACTTCCTCAAAATCTTCCCGGAAACTGAAAATGATCACCGAACAATTACCAAATTCCTTGACGACAAAAAAGTTGACCACTACATTATTCTATCTAAACTTGATAAGCCACTCAAAGTGGTTATTAGAGGTCTACCAATTGATTGTGCCACGGAAGATATTCAAGAGGAATTAACTAGAATGGGATATAAAGTACGTAAAGTCGCCCAAATGCATAAGATTAGGACAAAAGTCCCCATGCCCTTGTTCCAAATTCACGTTGAAAGAACTCCTGAGATAGATAAAATATATGATATAACCAAATTTTTAAATTTTTTCGATAGCATCAAACCTTACAGAGTAAATGGGAGTGTTGTACAATGTCATAATTGCCAGCACTTCCATCACTCATCTGAGAATTGTAAATTGAAACCACGTTGTGTAAAATGCGCTGGCACCCACAAAACTGAGGAATGTGCTAGTAAATTTATTGACAATGTTAAATGTTGTAACTGCGGGCAGGCAGGACATCCTGCGAATTATCGCGGATGCCCTAAATTCCCAGCTCCTCAGGGTGCCAGGATGCAAAACAAAAAAATATTGTCTAACACCAACCAACCCATTAGGGATAGTTATATCAAATCAGGAGTTTCATATGCTAATGTTACTAGCGGGAAAATTCCCCAGAGTACTGATGATTTAGCCAAAAGTGAGAAAATTGTTAAAACTGCTACTAATACCAATAAGCCATGTAATCGGAACGATATGGGCCTGTCTGGCCTATTTGAGATATCAAAATTAGTGAAAGACATTGTTAATATGTTTAATGGGATTTCATTTGTAAATGTTCTACGTAAGATTACCAACAAAATGCCTGAACTACAGGCTACCCAAAATACTGTGGACAAATTGTTTATACTTTTTGATTTATTTGAAGAAATTTTTGGTTCTGTGAATAATGTAAATAATGTATAGTTTGAATACTGTTTTAAACATAATTACATGGAACGCAAATGGATTATCTCATAGAATTCACGAGCTAAGAGATTTTATAAATGAGTACACTCCTGATGTTATGTTCCTACAAGAACACAAGCTTGGCCCAGCTACTCCAATTTACGTGCAAAATTACGTGGTTCATCGATCCAACAGAGCTCCGGCAATCTCCCGCCCAAGAGGAGGTGGAACAGCGCTCCTGATTAAACGCTGCATCCCACATCTTCCAGTCACAATACCGCAGCTTTCGGTCGTGGAGGCCTCTGCAATATCACTCACAACAAACACTTCCACAACATACATTCTTGTCTCCACTTACATTCCCCCAGGACGTCATGTTTCTGCAGTCCTGGCTGACTTACAAATATTACTCAGTCTTGGTAAACACATTATCCTAGGTGGAGACTTAAATGCACGACACCGCGCGTGGAACTGCTACAACTCAAACGACACTGGACGTGTAATTTTCAACTTAGCCCACTCGGCTGGATTACACATAGCAGCTCCGAAAACCCCAACACGGTACACCACTAGGTCCACCGGGATCCTTGACTTCTTCCTGCTCGGAAATACCAGTGTTCCACTGGATATTTCCGTGCTGGACGAATTGTCATCGGATCACAACCCGGTTAAGATGATTCTGGACATTAGTAGGTATACCACAACAGACACAAGAGCCTTTAAAACAGACTGGCATATATTTGCCAAAGCTCTCAACAACATACACTATACACTCCCTACGATACAGACTGGGGATGACATTGATAGTTTCATTCAGGAGCTCACGGAAAATATCAAAGATGCTCATGACAAAGCAAAAATAGAAATCCACAAAAGGAAGCATGCAAGAAGTACAGATCTTGATGCATTAATCAAACAAAGGAATGCTGCAAGGAGACGTTTTCAACGGACTAGATGCCGAGAAGACAAGAACCAGTTCAATCGCCTTGCCAATGCAGTCAAGTCTCTCACACGCGAGCAAGCACAACAAAGCTGGACCAGCTACCTTAACTCACTTTCCACAGATGATAACTCTCTGTGGAAAGCTGTTTCTAGGTATACAAAATGCTACAACAAAATTCCGCCCCTTAAAGGCCCCACGAGGATTCATTACACTGAAACTGAGAAAGCAGAATTGTTAGCAAAGCAATTGACTGACAATTTTATTGACTATGTCAATAAACTCAAGAAGAAGAAGAGCCCTGGTTTGGATGGCGTCACAAACTCCATGCTGAAGAACCTACCATTGAAGATCATATTCATCCTGGCAAAGATCTTCACCAGGATAATGGAACTACAATAATTTCCACAGGCATGGAAAACAGCCAAGATTGTACCCATCCTCAAACCAGGAAAGTCAGCATCTGATCCAACTGCCTACCGATCGATCAGTCTGCTCTCCTCCATGAGCAAGATCTATGAAGCCACGCTACTTAGCAGGATTAACAGTCACTTAGAGCGAAACAACATCCTAATCCCAAGCCAATTCGGTTTCCGGAAAGGCTTGGGAACTACCAACCAACTCTACAGGGTGGTAGAGTTAATTTCTGAAGGCCTGCACAAGAGGAGAGTAACTGGTGGTCTGTTTATTGACATAGCCAAGGCCTTTGTTCGGGTCTGGCTGGAGGCACTAGTTTACAAAATACACAATCTGGGTTTCCCAGATTACATCACAAACATCACCAAATCCTACCTAACAGGTAGAAACTTTGTCGTTCACGTCTCAGGAACAAATTCTAATCTACACCCCATAAGGGCAGGGGTCCCTCAGGGGTCCCTTTTAGGGCCCACCTACTTTAATATTTACGTGAACGACATCCCTACAACACAGGACACAACACTGGCTATGTATGTCGATGACACAGCAATCCTCACACAAAGTGCATTTGCTGGTTCAGCTATCCAACATTTACAAAATTACATACATGCACTGGAGACTTGGCTCACACAGTGGAAAATAAAAGTCAACATTGACAAGACGCAAGCCATCTTGTTTACCAGGAAAAAGAAATTCAAGAAAAATCTTGTCATGTATGGCAACTCTATCCCCTGGGCCAAGCAAGTCCCTTATCTTGGGGTGATCCTCAGTAAAACTCTGTCATGGAACCCACACAACACAAATATTATCAATAAGTTTCGAGCCCGTAAAGCTCAACTCTTCCCCTTAATTGCTCGAAACAGTGTTTTGTCTATAGATAACAAGTTACTCATTTATAAATCCATATTGCGTCCATTACTATGCTATGCATGTCCTGTATGGGCGTACTCATGTAATAGGTATCGAGGCAAATTACAAACAGCACAAAATTGTATTCTTCGACAAATAGCCAACGCACCCTGGTACGTGCGAAATAAAAAGATACATGAAGAACTGGGCGTTCGCCCTCTAAAGTCTGTGTATTATAGAATAGCAAAAAGATTCCATAGCAGGCAGCTAGAAATTCAAAACCCTGCCATTAAGATACCTGAGTACGACCCATACAATCTGGACAACAAATACAGGCCTTTGGCCATATTAAATGAGTGGATAATGTAGCATAGCATAGTAATGTATTTCTGCTTAATATAATCATTTATTTTTTGTAACACCTTCTTTATGTATATTTATAAATTCTTGTCGCATTATTATTATGTATGTATATATGTAGATATTTATTTACCAAGGGCTGGTATCACTTTGTGCACTGCTTTGTGAAAAACATCTTGACTTCCAGGTTTTTCACCACTCGACAGCTTTCTGGCCTTTCAGTCCTTTACAGCAACTGAAAAAGTAACCTGTAATACAGGAAATAGGTTTTTAGCATTTAATATACAAAAAACCCTAAAATAAACCAAAAAATCAAAAAATTCAAAATATATATATAAATTATAAAAAAAAAAAGAAAAAAAAAAAAGACTAATCTGTAAAAGTTAATGAAAAAAGCAACAAATCGCAATGTCTAAATTATATTCTACAAGGGGTAGGGGGTTGCACGAGCAAAGCTGAACATCATGATCGTGAAGAAACTGTGCCTGAAGCACCTAAAGCAGATATATAGCGCCAAAATAACAAGCGTAAAGCTACTTGGACTCGCAATTATTGTGACGAATATTTACGCTTTGGGTTCATTGCCGGCGGCAGTCAAAATAATTTGCCGCTGGGTGTTATTTGCAATGAGCAACTTTCAAGCGAAAGTATGAAACCGTCAAAGTTGAAACGGCATTTAAACACACTCCATTCTGAATACTCTGACAAGCCAATTAACATTTTTTACTGATAAGAAAAATGAATTGATTGCTGCTAAAAAAATGAAAAATACTCTCTTACCTCACCAGTCAAATAAAAACCTCACTTTGACATCTTTTGAAATTTCCAAATTAATAGCTGAAATTGGGTATCCTCATAGTGCTGGAGAAAAATTAATACTTCCCGCTTTGAAAATTGTCGCAAATAGTTTAAGCGGAATAAAGGAAAAATGTTTATTTTCGGCGATGCCATTATCAAACAATACAGTTAAACGGAGAATTGATGATTGCGCGAAACATTTAGAAGAACTATTGCTCAAGTAAAAAAAGAGCAAGTTTTTTTCCCTTGCAAATAGATGAAAGCACAGATATTAAGGATAATGAAAATCTAATGTGTTTAATTAGATATATTGACCAAGACACCATACAGGAAAATTTTTTATTTTGTAAAAGACTACCGACAAGAACGACCTCAGATGAAATTTTTAAGGCTAGCAATGATTTTGTCACTAGTCACGGTATTGATTGGATGAAGTGTGTTGGGCTAAGTAGCGACGGAGCACATGCGATGGCAGGCTGTCATAAAGGTTTGTTTAAATACATTCAAGAATTAACAATTAATTGTGTATGGGTGCTCTGTAGTATCCATAAACAAGCGTTGGCGGTAAAACAAATGCCTTTAAATTTAAATATGACTTTGGAAGAGAATGTGTCACGTTTGTAAACTATATAAAGTCTCGTCCATTAAATAGCAGAATTTTTATCGAATTATGCAAGGAAATGGGGAGTGATCATAAACAACTTCCTTTTCTATTGTAATTCATGATGGCTTTCAAAAGGAAACGTTTTAAACCGTCTGTTTGAGCTAAACCGTCTGTTTGAGCTTTGGTATTTCTGAATGAACCCCCATCATATAAAAAATGCTACTTTTCCATTGAAGGTGTAGACTTCCTCACTTTATAATTCTAAGTTAATGTTGGAAGTGAAGAATCTTAAGAACTGATGGTGGTAGTGGTGTGGTGTGTATTTAATTATGGCAAAGCACACTAGGGCTATCTGCCTAAAGGGAGGGATGCCTTCGTGGAGGACTTTCTAAGGGAAACGGGCTCGTATACACGTTACACATGGGGAAAACCACGAAAACACCCATGCAGACAGCCCGTTCGCGGAATTCGAACCTCGGACCGAACTACCAGTGTTCAGCGACTTTACCGCTCGGCCTCTGGTGGGCCTTAAGAACTGATAAGCGAATAATCGCTTAAGTTCGGGAGACAAGAAACAACAAGATAGAAGGGTAACTAATCCTTTATTATTCCATTAAGATCTAACAAAACTCCGCCTGAGAGTGTACAAACAAAGCCCTCACTTGGGCTTGAACTTAAGGGACTAAGAATTAAACTAAAACTAAGGTTAACTAAAGAAATATAGCCGAAGCTATCAAGATTCAAATCGAGTTGGCCCCTTCACTTATTTGACTACGAAGCTTAACAAGGGCCTGAGTATGGCCGAGGGTAATAACAGCTTTGAGAGAGAGAGTGACCAAAAAGGCAGACGCGCGTAATTCAGAAACTCGGATTCTCTCTGACTCAGTAAGTAACTTCGTGGTTTAAATACCGCTCCTCATTGAATGTTCAGCAAGATTCCAAAACTACGTTCTGGCCAGAAGTAGTAAGTTGAAGATAAGAATTTGACATGAAAGGAACTTTAACTTAAAATTTAACTGTTAATAAAATTAACATAATCCTTATAAAGGATAGATTCCACAATTTCGAGTTTTTAATGAAAGTAGCTTATTTGGGCGACATTATTTGCTACATTCAATCAATTGAATTTAAATTTGCAAGGCTTTGGTTTAAATATTTTCAAAGTATCGGAAAAAGTCTCTGCAATAATTAAAAAATTGACTCTGTGGAAAGAACTACTTTCAAAAGGAAATTTTAAATCTTTTGAAACATTACATAAATTTATTGAGAGGCTCACCAGCGGCCGAGCGGTAAAGTCGCTGAACACTGGTAGTTCGGTCCGAGGTTCGAATCCAGCGAACGGGCTGGCTGCATGGGCTTTTCTGTGGTTTTCTCCATGTGTAACGTGTATACGAGCCAGTTTCCCTTAGAAAGACCTCCACGAAGGCATCCCTCCTCTTAGGTAGATAGCCCTCGAGGCTTTGCCATAATCACACACACACATAAATTTATTGAAACTTCAAGCTACGATGAAGAAGATTTACATCTTGAAACACTATCAGTTCCAATTCAAGAACGTCTTTCGGAACTAATAAACAGTTTTAAAGACTACTTTCCGGATATTCCTTCAAATAATGTGTGGATTAAAGATCCTTTTTCTGTGGATATTGAAAAGGAAGAAATGCTGAATCTTAGGGAACAAAAAGTTGATCAATTTAATTAAAATTTCATGCGATATCGATCTTAAAAAGTGTTTGAAACTGTACCACTAATTAGTTTTTGGTTGCTCTCTTAAAAGGAATAGCCAAGCTTAAGCGGAAAAGCGATACAATTTTTAATGCCTTTTGTCACAACTTATATGTGTGAAATTGCGTTCTCAGCCTTGGTGTACTTAAAAAATAAGTATCGAAACAGATTGGATGTCGAACCTAATTTGAGAAAAACATTAACTTCATTAAGCCCTAATTTGAAATTACTATGGCATGAAAAACAACATCATCCTGCGCACTAAGGTCAAAATATGTAAAGCAAAATTTATTTTATTTACTTTAAGTTTTTAAGGAAGATAATGGATTGCCTTTAATTATGTTTTTGTTATATAATTATTTTGCAATTTTTTAGCATGAAATAAACAAACAAATAACTTGAATTTTGATTTTTATTAAAAAATAAAATTTGTTTTGTAAATAAATGTTTTTTTATAAGGTGAGTCGCGAAAAAATTTAAAATCTTGTATCGGGCCGCGGTCAAAAAAGTTTGGGAAACGCTGCTGTAGAAGATTCAAGAGACTTAAAAGCTTATTATTATAATATAATCTTTTGGTAATGATGTAATATGTAATATATTTCGGTAATAATGTAATCTTTTGGTAATATGTGATCTACATCTTTTAGTTAGTTATTTTTTAGATGATGTCACTAAAATTCGTTGTTGTTTTAGTTACTTATTTTTTTCGCCATTTTATTGCACATTCGAATATGACAGCTATTGACTTTTTTATGTTATGAAGCTATTACTATTGAATTATTAAGCTGCTGAAATTAAAATTTTAATAAATTATTAAAATAGTTAATTGAATGATGTTCATTTATGCAGTCTTAATTATTTGCATTTATTTTCCTATTTAAAAAAAGTATTTTAGCAGCATCATTTAAGAAATAACTAACTGACGGAAAGCGGTAGATCGTATATCACATCATTACCATCTTTCTTTTGTAGCTTTAGGTGGTGTATTTCCATATCTACCTGTTCTTGCCAAGGATCTAGGAATAACTGCTGGTGCAGTAGGTGTCGTTTATATAATTGTGCAGTTTGCCGTATTCCTATCTAAACCATTCATTGGCTATTTAGTGGATTATTTCCAGAATATTAAAGTTTTCCTTTTATGTTTTCTTGTGATACCTTCAGTAACTATTTTTTTAATTTCACTCATACCACCCATACCGCATAACATTCAAGAAAGTTTGAACATTGAGCTGCAGTCGCCCAATTATCCTAATAAGTCTATAATCCTTTCTCATAAATACGAGAAGTCTTGCATGATAGCTATGTTATATGACGAAGTAAAATGCAGTCTTATCTTAAATAACACAGGAAGTCATTCAAAGAGTTACATTCAAATGAATGATTCTCTAAGCTCAAACTACTCTGTAGGTCTTTTTCATCCTGATAGCATAAACTTGAATTTCCAGAATTTGTCAAATGTCAGTTCTTTATGGATTTTGCAAGTCGGAGAGAACCTAGATATTGGAAATGTATATAGCGACTTTGATTTTAATAGTTCATCTATATTTTGCGAACCTAATTTAGGGAACTGTCTTCTAAATGGAAATTCAGATCTACATTCTGTGTACACATCTTTTCAATTTTGGATTTTCACATTATTAGTTGTAATTTCATTCATTGGAACTGGAAGTTGCTCATCTTTAACGGATGTGGCATGTTGTGAAGTATTAGGAGATGCGAGAAGAAATTATGGTCAACAAAGACTATGGGGCACTATCGGATGGGCTGTTGTCTGCTCCATAGCTGGTTTGCTCAATGACGTTGCAACTAAGGTAAACAATAAAAAAGATTATTTACCTGGATTTTACCTCATGGTGGCTTTTGTTCTAGTGGATATAGCAATTTTGGCTAGAATAGATATAAAGAAGACTAAGTTGTCAACAAATATGTGTAGTGATATTAGCTCAATTTTCTCCTCTTGTGATATTGTAATTTTTGCGTTTGGTACAATTATAAATGGTTTTTTGTCTTCTGTGATTTACAATTATGAATTCTGGTACCTTGAAGACATGGGGGCTAGTCAGACTTTATGTGGTTTGACAATTGTAATGCAATGTATAATTGGAGAATTACCTTTCTTCGTTATTTCAGGCTGGTTTATTGATAAATTCGGCCATTTCAATTGCGTCGCCGGTTCTTTTATTGGCTTTGTACTACGGTTAGGTTTATATTCATTGATTAGAAACCCGTGGCTTGCCCTTCCGGTTGATATCTTACATGGCCTAACATTTGCGATGTTCCATGCATCTATGACTGGTTTTGCATCTGCTAAAGCACCTGCAGGACTCGAAGCTACAATGCTGGGGTTTTTCGGCGGCTTGCGAGATGGTCTGGGTAAGTTCCTTTAACTCATTAATTTTGTAAGTGATTTAAAAGTATATTATTATTTTATGTTGGATTACATGTGAAATACAAACATTTTCATTGCAACAGAGAAAGTATTTCCGTATTCTGTAAGTTTACGTATTAATTTAGGAGTATTATTTAAGTATGCAAGCTGTTCTATTTCATATGAAGTAAAATGTTTGAAAATTTATCAAAAAAGGAATTGTGAAAAGCTGGTACCTTCTTCTTATTTCTTGTAATATATAGGTTACTAACAATTATATAATAGTAGATTCTGTATATTTAAAATATAAAGGAGAGCCATCAGAAATCCCTGATATAAAAAATATTCAAGTAGCTCTTTTCAATAACTTTGATTTATATCTGATGCTAAATGAAAGTTGTGACCGGCGAAGAAATCCAAGATGCTGAATTATGCTGGACTTTATACTACATTCCTGTAACTATAATTGCCATAATATGGTGTTAAATACTTTCAGATAAACTAATTGTGAAAACAATAAAAGCGTCTACAAAAATGAAATTTAAGCATGGTTCAATGATATGGAGAATATGATAATTTTAGAAAGGCAAAATTATTTTCGATGTTGAAAATCAGTATATTTTATAATAGTATAAATATACTATTCTATTCTTTTAGGTTCAAATTTACTTTTAGTGGAAACAGTCAAGTATGACATCTTAGATAAATAATGACTTGAAATAAAGTTTCGATAAACATCGATGAAAGAAAATTTTAATAAATAAAAATAAATGCTATGCTAGACTTAAAAGAAATACTATACTGCGCAAATTAGTTGGGACAAAGCGATGTGTTTGATAATTTATGAACATACTTTCATATGCAGGGGTAATAATAAAACTAATAGGAAATATTTCTTTCTTTAGCAGAAAAAACCTCTAGGCTGCGCTTAGGCATTGACTCTATTATAGTCTTGGACATACATTTTTTACTTCTTTTTCATGGAACCACACCTTTATAGCAATCTTAATGTCTGTTTTTGCTACAATCGATTTTGCTAATATGTTTCTTAAGAATGTGCCACAAGTTTTCGATCGGATTTAAATCTGGTAGATTTACACGCCAATCTAGCATAATAATTTTATTTTCCAACATGAACTTTCTGACAGATTTCGAATTGTGGCATGAAACCAAGCCAAGCTAAAATGTCTCTGATGTTGTTTAGAGCATAGCCTACGTTTAGTCTACAAGAAAGCATAGCCTACGTTTCAGAATTTTTGTACGCTTCGAGGAATTCATCATCAAGTCAACTACCTTCCAGTATTATCTGTAGTAAACAAAGACCGAAAACATTTATTTTTGAGAGCATTTAACAGTTTATTGGATATGTTGAGGTATTATCCTTACTTGATCTAACAAGGTTGGATGTATAACCTATGAACAAATAAATGTTCGCTGAATAAAGAATCGCTGAAAATGACGTTTTGGCAGGCATTAAGTAGTCCCATATTTGTATTTTTTGGTCCTAGTGTTTTGGTACAATAATCATTTTTGCTTTATTTGATCTGTCAAAAGTTGTTTTATAATTGGCTTTCTCGTCTTCCGACCAATTTACATACCCCATTTAAAGGATGAATATCAGTATCAACAGCCAATAGATCTCTTTTTAAGGTATCTTCTGGTTTTTGTTAGATTAATAATATAGATCAGATTTTGGAGTTGCTTTCCTTTTCCTTCCACATTTGCCCTTCCTTTCTGGAGAAAAGGATCCAGTTTCATTCTGTCTCATCAGAATTTGAGAAATGCTCGATTTTCCAACATCAATGGTGGATGAAAATATCTCTTATAATCATGGATCTGGGCCTGTTAAGTGTGATAATCTTTGCTTTATTTCTAGGAGTTACATTGATTTTACTTTCTCTTTCAACAAAAGCAAGCTTTAAAATTCCAAAACAATCCTAATGTATTGTGTAAACCAGTTCTAAGTAGTCGAAATCAAACATCCAGATGACATTAAGGCCGATAAATTACTTTGAGGGACCAGCTGGCAACCAACTTAATATTCTGTGGAAAATTCGCTTTGTCTCCATTAATTTGTGCACTATACTAAACATATTCTAAATATTCTCTTTATTAATTTTATTAGGTAACAATTTAAAAATTCGTTTTTTTCATTAATCTTAGCATCCTGAGTTCAAATACAGTTGAAAGGTTTTTTAATAAACTTCTAAAATTTTCTTAATGCAATGGTAAACAATAATTTAGCTTCCAGGCGCTAACATGTAAAATAATAAGTTAACTTGCAGATTGAATTTGGAACTAATCCTATTTAAAGAATGCAAATCAAATGTACGAAACAATAGTATACTTTAAAATTATTTCAAAAAATGAAGCTGTATTTATAAGTTTACGAAAGACTGATAATAGTATAACAATGAATTAACCACATGTCTTTTTATTTTAAATATCAGCTAATACGAACGAGAGTATTTTAGTTCTATTCAATAAATATTATGCTTTATGCATATTTCTTCACGTAATCACGCCATTAAAAACTGCAAAAAAGGCTTGTTTCATATATATTTAAAATATTTATGTTCGGAATTGAGAAAAAGACGCAAATCAGGATATTTTAAAGCATCAATTTAGAATATATTCCGTAATGACACTTAATAAACGAATCTACTTTTAGAGATATTTAGGTAAATAAAAACCTGATCGGGGAAGAATACGTAATCAAGCCATGATCCAAAATATGTGTCAACTAGCCTTGACCTAAAGACGCATGGCGAATAAATCATAAACATATTAGCAAGTTTTTATCCATAATAAATCGCCAAGATCTTGAGCTTGAAATAACCTTCAAGCTTCGTATCCATTACAAGATTGGGCAAGAGAATAAATTCATAATGCGGAGATCTGGAGTGGTTTTTGGCTAAGCATGCCATTGAGGATGACGGAATAATGAGCTTCCAGTGTGGAGATAAATGGTTTGGCTGAACCTGCCATTGAGGTGAAGAAATTAAAAAAATGTTTTGATGTATCTTCCTCGTACGATAATTTACGTGCTCTTTTTTATTCAATGTTAAACCACCTTACCAAGGTTAAAGCCTCAAAAAATGTTTCTTTTTTTAAATTAAGTCTTACAAACATGAAGCAAAGCCTAGACCTCTGTGACAATTTTTTATTTTACGGCAGGTCAAGGGAATTGCTTTCTACTATTTCCCTAAAAACCAATTTAAATATGCACTTATGTCATCAGTAAAGTATAATTACATAAAAGAAACTACAGAAAATATTTTATAATCATGTTATTTATCTATAATTTTTCAAATAAATATTTGTAAATTCATGAGTGTATCTAAAATACAATTACATCTATATACACAAGTATGAAACAGTAATTTGTATTCATAACAAACTGCCTTTAAGACAATGTTGTTGAATCTCTTATAGTTTATTTATAAATTATATTTTAAATATACGAGTATAATAAAAATAATCGAATATATGAATTGGATATATCTAATGTAATGAAATGACTTACACACTATTTTTCTGTGTGCTCAACTGCCACTGCAATATGCTTTTTCCAGCGAACAGGAAGTTTCTTAATTCCAGAAGAATAAAAGTTATTTGGCTGCTTGTCGACACATTATTGCACAGAGTCAATTCGGAATTCTTTCCTCTTAAAAATTCTGAATTTGTGAAGATCTTTAACTGATGTTTCCATTTTAGCAAAACGTTTGTAAAATTCCCAAGTGTTCTCTGATTGTGGTTCTTCGATCAACATCTATTAGTGCATCAGCACTAGTCAGATTGTCTTCATCACTTAAGTTTCTTGGCCAACTGTCAAGTTCATTTTCAACTCTCAACAAACTGTCTTTAAACCATTTGCATCAATCATATTCTCTAGACTTACCTCCAAACTAATTTCCAAGTCTCGAGTAAGACTAAAACAGAATGGCAGCTTCGTCAATCAAAAATCTGAGATGATCCATTGCGCAACATTGTTGTGAACCACCTTCTCCGACATGTTGAATACTGTTAACATGGGCGACTAATAATAAATAAAATTGTAACCAACAGAATCTAGCTCTATTATTTACAAGTTCAAACATGTATGTGTTTTCCAGTGAGTCATAATTACATTAACGTCTTTACAAGAAGGGAGCATTATAATCCCTGTTTATATGTAAATGTCTTTCTTAATTAAAACTAGACTTGCTGAACGTTAAATTCAGATAATTGGCCAAAACCTATTGAAATAGTATAAAAACTATTAAACCAGAAGAAGAGATAATCTTAAATAAAAAAGTAAAATACTAAATAACGTTTTATTTACAAATCTGAAGTAATAAATAAGAGCTTACTTTGCAACGACATTGCTTGCGATGAGATCTTCGATACATGGATCGTTCGAGATGAAAAGGTGCGTCTCCAGAGAATTCAGTATCGGAACTTTCTCAAGGGCAATCATGAATATCAATCTTTATTGATACCATTTATTATGAAGTATTGCATTTAAAACTTTCAAAGACTAATAAAGTTGGAACCACTAAACAAATGAAGGTCACATTCTTCCTATACATGCCTCGATTCCATCCTCAAGATCATTTCCCATCGTCAAAGACAGTGAGTAGTGAGTTAGCAGTGGTGCCACAATAAACAGACTAAGTAACAGATTTTACTTTAGCAATTAACAATTACCACAATTACAACCCAAGTAAGAGATTTGAGCATCCCGAGACAGCAGCAGCAAAACACTCGCTATCTAAAATTGCAAAACATTTGCTTATGGGTCAGATAACTTGGAGAAATATTTTTAAAGGAAACTGTTTCATATTTACTATAGGACAGCCATAAGCACTCCAGTAAATATGTGAAATACGCTTTTTGAAATAACACCGCATTGTAAAACTATAACATTTTAATTCACTACATAGTACCATCGTTAGGTACACCTCAATACACTAACTTTCAACCCACGCCATCACTTCCAAACAAGAAATTTTTACTCACCCAGTTAAGGGCTGCTACAGTCCCGTCTGTAACAAATCTCAACATACTCCGAACATATGTCCCAGTTTTCATTTTAGCATGATGTATCTTCCTTAATTATCATTACATAATTTATTTTTAATATTTGCCCGAAGCATGGCGCCACTTAGTGAGTACTTGAATCTGAGTTATGTAATTCTTAGACCATTTCTTCCAAAAGAACTGAGACATTTGTCGGAGCAGTTCCCAACGATTACGAAGTCGTTTAACGATCGTCACCCGTATTTGGTTCCGTAATAGCCTTTAACGGTGTTCCTATAAAAAATTACTAAATGTAATCACGGAAAAATCATATGGATAATTGAAATCGCTACTAATTGTCTTTAGATAAGGCACATTTCAATTCTGCTAAATAAGTAGCAAATTTGAAAACTAATTAGAATTTGAAAACTAGTTGCTTTTCTCACTTGATATTTCATAGCCGTAGCTTCCCACAGTCCACCAAAGCATGGCGCATGAGGCGGATTGAAATTCCACTTAACTTCTTTCTGTATTAAGTATCTATCTATGTTTTGGCTAGAATAGTACGTTTTCAGTCTTCTTATTGGCGCTAGTAAAATTAGGGCAGCAATCACTATATATTTCCTTCAGTCATCGTGGTCTAGCGATAAATTGTTCTATAGCTGCAACAAAGGAATCTGAAATCATGTCTCCAGCTTGTTCTAAATTAACTGCTTTGATATTAAATTACACAAAAATATAAATTTAGATTTTTACTGCTCTAATACAGTGTCTTTTCTTCGGCTTAACTTGGAAAGCACTAGCAAAATCGATTTTAAATTTGGTAAAAGCTCTTACAAGATTCACTCCGAATGCTGTAAGATCTCCCATTACTAGATATAACAGCTCACTTCTGTGTCAATACTATGTTACATATTTCCGAATAATCTTTGAAATATACCTGCTCGTGAATAAACAATCGAGTATCTCTGTTTGGTTTCTGAATGCAACATCTGTGTTTCTCCGCGTAGTACTTATAGTGAAGTAGTATAATCTATTCTATAATGTAGTGCGATTTAGCCAGAATGACTGTTTATTTTACATTATGTGCTTTACTAGCGTTTTTCCTACTCTGAGAATACAATCATCGTTTAAGAATGGATGCAGCTACGGCTAGTTGTCTGATTTGGAGAAAGCTTGATTTTGTCTTTATCATTAATGACCGTTTGAGATTGGCAATAAATCTATGTCATGAAGCTATAACTCGTAAAAGGTTTGGTCCAAGAAGAATATTTATGTAGCAGTTCATCAATTACATAATTCTTAATCACATCAGTATGCACAACAGTTCCTTTTCTCTCACTTTCGTTTACTTCCACTGGTATATCCTTCTCCAAATGCTTAGGAAACAAATTACGTTTTTCTTTTCAGCCAGTGTGGACCACACCACTAGCGTTCGTCGTCCAGCAAACACTGAGCTGGTACAGCTCTACTAACTAAATCAGCAGTATTGTCCATTTCACTACAGTGATTCCAAGACATGGGGATCTGATTTTTCCTGCACTTCCAGCCACTCTGTTAACGACAAACTTTGCTTCTATTGTTTCGCGGGATCCTTCATCCAATACAGAACGTTTAAGGAATCTGTCCAATATATAAACTTATCAATAAGATCCTTTAAAACCCCTCCCATATACTTTCCTGTTCTAGATCCTGTGACCACTGCCATTAGTTCCAATCGTGACAATGTCAATTTCTTCAAAGGAACTACTCTGCTTTTAGGCATGACAAACGACACCAAAATGTCACACTTATCATTTAAGTAAGGATAATAGGGAACAATACTATAAGCTAGATAAGATGCATCGCAAAATATATGCATTTATTTTCAGTTTTGAATTTAAATTCAAACAATATGCAAATAAATTTTTCGAAACATAAATATCCTTCACACACCTAACCTCAGAATACCATTAGTTCTGAACAACCAGAAATTCATCATTCCAAGTAATACCACGTTCCCAAATTTCCTGTAACAAACATTTAATCCTAACTACAAATGGAGCTACAAAATCAGCCGGATCAGAATCCATTGCTGCAATATGCAATACATATACATAACCCTTTGAACTCTTCAAATTCTTTAAACTGTATAGTAATCCTGTTATATCTAATGAAACATAATCATCCACTGGATTCCACTTCAATCCTAAGACCTTCAACTAACAATCAGGAAATACCAGTATCTTCGCGAAGTCGTTTCTGCACTCACAGTTTGTTATAATTAGTTTTTATTATCAACAAAACCATGCCTGCATCCTTTCAAATTAACAGAGTTTCAGAAGACAGCTTAAAAGTGCAGTGCTATATTTCCCAAAGTATAAATCATTTACATACAGTGAAGAGTTAAACATTTCAACAGAATCGGGTTTGTTTTTCCTGTACTGCGTTAAATGACTTTTTATACTTTCATTTAAAACAGAGCGAAAAAAGAGAAACAGCTGAAAAAAATCTTAAATTGCCAAAAGTAATGTAGCCTCATGGTAAGTAAAATAGCTGATATGAGCGGTCGCTAAGCTATTCCGAGTTTTAGATTTATTTCGTAATTTGCAGTTTTGTGTAATATTAGAAGTGATACTCCTATTCTATATACACTGGTGTGCAAAAATTAAGGACGAGACGGTTTTTTCAATATAACTTTGTACAAAAGCTTTCCAAATCAACACATTTAATACCGTAAGATCCCCACTACGTAAGGACATGAGTAATGTAAGCAACACTTACTAAAAGAGAAATCAGAGGGATAAAAAGAAGCTTTATTGAAAAAGTAGCATGGAGCGCAATGCGACTGAAGACCGAAACATCCGGTCTTTAATAGGGGATATGATCTCCCCTGACTGCTAGGCAGGTTTCACAGCGTCTGCCCATGCTGAGAATGAGGGTGTCAATGAGTTGTTGAGGCATTGCTGCCCATTCGTCTTGCAGCGCCAATCGAAGCTCCGGAATCGTTACTGGTGGTAAGGTACGAGCTGCCAAGCGTCTGCCTAGAAAGTCCCATACATGCTCGATGGAATTGAGATCCGGAGATCGTGCCGGCCAATCCATACGTTCAATATCCTCACTCTCTAAGAGCTGTTCGGCAGCTACTGTGCGATGACATGGTGCATTGTGGTCCATGAAAAGGAACTGCGGACCCATAGCGCCTCTAAAAAGACGCACATATGGAAGAAGAATCTCGTTACAATAACGGGTCCCGTTGACTGAACCTGCGTCGAAGATGTGAAGGTATTTACGACTACCAAGCATGATGCCTCCCCAAACGAGAACACCGCCACCTCCATACCTGTCCCTTTCAATGATGTTCGAGGGATGATTGCGGCTTCCCCGCTCTCTCCAGATGAGTATGCGATGAGAATCGCTACTCAAACTGAATCTGCTCTCATCTGTAAAGAGTACTCGTCCCCATTTATTGTCTCTCTAATTCCGGTGTTCCCGGCACCCCAAAGAACGCCTTCTCCGATGGGCAGGCGCTAGAGGTACACACCGTACAGGGCGTCGTGCAAACAGACCACCACCGTGCAGTCGTCTGACCACGGTAAAACGCGATATCGGTCGTCCAATCGCCTGTGTCGTGTGTCTAGCGATTTCTCCCGCTGTCTGCCGCCTGTTTCTCCTGGCCTGTAAGGCAATATACCGGTCATCTGCGGGTGTGGTTCCTCGTGGACGACCACTACTAAACCCCCGGATAGCTGTTCCTGTAGTTTGAAATTGTCTCCAAAGTCATGAAACGATGCTGTGAGCAATTCCGAACTCTGCAGCCACACTTGTCACAATGCGGCCTTCCTCCAACTTCCCAATGATTCGACCTCGGGTAAAAGCATCCAGATGTCGTCTAACAGATTGATTATTCGCCATTTCTCGCTGAGGCAGCAACTCGGTGTGATTTTAACTGCTATACGGCGTGAAATCTCTTTGCCAGAAATGCTGATCTTACACCGACAACATGCTTTATACTACTGAGACACTCCCCCATTACGTCTATCTGCATATCTGCGCATGTGCTACCGTACATCACCTTACTTAATCTCCTGATTGGTCTTTCTGTCCGCTCTGCCTCTTCGTTCAGCTGATATGCTAATTTTTCGACTTCGTCCTTAATTTTTGCACACCAGTGTATGTTCTGTTACATAACCAATCTAACTTTAGGGAAAGTCAAGTGATACTGTTTGCTGCGTTTTCGATTCATCGAAAGATAAAAACTGGTAATTTTTTAAGTCAAGCTAAAAACTGGTTAACATGCACCGAAAGAGAGATTTGGACAAACTATTAGGTGGTGTGGTGTATTTAATTATGGCAAAGCACACTAGGGCTATCTGCCTAAGGGAAGAGATGCCTTCGTGGAGGACTTTCTAAGGGAAACTGGCTCGTATACACGTTACACATGGGGAAAACCACGAAAACGCCCATGCTGCCGGCCCATTCGCGGGATTCGAACCTCGGACCGAACTACCAGTGTTCAGCGACTTTACCGCTCGGCCGGTGGTGGGCCGAAAAACTATTAGGAACAAAATAGTTTGAGTGAAAATACTGTTACGTTTTCTTCTCACACCAGTTGTTACATTATTTTCTTTCTTCACGTTCGTACGGGGTTCATGTGGATTTGGAGTGAATGACGACGACACTTGATGGGATATCAAAACACACTTTATTGGCCGGTATTAATCGGGATAGCTCCAAAGTCATTTTTACAGTCGTCGAAGATCTACTTTAAACACGCTGCAACAATCAGCGACACAGCCTTCACACTATCAGGCAATATCCGTCGAGACAGCATCTCTTGAAAAACACCAGAGTACAGCTCTCGATTCTGCTCGGTCGTTCTCGGAACTCCACGGACTCTCGAGACTCTCCACGCTACAACCCGCGATGCACTCAACGACACACAGAGCACAGTTTCCGACTCTTCGGTTCAGTCGTTTCCGGAGCTTAACACACTCTCTCGACAGAGCACTAACCGCGATGCACTAAGAGACTCTTCGATGCACCGACGACCCACTCGGCACTCGCTAGCCGGCTGTCAACTCGATCGTCTCCGCACGGACTAACTAGATGAGACACACTATCTCGCACTCTAGACGAGGCACACTAACTGAATGCAGGCCAACAGGGTTTATATAGCTTTCGGCTTGTGTTCGAGAACATTCTGGGCTAAACCGGTAAGAATTCGTTCCAAAAAGTTCTTCATTCTTCCATGGTGTATCGCCAATTTTGTCGCCAAATGAACGATTTCTCGCCAATTGTGGCAGCCCTGCCTTCCCTTGCCATTTTATGGCAACCCTAAAACTGCTTTGCAGGGAAGCTATCTTACCGTGCCTGTACATTTCGTAACACTGTTCCCTCCCAAGGACTGAACGTCCCGAGCAGTACAACCCTTGATCAGAAGTCAAATTTGATACAATCAAAAGGTAACAAATAAACAACCCAAACAAATAAAGTAACTAAACAAACAAATAAACAAATAAAGTAACTAAACAAACAAATAAACAAATAAAGTAACAACCCAAACAAATAAAGTAACTAAAGAAACAGTAATTTACACTATGTACAAGTTATATACACAAATTAAACACATTTTAAATTATACAAATTAAAGTTCAGAATAAATTTCAGTCTCAGTCTTTTCTTTAAAATATACTCGGGTCAAATACTTTTCCACTGCAGTTATCAGATGTATTTCTGTTTTGCATATCACAGTCTGAAGATTAGTCCTTTTAGACTTATCATCCACAGGAAGATCTGAGACAGTTTGTTCACCACTTTGTAGTTCATTCGCAGCATGCATACAGTTCATCTTGGTATTTTCAGCAGCTGGTACATGCCGTTTTACCTCTATTTCCTGAAAACCATTTCCGATGTTTACATTAGAGTTATGAGCAGAATCAAATTCTTTACCCGTAAGAAATATCCTGGTTTAGAATCAAATCCATGTCTGCACAACCTGCACTATGAGGCACACACATAGTTTGCGAAGTCGGTGAATTTGTTTGCAATACTGGAGCACTCTGCATAAGTTGTACATCAGCTTCTTCCATCTCAGCATCACATGAACTTTCAGATGGTTCAATACTTGCTAACTGCGACTCCATAACTTCACTATCAGTTTCTACTAACTTGACAGTCATATTTTCACTTTCTTCCACTTCCACTTCAGGCACTTGAGAATGAAAAGCTTCTTTCCCGCCTTTTATTTCTTCATGTTTTCGTTCTTTTTCTTTAATCCCGTTAGATGTTTCATCCTTAATTTCTTGATCTTTCTCAGACAATTCATTAGCTTCATTCTTTACTTCCTTCTTTTCTTCATCCTTTGATTCTTCCGATGCCACGTCGCTCCTTTCCACATCGTCTTTTATGGCTGATGTTTCTTCTGTAAGATCCACTTTCACCTGTTGGAGTTGTTCTCGCACATTTTCTTGGCCGACATTTATCTCTTCTCTTCGGCCTTTCTTCTCTTCTAGTCCGGCTTTGATCTCAGCTGTCATCTCTTTATATCCAGCTTTTATCCCTTTATATCCAGCCTTTATCTCATCATATCCGGCTTTTATCTCATATCCAGCTTTCAACTTCTCCTGTCGGGCTTCCATCTTTACTTGGAATTCAGCAAAGGCAGTCACGAGCTGTCTTAATAGATCTTCCATTAGTCTTGTCACTGGCATTCACCCTCAAATCCCACTTCTGACACCAGGTGTTACGTTTTCTTCTGACACCAGTTGTTACATTATTTTCTTCCTTCACGTTCGTACGGGTTTCGTGTGGATTTGGAGTGAATGACGACGACACTTGATGGGATATCGAAGCACACTTTATTGGCCGGTATTAATCAGGACAGCCCCAAAGTCACTTTTTACAGTCGTCGAAGATTTACTATAAACACGCTGGAACAATCAGCGACACAGCCTTCACACTGTCAGACAATAACGGTGGAGACAGCTTCACTTGCAAAGCACCAGAGCACAGCTCCCGACTTTGCTCGGTCGTTTTCGGAACTCCACGTACTCTCGAGACTCTCCACGCTACAACTTGCGATGCACTCAAAGACACACAGAGCACAGTTCCCGACTCTTCGGTTCAGTCGTTTCCGGAGCTTAACACACCCTCTCGACGATGCACTAACTGCGATACACAGAGCACAGCTCCCGAATCTTCGGTTCAGTCCTTTCCGGAGCTTAATACACACTCTCGACGATGCACTAACCACAATACACTAAGAGACTCTTCGATGCACTCGACGACTCACTCGGCACTCGCTAGCCGGCTGTCAACTCGATCATTCTGCGCGCGGACTAACTAGATGGGATACACTATCTCACACTCGCTTTCTAGACGAGGCACACTAACTGACTGCAGGCCAGCAAGATTTATATAGCTTTCTCCATCCGTCCCTGGTATAACGCCAGTTTTGTCGCTAAATGGGCGATTTCTCGCCAAATGTGGCAGCCCTGCCATCCCTTGCCATTTTATGTCAACCCTAAAACTGCTTTGCGGGGAAGCTATCTTACCGTGCCTTTACATTTCGTAACAATATTGAAGATAAAAAAACAGCTGATATGAATGTTGGATTCCTTTTGTTTTGATTATATTATCTAAATCTCTCTCTTACACGTCAACCAATGTTCTATTTAACTCTCAAATAACCTGTTTATCATCTCGATGAATCGAAACCCGAATAACTGGAACTAATTGACTTAAAAATCATATTTCTACATACTAGTTCTAAAACAACATGTTATTGAAATTTATTTCCAGGTATCGGATTGGGAAGTCTTATAGGAGGTCAAGCTGTCGACATATTGGGAACCCGTAACACTTTCTTTTATGGCAGTATCATAAGTTCTCTGTCTGCTATTTTATTTCTCAGTGCTCAGCAGATTCTGAAATACATCAGAAAGAACGACAGAAATAATGATTCTCCTGAAGTACTTGATGATAATTTGCTGAAGCTTGAAACCTTACAAAAAATTTAATGCAAACCTCGAACTGGTTTTTTACGAGTTTACAACATAACTGGAACTATGAAACTGAGAAATTTCGGACTTACACTATATATATTTGATATATACGAAGACGAAAACCTAGCTTTTCAGAATTAAATTGTTAGTTAAATTAACTTCTAAGAACGCAGTTTTCGAAGAGCGCATTCTCAGATGACTGTTTTCCAATGATATAAGAGTTACTTATCATGAATACGCACTTTGGTGCTAAACTGTATTCCAAAAGTGTTTTGTTTGTATAATTGTTTAAATTAACAAATATCAATAAACCTGTTTCTTCATATTTTGCTTTGATAATTTTTAATTAATTTCATTCGGCATTCTTTATTTTTGTGTCTATATACATTGTAACGCTGTTCATGCTATGTACATTGTAAAGTTGTTCATGTTCCTAAATATTATTCCAAGTTATCTATATAAAAATTATCGGGTAGAAATTATCTTAGGCGTTTAAGTAAAATAAGAAATTCAAATGTAAAAATTATGATATTAAAAAAAATGGAAGATCAACCGTGGAAGTCAAATTTCATGAGTAAATTTATAAGAATAGTAACCTGTGACAGGATCCAAATATACCGGTGGCCATTAAAATTGCTATACCAGGAAGGAAAGCAAATAACAAAATGTACAACAAATTGTACAATATGCAATATAATGGGAGGCATACACGATTAAATTTCCAGATGGTTGGGTTACAACACGGTATACAGAATTCAGTAGACAGGAGTTGCCACCTCTGGCAATAACGACGGGTGTAGTCTGGCTGAGCATCTAGTCAAACTGAGCTAGGATGAGAGATAGGGGTCCTTCATTCCATGCGGCTTCAACTCTATGCCAAAGTTTCATCAGTCGTAGTTGCAGTCAAGTGGTGGTGGGTTAGTTTCTTGTCATCCCAATCGTAGGATGTACTCAGTGAATGTGAGGTTTGGAGAACGTGTATAATATGTAATATAATAATAACAATTATACAAATAAATTAAATTGTAAAATACAAGGGTCCCACAAACTGTTCTACTCCATTCTATCTCTTTTTCCTAGCTTTAGTCTACACTGAATTCTCAGAACAGAGTTCCCAACCTTTGTGTACTTAAGAGCACATTCTGGAATATGCTCTTAAGTACACAAAGGTAGCAGGTACATTTAATTTTTCAAAGTAAATTTATACATTACGATAGTTAATAATATGCATAATATACAAAAATATTATTCAAAAATATAATTTTAAGCTATAAAAATCATTGTTTATGTTCTTACGTAAAATAAATAATTCCTGAGTAGTACAGACAAAAGTTTATCAATTCTTGGGTTTACAATTCGTTGTAAACCAAAATTCTTTATAAAAGTGTAATTCGTCAAGTCAAAGTTATATTTCGCATTGCATTTCATAGGCCATTGCTTCATAATTAAGAGTATGATGATATTCCTGCTCGTAAGCAATCATAAAAGATATTCATCTGGTAAAGTCGAGATCTCTATTTTAAATCTGTGATGTTCATTGTTGAAACTATGATATTTGACATTTTTTAATGGTTAACAAATAACCGGGTTAAAAATTACCATTGACCGGGATGCTTGAACCATATCATGCGAATTTACGCTTCCAGATGGTAGCAGACAATTGTGGACATCATATCGAGCATGTTTTGTAAACTTTTGTAGATTATTTATATGTTCTCAATAAAGCTATGATATGCCACTTAGGGGTGGTTTTTGAAACTCATTGTTTTTCCCCCTCAATAAAATTTCCAGCATTTCATTCTGCCATTACACAGTTTTCATGCAATTCTGCAGTATAGTTTTTGCTACAGACTGCTCGCAAATTTCAAGTTTAATTATGGACACCCTGTACATTGTAGTTAATATGAAAAAAAAACACCTGAAACATCTTTGTAAAAAGTAATTATTTAAAGCTATATTTTAATTTAATTTGATGCACTTAGGCTAACCGGATAGTAATTTTCGGATTGCAAATTCTTATGCATCACTGGTTTGAAGATAGAAGGAAAAAAAAAGAGACCGAGGAAGGAGGAAAAATTTATCGTTATATTTCTTAGATTCAGAAGCTTTGACTCCTGACGTGTGCAGCAAAATTAACTCGCATGAGCTTTTTTTAGACAGTAATTACGCCATTTAAAAACATAAAAACTTGTTATATCCAGGAGTTATATTCTATTATCATCATCAACCATCATTAATTTTACATCTTTATATTTTATACAGGATAAAAGAAACTTTGCTTGAATTTCAGACCAAGAGGTACTTCAGTAATATTCAGTAATACTATTTTGGTTTTTACATCAAAAATGGTTATCTTTAGATTCTTTAAGGCAAATCAAGAATCTAACCAATTATATATGATAAAACAAGATTGAAAAACTCAATCTATTGAAAATGACAATTCTTTCAAAACAAAATCACATTTTGTTTTTCAATTAATTCGAAAAGACTGTTTTCTTTTAAAATGAATTCACTCATTATCATTTTAATTAACTCAAATATATTGTAATTTTTTTCTCTAAACTTCTGAAGAGCTTATTTTGTAAAGACCTTATTTTGTTCTTAATCAATTATTTTTATTGTAAAAAAACTTTCTTTTCCCCTCTGATTTCAAATTTCTGCCAAAATGCAAATTTAAATGACGTATATGCAAATCTAAATGAGTTCGGAAATAGTATTTAAGTAGCAAAAGTTAAGAGTTCGCGGTTGGAGAGTTAGTTCTGAATTTATGCCCCACGTGTTTGAAAGTAGCTCTGGGTTGGTGGCAGCCACTTAGTTTAGATTATATTGATATTCAAGGCTCGGCTTTGCCGTATGCAGCCGATTAAGAGGTTTAGATTAAGTAGGAGCCAGTCACATAGCTAAAATTTAATTCATTGTGACCGCAGATACTATTTTGTGTTCAAGTTACTTAGCCACAAGTGGTGGTTGAAATGAGCACCGTGGGTGAGTATTTTCTGTTATGTTTTGTTAAAATAAAAGGGTTGTTATAACCTTAGTCTGCAGTCTTCTTTTCAAGACCTAGCAAGAATTCACTACTTCATGTCCCTGTAGGATCTACAGTTTATGCTCCCAAAACACTACAATGTTCTTTCAGCTACACCATTTTTTAAAAATAGGAGTTAAATTAAGTATTTAATTAACGCACTTCTTTACGTTCTTTGCGTTTTTTACTTTTACATAGCATTTTTATGTAACAGTTAATTTAATGTAAACAAAAAAAAAAGGAAGAAATGTTTGGATTTGTGTTGTTATTTGCTTATTATTAAGTTATGTGACCAAGTACACGAATGATAATAAACCTTCTGAAATACGAGGGTAGATCCAAAAAAAGATTACAGGGGGGGGATAAAAATTGTTTATTAATAATAGACAAAAGTATAGAAAGAAATTAAGAGGCATTCTTGCCTATAAGTTTTCCACAAAATCGTCAAATCTATTTAGGCATTTATCTGAACGTAGGACCAACGTGTTTAACCCGTCTTGGTAGAAATCACCTCCCTGCCTATTGAGACAGTTCTTGGTTACTGTTTTCACATCACGCTCTGAAGAGAATCACAGTACGGGAGCTGACTCAAGACTTCTCACTTAAACTTTTGCAGCAATTCTTGAGTTTGGCGAGCGATACGGGACCGGACAATATCATGCAGGAGGATGACACCATCACTCAACATGCCATGGCACTTGGTTCGAATGGCTTCACGTAATCTTGTGAAAGTGGCATAATAACGTTCGGCAGTAACGATATGGCTATTCTTCAGATACTCTATCAGGGTAACAAATCACGGCTCACATGTCCAGGCGAGACCACTTTTCTAAACGCCCTGCAATTTCAATCGCTCTGACACGCCTGCGAACTTACTCTACGTATCCGCTCAACCACTGCTAGACAACTACCGCCATCTGTCTACATTCTGTGGATAAAGCATTCCCTCCACAAATGCTTTTAACCTTTGCTTGTAATGATGCTTGTAACCTTTTTTGGGGATCCGTCTACGTATTTTAGAAATTTTCCTTGTGTTCTTTCAGTAGTTGAGTATTAAAGATGTTCCTTTAACGTGGTGTAAAGTTTACCACTGTGTAATTGCAGTCAAAAGTGAGTAAACTTAAGAACTAGTTAGCGAATAATCGCTTAAGTTCATGTGACAAGAAACAACAAGATGAAAGGGTAACTAACCCTTTATTATTCTAGTAAGATTTAACAAAACTCCATCTTGGAGTGTACAGTCAAAGCCGACACTTGGGCTTGAACTTAAGAGACTAAAAAACAAACTAAAACTAAGATTAACTAAAGAGATATAGCTGAAGCTATCAAGATTCTAATCTAGTTGGCCCCTTAACTCTATTTGACTACGAAGCTTATCAAGCGCCTGAGTACGGCTGAGCGTAATAACAGCCTTGAGAGAGAGTAGCCAAGAGGCAGACGAAATCAAAAACTCTGATTCTCTCTAACTCAGCAAGTATACTTTCCGGTTTAAATACCGCTCCTCCTCATTAAGTATTCAGAGTGATTCCAAAACTACGTTCTGGCCGGAAGTAGTAAGTTGAAGTTAAGAATTTGACAGGAAAGGAACTTAAAATTTAACTGTTAATAAAATTAACATAATCCTTACATAGGTATATAATTATTATTTTGATTCACGCTCATGATTGGTTCGGCTCAGCTTCTTTAAAATAAATTAATATTTTTGTACGTTAGAAATCTCTTAAGTGGAGTCTTTCTAAAAATTTTGGAGAGTAACATTACGCATGGCGTGCTTTAGCAAATGTGGCCAATGTAGCAACATTGCACTTCTCTACCCTGCTGAATTTTTAGTTTCAGCAGTTTATCAAACTTTACTGCACTACCTCCAACCACTGACCCTAATGGATAGACCACTAGTAACTATATTTAGTAGCCGGTAATTAAACTATATGTCATCAGTAACCGACATCTTTGGTGATATGATTTTATTTTTAAAATTTATTCAAATTTACCTCACTGCCCCATAATGATGAAGTCCTATGAGTTGATTCTCAGAGAAGGCCAACCCACAGGTCATTGCTAACCAAGCGTTTTAACAGGGTTGTTATAACCTTCGTCTGCAGGCCATTGATAACTAATAGCCCTCCAAGCTTCATTGTGTTTCCACATAATCTTAGTTTAAAATTCTGTCTAATTTTACTACATCGCTCTATAGTGGTGCTTTACTGATTGATCCCAAACGAAAACCCTCCTTGTAAGTCACCAATGACCTCCACAGACACTGCTGACTCACAACCTTGATAGGAATCGATGTGCTTCCATTTAATTTAATAACGATTTAAATTTATTACACTGTCCAACAGCGGTAACCTATTGGTTGACGTTAAGTGAACTTAATATATACTAGGTCTCCATCTATAAATATCCTTTGTAACACACTAATGTCCTTCGATTTAATTTAATATATGTCTAAACTTGCTCTACTCCTCATCCTGACGTATTGGGTTGACTCTAAGTGATTCTCAACCAGCAGATCACCGGTGACCTTGATGGACATTGTTGACCTGTAGCCTTGATAGTCGTTGGGTGCTCCGATTTATTTTTAAATATCTACGTAAATTTATTGCACTGCGCCACATTAGTCAATGAGTTTATCAAATGACCCTTAATCTGGAAGTTATTAGTGACCCAAATTCTTGAAAGTAATTACCTAATGGACAGCCAGTTAATTATAGTTAAATATAGTGCACAGCAATGGTATTTTAAACCTGATCAAACAAGAGCAGAGGTTTTGCGCGGTCCCTCATGTGTGGAATTTTATCTTCAATAAAAATCCTTCAGCATCTTGGCCAGAATATATTCGAATGCAGATGATGTAGGTGTCATTATAAGAGAAAAACCTCGAGGTGAATTATAGATTATTCCTGTAGAAAGTCGCTGAATGTAAATCGCAAATCCTTCTAACCCGAAACAAAGAAGGCACTGACCTTCTACAGCTGTAAATAGTAAAATGTTTAAAATAATAAGACATCTAAAACAGCTAGGCCTGATTTTAATGAAAACTTAACATGAATCCCGCACATCGGGGAAACGAAAAGGCGTACTGTCATTATTACTAAAAACCACTTCGGCATTTGCAAGGATAAAAATGGGAATTGAAACCCCACATTCATAAGGTTTTATATTATACAATTGTAGAGAAAACTATAACACTCAGTGAAGCAGTAAGGGTTCAACTCATACATACATAAATAAAATATATATCCAGCATACAGAGACCCTTCTAATTAACATCACTAGGACTTACTTCACAACTTCTACAAATACAGTCATCCTTGCAGGGTTTTCGGATAAAAACTGAAGAAGCCGTCAATCAACTATTCAAACAGCTGCAAAAACCCGCAATCGTATATGATGAAGTAGTTCACCTAGGAGGGACCACTGTGAAAAGTAAGTTCTACACCTTCATATACATACTTTACAATAAGACATAGGAACCAAAATCAAATTCAACAACATAGGTCACACAATTATCAGATTAAAAATTTATACAGATGGTTCAAAAATCAAGTACAACATTGAAAGTGCGTTTGTAGTTCTGTGTCATGAATAGATAGAATATCAGCAGAAAAGTCCCCCCCCCCATTTCAATAATAATGTTTTTTCAACGGGAGAGACAATAGTTGTAGCTACGCCCACACAAAATATAAGTAATAACCAACTTTATAATGTCAAAATAAAGCTTGATAATCTCGTTTCATAGCATACAATTTTAAATCCGCAATACCCTTCTCCAATCATTTTTGCCATACAATACACCCTAGAAAATCTAAAAATAATTATAATATCACATTGGAATGGACGAAAACACATGCTGGAAATTACGGCAATAAGATAGCATATCGTCTTGCAAATGCTGCAACGAGAGCAACAGTCGATCTATCTTATGGTGCCCATCACACCTCAATAAAAACATAAAATTAAAAGCAATAACCAAATTGGAAAAAAAGCTGGACGTTAGTGACACTACACTCCTATTAAAAAAATAAGCAACAAAGGCAAAATACGGAATAAAACAAAAACTATTAAATAGACATGCGTGAAATTGTTCCAAGAGGTTGGTGTGGTATTACTAGACAACATAGCAAAGACATACAAAAACACATGTATCAGGACCATCACATCGCGAAAGACTAGATGGGTCAGAAGAATGTGCAATAGAAACATCACGCTAATAACGATATTATACTCTCTAGCTGAAATGCATGCTTGACAACAGCGCAGCAAGCTCGCAGTAGTGTCGCTGGATGCTTCTTGTGGCAGTAGCGCCTATTTTATTAAGCATGTCCGAACTCATGGATAGTTCCTGGCGTCATACGACGATCTGATATCCGTTGTTCCAACCTTTCTCACACATTCTCTGAGGAGTTCAAGTCCAGTGATCTAGCAAGCCACAGCAGATGTGGATTGATTTCACTTTCTAGATAACCCCTTAATATTCAAGCTCTACGCACTGTCATTATCGTCTATAAATATCTCGTTGGGTACCCATTGCAGCGATAAAAGGACGCACAAAAGGATGTAAAATTTCGTCTTGAGATCGGACGGCTGTGATGAACCAACCAGGCATCACGCAGAGGTCGATGCGGACGTTAGTTGCTATCTCAGCACGTACACGTAAGCCTGCTCTGTAGTAGTTCATGCAATAGGCCTCTTTCGACACTCTGCTCCTCTGTAAATAGTCTCTTTCGACGATGTTTCCCGTCCGATAAAGTGGTCATGGCTTTCGCCATACCTTTGCCCTATGGAAATCGTTCTAGATGTTCGACGCTCATCCGTAAAGAGTACCTGGCCGCACAGCTATAAAAAGTATGTCTCTAAAGGCCAACTTGTTTGGTTAGGTAGGTCGGGCTGCGCCCACTTCTGATGTTTCTGATATCTCCAATGAAATTCGAGGAAATACATTTAAATGAAATGCAGCAAAAATGTGTATAATTTAATAGGCTGTACAAAGAAGTCATGTGGTATCGATAGTTTGTTTTTAAGCACAAAAGGGCGTTAGCACGAATGGGTTATTAGTCTCGAAATGAGATTTTTCTTCGTCCGTTAAGTCTGTATCACTTGTCGGTATTGCCCTATATTATTTTTAAAGAAATTAAATAATGAAGAGTCTGAATGTATTTATATATGTTTCTCGCACTGTGAAAAAAGGACGGTACCTAGGGTTATCAAATTTTTCGTAACGTAGTCCTCCATCTAAACATGTGCATGTGGAAGCTCGAATTTTGAATTTCAAAATTTATGTTTCGTATTTTGTAAAACTTTAATGTATTCTTTATTAACAAACTCAACGATTTGAAAGCGAGAAGTGGCAACACTGTGCTGAACAAAATGTTTTTATCCCCAGCGTACAAGAATGTATGAGGAAAATTCTAAAAATATGCGGTTTTTACATATTTTATTCTTATGCTGCCTAAAGGCAAAGAACATGATTTTTATATTTTATTCTTATGCTGCCTAAAGGCAAAGAACATGATTTTTATATTTTATTCTTATGCTGCCTAAAGGCAAAGAACATGATTTTTAGTTAATAAATTAAGTACACAAATATTAACCTTTTGTTGCATACAAATAATCAAGAGAAGTTAAACGAAAATGTTTGTATTTTTTCGACTTAAAATAACCTTAGTAGTAATAAAAAAAATTATTTTATTCAAATTTCGTTTTAAATAATTGCAACAGTTTGTTCACTACAGTGGACAGCAACCATATACGTACATGCATATAAATCTCTTCCCAACGATTTACGGTCATTGCATTTGAAATTATTTCCTGCCTTGTTTGCAGTGATCATTACCATCTTCTAAATGGTAAATTTACAACTGGCATGTACATACAGATTCCCAAAAATACCTTCATTTCGTCGATTGTGATTGAATTCATTTTGCTACGATTTTGTAACCTGTACCTATCGGATTCAAATGTCAAATGTTCTAGAAATTCTTTGCCAAACATAAACATTTCCAGTGGTGTTTTGGCTTGATAAGCAATACATTTGAGTTTCAATTCACTCTTTTCGGTAGATCTTTATCTACCCACTCCACAATTTTCTCAAACTGACATTTAAAATGAAATGTCTAAAATTACTAATTATGAATAAAAAAATGGCAATATAAGAAAATGTAAGCAGTATTATATAATGTTTACTATGAGAAACTGTACTAAATTGGAAACAGAAGTAGCAGCCATTTTCCAAATAGCAATGCTTTGCTTAGTTACGCTATACAGGCATCTATGATAGACAGTTGAAAGTTCTAATAATATAGAATGAATAAAAACACAGGAATGGAATCTGTTAAGGCATTTACAGAAGAATAAACAAATTTAAACTTTTGTCTACTAGAGTGGACATGATGCAACAAAGGGTTAACAATAAAAAGACAAAAAAGAAGTTTTGCAAGCTATCTTATTAAGAAAACTGAATGCCGATATGAGAAAACACTGAAAAAAATAGAAAAATGTATGCCAACATTTATAAGGTATTTCTCCCGGTTTTCTAGCGTGCCTTCGTGGTGTAATGGTTCTGTATACTGGGTCCGTATTCCAGAGGTTCATGGTTCGATTCCCGCCGAAGGCGTTTCCTAATTTTTCATCTTTCCGACTCGAAAATACCTAATGTCTCTACACATTTAACGCTGCACGGGAAATCTAAACACATGCTGCTTTTAAAAATTTTGTGAATTTGTTGATGAATTTGCACATGGCGTAAGTGCGAAAAAAATGCCTCTTAAAAATAAAGCAAAAGAGACAAAAAGAAATGGGCTAGCAGGAGTGAGTGCAATAGCAGACTGTTAGACTGCGAGCTCAGAGAGAACGTGAAAAAAACCTTAACAAGCCTCTTTGGGCGAGCATTAAAATCTGAACACTTCCAGATTTTTTTCCTCTTCTTCGTCTTCTTTCTTTATGGAAACTAATCTCGCAAAAACAAGACAACAGAATTACGTATTATGTAGTTTCATTACCCTCCAAACAAAAGCAGTTTTGCAGAAGGATTGATTTTATTCGAAAGAATAAAATAATGGATGAAATAATGATTTTTTTTAAATCCTTAACTGAAAGTTAAATTAAAATGTTTAGTGTTTTTTTATTTTACCAAAATATTAATTAAACCCGCAGACATTTACTTTCATATGTTGTGTATTTAAAAAAATATTATAGTTTATTCGAGATTTAAAATGCGCTAGCTAATGAAGAAATAAATTTCATTGAAGCGAAGCTATCATTTTCATGATTTAAAGAATTCATTGTGAAAAAAGTTCAATACAGGACTCATCTGTACTTGATTTAATATTACGAATATTTAATATTGAAGTTCTTTCCTGTTTTTTCATCAGAAGGACCTCCAGTAAATAAAAAAGAACCCCTGTTTTCTTATTATTCCATATGCAACCAACCACGAGATCCCTCAACTTGTTTGGGTAAAAAGACGTGTTTTTTATGTTACAGCACAATATAACGTCAAGGTCTGCCGCTAGAAGGCGCTTTTGAGAAATGGAGCGGGAGTTCAACACAATGGGGGATTAAAAATACTGCTCATAACATGCAAAAAGGTAAAAAAAAATTAAATATCTTTTTGACGTCTATAACTACGAAGGTATTATATGCAAGTTTATTTATTACTATATAAATTCGCTGTTTAAAATATATTCTTCTTCTTATATTGAATTGACGCTGGTAAATGGCCTTGATCATCCTAATTCAAAAAAATAATAATGATAATAATGAATGGGTGCTTCGCACGAGTTACGCGGAACTAAATCAGTCTCAGTTGCTCAATGTTTTTTAATCAGTTGTTGGGAGGTCTTAATGGCTGTCAAGCGATGTGTCTGGCTGGAGCGCCTTTTGGGAAAGAAAACTTTGTGTAGCTGATGTATTACAAAATTCTTTTTTAAGCTATTTTTGAGCGACGTTCGAGTTTGCGTTAACTATATCCAGTCTTACGTATTCTGAATTTTTTATTGAAAGGAATAATTAATTATTCCTTAAAATGGACACCAAGTTTCGATTACTAAGAATCTAAACTGCTAGCCATAAACTCAAGTATAAAATTTCGATTTTTAAATTGATCATCAATTTTGTGTGCATATAGACTAAATTTAAAGCAAAATTCGATTTTTTTTTTTTTTTTTTTTTTTTTTTTTTTTTTTTTTGTTGTTGTTGTTTTCAGGCACATCAGGAATTTAAAAATGACATGTCAAAGAATTAAAACTAAAATCAGTGCTAGAGTTATAATAGATACGAATAAGGGGTAATTTCTAATTTATGTAATACTATGGCAGTTAGGCCGACATTTATTAAGCAGAGAAACAATAATACCATGTTCAGCTTTATCGAACCGTGATTTTATTTTTTTAATAAATAAATAAATAAAAATAAAAAATAAGATGACCTTTTCAACATATAAAAAGACTTCGAATTATATCTTATTTTCCAGTTCTCATCATGCACACATGAAAAAATATTGCATGTATTAGGAATCTGAATATGAAGTAGCAGAGCAGCCTACATCGAAAATATATAGATTTTTAATAAACCTATTCAGTGAGGTATTCATAAAGAGAGATTGTATGCATTTAAATTCGGAATCATTTTCCTCCTCCTTAATCTGTCCTATTTTTCAGGAGACGAAATCAAAATATAAATCAACTACTAATTTTAAACTACTAATTTCTGAAATTTTTAAGACATCAAGAAAAGTGTTTTCGATGTATGTTTATTGTTTTCATTTTGCAGTAAAATTGTGCTCAGGATAATAAAAATAGCCAATTCATAAAATCTTATTTGCCGTAGACTGGAAATTTATCTTCCAAGTGTTTTAAACGTACTATCAAGTATTTTAAACGTACGATTTTGATTATAGCGTAAATTAATCATTTAACAGTCAATTTACGTGGTCTATGTAACAAAATTTTGCAAAGTCGTTATTTTAGACCATGACTGGCATCGTTCAAACGGTGGTTTTGTCGTCATAAAGCTTTGTGGTTTAAGGCATAAAACTCATCAAGTCTATTCACATCTATTTAGCAGGTTTGGAGACATAGCCAGTCACGGAAGGGAAAGTTGCGCATGCTAAGTGTATAGCTTACTCAGGAAAACCATGGACCGTTTTTTGCTTCGCTGTGATTGGTGCTTCTTATGCCATCTTGCATAACGCTGAAAAATTAGAACTTTTAGGCAAAATATTTAAAATATTTTCTGTGACATAGCAAGGCCTAGTTTTTAGCAACGAAGCTTGGCTTAAACCTGTTATGACATTAAAACCACTGTGTGAACAAAGCTTTAAATAAAACACAGAGGGTGTTTACACGTTTCAAAAACGATTTCGTGGCTGTTTAATTAATGCTTAAAATGTAATTCATATTTTTTTAAATGCTTGATCTAGCAGCTTCTTTTTAAGATTAAAGGTTTGTATCGTGATTTAAATGACAGAAAGGCCCTTTTTGTAAAATTTCCTAGGGTATTGATTTCCCTTCTTTTCCACTATTTTCCACAGTCCGTCAGTCGTGGTGAGTATGCGCTTAGACAGAGCTCTTTTTAAAAGATCAAAAGCACACTAGTACGTTGGAGAAATGTGAACTTCGCAGATACGTTGAAAAGGTATATTTTCAATACAATGTATCAGTCTTCATTTTTGCAAGGAAGTTTTGCTTCTCGAAGTACGACTTGTTGCTTTGTTTTAGTGAAATTTCCTTTGAAAGTTATTGAGATAAAGAAATGGAATTCCCTTTGTAAATATGGGAATTTCTCATTGACAGACCCAGCTTTGTAATTTTTTTTCTCTTTATTTTCTACAATAAAAACTTCCCCCCACCCCACCAATCATTTACCTAAACCCGTGCTTCATCAAAAATTAACTATGTATTTGAATTTATCTCCTACTAAATAATTTTCATACAAGGTTTTGCAAATTGTTCTGCGTTGAACCACATGCCTTGGCAAAAGTTGGCAAACATTATATTTTTTGGCTTTTTTAAGTTGTAAATCTTGTAAATCTTCGTGTATTATTTTATTTACTGTTACCACAGATGTATTAAGGACTCTGCAATTAACTTATGCATCGGCTGTTTTTCTTTTGTTACCAATGATTTAACTTAAGAAAGACTTAAACTTTAAGAAACATTAGAAGAGTATGTACCTTTCTTGGGTATTCGTTTGGAGTCTTCTTCCCATGTAAAAGTAATTACTGACTGTTTTTCCATTCCGGTGTTGCTTATTTTGCACTTAGAAATTTTAATACAATGCATTTCACAAACGTTTTTGAGTTACGGAATATTTCTCTTCGAAAATCACAAAAACATATTCTTCAATCCACAGCTTGTTTACATGCGATAATTTGAAAGATGAATAAATTTAAAAGTAGCGAACGATGTTTTATACTTTTGCTAGAGAATTTTATTCTCAAACGTTTGCTTTTTTCTTTTTTATTATCTATGGAAATCGTTCTAAAAGTGTGTAAACATCCTCTGTAAGTTTTTAGTAACCAATTAAAATACACACCAAAATTTTAAAATCTACTTCTTGTGTATACCATCGTCTGCACCCAGAAAGAAATTTAATAACTGTGTTGGATTTTTGCAAAACATACAGATTGCAAGCCTCTCTCTATATATATTTCATTTTTTTTAAATAATATACTTTTCATAATACTTTAATGTAATATACTTTTATACTACTTTTTATGTACTTTTAAAGTAATATATTTTTTGACATATTTTTATTTATAAATTTTATGTTCAAAAACAAAATGCAGAAAGAAATAAAGATTTTAAAATTTAAATTCTAAAGTATTTTAATTTTATTTAAAGTAGACATTTAAATTCATTATTTGGTACTAGGGGGATATAACTTTTATTTAACAGGAGGGTATAATGGTTTTCAATGGTAAATTTTTCTTTGAATAATAATCAGATGTTTTCATATTGTAAGCTTCTTTTTTAAAAAAAACTGCGTAATTGTTTAAAATTTACTTATCTTCCTTGTGAATCAAAAAATACGTGAAGCAATATTTTTAATTTGAAACACGAGGGAGTAAAATTTGCATTAATTTTGTTCAATTTAATATTGCTTTTTTTTACCTCTGATTTATAGATTAGTTTTTTTAAACAATTCTAGATATCAGAATACTCTTGTAGCACCGTGTGTCTTCATTGCTTCATTGCTTCATTCTAACTGAAATTTCCTGTTCCTTTTTTTGGCATAAAATTTGAACAGTGGCAATACAAGGATATTTCTTAACATTCTGTCTTTGAAATGATGCAGTTTCGCAAAACATTTACTCTAAATCCTAGTGTGGGCAGATAAAGTGATATCCTGGTTAAAGTAAAGTGATATTTCGGGGTTTAGAAGCAATTTGAAACTAAGCTTATTTGTTATACTCTCGTATAATGTTTACATCTTCATTTGCAGGAAGTACCGTATTATATGCCGGCGTATAAGACGCAATTTTTTCTTTGAAAAGAGGTCTGAAAAACGGGGTACGTCTTATACGCCGATACTCAGTTTTTGATTAGATTCATTTCTGGAAATTTCCTCTATTCGAAGTTATGCGATTTTTGTCTTGTTTCTTTGCGGAGTGTGGGAATATTACAGTTACCTAAAGCTCAGTGGATGCGCATGCGCAGTCATAGACGCTCATGGTTGGGTTCGTTTAAACTTCCCAATTTTTGTGAACGACTTCAAAGTGTGTGAAATTTCTACAGTTCAGTTTTCTTAAATTTGTTGGCAAGTTATGGCTCAAAGTAGGGGAAAAGGAGAGTTCTGGCTCGGGAGCTTTAGGGAGCCAGAGTTGAGGGAGCTCCCGAGAAGGAAGGCTGAGTCGTGGAAGGGAGGCTTATCTGAAAATGGAGACAGGGAGCCTTATCAGGAGGTGGATGGAAATAGAGTAGTTGCTACGTCACAGAAAAAGGACGTGTGCTTAGGTTTTATTAATTAGGTGATTTAGTAGTTATGTGATAATGTGTACTTACTTCTTATTGAATTCTTAAAAACGTATATCAAGTAGGTGTTTTAAGTGACTGATACAGTTCATTTCCTTAAATAGATATAAAATAAAATGTTTCCTTCACAGTATAAACTCTTCCGAAGATAATTATTTTCTTACTTTTATTTATTCTATGACTGAATATCTGCCAAATTGCTACATGTCATCACAATTTAATAAGAGATTATATTTTACTGATTTATCAAAGGTGATTTTCCTTCGTTAATAAATTTTTAGCCTTTGTGTTTTTCTTCGTATTCCAATTGTTTTACTACGTATATGATGATTATCTCCTAGTTACCCTGAACGAGGATTATTTTTGAATTTAATGATTGAATGATCCTATACACTCAGAATTTTACCTTATTTCTTAAATCTTCTGTTCATAATATCACATATACTTTCCGTAATCTTCATTGCATTACTCATTCTTATTCCTAAATTCATTATACCCAGAGTTTTTTCAGACTTGTTAGGCAATACTTTTAACTTATTCGTTATATTTTATGAGTGTAATTACTAAAACACGCATTTTCGTGTATTATATTATTCAATGTTATATGTAATTTTTAACATTTTCGTTCTTTTCAACGTTAGCGATCTTCAACATATTCTGTATTTTAACTCATTTCATACATTTTCTAATCATATAGATGACTTGTATTTAATTTTAGATGTAACATTTCTAGCTTGTTTTGTACATTTTAACCTTCCCACTATTTAATATACTTAAATTTTTAACGAGGTTTATATTTTCACACTGTATACATGACTTTTACTTGATTTCTCTCATACATTTTAACCTCCATGATTTCCAATATAGTCCTAATTTTAACATAATTCCTGCATTTTCATATCATATACCTGACGTTTATTTAATTTTATGTGTAAATTTTAACTTATTTTCTATTTTTTAACGTTTTTAGTTTCCAACATACTCTGAGTTTTAACTAATTTGCTATATTTTCACACTACGTACATGACTTTTACTTCATTTCTCTCATACATTTTAACCTTCATAATTTCCAATATAGTCCTAATTTTAACCTAATTGCTATATTTTCACACGATATACCTGACTTTTATTTAATTTTAGGTGTACATTTTAACTTCTTTTCTATATTTTAACGTTTTTAGTTTCCAATATACTCTGAATTTTAACAATTTTGCTATATTTTTACATGACTTTCATTTAATTTATAGCTACTTTCATACGTTTTAAACTTCGTAATTTCAAATATACTTTACATTTTAGTTTAATTCCTATATTTTCTGACCATATATATGAGCTTTATTTCATTTTAGATGTAATTTTTTTCATACATTTTAAACCTTCGTAAATTTTGAATTTTAAACTTTAATTTTAAACTTGCTTATTACATTTTTCTACTATATACCTAACTTATTTAATTCTAGATGTAAATGTTAACTCCTTTTCTGTTTTTTTATTGTTTTTAGTTTCCAACATACTAAGAATTTTAACTAATTTCTTATATTTTCACATGACTTTCATACGTTTTTACACTTCTAATTTCAAACAGGCTCTTAATTTTAGTTTAATTCCTCTATTTTCTTGCCATGTATATGAGCTTTATTCAATTTTAGATATTATTTTTAACATGTTTCGTACATTTTATACCTTCGTAATTTTTAAAGTACTCTAATTTTGAATTTGTTTATTACGTTTTCCTACCATACGTATGAACTTTAGTTAATTTCAGATGTAATTTTCATACTTTTCTGGCACTGGGTTTCTTTCTAGTTTCCAACATACTCTAAAGTTTAACTCTGTTTTATAATTTTTGATTGTAATTGCTCTTGTGATTTTACTATTTCAGCTAAATTAACACGCTTAAATTTCTTAAACATAGAGATTGATTTCAATTAAGCATTTTATTTTACAACCTTTAACTGTTATTCATATCCAATTCGTTGAATAGCCCTTACTTAGTCCATATTTTATAGTACTATTTTAATTTGCCAATTCTACAATTTATCATTCTGTAGTACTCTTACCATGACTTATCCTACTACTTTACTTCATTATTAACTTCATTCGCATTTTCAAACTTTAACATTTCCTGCGTATTCCGGCATTTCCTTTTAATTCTTAATACCCTTTATATCTGAATATATGTTTTTAAGCTCTTCAGTGTTACCAATGTTCAGTTTTGAATCTTGATTATCATTAAGCTAGTTTGATAGATTCCGAATTTTTAGAATGAAATCTCAACTTTCATCCATAATTTTAGACCCATATTCATTCTTTCATGTACTCGTACAAAATTCTTTCTTATTATTTTGAACGCTCAGTACCTCTTAATTCAGTAATTTGTACTAATTGAATGCATTCTACATCACTTTAAATGTTTCGACTATGCAAATTTTCATTTTATTACCTTTTCCTATACTAAGTATGGATATTTCTGCCTTCATGAATGATTTTCATGTGAAATTGACGATTATTTAGGTTACATATCCAAAAGAAAGTCCTAATACATTTCCAGTTTTGAATAAGAAATGAAGGACAATCGATTTTACCCATTGGCTACAATTTCATCTCTTGAAAGTTTGTTTTATTGGTATACATTTATTTCTAACACATAGTGTTAACACATTTTTTTTTGTAACTTAGTCCAGTTCCAACTTAATTTCCCTAGACAATATCATATATAGTCTGTTTTTTTAATTTCTTAGACTAAAATGTTCTTTTCGCAAATGTCAGTTTGCATTAATTTATTTACCAATTTATTTTCTTATGAATGAAAACTTGTAAAACACTACCATACCTTTACACAACATATATCATTACCAATATACCTATATTTACAGAAGGAACCAAAGAGAGAAAGAGTAAGAGACATTTTACGCAAATTTCCACTATAATTTCGAATATTTTAACCTTCTTCATCACAAATACAGAACTTTCTTCGTACAATACGTATCATAGCAGTTAAACATGCCTTACTAATACACATTTGATGAGGAATAATGCCTTTTCAATTCAAAATTACACCCAAATAAGTGTTATGTTTTCTTATAATTGTACATATATGTTTGCATTGTAGGAACTTTCTATCCATTTTTGAGAACTGTAATTTGCTCAATATTATCTCTTTCTGAGAGAAAAACTCCAAACACCATATAAATCATTTAACTTTTCCTGTAGTATTACCACACTAGAGAATAACTATCTTAGAACTATTTTCTTAATATTAAGAACTAAATATGAAATAGCATTTTTCACTGTAGAATATTTAAGGTTTTACCTAAATGAAGATATAACCTTTACCGAATTTAAGTTATTTATCCAGAATTCCCAACAAATGTTTAGAAAATGTGTTGATAGAAAGCAATATATTTACCTATATTTACCTAAGGTCATAACTAAGTCTATAACAGATTTGTATCGGCTCCAGATTTACTATCAGTGAGAAAAACCTGAAGTTCACTTTATCTACCCTTGTCAGTATACACAAAAAGTCATGAATCATTCTGTAGTACAATTAGCATTTTACATACATTTAATACTAAATAACTTTAATTAACTTTCAATTAGGATTTTTAAAAGAAAAGCATATTTATGCGACATATTATTAAATTACTCCCAAGCGTTGTTGAGGAAAATGCAATTAAATATCCACATACACATTAAGAAAATCCTACTCATTAGGAACAGTAAAATCTTACCAATACTTTAAACGAAATGTAAAATATTGTAATGCATTAATATAAAACCTGAGTAACAAATCATTTCCTATAAGCTGTATACGATTAAAAAGACTTTTCTTATAACTTATCAACATTTAAGAAGTAAGAGTAAGGTAATGAACCAACGTTTTTATAAATTTTCCTTTATTTTCTAAATCTACCCTTTTGTAGGAACGAGAAAATCCACTCATACTCCTATTTTATTTTTATGTAAGCATGCGCATTTCTTCTAACAGACAAAAATCTGAAAATATATCACTTTTCCAAAGATTTAGCTTTAGACTTACTTTCATCGGAAAAGGAAAATAATTTTACTTAAAAAACAGCATATCTTCTACTCAAAGAACTTGAAACAATCACGATCACATCTATGCGTAGCACTCAGTGATTTAGTTTCAAACCAAATTTTGATATTGTTTAATCATGCAAGCAACAATTTTCATCTTCGAGTTAAATTTTATACGACTGCAACAGATTTTTCAATGGCTTTCATGCTCACATTGTGTAAAAGACTTCTAGTTTTGACTATTTTAATTTCTAATATTGAGAAATACATTGATTATTTTCAGAAAACGTCATTTCACAACCATACTTTACCACTCTGAAACTTTTGAATAACACTTTCTACCATAACGAAAACCAGATACTACATTATTTTTTTACAAAAACATGAATATTTTTTTTTAAATCCTCTTCTAGAAATACTAATAAATTCTGCTATAGAAAGAAGATTCAATTCCTATTATAACTCTATATACTATTTGCAAAGAGAAAAGACACTCTAGATGATAACATATCACCCATATATTTTTAAAAATTTAGAACAATTTCAATAAGGCAAATTATCTACAGAGTTTCCAAATACGGATATATTTCTGAAAGAAACTGCCTAACATACCGCTCATTTACTTCTAAACCATTTAAGTAAAACCAATCAATTCATAAAATATTTGAATTTTCCATAAGGTTTAGTACATCTATACAGTTATTTAATTCATGAACTACTAAATTTTGAAAATAATAAGAGTGAAAACATCACTATTTCAGAATTTAGGAAGAGATCTTCAATAATGAGAGTGAACATATACCGAACTTCATGCAAAATTTTTATCGTTTCATACCAAACATTTCACTATTTCGTAGATTCTAATAACATAGCCCAATCTTTTTCAAAGAATATATATATCATTTCACATTAATTAGAGAGTGCCATACGAGTTTAATTGCAGGTGCTTACTGAATGACACTAAAAATTTCAAGGAAAAAATCAAATATTTTTCATCTTTCATGAAAATCTGTGAATAACAATAATATTTCATAAGAGCTAGAAGACTTAGTGCAATGAAACGTTATCAAAAATAGAAAACTATTTTCAAAATTTGAATTCCCATTGAACATTTTAGATATTCTTATGTAAAGTTATATCCGAAGTTATATCAATTCAGTCGAACTTGAAGACCAACCAAATGTACTACATGATTTTACACATTTCTGGTATTTTTTCCCGAAAATAGAAGTTTATATTTTTCATACGCAAACTATTACAAAGAATTAATGACATTTTATACTGAACAAAACTATTTTAAGTTCCATATTCGAAGCACAGCATCCATAAATTTCACATAATACTACAGTTACACAATACAAATTATAAGAAAAGCTGAATAATCTATATTACATACAGAACAGAGACTACAATACTCAAGGACCTACTTAAAGAATACTTGAAACGTTTCAAAATTTTATTATCTTCAACCGGTAAACAAGTGATTAGGAAAGTGACGCCTTTTAAACTACCACTACTAGGATATGTACATATCCTTGTTTAACAAGGCCTCACTACCCTAATCGCTTGCTTACCAGTTGAAGATAATAAAACTACCCCTTCTTATTTTAGATGATTCACTTTCATAAGGTTGGATACATTGGCCATTGTCTTGGGAAGCGTGATGCTACATTTCTAAAAACGTGAAATGTGCTTAATATATGAAATATGCATAGAATTATATAAAATTTTGAAACGTTTCAAGTATTCTTTAAGTAGGTCCTTGAGTATTGTAGTCTCTGTTCTGTATGTAATATAGATTATTCAGCTTTTCTTATAATTTGTATTGTGTAACTGTAGTATTATGTGAAATTTATGGATGCTGTGCTTCGAATATGGAACTTTAGCTTATAGGAAATGATTTGTTACTCAGGTTTTATATTAATGCATTACAATATTTTACATTTCGTTTAAAGTATTGGTAAGATTTTACTGTTCCTAATGAGTAGGATTTTCTTAATGTGTATGTGGATATTTAATTGCATTTTCCTCAACAACGCTTGGGAGTAATTTAATAATATGTCGCATAAATATGCTTTTCTTTTAAAAATCCTAATTGAAAGTTAATTAAAGTTATTTAGTATTAAATGTATGTAAAATGCTAATTGTACTACAGAATGATTCATGACTTTTTGTGTATACTGACAAGGGTAGATAAAGTGAACTTCAGGTTTTTCTCACTGATAGTAAATCTGGAGCCGATACAAATCTGTTATAGACTTAGTTATGACCTTAGGTAAATATAGGTAAATATATTGCTTTCTATCAACACATTTTCTAAACATTTGTTGGGAATTCTGGATAAATAACTTAAATTCGGTAAAGGTTATATCTTCATTTAGGTAAAACCTTAAATATTCTACAGTGAAAAATGCTATTTCATATTTAGTTCTTAATATTAAGAAAATAGTTCTAAGATAGTTATTCTCTAGTGTGGTAATACTACAGGAAAAGTTAAATGATTTATATGGTGTTTGGAGTTTTTCTCTCAGAAAGAGATAATATTGAGCAAATTACAGTTCTCAAAAATGGATAGAAAGTTCCTACAATGCAAACATATATGTACAATTATAAGAAAACATAACACTTATTTGGGTGTAATTTTGAATTGAAAAGGCATTATTCCTCATCAAATGTGTATTAGTAAGGCATGTTTAACTGCTATGATACGTATTGTACGAAGAAAGTTCTGTATTTGTGATGAAGAAGGTTAAAATATTCGAAATTATAGTGGAAATTTGCGTAAAATGTCTCTTACTCTTTCTCTCTTTGGTTCCTTCTGTAAATATAGGTATATTGGTAATGATATATGTTGTGTAAAGGTATGGTAGTGTTTTACAAGTTTTCATTCATAAGAAAATAAATTGGTAAATAAATTAATGCAAACTGACATTTGCGAAAAGAACATTTTAGTCTAAGAAATTAAAAAAACAGACTATATATGATATTGTCTAGGGAAATTAAGTTGGAACTGGACTAAGTTACAAAAAAAAAATGTGTTAACACTATGTGTTAGAAATAAATGTATACCAATAAAACAAACTTTCAAGAGATGAAATTGTAGCCAATGGGTAAAATCGATTGTCCTTCATTTCTTATTCAAAACTGGAAATGTATTAGGACTTTCTTTTGGATATGTAACCTAAATAATCGTCAATTTCACATGAAAATCATTCATGAAGGCAGAAATATCCATACTTAGTATAGGAAAAGGTAATAAAATGAAAATTTGCATAGTCGAAACATTTAAAGTGATGTAGAATGCATTCAATTAGTACAAATTACTGAATTAAGAGGTACTGAGCGTTCAAAATAATAAGAAAGAATTTTGTACGAGTACATGAAAGAATGAATATGGGTCTAAAATTATGGATGAAAGTTGAGATTTCATTCTAAAAATTCGGAATCTATCAAACTAGCTTAATGATAATCAAGATTCAAAACTGAACATTGGTAACACTGAAGAGCTTAAAAACATATATTCAGATATAAAGGGTATTAAGAATTAAAAGGAAATGCCGGAATACGCAGGAAATGTTAAAGTTTGAAAATGCGAATGAAGTTAATAATGAAGTAAAGTAGTAGGATAAGTCATGGTAAGAGTACTACAGAATGATAAATTGTAGAATTGGCAAATTAAAATAGTACTATAAAATATGGACTAAGTAAGGGCTATTCAACGAATTGGATATGAATAACAGTTAAAGATTGTAAAATAAAATGCTTAATTGAAATCAATCTCTATGTTTAAGAAATTTAAGCGTGTTAATTTAGCTGAAATAGTAAAATCACAAGAGCAATTACAATCAAAAATTATAAAACAGAGTTAAACTTTAGAGTATGTTGGAAACTAGAAAGAAACCCAGTGCCAGAAAAGTATGAAAATTACATCTGAAATTAACTAAAGTTCATACGTATGGTAGGAAAACGTAATAAACAAATTCAAAATTAGAGTACTTTAAAAATTACGAAGGTATAAAATGTACGAAACATGTTAAAAATAATATCTAAAATTGAATAAAGCTCATATACATGGCAAGAAAATAGAGGAATTAAGCTAAAATTAAGAGCCTGTTTGAAATTAGAAGTGTAAAAACGTATGAAAGTCATGTGAAAATATAAGAAATTAGTTAAAATTCTTAGTATGTTGGAAACTAAAAACAATAAAAAAACAGAAAAGGAGTTAACATTTACATCTAGAATTAAATAAGTTAGGTATATAGTAGAAAAATGTAATAAGCAAGTTTAAAATTAAAGTTTAAAATTCAAAATTTACGAAGGTTTAAAATGTATGAAAAAAATTACATCTAAAATGAAATAAAGCTCATATATATGGTCAGAAAATATAGGAATTAAACTAAAATGTAAAGTATATTTGAAATTACGAAGTTTAAAACGTATGAAAGTAGCTATAAATTAAATGAAAGTCATGTAAAAATATAGCAAAATTGTTAAAATTCAGAGTATATTGGAAACTAAAAACGTTAAAATATAGAAAAGAAGTTAAAATGTACACCTAAAATTAAATAAAAGTCAGGTATATCGTGTGAAAATATAGCAATTAGGTTAAAATTAGGACTATATTGGAAATTATGAAGGTTAAAATGTATGAGAGAAATGAAGTAAAAGTCATGTACGTAGTGTGAAAATATAGCAAATTAGTTAAAACTCAGAGTATGTTGGAAACTAAAAACGTTAAAAAATAGAAAATAAGTTAAAATTTACACATAAAATTAAATAAACGTCAGGTATATGATATGAAAATGCAGGAATTATGTTAAAATTAGGACTATATTGGAAATCATGGAGGTTAAAATGTATGAGAGAAATCAAGTAAAAGTCATGTATACAGTGTGAAAATATAAACTGGTTAAAAATTTAAGTATATTAAATAGTGGGAAGGTTAAAATGTACAAAACAAGCTAGAAATGTTACATCTAAAATTAAATACAAGTCATCTATATGATTAGAAAATGTATGAAATGAGTTAAAATACAGAATATGTTGAAGATCGCTAACGTTGAAAAGAACGAAAATGTTAAAAATTACATATAACATTGAATAATATAATACACGAAAATGCGTGTTTTAGTAATTACACTCATAAAATATAACGAATAAGTTAAAAGTATTGCCTAACAAGTCTGAAAAAACTCTGGGTATAATGAATTTAGGAATAAGAATGAGTAATGCAATGAAGATTACGGAAAGTATATGTGATATTATGAACAGAAGATTTAAGAAATAAGGTAAAATTCTGAGTGTATAGGATCATTCAATCATTAAATTCAAAAATAATCCTCGTTCAGGGTAACTAGGAGATAATCATCATATACGTAGTAAAACAGTTGGAATACGAAGAAAAACACAAAGGCTAAAAATTTATTAACGAAGGAAAATCACCTTTGATAAATCAGTAAAATATAATCTCTTATTAAATTGTGATGACATGTAGCAATTTGGCAGATATTCAGTCATAGAATAAATAAAAGTAAGAAAATAATTATCTTCGGAAGAGTTTATACTGTGAAGGAAACATTTTATTTTATATCTATTTAAGGAAATGAACTGTATCAGTCACTTAAAACACCTACTTGATATACGTTTTTAAGAATTCAATAAGAAGTAAGTACACATTATCATATAACTACTAAATCACCTAATTAATAAAACCTAAGCACACGTCCTTTTTCTGTGACGTAGCAACTACTCTATTTCCATCCACCTTCTGATAAGGCTCCCTGTCTCCATTTTCAGATAAGCCTCCCTTCCACGACTCAGCCTTCCTTCTCGGGAGCTCCCTCAACTCTGGCTCCCTAAAGCTCCCGAGCCAGAACTCTCCTTTTCCCCTACTGCTCAAAAAACAACGTCGGCTTTGCTTTAACATAGCATACAAGCTACGTAATAGCATACAAGTACGCTAAATTTCTGTATTAACGGCGATTGATTTCAACGCATAAAAATTCAATACAGTTTCTTCTGACTCTGAAGTATTTTGAAGAATCTGTGAAGTGATGAATCATTGGCCGTTTAAAAGCAGGGTAGACAATCATGAAAGCTATGAAATGTATGAATATTTCAAGACAGACAATCTCTACGCTATGGAAACAATTTCAGAGTTCTGTTAAGTGTTTTAAGGAAGCCCGGACATGGTCGTAAACGAAGAACAGTTACTTCTGACGATCGATATTTGAGAATACTTGCCGTAAGAGGATGTCTACTGCTCGGCAGTTACGTTCAGTGCTTGCAAGTGCCACTGGAACTGTTGCATCACGGCAAACTGTTCGATGAGCGCCGCCTGAGATAATCACTGACCTGACTTTGTTGTAAAAGTCTTACAGTGTTAATAGTCATCCTGGCAGAGAAGGGAATATTTCCTCCGTGTAAAAATATAAGTATAAATATTGCATGGGCATACAAGGCCTGTGTATAAGCATAGATATGTTGATTACAAACATTGTCTTGTACAAGTTACATATGATAGTTACATACAGCTATGTGTACATTTAAACATTATCTGAATTCATATTTACAATATTACTGAGATACTGATAAGATTAATTTAAGTAAACTTGTAATTCATTTACATATTGAATGGATTTTCAATATCATTTAAACTGCTTTACAATATTATTTTTATCAAGTACATACAAACTGGATAGTAATATGCTTACATTACAATAGTTTTGCTCTTACAATCCTGTTACTATTCTATGGGGTGGGCTATTTTTGTAGTGTTGATTTTCAGTTGTTGTAGTATTTTGAATTGCTATTAAAATTATGCTGCGAAGATACAATTCTCAAGGGAGGGGGAGAATTTCTTAGTACCTTGCTGAGCATAGCCTGATTATCTTCTCTATTTTAGTTTTCGTCTACTTGTTGGCGCAGGTATTTTCCGCCCATTGCAGCCAGTCAAACATTTTACTAAACGCTTAAGAAATGAAAACGGCTATTATGCCAGAAAGCCAAGAGTTTGTGTTTCATTATCTACACCATAGAAGAGGGATCGGTTTAATTGGTGAAAAGAAAATCAGATAATGATCACTAATGCGCCCATGTTTCTCTTTACTAATGAGCTTGGATTTAGTTTAATATCTAATTCTAAACGTGATTACATCTGTAGAGAATCGAGAAAGCAAAATATTAAATTCGAACATTATGGAACGCTAAAGTTTCGGTAATGCAGGTGTGATGGTATGGGGAGGAATAGTGGCTGACGGACGTACTCTCGTACACGTTTTTAACAGAGTATCTGTGACCGACCAGAGATAGCGAAATGAGGTTTTAGAACCTTATCTAAGATTTTGCAGGAGCTGCATATGGATCTGTCTTTTTATTTATAATGATAATGCTCGTCCACATTGAGCAAATCTTGACGAATTCCTTGAAAGGGAAGACGTTAATCGAATACCGTAGCCAGTAAAATCTTTCCTGGTCTTAACCCAATAGAACACACGTGGGTCGACCTCGAAGAAGCAGCTGCACGGAGACATTCTGCTCTTAGAGATGCAAATGATCTGAAGGCCGCATTGCTAGAGGAAGGGACCTTTATTTGACAGATACGTTTAGCAACTCTACTGTCAGCATGAAAACACATTTTACATACAAGCGTATTGTATATAAGTCAAGAATGATCACAATCCACATTAAATTCATAAGTCTTAATTTTTACTGAGTTAGTATTTCTTTTTCTGAACTTCTTTATTTAATTAACATATTATTACCATTCTAATAGTTTTATATCATATGCAGAGCTGTTACAATTTTTTCTTTTGTATTTATGTTGCATGATGTTATATGTCATTCCAAACAAATTTATAAAATTATAATTTACGGTTTCTGATATCCGTGATTTCGTGTATGTAAAGATAAATCTCACATCAGTGAAAAAAGTATATAAAACTTATAAAATATGCATTTTATTTTTAGAAGCCTCCTCTTTTCGTGTATGAGAGAAGAAAAGATGCAATTATTCAAAGGTGAAATAATCATCTGATTCTGAGCCAATACACTCTTCAACAACTCTTTTATCTATTTTGGGATAACGCTTGTTCATTATAGTTTCAAATCTTATCACCTTTTTAATATTTTAATATTTTCTATATTTGTACTCGGAAAGAGAACTTTTATATAATTTATATGTTAATATTCAAAATCATTTCATAATTACACAAATTAATCTATCAATCAATAAATAAATTAATTAATTTTTATAAAACAAACTTTAAGCATATAGTAGTTAAGACGATAATGTAATTTTAAATCAATACATAAGCTTCAATACTTATATCAATACTTAAACCATTAAAATAAATAATTAGCTCATAAATTTTATTTTTCCAATAGTAAATATTATGCTATTCGAAAATATTTAAACCAAAGTTTTAAAATTTTAACCAAAAAAAAAAAAATCAAGCAGATCATAGCAGTTTCATTAAGTAGAAACGCAGCTTAATTTCACGAATAATTTATGTTAATTTAATATATCGAAAATAGTGGACGAAAAATATCTGGCCAGACATTTGTATGGAAACACTTCTACTGAATTTCAAGTATTGAAATTCCACATTTTTAAAACATTTATTAAATCACTGATGATATTAGATCACAATTCTTTATTCCAGTTCGAGATAAATTGCAAGCGAGAATTTGAAGAGATGGCTGTAAACTGTGCAGACATTGCATTGAAGAATTAAGTAACTGAGCATTAGTAATTCCGTCGATACAAACTTTTCGGTTGAGCCGAAGTTGATAGCATAGTTGCCAAAGATGACAGTCGACTCAAGAAGGACTAGATGCAGACGTTGCATCTTGAGCATTGTTTATTTCTGACATCATATTTTTAACGCAGCCGCAAATAACTTGGCACAAAAAGCGTGCCTATTCTTGAAACGTTAGATGTGTTCTTACCTTTTCTTAGAAAAAAAAAATAATTTAGATGGAGAAAGATAAAGCGGCGACAACGAACTTGCCAACTAGAGATGTGAGAGAAGAATGCGACGTGTCCACCACACAAACCCAAAATTGTTAGAATAAGTTTAGCTTCCTCCTTACTGGTTATTAGGACAAAGGGGTATTAGCACTATTAGTCTCGAAACGGCATTTTGCCTCGGTTCACAATAAATGTCCGTTTCATTTTTCAAATAGTTGCCACCAATTATTATCGGCTTGCATTACATTTAAAAAAATGAAATAATGACGAATCTTCATGAATGTGTGAAGGTTTCTCGTACTGGGAAAAAACAACGGTACCTAGAGGCATCAAATTTTGATTAACATAGTCCTCCGCCCGAATATGGGCAACTGGAGGCCTGAATTTGGAATTTGTTTTATTGTCTACTTCATATTGTTTTATTGTCTACTTCATTTTGTAAAACTTTAACGAATTTTTGATTGAAAACTTAAAGATTTCCAAGCGAGTAATGGCAACACTCTACGGCATGAAACATTTTTAACTCCAGCGCGCGCCAGAGATTGTATGTTGTTTTTTAAATATTTTGCGATTTTGCTTTTGAATCGATTTTTTTTTGTGGCGTAAGAGCCAAGAACAGCATGTATTTAAAGTAAACACACAAACATTAATAATAAAAAGACAAAAGTTTTCTAAAGCTATCTCAGTAAGAAAACTGAACACAGATATGATGATCTGAGAAAAGACTGAAAATGTTTGCCAACACTTAATACTGCATCGGCAACTCTAATACGTATACTGTTATGCTGCTTTTAAAACTTTTGTAATTTTGCTGTTGAATTGTATATGACGTAAGAATGAATGATGCTTCATAATAAAGTCATAATAAAGATGCAAAGAAAATGATGCTTCGTAATAAAGTCAAGAAGACAAATAAAAGGGGGCGGGTAACTAGGAGTGAGTGCAATAGCAGATTGGTAGACTGCGGGATCAATGAAAGCGTGAAAAACCTTAACAAACTCCTTTGGGCGACTATTAAAATCTGGAACCATTCATACTTTATTTTTGTTCGCAAATTTTAAAACTATGATTGGCTGAATCATTATGTAAATGACTTCAACATTTTCGAATTATTGCATATATTTACATAGTTTAATACATGTTTTCATTATTATATTCTTTTGTTTTTACCATTTTAAATTCAGAAGAATGTAGAAGGAAGAGAAATGTAGGAACAAATTGTAGAGTAATTTAAATCTGAAATTTTTTTGAGGTGCGTTTTAGTTTTGTGCAAGGCCAATGATTTAGTTCTGTGAGATAGCTACAACTGACATTATTTGTATTTAAAAAGAGAAAGACCTATCTGTATGATTTTCCATGCTTTTTAATGTTCCTTCCATTTTTTTATATTAAAACGGAAAATTATTTTTTTGAGGTGTTAAAGTATAATCTGAATTTTTCAGATTGGGCCGCCAGCGGCCGAGCGGTAAAACCCGCTGAACACTGGTAGTGCGGTCCGGGGTTCGAGTCCCGGCGAACGGGCTGGCTGCATGGGCGTTTTCGTGGTTTTCCCCATGTGTAACGTGGTTACGAGCCAGTTTCCCTTAAAATGACCTCCACGGGGCATCCCTCCCTTTCCGTGTAGTGCCCAAGGGCGGAGTACGTAATAAGCAAAATAAATAAATAAATAAAAGTTTTCAGATTGCAAAGCGTTTTCTTTTTTGGCAGTTGGGTGAGTTCTTAATAAGAAATTTATAGAAATACGCCAAGAATGAATAATCTAGTACCTTTCTATTACGATTTTAGCCACCTAATTACTGATGTATCTAAATAAAACGAATATCCTTTATATAACATTACTTGTTCATATACTGGTAGCCCTTGTATTATATTTTTATGTGATAATATTTTTCTCATTTAAGATAAACCTTATGGTTGCATTGAAACATTAATAAGTTGTAAAATAAATATTTCATTTTCCTTTCGAACAGGTACGTTTTCATAACTAATGCCAGTATCGAATTTAATTTTTTTTTTAATTCCAAAGTTAGCATATTTGTCTTCAATCTTTTGCACTACTAAAGACTGACATAGTGAAAAATGCAGAATATGAATATTTCTTAAAATGATCAGATTGTTAAATGACGCTGCCTAACCACCTGACTAAAGAAACGAACAATATAAGCACAGAACAATATAAGCCTGCACCAAAATAAACAAACAGAATCTGAAAATGTTTAAAGAAAAAAAGAAAAAGAAAAAAGAAAACACTTTATGCTTCTGACGTTCATTTTTAAGACAAAAAAAAAAGATACCTTTGTTAAAATTACTTTTTTTACAATAAATAGTTATTCCGAAAAAATGATAAGTTTATTGTTTTTTGTGATAACAATCATATATAAACTATCTCAGTGATATTTGACTTTATTATATCTATGTCATTACTGCGATAAGATAACTAAAAATGCGATACAAAGTGAGTTACTTACTTCCATATGCTGCTAGAGTGTCGATTTCATTTACTGCTGGGGTTTAATTATTTCACTTAACTCTCTAATTTTGTGATTATTTCCTTTTTAATTAATAATTTCTTTTAAAATGTAGGCAAAGGTTAAAAATTTGGTCGTCCTTCAAAATTAATTTGATCCTTTTAATGTATGTGAAAAAATAAAGATGGGAGATTAAGATTACAGGAACAGCTAGTGAGAATAAGGTAAAAATTATTTCCTTTTATGTACAAATTGAATAAAAGATAATTTCTTTGAATAATTGTTAAAATAGGGATAGATGACTTGTTCTATACTTACATGAATATATGCCATCTTTCAATTATTTTATATGAATTATATTTTATAGGATGTGCTTAGAGCGTTATTGTTCTAAAAATGTAAAATTTTATCTTTTTTATCTTTTATGTCGATAAATCATTTCAAAATGTTTCCCTTTGATAGCAATTTTGGGGTTTAACGAAAGTGTTCTTTTTCACTTATTCTTTATCTTCACTATTCTTATAACTTTTTTATACATAGCTTTTCATTGAGTCTGTTGTTCAATATACGAAATTTGTTATAATTTATAAATTCCCTATATTCTTAAAGAGTCCTCCGAGTTAGTTTTTTATGTTAAGGACGCTATCTTGCTGTATAAATAAAACAACCATTTAAAAATTACAATTAAGTGTACATATTACATACTCAAGTTTTAGTTACATTTAAAACTCAAAAATAACAAACAGTATTTTTGATACATTGAAATAAAAAGTTAAACCTAACAATGAAAAATACTCGTACTTAAAAGTATTTCACACCTGAAACTGATATTTGAAGCTGAATTTAGCGGGCTGTGTTTTTCACACATCTGAGATCACCAGTGTGTGATCATCATCTAATTTAAATCAATTTTGGTCTTGACTGTGGTGATAGTAAAAAAAAATTAATTTTCTAATGCAAAAGGAAGCAAATATTGAGAATGCATTTTCTATTAACAGTAAAGATTCCTTCTCATATGAAGAGCAAATCCATCCTGAACTTTTTTCATACAGCTTCGTTATAATTATTTTCATTAAGCTTCGTTATAAATATTTTCACTAAGACTCTTTTCTCCCAACGAATTATAAAACTGATTTAAAATTGATTCAAAAGATATTTTTTTCGCGGCGTCTGTACCTACGTATGTATGTATATATCTCGCATAACTCAAAAACGATAAACCTCAGAAAGTTGAAATTTTGTATATAGTACTACTATAACATGAAATTGTGCACCTCCTAGTTTGGTTGCAATCGGTCGCACCAAAAGTATATATATATATATATATATATATATATATTATATATTTTACTTAAAGCAAACTTACGTCTCTTGATTGGCTTAACTCCCTAAATAATTTATCGTTAAAATTAAATTGAATTACATACCTTTAAGATTTTTAATTTTTAATTTAATTTTTTCTAGATTTATTTTTATATATTTTAATATTAATGTTTGCAAAAAAATTTTTAATATAACAAAGATAGCAGCTTGGCACTCAACTTTACCTACATAAGCGCCATCTATATAATTAATTTGAAGAACACACTTACTTCTCTTTAAAAACACTTTTGCAGACCCCAACGCTCATTTAGTAGGTAAGTTAGAATTAAAATATACTATTTACTTGCTTTCAGTATTTTTTAAAAATTTTTATGTAGTATTTAAGTATTTTCTAGATATGAAATTATATTTTTAAGTATATATTTGTTTTTTAAAAATTGTTAATTAGTTCTTTATGTTTCTTATTGGTTTATATGGATTATGTCTAGTTCTTTTTCAGTTTCTTTTTATTGATATGCATATTCGTGTCGGGGAGGTTTCTGTAGACAAGGGTTTCTAAAATACATTAGTTTCTGGATTATTTTTTTATAAAAAATTAGTTTTTTTAAAAATTTAATTTAAAAAAAAGTTTAATTTAATACTTGACTTTACTTGCTTGTTTCTCAAAAGACTTCATTAGTATTTTCCTTTTAAAACTTTAATTCTTAAATGCTAATTTCTAAGGGTACCACTTTATTGGTATTTCTTTTTGGGCATTCTTCACTTTTTACTTTTGGTTTTGACTTTTACCCTTGCCTGCATGAATGACGAAACACGAATTGAATGATTGGAGAATTAGGTTTGGAGGCAACTTCCCCTTGATAAGTCTGTCTCCTGCCTGCTCAACAGTCATTCACTTATGCATTTTTAAAAAAATTGTTTGGATTAATTTTAATTTGCTAAATTAGTGAATTTATTTTCATGGATTGGTTTGCACTTGATTTGCTTATGCTTCTGAATTTAAATGATATTGTAGCTTAGTTCGAGAATTAAATCTTTTAAATCTTTTATATGTTTACACATTTTTTTTAAATAATTTTTTTTAATATTTTTTTTTTTTTTTTTTGCTTTAAATTTGCTTTTTTTAATTTTGACTTTAAATTTGCTTTTTTACTTTTTTTACATTTATACGTGTTTGTTAAAATTTGAATTTAATTTGTTTAAATTTAAATATAAATATATATATAGAATGATCTAAATATATATATATACAATTCCCACTCTGTTATTCGGCTTACCGAGCTCAGTTCTTTTTATTCTTATATGTTGGTAAGTTGTGCATTTTTTGCTTTAAAAATGATTTGAATTGTGTTATTCTTAGCTTCCGGTTAAGGTTTTTATGCCTTTAGTTAATCTGCATGCAGTAGTTGTAGAATTATCAACAATTTAAAAGTTTTTTAAGTGCGGCTAAGCCTATTTTTTTTACCGTAGCAGCCATTGTTTACGGTTGAAACAACAGAATAGTGAATGAAGTCTTTCTCTGCACCTTCAGTGCCTTCTTGCAGAGTAGGAAAAAAAGGAAATTTTACTTTTGTGCACCGAAAAATCTGCCACCTGGCCGAATTGCTTATTTTTGCGTAGAAAATGCAATTTTAATTGTAAACTTTTTAAATTGTTTTAACTGCATTTGGTGTTTCCTGTTTTTCTATATCTTTCAATTTTTAATGAAGATATTTTGAGTTTTTATATATTTTTGATTTTCCGCGTGGAACTTAATTAATTGAATGAGAAATATATGTCTAACAAAATTCGAGCAAATGAGTTTAAATGAAATGCAGGAAAAAATGCGTTAACTTAACATTCCGTACAAAGAAGTCATGTGTGGTGTACACGTCAGATTTTTTTCCTCTTTCAAATCGAATCTTAAAGAGACTTTAATAACACTGACGTAAGAAAGATCATAATAATCAATAGCTGCTGACTTTAAAATTATTTATTTTGAAAACAGCTGTCACATTCATATCATTCAGGAATTAAAAGATCTAAATGTGTATCTACTTTAGTAGCGGAACATACGGAAACTTTATGTTTTTATAACTAAGTATTTCTGAAACTATTTTCCTGAAATTGTGAAATATAAGCAGATAAATGTAATATTATCTGCAGCTTTCATTCCTATATGTATTAAAATACTACATGAATGTATTTACACTGGATCTAAAATTTTATTCTAACAGTTTCTGATAAGCGACTGTAAGCTCTCAATTCAGAATGCTTGCAACTTGCCTTTCATCTAATTGAAGAAATCCGAGTTCTCAGCCAGATAAAGAAAATATTGCAATTATAAAATTTTAAACAGTATTCTGTATATATTATTGCAATGCCTGCATCTGCACATAGCATGTACATCAGCTATAAATAATGAAGTAAGCGAAAATAAATTGTTATTATTATGATGTGTGTTATCATCAGGTTATTATCAATTATGTGTCGAAGTTTAAAATTGAAAAACGTCTGCTACTGATACAGTTTCAAAATAGGTGATATCACTACAATGCACATTTGAATTCCATAAGAACACAGTGTAGCAATGCACGGGATTACAAGCTTCTACTATTTTCTTAAATCTTATTTATTTGTTGGATAAACTCCATGAAATTTTACATTTTTATGATCACCAAGAAAGAAGTCAGTGAGATTCAGACCTATAGGAAATGGTTATCACTCTATATTTCAAATCCTTATTACAACGAAATCGCACACCAGAACAAAAGGCACCATCATTTTCATGCCACATAAGACGAAGCCAACAAAATTAATCAACGAAACTAACATTTCCTTATTATTTGACTCTGAATTTCTTAGTGCCCATCAATAATTCCTTCGCTGAAATCACAATTAATGATGTCACAGTGCTTTTTAGCCCAAAGGGACAATTTGCTGAGAAGGGCTTAATTTCGATTTCGGATTTTGGGTTGGTTCACTGTAAAACGGCTTTTCACTTTCCAAATTGTTGCCACCAAATATTATACCTCTGCATTATATTTAAAGAAATTAAATAAGGAAGAATCTGCATGACTGTATGTATGTTTCTCGCTTTGCAAGAAAACAATGGTATCTAGAGACGTCAAATTTTAAATAACATAGTCCTTCACTCGAATATGAGCAGCTGGAAGCCCAAATTTGAAATTTGTTTTATTAACTATTTCATATTTTGTAAAACATTAGCAAATTTCGCTTAAAAAACTCAACGATTTTAAAGCGAGCTATGGCAACACAGTACGGGGAAGAAAAAAAAAATATCTGTGTATTGGAAATTATTGCTATTGAATTGAATTTTATGGTGAAAATCATGATATTTAATAAATGAAGGTAACACACCAATAAGGGTATTATTATTAGACCAAGGGGCAATTTGCCCAGAACTGTTATTAATTTTGTTTTGGCATTTCGCGTAGTCCACAAAAAACGGCGTTTCGCTTTATAATTTGTTTTGGGAGGGGAAGCAGTAGAAGAGAAAAATATGCAATGCCCTCCCCGTTACTTGAATTCTGGACCTTTCGAATACGCGTTGAATGCGTTTCAGTTAACCAAGAAGGCACATGGAGCAAGAAAATACATAATAACTTCTTGTATTGTGAAACTGTAAAATGTTTTTTTTTTCGGGGGGGAGCAGCAGAGGAGAAAAATGTGCCGTGCCCTCCCCGGTGCTCGAATACGCGTTGAATGCGTTCCAGTTAACCATGAAGGCACATGGAGGAAGAAAATACATAATAACTTTGTATTGTGAAACTGTAAAATGTTCAAGAAAATAAACGAAAAGCTTGATTCTAATAATAAGTGCTAATCCGCGAACTCTCTTGAACGCAGAGAAATTTCTAATTACAGTTTATCCGAAATTTTATTCAATATATCTAACACTCGTTATACAAATTATTTAAAATCAATGTTCTCTATTTTTCTTAAAAAGAAACTTATATGTGAATTTTCATCCCGTGAACGGTTTGGCTGCATGAGCGTTTTTTCCCATGTGTAACGTGTATACGAGTCGGTTTCTCTTAAAAAGTCCTCTACAAAGACACCCCTCCCTTTCGTGTAGTGCCTAAGGGCGGGGCACTTATAATAATAATGTAAATTTATATCATGTATAAATAGCATTAGTATTTGTAATATAAGTTAATTTGTGTCCCAGAATTTACCATTATCAGCATTTGCTGTACCAGAGTTCAACTTTATCTAGCACTATGATGAATTAATAATTAATTAACATAATTATCATTATACTTAGAAATATGTTGTAGTGTTATATGCATCAATCAAGAAAAGCTGAGTTATGACTCTAGAATATAAACTGTTCTCAAACTTCGTAGAGCCATTAGGATTTTTGATGCTGAGAGAGATGAAAAATGAGCAACGCCTTCGCCGGGACTTGAACCACGGGCCTCTCGAATACGCGCCGAGCGTGCTGATCGCTACACTACGAAGGCATGCTAAGAATACCTTTATCTAGAAAATATTCTATTTCAATATTTCGGACCTTAAAACTGATGAATTTAAAATTTTTATTTCGTGTATTTCATTATTTTACTTGCTGTGCAATATCTAACGCTATATGATTACGCAAATACTATAGCCAGCTTTCATTCATTAATTCTAACTTACATACATAAATATATATTTTTTTAATTTGAGGTTCAGCAGCATTCCCTTTATGAAAACTCAGGATACGCCCCTGATTGAAAGTACCTAATAGTTTACCTAATCGTTCACCTGTACTAAAATTCTGTGTAGTTTCTAATTCATTTTAGATTTCTCCAATGAGAAAAAACATATGTTGTCATTTTTAGAAATGATACAACAAGCTCTTGTGTAAGTTTTTAGTTAATAATTATTCTTCATAATCAGTTGTAGCAATGTAGTTGGAATTATCAACAGAGAAACAGGAAACTAATCGATTTAATTTAATTTCAAATGGTTAAATTACAAAAATTCATTTTAATAAGTTTCATAATGACTTAATTGACAAATTCAGATCAAATCTTAATTTGTCAAGCAAGATTTAACTGTTTTTTTTGGGGGGGAGATTATGTCACTAACATATTTACTTTGAGTTTTGTAAAAGGAAGCGCATGTTTATTTTTTCAAGCACATACTCGTATTTAATTCTTATTGATTCTTTCACGCTCATAAAGGATTTCAGTCATCTAAATATCATTCCTAGTAATAAATTTTAAAAAAACTTCAGAAACTTTATTTACTTACCTGATATTTATTTTGACAATTTGAAACGGCAAATAGTTGGAAAGCAAATGTAGTGTTAGGAAGTTTAACACCCAATTTTGTTTAAGAGAAATATGGAATAGAATTCAGATCTTTTACCTAATTTCTTTGCTTAAAACGAAGAAACAGATTTCCCTAATCTCTCAAGAAGACCTGAATTGTGCAGATGTTTGATTAAAATGCTACGGTTTCGTCAACAATAGAGTAGCGAAAACTGCATAAACGTAAATATCTGCATAATGTGTCAGTAACTAGGCTATGATAAAGATCTTATCTTCACTGATAATATAAGAAAATTTACCGCACAAACGCAAAAGGAGAGAGTAGGGCATTTTTCCAGTATCTCTTAGCAACAAATAATGTTTTGCAGGACCTTTGGTCACATATAGTATATTGTCGCACAAATCACACTGGAGATATCTCATAGTTATACAATAGCTGAGCTTCGATTTCGTTGTTATACAGACTTATGTGCTTATTTAATTTTCTTTAAAATAGTTGCATATGTCAGGATTAGTGTTGATGGCATGTAATTTGAAGAGGAATGTCTTTAAATTGTAGTAAGAACTTCTTTTTTGTTCCATTTAATTCCACTTCAGCAAAAGCATTGTTTAGCAAATTTTAAGAGGATTGCTGGTTTCTATTTTTAGATTGAAATTAGTAGTTTATGTAGTAAGCATTCTCAGCGTTTAGACAGCTGTCCCTAATTAGTTTTCTAACTCATGAAGTATTAAATAAATAGTAAAATATATAAGAATAATTTCTTTAAGAATGTCTGTGACAATCTACGGATACAATTTTACTTCTTTGTATGAAGTAAAAGAAGTAAGAAGTAGTGAAGAGAAGAATCTCGAAAAATTTCGGGTATCATATTTCAACGAAAATATAAATTTCGTTCATTTCGTTCATTCTATTTGAAAATTTTTTCCCCCCGAGACGTCATTATGTATGGATAGACTAAGTGACTCTTTTTATCAAAACGGATTGTAAATTGGATTCAAAAGGGCATAACTGAAAAACGATTAGGTCTAGAACGTTGAAATTTTGTATATGGGATTACTGTGACATTTAAATCTTTACCTCCTTCTTCTTATTGCAGTCGGCAGTACCAAACGTATATAATATATATATAATTAAATTAAAAATAATTATAACTAAACAGGAAAAAGAATATGAGCGAAAAAATATAATGATATTGAAAGGTAAAAGTGAAAAAAAAATCATTTTGCTTTTGTAAATTTATGGAAATTAAAAAATTATAAAAATCAACACGGTAATGCCTGTGAACAAACGGGCAAAAAATCTTTTAATAAAGAAAAAGTAAATTTAAAATAAAAATACGCATGGAAAAAGCTGTATTATCACTTTTTGACTTTTACCTTGTCAAGAGGATGTCAGAGTATAATATATAGAGAGAGATAGATAGGTGTTGCACTTATATAGCCCCTTACCCGACTTAAAATTCCTTACCTGCCCTTTATTCTCGCAATCGTTGATAGTGATCATGTACTTCCAGATATAGAAGTCTGTTGAAAGAGGAAAATATTTATGTTTGGGCAATGTGAAATTTAAAAAAAAAAAAATTCGGCAAATAATTAACTATAACTACGTATAGAGTACGAGTTTATATATATAGAGTTAATCTAAAAATAAATATATAACAACATTTAATATAATTTTATTGTTGTAAATATCTAGCAATATTTAATATCAGTTTATTGTTATTTTAAAAAGAATATTTAATAGGCCGTACAAGGTAGTCATGAAATGTTCACGTCAGATTTTTTTAATTCGGTATTAATATTTTTTATAGGTCAAACTATCGAAATGCGACATGAATTGAAATAACTGAGTTGAAAAAACGTCAGTTAAAGATACATGTGTAACGTTTTCAGAAACAGAGCCCTCCTTCTTTTGTCTGTTTCTTAATTTTCTCTAACGCTTAATGAAGTAATGAGAAACCAGGTTTTTCAAGAATTATTTACTCTGATTAAAGTATTCAGAGCTACATCCTTATATTTCTGTGTTCAAAAAGTTCGCAGAAACGTCAGTCATATCACGTAAGTGAAACTTCATTGCGATAGAATATCTCTTGACCAGCAGCAGAATGACCTCCCCGATTCCGGATAAGAGATTTTTCCGGGTAATTGAATATATATTTCTAGAATTTCCGTCTTCATATTTCGTGATGCCATTTGTAGAAACTGCAGCAAGCGAAGTCTGTTGATCACATTCTTCGAATAAGAAGTTTCTCTATCAAGGTTTGCCTGGCATGTATTATTTGATTTTTAATTCTTGTTGTATTTACATATTTTCTTTTCAAATTGCATACCAAAATTTTAAAATTTATTTTAAATAGGCATATACTATATTCTGAGCATAGTTTTCTCTTCCCGTAGTTTGAGGAAGCTAAACATTATCACTGACTAATTTAGATTATTTAGTTCTTCTATGGCTATCATTCAGTTTTCATTTTGTTTGGTGAAATACATAGTTCAAGGAAGTAATTTTAATTGCTCTATTAAATTGTTTATGTGACCCTCTATCCGCTTGCAAATAGCATTTTAAAGACAAAAACCTAAGTTGAAAATAAAGTACATTGATTATCTGCATGAAAACTAAATTTTGTTTAGTTTGAACTTTTATGGGAATTTGAATGCTTTATTTATTTTTCCTTCTTCTGTGTACATTCCTTTTTATTTTTCAGTAAAAAATCGTTTAACTAGGTAAGCAGTTACTTAAATTCAGATCAATTTAATCGCAATAATCTAAAAAGTTGCAGAATAACTTACTTAAATTCAGATCAATTTAATCGCAATAATCTAAAAAGTTGCATAATAACTTTTTAAAATAAAGTCGAGAAATCCTAAACGTTATTAAAATTCTCATCTTTTTATTTTCGAAGCTATCAAAAAAAGAAGGCAGAAGAGAGCGGCAAAGTTGTAGCAGATTTAGTGTTAACCAAACTATCAAGCCACAAGGAGGCTTGATAGTTTGGTTCAAGGAGGCTTGATAGTTAAATCAAGCCACAAGGAGGCTTGCTACGTTACACCACAAAAACTTGAGAACTTGGAAATAAATGGCAGCATGTTTGTTTTTATGGATTAAGAATTTTTTTTTTTGGGGGGGGGGTTGGTCACAGCGTGTTTTTTTTTCTTTTTTTTTTTTTTTTTTTCTGTTAGATATAGCCGTGAAATTTCTAGATTTAAAGAGATTGAAACTGACCTCACGTAGGGAACAGTCATTAGCCCAATTCTTTTTAACTGTTCTTATTAATGATTTACCGAACACTTTGGCACCGTTAGTGAACTCTGCCCTTTTTGCTGACGATCTGGTTGTCTGGAGTGGTGCTTCTGAAAAAAAAAAGAAGTATGAGAACTTTTAATAGTGCTCTGATAGAGCTGGAATATTGTTGCCTAAAAATGGTATGAGAGTAAATCAGGATAAGAGCATTTACCAGTTCTTCACTCTGAACAGACAGTCTTTTACTCCGAATTTGACATATAAGGGTGTAGATCTTCAAAGTAATGATTCTATTAAATATTTGGGTTGTATTCTGGATCCACACTTAAATTGGAGTAAACATGCGGAACATTTAAAAAATAAAGCCTTGAGAAAATTCTCTATTAATTACTATAGAGAGATCCTCATCACGCCTCCGGAAAATGTGGCCCAGATCCTCGAAGTCTTTCAAAACCAAGCGTTACGCATAATTACTGGGGCAGTGAGATCTGCTCCTATTCTTGCAATCCAGCTTTTAACCAGTTTGGAGCCTGTTCATGCAATTTTAAAGCGATTTTATTATAATAAAAGCTTGTGCGTTTGCCTGATAACTATTTTCGGAGGAACTATAATACTGAACTTTCTAGAAATTTTAAAACTGAAATTGGCTTTATCCAGGCTGCTCAGAGAGAATCTGATGCTTCGGAATTGAGCCGAAGTTGTCTAATTTTACTCTCTTGCCCTTGGCCTTTGGACATTTTGAATTTGAATATAAATCTTGATCTTATACGAAGAGTTGTTAAAAACTAAGTGAGCGATTCACAATTAAGAACTATTGCAATGGAGACTTATTAAACAGGTTATGATTCGTTGTGCTGTGGAAAAGAGAAGGTGGATTCTGGGGAAAGAGCGAACCATTCTCACTTTTCAGAGAAAGACAGTGGTATCTCTATATAGACGTTTGACTGGAAATAACTTTGCTATACCACTTCTACAGAATTGGAGTGGTTGCATTCCCCGAACTATGTTTTGTGTGACTCCAATCAGCCTCTGATTTTTTAACATTAAAATAATTATATTGCACTTTCTCGGTATGAGGACATTATTAAAAAGTGCAGGAGGACCAGTGAACCAGTGGCTTAGGCGCTAATGTTTACCATTTGTAAAATAAATAAAACTTTTTTATTATCATAATTCACTTATAGACATTGCTAGGAGATTCACCTTGAACAAAAGTTTGGTATCATAATGAATTCAATTACTTGTTTCTTGTTTTCTTAAAATGAGAGGTAAAAACCTCAATGTCTGTAGTTTATTAAAAATGAAGAAAATACTTCGATATCAATCCAAATTACATCCCATCGGATAATATTTTATGCTTAATTTTTACCACAAGTTTTTACGGCAGTTCCTCTTTAGTTAAACTTTAAAACTCTGTCAGCTTCGAAAGTTGTCAGACTCTATTCCTGTTCTTCAAAAGGAAAAAAAATCCACTTCCTCAAGCTAGGCCAAGTTAAAGTCTTTTTTCCGGGGGGGGGGCTTGTCTAAAATTCATATTGGCGTATTTCTCTTCCGTTATAGCCGTGTTCTATTTCATTTACAGTACTTTTTTTCCTGGAGGGGGGACTTCGAATATTTTATTATTATTTTATTTACCTTATTCAATATTTTTTAATTAAATTCTGTTAAATTTTTGGCGTTCTTGATTGGGAATTTTTTTTTTATTTAAAAGTTTTATGATACCAGTAAAATCGTTCGGAATCCCGAATAAAAACCGTATCTGTAATTAGTAAATCGACCATTTTGAATATGTCAGCAATTACAAATTCTAGACGAATTTATACCTGGCATTTGTTCCCTACCCGGTATACTTTATGGTTCAGTTGTAGTAACAAATCCACCAAGTGTAATTCTACCGACTGTTCTAAATGCCGAAATTTTATCACCATTTTATTTATTTTTTTTTTCAATCATTATGCTGAATTCCAACTGGCAGAATTGCATTTATCCGTTAAAATTAAATTCCAGTCATTTCTAAAAGACGAGGTCAACAAAATATGACTTTTTTCTAGAGATCTTCTTTGAACAAGAAAATATATTACAGAGCATTTTCATTGTATTTACAATAACATTTCTGATTCATATCGTTAATGAAACATCTAAAGCACCACTAGTTGTAGTTCGTATTAAGTCCGGAATTAACTTAGTATGAGCAAGCTACGGCTAGCACATAAACATTTTGCGAAATTAGCCACTTAAGCTTTATAAGAATAATTAAATTATCATATTAAATTTCAATACACCTATATATAATTTTAACTGATATTTAAATTTTGAAATCGTCCGAAGAAAATATTGTTATGATTGATAAACTGACCCAAAACTTGTCATATAAATAATATAAAAAATGAGGTTTTATAAGATAAAATGTCAGCCTACTTCTGTTGATTGGATTCATTGACTCTCCAATTTATGTAAATTTAATAGTTTTGTTACAAGCTTTTCATCTTGATCTAAGAAAACAGACAACAGTCTGAAAACACACACATCCTTAAGACCTCCAAGTACCTTTCTGTGAAACACTTCTTTAGTTATATAATCTGTAAGTCAGCTTATATTTATTGCAATGTGTCCCAAATATATTTTGAGTTTTGTTATTATTAGAATTTTATTACACATATTTCTGCACATTAAATTAATTGCGTCATTTACTTTGCAGATATTTTCATAACATTATCTAGTACTTTCATAAGGAATTTCTAACAATGGATACTGAAAAGAAACCGTGGTATAATATCAAGAAGGATTTATTGCCAGTGAAGGCTCATTATTTTTTCTTCTATGGCGGTACGTATGTATCTTTTTTATTTTCATGAAATTAAACTTTCAAATTATTTTTGGTTAATGTAAAGAAAAAAATTTTAAAAAATGAACATTTTTTTTTTTTAAAATTTGAAAGGTTTCAGATTTTAAATTACGTACAAAATGGCGTTTTTTTAACGTTTTTTGTGTTACCTTTATTTATTAAATATCATGTTCCTTGCGCTGAAACCGTAAAATTCAGTTCAATAGCAATGTCACAAAATAATTTTAAAATGAGCAAGCATATCTTTAGAATTTCCGATACACAGTTCCGCACGCTGGAGATAAAAAGGCCTTTTATCCCCGTAGAATGTTGCTATCGCTTGCTTTTAAATCGTTGAGTTTGTTACTCAAAAATTCGTTAAAGGTTTAGAAAATATGAAATCGATAATAAAACAAATTCCAAATTTCAAATTTGGTCTTCCACATGCACATGCCCATATTCGCAGTAGGATTACGTCGTTCAATCTTCGATGGCTCTATGTACCGTTGTTTTATCACAATGCGAGAAATATACATACATTTAATGCATATTTTTCATTATTTAATTTCTTCAAATATAATGCAGGAGTGTAACATTTGACGGCAAGTGAAACGGTCATTTATAGTGATTCAACGCAAAATCGCAAAAAGAAAACAATAGTTCTTCAGAGAAAAAGCCCCTTTGGACTAATAATCTCTCACAGAATTAGAATATAATTGTCGATAAAATACTTCATACTATAAATAATAATGTTGTACGCCACTATCGTATTTTGTTTGTATGATTGATTATAGCAGGTAATCATACGCTAACTTTAAATACAATAAAATTTACCGAATTTCATTTTCATGAATAATTATAACTAATAACCATACACTTACTTCAAATACAGCAAAATTTATCGAAATTTATTTTCATGAATAATTTTGCCAGGTAACCATATGCTAACTTCAAATACACTACAATAATGAGAGCCACGAGCCACTTGTAAGGGTCACTAATAATTGGATTATATCATAAATGTTGAAAGAGCAAATTCTTATTTCATTTGTTAATTATTTGAAAATTTAGTTAACACTTGAGAATAAAGATCTTGGAATACTTTCAAGCAAAACTATGCAAGCACATTAAAATTATTAAGAAACTATTAAAACTAATTATTCGAAGACCTAAAAACTGGCCAAAAAAACTGCATAGTAGTAGCAAATATTATCTATTTTTCAATTTGGGGGGGGGTAAATAAAATGTCTTGAATACACATAGGCTGTCGCAAATGCTTAATTAATAATACTCTAATTATTTCAAGCCGCTATTATGTTGAATTTAAAACTTCCATTGTTAATAAGCATTATTAATTTAAAACATTAATAATTAATATACAGCCTTAATAATCAATATTCACAGTTTTGTCTTAATAATTAATACAGCCTTAATAATTAATATTCACAGAACTCAAATTTAATGTACACGGCAGTGAAAACTCTGAAATGAAAGGTACAGTTTATTACGCTATATTATGATTGTGAAAGTTTACTTTTAGCTTGCAGTTAAGTGATGTAGTATGAAAACTCAACAAGATATTGAGCATTAACATCATTCCTTATATCATTTCAGGCAAGCATGGTGTAATAACTTGTAAGAATTTATTGGTATAATAGTATATATACTGTATTGTAATGAGTGCCCTAGGTTAGACATATAGCAAGCAGTATATTTCTTAATGTACGTACGACGTCTAAATTTCATTCATGTACTTTGTACTATCAGCGCAATAACGTATTAGTTTCATATTTATATTCGCATATTGTTTTTTATGGTTATAATATTTCTTATATTAATATGAAATTAGTACATCATTAAATAATTCAAAGATTTAAAATATATGAATGAATTTTAATATATTTTCTTAAAATGTTTCCCTAAGCTAACTTGTTACTTATATTAACTTTTGTTGCAGTAAAAGATGAGATTCGAGGTGTTTAATTTAATCATAATTAGAATTTATTTTGAAATGAGAAATAAAATTTCGGATAAAAATATGTAATGCAGTGTAAGATACGAAAGATAGTATATGTAAAATATTAGAAATAAGTCACAGCTAGAAGATAAAATTGCGCAATCTCGCTTTGCACCCCCAGTCATTCCACAAATGATTGCTTCCACTATTCTTAGCTACACTGGTTGGACTGGTTTAATTCATTAATTTTTAATGGTCTTTACCCTTTCTCTGTATCTTTCTTTATTTTCCCCTGTAGAGTTTTGTTCTTTTTCTCAGGATGCATATTCATTATTTTGGGAAAAGATAAAATATTTAGATTAGATAGATAGACAGAATGGTAGATAGGAGATAGAACGATAGATAGACAGATAGATAAATATAGATATATATAAGATATAAAATGTTAAAGAAAACTATTAATTTTAATTTGGAAATAGTCCTTTTTAATCTTCATTTTAATTTGGCTACTTTCCTTCTTACATAAAATAATTCTTACGTAAAATATTACAATATTGGCAAATTTCACGTTGAATCTACGTTCAGGGAAAACTCCGCTCAAACGGTATAGATACCTGTCGAACCTTTTTCTAACTACAAAAACAATAAATTTTAAAAAAAAATTCCGCTAGAAATATAGTTCCATTATTTGTAGGAATATAGTTTCATTATTTTTAAAAGGAAGCAATGAAATACGCATTGTTCACGTAAAATTCGTATGTTACGAAAAACATTTTCAACATTTTTTATTTCCAGCGTTGCACATCAATGGGCATCTTCTTGTTTATTTCTGCGAATGTGAAATAAAGACGTGAAGAAACACTGACGATAGGTTTACCCCATGACAGGAGAATTTTCTCCTTCGACAGTAAATTCCCTCTTTCCGGAGAAGAGTATGTCCCTCACCCTGCGGAAAGTAATTAATACCCCTTCTGGTTGATCTTAAGTGTTTTGGCATAATGCCTGACAAGGTTGCATTTGACGCGGTTGAAATATAGTTTTCAACATTAAAATCATAACTTTCTGAAAGATTTCAACAAAAACCATAGCTTTCAACAAAACATAAACTGCTTCCCGAAGCGCAGTATTTTATTTTGATTATGTAAATTTAACTAATGTACATTTTTTCATATACTAGTTTTAGTATAAGATCTAGGAAAGGTGCAAGTTCTAAAATTGTATTTATTTATTTATTTATTTATTGTATTATAAGCTGCAGATGTATCGATATTCTATGTTTCTTCTAGTGCAATATACATTACAATAAATTCTACTTCAGTTTGTCATTCGATTGCAAAATATTCTTTTTCCCCCTTCATATCATAAAATTTATCTAGTTTAAGAATTATTACTTTGATCATGTAAATACGTATCGTATGAATTATATTTAAAAATATAAGCTACAAATTTATAGCTTTACACAGTGTGAACAATCATTTAAAAATATTTCCTGTGCATGTGAGAAAATCATAGATATCTAGAAGTAGGTTCTTGTAGCTTCTAGGTATCTGTGGTGAAACATGCGTTAAATTAAAAAAGGTTTCTGAATTTTACATTAGACCAAATTCTTAAATGATTTAGAATCCTGGTATCTTGATCAGATGTCTTTAAAAATTAATAGTTACTGCTGTTATTAAATATAATTATTTTTTCCAGGAATGGGTGGTACTGTTCCATTCATGCAAGTGGTGGCAAAGTCTCTAGGCATCAGTGCGACAGCCGTTGGAGTCATTTATACAGTATTACCATTCTGTGTCTTTTTTTCGAAACCGCTGTTTGGATATCTTGCTGATCATTTTCAGAATTTAAAATTTATTATGCTTGTTCTCATCGCCATAACAACTGGAGCTTTCATGAGTGTCCTAGGTATTCCAGTAATAAATAATATTCCAGATGATTGGCAAAATGTTCAAGTCAATTGCACAAATAATGTAGATAAACTAAATATTGTTACAGGGGATTACAAAGCTTCCTGTCTGAAGGAATTGAAAACTAATATAACATGTGAACTTAGATATTATGCTTGTGATACAAACAAATCTAACATCGAAATACTCAGCGGTGTGCTAGATTTCAGCCAACCGATAACATACATAAATGAAACTTCGACTCGGATCACGTTTTGGCTAAACAATAGCTCAGATGTCTCTTGTGAGTGTATTATGAACAATAATGTTTCCATGAAAAGCTCATCAGAAATGCGCTCTTGTTTACTGAATGAAAGTGCTAAATTTTCTGTATACAGAACTTATCAGTTTTGGGTTTTTATGCTGTTAGCAGTTATAGCTGGTACTGGTTGCGCTACTATATTTTGCTTGAGTGATGCAGCCTGCTGTGAAGTTTTAGGTGAAGACAACAGTCTCTTCGGACGGCAAAGATTATGGGCTACTATCAGTTGGGGTTTTGTCACGCTTCTTTCTGGGTATTTGAATGATATAGCAACTGCTCTAGCAAATCATTCAGATTATTCTCCTGGTTTTTATGTAATGCTTGTTTTTGTCATTATCGACGTAATTATATTAATGAAAATTCGTCTAACTAAAGCTAGCTTCTCAATGAACATATGCAAAGATATCAGTGAAATCTTTTCATCTTGTAAAACGATTGTTTTTGCCACTGGTGTGTTCATTGTCGGTGCCTTAACTGGACTCATCTGGAATTATGAATTATGGTACCTGCAAGATTTGGGAGCCCATCAAATTCTTCTAGGCTTATCAGTTGCAGTTCAGTGCTTAGCTGCTGAAGTTCCTTTCTTTTTTTTTGCTGGCTGGTTCATAAAGAAGCTCGGCCATTTTTATTGCCTATCTATTTCTTTTCTAGCTTTTGCCATTAGATTAGGTTTATACAGTATTCTAAAAAACCCGTGGTTGGTTTTACCTATAGAGGTTCTACATGGTCTGACTTATGCAGTTTTCTATGCATCAATGACAGGATACGCCTCTGAAAATGCTCCATCTGGCACTGAAGCTACCATGTTAGGAATTCTAGGAGGATTATTTGAAGGTTTAGGTAAGCTTTTATTTATTATTTTTAATTATGCTTACTCAAAGCGGATCTTGAACACTAAGGATGTAATAATGAAGGTCAATACTCGGATTAATATATTATTTAGGATAAAAAAAGCGGAACGACGATTTTCCGATTTCAAAATTTTTATGTAATAAAGCGTATTTTTAATTTTTAATGTTGCTTTTAATTTTATTCTGTACTATAATTTTAATTGCATATGTAAAAGAGATTTTCAAATCTTGAAATAATTTGATTAAATGTTAAGATTAACTCCAGTCAAATACGAACAACAATAATTTTCTATCTTCTTTTGTCATGAAAAAATTAGAATTCTTGAAAGTGGTAGGTATAGAGAGAGAACATCATGAACAGTCATGCTGCGAAAGTAAAAGCCAGCCTATTCTAAAGCCAATTGCCTAATCTATTCCTCGTTTATGCAACGTATGAACATACAAACGTGTAAATTTGAATAATCTTTTTACGAGACGGCACTGGGAAGAGTGATACTTAGGTTATTCTTAGCCTTGCAGCCACTTTATTTATATAACCTAAGTATAGGTATTTCTTTCTCCTGATGAGGAGGGACCTTGAAATCGATTGAGTGTTTCATTATACCTACGCCAAATACAAGATTGTTTTTACGATTTTGATTAACCTAAGTATACCTTGAGAAATCCTTGATCAAAACTGAGGGAATAATATACCCTGCTTGAATTATGTATTTTGAAATCTGGTATTCCCTTTAGTATTAGGAGGTATAAATAAAATAGTTTAATAGATGATACCCGTACATGACTTAGCCAAAATATGTGGGCTTGGTTAGAAAATATAATTATTTTTCAGAAGCAATCTTATGCATTTACTTTACATATATAAATAATGTATAAACCTTTCTGAATAAAGTTTTTCATTTTATTTTAAAAAGACTTTTGTATTCTATTACTTGCAGAAATTTAGCTTCTTTATAGAGTTTTGAGTCATTAAATAAAATATACATATACTTTAAAGTTATTTTTAAATATAATAAAGTTGTAACCATATAAGAATTATTATGGAATCCCTTTATTAGGAGAGCTTTCAGGAAGAACTTTATAAAATTGGTCTCATGCTTACGTTATTTTTGAAGAAACGAATGGAAAACCATTTATCAAATAACTAGACCTGTCGATCAAAAACAAATCAGAGAAAAATTACAAATAACAGGGAGAAGTCCTTTTCCGTTCTACCGATGAAAACCTTCTATGAAAGAAATTTTTTATGGATTAGTGGCAATGAACGAAAACAGTTTGAAAATTTTTTTGTTATTATACAATTTGTGGTGTTAGGTTCAGTAGAACTGCTGATCTAGCTGTACGTTGTGGTTTAAAATGACAATCTGTAAGGCATTTTCTCCTTCCTTACAGCTTTATTTCGAGGTCGCATTGGAAAGCCCGTGCGGCTACTAGTAACCGATGTTACAGTTCCAGCGAGGGTAATGCGTGTTAATGAAAACTTTAATGACTCTAAAAACCAACTGGACAGCATTTTAAGTCAGAGCCAGATTTAGAGTTGATAAGGCTCCAAGCTATTTGAGATATGGGGCTTTTATAAGTCTGTTATAATATATTTTAATACTATTTATACTATATTTTAATTTTGGGGGGCCTTAAGTTATAGTTTCTATAGCTTATACGTAAACCCGGCCCTATTTTAAGTAATAACGATTAAACACTAAAACCATCTAGTAAACATTCAGCATATTTTAGGAAATCTAATGCAATATTTTTAATGTTGTATATTTTGATTTCAGGACTTGCATCAGGCAGTTTTCTGGGTGGAATTGGATTCGACAAATTAGGAGGACGTAAAACATTTCTCTCAGCTTCCATCATCAGTTTAATTTGTGCACCGTCATTTGCCATTTCATACCTTATTATAAAACTGTTAGGTCAAAGACAGAGCTGAAATATGTTTCAAAAGGTCAACTTCTATCTCAAGTGGATTCTTTCTCACCGTTATTGTGATGATTCATGCATTGAACATTTTGAAAGTGTTTGTAACTACTTTAAGAAACTTTGAAAAATTGACGCTTTTAAATTAACGGGATTTTCTTATTAAATAATATTTTTGTAAATTTTATGTAATTAAGATTTGCTTGTCATAACAAAAGAGGCTAAAAAAGCCTGAAATAAAAATTTGCTACGATATTAGGAATATCTTTAAAGATTTGAACATCTTTAAACACATAAAAGTAAATAAAAGCGAAAGATACACATGTACTTAAAGTTCAATATTATATTCTTATTTTGAATGAATTAGAATTTCAGCGCGTGTAAATGAACAAGATGTTCTTTTCTACGAATAAAAGTAAGCACTACTGCGATAAGCAACAGTGGGATGGAATCATATGGAATCATCAGATGGAAGAATAAAAACTGGTGAAATATTCTAAACTGGTTTGTTAACCTATGAAGTGAAAGGAAGATTTTTGAAGACTTTTGTAGTGAGACGAATTTTTCTAAGCTAAAACACTGAGATTTCGAATACTGCTTTCTTTCATGAAATAGATATTATCAGTCAGTGACTTTTCTATTAAAACTGCTCTTTTTGCTGATGATTTGGTGATTTGATAGACTGAATTCACAAATCCGTGAACAAAGTTTAAATACTAAGTAAATAACACATTGAAAAATTTGGATCACTGGTGTTGTTCAAATAATTTTATTTTAAATCTAGACAAGGCATGTTGTCAGCGTTTTACGTTAAACAGACAGGTTTTCATCTTTATCTCTAATAATCCATGGATGTAGCATCTCTTCAGTGGCAAGTCCACCTATTGTGGTCGAATTAGGAACTCTTGTAAATGAAGGAATAAGCAAGCAGCTCTTTGTAGGAGGAAGATGGGATAAAAATTGCTATTTTTGAAACGGTTGGTTAATTGCAAACGAAGCAGTAATAGACACACTGTAATTAATATGTATAAAGTGTATATTAAGTCTCTCTTAAACTACTGTAATGAAATTCTAATAATGACTTCTGTGGAAACCATCAATAAATTGGAAAATTTGCGAAACCAAGCTCTTCACCAGATTACAGGAGTAGTTAAGATTACTCCTATTTCTGACACGCAACTGTTGAGTAACCTTGTAAGGATTATGTTAATTTTATTAACAGTAAAATTGAGTTAAATTTCCTTTCCTATCCATTCTTAACTTCAATTTACCACTTCCGGCCAGAACATAGTTTTAGAATGACGTCTGAATACCTAATGAGGAAGAGTGGTATTGAACCGCGAAGTTCTTCTGTCTTACCGAGAGAGATGCCATGTATTCTGGTTGCACGCGTCCGCCTTTTTAGGCCACTCTCTCGTAAGCTATTATTACGCTCGGCCATACTTTTGACCCTTGATAGCTTCGTAGTCTATTAACGTTAAGGGGCCAACTCTGTTAGAATTTTGATAGCTTCGGCTATATCTCTTTAGTTAAGATTAGTTTAGTTTAGTACTTAGTCTCTTAAGTTCAAGCCCAAGTGTCGGCTTTATTGTACAACTCCAAGACGGAGTTCTGTCAAATCTTATTTTGAATAATAAAGGCTTATTTTGCCTTTCCATCTTGTTGTTTTCTGTCACACGAACTCAAGCGATTATTCGCTTACTAGTTCTTAAGATTCTTCACTTTCAACAGTAACTTAGAATTACCCAGTGAGGAACTCTACAACCTAACCTCAGATGAACATGAGATTTGAAAATGCTGTGATTTGCCATAAAAACTTTGGAGACAATTAGAGAAACTATAATTTGAAAAATTCTAGAAATTCAAAGAACCGCTAGGATGTAGCCACATCAACTAGGTTATTACAAATGATCTTAGAGCTGCTCCAGAATATAACTTTTTAATTGGACCATTGGGCCATGGTGCTCCCTAAATTTCAATAATGTTCAAATGAATCTTGACCTTGCTTAAAAGTTAGCAAGGAAGAAATGCGTGGCTGCGCAATCCGTTCAGTTGCAGTTAAAAAAAAAAGAAAGAGAGAAAAGAAAAGAAAAAACACTGGAAGCCGTTTTCCAGAGAATCAGTGGTTTCTCGTGTATACAAACTGTTCACTGAATCACATGAGTATGCACGTTGAAGCTGGTGTACGCAGCAAACTTTTTTTTTTCCTTTTAAAAATCAATCGCTGAACCCCAATGCTTTTGATACTGAATTGAAAGTAATATATATATAGCTTTGCCCTAAGATCATTTTTTCAAAACCACCATATTCTCGGGGTCTAGAAAATTCTGCCTTTCAGGTTCTTACCAGCAACAGAACTTACAGCTCAAAACGTGTTTATATTTTGAATATTGATATATTTTGAATGTTCTTAACAACTCAATAGCGTTGCAATGGTTGCTGACTCATTGTGAAGTAGAGAGAAATGGAGTGTAGATTTCCTGACAAAAAAAGAAACTTTTTTCCCAAACTCGAAAATTATAAAATTTTTATACTTACCTCTAATAAGTAAGAATTTGGGAAAAACGGAAATTTAAAAGATCCATGACCACATCTGTGCGTAAAAGCTACGGCAAAGTCTTGGAAATAGTCTGCGGGACAAGAGATATAATACCCCATTAGTCTCCTCGTGCTACGTGTATGGCATCTTTCGTTTTCAGATTGAGCATGATTACCTTATAAGGTATTTCTCCCACCTTCTTGACGTGCCTTCGTGATGTGGTGGTCTGCACACTGGGCCGGTATTCCAGAGGTCCACGGTTCGATTCTCGGCTAAGGCGTTGCTAATTTTTCATCTCTCCTGCTTCCAAAATACCTAATGTCTCTACAGTGGCACCCGAACTAAAAGGGTAGTGGTTTCTCCCACAAGGATTTGGCGATTGGGTTCCCTAAAAACTCCAGTCGCTCTTTAAAAGGAGGAGTATATAAGGTATTTCTCCTATCTTCTTGACGTGCCTTCGTGGCTTGGTGGTCTGCACACTGGGCCGGTATTCCAGAGGTCCGCGGTTCGATTCTCGGCGAAGACGTTGCTAATTTTTCACCTCTCCTGCTTCCAAAATACCTAATGTCTCTACAACCTTTAATGTTTAACTCGTTTACATTAGACTCCGGAAGTCTCCAGCATGTTCGCTTTGTGATTGTGGATAATCCATAAGCAAAGAACATTCAGCAAGTGCCTGCACTTAATAATTTTATTTCTGTAGCCCAGCAAGACGGCTAACGTCCTATGTGCCGAAAACCAGGCTTTTTTAAATAAATAATAAATCTGTATTGAAATTATAATGAACAGCTAAAACTTACACGTGGAACATTTCGAAATAACAATAACTTATTAGTCGAAGAACTAAGAGAATAATTCTAACAGAAAAAGTATTGGATTGGCAAGAATGTAATTTCGATTTGTACATATAGACAGAGTTTGTTCGCTTTGTTAATCTTATAACTTTTTTCTTTTGAGATTTGGTAGCTGATACTTTTATGTTTTTATAGAAACCCATTCCGTGTATTTATGTTTAAAACTGTTAATTTCCGGACAGTTTTAACATGGGGTGCAAATATAAACATTTTCGAAAGATTTTACTTTTTTATTTTCTGAGAAACAAGAATGCGGCTGAAACTCACAAAGAGATACATGAAGTTTATGCTGTTGATTGCTTAACAGGTTGCCTGTGTCAGAACTGGTTAAAAAAATTTCATTCTGGAGATATTTCACTTGAAGGTAACCAATGTTCTGGCCGACCTTCTGAAGTTCGTGATGACAAAATTAAAGCCATAATTGACGCGAATCTTCATATAACTGTGTGAGAGATTTCAAAAATGTTTAATATATTGCACACAACAATTGAAAATCACATAAGATGTCTTGGTCTCGTTAAAAAGCTCATTATTTGAGTCCCGCGTGAATTGAAAGACATTCACTTAACGTGACGAAATCAATATTTGCGATACGTATTTCAAACGGAAAGAAATCGACCCTTTTTGTAACGAATTACCACTGGGCCACAAACTTATGAAATCGGAGGAGAGAGAGAAGAGGCCAGAATTGGCAAATCTGAAAGAAATCGTGTTCCACCACGACAATGGGAAGCCTCACACTTCTTTAGCAAAATGTACGAAATTATTGGAGTTTGACCACGAAGTGATGTCGCATCCCTCATATAGCCCCGACATTGCATCATCGGATTATCATGTATTTCGAAGTTTACAAAACATTTTAAACGGTAAAAATTTCAGTAATAACAATGACCTCATATCGCACCTGTTTGTGTTTTTGATGCTGATAAAGACCAGAAGTTCTATGAGCGCGGAATCATGAAGTTACTAGAAAGATGGAAAAAGGCTTTCAAACAGCACGGAAGATATTTGACTGATTAAATTTCTTTTTTTGTATAGAAAAATTTTGTTTTATTTCACACTAAAAACAGAATTTACTTTCTTACCAATCCGACTTTATTATTTTTTTAGAGAAATTTCAGAATCTTCTTGTTATAACCAATAAACAAAACATTACAGTTAACAGTCATGCTGTAATTACTTAAGAAGTTTATCTGTTACGTAAGACATTTTAGAACTAAAGAAAAGATTTTATAAATGGAATAGAAAAAAATTTCGCACACTTTATTGCAAAAGAAAGAAGGGAATTACAGCATGAAATATTGAGAAACATGTCATCTGTTACAGAGAGAAACAAATATATTAAAATAAATTAATAGCGGAACACGAGAAAAAAATCTGTATCCTCCACAGCTTTTAAATAATTAAGTTTTCAGTAAGAACGCTGTGTTGGAATTCAAAGATTAAGACGTTAATTAATGTGATAGTTTCTTATTAACATGCTGTTCATTTATTACTGTAAATAAGATATTCTCAATTTTAGGCTTAGTACTAATGACATTCATGAAACAAATATTTTTACAAAAATGACAATCCATTTTCCGTCATTCTTCCTGACGTGTGAGAGGAGCATGAAAGATATAAATCAAAATATCTCTAGAATAGTCCTTTGCTCCTTGAAATTTGTTTTCATGATAGACAAGTAGGTTAAAACACTGTACAAAATTCAATTATGAACCAGATTAGCAGTACTTTCCTTATTTTGTTATTATAATCTACATGAATATTTAGTTCCAAGAAATATTAAAGAAATTAAATGCACTGTGTTTTTAACTATTTTTCATTAACTTTGAACAATGGTAATTAGTAATTTATATACTGCAAGTGGGATATCATTATTGTGATATACACATCTTTCAAAAATATTGAGAGTGGCTTCATTGTTTGAACTGCTGATGCTAATTGATTCTTGTAGTTTCTAGTGTATATAAATTGTGTTTAAAGATTATTTTAACCAATATAAAAATTTGACTTAAAAAATCTGAAGATATTAAATCTGTAAGACTTCTTTTTTACCATATATCTTCGTGGTGTAATTGGAAAGTATATCTTGCTGCCAGTCGGAAAATCCAGAGTTTGAATCCTAGAGAGGTCATCTCTAAAGTTTCCTGCATCGAAGTAAACGTGATGACCATAAACTGTGGCGCCCGAATTAAACGGGTTTGGCCAATAATTCGTCACCGGAAGTATTTGGCGACTGAGTTCCCTCCTTACTAGTCGCCCTTTAAATGAAGGATATTGTGATAGAGTCGGTGTATTCTTTTTGGAAGCATACAACGTGGACTCTACGTGGAAGTCGAAGTAGCGAGTGCTCGCTATGTCCTGAAGAATAAATACTGCTAAAGAATAACCTTTAAATAACCTTTTTATTTAAACTGAATTAAAACAAATTCGCGCACTTAGTGCTCGCAATTCACCATCACTTGTGGCTAACTAAATTAACAGATAATAAAAATGTCAAATGCACATTAAATTAAGATGGCTAGCGACTGGCTCCTTAGCTTAACCGAATGCTAAATCAGCTTCACACAGCAAAGCCGAGCCTAGAAATATCAGTATAAACTGAAAGGTGTCAACACCGACTAGAGAGATAAATTCAAACACGCAACATAAACTCGAAACTAACTCCGCTACTCTCTTTTCGAACTCTTGAAACGCAGCTTAAATACTTCTTCTGAAACAAACATGTTTTAGAATAGCATACTACGTCTTTTAAAATTTACATTCCGGTAGGAAACTGAAATCAGAAAAGAAAGTAAAACTAAAAATAATTGGTTAGAATAAAAATAAAGTCTTTACACTGTGAGGTTCCGCCGCTTATAATATAATTGGAAAGCATGTGCGGCTGGCAGTTAAAAGGTCCAGAGTTTCGATCCCGGCGACAGTTTTTGTGAAGCTCCCGTTTCCTTCTCGAAATAAAGATAACTACAAATCTTTTTTAGAGAGAGTTCAAGTTTCCTATTTTTAAAAGTTAATTTTTCCTCTTTTTATTACGTACATATGAACCATTCTGTCCTAACATAATTATTTATGCAACATGCGATAGTTCTAGCAACGGTTTAAGAAGAAATATGGGAAGCTTTTTTAAAATAACCTGCGCATACGCAAATCTGAGATTAACATACGTATCCAAAATTTGTAAAATGATATTTTTTCTTTATGCAATTAATTTAACAAATAAAATATAGGGAATTTTTTGGGGGACTGTTGAAAATAAAAAACGGCATTCTTAAAATAAAACAGAAGGGACTTAGATTAACGCAGATTTTGAATGAAACTTTACAGATTCCGAGGACAATTACACATAGTCTGTCTTTTGCTCTTGAAATTGGTGCAAAAGGTTTTTGCTAATGTTTCTGAACCTATTAACCTGAACCTGAAATAGAGCCCTCTTATTTCAGTTTACTCGCAGCCGACATTTCTTCCTCTTGTAGCTTCGCTTTCTGTAATACTGCTGAGGACTTTGTGGCAGCAGCTCTTGGATTCTACAAGAATACATCTTCGGCTGACGAAAAATGGATTAAGAACAGTTTTCTAGATATTCCTAACTGAGACGGTCAACGACGAGTTGAATGAATCAGATCATTTTTAACACTTGGGTGCAGCACATCCTTTTTGCTACGAATGTTTATGTGGTGTCAATCATTTCTGACGAATACTGATCCTCTAACTTGGATGTTCTCCACTGCATGATATTCTCTAGTGAAAACAATTGTTTGTTTGCTCATTGCTCACATAATATAATCATAACCTGCTCTTGAATGCTCTACGTTGATTTTATAAATTCCCAACAGTCCTCCAAAATCTGAAATCAAAAGAAACATGAAGTATGTTAATACCAAAAAAATTACAGAATTTTAAAGTTGTTTTTCAATTTTAGGCCACCTTATATTGGCAAATTACATCTTAATTCCTATGCATCTTTTTCATTCTAACTGAAATATTCTAGATTTGTATGAATATGATTCATAGTATAAGAATCGAAAAATACTTATTAACAGTTAAAATAACTGAAAGTTCGAATATCTATCTCGAAAAAGAAACATGAAAGTAAACGTTTTTGAGGGCGTTCGCTGTTGTGTTACATGAATATAAAATTCAATATTATTGTCAGAAAAAAAATGAAATTTTCAGGACATCTACTACAGATATTGTTCAAAATAAACACCATCATTTGCAATACAGATCTGAATACAGCAGGAAATTTTCTTTGACCAAGACGTAGAAGTGATACCTGTTTAAGTTTTAGCGTGTACTTAAAAGTTACATCACCCAAATTCAAATCCATATCCCTGCCTGGGCTCACAAGACGCCAGACAAAAAAATCCAAAATTCTGCGGACACCGAAAGAAAGCGGTGCTTAGGGCTCCAAATTACTTTAATCAGTTTATATTATAAGGTATTTTTCTCACTTTCCTAGCGTGCCTTCGTGGTGTAGTGGTTCTGCACGCTGGGCCAGTATCCAGAGGTCCGTGGTTCGATTCCCGGCGAAGGCGGTTGTTAATTTTTCATATCTCTGGCTTCCAAAAATTCCTAATGTCTCTACAATATATCAACTTTTTCTTTTAGATAATATTAAACGAAGAATTATAAAGAATCCAACGAAAAATTGTAAGCCTTTGCTGAAAACTTCCGTTTCTCAAAGTCATGCTTCTGAAAGAAGTGTTAAAAAAAACTCATGGATTCCAGGTTTGGGAAGAGAGTCGTCTTATTACTGGTATATGCAATCAAAATCTACCTGCGGAACATCATCAAAGAAGTAAAATACTAAGCAAGAAGAATTATATATTAGAAGTGCCATCGCAGAGAATGAGTTTACTTAAAGTTATCTTCCGTAAGTCTTATTTCACAATTAAACGATTAACAAAACGGATATTCTAATATATCATATTTACAATGATGCAGCGCTGGAGGAAGGGGGACTTCAAAATATGGACAGTAATTTCAAAAAGGGTTGGGAAACTATGCTAGAGGTGAAAATTGTATATTTTGTAAATCTCAGAACATAAATCCCAAAGTCGCAAGAAAGCATTAGAAAGTAGTGTGAAAATGGTGATGATTTTATTTGCTTAGGAAAAATCACTTAATTTGAACATTTCACTTGTTTTTCACTTTGAAAGTTTTACTTTTGATTTGAAATATTAATTCAAAAGTAAAACGTTCAAACTGCACACATAAACTTTGCAAATGTTTTAAAAGACTCATCTTTAAAGCGATCTAATATTCCTTTAACGAAAACTAAAACGAAAGCTTTGTTGCATGGAAAACGTACATTGTACGTTAGTGCACAATGAAGGTTTTCTATGGATGCTGCTGGAGCAGATGCTATGATTAATCGAAATACCTATATATATAGACTGTGACGTCTATATGACGAAAATCGAAATGTAGTAAATTTTATTTGGTCAAGCAAAGAATTAAGAAGTGATTACGAACTGAAACTCTATCAGATCACCAGAGTTATCTTTGTGCATTGTCTAATCCCTTCAAATCTGGTTCGCTGCAACCATCAAAATGCATGTGGAGAAATAGAAAATATCTAAAAGCCTTTTTATTTCTTAGATAAATATTTGTATGTCGATGATTTATTCACAAGGCAGATGAAGAAGTTATAGAAGAGACAACATATACCACGGGTACAAGCTGAAGCAAGGCCGGCGCCTGTGCATTTCCATAGGTATATAATAGCTATTCCAGAGCCTTGCTGACTTTAAAACTTCTGCCCCAGTTTTAAAAGATAACACTACGGTAAGCGGTCCGAAGGCCTAGCACTCGTCTTCTCCTCTCGAGAAAACTTTCGGCTAACTGTGTATTTTGAATGCCCCCTTGCTGCACAAGCACTATACGCGTACTCATTCTTGCTTTCTCCGGGATTCGACCCCAGACTTCTTCCATCTTCTAAACCTTCTTAAGCGTCATTAACTACTATACCGGTGGGTGGCAGCATATACATCAGGAGATCTGTGACACTTAGCCAAATGGACGATTAGTCGACGTGGACATTTAACCGACAATGATAATAAAAAAACGTGAGATAAGGTTTTAGTAAAATATGCACATATTTCTCTTACAAAATGCTATTTCCAGACTACACAACGAGTAGGTTTATGTACAAATATCACGTTTTCATTTTATTTAATGCTAAAAGGACTTTAAAGTTTAAAACTAGATAGAAAGGCAAGAGTAGTCAGACATATGTTTCTCTATTTCAGAAAGGGATAGAAAATTTCAACATTCTGAAGAGCAAAACGATTTTATATAGAGAGAAATGAGAGGAGCAGTGCGAAAACAAATATAACGTGATCTGTTGAGGCAAATAGAAATTAAACGTGAAAAAAAATTAAGATATAAAAAATTTGGAAGCGTTGAAAAATTAATGTCATTAGCTAAAGAAGAAAAAATATTTGTTAACGTGGAAGGGTTCAAAGGAAACCAATTTACTAATTGAAGAAACTTTACGGAAAATTTTTATAGATCGAAAGTCAAAATTATGGTCAAATATTCAATTATGATTAGTTATCAAAAATTTCTTTATTTCCCTTTTCAAACAAACGATTCATGTTCCCTGACGAGAAATTTCAGTGCTCTTTCAGCTTTGCTGATGTAACTCAAATCACATTGCCATGACATGCTAAAATGGCACAGAATTAAAATCAAAGATGGGATCTTTAAGAATTGAACAACGAAATTTACTGGTAAATGAGAAAAAGATTTCAAAGTTGAACTTACAGACAATGCGAGCAGTTTTGTAGCTAATAGAAAGATTAAAGATTAAAGAGAAAAATTAAGGAAACGATTAAAGAGTATTATGAAGATAGAGAAATTAAAGAGTATTATGACGATTACTTTTTAGTGCGAAATGTGCTTTATGATGCAAGAGGTACTTCTTAGTTGGTTATTAAATTTTGTAGACAAACAAATACATACAAGTTTATTGTTGGAGAAAACGAATTCAACATCAATAAGTATTTAACACAAGGGTGGAAAAGTTAGACTTGAATAGATATGTGACAAGAAATGTTTTTAAATAATAAAAAATTTACACTTGTAAAAATGAAAAAGAAAAAAAAATTTTTTTAAATTAATTCGAAGTAAAATGTAGAAAAAATAAATAAATAACAAAAATAAATAAAAATAAATAAATAACAAAGCATACACATTTCTTGTGAAAACAGAAAATTATGAAAATAAATATTACTTTTGTTAAGTAATAAAGTGAAAATATAAAAATAACTTTTTTTTAAATAAAAAGAAAAAAATTAATAAATAAAAACTTATCAAAATAAATATTATTCTTGTAAAATAAAAAAAAAACTAAACGTAAAGAATTTTTTTTAATCAAAAAGAGAAGAAAAAACTTGTTTAAAATAAAAAGGGAAAAGGGGAAAAAATGGAAAAAAAAAGTTTATGAAAAGTGAAAATATAAATTAAACTGAATTTGTAAAATAAAAGAAAAAAAGTTAAACGGGGGGGGGATTTAAATTAAGAAAAGTGAAAAAGAAAAATTAAACTTGGTAAAAGAATATTACTTTTGTAAAATAAAAAAGGGAAAAGAAATGTAAGTAATAAAGTTACTTTTGTAAAAATTAAAAATATAATTTTACAATTAAAACAATAGTAAATAAATTTAAAGTTCTTTCGCCGTTGCGGAAGCGGATAGGCGTGAACGGCAGAACAAGTTGGAACAGGCATACACATTTCTTCAGAATAATTATATCATTGTGATTTTCGATGCTCGACGAGACCGAAAGCTAGGAACTGAGGTGAAACTCCGTGGATTTGTGGTAAAGTGCGAGTCTCTTATGCGAGAAGTTGTGGATTCAAATCCCAGCTGTGGGGTAGTTTTTAAAACTCGTGCAATGACCTAAAATCCAGTCATTTAAATTAAATAATAGAATCAATTCAATATAAATGATTATTAAATAAATGAATTAATTAGAAATAAAGTTGCCTATTAAATAGTAATTTAAATAATTATCTCGATTAAAAAAATATCAGATTAAATGATAAAAAATAATAAAGTAAAATTAAAAAATAAAGTCATTACCAAACATGTGACTCAAGAGGTCATTGCCACAAAACCGAAAAAATACAGTTGTTATTCCAAAATAAAAAAAAAACTTTGAAAAAATATTATCGTTGCCACAAGATAAAAACAAAACTTTGAAAAATGTTGTTGTTGCTACAAAATAGAAAACTATCATGTATGACATTTAATCTTTCTACGTCCCATCCGGATAGATCCAAAATGGCGGCAGTGACGTCATTTCCGGTTAACCTGTGATCCCAAAATGGCCGTGGTTGTATCATTTCCACGTGTCAAAGATCTATTTTGTGGCACTCGATCCAAGATGGAGGCAGCGGCACATCATAGGCGCAGCCATGCTGTTCTCTTCTTGCGTCAGCTATTACATAATGACTGCCGAGGCGATATCCTTTGACCGCAGACTCCCATACTCCGAGATATTGATATAGTCTACGTGGATCGACGGAGCCACATTCGCCTGGAAGTTATGCCTTAGCCTTGTTTTGGTTTGGTATATTTGATTTTGGCAAAGCACGCTAGAGCTATCTGCTTAAGAGCAGGGATGTCTTCGTGCAGGACTTTCAAAGGGAAACTGGCCCGTATACACGTTACACATGGGGAAATCCACGAAAACGCCCATGTAGCTAGAACGTTCGCCTACAATCTAGCCTTAGCATTGGAGTGTCTCTTATTTTACACACCATTCAGATTGCAATGCAACGTGCTAGAGCTCCAGCTAATCACTCATTTGCCGTCAAATGTTAATCCTTTGCATAGTTATCGTAACATATGGGCATACGTAATTTCTTCCCATTCGGATAACTTCTTCTTGGGCGTCCCTTTTTATATTACAGATTGTAAATAACCTATCAAATACATGTTATTAATATTGATCAGTGATGCAAAATATAAAGTAAAAAAAAGTTGTAAACACGTTGTATTAACGAATGAAAAAGACTTAAATTATGCAGAATATCTTAATCGTATAAATTAATTAGCATTTTAAAAATGCATGTGTATATCTGTCTGCATAGACGAGCTACAAATCTTCTTCCTCTGCTCGATTAACTTATGGGTCAAGTAAAATCATTCCGGTAAAATATTCCTATAATATTCAAAGGAAATTTTTCTTTTAGATTTCACATTATTGTGAAATTCCATACCTTCAAACCTGAAGAATGCATGAAAATTCATAAAATGTTTTTGAAGAGTGTAGTAAATGCAGGGTATCATGAAGTGTCTGCAAAGTTTTAAAACTGAATTCATAAAAAAAAAAAAAAAAAAAAAAAAAAAAAAATTAAAAAAACATTTAAAGGGAAGAACTTTATGTTATTTATGTTATCCTTTTCTTTTATTAAGTTAGATACTTTTATTACGTTCACAGAACTTTTAGTTTAATTCTCTTATTAAGCGTTCTGAATTTGTTAAAATACTGTCAGAATTGTCAGACATAGACTTCCTTTAAATAGCAGAATTTAGTCAAGATACTAAATCTTTTAGATAAAAAAGTGTTTAATAAGAGTTTTATTTTTCTTTGTAGTAAAATATTTGACGATAGATTCCTTATATTAGGAGGCAAAAACTCCTGTCATGCTATCCAAGATTTTGAAACTTAATGCAATACTTATTTTTATAAAACTGATCTTACTGTAGAACAGGGATGTCAAACTCATAGGTACACTTGGGCCAAAAAAACAAGGTTTAACTTTAGGCGGGCCGCAAAAAAAAAAAAAAAATCAATATTCATAGAAACGTAGATTTATTTCGAATAATACTATAATAAACATATATATATATATTCATATAGAAAAGAACAAGAAAAATTTAATGTTTACGTCCTGATACTTGACATCTCTTTTCTGCTATTATCTTTCCTATTTCGGGAGAAATTTTGTTTGCAGTGATAACTTTCAACGCTGACCCAAGGTGAGCATCATTAATACGGTTTCTAATAGGACACTTATTACCTTTCATGACTGAAAATAACTGCTCGCACCGATAAGTGCTACCAAACATGGAAATAATTTCATATGCGAATTTTCGGGTATTTTCAAACCTGGCTGGTAAATATTTGTAAAATTCAGGCACGCCCACTTCAATGAATTTTGCTTTCAAATTTGAGTTGCATTGAATCTCGATCACCTCCATTTGCATATGGCTGGGTACTGAGTCAATACTTATTGAGAAAATCGAAGAAAACAGAAAAAATTTGTCTTCGAGGGAACTAAAATCATTAAACCTCGTTTCAAATTCAGTTGTTAAATTTGCAATTTTTTCTGCGTATTTTTGATACGAACAAGTATCATCTAAACTTGATTTGTTCATGCTGCACGTCGGGAAGTGCGTCAAATCTTCATTTTTAAGTTGTTTTTCCCAAAGAACTAGTTGACATTTGAATGCTTTAATAATGTCAAACATGTTCGTAATGATGTGATCTTTTCCTTGTAACGATAAATTTAAATCGGTTAACTGTTTGGTTATATCAACCAAGAAAGATAAATCTTGTATCCCGTAACAATATGAATTAAGTAATAATTAATAATAAAGCAAAGTGCATGCACATGCATGCACCAATATATCGTACAAAACTAACATACAAAACCTGATTGGAAAACTGAGACCATGAGTTCGGCCACATTCGGCTATCGGGGGATGCGTACAAATTCTGAGCGCACGTGTCCTCCAAAAGCCGAAGGTAGCTGAACGCAAGCTACTCTCACGCATTTGTAATTTAAGTAGTATGTGTGTCAGCTCGCTGTGAGTAATCTAACAACACTGAATAAATTATCGTTAATTACTAACAGTAAACATTTCATTTTTTCTTCGTCGATATGTTATTTTATTATTATATATTATTATTTGCCGATATATTGGCCGGGCCATAAAAATATTTGTTGTGGGCCGCATGCGGCCCGCGGGCCGCGAGTTTGACATCCTTGCTGTAGAAAACTGAATGTATCTTCTGTTACAAGTAAAGTTATGCCCTACCAATTAAAAAATCTTTAACACAACAATACAATTGATAGTCAAAGCTTCCAGAAATGCAATGTTTTGACGGAGAAAATATATCTCTTATCCATGATTTGCCTTTGGATTATAAGTAAAACATCAGGTTTCAACACCAGTTTAAGAACTTTGAGACTAAGCAAATCCTTGTTCCTCTTTTAAATAAGTTTCAATTAAGTTAATTAAGCTTTTATTTAGTTCACGCATCGTGTTTGAACCACCAGTGGTCGAGCGGTGAAAGTCGCTGAACACTGGTATTTTGCTCAGTTCTAATCCCAGTGAATGGGCCGGCTGCATGGGCGTTTTCGTGTTTTTCCCCATGTGTAACGTGTATACGAGCCAGTTTCCCTTGAAACGTTCCCCACAAAGGCATTCCTTCCTTTAGGCAGATAGCCCTCTATTGCTTTGCCATAAGTAAACATACCAAAACTACTCATAGTGTTTGTGTCTATCATCGAAATTTTGTCATCTATTTTTAGCCTACTTCGTACCTCTGAAGAGCAAATTTTCTACACACATAGTTTGTAGTTTATTTTGTACACATACGATTTTTTTTTTACGGCTTTTGGACCTGTAACAGTGGCTATGGGCTACACAAATGTACGCAAATAATTGCAGTTAAATTCCTCCATTCGGAGACGATATTCAAAAGAAACCCAAAATTTAAATACATGTTAGTAACCGTAGCCACAGGTTATTATGTAGTATGTCCACTAAGATTGGTTAAAAAAATCAATTTCAAAATTTTACAAACTCACCATATTTTATTCTCACTAATTTTTCTTAAGACTAAATTTCAACTAATAAATACTTATACAAGACACTTATATAAAGTATTAGTGGTTTCAAAATTAGCTGCGTACATCCAAATAAATTAACTTCATATCAGAACATCTTTCATGGACAGTCTTTCTCAGAGATGATTCTCACGTGCAAATAAAGACCTTTTAGCATAATATTCTTCAAATTCAGGTTGATCATTAATTCACCAGCAGGATTTGCCTCGAGGAAGATTGCTTTCACACAGGAATTTGCAATAAAATCCGACTTCCGCGTATGCATTCCTGAAGATTTTATTTAAAAAACTCGTCATATCAATTTACTAAATTCGAAAATAGAACTCGGAAGAATTGCTTAATGGTTATTATCTCTTCAACAACTGGTTTGCTAGAATTCTCAGAATGATTATCTGTTTAAAATTTCTTGCAATTAATAGTATCAATCGATAAATAAAATATTTTTCATAATTTCAAAATTATTATAAGCTGTTTCTCGAAATACAGCTCATGCATTCTATTATGCATCTCACGTATGATCCAAAGTATTACTTCAGCAATGCAACAGATAGACCCAAATAACAAGAAGTGAAAGCTATACATGCGGTTTTTTTATCTCTTCGTTTCAAACTCATAATAAGCATTTACATCTATTTCACATTGCTGCCTGTATAACTATTTGTGTTGACGAACGTATGCATTAGTACTACTATAATCTATATAGCTGTCTCCATTTAAGCTAACTAATTAAAGTTTTAATATCTCGTTTATATGGATGTTGAATATAAAAAACTGAATATTAATAGCTTAGCATTCTCGGCTGATTCTGATCAAAGGCGTAGAATATAGCATTTAGACATTTTAAACATTTTAAACGTATATTTCTTTCGGATAAAACAAAGCATATGAAGATTAACTTCATATGTTTTGTTTTTATAACCCAAAAGAAAAATAGTATTTCATGATAGGTATGAGTAAACTAGGTATGTGTGTTTTGATGGCTAAGTATGTATAAACTTCCGTACACAACTCTAAAATATTTTTGGTTACTTCAAACTTTTCTCAATTTAGGCTATCCAAATCGTAACCGAAACTAGCAAAAATCAAACTGATTGCTTAAATAATTAAATTACCTCTTCCTCCGCTTAAATATCAAGCTGAATTACTCACATTTATAAAACAGTGATTAAAAATGTGATACTACTATTTTTCCTGAAAAAAAAAAAAAAGAGAGAAAACATAAAAATTAAGTATTTCAAAATGTACTACAGAACTGGCAAGAAACATTCACAACATAACGAAAAACTTCTATTCTCTCTTATTTTAGATTCGGCTATCTCAAACGAAGTTTCAATAAATATTTATTAGTGTTAACAAAATCAATTAATTTATTGGTCTGAACAATACGAAATCATTCCCTATTAAAATGCCTTTTCAAATATCGTTTCTGTCATCAATGAGAATAATAACCTTAAAAATAACGGATTAAGATAATTTATTAATCATTCCTTAACTTTTACAACATACTTACTTAATTTTAATACCTAGATATGATATTTACACCATTCTTGTAGAACACCTTCAGCCTATTAAGCTCATTAAGGATGCAGTTTCATCACAGAGTCTAATTGCACAAAGTTCGATTTTAATTTATGTGACCGTTGCAAATTTTTTAAATATTTGGCATAAAATTGCTTCATTTAATTCTTAAATGACCTCTTTCAAAAGTATTCAACTTGTTTCTTATTTTCCGTAATAAACTACTGACGTGACTAAAACGTGCTTCTACTAGATAAAAAGGAATAGTTAATAAGATTGGTTTGGTAACCATTTTTTGTTTAATTTTTTTATTTGTATTTCTGGGATTTACTTTTTTCAAAATTATTATTGATTTTGAAAATACATTAATTAATTTTAGTGTATTCCCCTCCCCTATATTTATTTATATGACTTCATCTTTACTATATGATATCGCGTTATGTCAGTAAACAATTAACTATAAATTTTACTAGCAGTTTTTTGTAATCAATTGTATATTAAGTATGCCGATCAATTGCTGGTGCGTATACAGCTCCTAATCTATATCCTTTAAAATTTCACAGACTCCTTCTCAAACTACATTTTGGAACATTCTTCCATCCGTCGGAAAATATGGATGCGCGGTAAAAAGTTATTTGTAATACCTATGCTGTGCCCTTTTGAGAAGTGCTATGACTAAGAGTGGCGCTTTACAATTGCAAATAATGAAAAAATATAAAAGATTTGTAATTCTATGCATAACTAGCTTTATCGATTTTATTTCGAACAGAACAGGATTAATGAATGCAAGGAAACATACATATGCTACCTGCTAACCCCAATTGACGTTTCAAACATTGGCAGACTTCGTGGAAACGGGACGCAAACACGATATTCAAACAATTCACAATGCAGGAAGAATAAAACGTAATTTTAAGGAACAAGAATTTACAGTACCTAAGAACAAATCAAGTTTTAAAGTTCGACGAAAAGCACGCTTATTTCTGTGTTCTAATCGTCCTGTTTTGGCTTATTGACAAATTCTCTCTAGCTATTTAAATTGTTTAATCTCTGCTGCCAGATTCATTGACAGTGTACTTATATATGAATCGGTGGCTTTGTCTGCTGAAGTCGCGACAAAAATATAACTATTGTAATAATTATAAATCTTGTTGCTACAGTAGAATTAATATAGCCAGCTTAAAACTACTCTGTTTATATGAACAATATAAATATTTTTTAAATTAATTAAAATTAGAATCTTATTGAACTCGTACCTAAATTACAGATTAAAAATTGAGTATTATAAAAATTAAGAAAAATTATCAGTTTTCATCAATCAACAATTACATCAAACTTATTCAAAAAAGTATATCTGCTAGCTTTTCTTACGGAAAAATCGCATTTATTACAAATCTCTAAATGCCATTTTTTGGAATCAATGAATAACATATTTTCTAAAAATGAATTTAAGTATTACTCCTCAGATCATTTATAAATTCATATAAAAATATTGTAAAAGTTTCATTCTTGAGTTTTCATATAGTGACAAATTTAATTTCTTTATAAAAAGATGAACCCTAGTCTTGCATTTTACATTCAAAAACACATTAAATACATTACAAAAATTGTGCATATTCATAAATTTCAAAAACATTTCTAAATAATTCTAAGTATGATAAGTAGTGTGTTAAACGTACTCAATACTTCTTTTTTCATGTTTATGAATGTTAAAATTAGCTGGGTTTCTAAGTATTACGGCGTCGAACCGTTTAAGAAATTTTAACAACTACTTCGGCGTCTTCAAGCAAAACCAAAGAATTTTTGTCACCTTCTTAAAATCACGATTTATCTTTGATGTCAAATGCATGGTTCAATTACGTCAACAGCATCCTAAGTCAAATTTCAACCACGTATCCTTTCAGGTTAGCCAAGGTCACTTTCGCTATCTTCCACTAAATATGCGAGGTGAACGCAACCTTATTACCAACTTCGTCCACTGTGAAAGAATTGTGTAAACTGCATTGCTGAAAACGGTTTTAGTGTTTTGGCCGTCTCCATAGCAAGGAACAGGATTGACAACTTGTAAGTGTGCTTTCATTTAAAAAATTGTATTAAATAATTTGCTAAAAATTACCTGCCTGCGTAAAAAAATAGACATACTTTGCAAATTCTCTTAATTTTGCACGCGGGTATAGTTGAACAACTCTCTCTTTTATTGCATTCGGCAATGCCAAAAGTATTTATATAGATATCCCTACCCGACTTAGCCTTTATTTTCATAATCAATAGTTAGTCATAATCATATACTTTCAGTTATAGAAGTGCTTTAAATGGCGAATATAGCCATGTTTTGGCAATGTCAAATTTAAAAAAAAATTAACTTTTGACAAATAACTAAATCTAATTTTTACTGCGGTCTTCTGTCTCCTATACTTATATTTGGAAAAGTTTTACTCTCGTTATGAAAAAAATCAGAATACGAGAGTTTGACTTCCATAAATTGACCCGGATATTTAATTTAAAAATTTGCAGTTTTTCATGCTATTTTCAACTTGCTTTGAGGGATCAGTAATTAAATTAGAATAATTCAATTAAATGCGTTTAAATGAAGTACAGCAAAAAATTTGCATAATTTAATAGCCCTTACAAGGCATGTAGTTGTTCACATCAGATTTGTTTAATTTTAACACTGATTAGTTGAATTAAAATGCATATTTATATAGTCTAAGAAAATTACGATTTCCATTCCCTGCAAATGTTTTTCTAATAATAACGAAAGAAAGCAATAAACAATAGGCTATATTACGTTTATATCGAAATTGTGTAATGAATCACCTATTCGTCGAATTTCAACTAAAAGACTTAAATTTCGATTCTTCATCAACTATTTTCCCTATTGATAGTAAAGTTAATTTCAAGAACATTCTACGCTATGAATTTACTTTTCATTCAAGTAAAAGATTTTTATTTTTCATGATTAAACAAGTTTAATTTCCATATTTCCATGACTTCTGCCTTGGAACTGTTTGCTGTCGTTATTTATTACGGTAAAATGTGTTGTCAAATCCCCAAATAAAAAATAAATTTAAAAATCTTTTATTTTAATGAAATCTTTTGTTTCTCGTGTCGAGTTTTTTATCATAATTCTTATTTTCATGCATTGCATTATAATTTTTCCTTAGATAATATTGTGGGGAAGAACTTAAATTTTGCTTTCCTTAGAAATGTATAATGTCACTTTCATATTAAATTAGTAGCTGTTAACTTCAAAGCAGTTGCCTAAAACCTCTATTAATAACATAATGCTAATTTATCTTTGAATTTTGATGCATCGCTTATTCTTAAATTTAGAGCATAAGCAGACCCATCATATAAATTACCACCTCTAGAGTCATTAGCTGACAAGCACTCTAAAGGTTTTTCTTATCTCCGATTACTCCGTTAATACCTACAGGATCAGATAGAGGAATTTCTGTCCTTCACAAGAGAAGATATCGAACCTCCCGGCGATAACTGTAAAACATTCGGGGATGGACAAGCCTGTGAGCAAAAAACAGGTGTGGCTTATTTTCGTAACTGCCCTTAGGCACCGTACCATTAGCGAGTTAATTGAGTAAACAGTTCACACAATGTTAGGCTGGTGCCTACAGCATTTTCAGTTTCAGATTGGCAAATAAAATATGTGTATTATTTTCGAGTAAAGCGGTAGTTGTATGATAAGGCTCATGCCTGGCAGGTTCTTTGTTTATTCTACTAACCTAACTGCTGTTTGTATAGTGTGATACATGGCATGGGCCTGTCCGAACACTAACAATTAGTGATGTGGAGGAAGAAGCGTTTTCTGTGATTAGATAAAAGAAAATATAACGGTAATGGCTTGTCATGCTTCTTCTGTGGTAAATAATAATGATAGAAATGATGCAAAAGTATCAAACAAAAGGACACGACTTTAACGTACAAAGACAAGCCCAATGCAATTTCTTTAGTCTGGCAGAGCAATAATAATTCGTAGTAAAAATTGCCTGAAAATAAAAGAAAACACAGAAAATAAATGAGGCAAATTTTCACGATTGTTGAGACAAAAAGTAAAATGAGACACAAAATGGCATGAATTCGCCAACATATGTGTTAAATATAAATTTATGACTATGTATCCTCCAATCGCCAATAAATGGCAGTAGTGTTTATTTATAAAAAGAAACTATGATGTCATAATTGTGTATATGTATTAGTTCGCCTTTGGTATTCGTCAATAAACGTTGTGTGGAATAACGCTCTCTGTTTATTACTTTAAATTTGATCCAGTCTGATTTATTAGAGACTTACATATATTTTGTTTAATATGTAACATAAAAAACTCAGAAAACATGTAATATAGAAATACAGAACTTTCAACTCAATACCTTACATAAAGAATGTGATAAAAAAACACCTGTCTCGATGGATATCTCCAATTCTAAATCCGATACATATTTTCTTTACTTCTTCTTCAAATTCCTCTTACAAACGTTTAATTTACTGTAAGGAAATATGCAACGCTTTTGCCTGTGAGTCTAGTGCTATCATTACTTTTTTGATTGTCATGTGTCCATCGTCTTCGCTCATAGCACTGCTTTCTTCTGCCACATTAGCATCCGTAGAATATAATGCATGTATGATAGTGTGCAGCTTCATGACGGAAAACATGTTGTTTGTTGATACCAAAATGCCTCGTACTACACAGATGCAACTTGTTTGACAATCTGTGCTGTATATATCGGAAGCATTGCTGGTGATTGGAATATGTCATACATCGCCGCTTTTGTTCGTATGTTCGTATGCTTCTTTTTCTCTGAAAGGTTTTTCGTCATTGTCGTAGGGAGGTCCGTTAGCTTTCCTTATAAATAGTTTTTATGAAGATTATAAAAGTGGCATTTATTGACAGCACTTTTAATTTATGATTTTCGCTGGTTGCAGTTGTTTAAAAAATAAATCCCAACTAAATGTTGAAATAATTTTGATATGATTTTTAAAAATCAGAATAGGAGAAAATGAGCTTTTGTGGCGTTTATTAAATTGAAAAATCAAAATAGCTGTCAAAAGGTAAAGAATATACTCTGCATAATAACAAGATGTGTGACAAAGTATTTATATAAATCTTACAATTTATATTTACATGGAGACAAATATTTTACTAAATTCTATGTGCAACTGAGTATAGGACTATGTACTATAAATATATTATTTTCTGTTTTCTAATTGAATAAACTTTAAACTTAACTCACCATTCTGTAAGATGTTTATTGATATAAACGGTAGAATAGATTATCAAGAACAGAAGCCAGTCAGAAGCGCATTCACTAGCAACAGCAATAACTAATTCAGTAAACAGTAGACACTAGAATGCCAGTTTCGACAGCGATAGCCTGTCAGTGCTACATGCCATCCTAAACCCCGTCCACAGTTCTCCTTTCGACAGTAACATTAAAAGGGACATTCAAAGGGCGTTTCAGATACCTTAATTTCCATCTCCACTGGATAAAGTCACACATCGGAAATATGCCGAGCAGATTCACTGGCAAAGGAGGCAGCTCGCACCATCGGAGACAATTCGCAACTGCTCTGCCATACTCTCACCTCAAAACAGTCGTCAATAAATTGGCCAAAGCGAAAAGGCAAAACGAATGGGATCATACACCGCAAAACATAGCGTCTAACTGTTCTTTCCCGAAGTCAGCAATGAAGGGTATACTTTCCTTCTCTGCTAACCTGCTATATTACAAGTTATAGCCCATTTCTGGTCTGGTTTCATAAATGATGCTTAAGCAATACTGACCAGTGCATCTGTGGTGGCACGGGAACTCTCGAACCTTACCTGACGAGCTGCCCACTGACATCCAGCCACAATCCCAAATTTCCGTAAACTGAAGACGACAGAATCCCGTACCAACGCTATATCATTAAGCAAAAGGCACAAATCACGAAAATCAAGGCTATTCTGGATATCCTGGCAGCACACGAGCTGGATCTGTGTGATGTCACTTAATTTTCTCCTTTTTCGCAGTCGCACAGTATACCACCAAAGCAACATGTAGATTGTTTTTAACATGACTCCCACTATTACTTCTTTGCGATTCTTGCGAAATCACAGAGGGAAGTGGATTTTGCAAGAGCGGCAAGCATCGAACTATGCCTGTCTAACTGGTATATGATTTCGGCAATGTACTGGTGTCCCCGTCTTTCCGTTATTTGTTACCTACTTACAGAAACTGTGCAACCAGTAAAAATGCAATAATATTTAATAATTTAAATTTAAGAACGATCAAAAGGCTTATACCTTTTTGCAATACCTAAAATTTATAAATTTTCTGCTCGACTCAACCTCTAAGATAAAATAACAAATGCCACATTTCTCTGACTACAACATACTGACTGAACAACATACTGATTGATTCAACATACTGACTGAACAACATACTGATTGATTCAACATACTGACTGAACAACATACTGATTGATTCAACATACTGACTGAACAACATACTGATTGATTCAACATACTGACTGAATTCGCAAGGGCTACACACTGACATATGAAGTTTAACTTGTTTTACTGACATATGAAGTTTGACTTAAGTTTCACTTGTCTGTTAACGTCTGTTAGAATTTTGATACTAATTTACTTGGTAACGTAAATTAGTATCAAAATTCTAACAGACGTTAAGTGAATTATCGCTGAGTCTGGGCAGAGAGACAAAGTTTTTTGAAGGTTTTAAAACAAACCTTTTTATTAAATGAGAACTGGAATATAAATGTTCGACTCATGCTTGCAAATCAGACAACCACTTGTGGTGATCAACCTTAAGTAACAGACAAATTCAAAATTTAAATTTAAGTAAGCTAGTAGCCAAAAGCTATACAGGTGAATTTAATGCGAAGTCGGATGTCAAATCGAACCAGCGTAAGTATTCAAATATCGGCAATTATAATGCAAGTCCGAAGATTACAAATCTTATCTGAGCTAGCAACGTGGCCTGGTGAAGCAGAACACTCTCCGTCTTACAATCTAAAAACCTCAGCTTAAGTACACGTGAGCTAATTTACAATCTGGCGAGAAAACGAAAGGGAGAAGTGACAATAAAAATCCGGAACGTAAAATAACTGATTAGATTAACATAATGAAACGTTACCAAACATTAACACTTTATTACTTCTATTTGTGTTGCGCTTGAAAACGGATAAAAGTTTCAACTTTACGATTTTTTTTTTTTTTTTTTTTTTTTTGCGCACTCTTCTTCAAGTAATAATTATTCATATGTATCAGACTTGTTTTATGCCTATGTAAAATGTTTGCTAAATTTTAACCATGTTTATGATATCGTCTATGCATTTATCATTTTTCTGTTATAATATACGTTTCTCCAGATTTACATGTATGGGTGGCTTTTGACAAGTATTACATTTTTCTCCTAAGTGGGTACCATTTCCTGTAAAAACTATTCCTAATTTAGTTTTCAAGTGCTTTATTTTTAATGACTGTCAGCGACTGGTATTGTAATTGTACTGAGTCCAAGTCAAATGTACTCTTTAAGTCTCTTGACAAATTTAAATGCACGAAACTATTTTTAACTGAGGATGAGACTGCTGAATACGGCTTATTCGACCTAACTTTACAACATAGCGAATAAGCTGCCTGTTACGAATTTTCGTGTATTTCCCTTGTGTAAAGTAAATGTGAATCAAGACACAATAACAAGCCGAATAAATACTAATTCAGAAGTCAAACAACAAAAATCAGCTTTATATTTACAAAATTTTCACAGGACTAGTTTCGATGGTTTTACCGAAACTAGTCCTGTGAAAGTCCTGTGTCCATCTTCAGCTTTTTGCGGTTTTGCAGGTTTTACCGAACCACCATCTTCAGCTGCAAAACCGCAAAATTTTGCGTTTTGCGGTTTTGCAGCTGAAGATGGTGGTTCGGTAAAACCATCGAAACTAGTCCTGTGAAAATTTTGTAAATATAACGCTGATTTTTGTTGTTTGACTTCTGAATTAGTAAATGTGAATCAGTTTTCCTTAGACAATCCTACAAAGGTATGCCTCACTCAGACAGACAGTCTATACGTGCTTTTCAGCAATATAGGTTGTCCCGTAAATGTTGCGACAAACTTCTGGGGAAGGTAGGGCGCATCATAAGGATTAAGAATTGTACATGAACCCAATGCTCGAAAGTTTTGGTGGTAAGTGGTAGCAGAGGTGAAGCTGGGAAAGGAAAGAAGAGAGTGATTAATAGGAAACATTTATTGGACATGCATACAGTGGTGTATGCCAGCTTGAATGTTACGACAGATATTCGAAGTTTGCACTATCAGACGCTAAACATACCTGACATCGACAGACCATTGATTGCCGGACATGTTCAAAGACGCCGGCAGTTCCTTTGAATGTAGCAGCTGCGCAGGCGAGTCTTGCCATGAGATCCATTTCAGATACAATAGGATCGTGATACACGACACTTTTGGTGGTTCCCCAGAAAAATAAATCAAGGATCGATAAATCCGGTGAGTGTGTGCTCAAGAGATCTCCGTTCGTATAGCTTTCCCTGCTGTTCGTATGGTGCTTACCGCTCGAATGAAGTAATCATCAATTTCTACTAGCACTCTCCTGTGCAACACCCTTGGCGGCGTATAGTGACGTTTCTGGGCAGGGGTTCTTATGCAATTCCTAGTCCTTATGATGTGCCCTACCTTCCCCAGAAGTGTGTCGCTACATTTACGGGCATTGTATAGTCTATTTGGTTACGACTTCATGTTTAAGATTTTGAAAAAAAAAAAAAAAAAAAAAAAAAAAAAACACCATTTTTCATGCATTGACTTGGACAAAAATTTAACATTTGTACAGCAAACTAGTAATACAGCATTTCCAAAGCATTATATGTAAAACACGGATTAAAACCTGTCATTTTAAAACGCGCTAAACTATTTCTAAGACAGTTAGCCACAGTTTCAAATGTTTTGTGATCTTTTGTAGAGGTCGTTATCTTCGAGAGGTAATGATCAGTAGCAGTGTTTACTTATATTTTTAGCAATATTGTTAATCGCTTTCGAAAATGGTCTTTTTAGGAAGTTAATCATCTTGAAAGGATTCACTGTATTTTCATAATCTTCATGTAAATGAAAGCCTAATAGCGATTTTACAACATGGAAACTTCTAAAAGTTATTTTATTAATTTTAATGTTAAATACAATTTTTATATATGTATATAGGATACTGTTTTAATATATTGTTCGGGATATTTAGATTACTAGTCTTATAGTGAGTTATCATTCACTGTTCACGAGCTACTAAGCAACTTAAGAATGTAAGACATTGCTCTTTTTTTCCCGAGTGCCTTCGTGGTGTAACTGGAAATTATGTTCGACTAACAATCGGAAGGTCCGGTGTTCGAAGCACGATGAGAAAAAAAGCACATTTTATACTTCTTCTGCTCCAAAACAAAAATGCCTAATGACTCTTCACGTGTATGTTAAATAAAAGGGCATAAGAGAAAAGCAGCATGTTGTTCTTCATATGACTTGAAACACATGACTCATGAAATTGACAAGTAAGTCACATAAATTGGCTTACTTCACATGGATTGAAACGCAACGTTTTGGCTTCTAACTTGCTGCGTTCTTCTTGCCATCTGGTGATCCTTCATGGTGTAACTGGAAAACATGTTCGGCTAACATACGGAAGATACGGAGTTTGAATTTCGTTTAGGGTGATACACATTTCTCACATCTTCTACCCCAAAATAAAATTCCCTAATGGCTCTACATTTGTATGTTAAATAAAAAGATATAAGGAAAGAAGCTCCATGTTGTTAATTGACTTGTTTTACGTGAACTGAAATGCAATGTTTTGCCTTTTTTCATTCTGTGTTTTCCTCGCCATCTCATGTTCTGTTGACCATAATTGATAAGAAAGTTAAAAGATCTAGTGGAGTTACGGATACTTCAAAGAAAACATTATACTTAATTAGAATTCAGCAACTAAGAAGTTTATTAGATGGAAAGAAGCTGATTTCTTTCTCTCTAGTTTTTAAAGTTATTAGTAGAACTATAATGTCTTCCGTGGTATAAGTTACGTTTAACATAAATTTATTTATTAAGAGCTCAATGAAGATAACAACTTAGTTTTCTTTTTTACGAATTTTAAATTTTAGTGTCGATGATGCATGAACATTTAAAGGAAGGTATCGCGCAAGAATCTGAGTATTTGAAAACTGAAAAAAAGTACTTTTCGCCTTATCAAGCTATAATTAGAGAAACCAGAATTTTCCTAATTTCCAACATGCGACTCTTAAAGATATGCCATTCCTGGTTTACAGCTTTGTATTACTTGCACATTAATATACTTAGTTTCATATATCAGGCAACTGCTTTTAATTTTCATTTAAATTGTATCATCTCTTGTTTAACATCATAAAACGAGTTGTTTGAATGTTATTTCAGATGAAATACTTCTTGTGATTTGACACTCAAATCAAATGCTCATTTCAATGTTTAATATTTTTTAGATCTTCAACTTTTGAATAAATGATATCAGAAATGGAATTTCTAAAATTCAACAGAGATTTACTTCCTCTCAAAATTCACTATATGATGCTTCATGGAGGTAAGTGGGAGCATGCAGAATGTATTTTTAGCCAATGTGAGTGCTATTATCAGATTAGAATGAAACCCGAATTAGTAAATCATACGTATTCCTTTATTTAAAATTTCTGATTATTAAACAAATATTTCTTTTAAAATTCATTTGTGACAATTTAAATTTGAAAAGTTTGAAAACAATAATATTTACCAGTTCGCAACTAAATGCATATGAAAAGGAATTCAAATAAAATATCTTAATTATCTTCATGTACTTTAAATGATATTATTAATGTACGGGTATTGAGACAGTAACCCTAATGTATTTCGTTAGAAATATTTTTGTGCATTTAAGTCATTATGTTATTGTGTCATTGCTATTGCTTCAGCATCATTTTACTCCACTCCCTACTTTGTCGAGTAAAACTGCTCAGTAGAACTAATGACTTACCATTCTTATTAGCTATTGAAAGAATCTCTTCCTATTTTCTAGCGCCATGTTCATACAAAAAGAAAAATAAATATTGGGAAACCAACACAACAGGAATAATGACTATAATTAAGGGAAAAGGATTAAGTAGTCACGCATTGCTCGCTGTTCGACGCTTCACTCACATGGTCTAACGCTTGAGACTTTGGGTTACATAAAGTGCATTCGATAAAAAGGAACAGAAGATTCTGTAGTATTAATGTTTTAATATTTGTCAAAACTATTAACTATTGTTATTTAAACATTTATCTCAGTGTGGCATTATATATGCAATAGCACTCTCATAAAAGACTTTGGGTTTTCTTGGAACTATTTCTGAACTTTTACTTTCATGTTATCATCCCAAACGGAATCGTTGTCCTCATAAAGGAATCTCTGACCCACCAAAAGCTGTAAAATCATAGGATAGAATATTCACCACGTGATTTCGAATTTCCTGAATCACATCTGTTAAGTTACACCAAAGTAAAAAGAAAGATCTGGACTGCAGGAGTGGGGAAGGATGACTTTCTTGTTGAAGTAACGTTGGTTATAGTCTCTGTATAGGACAAAACGTGATCATGGAAAAAACAAGCTTCAGTTTGAAAACGTTCGTGGTCTTTTCGACTTTATTGACTAGCGCATTAAAATCAATACCTTCCCATAAAATTTAACATTTGCTATAGCTCTACATTACATGAAACTGACAAAACGTTATCTTTACTGATCAAAGAAAAATATCAACATTGCCTCCTCACCCTAGTGCAACATGCCTTGGACTTTTGGGATGGCACGAAACCTGGATGTTTCCCTTGGATAAATAGCAGTTTGACATCGCTCAAAATGATGACATCATAATTAGTTGGCCGTGACTAACCATGTCAGGAAGTTATCCCCTTTTGTGGTGTATGGCTTCAGAGATTGCAGACGCAGCCTTATAACATGCTTCTTGGTCCTCAGTCAAGCTGTGAAGCACTCACTGGCCGCATGTTTTATAGAACTTCCTTCGGTTTTTAATAATCGCATATACAGTTCCAGCATCAAAACAGAGAACATCAGCCAATTCTCTATTGACGTGTCAATACACGTCAGTCTTGATTCACTTTTGCAATAAGGACATCCGTAACTTTGGTGCCTCACTCTGCTACTAATCTGTCAACGATGACTTAAAATATCTAGAGGATTTGCACCACTCCTTTAGCCTCCCAAGAGACACGCAGTGTTCTCTGCATAGCATCTGTCAACGGATTTCAGTATTAAATAACCCTTCTGTAGTTGAAAAACGCAGTATTTCTTTTTATTCTTCCGGTATTTCCATGTCTTATCTCTGAACACGCTTTAAATGCACTGCTTGCTTGGACGGTGCCCGGTTGCTTTATTACCTTTTGCTTACGTCCACACATTTATGAAACGCTATCTCTAGCATTATAAGCATTCGTGAGATATGTTTTTTTCTTCCAAACTGTAATTATTCCTTTGATGCTTCAATAGCACTGCTTAAAACGCCGGTTTCTCTCAGAAAACTTCAGCTATTTTACTGAATATCCGTTATAAGAACTCCTAAAAAGCGTCGTTTTATTTGTGCAACAATGGTTGGTACACAAGGGTATCTGAGCGACAAGGCTCTACTCCTTGTAGAACAGTTTAAGAATTGCGAATGGTATGATGAAATAACCTAAAAGATATCTAAGGTAATTTGTTTTTTATAATAAAGTTTTTAAAGTAAATAATTAATAATTTAGCATTGATATTTAAGGCAGGAATTAGAGAATCCTAATTAAAGTATTAAGCGATGTCAAATGAATGTTTGCCAGAAGTCGTTGAGCTGGTGAGTGTGTGGATAAAGACAAGGTTAGGCGAACACTTGGTATTTTGAATCCGATAAGCAAGACATAAATACTATGAAAGTAAGACTAAAAAGAATGCGTAGCAGATACAGTAAGAGAAGGTTAACATAAACCGTGATGGCATTATAAAAATATTACATAATATATACATTCCGTTGGGCCATGGGCCTGTCCATATTTGCTAGGTCGTTGTAGTCATAATTGCAAAGCTTAATGGCCGGGTTGTGAATTATTGTTTGCCTTTCATGAAAGCTTTTAGCAAGTTTATAATAATGTAAGCGTAGTTGTTCTTTATGAACTTTCCGTACCCAGTTCTTTATGAATTCTATTGTTGCGGATAACCACTCCGCTTTAACTATTTGGCCTAAGAACAGAAAAAAGCGTCTTATATATTCACATAAGAAACTATTCTTGATTAAATAACTGCGAAATATAAAATATTATTATTTATACATATCTGTGAAGCAGATAGATTCATTCTGTTCAAACTGCCCTTTCAAAGAATGAAATTCATAGAATATATAAATGGAATATTTGCTGAAACGCGGTTGTTAAGTAATTTCAAAATAAAGACTAATCGCTGTTTACAGCAGGATAAAAGTAGTTCTGGTTCAGAAAAGAAACAGATTGTAGTGTCTCATTCAACAATTGTCATTTATATTATTGTCAAAAATGGGCTGTTTTCTGACAGTTAAATTTCTCCTCGTAACAAAAATTTAAAATCTCATTTCCTTTTATAAACCGAAATCAAATATTTCAAAGAAAAAAAATATGGCTGAATTTTATTCCATATGAATTTCACTACAGAACGCTGACCTTATTGCCTGTAATTTGTATTTTCATATAAGAAGAGGAAATATAGTAAATTTATATTTTAAACGCTCTTTGACCCGTTTGTACTTAAGACATTATTCTGTTTCTTTTCTATTCTTGAAAAGATAGCCATTTTCATAATTCTTGTCACAACTGTTGTATAATTTTATGCTACCGAAACCCCTCTTTAAGACGATGTCTTATGACGGCTTAACTTCTATGGAGTTGTGAGTCTCATAAAGATGTTAATTCATGTTCTCAGAAATACTAGTCACTTGCAGAGGTCTTAGAAAGATAATCGCCCTGCAAAGCAAATGCTTTCATTAAGATTTTTCCTTCTCAAACTTATCGCGATTTATTAATTCAGAATTAAGTAATTCTCAGGTTCCCACCCAATCCAATAAAATATAGCCAAAGTATCAGCATTGTAATAACATACTCTGAGACAGGAATTATCAAACTTTCTTACCGCGGCCATCCATTTTATCGCATTATTGTTATTATTTTCTAAGCAGCAAGCCTTTGCAGCAAAACTTATAGCATTACACTGTAGTACAGAGAAATGAAACCAATAACACAAAAATACTATAATATCAAACAGTGATATAATACTTAATCAAATATAATAATAATCTGGCACAAAATAATACATACAATATGGTGCATAATAAGCATAATATCAAAACCATTATCGCAAGACATTCGCGACTTTCTTGAGCCTTTTAAACCTCACAGGTATTACATTATGATCATTTCTCCAGGTATATCCAGTGGAACATTTTTCCCAGCAATAAAGTGCCATGATGGAATTTTTCATTTTTTTTTTTCTGATTAATATATCTTTGCGTTTTTTAATTTCCAGTTTAAAATATCTGTGCTTATCATACAGCATTTGTTCAGAAAGAATTTCATAAATTCTTCTTAATTAAGGTGAAATTATTCTATCCTTCATGGGCAAAAATTTCAATTGATTGATAGATTTGACACGAAAATTATGTTCAGGTTTCGTTTGGTTAATAAATGCTTCAGTCACCTTCCCTCCCACAGTGCTGTTAAGTTTCATTGTATGTGTGCATGGAACTATAATTTTGGCTTATAAAGCATTTTTTATTATTATTTTGTGCTCTTTGTTGACAACAATTGTTTGATACTTAGACAATAAAATTATAGTTATAATTAATTTTTTTGTATATGCTAATTTTTGTATGACATTATTTCATATGCTTATTATTGTTTCACGCAAGGTTTAATAGTTTATTTATTAATTAATTATTGTCATTCAAATTTTTGTCAACAATAGAAGAAATATTTTCATATTTTTCTTTTCACAAGTTCTGTTTTGTATCTTTTTTTTTTTTTCAGAACTATTGTTAAAATTATGAATGTAACTCTCCGCATTTACACTTTTATTTTTTTCTCCCTATAGCTAATGCTGGAGTCGTCTTCTTCTTACCTGTGTATGCAAAGCAACTGGGAATATCAGCCAACGCTGTAGGAATTATTTATGCTGTTATTTTTTCAATAACAGCAATTACAAGTCCTTTTATCGGAAGTCTAGTTGATCATTTTCAAAAGATGAAATCAGTACTTATATTTTTGATGTTTATAAGCATTTCAGCAGTGTTAAGTCTTAATTTCATACCATTACCCACAAAAATGAATGTGAACATCACCAACATTACACTATTATGTTACGAAACAAATTCTTATTTGGTTGACTACGAAGGCCGTAACTGTGGACATGGCATATGCAACTCTACAAATAACTGCAATTCATCCTGTGTTTTATTTAAATCAAGAAGCAAAGATTACGCCAAAAACGAGGAAGGAAATTTTATAAAAATAGTGGGCGAAGGAGTCTTTCATGAGAGTTTATTCAACAATTATACAAATTCTACTAAAATCTTCTTGAAATGCTCTCTTGGAGATAGTATTTGTGCTGAAAACTGCCACTCTACAGAATATTTTGATCAAACTAGTGAAACCAACCAGCTACAGCAGTTATGCTTGTTCAGTGGTCTAGTAGCTATAGCTTATACAGCTTACGGCTCTCTAATTTCTTTATCTGACGCAGCATGCTACAATGCACTTGGCACGCAGCCTCATTTGTATGGTAAACAACGTATGTGGGGCACCATAGCCTGGGGCCCTCTCTCTGCGTTAATAGGCTTTTTGAACGATATATTTACAGGAACGTCAAATGTCTATGATTTTTCGGCCGGTTTTTACTTATTCGCCATTCTTCTTATTATAGATATGCCAATTGTGAATAAATTGCATTTAAAGCCTGCAGAAAGATCTAAGAACATCTGTAAAGATGTTGGAAAACTGCTTGTAAAATTAAGAATAATTTTATTCATTCTGTGTTGTTTTTTTATAGGTACTGCTACTGGTTTATCACGAACGTATTTATTTTGGTACTTGCGAACTTTACATGCAAGCCAACTAATTTTAGGTTTAGTCGTTGCAGTCATGTGCTTCTTGGGTGAACTGCCATTTTTCTTTTTTTCGGGATGGATCATTAACAAAATAGGACACGTGAATACATTCCTTATGGCTTTTATAGCTTTTGGATTAAAATTTATATTTTATTCATTTTTAACGAACCCATGGTTGGCTCTTCCTATAGAGATTTTACAAGGAGCTTGTTATGGGAGTTTCTATGCTGCAATGACTTCCTATGCCAAGATAGTCGCTCCAAAAGGAACTGAAGCTACGGCTCAAGGACTCGCTAGTGGAGCATTTGAAGGTTTAGGTAAGAAATTCTCATTTAGACGCACACTAATTATTTTTCCAAGTTGCTGGAAAAAAGAAACATGTGGTATAAAATGTGATGTAACTGAAAATTAAGAGTTTTTTATTGAGATTTAATCCCGCCTCCCCGCAAATGTTTAATTCAGGTGGTTTGAAACTTGCGTACTGAATTTAATTTCGTTTTATATAAAGTTAACTCTATAATTTAATACTGAGTTATGAAGAATGTAATTGGAAGTTCTGGTTATTATTATTATTATTATTATTATCTACCCTAAAGTCCCTAAAATACATTAAACTGCAGCAACGTTTACTGTGTGAGGAACATTTCTGAACATAAATTCTCTCTTTCTTATACTATATTAATGTACAATTAAATTACTTTTATTTTAATCTTTCCTTCTATTTATGGGCGACTATTAAGCAGTTATCTTCAATTAATGGCTAAATGATATGATTTTTCTAATTGAATAGCAATCACGATAAGGAGTAAACCAAAATCTTTTTTGATCCATTGACAAACTTTTCTGTGGAAGATGGTGATTATTATTTAATTAAGAAATTAAAATTAAATATGTAAATACACGTTTATTATCATTACGTAATAACAGAAGAAATTAATTTTAGCTTCTTCATCTGTGCATATATGTGTGCGTGCGTGTGTGTGAGTGTGTTTTAATACGTATCAGGTCATTTGCCTAACACTCAAATGCACGGCAGCTTAAATAGCTGACGCCACTTGCTCGACAAATACGTTTGCTCGACACCACTTACCCAACTATTGCGTTTGCCCGACAAGTTGCTTTTTTTATTCACGCTAGATGGCAGTATTCACTTCGTCTTTTCACCCTTTCGTTTCTTTGGCGGATGCTCTTTGTTTCCATTTGTTTGATCTTTTTCTTGAGCCTGTGGAGACGATCTGTAGTCTTGAACTGGTTGATTCACATGATTTCTCGAAACAATGCTGTGGAAATTTATATCTTCTTGAGGTACACGAATTTTTCTATTAATTTTTTCTATAACTACGTAAATAGTAACAGGATATGTTCTAAATCGTACAAGAATGCGAATAATTATGGTTGGATCTTAGTGCCTACATGCAGCAGGTCATTAAGTGAATATCCGCTGGACGTTTTTACCTATGAGTCAAACACAACACTTAATTTAGTGCTAGTGTTTAATGGGTTAATACTAATATAATGGTGAAATAACTAATATACTACTGGAAGGATAGTTTCAGAATCAAATATGACTTCCATATGTTGCAAAAGCAAATATTCATCAAGAAAATTTTTATGTAATTCATACAGTTCAGGTTTATTAACCAACCTATTTTCTGACAGCAAAAATCTCCTCAAAGCTAATTCCTCTGAATTCCATAATTCTGATTTCGATGTCTTGAATGGTAATCTTACTACATATCTCCTGCATTGTCTCTGTTATGACAGCTTTAATGTTCTTTACACTTTACTTCGAATTTCAACAGAAAATTTCTTTCGAGACTGTTTTGAGTCTAAAATTTTTTAACTAATTCCTCAGTATTTAACTCTACATTACTTACCGATATGCAAGAGTTCACATGAAAATTAAATAATAATGTTCCTGTAATGATCCAATCTAATTTTGAACGAACAGCTGTTGGAAGTTTTTGGTTTCCTTTAATTGGTTAACCCATAACAAGTAACATGAAAATATTGGCTTCTAGAAGAATATCTATTGAAGCAAATTCATAAAATGTAGGATTCCCAAAACCAGATCATTGAAAGAGTTGACAATATTTGATGACAAAAGCATATGCCATAAGTTTCGACAAATCTTGTCTGTGGCAAAAACAGAAGTTGTAAAGAAGGTTCAGAACCAAAATGAGTGGAGAAAGTAATCTCCAGTTCTCCATTTGTTTGAGATGCGGTTGTTCCTAAACAAGATATCCGGATATTTGCCTATTTCTATCCAGAAGTTCTGAAGTAAAACTCTTAGTAATAAAGTTTATCAGTGAGCCAGAATACAAAAAGACTTGACAATGTGCGAAATAACTGGACTACTGTCTCACGAACTATAATTATAGCAATGCTTAACAAAACCTATTTGTTTATAATTCCACTGTTTACAAAATTAAGAGTTTGTCTGATTAAAATAATTAGAACATTATATAGTATTTTTTCTCACATATCGAGGAGCAAATAAATTTTCATGAACTGATAAAATATTTTGATTATTACGGCGTAGTAATTATTGAGCTATATTAAATAAAAAATCAAATTTTTAGAAACTACTGATTTAAAAAATTTTATACAAATTTGAAAATTAGCTACAGATATTTGGACATGATTCCCAGCATTTATTATTTATTTGTCTACTCTTTTTAAGATCATTTGTCAATTATGCAGTGATAAAGAGATAAAAACGGGAATTCATAAAAAATAGGTTTTATAACCGAATAAAATAGTTTCAGTTTAAAATTTGTCTAGAGCACAAACGTACTTTCCTCAATGCAGGATAACAGAAATAAGAATATATAAACATATAATTTATAAACAGCAGCATTAATCAAAAAAACTATGAGTCCTTATCAGTTTATGTGAAATGTTTCTTTCTAATCATGAACTCTTATTTTGCTTTTAAAATTTAACTAATTGCTACAATATACAGTTACTTAACGGTAAACGATACAGTTCGTTGCTACACAGAAGTTACAACAAACTGAAGTGAAGTGTCTCAAAGAAATAAATGAAGGCTGAATAAACATCTGCAAACATCGATATTGAAATTGTTTGATAATAAGATGTGAATAACTTTAAATATGCGTTTTTTTTAAATTATTCGTAATAAAAACATTTGAATTTATAAACTGCGTTTTATTTGTTGAAAAACTCGAAATAAAAATTTTATTTGGAGGGGGGGAAGAATTTATTAGCATATTTTGTATGCATTTAGTTTTTCAGTTAGTCCGATTTCAAACGGTGTGAAATAATGGCGGAACGAGTTAGTCAGGCTGTGCAGAGTATTTTTGTATCTGATTTTTAAGTGAATTTGCGCGAAGATCTTTCGTTTTCAATATAAATTTAAATCACAGCTTATTGCTAATCAGTCTCCTATCCCTGTGGATTTTGTTTTGCAGTTAGCTGCTTGGTAATTTCATGCTCGAAAGAGTATAGCAAAACTAACTTGCGTCTTTTAATTTTTTATAATTAATTTTAAACATAATCAAATTCATATGAATTTTATTTTACCGTTGTTCGATTGTTCTATCGAAGGAAAAAGTGCTGTTCATTAATATGCCAAGTTTAGCAAGTTATCGCCAATGTGCAGCCAAGCTAAGCAAATCGAGCAATCAAGGACCTTAGGTGGGGGTTAAGTTTCTTAAGTGTGGGGAGAAGTTTAGGCTAAAAGTCCATTGTATTCCTTTTCGACTCAGCTCCCAAGACTGAAAGTGGACATCGACTCTGTCCGCTTTCGTTACGGATCCGTACGTCCCCCTATTTTCTCACCTCATGAAAATTCCTCATCTTAGAAAAGGATAAACCAAACTGAAAGCACGAAAAATACAATTAAAATATAGAAACATACCATATTTATTTCAGTAATAAGAAAGAAAAAATAGCTTGAGGATACAAGCATTAACAATTCTCCATCTGCCAAGTGTAGCAAGTTACGAAATTCGTTTGTAAGTGTTTCTGTAAGATCAAGATCATGTTTCGGTTAAGTTGTGAAGATAACAACGGATGCGTAGCCACCTCGCGACAGCAATTCTACCTTCCTACAGCGATTCTACATTTTTAGTATGTTTTTTAGCATTTACATATTACCAAAATATCCAGTATGTCTTTTCACTAAGAATAGCGAAGAACTTTCTCATTGAAGTAATAGCCGAGAAAAGATGTTAATGATGCTAAAATGTAAGAAAATGCAACAGGAAAACAAAACAGTTACTAGTCAGATTTATGATAGAACTGAACATTCTTCTGTATACATCTATTTCTAAAACCTACCTTCATGGAGCTTCACAGGGTTAATATTCATGGGCAGACAACTACAGGGAACCTCCGATAACAAAGGCAAATGCTCTTTCAAGAACATCTTGGAAATAAAATTTGCGCAATGCAAAATGTGTATTGTTCAGCTATGAATCTACCTACTCCATCCTTCGAATTTTTAGAAATGTAAAAACGATGCGTCGAAAACTAATTTAGAAGTGCATGATCTGGATAATCTCATACACAGTTTGGAGCATAGAAATAGATTGTTAATAAGTTGAACCACAATTTCATGGAGATATCTGAGAATATTGATTGTTCTTGATAGTAACATTGATTGTCAAGATTTACAAGATTTATCGATGGATGAAATCCACCCGATTATTTAAACTTAGAATCCCGAATGACGTAACGTATCAGAATGAGTATGCCCCAGTTCATGCCGCAAAACTCATCAGAGAATGGTTTGAGGGACACGAAAGAGAGTTTGAAAAACCTTCCACTTTTTGCACAGTCTTCCAGTCTCAAAACCGTTGAAGTTACTTGGAATATTCTAGAGGAAATTATTGGAAAAGTTGTTTTTTTTTTCTTAGAAATCATAAAGTGAAATAACCACTTTTTTGCATGAAAAAAGGGTTTAAATATCTTTAATGATTGATTTAAACTTGTGTCAATCACTCAAAAACGAATTATTGCAGTACTGATTGCAAAACGAGGGCCTAAACTTTGTTAATAATAAAATACTACCCTCTAGATAAGTATGTTTAACTTTCGTTTGTAGGTTTTGGATGCAATGATCGAATACATATTAGTTAAACTGCTTAACATTTAACTGTATGTAATTATTATATTATTATTGTATAAATGTAAAGTAAAATCTCTTACTTTATTCATGTGCAGTGTGGTATCTGAACATGATAACTGAATTTAAAAGAATCTGAAACCAACTCCGAACTTAAAACTGCATTAGAATTTGACATTTAAGTCATTGAGATGATTTTTCTTCTTTTTCTTCTTTTTGTGTGTATATATACGTATTTTAATTTTTAGATTAGGAGTTCCTCTATTTGACCACAGTATCCAGAGCTCTTTCTCCGTGATATTATTCATCTTCTGTTTTTTCTTTAATATTTTGCAGAAGGATGTTAGAAAATATGTTTCTTTTTGTCTTGAAAATATATATTTAGACATTTTTATTGCAGTCTGAATTTTTTTATCTAATATATAAATTGCAATGTTAGTATTTTGATTAAAAGAGGAAGGCTTGTGTCAACACAATGCAGTGTAAATTTTCTATGTGGAAAATGATCTGAGTCCCTTTCTGCATACAAACCACCTTCAGCGATAAACAACCTTCATCGATAATAATATCCAAAACATCAGTAACCGACTTTTCGATAGTAAGAAGATGGTTCTCATGGCTTATAATCGTTAATCCTTTGTGACTTTCAAAAACGCTTTTAGGAATATTCCATTAATATTATTTTTTTTGCAGTCCTAAATGAGGTTTTAGCATCCGTATTCCTCGTATTATAACATTGTAAATCGTCGATATGACATAGTTCATGTCAGTTTGACTGAGATGAGTGTTAAGAGGGCTATAAATAGATGTTAGTAAGATAGAATAATAACTAATATCATAAATAAAAGCCACTGTTGCATATGAGAACAGAATTAATGTGATTTTTGATTATATTGACAGATTCCGGTATAGTGCTTGTTTAAACGGTCGAAAACTTGGTATAATATTTTTTTAATCATTTATTAAAAATCTCTTAATATATCTCCCTTTTCATAGCTCTTCTGTCATCTTTTATTTCTTTCTATTTCAATCAAGAATATTATAGCATTATTATCGTTCCATATTGATGTATTATAATGGCCGAAATAGACTATTATATTTGTTGAGTCGTACCTCAATATCTCGTATTGGAATTTGTGTTGGCAATTTGAGGATAGCTGCTTTAACCATTTTGTACGACCTTGAAAAATATGGATGAGAGTAATCTTCCTCATACTGAAATTTTTTTGTGACTTTTTTGTAATTCTCGACCAAAAATTCCGGATAAGCTTATGCTAAACCTTTTAAGTCATTCTTCAAATGTCATCCAACTGATATTTTTATTCAGGAAATTTTATGAGCAGAAATTTTAGAATTTCGAAATCAACTTGATCTTCATTGTGCTCTATGTCACTTGCATTTTTATGTTCCATTGTGCGCTCATTCATGTGAGAAATTCTCATCTGAATAAACATGCAACAGAAGTCCAACCTAATTAATATGTATTCTCGTAGATGGACTATAGATTTGTTCATTTTGAAGTCTTGATTGGCTATTATATTTAATATTGGTATTTTTAATTCTAGTCAAACTTTCCAGTATCCTCCTCTGGAATTATTTGCTTAGCCTGTCTGAAACTAGTTACTTTTATTACCTCATTTCGTTAGTCATTCGTATTCAATATGTTGTCTTCCACATTGTTGTCTGCTACAGGATCTTGTCTTTCCCAACATCAGTATAATTCCTTTCTGTTTCTGAATTTTTCTCTTCCGAGTACACAGGTGCTACGAATTGGACGCCGAAGAATTTTTCAGTTATTACTTTTCGCGACTTAATGGAAATGTCAGTTCGTAAGTTAGGTCAACTTTTACTCAGAGCTTGATTACTTCCTGAACACAAGCTGAAAGTCTAAAAAATCGCTCCTGTATCCTATGCGCTCTCGTTCCAGGAAGAACTAAATACCCATTATAATTATTGAATGAATAATGGAATCATTTATATCCTCTTAGCAGTAAAAAGGACGAATAAAGAGAAAAGGCTGTAATTCTCCAAAATACGCTGATATTTTAAGCTGTCTAATTCAATTCACCTGCTTTATGCAATAAAGAGCTTCTTAAAAGGGGAAACTTCTTCCTGTACAACAAAGATTCCTGTTCATTTTACTAGTGGCCTGAATTTCGGAATTATTCAAACTTTGCGAGGTCTCAATATAAGTGATACAGTGTTTAGAGCATAAATGACACAAGTGTTCATTCTAAGAATATCTTAAACTATATTTACGAATGGTCAAAACTCTACAAGCTTGAGTTTAATATTCAAAATTATGATGATACATGAAAGTCAATATCTTCTCATAATATTGATTTAACTCTTGGGAGTGAGCCTACTGAAGAAGTGCAGTGAACCAAATATTCAGGAATTGTTGTGGTCAATAAACTGCAGTGGAAATATCATATTTCTTATACATCCAGTAAAAGTTCTTTTTGGTATACTGCGTATTTCAAAGAACACGTATGGGGTTAAAACTGAGTTCTGAAACTGATTTATAACTAAGCCATTGTACCACTCATTTAATATGCCTCAAGAGCTTGAAGAAATTCTTTAAGGAAGAAAATAAACTGTACACTTCTTAGAAGAGTTTCAAGACGATTTCACCTTCCGATTATACGGGGTGACAAGATTGTTAGTTATGAGGCAGCATTCGTTATTTCTGGTCTCTAACCTATTGATTTAATAAAGATCTTGATGTTAGAGGTAAACTTTCAAGCGACAACCTTTGCAATGCCTTGAATAAGGTGCTTCCTTTTTCAAATTTGCCTCACTCTTCAGACAAAAAAATACCTATGACAATTGTTATCCATGATAATGATTCTTTTCAAAAACATAGAACCCTTTGTTTCACTGATGGTAATAAATTGAATTGAAAGGTTCGCCTTGCGCTTGTTTGTTATCTATGAAGATGGAAAAGAGAACATAACTGTCCAACATAGAATACCAGATGAATATTCTGTTTCCTAGGCTAAACTTCTTATCATAATGAGACTTTTAATATCTTATTTATACAGTTTTATTTTCTTCTTTCTTCTACATGATATACTATTAACATAAAAACTTGTGGTGGAAATACACTCGAAATCTACTTGCGTTTCAACAAACTACAGATATTCATTTTACTTACGATCGAAGCTATTCTCTTTAACTAAAAGGTTGACTGATTGGCAAAGCAAACCACTTATGGTGATATTGAGTTAATGATATCTGTTCCCAAGTCTTTCAAGTGAAAGCATGTTTCTTGGGATAAAACTGTGGTTGACTGGTATGCTGAATACCTTGCTTCTTCGATGACCCAGTGGGCAAAGATGCTTTTCCCAAAGGTTTTCAACGTTTTAAGTGTAAGCACATTCAACCAGATTATAATATAACTGAAATTTTAACTGGTCCTGGGAATTTTAGAAATTACGTGTTTCGTTTTAATATCGTAACCTGTGGAATGTGCTTGTGGTAATGCTGTGGAAGCTTTAGAGCATACCTTACTGCACTGCAGGTTATATGCAAGTGCCAGAATCTATATATGATTACGTTATGTATTAATGTATTATATTATTGTTGCATCATATTTCCTTTGTATTAGTATTATTTTTACGTATTATTTTATTATTATTATTATCATTTTGATTTTTTTGAGTAGTACTATTATGATAACTTTATTATTTATAGTATATTTTAGCATCCTTATTATAGTATCTATATTATTATTATAGTATATTCCTTATTCTCTCCATAGCTAGATATTATACATTATTGCTGTATTATATCTGTTTTGTATTACTGAGTTATTTGCTTACATTTGTGAGCCTCGTGGCATACTTTCTGAAACAAGGGGAGTTTTGTATTTGTTTTAAATGATTTGCATTAAATAATTTAAAATACTATATATAAGTATGTGTGTGATGTCTGTGGTATGAAGAATAAAATAAGATCAATGAAATGAGTGCCGTTTATTCTTCATTTCAAGTAATTTTACTTTAAGAAAACCAAAGACAGATCCGGATTACTGTCTAAATTCACAAAGACGAAGGCAATGCTCTAATTTTTAGAGGGTTTCAAATCATCTAAAAACTCTTCATGATATTGTTTTCTCCATAAAAGTAATGCAAATATTTACAAGCCACTAAAGAGCACAGTACTACAAGGCACTTAAAGAGCGCCATTATTGGGATCTCGGATTGCGTTAACAGGACCATGATACAAGACGAATCTTAATTTTAAATTCAAAGTTAAATTTCAGGACTCATTTTAAGAATGTTGTATACTGTTAAATGCCAGCCGTAAAAGAAGACAGACAATTTATAACCCATCTTACTTTCTAAAATGGTAAATTTAAGGGATTATTTAAAGTAAATCTGTTTATTCTCACTTCAGCCTTTTTTGTAACTATACTATAACAGAAACTTAATATCTGCTACTTGTAGTAGACGTATAACAAATGTTCCATTCATAAAGAATGTAAAGTAACATGCATCTAAAGCTCTACATCGGTTCTATATTCATGAATCAAATGAGACTGGCAAAGCTAAAGCCGATAAATCAGTTTATTAGCAGAGAGGTGTAACAAAGAAACTATTTAGCTTTAGCTGCCAAAGAATGTCTCCCAAACTCAAGAACTATGATATTATATATATTAAATAATTTACATTCTGTTTAAAGATGACGAAAATTGAAATGATACTATGTAGAATTTCCCTTAATTTGAATAACCAACTATTTTAATTTCTTCCAGCTGTTAATCTTACTTGCGGCTACACATTCTGCCCGTTTTCTAAGTCTATCGCCAGTGTAGGCTGCTGAGTCAGCCTGTTAGCCTTAAGTAAATTGTGCTGTCTAGCACTACTATTTACCCTTTTGAATTTATTATTAAATTATCCTTAAGTTCTCACGGCAAGCAGTTGGTGCTGTTGTGAGTCTAAAGTACGTAACTTTTTGAGAAAGAGTTTGAGAATAAAAGGGCTATTTACACACTTTCTTCTATGATATTATTCTTCACGCCTGTGCGAGAAGTCGCCAGGCTTACTGTTAAGACTGAGTCACTTGTATGATAGTGAAAAGAATCAAGTACAATCTTACAGTAAAATAATGTTATATCTGGATATTACAGTAAATAATGTGATATCTGTACTAATTAATATAAAAACCTTACAGCATAACCATATTTTCAAAATTATTACAGCTGTTAGATATGTTTCATAAAAGAATTTTCCTATGCTTAAAATCAGCCTTTAACGAATGTCAAATGCTGGTTATTTAAAACTTCAATCTAATTAGAATTTTATTTTATTTCCATGCAGTAAAATGTTTAAATACTTGCTTGCTAATTTTTATTTAAACTTTCTGTTTTTTATTTATTGATTTTAGTATTTTAATTCAGTTTACTACAGTTTACTAAATGACAAAAGTTTACTAAGTTACAAAAATGTTAAAAGTTTTACATAAATCAGCATATTTCATCTGTTTTTGCCACCTTGTTATTTCAGCTTTTAATTGTTTCTCTTATTATCATACACTTATTTTATAGGTATCGCAGCAGGAAGTTTACTAGGTGGTTTTGGTTTCACCTTTCTCGGTGGACGAAAGACTCTTTTTTGGGCTGGAGTGTTGTGCATATTTTGTGGTCTATTGCATTATGCTATCCATATGACGACGAACAGCAAAAACACAGATCCAGGTAAATAAAGATAGAGTGCATGTGTCGTGAATTTTGCAGCTTTCACTCAAGAAAATAGAAAGAATATTTTGTCAGGGGGGAGGAAGAAATGAAACTGTAAGTTGAGTCAAAGCCTTCATTTAGATAATTTCATTTTATGTAAATTTCATTTGCAATTCATAATTTATATAAGAACTAATTATGTTAAAGCATTTGGTGAGATTCTAAAAAGAAAAAAATTGAAGATGGAATCTTTGATATTTTGCTAACAACCTGTATTTGCGAGAAATTTCTAAAAGTTTTATTAATTGCCTCTAAGCATCATTTGAGGAAGAATGATCGCCATTTCACATTCATGTTGGATTCTATCAATTTCAGAAGCTAGTGAGTCTCCATTTCAATAAATTTCTCCTTTGCGGCTGTATACCTTAGAAACCGAGATTCTAGTCAAAAAACTCTTTTTCTGTTTTTTTTTCTTATACCCGATGAAAGTCTTATTTACTATGTTTCCAAACCTGTTTGAATTTTGTTCCTACGTTCATTTAAACCGGAGTTGTGATACTTTATTTGACACCTTGTCCTCGAAAAGCATACCGTAAGTGTACAAGACGTAAATATTTAAAAGGACGAAGAGGATGTGTCAGAGTTGTTTACTTTTATTTTCGGGGCTTATTTAATTGCATTTTAAACACCAAAAAGTATTTTTATGGAAGCAACAAAACAAAGTTCTAGCATATTTTGAAGCTGTGTGTTATGAATTCACTAACGCATTTTCGCTCGTGTTTTGATTCTGTGCTTACATTGCTGATTAGCAATATTTTTTAATTATTACTAAGTAATATTCATTAAGTTTTATAGGTGTAGATAGATATTGGTATAGTTAGGTATAGATATGGTAAATTAGGTATAGATATTGGTTACTACACTGCAAACGAGTCTGAAAGGTTTGATGTTAACCGTGTCGATTAAGCAAAACGACATTCCCTGATTTGGCTTTAAAAAGCAGAGAAAAATTTTAAAACCTGCAAAAAAGAAAAAAAAAAGGGGGGGAATTCTGAAAAACAAAACGGCATTAGTTAAAAAAATCAGGGGAGTTTTAAGTTTAGAAACTGATTAAAAGTAGATAATCGAGTGTTTGAATTCTTTAAATGCGTTTATCTCATTTTTTTATTTTTCGTGTTTTAATCCTAACAAGAAACACAATATCTTTAAAATTTATATTTGAAATCTTATGAAATTTGGTATACATGTTTCGAACACTTTATGTAAAGAGATAGACTATTTACTAATTGAATAAATGCATTTTCTATAAAGTTATTATGTGTTAAACATGAATTTTAATGAGAAAATATGCTTTTTCTTTGTTATATTACACATTCTAGCTTAAAAAATTTAAATAACTTCTTAGTTTTAAAATAATAGTCAACCTCCTTGAGAATATCATTATGATGGGTTTGCATTTTACAAAGTATGAAAATATATTATACAATTTTTAACACAGCGTTTCTAATTTATTGTAAATATTGCTGTTTTATTTTCCTGTTTCCTTACTTTACTCCAAAAATAGAAAGTTAATGGTGATTAAATAACTCAGCTTCTTCCTTTTTTTCATCATTAATTACTTTAAAGCCAAAATTAAATGCACAAACTTAAAAATTAAAAAAAAGTCTTCGAAGGTATACAGCCCCTTTAAATTCAGGTGATTTAATCCTTGTTTCATTGTTTTGTAGTTCGAAAATTTTTTGTTAATATTCTGCAGCTTTTCTTCATCATATGCGTCGTCCTCCGAAATCCAAGTTGTGAACTGAGCACAAAAGAAAAGTTGTGTACAAGTAACAATTTTCATCCACCGTATTAAATTAGATCCTTCCAAAAGGCTCCTCTTCTATTCTTCCAGGAACAGAAAATTTACCTGCTGTCATATTTATTTATAAAAACGCCAGATATTCGGCCACTGAGCCATTAGTCTTGATCTTGCTTCCCAATACTTAAGAACAATAGAATTAAAAGATAATAGTGCAGTGCATTCCTCAATATGCTCTTTATCCATAGACTGTCCAGATTTACAAAGAGTACAGACTGAACAGTCCTTAAGTCGAATTTCAAAAAGATGGGCATTCAAGCAATATTGCCCAGTGAGAAGATTAAATAACGCCACAGCTACAAGACGAGGAAAATCTGGAATAACGGGCTTTGAACTAGTGAGACACTCCCAGGCCTTTCCCTCAGCTTCATTTGATATGTATGAGGCAAACATCCTCTTAAATTCTAATTTAATTAGAAGTTTTGCAGAATTAAAAGTCATATGGTTATTAGTGGCTTGTATACGTAAAATAGTTCCTTTTTTTTTTGCCAGGAATTCGGCTCTTTCATTTCCCTCGATGCCACAATGAGCAGGAATCCACTACGAGACAATTTAGTGTTGATAACCTTTCTACATTCATAAATTAGTCCGAAAGTGAAAACTTTGCTATTGGAGACAGCCTATCAGACAAAATAACAGCCCGAGGGATATTACTCTTCCGAGCGCGCAATAAATATAGCCTCAACTTCATCATCAAAATTTGATAGTTTCTCTTCCTTCTGCCTTATAGAATGCAAAATGGTTGCAATAGATTCCTGCATCAGCTGCAGTACCTCGCTTAATCATGGATCGATCAGTGTAAACATGGATCCAGAGGTTACTGGGATATCTTCTCTCAGTAGTTTCATAAGCAATGGCTCTGATATGGGCAGTGGGCATCTCATCAATTCATCAATTATCCTGTCACGTTCAAGATATGCAGAGAAGTCACAGCATTCAAGAGGACACAAAAGCACACACATTAAATTCATTTCTTGAACAAGGTCTAGATCTACCGCTAATTGATAACCAATTTTCCCGCGCAGTACAGCGCGTGACGAATATTAAAAGAAGAAAGCTAAGCTGGAAAATTAAAAATACGAGAGCACGTGCATTTAACATTAAATAAATAAATATGTCTTTTTGATTTCGAGAAAGTACCAGAAAATTCTCGCACGCTATTTAAAAATCTTATAAAAGGAGGAAAACTTCTCAGTTCGAGTACAGTGGTGATGTAAATATGTAAATAGTGTACATATGAAATTGTGTTTTGTGCTCTATCTATCCTTATTTAACCAAGTACTGTATTACTGCCAAAATTGGCTATTTGCTTGGAAGCAGGCTAGAGACTCTGAATTAATTAATGTGTTAAGGACTGTGTATTGTGTGATCTCACCACGCCCACTGCTGTGGTTCTACTCCTGATTCGCTGCTGGACTGCGCACCCTATCTCAGTAACCTTACGCTACTATCCTGACCGAATGCATCATGCATGGACTTGAATGCTGGATGATTTTGTTTTCCAAGTACTAATTTCCCAATTTTCGTATATTCAGCTTGACTTCGCCACGGAATGATTGCACCTTGTTCTAATGTCACCCCCCCGGGCGAGGTGCAGTAGCACCTTAATGTACTAAAATCCGTGAATGGCCTTCATAGGTTGCACAGATTGAACAGGTCAAAACTCAATGTAGTTGTATACCTGCGGTGAATAAGAAATAAATAAATAAATAAGTTCGAGTACCGTCTACTGGGAGTTCTAAACGTACGCTGTTGTCAAAAATTTTTGTGTCTATTAATAAGTCATTGATTTGCGAAACCGAAAAACAAAAATGTCCTTTTATAGGACACCATTCGATAGTTCTGATGAAGAGGACTACCGAAGCGAGCGTTCGTCCAAAACCAACAAGACCTATCCATTGAAGAAAGAGAATTTCATCCTTATGGCCAAAGAAAAGAAAAGTAAAGCGAAAAAGGCGAAAACTATGTCAGATAGGGAAAGCGAACAACCAAGTAAAAAGAAAGATGTAAAACCTGGTAAGGAAAAAAGAGACATTCAAACACCGAATGGAGAAGCTAATGATGAACAGACACCAGAAGATTTATCAATGGGAAATGATGAGGACATCCCAAAATTCAAGTCATGTTCTGAAGAAGAAATCCGGGACCAGATTGCGAAATTTGGATTTGGCGTAATTTGCAATTACTTTCATAAAAGAACTAAGGGTTAGATGGATGTAGAGACATTCACGAAAAAATTTTATCCAGGGCAGATAACTGAAAGAGGAACAGACAGCAGGGAATAAGAATGGATTTCTCCTAAGAAAACCGCGAAAGTATCAGAAAATGAAGCTCCAATGGAAGTTACGACGGAAAATCGATTTGAGCAGCTAAGTGAAGTAGAAGGTATGGAAGAAGAAGGAGGAGCCGAAAAAGAGGAAACTCCACCCCCAATAGTTTTCCAGCAAAGCGAAGTGGATTGGCCTAAAATTCATGAAATCCTTATCAATACCTGCAGTGAAGAATTCGAAACCGATATGAAAATGAAACTACTATATGTTAATTTAAAGTCAGTAGACGATTACAGAAAAGCAACTCTGGTTTTGCAGAAAAGAAATATACCATTTCATACTTTCCAGTTACTCAGCGAAAAACCTATTAAGGTTGTTCTTAAGGGCCTCCCATCGACGATGAAGGAAGAAATAATCCAGGCAGATCTGGAGAGAAGGAAATTCCCGATAAGTAAAGTCAAGCAGTTTTCCAGACGAATAGGAGACGCTATCGAGAAACTTCCGATTTTCCTGTTGGAGCTGAAGAAAACGAAGGAAGGACGTGCAATTCATGGACTCAACGATATGTTAAGTGTTAATGTCAAGATCGAGAAGTTTGCCCCGAAAAAAGGCGTAATTCAATGCTATAGATGTCAAGAATATGGACATTCGCAACATCTTTGCTCAAATCCTGAGCGATGCTGCAAGTGTGGACAGCACCATAGAAGTAAAGAATGCCCTCTAAAGCCAGAAGAAAAACCTAAGTGCATCTTCTGCTCACTACCGCATGTAAGTTCATACAGGGGTTGCCCCGTGTACATGAAGCAAAGAAGCAGCAGGCGAAGCCAGCAGCTAAGATCCCTACGCCGGCAGATTTTCCGAAATTCATCGAAACAGAGGAAGACAGATGAAACCCAGATGAAACCTCTCTACAGTGATAGAGTAAAGAAAAAATTAGAAAACCCACCCACAGAGTACAAGGATATCATAAACTGGATCCAAGATCCTAAAAATCAAAAAACTTCTGAACAGTATGGTTGAGCAGGTTGAGAAGATCCGCGCTGCAAAAACCACGGCTGAGAAGTTTACTGCCGGGTTCAAAGCAGCCATGACACTGATGAGATTTGCTGAAAGTGAAGAGTAATCACCAGCTTAGAAGCATTTGAGGGAATTTCACTATGTTTACGATTTCTTTTCACTTTTTCAACACACAGGTTCCCCTGTTTACAGCAGCAGAGCTTGGGGTCAGTACTTGGGTGGGTGACCACCCACGTGACTGGCCTCGGCGTATCATCTTTCTTCAATTAGTGAAGATACATCACAGCTTGTACGGCGGCCAGATGCTTGAACCCTCCTTCTCCAAAGTCTACGTGACCAACTCACGTGCATTAGCACATGTTCCTGCTTCACCTTTGTCGGTGCGGTGTAAATCACCTTAATTTTTAATTCTTCCCAACGCCTTAGGACATATCTCCAACAGAGACGGTTAAAGTAATGCCGCCTAACCATTCACTAGATTTCGATTTCGATTTCAGTTCGAGTAGTTACTTAATTTGTTGTTGTTTAGAAAACTGCTCTTGTTGATTGTAGCGAATTCGCGGATTAGCTTTCTTTAGCTGTTTTGAATTACGTTCTATTGGACATTTGAGTAGTTAAAAGGTAACTACTGTGAGATATTGTAATACTGCATGATAATTTGAGGAAATTTAAGCATTTTTGTTGAGATAATAATAAATTTTTGTTCATTTTTCATCGGACTTGTGCATTCATTTCGTAACGAACCCGTACGCACGCAACAATATAAATATTAAATAATAAAGGGCTCATTACAGCGCCCTGAGGGAGACCAGTTTTCGTTTGTCTAAAAAGGGACATGCTCTGGCCGTAAGCGAACTCTTATAAAACTTTGTTTGAAAAAAATTTTTATCCAGGCCAGCACTTTGCCCTCTACACCAAGGAAGTGGAGTTTTACAATAAGCTTTAAGTGATAGACTCTGCCATAGGCGGATTTAAAGTCTACAAAAACTGCCAGGGTGGACTTACGTTTATCTAGAGAGCCTTTTAACGTCTTGGCTTAAAGCAGATAATTTGCTGAGCTGTAAAGTTACAAGTTGTAAAACCGGCCTGCGTAGAAAATAATAAATTATTATGCTCCAAAATCAACTCAACATTGATATAATCATGCACTCCATGACCTTAGCCAAAATACAGGTCAAGGAAATAGGTCTGTAACTGTTAATTTGATCACTAGGTTTATTCTTCTTTAATTTAGGAAGAACAGTGGCTTTCAGCCAAGTAGAGGGAACCTCGCTGTGCCAGTTTCTATTCAGTAACGCAAGAACAGCCAAACGAGCAGTAGGTCCGATATTCTTCTAAAAGTCGGCATGTATTTTATCCGGTCCTGGGCTTTTGCCACACTTTAACAGACAAATAGCCCCATTGAGTTCCGCCAAAGTAAAACTGGAGTAGAAGACCAAATGTCTTGGCTTATTTTTCTGTAGGAGAGGCTTTACATTTTGTCTAGTATGACGTTGATTCTTTTAAATCAGTTTTCAATCTTAAAACTTCGCAAAAGAATTAGCAATATCTTTATCATTAGAGACACTCTTATTAAAGATCATCATGGGCTGTTTTACTGCTTCAGGGACAGAGTTTTTTTTAAATTTGTTAAAAACGAATGTACTCTCTTTCCATCTCTTCTAAAAGCAATGCTGTTGATAAAATTATTAAAGCAGTTCGCTTCGCCACATTAATTTCTCTTTTTAACAGTGCGATGCTTTTCCTCCAGTCTCGAACATGGGCAGTGTCTTTGGCTTCCTCCGCCAGACGACGAGCTCTTACAGATTGTTTTTTAAGATTTTCTAGCTCATGGGTCAAAAAAGGGGTTAAATCTTTTTATTTTGCCTCTTGGGACCCACTTTTTGCTGATTCCATAATAGTGGAACAAAAGCGAGAGATGGCGGCGTCAATACTTTTATCTACATTGAGATCAAAATTGCGAAGATTTTGCTCCTGATCATTTCTATAATTCTTCCAGTTCTACGCTCTCTTAATATTTCAATTGCTTAAAATTTTGGGTTTGTTCCTTCCGCATATGAATGAACTATTTGTAATGATCATTCGATGACCCGAGCCAGGGTCATGTAAGACATTTCTAAAAGTATTCGCAACAATATCTTCAGATTCAGTGACTAAATCAGGATTAATTTGAGTACCATTACAGTGTAACCAAGAGGCAGGATCTGATGTAAGATATATAAGCTGTTATTTCTCTGTTATTATTATTATTGTTAGAGTTTAAAAAATCCTTCATGACTATGCCTGCGGCATTACTATCATTATAGCCCCATCTTTAGCTGTGTTCATTTAAATATCCAGCAAAAAAGCATTTTCTAGGGGAGGAAACGCTGCCAAATTTAACTTCTTATTGCCTGAAAGGCTATAGCATGTAAAGACAGTAAAGGCATCGATGTCTTTTCAGATATTAAGTTTGGTCAATTCAGCTCCGATAGCATGTTTTAGATCACTAATGACAGAAAAAGATTATGTTATGTTTCCCTTACGCCTATCAGCCACTGGCAACTCTTCTTGATTTTCGTAGAAGATGCAAATAAAAACCAGGGAATGAATATCTATATAAATTATCTAAGGAGAGGTTAGCTTCGACAGTGAAAAGTCAATATCTTGAGAATGAGTGAAATTCATAATCTGGGTCTTCTTATTCTGGAAAAGGCCACCGGCATTCCATTGCAAAATTCGCATCCATAATGTAATACAATCCAAATACTGAAAAGAACAAGGAAGCGAGGCAAAGCTGTGACAGATTTAGTTTTAATTGTAGGGTGCACCATGAGGAGGCCTGTCATGTTACAACCCTACCCGCTCTCATAAATTCATTACACTTTCCTGGGAAAAGAAAGGCCTCTGACAGAGCTTAGGGTTTTTCTATTCTCTGAACTCGATCATCAGAGGGCTTGTTTCCCAGAGAAAAGCAGTATTTATTTAGAAGTTAAAATCGGTTTTCAAGGCACGCTTATAATAAAATAAAATTTTCAAGATCTCTGCCAAAATTCTGCTCAAGTACATAAAAGAAGTGGCGGAGCTCTCTTATAAATAAGAATCCCGGAGAAATGTATTTTTTTGATTGAGATAAAGAAATCGAATTTTCCTTCTGAATAACGGACGTAAAACTTTCTCTGCATAGTACGTTGAGTTGCTTTTAATATTTTTGTATTCTTCTTATTTTTAATTTCCCATTGTAAGAGAAAATATACCTTTCTTTGTCGTAGTTATTTAGGAAACTCGTGCTTCATAAGTTCACAATGTATATCCGTTTATCTCTTGCTAAATAGTTTTCATATAGGGTTCTGCAAATTGTTCTGCGTTGAGCCACATGCCTCCGCAAAAGCTGGTGAACATAGTTTTTTAGCTCTTTTAAGTTGTTAATCTTGGTTTATTGTTTTACTTATTGTTGCTACAGATGAATTTTAAAGATTTCCCATTAGATTCCTGCCTTGGCGAATTTTCTCTTGTTACCAATGATTTAACGTTAGAAACATTAGAAACGGTACGTAATCCGTTTAGAGTCTTTTTTTTCCTAGTAGATGTATTGATTGACGGTTTCTGCCTTTCCTATTAATAATGTTGTTTATTTTGCACTCTGAAATTTTAATACCATACATTTCACAATGTTTTTAAGTTATGGAAAGGGAATATTTCTCTTCAAAAAGCGCAAAAACATATCCTTCAATCCACATCTTGTTTACATGCGACATTTTGAAAGAAAAACACATTTAAATGTAGAATACGATATTTCTGATTTTAAATAAGCAGCTGCCAAAAGTTCGTATTCCAAGAGGTGTTTTTTTTTTTTTTTTTTTTTTTTTTTTTGTATTTCTTTATTGAAATCTTTCTAAAAATGTGTGAACAGCCTCTGTAATGAGGTTTATGTTCATTTGCAATTGAATTTGATTTTCAGTTCTAGATCCTTAATTCTTAAGTATGAAAATGCATTATATAGACAGAAATGCGATCGTGCAAACAAGTAAACAAGTAAAAACTTGCACTGATTTGCTTTTACCTGTATTGGAGCACTTTTCAGCGAAAGCATTAGGATTGATTTATAGCGCATTCATAAAATACAGATCTGCTACATTATCTTGAGTTCGGAGTACCTGAAATCATTGAAGTACAAGTGGGAAAAGCCCTGAAAGTGAGTTGGGCTTCATAGTTATTTCCCAGCTGGTGCCCTTGAGGTCTGCTCTGAGCAGTATTGAGCATTGCTGTTAATCTCTTCGAGAATTTTCTTGTTACGGATCATATTCGATGGCCAAATTGGGCAGGCGTAACGCGCTGACTTTTTTAAGTGCCAGACATTTATTTTAAAGCATTCAGTCTAGATGAAATGTAACCAATCAAAAGGCGATATGTAGAAAGGAACGAGCTATTCATTTTCATGCATATAGCAACTCATAAATGCAGGTCATAAATGAAAGATAGCAAATCATTGCGATATTACTTAAATATTTTTAATAATGTTAAGTTTATTTTAGATTCAATTTATTACTAAAGACAGAGTGACTTTTTCCTTCCGCTCCTCCTTCATATGATGGTGAGAGTAACTTTTATATCGCATGATATAAGAATATGTCCCAGCCGTCCCAATCCTACCCCTGTTGCTGATTACATCGTGCTTATAGCAACTTCGCTTTTCAGTTTACAGATTCTGCGAAAAAATTTAACATTGTTTTCAGTTTTACTAAAGATTTTGCTCCATTCCAAAACATGCAATTTTATTTTACTTTTATTTTTGTTTATATTTGGAATTAGGTAATGAAGTTGAAGGGATTACTATTTTAATTTTCTAATAGTTATTTTTAATTTTGAAGCTATTTCCTTTAAATTCTTGTTTTCCACCTACAGCTCCCTGCCAGAATGAGATTTCAATATCACGTTTTATGTAAATGAAGTAGAACCTATATCTAATGCGAAGATTAGTCACTTCCATGGAAAAGCTCAGAAGTTCTTAGTAAAGCGTGTTCTACCTTTGAGCCATGTCGTTGCCTTAAGCCTTTCTGATACTACGTTATCAGAAAGTCATAGTCTTACGTGCCTGTTAGTATTCGCCGACGAGGTTTAATTACGGGCCAACTCGGTTAATTATATTTGTACAGCTTCAGCTCAAGTTTAGCTAGATATAATTAGCTTAGTTCCTTATTTTCTGTCTCAAGTTAAAGTCCAAGTGGAGGCTTTCCTGTGAGTCCGAGAGGTGCCCTCTGTAGTATTTCTTTGAGTGAATAAAAGGGCATTTTAACCCTTTCTTTGGACTTATATTTTATAGCTACAAGAAGACGAGCGAATTGTAGCTAGGCACTTCACTAAATTTCCAGTAACCATAGACACGTAAATTAACTACAACTTTAAATGTTTAGGCCTTCTAAGATTTTAATACACCCTGTATTCACGTAGTATTCAAATTTCATTTTACTAAACGTAAAATAGTGTGAAAAGTAAGATTTTCAATAAAATAAATTGTATTATTTGCAGTTTTAAAGTAGCAGAAGTTCTCCAGATATTTTTGTGAAAATTCGAGTCTGGGAAATTTTATTTGTATTCTAATTTTAAATGGTTCAGAATTTTAATAACTAACTATTGTCTAAAATATTACAGTTAAATATATACATCAAGTTTTGTTTTATTCATTTTCAGATGCAGACACAAAAAAGCAAGCTATGAACAAGTCAGTCATATTCTGCACGCATTTATAAAGAGAAATGGATTAATGCAATTTAATTTAGTGATCCATTTAACAATATGTACATTAATTATAACGAATTTAGATTTATAATAAAAAACAGTTCAAATAAATATCACATGTGTTTTCTTTTTCTCGTAAAATAAGCTCCATATTTCCAAGGTTGTTGAAATGTCTTAATACGAAACTTTAACAAAAACTTTTGTAGAATTATAAATTCTAAAAGATCAAAGATAGATGCCCAGTTAAGAATTTCAAGAAATTGCAGGTTTGTTATTTTACCAAAAACAGTACCTTGTACAGAGTACCAGAGTAATCAGTTTTGAATAACTGCTGTGAGAAGTTTTCGCAGTAGTTGCCGTTTATTATTTTTCGGACTCGTAAATTTGTCATTCCAGAAGCTTTTTAAACTTGAAGAAAATTAACTTGCCTATATTTATTTGCCCCGCTTTAATAAAGCCGAAATACACTCGAAAGTTGTTTTTTTTTTTTTTTTTTTTTTTTTTTTTTTTTTTTTTACTTCATGGCGATGCCCTGCATTTACTTTGCTCGTTTTCTAATTATTGGGAACAAGAAATTGCAACATAGAATTTTTAAGAATACTGATGTTCATATGAATGTTGAATAATGATAGCAAATGTGGCATTTTGGAATAAATTGACAAATATTCTTACCAATCATACCTTAAAGAAAACACCTCCTTCATTCACGTGAGCAAACTGAATATTTATTTTCTCAAACACTCTGGAAATCTATAATATTAACAAACATAAACGATCAATAATTGCTTTTCTTAAGACACTGAAGACAGAAATTTTGCAGAAATAAGTATATCAAAAAATCCACTGATGTGCATTACTAGCAAAGTAATTTATCTGAGTATCTGAAACGTTAATGAGAGCGCACTTTTCGGAGCATTAAATAAATATTTGATGCCAACACAAATTCGTAAATTTCGTGAAATATCAAGATGTTTAAAAATTAATATGTGAGAACTTTTAGTTCTGTTCAAGAAAAAATAAATTTTATAAGATTATGTGTGATGCTTATGTTCATTTTTGCTGATAAACAGATATATAGACTTTTAGAAAATATTCACATATTTTTTGTTATGGCTGCAGTAAGGCAAGTAAAGAAAACTTTTTTTGGTGAGTATTTGTGATATACAAAATGCATTGGAAAATGAAAATTAGTAATTATTTTGGTATTGGACTAGAAATAAAATTACATAGGTAAGCAAATAAGATAAAAATGAACTAAATTACAGAAAAGTACTTGTATAAATTATCTTGATAGTAAGTTACGAATGTTTTCTTTCGAGCTGAATATAGCTCATATATTTAAAGAAATTAAATAAAATTAAATAATTAAGCATCTGTATGAATGTTTCTGGCATCGTGAAAAAACAACGGCACATAGACATCAAATTTTAAACAACGTAGTCCTCCACTCGAATATGGGCATCTGGAAGCCCAAATTTGGAATTTGTTTTATTATCTATTTCCTAATTTGTAAAACTTTAAGGAACTTTTGATCAACAAAATCAGCGATTTCAAAGAGAACAATGTACCTGGGGGGGGGGGGATCTCCAGCTCGCGAGACTGCGTCTCGGAAATTCTGGAGATATGCTCTTTTTAAATATTTTGTCATATTGCTGTTGATTTGAATTTTATGGTTAAGTGCGAAGAACATGATACTTAATAAATAAAGGTAACACACAAAATGTTTAAAAAAAGGCCCTTTAGGTGTAATTTAAAATCTGAAAGCTTTCACTTAAAAACTTCAGCACTTTTGTTTTCTTCTTTATTTTGTTCTTCCTGGTTTCCTTACATAAAGCTTGGAAACTTTTAATTATAGAAATTAAGCCCTACTTTCCGCTGCTGCTAAAGAGAAAGGGGTATTAAATTCAGCTTTCACTAGTATTGTTAGAGCATTTGTTCTCCTACAAAGCTTATCGTCTGAAAATTTTATACCACAAAGCACAAATTCTTGACCGATGTTCACTGTTTCTATATTCCTCAATATAAACCATTCGCTATCAAAATCTTCACAACTATTTTTTTCAATAAGATTTGAAAACTTCAAAGCAAGTGAACTTACAATGTAAAAGCAGTCTGAATTGCACATTTCAGAATTCTAACGTCACTAAACTTTCCAACACATGATCTCTCAAATTTATTCAGTTAAAAACTTTCCGAACTTCAAGAATCCAGCACTGATTGATAAGCATTTCATCGATTCATGTTTCTGGAATTTCACTCTCCTCCGCGCACATTTCTGAATAGCTGCTACTCTCGCCGCGCATTTAGCCCCGAGTAGTTACACATTTTCTACGTCTAAAAAACTGGATATTTTTGGCTAAACTTATATTTTTAATTGGTGTTATTAGTAACGGTTTGAGACTACGTAAAATGTTTCACGATAATTTTCATTTTATACCCTGCTAAAGAAGCTTGCACTGGATGATGGTATGCACCCAATCTTGTAATCTACATTTAGATTTATTATTCTGGTAGGCTATATTAAAAGAAAAGAAAGTGCATGCTAATTAAGTGCAGGTGAAACTAATTTGACATGTTAAATTGAATCTTCTATGGATGTCAGTGTGAGGTATAAAGTTATATGTATTAGTCTTCTTATGTTACTTTTATTACTCGCAAACAGAAGTCCAAATGGGTAATGGTTAGTGACTCTGACTACTGTACCAAAGGGACATGGTTGGGATCCGGGGGATGGCATGGATGTTGTAATTGTATAAGGTATTTGCGGTATGGGGGGCATTATAAGTATATGGCAAGCCGAAAATCTTCTCGTGTGGTTTGTAGTAAGAGAATCCTATGGAACTTTGTTTCTGTTTAATGCATTTGCTTCTGTTTTATTTTATTTTGATTTATTTTGTTCATAAACATTATATTTAATATCAGTTATTTATAATTATTTTCTTTGACTTTAATTCAGCAATTTAAACTGGATTTATTCCCTAATTTGTGAAAGTATATACGAGGGGAACGTATGGTTAAATAATCAAGTGCTTGTATTCCTCAGAAGTATAATCAATGAACATTCAACTAATATATTTGTAATGTTTCCTGTTTTGTAATCATTCTTAAATAAAAATTTGCGTCGTTTACAATCGATGTTTTCACTTGTAGCATGAAGTAATGAAGCATCTTACAACGAAGTTTTAAAACCCCGAACTGTTAACGTCCTGATAATAGAATATCAACCATACACTGTACTTATCCTCTTTTAAAATTGTGCCAAAGTTGTAATTGCGCCAAATTCTGTTCTGTACATGCGCAGTATACGAAGTTCGTTTAACATTGGCCAACTGAATGTGCGGTTTGCCATTACGCCTCCGTCCGGGATGCTCTACCTCAAAATTGGGGTGGAACTGGACAAAGTAATACTCTCACTGATAAGATGACCAAGCCTCTTGCCAACGATAGACGCAAACTTGCAGTCCTTGCCGCGATATATTTCATAGGCTGTTTATGATTAGATCAGACAAGTGAGATTAATTACAGCTCGCAAAGAAGAAACTATTAGAATTCACGGTTAGGCGCACTAAAACACAAAATACAAAAAGCACTAAATCTATAGTGTGGAAGTGCAAACAAGGATCAACCTGCCTGTACCTGCATTTATACTTTTGCAAAATATTTTTGAATAACCGTGTATATTAACAAAACTGGCCTTGTTACACAGAATTTCTAAACTTATCCCTCTTCTAATGATACAGTCGGCGTTCTTCTCTAAACTTTGAGAAGGGATTCAGTAATGAAAGCTATCAACCTCAGGATATGAAACATAGAAGTTTCAATAAAAGTTTCGATTAACCGTCAATTTGAATAAAAAATGCAACACATTTCTCCAAAAGAAATTAAATTTATCATATAGGACATTATTCCAAGCAAACCCCTTCGAATGAGTAATATCAGCTGCAAAGGAATTCAAGCAATAAACGATCATCTTACTATCAAATATGTAACCGTACCATATTTGCTTGTCAATATTTCATATTTTCATAAATTTTACCTTTTGAAATTCCAGAAAATAAAATTATCAGGTATATCATATTGAAGGAAGAATTAATATTTTTGGATGAATATTAATAAATATTAAGAAAAATATCAGTGCATCTTATGTTTCAAAATTATTAAGTCTCCAGTGTTATTCTTTTTTATTTCCAACTAGCATGTCGCTGCTTCTGTCTTGGACTATATATGCACACAAACCTCCTGTTAAAACTACACAATTAAAATTTGGAGATAGTTAGTACTGGTAAAAGTCCATTGATAGTAAATCTTAAAAGCTTCAAAAGATGGGTAAAGAAGACAAGTTTGTTTTCTGAATTTACAGAGGAATCTGAAAGTTCAAATTAAATATTTTAAAATTATAATGTTAAAAAAGTTCGGGTAATTTCTGAGGCAGAGGAATGTGCAAGTAAATACTGTATCATGTTTATTTTCAACATAACTTTTGTTTCTTGACCTTGAAGTTTGCAGTCACTTGTAATCTAAATGCGTGAAAAAAAAATTAAAATGTCCATCCTACTTATGTCCAAACTTATGAATCTGCTTTCGAATTTGTTTTATTGCGTCTATTTCATGTTTTGTAAAGCTTTGAGTAACTTTTGACTAAGAAACTTAACTATTTCAAAGCGAGCAGTGGCAACACTGTACGGAACAAAACACTTTTATCTCCAGCACGTGAGACTGTCTATCGAAAATTCTAAAATATACTGCTTTTAAATATTTTTAGCTCAATGTGGCGTATCTATAAAGGAAGAACACATCAATTTGAGCGTAATATGAAATCCGAATGCTTTCGGATTTTATCTATTTCATATTTTGTAAATGTTTAATGAATAATTTTTTCTGTTTTGATTATCGAGCATGCTTTTTCTAAAGTATTAAATGTTGATTTTTTCCACAAGTAAATTGCCTGCCATTAATTAATTATAAATGCAATTTTAACTCATAATTCATCGAAATGTGTAGAAAACCAGGTACTGGCTGCAGTTGTAATTACACCAAAAATGTCCCTGCGATTAATTGTAAATGCGCACAGTGGTTCATTAAGAGTTTAGTTCTCCATAAAGCTCTAACAATTGTTTTGACTCCGTCGAATTTCCTATATATTTAATGCTGAAACAATTACTAACCATTGAAATCATTCATGTTTAGGATATCAAAATCTACACTGCACCATTACAGAAAATACACTTACGTTGCTTTTCTTTTATCTTTACTCTCACTTTTCTCTGTGTTCTAAACAATGACTAACCGATACGGGTATGACACCTAACTCTAGGAGAAAGGGTATACAATAAGCATATCAGAGGACATCATACGGTATACATGGCCATTGGGCCCAAAAATGTGAATGGATTAACTGATTCCATTTAAATTCTTTGAGTGACCTGCCAGACAAACTCTATGCAAGGTTAATGCTATGATGGAAATTTGAAATTCCCGTCAGTCAGTGAAATAGGAAGTAATGAATCGTATGAGCTTGAACTTAAACAGCTGATTCTTTTTTTAGGGAAGGAAAACTTTTAATTGTTATTGGTTTGTTTTAATACAAATGCTCTCCAAGTTCTCTTCTCTGAACAAGGGTTTTGCGCTTTCTTTAGTCTTTTAAGAGGTATAAGATATTCTTTACAAAGTGTATTATTAAATATTAAGTAATTAATATTTAAAAAGTATTGAATGTTTGAGTTGTAATCATGTATATCTCGAGAGAAATGATTGTGTTCTGATAGGACACTAGATAAGAAACGTAGGTGATGAAATGATCTTTCTTTTTTACTTTTTCCAGAAAATCTAGTCTCACAAATTAGTTGAACAAACTTTGTGCACTTGTTTATGCACAAGTTCTTGTGTCAAAAATTCATCCGTATGAAGAGCTTTAAACAAAGCTTTTAGGCACTGAAAATTGATAGTAAACCTTATTCGAAAGCTATGAAATGGATGCGGCCACATAGATATTTGTCTGAAATACATTTTGTTCTAATTTATAGTTGATAATATATGAAAAAACCGAAATTTTATAACTTCTGTTTCTGGAAAAAAAAAACTGAATACAAGAAAAAAGTGAGAAACGCGAAGCATAAGGATGAAGAAACATCGCTGAAATGGTATGCCTTTTAAAGAAGTTGGTAATCTGCTAGCATCTGGACAAATGCTTGCGGCCAATAAATTTACCAGAAACTTTAGAAATGTTGAAAAAGGAAAAGTAACAAATTAAAAAACTGGTATAATTAATAACTTCAATTAAATCTTAATATGATTTCTTTTTTAAATTAGATTTATTATTCACCTCTTTAAGTAGATATGGCAATGTTAATCAGTGGTTTTATTCGCCCTTCAGTTTTTTCCCGTTTCCATGAAAAAGTCCATTTTCCTTTTCGGTTCGCATACAGTAGACATCCGATTAAGCAAACCAAACTTTCAAACCAGTGGCATAACTGGTTTGAAAGTTTGGTTTGCTTAATTGGTTTGGAGTTTTGCCGCCCTGGGCGATGTCTGATTTTGCTGCTTGGTGCGGGCCCTGAATTGCCTCTCTTCTTAGTATAAAAACAAATGATTAAAAATGTGAAAATGATGTATAGGCAAATAAGTTTAAACTCTGCGCTTATATTTGTTTAATTCCAATATTTTAAAATTATATATATATATATTTTTTCCCCGTGAAGAATCGATAACAGCGCAAAAGTCAACGATGATCCAGTTGCTCCGTTTTTCTTATGTAGCCAGTTCAGAAAGATTTCTTAAATGCGAAATAAACATTTATGGTTCTTAAATAATTTTTATTTAAAATTGTTGCGGTATTGATAAGTACGGTTTTTTTAACTTTTTAACTTCACACCTTAAACTCGCTAGATGCCAGACAAACAACTAAAATCTGATTGATCATAAAAACAATCGTATAGTTGTAGTAGAATTAAATTTTAGGTTCGCGTTGTGAGAAAACCCATGTAAAAATAACAATAACTCCAAATTCAATAAAGCTCCATGTTTCTTAAAAAGCCTCCCGGCTCAAACAAATGGAATGACATGACAGACCACCAAAAAAAAAAAAAAAAAAAAAAAAAAAAAAAAAAAAAAACTCAGGATAAAGACGCAAAAGCAGTTAAATTTTAAACACACGCATTTATTAATTTCTAGAATATTATTATATTTCTAAATAATGGATAAATGATCAGTCAATACTACCACATATTTTACTATAAAAAGTAACACTTTTTTTTTTTTTTTTTTTTTTTGTCACACACAATTACAGCTTACAATAAACCTTAAGAGGAAAAATAACACTCATTCATTCCCAAAATTAACACACTCATATTAATTAGTAAGTTTACCATTTTTTATATTCAGTAGCACACTAATTAAGCTGGTAACACAAATCTTTAAACCTTCACTTACAGACTTTAAATTAACTGTTCATTATTCAAAATATTCTAATCACTTAGTAGTTTACACATATAAAACAAATGTTTTATTCTAAGTAATTTGAAAACATAGAGAGGTAGGCAAATTTAAAAATCACGCACAGGTTTTCTGGAACATATAATCTTGAGGGAGGTGTCCAATTTTTCTAACGGAAGAAGTCTATTTCCTTGAGCCAACACCAGTTACAGTTAGTAACAGTTAGTAAACTAACACTCGCGCGTTTAAGTCCATTCTGCACAAAAATTTCTGGAAACGGGGTAAAGTCCTTTTTGTAAAATTAACCGCCAAATCAGGAAAAAGTTCGTTCTTCAGGAATGTATTTCTGTGCGGAAAGTCTATGCGTCGGGAACCACAGGTGCCGAATTGTAATAATTACACGTCCATCTGGAACATCCAAGTCCCAGGTACATTAATTTCGGGAATGTCTAATTTTCGGGTACGGAAGAGATTAACCTGAGATTCGGGTAAAAGGGAGAATCTGAGCTAAATTTTCTTAGTAGATATTTCTCTATACTCCTCGCACTAAAGTAGTAATAAGTTCTCAGTAAAATTCTCTTTGCAGCTCGCGCACATTTTCCCATACATCTCGCAGGAAAACGTTAATTGCATCTCGTACAAAACCTTTTTAAACATTTCGCAGAAAAGAATGTAACCTCTAGAGCAAAAAAAGATACAGCCCTAAGCCCTCTTGCTCAGACAACAGGCTGCACAGCAACGCCGGCAGCAGGGCTAAACGCCCCTCGTTCGCTTTTTCTCTTTCATATCGCAGCTGCCCAAAATTCACTCAAATCAGACTCCCCTACAACCATAACTGCAGCCCGCTTGTTCACGTCGTTCGCGAGAGCAAGACCCGCAAGGGGTCGAGCACCCACACTCTTTTTCTCCTTTTCCGTTTTTTTCTCAAAAATCAGAATCACGACTAACTTCTAACATGGTGTAGGTTCCGAGGTAAACTCTATCTCTCCGTCCCCGAAACTTCATAGGCTTACCGAAAAATTATAAAATTAAATCTCACCAATCCCAGAACTTTATTTTATCTTTAACTGAGAAAATTACTCCCCCACAACGAATAAAAAACAAGACAATGGGGTCCTGACCATCGTACTCTGAACGTGGAAAGTAATGTGGACTCTTCTCTCTTTGTTTTCGAAGCTACAATTCTCGATTAAAATTTCTTTCCATACTCACATATTGTTTCTAGCATTCTCTCTATTTCCATTAGTGACGCTTTAATCGTTGTTGTGAGCTCCATGATTTATATTTGTTAACGCTATTCAACAGCCGTTGTGTACCTTTTTAGACAGAGTTTTTCTTTTGTAGTTTGGCAACAGTAAGAAAGATTAGAATAAGGTTTTGATTTCCTTAAGCAAATAATGTTTGGCTTTCTTAAGCAAGAAAATGCAATGGTTTATTAAAAATATTTCTTTTCAAGTGTTATAGAATGGAGTCAGATTTAATTTAAAGGCGAGAACGACTGAATGAAGTAATATTCAGGTTGATTCAATGCAACATTAGTGACGTGATCTCACTGTATTTTGAAGGTTCTAGGGTTTATATTTATTTTAACTAACATTTATTTTAAGTTTAAACTATCTTTCCTGTCAAGCCTTACTTTCCCCTGGAATTGCCAATGCCAGAGTATGTAAATTTTAGTAGAATGCGCAAGGATTCAAATTGTCAGCGGAAGTAATCTGAGTTAAATAGAAGGGAAACGGGTTCGAAGGTGTGCTTTTTTGCTTCACGAGCGTGGAGGTGGCTAGTTAGAAATTCAAGAACCACGCGTTTCGGCCTGTGTGCTTGCCTCAGTAGATAGTTAAATCTTTCAACGTAATATTCAGAAGTTTGCTGAATTATCAGCGGTATCTCAGAACGCGGTTAGGTTAGTTACGTTTAGAGAGCTTTGTAGTTAGTCACTTGTTATTATTCTTTTTTGAGTTTCTTATTTTTATTTTACCGCCGGGTCGGCGTAGTTTGTGAGTGTCAAGAGCACGCATCTGTAATTTCTAAAGTTGAATAAAAAGGGATTTAAACCCTTCTCAAGACTTTGTATACTTTCCAGTTCATAGCAGTCACCACTATTGTTGCGTGCAGGTTGGGAGCGCGCAACATTACATTGGCGCCCGAACACTTGTCGAACTGAAATGGCCGAAAATTGGATGGAAGCTGCTGGACAACAACAAGAAATGGCAACCCAATTGGAAGGATTTGGATACCTGGTCCTGACAATGAGAGCGTCAATCAATCCAAACGTCAATTTCGACGGAAAAAATTCGGTGGCGATATTTCTAGAAGGCCTATAAAATCACTTCGAGCTCTACCCTGTGCCTGAAAGACAAAAAGTTGCCATCGCCACATCTGCACTAAGAGGACAGGCCCCGCTATGGTGGAAGAAGATAGGCAAATTTTTATTAGGGGAATTCGGAAGCCAGACATATACATTTGAAAATTTCAAAAAATCGTTATTAAAGGCCTTCCCCATAGTGAAAGATCGAGCAAGGCTAGAAGTCGAACTGTATAGTTTTTATCAACGGGATATAGAAGAGTTGACGGACTTTATTCTGCGAAAAATTAAGCTGACGGATATGCTGTATGGGAAGAAACCCGACGCGGAGATTATTGAAATAATCTTACCAAGATTGCTACCTGCGGTTCAAGATTACTTTGAAATTAGAAACCCAAGCACATTGCAGGAGCTCTTCGAATTGGCGGTCAAGTTCCAAAATCGCAGAATATCGGAAAAAGCTAGAGTGGCGTCGCATTTTCAAAGTATCCGAAGGCAATCTTCAAATGAGCAAACCAGAAACGCATATCGCTCTTATGGGGGAAAGAGCTATCAAGCTAACTCATCGAAGCTCGAAGGTCAAGGCCCAAAAAGGAAATTTGAAAACAACCGTCCGCGTACCCAGAAGGCAGAAGTTGAAAGGAAAGCTTTAAACGAATAAAGGGGCCTGTGAAAGCGAGGGTCCAGACCCCGGAAGTTTTGAAAAAACCCTCAAAAAGACACTTAAATACGGTCATCGTAAAGAACTCACAGTTACCAACGATACAAGTCCTGGTTGGCAATGTACCAGTAGAAGCCCTCATCGATACAGTAGCAGAAGGTAATTTTATGAGTGATATTTTTTTTTAAGAAGAACTTTAATAGGTTTCGATTATTTAAAAATAAAAACACAGAAATCATAGCAGCGCAAGGACAAACTTGTCAATGTATCGGAAAACTATCTTTAAAAATACAACTCCAAAATGAAAGCCTTAAAGTATTAATTTTTGTAGTAAAAAATTTGCAAAGTCCACTTATTTTAGGTATGGAGTTTTTAAAAGCCGCGAAGGCCAAACTGAATTTTCAGGAAAGTTCTATCGTGCTGGAGATGGATCGGAGGGTGGTGGAACCAGTGGAACAACCGCAAGTCGACCTTAGCCATTTGAATGAACATGAAAGCCAAGCCATCCAGCAAGTGGTGAGTACTTTTTAAACTTGTTTTCAGAACGGTCTGGTAGTTGTCAAATAGTTACGCATGAGATACAGTTAACTTCCGACAAACCCTGTAGGACTAAACCTTACCGCTATGATAAACAGAAAGAGCAAATCATAGAAGAACATATTCAGGAAATGTTAAAGAATCAAATAATAACGCCCATAAATAGTGAGTACGCGAGTCCAGTCGTACTATGTAGGAAAAAGAACGAGTTTCCTCCTTCGGATAAAAGGGCTTGGAGGTTTGCTATCGATTACAGAAAACTTAATAGTGTTACTAAATTCCCAGTTTACCCTTTGCCGGTTATAGAGGAAATTATTAGAAATTAAATCTACAAGATACCTGACTACGTTGGACTTAACGTCTGGCTACTATCAAATAGCTATGAGACCCGAAGACATACATAAAACCGCGTTTATAACAAAATATCGGGCACTTATGCATTTTTACGCATGCCCTTTGGGTTGTTTGGGGCCCCCGTCAACATTCCAGAGAGCTATAGACATTGTTCTAAAGCCTGTCCTAGGAAAATGGACTTTAATCTATCTAGATGATATAATTATAACGAGTAGTACGTTGGAACAACATATTAAAGATCTAGAAGAAGTTTTTAAATTATTAAAAGAGGCCGGTCTTACAATTAACGCCTCAAAATGCAAGTTCGCAACTAAAGAACTTAAATATCTGGGTTATAAAATTTCGCAAAAGGGTATAGAAACTCAAGATTCAAAAATAAAAGCAATCAAGAATTTCCCACCTCCCAACACCGCCAAGAAACTTTCTTCTTTCCTTGGGTTATGTTCTTATTATCGGTCATTCATAAAAGATTTTGCTAATATTGTTGAACCTTTGTTTGTAATTAAAAGAAAGAAAAGTAAATTCACGTGGACAGCGGAAGCAAATACCGCTTTCGAAAGGTTAAAAGAAGCGCTTATCAATGCCCCTGTTTTGAAATTCCCGGAGGAGGACGAAAACCTGGAAATTGCAGCAGATGCGTCGGACTATGCTGTGGGTGCGGTTCTTATGCAAAATGGCCATCCTTTGGCATTTTTTAGTAAAGCGTTGAATCATAGACAAAGGAATTATACAGCTACAGAGAGAGAAACATTAGCCGTATTAATGGCTGTACACAAATTTCGAGTTTATTTCGGCAAAGCGCCAGTACTAGTCTTTTCGGATCATGCGGCTGTTGGTAGACTTTACTCGGGGAAAAACCTAACGCCCAGGTTAATAAGATGGGCTTTAAAACTTCAAGAATATAATCTCATAATTAAATATAAACCGGGAAGGAAAACAATGTAGCTGACGCACTTTCTCGTATAAAACTGGACGATGAAGGAAATGAACTCAAATGCGCTGTGTTGACTTCAAAAATTTTAGATTCTAGAGAAACAATTATTGCTGAATTGAAAGCTGATCCTGAATTTGGAAGTATCTATGCATATTTGAAAGACCCCGAAAGCTTACAGCACACAGATATCGATGCGATAAGAAATAGAGCAGAAAACTTTGAAATAATAGATAATTTATTATTTTATACGAAAACAACAAACGAAAATCTCGAGTACAAACCAGTCATCCCAGCCTCGCTCGGGTTGTGTTTGGTTTGGCTTGTTAGATTATTAAGCACGTGAAGGCGATCTGTCTAAGGGGAGGTATGCTTTCGTGACTGATTTTCTAAGGGAAACAATCTCGCCCTACAAAAAGTTAAAACCATAAAAACGCCCATGCAATCAGCTTGTTCAGGGTTTGAATGCAGGTCAAACTACCAGTATGTTAAGAGAAGCGATTTCAAGAATGTTTAATTATTTTATTTAGTTTGTCATAAGCTAAATAAAATAATTAAACATTCTTGAAATCTCTTCACATTACTGAAATGGCAATAACTTCGAATTATACTAAGCTAGCACTTTTCCTCTAATATGAAATTTTGAATTTTTCCGTTATCGGACAGCCCGCCAGCGACTGAGCGGAGTCTAACGAAACAACTGGTGGTTCTGTTCGGGGTTCGAATCCCGGCAAACGGGCTGGTTGCCAGGATGATATTCTTAGTTTTCCATATGTGTAATATGTATGCAAGCCAATTTCCGTTAGGCAGTCCTCGAACGAAGGCATCCTTCACCTTAGGCCATCGAGTACTTTGCCATAATCAAATAAACCTTTATCCATAACATGCTTCAAATATTTTTATGTTGAAAAGTTTATGCGCCAAAGTTGGCCCCCGTTGAATGAAGTATGTTGTTTATTTTTTCTTTGTTTTTTATAACAACAATGTTCTTGTTTTCAGAATCTGAATTATCAATAAAATTCATTTAATAATATGCGATTCTATTTTGTTTTTTTTGTTTAATGAAAAATTAATTTAAGCGACAAATCTCTTACATTTAGAAAAATTTTCGATTTTCGAAACGAGTTGCTGTCAAAAGCGCATCTTCTTGTTGCTGCATATATTTATTTAAAGCAAACTGCTTGGCGCGTGTGCTTTTATATTTGAAAAGATTCAGAGAATTTTCAACAGGGAAATAAAGTTATTAATTTTACTGAATTTTGTGGATTCTTTGTGTTTTGAGGTAAAAGTTAAACCATCAGATATGTGACAACCTTAAAATAAGGGTATATATAATCAGGATTTTGCTGCCAGACATTCCCAGCGAAATACATTACAAAAAATTATCTATGCAGAATTAATGTCTATTCCGTTTAGTATTTTAATTTATCAGTGTTATTACACATCAGTTTATCAGTGTAAGTTATATCGAGTTTTAGTTGTGTTCGATATAAGAATTTTATTTGGTTTATATAAATCCGATTCGTTTAATAATATTATATTTATTAGGTTTCCAAATCTGTCAAACCCAATCAATGGCCTCCTGGCTAAGATATCTGATTATCGCTATTTCAACTCATATTCGAACCCAAACAAACGAACTGGTTGAATTTTGTGATTTTCCCTATGTGTAACATGAACATGAGTACGTTTTACTTAGAAAGTCGTCCATGGGGACATTCATTGCCTTCGGCTGATAGGTCTCGTTTCCTTTGCCATACTCAAAAAATCTAAAAATTTTTCAAAAAGACTAACAGATGCATATAACAAAATAAAATTAAGTAATTGCATATAAGAAAATAAAATTAAGTAAATGCATATAAAAAAATAAAATTAAGTAAATGCATATAAAAAAACTGAAGTAAATGCATATAACGAAAAAAAAAATGAGGTAAAAACAAATTTTCAATAATTTTTCAATACAGTAGTTTTTAAATTGCTTGTTTTCAAATTTTATTTCATTTTTATGTATATACTAATATACAGTGTTTGTGTGCGAAAGTGTGCTTGTTCGGCATATCCATATATATTAATTAAATAAATCTGATTTGAAAATGCATGCACTAACGCACTATTCTCGTAATTTGAAAAACACTGAAGTATTGTCTGAGAAAAATATTTATAAAGAAAATTAAATTTCGTCTCCTTTCTGGGTGCTGTGTAAAAAATTTAAATAAGCTTATTAATTTTTTTCTTCTTTATTAAAAACAAATTAGTTTCTTTTCATCTATATATGAAAAATAACAAAATCTTGCTCTTAGAATGGAAATTCTTAAAAATATAAAACTCGTTTTTTTTTCGAACAAAAGTTTCTGAGAAATTTCTCTATGTCAGCAGGTAGTAACAGGACCACTGACTGCTTTGTTTGAAAAACACGATGAAGTGTATGATTTTACCCCCAAAAGGTTTTCTTTAACAAAGCAGATGCGGTCCAAATGGCTTTGCTGAGAAGCGTTCGTATTTGAATAGCTTGAAGCTTGAAAGCTTGAGTTGGAAGACGTTCCCGAAGCAATCAGTCAGACAGCAATAAAATTTGTTATACATATTTCTCTCTCTCTCTGTGAGTTCTTGAAATCTTGGAATGGGTGAAAGTTTATTTTGTTTTACATATATAAGGAAACTGCATGTAAAGCAAAATAATTCAAGGCACCCATTGTATGTTAATCATTGTACGTCCCCTCAGCTCTTCGGTTGGGTATTAAGAAAAGAAATTCCTATACTGCTTTTGTATTACTTGTATAGTGAAAGATTTGAAAAAAATAGCTTCATATGAAAAGTTTTTCTCCGATGAACGAATACAGCTGAAACATGTTTCTGTTTTCAAGTATATCCACAAAACATGAAATAGTATTGTACTCTTTTGTATTCTAGTGCATTTTTATATTACTTCGTGGTAAATTTTTTTATTCTTAAATTTCTCTCTCTCTTTCCTTATAATACACAAGTACTCTTTCAAATATGGCTGACCTATGAACCTAAATTTTTATATAAAAATTAGCCGTAATCATTAGACACAGCTTTGTGTATATTATATTCTTGAATACATGCCTGCAATTAATACTAAGAATACTACTGATAAAATTCGTGGTATAATTAATAATGAAAATACTGTTTAAGCTAAAAACCGATTTGAATCTTTTCTTCATTATAGGGTAACATGAGCCAAACAATTTTCGTTAGAAATACACAATTATGCTAACTTGACACATCAGATAGAAAATATTTTATCGTCATCATCGGCTATGATAAAAGTGTGTATTTAATTATGGCAAAGCACACGAGGGCTATCTGCCTAAGGGGAGGGATGCCTTTCGTGGAGGACTTTCTAAGGGAAACTGGCTCGTATACACGTTACACATGGGGAAAACCACGAAAACGCCCATGCAGCCAGCCCGTTCGCGGGATTCGAACCTCGGACCGAACTACCAGTGTTCAGCGACTTTACCGCTCGGCCGCTGGTGGGCGGCTATGATAAAAGATTTATACGCTTAAGATTTTGGATTATGATAAAGCACACAGGACCTATTTGTCTAAGGGAAACGAAGTCTTCATGGTAGATTTTTTTTTTTTTTTTTTGTGGGAAACAAACTGTTAATTCACAATCAATTGTACTTATGAAAAACCCCTAAGCCTCCCGTGCAGCCGCTAGAATTTACCGGTGCTCAGCTATCTTACCGCTTGGAGACTAGTTGGCTTTCTGAACTTACGCAATATCTATCTGAATTTGAATATTTGCATAAAAAAACGAGCAAAATAAAATGACACATTGTAAATAGTACATTTTACTGAAATCAAACTTTCTTTGAAAAAGGAAAATTAATTGTAAGGAATAAGATGGATGCATTTAATTAAACGACGCGCAATAACAGCGCTGATCATATGTTTCGTATAGGAAATCATTTTCTTCGTGTTATTGTATAACGGAAAATATCCACAGATTATATTTTACAGTTTTTAAGAAGTCATGGGTTATCTGCTTTAAGATAACACCTTCGTGGGCAGTTTTCTAAATAAAATTAGCTTGAATTCACGTTACGCATCGGGAAATCATAAAGACCACAAGCAGCTAAACTGTTCGGTTGCCAACAACAAACTACCAACATCCAGCAATCTTATTCACTCAACTATAGTGAACTTAAACTAATGTTTGTATATTATTAATAGTATTAAAATAACGAAAATATTTATTCTAATAAAAATTTTTGTTTGAATATCCTTCCTAGTAAGGTATTTCCTTTGGTTGGAGATTTGTCAACAATAAATGCTATGTTCAAACAAGACATTTATTTAGAGCATAATGCTTCAAAAATGTATGCTGGGATCCCTAGAAAAAAAATATAGCCGGAAAATATATCTCCGAAAAAATATTTATTTATTCATATTCTTATGATTAATTATTAAATAATTAATAACTTTTATAATTATTAAATGAAATGCTTATTTTTGCTTTACCAAATGTACAGCAACATTCTTTCTTTACAAAAATACCATATTGAATAAATTATATTGTAAGCTAATAAGTAACAACATTGCTTTGTTTAATTAAGATACAATAACAAGCCGAACAAACATTAAATTGGAAGTCAAACAACAAAAATCAGCGTTATATTTTCAAATTTTCACAATCTAATTTTCATTATATCTTATCTCGTTCATTTGCGCTTTTGCAGCTGAAGATGATGGTTCGGTAAAACCATCGAAACTAGTCCTGTGAAAATATAACGCTGATTTTTGTTCTTTGACTTCCAAATTAATTGCTTTGTTTGTTATTAATATGTCTCATCTTTCCTATTTCAGATAAAATTTACTAGTGTTTCTTGGACAGGAAAGCAAGAATTTTTAATTTGAATCAATAAATTTATGATACACTGAAAACGGTTTCAAGTTATAATTCCCTTTCTGAATATCTTGAATGTATATGAAAAAGTAAAAAGCAAATTTAATATTAATATTATCACTCTTAAAAAATACCCAAATGTTTCGCTTATTACTCTCTTAAAACTACGTAATAATTAAGGAAAAAAGAAATTATTTTAAATAATTATTAGTTGCATGCAGTTGAAGAATATAGGAAAATGCTGAAGGTTTTAAAGATTTTTAATTAATGACAAAAATACAGAAAATCGGAAATAATACGAAATTTTTCAGCAATATCTCAGAAGGAATGAAAGTTGCACCAGATATTTGTCAGAATATAATTTTAGTGATAGCAGTTTAATCAGTCTGCATTGAAATTCCGGTGATAATCAGTGACATAAGAATTTAGGTTACTTAGGTTAAAAATGCGTAATAATTTAAAATATAACCGAGTCAATTTTAAAACCAATTTATTTGAAAACTAGCAGCTTCGCTGCGAGCCTTCGTCTGGCTTTTAAATGTACCGGAAAAATGGCTAAAGGGAACTCCAAACGTTAAATTTAAAAACTGCGTAGGATTTTACTCTGCAGAACAACTTCATAAAAAAAGTTATTACGTATAACAAAATTACAATGAAATAAGCAATATCCTTAATACAAATATTAATTATCCTAATAAATAAATTAATCAAATTCCCTTTGCAAAATCTTAAAAACTCAAATGGTATAAAGGAGGTTAAGAACTTTGTTTCCTAAAAAAATCAGTCAAAACTTTTCAATATCTTAAAAACAGTGAAATGAGCAATAAATAAAATAAAGGAATGCAAAAAACAAAAAATTTTGAAAAGCAAAGTATAATTAATGATATTTTATCTTATGTTTTCAAGGGAAAAAATTACAATGAAATAAGCTATATCTCTTAATACAAATATTAATTATCCTAATTAAAAAATTAAACAACTTTCCGTAGAACAAAAATCATGCAAAACTTTTCAATATCTTATAAACAGGGAAATAAGCAAAAAATAACATGAAAGCAACTCAAAAAACATAAAATTCCGCGCAGAATTTTACTCCACAGAATGACTTTATCAAAAAAAGAAATCAATAAAAATATATTATATTTATATAAAAATGAAAATGAAATATACCAATCTCTTAAAATCAGTGACATAAGAAATACGATGAAAAATTGTTGCAAAACCCATATTTCTAAAAGAATGAAACTATTCAAAATGATGCGATTTCATCAAAAATCTATCAACAACAATAAGACAGGAAAATTGTTGCCAAAATCACATTTTTAAAGATGTGAGATGTGAGAAGTGTACTCGGAAGCTTCATTTAAAAAATCTTTTAAAAATACAAAATATTATCATTTTTCCAAAATTCTTTTTGTAAAAGCATTCGCAAGGATAAAAGTTTAACGTGTCCAAAAATCAAAGAAAAATAAACTGTGCATTTTTAAAAATAAACTTTTTTAGAAAAAATCCCATTGAAAAAGTGTTAAGCTCAGTTTGTTAAATAAATTCGTATTTAATCGATTTATTGAAACACGAAATTTATTTTAAGTTCGTAAAATAGCTAAGTGCCTACGTTTCATGATGATGTAAAAATGGAGTGTGTAGAGTAAAATCTCGGTTTCCTATAGCCCATTATGTTTCAAAATGACACGATTTCGTCACAAAACATGAAATAAAAAATTCGAATTCGAAAAAATCGCTTCGAAGTGCACTGGCTCTTGTGTAGATGAACCTATGTACCAAATTTCGTAGCCGTGGGTCTATTAGCTTACGCGCAGCGCGAACGAAAGGCACACACACAGACAGACTCTTTCTTTTATTATATGTAGAGAAGATATGTAGAGATAAGATTGTTTAAGGGAAGGAAACTTTTAAGTTTCGCAGCTGTACCCTGACCCTTAAGACGGTCATCACGGAGAGTCTAGCCTTTTACGATTCTCTTGAGAGCTCACATCTACCGAACAATATTTAGTGTAAACAATCTCACTTAGCGGAATCATTGAAGTAAAATTCTGGGAGGGATGGGAAATAACAAAAGAACTGCTTGACAATTTTCAGAGGTTTAGGGTTATTTTCGCGACATTTTACGGGAAGTTCGGTCCAAAACTAGCGACAGTTTTAAAGGGATTCGCAGAAAATCACTCGACAGGCTAAGGGTTAAAAAGGGTACGCGAGGCGGTATATTTCCCGCAATTATACAAAATAGTAACTGCGTATGTCAGGTCCTGCAATCAATGTCAGTTAATAAATGATATTAATCACAGCCCGGCCGGGTACTAAAATAGCATTCGCGCTACATTTCCGAATGAAATTTTAGGCATAGATCTTCTTGGTCCTTTCCCCCAGAGTGAGTTAAATAAAAATCTTTTTCTTTTAGTAATTGTAGATCATTTTTCAAAATGGACAGAAATTGTTCCACTTAAACGCGCGTCAGCCAAAACAGTCGCAGATGCATTCTTAGACAGATACATTTTAAAATGCGGTGCACCGATAAAAGTCATTAGCGATAACGGTAAACAATTCGTTAGCCAATTATTTGAAAATATTTGCACTGGACTTGGCATACGCCATATCAAAATGGTTCCGTATAGACCACAGGCAAACATAGCAGAAAGAGTTAATAAAAATATTGTAAAAATAATTCGAAGTTATGTTAGCACACATCACAAGCGCTGGGATGGCTACATAAATGAGTTAGCTTATGCTTTAAGAACGGCAAATCACGATACTACGGGAAAAACCCCAGCAGAATTATTTTTAGGGCGGAAGTTAATTACGCCATTAGATAAATTATTCTTTGTGCAACAAAGAGAGCAAGAATTTAAACAAAAAGATGTGCAAAAACTTATTGACCAGGCGGTTAAAAGCTCGGATACGGCAAGAAATAGGCAAAAATTATACTATGATAGAAAACGCCGTGAAGTAGATTTTAAAGTTGGGGATAAAGTGTTGAAGCGGAAATTTTCTTTATCAAGTGCCCCAGACAATTTTACTGCAAAGTTAGCTCCAAAATTTGAAGGCCCCTATGTAATTCAGGAAATCAAGGGAGTCGTATTGTACCTTAAGAACGAGAGAGGGGAAATCTGTAAAGCAAGTCCCGACCAGGTGAAAAAATATTATAATCAAAATGATTTTGAAATCCTTAAAAGTTTCTTGCAGGACTCAAGCGGAAAAGAAGAGGAAGGTCAAGAAGTAACGTCACCCGCTCCACCACCCAAGAAGCAGAAAACTGAAGAGAAACCTAGCCCTGCTACAAGGCATGCGACGGTACCGAAAAGAAGAAATGAAAATGTTCAGACTCCAGCATTTAAGAGATACAAGAAAGCAACGCCGCCGCGTAAAGAAGCTTTGCTAAAGAGGAAAAGACCACCTACAACGTATCGCAGTAGAAATTCTACATCGAGGAGAACGCTTCCAGGGCCAGAGTGTCAGGTGCAAACAAGGCCGCCGTTCGCTAGAACAAAAAAACAGCAGGAGGAACGAAAAGACCACCACTAACAGAAAAAATTCAAGCATGATTCCAGACCGGAGGACGCCAAGACCAGCCGTCCAGGGGCAAAACGGAAAAGACAGCAACCCGACGACTACCACTACAAGAGGCCAGCATGCAGAGGGCGAAAAAGAAAAAGCAACGTGGACGACACTCGAAGGACACTAAGGAGACGACTGACGTCGATGAAATCTATAACGTGGGAGCAGTTCTGCCAGAAGAGGATGTCGGAGTTCCAATCATCGAAAACTCAAAGATAAGTTAAAATCTTCTATAAAATTTTTTCTTTTGTTCCAAAATGTTATGCGTAAATACTAAATTCTATGCTTTGACGGAAGTCAATTTGTCTCGGTTGAGACTTAGTTTTGTTTTACTTTATTTAGCTAAGGCAAAAGTATTATTTTCTTAAAGTATAAAATCTAAGAACAAGAAGTTTCTGTTGGTCGGAAGACTAATTCTGTTATGTTAAAGCCAAAATTTGGCCGAAGATAAAAATAACTTCGTATTCTTGTATTAATAAGAACTTATTTCTGCATTTTTGCAGATCATTCGGACGTCACTGGAAGGAGAAGTCAAACCTTTACATCCAGATTTATAATATTTGAAACCTAGCAAACCATCATATGGTTCTGTTGAAACTAAAGCTGAGAAACAGATATTACATTTTACTTTATAAGCTAAGCTTTTAACAACAAAACCAGCTATATAAGATGTATACTTTTCGTTCTTAAATATTCTTATTTTTGATTAGTTATAATGCTAGGAATTAAAATTTACCTATAATTTAAAAAAGCAGCAAAAATTATAAATTTTAAAGAAAAACTTTCAAAAATTCATTTTTAGGCATTTTAGTATTTAGCTGTAGTTTAGTATTAGTTATAGTTTTAGTAATTGTAAGAGAAAATTACTTGGTATAATTTTTCGTTAGTTCAGATTTAAATATTATTTTCTAAAAGAAGAAGTTACAAATTCGCTTACATCATAGGAAAAGCTAAAAATATATACAAGCCTGAAAGCATGCAACAGCTTTATAATTATTTAGAACGTTAAAAACATGCTAAGTATTTAAAAAGCAATCTCAGTGTCAAAAATAAAAATATTTAAAAATTCTTACTTGTGAAATGAGGCACTACCACCAGCTTTTTCGTGACAATTGTACGCGCTGCAATAGCCAACCATTGCTAATTTCTGGAAGTTGTCCCTACTCCTCCGGATGTGATCAAGGTGACAGCCGGGAACGCGCCAGACGAGGGAGAAAACGCAATTGGGTTAGTCTATTTCTTATAAGGTCCATGGTATTCTCCCGTGGCCGACTCTATCATAGCCTTGAAGCGAAATCAGTTTCGGAAGGTCACGTGATCAAAATAGTCGATCTTTTTCTCTTCACTATGATCGCGAAGTTTAACTTGTCAAAAATAGTAGTTTTCGCTTAAAATAAATATAAGTAAAATTAATAGGTCGCAATAGTAGGTCGCATGACTTGCATTAAATTTTTCATAGTGTAATATTTTCACAGGTGGTAAAATGCATATCTTCAATAATTTTAAAACAATTATACTTTGTTTATGTAACTAAAAATATCATTGAGAATCACCCATACTAACTTTATTTCTGCAATTTTAATAAAAATGGAATCCATTTATGTAATCTAAATCAAATTTGTTCCCAAAATAATATAAAATCCACAAAACGGGAAAAATTCAATAGATTTATGGATGTAAATTTTATTTAGATTTTCTTAATACTAAAATAAATATTAAGGGCAGAATACTTTATAAAAATACATGCCGCTACATCGCATCAGCTATATAAATTTTTAGAAGGCAAATATCCATAGTCATCTCTCATCACTTCATTCACTAAGAAAACACGGAAATGAATTAAAAATTTCTAGAATTTCTATAATGCTAGAAAATTTGTGTATAAACCTACATGCATGTTATGCTATAAATAAATCTTTCAAGAAAATTTCGAAAAATTAAATGCTAATTACATTCATAAACAAGGAAGTAAAAAGGACATCCTTCTATTTGTGCCAGCTCCAATTTAATGCTCTATCACTTTTTCCAAACCACCTAAGAGGTAAGTGATTAGGCTCGTGTTTTTTTTTTTTTTTTTTTTTTTTTTTTGGTTGTTTTTTTTAAGTGGTGCCCCCAAATTACAGGTCTATTCCACTATCAAAAATACATTCATAAAATTTGAAGCTGTAACATATACACGCATCCTACACCTTACATAATTTATGCAGAAGCATACATAAAAATAAACAGTTGTGACTTATTAACTGAAATTAATTAGTAAAATTTTTAAATTTTTTATATGAACATTTTATATTAATTTTGTCATTTTTATATTTTGTATAATTATTTAACATTATTTGACAAGTTTGATGATGAAATTATAATATTGCATGTAAAACAAAGCTTCTTCTCACTTTCTAATAATTATCAGTGATTCATAAAAATAAAAATGCTTTATACAAATTACGGGTTTTTTAATTTACTTAAATCTCGCGGAATTTTCCTTAACCATTCAGCTTTTCTTTTAGATGATTTAGGTAAAGAGTAATAGTAATGACATTCTCGTTTTTGTCGTAATTGGATTCCCAACTAAATACACTGCAGTGTCGAGGCATTCTGTATTCAAATATGTTATTAGAAAGACGTAATCAAAATAAAGAATTCCTAGTATACCAAACAAATATTCCAATTAATACTACTCAAAATATTAAAACTAAAGTAAATATATTCGATGCTAAAACGAAACACTTGGATAGGCTTGAGAACAGCTACAAATTTTCCCAAACAAATCTAAAAATTAAAATGATATAAACCGAAATATAGATAAAACTATTATTTACCATTGCATAAAGCTTAAGTTATTTAAAATCACTTAGAATAGCAAAATAATCCACTTACATAACACTATTGGCATAATATATATCCAAAAAATTGACGACCACGGATTCGCAATCACATACTACCGCAAAAACACATTGACCATCTGAATCACTTGATATTTGCGCTTCAAGGCAATTATAGAGTTGGCTGTGGTATTCTCCATGGACCTTATAAGAGATAGACTAACCCAGTAGGCGGGACGCGCGTCACCGACATGTCCGCAAGGAAGTGTAGGAACGATCTGGTTTACTTTAACACTGAAACCTATGGCGTTTGTATCATATAATTGTTTTTAATTATTAAATGTGATATGCTATATAGTAATGAGGCTATGAAAGTCACAGTTTTTTTCAAATAGAATTTAATACATCTCATTAAAGCACTTTTTACTGCATTTCGCGCATTTTTTTCACGAGTATTTCTTGTATAAACATCTTTACTTTGATAAAACGGTAAAAACTCTAAGCACAAAATCTATGAACTTAATTTTGTGTAAAAATAAAGTAAAATTAAATAAGATTGATAGTACGTGATGCTTTGAAATAAATAAAGTAAAATTAAACAAGATCTGATAATTTTTTAAAAATTTAATGAACATTTTCAGGCGGTTGTTTTCAAAAGTATAATAACATTACAAAACGATTATTTATTTGATTATGTCATCATTAAATTATTAACATTAAAGTGGATTATTTATTTTAGTAATTTACAAAATTCGGACCATAAAATTTTCTGAGTGTAATTAAGGTAAAAAAAAAAAGATAAAATAAAATCTAGAAGCACACAGATTTTATATTACGCCCAAAAGGAACCTCTTTTTAACGTTTTGTGTGTTACCTATATTTATTGAATATCATGTTCTTCTCCCGTAAACCACATATGAAACATCGCCCGTAACATTTGAAAACAGCATATCTTTAGAATTTCCGCACTGGAGATAAAAATGTTATTTTCCGTACAGTGTTGCCATTGCTTGCTTTAAAATCATTGAATTTGTTAATAAAAAAATCCGTTAAAGTTTTACAAAACATGAAATAGATAAAAAAACAAATTCGAAATTCGGCCGTCCAGATGCCCATGTTCGGGTGGAGGATAACATTATTCAAAATTTGATAGCTCTAGATACCGTCGTTTTTGTCACAGTGTGAGAAATATACATATATTCATGCAGATTCTTCATTATTTAATTTCTTTAAATATAATACAGGGCAATAATATTTGGTAAAAACAATTTGCAAGGAGGCACGGACAGTTATAGTGAAACAGCGCAAAATGTCGCGTCGAGCTAATAAATTAAATTAACCGAAATAAAAAAAAAATTATGCGGAACTAAAAATAAATTAAAAAAGTAATCACTGTAAAATATAAGCAAAATTAATTATTATATTATACAATTTTAATATTAGAATTAAATGTATAAAAATTAAGGAGTCAAAAGTGTTTAACACTATGATGTATTATGAAATATAATTGAAATAAAATTCCTTTATAGAAATTGTGCTATAATACTCATCTATAATTTAAAAAAGCAGCACAATTTAGAATTTTAAACAAAATTTTCAAAAATTCGTTTTTAAATATTTTAGTATTTTTTACTTATTTACACCAATAAAAAGCATAAAAATTGCTTGTTTAAAATTTTCTATTAGTTCAGATTAAAAATATTATTTTCTAAAGGAAGTAGTTACAAATTTCCTTACATCATAGGAAAAACTAAAAAAATATCCAGCTCTGAAAGCATGCAATAGCTCTATAATTATTTGGAACGCTAATTATGCTTGATAAATATGCTAAATATTTAAAAATCAATCTCAGTTTCAAAAATAAAAATATGAAGAAATTCTTATTTGTGAAATGAGGCGCTACAACCAGATTTTCTCGACAATTATACACGCTGCAATAGGCAACCACTGTGAAATTTCTGCAAGTCGTCCCTACTCCTCCGGATGTAATCAAGGTGACAGCCCGGAACGCGTCAGACGAGGGAGAAAACCCGTTTGGGTTAGTCTATTTCTTATAAGGTTCATGAAGTAATATATATTACGTAAAGTATGAGCACACAAGAAAATCACACTTATTAAAAATGTTTCTAATAAAAATCACATTCATATCAATGTACATTAAAAGCATTGGACGATTTAAAATGCATTAGAACAAAACTTCAGCAAACCAGTTTAAGCTACGAGTACTGTTCCAAAAAGAATAATTAAGTCGCTATTATTATATTTACTATTAAATTGGTTTGTGTTTTATAAACCCCTATCAAGAATACGCTTATTATAACTTATTAAAATAGACAATTGATTTTCTAATTTTTATCTGACTTATTGCTTAAGTAATGTGATTCTTTATATGCAATTGCATGTAATTCAGGTTAACTGAATGCAGTACTATTCGGTTCGAGCGAATTAATTGAAAGTTTTTAACTTGCCGGTTTTATGCATCTACATAATCATAAGTAAATTTATTTAAATACTACAAATATTTTGAAATGCTATTTTTTAATTGAATTCACAAGCATTTTGCATATTTCTGAGCATTTAGTTTGAAATCTCAAGGGTATTTTATGAAAATGTTATCTGTTTAAACATAGTATTGGGAAATTTTTACACGCTGCTTATTTATTTAGTGAAGAATGTTCGCGTCATTTTGTCGTATGTAAACACTTTCTTGGCGATAAAACGTAGAGGTCTAAAAAGAAGAAGAGCAACCCTCTTAAACTCCTACTGAGAGTTGTCATTTAGAGATCTCCAGGGTTCCAGAAATAAGGGGGGATGGGAGACATCTGCACGGCCGCTTTAAGGCGGTCATAACGCTTTTGAGGTCTTCACCATTGACCGCCTAGAACCGTCAGTAACGCTTTCGAACACTTTTCCAGTGACCGGCTAGAAGCGTCGGTAACACTTTCGAGGTAGGCCGTCTTGACCGCCTAAACCCGGTCATAACGCTCAGAGGGTTAATCACTTTTTCTTCAGGCAGAAGAAATGTATGGGCTTTAAGATGTGTTTCTTCTATGATTTTGCGAATAAAGCGGTGAGAGTCAGCATCTGGGGGTTCAATTTCCTTTAAGAGTGCCCATTATCTTTCTTCCAGTTTGATTACTTAAATTTGCAAGAAATTTGTCAGCTTTAACAATATTATCCACTATTATGGGTGGAACTCCATTTTTCTGAGTTTTATTTTCAGAGAATTTTTTTGGGTAGTTTTTGGAATAGTGGCACGTATAGATGGTTGACTAGAAGTGGGTTGGTGGTCTTCTTCAGTATCATCTAAGTTCATTGAGTCATTATCGGTTTGGAGAAGCTGAAATTTATTATTAGTTTTAAGATTTGGTTCATCATTTTCGCTCTCAGAATCTGAAGACTTTCTTAGTTGATGTTTCCGTTGTTTACGGAATCCACCTCCAGTTTGATGAGCTTCTCAGTATTGTTTCAAGTCGTTTATTTGTTTCTGTAAAAGTTCATTAGAACTTTTGAGTTCGTTGATAGTTGTAGTAGCTTGAGCATTTTCTTATTCTCGTAATTGGTTGATGGCTTTTGCAAGTAGCAGATGTAGTTCTTTGATTGTTTCGGGTGGAGATCCAACATTTGTTTGACTTAAGGCATTTTCAAAGTCGAGTACAACTTGCCTTGTGGAGTTAGCATTATTCGATAAAGTTATCTTGTGACTGAGGATGTGAATAAACTGAGGATCTGCTAAGGATTTCGTGTAGTCATGATCAGAAGTTTCATGTGAGTGTGCTGAATCCTCCATGTTCGTTGTATGCGCAAGCGCGGGGTCTAACTGCAATTTCGACCTGACATCAGCACAAGATGTCATGCGCAAGAAGAAAAGAGTAAAAGAAGTTGCAATCTACTCTACTAGAAGACTCGAAACGTCTCAGTAGCCTCGCAACTGAATTTCTCGCTAGACCTCTGGCCGCAGTTGACGCCGCGACTTGGAGAGAACAAACGAGTTATAAGAGAAAGAGATCCAACGAGTTTACTTGCCGAGAAGCAGGGACAGCAGCTGTAATCCAAAACGAGTAGAACGGCAGGTGTGATGCTGGAAGGTAGGTGTGATCCACAAGGGAGAAGCGACGCAGACGAAAATTCGAGCGGGAGCAACAGGCAAGATGAAAAACAACCTTCTCGTATGACGGCACAAGCTCGAATGTTGACGGAAGTAATTATCATGTGAGGAATAGGTGCTAGGGAGAAAAGGAAAATACATGGGGAGAAACGGGATTAAGATGTGTTTATATTTGTTTGATATCTGATTGCTAATTTAGTTCTGTTATATATTTCTAAATTAGCATTAAAAGTCGAGTAATGTGCGTCTATTGCAAAAACGCAGGGCAATTACTTTTCGATCCAATTTTATATATATATTAATATATCATATTCCTGCTCATATGATCTACATATGTATCAGATAACTAGCTACTTGGACACTTATTTCTGGATGTGTATTATTTTACAACTTTTTCTGCTTTGAAAACCCAAGTATTGAAACATTATATGTATGCTTGTGAAAATATTATTTCAGATATTCTCGTATAACTAACTATACTATAATCTCATATTATTCAGTTCTCATATAACTACGATAGAATTTAGAATTTCAATTTTAGAAAATATCAATGTTGCCAAAATATTAAAACTTAAAATAATGCTCTATAAACAAATACTATCACATCTTTCAAGCATTGGAGACTCTTGATATAACTATTAAAAATACAGTAAAAGGACTAGACATCACATTGTAAATTGGTGGCTCATTATTAGCCAAAAGATAGGGCACTGCTGAAATGGGCAGTCAAAAATGTATTTTTCTACTAGGTGTTATTTATGGCTTATAGACCAGTTCGAACCAGTGCTTTCTTTCTCCCTAAGGACACAATCTCATGATAAATGGGTCAAAACTTAAATAAGCCAACATTTTAGCATATAGAAATTTGGCAACTTGTTTAAATCGCTGTTTGTTGAAGAGAAATCTGGCAATATTAACTCCACGTACTTTTTATGAATGTTTATATTTTGATCAAACTTTTGAGTGACCACTTTTATTATTCTTAATTCTGCCTTGGATACTGGTATTTTATTCCCCTATTTTCGGCAAGTATCTTTTCTTATCCCAAGTTATGCATTTGAAGCATTCAAGCGCCAAATATGTTATTTTATCATTTATAAATGGTCAAATTAAGTATAAAGATGAAATGATCACCCCACTGAAATAGTGAGTTAGGGTTATTCTCTTTCTGGATGAAAGTACGTAATGCATGTCGTTAGAAACTTTTTCTGTTACTTGCGTTTATGCTGTAAATGCGTATGAGGTTAAAGTAAAAAATAAAATTTAAAAAGAATTAAAAACTCAGTGTCTTTAAACTAAACAAAATTCACAAATTTTATAATTTTTAAATCATCTCAAAGTCAAATCTCAGAAAATTTCAAATCATCAATTTCATATCATCTCAATGTAGTTTAGTGTGCGAATTAGAATTATTATTTGCTTATTAAATCTGGTTTTTTCAACCTTAGAGAGTATTTTGAAGTCAGCTTTATGAAAAGATATGCGCAAATATTCTCAACTAATAAGAGTTATTTAAATTAAGAGCAATATTATAGAGAGGTCATTGTGGGCAAATGGCCTAAAATAATGAAATTCTACTTTGTTGGTTTTAAATATTACGGTGTTTGTCTGGAACTCAACTGTTGTAATATTCCAATTCTGCAGAAGAAAAAGCGATGCAATAGTATTTATTTTCAGAGGTCATATGAAGTGTTAGAGGAGTTGTATTCATTTTGTACATTATATTTCTTTCTGTCGTTTTTTTTTTCCTTTTCACCAAAAATTCGGCATCCATGTACACGTCGACCTATTTTCACTTAAAAAAAAAAAAAAAAAAAATCCCAGAATTGCACAAAAATAGCATTACGCACTCCCTTGACTTTATCCATGTACACATCAACCTATTTTCACATAAAAAAACACCAGAGAATTGCACGAACTAGGCTTTGAGCACTCCTTTTGTCCATGTACACATTAAACTATATTCACTTTAAAAGTCAAAGGAGCAGCCAACAAAAAAATATATAATCTTAATAAACTACATTTTAAATCAAACAATGGAATAATATAAAAAAGGAAATTTATCTTTCCACTTTTTTTATTTACGAATTAACACGTCTTCAGTCAAACAAAATTCCGTAACAGCATTCAAAAACCTCCTAAAATTATCTGAGCTAGAGTCTGTAAACTGATGCCGGCACATAAATTCACAAAATAAGAGTGGTTGATCTTTGGATTATGGTAACTTGGCGAAAATTTGGCGACAGCAACCCTCTATATTTTTTTCGCCGCCATTTTGTCTTCACGAAGTAAAGACATGTTTCTTTTCTTTTTATTTACTGAACACTTTTTCCAACAATCTACTATCCGAATTACACTTATGCTAGAAATTTTATGTAACAAAACTGCTTAATCATGACAAATATTAACTGCAAAATTGGGAAAAAGTGCACAATCGCAAACTCCTTGCGCGTTTTTCAGAATAGCACATACACATAAACCATTTACACGTCGACTTATTTTTACTTAAAAAAAATTCCAGAATTGCTCAAAAATGGCATTGCACACACTCTTAACTTTATACATCTACACTGCTATTTTCTCATAAATTACAAAAATTTGCCCGAAAATGCAAAAAAAATTCTGTGAATCTTTAAACTCGGTAAAAAGCACATATATGAAATTACCTGATTTACTGAAAAATTACCCGAAAAAGTATATACCCTTTCCAAGGATGAACATTTCTACGTATAAAATAAATTAAAATATCCAAAAACTTTTACCTCTAAATTACCTATTATATTATAAATGTCAACAACGAATTCATACCGCAAACATTACAAATGGTTACAAATACTTAGTGTCAAATATTTAAATTACTTCCATGCACGTTTACTTCAACTGAAACATATACCAAATTCCTACAAACATAAAATTCACAAAATAACTATCATTTAATTAAAATATCACTAAACCATGTACACAGTGACTTATTTTTACTTAAAAAAAATCCCAGAATTGCACAAAAATGGCATTGCGCACACTCTTCACTATATCCATGTACACTGCTTTTTTCTCATAAATTAGAAAAATTTCACGAAAATGCATGAAAATACTCAAACGTATTCCAAAATACTACAAACATATAACTCACAAAATCATGATCATTAAATTAAAATATAATTAAATTAAAAAACACTACTTTAAATAAGTTTATACATTAAATTAATAAAAATTAGATTACAATCCTAATTACTTTAAACTAAATCATTGCTAATAACAATTTTCCAATAATATCATATTAATTTATTTACTCCTTACATTTAGAACAATGCATAAAAATAATATCCTCAAATGATTAAAAATACTAACTTACCTAATCTTCAGAATCTTCATTACGTGGCACGCACACTTCCACTATTTCACACAACACACAATGAAGCTTAATACAAAATAATATAGTACTACAGTTTTCCAAATTCCCCTTTTTTCCAATTAAAGAACTGTAATTCATCCATTAATGTCACATGACATATCTCATGATCTCTCATTTCCCTCATACAAAATAATACATAATCGGAACTAAGTACTTCTCACATTATTACCAAAGTCCTAGGTAGTAACCTTTATCGCCTCCAAAATGTCGCCAAACTACCAGTTACCATATTCCAAAGATCAGCCATAAGAGTAAAAAATATTCTCCGTAGCAACGTTTCTACAAACAGTACACCTGATAATGACTACTAAGTAAACCTTTATTTACACACCAGTCAAGTAATGCTCTTTTCCCCTTTCTTTCCAAATCATACAGAAACTTCAAATTAATCTTACCACATTCTGCCCTTTTTCCATCTAAACCACAAAATAAGCAATATACTTCCTAACCAACACACACACAAGCCCTTACGAATTTACTGCAATCATGCAACCAATTATGTCATAATAGGGTTTCTATAAAATTCAGCTATTCAGCCTATCATAAATGAAACAACAACTTCGCAATAATACAAGGGATACCTTTCTCTCTACTCTAATCTGAATTTTTTAAGCATGAAAATATTCTTTTTTTTTTTTTTCCGACAGAAATATGTCTGAGCAACCTGGTGAGGATAAGAAACCCGACCTCAGTAATATACCAAGAGGTGCAATTGGAATTAAAGGCTTACCTATCAGCCGCAATACTAGGTGAGCATTGAGAAACTAAAAATATTCTAATATTTTTTTGTATTTTTTTGCCTTATAGTATTTTGTTTTATTGTACTTACAGAGGCTGTTCACACATTTTTTAGACGATGTATATTGTATTCACAAAACTAAATTACATAAAATTCTTATGTTTTAAATGTTCTATTTGACTTCCCTTATTTTTAACTATCTTTCAACATCGCAATTTCCAGGATAATAATGCCTTTTGAAGTGGCAGAAGAGGTATTCTATCCCATTCCTCCCGAACAGCTTTCCAGAGTCCTGTTAGGATTTTGGGACAACGTTTGGATAATGCAGTTTTTAAAAGTCCGAAAGCACAAAAATTCATAGGTGACACATCGGGAGATTTAGTAGGGACATCAGTGAAGGGTATGGCCTTGATATCAGTTTTTGTTCCATTTCGTTTAGGAAATTTACAGTGGATTTTGATGTGTGACTGCTAGCTTTGTCCTGATGGAGTCTCACAGATTGATGGCACTGTGGGTAAAGCGAGGGTATTTCATTCAGAAAAATTGGCGATAAAATATGTTACTGATAGTATTTGGAGTTAATCTTGACATTTTTTTGCACTCTCTTTATTTTTAACTTGCCATTATAAGAAAAACCAGCAACAATCATGAATCCCTTAGAAAAGCTTTCTTTCGATTCTTTGAACCATGTACTTAAATTTTTTTTCTCCCTTTTTCTGATAATAAATGGCTCCTTTTTTGTTACAGTCATTTAAATACACCCATGCTTCATCTATTGTGATAATTGTTTTCCATTTTTCTTTGGAAAAGTGTTTCTCATATAGAATTCTGAGCGATATGCTTTGGAAGAAGACGATGCACATTGCATTTTTTCGCTTTCTTAAGATTTAAATCAACGTTTATCATTTTGTTTACAGTGGACACCAAGCATTTTAATAATTTTGCAACTGCCCCTTGACTAAGGGGATTTTCTTGTCACGTTAAACAACGTAAGCTTTGCAATAGTCGAAGATGTCCGTTTTTCCTTGGATAATTGTTTGGAATTTTCGTCCCACTTGAGGCTCCAATTTGACATTTTTTTTCCTTTCATGTTGATTATATTACCTATCGACGCTTTAAATATCACAAAACCATGACTCTCACATCGCTTTTGGATAACGGAGTATGCATATTTCTCTTCGGAAAGAGCGTAAGTGTAGCCTTCGAACCACTGCTTTGTTAAATTCGCCATTTTGAATAAAAACAAAACTTCCAAGCCACAGACGATAATTTTGACTTTTAAAAACATAGTACAGTTGCAATTACTTCTTTTGCATTAAATGATTTTTTATTACCGCTTACAAAAATCGTCTAAAAAATGTGCGAACAGCCTCTGTAATTAGGCTTAAAGTATAATTATATAATTAAATTGTATCAATAAATATACATAATGAAAATAGTAGTTGATTGTTTTCTCTAATTCAGCAAGAAAATTTGATCTTAATGTATGGTCTTTTGTGCTTATAGCTTTTTTCTGTTAATCTAAACTTTTCACGTCATTTGCTAGATATAAGTATGATATAAAGTCCAAAATCTGGACATCCAATAAGCGAAATAATCTCCAGACCGGCAGATTTTTTTAAATTTTTTTTTTTTAACTCTAGGAAATAGTAAAAATAGAGCAGGTGTGTCACAAAACTGATTTTTCTCCTGGCTAGCTCAGATTGTCACTGCTGGCTAAGGAATTGCACAGTGGCCAATGATAATGCATTAAATGGGTATACTTAAATACCTGCATTAAAACTGCCATGCAGTTGCTAATTCGTAGTAGCTATTTTCAATTGTTTCAGTTGATCACATGAAGGGGTCTGAGAGGTTGAAAATTCCTCAGGTAGTGTGCTAAGAGAATTTAGAAAAAAGGAGCAATTTTGCCTCAAGAATGTCACTACTTCATTAAAAGGTTATCTAGTCGGCACAAGAGTAAGTTCTGCTAGAGACGGAATAGGCAACCTGGGTTCAGAGGACATGGCTTCTGGAAAGAACACTGAACACATGATCTTGAGAAACAATCAGGAGCAGTGTTTAATAAGCAGCAGCATGAAACTGAGGAAAGTATATAAGCCTATAAGATGATGAGTCTAACTTTGTGGGTTAAGTCCACTATTAAAATAATTACTTTTATGTTTTCAACATATAGAAGGTCATCAGATGGCATTGCTTAAGAACTTTGCATTTTATTTTCTCTTTCTAAGGACTTAGGGTATTGATTGGGTGAATCTGCAGGGCGATCTAAATCTGTAATAATACAGGGCGAATCTGAACAAATGGGCAGAACTTTAGGGGTAGCAGCTAGGTGGCGTTGTAAATGGTATGAAAGTGCCGGTCCTCGCACTTAGTGGCATTTTCTACTGTGGATGGCCAAGAGGTTGGCTTCTTACACAAAGCATGAAATGGCCGATATGCAATTCATGTATGGTGCAGTGGACGGGAGTCCAATTCAATCATAGAGACTTTACCAGGACCAATTTCTAATGAGGCGAGCTCCAGATCGGAAAACGTTCAAGCATTTGAATTGGCAGCCATGTGAAATGGGATCCTTCACTGCAGCCAAGCAAGAGGCAGAGCATGTAAGGAGCGTCAGGACACTGCAACTTGAAGGAGACATTCTCCGTAGGATGAAAGATCAACCGGGATGTAGCACGCGAGCAGTTTTCTGTGCTGTAAATGTGTCCCAAATGATGGTTTGTCATATGCTGCAGGAGGAAGGAATGCACCCCTATCATACACAGAAGATACAAGCATTGTTACCAGCAACATGTCGATTTTGCACGTTGGTCTGGATATCAGTACACATGTTCTGTTCATGTACAAGTGCACTTTTATCTATGAGGATGTTTTTAATACCCACAAATTACACACATGAGCTTCTGTGAACCTGCATGCCACATGTCGTCATTCGTTCCAATGGCAGTTCTCCATAAATGTTTGGGCAGGATCCTCCGTGATCATTTGATTGACCCATAACTCCTGCCACATCATCTGGATGGTGAATAGTATCACACATTTGTACAAGAGGTGCTGCATCCTATTCCAATACTCCCCATCAAGTCGAGAATGTGGTTCCAGCAAGATGGTGCACCTGCACACTTCAGCTGAGATGTATGGAATACTTTAGATGCAAAGTTCCGTGGGCAGTGAATTGGTCAAGGTGATCTCATAGCTTGGCCAGCAAGATCACCAAATCTCTCGTATTTGGACTTTTCCTGTGGGGCTATATGAAAAGCCTAATCTACGAGTGCTCCGTTGAAACTGATGTGGATCTAGTCGCCAGGATCGCCATTATTGGGTGGCGATAAATAAAGCAAGTTTCACCATCCACCTTTCGGATGGCAGGGTCTGAGTTTGGCATCTGCTTGGAGAATGTCTCCTACCAGAATATGTTATGCCATGGTAAAGTTCAGTAGAGGTGGAATTATGATCCAAGGGTGTTTCTTCTGATATGGGCTGGGACTCTTGGTCCAAATTCATAGAATGGCAGCATGCTTCCTATGTTGTAGCAGTTTTACAAGTTGGACCCATGTTACTTTCAGGACAACAATACCAGCTGTAATATTGCGAGGTCCTCCGTGGATTGATATGGTGACTATGGGGTTGACTGAAAGGACTGGCATGCCCAGAGCCCAGAACTGAACCGTATTGATAACTTCCGGAACAAGTTAGATCCTCAAATTAAGGTGTGCAACAATCGTCGAACATTGGTGAAGGAAATTGCATGTCTGCTCCAAGTTGAGTAGAAGAAAATACCAGTAGTTATCACACAAGCATTTGTGGAAGGCATGCCGTGAAGGGTTGAGGCTGTAATTACTGCTCGTAGAGGCTCTAACAACTACTGGATATGAATACATTTTGTTTTTCTTTTCTGTCACAGGTGTCCAAATACTTATTGGCAGATAGTGTAGTGAAAGAAATTTTTTAAACAGTTCTATATTAGCTCTGAACATTACATATGTTAACATATTTTCTTTTTTCAAAAAAATGGTTGGTACTTTCTGATTATCCACAAAGTTGGCATCTTTTTGGCATATAAGTTTTTGCCAAACCAATATGTGAAAGGCAACAGCTATTTCGAAAATGACAGTGCATTAAGTATTCCATAAAAGAGCATTGAACCAATAAAATTGAAAAAAGCAATAAACATCCATAATAAGATATTTACCTTTTTTTAAAAAGAATCCTTATTTTATTATTTTTTTTAATTAAGGAATGGAATTAGGAAATTAGTTTAAAGTAATTTTAATATTTTAATTTAATGTGTTTTTATACTACACTGGTTGTCATAAATTAAAGAAAAATCACAAAAATAACGATAACTCCCTCAAAAATAAGCCAAACCATGTAAAATTTGAATATGTTGCCAATTAAAAAATGCTGAGTAAAACTGCAATATGTAAATTAGTGGCACTGCTTTCGGAATATGTCATCTGCGAGGAGCATAAAAGTCCATGTTTGAGAGCAAGTCCACATATTTCACTGTGACAGTGACATCAGAAATCCGAGATAGCCAATTCGTAACAATGACCTCCAGGCATCATTTGCCTGCAGAACTACGATGGAGAGCCATTGGGAGACTGGAGGCAGGACAAAGTCAAAGAGAAGTGGCCGGATGGCTAAATGTAAGTCCTTCTGTGGTTCATAGACTTTGGAGGCAATTTCAAACCACAGATTCGGCATCTAGGAGGTTCAGCCTAGGACGGCCAACTGCAACGGCGAGCGCCGATGACCGATATTTGACATTATGTGAATGCAGGAATAGAACTGCTACTCCGACTCTTCTTAGATCCTCCCTTGCTGCAGCCACCGGAAGGTTCGCGTCAACATCAACTGTGCGTAGAAGGCTTCACGAAGGTGGTCTGTATGTGAGGCAACCAACCATTTGAGTGCCGCTCACGTCACGCCATAGGAGAGACTGTTTTCAGTGGGCAACTGCAACGACGAGCGCCGATGACCGATATTTGACATTATGTGCATGCAGGAATAGAACCACTACTCCGACTCTTCTTAGATCCTCCCTTGCTGCAGCCACCGGAAGGTTCGCGTCAACGTCAACTGTGCGTAGAAGGCTTCACGAAGGTGGTCTGTATGCGAGGCAACCAGCCATTTGAGTGTCGCTCACGTCACGCCATAGGAGAGACCGTTTTCAGTGGGCACGACAACATGTCCACTGGACACCTGATCAATGGAGGGCGGTTCTCTTTATGGATGAGTCCAGGTTTAGTCTAGAAAGCGCTAGTAGGCGTTATTTGATATGAAGAAAACCTAGAACCCATTATCCTCTGTCAAACATCCGTGAAAGAGATGCATACGGAAGGGGCAGTGTCTATGTTTGGGGTGGCATCTCTTTGGGTGGACGCACAGACCTCCATGTCTTTCTAAGGGGAACTGTGAATACTCAGATTTATAGAGATGACATCCTTGATGTTTATGTGTGTCCATATGCCAGGGCAATAGGTGATGCTTTCCTGTTACAGGACAACAACGCAAGACCACACAGGGCTCGCATCATAGATAATTATCTTCAACAGGAAACAATTATGCGCATGGAGTGGCTGAATCCTATCGAGCACGTTTGGGATGCTTTAGGGAGACTTCTAGCTGCTCTCAATCTGCCTCCTCAGACCCTTGTCATGCTTGCAATTGCTTTGCGAGAGCAATGGCTCTCGTTTCCTATGGAACTGATAGACCACATAATTGAAAGCATCACATATCTCTGTATTACTTCTAGAGGGGATCATATTCCATATTGAAGGTACTTTTCCTATAGCAAACTGACACCTTTGATTTGCTCATTTTATACATGTGCTAATTTCTATATTACCATATTTGTCTGGTAATTATTTTTTATGTTATTTGATATCTTACTATGTGTTGTATATATTGTGGGTAAGTTTCATTAAATTCTACATGTAACTTTTTCAATAATCGTGATTTTTTCTTAATTTATGATAACCAGTGTATTTAAAGATAATTTCTTATATTTTTATTACTTTATTTCAGATTGCCATCAATTAGGAGCCCTAGAGATCTGATGCTAGGAGCTCAGCCTAAAAGGACTTTTGTACCAAATATTCCTGTCCGAAGAGAAAAGAAACCACTTGTGTAAGTGTGTAAGCAGTTAAATAATTCATACTGTTCATGAAAATTAGATAGTTGTAGGCATAGTAGTGTATTTGATTACACAAAGCACATGAGGCCATTTGCCTAAGGGAGATGCCATTGTGGAGAACTTTCTAAGAAAACTGGCTCTTATACTTGTGACACATGGGGAAAACCACAAAATTGCCCGTGCTGCCAACTTGTTTACCTAGATTCGAACCCCGGATCAAACTACTAGTGGTCAGTGACTTTACCACTTGTGGGCCAAATAATTGTAGGATGCATTTATTTAGCTTAATGAAGGGAAATAAAATAATGCAAATATGTTTTAAACTGTATACTTATAAGAAGAGATTTAATATTCTCTTCATTCTCATATGTAAGAATCAATTAATACAAAATATTAATGCAAAATTAAAATATTTTAATATGCTGAGTGCTGTTTAATAAAATATGCATTTAAATTATTTTTAGATATCTGTACTAAATATATGTTGGCAAGTTTATAATATCCACAATATAATAGTTTATAATATCCACAATGCTGCTTTTTTCGCTCTTTTTTCTCATAACATTGCCATTCATAATTTCCATCTTTTTATTTCTGCCCAAGTATAATGTCACAAGGTCAGTTCCTTCATCATTACTTTTCTGTTAATCAGGGTTATGTTATTTTGGGTTTGCATACATTTGGTATTCAGATATCCTGCTTTTATGATCGAAAATTGTATCAAGTGCCGTAATCTGTCAAACCCTGAATCTACTTATTTGAATGAAGATCAATTAATTAAATTTAATTAAAAAAACTCATCTGCATTGCTGATTATTCGCATGGAATAGTGACCAGTGTTAAGAAATTCAGGTATAAATAATGGAATTCATCTCTATGAATTAGCAGAACTTTGTAAAGCAAATATTAATCAGTGTTAGTTCTGCATCCACATTTACTTTGAAAAAAGGAGGGGCCAGAGAAATGCTTCTGATTAGCTTACACTGTTATATTGAATATGATATGCCATCAACATGTTTTAAAAATACAGTCATGCATGACAGTTAGTCATATATATTTAGCAAATATTGTGAAAATATTATTAATCTTTCATTATAGTTGCTTATATTTTTATAAATTGCTAGCTGTTTTTAAACTATTGACATGATTAATTTTTTCTTTTTCTTTTCTGTCAACAATGTACTGTGGTTCAGGGCTTTGGCAACACTCTCAGTTGTGAGGACTTCAAGCTTCAGAGAAGCCTCCATCTTACATAAATATTAATAAATATGCTGATTTTGCCTCTGAAACAGTACTTCTGTTCTTTAATTTTTTTTTTTTTAAATCTTACCTGCACTGAAATTCCAATTAAAAAATAACAATGTAATAAAATTAGAAGAGAATAATGCATTGCTATATTTGTGGTTCAATTGGTAATATGATTAAAAAACTGATAACAAAAGTCTTTTGTTTGGCAGAATGCTTAGTATTTTACCACTGTGTATGTTATTCTGTTGTTCCTTTACATATAATGGCATGAAAGTGGGGTCTCCAGACATGATTTTCACTGGTGTTGCCAAGATCCATGAGATCTCTAAAAATCCATCATTTGCTTCTGTAATGCCAGTGATAAAAGTGAAATGCCTCCAGGTTAGCCTATTCTGATAATGCAAACAAGGATCAAATAGTGAACTTACAGTTTCTATATTTGTTCTTCGAGTTATGCATATGCATCTCTTAAATGTCTGCTAGAACTTCATTTTGTAAATCAAGTGCTATATACGAGGGGATTTGATGATGCACACGAAATCAGTTTTCATAGGAAATGGTATGTATAGTTAGCAAATAAAAATATTGATTAATTAATCATGAAAAAGCACTTTGGGGGGGGGAGAAGACACCTAAACATTTTAAGTAATGTAAAATAATAATGTTAGTCTTATATTTCAGAAAAATTAGATTTGTTATTTATTTTTACATTTTATGGAAGCAGTATTTAGAATAGTGCATTAAAGTACAGTAGCTTCCAGAATTTAACCATGTGATAGAAATGTCGAGAACAACAACAACAACAACCAAAAAAAAAAAAAAAAAAAGTAAAGAAACGTTACACAATCATCTTCAAAGATATACAGCTGGGAGTAATATCCCATTGAAATTCCAGCCCATACCATGAGACTGCCTCTTCTGAATGTATGGTGTCTGATGATGTATGTCTCATTTTGATTTCATATGATCATCTATTTTGATTTCATATGTATTCGCCCTGATTCCGTATGTCCTATTCCTTCCAGACCTTTACATGCTTATCGTCCGATTCCTGGGCAAATTTGGACTCATGTGAACAAGAAGTTGTGCCAGTCTGAAGCAATCCAATTGAGATGTTGATGACACCACTTTAGTCTTGTCCTTCTGGATTGGGTACTTTAGTGGAACACAAACACTTGTTACTTAGGTGTACAGTTTTCTGCATGTTAAATGTTTGGTGCACAGTACTGCAATATATTGTCACACAAATTGATTCTGCAACCATCTATGTAACATTTGTGGAGGTCGCTTGTTGATTCTGAGGGGCTACTGTAGCAATATACTGATCATCAAAAAGGGTGATAACTGAGCACATTTCTCTGGACAACTGTTTGATTTTTGTTTGGAGTAATTTCCTCATCTGAGCAATTACTGGGTAATCAAAGTTAAAACAAAAGAGTAGTATCTTTGATTGACTATCCTGCTTCAGTGCAGTTGACAGCACACTAGCTCTTAATGTTTGCCATTCATCTTTTTTCAGTTATAGAAGCACGGATATTATAAAAAAATTGCCCTCTGATAAAACATTTCATATCAGTATTTAAATAAACCTAAGCACTTTAGAATACTAGCATCTGCAATGATTACATAATTATTATACTTTCAAACAGTATTGTGATTGGCTGTATCATATGACATTAGCATATTGCCATCAGCATCTGTAGCAGTTTTCAGCCACTGAACTACACTTTCAAAAACTGCTAATTGCATCATGTACTGAACTTTTGGAAGACAGTGTATGTTATTATTATAATTATTTAGGAGAATTTTAGATACTGAAAGTGTGGATTAATTTGTATCATTTATTGGAATAATGCTCAAATAAAATAAAAACATTTCTAGGGATATTGTTAGCAGGATTGAAGAATTAAGTGTTCTAGATCAGTTACCATAAAGAATATTTTTTTTCTTTTTTTTTCAAATTTAAGGTGCCTTTGAAAAATATCTTACTGAATTACTGCTTTGTCTATTATTGGACCTTTGGATATCTTGCACAGATTGCCAGGGTCAAGTAATTAATAATAATGTCAAGTAATTAATAAATGATAATGGAATTAATATGAAAGTTGGCAAGAATGGAATACAAATACATATTCAAGAAAATTAAGAGCCCATTACAAATATTGTTCTGTTTATTTAATGAATTTCATTATTTGTGATGCAGTTCAGTCTTCAGTAACTGCACTAAATTTCTTTAGTGTGGTATCAAAAATTTACATTTGTGAAATGCTGGAAAATTGTGACTAGTTGTGCAGTTGGTGCTGAAACAGCTATGTGAAATCTGATAGAAGGTGAGAACTGAAAATGTTAAGGCATTAAGTATAAATTTAAGAATGTAAAATTGCCTTAGGAGAATTGAAAGAAAATTCTAACAGGGACTTACTATCTGTTTCAGGAAGCTACATTATTTATTTGTTTTTATATGCCTTACTTTTGACACAATTAGCTGTCTTGCTTTCCAGTAGTTAGTGAAAATATTCAAACTGTTAAGTGCAAAGCATGTTTTTAAATGTTCTTTGTCAGTGCATTGGCCAGAATGACAAAGAGAACATATATGCAAATTCCTGAGTTATAATATAAAAGAGATGAACATTAATGCTACCGTGTCCAGTTAAAAGATGGAATGATGCTACAGCATTAGTATGATGAGAATTTTAGAAAGGTATCTAATGTGTTAAAAGAAATCACAATGTTTAAATTTTCTTTGTGCTTTTTGATCTGGTATAGTATTTTTGTTCATGTCAAGTTAATAAGGCAATTCAACAGGAAGGCATGTACTTAAATGCTACTGCAAAACTTAAAAATGCAAAGATAATTTAGAAGTTCCAGAAAATGGGAAAGCCATGGTAGAAGCAAAGCTATTGGTTCTATCATTAAGGGATCACTTCAGTGACTCTAGATGTAAAATTATAAATTGCAGTTTTCTTATGAAAACATGTATTAGCCTATTTTAGTGGAAGAAAATTGATAACATTTAAACTTTTTCTTTAATGTAACGGACATTGCTGTTAAGTTGAGTGAAAGATTACTGAGGGAAAACAAGTTATCAAAAAGATATTAAAAGAGAAAGATTTGAACAATTAAGTCATTATTCTATTGAGTTCTGTGTTACTCCTGACATTAAGAAGCTTAAGGAAGGTCTGAATAGCAATTGTAAGAAGCTTGAAAATCTTCTAAGTTTTCTGAAACAAAAGTCAGTTTATTTAAGTGTGACAGATCTTTTTGCAGAATTAGAAATTGTATTCCCTGTATTTCCACAAACTGCCAGAAGTTGTCTAAGAACACTCCAGTGTACATATAAAAATAAGTTGGAAGATATTTTCTCAAATGTATCAGTTGCACTGAGAATTTATTTGGTGCAAGCCTGTACTTTGTATCATATTTAATGAGCATAATATAGGTTTTCAAAGCTAAAACTAAAAATGGATTATTTACTGTCTTCGGTGAGAGAAGAATGCTTAAGAAGTCTGCTTTAGTAACAGTAGAAAGGCAGGTTGCTCAGAATTGGTCATTAACAACTTAATTATAATATTTACTCCTGTAAAAGGAAGATATGGAAAATTTTATCTTCTGTAGAAAAATAATTATCTAAGGGGGAAAGTATTTAAAAATGAAAAGAAAGTATTATGTGATTTAATGTAAAAAAAAAAAAAAAAAAAAAAAAAAAGGCTGAGTACAAAAGACAAAATTTGTGACAAGAGATAAAAGAAAATTTTGAAATATTTATAGCTTTTGTGTTAGTATATGGCATAGTATTACAAAATTAAGAAAGGTCTAGATGAACTGTGCTTCAAAATATGGTATTTTGGGATAAACTAATTTTTTCATATGTTTTAAAATTCTACATGTTGAAATTGCTCAATGCATTGTAATTTTGAATTTAATGAAAATATGCTAAGTTTTTCAGATTTGTTTTAGTAAAGATAATGTGAAATTTGCTAATAATACAAATGTTACATTAGAGTTTTTAAAATATATTTGTATTCTGTTTGGCTACGAACTATATTATTTTGAAAATTATTATTATACAAAAAATGTTACAAAAATTGCTGGTGTAATTGCTGGTACTCATGTAATAGCTTGCCAGGCCACAGAAATTATTATATTAAAGGAGATGATATTTAGGGGCCCACATGTCCCACCCCCGATTTTCAGTGGAATCCAGTCTTGAAGACTACTTAGAAACACACTGAAATAATTTTTAGTTACTTTACAAATAAGCTTTTAAATAGTTAGTTTCATAATGTACATTATAAAATTAATAATTAGTTAGTTTCATAATGTACATTATAAAATTATTAATTTAAAAATTACTAACATGCTTTTTCCTTATTTTCTCAACTCATAATCCAGATAACTTTACAGAATACAAATCTTCAAGATATCCCATCATTCACTATAGGAAGATTTCGTGGCAGTAAATGCAAATGATTTCCAAACATATTTAATTGAAGACACGATGCAATGGTGTGAATGCTTTTCTGTCTGTGTATACATTGCAATATATGGTATTCCAATCATTGGGAGAAAAACAGAAAGGTTTTTCTCCCAATGATGGAATGCTTATGCCATTGAACTAATAGAAATGACTTTAATGTACATAGCAAAACATCTCAAGACATTCTTTTTTTCCCCTCACAATTGCTATTTATTTAAGTAGTTTTTGAATAGTAGTGCTTATTGATACTAAATTAGAGAAATCACCTTTTATTAAACCCTTCTTTTTAAATTTATTAAGTGATGTAATTTTTTATCTACAGTAAGACCCCACTTAACGCTGTTTCGTTTAGCGCTGTTTCGGTTTAGCGCTCTTTTATTTCAACCCGGGGATAGAAATGACTTTAATGTACATAGCAAAACATCTCAAGACATTCTTTTTTTCCCCTCACAATCGCTATTTATTTAAGTAGTTTTTGAATAGTAGTGCTTATTGATACTAAATTAGAGAAATTACCTTTTATTAAACCCTTCTTTTTAAATTTATTAAGTGATGTAATTTTTTATCTACAGTAAGACCCCGCTTAACGCTGTTTCGGTTTAGCGCTCTTTTATTTCAACCCGGGGATTCCACGAAATCGCTCGCAGCATACGGGGATTCCCCGAAATATTATGCAGCGATAGGTTTCAAATACATATCCAAAAGAGTATACTTGTATTTCTTGTTTGGTGCGTTATTGTACAGACATATTTTGAAGGGGTAAATGTGAAAGATGTCGAAGAAATAATTCAAGAAGCAGCGGCTAGTCTTTCTAATGATGAGCTCAAGGAATTAACTGAACAAGAAGAAAACAAAAATGTTGACAGCAGTGATTCAGAAGAAGAGCAAAAAGAACTTTCGATGGCGTTTGTAAAAAGGAGTTTGTCTACCATAACTGAAATAATGGATCAATTCATTGAAAATGATCCGAATTTTGACAGGAGCTCAAAAGTAAGGCGTGGTGTTAGAGATGCTCTATCCGTTTATGAAGAAATTTTAAGAGAACAACGCAAAAGAAAAAGGCAAACAACATTAGATGCTTTTGTCACAAAAAGGCAGAACACTGAAAACACGGAAAGCTAACTAAATATGACTGACTTAGAATTTTATTTGTTTTTTTTAAGAATATTCGTTTTGTTATTTATATTTTGTTTTTATTTTTGCAAGAAATAATAATGTGGTATTAATTTGGGCTTTAAGAAATAAATGTTTGGTTTTATTTTTATTAAAAAAACATACTTTTTAAATTTAATACCTAACCAATTTCCTAGCCATCTTCCCCTAACCCCAATATTTACATGTAAAGATAGCCTCGTTTAGCGCTGTTTCGCATTACGCTCTACTTTGATGGAACGTATCCCCCGCGTTAAGCGGGGTCTTACTGTACTTGTGTTTGAAAACAAAATTAACTGCCTTTTACATATTTTCTTATGTGGGGCTTTATGGTAATGCAATAATAAAAGGGTACATTCTTTCTTTATTATGACAGATACTTTATGTCTTACATTTTAGTACCGATAAAGATACTGCTGCAAAACCTGAAGATATTCAAAAACCAAAAATAAAGCATCTACCTGCTCAAAATGACAGAGGTAGAGGCCGAGGAAGAGGCAGAGGACAAATCATACAGACACAGGGCTCTGTATTTGGAGAGGGTCTTTCAATGGATATTGCACGAAAAGGTATTTGCTGTAATCTAAAATGTGTGTTATTGGCAAAATAATATTTTCTGTGGTGACACTGCTTAGAAGTAAAATATACATATTTGAATGCTTGAAATATTTTGTGATATTAATTGGTTTATAATTCATGTGATGAGGAATTAAAATTACATTGATAGGGAGAGGATACTTATGTATTAGCATGACTGCCTTAGCAGTTGCCAGCTAAATTTTCATAATGTTCCAAACTCTAGCCGTTATGACAATTTTTCACTTTTAACATTTCAGCAGCATTGGCATTTTCATGTCTTTCTTTTCATAGTACAAATATCAGCAGTTTTTATCAATAATATTTTTGTCTTGAAACAATTTTAAAATATGCACTTGTGGGATTTGCCTGTGATGGAAGAATTATGGTAAAATTTATAGAGGAATGTAGTATATTTTCACATAATTGTTAAAAGAAGCAGTTGTTTTGAATCTATTCTATTAGCAATCACTATGAAATTTGTGCTGGAAGAAAAGAAACAAATTCCCATTCAATAAGTAGAATTATTGATTGATTTTCAGATCAGATCCACTATTAAAATTTAACTGTGTGTATGCAGTAAATAACTTTTTTTGCAATTACAGCTCATTCCTCCCCCCCCTCCCCCTGTAAAAAAAAGTATTTGATGTTCATATATCTTTTACCTGTAGGTTATTTGCTTATAATTCGTGATGGCTGAAGAAATGAGTCTGGGAAAAATTTACTTTCAAAACAATTATCTATTAGTCTGATTTGTTACAAATGTTATTTGAATTCTGGAATTACCAATAAGTGTTATACTTTTTTTTTTTTTTTTTAATCTACTGTCAAACAATTTGTAAATGCTTATACATATGTATTCTTTTACTGAATTGTATGTGTGTATAGCTGATTATGGCAGATTATTATAATAATATTTACATTTTCTTCCATAATTAAAGGCACTATATGGAGTTTACCCTTTTACCTCCATAGTAGGTGGGCACTCATCAAAAGCTTCCTAAAGAGGATTCCCAATCCATGGGAAGAGAACTTTTTAATTGAACTTTCTCTTAAATACCACTCTGCTGAACTGCCTTTCCAGAGTCTCCACTTCCAGAGTATGGAGACCATGAAGGCTGTTGGAGCACATTAAAGCCATTCATCTGGCCACTGTACGCTAGCAACTTGGAAGACATATGTCATTATTTTCCAGGATAGCATAGCGCAGGCTGCTTTTTTGGATAGTGCAAACTGGGTCTATATATTTTATGCCCCCTAGAGCTGAGACTCTCATAGTATAATACCAAGTCAATACATACAACCCTAGGGGGATGCCAGAGTATGGAAAAGCCATCGTGTAAGGGAATTCCATTAGGAAAATTAGCTCACATTTACAAATCATATGGGAAAAACCATAAAAATGCTTATGCAGTCAGCTCATGTCCCCAACTTAAAACCGTGATTGAATTACCAGTGTTCGGCAGTTTTATGCATTTTGTCATAGGCTACATATATTTGACTGTATATCTTTATCTAGTAATATATTATGATAAAAATAAACAGAATGTTTATTTGTACTAAGTTTTGGTAATCTTTGATAAAATTATCAAAAATATTGAAACTAAAATCTGCATAGAATAGTAATGCTTCCTGAAATTACAGATAAATTACCACGGGAGACTATTCCGAGGATAAGAGGACTTAGAGTGAAGCAGGAAAAGATGGAAGTTGATGTTTCTGACATCAGTGAAGGAATGAATAACATATTTACAGATAATGTAAATAGATGTTTAAATTATTATTATTATTCAAATTCAGTGCTTGAGCATGTAAATAAAATTTTTTTTATTATTTTAATTATTTTCAATTAAAAGTAATTTAATAAATAAAAGCTGCATAATTTACATAGTATTATTTTAGGATATTCTGCTTTACTTCATATGTTTTTAATATTTATATGTCTTATTTATTTTCAAAGTAAATGTGTCTAATAAAATTAACACTTAATGAAAATATTAGTTTTCACATGTCAGTTATATTTTAAGAAATTTTATTACAAAAATACTACCCCCCTTCCTGAGTTGATTTATTTTTTTTCCTTTTTATATGATCTATAAATTATATTACTTGTCTGAAGAATTAAAATAATATAATAATTTGCAGTGATTAAAATATTAAATATTTTCTGATTTTCAGCATCCCCACCAAAAACTTGCAAAAGGTAAAAGACATTTTCAAATTGGTGCCATACTAAGAATTCTATAACAGAACAATCAATAAATAAAAATAAAAAATCAAGAAGCATTGATAATAACACTCTTACCTTTTGCCAAAAATCCTTCTGTATTTTTTCTCACTGTTGTTCTCCTCATATACACAGCAATCTGTTTTCAGGGCAATTAACTACTTCCCTTCGTACTTTTCTACAATTTGAATGGAAGTAGAATGTACCTGCAGAGAAATCGATCCTGATAATCATCCAAGTTGACTATCGCTTAATTTAAGGACCATTCTGCTGAAATGAACAAGAAGCTGTACTGAAATCCCGTTAAACATGTAAAAGTTTGCAAGCACATCATCTACCATCCATGTTCTTAATAGATTTATGGGAAATTCTGGAAGACAATTCAACAGACCATACCTCTGTAACTTTTCCATAGAGTTGTTAGATCCACAACTCATATTATGGTAGTTGTAATCAATGCCAAAGGAGTGGTAACTTGTTATAATCGCATATCACTTAATCAGTGATACTTCAGTGTATATAACAGGATCTGGTGCTCATGTCCTTCCAAATAATGGGGGGGGGGATATATATGTATAAAGTGATGATTGAATTTAATAGTTATGAATATATTATGAATAAATTATTTAACATTAATTTACGTGTTGGCTCTAAATTCAAATCTTTAAATATTAATACTTGAAAAGAAATGTTTAATTTATGTTATAATTTCTATATTCACTGAATTTAAAAAGTGTATTTTCCCATTAACAGTTTATTGATGATGGAGATGATGACTTTGAAGATGCATTAAAACCTGTACTTTTTCCTCTGCAAAATTCTTTGAAAAATGAAGAGAAGAAGGAAATTAAAAAAGAGACGTTAAATTTTGAAAATGAAGACATTGCGAAAGGTATTATTTGTATTTTTCTTTTGCTTGTGGTATATTTTTAAAAATTCATATCCAAATTTAGTTTTAAGTTCTGCATTAATATCTGCTGCATATTAAAAATGTATTTCTCCTTTAGAAATGGGATATGATATCAAACAAGTTGCTAAATTTATAAAAAAGGAAAAGGATATTGAAGAAGAAGAAATAAAAGAACCTTATGTGCCTCAAAATCGTGTATCCGAATTTTTCACTAATGGTATGTAATAATATAGATATGAAAATTTAAGGTTTGAGAGTTATCGTGTAATTACTTTTGCCACTCATTATCGTGTAATTACTGTATAATAAAGTTGAGAAATTATTTTTCTTATTGAAATCAATATTTTAAAAAAATTATTATAAATTATGACACATTGGGAACGTTATGTTTCTCTAACCATTCCGAAATCTGTTTATCAATTTCACACTGCTCTGCAGTGGGGAAACGTTGTGGCACGCAATGAACTGGAAGTTGATCTGTCAGCACTATCCTTCTCTTCAGGGCAGATGTTTTTATTTTATTTGGCTTATAATTTCTTACTAAATGTAGTATTTCATCTCGATGTACTCCTTCTTTGATATGATTTAAATCAAATTCCTCATCATTATAAATATCATGAATACGCATCAAATAATTTTCTGGTTGCAATTTTCTAATTTCGACTATGCGTAATGTATGCTTTAAGTATGTGTGTGTTGAAAGAAATGTTTAATAAAGTAAACAAATAAATATTAAGCATTTTTTTTCTTTGTAAATTTTGATACTCTTTAGATCATAATTGCTCTTTATTTCATAAATTACGGTTTCATATTTTTAATTTTATAATTTCTGCATGCCATCTTACCGGATTTAAATTGATGATCTATAATCTGGAAAAACCCCTCGTCCGGAATCACCGAAGTCCCGACGAGTCCGGATTAAAGACTTTGTACTGTATATAGAAAGAATTTTAAAAATTCATACCCAATTGACTTTAAAATGGAATGAAATAGTACAAATCATAAATAGCTGTTGAAGAGTAACTGAAGTAGGAGGACATTATTATTTTATACATGAGAAGTTGTTTATCTTGTGTTATTTTACATTTGTTGTAAAATAATTTAAAAGCTTGAATCAGCTGCTACAGATATGAAGTAAAATGAAAAATAATTGAAATTTTGATATTTATAATTGTCATTAATAAAAATTCCATACTTAACTAACTCAGTTAATTATTTGCAACAGAAGATTTGGTACTTTCTGATTAGTGACACACCCAGTTTCAGCAGTTTATATAATAATTTTTTTACACATGACAGTAGCCATGCTATACATGCATGTACTGTGCATGTGTTTGAATATGTGTGTATTTATATGCTTTATATTTAAATTATAATTTTGCTGATCAGCTCCTCTCCCTGAGTTTTTTTTTTTTTTTTTTGGTTAGAACAGATCATAATGAGGCAAGGGAGTTTGTAGAATGCTTGTTTATATTATTATTTACAAATAGGACAGTACCTACAGTAAGCCAATAAAATAGCAAACAAATACTATTTGTCACTTCAATAAAGCCACGAGTGAATCGGTGACTTTTCAAGGGGTGAAGATTTATTTTATTTTACAAGATTCGGCTATTAATTTCCAGGACTCGTGGAATAACTCAGAAGAAAAAAAGGTTAAACACATAGCCATTTAATATGATTCAAAGTAATAACCATCAGACGTAATGCACATCTGTACTCGGCTGTACAAATTTCGGAAAGAAGTTTTAAAGTCCTCTTTTGGAGTGCTCTTTAATAGTGACGTTACAGTTTTCTTGATGGCTTTGATATCCTGAAATCTTGTTCCCTTCAGCGAATTTTTCAGCTTAGAAAACAGGAAAAAGTCTGCAGGTGCTGGGTCTGGAGAGTATGATGGATGCTGCATTTCAACGTCACCATGCTGGGCTAAGAATCACCTCACAGGCAACGCAATGTGTGGACGGGCATTGTCATGTAGCAGCAGCCAACTTCCATTTTGTTGAAAATGAGGCTTAACTCTATGAATTCGTTTTCAAAGTTGGTCAAGAAATTCTGTGTAGAACTGTCCATTGATAGTCATGTTAGGAGGAAGAAATTCATGATGAATGAGTCCATTGCAGTCGAAGAAAGTGATTAACATGACTTTGATTTTGGACTTTTAAAATCGAAATTTTTTCTGCCTTGGTGAACTTGGAGATCGCCATTCGGAGCTTTGACGCTTGGTTTTAGGGTCATATTGATAACACCAAGACTCGTCTCTTGTGACTATCCTATTCAGAAACCTAGGGTCAGCATCAGCGTTGTCGATAAGTTCGCCACATGCCTCCAGTCTCAATTGCTTTTGTTCATCCCTTAAATGGGGAGGAATGAATCTGGAACAAATCTTGCATTTGCCTAGGTCTTGCGTCAAAATTCGCCAAACCGTCTCTTTGTCCATGTTGAATTCATTGGCGAAATAGTCAATCGACGATTACATTTCACCACATTTTCAATTGCTTCCGGCGTGCGTACAGACTGCGGCCGACCTGTGTGTGGATCATCTTTGACGCTTTCGCACCCATCCCAAAAGCGTTTAAACCATTCAAAAGTTCTTGAGCGGGATAAAGCTTCCTCGCCGTAAACCTGTTTTAACATTTTGTAGGCTTCCGCAGCTGTTTTGTCCAATTTGAAGCAAAATGTAATGTTGATTCTTTGCTCCATTTTCACTTTGACAATAGGAATTTAAGAGCTACGTTTTAATGTGTCTTTCCACGAGAACCACTTACATCAGAATGGCACCGATTGCACTGCACATGCGCAAGAAAATGCTCTTCAATATGCAATCATTAGTTCCATCTTCCGACTTTTCATTCTCCTACAGTTATGTCAGACCTGGAAATTAATAGCCTGACCTTGTATGTGGGGTGATAGTTTTTTCTTGTCATATGTTAAGAATGTACAGTTTTGGAGTTTCTATGTCTTATTTGTGCTGTTAAAAAAGGGATATTCGGGTTTTTCTTCTAGATATACCAAGAAATTTGTAGACTTTTTTTATATAATTTTTTTTACATGAAATTAAATTACATTCATCTCTTGAAATAATTTCCCTCACTTTCTGCACATTTATTCTATTTGTTAGGCAGCTAGTTCACCTGCATAAAATACGTTGAAAGTCATAAAAATATGTTTAACACATCCGCTGCCACCAAAATTTATATATCCATCCTCAGAAGCCGAATTAAAAAAAAGTGTTTTAATGATTAAAAACGTTCCTAATATTTTAATAGTAAAGCCAGAAAAAAAGAAAAACCTTTTATTTTTGTGTTTAGTGTAAAAAAATTTCGGACGCTCTAGAGCGTCAGTGGCACCTCACGTTCAACTTATTATCTGTATGCCACTGACGCTCTGGCGCGTCTCATCATTTTTCTGCGAAATTATTGACACATTATATAAAGTCACAGTTTAAAAGAAATAAAACGTTTAATTGGATAAAGAGAAGTGAAATTTATGAAAAATTATAAAATGTAACAGTAAAACATAAATATGTATAAATGTAAATGTAAGATTATAAAATGTAACAAATATTGTATAATATACATAAACAACATAATAGAAAATGAAAAAAAAAATTAAACTTATTACAAACAAAATGTCAGTGTAGAACAGTACTGCATAAATATATTATCACTTATGGTATATTTCACAGCAATTCAAGCAATATCCTGGCTTGTTGGGACAGTCACGGCACTCATACGTAGTGTCCGTGCGTTTGCCTTGAGAGGAACAAGATGTACACCTTTTTCTTTGTATTTTGGTTTTACCAGGTGCAAGTTCTCTTTTCTGAAGAGTATGTCTGAGATTCTTGGGAGTCGGCTTTTGTTCGTCTGTTGATGGCAAAAGTGATTTTACAACGTTCAGTCGGTACTCGTAAAGTGATATTTTTTTTCCGTAATCTTCATCGTCTACGCTGTCATAATCAGAAAGATCACTCTTTTCTAGTAATTCTAATATTTCGGCATCAGTCAGTTTTTTACTTACTTTCCTTTTCTTAGGCTGTGAAGGTCCTGCAATACTTGTACTGTCCGCCATTTTTAAAAATGCACAAAAAAAAAAAAAAAAAAAAAAAAATTTAAACACAAAATTTAAAAACCACGCACTGAAAATATAAAAATAATGCTTCACTAATGTGCCACAAAAACCTCATTGTTCAACCTCCAAATCCGAACTAAAACTAAAGCAGTTTACTTATCATACTCGATTGTCGCCCCAGAGCATCACCAGCATGGGAGGTAGCGCCATGCTGACGTGCCAGCGCGTCAGTGGCAGCGAATGTGTTAAATGACGTAAAGATTAGTGTCCTCTAGTTATATGGGTTTTCTTATTTTTTAAAGGTTATTGCTATCAAAATTTAGTATAGCAAATAAAATTACAATTGATTAATTGTATGAGTGCAAATTAATTTACTTCTATAGTTTTTCCAATTTTTTTTTTTTTTTTCATTTTTATACTTTTGTACATTAAATAAAAAGTGTATATTGTATTAAAGCCAACCTAAATTACTTAATTATAGCTTGTTGTCTTTTAAATAAATATATTTAAAGTCTTAGCATATTAATTAATTTTATTAACTGTATGCATAATAAGCTTTATGTATTTAAAATAAATTCTATTTTCATGTGTTTCTGTTTAGCTAAACCACAGCTGCTGCTGCTTCAATTTCCACAGTGTGTAACAGCTAAACAAAAGAATGATGAGTTAGATTCTGACCGCCATCCAAAAGCCCAAGTAAATACTGAAAACATCCCATCTAATGATCAGGTTGTTCACTTTAGCTTGAAATTTTAATTTATTTAATTTTACATAAGAAATTCTACATACTGGCCATATTTTATGCTGTGACACATTATGGAATAAAATGCATGTGATGATAAAATTTTATTTTAATCTGAAATTTTCACTTAAATTCATATAGTTTTCCTGGTAAAGTATGCAGACTTTGAGATTTGTTTCTTGAGATATTAAAAACTACTTTTTAAAATTAGATTTTAAGGTGTGAGAAAAATATTATCTATAGAATTAACTTTGGAATATACACTAACTGACAGTAAAAATGCAGCACTATGAATGCATGCACAGAAAGTGATGAAAGTCAGCAAAAGGAGAGACACCGCAATGAACAGTAGGTGTTTATTACAGCATGATACACTTATAAAAAGAGTAACTATACAATAGTCTCAGTAAGAAGTATGACCACTGCTGGCAGCTATGCAGGCAACAATACATCAAGGTACAGATGCAAAGTGTGTTTGGATTGTCTCCTGAGCGATAGATGTCCATTTCTTATTAACCATTTGCCACAGTTCGTCTTCTGAATGTCATAGCGGCAATGCACACAAGCAACATCTGATCACATCCCAGACATGCTTGATGGGAGAAAGATTTGTGAAGACGGGTCCCCAAGGAAACACGTACCTTGCAGGGCATGTTGGCTGATGTATGCCTTGTGTAGGCTGGCATTATTCTGCTGATAAATGGCATTTGGTACTCCTTGAAGGAAAGGTATTGTTACCAGATGGAGCACATCCTCCACAGATAGTTAGGCCGTCATACTATCAGAAACACAGACTACTGGTGATCTGTGGTCATAGACAATGGTGACCCAAACCATGATGGCACTTTATCGTGCAGTGTGGCATTCCATCTTTGAAGCTGAAAAGAACCTGTCACAACATTGCCACCAGACTCATACACATCAATTGTCATTTCTTAAACAAAAATATACCTGTTAGAAAACATTACATTATGCCACTCCAAAGTCTACCTGGCTGTATCCTGATAGCATCACAAAGAGGCATCTGTGTTGTTGGTTCAGTAGCAGTCTTGATGAATATCATGGGTATAGGCCGTCAGTTCTCAATCAGCAAATAATGGTCCTGCTCAGTATGGGAGCATCAAGAGTGTCCAGCACCTGCCACAAAATATAGATGAAAGTGGCTACGGGGTCATCATCACATGCCTGTAAATGTATCCATGAGTGTTAAAGTCACTCTGGCTAACCCTGAAACATTTCATATTCTCTTTTCCCAACAATCTTTGCCACAAGCTGTGCACCAATAGATGCATATAGGTGCCTATCCATTGCAATTTGGTACATGGACCAAACTCCCCTTCTCATCCGATCGCCATAACCCTAGCATACTCATCTGTCTGCTTTGCTTGTCAACATCCTGGCCTTCCCCGTACTGCTTCTTATTAATTTGCAAAATAATTACTCTGCCTGGAGCAACACAACTGCTGTCAATTCGGCAGATTTTTTTCATTATTTGTCACTTCAACCTGCTCGAGAGCACAGCACATTTCGTATCATTTTCATAACTTGGTACAATGTGTCTACCCTGTTGTCTGCATGTTCTTCAGAGCATGTGTTCATGGTGTTGCAATCCTGTGTCGCGAAGTGTATATACAGGGTGATCATAAAAAAATTTTCCTGATATATGAACCACTAGCAGCCTGTCTGCTCTATCAATTGATATGAAATTTTAAATAGTGTTATTTGGAGGTATGCACTTAAGATTGTGATAATTTAAAACAATAAAGCTCTCACAGGTACGGTTACAATGAAAAAATTTTCAAATGTCAACATCCACTTTTTTCGTATGTAAATTGATCACTGCATTGAACAACCATAAATGGCATTAAAATGACACACATATGATGAAAACTGCCAGCATAAAACATTTGCAAAGAAGAGCAGTGTAACAGAAACAAGAGGGGAGTGGAAATAAAAGTACATTGGAATTACAAGTTTTCAAAGTGCCACTTTCATAGACAATGTTGCATTGCATGTGAGAGATTGTTGGCAACAATGATGAAATAACATCACAGGAGGAATTTGTATAACTTCATGTTTTATGGCATCTTTTGTTTCCGACAAATCCTATGAATTTGATGTGTCCACTTCAGATTTCAGATAATCTCAGAACCAGAAATATATTGGAATGAGGTCAGGGATCATAGTGGCCGCAAAACTGCAAAGCTATGAGAAATGACTGGGCTGCAAAATGTTCTTTTAGCACTTGCTGAACACATGTGGAAGAGCCTAATCTGTATCCATACAATGTCAGTAATAACATTTTGCTTTTGAAATTATGTAATTTTGCAATATTGTTCAATACCAATCGCTTGTGATGGAGCACATTTTTATACCTGTATAAGTGACTACTTCAAAAAGTACACACTGAGAAAAAAATGTGCTTGTGTTGCCACACTACACGGTCACTTTAGGTTCATGTAAAGGCTCTGATCCCACATCGTGAGGAGCAACCAGCAGAGGATCGGTAAAGTCGATGAATACTGATAATTCAGTCCGGGGTTCGAATCCTAGTATATGTGCTGGCTGCATGTCCTTTTTCATGGTTTTCCCTATGTGTAATATGTACATGAGCCAGTTTTCCCTGGAAAGTCCTTCACGAAGGTATCCCTCCTTAGGCAGATAGCCCTCGAGTGCTTTACCATAATCTTATATAACCAAACCACATTATGAGGATTTTTGTTTGCCCAGTGTTTGAAGTTTTGGAAGTTTATGTTCCCAATTAGGGAAAAATGCATTTCATCCATCCATAATATCTGCAGCAGCCATGTGTTATTTTTATCATATCTGCTGAGAAAAAAAATTTGCAAAGTCAACACAGTGTTGCTCATCTCCAGGCTGCAGCATCTGGGTGCACTGGAATTGATAAGGAAACATCCACAAAAGACAGTGCAGAAGCTCGAAGGCTGTGGTTTTCAGTACATCAAAAAAATGCAGGCAACACATCTTGCGGTATGCAATAGACCTGCAGTATGTTGTATTATGCACTTTTGCAAAAACTTCAACAGGAACACATGTTCATCCAAATGGCGGTCTATCACATGTGCATTTGGTTGCTTAAAATTATTTTTCCAGATTATGTACAGTTTTTACAGAACATGGGCCTTGCCTTAGCTTATGATTTCTGGGACCAACTCGCAATGCTTCGGATGCATTTTCCCCATTTAGAAAAAACAGCTTTGTTAAATTACTATGTTGTTTCTCAGTAAGTGTTATCTTGTATGCACTTTGGAACACCTGATTTAAGAAAGAGTTTTCCCACACAGTTTATTAATGGTTTCCCACAAACAGTCCTTTGCACATGATTTTCCGTAATTAACGCTTCTGCTGTCTATCCCTGTGAATTATGCAAAGTATGTCAGTGCACCTCCTATCTATGTTGTCATTGGTTCTATATTTTCGTCATACAAGTATCATTCCAGCACTATGTCACTGATCATTTTGCATTGGAAAAAAGTGGTAGTTCCATTTTGAAATTTTTCAGTGTGACTGTGGTTATAGTGATAAGGAGCATGCCTTGTGCCCCTGCGTGTGTGTCGATAAATACGGCATCCGTAGGTAGAAGCGCAGAGAGAAGTCCAGGTGTTCGAGGTCTAGCAAGCATATTTGAAGTCTCAAAATAAAATCAGTTTTTACTGTGTAATATGTCTGCTGAAAGTTCTTGATGAATACAGTGAGAACATTCAATGCAATATGGGCGACTAGAATCCCATGGGATATACAGTGATTTCCACATTAGTGACATCTGGACTTCGCTAAATCAGGTCACGCAAATAGCTCGCAAGTACTTTCTGTTTTGACGGATTACCATCTCAAGACCTCCAAACTAGAATTTATGGATTAAATTGATTTTTTATCCTCTGGATTACAGATGAGTAGCAGTTATAGTTCATTTTATCATTTTGTTTTCTGCTTATTATTTGTATTTTAGTTTCTTTAGTAGAATTTTTTATTTCATTTTGGTTTAAACCTTGCACAATGTCTGATGTATATGCCATCCAAATTGTCTAGGTTTGATCAGTTATAAACTGATCTAGACTAAACATCTGAGGTCTCTTAACCGTTTATTATGTGTGAAAGTACATTTGCTCTTGTCCCTCCCAAACCTATGACAGAATCAGTTACTAAATGTAATTATGTAATTTCTCATCTTCCTCCAGATATTTTTCATTAGTTCAGGATTTACTTATGAAACCAGACCCAACCGATCCTATACAAAGCTTAAAATTGAGTTAATGTACCGATCGGGAGAATAATCTCAGCAAGAAATTCGCCAATTATTATCTGGAGAGAAATTAGGTTCTCGAAAACTTTTGGATTGCTTAGGAATATTAAACGACGAGCGGAATCCTTAAATGGTCCTGATAACTTAGTGTTAGAATTATTCCTTTGATGCTTGCTTTTGGCAGTTTAGTCTATTTTGGCAGCAGTTTCTGATTTAACGTAAGACAAAGCTGCAGAAATTGCCGACAGAATCTTAGAAGTAAATCCAGTCCCATGGACTTAGGCCATTTCTTGTACAGTTGATCAATTAGGCCATTTCTTGTACAGTTGATCAATCAATTGAGAATAAATTGTTTTAAGAAGTAGAAAAATTAAACAAACTTATTGATTGTATTTCCCTTTCTCGAGGTTACTCGCCAAATCGCGGAGATTGCAGTAAAGAAATAAGCAGTTCCAAAAGGAGAGATTTTGTTTGCTGGTATCATAGATGTTTTGGAAAAGGATGTAGAGAAGAAAAGAATAGAGGTGACAACAAACATTTCTCGCTGCTAATTCTTCAGCTGTCCATGTTTATGGTCAAAAAACTCTTTCTTTTGATTTCAAATTAAGACAACAGTTACTTGGGCTTTTCTTATAGCAAATGCTAGTACACCCATTCTTGGAGCAGATTTCCTGCATTTCTTTGAATTGGTGCCTGATCTTAGAAACAAATGTTTCAAATATTTAAAAACAAAGTTTCAGACTGTAGGCTGCATAAAAAATGCAGATATTTATTCAATAAAAACTGTCTTCAGTGATACATCTTATGACAAAATTTTAAAGGAATTCCCTTCCATTACTAAATTACCAAATCCCAACCAACCTGTTAAACACAACACTTCATCATATCACAACTAAAGGTCCACCTGTGGTTGCAAAACTTTGTCAATTAACCCCAGATCACTTAAAAGTAGCAAAGCAAGAATTTCACACTATGATGGAACTAGGACTGTCGAGAAGCAGTTATGCATCCCCTCTTCACATAACAGTTCATTTCAACAGCAATATCACAAAATTTTAAAATGAGCATATTTTTAGAATTATGATCTGGCATATCTGCCAAATGACTATGAATTATGATCTGAGCATATCTTTAGAATCTGATCTTATGCGCTGTAGATAAAAGTGTTTTTCTCCCCGTACAATTTTGCCATTGCTCGCTTTGAAATCATTGAGTTTGTTAATCAAAAATTCGTTGGAAGTGTAACAAAATATGAAATCGATAATAAAACAAATTTCAAATTCCAAATTAAGGCTTCCAGATGCTCATATTCGATTATGTTATTCAAAATTTGATGGCTCTAGGTACCATTGTTTTATCATAATTCAAGAAACATACATACATTTTTGAAGATTCTTCATTATTTAATTTCTTTAAATGTAACACAGGACAATAATATTTAGTGGCAACAATTTGAAAAGTGAACCGACATGTAAAGTTTTCATCACAAAATGACAAAATGAAATTAGAAGCCCTTCTGAGCTAACAAGGAAAGGATAAAGCAAATACAATTTTTTACTTAAATGTGTATTGAAATAATTTATATAATACTTGAATATGCTTTTGTTTTATGTAATTTTTTTTTTTTTTAAATTATTTCAGAAATTGAATACAACATCTCTATCAGCTTTACCAGAAGGTCTTGTAGGAAAATTTCAAGTACTAAAGTCTGGAAAAGCTAGATTAGTCTTTGGTTCACTGAATTTTGATCTTGATTCTATCAATTCCTTGTGTTCAAGGCATGAAGTTGCTTCAGTAAAAACAAATTCAAATACTGGTGATATTGTAGTATTGGGAAATATGGAGTGCAAGATGAAATTTGTACCAGATGTAGAACATTTGTTAAGCTTTTAAAAGACTTTCTTGTTGTAAATGAAAGGTCCAGTTGTACAAAAGGGTTCATGTATTTTCTAAAAAAATAACCATACATTCCGGCGTATAATGTGCACCTATAATTTTAAACTACATTTTAAAAATTTTTAGGTATATTCATTATATAATGCACACCCTTTTCTTTAAGAAGAAACCTGAAAGATACATGTGTGATGCTCTTTTGAAGTCATTCATTAGAAGGTTTTCTCCAGATTTTTGAGCAATCATGTGCTGAACTGACAAGCGATAAGGGGAACAATATATGTGTGTGTGGGTGGGGATTTTTGAGAGAGTAAATAATTCTGCAAAGAGAGTAAGCCGTATTCAATGCAGCTGTGCACAAGAATGTTATTTTAGGGTTTGGAAAATGATGATGATGATGGTGGTGGTGGTGGTGGTGGTGGTGGTGGTGGTGGTGGTGGTGGTGGTGGTGGTGGTGGTGGTGGTGGTGGTGGTGGTGGTGGAGGAGGAGGTGGAGGTGGAGGTGGAGGAGGGGGGAGAGAATCAGGGCCTTATCACTTCTATTGACGCGCGTGGCTAGGTGGGACATTTCCTAGAAACGAGATTCTTGTAGCACTGCTTTAAACGAAAGGCTTCCGAGAAATGTTTTGTCTAGCTAGGTGAAACGTGTTCCGGCTATGCAAAACATTTTGAAACTTCTCCGAAAATGTTCTGTCTGGAGTCGTGTTCCACGTACGTTCAACCAATCAGACGAAAGTTCTGCTTCTGAAGGATCACGGTTAATTTTCAATATGGTGATGGCTCTCATTGTGAAATCATGGACGGTGGAAATAGATGTCGATTTAATTGAAGAAATACAGAAAAAGCCATATAGTTTTGTAGTAGTATAACTAAGTCATTTTTAAATGTTTATATATTCATTAAATTTATAACTGTGAAAATTTCAGAGTAGATAATATTTATGATGTGCTCGGTGATGACGTGCTATTTCTGATCATTTGTTTACAAATTATTCGTATTTCGTGCTGATAGTGTGAAAAAAAATATTATTGTTATATAATGGAATTTTTTAAAATATGTTTGTATATGCGCGACTTTACTTTTATTACTTTTAAATTGAAATTGCATAATCAGTGATTATGTTAAAATCAGCAAATATGTATATTGATTAAAACAGATTATGTAATAATGAGAATACACATTAAATTTATATGCTGTTATCTTCATGTTATTAATGAAATGCTTTTTAGATTATAAACACATTAAGAACTATATTTTTGTTGTAAATGCTACATATTGAAACATTGGAAATTTATGGATTTATCATTATGAATGATGAAAAAATTTTTATACACATTCATTAATAAAAATCTTATTCATTACGTTAATACTAATAAACATACATCAACAACTTCTAAACCATCGCATCTCTCACGCTGTGTGTAGGTAAATATATGATTTATTAGATGTGTGCATATATATATGAATACAAAAATGAACATTGCCAAAAAGTTTATTTGAAGTTACTTCTAAATCATATAACGATTCTGTAATTGTCAGCAACTGTAGTCATCAGTTCTTTGCACATTATCATGGATATGGAATACACAGTTGAAAAATAATTGAAGTGCATTTTGTGCATTAGGCTAGTCATTAAAATTCACCCACTTCACACAATCTTTGCATTTGTAACTATACTTGGGAATTTAACGAAAAATTTGAGCAAGTAGCCTTTATGAAATATTTAACATTTTGGGGATGAAATAAAAATTTTTGATTCATCCCAAAACAAATATCAGTAAATGGCATTAAATCATGTACGTAAAAGTTATTAAATAAATATATGCATACAAAAATAACTGTTTACAATAATAAAATCAAATATATACAACAGATCATGACAAAGAAAGGACTTCTCTTTTCACGTTTTTTTCACTTTAGCTGTTAGAATCGCCGGAGTCAAGCTAAGTGATTTACTTAATAGCCATCACGTTTCTATTATTTTCCATAACTAACAATAAAGTTTAAAACGAAAAGAGTGTGAGCGATATAAAACACAACACGGAAAAGCAATTGCCACTTGAAAGGAAACGCCACTTTCGCCAATCTGAACGATAAGTGATTCTTGTTTGGCTTTCAGCCTGTTTACCAGGTAAAGATGGTAACCCGATTTCGCCTGGAAGCGCAATACTCAGAATTGTTTCGTCTAACATTATGTTTCAGCAACAAATATCATATGTGATGGCGCTTTTAGGGGTAAGAATGCACTTCCGACACAGAATTATATTACATTTATTTTCTATAAATGAATGAAAGCACAATAATTCACATGCTTTACATACAGGAAATTATCTGATAATGAAAATTTTTAAGTTCATAAGGTGTGCTATTTCTTTTAAATAAACAGCACTTAAGTACATGTAGAAATCTAATTTCTGCATACATTTTTTCCTTAATTTTTAAATGTATCATTTTTATATCTGGTGTAAGCGTGCACCTGTAAATTTTGATTTTATTTTTTGTATTAAAAGTGCACATTGTACACCGGAGTGTACAGTATTTTAAAGAGATTTTCAAAATTAATTCTTTAAAGTGTTTGATTTTTAATCTAATTTATTGTTTTTAAAAATCTTCAGAGTGCTGTCCAGAGTTTTATATTTATTAATGGAGATTAATAATTATAAAAGGATTATTTTAATTAAAATGCATTTTAGAATAAAAATTTGAAATGTGTAAAGAATGGTAAGTGTTCTGATGGAATTCTGTAATTGTATGTATTACAACATATGCTACAATATCTTTTCAAGCATCTGTGATTAACAGTTCTTCTGTAAGTAAATAATTTGTAAATATATATATATTATATTTTAGTTCACATTTTATAAAAAATAATTGAGCATTTTGTAAATACTTTGTATCATTCCTTTTGTCTACTCAGACAGAACTATATGTTGCATACTGTTTAGTTACAATAATATGATGGAAATCCATCTTAATAAATATATTGATGCTGTACTGTATGTTTCATATCAATTTTTGCAGTTTCTCTCCTTTTCCAATAAGGAAGTCAAAACATTAAACATTTATATTCAGGATTGTTTTCATTTTCCTATAGAAAAAGAGTCTGAAAATCTGTATTATTGATTAGTAGCCTTATGGAATTTTAATGATACACAATAAAAAGTGCCTAAATATGAAATGTAAATAAAAAGTTAAGGTTTAAAATCCGTTTTGTGACCTTAATTGAGAAAATTGTTTAATATACTCTTTTCCAGAGTTCTAACAGGTGTTGCATAGTTTTCAGTGCAGTGCTTATCGAAGATCCCACCCCAAAGAGCTCATTCTCCCAGAGAAGTGTTCTTACAAACTTTCTCATTGCAGTTTGTACTCTGTGTGCCGTGGTTCCATCCTGCTGAAACCACACATTCCAAACATTCATTTCACCAAGATTTGGCAGAAAAAAAACTGTTTAGTCATGTTCATTTAAACTGTGACCTCATTTTCTTCAAAAATATAGGTACCAATAATCCACAGTCTCGTCAATGCACACCAAACAGTTATACATAAGCTCTTCAGAAAGTAACTAATGCTTTAGAGAAAAAATAAAAGTAAACATTTTTTATTGCTTACGTTTGAAAGTCACATTATTCAGCTATTTTACTATATAATCTTCGTATTAAGACATAATGACACATGAGCTTTTTATTTCCATCGTTACAATATGTTGCCGCCTGACACTTCAACCATGCATGGACACCTACATGCAGTTCCTCGTCATCATCGAAGCTCTGTGTTGCAAGTCTTCATGTGTGGAAACAAGTGGAAATCGATAGGAGCAGGGTTCTGACTGTATACGGTGGGTGACCATATAACTCCCATCCAAGAGCTGTCAAGTATGAATGGCTGTGTAAAGGCATGTGTTGTCGTGAATGAAAAAACCTTGAAACTCAACTTTCCTCAATGCTTGTTTTGTATCACTGTTCTTAATTTCTTTAATATTTCACAATATCTCTCATTATTTATTATTTTGCCATGTTCAAGGTAATCCTCCAGAAGCACACCTTCCCTGTCCAGAAACATGATCTTTCATGATTGTCATGATCTTTCTTGATGACAATGTTTGCAAAAATTTCCTTGGTCTTTTGAAAGAACTTGTCACACAAGTTCTTTCAAAAGACCAAGGAAATTTTTAGACTCTCTCTATAGACTGCTGTTTTGTCTCACAAGTCATACTTTTTACCCAAGTCTCGCCTCCTGTTGCAGCCCGATCGAGAAATTATTTACCATGTTTGTGGTATGCCTCGAGAAGGGCTGCTGCCATGCATTACTTTTTGCAGTCTTCTGACAAGAGTTTTGGTACCCATCTGCTACAAAACTTGTTATAGCAAGAGAGCTTGCATAACAACAAAGTTCCTGAAATTTGAGGGAAATTGTGAAGTGGCTGTTTTCCTGAATTTTTTCATCGATTTTCTGTAAAAGTTCAGCATTTACAATGCTCAGCCAGCCACATCGTGCTTTCTCGTGTGGCCATTTTTAAACATGATGTGCCATTGTCTCACTGTGGCTTTACTCATAATGTTGTTTTCCATACATCATACAAAGTTCCCGATATTTCAATTAGTGTTAGTTTTTTGCAAACGAAAATCTAATCAATGATCGCACTTCACAAGTGGTGGGATTTTCTATTGCAGCATACATTTTAAACATTCACGGTGAACAAAGCAGAGGCAACATGTACTGCCAATGATTACAAACAGATGTGTAAGGATTAAGTAGACACCAAGATGGGGATGCTAGCTGTACCTCTCATCGTACAGTGGCAAAACAGAAGTTACTTTCTGAATAGCCCTCATATATTCACAATGAAGGACTTTTGTGAAATGCTCTGGGACAATAGTATAGTATCACACAGTATCATTCCAGTAGCGCATGTTTTGCCCATTCACACATCCAGAAAGATGAAAATGAGCATCATCACTGAAGCATACAATCACGTCATGAGGAAAAATTTTAACCGTTTGACTGCTACGCGGCACAAAAGCACTGCGTTCATTTGTCTCGAAAACTGCAACACATTTAGTTATTTTAGAATGCACTCATGTTACAAAATACGGGTGAGGTCAGACTATGTTCGTTCACACCCACGGAGCAACAAAGACACACTGAAACTCGCAGCACATCACAGTTTTCGAGACAAATGAACGCAGCACTTTTGTGCCGTGTAGCAGTCAAATGGTTAAGGAATGCCTCACATGCATTTTGCTGAGTAGCAAAAGAATATGCAATGAGTTCTTGTACCATAGCAAACTTGTAAGGATAAAATTGGGAAAAAGAATCCACCTCAGAGAACAATCAGAAATTCCAAGGGCAACTGCATGTTTGTGTGCAGAGTACCACGGACATCATAGAAAAGACTGCCTCAGTGTTTCGTGGGTGATCTTACTGCTGTTCTCTCTATTCCACACTTCAAGTTTCCCTGACTGTATTCACCCACATAACAATTGGTTGCCTTCCAGGAACATGAGCTTGGGCAGCAATACTGAAACGGACACGGAATGCTCACTGTGTGAAGACGGTCAAATGACCATTAGAAAAGTAAGCCTCCATAGAAAACACCTACTGTTCCTTCGTCCAATGCATTCTCATTATTAACACATTTACTGCCACATGCATTTTAAGTGGCTTGCCCATGGTGTCAACAAGAATTTTTATTTTGCGATGTATATTATGTTGAAATATTATCCATAGAAGATAAGTTATATAATTTTGTTCAATGCAATTTTGGCGGTGGGGGTCACGCACTGTAGATCATTTTTGAAATTTATTAATCTTTAAATCATTATAATAAGGTGACCAGACAAAAGCCTACTGGACGAAAGTGCACGTGACAAAAGCCCACAAAAAAGACCCTGACTGTGATAATTGCCCACACCAATGAAAGCGAACATTGATAAATGCCCACACTGACAAAAACCGTTGAAATGAACATTTTTTTCAGCTATACGAAACAGATTCATGAAAACAAAGATAAAATAAAAAATTAATTAATAACAAATGATTGAACAATAAATTTAAGTAGCGGAACACATTTTATTTTGGGCTCCGGGTGAATTAAAACCCTATATGTATATACAACAGAGATTCAATCAAAATAATGTAATTAAAAACATGTACATGTATGTGCAACCTTGTTACTATATTTACGCGACAAAGGAAAGTGTCCCTCGCATAGGTCCGACAAAGGGAATGCTCACCACACTGCTTCTTTTAATTCTACAAAATTATAAGGAGTATAAAATGTATGTAAATTTTCATCATATATGTCGAATAATTTAACAATTTAGAAAATTTTGCATATTATGAATTTAACATGGAGAATTAAAGCTGAATTTTTATTTCAACGAAAAAGATGAAATTACCATATTCTATTATGATTAGGAAAACTTTTGTGTGCGTTATCACAAATACAGTTAATTAAAAGCACAGTTTCAAATAATTTAGTTAAATTTTGACAAATCTGATTTTACAAAAATTAATTTCCTTCCCACTTGAAATCTTAATCATAATAATCATTATTCGTAAAATTTTTGAGGAAGTCATAGCTATTTTGGATTTGCTGAAAATGTGTGCTCTTTTTAAGTGGGCTTTTGTTATGCAGTATATTAGCTGGCCGCTGGCTATTCAGGCGGGAAACCATTGTGTTCCTTTTCTTTTGCCCCCAGCTGGTTGAAAAAGCAGTTAAAGAAAGGACAGCTTTGCTTAATTGCTTTATACCACATTGAATATGGGATGCCAAAGAACGGCCTCAGAAGGGAAAGGGTGGCAGTAGAGCCATTAGAGATTGATGAGAAATAAAGTAAACAGCAATTTTGGATATTTTTATTAGTTGCTAGAAAATAATATCTGAAATTCCGCTTGTAATTGAAGTTAAAATACGCCTTTCTTGCATTTTCTTTAGTCTACTTGAATTATTTTTTATCTAAGGATTTAGCTATAATTTCGAATATTTTAAAAATTTTCAATAACTGGAAAATGAAAGGAATGAAATATTACTGAAGATGATTTGAAAATATTTCTTAATCATAGGGATAATTCACTATTTTAGCCATTGAACAGCAGAGAAAAAAATATGCTAGCTCCTCGTTGGATAGTGTCTCTAATTTTTTGATGAACTAAAATTAAACATGTTTGCTATATTGAAGCAAAACCATCGTTTAAAAGTAAAACTATTGAGCTATTTCTAAAAAATTAAATTATTACATATATTAAAATTTACACAAAAGTAATATTTTTCATTTCATTGTTGAAAACAGATTTAACAATTCGAATAATTTAAATAACGAAAGATGTTCTGAACTCTTGAACAAGAGGATTTAAGAACCATGAGCACAGCATTGTAAGAAAAATAATCTTGCTCATTAAAAAAAAATTATTTCAATGAAAATTGTTACGTTACTCAATTAATTGTAAATGCTTAAAAAAACAGTTAATTTTATATTACCATAGTTATTTGTATAAAAAAACTTTCAGTGAAGCAGATTTAAAGAGCATTTCTAAAAATTATGGCCCCAACCAAAGGATAGTTGAGAGCAAAAAAAATTCGCCATTTAAACTAAAAATGCTTTAAAACATGGAATAGAAGTGCAAAATGGAAAACACCTCATTTTTGGTTTATTCCACAGGGGAAAATTCATATAGTAACTATAAAAATAATTACATTTCTAATTAACACTTTTTTAATCACCACGTTTTCTCCTAGATCACCTAGCAGGTCACAGATAAACAAATTGTTTCATATATCAAAATTTCACTTGCACATAACTAGGATAGAGATATTGCCTTATTTCAGCTTGTAAAGAAAGGAAGGTAACGGAAATAATTTTAAAACGGTTTGAGAAAAGACTAACGTTGAACAGTAGTTTATATAATACGTAATATTTTTTTAATGCAGCCTTCTCAAATGTTCAATTAATTGATTTCGAAAAAAGCACGAAGATTATCACAGACATCTGGAGAGTATCTTCCTTATCATAAAATTCTCACTTGTGATGAAATGAAAAACACAGCTAAATCCTGATAGCTAGCCAAAAGTTTTGTTACTGCTCAAATGACTAGTTTTATACTCATCCTCTAAGAAGGCAGTCTTCTTGTGCTTTGTCTAAATCGATTAAGCAGACTTAACTGCAAAGTTTGAACATAAATAAATGGATTTTTTTAAACAGATTAATGCATAATATTTTGCTGATTGGTGTTTTTCTGTATGGAAGCTAAAGAAAAAGTTCAGTTTATTTTACCAAACCTATCCCACTCTCATAATTAACTGTCTTCAAATTATTGTGGAAAACTGTAACTGGATGGACGTATTTCAGATCAGCATTCAAGTCAATAAAGCTAATACAGTCAAAAGTTTTTAATCCGGACCTCAAAGCTACAAACTTTCTGCGCATGCGTAAACGCATTATGCGTTTACGAATGCACATAATACCTTTACGCATGTGTGTTTAATGTATAATGGACGGTACAAGCTAAGCTAAAGTTATCTAATTATCTATTTCAGTTATTGTTGCAGATTGTGTTGTTCCTTAATCTTCTAATTGGATCCGGCTTATTATTTTTTGCAGACTGTTAGAGCAGTTTTATAAAAAGTAAGCTTGAACTTTCGATTATGTCAAAAAGAATTTCCAATTCTAGAGCTGCCAAAGGATCTACAAAGTGGAAGCATGTTTCGATGTCCATTAAGCAAAATGTGGAATTGCTGCAAAAAATGGATAAAGGCATGAAGAAAGTGACAGAGAGGTGATTTGTTTCTCTAACCATTCTGAAATCTGTTTATCGATTTCACGCTGCTTCTGCGGGGGGAGGGGAAACGTCGCGGCACGCAATGAACTGGAAGTTGATCTGTCAGCACAATCCTCGTCTTCAGGGCAGATGTTTTTATTTTATTTGGCTTATAATTCCTTATTAAATGTAGTATTTCATCTCGATGTACTCCATCTTTGATATGATTGAAATCAAATTCCTCATCATTATAAATATCACGAATACACATTAAATAGTTTTCTGGTTGCAATTTTCTAATTTCGACTATGCGTAATGTATGCTTTATGCATGCGCGCGTTGAAAGAAATGTTTAATAAAATAAACAAATAAATATTAAGCTTTTTTTTTTTGTAAATTTTGATACCCTTTAGATCATAATTGCTCTTTATTTCATAAATTACAGTTTCATATTTTTAATTTTAAAAATTCTGCTTAATTCATGCCATCTTACCAGATTTAAATTGATGATCTTTAATCTGGAAAAACCGATAATCCGGAATCGCCACAGTCCCGACGAGTCCGAATTAAAGACTTTTGACTGTATATTAGTTTTAGTGTAAGCATATTATATACTAAAAGATACAATGTGAAGAAAATATTCTTACGAAATGTACAGGTGCGGAAAGATGGCTTCTCCCGCAGAGCAGTTTTAGGGTTGCCATAAAATTGCAAGGTAAGGCAGGGTTGCCACGTTTGGTGAGAAATCGCCCATTTGGTGACAAAATTCACAATATATCATAGACGGATGGATAACCTTCTGGAACGAATTCTTATCGGTTTAGCCCAGAATGTTCTCGAACACAAGCCGAAAGCTATATAAACCCTGCTGGTCCGCAGTCAGTATCGAGTATGTGCCTTGGCTAGCTAGCTGACAGTTAATATCGAGTCAATCTCTGCGGAGTCGATCAAGTTGACAGTTGGACGGGGAGTGCCAAGTAGCTCGTCGAATGCACCAAAAGAGTCTTGTAGTGCCTCATTGAGAGAGCGTGTTAAGCTCCGGGAATGACTGAACCGAAGAGTCAGTAGCTGTGCTCTGCGTGTCGTCGAGTGCATCACGAGTTGTAGCGCGGAGAGTCTCGAAAGTACGTGGAGTTTCCAGAGCGACCAAGCAGAGTCGGGAGCTGTACACTGGTGCTTTGCAGTGAAGCTGTCTTCACCGTGATAGCTTGATAACCTGAAAGCTGTCTCTCTGATCGTGTTAGCGTGTTTATAACAGTTCGACGACAGTTAACATGATTTTCGAGTTGTCCTGATTAATACCGGCCATTAAAGTGTGTTTCGATACTTCGTCATGTGTCGTCGTTATTCACTCCAAATCCACACGAACCCCGTACGAACGTGAAGGAAGAAAATAATATAACAACTGGTGTTAGAAAAGAAAAACGCAACAATATGTTTTGTACAAATAAACTGCAAGCATTTTCAGCAGAATTATAAAGAACACTTCTTTTATGCTGTTATTACATGTTAAATATTATTTTGCCTAGATTAAGTGAAAGAAACACATATGTAAAAATTTATTATTTAGAAGAAATATCAAATTAAGGTCATTTTCTTTACCTTGCAATGCATTGTTTTCCCTGTACGAATTTCATATTCTGATAAGACAAAAATAGTGGTCACTAAACTTATAGGATATATTTCTCATAAACATCATGTGGAGGTGATACAGTAGAAAAAATGCATAATTACGGAGCTGAGTTTTGAATAATTTTTTCTTTATCAAATGAGTTCAAAAGTCTCTAATATCTTGTTTTTTTAGCATGAAATGTTTCACCAATTTTTAAGGTTTGTTCCTAAGAATAATTCATTAAAACAGCAATTAGTAAGAACAGTACACTCTAATTCAAATTTGGTCACTTAGGTTTGTTAGGTCTGGCTACAAATGAACACTTTAAAATTCAGCATGAAATTTTAAACATATTTTTTTTAAATTTGTGTCTTAATTTTTATTTTCAAAAAACATGTATGTAATTTGAAGTTTTATGTATAACAAAAATTAGCATAAAAGAAGTATGACAAATTAAATTATCTCTACATTCAGTCACTATTAAAAACTACTCAGGAGGAATACCCCTAGGGGGAATTTCATAATTTCAGCGAGTAATCTAGTCAACTTTTTGTTTATGTGTTAAGTATTTAGTTTATGAATGTACAAAAATATTTCATAAACTTGAACAAAAGTTTCAGATTTTGGTATTTATCAACATTTTTTATACTTTGTTTAATTTATAAAATGCATTAAAAATAATCTATATTTAAATAAATGCATACGTATTTTTCAAGTTTTGGGAAGGAGGAGTCGAATGAGCATCTAGCAATGGTGAAAAGGGTACATGAGGGAAAATTTGTTGAGAACCACTGGTCTAGACTGAGCCAACTTGAATTAAATATAGAAATCTATACTTTACAGATCTTTAGTTCTTACTGTAGAGTCATTATTATTATTTTTTTTTTTAAATGCGGACGACATGAAAAAAAAGCTATGCTCTCACCGGGACTCGAAGCTGGATCTGTCGAATATACGCCGAGTGTGCTAATCGTGACATCAAAGAGGCATGCTGGAAGGAGGGAGAAAATACCGTATATACTCCACCTTTTAAAGGGCAACTGGGGATTAGGGGACCCAATTGCCAAATCCTGGTGGGGATGAAGAATCATCCAGCCCCTTTTTTTTTAGTTAGAGCACCACTGTAGAGTTAGAACTTTTTTGATACTAGAGACATGAAAAATGAGAAATACCCTCGAATCTGGACCTCTCGAATACATGCCTAGTGTGCTAACCATTACACCACGAAGGCATGCAGGAAGTTACTTTATATTACTATCCTGTTATGTATTATTTCAACCTGCACTGTCAATTCTACTTTCTGCTTCCTCACCAGAATGTGAATGAGTTAGTAAGTAAACATGTTTAGGATGCAAATGAGTTAAGAGTATTTAAGGGGAAGCTTTTGAGATTGAAAGGGAATGCAAATCTTGATTACATCGATTTCTGCTGTCAGGGTTTACCAATTTGTGGATGTTGCAGTAAGTGCGCCATTAAGTTAACTGTATGAGCAAGCCTGTTAGGCTAATCTTGAATTCTAGTATTTAAAATTAATTACCTTAAAATGTTACGTTTATTAGCTGTGCTCAACTTTAGCAACTCAATATTTTGATAACTGAGTTGTTAAAGTATCAGCACAATACTTAAATGTATACAGTAAGCATAAATATGCAGAACGAAGTGAGCTTTGTAAACAATTTTATACTTCTAACTTAATTTTCATAATAAACACTGATGTAAATAGACCATGTTTTGATGATTTGTGACGTAGGACCATCACGCCTGTATCTACTGCAGTACGTAATGTCCTAAAACACGATATCTATACCCATTACAGTAGATAACCTCATAAAACATGCACCTGTACAACTATTTATCGCTATGTATTTCATGCAATGTAATACATTTTATGGGATCTACTTTAAAGCTAAAAGGTAGAAGTGCTGTTGATGTCACTGGCAGTGACAAAACTTGCAGTGTTGGCTGGAGTCACAATTTCATCATGACTCGAGGACTTTGATAAGTTTAGTCTAAAGTAAAGAATAAAATATCTCTTAACCAAGTTTTTATTGTGCTTGATTACATAAAACTGTTCTACGTTAAAAACTAAAAACGAAGAAAATAAAATTCAAGTGTTTTTAAATTAAAAAGTTAATAGTTTGAATAACGAAGCATACTTATATTTAATCTCACCCATATTACCTTTAAAAATAGCATAGAGGAATTCCACAATGATAATTTTCATTTTCACATAAACATACCAAAGTTAAATAAGTAAATAAATAATAAAATGCATTTTCAGATTTATCATCAAAATGTTATAGCTAATCACTTAATCGGATAGCAGAAAGTTTTTTCCTACCTAATAAAATAAACAAATAAAGTAGTGTTAAAATATACAATTAGACCAGATCTGAATATTCAATTTACTATAATTAAAATTATAAATACATTTTATAGTAATAAAAACCATATGTGTTTTTAATTATGTGGGCTTTTTATCATTGTGCGCTTTCATCGGTGTGGGTATTTGTCGTGTGGGCAATTATCACAGTGGTGTTATTTTTGTGGGCTTTCCTCTGGGAACCTTATAGTAACAATGGTATTATTTAAAAATTAATCAGTATTAATATTTACCCCAATTATGTATTTTTACTTATTGGTTGTGCTGCTGGTGGCTCCAATGGTGCTCTAGCCAAGTCCCAGCCACCGGTGACCCCCATGGCAGTCTGTATTAAAGGAAAAAAACTTACTGACACACTCGCTCAAATGAAACCATCTGCACATTCTAGCGGCCAAACCTTGCTTCCTAACACCTTAATGCAAATCAGCAAATTATGCTGCCAGACCCTGCACAATAATGCTACAAGAAAAAGATGAGTTAAAAAAACATGTGTTTTCAGAAGAACTCCTTTAGTAACACTGAGTGGAGACCACATCCCAAAAAAGTAATGCTTTGTGCAGTCTACAAAGAAATTGTGTACTTTTAATTATTGCCATCAAAGCAGACAAATTCCGCAAAAATACTGTTCTCAAATGGCAGTTTTTCTAATATGGCTGGGATGTTTTACGTTACCCCCATATTCACTAGATTTGTGCCTCTTCGGATTTTCATTTCTTCAGATCACCAAAATTCTTTAAATGGCCTGGATTCACTTATTTGGAAACCGTGGAATAACACCTTGAAAACTTCATAAATAAATCTACTGACATTTTTAAAAAAAGTAATTTTTCAGCTGCCAGAGAGAGAACCAAAAGCCATAGAACAAACCGGTGCTTATGTGATTCAATGAAATTTTCTTATGTTTTTATACTTTTTCATTTGTATTTATTTACAGTAGACTACAGAACTTTTCAAATGATACAATACTTAGAACCTCATTAAGTCTGTCGAACTCAATAATCACATTAAGATACCAGAAAATAATTAAATAAACATGCAGTAAAATCAATCACGAGCTCAGTTCAAATCAAAGTTATCAAAGTAATTTAATTTGGCACTTCAACTTTAAATATCATTTTCTTAAACACATTAAATAATACCAAAATTTATTGTGTCACACATCAGAATTAACACTTAGACCATGCCACCTTGATTGATATCATGGTCAGCATGGCTAGTTGCTATATCGTTGGGCCCCAGTTTGAATTCTGGAGAAAGCTTGGATGTAATAAGGGTGTAGTGTCTTTGTGGCTTGGAGGCACTTAAAAATGGTGAAATGAAAGCACTTTTGAGTGATATGATGGTAATGAAAGAGGGTGGGAGTCTCAAACCCATCCTGCAAGGAGTTCTAAGCTGGGAAAAGCACTGACACTTATAAGGTACCTATGCCAATGATAGGCATAATCTTGTGCTCCTTGCCATGATAAAATTCATAGACTGATCAAATGTTACTGTCAGATAAATAAGTCCCAATACTCGGACCATAATAACACATAAATAACTGACATAATTTCTCCATGCTAAAACCGATAAAATTCAAATTTATAAGAAAAATTCATCGACTCTGGAAAGAATGACCAAGAGGCCACATGGTTTGAAAACAGTTTTATATCACAATAAAAACAGCAATTCTCAAAATATTTATCATTTTCCTACTTCTAGTCATTAATCATGAGACAGTATAAAATGTTCCTTTTGATGACAATTCTTGCACGAACCTAAAGAAAATTATGAATTCATTAAATATGGAGAGCTGGAAAAATTTCTACCTGATATGTTGCATGACAGATATTAGTACTATTTTTCAGAGTTACTAAAATCTAACAAAAGTATTCAAATGCAAATATCATATTAAGTGATTAATTTACTCGTATACAAAGAAAATGTAAATATTTTTATATCTCGATATATGAATGGCAGTAGAGTTTTACAAAGTGTCAATTACATTCATTCTATTTTAATCTTAAACACAAGTTTCTGCACTTTGCTTCATAAAGTATTAATAATAATAAAACAACAACAACAAAAAATTCCTTGGATTCAGACATTCTTGTTACATTTTAACAAAGTAAGAAAAGTGTAAAAAATTTATTATGACTATTAATTTACTTTAGAAATAGAACATTAATTAATGTAATAAAATGGTATTTTATATACACATTTTATGTTTTATTCATTATTCAAAAAAATTATATATGCTTCTTTATTTTTTTTACAAAAACATAATACAACTTATAGCTGTACTGGAAAAATATCCAAAAATGATTTACATTAAATTATTAGATGAAGTTTACACATTGCCATATTATTTTAATGCAGATGATTTGTGTGGAGACAACAAAGATGAAATTGACATAACTGATGATACAGGTAAGTTGAGATGACGAAGTTGACTGTAAAGCCAAGGTAAACATATTTCACCTGTAAAATAAAAACATAATTTGCAGAAATGAAAGCTTAGGACAAAGTAAATATTATTTTGAAATATATTTCATAATCAATAGCAAGTTAATATATTTAGTAAGAAAAAGTATTTAGCATAATGTTTGTAAGTACTTCAATATATTTTGATAAATAGTTACCTCAAAAAGCATATATGAATACTACCCACCTGTTGGAAACTGCATATTAAATGGACTCATGTGATTTATGTCAAGTAACAACAGAAATCCTACTAGGACACCTGGATAATTAGCAATAACATCACCTCTAGAATTCCAGTTTTGAGTTATATAATGCAATAAGTATTCTTCATATCCTAAAATATTAGATGAATGAAATTTTGAAATAAAAATTACACTGCAAATAAAAATACAAATCACAATTTTAAGTAATATTCATTCATCAGTATCTCTTTTATTTAAAAGTTTTAAATTGTTTTACAAAACAGATGATTAAGGATGAATTAAATGTTTTAAACTTTACAAAACTACGACAGAAAATATTGAATCTGAAATGCAAAGCAGAAGACAAAAAGCAATGAGACAAATTGTGAAGAAGCAATCAGAAGGAACTGTGGAATGAAGGATTTAGTGGTGATGTACAGCATACATTCAGATACATCTTGGTTGCCTCCATGGCATTTAGGTGCTTTTAATGCCAAGTCATGAAAGAAAATGCACTGCAGTTTGAGGCAGCAAAATGTAATGAAATTTTGTACCAAACTCGCTAATAATGTTTAATTTGTTGTCTTATTAGACCAATTTCATAGCTGTTTTAGAGCAGATTAAGTGTAAAGAATCCTTGGATGGTATTTGTGAACAAGAGAGTGAATGAAAAAGTTTAACCCTTTGTGGCTCAGTGTTCCACTACATGGAACACCCAAATTGAATCGCTTCTGAAACCTTTAAATTCCTCAATACTGCTTTGATAAAAATAGATAAAAATGCCTTTATACTTTACTTTGAACTTTTCTTTTTAAACAGTAGAAAGCAGCATATCACAAGGAGACACAGAATTTTCATTTATTATGTGTTCTTAAAATCCACTTTTTTTCAAGTAATTTTCCTCATTTTTTTAATGATATAAAAATTTTATTTGGAAAAAAAAAATAGGCATAATTTTGCTGGCTGTACTCCAAATTATTTGTTCTATATTTTTTTTTAAATCTTTCATACAAAAACCATACGCAGAATCATTGAATAAAACCGGGTGTTCCATTAGCGGGAACACAGCACCTTTAGCGATCTCATGCTGTTATGAATCAGAACTTCTGTGCTTAGGAGAGAACATCCGTTGTTTACGCTTTCTGTTTTGGGGGGGGGGAGGGAACAAATTCAAACAAAGCAGTATTGAGGGGTGATGTGTGTTTTGTGTTATGAAATCCTTAATATTGGCATCTTGAATTTTTTGGGAGTAGTTTTTAGGCAGGAATTTTATTAGTAGTTTGACTCATCTTTACTTACACCTGCGCGAATTTTTGGCTGTCGCTTTTTAGTCTCGTTCCCGTTTATTTTCAATAATTGTGTAGATATTTTTCATGTATGTATATATTATAGGCTTATTTTCCTTATTGTTAATATTAATCGTAGTTAATTTTTTTATTATTAATTTTCCATAAATGGCACGGAGAGGTCTAATTCTTTTCGAAAATTTGTAAAGATTTTTGTATATAGGACGTGTATATAGGATATTTATCTTATTTATCCGTATATATTCAAGAATATTGTGTATATCCAGGAAACCATGTATACAGTCATAATACAGAGTTTTTTCATTCTTATACAAACACTTCTACTCATTTTCATGCTTCACCGCAATGCTCGCTTTGTCGCACTTTTAAAAGCTCTGGCGGCGCAGTGTTCCACCTCATGGAACACCCACAGAATTAAAACAGTAAGTGCAATTTTTACAAAATTTTGCCTGTATACTCCTTTAGAACTAAATAGACTGCATACAACTTTTTTTTGTTGAAATTCTGACGTTAACGTATAGTGCACCGCAAAGGGTTAACGGATCCTCTTGCATGGTAACACCTTCCTGGAATCCAGGACTCAGTAGGTTTGTCTCCATGAGGGATGTTCCACTAGACAACTGTTATCAAGTAAATAATGACAGGGACCCATTCGGTTATTAAAACTTTCAACTAACTAGCCTATCTCAGAACAAAATTTTGATGAATATTCTGTAGCTAAGGAAGTTACTCAAATCTTGTAGCTGCAGAACTGATGAAAAGAATAATAATGAATGAATACATTACGGATCAAGTTGGCACTATTATTATTTTTCAGGCTATGATAAAGTGATATGGTTGATTGCTTGGATAAGAATATTTTATTTAATTGTCTAAATGCAAAATCTTCACAAATTACTGTAGAGTTATCCTACAGAGAAGTCAAGGATGCAGAAAAGAAGGTCATATTGTTAATACAAAACGAATATTTCTCTGATCATTTAAACAAAAGAAAATTAACATACAAATACGAAGAAGTATGAACAAACATTTAAACCCACAGACGTAGTTCTTATTGGGAGTGATACTATTAAATGTACTGAGTGCCATTATTACTGAATTACTACCTGGAAAAGAAAACGTCAATAGACTACTATGACTGAAACTACAAAAAGACAACTTTTACATTCCATATAAAGAATTTTTCCATTAGAACTGTAAAGCAGTTGGTTTGAAGATCTAAAAAAATGATAGACATGATCAAGCTAGAGTTGAAGGATATTCGGTGAAATATAGCCAAAATGATGTAAAATTTTAGAAAACCAGGAGTGGAAGAGAAATCAGGCTTATCCAAAAGATTGGACTTATACCGTGTATGAACATTTGAACTTGGCTATTTTATCTTTCTTTTTAATTTTAATATTTTGTATTTATTTTCAAAAGTTCTACTCTTTAAAATTCCTGTAGGAAAACAACTTAAAGTAGCAGAATGTTGGATTTCAGATTATGTGTAATTTTATTTTAATTGTACTTTCATTTAGGTTTTTTTTAAAATAATTTTTATTTTATTTTTTTACTTTATGTTTTTTGACCATTAATAATTATTGATAGTTTTATTTTCTGGCAGTGATGACCAAACATCTTTTAAAGTGAGTTAAAAATATGTATTAAAGAATGTTTGTTGTTTAATGATGTTTTATTCAAGATTCATGAGTAATGTTTTATTCGAGATCCATTTCTGTTTTCAAACATAAATGTTATTTTAGAATATATTATTTGTCTCTAGAGTCCATGATATATTAGAAGAATAATAGTTTATTTTGATGTATAAGCGAATATAATAATTAAACAAATTAAACTTATAGTTCTGAACTGGTACATTAACTTTTGTCCCTCTGATGATATAAGTTCGGTTTTCTGTCATTTGAAATACTTCGTAAAGATTTGTTGTCCTCTTCCGCCTGTTATTTTAGGATTTTTATTATTCAGGTTTGATTTGCTTTTCTGTAAAAGTATTTTGTTGGCTACATTAGAAATTATTTTAGATTTAACTCAATTTTCAATTCCTTATGTATACTTCTGCTTTTCTTCTTAAATATAATATGGTGAAAATTAATCAATTTACTTGTCATACTATAAATAGCTGAACATTTTTTTCTAATTAAGAGGCAAAAAAGAACAAAAGCCCTTTATTTTAAGCATTTACAGTCAAAAGTCGTTAATTCGGACCTCAAAGCTACAAACTTTCTGCGCATGCATAGCGTTGACGCATGCACGTAAGACCTTTACTACTGCGAATTTGCGTGTGCGCGTGCGCAAAATACGTTTACGAATGTGTGTTTAATGTATAACGGACGAGATAAGCTAAGCTAAAATTATCTAATTATCTATTTCAGTTAATGTTGCAAATTGTGTTGTTCCTTAATCTTCGAATTGGATCCGGCTTATTATTTTTTGCAGACTATTAGAGCAATTTTATAAAAGTAAGCTTGAACTTTCGATTATTTCAAATAGAATTTCCGATATATATTTACTAATATGTAAAGGATATACAAATCGAAAGTATCTTTCGGAGTCCATTAAACAAAAAGTGGAATTGCTGCAAAAAATGGATAAAGGCGTATCCTTTGTTTATCTAAACTTTGTTTATCTTTAACGCCGCGGAGCGCAATGAATTGGAAGTTGATCTGTCAACACTATCCTTATCTTAAGGGCAGATGTTTTTATTTTATTTGGCTTATAATTGCTTACTAAATGTGGTATTTCCTCTCGATGTACTCCGTCTTTGATATGATTTAAATCAAATGCCTCGTCATTATAATTCGCTTCCGATAGCGAAGAAAGTGACAGAGGTTATTGAAAACGAAAAAATTTCGATTGACAAATTAGTCGGTATTCTCGACACAGCAATTATAGGACTTGGAACAGCGGAACTTTGTAACTGAACAAGAAATTATGTCTGTTTTTGGAATTAAAGAGAATGTATTATCACATAAAAAATGAAGCTACTTAAACAACTTACATTGAAAGAAATGTTTAATAAAGTAAACAAATAAATATTAAGCTTTTTTTTTTTTTTTTTTTGTAAATTTTGATACCCTTTAGATCATAATTGTTCTTTATTTCGTAAATTACGGTTTCATGTTTTTAATTTTATCATTTCTGCATGCCATTTTACCAGATTTAAACTGATGATCTATAATCCGGAATCACAGAAGTCCCGACGAGTCCGGATTAACGACTTTTGACTGTAATAATTCTACAGAACACAATGTATGATGCATGAGTAATAAGAGTACAAGAAATAACAAACATACACTTTGATTATTCTGGATATAATCCTAAAATACTTTAATTAAAAAAAATTCTTTAAACATGAACTGACTGTGTTTTATATGGTCATAACCCATTTCTCACAATTTAAGTACATTATGTGCTACCCCTACACACATTCATACCTAAATACACAAATCACATACTTGCAGGATACTCATTCTTACATAGGATTCCTGTATGAAATCCTGAGAAGAAATCATGGTAAGTAGTTAAAAAGTCAGGAATTTTGTTTAGTTTTAGCAGCATATATTAAAGTTGCTGTAATTGCATAATATCCGAAAAGGACTTTTTCCTGCATTTCATAAGAACAGCAAAATTCAGATATGAAATAAAAAGAAATGTAGCATAAAATTAGTAAAGAAACAATCTTGTATACGGCATAGATTTAGACAAAAAACGTCAGTCAATTTCAAGGGCAAACAGTTCCTCTTTATCAGGAACGAAGAAATTTGCTGGCTTGTAAGGCAGCGAGCATAAAATTGTAAAACTAAATATATATCAGGGGGTCACCAAACTTCATGTCAGTATGAGCCACATACTAGAAATCAGGAAATTTTGAGAGCCAAAACTAGATTTTGTCACAAGTCCATATCTACATCAATTTAAAAATAGTAAAACAGGTTTCAAATGACAAGAAATGTCTTATTGTAAACACTAACTAAAAGAAGTTTGCCTTCAACATGTGATGATGCATTGAAGACAAAAAGTTTTTGAGGGGCTTTTGTTTTCTCTAACTACAGACTGAAACAGTAAAAAGTACTCTTTTTCAGATTTTAAATATCCCGCTTCTTCCATGATACCTTCTTGTAAATGTTCATCAATCACAGCTCATAAAGCTTTGGAATTTTCTTAAATCTGTGTCACGATGACTGAAATTATTTCCCTACTACCTAAAAATTAACCTGTAATTCCCCTGCATGCTTCTTTCATGGCAAACAAGCCATAGATCTGTCATCCTCAAATTTTACATATTCTTGAAATTTTTAAAGTCGTGACTGTCATCAAATTTATCAGAAGTTCCCAAAACTTCCAACTGCCATAAATTTGTCATCAATCAGGACATCGAATCAACTTCTATATTTTTAATTTGAATCTAATTCTGTATGATATTAAATGCTTATGAACACATTACATTCATTTTCTGCTTTGGTGACAGACAATCCCAATTTAGTTTCTAGCACTACTAATGATTCAGAAATATGATAGACCCTTCCAGAAGCATCCATCCATCCATTTGTAAAGCATACAGATGCAAATCTAACTTTTGAAGATTTTTATTACAAAATTGTTTGATAGAATAACTACAGTATTTTTTTAATGCTTTTGAATAATATTAAGTTTCTTAACTAACAATAATAACATTTAGACAATGATCAGTTTAAGTTTATTAATAACTTTGGAAAAATAAATGAAATAAATTATTACATAGTTTTAGCTTACCATATTTCCTACATTTGTTTTATTTGCATAACAGCTGCACCATTAGCCGCAAGAGCCGTGCTATGGCCATCACTGTTATGTATGATTATATTGATTCTTATGTTGATACAAGCAACAATTAATTATATATTTTTAGAGAAATAAAAATTAAACTATAAATTATGAAGTTTATATCAATTAGTATATCTGTATACCAACATATCAAATGTAGAAAGAAAAATATGTAATAAACACCTAATTTTATTATTAATTAAACATTAATACATAGAAAAAATGTACTAACAAAACAAAATGCAATTTTTGTGCAAAAAATGAAAAATACAATACTTTTATATTTCATCATTCTCTTGCAAATATGAAAATTTAAAGAACCTTTTTAAAGAGTGAAAATATACCTGATTGTAAATAAAGAAAATATACCTTTCACTGCTGCTTTAGTAGCAATTCCTACTTCACTGGTTACAGTAAGACTAAAATCTGGTCTCAAGAGTGTCAAGGAATCAGTGTAATGAGATGAATACCTCTTAATCCACTTCTCATATGCCTCAACAAGTTTAATTTGCCATAATTCAAATGTATGTTGTTTGAAATCAGTTTGTTTTGCCATCTAAAACACAAATTTTAGAGAAAACAGTTTCTATCAGATTAGAGAAATGAAACATACACCAGCATGTAAAATGTTAATGTAAAATAAAAATACTAGGAAAAAAATTAAACTGCAAACAATACAAATGAATTATGCTACGTATTTAAAAATTTGCAAATTTAATGTTTTTCAAAACAAAATGTGTAACTGATTTTGCTTTTATTGTTTTTATGATTTAAAAAAGGCCTTCTTTCTTGCAAATATTTTAAAATCTAGTAATAGTTTATCGGGGAAGCTCTCAGAACAAGAAAGAAAAGTAGTAACTAAAAATAATATATGAATTTTCACTATTCATTTAATTAAATTTAGTATTTTTATCAATTTTGAAAAGTTAAAATTATATATCATTGACAAAAAGTGCAGTGCTCACAGGAATATATTACCTACAAAATACTTGCATATATGAATAAAAAGAAATATGAAAGCTAAGCAGAATAAAACAAAACCAAATGAACTCTTATGGCATGTAGAGTATTAATTTATAAAGTATATAACAAAGCAAACTTGATGAAACCCCATTGTTACATGCATTAAACTAGTTTCCACAACTAATATTCCATATTTTTACTGTTCTGCAGATATTCAAGATAATATTGTTCAGCTGGTCATTATATTTATCATTAAAGGGTACTCTACATTGGTGGCCCTAAAATAATGCAAAATTTTTATAGCTGTTGTTGAATATATATATATCAGATATTTTTATAACTTTCAGTAAAAGGAATCCCCTTCCCCAAAAATAATAATGAGAAAACCCGGGGAAAAAATAAATTAATTTTATGTAACACAATGTCATGAAAAATTGCTTTATCTATTTTTGATCTATCAAGCTTATTAACTGCAGAGTTCATCAAGCAAAAGTTTTTATGGCTGTTGTAAACATAATGATAAAGTAAATGAATTATTATCAAGTACATATAAAATTAAAATATATCATAAATAATTACAGTACAAAGTCCGATATCCAGACGTCCAAAATCCAGACCTCAAAACCACCAACAAAGTTTTTCTTGTAGGCTTCACACATGCGCATTTGATCCCCCCCCCCTCCGCACATAATAAAACATCTGGAGGGCCCTGATTTTTAATTTCACTAAATAAAATACCTTGTTATTGAAAAAAATTAAATTTATACAAATTTAAATTTAAATTTTAACAAACACGTAGAAAGTAAAAAAGCAAATTTTAAGCCAAAATTTAAAAATAACAATCATTTTAGCATAAATTTGTATGATCAGTAATTTGGCTTTGTTGCTGCATGTCTACTTGGCACACATCTCAAACCAAAATATTTCACAGAGATACATAGTTGATCTGACACCAACCTGGAAAATCATTATTTAATATACTTTCCTTTCATCACCGCATGTTTATCAAAACATGGCAACTTTAGTAATGACTCATGTAGCGATGCCTTAAACAATTTTTTTTATGTTACTAATTGAATAAAGGAGTATGGTAACCTTTTACGTTGACATTACGCTTGGCGATAATTACAGATTTAAGTTAAATGTGTTAAAAAATGCTGACGAGGAAAAATTTACCAAACATTTCTTTCCATATGCTAAAAACAGATTTTGTTGATGATACTCATAGACTCAAAGATTACATTTAGGGCTATTTGAATTAAGAATAACTGATTTGTTATTCACATAAACCCAGAACCAGCACCAGGGCTTGTATGGCCGCAGCAAGTTGTAGAATTTAGGACCCACACAGACTGCATCAGGCAGTAAGATATCTAGTGCCGCCCTCAATAAGGCTTAAGTATACGTGGGAATTTATTTACTCAAAACTCTGATACGCCTTAATTAAACATGTGCAAGAAATAGACATAAGTGTAATAAATAACTACACTAATACAATTCAGGCTTAATTGTCTCAGTGCACGATAGATGCAAGATAAAATTTAACGGAACAATTTGTCGTTAGTCACCAAACTCATGATGCATAGCGAAATATGTATAGTGAAGGACAGTTAAATTTGATGATGATAGCCACTAATTTTAAAGGTTTTTGGATATCGCAAAACAAAGGTGAAATTTTCCAATTAACACATTTTGTAAAGAAATGTGCAGAAGCGGTAATAATGAAGTTGATATAAAAGAAGTTTTTATATCATGAATGGCAAAATCTGTAGTATGGTTCTAGATCCAGAAAATACCGCTACCAATAGTGAAGAAAGTAACAGAGAAGTTACTGTAAACAAGAAAATTTCGATTGACAAGTTAGTCAGAATTCTTGAAATAGCAGTTAAAGGACTTCAACAATGTAACTAAACAAGAGATAATATCTGTCTACAGAATTTAAGGTAAACAAATAAATATTAATTTATAATAAAATAAATATTACATTTTTTTTTTTTTTTTTTTGTAAATTTTGATACCTTTAGATCATACATACTTCATTATTTAATAAATCGTGATTACATATTTTTAATTTAATAATTTCTACATGCCATCTTACTAGATTTATACTAATGATCTATTATCCAGAAAAATCTGGAATCATTAAAGTCCCGATAAGTCCGGATTTTGGACTTTGTACTGTAGTAATATTCATGTTATCCACCCCTATGGATGTACTCATGCAGTTATTTAAATGTTACAGGGAAAAAAGGGGTAACAGCAAATAAGTGGCTTAGAACTGGATTTCTTAAGCCTTTAATCACACAGGTCTTGCCAGAATCTGAAAAGGAAAGAGATTTAATGTCCAACAACACTTCTTACAAATCTGTCTGACTCAATTTAAGGATTTAATGGATTAAAAAGTATCATTCACAAAGAATTGACGATAAGCATATTGTAATTTTTAAAGTCAATTTAATAATAATTAGAAGGCAATATTCTATGTTATTTAATACTCCTTTGATATTTTAGTGAATGATTTTAGACTATCTGGATACATAGTGAATATATACTTTAAATACAACGTTCAGCCTTAAAATTTTCAGAAACCAATGGCATGAGGATTCATGCCACATTAAGGTATATGCAATCAGCCTGAGATTCATTTAAAAAGCATAATTAATGATCAATATATAGATGTCCTAAGAAAGGACCCTGAACAGCTGTGAATATCTCACCATGATCTGACAAAAAAAAAAAAAAAAAAAAAAAAAAAAAAAAAAAAAAAGCATTGCATTTTATGAAGTGTTATCCAAAAATTATGAAATTTCTTTGAAAATATTAACTTATCTTGTACCTTACTAGCCATTGTTACTTTTAAAAAGTCTCCATTTCAAAGCAGACATTGAGCTTAGCACTCTTCACACTTGCAAATTCTTCACAAAGGCATTTTCTGTTACAGTTCTCAAAAAAACCTGCAGGTTTTCATGACCTTTGCTTAGACTACTAAATCCTTTCCATTTTATAAAAGAAGAAAAAAACCACAGGAAGATAAATCTGATAAATAATGAAAGTAAAAGAGAACCCTCATCTTAACCTCATCAAAAACTGATGCAAGGCAAAAGTGATAAAACTTCTTATGTATGGTTCAACCCAAAAATATTTGCTTACTTGTGCAAAAAAATAGTGTTATTGGTTTCATGAGATTACATTATGAACTATCAGTTTTAACATTTTAGGATATTTAATATGCATTTGCAACTTTCCTGAAGTACATAAAGGATACTTCCTCTTTAATTCACATTTATCTATTTTTTGAAATGTTTCAGCTGTCAGTTAAGTGTTTACTTGACTAAAAGTATTTTGCCAAATTTTTTTTCCTACAGCATTTTGTAATTTTCACTACAATTTTTTTCAAGTTTGCAACAAAATTTAATGACTGTTTATTGTTTGGGTTAATATTCCATAATCGGGGCGAGTGCCAAATTTGGCACGATTTTGATTTGGTTGTGGTTTCTGGCTGTATGTTTTCTTGTAGCAAACCCAGAGCTTTATTTCGGTAATTGTAAGAGTGCGAATTTAGTGTAGCCAGATTTTTTTTTAAACTTAATTTTGAATACTCTGTTTGTTTTTAAAAGTTTTGCTGTTTAATATTATTATTATTATATATACGTATGTTTAATATTATATTTATATAAATATTTGCAGAAAGTTAAGCTGTTGTTGGTGGGAGAATATTGGATTTCAGATGACCTGACCTTATGAATGTTTTCATTTAATTTTATTTAGTTAATTATTATTTTTTAGTTTTGTTCCTTGCATGTGGCAATTGTTTAGTGTGTTGAATTCCATAACACTGTTTTATCATTTAATCAATTTCATTTACTATTCTGTTTACACATAATAACTGCTGTTCACTACTGTAAACAAAAATTTGCTATTCTGCTTACATTTAAAACTCACTTCGCAGAGCTCTGATCTGATAAGTGTATATATTTATTTACTCAATAATTATTTACAAGAACCGTTCATTCTACTGTTTTATGATGAATTAGATAGATAAGACTATGTTTTTACTTGCAAAGCTGTTGGAATTTGTTTTACTCATCTAGTATTTTATCATCTCATTTTACTATTCTGTTTACATAAAATAACCACGTTTTATTACTGCAAAACTTAAAACTTACTATTCTATTTACGTTTCAAAATCCCATCTTAGTGCTTTCAATGCCGCCAAAAATTCACCAAGTTTTGAAGCCAAAACAATTTGGCGCCAACTTACCCCACTTATGGAATATTAGCCATTGTTTGCATATTATCCAGTTTCATGGGAGATAAAATAATAAAATACACTAAATGCAATGTAAAAAAAAAAAAAAAAAAAAAAAAAAAAATTAAAGTTGATCAAGATGGATTCAACATGATGGTTTAACTAAAAAAGGACCTATGCAGTAGCATCTAGCTCAGTATGTAAGCAGTTAATAAGTTTCTTCATTTTTTTGCATATTTTATCTTCCACAGAGTTTAACTTGACACAAATTAATTGCACCCTTTTTATGCTATATAATGGCAATAGAGATCTAGATGTGAAGATTTTTATGTTTTCTTATTAACTTTTCAAATGTGGTTCCCATTCAAGTTGAATTTTATAAACTTTAAATATGATAAATAGTAGATTACCTGAATCATTGCGAGACAGATAGGCAGAGCTTCCATTTTTTCTAAGGATGCACATTCAAACAAGAACCCACAAACTTTCTGTTGCCATTCTTTTTCCTGAAATAGATATATAAAGAAATAAAAATATATTTCACGAAAAAAAAAGCCCAAATATTTATATGAATAATAATTTACACAGCATATATAAATTATATGTGCTAGCTTATATATACTTATAGCTTATATATTAATATAGCTTATATATATATATACAGACACACACATGGGTATGTATATATAATTTAGTAACACATAATTCATACACATTTCTGCACATGGAAATAAAAGTATTTTTAAGGACCATTAATGAAAAAAATTAAAGACCTATAAGCAAATAGGAACTGAATAAATTTAATTATAAATATTATCTATGCTTGAACTTCACTTTTGTAATACCATCCTAAAAATAAAGCAAATACGATATTTAACAATATTTGTTAAAAGAAAGCCCTATTAAAATCACAATCTACTAAAATTTCACAGTTTAAAATACATGCAATTTATGACATTGATTCTTGAACGATATTAGGATAATTACACACTAAAAGCTACAAAACATTTATGTTTTGTAGCAACAACACTCAATAAAATATTTATGCGTCTTTTTAATTTGAAGCCTTCCCAGACATATTGGCCAATTTATATCACTTTCTTTCTCTTGAAGCATCTTTTCTGACAATTAGAAAATTGTCTCAATACGCAAACCAATGTTCTTACTAGTTTCTGCATGCTTTATCTCCTAACTTGTCAACCTCTCCACAATGTACCTATGAGGGTTTACTTGATCTGGTAAAAGTTAAATAGCCCAAAACTTCCAACAGACATGAAGCAAATTATGGCTACGTATGAAAGTAACTACAGAGTCAGAAAACAGTTTAAATACGCCTGTTATTTAAAACGAACTTAGAACAAAGGCATGTTCTAATGCTAACAAAATCAATTACAGCTCATGGTGATGTAATTACACAAGAAGAGTCAAACTCAAACTAAAAAATCTGATGTGTACACCACATGACTTCCTTGTACAGAATATTAAATTATACACATTTTTTCTTGCATTTCATTTAAACTTATTGGATTGAATTAAATCTACTTCGCCGACAGCGCATAAACCACAATAGAATAAATGCATTCTTTAAAATTTACTCTAGTATTTGTTTACCATAGCGACACTCTGGTGCTAGATTCACTTAACAGTATTAATAATTATATAACAGTTAACTTACGTAATAATTATATAACGGAAACTAACTGTTATATAATCCAATAATTATATAACAGTTAACTTATACACTGACTAACAATAAGTATTTGGACACATATGCAAATGACGATATCTGCGGTCCTAAGGTACATCACGGACTCCGCCGGTATATATCATGTAGGAAACAGCATCGGCTTTAGTTGCATGCAAGATGCCTCGCAGTTTGGAGCTCTCTGATTTCGAGAAAGGTATAATTATCGGGTATTACAAATGTGGCCGATCCTTAAGGGACATACCTAGCGATCTGAAGTACCCAAAATCGACAGTGGCCTATGTGATTAAGAAGTGGAAAGTAAGCGGTGATTGTCGGAATGTGCCCCGAGTCGACAGACCAACGAAACTGGGAGATAGAGACCGACAAGTGCTATCCAGAGAAATTCGGAAGAACCGCACCCAACCCATGGCCCTCATCCGCGAGGAGTCTCAACAGACATCCGGGAGTATTGTTTCAATGAATACCATCTGTAAGGAAACACATCTGCTTGGTTTTCATGGTCGTGCTGCTGCCCATAAGCCTTTGATCACAAAGTCCAACCACGCTGCTTGGTTAATGTGGTACAAAGCACATGGAAATTGGACCATAGATCAGTGGATTCTTTGGAGTGACAAATCAAGGTTCACCCTTTACCGTTCGGATGGCAGGGTCTGGGTCTCGCGTCTACCTGGAGAACGTCTCCTGCCAGAATGCATTGTGCCAACAGTCAAGTTCGGCAGAGGTAGAATTATGGTCTGGGGGTATTTCTCCTGGTATGGGCTGGAACCCTTAGTCCCCATTCATGGTAAGCTCAACTCCGATGCCTACTGCACTATTTTGGATGACAGCGTGTTTCCTACGTTGTGGGAGTTTTACGGGTTGGACCCCTGTTACTTTCAGGACGACAATGCCAGTTGTCATGTTTCGACGTTAACTAAGGCTTGGTATGGTGCCAATGGAGTTCATCGAATGGACTGGCCTGCCCAGATTCCAGACCTGAACCCTATCTAGAACCTCTGGGACAAGTTGCATCGCCGAATTCAGGGGTGCACTACCCGTGCAAAATCGGTGAAGGAACTTCTATGTCTTCTCCAAGCCAAATGGAAGAAAATACCACTAGCTGTCATACAAAGACTTGTGGAAAGTCTGCCCCGGAGGGTCCACGCTGTAATTACCTCTCGTGGAGCATCTACCAACTATTGAATTTGAATAAAGTTAGTTTTTCTTTTCTATTACAGGTGTGCAAATACTTATTGGTAGTCAGTGTATATTTCGTTCATATTATAACTCATAATGCACAAAATTTATATCATTTAAAGAATAGAATTATCTAATCATTGCCACATGTTCTATTCAAATACTATAATAAAGCTAGAATGAAGTATAAAAGAAATTAAGCAAACAAAACAAAAAAGAAACAGTTTTTCACAGATGATTGAGTATTTCTCATTTAATTAATTCAGTTCTCACTTCGCGAGAAGGCAAAAATACATAAAAACTCAAAATATCTATATTAAAAATTACAAAGTAAATCTTACACTTATTTCCTCGAAAAAATTCCAGAAAGAATTAAGCATGATTTAATTGGCAATAATAAATGAATGCGTTATCTTTGTTGTTGCGAAGCTAAGTTTCTGTAGATTGGCAACAAATCCACTAGTCTCCTGTTTCAAACGTAAACATCAATGGCCGCCATAAAAAAAGGCTTAGCGGCACTTAGACAACTTTAAAATTGTTGATAATTCTAAAAATATTGCATACAGATTTACTAAAGGCATAAAAACCTTAACTGGAAGATAAAAACAACATAATACAATCATTTTTAAAGCAAAAAAATGTACAATTTACAAACATATAAGAGTAAAGAAACTGAGATCACTGAGCCGGGTAACCGAGTAGATATATATATAAATATATTTATATACGTTTGGTGCGGCCGATTGCAACCAAAATACGAGGTGCACATCTACATGTTATAGCAGTCCTATATACTAAATTTCCACGTTCTGAGGTTACTCGTTTTTGAGTTATGTGAGATATGTACGTACGTACATATGTTCGTACAGACGCCATGAAAAACTCTCTTCAGAATTAATTTTAAAGCAGTTTTATAATTTTTTTGAAGGAAAAGAGTATTTTATTCTGTCCTTACATACAGATATCACGCAAAAACATTGTTAAATTGCATTTGATAGCGGTCAAAATGGATATTTTCGTTGAAATATGCTGCCTGAAACTTTTCGCGATTACAATACTTCCTTTTTACTTCATACAAGGAAGTAAAAAGTGGACTAGTGGTCAAAGACTATACAACTGAATTTTAATTTAAGCTGGCTCAGCAACTCTATCATCATAACAAATTCAAATGTTGGCAATGATAATGCAAAGACGAATAATTACAAATTATCAGAGCTGGCAGGAACTAATGCAGCAAGCAAGTAGAGGTCAGAAACACATTTCTGTTTTACACGCGAAAAACCTCAGTTTAAAAACTGTCTAAGTGATTTGCCTTCTAGTGAGGAAACAGAAATGAGAAATTATAGTAAAGGCTTTAAACTAGGTAATTTATATAATACTAATAACTGTACATATCTTTGAAGAATAGTTTTCTTTCTCTTTCTGTATTCAGTTTCTTTCAACATGTTGCATCTCCATTTTAGAAATTTTGGATTTAATTAACGATTTCTGTTATTCTAAAAAACTATATGCATTTAGAATGCATAGAAGAAGCTGGTAATTTTATTTCTTTAAGGAAATGAACATTCAAGAGAAATATGAAATATACACCGTAAGGGCCGATTACAGAGGTGGTGTGGCACAATTTTTATAATTTAGTGACACACAGAGAAACAAAATCTAGAAATAGCAAAACTTTTAGAATTTAGAGCAGGCATTGGAAGCAGAATTTAGAAAGGCATTAGGCAGCAGAATTTAGGATTCACAGGAGATTACATCAGGCGGGAAAATGCCTAGCACCAGCCCTGTGTATCATGCATTAAGACATATTAAATGAATCTTTTAAATTATCAAATTTCAATTTCTTTATTAATGGAAAAATTCCTTTCTATATGCATTTAGAAATATGCACATACCTGTCCATGTGATCAGAATAGAAGCATTTTTGATATTTTCCATGCTTGTGTCTAGTGAAAAGTATGGATAATAAAGGAAAGATACACATATTAAGAAAAAGATTCTAGTATCAGAAGTAAAACATTCAAATATTATATTTTGGTTGTTCTTCCAGATGTTCTCCAAGAAGTAAGAAATTCGCAAACTTTCTGTAAAATACGTCCATTACATGTTAATACCATGGACACATTTTTCATTTTGTCGCATTTTTCTGGTATCTTGTAGAAACGTGCGTCTATAAATCTTTCCTTTAAATCCTTCTCAACTTTCCAAGCTGCAATGTCTAAAATCCTAAAGAAAAATTACCGCTACCAATTCCATAACAGCAAAAAGCCAAAAATATATTGAAAAAAAATCACAGGGAAAAACTGTAAAATTAACATTATAGAGAAAACTGATACATATTCTGAGACAATAACATGGAAAAAACTCTTGCCATGAAATTAAAAAGAAGAGTTACATAGCTAGCTTTTGCTAAGAATTGTTTCCTAAATTGTGCTTTATAGCATTATACCTTTTTTATTTTTCAGATTCAAAATATTGTATAAGTGGCCAAAATGGAAATTTATAATATAGCAGCGAAAAATAAAAATGTTCTATTTTATTTTAACGTTACTTTTTAAATATAATTTCAATACATTGTTGCATGCGTACGGGTTCATTTGAATTAAATGCACAAGTCCGATGAAAAATGGACAAAATTTATTATTATCACAACAAAAATGCTTAAATTCCCTCAGATATTCTTTCAGTATTACAATATCTCACAGTAGTTATCTTTTAACTACTCAAACGTTCAACAGAAGTTAGTTCAAAACATCTAAAGAAAGCTAATCTCCGAATTCAGTACAATCTACAAGAGCAGTTTTCTAAACAAACTCTAAAGACAACAACAAACTAACTAAAAAAATTGAGAGGTTTTCCTCCTTTTTATATGATTTTAAATCGCGTGCAAGAATTTTCTGGAACTTTTTAAGGACCAAAAATCGGATCCAAAAAACCTAAGGACATTTAAGGACCGTACGAACCCCGAGTTAAGTTACAGAGACTATAAAGGAAATTATCTCATAGGAAATTTGAAGTCAAATTTAGAATGCAAATGTGCACTATTGTGGTAACAATTAATTGGAATTTATAAATAAATGCACTAGAACATCAATTAAAATGTAAAAGAGAAGAATAAAATAACAGAATTATTGCTGATTGCATATATATTGCCTAAGAATATATGATTTTAAGTAAAAACATAAGCACAAGTTAGGTTTAATAAAATAAAAGTTTAGAATTATTTTCACCCTGCTTCTAGCATATGTAGAAAGAATGTATGAATAATGTACTTACAATTTTGGTCTCCGAATTATCCTTGGTCTTTCTTAGTAATTACTACATATATAATTATAGATTTTTAATCATTCTGCTACAAAAATTTTTATTGTAGAAGAAGTGAAAATCGCCATGTTGCTGCCCTCCATAATACACTACATTTTCTGTCTTCTTTGATATATTTATGATAAATATTATATATTTATATTATATTTTTATGGAATTTGATTAAATTCATTATTCCAATTTTAACAATATCACACAAGATATAAAAATCACACCATATAAATAAATGAGCTTCTGCAGTAGAACATCTGCTGAATTCACAACATACCATCTCACTTTACTGTGTGCGTAAATCAGGTATAGGTTCATAACTTAATATCAGAGAGATACTTGCCTTACTAAGCATATGCAATGTAATACAAAGCATTATAAAAAGTAGGTTCACAATAATGAAACTCTTAATCTCTCTCTTTTTATCTACACTTACACAAAACTAAGGGAAAAAAGCCTATATGCAGGTGACCATTGAATTTACACAGGTTCGAATTCTGCAGATTGACTTATGTGAAGATTATTTTTTGATTACTGTACTAGATATTAATACACATTTTGGAGATTTAGAGTTGATTGGAAAACCAACAGGCAAATTACATTGGTTAAAAATGTAAAAAAAAAAAGGGGGGGGAAGAGAAAGAGAGCTAGATGTACCATAAATATGTAAAATGTATATAGATGTTTGTCTAATTTATCACTATTTACCATTTTCATCTAATTTATCATTATTCTTCTTAAAATAAAGACCAAACATTTACAAAATGGCAAAATTTGCAAATATGTTAAGACATAAACATTTGAAGGCTAAGTAACACCACTTTGCGACACACATTCATTGGTTATGTATATCATTATACTTATTTTTTTACTGTGTGTAACATTGCATTTTATTATTATTACAATGACAGGATATTAATTCCACAAATTTTCATTGATTGCTTGACATAATATCAAAAAGAAATGAAAAGATAAACAAATGAATTTGGATTTCGCCTTAAAGGAAAATATTTTGCATACAGGTTCTATAAAACTACCCAATGTTCAATAAATTTCAATAATCCACAGGAACATTCAGAAATAAAATCCAAATATATCTGGCCTCTCCTGATGCCTATTTTAGATCTTGAAATAAAGGAACACATGCGATAGAATGGGTAAAATCAGATACAGATTATAGCAGAAGTTAAAATGCAGTATTTTTTTGGTAAGAGAGAATAAATTAGTTTGGCTTAATTGATTATGGCAAAGCACACTAGGGCTATCTGCCTAAGTGAAGTGATGTCTTTGTGGACAACTTTCTAAGGAGAACTAGCTTGTATATAATGTTACATTTCAGGAAAACCATTAAAATGCCCATGCAGCCAGTCCATTCGCCTGGAATATAACCCAGGTTGAAACTACCAGTGCTCAGCAATTTTACTAAATTGATACAAGAAGAATTAAATACCTCTGAAACTATCTCACTTAAGATGAAAGCTTTCAAAACTTTTTTGTCACTTCTTAATATTGATAAAATTCAAATGGCAATCATGACTAACTTTTCAAAATATTAAGAGATTATTTAATAAAAAAGGTTCCATAGATACATAAAAAATATTCTAATGCATTTTTCCTTGTTATGTATATTAATTATTTACTATAACCCTGAGATTAAAAAGGAAATCTGCTCACTTTTCAATAAAAAAAAGGTCCACAATTTCCAAAATTCTTTTATAATATGCTATTCATTTTTAACATTTTAAATCCCATAAAAAATTATATTAAGATTTTTTTATACAATCACCAAAAGATATATTATAGTCTTCCAAAAAGAAAGGATAACTGGTCATCTAAGTTTAAAGAAATATAATCCCATTTTAAATATGATCATACACAAAATATAGATATTTTTCAAACTGAAAACAAAAAAGGTACACTTAAAAAATGTATGAAATACTCTCAATTATAAAAATACAAATATATTACATTACTTCTGCACTATGTGGATTTAAAAGAATGTTAGATATAAATTAAAAAGATGGCATAAAGGCCCTTTAAAAAAGGCAATTAAAATCAGTTTTATTTCCAATTTCCATCAGTTACCTGTGAATTATTGTATTTTGTATAACAAGGTCATCTATTAAATTAATTGAAAATCTTCTAAAATTGAATTTTAACCATATCAAATTACATAAATTCTAAGAAAATCCTAATTCAGTAAGTTCATTAAGATTAACAAATGAATGGTCACCACAGATGCATTTTGTTGGATAGTTTAAGTAATTTCATTTGCATTTCATATTTAATATATAAAAATCATGCATTTAATCTACACAACCAGAAATTAAACCTAAGATGAAAAACTATTCAGAATAATACTATAATATATAATAATATGAATAATACTATAATATATAATAATAATATTCTGAATACTATAAGTATTCAGAATTTCTATTAATTGCTCGTTGACACTACTGCTGAGCTAGATTAAAAATCTGATTAAAATTATATGCAATGGCTTATTACAGTAAATGATACAAATAGATATTCATAAATAAACATGCAAGTAAGTTATAAAACATTAATTATACAGTCAAACCCCATTATAGCGATCAAAGTTTATAATAAAACCCTAGAAATAGCATCACACCTTTTAGTCTCCCAACCAATTTCTTATAAACTACAATGTAATTTTATACACCTATAAGGAACTTTCAAGTGTATAAACATTGTATATAACAGACTCTGTGCAAATCATGGGCTGAATTTTTTTAAAAATCTTTTCTAGAATTTCTGAAGGCACCAAATTAAAAACTATTAAGCCTTAAATCCACTGTTTAGGATATTAAAATGATAATTAACACCTTCACGTTACCATACCTTTATCCTCATCTTTTTCTGTGTTATAAACAGATGGCTATGAGAGGCAGATGCAGTACCCAATTTTTGAAAAACCAGGAAACATAATAAATATACTTTAGCAGATTCTACTGACACATTGTGTTAGGAATCAAATTAAAGTATTTCCTTCCCTCACTAGATGGTGTTTGGGGCTCCACAAGTGAGAGCAATTTAACTCTTTAGTGGTTGCAAGATTAAGCTAATCTTTGTTTCTACATATGTGCAATATCTGTCTGTCATAAATTTGTAATGAAGTTCGTGTTCATTTGTGTCCACTTCAGAGCTTAACTAGAATGCGAGCTGAGCTCAATGATGACCATAAAAGGTTAAACATTTTGTTGGCAGGTTTGCTTAATTTAGTTAGTTTTGTCATTCAGATACAAGTATGCAGAAAAAATGTTAAGCTGTCAGTTTTGTCACTCTGATACAAATATGTAGAAAATATTGAGTTCACCTGTCTGACCCAATCTTTTCACTTTCTTACAGCCACCAGAAAATAGATAGTTTATGCTGTAGTATTCAAGAACAGCAGTTAAACATGTGTATTTATTGTTATGTTTTATGTGACATACATTGTATTGTAAAAATCTGGGAAAAGTGTATGTCATCTAACCTAAGAAAATCTTTTTTACAACTTAGACACCATCATTATGAGGTACAGTCAAAAGTCGGTAATTCGGACACCCATAATCCGGAATGATCTATAATCCACACCACAAACTTTCTGCGCATGCGTCACATTTGACGCATGCGCGTAAGACATTTACGGCTGCGAATTTGCATGTGCGCGTGCGCAAAATACGTTTACGAATGCACGTTTAATGTATGACGGACGGTATAAGCTAAGCTAAAATTATCTAATTCAGTTAACGTTGCAGATTGCGTTGTTCCTTAATCTTCGAATTGTATTCGGCTTATTATTTTTTGCAGACTGTTAGAGCAATTTTATAAAAGTAAGCTTGAACTTTCGATTATGTCAAATAGAATTTCTGATATATATTTACTAATACGTAAAGGATCTACAAAGCGAAAGTATGTTTTGAAGTCCATTAAACAAAAAGTGGAATTGCTGCAAAAAATGGATAGAGGCATATCCTTTGTTTATCTAAACTTTAACGTTTGTTTATGTAAACTTTGTTTATCTTTAACGCCGCAGCGCGCAATGAATTGGAAGTTGATCTGTCAGCACTATCCTTATCTTCAGGGCAGATGTTTTTATTTTATTTGGTTTATAATTCCTTACTAAATGTAGTATTTCATCTATGTACTCTGTCTTTGATATGATTTAAATCAAATTCCTCACCATATATTAGCGAAGAAAGTGATAGAGGTTATTGAAAATGACAAAATTTTGGTTGACAAATTAGTCGGTATTCTCGACACAGCAATTATAGGACTTGAACAGCGGAACTTTGTAACTGAACAAGAAATTATGTCTGTTTATAGAATTAAAGAGAATGTATTATCACATAAAAAACGAAACAACTTACATTGAAAGAAATGTTTAATAAAGTAAACAAATAAATATTAAGCTTTTTTTTTTGGAAATTTAGATACCCTTTAGATCATAATTGTTCTTTATTTCATAAATTACGGTTTCATATTTTTAATTTTATAATTTCTGCATGCCATCTTACCAGATTTAAACTGATGATTTATAATCCGGAATCGCCGAAGTACCGAGGAGCCCGGATTAATGACTTTTGACTGTATTTATTGTTCCTTGTCAATAAGAAAGATATGACTAAGTTTTCATATTTATAATTATAATTAGAATTATCAATGTACCTGTCTCTGTCAGTGGATTCTGACAACATTAGTTGACAGTAGATGATGATTGATTATGCATAAGGCTAAAGAACCTTTGACCCATTGAGATAGAGCTTAAATCTGTTCTTTGATTGAGCTATCAGATAGCACTCTGATGCTTACTCATAATTATAAATGCATATTTTGAAAACATTATTTTTGATAGAAATATATAATTGAAGGTTATGGGTCTAAACCCTGACATTTGTACAAAGTAAGTTTTCACGTAAAATTATTAACATATGGTTAAATTGAAAACAATGAAAAAAGAAATTTAGTAATTGCATTTAATAATAATTATTATTAACATTTAATTAAATTTAGTTACTATTAACATCTTTTGGGAGATATGACAATGTTAATCACTGTTGCTGTGCAATTGTTCAATCAATTTATACAGTATTTTGTGAGATTATCCTTTCTCCCCTCCCCCTGATCAGAACAGATATAGTGAACCAAATTTTGGTCCTTCAATGTTTGTTATAGTGGGGTTTGACTGTATTCCATTAAATGACAGAGACAGAAATTGATCTGTAAAAGACTTAATACTATTTTTTTCATTTAGACATAGATTAATATGCAAAATATTTCCATACTAACTTTTTTGCTTACAGCCATAGTTTTTAAGAAACATGAGGCAAAGTTTAGAGCCACTGGATCAGAGGAAAAATTTGATATAGGAACATTCTGTTGAAATAGAGTAAAACAAGAAATGTTACATAATTAGAAGATAAAAAAAAAATAATTTTGGCATGTACTACTAAATATTTGAAAATACAATATTTATGAAATTTACTGTTATCAATATTTGGTACAGAGTAAAAATATTTTGAAATTATTTATGCTGCCACCTAAGTAAGCAATGATAATCATTAATTAAATATAAAAATAATTGTTTAGCTGAAGAACGTCATTAAAAAAAATTTTTTTTTTATTTATGCTGCTAAATTTTTATATTGCATGCATGTAGCCCAAAACAAAACAATAACAACAACAACAAAAAACCATTAAACCTTGTCTTGGAATAATGACATTAAGTAAAAAGGTATGTACATAACTGTTAGACTACATTCACACAATGGTTTTTGTCATCATAAGATTTTGCAGCTTACAGCATAAAAGTCATTAGGTCCATTCACACCTGTTTTACAGGGTTTAATCTACAGCCGATCCCAGAAGGGAAAGTTGCACACGCATAAATGTGTAGTTGACTCAGTGAAACTGCCAATCAGCATTTGTTTCACTGTAACTGTTTACCTCTTTATTGGTATGAAGATGAAAGACTAGAATTTGTAGGCAAAATTCTTAAACCAGTTTTTGTGATGCAACAATGACTGGTTGCCTAACAACAAAGCTTGGCTTAGACCTTTTATGATTTTATCATGTGAATGATGCTTTACGATCATATGATGCCCTATGTTTTTGTAAAATATGAATACAATTAAACATATATAATATAGTTTATGCAAAAAGTTTTCACACATAAAGTTAGTAATCAATAAAATTACTTCATAGAAATTTAATAAAAGAATAATTATATTTTGAACTAAAATATACTCAATATTTTCATTAGTTATGAATTAATTAATTATTACAAACACACACACATATATATCGGGTCAGTCCATAAGTTCGTGCGCATTAAGAGTATGCATGGAATTCATTATGACGCATTTACTAAAACAATAAAATTTTGAACCTGTTGAAACTTGCCATCGTTTGACTAACATATTATTCAGTTCATCACCAACTTTCATACATATTGAATGCATTTTAGTACCTATAGAAGATGAATATAGATAATCAGTACAAACGTGCTATGCTACATTTTTTAATTTTCGTGTGGTGAATGGTTTGCAGGTTTGCAGCAATAAAAATTAATAGTGTACATGGTGAACACACTATTAGAGTAAACCATTTCTGGGCATTTCAGTTAGAAAAAACAGCATTGATGATGAACCCCGTTCAGGACGTTTTGAACCGTTAGAACCAAATCAAACGATTAATTCAGAAATTTACAGTGAACAACTTTGCCATCTAAACTCAAAATTGATTAAAAAACGCCTACGATCGGTCAATATGTTTCATCCTTCTAACGCTAGACTGTATACGGCTCAAACAATGCTGCAAAAATTTAGTGAATTGAATTGGTAGCTTTTGCCACATCCTGCTTACTCCCCAGGTATTGCCCCAAGTTATTTTCACTTATTTCGTGCCTTACAAAATTTTTTACAGGGAAAAAAATTAAATTCTAAACAGGATGTACACAATAAGCTTTGAAGTTTTTTTCATCAAAACCAGAGTCTTTCTACAGCAATGACATAAAAAAGCTGCCTGTAAGATGGTAAGACACTGTAGATAATGGAGAAAAATATACAATTGATTAAAATGTTAAATTGTGTTTTTTTATATTACTTAAAAATTTACCAAAAAATGCACATGAATTTATGGACTAACCCAATATGTGTGCCTATTAATATGCATTATCCATCGTATTAAAAAAAATATGGTGGAAATTTATTAACAAATTAAACTTAATTGGAACAAATTGATAATAGATCTTTAAATTACTGATTTAAATTTAAGTTCCTCCCCTTTTGCTTTGGGTCACTTTTCCTGCAGTAATTGCAATGTGAAAACTCTTAAAAAATCACTGTGTAGGATTAAAGCACAAAACTATGAAAACTATCAATATTCTGGAAACAATATAAGCACTCTCTTTTACTACCTATGCTTGCTAGCTAATGGACATTTCTTGCTTAGCTGCTTCTGTTCACTATTAAAAGTGTAATACGACAAAATGCAAACTGTGGGGTGCGAATTGCACCCACTGCATTGTGCCATTTGATACAGTAATCAACAAATTATAAAGATGAGTGCTTGGATTAGCATGAGATTTTTGAGATTCTTTAAAAGTTCATGTCATCTTCTACTATGTAATATATATATATACACATACATGTAACGAAAGCAAATTTTAGAAGTACTGATGTAAGAACACTGAGGTGTAGAACCGTAGATACTTGAAGCTTACAGCATCGACCCACACTAGAAGAAGAAGGCAAGCCAGATTAAATTCCATTTTTATTTAAATTCACATTTGTGATCACAATTCATTTGACACTCCAATCATGCCTACTCAAAAACATTTACATTTTTTAATGCTATTGTGATAAGAAGAGAGCAAAGCATCTAAGCAGCACAGAAGTTGAAGCCAGATGTAGCAATTTATCCAATATGTAAGATTGTCAGAAGGAAGGTTTTGGTTAACAATGTTTCAGTTCTCAGAATTCAGGTTCCCAATCAACTACATTGACATTATGGAAGCTTTGTGACATAGATTAATCTAGAAATGGTGCAGCCCAAAGATAATGTTATTTTTAGAATAGAGAAACTACGGAAATTAAAAATTAAGAAATTAGTAGATATTAATAAATTAAATTACAGTACAAAGTCTGTAATCCGTACTTGTTGTGACTTCGCCGATTCCAGATTAGGGGTTTTTCTGGATTATAGATCATCAATTTAAATCTGGTAAGATGGCATGCAGAAATTATACAATTAAAAATATGAAACCATAATTTATGAAATAAAGAGCAATTATGATCTAAAGGGTATCAAAATTTACAAAAAAAAAGGCTTAATATTTATTTGTTTACTTTATTAAACGTTTCTTTCAATGTAAGTTGTTTAAGTTGCTTCATTTTTTTGTGCTAATACTTCCTCTTTAATTCTATAAACAGACATAATTTTTTGTTCAGTTACAAAGTTCCACTGTTCAAGTCCTGTAATTGCTGTGTCGAGAATACTGACTAACTTGTCAATTGAAATTTTTTCATTTTCAATAACCTCTCTGTCACTTTCTTCACTATCGAAGGCAGCATTTTCTGAATCTAGAACCATACTACAGATTTCGCCGTCCATTAATTGATTGATGATTGGGGCATTGTCATCGCAATGAAAAACTTACATCATCTTCATTTATTACTGCTTCTCCACATTTCTTTACAAAATCCAATAACTGGAAAATTTCACCTTTAGTTTGCGATGTCTGAAAACCTTCAAATTCGCGGCTAGCATCTTCATCATCCTCACCATGAAATATGGTAGACGGCCATAAATTATGCCAAGTATTTTTTAACGTATCTGGAGACACATCCTCCCACAATCTTGAGATGCTCCACACAGCAGATTTTATGCTAAAAAATTTCAAAACATCTTGAATAATCTTGCTATTGTTCACGAAATTTAACACAGACGTTTACACATGCGTGTAGTGAACGGAAGATACCATCCTCGCATACACGTATACCTACCAACTACGGCAACGCCCTCTTAGTTCTGATTTACAATTACTTTGTGCACCAGCGATGCTTGGCACAGTGCCAGTTTCAAGTCCAGTTATGATTAAGTTCTCGATATGCATTATGCACATGCGTAAAGCATACAAAAAAAAAAAAAAAAAAAGGTTCTGGCTTTGAGGTCCATATTAAAGATCATTCTGGATAATGGATGTCCGGATTATGGACTTTGTACTGTACAACGCTGATTGACATATTTTTTATCTTATATATATACACACACACATACATATTTTTATATATATGTTTATGTGTTGATTCAGTCACATATTTATTAATAACATATATATGTTCATTTACTGATGTTAATTTACACATAATGTAAGTAATACAGTACAAAGTCTTTTATCCGGATGTCCATAATCCGGAATGATCTATAATCCGGACCCCAAAGCTACAAACTTTCTGCGCATGCCCATAATACATTTACGCATGCACATTTAATGTATAACAGACGGTATAAGCTAGGCTAAAATGATCTAATTATCTATTTCAGTTAATGTTGCAGATTGCATTGCTCCTTAATCTTCTAATTGGATCTGGCTTATTATTTTTTGCAGATTGTTAGAGGAATCTTATAAAAAGTAAGCTTGAACTTTCGATTATGTCAAAAAGAGTTTCCGATTCTGGAGCGGTCAAAGAATCTACAAAGTGAAAGCATGTTTCGATGTCCATCAAACAAAAAGTGGAATTGCTGCAAAAAATGGATAAAGGCATATCTTTTGTTTCTCTAACCATTCCGAAATCTGTTTATCAATTTCACGCAGCACTGCAGGGGGGAAACATCGCGGCATGCAATGAACTAGAAGTTGATCTGTCAGCACTGTCCTCATCTTCAGGGCAGATGTTTTTATTTTATTCGGCTTATAATTCCTTACTAAATGTAGTATTTCATCTCGATGTACTCCATCTTTGATCTGATTTAAATCAAATTCCTCATCATCATATATATCACGAATGCACATCAAATAGTTTTCTGGTTGCAATATTCTAATTTCAACTATGTGTAATGTATGCTTTACGCATGAAAATTACATTGAAAGAAATGTTTAATAAAGTAAACAAATACATATTAAGCTTTTTTTTTGTAAATTTTGATACCCTTTAGATCATAATTGCTCTTTATTTCATAAATTATGTTTTCATATTTTTAATTTTATAATTTCTGCATGCCATCTTACCAGATTTAAATTGATGATCTATAATCCGCAAGAACCCCTAATCTGGAATCGCCAAAGTCCCGATGAGTCCGGATAAAAACTTTGTACTGTAATATACAGGTGATGATAAAGGAAAATAAAAAGAAGCTGGTGCTGACTTTTCTTGAATAATAGGTAGCTTGTAGACTAGCAGTGTGATCTTTAATTAGATATAAATTACAACATAGCAATGCATATATTGTGATAAGAGTATTTGCAATTTTATAATTAAAGAGATATGTCTCACATTAGAACTTGCAATGAAGAGGGATGGCAGACTAAATGATAATAAAACAGAGATCAAGATTACTGTTTTCAGATTAAGCATGGCAAATTGCCTTGATTTCTCAACACAGAGATGGAGTTTCTTGAATTTTCTTCACTATTTGTCTAAGTTTTTACTTTTACGCTTTCTGTTACATAAGTGCACGCATCATTTACATAAGAATCATATGATGGGGATGATTCTGAAATGACATATGTTAGAAAGGTTTATTACAAACAATTTACTTTTTTTAGACTGGAAAGGGAAAATAACTAAATTAAAAAGGAAACTTACAGAGCTATTAACAAATTAAAATTATTATTTTCATCTTGCATGTATGCATGCCTGCTAAATGTATGCACGTATGTTATCAGATTGGGGAGGAGGTAATTACATGCATGCACACATATGATATTCTGTTGCTATTGTTGCCGTCTTGTCCATGGAAAAGGTGCTAAAATGGAGCCAAAAGTCTGCAGGACAAGCCTTGACAGGTCTGGAGCCTGAGGACTGTAAAGGATATCCTGTGGTTGTGAGCCAAGTTGGTAAAGAGCAGCAATGATAGCCTGGCAGTTGAAGATATACTCTGCTGTTAATTGGGCTTGTGGGCAATTTATGCATATGAGGTAAGATCTTAAGTTATCATCCCTTGGAAATATCTTCATAGCTTCAAAATGGGTGTATGAAGTGTTGCCACTGCAGACGTTAGACCTCTGGGGCAGTCAAAATCTGGAATTAGAGGCTTTCTAAAATGTCTAGCAAAAAGTTTGTATTTTGTAACTGCATCTGCATCTTCAAATGTAACAATGAGGAGCTGGTCCAAGTCTCAAGCTTCTTTTGCCAGGGCAGCGGCACACTTATTTCTCTCGATGCCCATGTGTGCAGAGATCCACTGAAGAGTGTAGGATTTTTGTATTTGATCGAGAAGAAGATGTATTGAGTTAGTCTTGTTTCTCCATGAAAGATGGCTTCGAGTGCTGATTTTGAGTCTGAGAATACCACCAATCCATCCGCTGAAGCATCAAAATTGCTCAAGGCATACAAAGTAAGGGCTTCCTTGACTGCAATCAATTCACTGATGAAGTTTGATCCTATTTGGCTATGAGAATTTTTAGTTCAGTTTTTCCATCAGAAGGGTGGACAAGAAAGATACCAGCACCGCCTCTTTGAAAAGTATTATCAGAGGAACCGTCTGTAAAAACAAACATTTTATTTTCCTGGGAGAATAAGTTGATTGCATCAACTCCCTTTTGGCATAACATCACAGTGGGTTCTTTCTTTGAATATGGTTCTAACAAGTTGAGATGAATCTTAGTATTGACAGGTGTTTTTTTAGAAAAAGAAGGTTCCTAGAGAATATCTGGAGAGCAATGATCAAGGCAAAAAACTTTTCTGATATCTCTGTCATAATGCAGAGTTGATGATCTGTGAAGTCTTATTGATCCTTCCCAAGAGGAAAAGGCCCTGTTAGAGATATGATTTTTATTTAAGCTTCTTAGCTTATTTGTGAATTTCACAGTTGCAAATCTACATCTGCTTTCCAAGGACATTTTCTGCCTTAGCTCTAGTGTTATTTCTGGAAGACACAGTTCCTATAATATTTTTAAATGCTTTATATTGTACTGAGTCACATTTTGCTTTAACTGTTTCAGATGCAGGAGCTCAGACTGGGGAAACACATTCCAATACTGGCCTGATTACAGTACAGTAGGTCCTTTTCAAAGTTGATGATCTTAAGCCCCAGTTTGTCCGCATAATTTGCAAAAAATATTTCATTTCTTGATAGCCTTATTTGCTGTGATCTCAGTGTGCCTTGTAAAAGTTCCGAAATTCAGAGTCCAGAATCGCTCCCAGATATTTGGGATGGTCAACCTATTCAATATTTTGAAGTTTCAAATTTGGATTAAAAGTTCCACGATGTTTTATGTCTGTTTAGAAGATACAGTAATTCGCTTTGCTGTGATTTATTGTTAGTCAGAGATTCTCAGCCCAGTCTGTAATACCTTTCAAGGTAAGATGTAAAGATTTCTCAGAGATTTTTAAATCTGGTTTGAACTCCAAATGGTAATATCATCTGCATAGCATGCAATCCTGGTGTCAGGATGGACATGAGAGTCAATTGTATTAATGTACAGAAGAAAGAGCAGTGTGCTCAGGATCAAGCTTTGTGGCACACCTGCCCAAGTTCTGTAGGTCCTACAGAGTTCTTCCATTAACCCTGACAGAAAAATGTCTACTTCTCGAAAAGTCATTTATCCAGATGAGTGCATTACTTCAGTGACAACCCCATGGATAATTTGAATTAGCCTTTGTCACCAAACACAATGAAAGGCCGCAGACAGGTCCAGAGAGACAGCAACTGTTTTCTTATGTGGTTTTTTTTCTGTAGGTTATCAATTATTGATTGGCATATATTAGCTGGTCAGCTGCACTGTGATGAACTTGACAGGCTATTTGATACAAGTGAATTTTCTTCTGTTCGAGTAACCAGTTCATAACCCTGAAGTGAATCATACGCTCCATAAGTTTACAGAGTGTACTGGTAAGAGATATTGGTCTGTAGTTGCTGCAGTAAGAGGCATTATTGTTTGGCTTAAGGTTTGGGGCACTGATAGAGGTCTTCCAGATAATAGGCAATTTGCCAGAAGTCCAAAAAAGGTTGATGATCTTGAATAGCTGACTTTTGGCATTTTTGCCAAAGTGCTGGATCATGTTCCCCAAAATTAGGTCTTTACCAGGAGCTTTTTAGGGTTAATCTTTGAAATTGCAGAAGCATGTTCCTCCTTTGTAAAGGTATTCTGGGGTATATATTTATAAATAGCATTTTATTAAACTAAAATATCATCATTAATTAAATACTCAAAACATACCTTTATATTCCATGCATGGACATTACTCCATATGTATGACTGTGCTAATAAACTTCGAAAGCCCTAAGAAATCATGACATTTAAAATTATAAAGATAATGAAAGGATCTTTAAAACCTAATTGTAAAAATAAATAAAAGAAAAGAAAAATATATTACATATTTTGCTTTGTAATTCATTTATAGTATTTCATAAAACATTCATATTTAGTATTTTCATAAAACAATCATAAAATATGATTCTAAATAACATGTACAAGGGTAAAAAAAATCACTAAAAATTCTGTGCATTAAATCAAAAATCACATGATTTACACTTTAATGCTACTCTTTCTAAATGAAAACAAAACATGATTCCATTTATCACATATAAGAATCGGCAGCCAAAAATATGCAACACAGTTTAACAAAGCAGCATTTGACTGTTGGCTCACCAGTTTTGCCCAAATTTTGCATACTTATAAGAGAACCTTAAAGTAAATGTACATGTGAAAAGAGAACTCACACATCTAAAAAATTAGCAAGAAAAATCGAAAAAAAATTTTAAAACATTTATTTTCCTATAATTTAAATTTCCTTTTCAGTACTACGCATTGCCTGCCTGGTAGCGCTGAAAACATCTATTAATTCAGAATCATCTGATCAAATCTTGCTGTCAACAATGTTTTTAATCATTTTAATGGTACTTTGTTCTGACAGAAAATTTGTTAATAAGAAATATTTTTCAAAGAAATAACACATGAAAAAAATGTGACAGTAAACTTTTCATTTTTCCCCTAATTTATTTCACCATTTAATAAATTTATTTACAGTTGATATACCATAAAAATAATTAAGACACAATAACACGCCGAATAAATACTAATTCAGAAGTCAAACAACAAAAATCAGCGTTATATTTACAAAATTTTCACAGTATTAGTTTTGATGGTTCTGTAAAACCATCGAAACTAGTACTGTGAAAATTTTGTAAATATAACGCTGATTTTTGTTGTTTGACTTCTGAATTAGTACCATACAAATGTTCAAACATAGAGCCACGCCATCATGTACATCGAATAAATTGATGGTTTATCACAATTTATATTTTTTATGAATACTCATTTTAAAAAATATCAAAAGAAAAATGCATTTCAATTTACTTTCACAAACATTTCTCTCATATTTCTTTTAAGAGAACTCATATTTTCTTTCAATATTTTTAATATGACTAAGTATGAGTGCAAAACATTTGAGTGCATTTGCGAAACCGCAAATGGATTCCGCAACTGAGGATGGTGGTTCGGTAAAATCATCAAAACTAGTACTGTGAAAATTTTGTAAATATAACGCTGATTTTTGTTGTTTGACTTCTGAATTAGTGCCATACAAATGTTCAAACATAGAGCCACGCCATCATGTACATCGAATAAATGAATGGTTTATCACAATTTATATTTTTTATGAATACTCATTTTAAAAAATATCAAAAGAAAAATGCATTTCAATTTACTTTCACAAACATTTCTCTCATATTTCTTTTAAGAGAACTCATATTTTCTTTCAATATTTTTAATATGACTAAGTATGAGTGTTTATGATGAATTAGTTGCAAATTAATTTATTGGTAAGTGTAGCAAACTAACAAAATGTTATTAAAACAAAACTTCTGCAGTTTTTGCAGTTAGCGTCTTTTACTTTTCTCGATTACTCCCTCAAAAACATTTTTTCATGAATAAATTTTCTTTTAAAATATAAAGTTATGAAGTGAGAAAAGATGCTGATGGATGTGAGTTATTAAATCAACTTGACACCACAAGGAGAGCGATACTTGGAATAGAAAAGAAATATAAATAGTATGAACAATAAAATTAAATTTACACTAAAATGTTTTCATTTATTTTTTTGATTTGAGCATGTTTTCTTTTCACACACATTTATTTTTTATAATTTAGGATGAAACTGGTGAGAGAATAATTACATGCTTCTCTTTAACTTATCACACACATATTTACATTCTGTTCCCTTTTGTTAGTTAAACAACTGAACACACATTTAGTTATAAGATGCAAATCCATATAACACAAATAGATTTTTTAAAGTCACTTTTGTATGTTAATAGCAGTGAGAATACACACTCTATAGTAAAAGGCATTGGATACTTTTACATTTTACTGAATTTCTACAGAAATGTTCGAAGAATTTTTCTGTTACTATAGCCATATAAATAAATGCTTGAACTTAATACTTTATAATCAGTATTCAGTCATTTAGAGAAACCAATAACAAAATTATTAAGAAAAACAATACGTTTGATACATATTATATTATAATGTTATTCCACATGTAATCATAAAACTCATAAAGTGATCCATATTTTTACAAAAAATTTTATGTTATGTGCAATGTTGGCATGCACTTTTATAAAATTAACACATATATTAATAAAGATATACAGGTTCTTTTAAAAATTTTAATTTTCTACACATTTTTTGTTTACAACATACAGAATTTTAAGCAGTGACAAATTGTGGAAAATCCCTTATCATCTAGCTAGTTCCAGAAATCAAGTATATCACTGACATCTCTTTGAGTTTGCCCAACATTAATTTAGCATTTTTATGTAAGTTGTATTATAACACTTGGCTACCATATAATGAAAGTAAAACTTGATATATTTTGAACATGCACCATTACAAATTACTTTTTTAATGCTTATCAAATATTCACTGCTTTCATTTCAAATTTCAGTTTAATATTTTTCTTAAATGGCAGCTTGTTTTCCTTAGGTTTCATTAAATTAAGTCGAAAACACTCACATTATAAGAGGATAAAAAAATTAAATTTTTTAAAAGAAACATTTGTATCTTCATTAATTTATGTTTATATTCATTACCTGTATAAGTTAACCTTAATATTTATTATTTTAATGAAAATGCATAACAGCATTGTGCATGTTTTTCCACACAAATGCTTGTGTACACATGGATTTACATACTTTATATTTAACCATAAAAGTGTAAATGTCAGTCACACAGACTTTTGTTTTTTGTCATAAAAATTCTTTTTATTATTATTTATGAACATAATAGCACTTCGAGTCAAAAAGATTGCAAACAAATATTTTCTGCAAATTCAAAAAGTCCCCAATCTAAGTACCTATATTTTTAAAATACAGCTGCCAGTGTAAAGTAATAAAAATATAACACTATCAAAGAAGGATGCTCTCTAGTAGTGATTGTGAATTGTCCTTTAAAAACTCCTTGAATCTAAACTGCTACAAAATTTCAGTTCACCTTCTCCAAACAACTAATTCATAATTTTGGCTTTTTCCTTCTCATTTTCCTCATCAAATCTTTGCTGATGAAAAATAAGCTTTTACATTATCAATAATTACCATAAGTAACTTTTTGCAGTTTGCATTTTTAGAAAGGAATAAATTTTTTTAACTTGCTATTGAAAATGTTTAATCAGTTATGGCAAAGCACACAACTGCTATCTGCTTGAGAGAAAGATACCCTTGAGAAGGATTTTCTAACTGGCTTCTATTCATAATGTTAGGGAAAACCATTAATATGGCCATGCAGCCACCCAGTATTTAAATCATATTTACTAACTACTGATGCTCTTATTCACTTGGCACAGGAGGGTTTTGCTGTTGAAAAGATGCTCATACATATCTTCCTGCAACATTCAAATGTATGCCTAAATAAATGTTTATTTTGCATAATTTTAAAAAAGTTAAATACTATTTTACCTTTTAAAGCATTTACAAATGTGATTTTATCCAATACAGTGCATTTGTTTATGAAAGGAGAAAGCATTTAAGTCTCAAACAGATGACAAAGTCACATACTCATTTTACATTCATCACACACTTTAAATTGTTAGCATTTTCATAAAATCCCAAAAGAAAAGATATTTTAGAAAAGTTTAAAAATTTAAAACAGCAATTATGCACCATTAAAGGTTTTTTAAAAGATAAAAATAGTGATATCTTACAGATTTTTAATCCAAATAAAAAGTTTAAAAAGAAAAGATACAAATGCACATCTAATGAATATTAACATCATACCTGAGGATCTTCACTGTACGGTAAACAACCAGCATTCTGCATTACATGAAGAGTACCACCTTTTTCAAGTAAGTTGCTATTAAAAAATAAGTAAATAAAATAAAATAAATAAAAAATAAATTATAAATAATTTTTGAAAAATCAGTATTTATTCTAAATAAAACTAAATAAGAAGAAGGGAATAATACTTTATATAACGTCAGCCAGTTTCTTCCGTTAAAGATTTTTCTTGTGGGCAGAACAAATTAAATTTTAGGTATCCAAAATATTTTTTGGGATTAACCTTATAATTCAGAAAAATAATTACCGTAATATGTCCCAGTTTTCATCACAATCAAATACAATCGGCCAATATCTTGAATCTTCAATAATTACCTATAACAGAAAGAAAAATACTACAGTGAGGACAATTTTTCCTATACATATACAAGTATTAATTCTACAATATATGGGATGAGACATTCACATCCAAAGAATCACTCTCTTAATGCTTACTTCTTTTGCCCTTCTTAACCAATAACTAATTTTATTTACTTAAAAATATCTTTTTTTAAAATCCAATTATAATTTTACCAAGTTTGAGTACATATCATATGATATAAATGTGTGTAAAGGAAATTGAAATAAACAGCAATGTAATAATTTTCAATCATTATAATCTTGAAACCAAATCCTTCTCAAAACTTTTGAATCTCAAATCTTTTTAGGTTTCTCAAATCTTTTGAATATCTTGAAGCTTTAAATAAGAAGATTAAAAAAAGCAATTACTTAAAAGTCTTTAAATAAAACAAAATGTGAAATTTGTATAAGAAATAAACTTATAAGCAGAAGTTTTAAAAATACACTTATTAAGAAAAAACAAATTCAATTTTATGTGTATAGTACATAATTAAAACTCTTGACTTAGGAAGTTCATTTCTTCAACAGAATTCAACAAAAATACTTGAGTACGAGTTCAGATATCAATTAACAAATCAAAATGCAACAGATGTGGCTAAGTAATTTAGAAGCTGGGCAATTGGAATCATGTGCAAAGCAAAATTATATACCAATGCATGAATTCCTAGAAAATCCAGGACAAATGAAATCATCTGTGTGCAGAGTTATGGAAGATGATTCAAAAGTAGTTTTAAGAATTTTCAAGATCAAAATTACTTGAACATTTTGGCAGATGATAGGATATGAAGAGCCACAGCCACTGAAATTACAGCAATCACATTCCTTTTTTAATGCTTTTCTAATGGACTTCGAAAAAATTAAATTTTTCAGTTTGAATTAAAATACTTGACAACTTTTTTACATTATGATAATTTTTACTAGAATTAAATTAAATACTGTCCTACTTTACTCTCAGAACCATATGGCAATTAATGAATGTTTCTACCTGACTTCCATAAAATTAGTCTTTTTAAAGTTTGAGTTGCAATGCTCAAAGGTCTTTTATGCTATGACAATTATTTTTGCAGTTTTACTGACAATTAAGCTTAAAATAAATACTGTTCTATTTCCTTTTGATTCTCATGACATATATTCACTCAAGCCAAACAGTAGCGAATTAAAAGCTTCTACACGAACACAACCATACACACACGTGCACTCACACACACATACTAAGAAAAAAAAAAAAAAAACTTTCAAAATCAGTTTTAAAATTTCAAAGTTAACTGCAATTGATGCTTAATGGAATTAAACATCAATTGCAGGGCTGTCTTGAGAGAATTTGTAGATGGAGAAATCACCACAGTATTTCCCATTTGTTATTTAAGATTAGTAAGTGACTTTATAATAATTGGTTGATCAATCAGTTAGGTGTCTGGTTTGAGATAACCACACACCTGACTCAGGACTGGTGTCAAATCTGGTGTCTAGCATCACAAGATAGGTCAGGTCTCGTCAATGAGTCAGGTGTCTGGTTTGCTTGTCCCGATTGGTCTGTTCTGTGATAATTATAATATCCAAGACAAGCTGCCTAATTGTTAACATTATTATTGAGAAGTTAATCATTTTCTTGAGTTATACATTCTAATTTTACTTGCAACCCACAAAGAGCAGACAAATAAAGTTTTACTGAATTGTAAATCTACTTTTGTGTGAGAATTGACTGTAATAAAAGCAATAACTAGCTGACAGCAAATAAATAACTCTGTATGAAGTATTATTAGATAAGCATACTTTGAAAAAAATAGGAGAATTATATAGGATTAAAAATATCCGAATAAAGAAAAAAAAGCACAAAAATTTGACTTTTAAAATATTGAAGCTTTTTTAAGATTTGAAAGATTTATTCATTCAAATATCTCATCCCTAACAACTACAGAGCCATCACATTATTTGTAAAAATAAGAAGATTTTCCAACAGCTGACTGCAATTCATGCTAGGTACACCTTTTCAGTACATTTAGTAAAAAAAAATGAGAACATATCATTGCACATTATACAAGGAAAGTAATTTAATATAGTATAAAAATATAAAAATGAACTAGGAAAATCAGTTGAGATTAAAATGAAACATTCTTTTATTGCATGTATTATAAGAGTATAGCCATGCCTTGTTTCACCCGGATAATATTGCAAGGTATTTTCTCCCTCTTTGCCGCATGCCTTCATAATATAACTGGAAAGCCCAATGGGCTAGCATTAGAGTTCAAATCCTGACAAAGGCATTACTCATTTTTTCCTGTTACCTGCTTTAAAAATATATGTATGTGTAATGATTTTAAAATGCATAGATGAAAACAATGGAACTTTTAACAGCTTAGATACTGCGTAAATGACCGAGAATAGCGTAGTGTGGCAGAGTGAAAAGCATGATGATGAAGTTTAGCACAATATATCTTGAAAAATCATAATCTTTACTTTTTTATGCATATCAAATCATCCCTTTTCAGACGAGATGTTTCCTAATTATATTTGAATACAGTAAGTTGCATTTTGAAGTACGACATCATTTTAAGCAAGTAAGCGGCAGCAGCCTACATAAAAAGCATCTTACCAGCAGGAGAGCTTATGCGGAAAAGGGGAACAGTTACAGTACTTTCAGAGGAAGACGGTTGGGTGTGGGAAAGTTTAAGTTAAGAGTTTTAGTTTACAATTAATTTAACTGGACAAGATGCATCTGCATTAAAACGTTATGTAAAATAGAAAAATCTGGAACCTGTGAGAAGAGATAAATTTAGGGACAAACTACCAAATTTAGAATGTTAATTTTAAGGTCGCCAATTATTTTTTTGAAACAGCTATCATATTTTGTTATATCTTACATACCCCCTTCAAAAGAAAGGTTGGGTGAGCAGGGTGGAAGAACAAGCATTAGAGCAGCAAAATTTGAAAAATACAATTTTGAAAATACAAAACATATTAACAAACCTATTTAACTTTTAAACAAAAAATTATTGTCATAAAAGTTTGACTGATACTTCGAAATTTCACTGGAAGTCATAAAATTTTCAATTCAATAATTAATTTTAGCACTGTATTCTTTTAAAAGAATTGCATATTTTAGAGTCCTGAAATAAGAATGTAGAATAAATTTTGTAAATTTCTTGATAGTTCCTCACGGCAAAAGTTCAAATTTTTTCACGAAGTAAATGTTCAAATAAAAGTCTTTCCAATTTTTGTTGATGAAAATATTTCTATTATAATACAAATTAAGATGCCAACTTTCATGTTATTTAATTATGTTTTTTAGGGAAGGCATTTTTAAAATATAAAAGTTTTGCAACACATCCTTCATAAACACAACAAATTTCAAACTTTTCACTATTATTAAGACATTTTTAAATTTACTTATTCTTTACAAAACTTGAAGACTTCACAGCATTCTCTAAATACCAGCATATCCATCATATTGGTTTATCAGTTGAGCAAACTGGTGTTTATTCTTTACCAGTAGCCAAAAGATTTGCCAAATTAGCAGTTACTGTAGAAAAGGCCTCCGTTCCTTCGATAAAGGCAAATGGCCTTTTTCAAACTGCTGTCATTCAATTATGAAAATTAAACACACTCTATTTTATGAAAAAATAAAAATACTTATATTAAAAAAACACATTTTTTCATAAGGTGAGAGTTTTCAACGTTTATCTTGAAAACATTAAAGAAATTCCTAGAATTTAAAATTTTCAAACAATAATTTCATTCTTAAAATATAGTAAAAACTAAAAAATATAAATTCAAAGAAATTTAAACAGTAGTACAAAAATATTATTTGTATTAGGAACCTTCACTAAGTAAAATCTTCAAATTCCTTACCGAATTTTTACCAAATTCAATAATTTCTTTTTCCCAATTCAGAAATACAGAACTACATTTTAAATAAATTCATATTTTTGAATTATTAACTATGATTTTAAAATGATTTAAGCAAAACATTGCCATCAATAAAATGAGTTATAAATGCAAAATTTTTTTTGAAATATTAATTCACTCAATTTGGAACTTAATACTACTTCACTATCACATTAATAATTTTTGATAATATTCCATTCTTTTAACAAGAGCACTGAAAAAACGCAAAATGTGCACAAAACACTATTTCACTCATGAGGTTGCTGATCTTCAACGTACTTTGGATGCTTTTCTTTTTACACGATGATTGGAAACGCATTACAAATATTCGAAGCAAGCGAGAACCAGTAACCATGTTTCACTATGTTGGCGGTACTGACCTTGATTCGAAACAGTTTCGATTTTGAACTTACAGATACTCGATGATTTCAAAGCACTTTTAGAATATGCTGTTAAATCACACACTGGAAACAAATTTGATGATTCACTGGAAGTTTGAGGGAGGAGAGTTCAAAGACTATTGGGGAAACTTGCAGCAGATTAATCCTGTCTTGACATTTTATAAATATGTAATGATTCCAAATGTATAGATGAAAACAGTGGAACTTTTAACAGCTTAGATACTGCGACCAAGAATACCATAGTGTGGCAGAGTGGAAAGCATGAAGATGCAATGTAGTACAACGTATCTTGAAAAATCACAATCTTTATTTCTTTAGGCATATCAAATCATCCTTTTTCAGACAAGATGTTTCCTAATTATATTTGAATACAGTAAGTTGCATTTTGAAGTACGACGTCATTTTAAGCAAGTAAGCAGCAGCACCATACATAAAAAGCATCTTGCCAGCAGGAGAGCTTACGCAGAAGAGGGGGAGAGTTATAGTACTTTCAGAGGAAGAAGGTTGGGAGTGGGAAAGATTCAGTTCAGAGTTTTGGTTTACAATTAATTTGATTGGACAAGAGGCATCAGCATTAAAACATTACATACGATAGAAAAATCTGGAACCTGTGGGAAGAGATGAATTTAGGGGCACATCACCAAATTTAGAATGTTAAATTTCGTCGCCAATTATTTTTTTGAAACAGCTATCATATTTTGTAATATCATATATACACATAATGACTCTAAAAGTGGCAGAAAGTAATTCAGCACCACAAGGATTTGACGAATGGGTCCCCTCCTCCTCAGATTAATTACAATTTTAATTAATCTTCATAAGTTAATGTATGTAAATACCTTATGTAAAAGGAATGTAAGTACCTTATGTAAAATTACTACTTGATGCAAAAACTAAAATTCTGTCATGCGATCATAAAGATTTCGTTTCACTTACATTATTCATTCACAATACATGAAAACCACAAACTAACCTGCTTTAGAAATTTCAATTCTGGAAGTAAACAAGGTGCTCTGACAGTGTATTCAGCATTTTGATAAAAAGGAGTATCCTGCAAACAGTAATACATTTTAATTTATTAATTATTATCAGGAAATAACAATTTGCATTATAAAAGCTACAAGGATTAAATATAAATTCCAATTAATAATTTACTTGCAATAAATAATGAAATATATTATGACATTCATGAGAAGAATATATAGTTAATACTCTGTTTTAGCGCAATAACTATTATTTGAACAGTAATGAAAGTCCTTGGAGTTTGAAAATAATAAGCATATTTTTACACATATATGTAAAATTAAATTCAGGTGGAAGAAAATAATAAGTATTTCTCATATTTCTGAAAATTTTCGCAGATAATTATTTTTTAAAATTTGATGTAACAGTATACTAGAAATAGTATTCTTCTAGCACATTCCTAAAATTCTTATTAATTAAATTTTATACATCTATCATATAACTATAGCTATCTTTATCAGCTTTCTTTCAATTTAGTAATGCTTGGGTATAGAATACAAATATTGTTCCGGTTTGAATACACTCTTCTCTGCCTTTGAATGGCAATGCAAAAATCAGTGAAAGTGCATTCATTCAGAGAACATTAAGTGGCAACAGTGTGAACTTTAGAACTTCCCTTTCCATTTCCATTTCTTTGATGTAGCTTGAATGCTGCTGATGAGATGTTAAACAAATTACAGATTAGATTAATTTGTCATGGTGTTCTAATAAATTCCCTTTTAAATAAGATTGAATGTTGATATTATATAGGAATACCACTGAACTACATGTGTAGAAATTTAGATGAGGCATTTACATTCATTGTAGAACTGCCATTGTTAGAAATGCCACGCCATTACTGTCCATTTGCAAATCTGGTTGCATCGGTGCATAATTATGCTTTTGATTTTTTGATATGACACTTACTTTGTGTACTGGATTTAAGTTAATTTACTTCAAATAAGCTGAAACTGGCTACGCTTGGATTTACTTGGAAAAGTATTTGCATTTCTTGTTCTCATTCACTGGAATTAGGTAACTCACTTTTATTTGAATTCTTTGATCTAGTTATTGATATCGAGTAAATTAGTATTTTTTAAAAAGCTAAAAAATAACAAGGCCCCAGGCCCTGACTTAATTACTTTAGAACTCATTAAAAGTGCTGCAGGTGAAAACATTGAGGAAATAAACCACCTTATAGAATCAGTTTGGAACCAAGAAGCTTTATGCGAAGATTGGAAACTGAGCATCATCTGTCCTATACATAAAAAAGGAGACATTTTGGAATGTACCAACTATAGGGGAATCAGTCTCCTTCGTGTTTTCTACAAACTATTCTCCAATATACTTTTTAGTAGACTAGTAATTTATACAGAAAATATTGTAGGTGATTACCAATGTGGTTTCCGCAAAGGAAGATCTACAGCAGAACAAATCTTTAACATTAGGCAAATTTTGGAAAAAACTAATGAATATGGCATTGCAGTGCACCACATTTTTGTTGATTTTTAGACTGCCTATGACTCAATAAACAGAAAATATTTAATTGAAGCTATGAGAGAATTTGCAAAACCTGAAAAACTTATAAATTTGGTCACCATTACTCTTACTGAGACAAAACTTAGGGTTAAAATCCAGACTAATCTTTCTGAGCCTATTGTTGCTTCAAATGGGCTCAGATAGGGCGATGCACTGGCCTGCTTCCTTTTTAACCTTGCCCTCCAAAAAATCATAAAAGACTCCAACATTAATACTTGTGGAACTGTCTTTAACAAATCTGTTCAGGTTTTTGCATTTGCTGACGATACTGACATAGTCGCAAGCACTCCCGAGTCACTTAGGCTTTTACATCTCTAGAGGCTGCAGCCAGCAAAATGCATCTAGCAAACAACCAAAATTAAACTAAATACATGCCATGTGGTAATAACAGCAGTCTCTATTTTGAAATTGGGAATTAGAAATTTGAAACTGTTAACAAATTTAAATATTTACGATAAGATGTTAATACTCTCGATGATTTAATGCCCAAGATCCGTATTAGAATCACAGATGCTAACCGATGCTTTTTTAGTCTAAAAAATACTTGAAGTCTAACTTCGCTAGCAGAAAAACAAATATTTTAATTTATAAAAGCTTAATCATACCCATTCTTACATACTCTGCTGAGACCTGGACAATGACAGAAAAAGCTAAAAGTATCATTTCTGTCTTTGAAAGAAAAATTTTGAGAAGTATTTTTGGTGGCATAAAATGTAACATATCTGGAGAAGAAGAGCTAACTCTATAAATCCTTTAAAGAAATAGATATAGTAAAATATATAAGGATTCAGAGAATTAAATGGGCAGGACACCTGTGCAGAATGGATGAAAATCAAGTATGTAAAAAGATCTCGGCCAGACCATTCGGCACCCAAAAAAAGAGGGAGACCTAAACTTAGGTGGCTCGACTGTTTGGAAACAGACTTAAGAATTTTAAAAATAACCAATTGGATGACCATGGCCAGGGACAGAAGAGCTTGAAATTCGATTCTGAGGAAGGCAAGGGCTCATCCTGGGCTGTCTGTTTATTGAAAAAGAAGTATCTTTTAAAATTAAAAGAAGTAGAACACATTCCCTAACAACTAAACCATTTAAAGAAATTAAAAATGTTATACGAGATCCTCTACCAGTTTTCAGATGTTTATAACAACATCTTGAACAATTAATAGTTAAACGAGATTTACTCAATCACTTAAATAGTGATACTGAAAAACTATTACGAGGAGCCTAATTCGAAATCCAAGCTTTACACATTTATTAAAATAAGATAATGTTATGGAAATGCAGGGTTTCTAAACGCTGGAAGAGCTTTCAGGAAATTTAGATTCTATTATGAGTTTGATTACTAATATGTTTAATGAATCAACCACCATATGTGCAACAAATATCATCAAGGTCCCAAAACTTATAATAAAGAAATATTTTTGGTTATTCAAGTAATTGGCAGAAATTTTGGAGTCAGTATGAAGCAGCTATCCATAATAATGACTCTTATTTGAAAGTAAATAAATTTAATTACTTTAAGCTGCTATTAGGTGGAGTAGCCTATAATGCCATTCCTAGGCCACTAAAAAGACTGAGAAATGATTCACTGCTTCATCAGCAGTATCAGTCAGGTATAAAACAGCATTTAAAAATGTTTATAGCTGAGGAAACTAATCAAAGCTCTGAAGAAATAGGGAGAATTTATTACTTGCCTCACCAGCGAGTTTTACGACCTGAGAAACCCTTAAGAATTGCGTTTGATGCATCCAGCTATTAAAAAAAAATGAATATTCTTTAAATGATTGTCTCTATTCCTGTCCTAATTTAAATCCAGTGTTGTTAGAATTATTAATACATTTTTGCATGCATAATATAGCATTTACTGCCAAGATCAAACAAGCCTTTCTCCAAATTTTACTGAAGATAGGGATGCTATGAAATTTTTGTGGACAAATAATCTTGCAGATAAAGATGGAGAATCCAATACAAAAGTGGTTAGAATTACTCATGTTTTTGTTTCAAATTACATCCAGCCCATTTTTGCTTGCCACTAGTATGAGAAACCACATAGATACCTTTGAACAAAATCAAAAAACTGTTAAACTATTGAATGAATTTTGATACACAGATGATTTAATAGGTGGCACGGAAGATGAAAATGAAGCTAAACTCATACATGAAGACATTAAAATTATATCGGAAGCTGCCAGTTTCAGCATATGAAAATAGAAGACAAAGTGTGAGAATTTGCAAGAAGTTTTTGACGAACATGAAATTAGTGAAATCCAGAAGGTTCTGGGAAAAAGGTACTGGGATATAATTGGAGTTACAAGGAAGACCTTTTGAAGATAAAATCTCTAAGCAATCAAGCTCAAGAGAAAACAAAGCTAATCACAAAGAGAGAAGTTCTTAAAAATGTTGGAAAACTTTATGATCCTATTAGATTTATACATCCATTCACTATTAAAGTAAAAATACTAATGCAGAAAATTTGGCACCTTGGTATATACTGTGACAATTCATTGCCACCAAACTTAGAAACAGAATGAGAAAATGGTCTAATGAACTATCAGTGATTCAGAATATAAAGATTCCATAACATGACTTCTGAAAGAATAGTAAGTCTGAATTGAGATATGTTTAAATGAACTGCTTCACCGACTCAATACTGAAAGCATATGGAGCAGTGATATATCTGTGATATGTCACAAAAACAATGAAATAAGGAGTAATTTTGTAATTTCCAAAACCTGAGTAGCTCCTATGAAGAAGCTGTCACTTTCAAGACTAGGAACTGCTGGGAGCACTCGTCAGACTAAGATTTAGTCTCAAATGACATAGAAAAACAAGAGTAAAAGCTGCAGATGAATTTACATTTTTGGACAGATTCTTCTTTGATGTTATATTGAGCTGTCCTGGAGATGAAAATCCTGTTGACATGCTGATAAGAGGAACAAAGACAAAATCCATGAAAGGAATAACATTACCTGAAATATGAAATAGTGATGTGTGGTAGCATGGACCTAAGTGGTTATTACAGAGTATTGATTTGTGGCCTAAACTTGCAGAATCAGTACAGGAGTTTCAAGATAAAGGAAAACTTGAACTTTGGAAAGGAGTTGTGCACAACTCAACAGCTACAGGTTAAAGTTCCATGGAGAACAAATTCATCAAAAAGCATTCATCATTTAGTAAATTGATTAGAATTACTTTGTGATGTTTATGATTTGTGAACAATAGTAAAATCAGCTAACCATTAAGAAAAGAAAAGTTGTCTGAATGCTTCTGAAATATAGAATGGTAGTCAAATGTATACAGCATTCTGAGTTTCAATATGAAATTAGGTGCTAGCTGTCAAAACGACCAATTCCAAGTAAAAGTGAGGTTTTTATCTTTAAATGCATTTCTTGGCAGGGATGAATTTTGAGCTGGTTGGAAATTAAGTTTCTCCCACCTTTCAGAAGTTTAGAAATATCAATTTTTTTACCAAAAAGATATAATTTTTCTGAATTACTCATATTATCATAAAAAAACTCTTCACCCTGGCACTTAAACAGCACTTTCTCTTATTAGATAATTATATTGGCTACCTTCTGGATAAGGCAGAGCGAGATGTGTTATAAATGACTTGCTTTTGAACAAGAAACCAAATTTAAAAAAAAAAAAAAAAAAAAAAAAAAAAAAGACCGGGGATTTACCTAGAGATAGAGCAGTAACTACTAGATCATTTGAAAAAACAGGATTAGAGTTTGTAGGACCAATTTAAACCAAACCTAATTTGAAAAGATCTAGAATTACTTTAAAATCATATATTGCAATATTTATATGCTTTAGTACAAAGGCTATTCATTTAGAAACAGTACTAATTTTGTCTACTGAATCACTTCTAGAACATCTTAGAAGCTTTATTGCCAGACAATCTAAGCCATCCATTGTTAGGAGTTATAATGTTACAAACTTCAAAGGAGCGAAAAATATTCTTGATAACCTCCTTAGAATTTGTAGATAAAATCCGGTTCAATGCTTTAGTTCTGAAGAAAGCATAACATGGAATTTTATTCCTCCTTGTTCACCACATTTTGGTGGATTGTGGGAGGCTGATATAAAATCAATGAAGAGAATTTCGATAAACGTGGCGGAAACAACAATTTCAAATTTCAAAGAGCTTTATACATTAGTTATACAAATAGAAGCTTCCTTTAACTCTCTACCTCTACCACTTATTTCTGCTATCCATACTATGCATAACTATTTACAAATTATCAGCTACTATTTAAGAAAGTGTTTATTTAAATATTACTTCAGCCAAAGCAGTACACAGCTGAAAATGTAAGTGTTCCTGTTTATAATTTATTTCCACTTGGTTGTCATTTTAGAATTTTACAGTAGTAAAAATGTTTTTATGAGTAAAAACAACCACTATATGTAACTATTTTTGTTAATTTTGTTTTCCTGAAAAGGCCTTCAGGGAGTAAACAAGAACAAGGCTTAGACTAAAAAAGCTTATTCATATAGCAAGCAAAACAATGAAAAGAGATAGTCAAACTTCAAAATTCATTTTATCTTAAATTATTAATTTCTATAGCCTCTAATTATTAGTTTGTCTTTATAATATATTATTAATTTAATTCTCATAATAATTCTTCATTTTACTAATAGACATAATTACCAAGGAAAAACAAGAATAATTTATTTATTTTATCAGGAATTGTAATACACAAATTTTATGAAAAAATGAAATGAACTCAGCTTGCTCTAAATATTTAGTTACAAAAGAATGGCAACAGTAAGTTAGCTGCAGAGAATGCAGAAATGTTTTAATGTGGTAACAGCAGCTGTTAAAAATGAAAATAGAGTAACACTTCACATATATTTCATTCTTTAAATAAATGGGAAAAAAGTTGGTTTATATTATAATTGACTGAGTATTACTTGACCTTTCATCTTCATTTCTAATACCTTAAAGACAATAATGTTTTGATGTCTGAAATGGAAGTGTATTCTTTAGGAGAATATTTGGAATATTTCAAATTTAAGCAGTCACGGTTTTAATACCTCAGTACCTGAATCCATGCCCAAAGATACTGGTAATTTGCATGTTTACTTCCATGCTTTATGAAATACTGAGCTAATTAAATTATAGGCATAAAAGTTTAAGGAGACACTACATATATATTTTACAAAACAATAACTATTAATTTGTTAATACAATGTATCACTTCATTAAACTTTTGTGAGTTTCTCTTATCCTTTACCTTGTAAAGGAATCCTTTGCCCTTACCTAACTTAATTCCCTCAATCATTCAATACAGTTAATAAAAATGATACATTTAAAATCACATTTATTAAATCTTGGTAAGAAATTCCCAAATTTAGATCTAATTTTTACATCATTTATTCTAAAAATTTACATTTATTGGATTATTTTATTAATTTTAATGTTTCAGAATGTTTTCTTTCAATCTTTCCTCTTCCATTAAATGATTCAGCCTTTTACAGAGACACAGATAAATCTTTTAAAATAATAAATACACAAGTTATCATTTCTTCCAAGCATTTATTAAAGTAACTGAACATACAAGAAGCAGAACTATCATAATCATACCACAAAATTACTTGTAATAAATGTTAAAAAAGTGAAAACTCAGAAATTACAAATGCAACAATATAAGCAAGCATATTAAAAAATTTATGCTTAGTTACAATAACTTTTTACTATCAAATGAATTAATTTAAACAAATGCTTACAGTAAACTATAAATTCTCTACGATGGTAATAACTGAGGAAAATTTACATATGTGCTACACTGTTGTGAATGCAAAGCTGCATTTGTGCCAAAAATAATACTGTACCTAAACTTCTTTACATAATTACAAAAAATATATATATTCATAACTTCATTACTTAATTAATCAAATTATTTTACCTTAAATTTAACTTTAATGTTGATATACACAGGTTTATGTGAATCTATGAGGCGTGGAATTATTAATCGAGGTTCCGCAGCTAAAACATACAGATGATAAAAAGCCTGCAAGTGGTATCTGGAAATCACATTAATAAAAACAAATTTCATTAATATTATTAACGAGTAAAATTAATATCAATCAATATTTTATTCACAAGGTATTCTATACTTAATCCTGTGTTCAAAAAGTTCATGAAAAAGTCATGTTACATCTGCAAAATTTGCAATATTTGATTTCGATTATTAGATGGCATTAGTGCACTCTCTAAGTCACAACATCAAGGGCAAAATGGTTATGTTGTGATACAAACGTAATTAAAGCATCTCTTGAACATTTAGCACAACACAGTATTTTATACAAAAGACATATAAGCAAAGAAGCTTGGGTCTTTTATATTAGAAAATGCTCATCACAATGTCATATCTTTAATGACAGACTTTTTTTAACCTTGCTGCTGTTTGTTCTCTCTTATCAGCATGGTTCTATCAGTTCAAAAAGCTATCTGAAATGATGAGATGACCAGTGTATGAAAATACCAAAGAAAGCATTCTTCTGCTGCTTCTAGAAATGTCGGGAAAACTGCCACAATTTAAAGTTTTTTGATATATTTTACTTCAAATATTACTAAATAAGTTTTGCATATTTCAAACAGAATTAGTTGTAAAGTGAGTATTTTTCATGAACCCTTTGAATATAGCAGTATTTAGTAAGAAGAAAATTTTTATTTATATTTTGCATTACCCCCTCCCCTCCCCCCAAAAAATTCATATTTTAAAAAGTACACCAGGAATAAGAAAATTCATTTGTCATTAAGTATATTTTCCAAGGAATTTCATGATGGATTTTTTTAAAAAAAATTTGCATTAATTATGTAAAATACACTTGTGTTATTATGATAAATTTGTAAACTGAAATAACCTTAACGTAAACATTAGATCTAGATACAAACTTCTATTTCTTTTTAAAACAGATGAAATCAGTAAGGAAAAAAAAGAAAATAATTTATATGCATGTCGTGGAGTAACTATTACACCAAATGGAATATAGAATAGTGTTTTTGATCTATCTATCTATCTATATCTATATATATATTAAAAAAAATAATAATACCTATTATCATTACTGTGTTGAGGAAATTTGGGGAAAAAAGCACAGACCAAAGCTCCAATGGATAAAGGAGATGTGCTCAAAGAATACCTGTAGCAAATAAAAATATATTGTTAAAATAAACTTTTTCAAGATTGTAAAGTAAATGTATGGAAAGTAAGAAACATCAGTCTTTTGGTATAGATAGCAGTCTCAATAAGATAACAAAAAGATAATCTTAATGCATTAGGAATCACACATATAATTGTGTTAAAAATATACCTATTGTTGTTTAGTAAACTATATTATGCTAGCTATTCAAAATTCTTAAAGATATAAATTATTGAAATATTAATCAGTTTATGGCAACTAATAGCCACAATAACCAATAACAGAAATGTCATGAGATTATGTTTTAGGTATGAAATTTTAAATTGCGTTGTGTATACAATAACTCATAATTTACAAAGATAGAATGTTTGACTTACTCATAGCTGATGTGTAACATTTCAATTTCATAATGAAAACATTGAAATAGATATATTTTTACACTGCAGTTTTATATATTAATTAGCCTAATGCTCAAATAAATACACACATTCACATGCACACACATGGATGCATGAACATGTATGTGAGATATAAAAATATGATAGAAATTTATTAACAAATTAAACTTAATTGGAACAAGCTGACAATAAACCTTTAAATTCCTAATTTTTAATCAATTTACAACCCCCTTTAAGGCATCAGCCTTTTCCCTGCAGTTACTGCATTACTATAGACTTTTGCCCAATTGCAACTCAGGATTAAAACAAGGATTTTCCTAGTTTATAAATATTACTGCAATTATTATGTATCACCTTTTTTGCTTGCCGTTGCCTAGGAAAGGCATGTCTCATTGCTAAGCTTATTTTCCTATTCTCTAAAATGATAGCTGCAGTTATAAAAATTGTGAGGTGCATTTAGCACCCTTAGTGTTATACCAACTGAGAAAATGTATTTCTGAAGAACTTTTCCTGTTCACAATAAAAATGGCATTTCAACCATCAAGCCAGGTGTGATTTTCCCTCCAGTCATATTTACGCATCAGTTTTTCTCGGCCATGACTAAAACGTGATTGGCTTCAACGTTCTATCAACATAACAGCAATATTGTTACATCTGTCATATAAGAGATATAATAACTTCATTTGTACGTTGGTAGAATTTATTAGAAAGTTGGCTGGAGAAGATGAAACTAATCAACTTTTAGTCATGGCCTAGAAAAACTACAGCTTACATATTAGTAGAAGAAAACCTAATTTTTTATTTTATGAGAAATGCAATAATTTTGTTGATACATCGAAAGAGCTTTGAAAGCAATCAATTTTCAGTCATAGCCAAGAAAAACTGATGCAGATACCCTGAAGAAGATTATGCATTAATTGAACATAAGAAATTTAAAGATTTATTGTCAGTTTGTTCCACTTAAGTTTAATTTGTTATTAAATTTCTATCATATTTATATATAATATCACTAAATTAGAATGTCCTACAAGATCATCATGATATATATATATATGCATAGCAAAAATAAAAAGCCTGATTCAATTTGTATCAGAAAGAGGTAGGGTGAAGGTGATTCACAATATTGGTTTATAATAATTAACAATAATCATACTGATTTAACTATTTTTTTATCCAAAGACGGCTATCTCAGAACTGATTCCAACTGCTTCATTTTAAAAACTAAAATTTCTTTCATTATTCCCACTGCCTCTTGTGCACAGGTTCTTCAAAAGAAGAAAAATTTTTGTATGTTGATGACTTTTCTAGCTGCATCATTAATAACTATGGAAACATGTTTCCCAAAAGAAAGAACATTCTTCTATCAGTTATCAAACCTGGTCTGCATTAATTAATATCCAAAGACATTTTTCTCAATAGATGTATCATACATTTCTTCTTTTTTCCACAGCATATTCAAGGCTATATCTATTCTATCAAGTCTTCATCTCAAAATGATTTGAACAATGGTTAGAATCCAATGCAAAAATAATTAAGTCAGACATGGAAGTATCATGTATTTAAACAATAAAAATTCATAGATAATTCATAAAAGTAATGTCTTGCTGTACAGCTCAAATTTTTGCTTATTAGTTGACAAATACATGGATTTTAAATCAAAAGATGATACAAATATATTTCAGGGAAAAAAGCATGACCGCTTACTTTACTGCATAATAACTTTACCAAGCATGGAACCAAGAGTATATGTGGCAATAAAGAATTAATAGATATGCTCATTGTTCCAGCTCCCAAACCACAATGTTTTGAGTATACTCAAAAACAGTTGAAAAATAAAAGTCATGCTGAAGTCTCGATGCTGCAATGTCTAGATGTTATTTTTACAAGATTTAAACTGATGATCTAAAATTAAGATACAATAACATGCCGAACAAATATTAATTTAGAAGTCAAACAACAAAAATCAGGATTATATTTTCAAATTTTCACAGGAGTAGTTTTGATGGTTTTACCGAACCATCATCCTCAACAGCAAAAGCGCAAATGAACGAGATAAGATATGATAATTAGATAAGATAAGAAAGCCAGAATTGCAGAAATTTAACTTTTGGGTCGTTTATTCTCCCATCAATAAAGTTCCGAGTTCCATATTCAAGAACCCCATTCCGGATATGAATTCCTGGGGTATTTAGAAGATTACTTGCCAGTGTGGCTTAATTTACATTGGATAAACTAAGAGAGCCTTAAAATTTTGACCTAAGGAACGTGAGGCATATGTTGGAAAAAAGGACACACAGAAGTCTTCTGTTGTCCAACATTTGTTGGTCCGAAAATCACACTTTCAATTTTTCTACTGCCAAAATTATTCAAAAAACATCTTCCATTGGTGAACTGGATTTTCTAGAGGCATTTCACATTAAAAAAATATTTCTGTTCTTGTTAACGACCCTATTAAAATCCATCTTTGACTTCAGCCTTTATAGAAATTATGTTTTAGTTCTGGTTTCATTAACAGATGGTGCCGGTAGCTTATCTCCTGTCCATGCTTTCTTGTCTTTTCTTATCATTATATCTTATCTCGCTCATTTGCGCTTTTGCAGCTGAGGATGATGGTTCAGTAAAACCATCAAAACTAGTCCTGTGAAAATTTGAAAATATAATGCTGATTTTTGTTGTTTAACTTTTAAATTAATATGATGATCTAAAATTTAGAAATTTTTGAAATACAGCTTGAAAATGCTATCATTTAATTCTCCTTTCAATTTTCTTTCTATAGCATGAAAAACAGGAAGAGAAGATTTTGAAGAAGTAAATGAAATAAATATGGAAAAAAATAATTTATATCATGATCATTAAAAACTGATACAAATCTTAAAGAATATAATGATAACTCCCTCCGCACACATCACACCCCCCCAAAAAAAAAATTACTGCAAAAGTTTTTGAATCAAGAAATACCCACACAGATGAAAGTGAATATGGATAAAAGCCCACATGATTTTTATCGATATAGAATGTATTTATAGTGGTAACACCTCCCCTTGTCGGACTCATTCAGAGTTTGGCTAATAACAAATTTATGCACACATGACAATATGTATATTAATTGTATTTCTGAAGCATATAAAAGTATAATTATATTTATTAAAAATTTACTCCCCGTTATATCTGTGTCTGTATAATAAAATAATTCAGCATGAGCCACAAATAAAATGTGTTCCATTACTTAAATTTATTATTTTACTATTCGTCATTAATTTAATGTAATTAATAAGTTTTTAATTTATCTTTTTTCATAAATTTGCTTTGTATAAACTAAAAGTCATAGAAGAAATACCCTCTTTTATGGGCATATATATCTGTGGAGGGCTTGGATCATATCTATACTTCTGGCATCAGCTACTAGGAGCTATAACCAGTAAATTAAACATTATACCAGAGGCCATTAATGTTATAAGTAGTAAAAGGAGTATGTTTTAAAACACACCACACCTGAAGGCAAAATCAATAACATGAGTTAACTCAGTAGATAGCAGTATATAATGGCAATAATTTAAAGCATACCATGGTGCAGGAGATAAACAGCACACTTCATGGCGGAGTCAGGTGAAATGAGAATGTCTTGGCATCAGAGTGAGGCATACAGCAATGAAATTTTTGGGGGAAGGAGGGGGCCTTTATCAGTGTATGCTTTTATCCATGATCATTGCAGTGTTTTTTTTTAATTTATTTTTATTTAAAGAGGCTTCTGTCATGAATGTTTTTGTCCACTGTGCTTTTACCTATCTATATACACAGCAAGAGCACACAAGTGAAGAGAAAGGTATAAACTGTTGTTTTTGGAAGCAACATAACTTCTGTAGCAAGATTTTGGAGTAAAACCATTAGTTTCTTTAAACAGGATGAACAAAAATTAATGTGCCATTGCATGCAAACTAGATATAATCAAGCAATCAGATAAGTACAGTGTAGATTTACAAAACAAAATTACATTCTGCTTCAAGCATAAATCAGCACGAATGAACTACTTATTGCCACCTGATCATTTCCATGCCAAGAATGCATTAAAAATTTTTACAATTTAATACATTTAAAGATTGACTAAACACTTGTCTATAATCATTTAAATAAAGCACATTACCTTCCTCCACCTAAGAAAAGTAGACCCAAAGCCATATGAGTAACCATATGAGAACCATATAAAACATAGCTTGAAGCTTGACTAACTCTAGATCTTAAATGGCGACAAATACGAATTACACCTAAATCTCCAGTACCAGCCATAACCTATAATAGTAATAACAATAATTTTATTTCAAACCATAAAATCAAATTAATAAACCAAATGCAAATTTTAAAATAGAGAAAATATATTTCACAGTTTTAAAAAAGAAGCAACATATGTAACAAAAGAAAATACTCCAAATATTTTTTCATGTGTATATATTTTAAATAGAAATTTTCCGTCCAAGAAATAAATATGGCACATTTTCTATATTATATTTCCCAACTTATTTTCTATTCCATAGTTTCATTATGCTCTGTCTTATAAAATTCATCATTTATATGCCTAAAACATTATGCAGAATGCACAAAGCACTATCCAAAAGTTCATGGAAATATTAAAGTTCACTAAACACTTTGCATTTCTTATTTACTCTGTTACAAGGCACTGTACATGACTTTTCTAAATTATACTACTATGGTAAATTCAACTTAAGTAATACATTTCCTCTGTTATTTTATTAATTTATTTACAAAATTTTTATTTATTAATTTACAAATTTTGTATTTATTTCATTTTAGTTTTTTAAAGTCACATATAATATGTGCTACAATTTTATCACAGTTGAAAGGGACATAAAAGAGCAGAGCACCCTTTTTAAAAATTTTTGTAAGCTTATTCAAATTTTTATAAACTTATTCAAAGTGTTTCAGAAAATCCAAGTATTAAAAAAAAGTTTTCAGAAGAAGCATTTTTTGTCAGATGATAACAACAAATGAGTAACTGTTTTGATAATGGTTGAATATCGATTGATGATTTAAACCATTTTGCACATCAACCAACACAATCCCAGAAACACTACAAAAGAGCATTAAATTATTCTGAAAGAATACAGTGAAAGATTCATGATGGCTACAAATTCAGTAGACTGTCTTATTACACATATCTGTGAACTTACTCAATGAAATGAGCATGAAAAGGATTACTCACATGCTTACATCATGAATGTGTTTACAAAACAGATATTTTTGACAATCTATCTGCATCTGACATCATAGCAGTATATAAAAAAGAATAAATAATAAAATTTAATAATAAAGAACTGAACTTTCAGAACAATATTAAGTTGTTCTGAAAGTTCAGTTCTTTATTATTAAATTTTATATATAATCAAAAGATATATAATCAAAAGATAAATATATTAATTATAGATTTAGTATTTTAAATTTTGATCTAAAATTGAAAAACCAATATATATATATATATGTAATGATATTTTTAAATCAATTGATTGAATTAAATTCTATTAATATTGCTTAATAATGTGTTGGCGATTCTCTACCTAAATTGCATCCCTGTTCCTAAATTTTGGCGAAATCCTTTCTTTAGTATAAAATATATTAACCTGTTGGTGCCCGCCTAATTGCCAAACTCATAAATCTGTCATATTACATAAAGTACTTAAGAACACTCCTGATGAGAAGATAGCGTCACCTCGTGATTTCAATCAATATCGCTGATTGGAGGAGCCTCGTGACGTACACATATGTATAAATTGGGCTTCTGCTCAAGGTACGAGGAGAACGCTTGTGAGATGGATGCTAAAATAAACCTGCCACTTTATATTCCAAAATTTGTCTCATTCCTGTTTCCCCGGCTGCACAAAACAAATAATGTATGAGAAATTACATTTCATATATATATATAATCAAAAGATAAATATATTAATTCGACATTTAGTATTTTAAATTTTGATCTAAAATTGAAAAACCAAGTTTCTGAATTTTTTTAAAAAATATAATTACATCTTTTGTGAAATTAGATCATATTTCTTTTTAAATCAAAATTTATCCTATTAGACTGAGAATTAGGCTAGACTATAGAACAGACATAGGTTAGAATACACTTTTATGTAAAAATAAAATTTTCAAATTCATTAACGACATAAAAAGACAATAAAAATTATAAGGAACTCTGTACCCATAAATCATTACTGTTTTAAGAAAAATAGTTCAATAGCAAAATTTTGTAAGGCTGATTATGGAAACAACATACCATAGCTAATGACAGAACAACAACATTTAAACACGTCTCTATGGTACTTCGTCCACCTGGATCCCCAACAAGTTTGCGAGATAATGAAAGGAAATGTTTTGCATACTGCATCTGAAAGTATCACAGAAACATGAACTGAAAGCAGTTAATAATATAAACTTACCCAATTTGCAATCAAATATCTTCTGAAAGTCTGACAATAAATTAATAATAAACAAAAATCTGAAAGCTTTCATATTTTATATTATGCCCACAAGAGCGTATTTTTTAACCTTTTGTGTGTTACCTTTGTTGATTAAATATCACCTTCTTCACACTTAAAAGATATAAAATTCAATTCAACAGCAAGATTATATATATATATATATATATAATCAAAAGATAAATATATATATATATATATATAAAAATCGAAAGATATGCTTTTATATCTTTTGAATTTCTGATACACAGTATCATGTGCTGGAGAAAAAAATGTGTTTTTCTGTACAGTATTGCCATTACTCGCTTTGAAATAATCAAGTTTGTTAATAAAAATTTTTTATAAAGTTTTGCAAAATTTTAAATAGATAATAAAACAAATTCGAAATTCAAAATTTGGGATTCCAAGTACCCATGTATGGTTGGAGGGCTACATTATTCAAAATTTGATGGCTCTAGGTACTATTGTTTCTTCACAATGAAAGATACATTCAAGCAGATTCTTCATTATTTAGTTTCTTTAAATATGATACATAGCGATAATATTTGGTGGCAGCAGTTTAAAAAGTGAATCAATGCAAAATGCTGTTTTGAAATTAACAGCCTTCTGGGCTAACGCCTTTTGGGCTAGAAAATATTTTCCTCAATTAACTACTAAAATACAAAGAGATGTTTAGACTTTTAAAGCAAATAAAATAAATAAGATTGCTGATAAAAAAAAAGTATGACAGAGAAAATTTCTTAGTCATAAATGTGTGATGAAATTAATATCCTTTTGAATTAGAGATGTATATAACTTCCTTTGTAAAAAAATACTTCATAAAAAATGATTAATAAGTAAGAACACCCTATAAAAATAATTTTATGGTTTATGCTAACAGTTTTATACTTTTATGTTTCGACATAACAACACAAACTTGCTACCTGTCACTCCCCAATTTGTAGTTTCCTGGAATGCTGAATCTGCAAATGACAATCCCCCTTCAATCACATACAGTTTTATTTAAAGTTATGCTAATTCTTTCTTGACTGGTATTGAACATTAAATCGCTATATTTAACATAATAGCATGTTAAACTAAATAATGAGACAAATGAGCTGACTCTAGGAAGTACTATATAAAGTACTTATGCTTAAATATCTTTTTTTAAAAATTTATTTACAAAAGAAATATTTAAACACAATTGTCTACACAAGAAAAATTCTTAGTCAAACACTTTAAACATCTCACACACACACAAAAAAGATGCTATTATGAAGCAGAAGTCACATAATAACAGAAGATGCTATATTATGTGACATCTTTTGGGAGGTCTCTAGTTTTCACAGGACAGCAGAAATCTGCAATCATATTAAATTTCCAGTCCCCCTGCAATTTTGTTGCTCAATATATACTAAACTTCACATGCTGTGTTAAATTTCCATATGGAAATTGTTATTTTGGATTTCCATTTAGGATATTGTCCTTATTTTTGTATTTCAAGGTGTGGATACTATAATATTCTGTCCTCAGTTTTACAATATATATATATATAGATGCACAGAAATAGCAACAAAACTTTATTGTTATTATATCAAACTTATGTTTACTTACAAACTTACTGTTTACTTACAAACTTACTGTTTTATCAAATTTCAGTCTTTTATATTCCAGTAGAGGGTATTTTAATTTAAACAGGTAATCTTCAACATGCCAGTTTCTCTAACAATCTGATTTGCATTTAAACAATGTTACACTCTGAAATGATAGATGCTATATTTCACTATAGCACACTTTCACTGAATTCACAGCAAGGCAATTCATTTCCTTAGATTACTGCATTTTAATTAAAGAAAATATTCTTTCCTCTCTGAGAATAAGGGCAGAAATGGCAAAAAATTGATAATTTTCAGAAGCTCAAAATGGCATTTGACATTTTTTGAAGATTTTCGATGCTGAAATTGAAAGCCCTTTTTTATAAAAATGATGCCGACTTAATTTCTTCATTATTATACACAATTTTAAATTTCATTAGAGAGCAAAATTGGTCAAAATATCTGCTGCCACTTATGTTGATTTCTTCATCTTTTATGTAATCGATGGATATTTCAATTTCTGTTTTTAAGTTCCAAAAATTCTTTAACAATCCATAAATATATCCTAAAAAATCATTGTATAGATTTACAATAGCATCTAAAAAATATGGTATACAGACTATGGATAAATCCCATGACAATGTATCGAATCGGAGTTTGGGGGCAAAGAGCAATGCAATTTCAAAGAATAAGAATTAAGTTGGATACTATTCAGAGAAACTGGCTGGACAATTACAAGACTTTTCAGGACTGCCCCCACAAAAACTGCGAATATTTTGGCAGGCATTTCGCCTCTCTAATTGCAGTATGAATTTTACCACTGAAAATGTATGTTGAGAGCAGGAAGATCAGATTTTTATGATTATGGAGAAAATTCAGTTTTTTGTTCTGCCTTTTCAGTTTTTAATCACCATCTGATTCATTCAAAAGAGAGGATGAAAAATTCATTCAAAAGATGAAAAATTAATTTTCATCAAATTTAGTAGATTGATTCTAAAAGTTGATTCTATCAAGATATTGAAATCGAGAATATGAAATTTAAATTAGAAAAATATAATTCCATATATAAAACTGAAGTATTAGTGATACGAAAAGCTATGGAGTAGCTACAAGAAAAATTACGCAAGTCTAGAAACATTATAATTCATAAAGGTAGTTTGCCCGTTTTGCAGGCCCTCTCCAGCCCCCAACCAGCAAAATTTAAATGAACAGATAGTGAATAGTTTATATGTAGAACTGTGTGGAAAACACAGACTGAAAATTAATTGGGTTAAGGCCCATATTGGATATGTGGGCAATGAGAGAGCAGATGCCCTTGTTAAAGAAGCAGCTCAGAGTAAAAATGTACAGCTTGTAGACATACAAGTGTTTAGAGAGATTAATCTGAATACCATGAAAATAGACATATATGATAATTGGAAAGGACAATGGTATAATTCAGAAAGAAGAATTGGAATTCTGGGTGCTTACGAAATTGCACACAAAATGAAAATTATTAATGATATAGATCTGAATCAGCTTATTTCTGGTCACAGAAGATTTCCCTACTTATTAAAGAGATTCAAATTGCAGGAAAATGATAAATGCAAAATTTATGACAAAACTGGAGATAATGTACATTTCATTAGAGAATGTAATCTGACAAGAAATATTACAGGTCCGGATAAAAACTTTACAAATAATGGGATTAGAGTTGCGGCTAATACTGTAAGGAAAATAATGGAAATGGTTAATGGTCACAGGGAGGCCATCGGCAATCTCTGTTATTGATTTACGAATGTTTGGTTGTTTTTTCAATGTTTATATTGTATGTTTGCATTTGAAATGTCTTTTAATGTTATTTTGTGTATTAACACTTATTATATTTAGTTTGCATTTTTTATGTTATGCTTGCTTTCTTTTCAGTAATCTAAACCAGGAGTTTATTATTGAGAATACTAGCTGGATGTATGTTTTATGTTTTTCTTGGTTAAAGATTTTAAATTATTTGAATTATACTATAGTATTATGACTTTATAGTGTCCCTCCCCCTAAGGAACATGGCCGGCCGCTGGACAGCCTCATTTTTTGCAAGAAGGGCTGGGTTGCAACCTTGAAGTACAATGCATGGCATTAATAAATATCATAAATGTTAAAGCCTAAATTTTGACTGATTAAAAAGTACTAAACTAATCAGCCACACTTCTTACCCTAAAATTAATTTTCCTACTATTGGCATCATTAAACTAAAGTAACTATTATTATTTTTATCTGAAACTGCAGAATCTGAAAATGGCACATGAATCAGTAAATTAACAGTTAATTTTTAAAAGAGAAATAATGGATAAATGAGAATATATTGTTCATCAATAATTACGTATGCTGTTTTTATCCTGGCGTGCATTAAAGTCTGACACAAAATCAGATATTTAAATTCCTGTATTAATCATCAAAATAAAAATTCTGCCATAATATGTCTTAAGAATCAATAATATGTCTTAAGAATGCCATAATATGTCTTAAGAATAGGATTAAAAAAGTCTTAATTAAAATTATCAAAGCCTTAAAAGATTATCATACTTATCAATAAGAGTTTAAATGCCTTACAAAAAAAAATAATAATAATAATAAAATACATAACTAATGGTAATAAACAAATATAAATCAATATTTATTATTTGCTTCAAACTTAAATCAAACTTTACAAACAATTTCAAAATAACACTTAACTTAGAATAAGAAATTTAGCTTAAAGCTAAAATTTTCTAAACCAGTTTGTTACAAATTATTTATTATCACTACAATTTAATGACACTTAATTATTAATTACAGGCTGGTTGAGCTAACTAGTCCTATTCCAATAATACAAACAATCATGTGAGTTAAGTTAATAGCAGTCATAAATATATGCTGTTGCCTTCAACTAAGATAAATAACAAAGTAATTTGAATTTTAAAAAGTGCTGCTTGTAAGTTACAATTATAAACTCACCAATGTCTCAAAAGCTTCACTGTTTGAAGATCCTGCAAATTTTAAACCCAAGCAAAAGCAACCACCAGCAATAATATTGCAATACGCTTGGCTGAAAAATTAATTAAAAAAATTCAGAAAACAATTTTTTGGCTTATAAAGTTTATAAAATAACAAATATTAGTAGATTAATTCATAAAGTGCAGTGGTTTCAATTTGTATCAATTAACATAATACCAAACCTAACTTAATGTAAGATTAACAAACCAACAACCTTGTGTTTGGTATAAACTTTAGGATGAATAATTAAATGATTAAATAAATAAAAGAACTGCAGTAGTTCCTTCTAAGCACCAACTTTAAAAATTTAAAATATATTTAACTATTACCAAACTCACATTTTTATGACTCAGAAGTTCAGCATTAAAGTAATTAATCTTATACTTCTGCATCAAGTTTACACACACTCATATAAAAGCATTAAAAGATATTAATTGCTTCTCAAAAATTTAAAACACATTTACAAATAAATACGAATTAAGTAAGATTTAAGTTTTAGCTTATAAACATGTTATGTAGAAATAGCACTCTTTTTTTTAAAGGTGCACTGAACTAGATATTGTTTAAGAACCTAGTTATTAAAAATAATATCAACAGCAAAACACAATAACATAAAATATTTATTTTAATAACAAACACAAAAGAAAGTTAGTTACACTTACACAAAACCTTTCTTTTCTGCAACGACAAATAATAAATTTCTTTTTAGGGAACCAAATTTAAAAAATAAAACTAAAAAATTTTTGTTTACTTATATGAAATTATATTTAAGACACAATAACACGCCGAATAAGTACTAATTCAGAAGTCAAACAACAAAAATCAGCATTAATTTTCAAAATTTTCACAGAACTAGTTTCGATGGTTTTACCGAACCACCATCCTCATCAATTATCAGCTGCAAAACCACAAATGAACAAGATAAAAAATAATGATTCTATAAGATAAGAAAGCATGGACAAGAATAAGCAAATGGCACCATCTGTTGGTGAAACCAGAACTAAAACATAATTTCTTTAAAGGCCAAAGGCAAAGATGGATTGGAATTAGAATCGTTAACAAGAACAGAAAGATTTTTTTGAATGTGAAATGCCTCTAGAAAATCCAGTTCTCCAATGGAAGATGTTTTTTGAATAATTTTAGCAGCAGAAAAATTGAAAGTGTGATTTTCGGACCAACAATGTTGAGCAACAGAAGATTTCTGTGTTTCCTTTTTTCTAACATATGCCTCATGTTCCTTGACTCGAAATTTTAAGGCTCTCTTAGTTTTTAAGGCTCTCTTTTTGATTATTGGAAGGTTTTTTATTATTGAATTTCACATTATGAGCGATAAGGACTGGAAGGTTTTTGATAAATAACCAAAAACCTTCCAGTCACGTTTCAAGAATTCTGTTAAATTGCAAGCTTGCCTTACTTACGGTCCATCATAAGGGATACACACCAACAATTGTCCAAAATTGAACACGAACTCTATAAGCTTCATCTGGAACTTGCTAATTCATATCCAAAATTCACAGCCCTTGAACAAAAGTCTTGGTCTAGAACAGAGAATGCAGTTAACCGTCATAAAAACACCCTTGCAGTTAAATTCGAAAAACTTCTTTTACAGTCTTCTAGTTCAATTAGTTCAAAAAATCTTCCAATTGTAAATATCAAGCCATTAGTTAATATTTCTAATGTTGGTCTTTCAGAAGAACAAACCTGTAAACCCTCGATTCCAAAGATTTTGGCTCCTATCGAAAAAGCTTTCAAGTTCAGTAAAGTTTCAGATTCACAGAAAGAAATGATTAGGCATCTTATAGCTCATAATGTGAAATTCAATAATAAACCTTTGAAACCATATCTAACTGCGAGAGAAAGAGCTACAATGCGCAAAATTCATTCTAACACGGATATTATCATTTCAAAGGCCGACAAAGGTGACCAGATAGTCGTCATGGATAAGAACACTTACATCGATGGTGTCACTAAACTCTTAAACGAAGGACCATATAATCCGATCCCTAAAGATCCTTCACCTTCGGACTTGTCGAAAATAAAAATTGCGATCAAATCTTCACAAATCATTTCAAGCAATTAAAACATTCGCTTATCCAAACTGTTGCGAATTGTGCCAGATTATATGCTCTTCCCAAAATTCATAAAAGTGGTATTCTTTCCGCCATATTGTATCAAATTTAGGTACTGCCTCATATACCTTAGCTATATATTTAGTTTCTAGATTTTCAACTCTATTAGACAATAACATTTACACCATAAAAAATTCAATAGAGTTTGTAAAAAAGGTTAAAAACATTTCTCCTAGAAATTTACTCATGGTTTCTTTTGATGTAAAATCATTATTCACCAATGTTCCAGTGGAGGGTGCATCAAGATGTCTAGAAACCAGACTTCGTGAATTTCATTTCTCTTGCATCGAAATTGATGAGCTAATTTCTCTCACTCAACTCTGTTTGAAACAAACACATTTTGTTCTCCAAAATAAATATTACAAGCAAATTGAGGGATTAGCCGTAGGAAGCCCCCTCAGTCCCACCCTGGCTGATATCTACATGCATTATTATGAATCAAAATTGTTTGAAACTCTCAACTTCCCGACATGGTTCCGCTACGTAGACGATACTTTTATCCTGTTTGAAGGTAATAAAGATGATTTAAATAAAGTTCTTTCAACAATGAATTCTATTGATTCTGCTATTCAGTTCTCTTTTGAACTTGAGACTTGCAATTCTCTTCCGTTTCTCGACATTCTGGTCACACGTAACACAACCAACTTCAGTACTACGGTTTACCGTAAACCTTCATCGGTTTGCCTTCCACCACACTTTAAATCAAGTCATCCGACTAAACAAAAGTTAGCTTCATTTTATTCCTATGTTTTCCGTGCTCTTCAAGTTTGCTCCTCCAAACTAGCCCTTGATGAAAAACTAAATTATTTAAAAGCAATAGCTATTGACAGGGGCTTTCCACCCAACATTATTAATCAAGCAGTTAAAATATTCTCATCTCAACACACTAAAAGGCACACTCTTGTTTTAGGAGATTATAAAAATTCTGTTGTCATTCCCTTCTTTCCATCAATTAGCTATAAAGTTGCACATATTTTGCAGAAATTTAACTTTCGGGTTGATTATTCTCCCATCAATAAATTTCCGAGTTCCATACTCAAGGACCCCATTCCGGATATGAATTCTTGGGGTATTTATAGGATTCCTTGCCAGTGTGGTTTAATTTACATTGGCCAAACTAAGAGAGCCTTAAAATTTCGTGTCAAGGAACATGAGGCATATGTTAGAAAAAAGGAAACACAGAAGTCTTCTGTTGCTCAACATTGTTGGTCCGAAAATCACACTTTCAATTTTTCTGCTGCCAAAATTATTCAAAAAACATCTTCTATTGGAGAACTGGATTTTCTAGAGGCATTTCACATTCATAAAAATCTTTCTGTTCTAGTTAACGATCCTAATTCCAATCCAAATTTGCCTTCGGCTTTTAGAGAAATTATGTTTTAGTTCTGGTTTCACCAACAGATGGCGCCACTTGCTTATTCTTGTCCAGGCTTTCTTATCTTATCTAATCATTATTTCCTATCTTGTTCATTTGTGGTTTTGCAGCTGAGGATGGTGGTTCGGTAAAACCATCGAAACTAGTTCTGTGAAAATTTTGAAAATAAACGCTGATTTTTGATGAAATTATATGTTTGAATAGCATTAGCATACTTGAAGAATTATATATTTTTCATTTGTATGGTGTCCTTGAATGTCCGGAAACATGAAAAACATATTTCATTAACATATTTGCTTTGCTTTGGTTTATTTAACTATGGCAAAGCCTTGAGGGCTATTTGCCTAAGGGAAGGGATGCCTTTATGGAAGACTTTCTAAGGCAATCTAGGTTGTATACACATTTCATCAACATGAAAATATTTCACTTAGATGATCTAAATGAATTTTATAAATAATTCAAAATAAAGAAGAAAAAATCTGATGTGTACACCACATTACTTCCTTGTACGGAATTAAATTATACATACTTTTTCCTGCTTTTCATTTAAATTTATTTCATCGAATTTCATTACAGATATATTTCTCCTTTAATTAATTGAGTTCTCACTTCATGACAAGGCAAAAATGTATAAAAACTCAAAATATCTATATTCAAAATTGAAAGATATAGAAAATTACAAAACACCAAATATTGCTAAAATTATAAAAAAAAAAAAAAAAAAAAAAATACAATTAAAATTACATTTTCTATGCAAAAACAAGCAATTCAGCCAGCAGGCAAGAAGGCAGATTTTTCTGTTCACAAAACTGAAAGTTTACTTTTGGTGTCACTTGGCAAAAAGACACTGAAGGCATAAAAACTGACTTAATTTGTTGTGCTGACACCATGCTGAGCCACTATATGAAATAATTCAATAACTTAAATGATAATTTCAGGATGGATTAATCATTATTTAATTTGCAATAATAAAAGAATACGTTACTTTGTTGTTGCGAACCTTTGTTTCTATAAATTAGCAACAAATCCATTATTCTGCTAAGTTTCAAATGTAAACAAATATGGCTATTATTATAAAAAAATTAGGTCTAGTCGTAATTAAACAACTTTTAAATTGTTGATAATTCTACAACTATAACATGCAGGTTAACTAAAGGCATAAAAACCTTAACCAGAAGATAAGAACAACATAATTCAATCATTTTTAAAGCAAAAAATGCATAATTTACAAACATATAAGAAAAGAAACTTGTCCGACTACTATTTATCCGCATCAATGGGACATGCATTTTCTCAGCAGTGCTTCACTTCTTATGAAAATGTATGAAAATGGCTCGATGACTGGCTTACCTCAAAAGAGCAACAGTTTTTTCATCTTGGCACTCGTAAATTTCCGGAGAGATGGGGAAAATGTATAGCCAGTGATGGCCAATATTTTAAATAAAATATTTTTTGTCATTTTCATACAGTAAACATGTACAATCTTTTGCAAAAAAATCGAAGCACCATGAAGGAAATGGTTGTTTTTGATGAAATTTAATATGTGTATAACTCATACACAGATAATAAAATGACTAAAAAAAATCAAGATCATAGCACCTGTTCACAGCTCACAATCACCCACTGAATGTTCAAATTAAAAGTTGGTCGAACCGCCCCTGGCAACAATGCATGCTTGAATTCGTCGAGGCAAGGAGTGGTAGAGGCTCCTAATGTCACCCTGTGACACATTTTGCCAAGCGTTCATCAGTTGTCACTCCAGATCTGCGATATTTTGTGGAGTCCGAATTTGTCCCAGACATGCTCAATTGCTGAAAGGTCTAGTGACCTTACTGGCCAAGGAAGAGTACCAAGGAAGAGACACCACAGCAGACGACTCTGCTGATGTTGTGGGGTCAAAGGCAAATGTCTTAACCCTTTGATGCGTAGTGGTCCCACCCTGAAACCACCAGTTTTCAAATTTTTTTCTCCTCTTCTTTCCGAAATTTTTGAGCGAAAATCGATTGAGTATTGATCTTTTACATCTAAATAACACAAAATGACTGTGGAACCATACATGTTTTAGGTCTTAGTACTTCAAATCGGATGCCTTTTAAAATTCATTTTCAATGAGACAAAATAACTTCCTTTTATTAATATTAAAAACTTTAAATTTCAAAAGTTATTTATCGCACATCATGATTTCTATCATAAAGAATAAAAAATAGCAATAATTAAACTGCATATATAAAATAAAACCTATATATGTATGGCATTTGTTTTGTGGTTTCAGGGCATGACCACTGCCCCACTACAGCATTGTTTCACAATGCTCACAATGCTCTAGAGGCTCGGTGGTCGCACCTTGAAACCCCTTATCTATATCCAGGTAAAAATAAACAAATAGGAATGTTTATTTTTAGCCGGATATAGATAAGGGGTTTTGAAACCACAGAGTTATTTTATTACTAAACAATACATGCACCTACCCAGTGAAATGGTCTTTCTTTTCCAGAGACATTTCTCTGACCTCAACACACTTGCTCCCCAAGCTAGTATTGTGATTTAATAAATTATTTCCGGTGGTTAAAATTTAATGTAAGTATACTTTGCTATAATTAAAAATAGAAATCTCTTATAAAGTTTTATTTAAATTAAAAATATTTTCTGAATATTTTGGGACGAAATACGAATAAAATAAGTATGAATGGGAAACGAATGATCCCTACCAAAGCCAAAAAGACCAAGCCTCCCCCCCCAGTAACATAAAAAAAACACAAATTTCATGTGCCATATGAAAAGAAACTAAATAACGCTGGACATATGCCAGTGAAATTTAGATCCAGGCAGTCTACATTTTGTAGCACAAGGAAGAAACCTCATAGAAGATACATGTACGAAACGTGCAATGTGGGTCTATGCATGTACCAAAAAGACAAAACATGCTTTGAACACTATCACAAAAAAAGAAAAAAAATTTTTCTTTGAAATTAAAAAAAATAAACACTGATTCTTTTTTCTTATCCTTATTTTACTGAGTTTTTTCTTATTCATTTAGCCAAACGTCCTTATTATGTAGGTACTTGCATTTCCACTGCTATAGAAAAATTACATAAATGTTTATTTTTTAATTTTTTCTCACGATTTACTTTGTAAAATAATGCAAAAATGTTATATATAATGCAATTCTTACATACATTTTTTTTTTTAATTTGTAAATTTCATCATTTATTGGAAACTCGCACGGAAAAAGGTAAGTTTTTTTTCCTACTACCTCAGTAAATTTCAAAATCCTAGAAGCGTGGTGGTTTCACAGTGTGACCACCACCCACAGAACAATGGGCAATACTAGATATTTTTAAATTCATATATTATTTGTCTCTACGATCATAGTATTCAATTTCTAGAGTTTTTAGTTAAAAAAATTATAAAAATAATATTGCGCATGTCAAAGGGTTAAAGGCCTCTGTGAGTGTAACTCCGCTTCAGACAAGGAGGGCCATGAGATGGTGGATGGTATCACGGGAGGTATAGATGTGGCTGTAGTGTGTTGAATAGTCGACAATGAAAATGTTGGGGTGGTTTGGGCCTGGCAAACAATCATCCTATCTTGCCTCGCATTTGTGCTCGTCCTTTCAGAGCTCCCATCTTCGCACAGCAGTGTGTCTGTATGCTGTAGCAAATAGTTTATCCAACAGATGGCAGTATCTGCCAAGCTCCTTTGATAATCGTCAATGCGCATGCGCAACCTGTGTGTAGGAAAAAGTATGTAATAGGAGAATGTGCTTTCATTAAGAATGTTGCTGCGCGTTTTGGCTGCGTAAATAAAAGTATACTTTTGTAACTTAGATGTTCTTTACTCTCTAATGCGAAGCACTAGGTTAGTGCATGAATCTGGACTGATTCACAATCCATTTTCAAACCGTGGATCACCACAATAAAAAATGGCGTCCGTCTAACAGGACGCATTAATTCGGTAAAGGAAGCTTTTGATGGTTCAACAGCAGAAATGGAAGCCTTGAAATTAAGAAGAGTACCACTGCGTGCAGCCTTCACGAAAACATATAATAGCTTACATGAGCATTTGAATGAGTCAGAATTGACCAGTGATGTTCTGTTATTTTCCCTGGAAATTCTGGAAGATAAAGGAATTCAATTACAACAGTTGGATGAAGAAATATTGGATCTCCTATCGAAATCGAAAGAAGTCTCGCAAGAGGAATCTACTAAAGAATTTGAGTCATGTGAGACTCACAAGGAGAAATTAATAGCAGCCGGGATGAAAGTGAAGCAAGTCACTGTGAAAATAGAGAAAAATCTGCTGACTCATGCATCTGTAAATGAAACCAGAACTATTGATTCAAGAACAACGGCAACGAATTTCCGAAAATAAATTTGATTGAATTTACAGGTGATCCATGACAATGGTTAAATTTCTGGAATACTTTTAGTAAGACACACGAAGATCCAGTCCTAGATGATCATTTGAAATTCGTTTATCTGATCCAGGCTACTGCTGCCAAATCGAAAGCACGGGAAATAGTGCAGAGTTTCCCGACAACTAAAGAAAATTATCCGAAAGTCATCGAACATTTAAATAATCGTTTTGGACATGAAGATATTCTTATATAAATGTACGTTCGGGATTTATTGAATCTTGTGTAGATAAATAATAATGCAGCCAAAAAGGACTTTGCGCTATCATCATTGTACAACAGTTTGGGAGCCAAACTACGTGCTCTGGAATCTCTCGGTGTGACTGAAGATAAATACGCTAGTGTTATTTTTCCATTAGTTGAATTTTGCCTGCCCCACGACATCTTACGCGTGTGGGAGAGGGAATGGGAGAGCTCGTCACAACAAGGTAAGAGCGATCTTGAATCTATACTTCAGTTTTTGAAAAATGAAGTGATATCTGAAGAGAGAATTAAATTAGCACGTTTTTCTTTTAATAAAAGTAGAAAATCTAAAAGTTGCATTAATGATGAGTCTAATATTCCTACTTGTAATGATTTGTATACAGGAGACAAATTTAAAGAAAATGCTCCTATTAAGAAAGTCGAGGAATGTTGTTTATTTTGCGATAAGCCACATTTAACAGAAAAATATTTTAAAGCTAGTATGCTTACATATCAGGATAAAAAAGATTTAATATTTAAGAAGAATGCATGTCTATTTTGCTCGAAATAAAAACCACATCTCTTGTAACTGTAAGTCTAAGGTTAAGTGTTTAATCTGCCAGAAAAGGCATTTGGTAGTAATGTGTCAACAAGTTCCTTCTCAATTGAAAGAGACTAAACAAGTAGAGACCGTGGGGAAAAATGAGGTCAATGTTTTGGCTAGCAGATCCGCGAGCTCAGATGTGTGAGCTCAAATGTGTTATTACAAACATTAATCGTAAGGGTAAAAAATGGCACCAGGGAAAGGATAGTCAGAGGGATTATTGATACTGGTTGCGAGAGAAGTTATTTAACGAAAGATATTACAGAGTCTTTGAAATGTAATAGTGTTGGTGAAGTGAAATTAGTTCATAAATTATTTGGAGGTGTAGAAACAAAAGAAAAATTGCATTCTAAATATCTAGTTCATTTGAGTAGCCTTGATAATAAATAAGTATGCAGTGTGCATTGTTTAAGTGAATCTGTTATCTGTTCTGATGTAAAGAAAAACCTAGAGGTCCTTGGTTGAAAGAACTTCTTAAATTAAATATTCAGGTGTCAAATGTAGAGGGTAATGCTCCCGAAAACAAAAGTGATATTAAATTGTTGATAGGTTCTGATATTGCTGGAAAATTATTCACCGGAAATATTAAATGTTTACAAAGTAGTCTGGTCCCGATGCAAACATGTTTGGGATGGGTTTTAATGGGTAAAATTCCAGTGAAGGAATCTTTGGGTATAAATGATTCTCTTGCATGTGTTTCTTTATTGCTAAACAAAACATCAGCAGAAAACTTGTAGAAGTTAGACGTGATTGATAAAAATGACCCAGTTGAGTCTAAGAAGAAAGTTGAAATTCATGAGGAGACCATGCAGTATTTTGAGGAAAATTTGAATTTGGATTCAGACGGGAGATATGAAACTGCATTACCTTGGGTATTGGACCCCTCTCGATTGTCTAATAATAAAACGTTGGCAGAAAAACGCCTGACTAATACGCGAAGGAAATTATTAGATTCGAACCAAATTAAAGTTTATCAGGAAGTATTTGATACTTGGTTGAAGGAACGAATTATTGAAGAGGTAACAGAAGATGAAGTAGATAGAGTGCACTATTTGCATAGACCCAACCTGCAGCAGAACTTGTCAGTAGTCAATGTGCAAACGACACTTTCATAACTTTGAAAATGCCCGTGTAATGCATGTTGTAATTAACCCTTCATTAATTTTTAAATAATGATTGTAATCAATTTTGTTACATTTAAAATCCATATACATATAAAATTGAATAATTAAAAATTATATGTACTTGTAAAGTATATGCACATTTAATTAGAAATTTTCATTTAACTCCTCACACATGTATCTATGATTATATGAAAATCTATTATAGACTATCTAAATCTACTATTATATGAAGAAAGAAAGTATTTAAAATCACTACTAATCAGAAAAAATCAGAATCCATAAATCATATATCTTTATTCTGGATTTGATTTCTGCAGGGAAATAAAATTTAAATAACCAAGAGTTATACATATTAGTATTAAAAAATACTTATAATTTACAAATGCAAAAAAGATTTATATGTAGCATGCTTAGCAAGCTTAAGTTCTGATTTTGAGAATTTTTTTTTTTCTAACACAGTTCTTCATTTGCCTGCATACTTATTTTTTCAATCAAAACTGCTTTGAGAGTTTTAGGACCTAAATTTGGTTGAAATTTGGTCTGATTTTTTTCAACAGTAGAAAAAATTCTTTCGAAAGCTGCATTTGAATGAGGTATTATTAAGAAAGCAAGAATTACAGTAGGCAATACTTTGTATTCAATACATCCATTCATATTTTTTAATTTGGCAATTTCTCCCCATGCTATATCAATACGCAAATCTACAACTTCTTTCAAATCATCTACTTAATACATGGAAAATTCAGTTTCCACTTGATTAAGATATTTTTTATCAATAATGGATGGAAAAGTAAAGAACAGATGAAAATGAAACTTCAGTCCTCAAGTCGATGTCAGCAACTTCAGCATGTTTTAGAAATGAATCACTTAGTGGAAATTTATCTATTATATATGAACATGCAGTTACAGAAAAGCTCGCACAGAATTGAAAAATGATTTTACTTCACTTTCATTCAACTTAAGCATTTTTTAAATATAAGTCTTGTTTCCACACCAATCACTAAATTTTCATTTTCTTTTTGTTTACTATACTTTTGAAATGAAAGAGATGTTAGAGTTAAATTTTCATTTTCTTTAGAAATTACTGATGGTTTTACGAATCTAACAAATACATTCATTAAAAGTTCAACAAGTTCTCTTCTCAATTTATGTATATAAGGAGCTTGTTGTTGCAAATTAATATTTATTGTTATAAACAAAGGTAAAGTATTTTTCAAAAATAACAAGTACAATTTGGTGGTAGGTGATTGTAACATTTTTTTAATGTTCTGCAATCTCTTTCCTTCATTCTCATTATTATCTGGTTGATCTCCAAAAAAATTTATAACGGCATCCCACTGTTCCAAAATCCTTGTTATAGATTCTAAAAGAGACAACCATCTTGTACTGCAATATTTCAAAATTTTATGAGATTTTGCGTTCTGTCCCAAAATTTGTTGAGCAACTTTGAAGCTATGCTTCCATTTTAAACTTTTCTCCAAATAAAAATATATATCTATTAACAACATTTCGATTTCTGAGCCAATTAATTTTTCAGTAGCCTTTTTTGCAGCTATATGCAAGAGGTGGCATGGACAACCTCGGAAGATTATACTTGGTTGATGCGTTTTGATAAACGATGCTACACCTTTGAACTTTCCAATCATATTACTAGCATTATCTGAAGAAAATGATAAGCAATTTTTCCATTCTAAACCTTTGCTTTTAAAATTTTCATTTATACAATTAAAAATACCATCCCCGGTATTATTCGTGCACTCTAAAATTGAAATCAATGACGTAATTATCACTCCCCTTTTCTTTACTGTAATATGTTATAATCAATGGATACAGTTTGTTATCATTGTTATCATTACTTCTATCAGTACTTAGAGAAAACGACGTATTGCACACTGATTTTATAATATCGGCAACGGTACTTTCTGCAAGCGTTTTCACAATAACAGCAGTTTTGGTATGACCGCAGCTAAATTTTTTTGCTATAGCAGAATCCAGAAACATTGCTTTGAAAAGGTCTTTGGAATTATTCAAAACAGAAAGCGGTAGAATGTGTTCAATTAAAAATCGAACAAAATAGCATTCAGCTTCTATAGGACCTGTTTCGTCATCTTTTATTAAGAAATTTGTTATTTCTTTAGATTTTACAGTGCCAAGTTCTATATGTTTTCCAGAAAAAACATGCTGTTTACAGTCATCTTTTCCGCCATGTGCAACTGAGAAGTCTTTGTTGCATACACTGCAGTGTGCGTGATTCACAGAAATTGGTTTGGTTTTGTTTGGTTTATTAAATTACGGCAAAGCACTCGAGGGCTATCTGCCTTGATTCACAGAAATTACGGATGCTTTAATGCATGGAAATTCTGAAGAATATGAATCTTTAAATTTCTGCTTTGATAATTTTGGCTTTTTCGTTTGAGGTAGCATTATTAAAAAACTTCCACTTGAATCCTAGTTCACAAGACACACATTAAGCTTTCGCCGTAATACAAGCAATGGAGCTAAAGGCAAGCTAATCACGCAGTAGCAATGAACCTGGAAGACCAGATGTTGCGGGGGGGGGGGGAATATCGACCAGTCATTAACGGTAGGAGTTTCTGATCTATGATTGGCTATTCTTAAAAACCAGCAACGCACTCAACACGTGATATATGATGATACAAGTATTCAGCCAATCATCGGATGAATTAGTTGGTTCCGTTTTGCGTACTGGTTCTCCTACTCTGTTTCTGTAAAATCCATCGTTTTTTTCCATACTTTTCGTAGCTCGTATTATCATGAATTTCCGTAGAAACTACGGAGAATCCGTAGCAGTTGGAGCATATGTATTTGCCTCATAGGCCTGTTTTTAAAGAATCTAGTGAAACTATGCAAGTAAGGCCAGTTTTTAATGCTTCAGCACACGCCAAAGGAGAACTTTTCTTAACCCTTTAACTGTCAAGTTATTTTGATGATTTGGGTACACAAGTTGTCAAATTTTTTTATTGCAAAAACCAAATGTTTAGTACAAAATAAAATATACTTAAGTAGTTAAAAATTGATATTTTGACGTACATGGGTAAAATTTTTAAAGTTTTGTAGCCACTGCATATTTTCTTTGAGCGGCTGTCACTCAACATGGCAGTTGCAAAGTTCGCTTCTAGTGGAGCATTATTTTCTAAAAATGAAAAAAATTAACTATTTTCTAAAACATAAATAAATATAAGTGAATACCTATTAGTAGTCCAGTAATTCAGTCTTGTGTGGTACAACTGGAAACACTTTTCCAAGCACAAACCAACTCCACAATCACTACACCAGAATCGTGATTCCTTCCTTATCTTTTCCCCATTTTTATCCTTTTTCAAACAACACACTTTGCACTGTCTTGTAGGCTCACGTTTCACAGGAATAGGAGGAAAATGGGATATAAAATGTCGTTCAGTAAGACGGGCAGGGTTATCTATTGTAGGTGGTCTGCCAACATTCTTTTGTTTAGAAGCTGCATCATCATATTTATGTAAAAGCTCTTCTACAACTTGGATTCGAAATTCTAAAAATGTAATACGTTTCCCAACTACATTTTTATAGAGCAAATATGAGTTCCAGAGTACCTTGTCTAGTAAATGTAAAAATATCTTTTTATAATATTTTTTCCGACGTTTTCGGATTGTTGGATGAAAGGATATTTCCTGATCACAGCAATCTACACCACCCATAGTTAGACCGTAATTAGAAACAATCTTCGGCTTGAGTATATCGCCATTTTTTAGTTTTGAGGCTGACCATGGAAGTATCATGAATACTGCTCATCAAACACACATCCTTCATCTTCGGTTAAAGAATCTAAATCATCTATATAACGTTTCAAAGAACTGGATGCTATTTTACAACAAAAAGATCCCATGCACCTTGAACCAAATAACCTCTAACCTTTGAAATCTTCAGTAAAGTGCTGTCATCTATTGAACTGAGCGCACATTAACTTTTCCCAAAATACAGTCGGGTTTGACAAAGAGATGAAGCTGAAATAAACGTCTCCCGATATATATTCGGGTATAACAATACGATGCACTCAAAAAAAAATTACCCTGAGTAATACTCGGGCGTGACATTTTCGAACACCAGTGCTGTGCCCGAGATTATCTCGGGCATGACAGTTAAAAGGTTAAATGACTGTCTTGAGATAGATCCCAACCTATTAGAAATAATTCCAACATTGCTGAATCCTTCTCGGAAATATCCTGTTGCAGTAATTTCAGACATTGAGAAAGCCTTCTTGCAGATTGGTATAAGAGAGAAGGATAGAGATTATTTACATGTCTTTTGGAAAGGTGCAGAAAAAGAGAATACAAAAATTTATACACATTGTCGCGTGGTTTTGGGGCTTAGCTCTAGTCCATTTTTGTTAGCCGCTACTTCGAACTATCATTTAAATCGTGCCCCAGATCAGTTTGCAGCTACAGCCAATATTTCGAAGGAGTCCTTCTATGTTGATAATTGCCTGACTATTTTTAAGAATGTTGAAGAATTGAATAGATTCGCACTAGAATCGAGAATGTTATTGTCACTGGCAAAGTTTAATCTTAGAGGACAGCAGTCGAATTGTGAAACCGAAATAATTTCCAACTCTAAATTAGATAACCCGTTCGTATTTTAGGGTTAAACTGGGATTTAAAGGATGACACTCTTTCCTGTAAAATTGAGTCACTAAAGAAAGAGGAAATTGTCGCGAGTAAATGAACATTTATTTCTTACGCGCATAAGTTATTTGACCTAGTAGGCTTCTTTTCTTCCGTTACCCTGTTCCCAAAGTTGATATTGCAAGAGTGCTGGAAATTACAATTAAATTGAGATCAAAAATTGCCTGAACATTTAGAAAAGAAGTCCATGAAATGGGTAAAAGAACTGGAACTCAAAATTCCTAGGTGGCTTAATATTGACTGAGCAGTTAATGAAGATGTGAGTCTTCATATTTTCACCGATGCCAGCAAGCATGCCTATGCTACCTGTATTTTCTTAAGAGTGAAGACCGAAAACAAGGTTTATCTAAGTTTTGTGCAAGCACACACTAGAGTTGCGCCTTTAAAGAGTACATCCATTCTTCATTTGGAATTATTATCCTGCTTAACTGGAGCACGCTTTGGACGTGTGGTCTTTGCAGACTTGGACATAAAAAATTTAAGAACATTCTTCTGGACTGACTCAACAACCGCTTTGTGCTGGATTCAGCGAGATGTACGATGGGGTACTTTCCTTTGGAATCGTGTTCAAGAAATTAGAACACTTTCACTAGAACCAGAATCGTCATGGTCAAGAGGCACCGATTTTCCAGACAAAGAGATCATAAATTCAGAAAGGCGTAAATCAGTATTGACAACTCTTAAAAAAGATTCTAAACCTGACAATTGGTATTACAGGTACTTTTCATCTATAAAGAAAATTGTACGCATGTTAGGTTGGATTCTTAGGTTTTACTTTAAATTATGAAGAATTACAAACGAAACCTCCAAAATTTTGTCAGTTTCGGAAATTGAAAGAGCTGAGATAACTCTTATGTTATTAATTCAAAGAGAATCATTTAAGTGTGTGAACGATGATAAAATTAAAGACCTCAGACCTATAGTTGATCGTGATGGTTTGATCACAGCTAAACCTCTCCAAGTAGGTGAAATTGTTCTACTGGAAGATAATAACAAGAAACATGCTTTCTGGAACCTGGCGCGTGTCATAAAGCTGATACCTGGTCGTGATGGACAAATAAGACTTGCTCTCATAAAAACAGAGACTTCTGAGTTTCTAAGACCAGTATAAAGACTATACAGACTTGAGCTGGATAATTCAGTCCAAAAGGACATTAATGAAAATATTCCTATGACTACTAGCAGTGGTAGAACTGTGAAACCAGTGATACGTCTGTGAAATTTTTTGTGTGTTTGAACACTTTGAAATAATTTGATTTGTTTTTTATTTTTCTAGATTTAGTATTATCTGTTAGCATGTCTAGAAATTATGGAATGCTGCATCTCCAGGTAATTTGTATTTCAATTTAATTAAAACATCTTGGTAGGCATAATTTTATACTTCAATATTATATACTGTACTATTATGCATATGTTATACTAAACAGATGTGAATTTACCTCCCAGTAAATTCAGGTGGGAGGAATATGTAGCAAATAGTTTATCCAACAGATGGCAGTATCTGCCAAGCTCCTTTGGTAATTGTCAATGCGCATGCGCAACCTGTGTGTAGGAAAAAGTATGTTATAGGAGAATGAGCTTTCATTAAGAATGTTGCTGTGTGTTTTTTCTGTGTAAATAAAAGTACATTTTTACTAGAACCAGAATAATTTGTGCACTAATCTAATGCGAAGCACTAGGTTAGTGCATGAATCTGCACTGATTCAGATTCCATTTTCAAACCGTGGATCACCACATATGCTGCAGGTGGCGGCCTATTGCTCAGTATGACCACCCAGCTTCAAGCAACCCTACAATGAGACCACGTTCGAAGTCATTTAGTTGTCTGTAAGGTCTTTGATACTGTTGTAAAGGGCAACTTTAAAACTTTTTCTTTATGGAATTACAATGACAGCAACAAAAAAAGATAAATTTTCCACCTCTGTTACTGTTTTTATACTTTACAAATTACGCACTAGAAATGCACACTGATGATTGCAATTCCTGTTCATTTGATCAATCAAGATGTTTTGGCCTACCATATTTTGTCACGATCGCAAAAGTCCTTCTTTGGTGCTTCGATTTTTTTTGCAAAAGAGTGTATTTTCTATACAAATATTCCAATTTCATATTTACACACCTGGTATATTCAGTTAAAAAAGAAAGTGGAAACCTCATTATCAGAGAGAGATTAAAAAAAATAGTAATTACAAGCACCATTACCTTAATGACAGAAATCATAAAATGAAGAATAAGCAGACCAAAGTTGTATGATCAAACTAAATTGCACAAAGATGAAGCAGCAAGCACATGTGTACCAGATTACAATAAGAAAACAAAGAGAATGATCTCGGAGAACATAAGGTTTCAGTTAATATGAAAACTACTTGTTTTAAATGCAGATGCCCAAAAATGACTCACAAACAATTTAGGATTATGATATTCAATGGTATTTGAGAAATATTGCAGATTACTAACCTCTAAATCTGGGGGGAGGTGAGTACAAAAACTGGCTTTAGCTCTAAAATCCTTTTAAGAGTGTTTCAACATTACTCTTTAGATTTCAGAATTTCTGAATTTAATTTTAAAATAAGATGCACAGAAAAAAAAAATGCTTCAATGAAAATGCATTAAATATGATAAAAAATGAAAAATGAAATGTTAAAAAATGAAATTCATAAAATCATTACATTAGACTTGCTGATCAATACGAAAATAGCTAGAATTTTCTGAAAATTTTATATGCAATCATAACGAAATATTATCGAGTAAGCTACAATAAATGGAAATAAATGTCAGTACTTAAAAAAACAAATGGTAATTTTTATCATTTTACAAAGTCTATAAAAAATGACAGTGATGTAAAAAAAAAAAAAAAAAAAAGAAGGAAAAAAGAAATAAAAACATTTTACTCAACCTCATAGTCTCATGGTCAACATCAGAATGTGTATTCCCTCTCTGGAATGCATGTTTGGCAACAATCTAGAAAAGAATATAGAACATAAATGCTGTAAGCTACAATAGCTTTTTCAAACTATTTACAAAAGTATCGAATTATTTTATATGATGTTAAAAAGGTCATAAAATGTGTTCCTAACATTAGTGTATTACATTATTATATACATACAGCTCAAATTCACAAAAGAATAAGCAATAAGACCCCTTTAAAAACTATATGCCTATCGTGCAGCAATTTCATATCTATGACCGATAGATGTATTCCTTTACCTACATGAAGCATTACACAAGTAAGTCAGAATATGTCAATATTGTAAATAATTTGCCATGTATATTTCCAAGTATTCAATACCTGTTTCTTTTACACAAAGTATTACAAGTACTTTTGAGAAAAATCTGCAAATTATTATAACTAAGAATAGTCAGTATTCACTTGTTTGCTTTTGATTAAAATTGTAGTAGAAATAATCAAAAAATGTACATGCTGGGTTGGTTGGTTGGTAACGGAGGACGGGGACGCCTGATGTCTAACAGAGGTAAACAGGCATGTGTCCCGCGCCCTCCACTAACCAGGAACAACTCCCTGGGGCCTCAAGAGGCCGCCTCGGGAGCTTTTTAGGATGTTAACAAGATCATTTACATGGCCATACAAGGGCAGATTGCATTCGTTTTACCGTTTTGACATTTGTTGTTGCAATTTGCTATGGTAATTTTGCACATTCACAATAAAATTCTAATAAAATACAAATTAAATATACAGATACAAAAATACAGTTACAAAATAATAGGATCAAAATACAGGCTCATAGGGAAAAAAAAATAAATAATAAAAAAAAAATAAATAAATAAATAAAAATAAAATAAAATAAAATAAAATAAATAAAAATTTTAAAAAAAATTAGTATTATGCATATACAGAAGAGGAAATGTTAAATACATTTGATTGTGCATTATTTGAAAGGTGTCTGTAATAGGGACTTATGTAAATTTTAGGAGTAGTCTTATGTGTCTGAGAATGTGGAACTGCATGCTGACTTAGTTAGTGTATCATGTCTTGAGAGTTTTGGTTAATGAGGAGAGCACAAATCTTGGCCCATTCTCTTGAGCTTGTTAACAACTTTGCAAATTGTATTTACTGCCGGTTTGTGCTTTATAAGGAAGCGGTGATAAGCTTCACTATTGTTGATAGGAAGAGGGAGGTGATTTCCTGCTGTCAGATGGCATTCAAAAGCATAGTGGTCTGGGGAGCCTTCCGCTCCGCAGGCGCATATGTCCGTGGTTGTTATGCCATGTCTATTGAAGTAGGTCGGGAATGGGCCGTGTCCCGTAATATAAGCCGTAAGAGGAGCTATTGCAATGTTGCGTTCAGTGCTGACTTTCGGGAGATAGCTGTATGTACGTCTTCCAGTTGTGCAGTGCGTCCAGTCTTCCTGCCAAAGATTTAGGCCTTGACCCCGTAATAGCCTTTTGAGGTAGGAAGGAGGGGCTGGGATTGTGATTTTTTCAGCTTCTGGATCAGTGGCTGCTTGCTTGGCCAGGCTATCAGCTGCTTCATTCCCCTCATTTTCTGCATGTGCCTTGATCCATGTTAAGGAGAGATGTTTCTGCGGGTTGCGCTGTAAAAGTTGTTGTAATTTGATGATCAAGGGCGAGGTGTGGTTGTGATTATCTAGTGCTAGAAGCGTTGACATACTGTCAGTGAAAATTTTCGCCCGTTCTATATTATTATTGAAAATGTAATCTACCGCGGTTATAATTGCTTGCACCTCCGCCTGGAACACACTGTTGTTTAAGTCAAGGCATCCTTTCCATACATGGATGATTCTTCCTTTGTCATAGTGTGCAAAGGCGCTGCCTACTCCATCTTCCTGCTTAGAGCCGTCGGTGTATATTTGCGTATCCCTTGAAACTCGCGTCATTGACAGTGGCTGTATCCGTGAGATGTTAATTCTTATTCCTGTGCCTTTACGTGCAGGATGAGTGTGAAGAGTGTTACCTGGGCTTTGAAATTGCAGAGGGCTGTATGTTATGTTGCCAAATGTTGCATCTTTGTGGAGGTATATGAGGGTGGTGTACACTGCCTCTTGTTCTGCCCGTATGTGGAGTGGAATGAGCCCTGCAAGGACTGTCGCTGAGCTGGTGGCTGTGGTGCGGTACGCTTTACAGAGATTCAGGGCGAATGGTCGTTGAAGAGATGTAAGATGTTTGATCTTTCGTCCTCCCATCGGTTGGGCCCATACGGCAGCAGCATACAAGACTATTTTTTCAGCTACCACATGGTAGAGGATCTTCTGAATATGATGATTCTGACCCCAGTTTTTACCTTGGAAGGCGCGGGCCTTTCTGGCAATAGCTGATGTTTTGTTTTTTAGTTCTTGGATGTGAGGGATCCAGGTTAGTTTTTTATCCCAGATTACACCTAGGTATTTTAGAGTTTGGACAATCTTTATGTTGGCTCCTTGTAGTTTGATGCAGGGGCGGCGCGTTGGATTCGTGCCTGCTTTGGGTATTATTATTGCTGATGACTTTGCGGTAGAGATTGTAAGCTTTAAGTTGCTGCAGATATTGGCGAGGAGGAAGCAGACTTCGGTGCCGTTTTTCTCGAGTTCCGCACGAGTGCGACCTTTGACAAGAAGAGCTGCGTCGTCTGCGTAGGCGATGACACTTGTATGTCGTGGCCAGTTTGCATCCAGTACAGAGTTGAATGTTAAATTCCAGAGAATCGGTCCAGCACAAGAGCCTTGGGGACATCCACTTTCTTGCACTTTGAAGGTAGTGTCGTTGTTGATGGCTATGAGAAGACTACGATTCTCTAGATAACTACTAAAAACGCTGAAGAGGTTGGATGGACACTGTGCGTCTCGGAGGGCCTGTCTTATCGCTGGCCACCAGAGTGTGTCAAACGCACTCTGGAGGTCAATGGATATGAAAGCTGTATGGAAACCTGTGGTGCTATTGCGTTGAATTGTTTCACGAATTTTGCAGAGGGCATGCGTAGTGGACAGACCAGTGCGAAAGCCATACTGCCTGGGGCTGAGATGATTGTTGCTATGGAGATGATATTTTAGTCTGTTAACAATTAATTTCTCGTAAATTTTGCCCAGGGTTGGCAAAAGGCATATCGGGCGAAAAGAACGCGGGTCTTGCGGGCTTTTATTCTTTTTCAGGAATAGGACAACTTGTCCTTTCTTGAATGCCTGCGGGAATATTTGGTTGTCAAACAGTTGGTTAAAGAATTTGTAGAAGAAGGAGGGACGTGCTTTGTATGCAACTTTGATGATGCTATAGTCCAAGCCGTCTGGACCGGGGGCCTTTTTCAGGGGTAGGTGTTGGAAAATTTGCTTGACTTCCTTGTCACTAAATGGTATATCATGTGGAGTCGGTGGGATGGTGGTATTCATGCGAACAATTTTCTGTGCTGGCGTATCTTCCTCCGCGTTGTCTGTGGGGAAGACTTCATTGAGGATTGTGGTGGCTGTATTTTGTACTGGATTGTCGTTGCTTGTATTTGGTGGCTGCATGAAGATTTGAGCTGGCTGATATATTTTACTTGAGGCTAGCTTGTGGAGGATTCCATACGGATTGCTGTTTTCGGTGCAAAATTTCCTCCAACTGGTAATTTTGGCCGCTAGTATGTTGTTTTTGTAAAGAGCTCGCTCCTTGCGGAATGTCGCCAATAGCTGGATTTTTCTGTCTTCTTTGGTGGTGGAACGTATGCGGCGTCTGATAGCTCTGCATTTTTGCCGTTGTTGTCTGAGCTCTTTCGTCCACCACTTAACTCCTTGTATTTTCTTCGCTCCGCGTGTGGGGAGTAGTTCACTACAGGCTGCTTTAAGGTTTTCAAGTAGTCGGTCTGTGAAAATCTCCATGCCTTCTGGGCTGTTGTGAAGCGCAAGGTTGTTTTCCTTATTACTTAAGATGCGTGTGAAGGAGCGACTGAGGGGGCGGATCTTGTTGCCTGGAGGCCTGTACCTACGTAGGACTGTGATTTTCGTGTCACAGTTTATGAGAAAGTGAAGGTATTTGTGATCGGAGCAGCTCTCATCATCGACCACAGTCCAGTCTTGCACTAGGTTTGCGATGCTGCTTGAACAGAGGGTGAGATCTGGCCAGCCCACATGATAGGTATTATCAAATGTAGGTGGGGAATCGGATGTATTTAATAGATGAATGTTATTGGCTGCCAGAAAGTCCTCAAGCTCCTGTCCCTTCGTCGTAGTATCTGCATATCCCCATATGGTATTATGCGCATTAAAATCACCACTAAGAAGCAGAGGGGTTGAAGGGCATCGTTGTATGGTGTCAAGAATGTATGAGGTGGTGCCAGTGATACTGTCCGTTGGGGAAGAGTAAATTGAAGCTATTATGTACTGTGCGTTATTGAATGCTAGTAAGATGGCAACGAAGTCTCGTTCTTGCTTGATGACTATTGGAGACCAGGATGGGTTGGTGCATGCTATTGCGGCTCTGGGGGATTTTTCGTTAGTTTCTGATTTACGCTGATAGACTTTCCACGATATGGGAAGGCTTGCTACTTGACCCTCTCTACAATAAGGTTCCTGTATCAGGGGTAGATCTGCATCGTAGGATGTTGCATGAATGACTGCTTGAGATGTCGCTGCCTGCGCTCTTTGTAGATTAATCTGGACGCATTTTATGGGGCTAAATGTTACTTGGTTGTTGTGGTCTCTAGGCATAGATTGATGGATGTCTGCAGTGCTATTACTCATAGGTTGTGCTGCGTTTGATTCTTTCAATGTACCTGCTGTAGATGGGACAGGAGATGTCATAGGCGGGGTAGGCGCAGGATATTTTGTTATTACTTCTGTAGTTATAGTCTGCACAGTTGATGCAGGTGGCCATCCCGGATTTGCAGTTCTTGACGTTGTGGCTTCCGGAGCAGTACGCACAGTAGACTTTGTTCTTGCAGTCTTGCTGCGTGTGCCCGAATTCCTGGCACTGGAAGCATCGTCTGGTGTTGAAGAATTCAGCAATTCAGTGCACTCTCCAGCCAAGATACAATCTGGGGTATTGCATGATGCGGTGGAAGGCTGATGGCTGACATTCCAGCACCCATTTGACACTATTTGCTTTATCTTTTAGCCGGTATAAGACTTTTGTAGTGCTGCTGGTAAGGTTGTGTTCAGAGCCTAGTGCCCGTTCAATGTCCTCCTTGGTGACGTCTAGTTTTACGTCGTGGATTGCGACTCTAGGTAGTCTGACTGCTGGCAGTTTTGTTTTGGCAAATTGTTTGCCTTGCGTGCTTTCTAGTGTCTTTGTGAGGTGGGTGAGATCCTCTTTGGTGGCGCAGTCAACAGCAATCCCCTCCTTCTGGATATTTCTAACTGAGTGTATTTTTACACCTAGTGATGGGAGAGGGAATTTGGCGTTCAGGTGTTCTTTTAGTACTTTCCTTGTGGCGTTCGAGTCTTCTTTTGGGTAAATAAGAAGTGTGTGTTTCGTAGAATGTGATGCCACTTGCGCGTAGGAACGCTCGATAACCGGAGCTGCTGCTGGGTGTATTGTTGGTTGAGGTGGAGAGTAGGAGAGTCCTGAATCAGTATTAACACCTGTGTTGGTTTTAGCTGGAGGTGGAGTGGCAGCAGGTCCTCTGGTGGCTAGAGTCCGGAAGGCGTCTAAAATGGCCAATAGTTTCTTTCTTTGCTCTGTCGGTAACAGGTACTTGTTATTTTTTGTACTGGTGCCAATGTCTTTGGCTTTCTCGTAGAGTGTATTAATCTTTTGTTCGTAATTAAGACTTTCAGTTAATACGATTGTTGCTGCGTCGAATTTGCAAAGGCGCACTGACGCTTCTGCATCAGGCATAGTGCTGGTTTGTGCTGGAAGGAATATGGGTGATGATGAAGTTGAGTATAGCAATCAAGGGGTATTTTGGTGTATTTACCAGTGTAGAAATGCCGCTAGATAAGTTGCATGAAAGTTGTATAAGTATACATAAGCACTGGTCATACACTGCTCGATCAGGATAGTGGGAATACTCTGCTCAATCTGGGAAAGTGACAAGTAATGCAAGTAATACTCTGCTCAATCAAATATGACAGAAAACACACTGCTCATTTAAAACAGTAGCAGTAGAGCTGTACACTTCTTAATTAGTAAAGATCAATTAAAAGTCTATGGGCCGTATAATAAAGGTATAGAACATAATATCACACAGAATACAAGCACTGAAACTATTCTCTGTATAAAAATTAATTCAATCAAATTATTATTATTAGCTAGAAGTAAATAACACAAAATATCAGCATAAATACTTAATTAGCTAAATTATTGTAAGCCAGAATTATATAATTATACAACACATTAGGGGGAAAACTTGATTAATTAAATTTTTGTAAGCTAGAAATACATTACACAAGATACTAGCACTTACTGATATATAAACACTCACAGATATAAGTATGGTAAAATGTATAAAACAGGAAAATATACAAGATACGATCACTGAATCAAATATGACTGAATTAAATATGACAAATACTCAGCTCAATCAAATATGACAGGTAACACACTGCTCAATTAATAAAGTAGCAGTAACGCTGTACACTGCTTAATTAGTAAAGATCAATGATTAAGTCTATGGGCCGCATAATAAAGGTATAGAACATGATATCACACAGAATATAAGCGCTGAAACTATTCTCTGTATACAAAACTAAATCAATTAAATTATTATTATTAGCTAGAAGTATATAACACAAAATATCAGCATAAATACTTAATTAGTTAAATTATTGTAAGCCATAGTTATATAACGCACATCAAGGGGAAAAAAAAAAAAAAACTAGCACTTACTGATATATAAACACTCACAAATATAAGTATAGTTAAATGTATAAAACAGGAAAATATACAAGATATGATCACTGAAACGAATCCTTGCAAAACTGCTAATATTTAGGAGGGTGGTATACAGGATTAAGGAATGAATACGCAGCTAATTTACCAGCTTCTTATTGAACGCACAAAATCATAAGTTTTAAACAGCTATTATTACCCTGATGCTATTTAGGTGACTGCTATTGTGTAAATGTAATGCAATCTTAATTATTGCTCGTAGGATTATCGGATATTTTGTTTACCGGATAATTAAAACAATCCTACCTTGATTGCAGGGCTTCTTCTGCGCTTCCTTTGTTCTCTATGAAATAAACACAATAATATTTATTAAGCACTAATAGTGCTGAGTACTACACACACACGCTGTAGAACACTGTATTCGCACAACACTATCATTGTATCACTAATTAGCTCACACTACTACGTTAATTGTTGGTTTCAGCTGAGAAAACCGAAGTTTCTGATTCGTACTGCTACGTCACACTGCTATGTGAATTGCTCTTTTCAGCTGGGAAATCCTTGGTCGTTTATCTTCTATGTATTTCATCTGTTGAATTAGGTAATCCAAAAGCGAAGGCACAACACAATTAGAACAGATCACTATAACGCACTAATGAGCACTACACTGTAAGAACTGATGTCAACACACTCACCATGATACACACTACGCTGTGAGAACTGATGTAACACACTAAGATGAATAATTAAGCTTTAAAAAAAAAAAAAAAAAAAAAATTAAAAAAAAAAAAAAGTCGTAATTTGCGAACCACTAGTCAGAATATTATCAGATAAAGAAACTTGGATCCGTCTCGATGAGCAGAGATCAAAGATGCTAGCCCTCTCTTGGTACACTGTACATGCTGGGTAAAAACATATTAATTTCTGGTACCAGAATAATTTAGTGAGCAAAAAGAAACAGAAGTTAGAATTTTGAAATGTACAAATTAAATGGCAAAAAGAAATGCTACAACATACATCAATAAATAAAATTTATTTAAAATAACAGAAATACAAAGAATTCATTTGAGCTCAGAATATAAGTTTAAACCATTGCATAAGGATAACTTAACTAAAAAATTCTTTTTTCATATACAACTGTTCTGCTTCTAAATAGTGCAATCATGATGCAAAAAATGCCAAAAACCTCTCGTTTGCTATTTCTATTCTATAATATACATTAAAATGTTGAATCAACAAATAAATCTCTAACATTAATTAATGCACTCTGCATTTAAAGGAAACTTTTCATGGAGTAGCTTAAAATGAATATCAAATTCCTATGTTTGTTTTTGAATGATTTGATAGCTTATGAGTGAATCATATAAGCCATCACACACTTAAAATTCAGCTAATTAAAATTTTAAGAGTAAAATTAAATTTTTACCTTTTCAAATAACTCAAATTTAATTAATACAAATTAAAATTTTCTAAGAAATCCCTGTCACATAACATAAATAAAAAAGACAAATATATAAAATAAAAATCTAATTTCATACAAAATTTTTTTTTAGATTAAAATACTATGAAAAAGGTAATTATTAGAAAACTGAAGTTATTTCCTAATTTGAAATATTAAAGCACATGTATGCATTATATCATTCACATAAAAATATTCTCATGTAAATATGCACACTCTAAAATAACCTCATGTAAATATAATCATATTTTAATAACTATCAAATGAGATAGCAGGAATAAACAGAATAAAACTTAACAACAGGCTGAAATTTACAGAAAACAGTACAACGAATTATAAATTATGTTGCTTTTTTATGAAAATGTGTATAATAATGCAGTTACATCTATATGTCTTACATTATACATTTCTATCTTGAAGACATTTTTTGCAGGATAGGAATTATGAGGAGGGCTAAGAAGATCGTAACAACTGAAGAGGAATAAAATAAGTTCAAAATTTAAAAATATTACCTCAGGTAAATGACTTTTAACCCACTTCACAGATGGATGAACAGACGACCAAAGTATCAAACCTTTACTTAATGTCTGTAACATAAAATTCGGACAGTTTTAGAAATAACATATTTAAATTTATTTTCACAACACTTGGTTTTTCAATTTCAAAGTGGATTACACATACTTTTGTGCATATTTTGCTTGCAGTATTTTTCCATTTGTAGATTTTTCATTATACTCTTGATTCTTATATTTTTCCCAAGGTATGTCTTAAAAATTTGCATATTTCCTCTAATATAAGTATATTTACCATTTCTATAATTGATCTCTTTTTAAATTGAATATACAAAATAAAACTTATAATATTTGTTTTAAACATTTTTAATAATATATATATATATTTACTAAAGTAATATTGATTATATTATCTCCTGATATAAAGTTAGTAGAATGTATCTGTATGAAGTAACCCAGAAGTATGAAATTCGATTTTAATGAATTTCAATTAATTACTTAATTCAATATACAGTACAAAGTCCGTAATCCGGATGTCCATTATCCGGAATGATTTATATAATCTGGACCTCAAAGCCACAAACTTTTTTTTTGTATGCTTTACGCATGCGCATGCGTGTTGGGAGGATGTGTCTCCAGATACGTTAAAAAATACTTGGCATAATTTATGGCCAGATACCACATTTCATGGTGAGGACGGTGAAGATGATAGCTACGAATTTGAAGGTTTTCGAACATTGCAAACTAAAGTTGAAATTTTCCAGTTATTGGATTTTGTAAAGAAATGTGGAGAAGTGGTAATAAATGAAGATGATATAACAGAAGTTTTTCATTGCGATGACAATGCCCCAACCATCAATCAATTAATGGACGGCGAAATCTGTAGTATGGTTCTAGATCCAGAAAATACCCCTTTCGATAGTGAAGAAAGTGACAGAGAGGTTATTGAAAACGGAAAAATTTTGATTGACAAGTTAGTCGGTATTCTCGACACAGCAATTACAAGACAAGAACAGTGGAACTTTGTAACTAAACAAGAAATTATGTCTATTTATAGAATTAAAGAGAAAGTTTTTGCACAAAAAATGAAGCGATTTAAACAATTTACATTGAAAGAAATGTTTAATAAAATAAACATATAAATATTAAGTTTTTTTTTGTAAATTTTTATACCCTTTAGATAATAATTTCATAAATTAATGTTTCATATTTTTAATTGTATAATTTCCACATGCCATCTTACCAGATTTAAATTAGTGATCTATAATCCGGAAAAACTCCTAATCCGGAATCGCCGAAGTCCCGACGAGTCCGGATTATGGACTTTGTACTGTATATTATAGTAAAATACAAGAGATTTCAGATTACTGAATGGCTTTATTTAAATATTGATCCCTTTTTTAATTCTTGTATCAATTTATAATTACTATTCAGTTAAAAAAGAAACATTAGTTATCAAAATTAAGTACCTAATTTTATCAAATTAGAAATGCAAAATGGCAAATTTTAGTAGTAAAATTAAATTTGTTTCAAGGTCAGGAGAAATTTGATCAGAACAAGTAGCTAAATTCCATCAAGAATCACAAACCTTTTAAACACTGTACAAGTTTCAAAAAATAATTTTTCTTACTGTTGATGTGAAATATTCTATATCTCTTTTAGCTATTCTGACAACAAGAAATGCCACACATATCTCTTTTAGCTATTCTGACTAATTATACTCTAATATAATGCTCAATTTTTGCATATAGAGCATATTTATATTTATCTGAAATTAGTGTAATTATTTTCAACTACTGATCTTAGAATCCTGTTCATTCAAAATTATAACATATTTCCGAGTAACAGTAATATGAAAGTCTGCTTTACTTTTTCATGTTGAAATTCAATGCTAATTTGATTAAAAATATTTTAAATTGATACTACAATAAAATAAATACATTCTTTTTCTAGTAACCCTATATAAGTATAGTAATAAAGCAAGTAAGAGGATTTTATATTCCTATGACAAGATACTAGTTACAAATCATATGTATACATGAATAAAACTTACTCTCAGCAATAAGAAGTCTGGACGAACCATGTCAAGTAGAAATTGTGTATCAGGGCCTGTCATCCATTCTGCTATAGCACTTAAAGTTTAACAGAAATTAAAATTACATATTTTATCATATGCATTCATATTTTAAAAAATGTAAATGCATTTTACAAAAGTTTTAAATGTACTGACATGATTTTATAATGTTTGGATCACGACATATTAAACTATACTACATATTACTAAAAATAATTTTAAAATACTACTTTAAATAAAGAAATACAATATCCAATTTAATGTAAATACTATTAAATTAAACTATACTCACTGATTATCTGTATTAAAAAACATCATCCCTAATGCTAATGTTGCTCCAGGGCTAGTGACATCAACATTCACATTATCACCTTCACGAATTTGATAACTTGGAGATTTGTGCTTTTCTTTATGAATTCCAGTCTGAAAATAATGAGCAGAATCTATGTAAGTTTTAGCCTTTTCATTAAAACAAATTAGCTATTAAATACTAAAATATACAATACTTCAAAAAAATCCTTAATTAAGAATTCAAAATTTTATTATTTTTAAAATATAGTTTTGCTGAAATAAATATTAAAAATTTGGCTTTTCAAACAATTTTTCAGTTTCTTAAAATACTTCTATATAGTAATTAAATCTTTTCTAAATACATACGGAAAAATTTACTGTAATCTTGCAGAAAATTCATTTAAAGAAAGCAAACAAAAAATTTTTTTTATCCTAATTTTTTTAGTCAATTAAATATGAATTCTGCCAACAAATTTTATAATACCTGCACAATTTAAAGTCATTTGAATAAAAAAAGACAATTTTCTGCAGCACTTTATTTAGCTAACAGGTTATCTACACTTTATGTGATTCAAGAGTACTTCAAAGAAACCTTTGTTTTTTGGATACTGCAAGTAAAGACTAAATAAATAAACAAATAAAAAAGATAAAGATTTTTTCTAGAAATGTCTAGTTTCGACACATATAACATAACAACAAATTGGAATCCTCAAAAAGAAAAAAAAAAAAAAAAAAGAAAAAAGAAAAAAAAAACTTTTGAGGTTAGAATGAATGAAAAAATGAGAAGGAATAATGGCAATGAACTTAACACCCACTGCAATAAAGAAAATGAATGAAGAAAATGTTATCATAATAACATAATGTACTTAAAAAAATTTATGTTCAACTTTAATAATATCATAAAAAATGAAGAACTAATGATTAGAATAAAATTTAAACATGCATAAACTTTACATGAACAGGAAAATCTGTCCTATTGGCTAAAAATAAATTTAAAAAAACAGTATTCCATATTTGAGAAATTAAATACATACAAAAAGCAACTAATTCTGTAATTTTTTCCCTTCCCTGTATTTCAAAAAATAACATGCAACTATTAAATTTAAAGTACTTATTATAATTTTTAAAAATCCATGTTTTTTTTAATTCATTTCTTATTCTTTGAAGTTTGTAATAATGATTGTCTGCACACTCTTCTTCTTGAACCTTTTCTCTTCATTATTTTATAGTAATGAATTTCATTTTACATTATGGCAAGTACAATTGCATTGCACACATTAAATCTACAGCAATTATAGTAATTTTTATCAACAGCAATTTTCAAAATATAAGTCTAAAGTTGAGATTACTGGGTGAGATGCAGATAAAAATAAATTTGGGTTTTCTACATCTCTTAAAGATGCTGAGATCTACTTTATCAAATTTATTACTATGCACTGCACACAGAATTTTAAATATGGCATGTATGGATATTTTTAACACATACAATACTGTCAGAGGTAACTATGGCATGACCTTTGAAGAAATAGGCAGAGTTATGCAATTTATAACAATCAAGAGTATAGACGCAAGCACTAGCTTCTGTAACAGAAAAAAGGTCACAAGTCTCTCTTGCAATAATGATCTTAAACTTACAATTTATACCTGAAACTTAATCAACAGAAACCATACAAAAAGCTACGATTTTGTATTTACAACATTTCTTCCAACCACAGTTTTGAAATTGTTTTAAAATTTTTTGTATCTTATTCTAAGAAATTTTGGAAGAAGTACACGCCTAGGGTAATATTTAAGAAATGCAGAATACAGCCATCTATTCTTCTTTACAGCTTAATATTATACCTAACTGGTTCACTAAAATATTTTTCATATTTTTTCAAATATATATTTAAAGACTTACCACAGAAATTTAGAAAAAAATTACATACCAAAGGTCTTTTATGCCCTCCAACCATATAATGGTATAACTGATCTGCCATAGGTAAATCAGCAACACCAGACATTTCTTTACCCTTCTGTAAAAGAAAGAGGTTAAGACATTAGCATAAAATTCATTTAAAATTTATATGTTAATTAAAGACAGTATTTTTTTCTTCTTTTTTAACTACCCTCTCAGATAATGACCATGTACAAGTGTAACAGAATTAATGGCCCCAACTATAAATGGTGATAAAAGTAACAATTTTCATAATGCAATGTATAGTGAAATGAAAGCAGATACAAAAAAAGTATGAAGAACATACGAAATGGGCATTTTAATTATGGATACTTACAGGAAATAATGTTGATATTTACAACAATTGTCCAAATTAAAAGCTTCCACCAGTAATACATGCATCACAGCAATTATGAAGCAACTGGTATGCACATTGGAAGACAGGCGGCATATTACGTACATCTGTAACAACATATTCTGGTAATAATGTTCTCAGGAGAGTTAATCTCATAAAACTAGAACCACTGTTTTGAGATACATATATTGCAGTTGTCGTTTATTTGAACAGTTCTTATAAATAATGGTTAAAATTATTTTCTTTTCCATGTTTTCATTTTTCATTCACCATATTTCAACATTTACATTTCAACAAAATAGTTATTTATGCCCTGCTCTATCAGCTTTTAAAACTGCTACCATCAATCCAGCTCTCAGTTTTTCTCAACTGTTTAATTCAGAGTGAATTCAGAGTACTCAGAGATCTACACTGGAGCTTCATCTTTTTATATGTACTTTGCACTGTGTTATGCTTAACAATTTTAGCAGTTTGAAATATAACTACTGATTGTGCTCTGTGATACTGAGAAGAGCTGTACGAGTATTTTTGTGGAAAGCTCCAGAACTGTAAAGTGTATATTTTTGTAAAATAAATTTGATCAAACTACAGTTGATTCTGTGTGCATTCAATCTATTATGAACCTGTACACACACAACAATATATGTAAGATTTTCAATTATGGTAAAAATTCAGTTATAATGATATGTGAGGACAGGGAGCAAAAACTAATGGTAATAATAAATTCAAATGCTCATTTGGCATAAAATAAAATATACAGTGAATAGGAAAAGAGATCACAATAACATAATCTACTTAAAAAAATTATGTGCATCTTTATTAATATCATTAAAAATGAAGAACTAAAGATTATAATAAAATTTAAACATTCATTAATTTTACATAAACAGGGGAGAATCTGTCACATTGAATAAAAAATAAATTAAAAAAGCAGTAAAAATGTCTGCAACTTTATCTTGCAAAAAATGCTTACCCCCAATGTAATGAGCCCCAAAGCTAATCCAGCAGCTAAAGAATAACTTTCTCTATCAATGCAATGTTCCATTTCAGGACCAGGTGGTCTTCCTATTTCTCCTAAAAGTACTTCAGCCATGTGATGATGCCCAGAACCCTGATATAACAAACCAAGGCCCATTACAGCAGCTACCTGCACAGCAGGAGCTACATCTAGTTCTGTAGAAGTCGGTGGCAAAAGTGCTTCAATATGAATGCTTAGCATCTTAGTAGCACTCAAGTCCATAGTACCCCGTCTGCAATAAACATTTGTGCATAATATTTCATAGTTACTCCTCAGTAATTACAAAAAATAAAAATAATAATAATAATAATAATAATAAAAGAATCATACCTACAAGCACAGGATGAAATTATTTTGACCCTCAAAAATACAAGTTAATAAAAATTGCATATTGTTAATTAATCATTCCCCTAACAAATGCAATAATTTCTTTTTTTTTAATTAAGAAAAGCAATCACTTCCTTAATTTAAATTTTTCCCATATAGAATTTAAATATATACTGTTTATTAAATAAAACATATAATTTATAAATTGCAATCTTTTCAGCATGAAAGCAAAATTAAGCAAATTAACAGCTAAAAATGTTAAGTTTGATCATTTTAATTTCAAACAGCAGTATACATTAGAATTTCTGAATTTTTTTATTTTAATGAATTTTGAAGTTATGTCATGGATAAACTTATTCTTTTTACAAATAAAGCAAGTTTCAGTTTTGGGCTTTGAATCGCTTACATTTCAATGAAACTGGACCTTATAAAATCAATTAAATATTCCTATTTTCTAGTATAAATATTTATTCAGTCAGGGAAGGGGGCGGCAAAAAAATGAAAATCTAAAAAGATAAGAAATAATTTTTTCTATAAGGTAGAAACTATTCACAACTGCAACAAAGACACTAATAATAAGATGCCTTTTATATGAAACACATATTTTTGTAATTTTTATAATACAAGCATTCATTTTAATCAAATTTCAATATACCAGCAGTTTTTACAATTTAAAATATAACAATATTTTGTGCTACTTTGATATTAAGTGCTGCTGCACATTTATTGCACACAATACAAGTAACTGACAACTGCATATTTGCAACTGAAATTTAGTAAAATGCTATAAGAACATATTTGTTTTCATCAGGGAAAAGTATCACACATTTGAATAATATATTATCATTTTTAACCAATTTCAATCATTGCATTACACACAATTATCTCACATTTGACTTCAAAGTTACTTTTAAACTGCAGAATTCTACTCACTTTGCTGCTGACACACCTAAAAGTATTCCAACACTTGTAAGGTCATGACCCTGAAATTTAAATATAATGGTTATTAATTAATTCATTAATTGTTAATTAAAAATTCTTTAGCCTAAATAATTGTAAAATTTATTAATTTAAATAATAAAATTAATGATTTTTAATTTTATTTCACGACAATGATATTTCTGTAAATTACTGGTTATAACGAAGTACCAATCTTGAAAGGCCATCTCCAGAAAAGACTTTCTAAAGGTGGTTGGAGTAAAGCAAGTGACAGTTATTTGCTTCTTTTGAAAGGTAAATGGACTATTTTGAGTGAGAATAACTATACTAATAGTGGAATTAATATGAAAGTTAGAAAAAAAGTCACAGGTGTGTAGGGCCTTTACTCACTGAGACAAATTAAGTATATTAAAATACATGAAAAGAATTTGCTTTATTAGTTGTTATATATAAAATTAAAAAGTTTTTGAAGAACCTCAAAAGAATCAAAGATATTTTTATTTATAATATCAGGTTACTTAATCTGGGATATTTTGTGAAATGCATTACCAATGCTGAAACATATTATTAATTTTAGATAAGATACAGAATATCTGTAAATTTATTAAAGCATATATACAAGCAGCATAAATTTAAAAAAATGTCAATAAGAAAAGAATCTTGAATATTAATTAAAATGTATATTAGTGTAACATTTGATGGACTAAGATTGAATAACAATGTCTCAAAAAAGAATGCACATTCATTGACTATGAATATACTATTATATGCAATGCTATTAAGTAACAACTTTTAAATTGGCTATATAAATATGTGAAAGTCTATTCATCTTCAAATACAGTAATAATTTATATGATCTTCATAATAAAAAAATACTAAGAATTTATAATTCAAAGCATACTAAAAATAAGACGCACAAAAATTGATGTTTTATTTTTACATCAGTTACACAAAATAAAAATGAAGAACATTTATCATACAGTAATAAAGAAATAAGAATATCAGATTCCAATTAAAAATATTTTTAAATAATCATATTTAACAAATTAAATACACATGAAATATGCTAAAAATAAACATTCTAATATATATATCAATCTAACACAAAGATCTTTTTTAATATGCATATAATATAGCAGAGAAGAAGTTACTAGTATACTTACTTTGCACAGATAATCATGTATACTCAATGTCGTAAGCCTAGACAGATGTCCATTTAATCCTAATGCCATAAGGAAACCAGCATGTTCAGTTGGAGAATCAACATTAGTAGGTCGAGGCTTATTGTACACCATCCAGGTTGAATCAATCTAGAGTTAAAAACAGGCAACTAATATCAAAATATTGAATTGAGGGCCAGAATTAATTTTTAAAATATTCTGCTAAATAAATTCTGCAAATAAATTCACTTGTAGATTTATAATCTTCATAGGGAAAAATCTATTCATATTATTTAGCAGAATCCCCCCCCCTCTGTTTAAATGAGCCATCTTATTTAATATTAAAGAAAGAGATAACAATCAAATAATTTTCATCAAATTCAGTTTATGAAATTTTTATTTCACATCAAATTTATTTTTTGAAAAGAAGAAAAACATCTATGAGAAAATAGTTCCTTTAAGGTGAACCTACGGAATAAATATTTTAAAACACATCTTTGATTCAACAGATTATGTATGGACCATACATTTATTTAATATTTTCAAAATTATCGCTAGCATTCATACCCTGCTTAAACATGTACATATATACTAATGAGGGGAATCCAAAAATTCAAAAAATATAGATAGCAGCACAATGCACACAAAAAACATGTTTTTTTTTTTTTTTTTTGTGTGTGTGTGTGTGTGTGTGTGTGTGTGTGTGTGACAGATTTTTATTTTTTGAACACTATCTGGTGGTACTTAATTTGTATTTGAAGTCTGTACAGTAACACAGCAGAAATTCCAATGCAGCTAGGATTAGAATATATTAATTAAATGGTTGTCATTCATGAGAATGGCAGTACCATGCACAGCACTCTGCATAGCATCAAAGAGGATTCAACTATAATTCTTGGCACCATGATGACAAATAACTTCTTTCAGGTACTTAAATAAGACCTGCGCCAAAAAGATACATCCTGCATGAATGTCTTGCCTTTCTTGCTAGAAGGGAATGATGCTGTCTCCTACAAGCAAAGCTTAATGCTTTTCTGTGACAGAAGCACTTCAAAATGTACCACTACAGACTTTCTCAAAGAAAAGGGTATATAATGATCAACACAGTGAACTCACAACATCATCTTTAGTTGTGTAAACAGGCTTCCATTACAGTGTTCTTGACACACCACAAAACATTTAACCCCTTCGCGCCAACTGTCACGTCTACTTGCCAGCAACGAACACACTCACTTCCCGGCCAACACGCAGCCATGCCAGAGCATTTTCCCATTCAGCCCCAACTGTGACATATTTGTGAAAGTGTCCTGGAACGTTTTAAAAACTATAATTTCTGCCACAAGATGGCACTGTATGTCCACATGGTTTTAGATACATGTACATTAGACCTTCTACTTGAAATGAGAGAAGCATAACTCACATACACGTGTTTTTGATTATATAAACAAAAGGGGAAATAAATCTTTCCGAATGGCATGCTTTATGACGTCTCTTTAAATTCGCACGTGGTAGTTGTTTATTGTAAGTAGAGAAGTTTTATTTTCACTAAAGCGTTGGGTATTTCGGTTTGCAGTTCAGTATTTAGAAAATAATTAGATCTTGTTAGACGTGAATTCTTTCTGTGTTTATTGTTGCAATGTCGAAGCGTCGAAAATGTATAACAGAGCATGAAATAGCAGAAATTATGCAAAATATTTCAGATATTGATTCTGAAACAGATTCTGATAGTAGTAATAGTGATACTATGTAATGTAGTATCACTAGGATACTACTTTACATAGTATCACTATCCCATTTTCCAAAACTTTGTTCAGAAGAGACATAAGAAAATGAGACGACGATGCTTCGTATGTTCTCTTTCCCGGAAAAATCCTCCAAACGGCAAATAAGTTATTACGAGTGCAAGGAATGTAACGTAGGACTGTGTGTAGATCCCTGTTTTCAAATTTTTCATACGAAAAGATAATTTTAAGTAATATATTTAGTTTTCAGATGTATAATGTTAAAAGTCATAAAATGGTGAGTACTGAAAATAAAATGTGTAAAATATGTATTTAAACTAAAGTAATTAAAGTATATACAAAAATATCTATAAAGCATAAGCCGTTTAAATACTCTATAGAGCATTATTAAACAATGCGTTGATACTTCGGAAATTTCATGGATTTAGGCTTAATAGCAAAAAAGCCCCCGGCCCTGGACAGACGCTCGCGTAAGACACTGCCGGCCTCCACGATAAGCGCGCGTTTGCGCTACTCGGCGCGAAGGGGTTAATAGCCTGTCCAAATTATTTTCCGTCTGTTAAAAAGCTCAAATAGATATCCATGATCACTCTAAAAACCAACTGGTTTAATTCCTGCACATGATGGATTTTGTAAAGGGATGTGGATAAAATCTTTCATTATTAAAAATATCCAATACTTACAAATTAGCATAACTACCTTGAACAGTTAGATAATTTTTTGCAAAAGGAAAAAAAATAGCAACTTATAATTGCAAAAGATACTTTATTACAGGTTGCAGATATCATGTAGGTTAGAACATTTTTCTAATACAGACATTCAACCGGCAGATATATAGCTGACTGCACATAACCAACAACACTTCCAGGACAGTAGCACATTTAGTTGACAATGCATACATTTAGATAAGAACATGTGACAGCCTTTTTAGAGAAATTTGTCAATATTTGTCCACTAAAAAGGCCATTTGCAGGATATACAATAAGAAGGTTTGTGGAATTTCTTTATTTCTTAATTTTTAACACATAGTTCATATTCTCTGATGAGAAATTTCAACAATAAAAAATATTTGATTTTATCCTATCATGTCAAACCATATTGATATAATATGCTAAAATTCAACAAGATTTAAAATCAAATATGGGATCAAAAAACAAATTTTACGCATACGTGAGAAAATGACTTAAAAGTTAAATCTAAGAAAAATCTTGAAAAATTTTGTAATTGACAGGAAGCTCAAATAGTTGTCATATAAATATGAACAAATTTCATTGAAACAATGCTGTGTGTTTTTGTCTAAATATATCTGTTGTCAATCAAACTGTCAGCCAAGCATGTCTTGGTTAAACATTTAGGCTAAATATCTTGTTCACAAAATGTCCATGCTGAATAATAACTAAATGTCCTAGCGGTTGGTTAGATGCAGGACTTAAAAGAGAAGGGCTAGCTCATAGAGCTTTTCCCCCTGAAACAAGCAGTGGGGAGTGATGATATAGCAATGATGACACTGAGCGCAGAGATGCAATTGACAACATAAAAATTAGCTATTTAAATTTGAAGAACTAGCGTTTAAAACGAGCTGTGTGTGAAAGATAGCTATAATTTAGAAGGGACAATGTTACTGCAGTATGCATTTTACACTGAACATTAAAAAATTTAATAGCTCAATTTAAAAATAACAGATAAAATGCGCTACTCTTAGCATAAATAGTTCCTTTTTTTTTTTTTTAAATTTGCAGGGATTTTTTTTCTTTAAATGCCTGTTCATTTCTAATCATTTCTTTACCTGCATCTTAACTAAAAGAATTCTACTACTGCATAAGATAACTATAATAACAGCTATTTAAAATTAATCAAAAAACAACCTTAAATTGGCATAGTTTTAAACATGTACGGTTATATACGGCAAAATTTCTGCTAATTTAAATTTGAGTTTCAGCCTAATTGTAACTTTTACATTGGCATATTTTTCGCCCGATTCAATATAATAACATGTATTTTTTTAAATAATTTTGTAACTTAGGCTTATATCAATATTACATTTAAATAAATACATGTAAGATTGTTATCTTTATTTAGACAAAACAACTTTACTCACAGTACCTAAAAAAATTATTTAATTTTTCAAAAGTGGGGATTAAGGAGGCAGGTCTTCTAATGCCAATTACTTTAATGTTATTATATTTTATCTAGAATGTTAAGCTAGCACAAAATCGAATCAATAATAATACAGGATACAATAAAACTAACTTTAACAATAACTTTAAAAATTAGTTCTCATTTGAAATATGCTTTACGCTATTAACTTCTAAAATGTCATCTAGAAATATTTCAAATCAAAATATGTTATATATGCTTACTTGTACAGTCACAATGCAACTACAAGTTGTTGAAATATTATTTATTGGCTGCCACATTCGAAGCAATCCACTTTTTTTCCTTTTGGGTTGCTTTTCTTTGGGAAAAAACATATGCATTTCTATTTAAGAAACATATTCTAATAAAAGTTCACATTCTGTAAAATAAAAGTATTGCTTCTCTGTTAACTTCAGGATAATGTTTCTCCAGTTCATTAATTAAAGAGCCAATTACGTTCTTCCCTTTATAGTAAGTTGTACCATGAACTGCACAACTCGTAAACTTTATTTATCCATGAATGGGAAGGTGTAGTCAAACCTCCTAAGGACAATAATTTAATCCATTCTGAATTAAAATATTGGTTCATCAGCACTATTTTTAGATACTGTTCCCAATGATGGGTTTTTGTCTCGCACACGGTAGGCAATATAACCTGCAACATATGTTAATGCTTCTTTTTCGGCGGTCAAAAATTGTCTGGCGGAATTCAATTCTAATTCCCAAGCCATAGGAGAAGTGAACTAGCCTATGAAATCCAAATCATCAATAGTATTTAATGGAAAAGCATCTTCCTGCTCAGTTTTCAAAGCCCTTTTCAAGTATTTCGGATGTTAAATATGAATCAATATTTCTGCTTTCGTTAGTCATGCACATTTTTGATGATAAATTTGGAAGCTTATAAGCGAGTATTAATTGCTTTAAGTGGTGTATAACTTCGCTACGTGATGGATGGTCATTAAACCTACCAAGCCCTCAAATCTGATTAAAGAGACTTTCAAGTGCATCCTAAGTTAATCTAGAGGTCAAAATATATTTAGCATCATACAATGATTTCAAATCCTGGTGTAGGCCAAAAAGAGAATGTATTGAAATCATTATTCCTTTTTGGGAAGGCAGCATGTCGGATTTTCCCTAAACTCTTAATCCACCAATGACTTTCTTCATTAATTCCAAAACTTGATGTTCATTTAATCCAAATGTTGCTTTAAGTATTTCATCTGAAGGAGGGTATGGCTTGGTACTATTCATAACATCAAAAAATTTGTCGATTAACTCAAAGAAGTCAGATGCTTTTTGATTTCCTGTGAGGTGAAGTATACCTTTTGCAGTAGTTCTTTAAAATAATGTTTTCGCTGGAACGACTTTTTGTCTCTCGTTTCCCTTGACCATTAAATAATTTGGTTTTAGTTTGTGACACAATTTAATTTCTCCTGAATCTCTATTTAAAACTTCTTTAATAATATTAACATTTAAAACAGTTCCATCTTCTAAAACATATCCTTTATCTAAAAAGTGGTTTCTCAGTAATTTGAGGCAGTGCGCAAATCTGCAAAAACCTATATTATCTGCAAAATAATATGGGTATAATTTTGCAGATATCTTTGTAGATAATAATATGGGTTAACAATATGGGTATAATTTGCAGATAATAATAATTTGCAAATCTTTGCAGATTTCCAAATCTTAATTATCTGAAAAAACCCATATTTTTTCGTTTGCAATACTGGATTTGGAAACTGACAACTATTTATCGAAATCTGTAACTCTTTCCACAAAGTACTAGATCCTCCTAAATCAGACAGTATTGCTTTCATTTCTACTCCAGATGACTGAATACGTCTTATGAGCGAAAAAAGAAGTTCTTTCTTCATTGGAGTGTAAAAATAAAAAAAATACTGGTTGTTTTCACTGCAAAATGAGACCTCTGATTTAAACAAACTGCACTTTTTGAAAAGGACTGAGAATTTAGTCCAGTTTAGAGTCATAGCAGAGTTTAGAATCTATATGCATTTCGTCGAAACTGAGAACGCACATTTTTTCTACAGAATTCAAATATTCATATCTTTCCTTCATTACAGCAATAACATCACTCTGAATTCCTGGACTACATGAAAATTTAGCGCACCATCTCTTTAATGTGCTAGTGTTAGGTAAAGGAATTTCCATTTTTCCTTTCCAAAAATCGTAGCTTTTAGATGACAGAGCTCTTATGACAATGCAACGTGAAATATCTTCACTAGTCCACCTGATTTTCCCCTTTTTTCTAGCAATGAATTAATCTGCGTCTTTGTAAAAATATGCTTTAAACGTTTTTCCAAATTCTCTTATCTGTGCTGTTTTTTCCTAAATTTCGCTGTTTGGGATTTTAATTTCTGAATTTCCGATATAAATTTCTTTCTAGATGCCGTCCACCTTCTTTTACGCTGAGCAAACAATCTAAAATTTTCCTTTTCTCTATTTTTCAATATTTTATTACAATTTTCTACGGATGTTATTTTGTTCTTCAAATTATTAATACATTCTTGTTTATCTTTATACTTAGGGCATTCAGGGATATTGTCACTTGTGAGTTTTATTTCAAAATCATTCACATTTGATTTATTATTGTCAGTTTCAATTTCGTTCTTGGCCTCGAAATAAATTTTCTTTGAGCTTGATTCGTGTAGTCTTTCAAAAGCACTCTGCATTAGTTTTCTTTTCAAATGTCTCCTATTTCTTGGTGTTATTTTGTTTACTGTACACGATAAATTTACTCTCAGCACAGTATTGCATTTCAACAGTTTATTTTGTGGCAATCCAAGCAAGCGATTTCACATGCCATCTTCATAATCACAGAACAGACTCATGTCATCTTCATAATCACTGCACAGAAAATGTTTGCTGCAAAATCTTGCATTTTTCACATTAATAGAATCCTGTCTTCAACATTTATGTATCCATTCTTTCGTTAAAAGCAAATTGTCCTTTGGGAAAGCATGAAATACAATATATCTTCCTTTTATATTTCTCTAAGTGTTATGGCACGTTGCTACAGCACAAGAAGCCATATTACATAAAGGATAGTTTAAAGGAATTTAAAAGGAAAAGACTAAAACCATACATATATATATATATAAATTATTTTTAATATTTGCATTATTAGAAAACTATGTATGATTAAAATTAATTTGGGATATGCGACCTCCAGAAAATCGTCTCGCAACTGAATGAAACTATAGTTTTAAATGCGCAAAATCAGAGCAGATGCAACACAGACAAGTCAGATTACTTCCAGTTAACCCCCCCCATAGGGCTCACGTCGGCGAGGAGTCAGACAAAGGAATGACCTAGCTCTTCTTTTTCTCCCTCGGCTAGATGTCTGTATCCACTGAACGTTCATATTAGCTAAATGTCTTGTTGGCTAAGTATCAAGCACCCATTTATTACAGATGTGCATACTATTTTGTATATATATTTTACATCTAAATTAAATATTCATCCCAAAAACCAATCAGTCAACTTATTTAATGAGGATTTTTATTTCGTTTTTGCTGGAAATCCCATTGCAGTCACTTTAAAATAGATTCGAAGCATTGTTTTATTCAGCAATTTTGTGACAAAATACATAACCCTGCAGAAATTGTACCACAGTTCTTTCACAGCAAGCAAACACATAAACGCATATTTTAAAATTGAGTTTAACACAAAAAAATCATGATTTATCTATAAAAACTGCTGAAACTTGGAAACACACACTAAAAAAGTGTGCTGCTGTTAAAATTAAAGTGTTATGCATATGACTGCCATAGTTTGGTGCATTTTACAAATCTGGTAACTTCTACTCAGATGGTTGCACTAATGTTACTAATGTTGCACTTGTTACTAATATGCAAGTATGTATATTTTTATGTGAAACCTGCATCATGGTGCTGTCTGTGCTTTACAAATTACTGAATTTTTACGTTTCCAGCTACTTTTGTATCAACTAGTACATATGTCATAATAGCAAGCTTTTTGTTGATTTAGTTCTGAACTATGAGTTATTTAAATTTTGTAACATAACCGTTAGATACCATTTAACAGTGGAATATGGATATACAGCTTGATAATAGAAAACTCTTGAATAAATTGCATGAAATAATATGATGTATGAAACAATGCAGTATACACCCCCCCCCAACATGCTAAATGACGATTTCAGGAAAAACTAAAAGACCTAAGAGTCATTAAACCTAAATGAATACATAACAAAATGGGAAAAAAAAAATCATAAAATTTCAATGGAACATGATGTCTGTTTTAAAAACATAAAGTGAATACAGCCAAAAACCATATAAAAAATACATACTTTTGATGCATTTGGTGAGATAGATAAGCCAGCAGCAACACCATTATGAAAAAGAGGCCACATATTCATGTTTGCTGGAACATCAATATGAGACAAATCCACAGTGGTGTTCCTAACCAGAAGAAGAAACATATATTAGAGAAATATTAATATATAGTCTATAAATTTACCATCTATCTATTCATATATATATATATATAAACATTAAAGTATCTGAGTTCTCAGTAAAGCTATATCTAATCAAGGTTCTCAACATTTCAAATTTAAACCAAAACATTTCAGACTATGAAACATAAATAAGAATGTTTTCTATATTTCACTGAGTTATATGTGAAACAGCCTGCCTTTGGCTTTTATTTTAGAGCAAAATCAGCTTTTACTTGTCAGGCAATGAAATAAGATACTTTATTCCATGTTTGATAGCCTTTATTTCATAACTGGAAGGGTGGGATTTACATTTGTGCATTTTAAGTTTTCTATAAAATGAAAACAAAATTCCAGGCAAAATAATTCATACAATTTCTTTTGTAACATATAATGAACTATAAGCTACATGCATCCACAAATGTTACACAAATAATTAGTTCTATAATTCAAATCAAATTATAGCTTTGAGTTCTTTGATACAGCTATTCTGAATCCATAGTAATATTTTTTATACATAACAGTAATATATAGAATAAATGAGCGAGTTTTAATTAGATTTTATGAAAACTGAATCTTTAACCAAAGCTTGAAACCTACACTTAATGAATGGGAATTATTAGTATTCTTATGACCTGTTTGCTTGACAGATTAAAACAAGATTATCAAGAAACTGATATGTCAACAACTTTCAACAATATGAAATAAAGTAATATCAAGTTAATGTTATCCTAATTTAAAACTATCTTAATATACTAAAATGAGCTTCTGCCAATATACATTTTGTCAGTCTTTCTAGAAAATCCTCCAATATGATATCCCTTCCATTAGGCAGATAACCCTCATACATTTTGCCATAATTAGTAAAATAATAGCTTTTATATTTTACAAATCCAGTCTTCAGATAATCATTACTTTTATTTCTTCAATTTGAGATTCAAAATAGAAATTGGAAATCATATATATATATATATATATTTTGTAAAATTCTGACAAAATTTAGAGACCTTCTTTATACTGTACGATAAAGTTATGATAATTGGTTATACAGTCAAAAGTCATTAATTCGGACACCCATAATCCGGAATGATCTATAATTTGGACCTCAAAGCTAAAAACTTTCTGCGCATGCGCCGCGTTGGCACATGCGCACAGGCGTTTTACGCGTGCACGTAAGACCTTGACTACTGCGCATATGCGTGTGCGCAAGTGCAGAATACGTTTTCGCTTGCGCATTTAATGTATAACGGACGGTGTAAGCTAAAATTATCTAATTATCTATTTCAGTTAATGTCAATGATTGCATTGTTCCTTAATCTTCGAATTGGATCCCGCTTATTATTTTTTGCAGACTGTAAAAGTAATTTTATAAAAGTAAACTTGAACTTTCGATTATGTCAAATAGAATTTCTGATGCTGGAACTTCCAAAGGATCTACAAAACGAAAGTATGTTTCGATGTCCAACAAACAAAAAGTGGAATTGCTGCAAAAAATGGATAAAGACATGGAGAATGTGATAGAGAGGTTAGTGAAAACGAAAAAATTTCGATTGACAAGTTAGTCGGTATTCTCGGCACAGCAATTAAAGGAACTTGAACAGCGGAACTTTGTAATTGAACAAGAAATTATGTCTGTTTATAGAATTAAAGAGAAAGTATTATCACATAAAACGAAGCAACTTAAACAACTTACATTGAAAGAAATGTTTAATAAGGTAAACAACTAAATATTAAGCTTTTTTTTGTGTGTGTGTGTAAATTTTGATACCCTTTAGATCATAATTGTTTTTTATTTTTATTTCATAAATTACGGTTTCATATTTTTAATTTTAGAATTTCTGCATGCCATCTGATGAGATTTAAACTGATGATCTATAATCCGGAAAAATCGATAATCCGGAATCGAAGTCCCGACGAGTCCGGATTAACGACTTTTGACTGTATCAGGTCTGGCTTCTCCTTTTTTTGGTGAGAAGCATAATTATGTATGAAATCAATTACTTTTGCTGTTGGGTAGATTGCTGCTTGATTATCACAATGTCTAAAAAATGCCCTCGCAACCCTTTGTGCATCACATGATCATGACACCATTCACTTTCGTTAGCAAAAAGCTGGTTTTATTTTTCTTCTTCTTTTGATCTGAATTGGAGACTGCCTTCGAAATTACTGAGCTTGAGAGTGCCTTCCGGCAGGCAACAGAAGAAATGTTTCAATCTGAGACGTTCATTTTTTAGTTCTAATATAGCATATATTAACCTATCTTTGAAAATGACTTGACTAAATGAGATGTTATTATGAAATTAAAGAGATACTGCAAAGATTCATGATGTTCTTATCATAAACAGCCAAATGTATGTGATTTTATATCACAGTTTTTAGTCGTCATCAAATAAATGTCTGTGCCCTGAAATTCTACTGTTCTCATATCTTTTGATCCAACATCATACACGGTCTGAGCTTAAGAAAAGCACTTTCAATCTTATATCACTAATTAGAGTTTGGATAAAATGACAAAGAAACTGGAAGCTAATAGTTAATATTTAAGTGTAACATCAATAAAAATTTTAATGTTAAATTTAAATATGACATAAATAAAGCAGGCATAAATAACTGAAATAAAACGCATATAATGAAACAATAATTTTTTGCAGCATTTCTGTAAAACATTTAAAAAACTTATTTTAAAAATAATATTAGTCATCTTATCAGGTTCAATGTTCCTTCTAACCTTCTTCGGGAACATGCAAGGACCTGACTCGGAACAGAGAGCTTACTAAAGCTATGTTCAAAACTGTGGGAAGTAAACAGGATACACAAGAAGGGTATACAAAACCCTTTATTTTTCTCTATTTACAATGACTTCCGTACTTCGGAATACACAGACCCGCTACTTGGGGTCAAAACGTAAAAGTATAAAAATAAAACTAAACTCTAATTTAACTTTAGAATAATAAACGTGGAAGATTGGCCTTATAATAACAGGAAGCATATGTAGTACAGAGAACTGTGAACACTACAATCTGTTTAAAATTTATCAAGAGGATTAAAACCTCTGGCCTGGAAGGCAACAAGCAACTGCGTAACTTCTAAGGTAAGCGGCCTGCTTCGAACTCACTGCTTCCTCTCTCTCGCTTGGCAAAAAGCCACAACTTAAATACTTGGCGTTCGCCAGACAAACTTTGCATAAAAACCTTAACGCTTATAATTCTGGCCGGAAGTAGAAAATAAGAAGTGATAGTAAAGATTTAAAATAAAAATAAACGTTAGTAAAACTTAAGATCCTTACAATCTGAATATACTTAAGTGATATTGCTATGACTATTACCACATAACAGAAATAATTATATTAATAAAAGTATTAAGAATTTTTGTAGAATTTTTGAAAATGTTATTAAATTAAAGATAAATTATAGGTCACGAACAGAACTGTTTACCTAGGAGGTGCACGGCCAGTCAAGCATAACCTTGGAATGGGCAATATCTCTGTCACTACAGGACTATAGGTTCTGAGAGTAAACATTCCCCTATAAAATATAAATAAATAAAAGCATACATTTCAAATCAAGCTTTAAAAATTTCATATTATATTTCTTTTTCATAATAAACAAGTTAAGAAGTGTTTTATACATTGTTCTTAGATGAAGCCTTTGTACTTGGACAATTCATCATACAGTATTTGCTCAGTTAATAGCAGAGGAAAATCATAAGTGAGAATTTTTCTTTTATTTTTCATCAAGCTGAAGACTGATTTGGATGAGGTATCTAAATACAAAATATCTTACCCACTGGAGGACAGAATGCCAGTCTGGAAATTTCAGACATCAAAAATAAGATGTCTGATAGCCATTTATGCATTTCAAGCTGATCATCAAAGGCAATTTCATTGCACACTTACTAATGATTGAGGTCTACCTCAGCAAGTCATCATGATATGAACAGCAGTGAGTTACTACTTTTGTACACACCTAGTATTAGTAAAGTATATGCTAAGTAGCAGTATATCAGCAACAATGTACTGCGTTATCTAGGAAGACATTGCAGTTTTTCTTTCTGCGGTTTTTCAAATCAAAGCACATTTTCTTCTGATTACTATTACTTTTTTTAAATTTCTGATAAAGAGAAACCTTGGCCAAAGCAGATATTTAAATATAAACTTTTCTACTCATGTTGCATAATTCTAGCATTATTATGGCATAATTTTTGTTTCAGTGCAGTGCTAATGGAAAACCTAAAAGTTTATTTCATCATATTATGCTCTTTTAAAAGAGGGGGGGAATGGTATTCAAACAGTTCATAAAATCTGCACTGTATATGGTCAAATTGCTGTTTCTGGTAGCTCAGTTTTGAAGGTGGTTTGAGAAATATGGAAATTTCAGCCTCAGAGATATGAATAATACATAATAGAATATGGAATACATAGATTAGTATCACCACAACATGACAATGTTTTTTTAATGGCAGTTAAATGGATGCCTGCATCATTAGTAAGCATGTATATAAGCATGTACTTATATTGCTTACTGATCAATCCAGCTCTGGGTTCCTCTAAATTTCCAAAAAGGACAACAAATAAAATTCAAATTAACTGTGTATACCATACTACAGGAGAAAATCTCAGAGAGTGGATATTACACATGGCAATCATTACCAATGTTTCACTCAAAACTTGATATTTTTATGAGCCACTTACTACTACGTTATTTACCACAAAACCTACCAATGGAATTTCGACTCTAGGAACAAAAGAGAGATTTAAAGCAATGTGATACTTCTTACCAGCATATATCCAAACATGGAATGGCTATGCATGAATTAGCAGGCTTATTAATATGAGTACTAACATTTATTTAATTTTTAGTTAATAAGCTCAAAGTTATCTAAAATCTAGTAGACATCTTAACAATTCATCAATTATACTAACTACTTAATAGCAATATAAAATTAAATTAATTTAAATAATTGTGTCTTCAAAATAAAAGCATACTGGTATTAACATTTGGTTAAAAAATTGCTTTCAAAGGGTGCAAGAGTAAGGTGATCAACACATTCTAATTTATAAAAGTGATCCCCACCTGAAATCCCACCCAAAGAATTCCTTACTTAAGACATAACCCTCATATCTTTTTATCCTGCTCAATAACAAATTAATCAATTTCAAATATTTCCCTATTCCGTTGTATTTACACAATAATTTTTTCCGCAAAAAAGAAAAGAATTAGTTACTGCAACTTAAGTTTAAGAAAAAAATCAGTTCTTCAACTACACAAAACATACAAAAAATAATTAACTAAAACTATATATGAAAAAGAATTTTAAAGGAACCTTATTTGAAAATTTTAATGTAAATAATTATTACCACTATCATAATAAATTAAAAGTTCTAGAAACTGAAATGATTTTTACAAAACTTTCTGTATTAAATAAACTCTTTGATTTTTGAAGATTTTGCACAAGAAACAGAACTAGGGAAAATACTCATAAAAATTTTTCCTATTAAGTCATTTAATGACAATTTCTTATTTTCAAAATATTTATGAGACATCTATTAGAAATGTATTATTAATGTGAAACAATGTATGATCAGGGAATTTATTATATAAGGTAATATTAAATTACTATAAGTAGTAATACCTTCCAACAGTAGCTGCCATAGTGCGAATGCACAAACTGTATAAGTGCCTTTCTTGTTCTTCAATAAATTCATGATCACTGAAAATAAAAGTATACATAACTTAGAAACAAAATAACATACAACTTCTAATCAAAGGCTGATGATAAATGAATTCCAATTAAAGGATATAAAAATAAGTTTTGTAAAATGATGTAACATGCTGGATAATTTCACAGATTTGTTCTACATGAATAATACAGTATTCATATCAGAGATTGCTCCTGCCATCTACACATATTGTTACACGCATATGGGTTCATAATAGATTGAAGGCTATAAGTGAGATTGCAAGGATCTCTGCATCTAAATTCGACATGAAGTGCACCACAGGAGTACACTGGGGAAAATATTTACTGTATACGGCAGCCCCAGTGTTGTCTTGTATTTTAGAGCCATCAGTGTTTACTCTAGTCCATTCAGGTTCACGGTATTATTCATATAATACACATAATGTGTTTGACTTTAATATTGCATCAGAAATGTTTTTCTTTCCCAAGCCATTAATATCTAGCTGGTATTTGATATCAATATATTCAAGGGGATTAGCCATGACCTTGTTATAAGGTACATTATTTTAATATATTACTATAAATTATACATTTCTTATATATGTACCTATTTTAGTCATAAATCAATTTTTTGCTGCTGTGGACAAAAGTACAGCAAAATAACTTATTTGTTTATGAATCTTGATTTAAAAAACACCTCAGAATTACATCAATGAAATTTATGCTTTCCATTACTCTAGACCTTATTTCAAAATGAATACAGATTTTGAAGAAAGTGTCATATTGATGCTGGTCTCTCTTTCTCTTTGTACTCCTTCCTTTTGTTTTTTACCTTACATGTAAGGTATATACAACAAGGGATTGGGATCTGTTCCATCTCTCATCTGTGATTACACATCTTTAAAATTTATTTCAGAAATCTTGCACAGAAGTCAGTGGTTGAAATTACAGAAGAGCAGCTCTTTCTTAAAAAGAAAGATTATCTTTCTAATCAATTATTTTATTCAATCGTCCTTCTTTAAAAAAAAAAAAAAAAAAAAAAAAAAAAAAAAAAAAAAAAGAAGAAGAAGAAGAAGAAGAAGACAACTACTTAGGCTTGTTTTCAATCTATTATATTATAGTTATCGGTTTATATCAGTGGTCTCAAACTCAAAACGTATGCAGGCTGAATGCATGATCTAAAAACAGCTGACAGGGCTGAATTTTTTTAATGAAATGAACATTTTTTATTCAAAATTTTTAAATAAATTAAAAATTTTGTTTAATAGACATTTATTAAAACCTACGTAAATAATAACAATAATATAAGCAGAAAAATTCAAATTTATATTTATTTTGTATATTAAGTCTCAAGTCTGGTACCTGCAAGACTTTTCCTTGGTTACACTGTCTTCAAATATATTGATAGCTAAATATTAATTTTTTGCACCGACATAGTTCAAATAGTTTTAACATGTTTAATTAATCAATAAATAGCTTTCTTTAATTTAAACTAAAATTAAACAAATTAGAGAAACGTTTTTCAAAGTAGGATAAAATTTGAGAATAAATAACAACAATTAAGTTCCTTTCTCTTATTTATTAAATTTTTCTTTGACAGATAAAATATATATGTTTGTATGTTAGTTACTATACACTTCTTTATTTCTTATTACAGCTTGATCAGAGCATTTAAATTCTAGTAACATTTCTAGACTTGGAGAAAAATTACAAAATATTATCTTCATCATTGACTGTAAACACTCATCTGTCAATAGGGTTCTTTTCTTATTCATTTTCAACTGAAAAAAAATTCTTAACATGTTCCCGAACAAAGAGATATTCTTAGCATGAAAATTCATAACTGAGCTTATTTATTTTTTGATAAGTATGAATAAAATGTAATAAAATTTGTATTTCAAATCTTTGAATTTATATCACACTGTAAATTAATTAGACCCATTTATGGATTTTCTGGCCCACTATTCATATTCATTTCTAATGGTAATGAAAATAATGTAAACTTAGACTTCAAATCAGTAAAATTTTGAAAATTTGTTATAGCATATTTGCAATAAATACAAAATTGAAATGTATTCGTCGACTACATAAAAATTGATTTGGTGACCACATGAGACCAATGTATTATTTCATTAATATTCCAACCATATTATAGAAACCTGTCACAGCATTGTCGTAACAGGGCATGTTTTCTTTAACTATATCATTATCACTTGCTTGTTTTCAAAAATAAGTATATGAATTATCGATATAAATTTAAAAAAAAAAGATGTGGCTACAATGTCTGAGGAGACACCTAATGTACCAAGAAAATTGTTGAAGAAACAATTCCAAATTTCTCATAACACCTATAAAATAAATTATGAGAAAATTATTCAAAATGGAAAAACATATATTTTTTTATTTCTAAACTAAAGTTTAAATCATGGTGGTGTCAGGCTACAGAATCAATTCAAAATACGCATATAACTGCTGGTGAAAACGCATCCAAAGAAGAAGAGATGTAAGAATTATTTGCAAAGTTTAGTATTGAAAATCTGGAACTAGCAGCCACTTCTGTACCGTGACATTGGAAATGATCAGTAGTACTACAGTAGTACTACAGTTCAGTAGTACTACAGTCAAAAGTCGTTAATCCGGACTCGTCGGGACTTCGGCGATTCTGGATTATCGATTTTTCCAGATTATAGATCATTAGTTTAAATCTGGTAAGATGGCATGCAGAAATTATAAAATTAAAAATATGAAAGCATAATTAATGAAATAAAGAACAATTATGATCTAAAGGGTATCAACATTTACAAAAAGAAAAAGCTTAATATTTATTTGTTTACTTTATTAAACATTTCTTTCAATGTAAGTTATTTAAGTTGCTTTGTTTCATGTGATAATACTTTAATTCTATTAAACAGACATAATTTCTTGTTTAGTTATAAAGTTCAGCTGTTCAAGTCCTATAATTGCTGAGTCGAGAATATCGGCTAATTTGTCAATCGAAATTTTTTCGTTTTCAATAACCTCTGCGTCACTTTCTTCACTATCGGAAGCGAATTATAATGACGAGGAACTTGATTTAAATCACATCAAAGATGGAGTACATCGAGATGAAATACTACATTTAGTAAGGAATTATAAGCCAAATAAAATAAAAACATCTGCCCTAAAGATAAGGATAGTGCTGACAGATCAACTTCCAATTCATTGCACGCCACGTCGTTTGCCTCCCGCAGAGCAGCATGAAATTGATAAACATATTTCGGAATGATTAGATAATCAAAGGATATGCCTTTATCCATTTTTTGCAGCAATTCCACTTTCTGTTTAATGGACTTCGAAGCATACTTTCGCTTTGTAGATTCTTTACATATTAGTAAATATATATCAGAAATTCTATTTGATATATTCGAAAGTTCAAGCTTACTTTTATAAAATTGCTCTAACAGTCTGCAAAAAATAATAAGCCGGATCCAACTCAAAGATTAAGGAACAACGCAATCTGCAACATTAACTGAATTAGATAATTTTTAGCTTATACCATCCGTTATACATTAAACGCGCACGCGCACACTCATATTCGCAGCCATAAAGGTCTTACACGCACGCATAAACGCCTATGTGCATGCATCAACACGACGCATGCGCAGAATGTTTGTAGCTTTGAGGTCCGGATTATAGATCATTCCGGATTATGGGTGTCCAAAATTAACGACTTTTGAATGTATATAAATTTTGAAGAATTAAGAATAAGTACTTCCATTAAAGATCATCTTTGTCTAAAAGGGAAAACAGAAAAGCTGAAAGAATCTAAACTCCTGGAGTTAATGTAAATGCACAAGCAAATACTCTGAAGGAGGCTTGCTTTCTACTTCTGCCAAATTAAAAAAAAAAAAAAAAAAAGATACCGTTTTAAGAAGACAGAAACATTTATCAAAAATGGATCTGATTTAAACATGATGCAATGATACTGATTTTACCCAATAAACCTTCACAACTCTTTCCTAAATCTAACTTCTACACAAAGAAGATTGTGGTTATGCTAGGTGGCTCGCAACTAGTCGATTCATTACTTTTTCCTTGATTCTGGAGCAAATATCACTGCTAAATTATACATTGCAAAGTAAAGGTTTTCTATCGAAAATTTAATCCTAAACAACGAGCACAGACCTACTCTGCTTCCGACTTGCGTGAGTTTGAAAAAATTAAATGAGTTAGGTGTTTAAGTTCCACCTTATCCTGCACACTTTTATAAACTGTCCAATGAATATCAGTTCTTCATTTCTTTTTCAAATTTTAAAACAAATAATTTCACAACAGCAGGATACTGAAAATAATTTACAGCAATTCTGCATTAAGGGAATCTGAATTTTTCTCACTGGGATAAGTTTCCTTTCCATACCTTAGATAAAATGCAGTAGAAAGGTGCTTATTTTTAGTCTAAATACTGAATTATTAAAATATTACCATGAACTTGCAGTTGAAAAGCTAAAATCATCTTAATAACCAAACATATATGTGTCAAAATAATTTTACTTATATCCTATATGCAAGTTAAAAATAAATTTCACATAAATTAACTGTTACAATGTTATCACTAAGTTGGGATTAAATCATCCAATACATATGTGTTAGCATTACCTTACTTATACTGCATACTTTAAGATAAAAACTAAAAATATGATTACTTAGAGAGGGAAAAGTGAAAAAACTATTACCTAACTTCAGGTCTTTGTTGTAAAGCTATTCGAACAGGTTTAGATGACTGCAACATATGATAAACATCATGGATTCTATGATCTTGACTGAATCTTAAACGTAGTACCTTCATATATAGAAAAATAAAATCAACTGCATTAGGAAACTAATTAACTTCACACTTTTAATAGAAAAATATCCATCAAAACAAAATAAAAGTTAGTGCACACATAAAAGCTTTTTAAAAAAATACATTGCTTTTATGACTGAAAACACTGTACAGGGGAAAAATACATTATACTATTAATTTTAATAATCATCTTAGATAACTTACATAAATTATTATGCCTCTAAAAAAACTAAATGCTAATACATCTTATAAATTTCTAAACACCTGGAACTAGTTTTTCAATATTCCAGGATTCTACAAAGGAAGGTAAGTACAATATTATTTATGATTCAAATCATATTTTAAGTAATTTTATCTTCAGTAGTTTAATAATAATGTTTGCTCTGGATGAAATGTTATATTTTTTACTCATAGCCCCTACATTTCATTTAAATTATGGGTACTATTCTGTTACAGTGGCTACAGTTAAAAATAAAAAGAAAACAATGCAAGAAAAACACGCCAAATATCGTGGCTTGAGAATTTAATGTTTGAAATACCATCACTGTTATTTTTTTGCCATTTTTTGCCATTTTTTTAGTATGATGGATTACACAATTTGGAAATTATCTAATAATGAAGAGGCTGTCATAAGATTCTTTCAGGACAAAGGAACAATTCATAGCAATAGATTTTATTCTCAAAATCATCCAATGAAGTTATCTTTTAACTCAAACAAAGCTCCTATACGGCATTGTTCTGTACATTCTTGCTATTATTCATTCTTGAATTTTGCTAACTGCATTCAGAAATCAGCCATAATACAACAACAGATTGGAATATCTATTTTAAAGTCTTTTCACAAAAAGAAAAAAAAAACAATGTTGGAAGTGTTCTTAAGGGACAATGGGTATTCGGGGTTTATGCCCGGAAAGCAAAGATTTTTTTTTTTTTTTTTTTTTTCTGGTTGTCATTCTCAATCATTGTGTTCAACATTGATGACTGCCATTCAGGATGACTGCCATTACAGGAATTAAACAAGCACTGCAAACCATATGAAGCACAACATAGGTCACTCACAAGTAGGGTACGAGGCTATTATCTATTTACTTTGGGTAAATAATAGTTGACACCCTACATTTCTATGTAACATCACTTAATACATGAACACATACAATAAATTGCCAGCATTCAGTTGGTTAAGTATTAGCAATGTAATGTATCATGAAATGTAATTCTTATAAACTAATTATTGTAAAAACACACAAAATTGCATACAATGAAAAAAAAATAAGTTGGCAATGTATCAGCATATAGTATATGCAGATGTATCTAAAAGTACGTAGTACACGTAGGTATGCATGAAGCTATTTTTTCCTTCTGTTTTCAAACTTATTTATTTATATCCTTTTTATTATTATTTTATATTCTTTTCTAATTTTGACTGCTGATTGTAAATGATGATGTAAACAAGTCATGATTGTAGACATGATCTATAAACTAGAAATAAGTTGCTTCCAGCCACCACAATTTATAATGTCATGATCAAGCTTTACGTGTAAATAACAATGTACTGCTAAATAATAATGTCATTTCTGAAAATCAATTATCACAAAAACGTACGTTACAGCACATGATGAATCGTTAAAATTGAGCTGCTTTAAATTTCAGTACTTAAATGTAAGCTTTGTAAACAATTTTTTAGTTCTTACTTAATTCTGATAGTAAACACTGACGTAAACAGATCATATTTACAAAACTGATTTATAGCGTGGGAACATCATGCCTGTTTCTACTGCAATATGCAATGAACTGACACATGTTGCCTGTACCCATTACAATAGATAACAGCTTAAAAATATGCACCTGCACAACTGTGTATATCATGTAATGCAATCCATTTTACTTGAGCTAATTTAACGCTGAAAGGTAGGAGTGCTGTTGATGCTGCTGGCCGTGGTAGTACTTATAGTGTTGGCTGGAGTCACAGTTTCTATCATGACTCGGGGAATGATGCCAGAATGTTGTTAGTTTTCTAGTTAGTGTATGGGGCTAATACCTACTTACTTAGGTAAATATTAGGTCACCCCTTCACTTCTACATAATATATATTCAAAAACTGAAATCTTTTCTGCAATACTGAATGATATTTCTAATTTTATGCCACCTGTTTAGATTGAATTTTGTTTTGCTTTGTTATTATTTCATTTATGTGTAGAATATTGTAGATTGAAAAACTGAAAAGAAAAATTTACTTTCTTTAGGAACTAAAATTTTAAAAAGTGTATTTTTTTAGTCTTTTGAAGTCTATTATTATTTGATAATTTTATACTTAGCAGCAATTCGTGGCAGAAAAAAGATGGTGCATTTTTAACTGAAGCCACTCTTAACAGAATAGTACCAGATTATGCATAATACAGAATGAAAACTGTGAAGTAATTAAATACTTCAAAAAATTGCTCAAACTAAGCTATAACTTTACTGCTGCTCTTAAATCTTAATACAAATCAAGCCTTTTTTCTTCTTTAAAAAAATTAAAATCAACTATTACAAGCTAATTTTCTAATAAAGAAAAAAAAAAGGCAGTTATGTCCCCATGTTTCTCTGCATGTCTTTCACAATCTACAAGGCTAAATTTTCTCATTCATCAAAGGTTAATTATTTATAAATATTAATTTGTATGAAAATTATTATTCTTTATGCATACAACCTTAAAGGTAACTTTAAATTCAATAAACTATGAAATGTCAAAAATTTTAAAGTAATTTAAAAGCTTTATTAATTAATAAAAGATGATGCATAGTATTGTTACAAGAAACAAAGCAGCTATACTTTTTTTGCAGGAAAAACATTCCTTGAAAAATTTTGCTGATTAAAACAAATAATTATATGAAAAATAACTTACACTACCAAGAAATAATAAAATGTATTTTTTTAACTTTATTATTTAAAAGTTTGGTTTATTCAAATTTAACTTTTTGTTTTCTCATAATTTATTTTTTTATCAGATATTTTTTATACCTTGCTTTAAAGAATGTTCCCTGATCAAAAATCCTACCATTAGAAAATAATAAACAATCAGATTATTTCACTGATTAAAAAATAAAAGGTTTAGGAACAAAATTTTTCACTTATGAAAAATAGGAAATGAAACCTTATTAAAAAAGATACACACAAAATAATTATATAATCATTATTTAATCTATGATTATGTGTCATAAATTAAGAAATTTCTATTATAAAACACCAGCACTGGTGCAATGGTCAGATTACATCAAGCATATGCACCTAAGTTATGAGCCAAAATATCATGTTTCACAGAGTACCAAATTGCCTATACATTTAGAATATAAGATACATTGCTGATTAAAAATTGCTAACATAACAAATGATATACTTCTTGAAAGTATAATTAATTAAATAAAAGATATTGAATATTAAAAATAAAAAAAAGAAACCAACAAAATTATCATTGATTATTAACATATTCAAGCATTTAATATTCAAGTAATAATATTTCAGGGAGGCAACTGGCCTTGCAGTTTGGTTGCAATACTCTTAATATTGGGACTAGCATTGCTGACATGTAATCACACAGAATTTCTAAAATATTTGTCACTCATCCTTGTATCTAAATATTTGTACATTTGCTAGTGCTTGCTATGCTTCATTTTTGAAAACGGTCATTCACACATGTATATACTGCCAAAAAGACTCAATAATGAGATCAATGCTGCTGATACATAATTGCAGAGATTTTTTTTAATTAGTTTGGATTGTACTTACTTGTGAAACATGTTTCATTATTGACAACAATCATTCGCAAGTGTAAATACTACTAAAAATAATATATATTTTTCTTGAAAAAGTGCATAAATTTAAATATTTTTTAAACTAACTTTACTAAATATATTTTATGAAAGCCTGCTGAAGTAATGTTACTAAGTTTTGAATCCAGAATTAAATCTTCTTGAAACTCAGTATGCATTGCAGCTTTTCTAAAGCATTGTTTATGTCAGTACTCATTGCATTAATAAACATAGAAATTTTACTTCTAGATAATTTAAGTTATCAATAGTCAGGCAGACTGATGGCCAGATCAGATTGCCAGAACTTTTCAAAACCATATTCAGCTCAAAGGCCTGCAATTAGGCATCATAAAAAGCATTCTAGAGCTTATATGCTTCAGGAAGAATGATTGTGGAGAATTTTCTGAAGAAAATTAGCTCATATTTTCACTGCATACAAGTACATCCATTAAACCTGATATAACAATTTCATTCAGACATTAGTAACCAAACCCAAAATGGATTACTAGTATTTACTGGTCTTAGATTAGCCACTGATGGTCGCTTCCTACAAATAAAAATGAGAGGGGGACAAAATATAACAATAAGACCTGATGCTAAGAAAAAAAAACTTACTTCTAAATCTAAATGACACAGTCCATCATCAGTTTCTCGGTTGTTACCATTTTTACCAGCTTCATTTTTTGTCTTATTCAAATTATACTGTATATGCTTCTGCTCACACACTTCTAATGATGATAAATCACGCCTGCCTAATAACATTACAAACAATATAATACCTGTATTTCAATAAATAAAAGGAAGGTGCATAAAAAATATAAAATAATATTACCAATTAAATCAAACATATCTTTGGACCACAAACAAGATGGCTCACGCCAACAATTTAGAATTGCGTCTTTAATTGGCAATGCAAGACCAATGGGTAAAGAAGTCAGATCTTTTACTGTAAAGCCTTTAAAAGACAAAACGTAATTAGATATTATAATTAAAGATATAAAAGTAAAATTATTCAATTTAACTTTCTTTTACCTATTTTTGTAAGGAAAAAAATAGCAGCCTTTTTGGGATTGGTACTGATTTTGTAACAAGAAGCAAGCAAATTGTCATCAAGCAAATCTTTAATTCTTACACCTAGAATAAATAACAAAAATTATGATACTGAAATTCATTTCATTTTTTTTCATGTAACCTTAAAATTAATAAAAATTTTATGGAAATTTATAAAAAAAAAGAAGAATATACAATAAATATACCAAACAGCCATTACATTATGACCACCCTTCACTTAGAGCAATCAGCTAGCCCGGAGACAAAGCCATGGTACATGCGTGGCTGATGCTAGGGTATATAAAGCATCCATAAACTGGGAAAAACAGATGATTTATCAGATTTTGGTAAGGGTTACATCACCAAGCCTCAGCACCTGGAAACTTCAATTTCAGAAATGAAGTATTTGGTGGGCTGCTCATGTGCAGCTGTTATCAGTACTTATCAAAGCAAACATTGTTATGCATTGTTTACCATAATCAAAGGGCTACAATGGCCGTAATCACCAGCAGCTACAACAGTGGTGACCCAGATGGTGTGTCTCAACACACACTGCACCATACACTGCTGCATATGTGCCTAAGCAGCTGGCACCTGAATTGCATCCTTGTGCTGGAAGCACATCATTGCTAACAACACCTGCAGTGGACTAAGGAACAAGGGGCACTGGACCATAGAAGAATGAAAGAAAATCTCATGGTCTGACAAATCACATTTTTTGGTCAATCACATTGATGGGCAAGTTCTAATACGCCGATATCCAAAGCAAACCCTGTGTAAAAGCAAGCTTTTACACTGCAGCTAGAATGAAATAATCTTTATCACTCAACACAAGAGCATAAAGACTGACCGAACCAGTTTGTTGCAGCTGTTCCCCACGCCACCACTTATTCCCATATTGTGAGCAGTGACAGAATTGTCAGCAATTAACTACATTACAAGAAAATCCTTCATTCATGGGAAGAGAATGTGTTCCAAAGGGTGTGTCTGACGCCGTTGTCTACCTGTCACTATATGCTGTTGTATGGAATTCTTCAGGTGTAATGTCGAGCAACTTCTTTGCACTGGTAGAAAATAATCTATGTGGTTTAAAGAATGATTACTTCATCATAATTTTGCAGTGTCTACACTGTGTCAACATAATTCATTATGAAGATGAAATATGATTTATTGGTGTTGCACGTTCTTCAATCGTCAATGGTGCTCGGCTAAAATAGTAAAGAACAGTTAAAGTATTGACAGCAACGTTTGTGTAAGTGTGGAGATCCTATATGTAATCAAGAAATGAATGAAATGATTTGTAGCTACTAATAAATAAAACAAGAAAATGTATAAATTGTATTTATTCCATAATCATAAGTAAAAAATCAAATTGCACTATACAAGTATGTAAAAAATCGAGTTGCACTATACAAGTCATATGAAGGATAATTCCAGTGTTTTTAATAATTGGGTTAATGCACACAGAACACAATAGCCGTATGTTTCTAGTTGAAATTCACTTGCTTATTTGACATACTCAGTAGTTGTCATTAAGTAATTAATATTGGAAATTTTATCTTATATACCACACATAACTTCATGACTCAGCACAAGAGTATAAAGTCTGACTAAACTGGTTTGTCGTTACTGTTCCACAGCACACTGCAAAAGGTCAAGGCTAAACCTCAACCCTGAGACCACTTCTCATGTTGTGAGCAGTGACAGAATTGTCAGCAGTTATCTTATGTACCACACATAACTTCATCACTCAGGGGGACAGCATAACATTCAGCCCATCAACACAACACCTTTGCACCTGGGTGCACAGTTGGCCATATACAAGGCAGTGGTAATAGCATTATGGTGCACATTAGAATCCATCATTCTTATAGAACAATCCTTGATGTTTATGCACTATGTTAACATCACTGCAGACAAGGTACACCCTTTATGGGAACAGTATTCCCAGCAGATTATGGAATTTGCCAACAAGATAATGCAATATGGCATAACAGGCAAAGTGCAAGAGAGTAGTTCTAGGAACATTATAGTGAATTTTAAGTCATATCTTGGCCTCTGAATACCCCTGGCATGAATCGAATCCTGACATGGCCTATTAGTGGCCGTGGGATAAAGTTGTCGAACACTGGTAGTTTGATCCAAGGTTTGAATCCCACGAGCGAACTCGCTGCATGGGCGTTTTCGTTGTTTTACCCATGTGTAAGGTGTATACGACGCAGTTTCCTTTAGAAAGTCCTGGCATCCCTCACCTCAGAAAGATAGCCCTAGTGTATGCTTTTCCATAAGCTCAATAAACCAAACCATTTCCTAACATGAGTCAACATTTTGCTGGAGGCTGGCATTTTTGAGGTTGAAAGGTAATCCTACTTCAAATTAAACAGGTGATCATAATGTAATGCTCTTCAGTGCATATTAATCTAAAATAAATATGCTTTGTTTGAATGAATTGTTATTTTTAAGTAAATGGCTATTTACAGAACTACTGAAAAATGATTATATTTTTCATTGGTTTATTTTATAATTAAAAATGCTAACATAAAGTCATATACACATTCTTAAGACTTCACCCTAGTTCAAAAAAATATTCCTGGAACATCATTAACAAAATACTAGAGGAATATACTGTAATTTCTGGAAGAAAGGGCGCATCAGCATAAACACCGCAATAGATTAAATTGTGCATGATATCGTCGTGGGCCATATAGATGCAAAATCTCAACCTAAGTCCTGATATATGACATATCAGTTAAGAAAAATGCATGAAATGAAACCACAACTTAAAAATAAATTAAAGAAATGTTGAAAATATATTTACGTTCCCGTATATGCTTATATTTACCCACTAAAGAAGTCCATATTTGCAATACTCAGACTATATTATAAAAAATGTTGCAACAACGAAATATTAAATTTGGATGGCAAAATGAAATTTTAAATTTTTTTTACAAAAGGAATTACAGCAAACTATACATCATATGAAGTCATCAAAATCTGATTCTTCACTATCTGAATTAAAAAGATTTAGTAAATCCTGATCTAAGTCTTTCAGATCGTCACATTCATCCTCTTGGTTTACAGTCTTGGTTCTTTATCTAAGGATATAATTTCAGCTTCTTTGAACCGTCCTATTATTGACAATGTTTTTACCGATTTCCACGCACTTCCTACCCACTTTGCAAATTCTTCATAAGATGCTCTACGTATTTTACCACTTTTGTATATGTATGCAATCCTTCACTCATCCAACACTCCCACTGCTTTCGGACTTCAGCTTTGAAGGATTTATTACCTGACATATCTAATGGTTGTAAGATTTTTGTCAAACCACCAGGAATTAATGCAATGGTCGTAGACAATTTTTGACATCTGGTTTTCACTGACTCAAGTAAATGAGCACGCATGGAATCCATTATCAATAACCCTTTTGGTTGGAAAAAAGATCCCTTACGACACTACCAAACTTTTTGTAGCCATTCATGCATGATTGTTACGCACATCCAGCCGTTCTCGTTTGCACAAATAATTACGTCATTAGGAAAATCTCCCTTCAGAATAGTCTTTCGTTTAAAAATGATCATTGGCTTTAGCTTGTCACCGTTTGCGGCACAAGCTAACACGCATGTAAATGACGTTCTTTCATGCCCCGTCGTAAGCACAGATACAGTTTTTGCACCAGTTTTATCAACAGTTCTGTTTGCAGGAGAGTCAAAAGCTAACGGTGTTTCATCCACATTTATTATCTGTGACCGAAGAAGTTTTTTTGGTCAATAGTATCTATCATATATTTTAGAAAAGATGCATTTTTATCCTGCCAATCCATTAGTAATTATTGCCCGACTGTTGTTCTAGTGCGCACAGAAATATTTTTTCTTTTCACAAATCTGCTACACCAGAAAGGCTCTCCTTTGAAATCATTTATGTTCATTTGTTTTGCTATAAATTTTGCTTGTAAGCGAGTTTTTACAGTTGAAATTGCCATTCCCTTTCTTCGTTGCTCCTTTATCGAGTTTGCAAGGTTGTCCTCTAGATTCAGCCACCTTACAGTACCACTTCTTTTGGCTCGTTTCTGTTGTGGCATAATTTTAAGAAGTTCTTTTTCAGTTCTCCAATGTCGAATACATCTCTCGTCCACTTCAAACTGTCGAGCTGCTGCTCTATTTACAATTTGTTCAGCATGTGAAATTACATTAAGCTTAAAACCAGCAATATGGCTTCTGTGCCGTTTAGGTGACATTTTCAAAAATTTTCTGCTCCCTTCTTACTTAAAAACTATCCAACAAGTACTTGTACCCAAACTGATAGGATCTGTATCTGGCAGAATGCCAAGAAAAATCGATTCATGCTGAAGGGGAAATATGTCAGAGTTCCTTATAGCGAGGCAGGTGGAGTCGTGTCTGCCTTTAAAAAAGTTGCAGAAAAGGCAGGGGTGGGGAGAGGATGGGTCCTGGAAGATTCATCGAATGGCAGAGGAGAGAGACTATTCAAACTGATGAGAATGTTGATTTGAAAAGGGGAAGAATGTTATTGTTCTGAGATCCTGCTTAGGGTGAATAAAACATGTAGGTCCGTTCAAGGGAAAGAATGTAAACAAAATAACGTTCGCGAAAAGCAACTGAGTGGTCTTTTGTGTGGGACCAGCATCAGTCTATGTACAATGACAAGGCCATCCAAACTATGTACAATGACCATCATAGGAAATATTTTATTTTTAGTGCACCTAAACGCCGCATGGGTAGAAACGGCGCACCCGCTGAAATTTAAGTTTAAACACGTAAACGCCGCGGCGTTTCTTCCAAAAAATACGGTAACTTTCTCTTGTTCAATAAAAGATAAATGAAGAAGCTCAATATAAAATTATGTCTGTCACTGAAATTCATTCCAGTTTTATCAAAGCACTATTGCTACACTGAATATGGTAGAAACTGAAATGTTTCATAGAGAAGTTCAGGTGCTTGGTTAAAAGAAAAAAGCTCAGAATAGGTTTTTACATGCTTTTCACAAGAATATAATGACAGCTACATCATTCACAAGACTGCTGAGCAGAAAAATTTCAGAATTTTTAAGGAATCCCAACTTGATGCATAAATTAGTGCAAATAATAATTTTGACTTTTGAAAATTTTAAATTGTGATTTTTCTCACAATAACAGAATGCTGCAAAGAACTTTTGCACTTTCAGTTTAAACAGATGTACCTAATGATTACCTAATGATATATTACATCATCAGTGATGTTATCGGTTGAAAGGATTTTGAGATGGAAATATATTTGTTGGGCTATTCCACATTGAAAATATCCATAATAGTGGATACAGATGCATTCAAGACGTTAGTGGAAACTTACTTTCTAGTAAACAACTACTCACATATACCCTCCATCAAATCTTCAAGATTAATAAGAAGTAAGTTTTGGAATTTTGTGAATTCTCAGTTGAGCAATAGGCAAATCATTCACCATGCACTGTCCTGTTTTCATGTTACAGTCTTGAAAGTTGAATTTTCTTGGATTGCGCTGTCACATTAGAAAAAAAAAATGGGTGCTATATGACAATATTAACACCTAAAAACAGTGACTCTACTTTGATGAAGAAGATTTTACTCCTGATAGATTTTTACACTTATATGAAGGCAGTAGCTCATTACTTACTATGTTTAATATACATATTACGTTTTTCCTTGCCAAATTAATACAGAGATTTTACATTTCTTATGAAAATGTAACTTCTGTGAAATTCGAGATACTCTGAAATCATAAAAGGATATAAAAAGCATTGCACATCACATATATCATAATAGTTTGGTATATCAAGGTTGCCACACATTAAGAAATGGTAAAACAAGGAAATTTAAAATATTTAAGTTATTGAAAAGTAAACTGTGTACATTCTTACATAGTTGATATTATGATGCAGTTGAAATGACAGTGTGTTAATGAAGTCACATATCAAGAGCCCAACAATTTTCCAAAACTAGTATATACCCAATAAAAGAAATGCTACAGTTTCATGGACTTTCATTCCTTCTTTAAATTAATTTTTTTTCAACTCTTATAAACATTACACTAAAAAATTGTAGAACTCTATTTAATCCAGGTCACAGTTCCAGATGTAATTATGAATCTAAAATTGACGAGATCAGTCTCAAGCATCGGGTAACCTTGTACGCATGAGCCCTGACAGTGTGATTATAAGACTGCTGAATAAATATTAAACCTCAAGGAGGTGGCTGCATGGTTGGTTTTCCCTGTGTTATGTGATTATGAGTGAGCTTCCTTCAAAAAATCTTCTACAAAGGCATCCCTTCCCATAAGCAGATACCTCTTATCTGCCATATTCAAATAACCAAACTCAACACTATACATATCATGAGAATTTTCACAAATTTTAAAAAAAATCAGATTTTAAAATACTAACCAGAGAAATGGGCAAAGGATTTTATTTTGCTTACCATGCATATAAAAGACAGTGTCTTGCTAATTTTATGAACATACATAATTTACGATAAGATTCCAGATTATCTAAATAAGTTTTATCTAAATAATTTAATGAAAGAAGAAATTTTAAATGCATCATTCAAACACCGTATCTAGTCTATCAGAATGGCTATTATAGCCACTTTATGTCTCAAAAGTTACTTAAAATGATATAATGATTTAGCATCAGGCTTATATGATCAAATATGAAAAATGTGTGAAAATATTCATGTACATCTAAAAGAAATCAATTTGCAAAAACTTTCAATCACCAATTCTTATAATTTTATCAACATTTCCAACATTACTGTACAATCAAAATAACAATAATTAAGCTATTTTAATAATTAAATTAAATGTGATAATTGGACTGTTTTAATTTCATTTAATTTTGTAACAGGATTTATTTAACCACTTAAAAAAAAGTAACATTCAAAACCAAATTTCTGTCATATGCTGAATACTAACCAGAGAAATGCTGGTAGTTCAAAAGCCAACACAAATATTATACATAACTGGAAAATATGCAACAAAAGATTATATCATACCTGGAACAATAATTTGAGAAAGATAATCTTGAACCTTCTGTGCTGGCTGATCAACTGATGCTAATATGGCATAAACCTAAATAGAAGTGCATATCAAAACAATGAATATTTTTTGCAATAAACTTCACATAGCAAATAGAAAGATTATATTTTTTACACATAACTAGGCTGTTAGGGACTTTTAAATTAAAGTCCTTATTTGCTGATGAAAAAATTATGCAGGCTTAAAATATATGGAAATAAATTAGATCGTTTAACGTGTCTAAATTTTCAAAAGAAACATGCAATACGAATTCTGATAACAAATTGTTAACTATAAGAAGACTAATGACAAAGAATAAATTGCATAAATAACAAATACATAGAGAATTTCTATATTTTGTAGGTTACCTAGTTAAAAAGAATTTTTAATTAAAGGAACAATAATTATTAAAATTTTTAAACAATCTAAGTTTTGAAATAATCTGCATATTAAAGTAAAATAATAAATGAAATAAAAAACACAATGTAACAAGTCTAATATTAAATATAAATTTCAATATGTTTAGTCAAACTTCTGCATACTTTTAATACACTCTGCTGGCTAACAACTATGCAAAAATGTACATAACTCTGCTTAAAACATTCAACAAATTTAAAATTACATTAGAATTCAGTTCTTAAAATGATGGAAACAATTATTCTCTTTCCCATGTATATAAAAGAAGAGCATACATTACCTGTAAAAATGTAATGAAATTCATAAATTAACAAATAAAACTTTTCAAAGTTCAAGAACTTAAAATAGCTAAATTGCCAATCAGCCGTCAAATCCAGGCACACACAGTGGAAAGGCTTATGATTCTGACAAGGATAATTTGTTTCTGATATTATAGAATAGATGAATTCACAAAGTAATTGGGAGATCTACCAATGCTATGTACTAAAATTATAGATTTGGTTTTACATTAAAAAAAAAAAAATGTAAAAAGTGATTTTAAGTTAAGTTTAAAGTTAAATTGTAAAACTATGAAACATTTTGTAAAAATTACAAAAAATTCATAAATGTTGAAAAATATGCATAATTAAAAAATACAGCTCACCATAATAATATGACACAACATATTTGTAACCTGTGGAATGTAAGGAAAAGGTTGACATCTACCAGATGAAAGATACTCTTTTATCCAGGTATAAACACATGGAGCATTCACAAAATAATTTGGATAATGAATCATTTGAATTTGATCTTAAAAAAGAAAAATATTAATTAACTGACAAGAATAATAATTTGACAAGTTATAAACATGTTAAAATGACCCACAAAATCAATATTTACAAGTTATATGTTCCAAAATATACAATATGGAGGGATTTAATTTTAAAACTCCTAATTTTGCAGTTTTTCATTTATTGTGTTATAAAAGTAGCAAATATCCTATTTATGGCTGCAAAATAAATGCTGCATTAACTTCATTTTTACTAAAAGAATAAGGGTATTAAGCTTTCTTCCTTTACATTTTCTTAAAAAATATTAAATTTAAGTTAGCAGATATATTTTTTATTCTTTATGAATAAATTTAAAAAAGTTCATTTTACTTCTATAATTATTACTATGTATTCTTACTTATAAGTCCCTTACCACAAAAACCAATTTTAATTACCATGTCTCAAAATAGAGACTTTTAAGGGCACATAAATCTTATTTACAGAGAAACAATAACATATTATGCAATGCAAAACTGACTTCTAGTGCAGAAAGTCTATTTTTACATCAGGCAGTTTTTTCCACAACTATATATTATAACAAAAAAAAAAACAAAAAAAAAAAAAAAATCCCTTTTCCCCTTCCAAAATTTTTTAGAATAATTTTTATAGGATTCGCTTAGTAATAATGGAATAGCAGCATAATGAATGTCAAACATTTTACTATGTGTTTTACTTATAACCAAAATATTAACAATATTTAAACTTATATACATGACAACGAGTAACAGTACCAAAAAGTATCTAAAAACCAATAACACAATGAAACATACCTTCTGAAAGCATAAAATGCTTATTTAAAGAATTAAACTGGTTTGGAAAGTCTTTCCAATAGTGATCCAAAAATTTATATTGTCTAAGCTCCCTAAAAAAATATTGAATTTCAGAGAAAAATTAACAACCACATGGCATAGTTAGGCAAGAAGTTTAAATGGTAAATCTCACACAATCCAATAAAAAAATGATTTAAAATACTTATATGAAAATAAATTTATATGAAATTAAATAAAAATAATTTATATGAAAATTAATGCCAATTCTTTTTATTTGCAAAATAAGAAAATGAATATTTTAAATGTATTTTAAACATGCAGCTTAGAATTCTAGAAATTCAAGTTTCTCACTTAAGCATATTGTTTCACTTACTGATAAATCTGAATTTGAAGCACCAAAAATTTCTAAAAAAATTTCAAATTCTTGAAGCCATAGTTAAATGAGTAATTATGTGATAAACATAAAAAGAGAATTTTCCTGCATTTTACACATAGGCCATATTTTAATCACATAATTTCAGTATAGTACAAAATCATCAAATTTCAAAATACAGTAAGACCCCGCTTAACGCTGTTTCGTTTAGCGCTGTTTCGGTTTAGCGCTCTTTTACTTCAACCCGGGGATTCCACAAAATCGCTCGCAGCATACGGGGATTCCCTGAAATATTATGCAGCGATAGGTTTCAAATACATATCCAAAAGAGTGTACTTGTATTTCTTGTTTGGTGCGGTATTGTACAAACATATTTTGAAGGGGTAAATGTGGAAGATGTCGAAGAAATGAAATAATTCAAGAAGCAGTGGCTAGTCTTTCTAATGATGAGCTCAAGGAATTAACTGAACAAGAAGAAAACAAAAATGTTGACAGCAGTGATTCAGAAGAAGAGCAAAAAGAACTTTCGATGGCGTTTGTAAAAAGGAGTTTGTCTACCATAACTGAAATAATGGATCAATTCATTGAAAATGATCCGAATTTTGACAGGAGCTCAAAAGTAAGGCGTAGTGTTAGAGGTGCTCTATCCGTTTATGAAGAACTTTTAAGAGAACAACGCAAAAGAAAAAGGCAAACAACATTAGATGCTTTTGTCGCAAAAAGGCAGAACACTGAAAACGCGGAAGGCTAACTAAATATGACTGACTTAGAATTTTATTTGTTTTTTTTTTAAGAATATTCGTTTTGTTATTTATATTTTGTTTTTATTTTTGCAAGAAATAATAATGTGGTATTAATTTGGGCTTTAAGAAATAAATGTTTGGTTTTATTTTTATTAAAAAAACATACTTTTTAAATTTAATACCTAACCAATTTCCTAGCCATCTTCCCCTAATGCCAATATTTACATGTAAAGATAGCCTCGTTTAGCGCTGTTTCGCATTACGCTCTACTTTGATGGAACGTATCCCCCGCGTTAAGCGGGGTCTTACTGTATATCAAAAAACTTATTGCTTATGACATTACCTATTTGACTAAAAATGTTTTTAATTAAACATGGAAGAGTTGTATTTCAAAACAGGTAGTCCTAATGATTTAAAATGGAAATCTAATTTGAATTTGACAGGAAGAGATAGTTTTTTATTTCTAGTTAAAGAAAAAATGAGAAACTCATACAAAGTTCACAGAATAAGTTTCTCCACAGAAAAGTAGTATCAAGAATCTACTGAGAAAGGCATTTATTTATAAATTAAGAAATTTCTATTCCTAACACAGGTGTAAGAAAATTTTATGAGAATCATATTTAATTGCATACAGAACTAGTCAGCATTTTAAATTTAGAATAAGCATGAAAAAGCTGAAGTTCTGAGCTCAAAGATTAAGAAATGCACATATTAAACTGTCATAGATAATGAATGAACTAAGCACTATCAATCCAGTTCTCATACATACTTGAAATCTCATGAAAACTGAAACTGATTAAGAAGACACTTCAGATGATAAAAGATGACTTCCTGCTAAAATTCTTAAGATACAATATTTAAAAGATTAACATTACTTCTTTATTTCATTACGATTAAAAAAAAAAACTGTCTTAACATCAAATATAAAAGATAATATCAACCACATTTATACAAAACTGCTTTCTTCTTCTTCCTCCCTGCCCCAATATATTTAATTATCAATTCAATACTTGCCAATTTTTTTTTTTTTTTTTTGGTACTAGTTTTTAACTTTAAAATTAGTATCACGACAAATGCTCTTTGTTTTAAGTAGAAGTATTTTAATTCATTTTCAATAAAAAATAAAGACATTTCAAGGGTGATATATTTATTAATTACTAATTAATTATTATTTTGATCTACTTGAGTTTGAACTAAATCTGTGTTTGATCATGAATTCAGAAAAATGGCTTCAGATTTATTCAGTCATGTTTATTCCCTTTAAAAAGAACTTCATTGAACTTGTATTTGATTTTTTAATAATTTATTTTGACTTTATAATCTTATAAATTTTATTTTAATATTTCCTTGCTTTTTGTTCAATTTAAAAAATTAAAATTAACAAATATATTTATGAATTAATTCACTTTCTGTTGCATTAAAAAAATTGAGTTTTTTTAAAAAGAATTTTTTTTTTAAATTTTTATATACACATATTATACATACATATATATATATATAAAACGGACATGTGTCTTTCTATATATATTTGTATACAAACACATTATTCAGTATTTATGATCTAAGCACTGACAATAAAAATATGGCCAGAAAAAAATATTAAATATATGCTTAAAAATGAAGCTATACCTTGCTAATTCTGAAAGGAAGCTGCACATTTGAGACAGGTCATTCCAAAGTGTGATATCTAATTTACAGTCCTGAAAAAAATTTCAATCAAAAATATTTTTACTAATATTTGAAATAGGGAAGATGGGCTTGAAGCCTACAAAATAAATAAAATTTTCTCTCCCCATAAAATATTAATATCCCACTAGAAAATATGCACTTTTAATCAATATTTCTATTCAATAATGCTAATGGATTTATATATGATTGCAAAACACATTACTGTAGTAAATGAAATGTTTAAAATATTAACCTCTAGTACATAAATCATTTCTTTCAGTCAATCACTTTTTAAATACTGAAAATTAAAATTTAGAATAATTTTAATTTCTTTGTTTCTCAATGAAATACTGTTGTGGCGAAATTAGAAAAATGTAATCCACTTACATTTTAACAGAACAATCTACTATTAATATTTTGCATTGTATTCCTTAACATATAACCGGTTTATGTGAATTTAAAATGACACAAGTTATCTACACATATTTATAACTTGAAAAGTAAGCACTCTAAAAGCGCATGTTTCAGTAAAGTGCATGTAAATATCAATTAACAAATATAACAAAATCACATCTCAAATAATAGTTCATAATTTTTATTCATAAAATCAGAGTAAAAGCTTAGACATCTTAAATATTGTTGGGCAAGTGCTTTATTATCATAAAAACAAATTCTTAAACGAAAAATAACAAATTTTAGAATAACATAAAAATTTTAACATATTTATCATCCACAAAATTCTGGCAGAATAGAAAAACAATGAATCTGAAATACTTGACAAATTTGCTTTAATTTTCAAATTTTGAAACACTTGACAGCTTGACAAAATTATTTAAATTTCAAGCTAATGTATGCAATTCCAGCTGCCAACCCTGAAAGATTATGAGCTTTATCAATAGAAATAGAGTATGAAATTTGTATTTAAAGTGGTACAAGTACCAACTTCAAACACTGAAAATTATAAGATATATGTAGGGAATATACCAAAACTCAAGAGGAGACCAAATTATTGGTGCTCATGTGGCTAGTATATCTGCTACTAAGATAGAAGGCCTTTTTGATGTATCGAAGCACCCAGAAAAATATGCATTAAAAAAAAAAAAAAAAAAAAAAAAAAACTTTATCAGTATTTGCTAATTTAATAATAATATGAAAAAGTTCTTAGAAAATTAAAAGATTTAAAATCAAAAAATATTTTTAAAATGGCCAATTAAATTATGGCAAAACTTAATATTCTTCCAAACTCAGTATTTCTACAAAAAACTACTTTTCAGGAGCTTCACAGTATTAATATTCACTATCATAGGTTTAATACCGATGGCAGCTATAGCAAAGCTGTTGATAACTATGCCCATCATATGAATTAGTTTTAATCATTCAGAATGGCAAAGCTTAGATAATGAGCAATGTAAAATATGAATTGTTTAATTTGGTAGCTATTTATATTACCTTTTAGATTTTTAGAAGAGTTTCAGAGCCACATGATCCAGATCATGCCCAGAACAAAATATGAATGTAGCTTGGTGGCAATTTGGGCCACTGCATTTCAGTAATCTCTTAGTATACAAATATTATTTGACAACCGCATCACTATCAAGGATTACCAATTACCAAGTCCTCCCAATTGTTCAAACTTTGTATCCTGAAGTACATTGAACATTTCATGTATCAGGATGACAATGCACCATCTCATCTGCAAAACTGATAATAGAAAAGTTTGAAAAGCATGAAAGTGAGCTTGAACATATTCCAAATCCTGAGAAGTCTCTGATCTCAACACCACTGCAATTTTTTTAGCAATAGTACACTACAGCACAGATTTAGAAAATGTTTATCTCCTTTGTCATCATGAAATGCAATACTCACTGTTTTACATAGCTGAAAACCCCTTCAATGATTGAACAATATTTTAATTCCAAGAAAAACTGTGCTAGTATTGCCCTCTCAAAAAAGGTTTATCTTCTAATAATTACACTTTAGATTCAAATGCTTTAGTTACATTGTTCAATCAATATACAGACATCCCTCGGTTATCATGGCTAATAGGGACCAGACCGGCCGTGATAAGTGAAAAACTGCGAAGTAGTATCCCCTTTCATTTTTAACATATGTACACTGCTCAAAAAAAAAAAAAATGGGACAGTGCTATATCTCCCGTTCTACTGGGCCGATTGACAAAATTCAACCTGCGTTTTTCATGTCTCGAAAGCGCGACTTAGGATATATGTTAGGTTTATATATAGCACTATTCTAACATAGGTATTTTGACAAAAAATCAGACTTTTTCTGAAATAACATACCATTTTTTTTTCCATATTTCGATTCTATGACTCAAATTATGCCAGAATACCAAGTTTTGTAAAAATCGTACGAGTAGTTTTTAAAATATTAGCTCTCAAAATTTTAGCTCCTCAATGTTAATTGAATTTGGCAAATATTTATTAATATCTCTTTTTTTATTAAACTTTTTTGATTTTTTCTCTCACATTTCGAAATTTAGGTTCATTCCAAATAAAATTTACCCATTTTTTGTGTTTTATTTTTAAAATTTCTATTTTAAAATAATTTTTATAAATTTTTCGAAAAAAATTTTGAATTATAACCTATAAAATTTTTACCATCATCTTAAAGTAGGTGTATTTTTAAGCATATCTGCAAAAAATTAGACTTTTTTATTCAAAATTTTCTAAGATATACACGAATTTACATATTTTCGCGTTTTGAAATTTGGCAGCTTTTTTTGAGCGATAATAACGCCAAATGTGGTCTATGGATTTTTGTTACACTGAATTGCCACAGCTATTTTTAACCTTGAATTTCAAGTAAAATTTTACGGAGAATTAATTATATGACATTTTTTTCCCTCAGTGATGCGTAATAAATATTCATTAATACTATATTTAAAGCTATTTTTTTAAATTCTATATGATATTATTCAAATTTTTAACTAATTTTTTTAAATTTCTCTATATCTTAAAAAAAAAAAAAAAAAAAAAAAAAAAGAGTAAATTTTTACCTTCGGCGTTTTAGCGTCTGCTGCTTTACTTCGTTTAAATCGAATTGTCTAAAACTGAGAATTTTTGTTTGATGTTTATTTGAATTTTATGACAGTAACTGCATAATTTATATCTAAAAACAAACTGTTGCTTTTGAAGTGGCTGAAAGAGCGGCTGATATATATTTTTAAAGCACAGTACATTTTTATAGAAACATAAGATTTAGAATAATCATTTTTATAAAAGTCAAATTATGATATAAACATACAACCCTCTAGAGACTGAATTAATGGAAGTTCGGTGGTTGTGTAGAAATGATCTGCAGCTACTTAATGGCTGGATAAGTCAGCAGATTCTGTGGACAAGTAAGAATAATTATATAAACGACACCCAACATTCTGGATTCAATTAACAACGAGGATACGATGTTTATTAAATGAATTCAAGAAGTTTTAAAACATAAAAAATCAACTCATTTTTTTATCTTAAAATGTATTTTTGTGCGTAGCGTATTTTCATTATATTCTTAAAATTCTAATTTAGAATGTAATTGTCAAGAACTGAATCCTAATCATTAGTAATATAATAAGTAATTATTACGGTTATTAATAAATCCTTCTTATAAATTGCAAATATTGCACACGATATTATTTATTTACACTTCAATTCTAACCGTCAGCTCTAGTAGAAGTTACAAATCAATTACATTTAATTAAGGATTGGATTGGATTGAATTGGATTATTTAATTATCGCAAAGCACACGAGGGTTATCTGCCTAAAGGGAGGGATTCCTTCGTAGAGGACTTTCTAAGGGAAACTGGCTCGTATACACGTTACACATGGGGAAAACCCCGAAAACGCCCATGCAGCCAGCCCATTCGCGGGATTCGAACCTCGGACCGAACTACCAGTGTTCAGCGTCCTTACCGCTCGGCCGCTGGTGAGCTATTTAATTAAGGAACGACCATCTAAATTTAAAAACAGCGTACTGTAGCAGGAATTCAATTATTGGCGCTGCATCTTTCATGTTACTCCCGATTGGCAAGCTACATGATTTTTAATGAGTATTTGGGTTTTGCTAGTAACTTCACTTAGAAATCGTGCTTAAACTAGGTTAGTTGGTTATTTGAACATAGAAAGAACATGGGAGCTATTTGATTAAGATGCTTTCATAGAGAACCTTTGTAAAGAGAACCTAGAAAACTATGAAAACCAACCATGCAGCCTGGGTTAGACTTCACAACAAACAATTAGTATTTAACAATCTTCAAATGCTAGGCAACTGGTAAGGCTCCAATTTAATATTTTATTTCTAAATATTTAAAATATTGTTGTATTGTTAAACACAAAAAGCAGAATTTAAGTTTTGTTAACTCGTTAGTAAACTACCAAGCCGTAGTGCAAATGAATATTCAATTGCTTTTGCAATAATTGTATTCACTTAATATTCTTGGAATATGAGCTAAAGAAGGAACATTCTCGGAAGATTAAAGAAGTGTTTAAATCCAGTGATATTAGGTTTGTCTTACAAGCTCAGGATCAAAACGATTCTGCAATTGCCCGAGTAGTTGACTTGTAAATGACTGTGAATTAAGCAGATGACTTTTAATCTTACGTTTTCAGTCAGAAAACCTATTCCGAATGTTTTGTATTGCATGACAATGCATCTTTTCATTATTCAATAACCAGTCGGAGAACCGCTTGTGTTCGGAAAATAAGTATGTGTACTCAATCGTCCTGCATGTTCTTCAAATTTGTCTTCTTGTGATTTTTTTCTTTCCCAAAAACTAAAGTTGCCTCTCAAAGGAAAGTTTTTTGATATTGAAGAGACAAAAGGAGTATGACATCTACTTTTAGAGGCATGTCAAAAACAGATCTCTACAAGCCTTCTCTTCCATTACATGTTGTGCAGTCAGACGAAAAGTTGCATCAGTGTAAATTTTATAATCTATTTTTATTCCACTCTGATTACTTTATTAACATACAGTGAATATATACTAAATCTTTTACTTTAGCTTAAGCAATTCGAAAGTTTTGACGGAATTGTTGTCCGAACTAGGACTTAGAAGATAAGTCAAATTAAATATTTCGATAATCCAATAAATTCAAGGTCGAAGTTTCAATATTTTATTTTCGGAGGGAGAGGAAATTTTTTCAGTTTTGGTCCATTGTCCTAAGTATATTTGCTTTGATTCTTTATTTTTTCCATAAAAGCAAAAAATTTATGCTTGGTATACATATAACGCATAGCTTCAAATTAAAATTTAATAATATACAGAGTGGTTATAATTAAAGTTCCACACTGAAACGGTCATAAAAGGAAAACTACTGGATCAAATGTTATCCAACTTGGTAATCGTGTAAAGGAGGTCATGGGAATTTATTTTCTGCGAAAAAAAGGAAGTTGGAAACCTCACCACCAGGGGAAAAATGGCGCTGTATGCAATATTGTTAAACGACATATGGGTCGGAATCTAACTCAACCTCTTGTTACACGGGTTTAACATGTTGCATACCCTTAAGAAATCCGTGTAAGTGAGAAATTCGTCCGTGAAAACCACGAATTAGCGATTAGAAAATGTGAGATCGCAAATCACTCGCACAAGTGCGTATAATCTGGAAATCGTTTTCTTACAGATCGCTAATTTGTAATTTTTGAAGCCTGAATTCGGCACTAAAACATGAAGATACTGATTCAAAACGCTTTTAATCGATTTGGGCCAAAGAAATCTCTCATGTTATCTATCTAGTTCCATTGCATTCTCCTACTGCATTTGATTGCATAGCAGTCATTCCACACCGTTTAGTGTTGAATGACAGCTAGTTTTATAACTGAACCATTTTTCTCTGAAGAGCAGGCGACAGCTGGACCACTGTGATTGCAGCTCACTTAGAGTCAATGTTAAAATGTTTCGTGATACATGAAATGCATGGAACTGCAGTAACATGGCATTTTAGATACTACGATTTTTATGCAGGGCTGGGCCTCACCTCACGTGTGTCGCACAGTTACTTAGGAAACATTTCGTGAATGAACGTCTTATAGGCCGACAATTCTTCTCTTCCCACCAGACCTCAATCTCTGTGACTTTTGGCTATGGGGTTATCTCAAAAGCACTGTTTATGGTGATATTCTAAACAATTTGGCAGAAATGAAAAATGTCCATAACATTCCTCCTGATATGCTAAGAACTGCTGTTAAGAATGCAGTAACAGGATTTAACTTGCTCTCGGAAAATGCTGGACGCTACATTGAACATGCTTTGTAACACATTTCGGAAACTATTAAACACATTTTAAACAGATGTTTTCATGTCTTATTTCATTTACCAATATTGTATACGGCGCCATTTTTCCACTTTTTTTTGCCGCGGAAAATTAATTTCCATAACCTCCTTTACACGATTCTCAAGTTTGATAACATTTGGTCCAGTAGTTTTCCTTTTATGACCATTTCAAATTGGAACTTTAATTATAACCACCATGTAAATTAAACTTTAAAAGTCTGACAGTTTGGTTCAAGTCCCAGCTTTAAAAATATATATATTTAAATATAATATTTTATATTAATCCTCTTAGAAAGAATGTTTTAAGAAGCTAATTTTTCTCTCACGTAATAGATTGTATAAAAAAAACATGATCTTTAATATGATTTAGACTGTTTCAGCCAATATAAGAAACGGGTTACTCGGTGGTACAGAATAAGCCCTGCTGGACTGTTTTATTTCTTTGTCATTTAGCAAAAATCTTTTAATTAAAATATTTATGCTTTGGACTTTGCTCTATACTTTGTTTATAGTTAAAATGTCTAGAAAATGAAAAGCTGTCTTCAGCTGAAACGCAGTTGATGCAATTGATATTTTAAAAAAATTGACAAGAATGCAAAATTTATGGAAGTCTAGGAATCGAAAAATCTTAATTTTTTTTGTGTGAGCACTGAAAATAACTGTAGAAGGAAAGAAGAAAATTAGGGAGAAAAGTAAGCAAAAATTTGCAGGGAAATTTGGCTGTCAGACATACCAAGATGTTTCAAAAAGTTGGACGCTTTTGAATATACCTTCAGGATACTTCAAAGAATTAAGGTGTTCAAAGAGAAAACACTTGGACGTGTACACCACCACCACCAAATACTATCAATTGAGCTTGTGTTAACAGAAAAGACAAAAACGATATCATTACAGATTAAAGTGAAGAGCGACTGGTTGTAGACTATATGGTTGTATAAATTTAAATTACGTTATAGAACATGTCGTATCATAAATGGAGAATCCCATGATTTTTTCAGTCGAATTATTTGAAGATTCAGGAGTTTAACCAGTGATGTATGTGGATGTCACCTAAAGAAGCGGCTGAGCGGTAAATCGCTGAACACTGGTAGTTTGGTCCGAGGTTCGAATCCCGCGAACGGGCTGTCTGCATGGGCGTTTTTGTGGTTTTCCCCATATGTAACGTGTATGCGAGCCATTTTCCCTTAGAAAGTCCTCCACGAAGGCATCCCTTCCCTTAGGCATAATTAAATAAACCAAAACCTCTTGATGAAACCAGACTTTCCTTTCATCTCAATACCTTCAAAATGTTTAGCCTCTAAAGACTGATAAAGGCTCTGACCAAATACTTCGTGATGAACTTTCTAAGAGAAACCAGCTAGCATACACGGTACACATGAGAAAATCCACGAAAACGCCCACGTAACCAGTCCGTTTACCGGGATTCGAACCCCGGAGCGAACTACCACTGTTCAACGATTCTCTACCGCTCGGCCATTTGTGGGCCTTTATGAAATGGAAGGCGATAACTTTATTTAAAATGATTGTCAGAAATACCAAGATTATTTCGAAAAGTTGGATACTTTTTAATATACTTGCAGAATGCCTAAAGAAAAAGAGCAAGAATAAAGTAGAATGCCTGAAGAAAAAGAAAAGAAAAAATAAATCTTTGCATAAAATTTAATATTTCTACTTTTTTTTTAAATTTAAAACTTTTTAATCTTATGATATTTGATTCTCTTGCGATTTCAAAAATAAAATATTTGACTAAAATATGAATAACATTTTAAGAAACCAAATGTAGGATAAAACTGTGTAAAGCAATGGGCACAATGATTAAACTGTTTAAAGCAGTGTATGCAAGTCATCCTATGTTAAAATGTCCATATACATCTCTCTTATTTATATATTTCTTTTCTGAACGGAACATTGAAAAGCGTGTTAACTGTGCTTTACTGTAATTTCTCTTTTAATATATGCAGTTTTCAAATGCATCATAGTCTGGGTTACAAAATATTCTTCGGAAAGAAACGCAATTCAAATAAATAAAATCAAATTCTGGAAAATTTATATTAATAAATATATTTAAAATGCTCAGTTCGAAGGAATAAATAGAAAATTTTAAAACAATTCTCTGAAGAGGCAATGCAACACAAACAATTAAAATAAAAGTATAAAAATTTAAAAATTTCCTAAAATAATAACTATGACAAATAAATATATATAAAGAAAACTATTTGAAAAAAAAAATAAATAAATAAACGCTGCACCATTATTGACACAGTTTGAATAGGTAAATAGAAATTTTTAAAACAGTTATTCGAAGAAAAAAATGCAACTTAAACAATTAAAATGAAATTCGAAAAAGAAAAAGTTACTTAAAATAATAACAGTTATAATAAAAAATATATAAGGAATATTATTTGGAAAAAAGAATGATGGTGACTTTTTTTCCTCTCACGGGAAAGGAAACAAGGTTGCCATATATTAAGACGTTCGCCAAGTGAACTATTCTTGGCACAAACTGAACAAAAAGTGCCAACATAAATTTGTGAATTTCTCTGTAAATTTCGCTCTAAATTTTACAAAATTTCATATTTAGGCGTAATTTGAGTCATAGAATCGAAATATGTAAAAAAATTGGTATGTTATTTCAGAAAAAGTCCGATTTTGTGTCAAAATACCTATGTTAGAATAGTGCTATATATAAATCTAATATATATCCTAAGTCGCGCTTTCGAGACATGAAGAACGCAATTTGAATTTTGTCAATCGGCCCAGTAGAACGGGAGATATAGCACTGTCCCATTTTTTTTTTTTTTTTTTTTTTTTTTTTTTTTTTTTTTTTTTGAGCAGTGTACATTTTTTGTGTATGGATAATATCAATAAGTGTACATGAAACCATATAAGTGCATATGTTATCATCAGAACATTAAAGAATAGTTTCAAACATGTAAATAAAATATTCAAAGTATAAATAACATACATAAAATAATGTATAAATAATGTAAATATGATACGTGTGTGTGTAACATACATAGATGTAACTAAAGTGTACATACTGCAAATATGTTTTTGGAACTCTTTTATTCTTATAAAAACTTTTCTTTTCTAACAAGGTACGTAACTCACCTCTGAGAATAGCTTCTCTTCGCTTGATCTTTATTAACGTCTATGAAATACCTGTGCAGCATGATGGAGGTGAAGAAGATGAAGATGATTTACTGCACAGGTTAATGAGAGCCTTACTGCTCCTCAGATGACGCCTCATCATTATGTGCTAGAGGCACTGGATCGTCATGGGCAGCTTTGGATAGAGCTGGGATAGCTGCAGGAGGCGGCAGCGGAAGTTTTCGGCGCACAAGGAACATCGTGATGGGGAGTTGTGACCACTATTTTTTCTTCTGAGCAAAGATACCCTTGTACAATGCCATTAGACCGTCAATATGGTTTCTGAATTCTACGGATCTGACCGTGTTATCGTCGATTTCTAGAGCCCTTTGCTGCAGAGTCCATGCTATATTGCAGAGCTCTTCTATGTTTTCCAAAATAAAGTCACGTTCTTCAGCTTCATTGTCATTACTGCCATCAGCTACCTCCTCTTCTTCCTCACTTGCTGATCTTATCGTTTTGATGAGTTCCTCACCGGTCGGGGGTTCGAGTGGCACTCGATCAGTATGTTCACTTCTTCCATCGTCATGCTGGAGAACCCTTCAGTGGCTACCAACCAAGCCAGCCTCACAGCCTTATCTACGGCGGAGTGGTGAACTTCATCAGGCATAAATCCCTCATAGTCATGGGTGACATCAGACCCCTCATAGCCAGCCAGTCAGAGACATGGATTTTGATTTGTGTGGGCACTCCCTGACTTTTGCTGGCATGTGGGCAACTTTCTTGCCCTAATTCCTCAATTTTGAATTTTTTATTAATATTTTTGAACAATCCACGATGTACTGAGGCCACGATAAATTAACCGCGAAGTAGCAAGGGATGACTGTATATTAAAATACAGTACAAAATCCAAAATCCAATATCCAGACCACCAGATCATCAGGCAATGAATAAATAAAATATTATAAAATAATTTTAAAAAATTTCTTCTTGTAAAATATAAGTATGGAGAATATAATATTCAACAGAAAGAGGAAAGTATGCCATAAATGTGATTTTTCACCCAATTAATTGAGATTTCCCACATGTCACTTTTAAACACTTTGCTGAGTACGAAGACACAGTGTATCCAATAATAATACATTGATTGATGTTGGCCAGAACTATATTTCTAGCCTTTGAGTGGTTGTGGAAGGCACGGCATTTTGCTACCCAATGCAATATCTGCAGGTTCTAAATTCTGCTGCCCGGTATGTCCCTCAATTCTAAAACATTGCACCCCCTCCTAAATTCTAAAAATTTTGCTGCTCAGCACTCCTCTAAATTCTGAAAATTTTGCCAACTCTAAATTCTGTAGCACTAGCCCTGCTGGGAACTAACATTCTTCTATTTGACCTAAACAGTAAGCAAAACTTCATTCTCTCAATTTTATCTTTCTAAATTTAAAATGATGATTTAAAACCAGGAAATTTCTGGAATCAACAGTCTAAAAAATTCCAGATATCAGACTTTGTACTGTAATAAAGAACTGCAATTTTGATATGAATAGATGAATACAAATATACCTATTATGCATCTGTGAATATAAAATTTGTAAACTCTGTGATAAATATAACCAATTTTTAAGAAGAATTGAATAATTTTAAATTACCTCATAAACTAAATGTAGAGCAAAAAGGACATGAGCCATATATGGAAAAAGTATTGTTGATGTATTAAATGTGCTGATGTCTGAAGAGATTAGATTGTGCTTACTAGAATCACATGCTAGCCTTAATTCACAATATTGCTCGTGCAAATTTGTAGCTAATAAATATGACCAATCCTAAAAAAGAAAAAAAAGAAATCAGTTATTAAAAAGGATTAACACTTTTGCTGCTGAGCATGCAGAGGCATGTGATGTGGTATTATCATCTAATAGCTAATCACGCATTAGCACATGGTAAGGTATATATTAACAACTCTTTGTTTTCCTGTTAGATGACTTCTGGTGAATTTTCATAAACCTACTCTGGCAGCAAATGTGTTAAAATGGTCTTAATGTTTCTTAATTTAGAGAAATTGCATATAATTTTTTTTAGCGTAATATGGAAAAAATATACTGAACATGTATATATTTATCAGTGAAATATAAAAGCATGCAGAAATATTTTAAGTATATATGAAAGCAATATCTTTTTAATTTCAAATAGCATTTGTTTAAAGTTTTAATATAAGTATTATGATACGCTAACATTGTAAGTCATTTTATTTCATTTAAATTCTTTTCAATTTCAAAATCATTTATAATTTTTTTTTTTTTCAAACTTGAATAAAACAAATTAAAAGAAATCACAATCATTACAGATACAATATAAAATGAATTAACCAAAACAAGAAAAGGACAGACTGGCAAATATCCCTGCCATACTGACAGAGATGGGAACTTTTGCCTTCATCTTTTTTTTTTGGTTCAACAAACACACACACACACAAAAAAAAAAAAAAAAAAAAAAAAAAACTTGTATTTGAAAATCAAAAATGATCTTAAAATGAATAGTGTATCTGATTATAAACAACTAATAAAACTAATATATCAATTCTGATAGATATGATTTATAAAAATAATACAACAACATTTACAGTCTCTAACATCCTGATCAGATATAATCCACTATCATGAAATATTTTAACCTAGTAATTACAAACTGACATAGATCTAGCATTTGCAGCACATTTGCATTTTTGACAGCCAAAAATGTAAAATTGCTCATAAGCAAATTTCCCAGAACATTACATTGAATTTCAGATGTCTTTAACAGGGAATTTAAGTGTTCATTTCTCAACAGAACACTTGCAAATACAATAATCATAATTACTTAATTAGCTTAGATTAATAAAACATATTGAGCACCTAATCATTCAAGGAAAATGGACTAAAATATACGATCAGATTTACATGTAACATTAGAATAGGAAATTTTCTTCGAGGTTTGGATCAGATATTTTTTATTACAGCTGCGTACATTAGAGCTATCTGCCTACAATAAAGAATGTCTTTGATGGACTTTCCTTATAAATTCTTTTAACCTTTTGATAGTCATTAACAAGCTTAGCTCACATTCCAGTTATGTACCATAGTGGGCACAAACAAACACAGATCACATTACAAATTTTTGCCTAAATGGTATTGAATGAGTCCCACTCGTGAATTAAGATGTTTTGCCCTAAAGTGCATACATGAAGTGGATTCATTCTTCAATATAATCCAAAGGTTTTTTATCATCATCAACAAAACGAAATTGTAAATTAGTTCATTTTACTTGATATAAATGGCAGAAAATCTCATGTAGATAATTTCTTGCATAACACATATAAATATGACATTTTTTTCAGGAATTTTTATTGTTATATTTTGGTTGTGTTATAGCTAGAAATGGCATCAAAGAGAATGCTAAAGCACATTTTTTGAACGTGGAATCTGATTTTGAAAATGAAACTATTTTATCAGATAATAAAAATCACTCGGATTTGGGTACAGATATTTGTTTTGACAGTTCGAAAAATTATTTTACGAGTGGAACTTGTTGCATTGTGTACCATTTCATGTTTCAAAGTCTACCACATATAAAAATGTTTCAAAAGTGTTTTTAAGTTAATAAATATAAATATATTAATTTTTTAATTATTTAATTAACTTATATATTAATTATGTTATATGTTTTAAAAATTAAACATCTAACATGTCTTGTTAGGTTTACAAAATTATGTACTAAAACAGTATTATATTGACAGATTTATAGCACTGAAAATATGTTGGCAAATAACAAAGTAGTTCATTTTACTTGATATAAATGGCAGAAAATCTCATGTAGATAATTTCTTGCATAACACATATAAATATGACATTTTTTTCAGGAATTTTTATTGTTATATTTTGGTTGTGTTATAGCTAGAAATGGCATCAAAGAGAATGCTAAAGCACATTTTTTGAACGTGGAATCTGATTTTGAAAATGAAACTATTTTATCAGATAATAAAAATCACTCGGATTTGGGTACAGATATTTGTTTTGACAGTTCGAAAAATTATTTTACGAGTGGAACTTGTTGCATTGTGTACCATTCCATGTTTCAAAGTCTACCACATATAAAAATGTTTCAAAAGTGTTTTTAAGTTAATAAATATAAATATATTAATTTTTTAATTATTTAATTAACTTATATATTAATTATGTTATATGTTTTAAAAATTAAACATCTAACATGTCTTGTTAGGTTTACAAAATTATGTACTAAAACAGTATTATATTGACAGATTTATAGCACTGAAAATATGTTGGCAAATAACAAAGTATTATTTATTACAGTATAATGTTGATATTTTCTTAAAAACTAGTGCAAAATAATAACTTTCTATGAAGAAGCATGCATATTTTCCCTTTCAAAAAGGTCTTTATTTTCCACACTCAGAGCTAGTGACATTTAACAAAGCATCCAGAGAGAAACAAGTGCCATCTGTTCCCATTACAGCTGACAGATATCAGGTGCATTTGGAAAAAATAATTGCTTAATCTCACAACTGCTGAAGGGTTAAGAAGAAACAAAGTAAATCCTTCATGAGATTTTTGCATACTTGATGATACACAAATATTTCTGAATTTAATTATTATATTTTTATTTTAAATACTTAATGCCTTTTTTCTTTAATTTTAAACTAGTATTTTTGCTAAATTTTCCAAATTTTATTTCACCTGAAAATATCATCCAAATGAAATATCACAAAATGCACATTTTCAATTCTGACCTCTATTTTGAAAAATTATAATACAAATACTCAAACATTTTAATAATATAGAAAATAGTGAATAATAGTAAAATAATGAATAACTAATATATACATATTTAAGAATAATTTTTTTATAATTGTTCAAATAAATTAATGTAATAGTTTAGATAAAATGCAATACATACATCATCACAGCCTTTCTCATGAATTTTTTGCTTCTTTATTTGTGCTGGAACTAAGGAAACCTGCTTTAAAAAATTCCAGAGGGAAACTTTCTCTGTGTCAAATCCCAATGCACCAAGTAAACATAATAAGAAAGCATTTAACTCTGATTCAGTATTCATGTCACTAGGACCAGGAGCATTTCTGCATGAATACCATTTGACAAACACATTTGTATACACATCTCTTGGCAAAATATGTTTAAGAGCCTCTAAGCATTTCATAACTGTAAAAGAATATTAAATTAATGAGAAGATTTTAAAATCATTATACTTATATTAATGAGCATAGTGTAATTCTATAACTCTTTTTAAAATAGTATTATGTAACAGATGTTCTTTAACCTATATCCCACAATTTTCTGCAGGGGGAAACTTCAAATACATTTTGCTACATTTATTTGCTCTATGGTAGCAGCATATTAATGACATTTTATTCAATGTAATTAATTAATTTGTGCAATCTCATGTTACTTGCATTTTTAGCCCAAAGGGCGATTTCCCATAAGGGCTATTAATTTTTGTTTTGGCATTTTGCAACTGTTAACTATAAATATTGGTTCACTTTTCAGATTGTTGCTATAAAATATTAGAACACTGCATTATATTTAAAGAAATTAAATAATGAAGAATCTGCATTAATGTATGTATGTTTCTTGCACTGTGAAAAAAACAATGGCATCTACAGCCATATCAAATTTAGAATAACGTAGTCCTCCATTCAAATGTGGATATACGGAAGCCCAAATTTGGAATCTGGAATTTGAATTATGATCTATTTCAGCGATTCTCAACCGGTGATATGCAAGAGAAAAATAGGTGGTATACAAAGAAAAAGTATTTTTAACTATTAAATTCAAAAATTTCATTAAGAAAAAGAACAATTGATAGAAATTTCCTGTGATTGAATTTTTAAGTGAAGTTTTAAAAATAGCAAATTCGCTAACGTTCGGCAGAACCGAAAAAAAGAATTTAAAGGCATTTAAAAAAAAATCTATTAAATTTTTATTGCCTTGTTATTTTGTACAGCTTATTGTGTGAACAAAGATTTTCTTCCATGTTATACTTTAAACATAATACAGAACAAAATTAAAAGTAGATCCTAATTTGGTTAAAACTAAATGAAATAAGACAAGACAAAGAACTTGATATCTCTTAAACAGGCCCAAATTTTGCACTAAATTTATAATCAAAGTATTATAACTTATATTCTGATAATTATAATGTTAACCAATTTTCAATCTAATATTTTTTATGTGTGTACATTTAATACAAATAGCCAATAGGTTGTGAAAATGGCAAAATACATTTTTTTTTAAATATTTCTATTGAGAAACTTAAAAATAATGATTGTAAAATGTAGTGGTGGTACAAAAGTTTTTCAGTTTTTTTAGATGGTACGTATTAGTCAAAGGGTTGAGAACCGCTGATTTATTTCATATTTTGTCAAACATTAAAGACATTTTCATTAACTAACTCGATCATTTCAAAGCGAACAATGGTAACACTGTACAGGAAAAAGAAAAAAAAAAAAAAATATCTCCAGCAGAGACAATAGGTTGTGAAAATGGCAAAATACATTTTTTTTTAAAAAATATTTCTATTGAGAAACTTAAAAATAATGATTGTAAAATGTAGTGGTGGTACAAAAGTTTTTCAGTTTTTTTAGATGGTACGTGTTAGTCAAAAGGTTGAGAACCGCTGATTTATTTCATATTTTGTCAAACATTAAAGACATTTTCATTAACAAACTCGATCATTTCAAAGCGAACAATGGTAACACTGTACAGGAAAAAAAAAAAAAAATTATCTCCAGCAGAGACTGTGTATCGAAAATTCTAGAGATATTCTCTTTTTCAAATTATTTTCAGATACTGTTGTTGAACTGCATTAGATGGTGTAAGTGCAAAGAACATGATACTTAATAAGTAAAGGTAACACACAAAATGTTAAAAAACAATAATGTATATTCTTCCAATATCAATATTTACACACACACACACACATATATATAGTCAAAAGTCTTTAATCCAGACATCCAAAATCCAGAATGATCTATAACCCGGACCTCAAAGCTACAAACTTTCTGCGCATGCGTAAACGCATTAATGCGCTTACGGATGTCAAAAAGAGTTTCCGATTCTGAAGCTGCCAAAGGATCTACAAAGCGAAAGCATGTTTCAATGTCGATCAAACAAAAAGTGGAATTGCTGCAAAAAAATGGACAAAGGCATATCCTTTGTTTCTCTAACCATTCCGAAATATGTTTATCAATTTCATGCTACTCTGCGGGGGGGGGGGGCGTCGCGGCACGCAATGAACTGAAAGCTGATCTGTCAGCACTATCCTTAACTTTAGGGCAGATGCTTTTATTTTATTCGACTTATAATTCCTTACTAAATTTAGTATTTCATCTCGATGTACTCCGTCTTTGATCTGATTTAAATCAAATTCCTCGTCATTATAAATATCACAAATACACATCAAATAGTTTTCTGGTTGCAATTTTCTAATTTCAACTATGCATAATGTATAATGTATGCTTTACGCATGCGCACGTTGAAAGAAATGTTTAATAAAGTAAACAAATAAATATTAAGCTTTTTTTTTTGTAAATTTTTATACCCTTAGGATCATAATTGCTCTTTATTGCATAAATTACGGTTTCATATTTTTAATTTTATAATTTCTGCATGCCATCTTACCAGATTTAAACTGATGATCTATTATCCGGAAAAACTGATAATCCGGAATCGCCGAAGTCCCGACGAGTCCGGATTAAAGACTTTTGACTGTATATGTATTATACAAGAGATAGGATAAATTTAAAATTATTATTAAGCAATGCAAATTAGACACAACATATTGTTAACGGAAACTAAAAGTATTGTTAAAAAATTTACCAGTTTTTGATACAGCTATTTCTGGTATTTGTAGTCGATACAAACCCATACATGTTTCCTAAATGACAAAAAGGTCCATCAGCAGGAAATTACATAAACATACATTATGCAAATAACAGAAGACTTTTACTTCAGTCTTTACTAATAATAAATCTGGAATTTGAATAACTATGCATCACACATTCAACTGACAATAAAATACATTTCAGTACGTATTTAAATAAATTAAAATGTAAGTAAATAAAATTTGATAAATAGAATAGTGAGCTAAACAACAATTTAAAGAATTTTTTTATCCCATTTTTAATTTATGCTCTGCATTTTAAATACACTGGCTTTCAAAAGTTGAGCATGCAATGCAAATTAGCAATTTTCAAAAGCATTTGAATTCGAGTCTCTGGAAATCAGTGTGGATGCAGATGGCAATATGCAAATATTGTTATAGCAAATCTCGATTGACTGTCCAAACATATGTTAGACTGCCATTAAAGACGCCAGCATTTTGAAGGGCATTAGAAGGTTTATTTAATTGTCAATACAAAGTGTTTATACCTTTTGAAGATTACACATGATATTTGTGCTACCTGAAAGAAGATTAATGGCAGATAGTTGGTGCTGGATTGTTGTCTGGCACATTAAAAAAGAAAAGTTTATCAAAAATGTTACTCTTTTCTTTTGTGTTGAATATTCAGTAATTTCTTGAATGTGGACACAATTGTTCAAAGACTGCTTTCTTGTCAACTAAGGGTTACTACTCCTTTCGACAATCCATATATTGCTACAACAGCCAAGAGAAATCAACAAGCCACTTCCACAACTGTTACATAAACAGCTGCAGTGCTATTTGGTAAGACAGTATCTGCCAGTACTGTGTACTGAAGGCTTCACATGAAGGGAATGTACACCCACGTACCAACTGTTTGTGCTCCACTTATTCCCCCTTTTTTTTTTTTTGACAGAAGGTTTTTTGACAGAAGGGCAAGATTTATGATACCTATGAGGTTCGGATGAAGCCCTACACCCCATTGTGAGAATTTACACTGCAGCAGTTGGTCCTGATTTCCTCTCTATGGATGATAATTCTGTCCTCATTCAGCTAACATCGTTAATGAGTACCTGGAAAGTGAGGGCATTCCTTGTATGGAATAGCCACCATATTCTCTCAACATTAAGTCCACTGAAAATCTTGAGGGTGCCCTCCCATTTACCTTCTCCAGCTGGTCTCAGCCAACTAGATACTGCCTTACTAGAGAAATGACCACTGCTTTAGTCTGCTACTATAAAATAGGCACTTGAAGGCTGTTACCATTCCCCCCCCCAATTTCAGATCATAACTTGTGACGTCATTACCACATAGCATTTATCTTGCCACAGCATTTGAGACTAGTTTAATTCAGCCTTCATTCATGTACTTTCCATGAAATGAAACCCACTAAATGAAAATTAAATAAGGCAAAAATCTAAGCAACCCACCCTTTTTTCACCATGGTTACCGATTAGATCAGATGGCCGATAATAAAAGTTCTTATTTTAAAGTAACAGACTATAGCATCTGCGATGGTTTATCACATTTTAATGAATGCATGGGCAATCTCTGTAAAGTTTTAATGTTAAATGACTTGAGAATGTATTAAATCTGTATAACATTAATAAACAATCCATTTGTATACATAGACATTACATACATACAATACTTTACAAAATTACATATTCTTCCTTTTTTGCAAACTGGACACTAGATGCCATTGTGATGTGGAACAGCTGTTTTCTTCCTGTGGTTAATCTTTTTTTTTTTTTTCCTTCCTTTTTCTTTTTAATGATCTAAGATGTGAATTATTACATGATGAGTGAATGTCTCTAAAATTCCGAGTAAAATAATGTATCAAAGCCTCTTCAACTAACTGCTATTTTAGATAAGTTCAGAAGATTCAAGAGCCATGTAAGAAGCATTTTCTATTTATAGTTTGATTTAATTTATTGTATTGAATAGATATCATCCTTTAAATTCGTTAATATGAAAAAATATATATATATAAAGAGTATTTAACTAGTGACATGCAAATAATTGGTATTCATTTGGATGATTCATTGCAACTGAGAGTAGTTTCTTCAATCAGGAAATTTGTCAATATCGCATTTCCCCCCTCCCTATTTTGTGATATTTGATTGCTTCTCAAATTTTTTTTCAAGAAAAAGAACAGTATTTTGATACATAGTTTAAAGAAATTCACATCACTCATTCTGTAGGACACCATAATATTTAATAGTCATGCTAAATTGCTCATACAAAAACAATATATACATGCACTTGGCAATAAACTTAAATTAAAGGATTTTGAATCTTAGATTTTAGCTGTTGTAAAAGCAAATCATCATAACACAAGCCATCATAAGCTGAGAACTACTTGTATCTCTAGTAATGAATCTATAAAAATACACAAAAGCAAAAATCACTAAAAATGAATTAATGCTGCTCTTCTTAGTTTCAAGATTCTAACACTATTACAATTCTTTATAGAAAAAAAGACAGGTACACTAATTAATATATTGCTTTTAAGCATTTTTCATCTATGTTCTTGTTTATGGAATGTGAAACTGCAAATTACACTTTTACTCATTACTTGTACACTTAAAGTAAAGACATTAACTTACCAATGTAACACGATTTTTTACAACATCTCTTACACTTTTCACAGGACCAACATGAAAAAATAACATTTCATCATATAATACTGGTTTACTAAATGTTTCCTCTGTGATCATAGGAACAGGAGATAATACTTTGTTCTGAAATGAAAAATATTTTATAAATCTAATTCGACCAGGGTTCATAGCCACATTTTAGTTAAAAGAATAAGCACCTATAAGAACTTTTCAAGCACATTTTAAGAAAAAAAAAAGTAAGCACCTGTCTAATTACATTATACACAACTGCATAACCTTAAAAGAAAAATTAGACTTGCAATTTAAAATATGAGCAATGCAGTATTTATTAAGAGAATGAGCATTACCTCAACCATGGAAAACAACTTTTTTTTTTTTTTTTTAATTTTAAATGACAGTTCAATTTACAGAATTAGTTTACAATGAGAGAAAAAAAAACTATGCAGAACTAAACTATATTACAAGGTTTAATGATGAAATTTCAGTTCAAAATATAGAAAATAAATAATAATAAGCCATATTAATTGTATTTGCTTGGCACCTAATAATAAATACAATTTATTTTTCCACTCATATTAATATTTAAATAATTCAAATCAAAATTCTGAACATTTTCTAAATTTTCATTGCATAACAGTTTTCCCTTAACATATATTCCAAGCAAAGTAATTTAAGTAAAAAAGAGGAACATTTCTGAAATCAGGAGAAGGGAAATTGCTTCATGCAGTCATCCTTAAACAGTAAAAGCTTAACTAACCTGCATACTCGGAAATTGCCGAATATTCCGTATAGTCGAGCGTAACTGGAAAAAGAGGAGGAGGGGGGGGAGATTGTAGCCGTTCTTTAGATTTCTCGGCTAAATAAATGATTTTGACATTTCGATATGTGCATCATATAAAAATAGACCAACGGAACTGAGAAATATTCTGCTTAGAAAGCACAGTAAAACTCTTTTAAGTGTTCATAAATAAATCTCAGACTGAACATCAAAATTAATTATCGCTGCAAAATATCGCATACATTATTGCGCAATACGTGCGGCGTAATTCTTCCATATGTGATATTACGCAATCGGAATTAACAGCAGCCGGTATTCGGAGAATAAAGAACTAAATAAAGGAAAAGAAAGAGACTTACTAATCTGGGGTGCTTTTGATTCTAATTTTGAACAGACTGCGTTAAATTTCCGGAATAGAATCATTCTTCACTTGGGTTGGGTAGACCGCAAAACTTTTAGTCCTATTCAATCCAGATTGGACAGTGACAAGAAAAAAAAAAAAAAAGTCCGCTGCTTCAATATTAGAGATTTTGCAGAGAAAGGGGAGAACCTCCCAACCTCCATACTGTATAATGTATTGGGGGAAAAAATTATTCTGACTATTCGATTACTTTACTTATTTAAGCCATTCCGAATATTATTCCTTAGAAAGCTAATCTGTGTAAAAATACACCAATTTAAGAAAGGGGGAAAAGCTATTTCCGGGAGTATGATTCACCATCTGACGTTCCATATAAGGAAGAAAAGTTGTTTATTTAGTTTCGGCTTTGGTACGGGAGGAAAAATGCGCGTTCATTAAAAAAAGCACTAAAAGCAAAAAATAAGCACTAAAAAAAAAAAAAAAAAAAAAATGAGGGCTTTAAAGAAAAAGTAAGCACCTATAAGGGCCTTTATATTTTATTTTCAAATATAAGGACTTATAAGCACTTGTAAGGACGGCTACGAACCCTGTTGACAGTATTTAACATTTTAAAAAATTGATATATGAAAGGACAAACAAAAATCTAGAGAACTAAACTATTTATAAAAATAATTAACCTTCAGTTTAAATTATAATGTCTCTAGCACTAATGCAGAAATTTATTGTGGAAAAAATGTCAGCAATTATTTCCACAAATTTTGGCAATTTTCTGAGTCTTAGTGAATATAAAATTTTTTTGTAAATATCAAATATATCTATAAATGTCAAGTTACTTCCCAATATTCTTTAATTTTTATTTTAATTATTAGATTATTTTTACATTTAAATAACTTTAATACTGTTCTGATGGAACTTTCATGTTTTGAAAAATATACTGTCAAATAGTCAAACACCAGATTTTAAAAGGAAACTCTGAACTACGCCTCAGTTTTGCTTTATTTCCGAAATAAAAAAATTTAAAAAGTCTGATGCGATCACCACATGACTTCCTAGTATGGCCTATTAAATTATATGCATTTTTGCTGCATTTTGTCTATATCCTCTTTTTTTTTTCGAATTTCATTAGAAATATATTTTTTAATCGATTAATTCAGTTCTCACTTCGCGGTAAGGTAAAAAATACATAAAACCTCAAAACATCTACATTAAAAATTGAAAAATACAGAAAAACATAAAACACCAAATACAGTTAAAATGATAAAACATCACAGCATAAGAAAATTTGGTGTTAGCAAAATTCAAACCAGAAGTATTTGCAACCCCTCCCCCTGAAAAATGGAAAAACAATGTTGAAAGAATGGAATGAAAATGGAAATGAAAACTTTAAAAAAAAATTACAAGACAGTTGGTTTAGCTACTGTGAATGTAATGTACAAGAAATGTATAGCCAAACTGAAAATGTACTATAGATAGAACTGCAAATATATGCTACAAATGTTAAAATTTGTGCAAAATAGGAAAAAGCCATGAAAAACAAAATTTGCGTTGAAAAATGTAAAATTAAAAGAGTATTTAAAAGTAAAAAAATCACTTACTAGAACTTTATCAATGAAAAATGGAAGGCTGAAAGTATCTTCTTTCTTAATAGCAGCTTGGTACAGTTTGCGTATGCTTTTTTCAATTTAAGTCAATTTATAAATATTATTGTGTCCACATCAAATGCATAATTTTATAAATATATTTTCAAAACTTAGTTTAGCTTATAAGTAACAGTGACAACATTACCTTACTTTTATTTAAAATGTCTTCTTGTAACTCATAACATATGGTGATAAAAATGTTATATCCAATCATATTATGGTTTAGTGTTTGCCAATGAAAAATAAGTCTAAATTTAAAATATTGAACAACTTCCTTATGTAAAATACAATAAATTAAAGATTAAAGATGTTCCTCAAATAATTTTAGATCTTACTTCATCACCAAACTTTGTAGACGTTGCACTTGGAGGCCTAGTGGATGCAATAAAGCTTTCTCTCTTAGGAGTAGTATAACATATAGATGGAAAAGACACTGAAAATGATGAAACATCATTTGATGGAACAAAGATATCTGCCACATGAACTTTAGCAACCTATAATTTAAACATGGAAAAAGAAGAAATATCAATAAATTAAAAATATTCACACACTAGAAACTGACATTCAAGCAGAACAGCAAATACAGCTTTTACTTTTTCTTAGCAGAATAATGAAAGAAATATATTAAATATACAATACTAATTGCTAATTATTTATCACAATTATTAAAAGCACATAATTATTCTTTCATTCAAATAATGCAAATTAAAATTCTAAATATTCACCTTTTTCATATTTTTGATCAAAATAATACTTTTTGAATATATTTTTCTGACACTAAAAATTAGCGAATTATTGAATTTTATGAGTCTTTAGTTACTTCCTTATTATTACAGTCCTTTTCTAAAATGGCAAGTTGGTAGATTATCATCACGTTCGTGTTTATTTCTCACATACATTTTATAGCTCCCATCTTTCCCTTAATGCTATTAATATGACATCAGAAGATATTTCTCATTCTAAAGACTTTTGCAACATGAATTCTGCAAGGTAAGATTCGTGAAAATGGCGAGCTATGAATTGTTGAAATTTTTCCATGCCACTTAGCTGAATGCCACAGTCTTTCAATATTTGGTATATTAGTAGCTATTGTTTGATTAATGAAATGAAATTTATAGTAAAAGGTTTACCTGTTTCTTTCAGTTCCTCATAAAACTGATCCAGCCAATAACTGCACTTTGAAACAGCCCGAGTTGCTTCTACCTCCACTTAATTTTGATTAGTTCCTTCAGTAAATAAATCACTGCACTATTACAAATAGTATTCTGAAAACCACTGAGTTGTCAAAACATATGCTTTTCCTTCACTTACAAGTTTTCACATTGCACCTCTAAATACTTTCACTAATATGTAGTTTTATTTATTGCCATTTTCACATATTCAAACATGAGATAAAATGTATCTCTCTTAGAAGAAAACTGTAGCAGTTTTCGCTCTCAGTCTTGGTAAATCAAAACATTTTTAGCAGCATTTTGAAAAAAAAAAGAGAATACATTGACATGTAGAACATTCAGAATTCTAATCCTGGCAAGAAAATTATCAGTGACTATGGAATCATTACAATTTACATGAAAAAAGAGGAAATCATTAATATCATGTGGTTTACTTTGGATCACATCAATAACATGTGGTTTACTTTGGAGCTTTTCTCATTATGAGCAAACTATAAATGATTGTTGTAAGGAAAGTCAGTCATTTGGATATAGTTTGTAATGGCAATTTATCAATAATCTTGCTGCCATTTATAAAATAGAGGCCATAATAATAAGGAAATACTGGTTTATTATTCCTAAAAGTTAAAAAAATTACTAAAACATAAGACAAGCATGTATATAAAATATAAAAGATATCAGATATGAATTATTAGATACATTTACAATATATGTTATATAATATATCTACACATACAAAAGCACAATGTAATATAAATATACAAAGGGAAGTCATACATCCAGTACCTAAAGTGTGAAAATAAAAAAATATAGAAACCTTTTGAGGAGAGGTTTTAAGCATTTTACTATTACGTTCAATTTAAGACTAAACCTGAAATTATTATTACCTTAATCAGTCCAGTATATAATGATATAGTGCAATTAGTATCAACAGTAATAATAAGGTTCAAATCAGGAAGTGACTCTGCATCCAAAGCTGGAATACAACTTGAGGTTCCAAATATCCATCGATTGGTATCATTACTTTCTTCAAATTTAACCAACCTACAGAATATACATGATATAAGACTATTAAAACATAAATAACTACATACATTCAAATTATAAGTATAATGTTACTAAGATCTGGAAATTGCTGATCAGCTTAAAATCATTCTCATACAGATATTTTACTCAAAAATTTTTTACCCAAGTTCTCTTCACATAAAAAGTGTGATAATCTACCTGCTAAACAATGCAGTAGTTAAGTCAGAAGGTTGTATTCCTATTTTTTCAAGTACTTTGCAGTTAAGGAACTGTTTTAGAACTAGACAGAGAACTAACCTTTTTAAAATATAGTAGCAGATGATAAAAACACTGATAAATTTATGTCTGCATTGTAAATACTTCTGATGTTATTATATGATAAAAATTTAAGGCTGATAATAGATATTATACAGTTTTTAGTTTTTGTATCAAGAAATATTATATCTGAACATCAGCATACAGTTCAGTCTAAAGAGATTTTGATTGGTATTAGCACAGACAACTTTGTTTGATTTAAGTCTAATTTCATTAATGCTCAATAAAATAAATCAGTTTAAAGGGAAATTTTAAAACAAATTAGCAATCGCTATCTTGAAAATTAAAGTTTTAAAACAGATAAGTGTCTATCTATAAAATTAAAATTTTTTCTAATGAATTCTTAATTCAAATTATTACAGTTTGCATAAATTAAAATTCATGAATTTAATTTTTATTAAATTGGCTTAACTTCAAAATAACTGCTGTACTCTAATCAATATTAAAAAATTTTCTGAAGCACAAAGATATAAATAATTTTGGGTAAAAATATTCATATTGATTATTTTTCTATAAGCATTTTACCTGGTGATATTTAATTCTCTCTGAAAACCTTGAAACACAGTATTTGTTTCTGAAATTAAATAATGGTGCTAATAATAAATTTTAAAGTATTATTTTCAAAATTTAAAATCTTTCCAAAGTGTTTTGCTTTGCATAAAACACAATTAACATGTTTAAAAAGCATTTTAATCAATGTTATATAAATTTTGAACTGTAAACATTTTGAAATACCTAATTAAATAGATATTCAATAATTCCCTTTCTTTTTAATTCTCACAAAACAGATGTCACTGAACTATGCATATGCTCATTATTATGACAAAGATTCTTACTGTATGAATAATTAAAAACACATTTAACACAGCAGGGATTTAAATATTCCTTAAATAAGAAATGATTTTTCTCATACAACTTAATCTTGGTTAAAAAATACATTATACTCTAAAAATGTGTTATTTTTACAGTAAAGAAAGCAGAAAACTGATTATACTAATATACCATTCTAAGCACCAATACTTATATTGTATTATGCTTTAAAACCATATGTTATAACTGTTGGAACTAATAAATACGTAAATTCTCTATTAAGCATTTTTGATGCAGATCATAGTATAATTAGAATCCACTGTAAAAAGTAATAATGCAGAGGCAAATCAATCAAATCTTAAGTAACAAGACTACATATAAAATTAGCTATAAAATAAATTGAAATATCATTTTTACATATTTCCAATAAAACTGAATAATACAATTATTTAAAATAAAATAACTTACTGTAAGACAAATTGCTCTTTAAAGAAGTAACACAGGAAATTATGTCCTGTCATATCCACAGACAGAAATGCTTTTGATGCTTTTGTAGTATGTCCTGCACTGCACAAATAACATTAAAAATTATCATTTACTTATATACAGCAAATTAAAAGTTAAATATTGCAGTTTGAAAAAGAAATGTAACATGAAAAAAATAACATTTAAAAACTTCTTCACTAATGTTTAATTTTATCAATGATAAATTCTTTATATGAGGAAATTACAAGACCTTAATGCTTGCTCTTAAGATTTCTGTGAATACTGTTATACACAAATCATACATAATCAATTAAATTTTATTTAAAACTTATCAAAATAAAGTAGTAAAATATCCTTAAAAACATAATCTGGTATATGATACTATGTTAATTCCTTGCAAATGAGTAGTTATTAGCATCCTCAGAATAAAAAAATTACACTTGTTCATGCATTGCACAGAATAGCAGCTTTGTAACCCAGTACAGATTAAAAGCATCCTTTCTCTAATACACCTATTTGTTTACTTTCATACTTCTCTTTGATTGCTTTCATAAAATTAACACTTTACCGACCACTAGCGGTTCAACAGCATACGCACGTCCAACCGGCCGCTCAACCACAGATTCTTCGTGTTCTAAATAATTGTCAGGACAATCTGATAAATCGTCTAAATAAAACTCTCCAGTACCATTTTTTTTCATTCATCGTGAACGGTAATTTTTTTTTTTTTTTTAAACAGTGTGAAAATGTGGGAGTTTACGAAACAACGCACTTAACGCAAGTGAGCAATGTACCTCAATACTAATAATAAAATGCAGATGATATAGCAAATGGCAATTGTTTATCGCCATGGCTACCGATTGATAGGCTTTTTTAAGTAGCCCCGAGAAAAAAGCGATTAATAGGCTATCGGTCGATAGACGTTGGCGAAAAAAGCCAATTAATATACGATCGGTCGGTAGACACTGGTGATGAAAAGCCGATTAATAGGCAACCGGTCAGTAAAGTGTTAATATTACATTTCTTCTACATTTGCTTTCAGAAATTAATGTGCAGTACAAAAGCAAAAAAAATAAATAAAATCTTCAAAATATCACAGCATGTTGGATGATGCATTATGCAAATTTTAAATTCTTACACTTCTCTCCATAAACAGAAATATGTGAACTTGAGTAAAAAAACACATCCATATTCCACCCAGTTTGCTACTAATATTCTTCTTTAATGATATTTTTAGGCAATTCCTATGGCACATAATATTTTTAAAAATCTACAAGAAAATTTATCTCATCTTATTTATCTGATTCTACATAAAAACTACTACATTACATGACAAAAATTATCCAGACATCTTGATATATTAGCAGTTCTTTTGAAACTAAATCAGAAATTAATATGTTGGATATATACAGAGTTAATAATTCATCAATGGCATGCGTCCATTTTTTCCCTATAATTACAGCTGCCAATCTATCAGGAAGCTTATTTACAAATTTTTATAATACTGTAATTGTAATAATGTCATTCATGCAAAAGATCAGTGGTGAATTCTACCATTAAAATGGGATGGTATATCCTGGTTCACAGCCAATATTCTCATTCATCCAATGAGTACTTCATAGGGCTGAAGTCCAACATCTCAACAAATTGGTTATGTACAGCATAGCATCTCTGGACAGGAGCATGATCATCATGAAACAGAATCATACCATATGCGAGACAGTGCAAGCCAAATGTGAGCAGCACAGAATTGTTTAAAATATTAAGATCTGTATTCGTAGTTTTGTCTCATAAGAATCCAGTGGGTAGGTTTTAAAATGCAAGAAACTGCTCTAAACTTTACTTTGAGTGTTTTGAAGTTGGATAAATACCATTCTTCTGTCATTCTTCATACATTCATTTGATTGCAAGATACTGTAGCAAAACTCCCTCCATTATTTTGCCTTGTTCAAGGTTCCTATGTTTCTAAATTTTAACCGATGAAAGCAATAATTGGTACTGATCTCAGCAAACTGCCAGTGTACCAGTGTTACATCCAGAAACATCTTGGATACAATGTGAATGTTTTCTGTTAATTCAACGTGATTCTGCTTACAAATTTCTTCAGAACTCTCCAATCTTTATATGACAGACAGCATATTTGACCAAAGCACAGTTGCATAGTATGGTTCTTGCTCATTTCCCCTCAGTACAACATGGTAAAATGTAGAATTTATAATATTGCAGAAATTTTATTTACAAATTTTTCATATTGGTAACCACTAATGATTCACCATAATTTAGTTCTGATTTTCCTCCAATTTTGCATTTTTCACTTTGAAAAACCACATAGTGAGCTTGACAGTCTCCTTTAAAAGTCAAACTGAGCTCATACTGAGATATAAATGGAAAATGTGTTACTTCCTAGAGTGCCAAGATATTTTTGAAAATATAGTGCATTACCTGATAAACTGCAGTTGCCAAACTCTTCACCATTTCTCTTACTTTATAAATTTAACATTTTAAAAATAACCTGTTGAAATATGTTATTTTTCCAGTATCAGTCCAAAATTATCAAAACTTCAACACCTTATTTAAATACATTCTTTTTTGGAGAAAAAAGCACCCTTCAAAAATAATCCATTCATCTTCAAAATTTGTATGCAAGTTCCTTCATACTACATATCTAAATGATAACATCTTTAAGGCCAATGAGTGTTAACTTCGGTCATAGCATGTGTTTCTACTGCACAACTAACATCACAAAAAAAAAAAAAGATAAGCATTGCAAATAGTTATCTTTTCTTGTTGCTGCTACTGCAGTTCCCTGGAGACACAATCAATAATACCTTTATGATAATGTCAAAGACTTTCTTAACAACTGGAAGACTTCATACATGATTACAGAGTAGGAATGCATGAAATGGGCTGGCCATACCGAGCAACAAGACACATCTGCACCATATGCAAAAGTGCTTGCAACAATGATTGCTGCAAGGTACTCTTCAAGGAATCAAGGCTGTGAAAAGAAAAGGTGCATGAATGCAAAACAAGATCGGATGATTGTGCAACCAGCCAAAACTGCCCTAATGTCATCATTGTCCACTATCCAATGTGCTACAGCTTTTTTCATACCATCCATGGAACCTTCCATCATCTCACGGCCAAGATCGGGTTGTGCTCACAATGGTCTTTAAGACAACTGCCTTTGGAATGGTGTTATAGCCAATGATGATGGCTGCCAGCCGATTAGCATCACATTATGTTCAGCAATGAATAATGCTTCAATTTTGGAGAGATGACCATCGGGTCTAAGTAAGAGGAGCCAGGCCAGTGATTCCAATCAGCCTTTGTTGTGCAAAGGCACACAGCCACCGGTGTGATAGTGTGGGTTGCTATCTTTTATGATAGCAGGTCGACCCTAAATCATCACATATACAACTTTAACAGCTCAACAATATGTTGATGATATCCTGTGGTAATTTGCATTACCCTTTATGGCACAAAATCTTGGAGCCATTTTCCAACAGGATAATGCTAGAGCCCATACAGCTTGCATATCTCTAGACTGTCTTTAGGCTGCTGATACTCTTCCTTGGCCAGCAAGATCACCAGATCTTTCGTCAATCAAACATGCATCAGATATGATAGACTGCCATATTCAGGCACCCCAAAATGTTGCAGTTCTGGAGCAACAACTGGGGAATGCCTGGAGATTGTAGGATGAGATTAAAAATCTTTATCATTCCTTACCTCAATCTTTACATGCAAGCATCACTGCCAGGGAGATTTTCACCAGTTACTGATTTGAATATTCCATTTGATAGGTTCTATAACCTTGAACTTTCAAAAATTTCATTATCTGAATATTGAGCTTTATTTTTAAAAAAAAATCACTTTCTTTATGGTCCCCTTCCCCCCATATGAACGTATAACTGTTTAAAAGTTAGAGATCTTAATATCTAAAATGAACAGATTAAAATTTTTTAAACAATAGTTGCTTTAATAGAACACACGACCTAATTAAACAAGTAATTACATAGCCCATTAATTATTTACCTGTGACTTTCAGACCATTCATGATCAAAACAAATGTCAGGAGCTAGTGGTTCCATAAATTTACAAGTATTATTATTTGTCATAGGAGAAAGTGGGCTTCTATGACTTATGGCACTAAGTGGTGTGAAATTCTGAGAATGAGAGGCACTACTGTTGCATGATGGGGGATGGGAACGGCTAGAAAAAAATTTAAGATTAAACAAAATTTGGATATTTTTGTTGATGTACATTACAACACATTTAATATCATTGAAATATCATTTAAAGCAGAGACCAAAAAGTAATAAGATTAGAAAATGATATTTAAAAAAGAAAAAAAAACTATTTACTATGCTGAAAAATCTGTCAAAAATTACATATTTATTGATTTCATTATTCTGTTGTTTTTCAGATGAAAAGTATTCTTTTTTAATGAAAAATTTTAATCAGTACCAAATTTTGAATCTTTAACAAATATGACTTGCTTCACCTTTCTCAACACCCTTCCAAAAATTATTCTGATAAAATCCCATATTATTATATTATTCACATAAATTATTCCTAATTAATTATTTAAAAAAGTTACTATTATAAATGAATGATATGTTTTTAGGTAGACACCCTATTTATTCTATAAAGTAAAATAAAATCCATTTCAAAATGTAAGTAAAAGAGCTCTTGTATATTTAAGATACTTTGAGCTATCCGAATTAGTATATACTGGATCCACACAAAGAACCACAGCAATTAACATGAAAAACAAGTGAAGGATGTGAATATTCTAATCACAAATATTAAACATGTTCTAATATCACATCATCAACCTAAAGATGCTGAGGGGGGGGAAAAAAAAGAGCTTAAATAAATGAAGCATGGCAGTCAACAAGAAAGAACAAATGGAAGTTGTAAATAATCACAAATAGCAAACATTTTGTAGCATCCCAGCATCAAAATAAATTGAATAAAATTAAGATATTGAAAAAACAAAAACAAATGGTATCCACAAATACAGCAATAAAGCTAGACAGACACATTCAATGAGTTACAGGGGAAAACAAAAACAAAAACAAAAACAAAAGATTTTATTATAAAAATAATAAGAAGATTGTGGCTGAAGATGAATTTTTCCAATTATTGAAAATATAGACAGCTGAACTTGATTCAGATATTTTCAGAAAATAATAATACTTGGAACTTTCAAAATTTGGATACACATACACAACATACACTGGCTTCCAAAAGTTATGCATGTAATGGTAAAATCAAAAAAATGGAAAAGTAAAACTTTGATTAATACCAAATTGCACATGATGATAGCAAATGTGTATATTTATGAAAAAAAAAACACATATTATGGACAAAGATGAAAATAATGTTTAATTTTCATGAATTATATGATGACATTATATTCGAGTCATTGAAAAATTAATGTTTAAAGCTAAAAAATGAAATTGACATTAATAAGGTATGTGACATTCATATAAACTTTACAACATTTACTCCAATGAAGTGATCACAATCGCAGATTGTGCAACTCAAGCTAATAGACAAAAGACAGTTTCAAACTGTCTAAGACAGCCTGGAGAAGATAAACATGCAGAGATAATATGTCTGAGGACATCCTAAAGATTTTCAATGGCATTAAGGGAATACAATGGCCCCAAGAATATGATGTCATACAAGAAATACTCTAAAGGCACTCATGAAGATAAGCATTATTATCCAAAAGGATAAAATCATTACCAATTGCTCCATTGTAGGAACTCAAAACAGGATCTACAATTCCATCCCAAAATATACAGCTGTCACAGAAACATCTTTAAGGATGTGCAGCAAGGTGCAACACCTTATTGAAATTCCACCCCACACCTTTATGTTCGCATTTGTGAATGCATGATGTGTGATGAGTTCTGGGCCTGATTCCACATGCTTTGTTATCTCGAAAGTCTTACACAATTATCACCTAGATTCCAGGACAAATCTGGACTTCTCTGTAAACAAGACATAGCATTAATCTGAGAGAGTCCAACTGAGATGTTATGATACCACTTTAATCTTGCCTCTTTGGTTCATGGTTAGTGGAACATAAACACTTAGTAGTAAGGAGTACTATCCCTTCATGAGAAGTTTTCAGCTCACAGTACTGGCAGATATTGTCTTACAAGTGACACTGCAATCATAGATGTAATAGTTATGGAGATCTCCCATCAAATCCACTAAACTGCTATAGCAATATACTGACCTTAAAAAGGAATGGTAACCCTTGGCCGTGTGGGCAGAGGTCTCCAAACAACTGGCTGACTTGTTTGGAATTGTTTCCAAATTCAATAACTTATTGAATGATCAATGTCAGAGGTGTTTATGGGACCCCAAAAAGTCCCCTGAAACTTTTACGGACTTATTACTGACATTTTGGAGTTTTGAGAAGGGGGGGAGAGAAATGAAAAATTACAATTATGAAGTATTGAATGACCTAATCATAAAAGTTCAATGAATTACTTTTTTTGCAAAATTAATAACCATAAATTTTCAAACATATAAACTACTACATTTTATGTAAATATTTTAAATTACCTGAATTAATTCTTTAAAAAAAAATTATCTAATTTCTGCTGCTTTTTTTTATTTTCTAATGTTTGTGGCCTTGTCTTTCTTTTGTGGTGAACTTCATAATTGCAGGAAGGTTGACTTTTATTTTCCTCATTTACAGTTGAAGAAATTTCCCCGAGAACTGCACATGCAGAGGTAGAAGCAGTTTGTTTTTCTGCTAATGTAGAAGGTTTTTCAGAGACTTTTATAGCTGACTCATCTGAAATAAATGTTTTTAAGTCCTCTTGATATGTTCTCCCACTTCTGCTCATATTCAGTAAGATATCTTTGTGAATTGGATCAGTCATTGGATTTTTTGAGCCATATTTTTCACATGAGGTTTCTTTAGAAGCCATTAAATCATATTTAATAGTCTGCACTGCATCTAGGGAATCAATCTTAAGAGAGGTTCTATAGTCAGTGACAAGTGTATCCGTTAAGTTGAATGCACTTTCCACTAATGGGCCATGGAAGCAGCTAAGGCAGGCTTTGACCAATTTAGCCAATGTAGGATACTTATAATCATTTGTGAAATCATCTTTTAAATTAAAAACTTTAGACCATTATTTATCAATTGTACACTTGACTTGATTTCCACTTTCATCAGATGTGTAGAGCATTTCTTTGGTGATATCAATATCACTCTGGTATAACCTTATTTCAGCTTCTACTTTTGACTTTTCATTATCACTAAAAATATGGGACATAAAAGATGATAATTTTTTAAAAGCTAATATTGTACTGGTTTTACCTCTTAGCTCTGGATCTAATGCTGTAAAAGTAATTAGATATGAATTTTTAAGGGGTAATTTCTGTTTCATATGCTGTGCTGTATTAGTATAAGCTTTCATCAGAGAAATTTGGAATTCTTTTGCTATTGGATGATTTTTTGATAATTTCTTCAGGAGAGTGGAAGCTTCTGCACCAGTAAATATTACTTTGCTAGGTAGATGGAATTCTGGATTTGTGACATCAACCTTTAATAAATCATTATAAGATGTGCACTCTATATTTTCTGGCTGCATAAAAAAAAAGAGAAAAATTTTGCCATCAATTTATAAATACTGGAATGTATTAAATGAAGCATTGGTTTTTTTTGTTTCAAATAATTTAATATATGTGTTAAACTCTGGTAATACTGCTGAATATAATGCCATATGCAATAAAGTTTTGTTTTGCATAACAAATAACCCATTTAGTATTCTTTTTTTCCAAGCTAAAGCATCCTTTGTGAGTTGTTGGGAATGCAAGCAAGAATACACCCCTTCAACAATTTTTTAACACAATATGCTTGTCCAATTTAAATACAATATGCTTGTCCAGCAACATTTATTTTCTTGCACCATGTGCCGATGGTATCCCCATTACCATCTTTCCGTTCAATCCAATTCCACCTAAATGCATTCCGGACACCTTCTTCTAATTGTATAATATCACTATTTATATCGAGAAATTTCATAGTGAAATTCTCTTGCGTACATAAATAAAAAAATATTTCAATAAACGAAACGAAAAATTTACACGTGCATCAATAAATGAAATGAAAATTTTACACAGCGGAGAAAAAAAATTTGAGAAGCGATCAATGACAAATAGCTAATACGGCGAAAAATCCCCCTTCTCTAGTTATTGGCGCCATGCCAGGAGAGATAAGACCTCTGAACCTAGAGTCACGTGATCGCACATCTGGTCGAACGAAGTCTCTCCCTGTATTTTCTGCCGCGCCTACTTGCCGAAAAGAATCCAGAAGAGAATGTCCGAGAACCGGGGGAATGAATCATAACTCGCAATAAGGAAAGAACAAAAAAGAAGTTTTTTCCCCCTTTTCACGCATTATCACTGCCTTTGGAGAAAGAAAGGAAAAGTTTTCACCACACACACTGACTTTGCATTTTCTGCTTTCAAAGCAAACAAAATTACCCAGATCAAAATAAATAATTCATTATTATTCCTACTTCCTTTTGAACGACGATCCCCGGAATTTCCGGGTATTGAAGTTTAAAATCCCCGGAATTCCGGGGTTTCTCTGAAGCACAAACACCCCTGCAATGTCAAAGAAAAGAGCAACATCTTTGATTCAACTATTCTGCTTCAATACATCCAGCAGCATGCCAGTGCTCAGTATCTGTTATTCCTCTTCCATCAGCCACAAAAACAGAAATATGATAAAAAAATTATCCTAAAAAGGTTATAAATACTTTGTATTAGCATGCAAATGAACCTAATTAAACCCTTCAGAATGGTGATATCTTCAATGACTGCCTAATAAGCATATGTTCGGACAGTCAATTGCAATTGATTGTAACATATAATATTCCTGCAATTTGCAGCTATAGCAATTTTCAGCCACTCAAATTCAGCTACACTTTGAAAAATTACTAATTTGCATTGAATGCTTAACTTCTGGAAGTTTGTGTACTTACGAATATAGTCTAATCCAAAAACTATTCTGAAACTGTTTCATGCAGAATCAGAATTGTCATGAAATAAACAAAATTGGTTTTGAAAACTTTGAACAATTACTTCTGAGCAACTTTTATAACCTAAACCTTATCTGGCACTTATCTGCACCCCTCTGAAAATTCAACAACTCAAACTAATAGACAAAAGGCAACAGTCAATTTGAAAATGGTTGGATACTAAGAATTCCATAAAAGAGTAATGAATCAACAAACAACAAAAATAAAAGGAAATATCCATAATAAAACACTATCTTTTTCAGAAAATCCTTATGTATTGTTTTGGCACTGTTGTTTTACCCATCTACATAGCAATCTGTTTCCAATTAAAAAACATCAGAATATTTCACAAATTTGGCATTGCACACAAATTTAGATTTACAAAATTCAATCCTTTAAGAAGTGCAAGTTCACAGAATGTCAATTTTTGCATTCTCTACTGTTAAGCAAAATGCCATATTTCTGAAGAAATGTAACACTTTCTTTTTCATCAGCTGGCAAATTCAACAGTCTCATTATTGAATATTTGATTACTTACAAGAAAAAAAAAAATGTACTCAGTGCCAAACAAACACTAATCAGAAAAATTACCACTGTAACCAATCCTTTAATATAAACTGTTGGACTAATTGTAACAACAAGAGTGTCCTATGGTGAGTAGCCAGAGAAGGACCTCAGTAAAAGCCAAATAATTAACCTGATAGGCTGTATCAGACTCTTTCTCTGTAATTTTCTTAAAGTTAAGAGTAATGTCCATGTGTAACTTAAACCCTGTTAATAAATAATTGTTACACTATAAAGGACTCTTCTATGACCCTATCCAAAACCTATCCAATACCACCAAATTTGAAAGTGGAAATCAGCACTTGACAGCACACACGTGCATACCCAGATAACCACATAAATATATTTGGGCAATGTTAAACCGCCCATTTCGGTGACATAGTGCAGTGCCTTATAAATACTTTTCATGAGATTCGGATAATCAGAAAGAACACAATATTTTAGTTTTTAAACTTCACTGCTGAACATGGAAATATTCTGTATTTACTACAATTTTACTTTAAAATGAATGAATCATCTCTACATTTTAACTAAATATTTTTTAATTCTTTCACATTTCCAGCATTCTTTTCTTTTTTTTTTTTTTTTTTTTTTTTTTTTTTTTTTACTTTTTCAATGCAAGTGCATTTTTTATAGCTTTCCCAGCTGCAGTAACCAATGATATTTCTTTTCCATCTGACTGCAAAATATTGCATCAACTGTCACAATTGCTTCTGGTTATATAGAATGAAGTTGATTCACAGCTCCAGCATATATATGTGAGATATTCCGGCTGTAATCCTCCAAGCAAAATTGTAGGTAAAAGTCTCAGTGTAGATTTAAAAGCTTTCAAATACAATTAGATAGCTCTTAAAAGCTATTGAAGTCATTATGATTCAACAAAAATTTCAACATCCCATATCTACTGAAGCAATGAATACCTTCTACTAGAAATGAAATAGTATGAAGATAATGATTTCACATCCTTTAGAATCATGACCGAACATAAAATGCAGCAGAAACATTTGAAAAACTACTGTTTATTTACTCTGCTTTCAGAATGCATGATGTGAGCAAATTAAACTACATGATTAGATGCTTTAATGATAAATTCAGAGCAAAGCATTTCAGTTTTAAAAGCATATGTGTTCATTCTATGTTTTTGTTTTTGAATATGAGCATTATGAACTAAAAATATTAAAATAATATTAACACATCTCAGATCGGAAACAGTGATAGTCCAGAATAAAAAGAGCCAATGGTTCTGAACGTTTTTTTACCCAGTCACCTCTTGCACAATTGCTAGACAATATTAAAAAAAAAAAAAAAGAAGAAGAAGAAGAACCTTTAAAAACTCAAAAAATAGACATGCAGTTTTTTTATTTGGATTTTTCTAACATGTTTTTGTAAATTAAACAAGAAAAACTGTAAAAAATGTTAATAAACACCAAAACTTTAATAAAAGTAGTTTTTTTTTTTTTTTTTTTTTTTTAAATTCAGAAACTAAATACTTAACAGGTAAAAGTGCTGACCACATCCCCCCTGAAACAACGAAATTCCTCCATGGTGGAGAATCCCTGGAATAAGCAACCAAAGCAAAAGATTGTAATTTCAATTCCATGACCAATACTGTGTATATTTTGCAAATTAATGGAATGCTGTGTTTTATAACACAATATATTTTTTATAACTCTATCTAAATTTGAAAACACATTTACAAGATTCTGATAAAGATTTTATCATTCATTTATTAAATGCCAATCACTTATAAACTGGAATCTTTTATCTCTGTAGAAATGACAGATAAATTAGTTAATCCCTTATCTATAATAATATGTGTTTTCAAATCAATAACATTTGGAAAATACTAAGGTGGAAAGAGCCCAATGGTTTTCTCTGCACACTACACTTGACAAAAATACTGAAAATGACAGTCACCTACAGAGTGTCAAAATGTATATATTGTTTTCACATAGTTTTATTACATCAATAAACAGTATACAATTATAATATGGAAAATAAATGAAAGGTCTCATCTATGTGAATTGGTGACACTGAGTTTTTGGCCCTAGATGTGATCTGAAAATTAAATTCAAATTATAGAAACTGGAAATTAATTTCTAATATTAAAAAAAAAGTTAGAAATATATTAATAAAATTAACAACAAATTGAAAAGAACTATTAAAAAATCTCTTTATATACATATCTTATAAAATATATTATATAAAATCTCTTATTTAAATGAGATACTGTGCAGAAGACTTGGCAAAATTTTTGTCAGAATGAGGAAATTTAATGCCTTAAAATTATGACAACTAAGTAATTTTAGACTTATAATACATGCCATAATTTTGAAAATAAAAAACAAGATTAAAAGTTAACAATCATAAAAAGTAGATTCAGAGGTTGCTTCTTAATAACAGTTATTTAAAAGAAGAAAACCCTATTTTGAATATGCTTACAGCAATTTACATTATAAAGCCACATTGATTTATTAAAATAACAAAAAATGTCTAAGCTGGTATTGTAACTAAAAACCTTTCTTCATCTTCCTTTCTACCTAAAGATATTAATAAAAAGTAATATATTTACACCTAAACTTAACCAAAGACTTAAAATATTATCACATTAAAATATCAAGAAAAGACATGAAAATATGAAATCAGTGGCACACACATCCTGTTTGAAAGCAGTTAATCCTACTTGAAAATGTATTTTGATATCTACTTCAGAGAACACTATTTAATGATGAAATTCCAAATAAATTAGCATTTCTAAATAACAATTAATATTTTAGATAAACTGCTTAAAATAGCAGTTAGGTAGCATTTCATCATAATTTAAGTAGCCTATGTTACAAATCTATAAATCAAATATGCACTCAAATTCTTAAAGATATTAATTGAAAAACTCAAAATTATGATTGAAAACAATTGTACTACATCTAAATTTTAAATCAAAACTGCAGATTCTACTAAAACAATCTAATTATAATAAATTAGATAAATTTAATTGCAAATTATTTAAATTTACAGAATTTTTAATGGGTTTAATTTCTTCAACAGGTAACAAATAATCAGATTAATTATAATTGATCAGAATCAAATAAATTGGTCTGCTTTTTTATTTTTAAGAAAGAAAAGCACAGCATACTGCAAAGAAAAAATTGCGATATGTAATTTTTTGAAGGGAAAAATATAACAAAAAGGTAATAAACATAAAATAAAATACCTTGCTTAAAACCAGAAAAATTATATATGTTTCAAAAATATTAATATAAACAATGCTTATTAAATATTAATATTCCAGAGTATAAAGTTAACTAATTACCTCAATGTGGCCATATGAGTAAGACCAGAAGCAGATGGGCTCATAGAACGAGAACCTGCTGGTGAATTAACACAACTGGATGGGAAGCTCCGAAAGGGAGAATGAGTGCTATGCCCAGGAGTATGATGTGAAAGATTCAACTTAGAATGACTACTTTTAGATGAATACGATGAAGCTCTAGTAACAGGAGTATGAACAGGATTATTCTGTGAATCTATTTGAATTTTAGAACAAGCAAATTCAGCTTCCTATATTTGGGAAACAGAAAAATAATTTCAATACTTTAAAATTCATTCTATAAAAATAATAGTAAAAATTTAAAGTTACATTAGCATAACTTGATATTCGAAGTGTGCTTTATAAACTTCCACTATTCGTGTAAAATAATTCTTACTGATTTTTCACCTCCCTTTTAAAAGTAATTTGAGAACATACAGTAATGTATCTGGAATACTATTACTTGCAGTTTCTTAGTGAATATCTAGTAAAGTTTTGTACATAAACATCTAATAAATTCTTCAAAGATCATTTCTCACAACCTGTCAGTGTACTCAAACTATCCCAAACAATTAATCTATTTGAACAAATTAAAATTTGGATAAGTTTTATCAGGGAAAAAAATTATGCCATAGCGTAAAGAAAAGCATAGAAAACCCTGATCCATTAGTGTAACTAAGGCCCAGATTCTTTTTTTCTTTTTTTTTTTTTTTTTTTTTTTTTTGAAAGAAATTCTCAATCGTTGCACGCTAAAATAGTTAAAAATGAGCAATTTGATGGAGACCTCGAGGAGATGAAATCTAGAGTAACACGTGTAGAAACAGTCTTTTCATAAAAACTTACAAGTTATTTTTAAAATTTAAAAGCTTATTGAATAAAATCTCACATTCGCTATCATTTGATCATGAAAAAGAAAATCATTTCTAGCATTTCAATATGAGAAAATAATTAGGCTATATCTATTTGGGGGAAAAAGCACATTCTTCCATACTGAATTTAACTAAATAAGCATGCTTAGCATTTAGGCAATAGAAACAGATCCACCAGCAAGAGAATTCCTCCATGGTCACTTAGATATGGCACAAAGTTCGATATCCGGATCCATCAGGACTTCACCGATTCCAGATTTGAGATTTTTCTGGATATTATATCATTACTTTAAATCTAGAGATGATATGAAGAACTTATAAAATTAAAAATAAAAAATCATGGCTTATGAAATCATGAGGCATTTATGACCTTAAGTTAATCATAATTTACAAAAAAAAAAGCTCATTATTTATTTGTTTGCTTTATTAAAAATTTCCTTCAATATAAGTTATTTAAATTACTTAGTTTTTTGTGCTAATACTTTCTTTTTAATTCTACAAATAGACATAATTTCTTATTCAGTTACAATGTTTCATTGTTTAAGTCCTGTAATTGCTCTGTCGAGAATTCCTGCTAAATTACCAATAAAAATTTTTTTTGCTCTCAAGAACCTGTCGTTTTCTTCACAATGGATATGTGATAGTTTCTGGATTTAGATCCATACTAGAGATTTGCCATCTGTTAGTTGACTGAGATTGGGACATTGTCATCACAATGAAAAAACTTCTGATATACCATCTTCATTTACTACTTCTTCACAATTCTGCAATTTTTCACTCATTTTATTAGTTGGAAAATTTACTTTTTGTACATGATATATGAAAACTGTCAAATTCATAGATATCACCATCAAGTTTAAATACCACTATATACTAGTAACGATGCATGATGAGATTGGCAACTAAAGACATGTTCTGCTAAATTTTGTTTTCTTTTTAATGCCGAAGTTAAGTCTGAAGTACGATGTTATTCATTATGCTTAATTCCTGAACATGCTCAAGGCTTATCTGATTCCCAAATAAATAAATTCTCACATATATTTAAGGCTTATAGAGAGGCAGTTTTAGACATTTTGCAGTCCAGTGCAGTCTCAGTGGGTCTTAAATTCTACTGCCAAGTACCTCCCTAAATTCTAAAGATTTTGCCATCTCTTAATTCTCAATTCACACAGCTCTAAATGTTATCTTTTGGTCTATGAGAACCATTTACAAAATCTATTTTTTGCATATGGAAAGAAATGTCTGTTAAATTCCGCCTCATCAACACACTCAACACTTTTCAGCACAGTTACATGAATCCTCTAATCATTTCCAAGCATGTCAACATAAAAGGTTACTATGCTCTTTCACAGTCAATTACTAATATATATTTAAAAAAATATATAATCTGCTTAGACATTGCTCAATGATTTTTTTCTCAAGCTGCCAAATATTGATAGTCACAAACTGATGAAAGCAAAAAATCTGATATGGACACCACGGTTTACTGTATAGCTTATTAAATTATACATTTTTTGCTGCATTTAGTTTAAGTATATTCCCTTGAATTTAATTAGAGCTATATTTCTCATTCAATCAATTCAGTTCTCACTTCACAGCAAGGCAAAGATACATAAAAACTCAAAACATTTTAATGAAAACAGTAAAACACAGAGAAATCTAAAACACCAAATATAGTTAAAACAGTTAAAAAAGCAATTTTTACAACTAAAATTACAATTTCTAGACAAAAACAAGCAATTTGACCAATGAGTAGGAAGACAAAATTTGCGGTGCACAAAATTGAAACTTTTTGTCATATTGGGCAAAAAGACACCAAAGTTGGTGCCCTAATTGATTTAATTCACTGTTTTACTAAGAGTAATGTTACTACTATGTAAATAAATGGCCGCATCATTACGCTTAGCAGTGCCATGTAATACTTTTGAACTATTGAGAATTCCAAAACTACTGCATGCAGATAGGCATAAGAACCTTAACAAAAACATACAAATAACATCATTTAGTCATTTTTAAACCAAAAAAATGTGCAATTCCCCAACATTTAAGAAACTGAGCTCAGTGAACCAGAAACAGAGTGGCATAATATATTATATATATATATACAGGGTGTCTCAGTGCCACGTTTCAGAACTTCTAGAATTCTAGGAGGGGTAAGATACACCTCAATGACTCGGTATCATACAACAATGCAGGGTCTAAAATGCTTTCCCAATACGGTAGATGGAGTTGCACGAAAGTTCCCAGAGTTCTTGCAGGGAATCGTCATTTTGCATAAGGATGCAGATTTAGTAGGATGAACAAATTATATGAATGTGGAGTTAGCTGATATGCATTTGGCATATGGAGCTACAGACTGTAGTGAGCCAGTTGTACAGCTCTTGTACGTAGAACGATATCCTATAAGGCACACACCCAGCCATAATTTTTTTTTTCATGGCTGCACTGGTGGTTTGCTGAAACAGGTTCCTTTCAAAGAGCTGCAATGAATCGGGCACAATCAGCACGGACTCCAAACATTGAACAGAATACGCTACATCAGGTACAGGGAACTTGAGTATGTGAAGTGTAGTGCACACAGTTGAAGTTCCTCATTCCAGCATCTGAAGGATTCTAAGAGAAAACAAAATGCATCCATACCATGTGCAGCATATTCAGGCACTTCAATCAAGTGATTATGCACCTCGTATTGCTTTTGCACAATAGTATCTTGAAAACTGTGTTACAGATTATTGTTTCCCTGCCAATGTGTTGTTCACCAATCAGGCATCCTTCACAAAGAAAGGAATATTCAATGCAGGTAACTGCCATCTCCTGGCAGTACAGAACCCTCATGCAACACAATGTCGTACAGTGCAGAGTCAGTTTTCAGTTAAAGTTTGGGCGGGCATTGTGGGAAATCACCTTATCAGACCTTACCTGTTACCTTTTCATCTAACTGGTTTTAACTATTTTATCATTCTGCAGCAAGTCATGCCACAACATTTAGATGACAAACAGATTTCTGCTTCGATGCAACAGACAATGTGGTTCCAACACAATGAGAGCCCCCCCACATTTCAATGTTCGTACGCACCTAGACGTCAGATTTGGCCAACAGTGGATTGAAGGTGGAGCTCCACTGCATTCACCTGCTCGACCATCGGACCCATCATGTCTTAATTTCTTTTTATGAAGGCAAATGAAGACACTGGTTTATGACACCTCGCTGACAATGCCGAGGAGGTGGCCACACGAATCATGGTAGCTGCTGGGAAAATTAGAGATATGCCTGGAATATTCCAGCATATTCAGAATTTCAAGCACCATAGATGTGAGGCATGCACTGAAGTTGGTGGACAAAACTTTGAACACTAGCTTTGACTCAAGCTACTTATGTTCACGTAAATTTATTATTAAAACAAATATTAACATACCTGCTGTATTTTAATTTCCGATGTTTCTGTGTACACCAACGAGTCAGGAAAGCATTTCCAACCCTGCACTGCTATATGATTCTGAATCATTGGGGTGCACCCTTCCGCTGCTACAAGTTCTAAACGAACCATGCATCATACGTATTCTATGTGTCAGAGACACGAGGCCTGCATAATAGTCCTGGGTCGAAATTTCAAACACCTTCTTTAATGATGATCGTTGTCTGTTTTTGTTCTTATTTGTTAGTTTCTGCTGTACTAAACATAATAAAACATGTTTTGTCACACTGTTTGTGTCCTTGAATTTTTGTGCTTTGTGTCGTCACTACTGTGCCAAGAAAGTGTTCCTGACAATGCACTGCTATGTGATTTTCCATCATCGAAGTGTACTAATAGACGAGGTGTACTGAAGAATCAGTATGAAAGTTTTTTATTTGTGCCAAAGTGAAATTAAAAGCCAGGATACTCCATATTTTATTCTAGAATAATATCAAGTGTGCATACATAAAGAACATACAAAAACACACACACAAAAAAAAAAAGGTTGCTGGTGGTCTGGAGACTTGGATGGTGGACTTTGTACTGTATCTAGCATTTGGTATTTGCATCTTGCCAAGCTAATTCAAATGATCATACTTATTATTGAGATGTCACAATGAAAAATTACTGCATTAATCGATGTTTCCACCTTGTTACAACTACAGTTAGTGCTCCATACCTACTGCAGAATATGACAGGAAGATTTAAGAAATACATTCATAATTTCAATAACTTTACAGCATTCAAACTTCACAAATTCATAAACACAATGTAAAACATGGATGATTCATCTTTCATGGTGCATTTTAATATGAAGCATTTTTAATACCATTAATATATATGCTGCTTGACACAAGAAGTCATGCATAATAGTATTTAATGATTCCTGTCTGTAAAATGTATATGCATCAGTGAGCAATTGTATTGATGCTGATCATTTTCACGCAGTTTGTTTCAGCAGCACCGATTTTATGGGATCTTCAGCCAGAACAGCAAAAATTACATTCAGTACCTACCTTTTTTTTTTTTTTTTTTTTTTTTTTTTTTACCTAAATTTTATCAAAAGTAAAATATACTGAATGGCCGTATGATTTAGCTTAATATTCTGTTTTATGACAGATGCTAGTTATTTCTTCCAAAGAGTACCTTTATCTGAAAAGGCTTTTTGATACATTTTTATACATATGCTTTTATGATTGGATTTATATACATTTAATACCTTTTATATAAAAGTATTCTAACTTCAACAAATGTGAATGTATATCAATAAAAATGAATTCATTTCATGCTGAATGTGGCTGATTTATTCCTGGACCACAAAAGTCAAATTCAAATAATTCCCCTCAGGAATAATGCTTTTTATCTTCTTAGATCCCATTTACATACATATATTCAAATGATTCAAACACATGTATTGTTTGTTCACGGTCAATCCTGCTGACCAATACAGTACAATAAAGTTTGTTTGGTTTATTTGGTTATAGCAGAATTGGGAACCTTTTTACCATGGGAGGCCACATTTAAATTAGGTGATAAGGGAGGACGCATAAGTTGATATACCTAAAAATGGACTTTCGTGAAATTATTATAGTTTTTTGTTTAGTTTTATCAATTTATTTCAATAGCTAGAAATAATGCAAAAAACATGAAGTCATTTATTAAAATAGTTTACAATATAAAATATTTTTGTATTCACATAAGGTTGATAACATATTATAATGTTAATCTTTAATATTTTTTTAATAAACAACTACATATATTTAAATACTACTTCAAATAAAAATAATAAAGTAGAACTATTTTTTAGATTATAAAGAAAACCAATGAAAAAATAATAATAAAATTAAGATACAAAAAAAAAAAAAAAAAACATAGAAACAGTATGTAAAATAATGTTAAAATCCGATGGAAAACTTAATTTAGTGGGATATTTGCATTTGTTCCTTGTCTGAAAATGCATGAATATTTGGATCACACTTCCTAGCATGTTGCCTTAGTAGATCATCTAAATGAGCATCTGTAATTTGCATTCTTAAAATAGTTTTAATTTTGTCCATGAGAGAAAACGTTGAGTCGCAGCAGTAAGTACTTCCAAAGGAGGAAAGTAAATGGTGTGCATGCTGTTGTAAGCATGCATATTCAACAGCATTCTTCCAGATTTCTACGGGATTTCTATAGATTTCTATGTGTCAAAAAGAGATTTGAAGATACTATCTTCCTGCAACTCAAACAAGTCCATTTGTAGTTCTGTAGGAGCTTTGGATATATCTATTAAATGTGGTTCAAGCCAGTTTCATACCAGAACGTGCTCATCAAAATCTGAAAATCTAGTATATTCTTCTATTAAAAAATCCAAGAATCTACATATTCATCAAATGTTTTATTTTTATATTTTTGCTCATTCAACATTTTTGCTAGCTCTAAAATGTGTTCTGCAGATACATCTAAGCATGAGAGCAATGTTTTGAAAAATGTTATTTTTTTCAAAATGCTTGAATCTTTTGCAACATTTCACATATATGCTTCATTTTACCTTGCATGTGAATATTTAAATTGTTTTGCCATAATATCAAACAAAAATGCAATGTTTCTGGAAAATGCTTCATCTAACAGATCACACGCTTTTTTCTGTTCTTGATAAAAGTTTAAAATTCGTCGTCATGAAGCTAAAAGTTTTATCAAAACCTGTCCTGCTGATAGCCAGCAAACCTTGCAATAATACAGTAGATCAAACTGTACGTTTCCTTGTCCAAATTTAGCAGCTGCCAAAATTCATGATTATGTATTGCATTTACACGAATATAGTTGACAACTGAAATAGTTCTATCCAGAGTGTCTTGCAAAATGATTGCAAACAGATTTTGCTGTTGCAAAATGCAGTAAAATTATATAAATCTTTTTTTACCTCTCATAGGTGTGGCATTGGTGCAGACACTGACTAAATTACTGACATTTAATTCTAATCGATGGTATATTTCTCTGAAGTTTTCGAAAATGTCAACTCCGCAAGTTCTTCCAGTTAGTGTAAGCTAATGCAAGAAGTTCTTCGTAACACTGAAAATCTTTAGGTATGGCACGAATAAAAAATAAAATGTGCCAAGTCAGTTTGATCAATGCCTTCATCTAAAGCAATTAAAAAATAAACATCTTCATTATGTATAATTGTACCAAGATGCTCTGTTACATTTTCAGCTAATTCGTGCTGTGGAGTTCTTGAATGAAGCAACTTTTTGTATGTATCAACTTTTTCTGTATATAACATGTCTACTGGTTTAACAATACATTCTATAATTATTCTATGTTCTTCAATTCTTCACTAAATGGTCTGCCTCTTTTTCCAAGTATATGTGCTATTTTTTTTAAGTAACAGCAACTGCAGTGGTATTTTTCTTTACAAAAGCATTAAAAGATGCCTATTAATGATGCTTTTCATTTTTCAATTTTTGAACTGCAGCTTGTCGAGATTCACCTTCTAAATTGAAATATTTATTTTCTTTATGAGTCAAATAGTGTTTATTTGCATACGCTTTTTTAAAGTCAAAACTGTACTGCACAATAAATAGTTCATTTTTATCTTTCACAGAAGTAAAGAAATAATCTAACTCTCATTCTACATTAAATGTTCCATTTTTCTTCATTTAATTTTCATATCTTACAATTTTACATGATGCAGAAAAAATTAATATCAAATAGTACCTTTAACAAACCGTATACTTACTAAAAATACAATAAAACCATGCATTGGTAAAATCTCAGAATAAGTAAAACAATACCTAGATTTTCACAATTGTTGACAGCAATACATGACAAGACTGTTACAAGCATGCACAAACAACTACAAATAACCAACTCCGCAATGTACAGGGGAATGCTCAGGGGTGCGAGGCAGAGGAAGAAAAGTAGGCACTGTCTGTCTCTCAGAACAGCCACCGTCACGGTGTCTGGTGGGTGGTGGCTGCTATAGCAACAGGATTAGTGTATTTCAGGTAGAATACATCTTTGAACCTATTCATGTTCAAAGATCACTATCACTATACAGTGTTATCAGATACACTTTCTGTGTCATTCTTCTAGAATTGGGTTCATACCTGTCTTATTCAGAACACAGGTAAAGGCAAAAGAAAGTAAAGATGCTTTCCTTTAAGGATACAATGTGCTTTTAATATCCTAAACAGAACTGATTTTAATTTTTTTTTCATTTACACATGCAAAAAATCCTGGAAAAAATATGAAAATATATATATATGTTCCAACTGATGATATACATAGATTCATTCTATATAATTTTCATAATAACTTTAAAGATTCATTATTAGAGTGTAAAATAATATTAAGTGTATAGTGCAGTTGGACTGGACTAAATGTTTTGTTCATTATATGTGGAAGTTCATTACAAGCCAGGTTCATTATACAAGAGTTTGACTTCATATACTTTTGCAGGACGAATACGACAGTATTAATTATTTCTGTTCAGTTTCAGAATACATACATAAAATAATAATTCAGAACCTTGCAACAAAAATTTGAATCAGATATCAATGCAACATAAAATAAGAAGCATAAGAAATTCCAGATCTTTTGGGGTTTCAAAATTAAAAAATTATGTGTTTAAAGAATACAGTTAGCTATGGTGAAAAATGTATAATGTTATAAGAAAATATAATGATGCCAACCATAAACATGGATTTATACATGTAATGCAAAAAAGTAATAAGGAAATCTCAAAATATTAACTTAATCAAATTATATACCTCAAATGTTGTAGTCCGCAACTTCCACACAGAATGAAAGCCTTTTTTATTATATGTCATTATAAGTGATGGATTCAAATTACAGAATATAATTTCTTCTGACGGATCACAAAAGTATTTCAGTTGTGGAGTTGATTGTGGATTTGTTGATGTACTCACTGATCGTTTAACGACAGGTGCTATATCATCAAGAGGATGCATCATGCTGAATATCACAGGTAAGCTATCTGGTTGATTGCTAAAATTAAAAACATAATATGAATTACAAAATCATACATAAATAATAATAAAAAAAAAATCTGAAGGGTTTCAGATTTTAAATTACGTCATAAGGGGCATTTTTTTAATGTTTTGTGTGTTACCTTTATTTATTAAATATCATGTTCTTTGCACTTAAACCATAAAATTCAGTTCAACAGCAATGTCACAAAATAATTTTAAAATGAGTATATCTTTAGAATTTCTGATACGCAGTTCCGCGCACTGGAGATAAAAGAAGATCTGGAGATAAAAGGAGATCGCCGAAGTCCCAACGAGTCCAGACCTCGGACTTTGTACTGTATATATATATATATATATGATACGGAATGTATTTTTTCAGTTAAACTTCTACCCAATAACTTTAGTAATTCATGAATAAAATCGAAATGGAGCCAACAGATTTCCCGCGAAATCGATAACAGACCCTCTGTAGAAATAAACTCATAATCCCGATATCCCATACATATAGTATGTGCAAAAGAGAATAAACTCCGTAGAAGGTGATAAAAAATTAATTTATGGCTTAATTGAAACAAACACAGAAATTAAGCTAAGTAAAACCGTGTAAAAACAAATTGAAATGATGAAACGAAACTTAATTTTCATGTGAATTTTCAGCGCTGACTCTCCCATTCTAGAAATTTCAATTTGTTTTAGACAAAGACCACATTTAAGGATTGCCATCCATCAATATCCAGTCTTTGTAATCAGCTTGACGAAGCCACAGTTTATTGAAAATGCACTTTTCAGGCATCTCGTTCCTATTGGCGTCGGAAGGGTTGTGGCCTTCCAGGTTGGGATTGCTCTAATTTTGGCAAATATTTTCAGAATCCCCGCCCCCTTTTTTTTTTCTCGAGCACCTTCATCATCACTTTCGCCTCTTAAAGAACTTCTGGCTTCACGCTTTCGTCACAATCTGCCTAAATTTATGGATAACACCTGTTTCGAAAGATTGGGTGAATAGCCAATCAGACACAGATACTTTCGTTCGGGTAGCTAATTTTTTTTTTTTTTTTTTTTTTTTTTATCATTTGCAACGCAAATCCGCCAACAGATTGGTTAAGAGCCGTGTAATTTTAACTCCATATTCATGAGAAATTGTAATTCACACTTAGAATGGCAATCATTAGAAATGATAAGAAATGTCAAATGAGCAAAATTAAGGACCGTTTATTCATTTTGGCCAAAATTAAGGACTTTTAAGGACCAAAAATCATTTTTGAAAAAATTAAGGACTTTTAAGGACCGTACGAACCCTGGATTACGTCATTCAAAATTGGATGGCTCAAGTTACCGTTTTATCACAGTTCAATAAACATACATACATTTATGCAGATTCTTCCTTATTTAATTTCGTCAAATATAATACAGGGTGAGAGTATTTGGTGGCAACAATTTGAAAAGTGATATAGCCTCTTAAAGTTTTCAACGCAAAATCGCAAAATGAAAACAATAGTCCTTCAGGGACAAAGCCCCTTTGGACTAAAAAAATACATAAATCAAAAATTAAAAATCAAAAATTGCATGTTAAATAAATTCTTAATTTTTTAGGATTAGTTTGCAAATTTAATTCTCATACTCTTATAGGTTAAAACATCTTAAAAGCTTATCCTTTATATCTTAATACATGCATAAATTTGAATCGCTTGAAAAATTAAATTTTATCTTATCCTACACTATGTTTTAATTTACAACAATAAAACAATTTGTGTGCTTATGCATACAGATGGAATCTCAGAGCTATGAAATTTGACATGTTTTTCAAGCAAGAGTTCATAAGCACCTCAAATCAATTTTTTCAAAAGTCATCTTGGCTTAATTTATAATTTAATAAAACTAATTTCATAGTTTTTTTTTTCATACATATCTATTTTTTAACATTTTATATAATCAACAAACAGATCATTGCGCTATCAGATAAATGAGAAAATAAGTCTATTCTGAATTTCTAGCTTATTTTATCAATTTCTGGCAATTTTTCTGTTGATTTTTTGTACTTTTATAATTATATCTTTAACAGTATCAAAATATCCAGGTCACATACTCTCTTCAATTTTCACAGAATATTAAAATTAGTCCTCTGTGCATTTTCAAAACAATTTTTAAAAAAAAAATAGCAATTAGACATCTCCCTTTCCTTTTGTTGATAATACCTTGTCTGCCTTATCTGTTATTCAGTCACTCTCTGGATGCACATTCATCGCCTGTGGAGTACATTCAAGATCTCCAGGCACATTTTGAAGTGATGTACAGTTTTGCTTGAGAACGAATTGACTTGGCGATGTAGAAGAAAAAGACCCAACATGATACAACAGTTATAGGATATTGAGTCAACAAAGGTGACAAAATATGATTATGGGAATTCGACTTGAAGGAAAGTACTTTCTCCTATTAAAATCATGGTCCTACTTGTACATAAATTTGTAAATTTATGCATTCATTTGATTTGTTTTACGTTATTCACTGAAACTATTATCTTAGCATTACAGTGATTTCTTTTAGTCATAAATATGGCTTCCTGTCCAGGTATTGCACTGCCAGAGATGTGCAGTCCTTGGGAAGGGAGCAATGTTATGAATTTTTGTATGTAAGTAAGAAATTTTAGCGAAGTTTTCTTTAAAATTGTAGTATTTTTTAATAATGTAACATAAAATGCTTGAAAGAGAAAATGCTGTGCTGGAAAAATAAATTACAGGAGGCAAGTTTATTTTAACATTGAGTAAATGGCTATCTCGTTAATTTGGCGAGATATGCTGGCAATGGTTTTAGTGACTAATTTTTGTTGCCAAATTTAGAAATATAGCGCCAAAAGTTGCTACACTTGGTGACATTTCGGTCTAGTCCCTTTACAATTGTAACTGAATAACTGTTTATCCCTATATATAACTACAACCAGAATGGCATATGAAATCTGGCTCTCATATGCCTTCCAGTAACTTCGAGAAGTAGGAGGTACTAAAGGTTTTTTGACAGTCAAGGAAAAGTTACTTATGATTAAGATAGCATCAGTTTTTCAGCTGTTAGTTCAGAGCCAAAGTTGGAGTATTGAGATATCCATGAGATCTTTGCCTTTCAGATGCACTTAGCATTTAACATTCACAGCAGTTTGAAATCTAACTATTGATGGTGCTCTGTGATACAGAGGAGAGCTTTACCAAGTATTTTTATGGAAAGTTTTAAAAGTGTAAAGTGTTTCTGATAGTAAAAGTAAATCTTATAAAACTTACGAATTCGTACTTGAATAACTATATTCATAATATATGAAAAGCTATTTTATAAATTTATTAAATTCTAAAGTTTGTTATTCTAAAGTTTAAAGTTTCCCCCCACACACAAGAGTAAATTTTTAGCTTCAGCATTTTATCATCCATTATTTTACCAAACTTCATTTTAGATGCAATAAAATTATTTGCAGATTACAAAATTGTATTAAATGTATTAAATCTACCAGAGATATATTTAAGCATCAAAATTTACTAGAAGATTTTTATCTTCTTTTCAGAGTGAAGCAAAGGCAACAAATAAAGTTGATTCTGAAGATATGTCATGTCCAAAGATTTTTGTGGCACTAACAGCACAGTAAATTTATTAAACAATCTGCTGTTTACATTTAAAAAGGCTGCTTGTATTACCATAAAAGACTATTCCCCCCCCCAAATCAAAATTTTTATGTAAACATAAGATTTAGATTAAAATTTAAACTAATTTAAATTTAAATTTTAACAAACACGTATAAAAGTAAAAAAGTAAATTTAAAGCCAGATTTTTTTAAAAAATTAATTTTTTTTTAATTTAATTTTTTTTTAAAAAGTTTAATTTAATACTTTACTTGCTTGTTTCTCAAAAGACTTCATTAGTATTTTCCTTTAGAACTTTAATTCTTAAATGCTAATTTTTAAGGGTACCACTTTATTGGTATTTCTTTTTGGACATTCTTCACTTTTTACTTTTGGTTTTGACGTTTACCCTTGCCTGCATGAATGATGAAACACGAATTGAATGATTGGAGAGTTAGGTTTGGAGGCAACTTCCCCTTGATAAGTCTGCCTCCTGCCTGCTCAACAGTCATTCACTTATGCATTTTTAAAAAAATTGTTTAGATTAATTTTAATTTGCTAAATTAGTGAATTTATTTTCATTGATTGGTTTTGCACTTGATTTGCTTATGCTTCTGAATTTAAATGATATTGTAGATTAGTTCGAGAATTAAATCTTTTATAAGTTTACACATTTTTTTTAATGTTTTTTTTAAATTTTTTTTGGCTTTAAATTTGTTTTTTAATTTTGGCTTTAAATTTACTTTTTTACTTTTATACGTGTTTGTTAAAATTTAAATTTAAATTAGTTTAAATTTAAATTTCCTTCCTTGTAGCAATGGCGCAAAGAATTATTTAATTGAATTTGTATTTAAATTCAATTAAATTAAATTAAATTTCTTATTAAACAGATTTAGATTAAAGACATTTTTAAACGTCAAATTGTGATTTGTTAAAATCTGAATTCTAATCATTAGTAATATAATGCATCATGACTGTTATTACATTTATTTTAAATTATTATTACTTTTGTTACATTTTTCATGATATTATAACTTAAAATTCTTGTAAAATAATTTCAAAAATTTTAAATGTTGATCTTTTCTGTAGACATAATGCTAATTTCCTATCTGTCAAAGTTGTAACATTTGCACCTGTAATTTTTTCATCCCTTCTGCCAAAAAGTAAAAATAAATTTAGTTTAACTAATGAATGAAGATCTATATGTTCAGAAAGAAACTGAGGTTTTTTCCTGAAATGGTTTCAGGTGAGTATCTCATTTTTTAGTTTAGAAATCACACATAAATTATGTTGATGGTACATGGAACATGGAAAGTACATGGAAACTATCTGCCTACAGGAAAGTATTCCTTTAGGTACGACTTTTCTAAAGAAAAATGGCTACCATTTATGTTGCACGCAGAAAAATTCACAAAAACCAACCCAGCCTGTTTGCCTGGGTTGGACTCAAAGATTTTTTTTTTTTTTTTTCCTGAAATGGCTGAGAGAGAAAGGACATAAAATTCTACTCTTCAGGCCACGCCAAAAATAAACCTTTACAAGCCTTCTCTTTTAATTACCTATCGTATTTGTATTATGATAAAAAGTTGCATCAATGTAAACTCTGCAGTGTTCTATTTTTTCATACAGTCTTGATTACTTAATTGTCATACTGTGAACATACACTAAATCTTTGATTGCATGAACTTCAGTTTGTCGAAATGTTTGATGGAATGATTGTCAGAAGTTGAAATTCAAAGGTAATACAAACTGAATATTGAAACATACTATATACAAACTGGTAATGATTCAAAGTTGAATTTTTAATGAAAATTTAAAAAAATATAATATGAAGTAAAAATATTTGCATGAAAAAAGAAACAAAGTCTTTTTTTAATAGGTGCAGAAAGAAAAGTGAAAAGTTTAACATAAACAGAAAAGTTCACAAAGTGAAAAAACTGCAGCCAAAATTTTTCTTGAATTACTCGACATTTCTAAGGAAATTTTACAAAATTTGTCTTTTATGCATAATTTGACTAGTAGAATCAAATTATCTAAAGAAAAAGTCTGATCTTGGGTCAAAAATAAAAAAATGCAAGTTGAATTTCGTCAATCACCTGAGAAGAACAGAAAATAAAAAACTAACCCCCCTTTTTTTTGAGTCAGTGTATATATATTATGAAATACATATTTTACATTTCATTATGTTTTCATCCCCAAAATCAATCAACAAACCTATTTGCAAATGAAGCTTGTTTCTTTTGGTAGAGTAAATCAAAACAGTTGTTTCCTTTAGTCACTTTGCAGCTAACTACTGTATTCCTGCACAAATTTAGTCAAAGTTTCTTCCACTGCAAGCAAATCTGACAAGCACATATTTTAAAATTAAGACAAAAAAATGTAATGATTTCACTAATAAAACCACTGAAGCTTGGAATACAAGAAAAATAATGAGTACAATGCTAGTTAATTGTGATGCACTTGATTGTCTAAACAACTGTAATCAGCAAGGTTGGCATAGAATTGCAGGAATCTAAAAATTTGGCAACTTATGCTATGGTGGTTATGATAGTAAGAAGTATCTTCATTTCAACATAATCGAAAATTCAAACTTTAATTAAAATAAGATAGCTGCAATAACAATAGCCTGCAAAAAATAATAAACTGAGTCAAATTAGAAAGTTAAGGAAGAATGCAATTTACTATGCTAACAGAACTTAAGTTCCTTGCAATCTAATTCTTTTTACTTTCCCTGGTGTTATGCCAATAAAATAAACCCAAAATGAGCAACAAACAAATATATTTTTGGGCTTCAGTTATGATTTAACTCAGATAGAAAAATCAGAATTCTATTCACAACCACTCAAGGACTGAAAGTGTGGTTGTGGCTAAAGACAATACTACGTCAATTAAGGATTTCCTAGTTAGCAGGGGAGAAAAAATGCTTTTAAAGTACATCTGCTTTTTCTTCTGTATACTTTCCATTCCTAAATTTTGTAAAGAAATTAAAAAAAAAAAAAAACTGGTAGTTTAGAAATTTGGGTATTTGACCATTCCACAGTACGGTATTACTTACATATGTATTAATATTTTAAAATTTATTATGCACAGAGATATGATGAAATGAATTTTGTTTACATGAAACATACGTTTTTGAGCCACTCTGGAATCCTTCAGTAGTAGTATTTCTTTCAAATATTATTCCATATTTAGATGACCAAGCTCTATTAACCTAAAATGAAAATATGATGCTTCAACATGTTTAACCATTTTAAGATTTGCATAAATTTTCACTAAATATACATTGACACATTTTTGTCTGGAGAGGTTGAATATTATACATGCAAGTTGAAATTCAAATAATTTCTGACATAAATTCCCTTTACAAAATGGCCTTTTTAAACCATACTTTAAAGAAACTATTTTTCAAAGTTCAGAATTTTAATTTGATAATTTGAATTTGTGTAGGCACATGAGTTCAAATTCTTATCAGATAAAAACCTAACATAAATTATTTTACTTTTAATATAATAATACTTTTTTAGAATAATATTATGCAATTTCTTAAAGGGTACTGACCTGCAAAATGAATAAACTTTTTAATTTTAAAAAAATTGTTAAATCACAAAAATAAGAAAAATAAATAAATAAATTTTCTATTACTATTTTAATTCTAAAATTTACAGGGATATTCTAAATTAATATACTTAAAATATTTTTTATTTAAAGTTAATGTAATGAAAATCTAGATTATTGCATGCACATTGACAGTTTCTTAAATATTTTCCATGCTATCTGATTCTTATACATCCTCTTTGTTTTTACAAATGCATGTCTGTATAAATATGCTTGTATACATATACACTCTTTTGCAAAAAAATCAAAGCACCAAGGAGGACTTTTGTGATCATGATGAAATTTGGTATGCAAAAACATCTTGATCGAACATGCAACTGATCAAAGTTTCAAGGCAAATAAACGGGAATTGCGATCATAGCACGCATTTCTAGTGCGCAATTCGCAAAATATAAAACCAGTAACAGAGGCAGAAAATTTTTGTTGTTGTTGTTGTTGTCATTGTAATTCCGTAAAGAAGCGACTAAAGATGCCATTACAATGATATCGAAGACCTTACAGACAACTAAATGACTTCGAATGTGGTCGCATTGTAGGGTTGCATGAAGCTGGGTGGTCATACCGAGGAATAGACTGCCACCTGCAGCGTACAGACACTGCTGTGCAAAGATGTTGGCAGCAATGGTTGCTACAAGGAAATTGCCAACGAAATGAAGGCTCTGGAAAGCCAAGGAGCACAAATGCGAGGCAAGATAGGATGATTGTGCGCCATGCCCGAACCACCCCAACGGTATCATTGTCAACTATTCAATGCACTACATCCACGTCTATACCTCGCGTGGTACCATCCACCATCTCACGGCGCTTGTCTGAGGCTGGGTTACGCCCACAGAGGCCTTTAAGACATTTGGCCTTTGACTCCACAACATCGGTGGAGTCGTCTGGAGTGGTGTCGCAACTGATCATCATGGCTGCCATCATATAGTGTTCAGCGATGAATCCCGCTTCCCTCTTGAAGAAGATGACCACCGAGTTCGTGTCTGGAGAGGGCGGGGCCAGTGGTCCCAAATAGCCTTTGCATACAGCATATGCCATAACCAAATGGCATACAGCATTAACCCCTGGTGTGATGGTGTGGGGTGCTATTTCTTATGACAGCTTATGACAGCAGGTCATCTTTAGTCATCCTCCGTACATCTTTAACAGCTCAAAGATTTGTTGATACCATCCTGCGGGTGGTTGCATTACTCTTCATGGCACATCATCCTGGGGCCATTTTCCAACAAGATAATGCCAGGCCATGTACCGCTCGCATATCTCTGAACTGTCTCTATGTGGTTGATACTCTTCCTTGGGCAGCAAGGTCACCAGACCTTTCACCAATCGAGCATGTCTGGGACATAGTAGTCCGCCAGATTCGGGCACTAGAAAATATCGCAGATCTGGAGTGACAACTGATGAATGCCTGGCAGAATGTGTCACAGGATAACATTAGGAACCTCTACAACTCCTTACCTCGACGAATTCAAGCATGCATTACTGCCAAGGGCGGTTCAACCAACTACTAACGTGAACACTCAATGGGTGATTGTGAGCCATGAACAGGTACTAGAACCTTGATTTTTTAATCATTTTATTATCTGTGTATGAGCTATACACATATTCAATTTCATCAAAAACAACCATTTCCTTTATGGTGCTTCGATTTTTTTTGCAGAAGAGTGTATATAAGCAATATTTTCAACAAATTTAATTTTGGATATAATTTTTTCTCAATTACTAAATGGCAAGATAACACCTTGTATTTAAAATTTGAAAGATGATATGCAATACTTGAATACAATATTATTTTGTTGCACCTCTCCATCTTCTAGGATTAGCATGCATGTCAGTTTTATTATTGTAGATTCTTACAAAGGAAAAATGACTACTGTATTAAAGATTATACAACTGGTCATACGTCTACTAAAGAGTAAACAACAGATCAGATACATTACATTGCAATATCAACTCACTGAAAAGTAATTATTAAAGCCAATAAAGAAAGTAATGTATCTAATTCACTACTTGTTATTTAAAAACATTTTTTTAAATCAGAACTATTTCACAATTGAATTATGTGAATGTGACTAAAAAATAAACACATAATATCTCATGGGATACAAAAAAGAGCTGACTACACAGAATCAGCAGGAACGTAAGAAGAAAGAGAACAAGAATAAGATGGCGGTACTCTCTTTAGATTCAGAGGAAGATGAGACTGAGAAAACCACTACTTCATTAATCAAGGAAATTTCGGTCAAATGGATGGATGTCAAAATATTTGCAGGGAAATACTATCCCAGCAAGCCATAATAGCATTTTTTGGAATGACCAAACAATGCCAGATATCTGAAATATCCTGAAAAGACTGCAGAATCAAAGTTCTTTTAACTGACTTTTAGACAAGATCAGATCTGGCGATCCACAGCCAGGTCTATACAGGAACCTGACAGAAGAAAAGAGATAAATAAATTTAGTAAATTTTAATTTAAATGGGAGTGTATATTTCACCCACAGCATTTGCATTATTGCATTAAACAGTGTTACAATAACAAAAGATTTTTTTTTAACAAGAATAGCTTAATTATTTTCCTTCTATTTCTCAGTGAAAAAATTCTTTTGGTATACATCCAATTTTGTATAAGTTCAAAGACCTGGAATGAAACAATGACTTATAATGAGGTATCACTGCATTTATATGGCAACTAAGATATGTACGTAGCACAGAAGTATTTGAGTACATGTGGATTTCCACTTTAAAAATTTAGCAATTATTTTACTAATTAATATTTATTTTTACACTGAATATATTTATTTTTGTCAAAACAAATCATAATGGAACAGTAGAGTTTGCCCTCTTTTATTTTCATTAAGCTGGAGTGTGATGTTGGAGAACAGGTTGAAGTTTCATTTATTCTTGAACAACTAATGGTTAGAGTGTAGTGCTAAATTTGTGATTTTTTCTCTCTCTCTTTTTTTCTTTCTTTTTTTCAAAAGCAGATTACTGCATACATAATAAAAACAACAGCACAAAAACAAGAAATGTACATGCTTTGTATGGAAAAAAGAAAAACATGAAAAAAGTAGGTGGCGTTGAATACATCATTGAAACATGTAAAGCTATTCAAACAAATAACTTTTCTCCAAACTCGGCAACAAGTCTGAAACTTTTGGTGGGGCTGGGATAACCAGAAAGTACAAAAAGTAAATAAAATATCTTACCTGAAAAGGGATATTTACTATAAAATCTTCACCTGACTTAGCAAAAACAGATAAAGCAGAATTTTCAATAATACACACTCCAGACAGGACATCACTTTCTAAAAGAGCAAAATAAAAGATAGAATAAATTAAATATATGCTATGAATACTGCAAATGACAACAAACATTTTAACATTCCAAAGCAATGGCTAAAGTAATTTTTTTCAGTATAATTTTATATTACCCAATTATTAAAAATTTATAACTAAAATAGAAATGATGAAACAATATGAAATCAATATTCATAAGATGAAATACACTTATAAGAGAAAAGAAGGTAATGTGAAACTAGATAATAAATTATAAACCATCTAAAGGATGGTAAATATATATGGTAATATCATGGTAAATGTATATTTTTTATGCACAGCAATAAAAATTCAAGACAATAATTCTCAGAAATATATTAAAACCACACAAAAATGTTAGTTATCTAAAATGTCCAATATAAAAAAACTCCAGTTCAAGAACTAATTATATAGAGTAGAACTTGTGATAACAAACAACTTGCTTCGTGAATATTTCAGTTCATGAAAAAAAATTATCTGAAAATAAAACACATTTGATTATGAACAATATCTGAAATTATGAACACTCACGTTGTGTAGCTAAAATTTAAGTGGTTCTAATTAATTAACACTATATTAAATATCACATATCTATTATTCAAAATGTAATTTAACAGTTATTCTAAATTTAGACTACACAATGCTAATTTTATTTAATCAAAGAATTAATTGTTCAATTTTATTAATTGGGGTTTTGTAAGCTAAGTTAAACTCTGTTTCTCACTTACTCTCATCAAGTAGTGCAAATGAGACGTTAGCATCTGGCCGAATTTCTGTGTAATAGTGTGGTTTAACAGTACTTAATATTAATACTCGCATTTGAAACTTATACTAAAGAAGAAAAAAATTATTCTTCTAACAAGTCTACTTTCATTCAGATAGGTTTAATAGAATTAGAGTTAAGCCCGATTAATTATTTAAATTCTGTAATCCAGTTAAAAATTTTTCTCATTGTTGAATTAGTCACTTTGGATGGTGTACGGTAGTAGAAGTAGCAAGGTCACTTTCAATTTCCTATCCTAAGAAGTGAATTTGCATGGGATGGGGGTTGCTGCATTCTGATAGTCACTTGGCGAGTAAGGGGGAGGATTAAAGCGTGAACTTTGATTGAACTACCGAGGAAAAAAGTGGAATTTTTTGTACTGTTTATTTATTGGCATTTTTTAGTAGGGTTTCTTCCCAAATTGGGGAATTTTTAGGAATGTGGGGGCCGTTTGGATCAAAAATCGGTTGCAGCCCTCCGTTCACTCTCTTTCTCCAGTTTTTCCTGTGTAACTTTGTAGTAGAGAAGAAGGGCAGATTTTTGCTCCCTCAGGCATTAGCATGAAAATGCTTGATTTTACTTACTTGAATTTCTGCAATAACAGATTGGTGTAAGATCTACAAAAGTTTTTCCTAGTCAAGATAGACGTGCAGTTTTTTTAGCATTTCAAAGATGCAATGTTTCTTCCAGGCTGAGGGCATCCTCCATGGCCCATTGCAATGGCTTCCTTCGTCCGAACATCTTTTACAACTGTTGTTTTGACAGTTCTTCACTGGTATACGCAACCTACTGTTTCCTGCTATAAAGGGATGATGGCCCCTGGATAATAATATTCAAGTGGTTCACAAAGCCTTTTCTCTGACATATTGTATTCAGGACTTAGTTCACATTTTGTTCTTGTTTAAATTCTACACCTGGTGTCAGATGACGAGAGTCACCATTTCAACAATTACAGAGCCTGCTGTGCAGTTTGACTTTTTAAAAAGAAAAGAAATTCCAGACTTCTCCGGGTCCATCTGCCCTAATGCTGCTGTGATTGCTGCTATCCATTTGAATGACTTTGGCAATTGTTTTCCCCATCCTTTTCATCGGTACCTTCTCTTCGGCTCCCAGTCACACAGGCAGGGTAAAGTGCAGCAGTGTCTGGATTTCAGTATTAAAACAGACAATAAATTCTTTCTTACTAATCTGGGTTAATGTGCAACTATAAAACTTCAATTTCATTCTTTTCAATTCATTCAAAATGGGAGTTAAAATATTCAGGTGCCGGAATGAATTTTTATTCTCTAAATTAATTGCAGTAGTGTGGAAGAAAAATCATATTTTGGGATCCCAGTTTCTGATGCGTTACTGCATCCCCGGCTTAGTCCAATATTTTCTTTAGGTTGGAGATGCTTGGAAAAATGAAGTTATTGCTTAATAGTTAAACATACATTATTAAATTGTTTATTTTAAATCTTCTGTACATGTTATTTGATATTTCAGCAATATTTGGTGATCGATATTAGTGCAATTGTCGAAAAGATAAAACATATTGTCTCTACTTAATTAACTGAACTGGCAGAGGTTGGTTTGTTTCCTCCAAATTAAGTTTTTGGTCTTGTACGAAAGCAGAAGCTTCAGTGCAATAACAGAGTTTATATATATATATGATCCAGTTATCTTAAAAGAATTTTTTTTATATTAAATACATTTGTAATAGTTTAGCAACTGAATATTATTATGAATTTCCATTTAGTTTCCAAATGTGAATATTATGTTGTCTAAGATCATTGATTACTATTAAGGGTTCTAATCAATTATGTTATTCTCACTTCCCGGGAGAGTGTAGAATTGCCTTAGCTTATTACAATACCACACTGTAATACCCACACTTACTTAAAGAAAAAAATAAATTCTAGAGGTTTTAAAAGGTCTTGGTTGATTCTATGCTTATCATTTTTATTTAAGTTTGATCATGACTTAGTTGCATCCCGAGGTTGTTCTAAAAATCCCACATTAACACAACGTAAAGGTAAAAACTTCAAGTATTGTGTCATTGTGGTTATTTATAACTCAGTAATACATTCATGCCCACAGTTGCAAGGTATCCTTGTTTTCTTAAGGTTACTGTTGAGTCGGTTTATTGTACCACCTGTTACTTAATTTTGTTTGTAACTGACACACCATCTTTTCTAACACTCAGTTTGGCAACATATAATTTCCAAAGGTGCCTTGATATAATCTCCGACACAGAATTAGAACTTGGGGATTTCTGAAGCATCATTTTAATATTTTCCATTGCTTGACCCCCATTAACCTCTTCAATCCCAGGATAGCATAGATACACTTTAGTTTCCCTCCATGGGCACACTGTATCATATGTGATAGAGTGAAGCATCACTGGTGGCTCACTGCATTATACAGTACAAAGTCTTTAATCTGGACGTCCATAATCCGGAATGATCTATAATCCGGACCTCAAAGCTACAAAATTTCTGCGCATGCATTTATAACGGACGGCATAAGATAGGCTAAAATTATCTAATTATCTATTTCAGTTAATGTTGCAGATTGCGTTGTTCCTTAATCTTCTAATTGGATCTGGCTTATTATTTTTTACAGACTGTTAGAGCAATTTTATACAAAGTAAGCTTGAACTTTCGATTATGTCAAAAAGAGTTTCTGATTCTGGAGCTGCCAAAGGATCTACAAAGCGAAAGCATGTTTTGACGTCCATCAAGCAAAAAGTGGAATTGCTGCAAAAAATGGATAAAGGCATATCCTTCATTTCTCTAACCATTCCAAAATCTGTTTATCAATTTCACACTGCTCTGCGGGGGGGGGAAACGTCTCAGCACACAATGAACTGGAAGTTGATCTGTCAGCACTATCCTCATCTTCAGGGCAGATGTTTTTATTTTATTTGGCTTACAATTCCTTACTAAATGTAGTATTTCATCTCGATGCACTCCGTCTTTGATCTGATTTAAATCAAATTCCTCATCATTATAAATATCACAAATACACATCAAATAGTTTTCTGGTTGCAATTTTCTAATTTCGACTATGCGTAATAAATGCTTTAAGCATGTGCACATTGAAAGAAATGTTTAATAAAGTAAAAAAATAAATATTAAGCTTTTTTTTTTTGGTAAATTTTGATACCCTTTAGATCATAATTGCTTTTTATTTCATAAATTACGGTTTCATATTTTTAATTTTATAACTTCTGCATGCCATCTTACCAGATTTAAATTGATGATCTGTAATCCGGAAAAACCCCTAATCCGGAATTGCCAAAGTCCCGACGAGTCCGGATTAAAGACTTTACTGTATTTGATATGCTAAAATAGAACATTTTATTTCACTTTTTAAATATGCATCAGAATACTGCAAACTGCAATGAATGGAATGTCTAGAATATGTTAGCCTTATTTTTATGAACATTATTTTATTCTAAAAATTAAATTACTCAATGCTTACAATAAGCACTCAGAATTTAGATATATTTCATACATCGTGTAAATGCAGCAACAGGATGTAATAAAAAATAATATTTCGATTCTTAAGCTTTTTACTTCATTAGTGTACAGAAATAGTTTAAACATGTAAACATTACTACAAGCATTACACATTGACTTAAACATTACTACAAGCATTACACTTTCCAATTTTTATTTTTATGATAAGTTTAGGATTTTCTGTTTATATTATAAGGAATAGCACTCACGTAATATATGCAAGAATCAAAATATTTCAATAAAAAGCAGATATTATAGGAATCATTTTTTAATTTTTCGGCTGAATAGCAAAATGCGCTTAGGCACAGTATGACATTCAACGTTCCAAAGTAACAGGTATTTCATTTTCTTGACTTTGAGAGGAAAGTGGTTAACAAAGCCTGGAAGCAAGTAATTTACAGGAGCATAAATTCAGATTTAAGAAAATTATGGCCTGATTAAGTTGCATACAGAGGCTTTCAGCACTTTTGAGACTTTTTTTTTTTTTTTTTTTTTTTTTTTTTTTTGTTCTTGTTGTTGTTTTGTTACCTATGATATTGTGTCTCTATACAAAAGGATAGACTAGGAAGTTCACAATAAAGATGTGAAGTAATGAGAAGACCATAAAACTGAACAAGAAACAACTACAGCAATTTCAGATATAGCAACAAAAGACTATCGTTGAAGAAATGATTTCAGAAGAAAAAAAACTTTCCTTGTTCTCTGATGCATTAAATTTGTGTAAAACAGAATAAAATGCAAAATTTCCATCTAATGATATCATATTCATAAAGAAGCATCAAGCTACAGCATTAACATTTCCAGGGGCAATGCCATGTTTCACTTCAGAAATATTTTAAAATATAGACAACAACAAATCACACTGGACGAATTTTGAGTGAAACTGAGGCCCATGGAATTTCAAGTAGAGCTGAGTGGTGCTTAGAGGCATAGAAAAGATAAAAGAAAATGCCCCTTAAAGTTACCAGATAATGGAATATCACATCTAAACGATAACATCTTCCTCATCTTCTTCCATTTAAGTTGTTTCGTATCTCACTATCCTTCGTACAGGTGCTTTAAAATTTAATATTTTGCTTACATTTCTTGTTTTCTATTTACTAATTTCCATCATTTTTTGATTCATAAACTCGTGTAGAAAATACTATTGTAAAGTTTCATCTGTGATCTAGGAACAAAATAATTTATTTTAAAATAATTTTTAAGGGGAAAATTGCTTCAGTTAACGAACAGTTTTCAGGAATGACTTAACCAAGATTTCAGTGCATTAGAAAACTTCAGTATAGGGAAAATAGAAAGGATTAAATAGAAGGTGTTAAATCATATCATCCAGCATCAATGAATGCATAGCAATTCTTGATCAGTACCAGCCAACAGCTTCAACATATCCAACTTAGCAAAGATATCAAAACATTCACAAAACTTCAATATTAGGTAGAAGTTTTATGAAAAATTCCTACATGGATGATACACTCATCTTAAACGTTCTTCAAAAAAATTTGAAAACATCTACGTAAGTTGCAAGGTAATTTTTCTTGTAATTCTTTTAGTGATTTTTTGCCAACAAAGCAGATTTGAGATAGTCCTTCACATTTAGCATAACTTTAATGTAGCCGCAGATCAAAAGATCAAAACAAAACAGAAATTTTGAAATAATTAAGAATTTATTCTATGAAAAATCTATTCAGAAGTATAGGAAGAGATCAATTTATAATATATCAAAGCAGCAGATGTGTAATATAGCAAAAATCTAAATAGAAATTCTAGTAAAAATGTAAAGATTCCTGTGAAAATTCTTGAAATCAAATTTTACACAATAAAAAAATAAAGTGACCATGAATACCAAAAGCGCTAAATGGATGATACGAAATAAACAGAAATCTAAATTAATAAGAAAATAATAATAAAAACTTACATTATGCCTGAAGGAGAGTTTTTTCATTTACACATACAAACAGGTTTTGACAGCATCTGGGTTAATGCCCCTTTGGGCTAAAAAGTATTTTAAAACAGCATATCTTTAGAATTTCTGATAGACCTCATGCACTGGAGATAAAAATATTTTACGCCGTACAGTGTGCTGCCGCTGCTCGCTTTGAAATCATCGAGTTTAAAAAATATTTTACGCCGTACAGCCTGTTGCCGCTGCTCGCTTTGAAATCGGTGAGTTTCTTAATAAAAAAATTTGTTAAATTTTTTAAAAAAATATGAAACGGATAAAACAAAGTTCTAGATTTGGGCATCAAGGTGCCCATATTCAGGTGAAGGACTACGCTATTCAGAATTTGATAGCTCTATGTACCGTTGTTTTATAACAATGTGAGAAACATGCATACATTCATGCGGATTCTTCATTATTTAATTTCTTTAAATAAAATACAGGGCAATAATATTTGGTGGCAACAATCTGAAAAGTGATACAGCCGTTTACAGCGATTCGATGCTAAATGCCGTTCCGTGACTAATAGCCCTTCTGGGCTAGCATCTGTTTGGGCTACTAAAAGTAATGACACGTTAAATTTTAATATAAACAATTTAGAATAGCAAATTTTAAATTAGGAAATCATATCATTTGTTTACAATGCACAAGAAATCAAAGAAAAAAGAAATGACTATTATGATAATGATCCAGTCCCTGAAATCTTTAAGTATTTGGACACAGATATGAATAGCTTAGAATAGCAGAAACACTAATTCAAGTTTTATACCAAAAAAGGAATTTGTGATAGGGCTACATATAGCAAAATTATCTTTTTTTAAATTAAAAGAAAAATAATTTTCCAAGCCTTTTCATTGACAGCTATAAAACATAAGTACATCCCAATTTTTATAAGTGTTTTGCCTTTTAAAGATGGAGATGAGTAGTGACATCGTTGTTAAAGATCACATGATGTCAGTATTGACTCAATTTTATATTACCAATTATCAAAACTTGTTTATCTTTATTGTGGCATATATCCTAAGAGTTTTCATAACCAGTATTCTATTGTACACATTTCTTCCAATATTTCATATATTTCCACCCTATACATTCCCTTCCCTTGTATATGATTCCAAAAAGAACTGAATATGAGCAAGTACTTTAAGAAAATCAAAGGAAATATATATTCTTAAGCAAGAAAGAAAATCATCTAAACTTCTTCTTGGAAGATGTACTATGAAAATGTGTTTAGCAAAGCCAAGATGATTATGCTATCACACTTTAAGATAAAGTTATTGCAGCAAAACTGTGGTAAATTTTTGAGTTCACCACAGTTCCATATTTCATTCTTGAGTTTACCACAGTACCACATTTCATGCAGAAAATATCAAAACTTGTTAACTCTGAATTTTATTCTGCAAATTTGATTTATGATTGTCATTCTTGCACTATTTTATTATAATAATTAATACTTTATTTTTGCCTAAGACATTCTATTAATTTTTTCAATGAGTTGAACTCACTAAATAATAATTCTCTTGCAAAAAAAAAAAAAAAAAAAAAATATATTACCCTGTATATAATGCAAAAAATTTAATAAAAGACAAAACTAAAGAAAGCAATTCACATATCAATTAACAGAAGACAAGATTATACATCTACAAACACAGAAGTTGTTAACACATTTTTAAAAATATTTCAAGTCTACTTTAATAATATTTAAAATGTAAATACATATTTTTAAATGTCTGATCTGATGGCTTCTTTTAACTGTAAGTCTGCATTCTGCTTGCCATGACAGAAGGCTTTTTTGTAAAAGTTTCAGGGGTATTCTTTTCAATCTTTTTTAACTACCTTCTATAAGCCATCAAATGTTGTAGGTTTCCACTTGGAAAGACATCCTTTTGGCACAGAATATTCCACAGATGAAATGTTAGGGTACTTCACAGGGATATATTCAAAAGGCATACATACAATACCTGAAAGAATCTTCATCCCTCCCTCCAAAAAAAAAAGAATGCAGTTGTAGCTTTTGAAGTATGATTGGTAGTTTTACTGTATGAAAGTGACTGGGATAGAAAAATAGAATTTCTTCTTTAAATATCAGATGTGAAATATTTCTCTGGGAGTATGAAGAGTTTATTTTAGTTGAGGTCTGTGAGTCAATTTTAATTGGTTTATGAGGTACCTCAGCACACCTGAGATAAGTGGCTTTCTGAGAGTATGATTTTTTTCACTCCTCTCATTTTTAAATCTCCACTACAAGTAAAATCTGCAATAATCATAAACACCTTACTGAAACTCCCTTCACATTATCTGAACCAGGTTTGTACATATTTTTATTCTCTGTATAAATATCTCTTTCACGATAAGATGTAAAAGAAGAAATTCTGAGGTAGCACAATTTAAACAACATTATTTTAAAAAATATTCACAACATCTATAGCTGAACTGATACAGGTAGAAAGATATTTTGGTAATCCCTTGCTAAACTGGCAACACAGTAAAAGGCTTTGGTGACATCTGAAATTTGCATATTGCAGACTGAACGAATGAATTTGAAAATTTTGGTGACTAAGTACAGTGACTACTTAAATACGGAAATACTGGCAATTTTTATTATGCTGCAAAACCAGCACTAGTTACCCGCACATGAACTGACACATATAAATCTAATTTACTTTCCTATAAACATAGAAAAGAAGACAAATTTAACGACAGAAAATTACTGTAATTTCAGGTATATAAGCTGCCCTAGAATATATGCCGCACATATAATAAATGACTAAAAAGTGATGGAAGTTCATTGGATAAGTTACAACACTGTATATGCCGCAGCAACGAATTTTGAAACAAGGTACTTAATATTCATTTATTCAGTAATTCCATTCCATACTGATCTTATCATCATTGATAGCATTTTATAACATCTACAAAATAACTATAAAAAGAAATATATATATATAAATAAATAAACATCTTACTTTAAATTTGCCAAAGACGAATTCTGCTGATTTCTAATAGAAGTTATTGTTACAGGTTCAGTAAACACTTTTTTTAAACTTAATAACCATCAAGGTCACTTTCATCATTCTGTTCTAAATCACTTCTTTCAATTTCATTATCTTCGTTTTCATCTTCTATTTCAATGATTTCTGATTTAACGAAAGTTGGCCTGATCATATCAGCTCAGACTAATTGCCATGCTTTATAGGCCCACAACACAACATCCTCATACAAAGATTTTCTCATCCATTAGGAATTTGTGAAGGAATGCTGTCCTCTTCATGTATATTCTTCCTACTGATTTCATAGTTCATCTTTGAAATTCTGTTCATGGTGAGATCCAGTGACTGTAAAAAAAATTTAAGCCCACTTTGAATCAGAGACATTGGTGCTAAGTTTTACTGCTTCGGATTTTACCATATCCACTAAATAGAATTAGCACCATTGATCATGAATGATAATTCCCTGTGAAAAACTACCTGTTACGGATTTTGTATTTAATTAGCTATTTTTAGTAGAATTATAATTAAAACTGTTTAATATCCCTGTGCAATGCAACACAAGACATATTTTGAAGAAAGCTACTTGGAAAATTAAAAATACAAGAGTACGTGCATTTAACATTGAATAAAAGTTTAGCCCTGTAATTTATACTTAATTTGAATAAACATAATTGACTACCATGTTAGATGTAACCGTAATTCTACTCTTTTTGCTTTCCAGAAATTGCTAGAACTGTCTCGTGCTGCAGATTTAAAAAGCTATAAAAAGCCAGAGAGCGAACATTACTGCTCAGTTTGTTACTTAGTTGTTGTCAATTGTAGCAAATTGGCAGTGAGATCAAAGTAGCTTTCTCTGCACTTTGGACTGTGTTCTATTTAATGTTTTAGTGCCTCAAAATATAGCAACTGATTATATTGCATGATATTGTGACATTGTACAAATATCTTTGAAGAAAAATCCAGTTTTTTGTAATATTTCTTGTGTTAAGAATAAATTTTATTAATTTTTTATCGGACTTGTGCATTCAATGCATTACAAACTCGAACGCGCGCAATAAAGCTTTTCCTTTTTTGATAGATTTCTCTCAGCCAAAACAACATTAACTTCTTTTCACATCATTCCTTTTTCACTGGCACAAATAATGAGCTCTTTAGGGACTTTTCTTTTTGAACTGTTTTTCTTTTTTAAATTATCAAAGGGCATTAACTTTTCTTCATTGGTGGCATAACCCAAAACACAAGCAAAAAAAATCTTTCATTTTGATTGTTAACACAGAAAGTGTTTTTAATCTATTGAATGAACAATTCTAATTGGAGAACAATCAAAAGTAATGAGCACTTTACCATATTAATTATTTGCCCTATATTCAAATTTAGTTCTTTAATTTTTTTAGATGAGTATTCCAAAAAAGCTACCTTTTTTTCTTCACGTCAGTCCAGAAAAGTTTCTGACCAGCTATTTTTTTGGTCTTCATGATTAATTTCTTTTGTTTCATGAATATGAAACACCAATTGAGTCCTTTAAGAAAGTTTTTAATTCTCATTTGTTGAGCAATAACTTTTGCTCAAAGGATAATTCTAACTGTTGACACTGATAATTCCTTTTCTCTCTACTCCATCATCCTCTAAATTATCACCAAAACAGGCGAGGCCTTGATGGCAATCCGATAAGATTTTTTTCTTCTTCAGCATTTTCTCTAATTCTTCTTGCATTTTCTCTAATTCTAATTCTCTAATTCTTCTTGGACTTCCACCACTGAAGGCATCTCTTTTCAACTTGAAATTCTCCAGCCAAAAGCCATCTCTAATTCTTCAATGCCAAAAGCTTAAAATTAGCTGTATCTATGACTGGTTGAACTTCCTGTACCCCCATTAGAGGCTTAACAGGGCTTAGTGGAGCTATTTAATTAAAGAAACATTGAGATCTAAACAAGGCCTAAATCAGTCCCATTAAGCAGTAGAACAACCACCTTACTACCTGAAATAACTTAAAATAGAATAAATAACTAAAATATGAACTTAAGTCTAGGAGCTGATGAGATTTACCAGCTGCACCAACAAAAGCACATTATTACATACTCTGCAAAATATAACACGTTACTTGCATGCATAAAAATATGTTACTTACATATGCAAAGAAATAAAATAACAGAATATCATAAACATTCTAGTTTTCCTTTAAACAGACAGGGAAATTTTAAAAACAATCAATACATAAATTCATTTCATTTACAGATAAATATTTTATGAAATTTGACAATTTCAATTTAGTCACAGTATTTTTACTTAGATCCTTTAGAGTATTAAATTTAGCAATATCTGGAATAAATTTTAGAACAATATTTTTCATAGAAGAGCATCTAAACAACAGGTGCTCAATATCGACATTACTCATACCACATTAGATGTATCTATTACCTTTTCACTCAGCAGAAGCCATAGCAAAAATAATAATTTTAAAAATTTGGCAAACATGAATAATAAAGTAAGCAATAATCAAGTCACAAAGAAGTAACACACACAAATAAAAATGAACACAGAACTTCACAAAATGAAAGTTCCTGTGGCTGCTAAAAAACAAAAAAAAGAAAAAAGATAGTTGTCAGAGAGGGAAGACAGAACTATATAATTCAGAAGTAAGAATGTAAATTACAATGTCTTTATGGTCTGCTGTAGTTAGGCAAGTTTCATACAAGTCCAAACTTGGTGCACTGCCTTTTAGTGCAACCTCAGTGATCGTTTTAAGCTGTATCTAGGCTGTATTCAAGCTACTTCAGGCTAAAATGATGAAGCGAATTCTACATTAACCATTTTGCTTGTGCATAACTTATGATTTAAACATAAAATTTATGATTTTATGATTAGCAAAATTGTAAAGACAGAGGGAAAATAAAATTCCCTCAGATACAATATCCTTTCAGATATGCCACAGACCTAATTTCCACTTTTAAACAGGTATAAACCCCAGCTTATCAACCCAAAATTATAGTAATTAAAGTAAAAATATTGTGCACTAAAATTCTTACTTGTATCTTCCATTTCAATTACAGAATCTACAATTCTAGGTTTGCAGCTCCGTATTCTGAATTCAGTCCAAAGTACCTAGTAAAAGATAAAAGAAATACAAATATATTCAAATATACATGCTTTATAAGATAATATAGTCACAGTATGATAATATAGTAGACTCAAGTCACAGTATTTTATTTATAACACTGTTAACATACTGCACCAAAAAACTGTATTTTTGATACAATAAAAGAGTTATTTTAATAATAACATTCAGTTTTTGATATACTTTAAAAAAACGAAACATTTTTTTATGAAATTTAAAGATACAGAGCTTAAATTTTATTTAAATTTTAGATATAGTGCTTAATTTTTTACTTTAATTTTAATTACGTATGTGAGAAACAGCACCGCCCAATGCTGAATTAGAATACCAGGATTATGACGTCATCAGTATAGCCCAGCGCAGTAAGAATCGTCCGAGACAGTGGGAGATAGATTCCAGACCTGGTCGAGAGCGGAAAGTGGACGTGAGCAGACGGCTCACTCGTATGCCTTCAAGAGTTTATGGAATTTAGCTGTCATGCCTGATTATATTATTTAAAGCTAAACATCGAACTCTGTGTAAAAGGACTGTCTGCGATTGTACCTCACAGTATAGCCCAGCGCAGTAAGAATCGTCCGAGACAGCGGGAGATAGATTCCAGACCTGGTCGAGAGCGGAAAGTGGACATGAGCAGACGGCTCACTCGTATGCCTTCAAGAGTTTATGGAATTTAGCTGTCATGCCTGATTATATTATTTAAAGCTAAACATCGAACTCTGTGTAAAAGGACTGTCTGCGATTGTACCTCACTACATGAACCATTTAACAATTAATCTTTACTTAATTTATCTCTATTATTATTTTATTTCTTTCTATTAAAATAAAGAATACTTAAATTACTTCGTGCTCTCATGCTCTGATTTAAAAGGAGAATTCCACAGAACTTTGGCAACCAAGCGCGCGGCCTCGAACTCGAAAGTGTGTGAGTGACGTTATTAGGAACTGTGCTTTGAACTGATTGAGTGAACTGTTCTCACAAGTTATTCGACTTATTGGATTACTCGTATAAAGTGTGTGGATTACCCTTATTGACGACAATAATCTGTCGGTTGAGTACAAAACTTTCTTTCCAATATGAAGTTAGTAGAAATTCCAGAATTGGAAGCAGCTTTAAAGAACAGTAAAAGTTCTGAAATCAAAAGTTTGCATAAGCTTATTTTTAATACTGATGGAGATCGAAATAACCGGAAAAGATTACGTGAATTTTCTGGCTTTATATTTAAACCAGATTCTGAAGAATTTAATAAGAAAATAGATACAGTACAGAATAGTTTTACTTTGAATGAGTTAATTAAAGTTTGCAATGTATTGTGCATAAATTCAGAAGGTTTGAAATCGGAAGTAGTAACCCAAATTGTCTCTTTACTATGTGATTTGTCGGTATTATTTGAAAATATTTTGCATGAAGAAAATAGTGATATTGAAGATGAAACTGTTAATAAAATTTCTGAAGTAATGCTTGATGATAATCAAAGAGACAATCCTGGTTTTAATGAGTCTCAAGTAAATAACAGTATGCAGCTTCCAATTCAAGATCATTTTAAACCTCATCTTAGTTTTTCGGATATTGAAAGTATTGTTAATCCTTTTTCTGGTAATGCATATGAAAATGTTGATAAATGGATTGATGAATTTGAAGATGTTATAAATTCTTTGAAATTAAGTGATTTGCATAAATTAGTTTTTGCTAAAAGATCGTTAAAAGGTAAAGCGAAATTATTTATTCAGAGTGAACCTAAAGTTAATGACTAGTGTAAGTTAAAAAAGCTTTTGAAATCTGAATATGGTAAAGCTTTTAATTCTGCTGAATTGCATGAAATGTTATGTAAACGTAAATTAATGCCTAATGAATCTTTAGATGAGTATTTTTTGAAAATGAAAGAAATGTGTTCGCGAGGCAACATTGAAGATGCTTCATTGATTAAATATGTTATCGATGGTATTCCTGATTCAGTAGTGAGGAAAACTATACTATATGGTTGCGAAACAATATCTGAATTTAAACAGAGGCTAAAAATTTATGATAAAATGAGATCGGACAATGATAAGTTTAAAAATCCAAAACCGAAAGTAGACACTCAAGTTAAAGATAGAAGTAAGCTTTTGTCATCAAACCGAAATCAATCTAACGTTAATAAGGTCAAATGTTTTAATTGCCAGGAATTTGGGCATCTATCAAAGCATTGTGTAAACAAATCGAAGGGTATAAAATGTAAAAAGTTTGGGCATTATTCAACGAACTGTCCAGAGCACACCCCCGAGAAACAAGCTTTATTACAACGAATTTTTGACAAAGATAGAATTATGAAGACTGTAGAAATAAATAATCATTTAGTTGATAGTCTAGTTGATACTGGTTCAGATGTAACGATATGCAGCGTGGAGTTACACAAGCAGATTGGTTCTCCTAATTTAAATTGTAGCGATATCACATTAAACGGAATTGAATCAAAGCAAACGTACCCCATCGGCTTTTTCATTTCTGATATTTCAATTGATAGTTTTTCACTGCGTATGAAAATTTATGTGGTTAAATCATTATGTAATCAAATTGTATTAGGATTAGATGTATTGAATCAATTTAACTTCTCTTTTACCGAGAATGGCCTTCAAATAATTTCTCATCTGAATAAAAGTAATGTAAACTTGATAACTGCTGAGTCATATCGAAATTCTAACGTTCGTTGCGTTATGGGAAATTTGAATATTGCTGTTGAAAATTGAATAATGTCTATGATTTTTCTCAGTCGTGTGGTGTCTCTGTTAATGTAAATAAAAACCCCGAAAGCGGAAGTGGCTTGACGTTTAATTACCTTTCACATCTGGTGAATGCTATTTCTACCAACGAGATTGATTTAGCGCACATTTCGAATGCAGAACATAAAGAAAGACTGTGTAATTTAATTAATTCGTACCAACCTTGGAAAAATAGACAATCTGACTTTAAGATACAAATAAATTTATGCGATGAAATTCCTGTCTGTCAAAATAGAAGATACGTGTCTTTCGCGGAACAAAAAATTGTTGACGATCAAATTAAGGAATGGTTGAAAGAGGGCATAATAAAGCCTAGCAATTCTTATTATTCGGTGCCTATTGTTTTGTGTAACAGGCATGATAATTTGAAACGATTATGCATAGACTATCAGAAATTAAATAAGAAGATTATTAAAGACAAATTTTCACTGCCTTTAATTCCGGAATTACTTGATCGTTTAGAACAGTCAAAGGTCTTCACGACACTAGATTTGAAAAATGGCTTTTTCCATGTAGACATAGATGAAAATTGCACCAAATATACCGCTTTTGTAACGCATAATGGTATCTACGATTTTCTTAAAGCTCCTTTTGGTTTATGTATTAGTCCAAATGTTTTTCAAGGGTATATTTATTCAGTATTTCGTGACTTGTTAAATGAAGGTGTACTAATTATTTATATGGATGATATAGTCATACCGGCTAATGATGAAGTTGAATGTTTAGACAAATTAGAAAGAGTATTCAAAACTGCTTCGGAATATGGGTTACAAATAAATTTCAAAAAGTGCCAATTCTTAAGGCGTAAAATTGAATTTTTGGGACATGTAATTGAAAACGGAACTATTCGACCATCACCTTCCAAAACTGTTGCTGTTCGAAATTTTCCACAACCGCGTAACTGTAAACAACTACAAAGCTTTTTAGGACTAACGGGATATTTTCGTAAATTCATTCCTCAGTATGCTAAAATAGCTAAACCTCTTAGTGACTTGCTTAGAAAAGGTATTGGTTTTAAGTTCGATTCCGAACAACAGGAAGCTTTTTGCAGATTAAAAGAAATTCTCTCTCAGGCACCTGTTCTACACATATTTAGGCAAGGATATCCATTAGAACTTCATACTGATGCTAGTAGTCAAGGCTTTGGTGCGGTATTACTCCAATTATCTGATGATGGTAATTATCACTCAATCCAGTATATAAGTAAGAAGATTTCACCGCAGCAAGAGAAACTCTGTAGTTATGAATTAGAAGCCCTTGCAGTTATAGAAGCTCTGAAGAAATTTCGAAACTATTTGTTAGGGACTAAATTCAAAATTGTAACTGATTGCAGTGCTTTTCAGAAAACTTTAGATAAGAAAGATTTAACTCCTAAAATTGCGAGATGGGCAATGTTTATTGAAGAATTCGATTACGAAATTGTACATCGTTCAGGAAGCCAAATGAAACATGCTGATGCTTTAAGTAGAAATGCTCTAATTTTGACATCATACACATCCAATGTAACTGAGAAGATTCGGTTAGCACAACAACAGAATGAAGATGAACATGTGAAATTGATAAAGAATTTAGTTGAGAAGGGAGAAGAAAATGGATTCTTCGTTAGAAATGATATTTTGTACAAATTTGAAAATGGTAAAGATCTTCTAGTAGTGCCAGAATCCTCACAGAATGAAATCATACAGAAGGTACACAAAAAAGGTCACTTTGCTGTAGATAAAACTGTGAATGCTGTAGAGCAAGAATTCTATATTCCCAGACTGAAATGTAAAGTTGAAAAGGTAATTGCTAACTGTATAGAATGTATACTGTACAACAAGAAGCAAGGAAAAGCAGAAGGATTTCTTCATCCTGTACCGAAAGAAAACGTTCCCTTGAGTACGTATCATATCGATTTTATTGGACCTCTTCCATCGATGAACAAGAGATACCAACACATTCTGACTGTGATTGATGCTTTTACAAAATTTACTTGGTTCTATCTAGTGAAATCACCAACTATGCAAGAAGTTATTTCAAAATTGAAGCAACAACAGACTGTATTTGGAAATCCAGCCAGAATCATTTCAGATCGAGGTAGTGTCTTTACATCGAAAGAATTTTCAGCGTATTGTACTGAAGAAGGAATAGAACATGTCAAAATTACTACCGGTATTCCAAGAGGTAACGGACAGATTAAGCAAATTCATAGAATTTTGATTCCTGTTTTGTCAAAATTATCACATGAAGATTCAACGAAATGGTTTAAGTATGTTCCAGATGTACAGAGAATCATCAACAGTACGACTACGAGAAGTACGAAATATTCACCGTTTGAGCTTCTCATAGGCACGAAAATGAAGAACAAAGAAGATTTGAGAATTAGTGAAATATTGAATGAAGAATATCTAAAGCAATTGATGCAAGAGCGTGATGAAATAAGAGAAGATGCAAAAAACAACATTTTGAAGATTCAAGAAGAGAATCGTTAGCAATTCAACAAGAAACGAAAGAAACCGAAACTGTACAAGATCGGCGACTTGGTAGCCATACAGAGAACTCAATATGGGACTGGCTTGAAACTATGACCAAAATTTCATGGACCGTATAAAATCATAGCTGTAAGACCAAATGACAGATATGAAGTCGAAAAAGTAGGATGCCATGAAGGACCGAATTTGACATCTACTGCGGCTGACCATATGAAGCCATGGTCAAATTGATTTAATGTTTGTATCAGCTCAAAACCTAAGGACCTGATACTCTTTTTTTTTTTTTTTTTTTTTTATTATTATTATTATTATCTTTGCAGGTACATGATGGTGATGTCCATTCAACAGACATCGAGGACGATGCCTCTTCAGGCTGGCCGAAGCTGTGGAAATCAGCACCGCCCGATGCTGAATTAGAATACCAGGATTATGACGTCATCAGTATAGCCCAGCGCAGTAAGAATTATCCGAGACAGCGGGAGACAGATTCCAGACCTGGTCGAGAGCGGAAAGTGGACGTGAGCAGACGGCTCACTCGTATGCCTTCAAGAGTTTATGGAATTTAGCTGTTATGCCTTTAGCTGATTATGTTATTTAAAGCTAAACATTGAACTCTGTGTAAAAAGACTGTCTGTGATTGTACCTCACTACATGAACCATTCAACAATTAATCTTTACTTAATTTATCTCTATTATTATTTTATTTCTTTCTATTAAAATAAAGAATACTTAAATTACTTCGTGCTCTCATGCTCTGATTTAAAAGGAGAATTCCACAATGTATATATTATTCAAAAATCTCATAAATATTTTAAACCTTAGGAAATTTTCAAAACGATATGCAAAAGTATATTATACAAGGATTGATTAATTCAATTAAGCACATTATTGAATGCTTCTAATTGAAGATTTGAATAAGCAAAGAAATTTGAAATTCAACAATTTTTAAATAACGCAGTGCATTACACTTAAACTGAAAATTTTCTCTTTAGCCAGTAGCCATTCCACATACCTGTTGAACAGTACTTTCCATTGTAAAAGATTTATGAACTCTTCTAATTCCATGCCCATTACTTTTACTCCAAACAACAGTTTTTCCTTTGTAATAAAACTCTTCTTCCCACTCTTCTTCACTTTCCTTCAAAAACCACTGTTCCTTCAAAATAATAAATGTAAAATGATTTGCACGAATAGAACAATATTTCTTAATAAAAAGAGTTTATAGAACATTTCTTACTATAAAAATAAAATAAACTTTCACACTTAATATTATAATTTTGTTGGTACTTTTTCTGATCATTTCATTACAGTGGCTGATTTTCTTACCGTGACATATCTCAAATTTTTTCCACAAATAAAAATGTCTACTCAGTAACCCTACGGAAGGAAGCACACTAGACAATAATTTCTTCAGGATTAAAAATGTTCAAGAATAAATAAAGTGCAGATGGTAATTGTAAAAAAACTGAAAAACTGTTTAAGGTTGTTTTTAAAACATTATTAAGAAAAATCTGATATGGATACCATATGACTTCTTTGTAACAGGCTTTAAAATTATACATATTTTTACTGCACTTCATTTAAACTTATTTCCTCGAATCTCATTAGAGATACATTTTTCATTCAATCAATTCAGTTCTCACTGTGCAGCAAGGCAAAAATACATAAAAACTCAAAAACATCTTCATTTAAAATTGAAAAATCCAGAAAATCCTCAGAAACCACAGTTAAAAACAGAAAGAAAAAAAAAATTAAAATTAGAGTTCCTACACAAAAACAAGCTATTCGGTGATCAACAGGTAGGAAGACAAAGTTTTCGGCCCATAAAAATTAAAAGGTAATTTTCGTCCCTGCTGTGCAGAAAGACGCTCCAGTTGTTGAATCCTACCAACTGAATTCACTATTCTCCTAAGAGTTTCAAATGTAATCAAATGGTAGCCTCATTAGGTTTAGGACTGCTTAAACTTTCAAATTCTTAATAATTCTACCACTATTGCATGCAGATTAACTGGATAAAAACCTTAACCAGCACATAAGACCAACATAATTTAACCAATTTTAAAGCAAAAACTGCATAATTTAGCTACACATAAGAATAAAAACAAAGCTCACCATTATGGACAACAGAGTGGGAATCTATTCACTCAAAATTTCTAAAGAATCTATTGTCTTAGCGAAAATGCTACTTTCAGAATGAGTTCTTTGGTACTCTAATTTGGCTTTAATGTCTCAAGTTTTCTAAAAATCCAATCACTTAATGGAACTACAATTTTGGCTTTAACTAAATTTGCCAGTTTGGCATCTTTATTCTTGAGTAAAAGATGAAATACCTTCACACTTATTAATTATTGTTCATTGAACGTGAGTTGGCTTGTTCTCCTTGAAAAGTCAACTAATTTCCGATCAATGACAATAATTACTCGGTTTATTAATTTTCTTTTTCAAAGTTTGAGTTTTTGTTATTCATGATTTAAATTCAAATACCTTTAAAAATCTTTTTCATGATTTAAATGCAAGTTCCCTTAAAAAAATTTTTTCATGATTCACATGCAAATTCCCTTAAAAAACAATTTTCGGAATTAAAATTTCATACTTCTGGGTTACCCCATTTTGATACATTCTACTAAATTTATATTAGGAGATAATATAATCAATATTCTTTCAATAAATAAATTATTATTATCTTACTTTGCAGCTATTGCGCTAGTATTAGAAAAACGTGTTTTCGATTTCAATGAATTTTAGTTCATTCAATACATATATATTACATATATACATTTGGTGTGGGCAGTTGCAATGAAAAAGAGAGGTGTACAACTAGATGTTATAGCAGTCCAACACATAAAATTTCAATGCTCTATGGTTATTCGTTTTTGAGTTACATAAGATATGTACAAACATACGTAGGTACATACAGATGCCACGAAAATCTCTCTTCTGAATCCATTTTGGAAAAAGTGTCCTTTATTCTAGCTGTACATACAGATGTCATAAAAAAACATCGTTCAAATGGGTTCAAGAGCGGTCAAAGTGGATATTTCTGCTAAAATACGATACCAAAATTTTTCGCGATTACAAAATTTCCTTACTTCCTTTAATTTGCACAAGGAAGCAATACTATGGCAAATATGAAAAATGAAGGCTTACTGATTTACTGTAAAATAAAAGTGGGAAAAAAATTTGCACAATAAATATTATATACAATATTGTTAATCAAATCAAAAATAACAGGATACAAATTCTGAACATTCAAAAGCTTACCATAAATAAACAGTTTCTTTATTTAAAATAAAAAATAACAATTATTTTTACACATTAAAAAAATACAGTTTTAAGAGATTGAGAGGTTAATATCAGACAGATTTAAATTACACTAATGGCTACTATATTTGGAAATATTCATTTAACAATATATTATGTTATGAATTTAATAGAAGAGCACCAATTAGGTTTAATTAGAGATGAAATCTACATACTTGAGCTTGATCTTTCAATGAAACACCACGTAAAGCTTTAAGCAAATCCCCAGTAAGATGACGAGAATCTGCTGTATGAGCTGCCGGATTCTTTTCCGTCGGCAGGTACACATCTCCAGGATGAATATTAAGATGTTCCCGGCCTAAAGGAATGAATTCCTGGGGTTCTCCAGCAGTTATCATTGCCTCTTTGCCATCCAGATTTGCAGCTCTATTATTATATGTCTTTTACATCTAAAAATTAAATTCACATATTTTACACTTTTTAGTACATAAAATATCAATAGTAGAAAAACTAAAATGGATAGACTATGAGAGCCTGGAATATATATCAACTTTATAATGCTATTATTTTCCAATTTATGCTTAATTATTTAGATATTGTTCTCTGGAACCCTGTAGAAAGACTTGCATTTGAAAGCCGAATCTAAAAATCAGTTCCCAGCTTAAAATTTTGAAACCAAATTACTGAAATGCGAAATGATATTTATGCAAAATAATGTGTTTTACCATGCATATACCAAAATTTTATACAGGTAACAGGGTTCCTAGCACATTTTAAGAAAAAAATAAGGACCTGTCTAATTACATTATATACAACTGCATAACCTTAAAAGAAAAATTAGACTTGTAATTTAAAATATGAGAAATTCAGTATTTATTAAGAGAGAATGAGCATTACTCAAACTATGAAAAACAATTACATTCTCTTTTTTTTTTTTTTTTTTTTTTAATTTTAAATAACAGTTCGATTTACAGAACTAGTTTACAATGAGAGAAAAAACTCTGCAGAACTTAATTATATTACAAGTTTTAATGATGAAATTTCAGTTCAAAATAGAGAACATAAATACAATTTATTTTTTCACTCATATTAATATTTAAATAATTTAACTGAAATCATAATTCTGAACATTTTCTAAATTTTCATTGTATAACAGTTTTACAAGCAAAGTAACTTAAGTAAAAATAAGTAAAAAAAAAAAAAAAAGGAACTTTTCTGAAATCAGAAGACTGGAAATTGCTTCATGCAGTAATCTTTAACACTAAAAGCTTAACTAATCAGCATACTCGGAAACTGCGGAATATTTGAAAATTCCGGATAGTTGAGAGTAACTGGTAAAAGAGGAAGGGGGGTAGACTGTAGCCGTTCTTCAGATTTTTCAGCTAAATAATGCTTTTGACATTTCGATATGTGCAACATATAAAAAATAGCTGAATGGAACTGAAAAATAATCTGCTTAGCAAGCACAGAAAAACTCTTTTATCTCTGCGAAATATCGCAAACGTTACTGCGCAATATGTGCACCTTAATTCTTCCGCACGTGATATTATGCAATCGGAATCAACAGCTGCCGGTACTCAGAGAATAAATAACTAAATAAAGGAAAACGCCCGTACTTCATCCAGTTTTCACTGTAATGCACCCATGTAGCATATTTATCATTGAGCAGGACACTCATATTGCCATACTCATATTGATTAATAAGGAGATTTACCAATCTGGGATGTTCTTCATTCTAATTTTGAACAGAGTGCGTTAAATTTCCAGAACAGAATCATTCTTCGCTTGAGTTGGTGCAATGCAAAACATTTAGTCCTATTCAATCCAGGTTGAAAATTGACCATAAAAAAAGTACGTTGCTTGTTTTGCTGCGAACTGTAACAGTTTCAATATTCGAGATTTTGCGTAGAACCAACTTTCACACTGTATAATGCATTGGAAAAAAAAAATATTTTGACTATTCGATTACTTTATTTATGCCATTCCGAATATTATTCCTAAGAAAACTAATCTGTGTTAAAACACACTTAGCCATTTTTGAAGTTTATATTTCAGCAGTTACTGCAAATATATTATTATAAATATTCATACATATGCTCATAATATAAGCATACAGATCATAATAAACGTGAATATGAACAAGAATGTAAATTATTAAAATCTTGATAGAAATTCAAACATGTGTAGTATTGGGTGAGAACAAAAGAATACGGAATGTATCGGAATTTTCTACTGCTTTTGCTATTCTTTGACCAATAGAGCGATGTACACCTGTCTGCACTCGCGCGCACCAAAAGCTATGTTAATGCAGAGAAAGTGGCGAAAAGCTATTTCTGGGAGTATGATCACCATCTGACATTTCATATAAGGAAGAAAAGTTATTTATTTAGTTTCGGCTTTGGTACAGGAAAAAAATGTGTGTTTGTTTAAAAAAACGCACTAAAAGCAAAAAAATAAGCAACTATAAGGGCTTTTATATTTTATTTTCAAATATAAGGGCTTATAAGCACTTGTAAGGAATGCTATGAACCCCGGATAATACACACTCATTCTAATCGAAATCTCCTTAGAAGCTATGTCTGGTACTTAACTTATTTTCCCATCAATTATGAGAGTTAGCGAAATTTCTGCCAAACTTGTATCAATCATTTTAGCAGAAGTTTAAAGAACAGATTGCCTTTTATTTAATTAGATAATTATCAGATACAGATTATGGATACAGCACAAGATTAAGCCTTTAGGAGGGCCTAGACAAAATTGAAAATGGGCCAAATTTACGGCTCTACTCTTATATGCACCCTAATATCACCAATTTTGGCGATATGTGTTCTACACTGGTTTTTGGTGTGATTGTGTGCTGTATGGCAATCCTGTTGATGTTGAAAAATTTTTTGCTGGAGTAGTTTAATTGCTTGTTGGTTCGTGTCGTGCATGTTTTGAAATTGGCTATGTTGCAATGAGAGACGTGGTGGGAAGATTTCAGTCACGTATTTTAGATTGTGTGCAAAGAAAATTTAGTATTAAAACGTATGATGTTGGAGTTGTTAACGAGTCTGCTCTCTATAATACTCTGTGTTTGAGAAGACAGAGAGGGAAAGATAAAGTGGTGGAAGTTGATGAATCAAAGTTCGGCAAAAGGAAATATCACCGTGGCCATCCTGTTGAGGGGCAGTGGGTATTTGGAGATGTGAAAAGAGGGTCTGGGAGATATTTTTACGGCTGTGCATAATAGAAATAGGGAAACTCTGATGCAGTGTATTAAAGAGTGGATTGAGCCTGGTACAACTATTTTTTCGGATGGATGGAAATCTTACAAGGATTTAGGAAAAGAAGGTTTTGAACATTTATTTGTGAACCATAGTATGAATTTTCTGGATAGTGTGTCTAGCTGTCATACAAATAGGATAGTGATTACGTGGCGACATGTTAAAGGCGGTATGAAATTGGTATTTCTGCTGTTTGAAAAAGCATTTATTCGTGGTAAGTGCATTTTATTTTATTCTTGTTCTTATTTTGTAGAATGTTCATTGTTTTTTTAGTATGAATTTCTGTCATTATTGTTGTTTTTTTTAATTGTTTGAATATTATTTTAGTTATTTTAGTTTATTTTGTTGATTAGTGCGTAGTGCCTAGATTGTGCAATTCGTAAATATTTTTTTAAGTTGAAACAGAATGCTGTGTACATGATATTCTTTGAAATTTATTGTTGTTATGTTAATTTATTAAAGCGAGGTGTGCGTAGTTCATAGATTCGTTCGTTGTCTAGATTATGCAATTTGCAGATTTTTTTTTAAATTTAAGCATGATACTGTGTACATGGTATTCTTTTAAATTTATTGTTGTTATGTTAATTTATTAAATCGAGGTGCGTGTAGTTCATAGATTCATACGTTGCCTAGATTGTACAATTCATAGATGTTTTTTTAGGTTAAAACATATCGCTGTGTACATGGATTCCTAATAAATATTTTTGGTTAGAAACTTTACGTTTTTGCTATCTAAATTTTTTGTTTTTATTTTGGATTTTTAGCTTAAATTGTGTGTTCAAAATGTGGTTTTTGCATGTGCGAAAACCACGTTTTTGGAGACATTTTAGGCTTAAAGTTCGAAATGTAGACAATAAAATTTAGATAGTAATATGGCAGCGTGGAGCATGACAGAGTGGGAAACCATGTTTTTGGAGACATTTTAGGCTTAAAATTCAAAATGTAGACAAAAAATTTAGATAGTAATATGGCAGCGAGAAATTTGGCGACCTGAGGGCATATATAAGAATAGTTCCAAATTCATATATGAAAAATATATTCTTCTAATAAAATCTAAAATAATTAGCCATTTAACCTGGATAGTGGTTAGTGACTCTGACTACCATACTGAAGGGCCTGGGTTCAAATCCCAAAGAAGGCATGGATGTTTGTAAATGTACAGTACATATGCAGCATGGGAGCACTCAAACTATGCAGCAAGATGAAGTCCTCTTGAGAGGTTGGTGGTTTAGGGGTAGAGGGGTGGGAGACCCTCGGACCCATCCCCTTCGTACTAATTATTCGATGCTCTAAAATTTTCTAATTGGAAATTTTGATGTATCTCTTTTCATTTTCGAATTGCAATGCATATCTTCCAAATTTCAATACTATGGGCACTGCTGGCACTTGCATTAGGTAGAGCACAGTCACTTTACTATACTGTTATGTCACTTGCATAGCTGTAGCTCTCTCTATTCTGTTATGTCACTTGCATTGCTGTAGCAAGAATCTTCTTTCCTATGCACCCTGTATGTTTTATGTGAAGATTATTTTGTTACGATAAAATAAATGGATGTAAGATTAATCTTAATCAAATTTATTAGGATTAATACATTATCTACACTTAATTACTCAAAGAAGTGAAAAATGCAATATTTAACAAAATGTAGAAGTATTTGATACACAAATTTTGTAGTTAATGTAAATTCTACATAACTGCAGTCATATTGCACATACTGAGATATGTATACATACTTAAGGATTGCTTCAATATTTAGTAGCTCGTCCACAAAATGTAATATCAGCCTTGTGGCAGTCTGGTATTAAAAGATATCAACTTTAGAATGTAATCCTGGACAATTTCATAGAACCAAACCTTAATAATACTTTCCTGCAGTTAATCTTAATAGTATGTATTTTAGCAGCAATTTTTGTACCTATTACATGAATTTTCAGAGACATTCACATAAAACTTTAATAGTATCGCATTTTGTCAGAAAGACTGTCACCTAACAGCAGGAAAATTACTTTTGCAATACCCATTATGTTGTGAAGATGAAAACTTGTAACTGAGGCAACAAAATCAAGCATGAATAAGTTAGATCATATGTACCAATTTTGCTGTATAACAGGCTGCAGAGTCCTGTTGAAAAATGAAATTTCCAGCTCCTTTAAAATGACTCCAAATATGGCTTTAAAAACTCCTCCAAGATCTGGGTATAAACTGATGCATTCACAGTTCCAGTAATAAATTTCACGCGTTCAACACCTTTGCTGGATATGCACCCACAGACCATGTGGCTTGCTGAGAATTTCACAATAAGCAATCTGGATGACAAGCTTTACTTTTACGTCTCCAAACATACCACTTACTGTCTGATCCATGTGGGTTGAATTCAGATTTATCCAAAAAAATTACCGCGTTCCACTGAGCCTTTGTCCATGAATCATTCTCTTTCGTCCAACAAAGCCACTTCTACATCCTTCTTTTTTGGTAAGGAAAGGCCTTTTTCATGAGGCAATATGCAAGTAGACTCATTCCACAAGGTTTCTTTGGATAGTTTGTGACCGTAAATTAACATCACAGTCAAGTTCAATTTTTAAATCAGCAGCACTTGCATGATTAGAGAGACATCCATTTTAGATATCAGTCATCAAATTTTGTAGTCAACCTCTTTCAGCCAGATCTGGCCCTTCTCTCAACATCATCAGTTTCACACTACAGTTTTAAACACTCTCAAGTTGATCGATTGCAGCCAAATTTTTTAGTGATTTTTAGTCAATATCCTTATTTAGTTAAAGCAATTGCCACACATTTTATCCCTTGCATGAATTGAACATAAGGTGCCAACCTTTCATTGCTTAAAGAACAAGTTGAATGACAATTACCTCTTTTGCTATGCTATGGATGATGCAATACTTTGAAAGCACTGTTTGATGATATATGAACGTGAAATGATCTCATATCTTGCTTTACAGCAACTAGGATATATATATGTACATATTTATTAATTCTAATGACAAAGTAAAACAAAAGAAGTTCAAAGACAGAACGTAACAGAAGTGACCAAATGTCATTGTCTAAGACAGTCCCTGGCATGCCAATATAGGATGGTCTGAAAGTCATAACCAAGAAATTCCACACAATGACAAAGTTGGGCTTTGTTTGAGTTCCACCATATTTCAGAATGGGGAAAATGGTTGAGAAAATATACTTATTCAGTAAAGATTTTCACCCATTTCTTACAGACCAAGATTGCCTAGGTGACAGTCTTGGTCCGCAAAGACCACAGCATTATATTATGGATATTCTGGCTGGCAAGCAAAATCTTCACCCATCCATTGTTTCATCTTGATGCTATCCAACAATTATAGCTGATGTCTTTGTTTCATAGACTGTTTTATGTTTAGCTTTATTGAGTGATATGACATACCTGAGTTTGTTTTAATTCTCTTATTTTTTGGCAACAGGATTTGGATTAATTCTCAGCACTGAAGAACTTCTGTTGAAATTCGGGTTTTTAAAGAGCCAATGTCTTGAATTGCTACTTTTGAATCTGATAGCAGGGCAGCATTCTCAAACTAAAAATAGTATGTCAATAATTGTTTCAGGACAATTCTAAGAGCCTCCACCTCACAATCAAATGCATTTCGGTTTTTTTCCAGAAGAGGCATAGAAGGAAGAAAAGCTAGAACAAATCCCCAAAACTGCAATATTAGATTATCACTACATGGCCTGTCTAATAAACATGCACCCACTACGATTTGGGTATTTAGTATTAATGGTGTCCAAAGCAAGGCATGTCAAGACCTCTCTAGAATGTTTAATTCTTGGTATATGAATTAGTCAAGTTAAGTGTCTCGATTTGGTACACAAAAAGGGGTTGTGGTGGCTGCACAATTTCTTGTATTCAATCAATTAGAACAAATTCTTCTCTAATTTTATGAACTTTTTGTAGGAATCCACATTGAATCTTGTGATTTATAGCTGTGTTCCAATGAGAAGCAACTTTTCATTTACGATAACAGCTCTCTCTCTTCAGTAACAGTTTTTATGGGCAAATTTTTTGTTAGCAGGAGCACAGCTTCAATAGGAGTAGATTTAAGACCTCCAGTAATAAGTCTCATTGCTTGATTTTGTAAAATTTCCAATTTCTTGAGAACTTGTTGCCGAAAGGATTAAGAACTCAAAATTGGTTCGAAGGACTGAAAGCCCTCTTCATCACAGTCATGAGGTTAATCTATTTTAGTGTCAGGAAATGATATCTATTGGATTTTGTGAACTGCATCTGATGATGATGAAAACTGCCACATGTGACAAGATTATTTAGGTAGACAAAAGCCTTTTCACTTAAAAAAAAAAAAAAAAAAAAAAAAAAAAAAAAAAACAATGTTGAACATGTTCTTCTGCATAATGGATTTTCAGCATATTGTGCAGAGAATCAAATGAATGTTTTTAGTTACTGTTCTAAATGGAGTGGCAAAAACTTTATTGGATGTCATAAAAGAAGCATTATTTATAATGATCGCTGGAAAACACACATAAGATGGATGCATTGAGAAATGTCAGCTTTGAACATTTTACTGACAATAAAAATTTAATTTTGTGGACTCCGAAAGTTGCTGTCATACACAAACAACAGAGCAGCAATGGGGCAGTGCTAAATGCCTCACTGCCATAAAAGTCATTGCTCGGCAGCATTCTAATTTTATTTTGTCCAAGTTGATGTGGGAACATTTATATAAAAAACCAATTTTCCTGCAATGTTGGAAGACGTAAAAAATTTCATGCTTCCTGTTTAATTTTAGCCTTTTTTTTTTTTTTAATGACTTGTAATATATAAATTAACCTGGTACTTTTCCGTTTTGCTGGCGCAGGCGATAAAATTGCCAAAAATGGTTCAACTGATGCCAAACAGAACATCCTTGCTGGTAACCTTTTGCGCCTCATTTTCAAAACAAGTCGCAGACATTTCTTATCAGATTGATTGTTTCTTTCAATACTGGCATACAATTACATAGAAGTTTTACCAGATAGTTCAATTTTATGCCCTGAGGCCATTCGCGATAATTAAGTGAATTAGGATGCAATCACACTGCTCACCCGAAGGCAAAGTCAAAGGTTAAATTCATCAATTCTAATGAGAATGGGCTAGCAAAGTAAAGCACTGCGGTTTTACATAATTTCCGAATAAGCTATTCGTGTGAATTGAAATAATTCTTGCATTTAAACTTGTATCCCAAACTAAGATTTAACTTGAAATTAATGTAAATAATTACTGAGAGAATTAGATTTTTATAGTGTAGTTCAAGTGAGATGACATCACTTGAGGTCACGTGATACGAACCGGCGAATGAGGATGTTGAAACATGAAAGCACAGTAAATTCTTAATGTTTTTTTACAAATTTATTGTCTTTATTTATTGGCCTTTTACAAAATTTTAAACGCTATTAAAACGTTTATGCCTTCAAAATAAAAAATTCTTAGAACTAACATTTTTATGTATATACTGTATGTAGTCGCCAATAAAGTCTGCTTGGCGAGATTTGTGCCAGCGAAACAGAAAAGTACCATTAACCTTTCATCTAAAATAAAATAAAATTTCTAGATAGTTATTTACTTATATGCTTCCTTTCTTGTGTTATGGTTACCTTAATTATTTTTGCCATCATTAGCATCAACAATAATTTGGATTTTTTACAGTCAATATAATTAGTTCAATCTATGTCAAAGCGCATGAAAAGTGTAATGTTAACTAAAGGGTATTTAACGAAGTATTGAATGTCCCGATATTTTCATTTCACATAAACTACTTGTTCAAAGTGTCTGAATACTTATTTGAGTTCATTTCTAGAACATTTTAAAAAGCATTATTTTTCATATATATATATATATACCATGAACGTTTAGAATAACTTTATCAACAGAAATAAAATCGTAAAAGAAAAATCGTCACTTCGTTAATATCTAGTAAATTGATATTTGTAAATAAAACTTGAAAAAAGAAGTATCCGAAAATAAATGTGAGATACTGTATATATACATAATAAATATACTGAAATCACAGTTTTGGGAGTTTGAGTCCCAAGATTTAAAAAAAATTTTGGAAAAGGAATATGCGAATTTTGCAGTTTGAAAGAATTCCAAATTCGTGCAGATAATTTAGTAATTAAAAAAAAATTTCTAATGTTTTCAGAAGATATACCATAACATTTAAAGATTACTGTTGCAACATTATACCTGTTTGAAAAATCGCTGAACAAAACATGCACCTGACAAACTTTAAATAGAGAAACACATTTCAAAATATTCGATATTTGGGTGCACCTAGCCACTATATCTGATTGCCCGAAAACCGAAATCCGAGAATAGCTCGAATAAAAGGTACAGATAGGTAATTGACGTACATACGTGACAAAAATAACAGGCAAAGACGGGAGGCACGAACGCATGAAGTTGAACTATACCAAAGGAAGTATAAAATAATGCCTTATGATATAAACATGCTAAGCTTACCATTATTCTTCGATAAAAGTAATATAAAAATTGACGTACTCTTTTATGCTACACTGCCAAGATAAACTGATCATATTAGTTCAAGCAATAGGATTCTAACAAAATGTCGTAACGTTTGTAGCTTTCCGTGTCAGAAAATCGTTTGGAACTACCAAAGCTTTTGTTTTATCACCACTTAACATTAATATCTCCTTTGACTATTAGTGGCGAGGATGTGCAGGTTTGGGATGATGAAGGGGTATAAAGAAATGAAGATGAAGACGTCTAGCATATCAACAACACTAGGTTAAGGCTCCGCTAGAGGATATAGGATCCTTATACTAGATGGAAGAAAGTTGAGGGGGAATTACAGTCTTTAGTCTTTTATAACATATTCCAAAAAATATTCAACTATGTTAGCACATGAAGTTAAAAATCTTAGGAAGCCTTATTGCATAAACAGCGAATATTTGCAAAATTTTGTAAAAGATGCAGTCATTTGAAATTCATGCCATCACACTAAAACTTCGTAATATTCGTTGATAATAAATATCGTAGTTTTTGAATGTTGTTTGATTTTCTTTTAATAAAAAATAAAATCAAGTATATCTGTTTGATTTTAAATAATTTGTACGATTTTCGATATTATTTACTCAACTGTGGCTGATAAATCAGAAGCGCGACCGACAGACTTCGCATGCTTAAATTTGTACAGGTGGCATTATAAAGGAGGGACAAATATATTCTAAAAATATACAGTTGATTACCTGGAAAAATCTATTATCCCGAATCAACGCATTCATGTTACTGCCAGTTAAAAAGTACTCACTTTAAAACTACTTGCTATAACTCATGTATTTTTCACTTAAAAGGTCAAAGTATTTTTCACTTAAAAGGTCAGTGCTTTGGAATATGAAACTATTGTAAATCCTATCTTCATATATTCCGCTCGAGCTTGGGCTATAGCTCAAACGATAAATACTTTATACTCCGTGAGCTCGTGTAACATTAAGTGGTTATCACTTCTGTCGCCAGTCCCTGCTAGACGGGCCTTTTCTGTGAATGAGATTCTGGTGCCACTGATTTAAAAGAGAGGGTTCCTGGAAAAAAGAGCCTTACTGGAAGCGAAGTCCCGCCTAACTACGGAAACAATGTTGCGGCTACGCGGGATTTTTTAAAATGTCACCAAAAATGTCTCGGCTTGAGCTCTGCTCCGAGTAGAGTCAACCAATCAGACGAAAGTTCTGCTTCTGAATGATCACGTAATCTCAATCTGAGCTATAATCACGCACGCACAGATCGTATTTTATTCCCAAGTGTCAAGATGTAGAAATATCTTTTTACTCGACTTCTGATAAGGATCGGATCGGAGGAAAAAGAGTAGGGTGGAAGGAAGTGTGGGAGGTGAAAAAAAAGAGAGTGAGGTCCGCACTAGCGGCGGCGAAAAGAAAGGGGGTCAAGTTCAGTGTCGTTATAAGATGTAGCCGAGGGTGGTAAACCGCAGAGTCAGTTTAGCGTGAATGAGTCAATTAAGGTTGTAATTCTTATGTGGGCAGGAAGTCAGTTGAGTACCGATGTTTTTCTCTGGGATGCGACGAGTGTCCGTGGCCTTCGAGAAACAAGGCCCTACAGCTCAGTGACGTTGAGCGTGTGACGTCATTCCATCCCTTCGTGGGGTGAGGGCAACGCTGGGTCAAAGGTTGTCAGTCGCCATTGCTTCGAAAGAAGAGGTTGAACTGAAATTCTTAACTTAAAATCTTGAGATATTAACTGCATTCCTGATTTTCCTGCAGCTGTATATATTAAATTTGAGGTTTTTGGCAATTTGTGAGTGGTTCCAGAAACAATATAATGCCTTACATGTGCTCAGTGCCGCGATTTAACGGCAATTACAAATCTGGACCTAAAGTGCACATTTTCGCTTTTAATAATGATGCCGATCTGAAAGAAAAGTGGATCCGTGCAATAAAGCGAAAGGACTTCATTCCAACTAAAAATAGCAGGGTGAGCTTTTATTCTTATGATTTCATTGATATTCAAAGAAAAATTAAATATTTAATATGTTTAATATGTCTGTTTTTAAAGCCAAAATCATTTCCAATGAAAAACTAGTGTTAAATATAATAGTAAACAATAACTAGTGTAAAATATAAAAGTATATAATAAATCATTGCCAATGTAAATAAGCAGTATAATAAGCTTTTGTTTCCTGCAATTTGTCTTAAAGTGAATTCTATAATTTTTTTAATAAATGCATGTTGCTTCATAAATTGCATGTGAATATTTTAATGGGTAATTAAGTTCATAATACTATAGTATTATTTAATGTATAATAAATTTTACTTCATATACTGCAGATTAAATATTCAGTAGAAAATTCAGTGCTTAATATAAGGCAATAATCGGGAAAATATACAAAATCTGGAACTTAAAATAGCATTTGTAATATCTAATTTATCTCGACTTTTATTTTAAAACCACTTGTCATTAAGTTTTACAGATATGAAAGTAATAATGTTTTTCATTTAAAAATTCAAATTCGTGTGCTTATAATATTTTAAGGAAACACATTACCCTTTCGACTCTTTTTTTGTCACATTTTCAAGTTTATTCTGAAAATTGTAATTAACATTATATCTAAAAAAAATTATAAAAAAATTGGAAAAAAATATTGTTAAACCAGTTGTTTATAAAACATAGAACTATTTTTTAAAAAATTTCATTTTTATAAATTTGTTATTACGTTTTTTATATTAATAGTTTTGCTTTAAATAGCGTTTTTTTTTTTTTTTTTTTTTTTTTTTTTTTTTTTTTTTTTTGTGTGTGTATTCCTTGAAAATCTAAACAAAACTGTACTTGGAATACTGTATGCTTCTGTTACAAGATTTAATGAAACATTTTGCTGTCATGATTAGAAAAAAATATCCTCATCCTGTTGATAACGCCAAATATTTGAGATTGAAAATAAAATTCGACTTATGTCTTTGATGAAAATAAAGTTAAAAAGTAAAAAACTTGGAATTGTAGAAATTGATGATTTAAGTCTTGCAGAAAACTTTATAGAACACGAAAAAAATGATAACGAAATGTCTTTAAATATATTTATGTCTGATGAAGACATAGCAGCAGCTGAAAGTTATTTGCCTGTGTCCGTATATTTAGCAGGATACTGTGTTAGGAGTGTTCTTAAAAAATTACAATGCTCATTTTGTGAAGACTACCTTTCTTTAAAAAAAGAATTAGCATTTGATGAAAGTTTCAGTTTTTTCAAAATGTTAGACCGTGGTAAACTCTTTTATCCGTCAAAGTATGTAGTAAATGTTGTTTTCTATAATTACATCATAATTCAAAAACTGTGTTCAGATTTCGAAAAAGAATTTTGGAAAGTTCAAGATCAACGGAAAGCAGCATTTAATGTAACATCAGAATATCTAATGAAGGAACAATTTTTAGAAAAACAAGATTGTGAAAATGGGCATATGTTTGAAAAAGCTCTAAAAATGATAATTTGATCATCAACAAAAGCAATGCTCAATAACTATTATAAAAAAAGAAATGATTTATTGCAACAACAGTCCGTTAAAAAAAAGATGACAAAAATTCAAGATAACGAGCCACTAACCAAAAAAAAAAAAAAAGAAAAGAAAAGAAAACTTCACACATTAGCGCAATGATAAATTTTGGAAGAGCTATAAAATATATGGTGTTTTAAATAGATGCAACAGAATAAATACTTAAAAAGATAAAATATACTGGGGGGATGAAGTGCTTGTGCAAGGGACGTCCGGTATCCTATACTGTCATTGCACTTTCCCTGATATGATATAGGCTCTACCACGTGCACTTCGGTAACGAGATGTGGGAACCTCGGCTAACTACCTTGCAAATTTAAAATGTAATTTATAATTCTGTAGTGTGTCCATTTCAAAAAGTTATATCAAAACTCGCACAACTTTCAATCTAGAGAGCTAAAAAATTAATTATTATTTTCATAAATTTTAATGTGGATATATCAAGATTTTGCTAAAGAGTAATTCAAATAATAGTAAGAATTCATATCTTAATCAAAATATTATTTAATAAAGACAGCCGACAAAACTAAAGTAATTTTATGTGAAAGTTTAAAATAGATTTTAAACTTTGATTTTTTTTTTTTTTTTTTTTTTTGGTTTTGATTCTATAAGAATTCAATTTGATTCTAATTTGATTCTATTCTATAAGAATATTGCTCACTGTAAGTTTAATAATTATTTTTATGAACAGGAATTTTTCAGTAACACCATTTAAAAATAATGCTGGCATTAAAAATTATCATAAAAAATTACATTTTAAATTATTTATACCGATAAATAAATGATGAACTATGCCTTTTTTAATATTTAGTTTATTGTAAAAGACCTTTTCTACACTAGATTTTGTTTTAAAAAAATAAATGTAATAACTGAAAATGCTCATTCTTTTATCTTATCGCCATACTGACAAAATTATGTACTACTTAGAAAAGGCTGTAAAGAAAAATCGGGTTCTTTTAAAATGCTCTTTTTATTCATAGTTTTCATTTTTATCTATAAATGAAAAACAATGTGCAGTATTTTCAGTTCGAAAGCATAACATTTTTGCATTATAGCGTTTAAGTGTTGAAAAGTTTATTCAAACTATAGAAAGTAAAATGGGATTGAAATAAATAATTATTGATCACCCAGGTGAAAATTTTTATCAAGCGTTAAGAAAAATGAGCTCAGATACCTGAAGCCTTAAAGCATGATATTTAATTAAATGCTAAGATAGCATCACTTATTTAATAATTTCCTGTTTACTTTACATCGGAATAACATAAAATTAGCTTTTACTAATAAATAAACGCGTTGTGGAATCGCTCGCTTTCAGTGGAGAAGAAAGGTTTCTTCGCACTCCATACGGTGACGTCACGAGAGAGCTGGACGGCCGTCTGAGAGTGCTAATAAGGCTATTACTGTGGGTTTGTACTGAATAAAAGAAGTTGACCGCTAATCGTTTAATATACTCTTGAACAAGTTCGATTCGAAGGTCTCAGCTCTCACACTGTTTATGGATTTATGATTTTGTCAGTTACTGTTTTTCTGAAATATACATGAATTTTTTGGGAACGGTAATAGTTAATGTTACTTTAATTAAAATAATATGTACATCTCTGTGATGTTGTGTGTCTTTTGTAGTTAAGTCTCAAGATAAAGGCATACACATTGACATATAGGAACTTTTATTATTTTTTTAAATTTTAACTTAGCTAAACTTTGCTTCTTAAGACACTAATTTTTGCAAATGAACACAGCTTCCTCCCCTTTTGTCTGCACTCATAGACACAATTGTATTGTAGGAAATTTTCTACTTCCCTTCCTTTTCTCTCTAAAAGGCCCTTATTTTTTCCTCTTCTATTACATTTGGGCCATTTATTTTTATTTTATTTTGTCCCATCTTTTTCTCCCGGCGTTTCGAACTCGTATAAAAATGTACGAAGTTCCTTTTTACTCTCCTCTGAAATATAAAAAATATAAATACGAAATTGCCCTTTTTCTATATACCTTTCCTTCGCACCTAAGCTTGATTTTTCGCCCATCGGAGCAGAAAGACTTAGCGGGTGCAAAACAAGACATCTGTCTACTTTGTCTGTCTGTCTGTCTGTCTATCTGTGAATATAGATGTTTGGAATATACCAAGGAGCATTGATAATTTCTCGTAGAATTTTATTTTGTCGAATTTGTAATTGCTTAATATTGGTTTTAGCTGCATGTCCCCAGATCGGTGCTGCATAAAGGAGGGCTGGGCGAAGTATGGAGCGATATAGAATTAATTTGTTTTTAGTAGATAAGTTGTTTTTTCTACCAAGAAGAAGTCGCGTAGTAGCTGTGGGGATTTTAAATTTTTGTACTACGGACCTGAAGTGGGTTCTGAAGGTAAGTTTTTGGTCAAGGGTGACTCCAAGGTATTTGGTTTCATTAATCCAGTCTATTTCGTCGTCAAATATTTCAGGGAGTGGAAGATAGAATTTCATATTTCCTTTACGGAAAATTATTGCCTTAGTTTTATCAGTGTTAATTTTAATCCTCCAAAGGGTGAGCCATTTTTCCTGTTTTATGAGATAGTTTTGGAGTTGGTTTCTTATGGCGATAACTGTGCAAGCTTTATTAAGTATGGCGGTGTCATCGGCAAAGAGTGCAAGATGAACAGAAGGGTCTTTAGGGATGTCTTGTGTATAAATATTAAAAAGGTACGGCGAAAGTGCCAACCCCTGTGGGCCACCAGCATTGATTAGCCTGGTGGTAGAGTAAGCAGTACCGATTTTGATTCTGAATGTTCTGTTGCTGAGAAAAGAGGCTATTAAGCGAATAAAATGATCTGGAAAATTGAGAGTGATTGGTTTGTAAATAAGGCCTCGATGCCATACCCTGACAAAAGCTTTCGCGATATCGAGGAATATAGCACCGGTCGGAAGCTTGCAGTTGTAGCCTTCAGTGATAATGTTGATAACTCTAAGAAGTTGGTGGCAAGTGCTATGATGATTACGAAAACCGAATTGTTCTTCTGGGAGAAAATTCATGGAAGGGTGAATTTTTTGGATGTGGAAAAGTAGGATTTTCTCAGTAACTTATGTAGACAGATGGCTAAGTAAACTGATAGGGCGATAGTTCTGTGGGAAGGTTGGGTTTTGTTGCGGTTAAGCAAAAACAATTATTATAGCTTGCTTCCATGAGTTAGGAAATGAGCGAATTTGATAATGTTGTTGATTATCTTAGTTAGGCAGGTAAGAGCGTTGATAGGAAGATGCTTCAGTGCTTTGGTAGAGATGCCATCGTGCCCTGGGGCATTCTTCCTTTGTAAGGCGCTGATGGTGTTGGCAACGATTGTTGGGGTAGTTAGGAAAGTGAAGTTGTACGGAGCAGGGGTATTAAGAAAGTTATTGACCACCTGGTTGACCCGTCCAATATGGTTATTGTCGTACGGAGTGGGATTTAGAGTGAATGTATCTTCCATATAGTCCGCAAAAGATTTAGCTTTATCTTCTTCTGTATATGAAATTCCACTAGGTCCATGGATAGGTGGAATAGGTATATAAGGTTTCTTGAATTTGCGAGAAATGTCAAATAGGGAATTGTCTTTTATAGCTAGGTTATTTAGGAAATTGGTCCATTTTTGGTTTTTGAAGTTCTTGATTCCTCTGTTGATTTCTTTTTGCATAGAGTTTAGTTCGTGTTTAAGTTGTGGATCCCTGGTGGTTTTGCATATTTTACGGATCCGGTTTTTCTCCTTATACTATTTCTTATATCGGCAGGCAGGGGGAGGAAAGGCTTGTTCACATAAAAGATATTGGTGGCTTCTTTTAAAGCAGAATTGATACAGTTTGTAAATTTTGAGACTTCGTGTTCTAAATCTTCTTTGTTGTTGATGCATGGATTACATGTATGGAGTTCAGAGTATTTGATCCAATTTGTAACTCCTATACTTCTGTCAAGTGAGGGGAGGTATTTATTAATGGGGATTTCAAATACAATGGGGTTGTGGTCGGAAGACAGGGCTGAAATTACAGAGATATTGCATCTGTTAGTAATGTTATTTGAGATGAAGAAGTCAATTGTGGTGGCGTTATTGTACCCGTAATGGGTGGGCTCGTCTAGAGCATGAATGTTATAATTATTTGATTGAATGAGTTTAAATATGTCATTTCCTTTTTTGTTAGCAGGTCCTCGGTTCCAGCAGGGGTGTTTGGCGTTGAAGTCAACTCCGACAATGGTAGAAGTATTAGAATTAAGGAGGTGAATCAATTCTTGTGCGCTGGGATTATTATTTGATGGGATGTATATATTAGAAATTTTGAATTTTTTATATTCTTTACAATTTCAATTGTGTTACTTAATTCAAAAGTGGTGCTGGGATTAGGAATTTGAGAGTGTTTTATGCTCCTTTTAACAAATGTGATGATGCCACCGCCTCTTCCTGTCTCACGATCCGTACGGTAGGTATTATAATTAGCATAAAGTACTTTGAGCTATAATCGATTACTGCTTGGCGTGAAATGGAAAAAAATAAGTGAAAATCGTAACCTAGCTACATGGGCTTCCTGGAAATGAGCAGGTTCTGGTAATTCCCCCTTTCGACTTCCAGTCCCGCATATCCGAGACATAATGTGATTAGAAGTTTACTGCTCTTCAAGTCTTTCAAAATAAATGGATGTAAAAGGTGTCGGAAGCTATGATCAAGGTAAACTACGCTTATGTTATACCGGCGTTATTTATTGGGAAAAATAATTTTTATGTTTATATTTTTTGGCAAGCGGATAGGATTAACTGAATTTCCATTATTTTCAATGCGGAAGTTTGTTTCTAGATGCGAGAAGTTCGCTATACGAGTTCAATGCTGGAACGAATTAAATTCGTATCTCGGGATTAAACTGTATTTATCTTCTAGTGACGATTCGAATGACTAGACAGAAATTACTTGCAGAGATCGAAATTCTAGACACAGCAATTTTCTCCAACCGGTACTAAAAACAACAAAGGCAAAGAAACCTTTGTTAAAGAATGTTCTCCTTGCATTAATTGTGATGTGCTTAAGTAGCAACTGTAATGTGAATAAAGGTGTATAGTTTTCTCTAATTTCTGACACAATTTCCTAATTTTAGGATTATCACAAACTAAAATATCTCACATGGACACCACATGACTTCCTTGTACGGCCTATTAAATTATGCAAATTTTTCCTGAACTTCATTTAATGTGATTTCCTCGAATTTCATTACAGATATATTTCTCATTCAACCAATTCAGTTCTCACTTCGCGGCAAGACAAAAATACATAAAAACTTAAAATATCTTCATTAAAAGTTGTAAAACACAGAAAAACCTAAAGCACCAAATACAGTTAAAACAGCTAGGAAAGATTTTTAAAATTAGAGTTTCTAGACAAACACAAGCAGTTCGGCCAGCGGGCAGGAAGACAAAATAGTTGGTGCCCAAAACTGGAAAATAAAGTTTGGTCTCGCTAGGCTAAAAGGCGCTGAAGTTGGTGCAACAACTGAGTTAATTCACTGCTCTTTCTGAATTTCAGATGTAGACAATTGGTGGTCTTGTTATGCTTAGCACCACTTAAAATTTTAAATTTTTAATAATTTTACAACTATTGCATGCAGATTAAGGCAAAAAAACCTCACCGGAACATAAGAGCATCATAATTAAATCACTTTAAAAGCAAAAAATGGATAATTTGCCAACATATAAGAATAAAAATATTGAGCTCACCGAGCCGGGTAATAGAGTGGGAATATATATATATATATTGGGGTCTAGTCTGGACACCGGTCGAGATCGATATCGGAAAACCAGTCGGGATTCTCTTTCCACTCGACCGCAGAAGGGAGAGCGAGTCTGGCCCCTTCAAATTCCGTCGGCGGAAAGTGAAGTGGAAATTCCGTGCGGAAGTGACGTTTATTGCATAGCAACCAATCTATCTCCCCTCTACCAAAGAATTTGTAGTAGTAATTACTTAAAATCAAAGCATAATTTCAGATATTAATTTCATGAAATATAAAGTTCGAAAATTATAAATCGTATCTTTAAAATATGCTACAGCTTAGGAGATTTAAAAAGCGTATAAATCGAAAATTAATTCGAAGCAGAGAATTTTATTAAGACGAATTATTCGTGAGCGAATTTCACTTGCACCCTGCGCCATTGCTTCACTGCTTCGCTCAGACTAGACGAGATGCATGCAACGATCGAACCGGTTTACATTATGTCTATAGGACCTTTCGTTCTCCCTTACAAATTCTTTGCCTCTACATTGCTCCAGGCTCAGGGAAAGGGGTAGTTTGTTGTCAAAGGGGCTGTTTCGCACGTGCTTATTACTGAGGATGGCGGTAGAAAAAAAATCGAGTTCGAGTAAATGGTGAAATTTTTCGAAAACACGCTGCTGGATTTATTAAAGAGTATGGAAAAAAGAAATGGGGAACGATAATGGATATTTTAAACGCAGAAAGAAATGGCCTTTTCAAAACTTCAGGTATGTGAAGAAACGTAAACAATTTTACGCATGATCTTTTGCAAAATGGAAATTTTCTAAAAGGTTTCATGTTTGTAAACTATTTGTTAACAGGAATTTTATGATTAAAATACATTTTTTTTTCTGAAAAGGTTATGCAACAACGTCATAAGTCAAATCATTGAAATATAGCACCGCGTACGCGTGTTTAATATTCCTAATGAATTTGAATAAAAAAAAATTAATTTTTAGCAACCCATGATTATATCAATAATTTTATTTATTCAGGAATTATACTTATCATGTAGCTACGAATATACTGTGTATCGTAGATACCAATAAGCAGTGAGTAAAAATATAACAAACTTTTAACAAAAGTAATAGGAAGAAAAATAAAAAACAAATTAAATAACTATAGGTTAAATCATAAAACATATTATCTTGCACACTCACACACACACACACACACACACATATATATATATATATTAACATATGATAGGATATTGCAATACATATTCCTATTTATACCCTTTTTAAATCGATCTCACCAGTGACCGTGTGGTAAAATCGCTGAACACTGGTAGTTCGGTCCGAGGTCCAAATACTGCGAACGGGTTTGTTGCATTACCAACATATCTCTGATAACCAATATATCTGTCATTACCAACATATTTCTTGTAATTTCCAAAAGCATCAAAAATTAAGGCATACAAAACCTGTTTTAAATAAATAACTGTATGTATATATAAATGTATTATAATATATAATTATTATAATATATGCAGTGAAAGGAAATTGCAGTACATATTCCTATTTGTGCCTTTTTTATGCCCTTTTTAAGTCGATCCCACTAGTGGCCAAGCAGTAAAATCTCCGAACACTGGTAGTGCGGTCCAAGGTTCGAATCTCGCGAACGGGCTGGACGCATGGGCGTCATTACCAATGTATCTGTCATTACCAATATTGGTAACTTCCAGAAGCATAGAAGTTTAAGGCACAGAAAATCTGTTTTAAATATATATATAAAACTGTATAAATATATTAACAAATGCAGTGAAAGAAATTGCAATAGATATATATTTATACCCTTTTAAATCGATCCTACCAGCGGCCGGTAAAATCGCTGAATACTAGAAGTTCAGTCAAAGGTTGGAATTCCGCGAACGGGCTGGTTGCATGGACGTTTTCGTGGTTTTCCCCATGTGTTACGTGTATACGAGCTAGTTTTCCTCAGAATGTCCTCCACGAAGGCAACTCTCACTTTAGGCAGATAGCCCTTGAGGCTGTGCCGTAATTACATAAAACCAAAACTAAGCACTTTTTAGATCTGAATAAATATACACAAAACTGATGTAATATCTAAAAGTAGACCACATTAAAAAATCTGATAACTAATTATAAATCTTGCATTATAATATTGACAAGAATTTAACCGAAAATTATACAGGATTTAACTTGCTTTATACAGGAGATTCTAGAAACTATTGGAAATTGACATTGATATCGGTACAGTTAAAATTACTTATATAAATTTTTTAACTCAAAGCAATTTAATTTAAATGTTGAATTTAGGATATGCATAGTTTGAATTATATACTGCATAGTCTTTAATGCATGTCTAATGTATTACATTTTTATATACTACAAATTAATATAAAAGTAGAGGTAAACACATTTTAATTTAAAACATAAAATTTATAAATTTATAAATTACTCATCAAAACATGAAATTAAGTACATTGATATATACATTAGTTTAAAAATTACAATTTTAAATTAAAAGTATGCACCTTTTCTTTATACGTGAAATAGGAAAACACCAAATATATTATTTTCACTAAAATTTAATTAAGGCATTGGTAACGTAGAATAAATAAATAATGTAGAATCGTCAGCATCAATTGCGTTATTTCTATAGCGAAATACTCGAGTTTTTCACAAATCTAAGAAATTAAAATATCTATTACGTACACTTTCAAAAACAATCCGTGACCTCCGCCGTCCTCAGTTTAGCTCTAAAACGACAGTCAGAAACTTAAACGGCAGCTGTCCAGCTGACGGAAAAAATTCCGACTCGTCGATCTCTGTAATGATCGAGACGATGACACCAGACTCGCTCCTTGTCGAGTAGATCGCAAAAAACGACCCTTTCCTCTATCTCGACGGTGTCTAGACTAGGACCCTTGATATTTTCTTTGAAATATGAAACGCTAATTTTTTTGGAAAATTACAGAACTTCTTTTATTTCTTCGTACAAAGAAGTAGAAATATATGAACATTGCAGTAAAATTAACAACAAAGCATATTTCAGATATTTTCAAACTGCAGTATTTATTCCTGTAGACTGCAGTATTTCTTCCTGTAGACTGCAATATTTATTCCTGTAGACTGCAGTATCTATTAGTTCGCAGCATAAAACTAGCTTCGTTGCTTTGTTTTAATCACTTAACCAATCAACTAACCTAAAAGTTAGTAACATAGCATTATCTTTGTAGAGACATTAGGGGCCCTAGTCTAGACACAGTCGAGATGGAAGAACGGGTCGTTTTTTGCGATCTACTCGACAGAGAGCGAGTCTGGTGTCATCGTCTCGATCATTACAGAGATCGACGCGTCGGAAATTTTTCCGTCAGCTGGATAGCTGCCGTTTTAGTTTCTGACTGTCGTTTTAGAGCTAAACTGAGTACGGCGGAGGTGACGGATAGTTTTTAAAAGTGTACGTAATGGATATTTTAATTTCTTAAGATTTGTGAAAAACTAGAATATTTCGTGATAGAAATAAAGCATTTGATGCTGACGATTATAAATTATTTATTTATTCTACAGTAGCAATTCCTTAATTAAACTTAAGTGAAAATAATATATTCGGTGTTTTCCTATTTCACATAATTCAATAGTTTTCATATCTGTGTGATATAGGCTTCTGGCTATTGATCAATTAGAAACGCAATTCCTTAGTGAAAATAATATATTTGGTGTTTTTCTTTTTCACACATAAAGAAGGAGTGCACAATTTTAATTTTCAAACTAATGTATATATCAATGTACTTCTTTTCATGTTTTGATGAGTAATTTATAAATTTATAAATTTTATGTTTTAAATTATAATGTATCCCTCTACTTTTATTTTAATTTGTAGTATATAAAAATGTAATACATTGACACGTGCATTAAAGAATAGGCAGTATATAATTCAAATTATTCACATCCTAAATCCAACATTTACATTAAATTCTTTGAGTTAAAAAATATTTAAGTAATTTTAACTGTACCTACATGAAGGTCAATTTCCAATAGTTTCTAGAGTGTCCTGTATAAACAAGTTAAATTCCTGTATAATTTTCGGTTAAATTCTTGTAAATATTTTAATGCAAGATTTATAATTAGTTAACAGATTTTTTAATGTGGTCTACTTTTAGATATTACATCAGTTTTGTGTATATTTATTCATATCAAAATATTGCTTAGTTTTGGTTTTATGTAATTACGGCAAAGCCTCGAAGGTCATCTGCCGAAAATGAGGGTTGCCTTCGTTGAGGACTTTTTAATGGAAACTAGCTCGTATACACGTAGCACAAGGGAAAACCAAGAAAACGCCTATGCAGCCAGACCGTTCGCGGGATTCCAACCTTGGACCGAATTTCCAGTGTTCAGGTATTTTACCTGTCGGCCGCTGGTGGGATCGATTTAAAAAGGATGTAAATAGGAATATGAATTGTAATTTCTTTCACTGCTTCTGTCAATATATTTATAATACAGTTATATATATATATATAGATATAGATATATAGTTATGTATTTATTTAAAACAAGTTTTGTATGGTTTAAATTTTTATGCTTTTGGACGTTACGAGGAATATGTTGGTAATGAAGCCCATGCAGCAAGCCCAATCGCGGGATTCGAGCCTCGGACCGAACTGTCAGTGTTCAGAGATTTTACCGCTCGGCTGCTAGTTGGATCGATTTAAAAAGGGTATAAATAGGAACATGTACTGCAATTTCTTTCACTGCATATGCTAATATATTTATAATACAGTTATATATGTATATAGTTATTTATTTAAAACAGGTTTTGTATGCCTTAAATTTTTATGCTTTCGGAAGTTACCGGAAATATGTTGGTAATGACAGATATATTGGTATATGATATATTGGTAATGACAGGTATATTGATATATTGGTTATCAGAGATATGTTGGTAATGCAGCCAACCGAACTACCAGTATTCAGCGATTTTACCTCACGGTCGCTGGTGAGATCGATTTAAAAAGGGTATAAATAGGAATATGTACTGCAGTTTCCTTTCACTGCATATGTTGATATATTTATAATACAGTTCTATATATATATATATATATAGTTATTTATTTATTTAAAACAAGTTTTGTTTGCCTTAAACTATTTTGCATCTGGAAGTTACCAGAGATACATTGGTAATGGCAGATATATTGGGCTGAGAAATAAATGTCAAGTTGCTGCATTTGAGAAGTTACATATGCTATTTGTTCTGGTATTTTCACCAAATGGATAAATTTACATAGTTTTCAGCAAAACAAAATGAAATTACGATTCAATCGAAAGTCTGGATTTTCTGGTGTCATCGGCTGTAGGATGGTACCCGCGTATTTATAATTGCACCTAGTAACACAGAAGAATGCCAGAATTCATTTATATAAACAGAAAAATCTTTCCATTCTCTTAATATGCAGCTGTTATGCAATTTTTCCTTCCATTTTATATAATATATATATATGTTTGTGTGCGTGTATTTATATGCAAGATGATATGTTTTGTGATTTAACCTATAGTTATTTAATTCTTTTTATTTTCCTTCCTATTACTTTTGTTAAAAATTTGTTATATTTTTACTCACGCGTAAATCGTCTTTTAATGCATCAATCCAAAGTTTTCTGCTTATTGGTATCTTCGATACATAGTATATTTGTAGCTACGTGACAGGTATAATGCCTGAATAAATAAAATTACTGATATAATCATGGGTTGTTGAAAATTTTTAAAATTTTGATTCAAAATCAATAGGAATATTCAACACGCGTACGAGATGCTATATTTCAATGATTTGATTTATGACATTGTTGCATAACCTTTTAAGACCAAAAAATATTTTAACCATAAAACTGTTAACAAATAGTTTACAAACATGTAACCTTTTAGAAATTTCCATTTTGCAAAAGATCATGAGTAAAATTATGCTTACGTTCTTCACATATCTGCAGGTTTGGAAAGGCTATTATTTCTTTTTGCGTTTAAAAATATCCATTAACTCTTCCCATTGATTTTTTCTGTGCTCTTTACTAAATGTACTATCAAGTTTTTCACTCAACAGCTGCGGAGTTTTTCGAAAAATTTCACCAATTAATCCAACTGATTGTTAAATTTTTTGCTACCGCCATCCTCATTGAAAAGCACGTGCGAAACAGCACTTTTGACAACAAACTACCCCCTTTCCCAGAGCTTCGAGCGATGTAGAGGTGAGACAGACTGGTTGCTATGCAATAAACGTCACTTCCGCACGGAATCTCCATTTTCCGCGGACGGAATTTGAAGAGGTCAGACTCGCCCTCCCGTTTGCTGTCGAGTGGAAAGAGAATTCCGACTGGTTTTCCGATATCGATCTCGACAGCTGTCCAGACTAGACCCCTAGGTTATTTAGAAGCGGGAAATGTGAAAAATGAGCAGTGCCCTCGTCAGGACTCGAACAACGGACCTCTCGAACACGCGTCGAGTGTGTCGACCACTACACCATGAAGGCATGCTAAGAAGGAGGGAGAAATATCTTATACACTGCCCCTTTTAAAGGACAACTGAGGTTTTAGGGGACCCAGTCGCCAAATCCTGGTGGTGGACAACCATCATCCCCTTCGGCCTTCCAAATGTGATGGTTACGTTTAATTTCCCATCAGTTGGGGTTTTATCACCAGACTATTACTGTTGCCATTCACTGCAAAAATCTTGCGTGCTGTAAAGTAGGGTTTTTCATTATCTTCCAAAGGCCACTCATCGAGATGACCACTAATTTGCTCCTTGCGTTCTTGTTACGGAGTGGTCTTATTTTCCGTGCCCTGGGATGTTCTGCAGTTCCTCTGTATATGGCCTTCAACACCGCATTTCCAACACTTTATGGTTTTTTGCTTCTCACTTCTATACCATCTCAAGGCAATGAGTTGTCTGTCTTGATTTCCGTGCCCTGAGGTGTTCTGCAGTTCCTTCGTATGTGGTCCCCAGCAGCGCAGTTCCAGCACTTTAGTTTCAGTCTTTACTCAGTCCTATTCCGTATCAAAGCATTGACTTGTCTGGATAAATCATCTAAACGAGCCATCACTTAATCCACTGTCTCGTGGAGTTGAGCGGTTCTGATTGGGTGGTGGTCTCTACGAGTTGCTTGCTGACCTGCCCCGAATTGCATAGAATACACTAGACCCCTTTTAAATCCTTGATATTCGCAATTCGTAGAGCTATCTGTATTTCAGAATCACGGATGCGGTCGATGAAGTATTGCAAGGACAGTATTTCCCTTGTTTCTGTCGGACATTTTGAAAAAGCGTGGTGGGACTGCCTTTCAATATCCGTGGCGAGCTCTTGGAGTGTTTCCGTCGATTTTAATTGAAACCTGTAGTCTTTTAAACATTTCTCTCCGAAGCGCAGCTCCAACCCCCCGGATAAAGCACGAAGTGTAATTTCTGGATTTCTGGAAGAGTCTGAAGGATATCCTCTACGTTTGCTCTCAGAGAAGCGGTGAAGTGACAGGCCTTAGCTTGGGAATCCCACCCATTCGCTTCCGCCACTATAGAAAACTGTGTCTTATATACTAGCCAGGACGTCTTTCCATGATACTTGGATAGCTTCAGTGAGGGACAAGAAGGCATGGGTAAAAATTTAAAATCTAAATTCGTAATTAGGTAAAATTTAATTTGTAGCGACGGCAGGGAGCATCAGAATCGCTCTCTGCCGTCGCTACGAATTTCTTTAAAGTATTAACTTCTTTGGTAACTGCAGAAACCCTGTCATCAATTTATTCTTGGATGGCAGAAACTCTTCCTTCTATTTGTTCTTTGACAGAAGAAACTCTTTCTTCAATGTGTCCAACTCTATTTTAACCAGCGTCTATTCTGCCTTCCATAGCAGCAAATTTGTTTTCCATTAGGCAGCTAATTTCTCTTTTCATTTTCTGTTGACCTGCTTTCATTTCTCCTTTAACAGCTTTTATCTGTTCATTAGCGGAATCTTGGCCAGTTTTGATCTCTTCTTTAAAGGAAATGTAGCCCGCTTTCATTTCTTCTTTAACAGCTTCATCTCTAACGGTTTCTTGGCCAGCTTCCCTCTTTTCTTGAAACGCAGTAAAGGCGGCCACCAACTGCCTTAATTGTTCTTCTCACTGGTACTCAACCCCACTCCTGACACCAAAAGGTGTTGCGTGAGTAGGGGTTCGTAATAGATTGAACGCGCATGTTCGATGAAAGATTAATAAAATTTATTTTTATCAAAAGAAATATAATAGAATGCTGGAATTTTCCTCAGAGATATTCGTCCAAGTGTTCAAACTATCACGCAATACACTGAGAAGTTGTACTTTAAACTACTAAAAACGTTAAAATACAACGCAATGCAAAGAGAAAGCTAATCTGAGCTCACGCTGAACTCGCAAAAATAACAACAGCAGCTAACAAAAAACTGAGCTGAGATGTCTCTCTCCGGCTTTAAAAAGTTTCTAACCTGCCGCGCGAGATATTTCTAGAATTTTCTGCTTCTCGAGATTCTGGGAAAGCAGTAATAGAACGAAATTACTATTACAGCTAATACAATAGTCAATTAAATTTATTAAATTCCAATACAAATTAAAGAATGCTCGTGCTCCTGCATTTTTATATTTCCGGCAGAGCTTTCTCTTAAAAGTTGTCACGCGCTGCATTGAACGAGCAAATAAAATAATTTTAATTATAATTCTAGTAAAATTAGCTATTTAAGTAGAAAATTCGTAACAATTCATTAGAGCTATCGGCCTGAAAAGAAAGATGTTTTTCTGGAGTACTTTGTATGGGAAAATGATACGTATTCACATGCTAGTGAATAAACATACGTTCGATGTAATATCACTTTTCAGCTTTCACATAAAGTAAAAGGAGAAACAGAGTAAAAAGTGCGTTTAAGCCTAAATTTTAAATAACATGACGGATATTTTGCCTTGTCAGGAAGTGAGAACTGAATAAAATAAATGAGAAATACTGAATCGTCTGTGAAAATTTTTTTCTTTTTTTTTTGTTGTTGTTGTTTGCTTTATTTCTTTTATATATTGTTTTAGATTTTTATTAGTAGTGTTACCGTATTAATCTAACCATCATTTCTGTGTAATTTCGATAATCAATGTTCATACAAAATTTGTAGTAGGTGTGTATATGTGTAACATAAAAAAACTTTTCAACCAATACTGTATCAATCACATGACATAAGAGTTCGAGTAACGGTACGAGTTGAACATACAATAAAACAATTCTAAATTACAAAACATCCTAAACTACAGGATATTGCGTTGTGTAACTTAATGTCGGGCAGTAACCCAATCATATACTATGGTCCAGTGCAAAGTCAAATAATTAAAATAATTACAAAGCTAGGCAAGTGAAATCAAACTAACGTGTATTTATTGAGATAGTAGTAAGAGTACAGTTACATTTTAAATTGGTGATGACCGATCATTTAAATATCTGAGGAAACAACAGAAAAGGATGACATACCCTTCTTTAACATATATAAATATTAATTCAGAAGTCAAACAACAAAAATCAGCGTTATACCTACAAAATTTTCACAGGACTAGTTTCGATGGTTTTACCGAACCATCATCTTCAGCTGCAAAACCGCAAATGAACAAGATAGGAAATAATGATTAGATAAGATAAGAAAGCCTGGACAAGAATAAGCAAGTGGCGCCATCTGTTGGCGAAACCAGAACTAAAACATAATTTCTCTAAAAGCCGAAGGCAAATTTGGATTGGAATTAGGATCGTTAACTAGAACAGAAAGATTTTTATGAATGTGAAATGTCTCTAGAAAATCCAGTTCTCCAATGGAAGATGTTTTTTGAATAATTTTGCAGCAGAAAAATTGAAAGTGTGATTTTCGGACCAACAATGTTGAGCAACAGAAGACCTCTGTGTTTCCTTTTTTCTAACATATGCCTCATGTTCTTTGACGCGAAATTTTAAGGCTCTCTTAGTTTGGCCAATGTAAATTAAACCACATTGGCAAGGAATCCTATAAATACCCCAGGAATTCATATCCGGAATGGGGTCCTTGAGTATAGAAGTTGGAATTTTATTGATGGGAGAAAAAACAACCCGAAAGTTAAATTTCTGCAAAATATGTGCAACTTTATAGCTAATTGATGGAAAGAAGGGAATGACAACAGAATTTTTATAATCTCCTAAAATAAGAGTGTGGCTTTTAGTGTGTTGAGATGAGATTTTTTTAACTGCTTGATTAATAATGTTGGGTGAAAAGCCCCTGTCAATAGCTATTGCTTTTAAATAATTTAGTTCTTCATCAAGGGCTAGTTTGGAGGAGCAAACTTGAAGAGCACGGAAAACATAGGAATAAAATGAAGCTAACTTTTGTTTAGTCGGATGACATGATTTAAAGTGTGGTGGAAGGCAAACCGATGAAGGTTTACGGTAAACTGTAGTACTGAAGTTGGATGTGTTACGTGTGACCAGAATGTCGAGAAACGGAAGAGAATTGCAAGTCTCAAGTTCAAAAGTGAACTGAATAGCAGGATCAATAGAATTCATTGTTGAAAGAACTTTATTTAAATCATCTTTATTACCTTCAAACAGGGTAAAAGTATCGTCTACGTAGCGGAACCATGCCGGGAAGTTTAAAGTTTCAAACAATTTTGATTCATAATAATGCATGTAGATATCAGCCAGGATGGGACTGAGGGGACTTCCCATGGCTAATCCCTCAGTTTGCTTGTAATATTTATTTTGGAAAACAAAATGTGTTTGTTTCAAACAGAGTTGAGTGAGAGAAATTAGCTCATCAATTTCGATGCAAGAGAAATGAAATTCGCGAAGTCTGGTTTCTAGACATCTTAATGCACCCTCCACTGGGACATTGGTGAATAATGATTTTACATCAAAAGAAACCATGAGTAAATTACTAGGAGAAATGTTTTTAACCTTTTTTACAAACTCTATTGAATTTTTTATGGTGTAAATGTTATTGTCTAAGTGGAAAATCTAGAAACTAAATATTTAGCTAAAGGATACGAGGCAGTACCTAAATTTGATACAATAGGGCGGAAAGGAATACCTTTTTTATGAATTTTGGGATGAGCATATAATCTGGCACAATTCGCAACAGATGGGATAAGCGAATGTTTTAAGTTGCTTGAAATGATTTGCGAAGATTTGATCGCAGTTTTTATTTTGGATAAGTCCGAAGGTGAAGGATCTTTAGGGATCGGATTATATGGTCCTTCGTTTAAGAGTTTAGTGACACCATCGATGTAAGTGTTCTTATCCATGACGACTATCTGGCTACCTTTGTCGGCCTTTGAAATGATAATATCCGGGTTAGAATGAATTTCGCGCATTGTAGCTCTTTCTCTCGCAGTTAGATTTGGTTTCAAAGGTTTATTATTGAATTTCACATTATGAGCGATAAGATGCCTAATCATTTCTTTCTGTGAATCTGAAACTTTACTGAACTTGAAAGCTTTTTCGATAGGAGCCAAAATCTTTAGAATCGAGGGTTTACAGGTTTGTGAGAAGTTAAAATTATATTTTAGAATTCTCTCTTGTTCTTCTGAAAGACTAACCTTAGAAATATTAACTATTGGCTTGATGTTTACAATGGGAAGATTTTTTGAACTACTTAAACTGGAAGACTGACTGTAAAAGAAGTTTTTCGAATTTAACTGCAAGGATGTTTTTATGACGGTTAACTGCATTCTCCGTTCTAGACCAAGACTTTTGCTCAAGGCCAGTGAATTTTGGATATGATTTAGCGAGTTCCAGATGAAGCTTATAGAGTTCATGTTCAACTTTGGACAATTGTTGACGTGTATCCCTTATCACGGACCGAAGTAAGGCAAGCTTGCAATTTAACAGAATTCTTGAAACGCGACTCGAAAGTTTTGATTAGTTTTGATTTGAATAAAATTGGGGATCAATTTTTTACATTTACATTTAAGTAAAAAGTCAAGATGATTCAGGAATTTTTGCCGTTTCAGGCGTAATTTAGTGAAACGATTAACGGATGAAGGCATGATAAACAATGCAGAAAATCAAACTAAATTAACTGAGCAATAATAAAGTACATACAAAACAGCAGAAAAATCCCTCACTGAAATGAATAGAAAACAAAACGTTTGTAAGCAAAATGCATGAAATCAGACAAGCAAAGCACAATATCCAAATGTACAAAACATAAACATAACTTGAAAATTGTAAAAATGTACTCACCGAAACTCCTACAATCACAAAATGGCGGCCACACCACGTGCAAAAAAGAAAGCAAAATGTAAGCCCTGTTTGGGGCTTCTATAATTAAGACACAATAACACGCCGAATAAATACTAATTTAGAAGTCAAACAACAAAAATCAGCGTTATACCTACAAAATTTTCACAGGACTAGTTTCGATGGTTTTACCGAACCATCATCTTCAGCTGCAAAACCGCAAATGAACAAGATAGGAAATAATGATTAGATAAGATAAGAAAGCCTGGACAAGAATAAGCAAGTGGCGCCATCTGTTGGCGAAACCAGAACTAAAACATAATTTCTCTAAAAGCCGAAGGCAAATTTGGATTGGAATTAGGATCGTTAACTAGAACAGAAAGATTTTTATGAATGTGAAATGCCTCTAGAAAATCCAGTTCGCCAATGGAAGATGTTTTTTGAATAATTTTGGCAGCAGAAAAATTGAAAGTGTGATTTTCGGACCAACAATGTTGAGCAACAGAAGACCTCTGTGTTTCCTTTTTTCTAACATATGCCTCATGTTCTTTGACGCGAAATTTTAAGGCTCTCTTAGTTTGGCCAATGTAAATTAAACCACACTGGCAAGGAATCCTATAAATACCCCAGGAATTCATATCCGGAATGGGGTCCTTGAGTATAGAAGTTGGAATTTTATTGATGGGAGAAAAAACTTCTGAATGTTGTTTGACTTCTGAATTAGTATTTATTCGGCGTGTTATTGTGTCTTAATATATAAATATATACTTTTCACTGTTCCGGTTTTGGGATCCATCATACAATTTTTTGTTTTATTACTTGATACAGACGAATGGCGACGGCGAACAATTTGGTCTCATGGAAAGCTTAGAAAATTATCTTTAAGAAGAAAAAAAATGTGAGTTGATAAAATTTAACAAAGGCTATTGTTTCGGGGGCCAGGCTTTCCTCCTATTGCTGCTTCCAACCTGTAGGACACAGGTTTTACCTCCACAGGTCATCATTGAAAGCGTAATTTGGCAAGAATTATAGATGCAGAAGCCACTCTTCGGTGCAGGCTATTTTACGTTGCTACGTCTACGATGCGGCTGCCCTCCAAGCTGCACGGAAAGTTGACATCTTTTTATTTTTCTTGTGCTTCGAAGGTTCTCATGAAATTTCTTTTCTCCGTCTCTCTGGCTCCGTCAGAAAAAAAAAAAAAAAAAAAGGTTTAATCGAAAATCCTTTCTCCGCCTCTCCTCTCGAAAACACTGCGCAGCCACTTTAATAGCTGGCACGTTTTTTTGAAAATTTGGCGTAGAAGGTGAACAGCAACAAGCCAAGTCCAGCAACCCAAACAGAGAAATCTTCACAGGAAGGGGTTTCCCCACTACCAGAAGAGCCAGTTAGCGCAGTTCAATCATTCGGCCTCCAAGGCCACACCGATGTGTCAACATTCTCCGCAGACGAAAACAAGGGGCATTTAGCCTCGCATCGAGGCTCAACTCGACCATGTAAAGTTTCCTATCCAACGATTATTTCCCCCTCTTCACAAATTCGCTGTAGAACCTTTCCCTGCTAGCGCTGTCACAGCAACCGGGGTCCTCTTTAAGTGAAACTTCAGATGGTGTATACATCCAACACGTCATCCGACATGTGGTTTTTCGTTTGAGCGAAAGAATTTCAGGGTGCAGTAATTCTCTGATAAGGGATTCTGAGAATGAATTCCAAGCCGACGGTTGGGATGTGAAAATAGTCAGAACCAGTGAATATTTAGTCAACACAAATGGGACATTAAAAATTAAACTATTACATAACAATATCATTCATTAAAAAATGTCATCACTATATAAATTGTTTCTTCAGCAGCATTTTAAGTATACATACTGATCAATTACTATTGATTTACCTTACCGCCAATCAGAAAATATGTATTCGACAACTTTAATAGAAAGAGAGGTAAAAAATTAAGTTAAAAAAAATTAACACACTAAAAGTGCATCAACCAAAACTTTAATTAAAGTTAAAAGTTAAGTATCCTTAAGGGTTAAAACAAAAGTACAAAAACCAAGTAAACTTAAGTCCCTAAATTCAAATTAAAACTAAACAACTTAAGAAAAACTTTTTGGAAAGTTACTGTTTAAACTTACACAAACTTTAAACAACTAAAGCAAAAATTAAGAGCTTCAATTACTGATCAAAACTGAAATAGTAAGCAAAACTTAAGCTTGAAAATAATAGCAATTAATCCATAACATTAGTATCTGAATAGAACATGTGGAAAAATTTTGTGCATTCTGAGTTAAAAAATGAATGAAATGTAACGCTGTTAAGTGAACCTAGCGCCAGAGTGTCGCTATGGTAAACAATATAGTGAATTTTAAAGAGCGAATTTATTCTATTTTAGTTTATGCGCTATCGACGAAGTAGATTTTATTCAATCCAATAATTTTAAATGAAATGCAAGGGAAAATGCGTCTAATTTAATATTCCGTACAAGGAAGTCATGTGGTGTACACATCAGATTTTTTTATCATGAAATATTACAATTGAATAATTTAAGATGGTTAATAAGCAACTTTTGGATGACGAGAAACACAGTGATTTTTCTGGGAACAGGGATTCATTTGAATATAATCTACCTCCTGTTGATAACTTTGACTCAGATTTTAATTGTATTCCTTTTCTGATTTTGTGTTTATATATTTATATATTTCTTTTTGGGGGGGGGGTTATTTGGTTTAAAAACACTAAGTTGATGTTTTAACTTGGTGTTTTTAAACCAAATGAAATTGGAAGATTTTGGGATTTACTGTTTTAAATTTCTTTTCTTTAATGCCGATGTGGATTTGGTTCTGAATTTCTTACTATTTTATCTATCACTGATTAATTTTTCAACTGAATATTGCGCGGAAATAATATTGGGATATTTTTGTTTTAAAAACATTTTGTGACACTGTTTTACATATATATATTCGCCTTCCTTCCCAGTTAGGGGATTTTAGGTGGCAAGAAGTTATCTGATCAGCAAAATTTTCAATAAAGCATCATTCTTTATTAAACTATCATAAAAGAATGAAAAAAGAAAAAAAAGAGCTAATACTTTTAAATTAGGGATTAGCAATAGCAAACAAAGCATGAAATAAAAAAAAATAATGTCTTTTAAAACTTTGCTTGAAAATGTATTAGTTACAAAAGTGTTGTTAAACGGGAAAAATGTTTTTATTTATTTAGACTAAGCTTATTCCCTTCTTTTTTAATGCCTCTTTCCGATAAATTATTTTTTGATCTCACATATACTAATAATATGCATATAAGAAGTATAAAAAAATTCTCAATATATATTACAGTATTATATATTTAATATTCGTTAGCAAACTTAATTTTGTTGGGTTAATTTTTCAATCACTTCTGTGATTTCATTATGGCAAAGCATACTAATTTACCTGCCTATGGAAGAGAGATACTTTCATGAAGAATTTCTAAAGTGGTTCGCATTTACTTTATTCATTAGGTAAACTATGAAATCTTCATGCAACAGCCAAAAGTAAGACTCGCTGGAAGCCTTGCTCATTCTGAGAATAAAACTTCAAAAACTTTGTTTCTGAATACAAAATGATTTAAAAGTCTTCCTTGTAAACTGCTAGAAGTTTACAAGGAAGACTGAAGAAATAAATAATCAAACACTAAAACCGATATTGACTTTTTTGTTAATTATCACTTTATCTCCAAGACTGTGAAGGACACGTTTTGTATATAAGTACAAATTCCAACTTGATTCTGTTGAAGATAACTAAGTCAGAAGCGGTACAGGAATGACTTAATTTGAAGTGAAAGGAAACTTCGTGAGTTTTCTTAGCCCAAATATTTGATGATTCCTATAGTAAGCTGTAAAAGATTTCCTCAACTGGAAGTTTTCAGTTTTGTCTCTCGCCTTCAAGATTAGTGAAAGGAGATAAAATGAAATTCATTATCTTGGATAAAATTAGGAAACATTATTCTATTTGAATTAAAAAAGGTATTGTGTTTTTATATTATAAGGAAGAATTCGGTTTTAATTAGTTGAGCATCCACAATAATAATAATAATAAAATATAAAGTATTTATTTTAAGGTTTGGTTGAAATCTGGGGGATAATTTCCACAGATGTGCTCTTAATTCAGGTTAAATTTATCTAAGTAATTAAAAAATGATTCTGAGAGCAGAATAACTTGCTATAAGTTGATTAAAATTACGTTTAATCTACTGACTTTTCTATCAAAACATAATTGCAAAAATAAATTTCGAAATTGAAATGAATGGAGATTCTCAAAGATTACTAAATTCTGGTCAGAGGGTTGAGCATTTTTAAGTTTTGTTTATTTGCATAAAGACTATTTGTTAGTTTAAATTAACAGTAATTTGTATTGTTGTAATATGTATACATTGATGGGAGAATTCTAAACTGGAAATAATTAGCATTTCTTCTCTCATTTCCTGAAGTTAAAAAAATAACTAATCAACTTATCATTTGTAATACTTATTCAATTTAATCTTTAATCTATTTCGTCAGTTGATTTGTTTGATACCGCAAAGCACGCGAGAGCTATGTAGCTAAGAGGAATGACGCTTTCCTGAAGAAATTTAAGGGAAACTTTATGGGCTTGTGCAAAAGTTCTTAAGTTTTTAAGCTTGCACAAGCAATTGTATGTACTTGTGCAAGCTTAAGAACTTTAATGGGCTCGTATCTCCATTACATATGCGGAAAATCATGAAAACGTCCTTGCAGCCAGCCCATTTACCGGGATTTGAAGCCAGGCCAAACTACTACAGTTCAGTGACCTTACAGCTGGGTAGTTGATGAGTCACCATTCCATTGAATCCTGTTTATTGCAAGCAATAACGGGATATCGGATTAACGGAAGTTAGAAATATCTGAGCTTTTGATATGATTTCTCTAAATTTGCTTTCTTTTTAAATAGTTTGCACATACTTTAAAAATAACAGGTAACTTGGTAAAAGTATCTTTTTATAACAAATAAAGTATAATCAAATGAATATTTTATATAAAGTGCTTGAACAAAGTGCGATAAAAAAAGCTTTCTAATTTGTATGCATGTATGTTAAAATTAATGCTCTTCCTCAAATTTTTCTTAATTCGTAATTTCTTTCTTCTCTCTCTCTCTCTCTCCCTCCCTCTCTCTCTTTTTTTTTAAAGCCAAACGGGCGTTAATATAGAAGGGCTATTAATTTCATTTTGTCATTTTACGTTGGTTGTCTATAAATGTCGGTTCACTTTTCAAATTGTTGCCACCAAATATTAGAGCCCTGCGTTATATTTAAGGAAATTAAATAATGAAGAATCTGCATAAATGTATGTATGTTTCTCGCATTGTGATAAAACAACGGTACCTAGAGCCATCAAAATTTGAATAACATAACCTTCCATAGAATATGGGCACGGGGAAGACCGAGTTTGAAATTGGTTTTATTATCGATTTCATATTTTGTAACACTTTAACGAATTTTTGATTAACAAACTCCGCGATTTCAAACCGAGCAATGGCAACACTATACAGGAGAGAAAAAAAATATCTCCAGCGCGCGAGACTGTGTATCGAAAATTCTAAAGATAAGCTCATTTTAAAATTATTTTGCGACATTGCTGTTGAACTGAATTTTATAGTTTAAGTGCAAAGAACGTGATACTTAATAAATAAAGGTAACGCACAAAACGTTAAAGCAACGCCCTTTTGGACGTCATGTAAAATGTGAAAGCTTTCAGATTTTATTTAATTTTTATATATTATCGTTGCTTGTTCTTTTTAGCCCAAAAGGCGTTAGCCCAGAAGCGCTATTGATTTCGTTTTGGCATTTTGCGTTAATTCACTTTCTGCTAATGGCAAAACTGTACGAACAAAAAATTATCTCCAGCGAGAGATTGTGCATCGAAAATTCTAAAAGATATGCTCATTTTAAAATTATTTTGCGATACTGCTATCGAATTGTATGTTATAGTTTAAGTACGAAGAACATGATATTTAATAAATAAAGGTAACAACAAAACGTTAAGAAAAAAAGCCCCTTTGGGGGTAATGTAAAATCTGAAATCTTTCAATTTTTTTTTTTAAATTTATAATTTTTCTTTCTCCCCTTTTCTCTTTTTTCTGCCCTGAATTCCGTCATTTCAATAGTGTTGTCCGCAGTCTCAAAGGAGCAGTTTGAAAAATGATGAAAGGCTTTAGCTATCTAAGTTTTATACAAAGAACTCTCTGTTATGCATAATTTTAATTCTGATTTAACTTCATATGCAGAATGTTCCTTTATAGACTTTCCTTTAATATTTGTCTATTAATCGCATTTTTCATTAGTTATATAGATTTCCTACACTGTATTTGCGTATCCCTTAAAATTTCTTTATTTATCCCGCCTGCATGAAAAGTAAAAAAAAAAAAAAGTTATATTGACTTACATATTACATACTGAGTTCAGTCACTTAAATAAGTTTTATGTTTTAAACGCATCTATTTCGAACTCTTTTCACTCATATGTACGACAGATGTTATGTCATCGTGTTTTTAAACAATGCAGTCCAAACATATCACTTATTTTTATATTCATTTTTTCTTAAATTCTCACTAATTTATCTTTTAGCATTTATATATACACCTTTCTTAATTTAATGGCTTAGAATTTATTTTTTGTCGTATCTGATGAGATTTAATGGCTCCAATATTTTTAATTTCAGAAATTAAGTTTTAAAATCCAGAAATTAATTTACTCCTAATTTTTCAATTTAAGCTTCTAAACAGACGATTACTGTACAAAGTGGTAAAGGTTTTTATTTAAGGCTGTAAAAGAAGCATGTAAGGGTAGTCATGTTTACAAATTTACGATGAACTTTAGGATGATAAAATTTAGGCAGTTTCAGCTACAGAATTGTTCTCATTTTTCTTCTTATTCTTTATTCATGCAATCTAAACATTTCACTCATAAATTCGCTTGCTTATACTTAGATTACTGATAACTTAGATTACTGATAACTTTGTACATGCAATTAGTCATTATTATGTCTGAGTGTAAGAAAAGCAACAGTAACTGACGTACAATTTAATTTAGCAGAAGCGCCTTCAACAATTGAACATTATCGCCTTCTTCATCTGCAACTAAAGCAATAAATTAAAGACAAGTAGAGTGTTCGGTCGACTGTCCGGGCTAATGCCGGGGAAGCAGGTCACGGAGGATTGAAAAGCACCTAAAATCCAAAGTATCAATTTCCATTCATTGCACATGTTTAAATCTTTTAAGAAAATTGGGAATTTTACTTTGTTTTTGAGAACTTTTAAATATTTTAAATATTTGTCGAATTGCACTGCGCATTTTTCGAAGTGCTATTTTATCATTATGCTGGAATACTCTTTGGCCGAAGACGTCCAAGGATTTCAACAAAAGTTATTGCTGTCTCGGGTCTAATATAATTGCAGTATGTTCTTCGCTTGGTTTTTGCTTTAATATTAAAACAACTTCCTTGCACTGAGTACTTGTAGTATGTTCTTTATTAATTTTTAATTCTAAAATTTTAAATCAATTTTTTAAAGAGTAAGAAGAAAATACGCACAAACATAAGTTTGAAATAAAAAAGTCCCAGTGATCAACAGAAACGATGTCTTCGACTCTGAACATTGCAGAACGAATTGTACGAGTAATCATTGAAAGCAAATCCCCTAAAGACATAATTCAGCGATTTATAGAGCCTGGTCGGACTTGCTCGTGCTTGTTCTTACTATTGGCACAGCTCAAGTGTGCGTTGCGTGTTCACTGCCAAAAAATGATAATCCGCACCGTGATAATCGAGAGTCCACTGTTCTTCAAAAGTAGAAACTCTGATGTGCACACCACATGATTTCCTTGTACGGAATATTAAATTATACGCAATTTTCCTGCATTTCATTTAAACATATTGAATTAACAGTTAACGAACTTTGAATAAAATACACTTCGTCAATAGCGCATAAACCACAATAGAATAAATGCCCTCTTTAAAGTTCACTACATTTATTTACCATAGCGACACTTCGGCGCTAGGTTCACTTAACAGCGTTATATCTCATTCATTTTATAACTCAGAGTGCACAAAAATTACATCATCTGAAGAATTACCACATGTTCTATTAAACAATGTTCAATATTCAATAAATCTAAAACAATATATAAAAGAAATTAAACAAATATAAAAGAAACAGTTTTTCATTGACGATGCAGCGCCGCTTACCTAATGCGCATGCACTACTAATTAATAACTAAGTGATAACTGATTACTACTAATAATCAGTTTTCACTTGGCGGCAAGGCAAAAATGCATAAAAATTCAAAATATTTTCATTAAAAACTGAAAGCTATAGAAAAACATAAAACACCAAGTACAATTAAAACAATTAAAACTACAGTTTCTGCGCAAAAAAAAGAACTAATAACTTAAATGATAATTACAGAATCAATTAATCATAATTTAATTCGCAGTAACAAAAGATGACATTACATTGCTGTTGTGAAGCTTAGTCTCTCTAGATTGGCAACAAATCCACTATTCTGCTAAGTTTCAAATATAAACAAATATGGCTGCTATGGTAAAAAAATTAGACTTAGCCGCACTCAGACAACTTTTAGACTGTTTATATTTTTTACAAATATAACATGCAAGTTAACGAAAGGCATAAAAACCTTAACCGGAAGATAAGAACAACATAATTCAATCATTTTTAAAGCAAAAAATGCACAATTTACAAACATATAAGAATGAAGAAACTGAGCTCACTGAGGCGAGTAACAGAGTGGATACATATATATATATATATATACTTTTTGTGAGGCCGATTGCAACCAAAATGGGAGATGCACATCTACATGTTATAGCAGTCCTATGTACAAAATTTCAACGTTCTGAGGCTACTCGTTTTTGAGTTATGCGAGATACGTACGTACGAACGTACGCACAGATGCCACGAAAAATTCTCTTCAGAATTCATTTTAAAGCAGTTTTATAAGTTTTTTGGAGGAAAAGAGTCTTTTATTCTGTCCTTACGTACAGATGTAATGCAAAAACATCATTAAATTGCATTCGATAGCTGTCAAAATGGGATTCGCGATTACAATACTTCCTTTTTATTACTTCCTTATACGAAGTAAAAAGGCAGTATTGTAATCGCGAAAAGTTTCAGGCAGCATATTTCAACGAAAATACCCATTTTGACCGCTATCGAATGCAATTTAACGATGTTTTTGCGTGATATCTGTACGTAAGGACAGAATAAAATACTCTTTTCCTTCAAAAAAATTATAAAGCTGCTTTAAATTTAATTCTGAAGAAAATATTTCGTGGCGTCTGTACGAACGTATGTACGTACGTACGTACGTATCTCGCATAACTCAAAAACGAGTAGCCTCAGGACGTTGAAATTGTGTATATAGGACTGCTATAACATGTAGATGTGCACCTCGTATTTTGGTTGCAATCGGCCGCACCAAACGTATATAAATATATTTATATATATATCCACTCTGTTACCCGGCTCAGTGATCTCAGTTTCTTTACTCTTATATGTTTGTAAATTGTACATTTTTTGCTTTAAAAATGATTGTATTATGTTGTTTTTATCTTCCGGTTAAAGTTTTTAGGCCTTTAGTAAATCTGTATGCAATATTTTTAGAATTATCAACAATTTTAAAGTTGTCTAAGTGCCGCTAAGCCTTTTTTTTAAGGCGACCATTGATGTTTACATTTGAAACAGGAGACTAGTGGATTTGTTGTCAATCTAGAGAAACTTAGCTTCGCAACAACAAAGATAAAGCCTTCATTTATTATTTAAATCATACTTAATCCTTTCTGGAATTTGAATTTTTTCGAGGAAATAAGCGTTTAAGATTTACTTCGTAATTTTTAATATAGATATTTTGAGTTTTTATGTATTTTTGCCTTCTCGTGAAGTGAGAACTGAATTAATTAAATGAGAAATACTCAATCGTCTGTGAAAAACTGTTTCTTTTTTGTTTTGTTTTCTTAATTTCTTTTATACATCATTCTAGCTTTATTATAGTATTTGAATAGAACATGTGGCAACGATTAGATAATTCTATTCTTTAAATGATAGAAATTTTGTGCATTATGAGTTATAATATGAACGAAATATAACTTAAGTTAACTGTTATATAATTATTGGATTATATAACAGTTAACTTAGTTTCCGTTATATAATTATTGTATAAGTTAACTGTTATATAATTATTAATACTGTTAAGTGAATCTAGCGCCAGAGTGTCGCTATGGTAAACAAATACTAGAGTGAATTTTAAAGAATGCATTTATTCTATTGTGGTTTATGCGCTGTCGGCGAAGTAGATTTAATTCAATCCAGTAAGTTTAAATGAAATGCAAGAAAAAATGCGTATAATTCAATATTCCGTTCAAGGAAGTCATGTGGTGTACACATCAGATTTTTTCGTACAAGGAAGCAAAATGAAACTGTAACGTGATATAGGCATGTAGGTTTCAGATTAATGCTTAAACCGATTTTAAGTCAAGCAATTATATTACGCTTACTAGTTTAAAAATTAATTCCCTAAAAATTAAAGATATAGAACATAAAATTTTATTTTTAAAATGAGTTGCTCAAAAAGGCAAAGACTTAGCAGAAAAAAATGCCGTGTTAATACTTCAGCATCTTTTAACACATAATGTTTTTGGGGAAAAAGAGTCCTTTATTCTGTTCTTACGTAGGAATGTCACGCAAAAACATCGTTAAATTGCCTTCTATAGCTGTCAAAATGGATATTTTCGTTGAAATATGATATCCGAAATTTTTCGCTTTTATAATACTTAATTTTTTACTTCGCACAAGGAAGTAAAAAAGGCCCAAACAGCTTTCACTAATTTATAACTAACTCCATTCATAATGATTGAGAAAGAAAATAAGAAAAATCTGATGTGTATATCATATGACTTCCTTGTACGGAATATTAAATTATACGCATTTTTTCTGGCATTTCGTTTAAACTTATTGGATTGAATTAAATCTACTTCGCCGACAGCGCATACACCATAATAGAATAAATAAATTCTTTAACTTTCACTCTATTGTTTACCATAGCGACACTCTGGCGCTAATTCCACTTAACAGTATTATATTTCGTTCATATTATAACTCAGTATGCACAAAATTTATATCATTTAAAGAATTATCTAATCGTTGCCACATGTTCTATTCAAATACTATAATAAAGCTAGAACGATGTATAAAAGAAATTAAGCAAACAAAACAAAAAAGAAACAGTTTTTCACAGACGATTTAGTAGTTCTCATTCAATTAATTCAGTTTTCTCTTCGCGACAAGGCAAAAATACATAAAAACTCAAAATATCTGTATTAAAAATTACGAAGTAAATCTGAAACACTTATTTCCTGGAAAAAATTTCAGAAAGGATTAAGCGTGATTTAATTCGCAATAATAAATTAAGGCGATATCTTTGTTGTTGCGAAGCTACGTTTCTCTAGATTGGCAACAAATCCACTACTCTGCTGTGTCAAATGTAAACAAGCGATGGCCGCCATCAAAAAAAATATTAAGCTTAGCGGCACTTAAACAACTTTAAAATTGTTGATAATTCTAAAAATACTGCATATAGATTTACTAAAGGCATAAAAACCTTAACCAGATGATAAGAAGAACATAGTTTAATCCTTTTTAAAGCAAGAAATGTGCAGTTTACAAACATATAATTGTAAAGAAACTGAGATCACTGAGCCGGGTAATCGTTAAATTCATCAAAGCATCGTTAAATTGCATTCGAAAGCGGTCAAAATGGATATTTTCGTTGAAATATGCTGCCTGAAACGTTTGGCGATTACAATAATTCCTTTTTACTTCGTACAAGGAAGTAAAAAAGAACAAAGCAAGTCCCACCATCCGGTTCATTTTTAGCTTAAAATGCACAGTTCCCCTTCTATTCTCGTTATTTCGTTCATATAAAAAGGTTCTGCTTTCAATAACATTGGGCAATGGTTTCAAACTTAAATTTCATGCAGGCCGTATGTACGATCTGAAAACAAGGGAGGAGACATATTTTTTTTAAAAAAATTTCATAACTAATTTTAAATTCAATTTAAAATTTAACGTACTGAATATTTATGAAAACATATATAAATAACAATAATATTAACTCAAAGAAAAAAATTCTAATTTACCGTGCTTATTTTCTATCTGTAAAAATTTCTGTTGATTACATTTTCCTAATTTAAATGTGCTGCAAAGATATTAGGTTATTTTGAAGCAGGAGAGGTGAAACATGCGCAATTCCCTCGTCGAAACCCGAACCAGGACCTCTCGAATGCGAACCGAGTGTGCTAACCGTTACACCAGGAAAGCATGCTGAAAGGAGGAAGAAAGAATCCTTATATACTACTCCCCCTTTTAAAGGGCGACTGGGGATTAGAGGACCCAATTGCCAAATCCTGGTGGGGAAGAACCATCATCCACCATCTTTTAATTCAGGCGCCACTGCCATTTTAGTAATCATTAGGGTATTTGGAAGTAGAAATCATGAAAAATGTTTAATGCCCTCGCCGGAACTCGAACCTGGACCTCTTGAATACGCGCTGAGTGTGCTACCGTTATACCACGAAGGCATGCAGAAAGAAGGGAGAAAAGACATTATAGTAATAGCAACTAAATACTAAATTTTTGATCTGACATTTATTTCAAATAATTCGAATCTATTGAATTAAGCAATAAATAACTTACTTTTAACATAAACATAAAATAAACAAATTATGAAAACTTACCAAATTTCCAGAGGGAACTTCTCCGTGGAACAAAACTTGGAAAAAAATAAGGGCAACCTATTCTCTTTCTGTTATGCATTAAATCTTTCATCGGTACGTTTAGAAAACATATAGAATTGTATGGAAATAATTATATATTTTTCTATTTTTCATTAACTTGACACCTTTCATTATCTTCACATCTGGACACAATGGCGTTTCGAGTTTGATAATGTTTGCAGCCTTTCAGAAAAAATGCTGGAAATTATCTTCATCATGGATTGTAGATACTTATCGAGCAATCAGGCCATTTTATTAGACTTATTACTTTTCGTCTGTGAAGCAAACTGTTCACTTATAAACTCCTAAACAAAGCGATTATTCTCATTGAAAAAACTGGCAAATGAGGATATTTATCTTTTGAAAAGACAAACAAAAGTTAATCAGATTTGTATTTTCAAATCTTTGATTAGGATTTATAGCACACTCTGAAAATTAGGTAGTTTCGTTTATACATTTTCTAGTACATTATTCACGTCCGCTTTTGATGATAATGAAAACGACTTAAAATCGTATTCCAAATCCTTAACTACCTTATGTCTGTCTTCAAAATCTTGTCATAATAATGCTATTTTTATTGCGTATTTTTGAGATTTTTCATTTGGAATAATAGGGCGAGATTTAAAACGTAGAAAATATGCGAAATTGTTTTATTTGATTTTTATTTCTCATACTTGCAGTTTAACTTTAAAAACCTGTATTAGAAGCATACATACCAGTCATAAAGGATATATTTTCCTTGCAGCTCTTTATTGAGACTATTTAAATGGTAGGCTAAATCAACGAGAAATGCCAAGTCTGATACCCATGTATCATTATGTAGCTCATCGATTGTTTTACTTTTTGTGTCATGAAAATTGTGATTTTATTTATTAAGTAAAAAAGTCGTTTTAATATAGCTCCTCGACTTAACCACCTCACGCCGTTATAAATAAATCATTCCTCCGTACTCACTTTCTTCAAGCAGTATAAGAAATTATCGATGATTCAGAAGTAGTCAATGGATAAAATTTAGTGTTTTAATTACGTTTTAATTACGATAATTAGTCATTTGCAACCTTTTGGCACAGAGTGTTTCTTAATGAAAATTGCCGTGTATAGCTCAAAACATTTTCTGAAAATTTTCTTCTTTCACAGTATTTCTTAATTATGCCCCTATTTTTTATACACTCATTTTTTACTAACAATACCCCCTTAAAAATCAAGTTATTTTATTAATTAAAAATCAAGTTATTTTATCCCAGTTTAATTTATATTTATCGATTACAATTTTTGTTTCAGAGAAAACACTCTGTGCAATAGTTTTTAGGCATTATTTCCAGTAATCCCTCAGTCTCAATAACATCGTAAATCACTATCGATTTCTTTAATACATTTCGCTACTGCGTTGGCTTACAAAATAATATTGTTACGAAATGTACTGGCGCGGTAAGATGGCTTCCCCGCAAAGCAGTTTTAGGGTTGCCATAAAATGGAAAGGGAAGGCAAGGTTGCCACATTTGGTGACATTTGGCGATTAAATTGGCGATATATCATGGACGGATGGAGAACCTTCTGGAACGAATTCTTACCGGTTTAGCCCAGAATGTTCTCGAACACAAGCCGGAAGCTACATAAATCCTGTTGGTCCGCAGTCAGTCCTTGAGCGAGCTGATAGAGTGGGTGTGCCTCGTCGAGAGGGCGAGTAAGAGTGCCTCGTCGAGTGCGAGTGAGTCAGTATTGAGTTGGTGTCTCGTCTAGCGAGTCAATCCCTGCGGAGCCGATTGAGTTGACAGCCGGGCAGCGAGTGCCGAGTGGGCCGTCGAGTTCACCGAAGGAGTCTCTTAGTGTATCGCGGTTAATGCATCGTCGAGAGAGCGTGTTGAGCTCCAGGAACGACTGATTCGAAGAGTCGGGAGCCGTGCTCTATGTGTCGTCGAGTGCATAGCGAGGTGTAGCGCGGAGAGTCTCGAGAGTACGTGGAGTTCCGAGAACGACCGAGCAGAGTCGGAAGCTGTACTCTGGTGCTTTGAAGTGAAGCTATCTCCACCTTATAGCCTGATAACCTGAAGGCGGTGTCGCTGATCGTGTCAGTGTGTTTCTAGTAATTCATCGGCGACTGTTAAACGTGTTTTGGAGCTATCCTGACAATATTGGCTAATAAAGTGTGTTTCGATACTTCATCAAGTAGTGGCATTATTCACTCCAAATCGTCATTATTCACTCCAAATCCGTCCTATATGTCGTCATTATTCACTCCAAATCCTTACGAACGTGAAGGAAGAACATAACGTAACATCTGGTGTCAGAAAAGAAAAACGCAACAATATTTTAAATAATTGTTGTTTGGCAGGACAAAGAAGTTCAGCGGATTTAATAACGAATTCACTATCACTAAATGTTTTGATCTTTTGCAATGCTCTTTTACACTCTGTTATATATGCGTTACATATGCACTTTTAGTTTTGCGCCTGCGCTAGCTTCGAACTCAATTAGAATGTAATGACTGCTGAAATGTTTGCTAGTGCTTTTCTACTTTCTTAATAGAGTACTATATTGGAGGGGTTCTCAACTGGTGGTACGCAAGAGAAAAATAGGTGGTACGCAAAGATGCAAAGTATTTTTAACTATTAAATTCAAAAATTAAAACTCCAACCACCTGATTGAGTTTTATTCTCTAACACTCGTAAATTTCCGGCCGCCTCTTATTTTCGCAGCCTGACTACTTTTATTTGCTGCACCCCTACTACGAACGGCCCTGCGCGCAGCATAAAATTGCTTCAGGAGCCACATGCGAATTGCTTTCCGGTACTTAAGGTTTGTTTTTCTGTATGACCTTGAATTAAAACTGAACGTACTATTTGAAAGCCATTGTAATCAATAGAGGCTTTTCCTCTCAAAGTACTAACTAAACAGCTGAAATATTTTTCCAGCTCCAATAAATAATAATAATTTAGTTCTAATTTCTCTTCTTTCCTCTGTGTCAGTTATAAAATTAAGAAAATTTTACACAAATTCATCTTTTAAGTTACTTCTCATCCTATGAATAAAATATGCAATCCTGTCTTTAAACACCTTAACCTGACATAAATTTTTGGAAAATTTATAGCATTCCTTGGCAATTCGGCTTACAAGAACAAACAAAATACACCAACGAACATGAATTTCTTGTTTATGAAAATGAAATGTCTTTTACTCCTTAGCATTGTTAGTTTTTGCAAACCAAAAATTCAGTTTCGCTTGACCAAAATCATTTGGATTTCTTTGAGGCTTTCTAAAACCATAAAAATCTCTCTACATTAATCAATGACTTAAATTCTAACTTGTTTTCCTTACTCATCTATAAACAAATCGGTCCTTGGATTTGAGTCCATTTTCCATCTCAAGAGGGAGATTTATAGATGACATATAGTATTCTTCGTTTCGTTTCGTCTTCATAATCGAGGGTGTTATTACTAATTGCTTGTAGGTTTGTGGAAATTATTTTGATTATCAATAGATGGTGTTAGCATCCCGCGTAAACGTGAGGTATCTTTTGGCTTCTCGCAGACTCCCCACCGCAACCCTCTATTTTTTTTTAACATAATTGTTATTTGATTTGAGATACGAGAGAGTTGGATAAGAGAAATTAAGTTCCTCTTGAATGATTTAGCTCTTTGATTTTCACCATATTTAATTCTGTTTGAATAAAATTAAACTGAACCACTACTAAATGTGAATGAATGTAAATACTGTAAATATTAAACATCTGTTTTAAACTATTTGATGTCGATCATTTGTGTCAAAGTTCTCGAAGACTTGTTGGGCTCCCTTTGTGTTTATGTTATTTGCTTTTCAGTTAGCTGCAGCTGAAGCAGACCATAATGTTCAGTCACTGAAAGCAACAATAAAGTCTATTTAACAATAAATAAAAGTCTATAGTAATTAATGTTGATTTTTGCACTAAATTTTGTTTAGAGTGCTATTCTTCCCCGTTATCAAGTATATTTTAAAAGAACATGCAAGATCTAACCTTCTTTGCTACCAAAAAGTTAATGTGATCGTACGAGGAAACTTGGTGTCTTCTCGCAGAAGCACGAATAATATCAGTACAGAATAAGGGTAAAACAAACCCTTTACTATTCGTCAGACACTTAACACAAATGCACGTACATCGTGCTCACAATAACACTGACAACTTGCGGTAAGAATAATTTAACAATAAATTCAAAGATACGTCTGGACTAACAATTTAGTTAAAACCTAACTAGGCTGACTTAACAACCTTCCCGGCGATAGACTGATTAAATGTCCAAAAGGCGTATCAGCAACTCAGCGTAACAGCAGCAAGGACAAAATAGTAACATGCGCTGGCTAGCGAAATCACGATCTGAATAAACTTCTCCGACTCCGAGTCCAGCTAACTCTGAACGCCGCGATTAGCAAGCAGTGAGCAAGCTTGAGGTATGTTGCTTCGTGGAGCAATGGAACTGGAATGAATGCTTGAGCGGTGGATCCAGGAGGACATTTTTCAGGTGGAAGGAGAACTGCAAAATAAACATCTAAATACAGTAACTCGTGAAACCTAAATATATATGTTGAAACATTAAATAAAGTCACCAAGTTAGGTTGAGAAATCTTGACTTTCATTTAGTAGAAAGGCTGCAAATGGTCGTAAAAGTCTCTCTTCACTAAGAATGTCGTAGTGAAAAGTCTGAAATGATTCATAAAATCATAAGTTCTGGCGCTTTAAAAATTTTTCTGTTAGTATTCCTAAGAAATTTTTTCATGGATCAATCTTGAGGTCTGCATGACGAAAATTATTTCTCATAAAACAGTGAGCGTTCGTAATGATGTTCAAAAACCGATTTTATACTAATAATTTCTGTATGTCATTATTTGAGGCTGCTGGCCAGGCAGAGGATGAGTGGATCATAACTGGGCTGATTATTGAAAGATAGATGAGACGCTTTTTACCAAGATCAAGCTTTGAGTACTTGCTTGCAATAAACAGCAGGCATTTTATAACGGTAGAAGCTTTATCACGTACATGATCAATATGATATTTCCAAGTCAATCGGACGTTAATAATGACGCGGAGATATTTCGCATGGGAAACCACAGAGATAGGTTTATTAAATAAACACAAATTCTTCTTGAGTTGGTGTAAAGATCGTGACTTGTAAAGATCATGACTTGTAAAGATCGTGACTTGTAAAGATCGTGACTTAAAGAAAACGTGAAATATAAATAATAGGACAAGAACTTGCATTTTACGGTGTGGCAACAAGAAGAGAATTCGGAATATTTATATATATATATTTTTTGTAGAGTTTAAGATTTTAGTATTTTTTTAGTATTTTAATAGTTGTAAGAGTTTTAACTGTAGTAGTTAAGAGTATAAAATATTAATAGTTAAGAGCTGCAGCATGTATTTTTTGGTTCTGTTTTAAAATTCAAATAAAAGTATTTTTTTCATTCTGAAAATTTAGCTTTGTTCTTCCGACAAGGTTATATAATTACGAACCAAAATAACTCAGGTGAGAGCTCAATTTACCTTGTAAACGTAAAATAATTAATTAAGATTATGAAAAGTTAATTATTGTTTCCGTCATGGAATCTTAGTTTATTTACTTGTTAAAGTAATGAATACGCCAGTGTTCAGATGTAATTTCGTTTAACTCGCCAGAGTAGGTGAACAACACATTAAGTATTGATTCCACTGATTGATTTTCGTGCCGAACAAAATTAAATTCATTGTGAATTATATTTAAATAGAAAAAGAAAAAAATTGCTTTTTATAAAACTAAGAGTCTATTGACTGAATAAAATCGTCAGCCAGCTGCTACAGTATTACACATAGAAACGATTTTTTTGTTTTGTTTCCCCAACGAAAGAGAAAACCGCAATCAGGGAGTTCATACTTTAACTAATGTTAAGGATAAATTGCAGGACGCATTAACAAGAAATCAGTTTTTTTTTTTATTAAATTTTCAAAGAGTAAGGTTTATTTAAAATCGAGACATGGCTTTTATGGGACGTGCGAAAAAAGAGGATTTGCTAGTTTTAGCTGCTGAATTAGAAATTCAAGTAGATCCAAGTATGAAAATCGTGGCGATAAAAAATGAAATAATTCAAAGTGATACATATGATGAAGCATTTTTTAAAGAAGTGTTTTTAACGATTGTTGAAGAGAGGAAAAGAAAAGAAAAGGAACAGCGAAAGAAGGAGAAAGAAGAGATTGAGGAACAGCGAAGGAAAGAAGAGATTGAGGAACAACGAAGGAAAGAAGAATTAGAAGCACAGCAGAAAAGAGAGCAAATGGAGTTTGAATTGAGGAAACTCGAAATTGAATCTCGTGTTCGACTAACACAAACTCCACCAACAAATGAAAATGGACATCATAATTTTGATTTAATTAAGCTTATTCCCAAATTCAATTTAAGACACGATGATATTGTGATTTATTTATCCTTATTTGAAAGACAAGCTAAAAGGACAAAGATTGATCCTAAAGATTGGGTTTCATGTTTATTAACTTTAATGCCATTTGAAATCATTCAATTAAAATGGTAGATAATCTGAAGAAAATTTTGAAGATTATGAGTACATTAAGGCCATTTTATTGAAGAGACTTAAATTAAATACTGAAAGCTTTGGAAAAAAATTTGTGATGCACCAAAAGAGCGTTGAAAAATCATGGAGAGATTTTTGCTACGAAATTAAAAGTTATTTTGAAGAATGGATCAATGGTCTTGAAATCACAAATTTTGCCGCGTTAAAAGACTTGATTATTACTGACCAAATTAAGAAAAGAGTACCCTATGAAGTAAGAGACCATCTTCTTGACGACTGGACGAAGTTCGTTTCTCCAACCAAATTAGCTGATAAACTTGACGAATATGACAGTGTTCGTAATATCTCAAAACGGACTGGTGTTAATCCATCAACAGACAGAACTAATAAAAAATGGCAACCTCGTTCTCCACTTCCAGAAAGAGCTTTCAGAAATAAATCGCTGTCCGCTGAAAACACGCCAAGAGTGTACCCATCCCGTAAGAGTGACGAACCACAAAAGCCTAGTTTCAAACTAATTTGCTATAATTGTGGAAAAAAAGGTCATACATCTAAGTTATGTACCAAAAATCGGATACCAAGAAGTGCTTCTGCAACAGCACAAAACAACTTAATACAAACACAAGCACCCCTTGCAGAAAAAGAAAAACCAGAAGTGCTAACTGCCAAGATCTCTATTCCTGTCTCAAAATCAGTGGACGTGTCTAGAAACATAGATGAATTAAAACTTGTCAAAGTTAAATGTGGAGATATTATTCTAAATGGAATCGTAGACACGGGAGCACAAATTTCAGTAATCCGTGAGAAATTGGTTGACAACATACCTTGCGAAGGAGAAAGTAAAATAGAGATATCTTCTGCTTTTGGTGAAAACGAAATTACTCCACTAAAGATTTTCCAGATGAAAATTGACGATGATTTTCACGGTAGAGTGTCCATTACGTGTGCTGTTTCAAAAAAGCTAGTTACCGATTTGCTATTGAGTTCTTCAGCTTATGAAACACTCTGTGGGAATATCGAACTGTTTAACTGTGATCGTTATTGGGATGCATCCCCTTTAGAGTACAAAGAGACAGATGATGATAAACCGTTACCAGTTGAAGAAAATGCTACAAATTTGGCTGTTGTTAATCAGCTTTCCCAAGAAAACATAGAGTCTGGGAAAACAACGAATAGAGTAAGACTAGAATTCAAGACACATCAGGAACAAGACGAAACTCTGAAAAAATGCTTTGAATGGGCAAATAAAAATCAAAATTCATATACTTTCGATGATGGCATATTACTTCATTCCGAATATATCTGTGGTGAAAACATTAAGCAAGTTGTGTTACCTTTAGAAAAAAGAAGGGAAGTCCTAAGAATGGTACATGAAATCTCTCTTGCCGGCCACCTCGGTGAGAAAAAGACAATTCAACGAATCAAGTACTCATTCTTTTGGCCTACTATTAAGCAAGATGTTAAAAAATTCTGTGAAAGTTGTAAAGAAGGCCAATTGAGGAGAACAGTTACGTACAAAGATCGAATCCCAATTCAACCTATTGTTAGACCGGAAACACCCTTTGAAGTATGGAGCGTGGATTGTATCGGGCCATTAGAACCTCCATCCAGGAGAGGTCATCGGTTTGTGATATGTGCAGTTGACCTATGCACCAGATGGGCAGAAGCCACCCCCGTCAAAGACATAAGTGCGAAAACAACATGCAACGTTTTGATGAGGCTTTTTACTCAAACTGGATTTCCAAAAGTGATTTGTTCCGACCAGGGAACTAATTTCACAGTCAAACTCACCCGAGCCTTTGAGAACTTACTTGGTGTGTCTCCCCGATTCTCCACTCCAGGACACCCCGAGAGTATGGGTGCTGTCGAGCGTTGGAATAGAACCTTAAAAGAGATGATGAACAAAAATAACCAAGAACATGGCAGAAACTGGGATTTGAATCTTCCCTATCTCCTGTTTGCCTACAGAGAAGTGCCACATAGCACCACTGATTTGTCTCCCTTCCAGATGGTATATGGAAGAATACCACCAGGACCATTATCTTTGCTGAAAGAGGTATGGACAGGTGAACGTAGCATTCCAGTTACAGCTTCCCGTTCAATAAAAATTATCTACAAGACCTTTTACAAAAATTAAGAAAAGCTCATGACATTGCATCAGCAAATTCCAAAATATCTCAAGAAGAGTACACTTCAAGAAACAATTTACGTTCTCAAAAAAAGACTTTCAATGTTGGGGACAAAGTCCTCGTGTTAATGCCATTATCATCACATAAATTGCTCAACACGTGGCAAGGACCAGCTACCGTGATCAAACTTACCAGGCCACAGTCTGCCAAAATCGAAATGGAAAACGGAAGTATTAGAGAACTCCATATAAATAAGTTAAGGCCTTATATTGCTCGTGTAGATCACGTTGGTATCATTTTTGACCAAGATGAAGAGTGTGGAGATATCCACTATGCACCAGCAGATCTTATGAATAAATCTGCTGATGATATCTGAACCCATTTACAAAATTTGAAAGGCGACTTAAAATATTACCAACGGGAAGGACTATTTAAAGTACTAAAATCTTATGTAGATGTTTTCAGTAGCAAACCTGGTCAAGCCAATGTTGATGGTCATGACATCAAGGTTACAGAAGAATGTAATCCAAAAAGATTGAGGCCCTACCGTGTTCCTGTTTCACTTCAAGAGGAAGTCTATCGTCAAGTTAAAGAACTGTTAGAATGGGATCTTATAGAACCCAGTGACAGTGACTGGGCACATCCTATAGTATGTGTTGCAAAAAAGAATGGCGGTGTTAGACTGTGCATAGACTTCAGGCTTTTAAATAGCTTCACAGTTCCGGACGCCTATCCGATGAAGATTGCTAAAGATTTACTATTCGAAATAGGGAAAGCCAAATTCATAACAGTTCTCAATTTAACCAAGGGATATTGGCAAATTCCTATGAAAGAAGAAGCTAAACCCTACACAGCATTTATCACTCATTCCGGCCATTACCAATGGAAAGTTTTCCCTTTCGGTTTGAAAAATGCTGGAGTACCTTCCAAAAATCGATGGATAATGTGCTTGTAAACCATAAGAACTACTGCCGTTCATATATTGATGATGTGGCAATATTTTCTGAAACTTGGGATGGCCACCTGTATCACATCGACCAAGTGTTTCAGTCACTGAGAAACGCAGGTCTAACCGCAAATCTAGAAAAGTGTGATTTCGAAAAGAGTCACGTGAAGTTTCTAGGGCATGTAATAGGTTCTGGCACTCACTCTCCAGATCCTGAGAAGATAGAAGTCATCAGAAATCTGTCTAAGCCTACCACTAAAAAAGAAGTCAGAAGTCTTTTAGGACTAGCAAGCTACTATAGGGATTATATCCCAAATTTTTCTGAGATTGTTTTACCTCTAACAAACCTTACAAAGAAAGGTGTTCCAAATAGTATTCCATGGGACTCTGAAAAAGAAGCAGCTTTGAACAAACTTAAAGAAGAGTTGATTAAAATGCCATCTCTGCATACTCCGGACATCAGCAAGCCCTTTCAACTCTATACGGATGCATCTGCTTTCGCAATTGGAGCGCGTTTAGCTCAAAACGACGAACATGGCAAAGAAATGCCCATAGCATTTTTCAGCAAGAAACTAACGCCCTGTCAACAACGATGGTCAACCATCGAACGAGAAGCATTTTGTGTCATCGAAGCCTTGAAAAATGTTTTAAATTTCATCGAAGCCTGCTACATTTCACCAAAGTATATGGATTTTCGGTGCCAAAGTGCAAATTGTGTCTGATCACAATCCCCTCACCTACTTGACCCAAAGCGCCCCTCATAGTGCTAAACTGTCTCTTTGGGCCTTAGCGTTACAACGGTATAACATGACTGTGACATACCGCAAAGGAAGTTCACATGGGAATGCTGATGCTTTGTCAAGGTTAGCAGTTAACACTTTCTCTCTCAATGAACTCTGAGCAGCATTGTCTCTACGGTGACGAATGTGCTTCTTGTGAGGGGACTTGTAAAGATCGTGACTTGTAAAGATTGTGACTTGTAAAGAACGTGACTTGTAAAGATCGTGACTTGTAAAGATCGTGACTTGTAAAGATCGTGAATTAAAGAGAACGTGAAATATAAATAATAGGACAAGAACTTGCATTTTACGGTGTGGCAACAAGAAGAGAATTCGGAAGATTTATATATATATATTTTTTGGAGAGTTTAAGATTTTAGTGTTTTTTTTTTTTTTTTAGTATTTTAATAGTTGTAAGAGTTTTAACTGTAGTAGTTAAGAGTATAAAATTTTAATAGTTAAGAGCTGCAGCATTTATTTTTTGGTTCTGTTTTAAAATTCAAATAAAAGTATTTTGTTCATTCTGAAAATTTAGCTTTGTTCTTCCTACAAGGTTCAATATCCATTATATTGAAATAAGGAAAGGATTTTTACTGTTGGTGATTACGTTTGCGTCTTCTGATGAGAAGCAGATGGGACTTCTATGCATTAATAGAGATTTTCCAATAACTGCGCCACTGTTCAATTTTTGGCATGAAGTCTCGGAGATATTTCACAGCATAGTTAATGTTAGCAGATTTTACTACCAAAGCACTATCATCTGCGTAGCAGGCTAGAATTGAGTTACTATTATTTTGAAACTTAGGGAAATCCACAATGTAAAAGTGGTAGATTACAGGGCCAGTAACTAAAACCTGTGGGACCCCCACTAAGCATAGGTTTGGGTGGTGAAAATTCATCAGTAACAAGAACCATAAAGGTTTTGTTCGTGATAAAGAAAAAGATAACCATGACTAATCTGAATAAATTTCTAGTTTCGCCTGTTTTTATACTCTCTTCACTTAACTTTAAATTTGCATCCTGGCAAGGAAATGCGAGGAGAAAAATGAGAGGCTCAGGAAAAATTACAAATTTAAAATAATTTACTATGAAAACTGAAGGAAACCTTACAAACAGAACTTAAGATTTAACACAAGAAAATTTCAGAAATTTTGACAAAGTTTGAAATAACTTTAGATTATAAATTAGTTAAAAGCCCAAAGAAACCTTTTTATAAAACCTTGAAATTATTGAAAGTAAAGCAACACACAAAAACCATCAAACGCTTTTGCTTTTTATACGTATCAAATGCCAAAAATTTAGCTGCTAAAACAAATGTCCATGCAACGCCTAACAGCGGAGCACATAATAAATAAATAAATAATAAAGTAAAAAATAAATAAAAAAGAATGTAAATTAGAAATGAATAACTGTATTCTGCATGGCAACGCTTTTTAGCAGTTATCCGAGATATTAAAAACCTGCTACATTTCATCAAAGTATTTGCAAAAGGCGATCAAAATCTCAGATTTCAGAATCATTTCTTATGGAATTATGTACAAATATTTAGCAGTTAATCTTAACTGATATCGTCATCTTTAAAAGTGCAAAATCAGCTCATTTTTTTTGCTTATCAATCTGGAGTTCAAGGTTAACAGAATCGCATCTATCTAAAAATTTTACATCCTATGCTTCACCTCATGAATTTAAAATTCTGAACAGGTCGATCACATAAAATTGTAATCTCGCATGTACTTGAACCTGCAGTCGAAAGTGTCTATATATCTTCGTTTCCACAAATTTTGATAATATTCTCAGCATTGTAAAATTTAAAACGGACTTTTGAAAAAGAGGTGAGTTTACCAAAAAAAAGGGGGTTAACTAATATTGAACTTCTGTATTTCAATATTAGTGATTTAACTAATATTGAACTACAGAAGCACATCCAGAGACCCTAAGCATGCGCTGTTTCTATTTCAATAGGACAACAGAGTGGTATTTAACTTTAACCGTCTGTAATATAACACTGTATGATAGAATTTTTCGTAATATTTTAAACAGGATATGCTGCGCTATTGAGAGTTTTGAATAAATGTATTGGGTATAACTATTAGAAAATTAGCTTTGTAATTCTGACGTACATAACATTGTGATTCTGTAATTTTACTTTTGATTTAATAAATGCCGTCTGAGCTGCTGGCCAGGTCCATGGGTTGTGGCTGGCTGATAGTGGAAACCCCTGCTGAGTTGATTATTTATAAACATAGACCGGAAGCCAACTCATTGGTTTACATCGCTAACCACTATCCCGCCTATGAGGCCCTTGTAAGGTTTTTCAAGGCCTACTATGGGCAACAGGCTTCATGGTAAGAGGTAGGAGGTAACCATGAAGCTCGCTGCCTGTAGTAGGCCTGGGCAAACATTTTGGCCAAAGGGCACAATAAATTTCAAATATATTAGAAATTTAAAAAAAAATAGCAGTCCTTCCAAAAAGTAGTACTTTTGAATATTAATTTTTATTATCATGGAAAGTGAATTCTCGCACAAAAATAGAGTTTTAACAAATAACATTTTGATAAGATGACCTGAATCCTTTTTATCTCTTCCTTTCTTTATTTTCTTTATTTATTTTTAATGTTAAGTGTTAATTTTACGCAGGTTCTTTCCTTGAATACTATTTTGGTTCATTGTTATATTTCAGTTGTTCTTGAACTAACTGCATTCTTGACGTTTTCGCCACCCATTTAAAATCGTGAACATAATATACCTCGAGAAAACAATGTTAACAGCAGGAAAAAACATACGAAATGTATAATAATAATCTAACTAATCCATGGACATGGAGGCGAAGGAAGTGGATCCAAAAATGGCGAAAAACAGCATGTGTCGCGTGTTACCTTAAAGTATGCAGGATGCCCTGAAAACGTTAAAACTGCGCTTTTATCACATCTATTGTAAAATATGGAAAATGTGAAATTCCTCTATATACCAATATCTTCAATATTTCTACAGACATTTTTATTCAAAGCACAGTTTATGTTCTGGATAATATTATCTTTGGTTTAGTTTTATCTCACCAGCTTCATTCTATAAAATTATCAGATTTATCAATCAAAATTAAAGCTGCTATTATATCTGTGCTTCTGTATTACAGAATTTCGTGCAACTACTAAGCCAAACTACTAAGCAGCTCTTAAAGCATGAAACATTCAGCACTCATTCTAATCGTTTAAGAATCAAAGCTCGTGTAATTGAACTTTAGTAACCATTATTTTTTTAGTTTACTTTTTGGTTGTGTTTTCGCTGTTACGATTTGCATATTACCTGTTATTTATCGATGTTGAGACAGCAATACTTCATTACTCCAGTTCCTGTAGCTAAATTTTCTATATATTTAACAGATAAATCACAATTTTTAAATTTATCCACCCTTTATCGTAATATGTGAATGCCATTTCGAGTGCTTTTGGTAAAAAGATGCTGAGAATAAATGTTTTGATTTTCCAGGTCGGATCTTCATAAATAAAATACGTTGGAAATGGAGTTCCTAAAAATCAACAAAAAACTACTCCCTGTAAAAGTTCATTATTTGCTGCTGAACGGTGGTAAGTGTTAGTCAAAACTTCAATTTATAAGTAATAAATGAATTGATTGTTAACTTGGCTGTAATAAGTCATTCGAGAGCTATCAAATATATTTTGAAAGTGCATTCTAAATGCGAACACAGTGGTTTTAATTTTAATTGATTATGGACATTTAATTAATATAAAATATCTGGTCATTATACAACAAAGTTTTAACTGTTGACTTGCATATGCATTACATTTCGGTTAAAAAATTAAATACCTTTCGGATAACAAGGCATTTAATATTGCATTAAATGTTTTGCATTTTCTCTACATATAATAAAAGAAAGAGTCTTTGTGTGTCTTTCGTTCGCGCTGCGAGTAAGCTAATAGACCCACGGTTACGAAATTTGGTACATAGGTGCATCTAGGCAAGAGCCAGTGCACCTCGAAGCGAATTTTTAGAAATTCGAATTAGAATTTTTTTATTTTATGTTTTGTGACGAAATCGCGTCATTTTGAGACATAATGGGCTATAGGAAATCGAGATTTTACTCTACACACTCCATTTTTACATCGTCATGAAACGTAGGCACTTAGCTATTTTACGAACTTAAAATAAATTTCGTGTTTCAATAAATCGATTAAATACAAATTTATTTAAGAAAGGAGCTTAACACCTTTTCAATGGGATTTTTTCTAAAAACAGTTTACTTTTAAAAATATACAGTTTATTTTTCTTTGATTTTTGGACACGTTAAACTTTCATCCTTGCGGCTGCTTTTACAAAAAGAATTTTGGAAAAATGATAATATTTTGTATTTAAAAAAAAAATTTTAAATGAAGCTTCCGAATACACTTCTCACATCTCACATCTTTAAAAATGTGATTTTGGCAACAATTTTCGTTTCTTATTGTTGTTGATAGATTTTTGATGAAATCGCATCATTTTGAACAGTTTCATTCTTTTAGAAATATGGGTTTGGCAACAATTTTTCATCGTATTTCTTTGTCGCTGTTTTTAAGAGATTGGCATATTTCATTTTCATTTATATATATATATATATATAATACCTTTTTATTGATTTTTTTAATAAAGTTGTTCTGCAGAGTAAAATTCTGAGCGGAATTTTATGTTTTTTGAGTTGCTTTCATGTTATTTTTTGCTTATTTCACTGTTTGTAAGATATTGAAAAGTTTTTCATGATTTTTTTCTACAACGGAAAGTTGGTTAATTTTTATTAGGATAATTAGTATTTGTATTAAGGGATATAGTAGCTTATTTCATTGTCATTTTTTTCACTTGAAAGTATAAGATCAAATATCATTAATTATACTTTGCTTTTCAGAATTTTTTGTTTTTGTATTCTTTTATGTTATTTATTGCTCATTTCACTGTTTTTAAGATATTGAAAAGTTTTGAGTGATTTTTTTTAGGAAACAAAATTCTTAACCTCCTTTAAAGCATTTCAGTTCGTAAGATTTTGCAAAGGGCAGTCGGTTAATTTTTTTATTAGGATAATTATTATTTGTATTAAGGGATATAGCTTATTTCATTGTAATTTTTTTTCTCTTGAAAATGTAGGATAAAATATCATTAATTATACTTTGCTTTTCAGAATTTTTGTTTTTTGTATTCTTTTATGTTAGTTATTGCTCATTTCACTGTTTTTAAGATATTGAAAAGTTTTGAGTGATTTTTTTAGGAAACAGAATTCTTAACCTCCTTTATACCATTTGAGTTCTTAAAATTTTGCAAAGGGAAGTTGGTTAATTTATTTATTAGGATAATTAATATTTGTATAAAGGGATACTGCTTATTTCATTATAATTTTCATAAAAAAAAGTAATAACTTTTTTTTATGAAGTTGTTCTGCAGAGTAAAATTCTACGCAGTTTTTAACTTTAACGTTTGGTGTTCCCTTCAGCCATTTTTCCGGTATATTTAAAAGCCAGACGAAGGCTGGCAGCGAACCTGCTAGTATTAAATAAATAAGCCTGAAAGATTGTATTAATGTAAATACAGTAACTTTATTTGCTGTTACGAAATACCTTTACGCAATCCTAAGCGAAGTATTTTCTCACCAGTGGCCATCAAACGTTGTGAACACTGAATATTGATAATTCGACTCGCGTTCGAAATCCCGACGGCTAACTAAATGGATGTGTTGTGATTTGCCCTTCGTGGAACTAAGTACTAGATAATTTTTCTCAGAAAATACTCCAAAACGGCATTCTATAGCCTCGTGTTCTGAGAAGAATTTAATCTTTCAAAAAGCCACAAGATAAAATTTCATTTTTGATTTTTTCATTCAGATATTTTTAATTAAACCTTTTATAAAACATTGAAATTCATTAGAACGGTTTTAAAATATTCTTTCAAGGTATTCCTATAAAAGCTGGTACTGTAATTATTCAAGACGAATATTATTTTCATCAAAGATGCATGCAATAGGCAATGTGAATACAACACGATAGCTGTTATATATATAACGTGGGTACGCATCATTTTCCCTTAAAAGGTTATCCACGATAGCCCTCTTCCATAACCTTCTTGTATTTTTAATTCGTCAAATAATTTTTAGTTCATCAGCGAAGTCGCAGAATAAGAATGCTTCAACCTGAATTCGATTCCACGTGAACGGGTCGGCTGCATAAGCGTTGTCATAGTTTTCCTCATGTGTAACGTGAATACGAGGCAGTTTCCTTCAGAAAGTCCACTTTGAAAGAATCCTACCCCTTAGACCGATAGCCCTCAAGTGCTTTTCCATAATAAAATAAAACCAGCCAAACTTAACAAATCAATTTAACTTTCCACGTTATTCAAATACGCATGCCGAGACTGGATTTTTCTTTCCAAAAACAAATTAACATAAAAAGTTTAAAAAAAAAAAAAAAGAAAATCTGAAAGCCTTCAGATTTTATATTACCCCGAAAAGTATGTTTTTTTAACGTTTTGTGTGTTACCTTTATTTATTAAATATCATGTTCTCACTTAAATAACATAAAATTCAATTCAATAGCAATATCACAAAATATTTAAAAACAACAAAACAGCATATCTTTAGAATTTCTGATACACAGTCTCACCCGGAGGTAAAAATGTTGGGTTTTTTTCCGCACACAAGTCGTTAAAACTTTGCAAAATATAAAATAGAGAATAAAACAAATTCCAAACTCCAAATTTCGGCTTACAGGTGCCCATGTTCGGGTGGAGGACTATGTTATTCAAAATTTGCTGGCTCTAGGTACCCCTATTTTTTCACAATGTGAGAAACATACATACATTCATGTAGATTCTTCATTATTCAATTTCTTTAAATATAACACAGGGCGATAATATTTGGTGGCAACAATCTGAAAAGTGAGGACATTTAAAGTGATTCGACGCAAAATGCCGTTTTGAGACTAATAGCCTTACTGGGCTAACGCTCATCTGGGCTAAAAATAATCCTTTACGTTTAAATACGTTTTTTTAGTGAAGAAAAAATGGCATTTCCATAATGAAACGTCTTTTTAAATAACAAGTTTACTTGAACAGAAAAATTTTGTTTAAGCTTTTATTTTAAAAAGTATTCCTGAGGTATTTAAAAAAGTATTTATGATTATAAATCTCATTTTACGTTTCAATTTTGGTCATTTCTTTAGCTATCGAAATCCAGATTTGTAAGTAATTAAAAATTCTGGAATTTTAAAAGATACTTCTGAAGTAGAATTACTTTTACTTATTAATTAAAATATTATAGACTAGATTTAATTTTGATTATGTCATTGTATCATTGCAAATTTTGATAAATTTGTTGAACTTCAAAATTAATCTTACACTAAAGTGACACAGTGAAAGAAGTGTGTGTGTGTGTGTATTTAATTATGGCAAAGTACACTAGGGTTATCTGCCTAAGAGGAGGGATGCCTTTCGTGGAGGACTTTCTAAGGGAAACTGGCTCGTATACACGTTACACATGGGGAAAACCACGAAAACACCCATGCAGCCAGCCCGTTCGCGGGATTCGAACCTCGGACCGAACTACCAGCGTTCAGCGACTTTACCGCTCGGTCGCTGGTAGGCCAGTGAAAGAAGATTATGCACAATGAGACATATGGTTTTCGTGTATGTACATTCTAAGAAGTGATTATGTTTGCAATAAATATCAAGAAATCATGAAACAAGTTGCTTATTATAGCTATACAACTTGAAATTCAGCAGTGAAAGTTTACTCATATCACAAAAATTAAATTGTAATATTGTATATGTTAATGTAGGAATTAAAAGCAACTTAAAACGTTCAGTATTAATTCTAAAATATAAAAAGTGACTTTCTGTTTTTAATCAAACCTTGAACAGAGACGCAGTGCCGCACATTAAAATGATGCACCAGAATTACCTTCAATAATACCCTGGATAGAAAAAATAGTATGGTGTGCCATCATGACATGATGTTACCATAATGCCTCACAAAGGAATCAGTCATAAATTTAATTCTAATATAGGATTTACAACTACTTTCCTAGAACGGACATACTGAGCTTTTTGGAGGCCCCAAGGAAAGGGCGACTTGTTGGAACTCGTCAATGAAGATATTCAAGATATGCTCATGAGAATAAATCACACAGTCAATCAAATCGAATAATACCTTTACATATGAAATATTCACATAACAAAGAGGATCGATGAACCCGAAATACTCAATTAAGAGAAGTTCAGGCAGCTACTAACCAGTAAAAAGCTTACTTAAAGGTGTAGCATCTAGGCCAAGGCTAGGTATAGAATCTTTGTTCTAATTATATAAATCAGTAATACCATTTCTCATGTTTCCTCCTCAGACAAGGAAACTATTGCCATGTACACTGGGTTTTTCACAGGCATTGCATTAAAAGCTGAATATTTCAAATTTTTTTCAGATAAAAATGCTTTCAATACCAGAGTCTAAACTGAATTTTGGACCGCATGTAAAGATAACTCGCAACGCATATTTTAAGTTTCACTGACGATGCAGGCGACACCACCTTACGTGATAATGCAGTACTATATATTACTTGACAAGGGAAGCACAACACATGGCGTAGGGACCAGCTGCAGATTTCGGTAGGCAGTGGCGCTCTCTACTCTGTGCTAGTGTCTATTGCGAGGTCAGATAGGAATTCTCGAACAGTTAAAAAATGACTTCATCTCCTTAACGTGGATAGACAACAAAATTCGAATGCAATATTATTTTCCAGATAGTTTGCATTTATAATGACAAAAAATGTCCCAGTGTCCTTGAGATAATCAATTACCAAAAAAATGTATTCATGAAAACATTACATACTCAGAAGCTTCTGAGTGCCAATGGACAGTTTCCGATTTACTAACGACGTATCAATGCTAACATTTGACACAGTAGGATGTCTTTGAAGTTTGCTTAACAATAATGAGATAACAGTTTTAGGTAATAGTCCCTACCAAAAAGAAAACCTTTTATTTTCAGTAAAATCTGATATAGTAAGTACTGCAATAGGTCATCTTAACCTGATCCGAGCAGATTAGCTGTCCCGCATTAAAGTTAATTGCATTTATGTCGATATAAAGGTCTTAAATTTAGGCTTTCCTTTTCGGCACCATTTAAACTAAAAAATCCATGTCTAAAAACTGATGTCAAAATTTATTGAATAATAGGAAATCTTATATTCTGCCACAATGCCGCGTTTGAAAGACTAAGGTGTTTCAAGGTGGCGCTACTTTGTATTTCGTTAAAAAGCTGACAAATGATAAATCATATGTGCTTTGCGTTGATATATATCAACGGACAATATATTGGTTCAACATTCTAAAGCCTGAAGTATACGGCTAGGGCATGGTTTATTTTCCTAAACCTACCTTCCTCTCTGCAAATTTACTGGCCGAATCAATGGAGGCTCGCTTTATTTATTAAGCCAATAGTCTATCATCTTTACAATGGTAAGATCGCTGAACATTGGTAATACTTCCGGGATCAGATACGGACGAACAATGTAGCCGTGTGCGAATTTGTGTGGTTTTTCCAGCTCGTATTTCCATTCCTTAAAACATCTTCCACAAAGATATCCCCCTTTAGGTAAACAACCCGCGTATACTTTGATATAATTCAAATACCCTAAACTATAAGGCAAGCTATTGTAAAGAACTTCCTCTATATTTATTTATTCAATCTTAAAGAAGTTTTATAAATTTTATGAAATAGGAACCGTAATAAATTTGTGTATACTCTTGCGTGAGAGAGATAAAAATAGATGGGATATTAACTACTGCAAATTATAGTTTTTAACAGTAGTTTTGGTTATTTCCTCTTTCCCTGCAAAAGTAGTAACTGTTAATATTAAATCACTTTACCATATATACATATGAAACTTAATTTAAATATTATTATTATTATTATTATCATATGCTTAGTAACAAGCAAATTTTTTTAAAGACTGCATAAGTATATAAATATTTGCTTTTTATTTTTTTCCAATAGCACATGCTGGAGTTCTTCCTTACCTTCCTGTCTATGCGAAACAACTGGGAATAACAGCCAGCGCCGTAGGAATTATCTACGCTGTTATTTGTTTTATAACAGTACTTTCTAAACCCCTTTTCGGAGGACTGGTTGATCACTTTCAGAAACTGAAGCCTATGCTTTTACTGTTAATCCTTACAGATGTTATTGCAGATTTAGGTTTAAATTTCATTCCTCGTCCTCCAGAGATCAGTATGAACATGGCCAATACTACTCTGTTCTGTTACGGAAAAAGTTCTTATTTGATTAATTATCGAAGTCATAATTGTAGCATTGATTTATGGACTAGAATAAATGAATGTAGTTTATCTTGTACTTTGTGTAAGCCTGAAAGTGAATTCTGTTCAGGAATGAAAAGAAATCTCATCAAAGTAGGAAGTAAAAAAGTCTTCAGTGATTTCTTGTTTAACAACACCACAAATTCTACAGAAGAACTGTTGACACAGTGTTTACCAGAAAACAGGCCGTGTTCTGAAAACTGTTATACTGAGCTTCGAAATTGTGATTCTATCATTGAAAGCAATTCGCCTTTGCAATTATGCATATTCAGCATTTTAGTCGCTACTATTTATATAGCTAATGGTTCTATAGTATCTTTATCTGATGCAGCATGCTATAATGCACTCGATTCACGACCACATCTCTACGGCAAACAACGTATGTGGGGCACGATTGGTTGGGGCCTCATTGCAGCTTTGACAGGCTATTTAAATCAAATATTCACTGGAACATCTAAGCTTTACAATTATTCAGCTGGGTTTTATATACTCATCATTCTTTTTGCTTTGGATATGGCAGCTGTTCATAAGCTGAATCTCAAAACAGTTCAGACATCAAAGAATATCTGCAAAGATGTCGGACAATTGGTTGTGAGACTCAGAATTGTAGTATTCATAATAAGTTCATTTCTATTAGGTGCTGCTACAGGTTTAACAAGATCGTATTTGTTTTGGTACCTGCGAACTTTAAATGCAAATCAACTCATTTTAGGGTTAGTATCTGGTGTCCAGTGCTTCTTGGGAGAATTACCATTTTTCTTTTTTTCTGGGTGGATAATTAACAAAATAGGGCACATGAATACCTTTCTTATGTCTTTTATTGCTTATGGATTAAAATTTCTTATCCATTCATTTTTAATAAATCCTTGGTTAGCTCTTCTCATAGAAGTTTTGCAAGGACTTTGCTTTGGTAGTTTCTATGCTTCCATGACTTCCTACGCTAAAGTAATTGCGCCCAAAGGAACAGAAGCAACGGTGCAGGGTTTAGTGAGCGGAGTCTTTGAAGGCATAGGTAAGTTAGTTTCCTCTATTTAAAAAAATTTTAAATAATGTTTTACAAAAAGCTTGAGACGACCTCGAAGCGGTTGATTTGTGGCCCGCAGTTGTTCAAAGCTTTGGTGTTTTAGCTGAGGTTTCCTCGATACAACACCTACAGTCATTATAGAAATTATTCGTACAAGAGTGGTCGAAGGAAACTATTGTTTTGTCGAGCTAATTTTATGGAAACTTCTTCAAAAGGCAATAACTAATAAAACAAAAGTTTACCAAATAAAATTGCAAAAATCAATACGAAAAAGATATTGAACTAACTTTTAAATAATATGGGAAACTAAAAGTTTTGGGTTTATTGGCGTGTAAAAAGTATTCGTACATTCAAACAAATATAAAATTTTGGTAGCATTTTCTATTTGGTTTAGTGAACTTTTCGTTGATAACTAACGTCATTATCTTGCGGGTCATATAAAATGCCCGGGGGTAATTTTAAATGTGACGTATGTACAGAGTGTATAGCAAAGCAAATGGCATTGTATTCAGGCCTTTTTTACTACTAAAAAGCGAACATCTTTCTCTCAACTTGAAAAAGAGACTGTATACTTCCATCATCCGTCTGGTTATTACTTACGCGTTCCCCGCATGGGCGAACGCCAGTGAAAACGAAATTAAACGACTTCAGACTCTTCAAAACAAGGTTTTACGTTTCATCACTAATGCTCCCTACTTTTTCAGGCATAGAAGTTTTCACTTAAACCTTAAAATGAAAACAGTACAAGATTTCATCAATAGACTGAATGAAAAGTTTTACAACAGGACCATGAGTAATAACCCTGCAAAATTTGCGAATGTTCTAGCCTACGAAATATTTACCAGAGGATAAGAAAATCAGACCTTTAGCTGCACATGTTTTGCACTATGACCTCCGTGACCAGGCCAATCAGTCAGAAAGCGGAATCTCATAAACTGACTTCCATCAATCGTAGATTTCCTTTTCTACTCATTCTAAGAATTCATTGCTCTAGGTGTTGCTTCACACTCTTTGCTCCATCTATTTTAGCCTTCCCTGTAGAAAACTTCGCTGATGTCTTTCACCTCCGCCAGGCCCGTTTGGGCTCATTAAGGAACTGGTAAGATCAGGATAAGAAATCTTCTGCTCTGGACTAGTATGACACAAAAGTATCAAAATATCGAAGTATAAAAGTGACAAGAAATTTAAAATTTTAATATAGATCGTAATGGTAAAGAAAAGAGTGTTTCCGAAAGAAAATTAATCTTAAAGCTTGATAGAGGCTTTAAATCGTACAATGGAATTTCAGTTTTAGTCGGCAGACCACGCTCAATTATGCAGTCGATTATTCAAACGTTTATGAACTCTAGAACAGGACAAAACAGTGCTCGTTCAGGACGATCATATAGACTTACATCCTTTGACACATGAATTTCTGGCACGTTCTTTGAAGAAAGATCTGAAAGTAAGTGCTCCTAAGCTTACAGCAGAATTGAGAAACTTTATCCGTACGTGCAATTTGAAATATATGTAGGAAACAAGGTTTCCATAGCCGTGTTGCGAGACGAAAATTCTTTATTGGTGACAGCAATCGGAAGTTACGATTATCCTTCGCCCAAAAAATACGTAAATAAAAGCCTTCTGGAAGAACATTATTACTTGTATTTTCAGATGAAAGTAAATTCAATATTTTTGATTCAGACGGGGTGGCGAATGGTGCTGAGGAAACGGAATACCCTAATACACCCAAGGAATTTATTGTTAAAAATGAAACATAGAGGTGGAGACATGTTGGTTTGGGGTTGTACGCGGGCTTCCGTGGTCGGTAATTTAGTCTGCATTAATGGCATTACGAAACATCTACTACACATTAACATTTTGGAAAATAATTTATGGTTTAATGCCATAAAAATGGGTTTGGATTATAAGATATTTCTCCCGCCTTCCTAGCGTGCATTAGTGGTGTAGTGGTTCTGCACGCTGGGCCGGTATTCCAGAGGTCCGTGGTTCGATTCCCGGCGAAGACGATTACTCATTTTTCATCTTGCCTGCTTCCAAAAAATACGTAATGTCTCTACAGGATAATGAACATGTTTTCATGCATGATAATGACCCCAAGTATACAGCCCTAAATACATCGCTGTGGCTATTATATAACACCCCAAAGTTTATGAACTTTCCTCTTCAGTCACCCGACTTAAATTCCATTGAGAATTTATGAGAAACTTTCGATACAAACGGTTATAACCAGGCACATTTCTACTAAAAATGACTTAATAACTACTCTTAAACAAGAATCAGAGTCCTTATCTAGCTCAGTTACAGCAAATTTTATTGAATCAATGACATGGCGACTCGGAGCAGTTATACTCGCTAAACGGCTAAAGGATATTCAATAAGGTGTTAGTTTAAATACATTTATGAAAATATTCAATGTTATCTATAATGTACGAATACTTTTTATAACACAGGATGATGGATTGTTCTTGTTTTGTAATTTTTTTATTTATGCATGCATTTATTTTCATGTAAATTTCACATGAAAATATTAATGTAAATTACATTATACATATTTAAGTACTTATTTTCAAATTTCAGTTTATAGTTTTTATCAACGGGGCATTTTTAGATCATAACACTTACTGTATGAATACTTTCTACACTCACGTATAAGCTGAATTTTAAAGGGGATGCGAGAGTCGCGCTTTGAGCGTTGAAGACAGAACTTGAGTGTATCATGGGAGTGCAATGCTCTACCAATTATCACAAAAGGGCTCTCATGTAGAGATCTGAAGAATTACAACTCTTTCAAATTTGCAAGCGCTACCCGGCCCTGAGAGCACCTTAAGCCTTAACTTGCATTATAATTATTAACCGAACCATGAGTTCTAAGTCTTAACCTAAAACTATTTCTTTTTTTTAAAAAAAACTTTTATGCACATATTTACAAAATTAACATGTGCGTAAAATAAACAAATGATGAAATATCATTCTGCTACCAAAATTATATAATTGTAATCTGATGCAGAATATCACGAACAAATTAATTTTTCTACTTTTTTTCCAATGTTATTTTTTAGTTTATTGCGAAATGTATGTTTACTTAATGCAGCTTTTCATCTCATTTGCATCTACTTGTTTCTACTAATCTTAGATATTCAAAACTGTTTTCTCACAAAAAAGCTCATGATTCGTTATGGCCGTAAAGAAACTTGGCACTTAATTTTTATGTATTTTGCCGTCAATAGTTTTCTACATCATCACCAAACAATGCAGTTTATTACCATAATGAATGCATGTAACGTCACAACGCACACATAAGAACTTCATTCTGGCGTTATGTAACTCTGAGCATCACTAAGCTTGGTTAGGTTCTGTTTGGAAGTTATAACTGCTATTTCTCTGTTTGCTTCTTTCGTTTTGAAAAAAAATTTAGAATTTTGACCTGCCTTCCACAGAATAGAAAGCCTTGAACTATTTTTAAAGTTGCGGGACTAGTTATATTGATGAGCATACTCAAAACTTTAAAAGCTGTGGAGTTCGTCAAAGGCATCGCGGAACAGCGTGACACCATTTAGATTTGTAATTAAGTAAACTGAATGTGGATAAGGCTTTATAAAGAAAGTGAAAGTGTGTTTCCAAATTAATCTGAACGTTTCAAGATGGTCGAGTTCTTTCATTAATCAAAATTTTGCTTCCTACTCCCTTCCGCTGTTGACTTATTTTGACCCAGATAAGAAATTATGATTTTCCAGCATCTTACAAAGCTGCGAGTTATTTCCTGAAATGAATTATGCAACAAAGATGAATGAACTATGCAATCGATAAGAAGTTGAAGGGAGCAAAAAAAATTTCGAGTTAGTAAAGCTTTCGACAAACTGTATATAATATATACCGTAAATTCAGATTTGTGCATATCTTTAAAGATGTAATAATTATCTGAAAAATGAACGTGATCAAATATCTATTAGACATCTTAACGCACTTACAGTTCAGCTAAACTTGATCTTGTCATGGTCGAAAATATTTCTCGAAAGATCAAAAGAGAAATTTTTGGAGGGCTCAGGCCAGTCCATAATAATTCACATTATTTCGAAGGTTAGATCATCTTTAGAAAGTAAATCTAAATTATAGACTAAGATGAAATTTCAAAAACGCAAACTGAAGACAGTACGCTAAGGAACTAGTGTATAATTTTCGTAATATTCAATATCAAGCAAATAAAATCAATATCAGCTCAATAAAAGCACCGATACTTCTTTTGGCATAGTCTGAATTTTGTTTGAGATCTTCACAGGGCTGCCAAGAAATAGATTTCCAGAGATAAACAGATACAATTTTGACCGATTAGGCACGATTCCTAAAGGAATGAAAAGATCCTATTGTTCATCGAAAAGTCAAAGGGCCTGAAGATAATAGGAATAGTTGAAAATGTGTGACAGTCCTGCAAAAAAAATATATATACTAAAAGCATAATTGTTTTGAGGTATTTATTAAAAAGATTATTTACATAACGGATGGCGAACAAATCTTTAAACCTGTTGTTAAATAAATTGGCTGCCAGAGGCACCAATGAAGATCAAGGGAAAACTGGTTAAACAGTGACAAAATATACGTCACATTTTTCATTTCTCGTTAATCGAAGCCTTGAGAGATTACTTCATCGTAATCAGGATTTTTAAAGGAAGAGAGTAGCTTATGTTCACGTGACGCAGACAGATTTTTGTTTCTGAGATTACAATAACAGAACTTAATAATGCCTTGCGGAACTTGAAGAACTATGAATGTCCTATTCTTGAGCTGATTTACTCACATTTTTTGAAGAACTTGAGATGTTGTGAACTATTGTGCTCCTCGTATTCTTAAACACCTTTAACTCTAATTTAAATACCACTGTTCCTGTCTTCTGGAATAAAGCAGTGATGGTACTAGTATTCCTGTCTTCTGGAATAAAGCAGTGATGGTACTAGTATTTAAAAAAGAAAAATAGCTGATACTCTTCAAAGCTTTCATCCGATATGGGAAAATTGAAATTTTTAAAGCCAAAACAATAGACTGAATGGTCTTATCAGGATAAATAGTATACTGAAAGAAGTAACTTGTTATCTGCACATCACATTACGTTCAGGCTTTGCATTTCACAATCCATCAAGCATATAGTGAGTGAATCAAATATGAATTAGGTAGCCAACATTTCAGTTTTATATACTTCGATATATTTAAAATCTCCATATAATGAATTGTGAAAAATGAAGATTGTTAAGAAGTTGCTGCATCTTTAATCATCATCATTTTTGGCCAGAGACTTTATTTGTTTTTTTACGAATATGAGTCCTTCAGATACAGGTAGCTCAAACTTGGACTTCGTAAGCTTGAGTCTTGAGTTCAATAATTCTCAATGTCTAGATAAATGATCTTTCTGAGTTATGTGTTGTGAGTTTCAGTTGCGGCGTCTTGTTTGCAGACCTGACATGATTGTCTTGCTAAACATCTGCACCGCATTGGTATTTATGACAGTCCCTTGTGTACTTTGTGCAACCAGAATTTTGAGATGGACAGAGATCATTTTCTAAAATGTTCCTCGTTGAGGGAAGAAAACTTATGCAGTCGATATTGGCGAGCTAGAGAGTTCATACAGCTGACATCCAGAGACTAATTTATTATTATTATTATTAATGCTTAATGTAATCATTTGTTTCATTTCGCAGTTTTTATGTAGTTATTGTTATTGTAATGCGGTTTATTACTATTTTGTGATTTTGCATTTCTATTTTTATACTTTTTTCATGCTCCAATCTCATGCATCTTTGATGCACGGGAGGACCAATTATGTATAATCAAGCGCCTTTTCAATAACAAAATAATTCGATCGTTTTTCAAATGACGGGGAGCATGCTGGCTGCATTAATATTTCTACCCCCTCCTCCACGAGTAAAATAAATACGAGTTTGTTTTCTTTAAAAACTTTCTTTTCGAAAGAATTCTTCCTGATGGACAGACAATCTTGGTAGTAGCCTATTCAAGTAAGCTAATCTGTTAAGTTAAATAAGAGTTCTTTCGCCTTACTTTGAAAGATAGATTCCCTAGTATGTTTTTCGGAGAAGCAGAACATGCTTCTAAGCTGATGTTACGAGCCGCTTAGTCAATTAGAAGTTGAGTGGAACCTTCTTCCTTCACTGTGGTAGAAGTAATATATTTCTGCGTGACGTCCAACTGAAACAACCAGTACAAGACGGTAATGTAACAGTGTATGAAAAGTTCAAAACTTCTTCCTAGTAAATTTGTATTAGAAAATATTTCTAGAAATTAAATTTTGATTAATTTTGAAATCCTTGTAATCATGCAAATTTCATCATTAAATATTACATTTTATAGTCATCGAACTTGTCAAATAGTCTAAATGAGATAATTCTACAATATGGCATTTTTTTCAAATTCATAATTCTACATTAAGGCACAATATCAGAAATAAGAGAAAGAAACTCTATTTACCTGCCCAACTGAGATGTATTTTTCAAGATTAGATTTATATGTTTCCAGAAAAATACATTTTAAAGTTAAATAGTATCCATGTTAATCATCACTGACTGTATACCTATTTCACTGCCATATACAACCCTCCTTTGTTTTTAAAAAATTCTTTTATGATATTTATGTGATAAAATTTTTTCAGGTGTTGCGACAGGAAGCTTATTAGGTGGCTTTGGTTTCAGTATTTTAGGTGGACGAAAGACATTCTTTTGGGCAGGAATATTTTTCACGTTTTCTGGACTATTACACTGGGGTGCACATTTTATTATGAACTTAAAAAATATAGATTCAGGTAAATAAATATGTCTCCATTTAATTACGTCCTGCTCTATTTGTTACGATCCTGCATTTTACATTAGAAATATATTACCTAAGGGGGGCGGGGAATTACAAATTCTAATGTACATCTTGAAGTACACTGCGGCTATTAAAATTGGAAAACCGTGAAGGAAAGCAAATACAAAAAATATATTTATTGCATGTAAACAGTATGGCATGAAGACAAGATGATTAAATTTATAAGCATTTTGGAGGTTTACAAGGGTGCGAAATTAGTAGAAACAGCTACTACTCCTGGCAGCTAAAACGGACCTTAAACCATTAGACATGGAGTCAAACTGGGCTTGGATGTCAGAAATGTGCAACACATTCCATGCTGCTTCAAGTTTATGCCATATTTCATCAACCGTATTAGCTGGAGAGGGGTTGTGGACCAGTCTCTCACCAACCCATGACCAGATGTTTTCTATGGGTGACAGATCTGGAGACCGTGCAAGCCAGGGCATCAATCGAATACCATGTGTATCGAGGAAAGTCAGAATACGACGTGCAATACGTGATTTTGCATTATCTTGCTCTAACATGGCGTTTGGGGGCCTCGAAGATGGTGCACAATCACTGGACGCTAGATGTCAGAAATGTACCCCGTTCAAATTACTGCCGATCCGAACTAGAGATGTGCGTTTCGTGTACCCAACGGCTGCCCAAACCATCACACCAAATGCAGCGCCACTATGCCGATATCGAATATGAGCAGGCGACGTGCAGTCTCCTTGGACACTCAAGACACGTATACTGCCATCAGAATGCTGCACGTAGAACCGAGACTCGTTTGAAAAGGCGATATTGTGCCACTCCTCTACCCAGCTTTGTCGTTTGGCGCACCAGAGTCACCATCTCTCTCTGTGTAATGGTTTCTTCGCATTGTCAAGGGAAGCTGACGTAATGGTCACCCTGCTGATAGTTCACGCTGCTGCAAACGTCGATGCATCTTAGGAGCTGATACTAGGAGTGCTGCAAACATGCTCATTTCCTGACTAATGGTCCGTAATGTGGTAGTACGGTTTTGCAGGGCTGACCTCATAATATGTCTGTCCTCTCTGGCATTAGTTGTGGAAGAGCGTTGAGATCCTTAATGCTGTTCAGTATCACCTTCTGCAATTCATTGATTCCATATTCGCATGACAGTGGTTGGATGTCGACCAGTGCGACCGGCGATATCATGGAACAATAATCTACACTTTCGATAGGCAACAATCCTGCTTCTATATAATTTCGAAACTTGCTTGTAAGCATTTCATCTTCTTATTCGAGGCATAAGACGATAATCCTGAGTAAACTCCAACCTTACAAAGCACTTTCCAATTGAGAAATTCACTACACAACTTTTCTTTTATGCAGTACTTCAGATGCCGCTTCTCCTTCCTGAGTTGTCTAAATGCACTGAAATACTAATCATCCCAACTGCACTGAAATTCCAACTTCTTCCTTTCATGTGATTTTGACGGTTGTCAGATCCTTCCTTCCTTGTGTTGCAATTTTAATGGTGAGCAGTGTAATTCCCAGGAATTTTTTGTTCTACAGTAAGCTAAATGTAAATGGATATTTGCTAATTATAAGAAATTAAACTAGTGCATTAAATAAAGGCTTAATAATACATGAAGTTTCTCTCTTTACTAACGCACACAGTTTTATAGCATATTTTTTATATTGCAATTGATGGTTATGTAATTTGCTTCAATTTAATAATGATAATATTAGTTTTTAACTGTATTACAAGAGACAAAATGCCATAATATGGCCTTTCATCTCAACTAATGAAATTCTAAAATGTAAGCCTGTTTGGGGCTTCTATAATTAAGACACAATAACACGCCGAAAAAATACTGATTCAGAAGTCAAACAACAAAAATCAGCGTTAATTCACAAATTTTGTGAATTAACGCTGATTTTTGTTGTTTGACTTCTGAATCAGTAATGAAATTCTGTATATTGTTTTCCCATCAGATGCAGTCTTATTGGAAAAGTATTGAAAATTGTTTCTGTAATAACAGTTACATGTCTAAGATAGTTATTTTGCATAGCTACACATCTTCTTACAAGTTAATGCATTTAGGTATCTGACTTGTTTGCAGTGATAATGAATCTAAATTTAAATTTCGAGTCATAGTCATTAAGTTTAAATAAGCACCTTAACCGAAAGTATGCAGTTAATTGCTAATCAAGTCCAAATTGGCGATATATGGATAGAAAAGAGCAGTTTTCTTCAAGGTAATTTACTATTAAATACTCTCTTGATATATTCTGCAATATTTTAGTCATGCTGATTCTTTATGCTGGCCATTTAGTTCACAGGTCTATTACCTATCGACATGCGTTGATACCATCAGATGACACCGTAATTAAAAATCTCGTTAATGTCAACCGACCTTCTAATAGAAATACAGCGCATAGTTCCAAATCGCTCGAGATCAAATTTGTCTATTTAATTGGCACAGATTCTCACCACTTTATCTCCCTTTTAAATGCTCATATAGGCCATATGAGATACTGATTTTTTGCCATAATTATTGATTAAATTACATCTAAATTCATTACCATTTTAGGCTTTTTGTTTACTCTGCATTGCAATTAATTAGGCAAAACTGAAATCAGTGCGAGTCTCTTCTACGTGAGCTGGCGTCCCTATATTTATTTTATCATTCTCTAAAACTTTTACCATAGAAATACATATTTTGTAATGAAAATCTTTGATAAATGTGTTATTTCATTAGTGAATATTATTTGCCAATAAATCTAAAAGATTTGATTGTTTATATGTCGTGGAATCTAAAATTTGTCTCTAATGCTAAAAGCAGGCTCACCGAGGCCGTGCGGTAAAGTCGCTGGACACTAGTAATTCGATACAGTGTTCGAATCGCGGCGAATGGGCTGATGCATGGTCATTTTCGTGGTTTTCCCAACATGTAAAATGGATACGAGCCAATTTCCCTTATAAATCATCCACGGAGCATCCCTTCCTTGGAGGATACCATTCTGTACATCGCCATAATCCAATCAAATAAAAAAAGTAATGATAAAAGCAGTTTCAAGAAATGTTTCTTAGCATTTTTAAAAGAAGGGCAAAAAAATTAATTATGCAATAATTGCCTGTAGCCTTAAATACGTAAATCAATCTGCAGCCTTATGAACCTCTTAGAGCGTGAAATTTCTTTATTGGGTACATTTCAATATCATTCATAAATTTAAATAAATAATGCACATAATCAAACAGATATTATTGTAAAGTATTATATTAAAACAAATGTATTCAAACAGAAAACATCTTCTTTTTAATACTAAGTAAGGGTATTTGTTTATGTAGTAAATAGTATGATTATTTTCTGTTATAAATAAAATATTTCTCTTTTCTCCTTTTTTTAGATGCACACCCTATAAACCATGTTGAAAGTAAACTAGAGGAAGCCTAGCAAATAATTTCATTCTGATATCATACAACCTACGCTTCACAAGCTATTAGTATTGATATTTCGTCTACAGATTAGAGCATTTTTAGATGTAGTTATGGACCTTAATATATTTCGCTGTTTGTTCATACTAATATTTTGCTTCACATATTATTGCTTTTACTGATTATTAATTAGTCACGCTTCTTACAAAAGCCTTTAATCATATTTAAATGTGTAAGGTTTTTTAAGTATATTTGTATAATATTCGTTTTTGATATTTCTATTTTATTTATTTGACTTTCAAGTATTTAAAAATTTAAATAAATTATGTCTATCTGGAGAATATTATATAAAGTACATTTTTTAATATCTTTCACACAGAGGTGTAGAACACAAATAGAAATAATTTCGTTTCGCAAAAATGTATTTTGGTTTATAAAATATAATTCTTTTAAATCGGTAACAAAGAATTTTTGTTCTTCATTAAAACATTTTCGTATTAAGTTTTGCCATATTATGTATAATCTTATATTTTGAAATATTGGTTATAATTTGAAAAGAAGTTTAATATTATTTTTTTTTAATTAGGAACTGAAATTAAAATGAAATTGGGAATTATTAAAGTCTGAACGTTGAAGATTAGGCTATGGCAATGGTTATTATCTTGAAGAAATTGACAGAAACTGTCTGTAATCGAAAAATTCCTTTCTGAATTACCGTATATGCCAGCGTATAAGACGGACCGGCTCTATAAGACGCACCCCTTTTTATACATATTTTGGAAGAATAAGATTTTATTACTGATCATTATTATGAATTTACAATATTTCAAATATAAAACAATACAAATACAAAGTAATATTTTCTGCAAATACTCAATCTATGAGTTGCATTTTTTAGATACTCTTCCTGACGCCACCATATTTCCATATTCTTTAATATACGCAATCATACGTAGTTTGTATGCTATGTTACAGCAATGCCTACGTTGTCTTTGAGCCATAAGTAGAAATTTTACACACTTAAAAGTCGTTCACAAAAATTGAAAAGTTTAAACGAACCCAACAGTGATCATCGATAACAGCGCATGCGCATTCACTGAACTCTACGTAACTTTAATATTCCCACACTCTGCAAGCAAACAAGAAAAAAAATCGTATAACTCCGACTACAGGAAATTTCCAGATATGTGTGTAACCAAAAACTAAGTATCGACGTTGAGACGCACCCCGTTTTTCAGACCTATCTTCAAAGAAAAAAAGTGCTGTCTTATACACCGGCAAATACGGTAAATGGGCATTTTATTGTTCTTTTTCTCAATAAATGCATTCTTGAGGATAGCAGTTATTTTAGTGGTTTTTCTTCACTATTGCTGTCTTAATTAAATCTTCTTTGAGATTCAACAGTTATCCCCAGACTGGTTTAGTTTTGGCCCTTTCTTTTATCGATACAGGCTGAAACGAAAGGTCCAAGCCGAGTTCAGACTGACCCTGTTGTACTAATGCCGTTATGTGTTCATTTTTTCAGTTCTGACTGTTTGTGTTCACTACGGATTTAAATTTAAAAGACTGATTATTTGAAATTCTTTAAGTGCCATCTTTACTACAAATAGTTATGAAAACCCTCTGTTGATGCAGTTTTCATTCGTTTTCTTTCTTTCTTTCTTTCTTTCTTTATCTATATCAATGAAGTGGAGAAAACTAATCTCAACTGGAAAATGAAGTAAATGCTTATATATGATTAAATATAACCCATTTTCTTTATATTTTGTGTGAATAAAATTTCTTTCTGTTAAAGTTTATTGTCTTCGTGTATTTACTTCCAATGAAATTAAGCAACAAAGTAAAGTAGAAAAATTATGCATATTGAGGAATTATAGGTACAGAATATGCACAGAAAATTCAAAAACACCAAGCAAAGCCTTTATAATAGTGAAAGGATATATAATTTATGAAACCGCAAAATAAATGACTAAAAATAAAATACTGCAAAAAGAGAAATACAACTGAAGATTTTAAAAAAGAACAATTTATCTAGTTAAATTTATCTTTATTGTATTTGAAGATTTGTGTTCTTTGAAGAACCTTTAGAGTTATGCGTAGTGGTGGGTGTAGAATCGAGGGTCTTCGCTACAGAAGTATAAACTGCACCAAGTTGAAAAATTAAATATAAGATTTAATCAGTGACTTTCTATCCTTAAGATTTAGCAACAAAGAAGAACATACGTATCAGATTTTGACTCATTAATGAACTTTTATACGATGGATAGCGTACGAATGTAATAGATTGGTACAATGTGACTTGATCCTGCTTAACAGTTCTTTTCATATAGGCAGCTATTTGGCGATGTAGATAAATAATCTAGAATGCTTATGTAGATTTTTAGTATTTCCACTGCGCTGTTCCTTATTAGGACTCCTTGCCTCTGGGCCACGCTTGAGAGAATCACAGCTGCTGGCTACGTCGGCAAACATCATCAGATAGACGTAGCACGGAGGTCAGACTTCAGCACCATCAGAATCTAGAAGACAGACTTATTCTTTCTCCGTCTCCGTCTTCTTTCTCCGACTTCGCCGGGAGGAACTATCCGCACGACTATATAGTTCGCTTTTCTGCTCAGCGCAATCGCGAACGGGAGAAATGCAAATTTCTATTTTCAACAATCTTCAAATGAATAGTATCCAAAAACCATATAAAAAAGTAAGAACCATCTTCATCGATCGCGTTCCACCAAAGCTCAGACACATTTAAGATATTACCTTCTGGAACGCAGCAGACTTAAAAGTTATGAAATCTTTAACTTTTTCATTCAACTTTGCTTTGTAGAACGAAGTTTCGTGAATGTTTTACGATAATAAAAAGATGAGTTTTTATTAGCGATAATGTCGAGCAAAACGTTTCACCAAGTCCTTGTAACTTCTGATGAGGTGTTCGAGTTAAATGCGACCATGGGTTTTCGTGTAATAATCGACTAAGATAATGTCGCTGCATATTAATAAATTTTTAAGTGAGATGTTGTGATTTCTGACTATGCCACTTGACCAGTTGGAAGAACAGCTTATTACGCATTACGCCTTTTGATTCATAATATCTGTATACGCACAGGAGAAGTCCTCGTTTCCTTGCGCAAGTGTGGCTGTTTTCCTTCACTCTTTTTGTACGCTTAACGCTTGCACTTCATGCTGTTTAAAGGCACGATTTGTTTTATTTTGATACTAAGGAATTTAAATGGACATTTGTGCAGCGGTAAAATAGAGAAGTGGAAGCAGATGACACTGATATATGACAGGTTCTTTTAATGACTGAAAGATACATGGACTTACTCAGCTAATTAACATTTAGCTATTAATTAACATTTTTGATCAAATCGTGCATTACCCTTAGTCGAAGCTTATTATGCCATTTACGTGCATGTGTGGGCTATATATTAAATAGTTCTTCCCAAGCTTACGCACAGTTGGAACATTTCTGCTAGAAAGCTACTACAATCGATAGTAATCCACTGCTGAAGCAAAATCCGTGAGAAAACGGGGTTTTCTATCAGGGGATGTTGGTTGAAGGTCCTTCAGACAGGGACCGAATTTTAAGATTGAATTATCAAAACAAAAGAGCGTCAATAAGTGCATTGTGTTACATTTACTCTCAGTATCCTCAGTTAATGCGTTATTAATGAAAATTACTCGACTCGCAACATTAAAACTGGACATACTGCAAAGGCACATCAGAACTCAGATTTAAGGAGATGAGAAAAATCTATACTACTATTGTAAATACCGACAGCAGAAATTTCGAGGACTTTTCAGTTAATACAATTTTTGTTAAGTGGCCAGACATTTTCCAACAGTTTAATATTAATAAAATACGTCAACATTAAGTCTTCAAGGGATTTTCTTGTATCTGTTAATTAGCTAAGTAAGTCCATGTATCTTTCTGTCATTAAAAATCGCGTCGTTTTTATTTTGTTTTCTATACAAATAGTGCAATCAATTAATCAATATTGTTTAGGAAATAAATTATTGTTAACTTACTTTGCAGCAATTGCGCAAGTAGTAGTAAATGCATTTAAGATCATACCACATTTGATATATATATATATATATATATATATACTGCTTACAATACAATCATAAAGTGTAAATTCTTATAAAAAAGATTATATAAAATTATTTATTTTAAAATATTTAATAACACATAATTGTAAATCGAAAGTCCTTTGAAAACTCTTGCAAAAATGATGAATTTGGCCATATTATGGCACTTAAGATTATGCAGACTTGCTTCCCGTCATGGTTGTATAAAAGCTATTCTGTTTGCTGTTTTCTCTGCTTTCTCGATTTTCTCTGGAAAGAAATTTAAATACTGGTATTAAACAAATCATCAAGTACTCAAAATATTCTCCAATAATGTATAATGACAAAACTATGAATATTTAATATATGTAAAGCAGGGATTAATTTCTAAAAGTTCTGAAGCCCAAAAATGGCTATCAAGCAAAGTATATAATGATAAATAAAACGTTAAGTAATAAATAAATATAATTAAGTAAGGTATTGCCGTGCAGAAATAAATAGCAACAAATTAAATTAACGATGAATAAAAATAACAAAATAAGTAACAATTAATACATCATAAAATTATGTCAAGAAATAATAAAATGACTGAAAAGAAAATATATTTCAGATAATAAGATGTAATACCAAGGATAAAAAAAAGTATTTTGAATCGCATAACATTCTGAACAGCATGTAAAATTGCGTTAAATAATTTTTATTTAAATATTTATTAAAATCGATATCTAGAAAAGAAAAAAACTTTATGAATTTTATTAAAGAAACGTGACATATTACAAGTTAAGTTTAAATGCATAATCATTGATATCAAGTTTCCCGTCAGTTGAATCTTAACCGAAATTTTGTCAAACGTTTTCTTCAATTTAGATTTTCTAGCAACTTTCAATCAGAAATCATATTTTCCATACTGTTTTCTAGTATCAGTATCAGTATTTTAGCATGCAGATAACTTATCAAGTTTCCAGCCCCTCAGTCGAGTAGTTAACACCAAGTGCTGATTACTGGTAGTCTAACCTTGGTTCGAGCCCAGGCGAACGGTGACTGCATAGTTGGTTTCCAATGATTTTCGCGATGTGTTGCATGAATATGAAATTCCTCCATGAAGGCATTCCACCTTTTAGGCCAAGCCTTTGTGTGCTTTACCATTTCTAAATAACAGTCTTTTCAGGTCTCTGGACAGACTAAAAACCTTGCTTTTCATATGCTAGCATCTTGTTTTGTTTGCTATACAAATTTGTACAAATAAATTCAGACTCAGAAAGAGAATATAATTTCTCTTTCTGAGTGCATCAACCGATATTGAGATTTTTGATACATGTAAAACGGACTTCTATTCTATTCTGGCAAAATAAAATAAATATTCATTTAATACAGTGAGTATTAAACTCAGTCTTACTGAAGTGTTGAAGCAAGTACAGAGTAATGACATAACTTATTAACTCAATTTCATATGCTGGAAATTATCTCATTTGGGACTCTGATATCTTCTAATTGCTGGAATTATGATTTCTCTTAAAAACTGAAAGTATCGTAGTCGTGCTTTGGTGGGCTGTAGGTGAATTTAAGTGCTGATGTAAGATACTGAAATATTTACAAGCTATATAAAATATTTTTGTACCCGAATAATATTTCCAATATAAAAAAGTTAGATCAAACAGTACATTTTTTTAAATATTTGTGGTGCAACTGTTTTAGGAGAAGCAATCTGGACGAAATATCAAAACTAAGGCTCTGAAATGTGTTAAATAAGAATTTAAAATTGCTTTCTAAAAGTAATTGAAAGTACTCCTCTTGCTTAATAGCACTTTTTAGTAATTATTATTAATTTTTAAACATAATTTGTTGATTGTCGATTCTAATAGGAGAAACTCTAGAAAGATCAAAACTTACCATAAATATCCATTGGTCTTTCTGGTTCTTTGTATTTTTCAGTTCTTAGTAACAATAAATGAGCGAAAAGGTTCAGCAGAAGTAAAATAAAACTGGCAACGGCTGCATAAAGGAAAGTGTTACGACTTCCGAATTTATCGAATCCTATGCCTCCTAAAATACTTCCTGTTCCAGCGCCTGTAAGAACATTCACATTGTTAGCTATTTTTTAATTATATAAAATTATAAGATATCCATTCAGTTTATCAAAAGTGTGTAAGATCTGTTTCTGTTATTCCACATAAACTAAATTAGACCCTACAATGAACCTGGAGAATTCTCGCACAAGCGTGAGTTAAATACCAGCACAGAAGAAGGGTGAAAATAACCCTTTATTAACTCAAACTAATTAACAGAAAGGCACGGACTTCGTGTGTTACAAAGACAACGTCCACTTGCAGTGGAAACTAAAACGTAGAATATAATACAAGTCAAACATGAAATAAATAGTGCAAGAGCGCATTTAAGTTTACGCCTAAGAGGTGGACTCTTAGAAATCTAACTGGCGTGATGCTAATCTGATAAGGCCAAGAGGCTTACTAGCGTGACCGCGACATAACAACGAAACATGCGCTTGGCTAGTGAAACACACTTTGAATAAACTGATATATTCACACATTTAAATAGCACTTCACGTAACTTTAAATTTACATCCTGGCGAGAGAATGTGAGGGGAAGTTGAGAAGTCTAGAACAGGTATCAAATTTAAAATAAATTTATGCAAAATAAGGAAAACCCTACAAGCTCGAGAAAAAGATAAAAATTAATATTTCCCATTAAAATTTCATTTTTTAATTCAATTTTTGCTTTTGATGACGATTTAACTAATTTTCCATTAACACTCTCTAATATTGACTACAATTTTTAATGTGATGAAAGAATTCGCTGTTTGACAACGGAAGTTAATAAATAGTTAATAGGTGAAAAGTCATAGACAATTACTATTATAATAAGGCCTTTCAAACGATAAAATGGGAGAAAATATTTAATTATACCCTATTTGCGAGTTCTCCGTTCTTAGACAAATTTATGATGTGTGATGTAACAACGTCCTGTATTCCTTACTATCATAAAATGTAAGCGACGTTTAAAAGACTGTTTAGTGAATTATCACTAAGTCTTTCAAAGTACTACAAAATCAAGAGAAGGGTGTAGAGAACCCTTTGTTAACTCAAATAAATTTTAACAGTTGGCATCAACTTGTCCTTACAGAAGCCACTGCTCTTGGCTTAAATCAAAAAGTAAAAGTTAAAGTTAAAATTGATGAAGTTTAGTATAGCTTAACAGCTTCACAGCTTAACTATCGCGCAAGCAAACTCTGGCTTGTTGTCGGCCTTCAAACAGGCAGAACACGCTCTGATTTCGTCCTCCAAAACCTTCTTTTACGTACTTCCTTCTTACTGCCTAATTTGAATTTCGCACATGCTGAAAATTTGCATTCTGGCAGAGAAATGAAATGAGATCTAATACAACGTTTATTGTCTGCCAAAATATGTAAATTCCTTAATTTCGTCAATAAATTTGTAAGTTATAATGCACTCAAAAGTTGCGTTCTTTATTGAAAACCATTTAGTCAGTTTAGAGCCGGATGATTGACGACTGGACAGGGAAAGGTCGCACCCTATACAATTTAGAGAATGTCAAAAGAAAAGAAAAGATCACGTTTTACTGAAGATAGAGTGCTTGTTTAGTTACAAATAACCTTTGTCAGTCTTGTTAACCTGTACGTCACTCAGAATGAGTCTATACTCTCCAAGGTATAGAGATAAAACTTTTAAAGCCCTTCGCCGTGATTTGTATTGATGATGGTGCAAAATATGCATAAAAAAAGCTAGCCTTATCTAATGCGCCTACATAAGCCATAGAGTCTATCGAGTGACCAGCGTACAACTTGGATTTGAATTCAATAGAATATGCTTGGGAAGCAGTTATGCTGCTGCTAGACCACATTAATCACTGAAACATCTTTAGTTGAAAATTGCTGTTGTTGAAGAACAGGAGACAGCGATGGTATCTTCCTTATAGTTTTGTCAAAATACTTACGTGTGTATTTATATATTCATTCATTTGGTATTTGTAACAAGTAGATAGTTATTATTATTATTTATTTGTTATGAACTGATTTTTAAAGAAAGCAGATGATTTGTTTTCAAACTAATTTTCTTTACGAATGGAACTTCTCCACGTGCGCTTACAAAATAGATCTTTTGGAAAGTAAATCATATTATTACTCTCAGCTTACCAGCTTACCAGGCAGCCCACCAGCGCCCCGAGCAGTAAAATCAAAAAACACGGATAGATCGATCCGAGTTCAGATTCGGGTGCACGAGCTGCTTGCTTTGGAAATTACGTGGTTTTTTTTCCATATATAACATAAATACATGCTTGATATCCTTAAGTTCTTCATGAAGACATTTTTCTTCTTACACAGATAGCCCTCGCATATTTTGACGTAATATAACGCATTCAGTCCTTATTCTTAGGCAACAAATCAATTTTGCTCACATGTTACTCAGCAACATATGCCACTGATCAAGATTCTCTTTCATTTTTTAATTTGATTTGCTTATTCATTATTTTTGTTCACATGTTACACAGCAACATATGCCAGTGATTAAGATCATCTTTCATTTTTTAATTTGATTTGTTTATTCATTATTTTTGCTCCCATGTTATACTGTCTGTATGTCATTGATTAGGATTCTCTTTTTTTTAATTTTATTTAATTTTTTTAAATGTAGGCTGTTAGCAACAAAAAATTAAACACCTAAAAACATTTTATAACACCAATGTGCACATATGCAGCGAGATAAATTTGTCAACGAGCTGTGGTATGCATTTTAAAAAACATTATCTATCTACCTATCTGTTTGTCTGCCTATCTAGTTATTTGTCTGTCTGTCTGTCTACCTACTATCTATCTCGATCTATCTATCTGCCTACCTATCTTTTACCTGTCTATCCATTTATCTGCTTGCTTACCTATCTATCTATATTATTATCTTCACTCGGGTTTAAAGAGACTAAAATTTTCTTTAACACCAAGTGAAGATAATCATTGTGGTCTGTGAAACTGATCATCTTAAACAGGTGATGAAACTACTCATATTTCTTTGTGTTCTTAGAAATATCGGTAGCTTTTGAGGTGTGTTAGTCAAAGAGGCTTTATTCTATATTTACTTATAGCATTTTTTTAATATTAATTAATATATTATTTTCTTAAAAATAAAAATGTTTAACTAGCTATCGTTTTTATTATTAACCCTAGGTTAAGCGCGTAGGGGATAGGTGTCGACCGTTCGCCTATTAAAAATAGGTGCCTGCCTAACTCAGAATTAATGAATGAGACTGGTGCCTCAATAATTGAATCTCTGTAAGCGATTGCTTAAGTTCGCCCTGTGGTAAAATTGATATAAACTTTCGAACATAAAACACATTATCTCTGAAGTAATCTTAAGATACTGAAGATTTTAAAATTTTACTCCCACTTCAAAAAAAAAAAAAAATCTGCGCTGTAAGATTAATATCACAAGTGCGGAAAGCTAGTGAGTTCTTTAAAATATAAATTGACTCACAATAATAACAAGCGTAATAACAACATGCGCATTAATAATAAGCACAAGTAAAAATTATCCGAAATTATTACAAGATAAAATTGGGACAATAGACTAAATTAAATTTTAATGCCGGTTTCCTAAATACTATCTATGCAGAATTTATTTCTCACCATTATTTGCTTTATTCTATTCTGAATGATGCAAAATAGATTGAAAACTGAATTGTATTCGAATGTTATACCATATTAAATGTGATGTAAAATTGCTTGCATACTTTAATTCATTGGCATGGATATCACACATTTTTAATCATAAACTTACAAACTTTTATAATAAATATACATTCAATAAGTGCAACTTAATGCAACTCATACATTCAATAATTTATTCAATGTTTTGTTTTTATGGTGAACAACTTTTAGTGGTAGTGTGGAATGTATCGACACTACACAAACTCAAAATATATTCAGTGCTGTTCATTAATAATATAAATAATAAACATTAATTAGTAATCGTCCAATTTATCAATATAATTATTATGTAGGGTGATTGTAAAATATTTGGTAAAACTCAAAAGGCGGGTGAAGGTGATACCGAAATTAGCCGATTTTGGAATGGAATGTGTGTGCGGAAATGACGCAAGTCAGTGTTAGCACAAAAGAAGATATAAACAGCAGGGAAGCAAAGACAGATAAAGTAAAAAAACAATGAATATTTCAAGCATTCAACATTTTACGATAGGTGTTCGAAAGCGCAACCACCAACGAGAATATAAGAATAACAGCGTCGGTACATAGAATGGTGAACATTAGTAATGATCGCATGCATTGCACGCACATATCCAGCAGCAACTGACAATCTGGTTACTAGATCTTTATCGGACATAGTAATAATTTTCGCAGATCATACTCTTAATGTGCTCTTATAAAAAGAAATCTATACATATTCAAATCTGATCGTAGTGGCCAAAGAAATTATCTAGTGCAGCGGTTCTCAGCCTTTTGACTAACGCGTACCATCTAAAGAAAAATTGAAAACCTTTAGTACACCACTACAAAGTACTATTACCACCACCTCCTTTGAACAAATATCACATCATATAAATTTACGAGTGTTAGAGAAAAATTTCAATCCAGATGTTGGGGTTTTAATTTTTGTATTTAATAGTTAAATATACTTTGCTTCTTTGAGTACCGCCTATTTTTCTCTTGCGTGCCATTAGTGATACACGTACCACCTGTTGAGAACCCTTGATCTAGTGCAATCATAAGTAACGCCGAGATAATTTCTGACGTCGCTGATTAAGTCAGCTCGCGTTCCATCATACTGGGAGTACACATGTATACAAGCATCTGGAAGAACGTCGGAAAGACGTTGTGCCAAGATATCTTGCAGAAAGATTTTCGTTTTCATCCACAACTCCACATATGTCGGGGAATTTTATGTTTGTGTAGCGAGGCACATTGTTTGAAATATGCATTGGGAATGAGAATTTACTCCAGCGAAAGCTACCTTTCTTCTACACACACATTCCATTAAAAAATGTGCTTGTTTCAGTCCACTCTACCTTCTTTTACATTTTTTGTCAAATATTTTAGAATCCCTCTACATGTGCTACAATGCTTTTGTCTTTTATATTGTATAAAATGGAATATGCTTTTGTTGACACTTTGCTGTAAATGTATGTTGTAATAGATCAGCATAGTTAAAATTAAGCAGTTCTCCTTATGTATGAGGTAATATCTTCCGCAGATCAAATCCTCGCTCAGTGTAGGCTCGCACTAATCCCTATATGTTCGCCCCTTAGACGATAACCTCTTCCAACGAATCCTATTCCGTTTCTTCTATCAAAAACTCATTATGTTCGTTTTCTTGAATATAATGAGCAATATTTTTCTTGTATATATTTATTTATATTTGTTTTTGTTACATTTTTGTTTATAGTTTTAGTTAGGTAGAAATCAATGAGAAATGCATCAGAAATCTATACTCAAAAGACTCAGAGTTCTATGTTCAAGTAAACCAACACACATAAATTATATTTCTAATTGTAATTACTCTGTTTGTATAATATTAAACGAAACAAATATATACAAAATTATACCAAGATATAAAATGAACAAATACATACTATATATTATTGTGTCACAGCAGCATTTTCACAGTGGTTTCCTAAGTATGCGTTATTTGAGTACAGAACAATGCAGTTAGTATGAAGCACTGACAGTTATAATAAAATGTAATTATAAGTGAAATTAAAATTTTCTTACCTACACCTTCAAATGCCACGGCTAGTAAAGCTTGAACTGAAGCTTCTGTACCCGGTGGTGCTTCACTTTTACCGTACATCGTCATTGAGGAATAGAAGATTCCAAACGTTGGTCCATGAAGAAGTGCTACTGGAAGGGTCAGCCATGGATCTTGCATATATGCAAAACATAGATATCTAAGACCAAAGCACAGAAGAGTTATACTATTGCAGTTTATATGTCCCACTTTTCTGATGATCCATCCTGATATAAGGAAGCATGGCAACTCAGCTACAATGCATTCGAATGTCTGAGAAAGGCCTAAAAGTACTTGACTAGCTCCGATTTCTTCCATAAACCAGAACTGGTAGTTCCATATCAAGCCGGAAAGAACACCGATGGCGAAGACAATAAAAACGTAGAAGACAACTGATGGTTTAGACAACAACAACCCGACATCTTTACAAATGTGAAGTGAATAATGCACATTTTCTACTTTAAGTTTGCAAACCGGAATTAAATCTAACAATGTCAAAACAGCAAGTAAATAAAAGCTAAAAGAATAATCTATATCTACTGATGAAACGCTTGCTATATCATTGAGGTATCCTCCTACTAGAGCACCAATGCCCCAACCTATTGTTCCCCATAATCTTTGTTGTCCGTACAAATCAATTCTGTGGCCTAACATTTCGTAGCACACAGCATCCATCAGGAATATAACAGCGCAAAAAGTGACACTTGACACACCGATAAGAATAAATAACCCCCAGAATTGCTCAGAAAGAAACTCTTCGCTATCATCTCTATGTTCATCAAGTAATAAATGTGTAGTTTTTAAATTAAAATGGCAGTCTTTAATGAAGCATTGAAGCTGTGCTTTACAATGACAATCAATGAAATTCCTTTTATTGTTAATGGAAAATACAGTGTAATCATTCTGTAAGTAATCGAATACATTGTCCTTAGATAAATAAAAATACCAAGTTGAGTGACTGTCATTTAGAATCTTTCGTGAAATATTTTCGTAAGTTTGAGTTGTTGTTAAGATAGATACATTATTAAACATATTAGGCGGGTAATTTCTTTTATTGGCCTCGTAAGTGTTACAGGACAAATTTCTATCGTCTTCTCCGGGAATTTTAACAGATTTTACCCTCGCAATTGTTGAAACATTATTCATGACAATACTAACATTTTCATCTTTCGGCAGAATTTCAAGTTTACAATCCTTAATTTTAATATTAATTGCTATTATAAAACTCACATTTTTGTCGCATAATTCAATATAGTCTGTACTTTCTTTATTATTCAACAGGCCTTGTGATGCATAACAGTGTAACTGGCAAGTGAGATTTCTGTTCTGAAAGCTGATGATTTCCGATGTTTTCCTTGTCCACATATATAGATCAATGTTTCTTTTGTTTGAGATTTCTTCTGAACAATTATAATGTACATGTTTGATTCGTAAGTAATTTGTAAAATCAGCAGCTTTACTGGTTGTCACAAGCCTAGGCGGAATGAACACCATAGCGACATGTGTCAGGGCCACTATAAGCATAAGCACTGTTAAAACCAAGCGAAATTTTTTAAAGTAGTCAACTATAAAACCAAATAATGGGTTTGTGAATATCTTCAAAAATGGAACGGCGAGAAATATTACTCCAATAGCTGTGGCTGAGATCCCTAATTGCTTAGCAAACACAGTCCGAAAAGGTAACGCACATGCCAAAGCTGTAAATAAAATAGATTTAAAATAAAGGGAAAAAAAACTTTAAAACAATAAAAATAACAATAATTTTCTTGTTATTATTATTATTATTATTTTGACAATCAATTGCAAAAGGAATTGGAACGTATTTTCAGCTCATTATTAAATATTGCATTCTCTCTTATGAAGAATGATTTTAAGCTTATTTTTTTATTGCTAATTGCTGTTGAACTGATCGATAAAATTCAAATTTTGTATGCATTATTAATTCAATGATTGATTTTTAATTTTTAGGGAAATTCATATTTTGTATGATGTGTTAATTTCAGAAGATATGCTCAATGTACAAGTATTTTGAGTCCTAAGTGTGAAATCTTAAGTTAACATGAATAATTTAGCTCACTAGTTTATTCACATACTGAACACCGTCAGAATACTTCAGGTGAAGATTGGATAAAATTTAAAACCTTTCAGTTGCTACGTAATCTCTTTAGATGAACCGAATATTTTAAAGTTATTTTAGTATTATATACACTGCGGGAAAAAAAAAACTGAAAAGTTTCAGATTTTAAATTACGTCCAAAGAGGCGTTTTTTTAACGTTTTGTGTATTACCTTTATTTATTAAGTATCATGGTCTTTGCACTTAAACCATAAAATTCAGTTCAACAGCAATGTCGCAAAATAATTTTAAAATGAGCATATCTTTAGAAGTTCCGATACACAGTTACGCGCGCTGGAGATAAAACGATCCCCCCCTCAATAGAGTGTTACCATTGCTTGCTTTTAAATCGTTGAGTTTGTTAATCAAAAATTCGTTAAAGTTTTAGAAAAATATGAAATCGATAATAAAACAAATTCCAAGTTTCAAATTTGGGCTTTCAGATGCCCATATTCGCAGTAGGATTACGTCATTCAAAATTGGATAGCTCTAGGTACCTTTGTTTTATCCCAATGCGAGAAACATAGATACATTTATGCAGATTCTTCATTATTTAATTACTTCAAATATAATACAGGGCGATAGAATTTGTTGGCAACGATTTGAAAAGTGATACAGTCTTTTAAAGATTTCAATGCAAAATGGCAAAACGAAATGAATAGTCTTTCAGGACAAAGGCTTTTTGGACTTAAAAAAGAAGAAAAAAAATCTAAAAGGTTTCAGATTTTAAATTATGTCCAAAGGGGCGTTTTTTTAACGTTTTACGTATTAACTTCATTTATTAAATATCATGTTCTACCTACTCAAACCCAAAAATTCAGTTCAACAGCAATATCGCAAAATAATTTTTAAATGAGCATATCTTTAGAATTTTCGATAGAGAGTCTCGCGCATTGTAGATAATTTTTTGGTACAATTCCGTTTTGAGGACCGTAAAAAAATTGCAACGAAAATGTATGCGCAAAAGCGCCAAATCTAGCAAACGCGCCCATTTAACAGCGCGCCATATCTAGCATACGCGCTGATTTCATATTGCGTAAGTTCTATATTGCGTAAGTTTTCATATTGCGTAAGTTATTTCTATATTTCTTAAGACACCACTGAAGTATTAGTTTCATTTTTAAATCCTTTTTTGATTTTAAATTCTTTTTTGATTTTAAATCCTTTTTTGATATCTTATGGATTTAATTTGGGAATTGCCCATGACGACAAGCCTGCAATAGAATTTTGGGTAAAGTGCAGAATCATCCACTGCTTGATGCGTTCTTAAGAATTGCACATACTCGTTATCCATGTACACATCGACCTATTTTCACTTCAAAAAAAATCCCAGAATGGCACAAAAATGGCACTGCGCACACCCTTGACTTTATCTATGTACACATCGACCTATTTTCACTTAAAAAGTAAAAGAAAATTGACAAAAATCCAATTTTTTTACCCTTGTAAAAAGCGGCAAACAAATAAGTGGGTGATTCTGCACTTTACCGAGAATTTTTTCAAAGAAAAGGCATCATTCATTATAGAAAATTATGTTTGAACAACCAACGAGATGAAATTTTGCTTTAGCGATAACTCGGTAGCGAAATAGCGATGCAAGCATCCATTCAGTTATCTTTAGTAATTTTTATATAAACTATAATAATGATCTAAAATAATTATTTACTCTTATGCTTCCATTCAGCCATGTTTAGCCTTTTTTTATACAAATTATAATAATAAAAAAGTATTATATGAAATTAACCTTTCATCTAAATTAAAACATCAATCTTAGATAGTTATTTACTATTATACTTCCCTTCTTGCGTTAGGGTTGCCGCAATTATTTTTGGCAGCACTGGCATCAACAATAGCTTGGCGATTTTTTACGGCCCTCAAAATCGAATACTAGTACCAATTTTTCCCCCCGTATACTGTTGCCGTTGCTAGCTTTGAATTCGTTGAAGTGTTACAAAATATGAAATCGATAATAAAACCAATTTCAAACTCGGGCTTCCACATGACCATATTCTATGAAAGGTTACGTTATTCAAATTTTGATGGCTCTAGGTACCGTTGTTTTATCACAATGCGAGAAACATTCATACATTCATGCAGATTCTTCTTTTATTTAATTTCTTTCAATATAATACAGGGCGATAATATTTAGTAGCAACAATTTGAAAAGTAATTCACTGTTTATAGTTTTCAACGTAAAATGCCAAAACAAAATTAATAATCCTTCAGGGAAAATTGGCCCTATGGACTAAAAATAGGACAGTTCAATATATTCCATTCTACCGGGCCGATTGACAAAATTCAAACTGCGTTTCTCATGTCTCAGAAGCGCAACTCAGGATATATATTACATTTATATATAGCATTGTTCTAATACAGGTAATTCGACACAAAATCAGATTTTCTCGGAAATTACATGCAATTTATTTCCATATTTCGATTCTTAGACTCAAATTATGTCTAGATACTGAATTTTGTAAAATTTAGTGCGAAATTTACGGAGAAATTAAACAATTTATCTTGAATCAATTTTTTCAGTTTGCGCCAAGCATAATTCACTTAGCGGACTTCTTAATATAAGGCAACGAATTTTCCTTTCCCTTTTTACATTGTGCACGAGGAGGGGGAAGTCACATCGTTCCTACTTTGAAATAATTTTAACAAAGTGCCTAAACCCCATGTTTTATCACTGTCAACAAATATGCGAAATTTCAAAACGCGCCAATATATAAATTCAATTCGGAAATTTTGAATTAAAAATTTTTTACATGTATGATTAGAAATACATCTATTTTAAGATGATGGTAAAAATATTATAGCTTATAATTCAAAATGTTTTTCAAAAAATTTATAAATATAATTTTAAAATAAATCATAAAAAATGGGCGAATTTTCTTTGGAATGAACCTAAATTTTGCAATGTGAAGGGAAGAATTAAATAAGTTTAATAAAAAAGATCTATATATTTACACTCTATATCTATATATATAAGAATAATCTATATATATACACTCTTAGACAAAAAAAGATAACGACGCACCAAGAAGGAATTATTCGAATGGGACAAAAATCGGTAGCAGTAATGTACATGTAAAGAAAAACAAATTATTACAGTTTGAGAAAAATTGGCTGATTTATTGAAGTGATAGTGGCTTCACAAAGTGAAAAAGTCAGTAACGCGTTTGTCCACCTCTGGCCCTTATGCAAGCAGTTATTCGGCTTGGCATCGATTGATAGAGGTTGCGGATGTCCTTCTGAGGAATATCGTGCCAAATTCTGTCCAACTGGCGTGTTAGATAGTCAACATCGCGAGCTGGTTGGAGGGCCCTGCCCATAATGCTACAAACGTACTCAATAGGAGAGAGATCCAGCGACCTTGCTGGCCAAGGTAATGTTCGGCAAGCACTAAGGCAAGCAGAAGAAACAAGTGCAGTGTGGGGGCGGGCATTATTTTGCTGAAATGTAAGCCCAAGGTGGCGTGACATGAAGGTCAACCCAGCGGTCATCGGAGCTCAGTTCAAAGCGGGACTCATCACTGAAGACTATTCTACTCCAGTCAGTGACATTCCAGTGCGAATGAGCCCGACACCACTGCAAACGGGCTTGACGTTGTACAGAGGTCAATGGTAGTCGGCGCAAGGGGCGCCGTGCCCTCAGCTCCCCTTTCTGTGAGCCGTCTATGAATGGTCCTTGCGGTCACTGAAGCACTAGTTGCATGTACAATTGAGGATAATGATGCATTTGGGGCTGTGAGTGCCACTCTGACAGTTGCTCGGTTTTCACGTTCTGTCGTTTCTGTGGCATCGCTCCTGCTCAAATGTCGAGCTATTCGCCGATAAGACCAGTCGGCTTCTTTGAGCCCAACTACACGACCTCTCTAATATTCTGACATCTGCGCATATCGTTCGCGCACCTGTATGCGAGGCATAGTTACTCTATACCAGAGTACACGGAATGAAATTCGTGCAGAATTTATGACCCGGAATCGTAATTTCTCCTCTTAAATATCCTGCCAATTGCGCAGATCAGATGCACTGTAGCGACAACCGTTCATTCATTGGCAGTCAAAATGTAAAATTTTGCATTTTCCGTCGAAACCTGTATGCATATCAATTTGTGTCCAATTTGATTTATATCTTCCCGGTGCGTCGTGGTGCGTACTTTTTTTTTTTTTTTTTTTTGTCTAAGAGTGCATAAGCGAAATACCATTGCCTCATCACAAAATCTCCGAAACTATACACCCTGTTGGCTTGAAATTTGGCATAGCTACTCATTCCACGACGTAGACGCGCACTAGGAATGGATTTTACGTAAATCCTGTCCAAAATGGAATTTTGTTATACAGTAGAAGTTTCTCATACATTTGGTTTTTCAAATCCGAATTCAGAATTTTCTTTTATTGTTGTGAAAACTAGATATAAAATACAATGTTGCCAATGAATGCATTTTCCTTTAAAATTATTAAATTGGTATCACAACAAAAATCAGCGTTATATTTTTGTTGTTTGACTTCTGAATTAGTTAAATATATATAAACCTTAGTTTTATGTTGGCAATTTTTCGTGGTGTAGACCTACTGGGGATCCCGCCACGTTAAATAATGGGAACGCATCCCAATACACAGTACCTCATGGGGATGTGGAAATCAGTGTATGACAGATTCATTGACTGGCAGTATATTTCCCGACTTTAAATTAAAAAAATTTACATTAATTTTCAGTTCGAAATTACACATTTCGTCCATATAAGAAGTCTAGGTTTACATTCAAATAGATATTGTGTCCAGCAAAGCGGGTGGGTATCAACTAGTATACACACACACACATATATATATACCAAATTCAATTAACATTAAGGATCTAAAATTTTGAGACATAATTTTTTAAAAACTACTGCGATTTTTACAAAACTTAACACTTGGCAGTTTATCGTAATCTTAGTCGTAAAATCGAAATATAAAAAAAAAATTATGTCATTTCAGAAAAGGTCCGATTTTGTGTCAAAATACCTATATTAGAACAATGCTATATATAAAGCTAATACATATCCTAAGTCGCGCTTCTGAGACGAAAAACGCAAGCTGAATTTCGTCAATCGACGCAGTAGAGCGGGAGAAATAGAACTGCCCTTTATTTTTCTTTTTCGCAGTATACATAACATTTCTGTTTATTGTCTAATGCTACAAGAACCGTATGAGGAGGATTAATTTGAAATGATGCATTTCAGAAAGATTAACTATAAAGTACATGACAATTTTCTGGACAGAAATGGGTTACGTTAAGGATTGTTACAGATTAAAGTTAGAATTTTATTTTAAATTTATGTATGTATTCATGTAATAATCCATATTTATTACATACCATGCAAGTAATAACCCAATTTTATCCTAAACGTGTGCACGTACGTATGTAATAACCCATACTTATTGGATACCATGTATGTAAAACTCATATAAATCGGTGAATGGTTCAAACTAAGCTGTAAAGTTTTCAACTATGTAATTTTCTGCATTAAAAATATTTGCTTTTATCCCACAACTTCATGAACTTTTTCTTGTATTACATTTTAATTTAGTTATGTTTTATTTATCTTGCACAGTTGAAATAAAAATGAATAAAGCATTCAGTTAATTTTAAAAACATTTCTAAGAACTCTCTTATCTTTTGTCGTAGATATCTCTATCAATGATTCCGAGAAAGTTGATTTTCATTTTCATAATCTAAATTTCACTCACAGAGCTCTTTCTATTTTTGCTTTTACCCAATTCAAAATGTGTTAATTTAGCTTAGCATAGACATTAAAAAGAGAAAAAAAAAGATAAAAGAATCCATTACCTGCCATAAAGAGGAAATAGTGTATCTTCACAGGAAGTAACAATAGATTAATTTTCCAAAATGTCTTTTCTTCCATCTTTCTCTCCTTTATGCAGTTCTAGTGCCTCTTTTGATACGTTTGTAAAATTTTCCTTTGCATAAAATATATATTACGTGACAATATACGAAAGCATGTATTTTTGAAAACAATAACATGAAAACATATAACACTTTTATAAATAACATAACATGAAATCTTCGAAAGTCCTTACCCTGCAATGTCATTCTCAAAAGTAAAAATATTTATAAAATTTTTCTTGAATTTCATATCCTCTGAGGCATAGCCATGGCACTACATAATAGGCACTTTATTGCTTTAAACGCCTCTCCATTATCGAAAGGAAAAGCTGCTAATTGGTTATCCCATTACCAAAAGGATGAGCCATTATCAAAAGGAAGACTCATCAAATAAATATATATGTTATGTATTACCACCGAATGTTTACTTTGAAAGCAAAATTTCTTCTATCTCGTAATCTTATACATAATTTTATGATTTTTTTAAGAATTCTCATTTAGTGAACTTAAAAAATATAAGTATTAGACCATATGTCAGCAACTGTTTTTCGGCTGCGGGTCAAAATCAACCAAAATACGTATATTAAGAAGACATTTCGGGTCAATGGTTAAGTTCTTAATGAATAATAAGATAAATTTTATAGCGAAAATAATCACAATACGCTTAAAACTTTAAAAATTAATACGTAAATTTTAACTATTATAAAAATAATCACAACAGAAAGGAATTTATTTTTCTCTGTGATATCAGTGGATCCCTTGATATTGAATTTGTGACATCAATTTAGTCAGGTCTGGCTTAGTCAGCAGTCTTAAGACGCATCTGAATTTTCAGTAGTTAAGCTGCTCCTGTTCTTTTTTAAAATAAATTTCATCTGTGAAAATATTTGCTCTCATTTTATAAGTTGAACCGAATACGGGCAAAATGGCAATTGCATTATTTTTAATTACGGATTATAGGTCGGCGAACTTAGTGGTTTCTCTTTGAAATTATGTTATAGTTTATATTTTTTATAAATAAAAATACATATTCGTTACTGCAACTTCGTAATAAAAAAAATGATCATGTTATTATTTATTTTCGGTCTTTTATGCATTCTTCAAGTATTCGTTTCATATTTATGTTTTATAATTTATTTTCATGTATTATACTTTAGTTTTGGAACTCAAGTGAGTCACTTTAAATTATGAAATGGGTCACGCGGTGACCCGTGGCTTGGCTAAAGTATGTACTAGACATTATTCCGTTGGTAACAAATGTGGTAGTCATTATGCTCTAAAAGCAATATATATATATATAAATTAAACTTTTAAACTATCCCAATTGACATGAGAGTTTTTGTCCCAATATGAAATGGTTAGTAATATGGTATTAAAATAATACTTTACATAACTATAGGTACATGATATCTTAACTAATTACTTATTAAAGCATATGAATTAGTAATACGACCACATGGCAGTATTAAAATATACAAATTCACTTCAGAAAATTTAAAGTGTTATTCTATTGCCTCAAACAGGCAACTACTATCATTCCATTTTTTACCCTCGAAATGGTAATATTATTCTTTTATTACTTTTATTTGTAGAGACATTAGGTTATTTCGAAGCAGGAGAGATGAAAAATGAGCAATGCCTTCGTCGGGACTCAAACCACAAATCTCTCGATTACACGTCGAGCATGCTGACCACTACACCACGAAAGCATGCTAAGAAGGTGGTAGAAATACCTTATATACTCCCCCTTTTAAAGGGTGACAGGAGATAAGGGGACTCAATCGCCAAATCCTGGTGGTGGAGAATCATCATCGACCACCTTTTTTAGTTCGGACGCCACTGTAGAGACATTAGATTATTTCGAAGCAGGACAGATGAAAAATGAGCAATGCTCTCACCGGGACTCGAAACACGGACCTCTCGAATAAGCGTCGAGCGTGCTGACTACTATACCACGAAGACATGCTTAGGCGGGAGAAATACCTTATAACCTGTTGCTAATGAAAGATACCCTGATTCTTAGTAATGGTAATGAGTAATCTCATCTTAAATTTTCGAAAAGTAATTACTCCTTCTTGGAATACTTGAATGTGTTTTTGACATATTTTGTATAAATTTTTGACGTGAAAACTACATCGAAAAACTGCGTAGTGTCATTTTCTTAAGAGATTTGCTTAACATTTTAATCCTTTTTTGATTCAAATATACTTAAACTTCTGGTTTTCCGTGTTAAAAACACATTCCCCTCTATAAATGATTTAATAATGAAAAACAAATGGTTTAAAGACTGACTAATTTTTGCATTCTTTCAATGGTTCTTTTGGACTAATCTTTCAACGGTTCAATGACTTTTTTCTGCACTGTTTAGGTTAAAGGGATTTTTCGACGTAAATCCAAAACAAACTAAACAATAAACAAACTAACATTTTCACCAAATTATTACATCTCACCGATTAGAAAGAAAACATCCAACTTTAAAATAAGGTAGAGTTCAGCCTCGGATGAGCATTAGTTTAATAGCAATAGAATGCTATTCATTATGAAGGAATCTGGCTTAGTTCTTTACTCTTCAAAGCGCAAAATTATTTTTGCAGTTCTGGAAACAAATTATTGCCAGAAATATATTCCTTGAATGATGTATTTTTAACGAAATGCTAGAGAATCATTTGGATTCTTAAAGAAGACAGACCTGTACCAGATTCCTTCGAAACGCATGGAAGGTTGAATGTTGGCTAATTTTATTATTATATTTGCACCAACAAACAATTTAAAGTAAATATTAACCATATAATTTATTAGATGCAAAGCTCCATGTTGAAATTAAAAAAGCGAAATTTAAAGTTTATAAAAACCTATGTGCCATAATTGTTTTGAAAGTTTCGGATAGAAGTATTATCTTGATTCGGTGTGTAAAATAAATGCATCTTAAAGTTTTTTAATTCAGTTCCATTAGATTACATTGAAATAATGAATGAAAACATGTATATAAAATCAAATGTATAAATTTCTTAATTTTGATTCATGAAATCAGATAAATTAACTTCTATAATTTATTCGACCTCTCTGAATTAATCAGAAGAACCCCTTATCAGTATTTGTTAAAATTTAATTTGAATCAGAAAAATAATTCGATTTAGACTTCGGGTGAAAGAAGAAGACTTGCACTTACCAAACGTATCAGCTGGTTAATTTCAACTTGAATTTGAATTTTGCTTTAAGTGTCTGAAAAGCATTTGGCGAGCGGGGTCCATTGATGCAACGGAATCACGGTCAGTATCTCATTTGCTGAGAACTTTTAAGAACTGGGCCTGCCTATGTTTAGGGGTTTTACTTTGTCTGCCAGAAATCTCCCGGAGTTAACTTTTCATGTAAGTTCTTATTACGTCTAAGTCTCTTTGAACTAAATGTAATTTCGGACAATTTTACCATTGCTTCACATGCTTTGATATTTTATTTATTATCTAAGCATAACTTTTTGTATATGCTTTAATAATTTGTGTTATTTTACTTATATTAAATTTCCATTTACAATTACTTTCATTAGTTTAAAATGAATATTATTATTATTACAACTTTTATTTTTTTGTAATAAATTATGTGAAGTTGTTAAATTACTTTTAGGAAACATTTAATAAGGAGAAAATACTCCTTATTAAATTTGTATGAGGTATAAGCATGCTATTATGCATTTCCTAAATGTATATTATAAATACAAGCTAGTTTCTCTCGGAACATTTTCTACGAAGGTATTCTTTTTAGTGCAGATATTTTTAGGTGTTTTGCTATAATATACCTGCATGATCTAACTTAATCCGTATATTAATGCATAATGTGGTAAGAAAGCTTTAGATTTAAATCACAGCAATAAAAATCGGGTTTAACATGAAATGCTGAGAAAAAAAAATATTTGCAAGATATTCCGAAGTTTATTGGTTAATTGATTGAAATAAGTTAGGTGAGGTTTATGAGCCGAAAATAGTAAAACCATAGTGAAGGTTTTTTTTAATTGGCTGCTTGGTACTTCAACTATTCATAGGAAAAATCATCAAACATGCAGCTAGCCTGTTTTGCTTTATTTCAGTTTGAGCTGCACTACCAGTGTTATGCGGTCTTACCCACCTAATCCACAGGAGAATGTAAAACATTCTGAGAATTCGATATGTGCTGATTAAGTAAAATACTGTGGAAAAATTCAGTTAAATTTTGTACAATCCATGTAAAATTGCAGTATGTATTTTTTTAAGTTATTGGTAAAATATTTTTAGTAGAAAAAATAACTGAATCTTGATGTTCATTTTTGCAGCAGCGATTTTCCATTTTCTGCCAAATTTTTATCCACCTCAGCAAAAGCTGCTAAATTTTCAGAAAAGATAAACTCTAGGAACCATGTATATAAAAAATATTCAATTTTAAAAGTAACATTCACAATTTGGTATGCATTCTTTTTATTGGTTTGCAAGTTTCAATGTTTTTGTAGACAGATCGTGATATTTGTGTGTTCAATTCTATTTTAAAATATGCACCTGTGTGATATTTGCCTACAGTGGAAATATTTGAGGTAAAATTTCTGCAGGAATACAGTATGTTGCTCAATCGATAAAGCGAATAAATGCATTGAACCTATTTTTAAGACGATAGCCGTGAAATTCCGCCAGAAACAGACAAACAAAAACTTGCTTGTAGGTATATATATATATATTGATTGATTATCAGGATAAATACCTAATTAAAAAATAAAACCTGTATATATAAATTTGCATACATGTAATAATGTTTTACAATTTTAAGTCATCATTCTATTTCTTCTTCTACGCCCATCCGCGGCCGAGCGGTAAAGTCGCTGAATATTGGTGGTTCGGGCGGAGGCTCGAATCCCGCAAACGGGCTGCCTGCATGGGAGTTTCTCGTGTTTATCTCCATGTGTAACGTGTATACTAGCCAATTTCCCTTAGAAATTCCATCAAGAAGGTGTCCCTTCCCTTATGCAGATAAGCCCTCGAGGTTTTGCCGTAATCACATAAACCAGACCAAACCCATTCTATTTCTTCTGTAAAAAATCGCCAAACTGCTACAAGATAGTAACTCTAATGCCCTTTCTATTACATTATATAGTGTTATTTACTATTTTACCCTTTTTATTTACTATTTTGTTCTCATGAGACTTACAAAATTCTTTCGTGAATATTAATATCAATGATATTACATTTTGGATGATTTTGATCAAAACATATCAAAAAGCAAATAGTTGCATAAATCGCATTAAAAAACAGTTTGTTCGAATTTTTCACCAAAATAATCTAGAAAGCGAATATTAGAAAATTACCGATTGGCAGCAGTATCTTTTCTACCGAAATAATTTTTAATTCATATGCAGTTTTAATGAATTCAAACTAAAAAAATTCACCTGTACTGTTAAACTTATCCAATCTAAAATATAAGTAAAAATGTAGCGATACTTGCTTTAATTCTTCTGTATTTCAGTTTTATCTATAATCAAAGTAAAATCTCATTAAATCTTGCAAACTGTAAAACAAATCAATATTTATCTGTCTGAAATTTAAATTAGAAAGACATGAACTCTTTGCTAATTTTATAAAATAAACAAATAATACTTTTGTTTATCATAATGCAGTGAATCTCTTTAATTTTACAACTATTTCTCTAAAACGTGATTACTTTATGAAATAGTTGGATTCATACCAATCTGTATAATAATTTCAAACTAATCAGTCTTAAAATGTTAATAAGGGTTACAGCTGAAAATATCGCGGCAAAAACATCGCGGACGAAAACGTCGCGGAGAAAACAACGCAAGGCGAAAACGTCGTGCTACAAAACATCGTGGGAGAAAACATCGCAAAGAGAAAACATCGCAGGTCTAAAACATCGTGGTACAAAATATCTTCGTCGAAAATAAAGCCGTTCAAAAACTTCGCAGTTTGAAAACATCGTCTTCGAAAATATCATGGTAAAAAATAAAGTATCTACAAATCATCGCATGACGATAACATCGCAGACATGCTTTATTTTTTTCAGGCTTTTTTTAGATTATACTTTTCATGAAAAATTACTAGTAAAAGCTTAAGTAAATTATAAATGATCTTTGTTAGTTAACTATGTCGGTTTAAAATTCTGTTAAGTGCTATAAGTTGCATTACTTTTCTATGCTTAAGTTTCCTTCTTACTTTATCAGCAAAAATGTATTAGTTAATAAAAAATATGAAATTAAAAATTATCCTTCTTTCCATCTTGCGCTCAATCATTATAGGAATATCCATTTACAATTACTATTAAAGCCTGAAAAAAATAAAGCATGTCTGCGATGTTATCGTCATGCGATGATTTGTAGATACTTTATTTTTTACCAAGATATTTTCGACGACGATGTTTTTAAACTGCGAAGTTTTTGAACCGCTTTATTTTCGATGACGATATTTTGTACCACGATGTTTTAGAACTGCGATGTTTTCTCCCACGATGTTTTGTAGCACGACGTTTTCGCCTCCCATTGTTTTCTCCGCGACGTTTTCGTCTGCGATGTTTTTGCCGCGATGTTATCGGCGGACATCGTTAATAAGTACATTAAGACTACTGGAATACATTAAGACTACTAGAATAACTATTTATTACTGCGTTAAAATTTTGATATTTTAATTAAAAAAACACTAGGTTTATATTTATTTTGATATAGTATGCAAAGGAGAGCTAAAGCTTCTAAAGCCATCTCACGCATGCATTTTTCTATTTAAAATTTGTAAATCTAATTTTTTATTTTTTTGGTTCTGTTTTACATCTAAAATTTAAAGTTTTCGCTTTCAATACTGTCCCTTTAACAGTAAAGAAAAAAAGTATGGAAAAACAAATCAAGTACTCAAACGTTCAAATAACAATCTTAAAATACATCTTGATAAGCATGTGAAAATAAATATAACAGAATAACCTTCAGTTTTGCATGTGCGTTTCAAAACCTTAATCATTAGTGATCGCAGAAGATAATTTGGTTTTAGAGCTAAAATTGTTGTACATGTTGACAGATGAGGAAAAAGGGATAAATTTAAATGTTTATGCCTGTAAATAGTTGTGTAACAACTTCAAATTTTTTCTTATATATTTTGTTAAGTATTTTTGATTAGTAATATCCTGCCATACTTTGTTGAAGTTGCCAACTTTGTAGTTTTCTGTGACGTGCTTTATTAAGAGATTGAGATTTTTATGTTCTTAGCCTTTTTTCTGATTAAATGTATATTTAAATGAAGATCTATAATTATAAACCACTTCATTACACGATGAAGAGGTACCTTGTTTTATATTTAAATTCATTTTGTAAATTTCATATATCTCTTCATAGTATGAAGCAGGGTTTATTAGTATATTTTCTTAGTTGGTATTATAATTTTTTCCTGATCCATCCGTATCGTAACGGATAATAGTAGAAACTAATCCAGCAACTCTAGTACCACAAGTGACCAAGATATTGCTGAACTTGGTAAAATGTTAAGTTTCCGCCCCATTTTAAGGTAGAACACCCCCCCGGAGGAGTGCTCCGAGTGTCTATTGCCCTTCTTCGCTTATTACCAACCTCTCGATAAGACTTTTGACTCTGAGTACCCATTTTCGCGCAGACCTTTTCACGCTTAAAAACATCGATACCTTCCCAAGGATTCGAAACTGCGTCCAGCTCAGATTCATTGTTAAGACAGTCAGCGGTGCTGGGCGGCCTTTGTGTTATAGTAGGCGCAGGTAAGTGAAGAAACTTTGCTGTAGAATTGGACAGATATTGTCCTAGCAAACTAACCATCTAGAATTTGCAACAATTTCCATAAGGCCCCATGAGTATGTCTTTTCACTTGTAGTGGTGCCTGGTGGGAGTATCAGCTATTTTGCATGACTGTAAAGAATAGATATAATCAGCCATATTTATTTCACAGAATCCTATCTATCCCTGAGAAACTTCGAGGGGCAGTTACTGAAATGTCTTTCATAAATTTGGGGCATAATAAAATATTTAATTGGTGTAATACTGCATTAAAAACAGTACAGTATTTAACAAATGCGACTGCAACATCTAAATAACAATATAACGATACATATTATACAACTAATAAAACATTAATAATTAAGTTACATTATATAAATATTTATGTATTAGTTCATTTCTGGATCCATAATTTTGTCGTATATTGAATCTTATTTAGAGTCTAATGGGATTAGTGGAAATATGTTTGGGTTATATCAGCAACTTTGTAATTTGCACTGAGCTGAAGTTTATAGTTCGGATCAACAGTTCATATTTCATAGTAGTTGAGCATTTTTATATATTGAGTTATAAATCTTCTTGGAAACTGATAATAATTTGCTGTTGCTGATTTGGTATTGGACAGTTCTGTGTTCATTTGCAGATATGGAAGGGATTGCGGCGTTATTTGGCAAAAATCTCGGCCCTGCGAGTTGAGGCTTTGCTGTATTTCGATTATTTTAAAGATGCAGATTCCGTTGCGTTATGATTAACGTATTGAGAAAAATCCAGATTTATAGTTTTGCATAGTCGAAGGTCACTTTTTACGAGTTAGATTATATATATATGTAGTAATATGCATCTCCCTTTTTCTCTAGAATTGCAGATTTTATTGTTTGAAAGTTTTCAGTGTACCACATCTTCAGCATGGAGAAACCTTACACCTAAGGAAGCAGCGACTAAGCAATAACAATGCCGTGTTTCAAGGAGAAGTAGCGATTTCCAAAGCTTTCCAGTACATCACTCGACAAAACCTATAGGACGTCACCATCCGTACAGACAGCATGTTAACACTTGTGCTACATTCAACCATCATAACGTATCCCCTTTGACTACGAAAGTCTAGAAAGATTTATGGAAGCATCAACATCAGAAGATCGCTCTTTCTTAGATGAGCGCGTATGCTGTGATGAGTAAAAAAGAAATTTGTGACAGATTAGCGCAAAAGGCAGCATCAGGAAATATTAATTATTTACAAGTAGTTTGGCCACACACATACTGAAGAAGCAAATGAAAAGCAAGGCAAAAAATCAAATGACAGAGTGGAATGAATGGGAACAAGGCCGCCACACATACTACTACATCACACAGATAGATGGCCCATTAGCGGCCGAGCGGTAAAGACGCTGAACACTGGTAGTTCAGTCCGAGGTTCGAATCCCGCGAACGGGCAGGCTGCATGGGCGTTTTCGTGGTTTTCCTCCATGTGTAACGTGTATACTAGCCAGTTTCCCTCCACGAAAGCATCCATCCCTTTAGGCAGATAGCCCTCGTGTGCTTTGCCATAACTGAATAATCCAATCCACACAGATAGATGACAAACGCAACATTATTCCCCCCTAATTAACATGATTTATTACAAAACATGATCCCTTTCCCTAATATTTTAATAGACACGGCATCAGCAGCAACGACCTCTGTGTGTGTGGGTAAATTGGTACTCCAGACCATTATCTTACCATCTTCCCACTTACCAGAGAACACCACCTTAACAGTAACAATACTGGAACTAAATATAACTTCTGGAAATTTTTGGTAGAACGCAGTTATTTGATGACAAGGATCGCCCAGATATGGACAAGCTTGCAAAACTCGAAGCCGCCTATGCTACGTTATATATATTTTTTATTTTTTAATTTTAATATTTTGTATTTATTTTGATAATAGGAGCAGTGCCTAGAGTAAAATTTTAATATTCAGTCATTTTGTTTCTAGATGCCCTTTGGACTACTACTGCATTTGGATGTCCCGCAATACAAGTTTGTAAAATTCTGTAAAGTGTATTTGTAATGTGTACTACCAGTATTGTATTTTCTACTGTAAAGCAATTGAAGTATCTGAAATAATGTAATAATTATGTAAATTATGTTTCGAGCCACGACAGCAGAAATATCATGCAAAAGTTATTTGTATCTCCTAATGCTAGATATGAGAGGACGCAAAACCGTACCACCTAACCTCTTGGTAGAATGATAGTGCCTCTGTCTCCTGTCAACTGAGGCTGTGATCTATTCATTTTTCCTTTTATCATTTCTGTTTAGCAGCCGTCGAAGGTGTATCTTAGGTATTCTGGTGTCAATAAATTATTCTCATTGTAGAATGGCAGCTTCTTTAGCTAAGTTCTCGTCAATACCTTTGCCGGCATTGCCGTTATGGCCTTAAACACATAAAATTATAATTTCAGTTTGGTGAGGATATTTGAAATTTTATTGATTTCGTAAGCAAAAGGAAATTGATTTTCTGTATTGATAATTGAGATTATAGCAGACTGGCTGTCAGAAATGGTGTTTATTTTTTCGCACATTATTTGTTATTGCTATATTTAGGACGACCTATATTTAAGGCAGAAAGTATTTGTTTTCAATCCCTGCACTATTTCATTTTAGTGTTGATTCAAAGGACAGAAATCATTGTTCTTTGCTAACTCGTTACTTTTTAAGTACCGTAGTCCGTTCTCTCCTCATATCTTCTATATTTCACAATGGTATATCGGGTAGTTGTACGCATAGGCTGCATGATTGTACTGAAATCGCAATTCAATTGTTTACATTATTGAAAAATCTGAAGATACACGTTGAGATCTCTATTCTGCAATTCCTAATATTATGTTATCCCCATGGAAGTCGTAATGCAGTCTGTACAGACAATTCCTTACAGAACGGTTAAAGTCCTGACAAGTAAAGCACCATCTGGGGCCAAAATATTCAGCGATTCGGAACCAGAAAATGTTCACATGTCTATAATCATAATAGAATTGTCTTCATTGTCTTAGAATTTATTCAGTTTTGAATACGGTGATATAATTTAACCATATATTTTGCGCATAGTAACTTTTCACGTTATTCGCCAAGAAATTCACAAATCAAAACCTACTTAATTTGCTCAGTTCAAGACTTCCAGTATTGTGATTTTGCCCTAAAATCACTATGTCAAAGCTATGTGTTTGTACGAAAAGTCGTTCTTCAGTGGCCTTTCATCAATTCCTCATCGCTCCACCAGTGTGCAAGTGGTTAAAACTGCTGAATACTGGGAGCTCGACCCGGGTTCGCTCATAGACGAATGTCTAGCGGTATAGTTGCTTTTCGTGGTTTTCCCCATGTGTAATATGAATACGAACCAGTTTTCCTTAAAATGCCCTTCCCGAAAGCATCCCTTCCCTTACTCAAACAGCCATCGTGTGATTTGCAGATTCAAATAACTCCTAACCTCTTTCATTTTTTTTTCATCTTTAAAACAACCCTGCATACTTTCTCTTCCACTTGGGCATGGCCCATTATAAGTCATAAAACCGATTTATGTCGGTTAGGTTCTGAGTACCTTCTCTCCCCACACAGCAAAGAATTTCTGTCAACTTCGAAACTTCAACCTTTTCCAGTCATTTATCATTCCACACCTACTTGTGACAGAGTAGTTGTGTATGTTGCTTGTATTATCAGATGTTCAAATCCTGGCGAAAGGACTGGCTGTTTTTATAGTTTGCCGCGTGTTTTCATGGTTTAAGTATTAGCAAATTTCTCTTCACAAAATGGTGACTGAGACAAATGGCTCTCACCTGCTTTTCCTCGATTAAGAATCCATTTATTTTCCTATAGTTATTTTGAGGTAAATTTTATATTTCGAGGTCAAAGAAGAACAGTCAAACTCAGATTTCTGGCACAATGTGCTACTTCGAAACCTAATATATCGATGATTAAGTGTGATTGCATATATCTCCACGGAAAGCATTTTAATATGATTGTACTACTAAAGATAAATGCTATCACAAAAATAATTAGAAAAATAAAATGAAAAACTGCTAATAAAGACAAATATCAAACCATGAATATATTTCTTTTAAATAAAACTTAATGCATTGAATTTCGTCTGCCGTTTGTAAATGTTTCTTACTTCTTGCTGCTTTCTATTGATTAGGGTCATGAATTCCAATACAGAATATCCACCAGTGAAAGACAATCTCAGCAAAATTGATTGGGAATTCTTGCCATACAAAATTCACTACTTTCTGTTGTGCAGTGGTAAGAAAATTAGTTAAAAATTATTCTTTTATGCGATATCTGCATTCTTTGATGTCTTTTAGCATGTTAGAGACCGGTAGAAGTTTTACATTTATAATACTGAGTACCGGCGAAAATAATGAAATTCTGAAGCTGGTTGCCCCAAACATTGTATCTTTAGAGCGAAGGTTAAAAATTATAAAGTATGTTTTGAAATATTTAATGTTGTAAATGAGTGTTGTTTAAAATAAACAGATTTTCATAATTTGTATACTTACTTTTTAATGTAAATAGACCACTTGACATTATTTTGCTTAGTTTGTTTAGCATTATATTACGTGTATTTGGAGGTTGAAAAGATGAAAAATAAAATTTAATATTTCTTTTTAGTGTGATAAATAGGGAAACAATACATTTTGAATAAAGAAACTGTGCATAATTTGCATATGTATGAAGTATCACGTTTTTCACGACTTTTGTAGACTCTGTAGCGTTTTTATGGGCACTTTGATTTTCCCCACTTTGCAATTCTTTCCAACTGTGTTACTATGCCATCTGAAAATCTGTAAGGAGGATCATGCGGAGATACTCGGCCCACTGCTGTTGAGCTACTACTTGGTAAATTTTCGAGATCATAATATTCAATAGTAAAAGCAATACTGTCTTCCGCCAGAAGTTTGTAAGAATTTCGTAAAAGTTATTTTGATATTTAGACCGCGCTTACGATACAAAATGTAATGAAAGAGTTGCAATGGAAAAGAAACATAAAAACTCGATCTATTTGATAGATTCGATCGACCCCTTTCATATGTTCATTAGGCGCTCAGGCTGACGAACTTGCTGTCAAGTTTTTTAATTCATTTTTCCAGTATGGACGATTGTATACAGTGGATATCATTTTAACATCTCGTCTATCTTACCATTTGAGAACTAGTACCTCGCTTTTGTGCCCAGAATCAGATCCACCCGTTTACAACGCGAGAGCATTTAGTTCCTTTAGAAAATCCCTTTCCTACGTATAAGTACTACAAATACGAATTTGCTTCTTCAATAAGTGTTCAGCTAATAAGTGTTCAGCTTTTTCAATTAGTGTTCTCCTAGCATAGTCTGTTACAGTAATTGTCCATATATAAATGGTGCCGAAAGTTTTCCTTTTTATTTAAAAGAAGTGAAATTTTATTTTTAAATTGTCCCCTTTTCTACAATACAGCTGAAAGTTTCGGACATTGCTCAGTCAAGACTCTTGACTAATATTCCGCACTTTATTTTACTCGGATTATAAGCTCTAAAAGAGTCTTCTACGATATGATTTAATGACTTCATCTAAAGAAATTTAGCATTCGGTTATAAATAGCAGGACGTGGATTTACGTCACGACAACCAGGAATAGAATTTGAAATGACGTGAATTCACGTCAGCGGTCGCGAATGTATTAAGAGGCATATATATACTCATATAATCTTAATTTTACTTCAAAACGTAGAATTGAAAAGAATATCTGATGCCTCAAAATATTCCCTAAATTCATTAAAAGCAGCTGCAACTGAATTTCCGTCGATCGTGAAAACTGGCTACAATCGAAATATGAAAGTTGGTTGAGATCCCCCCGCTTACCCGCACTTTTATAGGCAATTCTTAGCAATAACACATTGTCAGTCTGTCTGCCCAATCCACCAAATAGCCAGTGCTAGTACTCGACCCGCTTTATAAAGAGGCTTGCATCGATTTCTATTAATACTGTTAGACATCTGCTTTTATCGAAAGCTGTGTTTGGAAAGCTATTAACAAAAACTTCCCGCAGTTGGTTGTTCCAATCTATTACTGTTTTGTTTGCAACATTTAGCTGTTTTTATCCCCCCCTTATAATACATATGAATTCTTTCAATCATCTGCAAATGAACCGAAGTTCACTCATAAATGTGATTATTCAGTCCTCGAATGTATTTTTTTCTTCTAAATGCAAGGTTCAAGTACAACAATAATAGTTAATTTATACCTTTGTTTATAAAAGCAAAATGTGGCTTATTGAGAATCAATTGGGGTTACATCATACGAAAGTGCAGATGTTATGAAGGTATTGTGACATCATGTTTATCCATAGCTGGAACTAAATCGCGCTACTGGCAACAATTTCAAGATCGACAGGATAATACGTAAGTACCTAGAGAAGTAATGAAGAAAATTTTCCTTCATTAAATTTCACTCCATGGCATAAAATTTTAGTAAAACAAACTCGCCAAAATAAGCTGGAAAAGGAGACTTTTTTTGCACCAAACTGAAAATAAATTTATTGATAGATTTGCCATCGAAATTTAAATATGATCTTGAAATTGGACAGTGGTTAATATTTTTTAATATGTTGTGTTTCTTATAGGATGCCTCTAAACTACTAATATTACTTTGAAGACCGTCTACTACTCCAACGTTTTTTAAGTGCGTTTAATTAGCAGAGGAAACTAGAATGTGAAAGGCCATATTTTGAATTAAAATAGTTTCAATTTTTAAACGAAATTATTACTAGATTGCAATATCTAAATAACTTTTAAGTGAAATGGCTCATCGTAGCAAAAATAGCTGCTGTAAATAAATATTTCAATTTATTTCTTATTTCTTTGAATGGTGTAAAAGGGTCACCCGAATTGTAGCAAAAATGAGTGAAAGAAGAAAAATATTGACTTAAGGAAATGTTCCTACCAGCGAACGAGCGCTGAGCACTGGTAATTCGACCTGGCTCGAATCCTGGCGGACAGACAGGCTGCCTTCAAGAAACTTTTCGCGATTTCCCCATGTGTAGCGTGGATGCAAACCAGTTTCTCTTGAAAAGTCCTTCACGAAGACTTCATTCCTATAGGCACACAGTTCCCCCTCCCAGCTGCTTTCTTTCGCTTCAATGATATATCCTAACCTCTCCTAGCATAGTCTAAAATGTTTAAAATATTCGAATGACAAGAAATAGTAAACCGAAAAACACGGTTTTAATTTCATTCAATACTAAATTATTACCGATCTACTATATACCTTTAAGTGTATATAGGTTCTAAAGATACATAGGCACTTAAAAGTATATATACACCTAAAAGAGTATAGGGTTCAATAAGTATTCATATTATTGATATGGGGAAATAATTGTCCTTAATTGATAGAGGTTGATTACTATGGCTTCATAAATAAAATCACAACTTATGCTAATGCTTTTCAAATCTATAATTAATTTATTAATAGAACTGATTAGTAATATGTTGAGATAAAATGCACTCTGAAATTACGTGAGTTTGAATTTTCTTTGAAAATTAAAGGAAGTACAGAGTTTTATGAAATATATTATAAAAGCTTATTAGTCAAGGCAAAATGTGAAATCGGGAGATCCATACACACTATACCAGTTTAGAATTAAGGCAATTTAACTTTAAATAACTTAAAATTAAATTAATTTTAAAGTGTGCACTTTATTTTAAATTAACTAATTACAGTAAGTTGATTTAAAATAAAGTTCAAGTTTAATCCTCCTTGGCAGACAGCCATCATGAATTTTCATTAAAACTAACCTACCACACTTTGATCCATGAACAGATCTATCATACGGATGCCTACTCATTAAATGAATTGTTACTTTCTAATGATATATGAAAAATTGCATTTCTTATTTGATACTTCCTATTGGAAAACGTTTTTTAATGCTTTCATATTGCAACCAGTGGTAAAGGAAACCAGTTGGCGAATCTCTTCCGTTATAAGAAAGTAACACCAAACAATTTTCTATAGAAAGACATGCATCAGCTTTACCTGCTGACTAATGTTAAAAATATTGCTCTTATCTCTTATAACTCTGAACTTCTTTTCAAAGTATTATCTATAACATAAATTTTAAAATGTCCTTTTTTTATTTTTTTGTTCATTATGTTCAGGAAAATGTTTCTGCAGTTGAAATGAGCTGATGAAAGAAGTATATTTTCTCGCTGGTGTTTAAAGAAACAATTCATTTATTAGTTATTACTAGCTATTAATTGAACTAATCCAAACTAAATTAAATATTCTTACCTTCAAGGGAGCAATAAAAACTTCCGAATTTAAGAAGCATTTACACTTTTATCATAAACGAACAAAAGCCACTGCTGTAGGCTTTTAAATTTGCACTGTTTTAAATTTCTGCGCTATAATTTCAGTAAGGAATTCAAATTACATTTACAATTTTCAGTATCATTTATTTGATGTTTTTTATGTTTTTGTTGCTAAATATTAAAATCCCATTACGCTGCAAATGATGAGATTCAACTAAACAGAGACGTTTGCGCTGGTTACCTTATTCGGCTTCAATAATTTCCTGAAATTTTGTGATTGAATGAAGACTGGTAAGGAAACACATAAAAAATATGAAAATCATTTAAGACATTATGTGATATGATATTAAGGAGAGAATCATGTAAACGATAAAAGAATTTCTAAGATTTCTTTGAAATGAAGACAAAGCATACGAGAATGAATACATTTCTAGGAAGATTTTATACAAAGTTACCTTGTACTTCTCTTTGATGTGCAAACACAGACAGACAATATTTTTTTTCTTTTTAACTCTTTAATACCCTTCCTAGAGTGTTTCTCACAAATACGATCTTGAACATGTACTTTTCATATAGGATAACACAAATTTCGTTTGCTAATGAATAAACTTATGGAATGTGAATTGACTCGCGCTATTAGTAAAAGTACATTCTAACTATTTAATGTGATTATAAATTATATCCCTGAAATTACATGGTAACCAATAAACGTCTCAGATATCTATGCACATACCAGAGAGTTAATTTAGTTCATTTCATTATTTTATATAAACGAATTGAATGCTGTGAACGTTTTTGGAATCGCCTAATATATACATTTCTTAGTTATCAGCTTCTGAATTTGCGCACGAAAAGGCTATTTGCCTGAGGGTAGGGATGCCTTCGTGGAGGTCTTTCTAAGGGAACTGGCTCGTATAGATGTTACACATAGGGAAAATCACGGAAACGCCCATGCAGCCAGTCCGTTCCGCCTGGAGTTGAAGCCGGGTCAGCGACTTTACCTCTCGGCCGCTGGTATATATAAATATTATATACACATTAAACATAGAATATGTTTCATTTCTGTTACCTAAATATGGCATGAAAACTCATTTAGCTTTGACGGTATTATGAAACCTATATAATTTCTTTCCTTCCCTCCAGCCCATGCAGGAGTGACCCCGTATCTTCCCGTCTTCGCCAAATCTCGTCTTGGTCTCAATGCCACAACAGTGGGCATCTTGTCGACGTGTATGCAATTTTCCAACACTTTATCGAAACCAATATTTGGTCTCATTGTTGACTGCACAAAAAGAATGAAAGCTGTTCTTGTATTCCTCATCTGCATAGAGGTGATTATTAACCTGCTGATACTTGGTATACCAACAGTAGGTCAAACGAGCAGCAATCAAGAAATCAAGATTTTTTTAAATTCTAGTAAAGAACAATACCTTCAACAGAAAACAAAAGCTGGAGTAAAACTAAAGGTAAATTTGATTGATGCTAATTTTCATAATTTGCTAAAAATTCACTGAATTAAAAAAAATCTGATCTGGACACCACTTGACTTCCTTGTACGACCTGATAAATTAATACACAATTTTTATTGCACTTGATTTAAACTTGTTTCTTCGAATAATTCTAAATTAACCGATCTCTCAAAGCAAGTTGAAAATTACATCAAAAATCGCAAATTTTGAAATCAAATATCCCATTCCACTTTCGTACGGGAGTCAAACTTCTTGTAATTTTTTTTCATAACGAGTTTAAAATTTTCGCAAGTACAAGTATAAAAGAGCAGGAAGCCCGCGTTAGAAGTTAAGATTTGTGCAAAATTGTTATTTTTTAATTTGACATTGCCAAAACATAAATATTTTCGTCATTTAAAACACTTCTGTAATTGGAAGTAGATATGACTAAGACCAACGATTGCGAAAATAAAGGTCGGGCAAGGGTTTCTAAGCTGGGTAAGGGGCCATATGTATATATATTTCTAATTGCAATAAAATGGGAGCGCAACTAGATGTTATAGCACTCCCATATACAAAGTTTCAACGTTCTATGAGTAGTAGTGTTTGATACGTGAATACAGACGTTACGAAAAAATCCATTTTGAATCCATATTACAATCTGTTTGGGAGTACAGCCCTTTGCTCTGCCAGCACGCAGAGATGTGACGAAAAAAAAATCAAAATGGTTATTTCTTAATATTAATTTAGAAGTCAAACAACCTGTCGGCAACTTAGAAGTGGGTATTTCTGTTGAAATCTGATAACCGAAATTTTTCCCGATTGTAATATTTCCTTTCCTTCGTACATGGAAGTAAAAATGTGTATACCTTCTCTTTCGGAAAGGTTAGGAAAATGAATAGTCTGTCTGTAAAGAAAAACTTTTTTCTAACCTACTTTTATAAATTTCTATTTGTTTTTATTTTTAGTTATGAAATTTTTAAAATGAGATTTCGATTTTTTAGAGTACTTAATGTGCTTTCCTATGATTATAGAAGCTCTATTAGTAGCCGAGTGGTCAAGACCGTTGAATACGAACAGTTCGACCCGGGTTCGAGACTATAGGAACGGAATGGTTGTATGGGTGCTTTTCGACTTATCTCTCTTCCGCGTGTAACGGGAAAAGCTAGTTTTTTTCTTAGAAAGTCCTCCTTGAAGCTATTACTCCCCTAAGGAAGGATAGCTCTCATGTGTTCTGCTAGACTTGGGTTGATAATTCTGGAAGAAGTTTGAAGGAAAAGATAACTTTTTATTCAGTTACGTAATCGAAAGATGCAAGTTACGGTTGAAGCATATAGAAACTTTTAAATAAATATTAACTCAAATTTTCGCCAATCACTCTGTTCAAAAACCTTTTTCAAAATGAATGTTCATTCGTTTGTCAATTAACGCATTGTGTTGTTGTTTATCCGCTTTCATATAAAATCGCATGACGTGTTCATTAACACACACTTTTTTGTCAGCATCTAATTTGAAAAATAATATAGATGGCGCTTAGTGTTATCATTCAGATATTTTTATCGAATTAAGTCCCGCCCACTTGCATACGAAAACATGGAAAATACATCGCTTATTGTGATAAAAAATTCGGTTAATATAATCAACATTTTTTGGAATATGCTTAAAGTGAAGTAAAACCGCCAGATAAAATCAAAATCGAGTATAAAAATTGCCAAGTGACAGAGGAATGAAATTAAGATATTAAGTCGCCAAACAGCTAGGTTTCGATTTCAGTCAACCATTATTTAGGCAAAATTACACCTTTTACTTGGACGCAGATTGTGAACAACTCTATCGATATTTACGGCGATTTAAACACAGGTCTGTCTTCTTCAGGAGCAAAACAAAAAATTTTGCAGGATTTTTTCCACTCTTGAAAACATGTAAGACAAATTAAGGTTTGTTTTTTTTTGCTTAATCTTTCAAATTTTACATTGGCATGCTCTCTTCCAATAAAGACCTCCGCATATTAAGATTAAGGTACAGCATCGACCAAATATTTTCCAAAAACATTATGAACAATTCGTACATGAACTTTTACATTAAAGACATTAGTTCTGAAACAGGCTTTCATTTTCCTAATTAAAATGCTGTAAATGTACATATATATAATATATAATATATGTGATGTACCAGCTTTTGTCCGGAATAAATAGATTGGTGAAGAATCATAGATGTAGTCGTAGCTTAAATTATCAGACGATAAGTTTAAAAAACAAGGATCCATTTATTATTGGTCAGGAGAAATAGCAGTTGCAAAAATCATATTTCCGGAGTAAATAAAAAAGAATTACTAATAACTTTTTGTATGAAGTTTACTGCATCGTTACATTAAAGAAAAGACCCCGATATTCCTTTTCGAGTCTTTTTATAGCCTCTGGAAAGGCGGAGCTTCCAAGAAATGACGTCAGCCTCGTCAGCCATTCCACTTCGCTTTAAATATCTCTAGAACATTCTATAACTGTACGTGTAGAAAAGGAGGGAAAAACAACTTGACTACGGGGAGGTGGATTTAATTCCACGTACTTTCAAATAAGAGACCGTCGCTATTAAAAAATGAAAAGAACATAGTTAGAATTTTAAGTGTATTTTTGACTATGGAATTTTATTATATATATATATATATATATATATATATATATATATATATATATATATATGTTTCCAGTTATATTTTAACTAAATTCCATTATTATTTTGAAGGTTACCTTTTTGGCATTGTTTAATATAATAATTCGGTTAATGTTATCCAAATATTCGTGGTAATCACGTTAAGCGTTGCCTATTATATTGCACTACATATTGTTCGGCAGGGCTAAAATTTAATTTTTTTTTTTTTCTTCAAAATTGCGGCAGGAAGGCAAAAAGCAAATTAACTTCCCTCCCAAAAATTAAACTAGTATTACGAGTTGCATAAAATCAAAGCAGAGATACGCTAGGTATGTTTTGCGACGTTGTGCTTGTCAGGGGTGAAAAATCACACTGTTTGTAGACTGTTTTATTGGTTGGAATAAGTCAACAAGAAAGTAAAATTTGAATTAATGACAATAACAATAAATGTTTTTTTCACTTGACCATGCTGTAAGATAGCATTGTATCTTTAAAAAAAATTTTCATTGAAATTTTAAAAAATAATTCAACTTTCGTATAGCAGTACACATTTTTTTCGATTGCAAGTTATCTTAAATTTATAAACCAAAAAAGGTTTATATAGGAAAGTTGTTTTTTTACATTCAAACAAAATAATGTACACAGAGGCTGTTCGCACATATTTTAGATGATTTGACTTTGCTACAAAAAAAAACTTAAAATTTTATTTTTAAAAGTATAACTTATCTGCTACTTGACAGTTTTGTTTTTACGCAAAATGTCGCTTTCAAAAAAGCAGCAGATGGAAGGCTATATTTGTGTTCTTTCCGAAAATTGTTGGTATCTAGTTATTAGAAAACGTTGTGAAAGCCATGGTTTTTCGATATCTAAAGCTACGATAGGTAATGCTGTTAACAACAAAAGAAAAAGATAAAATTTATTTCCAAAGTGGAAAAATTGTTCCGAATACAAAAACCAAGGAAAAACGGAATGTTTCGAATGTTGCAAAAGTGAGATCTTTAATGCTGAAAGAAAATCCACCAACGACAATTGCAAAGTCATTAAAATACTCGGTGTCAGTTTTAAACAAAGTAAATAACGCCGATTTAAATCTTAAAAATGCGAAAAAATATAACGTGCTTTGTCTTTCCCCATGTCACATAGCCGAACGCAGAACGCGCTGCAGAATTCTTTATGAGAAACATTTAACCTGAATAAAATGGAAGAATGTTGTCACAGTAGACTAATCTTAGGTATACTTAAATTACTGCTATAAAAAAGAGATCCATTTGTCATCAGCCCTCCAACGGCCTAGCGGTAAAGTGGCTGAACACTGGTAGTTCGATCAGAGATTCGAATCCCGCGAATGGACTCGCTGCATTGGCATTTTTGTGGTTTTCTCCATGTATAACGTGTATGCGTTCCAGTTTTCCTTAGAACATCCTCCACGAAGCCATCCCTTCCCTTAGGCATAAAGGCCTCAAGGCTTTGTCATAATCACATAAACGAAATGAAACCATTTATTATCATCAAAGACGAGGAAAAAATCTTAAAACATCGTTTAAGGAAGCTAAAGAAAGTTTAAGAGATTTATGATTGTTGCTGATTTTTCAAATAACGGGAAATTGAAAATGTTAAGATCAACTCCACATATTATCAAAACCATTTTATACCTAATTTTCAAATATGAAATACCTTCTCTTTGCACACAGTGTGATCAAACAGTAAAACTGCATTAAGACAAATCAAGCAGCGGCAGGTCAAAATCCACTGTTAAGTTCCTGGATAAAATGGAACAAGAAACAAATATCAAGGCCTTACCCTTCACTCATATCCCTACTAAATTTCCTGATCTATCACCAATGTATTTTTGCGCTTTTGAACTTTTAAAATACAGATTGTCCAGACGTCGACCTACAATGTAGACTTTGGAAAGCTGTTCGAGAGCAATGGGAATAAAATACCTCTTTCGATACTACAAAAGATTTTGTCTTGCAAAATATAGTGTATAAAGATAGTGAAAGATAAGGGTTATTAAATAGGACATTTGAAAGCTAAACATTTTGGGTAAAATACTTCTGTAATTACAATTAAAATCGTCTAAAACGTTTGCGAACCACCATTATATTTGAGTTTGAGTACCAAAAAAGCAATTCTGTATTTCAAAATGCACCTTTCATCATATATTTAAATTAAACTATTTAAATATCTTTTATCGGTGATGCTTCTCGGATGACTTAAAGGAAAAAGCTTTTGTAATTATGTCTGACCATTTATATTATGATTTTAATTTATAGATGAAATAACTGAAACTGTAAAAAGATAAGTGTAAAACCATTAAAATTACAATATACCCAATATTTGAAATGCTATCGATACATCCCACACATATCGCAGTAAAATACTAGATCTTAGTTTAGTCTTGGACTGATTAGATCTTCGATCAAGGGAAAATAATTTTAAATCATTTAACAAAACCGTCTGACCAGAGCCTTAGCTAGGGTTTTCAGCGCCCGGGAGTAGCTTGTATTAACCTAAGATCTAAAAAAATGCAGGATCTAACAACCTAGAGACATTTTAATTCAGAACTCAGGTTTATCAACAAATAAATTTACGGTTTTTATGCAGTTAATGCTTATCGTGTCACCTTAAAAACTGCTGAAATATTAATATACCTCAGTGCTCTTATCAGCTAATAAGTGACTGTGCATATGACTCAAAATAACATTCAGAAAGAAAAGAAATATCTGAATATATTTCTTGTAACTAAAGTTTCAAAAGAAAATTAGTTTTATTAAAAGTAAACAATTTAAAAATATTACCCCTTACGCAGTCGAGTTGGGGAAAAAAATGCAGTGAACCCTTTCGGGTTAATTACCTTCCATAGGCGACCCTTCTGAAAGTAACCAGTATTTCTAATCAATAAATACTGTTGTTAATATTATAATTATTAGTATTAAACATTACACTGTTTGAAACATCCCCCATGAAAAAAATGTCTCTAGACCTGAAACTAGAACTAGTCTTAGGTTTCATTGTATATATTCTAAGCTTTATATGGTATATAATCTTGAATTCTCTATTTCTATTGCATGCATTTTGAAATTTTCATCATGCCTCATTATAGCCAATTTAACTTTTGGAATAATGAAATTCCATTAATGTTTACCGTGTCTACAATATCTCTATTGTACTCAATTCGTATATATTCGTATATTTTATATGAAGGTCATAATTTATTCTGCATTTCTTCGGTACTCTAATCCTAAAATTATCGTATTTGAGTAAAATAAGCAGGTATGCATATTCTTTTATGCAGATTTCTGTTGAATATATGCTATGATGATTTTACAAATCTTTTTCAAAATACACAATTTGTATTTTGTATAAAGTATATACTTGCGTTGTTTTGTTGAATAATTACTTAAAATTTTCTTTGAGCACTTCAAAAAATTAATAATATATGTATAACTTTATTTTCCAGGGGTACATAAAGAACAGTCGATTTTTCGGAAATTCTGAACCTAGAAGCGACTTTAATTTTGGTTTCACACATGTTAACATAAGGCTGGACAGCTTTAGAACCAACTTACCAGTTGCTACAAGAAAATCTCGCAGCATACAACGGCTAAATAGACAAGCTACAAACAATAACACATCAACTTGCTTCTTCCATTGTGCTTCGATACTAAATGCTACATGTTTATTATATGAGCGAAACATTTCTCAAAATTTTCCCATGTCTTGTGATTTACAGTTTAAGAAATATTTTAAACCGTGTGCTGATTTTAATGGTCACGAAAATAACTACATTACTTTTACATTTGAAGCCGGTGCATGCAAAAATTTTTCAACGAATATAACAGTGTCTGTTCATTCCTTAAAGGAACAGCATATGGAAAAACATAATTTGAACTCCTGCAATAGTTCTGTATTTCAGTGCAATTTAAAATGCGAGCGCCCAGAAAATCTCTGCCAGCAAACATCAATTGCGCCTATTTACGAGTCTCCTTACTTTTGGACATTTAGCGTGCTTGCCATTCTAAGCATAATGTTCCAAGGTGCTATTTTTACGCTGTCAGACACAGCTTGCTACGAGAAATTAAAATGTTCAGCAACTAGTTACGGTCGTCAACGGTATTTCGGAGCTCTTGGCTGGGGCGCAATGGCTCCTTTAACAGGCTTTTTGAATGATCTGGCTTCGGATGTTCCGGATCGCAGTTATGCGCCTGGATTTTACATGATGGCGTTTCTCTCTGCATTTTTACTTCTGAATGTTCTTAATACAGATATACAACTACCAACTAATAGATCTCCTTTGTGTCAAGCTGAAGGTCCCTTCTTGTCCTTGGAGTTCGTATTTATGGAAGTCTGCGTATTTTTTACCGGTTTTTTAACAGGTTACACGGCTAACTATGTACTGTGGTATCTTGAAAGTTTGGGTAGTAGCAAATTATTAATGGGCTTAGCTTTGGGTGTGCAAGGTGTCCTTGGAGAAGCTCCTTTCATCTTCTACTCGGGAGAAATTATTTTTATTCTTGGTCATTGGAACATTTTAACAATCAGCTTTCTTGCATTTTTTGTACGTTTTCTTGCGTATTATTCACTAACTAATGTCTGGGTAATTTTGCCTGTTGAATTACTGGAAGGAATAACATATGGATTATTTTACGCTACTATTACTTCTTATGCAGAAATAATTTCTCCCCAAGGGACTGAAGCTACTGTCCAAGGTATCTTCGGTGGAACCTTTTTGGGCTTAGGTAAGTAAGAAGTTTTTTTCCCTTGATGCAGTTTTACGTCTTATATTTTCTTTTGTTTTGAGTTAACATGTTCATATGTTTCAAGTGTTCTGTATATAAAAGCATGCAGAAAGAGATCAAGTCCTGACATTCTTTTCTAGAAAGTTCAGATATTTCAAAGAACCGAATGGTATTTAGAATTATTGTAATTTTCTTCAAATTTAAATTTACAATTCCATCTGCTACTTTCTTGGTTCAAAGTTGTCTGCATACATTTTAGCTTACACATTCATTTAATAATGAACTGATGCGAATACGTGGTAACATGAGAAGACACTGAAAATATAATTCTACTTATTCTGCTTCCTTACACAAGATACCAGCAACATATTCTGTATTTTCTTAAAAACTTTAATTTGCCCTCAAATGGCAAAAGACAAATTTATTCAGTGAAATACAACAAAGCCCTAATTCTTTCTAAATTTAAATGGGTATGCCTTTGTAAGAAATGTTCTAAGGAAAATGAATTCAAGTTCATTTGGGGAAAGCACTGAAAAGACTTGTGCAGCAACCTCCTCCGCTGAGATTTGAATACGGATCGAATTAAAATTTTTTAAAGGAATCTGCCGTTTTGTTCATCAGCTGATGCGCTTTGTAAATGCGCAAAATATAGCACATTCTTAAACAGTTTTGCCTTTTCACTAGATAGACAAATGCGTAAAAGGTCTCTGCAAGATCATCCCCCTCCAAAGGAGGAATAATGAAATTTTCCAGTTTTTCTTTTTACATAAATTCTCTTCCGTAAATTTCTTCAGAAACCTTCGTCCACCAGGGTCCGAGCGGCAAAATCGCTTAACACTGCTAGTTTAGTTCGCGGTTACGGGTGGGCTGCATAAGCGTTTTTGGGGTTTTCCTCGTGTGTAACGTGTATACGGAAATTTGGGTAGTGTAACTTTCTCATAGAAAGTCCTCCATGCACCACTTCCATTAGGTAGATTGCTCTCGAGTTAATTAAATCTAACCAAACCTTCAGAAAAGATTGATATTGCTTTCGAAATTTTTGAGCCATAGCGCACATCCCGTACTTAAAAACTATGAAAACTTGCAAATATAACACTGATTTTTGTTGTTTGACTGCTAAATTAATATTTATTCGGCGTGTTATTACCCTAAATCTAGCACTTTATTAGTTTTAGTGAATTTTTAATGTGATTTTTAGAACTACCGTTTCTCGCAAAGTTTCTAAAATCTAAAAAGTAATTTATTAAGACAAAGGCTTGAAACTGAAAACTAGGCTAAGCAATCAATACCTATATTAAGAATGATAGCTGTTTAATACAAGTCACATGAGATTTGTTAACAGTACACTTTTTCATGCAATTATTACACAATCTAAAGCAACACATACACAATAAGTCTGCAATATTTTGGACTGAATTTTCTTCTACTAATTTCAATGAAGTTGTAAAAAATGTTAACTTAGGTTAATTTGAGGTAGTATTTACCCGCATCAGAACATTTATTTTCCTTGCAAAATGCACCATAATGTATTCAAAGACTGAAAAGCAAATTTCTTCTCTTACGGTATAATGTCTAACAGTTTACTGAATTTTTTTTTCTTAATCCTCCCCTTACTCGCTACTTGGACATTTTCAAGTTGCTTTCCGTCCTCTGGAGCGTTAACTTAAAATAAAGGACTTCTTTAGAGATCATTTCAGAAATTCAGGTGGTCTGTCCAGGGAAAAATAGTGTTCCATCAACTGACATCTGTGAAGATATCTAGAAATTCTATTTATGCATTGCAGCACGTATAACATTAAAAAGAATGCATTGCTGAAAAAATTTATATAGTGATAAAATTTTCTTCAAATGTGAGGTTGCTAAAAATTTAAATCTAAAATCCTGTAGTCTACTGCGTAAATGTACATGTACACATTTTAATCGTGATATATATATGCAAATTAAGATTAACATACGCAATATAGTATAATGTATATTACTATTAAAAAGTAGGCGACAACTCTGAAACTCTGTATATATTAATTAATCTTGATCTCTGCAAGAGCGACAGTATACATCAGGATACGATCATCAGTATAGACAAGTACACAATCTCTGCAGTACCGACATACTCACAAAAGTCCTTAACCAGCCTTTATTTTTGCAATTATTGCCCATAAACATACACACATTCAATGCCATTGAATATCTACAGCCAACAGAACAGAACACTAGGAGGAAGGGGCACCCAGACTCAGCTTATAAGAGAAGCCAAACAGTTAAACGCTCCAACTCCTAGAGGTGATCTAAGAAGGCATAACGCCTCCCCCAGTCAACCCAGGGAAGCAATCTCAGCTTCACAAAGTCTGAGATTTGTAACGCTAAGACACTGGTGGACTGCAACGAATCCACCCAAAAAACAAAGGACACATATTAGACATCGACTGTTCCCCAATGTTTACCAAGGGGAGGCAAACCCCCGAGGACAACCTTTGAAATCAAACCTTGTAGCGTCCCCACAACCAAGGGAAAGACAAGACAGTACCGTTATGGTCCCTGATGAACCTGAACCTATCACTGAATAAATGATGGTTCTAGTCACTGAAGATTGTTAATTTTTCCCCCAGAAATCGAATCTGCCTAGATACTAATCTAGCCAGTAGCTCCCATTGGACCTCCGTCGGGAATGTACAACTAACGGTTGCGAAAATAAAGGAGGGATAAGGACCTGGATTAACATGGTGTATATTCCACTAATGCTTAATTTGTATTCAAAATACTCGAATGAGTATAATGGTTAACTATTCCAACTGTGATATTTCTTAAAGTCAAAATTTTAAATTTAAAAAAAAATTAGGCACTTTTTGTTAAGAAAAAATTTTATTTTATTAAATAGCATGTCATATTTGACACTTCAAGAAAATTTGATGTCTTGCGATTTACTTTGAAACATTTTTAATGAATTTTCAAATTTCTAGTAGCATAAATACCATATTTTTTTACCTTTTAGATTTTATTCCTTCTAAAGCGAATAAAATTTTATCCTTATAACAAATTTTAAAAAACCCGCTGTATTTAAATTTGGATTGAAATTATTTTATTCACTTCAGAACTGGAAAACAATAAACATACTTCATCTTTTAGGAGCCGGAATGGGAAGCTGGATTGCTGGTTTGTCATTCGACCAATACGGAGGAAGGGTATCTTTCTTGATAGCCGCTATCATCAGTGCTGTAGCTGCAGTCATGTGTAGCTCAATGCATCTCATTATAAAGAACAGGAAAAATAAAGAATCTGTAGTGTTATATGATAGGCAGTAATGTTATCAGTATTAGTTTAATTTGGAACAAATCTATTTTTTAACGTTGTGAAATGAAATCAATCTGTTAAGCACGAAATCTGTTTACTCAGAAAAGCAGGAGAGCCTACTAAATGCAGTTCTCTCTATACACATCAGAAATCTAAGGCCCTAATAAATAGTAATGTAAAATAGTATTTTATATTTAAGAAAAGGTATTTATTGGTTATGCCAGATTATATTTTTGGCAACAAAATATATCCAGTCACATTTTTGTACCCTCACCTACTGTTGCATCGAATATTTTTTCCAACAGTCCCTAAATATCATTGATTTGTCTGTCGCATTATTTGTAGTTACTACTATTAGTTTTTGAAGTTCTATTTTCAACGATTTAAAACAAACACTTGTTCCGCAAGAAATGCCATCGACAATGCATTTTTTGGGCAATGAATTGTCCACCATCCAACATGGTGTTTTGGTTTTCTTCAATTAAGGCAAAAGTAACAGTTTCAGTTCCTTTCTTTTTTAATATATTTTTTTAGTTACAGCTTGCAATTCCTTTGAAGTAAATTCAAGTTTTCTAAATTACTTTGTTGTTTATTTTCACCCTTGGTATTTATTTTTGATGTTTCATTTCTTGGTGCCAAAATATGTCACCGGTTATAACCGATAAATACCAAAGATTGATTGTGATGTTACTGATTGTGAGCTAGCAATATGTCTTGATATTCCATGTTCCGTTAGAGAACTCTGAAAGCAGAATATGAAATACAGCTGTAGTGGCTGTAAGTTCTTTCTTATGACCTTCGAATTTCTTAGATAGATCTTAAATTTATTAGCAAATCCTTCACTAACTGCATTTTGAGTAAAGTTATATCAATATATTTTAATTGTGATGCTCTGATATATGGTTTGTACAAAAATTTCTTGAAGTAGCACAAAACTAGATACTCCCGAAATGACCAGTTTCGGTCTTTTAGTGGCGTATACAATGCTGCCTGAACTGTGAGAGAAATTTGCATCAATATTTATGAAATAATTTATGATTTATTTTAAATTATTATGAAATAATTTTTTCTTGCATTTCCATTTTATTACCACGGAACTATTGTATAGCATATCTATTTTCATGTTTAATAAGAAATAAAAATGAAGCTTTGTTCTGTGAATAATTGTCTTGCAGGTGAGGGTGCCCAAATAAATGTATAACTCAAGAAGAATTCAAAATCTTGTTTATTTAGTTGGTGTTGATAAATACAAAATTGTTATTTCTAAGGTAGTAGCATTAAAAGTAATCTTGTTAATGAATAATACCCCATGTGGCAGTAGGTCATTGAAGAAGACATTAAAAATGATAATACTAAAGCAAACTTGTTTTTGACCTCGAGTCGTATTCAAGACATATCTCGATTAAACTGTTTCGCAATGAATCTCAAGCTAAATTGACGTTTGATTTAAAAAAGAGATATTTGTTGAAAAGATATGACATGCGCTTACAGATTATAAGGCACCAAATCCAGCACCTCCTGTAATGAGACTGCATCACTTTTACCACAAAGTAATATGTTACATGAATATATCTCGTATACTATATACAATAATAAAAGCAGTATTTTACTGATATTCGATCTGAACACACTTTTATTTGAGGACTCTGTATTAGAGGATTATCTTAATAGTTTTACTCATAATATTCCTATAAGCTGTTCAAAATTATTTTTGTTAAGCATTCAATTGTTAGAAATTTTAAGATTATCCGTTTCTCCTGTACCGATCTTGCATAATTGAGCAGCGTACGTTTAATAAAATATAAATTGCAGAATTAACGGTCTCATTACTTTTAATGATTATGTACAAATATATTGTTTGTTTTACCTGATATGAATTTTAAGTTGATTTTTACACTAGAATGATTTTATTTGCTGATATATTACGTTTTGTTGTATTATTTATAAATTTCGTGTTTACAAAAAGTGTTTAAACGTGTATTTGTAATTTTAGCTTTAATCATTGATATGTGTAAGGATACTGATAAAATTTTCATTAATATAAGTTCAAATGGCACCATTCACTATAGGAATCTGGTGTTCACTAAGATATTTAATACTTCTGTAAATTAAAAAGAATGGAAAAAAGAAATTTTCATCTATCCATTTTGTATTTTTGAGCTCATTTTAACTAGTTTATTCTTAATAAAATTAAAAATACTGATATAGTATTGTCATTTTTCTCTTGATTAATTCTTTGGCTACTGGTATAGTACTGCGATTTATCGCTTTTAGTTAGATTCCTAAACCTTTTCAGCGCTATTTCGCAGAAACTAATATTCCACGTTATCTTGCATCTAATATAATAAAACTAATAGTCCACGCTATCTCGCAGAAACATAATGATCCGTTAATAAAAGTCATTCATGACTTTTTTATTTTGCGAGATATTCGGGACGTACAAGGCTAAAGAACTCATAGAAACGACTTTTTAAAGGGCCACTGCTTTTGTTTTGCAACATTGGAAGGAATATAAAGGTAATGATGTAGTATACGATCTACAGTTTTTAGGTAGTTGGCTTCAGTACTATAGTTGATTGAAATTTGTAATTGCTGCCATTTTCCTAAAGTATTTGCTAAATGATAAATTGACGATTTAAATTCAAAAATGTTTGATTAGACTACCTTGAATAATCATTCGACCACTATACTTAGTACGATTATACGAAGGTTGGGGCAAAAGTCATGGCAACTATTGTTTTCTTGTAGATAAGTGAACGGATCACAAAACTTATATGTGTCGTGTAGAAGTTCTGCAGACATAGTGTGTATGCAGAACAACAGATGGCTCTGTGATAGCGAGGGCTCTGAAATCAGTCGGTGAATGTCGTGCGAGATTACCTGTGTTGAGCAGCGCGCTTACATTAAAATAGCCGTTCTTCGAGGGAGAAATGCAAAGGAATCTCACAGGGAATTAGTAGAAGCCCTTGGGAATAATGCTCTACCATATCGTACAGTGGCACGGTGGGTAGGAAAGTTTCAGCAAGGACGTGTCAACCAGTGATGAGCAACGTTCGGGACGACCGGTGAGTGTGCGGACCGACTTGGCACGTGCCGTCATCGAGCACTTCATGGATGAAGACAGACGACGATGGACGTTATTGGAGTTAGAGAGGGCAAGGGACATCGAGAAACGCACCGTCCACAGGATATTACGTAATGAGCTAGCGTCAGAATCCTTCCCCAATCAAATTGATGGTGATCGTCGCGTATGACGTCAGGGGTGTCATTGTTTGCCACTTTGTTCCTCATGGCAGAACAGTGACTGCACAGTACTACAGGGACTTCATGGTGCGACAGGTAAGACGTGGCGCTCGGGATAAACGTCCGGATCTTGTGGACAGTGAAATAATTCTGCACGTTAATGCAAGACCACATAAAGCAGAATGTGTACGGCAGCTACTCCGACTTTGGGGATGGGAAGAATTGGAGCATCCACCGTTCTCTCCTGATCTTTCGCCCTGTGACTTCCCAGGATCTCATTCCCAGGATTAAAGAACCAATACGTGGTAGGCGGTTTGCAACACGAGAGGACATTGCTGTGCGCCAGCAGATGACCTAGTTCACACATGGTGCGTCAAATGCTGAGGCGATGGTATTCAGCGCCTCCCACATCGTTGGCAGCGTGTGGTGACAGTAGCAGGGGACTACATTGAGGGTCTTTAGGCCCAGGTTTGTCATGTCAACTTTATGTGTATACTGTTATCATTCTTTTGCACGGTGAAGGCTCTATTGCCCTGTATACTACCGAAATAAATTCGTGTGTTACGATATTTCAGTGCTATTAATTGTAGTTAAGACCTTGTCCTTTCGTCTGTATATGTCACATTTTCCAACCGGACTGGTATCTTCAAGAAAAAAAAAAAGTTGCCATGACTTTTACCCCAAACTACGTATAAAGGAAGATGAGCTCACATTCATTTAAAATTTGTATTGTAAAATAAATGGATAATGTTCAAAACGAGTCCTTGGATCATTAAAGTAAAATAAAAGTTCTTTGAAAAACCGTTTTGGAGCATTTTGTTAGCAAATCTAAGTTATGCATATTCCTAAAAGCTATAGATCTCATACTACATCATTACTAATTAAATTTAATGATCCTAAAATTAAATAGGTTGTTAAATTGATAAAATACTTTTAATTCATGCATCCTTAATTATTTTCATATTTAAAAATATTATTTTAGTGGAACCCTTTAAGAAATAACTGAGTAAAAGTTATAGATCGCATACATCTTTACTATTTTTGTATATTAATATGTAAACATAATAACGAATTAAACACGGATTTCTTATGCTTGGTGAAATGGCATTTACTACTTTTACATATGTATGTATATGAAAGTAGTCCCATACGTACATTTCACATATGTATGTATGTGAAAGTAGTAATGTACTCTCGAAATGTATAATAAAATCTGTGCACTTACGAAGTAAGTCTAAAATGTGCTTTTCAAAACCACCAGAGGCTGACTGGATAAGAAGAATGGAAACAAGGCACCGAAGCAAGCTTAAATCCCAGCGAAGAGAGCGGTAAGCTGCAGGATCTCGTACGGTTGTGTTTTCCCCGTGTATTACGTGAATACAAGTTGGGTTCACTTTGAAAATGGCCCCGCCAGAGGCAAAATCGTTGATCGTTTAAGACGGTCGAATATTGTTAATCCAACTTAGTTTCGAACCGAGGCGAGTGGGATAGCTGCACTGTTAGTTTTTTTTTTTTTTTTTTTTTTTTACTTTCCCTAAGAACGTAACCTAATTACGAACCAGTTCTTCCTTGGCATCCCTCTCTCTAGGCAGATTGCTGCCGGCAATCATCAGTTGTGTTGCTTGAAGCGATGCAGAGATGAAAGTACATGATCTGGTCCCGTAGGTAGGGTGGTACATGGGAGAGGGAGTATACCTTGTCACGTGAGACAAGTCCGAGCATCTGGTTGTTTGCAGAGATAAGTATGAACATATTTATTTTGTAACAGAATACAAAAAATATAAGCATTTAATAAGTATTTTTCCATAAATGAAGTACAAACGAATTATGGCATAATAAAAACACTAAGTTGGGAAATTTTGATATCCACAAATTGAGAAGGCAGCGTAGGGTCTAAGATATGTCTTCTGTTAAGATCTCAAGATGGAAAGTGTTAAATAATTGCGTAAACTCGCATTCCTTAGCATCACGAAAAAACTTTTCATTAGCCTTATGCAAGAAGTCTTTAATTGTGAGAATCTTTAAATCTTCATGAAAAACTTTTTCACGAAGTAGTAAGCGCTGATGATCAGTTGTAGGCACTTATTTTGGACTATCTGTAGTTTATTTAAATCCGCAGGCGTGGCAGGCGAAGCATATGTCATCAGAGGCCTAACTGTTGAAATGTAAATTAAACGCTTCTTCTCGAGATCGAGTTTTGAGAAATTTTCTAGGACAGGATAAAGGCATTTCTTAATTTTGAGTGTATTTTTCGGATGTTGTCGATGTGGTTGGTCCAGGTAAGCCTGTTGTTAATAGTGACTCCTAGGTACTTAGCTTTAGACACAATGGGAACTGGTATTTTAAGAGAATAAGTTTATTCTTGATAGTAGAATTTTTCTTCCGTCTTCTAATGACCCGGAGCTGAGATTCCTGAGCATTTATCAGCACTTTTCATCTTCCACACCAGTCTTCGATATTAGGAATAAAGTCTTGAAGCTTCCAGATAGCGAAATTTATATTTGCAGACTTTACTGCCAGGGCAGTGTCGTCTGCCAGAATAGTTATGTTAATGCATTTTAGGGAAATTGGAAGCAAAAAGGATATGGATGATCTAACCAATAATACTTCCTTGCGGAATTCTGCTTAAGATGGGCCGAGGAGACGAGTAACAGTCTTTAACAAACACTTTGAAGTTGCGATTGGTGATATAGGAATAAATCAGCAGAATAATTTCTCTTTCAAAGTTAAAATCGATTAATTTGGCAATAAGAACCTCATGCCAGAAGCGGTCGAAGGCTTTCACCACGTCCTAACATGAGCATAATCACATTCTGTTTATGATGAAGTGCATCCCCAAGAATTCAGTGAGGGCAATCAGCTGCTTGGATGTAGATAGTTTCTCTCTGAAACCAAATTGCTCCTTTAGGAGAAGATGCAAATAAGGATGAATTTTCTTAATGTAAGCCGCTCAAAAACTTTACCAAGAAGTGGAAGAAGGCTGATAGGTCTGTATCCGTCTGCATTCGCATGAATTTTTGCAGGCCTTGGAATCAGAATAACTTTAACGGTTTTCCAGTGCTATGGAAAGTAAGAAAGGTGAAAGCAGGCGTTAATAGCACTAGTGATGTTGGAGATGAGGTTGTCAAGAAGACATTTGAGAGCTTTACTTGTGATCCCGTCGATACCAGGAGCTTTCTAGAGTTCTTATTAATGATATCTTTAATTTCAGCAGGAGATATTTCGAGCAGAAGGCGAGTTTAAGAAATCTCTTACTTTTAAGAGTGTATGCTTTTCAAAATCTCTGTTAACAGGCCAAGAATTCGGGGTGAACTGAGTTTCCAGATAAGTTGCAAAGACATCAGCTTTCTCCTGATTAGATATGGCTATGATATTATAAAAGTGAATAGATCGATTAACAGAATAAGAAGATTTTAAATTTTTTATGAGAATCCATAAGGAGCCATCAACAGTGCTGAGGTGAAGCATCATTTCATTCCAGAATTCTTCCTTGAAATTTTTGTCATTTTTGATTTCCTTATTGAGTCTATTAATATTTCTTTTAATATTGGGGTCCTAAGTGAGGTGAAAGGATTTTCTTGCACTATTTGGAATAACTTAACTCTTAAATAGTTCTCCCTCGAAAACATTACCCCCTCTTAACAGCTAGCACTTAACAGTTCCTGCTTTGTGTAGTAGATTAATCAAAGTTAAATCACTGTGTCCGAGTAGATTGAATTGGTATAATATTACTTTTCCTTCCAATATGATTCTCGACAAAGAATGAATTTATTACATGGGATACTTGCTGAAAATTCAAAAGCGAAATTAATCTCCTGAAAAGTCTCTAAAAATTATATTTTTACTTAAAATAACCTTAGTTTTGAATATATTCAAACGTCTTTTCAACAAGTAATGTGTTAAAAAGAGAGCAAAATTTTTCTTAATTTCGTTATATTGCAATATACTAAAAACATGGTACCTACGATCAAAGGGGGTATTCATATGCTTGTATAGCTTGCTTAAACATAAATTTTATTAATATAGTTTAATTTAAATATATTAAATCCATATTTAAATAAAGTTATAACTGAAAAATATGTCTACAGTCATTTAACTCAGCGGCACATACATAACACGTATGTAATACAATGATGTGCGAGTCTTAAGCAGAGGTTCACCAGAGGAGAATACGGTTAGCCTTTTATTTAAAAAAACTACTTTCATTCAAGTTTTTGCATTTATCAAAATTTTCTATGTTTTTTCTTAATATACTAATTCATTTAAAAGATAGTCTAAATTTAAATAAACATGTATTTTGGGAGTTTTGTAAAGGATGGGGGTAATCGTCTAGCAATGGCGAAAGAGGTTGCATGAGGTAAAAAAGATTGAGAACCGAAAGAACTTCCTCTTTATGGTTTCAATCCTATTCTCAACATATCACTTTCTTTGTTGTTTGTTGTTGTTCCTCAACTTATTAATCAGCTGCATCTTCAAAAGCATTTGCCATTTTGAAAAATCATTTCCTTTATGTGTCTGAAACTAATGGGTAAGTTCGACATTTCATCAATATATGCATCATCATCTCAGTTACAGCTTCTGGAGCCTATCTGAGGCAGAACGGAATTAATGAACGTTCAGAACGATGCCCCAGTTTAGAATTGTATGCAATTGAAATCGAAATCTGATTTGAAAACCTGAATTCGCTTTTAACAGACCGCATTACAATTCCGTTTAAGATAGTCTATAAATATCGACATAACGCATGTCTGCAACCTTAGACAACTCACCTATAGGTCATCAATGTTTATGCATCCAGACACCACTGGAAAAAGTTCACTTAAAATGGAGCCAAGGCTAAAAAGCATAATAGTTAGTACAGTATTATGCGTCGTAGCATCTTGACAAAATAAAGCACGTGACAGTAGAAAGTTGACCTACGCTTGAAAATGTCGAATATTTAAAAAATTCTGAATGAGCATTGGCAAATTTTGTCACAAGCCAAAACGGTCATCTTAGGGCATGCAATGAATGTGGCGCATGCCTAAAAACTTGAGAAAAAGAAATTATTTTTTAATTTAATAATCCCTATCCTAATAAATCCCTATCCTAAATGTACAGTTTTGCATTGAATCATATATTTTATTTAGAATCAAATATTTAAAACAAGTTGTATGTTATTGTGTCTCTCTGATTCAACTTCCGCACGCTGTCCAAATGCCAGTATCATTAATGAAATAATCTATTTTATAGGAGCAAGGCAGAAAATATTTTCCCCCGTGCAACGTGAAAGCGTACGCGAATGTTTCTCCAACTGCATGCTATCTCATATGGCATGCAACTAGAAGGAAGTGAGTCTTCGTTGTTTAGCACTAAATTTGGGATGCTTTATTACTGCATTTTTGACGTTATTATTACGCACACACGAGTTTTCTGCTTCGAAGTTCACAATGTACTGTATATTTAGTTCGCTTATTCTTATTTCTAGGTTTCTCTCCAAGTTATGTATGATAATGCATTAAATCTGTAATACTAAGGGATTTTTTTTTGTTTTGTTTTGTTTTTGTTTGTTTGAAGCATGACAGAAAGTGATCTTTAAGAGGGCATTATTCAGCCGATATTTAGGTTTTGATCGTTCTCTAATAAATAAAAGCTACTTAGAAATGATAAAACTTAAAGACATATGCAAAAATAAAATAGCACTGCAAAGCGATATAGGCATATGCAATAAATGTAGAACACAATGCTTACTCAAACTAAATAATGCAAAAAAATTAGCTAGTTAATAATTTGCAATGCTAAAGAAAAGTTTTCTTTTGCTGTTGTTGGTTGTAAATTTTGACTTGAACAATTAAGTGTATCGTCATTATCTTTTTTATAATATACAATATGCTCTGTGATGAAGACTTGATTTCAGCCGATATCCATTCGGAACTTGAGTGAAATTGTAACCTAGCCAGAGCGGAGTGGAGCTTCAAGTAAGACAGACACTATTATACAACTGAATTCTAACATTAACAGGACACACTATTAACAGAAAATATTAATGCTACATTTTATTCAACAGCTGATAAAGTTGATATTGATCTTGGACACTGTTGCGTAATTTGAAGGAAAAGGCTAGAGGGCGTTGTTGCTCGCATAGTTGAAAAAGAGAAAAGTTTCTTCATGTTGAAGGCGGCGGCTTAAGAATACGCTCTGTATATAGTGAATTAAATATTGTTAAAAATGTAAAAGTGTTAAAATTAGTAAACTCACTGAACCACCATCATCTGATTTCAAAATGCACAAATTATTTCGGAGATTTTTCAGAAATATAAAAATATAATTGAGAACCAGATATTAGAAGGAATTGTAGAGGAATGTCCGAATAATGATACAAATTTGGGATATTTTATGCCGCACCGAGCAGTGATACGACCTAGTGAAACTACTAAGGTAAGAATTGTGCACGATGCTATCTCAAGGACAGAGGACACGAATTCGTTAAATGACTACCTTGAATCGGGACCTAATCTAAATCCAAATATACTAGACATTATGTTAAATTTTCGTAAGATAGCGTTTTGTGGAGACGTTGAAAAAGCCTTTTTGATGATAGGAATTGCTGAAGTTAATAGACAATATCTAAAATTTCTTTGGTTTAATGAAAATAATGACTTTTTTAAGATTATGCAAATGTGTCGCGTAGCTTTCGGTTTAACTTTATCTCCTTTCATTTTGGCCGCCACTATAAAATATCACATTCGGAAATATAAAGATAAAATGCCGCACAGTTTCCAAATGTTGAATTCTTCTGTCTATGTCGACAACCTATATTTTGGAGCAGGAACGGTTGAAGATGCATATCGGTTATCTGTAGATGCGGTTAACATATTTAAGGATGCTGGGATGAATTTCAGAAAATTAAGAACTAATTCTAAAGCATTAAACGATTTATGGGTCTCAAATGGGATTAAGGAATCATATAACAAATTAACTAGTAAATCGAATTTCTTAGGCATGATTTGGAATTCCATTGAGGACGATATAAAGTTAAATTTAAAAAAATTAATTGACTTTTCTATTGGAAACGATTTTGCTACAAAAAGGAAACTTTTGCAAAGTATCGCCCAAGTATACGATCCATTTGGATTTATTGCACCCTTTGTTATTCGGGCAAAAATTATTATGCAAGAAATCTGGTGTTCCCGTTCTGACTGGGATGAGGTCCTTGCTGCAGAGATTAAGGACAAATTCAACATTTGACTGGATGAACTTAGTGATTTAACTGACATATCGATACAGCGAAATTTCTTTGATGACGATCCAATGAATATAAGCCTTCACCTATTTTCGGGCGCTAGTCTTAAAGCATATGGGGCTATCGCATATTTCAGATACGAGTGGTTCAGAAATTAAAACTTGCTTTATTAAAACTTCAATATACATACGCTAAATACAAGGTTGTTTTTGCGATTTTGATTCCTTTATCATGTCGAAATGAAGGGTTGCACCTTTAAGATCAATCACGCTTCCTCGTTTAGAGTTAATGGGAGCACTCGTGGCTGCTCGAATGGATAAATATTTGAAAAAAATGTTTGGTGATTTAATTGAGGATGTTTATATTTTGGAGTGATTCCGAAATCGCCATTACTTGGATTAAAGGTTCGCCAAATAATTGGAAACAATTTATCGCCAATCGTGTTACAGAAGTACAGAATATCGCTCCACTTCCTCCAGACAGAATCCAAGAGTCGCCTCCATTTGCTGTGACCGGGTTGGACTTCGCCGGTTCATTTTTTACGAAAGACAGGCAAGGTAAAGTTTACATGCTGTTGTTAACGTGTGCGGTCACTCGTGCCTTACATATAGAGATAGTAACTGATCTCAGCACTGAAAGATTTTTGCTAGCTTTCCGAAGATCTTTAGTACTCCGATAACGCCAAGACTTTTAAAGGAGCTGACAAAGAACTAAAACATATTTCAAAACTTTGAGTGACTCATCTGTGAAAGAATTATTTTCTGCTAGAGGCATAAATTGGAAATTTATTATTGAGAGGGGTCCATGGTGGAGAGGCTTTTGGGAGCGTATGAAACGAACCATAAATCTAGCTTACGAAAAATTATTGGTCGATCATCCCTTACTGTGAAAGAGCTTGAAACAGTGCTCATTGAAATCGAGGCAATGATTAATTGTAGACCAATTACCTACGTGTTTACCGATCCCAATGAACCTTCTCCACTAACACCTTCTCATTTTCCGGTTGGTAGACGATTACTATCTCTGCTTGCTACTAAAATAACATCAAATAATTTGATGGGATCAAGAAATGCAATTATTAAAGGATATAAATACCATCAAGATATTTTAAATCATTTTTGGAAGCGTTGGAGATCAGAGTATCTTTTTAATCTGAGATCTGCCAATATTTGTCCTCTACACTCTAACGCATCTCAGTTTAAAATCAACGATATTGTCTTGATTTATGACGATAAACATCCCAGAAATCTCTGGACAATAGTAAAATTTTGGAATTAATGCCAGGCAGAGATGGTAAAATAAGATTTTGCATAATTAAAACACCTGCTGGTACCTTAAAAAGGCCTATACATTTGTTCTATAATATGGAACTTAACTAATGTTTGTATTCTGCATTTTTAGGTTTGATTCTCCTGACCTCGCTGATAGGTATCATTTAATGTTTTGTAAAATATATATGCTTATAATTATGTATGCATATTTGTTATATTTAACCATTTCTCTAGGATTGATTGTCGAAATATTAATTGAATATTCTAGAATATATTATTGAAAGCTGAACTCTCCACCGATTTCAGGTGGGGAGTGTTGCGTAATTTGAAGGAAAAGGCTAGAGGGCGCTGTTGCTCGCATAGTTGAAAAAGAGAAAAGTTTCTTCATGTTGAATGCGGCGGCCTAAGAATACGCTCTGTATATAGTGAATTAAAATATTGTTAAAAATGTAAAAGTGTTAAAATTAGTAAACTCACTGAACCACCATCATCTGATTTGGAAATGCACAAATTATTTCAGACACAGAATGAACGACTGAATTTCCTTGGGAAAAGCAAAATGAATCGGTAAAGTAGCTGATGAAGTAAATCTTCTTTGTCAAAAGAGCCCATCATTTAGAGTAATTTAGAGTAATGACTGAGTTCAAAGAATAGCAGTAAAAAGATCTAATTTTGTTTTATATTCTCTCTACATTATACAGCGGTTAGCCGAGGCTGAGGCTGAATTGCAAGGTGAGGGTTTGGATCCCAAGTAAGGATTGCATATTTATGGATACTTTCTTTGATACTTTGATACTGTTGCGAAGGCCTTCCTTTGATACTTTGATACTGTTGGTAGGTTGATACTAGGCAAGAACTTTATCCCGTTATTACCCGGCACCTCAGATACCCCGACTAGGGAAAACCTCACATGTGGTTACTTGTATGTGAAGTAATTGTGTATAGTAAAATTCCAGGTCCTGACTTGAGAAATATTGTGCGAAGGGAAGCACTATGTAATGTAAGCAAAATAGATGGAACTTAATTTGATGAATACCTTATATACTTCCCCTTTTAAAGGGCCCTCACCAGGACTCGAAACGCGAACCTCTCGAATACACGCCGAGTGTGCTGACCACTACACCACGAAGGCATTCGCGTTCTCTCGCGCTTAATATCAGATCCCTCCTAGAGACATTTACGGTGTCCTTGGTGATGAGACAACTAAAAGGCTCAGCTATTCCCAGTAAATACATGAGAAATAAATACCTGGGCATTTGAAGAAAAAAAAAAGAACGTTTACCTCTTATCCTTTGTACCGCCTTGTTAATGTTAATTTACTTACCTTTAATTTATTTATATCATTTTAATTTATTTATATCATTTTAATTTATTATTTTACTCATTTTAATTTAGTTTTCGCTGTATTTTAATTTATAATTTATGTAATTATTAACTTAATTTATTAATATTTCATCTAGTTATTCATTACTTACTTCATTCTTTAACTATTATTTTATTTATTTATTTTGCTTCCATTCCCGATGGCATTCTATACAGTTCGAACACTTCTAATTTTAGAAATTAAGTCCTGAGTGTGTAATATTAGAACAAGTTTGGAATTTTCCGCATAGCAGCGATTAAAAATAGATCTTCAGTAAAATAAGCAATAGAAAATATCTGTAAAACTTTAAAAAGATGCGGTAATAAATGCAATAAAATATTAAATCGATTAATAAATTATATACGTGCCTTTAATTAACAAGAGCTGTTTTTAGAAGGCTTGATCAATCTGCTGATTTCAAAGATATATAAAACTACGTAAAATTGCTAAATTTAAAAGTAGAAAATCTAGGCATACTTTAGAATGAATATTTCTTTTTGTGCCTATAGTTATTTTATAAACTGCAGTTAGAAAATCATATGAATAGCATGTAAAGAAAATGGTGATTTCTGAGCTTATGTCAACCATAAAACACAGTAACCAAATCACGAAAAACCGATACATAAAAAGAGTGTGAAAATCCCTCCCCCAAATAGAATGTGTATCGAAAAATGTGAAGTCATTTACCTATATTGTGAGACTGTGATATGTCTAGGAATACATGCGAACATTTTGTTTCAAATGATAAATGAAATTTACAAGCTTTTTGAATGCACAGATATATCCGTCTTGTAATTCCAGTTTTCAGAAAATTTTATTATATACAGTTAATCCTAATCCACTACTACGGTACCGAAGCGTCCGGGTTCGAATCCCGGAGAAGACATGGATGTTTGTAAAAGTATAGTGTCGGTGCGGCATGGCGGTACTCTAATGAGCGGCGAGCCGGAAATCCTCTAGTGCGGATTGTCGCACTGGAGAAACCCCCACCAGCGGCCGAGCGGTAAAGTCGCTGAACACTGGTAGTTCGGTCCGAGGTTTGAATCCCGCGAACGAGCTGGCTGCATGGGCGTATTCGTGGTTTTCTCCATGTGTAACGTGTATACGAGCCAGTTTTCCTTAGAAAGTCCTCCACGAAGGCATCCCTTCCCTTAGGCAGATAGCCCTCGAGGCTTTGCCATAATTACACTCACACGCACTGGAGTAGCACCAAGGTGCCTGGGTCAGGAACCTCACCCCCTTGTCGAATAAGTAAGTCATTTCGAATGATGTCAGTAAATAACTAGCACAGGATTATAAGCTATGTACATATTTACAAGATCTTTTTTTATTTTTAATATTATATTTTATATTATGTTTTTATCATATTTTATAGTTCTAAGAACAATCTCAAGAGGAAGGAATAAAGTAAATGGTGAATTTAAGAAATTAAAGTGGGCGACGGATCAAAAAAATCAATAGACCTAAAATGCTATCTGGAAAAGCTGAGAAGGGGGAATGAGCTGGCTTTAACCTAATTCAAGAAACATTCATATCATATATGCAGGTAATAGGCATATAGTGTGAACTTCCTGGTGCCCTAGTAAAATTGAGCAAACGGAACCTTAATTAGCAACACAATTTAAGAAGTACATCACAACATAACATATTAATTACAGAATAGTTTTGTGGACTGGTGGGAATGGATAGGGGTGGGAGACCCCCAGATCCTCCCCGGGGTGCTCTTTCTCAAAAGTGGGGGAAAATAAAAGTCCAACCTCTCTTCAGACTAGGCTTGTGGCAACCATTGTTCCATGTAATAATATGGACACGACAACAACAACAATCCTAATCCTACGAATTACTTGAATTGAATGTCCTCTATTTTTCTCATGAGATTGAAAACAAAATTGTACATAAATTTATATATAATATGATAAGTGAAACCTTGAACCTTGAGACACCGATTTAGCCAATATCAGCGTTAACTGTAACAGCTTTGATCTGGTTCAAAAATGAATTAATAATCGATTAATAGTATATCTTCTATCATAGACTTTTACTACAGCAAAGTAAATTGAGACTAAGTTATTCATGAAGAAGAGTTGCGTAGACTTAGTTTCCAAAAGGAGAATGTTATCAAGTGTCGACCTACCATTTTCAGAAACCACTCTGGTGTGCTGAAAGACAGTGTTATTTTTCCAGATAACAGATCACGCGGCATTTCCAGTTTTCTCCAAGACTGGCAGCTGATTATATACTGGCAGCTGACAAATACTAGGACTCCTAGTATTCTTAGCCGGTTTGATGACAGTGATGACGACTCTTATTCCGAGCACTGAAGAAAATTTGTTGCTGCCATTCTGAATTCTCCTAACTCTCCTGTTAAGTGTCTTAACATAAAATAAATGGTTTGGTCATACTCATTTTGATTTGTCTTTTCAATCTGAAATAGAGCTCGTATCAGCTGAAACATTGTGAAATGCTGGTTTTGAGTTGTAGGAGTTGAAACTGATGGGGTTTTTCTCTTCTCATCATTTTACTGAATGAAATAGTTTTGAATAGTTACTTACATTAAAGACAGCGACAAAAGCTTCGCGGATTACATGTGCAGTTTCTTCAGTAGTGCTGACAACACGACCTTCTTTTTCCTATGGAGTAATCGAATGCCCGTTATACATTCTAGATACTTCTTTGCTCAACGTTGAGAAATTTATCGTCAACACATAAGATATCCAACAGTCTGTCTGACTCTGTCTACTCACCTTCCTTCCACTTTCTTTCCCTGTTTTGAAAGCCAGAAGATTAACAGTAGTAGGTTACTTTCGAAATATTCTTCGTGTTATACTTTGCTATACATGTACTTTTCTGCATTCATTATTTTACCAAGGTTTAGGGTATTTCAGTAATCTTTGTAAATATCTGGTAATAGAATATTTAAGCTGTTTCATTAAATGCTTTAACTGCTTCATCAAGCAGAATGTTACTGACCATTTCTTGGACAAGGATAGTCATATATGAAAAGAGGTCCCAAACTGCTCTGGCAAAAATACACTCATGTCCGTAAATTAAGGATAATTCGGAGTCACGCGGAAATCGAACTCTAAAATAAAAATATCACCTGTAAAATCACTACACACATCTTCAAGAATCATATGCAAATTTCAGGAAGTAACCAGATGACACCGATGGTACGTCACAATGACGAGAGTGTAAGAGAGTGATATATAAGGAATACAGGCAAAGAAGTAAAATTGTTCGCAGGCACTTCATAAGCATTTCAGTGCAATAACCGAATAGTTATGACACAAAGGACGCATTTGAATCATTTTTTACGTGGTAGCACAGCCTCAGACCTCTCTCGTCTGCTCTCTTCAGCCACTGTAACGACAATTTCAAGGCAGACCGTGTACAGACGCTTAGGGCAGATTGGTGTATATGCTCGTAGACCTGTCAGATGCGTTCCACTTGCTGCAACTCACTGTCGTCTGCGGTTAGCCTGGAGTAGAGAGCATGCATTGTGGACACCGCAACAGTGGGCTTGTGTGATGTTTTCTGACGAGTCTAGGTTTAGCTTGCAGTTTGATTCTCGTCGGACGTTCATATGGAGAGCTCCAGGTACCCGTTACTACCAAGAAAACATCATTGAACAACACCGTTATGGTGGTGCAAGAGTGCTTGTTTGGGGTGGAATTATTTTGAGTTCCAGAACTGACCTGCATATTCAAATTGGAACCATGACAAGCCAAATCTATCGGGACGTCATTCTGGAACAACCTGTACGTTTGTTTCGGGGCGCCATGGGCGCACAATATGTGTTTATGTATGACAACGTCCGTCCTCACCCTGCAAACATCGTAAGCGAATGCCTTCAATCGGAGGATATCACCCGTATGGACTGGCCAGCATTCTCACCGGACTTGAATCCAGTAGAGCACGTATGGGACATGCTTGGCCGACGAGTTGCAGCCCGTCAACCTCCTCCTACATGTCTACCGGAACTTCGGACAGCATTGTTTTTTTGAGTGGTGTAATATTCTCCAAGGTCAGATCGATAATTTGATACTCAACATGCCTAGGCGTTGTACGGACTGCATTGCATCGTCTGGGAGACATACAATGTATTAACAATCATACCAACCACGTAATATTGGTTTTTTGTAAATAGGTGTTTTTTTTTTTTTTTTTTTAATTTGCTCCAGGGAGAAAAAATCGCTAATTTTTTTAATAATATCAAACATATAGTATCTTTTTTGGCTTTTTACCTTTTTTTTTAATAAATAAGCTTTACAAATAAGTCAAATTTGTTTTGCTTCTAACTCTTCCTTTGCCTGATTTTGCATTATCCTTAATTTATGGACATGAGTGCATAATGCTGAGGACGAGATACACCAATGGCAACCCTACTCTTAAGAAATACAGTGACTAGAAAATGGTCGTTGTTTAAACGCTCGTGCTCAATGCTAAAAGAACACTATAACCACACCACAGATTCGATGAATATATTTCAGGATTAATAGCATGGCCCGTGCACCGTTCCCAACTATAAATAAGCCTTGTCTAAGCTACAGAAATGTCAACTACACACTGCCGTACCTTTGACAATGTTTATAGTCATAACTTAGCAGACACGGCATAGTTTTGAATTTATCAAACCTACGCCATGTCTAGCCGGTGTCCACACTATGCAGTGTCATTTATATGTGAAAATCATGATTAGGTGATAAATTTGCAATAATCCTTTTACTCATTATCAAAATCTCTTTTATAACGTGTCGATATCATGCTGGTGACGTTCCTGTGGTAGTGCTAATTCTACGTCGTGTCGAATTTATGCTTTGTTGATTTTATGTACGTAAACCCACGAAGACCCCCCTCGTTTTAAGCACATGGGCTAACCAGCGGTTGAATAGTAAAGTCGTTAATTATTGGTAATTCCAACCTGGGTTCGATTCCAGGCGTTCGGGCTGGTTTGGGCTGGCTGCAGCCCTTGTGTGCTTTGCCGTATTTAAATCAAACCAAACCTTTTTAGGTACATAATCAGCATGTGCCATAATTAAATTCATGCTTGCCGTAATCCGGACACCCGGGAGGGGGCTTATAAGGACTATTCGGGTATCGACTGGAATCCGCAACTGTACAATGCAAGAACTCCCTGGTATCCTCATCTGCCACCTGCCATAATCAAATAACCCTATCTATTATTATATTAATTCTGAACCGCTTCCTTCTGTCCCTCTTTTCTTGAAAACTGGTTTCTTGAGAGCAATTACATGCATAAGAATGTCGCTGCCGAAGCGTTTGAAAAAGATTCTAGGGTATAAAGCCGTAATCACAGTAACTAGCTTAGAATATGTGAAGCGTTGAGGACATTATAGAATGCTCAAATGGCGTTGAAGACATTATAGAATGGCGAAAACAGAGGTATGAAAAGTATAGCGTCATATACAGGCGGAAAGGCACAGGGGATCTGACGAGCTAGATTTGAAGGTCTAGATTTTAAAATAAAATGGAAAATAGAAAGTGACTGAGAATTTTTTTATTCCTGCAAATATATGCACTCATTGCAGATAGAAACTTTTGGAAATACACGAAAGCGAAGCCAAGTCATTGTGTATATACACATATCGTAAATTTTTTAATTATTTAGGTGTATAGGCTAAACAATTCAGAATATGCTGTTAAAGTATTTTCTTTTTAAATGTGTCTCTTCTGCCTGTCTTCCAATCTGTAATTTATTCAGCTGTTCAGCTATTTATCCATTAATACATATCTAGGAAAATAAAAAATCTCATGAACCCTCAAAGACCCTAACGAAATAAAGCCATCTACGCCCAAAACATAGATTCGAATCGAGGTTTCAGATCACCGAATTTTTTCGCCTTTTTTTTACTTCCTTGTACGAAGTAAAAAGGAAGTATTGTAATCGCGAAAAGTTTCAGGCAGCATATTTCAAAGAAAATATCCCATTTTGACCTCTTTCAAATGCAATTTAACGATGTATTTCCGTGATATCTGTGTGTAAGGACAGAATAAAACACTCTTTTCCTCCAAAAAATTATAAATCTGCTTTAAAATGAATTCTGAAGAGAATTTTTCGTGGCGTCTGTACGAACGTATGTACGTACGTACGTGCGTACGTACGTATCTCGCATAACTCAAAAACTAGTAGCCTCAGAACGTTGAAATTTTGTATATAGGACCGCTATAACATGTAGATGTGCACCTAGTATTTTGGTTGCAATCGGCCGCGCCAAACGTATATAAATATATTTATATATATATCCACTCTGTTACCCGGCTCAGTGATCTCAGTTTCTTTACTCTTATATGTGTGTAAACTGTACATTTTTTCCTTTAAAATGATTGAATTATGTTGTTCTTATCTTCCGGTTAAGGTTTTTATGCCTTTAGTAAATCTGTATGCAATATTTTTAGAATTATCAACAATTTTAAAATTGTTTAAGTGCCGCTAAGCCTAATAATATTTTTGATGGCGGCCATTGCTCTTGTTTACATTTGAAACAGCAGGATAGCGGATTTTTTGCCAATCTAGAGAAACTTAGCTTCGCAACAACAAAGATAACGCCTTCATTTATTATTTAAATCATGCTTAATCCTTTCTGGAATTTTTCTGGAATACAGATATTTTGAGTTTTTATGTATTTTTGCCTTGTCGCGAAGTGAAAACTGAATTAATTGAATGAGAAATACTCAATCGTCTGTGAAAAACTGTTTCTTTTTTGTTTTGTTTGCTTAATTTCTTTTATACATCGTTCTAGCTTTGTTATAGTATTTGAATAGAACATGTGGCAACGATTAGATAATTCTTTAAATTATATAAATTTTGTGCATTCTGAGTTATAATATGAACGAAATATAATACTGTTAAGTGAAACTAGCGCCAGAGTTTCGCTATGGTAAACAAAGTGAATTTTAAAGAATGCATTTATTCTGTTGTGGTTGATGCGCTGTCGGCGAAGTAGGTTTAATTCAATCTAATAAGTTTAAATGAAATGCAAGAAAAAATGCGTATAATTTAATATTCCGTACAAGGAAGTCATATGGTGTACACATCAGATTTTTTTAAATCATATTAACAAGGCAGATAAGGCTAAGGCTGGTCAGACCAGCGCTATCAAATTACATTAAGGGTATCGACATTTTTTTGGCAAGTTGACACAAAGGAATCTTAAGAAGTTCAATTCAATTTACAGTAGCATGAAGAATGCACATTTTATAAAGATGCGGAACCGCTCATGAGAAGATCTAAGTGAATAATCGCCACCCCAACAATTTTATAACGGTGCCGGCACCATTATGAAATCGTCCAATCGCGGGACATGAAAGTTCTCCATTTTATGCTTTGGAGTTATGAATCTGCAATGAGTTAGCGAAAATGGGGTTGAAATGGTAAGTTTAATATGTGTACCATTAGATTATTTTTCGACTTTTTAATTTCATTTTTATTAATTTTTTAGTGTCATTAAATCATTTTTTCCAATGCGTTTACTTCTTTTTGTTGCACGAATCTTGCAATTAGGATTAATGTTCCATCCGTTTTTAAACCATCGATATCAGATGATCGATATCAGATGACAAGACAGACGACTGATGCCTCCGAAAATTTCTTGATTTCTCCATATCCTGCATACCCCCTTAAAATATATAAATTCCTGCATATCGCCTTTAAAATACGCAGATAAAATCTCCTTCACTATTTGTTTAGCCAAAAATTTTACTTTGTTTTTTTTTTTTTTTTTTTTTTTTCAGTTTTGACGTCCTAAGGACATACTTACTTTGACGTCCTAAGGACATACTTACTAGATTGCTTAATAACTATTCCAGACTTGTGAAACCCATCATTATTTAGAAAACTGTTTCTTAAAATTCTTGAATAGTTTTCCTTTTTCTCGTTTTTCATGGCGTGCTGCAAATTTTCCGCATATATTTCCAACTAAGCCACTGAATATGTTACAAACTAATAAGACCCGCAGAAATAAGAAGGAAACTGTTTTTTTACCTTCGTGGTAAAACCTGCAAAGGGATGACTGTGTTTAAAGACGTAGGAAATAAAGGCTTTTGAATCATTTTTTAAATTTTAATGCTGTTGCTGATGAATTGTGTGTTTCCATTGGAAGAAATCGAATGCTAAGTTCGGCATTCGCAAGTGTCGCCATCTAAATGCTGACTGAGGTAAAAAGAAACGGTGTTTAGAAATTACTTTTGATTATTCAAAAAATTGAGGTACACCTGAAAAAAGTATGTAATTTTATGTGCTTATTGCATAAATAAGAGCAGTGTTATTCAACAAACTGCGTTCCATCTATATACATATTTTAGAAATTTAAAAACAAATGGTATCCGCAAAAATCTTTTCTCGTAAATAATCTATACTCGTTTATCAAATGAGCTTTTTTCTTCTTCATGAAGTATTAAAAAGTAATTTCTCATATTCACATCAGTAGGTATTGCGTTAGTATTTTAGATTGTTTGCTATTTTTCCTAATTTCCTGACAGATAAAAGATGACACATGATTACAAAATACAAAGGAGGTGTTTTCCTCCATTTCTATTTACATTCTGAACGCGTTATGCGTACGAAATTAATTATATTTATAAAGAAGAATGCGCATATGTTGTATTAAAAAAAAAGGCAAAATTTTCCTGATTTGTCCTCGGATGGAGAAACCCTAAATCATTGCTTCTTCCTTCGCTTTTGATAAACATTTCATTTTACACAGGACACATTTTTTTAAATTTTATTTTCTCAGTTATTTAGTTAATTCCAACAACGCACCGAGAAGTCATATTATCTAATTTATGGACTAAAATGGAATGCCTCCACGGTGGACTCTCAAAGAGCATCTTTCCCTTTAGGCAGATAGCCCTCGATTGCTCTGTCATAATCAAATTAACGAAATCTTTTCAATCTCTCGGTCTTTGTAAAAGTATTAAAAAATTATTTATATTATGGTAGTTTCTTAAACTAAGTAAAGCTGAAATTGATCCGAAAGTTTTAAATTAAATACAAAATTTTCATGTTAATACATGATATTATTGCTATCGAAATCAGTCTAGTTCAGGTCGAAATTTATAATTCTAATAATATTTATCATAAGCTTATAGTATTTAATTACAGATCTTCAAGAATTTCAAATCGCGGGGAATCTACTAAACGGATATTTTGAAAAGAAGTTTAAAGTATTTTCCATTTATTAATCTTCAAGAATTTGAAATCGAAGGGAATCTACTAAACAGATTTTATGAAAAGATGTTTAAAATATTTTCAACTTATTAATTGTAGAAATTTTACGTCCTTTCAAGAATTCTTCGAATATTTCTAGAAACCTACTGAATTTCTGATAGCATTTTAAAATCGAATATTGCTTTCATTTAAATATCGTTACAAAGTTTTCCTCCATAAAACAAGAAACAGAAAAATGCATTCCATATAAAGACGAAGAGAATTAATAAATAAGCTTAGCATCAAAACTTCTTTGCTGATTTCTTGCAGTTTATTCGTGTTTACCTTTAAAATATGCGAATCAAAGAGGAAGGTTACCTGAATACATTAGCAACCCATCTGCTTCATTTAACAAGGTTGAAGTGGCGAGAGTGGGTTTTTCGGAGTATTAAAATTTACAACAGCGCAGCTCGTAATGTTTCACCGAGACAAAATTGCTGACAGAAAGAGATTTAGGAAACAATAATTCTAGAGTTAGTGGTTTTTTGCAAATAAGATAATCCCCGAAATTATTTAAAACTTATGCATCAGCTTAACTATACGGGCATTAAATGACACAAAGGATAAATAATTAATTCGTTCAATGAACTTATTCTCAAGCAGGATTATCACACAAGCAGGTGGATCTTCATTCAGAAATGATGAAAAATATTACCAAAAGATGAAAAAGTATTAGAGTGTTGTAAGTTAGAAAATCGACGCACTGGGGAAAGGGTGTAGCAGCAGGCTGCCTGGGTCAAAGACCCTATCCCTTGTAAAACAGATATGTTATTTCGAATACTGTTATGAGTAACTAGTATATATTTACAGATTTTTTTACAATTATATCATGTTTTTTAACCTTTTTTTAAAGTTATAAGAATAGATATAAGAGATAAATTAAAAGATAAATTTCTAAAAAGACTAAAGTGTGCGTTAAGTTTCATTAGACCTGAAGTGCTATCTGGGAAAGCCGAGAAAGGAGGAATGAGCTGGCTATAGCCTGATAAAAAAAAATCTTACATAACATACATATAAGTAATAGGCTAAATAGTGTGAGCCTCCTGGTGCACTAGTAATAATTAAACCTTAAATCTACAACACAATATTAAGAGGTACATAACAGATTGAATAAGTTTTACAATATGAATATTAATTATGGCCATATGTCGTTTACAATTACTTGGGTCATTAAATTCGTAATCGTAAATCCTTATAACTGGGTTGTTGATATTCACAAGATTCACATAAAAGGTCCGGGCGAGCCGGCAGTAAAACTACTTAGGTTGTTCTATACCGAATTCTTCATGTAACTTTTGATTTCGAACGTACCAGGGTGAATTGGTAATCTGTCTTAGGACACAATTTTATGCCTGTTGCAATTATTTCTATAGGATTTGCATGCTCAGACCGACCAGGCAAGCATAGCATAGTATGGGACGCAATACGGTTTTATAAATAAGCAACATATTGTCTATTGAAAGTACACTGTTTCGAGAAATTAAGGGGTGAAGTGTGACTTTACTAATTCGAAATATACTGAGGATAGATGTTCTGTGTGAGTACCATGATATAGTTTTACTCTGAGGATCATTCCAAGGTAAAGGACTTGCTTGATCCATGGGATGATTTCTCCATAGAGTTGCAGGTTTTGGTTGAATTTATTCTTTCTGGTAAATAGATCTGCTTGAGTCTTGTCCACATTAACTTTGATTTTCCATTTTGTCAGCCAAGTCTCGAGTATGCTTATGTAGTCTTGTAGTCATTGTATTGCTGGACTAATAAATGCACGTTGTGAGAGGATCACAGTGTCAGCATACATTGTTAGTGTTGTGCTCTGTGTGGTGGGAAGGTCGTTCACGTATACACTGACTACCAATAAGTATTTGGACACCTGTGATAGAAAAGAAAAACTAACTTTATTCAAAATCAATAGTTGGTAGAGCCTCCACGAGAGGTAATTACAGCGTGGACCCTCCGAGGCATACTTTCCACAAGTCTTTGTATGACAGCTAGTAGTATTTTCTTCCACTCGGCTTAGAGAAGACATAGAAGTACCTTCACCGATTTTGCACGTGTAGTGCACCCCTGAATTCGGCGATGCAACTCGTCCCAGAGGTTCTCGATAGGGTTCAGGTCTGGACTCTGGGCAGGCCAGTCCATTCGATGAGCTCCATTGGCACCATACCAAGCCTTGGCTAACGTCGAAACATGGCAACTGGCATTGTCGTCCTGAAAGTCACAGGGGTCCAACCCGTAAAACTGCCACAGCGTAGGAAGCACATTGTCATCCAAAATAGTGCAGTAGGCATCGAAGTTGAGCTTACCATGAATGGAGACCAAGGGTCCTAGCCCGTACCAGGAGAAACACCCCCAGACCATAATTCCACCTCCGCCGAACTTGACTGTTGGCACAATGCATGCTGGCAGGAGACGTTCTCCAGGTAGACGCCAGACCCAGACCCTGCCATCCCAACGGTAAAGGGTGAACCTTGATTCGTCACTTCAAAGAACCCGTTTCCACTCATCTACGATCCAATTTCGATGTGCTTTGCACCACATTAACCGAGCAGCGCGGTTGGACTTTGTGATCAAAGGCTTATGGGCAGCAGCACGACCATGAAAACCAAGCAGATGTGCTTCCTTACGGATGGTATTCATTGAAACAATACTCCTGGATGCCTGTTGAAACTCCTCGCGGATGAAGGCTATCGGTTGGGTGCGGTTCTTCCGAATTTCTCTGAACAGCACTCGTCGGTCTCTATCCCCCAGTTTCGTTGGTCTACCGACTCGGAGCACATTCCGACAATCACCGCTCACCTTCCACTTCTTAATCACATAGGCCACTATCGATATTGGGTACTTCAGATCTCTAGATATGACCCTTAAGGATCGGCCACATTTGTGATACCCGATAATTATACCTTTCTCGAAATTAGAGAGCTCCGAACTGCGAGGCATCTTGCATGCGACTAAAGCCGATGCTGTTTCCTACCCGATATATACCGGCGGAGTCCGTGACGTACCTTGGGACCGCAGATATCTTCATTTGCATAGGTGTCCAAATACTTATTGGTAGTCAGTGTATATTAAATAAGGTAGGTCCTAGCAGACTACCTGAGGGACCCCAGCAAGGGCTGCCCTACGTGTTGAGAGTGTATTTGAAACGCGAACGACAAAGTGTCTACCGGTTAGGTAGGATTTAACTATGTTTGTAATGTAACATGGAAAGCCCAGGGGTTGTGTAGTTTGCAGATGAGTGCATCTAGTCATACACGGTCGAAGGCCTTTGCTATATCTAAGAACAGTCCTCCTGTAACTTTCTTTTACTGTAGCCCTTCACTGATGTGATAAGTTCCACAACACGGTATAACTGATTGACGGTAAAATGTCTGCTTCGGAATCCGAAATGGGGGGGGGAATCATAATGCTATTCCGTTCCAAATGTTGATTAATCCTGGTTAGTAGTACAGAACTCCATAATTTTGCTAAGTGAGGATAGCAGACTTATCGGGCGGTATGACTCTGGTGAGCTTTCAGACGTTTTGGGTTTCAGAATTGGTGTGATTTGAGCCAATTTCCAACTTTCCGAGAAATGCTGCCATCTGAGTATGAGGTTGACAACCTTCATGAAGAAGAGTAGGATTTTAACTGAAAATCTTTTGATCATTCTGTTGCTTATGGTGTCATAAGCAGGGCTGTTGTTGTTCTGCAGCATTTTAATGTAGAAGCAGACCTCCGAAGGCATGACTAGGATAGTGTTGTCAGTGTCTGGGCTTGGCATATAGTTGTGAAAGTCAGTAATTAATTGTTCTGTAATGGGGTAGTGAATGTTGCTAGTGCGAAACTGAGATTCCAGATGCTGTGCTAAAAGTTCTATTTTCTCATTATCTGTGTAATGGATCCTTTGAAGGCCTTTAAGAGGCGGAACTTTGTGGCATTTTTTATATCTTTTGACCGCTTTCTATATAGAGTTATCATCTGTGGAGACGGATTCCAGGTAGTTAGCCCAGCCGAGTTATGAATAATAATTAGCGCGAAACTTGAGTGCATCACACAGCCTATTGAAGATAATTTTCTCCTGCCTGGATCTGGTTCTCGGAAATTGCCTCGTGGTATGTTCTCCAACTGAACTTGAAAAAAGTGGCAAAGTTTTGAATCTATGCATTTGTGAGACTTTATGCACCTTATAGCCAAGAGCTACTAGCTACTCATGTATCTCATCTTTAGGACTGTCTACGGGTAGTCCTCTGAAAACAACTTTAATAGTTTTTTTTTTTTTTTTTTTTGCCTTGCTGATTATTAAATAATGATCTATCTGTTTCTCATCTAAATATCTAGTAATTGACCTGTGATCGCTTTCTATCTTCGGGAACTTTTTCAGAAACTCGCCTTAATCTTCACTGCGAATTCAAGTTTCGTGTCATTCTTTAGTTTTTTTTAACACAGAAATTTTTCTGCAGGTTTTACCATAATATGTTGAATTCTCTGGGGCTCAATTTCAACAATGTCAGGCTCACCCTGTTCCATATTACCTTTACCATTATCATTTGCATTTAATATATTAAATTTATTGCTTACTGGAATATCTACATTACACTTAATTAACTTAGCTGGTCTGGCCGGGTTTTTCGACTGAATAAAGATATTAGTGTCAGTGATTTCAGTAGCTGATCTCCTATTCTTTTTTGATGGCCGCTTGGGCTTAACATTGACATTTCCAGAATCATCACTAACATTTGATACAGAATTAATAACATTTACACCAGAACCATTTTCAGTACTAACATCAACATTCTTACAAGCATTAGGTTTAACATTTTTAAGTTTGCTAGCCATCACATTGCTAGTAATATCAGTAAAACTTAAATTAATGCATTCAACATTGTGTGCACCAAAAAACTCACACTTTATATATCTGTAATAGTCCTTTTGCGAATTCATTCCTGATCCGATTTAACACTGGAATGCCGATCGTCGTAATGCTTGTTTTTACCTTTTCAATAATTTGTGAAACACACAGGTAGTCCTCTAATATAAATGAATCCGCATTTATTAATGCACACTGTCTCCTGAAGCTTTGTCCGCATAATGATGAATTTCGTCAGTCAGTTCTAACACGTGGTTCCAAACCGTAGATGTATCCCTTTTACCAGGAGGAGAAAATTCCTTCCCCACCATTGCCACGTGGTCGTTAATCTTTGATGAATGATTCACTATTCACATCACACAAAAAAGTCAAATTTTTTCAATTTCAAAGTAATCCTCATACGAATAAATCCAATATGATGAAGAAATAGCACAGAATAATTCGTAAGCTCCAAGTTTGAAAATGACGATGTCAGGTTAAAAAGGTCCTTAGCGAAATCTTTACAAAAATTCTGGAAAGCTGTTTCTTTAGATTTCTCTATTATGAGTTGTAGGGATTTATATTTATTTTAAGTAACAAGTTAAAATTTAATTTTAAAAACTTTCCTAAAAGCCTTCATTCCCCTAATTGTCAGTGCCAGAATATTTAAATGTTGCAGCGCGCGTGAACAAATGCAAATTTCTACTTTGCAGGAAGTATTTAAAAGCCGAGTTTCGGTAGGTTCCGTAGACAGCTACTGATGGGGGAAGGATCTGAAGCGGCTCAGATTTTTTCGGTCGTCTTAAAGGATTTCTTAAGTTTTTTTACGCTCTCGCTCAGCTCTAAGTTTACCAGTCTGCTGTTGCACTCACTCCTGCTAACTCATTTCTTTTTGTCTTTTAGCATTATGATTAAGCAGCATTTTTTTCCGCCATATACCATACACCATTCAACAGCAGAATAACAAAAATTTTAAAAACAGCATTTTTTAGAAGTCGCGATGCAGTGTTAATAAGTGTTGGCATGCATTTTTCTATTTGCTTTTTTTTTTTTTTTTTTTTTTTTTTTCAGTCTTTGCTCACTTTATCATACCAATGTACATTTTTTAGTAAGATAGCTTTCAAAACTTTTTTTGTCTTCTTATTATTGGCTTTTTGTGTGTTAAATTTGTGCATTATACTTGAAGAAATTAAATAATGAAAAATGTGCATAAATGTATGTATATTTCTCGCATTGTGATAAAACAACGGTACACAGAGCCATCGAATTTTGAATGATGTAATCCTTCTACGAATATGGGCATGTGGAAGACCAAATTTGAAATTTGGAATTCGTTTTATTATCGATTTCATATTTTGTAAAACTTTAACGAATCTTTGATTAACAAATTCAAGGATTTCAAAGCGAGCAGTAGCAACACTCTATGGGGGGAAAAAAACTTTTTATCTCAAGCGCGCGGAACTGTATATTGGAAATTCTAAAGGATATGCTCATTTTAAAATTATTTTGCGATACTGCTATTGAACTGAATTTTATGGTTTAAGTGCAAAGAACATGATATTTAGTGTAAGGTAATAAAGGTAATACACAAAACGTTAAAAAACGCCCCTTTGGACGTAATTTAAAATCTGAGCCCTTTCAGATTTTTTTAAAAATTATTTTATTATTATTATTATTATTATTATTATTATTATTATTATTATTATTATTATTATTATTATTATTATTATTATTTTAATTTGACACACATAAATAAGTTGCTAAAAAGAGACATGTGCACACTCACATGACTCGTTTTTACTTTATAATGAGTGACTGGTCAGAGTTCCCTACCCTCATTAACTTAGCTTGCGATCTGCCTGAGACTAAAGGCCCGTTTCCACTACTGCGTATGCGTTGCGGTGCGTATGCGTTTCTCCAATCAGCGAGCGAATTCACTTTGATTGACATCTGCAATCCGGTCGGTGTGCGGTGACGGATGACATACGGATGGAGTTCAACAATGTTCAACTTCTAACCGTATAGGCTCGTTTCCACTACTGCGTACGAACGCGTTGCGTCAATTGAAGACACGCCTACGGCATCCGTACAAGCGTTTCCACTGCTGCGTATGCGTAAAATATTTTCATTTTGCGCCGCTAGGTGTCACTGTAATATTTTGGCGCAAGCAGTTCGCGAGTTACGACGCTGAACATCTGAATTTTTCCCGCTTAAGCGAGTATTGTTTGCTTTGGATTTGATATGGAATTTTAGATAAGTAAGGTTATAATGCATATTATGAACATCACGAATTCCATAGAAGCTGAAATAAATTTAAAAAAAAATAATTGTGTTTCTAGAAGCCTTAAATATTATGAAATAATATATATATTATTAAAACTAAAATGTACTGTTAGTGAAAAAGTAAACAAATAAATAACATAAAATAAAAAAGTTAAAGGGATTAAAAAATAGTTGGTACTTTAAAAGTACAGAGCAACTGTAAGGAAAGGTTCACAATATTTAAGCAAAATTTGCTATGCTTGTATACCGCTGACTTCAGGGTCATAGCTGGATAATTTATTAGAAAACTCGTTTGTTTTAAAATGCACTATGGGCAGTTATATTTTATACATAATCCATAAAATATTATTTTTAATTTAAACATTTTTAATTCATATCTCTTTTTATACAAGAAGTTATAAAAATAAGATTTTTCTCTTTATATATACACACATTAGGTAAAGAAAATGGAAATATTTAATTAATTAATTTCTGCGCTTCTGCAGGAGAGGACTGAATTTAAAAGCAATTATTATAGTAATTTTTTGTTAAAAAAATGTTTAGGGCATTAATACTGTCTCATGTTAATTGGAATGAAAGTTTAGAGTCGTAAACATCCCAAAGTCTGAGCACATGCATATACATTCACATAAAAGTGAAACGAAAATATATATATATATATCTGCAGGGTTTCAAAATAAATTAAATTTAAATAATTCTCTTGCGCCATTGCTGCAAGGAATGAAATTTGAATTTAACAAACATTTTCTATTCGTAAAAATTAAATTTAAATGAAATTTAATGCAAACAAATAAAGGATTAATTACTGCTGCGAACTAATATACAATATCATTTAAATTCTGAGAGCATATGTAAATCAAGTGCAAGTATCAAAATCCATGAATAAATATATAATTCCAAAAATTTATTTATCCTATTATTCACTTATGCATTTTTATAAGTTTTTTAGGATTAAATCTATCCTATTATTCATTTATGCATTTTTATAAATTTTTTAGGATTAATAAGCTATCCTCTTATTCACTTACGAATTTTTATAATTTTTTTAGGATTAATAATCTATCCTATTATTCACTTATGCATTTTTATAATTTTTTTAGGATTAATAATCTATCCCATTATTCACTTATGCATTTTTATAAATTTTTTAAGGATTAATAAATTTTTGGAATTATATATTTATTCATGGATTTTGATACTTGCACAGCAATAATTAATCATTTCTTTGTTTGCATTAAATTTCATTTAAATTTAATTAACTTTAAATTTGCTTTTTACGAATAGAGAATGTTTGTTAAATTCAAATATATATGTACAGGATATGCTTTAAATTAGTACTATATAATTTTCAAACTTTTTTGCGGGAAAAATTTAAATAAATAAGAGCATAAATAAAACAATATATTTAATGCATATAATAATAGAAATAAATTATAAAACACAAATATAGATCAAATTGGAATAAAAAGGTAAGAAAGTTGCAGACAGGGTGCAAAAAGCGTATGGGATTCGAACTCAAGACTCCAAAAAACTGGCCGGTTGTTTATGTCGCAGATACACATAGCATATTTGTGGAGCTGTGTCCAATAATTTATTGAGGGATCTAATTATTCCGATTCCAATGAAAGCCACGACGATTAAAACGGCAAACTATTTAAGACATTTACAAACAGAAATGTAATAATATGATTGTCAGAATAAGCTACGTATAACCATGCTGATAAGAACCTTTTATATAACAGAAATGATTGTAATATGAAACTATGAATATAACTATGAAGCTTCCTTCCTCCTTGATTTCCATAAAATTAACATCTCCCTAGAACTGTCAAATTTGAAATAAGTAAATTTCGCATTCGGCAATTCTAGAGTTATATATATATATATATATATAGTTTCACATAAAAAATCCCCAACTTACGTATTTCCAATTAGCCATTCTAGGAGATTTTTTTTTTCTTTCGGAATAAAATTACTAATATACTTATTTCGAATAAGGGTGGTTTGGGGATTGTTTTTTTCTTTTGCAGATTCCATACAGCCGATATACACGCGGGTTTAGATCAAGGTCTATTCTTTATAGGATTGGGCATCGCTACAACGATAATTGAAAATCTGTTTCCAAAAAATAATAAATATATTGTAGAGAAATTAGGATTTTTTGGAAGCAAAACAGATGAAATATGAGCAACGCCTTCGCCGAGACTCGAATCACGTGCCTCTCGAATACGTGCCGAGCGTGCTGACCATTACACTACGAAGGCATGCTAAGAAGGTGGGGAAAAATACCTTATATACTGTTCCTTTTAAAGGGTGACTGGGGTTTTTAGGGTTTTAAAGGGTGACTTTTAAAGGGTGACTGGGGTTTGACTACTCGCCAAATCCTGGTGGTGAAGAATCATCATTCACCACCTTTTAGTTCGGGCGCCACTGTAGATACATTAGGAGTTTTGGGAAGCAGGAGTGGGGAAACATGAGCAACGCCTTCCCCAGGATTCGAACCACGGACCTCTCGAATACACGCCGAGCGTGCTGACCACTGCACTACGAAGGCATGCTAAGAAGGCTGGAGAAATACCTTATAATATAATGTAAAACCTATCGTAATTCTTTTAACTACGTTGTTTATTTTATAAAGTACTTTAATTTTACATATTTTGAAAAATTGCAAGTGTAAAATCCTATCTCATATGTCCCCCCATAACTTCGAACTCCCACTTCCTCTCCTGTGTTTGTACGATATTTCGAACGAGTTCGTATATTGATAATTTTTCTTTTATGATGGGCATAAATGTGAAACACGAATAAGTTTTTTTTTTGCAAAAAAGACCAAATAAGATGAGTTGAACATATTTCAGTTAATTTTATGAAAATCGTGGGAGAGTCAAGCTTCTATAGAATTGCCATAACTTGCGTGGCTTATATTCCAAGGAAATCTAATGTTTTCAGCCGCAATAGTAGTTTAGTTTTAGTATGGAGTTTTTCAATGATGTTTGGAAGTATTGACGGTAATGTTTTTTTTTTTTTTTTTTTTTTTAGTCTGAACTTAAGAAAAGAAAACCACACTCTGCTTATGGCACTTGTCGAAACAAAAAAGTTCGATAAAACTGAAATTTGTTTTCCTCTCAAGGGTCTTCGTTCCTCCTAGGCGATCAAGATTTCAGAACAGTCAGCACATCATCTACAGGATCGACAATCCAAAGGAATATGAAGAACTGAGGGAGTCAAGCAAAAGAAGGATGATATTTGTATAATATTTTTAAGGCAATTATCAAGGAGTTCAAGAAGTAGGGTTGGTTACTTTCTATAAATGTCATGTATATCAGATGAAAGCTATGGCAGGCATATCAGAAAAGAAGATAAAGTAACATTCAAGATGTAGTTAATGCGATATTTTGTCATCTGTGATCCATGTAAAGTTAAGGCGTCTCCTTTCATACCCGGTTTGAGACAAGATAACGTTTATCCTAAAAATAACTTGCAGCACTTACGTGACTCAGACGAATAATCAGCACTTAGTAATGGAAAGAATTTAGTTAATGAAAAGAAGGTCTCGGATTAAGATACAATAACACGCCGAACAAATATTAATTTAGAAGTCAAACAACAAAAATCAGCGTTATATTTTCACTAGTCCTGTGAAAATTTGAAAATATAACCCTGATTTTTGTTGTTTGACTTCTATATTAATATAAGGTCTCGGATATTCAAAAGTACATTCAACACATACCCAGACGAGCATGTAGATTTTTACAATGTGTATTAGCCAACAAGGGAAATAAAAAGCAACGAGAAGAATAGCGATAAAATTGATTAAAGTTTTAATTATTATTGGGAATATTTGTTGCCTTTTTATACTTATTGGTTTTTACTGTATGTTATTATAACAGCTTTTCATTACTTAAAGACTTGTTTACATAGCAAAATAAAATTTTGTTTTTAATGCTGTTGCATTTTTATTATTTTATTTTTTACAATAAATATATTGTACCTAATTTTCTAAACAGTATTTTTTAGAACTATATTATCTTATCGTGACATTTCCTCTTATAAACAACAGCGAATTTTGCATAACAGTGAGTGTTTTTCCTATTTTGTGCCCAATCTGGGAGGAAAAAATTCGCAAGCTGTAAAAAAGGAGATATCTGTAATTTTTTTTTAATTTTGTGTGTGTGTGTGGGGGGGGGGGGTATGAATAACTAATTCTTTATAAAATACTGAATTATATGGATCCTAGTTATATCAATGTTACATTTTTTTGTTGTTGACTTCTAACATTCTTGTGAGAAATTGTAAAGATTTTTATTGCTTCTGTAAAATTTGACTTATCACATAGTCCTTTTTATAACGGGCTCATTTATTTTTATGAAGAAATGCCTCTTTTTAAAGAAAGAATAAACGAGTTTAGAGATCCTTTTATGAAAAGTTCAGTTAACACAGCTTAAACTAAAGCCTCTATGTTATAATGTTTCAAACGCTTCTACCAGGTCAAATAAAATAACTCGAGTGAAGAAACTGTTAAGACCTTTAGTAATTAACAATAAATAATATTTGATTCTGGGTGCTATAATTATAAATGAACCAAATTTAATGTTTTCTTTCTTTTTTTTTTTATTTAGACTGTATTAGATTTAGAATTCCACTGACCAGCCAACTTCATTTTCAGTTGACATTAAGCTTACCTGAAAAATTACAACTAGAGATGTAGAATTTCAATCTGATACACAACTCGACACAACAACAACATTTACTCAAGTCCTCTTTGCATAATAGCTCATGCCTGATCCAACCTCAACTTAAAGGTATGAATTTTTTTTCCTAAAATGGTATGAAAGTTTATAACTTCATGCATGTCAGGGTATAAATTGACCTCTTCTGATATGCTCTACTCAAATGTTACCATCCCTTACCCGCCCTAGAAATTTTTGCAAAGCGAACACAAAACACATCTTGAATGAAAATCGTCCAGAAAATAGTTAACAAGTTACTAAATAAAGACCGCTGAACACCAGTAATTTGATCCGGGTTCGACTCATTGTGCTGGCTGCAGGAAGGTTTTTCACAGTTTTCTTCATGTATGACATATATACGAGCCAATTTCTCTTGAAAATCCTAGACCAGTGCATTCCTACTAGGTAAATAGCGCTCGTATGCTCTGCCTAAATACCTGTTTCTAAAAAGCCCGTAAAAGGAAACAAATGTACAAATTTGAAAGAAAATATAAATTTATGAACAATTTTATAATGTAAAATATAAATATAACTTTTTAATACGAATTCACATCTGTGCTGATTCACTGAAGAATAATCTACAGCTATTTAAAATTAGGCCAAAAAGCAACCTTAGTTTGGCGTAGATTTTGAAAACATTTCACAGGAAATTAGATATAAGTCCTTTTCAAAAGGAAACAAAATTCTGCTTTCGCCTTCGAAATCGAGTTTATTAGTTAAGTAGAGTTTTATTCTTAGAGAGAATAGAGTTAAATAGAGTTTTATACAAAATTACGACAAACTAAAGTTTCTTTTAGTCTAATTTTAAATATTGCACTGGCATGTTCTTCTTCCACTTTCAGGCTATGTCTTATTTCACAACACTTGCTCAAAGAGATAGATACCAGTTTTTATAATCTTGATGAAGTAGGATTTTTTTTATTACATAAGATTTTTTTGATTAAATAAGAAGGCTTTATCTTGATTATATAAGATGTCAATTATTTTGAGCTTTTGCAACATTCCCACATGTTGAAGTTTGTTTTGTGAAATATACCTACTCATGCAGATAAAATTTCTCTTTTCTTGAAGGTGCAAATTCTTTCATTTATTACATCAAGTGTTTGTTTTTTATTACTTTTTATTGCCAGCTTTTGATTTGTAGCCGACATTAGGATTTTTTTTCCTTTTTTGGGAGGCCGAAAAGATGAAAAATTAGCAAGGCCTTCGCCGGGAATCGAACCATGGACCTCTGGAATACCGGCCCAGTGTGCAGAACTACTACACCACGAAGGCACGCTAGGAAGGCGGGAGAAATACCTTATAGATTTTCTACAATATCCTGTATGAAAATAAATTATCTATCAGCTGGATTAAAGAGAAAATATCTAATGAGCTTTATTACAATGAAACAGAGAATGCTCTTTTCTAGGAGATCTGAGGGAACAAAGTATTTGGAGTCTTAAGATACAATAACACGCCGAGCAAATATTAATTCAGAAGTCAAACAACAAAAATCAGCGTTATATTTTCAAATTTAACGCTGATTTTTGTTGTTTGACTTCTGAATTAATATTTGGAGTCTGACAAAAAGATTGTTCACAAAAATATAATTTCGAACTAGTTTTATTGTTCAAAAATTTTTAACTAATTAGTTGTCCTCTTCTTGCTTAGTATTCATAAATTTTTTAGAGTTCTGAATTTTGTGTGAGAATATATTTTTTTATTTGGTGTATTGTTCCTGTAATCTTTTATTTTCTTCTTTTGGTTTCTGTCACCTTTAGTCAATATCAAAATTAAACGTATGCCACTGGTTGATAATTAAACTACAATAAAAAAGGATATAGTTTACATGATTCAGGAAATAAAATGGAAGAGATTAATAGATTTAAAGCAGTACCTGATAAGCTTTGTTAAATTATCTTTTAATGTTTCTAAATTTTTGGTTTTAATTGCCTCATTATTTTATTCAGTGTTTTTAAAGGGTTATAATATGTTTTTAATTTAAAAAGTTTTCTGTAGTTACCAAATCTAAAAATAATGAGGTTTATTAATTTAAAAGTAGCAAAATCATTGAATTATTTCTTAAAATGATGAATGTAGATGTAATTAACTAAATGCTGCGATCAGTCAATTTTGAATTCACTGTCTTCCTATGTGGATGTTAAGTACTTCCTTCCGAAGCTCATTTTAGGCAATAGCTTTTCAGATCAAACAAAGGAAATTAGCAACTAGTTATATTTCACAACATCCGCAAAAAAGAATGCTGAATCATCCTTTGAATACTGCTGAGAGCAAGTAAACACTTTGCCTATTCGGAAAACATAATGATTCCTGTCTTTTAAATAGCACAAAATACTTTATATTATCATCTTTATTATCCTTAAAGTTATTTCACAGAAGTCTAGATATTTAGTTTTTATCTTGTCTTCGGAAGGAAAAGAAATAGTGACTGAAAGCAATAGAAATTCCAGTTGGTTTAACAAATAAATTAGAAGCTGCGTTCCTTTTTTAAGCAGCATTGGAATGACTCCTGGATTATTATAGTAATTTAACAAAAGTCAATAAAAATTAGAATTTATTAGAAGATAATAATATAAAAATAATGAAACAAAAAATAATAAATCTGAAAGCTTTCAAATTTTATATTACGTCCAAAGGGGCGTTTTTTTAACGCTCAGTGAGTTACTTTTATTTACTAAATATCATGTTCTTCGCACTAAACCATACATTCAATTCAAGAGCAACATCACAAAATATTTAAAAAGAGCATATCTTTAGGATTTCCGATACACAGTCTCGTGCGCTGGAGATAAAAATGTTTTTTTCTCTTACAGTGTTGCCATTATACTCGCTTTGAAATCATTGAGTTTGTAGAGGTTACATTAAGTTTCTAACAGTTATTTAAAGTTTCAAGATGCTTGACGTCTATTTTCGTTTCCTATCTACTACTCTCTACCAGAATAAGTTTTTAGTATCGCTGTGTATGCAAATGATTTAGAAGTACTTAAGAAACACGTTCATCTTACTTCAATAGAGAGAGAGCTCAGGAATCCTTAGTGGCGCGTGTTTGCCGTCTGGATACTTCGTTCTTAAATCTACTACGCTCGGCCGTATTGTACTTGCATGTTGTTAATCGCAGGCTAGGTTAAATTATTAACCTAGCCGGCGATTAACAACATGCACATGGTTCCAACTACGTTAGGTATTTGTGTAGCTTCGGCTAAGTCTGTTTAGTTTAGTATTAGATTAGTTTCTTGTTTTCCTATCTTGAGTTAAAAGCCCGAGTGGAGACTTTCCTGTGAGCCCAAGAAGGGGCCATCTGTTATTATTCCTCTAAGTGAATAAAAGGGTATTTTAACTCTTCCCTAGACTTGGTTATTATACACGTGAACTCAGCGAAAAAATTACTCTGCAGTTCATTAGGTTCCCTTACGTTCTACACAGACAAAGTACCGAGGAACATTATAAGTTTGTTAATCAAAAATTCGTTAAAGTTTTAGAAAATATGAAATAGATAATAAAACAAATTCCAAATTTCAGTTTCCAGATTCCCATATTCGAGTGGAGGACTACGTTATTCAAAATTTGTTTTCTCTATGTACGGTTGTTTCTTCACAGTGCAAAAAAACATACATTCAGTCATACAGATTCTTCATTACTCAGTTTTTTTAAATATAATGCAGAGCTCTAATATTTAATGGCAAGAGTTTGAAAAGTGAAACGCCGTTTTATAGTGGACGAAGCAAAATGCTAAAACGAAATGAATAGCTCTTCTGGGCGAATTGTCCCTTTGGGCTTTAAAAAAAAGGAAAAAAAAAAGCTTCTATTCTAAAAATGTCTAAAATTCTAATTTAATCAAACATAAAAATTAACGGGATATTTTAATTAATTATTTTTAAGTCTTAGCTTATGAAAGGAACCGCGAGAAGGCTGTGAAATCAACAAGATACGAAACAAATTCATTAAAGTAAAATCAATCTATTATTTTATTGGATCTCTAAGCATTTAAAAACATAATTTTGGTTTTCTATTATAAATTATGAGCGAAAAGATTTTCAAATATCGTACTTATTTCTATAACTTTTGTTTTTTAAAATATGATTAAATCATTTAAAGCCTGATTTTTTTCTGTTCGACAAATATATTTTTTTTTAAAAAAATCTTAAAATAACAACCACAATTGTTTTAATAAAATGCGTTGTTCCGGATGCTCCTTAGTAGATGTTATTATTTCTCTTTGCACTTTCAGGAATATTATGAGACAAACACAAATGCTGAATGAAAAACGTTTCAACAGATATGAATGATAAGTGAGTTCACAGTAGTGCAACACTATTTAAATAGTTTCTAACACTTCTCATGAAAATATTATTTCTTCAATTTTGTATAATTACTTGATTATTTTATTTAATATTATTTTAGATTTAGCTGCATTTTTGGAGCTTTTTTAGGCAACATTTTAAAGTTTTATATTCTTTCGCATAAATGGAATGATTTAGAAGTTTTATGCAGCAGTTCTATGAAAAACACATTTAGCGTAATCAAGTTACTTTTAAAAGCTTATGATTAAATTTTTTTAAGTAACAAACTCTTATCAGAAATATAAAATGATATTAGTTTTCAAAATAAGGCTACTTTTTTTTCAGTGCGTTTTTCTTTTACACTGAAAGGGGGGGAGCTGGTATATCAGTCTAATAATTAGCAAATTCAAGGAATTCGTGGAAGCATACGATTGGGTGGGGAGAGAAACGGACTCCATGAGTATAAAGAAATATTCTGCAGGCAATGAACGCCATATTTACATTATCCTGCAAGACTAGACCAAAATTAATACAAGATGTTCAAGAGTATACCTGATCGAGAAAGATGCGAGTATAGCATTCACCTGTTAAAGACATCTGTAAATGTACTAGAGATTCTCTGAATTCCAGATGAACAATTTTCGTACCTCTAAGCAGCTACCACAACCTGCAGTTTCCTGTTGACAAGTGGGATGCATGGATTCATGAGATCTCAGATCCACGCTTATAGTTGATAGAAATACGACTCATTGGATTAGCTATACAATTTCATTTTTTAATGTACAGTGCCGAACCCAGGTGTACTGTATCATTTTTGTGACATGTGTTCATAAATACCACAATTGATGTTGGTTCTTAAGCCATAACTACGAAGGGAATGTAATACGAATTCTGATGCTGTATGAGGAAAGGATACATCCCCTAATGCGTGAAATGATTCTTGCTAGTCACGTTCATCCAGACTCTTTTCGCGGCCCTACTATTGTCGTAAGTTCAATATTATGCCGGAATTTTTGCAGTTACGGTACATCTTAAAATGTTCATATATGAAAATCTTGACATCGCCTCTGACTCTAAAATAGTGTGACTTATCTGATTAACTCTAATTATTAGACTATTTTAAAAGTAGTTTAAATCGTAATTGTTGTTCTCATTGCCGAAAGAAAACCTAGAAGCTTCCAGAGATATCTATCACTTTATATACGCGCTAATGAATGCAGTCAGTGAAGTCAATAGGAAGCGATATGTATTCTGCTTAAACTAGTCTATATCATTTCATGTATATTATTGTCTATACCACTTTATATATATTTAATGTATGTTATCGGTAGTGCCTACTATTCAGTAAGGAAATCAACAACCAAATTAATATTTCGATAGAGCGGATGCACTAAATGTATTGTGCACTTTAATATTGGATGAAACTTTGATGCTGTCTCTTTGAAGGTTTGTAAGTGAGTCTGTTTGTAAAGTCTATAACAAATTTTGCTTGAAAAGTATATAATAATTACTTATTTCAATATATCTCAAGAAACAAAAGCATCAAATGCAAGAATACACTAAATCTCTTTAGCAGCAAGCTCGATTTCTGAGATATTTTTCATGCTCTCGTCGCCATTCGTTTAGAGTAGAACAGGCTTAGTAATTATTTTAAGTTAATGCATATTGTAAACGTAGCCTGTTATTCAGGAAGGAAATTATCGACCAAGCTAGTTTTTTAATATTACTAACCGCTTGCTCAGCTAGCCACTTAAAATGGTAATTAGAAAAAGAGAAAAGGAAAAACGTATGATGATTTCAATGTGTTCGGCTTGTGTGATTTCATTTCAGTATTGATTTGAGCTTTCGCATCGTGATTAAAATTCGTCCTTCATAAACTGAAATGTGTTCAAAACACTTTGCATTCGGTTTAAATATCTTTTGCCTGTGCGGAACTAATATTTGAGACATAATAATAAATTGATTTAAAGCTGCGATTCTAAGAAGAAAGAACAATATTCAAAATGAAGGACCCAAACCTTCTTAAAATCTAACAGGAGAACCAAAGCTACGTAAACAATGTAGATAAAATTGGTAAATATTTTTCTCAACGCGAAAGGAATGATTATGCATCAATTCGTCTCCCCATGTCAGTTAAGTAGTCTTATAGTGATGCTATTGTTGATGCTTGGGGAAGACCAGAATTTCTTTCTTCGCAACCGCAATGCACTAAGCTACAGTTTTTTGGGGAGAGGAAGGAGTTTTTGGGCCGGAAATCAAATGTACAATTTTTTCTCATTCGCTTTCATGTGAGATTCGGTACTGTGAAACTTTATTTCTAACGGTGAAATCGAATTGCCATTTTTTTTTCCTCTGGAATTATTCAAATCGAATGGCTGACAGAACTATTACACACTTCAATAACTGTGTCCAAGAAACATATACCAGTCATGACACAGGCATTAGAATTTATGCGTAAACGCAGAAGGATCATTTTGATTAGTTCATTCTGATCAGTTTAATGCTTATTATAAATGGATTTAGCTTGTGAAATTTTGTGCTTAAAAGCGTTTACAGCTTCTAATGCAAAACTGGCAGAACAAAAGCAGTATTTGATTATGCACCTTGGATTGTGAATAACTGCGTATTAATTTCCTATTAATAGTTTAGAAATATTGAGGAATAAAATACCTTTCTCTTTTGTAAATGTTCAGAAATATTTACTTTGCTATAAACCGATATAAATATTTATTAGCCCATAGGAGCGGTAACCCAGAAGGTCTCAAAAATTTCAAAACGGTATTTTGTGGCGCTTCGTTACAAATGACGAATCACTTTAAATTATTGCCACCAAACATTATCGCTTTGTGTTGCATTTAAAGAAATTAGTAATGAAGAATCTATATAAATGTATGTATGTTTCGCGCATTATGACAAAAGGCGGTACCTAGAGCCATCAAATTTTGAATAAGGTAATCCTCCACCCGAGCATGAGCACTTGGAAGCCCGAATTTCGAATTTGTTGCTAGCAATGGCAACACCGTACGGAAAAAAAAATTATCTCCAGCGAGCGAGACTGTCTACCGAAAATTCTAAAGATATGCTGTTTTTAAATATTTTGTGATATTCCTGTTGAATTCATTTTTATTGATATTTTATAAATAAAGGTAGCATACGCTGTTATCATTAAGTAACATACGTTATTAAATATTTATTCTTAAAAAAATTCCTTTGGGCGTAATATAAAATCTGCTTATTTTGGATCTGTGTTTTGCAAATGTGTTGATTTTCATTTGTTATGATATTGATCAAAAGGAAGATAGACTAGATCGATTAAATTTATATGAGTAAATTTCCTATTTCTGGAAAGGAACTTCTGCAGTGAATAGACACGAAGATAAATTCAATAGGAAATAGAAAATTATCGGTATTTCCACTTAAAGTATCCCTATAAATAAGATCTTTCCATAAATGAAATATTTAGAATGCAGTTTTTTATTCCTTGGAGTTTTGAATGAGAAAGCTTGAGATTTTAATGTAATTAGTTTTTCTATCGGCTCGGTGGCACAGTGGCTAGCGCGTCGCGCAGCAGCACCACAGGTCCGATGTCCGATCCCTGTGCTTGGCAAGATACAGCCAAAGAATATTTATCATACGCAGACGTTCATTGGTACAGCTTTGGTTAACTCAGCCTTTCAATTCCTGGACTGGGTCGATAAAATGAGTACCATGTTCGCTTGGGGACTGAACACCGGGAGTCTTCCGGCAAGCTGACCACTTGTCCAGGTTAAGATGCACAATCAACCCGGAGCCCACGGTCTAGAAAGCAGATATCTCAGGGCACTGCCGGCCGTGGTTATCTAAGGCCGCTGAGTTTTTAAGAGTTTAGTTTTCCTACTGTTTTCAATTTCAATATATGTATATTTGCTTGTTTGAGCACTTTCAGATACTGTTATCTGGTCTTAGGCGAGTATTTGGGAACTGAGGTTGTAGAATTTATTCCTGTTTAGACATGGAACTTGTCGCATTTGCCTGTCGTAATATTGAAAGTAGCATCTCCAATTCCTCCTATTATTATTTGAATTCAATAAAAATCGTTTTCCTTACTGTATGGCAGTTATTATTTTTAATGGGTTGAAGGAGAGTTAAAAGTACTTTTTGTAAGCGAAAAAACGAAAACGTATTTTTCGCAGCTTACAAGCTTTCCCTCAGCTAAAAAAAAATTCTTATTTCTTTAAAAAATGTTCTTGTGTTAAATTTTCATTCCACGAAATTTAATATTAGTTTAATTCTGATAAACATGGAATTGTATCAACACTTCTGAATTATATTTTGAAAATTATGTCTTCCAAAAACTTCTTATTTGTCACTTCTCATAACCATTTCATGTTCGTGAAATTAAATCAGTTTCCTGAAACCAACTGATTTATCTTCTTTTATAACAATGATTGTGTATTTGAATAGATAAAAGCTTATGTTCTACCATTAATTGGTAAAATGATAAACTAATTGGTAAACTGGTAAAAATTGGTAATTCTTTAATTACAAATGCTGACCATCATAATGATTTATTTATTGGAAAAGTTTTCGAGGCTAAGATTTTTCAAATATGGTAAGACATATGCAGTACGGTTGAGTTTTTTTAATCTTCATTTCCACCTTTTTGTATTTTAATTAATGACGCTAGTTTAAGAATGTCATAATCTCAGTTATCTTTGTGCTACATTTTTATCGTACTTAGTCATCATAGTTAAATATCTGTTCAGTCTCAGAGCTGAAAAACCTTCAACTGCACGTCTATCAGCTTATTTGCTCCTTCTAAAGATCGTATCATTTCCTGACTGGTTTTAAGTATTACTTTCAGTTCCTTTATCTGATCACCTGTTTGTTCAGCTGAAGCCATTTTTCGCCTGATTTTAAATATTGATTTCGATTTCAACATGTTTTAGCTTTATTATATTCATGAAATATCAAAAAGAACTCAATACTACTAGAGCTCAAAAGATAGAATTTGGTTATTCTTTAGAATGTTGAAATGTTGATCTTCTGAACCATAATACCCTGATTTCTTGATAATATTTGATTATCAGTTGACGAAATCAGACTGTGCTGAACAACAAAAACCAAAAAATAAAAAAAAAAAATAAGCTGAACCTTTAGTGCTTTGTGAAATTAAACCCTGCAAGTTAAAAAATATCTGATGGGTACACCACATAACTTCCTTGTGCGGAATATTCACTCAGAATTCATTTAAACTTATTGGATTGAATTAAATCTACTTCGACGATAGCGCATAAACCACAACAGAATAAATGCACTCTTTAAAATTCACTATATTTGTTTACCATAGCGACACTCTGGCGCTAGATTCACTTACAGCGCTATATTTCGTTCATATTATAACTCATAATCCACAAAATTTCTATCATTTCAAGAATCATCTAATCGTTACCACATGTTCCATTCAAATACGATAATAAAGCTAGAACGATGTATAAAAGAAATTAAGCAAACAAAACCAAAAAGAAACAGTTTTTCACAGACGATTTAGTATTTCTCATTCAATTGATTCAGTTGTCACTTCGTGACAAGGCAAACATACATAAAAACTCAAAATATCTATATTAAAAATTACGAAGTAAGTCTTAAACACATATTTCCTCAATAAAATTCAAAAAAAAGATTAAGCATGATTTAATTCGCAATAATAAATGAAGGCGTTTATCTTTGTTGTTGCGAAGCTTAGTCTCTCTAGATTTGCAACAAATCTGTTCTGCTGTTTCAAATGTAAACAAGCAATGGCCGTCATGGCAAAAAATATTAGGCTTAGCGGCATTTAAACAACTTTTAAATTGTTGATAATTCTAAAAATATTGCATACAGATTTACTAACATAGCATAAACACCTTAACCGGAAGATAGGAAAAGCATAATTCAATCATTTTTAAAGCAAAAAAATGCACAATTTACAAACATACTTTTGAAATTGAGATCCCTCAGCCGGGTAACAGAGGGGATATATAAATAAATATATTTATATATTTATTTATATATCCCCTCTGTTATATATATATAAATAAATATATTTATATACGTTTATATATACGGGGATATATAAATAAATATATTTATATACGTTTGGTGCGGCCGATTGCAACCAAAATACGAGGTGCACATCTACATGTTATGGCAGTCCTATATACAAAATTTCAACGTTCTGAGGCTACTCGTTTTTGAGTTATGCGAGATACGTACGTACATACGCTCGTACAGACTCCACGAAAAATTCTCTTCAGAATTCATTTTAAAGCAGTTTTATAATTTTTTTGGAGGAAAGGAGTCTTTTATTCTGTCCTTACGTACAGATGTCACAAAAACATCTTTAAATTGCATTCGATAGCGGTCAAAATTGATATTTCCGTTGAAATGTGCTGCCTGAAACTTTTCGCGAATACAATACTTCCTTTTTACTTCGTACAAGGAAGTAAAAATACGAAATATGAAATGCTGAAAATATTTATTTAGAATATCTTCAAAGCAATTTAAATATTTTCTATGCTCATGAATATACAAAGTGCATTTATCAAATAATATCCTATTATAAATGAGGGAATAAATAGATTTATTCGTCATATTTTCAGCAAGTTTACAAAATCAGCATAATAATGATGACGGAATTAAATGTTTTTAACTCAACAAAACCAGTATTCTTCATTCTAAATTGCCCAAAGAAGTAATCATTTTTGGGGGGAAATGCTTTTATGTTGTTTTGCATTTAAAAAGAATTCAGTTGCATTAGCTAACTTTGCATCATCTCTCGAAACAATAATGATCAGCAAGAAGAATAAACAGTATATAAAATTCGTGTAATATGAAGGGTAAAACTGACGAAATATTAACAGAAGATATGCTATAATAAAATAAAAATATAATAAAAATAATTTGTTGATATTTTTTATATGTGAATATTCAATGTATCAGAAATATCTTTTGACATAAAAATAGAACTACATCATCAACATAATAAAATCCACAGAGGAACTGAAATGTATATATATCTAGCAAAAACTTTGTTAAATCGTATGAAAGCGAATTAGCTGATTCAAGAAGTGATTTAAATTAATGATTCCCAAATTTTTACATGTCATACGTTGCTAAGAAAGGTTTGCTTAGCGTTCACACGCCCTACAATGATAACGTCCTTAGAAAGGGTACTATCATTACTTTTACTTATCACTGTTAAATTTTACTTTTAATACTCTTGTTAACTTTTGCTATAAAGATATTTCGTTATAACGATCATTCTGTTACAACGACCGAAGTAAAAAGTCCCCACTACCAAACAAATATTGAAAGTATATCAAATTTCACTTTTTAGAGAACTTGGTTATAATGTTTCTTTTAGCTTAGAATGCAAATAGGTATCAAATAGAAATAGGCATGCAAATAGAATAATGAGCATCGATTGCATAAGACCTTTTTTTGCTCTTCAAATAATTTCTTAGGAGAAGTCTTTTTTTAAGTAAAAGACGGAAAACATCATTGTCCAATTGCTATTATTACACATCGTTTGTGCATTACTGCTTTATTGAGCTGACATTAATAGTGTTTATATAGTATTGGGCATAATATGGATACTCTGTCATATTAGCATATTCACAATTGCGTAAAATTCGGGAAACATATATAGCTTAATATATCAGGACTTAATGTTCTGTGCATACTTTTGGCAAACATAAGGGTGCTAGTATCAATGTCCTGACTCGAACAGTGAGCTGAATGCAGCTATGTTCTTAAGAGTGCTAGAAGAATTACAACGTAAGAAGAGTGTAAAAGACCCTTTTATTGAAATCACTATTTACAGCAACTCCCAACTCGGGAGTAATAACAGAAGTAATAATAATCGCGCTTGGTTCTTGACCAATCAAGCAATTTAAAAGTAAAACTTCAGTAGACATTTAAATAGTTGCTGTCAGAGCTTAAACGCTAGATTGGCCTATTTATGGTGCGTAGCAAGCCTTTGCTAAGTACTAACGCACTTAAATTATTTCCATCAACATTTGAGGAATAGCACTAAGGTGTAAGAATTTAAATACTAACTATTCTGGCGAACGTCCACCGAACCGACGTAGTCTGAGACTAAAAGCTCTTTCACACTTGAGAAGTTCCTCACTAACCTTAAATATAAAACTTGGCTCCAACACAAATTAGCATAAAGCTGAACCGTGCGCTCATTCTGAAGGGAAGTTGAAATAAGAGTTCACAGGAAAGGGTAGCTTAAAATAAAAAGAAACTTGCTTAGTTTAACTTAAAACCTTACAGACTTCCCCCCAGAATTGGCAAAAGTTGAACTACACTGGTCCAAACGGACCTGAGTGAAACTTTGCAATTCTAAAAAAAACTAACTTAACTTCTCCTAACCTAGGCCAATCTTTTACAGAAAAATAAAATTTTCTACAATTTACAGACGAATGAACTTGACTTTACATACAACTTCATCTGTTTTGCGTTATGTCTTTCGCACACTCCTTCCAGCAACATCTGGAATGAAAATACTTTAGTAAAACATAATAACAATAAATGCTACATAACGAAGACTTGTTTTCCTCCCGTGTAACTTCACACACATAATCATTCAAGCAAAAAAAAATTTAATTTTTTTTTCCAAAGTTCCTTAACATCGCATTCTACTGGGAGAATAGTCTAGACTAAGTTGTGGTTCGATGGAATGTTGTTGGCGTTTTATGTAGAATAGAAGAATTCTTATTTCGGAGTCGAATTTTGAGTAGACTTGAGTGCTTTTGATACGGAAAAGTTTTTCTTTCAGCGATAAGTTTATTTGTTTACATTTTCTACGGGTTTTTCCAATTATTTCGAATGTATTCTGTTTCCAGAAGAATCGTTAGGGATCATGCCTAACGAACTCAAGCGTAAAACAGATAGTGACATGGACAGTGGCAGCAATAAAGAGAGGAAAACGAATGGAAACTTTTATAGCGCGGACACAACCCCTATTGACAAGGTAAAAATAGCTTTTAAAAATGGCACAAAAGAGGTCAAAATTGTTCTGAAGGCAATTGAATCTGATATCCCGATAGGTAAGTTGCTCAAAAAAGGTTCTATTTTAAACGAAATTACTAATAAAGAAGATAATATATACATCACGAGAGAGAAAAAAATCATTTCCACGAAAAGAATCAAAACAATAAAAAACGTCTGTAAAGTAAAATCCTTGGAAGGTTTAGGAGTAAAGGCCTCTATAATTGAAGATACGTACACAACTAGACATATAGTTAAAAATGTTGATACACAACTTAGTTTAGAAGACATAGCAGCTGGTCTAGAAGAAAGTGAGATTAAATTTTCATGTATTATAAGATTTACTAAGCCAAGGTCGGACGAAAAGGTGCCAATAATTCTGATTAAGGAACTTGGTTCCTGTTATCGGTCTGATATCGCTCGAATAAATTTTGCGGTAAGCAAATATATTGAAAATACCATAATATGCTACAAGTGCTTGTAATATAGGCCACAAGTCGAAACTCTGCAAAAGCAAAGCAAGATGTGCGAACTGTGGTAAAAATGATTGCAACGACCCATGTAAAAATAACACCAGTTGCTTTAGATGTGGAGGTGAACATAATGCTCTAGACAAATCTTGCCCAAAAATAAATATCAAAAAAAGGGAAGCGAACGGACAGAAGCGTGAATCTTCATCGAAAAAACTTATCCAGAATTCCAGTTATTGTTCCTGGGCAGAAGTTGTCCAGAAAGAGGAAGAACAAAACCCTACTAACCCCAATACAAATAAATATACTAAAGGCGCGGTATCGGAGAAACCAGGGGAAAATGTTTTAAGTAAGATAGTCGCAAGATTAGAAAATCTCGAAAGGAAAATTGATTCTATTTATGTAGATAATTTAAATCTTAAGGAAGTTAATAACAAACTTAAAACAGAAAATACATAACTTAGAAGCCTGTATGAAAACTCCCTCAAACAAATCCAAAAATACAAGGAGGATCTTGAAAAGACCTGTCTTGCATATGAAAATCTTCAAACAGAACATCTAAATTTGAATACTATTCAGGAGGTTACTCCTCTGATATCTTGGAATAATGGGCCAGACACGCTTCAAGAAGAGGAAATTCCTCAAATTGACGATGATACTTTCTAATTTCATGTGTTAAGTTGGAATTGTCGAAGCTTCGAGGCGAACTTGAGTTTCTTGTCTTTTGTTTCTTGGTTAAAACCTTCAGTTGTGTGTCTCCAGGAGACCTGGAGTCGGAACCCTAGGGTTCCTTTCCTCTCTGGATACAACAGTTTTATAAAAGAAAGAATTTTTCCCAGTAAAGGCGGTGGCCTTGCCATTTTTGTTTTAAAAAAATCTACCTGTTTCCAAACTTAGAGATATTGGAATTAAATCTGACATGGAAATTTTAAATATCAAAGTGCATGCTTACAGTAAAACATTTACTATAGTAAATTGCAATAGGCCTTCCGGAAGATTTAAATCAGAAGACTCAATGGTCTTGGATTCCTTTAAGGATCCTTCCACGATTTTGGTTGGCGATTTCAACGCTCGCCATAGAAATTTTGGAGATAGTATTACATCGCCTAGCGGTCAAAAGTTCATGAATTGGCTAATTGACTCTAATATGATGACTCTAAATAATAAGAAACCTACTCATATTTGTCGTGGCCAAGAAGGAGGAATCCTCGACCTTTGTATGGCAAATGTCAATATCGCGTACAAGTTGTCGTTCCAGAGACTTGATGATACGGGTCAAAGTGATCATTTCCCTGTGTATCTTAATTTTAATCATAGTTTTAAGAAGAGACCTGGAAAAATTAAAAGCTATACAAATTGGCGAGATGTCAGTATATCTGTCACGTTTGCCTGTGAGCCACGCTGGTAATATGGAGGATAAAGTTAATGCTTATACCTCTGTAATTAAAAATGCTATCAAGACACACTCCAGAGAAATCACCTACAAGGTCGAGCCAAAAAACCCATGGTTCAGTTTGGAGTGCGCCAAATTCAAACATCTTAGAGATAAGTTGAAAAGAAGGGCACTAAGATCACTTAATCCTAACGACTGGGTGGAGTATAAGGGTGCAAACGCTAAATACAAAAGAGAGCTAATAAAAGCTAAACGAAAGTACTGGGCAAAGATTTCCTATGAAACATATTCTTGCAAGCAAGTCTTTAGAAATGTAAAAAACCTTAAAAAATATCTATTGGTCTCTCCCTTGGAAGTTAATTTCGTGATCACTCACTCCAACGCAGATGTATTAGACAAGGCTTGTAAGGATCTTAAGTTTTACTAACGTTTATTTTATTTTAAATCTATACTACTACTTATTTTCTACTTCCGGCCAGAATTATAATCATTAAAGTATTTATGCAAAGTTTGTCTGGCGAACGCCAAGTATTTAAGTTGTGGCTTTTTGCCAAGCGAGAGAGAGGAAGCAGTTAGTCGAAGCAGACCGCTTACCTTAGAAGTTTTACTCAGTTGCTGTTGCCTTCCAGGCCAGAGGTATAATCCTCTTGATATCTTTAAACGTATTGTAGTGTTCACAGTTCTCTGTACTACATACGGCTTCCTGTTAATATAAGGCCAATCTTCCACGTTTATTATTTTAAAATTAAATTAGAGTTTAGTTTTATTTTTATACTTTTACGTTTAGACCCCAAGTAGCGGGTCTGTGTATTCCGAAGTACGGAAGTTATTGTAAATAGAGAAAAATAAAGGGTTTTGTATACCCTTCTTGTGTATCCTGTTTACTTCCCACAGTTTTGAACATAGCTTTAGTAAGCTCTCTGTTCCGAGTCAGGTCCTTGCATGTTCCCGAAGAAGGTTAGACGGAACATTGAACCTGATAGTGGCGCCCAACGAAGAAGAATAACCATGGCCGAGTTTCAAGAAGAACCTGTGCTGCCTGCAGAAGCGGCTGAGAATCCAGAAATGCCAGCTGCCGTCCTGGAAGTATTTGGTTACATCGTCCAGACCATGCGCGCTTCGATGAAACCAGAAGCAACATTTAATGGAAACTCCCCGGTAACCAGTTTTTTGGAAAAATTTGATGACCACTTCATGCTCTACCCTGTGCACGAGTTTCAAAACGTTACCTTAGCTACCAGCGCTTTGAGAGGCCAAGCGCTTAACTGGTTCAAATGTATAGGCAGAAGTCTCTTGGGTCAAGCAGGAAGTCCCACTTATACTTACGAGAATTTCAAGACTGCCCTAGTAAAAGCCTTCCCTGTTGTAAGGGATCGTGCGAAATTAGAAACGGAACTTTAGTATATATCAACAAAGAATCGAAAACCTCTCAAGCTTTATTTTAAGAAAAATTCACGTCTTCAAACTCTTGTATGGAAACCGTCCGGATCCTGAGATAATTCAAGTGATTTTGCCGAGGTTACTGCCCCAAGTGCAAGACTTTATTGAATTAAGAAATCTGACTACACTGGAAAAGTTATTTGAGCTAGCAATCCAGTTTGAAAGTAGAAGAACGGCGGACGTTGAAAGAAGACGCAATATCAACAGCGAAACCAATTTGGTGCGCCAAGACTACAACAAACTCAAGCACACGGCTACGGAAGCAAAGCGAATCAGTGGGCAAGGAAACCCGAGCATTCAAAAACAGCTGGCGAACGTCGACAGTTCAATAGCAATCCAGAAAAAAAGTCTCAAGGCCAGGGGAAAAAGAAGGAAAGCACGGAAATGAAAAATAAGTTAAACTAAAACGGATTTCTGCTGACAAGAGGGTGCGGAAATCCGAAGGCCAAGAAAACCCCTCTTCCTTCAAGTTAAATACAGTAATGGTGAAAAATTTGACTCTTCCGAAGTTTGAAGTGTTGGTGAATAATATCCCAGCCACCGCACTCCTGGATACAGGCGCGCAGTGTTCCTGTGTGGCAGAAGATTTTTTTAGGAAGTATTTTCGGAAATACCGCATATATAATTCGGATAATACGACAGTGTTAGCGGCGCAAGGAGAACTATGTAAGTGTATAGGTAAAGTACCGCTATATGTCCGTATCAAGGACGAACAAGTAAAGGTGATGTTTTTTATAGTAAAGAATCTGGAAGCACATATAATTTTAGGAATAGATTTTCTTTCAGAAGCACAAGCAACGCTGGATTTTAATGAAGCGTCCCTTAAGCTGACAATGAAACCAGTTCGTGCAGAAAAGGCTGAACCGCCGATGTTAAATCTTGACCAGCTGCCTAATGACGAGCAAGGAAGAATCCGACAAGTGGTTAGTGAATTTGCTTCGTTATTTAGTGATATTCGAGGATTTACTCAGGTTACTAACCATAGTATTGACACCGGAGATTCAATGCCAGTTCGCCAAAAAGCATACCGGTATGATAAGAATAAAGAAAAAATTATAGAATGGCATATCACCGATATGCTACGTAAAAAGATCATAACGCCCATCTCAAGTAGTTATGCTAGCCCGGTGGTTTTATGTAAGAAAAATAATGACTATCCTTTGACGCATCCAAAAAGGTGGAGATTCGCAATCGATTACAGTAAATTAAACTCCATAACTAAATATCCGGTATATCCGTTACCTATAAGTGAAGAAATTCTAAGGAACATAACATCCACCAAATATATGACGACTTTAGACTTAACGACTGGTTATTTTCAAATAGGGGTTACGCCTGAGGACGTGCTTAAGACTGCTTTTATAACCAAGTCTGGCACTTATGCATTTTTGCGTATGCCGTTTGGCCTTTCAGGGGCCCCGGCAACATTTCAGCGATGTATGGACATTGTGTTAAAACCTGTTCTTGGAAAGTCCACATTTATCTATTTAGACGATATCATTATTACTAGTGATAATCTCGACCAACATGTACAGGATTTGTTTTCTTTATTAAATGAGGCCGGTCTAAAAGTTAATGTCGAAAAGTGCAAATTTGCAGCCCCTGAATTAAAATATTTAGGTTACAAGATATCTCAGAAAGGAATAGAGACAGACGAATCAAAAATAATTGCTGTACAAAAGTATCCGACTCCAAACACGGCGAAGAAGCTCTCTTCTTTTCTAGAACTTTGTTCATATTATAGGTCCTTTGTAAAAGATTTTGCAGCTATCGCTGAGCCATTCTTAAAATTAAAAAGGAAAAAGGCAAGATTCTCGTGGACGGCCGAAGCCAATAGTGCTTTCGAAAAATTAAAACAAGCATTAACGCAAGCCCCTGTGTTGAAATTTCCTGAAAAGGATGAGAATTTAGAAATTTCAGCGGATGCTTCGGATTATGCGGTAGGAGCGGTACTTTCGGAAATCATCAGCCCGTGGCATTTTTTAGCCGAACTTTAAATCAAATACAAAGAAACTATTCCGTGACCGAGAGAGAGGCACTTGCAGTTTTGTTAGCAGTGCAAAAGTTCCGAGTCTATTTTGGAAAGGCGCCAATAACAGTGTACTCTGATCATGCGGCGGTAACTAGATTGTACTCAGGGAAAAACTTAACCCCAAGGTTAATAAGATGGGCACTCAAGCTACAAGAATATAATCTGGTAATCAAACATACCCCCAGAAAGGAAAATATCGTAGCAGATGCCCTATCCAGAATTAAAATAGATGAAGGTAATACTGTAAAGGTGGCAATGCTCACAGCATGTACAGTAAATTCCCGAGAAACTGTAATAACAGAACTGGGGAAAGATCCTGAGTTTGGAAGCATTTATGAGTATTTAAAGGATCCTGAAAATTTTAGCCACCAAGATATTGTGGCGATAAGAAATAGGGCGGCCCATTACGAACTAATAGATGGTCTATTATTTTATACAAAAACTACGAATTCCAACAACGAATTTCGACCTGTTATCCCAGCTAGTCTTAGATTAAATATCCTGCAGGAGCTCCATGACAGTCCTTTAGCTTCTCATGCTGGTATTCGAAAAACTATCCAACGCGTACGCGAGGCAGTCTATTTTCCTGAACTGCAAAAGTTAACAAGGGCGTATGTCCAGTCCTGCCCAACATGTCAAGCAGTTAATTATATTAATTTCCGCCCGGCCGGGTTTCTAAATAGTATTAAATCCGAATTTCCAAATGAAATAATTGGCATCGATTTATTGGGCCCTTTCCCAAAAAGTCAGTTAAATAAAAGTCGCTATCTCCTTGTTATGGTTGATCATTTTAGTAAATGGACCGAAATTGTTCCCTTAAAACGAGCCTCCGCGAAATTAGTTACTGATTCTATTTTAAATAAATATATTTTAAAATACGGGGCGCCCCTAAAAGTTATATCGGATAATGGTCCTCAATTTGTAAGTAATATATTTGAAGACATGTGCCAAAAACTGGGCATACGTCATTTAAAAATGGTCCCGTATCGGCCGCAATCAAATATAGCGGAACGGGTCAATAGAAATATAGTGAAAATTATCCGTAGTTATGTTAAAAATTTTCATAAAAGCTGGGATAACTATGTCAATGAATTTGCTTTCGCCCTTAGGACCGCAAAACATGATACAACGGGCAAAACTCTTGAGTTATTTTTAGGCAGAAAGATTATAACGCCGTTAGATAAATTATTTTATGTGCAACAAAGAGCCCCAGAATTTAAAATGGGTGATATAGAAAAACTAATTAAGGAAGCAAAGAAGAATACGGAAGTAGCACAAAGAAAACAGAAGCTATTATGATTTGAAACGACGGGGAGTAACTTATAAAGTAGGGGATAAAGTTTTAAAAATTAAGCATTCACTTTCTTCAGCACCAGAAGATAAAACTGCCAAATTTTTTCCACGATTTGAAGGACCATATGTTATAGAAAAAATAACTCACGCTGTAGTAGTGTTAAAAGCCAGAAATGGTGAAACCTGCTCCGCAAACATTGATCAAATCAAACTCTACTATGATCGTAATAAAATGCAAATATTTTCAGATCTTTTGCAGGATCCGGCACGGCAGACACCGCAGGCACAAGCTCCAGAGGTGGAAAAACGACAAGTACAAGAGCAAGCCATTAAGAGGCAGGAGCAAGTGAAAAGAAAGTTTCCCCGCGGAAAAATTGAAGGTGGCAAGAAAAAGAAGCCGTTCCACCGTCCAGAAAAGAGCTAACGAACACCCCCAGAATGAAGAAGGGAGAAGGACGACGTATGCAAAGAGAGCCAGGAGAAATGACGGCAACTATAACCCGGCTCTAAAACGGAAGATCTACTCATCCGACAGGACTCTCCGCAGCAAATGTCGCCGAACTGCGGAAGGGCCATCAGCGGCGGAGGAAAAGTTACAAGGAAAATTTGAACGGCCAGCAACGAGGTCCAAGCAGGAACACGAAAGAAGTTTCCCGGTTCCGCCAAGACCAGCTGCCATCAAACGACCAAGACCACAGGCAGAAGCGAAAAAGAAGGTATTGAAGGGTGACCGAACTGGTGAAAAAAGAAAGCTTCTAGAGGAAGGCACTGAAGGGCGAGCCCGTACAAGAAGGAGGATAAATCAAACAACTATCTGCACTACCTTTAAGGACTGGGCCCAGAAAAGAATGTCCGAATATCACAAAGATAAGTAAAATTTTATGTTACTTTGCAAACTTAAGTTAATCTTTCATTCTTACTGCAAGTGGCAGATTTCAAGAAGTTTTACCTCATGCGAGGTCTACCTTTATCGCCAAAAGGGCGAGAAATGAGTTGTTACCGATTTTGGTATTATGTTTTTCAATTACTCGCGCGTAAAACTAAAGTTGATGTATAATAGCGTTGTGTAAAGACTTAAATATTGTAAAAAGTTATTGTATAAATTTTATTTAAAACATTCTAGCAGGAAAGAAGTTTAGTCTGAACGACTTTTTGAAATGTATTATTTCAATGTAGAAAGAATTGGCACTTGCTTTGAAAAGAATAGAAGTTAACAATGTACTACTAATGTATGTTTTCAAATGTGTAAAATTAACGGCATGGTGATATGTTCTTATATACAATGTGAACTGTTAGTTTAAATGTTAAGAAATACCGTGATATGGTAAAAGTGAAAGTAATGTTAAAATTTTTTATTCGTGTGACTGTAAAAAGACTAAATCGTGGTGAATATGTGTTAATGGTTGAATGATGTAGTTAGGCTCTCTGACGCTACACTTCAGAGTTAGCCACTTTCAGAATAGTACCTCAGGGTTTAGAGTTGAAATTAGGGTGTGTTACGAGGTCTTGGTATGTTGAATTCTAACACGTTAGTGTTATGATTGTAGGAGGAAGTGTTGAACACAGACATAAACACATTCGTGTTTGGTGTTCTTTTACAACACATGTCAGAGAGCACGGGAAGAGATAATTAAAATAGTCATGAATGAAATAAGAATGTTAAGAGAAATATAATTATACATGTTACTTGCCATTTCATTATGTAACATTTCATTAAACTAGTTTTCCTTCCAGATCTCTGGAAGGAACCAGATTTGAATAAAAGCTCCTGTTTAGATGCAGTGCAGATGAAGAAATTGTGTATCCTGGGAGCTGCTATTGTAAAAACAAATTTCTTTCTTTTAAATTTCTAGTTTCTAGCGAAAACTGTAAAAGATTGGCCTCGCGTTAGATTCTAGAGCTAAAAGTTTTCAACAAGGTCGTTTTAGACCTCAGTTTCAAACTAATTAACTCTGGCGGGAAGTATGTAAGGATCTTAAGTTTTACTAACGTTTATTTTATTTTAAATCTTTACTATCACTTCTTATTTTCTACTTCCGGCCAGAATTATAAGCATTAAAGTATTTTTGCAAAGGTTGTCTGGCGAACGCCAAGTATTTAAGTTGTGGCTTTTTGCCAAGCGAGAGAGAGGAAGCAGTCGAAGCAGACCGCTTACCTTAGAAGTTTTACTCAGTTGCTGTTGCCTTCCAGGCCAGAGGTTTAATCCTCTTGATAACTTTAAACGTATTGTAGTGTTCACAGTTCTCTGTACTACATACGGCTTCCTGTTAATATAAGGCCAATCTTCCCCGTTTATTATTTTAAAGTTAAATTAGAGTTTAGTTTTATTTTTATACTTTTACGTTTAGACCCCAAGTAGCGGGTCTGTGTATTCCGAAGTACGGAAGTTATTGTAAATAGAGAAAAATAAAGGGTTTTGTATACCCTTCTTGTGTATCCTGTTTACTTCCCACAGTTTTGAACATAGCTTTAGTAAGCTCTCTGTTCCGAGTCAGTCCTTGCATGTTCCCGGAGAAGGTTAGACGGAACATTGAACCTGATAGGCTGCTCAGGCGGATATTTTCGTGGAATATTACAGCGCCAATGACAATAACCAGCCGGTTCCTATCGACCTTCCTTTGGCAAATATTGAGCCAATTTCCGCCAAAGAATTAATGTACGCACTAAGGAGTAAGAAAAACTCCTCCCCGGGTCCCGATGGAATTACAAAAGTCTGAGGGTCGCCGCCAAATATACGCAGAAAACCCTTCTTGAGATGTATAATGAAAGTTTGCAATCAAGTAATATTCCAACAATCTGGAAAACTTCCTGGGTGTTTCCGATTTTAAAACCGAATAAAAACGGGAAACAGATTGCAAATTACAGGCCAATTTCTTTAACGTCTGTCATTGGGAAAACCCTTTAAAAAATAATCCTGCGCCGCTTAGAGTGGTGGGCTGACTCAGAAAAAATTTTTCCTTCAAATATTTATGGCTTCAGAAAAGGCATTTGCGTAACTGACTGTCTTAGAGACATTTATGATTCTGTCTGGTCAGCCAGAAACAAAAATCTGGAAAATTACTTAATTTGCTTAGATATCAAAGGAGCTTACGATAACGTGCAACATGAGATTTTGATTGAAAGGCTAGAAAAGATGGGCATGAACACTACCGTGGTGCGTTGGATCTACTATTTTATTACTAATCGTACTATTTCTGTAAAGTGGAGATCTATCCTATCAACAGATAAGCTCATGTCCAAGGGCCTTACACAAGGAGCCATTTTATCGCCTTTCCTCTACAATTGTTTTATGTTGGATCTTTGTAAACTGAATGATAGCAGCACCAAGCTTTTCATTTACGCTGATGATATCTACGTGCATGTTACTGCTAGGAAGGACAACCGGTATTCCTGCTTACAAGACACTCTCAAAAAGATCATTAGCTGCTCTGCTGAAAATAAGGTTGCTTTCTCCTTTGAGAAATCAACACTAATTGACTTTTCAAGAGGAAGAAAGAAACTTCTCCCATCAGAATAGGTACTCTCAGTATTGGATGGAAAGAAGAGCATAAAATACTTGGCGTTATTTTCGAACGCAACCTCGGTTGGCGTGCACACGAAGCTTATCTAGTTAAAAGATTAAATAACACTTTAAACTTGAGCAAAATCTTCTCCCACCCAACTCAAGGAATGAAAACAAAAAACTTACTAAAGATCATCCAGCAAATCATGATTCCCCAACTCATATACGGATGTGAAATCAGATGGGGAGAATATATCTCCTCCCAAAATAAGTACGATATTTACATCAATAAAGCGATTAGAAAAGCCTTAGGGGTAAGTCATTTGGCTTCCAACGACGTTATTAGGAGAATTGCAGCAATTCCACATTACAATAAGATAAAAAATGGCAAAGAATATTATCTATCATAAATAAAAAATTTCAGGGAGCCGATTATTTTTTCCCCGCCACTAGAGGCGGAAGGTTTAAGAAAGAAAGAAAGGATTTAAGAGCTGATCTTGACAGCTATGAATCTAAATGGATTTTAGATAATAACGTTGTCCGTCAAAAGAAACGGATTCCGCCTTGGATAAACTTTAGGAAATTGTGTAACATCGATTTAAAGAATCTCCACGATTTTGTCACTGATTACGATCCTTTTATTAAAAATTTGACTGCAGATGTTAAAGCAGAAAACGTATAGGGCTCAGACGGTTCCAAAAATTTGGACGGAACTGGTTTTGGAGTAACCAATCTAAAAAATACCGTTAACAGAGCCATCAAGATTGTAAGAAATGCTTCTATATACACCGCGGAAGTTTCAGCAATTTGGTACATTTTGAAATATCTAGCTAACCTTTCCGAAGCGACGATAATTTTCACTGACACTCTTGCGGCAGTGGAAGCTATTGCCTCCTTCGAAGATTCAAATAACAACATAATTGAGAATATTCGTTATGAAATTTACAAAAACATGCCAAATAGTAAGATAATTTGTTGGATACCCGGTCACAAAGGCATTGAGATCAACGAAAGGGCAGATTTTTTGGCTAAACAGGCGGTAAATTCACGCAATACTCCAATCCTCCCAATATATACATGGCAGGATATCAAAAAAGAAATTAGGGAAGACAGGGAGAGGGAAATTGAGACCACCTGGCAGAACACGAAGTATTATTGTTATTTTAAAAATGTTTTAAATGCCAAACAATTGAATATTAATTGGCCCGACTCAAGGAAAATGGAATGTAAAATCAACAAAATCCTCACTCGAAGTATCCTTACGAACTACCCTAAATTCAAGTTAAAACTTTCAAGTACTCCTTTATGCATAAATTGCAAAGTACGAGATGATTTTGAGCACAGACTGAATGAGTGTAAAAAATACATTCATCAAAGGAACTATATCGCCAAATTCTGCGATAAAGAAAACATTCAATACATCAAGACACAATAACACGCCGAATAAATACTAATTCAGAAGTCAAACAACAAAAATCAGCGTATCTGCGTAATATGAATCTCAATTATTTCTTCCTTAACCTTATCGTATCTATACGGCTTCTGCCTTACTGGTTGGGCATCCCCGGTATGGATTTCATGACTAGTGACCTGAGTGAAACCAGGTACATCACTAAATAAATTTGAGAATTCACTTACCAAAGCCTGCAGTTTTTCTTTCTCTTCTGTCGGCAAATGCTGTAGATCAAGCTCCGTGGGCCCATCGTCCTTGTTAACTGGTTGCATCGTAACTGTTAGCTTGGCTCCCTGAAAGTCGATTGCGGCTTCTGCTAATCTGAAAAAGTCCACACCAAGGATAACACATGTTTGCAGGTTTCTCACGATATAAAATAAAATTTTTACCTGCTCGTCGTTGATACGCACAAAAAGTAAGACTTTACCTAGACATTTACACTTCTCTCCTTGGGCCGCTATAACATGCGTGTCTTTTGCGCTAAAAATTCTATAACGACGGAAGTGTTTCTTAAAAAAGTTTTCAGAAATGGAGCTGTTTTGCGCACCTGTATCCAAAAGGGCTGTCGCCGGTATATTATTTATTAAAACTTCAATCTTCGGTTAAAATAAGTTAAATTTTTAACGACTACGGTGTTTAAATTAATCGCGGAAGGATTTTTCAAGACTTCGGATTTCTTCACCTTCCTTAAAGAAATCCCCCTTAGTTTAAATCTTGTTTAGCCGAATCCTTCTTAATTTGATCAGTTTCGGAGTTTTTTCCTGCTTTATGATGAAATTTCGCCGTTCGCCGGTCGTCTTAGGAGATCCATCTTTCTTTCGTGATTGCTTCGCCTTGTTCCCGTAGTTCTGTTGTTGATTCTGCTGCGGTCTTGGAGTATTCCACTGACTTCTTCGCTCAACTTGGCGACGTCTTTCGTCGTCTGCAGCTCTTCGACTTTCCAACTACACGGCGAGTTCGAATAATTTATCCGAATAAGTCGTTGGGTTCCTGATCTCGATGAAATCTTGAACTTGGGGCAGTAGTCTAGGGATTATCACTTGAATGATTTCAGGATCTGGGCGGCTTCCTGAAACAATGCTTATACAAAAACAATACAAATGCTTGAAAACTTGAATCTTTCTTAAAATAAAATTTGACAAATCTTCGATTTTTTCTTGATATCTGCTAAAACGTTCCGCTAGTCTAGTCTGACTCTATCTCGTACGACCGGAAATACTCTCACCAAAGAACTTTTAAAATTTTCGTACATATACGTGGGGCTTCCTGGTTCACCCAAAAGATTCTTTCCAATATATTTAAACCAGTTTAGCGCTTGGCCCTTCAAAGCGCTGGTAGCAAGCATGACTTTCTGAAACTCGTGGACTGGATATAAAATGAAATGTGCATCTAGTTTTTCCAGGAAATTACTTACGGTTATCCTGCCGTCGAAACTTGCCGCTGGTTTCACGTATGCCCGCATAGTTTGCACAATGTAGCCAAAACCTTCTAGGGCAGGAGGTGGTAATTCCGGGTTCTGTACAGGTACTGCTGGTACCTCAGGTTCATCTTCTTGCCTTTCAGGCCGTCCTCTTATTTTTCCTCGGGCGCTATTATCAGGACTTAATGTTCTGTGCATACTTTTGGCAAACATAAGGGTGCTGGTATCAATGTCCTGACTCGAACAGTGAGCTGAATGCAGCTATGTTCTTAAGAGTGCTAGAAGAATTACAACGTAAGAAGAGTGTAAAAGACCCTTTTATTGAAATCACTATTTACAGCAACTCCCAACCCGGGAGTGATAACAGAAGAAATAATAATCTCGCTTGGTTCTTGAACAATCAAGCAATTTAAAAGTAAAACTTCAGTAGACATTTAAATAGTTGCTGTCACAGAGCTTAAACGCTAGATTGGCCTATTTATGGTGCGTAGCAAGCCTTTGCTAAGTACTAACGCACTTAAATTACTTTCATAAACATTTGAGGAATAGCACTAAGGCGTAAGAATTTAAATACTAACTATTCTGGCGAACATCCACCGAGCCGACGTAGTCTGAGACTAAAAGCTCTCTCATACTTGAGAAGTTCCTCACTAACCTTAAATATAAAATTTGGTTCCAACACAAATTAGCATAAAGCTGAACCGTGCGCTCATTCTGAAGGGAAGTTGAAATAAGAGTTCACAGGAAAGGGTAACTTAAAATAAAAAGAAACTTGTTTAGTTTAACTTAAAACCTTACAAATAGACAATCTAAAAATAAACTCTGTTGAAAATAAGTTTCGTAAGTGATTTATCCAAAATCCTGTATCAGACACTTATCAAATAAAATGCATGACGCAACGGAAGTTAGCAGATAGAGAACTAGAAAAATCTTAGTGTTAGCAAATAATCTTAGAAAAGGAATTGCGTATTTTGATACAAAAGTCAGTTTTAAAGCAGGAAACCGTTCAACAAAAGTAAGAAACAGTTTTTATGAAAATATGGAAACTTGTCAAAGATAACTGTATGAAAGAATTCAAGGTACTAAAGTCAACGTTCGCTACAGTGCCCGCACCTTATACTGATCATTTTGCATTTCAGTTACCAGTGTGTAATGTCCAGTCGATGAGAGTATATTAATTCATTTTCATTGTAAGTATATTAATTCGTATTCAATAGAATGTGATGGGTGTTGTTATAACTAATATTAAATAGTAATATTTGAGAAAATAGTCCCACCACATTATGTCCACACCTAACAGTGGTTATTTTGTGTATTTTGTATTTCAGTTACCGGTGCGTAGTCTCCGGTCGATGACAGTATGTCAATTAATTTTCATTGTAAGGTCTGCGTGTCATAGCGCAAGCCGTTTTCGATAGAATGTGATGGGTTTTACTACAACGAACGATAAACTATAGTATTTCATAGAGGAAGAAGTTCCTTTTAGAATTTAAAAAAGAAATGCATCTTAACTTAAAAATTTACTTTTTTTAATTGCTATTCATCACTGAAAATTAATTTCTGAAATTGTCAGCTCTGTTTCACTTTTAAAGCGAAACAAAAGTTCAACTTTTGTTGAGGTCGTAGAGAACCTTTATGATTTCCATGCCAATTTGTCAAAGTTCTCCCTTTTCGAAAGGGGTAAAAATATTGACTTCTAAAAGTAAACTAAATTTTCTGCTTGATGAAAATAGGTCTAGGGGAGACCCTTAGACCCATTTTTATCAAGCGCCTAAAGTTTCTCAGTGAGTTTGACCTTTGAGTTCTAAATTACTCAAAGGTGTAATTTTGCTCAATTTAAAGTTCTTAAAAACTCGCGTGTTTCTTTTCCGTCTGTCTGTGTCTTTTATTACTGGTAATAAACAAGCAAAAAAAATCCGTATAAGTTTCGCTATTTTTTCTTGATTCGATGTGTTTTCTTTATTTAATTTTCGCTTTAACCATCATGTGTTATTCTTATTTCATGAGAAATATACAGAATGTTCTTATAGTGTTTCAGCAAAATAAGAGGAGTAATAGTTCACATCAAAACGAATAGTATATACTACAATGGAATCTAGAACCGCATGCCATTTAGATAATTAAAAAATTTGACTTAGAAGCACATTAACAAACACATTGCGTCATTTCTGAAGTATTTGATGTCCTGCCAGAGATGAAGCATATCTAGAGACTATCACTGTCAAGCATTTGCCGTTATGCCGTATGCCATGACGCAGCCATTAGCCACCTTTTTGCCAATAGAAAGAAGCAGCATCGCAAGTTGAAGCTAGTTGGATCATGAAAATTCATTATAAAGTTAGCCGAACTAAATATTGTTCTTTAAAAGCGTCATATCCTAAGTGCTTCAGATAATTACTGTGATAACATCTTCCTAAACGATTTCATGGAAGTCATTTTGGATTACATATATGAGAAACTTCAGATATGCATCTAATATGCAGTGAAGTAAGTGGAAAAGGACATAAAGCACAACGATTGTACCATGAGAGATTTCCGGTGCGTTATATGCTACACCATTCTATCTTCTCCAGTGTTTATAGAGCACTGGGTGAAACCGGCTAATTCAAAATATCTAAAAAATAAATAAATAAATAAAAAAGATAAGGAATATTAGGTAAGTATGCGGACGTTGGAATTAAAAGAGCATGTCTTGGTCAGACTTGCAACAACATCTTTCACAAGTACACTGGCAGAGGCATCCGACATTGGTGTTTCTCACAATACGTTGTGGAATGTTATACATGCCGCCCAACCTGGATTGTGATTAACGACTGATGGCCGTACTGAAGAGCCCGGAGAAGGCATGGATGCTTGTAAATGTATCGTGTCTGTGCGGCATGGGGGCACTCTAAATATGCGGAGAGCCGAAAATCCTCTCGAGAGGTTAGTGGTAGGAAAATGAGGGGTGGGAGGCTGTCGGACCCGTACTGCCCCGGAGTACTCTCCATCAGAATCGGGGGCGGAACTGAGAGAAGCCTTACTATATAATGCTCAAGGCTCTTGCCAGTGACAGGTGCAATCTTGCTCTCCTTGCCAATGTGAAATTCGTGGGCTTGTTCTGATGTTACTGTCAGACAAGTGAAATAAATCACAGGTACAGGTAAAAGTGTTGGGAGCACCAGAATTTCATTAAAGATTGCACAGGTATAGCTCCCAATCACTAACCGAATAGAGCAAGGAGGGAAGGATAGAAGAAGAATAAAGCTGACGATAGTTCTTTAGAGGAAGATTTAGAAGTATATTATTAAGAGAGGAGGACAGAAAGGGAGATCGATTATTAGAAGAAAAAGAAGAAATCTAGATAAAGGGTCATTAGAAAGGTTACTGTGTAGTGAGTAAATCAATTATTAGCCCACCGGACTAGACCAGATCTCGAAACTTTGTACCGTTTTGAAAGGAGGGAAATCTAATAAAACGAGTTTTACATTTATAAGATATTTCTCCCGCCTTCCTAGCGTGCCTTCGTGGTTGTGGATGATGACTCTCCGCACCCAGAATTTGGCGATTGGGTCCCCTAAAAATCCCAGTCGCCCTTTAAAAGGGGGAGTATATAAGGTGCATGCGCTCTTTCCACGTGCAGAATGTCCAGTTTTAAAACACAGATGATTATCGCCGTCGGCTGAAGTTTGCCGGGACATAGTTTGCTTTATAACAGAGGTTCCCACATGTTCCCATTAAGGCCCGTTTAAGAAGACTTATTATTAGTATATTATTAGTATATTAGTATATTATTAGATATTAGTATATTAGACTTATTATTAGTATATTAGTATAAGCCCTATGCTTCCTTTCGTAACTTCCTCAGCCTCTAACTGATTTCTCAGCCACTCCTATAATTGTGCAATGTATTACCTTACTTCGTATGACTTAAAATAGTATTTAAAATAGTACTTTTCTGTTATTCACCTGCCAAGCATTATCGTGGGTGTTTTAATTATAAAAAGAGTTTCTAGATACACACAAAACGATAGCTCACAGCGCATCTGTTGGATCTCGGTATGTTATGGCCTCTCGGTCACAAAAGCGAAAAGCGTGGCAAGTGCATAACGGAAAAGTATCTATAAAATTACTAGATTGTGTAATAGGCCAGAAGGATAAATCAAACAAAGACTGATTATTACGTTAGATTTTTAAAATAAACATTTGGATGACATATATTTTTAAACCAAAATATAACATTTTAATCCATATAATTATTAATTAATATTTAATAAAAATGAATTGATATTCAATAATAATATTTTGACTTCAATAATTAATATTTGGGTATGAGATTTTGGGAAAAGGAAATGAGTAAATTTGCGAACTGATGCATTCGTTGACTATTGATAAAAGCTAGGTTTATAATAAAAATCTCAACATTCTTATACAATATTATGTCACATTTATAGGGTCCTAATTTGTGAAATATTAGCTTAAAGTCCTTTAGACCCTATTAGGTAGCCAAGAGAGTTATCGCTTCGCCTGAAAATGTGCGACAAACTCTTATGAAGATTTTAAACAAATCTTTTTATTTAAATTTTATTTCAGATGATTTTTTTTTAAGTTTGACAAAAAAGAACAACTTATGCGTAAGATTAAAACTCCACCATCTGCGGGTATTAAAATTATATAAGTTACAATTTAAAGAGGGGTCGTAGCCAGTGATTAATAAAAAATTCGGTATAACTAAGCTAACTCAAACTTTAACTTCGACTAACAAACGGCTAATACAGGAATGTTAACTGGCAAAACTGGGAAATAGAATGCAAAACTGCTAGCGTCGCCGACAAACGCTTATCTCTAAAATAAATCCATCGCCTTAAATAGTTTTTAATCTCGTCTGTATCCAGGTGAGGGCCAGTAAAAAAGAAAACTGATAGTACAGATCTAAATCATAAAAATTAGTTAATTAACATAAAATAGCTTACACAGTATTTGAAGTGAATTAATATATAGCCTCGTTCATGCTAAATTAAAGACAAAAATAATTTATACGTAAAGGTGAAAGAAGAAATACAACATTTTATCTGTATATCTAAAAATTCATAAAAAATTAATAACTTTAATGAGATAATTCTTCATTATTTATGCTATTCTTCAACTCGCTTCACTGAACTCAATTTTTAAAGTCAGGATCAAATATAGAGGGCTAATTTGTTAAATGTGGAGTATAAAACTGCAAAGATAATGTTTCCTAATATATATATATAAGATAAGAATGATCTTTCCCCAAGATCACTGTTTGTATATTACTGCTATTTAGCAACAATCCTTTTAATGCCTTACCATTTATTTTTTTCATGTTTCAAGATAAATATCCTTCCAAATATCCAAATAAATTTCAGGTCTGATTTTTATCCCAGACGTGAGATTCCAACAGTAGTAAAATTTGTTACTAATTTTGGATGCATGAAAAGTATTGAGTTCAATCGGAGATAAAGTATACTGAACCCGCAATTTGTTATTTTTTTTCGAATATGCGGTGATATTTATCAAAATAAGCCCATATATGAAAACATCACTGCGATGATAAAAGAATTCTGCAGTAATCCGCTAAACTATGAGGGTTGAAAAATAAGGTCAGTGCCCGGAAGCTTTCAGTTCCGCATTTCGTAGTGGAAATTAAAGCTAGGCTTAGAATAGCAGTAGAAGATTCTTTTTTCAACGATTACACATTTTTCTTATAAATGTAAAGCAAAATATATTCATTAAAAGAGTTACGGTTTCTGTACATGTTGAAATAGTTAATTTTGATGAAAAATCGCTTTTTATAAAATTGCATTATTTGATACAGCATACTTTCAAAGTCTGAAGCGCAGTCCTTACATGTACATGCATTAATTTTAAGTGCGGCTTTCGAAGTTTGAATACGATAATTTTTCCACAAAATTATAAGACTGATATATTCCAGGGTTATAAATGAGAATATTCCAGGAACGATTCAGTGATATTCCAGTAATATACTAGAATATGTATGCAATATCTCAATGTCCTCTCTTTTTATATGCCAGTAATATTCCCGTAAATATCCTAGGGATACTGTTTAAGTGTTCTAGGACTGTTACAGAAATTTAGGCTGTAAACTGAAAGCAAATCTGTCACTTTTTCAGTATCTAAAAAATTTCTTTTCACAGAAACTATCACAACTCACTATTTATTTTGGCTCGGTATTCTTTTTAAGAATAAATGAAAGAATTTTTATCATGTAGAAGAATATTTTCAAGAAATAGCCATAAATGTTTCAGTTATATTAACTCCTAGTAGATTAGAAAAATACATTAAACTTGAATATGCTTGGAACATTCTAGGAATATTCCTCGAAAAATCAAGAAAAATTTCCTAGAGATATATCTGAAATGTTCAGGAGTATTAAGAAATGATATAAAACGAAAACTGATGACTTTTGAGGCATTCGAGTAGTGTGAAGCAAAAGTATAAAAGTTGCAAATAAGTGAACTATTTCACTGTCTTTTTTAACACTAATATAATATTATGCTTTAATTTTCTCAATTTTTTTAATTAATTTTGTGGATAAAGTACTTTTTACTTCCTCGTACGAAGTAAAGAAAGTATCGTAATCGCGAAAAATTTAGGGTAGCATATTTCAAAGAAAATATCTATTTTGACCTGTCTCGAATCCATCTGAGCGAGGTTTTTGCTGTACATATGGACAGAATATAGGACTCTTTTTTCCAGAATGTAATGCAAAGTGGATTTAAAATGGATTCAGAAGAGATTTTATATGACGCCTGTATATACATACGTACACTGCGAAGGAAAAAAAAATGTGACAGTTCTGTATCTCCCGTTCTACTGGGCCGATTGACGAAATTCTAATTGCGTTTTTCATGCGCGACGTAAGACATACATTAGATTTATATATAGCATTGTTCTAACATAGGTATTTTGACATAAAATCAGACTTTTTCTGAAATAACATACAATTTCCTTTACATATTTCGATTCTACCATTCAAAATATGCCTAAATATTAAATTTTGTAAAATTTGGTGCAAATTCCGAAAAAAGACACATCATTCCTATCTTTTTACATTATGCATGAGCGGAAAAAAAGGCACATCTTTCTCCTTTCAAATAATACTGACAAAGTGCCTAAACCAGATATGCAACAAATATGCCAAATTTCAAAACGTCCCAATATATAAATTCACGTACATCTTAGAAAATTTTGAATAAAAAATTTTAATTTGTTGCATGTATGCTTAGAAATACATCTTTAAGATGATGGTAAAAATTTTATAGATTGTAATTTAAAATATTTTTCGAAAAATTTATAAAAATTATTTAAAAATACAAATTTTAAAAATCTGATGTGTACACCACACGACTTCCTTGTACGGAATATTAAATTATACACATTTTTTCTTGCATTTCATTTAAACTTATTGGATTGAATTAAATCTACTTCGCCGACACCGCATAAACCACAATACAATAAATGCATTCTTTAAAATTCACTCTAGTATGTGTTTACCATAGCGACACTCTGGCGCTAATTCCACTTAACAGTATTATATTTCATTCATATTATAACTCATAATCCACAAAATTTACATCATTTAAAGAATAGAATTATCTAATCGTTGCCACATGTTCTATTCAAATACTATAATAAAGCTAGAATGATGTATAAAAGAAATTAAGCAAACAAAACAAAAAGAAACAGTTTTTCACAGACGATTGAGTATTTCTCATTCAATTAATTCAGTTCTCACTTCGCGAGAAGGCAAAAATACATAAAAACTCAAAATATCTATATTAAAAATTACGAAGTAAATCTTGAGCACTTATTCCTTGAAAAAATTCCAGAAAGGATTAAGCATGATTTAATTGGCATTAATAAAGGAAGGCGTTATCTTTATTGTTGCAAAGCTAAGTTTCTCTAGATTGGCAACCAATCCACTAGTTTGCTGTTTCAAATGTAAACAATCAATGGCCGCCATGAAAATAGAGGCTTAGCGGCACTTAAACAACTTTAAAATTGTTGATAATTCTAAAAATATTGCATACAGATTTACTAAAGGCATAAGAACCTTAACCGGAAGATAAAAACAACATAATTCAATAATTTTTAAGGCATAAATGTACAATTTACAAACATATAAGAGTAAAGAAACTGAGATCACTGAGCTGTGTAACAGAGTAGATATATATATAAATATATTTATATACGATTGCAACCAAAAGTACGAGGTGCACATCTACATGTTATAGCGGTCCTATATACAAAATTTCAACGTTCTGAGGCTACTCGTTTTTGAGTTACGCGAGATACGCACGTACGTACATACGTTCGTACAGACGCCACGAAAAATTCTCTTCAGAATTAATTTTAAAGCAGTTTTATAATTTTTTTGGAGGAAACGAGTCTTTTATTCTGTTCTTACGTACAGATATCACGCAAAAACATCGTTAAATTGCATTCGATAGCGGTCAGAATGGATACTTTCGTTGAAATATGCTGCCTGAAACTTTTCGCGATTACAATACTTCCTTTTTACTTCGTACAAGGTAGTAAAAATAAATCATAAAAAAATGGGCGAATTTTATTTGGAATGAACCGAAATTTCGAAATCTGAAAGGAAGAATTAAATAAGTTTAATTAAAAAAAAAGATATTAATAAATATATACCAAACTCAATTAACATTGAGAAGCTAAAATTTTGAGAGCTAATTTTTGAAAAACTACTCGAGCGATTTTTACAAAACTTGGCAGTTTGGCATAATTTGAGTCGTAGAATTGAAATATGAAAAAAAAAAAAAAAAATTATGACATATCGAAAAAAGTCCGATTTTGTGTCAAAATACCTATGCTAGAACAATGCTATATATAAATCTAATACATATACTAAGTCGCGCTTTCGAGACATGAAAAACTTAAGTTGAATTTCATGAATGGGCCCAGTAGAACGGGAGATATAGAACTGTCTCATTTCCCCTCCCGCAGTGTACGTATCTTGCATAACCGAAAACGAGTAGCCTCAGAATGTTGAAATTTTTTATATGGGACTGTTATAACATGTAGTTGTGCACCTCCCTTTTTGATTGCAATCGGCCCAACCAAAAGTAGATATATATACGGTTACCCGGCTCGGTGAGATAAGTTTTTTTATTGTTATACGTTGGTTTAATTGGGCATTTTTTGCTTTAAATCTGATTGAATTGTCTTGTTCTTATGCTGAGGATAAGTTTTTTATGCCTTTAGTTAATGTGCATGCAATATTTGTAGAATTATCAACAATTTAAAAGCTGTTTTAGTGATCATAAGCCTAACCACACCACTATTTATTTACATTTGAAATTCTTAATAGATAACTTTAATTCAGCACCAACTTTATAAGGTATTTCTCCCGCCTTCTTAGCAAGCCTTCGTGGTGTGGTGGCCTGCACGCTTCGTGGTGAGGTGGTCTGCACGCACATATTCCAGAGGTCCGTGGTTCAATTTCCGGCGAAAGCGTTGCTCATTTTTCACGTCTCCTGCTTCTAAAAAATACCTAATGACTCTACAACTTCAGTGTCTTTTTGCCGACTGAGATCAAAAGTAAACTTTCAATTTTGTGCAAAGAAAAATCTGTATTCTTGCCCGCTGGTCGAATTGCTTATTTTTGTGTAGAAACTTTAATTTTAATTTCAAACATTATTTTTTAACTGTATTTGGTGTTTTCTGTCTTTTGCAAATTTCAATGAAGATGCTTTAAATGTTTATGTATTTACGCATTGCCGCGAAGTAAGAATTGAATTAAACGAATAAGAAATATATCTGTAATGAAATTCGAGGAAATAAATTTAAATAAAATGCAGCAAAAATGTGTATAATTTAATAGGCCGTACAAGGAATTCATATGGTGTTCACATCAGATATTTTTCTTAATAATATAGTTAATAATATTGTTGCGCCTGCGCGCGCATTTCATTACTAGCGTCGGCGCATGCGCCTTGAGTTCTTGGAGTTTGTGACATGAGATTGTGAGCTAAGAGCGTGTGAGAGAATTCGTGGCTTCGAGTGGCCATGAACGATGTAAATTAATGAGAATAAAAGTGAGATATAATACAGTCCATTGTTCCTGAGTTTATTGAATTATAGTGTTGTGCCTGTGCAAAACATCGTGGTCCGTAATGGGCCAGAGATCTATGGATTATGAGTTATTTACAAGTAACAAGTAAGTCAGCAGTTTCGATTTTAGAATAAAGTGCCATTTTGTTATTTTGAGATACTGTGTAAGAGTTTTGAGATACTGTGTAAGAGTTTTGAGAAAATTTATAGTATTTATATACTGTGTTTAAGTAATTGAGAAGAATTACTTATTATCTTGTGTTATTTCATTAAGAGTACAATGTTGATAAAAGGTGCACTTAAAGAGGATTTAAAGCTATTAGCTTTAGAACTGAATATAGAATTAAGTGAAAAGATAACTGTTACAGATTTAAATTTAGCGATTAAAAGTAGTGAAGCTTTTAAATCCGATCCAAATTCGGTAATAGAGTTGGGTAATTCCATAGTAGAGCATCGTAAATCTGAAGAAGCTAAAGTATTACAGTTAGAACAAATTAAATTAGAGAGATGTAAAACAGAACTGGAAATTGCTCGATTGCGAGCTCAAACCAAAAGTGTTAATAACGATCAAAATGAAACTAAAGGAGAAAGTTCCGATTCCTTAGATTCTCTTATTAAAAGTATAAGAACACTAACATTGAAGGTTCCGAGTAAACCTGAAAACTGGAGTTATTTTTTCTTGTCTTTAGAAAGAGCTTTCGCGACAAAAAATGTGCCTGAGAAATCTAAAGCGGAAATATTGTTAAACTTGTTAGGGGAACGGGCTTCGAACATTATCGTGTATATTAGAGATGAGGAGCTGACTATGAAAAAGTAAAAGCCATTATTCTTAAAGAATTCGAACCTACACCACAAATTTTTTTAGAAAATTTTAAAAAGGCTCAACGCCTAAATGAGTCCCATGTGCAGTTCGTGTCGCGATTAACCACAAATTTCGAATATTACTTAAAATTGAGGAACTTTTCTGAATTTGAAACTCTGAAGCAGTTAATAATATCAAACAAATTGTTTGAGACATTAGATCGAGAAACGTCAGCCCCATAAGGCAAGCTGAAAGTTGGTTTCCGCCTCAAGAAATGGCTAAGAAAGCAGATTTATTTTTCACATCTCGCGGAAAGTCCCTTGCCGCAAGAGTGGACAGTTTTAAAAAAATCTCGCAATAATTACAAAACGTCGAAAAATGTTTCAAAGGTATTCCTTGCCGATGTAAAAGGTTTAAAGTGTGTTCTTTGTGAGGAAAATCATTTTTTGGCAAAATGCCTAAATTTCTTGAAACAACCGGTGAATGATCGGGTTGAAATCATCAAAAGTCATAAATTATGCTTTAATTGCCTAGCATTAAACCATTCTGTCAAAAACTGCATATCAAAGTTTTCGTGTTCCGTTTGTGGGAAAAGACACCACGTGACACTGCATTTTCCAGTAGAAAATAAATCATCGAAAGAGAAGGAAAAAAATAAAAACGAAACAGCGAGTAGTTCCAGTGTGCTTTCCCCCCTAGTGCCAGACTTTCTGCCTAACAGTGGTAATACTCTGCTTACAGCGACTAGTGTAAACAGATAAAAAAAAAGTGTTCTTCTGAGCACGGCTATTTGCTTTATTAGCCCCTTCGCACCGACTGTCACGTCTTCGTGCCAGCAACGAACACACTCACCTACCGGCCAGCACGCAGGCGTGCCAGAGCATTTTCCCGTTTACTACCGACTGTCACGTATTTGTGCCAGTGTCCTACAACGTTTTAGAAACTATAATTTCTGCCACAAGATGGCACTGTATGTCCATATGGTTTCAGATACATGTACATTAGCCCTTCTACTCGAAATGAGAGAAGCATGACTCACATACACGTGTTTTTGATTATATAAACAAACGGGGAACTAAATGTTTCCGAATGGCGTGATTTATGACGTCTCTTTAAATCGCACTTTATTCGCACGTGGTAGTTGTTTATTGTAAGTAGAAGTTTTATATGCGCTAAAGCGTTGAGTATTTCGGTTTGCAGTTCAGTTTTTAGAAAATAATTAGATCTTCTTAGACGTGAATTCTTTCTGTTTTTACCGTTGCAATGTCGAAGCGTCGAAAATGTTTAACAGAGCATGAGATAGCAGAAATGATGCAAAATATTTGGTACTATTCGGTTTCGAGGGCCGTAAAAAATCGCCAAGCTATTGTTGATGCCAGTGCTGCCAAAAATAATTGCGGCAACCCTAACGCAAGAAAGGAAGTATAATAGTAAATAACTATCTAAGATTGATGTTTTAATTTAGATGAAAGGTTAATTTCATATAATACTTTTTTATTATTATAATTTGTATAAAAAAGGCTAAACATGGCTAAATGGAAGCATAAGAGTAAATAATTATTTTAGATCATTATTATAGTTTATATAAAAATTACTAAAGATAACTGAATGGATGCTTGCATCGCTATTTCGCTACCGAGTTATCGCTAAAGCATAATTTCATCTCGTTGGTTGTTCAAACGTAATTTTCTATAATGAATGATGCCTTTTCTTTGAAAATATTCTCGGTAAAGTGCAGAATCACTCACTTATTTGTTTGCCGCTTTTTACAAGGATAAAAACACTTAGATTTTTGTCAATTTTCTTTTACTTTTTAAGTGAAAATAGGTAGATGTGTACATAGATAAAGTCAAGGGTGTGCGCAGTGCCATTTTTGTGCAATTCTAGGATTTTTTTTTAAGTGAAAATAGGTCGATGTGCACATGGATACCGAGTATGTGCAATTCTTAAAAACGCTTCAAGCAGTGGGTGATTCTGCACTTTACCCAAAATTCTATTGCCGACTTTTCGTCATGGGATATTCCCAAATAGTTAAATCCATAGGATATCAAAAAAGGATTTAAAAATTAAACTAGTATGTCAATGGTGTCTTAAGAAATATAGAACTACACTCATGTCCATAAATTAAGGATAATTCAGAGTCACGCGGAAATCGAACTCTAAAATATCACCTGTAAAATCACTACACACATCTTCAAGAATCATATGCAAATTTCAGGAAGTAACCAGATGACACCGATGGTACGTCACAATGACGAGAGTGTTAGAGAGTGATATATAAGGAATACAGGCAAAGAAGTAAAATTGTTCGCAGGCACTTCATAAGCATTTCAGTGCAATAACCGAATAGTTATGACAAGGACGCATTTGGATGATTTTTTACGTGGTAGAATTATCGGCCGTCTGGAATGTCGGCGTACCCAACTGGAAGTATCAAACGAACTTGGAATTGCCCAGAGTGTCATCTCCAGGCTTTGGCAACGATTCCAAGATGATGGTAATGTGAGTAGACGTTACAGCACAGGTCGCCCCAGAGTTACAACGCCGAATGAGGACCGGTATTTGGCAGTTACTGCCAAAAGAAACAGGCGGAGCACAGGCTCAGACCTGTTTCGTCAGCTCTCTTCAGCCACTGGTACGACAATTTCAAGGCATACCGTGTACAGACGCTTAGGGCAGATTGGTCTATATGCTCTTAGACCTGTCAGATGCGTTCCACTTACTGCAACTCACTGTCGCCTGCGGTTAGCTTGCAGTAGAGAGCATGCATTGTGGACACCGCAACAGTGGGCTTGTGTGATGTTTTCCGACAAGTCCAGGTTTAGCTTGCAGTCTGATTCTCGCCGGACTTTCATATGGAGAGCTCCAGGTACCCGTTACCACCAAGAAAACATCATTCAACGACACCGTTACGATGGTGCAGGAGTGCTTGTTTGGGGTGGAATTATTCTGGGTTCCAGAACTGACCTGCGTGTTCAAATTGGAACCATGACAAGCCAAATCTATCGGGACGTCATTCTGGAACAACATGTACGTTTGTTTCGGGGCGCCATGGGCGCACAATTTGTGTTTATGGATGACAACGCCTGTCCTCACCATGCAAACCTCGTATGCGAATGACTTCAGTCGGAGAATGTCACCCGTATGGACTGGCCAGCATTCTCATCGGACTTGAATCCAATAGAGTACGTGTGGGATATGCTTGGCCGACGAGTTTCAGACCGTCAATCTCCTCCTACATGTCTGCCGGAACTTCGCATTGGAAGAGCATTGCTTTTTGAGTGGTGTAATATCCCCCAAGATCAGATCGTTAATTTGATACTCAGCATGCCTAGGCGTTGTACGGACTGTATTGCATCGTCTGGGAGACATACAATGTATTAACAATCATACCAACCATGTAATATTGGTTTTTTGTAAATAGGGTTTTTTGTTTTTTGTAATTTGCTCCAGGGAGAAAAAATTGCTAATTTTTTTAATAATATCAAACATATAGTATCTTTTTTTTTTTTGCTCTTTACCGTTTGTTTAATAAATAAACGTTACAAATAAGTTAAATTTGGTTTGCTTCTAACTCTTCCTTTCCCTGATTTTGCATTATCCTTAATTTATGGACATGAGTGTATATAAACTTACGCAATCTGAAATCAACGCGTACGCTAGATTTGGCGCGCTGTTAAATGGGCACGTTTGCTAGATTTGGCGCTTTTGCACATACATTTTCGCTGCAATTTTTTTACGGCCCTCAAAACCGAATAGTACCAAATATTTCAGATATTGATTCTGAAAGATTAACTGAAAGACATTTTCCAAAACTTTGTTCAGAAGAGACTGATAAGAAAATGAGACGACGATGCTTCGTTTGTTCACATTCCCGGAAAAATCCTCGAAAACGGCAAATGAGTTATACGAGTGCAAGGAATGTAACGCAGGACTGTGTGTAGATCCCTGTTTTCAAATTTTTCATACGAAAAGAGAATTTTAAGTAATATATTTAGTTTTCAGATGTATAATGTTAAAAGTCATAAAATGGTGAGTAATTAAAATAAAATGTGTAAAATATGCATTTAAACAAGAAATAAGGTAATTAAAGTATATATATATAAATATCTATAAAGCATAAGCCGTTTAAATACTCTATAGAGCATTATTAAACAATGTGTTGATACTTCGGAAATTTCATGGATTTAGGCTTAGCAAAAAAGCCCTCGGCCCTGGAGAGACGCTCGCGTAAGACACTGCCGGCCTCCGCGATAAGTGCGCGTTTTCGCTACCCGGCTCGAAGGGGTTAGTGATGATATGGGTAAGCTACATTCAGTCAAAACATTACTTGATGGCGGCAGTACTTCATCGTTTATAAGCAGAGACTGTGCGAATAAATTCAACTTTGATTCTGAGAAGGTAAACATTGCGATTTCCGGATTAAATGATTCCTTGTTTACAATTCGGAAAAGAGTTTCGGCATGCATTAGCAATAAAGATAAAAGTTACATGAGACATTTAGACTTATTAGTAGTACCAAAAATCACGCAAGATTTGATTCCTTCAAGGAAAATTTATATTAAAATGCAGGATTTTTGTAACATAAAATTAGCTGATGAGAATTTTAATGTTCCAGAACGTACAGAGATGCTTTTAGGAGCTGAGGTTTTCTTTGAGATATTAAAATCTGAACAAATTCGCTATGAAAACTTGAGTCTTATTTTACAAAACAGCGTATTCGGGTTTATAGTGTCGGGAAGCGTTACATCAGAAGAACAGAGCCGCGTACATTGTGGGTTAATGAAAACGTCTAATGACTTAGAACAAACAATTAGAAAATTTTGGGAAATAGAAGAATGTTGAAATAGCCATTCCAAAAAAATAAAGAAACAGCAATATGTGAAGAACATTATGTGCAAACTCATAAGTGGAATGAAGAAGGGAGTTACATGGTAACAATGCCACTAAAGGAAGATCCTATTTGCTTAGTAAATTCAAAGGATGTTGCCCTTGAGAGATTAAATTCCCTATGGAAAAGATTAGTTAAAGACCCTGAATATTTGAGTCTGAATCAGGAATTTTTAAAGGAGTATGAAGAGCTTGGGCATATGACTGAAGTTGAAGAGAAAAATGAGCCTAGGGTAGTGTACTATATGCCACATCATGGGATATACCGACCTCAAAAAAACAACTAAATTGAGAACAGTGTTTAATGCATCATGTTTAACATCAAATGAAATTTCCCTAAATTCTTTACAACGTAATGGAGGGGTTATTCAAGATGATCTCTTTTCAATCATGCTTAGATTTAGAAAGTACCCATTCGCATTTACGGCGGATATTAGAAGAATGTATAGAATGATTAAAATTAACCCTGAACAGAGATGCTTGCAGCGAATCCTGTGGAAAAAAGAAAATGATGCACTTGTGAAAATCTACGAGCTTAATACTGTGACGTACGGTACAGTTAGTGCGCCATACTTAGCTATGAGAACTCTTAGACAATTGTCGGTTGATGAAGGTCCAAAATTTCCATTAGCTGCGCCAATCTTACTTAAAAATTTTTATATGGATGATGTGCTTAGTGGAGCGGAATCTTTGAGTACAGCTAAGGAGCTTAAATCTCAGTTAACTGCAATACTGAAGAGTGCAGGAATGACACTGCACAAGTGGTGCAGTAATCATGCTGAACTTGCGGAAGATCATTCCTATTCCTTTCCTAATGAAGCAGAATCTACAACACTTGTGTCTTGGAGGTCTAGAAGAGACTGTTTCTGTTTTAGAGTGAAACTCGATAATGACATAGTTGTTACCAAACGACAGATCTTGTCCACAATTGCAAGATTGTTTGACCCGATTGATTTACTAGGGCCAATCATAAGTAAAGCCAAAATATTCCTCCAACGGTTGTGGTTGTTAAAGCTGAATTGGGATGAATCACTACCAAAAAAGGAAGCTGATGAATGGAAGAAGTTCTCTACTGAATTGGAAGTTTTAAGTAAACTAGAAATTGAAAGGTTTATTCTTATTGTAGAAATAGGCTATGTGGAACTTCATGGATTTGCAGATGCCTCTGAGGTAGCATACGGAGCAACCATATATTGCAAGTGCCGTTCGAGAGATGGAGAAGTGAAGACAAGGCTAGTAAGGAGTAAATCCAGAGTCTCGCCTATTAAACGAGTTACTATTCCGAGACTGGAGCTTTGTGCGGCAGTCCTACTTGCAAGGTTGATGGTTAGAGAAATATCTGCATTAGAGATTCCTGTGAAAAAAGTTTTTCTGTGGAGTGACTCCATGATCGTGCTTTCATGGATACAAAAGGAGCCTTACCAGTTGAAGACATTTGTTGCAAATTGAGTGGCAACAATTCAAGAGTTGACTAATGGTCATCAATGGCGTCATGTGTCATCAAAGGAGAATCCGAGTGATCTTATATCCCGAGGTTTGGATCCCAGTAAACTTCTACAAAATGACATGTGGTGGAAAGGCCCTCTGTACCTGAGATACGACGACTATACAAATAGAGAGATTCCGGTGGAAGTCATTGTGAAGGACTTTCCAGACGAACTTAAAATCCTTAGTGAGTCTAATATTTTTCTTAATGTGAAAGCTAACCCTTTCATTGAGAATTTCTTAAATTTAAGTAACAATTACACTAAAATTATTCTTGTGTTAAGTTTTATTTTTAAGTTTGTAAACAACTGCAAGGGGAAGGACAAGGTTTCAGGTCCTCTTCAGAGCTCAGAATTAAAATTAGCTCAACTTAAACTGATTAAGCTAATTCAAGATAGTGAATTTAAAAAAGAAATCTCAAGCCTTGAAAAGGAGGGTAAGGTACCTCCAGATAGCAAGGTAAGAAGTGTTTTTCCATTTTTAGATCAATATGGAATTTTAAGAGTTGGAGGCAGATTAGCTAATTGTAAGTTGAATTTTGATAGAAAATTTCTTATAATCTTACCAAAGAATCATAAGTTGACTAATCTAATTATTGTGATGTTTCATAAGAAATACATGCATATTGGTCCACAAGGCTTACTGTCTATTGTTAGACAAGGGTTTTGGTCCTTAAACGGGCGTAACACTTGTAGAAAAATAGTACATGAGTGTGTCGTATGTTTCAAAGCAAAATCAGTGCCCTGTCAACAACTTATGGGTCAACTCCCTCAAGAAAGAGTCAACCCGAATTTTCCCTTCAATTGTGTTGGAGTTGATTTTTTTGGTCCTTATTTTATAAAATACCCACATCAGAGAAAAGGTCGCCTTAACAAGGTGTATGTGTGCATTTTCGTTTGTTTTGTTACCAAAGCTTGCCATCTTGAGTTGGTAACAGACCTGACTAGTCAAGCATTTATTGCAACGTTTTTTCAGCAGGAGAGGAAAGTGTGCACGCATATTTCCAGATAACGCAACCAATTTTTTTGGTAGTAACGCAGAATTAAAGAAATTGAATAGGCTAGTCAGCAAACCAGATGATGAATTAGGTAATTATTTATCGAGTGATAGTATAGATTGGTCGTTCATACCCCCTAGAGCTCCCAATCATGGAGGTCTTTGGGAGGCAGGTGTCAAATCTGTTAAGTTTCATTTGAAACGCGTAGTAGACAATTTAAAACTCTAACCTATGAGGAGTTTCTTACAGTAATTGCTCAAATTAAAGGCATTCTAGGCCCTTGCATCCTTTATCATCTTGTAGGGTTTATATTTATTTTAACTAACATTTATTTTAAGTTTAAACTATCTTTCCTGTCAAGCCTTACTTTCCCCTGGAACTGCCAATGCCAGAATATGTAAATTTGAGTAGAACGCGCAAGGATTCAAATTATCAGCGGAAGTATTCTGATTTAAATAGAAGGAAACAAGTTCGGTGGGTGAGATATTATTACTTAGCGAGCGAGGAGGTAGTTAGCGAGAATTGAAGAACCCCGCGTTGCGGCCTATGTGCTTGGCGGGAAGTAGTGGCAATTGTTCCAGTGAGCTTCAAGTCTGCTGAATTAGCAGCGGTATTGTAAAACGCGGTGAGTTAGTTATTTTAGAGAGCCTCGTAGTTAGAATCTTGTCTTTACTTTCTTTTCAGGTTATTATTTTTATTTGACTGCCAAGTAAGCACCGTCTGTAAGCGTCAAGAGAACGCAATTGTAATTTATTACGTTGAATAAAAAGGGACTTAAACCCTTCACAAGCTTCTATCTTTTATACAAGTTTTCACAGTCACCTCTTGGTTGCGTGCAAGTTGGAGGCGCGCAACTTTATAATCTGAACCAGAGGATTTTGATATATTGACACCAGGCCACTTCCTGATAGGCAGACCTATCACGGCTATTGCAGAACCTAATATTTTAAACGTTAACGATAATAGATTAAAGAGATGGCAAAAATTGACAAAAATTGTACGAACAATTTGGAAGTATTGGAGAAATAACTATTTTAGTGCAATGCAAGGAAGAACTAAATGGTTCTTTGAAAAAGACAATGTCAAGGTTGGAACTATGGTAATTTTAAAGACTGATAATGTTCTTGTATGTAACTGGCCTCTTGGCAGAATCGTAGAGATATTCTTAGATAAAGACAATAAGGTTAGAGTAGTTTCAGTGAAAACGAAAGGAGGTATTTTTAAGAGATCAATTAATAAAATTTGTCTTTTACCTATGCCAAATTAAACAAAAAGTATGTTTGTAATTAATTATTGTATTTTTTTATTATAGTAGTTTGATTTTGTTGATGTTATTATTTGATGTTTACAATTATTTACCCGTATTTCATATTGTCACTCTGTGTAATTTTTTATTGTAAGATCTAATTTTGAATGATTACATCATGTCAAGGCGGGCGGTATGTTGCGCCTGCGCGTGCATTTCATTACTAGCGTCGGCGCATGCACCTTGAGTTCTTGGAGTTTGTGACATAAGATTGTGAGCTAAGAGCGTGTGAAAGAATTCGTGGCTTCGAGTGGCCATGAACGATGTAAATTAATGAGAATAAAAGTGAGATATAATACAGTCCATTGTTCCTGAGTTTATTGAATTATAGTGTAGTGCCTGTGCAAAACAATATTACTTTACTTAATAATACAGAACACTCTCCATTATCCGCGGAATTGGGTGGCGCTAACAAAAATCGCGGATAATCTGAAAAAAGCTAAAAACGTGTATAGCAAAAGAGAAAACAATCATTCCAACTTTGAAAAATCGTTTTATGTATAATAAAAAGTAAAATAAACAGCAGGAAATGTTTAACTAACGCTTAATATTTTAGTATATCACTCAAAACTAACCTAAAATGCATTTTGTTAATGAAAACAGAAAAGTGCTTTGTACTTACGAGAGGGCGTCAAGGATATACAGAAAAATTAATGCATATGTACTGTTTTAATACTATAATGTATTATGTAATTACAAAAGCATAACTGTAAAACTACACCTTTTTGAAGAAATCAGTCATTTGTGTTTGCTTCTTGCTTTGGAAGCATTTTTTCTTGATCCGAGATTGCATTTTTCGTAGCATAAGTTTGTCGGCCAACTACGCGTCGTCTTGTTCTTCCAAATAGCTCAGCAGTCCGTCGACTTGTTGCAAAGCCGCTTCATGAGTCTTCCGCATCTGCACAGTGGGCTCTTCTTCGCCTTCACTTCGCTGTCCTTCATTCTCGATCTCTCCCCTTGCTTTCTTCACAATTTCGTCATCTGTCAAGCGTTCGAAGCCAGTTTCGTTAACGTCACACTCCAACCACTCGTTAATGTTTCCAGCATCGACCTTCTCACCCCCCGGAACTGTTTCCACCATATCGGCAAGAGTTGCCGTGGGCTTGTCTACATCTTCATTCTCTTCTTAACAACTCAAAGGCGTTAGCTTGTTGTTGGCTTCAACATTAGGCATGAGTTTTCTCCATGATTTTATGAAGGTTGACGGTTTCACTGAGTCCCATGCAGATGCAATATCGTAGATGCTGTCCAAGATTGTGTAGTGTTTTCAAAACACTTTCACATCATAACTTTCTTCAATTTTGGTCATTAGCAGCTTATTTCGGTATGTTCTCTTCATTGTTGCAATGACTTCTTGATCCATGGGTTGGATCAGCGCAGTAACGTTTGGGGGGAGAAAACTTGCAAAAACTTTGTAAAAACTTGTTCATCAGAAGACTTTATCACGCTTGTTGCTGGGTGAGAAGGTGCGTTGTAGATCAGAAGCACAGCCTTTTTCAAGCAGATTTTTCGAACCATTCTTGAAAAATGTTTCGGTTCATCCATCTTTTTTTTTTTTTAAAGTAATCAACGAATCCTTGTGCCTTTGAAATACCTTAGTTTTTTTTTCCTTTCCAATGACAACAAGTCTAAGTTTATGTTCACCGGTAGCGTTACTGCAAGACATTTTAGTGATCCTTTCCTTGCTGCTTTTATGACCCGCCGCTTTACTTTCACTTTCAAATGCTAAAATGCGAGTGGGAAGACATTCCCACAAAAGTCCCGATTCGTCGGCATTGTAAATTTGTTCAAAAGATAGCTCTTCTTTTAAAACAAATTCTTCAAATTCATGGTGGAAATCGTGGGCTGCTTGTTGGTCACCACTAAGTTTCTCCGCATGAAGTCCAATTTCTCGAATTCCATGTTGCTGCTTAAAACGAGTCAACCAGCCAGAAGACGCATCAAAATTTGCTTTCAGGCCTAACAACTCAGAAAAGGTTTTTGCCTTCGCCGCAGTGATAGGACCATTTACAGGAGTACCCTCTTTTCGAACTTGAGCTAACCACTCTGTCAATGCCGTGTCTAGCTCATCAAAGGTAGAACCCTTCATAGTTTTTCGCGTTTTCATTGCGAAAGCAGTCCGACATTGATGCAAAGTTCACCAGTTTGTCTTTTTGCTTTAGAATGTCACGCACTGTTGTTTCCGCGATTCCGTAATCCAATTTCATCTGCTGCCTTGTAGCGCCGTTCACTACTTTGGAAATTAATTCTATTTTTTGCGCAATCGTCAACACAACCTTCTTTCGTTTTCCTGACATTTTAAATTGGTAACGAAAAACACAAAACCAAAAAGCACAAGCACTGAACACAATAAAAAGATAAGAAATTAACTCCGACCGGTTCGCAAACACTATCAGGCTTAAATTAACAATGGCGAATGGGAGGAAGTGGACGTGTCAATAAGATTAAGACGAGAGAGGGCGGTGGAGCGGGCACTGCAAGGGTGAGTAAGAAATTACTTACTCATCAGAGAGGAAGGTTCCGAGAAGGTCGCGGGGAAGGTTCCGAGAAAGCCGAGGGAAAGGTTCCGAGAAGGCCGAGGGGAAGGTTCCGAGAAGGCCTGGGATATATTTGCTATAAATAAGCACGATGTTAGCAAATTTAGCATTTCGCTCGGTTTTATGAATATTTTTATTTTCTTTGCTTTACGCTTGTAAAAAAATGTGCGGCAGGCGCGGGTAATCGGGAGTCTACTGTATATGTAAAGTACTCAGATAATTTGCAAATTATGTATATTTTTACTAAAAGTATAGAACCAAAGGTTCTAATTACGCCGCTAAAGAATTCAGCAAATATTCAGAGCCTAATTAGTAAGCGTACACGTGGGTGTTTGCAAACCTGTGACTGTGAAGGGAATATAAACGAACGAGGGGTTTTCGGCAACTGTGCGCTTGTACCCTTTCATACATGTTTGTCGCAAGAGCTGGGTAATTTTTATAATCAGGTAAAATGAGTGGCCGCGATGATATGACGGAATTTTATGGAGAATTTTTGAGGACTGGAGGCGATTGTCGTCTGCAATTGGTGGAAATAGTTTCAGGACTCCGGATAAATATCTAGAAGGACCGAGCAAGATCGATCAAGATCTACAACGACGGACGAAGATCGTTATTTGGCATTTTCAAAGTGACGACACAGGACTACTACAGCTCTCGCGTGTTATCTGCTGCCATAGAAAGCTTTATGAGGGGAGAAGACCCGCTGTCTGCATAAGTGAAATATAAAAACAAATAATATATAGATACATAGGTATAACAAATATAAAAGAATACAATTGTATATTATATAGTTGTTGAGGACAGCCGTTGGCCTATTACTATTTGCTAAATTATTGTAATCTTAAGAAAAGATTTAAATAACAGGGTTGTTTACAGACCTCTGACTCTCATGGAATCTTTTTGCAAGAAAATAGTAGTGAGTCCTGAGCTGAACAATATTTAGTTTCTCGTGAATTTCACGTGGAGTTACACTGATATAAAAACGCGTATCTAAATTCAATACAGTTTTCTACTGACTGTTTAAACTATTCAAATTTAATTTAATTAGCATTATCTAAAACGTTTAAAAGTTTAAAGTTATAACAAATTCAAATATCAAAACAAAATGCAGTGGGTTTTCTCTAAGGTTACCACCCCATTCAATTCTAAATTATTTTAATTACCTATGGAGGTGGCCGTCTTACAGGGACAGTGTTCAATACCGATGTTAATTTATATTCTCAGAAATAAGGTCAGTTTCATAGGTGCTTTTTTAGAGAAGTAATTGTGACACCAGATTTTAATTTGGGTGACAATGAAATTAGCTAATTTACCGCGTCCGAAGGTATCTATTCGGAGACTTCATTCCTTTTCAAATCTGCAAATAGATTTGCTTTCAGTTTATATGATTTTGATATATCTGATATAAAGTATTTTATTCTTAGATGTCCAAAGTTATTCTGTATTACAGACCTCTATGCCCCAAATTTTAGGCAGCTCAAAAATTATCCTATATATTTTCGCATAATCTCGATGATTTCTATTCATAAAAACAAGGAAAGTTGGATGCTGAAAGAAGCACTGAAAGGAAACTAGTCATGCTCTAATTTGACCGAGCCTTGCATAACACTCTTTTAAAGCTGTGAACAAAGACGTTTCTTTGCATTACAGGCCTACTTTCTAATCAAGTAAGCGATCTCAGATTTAAGGTATGCTTATTACTAGCATCCAACAAAGCGAGATAATATAGCGCATTTCCAAATATCTACAGAAGTTTCTTGTCACCTTTTCGAAATTCTCATTATTTTCAAAAGAACACGAACATCAAGGTTCTTCGTTGGAATGGTCACTGTATCATTTTTATATGTTGGATAAGTGCTAAATGATGATTACGAGATCTACAAAAACATCGTTTATTCTACATTGCTAATCCAGTTATAATTAATAATAATAATAAATACAGTTACATATATAACATCTCCTTTTCTTAATAGAAATAATAAAATTATATATATTCTTTTAAATAATGAGATTTTTAACACTCCTACTAGGTCGAGTAACGTAGTTATGTCTATTTGCAAAATTTGGTGATAAAATACCTCTTTCAGTATTTGGTGGCACAACACTTCTGTTAGGTTTTGCAGAACTTACAGGCACATCTAAATTTGAAGTACTCCTACTAATCTCAGGTATCTCGAAGTTCATTTATAACTTCATCTTCATGACTTTCATTTTCATAGTTGTTTTGTGTTGCACACTCTTTACGATTAGTTCCTTTAAAAACGCCTCTTCTGTTTCTTTCCACAGTTCTTCCTTTTGTTCTTATCCTGTATAAACATGGTTTTTCTTCTGCTTCTGTAATTTTCCCACTTTCGTTTAGTTTTTCCCTTTCTTTTTCATACACACGATCTCCTACCTTCAGTTGTTTTAATGGTCTTGCATTTCTATTATAATAACTCTTATGTAAGATTTGTCTCTTCAGTAAATGTTGTTTATGCTCTTCATTTCGTTTAGTTTGGATGAAATTCTCTACTATAGGCATCAATCCATTCACTTTCCTTCCAAACATCAATTCTAAAGGTGATTTAATTCAGAAGAGTTATAATATTCACTGCTTGAAAGTAAAAGAGTCCTATTCCCAATACTTTCCATGGACCATTAGGTATTTCTTTGGATGTCATTGGTTCTCTTTAGTCTGGTACTAGCTTTCTGTAAACCTAAACATATTGTACAATTCAGTACCAAATCTTGAATTTCTTTTGACAATACCTGGCCAATATAATATTTCTCTTGCTTTGTTCTTGCATTTTACTACTCATGAATGACCATAATGAACTCTACTTAACATATCTTTTCGTAAACTTCTTGGTACAACAATACAGGAATTTTTAAATATTAATCCATTTTCTTCTGATAGTTCTTCTCTGAAGTTGAAATATGGTTTTGCGAGATCTGGAACCATACATTTCTCATTCGGCCATCTAGTTTTAATTAATTTTCTTAAAACTTGTAGTTCATCATATTTTCCTGTTTCCAGCTGAAAATTTTCCATTTTGTCTTTAGGCATTGGTATACATTCCACAACTAGTCGAACATGGGCTTCTCCGTCTCCTTCAAAGAAATTAGATCATTTATTCAGTAAATAATCTTTATAATGCATCTGCTATGAAAAGTTATTTTCCTGGTTTATATATTATCTTAAACTGATGGAGCGGTAATCTTATTCGCATCCTTTGTAAACTTACTGGGCATTTACTTAATGGCTTTTCGAAAATTGATCCAACGGTTTATGGTCATTTTCCACTGTAATATATTTTCCAAATATATACTGGTGAAATTTCTCACACGCAAATACAATGGCTAAAGTTTCCTTTTCAATTTGAGCAAAATTCTTCTGTGTATCTGTTCATGCATATGCTATTGGTAAATTATTCTGCAGTAAGACTGCGCCTAGTCCTTCTTGAGATACATCTACAGCTAAAACTACTGGCATGTTTATATCATAGTACTGTAAAAATGGTTTATTCACATCTTTTATTCTTCTAAATGCTTTTTCGTGTACTGCATTCCAGTTCCAGATAACTTGTTTTTTCAATAAATCTCTTAAAACATGATGTCATTTATGATACATTAGGTATAAATCTAGAAACTTATGTAATCATTCCTAGGAAAGCTTTTAATTCCTTGACATTTTTTGGTGGTTTTTATATCTAGAATAGCCTTAACCTTGTCTTCATCTGGTTTTAAACCATTTTTAGAAAATATGTCTCATATATTTGACTTCATTCAGCCCAAATTTACATTTATTTAAATTAAATTAAACATTCTTTTCTCTGGCTCTGTCCAACGACTTCTTTAATATTAAACCGTGTTCTTTTTTACCTTTACCTCATACTAATAAGTCATCTATTGAACTATAGGAACTGGGAATTTAACTGGATATACATATCACATTAAATTAAAACCAGGAGCTGTTAGTAAAATAGAGCCCTGTAAGAAATTTCCACTTAGCTTACTAAATCCATTAAAAAGGAATTGGCAAGAATGGAAAAAGATGGTATTATAAAGAAAGTTAATCAGCCTACAGAATTCGTGAATTCATTATGGTCATTTAGGTGTAGTAAAATGCAAGATCAAAGTAAGAGAAATATTATATTGGCAGGAATGTCAAAAGAAATTGAAGATTTGGTAGTAAATAGTAGATTTAGTTGTCAAACATGTTTAAGTTTACAAAAAGCTAATATTGAAAAACCAATGATATCTAAAGCAATACCTAATGGTCCATGGGAAGTGCTGGAAACAGATCTCCTTTACTTTCAAGAAAGGGATTATTTAATAGTTATAGATTATTTTAGCAAATATGTTGAAATTGGACATTTGGAAGATTTGTCAAGTGTAACAGTGTTAAAGCAATTGAAATCAATTTTTGCAAGACATGGTATTCCGAAAATAGTATATTCGGATAATGGTCCACAATATAGTTGCCATGAAATTTTAAGAGTTTGCAAGAAGATAGAATTTTGAAACCAGAACTTCAAGTCCAAATTACCCACATTCCAATGGGATGGTTGAAATACATATTCAAGCTGTCAAGCGAATGCTGGAAAAAGATGTAGTTGACAACAAAGATCCATATTTAGTATTACTTCCATATTTAGTTTAGTATTACGGTATGAAGACCATAAACAACATTTACTGAAGTGACAAACCTGACAAAAAAAAGTTGTTATAGGAATGCAAGATCATTAAAACCACTGAAGGTAGGAGATCATGTGTACATAAAAGAGAAAGGGAAAAAACTAACTGAAAGTGGGAAAATTATAGAAGAAGCAGAAAGACCACATTCATACAGGATTATAAGAACAGATGGAAGACTAGTAGAAAGGAACAGAAGAGATATTCTTAAAGGAACTAATCAGAAAGAATTTGCAATGCAAAACAACTATAAAAATGAAAGTTATAAGGATGAACCCGAGATACCTGAGATTAGTAGCAGTACTTCAAATTTAGATGTATCTGTAAGTTCTTCAAAACTTAACAGAAGTGTTGTGGTGTGGTGTATTTAATTATGGCAAAGCACACTAGGGCTATCTGCCTATGGGGAGGGATGCCTTTCGTGGAGGACTTTCTAAGGGAAACTGGCTCGTATACACGTTACACATGGGGAAAACCACGAAAACGCCCATGCAGCCAGCCCGTTCGCGGGATTCGAACCTCGGACCGAACTACCAGTGTTCAGCGTCTTTACCGCTCGGCCGCTGGTGGGCCAGAAGTGTTGTGCCACCAAATATTGAAAGAGGTGTTGTATCAACAAATTTTTCAAATGGACATAACTATGTTACTAGATCTGGTAAGATTGTTAAAAAACCTCATTGTTTAAAAGAATATGTGTAATTTTATTTTTATTATTATTTGTGTTATAAAAAGGGAGATGTTATATATGTAACTGTATCTATTATTATTTATAATCATAATGGTAGTAGAGTAGCAATAAAAAATAAACACTGTGAGGGGCGCTGGAGGCGTTGCGATCACCGAGGCAAGCGGCTGCACGTTGGCAGCGCTCTGTAAAAAAGTGTAAACCATTCCTTTCCCCTTATTGATTATCAATTAAATTACTTTGCATTAGTGTTTTTTCTACAAAACCTACACGTTTTAAAAAGTTTTTTGGCTCCGATGTTGATGAGAATAAAACAGCGAACAATGTGAGGATATACTACGAAAGCCTGGAATTTTAAGGTAAGTATCCTTTTTTCATCTAAACTAAATCAAATTTCTATAAATAAGTGCCTTTAAATCAATAAAGTTTAATTTTTCATCAGTTTTTAGCATTAAAAATACTTGAAATTGCTCATTGCTAGTGGCTTCCTTTGTGGTTACAATGCCAATGCCAATGATTTGAAAATTTCGGAGTGCCTATGGTTCAAAACCATTTACCTCCACATCAGAATTACTAAAAGTGAGCAGAAATAGGAAAAATTTTGGCATAAGTGATTTACTTGATGCTCAATAGCCAGCCACAGGCTCGAGAAAGCTTAGGGATAGAGATAAGATAGTAAAAACTTAAGTATCATAATTTTTTATAAGTTTTTAGGTTTTTTATAATTTTTTTGTATTTTATATTTTAAAATTTTTTTTGGTTTTTATAATTTTTATACACAATACAAACACTAAAGCAAAAAGCGGATAGGAAAGAGTTTACGATTAATAGGCTCATTGGCATGTGGCTTGTGTAGGATAGTTCAAATAATAAAAAGGGGACGCGATGAAAATATTCATAGGCAGATTTTAAAATCTGCGGGAGATGTGATTCTATGAGAACAGATTGATAATTTTGCTAGAAGATCTTGATTGCAGGTATTGATGATGGATAAAGCAATTATATGGCAGCTCGCTGAAGAGACGTCCTTCCTTCATGGCGCGGGGGCTGGAACTGATGTTGAGAGTCTTTGTCTGTCTTTGTCTTTTGAATGGTTAGGAGGCAATTAGCAGCCTCTGCTGCTTTAACCTCCGCTTTTGAAAAAGATGCCCTTAGGCGTTGGTATATATAATTGAAAAAATGGGCGTGTAACGCCGCGCCTACTAGGCGAAGCTGAAGCAAATACAAAGGTATGTAGAGTGAAAAAGCATCTGGGAGCTGTTCGAGCTGTGACAAAAGATATAACTAGCTGAAAAGTATGCTTAATAAAGCATTTGAAAAAATAAACATTAAGTAATTTAAATTAAGTATGCTTTTGAAACAGGTTCAGAATGAAATGGATCGTAATTATACTGGTGGGAGTGGCTCAAATGAGGAATAAGTCAACAGTAACATATTTCTGGTGAATTTCAAGAGTTCTCGTACGAGAAATGTTAAAGTCATATAAATTAACAGTATTCACAAACAGTTCACACTGTACAAAGTTCTGGAATAAACACACTTTTTAAGAAACACTTATAATTTTAAAAGACACAATATTTCAGCATAAGTCACAGTTTAGAAGGCGGGATGGTGAAACACACATAATTAATTCAGTTTGTGTGTCCCTAACAAAGTCTTTTTATAGGAACACTAATAAAATATAAAATTCTTGAAAATAATGATATAAAGTAATAATCCACTGAGCTTTTTTAAGTCCTAAATAAGTTGAAAAAAAACACAAAAGTCTCTAGTGGGGAAATATTTACAGTATGTACAGCTATTTACAAGTTTCACCACCTTGGATTATGAACAATGCTCCTAGGACGCTTAGCAGCATTTTCAAGTGTTGGATCATAATTGATTAGTTCCTTAATATGATCATATTGAGACTGTTCAATTTTACTATAAAAGTTGTGGCAGGTTGAAATAATTTGGTCAGCAATTGGTCTGATTTTTAATTCTTTGTGTATTTGCAAATTTCGAACGAACCAAGGAGAATTAACTATTTCTCTTAGAATCTTGTTTTGAAAGACTTGTAACTTGTGTCTGTACGTTTTGAACACTGTAGCCCATATGGGAATTGCATAAAGTAGTGTCGGTCTAATCAGCATCATGTAAACTCTTTTCTTTAATTGAATGTTTAATATTGAGTCTCTTTTGATGAGGGGTTACAGAGCCATTTTTGCGGCTGTAGCTTTCCGTAAGGCATATGCAGTCTGTTCCTTGAAGAAGAGTTGTGAATCGAAAATGACACCCAGGTATTTAATACTATTGACGACGGGGAGTGGCTGATCTTCTATCTTTATATTTACGTTTACTGGAGTAAATTTTCTATACCTTCTAAAGAGCAGAATTTGACATTTAGTCGGATTGACTTTAAGTTTCCAAGATTTGAGGTCATGTGCGATGATGTTAACTGCTTCTTCTAATTTGTCTACTGCAAACTGTGGTTTTAAAGATTTTGTAAAAATAGCGGTGTCATCTGCATATTTCACAAGTTTTGAATTTAGTGGGATTGGCATATCATTAGTAAAGATATTAAAGAGAATTGGCCCCAAAACACTTCCCTGGGCGACGCCGCTTTTGATTCTTTTTCTTGAGGATAAAGTATTATTGATTTTGACATGAAAATTGCGATTTTTTAGATAACTTTGCATTAGTTTGATAAAATTTATAGGCAGATGAGCAAGGTATAGCTTAAAGAGGAGTCCCTCATGCCACACCTTGTCAAATGCCTTTTCTAAATCTAGGAAACAGCTTGCAATAGTATTCTTTTTGGAAAAGGAATCGGCAATAAATTCAGTAACATTGAGAAGTTGAGCTGTGGGCGAAAACCAAACTGTTCATTTTGAATTATCCCTCTATCTTGCAAGTGTCTGGTCAGCCGTTTCTGTAGAACTCGCTCAAAAACTTTGCTAAGACTTGGAAGCAGGCTAATTGGGCGATAAGAGTTAACATTTTTTGGATCTTTGCCAGGTTTAACAAAAGTAATGATATGTGCCATTTTCCACTGCTGCGGAAAATAGTTAAGCCTTATGCAGGCATTAATTATGTTGGTAATTAGGACAATATATCCCTTGGGGAGAATTTTGAGCACTTTATTTGTTATCCCGTCGTAGCCGGGGGCCTTTCTATTTTTCAGATTTTTTATGATGTTTTGAATTTCAATGGACGAGGTGTAACCAATATGCTGTCCATCTGATCTATCAGGAAGGTGAATAATGAAATTAAAAACTTCCTCTTCTGTATCTTCATCTTGTGAGTTATTTGTCGTGAAGGTTTTTTCAAGGTGTGTTGCAAGAACTTCTGCCATATCTTTTTCAGAATATGCGATTCCAGTATCGGTGTGCAACGGTCCAATGTTGTCGCTATGAGTTTTTCTGAGCGCTTTCCCAATACGCCACACTGTATCAGGGTTGAAGTCCATTGAGTCTAATAAATTATTCCAACTATCAGATCTGTATTCACTTAGAAGATTTTTAATATTCCTATTTTTTCTGTTAAGAATTCTTTTGATACTAGGATCAGCAGTACGGCGCCAAATTTTAGCGGTGCGATTTTTGTCCTTAATTTTGTCAATAATGTTATCCGGAAGTTTTTCTTTTTTATGTTCTTCATATTTAGTAGATTTGTCAAAAGCACTTTTTATACAATTATTGACCTTAGTGATTTGATACTCAATGTCAGTAATATCGGCTAAAGCAGGATGCGCTGGTAGGTTTTCCAGAGAATGAATGAATTTATCCCAGTTTGTGATTTTTCTAAGTGGAATATTTTTTTCAAAGCCGTAATAAGTAAATCTGACAGGCAGATGATCGGAAGTTAGCTGGTGTGAAACTTGTAGGAAGGGAATTTGTGCAATATTTTTTGTGATAACAATATCAAGAACTTCGGCACTGCCAGTATGGCTGTATCTGGTGGGATCCGTTGGTCCAAAGATACTTAAATCATTTGTAAGGGCATAATTATGAAGGAAGTTCCCGTTTGCATTTGCACGTCGAGAGTTCCAGGAGTGATGCTTCGCGTTTAAGTCTCCGGCTAGTATTGTGGGAAGCATAATGCCGCTAAAGATGCTCATGTCACTGTTGCTGATATTATGTCCCGGGGGATTATAAGCAGAAATAATAACAATAGGTTCATTAGTGCGAGAGTGAGCTATGATGGCAGTAGTTTCAATATTACTAGAACTTGGGAGATTAAAGTAGTTGGCCTGCAAGTGTCTTCTGATGAGAATCAGGGTGCCACCGTGCCTGTTATTTTCTCTGTCTTTTCTAAAGGTTCTATAACCTTGGATGTTAAATTTATCACTAGCTCGAAGATGTGTCTCGTTAATTAAGAAAATATCAATGTCATGGCAATTAAGAAAGTTTATGATCTCAGTGTTCTTGCCACGAACTCCGTTGGCATTAAAGAAGGCGAAATTTAAACTACTGGAGGCAGTAAGTTGGATGCTTGCATAGTTATTTACAATATTAACATTCATAATTTAAATTTGCTAAAAGTTCAAAGGCTTCCCACCCTATTTGGAGCTTTTCCATTATTGACTTGGCTTTAAAAAAGCGTTCAAATAGCGCTTTGCCTTGAGTAAATAGATTTTTGATCCATTTCAGGAAATCCGGGGCGGAGCCTAATTGTTCTCTTTCGTGAGCTTCATTCTGGTTGGCTGATGAGGGACTGGCTTCATTAACATTTTCGTTAGTGTTTCTCCTACTGGGTAAGGGGGGGAAGTTCTCTAAGTAGTTTTCTGGAGGATTTGTTCTTGTCTTTCTCCAGGCATATCTTTGATTTTCTTTTTCAGCAATCTTACGTTTAATATTGTCAGGGTGCATTTCGCAACCCCTGTAGGAACTGACGTGGGGTCCCCCACAAAGGCAACACTTTCCTGGAAGATTTCTATCTTTTGTACAGCTAGTGGTGATGTGGTTTAATCCGCACTTTAAGCATCTTGGTTTATGTTTGCAGTGGGAGCGACTATGTCCATATCTCTGACAGTTATGGCACTGTTTATGTCCTGGGGTTGGTTGGAAAGAGGTAATTTTGACCGCAAGGTCCAAGATATGTGTTACCTGAAATATCTTTTTTCCTTCAACAGTCCGTGGGACTTCTATAAGGAAAGTTGGCAATTTGACAATTTCATTGTCAATCTTTTTGGTTATCTGTCTAACCGTTTTAACTGGAATTTTTAATTATTGGAGTTCTTCTAATATTTCTTCAGGTTTAGTATGCACTGAAAGCTTCTTTATTACGACTCTAATAGGCTTATCCCTTGGTAGGGGAAATGTGTGATAAGGTATTTCCTTATTATCCAAAAATTTTGTGACTGAGCGATAGTCATCGTCAGATTTGACTTTTATGTGGATGTCTCCACCTTTTTGTACGCACTCCATAGCTGTGGTAAATTTTTTAATTTCATCTCTAAGGGGCTTCCAAGACGTAACATCAGATATTATAATCGGCGGTACACGGTTTGCAGTTTTTCTAGGGGCTATGAATTCGCCTTCTTCTGATTGGTCCATATCCTGAGGGTTTGTGTTGGGCGTTTGATTGACTTCCATGCCGTCATCTATTCTAAGGGTAGAATATCTATTTTTTATTGTTGTAACAGATGAGTTACTGCTATCACTTAAAGTACGCTTGTGCGTTTTTTTTTGGGGGGGTTTAATCCAAGTTTCGCCCTGCTTAAGAGAGTTATTGTCTTGCACATTGACATTATTCATGTTTTGTTGGGTCAGAATCTGACCAATTCCTACAATCTCATCAATTTCCTTTGAAGATTTAACATTTTTTAATTGCCGTTTACTGAAGAGTTTGGCTACCATAACCTGAAACAATTTTTCAACTTCTGGATCAACTATTTTTTGACCACTATCAATAAGATTTTTTTGGATTTGCAAATAGGTAGATATAGCATCTAATTCCTCGTCTGAACCATTTTCAATAAGCTTTTCAATAACATTTTTATCATTAATTAAGTTTAAAGTCTGAATGTACTGTAAGTTGGGATTCATTGCAACAGTCCAAAAAACCTACCGTCCCTAACGGAAAGGCAAGTCCATCATGAAAACACTTGGAAAAATCAAAAACCAAACTCGTAAACTACTTACGCGCACGATCGATCAGGAACACTTCACCAAGCGACCAGCTCGCAGTAACTCCAAAGCTCGAATGCGAGAGTAGCAGCGATAAGTGCCGAGCAACTCCAGCGAAGCAGCGACAAGAAAATGAGCGCCAGCAGCCCTCTCACTCTGTAAGTAACTTCAATGTTGAGAGGGCGTGTCTAACCCTTTTGGATGGTGGGTAGATGTCGAACTCTCGGCCAATCACGGCTCTCGGTCTCTTCTGTGAGCTGCGAATAGCAGGATCGTATGATGGCATCTGTTGAAGTGCTCGATTATCAATCTGTTCAATTTTAAGGAATAAATTTTGACTATGTTTTTGATAAGATAATCAACAGGTTTAATGTTAAGGTCCGAATGAATCACATCTGTACGGACGTACCAGGCTGCATTTAGGGCCATACGTAAAGTTTTACTTTGAAAAGATTGAAGTTTTTTCACATGAGTTTTTGCAGCAGTACCCCAGATTGTACATGCATACATAAAGACAGGTCTTATAATTGATGTATAGAGAAGAATTTTGTTTTTAATTGACAGATGGCTCTTTCGAGCTAAAAAGGGGTAAAGTTGGGCTCTAGCACCATTCGCTTTGTTGAGAACATTTTCAATGTGAAGGCGCCAGAGTAATTTTGAATCAAGTACAACTCCTAGGTACTTGTAAGAGTTTGACCAGGGAACATAGTCATCAAAGAACTTAATATTAATGGAAGGGTACGGGAGGGGGCTACGTTTGAAGATCATAGCAGCACATTTAGCAACATTAATTTTTATTTTCCAAGTGATGAGCCAGTGCTCAAGGCTAGAGAGATATCTCTGAATAATTTGGACCAAGTTTTCAAGGCGTTTGTGTTGGGCTAGGATGACCGTATCATCTGCATAAAGTGCAAGAGTGATACTAGGTGATTTTGGTATGTCATTTATGAAAATGTTGAACAAAATTGGGCCTAAAAGTGACCCTTGGGGGACTCCGCTTAGTATAGGACGGGGTGCCGAAATGAAGGAATTAACTCGTACAGAAAAAGATCTATTAGTGAGGTACGAATTAATTATATAAATTAAATGGGCCGAAACGTCAAGTCGTATGAGCTTGATAATGATTCCTATATGCCAAGTCCTATCAAATGCTTTGGCTATGTCAAGAAATAAAGCGCCAGTAAGCATTTTGTTACGAAACCCTTCGTGAATGAACTCCACTGTCCTCAGCAGCTGGTGCGTAGTGCAGTGTTTTGCTCGAAATCCAAATTGTTCATCAATCAGAACGTTGTGATTTCGGAGAAAATCATTCAGGCGTTTAAGTAACACAAATTCGTATATCTTTGATAACGATGATAGGAGGCTGATAGGTCTATAATTTTGAGGATTTGAAAGGCTTTGGCCTGGTTTTGGAATAGGCAAAATGAGTGCTTGTTTCCAGCTTTGAGGAAAATAGCAATGCTGTATCATAAAATTTATAAGCATTACTAAGAAAAATAGATAACTGGTGGGTAAATTTTTAATCATACGATTAGAAATAGAGTCCATACCAGGGGCTTTTTTGGGTTTGAGCTTGGTAATGTATTCACTTACCTCGCTCATGGATGTATATTGTATTTCTCTCGCGAAAGGCGAGGAGAGGAAACGTTCAACATCTTGTGGGAAAGAATTTGCGTTGTTCGCAAAAATTCCTTCATTATGTGGTGTAAATTGAGTTTGAAGAGAATCCGCAATTAATTCGGATTTCTCAGCGTCTGTGTGAGCCACCGCTGCGTCCGTAGCTAAGGACGGAATGTGAGATTTGTGTTTGCGTAGGCGGGCTGATGCGCGCCAAAGACTGTTATCATTGGTCGTTAGGGACTGAATGTAATTCGTGTATTGTGATTGGAAGAACTGGTCACATGATGCCTTGATCTCATTTTGGAGAGTACGGAGTTGAATTTTTAAGCTAGGATTTCTATTTCTTTGCCAAAGTCTTGGTACTTTATTCTTTTCTTTAATTTTGAGTTTAATTTCTTGAGGTAATTTACGAAAATTGGGTCTAAGGGTGGGTTTTGATACTTCCTTATAAGTATCTATTAAGATGGTCGTTAATTGATCAACTGCCGAGTCTATATCATGGCTGGATTTAATTTCAAGGGAGGGCAAATTTTTACTTTTAAGTTTGAAACAAAAATTGTCCCAGTTTGTAGAGACGAGTGCCGGAGAATTTTGATTAAAAATAGCACAGTTAAGGTCTATGATCACGGGGTTGTGATCTGAAGATAAACAGTTTTCAACAGTCACGTGATATCCAAAAGGGATATTTCGAAAGAGTGCTAAATCAATGAATGAAGGGGCACCCCGTGAACCATATCTAGTGGGGAAATCCGGCGCAATAATTTTAATTTGGGCGCACTGAGCCCATTTTAGAAGGCCACGACCAGCAGGGTTTGATCTGTGACAACGCCACTGCTGATGGTGACAATTTAAATCACCAGCTATGATTAGATTGTTGGATAAGGTGAGCAATTTGTTAAAATCAACCACAGGTAAATTTCCACCTGGTGGAAGATAGGCATAACAAGGGAGGGCGAATTTTGAATGAAAATTTCGATGATTGTTGCCTCGAGTTTGCTCATAATCGGAGTGTCAATTCTTTTGTGAGGTATTGAATTTTTAATATAGACACAAGTGCCACCATGATAAACATCACGAGTATTAGAAGCTTGTCTGTCATTTTTATATAATGCATAATTTGCAAGCTTGGGAGCTCTCCCTGGCTGGAGTTTGGTCTCTTGGACAAAAATAATATCAAAATCTTTCTCTTCTACATAGTCTCTAAACTCATGGAATTTGGATAGGATGCCATTCGCATTCCAGGTGCATAGTTTTAAGTTTTTCAATCCCTTCAAAGTATTGAATTTTACTGACTGGGGATATCAGAGAATTGGAGAGTAATATAACTCTCAAAGATGTAGTATGCCGCGTCAGCACCAGATGGAGCCACTCTGAGCTGCGGTAAGGCGTTTTTGAATGCCAGAAGTAATTTGCTCTGGTCAATACCAGGCTGATTGGAAATTTGAATTATAGCCAAAAGGATTTCGGTACAATTTAGTGTCGAATTAGCTCCTAAGGGGACCGATAAATTTGGAATAATTTGTGGTGCAGCCTGTTGCATACCCGTAAGGGCAGCAGAGTATGAAACTCCAGGGCGAATATTATTTGCACTGGGAGTGTGTGTAGCCGGCAGTATTGGAAATGTATTATGTTGTAAGTTGAATTTGTTAGTGTTGTCAACGGTCTGACTGGGTCTGGTACTTGGCTTTGGAGGTTGTCTGTTTTTGGAGCCGGGAAACTTCGGGCAGGAACGCCAGTTTGCTGCATGGTTTCCTGAGCAATTTGCGCATTTGTTCGGCTCTTCGAAAGGTTTTGTACAGTCCTTTGCTTGATGCGGCCCAGCACATCTGACGCATCGTCTTGGTAAGGTGCAGACTTCGGACGAATGAAAAAATCCCTGGTAACGCCAGCATTGGGAGGGACCCTTCTGTCCTTTGAAGTGCTCCATGGAGACTTCAGTTTCAAGGAGTTCGGTTATTGAATATATTTCCTCGGCTTTTAGGCTATTGTAGATTTGCAAATAAAAGAGGGGCATCGGCATCTTCGTTTTCCACTTCTTCAGTTGAGAAATTTTATGAATTTTGAAGCCAAGCACTTCAACCGCAGTCTGTACAACGTTGAGAGGTGTATTGGAGGGTAATCCCCTAATGACAACTTTAAGTGGTCTATCTGCTTTGAGTGTGTGTGACTTGAATTCAATGTTATTGTCTGTGAGGAATCTAACAACTGTTCTATAATCAGTTTTATTAGTGGTTGTGAGTTTAAGAAAGTCTATGTTTTGTTTGGAAAGAACAGTTGGTGCATGTCGGCGTAACTGATTGAGGAGAAAGAACCAATCAGCACGCGGTTTTATGAAAATTGGAGGTGGTGCTTGAATTTTAAGTGCTTGAGTGACAGCCGGCTGCTGAGTCGAGTGTTCAGTGTTATCAGAGTTTTGTATGTTTGTGAAAGAATTAGATGTTGTGATGTTTTCATTATTATTAGTGTTGGGTAATGGTTTTTTGGCTATTAGATGTTTAGGAGGAACTGCAAATCCTTCATTGTCTGTGGGTCTAGTGCGTTTTTTAGATTCGATTTTGGAAGTATCTTTTGGAGGATTTTGATTGGCTGAGGATGAGGGTGGATTTGAATTTTGAGTTTTAGGATCAGAATTTTGGATTTTAGGATCAGAATCAGGGGTTTTAGAAGATTTTTGCATTCTTTGAAGAATTCCTCTTCAGTGGCAGGGAGGGTAAATAGATTAATGCCTAGTTTAGTGCAGAGGGTATGCAAGGAAAATAAAACTTTCTCACCCTCATCCTGCAACTGCTTGATCATCAATTCCTTGTTAGGTGTCTCCGTTCTTTGAAGTCGCTGAATATCAAAAAGGAGGTCTGTGTGGCGATTTTTCAGAGAATAAATTTGGATTGCGCTCTTCGACAGCTCAAGTGCAGAAGGAGAAGCGGGTGGAGTAGATGCAGTAATTTCCATTTCAGTTTGGATCTGTAGAGGCGGAGAAGTAGATTGTTTGCCCACTGGCGGCGCCGTATTCTGGATTCCGTTCGCATTGACATTACGGAGCTCAGAGCTCGTACGTCCATCGCTGTTAGCAGCCATCGCTGATCTCATGTGAAAAATCTGGTTACAATTCCAAGCAAACGCCAACGTTATCAGTTCACGTCTGTCACCACCTACGAAGGCCCCTCACCTTATCTTGTTTTGAGGAATCTTGTGAGAGGGAAAATTGGGGATTCGGAGCATTGCGCTATTTCCCTCTCGGATCCTCTGGTTTCTCTTTTTTTTAGATTGCTTAAATATATTTTCGCCTCTAAATAATATTATACCTCACCGATTTTTTTCTCATACTGTTCCTTGCTATCTGTTAAATGTCCATATGTAAGGGATGGATTCTTCTTCACTGCCTTAAATAAATTCTTAGAACTATGAGCCTATATAAATAACAGTGTGCCTCATTGTGTTATACTAGCATTAATTAACTAGCAATAAATTATGATAGTAAAATAATTAATCTTGTAATAAATTATGATAGTTAAATTAATAAATACTATGTTTAATTTGTGTTTTTAATACATATACTCTGTAATTTACATACATATATATATATTATTTTTTTGGTGTGTGCGGTTGTGGTCTTGTATTGTATATGGTTCTATGTTGTTTGTCTGCTGCTGTTTTTTGAAAAATGTATGAAAATGTTGGGAACGAAAATAGCATAAGTTACTTTAGTTAAATTAATATATACTTTTTTTTGATAACTTTTGTTGATGTCTCACGATGCAAGCATACATATTACTTTGTATTCCATGCTAAATACCTTGATACTAAGCATTTTAACACTGTCAATATTTGTTTTCTCCCAGTAACCATTACCAAACACACTCACTATTCACCATTATCAAACACACTCACTACACACACACACACCTGTGAGACACTATTTATTGTAAATGAAGACAGCTTCTTCTCCTTTTAACTACACTCATGGACACAATCGTATTTTAGGATATTTTCTACTCCTTTTCCTTTTCTTTCTATAGGCTTTTTTTTTCCCTCCATTATTTTTGAACCATTTATTTTAAATTTTATTTTGTCCCATCTTTTCTTCCTGGCCTTTCGAACTCGTACAAAATGTACGAAGTTCCTTTTTACTTTCCTCAAATACGAAATTTCACCTCTTTCTATATAACTTTCCTTCGCACCCATGCTTGATTTTTCGCCTATCGGTGCCGAAAGACTTAGCGGGTGCAAAACAAGACATCCGTCTACTTTGTCTGTCTGTGTCTGTGAGGGGCGCTGTGTTCACGTACGATGGAGGCAGGATCTTAGGAGAGCTCCTAAGTTTTCAAAGGTGTTTTTCAGAAAATTTTCATTTCCTTAAAAATTTTCGCGTAAATCTTGTACAACGTCTCGTTCTCAAAACCGAATGTTGTCCTGTACCTAAAGGTCTTATCTCCCTTGTAATCTTTTATAACATGAAGACGGAACATTCAGATAAGTAGAATTACTTTTCTCTCAACTAAATCAAATATCTGTCACTAAAGTACCTTAAAATTCATTTATTTATTATGTTCATTATTATTATGCTCATTTTATTATATTCTGGCATTAAATACTTAGTAATTGCTTTAAATCATGTTTTTTTTTTTTTTTTTTTTTTTTGTGTTTGTTTGTTTTGGTTATCATTTTGTAGGGACGCTATCCTTATCAGTAGTGTCGCCTGTTAGCACTACCCATCAAGACCCCTTTGAGGAATTCCTCGAGAGGGAAAAAACACTATCTTGGGCCTCGATAAATGTATAGATTTGCGGTTTTGCTTCTTCCGCATATGAGAGAAAAAGATTAATCTATATTTCCTATCTATTTAAATTTAAAGCATATATTAATAGAGTGTGCCTCAACTTGATAAACTGGTACAAAGATAATAAATTATGACGGTTAAATTAATAAATAAATAAAATGCTTATTTTTTTAATTAATTAATATTAAAATAAAAATAAACTCTGTAATTTATTTACTTATTTATTTTTGCTGATATGCTCTCGCACTGTAAGAATTTATGATTTTGCCTGATGCTGATTTCTGAATAATGTATGAATATGTTGGAAGCGACAATAGATGATGTTACTTTAGTTAACATATACTTTTGCCTTATATTATATGTCTTTTGATCTTATGTGTCTTTTTTTATTGTGTCTCAAGGTAGAGGCAAACATATTGTTTCCCATGTTAAAAAAAAATAATTTATAAAAATTCTTAAATACTGTTATGTGACTGGACCCTCAATATTTATATTTTTTAATGAATTTTCCCCCATCTTCACATCTATTCAGTTTTACAAAACACACTCCTGGAAGACTCTATTTAATGTAAATGATAACAACTTCCTGCCCTTTTGACTACACTCATGGACACAATCTTTTTTTTTTTTTAAGAAAATCCTCTTACTTCCTTTCTTTTTCTTTCTATGGGCCCTTTTTTTTTAAATTTTCTCTCCATTACTTTTGGACCATTTATTTTTTATTTTATTTTGTCCCATCTTTTCTTTCTGGCCTTTCGAGCTCGTATAAAATATACGAAGTTCCTTTTTACTCTCCTCTGAAATATGAAATTGGCCCCTTTCTATATACCTTTTCTTCGCACCTATGCTTGATTTTTCACCCATCGGAGCAGAAAGACTTAGCGGTTGCAACACAAGACATCTGTCTACTTTGTCTGTCTGTCAGAATAAACACTGTTTGTGTACATCACTTGTAATCATCACTGCGCACTTACCTAACATATAAAAATAATACAATTCCCACGTTGGCAGTGGAGTACTTATCAGAGATCCCAATGAAATTGTCAAAATAAAGAAAAGAATTCCTGACTTTAGCTCTGTTTTTGAAAGTGAACTCTTTGCTATCGATGAGGAACTGAGCTATATAATGTCATTTTTAGACCCTAAAGCTATCTGGATTTTGACTGATAGTCGTAGTGCCATCCAACATTTGTCAAATTGGTGCAACGTTGGTGACAAAATTGGAACTTCAATTCTCACTAAATTAAAACAAATTTCGTCCTCTTGTGATGTACACATTCCCTCCCATGTGGATATTTGGGAAAATGAAGAGGCAGACGTCCTGTCAAAAAAACGATGCCGAGGAGGTTCTGGCTACTTCCTGTTGTTTGACTTAACTTGAGCTGTATTCTGCCAGAAATCATACTGATAAAATGATTTGGCTTGTCCCTCCGACACACTCTTGGTACCGGGTTGAATCCCCTGGTGGATCCCTCACTATTAACTGTGACAGATGTGCCCAGAAGACACTCTTCCGCTTTCTTAGTGGCCATTTAAGAAGCCTTGCCTTCCAGGGAGGTCAAAAAACACACCCGATTTGTACGAAATGTAACGATGAGCAGGCTTCTCCGTCATATATCTTTAGGTGTCTTGGTTTGTCCTACGACGACCTGATTAAGTCTCCTATGCTAGTTTATGACTTTTTGAAGGTGAATAAACTCGTAGACCTCGTCTATCAGAAGCTGGACTCGAGAGTTAATAACAACAACAACACAGTCACAATGAAACAGCTGAAATAAAAGATCTCCTTTGCATATGGTGAAATCAGATAGATCAGCCTAGTTGATTGAGACATTTGCAAATATGGAGCGCCTTGTTGTCAAGCGTTTGTAGAAAGGAAATGGCTCTAGGTTATATTGTAATTCGATACTGGGCATCTTTCAGATTAAGGAGGAGTGAAAATAAAGCCAAAGAAGTTCTATAGGAAGTTTCTGTCCTTCTAAGCTAACACACTGCTTTCCTTCTTGTGGAACTGTGTTTGATACACCTGGGTGCCTAGGCTGACGCTTTACCCCAAATCGGACATATTGGAAATTTCGAAATATTTATTTGTGACAAACATTTATGACTTATTTGAGATATAGTAATTGTTTTTAATTTAAATTTTTAAGTGGTTGATGCACTATAAATTCAAGCTTTAAAGCTGTCTAACTAAATCTATGTTATCAAGGAAATTTTGAGTCAATAGGTCTAAAATGGTGAACAAAATACATACAATACAAACAAGATAAAAATATACATAAATAAAAACAAAAGAACACCGAATAACATAACAAAGTGGTTCGTTCTTCACAAGGAGGACGGGCGGCTAAAACCCGCCGGGAACTGAAGAAATTCAACCAATCAGAATAAGCCGGAGACTGTTTTAGGCAGTGACGTAAATAAGGGTATGCAAGGAATGCCGTCGCATAGGGGCCCGAAGGTTTAGGGGGCCCTTGAGTGGCCTACTGAACTACATTTACATGCTTAAAACACGGATTCTATTATCTATCAACACATACATAATAGAATCCGTCTTCTTTTAAGTTTTTAAGGGCCCCCTAATATACGACGTAGATAGGGGGACCTTGGATGCAGATGAAAAAACTAAATTCAGTGTTACAAACACCTAAATTTCAACTGAAGGAAAACAAAAAGGCTCTATGCTTTCGTTTTGATTCCCTTCTAGAGGACAGATTTCAAGTTATTAGTAATATCTGAGGCCAGGCTGTTGCTCGTTTATTGTGAGAACAAGTTCTAAATTTGAGGCAGGCACGTGCAAGATGCAGTCCAAGGTGTAAGAGAGCTACGTAAATATTTCGAACTTCTTCAAAATATTTACGCGCATTTCAGTGAAAGTTTAAACAGATGAAGTTTACTTTATTCGGGAGACTGATATTATTCTCAAAATTCTAAATCTTACAAGGCGTGCTGGACGATTATCATTTTTGATAGCAATTAAACTAAGATACTTTGACATCTTAAAAACATTAAATTATATTATATTAACGTCAAAGAAAGCGCAAGGAAAAGGCATTGCGAATGGGTTAAAGAAATGGAAAATTTTTATTCTTAACTATTTTTTATATTATCACAAAACGGGTTAAAATGATCTGATGTCAAATATTACACCCAGACTAAAGTAAATTCGTATTTTACAGTTGGTAAAGGGAGAATATTTTCTTTATTATTCTTTCTTCATGTTACGTATCTTTGAACTGGTTCCCTGAAAACGTGCTTTTATTTTTTGACAATTGTTCCAGATCTGATAAATATGCAGAGCATATCTGATAAATATGCAGAGCAAAAACTATGCAGAGCCTGCTGGCGACTCGGTCACTTCCCTAGAAGCATGAAACTAGCCGAAATTGCACTCTTCCACAAGCAGGGCAAAGATCCGTCAGACCCGGCATCTTATAGGCCCATAAGCTTCTGCCTTCAATCAGTAGGATTTTAGAAAAAGTAATTTTGCAACGCCTTAATTTCTACATGTGCAGGAACAAGTCTATAAACGAAAAACAATATGGCTTCTGCGCAGGAAAGTCCACAGATAATGCCTTAAAGCAACTGCTAGATAACATAGAGCCGAACAAAGACAACAATATGGACACACTGGTTATTTCGTTGGACATCAAAGGGGCATTCGACTAGTTGTGGTGGCCAGACGTAGTCGAATGCCTAGACATCATCAAATGCCCAAAGGAAATCCTGAATCTTATACACAGCTACTTGCAGGATCGTTGGATACAGGTTACAACGGACAAAGATGTACTCAAAGTCAAGTTGGAAAGAGGCTGTCCCCAGGGTTCCTGCTTGGGACCTACACTTTGGAATCTTGTAGCGAACACAGCCTTTGCGCTCTATGACCAACAGCAAGGAGTGGGTATCCAGACGTACGCAGACGACTTTTTATTGGTCATTTCTGGTAGCACGGACATTAGGTTAAAGGCACAAAACGCAATCAATACTTTTGCAAGCTGGGCAAACAGCACAAATTAAATATCTCAGCAGATAAAACTAAACAACTGTTTATATGTAAGCATGGAGCGCGAAATAGGATTCCCAACATTAAGCTAAATGGAGTCTCTATAAAAAAGGTCACTGACCTTAAATATCTAGGTATTATATTTAACAATAGGCTTTCCTGGGTACCGCATATTAAAGAGCTTAAGCAGAAAATAAATCAAATTAGTAATTCCATGGTTAGAACATCAGGACCTCATTGGGGCACTCCAATCACTATGCTCAAAAGCTGGTACAGAACAATCTCAGAAAAGATCATATTATATGGGGCTGCCATATGGGGAGGGAAGCTTACTGCCCATATGAGAAGACAGCTTCTCACCATACAAAGAATGCAACTTTTGATCATATGCAAAAGTTATAGAACATCCCCAACTGCGGCACTGCAAGTGCTGGCGGGTATCCCTCCACTGGACCTTCTAGTGGAGAGAGAATCACTATTAGTAAGGACATTGCGCCTAGAAAATAACGTCTCTCTGTGGCAGAAGACATTCTACCATACAGACTATGAGAAGCGCAAGCCGATCATGCTTGGACACCCTGCAGATACTGATTTATCGCACATAATATACATGCAATACACGCCGCCAAATGAGAAGGCATTTGCTATTTATACAGATGGCTCAAAGACGGAAAAAGGCACAGGCTGCGCCTACTGTGTACTCCAAGAAGGACGCGTGGTTAAAACTTGGGAAAGACGACTGGCAGACAAAAATACCGTCTTTCAGGCAGAGCTTCTTGCATTAAAAGCAGCCATCAATTTGGCAAAATATCAATTAGGATTAAAGGTCAGCATATATAGCGACTCTGCCTCAAGTTTGGAGTCCATCCGAGGGCACAAGACAAGGAGTCCTTTGGTGCAAGATATTCAGAAAATTCTTCTAAGTATCCCACCAGATGACAGACCTATCCTGATCTGGGTTCCAGCTCATGTGGGTATTACTGGCAACGAAGCGTCTGACCTGCTTGCGAAATCTGCTGCCAATGACTCCAGTAGATTGGAAAACGCAGTAAGTATTCCGCAGTCCTATTTAAAAAAAACCACGCTCAATAGCCTTTTTCAAGAATGGCAGAAAAGATGGGAAAGAGAAAGCACAGGGAGGAGAACCTACAAGTTCTTTCCAAAAGTCACGTGCTCAGTTAATACATACAGCGGAGCACAAACTCAATTCTACACTGGCCATGGTCCCTTCCCACATTACCTTAAGAGATTCGGCATACGAGCATCAGATTTGTGTGAATGTGGTGCGGTAGGTGATGCAGATCACTTCCTCTTCAACTGCCCACAAACCGATAAACTGCATTGAAAAATGCCAAGCAGTGAATACTGGCCGCAATGGGCAGACAAAACCCGCGGCAACAAGCAGACGAAAACTAAAATAGAGGAGGTAATCAGGCTTTGCTCAGCAAGATACTACAGCATCATAGAATATCCAAATAACTGTAATAGCCCAAGAGGAGTACTAGTAGCCTCAACACTCGTCGACCTATCCAGAACGGTTATCCCGGTGAGAGTCGCCAATGTAACTGAGAAGGTGAGAATTATTAAGAAAGGTGAAGTGGTTGCAGCATGTACTCCAGTATCCACCGTTGAAAGAAAGAGTAACATCCAGGAATCCGTGTCTTCAGAAAGCATTACATCAGAGTTACTTCAGAATGCGCAATTAAACGATGAAGAGAAGAATGCTGCCGATCGCGTCATTAAAGATCTTCAAGTTGTTTTCTCCCGCTCGTCTTCTGACGTGGGTCGAACCAGTTTGACACAACATAGAATCGATACCGGCGATCATCCCCCGATCAATCAACATCCAAGACGTCTACCGTTTGCTAAACAGGAAGAGGTACGAACACTTTTAAAGGATACGGAAGAAGGCGATGTCATCGAGCCTTCAGCAAGTCCATGGGCATCTTGTTAAGTTTAGGATTGTGTATCCATAGATCGCCAATAGATGGCGGTAGTGTTTGTTTGTAAAAAGAAACTGTGATGTCAATTATGTATATGTATCAGTTCGTCATTGGTGTTCGTGAATAAATGTTGTGTGGAAGAACGCTCCTCTGTTTACTACTTTAACTGCGATCCAGTCTGATTTGTTAGAGATTTACACATATTTCGTTTATGGTGCCTGCAAACCGGGATTATTACGAACCAGAAAATCGACAGACTGAATATTTCGAAAATGGAGGGCGTTCTTGAACATTTGAAAAAGAAACGATCGGTTGCTAGACAATTAACTACGAAACTGATAACCAAAGTCGAATCGAATTTAGCAAATAATATTCCGCTAAATGAGAAAATTGAGATAATCGAGGATTTATATGAACAGTTAATTGAGAAAATCAATGAACTGAAAAGTTTAGATTCAGAAATAGAAACGAAAGTAACTTCGGAGGAGATTGAAAATGAAGTTACCTTAAGTCAAGAATACCAGGATAAAACTGTTATATGGAGAGGAAGAATGCAACGATTTTTAAGAAGAATTCGGAATCTTCTAGAACAGTTCATCAGAACGAAACGGCTAATGTTGCACTTCCAGTTGAAACGAAAACAGTGAAGTTGCCACGTCTGCAAATCGGAACTTATTACGGAGATTCGTGTAAATGGTTAGACTTTTGGAACCAATTCTAAAATACAATTCATAATCATAGTGGATTGAGAAAAACTGAAAAATTTGCGTACCTAAAATCCTTACTTGGAGGTAATGCTTTAGCTGCCATTTCCAGTTTCGCTTTAAGTAACCAGAATTATGATTCCGCAATAGAAATATTGAAAGAACGTTTTGGAAGACAAGATGTTGTTATCACCTCGCATATGAATAAATTATTATCCCTTGAACCAGTGGGAAACATTTCAAATGTTAAAGCACTGCGTAAGCTGTACGATGAATGCGAAATCAACATTCGAAGTTTAGAATCGTTAAACGTTACTTCTGGAAGTTATGGAAATATTCTCTGTCCTTTCATTTTGCAGAAATTTCCAGAGGAATTAAATTTGGAATTTAATCGAAGTCGAAATATGGAAGCAGGATTTGATATAAAGGAACTTATCGAATTCTTAAAAAAGGAAGTTAACTGTCGAGAAGCTGCAAGTTTAATGAACTCTGCGAAAACGAATCAGAAACCATACTTTCGTCAAAATGAACAAAGCACGAAAGTTTATCCGAATTATAAACCGAAAGTTCCGACTGCTACAGCTTTATCAACAATTGGATACAAATGTATATTTTGTGACAAAGAAGATCATACGAAATATAAATGTACTGAGGTGAACGCTGATGAGAAACGCAACATTTTAAAACGTACAGGAAAATGTTTTCTGTGTTTTGGATGTAAACATTTAGCTATCAACTGTAAGAACACATAGTTTTCCTGCAAAAGGTGCCGCGGTAAACATCATGAAAGTGTGTGTGTGAATCCCGCATCAGCTGTCTCCAGTGCAAAAAATAAGGAAACCGAAACATCGGCGGAAATTGTTCAAAATTCTTCTGCCAAAACTGAATCTAATATTATGCTTCAAACGGTGTATACTGTGGCTGAGGGCAGAAATAAGAACTGTATTGTGAGATGTCTTCTTGACGGCGGTAGCCAAATCTCTGCAATTCGAGAAGATTTATCAAGAAAATTACAGTTACCAGTGAAAGGAGAAACTGTTTTAAAACTGCATACCTTCGGTGAAAAGAACGGGAAACATTGGCATCGAAAGAAAGTTGAACTTACGCTCCGAAATATTAATGACCCTGAAAAATCCATAAATCTCGAATTCATTGAAGTACCAGTCATAACAAATGCCGATATACGGATACCAGATGTAGAAATGCAATCCAAACTCCAAGCATTCGGCGTCACTTTGACAGACTGCGGCGGCGCCGATGGAATGAATCATATTTCCGTTTTAATCGGCGCGGACATTATGTGGAAAGTAGCAAGCGAAGAAATAAAAAGGATAAACAGAAATGCCGTAGCGATGAAAACCTTGTTTGGGTGGTGTATACAAGGCAAATTTCCTTCATCAGACTTTCAAATCCATGATGCGTGTTTGAACGTAAGTGTAGAAGAGAAACTTCTAAAAAGCGTCGAATCGTTTTGGGATATTGAATCTATAGGAATTAAAAATATTTCTGACTAAGAACAAAATGAAATGGCCTTGCAAGTATTTAACAACTCGATTACACAAAAGGGTGATAGATACGAAGTTAGACTTCCATGGAAAGATCAAAATGTGACTTTAAGAGACAATTTTAAGAATGCTGAAAGACGATTTTTAAAGCTGATCGAACAATTTAAATCAAACTTGAACTTTTATGCGCAATATAAAGAAGTGATTGACTATCAGCTTAAGGAAGAAATCATAGAAAAGGTCGATCTTGGTACTCCATCTGGGAGACGAACTTACTACATACCTCACCGTGCTGTCATCCGTGAAGATCATAATTCTACGAAACTTCGCATTGTTTATGATGCTTCTTCAAAGGAAAAAATCATGAATCTCTAAATGATAATTTACTACAAGGACCAAATCTTCTTCCTGAACTTTTGAAAGTTTTAGTAAATTTTCGACTTCATCGAATTGCATTTACGTCGGATATTGAGAAAGCGTTTTTACAAATTTCTGTTGCACCTGAAGATCGGGATTCAATGCGATTTTTGTGGATTGATGAGAATTCAAGTTTGAGCAACCGAGAATTCAAGTTTATCGGATGTGTCGTGTAATTTTTGGAGCAAAATCAAGTCCATTTTTGCTGAGCGCTTGCACTAAGCTTCATTTAAAGAAATTTGAAGACATCCATCCCAGAACTGTAGAAATGTTATAAAACTTCATGTATGTTGACGATTTTATTTGTGGATCAGATACGGAGGAGGAAGCTATACAGATATATCATGAAGCCAATGATATAATGAAAAGGCATCAATGACTTTGACCAAATGGAATTCTAATTCGGATACTGTAAAAAACCAGTATAAATCAAGTGACAACTTCGTTAGCTTTAAATTGCCTGACTGTGATTCCCCCTCAAAGATTCTTGGACTTCAATGGGATACAATTAAGGATATCTTCTGTTTTAATGCACAAGACGTTATTGATTTCATCCAGTCAAATGACCAAACAAAACGTTGTGTTTTAAAAGCTGCTTCAAAAATCTTTGATCTTGTTGGGTTTCTTGCTCCATATGTTATTCAAGCTAAAGTTCTGTTTCAGGATTTATGGCTGAAAGGTGTTGATTGGGATGAAATTATCCCACCAGAATTGCAAGACAAGTGGAACAAATGGTATAGGCAACTATGTGATCTACCTAATATCCAGATACCTCGGTGGTATTTTCGTGATGTTGATGAAACGCCTGAAACACTGGAACTACATTGTTTTTGTGATTCATCTCAAAGTGCTCACGGAGCAGCAGTGTACGTAAAATTCCGTAGCTTAAAATATTGTGGAACAAGTTTAGTGATAGCCAAGAGCAGAGTGACACCCCTGAAAAAATTATCTTTACCAAGACTCGAGCTTATGGCAGCAGTGTTAGGTGCAAGACTTGTAACTACAGTCCGTGTGCATTTTCCTCAAGCTAAGATTCATTTATGGACAGATTCTCTTATTGTGATTCATTGGATAAAGAACTCACCACGGCGATGGAAAACATTCGTACAAAATCGAGTGTCTGAAATTCAAGACAAAACATCCCCGAGCATGTGGCATCATTGTCCTGACTCAGATAATCCAGCCGATAAAATCACACGTGGTGTTAAAGTGAGTGATCTTGTAGTAGATAAAGTGTGGTGGCATGGACCTCCATGGCTTCATGAAGATGAAATAAATTGGCCTAAAGTGAACGAGCATTGTAACATAGTAGATAGTGCTGAAGAAAGAGTTGTGACTCAAGTTACTAGAAGTGTTCAACCTTTACAACCTGTGTTAAAAATAGAAAACTTTAGTGACTTCGGTAAACTTTTAAAAGTCACGTTATATGTATTTAGATTCATTAATAATTTAAAGTCACAGAATAGAGTGATTGGTCCTGTGACCAAAAATGAAATATGTAATGCTATGTGTTATTGGATTATCTTATCACAAAGTGAGTATTTTTTTGAAGAGTTGAATGATGTTAAATGTAAAAAACCATTGTCTCATAATTCCAAATTGTTTGGGTTAAATCCAGTAATGGATGAAAAGGGTTGTTTAAGAGTTGGAAGTAGATTAGTAAAATCATCATTAGATGTCGATGAAATTCAGCCTATAATATTACCAATTAATTATTTTTCTCGTTTAATTATTTTGAATTGTCATGAAAAGGTACTTCATAGTGGTGTAAATGAAACTTTAGTGCAAGTAAGAGGGAAATTTTGGATTTTAAAAGCTAGACGTTTTGTAAAATCTGTGTTACATGATTGTAGATTTTGTAAAAAATATAATGCTAAAGCTGGACACGAGATATCGGCTCCTCTTCCTGCTGATCGAGTGGAGAAAGCTCAACCATTTGAGGTAAATGGCATATATTTCGCTGGCCCTTTGTATTTAAAGGATGGTACAAAAGTGTATATTTCATTGTTTACCTGTGCAGTGACTCGAGGAGTCCATTTAGAATTGTTATCAAATTTAAGTGCAGAGTGTTTCATTCAAGCCTTACGTAGATTTTTTTGCACGTAGGGGTATTTGTAGAGTTATATATTCTGATAATGCTAAAACCTTTAAGACTGCTGATCGTGAATTAAAATATTTGTATAAATTATGTAAAGATGAAAATGTTCTAAATTTCCTTGCTAAAAATGGGTTTCAATGGAAATTTATTGTAGAAGGTGCTCCTTGGTGGGGAGGATTCTGGGAACGTTTGGTAAGATCTGTAAAAACTTGTTTAAAACGTATCTTAGGTAAAGCTTCTTTATATTACTTCTTTATATTATGAAGAACTGTATACTGTTTTAGTTGAAGTTGAAGCTGTTATTAACTCTAGACCTATAACGTATGTATACAATGAACCAAATGAACCTGATCCTCTTTCACATTCTCATTTTATAACTGGATCTAGATTGACTGTTTTACCTTCACCTGAATCTAAACTAGAATCTACAAGATCTCAGTTGATTAAAAGATGGAAGTATAGGCAATTAATATTAGAGCATTTTTGGAAAAGATTTTATAAAGAATATTTGTTAGAATTAAGATCAGTCATGTTTTCAAAAACTCCAAAGAATTCTCCCGTGTTTAAAATTACTGATGTTGTATTTGTACGAGAAGATAATGTGAAACGCTGTAACTGGAAGATAGGTAGGATTAAGGAATTATTTCATGGAAGAGATGATAGAATTATATCTTGTGAGATTCAGTTGGATAATGGTGTTGTTAGAAGACCAATTGAAAGACTTTATAATCTTGAAGTTCAGTAAAATTGATGCATCCGTTACGGATGCATGGGGAGGAGTGTTAAGTTTAGGATTGTGTATCCATAGATCGCCAATAGATGGCGGTAGTGTTTGTTTGTAAAAAGAAACTGTGATGTCAATTATGTATATGTATCAGTTCGTCATTGGTGTTCGTGAATAAATGTTGTGTGGAAGAACGCTCCTCTGTTTATTACTTTAACTGCGATCCAGTCTGATTTGTTAGATATTTACACATATTTTGTTTACATCTCCCATCGTCCTAGTCAGAAAGAAAGACGGCTCAACAAGATTTTGCGTCGACTATCGCCGGTTGAATGAGGTTACGAAGAAAGACAGTTACCCTCTTCCTAGAATTGACGACATTCTGGACACTCTTTCTGGAAGCAAGTGGTTCTCAACACTTGATTTAAGGAGTGCTTATTGGCAGGTAGAAATACAGCCTGAAGACCGAGAAAAGACGGCATTTACTACGGGTCAAGGGCTTTGGCAATTCAAGGTGATGCCGTTTGGACTGTGTAATGCGCCGGCAACATTCGAACACCTTATGGAGACTGTTTTGAGAGGTCTTTCCTACGAAGCCTGTCTGATATACCTGGACGATATCATCATCGTCGGAAAGAGTTTTGAAGAGCATCTACAAAATCTGAGAAAGGTGCTTCAGAAACTGAAAGAGGACAATCTGAAGCTGAGTCCCGCTAAATGCAAATTGTTCCGAAAGGAAGTGACTTACCTGGGACATGTCATCTCTGCAGAAGGTGTGTGCACGGATCCTGAAAAGGTGTCAGCTGTTAAATCCTGGAAACGTCCCGAAAATGTCCATCAGTTGAGAAGCTTCCTAGGGCTTTGCACCTACTATAGGAGATTCGTGAAGGATTTTTCTTCCATCGCAAGACCCCTTCACAAGCTGACAGAGAGCAAGCAAAAATTCTTGTGGACAAAGGAATGCGAGAATGCATTTAACAACTTAAAGGAAGCTTTAATATCTGCTCCAATCCTGACGTATCCTCAGCTTGACAGACCATTTATTCTCGACACGGACGCGAGCAATGAAAGTGTTGGTGCTGTTTTGTCCCAAGAAATAGACGGCCAAGAACGTGTAGTAGCTTACTGGAGCAAGTGCCTGTCTAAACCGGAGAAGAATTACTGTGTTACTAGGAAAGAGTTGCTCGCTATAGTCAAAGCTGTAGAACAGTTCCATCATTATCTATACGACAGAAAATTCCTCCTCCGCACGGACCATGCCTCATTGGCCTGGCTTTTAAATTTCAAGAATCCTGAGGGTCAAATAGCCAGGTGGATACAGAGACTTCAAGAATATGACATCACTATCCGTAATCGTAAGGGATCATCACACGGGAACGCCGACGCCCTGTCTAGAAGACCTTGCCAAGAAAGCTGCCGATATTGTTCCAGGGTGGAAGCGAAATACGAGCAGCTGACTCCGGTCGCAAGACAAATTACAACATCAACATCGGCTGATCGAGAACCGTGGAGTGATGATGAAGTCAAGAAAGACCAGCTGGAAGACCGTGACATTAAACCCATAATTGATTTAATGGAGTCATCAAACAGAAAACCTACCTGGCAGGACATTTCTATCTGTAGTCCTACAACAAAACAATACTGGGCACTCTGGGATTCACTTCACATTCGAAACGGCGTCTTGTACCGGAAATTCGAATCGGATGATGGGAAGACGTTCCACGGCAGCTGATACTTCCAAGATCCCGGATTCCTGATGTCCTTAAGGAACTACATAACAGCCCAACAGGAGGTCACTTTGGAATAATGAAGACCTTGCAGAGAGTTCGTGAGCGCTTTTACTGGAATAATGCAAAGGATGACGTGCAAAAGATGTGCCGATCTTGGGATGCCTGTGCAGGTCGGAAAGGACCGAGGAAACGCAGCCGAGGCAAGCTGCAACGTTACAACGTAGGTGCGCCGTTTGAACGTATCGCCTTTGACATATTGGGACCTCTGCCACGAACTGCAGATGGCAATAAATACATACTCGTTGTTATTGATTACTTCACCAAGTGGCCTGAAGCGTATCCTATTCCTGATGAAGAGGCTGTCACAGTAGCTGAGGTGATGATACAGCACTGGATTTCCAGGTTTGGAGTGCCTCTTACTCCATTCAGATCAGGGAAGGAATTTTACCTCGGCAGTAATCAAAGAACTATGTAAAGTACTCGGCATTGACAAAACCCAAACGACGTCATTACATCCCCAGTCGAACGGCATGGTAGAGAGGTTCAATCGAACCATCCTTAATAACCTCTCATTAGTGGTTTCCAGAAACCAAAAGGATTGGGACAAGAAATTACCACTGTTTTTACTGGCTTACCGCAGTGCTGTCCACGAGACTACCGGCTATTCCCCATCACAGATGCTCTTCGGTCGTGACCTTCGTCTGCCTTGTGATCTATTGTTTGGTCGCCCTCCGGATGCTCCTTCATCGTCTGAGGAATATATTCAAGATCTCCAGGCCCGGTTTGAAGTGATGCACAACTTTGTACGAGAGCGAGTCAACTTGGCGACAGAGAAGATGAAGACCCAATATGACACAAGAGCTACTGAACATCAATTCCACGAAGGAGACAAGGTGTGGAATCCGACTCGACGGAAAGGACTTTGTCCGAAATTACAGTCACCTTGGGATGGCCCCTACACGGTCCTAAACAGGCTGAATGACGTCGTGGTTCGGATCCGTAAGTCTTCGAACTCTAAACCTAAAGTCGTTTATTACGACAGGTTAGCTCATTACTATGGCCATAATACGTAATGTAAATAATTGTAAATAGTATAAGACCATGGTCCTTTTTGTTTTTAAATGTGTATTTGATTTGATTTGTATTTAGTATTTGATTTGCATTTAGTATTTGATTTGTATTTGATAGCATTTGATTTGTTTAAGTTATCTATTACATTTATTGTTCATCTTGTTTGATATTGTAATGTAATGTTTATGCCTCAGTTGTAAGTTTGGCTTCCTGTCCAGGGATTGTACTGTCCGGGACGTGCAGTCCTTGGGAAGGGGGCAGTGTTACGAATTTGGTATTTAAAAAGCTAGTGTTAGTTCAATTATAAATTAAATGGTTTTATTTCTCGCGCAGTGCAGCGTGTGACAATTTTAAAAGAAAGCTAAGCCAGAAAATTGAAAATACAAGAGCGCGTGCATTAAATAAATAAATATCTCTTTTTGATTTCGAGAAAGTACTGGAAAATTCTAGCGCGTGATTTTATAATCTTATAAAAGGAGGAAAACATCTCAGTTTGTAGTAGTTACTTAGTTTGTTGTTGTTTAGAAAACTGCTCTTGTTGATTGTAGCGAATTCGCGGATTAGCTTTCTTTAGCTGTTTTGAATTACGTTCTATTGGACATTTGAGTAGTTAGAAGATAACTACTGTGAGATATTGTAATACTGCATGATAATTTGAGGAAATTTAAGCATTTTTGTTGTGATAATAATAAATTTTTGTTCATTTTTTTCATCGGACTTGTGCATTCATTTCGTAACGAACCCGTACGCACGCAACAAAATGTTAGGAAAGTCTTCCAATTTTTTATATTTGAATCTCAGTTCAATTAACGTACTTGATTTATTTTGGATTTTCAAAATAATATTTTCTCACAGAAGACTAAATGCAACACTTTTACAAACATGACATGTGTGAAGGATTAATGCATGTAACAATAGATTTTTAGAAAAAAATGTTAGTAGCTTAACAATGTAAAATGTGTTTTATGAGGAATGTAAAATGTAAAGATTTTTCTAATGTATTATATATTAGATATATGCAGTTCATTATCATCCGAAAAAGAGCCCATGAGTGGTAAGACTGCTTAACACAGATAGTTAGGTTTATATCCTAACAAATGTGATTTTGGACATATTTTGCTCAGCTTATGTGATCTGATGATCTCCATAAAATGATAAATGAAAAACAAAATATTTGTACCCAATATTATACCTGATCTGCAAACAAAATTACTGTGGCTGTGGAGATCGATGTTGCTAGTGAAATTGTTATGTGCCTTGTAGATATTACACAAACGCAACAGCTAGAGTATTCTATCAAGCAGTATTCGTCATGAATTAAAATTACTTGATTATGCTAATGTTGCAAGACTTTAAAAATTACATCTTTATTTTTACATTAACACAATGAAATGAAATAGAATTATTTAGATGCAGGATAATGCATAAACAAGTTTCATGTTAATTTCTCAATTATTAATTTTTGGGGGGGGTTACTAGATTACCTGATTATGGGTCACTGGGTTAACCCACATCAGCATTTGAATACATAGATTCTGTGAATCATCGTTTTATGTTCTATATTTCAATTGCAGTTTTTGTTAATATAGTTTTACCTACGGAAAATACCCAAAAGAGAGATTTCTAAAAGTTTTAAAAGTAGCTTAAATAAAAAAGACATATTCTTAAACAGAGTCGTAGCTAGGGTTTTCAGCGCCCAGGGACAACTGAAGATTTCGCGCCCCCTACTGCTTGCCAAGGATGGAAAACATTTAATTCTAAAATGTCGTAACATTAGTTTGGTGCCCCTTGGATTCTGCGCCCGGGGACAGATGCCCCCTCTAGCTACGCCCCTGTTCTTAAAATATTTTTCTTTATTGAATTTTACGATGTTTACAGTACATGAAATAATAAGAACCTAGATATCACCAAGCGTTTTCAAATGCATAAACAGCCAAGAAATTTCCCAATACAGTAATTTTTATCAATTATTATTTTTACCCTTTATTTAAAGGTGTATCAAAAAGTTATTCGGTATCGAGATTGCAAATTGAGTAGAATATAAAGTTGTATTTGTTTTTGAAATTGAGATTTACATACTTCACTTATCACCCCTACAGTAAATTAAATATTAAATCATATTAGCGTGCCACAAAATAACCAAAACAAATGGAACTACTTCTACTCAAGAAGTACGAACAAGTTACCATAAAATTAACAAGTACGTTCTTGTATACCAGTTTTGCACAAAAATTGCGTTTGGCGATCGGAAAATGATGCCAAATCGGAGGACCTGTATAAGTTCGTAAAATTCCATAAAAATGGAAAAGTCCTGTGCACTTGTAACAAAAGTGCAAAGTCTTCAGTAGTGAAGAAGTTGATCAGGGGTGACGTCATATATCGGCCACAGATGAAGTCTGCGTTGGATAAACAACTACCGTAATTTCCGGAAGAAACGCCGCGGCGTTTACGTGTTTAAAACTTAAATTTTCAGCGGGTGCGGCGTTTCTACCCATGCGGCGTTTAGGTGCACTAAAAATAAAATATTTCCTATGATGGTCATTGTACATAGTTTGGATGGCCTTGTCATTGTGCATAGACTGGTGCTGTTCCCACACAAAAGACCACTCAGTTATTTTGTTTACATTCTTTCACTTGAACGGACCTACATGCCTTATTCACCCTAAACGAGATCTCAGAACAATAACATTCTTCCCCCTTTCAAATCAACATTCTCATCAGTTTGAATAGTCTCTCTTCTCTGCCATTCGATGAATCTTCCAGGACCCATCCTCTCCCCACCCCTGCCTTTTCTGCAATTTTTTTCAAAGGCGGACACGACTCCACCTGCCTCGCAACAACGAACTCTGACGTATTTCCCCTTCGGCATGAATGGATTTTTTCTTGGCATTCTGCCAAATACAGATCCCATCAGTTTGGGTACAAGTACTTGTTGAATAGTTTTTAAGTAAGAAGGGAGCGGAAAATTTTTGAAAATGTCTAAACGGCACAGAAGCTATACATTTCTTACCTTTATTTTTGAGTTATGGTTTCATTTCATGCATTTTTCTTAACTGGTATGTCATATATCAGGACTTAGGTTGAGTTTTTGTATCTATACGGCCCACGACGATGTCACGCGCAATTTAATCTATTGCGGCGTTTACGCTGATGTGGCGTTTCTGTGTAATTTTAATTTTTTTCCCGCCATTTTTCTCGAGTGCGTTTTCTGATGCGGCCTTTCTTCCGGAAATTACGGTAATAATTTTGGCATATCTTTTCGCAATGGCATATCTTTTACACATTATCGTAGATTTGACACAGTATCGTACAGTAAAAATGGAAAATAATATATGCAAGTCCCAGAAATTTTTCTGCTTTCGTCTGAGGCGAAAGTACCTATATCTTAATACTCACAAGGAAGTAGACTGTCACGTGATATATGAATTTAATGATGATAAAGTCAGCAGCCTTGGTACCGGGCAAAGTCCATAGTAAAATGAAAATGATGATAAAGATGAAACAAAATCTAGATTAAATAGTTGAAAATAATAAAATATATACAAGAACTACCATCTAACATTATGATGTATAATTCTGGGGCGTTTATGCGGCTGTTCGATTAGATAGTCGTACTCCCCTATGTTTTTAATAACTTCGTGAGTGGAAGAATCATATTTTTCGTAGAATTTGAATATAATCTTTAGTAATTCGGTATCTAATGGTAAAATCTTTAGAGAATTGTGGATGACAGTGTTCCTAACGAACTACAGAGAGTTCGATAGGAATCTGAGAGTTTTACTTTGAAAACTTTGAAGCCTTGCTTTGTTTCAACAGTAGCTGCCTATCGTTTCAATTCAGTAAAAAACAGATCATTCAAAATTCTAAATAAGCAAATAAAGAAAGGTTGCTTACCTTTATGATCCGCTTTCTTGGACTCTGGTCCGCCGCTTTAGTAGACTCCGATTTGATTTCAAACTTATCTAATCTAAAATTGGCACTATTTTGTATGAATCAATTTATTTGACATTTGACACAAAAGAGGAACAATTTCAAAATCATTACGACATCGAAACACTTCTAACTACTTAGCATCATTGTTCTACATATCTAAAAGCGTCATTATTCTACTGCGTCACTGTTCTAAAAGCATACACTTATCGTTGCCAGTTCTGAAAAAACAAACTTTCTTTTTCAATTCTCGTCGGTCTGGAGGCTCAATCCGTTCTCCAAGAGCGGAGCTTGCGTCGTTCGCGACACACTCCCCCCCCCCCCCCCGATGAGTTTCACCAAGTTGAATCTCAGCCACAGTATGGTTGAAAGCTCATGAGGTTTAATCGTTCAGGGGTTCGAATCACTCGTCCACATCTAGTTGTTTTGAGGGGATTCTGATTGAGTTCATCTGACTGATCTTTGTCAGTGGCACGAAAATCTGTAGATCCAATAGAAGTTGTAGGCTTATCACACATTTTTTGATCAGAATGCTTCTTTCTCAAACAGTTTCCTATATTATCCGTTTTTAAATGGACTTCCAACGGATAAATTCGTTGTATGGGTCGAAGGATTTCGCAATTTTTGGTGCGTAATTTTACTAAACGAACTACGCCATCATTTCTTGGGATGAGTGTTATAATTTTCCTATAAGCCACTTAATTCTTTTCTCAGGCGTTTCTATTAACACAATGTCTCCAACCGATAGTTTATCATATTTCTCTGTTTTTAAAATATGGTTTTTCAGCTGTCCTAAGTATTCAGTTCTGAACCGTTTTCTTAGATCTTCTCTAACCTTCATCTGATATGCATACCTTTTTTGTAAGTATTTGGCATCAATAATATCTAGATCTGGAACGCCACTTTCTTTTAGATCACGAAAAACCATTGCAGGTGTCAAGGGTTCCAGTTCCAAGTCCTCGGAAATATAAGTTAATGGTCTGCAATTTAAGATATTTTCGCAATCACAGAGGATCGTAGAGAGTTCTTCATATTTCAGTGAGGCATTACCTAAAACCTTTCTGAGGATGTTTTTCATTAGGCCAATCATTCTTTCCCAAAACCCACCACCCAGGGAGATGCTGGTGGGATAAATTTCCACTTAATGCGGTTTACAACATGATTCTTAATAAGTCTATCCCAGTCAATCATTTTTAAAAGCGAATTCGTACCAATAAAATTACTACCGTTATCGGTGTAGACAATTTCAGGTCTTCCTCAGCGTGCTATAAAACGTCGGAAAGCCAATAAAAAGTTATCTGTTGACAAAGACGTTAAAAGTTCAAGATGAATTGCCCTGTATACAGCACATGTAAATAAAACGATCCACGTTTTCGATCCATTTTTTAAAAACAAAAGGCCAGCTAAGTCGACACCTGTAACTTCAAAAACAAAAGAATCTTTAACACGGTCTTTTGGCAAAGGTGCGGATTGTACTGTGGAGGGCCTCGAATCAAATCTTCTACATTTAGGGCAGTTTTTTAACACTTTACGAATAGTTTTACGACTTTTCAAAATCCAGAAATTTTCTCGTAGCATTGCCATTAAAGTCTGAGTTCCGCAATGCATTTGTTGTTCATGTTTTTCCATAATCAGTTTAGAGACAACTGGATGTTCAGGAGGTAGGATTACAGGTGTTCTAAAATTTTCGAAGTCTTGTCTCATTAATATTCTTGACTTTACTCTTAAAAGACCAGATGAATCAACAAATGGTTTTAAATGTCGTAAGCGTTTATCCTTTTCTGTTTTAAAGGAGACCCTTTGCACAATTTTCCAAACAAGGACTTCAGCTGCATTTAATTCTTCGATTTCTAAGTTCTTTGACGTTGTTCTGTTTTTATCTCTGCATCTGTCAATATACCTTTTTATCCAGGCTGTAACTCTAATTATTTTCTCAAAAGAAGAAATTCGTGAGAAATGCGAAAATTCTTCATCTACATTTGTTAACGAGGATACAACTGTTTTTCTTCTTTCTCGATCAATCATATCTTTGTCAGGAGAAATATCACAAATAGGCCAATAGTCTGGATTCAACTTCAACCATGTTGGACCTTCATGCCATTTTTTGGCTTTAATAGTTTCAACAGAAATCCTCTTGACGGAATATCCGCGTGATTCATGTTGCCAGGAACATAATTCCATGTATCAGGATTAGTAAGAGCTCGTATTTCTTTCACTCTGTTCATAACAAATACACCCCAATTTTCTTCATTCTTAATCCAGTACAATGTGTTCCTTGAATCTGTCCAATAAAACGTAGGTATATTTTCTTCCTTCAAATCTTGTTTTATAGATTTCATTAATCTTGCACCAACAACACAAGCTAATAATTCTAGTCTACAAATTGATGTGGGTTTTAGAGGAGCAACTCTAGATCGTGCTTGAACTAAATGACAAGCAATTTCATTTTCATTTCTTAAATAAACGCAGGTTGCATGTGCCATTCGGGATGCATCACAAAATATATGAAAGGATAATTTCAATTCAGAATCAATATTAAGCATCATCTGTCGAGGAATTTTTATTTCTGTTAAACGACTTGCATCATTTTTCCATTTCATGTATTTCCTTTGAATTTCTTCAGGAAGAGCTTCATCCCAAGTTAGTTTTAATTCCCAGCAGTTTTGTAACAGAATTTTAGGAATTAAAATTATAGGGCAGGTGAATCCAATAGGGACATAAATCTTATGAATTTCAGACAAAATTGTTCTTTTAGTAACAGGTTTGTTTTTCGATTCATTTAATCCCTTAATATCACAACTTAATGTGTCATCATGCAAATCCCAAAGAAGTCCCAAAATGTTGACCGTTTTAGCTTCACAAGGATTATCGAGAAACTCATTCTCATTTAATTTATCAAGCTTCGACTGTTCTAAAATGGGTTCAACAACAAATGCATCCCTTTCATTTCGAGGATAGTTATATGCCCACTCTTGTAATTCAAATTTAGCACTTGCCGAAATTTCAGTGGCATCATTTTTTAACTTCTTTAATTCTGATTCATCATTCACACTTGTGACTAAATTATCAACGTACCAGGATTCTACTAATTTATTAGCACTCGCACGATAATTTTCTGGTACTTCATTCATTAATTTCGATAGTGTTGCATTTAAGAGAAATGGACTGCTGGTTATTCCAAAGACCACTCTTCTATGCCTGTATATTTTCAAACGCTCGGAATTTCCCTGTTTCCCCCCATAAAAATCTTAAATAATCTCTGTCTTTAGGACTAAGTGCTATCTGCAGTAAAGCCTTCTTAATATCAGCGCTCACGCCAATTTTTCCCAGTTGAAATCTATTTATTATAGCTGGAACAGTGTAAATCAAATTTGGACCCTTTTCCAAACAGTCATTTATGTAAGGTGATCCTTTAGTTCTTACGGATCCATCGAAAACCGGTCTTATTTTTGTCGTGGTGGAATTCATTCGAATAACAGCACGATGGGGTAAATAATAAGAGGGGTTATTAACTTCTTCCTCAAGAACAATCTCTATTATTTTATCATCTTCCCAAGATTTAAAAATTGCGTCATAATCTTCTAAAAATCCCCCATCCCTTAAATTCTTCACTGTGCTCTTTAATCTCTTTTCTGCTATTTCCCGATAGTTTGGAAGTAGGGAACGATTTTCAATCCAAGGTTAACAAACTTGAAACCTTCCTTCTTCATCTCTTTTCACATTGGAAAGAAAATGTGTCATTGTTTGTTTTTCTAATTCCCTTTTAGTTTGACTTTCTGAAGGATCTAATATCCCAAGAGTATCAAGTTTCCATAAATCAGAAATTTTACTACCTGATACTGACATAGAAAATGCATAAGAACAATCATATTTATTTTCCATTTCTACGGGAATTTTCTCCATAAGTTTCAATGCAAACTAATCCACATTCTAACTTCTTTATTTTCCCTGTAAGCAATTTTCCCGCTATGTCTGCGCCTATGAGGATATGAATTTCAGAATGAGAATGTTGGAACAACAATTTTTTATGCCTACCTTCAACATCTTTCAAAAATATGTTATGGGTTTTTAACTCATTTAAATAAGGCTTGATGTTCAATTGTGGAATATCATAAGAAATTTTCGCTTGATCAAAAGCTTTGAAGTTACACTGATAATCGTTTTTAATACTACTTAAACGTACAACGAACTGTTTATGAGTTTCAACCACTTCGGTTCCTCCGAACAGACTATGAATCACACTGCTTTCGTTAATACATTCGTACTGCATAGCATTAGCTAAGAATTTAGATACATAGCTTCGTTGACTCCCAGAATCAATTAAACAGCGGCAGTATTTTTCTGTACCATTGCCAGCACTTTTACTACTAAAGTTTGTAATAAAACTTTCTCTAAACATGATGTAACAGCTTTAAATAATATTAAAATCTTGTAGTTTAAATAATTTAAATAGACGAACATTAAGGTATTTGTGAATGGCAATATTTGAAACCAGACTCGAGTGCCTCGTGCGACTCTTGCACGAAGAATGTAATTTATTTTTAAATGAGAGAATATGTTTTCTCTTCTTGTTTGTATGTCGCCATTTTTTTTAGTGTTAAATAAAAGTTATTGCTGTGTTCCATCATTGGAGTTGCTTCATATCGCCAAAGAAGTATCACAATGATTTGTTCGTCAAATTGAAATCCTTCTTATTTGATTTTTTCTCATCTAAACTATTTCTATCACAGATTAAACTATTGTGTTTCCAACCACATGAATCACACTTCATCTTCGAAAAGCAATTTTTTGCCAAATGGTTACCCCTTTTAAGGCATAAATAACACATTCCGAGTTTCCGAAGTGACGCCTTTCTGTCTGCTACAGATTTCGGGTAAGCATCGGAAGTATGTTTTTCTTTGTCTGAATCCTTGCAAAATACGCAACTGTTAATTGAAACGTTTAACACAGCAGCCGTTGGAATAGAAATTTTATTTTTCTTTTTTCTTTGGGAAAGTGGTTCGAATTATGGTTGTTTATTTTATCTTGAACTTGTAGCATAGATTCGCGGCATTCAATTTCCGTTTTTAAGAACTCTAATAATTCGTTTACATCGAAATTATCTTTCGATTTCCTTTTTCTTTGGAAATTAAGATTCAGTTCATTCGGAATTAATTTTAATAAAACTGGTGTCAATAACGTGCCATATGTGCCAGAAGTTACATTAAGTGATTTTAAACTTCTTATCTGTATTTCGATATCATCATACAACTTGCGTAATGCAAATATGTTGTTAGCATTCCTAACAGGTTCTAAATTTAGCAGTTTTCCCATATGTGCATTTATAATTAAATCTGTTCGACCAAAGCGTGTTTTAAGTAACTCGATTGCGGCAAAATAATTTTCACTTGATAATGCAAAACCACTAACAGCATTACAAGCAGCACCTGATAAAAATGAAATCAAATAATTAAATTTGTCTGTATCTGTTAAATCACTATTCTGATGTATCACATTGTCAAACTGGTTCCAAAATGATAACCAATTAACAGGATCGCCATTAAATTTATTGATCGATAATTTAGGCAATTTAATTTTTGAATGAGATACAGAAATATTTGAAATATCATTCACAATATTACCAATTGTATTCGAAACAGGAATTTCAGGTTTCCTATTCTCTTTTAACATAAATGTTAGCTTTGATTTCATGGAAATTATTTTCTCGGAATAAACTTCACAAGTTTCAAATTCCGATTCATATTCAGTAGCCTCAATTAATTCTTGTATTTGTTTATCTAATTCTTTTAGGCTGTTATATTTTCAATCTAATAAATCAATATTTTCATTAAAGAATATACAAATCGTGTTCTGTTTCTTGAAGGTATTCTTTACAATTATTTATCAACTTTGTTGTCATACTCCTAACTACAGTTCGTCTTTTCTTTAATACTTCTATTTTAATAAACATGTTTAAATATTGCAGATAGAAAATATTTCAAATTAGAAATCAGTACGATCAAATCATAAATAAACTTCTCAAATCAAAAGGAGCTATTTTTTAAACATTCCTAAATCTTTCACTTCAATATAGTCTACATCGGCGGTCCCTGTTCGGGCGCCAAAAATATTTATATCGTTTCAATTCAGTAAAAAACAGATCATTCAAAATTCTAGATAAGCAAATAAAGAAAGGTTGCTTACCTTTATGATCCGTTTTCTTCGACTCTGGTCCGCCGCTTTAGTAGACTTCGATTTGATTTCAAACTTATCTAATCTAAAATTGGCACTATTTTGTATGAATCAATTTATTTGACATTTGACACAAAAGAGGAACAATTTCAAAATCATTACAACATCAAAACACTTCTAACTACTTAGCATCATTGTTCTACATATCTAAAAGCGTCATTATTCTACTGCGTCACTGTTCTAAAAGCATACACTTATCGTTGCCAGTTCTGAAAAAACAAACTTTCTTTTTCAATTCTCGTCGGTCTGGAGGCTCAATCCGTTCCCCAAGAGCGGAGCGTGCGTCGTTCGCGACACTGCCCACGCCGGAGCGGCATATGGGTCGGATTGCCTGTAGATAGAGTGTTCTTTTAGCGTTGATATTTAACTTCGAATATTTGCACATCAAAGGGCACGTTGTGATTTAAGGCTCATTAAGGCACGTTGTGATTTACCTTTGATATAATTTTTGAAAGTTAACATCTGGTCGAGATTAGCACCTAGATATTTTACTTGGTGGTCACGTGACACGATTTGTTCGTCCATCGTAATATCTTTTAAGTCTTGACGGATATTTCCTTTTTTAAAGTAAATCACTTTTGATTGTTCGGGGTTAATTTTAAATTTCCATCTTTTAAACCAGGGTGAAATGTAAGATGCCAAAAGTTCCTGGCGCAACGGTCATCTCTGATTGGTTGAATTTCTCCAGTTCCCGGCGGGTTTTAGCAAGGCCAACATCCGTAGTTGGTTTTAGCCAAAGAATCTGTAAGAATCTCCTTACAGATTCTTTGGTTTTAGCCGCCCGTAGAAGGAGGTCCGTTGAATGAAGAGAAGTGAATTACTCTGACATGAAGTGTAAACAGTCACCGAAGTGAAAATCTTATGCGGCTATTCAGTGTTAGTTTGCTGTTGCTACATTTGTGAAATCGTTTGGTGAGTAACGTGTTTGCTGCGAAACCGGAAAAGTTTCGCTGTTCTGCTAAATAATATTGAAATGTATTTATAAAGATCTGGAAGTGAGAAGAAAGTGTCACATTTTCAGTGATGTACGTTAAAGAATTAAATTTTATTTCAATCCGTGGAACTGTTTTTCCTTGATTATTAATGTTAATTTGAGGGAAAAGTTTGTAATTTTATTTTTTCATTTAAACAGCATGCGCAGAGAAAACTGAATGTCTGTGGGGATATTGCTATATTTAAAATTAATCGAATATTCTTTCTTAAAACGAAGCGGATTTCATTGAAAGCGGTCCCGAAGTAACTGATTTATTAATCATTAACTTTTATCGTGAAGTAAAGTAATTGTTGATTTTTTTCTTCTTTTTTTAGTTACGGTTGAAATTTGTATTTTTCATCATGGTTGATTGCTCCTGTATTCGGAACATCAGTTATCCTAATGTCAAGCTGCACTATTTCCTACTTAATGCAGGTATGTACAAACTCCGCTTTGAATAACTAATAGCAAAAATATTATAGTGGATGCTTATGTTCTGTTTAACTTTTTCCAAATTAGAGATGCATATATATATTCCCTTAATTCCCTGTAGCTTGTTATTGTCAGTGTTACACGTAGTGCTTTCTTTTCTAATTGTGATAGTGCTATATTGAAGTTTAGAAACAGTATCATAATTAGGTGTTTCATAATGAATAGTGTTAAACTCCTAATTTTGCTAGATTGAAGTCTAGCAACAGTATCATAATTAGGTGTTGCATAATGAATAGTGTTAAACTCCTATTTTATGTGATTGATAATTTTATATTTCTGACATTTCCTTCTCATTAAATACATAGAAAGAACAATTTTCAATACAGGCAAACAAAATATACATAATCTCAATAAACTGCATTTTAAACCAAACAATAAAATAACGTAAAAAAGGAAAAACCTGTTATACATTTAATCACTACAAAGAGCAAATATCCACCCACCCTATTTAGAAGTTCCTTCGTCTTTAGTCTGTGGCACACAAAATTCCTTTACAGCATCCAAAAACTTCCTAAAATTATCTGAACTTGAATCCGTATATGGGCATTGCCACATCTGAACCTTTCTTCCTACAAACTGATTCAAATCCATCTAAAGTTTAAATTTTAAACGGTTTTTACGTTTGACTAGATGCATATCCTTCCTACATGCAGGACACTTATAATGGCTTTTAAGTAAACTTTCATTTACACACCAGTCAATTAACACTCTTTTCCCCTTTCGTTCCAAATCGTACAGAAACTTCAAATTAATATTACTACATTCAGCCATTCCACCATCTAAACAAAACAATAAAACCAACACACACCACAAAAGAGCTTACAAAACATCCCATGATTCAAAATTTCCCAGAATCATGCACCCGATTTCGTCACAATAGGGTTTCCATAACATTCAGCTACTCAGGCTACCATAAATGAAAAACAACTTCACCATAATACAAGGGGTACCTTAAAGTCTACTCTAACCAAGTCTATTCTTTTTATGTAGCCACCAATTTTTCTACTAATTACAAAAATCACTAAAAATCTCTAATCTTTTGGCCTTAAGTATCATTGGAAAAAAAAAAAGAGGCCTTTTTTTTTTTTAAATTTACGTTTATGTGAATGAGCACTTCGAGTGGAATTAGCTGAAGTCTGTAATTATCAGTAAGCGTAATGTCAACATAAAAGGTTATTGTGCTCTCTTAATTACTAATATTATAATTTATTTTAAAAAATTTCTTAGAATGCTGCATGAATTATTTCTCAATCTGTAGTATGTTGATAGTCATTCCGTGACAAAAGCAAAATATAATAAATTATAGTTCACCAGAATGGCATCAGTGCTAAAGTGAGAATAAGAATCAGAATTCTTCACTTGTATTATTATGAAAAAAAATCAAAAGTGAAGCATAAAAGGAATTTCGGTATTTTCTGTTTTGCTGGCGCAAATGATAAAGTCACCAATAATGGTGCAACTGATGCCAAACAAAATATCTTCACAGGTAACCTTTTACACTTCATTTTCAAAACAAGTCGCAACCATTTCTTATCAGATTGATTGTTTGTTTCAATACTGGTATACAATTGCATAGAATTTTTACTAGGTAGTTCAGTTTTATATCCTAAGACCATTTGGGGTAATTAAGTCTATTAGGATGCAATCATATCACTCACACGAAGGCGAAAATATAGAAAAGGCAAAATTAAAGGTTAAATTCATAAATTCTAATGAGAATGCACTAGCGAAGTAAAGCACTGTGGTTTTACATAATTTTTGAGTAAGCTATTCGTACGAATTTAAATATTTTTTGCATTTAAACATGTATTCCAAATTAAGATTTGACTTGAAATTAATGTAGATAATTACTGAGAGAATTATATTTTTGTAGTGTAGATTATGCGAGATGAGATCACTTTTGGTCATGTGATACGAACCGGTGAATCAGGATGTTGAACCATGAAAACATAGTAAATTCTTAAATTAATGTCTTTTTACAAAATTTTAAATCATATTAATATGTTTATGCCTTGAAAATAAAAAATTCGGTACTATTCGGTTTCGAGGGCCGTAAAAAAATTGCGGCGAAAATGTATGCGCAAAAGCGCCAAATCTAGCAAACGCGCCCGTTTAACAGCGCGCCAAATCTAGCGTACGCATTGATTTCAGATTGTGTAAGTTTATATAGTTCTATATTTCTTAAGACGCCATTGAAATACTAGTTTAATTTTTAAATCCTTTTTTGATTTTAAATTCTTTTTTGATATCCTATGGATTTAACAATTTGGGAATTGCCCCTGACGAAAAGTCGGCAATAGAATTTTGGGTTAAGTGCAGAATCATCCACTGCTTGACGCGTTTTTAAGAACTGCAAATACTCGGTATCCATGTAACCTATTTTCACTTAAAAAAAATCTTAGAATTGCACACAAATGGCACTGCGCACACCCTTGACTTTATCTATGTACACATCTACCTATTTTCACTTAAAAAGTAAAAGAAAATTGACAAAAATCCAATTGTTTTTACCCTTGTAAAAAGCGGCAAACAAATAAGTGAGCGATTCTGCACTTTACCAAGAATAATTTCAAAGAAAAGACATCATAAGCAGCAAGCAGTAGTCTACCTTAGAAGCAAAGTGCATAGTTATCCAACATGGAAACTTACTAAGAGAAAGGTTTATGTAAAGATAGAAAATTATGTTTGAACAACCAACGAGATGAAATTATGCTTTAGCGATAAGTCGAAAGCGAAATAGCGATGCAGGCATCCATTCAGTTATGTTTAGCAATTTTTATATAAATTATAATAGTTATTTACTCTTATGTTTCCATTCAGTCATGTTTAGCCTTTTTCATACAAAGGCCCTCGAAACTGAATAGTACCAAAAATTCTTAGAACTGAAATTTTTATGTGTATACTGTATGCTGTCGCCAACAAAGTCTGCTTAGCAAGATTTGCACCAGTCTGTATTTTTTATCATTCTTTGAATATTGGGCATCCAAATTTCAGACTATATATATTTTTCAACTTTCGGAAAGTGGGAGAGGAGGGGGGTGGTGGTAAGCAGCAAGCAGTAGTCTACCTTAGAAGCAAAGTGCATAGTTATCCAACATGGAAACTTACTAAGAGAAAGGTTTCAGTTCTAGAAATTTTGAGTTTGTGTTCCAAATTTGGTATATCACCATCTTTATGTAAAGATGGAAAGTACCCAAATTAATCTGTTAATGCCCAAAATTTTTTTGAAAAGTATTTTTAAATTACATTTCATATATAATAAATTAAGTAATTATGAAGTTTTATTCAATTACCATAATTAGCAGTTCAGCTAATAGGTGATCTGTAAATAGATTGGTGGGCGCTCCTGGTAATAAAAGAACAAGTAACTGCCCTCTGATCTTATGTTGGAAAAATTACGAATTTAGTTTTAAAAAAAAAGAAGTTTTTGCAGAATTAAAAACAACTAAAAAGATTTGAAGAATATATTTTTATTGAGCAAATTTGCAATATTTAAGTGTGATATAGTGGAACACATTTCACACAAAGTGTTACATCGCATTTTGTACAAAACATAATAGGACTATATTTTTGAATATATATTATATTTTTGAAATCCACGTCTTCTTTGGTTTCGTCATTTACCTATGTTGTGGTCTTTTCTATCTAAACATAGAGAGCCTATCACTTTAGTCTCAATGACATCACCAAATGTCTTCCAGTGCTTTTCTTCGAAATTGTTCCCAGCTTGAGGTGTGCAACCGCAATATGTCTTCGGATCTCTTTTATACGTTTTTCATCACTCGTGTTCCAAGCAGTTCATTTGTTTCAGAAGTATTGTCAAAATTATAACAGTAGCCCTTTACTCCACACATGGCCAATGATTTATAGCAAAACCGTTCAGGTTTGGCTTTAAAAAATGATGACCGTAATATCTAATCTTCATTTCATCAACAGACAGAAATTTATCGAAAATTCCAAATTTTATATATGTGATTAGTTTTTTTTTTTTTTTTTTATTTATTTATTATTATTATTTTGAATGCTCGGTCTGATTTTTGCATGACTGCATAATTATTGTTGGCAAAATGGATTACAGATTTAATTTCTAAGTATTTATTTAGAGACATTGCAATTTTTATTATTGGTACTATGAAATTTTCCTCGGACCAGCATGTTCAATACATAAAGTATAGTAGCCAGAGAAAATAAAAAAAACCAATAAAATCCTTCAACTCATCAACTGTAACTGAAAACTCTGGCTTATTTTCCCACACTTTCGCATACCTTTCTGTTTCATTTATTATACATTCGTGAAATTTGGGAGAATCGGAAATTCTTGAAAACTTTCGAGTGGTTCATATTTTCTGAAATACTTGAAATACTCTCAAGATTTTCACCAGACAAATTATCTGTGTTAAAAACATAAGTAGGGTTAATTTTTGTCTAATTTGCTTTTGGCTGCATTTGTTTAATAATTTCGAACTAACTTTTTTTTTTTTTTATTTTCATTTTCATTACTGGCACTAGATGGAGATGGCAGTTGCTCCGTAATGTTAGGTCCAAAATCATTTATGTTAACCCATGAAGGGATTATTCCACCATCATTAAAGCACTGCTCGTCCATTAACTCATCCACTTGAGGCAGTAAAGCAATTATATTTGACTCAATCTCCTTAGAAAATTTATATTTTGATGTTTCTTTGGCGGTGTGAAACACTTAACACCTGGACATTTTAGAAAAAATGAAAAGTAAAAAAAAGCAGTCAAAAGTCGTTAATCCGGAATCGTCAGGACTTCGGCCATTCCGGATTATCGATTTTTCTGGATTATAGATCATCAGTTTAAATCTGGTAAGATGGCATGCAGAAATTATAAAATTAAAAATATGAAACCGTAATTTATGAAATAAAGAACAATTATGATCTAAAGGGTATCAAAATTTACAAAAAAAAAAAAAAAAAAACTTAATTATTTGTTTACTTTATTAAACATTTCTTTCAATGTAAGTTATTTAAGTTGCTTCATTTTATGTGATAATACTTTCTCTTTAATTCTATAAACAGACATAATTTCTTCTTCAGTTACAAAGTTCTGCTGTTCAAGTCCTATAATTGCTGTGTCGAGAATACCGACTAATTTGTCAATCGAAATTTTTTCGTTTTCAATAACCTCTGTGTCACTTTCTTCACTATCGGAAGCGAATTATAATGAGGAGAAATTTGATTTAAATCATATCAAAGACGGAGTACATCGAGATGAAATAGTACATTTAGTAAGGAATTATAAGCCAAATAAAATAAAAACATCTGCTCTGAAGATAAGGATAGTGCTGACAGATCAACTTCCAATTCATTGTGCGGCGCGGCGTCCCCCCCCCCTTAGTCCCCCCCTGGAATGCTTAGAGAAACGAAGGATATGCCTTTATCTATTTTTTGCAGCAATTCCACTTTTTGTTTAATGGACTTCGAAACATACTTTCGCTTTGTAGATCCTTTGCATATTAGTAAATATATATCGGAAATTTTATTTGACATAATCGAAAGTTCAAGCTTACTTTTATAAAATTGCTCTAACAGTCTGCAAAAAATAATAAGCCAGATCCAATTAGAAGTTTAAGGAACAACGCAATCTGCAACATTAACTGAGATAATTTTAGCTTAGCTTATACCGTCCGTTATACATTAAACACGCATGCGTAAACGTATTATGCACATGCACACACGCATATTCGCAGTCGTAAAGGTCTTGCGCACATGCGTCAAAGCGATGCATGCGCAGAAAGTTTGTAGTTTTGAGGTCCGAATTAACGACTTTTGACTGTATTAGTTAACACTGATGCCCAGCCATCTATTTATATAAAGAAAAAAAGTTAAAGAGGTATTGAAAATGTTGAACACATAAGAAAAGTATAACTTACTTAAAATTATTTTCTTGTTGGAATACAAAATCAAAAGCTGTGCTATGAAGCCTCATTTGGCTAACTTCAGACATTATCTGCTGGACTCTTCTGTAAAAGGATGTTTCAAAATGTTTTTGGGGGGTATGGCTGCATGTGTAAAGAAATCAACCAGTGACAAAAAGAAATAATTAAAAGTTATTGTTCTCAATGGTCGTTCTAAAAGTAGGTGATCTATAAATAAATCACTGGGTAGTAAGAATAAAGGAGTTATTGCAAAATAAAATTACAAGTTTGCTTTCATGTTTTTCATCATTAGACTTAATGATATAAGAAAGTTGATTGCATAGATATTGATACATAATGAATAACAAACATGGTGATCAAGGTAAGTTAAATATCAATTTTTATTTCAATTGCCATCTGTTTCCACAAATAACTTTTCATCCTAATTGTGCCTATTTCAAAACATTTTCTCTTTTGCTGAGGAGCAGAGGCATAGTTATCTAACATTGAAGCTTATCAAGAGAAAGGTTTCGATTCTAGAAATTTTGATTTTAAGTTCTGAATTAGCTGCATCATTATCCTTATGTAAAATTCATACGATGTGAATTTGTTTAGAAATGAAGGAGATTAAAAAAGTTATCAAACAATTGTTTTTTTAGAACAGAGAGGGAAAATACCCAAATTGAATTGAAGGGGGCTATTGCTAATTTAAATTATAATTTTGATTTACATGATTTTATCTTGCATGTATGTTATATAACCTATATTATATTTTAATTATCTAATTATCGCTAAAATCAATCAATAAATCTACTTGCAGGTAAATAAACAAATGTAACTTGGAGTGAAACAAAACAAAACAAAAAAATATATGGAAATAGTGATGCCACTTGTTAAAAATAAAAAACTAATGCATGGTTGCTACATTTTGATGCATTTTGAAAATTTGGCATTTTTTACTAAGATGATTATGCTAATACATAATAACCACATGATATTTAGCATAGATGTTTTATGTGAATTTTAGGAGTATGCACATACTTCTGCTTCATTTAGAGTATAAATATTATTTGGATTTTTAATTTCATTCAGGGCTCAAAGTCTTCATAAATCAAACTACTGCTATTCTGCATACTCTTTTGTTTCCATTAAAATTGCGGTGTCAACTTATTTAGCAAGATTCAGCAAAATTTTCCAAAAAAAATTCTGTTGTAAATTGCTACACAGAAACATGACTACATGCTCAAAAAGAATATTCTGGACAAAGTTTAGCGAAGTAGTTCTCAACTTTTTTTTGCCCTTTGCACCCGTTTCATCATTCCCCATCTCTCCTTTACAAAACTTGAAAAATATTACAAAGCTTGAAATCTGAATGCCCTGTATCCAGGGTGATCTAAAATCCAGATCTCCAAATCAGCAGCAACCTCTCATTTTTTTTTTTTTTTTTTTTTCCCAATGTGTGTACTTTACTGCTTGCACATTTGGTACTTTTCCATGATAAAACATGTGGAGAGTCCCGTTCTTAATCTCAATTTGGCCCTGGCACCAACATGGCAAATCATTATTTATTTATTTATGTATTTTTAAATTTTTAAAATTAGTAATTGAATACCAAAGAGCATGGTAACCTTTTATGTTATGTTGACACTATGCCTGGCGATAATTACAGATTTGGGTAACTCTGCTTGAAGTGCTGATGAGGAGAAATTTGACAGAAATTTATTCCTATATTTAAAAAAAATGTAAATGATACTTGTATGTTAAATGACTATGTTTACTGCTGTTAGTGATTCCATTTAGTGCATTGAGGATAACTCATCTGCCATCCAGTTAAGCCTAGGACCAGTGGCAAAGCTAGTGTGGCTGCACCGGGCAGCAGAATGTAGGGAAGGCAAAATATTTAGAATTTAGAGAAGCACTGAGCAACAAAATTAAGTGATGGTAAAATCATTAGAATTTAGAGAGGCACTTGGCAGCAGAATTTAAATATATATTTAAGTATAGAAAATTACGTTTATAAGCCATTTGTATATATAAATTTATTTATTTGTAACTTGAATAAACATTAATCAAGTGTAGAAAATAGGCATAAGTATAATAAATAATTAATATAATTCAAGTTTAACTTCGTTAGTGTGCAGTAGAAGAAAGAAAAAAATTAGCGGAACAATATTTCTTTAGTCGCCAATCTCATGATGCATTGCCAGTAGTGATATGCAGTTCAACATCCTTCTTCAGTTTACATCTTCATGCAAAATAGGAATTTATAATACTGACATTAGAATTTCTTGCCGCTATTCATTATTATGTGCATAAAAATCATTGTTGTGCTATTTAAGGGATAATTTTTGTGCCAAGTTGCACTCCTCAAAATAAACTAAGTTTTCAATAATGCAACTGAAACGACTTTTCAAAGGGGAATAATTTTTATAAGCAAGCTATTTTGGAGTCCAGAATATCTACACAATATTCATATTTAGAATGGTTAAGATAGTTTTTCAGCTATCATAATTTTTTATATGAATTGTGAAGCATTTGTCACCATTTAAACTAATTATTTTTAGCATATCAGTTTTACATTTAAATTGTGAATATTGGTAAAACAAATCTGTCTAACAAATGATGCATAGAATAAAATGTATCTGAAAATATAATTGTTTAAAAGAATTTAATTTATTAGTTGTTATTTAATTCTGAATATTTTTCCCCCTTAGCATTGGCCTGTGTCATACCATATCTCCCTGTTCATGCAAAAGAAATTGGAATATCAGCTGTATCTGTTGGTGTCATATATTCATTTCTTCCTCTTGTTACAATGGTAGCTAAACCATTTTTTGGGGGAGTTGCAGACCATTTTAATAATCTAAAATCATTGTTACTCATATTTTTAGGTGTTGTAATGTTGTCTTCATCATTAACAGTATCTATACCGAGAAAACAAAATATGATTACTAGTGAAGTACGTTGCACTGCATCGGGAACAACTCTGTACTTCAAAGCTAAACCAAGCCAAGATTGCATGATTGATGTTTTGAGTACAAAACCATTGAAATGCTATATGTATTGTTCAGAATGTTTATTAGTTAAAAATGGAACACATAAAAATTCTTCAGTGGATACTGCATGTGCAAAAAAGGTAGTACATCCTACAGAAGTTACAGTACACTTGGAAAAGCGAAATGATTCAACCCACCTATTTAGTGTCCGAGATTTGACTCTTTCAGAAAGAGTTATGAATACTCTTTGTTTCGTGAATTTGACATTCAGTTGTAGCTCATTTTGTGAACCAGTTCTACAAGAATGTTTCACAGGTAAACAGGAGCCTGAATATAGCAGTGATCAGTTTTGGTTGTTTTTAATTTTTGCTACTTTATGTGTTAGTATAAGTGGTGTCATTGTTTCATTTTCTGATGCGATATGCTTTAATGAATTGGGTGAAAATGCACATCTTTATGGTAAACAGAGATTATGGGGCACAATAGGTTGGGGTTTATTATCTCCTGTTGCTGGATATCTAAATGATTTAGTTACTGGTGATTCTTTTCTTAAAGCTTATCAGCCAGGAGCAATCCTTCTTGTATTAATATTAATTTATGATCTCTGTATTGCCAATAAATTAAAGACAAAAAATTTGAAATTTTCACGGAATGTATGTAAAGATGTAGGTTCTTTGCTTTGCAAATTCAAAGTAGTAGCATTTTTGCTATCTGTGCTTGTGATTGGCTCATTTACTGCTCTTCTTTGGTCATTCTTATTTTGGCATTTGGTCACTTTAGGTGCAAATAAAATAATTTTGGGTGTAGTTCCTGCAGTTCAATGCTTTATTGGAGAACTACCATTTTTCTTTTTCTCAGGAAAAATTATTTCAAAATTAGGTCACTTTAATATATTAACTGTAAATTTTATATCATTTGGTGTACGATTCATTGCTTATTCTTTCATCAAGAATCCATGGCTAGTGCTTCCCATTGAGCTATTACAAGGATCTACTTATGGTTTGTTTTATGCTAATATGGCATCATTTGCACATATGGCTGCTTTGCCAGGCACTGAAGCCACTGTTCAAGGTCTTGTTGGAGGAGCTTTTGAGCTTGGTAAGTATACATTTATATTTTGTACTTTATTAAACATTTAACGTAAAGTAGACTAGTGTTTATATTGTTCTTACATATGAAATCAACTTCCTTCAAAATCAGATATTGTAAGAAATGCAATTGAAATTAGAAACTGATAATTTATCATACATTTATATCTTTATGAGCAATATTATACGTTTCACAAGAATGTCAGCTATTTAACTTAAATCCTGTGATTTGAAGTCTTGGATGAAAATCAATATTTAATTATAAAATATATATAAATGAGTTTTATTCAAATATTTTTCATTACAAAAATTATAAGTCTTTTGAAAAGTGTGGTATTTAAATCATTAACAAATACAAATTCATTAGCTGAAACTGTGTTAATATCTCATTACTTTTTTGTAACTTCAATTTTTATATTGGGAGTGCAAATAAATCTCCACCGTTTGACAAAAAAAAAGACACCAGCAGTAAGTTTTAAAATTGTGTGATGTAAAACATCATATCATATCCTCTGCTAACAACATAACCTTGAAATATTAGCGCTTTTAGATCTGCATCATATACAGTCAAAAGTCGTTAATCTGGACTCGTCGGGACTTCGGCGATTCCGGATTATAGATCATCAGTTTAAATCTGGTAAGATGGCATGCAGAAATTATAAAATTAAAAATATGAAACCGTAATTTATGAAATAAAGAACAATTATGATCTAAAGGGTATCAAAATTTACAAAAAAAAAAAAAAAAAAAAAAAAAAGCTTAATATTTATTTGTTTACTTTATTAAACATTTCTTTCAATGTAAGTTGTTTAAGTTGCTTCGTTTTTTATGTGATAATACATTCTCTTTAATTCTATAAACAGGCATAATTTCTTGTTCAGTTACAAAGTTCCGCTGTTCAAGTCCTATAATTGCTGTGTCTACCGACTAATTTGTCAATCGAAATTTTGTCGTTTTCAATAACCTCTGTCACCTTCTTCGCTATCGGAAGCGAATTATAATGAGGAGGAATTTGATTTAAATCATATCAAAGACGGAGTACATCGAGATCAAATACTACATTTAGTAAGGAATTATAAGCCAAATAAAATAAAAACATCTGCTCTGAAGATAAGGATAGTGCTCACAGATCAACTTCCAATTCATTGCGTGCCGCGGCGTTAAAGATAAACAAAGTTTAGATAAACAAACGTTAAAGTTTAGATAAACAAAAGATATACCTTAATCCATTTTTTGAAGCAATTCCACTTTTTGTTTAATGGACTTTCGCTTTGTAGGTCCTTTACATACTAGTAAATATGTATCAGAAATTCTATTTGACATAATTGAAAGTTCAAGCTTACTTCTATAAAATTGCTCTAACAGACTGCAAAAAATAATAAGCCGGATCCAATTCGAAGATTAAGGAACAACGCAATCTGCAACATTAACTGAAATAGATAATTAGATAATTTTAGCTTAGCTTATACCGTCTGTTATACATTAAACGCGCATTCGTAAATGTATTCTGCGCACACTCACACGCATATTCGCACCGTGCGTCAGTGCGACGCATGCGCAGAAAGTTTGTAGCTTTGAGGTCCGGATTATGAGTGTCCGAATTAAACGACTTTTGACTGTATATCTATTTGCGTGCGAAAATGCCATGATTTGAGCCAAATGATTACCAAAGCTTCTGCAAACTAAATGATAAGCGATAAACTTAAATCACTGTATATAATGAAAACTATATCCAAAGCTTGTTATATTTTGAGCTGTTATTTTTGTTCTATATGTATGTATAAATGTTAAATTATATGCACATGATAGCCAATGGTGTACTGTGATTTTCACCAAAGAACACTAAAAATTTAAAAAAAAATTAGCATCCTCTTTTAAGATGCTACTTATGGGCATTGAGAATGTGGGGATGATTGTCTTAGTAAAGTTCAGTACTTGTATTTATTTATGTTTTCAGAAATACTGCTCACTTTCAGAAGTGGTCATTATGGTAGGGTTTATTGTATTTTGAATATGAAAGCTAATGGGTTTATTAATGTGTTGTATGCTCTAATAAATTCACAAGGGGGAAGAGGGAAGATCAAAGTGATTATGCAATAATAAATAAACAAATTTTTTAAACTGATAATTGACAAAACAATTAACTATTAATAAAGACCATTTTTATCTATAAAAGAATTCGTAACCAGCAAAAAAAGATTACTTTTTAGTTTGCTAATTGTTAATCATTTTTAAATTGTCCTTTTATATAAGTGGTAAAGTTTAAAGGGAAGGAAAAGAAATGAAGTTCTGCTGGTAACACTCCACTTTGGAATGATAGGTATAAAATTTCATGTTTGCACAAACGAATATATATTCAATAAATATACTTTTTATAATTATTTTTCTCTTTTTTATTTCTTTTGGAAATGAATTATCATAAAAAGTGTGATAGGCGATTGAGATCGTAGGATTATGATATTGACAGCTGGTTATCACATTGTCATATAATGACTCCAGAGGTTGTTTGTGCATATTTTGTAGTGATCTCTGGGAGGAGTAGCTTTCTATACCCTTTTTTCCGCAGTTCAAACTTTGAATTATTGCACAGTATATTTTGCTTTAAATTCTTTCACATACAACAAAATATGTTCAAGAAGACAAATTAAAATATAGCACTAAAGGTTAAATTAGCTAATAAGAAGTCTGAAAACATTAAATTTTGTAATGACTTACAGCTGGTAATTTATAGCATGGCTGAAACATCTATGGGAATTTTGAAAGCTTGACCGCACTGAAATGGCACAGATAAGCGAGGCAATTGGTGCTCATTTTAATGCTTTTGAATATTAAGTAAAACTTAAAACCATTAATTTCTGAAATATTAGGGGACTAAGTTTCCCTTGTCCATTGAAACATGTCACTGATATATTAAAATCTGGCAGCAATGCCATTATATAAGTGGCAGAGTTTGAAGGGGAAAAAGAAATGAAGTTCATCTGCTGGTAATGATGGTTAAATTATAAGGTATTTTATCCCTTCTTTCTGCATGCCTTCGGGGGGTAACAGTAGCACACTCGACGTGTATTCGAGAGGTCCAGGTGTGAGTCCCAGTGAGGGTATTGCTCATTTTTCATGTCAGCCTGCTTCAAAAAAATCCAATGACTCTACAGTTGCACCCTGGCTAAAATGTGATGGACAATAATTTTTCACCACCAGAATTTTGCAATTGGGTCTCCTAATCCCCATTCGCCCTTTAAAAGGGGAAGTATATATGGTATTTTCTCCCTCCTTCGAGCATGCCTGTGTGGTATAAGGGTAGCACAGTCGACGTGTATTTGAGAGGTCCCCAGGTTCGATTCTTGGTGAGGATATCACTCATTTTCATGTTTTATGCTTCAAAATTCATAATGACTTTACATAATGTTCAGGAGGGGAGAAAAGCCATTTCTCTGGTGCTATTTTACAGTCAGACTGTGTAAGCCATTCTTAAAAATACTTTGTCATCCCTTCTTTTTTATTATGTCTGTGTAAAATAAGAAGATTATATGAAGTTTTACTAGAATTACCAGATGTCCAGAATTAGCCTGGACAATCTGGAATGAATGATTATGTCTGGGATTTTTAAATAAGATTGCATGTCGCCATTTTTGTATGTTTTCATTTTATCACATTTAAAGTTCCAACAATTTTTATAGACAAATGGAGATATTTTTTGTCTTGAACTCAGTTTGAAATATGAAGAAAGAAATTGCAGTAAAATTTGATTATTTTAATTATTTTGAATAAAACTTGCATCTATGTTATTACATTGACCATCTGATTAAATTTTAATTGTTTTTTTTTTTTTTTTTTTTTTTTTTTTTAATTAGAATTGCAGAATATCATGTCCTAATGTGGTTATATTCATGTCCTAATGTGGTATATAGTGTAAACGGTCTTGTTGATCCTTTATTGCCACCTTATATATACTTTTTAAACTGTCTTCCAGATGCTGAACAGTAAATACAGACAGGTGTTTTTATGAGCAGTATTAATAATTCACTATTAATATAACTAAATCTTGAAATAATTTTGGTACTGTTCTGTTACCAGGACTGGTTTCAGAAATGTATGTATGGATGTATGTACGCATGGATATTTAGCTACATGCGAATGTATGTGTGTGTATACATATACGGTCATACACACTTGCATACATACATATATACATTTCTGAATCTGATACTGATAACAGAACACTACCATAATTTTTTCATAATCTCACAAATGCACTAATGCATTTTTTCAAATATTTAGTACTATTGAACATCCTTAATACAATAAAAAATACTGATAAATATCTGAAACACATATTGTTCTTATGAGTATTCAAACATGTTAATATATTGCATTGTTGAAATTTTTAGGTAATAAATATTTGCATAAAGAATTATGAATGAGACTTGTTTAGGTAGTAAAAATATATAGTGGTCTCTCTGGGATGTTTTTATTTTCATTAATCTTTTGTGTGTGTGATTTTTTTGGAATTTTCAATGAATAATGCTATTTGACATTCATACTGCAAACTGTAAAGTATAAAATCAAAATTTAATCTTATGCTTTTATTTCTAAATATCTAATGATTATTTTTATTTTCAGGTATGGTTTTTGGTAACTTTTTAGGTGGCGTTGGCTTTCAGACTATGAGTGGAGCATTCACTTTTAAATGGGCTGGATTTACTTCTCTGATTTATTGTGGTGTACACATAGTATTCAGCATTATTGTGAAACAACTTGACAAAAGAAGTATGCTTCTGTTATTAAACACTAACAATATGTATATTTTTAAATGCAACAAATCTATGTAATATTTGCTTGTATTGGTTCTTCCTTGAGTCTACATTTAACTAAACATTTAATGTATGAGCCCTTTTTTTTTTAATTTAGTTAAAAGAGATGTAAAATTAAATAATTAATATTTACTTTATTTTAATTCTTTCACTACCAGTTTATATTTTATCTATGTGTGTAATTTCTTGATGTATAATGTGTTCCAGTTTTATGTAGTACAAATTTAATGGGTTTTTTTTTTATTTTATTTTTATTTTTATTTTTATTTATTTTTTTTAATATTTAAGAAGTAGCAGTATAAAGATGTCTCAGCGAGGATCATGTTTCTTTCCCTTCATTTTTCTGAATGAATTCTTTTAACCTTAAAGCGAACAATTTTAAAAGCATAAAATAAGCAAAAAACTTAAAAGTATAAATTAACTTTAAAACTAACAATCTAGTGCTATCACTGCTAAGATTATGAATTTAAATTCAATTAATATTTTGTTTTATTTATGATTATCTCCTAGGAAATGAAGAGTAAAAATTATCGTATATTCAATCTATTGAAATTAAAGTTAACTCTTAAGATATGATTAAAACTATTAAACACATTTAATGGACTCAGAAGAAGTTTAAAATTGTAATGTAAATAATCAAAGTACCCAAAAAATATTAAATATTATAAATGACAAAATTGAAAGAGAAATATTTATTGTTGATCTCGTGGAAGAAGGCTAACTTATCAATGGGAATTAGTCTTGTTTCATAAAATCCCCAATAACTGGGAATGATCGTGTTTCTTTCCCTTCATTTTTCTGAATGAATTCTTTTAACTTTAAAGCAAATAATTTAAATCCAAATATTATATGTTAGGTTTTTTTTTTAATGGAGGTTTGTATCACAGAAATGAAATACAAATGCTATATGATTCTGTCAATAAGATTTTCTCCCCCCCCCCAAAAAATGAGATCGATATTTTTCATAATAATCTGCACAGAAATGCTTCTCATGTAATTTCTTAATATCAGAAACTTTTTTCTATATGATTTTTTATTTTTAATTATGTACAGTTGCAAACATTTTGAAATTTTTCTCTGTTGGAGAGCAAGCTTTGTTGTCCACTGTGAAGATCCCCTAAATTATTGCATTCGTATCTCTGAAGAAACTTGTGTAATGCCCAAAAGAAGTGATATTCTGTTTGTGCATTTATCCAGTAAGTGTGGGTGTTAAAATATGAGCTTCCATCCAAACTTCTCTTACTTCCTGTAAATTCAAACAAGTATGTAGTGCTTTGCATTGTTGTGATTGGAATACCATTTCCTAATGATTTGCCTGCATAATTTTCTCTGAGAGCATTTTAAAAAACATCCAGCTTCAACAGTATACTTCCTCATTTAATATTAAGGGCTAGAAGCTTCCAATAGATCACTTCTCTAAAATTCCACCTGATACTTTAATCTTTAAGGGATATAATCTTTGTTTTATGGTAAATCCCAGCGATTAGCCTGCCCTACAAATGCTATGATTAATATCAGATTCTTGCAGAGATATGATGCAAAAAATCTAGATGCATTATACTGGTAAAGTTTGTGACACATTAATTCTGTCTCTTCCTAACTTTTTCAAATAAATCTTGTGGAATGTATTATCAAAATTTATTATAAATCCCAAGACAGAGTTGTCTTATAACCCCAAACATTTCTGTCTGTTTTCTTGCAATAATTATTCCGTATACACATTAGCTTCAAACAAGTTTCTGTCTTTCAACTTCTGAGGTCTTCATAGCTTTTTTAGTCTTTAAACAGCTTCTCAGTATCAAAACTAATATTGGCTAGTACATTTTGCTATTGCTATTTATGTCACATATTAATTGATAAATTTATATTACAATGTGCCCTAAATCATAGTCATGCAAAAGAGCAAAAGACAGTATCTGATATATTCCTTTTGAACCTTCAGTCGCCTCTTTCTGTCTTGTTTATCACTTAAAAGTAATGTGTAATGTTTATGTCAGCCCCATTTACGGGACAGAGTATTGAACTGTTCTGCAGCCAACTAATGAACACAGGCAACATGTTTCCAAATATAATAAAAATAATATAATACAGTACAAAGCCTTTAATCCAGACGTCCATAATCCGGACCTCAAAGCTACAAACTTTCTGCGTGTGCATAGCGTTTACGCATGCGCATATGCATTTACACATGCACGTTTAATGTATAACAGACGGTATAAGCTAGGCTAAAATTATCTAATTATCTATTTCAGTTAATTTTGCAGATTGCGTTGTTCCTAAATCTTCTTATTGGATCCGACTTATTATTTTTTGCAGACTATTAGAGCAATTTTATAAAAAGTAAGCTTGAACTTTCGATTATGTCAAAAAGAGTTTCTGCTTCTGGAGCTGCCAATGGATCTACAAAGCGAAAGCATGTTTCGATGTCCTTCAAACAAAAGGTGGAATTGCTGCAAGAAATGGATAAAGGCATGAAGAAAGTGACAGAGAAGTTAATGAAAACGAAAAAATTTCGATTGACAAGTTAGTCGGTATTCTCGACACAGCAATTACAGGACTTGAACAGCGGAACTTTCTAACTGAACAAGAAATTATGTCTTTTTATAGAATTAAAGAGAAAGTATTAGCACATAAAATGAAGCAACTTAGACAACTTACATTGAATGAAATGTTTAATAAAGTAAACAAATAAATATTAAGCTTTTTTTGTAAATTTTGATACCCTTTAGATTATAATTGCTCTTTATTTCATAAATTACGGTTTCCTATTTTTAATTTTATAATTTCGGCATGCCATCTTACCAGATTTAAATTGATGATCTATAATCTGGAAAAACCCCTAATCCGGAATCGATGAAGTCCCGACGAGTCCGGATTAAAGACTTTGTTCTGTACCACAATAGTAAACTAGTTTCTTAAAGATGTGAAAGTTAAAAGTTTTATGTCGGTAAAGTTATCTTTTGGTACCCTTTTCATATCATTTCTATTGCTACATTAAAACTTTAATTTATTAAAAGTATAAAAGGTACTACTCTGTTTCTGGAGACCTTAAAAAAGTCACCAAACTATTTTTGATGCTGAATTAATAATGGTAAACCTAACAATTCTCAAGTTCGATTTTACGTAACTCATGAGTTCATTTAACACAATTTTCAAATTCAGCTTTTTTTTTGGGGGGGGCCTGTGAATTTTTCAAAATAATGAATATTTATTTAAAGCTTTTTTTTTTTTTTTCCAAGGGAGCATTAGGTCAGAAGTGCTATTAGTCCCAAAATGGGATTTTGCGTTGAATCATTGTTAAAGACTGAATCACTTTTTAAATAGTTGCCACCAAATATTTTTGACCTGTATTATTTTAAAAGAAATTAAATAAAAGGAGAATGTGCATGAACGTAGCTATGTTTCTCGCATTGTAAAAAAATGGCAGTACGTAGAGCCATCAAATTTTGAATAATGTAATCTTCCACCTGAACATAGGCATCTGGAAGCCGTAATTTGGGATTTGTTTTATTATGAATGTCACATTTTTTAGAAGTTTAATGAATATTTTACTTTCAAACTCAACGATTTCAAAGCGAGCAATGGCAACGCTGTATAGAAAAATTAAAAAAATTATCTCCCGCATGCAATACTGTCTATCGAAGATTCTAAAAATATGCTGTTTTTAAATATTTTGTGGCTTCATTTTATGTGCTAATACTTTCTCTTTAATTCTATAAAAAGACATAATTGCTGTTGAATTGAATTTCATGTGGTTTAAGTGCCATGATATTTAATAAATAAAGGAAACACACAAGACATTTAAAAGACTCCTTTGAGCATAATATAAAATCTGAAAGCTTTCAAATATTTTTAGCCCAAAGGGGCAATTTGCCCAGAAGGGCTGTTAATTTCATTTTGTCATTTTGCGTTAAATCACTATAAACGGCAAATTACCTTCTAAATTGTTTTTACCAAATAAATATTAGAGCCCTATATTTATTTAAAGAAATTAAATAATGAGGCACATGCATAAATGTAGGCATGCTTCTCACATTTTGATAAAACAACAGTACCTAGAGCCATCAAATTTTTAATAATATACATCTCTACCTGAATATGGGCATCTGGAAGTCAATTTAGAATTTGTTTTATTATCTATTTCATATTTTGTAAAGCATTTCTGAGTTTTTGATTAAGAAATTCGACGATTTGAAAGCAAGCAATGGCAACACTATACTGGGGGGAAGGAAACATTTTTATCTCCGGCTCTTGAGACTGTGTATCAGAAATTCTAATGATATGCTCTTTTAAATGTTTTGTGATATTGCTGTTGAATTGAATTTTATGTTTTAGATGGGAAGAACATGATATTTAATAAATAAAGGTAACAAACAAGACGTTAAAAAAAGCGCCTCTTTGGGCTCACGGTGATATAAAATCTGTAAGCTTTCAGATGTTTTTAATCCCCCCCTTGCTTGCCATGGGTTTCGCAATTTGGGAATGGCCCATGGATAAAAAGTCTGTGATTGATTTATTTCAAACAAGAGGCATCATCAAAAATAAACAGTTCTGCTTTATAGATCATAGAATGATATTCATTTTTGAACAAAATGCCATGAAATGGCATTGCAGGAAAGGATCTTCCAATACGAGATTTTGAAAGAGCAAATTTGATTTTAAGGTTTCAAAATCCTTTTTCTCACAATCATGAGGTTCGTATATTTCTTGAACCAATAATATGACTGTTGATTGGAACAGTTACACGTAGGAGGTTTGCACAGTAGCTTGAATGGTCCCGCCTACAGTGAAAATCAGTAGAAGCGACAAGGCTGTAGTAATAGACAAAATTATTTTCGCTAGGCAAAAAAGGGTGATTTCTTCCACGACATCGGGTTTTCAGTAGATTGTGCAGAGATCCAATGAATGCTTTCTAGTTGCAGTTCCGAATCAGTCGGCGGAAACTTAATTGGCTGTCATTAAGGAAAGTGTTTTGGAAGGAACAACTATTTACACGGATTGGATGAACTGCAAGATTCCAGCTTCAAATGTAATACTGTGAACCATAAATTACACTTTGTTGATTCAGAAAATGGACCTAACACCCAGATGGTAGAGCATCTGTGGGGACACACCAAAATAGCGCAATAAACAGCATTGGGGCACGGCTCGACAGCATCTCAAATAATACTTGTTTGAGTTTAAGTGCCAACGAATGCATAAAAAGAATCTAACATTATTTTCTTCGATGTTGGAATCTAATAAAAAAATTTATGCTTGCTTATTAATTGAATAATTTAGATTTCAGATTTTTGCCTTATTTTGTGTGTGGTGTTTGATTTGGCCAAAATAAATAAAGAAAAATGTTTTTAAATACAAATTAACCATCGCCAGTGGGCCTCTGAAAACAAAGTAGTGCTAAATAAAACTATCAAAATCGCTATTATATTAAAGAAAAATAACTGCTATGCTTAAAAAAAAAAAAAAAGTCTTATATACATGATATGTACTAAAATGACCCGATTTTTTTCACTTAAATGCAAGTTAGACCAGAAAAAATTATCACTTAAAGGCTGTACATTATATGTGAATATTTTAAAGCAAATATATGTAATTTCTTTATGATGTACTAATTTCATCTAAGCAGTTATCTTTATGAATAATATAAAGAGTAGAACATAAAGTAGTTATTAGAATTGGTATTGTAGCTACTATGTAATTTATTTATATGAAGAATTTTCATTTAATTATACAATTTAAAAAAACTGAGAAAATTGATAAAATATGAAAATTATAATAATAAACATTTTTATTAGTACAACTTTTATTTTTTTCATTATTCTGTACAGTATATCTCATTACTTTAATAATTTTCTTGCCATCAAATTTTAGTTTGCATAATTTTCCATTAATAAAATTAATTTTATCTCTAGCAACCAGAGAAGTGGATGTTGTGCCACCTGCAGAAGAAAGTGTATCATTTATGTAATGATATGTGTTGTAGAAATAACTTATCAATGAATCTCATTTGAAAGTAATTTTCAGCATTTATTTGTAATATTTATATATATTTACTTAAATTGGCATGGTGAGCTTTTAGGTAAATATGTACTTTGTATTTTCATAATTCATGTGAATTTAATAGATATGTAAGTGGTTATATACTCATAATTTTTATTCTTAAAAATTTGAGTTCTGTAACACTATGCCAGGTTTGCATTTATATGTATTTGTCAGTTAAGTAAATTATGCTATTTTTATAAAGCATGTTATATAAAAAAATAAACACTTTTCAAAATAAAAGTAGTACTGAACTGCTGTCATTGATTTAAAGATTTAATCTACCTTTTATTTGTTTTTAATGTAAATAATTTTATATTCTGTATTGCATTAAATTTGTTTTCAAGTCATCCGCTGCAAGTGCATTTCATACTTATTGAGTTCTTGGATTTCTGTTCTGATTTAATGCACTAATACATTAAATTCCAGTTCAGTACCTGCAGAGTATTCTGTTTTATATATTGATCACATCATTTTTCATCACCACTGTATTTATGCACATGTATTTTCATTTTTTACCATTTTGTGTTAAACCATTGTTAGAACTTGATTATAATTATTTTGAATTATACATACCTCACTTATAGGCTGCATATCAATTGCTTTAATATTTGTTTCCTGGTATATCTCTTTTCTTGCAATATGCAAGTTCATCTAATTTGATTTGTATTCTAATCACACAAATCATTACAAAATATTTTATATAAAGTATATATTTATTTGAATCTCATGTTAATTTTTAGAAGTCTTGTATGTATAGCCTTGAACATTTCCATTTTTAGTAAAAATTTCAATTGTATTATGAAGTTTTTTTTTTTTTTTTTTTTTTTTTTTTTTTTTTTTTTTTCATTTTAGATCTCTTTAACAAAATTACAAATCTTATTGTTAGATATATTTTGGGTGAAATACTTATTTTTATTAAAAAATAAGCTGACATTTATGCAAATGTGTTCTTTCTTAATATATGTTTACCTATTCTTTCTTTAAAATAAACAAATCATCTTTAAAATATCAAATTTCATACATTATTCTTAATTATAAAAAAGAAATTTGCTCAAGGATTGCTTAAAGTTTTCCATTATCTCTTACGAAATGAAAGAATCGTCTTTCACAAAACCATAATACATGGTTTCAGTCTTCGGGACATCTGTTTAAAAGTTGAACAAAATTTGCTAATAAAAGACTATGCCAATTAATATATTAAAAAATTTTCTACATTAAAATACTACAATAGTTTTACTCCTTTAATAAGAAAAATTGCAATTTTAGAGTTCATGCACAATTTTTGTGATGGTTAAAGATATATTAGCAAACATAAAAACACTGACAGAGTGAGCTCATTTTTTAATTCTTTATACTGTTTGATAGATCTGATATTATTTTCATTTTTTTAATGGCAAAAAGGAAGGATTGGTAATTGATGTGAATTTTAACTAGGTTTTTATTAAAAAATACTTTTTTTTTTTTTTAACCCAAGAGAGCATTTGATTTGACTGAACTGAATGTTAAAATTTGTCTAAACATAATTTTGCAGAAAAAAATTACATATAATAATCAAAAGAAGGATAATTAACCTTCAGTTAAGCAAATGTCTATTGCATTAAGTTAATATTTTCTGCATTTTCTTTATAAATATTATTTTTTCATTCAACAAAAATGTTAAAACGATACTAGTTATTTGTAAATTATCATCATAATAAACTTTTATTTACTTTTTAATGAAAATTAATTTAATTTATCTGAGAATAAATTTATATATATATATATATATATATTCATTACATTATCATCAGATATATTTATTTTCTTTTCTACTGGTATAAGTTTGCTAAACCTTTGAGTATTTTAAAGTAAATTATTATCCTGCATTATGCCAAATAATAAAATGATTTGACATGACAGTGATCTAATTAAGTGAATAAAATTTGAAAAGTGAGAATTCATTAATAGAATAGTTTTGGAAAATTATTGTAATGTTTTTAATTATAAAGTTTTCCTAAATTTTGTAATATTTTTTGGGACATATTTATGATGAAGCATTAATTTTTTGCTCACAAGCACATTTGAAAATTTAATTTTTAAGCAATTATTTGCTATTCAAATATCAAACATTCAACTGAAGAGAATGCATTCATTATATTTCTAATTTAATGAAAGAGCAATTACATAATTTATAACAAACCATTAAAATTGGTGATTTATCATTATTTAGTGATATGTTTTATTATTATGTGTTGTATCTCATTTTTTTAAAAATTTTAGATAATTATGTTAAACTTGTAAGTACAAACACTATCAGTCTAAATAAATATAAATTCTTTTCCATTGTGCAAAATAAATAAAATATTTGTCTTCATCAGAACAAAAAGCAAGAACACTTTAATTTTAACATAAATATTAGAGTTTCGTCTAAGATCTAGTGTGAAAATTATAAACTGTAGGGGAAAAGCAGATTCCAAGTTTTTGAAAGGTAGTGTAATTTGCAATTAATGATTGAAATTTAATCACGCTTCTATTTTTGCAACTTGTAAAATGACCATATTTTCCATTAATGGTACTTAGTATGCAAACATTTCTTTTAACTCCCATTTCTTGACTGATGAAAACAGTCTTCAAGATTTTAAGCTATCCAGCCCCATTATTTTTTTTCATAACTTTTATAAGTAAGTATTTTTAAGAGTTAAAGGTTTGAATTTGATAAACGATACTTAAACAAGCTGTTACACATGAATGCTAAAATTTATGGAAATAAATTGCATGTTACTTTTCATTTCTTTCACAATCACTGTCTCATTTATGACCTAGCTTAAATATTAATAAAATAAATGTAAATTTCACTTATTATTAGATGCTCCATTATTAATTCTTTTATATAAATTACATTCAATCATTTATAATTTTCTTCTAGTTCTAAATTTACTTCCAAGTTTAAAAGGAAATTCATACTAAAAAGCAATTAGTTGAAACACAAACATTTCTTTTCCAGAAATATATATGTAAAGTATAATATATTTGTTGCTGCCGAACTGTAAAAATCAATTAACAAAACAAACAAAAAAATACATAATATGGATTGAAATCAAATAGCAGGTATTTAATAAATTGCAAAATGAATAAAAAATACAGTATGATTTGATGAAATTTTGACATAAAAAAATTTTGTGGAGTAAATCATTTTCTTAAAGTTTTTGCCTGTTGACAAAAGGGGGATATGCATTCCCTTGAAACATGTCTGACTGTTATTCATACTGAAATTAATATCAATGAAAAGCTTATTTTTGCTGTTTGTCAGTGCTTATATTAGCATATATTTCCTGTATTTATTATTCAATAGTTATTTGCAAGTTTGTATACAGTACAAAGTCCGTAATCTTGACTCGTCGGGACTTTGGCAATTCTGGATTAGAGGTTTTTCCAGATTATAGATCATCAATTTAAATCTGGTAAGATGGCATGCAGAAATTATACTATTAAAAATATGAAACCGTAATTTGTGAAATAAAAAGCAATTATGATCTAAAGGGTATCAAATTTTACAAAAAAAGCTTAATATTTATTTGTTTATTTCATTAAACATATCTTTCAACTCGCGCATATGTAAAGTTTGTGGCTTTGAGGTCCAGATTACAGACTTTGTACTGTACTATAGTTTGTTCGAGTTAAAATCAAATAAAAAAAAATTCAAGTTAAAATCTAATTAGTCTGCTGAATTTTAATAATAGGTTAATTTTGACAAAATCTCATTGAATAGTTGTTGGAGGGGCTATATTGTATATATCTCATTGAAGCATATACCGTGTTTAATTTATGTTATTATGTATTAATTATGTTAACATTACCGCTCACTACAAGTGGTAATGTTCTATGTTAATGCATGCCTAAATAAAATCCCTTTTTAACAGTATTATACATATTGTATTAATAATTATGCATTGTGTATGTTTTAGATTTTTTTTTTTTATGTGTAGTCTAATATTTGAGATTATTTTTTATAAATAGTTCTTTAATGCTGCTAAATAGAGTAGCAAGTGATAAGAGGTACAGAATCTCATATTAGGTGTTTAAGTTTATGTTTTAAATTTTTTATCAATAAGAATTGTTATGAAATTTTAATTATTATAAGTGAATACCTGTGAAGATGTAAATTATATGCATATTTGTAAATGACAAAAATGCCGGCTTTATATTGTATGTAAAAAAATACATACCATATTTGACAGCATGTAAGACGCATCCCTTATTTAGAAGGCCACACGTAGATGTACAAAAGTTATGTTTGTCTAGACCTTTATCCGGGCTAAAAATAGCATTCCGTATTGAAAGTTAACTTGTGTCCTTCACATATAAGATGCAGGTAACTTTTTTGAGACCAAATTTAGGAAAAAAAGTGCGTCTTATATGCCATCAAATATGGTATATGCTGGATGATGAATAAAATTTATCAATTTCAGAGGTGAAAATAATGTCTTCTTATAGTACAGAATCTCATTATTAGGTGTTTGAAGTTTGTGTTAATTTTTGATCAATAAGAAATGTTATGAAATTTTAATTAATGTAAGTGTGAATACCTATGAAGGTGTAACAAATGCATATTTGTAAATGATAAAAATGCCAGATTTATATTATATGTAAAAAAATACATATATGCTGAATAAAATTTGTCAATTTCAAAGGTGAAAAGAAAAATCTCTTCTAATCAGGTCATTATGTTTTATAAGATTGGTAATTTTTCCACATTAAAAGTTATTAAAAAGAGTAATAGCAACACTGATAGCCCTCTCCCCCCTTTTTTTTCTCAAAAAATAAAAAGTCCATGTTTTAAGTAGTACCCAATAAGCAGAATTTCTGTGCCTTAAAGGCAAAGCAAAAAAAGAGTTACTAAATCAGTGTGAAAAATATTTTACCCATTTTAAATCGTATACAGTTCAATTTATCTGTAGTTCATCTGTTCACCTGTTAGTGAGATGTTGTCAGCATTTTTGTTAGAAATGTAATTGTGCTTCAAAAATAAACAGTATAATTTAGAACACACCATACTGTGATTGTATTATATGCTAGATAATTATATAATTAATAATATTAATAATTATATATAATCGATGTAATTCTTATTCCCTCAGCTTATTTGGAAACACTAGGAGTAATATTTATTCTGAATGATATGCTATTATAAATTTTTGTGGAATTAAGTTTTTTCCCCAAATTTAATATTCCTGTTTAAAAACTGCCACTTATTTTTTTGAATGGTTTCGATGCATATACGGTACAAAGTCTTTAATCCAGACGTCCATAACCTGGAATGATGTATAATCCGGACCTCAAAGCTACAAATTCTGTGCATGCGTAAACGCATTATGCGTTTAATGTATAACGGATGTTATAAACTAAGCTAAAATTATCTATTTCAGTTAGTGTTGCAGATTGTGTTGTTCCTTAATCTTCTAATTGGATCCGGCTTATTATTTTTTGCAGACTGTTAGAGCAATTTTATAAAAAGCAAGCTTGAACTTTCGATTATGTCAAAAAGAGTTTCCGATTCTGGAGCTGCCAGAGGATCTACAAAGCGAATGCATGTTTCGATGTACCGCTTCCGATAGTGAAGAAAGTGACAGAGAGGTTATTGAAAATGAAAAAATTTCGATTGACTAGTTAGCCAGCATTCTCGACACAGTAATTACAGGACTTAAACAGTGGAACTTTGTAACTGAACAAGAAAATTATGTCTGTTTATAGAATTAAAGAGAAAGTATTAGCACATAAACAATTTACATTGAAAGAAATGTTTAATAAAGTAAACAAATAAATATTAAGCTTTTTTTTTTTTTTAATGTTGATACCCATTAGATCATAATTGCTCTTTATGTCATAAATTACGGTTTCATATTTTTAATTTTATAATTTCTGCATGCCATTTTACCAGATTTAAATTGATGATTTATAATCTGGAATCGCCGAAGTCCTGACGAGTCCAGTTTAAAGACTTTGTACTGTATATAGTGGTAAATTAATAAGCGATTTTTTTATATAATTTCTGTGCATACCTTCATATACAGTGATAATAACAAAATTAATAGAAAATGTGTTCTCCTTTAGCACCTCCTCTGCTAGAATGTGCTTAGGCATTGACTCTATTAATCTTATGATTTTATTTTTTACTTCTATGTCATGGAACCACACATTTAGAGTATTCTTAATCATGTGCTGGTTTGTATTATCCATTTTGCTGAGATATTCCTTGAGAATGTGCCACAAGTTTTCAGTCGGATTTAAAAGTGTGGTGAATTTCTATGCCAATCCAGCACAATAATTTTAGTTCTCAACATGAATCTTCTGACAGATTCCATATTGTGACATACAACCAAGTCATGCTGAAATGTCCCTGCAAAAGTTTTCAAGACAGGATGCCTTAAAATTTCTATATACAATGAATTCATCATTGTGTCAGTAAGAAGTAGACTTCCAGTGACATCTGCAGTGTAAAAACCCCAAAATATTTGTTTTTGAGGGTATATTATGGTTTATTAGCTATGCTGAGGTCTTGCTAATACCCTTGCTTCGTCTAATATTATGAGGGCAATCCCAAAAAAAAGGTCTCCTATTTTTTGGGGACATAGAGAAAGTTTTAATGCGGTTGTTTGTAACACTGTTGGGAGTAGTGCCTTCTCCGCTACCACATGAGCATGCAGGCGCTTCGCTCGGATGCTCACTCTTGGCTTGGCAGCCATTCGAAATGGAGCTCCTGATAAACGTTACCGCCAAGTGCGAAGTGCGCGCAGTTATTCAATTTTTGAACGCAAAAGGCGTTGAAATTCACCGCCTATTGACAGAAGTGTATGAACAGTCGTGCATGGATGTCAAAAACGTCCGCAAGTGGTGTAGATAGTTTACAGCCGGTCGTACTGAAATTCATGACGAAGAAAGGAGCAGGAGGCCGTCAATTGCCAATGACTCAACTTTCACGATTGTTGAGTTCGTATTCGTTGAGTTCGTAAAATGCGTAAAGATCGGAGGATCATCTGGATGCTCCTGAAGCTCCTCAACGCTTCCTGAAGGGCATGGCGGCAAGCTGGTATGACATGGGCATTGTAAAACTGCCACAGCGTCTACAAAAATGCATTGACCGAAATGGCGATTATGTTGAAAAATAAAGCATTCTGCAATCTTTAAAGTGATGTAGCAATTATAGAAAATAAACGGTTCTTTGTATATCTAAAAATCTAGGAGATTTTTTTGGGATTGCCCTCGTACATGTTTAACCATGAACAAATAAATGAGTCTCATCTCTAAAAATGGCATTTTTGCAGTCATTTATAATCCAAGATTAAAAATTTTTTAGACAACAGTTATCGATTTTCTGCCTTTCAACTAGCAGAGAGGAGTCTACGCCACACATTTGAAGGATGAATATCAGTACCAATAAACAATAGATCTTTTTTAAGGTATTTGCTGGTATTTTTTGGATTAATAATGCTTTTCAGAGTAAAAATAAGTCATATTTTAGAGTTGTTTCTCTTTTCTTTCCACATTTGCTGATCCTTTCTGGAGAAAATGAAATACCCTCATATGCGGTCAGGTCGTAAATTTAGAACCCCTTTTTTCACAGGGGGGCTGAAAAGTAGGGGATGATTTTGCTCGTGGTCTTGGGGGTCGTTTAAACATCTAACTTCTCTACATTCAGTTTTATACAGAGGAAAATACAAATTGAATTCTTCGAATGAATGCAATTTCGTACAATAAAAATGTATTACATAATGATAAACTCTAAGATAAATAACATCTTTTTTTGAAGCCATAGGTGTAGAAAGACAGATATTTGTTACACGAATGAATTTGTAGTAAATATTGAGTTTTTCATTTCGAATGCTATGTTCCATGTATGCGAAGTAGCTGAGTATGTGAGATAATAGTCATAACCGAATGGCTTTCAACCTTTTCACGGCTAAGGACTGTTTCTCAATTACATTGTGGTTGCTGCTTTTTGGTCAATTTTCTAATGACATATAAACAATAGTTGTTTTTATTTGAGACTTATGAAAGAATAGCGCAAACTATACTGCAGAAAATTCTTAAGAATGAAGTTAAATAATACTGAAAAATACATTATTGATGCACTTTTGTGTTTTATATGTAGTAGTATTAACTACTACAATAATCCTTAAATGGAATCCTTAAATTATATATATATCTATGTATAGGTATATATAAATGGAACCAAATATAGAACAAGGTATAAAATATCTTTATTATACAATGTTCATTACCATACGTATATTTACGTAATATCAATATAAATAGTTAGTTAGGTTTCGTACATATATAATTTATTTTTATATTTTGTATTTTTTGTATTAGTTTCAGTATTGTATACGTATCTGAAGTTTAATTTGTTCTCTTTTTGGGTTACCACTTTAAGTGAGAAAGAATTGTTAGGGCCTTCATAGGGATTACATTATATACAATCAGTTAGGATCCGACTTTTTCTTTCTTTTAATCATTATATATATTGAAATACTACTTGATAAGTATACGTAAAATATAGCAGTTTTTTAAGCTACTTATTTATATATCTGTTGTTTGGTCTGGTTTGTTTGATTATAGCAAAGCATTCGACGGTTATTTGCCAAATAGTAAGGGTTCCTTGTGGAGAACTTTCTTAGCAAAACTGACTCTTATGCACGTTACACGGTTGGAAAACCTCGAAAACGCCAATACAGCCATCCCCGTCGATCCGGATTCGAACCCCGGATCGACCTGCCAGAGTTCATCGACTTTACAGCTCAGCCGCTAATGATCCACACATATACATTAAATAGTATTTACATGTCGTTTATAAAGTATAATTGAGTGCAATTTAATCATAAAGAGTTGAAAATATTCTACGGAATTACTTCACTTCGTAGACTTTTTGTTAAGCTTTACCATATTTCTTAAAGAGAATCACAACGCTGATTCCATTTTCTAGACCTTTATGTATCTTATTTTTTTCTACACTGAATTATATTTAGAAAATTATTTCACTTGGTTATAGCTGAAAATACAGTTTTTTTATTGAAGAATTTAAGGGTAAGAAGAGAATTATGCCCTTTTCTAATTATTCTTGAAGCATTTAAATTTTTTTAAAAAAAGCGCACATTAATACGGATCACTGAACTAAAGTGCTCGATACAAGACAGATTAATTAGCTACTAAATTTTGATTTTCGTTGAGTAAAAATGAATTCATCTGCATTCTATAAAAAAGTAAATATTCAAGAAATGTTTTTTTTTTTCCTATTCTCGCAGTCATAATATTTTTCTTAAATATTCAGCTAATTCATATTCAAATATTCCAATCCATTACAATAAGTAATAAATCGATACAGTAAATAAATAATTAAAATCAATTAAATGGAATTTAAATTGATTTTAATTGCCATTTTCCCTCTGATAAACCCCTCTTTAGAGTTCAATAGCAGTCGATCAGCTTTTGTTGGGGGTTCATTTTCTTTATGGCATGCTTACGTTATATGTGTATGTATTATGCATTGCTCATACTCGTCAATTGCAGCTTTTAATATTTTTTGGAAAAAAATCAATATGAGAATCCAGAAAATGATTCTTAGCGACGCTAAAACTATTATTACTAGGCACTCTCATGCCACAGTGTTTAAAAAAATCCCATTGTTTAAAGGTAGATTCTATGCTCATATTTTAGTCTAAAATTAAAAGCTGAAAGTCAAAATTAAGGGGGTTGCTCTTAGAAAGCCTCAATTAGAAGTAGTTATAGGAAATGTTAATCAATACTTATAATCTTACGGATTAAACACTTATTCCCTATTTGATCACGTGTATGGTAAACAGATATTCGTCATTCATAAAGAAAAGAAAGGTGAATCAAAATGAGTTATATTCTTGTTTTTCCAACTGCAAAAACATCTTAAGATACTATCGGAGTTAATCTTTAAATTATTCCAGTAATAATCAGAACAATGGGGACCATTATTCTTAACTATAATTTACTAATGCAAATCCTATTTTGGTTTCAAATAGCTTTCATTAATTACGTTAATGATATACTGATACTGAATGAGACTTAAAAACACTTTTTTTTTAAATATATCTCCCTTTATGATCCCCGACACAGCCGTTTACTTTCCCCTTCCGTAATTAACGTCAGTCTCCTGCTCTTGACCGCATTTGCCAAGACACGGGAGAAAATAATCCAGTTTCATTGTGTCTTCTCAGTATTCAAGAAAAGCTTGATTTTCCAACACCGCTGGATGTGCAACTTTTAAGTACAATAATCCTTGTTCTCTTTTTAGGCGCTGAATACATTTTTAGTACAGTAAAAATGTATGCGAAAGTAACTTTCTTTTCTTACACAGAAAAGCTTAAAAATGGCATAATAATCCTAATTTACTGTCTAAACCAGTTGCAAGTAATCAAAAGCAGATATTCAGGCATTTTTAAAGCAGATAAAACTGCTTTTAGGGAATTGCTGGCACCAGGTATCCAACTTAAAATTCTGTGAAGAATTCCTTTTATCCTAATAAATTTGCATACTGTAGTTATATATAGATGTGTGTGTGTAATGAAACGCACTGAGATAAAAAATTGATTGCATAGATGCGTAGAAATATTGGTGGCATAGAAATGCAGATTCATCTTTATTTTAAAAAACATGTTGTATTCACAAATAACTTGGCACACTACTCTCTCACCTATTTTCCAAACTGTTTGCATTTTTGAAAGCTTTGCAGTAAGAAGAGAGCAGCAGTGCAAATAAGCCAATGTGTAGAAAGCAAGTAAATTGTGTTCGGCGGTGAAATCTTGTTTCAGAATGAATTGGTTTTGGTTCTCAAAGCATTTAATGGATAATGAATACTGCTATAAAATTATTGTCTGTTTAAGTTTTAATTCCATTTACATCACCAGTGTTATGTAAGATTCATATGATATGGATTAGTGTCGAAATGATGCAGCGTAGTAAAAGATTACTATTTTTAATAGAGAGTGGAAATACCAAATTAAGCATTAAGGGGCTATTGTTAATTTGAACTGTAATTTATCTTTTATATAACCTCCCCTTCAGAAAGAGGCATAACAACAAAGAAGCCTTTTTAAAGGAAAAGCATTAGCAAATGAAGAGAAATGTAAGTCAAAATTTTGACCACCATAATTAATTAAATAATTGTAAATTATAATTTTTAATAAGAGTTTTCTGAAAATAAATGTAATTTTTAGAATCCTTAAAAAATTTTCACTATTTCATCAAAACGTTTTTGTCTTGGAGTCCACATAATCATTCAGGGAAGATTTTTATGCTTACACATAATCACAAATAAAACCATTATTTATTCTAATTAATGGTAACACATAAAAATTTAAGACAGCAATTTTCATATTGATAAATCATATTTTAACATCATAATTATAGGAGAAATATTGCAGATATTATAGTTTCATTGTTATTATCTTCATTTTTAATTCCTTATTTTTTTCAAACTGGAAGTCTCCACAGTACTTCTAAACAAACATTTCCATCAATAGGGCATATCCACTTCAGGTAACTACTGTTTGCTCTGCAGCAGTGGCTCAGGAATGCTACGGCAGTTACTAGAAAAGGCCTCTGTTCTTGCATAAGGTTGCAAGGAACGGAGCCTTTGTGAATTGCACTAATACACTGCATAAAAAAATATGAAATAACAATAACATATAAAAAAATTTTAACACTTATTCATAAGATGAGAGCCTTCAACATTATCTTATATGAGGAGTGCAAAAGAAACAATTGTAGAGGTAATGATAGGCCTCTGTTTCTGACAACATTCATTTACCATAATTTGAAATTGCTTTTTCTTTACCTATTTCTTTTTTTAATTACATTACAATTTAATAATTTTCCCTGAAATAAATTAAAATTCTTTACTTATGTAATTCGAAAATTGTTATTTAAATTCATATTTCAGATGGATTTAGTTTTTTTTATATCCAGAATGAGTGGACATGGTATTTATACACTCTGCAGCTTTGTTTCAGTTTTGAATGGTAATTGGACGGGAGCTTTTGCACTGCAGATAACAAATTAATGACATGGATGGAGTACAGAATTTTTGTAGAGAATTACTGAAATTAAATCAGGAATTAAAAGGGTTATTGGCAAATTAAGTTAGTAATTGTCTTTCATACTTTATATCTTACACACACACATATATATGTTATATTTCCAAGAGCATAGATAGGAAACAGCTTTCAGTCGTTGTTGCTCAGGATGAATGCTTCACTTTACACCTGTACTATTATTTATACAACACTTGATCCTGTGTTTATTTGTTGCTTTTTCTGTAAAGTTCCCACATTTAAATGCATTAGACTCTTATTTGTATCAGATTGATTGTGTATTAGCATTTTTGGCAGTTATATTATGTATATTAGTGCACTTAATGAGCATCTACAAGACTCTCCAATTTTCATCGCCGGATCTGATTTATCGACAGTTAGAAATAGCGAAAAGACTGTCGCTTCATTTTTTCGTCATGATTTGTGTTACGGAACTCTTGTGTTTCACTTACGTCACGCTTCTACAGTTACAACTGTTGGATTTTGGACCTCTCCAACTCCGAACTTTATGAACTCACGCGTATTCGAAAATCGCCAAGTTTATTACACTGGGATAGCGAAAGTTTCCCGGGAACCCAAGATATGCGTACGCTCCGTGCCTGAAACGAGGATGAATGCTTACAGATGAAGACCATAAAACATGAACTTGACGAATTTCCACTCATATAAAATCATCTTCATAGATGTTTATCCAATCGTAATGAAATCCGAGACATCTCTATGATTCAGTCATAATGAAAAAATGATAAATTTCAATGTACATTGATTCTTAAAATTAAGATGCAGGCATTTTAGACGTAAAAGCTGAACAGCGGGTATACATTAGTAGTGGTGGAAGCTTGGGAAAGATCAAAATCAGGTAAAATAATTGGTCAAAATTGGGTTTAAAGTCTAAATCATGTATTAAATGTCATGACAGGAAAAAATTTTAAAGGGAAATTTTGGAAAATTAAATTAATTTTGCACATAAACTGGAATTTTACTATTTCTAACTGAATTCAATTGCTGGATTAAAAGGTCTGAGTCTTGCAGAATAAACAATTTCTGATTTCTTTTTAGTTAGAGGATTAGGTTTATCAATTTTAAAAGTAACTTCAGAATATTGTTTTAAAATTTTGTTAGGATCTGAAAATGGAGGAGAGAGTTTAGGGGTATTAGGATATTGAAATTGTTCACACATTACTAAATCACCTACTTTAAAATTACGAGGTTTATAATGAGTATCATATCTTTCTTTATTTACATTAGGATAATCATCAGAACTTTTTTGAACAATTTTCATAGCTTTTTTAGTTGGTAAACTTCTTGGTTTTGAATTAAGGAGTCATAAGGTAATTTTCCATACATTAAATATGATGGTGGGAATTTTGTTACAAAATGAGTAGTATTATATTCTTCAGTAACTTGAGGTAATAATTTTGTCTATGCTATACTTTGATAAGAATTTAGTTTACATTTTAGTCTAGTTATAATTGTTTGATTAACTCGTTCAACTTTACCGTTAGTTTGTTGTCTATTTCCACTAGTTAATAATTGTTTTATATTACGATTCCTTAAAAAGTGCTTAAATTTTGAAGAGGTAAAAGCAGCATTCCTATGACTTAAAATTTCCTTTGGTACTTAAATTTGAAGAATTTGTCTCAAGCAATTAATATAAGTATCAGTAGTTACACTTTTAGAAGCAAAAGTATATACAGGGTGTTTCAAAGATCATGGGACAAACTTGGAGGGGTGGTGGAGCGTACTAAAACAAGGAATGAAAAAAAAAAAAAAAAAAAAAAAAACCGACACGAGAGGAAAATGTGTTTGTGTACAAAATCAACGCAAGGTGTTTCTTTGCAGCAATACAGTATTCACAATAAATATTCACAATAAATGTTCAAAAAAGGGAACACTAACAGTAATAGGAACTACAGCTGTGATTGGCTGGCAATGCAGCGGTAGTGAGCCGGACAAACCACGATCCGATGCAACAGAGGATCATGGAAGGATGGAAAACGACGGTTATCTCTCCCATCCTTAAAGCCTAGCAAGCCAGCAACTGGCCCAGTCTCCTATAGGCCGATCAGTTTACTGTCATCTACAAGCAAAGTTGCAGAATTCATTATCCAGCAACGACTACTAAAACATCTCAATGATAATGTTACGAATTTGGTATTTAAAAAGCTAATGTTAGTTCAATTATAAATTAAATGGTTTTATTTTTCGCGCAGTGCAGCGCGTGACGAATATTAAAAGAAAGCTAAGCCGGAAAAATTAAAAATACAAGAGCGCGTGCGTTAAATAAATAAAAATCTCTTTTTGATTTCGAGAAAGTACTGGAAAATTCTAGCGCGTGATTTTAAAATCTTATAAAAGGAGGAAAACATCTCAGTTTGTAGTAGTTGCTTAGTTTGTTGTTGTTTAGAAAACTGCCGTTGTTGATTATAGCGAATTCGCGGATTAGCGTTCTTTAGCTGTTTTGAATTACGTTCTATTGTACATTTAAGTAGTTAAAAGATAACTACTGTGAGATATTGTGATACTGCATGATAATTTGAGAAAATTTAAGCATTTCTGTTGTGATAATAATAAATTTTTGTTCATTTTTCATCGGACTTGTGCATTCATTTCCTAACGAACCCGTACGCACGCAACAATTTTTGGTGTCAGAAGTAGGATTTGAATGCCAATAACAAGAGGGATGGAAGAACAATTGAGACAGCTCATTACTGCTTTTGCTGCTTTCCAAGAAAAGATGGAAGCTGGCCAAACATCGTTTAAAGAAGAAATGAAATTGGGCCAGGAATCCCTCAAGGAAGAAATGAAAACGGCACAGGAACTAATGAAGTTAGGCCAGGAATCCCTCAATGAAGAAATGAAAACGGCACAGGAACAAATGAAGTTGGGCCAGGATTCCGTTAAAGGAGAAATGAAATTGGGCCAGGAATCCGTTAAGGAAGAGATGAAATCTCTTAAAAATGAGATGAAAGCAGGTCAGGACGAAATGAAAAGAGAAATTACCTGCGTAATAGAAAATAAATTTGAGGCTATGGAAGGCAGAATAGACGCGGTTGAAACTAAAGTTGGACAAATAGAAGAAAGAGTTTCTTCGGTAAAAGAACAAGTAGAAGAAAGAATTTCTTCTGTAAAAGAACATATAGAAGAGAGAGTTTCTGCCGTCGAACAACAAATTGATGATAGGGTTTCTGCTGCCGTCGCCAAAGAAGTTGACAGCCTAAAGAAGTGCATAGCGACGGTAGGAAACAATTCTGAAGGTTTCAAATTTTTATCGATGCCTGCTCGTTCCGTTCTGAAACTATCTACATATGATGGGAAGACCTCCTGGCAGGTGTATAGGACACAATTTTCTATCGTTGCGGATGCGAATGGATGGGATTCCCAAGCTAAGGCCTGTCATCTCGCCGCTTCTCTGAGAGCAGACGCAGCGGATATCCTGCAGACGCTTCCCGAAAATCAAAGGCTAGATTTCGAAGCTCTATCCGGCGCTTTGGAGCTGCGCTTCGGCGAGAAATGTTTAAAAGACTACAGCAGGCTCCAATTAAAATCTCGTCAACAGAAGCTCACCGAAACGCTTCAGGAGCTCGCCACGGATGTTGAAAGGCTGTCACATCACGCCTTTTCGGAGTGCCCGACAGAAACAAGGGAAATCCTGTCCCTGCAATATTTCATCGATGGCATCCGGGACCCTGAAATACAGAAAGCACTGCGAATGGCGGATGTTAAAGATCTGAAAAGCGCTTTAGTGTATGCCATGAAATTTGAGGCAGCCCAGCAAGCCACCCGTCGAGACCGCCATCCAGTCAGAGCTGCTCCAGGAGCCAGGGGATCAAGTCACTGCTCGTCTAGACGATTTAACTAGACAACTGAACGTCTTGAGACAGAATATTGGTGACAAGAAACCGACCGTAAAATGCTGGAACTGCGGTGCTGAAGAACACATCCGACGAAACTGCAGAACACCCCAGGGCACGGATGCTAAGACCGCTCCTAACAAACAGCAGGGAAACTAATTAGTGGCCATCTCGCGGGGCGGAGGTTGCCAGATCATGAAAAGCCCCAGTTTAAAGCACTTCAAATTTCTGCAGTGAGAGGCGGCAGTAATGGACTTTTCGTAATAGGACATATTAATGGAGTTCCCTGCAATATGACGATAGATACAGGAGCCAACGTTACCATCATCCGAAAAGATTTGGCTCAACAACTGGGAAGCAAACTTATCTGGACGCCGCCCTGCGTTACCCTACAGACTGTGTCCGGTGAGAAGATCAACATCGATGGAAAAATAAATGCTAACATCACGTTTGGAAGTGCCGCTTACCATCACACGGCATATGTAGCAGAGATCACTGATTCTTGCATACTCGTATTGGACTTTCTAAGGAAATACAATTTTTCCTTGGATTTTAAAAATAACGAATTGCATTCTACATCTGAGGACATAGCGTTATTTGGAGTCAATGCTGAAGTTAAATCTGTCCATAAAATCATAGCACAAGACAATATCACAATACCGGCAAGAACAGAAATTTTACTTCCTGGATCCATAGCCGAAAACAGAAATTTCCGCTACGGCATCATAGAATATCCCAATAACTGTAATAGCTCAAAAGGAGTACTAGTAGCCTCAACACTCGTCGACCTATCCAGAACGGTTATCCCGGTGAGAGTCGCCAATGTAACTGAGAAGGGGAGAATTATTAAGAAAGGTGAAGTGGTTGCAGCATGTACTCCAGTAACCACCGTTGAAAGAAAGAGTAACATCCAAGAATCCGTGTCCTCAGAGAGAATTACATCGGAGTTATTGCAGAATGCGCAATTAAACGATAAAGAGAGGAATGCTGCCGATCGCGTCATTAATGATCTTCAAGTTGTTTTCTCCCGCTCGTCTTCTGACGTGGGTCGAACTAGTTTGACACAACATAGAATAGATACCGGCAATCATCCCCCGATCAAGCAACATCCAAGACGTCTACCGTTTGCTAAACAGGAAGAGGTGCGAACACTGTTAAAAGATATGAAAGAAAGCGATGTCATCGAGCCTTCAGTAAGTCCATGGGCATCTCCCATCGTCCTAGTCAGAAAGAAAGACGGCTCAACAAGATTTTGCGTCGACTATCGCCGGTTGAATGAGGTTACGAAGAAAGACAGTTACCCTCTTCCTAGAATTGACGACATTCTAGACACTCTTTCTGGCAGCAAGTGGTTCTCAACACTTGATTTAAAGAGTGGGTATTGGCAGGTAGAAATACAGCCTGAAGACCGAGAAAAGACGGCATTTACTACGAGACAAGGGCTTTGGCAATTCAAGGTGATGCCGTTTGGACTGTGTAATGCGCCGGCAACATTCGAACGTCTTATGGAAACTCTTTTGAAAGGCCTTTCCTACGAAGCCTGCCTCATATACCTGGACGACATCATCATCGTCGGAAAGAGTTTTGAAGAACATTTAGAAAATCTTAGGAAGGTGCTTCAGAAACTGAAAGAAGCCAATCTGAAGCTGAGTCCCGCTAAATGCAAATTGTTCCAAAAGGAAGTGACTTACCTGGGACATGTCATCTCTGCAGAAGGTGTGCGCACGGATCCTGAAAAGGTATCAGCCGTTAAATCCTGGAAACGTCCGGAAAATGTCCATCAGCTGAGAAGCTTCCTAGGGCTTTGCACCTACTATAGGAAATTCGTGAAGGACTTTTCTTCCATCGCAAGACCCCTACACAAGCTGACAGAGAGCAACCAAAAGTTCTTGTGGACAAAAGAATGCGAGGATGCATTTAACAACTTAAAGGAGGCTTTAACATCTACTCCAATCCTGACGTATCCTCAGCTTGACCGACCATTTATTCTCGACACCGACGCGAGTAATGAAAGTGTTGGTGCTGTTTTGTCCCAAGAAATAGACGGCCAAGAACGTGTAGTGGCATACTGGAGCAAGTGCCTGTCTAAACCGGAGAGGAATTATTGTGTCACCAGGAAAGAGTTTCTCGCCATAGTCAAAGCTGTAGAACAGTTCCATCACTATCTATACGGCAGAAAATTCCTGCTCCGCACCGATCATGCATCATTGACCTGGCTTTTAAATTTCAAGAATCCTGAGGGTCAAATAGCCAGGTGGATACAGAGACTCCAAGAATATGACATCACTATCCGTCATCGTAAGGGATCATCACACGGAAACGCCGATGCCCTGTCTAGAAGACCTTGCCAAGAAAGCTGCCGATATTGTTCCAGGGTGGAAGCGAAATACGAGCTGCTGACTCCGGTCGCAAGACAAATTACAACATCAACATCGGCTGATCGAGAACCGTGGAGTGATGATGAAGTCAGGAAAGACCAGCTGGAAGACCGCGACATTAAACCCATAATTGATTTAATGGAGTCATCAAACAGAAAACCTACCTGGCAGGACATTTCTATCTGTAGTCCTACAACCAAACAATATTGGGCACTCTGGGATTCACTTCACATTCGAAACGGCGTCTTATACCGGAAATTCGAATCGGATGATGGGAAGACGTTCCGATGGCAACTTATACTTCCAAGATCCCGCATTCCTGATGTCCTTAAAGAGTTACATAGCACCCCTACTGGAGGTCACTTTGGAATAATGAAGACCTTGCAGAGAGTTCGTGAGCGCTTTTACTGGAATAATGCAAAGGATGACGTGCAAAAGTGGTGCCGATCTTGCGATGCCTGTGCAGGTCGGAAAGGACCGAGGAGACGCAACCGAGGCAAGCTGCAACGTTACAAGGTAGGGGCGCCTTTTGAACGTATCGCCTTTGACATATTGGGACCTCTGCCACGAACTGCTGATGGCAACAAATACATACTCGTTGTCATTGATTACTTCACCAAGTGGCCTGAAGCTTATCCTATTCCTGATCAAGAGGCTGTCACAGTAACTGAGGTAATGATACAGCACTGGATTTCCAGGTTCGGAGTGCCTCTTCAGTTACATTCCGATCAGGGAAGGAATTTTGCCTCGGCAGTAATCAAAGAACTATGCAAACTACTCGGCATTGACAAAACTCAAACGACGCCATTGCATCCCCAGTCGGACGGCATGGTAGAGAGGTTCAATCGTACCATCCTTAATAACCTCTCATTAGTGGTTTCCAGAAACCAACAGGACTGGGACAAGAAATTACCACTCTTTTTACTGGCTTACCGCAGTGCTGTCCACGAGACTACCGGCTATTCTCCATCACACATGCTCTTCGGTCGTGACCTTCGTCTGCCTTGTGATCTATTGTTTGGCCGCCCTCCGGATGCTCCTTCATCGTCTGAGGAATATATTCAAGATCTCCAGGCCCGGTTTGAAGTGATGCACAACTTTGCACGAGAGCGAGTCAACCTGGCGACAGAGAAGATGAAGACCCGCTACGACACAAGAGCTACTGAACATCAGTTCCACGAAGGAGACAAGGTGTGGTTGTGGAATCCGACTCGACGGAAAGGACTTTGTCCGAAATTACAGTCACCTTGGGATGGCCCGTATACTGTCCTAAAAAGGCTGAATGACGTCGTGGTTCGGATTCGTAAGTCTTTGAACTCTAAACCTAAAGTCGTTCATTACGACAGGTTAGCTCATTACTATGGCCATAGTACGTAATGTAAATAATTGTAAATAGTATCAGACCATGGTCCTTTTTGTTTATAAATGTGTGTTTAGTATTTGATTTGTATTTAGTATTTGTTTTGTATTTAGTATTTGATAGCATTTAATTTGTTTCAGTTAGTTATTGCATTTATTGTTTATATTGTTTGATATTGTAATGTAATGTTTATGCCTCAGTTGCATTTATGCCACAGTTGTAAGTTTAGCTTCCTGTCCAGGGATTGTACTGCCCGGGACGTGCAGTCCTTGGGAAGGGGGCAGTGTTACGAATTTGGTATTTAAAAAGCTAATGTTAGTTCAATTATAAATTAAATGGTTTTATTTTTCGCGCAGTGCAGCGCGTGACGAATATTAAAAGAAAGCTAAGCCGGAAAAATTAAAAATACAAGAGCGCGTGCGTTAAATAAATAAAAATCTCTTTTTGATTTCGAGAAAGTACTGGAAAATTCTAGCGCGTGATTTTAAAATCTTATAAAAGGAGGAAAACATCTCAGTTTGTAGTAGTTGCTTAGTTTGTTGTTGTTTAGAAAACTGCCGTTGTTGATTATAGCGAATTCGCGGATTAGCGTTCTTTAGCTGTTTTGAATTACGTTCTATTGTACATTTAAGTAGTTAAAAGATAACTACTGTGAGATATTGTGATACTGCATGATAATTTGAGAAAATTTAAGCATTTCTGTTGTGATAATAATAAATTTTTGTTCATTTTTCATCGGACTTGTGCATTCATTTCATAACGAACCCGTACGCACGCAACAATAACAATCTCTTGATCGCCAAGCAACATGGCTTCAAAAAGAACCAACCATCAACTTTATCGATCAACCATCAACTTTATCGAGGGACAGAGCTGATCTCTCAAGGTTTACAAGGCAAATCCATCACGGGGGCCATCTTCCTAGATGTGGCAAAGGCCTTTGATAGAGTTTGGCTGGAGGGCCTCATGCACAAAATCATAAACCTGGGTTTCCCATTACATCACTCACATCATCTATTCTTATCTTATGGATCGACACTTTGTCGTTCGTGTCAACAACAAAATCTCCTTTCCCAGGCCCATTAGGGCTGGGGTCCCACAGGGGTCCACTTTGGGCCCGCTTTATTTCAATAGTTACACGAACGACATCCCACATACCCAACACACCACTCTAGCAATGAATGCTGATGACACGGCAATTCTATCAGAAAATGCATCTCACGGCTCAGTCATCTAAACACTACAGAATCACATCCACACACTGGAGTCTTGACTTTCAGACTGGAAAATTAAGATTAATGTGGACAAATCTGATACAATTCTCTTTACGAGAAAGAAAAATATTTATTACAATGTCCATGTCAGTATGTATGGAACTCCCATCCCTTGGACCAAGCAGGCCCGATACCTAGGCATTATCCTTGACCAATGTCTCACATAGATCCCACACATCACACAGCTCATTGCCAAGTTTCGAGTGTGTAAACGTACACTCGCCCCATTAATTGCTCAGAAAGCGTTCTTTCTCTTGACAATAAATTACTCATTTACAAAGCCATGTTACGTTCCATCATCACATATGCCTGCCCTGACTGGGGATATGCAAGTGAAACTAATATAAAAAACTGGAAGTTTTGCAAAACATATCGTACTAAGACAAGCGGCGGATAGTAGTAAGCGGAGGTAACCGGGCGGCGGAAGTGACGTCACAGAAAAGGGGCGTGGCCTCCGCCATTTTGAATTTCTCCGGAAGTGACGACACCAGCGCCATCTTGTATCACGTGATGGAATGACGTAATCATGTTGAGTTTCGTTTTGATTCTGTGGCAACGATTTTACGTTTTCAAAGTTTTTATTTTTTGTGGCAACGACACTATTTTTTATGTTTATGGCAATGAGCTCTTAACCACGTGTTTGGAATGACATCACTTTTAATTTATTATTTTTAATTATTTGACATGTGATTAATATTATTTTGTTATTTGATTAATTTTTAATACGTCATTAATTTTAACTTTTTAATTATTAACTATTTAGTACATCATTATTTTACTTATTACCTTTAATGAATTTTTGTGGAAATTAATATTATTTTCCCTGAATTTTAAAAGTAACTCCACCGCTGGGATTCGAACTCGCTATCTCTGGGATGGGAGTCTAGCGCTTTACCGCTCGGTCCCTTATATTATTTTACCCTATCCTCTTATCAGACTTGTTATTTGAAACTCTCTTTGTCCCTTTGAGTTTTTGCACCATTGATGACATAAGGCTGAAAGTCTGCGCATGCGCTTTGACATGAAAACCGCGTCACACATTTGTTTTTACACGACGGCTAGGATTTCTTTTGGCTTCTTAATCATTACTTTATTCATTGCTGTTTTAAATGTAAGATTTTCCCACGGTTTAATTTTTTTTATTATTAAGATATTTTTAATTGTTTTCAATTTTCATCTCATTCTTACTTTTTTTAAGTTATTAGTTAATTTATTAATTTTTATTTTATTTTTTCCCTTTCCCATACATAAATTTTATTTTTAACTTCAACAAAAGTGAATTTAAATTTTCTTTTTACTTTTTATCTTGCAAAGTTTATTTTTTTTTTATATTTAATTTTCTTTTTGGTTTTACAAAAGTAATATTTATTTTTACGAATTGAATTTTTCCTTTTCACTTTTTTTATTTTGCAAAAGTTTTTTTTTTTTTTTTTTTTTCCAAAATTTTTTCCTTTTTGTATTTTTACTTTATTTTAATTTTTTGTTTAACTTTCTTTTTGGTTTTACAAAAGTAATATTTTTATTTACGAATTGAATTTTTCTTTTTCACTTTTTTATTTTGCAAAAGTTTTTTTTTTTCCCAAAATTTATTCCTTTTCGTATTTTTACTTTACTTTATTTTAATTTTTTGTTTAAACTTTTTTTTGGTTTTACAAAAGAAATATTTATTTTTCCAAATTTAATTTTCCTTTCCGCTTTTTATTTTAAAAAAAGTTGTTACTACATTTTTAACTTAATTTTTTTTTACAAAAGTAATATTTAGTTTCATAATTTTAATTTTTTTGAGTTTTTTGTTTACACAAATGTTTTTTTGTTACATTTTTATTTTACCCTTAACTTTTTCCCTTGTTTTAAATACAATATGATGTTACATTTCCATTTCTCCAAAAGTAAACTTACCTACATTTCTGTGTCTTTGAAATTTTAAGCTGGAATTTACATGCATATAACTTCACTAGATAATATTTTCTGTAACATTAAGCCAATATACACAATGCTCTTTCTATATAGTTTAACTGAAATACTACATTTCTTATTTTTTTTACTACTAAGTTGGAGATACTCAGAACTTTTCCTTCTAATGCATTGCACTAACTATTAATGCCTGTATTAACTTTTTTTGGCCAACTATACAAAACTTTGTTGATTCCCTTTTACACGTCTTACTTTTATTCAAAGGATTCACCAAACTATGTCTGACAAATGTAACTTTTACACTTTCCATTTACACATTTACCCTTATATTTAACTTATAAAACATATTCATGCTGTATTTCTGATTCCTTTTTCCCACAATAAATACAGACTTACACATGTTTCTTTATTGTATGACTTACTAACTTTAAAACAAATCTTACAAGGAGCAATAAATTTTCATGGTATGAAGCCCACTCAAACCAATGCATGGAGCATTTCTACCCAGTTAAGTTTAGATACATACCAATAGTACTTCATTTTTTCTTATTTTACTCTACAGATATTTATACATATATATTCAGAACACTCCTTTTCATTCAGTAAGATTCATTTATACTACTAACACAAATTTTGCTAACTCTTTGAAATATTTTACGAAAATATCTTGTATTTTCTTGCACATATCCTACTTAAATCACCAAACATACACTGAACCTTGATTTTTCCTTCATGTGAAAACGTCACTCGGATTTTTAATATGATTCCACCATTTACCGCAGAACTTTATAAACACTACTCTATTTGAACACACAGCCTAACTCTCTTAACAAGGTACAGAAGATTGAATTATATTTTAACTACAGAGAAGAATATCCACATTGTAATGAATTATTTTAAATTTGAATTATAATCACATTTTGTGAAGGAGAACTTAAAGTCTATAATACACATGGAATTAATATTCAGCCATGGAAATGAAACTTTATCGCCTTTTTCCCAATTTGGAATATAAAAATTTGTTAACTTGGAATATTTTTAACGTATTCATTGTAACTTAACTGAAAAAATACTCATATTTCCCATTGTCAATAATTTATTTAGCACTGAACTCTTACAGCCTTTTGAGAACGAAATTTAATTTATCATACCTGACAAATGACTCCTACATAGTTATGATACATTACACGAAATACTGAGTAGAGTTCCAAATAATGATCTAACATAGTAATTAACATAAAAGACCTAACACAAATAATTTTAAGATAGAAATTTCAAACTGACATTGCTTACTAATGAACTTTTACAGCTTTTTTTGACTGACATTTAACTTCTCATAGATAATAAATAAAATTACACACAAATAATTATACAAAATAGGTAATAATGACAGGAAGTCCATATAATGATCTACTATAGTCACCAACTTTAAAAATTTTAACGCATTTCTAATATAAGAAAGACCACACTTTTTTGAAAAGCATTATTTTAATTAAACATTGGAGCCACGCAGTCCTGCGTACATGCATAACATCTTTATTTATCATGAGCATGACACATAATAAGTAAATAAAATTTTCACAAAGTACGAAACACATTTCTCTTTTAACTGAACTGTACTCTTAAGAAAAATGCAGTATGGAATGCTTAGAACACTCAGGGCCACAGTTCCTCATTTCCCCACGCATTGACCAAAATATACATGTACTTTAAAATCAGTTAAACAAATTCAAATGTTAGTATTCAAAGAGGAATACTTCACAAATTAGATGAAAGAAAGGTACACAATGAACTTGAGTGAAAAATACACAAAAGCATGTAAGGACCGAGAAAAAGATGTATTCGTGGAGAACTTTTTTAAGATAAACTTGATCTATTTTTGCACATGGGTTACATTTTGCATTTCAGATTAAGGAAACATTCAAGATAATTCCTGTATAACTAGGGATTTTATTCACACTTGTTAGTACTGTAATTTATTAGAACAGTCACAGACATATAGGACAAGTATGCCATTTCCAAGGAAAACAATTTTCCCAAGCCAGACTTTAACAGTGAAATATAAAAGGGAATAAGAATATCCCATATTTCAAACAAAATTAGTATCTGAGTATGCAAAAACATGAACAAGAAACGAATATTTTTTCTGAAAATGTTCCGAATGGTTTAAGTCAGGACTAGTTTCATGAACAGAGCATGAAAAATAATGATGAATTTTTAATTTTATTTTGTCTGTAGTACATTTACTTATGCTAAAATCTTCCATTTTGGTTGACTGTACTTTACATTCAGACCTAAGTTGATAAATCAGAGTGATTTTGTGTTTTAAAGCTTCAAATTCAGAAATACTACAACTCAAAAGCAAAAAGATTAAAACGACAAGAGAATATACTGCAAGCAAGCGAACGTGATAAATGACTTTTTGGGCTGAATTTCATGAATTCATAGATGGGGTGCAAAATTTTAATGCACTGTATATGAACTATTTTTCAAATGTATTACGATCACCAACTTTACATAGACTTTAAGTAAACATTTCATGTTAATTTACCATTTTATCTATGTATTTACTAAATTTTTGCATTTTGTTTATAAATATAATAACAAAAGGACATAAGAGAACATTTGTTTCTTGAAAATGTCCATAATTTTACCCAACTGTTATTTCTTTCATAGCTTTGAAGTAACCTATTAAACACATAGTTATCTTGTATTGACCAGACAGCCGTTGGTCTTGCCAGTGTCTGAGGGAAGTCACAAAGCTAGAGAATTTAAGTAATATTTTACCAGTACGGAGAACTTCTTACGGCGTTTTCGATGAAAATTGACCGAATTTAGTAGTTCATTACTAACCTAGGAGCCTTTAACTATTTTTTTTATTCGAAAAAAACACACCAGAAATTATCATCAAGATTTTCCATACAGATATATTGTACTACTTTTCATGCCATTACATTTCAAATGAAATTTGATTCATTGTCAGATAGTTAAATGTTTGTTATTTTTTCGCATACGAATGCATTTTCGTGTCTCACATACGCTCATTACATATGATTTAACAAAATTACGAACAAGTTAGAAGTTAAATGAATATTTCCTGAAATACTGTACATTTCATTCCGGAAAGTTTACATGAGTACCTTCATTTCGAAACCCCTAATGTTTCTTTTCCTGAATTCAAAGTAAATTTTGAGTGTAGAATTTTCAGTTTTGACAGAAGTTATTTGTAAGTGGCTGTGATGTGTTCGTGTTTTCATAAACCGTTTTTGTGAAACACCCTATTGGTAACCTTTAGAACAGTTTAAATATTACCATTTTTTACCTTACTGCCACTGCAAATCATTGAATTTTCAAATATTTTCCTTTTTTATCGTTTACAGTGCCTCGTAAAGTCTTGAGAACAAATTTTTACTAAATACTTATATCATTCGATTTAATAATTTTGTTACACGTTTGGAAGATTTAACTTCACTATCACGCTAAACCAGAAGTTAAGAAAAGAAATGTAATTGTTATCTTAGTATTCTATGGGGATAGATTAATTTTCTCTGACATTGACGTATTCGTATGTAGATAATAGAGACTTTTAACCCAGCTCATACAGACTTGGAATATTTTCTCTAAGTCACCACGATGACAGACTTGCATTGTCATAGACGTTTTTCTCGTGAAATATATTTCTTTCTTAAAAGTTTATATATTAATTTCTTTAGAAACATGTCTAAGAAAATACCTCATCTTCATAAGAAACATCAGATTTGATTTAAATTAATAATAAAATAAGAATCATTAATTTGTAAATATATTTCTCTTTGACTCAAAAGTTTCTTTATCATATTCGAAATGAACAATTAATTGTACATAACTAATATATTGTATTGATGAACCAGAGTTATATTTTACCTTACTGCATTATATTTCAAAGTGAATGTGTTTTATTGCATATTTTAATAAAATCTTAAAAGCTTAAATGAGTGTTTCATTACAAAATTTGTACTTTCTAACTTCATTCTACTGAAACGAAAACATTCATAACTTATTACGAAGAAAAAGTTTTACATATTATACTTTTTGATTAATTTTCATACCTCAGTATTATCTTTGAAAATTTGTTTCCTAATCCACTGCTAATATATTACTAATTTTCGCTCTTTCAATACACTTCGTACGTGATAAAAAAACTCAGTTTAGAAACTTTTTTCCTTAACGCCTTGTATTGCATTGCTGACCCAGAGCCATGCTTTCATTTTTATTACATATCATGCGAATATTTTAAAAAAAGCATATTTTTTTTCCTTCTGTTAGCACAATTTTAACCAGCATTTTACTATTACAGAGACTTCTTTAGTAAAATTTCAAGGGTTAAATTGATCGCTTCATTATTAATTTTGAAGATTCTGGATATATCCTATTTAAAAGTTCATAACCGATTAGCAAAATAATTTATATATGTACTTTGTTGTCCTCTTGGTTAATTTTTAAAGCGTTTTTCAACTATAACACTTGATTTCTAGCGAAGTATCGAAATGATTATTTACTTTCCACTTTTTCCAAAGAATTTCGTAGACACATATGTTCAGTACAGAATATATTTTCCTAACTTAAAAATATTATTACCAAAATAGAAAAATATGCAAAATTTTCCTAAAATTTATATATTTGTTTTTTAAAAACATGTACACGAATATCCACATTTAATTACTTAATGTGTACTTTCCTATATCAGAACTAAAATTTCGAACGAAAATTTTTTAAATAATGTCATATTCCATAAAATTTATGTCTTTGTGATGTCATCGTCTTTTCGCAAACGTTTTGAGAGTAGACGTTTAGACATTTCGAAACTGTTTTCTCTGCTATTGGAAACTATTTTATCTTTGCTGTTGGTATATGCCAATGAATTCTGGATACCTTTTTCTCTTGGTTTATCTTCAGCTTATGAGTTATTTAAATACTTAAAAATATATTTGTAGATCTTTAATGTTGACACTTGTGATAGATTTTTTTTGGACGTTTTTTGGAAAATGTATTTTATTCACGTGAATGAAACTGATGTTTTCTTAAAATTTTATTATTGAGAGTGTTAGTCGATTACGATAGAATGCCGGATTTGTTCTCTTTATTCAACATTCATATGAACTTCGGTATTCCAAATCCCTCACGCAAAATGTAATTTTTCTATCAGTAATAGGAAGACGAATGGAATAAATGCAGGTTATGCAGACATAAGATAAAAAATCTGGAAGTAAAAGACATTCTCCAGATCTAAACAATTCAGTAGAATGTGCAAATATTTATCCTATTCGAAGCTTATTTTTTTCAATTACATAGAATATAAAATGTAAATTCAATAAAAAGAGATATAATGAAGATCGAGTATTCTGCAAAATCTGGATGGTAATTATACAAAATTAGTCATAAAGCAGGTTTTCGTAAAAAGCGGTTCCAACGAAGGAGACATGCCAGCAGTCTCCTGAAACTCTAAGTGGTCATTTGACCTTCGCTCTTACGTAGAATTTACAATTCAATTTAGCTTTTGTAAGAGCAAAGATCAGGTGCTCACTTAGAGCTTCAGAAGACTTACAAAAGCTAAGTAAAATTAATAAATTAACTAATAACTTAAAAAGAGATGAAAATTGAAAATAATAAAAAATATCTTAATAATAAAAAAAATTAAACCGTGGGAAAATCTTACATTTAAAACAGCAATGAATAAAGTAATGATTAAGAAGCCAAAAGAAATCCTGTGTGTGTGTGTGCAATTATGGCAAAGCCTCGAGGGCTATCTGCCTAATGCGCTGGTGTCGTCACTTCCGGAGAAATTCAAAATGGCGGAGGCCACGCCCCTTTTCTGTGACGTCACTTCCGCCGCCCGGTTACCTCCGCTTACTACTGCGGATTGTCCGTGGTTCATTAGGAACTCGGCAATCCCCCGCAAATTCAGTATGCCTTATATACGAGGGCCATCCAGGAAGTAGATTACGTTTCCGTCTGTGTCCGCTAGGGGCGGGGCTAGCGCGGCCATCTTGGGGTCAGAGCGTTGCGCAGCTCAGTCTGCATCTAGCCGTGCTAGTGAGAGGTTCGTGCTGTGCTCCGTTCAGATACTGTGACGGTTTGAAATGTCTGCGTTAATTGAAAATCCCGCGAGCTGCGAGGTTCGCTCAGTAATAAGGTTTCTGACTGCAAAAAACTGTAAACCGATAGAAATCTATCGGCAGCTTCGTGAAGTGTATGGGGACAACATTATCACTGAAGGTGGAGTGCGTCAGTGGGTCATAAGATTTCAAAATGGCCGAACTAATGTTCACGACGAAGATCGAAGTGGGAGACCCAGCATAGTGACCGCCGAACTTCTCGAAAAAGTCGATGCTAAAGTCCGTGAAAATCGAAATTTCACAATAACGGAACTTTCTTTGAGTTTTCCACAAATTTCGCGAAGTTTGTTGCACGAAATCATCAGCGAAAAGCTTGGTTACCACAAGTTTTGTGCAAGATGGATTCCAAAAATCTTGACAGAGGACCACAAAAATCAGCGAATGGCTGCAGCGTTGAACTTTTTGGACGCTTACCATAAGGATGGTGACTCTTTACTCGATCGCATCGTTACTGGTGACGAAACATGGGTGAAACATGTGAACTGTGAAACGAAATTGCAATCAATGCAGTGGGGGCACACAAGTTCTCCCCAAAAACCCAAGAAATGCATGCAAACAATGTCGGCAAGGAAGATGATGGCGACTGTTTTTTGGGACAGAAAAGGTGTAATTTTGGTGGACTTCCTGGAAAGAGACACTACAATAAACTCTCAAAGGTATTGCCAAACTCTCCAAAAACTCAGAAGAGCAATTCAAAACAAGCGCAGAGGAATGTTGAGCTCTAAGATCTTGTTGATTCACGACAACGCCCGGCCCCACACGGCAAATGTCACTCGTAAAGTTCTTGAATCTTTTAAGTGGGAATTGTTTCCTCATCCGCCGTACAGTCCCGACCTGGCACCGAGCGACTTCCACCTATTCCCAGCAATGAAGAAGTGGCTGGCTATGCAGCGTTTTGATGACGACGCACAGCTGCAAGAAGAGGTAACGAAGTGGTTGAAGGCGCAGGCGGCCGAATTTTTCGACGAAGGAATTTCCAAGCTCGTACATCGCTACGATAAATGCCTTAATTTGTATGGTGACTATGTAGAAAAGTAGTATTTGAGTGTGGCTTTCATCTGTATATAATAAAATTTGTTTCCTATACTTTGTTTATTTTTTTATTCCAAAACGTAATCTACTTTCTGGATAGCCCTCGTACATGTCTGCATGGCCACCCTGGCCCACAGATTCTTCAACAACATCCCCAGGGTATCATATCCTACTATACCTATGCTAAATTACAACTGTTAAACACGGGAGTACAGAAAAAAGCCACTTGCGGTCTTAAGGCATTTAAATTAACTAAAAAAAACTCTTTAACTAACTTGTTATCCTATGTGCATTGTCATCGTATCATGTATATTGTTCTCTCATGGTTGTGTATACTCCTTGCCTTATATGCTTTACCTTATTTTTTTCATTTGTTTCATGTATGTAACCAATTACTTCTTGCCATACAATGTTGTTGTCCTGCTGCATTTGTATCATATCCATTGTGTTACAGATTTGGACTCTGATGCATTCACTGGTGATTCTTTAACTCCGCACTGCCTCACACTTTATCTTCGCTCGACATGGCATATTAGTTACAGTCCGTAGTTTCAAGTCTCGTCCGGACTCGATTATTTTGTTCTTTATGAAAAGTTCTTCATGTTCTCGTTTATTTTGAACTTACAGATCTATGTGCATATTACTTATCTCACATGTATGTTATCCCATGCGCATGTTTCGGAACTTTATAAAATCGAAAATCGGCTAAATATTCGACCAGGATAGCGCACCATGCGCGGGTACCTACATGCAACGTACAAATTGCCTGTGCCGAGGATCATTCGTGACTCTGATGTCGAGCGTGATAGGTGAGTTTACGTACAGGGAAAAAGCTGGCATGCATCTCATGTATGGTGCTGCTAATGGGAACGGCAGAGCAGCGCTACGGTTGTACCAAGAACGGTTTCCGAACAGGCGTATGCCGAAGCACACAATGTTCGAGAGGTTGCATCGGTCTCTGTGTGAAAAACGGGTCATTTGAAGCCACCTTTGACACTAGGAGTGGAAGAAGTGCGCGACAACCTCACATTGAAGAATCCAATATGAACATTGTGCATGAATCACCTCAGACAAGCACAAGAGCTATTGCACGTCGTCTGCAGCTGAGTCATTTCATGGAAATGGTTTGCACCCATACCATTTGCAGAGAGTCCAAGCCTTGCAAAAGACACATTAACCTCTTCGAGTTTATTTCTGTCATTGGTTCTTGCAACATTGTGCGGCGGAGGCGGATTTGATATTCACGGACGAGGCAACTTTCTCACAGGATGGCATCTTCAATAGCGACAACATGCACGTAAGGGCAACTCATAATCCCCACGGCACACGTCCACATGCATTCCAAACCCGCTTACTTGCATAAGACCAAATTTCTTTTGTTTACTTTTCTTATTAATTTGACACACACACACAGACATATATGTAATAAATTATAACCACACAGGTAATTTTATAAATTTATATACGTAATCTTTCATTTTTTTCCTTTTAAAATAATGAGTAATGTGGATTAGATTTTAATATCCTTAGTTATTTTATAGCATTTTTGTGGTAAATACTTAAAATTATTCAGTTACTCATGCTTAGTTAGATGAGACAATCCCAGATTTGCTCCTGCGGGAAATTTTAAAATATTTTTTATGTTAAAAAATAAATTATTAAAATGATATATTATTTCTATTATTGTACATTTAAGTATTACTGTGAACAGTAAATTTATACTGTTAATAATACATTAAAAGTTCTTAAAACTTTCAAAAGGCATCATAATCAATTTTAAAATTAATATATGCATAAGAAGATATAATAAGTATATAAATTTTTCATGGCTGTTTGTCTCCATTAAAAGGAAAATGCTAGTGAAGAAGAGATCAAAGATTGCAGATAAATGTTTAAGAAAAATAAATGTGGTATACAAACAAAGTGAGATTTAGTGATTTGGTACTATTCTGTTTTGAAGACCGTAAAAAAATTGCAGCGAAAATGTATGCGCAAAAGCGCCAAATCTAGCAAACGCGTCCATTTAACAGCGCGCCAAATCTAGCGTACGCGCTGATTTCAGATTGCATAAGTTCATATAGAATCTACACAGCCAAAAGTCGTTAATCCGAACACCAATAATCCCGAATGATCTATAATCCGAACCTCAGAGCCACAAACTTTCTGCGCATGCGTCAACGTATAATGCGTTCACGCATGCGCGTTTAATGTATAACGGACGGTATAAGCTAAGCTAAAATTATCTATTTCAGTTAATGTTGCAGATTGCGTTGTTCTTTAATCTTCGAATTGGATCCGGCTTATTATTTTTTGCAGACTGTTAGAGCAATTTTATAAAAGTAAGCTTGAACTTTCGATTATGTCAAGTAGAATTTCCGATTCTGGAGCTGCCAAAGGATCTATCTACAAGGCGAAAGGATGTTTCGATGTCCCTTAAACAAAAAATGGATAAAGGCATGAAGAAAGTGACAGAGAGGTGATTTGTTTCTCTAACTGTTAAATATTTGCATAAGTCGCCTGTAGTAACGGCAACCGCCGGCAATAAAAGGAGGTGCTTTCCTTAGTGGCACCGCAGTTCCTTTTAGTTCGAGCCAGAATAGACCTGCCCGGGGGGAAGCCAGGGGATGAGATATACGCCGAAAGGGCTAGATGGATTCTGTCTTTTAAGGGAAAGTGTTCTTCACCGTGCCGGCATAGCTGTTACTTTAAAGCACTTTGAAGTTTTTCCACCCAAGATGTTAAGTTTTTGTTTGTGATGTTAAGTTTTCATCAGTGTTGAAGTTCCAGTTAAATAAACCTTTAAGTTTTAGACAAGGTTTTTGTGTTCTTCAAAAATTTTAGATTCGAAGTCAGATATAGCACATAGGGTTATTATCGGAAAAATCAACACTAACCATTCCGAAATCTGTTTATCAATTTCACGCTGCTCTGCGGGGAGGGAGGGACATCGCGGCGTGCAATGAACTGGAAGTTGATCTGTCAGCACTATCCTTATCTTCAGGGCAGATGTTTTTATTTTATTCGACTTATATTATTACTAAATGTAGTATTTCATCTCGATGTAATCCGTCTTTGATATGATTTAAATCAAATTCCTCGTCATTATAAATATCACGAATACACATCAAATAGTTTTCTGGTTGCAATTTTTTAATTTCGACTATTCGTAATGTATGCTTTACGCATGCGCTCGTTGAAAGGAATGTTTAATAAAGTAAACAAATAAATATTAAGCTTTTCTTTTGTAAATTTTGATACCCTTTAGATCATAATTGATCTTTATTTCATAAATTACGGTTTCATATTTTTAATTTTATAATTTCTGCATGCCATCTAACCAGATTTAAATTGATGATCTATAATCCGGAATCGCCGAAGTTCCGACGAGTCCGGATTAAAGACTTTTGACTGTATTTCTTAAGACGCCATTGAAATACTAGTTTAATTTTTAAATCCTTTTTTCATTTTTTTGATACCCTATGGATTTAACAATTTGGGAATTGCCCATGACGAAAAGTCGGCAATAGAATTTTGGGTAAAGGGCAGAATCATCCACTGCTTGATGCGTTTTTAAGAACTGCACATACTCGGCATCCATGTGCACATCGACCTGTTTTCACTTAAAAAAAATACTAGAATTGCACAAAAATGGCACTGCGCACACCCTTGACTTTATCTATCTTTACACATCGTAGTAAAAAAGTAAAAGAAAATTGACAAATATCCAATTGTTTTTACCCTTATAAAAAGCGGAGAACAAATAAGTGAGCGATAAACGTTATGTTTAGTAATTTTTATATAAATTATAATAATGATTTGAAATAGCTATTTACTCTTTTGCTTCCATTCAGTCATGTTTAGCCTTTTTCATATAAATTATAATACTAAAAAGTATAATATGAAATCAACCTTTCATCTAAATTAAAACATCAATCTTAGATAGTTATTTACTATTATACTTCCTTTCTTGCCGCAATTATTTTGCATTGGCATCAACAATAGTTTGGCGATTTTTTACGGCCCTCGAAACCGAATAGTACCAGTAATTTTTAGGGGGGGGGTTGTTGGTTTACTCTATTCAACTAATTATTCAGAAAATCTTAAATTGATGAATATTTTTATCCTAATTTAATAAATTCCCAAAACTTCCTTCCATTTTCAAATTTTTTTTAAAGGATATTTCCTGAAAGCAAGTTAATTTAATAATCAGTCTTTAAAATTTATATGAATTCTGTTTACATACAAGTCAGAATTATTTTCACTTCAAATAGTACTACAGAAAAGATTCCCCCCCCCCTTTAAACTAAATTGATCAAATAACTGCATCTCCATATTGAAATAAATTTGTTATTGTCATGTCCATATTACATGGAAGAATGGTTGGCACAGCCTACTCCAAAGATAAGTTGGACTTCTATTTTCCACCCCAATTTTGATTACCCTGGAGGGTAGTCCGGGGGTCTCCCATCCCTCTCCCCTTCCACCAAACCATACAAGAGGACTTTCGGGTCGCCGTATATTTAAAGTTCCTCCTTGCCGCACGGACACTATGCATTTACAAGCATCCATGTTTTCTCCGCGATTCGAACCCGAGCCCTTCGGTACCGCAGTAGGCTCCCCTAACCACTATACCTTTTGGGCGACTGAAAATTATTCAAAATGAAATATTAAACAATTTGGAAAGCATATCTCACTCTACAGCATCAAAATTTAATATTTTTAATACAGTGATACTTGTTAGATATTCATAGAATGAATCGGTAATTTTTTTACAGTCATATGATTTACGCATCACAGAAAACTGAGAAGGGAATTGTACCGAAAAATAGAAATGTGATGCTAATGTAGCCAGCGATGGGTTTGGGTATTGAGAATGAGGCAAAAATATAACAAATCATATTTAAGGACCTTTTCTAGGTCTAGATATTAGAAGAAGAAAATTCTTGATGAAATGTGAAATAGATGATGTAGTATTTAACACTTTTCTACAAATCTAATAAAGAAATTTGTAATAAAGAAACTCCTATGTATACAAACGCAGGTCGAGCTATCAGTGTTGAGCAACTTAAACTGGTGGGTCTCCATCAGGTGTTGCCAGACTGTATACAAAGAAAGAATCCTGAGCTCATGAAGCATAAAGAATGAAAAAAAAAAATAATTATGTTGTGCAGCAGTGATAGACCTACAGCTATTGAGGCCTGAGGTGAAAATCTCCTTGTGGTCACCAACATTAGAATGGTCACCATACAAAATGACCATTTAAATATATACCGTATTTGACGGCATATAAGACGCACGTTTTTTTTCTAAATTTGATCTCAAAAAAGTTACCTGTCTTATACATGAAGGACACAGTCTTATACGTGAAGGTAATTGCATTCAATAATTGTTTATTTTGCTTTTACGAAACATGAGAACTAAAAGAAACCACGCTATTGAAACTTTTTCCCTTGTGTGTGGCCGTCTAAATAAGGGTGCATCTTATATGCCGTCAAATATGGTAATTAAAATTAAACAGTTAAATTGATTTGGAAAGCAAAAAAATCTTAAGATTTAAAAAAAAAACAGATGAATACATGTTTAAAAAAGCTTATTAATCTGTAGTTTTTGATGATTTAAAAACTGTTTTCTGTCAATACAAAAAAAAAAAAAAAAAAAAAAAAAAAAAAAAAAAAGAGCTAAAATTGTTTTTTTACAAGACTTCTGAAATTTTTTTTTATAGCTTCATAAAAATCTTTTTTAGTTATTACATTTTCATTGGAAAGGACTGCCAAACTGTTAAGTCTTATTAATCTCACTGTTCATCAAAGATAGTCCTTAATCAACTTTAACTTCACTTTAACTCAACTTTAACTTTAGTGCCAAATATAAATAAAGGACTGTTTATTGGAAGTCCTTTTCCACAGTACACTTTAACAATTTCAATGCAAACCACTTTTTAGCTTCATCCTTTTTTTCTTTACATTTCTGCATTTAGGTACATATAGTACTTAAAAACTTGAAGCTCTTCGGAGACCCCTTCCTGATCACCCACCCCATATATGTCCCTGCTATGCAGTACAGCATATTTTCATTGCATCTTTTGAGAATGAATCTAAAATGTCAAAATCACTCAATTATGTATAGGAGAGAAAGAGAGAATCTTGCGATATACAGATAGAGCACATCATATATCATTATTTAATTTTAGTAATGCCTTCCTTTATGTAATATATGGACAAAGCTTCATTGTATTCATGTACCATACCTGATATTTGGCATAGCACTCAGCATTATACACTATTTCGCGTATCTATAGTAATTCTCGAACGATAATAACATGAGATACAAAGCATTACCATAACTGTGATTTGATGAATTCTTTTATTGGTTTTCAGCAGTTTGTTAAAACCAGATTTGTCTGGTAGATTTTAAAAAGTTGAAGTTTATATCTCAGTAAAAGTTTTAAATATTTTTAGACACAATCATAATTTTTAAAAATAAAAACTAAGAGTAGGATATCAAAATGAGCTATTCTTTTTTACATAGGTAGGTAGAAAAAAATTAGCGAAATCTCAGCAATAATGGATTCCATTGTCTCATCATTTCTTCGGTCTAAGCAATGATTTAGTTCTAGTATTAGTCTAATAATTAACAAACTGTTGATGAAATATTATAACTGTGATGAACTACAAAGTGTATATATAAACTCCAGAATATAAAAATATTTTAATCATATGATTAATGATTTTCTTTTAATATAACTTTTAAAATTACATTTATAAACAGTTAAATACTGCAAGTTTCATATTGGACTTTTGATCATGCTATTTAGTTCAGTTTCACGTTGAGATACAGCACAACAGAAATAACCTTATTTTATGATTTCCTTCAAGTTCAGCTTTTGAGATCTGAGAAAGCATTTAATGGCTTAGAATCTGTTTTTAGTTTTTATTGAAAAAAAAAAAAAAAAAAAAAAAACATCAAATCATATATTAAACAGAGATTGGCCCCCACTCAAATGTCCAAATTAAATATACAAGAAAAACAACATGCTTGCATCTATCAGCTTTAATGCTAATTTGAATCTGTGAGATTAATCCAAACTTCTATTCAATAATGATGTACACAATGTTGCAAATTGGGCCATGATTGAGATGTGTGTTTATTAATTGTAAGTATGAAGAATATACAGCACATATTAATGTCATCACAGCTATCAAGTACAAAACACAACAGTATGTAATTATTTCTTTCCTTGGAAGAGGGGAATATGCAAAGATACAATATTATTCTGTGATATATTTCAGCTGTTGTGATTAAAGAAAGTATCTTATTTAACCTTCAAAAGGGGTGTCATCCTAATACAGGACAATGCACTTTTTTATGTTGTGAAGGTCATGAAGCAGATGGATACCCAAAAATCGCATATATTTCTCCCCCTCCCCCATCATTGATCTGCTGAGAAAAACTCCTAACTATATTAAACAGTGGCTGTTTAAAGTGTCTTTACCTTTGTGATTTACATATATTTTGAAAAATTTCCATTGCTTTCAGACAAAAGCATTTCACAGGGTTGCCACTCAAACAGGAGAATGAAATTCCCTGACTTTTCCAGGTTTTCCAGATGTGTTTCAAGAAAATTCCAGTCTATCCGCGTAATGTACGTTGGCTGTGCTAAGAGGTAAATTAATTATGGTATTACTTGTATTGTGTAGCAAATTCACTTAATTATTCAATAAATCCCAGAGGACATTTATTCTTAATTATTCTTGGTATACTTTGTTTGATAATTTTGTTTAGTTTTCCACTTAAGAAACTTAATAAAATTTAAGATATATACATTGGATAACAAATGTATGTTTTATTTAATTATTACTCATGATCATCACCAGTTCAACACGAGGCTAATCCGGTCCTTATAAATCACAACGCAATGCTAAATAGTTAGGTTAGATTTTAGGTAAATTTAATTTGCGTGAGGTATGTTCTTAAAAGGCACCTTAACACTTGAAAACACAAATATAATTATAATAGTTGTTGTTTTCTCCACTGAAGATTGGGATTAGAATCTTCCCAATCTGGAATAAAATAAGGCTTTTTTTGCAGACGTTCTGAAGCTAAACGAAAGAAAGAAATCTATTTTAATAAATTGAGGTATTTTATATTTATTTTGCAGCATACATAAGGAAAAAATATGTGCATTAAATTTCGTGATGGTATGTCATCATACTACTATAATTAATTTTAGGATTATGCCAGAGAAAATTTCCTGAAATTTGGAAATATTATTTACTAATAATAAATAAATTTAGAGGGAAGAAGCAACATTAAATTATATGAATAACATAAAAATAATTACTTAAAAATTGAATTAGAATAATCAACGATATTTTAGCGAATATAGTTATATTACATGGCTAGCCTAGATGACTGATTACTATTTTTTTATTTTACTGCAAAATGGCAAGGTATTTATTAAAAAAAAAAAAAAAAAAAAAAAGGTTTAAAAAGATTTTGCGGTAAATTTCTAGTATACGGTAAGGCTTTGGCACGATTTTGAAAATTGTCGCCAAGACCAAAATGACCAAGGAGGTTATTCTAACCTCCTTGAAAATGACCCGTTTACTGCGCATCATGATGTCGCCAAATCCCATTATTATTCTAAACAAAGAACGTCTATGTAAAGAAGAAAAGGTTCCATACAAGTAAAATGCTATTACGCCGTTAGAATGCGGAGGGAAAATTTGTCAAGGGATTTGGCGACGGAACCTGGCGGCCAGAATTTCTCTCTTCGCGATGTGTACAGGAAATTGAGAAACACGTGTTAAGAAGAAACGCTCTTTGACAAAAAGAAAACTACGAAAATCCGTTTTTAAAATTATTGCGTGGATTTTTCGCAATAATTTTAAAAACGGATTTTCGTAGTTTTTTTTCCCCCTGAAAATAACTAATCCATGAATTAATTTACTTGCGCCAAAAAATATTTTCTTTTCCTTTAGAGTTTATTTAACCACTTGCGCTAAGACTAAACTTCACGGTTGCGGTGCCGTGCGCTACAATATAACAAGCGGTAAAGTGTCTCATTTACGCCGCTCCGCATCTGCGAGTGCAATCCAGAGCTGTAACTCGAGAAATAAACAATCTCGTTGTTAGGCGACGTGTGCACCACGTTATTTTCATTTTTGCGATAAATGCTTATCGACGTGGTGTTCACGTCGCTCACGGTTTGAGACAAAAGCATCTCGACGTGCGTGGCACGTCTTTTTAGCGCAAGTCGTTCAAGAAATTTTAAACGATATTCATTTTATGAACTCTTGATAACGTGACCTTCGAACTTCGACACCGGTTTCGATCTTCGGCGACAGATATATCAGACATGCACAGCTGTTTCCCTCTATGATGGAACGGAGCCACGCCTGTTGCAGAGAAGTTTTCCTTCTTTACAATACATATTCTTTGATTCTAACCTCCATGGTACCGTATACTAGGATTAAACCCATTTTGTTTTATACGAGAACAGGTACTTTCTTTAGTTCATGCACTGCACATGCGATTCTCGAGAATACTGGAAACCAAAAGTTGCGGGAAAGTTGCTTTGCCTTTCTAAAAGACAATCAGATTGGAGCTGCGAAAATTGGCTCTATGCCAGCTACCCGAATGACACTCACGTGATACATAATTCGCCAAAAATGTTATCTCTTCCGACGTCGGCGCAAAAATCGCTTTTTTTGGCGGCATCGTTGTATGAACTTCCCTGACTTAAAGGAAATAACAAAAATACTTAAATTCCCTGACTTTTCCCTGAATATTTTGGTCAATTTTCGAATTCCCTGACTTTTCCCGGTTCTCCAGGTAGCGTGGCAACCCTGATTTCATATGTTTCTTAAGACATCACTGTTTTCTGGAACACAAGAATGAGTACACTATATCTTTGCCTATAAACATCACTAAAAGTATCACTCATTTATCTTCAATCACTGTAACAGTATCACTCTTTTATCTTAGATTTCACATATGAATGTAATTCAATGTTATGAGGCAATTAAATATTAACAATTCAATGTTATAAGTAAAATTATACTTTAACCCAGATTTTAGTTTGGTGTTATTCATTAAAATGAATTCTGCATAATGTATTTATAATTAAATTTATATCAATCTGCATCTGAAAGGATTTAATACTCTCTAAAACAAGAGACAAAATTTATTACATTTTTAATATTAAAATAAAAAGTTATTTTTAAGTCTGCAATCAAAGTCTGTCAGTGTACTGCTAACTAAACAAATTCACTGAATTTTAACCTTCTCTTCTGATATAAATTTACACAAATGTAGCATAATTTTGAGAAAACTGATAACATTGTATCAGTAGTAAAACTGCAAATTCATCATTATGGCTGTGTCTGAAACCATTCAAAGTTTATTAGTTTCCACTAATTAATAGCAGATAAATATCATGCATTTGTTGAAAATAGCTTCAAAAGCAACAATTCAATTACTCAGACACATTATAATTTTATGAAAATAATGTAAGAGAATTAAAATTGCAATCAATCTTTAATTCACACCACTGGTAAGTAGAAGAAATTCACTTCCAGGGCATGGTTTAAAAAATAATTTAATTACTCATATACAGTACGATTTTGTAAAAATTAGAATTATAAGAGAATTAATCCTAAAGTATTAATTCATAACACTGGTACGTTAAAGGAATCCATCATGATTATCAATCTGTGAAAAGCTGGGTTGTTTCTGATTACATGCATTGAGCTCTTTTCATGAAAACAGACTTATTAACAGATGCTGTCTTTGAAAAGTTATTATACGGCATGTTTTTCTATAGATATAGATAAACCTTGAAATTAATTCAAAATATATTATCCATTAAAAAAAATTTCAGTTTCTGAATGTATTCTCTCATACCCAATATATAATAGTATATAAGTCATATTTTAATTGTTTAAGTAGTAGTTTCAAGATTATATTCAATTCCTTTATGTTTTTTTATGAACAATATCTTTATGTTTATATTCAAGATTATATACAATTTCTTAAGTGTTGTGACACTAAAAATTGCAAAAATCCTGCATAAAGTATTAAAAAAACATACATTTCTATATTGTGAGATTTATTACAAGAAAATATTAGCTATCAATGACAGCCTTCATCAAAAATTTATCAATGAAAGAGACATAAATAATGAAAACTCACACAGTCGCACTGCATACACACAATCACATTACAAATTTTCCCTTACTCTAAAATCATACAAATATCAGAAAGAATAAGGTACACAAATAAAAAAAGTTTGGCATTTTATAAACTTCATTGTATGGTACTGCTATTTCATGTGTAAAATCATAATTTACTACCAATACTCAGCATCTTAAAACTTAATATCACAGTTAAAAGAAGATACAACATGCCTACTTTGCAGGTACATTGTGCTTTGCTTGGCAGCAAATATGGAACTGGAATTTCTTCATTGTATGCATATTAAATAGAACACAACATATTCATCAAATAAGATTTAAATTATTCATAATTACTACAAAATGCTGAAGAAATACATAACTTTGTTCATGGACTAATATCTTATATTAGTTCATGACATTAATGAAAATGACTTAAATTACTTTTAAATGTAATACAAAAATTCTAAAAGTTTGCATAAATACAATTTATAATATTTTACAAATAACCATAATTGAAAAATATTTACATAAATAAACATGACACCCACATCTTTTAATAGAATAAAACAAGTTATAGCAACTTCCTTTCTAAAATCTTGTTTGTTTGAATATTTTCTGCACTGTATGTTTCACAAATTGCATTTTATGAAGTGCAAAAATTTAACTAACATTTTCAATTCAAATAACTTCTCTAATTTGAAAAGACATTTGAATCTTACATGAAAGAAACATATACTATTTAAATTTAACAAAAGTGATACGAAAACTTATTACACATGTCAGTGTAATAGAATATATATATATAAAAAAAAATTGCTCATGTTAACAAGAACAGGCATAATGCTACTGAACATTTTTACATTAAAGAAAGAGAACATAACACACATATATACTATATGAATGTATGTGTAGTAAATAGCAATTTTTAACATTTTTTTATTTATTTAATAAAACTGACAAAAGTTTTCATTTACTTCTTCAATTTAAGTGCAAAATTATTGAATTAATCTATAATTAATACTTCAATGATTATTTTATCATTATGTATTTATTAGCAAATATTTTTTATTAAATTTTGGGAAAACAATCTTGAGAGCAAATAGTTATTTTGAGATTTACAATGACAACTATTTGATTAGTTTTCAGATATCTGTGATTTCATAAAAAGGTTTATTATAATTATACGACTTGCTGGATTAATATAAAGTCAAATAAATATTATTATAGGAAAAATATCTCATTTATCTCCCCCCAAAAATTCATGTAAAAATATCAAATATTTAAATAGTAGGTATAAACACTTTTCTTTCATCAGTTCTGATCTTTATTTATTTAATACCCGTTTTTTTTTATAAAATATCTTATCTAATTTTATGCTAAATATATGAAATCATACATATTTAAAGAACATTGCTTTTAAAAATAAATGTCATAAATAATTCATACACTAAGGAATTTATTTCATTTGAAACTCCTCAGTTAATAAAATAAAGTCATGCAAGATGCAAAGTTTTAACTAGAACTGAAAGATAAATATTTTTTTAAAACTATTTTTATTCACAATAGTCATAAATGTAGATATTAACATGTATGAGGTAATTATAAAAATTTTAATTCTGGATATCATATTTTACAGTTCTAATAATATTTGGTATCTCGTTTTGTGTTTTGCACAATAAATGCCACGTTTCTTCACTTCCATCACAAACATTAAATTACTCTAAATGTGACCTTCATATTTCAAAGTAGTGCCAAAATTAAGATGCAAAACTATCATTTGAGTTCCCATGTTCCCATTTCAAATGTCAGAAAGTTTCATGCAATTTATGGAAGAACAAAGCAAGACAGATATGAATGAGATGTGTGCAGGGAAGGCTGGATTCAATATAACTATATTTTACATTTTATATACAAAATTCATAATATACATAGTGGATGAATAGTGGCACTCAGAAGCTTAATATACAGCTGATCAACTCTGGTGACTGATTGGTTATATAAATAAAAGAGATCTAAGTATGATGCAAATGTTTAGAAAGTATGAGCATTGCGACAAACACCACAACCTAGGGCAAATTCTTCCCCTGTCAGAGGATGCTTTACATGAAGAGGACACTCATCACCTTCTAACTGTTTTGCTTTGGGACCTAAAACAACAATAATGTATAGAATTATTAATAATAAAATGAAAAGATAACTATGAAAATATATGTATAAAAATATTTCATGTGGAATTAAGTTTTATTCTATTTATAAAATTTAGTTTCTATAATATAGTTTGGTACTGACCAAAGAAAATGAAAAAGACAAAAAGCAGATTAATTCAAAAGAAAACATATATATTAATATTTAATAAATGAATATATTTTTTATTTCATTAAATCCTAAAAAGTATAGTATGATAATTCCTTAAAACTATACTTGTTGTACCCCAAAATAATGCATGTTACACTTTTATGTTTTCATTTTCTTAAAGAAACTGTAAAAATACTGTCATAAGAAAGATAATTAAAAAACTGATAGATAAAATTAATTAATCAATGTGAAATGTTAATAATATTTAATTAATGACTCCAAAAAATTATGGCATATATTCAAAGGAATGATACAAAAATTTTCATCTGTTATCATTTAAAAAAAATTCCAATTTAACAACGTTTCAAAATTTTGTTATCTATACCAGTAATTCAATAATTTTTTTTAACAAAATCTAAACTTTTATTTAATTAAAAAAATAATGAAGGAAATTATCAGAGGTTGTATGTATCACCTGCAGGACAATGTGGAAGTTCTGCTTTAGGAATATTAGTCACTCGCTGAAAATCATCATGACATGCATTGCAGAAGTGAGTAGTCCCAAAGCAAAAAAATACAGCAACAGAACAGCAGTATCTACATTTGTATTCAAGGAAATCTGTACCATGCTTGGGACACATCTAAAATTGATGCAAACATAATTTGTATACATTTAGTTTTTACATTACAAAATAAATTTGAAAACGTATAGTCAATACAATATTAGTAAATTACACATTTCATAGTTTAATTTCTTTATTTAAAGCAAGGAAAAGACAGAAAATTGAATATGCCGTTTTAAATTCACATTTTAGTAATTTAATAAATTTTGTCATCTCATTCTGCTAATTCAGATTTTATCTATTTAGCTCATTCACTTTTCATCCCTTAAAAAATATATATCCAAATATACTAAAGATTTTATTTATTTCAATATTAGAAAGCCCGGCGGTCATACGAAATGACCGCTGTTCTAGATATTATAAATTGATGATTATAAACAGATGATTGCTAACGCAAACAAATGTTCACATTTTCCGACAGGCTCAATTTGCGTTCAGTTGTAAACCATTTCAAAAACAAATGATTGCTAATGCAAACACATGTTCGCGTTCCCCCCTGACACGCTCAATTAGTGTTCAGCTGAAAATTCAGTTTAAAATATAATGTCGGAATAAAATCGGGCAAAATTTTAAACTTTTTACGCGAAAGGATATTTAGCATAGGAGTCTGGGTAAACCTACCTGATGAGATATACTACACACAACTTGTTAGTTGGTTTCATTTCCTTTAATTTCTCAGCATTTACAAGTTTCTAGGTAATTCATATGTAAATATAGTTAAATGCATAACAAGCAACAACTGTATGAATTAAAAATATTTAAATGTTCTTAAATACCATGATATTTAAATTAAAACAATGATAACTGCATGTATGGTATCAGTGTATATGGACTATTTGAATGCCATGGCAACTTCACCCCACTGGCTAGTTATGCAAGCAACAAATAAACTATTGGCAACAAACAGACATTTAAGCCGCATATAATAAAGATAATTTGCAACCGGAATATTAAGTTTTTAAATCTGATTTAAAACAAAACTATGTAATTATCTACAACTAAAGGTGATCAATTTTATGATATCTGAGAAAAAAGAATTTGCTATTAATTATTAAACAATACATACCAAGGACTTAAAAAAGGACAATCATAATACTTTACACATAATATTTTACACAAAAAGAAAGCTAACTAAATATTTTACCATTTATTTAATAATTAAAAAATTCTAAAAATTATGTATGAAATTAAAATATTACAAATTAAAATTAATACTTTACGCAATACTCATATTTCATATCACAAAATTGTTTTCCAGTTATTGAAACTTTGTACATTAAAAAAGATTTTCTTTTATTGGCAGAATGATATATTTAAAGTATTTTACCTGTGCCCTAGAAACATCCGAACAAGCTCCACAAACAAGCTCTGTAGGATCATAATCATCCCCTGCACCTGCTTCAGCATCACACCTAGCTTCTCCACCATAATATGCCTGTAAACATTACAAGTTATAAAATGCATTTTCTACTATTATGAATATTTATGGCTGTTTTTATAGAAGAGATTAAAACAACACTAATATATTTATAGATTTTTTGCTATTATTAAAATAAGCACCATTTCTGGAATTTTAAGTCCTCATACTGATAAAATGCTAAGTAGCAATTATTTTTTTTAATTTCTGAAAAATTTTATAGAAGTCCCAACAAACTCTTTTCATTTCAGTTGCTGAAACAGAAAAATGTCTATATACTTACTTAAAAAGCTTTTCAGTTTTTTTTGAAAAATAATAAATACTTTAATAGTTAGAATACAAAATTTTGCCATTTTTTTTCCAATTGCATTTTGGTCGAATGATCTTCATAACACCTTAACACTGATTTGCTTACATCATATACATAAACAGGATTGACTCTTCAAAATTCTGAATACCAGTTTTACTTCCAAAGTTTTAGTAATACAATTCTATTAGTTATTACATATTCCCTCCCACTTCCTTTTAAAATTTAGTCATTTCCTTAGGTATGCTGTGCAAGTAATACAGGTATGCAAAATATTTATTTCCCCACTTCTGAAATTTCTAAAAGAGCAAAAAAATTCCAAATACAGAAGAAGGGAGAAATAATTGCCAACTGGATTTCATATGGATATTTTACTTAAAATAATGCAAATACTGTCTTAATTACAACAGACAACCTGGGATGAACTACTACTAAAATTCAACGGTCTTTACCTGCTACTACTAGTATTCAACAGTATTTACCTGCTAGGATGCTGGAGGAGAAAATTCTATTAAAAATTATTTCAGATTTTAAATGTTTATTAGTCAATTAAAAGACACTTAAATATCTATTGCAGCAGTCTTAGAGCAGTTGCTTTATACAAACATAAAAACTCAGGCACTTCATGGAAATATAACTAGTAAAAATTGAACGAAACACTGCAATTAAATTTTGATTGATACCTTTTTGCATTTGTAGCAAACATAATATGCATATCTATCCATGGCAAAACCAGCCGGATCATTGTAAAATCTGGCACCTGGTGTAGTAATAGCTTCAGCTTTATGCAGACCTTCATATTCCAACCTCATTAAAGCCTTCCGTTTAACATCTTCGTATAAACTCTGTGCAGGATCAAGCAAGTCTTTTAAAACTGAATGCTCCATAGGGGCCTGCCAAAATATTTAAAAATAAATAAATACATACAGAAAGAAAGAAAGTTCAATACAGCATTAAGTTCACTGCTTTTATTTAATATTTTTTTATTGTAATTAAAAAGAAAAAGCTTTTAATATTTAAATAGTACACTTCATTAAGAAATGAAATTATATTACCTGGCATATTGGACACAAGGAAAAGCGAAATGTGATACGAGGTCCAGACCATTTTTTACTCAATACTGCACGGCAACAATGGAGGTGAAATACGTGGCCACAAGCAAGCTAAAAACATAAAATAAAATCAACTAACATAATAAATAAATAAATAATAATAAAAAAATTTTCTTTATGAAGTGATTACTTGAATTTTAAATCAGAAAATGAAATAAAATAAAACTGTCACTTAGAATTAAATCAAAATTACAATAAATATAGTATATGCTTATAAAGTTCATTCAGCTTTTTTTAAAATAAATTATGATTTGTTTTAGTACTCATTAGTTATTTTTAAATAAATGTTAAGAAAATAAGAACATATTAGAGACAATACAAATTTCCTTGCATCCCAGACTTATTAGACTGAAACTAAAATAATAGATGAGAAGTTTATCTCCCAATCTTCTGCATCTCTCTATCTGCATGAGACACTTAAACAAGTAAATAAATATCATATATTATTGGGTATTTTTGTTATTTAAAAATAATTACGTATAATTATAGCTAACAGTAAATACAGCTTATATAGGATTTTGCCAGCAGGTGATACTAGTTGGTTTCAAATAGAAGGCATATCATATCTGCCAATGCTGCATGCTGTCTAGGGCAGTGTAAATACCATCAATGGATTGCTAATCATTCAAGGAAGTTTCTGCAATGCAAATTACAATATTATATGATATGGATGTGTAATGTGCCTACAGCAAAATATAGATAAAGTAGAAAAATGGTTTACGGTTTCTTTTTCTGGTCTGAATTTGGCCTCTTAATTTGAGTTCCCTTGAACTTTGAAGCCTGGCCTTCCCTCAAATATTTTGGACAATAATGTGGTTATCACACTAATTGATGGAAAAATACCTTGTGGTTACCACACTAATTAATGGAAAAATACCCACCTTCTTGGCATGCCTTCATGGTGTGGTGGTCTGCACGCTGGCATGCATATTCCAGAGGTCCACAGTTCGACTCCTGGTGAAGGCGTTGCTCCTTTTTTAAGTCTCTTGTTTAAAAAAAAATAATGTCTACAGTGGCACCCGAACTAAAAGGGTGTTGGATGATGATTCTCCACACCCAGGATTTGGGGAATGGGTCCCCTAAACCCCAGTTGCCTTGTAAAAGGGGGAGTATATAAGGTATTTCCCACACCTTCTTGGCATGTCTTCGTGGTGTGGTGGTCTGCACGCTGGGAGCGTATCGAAAGGTCCGTGGTTTGATTCCCAGCGAAGGCACTGCTCATTTTTCAAGTCTCTAGCTTTAATAAAATAATAATAATAATAATAATAATAATAAATAAAAAAAAAAATAATAATAATAAAAAAAAAACTATGTCTCTACATAGTGTGGGACTTTCGTTGTTACAACACGACAATGCCTCATGAAGCAAAACCTCTAGTTTTGGCATACTGAAATGCAAATGATAGAGCTTATCTGATAAATTTAAGATTTTAGCTAATTGACTGCTTTCAGAACTGGAGCACCACTTCTGTGACTGGCATAATCAACCAAATACTCCTCATCAGTCACTTGTCATACTGTAGTAAGAAGTCGAAACGAATTCCAGCTGCAGTTTATTATAATCCAAGGGACACTTCAATTCATAAAAGATAATATGATACATGGAAGTCTTTATCTCCTATTAAGAATATTATCACAGTTTTAAAACTTAGTAATCACACACATCTGTGATATTGTGGGTACATACATACAATCAACATCATTATTAAATAGGTAAATTATAACTAAGAAAATAATTATAATATTTAGAACCACAAATATTTGCAAAGTATTGTGCTACTATGCAACCAATTACACCAAGAAAACGTATATCAGGCATGGAACTCACTTTGTTTATTACAAATTACACATTTTAACTACTTATTTTATAAAGTAATAAATGCAATTTCCATAAAATTTCAGCAACTTCTAAAATTGGGTATTTTTTGGCTAACAAACAGAAGCCACAATACACACAAGCATAATGATAGCAATCTTACATTACTAACTATGCCAAACATTGTGACTCATCATTTTTTGAACCAGCCACAATTTTTGGATGAAACTCGCTGCTGAATTTTTGATGCAGAAATCATGATAAATTTTACTATTTATTCAGCAACCGCCAAATGATAGAAAGTCTGTCTTTAAATTCTTTCATTCTGGAAAACAGAAAGAGAAGAAAAGATTGCAAGCCTCAAGCTGGTTTGTAGGATCCTGTATTTCTTTCACTATAGCTACTTGCTTTATTTTGTGGTATTAGGAACTGTGATATTTGTCAAGTTTTATGAACTGAAACTTTGGATGAACCATAATATGACTATTCATTAGAATAATTACACAGTGAGCTGTGAGTTACTGTTTAAACTGCCGGACCTGTAGTGAAAACTGGTGAAAGAACAAAAACTGATGTTAAGGAGGAAAATGATTTTTCACATCGGGATACAGCATGTTCTTCCACTCAGTGGGTTTTGAAGAACTGTGCCAGGAATCAAGGAAATGTTTTTCTATCACCATTCCGGATGATTCAATTGAAATCTTAATAGCTGTTACATGTAAAAACATCTAGGGAGGGTATAACTGAAGTGCTTCCAAGAAGAAGGGCCCATCGATAGATTGTGTTCATGGATCTTTAAATAAATAAATAAATAAATCATTCTTTGCACTGGAGTAAAAATGATTTTTTTTGTTTGAAATTTTTTTTAAAATTTTCCGAAGATGTAAAAATATGGAGCTGGGCCATTCTTGCTGCAAGCCCTTCAATTCTTTCAGATAGCTAGAAAGCATGAACCTATACTATATCAAGATACTAGATATGCATTTTTGTGTTTGCCTTCTCTCTGCATCATTATAGATGTAATAAAAATTACCCACTTCATAAAAACTGAGTAACATCCTTTTAAATATTCATGTCGAATAATATATTTGAGCAGTGATGTATTTTGAATGTATCATTAGGGCTGATTTTACTATTGCAAACTACATTTTGCACCAATATTTATATTTCACAATGACTGTTGCCCCATTAGTAAAAAAGTGCAGAAAAATGTTCCATGGAAGAAATCTCTATTTGTTCTGAGTAGTTTATTGTAAAGAAAGTATTGTGCATTACAATATCAGTTTTATTACATTTTTTTTTAAAAAAGTGTTTATTGATTTGAAAAGATTTAAAATTATTTTAACACTGTTCAGCTGCTTAAAAATCTATTCAAGAGGATACAGCATGACAGAGCTGTTTAAAATTACATTCATAATCTTCAGACAATCTACAGTTTCATATTGATCATCTTAACATAATTTTTAAACACATTATACAAAATTAGAATTTTACTTTAATTTTCATTTATTTATTTACCTGTATGGCAGGTGCATAGGCAAGAGCTTCAATAAAACAAATCATGCACATATCGTCAGCATCTTGTTTAAGGCTTGAGATTTCTCCTCCACATCTATGCAAACAAGGAAGGCAAGGATTTTCATTGTAAATTCCTCCACACATGTGACCACAAGGTAACATTTTTGAGCAAGCATTGTTTGCATGATCCTAACAAATCAGAAAGTAATGCATTAAAGTTTATAAAAGAAACAGTACTATTCAACAAAAACATTTAACAAAAGTCCATTTTATATATATTACCTGACATTCTGGTTCATTACATACATTTCCTATAGATAAAAGACCAGTACTACTACTAGATCCACAAAATCTACAAACACCTGAAGAGCTTGGTTTACCTGAAATAAATATTTTTAATTAGTTTCAAAATAATGGGACTTCAGAAATACAATTTAAATTAATTCATTATAATGCAACTCAATATTTAAGACAAATACACATTGTGTCACAGATGAAGGTTGGGGGGATTTTATTACTTTGCATCGATCTTAAACACATAATACAGTACAAAGTCTTTAATCCGGACGTCCATAATCCGGAATGATCTATAATCCGGACCTCAAAGCTACAAACTTTCTGTGCATGTGGTGCATTTATGCATGCGCATAATACATTTACGCATGCGCATTTAATATATAATGGATGGTATAAGCATAATACAGTACAAAGTCTTTAATCCGGATGTCCATAATCTGGAATGATCTATAATCCGGACCTCAAAGCTACAAACTTTCTGTGCATGTGGTGCATTTATGCATGCGCATAATACGTTTATGCATGCGCATAATACGTTTATGCATGCGCATAATACATTTACGCATGCGCATTTAATATATAAGGGACGGTATAAGCTAGGCTAAAATTATCTAATTATCTATTTCAGTTAATGTTGCAGATTGCATTGTTCCTTAATCTTCTAATTGGATCTAATTGAATCCGGCTTATTATATTTTGCAGACTGTTAGAGCAGTTTTATAAAAAGTAAGCTTGAACTTTCGATTATGTCAAAAAGAGTTTCTGATTCTGTAGCTGCCAAAGGATCTACAAAGCGAAAGCATGTTTCGATGTCCATCAAACAAAAAGTGGAATTGCTGCAAAAAACGGATAAAGGCATGAAGAAAGTGACAGAGAGGTTAGTGAAAACGAAAAAATTTCAATTGACAAGTTAGTCGGTATTCTCGGCACAGCAATTACAGGACTTGAACAGCGGAGTTTTGTAACTGAACAAGAAATTATGTCTGCTTATAGAATTAAAGAGAAAGTATTAGCACATAAAACGAGGCAACTTACATTGAAAGAAATTGAAAGAAAGTAAACAAATAAATATTAATTTTTTTTTAAAATTTTGATACCCTTTAGATCATAATTGCTCTTTATTTCATAAATTATGGTTTCATATTTTTAATTTTATAATTTCTGCATGCCATCTTACCAGATTTATTTTGATGATCTATAATCCGGGAAAAACCCTAATCTGGAATCGCCGAAGTCCTGATGAGTTTGGGTTAAAGACTTTGTACTGTATATTAATATCGACATAATATAATAATTTCCCTCCAACTGGTCGAAAGTTCACTAAGAAACCTCAAATTCCCAAATTTGCCATGAAAAAGAGTTATTTTCTTGATTTTAATTCCAAAATGCTCCTGCTACTTTATACCTGGATTTATGAACTTTTAATATATTGCCTTAATTTTTTTGATATATTTCAAAATGTATGTATATATAATATCTTAAAATCTTCCAAAACATTTTCGAGGCCACATATATATGGCCTGGTTAGCCAGAAATTTAACATATGGAGGGGGAAAAATTAGAAAGCTTTTAAATTATCATCAATAAATTAATATAATAAATTATACACTATAAGCTTATTAAGAAACACAACATTTAATATTAAATAAACCATCCAAATTTTTTAATATAGTAAATATAAATAAAATAATTTTTAGTACACAAAATTATGAAACCATTTACATACAAAAGTGCTGTTTATTTTACATATTAATAAACAAGAAACTTAACAAAAGAACCAATATAAAAAGACAAAATGATACATGCATAGTCACAAGATCTCATGACTTCCTGAAAATAGTAATTCTTCTTCTTGTTTTTCAGAAGAAAGATAAAAACTTAGAATATTGCTTTCAAAAATGCATCAAGCTCTGTTTTCATACTTTCTTTCAAAATAATTGCTATTATAATAAACTCAATTACCTCCACCCCACACACATAAAGAGGGAAATAACTAACCTTAACAGAATTTTCCACTGTTTCAATGAACTCCAATCTACTTTCAATTTCAAATTTTCCATCTTCAAACAAAATTCTTATCTGGGAGCCCACAAAAATTATATATATAGATATATTTTCAACTAATGCAACTCAAGTCTATTACTATCTGTTGCCTTACTGTTCTATGTTTTTAAAAAGTCCTAAATTTATATGAAGTGAAGGTACAATAATCTCAGCAACATTAATTAATCAAGGATGTACAATACCTTTCTAGTCAAGCATTAAGTTCCAAAAATACTTGTCACAATGAATTTCTTTCTAACAGGATTTCTACTTTCACATGTTTCCTTCATATTAATTGCAGAAGGAAAAGGCACACAATGAAATTTGCTTTCATTGTGCAAAATTATAGCCCTTTAAATTAATTTTTAAAGAATCAATCAGTAGTGTCCATGTGATGTATCACTGACATCAACTAACAAGATACCTAGAGGGCATAAGCTCTCAGTCTGAGAAGCACCAAGAGTTTAGTTTTCTAAGGAGACCTAGAGAGAAGTAAAAAAGAGGAAGGCTTATGGACATTGTTAGTGAATACAAAATTACCCTGTAACAATTAATGTACATATTTCAGTTATTAGTAGTATAATTTTAGTGATTTAGCGTGTAGTTTTGTATGTGTAATAAACATATGAAGAAATGAGGATAATTTCTTTGGCAAGGCATGAAGACCGATTTATGTTTGAGTACACTTTGCCATTTCATACTCATAATTTAAAAAAATCCATCATAATGTAAACATTACTCTGATGCAATGAGTCATTTTCTTGGCAGTTATGAACGATTTAGTTAAAACATTATTAAAATGTGCTAAATCATTTTCTTAGCAGTTACAAATAAATTCTATTTCTGAATTTATGTCTCAAATAAAAATGATACCCAGTTTATAAATCACACAAATTTAAAATTTAAAATTTCACACATCAACAAAAATTTTGCAAATTTGTGAAGTTCAATACCTTAAATTCATTTACAAGCATATTTTCAGAAAACTTTAATTAAAAAATGCAGCATATTTTTTAACTTTCCATCTGCATTTTATCTCAAAATGAAATTTTATCTTATATTTTGATAATTAAAATATAATTATTTAAATACAAACTAATAAATTTAATATATTAAATTAATTCATATCTTAATAAAGAGACATCAACATATTATAGCATGAATTTAGCAATTTTGTCATTTAAAATATTGTTTTTTGTGCACTATTTATTATTAAAAAAATATCTAAAATTCCAAAAAAGTAACAGTTGAAAAATGTCACCTATATGAAAATTAGGGATGTCAGAAAAATTGACTAGCTGCATTGATTGCCCATTTGAACTCAGTGTAAAAAGTTACAATAGAGAATATTAATAATGTTTCATTAATATTCGTGTTCAAAATAATGTTTCATGAGCCAAAAACTATCCTCACCAGTATAATAAAAGCTTCAATTCATTTTACAAAACAACGTACCTTACAATTTTTTTAATCCAGGAAAGGAAAATTAAAATTTTTTCTAGCATTAAAAAAAAAAAAAAATAATAATAATAATAAAGTACAATTTTCTACGTGATACATAACACAGGTAAATTTAAATCAAAAGCAAGATGAAACAGAACAGCAATAAATATGACATTAAAGGAAATCATGTGGAATATTAATTTTAAATGAAATATACCTCTAGTGCCTTCTCTAAATTCAACCATTGCTTTTAAAGTTTTTGAATCTGCTAAACACATAACCCAAAAAAGCTTTGTTCTGCCACATCCTTCATGCAAATCTACTTTGATTGCTTCTTCCTCTTCTTTAAATACCTAGAAGTATAAAATAAGGAATATTTATAAACACAAAAAACACAACAGTAATATTAGAAGTCCACATGAGGAATAATATATATGTACTTCATATTCTTATGGAAATTTCTCTTTGCAATTTATGGAAATTTCAGCACTACTATTAAGAAGTACAGAAATTCAAGTCTATTCAAAGCTGGAAAAGTTAAAAAAAAAAAAAAAAAAAAAAAAAAAAAAAAAAAAAAGATGCTAAGGTTAAAAAAAAAAAGAGAGAGAGAGAGTACCAAGGAGTAATGCAAACTGGACACAAATTGATATGCATACAGGCTTCAACAGAAAATGCAAAATTTTAAAGTTTGATGGCCAATGAGTGAGCATGTGATGCTGCAGCATATTTTAACTGTGCAAGAGGCAGGATATTAAAGAAGAAAAATTTTGATTCTAGGTCATGCACTCAGATAGACAATAACTATGCCTCACGTACAAATATGCAAACACTATGCACAAATGTCAGTATTTGAGAGACAATGCATAGATGGACTCAAAGAAGACAGTTGGTATAATTGGCAAATTGCTCGACACTTGGGTAGGAGTGAAGCCACTATTAGATGATGTTGGCAGGAATGGTTTAACCACGGCTGAACGTAGTGTCAAGAAGGAATTGGTCAGCCTAGAGAGATGGCAGGACTGATCAATTATTAGAGTGGCACTCAAGAGTTTCAGATTCATCATTATCATTGATCCTACATGCAAATGTTGCTTCAGTGACCACAAGAACTATAGGCAACTCAGAGAAAGGGGGCTGATCTTATGGTGCTCCCTGTGGCAATTAACATTGATCATCATACATCGATAAGCCTGTTTGCAGTGGTGTCGGGTACACTCGACCCAGAATGTCACTGAAGAATTGTCTTCAGTGATGAGTCCCACTCTGAGTTGAGCCCTGATGACCAGTGTCCCATCAGAAAATTACAAAGCTCATAATTATGAATAAATCTCATTTACTGACAGATGAATGAGATTTATTCATGAGAACTGTAGCTGTTCTGATGTCAATCATGAGTCATAGACTAGATTGTGATCCATATTTACGACAAAAACTTTTATTACATTTTATTTTCAGGAAGAAAGTTGAACATTTCAGCAACAAATTACATCACTGTCAAAATTATCACAGTTGTCGTTTAAAAGACGGGATATTTGCTCAGTGATGAAAGCCCTCATTGCTGTTGTACTTTCCAAATGACTCCTTCTACCTTAAAGGAAAGAGTAAAAAGTCAGATGATAATAACTTTTGATGCCAAAACTCCAAAATAAAAATAAATAAAAAACATGAAATAAATCATGGAGGTAGCTGCTACCTGACAGCAAAAATGGCTCAATCAGAAAAGATGTGTCTGGACACAGCCCGGACAGCTGTAGGATACCAAACTTTTTGTTGCTCACCATATGTTCCGACAACCAGGAGTGATGATCTTGGCATTTCATTTAATAGCAGGACTTCTTTGGTTGTCATCTGCAGCACCCTTACAACATAGCGGTACATCAACGATATTCTATGCCCTGTTTTGTTGCCCTTCATATCACACATTCTGGGCTAACATTTCAGCAAGATAATGCCTGCCCATATACAGTGATTGTTTCTATTGCTTGTCATCATGCTTGCCTAATACTACCTTGGCCAGCAAGGTTGCTGGATCTTTCCCCATTAAGAATGTTTGGAGCATTACGGGCTCAGGCTTGAAAAAGCTTTTGGCCCTTCAAAAAGCTCAGGCTTCTCCTAATCTAACATGCTAATTGGACAGAATTTAGCACAGTATCCTGCAGGAGAACATTTTCCAAGTCTATCAATCAATGCCAAGCCAAATAACTGCTTGCATAAGGGCCAAAGGTGGACCAATGCATTATTCACTTACTTACCTTGTAAAGCCCTTTCGCTTGAATAAATCAATCAGTTTTTCTGAAATTGTAATAATTTGTTTTCTGTATATAAACATCACATCTGCCGTTTTTCATCCCATTCAAATAATTCCTTCTTTCTGAATCTCTTTCTTTCTCTCTCTCTCTCTCTCTCTTTTTTTTTTTTTTTTTTGTCTTAGAGTTTATATTAAATGACATAGAAGCATGTAAATGTTTACCACTGAAAGCTTTGTAACTTTCCAATACAATTTTAACAATTAATTCAATAAAAATTTAACTTCTTTTAAAAATATATATTTAAAGTATAATGATTTTATTATAAAAATAAAACAAACTGGTTAATTCTGGGTTGTTAATGTATTCAATGACAAATTCTTTTTCTTGAATTCTACATTAAATGCTTTTAACTAGAAATTTTACTCAAATTATACAATACATTCTGAAATGTACAATGGTTTTACCAATTATCCATTTTCAACATGAACCATGTTACTCTCATTTTACTATAATCACTACAATTTCAAAGCTGTATAAAATGTTTAAAATAGAAACATAATACAGATATTTGATGAAGAAAATATTATGAAGACAAATAAGGAACCAATAAATGTTTAAAATTAATTTTCCATATTATAAACTGGCTGCGTGATTAATATACAACCAAAAAAAAAAAAAAAAAAAAAAAAAAAGAGGTCATTATAATACAAAATAAATTTTATAACAATTCGTTTATCCTTAAAATATTGTTCACTGTATACTTTTTTTTACAGTTGTGAAATATAAAATAAATTTCTTGAAGTTCTAGGTATAATTTCTTTCCAATACATACTTAAGTTGCCTTTATGACTTTCCTTAGAAAGCTGCACAGTATGAAGTATGAGATCTGGAATAGTCGGAACTTTGGCGATTCCACATTTCAGAAATTTCTGGATTTTAGATTATTAGTTTAAATTTAGCATGAGGAAATGTACATGGCAACATACAGGCTTCATTATAGTTTAGGTCTGACAGAAAAATGCTAACCTCTCGCAGGGTTGGCACTAGAGCTGGTGTGGCCACAACAGATGTCGGAATTTAGGTGCCCCCCCCCCCAAAAAAAAATTAAGGGAGAAACAAGCAGCAAAAATTAGAGATAGCTGAATTCAGAGTTTAGGAGAAGCACTGAGCAGTAGAACTTAGGGGCAGCAAAATTTTTAGAATTTACGGAGGTAACGGGCAGAATTAAGGATACCCAGAGATTGCAACAGACAGTAAAATGCATACCACTGGCTACCGATAGCCACTCAAGTTCCAAAAGTGCGATTCTGATAAACATCAATACAAGGTCAATTAATGCACTTTTACTGGCCATACATCAACTGTCTAGCCAGCAGCTGTTTAACAGTGACATGCAGGAATCTTAGTTAATCATGGAAAAATGACACCTGCTTCCTCTTATTATTATTTTCTTCTTTTTCAGACTTTGTAAAGAGGAGGATCTTTTATTATCTTATTATTTATTTATTGGCTAGTGATGTGGAGGCCTGAATGGATATTAGGTTATTCGGTAAATTGGATGTCCAGATTTCGGACTTTGTACTGTGTTACTTTCTTTATTTATGTATTTAAATAAGAAAATAAAATGACAGCTACAATAAACATGTAATACCAAACAAGAATTTTTTTCAATCAAATTTAATTTAATTTTAGTAACTTAAGATTTCCAAAGGAATGCTATAAAAACAACCATTTAAAATAAATAAATTACTTAACATATTCATGCACATGTAGTTAATATGCAAGAGAAATGGCACATAATGCTATTAGGAAAAAAGTTTAGAAAATTATCGTAAAACATTACATCGAGAAATATTTATTTCTCAATGACTTTAACTCTTCAACAAAATCCAAAACTAATCTGTAGTACACTTTAAACTAACCCCCTGAAAAATTAATTTGTATTTTACCTGACAGCAACTTTTTTCAGTGAAGAATTCTCTAGATCTTTTGTACTCAAGAATTTGTTTACAGTTATTATTTATACAATGTATAACAAATCTTGCTTCCCAAATTCATGTTTAATATGAATTTTAATAATACTTTGTAGACTAATTTGAAAAATATAATGTCTTGTTGTATACATTTATTTACACTTAAATATTTTTATACTTAAATATTATAAATTATTTATACTTAAATATTTTTTAATTTATAATGATAACAGAAGATGTTTAAAGAACAAATATAGAGAAGAAGAAAGGACATCTTTCGCTTTCTATAAGAGAGAACTTTAACAAAGAAAATTTATTTGAACTTTTATGTTATTTTGTTCTATGAATGCACTAACATCAACTATTTTAAGTTCAACTGATGAAAACAAAAATCAATCAATTAGTCAATTGATTTGAGTTCCTTCATTGCTATAATGATTGTACATTTCTTTTGCATGGTTTTAATGATTATTACTGGAGTAGAAAGTTTTATATATCTTTAGATACTTCTTATAATTTTTTATAAAGATTCCATAATTTTTATGAGGTATTTTTATATTATTATTAAGCATTGAAAGTTTCTTTTCTGCATTCTCTTTTCAAAAGTTTAATAAAGGAAAGCTGAACATATGCCAGAAATTTCAATAATAAAAATGAGAGTGTGTTTAACATTAACAAACAAAATTTAAAATACAATAGAAAAACATTTACCTGACGCTGATGGCAACGTGTTTTTCGATTCAAATGAAGATATCGGTCACATTCAGCGCACAAGTTGCCACATGTGGAACACAAGATTATTGCAGGAGTTTCAGAATCATCATGATTATCACAGAAAGGCTAATGATATAATATAGAAGTTGGGAATTACGGAAAATACAGCATTAACTAATCATAATAAATAAATAAATTTGCAGAAAATGTTACCCTAGGCTGAGATTGCTGTCCATCTCCACAGTTTCCAACCCACTGTCCAGATGAGAGTCGTTCAACATGCTCTTGATCAAGAACACATAAAGATGCAAGTGCAAGCCACAACTAAAATGATTGTGCACAAAATATATTAACTAATTTTTTAAATATGAACAATACAAAATAGTTATGTTAATGTAATATTTAATTTACAGAGTGTAAAGCAAAGAAAGAAAATTTACTGTAGGAGTACGTAAACATTCTGAAGGAGAGCGGTGATGTTCTTCCAGTTTTGTCAGATTCAATATATTCTCAGCTATAGCTCCTTTTGTCACATTAGCCCAAGCATCTGTTAATTTTCCCTGAAATATATTACATTATTCAGATTTCTTATATAAAATGTTAAAAATGCATTAAAATTACTGACAAATTCATAGAATCACTCACTGCTGCCATATCTTTTAGCAGTTGTATAATAACTTCAGCAAGTTTCCTAGCCATACAGCCTCTTAACCACCATCTACTTCCAACATGGTCTCTGAAGAAAATGATCAGGGATTAAAATACAAATTTATTCTATAAACCAGGAAAACTAAATGTAGCAATCTATTAAAAATACGTTGGACACTATTCACAAGAAGCAACTGTGCTTTTGCATAATTTAAAGTACTGTTAAATCTACTACAAGGGGAAAAATACTTATATGAAACAATAAATAATTTTGAATTCTGTATCTACCAACATGGACAAAAATAAGCACTAATATTATACAGTATGTGGAGAGCGATTTGAACATTCCATATCTTTGCAAGGTATACTACTTGAATAAATATCTTAATTTAAAAACATGTTTATGTTGAATTCATTTAATTTAATTACTTATCTTTTAATATAATTATGCTATGCAACTTAGGCTACAAATTAAAAAATCAGATACATTTCATAATTAAAATTAGCATGTCATTGCTTATTGGTGAATTAATATTGTTGCATTCTATGGGTTCACAAGCATCTCTTTAAATAGCTAGGCTGGATAATAAAATGCTATAAAACTTTATTAAGATAGATAGATATAGTTTTTAAAGTAAGATAAATATAGTTCTTAAAGCAAGATAAGTATCAATTAAAGTCTAAAAGACACACACACAGAGGGGGAAAAAAAAGAGGGAGGGAGAGAGAGATAAGGTAAAAGTCTCCTTTGCAAGGAACATCACAGATCACTGAAATCACTATCACAGCAAAGCAGTAATTATTAAATGAGAAGACCAACAATGAAACAATCATATAACCCAGATTTGAAATCACAGTTCAATACCAGAAAATGTAGAGTCATCTCTGAGCCATTCTATATGTATTTTTGTTCAAGAGACTGTACTTCTGCAACCTTCCAGAAAAATTGCTTCTAGGGTTTTAAAAATGTGTTTCCTAGAAAGTTTAGTATCAGAATATTGTCAATTTGGCAAAAAATTGTCAGATGTATCATCTCAGATTTAAAAGATATATAACAACAACCACAGAAAAAAAAAAAAAAAAAAAAAAAAAAACCACAAACATATTATTATGTAAAATAATACATATTATTATGTAAAATTCAACAAATAAATAAGTAAGTAAATAAAAATCATTTATTTATTTATTTGTCAAATGCCAATTATATTGGCTGTTAGGCCATTAAACTCCTTGCTTGCCAATAGCGCTGAAATCTACCAGAAAAATTTGTCAGTGCTTCACACTCGTCCAAATGTTCCACCGTCATTGGCCGTCCACTATTACATAAAACACACAACGGCGAATCAGCTAGTCCAATGTGAAATAAATGATTAGGTAGACAATCATGTCCTGTCAATAGTCTAAAAGATGCAACCACAACTGTTCGCGGGTGGTCAGGAACAAAAGCTGGGTTTGTTGAGAAAAGACTCCAAGGCTTGCCCTCCCAAGCCCGAGTGGCAAAATCTCTAAATGCGTTTTGATATGTTAGCAATGTCAGCAGCTTAATAGAAAGGAGGCTTGCACTTGTTTTTAGCTTTTGGAGAAACGTAGCCCCCTTATTCGCAAGCATATCAGCCATCTCATTCCCATAAATACTGCAGTACAAAGGTAACCATTAAAAAGATATCTCATAGGAAAGTTTTTTCATGACTTCCTGACACTGTTGGACACATATGCTCTTACACTCTTGGTAAGAGGAAATGGCCCTGTATTGCTGAAGTCGAATCAGACAGTCCAACAGCCCTACTGAACGAGCTCTGTCTCAATGATAATTGTTGGAGAGCTACATGAATGGCTTTAAGTTCTCCATCAAAGTGAGTGGAGTAAGCCCCTACAGGCATACAGAAACTGAAAAGCTTGCTAAAAACTCCAGCTCCAGCCCCTGGATCCTATCGGTCAAAGAGCCATCCGTATATACATGTATCCATTTCTCAGCCAGAAAACGTTGCTCAATAGTTCTTATTTCCTTATATAGTTCTTATTTAATTTATAGTTCTTATTTAAGTTAACTGTTATAGTTCTTATTTCCTCTGGACTCATTTTCTTCTTATCTACTTTCATTTCCAGGTCCAACCGCACATCAAGGAAGCTATAATCCAAAGGATTTAGCAAAAACAGCAGTGCCGATTTCAGTGTTCTTATATGATTGTATTGTTCTAGGCGAGAGACACATTGCAGAATGCCATTTGGTGTCTTTAAAGTTCATTGTTTCTTATAATCATAATTCCTCCAATGAGAATTACTTGGTAGACGAATATGTCTGTGAAAAACGATGAAAGCATTTTTCTAATAAGGTTTGTCATTGGTTGGTTTGCCGATACCAACTGCATTGCTTGATTTTGGAATACCTCCAGACATATCACATCTCGTGTAGCTCAAACCAATATCTCACAACAATAATTTAGTATTGGTCGAATATACATAATATACGTCGAGTTGAGAATCTCTCTATCACAACCTCATTTAACACTTGCTAAGCGTTTTAAGGATACTTAATCTACGCTCCTCCTTAGCAACTACACGCTCTGCATGCTTTCTCCAGCTTAAGCGCTTGTCAAAAATACAGCCAAGATAGGTGGCACCATCTGTCTGTTGCAAAACCGACTTTTCATACATTAGTCTAGGAGTAAAGTGTTGTCTGTTGAGAGAGAAAATCTGACAAGTAGTCTTTCCCTGATTAACTCTCATATTATTAGCAGAACACCAGTCCTCAAATCTCTGGAGTGCAGAGTTTAAGATTCAGTTTAAACCATCTTGATCTTTTTTGTAAGCTCTGGCAAATACGACAAGAGTAAATAATAATCATACACAATAATATAAAAATTCATAAAAACATATTATAAGAAGTATGAAATTTTTTAATTTTTATAGATTAAATTTAATATTTGGTATTTCTGGTACGACTATTTATAATGTGCATTAAAAATACAATCATAAATAAAACAAAGTAAATATAATTGAATATTGTTGCTTGAAGAAGTAAATATATTCTTCAAGCAACAAAGAGAACTTCTAAATAAAAGTTTTAACTCTTACAAACCTAGAAGGCCTTTAAAAGTCACAACATTGAAACATATGCATTTTATGATAGAATCATTAAGCTCGGAGAACTGAAATTACATTTTATGGGGTAACAAGAACATTATTGCAGTGACTAATTTAAGACATCCTGAAATTATTCACTGCTATAAATTAAAATAATATATCTGCACAATGTAATCACATAAGCTAAAGATCTCGTTACATAACTCACTAAGAGAAATTTTCAGCCATATAATTTATTTCTCCAAATCAAAACTGTTTGAAAAATGACAAATGGAACTTAAAAGGTGTTTCTGTCAAAAAAAAAAAAAAAAAAAAAAAAAAAAAAAAATTCCAGCCAGAAAAAAAAATTAATTCAATTACAATACATCTACTCATTTAAGGTATGTTAGACTTAACAAATACTGCACTCTAATTGTTATCTATTAATAAATATTTCAACATTTGTTGTACTATTTAAGATGATTACTACTCTGATCATTATGTACCAGTGTTTTTTAGAGAAGATATAGAGGGAAAAAATCCTTGTTTAACTTTAAAAGTTACAAATTCAATAATCATGTAGTACATAATCTTCTGTGTTTAACTACTTATTTATTTCTTAGAGGTGCCATGAAATTCTATTTTTAAATTGGAACATGCAATAAAATGCTGAGTAAAAGAATGATCAAAACAACAACCAATTTTAGAACTACCATCTCAAAAATAAATAACTAACTAAAAACAGTAGATCCCATACTGAAAAATTACAAAAAATTTGGTTTGTACAATTACAATTTAGCTGTTTATCATGAAATGAATAAGAATTCTTATCATAATAATAAATTAATTTAAAAAAAATAGTTTCTCAATTAGAATTTAGCAGTTTAGATTATATAATATGGATTTCATTTCTAATTATCTAACAGTGGTTAATGAAACTAAAATTAACAGCGGTAAAACTTTTTTTAAATAGATTATTATTGGCTTTATGTTTACAATTGAACATAATTGAACATATTCTATGTAAATAAAAAGCATATGCATTCATTTCATTTTAAATGCAAAAACATTTTTCAAATTAATTTGGAGAGCATTCACTGATTTCTCATAAAATTGAAAATTCGATAAATATTAAAAGCTGAGAAATTTATTTTAGGTGTAATTTTAATATTTTACATTAGAGATTGCTAATTAACTATATTAATTCCTATGCGAGAGAAAATAAATTTAGTGACCTACCTTGGATGAATTGAAGTTGCTAATGTTACTGTATTGATGCCTTTAGTATTTGTAGTAGAACCTTTAACTTTAGTTTGAACAGTTAATGCTTTTGCTATACATGCCAAAAATACATCTAAAATGCCAGTGTTATGTATATCAAATGAACTTTCTTCTTGCTTATTCTCCTTATTAGCTTCTGAAATTATGCTAAAATCAGTTGGGGGTAAGGATGTTACACCAAGAATTGATGCCAAAGTTGGAGGACTAACATCAGGCAGAACCCTTCGCAAAAGCGATGTGACCTACAGAATAAAAGAAATTACAAAAATTTTACATGAAGTAACTATTTTCAAAAGTCTACTTTTGACACTATTACATTTGAAAGAGTACTTATACCATTACTACTTAACAGCAAGAATAATTATATATATAATATAAGAATAATTAATGTATTATACTAAATATCTATTAATAACTAAAAAAAGGCATTATGCTAAAAAAGCTTTAACTCACATTTGCCATACAAACAACGACCTTTTGGTTCTCTTGAAAATACACTTTTATGAGGGCCACTTTGAAATTTTTCAGATACACGTTAAGTTTTTAAAATTATATTTATGGAATTTTATGAGTTTTCAGAGTAGTCTCCTCTAGCATCTATGCACTTCTGTAGGCAAAGTTTAAAAGATTAAATGTCTCACACCGTTCATCTCTTGAAATTGAGGAAAAAAATGTATTTATGTCCTCATAAATCTCATTTTTGGAATGAAAACAATGCCTACGTAAGTTCTTTTTTAGATTAAAAAATAGCTAAAAGTCACACATAGTTAGATCGGGTGAAGAAGGTGGATGTTCTATCACTTTGATGCGTTTTTGTTAAAAAAAAAACTCAACTGTCAATCTTGCTGAACGAGAGGATGCATTTTCATAGCGGAGCATGAATCCTCTAGCATTTACTTCTTGAAGAATTTCTTAATTAAGATACTTAGTAGTATACCAGTTAGCTGTGACAGTCTCCTGTCATTCCGGCTTGATAGCTTTGACCAGTCCTGTACTTCTGAAGAAAATGGCATACATTATGTTCTTCATGGCATGTTGTCTTTTTACCATTGTGGATGTGGGATCATTTTCAAAGACCCATACTTTACTTTCTTGAAGTATTGGAACATCAAAAAATGGTATATATGTTTCATCACCAGTTATGATTTTAAAAATAATGCAGTGTCCACCATCTTTAAGTAATTTAATGCTTTATTTACTGATTCTGACATGCTCTTCTGTTTGGTGCTCAGATAAATTATGGGGAACCCGATGGCCAATTAGTTCTTTCATATGCAATTCTTCAAGAATAATTTTACGTATGGCCAGGTATCCAATGTTCCTTCTGTATCATTCCACAAGTGCAGGAATTATCATTGATTAACATTTTCCAGAATGGCAGACACATTATCCGGGGATTACAGCTGATAACAGTCTTCCTGTGTGTTCTTCATCCTGAAGAGAGTTGCAACCTCTGTGAAATTTTGCAAATGTTAACTGCAGACACTGAATGCATTCTTTTTGATTTAATCCCACTTTAAAATAATAGCGCGATAATGTTATCACATCAACTCCATTTTTCTTTCTGCCTAAAATTTATTCTATGCTAAACTACTTGCATTTGACCAATAAAAAACTGTCTGCTAGGCTAAAATAGTTCATATTTTCAAATCTAACCATTATTTTGTTTTTGCTGTTCATTATCTGCACATATCTAAAAAATTTCAGAGTGACCTACTTATAAGCACATTTTTAAACTTTTTGCTTTTTTGGAGGGAGAGGGTTATAAACTATTTATAAGATGGATATTAAATCTCAACAGTTCTTCAGCTAATTTTTTTATATTTATAGCAAATTTTACATTTTTTTTTTAATATTTAAAGTAAACAATGATTTTAAAGAACTAGAATATACAACACAAAACTAAAGTTATTTTCTTTTAACATTTAAAAAAAGTAAAATCATATAAATTTTCAGCACTTTTCTCAGTTAGACAATAATTTTTATCTAATAACTAGAATAGTTTCAGGTTTTTTATACACGAATCGAATGTTATCAGAAACAGCTTGATTATACACTGCCCTCAAAAAGTTAAGGAACAGCAAGTTTTTCAAAGCTCACCATTACAAAAATGTCAGTAATGTTTCTATTCAAATTATCCAAAAAGTTCATATGCATGACAATAATGAAGTTCAAGAAAATACATGCAAAAACAAAAGCTACTGCTTTTATTTTATAAAAATGAATACGTGTATAGGAGTTGGAAAAAAATGCAAAACTAAGTAATTTTTGTTCCTCAGTTTTTATTTTCAATTGCTATTACAGTTTCATGGACAATATCCAGGAGACCTTATCAATGTCCAGGAGAAGTCGTTTGCCCAGTTTGTTGAGGTGGTGGGTGATCGGATTGGATGGAAATGGGGATGTCACAAGCTGATGCTGCTAGACATCTCTCAATGTCTCTCATAGTGTAGTCCATTGACTATGGAATTAGTTTGAATCTGCGGATTCTGTGTCTAGAAGACATGTTCCAGGCACACCTAGAGTTACAACACCTGCGGCAGACCATTATTTAGTTCTTTCAGCCCGAACAAGGAGTAACATTACTGTGCCTCAGCTCATGGCAGATCATTTTGTGGCAATAGGAACAAGAATCTCAGCTACTACAGTGTGCAGACATCTGCACAATACAGGTCTATATGCAAGACAACCAGTTGTTTGTGTTCCTTTGACCCAAGGACACAGAGGTGCCTGTTTATGTTAGGCAAGAAAACAAGTTTTCTGGACCAGTCAACAATAGGCACCTGTTCTCTTCACAGACGAGTCCAAGTTCCCACTGGAGAGTGATTCAGGTCGTCAGCTGATCTGGAGGGAACAACACACCAGACAGAACCAATCCCACACCATGGAAGAACACAATTACAGAGGTGCTGGAATAATTGTTTTGGCTGGGATCTCTACCGGTGGTCACACTGACCTGCATGTCTTCCATGGAGGATCTTGGACCGGTGTGAGATATCGAGATGAGATCCTAGATCAATATATCTGCCTATATGCCGCTGCTATTGGTTCTGGATTTTTTTTTTTTTTTTTGGATGGATGACAATGTGCAACCGCACCAAGCTCAGTTTGCTGAAGACTATCTTGAGGGTCATGGTATGGAGCGGATGGAATGGCCAGCTCAATCCCCAGACTTAAACTGGATACAGCATCTTTGGGATTACCTTGGGAGACAGGTTGCTCAAATCCTCCACCAAGGTTGTTAGATGAGCTTGAAAAAGGATTACTCCGTGTCTGGTAGTTGTTCCCGATTTCACTGACTGGAACTATATTGACAGCATAGAACATTGTTGCTGCCAATGTATTGAAGCTAGAGGGGACACATTTCTTATTAGAACCCACTTTTGTAATGTAAACACCCCATTTTTGCTCAAAAAACTGTTATATACTATTTTTCCAAGACTGGATTTCTCTGCTAAAAGAGCAATTTTTATTGTAATTCATGATCGTGTTGAACTTTAGAAACATTCTATGTCACATTCATTAAAGAACTGTTTAGTGAACTTGTCCTGTAAATTTCTTGCATTCTATTTAACTTCATTCTCAAATTAGACAACAAAAAACATGCTGTTCTTAACTTTTGGAGGGCAGTGTATATTAATGTTAGCTATGGATTCGTCTCTTTAAATAATCATTCTCAATAAGCATGACAAAACTGACAGTTTACGTAAATAATAATGGCACACAGAAAACAAATAGATATAAATAACACCTTGTCCCATGAGGAATACTGTAAATTCTCCCAATCACTCACAGAATAAATAATAAAATGCAGTTTTCTTTGAACTGCAAAGTCTCAGAGCTAATTATTTATTCTGCCACCTGGCTCTTGTAACTGTACTTATGTGGTACAGTTACAAGTTGTGGTGTTGCAGGTTAACTAGAAAGAAGCTTTGGAAGAAATTAATTCTAGACTTTCAAAAGTGCGTTTTCCAAAACTTCAAGAAAGTTGCCAAACTGGTTGAAAATCGCAAAATGTCATCAGGAGCATTTATACCCATATCTTCCATTCTAACTGGGTTATTTTTACAATTTAAATGTTACTGGATTCAGAATTGAAATATCTATAATTCTATACAAGAAAGATATAAACTTATATATAAAATGTGTAGTTAAAAAAAGAAACCCTAAAACTATTATCTTAAAAATAACAAATAAACTAGTAAACTGTACAAAACATTACAACAATATACAAAAACAACACTGCAATTACATGAATTTAAATATTTACACAAATTTACAGTAATATATTAGCATAAATTACAAAATCTTTTTAAATTGCTAATTCATACTTAATACTGTTTGGATTTAATATAAGCCATGTGCTAAAATTTTTGTGAGCATAAAAAATTAATTCTATTTTTGTTAGCATGCACAGTACAAAGCGAATGACGCATAAAAAGTGGACAAAATTTCATTAAAAATAATAATCAAATAATAATTTATAATCTTATGATACATAATTAAAAAAATTCTCAAAATAAAAATTATAACAAACAATTCATCTGAAACAAAGGAGGTGATTAGCTTTAGTAACAGCTAATACTGTGAAACTTGGGAACCTGAAGGTTAGATAGTTCCTACTCCTATGCAAACTATATTCGAATGTATGGGATCTTATTTGATATACTTATAAAATGTTAATATAATATGTAAGATGCACTGATATTTACTCACTGATCACTGGGGAGGGGAAGGACAATTACAGTGATACCTTTTTAGTCACATAAAAAAGACATATAATTTTCATTACCGGAAATCTATGAGACTTCTTTTTATTATCTCGGAAATCAAAAAACTTTTTTTTGTTGTTTTTTCACTAGAAAATGTCATCTAAATGTTGCAAATTTGTTTTTTAAAAATTGTCATTTCAAATTACTGTAAAATTTTGATTATCCGGAGAGCTCAGAAAATGCCAAATGAAAATTCTAGATAGTTGAGTATATAAAAAAAATGGAATTCATGTTAGAAAAGAAAAATAAATAGAAGAAATTTCTGGTATAAAATTACACAAACAATCATATTTAATATCAAAAGCCTAGGTTTTAACTTATTCAAGATTTTGAAAAAAAAATTGTATTTCAGATATAAAAACTGGCATATTTCGTAGGCCTTAAACATGAAATTGAAACAACTTATCCAACTATGAAATCCTTATGAATATGAAAAGTTGGCAGAGATGTTGTTAAACTTGTGTCAATCAGTCTGGTAGATGTGTAAAGGAACAGACAATTGTTTATTTAGTTAGATAATAAACAACTACAATTTATGGATATAGCATAAAAATGTAAATCACTTATCATAATTTTTTATCATGCATCACCATTGTTTACATATTTTCAAATAAAGCTGCACAGTCTTTTTTTTTTTTTTTTTTTTTTGGTGCCAGGCTTCTGTAACTTTGAAATTACTCTACTGCATGCTATTTCATATAAAGTAGGTCCCAAATATTAAACATTCTTTCAAAAGAGGAGGAATAAATAGAACTGGTATACTTTAAAAAAAATTAAACTGGCTTATTAAATTGCCCTTTTGGTGCTAGAATTCTGTAACTTTGAAAATACTCCACTGCATGGTGTCCCATATAATGCAGGTCCTAAATATTAAAAATTTTTTCAAAATGGGAGGAATAAATAGAACTGATATACTTTGTCCTAAACATTAAAATTTTTTTCAAAATGGGAGGAATAAATAGAACTGATATACTTTTTAAAAAATTAAACTGGCTTATCAAGAATTACTGCCCTAATTGTGTTTACAGAAAATCAAATTTAAGTTCATATGATTGTGTTCTGACATCATACTTATCCCTTGGTGCTACATCACATTGTTTGGTAACAATGTATGGAGATAACAAAGCTCTATAATGGCATTACAAATCTCTTATTTAACTTAATTTTTCAGGGAAATTTTTGTTCTAAAATTCTAAAATATTTCAGTTAGCTGAATACATATAGTCAGGATTTTACTTAATTATAACTCCACTTAACTTCAGATGATTCATTTATATCTATTCCTTTATTCTATACTTACTTGTCTTATACATTAACACAGCTTTGAAAGAAATTAATATATTTTAATTTAAAGATAGTTTATTATTAATTATGTAAATAGAATCATTTAAGGTGCATTTTAAATACTTATAACTAATAATTAACTATTTAAAATATTTTAACCCTAAAAATCCCATATTTATTTTGAAAAAGCACATTAAAACTAACTGCAAAAGATAATATATATGTATATAACTTAAATTTAAAATGTATTTTTGCAATAAATTCCCTAAATATTACATTACCAAACATCAAGCATTGAATACAAATATAATTACCTGTCTTTGTACTCTAGCTGAGCCAGTATGAAGTAAGCTAAATAAATCTCTTAATAATCCAGCTTGTTGAGCAAGATAAGAACGCCCAACACTCGAGCCACTAAGAGCTAGTACCATGGACAGCATTTCAAAACAGTAAGCATCAGATGATTTGGGCAGTTCCTCAACAGACTGAGATTTACTACACAAAAGAGCTTCCCATTCATCACGAACCCTCGCAGCTTCTTTTCTAATTGCCGCAACAATATGAGAACACACCTAAATGAGAAATGTAATTAATTTTACTCTGTATGTGAATTTCAAGTCTTTTCTAATTTTGTAGAAAATATAAATTTATTGAAACCAAATTGTGTAAATAAATATGTATATACAATTACTTTCGAATATTGCAATATCCAATGCAATAAATTTTTGAAGAATAAAAAAGACTAGAACTCTTGTTAAAGGTATATTAACAATAAAATTCATATCATTCATTCATTAATATTCATTAAGAAAGCATCAGAAAAATATCAAGATGTAAAATCAGATTTCATTCTAAAATAGAATCTGATTACATATTAAACCTAGGCATCAGATTTTAATAAGTGGTTTGACTATATTTTAACAAATCATTTTTATTTACTTACTTGTCTTATACTTTATAAGTATGTATAAAGTATAAAACTATTGTAGTATTTTAAAATAAAGAAAAATGATTTTATGTATAGTTTTGCACATAATTTTTAAAAAAGAATTCAAATCGAGATTCTTAGAAAACAATACTTGTAGAATAAACGTGATTTTCAAATTTAATAAATTCTGTATATTTAAAATACTTTGTCCTAAATATATTCTAAAACGTACTTGTTTTTGTAAATGTGTCAGCTTGCTTCGGGAGAACAAAATTCCCACCATGTGTTCTTTCAGATCATTTGTTTCCAACGTGCTCTGAGATTGAGAAAGTTGCATTTGATCTCCATCATGATTAATAACATTTTTTTTATCTTCACTACATTCTTGCTCACCAGTGATAAGTTTTCCAAATACCTGCAAACAATTTTTAAGTAGCGTATAATCAGGAAAACAAAGTGAATAAATCCATTTTGGAATTTCAGAATTATATAGATTGCAACATATTTTATAGTTGCCTTAACTCAAAACTATTTATTTAAATAATGGACAGCATGTTCATAACAAAAGGAGAAATAGTCAGCTTATTTAAAATTATTTTACTCATCTTTCCATATAGGTCTGAGAACACAACATAATAAAATTTTAAGTATCTGAATTGCTGAGATCAGGAGGAGCATAAGTTGTTCATATAAAATTTAAAAGAAAGGGAGAAAGGACATTCCACTAAATAGAGTTTTTTTTTTTTTTTTGCTTCAATTAAATTATAGACATGTCTTATACAGTCAAAAGTCATTAATTCGGACACCCATAATCCGGACCTCAAAGCTAAAAACTTTCTGCGCATGCGTCGCATTGACACATGCGCATAGGCGTTTATGCGTGCATGTAAGACCTTTACGACTGCGCATATGCGTGTGCGCAAGCGCAGAATACGTTTTCGCGTGCACGTTTTATGTATAACGGGCGGTATAAGCTAAAATTATCTAATTATCTATTTTAGTTAATGTTGATGATTGCATTGTTCCTTAATCTTCTAATTGGATCCGGCTTATTATTTTTTGCAGACTGTAAGAGCAATTTTATAAAAGTAAACTTAAACTTTCGATCATATCAAATAGAATTTCCTATGCTGGAGCTCTCAAAGGATCTACAAAATGAAAGTATGTTTCGATGTCCATCAAACAAAAAGTGGAATTGCTGCAAAAAATGGATAAAGACATGAAGAAGGTGACAGAGAGGTTAGTGAAAACAAAAAAATTTCGATTGACAAGTTAGTCGGTAATCTCTGCACAGCAATTACGGGACTTGAACAGCGGAACTTTGTAACTGAACAAGAAATTATGTCTGTTTATAGAATTCAAGAGAAAGTATTATCACATAAAACGAAGCAACTTAAACAACTTACATTGAAAGAAATGTGTAATAAAGTAAACAAATAAATATTAAGCTTTTTTTTTTTTTTTTTTTTGTAAATTTTGATACCCTTTATATCATAATTGTTCTTTATTTCATAAATTACGGTTTCATATTTTTAATTTTAGAATTTCTGCATGCCATCTTACGAGATTTAAACTGATGATCTATAATCCGGAAAAATCGATAATCCGGAATCGCCGAAGTCCCGACGAGTCCGGATTAATGACTTTTGACTGTAGCAGCCCTGAGAAAGCAAATCCCACTTTTTTCACAAATTTAAATATATGTTTGCAGATCTGATTTAGGCAAAGAAACTATAATTTGAAAAATAAAGCTTTTAGCTTTTCTAAACTGAAAGATTAATTTGAACATTTAATTCTCAAACATTAAAATGTCCTAATTATCTCAATTATATTACAACCAATGCTATGATAACTGATTGGTCTCCCATAATGTAATAGAAACATCTGATGAGAGAACCATCATATAAAGTATATGCAAAAACTATTTAATATTTCAAAAGGCCACTCCAATGTGAGTGAAAATTTTGGACTAAAAATTAGAAAAGGAGGCATAAAGAAGACATAAATAAAGTTACAAAGAAAATAATGTGAAAGAAAGTGAGATACTTAAAATTGAAGTGTTATTAAATTTTAAAAACATAAGGAAATACAGAAAAGAAATAGCATCAATGCCAAATGATGGCATAAAATAAGATTTAAAAATTATTTTAATGGAAATTTAAAACTACTTATTTACTTTAAAATTACTATTCTTACTTACAAGCAATAGTTAATATTCTAGTCCTATAACTTAATGGCATAAATTGTATTACTGGTGGGAAAAACTTTTTGTATTTAAATTCAGTAATAGTATACAATATTAAGAAATTATATATATGCATGTGTGCATACACACACGCAAATATACATGCAATGTCTTAGTATTGTATGTAATTATGTGTGTGCATGTGTATACACATATGCATGTATATACCATAACGGTACTACAAAAATTACTTGGTTAATAAATTACATTATTGCAAAAAATTAAAACGCACATATCATTATAGTATATATGTACGAGGGCTATCCAGAAAGTAGATTACGTTTTGGAATAAAAAAATAAACAAAGTATAGGAAACAAATTTTATTATATACAGATGAAAGCCACACTCAAATACTACTTTTCTACATAGTCACCATACAAATTAAGGCATTTATCGTAGCGATGTACGAGCTTGGAAATTCCTTCGTCGAAAAATTCGGCCGCCTGCGCCTTCAACCACTTCGTTACCTCTTCTTGCCTTCCATCTTGCACAAAACTTGTGGTAACCAAGCTTTTCGCTGATGATTTCGTGCAACAAACTTCGCGAAATTTGTGGAAAACTCAAAGAAAGTTCCGTTATTGTGAAATTTCGATTTTCACGGACTTTAGCATCGACTTTTTCGAGAAGTTCGGCGGTCACTATGCTGGGTCTCCCACTTCGATCTTCGTCGTGAACATTGGTTCGGCCATTTTGAAATCTTATGACCCACTGACGCACTCCACCTTCAGTGATAATGTTGTCCCCATACACTTCACGAAGCTGCCGATAGATTTCTATCGGTTTACAGTTTTTTGCAGTCAGAAACCTTATTACTGAGCGCACCTCGCAGCTCGCGGGATTTTCAATTAACGCAGACATTTCAAACCGTCACAGTATCTGAACGGAGCACAGCACGAACCTCTCACTAGCACGGCTAGATGCAGACTGAGCTGCACAACGCTCTGACCCCAAGATGGCCGCGCTAGCCCCGCCCCTAGCGGACACAGACGGAAACGTAATCTACTTCCTGGATGGCCCTCGTACATATAATACACATACCATTATAGTAAGTCTAGAAACTAATTAATGCTTTTAAAAGCACTTCATAAAAATATTGTATGAAAAATTAAATACATTAATATATTTTGTGCACTAATGAATGAATTTAAAATTTAAATGTATCTTTAGTTTCATATACAAATTTATTACCTGAGATGTTAATAACCTAAACACCTTCAGCGTTTCTGCTTCACAATTTTTTTGTTGTATCTGCATAGCACTAACTTTCTTTCCAATGCGGATACTTTCTCCTTCCTGACTTCCCAAAACTTTCACCTGACGTAACCTTAAAGTATTGTCTGGTCCCTTTAATTCAATCCTAATGCATGTATGTTTTCCATCAGGAATATCACAGCTTACCCATCCAATGTAACGATTCTCAACTTCAACCTGTAATTATTTATCATAAAATAACAAGATACTCACATTCAACACTTTTTTAAGAGATGCAACAGAAATGAGTGTAAAATAAAAATTAAATGTATCTTCAAAGACAGAATTTAAAAAAAAAAAAAAATAATAATAATAATTTGACATTAATTTCATATGAAAAGTCTCAATGTGTTTAAGAGAAAACCTGAAGTGTCTGCCTCTTCACTAAAAATCTGAATTTAATCCAATTTTTAAGCTCAAAATATAAGACTTTATATCAACAAACAAAGAGATATACACAAAATCCTTTTTCCAACTTGTTAAATACAATTTCTGTAAATTTCTGAAAATTAATTTAAAGTTAAGAAAAATCATTGAATCTACTTTGCATAAACCAGAAACTATAAGAAGGATTTAGTGAGAAAAGTTAAAATTATACAATTGTGTATTCTTTTTTAAATGTATTTATTCCTTTTTCAAATAATTCATTTTAAATGAAATGCTAAACATGTTTCACATAGAATTTCTAATGCATTTCAACACAATTCTTGCTGACACTCTTATGATTAAACAGCACTAGTAATCAAAATAAATTTTCTTTCCTTAAGACATAATCAAATTCTGCTGATAATATGGCATCTATACTGAATTTGTCATATTATATTTGATCAGATATTTGCAGCAGATTAGACATTTAGCTGTTCTAGGTTTTGTTAGCAAACTTACAAAAATTATAACTAAAATCTCAGTTTATTTCTCAGTGCTTTGACGGGGAAAAAAAAAAAAAAAAAAAAACATGATGTATAATTTTACTTATTTTTAGCTTAGTATTCGAGCAGGCAGCCAACATATTTTATGCACTAGTTATGTTGATGATTTTCATGCTAGATTGTGATACTAATGCCCACAGAGTAATTTGCCACTTATTTAGCCTTTAAGCAGTTTTTTTCCACATAAAACTCCTTCATTTTCTATAAAAAATTTTAGCACCACTAAAACAATTTTTAGCTTTTTAATTAGACTGTGAAGTGTGAAAGCTAATGATGCAGTATAATCTATGTCTTGTGCCCCTAGTAATGTGAATACATTTTCTTTCAGTTTTTTATTCCATGTAACAATCAGAATTATACAATCAACAAACAATCTTTTTAATTCTAATTACCAATTCATTTTTAATTTTTAGTTTCTGTTTAATTTTCAACATTTGTAAATTTTTTATTTATCTCTTGTGTTTATTAAACTTTTTATAATAGTTTTTCATAATGCCCTTAGGTATATATGCATAAAGAGTAAGTTAGAAATTTCCACACTTCTCAATGTTTTTATAAATAGGTTCATGTGTAATACTAATAGGCCTGAGTGTCAAAGGAATTTGTGAACTATTAGAAGAATTATAAAAAAAAATAATTAAGCTGCACGAAGGTAAAGAAGAAATGAATACCAAAAATTTGCACAGTAACATATATGAGCAAAAAGTTAAACTTTTATATAGACTAATGCAACTAAACAGCTTTAAAAACTTTAAAAGAAAATTTATAACAAGTTATATTGATCTGCATAATGTGTTAAATTCAATTTAAACCAACTTATTAAACAAATACTGGAATAAGAAATATCATATTAAAGCGTTTCTAATTTAAAATATGTGATGACACATTTTATGCAACAAGTACTCATTTTTGCAACTGTTTTTTAGTGCATGGTAAGAGGGCTAAACATGTTCATTTTACGTCAGTTTTAATTTAATACAAATAACTGCAACAGCTATATAAGCATTTTAAGAACTTAAGCTTATGCTAAATTACATTAAATATTCTACAGAAAGTCTTCCTTACACATGACAAAAAATACCTATCAAGTGGAGATTATAGGAAATTTTATTGATTACAACTATGATATCTATAGTTTTAATTAAATACATGAAAAAATGCCCAAATTGCCATAATATTCCTACTAATTCTCAGTTCATATCATCAAGCAACTTAACTCTAAACATCTGAATTGCTAAAAAGTTAATAGTAATCATGCTAATAGTTAATAGTAAATCATGCCTAAATGAACTTCAGTAGCTCAAAAAGTGAAACAGAATAAAATATCTAACATCAAACTACTACAATAATTTACATATTTTAATTTTAAGAAAACTTCCATTTATTTTCATTTACACTCCTCCAAAAAATAGCCTCTAATCATAAAGGTCATGAAAACTATAAATAATATTTAATATACTGGAAATACTTTTTGTCTGTCAGCTTCAAAGACAGTCAGTACTATCATATATAAAATTTATTATTAATATCCAGCCCTAAAATAATATTACTCTTTACTGAAAGAATTAGTATTAATACATAGCAGAGAAGAAAGTTTGACAGACTTTATGGCAGAATGTTTTATTACCGTAATTATTACGACTTCCATTCTTTTAGAAAGTACATTTAAATTTGACTGATCTATATAATTCAAAGCAAACTTATCTTTAATTATTTTGATCAATAATCAACACTTATTACACGGCTCATTGTCAGATGATGACATTAGTTCCCCTCCAAACTCATCAAAAAATTTTATTATGGATTTTTTAATTTCATAAGAAATTAATATATATATATATATATACTCACAAATATACAAATTTCTACAATCAGTCAGAATCTGTTGAATATATATATATATATTATATATATATTATATATATATATATTATATATATTTATAAATAAAAGATATTTACCATTTTGCTATCCAGCAGGCATAGTTATAATCTCCTACTTTAGAATAAGCATTACAAGAACATCTCCACCCCCCTTTCTGCACAGCTTACCTCATAACAACAGAACAATAGTTGCAGCAGATGGTCAACTTTTCTAACTCCCTCCTCCCCCCCCCCACTTTATTTTCAGTGTATTTCACTTTGTGAAAAGTGCACAAATGAAGGTTGACTTAAAGTTCAGTCTCAAATAACGTGGATAAAATAAGTGTTGTGTGGTGATGATATTATATGTTATGAATGAAAATGAGGAAAGATGAAAAGACCTTGAAGAGCTTACTTTAAAGTAACATACTGCAATCAAAAATCCCATGACGAACATCTACTATATCATCTACATATATCACATTACATTTAATGTTTTATTTCTACTTCTCAATAAATTTAAAAAAAAATTCCACATAACATAATTATACATTTTTATTCACTTTAATATTTAAAAAAACATCACACAACTATAGGAATTACATTTGATTTTACCTGCTTTAGTTTCACCATTTCATCAAAACTAGGACTAGCCTTAAATGTCACGCCTGAAACTTTATTCTAAATACAAGAAAGAACAATTGAAGAAAAGAAATTAATCTAAATAAGAACAATAAGGAATGAAATTAATCTAAACCAGTAAAATGAATAAAAGAAAATCGAATGACATGATAAATTACAGAAATGTATCATTCAACATTAAAAATATTTTTAAAAACATACATTTTTACTCATTATACTCTTACAATTGTTAAAAGAAGGGGAGAAAAAAAAATTTGCTACTAGTTTTCAGTACACTGACAGCAAATTTATTTATTTTCTTCTGCTATTACTTTCTACTCTCTAAATGTTAATAATTTATTAAAACATAATTCACATAATATTATTCAAAATAAGGAAACATTTTAAAATTAAGAAAAACTGATACAACTTAAACTCACTGTAATAAAAGTGATAATTATAAGACAATCAATAATATTAAGATTGCTTTCATCTGAAAAGAATATCAACAGAAAATAATTTAATAATTATGAAGAATTTTATAGAACATAAAATTTAGTTATAGCAAACAAAATTTCAACATCTACAGTATGATTTCAGAACAAGAATATCGAACATTGCATGCATTTACGCACAGATGTGCACATATGGGAACATTCATTTAAACTAATTTTAAAAGAATTCAATGAAAAGAATGAAATTTTGCCCATAAATCATTGCTAATACTCTAAATATGGATTAATGACCAATTATTATCAATTCTAAAAATATCTTTAATACCACATTTTTGTCAAACATATATAGAACTAAATATAACAAAAGTCAATAAATTACACAAATATTTGTATTAAAATTTCATATCATTTAAAAGTCTTAAAATCAATTAATTTAGACACCTGATCATACATTTTATGTAAATAGTTTTAGCTAGTATATAATCTTTATGTTAGCTTTTATGTTAATAACAGTTACTAAATGAAGTATTAAGAAATAAGACAAATTCAGCAGAAAATTATTTTATTATTTGATTTAATTATTTAAATTATTGGTGTTTGACTTCTGATACTGATTAATGCATAAATCCATCACTAAAAGAAAAAAAATGTACTTATAATATATATATCACTGCAATCACTCTGGTACTGTTTTGTGATTTTTACAGAAGACAAAGAATAATGAAATCAGTGCGCATGCATGCCACATGTACACATTAAAATAATTCAATAAACCATCATTCCAATAGGTTTTTGTTTCTCTAGTGGCTATGTTGAAAATTTCAAGGCAGTGAATAAGAATTCAAAGAAAATGTCCCCTTTAATGATTTTTTTAAGATAAACTATTACATTCTCGCAGAAGTTTCACTGAAGTTTTTTCAACCACAGGCAAATTCCACATGCATACATTTTAAAATTGAGTTTACGATAAGAACATATCATAATTTGTCATAAAAACTGCTGGGCTTAAAATTTTGAAAATATGGCGCCTTCTATTGAAATGGTTGCACTAATATGTTAAGTACCTTAAAAAAATTTAGGGAGAAAAACTATCATCACATACTTACACCTAAATCTCTACAATTATCAATATGAATATAAACCATCTTAGGCTGTATTTTAGAGCCACAAGACAAATTAAGCATCTTGACTTTATTTCGATCTTCATCACCACTTTCCCAAAATGTTTCAGTTGTATTATCTGTTAAACTATTAACCATAGCTTGGCGACTAGATGCTTTTATGTCTACTAAAGGAGTCACATCTTTCAAAGCCTCAATATCTGCAGAAACCTAAAGGAGGAAACGGATATAAATATTCATAAATTAATACAACAAGAAAACTACCTACATGATGAAAAATTTGAAATCTATACAAGTCTAAGAAATACTAGCAAATAAAATGATGTTTTCAAAGGCTTTCCTTTTCATACATGCTCTTTATTTAACTCAAAGTAATGCTAAAGAAAATACAAAACTCATCGAAGAATGATATATACAAAGAAAGAAATACACAAATAAAGAAACAATGCATTGAGAACACATTTCATTAGCCTGGTTTTGATTATTATTATATTAGCTTATACAGGAACAAGATAAATAATCAATGAGTAGTAAGATATAAGACTGAATACAAATCAGTATAGGAGATTTCTATGTATTGAAAAAAAAAAAAAAAATCTTAAACAAGCAACAATATAGGTATTTTAGTCAAACTAAAATATTCAAATTAATTTGTTGGTTTATAACTATTGTATTTAAAGCAAAATTTTCCATTACTGGATTTTCATTTCATAATTATTTGAATTAAGTATATGTAAAATTTACCCATATTCATCTTTAATTTTTCTTTTTATTTCATAAATCTGAGATTGTTCAATTTTAAGTATTTTTTCCATTTTCCAGTTTGATTTTTTATTATTTGAAAATGCTTTTACTTTCTCAAAATCAATTCACAAAACAAAAAAATGATTATCATAGAGGACAAGACATAAAATTCCAGTTTAAAATTAATACTTTACATACATAATATGATTAACTTCCCAAATATTCTAATTTAACGAAACTAAAATTCTCTGAAAAACTCAGTATTTTAAAACAACTACTAATATTTAAAAACATTTATTACATTTTAAAATCTATTTTAATCAATACTAAAGCTTAAATTTCAAAATCAAAAGCAAATACTTAAAAAAAAAACTAAAACATCTAAAAATATTTCAAATTCAGTTTTTTAACAAATCAATAAACATTTACACAACAGAAAATTCATAAAAATATTTAAAAATAACATATGTTGTCATTTAGAAAACATATTGAACATCTATCTAGCTCATTAGCTATAATCAATAAAACTGTAACATGAATAAGAACAAAAGAAAACATAACCAAGTCTATTTCACAGAATTTCTTATAATCAAAGATACAATCATTCAAATTTCATTTACATTAGGCAAACAGAATGTGCTATGATCAGTACCAAATAAGACCAACATAAGCAAAAATAACTCCTATGTGAGGCATCAAGTTAGAGAGACTTTGAAAGACATTTTGGGCTATTGCAATCAAGGAGGCTGATTCATTGCCAACATTCATCTGTATACCCATTGACGATCTTTGTCATATCAGAGTCAGTCATACCCCAGACCAAATATATTCAGTTGGAGAAAAGTTAGGTGTAAGCAACAGCCAAAGCAGAACCATGAACTGCTGTGTATAAAGGAAGTATTGGATGTTGAACTCAATGTATGGTTATGCAATGCCCAGCTATCCTACAATGACATTTCCAGGTTGTTCCCGAAGGTATGGCGAAAGCATAGGGCTTAAACATCTGTGAAGTAATGATAATTAACAAGGGTGCTCAATATATGTACTAAATATGAATAGGAATGATATTCAAATACACCCTACATCATATCTCCCTTTGATGAAGTGATATGTTGTTGTCGTATCCATAATACATGGAATAACGGTTGCCAGAGCCTATTCCAAAGACCTTGGATTTCTACTTTTCTGATGAACCGATATAATAATGCACAAAACAAAATTCCAATCAGCACTGCCCTCAATGGTGACATACACGCATATGTCCATTGTACATTGAACACACAACAGGAATTCATCTGCAAAGACAATGTCACACCATTCATGTGTCCATGTGCAGATGAAGACACTGTAGCTGCAGATATCTGCATTGTAACGTTAATAAGCAAAGCAACAGCTGCTGTACAAATGCTCCATGATTCTCAAGACAATATCTTACAATACAATGCAGATATTTCTTGTTGTGCACATACAGTATTTCCTATGCCAGAGGGGCATGGAGTGGCTGTACAGCCTGTATAGGCCATTTGCATAAGATGACTCTCCTCTTGGGCAGTGTACCAAGGACATTGTAATCTTCCAAGTTGCTCCATCCATCCTTCTTGCTTCCTTAATTCCTTATTCATATGATAATGATAAGATTTCAAAACTACAAGCAGAAATTTGGTGATATAATAATCAGCAGTCATGGCATACTGTTACTTTCATGAGATATAATTTGGGCACACACTTCTGTATATCCAACATTTTACTCAAAGCATATGCTAACTCCAAGTGAACCAAAAAGTGCAAATATAATTTCCGTTTCAGAATTTTATCCATGCTTTCTCTCTTTCAAAATAATTCTAAATGCTTGATAGATGCCAATTATTTGCATATGTGCTGCTTATTAATCATTTTCATGACCTGTACTCTATTATATAAATTTCACACTGATTGGTTGTTTTCTTTAAGATGTTGCAAATTTAATGGTCACCGATGTATTAAATTTCCACTTATTATTTAGTTATAAAAGGTCAGATTTATTCCTGTTAACTAAATAGAAGACTCAGTTTTTAATTCCACCAACAGAAAAATAAACTGATTACTAAATATGCTTTTCTATCATATATATTCTTACTTCTGCACTTAACATATTTTAAGTAAATTTAGATAAGCTAAAAAGCTTCCATTCCGATGTCATAAAATTCAGAGCAAGAGCTGTTTTGATTTATCAATTTTCAACATTTGTACGAAGGAAAAGTATTTCCACAGAAAATGAGAGAAGTACAAAGTAATTGCTTTTTTGAATATTAATCTCAATTTTGAAAAAAGCAGCAAAATAAAAATTATTTGAAATGCATTTATCAAATTACTCATCTATGGAAGTAATCATACCTACCTGAGCATATGCATCTGAAGCTCCAGCATCATCTTCCTCTTCAGTCCTTGAAAGTATTTTGCTAATGTTTGAAAAAACATGGCTTCGATGTAAGAAACTGTGATCTTCAGGATGAAATTTTAAGCACCAGCATCTCATAGCAATTTGTTGCAAAGAAGAACCGACAGGAAGGAGCATCATTAAATCTGATACAGTTTGTAGGAAAGAATGAAATGTCTGTGGTAGTGGGTAAGTTGCTTCACCAGCTACAGTTATATCAGAAAGTGGATGCTCACATACGCCAAGATCTTTTTCATGCTGAAAAATATGTAATACAAATATATTTATTATTTTAAAATATTTGCATTTAAATGTTGCCATCTAATAGTGAAGATGATAAATTATAATGCACAAATTATTGACACTGCATCAAATGAAAGAATCTGCAAAACTACCGTTTTGAGAAAAGCATTTCAAGTTTCAGCACTCAGGAACAAAATTCACATAATAATTTTACCTGCTCGATCAAAACAATTGCATAGTGAACTGTTCCCATGCTAAATAATTCAGCTTCAAATCAGGCAAGGCACGTATATGTATGGTAACAGTATCTTAGTAGAATAGATGTACTTATAAAAACATGGCTATCTGAAAGTTCTCTTGATAGACTAGAGGCAGAGAAAGAAAGGTGCATGATTCTTGAATTGCATTCCTTTAGGTACAGGTTCCAACCCATTCTTCAAACTACAAAGACTAATAGGGATTGGCCAGAATGAATGAAGATCAGTTTTGTAAGAAAATCTTCCAGGCAAAGCCCATGGGAGCCATAGGACCTTGGGGCTCACCCCTAGTGAGATGGATTGATTGTGTTGAAAATGACAAAAATATTCTAAAGGTCAAAAACTGGAAAACTGTTTCCAAAAGCAGAGATACCTGGAGAAGGTCAGGGCCCACCTTGGGTTGTTGAGCCAATGAAGAAGAGGAGACTCCAACACATTTTCAGCTTATGATATCCTTAATGTATCATGATTTCTCCATAACACCCAAAATCACAACAGATTTATTGAACAGTTATGCAGAACAGTTATACTGCACAACTGATGTAATGAAGTTGGTTATATAATAACAAATGTTCCAAATTCAAAAATAAAATATAAAATGTACTAAATAAGTACTTATTGTAAACAAGCAAATCAATGAATGACTGAATCACCATCACTGGGACAAATAAACTGCATACACATCTTTTGAAATCTGGGAATCAAATTAGACATAGGTATCTAATTTTCTGCCTCAGGTTGATTTTTTTCATGATGTTTGTCTCACACGGACATCAACTGTTGAATAATAAAATGTTGTACAAATATGTTGTTACACCAGATGGAAGAGAAATATACCAGCGTAAAATTTAAAATCATTCTCACACACACACACACACACACACACAAAACCTCTCATTTTAGCACAAATTTTGAATGAAATTCTTATTAATTTTAAAGATATTCAAACAAGTGCCCTTCCCTCCCCCAGGAGCAAAAATATATATACTATCCATTATTATATAACAAAGAAAAGCACTACTTTATTTTATTTTTAGTTTTGCATACCACATCATGCTCCTTCTTTTCAGATTCCTCCTCTCCATCTTCTTCTCCTTTGTCAAAAGGGGCAGGAGATAAAGCAGCAACAAAACACCACAGAAGGTCATGAAGTGACATTGGCTGAGTGACACAACGAAGTAACCAATTTAAAGCCTAAAACAAAATAATTGTAAAAACAAATAAAAAATCACTAAAATTCCATTGATAAATTAGGCATTGTTTATAAAAAATGCTACAGATATCAATGTATTCCCCTCAAAAAATTAAAATAAACCATGCTGCTAATATTATACTACAGATTACACATTTTATCTTGAATGAATACTAAATTAAAAAAATAATAATTTTCACCTGTAATGCATAAACTCTACATGCTGCTTTTCTTAAAGCTTGTTTCATAGCCAACTGCAAACTTTCCAAGTCATGCCGCTGTAAAATAAATACCATTACGGGCCTACGTAGGAGAAATTCAGACCCTGGTCTTTCCATCATCAAAGATACTAGTTTTGTAAGAGCAGCTGAAGGCTGGCAGAGAAATGAAGTGCTAGTATCTGAAAAATATTCTTGGTTAACAAATATGCAGAAAAATACTACTAAAAATGATTCCTATACTTAAATATTTATTTAAATATTTTAAAGTCAGATCTGATATTGGAAATGTCCAATTCTTAAATTCACATTCAATATTTCTTTTGTTTTTGCAATGTCAATAGGTTCAAAAGTTTCACACATAATTGTATGTACAATTCACACTCTCAAACTGATTAACAGAAAACATATATTGCTTCCCAAAATAAATTTAACTATAAATGATGCATTATTAAAATAAAAAATTAAAGAAAGGGCTTTATATTTTAATGGTCACCCAAAAGGGTTTGTTACGATTTTTTATAAGCTCTTGCTGAACTTGCAGTCTACCAAACTGCTTTACATTCACTCCTATTAAGCTCCCCTTTTTTGTCTTCTTAACTTTATTATTAAGCATCATTTTCTTCACACTTATGCCATATACAATTCAACAGAAAAATTACAAAAATTTTAAAAGCTTCACAGCAGTATACATTTAGAATTCCTGATGTGGCGTTAAAGTGCTGGCATATATTTTTCTCCCCCCCAGTCTTTTTTTCAGTTTGTCATATCAATATTTAGTTTTCTTACAAAGATGGTTTTACAAAACTTTTTTCTGTCTTTTTATTAATAATGTTTTGTGTGTTTACTTCATCTATTAAACATCACATTCTTGGAGGTTACATCATATAAAATTTGATTCAACAGTAAAATCACAAAATGTTTAAAAACAGCATATCTTTAAAATTTCTGATAGACAGTCCTGGAAAAAAATGCTTTTATTTTCCCGTACAGTGTTGCCACTGCTTGCTTTCAAATTATTGAGTTTGCTAATCAAAAATTCATTAGAGTTTTAAAAAACATGAAATAGATAATAAAACAAATTCGAAATTCAGCCTTCCGTGCCCCTGTTTTGGTGGAGAATTACGTTATTTAAAATTTGATGTTTTTACATACCACTGTTTTTCACAATGCGAGAAATACGTTCATACACATTATTCATTATTTAATTTCTTTAAATATAATACAGGATGATAATATTTTGTGGCAACAATTTAAAAAGTGATGTGCCGTTTATAGTGACTCAATACAAAATACAGTTTCAACACCAATATACCATAAAAATCATTCCGATTTTAAATATTTACATATAAATTTCAAATGATTTTTCTAATAATTAAATTTTGCATATATATATTTAATTTCCATGCTATCCATTTGTACACATAGCCATTTTGCTAACTTGTAGCAGAAATTATTCCTTCCTATTTGTAACCAATTCTACAAGAACTAGAAATGTGAATGTCATAATTAGGTAACCTTGATAAAAATAACTGCCGGTAAGTTTTAAACTAAAATTCCAAGATAATAGTATAGGATTAGTTCAATCTACATAAATGTTTAGAACTAACACATTCCACAAGCAGTCTACATAAGGAAATATGCTAGCTATTGACAGAATCTTAGATAAACATTCTCTTAGTTTAATAGAAACAGCCTGTCTTCAATGCACAATTTTAAAAGCTCCTTTTGCTGCTAAACATTATCTAAATATCAGAGCAGGTTTACAAATGATTCTGCTTTCATAACTGTTGCAAAGGATGTTTACACACTTTCAGGATAATTTTGAAGCCATTTAATTAATGCTTAATATACAAAGCATACTTTTTTAAATGTTTGATCGAATAGCCTTTTTTCTGGGATGTAAGTCCACATCTTGATTTCCGTAATAAAAGGACTTTTCGTAAAATTTCGAGGGGTATTGATTTTCATTCTACTTTCACTACTTTCCAGAATTCATCAATCGTGGTGGGTTTGTGATTAGAAAGAGCTCTTTTCAAGAGATTAAAGGTGCAATAGTCTATGGGTGAAACTTCAGGTGTATTGTAGGAATACATTGAAAATATATATGTGCAACACCTATATCAGTTTTCCTTTTTTCGTAATGCAGTGGTACTTTTCAAAGATCGACTTGTTACTTTGTCTTAATAAAATTTCACTTTTTGAAAGTCATTAGGATTAAATAAAAAAGGAATTTCTTCCGTAAATAATGCCCGTAAAAGTTTCTCTTGATAGTATGTGGAGTTGATTCTAACATTTTTTTTTTTTTTTTCAAATCTTCTTATTTTAAATTTTCCTCTGTAACAGAATCCAATGAAAATCATAAATCCTTTACAGAAACATTCTTTGCTTTGGCAGAACCACTTTTGTACATTTCTTCTCTTCGTTTTCAATGACAAGTAGACTTTTATCATTGCAGTCATTCAGGTAAACCCCTGCTTTATCAAAGGTCACAATGTATTTCCATTTATCAAATGCTAAATAGTTTGTTTACACACAGGGTTCTAAAAATTCTCTGTGTTGAACCACATGCCTAAGCAAAAGCTTATGAACATTATGCTTTTTAGCTTTTTTAAATTGTAAATATTGATTTATTATTTTATTTAATGTTGCAACAGATGTATTTAAAGTCTTTGAAATTGATTTCTATGTTGGTGAACTTTCTCTTGTTAGAAGTGATTTAATTTAATGATTTAGAAACTATTTCATTTCAGAAACATCCTGCAACTTTTTCTGCTAATTGGAGGTAACACTAACGATTGACAGTTTTTTTTTTTTCTTTTTCGATAAATAGTGTCCTTTAATCTTAATACCATGCATTTCACAACATTCTAATTATGGAATAGGAATATTTCTCTTCAAAAAGAAAACATATCCTTCAGTCCATAGCTTGTTCATATGCGATATTTTGACAGAAGAATAAATTTAAAAACAGCAGATGATATTTCTCATTTCAAATAATAAGCTCTTGCCAGAAATTTTTCTTCCAAAACATTTGCTTTTTTTTTTTTTTAATTCTTTAATGAAATCCTTCTAAAAATGTGTAAACACCCTCTGTAGCTTCTATGAGCTATAATATGAGCTTTTTAGGGTGAAAAAGAAATTTATTACTCTTGCACAGATGATTTTTTTCCATGCAGTCTTCAGAAACACAGCTTTAATTTTACTATTATTATATTTAACCGTTTTAAACTGTCAATAAAATATCAATCTACTAACACATCATTCTTTTAAAATAACCTATTTTAAAATGCAGCTATATCTAGCTACCATCTTTTACATGTATATGCAATGAAAGCAAATTTTAGAAGTACTGATGTAAGAACACTGATATGTAGAAGTGCAGCAGTGTTGTTTGGTGTAGATAGTTGATACTTAAAGTGTCAACCCAGGTTAAAGAGGAAAAAGTCAAGACGGATTAAATACCATTTTTATTTAAATTCACATTTCTGGCCACAATTCATTTGACTCTATAATCGTGCCTATTCAAGAACATTTATATTTTTAAAGAACTATTGCGATAGAAAGAAAGCACAGTGGCATCCAAACAGCTGAAGCTATAAGGAAGCATTTATTCAATATGGCAATCTGTTAAGAGAAAGGTTTTGGTTTACGTTAGAAAGGTTTCAGCTTGGATTGCAATGGTATTTATAATAAAATTTATCGTTAATCAGATTGGCTAAAACTTACAGGCAATGCAGAAATTTAAGATGACTGCAGAATATTAGTTTTCAGATATGATGCAGTTTCCATAAAGCTATTACCAAAGAAAAAGTACACAGATTAAAAATGAGCAGTTTTTAAATTATAATTTTGATTTACATATTTTTATCTTACTTTGATTTACACATTTTTATCTTACCCTCATACACATATATAATATATATAAAACACACATATACATACACACACAGTACAAAGTTCAAAATTTAGACAGGCAACACTGTCTAAATTTTAAACTTTGTACTGAGTATGTATGTGTATGTGTACATATGTATGTATATGTATTTTGTTTTATTTCATTTATTTATTTATTGAGAATTTTTTTGCAAAAAAGGATAAAGAATGAGATTCTGTTGGTAGCATATAACTTTAGCATACGCTTAGTGCTTTACGTATGTACAACATACGTTTTTCACAATTAAGCTGGGTATTGATTCTTAATTTCAGTTCATCACTAAATAAAACACCTCCTTGATGAAGAAACAGTCATTTAAGACAGTGCTCTGCAACCGGTGTGCCGCGGCACACTGGTGTGCCATAAGTAGGATATAGGTGTGCCGCAATCAAATACATGTATTTGACATTTTGCAATTTTTTATCACGTATTTAATACACAATGACAATTTTTTCCCCTTAATAATGTCTATTTTAAATGTTTTTATATATTTCACTGTTGTGTGTGTGATTGTAAGTGTGTCAGCATTTGAATTTTTTCGGCACTTCCTTGATAACGCGGAACTCTTTGGTGTGCCACGAAATTCCAAAAAGATTTTTGTGCGTCGCAGGTGAGAAAAGGTTGCGGAGCACTGATTTAAGATACAATAACATGCTGAACAAATATTATTTTAGAAGTCAAACAACAAAAATCAGCGTTATATTTTCAAATTTTCACAGGACTAGTTTCGATGGTTTTACCGAACCATCATCCTAAACTGCAAAAGCGCAAATGAACAAGATAGGATATAATGATTAGATAAGATAAGATAAGATAAGAAAGCTTGGATAGGAGATAAGCGACTGGCGCCATCTGTTGATGAAGCGAGAACTAAAACATAATTTCTTTAAAGGCTGAAGGCAAAAATGGATTGGAATTAGGGTTGTTAACTAGAACAGAAAGATTTTTTTTTGACTGTTAGATGCCTCTAGAAAATCCAGCTCTACCTGTGCCCAACATTGTTGGGCCGAAAATTACACTCTCAATTTTTCTGTTGCCAAAATTATTCAAAAAACATCTTCCATTGGTGAACTGGATTTTCTAAAGACATTTCACATTCACAAAAATCTTTTTGTTCTAGTTAATGACTCTAATTCCAATCCATCTTTGCCTTCAGCTTTTAAAGAAATAACATTTTAGTTCTGGCTTCATCAAGAGATGGCGCCAGTAGCTTATCTCCTGTCCAGGCTTTCTTATCTTATCTTATCTAATCATTATGTCCTATCTTGTTCATTTGCACTTTTGCAGCTGAGGGTGATGGCTCGGTAAAACCATCAAAACTAGTCCTGTGAAAAAATATAATGCTGATTTTCGTTGTTTGATTTCTAAATTAAACAGTCATTTATTAGTATAAAGTTAGAAGAAACCATTAGAAGTATGATTATTAATTTGACTCTGTAGCCATCTTTTTGAGCAGCATTTATTTCAAATGGAAACATTCTATCAATTGTTGGTTTTACACCTACTGAATAAATTATATACTTAACAGAAAACTGACAAATATTTTTTTTTGGGGTGGGGGGGGGCATTCACCAACAACAACTATCAGCTCACGGCAGCTTTAGAAATGACTATTTTCAAACTTAAAAAAAAAAAAAAAAAATGTTTTAAATACAGTACAAAGTCTTTAATCCGGACTCGTCGGGACTTCGGCGATTCCGGATTATAGATCATCAATTTAAATCTGGTAAGATGGCATTCAGAAATTATAATATTAAAAATATGAAACCGTAATTTATGAAATAAAGAGCAATTATAATCTAAAGGCTATAAAAATAAAAAAAAACTTAATATTTATTTGTTTACTTTATTAAACATTTCTTTCAATGCAAGTTGTTTAAGTTCCTTCGTTTTATGTGCTAGTACTTTCTCTTTAATTCTATACACAGACATAATTTTTTGTTCAGTTACAAATTTCCGCTGTTCAAGTCCTGTAATTGCTGTGCCGAGAATACCAACTAACTTGTCAATCGAAATTTTTCTGTTTTCACTAACCTCTCTGTCACTTTCTTCATGCCTTTATCCATTTTTTGCAGAAATTCCACTTTTTATTTGATGGGCATCAAAATATGCTTTCGCTTTGTAGATCATTTGGCAGCTCCAGAATCGGAAACTCTTTTTGGCTTCGAAAGTTCAAGCCTACTTTTTATAAAATTGCTCTAACAGTCTGCAAAAAATAATAAGCTGAATCCAATTAGAAGATTAAGGAACAATGCAATCTGCAATATTAACTGAAATAGATAATTAGATAATTTTAGCCTAGCTTATACCATTCATTATACATTAAATGTGCATGCATAAATGTATCATGCACATGCATAAACGTATTATGCACATGCGTAAAAGCTACGCATGCGCAGAAAGTTTGTAGCTTTGAGGTCCGGATTATAGACCATTCCGGATTATGGGCGTCTGGATTAAAGACTTTGTAGTGTATTAGTAACGAATTCCAAACAGCAGTTGGTACCAAATATACCAAACAGCACATGGTAAACTTGTGCGAACATTGTGCTTGACAATGATTAAAAACTTCAGCCAACCTTACTTAATACCGTGTGCAGACAAGTTACAAACTACAGATTTTACATAGTGTGAACAAACTGAAAGTGCTTATTGATCAATCTTTCAAATATAAAATACGTAATCAATTTTCAACTTGTTGAGAAGTTGTAAGGTATTTTACGTTGACTAATCAATTATTGTGATTTAAATCTTTATTATAACATCTCTGTTTGCCTTCACCAAGATGCAAATCAGAATGAAAAGTATTTAAGGCAAGGATTTGGAATATTTAACATACAGCTTTTGGCACCAGATCTTGCAGTTCTATTTCTATAATAATAATTAAGCTTGACCAGTTAATATTATGGCACTGCCCACTCTGCTAGCCAACCTTACTATGGGCCATTAATGTTTTGAGCCACTTAGTTGGTCTGAAATTTGTGTAGTCTCTGGCTATAATACTTATAAACTGTAAATTCAGCTTTATGTTACCTTACTACCCAAGTGGCCGAGTTTTGTTTGTACATACAAGTAGTGCCTTCTATTAAAGTAGTGCTATCTGTTTCAATTTAAGTTAAATGAAAAAGTTATTTAAAACTTGCATACAACTTTTGTCGTATTCACATTAAACAGAATGTTAATTCGCTTACAAGTGTACTATGGTCTAAAAGATATTTACATAATGTTGAAAACATTTGGATATATAACAAGTTGCATGCAGTAGTACGGCACTAGTAGCCATAAAAATCTATCTATCTATATATATAGTAGCCCCAAAACAAAAATTGTAATTGGGCAAGAAATAATTATATGTAAAAAGATATACAGGGTGAATCTGGACAAGTGAGGAAAACTTTAAGGGGTGACAGAAGGCAGCTACACGAGCAATATTCGTCATAGAATGTATAGCTGGAATAAACGACAAGCCGCTAGGTGGCATCGTAAATGCTATAAATGAGTTGGTCCTCACAATCTAATGGCATTTTCTACTGTGGATTGCCAAGAAGATGGTTGGTTATACGAACCACAAAATTTGCAGGACAATGGATTCATGGAGGTGGTCCTATAAATTGGCCACCAAGATAATCAGATCTCTCATGTTTGGACTTTTTCCTGTGGGGCCATATGAAAAGCCTAATCTACGAGTGTCCTGTTGAAATCAATATGGATCTAAGTCACTAGGATCGCTGTTGTTCCTGCTGATATTCAGGAAATGCCTGGTGTCTTCGCAAATGTGCATCAATTCCTATCCTACAGGTGTGAAGCTTGCATTACAGCTGGCAAAATGTCTTTTGAGCAAGTTCTTTGAGCATGTACATCAGTTACCATTCTTGCTAATAAAATAGAAATAAAATATTTCTGAAGTATCTCCTCTCATTCATGTGCTAATCCTTTAATTTCATACCACTTGTATTCCAACCATACATTCTATGAAGAATATTGCTTTATCCTTGCTATATTGCTTTATCCTAGAAGGCTAAGCTGCCTTCTATCCTTCCTTACACTTTTACCCACTTGTTCAGATTCACCCTGTAGACTGGAAATAAATGTAACATAATTTATCAGCATTTTACTTTGTTTCACTATTGCTTCGTTATTTCCACATGCTTTCTATTTGGCAGTTTTTTCATGTCACACATTTTCTGCATGCTGTTTTTATTTCAAGATGATCATTATAATATTAAAGTAACTAAATATATTATATATTTTGTTAGTACAATTGCATTAAGATCAGAAAACCAAAAAGAAGGGGGGGGGAACCAGTTTCATCAAAACAAATAGCTAATATTTCAGAAAAAGCAATTTTAGACATCTCAAGTTATACACTGCATACTGATGTTTACTGTAATAACAATAATACACAAAGATATTTTTTATTTCCATCTCAATATGAGAATTAAGCTTATTGCTAGAATGATATTTACATGATGTGTTTATAAAAACAGACAAGTACCATTGCTGATATTGAAAATATTTATTTGAAATTTCCCTGTAAATAAATTTTGTAAAAAATAGTAGAACTAGTTGGATGTAACCGAACTATTTTATTGTATTGTGAACTAGTTGGATGTAACCGAACTATTTTATTGTACACCATCTAAAGGCAATGGGAACAGCTTACAGCAAGTTGACCTCTAGCTGTGATGAAGCTAGTTTCTACAATATTATGTTTCAACAATTTTGTAATAATGATAATAATTTTGTTACAGAAATTACTCCATATTTGAAACATTTTGTGAGAACTGTACAACAGGCACATGAAAGAGTAGAGTTACATCAAGATAAACAGAAGCAATATGCTAATAAGAAATGACAAGAAACTTTGAAATTTACTCCTGGAGATAAAGTCTGGGTTTGTCTCCCTTCTGTCAGCAAAGGCCCACTAAAGAAAACTAGTAAATTCATGCCTAAGCAAGACAGTCCCTACGTGATAATGACTACAAGATCTCTAATGACTTTTGATATTGATGATCTCAAAGACCTAGACAAAATTCTCGGCAAATATCATGTTTCAGCAAAGGGGGAAAACATAACAGAACTATTTGGACATAAATTAACTATTTTATCAAACACCATCTAGAGGCAACAAGAGTTAGTTACAGCTAGTCGACACCCAACTGTGGTGATTATAAATTCTACAATATTATGTCTCTGTAACTCAAAAATTAATTCTAAATATTAGGTGTTCCATTTTGATGTATGTTCTGTTTTTATATATATTTCCTTTCTAACTGTTCCTATGCTCAGTTAATAAATACTTTTAGAGCTAGCCAGCACTTTTGTTTATAGAAGAATGGTTACAAAAGCATTTTTGCTAGCTTTGAAAAGCAATTACTTTTATAAAACTATTTCCCATATACAAAAACATACAAAATAATGCAACAAAAGGGAAAATATGATATATTATTGCTTTTAGCTTTGATAAAATAAATATCAAATTATAAATCACTAAATATAAAATTTAAATTAGTTACCTTCACAACCACTGCTGTTGTTCCTTTTTCTAGTCATAATAATACGACATTCTCCTACACTGGCTTCACCTTCCTGTTTATTCCAGTCCCTTGAGGTGAGACCTACAGAAATTGAACGATGGAATGTGCGTGCTTTATTTTCTCCTTCTTTAGCTTTAGAACGCCGACGTTCTCGTTTTGCACATATAAGCTGTAAATCAGCACCACCATTCATTGTTAATGAACGCATGATCCCTGAGGATAAGTTTAGAAAACTTGTACCAAGACCTAGATTTTCAGCACCATTTTGTAAAGCCCGTATGTCTTCCTCAGAGAGAAATTCTTCTCCTATCATATTTTTGTACTCCTGTTGAACACCTAAAACATCAAGACATTGGAAGGACATCATAGGGAAAGGAGATGTATCTATAAAAGCATTCTGCTCATGTACACTTGGCATACTGTTATAAAGACTTAATCTGGAAGGTGTTGCAGCAGTAGTGGGTATACCCGATGATGCAGATGATGATAATTCTAATAAGAACATGGCATTATTCTTCATTATTTGGTGAGCTTCCATGGGAGGCAATGGTGAAAGCAATTTAGTAGGAGACGTCTTTTTTCGTGATTTTTTTACTTTTTCTTTTATTAGACTTTGTCTTTTTTGTCGAATAAATTTTTCTCGACAACGATCACAAATTAAATACCAGCTACTTCCACCAATTCCACCATCACCACAATTACCTGCCCAACCACCACAAAAATTACCACAACTATTATAGCCTTTTCCTCCGGCATGATCTCCACATCCTGGATGAGCTTGTCGCATATGGTATGTGACAGGATGAGGAAAAAAATTACCACATAATTCACACATACTTTCTCTTTCAGCTCCAAAAGGTCCACCAGCAGCTTCAGCAAATAAATTACCTCTGCCTGACATAACTGGACGATAGTCCTTTTTCTTTTTCACTTTCTTTTCCTTCTCTCTATTATTCCTTTCTTTTTCTAATTTCTGGAATACTTTGGAACCTGTAACTGGACTAGGCAAAATGAGCTGTTGAGAAACGATTCTGAGGCTCGATGATGAAATTTGTTCCCATAAAATAACTAAATGCTGAAGGGATTGTGGTAATTGATATTTTTCATTAGTACTTATTTTTCTATCTTGAACTGAATTGGAAGAACTAATACTATCATTTTTGTCATTCAAACCTTGTACATGTTTAGAAGCTTCAATAACACTATCCTCCTTAATTGGCACTGACGTTTTTCGAAGTTTATTTTTATTAATATTAGCATTAAATGGAGCAGGAGAAAAAGATTCAAAATACTGAAATGTCAATAAACTTGGACTAGCTACTTCCACTGAATGGCGATACCTGGCCTTTTGTTCTCTAGTCAGAGGAGAGGTATCCCGCTTTTCTCGAACTGCTACATGTGGCACACTAGTTATTTGTTTAGGAAGTGTTGGATTGAATTTAAGGAAAGATGCACAAGCCATTGCATCATGAACAATGCCCTCATGCCACAGAAAAGCAGCAAAAACTGCTCGCAGACATTCTGCAACACTTGGTGTCATAGCTTCTTTAACAGCTTCTTTTAAGGCACTCTTTTCTTTAGATTTTTCATTGACCTGCATGGGTCCAGGAGATTTGACTCGCTCACGCTTTGAACGAAACTGGCGAGAAGATCTATCTTTCCTTGCTAGTTTAGGAGACACTTTTGTTGATTCGTCTTTGCTTCCTGCAGATCCAATACTAAAATGGCTTTTAACACTATCTGGGCTAGTCTGAGTTCCAATTTGGGTGACAGTTTTTGCTGATGTGATGCAATTTGCTTCCTGGAAATGGAAATTAAAATTTACCTTTAAGAACTTAAATAAGATAAAATTTTAATATGAGAAATAGAAATAGTTTAACTCCTGAATGTGGAGGAAAAGATATGAATAAGTTATTAACTTGAGATGTTTTTCAATATGCAGTTTAAAACACTGTCTAATGGATAAAGCCATGCAAATAAAATTTTATTTGCAAGTAAACAAATTATGCAAGTAAACAAATATTTTTTTTTATTCAAGAAGAAAAAAATTTAAAATATTACATAAATTTAAATAAGTTCTTAGATGTAATTATAATTTATTATTATTTTCTGATTCACATAAGAAAATATGATTGAATATGATTTTTGCCTTTATCCATATAAATACAACAAAATCTACTTTTTTAATATTATAACAAACAACTGTACTACAGGAAAAATTAAAACTTTATAATGTCATTTAGAAATGATTCAATAAGATTATAAGGTATTTCTCCCGCCTTCCTGGTGTGGTGATCTGCACGCTGGGCACGTATTCCAGAGGTCCGGCGTTGTTGTTATTTTTCATGTTGCTGGCTTCTAAAAATACCTAATGGCACCCAAACTAAAAGGGTGTTGGATGAGGATTCTCCAGGATTCGCGATTGGGTCCCCTGAAAACCCCAGTTGCTCTTTAAAAAGGAGAGTATATAAGGTATTTTTCCCGCTTTCTTAGTGTGCCTTTGTGGTGTAGTGGTTCTGCATGCTGGGCCGGTATTCCAGAGGTCTGTGGTTCGATTCCCGACAAAGGCGTTTGCTCATTTTTCCTGCTTCCAAAATACCTAATGCCTCTAAAAGATTAATATCGCTATATGTGCACATATATATAAAGTTTAATGAATTTACTTAAAGTCTTTTTTTTTTCATGTTTTTTAACTGGATTTTTTGTGGGGAAATAGTCAGAAAGAATATATTTTGATTATTACAAGTGTAGAAATGAAGGAAAAGAATTTTAATTTTAAAATTTATTATTTAATCAATGAATGATTTATTTTCTTGCTTTCTCCCTAATTATATAATAGTATTGATCAGAATAAATATTAACCTTTAATTTAAAATGAATTTAAAAGCAAGTTAATTTAGCTGAAATGAAGACTGAAAATATATCTTTCACAGCTATAACAGTTAAATTCCATACATCATACAGCAATCATGAATGAAATTTCATGACTTGATAGATGACATCTATATTTAAAAAAAAAAAAAAAAAAAAGATTTACAAGTATTTCTAAAGTGAAAGCATTTTTTTTTTTTTTTCCCTTAAGGTCAGTTTCATAATCTGAAGCAATTCTTTTGTTAGATTTGATAAGCATATAACAAAAAAATTTTTAATTAATATAAGCAGTGGTTAAAAATAAATAATGAATGAATGTGCAAATAAATTTCAAAATAATAACTTTTTTTTTACACAAGTAATAAAAAATTAATTTTAGCAACATGTTTTCACTTGGCCAAATTAAAATCTCTTTTGATTTCACAAATTGAAAGGAGAAGTCTAGCAGACATACACATGACATGACGAAAATTTTAATGGAGTTTCTACACTGAAATATTTTACTGTAATTTTTATGCAATTATTTAAAAGATCATGTTTTAAAAAAACTAAAAAGACCAGCAATTCCCAGACATAAACAACATACATCTGATGTTCTGAGAAAGTTTGGGCAATATTTAATCAGTAATACTTAAAGTAACACATTTTCCTTTATAAGATATGGTTTTTAGCACTTCATGCTATATAATCTGTATGACAAATTATTTTCCCTTCATTTAAAATTTGATTTTTTAAATTCCAACCAACAAAAATTAGATATTATCTTATACACTACTTTACATTAGATAAAGCACAGGTTATGCATTACCAACTGAATTTCTACAAGTAGTATAAACTTTAATGCATTTTTACTATAATAAACTTATAAAAATATTAAAAAAAAATATAAATCTTAAATCAGGGAAAGATGAAGTTAAAATATTGCTAGCAAAAATGAGTTTTACTTTCCATATTTAAAATAATAATTACAGTTTCTAACCTTCTTTGGTGTCCCTGGAGTAGCAGGTGTACCAGGAGTTCCTGGTGTACTTATAGGACTTATAGTATTCCTTTGAGTAATACAGCCTATGCAGCCTGTGGCAGAAGTCTGAGACAATTCTTTAAGTATGCTACTAAAATGAGAACCTACACTGGTATCACTGAAAGATAAAAACATAGTGAACAAAACTAACTACTATAAAAAATAAAGCATCAGAAAATGCAATAAATTTTTTCACATAAATTTCGATAGCAATAGAATAGAATTTTACTGCTTGACATCTTAAAAAGAATTTTCTCTCTATAAAAACAATCTAAAGTTCTAATAGGAAAAATATACATAGAAAGAGTATACATTTGTTGCATCATGAATTCATATTTTAAATATGAGGTCATATTTGTATGAACAGATAATACAGATATCTTGCAATAAAATAAATATTTGTCAAATTAGCTTCCCCTACAACAGCTGACATTCTAACACTTAAAAATACCATAGTAATAGACTTATTTGATTTTTAGAAGTGATAAAAGCCAGTAATTTTCTTTTAAGAACTCAGCGATTAATGAATGGCTAGTTGTGTATGTAATTATCTAATAAACAGTAAAGTTAATCTGTATACATACAGCTGTCTAATGAACAGAAAGAGATGAATATGAAATATTAAAGAAACACTAGGATTTTTCTGTTACACAGCTCTCATTCAAACTGCTTTAACATTGAACAAGTTCTCATATTTCTCTAAATCAGAAGTGATTTCGCATAACTAACTAACCCTGGTTGCTACTGGAGTGTCTCCTACCTCTTTTCCTTTTTATTTTATTCAATCACTACAAAATAACATACAGTTTCCACACTAATCAAGAGGTAAATACCTCATTCTTAAAATTTATATTGAAAGTCTAATAAAATCTACTTCATCTTAAAAAAAATAATCATGTAATCAAATGTCTCATAAAAATATACACATAAACATAATATGAAAAGGAAAAAGAATTATTTAGAGAGGGGGAGTGTTAAATGTAGATTAGTCTCAATTATGTCTATTTAAAGTATCATCATCAATGGCAATATGTTATCCAGATCTTCATTCATTATGAAGTACTATGTCCTTTATAAAATATGCTTTCTTAGATGATAATGCATCTTCTCCATATGCTCAACACACACTTTGATTAGCTCCACTTGCATTATTTCATTTTAAACACAAAAATCAATGCTATTAGATTTTAGAACTACTAGTACTCATTTTCCCAGTATACACAGGAGCTCAATTCAAGTTCTACACTTAGTTAATAATACTCAAAGTACAGATTCAGCAGTTTAATTTCATTTTCAGTTTTTCGTTTTGCTCAAGAAACATTTATGTTTAGTTAGTTAGAACAAAAATAATGATTATGCATTTAGCTTTCAAGAAGAAAATACATATAGCAACATTTTACCTTCTTTTCTCTACTTCAAATTTTCTTTTCAAATATGTCTAATAGTTAATTTATCTAGCATAGCACAGCATCACATCTCTTCCCTCATTGTTTAGTTCAAACAAATATAATACTCTCATTTTCAAGGAATAAAATATAGATGGCAGCTTTTTCTTCCCTACCAAATTTTTCTTTATGTGTCTAATATTTGATTCTATTAGTAAAACACAGCATCACACTTTTTCTCCCATTATGAATTTATTTTACATCTTTTAAAAATGATTATTTTGGCACAATCAAATGTGCAGTACTGGATTTTTTTCCACGTCCTTCAATATTTAACAAATTAAAGATTCCTCCCTTCTAATATAACTTAATAACCTCCACATATGAATTTTTTTCAATCATAAGCTTTGGCATTTCTCATTAATACAAATCATATCATGACATCATTTGTGTGTAAAAGAATCAATAGCATCATTACACTGTCATGCGTGTGTGCGCAACGTGCTCAACATTTCTTATTTCCATAAGAATGAAAAAGATATTTTATACTTTGTTTAATATTGGCATTATCTTACTGTGCCTCATTTATCAATTAAACTTCAATGTATTTATATATGTTATATTTAAATCATGTTTTACAAATATACATTATCATCATCAGTTTCACAAATTTTAAGTCCTAGAATATATCAGCAAATGAAGAAGATATATTACAAAGAAATGCAAACTGTTCTCCATTCATACTTCCTCTGCCAAAGAAGTGGGATTTAACCAAATAATGTAAGATTTATTCAAAAAAAAAAAAGAAAAGAAAAGAAAAGAAAAGAAAAGTTGAAACTAGACAAAGTCTCAAAGAAGAGACTTGCACCTGGTGCAACTATTATAAGGATTCATCATACCAATGATAATATTTTTTTTTAAATAATGGAAAAAATAATATATATATGTATATGTACCATTAAGAAATTCAAAGTTAAAAAAAAAATGAACTTCTGCAATATGATGCTTAATTGTGCAGATTTTATTTCCCAGTATCAAAATGTGCTAAATTACTATTTTTGTCATAAAGAGGGTTCATACACATTCTCTGCACATGGAAATTAAGTACTTTTAAGGACCATTAATAATAATAAAAAAAAAAATTAAGGATCTATCACATAATGGGAACTGAATAAATTCAATTAAAGATATCATCTGTGCCTGAACATCATTTTTGTAATACCATCCTCAGAAGAAAACTGATCCATAAGTAAGATGCCTTATTATTAAACACAATTATAAAACAAATTTGAGAATAAGCTCTATAAAATTTATCAAACAGCATTAAATATTTTATACTTAAAACAGTTGAACATATTTAAAAGAAGATTTAGGGGCATTTTATTTACATTTTACTAACAGTTAGCTTTATATTGACTTTTTCTTTTGTGTCTCATTTTATCATGTACTTGCTTGGTCTAGAGGTCTAAAAAACAGCAGACACATTTTATTTCAAACAACAGCATAGGTTAAAATGAGAAGCAAAATCATAATTGGCAAGATGCATAACAGATGACTGGCAGCTGCTTGCCTAGAAAGAGACCTACTGATCAGAACAGACCTGAAAGCCAGATGTAGGCACAGTTGGCAAGTTTTAAAAGTTAATTATTTTTGTCATAAAGAGGGTTCATACACATTTCTGCACATGGAAATTAAGTACTTTTAAGGGCCATTAATGAAAAAATTAAGGACCTATCGGTCCTCTAAGATCTGTGCATCTGTGCTTGAACATCATTTTTGTAATACCATCCTAAGAAGAAACTATTTTAAGTCTCAATAGTTGCAAACAATAAGTTTTACATTATTGGCTAATTTCCGTTTCTTTAAGCATCTTTTCTAATAGTCAGAAATTTATTTCAATAAACCAGTGTTCCCATTGGTTTCTACTTCCTTCATCTCCTAATTTTTCAGTCTCTTGACAATGCACCTATGAGGTTTTACTTGATCTGGTAAAAGTTAAACAGTCCAAAACTCCTGACAGACATAAAGCAAATTATTGCCATATCTGCAAGTAACTATAAAGTCAGATAAAGGTTTAAATAAATCTTCTTATTTAATCAGAACCTAGACCATAAAAGAACTCTCTTGTGTTAATAAAATCAACTACAACTTGTGATGATGTAACTAAACAGGAACAGTCAAATTCAAACTAAAAATGTAGACTAGTAGTCAAAGACTACACAATTTAATTTTGCTGACTCAGTAACTCTACCATTGTAAAAAATTCAAATGTCTAAGTCCAACGCAAAGATGAATAATTACAAATTATCAGATCTAGAATAAACTAATGCAGCATGTGAGCAGAAACACACTCTACAATCCAAAACTTCAGTTTAAATACTATTTAACTGATTTGCATTCTGGTGAGGAAAGAGACAGCAAAAGTTATAGTAAAGACTAAAATTATAAACAACTGGTTAACCCGGCAGAAGGCGCGCTCCCAACACTGACGTTGGAGATCGCACGGGGTGACAGCGTCACCCTAATCAGTTTCATTAGGAAAATGTGTTATATATTTTATAGAAATCATTTGATTATAAACAATAATTGCAATATTTCATTTAGAAACTATACTTCTTTACTTAAAAAACTTATTTCAATATTTAAGAAAAAAAAATCCCATTCAATATAAGTATATACCTAATCAGGAGTCAGAAACTAACATACACTTCTTTCAAACATAGGAAGAATGAATTTTACATGAGAAATTATCACATATTTTGCAAGAAATTGTAGTTTTATTGTCTTTGGATCTTGGACACGTAGCACGTCGGCCTTTGTCGAGCTTTGGTTTCTTTGATGGGCGTTCTTCTGATACACTAGAAGTCGCATTATCGATGCTTTCATGAACCACTTTAGGAAACATTGACATATTTTTTGTAATCTCTATGTAAGGCGCTGTATAAGAGATATAGCCAAATTTTTTAGGAATTTTCTACTATTTCCATATTGTAAGGGACAAGTCTTTGTTGGGAATAAAGCAACTCGGGTATTTATTGCAGTGACATTCAACACAGTAAAAGACGACCATCGGCCATCTGTTGGTTTTTCGAGATGTCGAATATAACGATAACATTTCATCAACTTTATCTACACCACCTTTTGTTGCATTATGAAAGTAAATTATTTCTGGTTTCTTCATATCATCACTTTTATCAATGGCATCATTGCAATGCATTGTAGATAACAAAACTACACATTTTGATTTTTTAGGCACATACGATACTATTGTCGAGTTCTTTTAGAACCCAAATATAGATAAATAACCGTTCCTAGTTTTTGTTTGGATGAACTTGGTGGGAATTTCAGCCTTGTTTCTGTTCAGGGTTCCTACAATAGTTAACTTCTTTGACAAAAGTTCTTTTGCTAGAGGATAACTCGTATACCAATTATCCATTGTTACATTTCTGCCCGAAGAAAGGGGTGCACAGGCGTTTTGTAATTTCAAATGAAGAACTTTCAACTCTAAAGGGACCTTCCGACTGTTGTCTTGCATATATCTCCATGTTATAGCTGCAGAAAGTTCTTGAATCTACTAAGGCAAATATTTTGATTCCATACTTTGATGGGTTGCTGGGTATATATTGACAAAAGGAACATTGCCCTCGAAATTTCTCTAATTTTTCTTTGATAGTAACATATTTACCAATAAGGTATATCTTTTGGCAATTTTCATTGAAATCTGTAAAAAATTCTCTCGCAGCCGCCAGTTTGTCTAATTTTTTTTCCGAGCTTCACGATTAGTCACATTGTCTAACCGTAGACACCTGAGAAGAAATTTAAATCTTGTGTTTCGTAAAATTGTAATGCCTGTTTCAATTTTCAGTAGCCCACAAATCTTGCGTATTTTTATGTGACGATTTATGCAAGCCGTACAGATGTAAAAGCCCAAAAAGTGCTCTAATTTCCACATCATTTGTCATAATATTTTTCCAATATAAATATTTGTACACTCTACAATGGATTGTATCATTTTAGCATTGAAAAACAATTCTCAACTTTGTAGAAGCTTCTTGATATTGCGTGCAGTTTCTTTTAATCCTGCTAAATGAGTTATTATAATTTGAGAAGACCTTTTTCACTTTTTGATTTGGTTTTCCATTCCGCCAAACTCTTATTTTTGCTAATAAAAATACTTTTTACTAAATCAGGATTTCCGTCGTCTTCATCATTCTGCTCAAATTTTCTTTCGCTGTTGTGAGAACTGTATATTTCTTTATCAGATTCATTTTTACTATCCTGATCAATTTCTCCTTCAGAAGACTCAACTTCATCTAATACAGTTCTCAAACGTTCCATCTCTTTTTCATGTTCGGTAAATTTACGTTTGTAAACCATTATCTATCAAATAATCCAACAGAACCACAACGGCAACACACGAGAGCACGAAGCTAAACTTCTACTAATGAAAAATTTTGAAGCAGTAACGGTCGCACGGGGTGACTCAGTCACCCCATTCCCTCATGGATTCCAAGAAACGATTGCTTCTCTCGCAGAAAAGAAAAACAAGCAAAAATAATAATACACATTCCAAGGGGAGTGTCAAACAGGAAGATACTAAAAGGATGATTCATTAAAATGAAATATTTCCGGTTAGGATTGTTGATTTTTGACGCATGGGGTGACTCTGTGCCCCGCACGACTTCTCCCAGGTTAATTTATATAATAATAACTATACATATCTTTAAAGAATAATTTTCTTTCTCTTTTTGTATACATTTTCTTTCTTCAGTATGTTTCCTCTTCATTTTAGGATTTTTGGATTTAATTAAAGATTTTCTGTTATTAAAAAAAAAATTGCATTTAGAATGTATAGAAGCTGCTAATTTTATTTCTTTAGTAATATGAACATTCATAATAAATATGAAGTAATATAGCATGGTCAGGGTCGGTTATAGAGCCGGTGTTTGCAGCATTTTTAGAATTTACTGACACACCGACTAACAAAATCTATAAATGGCAAAACTTTTAGAATTTAGGCCAGGCACTGGGAGCAGAATTCAGGAAGGCACTAAGCGACAGAATTTAAGACCCACAAAGATTGCATCAGGTGGGAAGATGCCTAACGCCGCCATTGACACATATAAGATGAATCTTTTAAATTGTCAGTTTTCAATTTCTTTATAAACAGAAAAAGTTTTTCTATAGATGCCTGTCCATGCGATAAGATTAGAAGCATTTTTTGATATTTTCCATACCTGTGTCTAGTGAAAAGAATAGAAAATAAAAAGAAGATAAACATGTTAAAAAAAGACTTAAAGAAAGTATCAGAAATAAAATATTCAAATCGTTTTCGTTGTCCTTCGAAAATTCTCCAAAAAATAAGAAATTCATCACAGATTTGCTGTAAAATACATCCATCATGAGTTAATACCATGAAAACATTTTTCATTTTGTTACATTTTTCTGGAATCTGCTAGAATTGTGGATCTCTAAATCTTGCCTTCTAAACCTTCCAAGTTGCAATGTCTAAAATCTTAAAGAAAAATTATCCCTATCAATTCTGTAACAACAAGAAGCCAGAAATATTTTGAAAAAAAAAGTGTAAAATTAATTTTATAGAGAAAACATGCATATTCTGAGACAATTACATGGGAAAACTCTTATCATGAAAAAATTAAAAAGAAGACATTTAATTAATTACATAGCTATTTTGCAAAGAATTGTTTCATAAATTGTGCTTAATAGCATTTTATAGTACATTGTTTATTTTTCAAGATTATTATTATAATCTGTATTGTATAAATTGTATAAGTCGCCAAAATGGAACATAATGTCTCTTTATAATATGATAGGGAAAAATAAAAATGCTTTATTTTAATAAAAAGAAGTTATAATTATTTTAATGTTATTTCTTAAATATAAATTTAATATATTAACATTATTTTAATGAAATTTATCAATGTTAAAAGCTTTTAAAAAAAAGTCCAAAAATTCCCAGATCGCCAATTAAAATTTTTCTATACAAATTTATCTTAAAATCACCAAAATGTTGATAAGTCTCCAAATTTAGAACCGTTTAATAAAAGAATTCACATCCCTCAAAGCGAAAAATTAGTTAAAAGCTCTTCATTAGAAGAAATGAAATAATTAAATCGATTCCAAAAAACCTAAGGACTTTTAAGGACTGTATGATACCTGACAAACTTGCCTAATATAAAAACTCTTCAATTAATTAATGTTTAATTATTTACATGCATGCATACCAAAAATGTGAACATCTAAATTAAGGAGAATGTCATGATAGATAACGAATGAGTAATTTTTAAAAAGTTGCAAAATAAGCCCAGTGGGAAAACTCAATGTAAAATATGCAGTCCTGAAAGTATTTTATTTTAAAGTAAAATATGAGATAAAACCTTCAACTTTTTATTGGTAGTAAAAAATCCATACATAGCTATGATTTATATGGGAGATCAAACAATTCTAAAAAAAGTAAGAGTGATGGAATTTTTTATGTGTCATAAAAAAAATTCTTACACTGGTATTTCTTAAATGAATTATAGTATTAAATTAAATCAATAATCAATATATCTGAATTTTTTGACTTTTCATCAGACAGCTAAACTGATGATTATACTATTGTAGTAAAGTCTAATTGAGTTCTGCTTCCCTAAAAAGGATGAAGAAAAATAATACTAAATCAATAAATTCAAAAACCATTCGTCTCAGTTTTTTTTTATCAACATTTCGATTGTTTTTGTTTCATTCTTTATATACAAACACATACTTTATAAGCATATAATACATCGAAATGCAAACCGTGAAACAAATTGCATGTCAAATGTTAAAGTGTTAAATATTTATCCCAAAGATGGTTTTTAAGTACAAATCTTCATTATTGGAGATGTGTCATTTAAAATTGGCATGAAGATTTGCTTAAAAGTGAAAAACTACCAAAAAAAGGAAGCATCAGATTCCAATCTATTATAAAAAGTTTTGCAGTGTATTCCAAGCAAATTTGTGATATTCTGCAAGGAAAAAAATTACATTGATAATATCCCAAAATAAAATTTCTAATACTGGAAATTATTAACTATTGGGGTTATTTATGATTTATTGCACATTTTTAAACTGATTTTTATAAGTACATTCTTTTTTAAATATATTTGTGCATTTAAAATATGGTAATATTAATTTCCTTTGTGTGCTTTTTCAACTCTATGGATTTAACGAACTTCCATTTTAACAATTTAAAATGCTAAAAGAGGGAGGGAGGGGAAAAACCTCAAGTATTTTGTAACTGCGGATGGGCATTATTTTCTTTTGATGAAACTAAAAGTTTAAAAATGAGAGTTTTAAAGTTTAGGTATAGCATTAAAAATTAGATTAATTTTAAAAGCATATTCAAAGACAAGTAATTTTCCTTTTCTTTTTCCCCCCACCAATGAATATTGGCCTGACTATCAGTCTACCTGAAAAAGGGAAACTATGTTTGTTCCGAAATTTCTCTAATCAGATGATAAACCCTAACCAAGGCCAGCACCAGAATCGGTGGTTGTGCTGGATGGCAGAATTTTTAGAATTTACAGAAGGATCAAGCAGCAAAACTTAGAGACGGCAAAACTTTTAGAATTCAAGGAAGTTACTGTGCAACAGAATTTAGGGAGGCAATGGATAAAGATTGCACCAGGCGGTAATGTGTCTAGCACCAGCCCTGACCATGCATGATTTTTTATAAAGTTCACACTGTCTGCTTAATTTCAAAAACAAACTTTATTTAAAATCATCAGCTAGATTTATTGCTGAATGATCAAAGTACAGACTAAATACATGTGTGCAAGATTATGAATGGTAGCAGTTTTGAATACAATCAAAAGTCGTTAATTCGGAATGATCTATAATTCGGACCTCAAAACTAAAAACTTTCTGCGCATGCGCCGCGTTGACACATGCGCATAGGCGTTTATGCGTGCACGTAAGACCTTTTACCACTGTGCATATGTGTGTGCGCAAGCGCAGAATACGTTTTCGCGTGCGTGTTCTATGTATAACGGATGGTATAAGCTAAAATTATCTAATTATCTATTTCAGTTAATGTTGATGATTGCGTTGTTCCTTAATTTTCGAATTGGATCCGGCTTATTATTTTTTTGCAGACTGTAAGAGCAATACTATAAAAGTAAACTTTCGATTATGTCAAATAGAATTTCCGATTCTGGAGCTCCCAAAGGATCATACAAAACGAAAGTATGTTTCGATGTCCATCAAACAAAATGTGGAATTGCTGCAAAAAATGGATAAAGACATGAAGAATGTGACAGATAGGTTAGTGAAAACGAAAAAATTTCGATTGACAAGTTAGTCGGTATTCTCGGCACAAAAATTAACGGGACTTGGAACAGCGGAACTTTGTAACTGAACAAGAAACTGTGTCTGTTTATAGAATTAAAGAGAAAGTATTATCACATAAAACAAAGCAACTTAAAACAACTTACACTGAAAGAAATGTTTAATAAAGTAAACAAATAAATATTAAGCTTTTTTTTTTTGTAAATTTTGATACCCTTTAGATTATAATTGTTCTTTATTGCATAAATTAAGGTTTCATATTTTTAATTTTAGAATTTCTGCATGCCATCTTACAAGATTTAAACTGATGATCTATAATCCGGAAAAATCGATAATCCGGAATCGCCGAAGTCCCGACGAGTCCGGATTAACGACTTTTGACTGTATTAAGAATCTTCATGATAAGAATCTCCAATATATGTGTTTTAATGGATGTACTGAAACAGTTTGAAAGGTACTCCCAAGGTAAGAATATAATGGCTTTCTGCAAAGCAAATTTAGATCTTTGAATAGTTCAAAAGAGGCAATCAAAATATAGTAATTGCAGTCAACAACTGGCAATCAATATTAATTTGAAGACATAATCTGTAAATGAAAGCTATCAGAAGAGGAAAAGTTTTGGTTGTTCACATGGCTGATGTTCAAGCATTTGTTCTTAAAATGCCATCACTGCTACACATATCCCCTGAATTCAAAGTATTGCAATACTGGATGGATGGTTTTCTTCAGAGATATGAACTGTTTCTAAGAAGATTGACAGCACTATTCAAACGGGAAGATACTGCAATTATTAAGTGTGCAATAACATTAGCAACTTTTTTAAATACCACTTCTCAAATATGATTGTTATTTATGAAACTAAAGTGTTCAGGGGCCAAAGATCTCAAATGACAATTGACCAGAGGGATGTACTGTTAATTTATATTTTCACTGTTTATGAAAGTGTACACTATTTTCATTTTGTCAGTTCATCTAGATGAAAAGAAAGGCTTACTTCTGATCTTAACTAAGGACAAGATTGAGCTTGTTTCAGGCATTCACATTCTTCAAACCAAAAAAGTACACAAAAGCAAGTTATAAGAAAGCAGATGCATTTAATGCTATCATTTATTTATAAGAGATAGTGAAAGAGTTCTGCTTGTTTATGACAATATTTAATCACTAAGACATAAAGGATATTCAGACAATATTTAACCCACTAAGACATAAAGGATATCTTCACAGAAAGAGATTAAATAATGATTCTGATAGAAATGACAGCCTATCCGAAGACTTATATTGGAGTAAACAAACCATTCATGGCCACTTGCATATGGAAAACAATGATTACATTGAACATAGAATTGAATTCCAATAAACAACCATTCAGGAGCCATTTATGCATAGAAACCCATGATTATACTTAACATAGAATGGGAAGAAATAATCATGGGTACTTTGCAAAGCACTGCATACAAGGGTGTGTCTTGGGTGAAGAATTCATGTGATAAAATCATTGACAGCTGAATTCTGAATACACTAAGAGCTGACTAAAGAAGCAAGAATTGCTTATTCAAGGAAAGCTTTATTGCTAGAATTTAGGGGCACGTTTTTTACAGGAAATGGAATTTTAAAAAAAAAATTGAAATTGAAATTTGAGGTTTGGAACTTTATGACAATGTTCCAGGAGATCCCCTGAAAAAATGCCCTACTTTGTCTTTAGAGTAAAAATTAATACCAAGTAAGACCAAATGTTATTTTTGAGGAAGCATGGTACTATCCAAATGGCCCTACCATAATTAGTTTAGATAAATGCATTTCTTGGATACCACATATTGACGATTAAAACGAAATATTTAAAACTTAATTATATTACTTATATCTACTTATTATTACCAGTTAGTACACTGTATTATGCACAAAGAACATATACTAGTGGGTGTATAGTGAAAATTTCACACTCAGTTTAAAGAAAAAAAAAATTGCTTCCATAACAACAGATGATCAATCTAATGCTTTTTCTTCTTCTTGTTAATTTGTATCACCAAACCAAAGTACTTTAATAAAAATGAAAATTTGTTATGATTCCTCACTAGCTGAAATTATTCCTCACTAGCTATTCAGTGCCCAAACAAAATCCCATATTTTATATATATATATATATATTTAGATTCAAGCATGATAAAAATTTGACAAATATAACACACTTATGACAGCTTTGATTTCTGTTACCTCAGTTGAACATGCATCACTTTGGCATACAATTTTTTCTTACTTTTTTTAATTGATTAGAGCAGCAGATAAGCTATAAAATTATATAAATTAGTCTAACCTATTATTATCTATATGACACTATTATTATATTCGAAACTTTAATACCAAATTTATTTTAATCTAATCTAGAAAACTGCATGCATTAAGGGGATAAAATATGAAAACTTTTTAAAAAAATTCAAATATGATAAGTTTATATGAAATCAGCTACTAATTATCATTATCAGAAATTTTTTTTTGGTGGGGGGCACTAGTTACAAAACCTATCTTTTAGAATAATGTATGTTTATTCAACATCGGAACAAAAGATGAATGGCATTTTTCCATAATGCAATTCTATCCCATGTAATACAGCTATGGTATATTATTTTTTAAATAATACATTACTCTTATTCATTATGAATTTAATATATTAATTAGTGCTTGATTACAACACAGATTATAATTTGTACTACTTTTATATATTTTGGAACAATGATACATTATTAACAACCCATTAAAGATGTTTATTGAGCTACCTTTGTAAAGAACTTCTGCGAAGGCTACCAGTTGTTTTCTGTGAAATATTTTGTTGAAATGAAGGCCATGCATCTTGGACTCCTTGTGGATGCCTTGGCACATTCTTTGGAGAGCATGAAAGAGGAGGAGAGGCTGATGAAACACTATTTCCAGACAATAAATGAGGAGACGTAGCTTCACTGTTTGAACGCATTACAGGCATATTTACAATTGGAATAGGACTAGAGCTACGACGTGAAGGAAGTTTTGGAGATCCAGATGGATGTAATGGGCTTCCACTTCTGGATCTCCTATGAGGTACAGGAGGTGTATTGGGAGGAGTTCTTGGGGGTGTAGCAGCATTGCCATTTGCTCTGCTTTCTCCTATTGCTTTTACAAGTTCTTTGACTGAAACACTTTGAAGTTCTGGAGGAATATCTTTTGATACAGAAATTCGGTGAAGATCAGAATTAGTTTTATGACTAGATTCCTCTTTTAACCACCTTTGGAGAGCAGCAACACGTCCACTACTGTTACCACTAGAGTTCTTTGTAAGATTATCTGATTCAGTTTTTTCTGATTCTATAAGTGTCTGCATAGAAACAGAAGGAGTTGAAACTAAAAATAGAAAGGAAATAATTTTTGATTAGATTACTATATACATTTTAAAATAACAGAGTATGAATTAATAAAATAATAAAGCATACCTGGTGATCCAAACACAAATGGGCTTGTAGAACCAGAAGATCCTCCTTCATGATCTGAAGTACCACTTCCAAATGTAAAAATTCCTAAAGATTAAATATAATCAATAGAAAATATTAGATACAAAAATATTTCACTTACCTTTACATTTCCTTCCTTACCAGCCTTTTAAAATGTATAACAATTTAATTAACAATATTGTTTTAAAATTACTCAAACCATTCAAACCTGCCATTTTCCTTAATAAATTATCATTCTTCTAATAATTTATAAATAATTTTTTTTAAAAATGCAAGAGAAACAGTTCACCAATATAACATTTTAAGACTTATTTCTATCAAAAACATATCAACTTAAAACTGTTATGTATGGCTAATCATATTGCACAAATTATACTAAAACTTCTCCCTTTTCATTATTTATACTAAAAATAAATATAATTTATTAATAAAAAATAACATACCCATTGATTGACCAAAGGAGCCAAAAGTCTGCCCTGAAACGGCAGAAGCAAAATCAAAGCCTCTTCCACCTGGACCGTTTGAGCCAAATATTGAGCCCTGCTCCGAAGAAAATTTAGCATTACTATGACTTCTATCTTCATCACTTTCTATATTATGTATTGCATCCATCTCATGTTGTAAATACATAATATCTGGAAGACTACGAACAAGTGTCCAAGCTTCACCATCCATATTAAAACAATATCGTTGCTTACTTTCCTTATCCAGTTTTACCCACATGCCATCAGAATTGGTTACCTTGAGGAAAAAAAAAAAAAAAAAAAAAATATATATATATATATATATATATATATAGTATATATATATTCCAGTATAAAAATTAAACTTATAACTAATAAGATTGCATATTACATTAAAATATTTGCCAAGGATAACAAAATTACTTTTATTGTTCTATTAATTTACTCTTCTTAAGCACGCCTAGAATATTCACACAGTTGTCTTTTAACGATAGTATATATATATTAACACTCCATCGGGCGCATTGACCTGACAGATACAGGCGTGTCAAAATCTCTGTTTTTGTCCCCTTAAACTTCTTATCACGACCTTGACCTTATCAGTATCTGTCCATCTGGCCACTCCCTCCTTTTGAATGCAGTAATGACCAGTTCAGTGTAGGAGTATTTCCTGTTTTTAAGCTTATTTGAAAATCTGTATCTGTCAGATACATGCGCCCGATAACGTTTGTTTCCTGAAGCTTTATGGAAGTATCGAGATTTCTTATAGATTTTTAATTTATTTTCCCCATGATAAGTGCTAAACGCTTTTTAGATTTGAATAATCAAAAAGACCTTGAACTAGTCCATAATATTCTGTTAGGGATGGAAATGAGGAATTAAATGCTGAAGAATTTGATAAAAATGATGATGAAAAAATGGATATTTTAGAAACATCTGAAGTGGATTCTGAGAGTATTGAAAGTGATTATAATGACTCAGAACTTAATGATGATGCTAACAATGGTGATTTTATTGCAAAAGCTCTAAACGGGCAAAATCGCTGGGAAGAAAAAATGTCACAGTTAGATCGCAGAATATTACCACCAAATTACCTGGAGTAATCGGAAATGCAAAAGGTATCAAAACTATATACAACTCTTGGAACTGCTTTTTTTTTTTTTTTTTTTCTGATGAAATATTGGAAATAATTGTGAAATACACTAAAAATACATTTCTATACTTTCTGATCTATTTAGTAGAGAAAGAGATGCAAGACTAACAGATATCATTGAAATAAAAGCATTTATAGGTTTACTTATATTAACTGCCGTTTTGCGAAGTAATCAACAAATTTTGGAAGAATTGTGGTCTATGATGGAATGGGTATTGAGACGGTAATGAGTCTGAAGCGATTTAAATTTCTTCTAAGATGCTGTAGATCTGATGATAAAGAGATGAGGAATGAGAGAAAGAAAACAGATAAATTAGCACCTATTAGAGAAATTTTTGAGAAATTTGTGGGAAAATGTAAGCGTAATTATTGCGTGGGACAAAATGTTGCAATAGATGAGAAATTAGAAGGTTTTAGAGGAAGATGCCTTTTCGCCAGTACATTTCATCAAAACCAAATAAATATTGCATTACAATTTTTGCCGCAGTTCATGCTAAAGTGCTTTATACATTGAATTTAGAAATATATGCCATAAAACAGCCCCCGAAGGTCTATTTAGTGTCAGTAGTTCCCCACTAGATGTTGTTCTGCGATTATTGGACCAATTTTCAACAGCGGTCGCAATATGACCGCAGATAATTGGTTTACCTCTATTGATGTTGTAAAAGCCCTAAAAGATAAAAACTTTCTTACGTTGGAACAATAAGAAATAATAAAAAAGAAATACCTCCCTGTTTTGTGAAATCTAAAGAAAAAGAAGTACATTCAAGCTTATTTGGTTTTTCTAAAAACTGCACTTTAGTTTCATACGTAGCGAAAAAAGGCAAAAATGTTTTGCTTGTATCAAGTATGCACTTGATGATGCTGTAGATGCAGACACTGGAGAGATGAAAAAAAGCCAGATATAATCACATTTTATAATGATACAAAATGCGGTGTTGAAGCTCTAGATAAGATATGTGGAACTTATAATTGCGCTCGCAATACAAGAAGATGGCCGATGATAGTATTTTATTCAATGCTAAATATTTCAGATATAAGCGGACTAGTTGTATTTTTGTGAAATCAGAATACTGTTCAGAACAGGAGAGAGTACAGTCAAAAGTCGTTAATCCGGACACCCATAATCCAGAGTGATCTATAATCTGACCTCAAAGCTACAAACTTTCTGCGCATGTGTCAATGCATGGATGTTCACTCATGTGCATAATACTTTTACACATGCGCGTTTGATGTATAACGGACGGTATAAGCTAAGCTAAAATTATCTAATTATGTATTTCAGTTAATGTTGCAGATTGCGTTGTTCCTTAATCTTCAAATTGGATCCAGCTTATTATTTTTTGCAGACAGTTAGAGCAATTTTATAAAAGTAAGCATGAACTTTCGATTACGTCAAATAGAATTTCCAATGCTAGAGCTGCCAAAGCAAAAGCATGTTTTGATGTCCATCAAACAAAAAGTGGAATTGCTGCAAAAAATGGATAAAGGCATATCCTTTGTTTCTCTAACCATTCCGAAATCTGTTTATCAATTTCACGCTGCTCTGCGGAAGGGGGGGATGTCACGGCGCGCAATGAACTGGAAGTTGATCAGTCAGCACTATCCTTATCTTCAGGACAGATGTTTTTATTTTATTCAGCTTATAATTCCTTACTAAATGTAGTATTTCCTCTCGATGTATTCCGTCTTTGATAAGATTTAAATCAAATTCCTCATCATTATAAATACCACGAATACACATCAAATAGTTTTCTGGTTGCAATTTTCTAATTTCGACTATGCGTAATGTATGCTTTATGCATGTGCGTGTTGAAAGAAATGTTTAATAAAGTAAACAAATAAATATTAACCTTTTTTTTTTTGTAAATTTTGATACCCTTTAGATCATAATTTCTCTTTATTTTATAAATTACGGTTTCATATTTTTAATTTTATAATTTCTGCATGCCATCTTACCAGATTTAAACTGATGATCTATAATCCGGAATCACTGAAGTCCTAACGAGTCTGGATTAAAGACTTTTGACTGTATTTGAAAATACTGGTGAAGGATTTAGTCAATGAAGAAGTTGTTAGGTGCATGACTAAAACCAATTTATCGAAGGATTTGCAAATGAAACTTCAAAGTTACAGACTAACTGCTGAAGAAGGAGAAAAAGCAAAGGTTCCCAATAACCAAAATAAATGCAAAAGGTGCTCTACATGTCAAACAAATAAGAAAAGTAGATTGACCCAATATTTCTGCATAAAATTTTTGTTTGGAACATGCAGAATGATGCGTCAAGAATGTTCAAATAAAAACCAAACGTAAATTTAGAATCGAATTAAAGTATAACTGATTTATTTTGTCATTTTATATTATGTACTTTTATGTGATATTAATTATTTGTGAACAACTGCCATATTTTTATTTTTTTTTCAACTGTATTAACATGTTTCATTGTGTGTGTTTTTAAATGGCATTTTAACCTGTGTGATTGTAAATAATAAATAAAAATATTAAAAAGTAAAAAAAAGAAAGAAAGGTCAGGTGTAAAAGCCTGGACCTAAAAATATAAGATTTAAAGTAATATAGATCACCAGAAAACCCTGACGGAGTGTTAACAAGCATCCACCATTCTACATCACACTGTACATGAAAATTTAAAACTTAACATATTCAAATTTTACCACGCAATTAAATGAACAAAAACTGCTGCACTTAAATTATTTAACTGAAAATCAATGTCAATAGAAATACAATAATTAAATATTTAAATTTTAAAACTTTTAGTTTATTATTCTTTACTAATTATGATTTATTATTATTTTATCACTTACTATCTATTGATTACTATTGTTCTTTATTGATCACAATATATTTTCGAAAAAGACAACTTTGTTTATCAGCCCATATTAAATTTAAAAATAATACAGTAAAGAAACTGCCTGAATTTGGATTACTATAACAATATACTTACTTCACTCTTTTCTCACAGAAAACAAGTTTACAATTTTGTTTCTTAAAATACTACCTTAAAGATGAATATTAGATTTTAAATGCTTTTTGCTGTCAAAATAATGAAACTAGTGTATTTTTCTGTTGACCATAAAAGCTGTCTACCATCAAACTATTGAAAGTTAGCAGACATCCTGTCAAAGTTGCACCAATATTTTTGCAGTTTCCAGAGATGCAATTCTATCTGCAACTCTCACGATAAAACATTTGTCAGTTTCTCTGCTCAACCCACCTAATAATCACTGCTGCAGAAGTATTCAACCCATCTAATAATCACTGCTGCAGAAGTATTCAACCCATCTAATAATCACTGCTGCAGAAGTATTCAATCCACTTTGTTTTTGCCAAAAAGGCTTTCATTAGTTTCTACTATTTTGTCAGCCCCTTTGACTTTACTAGAATCTCTATTTAGAATGCTATGAACACAAACTCCCTGCAAGTTATTGCTTCGATCTATTCTTGTTTGTTGGGCAATATGTAGCTGTTCTTTTCCCCACTCAATATGTAACTAATATCTAACTGTAAATGAATCAGAGTGTTATTATAAATGTGATTTTACAACCCCAAACTCATTCTCTCTCCCTCTCAAAATGCAAGGAAACATGCAGCAATAGCAGTTAATTTATAACATTGCTTATGAAAACAAAAAGTTTATCCAAAATTAAATAGGGATACATTAAACAAAAGTGCAAATGTCATGAGTATATTGTGATCTCATGCTTATGCATAATTGACACTATTATGCTTAAGCTGCTTGGTGACAGTTTTATGGTTGATGGGATAATATGTAAATACCAAAAGACACTATGCAGTGATTATTAAAATTAATAGTTAATTTCAAAATTTTATAACTAAAATAACTACTATAAAAGTTGCATCACTTATTCACTCTAGGACACAACATTTTCCTCAATAAAAAGAAATCTCTTTCCTGGATTAAATTTGGCACTATTTACAACAAAATCAATTTTTCCCAAAGTCAAAAACTTTATCTATATTAATAAAATGTAAACATCAACCTGTAAACTTGAAAAAATTCTCATGAAGGAAATCTACTAATAATATGAAAATTATTAATTCTATAAAGTAATCTCTCAGAAATATATTAGAAAGCATGAATGAGGTATTTCTCCCGCCTTCTTAGCATGCCTTCGTGGTATAGCGGTCTCCATGCTGAGCGCGTATACTTACTATTGTCAGCTCTGCCTTAGTTCTATTCCAGCTTAAGCCATCTTGCTAGCTGATCTTTAAATACCCATCATTAATTACTTGAGCCAAGTCTTAGATGAAGTTACCTAAATTTGAATTTAACTTCCAGTCTTATGATATTTTAAATACCCGCAAGAAGTGGAATTATATTTTGTAACACAAGTTGTGCCTTCAGTTCAGTTAAATACTTTGATAAAAAGGTTATTTTTCTTCTTATTATTTTTATCATTGCTTCAGACTAAAGCAATAATACACTTTTCAGTCTACTAGGGTTTGAAAGACAATTTGGGTTCCTATAGAAACAGAAACCTATAAACATTCATAGATAATCTGTTTAGAACAGCGATATCATGTGGAAGATTTCCTAAAGAAACTGCTTTCTATTACACAGGCAAGTGTCATGAAAACACCATATAATCAGCTCTTAATAAGTTTATGCAGCTAACTCATTCAACAGACAAGAATTTAATTGCAGATGAAATAAAAATGATCCAAACTTACCATTAATTGCCTTATTAAAATATTAGACAAAGAAATGCAAATATGGTCAAAAGTCTGTAAGTCGGGACTTCGGCGATTTCGGATTATCGGTTTTTCCGGATTATAGATCATCAATTTAAATCTGGTAAGATGGCATGCAGAAATTATAAAATTAAAAACATGAACCGTAATTTATGAAATAAAGAGCAATTATGATCTAAAGGGTATCAAAATTTACAAAAAAAAAAAAAAAAAAAAAAAAAAAAGCTTAACATTTATTTATTTACTTTATTAAACATTTCTTTCAACGCGCGCATGCATAAAGCATACATCACGCATAGTTGAAATTAGAAAGTTGCAACCAGAAAACTATTTGATGTGTATTCGTGATATTTATAATGACGAGGAATTTGATTTAAATCATATCTAAATAAGACAGATTACATCGAGATGAAATACTACATTTAGTAAGGAATTATAAGCCGAGTAAAATAAAAACATCTGCCCTGAAGATAAGGATAGTGCTGACAGATCAACTTCCAGTTCATTGTGCACGCTGCTACGTCCCCCCCTCGCAGAGCAGCATGAAATTGATAAGAAGATTTCGGAATGGTTAGAGAAACAAAGAATATCCCTTTATCGATTTTTTTTTGACGGACATCAAAACATGCTTTCACTTTGTAGATCCTTTGGCAGCTACAGAATCGGAAATTCTTTTTGATATAATCGAAAGTTCAAGCTTACTTTTATAAAATTGCTCTAACAGTCTGCAAAAAATAATAAGTCGGATCCAATTCAAAGATTAAGGAACAATGCAATCTGCAACATTAACTGAAATAGATAATTAGATAATTTTAGTTAGCTTATACTGTCCATTATACATTAAACATGCATGCATAAATGCAAATTTCTGCACGCATGTAGCTTTGAGGTCTGGATTATAGATCATTCCGGATTATGGACGTCCAGATTAAAGACTTTTGACTGTAATCAAATTATCAGATGTATGAAAACATCTTTGTCTGATGATGATGATAATAAGTAAATATGAATAAACAACTTAAGCATTATTTATCAGAAGCTTAAATGATGATGTCAAAATGCTCAAAAATAAAACCAATCAACTAAATGATAAAATTAAACCTTAAAGAAAATCATAAAAAACGCATTTATCTTAACAAAACAATTTATACTTACATCATCAACAGCACATATGGTATTTCCAAGAACTAACATGCCTACAGCTGATGCTTTCAAGCTCGGTCGACTGCGAACATTATGCCCAGATGCTCCACATTTCACAACATGATAAACACCAGGTCCTGTAATAAATTTTGATACTGAAATGCAGCACAACTATATACATAAATAAATAAATAAATAAATAAATATATAAAGACATAATCTCCATGATATAGAATGAACCTCGAACTGCAGAAAATTTCTCTCTTTGAACGTCTTCCCCAGGCTTCTTTTTCACTCCTTTTTCTTTGAAAAATTCAGTCAGCATGGATTTGGGCTCCTAAAAATAAAACAGTAAAACATCATTCTGTCCAGAAATTCAACTGGCTATGTGTATAAATTAAAGTGTTTATATCCTGCTAAAAATATTTAGTGAAACTTTGGTACACTAATGTCTCAATTAACAGATAAAATAAACTGGAGCATACCTCTTCTTAAAAATGACTCTGAAGAATAGAAGGCATTTCTGCATAGTCTTCAAATAATCAATAATTACCACATCCCTAGATTTGTTCTACTCGATAAAATAAAGCAAACAACTGGATGTTATGACACTAGTCAGAAAACCTATGTGTCGCTGCTGCAATTTATGTGAAACATATATCACCTCTGAATGAATACTCATCAAGATTTATCTGTAGCAAGTTTTGTGTTTCACCTATGTTAAAAATATTAGAGGCTATACAATTGCCCATCAAAAAGGTATATTATTTCATTAATTCTTCTATGGCGTTAATATGGATAAAAAAAGGCCGCACATCAGCTTGGGTATCTCTTACTGATTGAGTGTCCACAGTGATATAGATTACAAACTAAGTAACTGCTATTCATCAATGATATCCTTTTAGCATTCATAATGATCCGGCCCACCAGCGGCTGAGCGGTAAAGTCGCTGAACACTGGTAGTTCGGTCCGCGAACGGGCTGGCTGCATGGGCGTTTTCATGGTTTTCCCCATGTGTAATGTGTATACGAGCCAGCTTCCCTTAGAAAGTCCTCCACGAAGGCATCCCTCCCCTTAGGCAGATAGCCCTCATGTGCTTTGCCATAGTTAAATACACACATCATAATGATCCAGTTGGCTTGATATTGTGTGGGAAGGAAGTAAAGGGTCTTTCTTAATCATGATTTGTAGTGGTATGGGCTTATGTTCTTTACTAAAGAAGAAATGAAACCTTGTGATAAATTTCATCTGTAGAATATATCAAGAAATTCAAGGATAACAATATTAATCTAAATGTGAATTCTAATTTCTCTGTCTTAAATCATATTCATAATATTTATAATAATTATGTTTGTATTATATGCATTTTAGGCTTTATCTGTGGATTTAGAGCCAGTTATAAGAGGAAAGTTATAAACAGTTCTGTAACTGCGCAAGAATTGAATGATGCTGAAAAAAATCATCATTAGGTATATATAATCATAATATTTTTTGCAAGGACATTCTCTATTTGCAAAATAAGAATTGTGTTCCTTCCAAAAGTTAGCTAAAATTTCTCTGTGTCCATTTTTAAAGAGGAATCCTTTCTAAGAGTAGGACTCGAACTTACAAATAGTAATTTTAAATATAATACAAAATTTCCTTATGTAATGCCAAAATATGTATGTACTAATTTAATTTTTGAGTACTGTTACATTAAATATTAAATCTTTGTCTAGAGGCTTTATTGCATAAGGTTTGCTTTAAATTTTAGGTTATCAATGAATAGCTATAAACGTTATCGATAGGAAATATAGCTAAAAAAGTTGTAAATGAATACATAGCATGTGTTAAGGTTAAACCAATTATATGTGAGCAACTGAGGGGCCATTTATCTAGTGAAAGAGTTAACTCAGACATTTAAAAGAAGATATATTAACTAAGTTAAAAGAAGATAATATTCCTCATTTATATGCTTTTTAGCAAAAATTGCAGCAGCTTTTCTTAGTAAATAAAACGAATTTATTCAGGTGAAAATATTAAATGGCATACATACATAAAGTTCTTAATTACAAATTTAAAAAAAAAATTCTACTTAAAGTAAAAATTTATTATTGAAAATGATGGAATAAATTTTTGGATAACTATTATAATTTGACATAATAAAAATTTGACTAAGTTTAGTGACAATTATAAAATTTAGAAAACCTCATTTAGATAAAACCATTAATAAGTTATTGCCTAAAAGCATGCATGCTTTGCGAGATTATTTTCATTTTAATATAACCACATATGACAAGGAACATGATGTTCTAACATATCATTAATGATCATGTAAGTAAATGATATTTTTATATACTATTACAAAATTTTAGAAGTCTTTGAATTTTTAAACTTTGTTCTCATTTTTTTCATTTGGAGCTGAAACCTATTAATCTCTTCACTCTGAGCATATCATATATGATGCACTTTTTTCAAAGACCCACCATATAAAAAGTGGTATGGTAACAAAATGTCATCAGTGGCTCAGTATATCACACTTGATATGCTAAAACAACACATTTTATTTGAAATTTTAAAAGAAAATAAATGTTGCTAGGGAAAAAAACTTATATTCATGAAGTGACTTAAAAATTAGGCTTGCTGTTCTGAGAATTATTTGCAAATTTATTCCATAAATGTAAAATCAGCAATGCTAGTCAATGTATTTAAGATGTTTCACTCAGTGAAAGTGCTTGTGATTCTTATACGTATGGTAATGGGTTATAATATGTATTTAACTTTTGAACTCTGGAGTTTTTAGCTTTGTTAACATATAGACATAATTTTAAAGTATAATCATTAACAGTAATATTGCATTCCATCTTATTTTTAGTTTTTACTTTAAATGGATCAATTAAGATTTCACACACATATATATATATATATTCAATTACTCTGTAAAAGGATCCAAATATTTTAATAAAAAGCAAATTTTATAAGAACTCCCTCCCATATCACATTTAACAATAAACAGTATTTAGGTGCAAGAGGTGCTTAAGTTCACAGCTCCAAAGTCACAGGCCCATAGGAGGATTTCATTCCCCCTATGCTAGATGTGAAAAGGTTTTGGAAGAGAAAATGGATCATAATTCAAAATTTTCAGCCACTAACTATTATTCACAGCATAAATAAATTCATATTTCAGAAATTTATAAATAGTAAACTGTGCTAATAAATTTTATCGCAGGTTATCTCAATAAAGATAAGTGCAAGAGGTGCTTAAGTTCACAGCTCCAAAGTCACAGGCCCATAGGAGGATTTCATTCCCCCTATGCTAAATGTGAAAAGGTTTTGGAAGAGAAAATGGATCATTATTCAAAATTTTCAGCCACTAACCATTATTCACAGCATAAATAAATTCATATTTCAGAAATTTATAAATAGCAAATTGTGCTAATAAATTTTATCGCAGGTTATCTCAATAAAGATAAGTTTAAAAAAATAGACAGAAAGACAAAGTAGTATCTGGAATACAACAGTCAAACAATCAATGAAGAAAAACAAAAAAGAAACAGTGAGAGAAAAATATACTAGTTTTACTTACTTCTACAGGAATCAGTAATGTCTTGCCAAGATGTTGATTATATTGCAAACACCATGCTTCTGTAAACCCATTTTGACAGTATTTTCTTACAGTTTCAGGGCTGAGACGAACCCAGACACCATCATCATTTCGAAGCTATTGGTACATCAGGTTTTTTTTTTTTAATTTTATAGAACTTAAAACCTTTTTTAAAAACTGAATTAAAATGTTTATAGAAATTAAAAATAATACAAAAACAACGCAAGTTTAAGCTGTTGTAGAAACTTTTCGGTGAATAATTTGCATGAAAAAAGATCTCTTAGATGAGCTTTTAGCAAAAAATAAATTAATCTATGTAATAAACTAAAAAACAATATTCTGAAAGAAAAATTATATCAATAATACAGTATTTTCTACTTAAACATATTTTTAGAGAATAATAGTAGGACATAATAAAATATACAAGGAAATATTTAAAATTTTAATATTTCAAATCATCTTTCATATACAGCGATTATGCTTTTAAAAAAGATTATATCAATGTTGACATTCAGATGTTAATGTAGTTTAATTAAGGAATTTGGAACAATTAAATTAGAGATTTTGAATTTTTAAATATTAAATTACTGATTCTAAAATGATTATGATTTGATTATACTATTCATAAATTTATTTATTGCATAAAAATAAAAAAGAAATGGAAATTTAACAAGGTTTTAAACTTGATTTGATATCCTGCAAGTGAATATACATTTTGAAAGAATATATTTCAAAACAAATATATGATGGTTATAAATCAATGATTCTTCTTTAAGAAAGTATTTATTTTAGATCTTTCAGATCAACTTAGATAAAAACACCTGTATATTACATAAATTTTATTGAACACATATAAGGTTATGAACAGAAAAAGGGTAACTTTAATGTGAATATCAGTAGTAATTATAAAATATCATTTGCAATAAAGAACAAAATGCAGTATTTCATTAACCCTCTAGGGGTTATGGACGTAAAATTCGATATAGAAGGGTGACTTTCTTATTCGTTACACATGAAAATTTCTGTCAACTTTTAATGTATTCAATTTCAGGCTGGATGTATACTAGAAGTAAAGGAATCAAGGTACAAAGTGAGAAAGTTGTTTTTTAATTATAGTCAAGAAAATACCGTTTATTCATGACATTTTGAAGGACTTTGAAATTTCAAGTCTAACCCGTTATGTTCAAAGGGTTAAAGTGTACAATAATGTCACTCAAAGTGTATGAATAAAAATAAAGGTTGTGAATATGTGGCACATACTATATCACTATTGAATTAAAAGAGTTCCTGCATATAACAAAAACTGCATATAGATAGTCAATCATGAAAAATTTGAGCATCTAGTGATAAAAGAATAAATTCAAGAACGGATATATAAAGACAAAGAAAAAAATGGTTCTCATTCTAATCAACAATGATATTACTGCAGAGATAAAAAGGACAGAAATTAAATTTGTGAAATAGCAAACATCAACTAGCAACATTTTGAGCCCAGCACCCTAATAAACAAAGCATTACAAATAGCTGGCATAAATTATAAATTAGCATTGAAGTTACACAGGATATCTAAAATATTGTGATAACGTTACATGCATACTTGGGAAAAAAGAAAGAAAAAAAAATGCAGGTAAAAATAATCTCAATTTACTGCTTCATTCAGATACATGCAATTTATAAATCTCATAACATCATTTCCAGATAAATGAAAGCAATAACTTCTAGAGATGATATCTTTCTCTGGTATTTTATACAAGTGTGATTCAAGTGAAGACCTTAATTATTTATTATAGGTCAAATAAGGAAACACAGAAAAATCTATCAAATATATATATACACTCATGTCCATAAATTAAGGATAATTCAGAGTCACACGAAAATCGAACTCTAAAATAAATATATCACCTGTAAAATCACTACATACATCTTCAAGAATCATATGCAAATTTCAGGAAGTAACCAGATGACACCGATGGTACGTCACAATGACGAGAGTGTAAGAGAGTGATATATAAGGAATACAGGCAAAGAAGTAAAATTGTTCGCAGGTGCTTTATAAGCATTTCAGTGCAAAAACTGAATAGTTATGACACAAAGGACGCATTTGGATGATTTTTTACGTGGTAGAATAATCGGCCGTCTGGAATAGGGGCGTATCCAACTGGAAAAATCAGATGAACTTGGAATTGCCCAGAGTGTCATCTCCAGGCTTTGGCAACAATTCCAAGATGATGGTAATGTGAGTAGACGTTACAGCACAGGTCGCCCCAGAGTTACAACGCCGAATGAGGACTGGTATTTGGCAGTAACTGCCAAAAGAAACAGGTGGAGCACAGCCTCAGACCTGTCTCATCAGCTCTCTTCAGCCACTGGTACGACAATTTCAAGGCAGACCGTGTACAGAAGCTTAGGGCAGATTGGTCTATATGCTCGTAACCTGTCAGATGCGTTCCACTTTCTGCAACTCACTGTCGTCTGCGGTTAGCTGGGAGTAGAGAGCATGCATTGTGGACATCGCAACAGTGGACTTGTGTGATGTTTCCCGACGAGTCCAGATTTAGCTTGCAGTCTGATTCTCGCCGGACTTTCATATGGAGAGCTCCAGGTACCCGTTACCACAAAGAAAACATCGTTGAACGACACCGTTACGGTGGTGCAGGAGTCCTCATTTGGGCTGGAATTATTCTGGGTTCCAGAACTGACCTGCATGTTCAAATTGGAACCATGACAAGCCAAATCTATCGGGACGTCACTCTGGAACAACATATACGTTTGTTTCGGGGCGCCATGGGCGCACAATTTATGTTTATGGATGACAATGCCCGTCCTCACCGTGCAAACATCGTAAGCGAATGCCTTCAATCGGAGGATATCACCCGTATGGACTGCCCAGCATTCTCACCGGACTTGAACCCAGTACAGAAGTATGGGACATGCTTGGCCGACGAGTTGCAGCCCATCAACCCCCTCCTACGTGTTTACCGGAACTTCGGAGAGCATTGCTTTTTGAGTGGTGTAATATCCCCCAAGATCAGATTGATAATTTGATACTCAGCATGCCTAGGCGTTGTACAGACTGTTTTGCACCGTTTGAAGCATACAATATATTAACAATCATACCAACCATGTAATATTGATTTTTTGTAAATAGGTGTTTTTTTTGTAATTTGCTCCAGAGAGAAAAAATCGCTAATTTTTTTAATAATATCAAACATATAGCATCTTTTTTTGCTCTTTACCTTTTTTTTTAATAAATAAGCTTTACAAATAACTCAAATTTGTTTTGCTTCTAACTCTTCCTTTGCCTGATTTTGCATTATCCTTAATTTATGGACATGAGTGTATATAATTTTCTGCCATAGTTCTCATGATGTACAATGCATGTATTCCAGCATTCCATAAATGTATGGATATTCAATGTGAAGAATTCTTTTGGTTGTGACTATAACTATTCATGCACCATTGTTTTTATCTGCTTGGAAATGATTGCCCCCCACTATCTCTCTCAGCCATCAGAATGCAAGAAATTCACTGGGAGTGATGTCTAGAGAATTAGATGGATGTGTGAGACATTCAGATTTCATCTTTTGGATTGTGGGAATCATTGAACAAGGATGGCAGTAACAATACACCTGAAATTAAAAGCCTATCATTTATTGCACTGGATTGAAAGATAAAGATGATTTCAGAGAAAACCTTTAATAATAATTAAAAAAAAAAAAAAAAAAAAAAAAAAAAATGATGATTTTATTTCCTTTTTCATGCAACATTCCAAAATTATGAAATTTGCAACCTTGAAAGCAGGCATAACTTTTACTATGACTCTGGTTTTCAAATTTCCTACAATGCTCACACACTTTCTGCAGTTCCTACAATGCATATGAATTACAATACCCTACTTTCATTCAGCAAGAAATTAGTTTTATACCTTCACTAGTCAAAAAGTGGGTAACTAATTCCTGCTCTAATGCAATGCATGTCAACAATGGATAAGCAATATCTGCACTAATTTCGATTACTTCTTTACTAATGCAGCATCATACAGTAAACTAGTGGTAATATTTTTAGCCACAAGGATAACTTCTGGCAACTTATAATTCAACCATACAGCCTTTCGAATTTTATTGCAATTTTAAAGTTTTTTAAGGTTTTTCATTTGAATCATCAATAAAGATCAAGTGACTTGAAATTCACTGACTTTTTCCTTTTATTGCCATATGTAAACAAATGTGTATCAGAAACCTTTACAACATACAAAAGTTCACTGCATGAATTCAGTTAGCTTTTGACAATATTCCAAGTCAGATAGACAATAATCCAAGAATGCAAAACTTCTCTCATAAAGGTGAATGTTAGCAATTTAACTACTTGTTATGAAGTATACCATGTGGGGAACAGCATGAGACATTCAAGGCTCTGTATGTACTCTCAAATACTGTCTCTATAAACACCCACTTATAATACACTGGATAAAGCAAAATGATATGTAATACTTCCACTGTATGTATTGTGTTTTGTTGTCTAATATGTACATGTCTGTTATTAACATCATAGTCAAAAAAGCTCTGTTTGCTCACCACTTAGGAGATCTTTTGCATTTCAATTAAAATTACCAACAAGCACAAATGAGTTTTCTGGAAGTTCATTACTTTTGCCCATTTGCTTCTATTTATTCGGTATCTGTGTGGTTTTTCTCATATACCTGATACTGTAAGCATCTGTGTGAGTCTAACTGTGATATACTTCTGTATTTATATTTCCTTCTCTCCTGATCTACACTGGAGGCCCATGACTAATTATAAACTTTTTTCACTTTTTTTCGGGGGGGGGGTTATAGAAATTATGTCATGAGACTTTAAAATCTCACAAATCTTGAATGAAATGGTGTATTATAATGATTCCAGTGACATTTGGTTTATTCTACTATGCAACTTTGCCCCACTTTTTCTGGGACACCTTGTTTTAATACAGTAATGCCTAGCTAATGGAATCTTTAAGTCAAAATAAATGGACTATCTATAGCCCTTTTCAGGCTTAACAAAAACTATATCTTATTTCATTAATTCAGCATCATGCACACAAGCATGCACTATAAACTACTTTTTAACAGAGTAAACAAAAGTATCGTTGTTATTATTTTGAATGATAATTTTTTAAATACCAAATAGAAGTTTTAAGCATTTATTTTGCCTCATACACATTTCAACCATACATATATTATTTCACAAATACATATATTACAACAATACATATATTATTTCTCTTAACAAATATGACACAATGATGGACTGTTACATATAAATTAAAATCAAAATATAATTCTATGTACTTAAGTATTATCCCATCGAACATGAAACTGTAACCAAACAGCCCAATTTAGTGCCAATTATGTACACTGGTTTCCAAAAATCAAGGAAAAATCATATAAACAGTGATAAGTCATTCAAAAATAAGTAGGAACCTGTAGAAAACTTGAATATGTTATCAAATAAGAATTGCTGAGTACTATACTATGCAAATTAGTGGAATTACAACCGAAATAGGTCATCTGTGATTAGCATAAAATAGCATGTTTCACAGCAAGCCTGCAAATTTCACTGTGATGCTGAGATAAGAAAGCTGGGATGGCCAATTTATAACAACGACCTCTAGGCATCATTTGCCTGAAGAAATGTGATGGAGAGCTAATGGGAGATTAGAGGCAGAACAAAGTCAGACAGAAGTCGCCAGATGGCTACATGTGAGTTGTTCTGTGGTTCACAGACTTTGGCAGCAATTTTGAATCACAAATTCAGCATCCAGGAGGTTTAGCCAAGAACACCCAACCACTATGACCAGCACTGACGACTGATATTTTTTGTTATGTGTACGAAAGAATAGAACCTCAGCTCTGACCCAACTCAGATCCTCCCTTGCTGCAGCCACTTGGAAGGTTGGTGTCAACCTCAACTTTGCATAGAAGGCTTCACAAAGGAGGTCTGTAAGCGAGGTAACCAGCCTTTCGCATGCCACTCATGTCATCTCCTAGAAGGGAATGTTTGAGGTGGGCACATCAACATGTCCACTGGACAGCTGATAGATGGAGGGGTGCTCTCTTTACAGATGAGTCTGGGTTTAACCTCCAAAGTGATAGTAAGCATTATTTGATTTGGAGGGTACTTAGAACCCTTTATCATCCATTAACCTTTTGAAGACGGGATGGCCATTATAGTGGCCATAAAGTTCTCTCTGTGAAAAGACAGGGTTGTCCACTTTAGTGGCCATGTGTTTTTTTTCCATTTTCCAGGCTGAAAAGTGGCGTGAAATGTCGAATTTGACGTCCCTGGGGTTTTAACCATTTATCTCTTTCAAAGGTCTTCCTTTTGCGACATAGATGCACCCCTCCGAGAATCCATTAAACTACACACAAGAATCTTTGTTGCAAATAGGAGGTGATTTCTTAAAGGGGGGAAATCATTCGGTTCAAGATTCCCTGTCCTTTGGTAGCTTTTACTGCTACCAAAGCCCCGGCCTCAAAAGGTTAAACATTGATGAGAGAGATGCATACAGAGAAGGCAGTGTCTGTATTTGGGGTGATATCTCTTTGGGTGGATGCACAAACCTCTATGTGTTTCCATGTGGAACCATGAATGCTCTGGTCTATAGAGATGATATCCTTGATGTTTATGTGTGACGTCGATGCTAAACTGCACAAGGCTTGCATCACGGATGATTACTTTCTGTAGCAAACAATTCGGCGCATGGAGTGGCCAGCTTGATCACCGGATCTGAATCCTATTGAGCACGCTTGGGATGCTTTGGGAAGACATATAGCTGCTCTCAATCTTCCTCTTCAGACCTTTTCTAGGCTTGCAAATGCTTTTCAAGAGCCTATGGACACAGAGGACTTCTTATGGAACTGATAGACTGCATAACTGACAGCATCGCACATCGCTGTATGTGTTGTATTGTTTCTATGGGAGATCATACCCCATACAGAAGGTAACTTTCTTATACCAAACTGACACATCCGAGTTGTTCATTTTATACATATGCTAATTTCTATAACATTAATTGTCTGGTAAGTCTTTCACATTATCTTATACCTTACTACGTGTTATATACTGTGGGTCAGTTTCATTAAATTCTACATGTAACTTTTTGAGTAATCGTCATTTTTGTGATTTTTCCTTAATTAATTATAACCAGTGTATACATGTGATGTAACAATATTCATACCATGTTCGCCTTCATCTGATTTAACCACAATTAATTCTCAATAAGCCACCTTTTGTTTTTGTGAATACAGATATAGATTAATTGTTACTGCTATATTTAATTATTAAAAAAATTACTAAAATCTGGTATCTGCTTTCTACAGAATAGTATACAGTGAATTATTTTCAAAATTATGAGATCCGGTCATTTTAAAAAAATAATAATATGAACACAATACAATCTGCTGAATATAATCGACAAACCAGTCACACACTGAAACAGTTACTGGCAGAAAATTTGTACTTATAGCATTCTGAACAGGGCTTCAGTGAAATCGGAATGTCTGTCACAATATATTCATTTCCAAAATAGTAGAAATAAATGAAAACCTTTTCACAAAGCACAAAAATTAAGTGGGTCAAATACTGGTTATTCTTTATCAAATAGAGGCCTCGGTTCCTCCAAAATCAAATAGAAAAAAATGGCACAATTTTGGGCAGATCTCTGCCAATTTTTATGCTTGACAGGATAACACATACTGTTTTTTTTTCTGAATTTACTCCTATTCTTGCATAACTTGACAGTGTGTTATTTTCGCGAAGAATTTACCCAAAATCCAAAACTCATACATAAGATGAAATAGAGAAACTCCTCCTTAATGCTCAAGCATGTTGCCATGAAGGCAAAAAAAAATGTTGCCAAGCAGGTAAGCAGGTGAATTGTTTTCCAATCAAATCACTGTACAGCAAAATGGCAGATGCCAATTTTAACTCTGCTAACGCTATTTAAAGGTAACACATTTTTTTCACATTCATTCATTGCCTTGCATACAGTCTGTGGTATCTGTGCCATTTTAATTTTTGTCTGAAAGATGAGTGGGAAGAGAAATTCTTATACAGTAGATTTCAAACTACAGGTGATTGCGTTGGATGGAAATTCCAACAACAACATGGCTGCTCAGCATTTCTTCATAAATGAAAAACAAGCTCAGGAGTAGAGAAAGCAGGGTGCAAATTTTGACATCATCAGATTTTTTTATTTTGGTGACAACGCACCAAATCACCCATACAAACATTTTACAGAATAAAACAACTCATTTCCATAAAAAGAATACCTTATTTCATTTAAAATTAACGTTTCATAAATGTAACTTATACAAACTATCAGTTCATACACAGAAATATATGGTTCAATACCTATTTCTGAAAACACAGTTTTGTAGTGTTAGTGAAATAGCAATAAATTTAAAATTCATTCATACTTATAAAATGGAATATCCCCACCAAGTAATAATAATAATTCACATGGTAACAAATAATCCATTTTTACAGTAAAACCGAATAAGAATGCAAGTTTTAAAAGGTTTATTAATTAACAAACTTTTTAAAACCTTTAGCAAAAAAAAAAAAAAAAAAAAAGATATTTAAAGCACACTGCTTAAACTTTATCAACTGGAAAATGAATATTATATTTTTATATTTAGATGCAGCACATTTCCCTCTAAAAAACTAAAAATTTAAATATTTTATTTTATTTGCACATTTTGAATGCATTACCCGATCACTGAGGAATTACCCAATTAAGCAACATGAAGGTAAACCTTAAGAAGATATGTTGAATCTTTCTCCCTTATCTACCAACCCTTCCTACCATGACTTTTTTTATGAAGGACATTTAATTCAGACTACCAAAATTTCAAATATTTGGGTTTTAGAAAATTTTCCTGGAGATCACATATGAAGAATACAATACGTTGAGCATTGAGGAAGCTCTCTCTTAAAGGTTTTATCAAGTTCCAAGTAGGGTTGCTCAATACTCACATCACTTTTAAGACCTATATTTTATCTATTTTGACATACCGTGAACCACTAATCACTTCCTTTAAAGAAATTCTCAATAGTTGGGAAACCTTTGAGAATCAGGGATTGCATCTAATTACTAGTGCAGAAAAAATAACTAATATTGCGTGCATGCAGCTATGTAAAAATAACAGACCTATTAGTGTGATATCTGAGAAAGTTCTGTACTTCTTGGAGAGAAATTTATATGAACACAGGGATTCCTGTCCCTTTGGGATCAGGTTTCCTTTGGGCCTGAGCAGTATCTAAAGACACAAAGTGGTTTTGTGAGGAGGTTCCTAAGGTGATTTCAAGTTTGAGCCTTAACTTTGAGATTTAACATTTCTTACTAGCTTGTAACCCTGCTGAAAACAAGAGTTTCTCCACCTGCCTCAGACTTGAACAAGAAGTGTTTAAAACCAACAAAAATGAAAACATGCTCAAAGCTCTGACAAATGAAACTATAAATTCTTACTACTCAGAAGAAAAATGGTTGTGAGTGTGTACCAATAGTTCCAGAGTGGGTGATTTCATTAATGCCAGTGCAGGTGTTCATTGTAAGTTATTTTCTTTATACACACCCACTGGCCTATATGCAACTGCTCTTGATTGTGAAAATGGAGCAACTACAACTACATACCCGTCTGAGCATTTTTCAAAAGTGATCTTCTAATTTGATTCCAGAACTAACCTTTAACCTTACAAACTTTAACATTTAACCGCTCTTCAACTGTTGATTAACATTTCAATCTTCTTAACTAGTTCTCAAATATTAAAGAGGTTATACAATGGATTTCAGCCCAGTATGGAGTTCAGGTAATGAGGCCGCTGATTTCTTGGCTAAGAAGGGAGCTTCTGTCCTTTATACATCACAATCTGATCTTCCCTACAACTCCGTTAAGTCAGGATTAGTTAGGAGAGCACACAGAACATGCAAAGTTCCTTTTCCCAAGCACGTGCAAACAGAATTAGAAGGTTTAGAAAGATTCTTGAAGTACCCAAATGGCATAGAAAGAAATCCGTCGCATTGTTTCATCATACATCTGGCCATGATTTCTTTCATAAGCACCTCCAACTCAATATCACTCCTGACTCTCTTTGTCCATTATGCAAACATAGACTTGCCACATCTTCACCAATGCCCTACCCTTCCTCATATTTTGAATTAGAAACTGTTACTCTGGGCGAGGAACACTGAATTTATAAATATACTGATGTCAATTTTCTCGCCTTGTATTTTATTTAATGTTCAGTTTTGTATTTTATTTAATGTTCAGTTATCTTGTAATGTGCCATTAGAAAAAAAAAAAAAATTTTTTAATGCATCAGCTTATTTAGTTATTTTTACTACATTTCTTATTCTCAAAAAAGGAATGTAATGAAGATAGTTTTTAAAAAGTAATGATACAAGAATATCTGTTAAAGATGCAAATGAAATTCTCAAAGATTTTACCTCTTCCATAAAACTAATGGTGTCATTCACCCGCACAGTTCCTATCTGTTCACCTTGCAGAGATGGGTGGCTTCGTATTCTCAAGCCAGCACTAAATTTACCAGCAAATTTTCGTACCTAAATGGAAAACAAATATATAAACATAACTTACATATCCATATAATATATAAAACATATACATATATCTTATATAAACATAATTTACATATCCCTAATTTACAGTCATCTGCTATATTATATATTATCTCAAATTCAGCTTAGGAAACAAATAGTTATAGCAACAAATATAAAATTAGAAATAAAAAATATAACTTATGAAACTAGAATTAAAATATCTTTGTAAAAATATAATTAATAAAGATGAATGTTTTAAGTTTTATATATGAAAGTAAATTTTAGTGAAATTCAGCACAGGCAAAACACAATATCTACAATACAAAGTCCAAAATCCAGACATCCAATATCCAGAATGATCTAATATCCAGACCTCACACCACAGGCATTTTTTTTTAAATAAAATTTTGAAATGGAAAATACAATACTCCAGGAAAGGCAGATGTGTTGCAAAAGTGAGTATTTTTCTCATTAAGCAAGAAGCATGCAGGTGTTTGAAGACTTCGAACACCTGCTGGCTAGGGAATTTTATCATGGATAATAACAAGATATTGATTGATATTAGCTGCAACCACATTTTCAGTCTTGAGTAAATGGGTATGAAGGGGTTAATGCTTTTTAGATTTTGGACACTACAGATTGGGAGTTTCTCCAATTAATGGAATTGTGAAGAACTGATAATAAATGAAGATGATATAACATAAATTTCCCATTGAGATGACAATGCCCAAATTAGTAATCAACTAATGGATGGCAAAATCTGCAGTATTGTTTTAAATCCAGTGAAGTAACAAATACATTTCTGGGAATGAAAAAATATTGATTGACAATTTAGTGGAAATTGTTGACCCATCAATTGCAGAACTTGAACAATGGAACTTTTTTAAAAAAAGAAAGAAAGAAAGAAAGAAAGACAACACAGAAAAGCTTACACAATTTCTATTAAAAGAAATATTTAATAAAAACTAACAAATATTGAGCTTTTTTTGTAAATTTTGGTTCCCTTAAAGTTATAAAAACTTCATTATTCTATAAACAACCATTTAATACTTTTATAATTTCTACATGTTATCTTAACAGCTGTAAACTAATGATTTAAAATCTGGAAATTTCTAAAATCTGGAATTGCTGAATCCCAAAGAGTCCAGATCTCAGACTTTGAACTGTACTTGCTTTTATTCCTGCCCCGTAAGTAACACTAGGAATGTTAAAATAATGTTGTATAAACTAAATTGCACTGGATTTCTATCAATGCAGATTTCAGGTTTAAAGAAAGTTCATCAATTTCACTTCTTTGTCTGTAGATTAAAAGAGTCTGAAATTAACAACATCTATGATTGAAATTATAAATGCAGACTTGATCTGCATACAAACTTACATTTAAGAAATCAGAGGATACTAAGTTGGTGTTGGTGTATTTAATTATGGCAAAGCACACTAGGGCTATCTACCTAAGGGGAGGGATGCCTTCGTGGAGGACTTTCTAAGGAAAACTGGCTCGTATACATGTTACACATGGGGAAAACCACGAAAACACCCATGCAGCCAGCCCGTTCGCGGGATTCGAACCTCGGACTGAACTACTAGTAGAGGATACTAAGAAACAGAAAACTGAAATAACTATGCAACTGACAATTAAAAAAAGGTGGCATTTTTATTCATGCTATTAATACATATATGTATCCAAACATTAAATACATGACATTAGAAATGTCTTTCTTGACCTAAACTCATGTTGTAAGCGCTTATAAAAAAATCATCTCTTAAGTATGAGGTAAATTATAATAAGCAAATATATTATTAAAAACGTTATGCAACTTATTAATGGAATAAAGATAAAAGTTTTACAAAATTTATGAATTAGTTATACAAGGGTTGTTCAAAAAGTAGGTTCTGTAACCTTATAAATGGAGACAGATGTGGACAAAGATACATATTTAATAACGATTTACAAATATTACACTACTTTTTGACATATCCATGCAGCATTATTAAGGCATTTATTGTATCAAGACACAAAGTTTTGAATGCAAGCATAATAGAAGGTGGCCAGCTGTGTGGCTAGCCAGGATGTTACAGCACCTTTATTTCATCATTGTTATTTAAATGCTTGTCCCTCAAGAATCCCTTCAAATGCAAGAATATGTGAAAGTCATTTGGTGTCAAGTCAGGACTATACAATGGATAAATCATTAATAAAATAACACTAAAGCAAGCTGCATTTCAACTTGTACTATACAACTTTCCTCTGTTGAATTTTCTTATTTTCATACTTACATTCACTTTTTTTAATGGTACGTATACAAAGAATGCAAATCTTTATGCATACATTATAAGCTCTTCATCATATTTCACAATTATACAGAAAAAAAAAAAAAAAAAGGCTTTTACTCATTTAATCTATTTAGTAAGAGCTCCATCAAATGAAATTAAAATTGCACTATTTCATGCAGGGAAAAAGAGATTGGATTATTTAAAAATGGCAAAGTTAATAACAGTTTTCATAAATATGCCTTTCAAAAAACAAAAACAAAAACAAAAAAAAAAAAACTCTCAAGGAAAACTAAATTATCATGCCTCACAACAAGAATCATCAAAAATACTTATGTAGTTAACTTGTTTAGTTAGCTTAAATCATGAATTGATTTCAAGACAGATTTGCTAAGATGTTGAATACAACTTCATTTGTGCAGTTAACAAAATTCTGGAGAAAGAATTCTGGCAAATTATAAAGCCATCGCATGCAATTTTTTACATCAAGTCTATGATGGAAGTTTTTCCAATCTTTCGCAAAGCAAGAGAGTATAAGAATTAAATTTAATCTTATAAGAATTAAATTTAATCTTCCATTCTGAAATTAAATATAAAATCTATTTGGAACAAAAGCGATGTCTTAAGTTTATAAGCATTATGCATATTTAATTAGTGTTATGAAAGGAAATAGCCTATATGAAAGCCTGACAGCATAGAAAGCACAATTATTTTGTTTTATTTCATATTTTCTTATTTGCTTCACATAAAAATTACATACTTTTATTTTCTAAAATACATTAAAAACCTACTCGATTAGGCTGATGTATGGTTTTTGGAGTTACTTGCTTTGTGGGGATAAGAAGACCTTGTGGTGGCTCTTTAACTTCCACTGACTTCTGCTGTGAACCGCCTGAAAGAAAAAAAAAAAAAAAAATTAGTAAACATTTTCTGATAACTCAGTTTAACATCAATTTTTATATTAAAATTTTTAATATCAAATATAAAAAAATTGGTTTTCATACCCAGTTTAATGCAGTGCATTCTAAAAATATACTGATGCAATTTTTAATATAATACATTAAAACACTAAAATATACCATGCTGAATATTTGAAATTACAAATACTTTTTAAAAAAGTCAAATGGAAAGAGAAACCTGCCAATATAAAATTTAAAATTAGGCAAAAAAGCAGCCTGAGACTGGCACATATTTTGAATAAAACTCTATCAAAGAGAGATAGCACTTTTTTTTATCGCACAAACACAAAAATATTTTTTCAAAAATGGGAGAAACACAATCATTTTATATTGAAAGCAATGAGTGAAGTGAAGCAAAGGATTCTTTCTACTGCTTTTAGAATTCTAATATCCTAATTTTTCATGTTTTATCATCACTTACTTCAACAGATGGCACTACATATATTTTCACTTTGCCTTGTCCATTGCTTTCAATATAAAATGATTGTATTCATTCTTCGCATTGCTACGGTTACCAGAAGAAGTGAGTTGCAAAAGATTTTTTTTTTTTTTTTTTTTCAAATGCTTGTTTATTTACAGTGCCAAATTTAAAGGACCATGTAGAATTCTCTGCATGAAAAAACTTCAAACCACTCCTTTACATCAAGCCAGGCAGCATGGTGGAGAGATTTAAGTGCACAAATACTGGACCAACACTCTCTATTAGTATACTAGAGACAGCAAGACTGCAACAAAAAAACTGTCATTATTCCACGATACAGAAGTGCCAGTCATGAAAGCACTGGATTTTCTAACTGAAATAATTTTGGTTCGCAATCTTCATTTGCTGTGCGATCTGCTCTTTGGATGATCACTGGTCATGCTTTCTTCAAATACTTGGAGGATCTGCAGGTGCATTTAAATGTTCAATGGCTTTGCTAGGAAAAGGATCAACACAGCAACCAAGAGAATGAAGAGGAGATATAATGCTAAGTCCATGGAGAGGGAGTTCGAAGAAATAGATCAAGTCTGGTTGTGGAATCCCAAGAGATACCAAGGGATCTCAACAAAGTTTTGTCATTTTGGCGACACACTGCGTTTCTGTGGCAACCCTAAAGAATTTGTCTGTCACGAGGATCACATGCCCAGATGCATCATTACGTCTATGTCTGCTTTTCTGTTTGATAGTTAGTTGCATTTAAGATTTTGTAGAATAAGAAATGGCGTGTAAAATAAATGTTGGTGTTTTTAAAAAGTTTCGGCTCAGATTTTCGAACCTATGATTTACTTGTTAAGCAACAAATTTGGTGAGCCAACCAGAATTGATGTCACAGGGTGACATTATCGATTTCGACACTTGATAATTTACGAAAATAAGAGAAGTTCCTAGGTGCAAACATGGATGATTTAGAAACACTAAAACAGAAGCGGAAAGCAATTAGGAGTGTATTTACGAAAACAGCTAATAAGTTGGATGAACTGATACGATCAGAATCTCCGGATTTGGATGATTTAGAAATTTATTTAGATCAAATTTCAGAGAAGTATAAAACTTTACGAAATACGGATGACTCTTTTTTGGAACTTCTACAGAAAAAAGGCTGTACTGAAGAAGAATACGAAAGAGAATTTAGTGCAGCTCAAGAATATTACGATAAATTATCTACGTTGAAAGTAAAAGCCAACAGGAAAAAGGATAAGTGTTCACAGCCTTCTAACTGGTTCAACAAACAGCGGTTCTTCATCAGGAATAGTTACGGCTGCAAAACAGAAACTACCAGAGATCGAACTGGTGAAGTTCGATGGAGACTCCTGAAAAGGGTTGACGTTTTGGACGAGGTTTAGTAAAATACATGAAGATACTCGCATCGACAAGAGAGATAAGTTTCATTATCTACTACAATCTACGAAACCTGAGACAGCTCCAAGAGCAATAGTGGAGAGTTTTCCTGCTACGGAAGAAAATTACGAAAAAGCCGTGGAGTATCTCAAAGAATGATTTGGAAATGAAAATGTTTTAATTCAAATTTATGTTAGAGAGCTATTAAAACTGGTAATCAATGACAAACAAAAGATAGAGTTATTAACTCTTTATGACAAGTTGCAAACTCAACTACGTGCATTGGAATCACTCGGTTTAACTAAAGATAAATTTGCAGTTGCTTTATTTCCTTTAGTGGAATCAGCACTTCCTGCTGATTTAATACAAATTTGAGAAAGACAACGAGGTATGTCGCCTGAAACAACAGGTAAGAGTGATTTGGAGTCATTAATTGATTTTCTAAAAAGGGAAGTAGAAACTGAATTTAGAGTTAAAATTACCCGTGATGTTTTGGGTTCTGATAAAGTAAGTAATAAGAAAAATAAGTTTTTTGACCAAAACCTGTTGTTCCAACTGCATGTGATCTAATTAATGCAAATAGTAGTAATAGTAGTAAGTGTAATGAAAATTTTTAAAAGTATAAAAAGTCTGATACTTGTATTTTTTATGAAAAATCCCATTTGTCTGAAAGTTGTTAAGATGCATTTTTAATGAGTTTAGAATGTAAGAAAGATATCATTAAGAAAAAGAATGTTTGTTTTGTGTGCCTTAAGAAAAACCATAGAGCAAATCAGTGCACAGCTAAACATAGGTGTACCTTATGTAGAAATCGACATTTTGCGATTATGTGTCCTGATTTGCCTTCTAACAAAACAAAAAGTGTCACAAAGTTAGCGAATGACAAAAACAAAACAGGCATTCTTAATAACTATGTTAAGGTATCAGATGTATATCTTCAAACTTTAATTGTAAAAATTCAGAATGGTTCTAAAGAAATGTTTGTATGAGCAATTTATGATAGTGGTTCTATGAAATCATATTTATGTAATGATGTTACTCAAGGGTTAAATTGTAAGTGTATTGGTGAATCAAAAATTAAGCAATTTCTTTTTGGTGGAGTTGAGACTTCAGAAAATGTATATAAAAACTATGTTATTGAAGTAAGCAATATATATAGTAAATATAAGTGTAAATTAGAGGTACTTGGACAAAACAAAATTTGTTCTGAAATTAAGCAACTCCCATCTGGTTCGTGGTTACACGAACTTAAGTCACATGGTATCAAATTAAGTGATTTAGAAAATGGTACATGTAAGGTAGATAAAGAGATAAAATTACTAATTGGTGCAGATTTTGCTGGTAAGTTGCTAACTGGAAAAATTGTTCCCCTTACGTGCGGCGTCAGCACGGTGCATACGCAGTTAGGCTGGACTGTTATGGGTAAATTTATTGACACTGAACCAACTATGATAATACTGCATCCCTCCTAATTTCTTCTCTGTTAGTGAAGGGTCAATGTATAAGTGATCTCTGGAAGTTAGATGTTTTGGGTATTAGTGAACCTTCCGTAAGTAAAACCAAAACTCATTTACAGGAGGATACGCAAAAATATTTTGAAGACACTCTTACGGTAAATTCAGAGGGAAGGTATGAAGTAGCATTACCTTGGGTGTCGGATAGCTCGCTTTTACCCGAAAACAAAGTGATAGCAGAAAAATCTCTTGTAAGTACTAAAAGAAAATAAATGACTACGGGAAATTTTGACGCTTACGGAGACGTTTTCCAGAACTGGTTAGCACTCGGGATAATTGAAAAAGTACGGGATAAGAATAAATATAAGGGTGTACATTATTTACCTCATAGAGCAGTTGTTAAAGAAAATTATAGCACGAGTATAAGACCAGTGTTTAACGCACTGGACCAAATTTAATTGAAATTATACCTTCGATTCTTAATCGGTTTCGCAAGAATTACGTTGGTGTCACTTCAGATATAGAAAAAGCGTTCTTGCAAATATCTATAAGAGAAAAAGATCGAGACTTTTTTAGATTTATGTGGTTTAGTAGGGATAATCAAGAACAAGTTGAACTGTATCGGCATGGAAGGGTAATTTTTGGTATTACGTGTAGTCCGTATTTATTGGCCGCTACAATACAATATCATTTGAGTGTAGTTCCCGAAAGCTTAAGTCATACAACGGAGATATTGAAAACATCCTTTTACGTAGATAACTGTGTGGCTAGTATGAATTCAGAAATAGAAATGAGAAAGTTTGTAAATGAATCACAAATAATTATGGCTTCGGGTCATTTTAATTTAAGATTCTGGAAATCCAATACAAGAAGTGTTGTGCCAGAGGAAGATTCCTCCGCGGAAGGAGATGTGTCTGTTTCGGGCCTAGTATAGCATACAGTTACAGATACCTTATGGTGCAAAATAAGTCAAGATATAAAATTGGATGACCCAGTTACTAAAAGACTAGTTTTAGCAGTAGCTCATCAGGTGTTTGACGTTATAGGGTATACGGCTCCTGTAATGTTGATTCCAAAACTAATTTTACAGGAAACTTGGAATTAAAGGCTTAAATGGGACGATGTTCTTCCCAATGAATTAACCAAAAAATTTAGGTTTTGGCGTAAAAAGTTGTACTTGCTATCCAGTATCCAAATACCTAGATGGATAGGTCTCAGATCTATTAATGAAGCTGTGAGTATACATCTCTTTTGTGACAGTAGTAAAAGTGTGTATGTTGATTGCATCTTTTTAAGAGTACAGAGTGGCAAAAAGGTGAAGGTTAGTTTGATACATGCAAGATCGAGAGTAGCGCCTTTAAAACCTATTATGATTCCTTGATTAGAACTTCTTGCTTGTAATATTGGTTCTAGGTTATTGTCTTCAGTTATTAATGATATTGGCCTACATGTAGTTCGTATTCTTTGTTGGACTGAATCCTCGACAGCTTTAAGTTGGATACGCAACGTTGGGGAGCATTCGTTTTTAATCGTGTACAAGAAATCAGGTCGTTGACCTCCTCCACTGTATGGCGACATGTCCCTGGTAGTCTCAATCCTGCTGACCTACTTTCTAGAGGTTGTTATGCAGATCAATTAATAGAATGAAAATGGTGGAAGGGACCTGATTGGTTACGGGAAGATGAGGCAAATTGGCCTAAATCTAATGATGAACCAGATGAGGATTTGGTTAATTCACAAATATGTAAGACAGTTATTGTTACGTTGGTAAAGAATGATAATTGTATTGGATGGTACTATAAGTATTTCTCATCATTTAAGAAAATTTTATCATGGATATTCAGATTTTATAATAACGTACGCAAGAATAATAATAACAACCATTCTAAGGACTTGAATGTATCTGAAATAGAAAGGGGAGAAATAGCTCTAATATTATTAATACAAAAAGAGTCGTTTAATGGTGAAACAGATGATAAGCTAAGACGACTCAGACCATTTGTCGATAGTCAGGGTCTAATAAGAGCTAAGTCTAATGTTGCTTATTGTGACGACTCTAACAGCTTTAAGTTCCCCATCATATTACTTTCTGAGCATCCAGTAGTCAAATTATTGATATTAAATGCACACAAAGATTTGTTACATGCAGGTACTACATTATTGATGTCGCATTTAAGAGAAAGATACTGGATCTTAAAATCACGTAAAACTATAAGGAACTGTATAAGAAAATGTGTAACATGTCAGAGATTCAAGGCTAAAAGAATAGAGACAGTCCCAGGCGTTTTACCAAATGATAGGGTTCGTGATTCAGCCATTTTTAAAATCGTAGGATGTGATCTTGCAGGACCCTTGCATTTAAAGGATGGACGAAAATCGTATATTGTGCTCTTCACCTGTGCGGTTTATCGTGCTATCCATATGGAACTGGTTACCTCATTAACAACTGAATCATTTTTTCAAGCTTTAAAGCATTTTATCACACATCGTGGATGCCCTACCACCATATATTCCGATAATGGGACAAATTTTGTGGGTGCAGAGAGAGTTCTGCAAACCATTGACTGGGACTGCCTCTGCTCTAGGGCTGCTGAAAAGAGAATACAATGGAAATTTAATCCTCCATCCGCCGCTTGGAGGGGTGGATGGTGGGAGTGTTTAATACAAATTGTAAAACAAATATTAAGAAAAATTTTAGGTCGTGCTTCTCTTGGTTATGAAGAGTTACTCAACGTCTTGTGTGATTGTGAAAGAATTGTCAACTCAAGACCAATTACGTATGTATCTGACGATATTGAAGATCCCTTGCCTTTAACTCCAGAAAAATTTCGCCTGAAACTCCACAGTCGGGGGTACCTGATATTGACAATGTGGACAAAGAAAAATTGAGTAGAAGAGCGAAGTATCTCCAGAGAATGAGAGAATTGTTTGAGTGAGATTTCGCTCTGAGTATCTAGGGCAGTTAAGACAGCAGTCTACCAGAAATTATAAAAATAAACCTCTCTCTGTAGGAGAAATTGTCTTGCTGGAGGATCAAAATAAAAACCGTGCATATTGGAATTTAGCATGCGTTATTCGGGTGATCCCTGGTCGAGATGGCAACATAAGAGTTGCTCTTGTAAAAAGCAATAATTCAGAGTTTTTGAGACCAATACAGAGATTGTTTAGATTGGAACTGGATAATATAATAGATAATATTCAAAATGAGCAAGTTCCTTTCACTACCAGTAGTGGTATAGTTGTAAAATCACGAATAATGTAATTCATGTCTTTGAGTTATTATGATTTATTTTGTTGTGATATTATTGTTGTATTATTCATCAGTATTAATTTTGTTTTCAAGTAATATGATTTAAGTATTAAGTAATTTTCTTTGTTATATAACCATCCTTTTTATTGATATAAGTTTTATATTTTGAGTGTGTAGCCATCCACTCAAAAGGTGGGAGAATTGTGGTGACACACTGCCTTTCTGTGGCAACCCTAAAGAATTTGTCTGTCACGAGGATCACATGCCCAGATGCATCATTACGTCTACGTCTGCTTTTCTGTTTGATAGTTAGTTGCATTTAAGATTTTGTAGAATAAGAAATGGCGTGTAAAATAAATGTTGGTGTTTTTAAAAAGTTTCGGCTCAGATTTTCGAACCTATGATTCGAACCTAAACTGAATGATGCAGCACTGTATACTCAAAGAACACCTTCTACCAAAACTAAAGTAGTGCAGTACAAAAGGCTTGCACCCTTTTATGGTAATAAAGTTTAGTTGTCACTTGTCCTTGTCTTGAGGATTGCCCTGCCCAAGACATGCATGTCATTCAACTGCAAAATTTAGCGGAATCGTGAGTTTACTCAGTAAATAATTTTGGTAATTGGTGATATTCCTCAAGTCCTAAAGAGAAATTGCTTACATCTGCATTAAACTGCTTGAATATAGCAATTAAAACAGTTTAAACATAAAATAATTAATTATATGCAATTAATACATATATATAATTAATTTTAATACATATACATAATTGATATACATAACACATACAAGAAATTAATTTTATAATAAACTGTTAATTTCTTCTTATTATCTGAAGTGATCATTCAGAGAGATATAAAATTAATGATAGGTTTGCAACAGTAATGAAAGATGCATCTTCCTGTAGCAGTGGTAAATTATTTTCCAAAATAATTTCATCATCCTTGTAACTCTAATACAGTCAAAAGTCGTTAATCCGGACTCGTCGGGACTTCGGCGATTCCGGATTATAGATCATCAGTTTAAATCTCGTAAGATGGCATGCAGAAATTCTAAAATTTAAAATATAAAACCGTAATTTATGAAATAAGGAACAATTATGATCTAAAGGGTATCAAAATTTACAAAAAAAAAAAAAAAAAAAAAAAAAAAAAGCTTAATATTTATTTGTTTTATTAAACATTTCTTTCAATGTAAGTTGTTTAAGTTGCTTCGTTTTATGTGATAATACTTTCTCTTTAATGCTATAAACAGACATAATTTCTTGTTCAGTTACAAAGTTCCGCTGTTCAAGTCCCGTAATTGCTGTGCCGAGAATACCGACTATCTTGTCAATAGAAATTTTTTCGTTTTCACTAACCTCTCCGTCACCTTCTTCATGTCTTTATCCATTTTTTGCAGCAATTCCACTTTTTGTTTGATGGACATCGAAACATACTTTCGTTTTGTAGATCCTTTGGGAGCTCCAGCATCGGAAATTCTATTTGACATAATCAAAAGTTCAAGTTTACTTTTATAAAATTGCTCTTACAGTCTGAAAAAAGTAATAAACTGGATCCAATTCAAAGATTAAGGAACAACGCAATCATCAACATTAACTGAAATAGATAATTAAGTAATTTTAGCTTATACCATCCGTTATACATTAAATGCGCATGCGAAAACGTATTCTGCACTTGCGCACACTCATATGCGCAGTCGTAAAGGTCTCACGCGCACGCGTAAAAGCCTATGCGCATGTGTCAACACGGCGCATGCGCAGAAAGTTTTTATCTTTGAGGTCCGGATTATGGGTGTCCGAATTAACGACTTTTGACTCTTAACACATTTCTCACTGTATATACATCTAGTAAGACAAATGTTACTTATTTTTGGCTATAGATTGTGTTCCTAGCATTTGGGAATTTTACTTTGGGAAACCCTGTGTATTGTACTAGTATCTCAAGAATTTTCTCTTAAATTTGTTAGCATCATTCTAATAATGAGAAAAATAGGAAAAACAAAAAACTGAAGGCTTCCAGATTTTATATTACATTTTTTTTTTTAAAATGTTTTGTGTGTTACCTTTATTTATTAAATATCATGTTCTTCATACTTAAACCATAAAATTCAATTCTACAGCAATATCGCAAAATAACCTGAAAAGACCATATCTTTAGAATTTCCAATACACAGTCTCGCACGCTGGAGGTTAAAATATTTTTTTTTCATACAATGTTGCCATTGCTTGGGTACAAATTGTTGAGTTGAGTTTTTCAGAAATGCTTCACAAAATATGAAATAGATAATAAAACAAATTCCAAATTTGTGCGTTTAGATGCCCATATTCGAGTGGAGAAGTACATTATTCAAAATTTGATGGCTCTATGTACCATTGTTTTAGATTACCAGATTCTTCATTATTTAATTTCTTTAAATACAATACAGCCAATAATATTTCATGACAACAATTTGAAAAGCAATCCAGATTTTTAAAGCTTTTGACACAATATGCCAAAACGAAATTAATAGCTCTTTTGGGCTAACGTCCTTTGGACTAAAAAGTCATCAAATAGCAAAAAGGGGGAACAGATATTTGCTTAAAATTAAGCAAAATTCATCCTTACACTGTTTGTGATTGGTACAAAAACAGTAAAAACTTTAAGGGATATTTCTATTGAATATTTACAGTTCAAGATGATGATGATAAATTATTTAATTAAATAAAAGAACTTTCATGTCCATAATGCTAAATTCACACAAATCACAAACAATATGAAAGCAACGTTAAAATTTTTGTTATTAATACAAAAATCTTACCAATTTCACAGCCATCAATTACAACCCTTAGTAAATACCAGCCAGTTGAACCAGGAGTCCAATTTGCAGTGTATGTCCCATCGTTGTTAGTTCGAACAAGCATATTTTCAATGAAGCGTTTTTTAGCAGGAGACACATATCTTAATTCTTCAAAGGAATAATTTTCATACTCCTAATACAGAAAGATGGCGGGAATATAGTTATTTTATAATATAATAATTTTTATAGTTAAAATTTTAAATAATAAATTTGCAACAAAAAGTTAATCAAGCACTCACCTTCATTGCAGTTATAGCATAGTAGAACATCTTATCTTTCACAGATATTTCATATGGCGTATCTAAATTAGGAGGAAGATGCCCACCAAAAGTTAACACTCCTGTTTCTGGCTGGCTCACACGTGCCAATTTACGACTAGGATCATTAATTTCAGTTTCTTTATCATATATGTTCATGGGAACAGCTAACACTTCAACCTATTTAAAAGGATTCTTGCTTAATAAACATCATATGACAGATTATGAAAGTGATATAACTGGGCAATAAAAATATCAAAATATTTATTTCCACCAAGTTATTAAATAATATAAGTGATTAATGATATAAGGATATATTCATTCATATATAACGGAAACTCGAAACTACATCTAAACTTTTATGCTATAAATCTAGCCCTGTCAAAATTGATAATTATTCACTACATTTAAAGCAAATTAATTAAATGCACTTTGCATACATTACTTATGCTTGAACATTTGATATTATTTTATGACAGCAAATCTTCTGAAACTGCATTAAAAAACAAAATAAATTATACTTAATTATACAATTACCTTTAATGATGGTGCTTGTACAATTTTACCATACTGATCTTTTGTTACTACAGTGATGATAGCTGGCCATCCACACTTTAGCTCCTCTTGACTACACAGAAGCTCACACTGTTTTGGATCAACATATGATTCAGGTTGTAGCCATCTGATAGAAATATTAGTTTCATTTAACAAAATACAATTAGATCATTAAAAGATAGATATAGGTAGATTAGACACAGATTATTAAAAAAGTTTACTAATGGTGCATGATACATGGAATGTATTTCTCTTTCGAATTGAACTGAAACATAATAATAATAATGACTGCACTATTTAATTATATTGTTTAAAATACAGAAATGATATTATAACTCTATGTAAAGCACCACTATTAGGAAATGAAACAATTTTATGACTAATAACATTATAATCCACCAAAAATAAAATGTATTAAAAAATTGTTAAGATATTTTTAAAAAATTATAAAAGAATACAGCTAATGTCTGTGTATTGAAAACATCATTTAGATTATTTTTTATGTGGCACTCTGAATTTCATTCACAACAATTTCTACATTTAATATATTACATATTAAAACCAAATTTGTTACAGGATACATAAGAGAAAATACTTTTCCCCCCCTAGTTATCATAAAGAATAATTTAAAATAATCTACAAGCATTCAGAATTCTACAGTTTTTGTATAAAATACTTATAATGCTAAAATTACCTAGCTAGTCTTCCACCACTGGTTCCTTGAACACAAGCAACAAAGTCTTTGAGAAAAGAATGTTCATTGGACTGGCTACTGAATGGTAAAACTCCTTCTAAGGCTTGATGAATAGAAGGGGGATGAGCTAGTGCAAAACCTTTAGAAAGCAGAGTAGAATGGTTCTTATACACCTGAAAAGAAGAATTCTTGTTCTGTGAGAAAAACATTGATGAAATTATTCTAAAGTGAATATTTAAGACATTCAAGCTATTGTTTGACTAAGATTAGTTAGATTTAAAAATAATAATAATTTGATTATTATCACCTGCTGAGAGAGTTCTTCAATAAGATCCATATCTTCTTCAACTTCACCAATAGTTGCTAAAATATAATTTATATAAATTAACTGAATAGGCTTATAATTAAAACAATGCACTAAAGACACCAATGTACAAAATTACCATAAAATATAAAAATCTTGACATGAAGAATTACACAAAAATTTGTCAAATACACACAAAAAAGGGGAGGGGGAAGAAAAAAAAGAAAAAAAAGCAACAGATTAGCTAAAGAAAGAAAAAGTTTTTTCTTCTTTATTTTTTTAATTGTAGTCTAAGAGAAACAAAAGGGCAAAAATATATTTTACATAAAAGTCAGTATTAAAAAGAGCAAAATAAGCAAAGAGTTTTAAACATGAAGCCTATGCAACATATAAAATATATGCAATATTGTGAAAATAAGAGTAGATATAACTAAAAATCAAAACCTTACTTTTTTTCAACAAAATAGATTTGTATATAGATTTTAGTATAAAAATCAAAATGAAACGTCATGATTATTTTTAAAGTATAATGATTATAATAATATTTTATTATTGTATAATTATTAAGAAATTTATTTTTTTTCAATGTGTTATATCATACATATATTTAAGCTCAAATATAAAAAATATGTATTATAGTTATTAATTAAAATTATTATTTACTATCGCAAAATTATGATCAAATATAATATTATTAGAATTCATTGTACTAACAGGGTTGCCACTCAAATAGAAGAATGAAATTCCCTGACTTTTCCAGGTTTGTTTTAAGAAAATTCCATTCTATCCACATTATGCACGTTGGCTGTGCTAAGAGGTAAATTAATTAAGGTACCACTTGAAAACACAAAAATCTGGCAATTACATATGACTTATATAATCCCCAAAGCATCAATATTATAACTAATAATAGCGGTTGTTTTCTCCACTGAAGACTGAGATTAGAATTTGCCCAATCTGGATTAAAAAAATGTCTTTTTTTTTTTTTTTGGCAAACATTTCGCAGCTAAATGAAAGAAAGAAATCTATTTAATGATATTATTAAATAAATTTGGGTATTTTATATTTATTTAGCAGCATACATAAGCAAAAAATATGTACATTAAATTTTGTGATGGTATGTCATCATACTGCTAGAATTGTTTTCAGGATTATGCTAGAGAAAATTTCCTGAAATTTGAAAGCATTATTTACTAATAATAAATAAATTTAGATGGGATAAGCAACATTATATGATATGAATAACATTGAAATAAAGATAATTACTTAAAAATTGAATTAGAATAATCAACAATATTTTGGCAAATATAGTTATATTAAATGGTTAGCCTAAGACCAAGGCATAATATTACTGAGTACGTACCTTTGCAAATTAATGCAATAACCTCCACATCTTCATTGTTAAGAATGAAGCGGTTCAGAATAAGCATACGGTAAAGTTAAAAGGAAAGAAGGTCGATGGGCGAGCTCGATAAGGAAGTCCTCCATTGACAGACAAAGAAGCAATTACCTGCAGTTAACCACAATACAGGCAGTGACAGTCCCCCACGGCAATGTAACACAGGTAGTAGACAGGTAGAGGAGAAGGCAACCCAGCACGCGCCAGTGCGAATGGATGCTAGAGATATATGGTGACTTCCTATATGTTTTTACCACCAATCCTATCACAGATTATGTTCTTACTGCATTAATATAAATATTAACAAAACATAGTGCACAATAAAAATTAAGCTTTATTTAGGAACTTCGCGCATACTCCCTGACAGCCTGCCTGTTTCGGTCTGCTCGCTACTCGTAAGAAACTTCTCCTCTAGGGTTGCCACACTTATCGGAGGGCACAAGGCGCGCTCCTTATCGCCATCACCACAGAGTTCCCCCCCAGTTCCTTTAATGGCTATTCAAAGGAACGACATAGGTTATGAAATTATCTCAGAGGATCCGTACTGTTGGGTATTTTTTACATGATTACAAAATTAGAATATAAAATTAGAAAAGATCAAAATGCAATTCAATATATAACAAGGTATTGACATATAATAAACATGAAATAACAAGAAATATGTTAAGATATGAATTTTAAAAAAATGTTTTAAATTGTTATGTAAGAAGCAAGTTTCTTAGGGAAGTGAACATGTCTTCCCGATCTGGTGACAGTTTGTGTCTTAGAGAGTTCGTTTGCAGATTTATTCTGCTGAACTGTCTTTAAGTCTTTATTTGTTTTCAGTTCAGGCAAATTAGAATCCGAAAGCAAATAGGCTGATTTCACACGGTCTATAGACACAGTAGATTTCAGACCGTTAACATCAATTGTGAAAGTTTTGTTCGTTCTAGAAAGGACTTTATGCAGACCTGTATATGGTTGGCACAGAGGTGGCTTTACTCGATCGACACGTAAGTATACATGCGTACACGACTTTAAGGTAGCACTTACGTAACATTTTTCTTGACAATGTGCAGATGTTGCTGTTGGATTCAATTGTTGCATTCTATGCCGAAGATTCGTGATAAATTGTGTGTCATACGGAGATATCTTAGATGACGTTATCATATCACTAGGCAGCTTGAGAGTTGTGCCGTACACCAGTTCAGCACAAGATGACTGTAGATCTTCCTTTACGGCTGTCCGAATACCAAGCATAACAACTGGTAGTGTTTCAGTCCAGTTATTGGTCTCGTGAGCCTTGAGAGAAGATTTTAAATGTCGATGAAATCGTTCAACAATGCCGTTGGACATTGGATGATAGGCTGTTGTTGTGATTCTGTTCGTACCCAAAATGCGCGTAAATTCTGCAAAAAGTGCGGATCTCATTTGAGAACCTTGGTCTGTTGTTATGATCGATGGGCAGCCAAAACGAGATATCCAACAGTTGAAGATGGCTCTGCAAATGGTTTCCGTTTTCATATCCGGGATGGGAATGGCTTCAGGCCATCTGGAGAATCTATCTATTAGAGTCAAAAGGTACACGTTGCCTTCTGATGGAGGTAACGGTCCAACGATATCCATATGGATTTCTGAAAAACGTGCATCAGGAAGAGAGAATGTGCCCAGTGGTGCTTTAGTATGCCTAGTAATTTTCGATTTTTGGCAAGATTCACAGGATTTCACCCAATTTTTGATATGACGTTTCATATCGGGCCATACATAACGAGAACAAATAAGCTTCGTAGTAGCTGCAATTCCTGGATGAGACAGATTATGCAGATGATTAGAGATGAGTCTGCGAAAGGAATTTGGAACAAATGGACGAGGAATGTCCATTGATATGTCACAAAGAATATTACCATCAGAATATTGGCACGGTTTAAATTCCAGTTTCAAAGATGATGTGTTGTTTTTGAGAAGGTCTTGTACCTCCGGATCGTGCCGTTGAGCGTCCGAAATTTTTTTAAAATCCAAAAATGGAGATTTTGTTATGGAATCAATTTCAATTCTTGAAAGAGCGTCAGCAACGACGTTTTTTGAACCTTGCACATGCCTAATATCAGTAGAGTACTGAGAAATAAAATCTAAATGGCGCAATTGTCGAGGTGAACATTTATGAGGGTTCTGTTTAAAAGCGTATATTAACGGTTTTTGATCCGTATAAATTATAAAATTTCTGCCCTCTAACATGTGTCGGAATTTCTTAATTGCAGAATAAATAGAAAATAATTCCCTATCGTACGCAGACCATTTCTGTTGACTTTTATTGAGTTTCATAGAGAAAAATGCTATAGGTTCCCATGTTTGTTGAGACAACTGCATAAGTGTGCCGCCTATTACGATGTCTGAGGCATCTACCCAGATGCTTAGCTGGGCTCCGGGAATAGGGTGTCTCAAAAGGGTAGCCTGAGCAATGGAATTTTTGGCAGCAATAAAGGCTTGTTCAGCATTCTCGTTCCAATTTAATTGTGGGGATGAATCCTGAACACGCGAACGAGATTTCTTTTTATTCATATAGCCTTCTAACAATTTTATTAAAGGAGAAAGAATATGTGCTGCCTTAGGTATGAAACATCTGTAAAAGTTAAACATGCCTAAAAATCGGCGAAGCTGAGTGAGAGTGGTAGGTTGAGGAAAATCTAAAATACATTTGACTTTGTCAGGAAGAGGTTCAATTCCGTTTTCACTAAGGTGAAAACCTAAGAAATCAATAGACGTTTGACCAAAGGTGCATTTTGAAACATTTATGCAAAGTCCATATTCCTGAAGTTTGGAAAATAAAGCTTTCAAATGCCTGCAATGTTCCTCAGAATCTTTAGAGGCTATGAGCAAGTCATCGACAAAAGCGTAAACACCTTCTAAATCCCGCGTGACTTCATCTATAAAACGTTGAAAAGTCGCGGATGCATTGCATAAGCCGAATTGCATATGGGTACTTTCGAATAAACCGAATGGTGTGCATATGGCGGTTTTGTGGATGTCGGCTGGGTTAATTGGTATTTGATGGTATGCCTTAATCAGGTCGACTAAAAATTTTAGTACCGTGCAATGCAGCAGTAAAATCGGCTAAGCATGGAATAGGATATTTGTCTTTTATTGTTTGAGCGTTCAATGCTCGATAATCTCCAACAGGTCTCCATTCCAGACTGCCCTTTTTTGGAACCATGTGAAGTGGGGATGCATAATTGCTGCTCGAAGGTCTCAAATGCCCCAATTGCATCATAGTTTGAAATTCTTGTTTTGCTATTTTTAAGCGATCTGGAGCTAACCGACGAGGTTTTGCAACCACAGGTGGACCTTTAGTTATGATATAATGAACGGTGTTGTGTTTAACAGGTTGGTTAGGATCTGGTAATCTAGTAACTGAAGGAAATTCTTTTAAAATTTTGTGATATGGTGTATCACTAAATACAGTTTTTACTGAATAAATGCTTGCATTTTTCACGCAACCAACGGTTTTAAAATGCGTTTTTAAATCTTTGAGACATTTATTTCTGAGATCAGGCACCAATTCAAAGAAATGGAGAAAATCTGCTCCAAGAATGGGTGTACTAACATTTGCTATAAGAAAAGTCCATGTAAACTGTCGTCTTAATTTGAAATCCAAAGAAAGTGTTTTTTGACCATAAACATGAATAGTAGAAGAATTAGCAGCGAAACGTGTTTGTTGGGACGAATTCCGTTTTTGAGAATTATTTCCTGGAAGTAAGGACACGTCAGAGCCGATATCGACCAAGAATGAAAGGTTTGTTCTACGGTCACGAACGAACAGGCGACGTGAAACTTGAGGCAAAGAATAAGTCGCCTCTATTCTTTGCTGGTTTCGTTTCCCTGCCATGAAAAAGGTTTTGTACATTTGTCATCTCTACACTTTTTCCTAAAACGTTTATGATACCAGCAAACAGAATAATTTGTCCTTTTGGAATTGCTTCTTTACTTATTGCGATCTCCGCGATTTGGCGAGCGACCACGAGAAAGAGAAATGCGATCAATACGTTTGTTTAATTTTTCTATTTGTTTAAATAATTTATCCTCAAGAGACTGATTGACTGTGCGAGAAACGGCACAAGTCCCTGGGGTTGGATTTACTTCTAAAATTCTGTCGGCAATTTCTGCAGCTTTATCTACATCAGACATTGTGCAAGGTTTTTAAGCCAAAATAAAAGCAAAAATTTAACTAAATGAAATTAAATGATAAGTAGAAAACAGAATTATAAAATGATCTATAATTACTACTCATCTGTGATCCGGAGGATGAAAATCGATGTAATCCATTACTTCTGGTTTGGAGATCTTGAGTGATGGCTTGTAGTCAAAACCGAAAGTGCTTGAGAACTGTTCATACGATTTAACACAGTCCGGGTTACCATTATGGTGGGATTTCCTGTTATGTTTTTACCACCAATCCTCGAATTCCATATCACAGATTATGTCCTTACTGCATTAATATAAATATTAACAAGAAATAGTGCACAATAAAAATTAAGCTTTATTTAGGAACTTCGCGCATACTCCCTGACAGCCTGCCTGTTTCGCTCTGCTCGCTACTCGTAAGAAACTTCTCCTCTAGGGTTGCCACACTTATCGGAGGGCGCAAGGCGCGCTCCTTATCGCCATCACCACAGATACGATGTCAGACAAAGAAGCGAGTCGAAAAGACAGCTTCGGGAAAGGTAATTCAGGTTCTTTCGGAAGGTTAGCTTAGGTGACTGATTAGTATTCTTTTATTTTACTGTAAAATGATAAATAAGGCATTTATTAAAAAGAAAAAGGTTTAAAAGATTTTGCTAAAATCCTAGTATAGGTTTTGGAACGAATTTGAAAGGACCAGTTTACTGCTCATCGTAATGTCGCCTGACTTTTTCTGGTTTTCCCGGTTTCCCAGGTAGTGTGGCAACCGTGTACTAACAGCATAATGAAAATTATACAATCAGTTTTAACAATTAAGCAATCATAATAAAATTTGCTATACAATAAGAATTGTTTGTTAAAATTTAGCATTCAATTATGTACATATAGAAAAATTGAGTTTTTAAAACACTTATATTTTAGCAGCATATAAATAATAAAAAAAAATAAATAAATGCACAAAGTTAAACATATTGTAATGAAACAGAATTACAAATGATGATTATATTTCAGCTTAGATTACCGAAAAGTAATTTCTATCTTAATTCTGTGCTTTTTGAACACTACAGAAATAAACAGGGAAAAATTCCTAATACATGACTCATGTCCACCCTCTTTATTTCATTTTTCTCATTTATACCCTTTCATTCCGAATGGTGCATGCGTGTTTGAGCTTATGGTGACAGCGGTCAAACTGTAATGCAATGAGCTGTAATACTGTACACCTTGAAAACCATATAGCACTAATTAAACTGGTTTGTCTTTAGTTTACTTTAGTGCAAAAACTCAGCAAATAATTTATAGCTTGTAAATTTATGATGATCTACTATTTATGTTATCAGTAAGACTTCTGGACAACAGCAAGTTATTATTATTTGTGTTTTAGGAATAAAAATTACACATGGCTTTAGATCGGCATGAGATTCTTATACTCCTGTTTCAATGTAATTCAAGAATCAATTATAACTTCAATAAAACAAATAAATAAATGGAAGTTATATTGCTTACTATATCATTATATTACCATATAACACTTTAAATGTTTTATCTTTTTAGAGTTCTTAAAGCCAAAGGACATTTTTTTAAATTTCATATGACTGAAATACTATGCTTGAAACCTTTTCACCAGGTTACCACAAAATATTTAAACTGATGAGAAAATTATCACCAAGATTCTTTACAAAACTGAAACTTGCAAAATAGAATACAAACTTCTGATTCCTCACTTATCATTTCCACCTTCATGAACTCAAAGAAAAAGTTCAATAAAGGATGGAAAGAAAACATAACTTGAAAGATTATTTGTTATGATGCAGTAGATAGTTCCATTATACAAAAGCCCAAGTTGGTCTTAAAAATTATTTTTAACAAAAATATGCCTCAATAATAAATATAATAAAACATTAAATTGCACTTTATGTTTAAAGATAATATGCACCATATAGAAAAATAAAAGAATTAAAACATACGTGGTTATGCTCTATTTACTGAAATAACAGTTTAAAAATTTCAGTTACATACATGGAGGCAAAATAAGATCTCTTCTCATGAGAGAAGCTGCACACATTCCACCTAGGTATGCTAATTCTCGTTCTAAATGTCTAAGTCCTTCCCAGCTTTCAATATTATTGCCACATGATATACGAGGGCATTCAAACCCTATAACTTGGCAACGAAATCCATAAAAGCATGCCTTTTCATCTTTCACATAATCTGATGCAGTTTCAAGAGAAAATACAACTTCATTTCCTGTAAATAAAATAATGCTTATATTCAAACATGAAGCAAAAACTTTGATACATAACTAGTAAATAACACTACAAAAGAGCTTAGAACATATAGACATTGCACAGAATGACCACCAACTTCTTGGAAATGATTATTTCTTTATTTGTTTAACAATAAAAAAATACATTTTTATTTGTAGTTAAAATGAAAACAGTCATAATCTCCTGCAATATTTTATGAACATATTTCCTAAATTACTCCTATAATGACTTATTTGGGGAAAGCATTTTTTTCCCTAACATATATCACATTTTGTAGAGGAGAAATTAAACAATATTTTTTTAACCTGGACAAATGCATTATTTTTTTAAAATATTAATGCTGGCAATTTTAATATTAGATAATTATTCTCTGCTTTAACCCTCTAATGCCCATGGTAGCATATTTGCTACCATATATTAAATGCCACGTTTTGATACCAGGAACATCATGAAATGTAATTTTTATGTCATAAATTTATAGATTGAACCTTTCTCATGTATTATTAGCAAATTTTAGGCATAGATAGCGGCCCCAGCTTAAAGGAAAAAAATTAGAAGAAGCATGGATGCAGCAAACAATGGAAGCACCTTTTCAGAAGTAAGTTGTTTGTTTATTTTACAAACATTTTATTAATAAAACAGTTAATAATTACTATTTATATATAAAGTAAAAGAGTGAGTGTATCACACAGTATAAAATAACTTTTACAAAATGATCATTTTTAACGCTAAAATGTATTTTTAAAATCATGGTAGCAAATCTGCTACCATAGGCATTCGTGTATCTAAGCCTAGCAGTTCTCTGAAGAAAATATGTTTTTACATTGTTCATGATCTTTAATCTTTGTAATTTTAGAGATAATAAATATATCCTTAAATGCAATTTATGGATTTAAATTTTATTAGTTTAAATTTTTATATTTTTCAATTTAAAAAATAGTTTAAGATATACTTTTCCTGTAAAAAAGTCTCTAGAAAAATTCATTTTGAAATTTAAATTGAAAAATAAATTTAATCCTCAATTAAATCTCAAGTTCTTTTTACTATATTTGTACTTTATTTGTTGAAATTTTAAAAAAATAATTTAATAAAATTTAATAAAATTTTCGGAATTTTGAAATTTTTTTCAGCCATGCACTTTAGGTCCCTTTTTCCATAGAGTAAGAGGAAGAGATGCATTTAAAAAACTAGAAGATGCCATAGCATATATGAATGCTTTGGAAAGTAATTTATCTGATATATCTGATGACAATTCTGATAATGAATATATGCCTACACAAGAGTCTGATATCGTCCATGGAGGAAGCTCAGATGATGAAGACCAAGATCATAATGAAGATGTAGAAAATGACCAAAATGCATCAAATATTGAAGTGTCTATCTACGTAAGAGCTATAAAAATTTTTAATTTTCTGAAGGAAAAAGAACCTAATCTTATGCCTTCATCAAATGATGATAAATTTCCTAATCCTACAGAACCTCTTCCATCTGGCTCTTGCATATTTTCAGATTGTCATATCAACAGATATGATAAAATTATTAGTTGAACAAACAAATCTGTATAGAGTTCAACAAACAGGAACTTCTCTTATGGTGACGGCAAATGAAATAGAGCAAGTAATACGAATGGACCGTATACTTCATATTAGAGGATATTGAGTAGAGGGAATAAAGTATGAACCAATTGCAGAAGTAATGTGTAGAAACAGATTTGAAAAAAATCTTAATATTTTTGCATATTGCGGATAATTTACAAAATGATGATGATGTTAGAAGTGACAAATGCTGGAAAGTGCGACTTGGAGAAAACATGCTATCCGTTCCAGGTGAGACCAAGCAGTCTATTGATGAAATAATGATTCCATTTCATGGGACTATCCATATCAAACAATATATGCCTAAAAACCTCATAGCAAACGGGGTTTAAAAATGTGGGCCCGGTGTGGACAATCAGGCATTTGCTAAGATTTTGATGTTTACACTGCAAAATCTGAAGGTTACTATGGAGATCAAAGTGCCTACGCATTAGGTCTAGGAGCAGCTATTGTAATGCATTTATGCGGGACTCTAAGTAACCCAACAAAAACTACTATGTTTGCAGATAATGTTTTCTCTGGAATACCAATATAGAATTTGTTGGGACTTCAAGAGAAAACAGGCTAATGAAATGAAAATTAAAGAATGAGAAGGAAGTGAAAAAAAGGAGGCAGAGGATCCATTGATTATTCTGTGGCATCTGTACAGAACACATATATCATAGCTGTAAATATAAATACTGTAACCTTAAATATTTGTTTTTCAATTTTTTATTACTTTTAAGATCATAGAATTGATGGTGTGTGTCACTGGCCAGTGTAATAATTCCATACGGCAAAAGATGCCACATATGCCCTAGAGGAATATTTACTCAAGTTAAATGTGACAGATGTGAAAAATATCTTTGTTTTAACATGGACAGAAACTGTTTTAGAGCTTATCATTTGTAAATAACTGTACATAAACTAAACGAAATCTAAAAAAATGTGTTTGAAAATTTTGAAAATCACTTGATTTGTACCTAATCTGCCCATGGTAGCATAATTGCTACCATTAAAAAAACATTAAAAAATATTTTTTTTTCACAATTTTTCGCCATGTTAGTTTTATGTAACCTAAAATAACATTCTTTTAACTAACAAATAATCTTTTTTGTTTGGAAATTTCTTGTGATGGGCATTAGAGGGTTAATCAAACAACATTTGTGATTAAAAATATTTTGTAGGATTTGCCATTCATCAGGTTGTATAATAGATATTGGAACAGTCATGAAAATACTCTTAATACCCAAAATTTATAAAAACTTTCTATGCTTTCAATTCTAAACTAAGCTATTTTGGCAGATTCATTTTATGCAAGCATTCTGGGCTTTGACAGTAAACCTGAGTTGCCATTCAAACAATTTTTGCTGAATGTATGTTTTAATTAAAATACAATCAGTAAAATCAATTATTTTTTAATACGTTCAAAATGTTATTTTAAGTATACTTTTAAATGAAACATATTTACCCTACCGTTATAACGACATTGGAAATATAACACATATATTTCACGAATTCATAGCACAAAATTAAAAGAATAAAAATAAGATTTTATAACAATATACATATTTTTAACAAATACAGCTTTTATATTCCCACAAGCAAGCAACCGAGATGCTATTAGATATCACATAACAGAATGATTTGAGCTATATGTTAATGCTAGCACAACATACAAATTAAAATCTATGCAATGTGTAAATTTTAAGATGCTACAAAATTATATGATTTTGAAATTACATATGATAACATAAGATGTTTTGCTATGTATTCCATATTATAAAAAGGCATTCCTCATAATTAATTCCTTAATATTCATAGTTAATTCAACAGAATATGGGTAAAGTTAATATCACATACCAGGTAAAAGCAATGCAGTAGTAGGCCAATCAACACTACCACTGAATTTTCGGAAAACAGGCCAATATGGTGTATATTGATCATCTTCAAAGTCCATAGTACTATTAACATTAATAGTATGAGAATTGTCAAGCCACACTTGACCTGTATTATTTTTACTAGGAATATAAACTTGTAATGTGTCTTCAACTTGGGCTGTACCACACTGAGGATCAAATTCTAAAGACAACCACTGCACACATGGTGGAAAAGTAACCTAATAAAAAATGGAAGAATTTTTTATTAGTTCTGTAAAAATTAATAAACAACAAATAATTTAATTCTTATTCTAGAAATAAAAAAATTACTACTAATTTTACCAGTTATTTAGTTTTGGGCTTTTTTTATGGATACATTTTAATTGTTTACAATATGCATTCATTTACAGACAACAGATATTCATAGTTTTCTCAATTGGTAACCACTTGGATTCTGTGATACTTCATCATACAATAGATCAAACATGGTATAATTTTCTCTGGATGCAATTATGATTTCAGTTAGTTGGGAACATAATCATAAGATGTCAACAAATTCTGATGGAAGCTGGAAATGTTGGGCCAACCTACATGTGGGGACGGAATAAATCCTTACAGATAAAAGAGCAAGGACATATAGATTCTAGCTTACAATATCTTCCAAGCTGTTACCAAGTCTTACAGAAACCAAAAACACAATCTACACATTTAAAGGAACTTTAGATGGATAGTTTCTGCATTTACCTTGAATTGTTGTGCCACATTTTATAGTTCAATAACCACTAACAAACTTTTATCATTTCTGAATGTGATGCATCATTGGAAGATTCACCAGTCTTCCTAGTATTCCTAATTTTATCTACAGACTTTCCATCCACTCATAATATCAGTAAAATGTCAGATATGAAAGCCAGGTATATTTTCCATGCTATTGCACTTCAGTTTAATTTATACAATACATATACCATACTGTGATCTTTATGATACTCATGTTAGGCTGAACCCCTTAGAATGTACGTTACCGAAACAATGTTAATAATTGAATGAACTTATTCCTGACAATAACTAATTATATCTTATCAATATATATAATCATTATGGGTTTGACTGTTTGTATTCAAATCCCTCAAGAAAGCAGAAATTTTTAAGTTACCTCATGTATATAAGTACAATAATAGTAAACCATAATTATCTGGCATTCAACTAACCAAGAAAGTTCAAGTAACTGAAATTTTTTAGTATTTTAGAAACACCCACCACTCTAAAAAATTAAGCAAACGAGAGGTTTGAAAGGCTTTGGACTGTTCTTCCCACACTGTTTTTATTAGTTTTCCCTTCATTACAATTGTTGAATTTAATGGAGGAAACTGAATCTTCTGAATTAACAGTATGGGTGTTTGGTCATCAGTGATACTGATCTTATAAGTGCTGTTAAGTTAGAATATAGTGCCACCTATCGTATAGGGAGAGAAACTCTCACTTGGCCAATCTGGATTCGGCTAAGCAACATGCCAGAGCATGTATTAGATCTGAATAGTTAATTACTGTAAATAAATTAGTTAGTTCTTTTGCTATACAGTCCACTTATTAGTTTAGAATCAAAGTACATGGTCTGTCGAGCCGGAGAAATGAACAAAATGCTGGCATTAGATAGAAACAAAACTTCGTTAAAAGCGAAACTAACTAGGTTAGAAAATGTAGTGAAGGAATATGATGATAGTTCGAATAAGAATGAAATTCAAATAAAGTATAGATCACTACAAAGCATTCAAATGGATATTAGAAACTTGAGGATTAGATATTTCGAAAGCGTTGATGAAAAAGATGTCACAGCTATCGATGAAGAAATCGCCGAAATGGAAGAAAGAACTGAAGTTCTGGAGGTAAGAATTATGGAAATTCTATCATCTATAGCACATTCTGAAAATGAAAATGATTGTAGTAAATTTGATCCTAAAGCACAAATACGTTTGCCAGAATTACCAATTCCTAAGTTTTCTGGTAAATATACCAAATGGAATAATTTTAAGCTTCAATTCGAAAACATCATAGCGAATAACACGCAATTAACAGAAGTTCAGAAACTCTACTATTTAGAGGCTGCATTAACTGATGAAGCAAAAAATCTTGAAACTGTTGATGATACATTTAGTTCTCTATTTAAAGCTCTTCAAGATAGGTATGAAAATAAAAGAATATTAATTGAGACACATATAAAGTCAATAATGGATTTATGTACCTTAACATTCGAATCGTCTAAAGGAATAAGATATGTAATAGATAATGTTACTAAAAACGTTAGGGCTTTGAATGTTTTAAAATATGAGAAAAATAATTTATCGGATATTCTGTTATTAAATATCGTACTTCAGAAACTAGATTTTGAAACGCGCAAACAATTTGAACTACGCATTAATGCTACGGAAGTTCCTATGTTTGATGAATTAATTTCGTTTTTAGAGAAAAGATGTCAGTTATTGGATAACATTAACTGTAGTATTAATAAAATGAAATATCCGTTAGAAAAAAGTTCGAAATCAAAGGCTCTGATGGTTAATACCGATAGTGTTTCGATTTGTGTTATATGCAAAAATAATCATCATCCACTGCATAAATGTGATTCATTTTTGAAATTAAATCCAAATCAAAGATATGAAATAGTTAAAACCCATAAATTGTGTCGCAAAATGCAATTCTAAGTTCAGATGTTGGGAATGCCATAAAAAACACCATTCATTAATACATCACCTGCTCAGAAATGGGGCGCCATGGAACATAAGTTAGACAAAACAAAAACAGAAGCAGAGAGTGACGAAATTATAAACAAGAAGGAGTGACGAAATTATAAACAACTGCAATAATATATATTTGCAATTCCAAGGAAAAAGAATCCCAGTTCGTGCAATACTTGATAACAGCGGCATGAGTTGTTTCCTGTGTGAAGGAGTTGCTAATTTGTTAAATTTAAAGAAAGAAAGAATTTTTGCATCTGTATCCGGAATTAATGAGAACGTTATAAATATCAATTATCAACTAGATGTACAGATTTCGAATAAGGATTTAACATATGTAAGATCAGTTAATTGCTTGGTTATTTCTAAAATAACCAATGTAACTCCATCAAGATGTTTAGATGTGCAGTCATTAAATATTCCCATTGATATTGAATTAGCGGATCCGCAATTTGGAACACCTAACAAAATAGATATGTTACTAGGGGCCAAATTGTTCTTTGAGATTTTAAAAGAAGGAAAATTTCAATTAGAAAATCAACCGTTGATATTTCAAGAAACAGTGTTTGGATATATCGCGTCTGGTGCATGCAAGAGTGACTCAGAAGTAAATTATTGCGGTTTAGTTCTAAATAGTGAAGAAAGAGTTGAAGAAATTTTGCAAAAATTTTGGGAAGTTGAATCCATTGGAAATATTGAGGATGCTTTGAGTGAAGAAGAAAAATACTGTGAAGAACATTTCAAGCGTACTCACTATAGACAAAATGATGGAAGATACCTAGTTCAGTTACCCATAAGGGAAGGTATAGAATTAGGAGAATCAAAAACGCTGGCTGAGAAAAGATTGCATCAAGTGTGGAATCGACTAGAAAGCGATTCGAAGATGAAAACATTATATAAGAATTTTATTAAAGAATATAAGGATCTAAATCACATGGAAGAAGTTCAAGAAATTGAAACATCGACTTGCAATTATCTTAGTCATCATGGAGTTTATCGGCCAGAGAAAGCCTCTACCAAGCTTCACGTTGTGTTTAATGGATCCGCGGTTACTAGCAATGGAAAGTCATTGAACTCAATATTAATGAAAGGGCGAATACCTCAAGAAGATTTATTTTCTATTATTATTAGATTTCGAAAGTACAACTATGCATTAGAAGCTGATGTTCAGAAGATGTACAGACAAATACTTATTAAACCATCTCAACAAAACCTGCAGTTGATCTTGTGGAAGGAATCAGTTGGTAGTCCTGTGCAGACTTACTGTCTAAGGACTGTAACATACGGAACAGCAAGTGCACCATTCCTTGCAACAAGGGTCCTGAAGCAGTTAGCAATGGATGAAGCGACAGACTTTCCTCATGCCTCAAGAGCCATACTGAAGGACTGTTACATGGACGACATTATCAATGGAGCTAATACGCTGCAAGAAGCCAAGGAGTTGCAGACACAGTTAACCTGTCTTCTAGAACGTGGTGGAATGTAGTTACACAAATGGTGTTCAAATAATGCAGACCTATTGAAAATAAAGAAAGTGCTACTCAGGATTACTCCTTTCAAGTTACGGATAAGCCTCAGATTACAAAAGCCTTAGGAATGTCATGGAATACGTCTACAGACTGTTTTTCTTACGATCTAAAGATACCTGACTTTGAAGAAACAGGCACGAAAAGAGATGTCTTATCAACGATAGGTCGCCTGTTTGATCTGTTAGGTTTAATTGGACCTGTTACGACAAAAGCTAAAATATTTTTACAAAACCTTTGGCTTCTAAAATTAAATTGGAATACACCTCTTCCTAAAAATTACTTTGAAGAATGGAAGAAATTTCTGCATAGTCTCAAAATAGTCAACGATTATCGCATCCCTAGATTTGTTCTAACCAATGGATTACAGCAAATAGAAATTATAGGATTCTGTGATGCTGGTCAGAAAGCCTACGGTGCTGCAATTTATGTAAAATGTATGTCATCTTCAAATGAATGTTCATCAAGACTTCTGTGCAACAAGTCTCGTGTGTCACCTCTGAAGTCAATTACCATTCCTCGTTTGGAGCTTTGTGGTACAGTTTTGTTGGTAAAACTAATGAAAAGAATACTAGAGGCCATTCAGCTACCTATAGTCAACGTGTATTACTTCACCGATTCATCAATAGTGTTAGCATGGATTAAGAAGGAACCTTATCAACTAAAGACATTTGTTGCTAATAGAGTATCTCTTATTCGAAGCATGACCGCAGTTCATGAGTGGTACCATGTTAGCACTCACAATAATCCAGCTGATTTGATATCACGTGGAGCTGAACCTAAAGATCTTCTTCATAATGATTTATGGTGGTGTGGACCAACTTTCTTGACTAAGGAGAGGTTTTTGTCTAATCCTTGTGAAGTAATTTCATCTCATATGGATGATGTGGAATATGTCAAAGAACTCAAACTTAAGGATAATGACTTAGTTAATCTAAATGTGAACTCTAATTCCCTTGTTTTAGATCATATTCTTAACATTAGTAATAACTATATTCATATTATTCGTGTATTAAGTTTTGTTTGTAGATTTATAGCCAATTGTAAGGGAAAAAATTTAATAGGTTCTCTAACAGTTAAAGAATTGGATGATGCTGAGAAAATCATGATCAGGTATGTACAGTTACAACATTTTAGCAAGGATATTCTATCTTTAAAAAATAAGAATTGTGTTTCTTCCAAAAGTAAGTTAAAATTTTTATGTCCATTTCTAGATAATGATTCTCTTCTGAGAGTAGGAGGCAGACTTGCCAATAGTAATCTTAATTACAACCAAAAGTTTCCTTATGTAATGCCAAAAGATCATGTATTTACTAGATTAATTTTTCAGTATTACCATGTTAAATATTTACATCTTGGTGCTCAAGCACTATTGCATCAGGTTCGTAGTAAAATTTGGGTTATTAATGGTCGAGATATAGCTCGAAAGGTTGTACATGAATGTGTAACATGTTTTAAGGTTAAACCAATTGTATGTGAACAACTTATGGGAAATTTACCTAGTGAGAGAGTTAATCCAGGGTTTGTATTTAATACGTGTGGACTCGACTTTTCTGGTCCATTCCTCATCAAGTATAAAAATCAGAGAAAGGGTAATTATGCAAAAGTGTACGTTGCTATATTCATTTGTTTAGCTACTAAAGCAATACATTTAGAGGTAGTGACTGATTTAACCACAGATTCATTACTTGCTACTATTAAAAGATTTATTGCTAGACGTGGAAAATGTAATACCATAATGTCAGATAACGGTACTAATATGGTTGGTGAAAAAATAGTTTAGTCCTTAAATCTAATTCTGACATAGTAGATTTCTTAACATCTGAAGGTATAAATTGGAAACTAATTCCACCTAGAGCACCTAATTTCGGTGGATTATGGGAAGCAGGTATTAAGTCATTTAAATATCATCTTCAACATACAATTAGCAGTTATAAATTAACTTTAGAAGAATTTTGGACTGTTGTCACACAGATTGAAGGTATTCTCAATTCTCGTCCAATTTTACCTTTATCAACAGATGCGAATGACTTTGAAGCCTTAACGCCGGGTCATTTTTTAATTGGACGTTCCATTACTTCATATCCTGAACCAGATTTGTCTCATCTTACAGATAATAGAGTTTCTAAATGGCAAGTTATTACCAAATTCATTCAAGTTATTTGGAAACGTTGGCAAACTGATTATTTAAATCATCTACAACAACGCACCAAATGGTTTATTAATAAAGAAAATTTAAAGGCAGGTATGTTAGTTGTGTTAAAGGAAGATAATCTTCCCCCATTTAAATGGTCTTTAGCTAGAATTCTAGAAGTTTTACCTGGTAAAAATAATACGGCCAGAGTTGTTAAAGTGAAAACATCAAATGGTGTGTATATTCGATGTATTAGTAAAATTTGTTTATTACCTATCCAGGATAATAATGCTTAGTTTACATTATTATGTTCTTATTGAAAATTGTGCTTTACATTAAAATGGAACTGTTTAAAGAATAAGTTCGATTGTAGCATAGTGAATGTTTATGTTCTTAAAATGTTACATTATTTTATATTATATTCATGATGAAAGATTATCTATTAGCTTTCATATTGTATTGTAGAATTAGTTGTTCTTGATTTGTTAAATTGTATGTTTGTTTGTAATTTACATGTTGAAATTTGTAATTTCAACGGGCGGCGGCATGTTAAGTTAGAATATAGCACCACCTATTGGATAGGGAGAGAAACTCTCACTTGGCCATCTGGATTTGGCTAAGCAACAAGCCAGAGCATGTATTAGATCTGAATAGTTAATTACTGTAAATAAATTAGTTAGTTCTTTTGCTATACAGTCCACTTATTAGTTTAGAATCAAAGTACAAGTGCAGTGATTTAGATTTAAAAAGTTTTGTTTCTTATAAGGTGTTTAAATAGATATTTTATATATGTCAAGATATAGAAGAGGATAAAACTATATTTTGGTGGTATGTATATAATTCTTTAAATATTCTTTATAATACTAATGTGAGTATAATTGTTTCAAGAACAGATGTTATTCATTTTTGAAAGGTTTCTTTTCTAGGGGTAAAGACTGTGCCAGAAATTTGATTTAGTATTATATAATGCATGGACATGATGTCACAATTTAATCATAAGATTTCTGCCTTGATCTTAAGCAAACCATATTAATTTTTGATAAGTAGGTTTAACTTTTGTAAAGAAGGATATAAGTTAACTGATGTTTACCGGTTTTTCTCTCACATTTTGAAAAAAATGATTAGAATTTTCAACTTGCATTTCAATCAACAGAACAACATACAGTTCAGTATTTTAAAAGTTATAGGATCCTGGCATCAAAAAAAGTATACATAATGGGTCCGATTTGTAACTTTATTTGAAAGTGATGCAACGTGAAAAATTAAGAAAAGCAGTTTAAGTTTTTTGCTATATTCATAACTTGTATTTGCTGATTACCTTTTTTAGGAAAGAATGAGTTCCTCTGGCTGCTGATAAAATGAATTTTAGTAACAACTCTACCAACTTTATGGCTGATGAGATTTCATAACTGGATAAAATGTTTTACTTCCATATGTTTAAAGCTTACAAAATGCATCAACTTATACATCAGAAATGCACTTTTTAAAAAAACAATTTTACACAATTTTAAAGGTGAGCTTTTGATATTCAAGTTGATAACAAATAAGATGATCTTTTCATAATTTTAGACCAGAAATTGCTTCCATGCATTTGACTTTTCTACTAAGAAGTGTATATTTTATATGCTCTATTACCTGAAACTTTGATATATTTGACATTTCCCAAGCTTTTGTGATAGTTGATCTTTTACTATACTTACACATTTTCCCACCGAACACGAAAGTTCGTTCTCATCAACCATAAAAGTTGATGAAAACTTCAAACTTGTACTAATCCATCAGCAAAATTTTGAAGCAACAGATGGCTCTTTATTTACTTAGATAATCAGTCATAGACCACTCTTTATTTAGCTACATGATCAAAACTTACAAACAATGGATACATCATATGAAAGATTTAAATAAGCATAAGCTTTGAGATTATCTGATAAATAAATTCACTAAAATTGGCACCATTTATTTCAATGGCCAAAAATTCCTAATTAAATTTCAAATAGCAACAAAATAATCATCTTTTTTATGAAACCAGTGCATGTAAATGTGCTTAAATACAAATTTAGATGGTGTTGTGCAGTTCTAGAGTGTTTTTGATGCATAATTTTGCCAAATTACTGAGTCATTCAATGTTTTGAGCAGGTGCATCAGTATCAGGATTCATAAAATACATTGGTCATTAACTTTAAAATGCTCCAATCCTGTAGCTTGTAATTCATTAGTTTTGTGGGCCGTCCAAGAAACTGAAGTAATTTTAGATCAAAAACAAAAGGGGTTGAATATTTCACATTGGCTTATCGAGAATTAATACATAAAACCAAAGCGAAGTACTTATGAGCGTACTTTAATATCACACTTACTCATTGCTGACACTAATCACACTGTTTGGCAACAGTTTAAGTTATGACATAGTCAATGAGAAAAAAATATAATTACCATTTATTCATACAACTAAAAGTTATTATATCGCAAGCCATAAATATACAAAATATAAACAAAAATATACAAATTAAAACAAAATGGAAGGGGATATTACTCGGTAGTTGGCAACTGATGCTGGGCGATAAGGGTGATCACTTTCAACTATGGCATAATGATTAGAGGTGGTTGATAAATGTGTGTCACAACGATCAGAATCATGTTCAGTACTTTTATCACTAGGTATACTGCTTTTAGGACCTTTCTTATTCAGAGAAGAAACAAGTGGAAGGAGCTCTTGTACCATAGACAGAACTTGAACTGCACTCTGAAAAATATTTTTAATAAAAATCTCAACACATTTTTAAATTATTCAAATATTCTGCATAATCATAGATTTTCTTTTGAAATATGCATATATATATATATAAGTAGAATTTTTCTAAAAGCATGTACACATTTTAAAGCTGTATATATACAAAGAATTTACTAGAATTAAGATATGGCAATCATGAAAATGTTTGTAGTCAAATTTGGAGGAGGGGGGGGAGAATCCGCAACCAATAAGTAGTATACCTATGATTACATGACAAATAAAATCTATATTGTGGAAACACAATCTCTTTTCATCAGATATGAAGAATTATACAACAAGAACTGACAAATCTAAATTTTATGGAAAAAAAAGTAACATTTTGATTCAAGCTTTCATCAGGCACCTAAATGCCTGTAGTCATTATAAATCAAAAGAAAATTCTGCATATCTTTAAAATGAACTGTTTTGAGCTAGGAAAATTACAATAAAGGGCTAGCACTCTACCTCAAAATGAAATATCAGACTCTAATTTTACAAAAATAGAATGTATGAATAATTGGGCATGAAACAGAACACCTTAGTAAATATCTGATGTGGATGCCACATGACTTCTTTGTAAAGCCTGCTAAATCATATACATTTTTTGCTGCAATTCACTTAAGCTTACTTCTTTAAATTTCATTAGAAATACATTTCTGATTTAATTAATTCAGTTCTCATTTTGCAGGGGGCAAAAATATATAAAAACTCAAAAATCTCCATTAAAGACTAACATACAGAAAAATCTAAAATATCAAATACAGTTAAACATATTATTATTATTATTTTCAATTAAAACTAGAGATTCTACACCAAAACAAGCAGTTCGGACAATGGGCATAAAGTCCAAAATTTAAAGTTAACTTTCGGTTCCACTGGGCAAAAAGACTCTGAAGTTGGTACACTAACTGACTTAATTCACTGCTGTACTAAGAGTTTCAAATATAAACAAATGACAGTCTTGAGAGGCCTAGCTCCACTCAAACTTTTAAATAATTGATTATTCTACAATTATTGCATGTAGATTAACTGAAGGCATAAAAACTTAACTGGAACATAAGAATAACATAATTCAATCATTTTTAATGTGATAATATTTTTTAATAATTTTTAATTTACCAACATAAAAGAATAAAAAACTGAACTCGCTAAATCGAGTAAGAGTGAGAATATAAATATTGCATATACACACGTTTGGTGAGGTTGATTGCAACAAAAAAAAAAAAAAAAAAAAAAAAAAAAGGGGGAGATGCATAACTACATGTTATAGCACTCCCATATACAAAATTTCAGCATTCTATGGCTGCTTGTTTTTGAATTATGTGAGATACACACATAAGTACAGATGTCACGAGAAAATTCTCTACTGAATCCATTTTAAATTAATTTCACACTCTGTTTTAGGAAGGAAAAAAAAGAGTCTTTTATTCTGTCTGCACGTACAGATGTCACAACAAAACATCATTCAAATGGATTCGAGAGCAGTCAAAATGGCTATTTTCATTTATATATGATATCAGAAATTTTCTGCGATTACAATAATTCCTTTACTTCGTACAAAGAAATAATAATAATGAAATCTTTGAAAATAAAAAATTTAATTTGCTGCACTCAGAGCAACTGCTAAAAGTACACATCCTCAATGATGGTGTGCCTTGGTGGTAGCAGCTCATAATGTAACACTAGGTGATTAGTCTAGTAGAACAGAGTATGACCTTGTGTGAGACCAGAGCAGACCTTGTGTGAGACGGGGTCACACAGTAGCAACAAATGTCTTGTAAGCTTCAAAACATCCTACTGACCCCATTTTTCTTCACTTGTAAACAGACTAAATAATGGATGTGTTGAAAGGAAAAGACAGCAATGAAAAACACGCTATCATTTTTTGTTCCTTGTTGGCTGCCAACAATACGAGGGATACCCACTTGCTCAACTTGTACTCCTTCCTATGTGGTGTAGATAAGTCTGACTTTTTCCGAGGAAACCTGAAAGCATTTGGCAATTTCATCACCCCTTTGCCTGCTGTCCTTCTCTATAGCTGTCTTCTTCTCTACGGTCTTATTGTCCAACACATGCGTTCACTCACTGTGGGGTTCATCAAAGGCTTGGGTCTCCCAACCTGAACTTTTGAAACCAATGCCTGGTGGTGCATTCAGCCATGGCATCCTCCCTGATTGCCTGATATATTTGACAACTTGATAAACAAGCCCACCTCAAACTCATCCAACAAACAACTATAAACAGGCTGATTCAATACCTTCATTTCTTTTCGGCACTAGACTAGCTGTGAATGCTATGTAAGTGCAACATTCCTGTATTACTGGAGGTCAATTGTGTCTTTAATTCTCCATCACTTTTCTGGTATGCGAATCATTTCATTTTCTGTGTTCCCTCTTTATTTCTACTCCATCTTCATTTAATGCAATGTCAAAAATAGTAAGAACATTTTTAATTACCTTGTACCATGGACAAATATACGCATATTTAATGAATATTTTTTTTTTCAAAAGGGAAAGATTTTTAATTCTCTATTGATATGAGGTACCATGAGATGTAAACAGTAGCACTATTTATCAACATTTTCATGCTGCCATAGCTAATACCTGTAAGTTTCACTTTAAAAAAAAAATCCGAAAGGTTTCAGATTTTAAATTACGTTCAAAAGGGTAGTTTTTATAACGTTTTGTGTGTTACCTTTATTTATTAAATAGCATGTTCTATGTACTCAAACTATAAAATTCAGTTCAACAGCAATATCGCGAATTAATTTTAAAATGAGCATATCTTTAGAATTTCCGATACAGAGTCTCACATGCTGGAGATATAAATGTTTTTTATCGTACAATGTTGCCACTGCTTGCAATCGTTGCTTTGAAATCGTTTAGTTTTTTAATAAAAAATTCGTTGAAGTGTTACAAAATCCGAAATTGATAATAAAACAAATTTAAAATTCAAATTAGGGCTTCCACATGCCCATATTATATGGAAGATTACGTTATTCAAATTTTGATGGCTCTAGGTACCATTGTTTTAAGAGTTTTAATGATTCCAACTTTATTATTAGGTTTAAAGTTGCCATCATTAAAAACACTGGGTTAATTAAGCTGGAGGTAAATGACATATACAGTACAATACACGTTTTCTTCATAGTGTTTAAAGTTTTTTTTTTTTTTTTTTTTTCTTTTTTTTTTTAATTATGTCTTGTGCAATGCATCAAATGTAAACATGTTTAAGTAAAGGTAAACAAGATAACTGTTTAAGTAAAGGTCGGAAGGAAAATGAATAAAATTCTGTTCCAGAAATATGAAGGTCTAACCTTCTCTAGGTAAAAGTTACCCAACTGAATAAGATGGAACTGTTAAAAGAAAAAGAAAAATGAAATTGAAAATGTTTTTTAAAAAGTACAGAACATGATACATAACAAAACAAACAGCAAAATTATTTTGCATGAGAAATATTTTTTTTTTTATTAATCTCTTCTATTTAATGCTTCAAACAGAACTTATCAAGGAAAAAGTGTTTTGAAGCCTTAAACAGAGTTGATTGATCAGTTCCAAATACATTTCATTTCTCTGAAACATTTGAAACTTGAACATTACTAAAGCATGATTTTAAAACAAATTTCTAATTAGTCTCAAATGCTGAGATCCCTACATGCATTTCTGCTCAAAGTAAACAAAAATATAAAAATTATATGCAAATGTTTAAAAGTAGTATAAAAACCTAAAAATAGGCAAAACCAAACTAATTACACAAAACTAAATTAAATCAAGAAGGAAAATTCTAAAACAAGAATTAATGAATCAATTTGTTGTTCATACTTGAAAAAGAATAAATTGTTCATAGTCGAATTATATACAACCAAATGCACGGTCTGGTTCAATTACCTATAATTTTATCTTTTTGTGAACTATAATTTTTGCAAAAAAGAGAGTCAATAAAACTTATTGCTGGAGCGATCAAGGTTAATTATGAAAAAAATGCCTTATACACTTCCCCTGTTAAAGGATGACTGGGCTTTAGGAGACCCAATCCCCAAATCCTGGCAGTGAAGAATTATCATCTACCACCTTTTAGTTTGGGTGCCACTGCTGAATTATTTGGTTATTTTGAAGCAGGAAACATGAAAAATGAGCAGTGCCCTCGGCTGGAATCGAACCTGAACCTCTCGAATACACGCCAAACGTGCAACTGTTACACCATGAAGGCATGCAAAAAGAAGGGAGAAAATACCTTATAGAATATAAAACTATAATTATTTTTATGTCTGGATACATATTTATCTGAAATACCATAAGGCTCATCCAAAAATCCAGTGCATCCTTTGATAACCACTGATGTAACACAATAGCATACACTGAAATAAGTAGGCAAACAAATAGACAATTTACTGCACAACACAAATGCTATCTGCTTTGACATAAATTGTCTGTTGATGGACTCTGTTGATAGATGACTATGTTCCAACTTTCTATGGAAACTGGTTTGTATTCACAAATACAAAAACACAAAAGCTCCTAATCACCTATTTCATAACCCACCAGTTCAGCAGACAGGAATCAAACTTTGACTGAGCTACCAATATTCAGTGGTCTTATTTTAGTTGCTCAGAAGTTCACATTTTGAAATTGTGAGATCAATGTATAAAAAATTTATATTGCCTATATTAATCTTTAAAACATAATTATTCCTATGCATCACAAGATTATAAATATATTTTGTAAATAGATGTAAGATTTAAAGGAATTGTCTAAAATATTTTGAAATTTTAATGCAATTACATGCAACAAATATTTTTACAAATAAAGATTATCAGCTACAGCTAGCTCAAAGAGGAATTAGTGGAAACACTACAAATTCTCTTTAATGCAATAAATTAGTCACAAATTTGGTTCTAAAACTGTAATATCATAGTGAGCAAAAATCACAACTTCACTGTTATAAACAGATAATACAATTACTAAACTGAACACAAAAAGAATAATATATAATTCTAAACATACTAACTCTCAACATCTCATAGCTCCCAATAACCTCTTATTTATATCACAGCCAAGGAGAGTCAACACTATCAGAATTATCTAGAAAATCTTATTTCAGAATTTTCTAGAAAATAAGTGCTATGGTCTCAAAAATGCATTTTTTAATATACATTTCCTTTATTTCTAACTTCAGTATGCAACCAAGATGGTAAGAAATTACTAAATTCTGCAATTAGTTGTCATCAGTCTATACTTCAGTTCTTCTTGAGCTACTTTCATTATTACAACCTCTACTTACTCAGAATTATAAACACTGTAAAAGTAAAACTGCATAGTGCAATAAATAAATATAAAATTAACAAAAAATTTACTAAATAACTAAATTAAATCATAAATAAATGGACAAAATAAACCAATATTATTACATAACATTATATAAACAAATAAACACAAACATTTACAGCAATATCATAAACATGTCGAGCAAATTATACCCGGGGATCTGAAGTTGCTACTGGACCCAAATGAGCAAAAATGAGGGGTAGAAGCATAGTGACTACATGTGATGTACCAAATGCACACAGAACATCATTATCTAGAAAAATAACACATTATTCATTAAAAATACACACAAAGAAATAAAACTAATATTCAGTGTTCCTTTAATGAGAGTAAACAAAGTTAATAAAAGCATTTTAACTTCAAGAAACTGTTATGAAATTAAAATCTAAATTTTACACAAAAGCCTTCAAGAAATGTATGAATCAGTATAGCTATAATCAGTATAAATTGAAACAATTATATATCAAACCAATGAAGTCAATGATGTGTTTCTCTATAATTCAAGTTTTGATGAACTAAATAGCAGCATTGCATACATTTCAGAATAACAAATATAATAGGCTTACAGTTTATTTACAGTTAAAAATTAGCGCAAAATCTGTTAGACCTGCTCTCTGAATGTACTTCATTAGTGATTAATATATATATAATCATTTTTAATGCTTACATGAATGCAGAAAAAAACGTGCATTCATGCAAAATACACAAGTATATTTGTTCTTTAATAAATTAAAGAGCCATAAATAAAAGAGTATTTTTCATAAACAAATAATTAGTTGGAATTATTGACATGCAAACAATTTCACAGTCAACTATAAAAATTTTATTGAATATCACAGATGTTAGATCTATAATTTTTTAGCTAAAGCAATAACATAAGCAATTATAAAAAACTGAAATTAACATTAAATACATTCCCTCCGGGCATAAGAATATGAGATCTTGCAGTTTCAATACTAAATTTATAGGAAGGGAAGGATATTTTCCTTCTCTTCTTACACACAAATTAACAAAAAATTTTTTAAAAAAAGGCATGTAAATAAAATTATAAAAATTATATTTACCGTCAACTGACTGCGCTTTTATAAACAGTTTAGCAGCTGTTTTCACAATAGAATTACAAATTGCTAAAGCATTACGCCTAGCCTGTAGCTCAGCTAAATCACGAGAGTTTTGTACACTTTCAGTATCTTGAGGAGTGCTTAAAAAAACAGAAATCCTAGCTTTAATAAAGACATATAATAATAAAAACCTTTACATAATAAGCAAAATAAATACTAAACACTGCACTTACATAAAAAGATATACTTACGAGATTTCCGATTTATAAATAAAAAAATATGAGAATTACAATAAAATACTGAAAAAATATTAAATATATTCTTAATTAAGTGTAATCATATCTTCATAACAGCATTAAAAATACTTTAATTTATGATGGAAAGCATATTCTAAAATGGATATTTAAAAGGAAGGATTGAAACAAAACAGAATTAAAACTTATAGCAAGAGTACAAGCTTGCAACTTTTTTCCCCTTGGAAGAAGAAAAATATTTCATTTCATGAAATAATAATAATCTCTGCACTTAAAGAAGATTTTTATATCTACTTTTAACTGGAAAAAAAAAACTATATGCACTGAAATTGGATTTCTGCCATCTTAACACACATTCGGAATTAATACCTTACTTTTATTGCTATAAACCAAGACGTCCTTTTGTTATTGCTGACAAAGGATCTTAAAATCATTTGTGTTCTCAGACCCAGTACCTTCAATTTAAGGAACAACCAAAAGTTGCATAGAGCTGCATCAAGAAAATCCAAAGCTTCCCAGAGATACAAGACACTTTGACTAAAAATTCCAGATGAGATAAAATACGTACACTGCAGGAATGCTATGACAAAGCCTGCTAATCTTCATAATCTTATGACTTGATATTTCATGAAATAGTGCATTTCATATGTAAAAATTTTCCTAAGATATATTTATCACTGATACTATGATTTTCTAAAGCATAACAAATTACATTTTGGGGAAGGTTGGAAAAGTGACTTTTCTCAACTAACTTCAACACCTTTCAACTTTTAAGAAACCAGTTGTGCATTTTTTTACCTTAATGAGCTTGGCAACTTTCAGTGACAACTGTAATTTCTGAGCTGTACATGTAAATACAAAATTAGATTCATCCTTGATGTTTATTTTTTGAACAAACTCCAGATTTTGATTAAAACTACAGTACACATATATGTTTCTATCAAAATATTATCTACAGCAAGTATGTCAGCAGCTTTAGTGCAAATATTACTGCAATTTAAGACATACCTAAAATTTCAGTCACAGCCACTATCACCAAATGCTAAGTCATTTTTACTTTTTCTTAAGTTGAAATGCACACTTCCCTTCACTAATACGTAATTTGTTTGGCTAGTACTGGTTTTCAGAATGCCAGTTATATAAGAAATGAATCTTCAATTTTCTTATGATTTCATATTGGGTTTTATTAAATTCTGGCATAATTTAGTACAATAACTTTATTATTTATTGATTGTGACCACATGAAAAAATGGTAATAAAAATTGTAATAAAATCATATACTAAGCAGCTAAGAGAAAATTTGTAATCCTATTTGTCAGCTAGGAATTTCCCACCAATTTGCAATAAAAAGTATGATGCTAGACAATTTTCAATGAGACTGTCTATGATGCATAGTAAAACATTCTGCTTATCAAGTTCTTGATCAAAGGTGAGAGTGTGAACTGTTATACATTTTGAAAATTGTGATGGACTTTTCAAAATGCACAATGTGGTGCATTTAACACCACCACTGACTTCTTGCACAGTAATATTCAATCTTGCCACACAACAGATTTTCTGAAGTATCTCCACTCGGAGCTGTTTGAATATCCTTCATACATCCGGATCTCACTCTCAGTTAGTTTTCATCTCTTCTAACAGCCAAAGAAATTCCTCTCTGATCAAGAATTCCAAAGCATTAGAGAGGCAGTTGTCATACATTGGTTCCAATGGCAGGTGACTAACAGAGGGATCCAGCAGTAAGACCTAAAGTATGGCAAATGTCCTTATTTGAGTGGTGATTGTATTGAAAAATTAACAGATACTGTATCTGCTGAAATAAAGCTTTCCATGAAATTATATTATGACTCCAGGAAAAGATACTTTCTAGATGCTTTCTGTATGTTGCACATAGTAGCATTGAATTTCAATTTATTCCTCAAATTCGTTGCTTTGTGAGAACAAAAGATTGACGGACAATCTCAGTAATAACGTACAAATGTAACTGCTTGTTCAGAAAATATACAAACCACTTCCATAAAATATTTTTCCAACCTGCCTAACATTAAACATCGTAATTTCAAAATCATTAAATGTCATAAATTCAAACCTATCTATCATTAAACGTTTACAAACACTCAAAAATAAAAAAAAAAAGTAATCATTAACTATGTATTTTTGAATACAGTATTAATTAAGAAAACATAGCAATTTGTGAAAAATATTTTTAAACTCAATCTAGCATTAGTGACATAACTTATATATCTATCATTAAATGTCATACAGTAACATAATTTTTTTTAAACAAAAATCCAAGCAGAATTCATTAAACAAATTATGGATATTCTTAGATAAAATATTGAGAATAAAAAATATAATTACCTGTAATAAAGAATCTGTGGTATCTGACCTCTTGTATGATTTGTACCATTAAAGCTTAAGGAGCAGTCACTAAAAGTGAAAATACAGCCATCTGGTCCTTTAACTTGAGACATTCCACCATCACCATTATTTGTCCGAGAACCATGGTTTCTTAATCGCACAGCATACTTGACATTTTCCTGATAACAGAAAAAAAAGATGTAAAATGTTACTTTCAGATATTAATACCCATAAGCAAACTATTGTTTTTTTTAGCATACTTTAAATCAAAGGCTGCAATACAATAATACATAATTTAATAAATCTTATCAACATTTTACCTAAAAAAGGAATTGATATCAATTACACAAAGTTCATCTTTAATGTTATTAATACAATGAAAAATGTACTGAAATTTATTTATATTGCAAATTTTATTTTAGAACCGAATTTCATCAAAAATAATACCTTGATTGCAACAGGTCTCTCAAACTTTATTTCAGCAACATCTCCATAACAATCTTCAGGACCAAATGTCCCACGAACAATAGCTAGAGTTTTCCATCTCTGAGTATGAGAAGGATCAGCACTACCACCACTTTGCTAGATATACAAGGTAAGGGATGAGAATAAATTCTTTCAAGATGTAACAGAACTAATATACAAAAGTCAAAAAGATCAGAGGCATATCTGCTCTGCTTTTAGTGATTTTTATGCTTTTTATTATTGTTCAAAAGAAGAACAATTGTATGTAAACAGTTGTCATGAACAGACAAAATAAAGATATATTCTGGACTTCTTAGGAGTATAAAACTAGAACTACAGAGTAGTGTTTTGATTCCCTCGCTTTTATACCTAAACAAAATAAACTAAATACATAAAAGTTGACGTATTCCTAAGTATAATTTTTTGTTGCATATCTGTGCAATGAAATAACTAATTTGTCCCCATTCAATTAGGAAATAAAGACCTAAGCCATCAAAATACATAACTATTATATTATAACTAAAAATATTTTACATACAAAATTTTTTCTATTTTTATATTAAATACTCATTTATTTTATAAGTACAATTTGTTGTATTTTTATATTAAATACTCATTTAGTTTAATTATAAGTCTCAGTGAAAAATATTTTTAAGTGTTAATGCAGATATTCCAAAATAATTATCAAGCAAAACTTTTCTAAATGACAATTTACACTGCATTAAAACTGTTGTAATTGGACATTTAATTAATAGCTTACATCATCCAGCAATTCTAGTTCATAATGCCATTCAGTTCCAACACCTCCATAAACAGTGACACCAGATATCAAAATGCCAGAACGATCAACACTAAAGCAAATTGCATCTGGTGAACCATTCCCAGTGTTCCATGTTCTGTTTTGGCTTACTTTTGTGAAACGTGATGGAGTAACATGCAGTACTTGGCCACTTGTTCCATGCATGTCCAGCTGATAGAAAATTTTAAAAAACATGGTAATTTTTACTTTATAACAAAAAAAAAAAAAAAAAAGTAACACAAAAATAAAGTATTCAATGCGAAGTGCATAGGATGCTAACTTGTATTAAAATACATGTAAAATTAGTTATATACTTCAAGAAAAAGATATTATTAATTGCACTTTTCTTTTCTTAAGGCTTAAAAAAAGATACAACTGTTTAACATTTCATTAAAAAGTACCAAGCTATTTCACTCAGATTTTAAAATTAATATGCAAAAAGGCCTATTTTCTTTGCTCTTTAGGTGACATTAAAGGTTATTTACATATGACTTAAATACAATTTGATATTAAACTTAATGAAGATATACTTACTACAGTACCAGCTGACTGATAAGATAACTCTGCTACAATAACTGCAATGAATGCACAAGCATTTGTTATCAGTTTAGAAGAGTGTTGGATACTTTCCTAAATAGAAGAGAAAAAATGCTGAAATCAGTAATTACTTACTCTCAAGAACTCTAAAACAAAGAATGTTTAAATCTAATAATATACATACAAAATATGTATAGATACATACATATAGAAAGTTTGTATACATATGCACACACACATACATGCATATTTTAAAATTTACAAGTCTAAAAAGTGTACAAATAAATTTAAGTAAAACAAACAAATTTCTGTTTTCTGAAAATAATTACCTGATATAGCATGGCATCTAAAGGCTGTTTTACAATAGACAGTAAGCGCTCTAACACTTCTCTGAAGCTATGAGGGCCAGGATTACAACCTTCTCGCTATAAAAAAATAAATATATCTTAAAATAACAGTAGATTAACATTATTAATAATATCTTAAATGAATACAAAATCCTATAAGACCTTGCTTAAACTGTAGAGACATTAGGTTAATTGGAAGCAGAAAAGATGAAAAATATGCAACTGCCTTCGCCGGGAATTGAACGACGGACCTCTGGAATACCGGCCCAGCATGCTACTGTTACATCACGAAGGCATGCTAGGGAAGTGGAAGAAATACCTTATATACTCCCCTTTTTAAACGGTGACTAGGGTTTTAGAGGACCTAGTCGCCAAATCCTGGATGCGGAGAATCATCATCCACAACCCTTTTAGTTTGGGCACCACTTGTAGAGTTATTAAGTTAATTGGAAGCAGAAAAGATGAAAAATATGCAACCGAATCGAACCACGGACCTCTGGAATACCGGCCCAGCGTCCTACCATTACACCACGAAGGCACGCTAGGAAAGTGGGAGAAATACCTTATAAAACAAAAGGAATAGAAAAAAAATGTGCACTGATTTTAAAGAATTCAAAGCTCATGATATGTGACTTGACAACAATATGAAATCATTCTAGTTTCTTCATTTAAACCTTGCAGTAAAATTCTATTAATTATTTTTAGGATTTTTTTTATTTCTTTTAATTTAAAAGATTTTACTTGTTATATTTCAAATAACAAATTTATTATTATTTCATAATGTTATAATTTTTTAAATTATGACTTAAATAATTCTTTATCAAACATTTTCCTACAGAACTATTTATACTTTATAGCTTTTTGACCGTTTTAAAAATATCTTTCACAAAAGAATAGCAAATGCTTAACACAATAGCAATTTTAGAATAAAAATGTTAATTGTCTAATTTTTGCAGTTTTCCATGCAATGCAGAGGATAAAACCTGGATTTTGAATCTGGAAATATTAACATAGTATAATAAAATATCTTGCTATTAAGCTAAAAGAAGTTTCAAGCAAGTTGATATTAAAATCTCTTTCTTACCATCAATGTTTTCTCCTCTCATCTTAGTAACATGTTTTCACTGGATATTTAATTTTCTTTAGTCCAAAGAGGCAATTTGCCCTGAAGGACTATTAATTTCATTTTGACATTTTGCATTGAAAACTTTAAAAGGCTGTATCACTTTTCAAATTGTTGCCACCATATATTATCACCCTGTCTTATATTTAAAGAAATTAACCCACTCAGGACAGCACTCGCTCCTGACAGGAGCTGTAACATGCAGACTGTGTTTACAGGATGGGAGCATTTTCTCCTGCTAAGGCTAATACGCAATTTAGGAAAGTAAGCATTACATAATAATGGATAAAATGTACACTTTACATAGAAATGAAACCATTTTTAACTATGTGATTAAAGCTATCATAATTTCATTAATAACAAAGAAATTTAATTAAAATAATATATATTTAACAATAAAAATATAAATATATTGTATTTTACTGTAACTAAAAATACCTAAATTAAACACTAAATGTTGATACAAAATATAAAAAAAAATTTTATTATTTACACTTAACATTATGAAATACTTGAAGAATAAATTAATATTTTGAAGCCGTATGAAAAATATCAAAGCACGGATCAATGCAGAGACCAACATTGCATTATTATCATGCAATAATTTCAAGCATGCATGTCTAATTATTATCATCTTCTAATTCAGAATCTGAAGATTCAGAACTATTATATGAAGAACTCTAATAATTTATAGTTGTTTAACTGTCATTGTCGGAAAGATCCATAGATGCCATGGCTACACAAATGAATCTAAAGTAAAACCCATGCTAGAATATCTCCCATAAAATCCCATCCTAAAATAGAATCAAAATTATAAACAACCACTTCAAAATGAGCTAAAAGGCCAGGTGTTTCCCTTTTCACCAGTTAGCATGTGTTTATGTTTAAAATCTAATAAATCACAGACACTTGATGACCCCATTCTGACCTCAGAGAGAGAAATTCTAATGTATGAGAGTAATCTTTTGAATGAAACATGGATTAGTAATTAGTAAATATTTCATTCCAAAAATATGAGGCAATTGTGCGGAGAATCCTCCCGCTGCGCAGGATTCTCCATAAAGCAAGGACGCCGCAAGCTCTGAAGACCATCTAGCGCTGGCACTTATTTGTGGCGTTTGTCCCAAAAGGGTTAAATAATGAAGAATCTACATAAATGTATATGTTTCTCGCATTGTGATAAAACAACAGTAACTAGAGCCATCAAAATTTGAATAACGTAATCTTCCATAGAATATGGGCATGTGGGAACCCAAATTTGAATTTGAAATTTGTTTTATTATCAATTTCAGATTTTGTAGCATTTCAATGAATTTTTGATTTAAAAGTAAATGATTTCAAAGTGAGCAATGCCAACACTGTAAGAAAAATCATTTTTATCTCTAGCGCGCGAGACTCTGTATTGGAAATTCTAAAGATATGTTCATTTTAAGATTAATTTGTGATATTGCTGTTGAACTGAATTTTATAGTTTGAGTACATAGAAAATGATATTTAATAAATAAAGGTAACACACAAAATGTTAAAAAAATGCCCCTTTGGACGTAATTTAAAATCTGAAACTTTTTAGCATTTTTTCCCCCTCCTTTTTTGAAAACAAAAATTTCTTTTCATTACAGGGGGAAAAAAGACAAGTTTTATGTCTATCATTATACATAAGTATAAAATTATTTAACGAACATTAAAATAGAAGCTTGCAAGTCATGTTAGTTTTGTTGTGGTAATTAGCATATACACAAATAACAACAACAACAATTATAATGATAATAATTTAACACTGTGATCATGTACATGTGTACAAAGATATAAATTACCTCAGTCCTTAAAGTGACATAATCAACAAGAACAGGGTATCGATGGACTTCAGACCCACATATTCCTGGTGACATTTCTTGTGTATGCCCATTAGAAGCTCCAGGGCTTAAATCGGGATTCGGCTCAGGAGTAATTGGTGAAGAATCACTTAGTAGATCAGTTTCTAATGTTACAGGCAAAGTTGAGGTCAATCTAATAGAAGATGCACATAAGGATGCTAACATAGCAGCTAGAAGGTGATCACCTTCAACTGTTTCTTCAACCCAGGGCTGAAATGTTAACATATATTTTATTGTGATACATATTTATGTAGCCAGAAAATTAAAATATAGCTTTATGAAGAGAGTGATGCATAAACTCACCACATTGATTGTTAATAACAAGTCACATAGTCCTTTCCATTTCAGCTGTGAACTGGGATAAAATGCATGATAACAAGCTAAAAACGTTTCATGACATTCTTCCAAAACTGCATGCAAGTAATTTACAAGCAAAGCTGATGTAGAGGATGATGTTGGAATCCCTGAAAATGGTGATTTTACTTGTGCAGTTGGCAATCTATCAGAGAGAATATGTTGAAGTAAAGCTCGTACATCTGCGACACATTCCGCTAATTTTGGGACTTCAGGAGGCACTTTCTTAGAAACAGCTAAATGAAATAATAAGACTATTATAAATAAAAAATAAATTTTTAAGCTCACAAATTGTGCTAACTTACAAAATATTTGCAATGAAGAATAGATTTGGAAGAGGTAGATGTTTTCTAAAACACAAGAGTTTAACAACAGAATTTAAATGAATTAAAAATATATATATAACAAAAATCATATCCAAATCATTAAGTATACAAAAATATATTTTTAAAGAATATTTTTTCCATTAAAAATGCTATGCTTTATTTAAAAACACATACATATATTACAGAAAATTTATTTTATCATGAAACATAAGCGACAAATTATTTAAAAGAATTAAAGACATGATAATTGGGAGGCTCTATGATTGTCAGCTTTTCATGATCTCATCATTTTTATCTTTAATTTAAATGAAAATTTAAATTTGCATAAGCTAGAGTAATTTTAATTAATAATGTACAGTATTTTACAAATATCACATAAATTTCAAATTGTATTGAAAATTTGATTAATTTACTTTATACGTATTAAGTTGTGAAAATAATGAATCATCAACATGATTCATTATTTTCACAACTTTTTTTAATAACTAGCACATCTTCTATAAGAATTTGCTTCTTACTCACTATTCACTAAAATATATTTCAATCTATATTTCATGAACTTGTATCTCAAGCAAATTCCACTCTTTCATTAATATAATTTTTTAACTCTTAATGAATTCCTTCATTTAGAAAAACAGATTTGTATTTCAGTTTTAAAAAAAAAAAAAAAAAAAAAAAAGATACAAATCTGTTTGTTAATAATATAATAAACTTTATATACATATAGGATAATATCCTTTATAAATGTCAAAGCACACCAAGAAGTAATAAAATGATTGCAAATAGAATTCATACACAACTAGTTAAATATCACTTTTATATTTAATTCAAATTAATCAATTTCAATAACAGAAAGTTCTTGCTTTTTCCACTCCTTTTCCATTTCATATATAGATAAAAAATTTGGAAGTTATTAAAATCTAAAAAAATATATTAATATCTTGGTAATTATTATTATATATTATTATTATATATTAATATCTGGTCAAAAAATTATCTATAATAACAATTTTTTTAATGTTTTACTCCTAACTTTGCTTCAATGTTCTGTTTAATACTACAAAATTTATATTAAAGTACTTCCAAACAAAATGTCTTGAACTAATTCTAAAGACGTATATAAGCCACACAGTGTTTTCAAAGTCCAATTGCATACAAAAGAAAAAAAAAAAAAAAAAAAAAAACTTACAATAAAAGAAATTAAATACAAAAGATAGACTTGGCTAAGACATGCATTACAGTCACATTACATCTTGGAACATCATCAGCTCCTGATAGAAAAAAGCCTGGAAGCAAATGAAATTCACTTAAAGGACACTGAGGGGTACAAAGCAGGACTGCAAAAATGCAGACAAGTTCAGTTTCGGTTTATCTCATTATGGCAAAGCATACTTGGGCTATCTGCCTAAGAGAAGGAATGCCTTCACGGAGGTCTTTCTTAGGCAACTGATTCGTATACATGTTGCACATGGGGAAAAACACCCATACAGCCAACCTGTTCGCCTGGAATCAAACCCAGGTTGGGACTACCAGTGTTCAGTGACTTTAAGCTCAGCCACTGGTAGGCGACAAGGAAATAGAAGAACATAATGTAGAGAATGAAAGGCAAGTCAGAGGGTATAATGTGTTAACTTGGCATGAAAGAGAAAATAATGCTGAATAAATGCACTGCCAATAATATAATGTCATGCATAACGTGCGATTTAATCCTAATTTCTGTGCCACTGTCTTCACACAAATGGAACATATGTACTTGTATGAAGCTCATAATTAACCTAATACTATATGCTAATCTCTAATCTGATTCAGTCTAGTTTCTTTCAGGGTAGATTATTCTAATAATCTGTACAAAGATTGAATATTAAAATTAATCACAGAATTTTCCCTTACATCTGATAAACAAAATTTGATTTGCAGAAGAAATAAGTATTCTTCCATAGATGATATTTTTAAATTTCACAATTATTAATTTCTAATTAGAGTTAAATCTTGATACATAAATTTAATTTATTCCTGACGGCCATTTGAAACTATTTTTCCCCAATGGAATTCATGTAAAATGGATTAATCCCCTTTTTCGACTATAGATGACTGCTTATAGAAAACTTGTAACAGCATTTTGTACACATAAAACCATTGAAAATCTATAAAACAACAAAGCCCCCCTCAAAATGAATACAATATTAAACAGATAAAATATATAAAATTTAATTTTATCTTACAGCCCTACAAGGAAGAGCAAATAGCATAAATAGTGAGGGGAAAATATTACTGTTTGGATAAAAAAATCCTTTTCTATAAAACATTCAGGTAACTAACTGTCTTGATGGGTCATTTTCTTTTAGCTTTTCTTTATTCCTTAGCATCATTTCATTCTGCTTGAGACTCAGTGGGCCTCCATTTCACTCAAAATTTATCCAATGTGATCTGTTGTTTTAAAATGTTTCTACAATAAAACATGGCATTGTGATTAAAAAAGCTTTGCTGTGGCTTGCTACTGTTTTATCAGTGTGATTTTATTACAAGAAATTTTACTGCACAAAAAATTCCATTTTGCCCAAATTTTGCACAATATTGTGGACCAAAGAACTATGTTCCTCGTTTATATGTTCCTCTTCTTCTGAAAACATTCATTCTGCAAGTACTTTTTGTTGTTGCTTCTAAAGCAGTTATTCCAGTTCTTGAGCTTTTTTTTGTTGTTGTTGTTGTTGTTGTTGTTGTTCTCTACTTAACCCCTTTACATCTTCATTTTACCTGGAGACACAATATCATAGAATCATAGATAAACAAAAAATTCTCACTGTCAGAGTCCTCAAAAATCTTTCCCGGCAACACAAGGTTGTCTTAATTTCCTCGAGGCTTAATTCACTGCCCTGTATGTTATTTGCTGCCAAATTTTGTTAATGAGAACCAAGCAATGAAAAATAATAAAACAGTGCTTCTTGAAGTCGCTGAGGTGTTTTAATGGTATGTCAGAGGTTATCCCAAAATCTCTCTGAAAGTCAACTGCCATTCATTGGATGTTCATAATTTCAGATACGTCCATCTCCTGAGTTCCCCCCTTTCTATTTATACAATTTGTTCATTAGATTTTTTTGTGATGAGGAGCGTTTTGTTTCAATGTTGCACTGAATTAAAGGGAAACTCTACATATAACAACAGATGTTTACAATCCTATGAACTATTCTTTATTTAATCAATGCACAAGAAATAAAACAGAAACAAAAAAAAAAAAAAAAAAAAAAAAAAAAAAAAAACCTCAGCTCTGAGAACAAACTTACAAACCCTTTAAATAAAATAAATTTACACTGTAACTCAATTTGTCAATGCCCGAAATTCACACACGGAACACGTAATTTCTATTTAAGAAGTTAGTCCTGTCTACCCTTGACATAATATCTATTATTGCATAAAATCAGTTTTATAATTAACTGTAGAAAGAATTAACAATAGAAATCAGAATATCTTTCTACATCACACCTTAAAACATCAATTACTTCCGCAGTTAAATCTAATGATTTTTTGAATGATATATAAATCTAATATGTTTCTGATGTTATTAAAAGTATAGTTAACAATAATTTGTTCATAATATGGTACACAGTCTATTTTACACAATAATAAAGCTTAACAAATTTTTATCACATGAAGTTCTTAACTGTTTTTTTCAGTTATTTACAATACCTTAAAATTTGACAACAATTTCAACGATGATTTGACAGTTTTCAGCCTATGACTACAAAAAGAAATTTTTATAATTATAATATAAGACGTCATTTAAAAAATAATGATTATTAAAAAAAAAAAAAGGAATTTTTTATAGTATGCATATAACGTTAAAAGAAATACTTTTTAGTTAACTAGATTAAACAATTTTCTCTCAAAAAAATATGCATACAGTTAAAATAATAACAACAATAATTTTTATTTCATATTTCATAATAAATTAATAACATTAACTTTTTTCTTATTAGAAACAAGAGTTTGTACATATATTTTTTATAAACAACTAAAGTTTATTTGGTTTATTTGATTATGGCAAAGCACTCAAGGGCTATGTGACTAAGTGCAGGGATGCCTTCGTGGAGGACTTTCTAAGGGCAACCGATACGTATACACATTACACATGGTATAAGCCATTAAGAATTGGAAGTAAAATTAAATCAAAATGCTTTTAAATTATTAAATGTAAATTAAAAACTTTCACTCTAAATTCTTCAAATACAATGAAATTACTCTGTGTGCTATTAGTGAAGGGAGAAAATACTCACAACTATTGGGGTATATTTCATTGATATAAATTTTTAACAAATGCAGACTTGAGGTGCATATGTATTCTAGTCTCTCCAAGTCCAAAAGTGCAGCAACAGCAGGCATCGTTGATCCTAAAATAGCTTCACAATATCCAGCTTTGAAGGACTGCCATGCCCACCTCAATAACCTCAACAAGGAATGGAAACAATCCTAAAACATTCATAAAAATATGAATAATCATTCAAAAACATACAAATACTAATGGTATATTGGTTACTGAATAATGGGAATAAGGTAAGGTACCTCAGGGTGCTTACAATAAATCACCAGTAATGGCAACTTTATTACCCTACAATTTGACAACTCTCAATTTTTCTGCAAGTTTGCTCGAAGTGTGCCTCTTACCTTTTATGCCTTAGCTTCTCGGGTTCTATCTTTCATTACAGTGATGTTGAGTCTCAGAGAGGGCACTGCTGATTTTTCATATGTCCAGCATCGTGTACATACATTTTGACTTTTGGAAGTATCAGTTGTTCAACTTTTCAAGGAGAGTCTTCCCTCAGTATGATTTGTGTACACTAATAATACCAGAAATCTGTGATCTCAGAAAGTCCTCTCAATTGGTTGATGGTAGAGGTTTAGATGCTACCCCATAGCCATCACTAGCAACTTATTGAAAATGTACCAAAAAGTACAAATTAATGATGAAGATCACGATTTCCAAAAAATATTGTGGAGAGATGATCCATCAAAGCCGATTAAAACTTACAGGTTGTGCAAAGTTACATACGTCACTACTTCGGCTTTATACCTGGCTACTCGTGTACTCAAACAACTAACAATTGACGAAGGAGCTAAATTCCCAAAGCAGTTGACATAATATTAAATAATTGTTATATTGATGATGTCCTAGTTGGTTCAGACACGGTAGAGAACATGGTAAAGTTAATTTCACCCTATTTGCTCATCTGCTTTTTTATATTTTATCCATAAACATATTTAATGATTTTCAATTTGCCGTCAACAGAAAATAATGCTGTTCTGTTCTTCCAAGAAAAAGAAATTCTAGCACCAATTAAACTTTATGATAACAATCATGGAACGAAACTACAATGAACTTACATAGTGTTTTACAGTTAAACGATATTTAAAAATAGAGAGCATCCATGGCAGAAACTGGTTTCATGGATCAAAAATTCCTTTTTTCAGCTGCATTATGATCAGAAATATTGATATCAATCAAGCAGTGTGATTAAATAATTAAATATTTGGTTAGTAATATAATATGTGATAATTTTATGGGGAAGGCTTGATCATAACATCTAATCAAATATACTAAAAGATAAATTGAAGAATTCAATAAAACTGTCAAAATCAATAAGTGTCTTTTGACACAAACCAAAAACTATAACAGAAGAATCTTATATAAACAATGATATGAGAGGCCTACATAATAAAACCTGACAGTGCTTTCTAGCTAAATTCCTAACAATTTTGCAATACAGGTACCCTACCAATACCATTAGAGATTTCTAGAAAATACTGTGTTTTGTGAAACCATGTTATATGAAACTAACAGTCAATACAAAATGGAGGATAAGTTCCAAAAATGTTTAAAAACAAAAAACTTTTTTAAAGGTTCTCATTGTTGCCTCATCTAAATTTAGGTGTTTTTCAATGTGGGATGCCTTTTCTCCTTTTAACAAATAATTAAAATTTGTGTTTTCATCTCTAAAGAAAGAAATTTTCTCTTAAAAGTTGTATTCTTACTTTCAGACAAAGTCTGTGACTGAAATATATTTTGACAATCACAATTTATGCCAATGATCTCAAACTGGCAAGAAACAGGCCACATGCAGGTCCCACAACAATTTTATGAAGCCCCTGAGTATACTTTAGTTATATATATGTTCTAAATATAGTGCGAAAAGTTTGCAGATGGATAAGGTTATTGAAACAATAAACTGAAATACTGAATTTTATATGCGAACAAGTTCTAAATCATCAAGTTTGTGTCATTACTTAAAGAAATTGAAAGTGGATATAGAGAAATTAATATAATTTAGTGAGGTAGTTACATTTAGGAGCTGTATTAATACAGTTTTTTAATCAATAAATGAAATAAAAATTTTCATGACACAAAAATAAATGATTAAAAAATAAATAAAACTATTGCTGAGCTACACAACGATACATGGATAACAGATCTAGCATGTTTGCTGACTTAACCAGACATTTAAACATTCTCAATAAAGAGCTGCAAGGAGAGAATAAACTTATCGTATGCTAACCGTATGCTTTTATTATTATATTATTTATATTAAACTAACCATATGCTTGTATTAAACTTCTTAATGTTAAACTAGATTTATGGGAAACACAGCCTGAATAAAAGTATTCCGTAAATTTCCTACATCTCACATACTGTTCTATTATTTCAAATGAAAAATACCAAATCTATGCATGAAAAATAGCATTATTACAACAAGAATTTAAAGGGAGGAAGAAGAATTAATATTGATGATTTCTAGTCCAGCTTACATTATTTTCATTATTATTACATGGAACACAAATAATACACCAAAAAATCTGCAAAAACTAATTAACTTATCAGTGTGATACAAACCTTATACAAGGATTTGAAGATACTGATTCGATTAACTTTTATTCACACTTGTTAAAAATTTAATACCCTCTGTGTAAGATAACAATAGCCAATGAAAATAAATAAAGCAGTTTAATTAACTTGAACTTACAGGTGTGACTGTTCTAGAAAAGTCTTTGCTTAACACAGTAACTGGTTCTAAATGGCTGGAAGGCTTAGATAAACCTTGACTATCTGGTGTCACGGTCCTATAAAACATTTTTAGAAAGACTATAACAATGAAGCTGAAAAATTCAAATAATTAAATGACACAATAAAATACAAAACATATTTTTTAAATATATGAATAAATTAAATTAAAAACAAAGATTTAAAAATTTCTTGAAAACAAAATTTTTGGCAAAAGAAAAATTTAATTACCGCTATGAATATATACTGAATTATTTTTTTATTTTAAGCTTTATATGAGACATTGCCATGGAAAAGTTTTAAGGAGGAATAGTTTTCATTTAGCATGAACATACCTCCCCCCAAAAAATTGAATCTTATTCTACCAGGAAATAAAACTAAGATTAAACAGTAAAAGTTCAATGGTTTTGCCCACCCTGCCACAATGATGGGGTAAGAGGAATTGCTTGATATGTATACCAAGATACCAAAAGTAAATTCAAATGTTCAAGAATGAATATATTAATTTATAACTGAAAGAAATGATTAGAAACCAGGATATATTATGTATTTAACAATTTCTCCTTAAATTGCAAAACAAATTTTAGAAATAAACAAATGATGTTTTAGAACTGTTAAAAACTGAACAAAATCACAAGAAGCAATTCATTGTCAAACATAATTTCTTTTAATCTTTTAAAAATTAGTAGAACTTTGAATCATCCATGTTACATAAATATTTGAATTAAGCTTACATTTTGAATGACTGCATTATTTTAAATTTTTCACACAAATATAAAAACACATTACAGAACAATTATGCTTAACAGCCAATTTAGAATAATAGCAATTATTGTTCAACTCATACCATAAACAGTCATTTATACTATAAGGTATTTCTCCCACTTCCCTAGCGTGCCTTTGTGGTATAACGGTAGCATGGTGGGCCAGTATTCCAAAAGTCCGTGGTTCGATTCCCGGCGAAGGCAGTTGTATATTTTTCATCTTTTCTGCTTCCAATTAACCTAATGACTCTACAAGTGGCGCCCGAACTAAAAGGGTTGTGGATGATGATTCTCCGCACCCAGGATTTGGTGACTAGGTCCTCTAAAACCCTAGTCGCCCTTTAAAAAAGGAGAGTATATAAGGTATTTCTCCCACTTCCCTAGCGTGCCTTTGTGGTGTAACGGTAGCACGCTGGGCCGGTATTCCAGAGGTCCATGGTTCGATTCCCAGCGAAGGCAGTTGCATATTTTTCATCTTTTCTGCTTCCAATTAACCTAATGACTCTACAATACTTGTATTTCACACTTCTTATATTTTCAAATATTTAATGAATTACCTATACAATAGCTGAGGTATTTGGCCGGCATTAACATCAGTTCCATTGTTGCTTTTCTTTGAACTTTTAAAATAAAATACTATTCTGAAAAGAAAAAGACAAATTATATTGCAAATGACAAATTCATGGCCAAATCATGAAAATAATTATCAAGAATACAATAATTAATCTTACTGATCTTCAGTAGTGACAACAGATTGTCCACTTGAGCCACAGTCACTGCTAGGCCCAGATATTCTAGCCCATGCAACATACCATCTATTTGCAGATAACTGAATAGGTTCATCAAACAGCATAGGATACTTGTGGCTAGAAAACAAAATTTTAAAATGTAACAAGAAGAAGAATTTTGAAATATATTCAGAAATGCTTACAACTGAAATTTTTTATAGCATCAGTTATAAAACAAAGTACATACTAGTATTTAAAAGCTTAAAAAATGAGCTACCGTGTATGATGCAAACAATAAGATATTAAAGCAACATACTTTTTGGTAAAGATAACAAGTAGCACCATAATGAAGGTGGAAAATTCAGTATTACGTTAGCTATTCACATAACATACATTATAGGATTCAAGAAACTAGACTGTCAAGCAAGTCATCATTTCATCTGTAAAATTATGACAAAATCTTATGAAGATTTAAATAAACCTCTAGGCTTGAACTTAACATAAGACACAACTTGTGCATACATTCAGACTCTGCTGTTTGTAGGCAATTAAATAACAGAAAATTGATTTCTAAATTGAATTCATAGTCTGAGATTACATAATTTGGCCTAAAAGCTTGGCTCAAAATGTAATGGTACAATTTAATTTCGGCTAGCAAAATGGCTAATATTACAATACTAATGTAGCAGAGCTAGGCTAAAGCTGTGAGCAACACTGCCAGAAGCTCTTTTTAAAACATTCAAAGCCTTTGTTTTAATTCATTTGCTTCCTAATAAATGCTAATAAGATGGAGAAGTTATGGTACATATCCAAATCGTAAAAATGGGTTAATTGATACTTTTCCGTTTCGCCGGCGCAAATCTCCGCAAGCAGACTGTGTTGGCGACAGCATACAGTATACACATAAAAAATGTTAAGAAATGTTAGTTCTAAGAATTTTTTATTTTGAAGGCATAAATATTTTAATGTGGTTTAAAATTTTGTAAAAAGCCAGTAAATAAAGACAATAAATTTGTAAAAAGACACTAATTTAAAATTTACTATGCTTTCATGGTTCAACATCCTGATTCGCCGGTTCATATCACGTGACCCCAAGTGATCTCATCTCACATAAACTATGCTACAAAAAACTAATTCTCTCAGTAATCATCTACATTAATTTCAAGTTAAATCTTAACTTGGAATAACTAGCTTAAATGCAAGAATTATTTTAATTCGTACAAATAGCTTACTCAGAAATTATGTAAAACTGCATTGCTTTACTTCGCTAGTGCATTCTCATTAGAATTGATGAATTTAACCCTTGATTTCGCCTTCGGGAGAGCAGTGTGATTGCATCCTAATTGACTTAATTACCGCGAATGGTCTTAGGGCATAAGATTTAACTATATAGGTTAAAAATTATATGTAATTGTATGCCAGTATTGAAAGAAAGAAATCCGATAAGAAATGGCTGCGACTTGTTTTGAAAATGAAGCGTAAAAGATTACCAGAGAAGATATTCCGTTTGGCATCAGTCGTACCATTATTGGCGATTTTATCGTTTGTGCTGGCAAAGTGGAAAAGTACCAGTTAATTAAAATAAAATGTATTTTCCAATATTACTCTTAATTAAAAGGGCATTATTATTATTATTACATCAAACTAAATGATGAGATATACAGCAACAGTAAGATTATTTTAAAAGGAACATATCAGTTATAAAATAATCCCTTTGAAAAGTAACTGAAATGGTATTTTATTTAACACTATTCATTTAAGAATACTATAATAAATGTTTAAAAGCAGCAAATTGTTTTTCCTAGATGGATATTTGTCAATGCAACAAGGAAAATGCTTTACAAAATGCAATATACTTTTTCCACACATTATTCAGTTTCAGTATAATAATATTAATACTTTCTATCATTGCAACAGTCATTCAAGGATTTCTTTTGTCAAAATAAGAGAACTGTATCCATTTAAAAATCCAAGAATGCTAAATTTAAATCTACAGTAGAGTTCCGCAAACTCAACATAATGGGGACTAAAAGACTGTCGAGTTTTCGAAAAGTCAAGTTTCACAGAATAAGGGATGCGTTTTTCAGAACTCTTAGTATTTAACTGTAAATTACTCTAGACATTTGTAGCCCAATATTGGACATGGAAAAGTACAGCATACAACTAAATTAATGTTGATTTTTTTACATCAAGTTCTAGCACAATAGGAGTCATAAAAAGAACAAATACTCTACAATAATTCAGTAAAAAACTTACATACAAAAATGAAGAAAATTATTATTAGTTCTTGGTAGAAAAATATTGTATAATGGTAGACTGTCTCTGACACGCATTTCGCCATTGTGTATCAACATCCCCTAGGTGACAGAGGAATAAAATGTCTATATCAGATGCACCCTGCTCCTCCATGTAACACAGCATTCCTTCAGCGGCATTCAGTCCTTCACTATGACTCATCATTTTAGCTTTACTGTTGTCTTCAATCTCTTTGTTTTCTAATTCATCTTCATTTTTATCCACATTGTCTTGTATATCTCCAGATATACCCTCCTTTTCAATTTGTGGAAATTATCCTTGAATACTGCAGCAGTTTGCAAGTTAGCAGATAGCTTTTTCTCCACAAACATTTAACTACCTGATGCCGTACCATTTTTTCCATCTGTCAAGTCAGCCAACACTAGCAATACAACTAGGCTCTCGTTCTTGAAATTCATCATAAAACTTTAGGGCTTCCTATTGTAAAATTGGTTCTGAAATGGATGTTCCCTGTTCCCTTTGCTGCCTGAAACCCCAAATAAAGCACTTCACTCACTTTTTGTATTCACCACCTTTAATACTTTTTCTTTCCTTTAAACTATGCATACATGCTTTTTTCATACATCTAAGACTAGATTCTGGACTTCTTCTTTTTCTACCCTATCAAAGTAGACTGTAGAACACCTAAATCCACGATAATTTTGTTTACACTTTCCTCTTTGTCAGTCTCTTTTAAGGCATCTGGTTTCATTTCCATTGCCACGTTAGTTTGTTTTCTTTTCTTTTTGAATAACATTTTCACTTCACAGGTTATAAAAAGTTCCCAAAAATATGTAAACACTTATATGCCTAGATATGAATTGAGGAACGATAGCCGCAATGAACTGGTGTGAGTTTAGTTTGCAATAAAATGCAGTCACAAAACTTCAGACAAGTCACCTAACGTTTTGCAACAATAGAAAGGAATATGAGCCAGTGGCCAGCTGCCAACTGCTACCTGACTTTCTTTGTATTCTCGAAAGAAGCAAACAGCACTGCCAAGTATTACAACATATCTTGAAATTTTTTAGGCAATTCCAAGAATTAATGGCAGAATGCAAAAACAGCAAAAATTAGTGAAAAAGAACATTCAAATTATTGAACAGAACAGGAAAGACATACACATAAATACGAGGGCCATCCAGGAAGTAGATTACGTTTCCGTCTGTGTCCGCTAGGGGCGGGGCTAGCGCGGCCATCTTGGGGTCAGAGCGTTGTGCAGCTCAGTCTGCATCTAGCCGTGCTAGTGAGAGGTTCGTGCTGTGCTCCGTTCAGATACTGTGACGGTTTGAAATGTCTGCGTTAATTGAAAATCCCGCGAGCTGCGAGGTGCGCTCAGTAATAAGGTTTCTGACTGCAAAAAACTGTAAACCGATAGAAATCTATCGGAAGCTTCGTGAAGTGTATGGGGACAACATTATCACTGAAGGTGGAGTGCGTCAGTGGGTCATAAGATTTCAAAATGGCCGAACCAATGTTCACGACGAAGATCGAAGTGGGAGACCCAGCATAGTGACCGCCGAACTTCTCGAAAAAGTCGATGCTAAAGTCCGTGAAAATCGAAATTTCACAATAACGGAACTTTCTTTGAGTTTTCCACAAATTTCGCGAAGTTTGTTGCACGAAATCATCAGCGAAAAGCTTGGTTACCACAAGTTTTGTGCAAGATGGATTCCAAAAATCTTGACAGAGGACCACAAAAATCAGCGAATGGCTGCAGCGTTGAACTTTTTGGACGCTTACCATAAGGATGGTGACTCTTTACTCGATCGCATCGTTACTGGTGACGAAACATGGGTGAAACATGTGAACTGTGAAACGAAATTGCAATCAATGCAGTGGGGGCACACAAGTTCTCCCCAAAAACCCAAGAAATGCATGCAAACAATGTCGGCAAGGAAGATGATGGCGACTGTTTTTTGGGACAGAAAAGGTGTAATTTTGGTGGACTTCCTGGAAAGAGGCACTACAATAAACTCTCAAAGGTATTGCCAAACTCTCCAAAAACTCAGAAGAGCAATTCAAAACAAGCGCAGAGGAATGTTGAGCTCTAAGATCTTGTTGATTCACGACAACGCCCGGCCCCACACGGCAAATGTCACTCGTAAAGTTCTTGAATCTTTTAAGTGGGAGTTGTTTCCTCATCCGCCGTACAGTCCCGACCTGGCACCGAGCGACTTCCACCTATTCCCAGCAATGAAGAAGTGGCTGGCTATGCAGCGTTTTGATGACGACGCACAGCTGCAAGAAGAGGTAACGAAGTGGTTGAAGGCGCAGGCGGCCGAATTTTTCGACGAAGGAATTTCCAAGCTCGTACATCGCTACGATAAATGCCTTAATTTGTATGGTGACTATGTAGAAAAGTAGTATTTGAGTGTGGCTTTCATCTGTATATAATAAAATTTGTTTCCTATACTTTGTTTATTTTTTTATTCCAAAACGTAATCTACTTTCTGGATAGCCCTCGTAATAATTATATGTGTTGTATGTAATATTTGCTCTGTTTGGCCTAGTGATATCTTAAAAAAGTTTCTAGTCCTTAAAAATGTTGTGAAGTTATATGGAATGTCGTGATATCGGGAGTTGAGTTTACGGGACTCTACTGTATTCGAATTCAGATTACCTCTAAAAAAAGGAATATTTATATAGAAAATATGGTTTTAAGTTTCATTAAAATCCTTACCTGTGATAGAATTGTAAATTAAAAAACTTTGAATAAAATTATTTTACTAAGGACAGAAACTTTATTAGAACTTCTAATATTCCAAAACTAACAGACACAAAACAAAATGTGTCAATTTACCATCAGTTCATAATTAATGAAACACCATTTTCAGAACAATAAAGAACTAATGCAGCATTCCGAGGACCTCAAATAACTAAAAAGTGAAGTAGCATTAAAAAATCAAGACTGCAAATAAACTCTGAACTATGCTAGAGTTAGAAATGCATATATTTTGTGTCTGGATATAAGTTTTTATTTCCCCAAAATTTAACAATTAATAGAGTACCAGGGGTGCTTGCAATCCCATTTCAAAAATCCTGAAAACTACCACAGTAAAAAAATCTGTCATACTTTTAAATAATTTAGAATATTAATGTGATACACATACATATATGCAAATACTCATATTTTCAAACAGCTTCATTAGGCATTAATTAAATTGGCAGTAGTAATTAAAAATGAAAATGATCCAAGCACAAGTGGTTATTTGTTACAAACAGCAATTTTCAATTAGCAAAGCAAAAAGCATGATTTAACTTACTATTTATTACATGTTAATTTTTGTTTCACTACACAGCAAAACATATCAATGCCAATCTGAGTTTTTTAAACTATGGTGCATTGTGCTATTTTAATGGTGCAATTTTTACACAAGATACTTAAATGAATGTAAAATAGCATCCCTTTGGCATTCGAGTTAAATTGGCAGTGGTAATTACAATATGGCCATATACTAGTTACTGCTCTGGAGTTAATGTAAAAATAAGTAGTAGACTTTCAAAGAATTTAGCTTGATGAATTATAGCATCATTTCAATTCACCTCTTCCCTTATCTTATACTAAAAAAGTAAAGCACATAAAGCTTAAACCTGAACACATTGATTCACATTCACATTGTGAATAACAATTAGTTAAGAGTATAAATAGCCACTTCCTATTTTTACATATTTTTTTTTAAGCCCAACCCTGTAATAATGGGCAAATGATCAGGAATAGAAAAATCAAAGAGCAAATGGTTAGTACAAGACATTAACACAAGCAGTACTTTTAGGCTTAATACTGAATCTCATGAAACATCCAGAAAATGAAATGTTACAGCGACAAGAAGGTAAAATAAATATTATTTGGAATATGGTTGGAAGCAGTAACTACATATCCATTTACTTTAGGTATTTTATGACTTTCAATACAGCTTTTCATCTTAGCTCCAGAAGCATTTACTTCTTTCTTAAAAACTCTAAGAAGTGAGTTTCATTGGTTGAAAATTCTATATAAGCATTTTTCTAAAGATAACCAGTGTGTACTTATTATTTCAGTATTATGCAGTTGTTAGAATTATTTCAGTTTTTCCTTCCTTTCAGAGTTCTCCTCAAAATAATAATAAATATCAACAATTAGTTCATCCACACTTATTGGTAATGAATCTGCCCCTTTTTCAGCTGCTAAATTTAAGAAGTGACAGGTGCACCTCATAATTTGAAAATCTGAATTTTTTATTTAAGATGCTTGCAACACCAGTCTTCAAGCCTACCATTACTGGTGCACTAACAGCACCAAGTGCTAAGTAATTATCCAAAGAAATTGCATTTTCTTTTAAAGTTTTAACAATTAGCTATGCTGTGTTAAAGCCTATAAAATTTCTTTCCAAAGAGAAGACAGAAAGTAAACTACACTCAAATTCTGAAGATCCAGATTAAAAAAAGAAATAAGAATTGGATACAGTTTTGCATTCATATTATTGCTTTCATCCATAGAGAGGCAGAATGAAGCTCTTTTAATGCAATCAATAAATGAAGAATTATTTCACACACATTTCTTTAACAATTGCAGATGCTTTTGTCCTTGCACTTGACTATTTCTTAGCGATTTTGCTATCGAGAAGCAGTTTTCTAAATAAAATTGCAGCACGATCTGATGCACTCAATCACAGGTTGTGCCCCAGTTAAAAGGCAGAGAACAGGCATTCTGCATTAAAAACTTTTTGGTCCTTTGTTTTCACAGAAAAATCTAATTTTTTTGGTTCATCCGCCCCCCAAATACATATGACAAAAACATTTAAATGAAACTCTAACTTTTATCTGTAATGGTCCCTTGAGTTTCTAATTTAATTTAGATGTTTCCATTTCCCATCCTTTTTCTAATGCTGCATGAAGTAAATAATTCAGAAGTCAAAATTTAAATAACTAAAACCTTTCTCCTTATGGAGTAATTCTCCACATTGGATGATGCACTTGCTTCCCTCTTTTTCTACTAGTTAGATGCTCTACACTGCTGTCTCCAAAATGTAAATTCTGTAACAGGCCCACTTATCGCAGCCAGTTTCGTTATACTGACTTATTGGTCAACAAAACAAAAAGAATATTTAAATTTGCCATGACTGCAAGCAGCTTCTTTATGAATCTACAGCATACAATATGACTTCAAGTATTTTGATAGTATGCTTGTTAGCAATGATATTTTCCAGTTTATCATATGCATATTCTAGTATCCTATAAAACATTTTGTTATTTGTTTGTAAGCTTTTTTGAGCAACTGTTAAAATCTGAACCCTTCCAAATTTTTTTTTACTTTTTTTTTTTTTTTTTTTTTTTTTAATTTTTTACACAAAAAGAAAATAATTAGCTTTAATAAAATTTTATAACAAAACAGTCTCTGGTCAGAAAAAAAAGCTTGCACTCTTCACTTCTGCTAAAGTCTCAAATACTTCTAACATATTATTATATAATTTACATAAATTGATATTCTTAATAATGATAAATAATAAACTGATATTCTAAATAATTAAAGACATGATGGAAATCACAAATATTATTATCTACAGAAATAAGCTATAACAAAGATAAAAAGCTTATTTCTGTAGATTAATACACAAAGTAATAACTGAATTAACATAATTAAAATATAAAAAAGCTTTAAGCCAAATCTTATTTTTATTCATGTACTATTGAAAAAAGAAAAAAAAATCAAGATTTACCAGAGTGATAAATATTTTCACAAAAATAAAATGTGCAGTGGATGGCAGAAACAACAAATAATTACTAAACATAAGCTTTCGAAATGAAATTGCAAACTTATCCAATTTTTAACCATCAACCAGTTTACATAATCAGATCAAAGGTAATTCAGATAATTATAGCTATATATCTGTTAAAATTTCAATGAGAAAGCATAGTTACACTAGGAACTAGTAAATTGAGCTCTTGTAACTGTTCTGAAATTTCCATTTTAAATCTCATGTATGGTCAATTTTAATAATGATACATTACACAAAAATTTTGATTACTCATATTCTCTATTTTGTTTCCTGTAAATCTTACCAACTCTGCCTATCCTTTTAGTTTTCCTTTAAATCCTACCACATGATGATGCAAAAGGCGTTTTCACAATGATGCAAAAGGCGTCTTCCTTTTACATCATCGTGAAATAAAAAAGCCACTGTTTTGCATTTCCAAAAAAAATCATTGTAGCATTTGCCACCCCCCCCTAAAAAAAGGGCCTATATCATATTAATAATACATTACACGCTAAATGTGTTTCACTTTCATTGCCTAGTGTTTGTAACTCATAAAAATGAAAGTTAACCTATGATTTTTTGCAAAGAATAATCTGCTTACGTTATAGTAAGAAACAATTTATTCTGTTCACTAGTGCCAAATTATGTTACATTGTTCATCACTTCAAAGTTTGCTTGTTTAATTTGTTGACATTCCTAAAATATTTTCGTCAATAATATTTCATTAATTTATAAAGTTAAAGAAAATAAGCTAATGCAACATCACATTACAGAGAGATGAACTCTTCACATCATTTAACATTCAATTTTTAATTTAAAATGAAGAAACCAATGCCATAAAACCTATGTAAACCATTAATTAATCCAGTTCAGAGGGAGTTTATTTACATACAATTTTCTTTTCAATACATGCACATTCATTGAATATTTGGGATAAAAATTGCATTTTGCTATGAATGCAAAAGCTCTTTCAGCATATAAATCATTGAGAATCTTTTTTAAATAATTAGCAGTAACACTCATTAAAAAAGACAGATACTAAAGAGCAATCAATTTATTAACATTTCAAATTAACTCAGAAAATTGTATTAATTTAACAGATGCACCACAGCTGATCTAGATAATGGTTTCAACAAAACTAGTAACCACAAATTACTTTAGTTTAAAAAATATTGCTAATATATTTCAATACAATCAACCTTCTTTAACAAACGTTTCATAAAAAATTTCTTAAAAACTTCCCCCTTCCGAATCAATCGTTACTGTAATTTAAAGCAAAACAGATTATCCTTAAAAAATTCTTACCGGGCCCCACATTCATAAGGAATTTCATCTGTTTCAACAAGTATATCCCCATCAATTTCTTGATCACCTCCTTCTGGTCCAATATCAAATACCTAAAATATATATTTAATTTTAAAAAATCTGATGTACACACCACGTGACTTCTTTGCACGGAATATTAAATTATACGCATTTTTTCTTGCATTTCAATTAAACTTACTGGACTGAATTAAATCTATTTCATCGATAGCACATAAACCATAATAGAATAAATGCATTCTTTAAAATTTACTATACAGTCAAAAGTCGTTAATCCGGACTCGTCGGGACTTCGGCGATTCCGGATTATAGATCATCAGTTTAAATCTGGTAAGATGGCATGCAGAAATTATAAAATTAAAAATATGAAACCGTAATTTATGAAATAAAGAACAATTATGATCTAAAGGGTATCAAAATTTACAAAAAAAAAAAAAAAAAGCTTAATATTTATTTGTTTACTTTATTAAACATTTCTTTCAATGTAAGTTGTTTAAGTTGCTTTGTTTTTTATGTGATAATACATTCCCTTTAATTCTATAAACAGACATAATTTCTTGTTCAGTTACAAAGTTCCACTGTTCAAGTCCTATAATTGCTGTGTCGAGAATACCGACTAATTTGTCAATCGAAATTTTTTCGTTTTCAATAACCTCTGTCACTTTCTTCGCTATCGGAAGCGAATTATAATGACGAGGAATTTGCTTTAAATCATATCAAAGACGGAGTACATCGAGATCAAATACTACATTTAGTAAGGAATTATAAGCCAAATAAAATAAAAACATCTGCCCTGAAGATAAGGATAGTGCCGACAGATCAACTTCCAATTCATTGCGCACTGCGGCATTAAAGATAAACAAAAGTTTTGATAAACAAACATTAAAGTTTAGATAAACAAAGGATATGCCTTTATCCATTTTTTGCAGCAATTCCACTTTTTGTTTAATAGACTTCGAAACATACTTTCGCTTTGTAGATCCTTTACATATTAGTAAATATATATCAGAAATTCTATTTGACATAATCGAAAGTTCAAACTTACTTTTATAAAATTTCTCTAACAGTCTGCAAAAAATAATAAGCCAAATCCAATTCGAAGATTAAGGAACAATGCAATCTGCAACATTAACTGAATTAGATAATTTTAGCTTAGCTTATACTGGCCGTTATACATTAAACGTGCATTTGTAAACATATTTTGCGCATGCACACATGCATATTCGCAGCCGTGAAGGTCTTATGCGCATGCGTCAACACGACGCATGCGCAGAAAGTTTGAAGCTTTGAGGTCCGGATTATGGGTGTCCGAATTAATGACTTTTGATTGTATTTGTTTACCACAGCGACACTCTGGCACTAGCTTCACTTAATAGCATTACATTTCGTCCATATTATAACTCAGAATACATATAAATTTATATCATTTGAAGAATTCTCTGATCATTGCCACATGTTCTATTCAAATACTATAATAAATCTAAAACGATGTACAAAAGAAATTAAGCAAACAAAACAAAAAAGCAACAGTTTTTCACAGACAATTCAGTATTTCTCATTCAATTAATTTAGTTCTCAATTCCTGACAAAGCAAAAATACACAAATACTCAAAATATCTATATTCAAAATTACAAAGTAAATCTGAAACACTTATTTCTCAAATAAATTCCAGAATGGATTATGCATAATTTAATTTTCAATAATAAAAGAAGGCATTATCTTTGTTGTTGTGAAGCTTAGTTTCTCTAGATTGGCAACAAATTCGCTATTTTACCAAGTTTAAAATGTAAACAAACATGTCCGCCATCACAAAATTCATTAGGTTTAGCTGCACTTAGACAACTTTTAAATTGTTGATAACTCCACAAATATTGCATGCAGGTTTACTAAAGGCATAAAAAATCTTAACCTGAAGATAATAACAACATAATTCAATCATTTTAAAGCAAAAAATACACAATTTACAAACATAAGAATAAAGAAACTGAGCTCACTGAGGCGAGTAACAGAGTGGATATAGACATATATAAATATATTTATATACTTTTGATGAAGCCGATTGCAACCAAAATACGAGGTGCACATCTACATGTTATAGCAGTTCTACATACAAAATTTCAATGTTCTGAGGCTACTCATTTTTGAGTTATACGAGATACGTACATATGTACACACAGACGCCACAAAAAAATTCTCTTCAGAATTCATTTAAATTAGTTTTATAATTTTTTGGGGGGGAAAGAGTCCTTTATTCTGTCCTTACTTGCGGATGTCACACAAAAACATCATTAAATTGTATTGATAGCGATCAAAATCGATATTTTCGTTAAAATTTGATACTCGCAATTTTTCGTGATTACAATACTTCCTTTTTACTTTGTACAAGGAAATAAAAAGGAATAAAAAATAAAAAGATATTTTCAACATTAATGACTTTGCTTGATATGAAAGTGCAAATAAATACAGGCTGTTTCACACTGAATTGGAGAAAAAGAATAGGACAAATTCTATAACTGAATTATTAAGCTGAAACAATTTAATTCTGAAACTACAATTACACAAGTTTTATCTTGGAACAGCAAAAAATCTTCTGGTTATGAAATTGCCACTAGAAATGGCATCATCAAATAATAATCAAAATGGCACTAGAATAATCAAAATGGCATCATTCATGCATGAGAAGACGTACTGTGTTTTGGAATATGCCAAAACAGCAATGTTTATTGTCATTCAGACATTTTTGCACAAAACATGATAAGGACCTGCCACATAGTCACAACATCGAACAGTGTGTGAAGCAGTTTTAGGACAAAGGTTGCTGGTGTAAGAAAAACCAGCCCAGGACGAACAGCAGTCAAAACCAAAGTGTTTGAAAAAATTCGTTAAACATCTTTACAAAGTCCTATAAAATCCACACATGCAAGTTTTAAACTCCATGTGCAGCATGTAATGGTGTGGCATGTGCTACAGAAATGTCTACAATTCTGGCCGTACACCTTTCAGGTGCAGGTATTAAAACCTTCCGACAAACTGTTGTCTAAAGCTTTCTGTGAGAATTAGAAAGATAAGCTAGAGGCAGATGGTTTCACGAATAGACTTGTGTTTATGGATGAGCCACTTTTCAAGTTTCTGGCAAAGTTAATTGCCATAATTTATGATTTGGTGTATGGAAAATCAACATGGTGTAATGGAACATGAACATGATTCTTCAAAGATGAACGCTTTTGTGCCATTTTCAACAGTTGTGTTTTTAGTCCTCTTTTTTTGGTGGAAAAAATCGAGTAACAGACGCATTTATCAAGATATGCTATCAGGGTGGTTGTTCCATCAGTTGGAGGAAATGGTTCCCAGCTTCATTCTGCAGCAAGATGGAGCTCTAACACACTGGCATAAAAACGTATGCCAGTACCTGAATGACAGTCTACCTCATCACTGCTCAGGCTGTGCAGGGTCAAACGATATGCCACTGCTTCGTTGGCATACCCTGATGGCTTTGTTGGGCCCCTTGTGATATTTTTCATATCGGTGTTGACAAAGTGTTCATACTTCCATTTCCCCAGGACTTGCAGCAACTGAAGCAGTGTATAACTGAATTGCTTGAGCCATTAACAAAGGATATTCTATCACGAATGTGGGAGAAACTGGAATACTGCATTCATATTTGCCATGTCACTGAAGGAACACATATAGAACATCTATAGAAACTTGGATAACTATAGTTTCAATGTAAATTTGATTTACAAAAATAATTACAACATTCACAGGTATGCTTTCTTTTTGTTTCATTTCATATGAAACACCCTGTACTTACAATAACTACATATCATAATAATGGAGTTTGTTAATATGCCTAAATGCCAATGATAACTATTAATATTTAATTACCTACAATTTAAAGTTTTATTGAAATTAGTCCTCAGAACTAATTTACATTTTGTAATAGCAAGTACTGATCTATTTAAATAGCAAGTATAGATCTAATCATATAAAATATTGGGTTGGCAACTAAGTAATTGCGGATTTCACTCATAGATGGCTTCAGTTGAATTTTTAGGGTTGCAGACGTAGTACAAATGTAAAACACATTTTGTTATTTGATAGTTGGCAATTCAGCTGTCAATCAATAAAAAAAGTTTTTTGATCGGTTGCGTAGTTTTCGTTTGGCGTTCGTTGAAAAATGGTAAATCAAAAGGAACATTTTCGTCATATTTTGCTTTTTTATTTCCGCAAACAGAAAAACGCATCGCAAGCTCATAAAAAGTTATATGCTGTTTATGGTGACGAAGCTTAAAAGAACGACAGTGTCTAAATTGGTTTGCCAAATTTCGTTCTGGTGATTTTCCACTCAAAGATGAAAAACGCTCTGGTCGTCCAGTTGAAGTTGATGACGACCTAATCAAAACAATAATCGATTCGGATCGTCACAGTACAACACGTGAGATTGCAGAGAAGCTTCAAGTATCACATACATGCATTGAAAATCACTTAAAACAACTTGGCTATATTCAAAAACTCGATACATTTGTTCCTCACGAACTGAAAGAAACGCATTTAACGCAACGCATTAACAGCTGCGATTTGCTAAAGTAACGTAATGAAAATGATCCATTTTTAAAACGACTGATAACTGGCGATGAAAAATGGGTTGTTTACAACAATATCAAGCGGAAAGGATCGTGGAGCAGGCTTGGTGAACCAACTCAAACAACATCAAAAGCTGATATTCATCAAAAGAAGGTTTTGTTATCAGTTTGGTGGGATTACAAAGGAATTGTCTACTTTGAGCTCTTACAACCCAACCAAACGATCAATTCTGTTGTCTACATTGAACAATTAATGAAATTAAACAATGCAGTTGAAGAAAAGCGGCCCGAATTGACAAATCGAAAAGGTGTTGTATTCCATCATGACAATGCAAGTCCACACACATCTTTAGTCACTCGGCAAAAATTATTGGAATTTGGTTGGGATGTTTTGACACATCCACCATATAGTCCTGACCTTGCACCATCTAATTACTTTTTGTTTCGATCTTTACAAAACTCCTTGAATGGTAAAAATTTCAATAATGATGATGATGCCAAATCATACCTGATTCAGTTTTTTGCTAATAAAAACCAGAAGTTTTATGATTGTGGGATTATTATACTGCCTGAAAGATGGAAAAAGATCATTGATCAAAATGGGCAATACATTACAGAATAAAGTTATTTAGTTCTATGAAAAAATTGTCTTTGATTTTCTAAAAAAAATCTGCAATTACTTAGTTGCCAACCCAATATAATATAAAACAGGTACAACCAAAACACATTATTTTCAATCAACATGGAGTTCTTTTGCATAGAATTTTATTTTTTAATTTCCAGTAAAGTTACATTTCCTTTGGTGTCATTTTATCTTTATTTTAGTAGTACAATTACCTTTAGTTTTGCAGTGTATTCTCCTCTTCCACCAAACAAGCCAAATCCTCCCAGAAGAATATCAGTATCAGCCATGAAACGAATAGCTTCAATGGAATGTCCTGAATAGCCCCAACCACCACCATGACCTACAGAGATTTAAAAAAAAAAAAAGAAAAGAAGGAATTTCAACTTTAATGACTGGTAATTTTATTGCATCTGAATTTTATAACATTGAAGTATTTAAAGGTGAAAGCATATTGACTCAAAATACAGTAGAATTCTACTTATTCAGACTAACTGTAACCATAGATCATCAGCATAACTGGAAAACCTGAATGCTTGGGCTTCCTTTTTTTCCTACAGGCTAGATCAGGGGTTCCCCAACTTTTTTTTGTTCCTAAGAGCACATCTGATGGATGGCAGGGACCATTTATTTATTCAACTTATTATTATTTACCATATTCAAGGTTTTATAGTTGGATGCATCTACATAAAAAAAGAGATTGATTGCATTTTGCTTTGTGCTAGTATTTGTATTGGATGCAATTTCTATTTCATTAAAAATAAGAAAACTTTCACATAGAATTTTATTGAAAAGTAAAACATTTTTATTGTGATTGCATAGTGGCGGGCACACGTTAAATGATCGGCAGGCGCTATGGTGCCTGCGGGCATATGGTTGGGAATGCCTGGGCTGCCTATTATTAAGACTAAATTATTATTACTCTAGATACTCATTTTCTATTACTCAAAGGAGAGAATTTTTTTTTCCATCTATATGGTTTCCGTTTAATGATGATTGCATAGTTTTTATTTAAAGGAAAATAATACCTTTAAATAAAATTCAAAGCATATTTGTTAAGGCACAACTGACTAATGAAACTTTGCTGAAACTGCTACTGTTCTGAACTAACTTTTATTTTAACTAAACAATCAAATTAATTTTAATTTACATACACTGTGAAATTAACACATAATTTTTTTGAGCTTTTTCCTGTATCAAATTTAAACAATGGTATTATTTTTTATCTCTATAAAACTAAACACTTAACCTATTTTTATTCAAACAAAATAAAGCTAAAACTCATTTTTTAACTATGTAAAATAATTTATAATAGCACATTATGACTAAACAAAATAGCTCATGTAGTTGAAAAAATTAAGCCTATATAAAGAACATAATTCCTTTTACACTAATGTTAATATGCTAGATATTTGCAAATACTATGATGATGTGTTATTGAAAACCTTCTCCTGCCCTTTTTTTTTCCTCTAAATATCTATTGAGATGTCACGATATAATTAACTCAAGTGAATGATATATTTATTTACTTATAATAAATTTGTTCTATTAATTACAGCTTTTTTTTTTTTTTTTTTTTTTTGTATTATGACTCATTCAAAAAAAATAGACACACCTCAAAAAATCATCCAACAATTTCAAAATCTGACATGCAAATAAAAAGAAAAACAGAAAATATATAGTCAATGAACACTCATACTGTGCTTTAAATGCTCAACTAAAAGATGTGCAGGTTACACTTCTTGATTGCTGTGTCAATTTAGAATAAAGGATACTGTTACTCTGCATCAGGAAAAAGAATACCCTGAAGACCCACCTAATGACAACACAAGAATGAGTTTCATAAAAATTGCATCAATGCCTTCAGGTAAGCAGACTGGTCACACTGACAAATCCCCCAACATGAGGAATGTAACAATGATAAATGATGATGCTGACTTTGCCAGTAGTTCCAATGGGTCATCTATTAATCATCATGAAGGCAAGCCTCAAATGAAAACATCTTGGAAAGGTCATGCAATACCGAGAGCTACAATAAATACATCAATAACTTCACTTTCTGTCAATTCAGAACTATTTACTCACATCCTTTGGAAGTTAACTGTCATAAAGACCCACTATAATAAAGCTGTCAGGGGAGTGGACTCTATTAGGGCTAATTCTTGGACATCAATGGCACAGCTTACTCCAATGCCATGGCCACAAAGTTTGAAATGCATTAGGTTGAAGTGATATTGTGCTTAATCATAAATCTCTGTTTTCACTTAATTCAGATAACTGCAGATTTTCTGTATAGGGTATAGGAAGACCTAGACAAAGCTGTTCACTTTACATCATGAAGAAATAACATATATTACTCAAACCTGGAATCATATTCATTATCTTATTGCAGAAGCAACTATCTATGAACCCAATTGCTTATAGTGGCTCACTGCAGTACTTTAATAATCTGACAATACACAGATGACATCCTTGTTGCACTGCCAATGATCTTGCACCTGCAGATAGTCATGTTTCAGCTACATTATGCCTGTTAAGCAAATAAACTCAACTAACGAACTGCATTTAACAGAAATTATAAATCTGAAAGAATAAATCTTCAAGGATGAAATTTTCACTATTTCATGCAGCCATCATTTTCATAACTTTATAGGCATAAGGCTAATAGGAAAGTTCAAACACTGAAACAGTTTCAAAGTATACAAAATATCAACTCCAATAATTGCACACCATTTCAAACTATAATCATGTGCTCCAGATTATTGCAAGAAACTATATTCCTTCTGTGACTGTATAAAAAGAGCAATACCTAGTGCAAAGCATCAAATGCAATCAAAGCCAGACGGCTAATTTACTAGTTATTTCTGTTGCAACAAAGCTATGACCCCAAACTCTGGTGAGTGTTTAATTACACAGGATGATATATCCAAAGACCAATCATCTATGTAGTGCTATTGAAGAGCACTATAAAAAGCATTCGCAATAGTGTTGCATCTGCTGAAATTAGACAATGTAGCAATGGGGCAATGTCTTGTTCTAGGATGAAAGTCAATTCAGTCTGCAGTTCAAACCCCAGACATCTGTTTCTCTAGCTCAAGAGCAGTAGAACATACCAGCAGAAAAATATACAAAAAAGGTATATGGTGCTATATGTTCAGCTTGAAAGCACCATATCAAGCTCATGATGTAAGACAGCATCTCGACTGAGGGATGAACTCATTTACAATGGCTGGACAATGACACTATGATGGGCAATCACTGTTGTAAAGAAGTCATGTTCACTTGCTATGAAATGCCATTAGCAAAACCTTTCTTTTTATGTTACTGATAAATCTCTTCTTATATACCATTTCAGACAATGCAATGCTTCACTCTGTTACAGTAGAGGAAATTTTTACATAGAATGAAGATATCTGAAAAACTTGAACCTCAAGAAAAACTTGAACTTTCAGGGGACTCCATGTTCCCTGAAATTCAATTTAAATGAAGATATATGGGAGGGATATTATGCACGACACAAATTACAGTTCATAGTTCTTCGCAACAAAATAAGCAAGAACTAATGCATGCTCTAAAGCAGAAACATAATAATCTATTCTAAGAACTCATAAACTGTATGATGCAAACATGCAATGATATTATGGTTGTTATGCAACAGTTTGAGGTGGAAATATTCCCTAGCAAGAAATCAAGCCTTAATAAGATGATTTGGCCTTAATAAGTACTTTTCATCCATACTTTGCACTTATGTACAACATCTGTGTATCATTTTTCTATGAAGGATTCACTATCATTGCTCTGATTTATTATTTGAAATAGGTAGTTGGTTATTATCTTACATTAGGTATTAGAAAATACAGATTGCCATATCCATTTTTATTCATACACAGTTTTCTCTATACATGCAGAAGTGTCACTCATCATTAAGTTTTGGGCATGTGTAAAAAATGCTCTACTCTAAGATTACATAAGCTCTTATCAATTATTTTTTATAAAAGAAAGGTAAATTACAATAAAACAAATTATACATGTAGCCACAATTAAAAAAAAGAGCATAGATATTAAATAAGCATAGATAACAAATGTGAATTAAATATAAAAATTCAGTTGTACCAAATTACATACATTAACTTCATAAATGATGTATCAAACCAAACCAGAATTTTTCCTAATTTTATCAGTTATAAATTTATAAACATATAAAGTGCTTATATTAAAATCTATATTTTTATAATACTGCTATTTACTTTTTAAAGTTACACCAAAGTAAATAGTGGGCCAATCACCACTAGATGAAAAACATAAAATATCGTATATCTTTGCATATCCCTCCCTAACTTTTACTGCCAGGTTCTGAAAATTAAAAAAAATATTTGCATAATTTCCTCTTCCTGAATTCATTGAGACAACGATCCTCGCTCTAAATTTTAAAATGGATTCTCCACGTTGTGATTATTTTCATCTTACTAACAGAGACAAACAGTTGCAAACGACCTGCAAAAATGCCGAGTTTTCCCCTTCCCTTCTAACTGCTGAATTTTACACCAGCCTAATGCAAGAACCAGCCATGATCTACTATTTTAAACTTTATTCTTCTTTCAAAATGTCACATGTAAACAAGTTGTGGATTGAAGGATATGTTTTTGCTCCATCTGAAGAGATATATTCCTATTCCATACCTTAAAAACGCTATGAAAGGCATGATATTAAAATTTCTAAATGCAAAGTAAGAAACATTATTAATCAGAAAGGGAAAAGCTGTCAATCCTTATTTCTACAACAAAGACTCCAAATGAATAGTCAAAAAAGGTACATACTGCTGCTAATGTTTTTTAAAGCTGAATCACTGGTAAAGCTAAAAACTATAACGTTCACTAGCTTTTGGTGAGATATGCTCGCAGAACTCCCTATGACAACTATTTAGCAGAAAATAAATGGAAATACATTGTGATTTTTGAAGAAGCATGGGTATACCTAAAGACTAACAAAAAAAAAAAAAAAAAAGATTTATTTATTATCGAAAATGAAGAGGAAAAAAATGCACAGACATGGTTCTCTCAATGCAAAAAAAGCTTCAGTATGGGGTTTATGACTACTACAAGATTCTCTTACAATGAAAAATTAAAAACAAGAGTTTAAAAAAATTTTTAAATCAACTCAACATACTATGCAGAGAAAGTTTAAGTCCAATATTTACAGAAGAAATTCTGTCTTTATGCAAATGACTTTGAAAGAATAAAACTTTATCAAGACAAAGCAAAAGTCACACTTTGAAAAGTACTGCTGCATTCTTTAAAAAAATGAAGACTGATACAGGTATTGCATATACACTTTTACCATGTATTCCTGCGAAGTCTAAATCCATCATGATTGATAGGCTCTGGAAAGTAGCAGAAGCGGAATAGAAATCAGTACCCTTGGAAATTTTATGAAAACCCTTCTATCATGGAAATCATAATACAGACTTATAGTCCAGGAAAAATGCATCAAATAGAACACCCAGATAAATACTCTTTATACTTTAAACATTTATTAAACAGCTCCTGAAACTGTTCTAAAAATATGTATGCACCCTTTATATTTGCTACATAAATATGATTTCAGAGTTTTAGCCTAGACTATTTTATCTCATTTTTCACATCATTTTACCCACATATACTAATTGATTTCCCACTCCTAAATACACACACACACAAAAAAAGTGCTTACACATGGTAAATTAATAAAAATCACTACTATATCACATTACTGTCAACTATTTTCATACATATGAATTACATAATTACTTATACAGGGCATTCTTTCTTTAACTGTCATTACTCATTTGTAGCTGAATCTATCAGTTGGAATGCCACCAAATTTAGTAAAGGAACTAATAAGGGCACGGGAAGATAGATTCCATGAAAAAATTAGTTCTAAAAGTCCCCCATAGAGAAAACTGTAACTACACCACTAAGAATTTGCACAAAATGCAGGTAAAATACAAAAATGCATATGCTCAGTTGGGTAAATGACATCAGCACAATTCAGTTTGTACAGATGAGAAAAACACACCCAAAGCATTTTGAATGTTATCTGCGTTCAACATGCATCTCAATTTACATTACCATGCATTAATTGCAAAATTGTCTTACATTCACCAAATGAATGCAGCCACCATACTACATAAGTTTAGAAATCATAACAAATTATATAAAGGCCTACTGCATTAAGGGCACAATTCAAAAGTATGAAGAAATAGGATCCTTACTTTTTTTTTTTTTTTTTTTGGTACAGTATGAAAAACAGAGACAGAACAGACAGTTACTGATGTTTCACAGCATCAGTAACTATCCGTTCTGCAATCATTGATGACATTATTGGCAGTAACAGTGCCCGAGGAGTAGCGTGACAAATGTATTTAAAGCAAAATCTAGCGGGTATTTCTCCACTCTACACATACAAGATAAGCCATGTACACAATGATTATGATAAATATAGAATAATGAAGGTGCACTTTTAGTTTTTATAAACTATTTATTTATAATAATAGAATGTATAATATTACAGAGACCTGCAATACCAGCATTGTTCCATTTTCATATCAGTATCCCAAAGTGTTGCTAATTACAAGTTAGTAAATATTAAGTGTTAAATGTTGCCATTTACAAATTATTAAATATTATATCTTCCCTTTTTTTTTAAAACATTCTAAAATCAGTCTAAATACCTGGCCGGCTTTCTAATCACTCACTTCTAGTTCTTTGCTCATCATCCCTTGCAGCAGAATTTGGTAGTTGTTTTGCCTTTGAGAATATCTGGTATCATATCCTTTTAGATCTGTTTTCGGTGTATTAACTCTTTATTCTGTTCCTCTGATATTCTCTTCAACAGCTAAACTGTTTTCTCTAATGTCTTTTCTATTTCTTCTCAATACTGATCCACCTGATCTCAGTATATATGATCTAGACGTCTTATATACTTCCTTTACAACTGCTGGTTTCCAGCAATTATCTTGATATACCTTAACACGATCTCTTTTATTTAGCGATGGTAATGGTTTTGTATGACGATCATAATACGACTTCTGCTTAGTTCTTTCTTGGTTGATTTTTTCTTTTACGTTTTTCACAACTTGAGGTTTAAGTAATTCTTTGGATGTAGGAAGAATCGTTCTTGTTCTTCTACTCATAAGTCGCTGAGCTGGTGATCCTAACATCTCATTAGTTGAAGTGTTCCTATGAGCTGACAATGCTAAATAAGGATCAGCATGATCTGCTTGAGCTTTCTTTAGCAATTTCTTGGCCCTTTGTACTGAAAGCTCTGCTAATCTGCTCGACTGTGGATGGTATGGACTGCTTGTTATATGTTTAAATTAGTATTTCTTTGCAAATTCTTTACTTACAAACTGAGGTGCATTATCAGCTATCACTATCAATGGTATACCGTATACCGTATCTTGCAAAATGAGATTTCATGTAACTGCCTGACTTCGAGTATCCGGCAGTTTGGAGATTTTAAAAAAGGTGGTACAGTCAAAACTCATTAATCTGGACTCGTCAGGACTTTGGCGATTCCGGATTATCGATTTTTCCAAATTATAGATCATCAGTTTAAATCTGGTAAGATGGCATGCAGAAATTACAAAATTAAAAACATGAAACCATAATTTATGAAATAAAGAACAATTATGATCTAAAAGGTAATAAAATTTACAAAAAGAAAAAGCTTAATATTTATTTGTTTACCTTATTAAACATTTCTTTCAATGTAAGTTGTTTAAGTTGCTTCATTTCATGTGATAATATTTTCTCTTTAATTCTATTAAACAGACATAATTTCTTGTTTAGTTACAAAGTTCCGCTGTTCAAGTCCTATAATTGCTGTGTCGAGAATACCAACTAATTTGTCAATCGAAATTTTTTTGTTTTCAATAACCTCTGTGTCTCTTTCTTTACTATCGGAAGCGAATTATAATGACGAGAAACTTGTTTTAAATCATATCAAAGATGGAGTACATTGAGATGAAATACTACATTTAGTAAGGAATTATAAGCCAAATAAAATAAAAATATCTGCACTGAAGATAAGGATAGTGCTGACAGATCAACTTCCAATTCATTGAGCGCTACGGCGTTCCCCCCGCCGAGCAGTGTGAAATTGATAAACAGATTTCGGATTTCAAAACATACTTTCGCTTTAGATCCTTTACATATTAGCAAATATATATCGGAAATTCTATTTGATATAATCGAAAGTTCAAGCTTACTTTTATAAAATTCCTCTAACAGTCTGCAAAAAATAATAAGCCGGATCCAATTCGAAGATTAAGGAACAACGCAATCTGCAACATTAACTGAATTAGATAATTTTAGCTTAGCTTATACCCTCCGTCATACATTAAACATGCATGCGTAAACATTTTATGCGCATGCGCACACGCACATTCGCAGCCGTAAAGGTCTTACGCGCAAACGTAAACACGTCAATGCGACGCATGCGCAGAAAGTTTGTAGCTTTAAGGTCCGGATTATGGGTGTCCGAATTAACGACTTTTGACTGTATATTAATCTACAATTAATAAGTATACATCTTTGTTAATCTCAAATAAATCTGTTGCAACTTTATACCAAGATAAATTGGGAACTTCATATGGTGTCATAGCTCTCTTATGTTTTTATTCTGGTATTCATTACATACAGGACATTTTGAAATTTTATCTTCTATCTGCTTGTTCATAAGTGGCCAAAACAAAACATCTCTAGCTCTTTTCTTACATTTTTATATACCAAAATGATCCTCATGAATTAAATTTAACATCTCTTTTTGCATACATAAAGGAATAATTACCCTTCCTCCTTTGAAAAATAAGTCATTTTCCATTGTCAACTCATCTCAGTAGTCCCAAAATACTTTGATTAGAGGTTCCACCTGATGTTTCCTTTCTGGCCAGCCTCTCAGAATATATTTCTTTAAGCACTGTAGTGTACCATCACATTCACTTTCTTTCTTCAGTTCATAAATTTTCTCATCAGATGCTGGAATCAGCGTACAAATTTCTGTATCTTCATCATTATCTTCTTCTGCTGTATTCAAATATGCTCTACTCAAAGTGTCTGCTATTAATAAATCTTTACCCTTTTTGTATCATACATTTAGATCATATTTTTGTAAATTTAACAGCATTCTTTGCAATCGCTGTGGTGCTTTAAAAAGAGGATTTTTAGTTATACTTTCTAATGGTCAATGATCAGTTTCAACTGTAATATGCTTGCCATATATATTACATTATTATATATATATATATATATATATATATTAATAAAATTTAGAACATCCAAAAGTAATAGCTAAAAGCTCTTTTTCTATCTGAGCATAATTTTTCTGACTTTCTAATGGTCGATGATCAGTTTCAACTGCAATATGCTTGCCATATATATATATATTGATGAAATTTAGAACATCCAACAGTAATAGCTAAAAGCTCTTTTTCTACCTGAGCATAATTTTTATGACTTTTCGTTAGAGCTCTGGAAGCATAAGATATTGGTTGGTTTTCTTGTAGTAAAACAGCACCTAATCCTTCAGAACTTACATCTACTGAAAGAGTTACATCCTTATTAACATCATAGAATTTTAATATGGGTGCTTTTACAACCAGTTCTTTAAGTGTTTTGAAAGCTTTTTGATGTTTCAGTCCAGTGCCAGAGAACATTATTTCAAGTAACTGTCTTAATGGTGCAGTAATAGTAGTTGTTAGGAATAAATTTGGCTAAATAATTTATCATTCCTAAAAATCTTTGTAGCGAAGGCACATCTGTAGGGTCTAGCATTTTAACAATTGCTTCCACTTTAAAAAAATCAGGTTTTAGTCCATTTTTACTTACCTCACGACCTATATAATTCACACGATGAACTTTTATTTTACATTTAGCCTTATTGAACTTCAAATTATTTTCTCATGCTCTCTGGAGTACTTTTTTAAGTTGTAGCTCATGTTCTTTTTCATTACATCCACATATTAAAATATCATCTATAATACATTCAATGCCTTCTAGAGCTTCTATTATTTGGCTTAATTTTCTTTGGCAAATTTCTGAAGCTGAACATATGCCAAAAGGTAATCTTTTAAATTTGTATCTGCCAAAAGGTGTATTGAATGTACACAAATTACTACTTTCTTCATCAAGCTGGATTTGCCAAAAAGAACTATTAGCATCTAAAAAGGAAATATTTTTGCATTTGGCATTCTAGTGACAACTTCGTCAATGGTTAACATTGGATAATGTTCTCATTTTATAGCTTTATTTAAATCTCTAGGATCTAAACATATTCTTACTTTGTTAGGTTTGACAACTGTGACCATTGAATTTACTCATTTAGTTGGTTCTCTCACTTCTTCAATAACATTTAAATTTTCCATTCTTTGTACCGTAATTTCGCACGTATAGTCCGCAGACATGATTTTATATAAAAAAATTTCAAAAATCGTCAGATAGTCCACACCACCGGATAGTCCGCGGACTATACGTCCAAGATTATGTTTTTTTAATGCGGCAATATTAATGTATTTTAGAAACAAAGAACTAAGTATAAATAGAAAAAAGTACTTACTTACTAATATACCTTATATAAGTATATAATATAATAAAACACTAAATACAAATAAAAAACAGTGCTTACAATTAATCATATATTAATTAATCACACATTCTACTACATTCACGAAAACCTTCAAAGTCCAATTCATCGGTATCAGAATTAAACAGTTCTAATATATTTTCGAGAAGAGTGTCCGAAAGTTCACTTTCAGCATCACTATCTTCACTGTCAGTGATTTCCTCGCTTTCACTAACAATCCTGGCTGTTATAAATCCCAATCAGATGGTTGACACTTTAACACTTTTCCAGGATTTATTGAACCATTCAGCAACTTCAGCATATGAAGCGCGTCTCATATTTCCTCCTTTTGTGAAAGTATGTAAACCTTCCAACATCCACATCTCCCAGCAAGCATGTACATGGGACTTGAAACTTTTGTTCACGCAGAGGTTGCAGGATTTTTGTTAAATCTCCTGGAATAAGGCTAAGTTCAGCACCAATGTTTTTTTTTTTTTTTTTTTTTTTTTTTTAGCTTCCGCCTTTACAGTGTCTTTTATGTGTGCACTCATGGAATCCATAATTAGTACTCTTTTGGAATTGAAAAAGGCACCTTCTCTCTTCTTCCAAACTTCTTGAAACCAATCGAGCATAATGTCCTCGTTGCACCAACCCTTTTCATTGCACCGTATTATGACGCTTCGAGGAAAATTTTCCTTGGGAATTGTTTTTCTCTTAAAGATTAAGAGTGGCTTCAACTTTGTGCTATCAGCACAGCAGGCGAGCACCACTGTGAATTGGGTCTTTTGTTGAACAGTTGTTGTTATTGATATTGTTTTCACTCCACAAGTATCGACGGTGCGATTTGGTGGGCAATCAAATGTTAATGGAACTTCGTCCATGTTTATAATATTTTTTAGAGAATACTTCCCTTCTGCAATAACTTTCCTTGTAAACTAAAGGAAAGAAGCTTTTTTTCATCTACGTTGTCCGGAACAGCCTGACACATTGTCATTCTGCTGCGAACTCTCAAGTTTTTACAATGCATGAAGGAGTAAACCCAATTTATTCCTCCCTTGAAATCCGTTATCTGCATCTCTTCTTCCATGGACTTCACTCGGAGACGGATTTTAACTGTTGAAATGGAGCGTCCGACATTTCTTTGGTCGAGAACCCATCTCAGTAAATTTTCCTCTAAAGCTGTTCATTTTACTTTTCCGTGCTGATTGGATCGCTTTCTTCCCATGCATTTTAACACATCCTTTTGTTTGTGCCGATTTCTCACCGCTTTCTCGTCCACTTCAAAATAATGGCCCGCTTCTCTATTTCCATCTTTTTCAGCTTTCTCAACTACCTTGAGTTTAAACTCAGCAGTAAAACTCCGGCGATGTTTCATTGATGTTCATTTATCGAAGATGAAAGACAAAATACGAAAAAAAAATACTGTGCAACGTGCTATCCTCGAGATAAGTGGTAATGAAATGTGACCTTCGACCCCACTCACTCGGTGTTGCCAAACCACGCTATAAGTAAATGAACCATGCTTTTCTTTCCTACTCCAGGTACTTGCTACTAAGGCTCCTAAAAACCGAGCTGACGCATCAACTACTTTTCCCCCTCCTGGCAGTTGTGCTAAAGCAGTGCGAAGGATACTGGGATACAAGACTCTGGTTTCGCTAAGTGAGTGCTCATATCCCGGCATCGCTTGATGCGCCAGCCTGGATTTTAGGAGCTCTACTTGCTACTACTTATTCGTTCTGCACTATGCTCTATGGTTTACTATCGATACGACACATACGAATGTTTTTGATCATTGGCAGTTCACGACAGCATGTTTTTTAAATTTCAACGATTTTAACCGTGAACAACCATCGTATTATCCGCACTGTTGGATAGTCCGCAGCTTCAAAAATTCACATTTTAAACATAGATAGTCCATGGACTATACACACGAAATTACGGTAATTCTTTCTTAACTTTATCTAGTATAGCTATAGGTATTTTTCTTGGAGGATGAATTACTGCTGTTGCATCTTGTTTCAACTGGATTTTATATTCTCCACTCAAACAACCCAAGCCTTCAAATACATCTTTGTATTCCTCCAGTAAGTCTTCAGTGTAAACAGACATTAGTTTTTGAATCAAACCTAGTTGCAAACATGATTTTAATCCTAATATAGAAGGTACTTCTTTGTCAATAACTTGGAATTCCACAACATAATTATTTTTTCCATACTGGCAGTTAAGTACTACTTTTCCTAAAGTATCCATTTTATTACCAGAGAATGTAACTAATCTTTTAATTTCAGACTTCTATATCAGAATATTTAGCAATTTCACTTTGCTTTTAGAAATAACATTGCATATTGTTCCAGTATCTAACTGCAAATTTAGTTTACTTTTATTTAGATTAACATTAACAGTCTATTTCTCTTCCTGGTTATCTGAATTAAGGTTTAATGTGCCTACATAAAATTCTAATTCTTCCTCACAGTCATGATTTATTAATTTAATTTGTCTATCTTTTTTGTTTACCCTGCCTGCTTCATTTTTTATTATACAGTTTTTACACTGATTCACGAAATGATTTGCCTTTTTACACTTATGACAGAGTTTTCCATATGCTGGACACTTTCGATACTCACGAGATGTTCCACATTTAGAACAAACATTTGTCTGTTGTTTCTCGGTATTTACCTCTTTGTAGGTATTCTTATTATGTTTACTTAGTTTCTTTTTCACCAAGTTTACAACAGTTTAAAAACTTTTTATGTTTTTCATTTGATGTGCACTTATTTCAGCAGATCTGCATATATTAAGAGCTTTTTCTAATGTTAATTCTGTTTCATGTAACAATCTTGCTCTCACTACATCATCTTTAGTACCACAAACAATTTTATCCTTTATTAAACTATCCATTAATTGTGCAAACTCGCATGTTCAAGCTTTATTTCAAAGATCAGTTACATATTCATCTATGGTTTCTGACGCGGTTTGATTTCTAGTAAAGAATAAATGTCTTTCATACATAATGTTTTTCTTAGGAATACAATATTCCATAAATTTTGTCTTAATTTCACTTAATTTAATTTCTTTACCCTCTTCTATAGGAAATGTATTATATATTTCAAGACCACGAATTCCTATTACATGAAGAAAAGTATTAACTCTTACCTTCTCTTTATTATGTAATCCACTAGCTACTTCATATATTTCAAATGACTGCAGCCATCTTTGCCAATTTGAAGCAAGATTTTCATCAAATTTCATTGGCTCTGGTGGTTTTAAACTTTTCATTTTGAAAGCAAAATACTCCTGACACCATATAGAATAATGAGGGTGCACTAGTTGTTATAAACTATTTATTTATAATAACAGAATGTACAATACAGAGACCGGCAATACCAGCATTGTTCTATTTTCATATCAGTATCCCAAAGTGTTACCAATTACAAGTTAGTAAATATTAAGTGTTAAATGTTGCCATTTATTATATAAATAAATTATTAAATATTACAATAAAGAGGTAACATCTGACATTTCTTGCCTAAAAGGAAGTCAACAATGCTTGGCCATGGAAAGTTCTGTGGGGAGATGAGACTCATTTTTAGCAAAATTAACATTCACAGTTCTCGAATTTGAGCATCCAAATAAACCCATGCAGTTCAGGAAATCTTCACAGCAGACTTCATCATTGCAGATTTTTTTTTTTTTTTTTTTTTTTTTTTTTTTAACATTACTTAACAGGATCCTTACCATTACCGTGCAAAGGTATCTTGATATGATCACTACACTGGTTATCATAAATTAATGAAAAATCACGATTACTGAAAAAGTTACATGTAGAATTTTATGAAACTTAGCCACAGTATACAACACATAGTAAGATATCAAATAACATAAAAAGAAATTACCAGACAATTATGGTAGTATAGAAATTAGCACATGTATAAAATGAACAAATCGAAGATGTCAGTTTGCTATAGTAAAAGTACCTTCAATATGGAATATAATCGCCTCTAGAAACAATACAGCACATTCAGCTATGTGTGATGCTTTCAATTATGCGGTCTATCAGTTCCACAGGAAGCAAGAGCCATTGCTCTTGCAAAGCAGTTAGTTGCAAGTGCGGCAAGGGTCTAAGGGGTGGATTGAGAGCAACTAGACGTCTCCCTAAAGCATCCCAAACGTGCTCAAAAGGATTCAAGTCCCGGGATCGAGCTGGCCACTCCATGCGTAAAATTGCTTCCTGTACAAGATAATCATATATGATGAGAGCCCTGTGGGCTCTTACATTGTCGTCCTGTAACAGGAAAGCATCACCTATTGCCCCGGCATATGGGTGCACATAAGCACCAAGGATGTCATCTCTATAAACATGAGCATTCACGGTTCTCCTTGGAAAAACATGGAGGTCTGTGCATCCACCCCAAACACAGACACTACCTCTTCCGTATGCATCACTTTCATGGATGTTTGACGGATGATAACAGGTTCTAGGTTCTCTCCATATCAAATAACGCCTACTATCGCATTCTAGAATAAACCTGGACTCATCCGTAAAGAGAACAGCCCTCCATTGCTCAGGTGTCCAGTGGACATATTGTCGTGCCCACGCAAACGGTCCCTCTTATGGCGTGACGTGAGCGGCATGCAAATGGTTGTTCACCTCGCATACAGACCACCTTTGTGAAGCCTTCTATGCACAGTTGACATTGACACCAACCTTCCGGTGGCTGCAGCAAGGGAGGATCTAAGAAGAGTCGGAGCAGCGGTTCTATTACTGTGTGTCACATAATGTCAAATATCAATCGACATCATGTCAAATATCGGTCATCAGTGCTTGTCGTAGCAGTTGGCCGTCCTTGGCTGAACCTCCTAGGTGGCAAATCTGTGATTTGAAATTGCCTCCAAAGTCTATGAACCACTGAAGGACTCACATTTAGCCTTCTGGCCACTTCTGTTTGACTTTGTCCTGCCTCTAGTCTCCCAATGGCTTTCTATCGTAGTTCTGCAGGCAAATGATGCCTGGAGCTCATTGTTACGAATTGGCCATCTCAGATTTCTGATGTCACTATCACAGTGAAATATGTGGGCTTGCTCTCAAACATAGACTTTTATGCTCCTCGCAGATGACGTATTCCAAGTGCAGCGCCATTAATTTGCATATTGGAGTTTTACTCAGCTACTCTTACTTGGCAACATATTCAAATTTTACACGGTTTGGCTTATTTTTGAGAGAGTTATTGCTATTTTTGTGATTTTTCCTTAATTTATTATAACCAGTGTAGTTTTGCCATTTCACACCTTCAACAGAGCCTGGATCAGGTACTTTTTGTGCAAGACGGAACACCACTACACACTGGTCTATTGGTACTGTGGTTCTTGTGCCGTCACTTTTTCCATTTAACATGCCTACCTTGCTCCCTGGATCTAACCATGTATGACTATAGGGTTATTTAAAGTCCAAGGTCTACCTTTGCAGGATTGACGACTTTAAAGGATAATATGTCACAGGCCATGCTGAGCATTCCTGACCACATGTTAAGTTCGGGCATCGAGAATGTAGAGGATGCAATGTGTGTTCTACAAGAAGGATACTTTTTATGCAAAGTGAAAGAAGGCTATGCCTTCACCAAGGAAGTGCTTTTATTCAATAAAGTGCTATAATGCACTGACATATTATCTTTATAGTCTTTTGAAGCAATTCTTTTGCTGCATTCAAATGATGTTGCAATAAAATTTCTTCTTTGTTAGTCAACTGTCTAACTCCCCCTATCAGCACCTTTCAGAACTAACTTTTTCCCCACAGATTCTTTTTTTCCCATATCATGATTAGTCTGTCTACCAAATTTGGTGGCATTACAGCTGATAGATAGAGCTACAGATGCCTCTGAGAAGTGTCAGTTAAAAAAAATTACCCAGTATAGTTATTACTTGCACAAATAGTGAATTACATATGCACGGTATTATTACCTTCACAGATATGAATATAATTATAGATACTAAACTAGTTAGTTTCACAGATAAACTCGATAATAGAATTTACAAAAGAACATTCTGTAAAATGCTTCAAAGTAGATGATCCCCCTTTTTTTACTGAGTTTATTATGTTAAACTAATATCCTTAAAATGTAATTTAAATCAATATAAACAGAATATTTTTATGTACATTGGATCATGCCTCTTGATATTAGAACACCATATACTTTAATCACAATTTATATTATGACAGGGTTCATAGCCACATTTTAGTTAAAAAAATAAGCACCTATAAGCACTTTTCAAGCACATTTTAAGAAAAAAAAATAAGCACCTGTCTAATTACATTATACACAGCTGCATAACCTTAAAAATTAGACTTGTAATTTAAAATATGAGAAATGCAGTATTTATTAAGAGAGAATAAGCATTACCTCAACCATGGAAAATAATTACTTTTTTTAAATTTTAAATAACAGTTCAATTTACAGAACTAGTTTACAATGAGAGAAAAAAAAAAACTATGCAGAACTAAACTATATTACAAGATTTAATGATGAAATTTCAGTTCAAAATAGAGAAAATAAATAATAATAAGGCATATTTATTGTATTCACTTGGAACCTAATAATAAATACAATTTATTTTTCCACTCATATTGATATTTAAATAATTTAAATCTAAATTCTGAACATTTTCTAAATTTTCATTGTATATCAGTTTTCCCTTAACAGATATTCCAAGCAAAGTAATTTAAGTAAAAAAGAGGGACATTTCTGAAATCAGAAGACAGAAATTTGCTTCATGCAGTCATCCTTTAACAGTAAAAGCTTAACTAACCCGCATACTTGGAAATTGGCGAATATTCGGACAGTCAAGCATAACTTGAAAAAGAGGAGCGGAGGGGGTAGACTGTAGCCGCTCTTTAGATTTTTCCGCTAAATAAATACTTTTGACATTTCGATATGTGCATCATATAAAAATAAACCAATGGAACTGCAAAATATTCTGCTTAGCAAGCACAGTAAAACACTTTTAAGTGTTCATAAACAAATCTCAGACAGAACATGAAAATTAATTATCTCTGCAAAATATCGCAAACGTTATCGTCCCTATGTGATATTACACAATCGGAATCAACAGCTGCCGGTATTGGGAGAATAAAGAACTAAATAAGTGGGGTATTTTTCATTCTAATTTTCAACAGACGGCATTAAATTTCCGGAATCATTCTTCGCTTGGCGTGGTAGACGCAGAACTTTTAATCCTATTCAATCCAGATTGGAAAGTGACAAAAAATAAGGGGGGGAGGGTGCATTGCTTGTTTTGCAGCGAACTGTAACAGTTTCAATATTCAAGATTATGCGTAGAAAGGGGAGAACCTCCCAATCTTCGTACTGTATAATGTATTGGCCAAAAAATGAAATTATTTTGACTATTCGTTTACTTTCCCTTTATTTAAGCCATTCCGAATATTATTCCTTAGAAAGCTAATCTGTGTTAAAACACATTTTGGAAGTTTACTATACTTCAGCAGTTACTGCAACTATGTTATTATAAACATTCATACATATGCTCATAATATAAGCATAATGATCATAATAAACACGAATATGAACTGACCAAGCGAAACGAGAATGCAAATTATTAAGATCTTGATAGAAATTCAAACGTGTGTAGTATTTGGGTAGGAGGAAAAGAATGCCGAATGTACCGGAATTTTCTGCGTTCACAATTCTTTGACCAATAGAACGACGGGCACCTTTCTGTACTCTTCGTGCACACCAAAGGTTATGTTAATGCAGCGAAAGGGGGAAAAGCTATTTCCGGGAGTATGATTCACCATCTGACATTCCATATTAGGAAGAAAAGTTGTTTATTTAGTATCGAAAAACAGCGCGTTCATTAAAAAAAAAAAAAAGCACTAAAAGCAAAAAATAAGCACTTTAAAGAAAAAGGCTTAAAAGAAAAAGAAAGCACCGATAATGGCCTTTATATTTTATTTTCAAATATAAGGACTTATAAGCACTTATAAGGACTGCTAGCAACCCTGTATGATACAGATACTTACTATATTATGATTTGTGCATGGTTATGAAAAAGCATGAAGGAAAATACTAATAATAAAAATCAGCTTTATGACATATAATGAGCACCAGTTAACATTATTCTGCTAATCTTAAGCATTCTAATCTCATAAGCTTTAGTTGCAGATGTTAATTAAGATTTAACAGTATTCTAAAAGAAAAATCAGGTTCTTTAAATATCTGCTTTAATAAACACTGAAGAGATTACGGCTAGTGAAAAATGTTTTCAAATCTTACTATCAAATCTGTTGACAACAGAAAAGTCTTCTTTGCTGTAAACTTTACTAAGATTTTGTCTCTTCCGGTCATCACTAAGAACTTGCAAGTTCTGTTCTTGAGCTGAAGTTAGTGTATCTAAAGTGCTTAAAATATTAAGAGCTGCATGGGCTCTACTAACTGGAACACCAGCCTTGTAAGGAAGCATGAGTTCAGAATTCAGTATTCTTGGTAAAGATGGTTCAAAATCTTTGCTATAAAGTGAAGCACCAGCAGGTTCTTGAGAGGCAACGTTTGAAAAATTCTGAAGCTCTGTGACAATAACATTATACAAACTAATCCTTTGTGTCGATGGACAGAAGCTATAAAAACAGAAAACAAAAATAAGATCATTTGTTAGGATTCTACATTACATAGTAATTAATAAAGACAAGAACTTCATTATAACCTCACAATTATTCTGCAGCATCAGCAAAGCTAGACATCTTAATTACAATAATAAAGAGCTCCCTCCTCCCAAAAAAAAGAACAAAGCTTTATGGCAAAAATGTGAATACTAATTGTCAAAATAAACAAATTAAACTTCTAAAGATTATGAGTTTCTTGAAAATCACAAAAATTTTCAAGATGTGAACACTGAAAATGTATGAGTACAAAATTTCTTCATACATTGCAGGGGTTAATTTTACTATTAAATGGTTCTGTTTTGTAAACTGAAAAATTATAGACAACTTAAATCTTTACAAAAATAATTTGCTATGCACTAGAATGCTAGCTTTTTCTCTTTTTTTTGGGGGGGGGGTGAATCAACATTTTATCTATTTACAAAATACAGCTAAAGAAATAAACAAGAAAAAAAAGTAACATATCAAATTTATTACTCGGAATTAACACCTAAAATTTATACATCGTTTTATTTTTTAGTATGAATTTCAAATTTGCTAATGAAAGGGGCACAAAATACCACCTAAAAGTCAAAACAAAATTATTCAAAATATATGAATTCTGACTCACAGTTTAAATTTCAGAATAAAGTATTCTTAAGAAATGCGAAAAAGGCAAAATAAAAATCCTGATTAAAAGAAACCATATAAATAATGAAATGCTCTAAACAGTTGTATCAATATTGTATGCTGGTGCAGGTTACTCTAATGTTGTAAGATGACTTACAGTTCATTACATAAATTACAGTTCATTTCATAATTCATCATAAACATGGAATTACTACTAAAGAGATCTATCTGGATCTCGAAGATTATTTCAGCAGCATTACCTTCTGTGCCAAAGTCTAAGATACTACAGAATTCTACAATGTCCAAGATACAGTGTGACAGTTCAGATATCTCTTCTGGTACAGGAGGATCTGGACAAATTGTTTAACACACACACGGATGGATTGTCCCCCCCCTCCCAAAGTGTTTTCTGTGTTACAGTTCAGCTGATTTGAGCCTGTGAATGTCTAAAATGAACAGAGATCAACAGAATCAATTACTCTTTACATATGAGTTAATTAAATCTCTCTAATAATTCTTGAACAGTTCTGATATGGAAAAAAACACAGGTCTTGATACCAGTCAACAAATGCCATAAAAAGATACCATTACAAAGAAGGCATTTTGCTAATATGGTGAAACTTCACTGTCAACTATGCAACAGTTACAAAGTGTCACACATATTATTCAACAAACATTCCCACTGATTATTCTTCAAGCTGAATTTGGTTGACAATGTTAGTCAGAATTTATGCATTTTTCTATTTACTTGTTACACTTTTTAAAATAGTCTATTATTCTGTTCACAAAAATTTATTTTGTATACTTCCCTTAAATCCATCAACAAGTTTGATATTCATTTATTTGCTGTTCCCCCCCCGGAGTAGCAATGTATATTATTTTATTTTATTTCATAACAATGAATTAGATTATTATTATAACAATGGCATTAGCAAAAGTTCAGGCTTTTCAACAATTTAAAGTTTCTTAGCATGACTAATTACAAATTACACTGCATATACAGAAACAAAAGCATACATTCATAATGCTTTTACTAGTATTATTAAAGAATGATAAAATATTATTGTGATAATTATAAATTTCCATTTTAGAAACGGATTTTAGAGAAGTCTTTCCTCTAATGCGAACCAAAGTTAAATTTTGGAGTTTTAATGCTCAAGTTGGCAAATTTCTCTTACATCTAATAAAGTTATATAATACTTACCTCCATAAAACATTATAAATACTGTCAAGGCATATAGAACAATCTTTCAACTCCAACTGATCTTCAGAACTGAAACTGTTTTAAAGGGAGGGGATTAGTTTATGCTCCACATATATAGTCCAATTTTTTTTTATTTCTGTGATAATGAAATAAATATTACCTACGACAAGTACCATCAGCTTTGCTTATAACTAAACTTTTAAATGATGAAGATTGCTCCACAACATTTGGAATAATGCCTAAAATAAATTTTCATAATTAAATATATTTTCCAAAAAAGAAGAAGAAATTACAAATACCTTTTTAAGCACTGAAAGTACTTCTACAGATACAAAAGAACACAACAATTAAACCCTAAATACATTTAACATTAATTATTACATGAAAAATTAATTTTTGAATTTTTTAATTTAGTTAATATAAATTTTAAAATAGAAAATTTTCAACTTTTGAAATTATTTCTCAATTATGTTAAGAATTACAGTATGAATATAATAGTGACCATGTAAATTACACCAGTGTATTAAGTCATGAAGGTACATTTTAAAGATTTTAAACTTTACACATAGAGACAAAGCATAAATATGAATTTAAATTTAAGGTACATTAGTAAATATACAACTAAGGAAAATTTAAAACATAAAATTTATTTTGTATCTTTTTTTAAAACACAATGCTCTCATTATATGCACAAATAGCTTAAGTTATAGGCATAATATAAATATATATTTACTATTATGTTTGTAAAATATTTTTTAAAGCGAAAACAAAATTTATTTTTAGTTATTATGCCTGGGAAGATATGAACTTTGTATTAAATGAATTATTAAAAGATCACATTTCATTAATTCTTAAAAAATAATTGTTCACAATTTGACAAGCTGAAACAAAACCTTAAAAACAGTCTCCACAAAAATATTAGCAGGGAATTATAGGAAGAGTTGCAACTATAGCAAAATTATTAAAAATATCAAAAAACATTGGTTTCAATCAAGAAGGAAATTTTATTAATTATACTTAATATATTGCTACGTTTGCAATGGATTGAATGCATTCTGAGCCGAAACATGCTGTTTTTACATAAAAGTGATCATTATAACTCTTCTCAATATGACAGAGCAGTTACCACTTCAAACTACTAAAAACGTTAATGCAAAACGAATTTAAAAGACAATGCAAAGTAAATCTCAAAGTGAAACAAGCTCATACAGTGATCTGTATGAGACCTTAGTGCCTGGAATTTTAAATGCTGCCATATTTATCACTCATGGTTTAGAATGATTCTCACTTGCTCTCAGATTTTAAGAGCTGCTTGAAAGACCAGTGCTTCACCTTCATTGATGAAAGCAGTGAAGAAATGGGGTCAAAAGTAAAACACAAATTTTTATTTCAAAACTATAGTAGCACTGGCAAAAATGTATTCCAACACATAGTGAATGCACAGAAAAAAAATTAGCTTGATAGACCTGTACATTTCATTTTTAAGAAAAAATTAAATTACTTAATACTAATTAAAGCAACTATTTGCATTCATTTTCATTTAAGTGGCAGCAAAATATACCAACCCATCCTTGAATATGAAATGTTTAAAGCACTTAAAGAAAATACCTACCAATGCAAGTTTTACTGCAGACTATACTTGATTTGCTGAGGTTATGTGAATTAATGAGAGATTCATCGATTTTTACAAATGTTTGATCTCCAGATGCACCAACCCAAGTTGCTCGACGGCCATACTTAGTACCTATATTAGGAATGAGACCAGGTATTGAACACCAAGTCAAATCTTTGTTAAGTTCTGCTTTCTTCTTATCTTGGCAACTTTCATCCACTGATGAGTTTGGTGGAGAACGTCTCAGCTGACCTTTCTTTATGAGAATAAAATTTTAATTAAAATTACCAAAAAGAGTTCATTATAATACATTATCATACAGAGTTCTTATAAAAACTTACGGCATACTGAATTTGCTCAAATATTTTCAAATTTTTTAAATTATCATAAAAGCATGTGTGTATGTGACATAATAACTGATATTATTCAGCAATGCACAGCAGGAAAGAAAATGTTTGATTTATGGAGAAGAGAGAAATTATATCCTAAAACATGCAGGAGAGAGTTTTTCTTAAAGTTTTGATTCTAAATTTTACTAAAAAAATTTTAATTATATAATTAGGTACTAATTCTAAAATAAAATAAATTAAAATTTTGAAATAAATCATAAATAATAACAAATCTGTCCTGCAAAAATGCTCTGTTAATCCATATTTTTTCACCATTTATTAACTACATTATTGGAAGTCCTTTGTGCTTTTTGTCGCCAGTTGTCAAGTGTTTAAAACTATGAAACACTGGTTTCAACCTAGGTTCTATTTCTACAGGTTGATAAAACTGCTTGCATAAAGCTTTCATAGCTTTCCTAAAACATAATATAAACGTGAAGATCATCAGCAGGAAAACATTTCTACTTGGAAAACTTAATCCTTACCCTTAGTTGCTTGTGAAGGCATTTCTGTACATAATATCGCTTGCAGTAATTTCAGCAGTTATATGCTTTAATTAAATAATTTCAACAATTAAACTACTTTCCATTTTTTTCTCTTCACTGAAACTTTTTAAACGCTAACATTTTCTTGATCGAATTTTGAAATACTGCATTTGTATAGCATTTATTAATTAGATTTGAATAATTATTTATTTTTTTATTTGTTTTGAAAAATTTCAAATCATCAGAATGATTTCTAAATCAATAACAAAATTAACAGAAAAGTACTTCAAAGAAAAGGATAAAAAACACAACACAAAATAAATATCATGATTTAATAACAAACAGCATACTGTTCAGAAAGTTAAAAAGTACACTTTGCTAACTTTATTAAAAAATCTAAAATAAAGTGGTCATGGAGAAACAGAAAATTAATTGATCGTTAATTCTTCAGAAACATCAGCTCATATCAACTACTACTTATAAAGCCTTTCTCATACATATTTCTAGAATTCTTTCCAGAATTTTCCAGACAATATTGTAACATATTAAACATTTTCATTATGATACAATATTTATGTGCCTCCTTTAGTTTAATTTAAGTTTTAAAGTAATTTTTGTATGTTTCAAACAACAATTCAAATATACGTTTGCTCACATGTGAATCACTGATTAATCAGAAACCTTATTTAATAAGGGCTGTTTCAACAAAGCCATGAAAATTTCCTAACAAAGAAATTTATATCCTATGTTTTGCCTCATAGTTTTAAAATTGAGAGTTCAAAGATATAAAATTGTACCATCTGAAATTCCAGAAAGTCTGCAGGCATATTCATAGAAACATTATACTTCTGTTTCAAACTTTGATGTTCTTAAAAACTTTATAAAACAATAAAACAGACATCTGCAAAAAGGATGAAGTTTACCAACAGAAGTTTACATTGAGCTCTATACATTATCAAGAACACACTGAAAATTTTAATTACTCAAAAAAATGATTTTGAGAGAGATTTCCCCACATTTTCAGTTTGGTTATCCTACAACAATATTTAAGAAAGCAGTCCCCAAGATCCAGTCATTCTTATAAAGAAGTAGGGACAATATACGAAAGAAGTAGGGACAAGATTGCCTGTATTTAAAAAGAATATATTTATCGCCTCCAAGCTTGTTCTTCCATCATGGAGAAAACACAATAGCAATAGCTGATTTAGCTGATTGTGATAGCATTGCATCATCTTCTAAAGAATTAAACCACTATTATTCTCATGCTAAAAAGATAATTCTTTATCTGGAAACAGGTGCCACACTAACAACTAGAAATATTGAAAGACCTTTATATGTGTGGCGTTCTGACAGATACTTCAACTTCTATTCATGAGATGGCACCACGTGTAAAATCCAGTTCTTAATCGGAGCAGCAAAGCGACGTCATTACTCACTCAGACTTCTCGCAAAACAACTGTACGCGACGGTAGCATGAACTGTGTTCCGAGCTCTGTGTTGATCTCTGCAATGTAATTTAAATTGTAATTTAGTACTTAATATATTCTTTTGTTATAGGAGATTGTCTACTCTTATTTTCTTTAATTATATCATGCATTAAGCACACACGACCACCAAAAGTGGTGACCCGGATCGAACGTACCTACCAACATAAGAGTTGTATTGGGCAGCACACGGTTTCATCGGTTATTAGCAGAATTCCCTGACATTTTAAACCCATCCAAATCAGGGCAGCATACTCATCAGCCAGAAGTATATCATCACATTGAAACACATGGCCCACCTGTATTTTCCAAGCCTCGTCGTCTTTCTCCAGAGATGCTAAAAGCTGCTCGCAAAGAATTTGAATTCATGCTAGCACAGGGAACCATTCGCCCATCTAAAAGTCCATGGGCCAGTCCACTTCACATGGTTAAAAAGTCTAATAGTGACTGGCGGCCTTGTGGAGATTATCGTCGACTTAATGCCGTCACAGTCCCGGACAGATATCCAGTCCCACATATCCAAGACTGTACCCATCTTTTTCATGGAACAAACATATTTTCTACCCTCGATCTTGCCAGAGCATATCATCAGATCCCAGTGCATGCTGAAGATGTTCCCAAGACCGCAGTGACTACACCATTTGGTCTCTTTGAGTACTTATATATGCCATTTGGCCTTCGCAATGCTGGCCAAACTTTTCAGCGTTTCATACACCAAGTACTGTCTGGCCTCGATTTCTGCATCCCATATTTTGATGATATCCTGGTTGCATCTACAGATGCGGAAGAACATTTTCAACATCTGCGTCAGATTTTCACTCACCTTAAAGATCATGGATTAAAACTACGAGGGCTATCCAGAAAGTAGATTACGTTTTGGAATAAAAAAATAAACAAAGTATAGGAAACAAATTTTATTATATACAGATGAAAGCCACACTCAAATACTACTTTTCTACATAGTCACCATACAAATTAAGGCATTTATCGTAGCGATGTATGAGCTTGGAAATTCCTTCGTCGAAAAATTCGGCCGCCTGCGCCTTCAACCACTTCGTTACCTCTTCTTGCCTTCCATCTTGCACAAAACTTGTGGTAACCAAGCTTTTCGCTGATGATTTCGTGCAACAAACTTCGCGAAATTTGTGGAAAACTCAAAGAAAGTTCCGTTATTGTGAAATTTCGATTTTCACGGACTTTAGCATCGACTTTTTCGAGAAGTTCGGCGGTCACTATGCTGGGTCTCCCACTTCGATCTTCGTCATGAACATTGGTTCGGCCATTTTGAAATCTTATGACCCACTGACGCACTCCACCTTCAGTGATAATGTTGTCCCCATACACTTCACGAAGCTTCCGATAGATTTCTATCGGTTTACAGTTTTTTGCAGTCAGAAACCTTATTACTGAGCGCACCTCGCAGCTCGCGGGATTTTCAATTAACGCAGACATTTCAAACCGTCACAGTATCTGAACGGAGCACAGCACGAACCTCTCACTAGCACAGCTAGATGCAGACTGAGCTGCGCAACGCTCTGACCCCAAGATGGCCGCGCTAGCCCCGCCCCTAGTGGACACAGACGGAAACGTAATCTACTTCCTGGATGGCCCTCGTAAATCCATCCAAATGTGTACTTGGTCAACCCTCAGTTTCCTTTCTTGGATGTCTTATCACCCAGAATGGAGCCAAACCTTTACAGGAAAGAGTCAAAGCAATTAACGACCTACCTCAGCCCCAAACCATCTCTGAACTGAAGCGTTTTCTAGCAATGTTAAATTTCTACCGACGCTTTCTGCCAAATGCCGCAAATACACAAGCCTGCCTACATGAGTTTCTGAAGAATAGCAAAAAAAAAAAACGATCAACGAGCTGTCCGTTGGACTGAATCTGCATCTGTAGCATTCGTGCAATGCAAACACGATCTGGCAAATGCAGCCATACTTTCTTATCACTCACCTAGTGATCAGCTCTCTATAATGGTAGATGCATCTGACATGGCCATAGGAGCAGTGCTTCAAGCCCATACCACTAAAGGACTTTCCCCAATGGCATTCTTCTCCAGAAAACTTACTACTGCAGAAAGGAAATACAGCACATATGACAGGGAGCTACTTGCTGTGTACTGTGCTGTTAAATACTTCCGGCACAACTTGGAAGGACACGACTTCATCATTTTCACCGATCATCGACCATTAACCTTCGCTTTTAGAAAAAACTCTGACTCATGTTCTCCTCGTCAGCTTCGACATCTGGATTTCATCGCCCAGTTTAGTACAGATATCAGATATGTCTCTGGTACTGATAATTGTGTCGCTGATGCCTTGTCTCGGGTAAACAATATCAACCTCACTACCCCAGATTTCTCTGAAATTGCAAAAGCTCAATTGCATGATGAGGAACTCAAGAACCTAATCTCAAATCCACAAACCTCCCTTCAGTTACAACCGCTGCACATTGATCCAATGCTTAAAATTTACTGTGACATAGAGAACAATAGAATACGTCCCTATATTCCTGTCAATTTTAGACGTGAAGTGTTTAATGCCTTGCACAATTTGGCACATCCTGGAATCCGTGCCACCAAAAAGCTGATCGCAGACAGATTTGTCTGGCCAGCAATGAATCAAGACATCACAGAATGGACTCGTTCATGTATTAGATGTCAACGGTGTAAAGTATCCCGTCACACTCACAGCCCCATTCAACAATTTAACCTTCCAGCAAGACGCTTTGATCATGTGCACTTAGACTTGGTTGGCCCATTGCCTCCTTTAAATGGTTACACTTACCTCCTCACTTGTATTGATCGGTACACAAGATGGCCTGAAGCCATTCCTATTGAAAATATATCCGCTGAAACTGTAGCTCGAGCATTCATCTCCCAGTGGCTTTCAAGATTTGGCATGCCTACCACCATCACTACTGACCAAGGCCGACAATTTCAATGTCACTTGTTCGCATCCCTCACCTCTCTTCTTGGCATTCGCCATATTCGCACAACACCATACCATCCATCTGGAAATGGGATGGTGGAACGCTTTCACCGATCTCTCAAACAAGGTCTGAAGTGCCACAGTAGCACACACTGGACAGAAGCCTTACCCCTAGTCTTGCTTGGTCTTCGCACAGCATTCAAAGAAGACATTGGTAGCACTTGTGCTGAAATGTTATATGGTGCAACCCTCCGTCTGCCAGGTGAATTCTTTCACCCAGAATCTACTCCAGTTATTGACCCTCCAACATTCCTTCAACGTTTACGTGAGACCATGAGCAATATCTCGCCAACCCCAGCATCTTCGCATAACCAGCCAAGCTATTTTGTACATCCTGAGCTTGAGACATCTTCACACGTATTCGTGCGCAACGATGCAATTAAGCCAACTTTAACACCTTCATATGATGGTCCATTCAAAGTTGTCAAACAAACACCGAAACATTTCACCATCATCTGCAATGGCAAACAATCAGTGATTGGAATTGATTGTCTCAAACCAGCATTTCTAATGCAAGATCCAACAACTTTCTCATCAACATCACTCCCGGAAGAAAGCTTACATCCCGTTAAAGAGCAACCTAAAACTACCAGATCTGGAAGAAAGGTTAAATTTAACCCAAAGTACTTATAACGTACCGATAGTACTTGGGGGGGAGTACTGTGGCGTTCCGACAGATACTTCAACTTCTATTCATGAGATGGCGCCACGTGTAAAATCCAGTTCTTAATCGGAGCAGCAAAGCGACGTCATTACTCACTCAGACTTCTCGCAAAACAACTGTACGCGACGGTAGCATGAACTGTGTTCTGAGCTCTGTGTTAATCTCTGCAATGTAATTTAAATTGTAATTTAGTACTTAATATATTCTTTTGTTATAGGAGATCGTCTACTCTTATTTTCTTTAATTATATCATGCATTAAGCACACACGACCACCAAATATGGATTATATCCTTGAGATTCTAAATAATTATTATGAATGTAAATTATTCACATTAACTTGTCATAATGAAACCATTTTGTGTATTGTACACAGTCTAATTATACATAATAAATAACCAGCCCTAAACCTAGTATACTAAAAAAAAAATAATCTGAAAGCTTTCAGATTTTATATTATGTCCGAAGGGGTATTTTTTAGCGTTTCTGTATGCTACCTTTAATTATTAAATATCATGTTCTTCGCACTTAAACCATAAAATTCAATTCAACAGCAATATGACTTTACTGAACTTTACTGAAGTACTTGTATATAATTTACAGGAAGTGTCCTTATTTATAGGATGATGTATACAACTATGTAAAACAGCTAAAAATCTATTGATGAAAGCACACACAAAAACAATGAACTTCTATAAACAATATATATTTCGTATTTTTCAATGCATACTTTTCCACTCTTTTGATAAAAATGCATAGTATAACTGTAATAGATATCACTTTACTACAGACTGCAGGTCTGTTTATAATTTACATGAAATAGTTAAAAGAAGATGTGTGGAACCACATAAAAATGCTGATAATCTATTGGCGCAAAACACACATGAACTTAAAGCTTTTATTTATCATTATAAGCTTCAAACTAATAACATTATATAAATATCTCTTTTATTAAGCTGTTTAAAACACCTGTTTACTCCTCATAAGTCTGAACTGGATTCATGAGAGCTTTTTACCCAAACTGGAGTAATGCATATTTTTCATAATTTTAATTACCCAAAATCTAAAAAAGACATTTGTGCAATCTATAACTGTCAAACTTTTTAACACCCATTATATGATACAATGATTGAATTTACGCATTTAAACTGAGCATTTTGCTCCTGATGGAAGCAGAATGTGCAATTTTATTTTAAATTTGATTGTATATGTAATGTATGCATATTTATGATTAAGTAAAGCAAGTACATGACTATGCAATTTAACTATGCAATATATGCACATTAGATCATGTATAATATGACTGTGCAGTTTAATTACGGTGTGTGTGTGTGTGCCTGAATAATTTGAATATGTGATATATGATCATTATTTGATTATATATACCATAATTTCTGGAAGAAACGCCGCAGAGTTTACGTGTTTAAAACTTCAATTTTCAGCGGGTGCGCCGTTTCTACCCATGCAACGTTTAGATGCACTAAAAATAAAATATTTCCTATGATACTCATTGTATATAGTTTGAATAACCTTGTCATTGTACATAGTTTGAATAACCTTGTCATTGTACGTAGTTTGAATAACCTTGTCATTGTACATAGTTTGGGTGGCCTTGTCATTGTACATAAAACTGGAACTGTTCCTACACAAAAGACCACTCAGTTGCTTTTTGTGATCTCAGTTTAGATGCACTAAAAATAAAATATTTCCTATGATACTCATTGTATATAGTTTGAATAACCTTGTCATTGTACATAGTTTGAATAACCTTGTCATTATACGTAGTTTGAATAACCTTGTCATTGTACATAGTTTGGGTGGCCTTGTCATTGTACATAAAACTGGAACTGTTCCTACACAAAAGACCACTCAGTTGCTTTTTGTGAACGTTATTTTGTTTACATTCTTTCCCTTGAATGGACCTACATGCCTTATTCACCCTAAATAGGATCTCAGACAATAACATTCTTCCCCTTTTCAAATCAGCATTCTTATCAGTTTGAATAGGCTGCCATTCGATGAATCTTCCAGGACCCATCATCTCCCCACCCCTGCCTTTACGACTCCACCTGCCTCGCAATAACAAACTGTGACTTATTTTCCCTTCAGCATGAATCAATTTTTCTTGGCATTCTGCCAGATACAGATCCCGTCAGTTTGGGTACAAGTACTTGTTGGATAGTTTTTAAGTAAGAAGGGAGCGGAAAATTTTTGAAAATGTCACCTAAACGGCACAGAAGCTATACTGCTGGTTTTAAGCTTAATGTAAATTGGAGATAGAGCAGCAGCTTGAGAGTTTGAAGTGGACGAGAGATGTATTCGATGTTGGAGAACTGAAAAGAAGAACTTAAAAATATGCCACAACAGAAATGAGGCAAAATAAGTGTAAGGTGGCCGAATCTAGAGGATGACCTTGCAAACTGGATAAAGGAGCAACAAGGAAAGGGAATGGCAATTTCGACTGTAAAAATTTGCTTACAAGCAAAATTTATAACAAAACAAATGAACATAAATGATTTCAAAGGAGGGCCTTGCTGGTGAAGCAAATTTATGAAAAGAAAAAATATTTCTGTGCGTACTAGAACAACAGTTGGGCAACAATTACCAATGGACTGGCAGGATAAAGAGGCATCTTTTCTAAAATATGTGACAGATATTATTGACAAAAAAAAAAAAAAAATTTCTTCGGTCACAGATAATAAATATGGATGTTGATGAAACTGGTGCAAAAACTGTATCTGTGCTTATGACGGGGCATGAAAATATTGTCATTTACATGTGTGTTAGCTTGTGCCACAAACAGTGACAAGCTAAAGCCGATGATCATTTTTAAACGAAAAACTATTCCGAAAGGAGATTTTCCTAATGACATAATTATTTGTGCAAACGAGAACGTCTGGATGTGCGAAACAATCATGCACGAGTGCCTACAAAAAGTTTTTCAGTGTCGTAAGGAATCTTTTTTCCATCAAGGGTTATTGATAATAGATTCCATGCGTGCTCCTTTACTCGAATCTGTGAAAACCAGATGTCAAAAATTGTCTACGACCGTAGCAACAATTCCTGGTGTTTGACAAAAATCTTACAACCATTAGACTTGTCAGGTAATAAATCCTTGAAAGCTCAAGTCCGAAAGTGGTGGGAGTGTTGGATGAGTGAAGGATTGCATACATATATCAAAAGCACTAAAATGCGTAGAGCATCTTATGAAGAAGTTGCAAAGTGGGTAGGAAGTGCATGGAAATCGGTAAAAACATCGTCAATAATAGCAGGGTTCAAAGAAGCTGAAATTATATCCTTAGATAAAGAGACTGTAAACCAAGAGGATGAATGTGACAATCTGGAAGACTTAGACTTAGATCAGGATTTACTAAATCTTTTTAATTCAGATAGTGAAGAATCAGATTTTGATGGCTTCATATGATGTATAGGTTGCTGTAATTCCTTTTGTAAGTAAAATTTAAAATTTCCTTTTGTCATCCAAATTTAATATTTCGTTGTTGCAACATTTTTTATAATATAGTCTGAGTATTACAAATATGGACTTCTTTAGTGGGTAAATATAAGTATATTCATGAACATAAATATATTTTCAACATTTCTTACCTTTAATTTATTTTTGAGTTATGGTTTCATTTCATGCATTTTTTTTTAACTGATATGTCATATATCAGAACACATGTTGAGATTTTGCATCTATATGGCCCACGATGATGCCACGCGCAATTTAATCTATTGTGGCGTTTATGCTGATACGGCATTTCTGGGTAATTTTAATTTTTTTCCCACCATTTTTCTCGAGTGCGGCGTTTACGCTGATGTGGCCTTTCTTCCAGAAATTACGGTAATATAATTATGACATATGATACAGATAATGCATAACATGACTGCATAATTTCATACTGAATTAATGAATTAATTTAATTCCAGAAGTAAGAGTAAATTTGACATTTCATTCCTAAGGGATGGAGACTTTGACATTTTTTAAATGAAATTAGTGAAACAAAGTTCAGTTCCACAAATTATAAATCACAGTTAAATATATTAAAAACAAATACTGATATCAGACATTATGATATATTTTTTTCAATCTCCCATTCAATGAACAAATATTATTTGTTACTTTTCTCAATTAAAAAAAAAAAAAAAAAAGACAGACAACAGGATGTATAACTGCAATTTGTTTTTGCAGCAGATATAATAAAAATAAGTATATTCCCATTGATTACCAAATAATGAATACAACCTTATCTAAATTAAAAGCAAAAGTCAATCAATATATTCAGTCACAGTTAATAAACATATTTTTTTTTACCTGGTTGCTACCAAAAGTATATACTTGTCCCAATGAATTCAAAAGAACAGTGTGACAGCTGCCAGCGGCTATCTGAATTATAGTGGATGACTGAAGAGAAGATGGATACTTAAGTAATGTAGGAGTTCCTCTATATTACAGAAATGAAACAGATAAAATACAGTTAAACAACAATAATACAAATAATAAAAATTATTTTAAATATATAGTATTGTATTACTGATTTTAATTCATATAAATCAGAAATGATTGACTTTTAAAATAAAAATTATAAACTAACCTTATCATAAAATCCCCAAGACCTAACTGTCCATGCTGATTATTTCCAAAGGTATAGACATCACCATTTTGACATAATAGTACTGAAATGAAATTTAATACATTTAAAATAAGCTGAGAGTGAAAAAGGATTGCTAAAAAAATTTTTATAGTACTTTAACCATATTAAATACTAACTCTTATTTCTTAAGAAAGAAGACACCAATATTTTGAAAAGACAAACAAATTTATAGCATATATTGAACATCACATTAAGAACTATTAAAAGTTTGCTTTTTTATTTTCTTGTAAGCAGCAATGATAAAATATAAATTTCATGAAAAAAACTAACTTGAAAGGTATTTCACTGCAATTAATAATCTATTATTTACCAAATTACAATGCTTCTATAATATGAGTCACTCAAGATAATCTGATATTTATATATTCATTTCCTCTGCACTTTTTTACTCATGCCTCAGGTAACTATATGAAAATTTAATTTAAAAATTAAAATACAATGAAGTTATTGCCAATGATATATCAACTTGTTAATTTACCTCACCTGAATATATGTTGAATAAATAAAATTTTTTTTCTACAGTATAAGAACAATTTTTAAAATATACAAAATATATAATGATAAATAAGTCATTCAACTATAAAATTAATTCATGTTAATCGAATTAATATCATGCATTATCAATATATAACATTTCTAAAGTTATATATTGATAATGCATGATATTAATTCAATTAACATGAATTAATTTTATTAATTTTATAGTTGAATGATTTTTTCCTACCATTGTGATGTAAACCACAAGCTATCTGAACAACAGGGACTTCAGTTGGCATATGCATCCGAGCTGGAGATAAGGCAGTCAACTTTGTCGTCTCACGCTCCTGGTCACTACCAACAACATCATCTTAAAAGAATAAGTTGAATTTTTTTAAAGCAGAATAAATTTTAATAAAAACAAGCAAATTTATTTTTAAATCAAACAGTTCTATACAAGGTACTGAAAAAAAAATTTTTGAAAGGTTTCAGATTATGCCCAAAAGAGTATTTATTTTTTTAATGTTTTGTGTGCTACCTTTATTTATTAAACATCCCGTCCGCTCTTTGCACATTATCCATAAAATTCAACTCAACAGCAATATCACAAATTAATTTTAAAAGAGCTTATCTTTAGAATTTCTGATACACAGTTTCGTATGCTGGAGATAAAAAAATTTCTTTTTTTTCCCCGTACAACATTGTCATTGCTCCCTTTGAAATCATTGAGTTTGTTGATCAAAAATTTGTTAAAAGTCTTACAAAATTTGAACTAGATAAAAAAAACTCCAAAATCCAAATTTAGGCTTCCAGATACCCATATTCGAGTGGAGGACTATGTTATTCAAAATTTGATGTCTCTAGGTATTGTTGTTTTTTCACATACATTCATGTACATTCTTTATTGTTTAATTTCTTTAGATATAATGTAGGCAATATATTGTGGCAATATTTAAATATATTGTGGCAACAATTTTAAATGTGAAAAGCTGTTTATAGTGAACCAACGTAAAATGCCAAAATGAAATTAATAGCCCTTGTGGGCAAATTACCCCTTTGAGCTAAAACAAAATTTATAAAAAAAACACGAAAAATAAATATATCACAAAATAAATTTAAATCAAATATTTTAACTTAAGCACTTTTTTTTCAATTAGTATGATGCAGCTGAAAGTACAAAATACACAATAAGCAGGTGAGATGAATGTGCAAAGTAATTATGTAAACAGCATGTAGCAGACATGCTGATGGCCTTGTTGATACAAGTGAATTCAGAAAGAACTAACATCATCGTGTCTCTTTTATTCAAGAGGGGAGCAATGAAGGAAGACATAACTCAAATTAATGAATATTCATGGTGGATGAATGCAGGAGAATACATAGATAGACTTGGAAATTTATTAGAATGCATAATAGTACTGAAATAGTATGTTCAAAACTATTACTATAGAGTTTCTATTGCCATGTTCCTATGCCTATTCAAAATTCCATAAATATCTTGATATGATATCCCATGAGCAATGATCTGAGTGGTCATCTATATCCGAAGCCCAGTGGTGCAGTGGCTAGTGCATTATGCAGCAGCACCACAGGTCCGGGGTTCGATCTCTGGCCTGGGCAATGTTGACTCAGTTTTTCATCGCTTGACTGGGTCGGTAAAATGAGTACCAAGTTCACTTGGGGACTAAACTTTGGGGGTCCTGTGACAAACTGACCACTTGTCCAGGCATATGCTCATGCATGCCGGGGCCCATGGTCAAGAAAGCAGATTTCGGGGCACTGCAGGCCTTGACCCACTAGGACTGTTGCACCACTGAATTTAGTTTAGATCATCTATAGATCCAGCTTGCTTGATAATAAGCTGACTGCGTATGTGTTATGATTATGTTGAGAATTGCAAAGAACTGTAGACGTATTTTGTAACTCTGAGTGGCAACCACGCTGATCCAAGGTACTGTGCCTACATGAGCAGAACAATAGAGTGTTTGACGTTGCATTTCTGAGACAGAGATTGGAAGCTCCGCCAGCTAGCGAAAGTGGGGAGATTTTTCGGCAGCTGAGACAGATGTAACCATGGTCTCTGAACATGTCACCAACCAAGAAATCTATTGATATTTTTAAATGTGTTCAGATTAAAATTTATGTCTGTGTCTTCATATGTTCTGATAGTGATGTAAATAAAAGACTAATGCATCACTAATGCTATCATCCTTGTGTCTGGGATATTCACATCACAGAACTATTTAAACTTTCAGTAGAGTTTACATAGCCACACTACAGCAGTATCCAAAATATTAAAATGGAGCTTAAGATATGGAATGATATGCTATCAGTGACTTTTCCAGAGAACAATAAAGATTAGACAGTTTACTGTATATAATAGTCATGGCCTGCAATAAAACCTAGAATAAACATTGGGAATTAAATCTAATTTAATGACTATGCAATTTTATAATCCAGTCTCACTCATCTCAAGAAACAATCTGTGAACCCAGAAATAACTATTGCTAAATCATGTGTAGGGAAGCATGTAGCAGCTTAATTTAAGCTTTGGAAAAATATCCAGGTAACACTCATAAAAGGACCATAAGATACATAAAAATGTATGTCAGCAGAAGCTGTATAATCTTAAAATGCTGATTGCTAACTATCAGTTTGCAGTTGCCAATTTAATGCATTATAATGGGTTATGTTAAACTCGAGTCAATGCTAAGTCAGCATTATAAATGAGAGCCTTGTAAAGCATTCAGCTTTAACTATCAGTTTGCAGTTGCTAGCTTAATGCATTATAATGGGTTATGTTAAACTTGAGTCAGTGCTAAGTCAGCATCCTAAATGAGAGCCTTGTAAAGCATTCAGCCTTAACTATCAGTTTGCAGTTGCTAGCTTAATGCATTATAATGGGTTATGTTAAACTTGAGTCAGTGCTAAGTCAGCATCCTAAATGAGAGCCTTGTAAAGCATTCAGCCTACAGCCCAACTATTTCATAATATAATTCTTTTCTTCAGTACATTGAAAGCCCCAGAAAAAAACATCAGTTCTTCTCAGGTTACGGATAACACATAACACAGACTCCTTTAACACACTGAGTAACATCATATGAAAAAAAAGTTGCTATTTTTTGGTTCCTATTTTTTATTAAAATGTCACAAATGTTCCCTGATGTCATGTAATACACTTTAAAACATTATATTTATATCTGTTTTTAGACCGTAATTAATTTGTATTAATTCGGATAAAGGTTCATGTGGACGAAAAAATCTATTTTGTCCACCAAAGTTTCATTTATCACTGGGCAACCTAAAATCATTACTTAATTCAAATATACACAGAATTTTTTTTTTAAGTACATATGACCAAATCAAAATGCATGTCACAGTATCCAAACTAATACAAGTGGCCCATCAATTGCTACAGAAATCAAGAAACAAGCAGTTGGTACAACACATTAGATGAACGAACGCAAACCAAGTACTATGAAGACACAAATGTCTCTCCTAGAAGCTTGTGAGAAATTATTACATGAAATAGATAAAAGCAAACCAATGAATTGTAACAAAGTCATGGTTAATCCCCTTGAATATACTGACATCAAATACTAGCTAGATATATACTATTTGAAAAAGAAAAACATTTCTGATGCAATATTAAAATCAAACACATTATGTATGTTATATGAACAATACCCTGAACCTGAATGAAATAAAGTATATATACTGATGGCTCAAAAATACAAGACAACACTGGGTCTGGTGTATACACTAAACTTTTCTCATAATGTACTCTTGTGGGGACACTTCATGACAAATTTTGATGCAGAGATCCTTACAATCTCACTCACATTTTGGAAAACCTAGAGATAAAGATCGATTGTTTCTCTAAAGCAGTTATACTACTTAATTCCAAAGCAGCCATCCAGGCTGTAGTTATAAATCATGACACAGATACCCAGGTTATCACAGAAATAAGACAAATCTTGAACTTTCTTTATAAACACAACAAAAGAAACGTTTTTCAACGATCCCTTCTCATGTAGGTATCGGAGGTAATGAAAAGGTAGACTCACTAGCCAAGAGAGGAACACTTGTGCCACAAGACAGCAAACCACTTCCTCCCAAGTCACTTAAAAAGCATATTTTTGGGAAATTAATGGATACTCTTAAATTTGACCAAATAGCAAAATCAACAGGCAAATCCTGGGCTAACATTCAAGACACATGAAAAACGTTTTACCATAAACCCCGTAAAGAGGCTGTGGCAAACTTCAGACTGCAAACAGGTCACGATTGCATGGCACATCATTTTTGCATGGCACATCATCATTTGCATGGCATCCTTCCAACTAGTATACCCCAAATTTGCAATTGGGGCATCATGAATGTTGAGCATCTCCTTATATACCCAGAACTAGATAAAAAGTATATTGGAATGCCAGAACTTTCATGAACTCCTTGTAAAGGATCTCTTATGTAGATCTCTTATGTTCCTTTCCTTGTTGTTTAAATTTTTAATTTTTGTTACTTTTGTTCCCATGTTCATTTAATCTGATTCTTACTTTATAAATGTTTGTTCTTTTTCATTTTTTATCATTGTTTTAGTATGATACTTAAGCAGGGTTTGTACAAATTTCTGTACATGGAAATTAAGTACTTTTAAGGACTTTGTTCTTTGACTTCTAAATTAATATTTGTTCAGCGTGTTATTGTATCTTTAGTAAATAGTAAGCAGATTTTATGTCAAGCAATAGGTTAAAATGAGAAGCAAAATCATAATCAGCATGATTCACAACAAAAGACTGGCTGTTGTCACTGCTGCTTCTTACCTAGAGAGAAACCTGCTGATCAGAACAAACCTGAAAGGCCTGATGTACGCACGGTTGACAAGTTCTGAAAGTTAGCTGGGCTCTGTCTGACGCCGTTAGTGCCGTAGCTTTGTGTAGAGTTCCAGGGGTTGTGACTCAGTTAATATACTTTAAGGTTCTAATAAGCCACTAAAGCACCAGAGGTGATAAGTTGTTTTGCATTTATTTTAAGTCTCACTAGATGTGAAGAATAAGTTTTACATGAATTTTTACATTTTTGTGTTTTATCTTGTGACTACGGTAAGGGTTAATGAAAGGCAATAACTCGTTTTAATATGGAGAGATAATTTTTAAGGGTGAGCAGCTAGTTATGAATAATTAAATTAGGTATAAGATAATCTTAGTCATTATGGATTTTCATGCCCACTATTAAATTTACTTATTAAAATCCCAATCTAAAAAAATTTCACAATTTAAAATACATGTAATTTATGAAATTGATTCTTAAACAATATTCGGATAATTACACATTAAAAGCTACAAAACATGTATGTTTTTTAGCAACAATACTCAACAAAATATTTATGCGTCTTTTCAACTTGAAGCCTTCCCAGACATTTTGGCTAATTTATATCGATTTCCTACTCTTTAAGCACCTTTTCTAACAATTAGAAATTTTTCTCAATACACAAAAGAATGTTCTCACTAGTTTCTGCATGTTTTATCTCCTATCCTGTCAACCTGTTCATAATGTACCTATGAGAGTTTATTCGATCTGGTAAAAGTTAAATAGTCCAAAACACATCAACCGATATGAAGCAAATTATCACATGGTCCGAAAGTAACTACAATGTCCAACAAACGTTTAAATAAGATTCTTATTTAAAAAGAACTTAAAAAATAAAGGCATAAAAAAATCAATTACAGCTCACAGTGATGTAATGAAACAAGAAGAGTCAAATTCAAACTAAGAATATGGATTAGAGGTCAAAGACTAAACAATTTAATTTCATTTTAGGCTGGCTCAATAACTCTATCATCATAACAAACTCAAATGTTGACAACAGTAATCCAAGATGAATAATTACAAATTATCAGAGCTGGCAGGAACTAATGCGGGGAGCAAGTGGAGGTCAGAAACACACTCTTGTCTCATACTGCAAAAATCTTGGTTTAAAAACTGTCTAAGTGATTTATTTGCATTCTGGTGAGAAAATAGAAATTGGAAATTATAGTAGGGGGTGAAATTGTAAACAATTGGGTAATACACATAATAATAACTGTACATATATTTGAAGAATAATTTTGTTTTTCTTTATGTATTCAGTATCTTTCTTCCACGTTTCATTTCAGAATTTTTGGATTTAATTAAAGATTTCTGATATTCTAAATAAACTAAATGCATTTAGAATGTATAGAAAAAGCTGTTAATTTTATTTCTTTAGTAATATGAACATTCAGAAGAAATATGTAATATATATGGTAAGCTTCGGTTAGAGCTGATGTGGCATAATTTTTAGAATTTAGTGACACACTGAGCTAGAAATGGCAAAATGTTTAGAATTTAGAACAGACGTTGGAAGCAGAATTTTGAAAGGCACCAGGCAGCAGAATTTAAGATCCTCAGAGACTGCATCAGATGGGAAAATGCCTAGTGCCAGCCCTGTGTATGATGCATTAAGACATATTACATGAATCTTTTAAATTGTCAGTTTTCAATATCTTTATTAATAAAAGAATTCCTTTTCATAATGCCTGTCCATATGATAAGATTAAAAGCATTTTTGATATTTTCCATGTTTGTGTCTAGTGAAAAGTAGAGAAATAAAGGGAAGATTAAAATGTTAAGAAAAAGATCAGAAGTAAAAAATTCAACTATAACGTTTTCATTGTTCTTCCAGACATTCTCCAAAAAGTAAGAAATTATGTGTTAATACTATGGACACATTTTTCATTTTGTCACGTTTTTCTAGAATCTTCTAGAATCGTGGGTCTATAAATCTTGCCTCCATATCTTTCTAAACTTTTCAAGCTGCAATGTCTAAAATCCTAAAAAAAAAAAAAAAAAAAAAAAAAAAAAGTACCCCTAGCAATTCTGTAACAGCATTAAGCCTGAAATATTTTGAAAAAAAAAAAAAAAAAATCATAGGAAAAAAAGTGTAAAATTAATTTTATAGAGAAAAACAGGGCTTAATATCTAAAATTAGATGTGCTGGAGCCCCGTGGAACACCGTCAGGAAGGAGGTTAAAAAAATAAATAAATAAAAATGGCTAATAAAATCACTAATAATTAAAAAATTAAATATTAATTATTAAAATAATTCAATAATTAATGCTTAAAAAATTAAATAGTTTAAATAAAAATTTAAAATATGAAGAGATAAATTAAAATTTAATAAGTGGCTTTTAATATAATTTTATTACTAAAAATAAAATGTTTGATATCAAATTTCTACTGAAATTTTGTTCAGGTACAAAAAAGAAGTGTCACGGCTTTATTATTCAGGGCTCCGAGTAGAATTATGATTTATCCCCAAAATTAAGAAGTACTGGAGCAGGGCTCTGGCGCAATTTAAGCTCTGGAGAAATCTGATTTATATTTTGAGAATTCAGAATATTCTGAGACAATTACATTGGGAAAACTCTTAACATGAAAATATTAAAAATACATTTTTCATAAATTACATAGCTAGTCTGCTTTTGCTAAGAACTGTTTCGTAAATGGTGCTTCATAGCATTATACCTTGCTTATTTTCCACATATAATAAATGACTGAAATGGGACTTTATAATATCACAGAAAGAAATAAAAATACTTTATTTTAATCTTATCTCATAAATATAATTAAAAAATATTACCATTATTTAAATGAAATTTATCAATGCTACAATGTTCTAAAAAAAGGGGTTGAAAAATTCCTAGATCTCAGAATTAAAAATTTTCTATAGAAACAGATCTTAAAATTGTCAAATGTTGATAAGTTGCCAAATTTAGAATGGTTTAATTAAAGAATTCACATCCCAAAAAGCGAAAAGTTGTTTAAGAGCTCTTCATTAGAAAAAATGAAATAATTTTGAAATACTTATGTTTCACTTCTTGCTCAGAAACTCGAGTATTCCACCATTTATATTAGAAATAGGAACAACTTATAACCCATGAACCCATTCAAAAGATAACCATTATTTGTCAGCAAATCGCCGAAAATATTACTCCAAAATGTTAATATTTCACACTCAAAATGGCAGTCATAAAAACAGACAGAAATTTCAGATGATTAAAATTAAGGACCTTCTGATGATTTTGGCTGAAATTAAGGACCAAAACTCAATTCAAAAAAACTTAAGGACTCTTAAGGACCGTACGAGTCCTGTTGAGCTGTTTTATACATTTGGATTGATCTTTCCAATAAAGCCATATGCAACAACACAAAACACAAGTGGCCTATTAAGCTAATATATGTTGTGAGTATTTGGATACAAATGTTATTTAATGTACAGCAGACAACAGATTTCTACTAAAACATCTTCAGTTTAATTAACCAACAGAACAACTATCTTAAAAGCAGCAGCAATTTCTATAAAATAGACTGAGTCTATAAGATAACTCAAACTGAAATGTTTTATCAGCTTGTACATAAAATTTTAGAATAATTACTAGTGTTTCACTAGTGTTTCAGAGTTTAATTATGCTATCCTTTATAACTGCTAATCATAATTACTATTATCTTTATTACTAAATGTAATATAAAATTAAAACTATTTTTCTACAATCTCAGAAAAAAAAAAAAACATTTTATTCAGTAAATCATAAAATGAGAAGAAATAGCAAATTTGATAAAATTTTGATTTGTACTAATAATTATCAAGATTTATCTTAAGCAGAAGAAGTGCATCATAACAAAAAGAATTTTTAATGATTTCCAAGTACAATCAAATGATCATGAACCAAAATTGGCATTAAAAATTTAGTGACAGAAAAAATACATAACAATCATTGATATTTATCCATTATATAGTAAACAATCAATTTACAATAATCCTAAACAAAATCTCTTTCTGCAAATGTAGAAATAAATTCATTAAATTTATATCTATCAACCCTCTGAGCAGCATGACCGGCTTTATCCAGTCATGAGATTTTTTTATCACTTGGTAGATATTAGCTTATAACTTAAGATATTTTGTTTTCTTACTTTCTTTAATAATGTGAATGTAATCTTAATGAATATAAATTTATGAAAATAGAGCCTAAAGTAAGTAATTACTCATATATAAATTTAGCTAATAAATGCTACATACATACAGGCAAACCCAAAAACCTGTGCCACTCAGAGTTAACCCTCTGAAAATTAAAAATGATATTTATATAGATTTGGCCCATTAAATTTTCCTGAAGTTTTTCTTTGGTAAGTTTTAGTTTTCATATTTTATGTGATGTTTAGGTGAATATATGTTACATAAAATTAAATATTCAGGTATATTTTAATAAAGGAATAAAGTATTGAAAAACTCAGTTATTTTTCATATACTTCAATTTACATCACATCATGATCAAAGTCACTCAAAATATTGAACAAGATAAGATCAAAACCCAGCTATTGAATGTATGACCAATTCAAAAATTCTACCAAATACAAACCCTCCAAAATAAAGTCCTTTTAGAACTGATGATAACTAGTTGAAAGCTTTAGCCAGAAAACAGCCCAAGAAAAGTAAAGTAAAAATTTTCGTTCAATGTTTGAATTGTATCTGGATGGTATCAGAAAAGTAAAGAAGTTTGACAAGCATGTTTCTAAACTCTAATTCGTGAATTTATAGTCAAAAATACCCTGAAGTTTTTGCTATATTAGCATGTAACCTTTGCATGCACAGGAATAACCAAATAATTAGCAGATGGCCAATAACACAGAAGATCCATTTCTCAATTAGATGACAATCCGTACTGAAAAACAGATTCTTTAAGGTGATTATAAAAATATGTAAAGAAAAAAATTTTATTTAAGACAACTGTAAACACAGAATTATACCTATTAAATACATTAATATGAAAAATGCCTAATAAATACATTCCACCATTTATATTAGAAATTTAAAATTAAAACTTCACTAATACATAAAATAAAACTTAAGAAGAAATCTTGATTTTTGTTTAATAGAATGGAACAGAATCTTGCTTATGTTTAAAAAATTAAGCAAGTCACAAATGGAGAAAATACATCATTGCAATAATTTTATCTTATACCAGATATTATTTGAGACATAAAATGATGCTATGAACAGAAAAGAGAAATTTCTCTACTCAGTCAAATCTTTTATTTTTCATAGCTCAGTCTTCACAATAAAGCATTAGTTGGAAAAAATATTCAATGAATCTGAAATTTTTGTCTTACTGGTCATTTACGATATCTCATACTCATATAGTCTCCCCAGAACAAAATTTTCATACAAGAGAACATTTAATAGTAAAGTAGTGATTGAATTAATCTCTGCAAACCATCGTTTTTCTAACTGGTGGAAATCCTCTGTTATTATAGTGGTAGAAATATGTAAAATGCAATCTAAATCTACGAAGTTCTACTCAAAAACACTTTTTATGCAGATAAGAAAAAAGCAACAATGAGCCTAAGCCATGAAATCAAACTAAAACTTCCACTTTCATAGTAAATACTGGTAGCATCTTCTTTATTCTTCAATGCAAAATATTTATTTTTGCCTGCTTATTTGTTCAAATATGCTTAACTTTTATATTAGTAGAGCAAGAGCATATAAATTAGAATTCAATCCTATGCAAAACAAAGGTATAATAATAAGGGAAAATTTAAGAGAGCTTGCACTTTAAATTGAATCTGGATGATGTTTCCACAAAGGAAGTGAAGGCAATCAAACACTTGAGAGTTTTGCTAAAAAGCATTTCTAATAAACCAAAAGTTAACTCTATATTTTTCAAATAAACTTGGCTGTCCTGAATGGTGTGGTGATTATTAGAGGTTGACCTCATAAACCATTGGTACCAGTTTAAATAGGAAACAAGGTAAGGACATTCGCAACTACAATGTCTATGAAAAATGGGGACACTTAAAACCAATCACTATGAAAGTTCTCTTGACAAACTGATTATAGAAGGGGGTAAATGTGTGAGAAATCATTAGCTATATCTACTTTAGTATTCTCAGTCAAAATTGAGATGAAATTTGTTACTGGCAATCATGCATTGGCGCATGATGTGATAATATCATCTAATAGCCAATCACATGCCAATGTATGCCTGAGGTACATGTTTCCACAGTAGTCGGTTTTTATTGAAGTTTCAAATACCTACACTGGCAGCAAATGTATTAAGCAAACAGTGCACACAATCTTGGCCTAAGTTAAATAATCCAATCACAGAAGAACAAAAGTTTTTATGTGATTTAAAGCTGTCCAAAAAACATGCATAGCTGCCACTTTTGAAATCTTAAAAACTGTGAAAAACAGGAGGTTTTTTACTCTGAGCAGAAACACCATTTCAAATTAATTCCAAAATGACTTTAATTTGCTTTATAATGCATGATTCAAGTTTATAATGTATGATTTTTTTTAAGGTTTTGGCTATTATATGTGGTGAAGAATTAGCACATTATGTCATTCAAGCCCATTCCTTCAGATCTGGCATACTTTCATTAAATAGAGCAATTTTTTTAATAAAAACTATGTTTTTAGACTACATTAGTTGTCTCTTTGTTTAAGCAGTCCCCTATTAATTTCTGAAAAGCAACACTTTTGGTCTGACTATTTATTATTACATTTTTTCCCAAGACTGGAAGATCTTTGCCCACAACAACTGCTTTTACCATTCTCATGGATGATGAATATCCATAGGCATAAAGTTTATGATTTTGATACATCCATTATATAACTAGCCACATAATGTGCAATGTCTGTACTTGGCAGTTATAATAATAATGATGCTTGTCTCTTTATATAACTGAATGAGTCCCCTTGATATGAAGACAGATTTCCAATGGTTCCAATTTTTATCCTTACAAAAATTAGAGACATTGATAATCTGTCTTCACAACAACCTTATTCTCTTTCTCTTCTTATGCAAATCAAACACAACATGTGGCAATTTTACTTTTTAAAATTTCAATTGTATTAAACAACTATTTTTAATTCTCTGTCAATGTGAACAGGATATTTTCATTGATTATTGAAACTCTACAATGAGAGAATGAAAGAAAAGAATACAAACAATTACATACAAAAAGAAAAAGAGAAATTACATCAAATAAAGTAACATCATAAAACAATCAATAAACAAACATAAAAATTATTTAAAAATACAACCTTAAAAAAATTATTTTTTTGAATTTCTAATAAACAGAGCTTATAAACCATTAAATTAATTCACTTTCAAGCTTCTAATTTATGCATTTTCAAATTCGAGTTTTAGTCATACAACTAGTAAAGCTCAAAATTAATTACTATGCTTACATAAAAAAATAAGACCAATAAAAATGCAAGAAACTTTAATTAACACCAAACATTGTGAAAAATAAAAGAGAAAACAATGTTTCAAATTAAGGCATGCAAAGAAGCAAAGCAGTATCATAACTTTCATGAAGATTAAATCCAGAGCTTCGGTCATTCAGAAAACAATGTAATTTGACTTTTCCTGCTGTTATTCCTTATAGACATAATAATCAAATTAGAAATATAATAACGAATATTAATTTAAATTACATCTAGAATTTAGAAGAAAAAATAACAGTTACAATTAATTTGAAGAAAAGCACTTTGAAAAATATCTCTCCTTTGCATAAAGGCAACTAAGTGCATAAAATAACACTAGTTTATGAGAAATATTTAGTACACACAAACACAGAAAAAAGATTTCACTCAAAATGCTTCTCTCTCTCTTTTTCAATATATAATTCATGCCATAATTTAAATTTTGTACTTTTATAGAAGGAAAATATGTATGTGAAAATTTAATAACAATAAAACAAACAAAAATTATACATACATAAAACTACAGTTTTAAATAATTCAATAGAAAATTCTAGCATTTGATACATACCAATAATAGGTGGAGAGCTTTTTTCAGGAACATCACTGCGTAATTTATTCAACCCAGCAAGACCAGATTTCATGGCTTTGACAGATTGGATTACCTGCCTTCTACGTTGCCTCATTCTATATTCTTCAATCCTACGTCTAAGTCGATCTTCTAGTCGTACTCCAGCACGCCCTTATCAAAATTGCACTATTAATTCTAACTTCTAAAGCAAAAGCTCAGACAGTGATTTTAAATGAATACCAAAAATTCCTATCAAAAACTGTCCATTTCAAAAAAACTATTCTGAATTTATTTTAAAATTAAAAAAAAATTACATCTTAAAATATAAAAATGAAATGTTTAATGACATATAACTTCAAACTGAGGTTGTAAAAAGTACAGCTACTTCAGTGGTTTCTTATAAAGTTACACCAAAATTCTGACAAAAACAATAATTATGATAGACATATGTTTATGATCATTACTACTGATGAAATGGAAAATGAGAATAATGAATCTCACGTGATAAATAAACATAAAAAAAAAAACTGGTACATGCATTTACTTACATTAGAACCCTGAAGTCATTATGTAAATAAATAACTAGATATTTTAACATTTTCAACATTTCTTTGGTTATATGGACTTGCTGTGTTTTATCTTACAAAATGCCCAAAACGTCAAATGCTCATAACTGCCTCTTTTTAGAGTGCAAATCCAACATTAACATCAGTATCATCTGTCTATATCAACATCATCTGAAATTTATCAGTATGTATATACATATATTATAAACACAGCTAACAGCATCATCATCCAACTCCAATATAAAAGAATGTTTTCACTATTTTGCAATATTTACAGCCTTACTATTTAAGAGGTATGATGGCTAACTTTGCCCATTTGTAAAATATGGACAATCTACAAGAGATGTAGCAGCTTGTATTTCATCCAATCAAAGAAATGGCCTCATAAATATAAATCATAAAAATCATAAAAATGGCCTCATAAATATCAGTAAGGAAGGCAAGGCTATCTATAGACTATCAGGATAAAAACTTAGTCACAAGATCTGTGAACCACAATTTGATAAATGCTCTAGTGCTTACATTATTGAAAGATATTGAAAATCAGACACTTTTGCTGACAGAAAATTTGATGTTATACATCTACTTAATCATTAATCTTGTCATGTAATGTAATCATATCATGTAATGTAATCATATCATGTAATTGTATGTTTAATAGCATATTAAAATGCAAAATAACATTAGATTTCACCTTCTCTTTCTAATATTTTCATTTGCATATAACTGTATGAAAATATAATATGAATTTATTTGGTACAAATATCCCTGGTTATTTATTTGGTCAAGTATATTTCCCTTTGGCTAGTCTATTAATTCTTATAGGCCTTATAGGCATATTTTTCATTGAAACCAATGTCTTTTGCTCTGTTTATTGAAGACTATTAAAAGTCTATGGCGATGCAATTTCATTAAGTAAAATTATATCCAAAATATGTAGAAAAAGTCTCAGGGCATTTATTACTATAGATTCCAAAGCTACTAGCTGAATTGTTTATGAGAAATCATTTGATGCTATTACAGTGTCTTTGGGATAAATTTCCCTCCATGTTCTGATACACTGTATGCAGATGATTATAACAAAAAACTTCAGATTATATAAATACATTCTCATATTACATGCAAAATTTATTTCCATTTTTCCTGAAATACAGGAAAATGCTGACGTGCATTTAATTGGTCAAGTAACTCTAATACCCCACTAATATTCAAGTTCATCTTAAATTTATTTGACTGGGCTCAAGTCAAGGCCTTGGGTAGCTCTGTTTATTGAAAAAGGCCTTGGGTAAACCGGAAAAGAACTTGATTTTCTATAACTAATAATAAACTGACTGACTTTGCTCTGTGGATAGAAACATTATTATACTCACATACAGAAAAGGGCATATTCTAAACTGTTGCTGCTATAAGAAGCGTGTTATTACCTACAACAGATTCTGCCAGAGGTCTTCAGACTACTTATTGATTAAAACTAAGGGTGCAAACCATGAAAAACCATCCAGAATCACTGCACAATTACTGTTGATACACTACATATCGGCAAATGACAGGTCCACATATCTTCACAGGCATGCCAATTCATGTACCAAAATTCAGATTTCATAAAATGATTTTCACTGCTCCACAATCCACTGACGTTTCGTTTGCACATTCCAAATGGAACCGGGCATTGGAACATATGATCATTGTCCTCCTAGAAGTAATATTCCTTAAAAATCAAATGCTTTGTTTGCATACTTTAAATAGCATCAGGCACTGGTACACGTGATCAGTGGTTTTCTATTGGCAATATGATCATGAAAATCAAGTGCTAGCACATACCAATGAAATCACTGGTCTCTGTATTTGAGCTGTGACAGATGTTCTGTGCCACATTTAATTTCGCTTCACCTAAAGAACTTCACTCATTCTCCTTTTGGTGCTTTAAATTTGTAAATACTCACAATTCAAATGTTTATTCATATGCATAAAATTGTAATATAACTATTTATAACTAGAGGTAGACTCATCCTCCAGGGATGCTCTCCATCAAAATTGGGGGTGAAACTGAGCTAAATTGCACAGTCACCTGTATGGTGCTCAAGTCTGTTGCCAATTGCAGGTATAATATAGTGCTACTTGCCATGAGGAATTTCATGGGCTTGAACTGACTCAGACAAGTAAGCATAAACAACAACACAATAACAAATAACTAGTTACACACAAATTTTGGTAAATATAATTAGATTCTACCAACTGCTAATGCCAAACTAAAGTGCAACTTTTGTACCTATTATACATTATTTGATTCAATTTCTTCATATATTCTTTAGAAAACATTCACAAATTTATAAAGAAATTGACTTTTTTGAAAATACTTAAAAGTTGAAACAGCTTTACATTATTTTAATACAAAAGAAATAAATTAAAATTACTTACAAAATTATTACAAAGTTAACTTTTATGAAACAAATTATTTAAATTCATAAAAACATTGTTTATAAATGGAGTTGAAATTTATGAAAGCTTAATTTTGATATTTTCAGAGAAAATTATAAATCCTTAATATACAACAAAAGTTAAATATCGTATCACAAAATGTATGAGAGCTTATGCATGAAATATATTTCAGTTACCCAGACTCTCACTATTACATTCCTACACATTTTACCTTTACACTCACAGTGCTCAAGAACTAAAGGCAAGAGTGTGCAGGGATCCAAGAGTTATCTAACTATGCTCTTATGACAATGACAGTCTAATCCACTTAGCCTATATACAGCATTAATACTACAGCAATTTTTTTAGCAAGAGGAAAACACTTTTTAATTGCAATTACAGAGTTTTATAAGTATGGCTCATCAAAAGTATGGACTTTTTTCAATACCTCATAAAATATCAAAATAGTACTTGTACATAAACATTTGACACACTCCTAAGCACTGCTAGATAAAATGTTTTTCCTCCATAAATAATCCAATTTAATTCAGTTATGTATGGACCTTACTATTTTAAAACAGAGATTCTCAACCTTTTCTTGCTCTATGCTTCCCTGTCACTATAGTTGGATCATAATCCCTTTTCAAAAATTAAAAAATAAATCTTTATATTTATCTAGATTTATTTTTTAAATTTTTTACATTGAATAAAAGTAGTTTTTTATATTCATAAACTAAAACAAAATACTTAGCAGCTAAATAAAAGGCTGGCCACATTCTCTTCTAGGAAGGAATTTCCCCTTGGTTGAGAACCCCTTTTAAAACTTATCTGCAATAGTTCTATTTGCACATATTAATTAACATCAAACATAAAACATTAAAAACCTAATATCTTCAATATAATACAATAAATTATGAAACTTTTAACATGATTAATACTTAAAAAATAAAATGGTTCCATCCAATAATTTTATTAATTATAATTTAAATTCATATGCAAATTACCCAAAAGATAAATGCATATACTTATACAAAAGCAAAACTGCATTTATAAAAAGGGATCTGATATCTTATTCAAGAAAATATGGCAATATGCTAGAATCAGAAATTTTTTTAATAACAATATTTCAATTTATAATTTTAAAGTTTACAAATAAATATGAAGCATTCCTTTTAAATACGGACCTATTGAAATTTTTTATATTAGAATTTAGTGCAGTTTTTCAAACCTTGAATTGGATATTAAGGACAAAAGTGTAATAGAAAAAGATAAATCACACTTAGTTGGATCTTTTAGAGGGGGATGAGGGGAGACATATGAAAGAAGTGGTCTACAAGTTCCAAATTAAAAATATGATTTGCAGGCTGTCAGTAAATATTTAAGACTAATAAAGTAAAGTAAATAAACTAATAAAGTAAATAGTAAATATTTAAGACACATAAAGTGCTATGATAGTGAAATTTTATCTTCAACAGAATATGCAACACAGTGAATGTTTTGAAAAGATGTTGTTACTATATGCATTTTTTTTCTACGGGACCAGACTTATAAGTTGTATACGGCCCATGCTGTATATACAGGATGTATCTGTAAAATTCAGAAATTCATTTTCAGTATTTTTCAATACTGAAATGACATTTGAATGAAAAGATATCTGAATGAAGTTTTTTTCAGATATTATACATCTTTAATATAGTATTACTCTATAGTATATTCATATATATGTATATTTCATTTTAAACAGCAGGTACAATTAATCACAAACAATTACAAAACTTTCTTACATAATTCTGCATGTTATTAACATCCAAATACCAGAAAACAAAAAACAAAAAAATATCAGTATTATGCATCATGAAAGTTATGATTGAAATATAACTGCATATAAAAGAAGACAATGAACAGAAAAGCAGCAAAATCTTGCAGCAACATGGAAGCATGCTATAACACAACATTACAATTCCAAGTTGACACATTTCAGTACCCTTATATGCCTTTTTATATATTTCCATAAACTTCACTTACCACATCTGACATCAAAAACTATGATATCAGTTTGTTTATTGTCAACTAATCCACCAGCAACAAGTTGGCCCCATGCAGCAGCAACATCAAAATCTTGATCGTTTTCACGGGCACAAGAGCGACAGCAACCACATTCTACACAACCTGAATCACCTGCACCACATCCACATGGCCTTTAAAATATAATTCATAAAAAATGTACCCAAACTTTTATACAAAATACAGCAGTTTTATTCATTCCAATTACATTTTTATCTGATACAGAAATTTTTGATATTTAACTTTTCATTTCTTACAAATTATAGAAAAATAAAAGCAGCACAAATATGAATATTCCTGGATACCTGAAAGCTGTCAAAATCTATTGAGGCAATTTTAATAATAATGTAATTCAGGATAATTTAAGTTAATCATTTCTATTCTAAGAGAATAAAAAAAAATTGTTTTATTGAATGAACAAAGCATTTATTCTTCCCAGTTTATGCAATATTTTCTCATCACAGACCATAGCTTTCCAAAGATTTCATTATAATAGTTTAATATACTTTTTTTTCCATGACAGACTAGTAAAAATTAGTAAATTTAACTCACATAAATATTATTTTCCATAGACATGCAGTTTTAAACGTATATCACATTTTTACATTCAGAATTTTAAAATGTTATTACAGTACTACTATGATTCTCATGTTAATAAAGAAAGTTTTAAGACAAGTTCGACAATTTATTTTCTTCTTCCCTTCCCTCAATCCTCCCTTTTTTACCGGGACACTGGTAATTAACATAATTCTATATAAATTAATTAAACACATTATACATGTAAAATGTCTGATTATACATGCATACAGCCCCCAAAAATTAATATTAAATATATTTCATAAATGTAGTTAATGCTTAAGAATTTATTAAGTGATTAAAGCAACAGAACTCTAGTAGTTTTATCTGTTCATTAATCAGTAATAAGGCTAATAATATGAAAGCTATCATGGTTCTCCTTACATGTAATATAAAATAAGTTAAATTTTTCTAGAAAGAAAATGAAAAAGGCCCCTAATATAGAACCTTCAATAATGCTGCATTCCACTTAACTGCTCTCCAGAGCATTTTTTTTTTCCAGCCCAGTTTACTAAAGATTTGTAGAATCCCTGAACTGTGTCTTGGAAACTACATAAAATTATGCCAGCTGAAACCTGAGACAAGTGCTTGGCACTTGAGATTTAATAACATTGTGAAGAAGAACTGGATAGCCAATTAACTGATTGGTGGCTCAAGAACAAAAATTTGGCATTTATAAATAATAACAATTTCTCTGAAAATCTTCCAAAAAACATCCTTGTCTGTATTTACACAATGATATTTCATTAAGTGTCTAAAACCGGCCATGGGAAGAGTAAGTATATATATGTTTACAGTTTATGGACTTGAATTACAAAAGTATTTCCATTAACTACAGATTATTTAGTACATATTAATATAATAATACTTTTATGTAATATAATTATACTAATAATATAATAATGAAAATAATAATAATGAAAATAATAATAATGAAAATACAATAATTTATGGATTATTTAAGATTTTTATTTGAGACAAATTTTTAACAGTCATTTCGAAATATGACTACCTCTGAAAATAAACAATATTTCTGAGAACATAATTAAACAGTGGTATCAATGATAGTCTGTTTTTTACAGCGACCACTTTTGCAGAAGGCCAAAATTAGTAGAAATCATGGCTAGCTGTTTAGGGAAGGTTTGATATATAATGGTCTTCACTTATTCATTTGATTCAACATTTTCAAATTATATAAAATATATACACATGGACTCAAATGCCAAAAGCATGAGGTACTTGCTCAGCATCATTTGAGACTATTTGTAACCTGATGAGGCATCTAACTCAGTACAGTATGGATTTTATAAATTAACAAAGAGATGTTGAGCCATGCCTTCTCAATAGTTGTCCATAACCGCCAATGCAAACACTAGATCTTGTACACAAATGGACCTATTTCAAAAAATGTTCCACTAGGTCTATGTCCAGCAGATGTGACAGCACACCTTCATCAGAATTAACTGCTATATTTCTCACATTAATCTTGAATAATTATGTCCCATTTATGGATATGAAACTTGATATATCACATGGAACACCACCATCCTGGAAAATCCCATCATTCTTATGGTACACGAAGTCCATTGATAGGCAGCAAATGATCACCAAGCATCTCAAAATAGCAATTATCATTTAACTACATAATTAGCAAGACCTAAAACCCCAAACCATATCATATAGTATGACTATGGCCTGTTATTAGTAAAAGCATTCCGGTGGATCTTCAACTGCCATATCACATTAATGTTAAATTTCACCATAATGACCTCATAAATATGCCTATAATATTTCCCACACTGAATCTAAACATTAATTCACACAATGCCACTTGTCTATAATTATGTACAATTTCAGTCACCTGTCACTGATCACAGTCATTTTAAGACCAGTTGTCTATGCCCTACCTATGATCACTAGTAATACCTTCTCTGAGTTAATCTTAGTACATGCAAAATATTTTTGATTGAAGAAAGCTGAATGTTGAAATAATTTCAAAAACTGCATGTCCTATTCATTAGTTTCTTACTACCATTTCTCCATCAAAATCTGATGATTCACCATGGCTTGCCATAATCACGATGAAATCCGTTGATGATTGATGAAAATGACAACTGATAACACTCTCAGTCTGTACACAACTGTTTTGCAACACAAGCACAACTTGAAAATTTGCATAATGTTATCCCATGAGTTTTGCCATTTAAATGCATAATATATAAATATGTTTGATTTATATCATTTTTAACTTCACAAAAAGCAAAACTAAGAAATATCCATTATTCATTTGCACTATCGTTATCAATATGTAGCAAAGATATAGATACACTCATATAATTTTCTTATCTTATCTATACTATACCATTCTCTTCTTACTATTAAAATATATACTTACTGTCCTGGATTTCTGTCAGGTCTTCCACTAGCAATGCAACTGGCTCCATAACCAGTGCATTCTCCACATACTGTGCATACCATACAGTGATCATGATTCCATTGATGCCTACCAGCTGGACAAATAATATCAGGCTCTTCTGACTCCACATCTTCATCTTCCCCATCTTCTTCAGTCGCAGTTGCCATTGCAATAGGCAAAGGAGCTAATATATATGTACATATTATAAATTAGAAACAACTACATATGCAAAACACACTACAATATTAAAGATACATCTACACAGGGAAAAGTACACTTTTAAATATCAAATCAGAATAACAAAATAAAAAATAGCAAATGTAACTTTATCTGACATTATGATTGACAAATTTCACAAATAACAAAAATATAAATGAAAACAGCAAAATGACTGATACAACTAAAGCATGAGAAATATGCCCATATAGTTAGCCCCAATTATGCTACATTAAAAGTAAATTTGGCTGCACTTCCAAAATTTATATCTTAATAATACCACTTAAATAGCCACCTAAAATATCTAACTGTATCATTAAATAATACACATTAGATTAAATGCATTAAAAATGTCTTCAAACATATTTTTTAATTGATTCGATTACAGCTTAATTTTTAGCGTTAGAAGAACCAGAACTATAAGGGAGACAATATGGAACCATGCAATCATTTATGGATTCATTTACAAATAAATAAATATAAATAACAATAAAAATAATACACAATGAGAAATTGAAATTAAATCTCAAGAGATAAATTAAGTAATATCATAATATGTAATAAATTGAAATAAGATATAGGTTTAGTCAACTTTCAAATCTTTTGCTGTATTCCAGATATAAAAACAAATATTTTAATGCAATATATGCCATATAATAGAACACTGGAGATATGTTTCTCTCAGCATAATGACAATAATTCAGAAATATAATTTCTCAGTGTGACAAAAAAAATTATTACTCTTACTTAGAGGATGATTCCTAATATATGAGATATTGATTCCTTAAAAGTGAGATATTATGATCTAACGCTTTTTTCATACTATAAAAATCTAGTATTTAAGAAATATGATATGATCATGAGAAACTACAATCATACAAAAACGTTCTTCAGGTATAGAATAATTCATAGGTAGTTGCAATCATTCATCATTTTAATTTTAATGCATTTCTTAAACAGTATTTCATAAGAAAAAATATTCAGGAAGTTAACAGCATTGAAGTATTTTTTGGTTGACATTTTAGGCTTCTAATTCCTCTTAAACAAGGTGAGAATTTATTTTTTACAAATTTTCTTTTCTTGTTGTCTCATTCTTTCAGATTACAAAATGGCAGCTATAATGTAACACACTCTCCTATTTTACCATTACCTTTGTTAACGAGAGTTAAGCAACTGAAAATATTAAAAATGATACTTTCAGAAGCCAATGAGAATTAATTCATCAGTGATTACATCAAAACCTCTTTTAAAATTATTTGTTATTGACTTAAATGTTTGTAATTTGAGATACCATTCCTCATCCAAAGATATGAGATACCAAAACGTTTATGTTCAGATAAATTATTCATGATCAGAGGCATTCAATATTTGAAGTTCTACTGTAACTTATTATTAAATTGTCTAAAAAACCTACAAAGCAATCCACAATTTTTTTTAATTAAGTAGTCTCCAATAATATTAATTTTATTATTTTAAAAAACATTTTATAACTAATGCAAAAAACTGATTATAAAAATACCAAACAGATGCAGTTTTTTTAGCTTCCACATGTATGAGTTACACTTTGATGTTTTGAAAATGAAGAAAAAAATTTTCACCTCGCAATACTTTTCAGTAAATAGCTAAAACTGTTTTTAACTTAAAAAAGCCATACCCATAAAGAATATAAAAATGTAATACTTTGAATCTAAAAAATTCACCCTTCTTCATATATTTTTTTAATTCTATATACAGTATATCTGTATAGAAAAAGATGAAAAAAATTTAATAATTGTTTTCAATGAGTTCTTTTACATTCTCCTATTCACTTCAAAAAAATATATCATATTTAAATTCCTTTGGAGAATGAATAAAGAGTTTAGAGGAACAATAATAAGAATAAAGAAATAAAGACCAAACATAAACATTATAATAAAAATTGGTGGTGAAATAATGATAAAAGAGAACATTAATGAAGAGAGAAAAAGTATATAAAAATTAATAGAAAATTAGAGATATACAGTCTTTAGAGCAAAGCATGATTGATAGTCATCACTTAAAGAATGTCAACAGAATTTAAAAGATGCTGCATAAAAGCATAAGATAAAAAATTCAAATCTCATGTTATCACAGTTACTTTTTTTCATACAGTTGCTTATAACAAAACCATTGTACCTTCTCTATTTGCACCATGGCTGAATTCTCGACCACACTGTCCTTTATGGTTTATTCCAAAAGTATAAACATAACCTTTGTTAGTCAGAGCAAGAATATGGGCTTTGCCAAGGGCAACTTGGATGATTGGTTCTTTTATATCAGTGACGAGTCCTAAAATTTAAAGTAAGCTTTCATAACAATGTAAACTATTTACATAAACACTCATCTAAAAATTTACAAAGTGTTCAAAAAATTTAATTTCCTCGAATATATATATATATATTTATTTCAGCTATCTGAAGAAAAAATTTATGATTTAAAAACCTAATTACAATACTTTTATTGAAAGAGAATAAAGCAGATAAATAACAATGAGTAATTCAGGCTACTGTTTGCAAATGATTAAGAAAATTGTCAGGTCAAAAAATTTGTTTGCATTTTTTTATGTTTTAATTCTCTATGTTCCCCACTAAGTAATAATATACATGTCAAGTAAATTATGGTATCATACTTTAAATTCATATAAAAAGTTTATGAAAACTTTTTAAATTGTCTTGTTAACTTTAGGCACTTGTGACTTGTCAGCTATAGCTAATCCTAGGACTCTAATTTTATTTAAAAAAAGGACTTTTATGAATTTAAAATCTGTTCATTGAAATATAACAGTAACTATACAAACAGGGAGAAAGTTACCCAAGAAGAAGCAGAAAAGATAGAAGAAAAAAATTTACAACCAAATTTTAATGTTAAAAGATGATAAGTGTATTACTAATTTAACAAAAAGAAATTTAAGACTATTTTAAAACTAAAAATTAATATCACAATGAATTTTTATTACCTGTGTTATGATCAGCATGAGCTGTGTCTTTTCCAAATAAATACAATTCTCCTGATTGAGACACTAAAGCACTAGTTCCATTATTACATGCAGATGTTACAATGTGATGGCCTTCAAGTTTTATCATCTTTTTCGGTTTTGTGGGCTTTGGCTGTCTCCTGCCTTTACCTAAATATTGAATATAAAATAGGTACTCAATCACTTCTTTTCGTTCTATTTTTTATATCTAAAAGAAAAAATATTTAATACTATTTTATACACAAATAATAAATTTTTAAAAGGGACTAAAAATATGATATTATGAAAAGGAATCTGAAGCAACATTCTTTATTTTTCAAATATTAAATAAAATATTGAATGATAAACAACTTGAAATATGTATATCTTTTAGTTTATCATTGTAAATACAGATCTTAAAATTATCTGTTCAGATTTTCTATTAAATTGTGTTCTGTGTGACTTCGGACAATACATGACTGCTGCTCATCTGGACAAGTGTTCTGCACTAAATGATTTAAATTGTACTGTTAACACGTATAGGAGAGCTTGTCACCTAATGACCTGATGATCAATGCCTGGCACTAGTTTAATAACAATACTACTAATAATAATAATAATTTTCTATTAATTCAAATATTAAATTAAATAACATGAAAACTGTTATGGCTTCTGTATAAGCTGAATTTCCCTAAGACAAAAAAATAAAATATAATTTGAATTCCTTGTTACAAAAAAAAAAAAAAAAAAAAAAAAAAAAAAAAAAAAACCTAGAAAATATACATTATAGATGTAGAGGAGTAAGTACAATACAACTACTTTTATGCACCATGCCATATAAAGGAATACTACGAAAATCAAAACTCAGGTTTTCAGAAAAATATGCTACTGCTAAATTTACTACTTTTAATCTTAATTTCTGCTAATTTGTTTTTGCATAAAAGCTTTTTCATAAATTAAGAGAATGCCTACCATATTCTGAGAACATCAAATTTTTCTTGACATAAAGCTCAGTAATTAATGGCAATACATAACAGTAACCATAAAATAATTCAAAATACTTTTCTCTGAATAAATCATGCAATGTTATTTCATATCAAATGATACTAAAAAAAACACTGTAGTAAACAAACTTAATATCTGCATATAAATTTTTTGTAAGCCGCATACTTTGATCTCCATCTTCTCCTCGTCGAGCAGTTCCAGCAAAAAACACACTACCATCTTCAGCAACAAGCAGAGCATGTAAACCATCATGACCAACAGAATATTGAACAATTTTTGGTGACTTGGTTATTGGTAACTCTGTCCATTTTCCCATCGCAGGACCACCTTGTTTTATTCCCATACTTTGAGCTTTACCTGAATACATAATCTGTAAAACAATTTACATTAACAGTTTACCATACAGAATTAAAAAGTTATTTTAAAATAACAAGTAAATTTTTTTACATTTAGCATAATAAAATGAAATGAAATCCAATTTTTCTATTCTGAGATTTCAAGCAATTATTATGAAGTTGTAAAATTTGCTCATTACAGTGTACTGTACATTTTTCCATGATTTTCATTTTTAGTTAATAAAATTTCCCACTTTCTATATTTTATTATTATTACATTTCATAGAATTTAAGATTTTCCATAATATAACCTAAAATATTTTAGCAGTTACACCATTTAATCAAATGAACTTGACCCTGAATAATGATCACAAGCAACTTGCCCTATTAACTGAACTGCTCTATTTCCTACCTTTATTTAACAAGTAGTCAGATGAACAGCTCTCCTTTCAGTGACTATTTCGAAGTTTTTCCCTCTCAGATATAAATACAGCTACTATAAAAAGATGTTTGACCTTGGAAGATTAATCCTTTCAAGGAACGAAATTGGATCTCACAGAAAAAGTTACAGTGCCACTGTCTACTCCACAAACTTTTATGAAAAAATATAAGAATTCCAAAGAAAGTTTTTCTAAAATTTCACAGTTAAGTTAAAAATGAAAACACAAACAGCTTCCTTATCACAATCCAAAATATTTTATATCAGTGGATTATCAAATTTAATTTTCTAATTTTTGTTTATATTTTTCTTCTTATTTAATTTTCTATTCAGTTTAATTCTCTAATTTTTAATTTTTGGAATTCTTGTTAGGCATTCAAAATGAATTTTCCTGTGAATTATTTCTCATGTCATATTTCCTGTATTCAGTGCCACAAATATCTGGATCACAAAATTGTGATTTCATTATAATATACAAAACTGATTTATAATAGAACAATGATGGTTCTTAATACTGCCAATAAACAATTATTCCTAATAATGAATAAAAATCATTTTAGCAGTAATTTACATCAAATAATAACAAATTTTAAAAATGCAGAAGGAAGGAAATTAATCCATTTTTATACTTTTGCACATGCATTTGCGAGAACCATAACGATCTCCCATCATAATTCCTAATCACAGAAAAATAATACTCCCTTCATATTGAAATAATTGTCCAATTTATAAATTTGTATCAGGTTAAGAACAGAAAGTGTTTTTGAATGCATTACCTTTTAATTTTATAGAATAGAATTTTTATATTACACATCAATTTATTTTCATTTTTTTCCCTTATTATACTATTCATCATTTTTGGGGGGGGGAATGCAGTTTAGGTCTGAAGAGAGAAATGTGATTCTACATAAGTTACTGAGAAACTTTGAAAATGAAAGAACTAAACGTAGTACAGTAGCTATCAGTAAAAAACATGATGTGACGGCCAAAACTGTTTCTAGGATACAGCAGTGAGCCAAATGCTGCTGACAGAAAAGAACCTCCTAATTTTTTCTTTAACTTGTTATGTACTCTGACCACAAAAAGAGAGGGATGCCCTGTGAAAGTCTTTTTAAGGAAAACTGGCTCCTGTCCATGTTACACATGGGGAAAACCATGAAAATGCCCATGCAGCCACCCTGTTTGCTGCAACTCAACCCCTGAACTGAACAACCAGTGTTCAGTGGCCTTTTATCTCTTCTGTTGGTGGGCCATCTCTTAATATTGAGGCAATAGTAAACAGGCACAGTGATCATCAACACAAAGGATATGAAGAGATTTTGGAAAAATCGAGAACGTCCCACTTCGCGAACGTATTTCATTAAGAAGCCTTATAGCTGCAGTGATGCAGCAACGCATTGATGCAGAGAATAATAATAATAATAATAAAAAGAATGTATACTAAAGCATGTTTCAAGCACCACAAAACTTGAACTACAAGATAAGAACACATGAAAAAGGCAGTGCTTAAATCTCAAAACACGCTTCTGGAATTTATTACATATGCCAGAGAATCTGTTAATGTGGCCCATGAAACGATAAATAAATTTTTTAATTAAATAATACATAATATATATGTATAATAAAAGTTAAATAAATACTTAATAAATTATACTTATGTTTTGAAACTAGCAACTAAGCAAGAAAACACAGTGTTTTTTAAAACTGAACAATAATTTCAGTATAAATAATTTAAGCAAATAGGATAATCATTTAGATACGGAGGGAGTACAAGCTTACAAAGCATCTTTATATTTATATATATATTGAATTGAAAACATTTGATTTGTTAATTTTTATCTCTTTTTAAATTAAATGATTCTTTATAAACAAAAAAATCATTACGACAGAGTTACATGAAATATTTTACTTTAATAAATTATATAATTTACTTTACTTACTTTAATAATCATATAATCTAAGTTGTGCATGTGGTTGAAATTTGAAATACATTTTCTTTTCTGTTTTGATTAGTTTAAAACTTAACAAGACAAATGTAAAGAAAACATAAATCCATACCTTTCCACTGACAGTTTTCAGCAAAGCAAAATCTTTGCCACAGGCAATACTAACAGGTTCATCTTCAGCAGGTAAATCTGTCACATTAAAAAAAAGAGACAGACATTTTTAGCATACTGCACACATTTTACATATTTTTCCCATGTAATATATAAATATTTAAATATGTATTAACAAAAAATTCATAATCTTACTTATAGTATGGTATGTAGCTTCATCTTCAAATATTCCACTACCAAAAACATCTAAACATTTTCTAGCTAATTTCAATGTTAATTCATGGACACATGGCATGGGAGAAACACCAGTTTTGTACATTTTGATTATAAAACTATCCTATAAAAATTTTTGAAATGTATGAAATATGTTATAGGTAAAAAATATAGTATTATGCAAATACATAACATCATAGTAAAAAAATAACAGCATCTGTAACAAAAACAAAAAATATTACCATTATTATTATTAGAAAATACCTCTTTTGTAGCTATAATAAGTCCCAGGTCATCACCATCAGTAAAAAAAGCACAAGGCCCCCATTCGGTCACTACATTTTACAAAAATCCAATATTATTCAAAACAGTAAACAATAATATACATTTTCTGCTACTAATTAGCTCAGAAATTTCAATATGGTAATTACTTTTAAATCAAATGTGCTATATCTTTAACAAAATTACCTTATTATAAAATTTAAATTTTGTTTTGCAAGTATATTTATTATGGCATCTTTATTAAGAATTCCCACATCACAGGAGGGAAAAACAATAACCCCAAAATAATAGTAATTTTAAAATATAACTATTAAATATTTATGCTACAGATATTTTGAGGAATTTAAATATAGATGATAAATAAAAATTTACAGTTACTTACAATACATGAATTGAACTACAGTATTAAATTTGTAAGTTACATTACCATCTACTTTCACATGTTCTTTTTCTTTCAAGGTTTCCACATCTATTTTGAGCAATTCATTGCAAGCTCCAGCTTGAGGTTGAAAATATAAATATCCCTGAAATGCAATATTTTATTAATGAAACAAATACACTAAATTCTGTACTTTTCATAAGAACTCCTTTCAATCACAGTAAATGTTTGTTACAAAAGTATACAAAAACTGTAATTATCAAAATTTATGAACATACTTTACAAAAGCCAAGCCAACCCTTTTCTTCAATTTTTAAACCACCACGACTCATAATTATCTGCCCCTACAAATAAAAATAAATGCATAATTAAAATTTAAAAAATTGCAAGGCATATTTAGAAAGTAAGTTCCATTTTGTTACATTTTCTACATAATATATACAAAAAGTTGCAAGTATGCAGCAATTTCTTCAGACTTTCAAGAATTTAATAATATTTTTTTTTTAATTTTTAACTACATAATCATATTCTCATTTTTTAATGAATAAGAAGATTAAAAATCCTGTCCAATGCAAAATATGATTGTCCTTCCTTTTCTGAATAAGAAAAAGTGAGTTTTGACAAGATATGCACTATCAAATTTATGGGTATTTATTTTTGTTGAATGGCAAAAATTTTAAAGAAATAACTAAATAAAGGTTAAGATAATGTTCATCATGAATAACACAGTGGCAAATTGACTCTCATGAAAAACTGATGAGGAACAAATACTGACATAGAAATTTCTGAGCATTATAATTTCATAGTTTTGTAATTGGGCATGTGCTCTACATGAAACCCAAGAACTCTCCTCCAAAAAAACTGCTAAAAATTGTTTAAACTACTGAAAGGTGCATTTTGTCTGGGTTGGAAAGGTTGTCTCTCAAAGACCATAAAAAAAATTATATTTAAACTATTCATAAATGTCTCAATACCATCATGAAACAACTGAATTCTTGAGTTGCATGTTACAAATAATGAAAAATCAATATCCATGACAATCAAGAACTGAACTGTCAATCCACAGAATAAAAGCACTTAAAATTCTCTACCTACAACTGCTCAAGCTCAGCTGGAGCAAATGAATGACAGTCTCTACCACTTAAAACTTCACGTCATGACTACAACACCTTTTTCTGAATTTATAAATGTTTCTCCACAGCAGAATCATTCACTAACAAAGAAACAAAAAGTAATGCATGGCATTAAATGAATGGATTAACAACAAATTTCTATAAAAAAGGGGATACAGAAATTAGTGTTGCATTATTACTGATGCCTCAATAACAGTGGGAATTACATAAAAAAATATTGGGTCATATGAAAAATCTCCACGTTTTTTTTTTTTTTTTTTTTTTCCTGCCACTAGATGATGTTGATGCTTACATATCCGGCAACACTCACCCGATTGTCTCAAATGAACATGTGCTTAAAATGTGACATTCAACTCCCAATGTTTGTGTAGATAGTTTTCTAATTCATTGCTCATGTAAAAAGTTATATTGATTTGAAAATGAGTGAAATATCTGAAGAAATATGCTACGTGATGCTTTATTACTATAAAAAAGATAAAAAAACGTGCAAAAACACACTGAAAAATTTGTGTAGTGTACGGTGAGAATGCTTGTGAGTGAATGAAGGACCCCGGGGTGGTTTGCTCGATTTCATTCTGGAAATTTCGATGTCAAAGATGCACCTTATTCTGGTTGGACAGTCACTGAAAAAGTTGATGAAATTTTGCAACTGGTGGAACAAGACCGGCACGCAAGCTGTCAGAAACAGCGGAGGCACTAAACATCAACCACATGACAGTTTGGAATTATTTGAAAAGAGCAGGCTACAAAAAAAAGCTCGATGTTTGAGTGCCACATGAATTAATGCAAAGAAATTTGATTGACTGAATTACTATCAGTGAAATGCTGCTCTGTACAGTGCGTAACTTGACTGTTTGAATGAAGCAGTCGAGAAATAGCGACCAGAATTGGCTAACAGAAAGAGAGTTGTGTTCCAACATGACAATGCTCGAACACTCACATCTTTGATGACTTAAAAAAAATTGACAGAGATTGGTTGAGAAGTTCTGATACGCTCGCCATACAGCTCGACCTTGCACCATCTAACTACCATTTGTTTCAGTCTATTCCAGTCTCTCTTGATGGTAAAAAATTGGCTGACCAAAGCGCCACTGAAAATCACTTGGACAAGTTTTTCGACAATAAAACCATAGAAGTTCTAAACCAATGGAATTATGAAATGGCAAAAAGTCACAGATAGTAATGGTCAATATGTACTTGATCAAAATTGATTTTCAATAAAGACAATTTTTGTTCAAAAATGTACCCAAAAAACACAGAGACTTTTTATATGGCCCAATAGTTCAAAACATTGTGGTGATAAAAAAAATGTGTTTTTTCTTTGCAGATAAATAGAATTTACTTTCTGAATATGCTAGATATATACCCGATGAACTGATAATACATGTACAGTACCTTTCAAAAATTTTCAAATTGATAGTTTTAAAAACAGTTTGAATATCCTAACTTTTATTTCATTAACAGATAATAACAAAAATGCATTATATCAAACAAATATAATCAAAAAAACTACATTTACAAGAAAACATATCTATTAACACATTAAGTGCAGTGCTAGTTCCTGGGAATCGATAGCGAACTTTGTTTGGTTGGCATTGGTCCCTAGGGACCAACAATATCAAAGTTTAAAAATAAATGTAGTCATTTCAATTATATTTATTAAAATTTATTTAAAAATTATTAATTTTAATTAATAATTTAATCTTTTATTTATTTATTTGTTTTGTCACCATAGGCTCTTTAAAAGGCACAACATTTGGCTGTTTGGCCTTTTGGATCAAACCAGAAATTTTGGCCACTGGTTTCATTGGCACTTACGCCACAACTGTCAATGTCAAGTTTCGTTACCAGGTATAATGAATCATCATCTTCCAATGATCACAATCGTAATATGCGGCGATGTCGACCTTTAGATCATAAAAATAATACACTCTACATATCACTATCTCCTTCTCTTTCGAACATTTTCGGTCTTATGGGCAATAAAACTAAACCAAACAAAATCAAATCACAATTCAAAAACAAAGCCAAATTTTCTTTTCTCAAATTATCTCTACACTTTCATATTTTTTAAACTAATTGTCTCTAGGAGGTCGCTTTTTTGCCATTCCTACACATCTACATTGGCTGCACCATTGTCTCAATTCAAAACAAAATTAAGAAGATGGAACAAAGTAGACCTCTGTTCATTCTCCTCAGTGTTACCTCACTGCTGGCTGAATGAAAAAAACAGCAATATCATTGCCATTCTCTGTGTTAATGGCAATAACAGTAATAATGTAATAGTACATATAAATAAATATACAAATACCACAGTAAGAAACAACATATTATCTTAATATTAAATGACATATACAGGTATAATTCCTATTATTTTATTTACAAGTTTTGAAGAAATAAATTTATTGTTCAAAAAGAATAAAAGCAAAATATGCAAAATTATTAAGTGCTATTATTCAAATTAGCATAACAGAAAACTAAATTCCATTATTATTAACTTAATAATGAATTATTTTGATAGATAATTAAAGCATTTAAAAAATGCCAACATTAAATTATAACTATTTATGAATTTTTAGAATTAAAAATACATTTATTTCTTGGCAAACATGTCTATAAGTTTAATCACTACCATTATATTTGATAGAATTCAAATAATAATAATAAATGTATCACAAATTATTCATTTATGATACCTTCACATTTAATTACATAGTGCATATAGAAATATTTCCAAATCAAATCATATTTACACGTGAAATATGTTATAGTACTGAAATGCAAAATTCTAAATTTAGTCATATAAATTGTGATAATAAATAAATAAATTATAAAAAAATAAAAGAAAATACCTTGATAGTACCACCAAAGCCCGAGCCAACTTTATAAATTGATCCTCCAGAAAAAATATACAAATACTTTCCATCACTAGTAATAGGTGAACCTTGCCTGTATTTGGCTGCACAAATTTAAAAAAAAAAAAAAAAATGTATATTAAATATGACAATACATATAAATTATATATGATATATAGGCACATAAATTTAAAATATTTGATAAAGATAAAAGAATATCTGATTAAATACTTTTAGGAATCTGTACAAAAAATGAACCACACAAAGCACTGTTTGGAAAACCATGGCTAAGCCAATCAGGACCGATAGTTTTACCAAACAAAACAGCATGTACACTTCTTTGAAGGGATGACATTATACCAGGAGTCTGAAATCATAAAAATTCAAATACCATTACATTTACTGCACATATTGTTATCATCTTACACATGTGTGTTTAAAAATAAATAAACAAATAAATAATTTTGATTCAGAAATAATTCAGTATATAATTATCAGTATTTTTTATATTTTTCTTGTTTCCACAAAGGATGAGAATAATTTTTTGAAATAACACTTCCTGTATTTCAATTTCAATGCAGTTTTTGGCACTTTCTTTTTGTGGTGTGTGTGTTGTATTTGATAGTTTGGCAAACTATCAAATTTAATCAAAAATACATTTAAAAATTCATTAATGTTTTACAAAATAGGTAATCTGAAAGGTTTCAGATTTTAACAGTCACTCAAAAGGGCTTGTTAAAGTTTTTTACACTCTCACTGCAATCGCAGTACATCAATCTGCTGTTACACTCACGCCTACTAATTTTTTTTTTTTTTTAGCTTTACTATTAAACATTATTTTCTTCACAGTTACGCCACATGCAATTCAAAAACAAAATTACAAAAATTTTAAAAGCAGCATAGCAGTATACATTTAGAATTTTTAATGTAGCTTTATGTTTTGGCATACAATTTTCTATCTTTTCTTAGTTCATCATATTATTGTTCAGTTTTCTTACTAAGATGGCTTTACAAAACATTTTTCTGCCTTTTTATTAACATTTTGTGTATTTACGTTATTATTAAATATCACATTCGTGGCACTTAGACCATATAAAAATTCAATTCTACAGCGAAATCACAAAATATTTAAAAGTAACATATCTTTAGAATTTCTGAAAAATAGTCTGAAGTATTGGAGATAAAAGTGTTCCCCCCCCCCATACAGTATTGTCACTGCTCACTTTGAAATGATTAAGTTTGTTAATCAAAAATTCGCTCAAGTTTTACAAAAACAAAAGAGATAATAAAACAAATTCAAAATACAGGCTTTAGGCCTAATGTCTCTTTTGAGTTAAAAATAAATATGAATAAATATTAAATTTCTAATGCTAAAGCCAAAAATAAACACAAACAGGCCTTAAATTTAAAAAGTAATGCCACTGATGAATAAAAATATATTCTAATTGGTAGCTCACAAATTTAACGCTCTATGATTATTAATAACTTTCCAGTAACAGTTATTAAATTTTTATTTGCTAGTTTCTTAATGATGTGATTCAATGTGATCTTTAAATTACAGCCTGTATGTATAATTATTTAGTTAAGCTTATTTTCATTCAGCAGAAAAGAACTGTATGTGAGCAAAAGTTTGAATTTTTTTACCTGCCAATAAATAAGAATAAAAAAAACCTAACCCACAGAGGTGCAGTAATTATTTTATAGAATTAACGCTTTTAACGTGCTTGTATTAATTGCCACCTTCAAATTTAAAAATGTACTGCTGATAAACTTTTTGTCTTCCACAATAAACTTTTGAGTTGATGTGCATGCTGATGATTCACTGCTGCAGAAAATGGCTTACAGTGACGAATCCACCTTTCACTTGTCCAGAAGGTAAATCACCACAACTTACACATTTGGGGTGTTGTGATTCCCCAAAAGTTATCTGTGCTATCTCCTCCTGCTGCGATTACAGGCCTTTTTTTTTTTTTTTTTTTTTTTAATGGAGCGAACTGTTACCAGTGTAGTGTACATGGATATGCTACAATTGTGGTTAATGCCACAGTTACATGAACATAAGGATAATGACTTTGTTTTCTAACAAGCAGCTCCCCCCGCCATTTTCCGCAGGATGCGTGTGAATATCTTACCTCACCATTAGACTGAGTTAATTACCTCACCATTAGATTGGGTGAGCTTCCGAAGATGACGTACTTCTTTTGCAATGGCCCCCATGCTCACCGGAATTAACACTGTCTGACTTTTGCTTGTGGGAGCTATGTAAAAGACTTTGGTATATCCTTCTACCATGTGATTTAGCAGAACTGCATGAAAGGATCACACATGCTGTCAATACTGTTGATAATACCGTGTTAAATAGAGATGAAACAAGAACTGGAATATAGCATTGATGCATGCCATGTGACAACAAAGGGTTCATGCATAAAATATCTGTAAGGGCTATAAATAAAACTTGAATTGTTTCTGCATTTAGTGAAATGTTCTTTTTTTTTTTTTTTTTTTTTTTTTTTTTTTTTTTTTTTTCTGCATTCATCTTAGCTTTTTTATTATAGCTGTCTGTAACTCCGGAAGGAATTATCAATAACCCGGTATAAAAAATATTATTAGGCACTAGCATTAGCAAACTATTTACACAAGCCCCCCCCAATACATAAAAAAACTAGTTCTTAAATTATTTACAAAATTATTTAATTACAAGTTTTCTTCATAGCAAACCTAAAAGCCAATTCATAAGTAAAGAATACAATAATTCAGATCTCCTGTAACTAAAAAATAAATAACAATACATATTCTACAGTTATATAACTGCACAATTTTAAAATAAAAATAATAATAATATGGCACTTAAGTATTATGCTGACCATGACAGTTGGCAGAGATCCCTCCATAATTGCACCAATTGTTCTAGCTGAACTGTGAAGGAACTGATGTCTAGATCCTCTGATCTTAATTGAAGCTCTGTTTGAAATGCGATGAATACAAACTTCCTGCAGGTAATTTGGTCCAATCTAATACAGTTTTGCCAACTTTATTCAACTGACCATAATGAGCCCATTAATACACACTTTTTTATGCTATAATCCTATAACTTTGAAAATAATCCACTACTTGTTATTCTGTAAAAGATAGGCCCCAAATTTTAATACTTTTTTTATGTTGTTTTTCAAAATGAAAGAAAAAATACTGTAAATTAATGTAATATATATCCTTGTCCATAAATACAAAAGGTAATTTATCGAGAATTAACTGATCTCTGGTCAAATGAAAACCTAGATATTATAAATGTGTTGTTACATCATGCTTATCCATAATTGGTGCTCAGTCATGTTGCTTTGTGAGAGTTTCACAGTCCATGAAATAGTAAAGTAACAAATATTTAAAACCCTTTTTTTAATATATATATATGTAAAACTTATAAGATCAGAAATATTTTGGGGAATGCAAACTCAGATGTTATGTTATCAAAAATCAATCACTTACTGGAATTTCTTCAGAAGCAAGAGCTTGAGAGCTCATAAGCATTGCAGAAGCTGCACTAAGCAATTTGCCAGTATCACCTCTTGCAATTACTAGACTAAGAAGGCAAGCACAAGCAAAAGAAGTAAGATTGCAAGTATAACTACTGTGTGCTTGGTCCAATATGGATGGTGATGAAGATATGTCTAATAGCAAATCAAATAAGGCATCTAAAATAAAAATCAACAGAAGAAAAAATTAGAAGAATTTATATTAAAAATTAATAGTTAACATAATGGTTTACTATACTCTTTTTCTTTACATACATACACAAACTTTTTTTTATATAAACATGAAATATTTTAAGAAAAACTTCAGAGAAATAAAAATTATAATTTTTCACATACAATTTTTCTGTTAAATAATTCATTAAAACCAATATTAAAAATTATATATTTTAGCAAAAACTTCCAACATAGCATTTCAAGTAACTAAACAACTTAAATATTATTATTAGTCATAAAAATAGCATGAACATGAAAAGAAATTAATCTTCATAAAAGAAAATATCATCAATAGTGCACAAATGTATTACTTTCCCACTAGCAACACAACCTCACAGCACTTTCTTGCTAAATTTTAACATCTGTTACTTTATTTCTAACGTCTGCGATTTAAAGTTGACCTTTTTCTCTTAAGGTCTACCAGCAGCCAAAAGGGTAAAGCTGCTGAATGTTGCTATTTGACCTAGGTTTGAATTCTGGCAAATGGGCTAACTGCATGGGCATTCTCTTGGTTTTCCCCATGTGTAACATAAACATAAACGTAAGCCAGTTTCCTTCAAAAAGTTCTCCGCAAGGTACTCACTTTATAGGCAGATATACCTAAGTTGTTTGCCATAAGAGATTACGAATACAATTAACCCTTTCCTCACTTTGGTTTCTTGTGAGAATTGGAAAAATATCTAAAAATATAGGGTAATTATCAAGATGAATAAGTAACTAAAAACATAAGTTAATTATCTAAATAAAGAAAGATGACATAACATCTACCAGCTAATGAGATTCCAATTAAAGAAAGAAAATAAAAGTGCAGCCATTCAATGTCCCGATATTCCATAAAAATATACACAATGTAACAATCGCTTGCACGCAAAATATTAATAGACACAAAAGAAAGCACCTGGTTTGTGAATAGAGTGAAATGAATTTGCTATAGCTGACTCATTTAAGTACTCCCCTCCCCTTCTTAATAATCCCACATTATTTACAGAGCAATCCTAATTATGTTTAAAAGGAAATTTGCAGAAGCAAAATTAAATTTCTTTAAAGTGTAATAATTCTTACTGATTAACTAAAAAATTTTTAATTAAAATAATCATTTTATGACTAGATATTTTATTTTTGAAAAATTAAAGATAATAATTGAAAAATTATTAAAACTTTTGTAAAAATATTTTTTTTTCATGAGTAGTTAATAGCATTTTATTTACATTTAAATTTCTTGGAGTTATCTCATTTCAAAAGGGTGTAAAACTAGTAAAAACATTAGGTGACTTTTCAAGCTTAGTAACAAAGTATTTTCTAGTGTTGTTGCTAATGAGAAAGATCAAAATACAATGTAACTGACTGTGTTAAAGTTTTTTTTTTTTTTTTTTTTTTTTTGTTGTTATTGCTCATCAATTTCTTCCACTACTCTTCAGATTTTAAGATAACTACTCTGTCTGAATTCAAGACAAAATTACACAAAGAATTACAATTGCTTCAAAAGGGAATAAGAATCCGAGTTGACTTTTCTTCCTGTTTCACTGAATGTTTCATAATTTTTAACAGTGAATCAATTACTGGCAGTTATATATATCTTTAATCAATCAACACTGAATTAAAGAATCTAAATCTGAAATGAAACATAATGCTCAAAATTAAAATTGCAAAAATTTTTAATAGTCTCAAAACCGTATTTATGCATATAAAAAAAAATGAATGCAATTTTTGCTAACACTTTACGATATAGAATAAATAAGTATTCAGCAGCCACTAATAGAGTAAACCAAATTCACTAATATATACATATTACATTTAACATACACAATTAAATTTAACATATTATATATACATATAAATTAGCCAGAGATGATGAGAACATAATACTATTTCAAATTTTAGTAACTAATTGGCTACCAGATACATTTTTTGCATATTGCACATCAGAAGAGATAGATATTTTTCCTTAGTTCAATAAAAGTTAATATATGTGTATTTATTTAAGTTCCTGTGCTTAACAGCAAAATGGTACTGATGAAGAAATTTCTTAGAAGCAGCAGAAAATGCAAGCAAATATTTTTGTTAACACTTTAGAATATGGAATAAATAGTAAATCAAATTTCCTGATTTCCTAACTAAGCAGATTACTACACATAAACTTAATACGTACATATTAGATTTCACATATATACATGCAATATTTTAGTTGCGTAGATAGAGAGATAGATCCAAAAACCAGTAACTTCCAGACATGGCCATTTCTAAACACAATTTTATTCTATGATAATTCGCATCAGCTCACTTTTGGTGCAGACGATATTTATCCAATCATATTTAAATATAATAATTTTTATGTACGTTGGGTTTCAAAGGTAAGAAAAATGCAGGCATCTTAGACTGAGAAGCAAAGCAGCGATGTTTGTATGGCGGAAGCTAGGAAAAGGAATGATGTAATTGTTCTGCAAAGAGTATTTATACTAAGTATGATGCATAAGCACAGCAAATCTGTGATTAATTTTAGGTTATGTAATATGGAAAGATCTCAAATTTGGGAGAACAGATGAATTTAAGGGGGAGGGAGAACATAAAATCTAGAATAGTTAATTTTGAGGTCAGCAATCATTTCTTAACCCATTAACTGCCAAAACTACAAGGAATGTTTCTTTTCTCATGAAAATAATAACAAATATTAAATTAAGCATTTATAACATAAATTTACATTTAAAATTTAGAAAATGCTCTTACCTGTGGAAAAAGCGAGTGTTGCGTTCGTGCAACGTCAGCGGAATAAGACTACGAATGTTTAGCGAGTAGGATTGTACTTGTGTGATGTTTCTTTTGAGTGGAGCGCAGGATTACTTTTTAGCTGTATAACCCTTTATAAATCTACAAATCACTTTACTTGTAATTAATTTAATATTAAAATATACATTGTATTTCTTTTACAAATACAGATTATTTCATTTGAAAGATTCAAGCAAGAAAAGCTTGATTACAATCATGATGTAAAGCTACATTACATACTTTGCATCTATAAACAGTCTGGCTATGGTACTCTTTACAACAAAGTCATTTGCTATCAACGGACTTAACGATAAAATGTCTACCATCTCCATGCAATGGTTTTTGAATGCTGAATTTACTATGTCTTTCTGTTGCTGATATATTTCTGGCTAATTCTACACTCTCAATAGGAGTTTGCAAAAAGAATAATGCATTCTCGCGTCTGAAATCTAAAACAGACTTTATATTTCCAGTAGTAAAAAGTGGTGATATTTAGTAAGTTTAGATACGGTCTCACCTCATATAATTTATCAGTATTGTCAAATGCAAATTCTGCTTCATATTCCTGTACTGCAAACGTGATATCAATTCTCATACAACAGGAACAGAAATGTGCTTATCAAAAGACCAATACATTTTTTCTTGAGGTAAAGAATGATATCCTGAAAGCAATAATATTTCAATAAATCTTCTCATATAGACTTCATATGCAATAAATTATGAGCATTTTTTTCCCTGAGCGTATATATTTGTCTGTTCAACAAGAAGAGAGTAAATGTCTAAACCAAAAAGAAAATTGAAAATACATGCACTAGCTTTACCTTGTGTTTTGTCTTTTATAATTTCTCTTCTATCTCTTTCTTCATGTTCTTTCTGAGACATAACTAATAGTTCCTTTTTTTATCCACTTCAAGATTTCAGTCTTCTGCTTTTTAAACTTTTTAGTATGACTATAACTGCTTTTACAAGGCTGAAACTTACTTTTTACGTGAATTTCAACATCCACAGCTGTATCATTTGGTAAAATATCATTATCATTATTTAAAACATTGCTATTCCTTTCTTCTTCGTCACTAGCCTCTGCAATTTCTGGGGGAACAACAACAATATCAGTTTCATTCTGGTCATTATTAACATTATCATCATCTGTTTCTTCATCAAAATTCTTTGAAGGGCTTCTTCTAATGTAAGATACGTCGTTCTAGGCATTTTTAAACAACCAGAACATGAAACAGAAGATCGAAAGGAATGAGTTAAAAAGGAGATTGACTACCCGTTTCCTGCTGACGTTGCGTCAACGCAACACCTGTTTTCCCTTTCTTCCCAACACAAATATAAACATCTGACTGATGTAATGTTCTGATAAATGGTGACCTTGAATAAAAATAGATCACTCATAAAGACGGCGATTCTTTCGTTAAATATTTTAAGTAAAAATACCCGGTTGAAATTTTGCTTAAAGTATGAGATTAATTATTATAAACAAAAGGATTGTTGAAGGCAAATATTTTTTTACAGAAATAATCTTCATAATATTTCCTACACAAAATCATCTGCTGGTATAAAATATCTTAGGTAGTTATATTTATATACGCATTTATTTTGACCGTTGCTTCAACACAACACCAGTGGCTAATGGGTTAAAGCAGCCATTGTATTTTGTTATATCTAACATATATATATATTAGCCAGAGATGTCGAGAACAGAATACTATTTCGAATTTTAGTAACTAATTGGCTACCGGCTACAATTTTTCCATATTGCATATCAGACAAGACAGATATTTTCATTAGCATTGTGTATTTATTTATGTTCCTGTGCTTAACAGCAAAGCATCCATTTCAATATATTTATAAAGTCTCCCAAAGAGATTTCTAAAGCAAACTGGTTGGTATCTTTATTACACACGGGAAAAAACAATGAAAATGCCCAAGCAGCCAGCCCATTTGCCTGGAATCGAACTACGAGTATTTAGAAATTTTATCGTTTGGCGATCGGTGAGCCATATTTCTGAAGAAATCCAGTGATTTCTTTCTTGTAACCCAGTAATTTTATAATTTATTACAATATGAATAAAAAAGGGGGAAATAAAGCTTATATAACACACAAAATTCACTAAACTCAAAATGTTTTCTTCTTGGCCAGAAGGGAACTGAGGATAGCCTCCCTTTTGAACTTCAAGCAAATTATTCAAAGATAGAATAAGAAGACGTTTTGAAATCACTATTACTAAAGTAAAATGTACATTACAAGTGCAGTGATACTTGTATAACAAGAAAATAAATAACACAATATTATAATAAATTCATGAATTAGTTAAATTTTCAAAATTTAATATTTGGGTGTAATTTTATATGATCTTATTTCTAAAACAACTGCCAAATATATGTTAGCCATACACTACATATTACTATAATACATGTCCTTTATCACGAATTTTATACCTATTAGGTCTGAGAAAAAGTTTATGGCATTTTTGGAGTATAATTCAATTGGTTTATTTATAACGTGAAAAAGAATTTATTTAAACCAAATATGCTGCATTATTATTGGCAATGTTTCGCCATCTTTTGGGTAGAGCCAAGATGCCATCTTTGAAGAACTTCTGTAGTTTCTGGTTGAAAAACTGAGTTAAGTGGTTTTTTTCACAGGGCTCTTTTGAAACAAGCCTAATTTCATTGAGAGAGTTCTGCAGAGATCAGAACAAGTCACAGTCTGATGGTACTATATCTGGACTATACGGTGGATCCATTATAACTTCCCAACCAAGCTTGAGCATTAGACAGTAGTCGGATGTTGTGATGATGGAAGACAACATTTTTTCTATTACTCAATTTGAGCCATTTTCATTCAACTGCCTGACGTGATCTCTCTAGTTATTCACAGTACAGTTGAGAATTAATCATCTGACAAACTGTAAGTAGCTCACGGTAGACAATTCCCTTCTAGTCCTACCAAGAAAAGAGGGCCATTGTTGCCTTTATGTTCCGTTTTTGGTTTTTCCTCATGCTGTGGTTGCCGATGATTGGCCGATGTAGTAGTATTGACAGATTAGCCAATGTTGTGTACACCAGAATTGTGAACGTGATAAGATTCGCTGGTTTTTTTTTTTTTTTTTTTTTCCTCTTTGGTTTTTCTACTGTTGCAGCCTAGGTTTTTATTATTATTATTTAAGTTATGAAATAAATATTAGTTTTATTTTAGATTAGTTCTACTTTTTATTGAACCCTTTGGGTACATTTGATGTATGAGACTCATCATCTGCTTACTTGGGCGAAGTTACGGTGGACAAGTCTGACTTGTCATCTGAATTTAATCTAATCAATACAAAATCATTTAACAATACCACATCGTTTGCAAGTGAAAAATTGGGCACATTTTCTGGGGAATATTCCGACAACAGAATTAAAGAAACGCCCTACAAAACAGCGTTACGTATGTTATAAACATAAACTAAGAAAAGACATTTGGGAATGCAAACTATGCCAGGTACCTTTGCATTTACCGACATGTTTTGAAAAATACCACATGGTACAAATTTATTTGAATTTAAGTTGGTTCTTGTTCTGTATAAATATTTCTATTTTGTTTCATTTATATATTTATTTATATTTTGTAACTAAAATGCTGTTTCAAAAATATATTTATATCACCAATATAAGTATATTCCAAATAAAATGCATTACTTTTACATATTAATCCATATAGCAACAAATTAAATCCATCTCATGGACATAAAAATATTCAAATAATTCAGTACTCAAATGGATAAGCAAGGCACAAAGTATGCTTTTGTTACCACTCCAACAACAACAGGTTATGGGCGAAATTCCACTTAGCATTGAAGGAATGTAAGGGAATAGGGCCATTATCTACAAAAAGAAGCTAACGTGTTTTAGAAGTTGGTTCAAGAGGTTGTGCTCATGCATAACTAAAGATGTCATTACTACCAGAAGGGTTAGAACTGTTGAACCAAGACAACTGGGACTGATGGAAAATCGATATCACAATGCTGTTAAAAGACAGAAATTGTTCACAGAAGCTAAAGAAGAAGAATTGGATAAAAGTGTGACAAGGTGTGATAAGCAGGATTTCACACTGAGAGAAAATAGAACCTTCAGTACATTATATTGTGGAATTAAAACCGAGTTCAGGCCATTGATATAAGAATGTTCAAGTGGTAAAAAAACATGGGAGGTTCTACAAAAGCAGTTCGAACCAAAACAAAAGCAAGAATAATCCAGCTTCTGGATGAACTCTTCAGCATTAGATATGCACTGGATGAAGAAATTGGGCTATTCATCGTGAGGATAAAAATGACTGCAAAGAAGCGAACCATAGCTGAAAACAGCAAATATTTTTAAAGGGCTTCAGGCAATTCAGAGGTTACCCCAGGAATACTCTGAGATAAGACAGTTGATTTATAGGTGGACGGACGAGGATTTTACACTGGAAAAAATTGCTGAAGAGCTGGTAAGGGAAGAAAGTTGACTTACATATAAAGGTGGATTTTGAAGACGGCAAGGTAAGTATATTTAATGCTATTAAGACAAATGCAGAGGAAAATAGTCAAGTTGAACTAATTCTAAGAAAAAAGTTGGGAATATGAAGATAGGGCCTTGTTATGTCATAAAAGTTGACACTTAATGGCTCAGTGTAAAGATAAAGAGTTAATGTTAGTAGAAAGTTATATGTCAACTAGATAAAGGAGGTAATGCAGATAAATTTAATTGGGTCATAGATGCATCAGCTAGAACTCCTTTCTCTAATAACAAAAATTTAATGACAAACTTTGAGGAAGTACTCTCCAGCTCCCTAGATATACATATCTCTCTAGCTGTACAAAATTTTGACAGTGGAGTACTAGGAAAAGGTACTGTCAAATTTGCAATAAAAGTAGGCAGCCAAATAAATTAAAATTGGTCTGAGTCAGAAAATGTATTGCATAATCCAAATCTAAGAAGAAATTTACTATCAAGAGCAAGGTTAGAAATGGCAGGGCCCCATCTTATACGTTCAAACAGGAAGATATAAATATATTTTAATAAGTAGGATAGATTACGTTACGCAAAATGATATGATGGACTCGATCACGTGAATTTGCTTACAGAAGCAGCAGATGAAAAGGAAGCTGATTATGGTACAGAAACTGGAAAGTTAAATAAAGTAGACAATGCAAACCTAAGATTTTGCCAAGTAAATTTTGATTATATACAGAATACTAGTAAAAGTCAAAGTGTGAAAGGTTTACCAGAAACTGGAAAAACAATAGAGAAGTGTGAACCTTGTACTGAACCTTGTATTGAGGATTAAACATATATTTATATCTTCCTGTTTAAAATTATAATTTATATATATTATATAAATTATAATATATATAAATTAAACGTATTGAGGATTAAACATATATTTATATCTTCTTGTTCCTGTAACTTAAACGTACACAGTTACTCAGATGTTGATTACACAAGTAATAAGAATGTGTGTCCATGGGTGGATTCATATTATATTTCAGATGAAGTACCAATAATTTGAAAATCTTTTGGTGAATCTTTACATTATGGTAACTTGGCAATTTTTTGGCAAACATTTGGTGACCAACCCTGCTACAGCAACCTGCTAGTTTTGCTTTGGACGCCATTTTGTTTTCACAAAGTAAAGGCATGGTTTTTTTTTTTTTTTTTTTTTTTTTTTTACTCAACATTTTTTCCAACAATCTGCTAGCCGAATTACGCTTATACTATAACTTTTATGGAACAAAAATGCTTATTCATGACAAAGATTAGATGCGAAATTGGGAGAAAGTGCAGAATCGCAAACTGCTTGCCGCGTTTTTAAGAATTGCACATACATGGTATCCATGTACACGACCTATTTTCACTTAAAAAAACATCCTTGAATTGCACAAACATGGCATTGCGCACACTCTTGACTTTATCTATTTACACATCGACCTATTTTCACTTAAAAAGTCAAAGAAAATTGACAAAAATCCAATTATTCTTACTCTTGTAAAAAGCGACAAACAAATAAGTGGACGATTCTGCACTTTAGCAGCGAAATTGTTTCTAAGTGCTTATTAGCTAAAATCACGATCAAAATTTTCCGGAAAATGTCGCATTACACAGGGTTCGTAGCCACATTTTAGTTAAAAAAATAAGCACCTATAAGCACTTTTCAAGCACATTTTAAGGAAAAAATAAGGAAATATCTAATTATATTATACACAACTCCATAACCTTAAAAGAAAAATTAGACTTGTAATTTAAAATATGAGCAATTCAATATTTATTAAGAAAATGAGCATTAACCTCAACCATGGAAAACGATTAACTTTTTTTTTAAATTTTAAATGACAGTTCAATTTACAGAATTAGTTTACAATGAGAGAAAAAAAAACTATGCAGAACTAAACTATATTACAAGATTTAATGACGAAATTTCAGTTCAAAATATAGAAAATAAATAATAATAAGCCATATTAATTGTATTCGTTTGGCACCTAATAATAAATATAATTTATTTTTCCACTCATATTAATACAGTCAAAAGTCGTTAATTCGGACACCCATAATCTGGAATGATCTATAATCCGGACCTCAAAGCTAAAAACTTTCTGCGCATGCGCCGCGTTGACGCATGCGCATATGCGTTTAAGCGTGCGTGTAAGACCTTTACGACTGCGCATTTGCGTGTGCACAAGCGCAGAATACGTTTTCACTGCGCGTTTAATGTATAACGGACGGTATAAGATAAAATTATCTAATTGTCTATTTCAGTTAATGTTGATGATTGCGTTGTTCCTTAATCTTCGAATTGGATCCGGCTTATTTTTTTTTGTAGACTGTAAGAGCAATTTTATAAAAGTAAGCTTGAACTTTCGATTATGTCAAATAGAATTTCCGATGCTGGAGCTCCCAAAGGATCTACGAAAACGAAAGTATGTTTCGATGTCCATCAAACAAAAAGTGGAATTACTCCAAAAAATGGATAAAGGCATATCCTTTGTTTATCTAACCGTCTCTGCGCGGGGGGGAGGGGGAATGTGGCGGCACGCAATGAACTGGAAGTTGATCTGTCAACACTATCGTTATCTTCAGGGCAGATGTTTTTATTTTATTCGGCTTATAATTCCTTATTAAATGTAGTATTTCATCTCGATGTACTTCGTCTTTGATATGATTTAAATCAAATTCATGGTCATTATAAATATCACGAATACAAATCAAATAGTTTTCTGGTTGCAATTTTCTAATTTCGGCTATGCATAATGTATGCTTTACGCATGCGCGCGTTGAAAAAAATGTTTAATAAAGTAAACAAATAAATATTAAGCTTTTTTTTTTGTAAATTTTGATACCCTTTAGATCATAATTGCTCATTATTTTATAAATTATGGGTTTATATTTTTAATTTTATAATTTCTGCATGCCATCTTACCAGATTTAAACTGATGATCTATAATCCGGAAAAATCGATAATCCGGAATCACCGAAGTCCCGACGAGTCCGGATTAAAGACTTTTGACTGTATTTAAATAATTTAACTTAAATCAAAATTCTGAACATTTTCTAAATTTTTATTGCATAACAATTTTCCCTTAACATATATTCTAAGCAAAGTAATTTAAGTAAAAAAAAAGGCACATTTCTGAAATCAGAAGAAGGGAAATTGCTTCATGCAGTCATCCTTTAACAGTAAAAGCTGAGCTAACTCGCTTACTCAGAAAATGCCGAATATTCTGGATAGTAACCAAAAAAAGAGGAGTGGGAGAGATTGTAGCCGTTCTTTAGATTTCTCGGCTAAATAAATGATTTTGACATTTCGATATGTGCATCATATAAAAATAGACCAACGGATCTGAGAAATATGCTGCTTAGAAAGCACAGTAAAACTCTTTTAAGTGTTCATAAACAAATCTTAGACTGAACGTCAAAATTAATTATCTCTGCAAAATACCACAAACATTATTGCACAATACGTGCGGCTAATTCTTCCACATGTGATATTACATAATCGGAATCAACAGCTGCCAGTATCCGGAGAATAAAGAACTAAATAAAGGAAAAGAAAGAGACTTACTAATCTGGGGTGTCTCTGATTCTAATTTTCAACAGACTGCGTTAAATTTCGGGAATAGAATCAATCTTCGCTCGGGTTGGGTAGACCGCAAAAGTGAGAACTATTCAATCCAGATTATTCAATCATTAGTCCTATTCAATCCAGATTGGAAAGTGACACAAAAAAAGTCTGATGCTTCAATATTAGAGATTTTGCGGAGAAAGGGGAAAACCTCCCAACCTCCGTACTGTATAAATTATTGGCAGGAAAAAAAAAATTATTTTGACTATTCAATTATTTTCCTTTTATTTAAGCCATTCCGAATATTATTCCTTAGAAAGCTAATCTGTGTAAAAAAACACCCATTTTTTGGAAGTTTACCTATACTTCACCAGTTACTGCAACTATATTATTATAAATATTCATGCATATGCTCATAATATAAGCATAACGATCATAATAAACATGAATACGAACTGATGACCACGCGGAACGAGAATGCAAATTATTAAAATCTTGATAGAAATTCAAATGTGTGTAGTATTTGGGTGGGAGGAAAAGAATACCAAATGTACCGGAATTTTCTACTGTTTTCGCAATTCTTTGACCAATAGAACGACGTGCACCTGTCTGTACTCTCACGCGTACCATAGGTTACGTCAATGCACAGAAAGGGGGGAAAGCAATTTCTGGGAGTATGATTTACCATCTGACGTTGCATATAAGGAAGAAAAGTTGTTTATTTAGTTTCGGCTTTGGTACGGGAAAAAATATGCGCGTTCATTAAAAAAAAAGGATTAAAAAAAAGCACTAAAAGCAAAAAATAAGCACTAAAAACAAAAACATAAGGGCTTTAAAGAAAAAGTAAGCACCTATAAGGGCCTTTATATTTTATTTTCAAATATAAGGACTTATAAGCACTTGTAAGGACTGCTACGAACCCTGTTACATGTCTCATGATCTCTCATTTCTCTGAGACAAAATAATCTGTGATTCGAACTGTGTACTTCTCAGATTATTGCTAAAGTCCTAGCTAGTAACCTTTATCGCCTTACCAAAATGTCACCAAACTACCTGTTACCATATTCTAAAGATTAGCCAAACTTTTAAACAGAAATGTGTATGTTTATTCAGCATGGAGGCCTTATCGGAAGCAGCAAAGGAATTTATGTGCATGAAAAATGTCTTACAAGATGAAATCTTAAAGTTCAGTTCGAAAGAATGCAAACTATTTTGTGATAATAAATCTGCTATTGATTTTTTTTAGGTTACCAATAAAAAACCGTTGGACTGAGCACATTTACATATGATATCACTATAGTATTAGAAGATTCGTGTTTGACCTCGATTTCATCTCCACCAAATTAAATAATGCAGACTTATTTACAAAAGCTGTATCTGCTATGAACTGTTTACAGTACTTAAGAACAATAAGTATAATGTTCATACTGAAGTATGCATTTTTAAAATTTTATGTAAGGCTTTTTTGGGGGGATGAAGAAAAGAGGGCCATTGTTGACTTGGATGTTCAGCATTTGATTTTTCCTTACGGAAATTAGATCAGAGGTGAGTCGGTAATAAATAACGTATTGCCGCTGATTGATGAATAATGCAGTATTGGCAGATTGGCAAATGCTGTGTATTTATATGCCGGAAGCATGAACATGATCAGATTCGGTGTTTTTTCTTTTCTCTTTGATTTTAACATAAAAATCATTGTTTCAGTCTAGTTCTTATTTTTATTTAAGAAAGGCAAAATATGCTTTTGCTAAAACTCCAGTGACAACAACGTTGAGCTTCTTTTTGTAGCAAGCTTTGTGTAAATGGCTCAAAGTCCATCTCCATACCAATGCTGATGTGCTTATCTTGCTGGACTTTTGCAAGAATTTCATCAACCTTTTCAGTGATTGGACAACCAGAGAGTGATTCATCTTTTACATCAAAATTACTAGAATGAAAGCGAGCGAACCATTTCCGCACACAAGATTTTGATAAGGTACCTTCACCTTACAGAGCAAACATTTTTTTACAAGCCTGCGCAGCGTTCTTCCTTTTGTTGTAATAATATTGCAAAATAAAGTGCAGTTGTTACTTACTTTTCTCCATTGTCAAACGCAGACAACTTTCCACCCACTGTACCATGCTCAATGTTTATTCACTTATAATAATACTTGATGAATCACCTTTCCAGCAAGCATTTATTGGTGTCACTGCAATCTATGTTTCCTCAGTTATTTGCCATTGACACCATTTATTGGGGAAATTGTCACATGAACATTTTCCCAGACCCAATACATGTGCCGAAAAAGACATGTAAACAGTGAAATTATCCAACATGGAATGTAATGAAGAGAAGGTTTTGGCTTACGTTGCTTATTAAGAGAAAAGTTTCAGTTCTTGCAATTTTGAGTTCAGGTTCCAAATTAGCTACGTCATCAGCATTACACAAGATGTGACACAGACTGATCCAGAAATTATGCAGTCCAGAAAAGTTATTATTTTTATAATACAGAGAGACAATACCCAAATTAAAAATGAGGAATGAAGAAGCTATTACTAAATTAAATTATAAAGGTAATTTAATATTTTTTATATTACATATCTATATGCACATAAAATTTAAAACAATAAATTAATCTTAAAAAATATACATATACACATATCAGCTGCACAAAATTTAAGACTAGTATCAAAATATAATACTTTTAATAGCTCAATTATTATACAACACAAAAATTTTATATAAAATTTCATTCATAATAACATATCAGATATTGATTTTTGTATTCAAAATAAATGTTGTATTCATTTCAATAAACATGTTTTAGATACATAAAATGCATGACATTTCTAAACATAGTTAAAGAAATTTTCCATGGATTTTGTAATAAAATCAACTTATTCCAGAACTAAAGAAAAGAAAATAATTTTACAAATAATTTAAATAATAGCAATAAATAAGGAACATTAATTGCTCTAAAAATACCTTAAGATTAAATGAAAATTATAAGAAAATTATAATTATTAGCAAAAGCTCTACTTGTTTCAGATTTTAAAACAAAAAATAAGTTAATAAAAATGCAATATGGTATCTCATAATCATTCAGTTTTTTTATTAAATTATTTTTATTCCAGTCATAATGTTAATCACATACATATAATAGAAAGTAGAAAATATTACCAATAACATCAGGAGGTTCCCCTTTCAATCCTTCAGGCTGCTGACCTTGTAGCATATCTAATAATGCTTGAAGTGCTCTCATGCAAAAATGTGGATGGTTTTTTTGACTTTCTTTAATCAATTCGAATACTCCACAAAGGCCAATACCAACAATCTAAAATTCAGAAATATTTATTGCATAGAAATCATATTACAAATTACACAGCCAAAAAATAGCAGGTCAAGATCAAAAATAAACTTAGCCCTATTTCAGAATTCAAACAAGATGGCAATTTAAAAACCTTGTACTTTTTTCAAATGCTACTTTCTAATCAAATCTTATACAGCAGTCTTAAAATGGCAAAACAATTATACATTGAGCACATCTTACTGTGTCACATTATGTAAAACTTATCCTTTAAATATTATGCCAAATTAGTCTATTAAGCAATTTGACTTGAGATTATACTTTCAACGATATTTTTTAATTAGGGCAGGGTTTATGAAGTAGGGTCCCATCTCATCTAAGGATACGGGTTGCATTTAACAACCATTAAAAAACATTTAGAGGCTCTTTGCAACAGCAATTTGTAGAGCCCCGTAAACTGGTCTCTGGTACCATGAGATTGCACAGTATTCAACTCTTTACTTTCAGGATATTAAAAAATCTCCCTTTAAGATAAAAGCCAAAATTTATGCATATTAATATTGTAGGCAAAAAAATACTTATATTTCATTTTTTTTATTTCTTTGCAATTTTCTTTTAGTTTGAGAGGCTCCTTTTAAAGTTGAACTTCATATAAGCACTGTTATGACAGCTAATTACTTTTATACCAAACACTAACAAAGTTTTAAATCATTAAAAAAAAAAAAAAAAAAAAATTCTAAGCAATAGTTTTTGATAGAAAAATACATTTAAAAAAATTAAATATGTTTTCTTAAAGTCAAATATTAAATTCAAAAAATATTGGTACCTACCTTTGGAACTCTAGAACCTTCATTACTGTTATCATCATCATCATCAGATTCAGAATCTGTTAAGCTTGATGTTATGCTTTTAAGGTACAAACGAGTAGCTTCACATGTTTGTTTTTCTAAAACACATAGCCGTACAATTGCAAATACAACAAAAGAAGAAGGATTACTTCGAACGGCTAAGAAAGGAGGCTGAAGTGCTGATAATTCAGCAGAATCTCCCTTTCAAAGAGAAAGAAAAATATTAGCTCATACAATTTGCATAAGAATTCTTTCACATGGGGAAATAATTATTTCTTACATGAAAAATTATATTTACATATACAGACACTTCTCACTTTAGGAAGATTTCCAGATATGAATAAACGTGTTATCCAGGAAGGTACCAAGGTATGTAATGTACATAAGGTAATTCTTTATCTATTTATAACCTTTTATTTAAAATGTATTATTTATTCGTTTCGTAACTATTTATCTGATAGTATTTGTAGTTTTTATCTCGCAAATACTGTTAGGTGATAAGTGTAGCTAACCTACCAATATTTTACGAAAAATTCATGGTACAAACAGACATTCAGAATAGAAATCTTTCGTAAGGTAGGGAGCATCTGTAGCATGAATTAGTTTAATTTCTTTTTACCAATATTAATTATTCCTTTCTTCACATTTTTCTCTAAATATGTTTTTTGGTACTATTCAGTTTTGAGGGCCATAAAAAATCGCCAAACTATTGTTGATGCCAGTGCTGCCAAATATAATTGCGGCAACCCTAATGTAAGAAAGGAAGTATAATAGTAAATAACTATCTAAGATGGATGTTTTAATTTAGATCAAAGGTTAATTTCATATAATACTTTTTTTATTATTATAATTTATATAAAAAAAGCTAAACATGACTGAATGGAAGCATAAGAGTAAATAACTATTCAGATCATTATTATAATTCAGTACATAAAAATTGCTAAACATAATTGAATGGATGCCTGCATCGCTATTTCGCTACCAAGTTATCGCTAAAGCATAGTTTCATCTCGTTGGTTGTTCAAACACAATTTTCTATAATAAATGATGCCTTTTCTTTAAAAAAATTCTCGGTAAAGTGCAGAATCGCCAACTTATTTGTTTGCCGCTTTTTACAAGTATAAAAACAATTGGATTTTTGTTAATTTTCTTTTACTTTTTAAGTGAAAATAAGTCAATGTGTACATAAATAAAGTCAAGGGTGTGCGCAGTGCCATTTTTGTGCAATTGTAGGATTTTTTTTTAAGTGAAAAAGGGTCGATGTGCACATGGATACCGAGTATGTGCAATTCTTAAGAACGCGTGAGTCTGCACTTTACCCAACATTCTATTGCACACATTTCGTCATGAGCAATTCCCAAATTTTTAAATCAATAGGATATCAAAAAAGAATTTTAAATCAAAAAAGGATTTAAAAATTAAACTAGTATTTCAATGGCATCTTAAGAAATATAGAACCATATAAACTTACGCAATCTGAAATCAGCGCATACGCTAAATTTGGCGCGTTTGCTAGATTTGACGCTTTTGCGCATACGTTTTTGATGCAATTTTTTTACGGTCCTCAAAACGAAATACTAGAACCGTTTTTTTCATTTTCATAAACTATAAAGTTTCTTTCTTGTTTATTATTTCTCTTATCAAATACACTCTAAAAGTAAAAATAGATTTACAAAATGACTCTAGTTTTATATTTAAAGGAAGAAGAGAAGAGTTTAAGTATGAAAAGCAGGCTTACCCAAAAACTTAAAAATAAGGTATTTTGAAGTTAGATATAAAGAATATGTACACAGAGAACAGTTAAGAAGGTCATAATACACATTTTGCACAAAAAGTTTCACACATAAAATCTCATGACTGACACACAACATAAATTTTCTACATAGTTGTTAATATCCAGTTATTTATGAAGATATAATAATTATACCACTGTAAAATTTTCTAAGAGAAAAGATATTTTTAATATTAAATGAGTTACCTAGTACAGTACAAAGTCAGTCCAGACGTCCATTATCCGGAATGATCTATAATCCGGACCTCAAAGCCACCAACTTTACGCATGCGAGGTAATATATGCTTTACGCATGCGTGCATTGAAAGAAATGTTTAATAAAGTAAACAAATAAATATTAAGCTTTTTTTTTTTTTGTAAAATTTGATAGCCTTTAGATCATAATTGCTCTTTATTTCATAAATTACAGTTTCATATTTTTAATTGTATAATTTCTGCATGCCATCTTACCAGATTTAAATTGATGATCTATAATCTGGAAAAAACCCTAATCCGGAATCACCAAAATCCCGGCGAGTCCAGATTACAGACTTTGTACTGTATTTGCTTTAAAAAAAGGAGTAAAATTTATGACTACTTAAAATGATTAAATTTAATGAATTTTTAGTTCTATTCAATACACAGCAGAAACAGTACTTCAAATATTTTATTCTCTTCCACATTAATATAATTCACTATGATTATATATGCAATACATAAGAATCATTATACAGAATAATTAATATAATTAAAATACAGATTTGTTCTTGATGAGTAGGCCACCAATGTTTCTAAATTGTTCACAATGCAAGACAAGTTAGAATTATCTATCCCGTTAATTAAATGCATATTTTGAATGCACTTTAATATAATTATAAGCATTATCTTTAAACAACGGCCAAGCATCATCAATAAAAGATTTTATTTAGCCTTTTTTTCCAAGGAATAGTATGACAGCAGCTTCCAAATACAGCAAAAGATACCATATGCTGCCTTATTATGTGAAAAGCTTTGAATCAGTAAAACATGACCATATTCCTCTCTTTTAATGGCCCCTTCAATTACTGATAATGAGTATATGAACCAGCATACCTTCAGATTCGTTACACTTCTGAAGATTCTGAAGTGAACTTCAATTCTTTTAAATTTTATATAAATTATTAAAGATAATTATAAATATAAAATATGATCCTACCACCAGTTGGATGAACTATAATACTCAATTCATATTTCTATATTTGACTAATATTATTTCACTTGACATTTATAAAGTAAGAGACTGCTATACTTTGCTTTATCTACACTATGATAATATTCCGGTCTAAACTGAAAATTGAGTCTTTAAAATTTTTATCTAGTTTAAAATTTGGGAAAAACAACTTTCAGACAATTCTTAGAAAAATTTTCAGGATAAAAATTTGATAGAATTTAATAATATTTTATCCTTAGAAGTAACTGAAATAATAAAATGTTTAAAAAATTAACATGTATTTAATAATCCTCAGAAAAAATTTGAAAAGTTTTCATTAAAAAGCTGATTTTATTGCTTAGAATTAGAAACATTTTTTAACTTTATTTCCAAGTTACTATTAGTAAATTTATGCCAAATTAAGTATGAAATAAAATTTTTATAAAATTATTTTAATTAAAAATTATAAATAAAAACTAATTTCTTTTTTTATCCAAAATAAGAAATCTGCATTTTAGTATTGAGAACAATGAACAAAATTCAAATGAAACTTTTTTAATACTCAAACAATCATGATAGACATGATTTCATTTCATATATTTTGAGGAAAGAGAAAAAATTCAAAGCTTTAAAAAAAAAAATATTTTTAATCACCATATATTTTAATATGTGCAGATGTATTAGATAATAAAAACAAATTTATCATACCTTTGATTTATGCTTATCTTTAGTTTTGGATTTTGATTTCTTCTTGATTTTCTTGGGTTCAATTTTTTTCCTACATGAAAGAAAAATTTCTAATTCAATAAACCAATCTCTCTCAAAAATTTCATCAACACACTTCATCTTCAACTGCATGAACTAGTGCAATGATAATCATAACAGGAAAGACAAAATTTCATCAACACACTTCATCTTAAACTGAATGAAGAACTGGTGCTATGATATTCATAACGGGAAAAATAGAAAAAAATCATGAATATACAATTACCACATACTGACATACTTAATTGGTCTATCTTTTTTTATTTATTTATTTATTTGAAAAAACTTAGCCAATTAAAATACGTAAAATCTATAAAAATAAAGGTTCCCAGACTCTATCAAGAACATAATTTCTTATGACATTTTTATGCAATGTGCAATCAAAATGCAGCAAAGCATTGAGAAAATGAGTTCAAAATGATTTTATTAAAATTCTCTGACTCAGATAAACTCTAAGATTAAACCAAATAAGAAGTTTACATTACAGTTTCAAACTTTGAATGTAGTTTTTTTTTTTTTTTTTTTTTTTTTTTTTTTATTAAACTACATATAATATAAGCTTCTTCTTTTTTTTTTTTTTTTTTTCCCCCTACAAGATTTCTGTTAACATCAAATCTGAGAGGATAGACAAATTTTTTTAGACTCCTATGCTATTTGTATCTTGCCTCAGATTGGGAACTTTAGTGTGCAGCTATGTAAATTTGACAGCAAATTGACAGCTGAGTATTATATTTATCGTAGTTACTACTAGGATTATTATAGTAGCTGTCCAGCCATGATTTTTTTTCTTTGATTTCTGGTAGATTCCTACATGTCAAGTTCAATATAAATTCAATGAATTTGTTAAGCTAGTGCTCAGAGCAAGTTAATCATGAATCTTCTCTTTCAATTTTATGTAAATTCTAGAGGTGAAGTAGAGGAAAAAAATTAAAACACATAAAATAAATCTTAAAAAGATGCAGGATTACTGAGCTAACACAATACTTCTATTTAGAAGACAGAAAGGCACCCATATTGTTACTTTTATATCTTGTCTTAAGAACTATTTGGATAATATGTTTTAGGCACATTTAGTTTTTTAAAAAAACTGTTACTTCCTTGTTAAGCAGCCACCCCAGAACACTTCAGTAACATTTAAAATTTGAACATCACAGAGTAAGTTCTCCAATTTTGGCAACTAAATGTGATGGCTGCTTTAACAAAGAAATATTTTTTTTAAATAAAACTTATGACTGAATATTTGCTAATACCAAATGTAAAAATAAGCAATTTTATTTGAAACTATGTCATACATTTTTTAGACTTTTTAATACTTAATAATACTAATAATAATTTTACAATAAAACAATTTAAAAATATATTTATAAGGAAAATCATTTAAAATCTGCAAGTAAGACTATTTAAAGCAAATTATATTTTCATTTTTCAGCGATATAGAAAAGCTGAGTTTTAAAATGCTTAACCAGCATTTGAATCAAGATTTATTAATGTAGAGCACCTCCAATATTAAAAATAATAATCAAGTATCAAGAGTCCCCCCCCCTGTTATATACAAGAAAAATAATGAAAAATAAAAATAGTTGAATTAGGTAAGAACATCATTACTAATAATAACCATAACAATTGTCAATAATATTACATATCACTTTAATCAGAATCATTTAACAAAGATCACACGAACTCCACTTCACATGTGAATACCGAGAATGTATCAGTAATATCGTGATTACTTAATAACGTTTTTTGGATATTTTACAGATAAAATCTGTTTTACACCTAAAAATACAGTTTTTTCGTTCATTTTTTAAAGTTAATACCAATTCTTACTGTTAGTATTTTTTAACAAAACTGCGTTAACAAAGCCGATTATTAGCATTTCTCTCTAAACAGCTTTAAAAGAGAAGAGACAAATTAATGTATTAGCATCCTATACTCAATTTTATGCTAATTTACATTTCAATTTTGCATTTCATCTTGCACTAGTAAAAAATTTAATCGTCTATGTTAAAATGTACACACATAAACTGCAATCAAGTTATTAAAGCATGCAGATTGCAAAAACAAATATGATGATTTCAAAGTCAAACAGGTCATCTAACACACAGCTAACGAAACACAGGATTAAAGAAAAGTTTCCAAATTGGCGCCACGATAAATTCATTTTCAAATTTTTTCTTACTTTTGATCTGAATACTGACGGAACATTTCATGAAATTCAGCACGTAAAACATCTTCACTGATTTCACCAGCTTTACAATGTGGTCCACAACGCATGTTTCCTGAATTTATACGGGAAATATTTTTGGTAAGTATACAAGAGATGTCAGGTGTTTGTTGCACATCGGAGGCCGCCATGTTGATTAAAAACCAATTTAAGAAGGCCGGTAATATCTTACATTAAATGTAATATTATGGTGTTAACATGTTTAGCTTCTCATGCATTACGATCAGAAACTTTTTTTTAGACTGTATTAAAATGATTGTTTTCCTATAAATAAAAGATACATGCAAATATCATATCGAAACAAACAGCAGACTAGAAGTCTTTTTTTTACACTGATGCCATCTTTGATTAAAAAATTGTTACATTATATTCAAGTAGTAAACATCAGATGAAGTTAAGTTACTGCTCTGACACGCTATCTAGTGGCAGAAAAGTGGAAGCATAAGGAACGGATTCTATCTGTCAATATTATGTTATATTAAAATTATTATTCTGTATATCAAAGCACGTTATGATCGAAAAGTAATTAAACGTTTAGTGTTGATTGTTGTGGGAATTATGCATAACTTTAAAAGAAGTACAGATCACACGTTTTGTTGCGTACCACATTGTAGTTCACGAGCTTGCATGGAACCTGACTAATGCTTCCATCGTTATCCTAGGTTAAAATAAGATAAAAATTATATGAAATTAATGTTTTTGTAAGTAGAAGAAAGAAGCTGATTCATGAGTTGTTCATATTTACATACATATTTGTTCACTGAAGTATAAATCATCGTGACTCATTCCTCTCTTAACCCTCTCGCTGCGGAATTTTTTTATCAAAATAAGCTCAAACACTGCGTAATTTTTTATTACATATTTCATATCTACATATACTTTAGAGTTAAAATATACAAAAAAATTTTGTGAAGGAGGTGTTTTTCTCGCTATAGAATTAGATCATATAAAAAGGATGTTGGAAAATTGAAATTCAAGAATAACCGTATAAAAGCAAAATTTTGAAAATTAACTTTGTTAAATTAGGATTTATTTTATGAAATACAGATGTAAAATGTGTACACTAATGAAATATGCAAAATACCTTACAAAACATTTATTAGAAATGAAGTTTGGAAGTTATCATAGTATGATAAACTTCGAAACAAGACTCGAGGCAATACCGCTTTTCCCCATATATTTTCCTTTTCTTCCTAGCAAAATGCCTTTTTGGCGCACCTCCCCTCGAAAAAAAAAAAAAAAAGTGATATGATGAAAATCTTGTTTGGAGACCATTTAGCGCCCCTCTGCAAGCTGCATCATACACCCCCTTGCCCCCCCTCGCTACGCCACTGTGAAATGTCGCCCTTATCTGCGCCAAGTTGGCGCAACCAAAGCTGTTCTCCGAACAATATCCCACGTTTCTTTGCGAATTTTTTTGCCACTTCCAGTTTTTTTAGCAACAAACAGCACAATGTCTACTCTTTTCTTGATGAAATTGTAGGTTCATCTCTTTCTTGATGAAATTGTAGGGTGTATGGCTAACAAAATGTCGAGCAGTTAGTCTCATGGATTTCAGAGTTGAACTACATCTGCCAGGGTAAGCACTGGAATTTCCATCTGAATACTTCTAAATACTAAGCTCAATAATTTGCAAACGGATTTCTAGAAGGGTTATATTTTGCAGTGGGTTATTCTTTTTATAAAGGATATAAGTATTCCACAGTGATTGTCAAGAAAAAGAAATAAAAGAGCTGGTGGAATATTTTGCATATCAATTTTGCATCACTGTCGAACGTTTTAAACATAAATGAATCTTCAGATTCATCACTATCTGCAGAGGAATCCAAGAAATTCTCATCAGTTTCGCTATAAGTATCTTCAATATACTTGAAGTAAGATTCAGAATGGCTATAAGTGTCGTTAATATTCTCAGGAATAAAGGTTACGTCACTCGCGAAACGCTTCCTGCCAGATATTTTTTAGCTTTGAAAAGAGCACGCAAAATGACTCAAGGCATTTGTATATTTCGGAGAAATACGGACAACTAACACCATCTGTTATCCCACAGATCTGAATAAAGAATTAAACATCACAGAAAAGCCTAAATGAAACCATGAACGGAAAAAGAGCAGGTTGCACAGTTAAATAGGAAAAAAAAAATGCATTCCCGCGGAAATCGCAGGTTGCCTAAAATTTTTCTACTTCTATGTCAATAGTGGAAATCGCGGATAGTGCAGCAAGAGTATTATTAGTACGTACAATATACATTAGGCTTTTATGTATATTTATCTGCAGAAATTTACATTCTGCTTCAGTTAATGTAAGCAATGATTTAAATGAAAATTTTTAATATGAAACACGTCAGTATAAGTATTAAGTTTTTCAACATTAATAATGAGTTCCGAATTTTAAATTTTAGTAATGTTAAAATTTCCATGTATCAGTCATTTTCTCTTAAACTATTTGGAACAGTTTGCAGTGGTTGAGGATATTTTACATAAACAACTTTTCAGGTTCAGTAAATAACTAAGATTATCTGCTATGAATAATAGTATAAAAAGTATTACAAGTATATAATCTTTTATATTACAAAATAATCTCCAACAAAGTATTTCCTACAGAAAGATATATTTACCAGTATTACCTATCGCGTACAGTTAAATTTAATATTTTTTTTTTTTTTACCTTTGATAGCAGTGTTCTTTTTTAAGCAAATGTTAGTAATAAAATACCAAAACTTTACACAACCTGATATTGTCAAGGTCATAAAAAGCAACATGATTCGATGGTTGGGTCATTTATATAGAACTGAAGACATAAACCCAGTAAAACAACACACATTTATTAAACCTATGAGATCTAGAAAGCGAGGAAGGCCAACAATTAGGCGGCTTGATGCTGCTGAGGATGACATTAATACCATACATAGGGAAGACTGAAGGAGTATTGCCATACGTGTACTTGAAAATACCTTGTCAGCAAAAGCATGATTTGGTATGCGTAAAAATAAAGATTGTGATTCTTGAAGCTCAGTTGTGCTAAATGCTTCATATATACGCAATATCAAAGGATATCAAAGGAATGAAATCAAAAGCTTAGCAACGCCATTTTCGAAGGCGTATTGCCATACGTGTACTTGAAAATACCTTGTCAGCAAAAGCATGATTTGGTATGCGTAAAAATAAAGATTGTGATTCTTGAAGCTCAGTTGTGCTAAATGCTTCATATATACGCAATATCAAAGGATATTAAAGGAATGAAATCAAAAGCTTAGCAACTCCATTTTCGAAGGCATAAGGTCAGATCACCATATCATCCTTTATCCGCCACTGTAATGTGTGAAAGCGCCACCTATAGGTGAACTGAATGGCTTATTAGATGGTGTAGACAGATTGAGACAGCCTTAGTAAGCAGTAGGCTGTAGTATGAAAAATGCAGGTGTCTCAGAAACGGTCTGCAATGGAAGGAATGGTCTGGAAAATGTAGGTGTCTTTCTATATGAAGGTGTCTCAGAAAAAGAAAAAGTAATAAAATGTTTTTAAAGTAGGTTATTCTATTATATTTATTATTTATTATCATAAATAGCCTAAAATTTGCATTTCCTATGTTTCGAAAAATTTAGTTCGAATGTTTGGATTGGAATTGAACTAGTGTTTTCATGTTGAACTATTCTATGAATGAAAGTTGAAGTTCATATAATGTAGTTAATTTAAAGGCTTAGTAAAATCTATTTTTGAATTTTTCATTCAGATATAAAGCTATTAATGAAAACTGCGTTAGAGAAGCAAAACTGGTTAAAAAGATAGAGCAGTGCTTAAATTGACCGAGTTGATATTTTATTTTTAAATGCTAATGTTTTGCTTGAAAATGGGATATGCTTTCATGGATTCAATATAATTTAATTCAATTAATTTTTAATATATGTCAGTTCAATGTAATTTTTATAAAAAAATAAGACACTTTTGATTGCAAGGATTTTTCTTGAAATCCCAAGTTAAAAATATCAAATACATATGAAATCATTTGTTTAAATCAGTAAAAATAAAATTTTAAGCTCAACTATATGTTGCAATACAATAAAACAGAGATACAATGCTTGCAACAACTAGCAGCCCCTCCTTTACATGAACAAGATTCTTTTTTTAGTTCACCTTTTCCAGCAGCAAAATATCCTTCGATTTCATGCGGTGCGGACGCTACACAACGTAAATACGAATCTAAAATTTCGAATTAAATACGAATCTAAAATTTCTAAATTCCATTTTCCACGTAAATTTCCATGCATGACTAAATGACTGGCTTTTAAAATTCTTTCTGCTTCAGTAATACAGCAAGAATTTACACCTTAAATGAAATCAAAAGTTTAGCAACGCCATTTTCGAAGGCATAAGGTCAGATCACCATATCATCCTTTATCCGCCACTGTGATGTGTGAAAGCGCCACCTATAGGTGAACTGAATGGCTTATTATCATTTTAGTTAAATTATCAGTTAATGCTATTATCCTTTAAAAAATTGTGTAATGGAATATGCAGGGTTAATGCTTGTCATCAAAAAATTTTGACTGAGCTATATATTTTTACAAATGATAAAACAGCAAATATATTCAATGCAATAATCAGTCAAAATAAGCAGAAATTTTTATCGTTGATTGCAGTTTTGTTGGAGCTCTATCGAATATTATCATTATCTTAAACTAAGATCCAAAGTTTATTTGTGCTAATTATTCTACTGAACATCTTTATCTTCTTTTTACTTTTGTTGTTGTTGTTGCTTATGCTCACTTGTCTGACGTAATCAGCCTAAGCCCACGAAATTCCTCGTGGCAAGAAGCGCTAGATTATGCCTGCCGTTGGCAACAGCTTTGAGCACCATTCAAATGACAGTGCGATTTAGTTCAGTTCCGCCCCAAGTCCACTCCCGGGAGAGCACCCCGGGAGTGGACGGGTCCGAGGGTCTCATGACCTCCGAACAATGGTGACTGAGGAAACTTAGCGAAATAAAGGTGTTAGTAAAAAAATATTTCTTTATTCTTGAGAAGCATCTTTTTAATTTGAATTACAGAGTTCAAAGGGCTCAATTTGTACGCCCATTTTCAATCCCATTTTTACCTTTTCTATGTTTTTATAACAATTAATTTCGTTTCAATCAAGAAAAAAATGTAGTAAAGGAGATCAAGATAGAAGAAAAAAGCAACATGTCCAGGATTAAAGCATAGGTTCACAATTATTTAATTTTAATAACGCTTTATTTTGATTGGTTATTTTTCAAGTTTCGGTTCCTAAACTTCAAATTATTATTAGCTGAAGCGTTATTATGTTAATGCATGTCATATGATTTTTGAATTGAGGGATTAATATTGAAATGAGGCTATTTAGAGCGATTTATTATAAATATCTATTGTTTATAAAATGGAAAGGGGAAATAACCAAACTAAAATGGAGGAGTTAAGAGAGTTAACTCCTCCATTTTAAAGTTAAGGGATTGTTGCAAATTAAATTTAATATTTTGAGTTACATACTTTTTATCATTTCTATATATATTTATTCATATTTAGACATCCCATTTCAGCATATTATACATATATATTATACATATATGTAAGATATAACAAAATACGATAGCTGTTTTTAAAAAATAATTGGCGACCTCAAAATTAACATTCTATATTTGGTGCTCTCCCCCTAAATTCATCTGTTCTCTCGGATTCGAGATCTTTCTATGTTACGTAACGTTTTAATGCAGATAACTCTTGTCCAATCAAATTAATGGTAAACCAAAATTTTCTCTAACTCGAACTGAAACTATTGACTCTCTTTCTTCTTCCTCTGTGTTCCAACGTTCTCTTTCCCTTATGCTTCCCTGCCGGCAAGACTCTGCTTTCTCACGCTGCTGTTCATTTGCATAAGATAACGTCATACTTTAAAATGGAACTTATTGTATTCGACTATAATTAAGAAATACCTTGTCAGCAAAAGCATGATTTGGTATGCGTAAAAATAAAGATTGTGATACTTGAACTCAGTTGTGCTAAATGCTTCATATATACGCAATATCAAAGGATATCAAAAGTTCCCGTGCCTTCATCTATGCATTTAAAATACAACATATATATATAAATTTCGCACTAAATGAATTTAAGATCATACAACATTATATATATATATATATATATATATATATATATATATATATATATATAATATACTGAGTGCGCAGTCATGAATCCGGTACTTTTAACTTCTGGCTGTAGAAATGGCTGGGTGGATAAGGTTAAATGGCTGGGAAGACGTTAAAAAAACCAATTTTGGCGAATCACCATCTTTATTTTTAGGCACATGAATTATTTCTTTGGTAGACAAATTACTTTTCGACCATAGTTAAATACAAATAATTTTTATATACACAGATAAAAAGCTACGATGTCATTTCAGGCAGGAAGCATAAGCGCCGCGAAGTTGTTTGCATGGCAGAAGTCAGGACAAAAGGAAAGCGTAATGCTCGTAACTTAGTATTTATACTTCGTAGGCGCAGAGAGTATTCTAAGCTATGATTGGCCAATATTAGTTTAAGTTACTTTTTCAAGCAGTGTTAAGTAATTTGGAATGATCTCGAATTTGGGAGAAAGGCTAAGTTTAGGGGGAGAGCAAATTTAGAATGTTAATTTTGAGGTCGCCAATTATTTTTTAAAGAAATATGTAAGAGAAATAAAGAATATGTAAAAGACTAGATTAGCAGCTTAAGTTCCCTTCTGTACTCTAAAAATAGTAACTTTTATTTGCACTGCGTCATTTCGAGATTAATCCATGTCATATGATTCTTACGTAATTCTGAAGATGTAAATTGAACTAAAGCTCCAGCAACCAATAGTAATTTTACAGTAATATTAACTATCTAATCAAAATGCATTGAGAACCAAAACTAACTCAGTCTAAATTAAGATTTCACCCTGAACATAACGCATTTGCTTTCTACTTTTTCGCCTAGCGTGCTGCAGTCTGTCTGCTCCTTCTTTCTTACTGCAAATTTATCTAAAATGTGAACTTTTAGGAATAGGCACAATTAATGTGCAAACTTATTTGTGGCCGCAACATATTTGCTGAAATAAAAAATGAAGATTTAATCTGCCTTCGCCTCCAATTTCCTATTCATTAAGGATCAACACTTCTTCGCCATCAAAATTCCTGCTGGGCATTACTTCTGAGCTTATTTTTATCACAATTATTTATATCACACATATTATATATATATATGCTTATTTGGATGAGAAAATGCATATCCTTTCACTCATGGCTGATGCTAATAAATGGTGATGGCATGTAGAACGAACAACTACATAGCTTCAGTTAAATGCAGTTATAAAGAGGGACAATTATAAAGAGATATTTTATTTCTGAACAAAACAATTCTAGAAAAGCATATTTTGATTATTAATTACACGTGATATTTCGGGCAATCAATCGGGACGTAGATTGACTTAGAAAAGTCACACTTGTAACTTTTTTACGTCTTTACAACCACAGAGGAAAGAGAGAGGTGATTAGTGACATGTTACTTCGACAGGTAGGAAAGTAGGAATGTGGCGCATTCCGTAACATGGGTTTGAATGGTGTAATCACTAGAGAACTCGAGCACGGGGGCCCAACCTTTCTCAAAACTGATTGTAAAATTTATAATTATTCGCAGGTCCGAGTGATTTAGGTATAAAATACTGAATTTCAAAAATAGTTCACTGCGTTGATAGTTCACTATCAGGAGTCATGCTTAGCTAATTTTTCACCTGAGGCAAAAGGTTAAATTTGCTCCCGTATATAGAGTGCAAATCCATTACACCGGTACATTTCTATTCAATAAATGTTTTAAGTAACTGTAATAAAACTGTAAAATCTTCTATATATATATAATATATAGAATGTTGTATGATCTTAAATCCATTTAGTGCGAATACAAGTTATTACTACTTGCGCAATTGCTGCAAAGTTAGTTAAAGAGATATAGCTATATCCAATAAATGTTTTAGATAATATAACTTTTATAGTAATTGTAATCGCAGTTATTTGTATAAAAAAAGTACACAAAGTGTCTTGTTTCAAAATGACAAAAAAAAAAAAGTTAGAAAGTACGTTTCTTAAAATTCATCTAAAATAAATTACTTCAGAAACTGTAAATTGTCGTGCAATTGATTTAGCAACATTCTGCGCTTTAAGACAGTGTTTTATAATTCAGTTTTTCATTTATTGAAGCAGAAATACCAATTTTTTTCAAAACTTATTTGATAATTTAATTCATGTTTTATAAAATAAATATCCAAGTTCGGCAGTTGTCATTGGCCAGGTGAAGAGTTTACATTACAACAAGCTTACTGAACTTGGTTACACTTTCCTTTCCCTCTGCAACAGAAGCTGACAACGAAGGTTGGTTGATAATTTAATTCATCACCCAGACGGTAAAATGGCTAGTCACGCTGACTACCGTACCCGTGTTTAAACGTAAGTGCCCGGGTTTAAATCCCAGATAGGGCATAAATGTTCGCAAGCGTATAATATATGCGTGACAAGAGGGCATTCAAAATACACAGTGAGCCGAAATCCTCTTAGAAGATTGATAAAGAAAAAGAGGGATGCACCTTTGGACCCCCCTTCCCGGGGTGCGCTTCCTCAGAATTCCATCCCGAAGCAAAAGCTTACTAGTTACCAAGGCCAGGCGATACCTAATATGCCTGTATGAAAGAACAAGGGCGGTTTTGCACCAACTTACACCTGTACCTGGTTGGTAATTTGAATATGGCCTATCTCACAGTTTCAGTCGGGTTATTTGCCTAAGGATAGGAATTTGTGAAGAATTTTCTAATGGAAGTTGGCTAGAACCCACATATATAGGAAAATTATGGAAACCAACCGCGCAGCGAGTCCTTTCGCCTTCCAACCCAAGGCGGACAGCCTGGTCTTAACGATTCGGCCCCTGGTAGGGCACCATGAAACGTTTAAAATTATATATACGAATTTTATAAGCATGAAATTTTGAATTCTCCTGCTATTAAGTTAAAATATATCCGTACGTTATCTTTAAAAGTTCTTATAACTGCTTTCGTATCTGCAATTATTATAGCTAAACGAATTTTGAAACTTTAAATTTTTGATGAAATCTCTTCAACATATATGTAAGAAAAATAAAGAATATGTTAAAGATTAAATTATCAATGTAAATTTCCCTTCTGTATTCAAAAAATAACATCTATTTGCACTGCGTCATTTCGAGAGAAATCTATGTTATATGATTCTTACGTAATTATGATGATGTAAATGGAACTAAAACTCAACCAGCCAAGAGTAATTTTAGAGCAATATTAACTATCCAATTAAAATGCTTTGCGAACCAAAACTAACTCAGTTTAAGATTTCATCCTGAACATTACGCACTTTCTTTCTACGCTTTGCCTTAGCTGGACTGCAGTCTGTCAGCTTTTTCTTTTTTACTGCAAATCTATAAAAAATGTAAGCCCTTTGGAACAGGCACATTTAATGTGCCGACTTGTGTGTAGCCGCAACATGTTACTTAAAGTAAAACTGAAGATTTAATCTGCATTCGCTTCCAATTTTCTAGTCATTATGGATCAGCACTTCTACGCCATCCAAATTCCAGCAACTGAATTTATTACATATATGTATTCGAATAAGTTACAAGCTGCTTGTTTAGCTCTCTAAATTCAACAGAACTTATTTTTCACAGCCTGAAACTGATAAGCATAAAAAACGCATAAAAGAATTATTTTATTGCAATTAGCTAATCCTAAGAAATCAGTAAAGAAAATTTTGTCGAATGAAATGTATAAAATGTACTACAAATTGAAAAAATTAATCAGAAGAAACAACAACTTAATAAATATATGCGGCTATGCATAAGTGGTCGTTAATAAAAATAAATAAAAATTTAATAAATGAATACTATTAAATTGGTTAACAGAAATATTAAAAGAAACTTGAACTCGTAATATGATAAAATAAAAAAGTAAAAACGTCCCCTCTTCATTTATAATATTCATTTATCTTGCTGCGTATAATGGCAAGAATTATGTGTACTGCTTGACACTACAAAAATCCTCCTCGACTTTGCATTTAATATTCTCCAGTCCAAACTATGAACAGGATTTTCTTTTGAAACACAATTTATAAATTGATTTATTTACCTTGTAGAGACATTAGTATTTTTGGGAAAGCGGGAGAGATGAAAAATTTGCAACACCTTCGCCGAGAATCGAACCGCGGACCTCTGAAATACCGGCTCAGTGGGCTGACCACTACACCACGAAGGCACGCTAGGAAGGCGGGAAATCCTTATCCTTATATACTCCCCCTTTTAAAGGGCGACTGGGGTTTTTAGGGGACTCAGTCGCCAAATCCTGGGTGTGGAGATTCATCATCCACAACCCTTTTAGTTCGGGTGCCACTGTGGAGATTAGGATTTTCGGGAAAGCCGGAGAGATGAAAAATTAGCAACGCCTTCGCCGAGAATCGAACCACGGACCTCTGAAATACCGGCTTAGTGTGCTGACCACTACACTGAAGGCGGGAGAAATACCTTATAAACTAATTCAAAAGATACCATTGAAAATGGTCAAGGTTTTTGGAAGGCCCTTCAGGAGATTCTCCGTTTCTGACTGAACCTCTTCAGCTGAAGTAAAATGGGTTCCCTTTAAGTAAAATTAACTTTAGGAAATAAAAAAAAAGTTGCATGGAGCCAAATCAGGTGAATAAGGAGCATGCCCCATCACAGTAATGTTTTTGCTGGTCAGAAACTGCTTGACAGATAGGGCCGTGTGCAGAGGCGTAGCTAAGGTTTTCAGCACCCGGGGACCCCTAAAGATTTTGCGCTCCTTTCTGTGTTCCAAGAATGGAAAACATTTCATTCTGAAATGTGTATCATCAATTTGGTACCCCCTAGATGCTGCGCCCGGGGACGGATGTCCCCCCTTGCCCTTAGCTATGCCACTGGCCGTGTGAGTGGGTGCATTGTCCTGGTGCAAAAGCCATCCATCACTCTATAACTGATGCGTTTTTTAACCAAACCTTTTTACAAAGTCTTTCTAGTACTTCAATGCAGTAGTTTTGATTAACAGTCTGACCACTGGAAACCCATTCAATCATGATGAACGTGCTGAGCGCCCAAGGGGGCGCCCAGCACTTTCATCATCTTCCACACTGCCCCTTTCCCCTGAAAAACCACTTATGCCATTCAAACACACGTGCATGAGACAAAGTTTCATCTCCATAATCCTCAGTTAACATTTGAAATGTTTCCTCTGTGACTGATTTCTTAAGTTCCACAAGAAACTTGATGTTGATTAGCTATTTGATTTTTATATTAGACATTTTTCCAGCAAAATGCACGTGTTCACTCACTGACACAATACTCCCCACTGACGAGGTCGGTTACGTCTAAACTGGCCACATGGATAGAGGAGGTGTATGGTATGACGTCATCAAAACAGTTGTTGCGAACTCCACTCTGTTTTCAAGCTACACAGTCTCGTTTTGTTTTTTGTGTGTGTCACACCTCGTATAAGTTCGGAATCATTTGTTACCATAGTTAAAATTTATCACAACACCTATAATTGTCCTTAATTTACATTAATTACCTAATAATACTAAAGCAAATTGTATACTTTTTCAGTGCTAAAAATATTTGGCTTTCCTAAAATTAGTATTATTCCTTTCGTCAGCTCGAAATCTTATAAGTACTGTAGAGACATTAGGTATTTTGAAGTAGATGAAAAATGAGCAATGCTCTCGCCGAGACTCAAACCACGGTCTTCTCGAATTCGCGACGCGTGTGCTGACCACTACACCACGAAGGCATGCCAAGAAGGCGGAAGAAATACCTTATATACTTCCCTTTTTTAAAGGGCGACTGGGGTTTTAGGGGAACAAATCACCAAATCCTGGTGGTGAAGAATCATCCTTCACCGCCTTTTAGTTTCGGCGCCACTGTAGAGACATTAGGTTATTTGGAAGTAGGAGACAAGAAAAATGCGCAATGCCCTCGCCGGTATTCGAACCCCGGACCTCTCGAATTCGCGTCGAGCGTGCTGACCACTACACCATGAAGGTATGCTAAGAAGGCGGGAGAAATACCTTATAGTACAATGAATTAATTTATAGCTACATACTTTTATGATGGTTATTAACATACGCTTATGGTAATAAATATTCTTTTTACTTTGGCACAGTAAATCCAGCTGGAGACTACTGAAAATTGTTGGTAAATCGTGAGAGGTTCGAATCAGTAGCATACCCAAAGCTTCTGCTCCAGGAAAAGTTGTTTCCCACCTATCTCAATATACACCAAAAATAATCTATAAAATATCAAAACGGCACATACGGAAAAGAAAAAAAGCTCTATTTATTTTTGAAGTAATTTGCTTTTTTTCAAGTCTTGTTTTGTTTGTTCTTCGACTAGCAATATCATAGGGGATGTTTCTTTACTCCAGTTATTCTTCTGTAGACAACATAGAAAGATTTCGTTAATGTAAGGAACTCGCTATAAGATCTGAGGTGTTTCTTGATTGAATTATATTAGAGAGATGCCTCTCACAGCAAGTAATGCTTACAGCAATTGTGAGAATAATTCGCACTAGAGCTGCAACATTCAAAACTGCGTTCCGGAGACTGTATTTTAGAATAAGCTGCAAAAATTCGAACTGAACCTTCCTTTCATAAATAGTACCATTTAGGGAGAAAATAAAAAACCGTGTATTCGCTTGTAAAATTTTAAATCGATATTTTCCTTTTCTAATGTTTGCCTCTCCCCAGTCGCCTTTAAACTGGAAGACAAATGCTCTCGAGAGTACTCTCGAAGTATAAAAACGCCCAGCTAGTTAGTGGAACGTCCGTTTTTCGAATTTCGGAATAGGCTTAATAATTTCTATAGGTTTATATGCCATTTTTTTTATAATCATGACAATTATTTGCTTAATATTAGTAGTAAAATTTTTGATGTATTTCAAGCAAATGTACATTACTTTTTTTATTAAAAAATATTATTAACCGGATGATTTTTATAATCAAAGGAAGGGTTCGTTTTGTTGATATTAAAATAATGTACAGAAAAACTCCACTTAGCGTGGATTTTATTCCATATAATTCATTAGTGTGAGTAAAATCTTATGGTAGGAAATTAATGCTTTTGTACTAATTTCGCGCATTATGAGGGTATAGTCATGATTTTCAGTTAAACACAAGACTATATCTTCAAAAACATTTTCTTTTAAATTGTTTTATTTTTATCAAAACAAATTTCATAAAAATCTTCAAATATATGCGCGTTATATCTTCGTTCATGAGTAAATTTTGGTTTTGAAAACAACATATAGTACACACAACTCTACATATAATAAAAGAAAGAGTTTGTCTGTGTGTGTGTCTTTCGTTCGCGCTGCGCGTAAGCTAATAGACCCACGGCTACGAAATTTGGTACATAGGTGCATCTAGACAAGAGCCAGTGCACTTCGAAGCGATTTTTTCGAAATTCAAATTAGAATTTTTTTTATTTTATGTTTTGTGATGAAATCGCGTCACTTTGAGACATAATGGACTATAGGAAAGCGAGATTTTACTCTACACACTCTATCTTCACATCGTCATGAAACGTAGGCACTTAGCTATTTTACGAACTTAAAATAAATTTCGTGTTTCAATAAATCGATTAAACACGAATTTATTTAACAAAGTGAGCTTAACGCCTTTTCAACAGGATTTTTTCTAAAAAAGTTTATTATTAAAACATGTACAGTTTATTTTTCTTTGATTTTTGGACACGTTAAACTTTCATCCTTGCAACTGCTTTTACAAAACAAATTTTGAAAAAATGATAATATTTTGTATTTTTTAAAAAAATTTTAAATGAAGCTTCTGAGTACACATTTCACATCTTTAAAAATGTGATTTTGGCAACAATTTTACTTTCTTATTGTTGTTGATAGATTTTTGATGAAATCTCATCATTATCAATAGTTTCATTCTTTTAGAAATATGGGTTTGGCAACAATTTTTCATCGTATTTCTTATGTCACTGTTTTTAAGAAATTGGCATATTTCATTGTCATATATATATATATATATATAATACATTTTTATTGATTTTTTTTGATAAAGTTGTTCTGCAGAGTAACATTCTGTACAGTTTTTAAATTTAATGTTTGGTGTTCCCTTCAGGTATTTTTCCGGTACATTTAAAAGCCAGACGAAGGCTGGCCGCGTAGCGGCTAGTATATAGTATATAGAAACATAACTAATATATAGCATATAGAAAACTAGTATGTAGTTTGAACAATGAACCAAAACTAAGTAATAAATTTTCCATTGCCGTTCCTAAGCCTTTTCTCTCCCTGAAGAAGAACTGAAAATTAGAAGAAAGGAAAGTCCATTTTCCTATTTTATTTGCATGTTTTTAGTTCTACAGGACTTCATAAAAGTCAGAATCTTTCCATACGATTATGCAAATGCTGCATGTTAACGCACTATTCTAGACCAAAGAAATGAGATGTCTTGCTATACTCAGCTTCATGCTTATGTAAGATGTAATTACATCCTGTTAGCCCGCGGTAAGATAGCTTCCCCGCAAAGCAGTTTTAGGGTTGCCATAAAATGGCAAAAGAAGACAGGGTTGCCATATTTGGTGAGAAATCGCCAATTTGGCGACAAAATTGGCGATATACCATGGACGGATGGAGAACTTTCTAGACCGAATTCTTACCGGTTTAGCACAGAATATTCTCGAACACAAGCCGAAAGCTATATAAACCTGCTGGTCCGCAGTCAGTTAGTGTGTCCATAATAGTCAGTGGTAATGTATATATTTTCGTTTTCTTCTTATTTAGCCAAGATTTTACTTCATTTTCTTTACTTATAGATTTATTTATCAAATTACAATGCGCTATGGACTTTGTTCCTGCCAAAGCAGATAGATTTTGTATGTAAATAGTTTTTACGCTTGTGAAACGTTTCAATGTACAGCAAATTGTGTTTATCATCATTTCACTTTCCAATTATTGCTTATCAGAAGAATAATTTTTATGAAACTTTAAAAATGCCTTATAATACATCCTGCAAGAGATGGCGCAACCAGAGCTCCAGTCAACTAAAATGCTTTTCATCCTTACTAATAGATGGCGCCATGCGACGCCTCATTTCTTCAAAGTTCACTTATTCTACGGACTGCGGCAAAGGAGCCTCCGTCGCGAGTAATCTCTGAGTTCTAGCACAGCATGTGCACAAGTACTTCCATATTATTGGATACAACTTACTCGATTCCTCAAGCATTTAAATGTCAAGTATAATATATTGGTAAAGGCCGTTAATGGCCAATTGCCACTCTTACTAAGTGATAAGACATAGACATAGTCAGTTAGTGTGTGTGCCTCGTCTAGCGAACTGATAGTCAGTCACTGAGCGGGTGTCTCGAAGTCTAGCGCAGAGTTGGTCGTCGAGTGCATCGAGAGAGTCATTTAGCGCGTCGCGAATTAGTGCATCATCGAGTTTTGTCTTAGACTGTGCTGAGTCGAGAGCTATACTCTTGTTTATCGTAGAGTGCATCGCGTGGAGAGTCTCGAGAGTACGTGTAGTTCGGATAACGACCAAGCAGAGTTGGGAGCTGTACTCGGGTGCTTTGCAGTGAAGCTGTCTCCACCGTTATTGCCCGACAGTGTGAAGGCTGTGTCGCTGAACGTGTCAGAGTGTTGTTTATAACAGCTCGAGGACTGTAAAAGTGATTTTGAAGCTATCTGATTAATATTGGTAAATAAAGTGTATTTCGATACTTCATCAAGCGTCGTTGTTATTCATTCCAAATCTACGAACCCCGTACGAACGTGAAGGAAGAAAATAACGTAACAATATGTCTGACATGCCAAACACCGTAACTTAACCCATTTTTTAGCTGAAGACCAGTGCATAGCGGACCAACGCCAGAATAGTTAGGGAGGAGTATGTGCTTGAAATGTAAACGACAAAAATTTGAATTTGTTAGGTAGGACTTAATGTTAGTGATGTCGCCTGTCGTACTGGGAACTATTCAGGATAAGTAATTGTGAATGAGGCCATCCAGCTAGACCCTGTCAAAAGCTTTGACTATATAAAGGAAGAGTCCAACAGAAAACTATTTTTTTCTATAGCCCTTCAGATATCAGTTCGGCCACCCTGTACAGCTGGTGAGCAGTTGATAAGCTTCGACAAAAGTCAGACTGTTGTGAAATTATGATTCTGTTAGTGTCGATGAAGGCACTAAATCTTGACCGTATTGCCACTTTGGCAATATTGCTAGTAAAATATGGACTTAGCTTGTTAGCCTAGTAGAAGGATTCTTTGGTTTAATTACGCCTGAGATCACCACCGATTTTAGAGTGATGAGAAGTACCCATATTTCACAGAATGATTTTGGTTATTTTTGTCAGTAGAAAGACGATCTTCATTTGGGAGATTCTTTAGCATTTTATTGGAGACTTTATCAAGGCCTCCTTATTTATTTTCCTGATATAGCCTTCAAAAGGTCCAGCCTTCTGATGACTTCAGAAGGGAATAATGGATTGATGTGGTTTGCGAGTGGATTTGTTGTGAATTGGTTTAGTGTATCTGAAACATCACGTAGTGTTTAGTTATACTGCATGATGTTTGTGTAAAACTGAGATTCGAGACGCGTAGTTAAAAGTTCTACCTTCTCAGTTTCAGTGTAGTGGGTCCTGGTAGGACCGTTTAAGGGTAGAATGGTTCTGTAGATTTTCATGTGGTGTGCCATAGCTCATCAGATAGAACGTTGAGATCAGTAACGGAATTAATTTCGCCCAACTGAGCTACACCTCTTTATTGGTAAGAGACTTAATAACATCATGCAATCTATTGAAGACTTGTTTATCAGATAGATTTATTGTTTTTTACTACTATTTGTGGGTAGCGTACCTCTGTTGAATAAGAATTTTTCAAGTCAGGTGTCCTTCGTAGTTTACTCTTCGACCCTTTAGCAGAACAGCTTTCATAAACAGAGATGATTTCATCCGTGAAATTTTTGTTCAAGCTGTCAATATTATCTCCCGAGTATATTGCTAGAAGCGTGTACTAAGTGTTGTTTAGAGCTTTGGAAAATTTTTGCAAAATAGTAATAGCGGCTGTTCGCGCCTGCGCATCTGTAATGTAATCCACGCATGCGCATCTGTAATGTGATGATCTAACGAGTTTGAGAATCGCCATCGACGGTATAAGAGGGCTGGTCACAGCTATGAGTTAATTGTAATTAATTATGAGAATTAATAAAGAATCGAACCAGCGAATTTATTCAGTGTGTGTTATTTGGGACGAGACCCAATCAGCGGCCCTATTACCTGATAGAATATAATAACTGATGTTCAGGGAGAACTGAACCAGATTATGGTCTGATGATAATTCATCCAGCACAGAAATCACAAGAGCACAAGACATCCAGTACAAGAGGTTTTAGTTAACGCCATTAATTCATTGTATATTATTACATGGAAAGCAAATGGTTTGTTATGCAAAGTTCAATAAACTTCGAGATTTTGTAAATAAGTACAGCCCCGATTTACTTTTTCTACAAAAAACCAAACTTAGACAGGTACCAAAATTAGTATTTGCCACGTTAGCACTTATCATTCTAATAGAGTCATCAACACTCATCCACGAGGTGGAGGTACTGCTCTTGTTGTCAAGCGCCCCGTTCCTCACTCCAGTATCACAACGTTCAGCTATCAAGACCACAGCTATACTAACATCACTTCCAGCACAACACTTACATACACTTTTGTCTCTACCTATATACCTCTCAATCGTCGCCCACAACATGCTTCTTCTGACCTGGATGTTTTGCTCCCTCTCAACAATCGAGTCATGTTAGGTCGAGAAGACACTGCGCACAGAACTGCGACAATTCCAATGATACAAGAAAAAACGTTTTCAATTTGGCATAGTCTGCCAAGATACGAATAGAAGCTCCACCCACCCTATCACGGTATAACGCTAGTTCCAGTAGAATCATAGATTTCTTCTTGATCAGAAATATAAGTTATCCACTGGATATTTCTGCGCTGGATGAATTATCATCAGACCATAATCTGGTTCAGTTCTCCCTGAACATCAGCTATTATATTCTATCAGGTAATAGGGCCGCTATTACTATTTGGCAAAAATTTTCCAAAGCTCTAAACAACACTCAGTATACGCTTCTGAAACAGTGTACACGCTTCTGAAACACTCATTACACGCTTGTGTTGAAACTGAAAATAAAATGAGCAATTTATCAATCGAATTACTCGCAGCATGAACTTTAGACAAACTAGCAATAATTTTACGAATAATAGCAACAATTATTAGCAGGCACCATTAAATATGTGACTGAGCTTTTTAAAGACTTTCAAAATGTCCGCAAAGAACCTTGTTTGTTTTTTCGGCATTGTGCCAAGCTTTGAATTCAGTGAGAAAGCCTGGGAGAAAAAATTACAAAGTTATGGTTCCCAAAATGGTTTTCGGTTTGCTTTATCTTGATTGGATAAAGCGTTTATGTGTGTGCCTCCAACAGTTGTGTGATGTAAAATCATATGACGAGAATAAATTTGGAAATGACGCACCTTAGAGGATTTTATAACAAACAATTACTGCGTTTAGAACAAAAAGGGGAAACAGACAATTTAAAATGAAGTGTTAAGTGACAATTAAGGACAAATTAAAAAATCAATAGCCAATTTAAAATGAAGTGTTAAGGGACAAATAAGCACAAATTAAAATTAGCATTTTACATGCTTTTTACCTTATATAAAATTTGCATACAGTTTACAATTTAAACGCCGTTAAAAACAAAGGGAAAGACTTATCCAAGTAAAGTTAATATGGGCAATGTACATTAATAGAAAAATAAATTATCGCGATCCTAGAACAGCAGGAATCCTTAGTAAGGTGAAAAACTTCAGGGTAAGGCAGAAATAACCCCAACATTTTCAAAGAGGGATTGAAAAAAATGCTAGGAGGTATCACTAGAAACTTTTTATTTCCTAAATGTTGATATATATTTTTTTTAAAGTTTTAAAACTTATACCGTTCAGATGATGGTCTTGATGGTAATATACATTTATCATAATGAATAAGAATTTTTGAGCCGTTTTAGGACATTTCCCATCACTCTCATTAGCATGCGGGGGAAATTCCTCCAATTTCTTCTTGAATAGCCTCCTTTAGTCGGTCCGATAGTCCGATAGTTAGTTGGGATAGACGATGTTTAAAATCTTGGCACTGAGGTGCATTCAAAGAAAAAAATCATAGAGACTAGGCGAGCGCGGTGGCGGCGAAACTGCTTCGCGTAAGTAGACCCTCGATCCGGAAACATTTCCTGGGCTCTAGCTCCATCCTGTTGGCACCAGAAGTCCTCTTCATTGTCTTCTTTCTTATGCTCTTCAATTTCTGGTCCCAGAAAATTCTCCAACACGTTGCAGTATCGATTGGAATTCACATTAACTGTGACTCCATCCTCTTAAGCAAAAGTAAGGCTCAATGACGCCTATAGACGACACAGCAAAGCAAACGGTTACTTTAGGGATGTGAAGAGATCGTTCGTGGAATTCTCGAGAGTTTTCAGCAGCCCAGTAGCAAAGATTTTATTTGTTCTCTGTGAAAGAAAGGTGGAAATAGAATTCTTCGTTATTCGACAGAATGCCAGTGGGAGACACAGCTGCGAAGATTCCATTGCAGCAATCCATGCGTCTTCCCCAGTGTGCTAGAGACAATTCCTGACAAATCATAATCTTGGTGAATGTAAATGAAAGTCTGTATATGTGCATGCGACATGCGACATGCGACGGAGGACGTGGGCACCACTCCTCTACCAATACGGTTAATCGGTATAGCGCCACGTCCACCTTTATCTAGATAATCATACGTGTTCATTGTGCTAATATACTAATATATAAACATACATACAAATTTGGTACTTCATACAGTGGCGTTAAAGCTAATTAATGTTAGACACTGGATAATACATTTCCATGTTACAACGTGTATGCAAAAGCATGGATACGATAGCATATATACATAACGTGTGTACTCATATGTTGAGTATGCACCTAAAAATAAGGAACTAGGATCTTACACTATGACCCTTTGAAGCATTATCATTAGATTACAGAAGACATGCACATACTGAAATATTAGGTGCGCAATGTTATGCTGGAATAAGTAATTAGTACAGTGAATTAAAAGTTAGACCCTAGATTAGTACTGTGTAGTACAGTGTCTTTGGTGCAATTAATTTTAGAGTGGGGCTCTAGTTAGTTCTTTGCGATACGGTGCCGTGTTACAGGATAAAATGTGCAGATGCATAGTTACATTATCATATATACAGAACATAAATTCATATACATATATACAGACACATTAGGTACATGATTATTCAGTGCGTAATAGATGTATATTAACTATACAGTGCCAAGATATGTGATAACACTAGTAGATACATGGGTACAATTACATATAAACAAGGACATACACAATTACATATAGACAAAAGCGTGTATACGCTTATATTTTGGTACACAATAGTCATTGGTGACATAAACATTTCGTACTTACTTCATATACTGAAACTCTAGATCCATAAAATAATGTTATAACTAGTAATAGTAATAGGTGCTTATTTAATTTCATAATAGGACACTACGTTGATGTTTTGCGTTACTGTGTCACGTTACGTAGAAATGTATGCGGGTGCATGGGTACAGCTTCCTATATACAATGCTATACTGTTTTCTTATTTACAATGCTATACCTATTTACAATGCTTATATCATTCGATTTCATAATCAATAGGTACATGGCACATTTATATACATGAGCAGATGGTACATTGTAGAGTGCCGTTGAGGATAATTGATGCAATTAATTTTATAGTATTTTAAAAATAATGCATTTATACGCAATTATAGGGTGTATAATTGTCATTGGGTACATATACATATTCATATATTAGTTTCTTAATACAATGCTAGGGCAAGTAATTGGTGCTGTTATTTTTACATGTTACATGATGCTGTAGGCAATTGGATGGATAAACTAATATATATACTAATATACATATACACAACTTTTAGGCACATAATAATCACTAGATTCTCAGACATTAGGTACATGGTATACATATACATATATAAACAGATGGTTCATAATACAGTGCTATGGAAAGTAATAAATGCAGTTAATTTTATAGTAAAATTCTAGTTTAACACTATGCGAAACGGCTTCATGTTACACAGTGTTAAATACTGACGCATGAATACAGTAATATTTCTACTTGTTAATACTATATATATATAAAAATATACAAATATTTTTAGGTGCATACTTAACATAGGATACATAATTATTAGATGCACTATGCATATACGTACATAATACATAAGATTAGTACAATGCTGGAACAATTCATTGGTGCTGTTAGTTTTAGTGTAAGATCCTAGTTTAACGCTATGTGGTACAGTGCCATACTACAGGATGATATGCGCGGAGCCATGGATGCAGTTATATACATACTAAAACACGTATACCCAATTATTAGGCACGCAGTAATAATTGGATTTATAAGCATAATATACATGGTACATAAACAGACGATACATAATATATAAACAAATATATATATAATAATAATGCTATAGAAGTTAGTTAATGCAATGGGGTTTTTAGAATTAAGACTTTAGATTAACACTATGCGGTAAAGTGTCATGTTGCGTGATGTTATATTCGGATGCATGGTTACATTATCATATATACGAGGATATATATACATATTATTAGGCACATAGTAATCATTGGGCTCACAATCTTAATGCACATAGTGCCTTAGTCTCGTGGACTTGAAAGTACGTAATAAGGTTCAAATGGTGCTATTAATTTGATGATGCTAAATAATATTAATACAATAATGCAGCAATGATTAATACAGTTAATGATCAATACAGTAACATGTATACTAGAACACATATATACAAGTACAAGGCGCATAATTACATTGAGTATAGAAGCATTGGGTGCATTATACATATACATACATAAAACATAACTACATGGTGATGGTACTTAAGATACATTTATAAACAGGTACAGATGGTCCTTATTTACATATTGCGGTACAGATAATAGACATAATTCGTTTGGTTGGCATAATGCAAATTGATTAAATAGTTTATTCTTGCTATATTACTAGGAGTGTTGGACACTCCTTACGATAATTCACAGTTATTTTGTGGTGTTGGTAGTTGGTGCTAGACACTGAATTACTATTCGTCTACATGGCTAAGTATGGCACAGGTCTGTGTTAAGATCGGCCAGTTTATCCATTAAAAGCCCTATTTTTCTAACCAAGTGCCTCTGTTTTATCAAAAACTTACAGAAAGCTTGTCGATTGGTCGACGGAAGGTTGATGTGTAGCCCTTCTGTAAGGGGACAGGAGGTTAGATAATGCTCCGGAGAGCCAGTCTGTCCACAGGCGCACTGGCTAGTGTTACTTATCCCGCGTTTGTTAAAGTACTCGGGAAATGGTCCGTGACCCGTAATGTATCTTACCAATTGCATGTTTGCAAAATTTTTGGTAGTGTCCACGTAGCTGACATGGTAATAAGTCCGTCGGCCGGTATCGCTGTTGTCCCATGTCTGCTGCCATTTCCCGATTGCCTTTAAGCGCAATGTTCTTTTCAGGTAAGACACTGGCCATGGGATGTTGATTTGTTGAGATGTTGCTCCTGTGGCAGCTTCTTTGGCTAGATGGTCAGCCAACTCATTGCCGTGGTGGCCGGCATGAGCTTTGATCCATTCAAGTCTTGTATGGAGTTGGGAATTTTTTCGCAGATCTTCCTGTATTCCCTGAATAATATCGGATGGGTGGTCAGGGTTTCCTATTGCGTATAGCGAAGAAAGACTGTCTGTCTTTATTGTAGCGTTGCGGGAGTGGTGGGATTGCAGGTAGCGGATTGCTTGCGCAATTGCCACTGCTTCTCCCTGAAAAACGCTATTAAATTGCCTTAGTTGACCCTTCCATTGATCAATGACTGTATCTTGCAGCATGACCACATAGGCACTTCCCACGTTTTCGTCTATCTTCGACCCGTCAGTGAAGATAGTAATCTGTGCTGGACGGTAGGCCGTAGTTGGATTGGTAATTAGGCTTATTCCGGTGCCTTTGGCTGCTGGATGGATTTTCAGGGGGCAGCATTTAGCTTCATAGTCCTCTGGATTAAAATATTCTTCCTCAAAGGTGACAGGTCTTTTAAGCTGCAGGACGATTTGTCTTGCTGCCTCCTCTTCGACACGGATGTGTAGGGGAAGAAGGCCAGCCAGCACGTTGATCGCGTCTGAAGACGTCGTGCGGTAGGCTCTAGTGATACTCAATGCAAAAGGTCTTTGAATGGTAGAAAGGTGTTTAATTTTCCTGCTTTGCATTGGGTGAGCCCATACTGCTGCTGCATAAGTGACTATCTTTTCTACCACTGTGGTGAAGATGACCTTCTGAATATGAGGATTGAGGCCCCATTTGTGGCCATGAAATAATCGCATTTGCTTCGCTATTGTCACTGTTCTAATTTTGATGTCCTGGATATGTGGTATCCAGGTCATCTTGTGGTCGAACGTAAGGCCCAGATATTTTAGTTGATTGACTATTTGTATCCTCTGATTGTTGATCTTAATGGTTGGTCTTCTTGAAAGAGAACCTCCCTTTTTAGGTATTAATAACACTTTGGATTTGTGCTCTGCAATTTTCAGTTTAAGGTTGTCACATAGGGCATAGAATTGTTGGCACACTTCGTTACAGTGAGTCTCTAATTCTCTTCGGGTTCGACCTTTCACTATTAGCGCTGCATCGTCTGCGTAGGCGTAGATCTTTGTGTGCGCTGGCCATGAAGCTGTTAAAACTTCGTTGAAAGTTAGATTCCACAGGTGTGGACCAGCGCACGACCCTTGTGGACAGCCTCTCGTCTGCTCCTGTTCTATTATGCCTGAGTTGTGAACTGCTAGTAGTCTTCTATCCTGTAGATAGTTGCTTAGCATCTTATACAGGTTGCTCGGACATTTTGCCTTCCGCAGAGCCTGTTTGATAGCCGGCCACCATAATGTATCAAAAGCGTTTTTGAGATCTATGCTTATCATGGCAGTATGGTGGCCGCTATGTCGATTCTCTAAAATTGCTTCTCTAATGTCGAAGAGTAGGTGGACTGTAGAAGTGCCCGTCTTAAACCCGTATTGTCTCGGGCTTAAGAATCCTTGCGTGTGTAAATGGTACCGTAGCCTGTTCATGATAATCCTTTCTAGTACCTTACCCATTGCCGATAAGAGACAGATAGGACGAAAGGATGTGGCCTCGGCTGGGTTCCGGTTCTTTTTCAGAAATAAAATAACTTGCCCTATCTTGTATGGTTTTGGGAATATACCTGCTGCCAGAAGCTTGTTGAAATAGTCAACAAAGAATTTAGGGTGAGTTTTGATCGTTGCTTTGGTGATAGCATAGTCCATCCCATCGGGCCCAGGGGCTTTCTTGCGCGGCAGAGTTGCAAGAACTTTTTGAAGTTCATTAATTGTAATATCCGGGTCTGTTGGGGTGTCCAGTGTGGTTGTTACTGTCCTGAGAAGAGCTTGTTCTGTTGTGTCCTGCTGTGCATCATCTTTGCAGAAAACTGCGTTTAGGAGCGTACGTAGGGTGTCTGCCGTGTACTCCTGACTGTTGGTGATTGAGAGAGGGATCTGTAGCTGCGAAGGTTTAAAAATTTTACCGGTAGCTATTTTGTGGTGAATACCATACGTCTTTTTTGCTTGGGTGCAGAATTCCCTCCAGGAAGTAATCTTAGCCTGAATAATCATCTTTTTGTACCGCGCCCGCTCCCGTTGAAATATGGTGAGGGTGTTGGACTCTATCTCCAACCGTCTTTCGCTTTTGAGTTTTCTTCGCAGTGCTCTGCACTTTCGTTGCTGTATTCTGAGCGCACTCGACCACCAGTGAATGCCTTGGAGTCTCTTAGATTTTCTAAGAGGGAGATTTTCATTACATATGGCTTGCATTGTTTCTTGTAATGTTACGGAGAAGTCTTCTAATTCTGCTGACGTGTTAGCTAGTTGGAGCGAAGGTTCGAGGCGCATTAGCTGCACTTTAATTTTCTTCGTAAATGTTGTTAATTTTCGGCCAGGAAGGTTATAGCGTTTGATCTTGGACACGGAGGTGGTCTGCGATATAGAGAAGGTAATGAACTTGTGATCACTGAGGCTCTCTTCCTCTTCGACTTTCCAGTCCTGCAAAAGAGGTGCTACGTGCAGAGTGGTCAGGGTGAGGTCTGGCCATCCCTGCGCAAAGACCCTGTCGAAGGATGGTGGTGCATCTGCTGTATTCTGGACTATTAGATTACTTGAGGATATGAAGTCCTCTAGTTCTCTCCCTTTCGGGTCTGTAGTTCGATATCCCCAGGCCGTATTATGTGAATTGTAATCGCCTGCGAAGATCATATTTGGGATTTTAAATCGATGTATGACACTTTGGATGAATCTTGTCGTCGGGCCAATATCCGCTGTTGGAGGAGAATAGATCGACGCTAAGATAACAGAGAAGGAATGTACTTCTACGAGCACTGCTACATGATCTTGATCGAGTGAGATAGATGTTGGAGACCAGTCTGGATTACAGCTTATTATTATAGCTCTTGGTGGATGGTCGTGATTGGAACTTTGAAATACAGTCCATTGCAATGGAAAACCTGCTGCCGCGCCATCGCGGGTATATGGCTCTTGACCTATGATAAAGTCTATTTTATTATCAATTGCGAATTGAACTGTCTGAGCGACCGCAGCCCTGGCTCGCTGCATATTGATTTGTAAAAATCTGATGGGTTCTTCGTTTGAGTTAAACACTGTATTTATCTGAACGTTTTGCGCTTGTTGACTTTCGCAATTACGTAGTGTGTTGTTATTAATATTGGGTGATGCTGCGGATGTAGGCAGCTGCTCGCTGGTATTCTGCGCATTCAGTTGCGTAGGCTGGGTGCCTACAGTCGTGCATGGTTCCATGTCTGTCGTTTGCGTCACGGCAGTTAATACATTCTGGTAGTTCTGCTTTGCAGTTTTTGACATTGTGCGGTCCGGCGCAGTAGGCACAGAAGTTCTTCTTGCATGTGCATTTATTCTGGGTATGTCCGAGCTGCTGGCACTTGTAGCAGCGACGGATGCCCAGGTACTCTGTGATTGCGTGTGCGTGCCAGCCTGTGAAAATTCGTCTTGCCCTAAGAACTGCCGGAAGGATGGACGGTTCGCACTCCAAAACCCATTTGACTCGCTTTGGGTTCCGTTCTCGGAGTCTGAAGAGCGCTTTGATGCCTGTGGATGGGATTTCTGCTGTTGCAGCGATTTCCCCGATGAGTTCCTCGGGCATGATGTTGTCCGGGACGCTATGAACTGTGCAGCGTGGCTTTCTTCTTTGCCGTCTTTGCAGATCAATCTCAAGGTTGGCATTTTGTAATTTCTCTTCTAATTGATCTATGTCTTTAGTTGATTTGCAAAAGACCTCTAACTCTCCTTTCGATGTTGAGGAGATATGCTCCACCGCAATTTGTAGGCTGCTAATCGGGGCTTTTTCTTGGAGCTCCTTCCTGAGTTGTGCTTCTATCTTCTTACCAGTAGGCTTTATTATTAAACTAGGCCTCTGTGTTAGTTTCACTACTTCTGCAAAAGAGCGTGGGGGTGGCTCCTGTATAACTGCTGATGTTGCTGCGTAAGAAACTGATGCACTCAGTGCAGGAAGATCGCTCGAGGTTGTAGAAATCTGTGCACGTACTGCTTCGCAACAGACGAAGGTGGATGTGTTGACCCCAATTTCAGTTGTCTCAGGCTTCAGTGTGTATTCCGGGCCTTCTAGAACTAGCCCTTGTAAAACTTTTAACGACTTTTGTATGCGTATCCTTACGTCGTTTGGCAAGAGGTACTTGTTCCTTCTGGATGTCGCCGAGGCCTGTCTGATATCTTCTGCTAATGCTACAATTTTCTCTGCGTGCGTCCGATCTGAAGAAAGTAAGGCAAAAGGGTCTAGTATGCCATTGATAGGGGTATGATCTTCTTCAGTCGGCACAGCAGATTTTCGTTGCATGGCAAGAAGCACTTTTCAATATTGCAACACTATTCAAAATTGATGTCACACAACACTGATTCTTAACATTCACGAATATGATAGAGAGGTATGCAGTTGTGTTTGAAAATGCAGTTGATTGCACAGTTCAGTAATACAGGGAATATTATCAAGATAGCAGTACTGAACAAATAATAATAATAATAATAATAATAATAATAGTTCAAAGTTCGGTACAGGGTATTACTGCATTAAAGTTTAGTCAGTGTCACAGATAGGACTAACTCAGTTCAGTGAGAAATATGTTACACTGTGGACTATTAAAAGCCTAGTGTAAAAGCTGTCACAGTAAATAAAGAACTTGTTGCTTTGATGCAGGTTCTAATGTATGTGTGGCATACACTATGTTAAAATAACACTATCACTATAGCAGTACAGATAACAGAGACAAAGTGACACTATAATTAGGGTAGGCTGTGAGTAAGTACAATTTAAACAGTAAGCCTAGTAAGAAGTCACACCTGGGGATATCACACCTGGGGATGTCAGTGTATTATACCTTGCACTAACCACAAAATGTTCTGAAGTGTAGTTTGAGATTGTTAATATACGGGCCTACTGCTCCCTGTTTATCTCAGAATGCAAGAAAGATGAGGTAGTTTTACCTCAGTAGATTAACATTACAGTTAGTAATATACAAGGATTATTCATTGACCATCTAGTAAAAGAACCGTAGTTAGAGAAATTCCTCTAAGTCCACTATGTGTCGGGAAAACTAAGAAAGAAGAGGGATGGACACTGAGAACAGATGAAAGAAACAAATTAGAAAGGGGGCAAGAAAGAGGGGGTAGATGAATAGTAGATGAAATTGTTAATAAGGGAGAAGAAGTGAAGTCAAACTGTGGTGGAGTGGAAACTTTGGGTTAAATAGTTACTGAGTAATAAGAGAAATAAAAAAGGGGGTTAGAATCAAAAGGGGGAAAGAAGGGTCGTAGAGAAAAGTGAGAGGTAAAATCGGAGAGGTAATAAGGAGGGAAGACAAACGAAGGTGGAATGGAGGCTCTAGGTGGTGTGGCTGCTGAGTTATTAGAGAATTAAAAAGTGGGGGTTGTGAATTAAAAGGGGGAAAGAAGAAGGGTAGGGGCTTATAACTTCTTAACTATAAGTAAGGTGTCTACGAAAAGGGAATTTTGTTTAGAGAGTGAATAAAAAGAAAAGAAGGTGTTAGAATGTTACAGGGAAGAGCTGCAAGAGAAATAAAACGTAATTAAATACAATTAAACGTAATTAAAATAGGAATAGCACTGAAACTAATGGAGTTAGAGAAGAGGGGGAACTGGGGATGTCAATAGGAAGGAAAGGGGAACCTATGTATGTAATTTTGTGGGGCTAGCTTGGGTTTAAAAAAAAAAGAAATTGGGGGGAGGCTTAGCGTATGATTAGTCTAAAAAGTGTTTCTGTGTGTGGGGTACTTATCCCTAAAATTTTCCTTTATAATTCTGGTATGAGACTTAGAAAAATTTCTCCGTTGAACAAAAATGCACTGGTGAACATATCTTGCAGGGTAATAAAACCATTAAAAAAGCACAATAATTGCAAATAAACACATAATATGTTTAATAAATAAATACAGTATGAGAAAAAAAAATCAAATAGAGCTAAATTATAGTTTTAGATCATAATTTAATATGCCTTTAAAACGTTGTATAACACAATACTACCACAGAATACTAAAAATATGGGCAAAATAGCTAAGTACAAAATATAAACAAACACACGTGGTGAATAAAACTCATATATCCCACTTTGGAAAATTATTTAACAATAATTAGATAGCTATCGGAGACCTAAAATACCATTAGTGCTTTGTACTATAAGTATAAAGTTATGAAAAAATACTATTATTGACACATATGTATTCAGTTTTTAGTAATAGCCCTTTGAAAGTACCTATTTAGCACAAAAGCTATCAGCTCTTGTGAAAACCCGGTTGTGTAAGTCCCGGTTATGCAAATCGGAACCAGAGGCTATTGCAAATTTACAAATTAATTTTTAATAATTTAATTAAAAGTGATATCAAAAATCTGGTTAGATAAGTCTTCCAGATCAGACTTAATGTAACTAAAGTTTCTAGGATAATATTAAAATGTTGACATAATGTATAGAAATAGGCTGTATAAAAAAGCAGTTACATAGAACAGAACCAGCTGCCTCTATACTATTGAATGAACAGAACTTACAGCATTAAATTCACATATAAATGATATTAAAACTGAATACGCTCTTACTACTAACAACAATTGAGCATTATCAAGAATTTGAAGTAGGATTAAATAATAAGATTTAGTTATATTCAGTAATCAAGACCACAGAATCAAATGTTAAAATATAAAGTGCCTGTTACTAGGCTCTACCGAACTGTGCATACGACCTTAGTCAAGGTCGAGTTGTTGTTGACAATAAGGCTGACGCAAAATGAAGCTGGTCAGTTATTCAATGTTACTCACAGCTCAATAGATAGAATGTAAGAAGCCTACCTTGGCAGTGATAAGACGAACATGGTAATCCAATGTAATCCTGGGTAATGAATTTTTAAACACTTTTATCAATGATTTCTTGGACTTAGAATAAATTTCGTAAGGTTAACACTGTTGACACACACAAAAGAGACGCTACGAAGACAAGAACAATGGACGAATAACAAAAACACTAATTTCACAAAAACCACTAGACGCACAAACACATAACTTATATCAAAATGCTCCTCCAACACTCACTCAACTTAAAAACAACTTTTCTATCACTTGTAATTAAAATTTCCGCTAATTACAGGGAATAATTGCGGAGCGCTTACAGACACGTCTTACTCCCTCGGCGGACCCCTAATCTCTCTGTATATGTGCAAAATTCACCTCAAAGTTCTTTCCGAAATTTTAAGAGATGAGGCATGTTTCCATGCTAAACACATTGGAGACAGCTGAATCGGAGCCATCACGATGTGTTCGGGGTTCTCACATTTCTGGGATGTCCGGTTGGTTTTTTTTTTTTTTTTTTTTTTTTTCAGTGCAGATACTGCTGCCCTTACTCACTGAATCCACAGGAGAATCTTTTTCTAGTCTGTAACTCTTTCACTTGAATGCAAAGCGGATCGCATGCGGAATGCCCTTTGCGTCGCAACTACAGATCAGGCGCCATTTCTGAATAAAGCTTCCATCAAAAAGCCTTGATACTCACCCGATTAAGGTATAGCAACGGCTGAAAAATTTATTATGTACCGTACCTAGCGGAGAATCGCATCCCTCTGCCTAGTCCTCTACACAGTGATTTTTCGAAATGGGAGGGTTATTGCTGCCGCACTCTGTATAAAATACGAAGAGGTCAGTATGCTGCAAAGCCGAACTCTGGCCAAAGACCAGCGGTGATGGTTACTTAACGTGTTATAGGCACATACTACTCAACAAGAGTTATTTACATTATTTTTTTATATTGAATCCTTTTTCGACTTTTACTTTTTCTGTCAATTCTGCTAGAAATACAAACTTAGTGAGTTTAGAAGACAAGAGATAATTTAACTATAAAGACGAAATATTGGTAAATCAGTTCGTGTGACAGGCGTAACTCTCAGTTTTTTTTTTCAACCGTCAACTAGGTAGCTGTACTCTGTTTCAGTGCATTTAAGCTTCGCGTCCGATTATAAATTTAAAAGTCTCGTTTATTTTGAAATCGGGTTATTAATTCTACTTAACTATTTGCTTGAAGATATTTATTGTTATATTTAGTGCGCAAAAGTAAAGTTCTGTTAAAATTTTAGTTTGTAACTTCCAGCTGAAGCGCAAATTAATTTTTTAGTTAGTAACTATAACTATCGTTATTTATAATTTTGTGCTTTTGAGCTGTAAGATAATATGGGACGATAAACCATTTGCAGTTGAAGAAAGTTAAAAATCTGTTTTGTTTAAGAGAAATGAAGTTTATTCAGTATGCTTCCTACCTTCTTAAATAGAAGTAGAAATAGCTTTCCTACTTCTAGGGCTTTCTCAGGTTGCTTTGTAGCAGTTAAAAAGGGAAAAGTGTTATTTACAGCTGATGCTAATGGTCGCGAATAATGGAAAATAGAGTGATCACTGCTGTTTATATGGTTTTCGCAAGTGCTGTGTAATGGTAGCCTAGCATTCTTTTGATCAACAAATGCCTGTGCACATTGAATTAAGCTTTCCACACGATATTACAGAATAAATAGTTTATTAATTGTCACGTTCCAGTTTATTTTCTATTTCGCGTTTTGACTGAATAGCTTAAGACACCATGATGCACTTTCTCTCAGCCTCAGTCTGTTTTTTCTGACTGTCAATATGCCAGCTATATAGGTATTCTTACAGTCGTTTGGAAAACCAACAACTCCAATCCACAGTTATACTTGCCTTTGTGTTTGAGAACTGCTTTTTGTTTACACTCTTAGTGCGCGTTACGCTCTACGCCATTGTTGTCTTTGTTCTGTAATTTGCCTTGATAATTTCATCATTTATGCATTCGATCATGAAATAATTGTCATTTGAATCAAATGATTTTTTTACCCTCTAAGACGTGTTTTTTGGAGTATCATAAAATTTGCAATCAGAATCTTTCGATTACAATTTTAAATATGTAAGTCCTGCTTTCCATTTTACTTTTAATGGTATTTTATCAAATCCTGCCATACAATTATTGGTTGTAACTGCACACAGTTTAACACTTTGAAGGTTTCCAGCATCAAGAGTCATTCGTTTCCTATAGCGCGCCATATTCTGCAGCAGCTGTGTTCGAAAATGCCACTTAATTGTTTATTGTTTTCTCTTTACAGCTTTCTCATGACACGTATTTTGGCCGATATCGCAAAATGTTAGATGGTATATCTTTTGAAAGCTGCTCTTTGTATATTTTTAGCACAATTATTACCGGCTTTGAATTTATTTTTTAACCAAAACTATACGCACTCTAAAGTAATTAAAGAATAAATGTTAAAAATTAATGTATCATACAACATTATATTTTATTAAACTTTGAGAAATATATTTACTTAAAACAGAATTGTAGCAGAAATTGCATAATTAATGTTAATACTATTTATAATATTGTTGCGTGGGTACGAGTTCGTAATGAATTGAATGCACAAGTCCGATGAAAAGTGAATAAAATTTATTCCAGTCACAACAAATAAAACAAAATGTTGAAATTTCCTTAGAGATATTCGTACAATATTGCAATATCTCATAGTAGTTATAATTTAAACTACTAAAACGTTGAATAGAACTCATTTCAAAAAACAACGAGAAAGCTAATCTGATCTCACCGCGAATTCGCTACAATCAATAACAGCAATAAGAAAACAACTGAATGGAGATGTTTTCCTCCAGCTTTTATAAGATTTTTAAACCTGCACGAGAATATTCTGGTATTTTCTAGATTATCCTGGATAGCAAAAGAGAACAATTACGAGATATCTATTTATACTCATGTCCGTAAATTAAGGATAATGCAAAATCAGGCAAAGGAAGAGTTAGAAGCAAAACAAATTTGACTTATTTGTAAAGCTTATTTATTAAACAAAAGGTAAACAGCAAAAAAAAAGATGCTATATGTTTGATATTATTAAAAAATTAGCGATTTTTTCTTCCTGGAGGAAATTAAAAAAAAAACCTATTTACAAAAAAACCATGATGGTTGGTATGATTGCTAATACACTGTATGTCTCTCAGACGATGCAATACAGTTCGTACAGCGCCTACGCATGCTGAGTATCAAATTATCGATCTGATCTTGGGGGGATATTACACCACTCAAGAAGCAATGCTCTCCGAAGTTCCGGTAGACATGTAAGGAGGAGGTTGACGGCTGCAACTCGCCGGCCAAGCATGTCCCACACGTGCTCTACTGCATTCAAGTCCGGTGAGAATGCTGGCCAGTCCATACGGGTGATATCCTCCGATTGAAGGCATTCGCTTACGATGTTTGCACGGTGAGGACGGACGTTGTCATCCATAAACACAAATTGTGCGCCCATGGCGCCCCGAAACAAACGTACAGGTTGTTCCAGAATGACGTCCCGATAGATTTGGCTTGTCATGGTTCCAATTTGAATATGCAGGTCAGTTCTGGAACTCAAAATAATTCCACCCCAAACAAGCACTCCTGCACCATAACGGTGTTGTTCAATAATGTTTTCTTGGTAGTAACGGGTACCTGGAGCTCTCCATATGAACGTCCGGCGAGAATCAAACTGCAAGCTAAACCTAGACTCGTCAGAAAACATCACACAAGCCCACTGTTGCGGTGTCCACAATGCATGCTCTCTACTCCAGGCTAACCGCAGACGACAGTGAGTTGCAGTAAGTGGAACGCATCTGACACGTCTACGAGCATATAGACCAATCTGCCCTAAGCGTCTGTACACGGTCTGCCTTGAAATTGTCGTTCCAGTGGCTGAGGAGAGCTGACGAGACAGGTCTGGGGCTGTGCTCCGCCTGTTTCTTTTGGCAGTAACTGCCAAATACCGGTCCTCATTCGGCGTTGGAACTCTGGGGCGACCTGTGCTGTAACGTCTACTCACATTACCATCATCTTGGAATCGTTGCCAAAGCCTGGAGATGACACTCTGGGCAATTCCAAGTTCGGCTGATACATCCAGTTGGGTACGCCCACATTCCAGACGGCCGATAATTCTACCACGTAAAAAATCATCCAAATGCGTCCTTTGTGTCATAACTATTCCGTTATTGCACTGAAATGCTTATAAAGCGCCTGCGAAAAATTTTACTTCTTTGCCTGTATTCCTTATATATCACTCTCTTACACTCTCGTCATTGTGACGTACCATCGGTGTCACCTGGTTACTTCCTGAAATTTGCATATGATTCTTGAAGATGTGTGTAGTGATCTTACATGTGATATATTTATTTTAGAGTTCGATTTCCGCGTGACTCCGAATCATCCTTAATTTATGGACATGAGTGTAATTAAAGTGTTAAATGCGCGTGCTCCTGTATTTTAACTTTTGCGGCGTAGCTTTCTCTTCAACTAAGTCTCGTGCTGCATTCCACGAGAATATAAAACAATTTTAATTACAAATTCTAAAAAATAGTGTAATAAATACAAAAACCGTAACAATATTGTTGCGTGCGTACGGGTTCGTTATGAAATGAATGCACAAGTCCGATGAAAAAGGAACAAAAATTTATTATTATCGCAACAAAAATGCTTAAATTTTCTCAAATTATCATGCAGTATTACAATATCTCACAGTAGTTATCTTTTAACTACTCAAATGTCCAATAGAACTTAATTCAAACCAGCTAAAGAACGCTAATCCGCAAATTCGCTGTAATCGACAAGAGCAGTTTTCTAAACGACAACAAGCTAAGCAATTACTACAAACTGAGATGTTTTCCTCCTTTTATAACATTTTAAAATTACGCGCTAGAATTTTCCAGTACTTTCTCGAAATGAAAAAGAGTTATTTATTTATTTAATGCACGCGCTCTTGTATTTTCAATTTTCCGGCTTAGCTTTCTTTTAATATTCGTCACGCGCTGCACTGCGCGAGAAATAAAACCATTTGATTTATAATTGAACTAACATTAGCTTTTTAAATACCAAATTCGTAACACTGCCCCCTTCTCAAGGACTGCACGTCCCGGGCAGTACAATCCCTGGACAGGAAGCCAAACTTACAACTTTGGCATAAACATTACATTACAATATCAAACAACATGAACAATAAATGCAATAACTAACTTAAACAAATCAAATGCTATCAAATACTAAATACAAAACAACTACTAAATACAAATCAAAGCAAATACACATTTAAAAACAAAAAGGACCATGGTCTTATACTGTTCACAATTATTTACATTATGTACTATGGCCATAGTAATGAGCTAACCTGTCGTAATGAACGACTTTAGGTTTAGAGTTCGAAGAATCCGAACCACGACAAATCCGAACCACGACGAATCCGAACCACGACGTCATTCAGCCTTTTTAGGACTGTGTACGGGCCATCCCAAGGTGACTGTAATTTCGGACAAATTCCTTTCCGTCGAGTCGGATTCCATAACCATACCTTGTCTCCTTCGTGGAATTGATGTTCAGTAGCTCTTGTGTCGTATCGGGTCTTCATCTTCTCCGTCGCCAAGTTGACTCGCTCTCGTGCAAAGTTGTGCATCACTTCAAACCGGGCCTGGGAATCTTGGATATATTCCTCAGGCGATGAAGGAGCATCCGGAGGGCGACCCAAACAAGAGATCACAAGGCAGACGAAGGTCACGACCGAAGAGCATCTGTGATGGGGAATAGCCGGTAGTCTCGTGGACAGCACTGCGGTAAGCCAGTAAAAACAGTGGTAATTTCTTGTCCCAATCCTGTTGGTTTTGGGAAACCACTAAGGAGAGGTTATTAAGGATGGTTCGATTGAACCTCTCTACCATGCCGTCCGACTGGGGATGTAATGGCGTCGTTTGGGTTTTGTCAATGCAGAGTAGTTTACATAGTTCTTTAATTACTGCCTAGGTAAAATTCCTTCCCTGATCTGAATGTAACTGAAGAGACACTCCAAACCTGGAAATCCAGTGGTGTATCATCACCTCAGCTACTGTGACAGCCTCTTGATCAGGAATAGAATACGCTTCAGGCCACTTGATGAAGTAATCAATGACAACGAGTATGTATTTGTTGCCATCAGCAGTTCGTGGCAGAGGTCCCAGGATGTCACAGGCGATAAAGTTCAAAAGGCGCGCCTACGTTGTAAAGTTGCAGTTTGCCTCGGCTGCGTCTCTTCGGTCCTTTCCGACCTGCAGAGGCATCGCAAGATCGGCACCACTTTTGCACGTCATTCTTCGCATTATTCCAGTAAAAGCGCTCACGAACTCTCTGCAAGGTCTTCATTATTCCAAAGTGACCTTCTGTTGGGCTGTTATGTAGTTCTTTAAGGACATCAGGAATCCGGGATCTTGGAAGTATTAGCTGCCATCGAAACGTCTTCCCATCATCCGATTCAAATTTCCGGTATAAGACGCCGTTTCGAATGTGAAGTGAATCCCAGAGTGCCCAATATTGTTTAGTTGTAGGACTACAGATAGAAATGTCCTGCCAGGTAGGTTTTCTGTTTGACGACTCCATTAAATCAATTATGGGTTTAATGTCGCGGTCTTCCAGCTGGTCTTTCCTGACTTCATCATCACTCCACGGTTCTCGATCCGCCGACGTTGGTGTTGTAATTTGTCTTGCGACCGGAGTCAGCAGCTCGTATTTCGCTTCCACCCTGGAACAATATCGGCAGCTTTCTTGGCAAGGTCTTCTAGACAGGGCGTCGGCGTTTCCGTGTGATGATCCCTTACGATGACAGATAGTGATGTCATATTCTTGGAGTCTCTGTATCCACCTGGCTATTTGACCCTCAGGATTCTTGAAATTTAAAAGCCAGGTCAATGATGCATGATCGGTGCGAAGCAGGAATTTTCTGCCGTATAGATAGTGATGGAACTGTTCTACAGCTTTGACTATGGCGAGCAACTCTTTCTTGGTGACACAATAATTCTTCTCCGGTTTAGACAGGCACTTGCTCCAGTACGCTACTACACGTTCTTGGCCGTCTACTTCTTGGGACAAAAGAGCACCGACACTTTCATTGCTCGCGTCGGTGTCGAGAATAAATGGTCGGTCGTGCTGAGGATACGTCAGGATTGGAGCAGATGTTAAAGCCTCCTTTAAGTTGTTAAATGCATCGTCGCATTCTTTGGTCCACAAGAACTTTTGGTTGCTCACTGTCAGCTTGTGAAGGGGTCGTGCGATGGAAGAAAAGTCCTTCACGAATCTCCTATAGTAGGTGCAAAGCCCTAGGAAGCTTCTCAGCTGATGGACATTTTCGGGACGTTTCCAGGATTTAACCGATGATACCTTTTCAGGATCCGTGCGCACACATTCTGCAGAGATGATATGTCCCAGGTAAGTCACTTCCTTTCGGAACAATTTGCATTTAGCGGGACTCAGCTTCAGATTGGCTTCTTTCAGTTTCTGAAGCACCTTCCTAAGATTTTCTAAATGTTCTTCAAAACTCTTTCCGACGATGATGATGTCATCCAGGTATATCAGGCAGGCTTCGTAGGAAAGGCCTTTCAAAACAGTCTCCATAAGACGTTCGAATGTTGCCGGCGCATTACACAGTCCAAACGGCATCACCTTGAATTGCCAAAGCCCTTGTCCCGTAGTAAATGCCGTCTTTTCTCGGTCTTCAGGCTGTATTTCTACCTGCCAATACCCACTCTTTAAATCAAGTGTTGAGAACCACTTGCTTCCAGAAAGAGTGTCTAGAATGTCGTCAATTTTAGGAAGAGGGTAACTGTCTTTCTTCGTAACCTCATTCAACCGGCGATAGTCGACGCAAAATCTTGTTGAGCCGTCTTTCTTTCTGACTAGGACGATGGGAGATGCCCATGGACTTACTGAAGGCTCGATGACATCGCCTTCTTCCATATCTTTTAACAGTGTTCGCACCTCTTCCTGTTTAGCAAACGGTAGACGTCTTGGATGTTGCTTGATCGGGGGATGATCGCCGTTATTTATTCTATGTTGTGTCAAACTAGTTCGACCCACGTCAGAAGACGAGCGGGAGAAAACAACTTGAAGATTTTTAATGACGCGATCGGCAGCATTCCTCTCTTTATCGTTTAATTGCGAATTCTGCAATAACTCCGATGTAATGCTCTCTGAGGAGACGGATTCTTGGATATTGCTCTTTCTTTCAACGCTGGTTACTGGAGTACATGCTGCAACCACTTCACCTTTCTTAATAATTTTCCCCTTCTCAGTTACATTGGCAACTCTCACCGGGATAACCGTTCTGGATAGGTCGACGAGTGTTGAGGCTACTAGTACTCCTTTTGGACTATTACTGTTATTGGGATATTCTATGATGCAGTAGCGGAAATTTCTGGTTTCGACTATGGATCCAGGAAGTAAAATTTCTGTTCTTGCCGGTATTGTGATATTGTCTTGTGCTATGATTTTATGAACAGATTTAACTTTTTCATCATTAACTCCAAATAATGCTATGTCCTCAGATGTAGAATGCAATTCGTTATTTTTAAAGTCCAAGGAAAAATTGTATTTCCTTAGAAAGTCCAATACGAGTATGCAAGAATCAGTGATCTCTGCTACATATGCCGTGTGATGGCAAGCGGCACTTCCAAACGTGATGTTAACATTTACTTTTCCGTCGATGTCGATCTTCTCACCGGACACAGTTTGGAGGGTAACGCAGGGCGGTGTCCAGATAAGTTTGTTTCCCAGTTGTTGAGCCAAATCTTTTAGGATGATGGTAACGTTGGCTCCTGTATCTATCGTCATATTGCAGGGAACTCCATTAATATGTCCTATTATGAAAAGTCCATTACTGCCGCCTCTCACTGCAGAAATCTGAAACGCTTTAAACTGGGCGTTTCATTATCTGGCAACCGCGAGATGGCCACTAATTAGTTTTCCTGCTGTTTGTTAGGAGCGGTCTTAACATCCGTAGCCTGGGGTGTTCTGCAGTTTCGTCGTATGTGTCCTACAGCACCGCACTGATATTTTCACTGATATTTCTTCTTCTTAAGTCATTGAGTTGTCTGGTTATATCGTCTAGACGAAAAGTAACTCAATCCCTTGGTTCCTGGACATGAGCAGCTCTGATTGGGTGGCGGTCTCTACGAGTGGCTTGCTGGGCTGCCTCAAATTTCATGGCGTACACTAAAGCGCTTTTCAGATCTTTAACATTCGCCATTCGCAGTGCTTTCTGTACTTCAGGGTCCCGGATGCCATCGATGAAATATTGCAGGGACAGGATTTCCCTTGTTTCTGTCGGGCACTCCGAAAAGGCGTGATGTGACAGCCTTTCAACATCCGTGGCGAGCTCCTGAAGTGATTCGGTGGCCTTCTGTTGACGGGATTTTAATTGAAGCCTGCTGTAGTCTTTTAAACATTTCTCGCCAAAGCGCAGCTCCAAGGCGCCGGATAGAGCTTCGAAATCTAACCTTTTGTTTTCGGGAAGAGTCTGAAGGATATCCGCTGCTTCGTCTCTTAAAAAAGCGGCGAGATGACAGCCCTTAGCTTGGGAATCCCATCCATTCGCATCCGCAACGATAGAAAATTGTGTTTTATACACCTGCCAGGAGGTCTTCCCATCATATGTAGATAACTTCAGAGAGGGACGAGCAGGCATGGGTAGAAATTTAAAGCCATCACTATTGTTCCCTGCCGTCGCTAGGAATTTCTTTAAAATGTCCACTTCTTTGGCTACTACAGAAACCCTATCATCAATTTGTTGTTCGATTTGGTGTTGGACGGCACAAACTCTTCCTTCAATTCGTTCCTCCACAGCAGAAACTCTCCCTTCTATTTGTTCTTTAACGGAGGAGACTCTTTCTTCAATTTCTCCAACCTTACTTTCGACAGAGTCTATTCTACCTTCTATAGCCACGAATTTGTTTTCTATTACGCAAATAATTTCTCTTTTCATTGCCTCTTGACCTGCTTTCATCTCTTCTTTAATAGATTTCATCTCGTCTTTAATGGATTCCTGTCCCGCTTTCATTTTTCCTGTCCCGCTTCAATCTTTTCCTGAATAGATTTCATCTCCTCTTTCATTTCTTCTTGACCTGTTTTCATTTTCTCTTTAAATGCAGCAAAGGCTGATATCAGCTGTCTTAACTGCTCTTCCATCGCTCTTGTGATTGGCATTCAAATCCCACTTCTGACACCAAAAATTGTACCGTGCGTACGGGTTCGTTCTGAAATGAATGCACAAGTCCGATGAAAAAGGAACAAAGATTTATTATTATTACAACAAAAATGCTTAAATTTTCTCAAATTATCATGCAGTATTACAATATCTCACAGTAGTTATCTTTTAACTACTCAAATGTTCAATAGAACTTAATTGAAAACAGCTACAGAACGCTAATCCGCGAATTCGCTGTAATCGACAAGAGCAGTTTTCTAAACAACAACAAACTAAGCAATTACTACAAACTGAGATGTTTTTCTCCTTTTATAACATTTTAAAATTACGCGCTAGAATTTTCCAGTACTTTCTCGAAATGAAAAAGAGTTATTTATTTATTTAATGCACGCGCTCTTGTATTTTCAATTTTCCGGCTTAGCTTTCTTTTAATATTCGTCACGCGCTGCACTGCGCGAGAAATAAAACCATTTGATTTATAATTGAACTAACATTAGCTTTTTAAATACCAAATTCGTAACAATATTAACACTAAAAACCTCGCTTTCAGTGATATCAAATTCTTGAAGTGAATGTCGTTTATTTTTGAATTAATGTATGCTTTCAATTATGTAATAATTTATTTTGATACGGTTAGATATTCAGAGATACGGTTTAAATATTCATGGGTTTTAAGACTGGCCTATGTATTACAATTGATAAAGATGTAGAGTATGTCTAGCCACCAAATAATGTAAAATGCCCCCTTTCATCTATTGATATGAGAAAATTGTATTGTTTGTTGATCTTGTTAGTACTTCTTAGAAATGCTTACTGTAGTAGCCAAAGAAATGGATTACGTTTATTGTAATTTTCTCAAATGATACTCTGTTGCTAATGAGTATAAATTTACACTGGTTATCATAAATTAAGGAAAAATCACAAAAATCACGATTACTGAAAAAGTTACATGTAGAATTTAATGAAAATTACTCACAATATACAACACATAGTAAGGTATCAAATAACATAAAAAGAAATTACCAGGCAAATATGGTAGTATAGAAATCAGCACATATATGAAATGAACAAATCGAAGGTGCCAGTTTGCTATAGGAAAAGTACCTTCAGTATGGAATATGATCGCCTCTAAAAGCAAAACAGCACATACAGCGATGTGTGATGCTTTTAATTATGCTGTCTATCAGTTCCATAGGAAGCGAGAGCCATTGCTCTTGCAAAGCAGTTGCAAGCGCGACAAGGGTTTGAGGGGACGGATTGAGAGCAGCTAGACGTCTCCCTAAGGCTGCTATCACACGTCGTTTTGTTTCGGAAGAACAACTGTTTGGAACAATTTTTCTGCTTTGTCACAATAGCCAATCACCATAGATGATTTGGGGTTAACACAGAGGAAACTGGTTCGTCATTACAAACAAGCTAATAGCATTCGAATCTGATAGCTTATTGGTTGAAAACGAACAACTTGCAATTCTTTTGAAAAGGCAGGAAAAAGTCGCACGTCTTTCTTTCAATACTAAACCAGGCAGAAAAATTGTCCGAAACAGTTGTTCGTGTGAAACAAATGCCGTGTGATATGGGCCTAAAGCATCCCAAACGTGCTCGATAGGATTCAAGTCCGGGGATCGAGCTGGCCACTCGATGCGCATAATTGTTTCCTGTTGAAGATAATCATCTACGATGCGAGCCCTGTCTGGCGTTGTCGTCCTGTAACAGGAAAGCATCACCTATTGCCCCGGCATATGGGCGCACATAGACATCAAGAATGTCATCTCTATAAATCTGAGCATTCACGGTTCCCCTTGGAAAGGCATGGAGGTCTCTGCGTCCACCCAAAGAGATACCACCCCAAACACAGTCACTGCCCCTTCCATATGCATCTCTTTCACGGATGTTTGACGGATGATAACGTGTTCTAGGTTCTCTCTATATCAAGTAACGCCTACTACCGCTTTCTAGACTAAACCTGGACTCATCCGTAAAAAGAACCGCCCTCCATTGATCAGACGTCCAGTGGACATGTTGTCGTGCCCACTGAAAACGGTCCCTCTTATGGCGTGACTTGAGCGGCACACAAATAACTGGTCGCCTCGCATGAAGCTAAAGCCTTCTACGCACAGTTGACGTTGACACCAGCCTTCCGGTGGCTACAGCAAGGGAGGATCTAAGATGAGTCGGAGTAGCGGTTCTATTCCTGCGAGCACATAATGTCAAATATCGGTCATCGGCGCTCGTCGTAGCAGTTGGCCGTCCTTGGCTGAACCTCCTAGATGCCGAATCTGTGGTTTGAAATTGCCTCCAAAGTCTATGAACCACAGGACTCACATTTACCCATCTGGCCACTTCTGTTTGACTTTGTCCTGCCTCTAGTCTCCCAATGGCTCTCCATCGCAGTTCTGCAGGCAAATGATGCCTGGAGGTCATTGTTACGAATTGGCTATCTCAGATTTCTGATGTCACTGTCCAGTGAAATATGTGGGCTTGCTCTCAAATATGGACTTATGCTCATCGCAGATGACGTATTCCGAGTGCAGCGCCACTAATTTGCATATCGCAGTTTTACTCAGCTACTCTTACTTGGCAACATACTCAAATTTTACACGGTTTGGCTTATTTTTGAGGGAGTTATCGCTATTTTTGTGAATTTTCCTTAATTTATAATTAACCAGTGTATAACAGTTCATTTTATTGCAATCAAGTAATTTTTAAATATCTACTCCCCCCTTCTTTAACGCTGCACTGATCTATTCTTCAAAATTCTTAAAACACTAATGGAATTCTGCTCAAGTTTTATTTTCTGCATCATTTCTATGAAATTTTAAGACAAGAATAGGGTACTCTGTCGCAAAACAATACATGTATTCATAAAAAACTGACCTGTAGGAGCGGAAATTGGCATGTAGATATCGTTTAAGGAAATAAGCAAATGATTAGAATTTGAAATTAAGGTGGCAGCAAGAACATTATGTTTATTATTATTGAATAATAGTGGCAGTAAGAACATTATGTTTCAGTAAACGATACAAATGAATGGTTACAATATATTTGGTGAGATATGAAATAAGTCGAGCCGTTTGCGTGGCTTTGTGGAAGTTTCAATTGCAAATTTTGGAACTAATTGTAAGCTAATTGAATAGTATTCTGTTTGCTCTATTAAGAGGCTGGAACCGATTTTTTGATACCTCAGTCAACAATGAATTTATCATTTCTAATCACAAAGGCCTAGAGAATTTCTCCTACCCGTGCAATTCTCAGCCTAACGGGAAGGAAATCATTTAATAGTTCAGATGAAAGTTATCACCACCAGCGCGCTGAGACTCGTCCAGATACTCAGTTACAATACAGTTAGGCATGTAAGTGTTGACTTCGAAGTGAAAGTGCATTCTCCTTTATATTCCACCCGCACGCAATTACAGAAACTTCATAAACAGCATAAGCATAAGCCCGATGGCAAAGCATGTGAGAATAAGGGAAGATGTGGGAAAACTTCCATAAGAGTACTTTCTAACTCAATATTTCGATTTTCTGTAAGTCACTAACGTGGTTCAAAGCCACTTGCAATCTACACCGATGGTTCCAAAGAAGAATGTGGTACCGATAGCGGATACTGTGTTCTTCATGGGAATCATATCTTAAACACCTGGTAAAGAAAGCTTAGGCACCACAACTCAGTTTTTCAGGCTGAACTGATTGCATTAAAAGCTGCACTAGTCTATGCACTGGAGAATAACTATTCCAGTATTTATTCAGACTTAGCCTCTAGCCTTCAGGAAATACAAGGCACATGCAGTAAAATTCCACTCGTCAGAGCCATACAAAAACTATCGTATTTTGGTGCCTTTATTAAAAGACACCAAAATACTATAGGCCTGAACTCCAAAATCTGCCGGCTTCTAAAAAGTGGCTCCCCTCACTTCACTCAGTTTCTAACAGCGCATGTTCCTTTTATGACTTACCTGCATCGCTTCAGACGACGCGGAAACGACAGTTGCTCATGCGAGATGGCAGGAGATCCAGACCACTATGTGTTCGTTTGCAGAGAGACTGCCGAACGTCATCTTAGGCAGCCAGTAGAGGATCACATCCATGCATGGTCCGAAGCTACTTTGAAAAATCGCTATGCATTTAAAATGCATATGCGATTGCGTTAATATTGCACGTAAAATCTCAGACAGGCTGAAGTAATTCTCAGCTGCCATCCTCGTCACCACCACAGCCTCCGTATGTTCTGTACGTATAGTTAATTTATTTTAGCTTTTTCTGTTTATACTTATTTCCTTGAATTGTTAATTTTGAATTATGTATTTTGCCTTATTTTTATGATTTATTTTTGCTGTTTTATCAGTCACTCAGTCAATTGCTCATATATTGTACAGTACTCATTTATTGTTCACGTTCTGGATGCTTATTGTAACTATCTATCTATAACTCTGTAAATGTGTAACTGAAATTATTCTCCTCATCTGCAATGGCCCTTCTTCCATCACAGAACTATCGACTCGCCCAGCATTTACTTGCACCGCGTCCAGCACTCGTCTTGAGCACAATATGCACCAAAGTGTGTTATGTGAACCAAGTTAATTCCGTCAGCGGGGCTATCTGGCCGATATGCTGACTGCCCCAGTGGACCGGCTGTCGGTGGAAAGAAAGAAAGTATTTTCGAACATGGTACACAGTTTACACACATTATGCAATTATATACACAGCATTGTCCGACTCCTGTGTATCAGTAAGATTCGGACTTAGAGACAACAGTAATTGCACATAACGGAACAAGTGACCCCAGGCATTATCGGTTCGAATATCATCACCATTTCTTATGGTCTGCAGTACGGAATGTCACAACTTGAAGATCCACGCCCATAGAAAACAACAGACCTCACCTGTGACTAATAAATATTGTTAAATATATCAGTCAGAACTCAGAAATCTACAAACTACCAAAGCTAGATAATGGTACAGTGACTCTTACTAGCATATGCGGATTTTGCCCCATCCCCGTTATTTGGTGAATTTGCACCAAGCAATGAGTATTCTATAATATTCTATTAAAAAAAAAAAAAAAAAAAAAAAAAAAAAAAAAAAAACGCATTTTTTTAAAGCATTTTTCAAAACCTGCTTTACAGGATACATCTGCATATGAAAAAAGGAGACCACTGTTTTTTCCTAAAAGCTGCAATAATATTTTATAACTGGAAACAGCGCAAGACAAAACTTGAGTTTTGCAGATTATTAATGTTCACCGTTTTTAAAATTAAGAACGCAACTTTAAAATTATTAAAAGGAATTTAAATTATTATTAAAATTATTTTATTATAGCGTTAAATGGAACTTTAGTTTCACGTTAATAATTCCAAATTTCGTGTTTTTACAAGAAAATGTAAGATAAGACGAAATGCAGAGTTTAATTTTATCAGAACATTTGTCACATTAATCCTTTAATGTAATATATGCAGTCTAAATGGAAACAACAATCATTAATTGAAAACATTTTAATCTCTTAATGCACTGAATGTATACAAAGATTGCTTTATATGACATTTTATGTAAAACATTCACATTGCACCATTTTTAATTACATTTTTCAAGACTTACATTCGACATAATTAGCATAGTCATAGCTAAGATAAAATTCTCATTTGAAAACTTGGTATACATCACATTGAATCTAAAAGCATATACAGGAAACTCCGTATGCTCTTCTGAAACAAAAAAACGCCCTGCTTTGTTCGTTTAACGACTATGAAATAGCTACAATTCACAGTGAATTTCGCATAGTTTATTACAACGATTCACCTCGGTATGGAAACTGCATGTCCCTCATAAAATGTTATTGCCATTTTATGGCACATTCGAAAGATTGCCCGTGTTTTGAATGCATATACACAACATATACAAAATATATATTGTACGGTTCACAATATTCTGTATTTATGATAATCTTTCACGCAAATACATATCAGGGCGAAAACAGCTTTATTGCACTCCATTTTACCATTGGGTCCTATTTATCAAGTATACCCATGTCATCCAACAATGGAAAATGTGATCCTCCTCCTTGAATGACTTGATCGAAGTTCAACAAATCCGAGGCACTACTTTCGATGTTGTCCAAAAAGTCTAAATTTATTTGGCTGCCATCTTGCCTGTTGATATCTTGTTGATTAGTATACACAGGCCCCATCATATTAGTTTGTGAAAGAGCACTGTTATTTATTCCAAGCGAAGAATGATGATCCAATTCAACCATTGATGGGTTTCTCGATCGTTGCTGAGGTACTGGAATCCGTTGCCTTTGTTGAACTAACATCTGATTCGCTGGCATCATACTAGGTCTCGCCATACGGTTTCCTGTTAAGATTTGATTATTGGGCATCCTATATTGGTTATACATAGGGCTTGGATGAACAGCAGAGCTGAGATGATCATTTCGCATCACATTGCCATACGTCTCTTGATGAGGGAAAGAATTCATCCTAAACTGATTATTCTGTTGATTGATCATTCTATGCCGCCATTCGCCAGAAGAACTAATAGCAGAACCATCAGGTGTTATTGTAACATTTGGTGGTCTCTGCTGCTTGGTGTATTTATGTTTGGCAGAATTATTGAACATGACTTGGGGATTATTCAACTGTTCAACAAGATGAAGATTTTCCGTAGCTAAATTAGACTGCTGTGCCTTATATTCCGGAGGCGGTCTATTTATAGTTGGATTAGAGGAGAACTGAGGCGAGTACGATAACGACTGTGACATGGATCCGTGAAACGTAGGATTACTAACTGGTTGTTGGGAAGAATAGTTTCCATACATGTTAGGTTGATTTTGCACCATATGTTGCGGCTGCTGCTTAACATCATGAGCATTTTGTTGAAGCTGTATAAAATAAAAACATTCATTAATATACTTATCAAATTTGAAATGCAACATTTCAGATATACTTATGAAATTAAAACACCTAAAAAAGAAACAAAAATTAAAAATCAGAAACAGACATGCGTAAACTAAACAATCAAGGGGTATAAAAAATTCTTATACATGACGTATTTAACTGCAATGTAGAACACAAGGAAAGAGAAAAAATAATATGAAAGTTAATATCACTTAGAACCACAAATCAACACATTTTGCTGTTTCGGTAATGATTGTATAAGCTTTTCGCCCCTTATTTTTTTAACTTTAAACTAAGTTAAATGATAGCTGAATTGCGCATAAAAGAATTATTATACAGACATCATAACTTGTATTTTTTAATCAAAACAGACACGTATCAAACTTTTACATGTTTCGGAACATACTATGACTATGCAGATTGACTATGAAGATAACCATGACTATGCAGATTCCTGGTTTTTGCATGGTGCCTATGATATATGTATTAGCAAGACTTTAAGGTGTTTAAAACTTATTTTGTATATCCAGGTTAATATACAATTAATGATTTAGATTTTTAAATTTTTTTTAAATCTGTACGTAATACTTTTCGGTTAAAAAATTTCACGGAAAATATACATGAAATTCGCGGAAAATTCACGTCATATACATGAAACTTGCAATAATTTAATATAGCTGCTAAAGGATGTAATCCCATTCCTTACAGGAAAAGAAGTGACGTCATGCATGGCATACTTTGTGCTGTATTTTTGAGTTAAAGTACCTTTCGACCACTTGGCGCGATGTTGCATTTTGACCAGATAACATTTCAATAAAGAAGCTTGGAGTGATTTTTTTTGGGGTGGGGGGGGGGGGTAGAAATAGATATCTGTCATGTCATAACTACCTAATTTTCAAGATTCTTCTCAGGTTGCTTATTAGAATGGTTCTACGGAATCAATGTTTTCAGAAAATTTAAGGTATTCAAGGCGATAAGGCGGCTAGTCCATCACATGCATCAAAATTATCAAGAAATTTCAAGAACACTGCAATATAAGTATTTTAACCGATGTTCTCACGAAGATGATAAAATTTTATATTTTAAACAGAACTGTGCTAAAATATTTTTTGAACATCCGAATATTTCAATGTAGCTTGTTTGATAAATGGGTACAGGCTTTGGGAAATAGCAGTAGGATATTTACTTTTAAAAGTTATAGTTTGAAACGGATGAAATAGGTTTAAAATATAAACTATACATGTTCTGGAAATTACAGTACTGAATCTTTTGAGAAATTATTTTTAATTTATGAGACTGGGTTTTAATGGTATTATTCTACTGCATGACCGCAGGGTGTGGAGATGATATATTTCACATTGAAACCAACTGCCTGCGAAATATTTTCCTTCCCCTTAGCCTTTAATATGGACTTTTCGCCCCCTCAGAAGAAAGTACCAAGAAGGTCTCTCTCTCTCTTTTTTTTTTTTTTCTTTTCCAGAAGCTATTTATTAACAGCTGTTTGAAGAAATGGAAATTTCAAGTTCGCGTTTACAATCAATTTGTGACCAGCAAATGCATAAAGCCAAATTTTTTCTAGATCCCTTGCTGCTTAGTATGCTTTCCGACATCTATCTACAGGAGTAGTATCCCAAGAATTATTTTAAGCAGATCACAAATGTGAATGATTTTAAAACACTCTGTAGATGCTGAGCTGTGATGGTCGCGGACACTTAGCCGACAGGACATTTAATTGATACGTACACACAGCCGACAGCACATTCAGCCGATACGAAGTTCGTCGACAGCACATTTAGCCAACAGGGACATTTAGCAGACAGGACATTTAGCTGACAGGACATTTCAGCGACACGGACATTTAGCCAACAGGACATTTAACCGACAAGAGGTTTAACTGCCATAGCGTATATATAGTAGACACAAAAACGTGCGACAATGTTTTAGTAAATTCTGTTCATATTTATGCGGTTAAAAAAAAAAGCTGTTGCAAAGGTACTTAAAGTTTTTGAACAATTACTATATTTTTTACCTAATTGAATGTTAAAGAAACTATGGATTTTAAAATTAGACACAAAAGTAACTTTATTTCGGTACAGATTTTGAAATCAGTTTCGAGAGCAAGCAGACATAAGTCTCTATATTTCAGAAGTGAGAAAGAAATTTTCAGCAGTCGGAAGAATGAAACGATTTTATAGAGAAAAAATGTTCGGAGCAAAGCAAAAATAAACGTAACGCAAACTAGATTTCTTTGAACTTTTTCACGTAAACAAAAACTTTTCTTCTTTAGTAAATTACATTAATTTTTCAACGCTTTCAAAATTCTAATATTTTAGTTTTTTTCACGTTTCATTGTTATTTTACGCGATAGATTATGTTACATTTGTTTTCGCTTCGCTCCAATCATTTCTTTAAATATGAAATCGATTCGCTTTTCCGAATGCTGAAATTTTCTATTACCACTTCTGAAATACAGAGACGGAGCCCACAACCGCCGAGCGGTAAATTCTCTGAACACTGTTAATTCGATCTGACGTTCGAATACCGACACAGCATGGGCGTTTTAGTGTTTTTCCTCATTTATATGAAGTATATGTTACTCAAGGAAGTCCTAGACGAATGCATCTGTTCCCTTAGGCAGATAGTCTTCGAGTGCTTTGTCATAATCAAATAACCCAAACCGAAATATAGAGACCTACGTCTGATTACTGTGGAAATTGACTATAAAATGTAAGCCAAAATAAGGTTGCTTTTCTGTTTAATTTTAAAATCCAGAGTTTCTTTAATATTAAAGTAAAAAAATATGGAACTTATTCATAAAGCTTCTCGTTGGGTACCTGAAAACAGCTCGTTTTTCAGATAAATATGGACAAATTTTACTAAAACATTGTCACTTTTTTTAATATATATGTACGTGTTGTCAACTGATCGTGCTGTCGGCTACATTTCCGTGCCGGTTACATGATCTGTCGACTATATTTCCTGTCGGCTAAGTGTCCGTGTCGGTTAACAGTCTTGTTAGCTGAATGTCCGTATCGGCTAAGTATCTTGTCGGCTAAATGGTTGTGGGTTATGTGTCACGGACCTCGAGCTGGTAAACTCAGTTGTAAGACTGAGCATGGACAAATAACATCGCCATCGGCAAAGCAATGGCGTTGTTATATTTGCTGAATTATGTGAATTTTATATTCTTTTTACAATAATATATTTATGGTGAATAGTAATATAATTATGAATTATCTAAACTTCTTTTATATTTGCTGAATTACGTGAATGTTACATTATTTTTACAATAATATAGCAGTTTTTTTATATGAATTTCAATAAAAATTATCTTCGGTATTGCCAACGAGTTCTCTGCGGTTGTCTGTTAAGCCATTTCTTATATTTTTGAAGCATGAACTATGCAAACCTGGAGGAACACGCGATGCATATTTTCAGGGGTTAGAAAGCACGAGGAGTAGGGTGCGGAGACCTTTTAGTTTAAAATAAATTAAATAGTTTTAAAACTACAGCACACAGAAATAACAGAAAGTAAATAAACGCTTAATTAGACAAGTAATAACAATATTGATATAGACTTAACCTATTTTACGTAAAATCTTACATTTTAAATTAAAAGATATTACTTCAGGCCGTTTAGTAGTAAACTAGGAAAGTTGAATAAAAAAATCAGGTTCAGGACCGATATGATTGTTGTTTCAAACATGCAAGACATTGGCCTTGAGCTGCCAATATACGGTTACAAATGAGAGGAATACGATCCGATTCACCTGGTCTAAAAATAAACTTAACAAGCAAGCATTATCATACAAGAATCAGTTTGATACGATGGCGGCCTTCTTGCAACAATGCACCAAGCAAGAGCAGCTGTGTTGCAATATCTTCGTTAAGTGAAGCAAAATATTTCGTTAACTGAAGCAAGCGAAGTAAGTTAAGGGGAGAAAAAAGAATTTGAAATGATTTTTGCTAAGCCTTAAATCTTTAGAGTTCCAATATCAAGTAAGAATTCAGTATAATGGCAGGTGTAAGAGTTTTATATATGATTAGGCTGAGAAGATGAAGATCGACATCTTCGTATGGAGGGTTCTCTGCTTCAGCAGTAACAGAAAACAATACGGAAGCCGTCGAGAACATGATAGGGAAGAAATACTATATCATCACGGATTAATTTCTAAAATCAGAAGTGCTGGAGCATCTGAAAGGCCATCAGGAAGAAGGGGAAAAATAAATACAATAACTAATAGTTAAAATAATTAGTTTAAAATTAAAATTCAATAAATATAAGGGCATAAATAAAAATTTAATAAATTATTAAATTAATTATAAATAGTTAAATAAAAGAAGTATTGGATTTATTTGAGGCTCCGATTGGACTTACAATTTAGAAAAAAAAAAAAAAAAAACTAAAATAGCTCAGCCGGACTCTGGCTGAATTTAAACCCTAAAAATACAGTATAACATAAGATTTCAATGGGTGGGGGGACTTCTTATTTCAGCACACCAGTGGAAAAAAGTAAAACGATTAAAGCGTCACTGATGAAAATAGAAAGAATGCTAGAAATAATATGAGAGTTACGGAAAGAAATTTTAATGGAGAAATGTAGCTTAAACAAAGAACAGCCCAATGCTTTCCAACTGCGGTGCTCTGCCATTATAATTCTAGCTGTAAAGCAGAATGCTACTGGACAAAAACATTTCTCCCGAATTCGATTCGACAACGTGAGAACAAATGTAAGGTCTGCAAAAGTGACAATTTGTGTACCCCATATTTGGTTATATAGTTCAAGTCTGCAGGAGCTCTGCAGTGAGAGATCACTAGCACTGGACGTGGAAAACCAAGATAATCACTGCTAATACTTTCGGGAGTAAAGCATTTTACCCTCCTTCATAAATTTATTACACTACCTGGAGAATAATCCTTTGACATGTGGATGGGGGCTTTTCTTTCCTTAAAAGTTTTAACCTCCATCAAAATATTTGATCCCCAGAGAAAGACAGGCACAAATTTGGAAGTTATAATCGATTTTAGAGATATATTTATTTTTAAAATAAAATTTGTCTGCTGAAACTGTACTTCAGTTACATAAAAAAAGCACCGAAGCCCTTTAATTTAGGGCTCCGGTGCACTCCGGCTAGAATTACGATTTATCTCAGAAACTGGGAAGTACTGGCGCAATTTAAGTTCTGTATATCAGTCAATTAGGTGGCATCACTATTGGATCAGCCCATCACACCGTTTCTTGACAAGATGAAGTTCTCAAAACTTTGTGCAATGAATTGATAGCTGAAATGGAAGGAAAGGGTTTCTCCTCGATCCAGCACTCAGCAATGACAATACTGAAGAATGGGAGAATGTGATGTAGCAGAGCTACAGTCTTTGTAATCAATATAGTGGTATCACAACTGAACATAAATATTGGATCAGCCCAGCACACCATTTATGATGAGCTGAAATTCTGAAAAAATGTGTATAAGAGCTTGATACCTGAAATGAAATAAATATGCGTCTTTGATGCTTATCAACAGCTCCTTTGCTATTGATGGGAAAGCATTTCTGCAGCGTACCATCACTGCAGATGAGAGCTGAATACACTGACAAATGGAACGAAATTTTGGCATGATGGGGATGTTAATCGTGCATTGTCAAAATGCAGTGAATTAGATGCCGGATAGGTTGACAGCTATACTATAGTTAATTATTTCAGTGTTTGTAATAAATATTCGGTAAAAAAAATTCGGTTTTCCATTGAGCGTAGTAATAGCAAAGAAGATGAATTGCAAATACGCCTAGAAAGAAAATAAAATGAGTAGAAATCGACTGACGTAAATATCTGCCTTTAAACTGAAAAACTCTAAAGTTAAAAACGATTTTTATTGGGAGCTAAAAATTATACCGTGCAATAATTTTACTAGTACGCTTATCAATCTTTGAACGACATTTTAACAGCCAATCCGTTAACGACTCTTTTAAATACAATAAAATATAATATGAACTTTATTATAATTCGTTTTAATTAATTTAAAGAATGCCAAATATTGTATTTTATATTATACATTTTTACATCAGAAAGACAGAAACAGCGATTCTCTCAGCTAAACGTTCCATTTACAAGTGATAAATGATTTTTTGTTCGGTAAGGGAAAAGGGAAAGAGGAGTGAAAAATTGAATTAGTATATTTTTAAGGAGTAGCAATAGCAACTGAGCAGATATTATACACTGGTGTGCAAAACTTAAGCAACAATGTAAATTTTAATCAGATAGCCATGAAATTGTAGAAAAGGGGTTCTTGCGTTTAGTACAATGAACACACAATTCAGTAGAAAGGTCATGCGTATGCAAATGTCAAGAAAAAAGGTCACAGGCTACGTGAGAGTACGCAAAACGCGTACGGTCGGCGCGCTCAACTCGAGATTACCATAAAAGGAAGGATAGAGATGCAATTAAAGATATTTGCTGCAAGTACAAGAAGTTCTTTCGTGAAATATTGGCTAGAAGAAATGATTTGGATGACTTCACACGTGGAAGAATGATCGAAAATCTAAAAAGTAGGAGCGAAGTGTGACCAGTATAGCTGAAGAGTTCAGAATCAACAAAGTGGCGTTTCGCGCGTTTAGAAAGCCTTCCATACCATAGGTACAGCTGTTAGAAAGGTTGGTGGTGGCAGTCCCAGAAAAACAACTGCAGCAAATAACCCATATATAGTCCTGAAGACGAAAAGAGTCCTAAACCAGTCAGCAAGCGCCACAGCACAACAACTGTGAACAGCAACGGGCGACAATTGTCGTGGTTTTCTGTGTCCAAACACCTTCACAAAGGTGGCCTATGCGCCTGCCGTTCTGAAAGCTGCATCCCTTTGAAAGTTGGCCATCGGCATCACCGTTTACAGTGGTGCAAGGAGCGCAAAAACTGGGCATCTCATCAATGGAGTCGTATCCTCCTTACGGATAAGAATCGCTTTAGTGCCACAAGCGATTCTCAACACAAATTGATTTGGAGAGAGGTCGGGACACGATTTAATCTCAGTAACATTACGGAAAGAGACCGTTACGGTGTCCTGAAGATCTCGTCTGGAGAGGCATTATGCTGAATGGGAGGACGGAGCTCCACGTTTTCGACAGAAGTTCTGTAACCGGAGATCGCTATCGTCAGAAGGTGATCCTTCCCCATGTGCGTCTGTCCCGAGGTGCCATTGGAGCAGACTTCGTTTTTATGGATGACAATGCACGGCCACACCGGACTCTTGCTGTTCAGAAGCTAATGAAAAGTGCAGATATCACTCGAATGGATTGGCCAGCGTGCTCCCTTGATTTAAACTCCATAGAACATGTGTGGGATGCTTTAGGGAGACGCTTGTGACACGATTACTTCCTCCGGGGAACACCCAGCAACTGAAACAGATGCTGATTGAGGAATGGGCACTCTTACCTCAAGATCTGTTGGATAATCTGGTACTGAGTATGGAGAGACCGTTCGAAGCAACCATTGCAGTAAGGGGAGGGCATATCCCATACTAAGGAACACCTGATTGTTGTTCTTCCTCTTGTACAGACAATCATGTGTAACGATACTATGAATTCAATACAGCCTGTTTTTGTTTGATTCCATACTGTATGCATTGTATTCATTTTTAGAGCAATTATGCTTTCGTCATCGTTTAAATACAAAATGCTGTTTCTTAATTCTGAATTTCATGTCTCTCAGATGATTTCTCGTTGAGTTATGCCAAAAAGAACACCCGTTGCTTAAGTTTTGCACACCAGTGTACATATACGTATATTTAACAGCATGGATTTCGGAATAGCTGCACCGGACTGGCGATGGTTCTTTGCGTTGTAATAACTTGGGAAATTAGAAGGATGATACTTAAGACAGACGTGCCTGTAATTTCTCCATATAATTTTATTTTTTGATAATTAATTTTTGGAACACATATGATTGTTTACACATCATCATTATGGGTGCAATATGCATCCCAGAATTCTGTACAGCTTACACCTTTCAGATTTTAAATTACGTCCGAAGGGGCGTTTTTTAACATTTTGTGTGTTACCTTTCTTTATTAAATATCATGTTCCTCGCACTTAAACCATAAGATCCAGTGCAACAGCAATATCGCAAAATAGTTTTAAAACGAGCATATCTTTAGAATTTCCGATACAGAGACTAACGCGCTGGAGATAAAAATGTTTTTTCTGCACAACGTTGCCATTGCTCGCTTTGAAATCCTTGAGTTTGTTAATCAAAAATTCGTCAAAATTTTAAAAAATAGGAAATCGATCGTAAAACAAATTTCAAATTTGGTCTTCCACATGCTCATATTCGTTGGAGGATTACGTTATTCAAAATTCGATGACTCTATGTACCGTTGTTTTATCACAATGCGAGAAATATACATACATTTATGCAGATTTTTCATTATTTAATTTCTTCAAATATAATGCAGGACTCTAAACATTTTGTGGCAACAGTTTGAAAAGTGAACCGACATTTATGAGTTCGACGCAAAATGCCAAAACGAAACTAATAGTCCTTCGGGATTCAAATCCCTCTGGACTAAAAAAAAAAAAAAAAAAAAAAAAAAAAAGCGGAGCACAAATTTTGCGTGGCTAGCAATTAAGAGACTTAGAAAATAGCAGCAGCGATTTTTATAGACAAACGTTTCTTTAAAATCTAAGTGGATAAAAGCTACCCGCATTGCAGAATTATCTAAACAAGCATGAAACGAATTAATTTGGAAAAATGCAGTCCAGACAAATTTACTATGAACAGTTTAGAACGGAAAAGGGAGATGCTCAAATTAAAACGAGGAATTACAGGGTTATTACTAGTTTAAGATAATTTTGAGTTAGCGACAATCTTACATAGTCTTTTTTTAATCTTACATAGTCCCCTCTCCCTTCAAACAGAAAAAGGCTTGGCGATAGATAAGCCTTTATAGAAAGAAGCATTAGAGCTTAGAAAAACAAGCATTAGAGCTTGGAAAAAAAAATAATCAGAAAATTTTGACCTAAATAATTTTTTTAAATAAGAAAACTTTGTGTATAACAATAGACAATTTGTATATAGCACTAAATTTTTAACAATAAATGCGAGTTTTAGAGTTCTATTGAAATAATGAGTCCAATTTTAAAAGTTTTCAAGTTTGGTATTTCTTTGAAAATATTATACGGTCCTAAAATTTTTAGCAATAATCGTAAAAATTTACAGCTCTTGAAAATTTGCTTGAATACTATAATGTAATATTTGAAATCCTTGCTTTGAGAGTCATTTGTAAAAACTGCCGTGTTTAACATAAAATCAATTTTTTCAAACATATCCTTGAAATTCTATTAAAAATATTAATTTACTCATTATAAAACAATCACATCTTAAGCAATTTAAAATGGAATTTAGAACTTAATAAACATAGACAAGTAACCAAATAGTGCAATAACAAAATAAGCTTTGATATAAAATGGGCAGGTCCTTTACAGGTAAATCAGCTTAACTATTTGCTGATGTCTGTGGGGTGCTTAAATACAGTAAAAAAAAAAAAAAAAAAAAAAAAAAAACCTCAGCTAATCTTTGATATTAACACTTCTTGCAAACACAAACTGATGACTATAATACTAACTCTTTTAAACACTTTGAAGATTATTAGATTGTTTTCTTGAGATTATGGCAAAACATACTACGGCTGTCTGCCTAAGGGAAGGGAGCCTTCGTGGAAGACTTTCTAAGGAAAACTAGCTCGTATGCACATTACACATGGGGAAAACCACGAAATCGTACATGCAGCCAATCCGTTCACGGGATTCGAACCTCGGACCGAATTACCAGTGCTCAGCGACTTAACCGCTTGGTCGCTGATAGGCCTGGAGATTATTAGAAAGACTCCAATTTTTTGACACTGCTGGTTCACCGCATTTTTGAAGCACTTCTGAAATCGCAAATAAGCACATACTGTCTCTCCTAAACACGAGAGATACTTCATTAGATATGCAGAAAATAAAACTAATCGACATTGCACAGATTCAATCCTGCCGGCATATTGTAATGGGATGATATATGAATAGCTGCGATGGACTGACGATGGTTCTTTGCGTTGTAAAAACATGGAGAGTACAGCGTAGTTAGAAGGATAACACTTGAAGACAAACGTGGCCGTAATTTCCACACATAATTTTATTTCTTGATAACTAATTTTAGGACATGTATTCTTCTTTCACACATCACTAGTATAAGTGCGATATGCGTCTCACAATTCAATACAAGCAGCAAACTATGCATGACTAGCAGTTAGGCGAAATAGAAAAAAGGGGATGCGTAATAGTAGCAGTGATATTTATAGACAAAAATTTCTTTATTCTGAATGTATAAGGCCTATATCCATTTCAGAATTACTTAAGCAAGCATGAAACGAATTAATTCGGAAAGACGCAGTTCGGAAAAATTTATAAAAAATTTAGATTAGAAAGGGGAGATGTCCAAATTAAAACGAGGAATTATGGGCTAGTGCTAATTATGTTATAACAAGGAATACAATTAGAAGTTGGAATTATGAATTTTGAGTTTATGAAACTATTGAAGATAATTTTTGACGTAATTTTAAGGCATTTATCGATCCATTCTGCTTTAAGATAAGAAAAGAAAACGAAATCTTAGTATACTTGTACTCCCACAGCCTGAAAACATGGTATGCAATTAAAATTTATTTTTGTTCTAAATTATAGTATACATTTACAACTGTAATTAATAATAAGTATGTCTTATGTATATAAATGTCTAAGTTCAATTGATGTGGGTCTTAGCCTTTCCCAGGGTCTTTTATAAACACACTGAAGCAACTGACATCTATTCCTCAAAAGGAAGTTTGCCCTTATTAATACGAAGAATCTTATAGGAATTTACTCCTTCAACCAACACTGTTGATCTCATACAAGTCTGCAATGTCAGAAAAACATAATCAAGAGGTTTCGTGTCTAATTCATCAAAGACAATTTCAACACTTTCTACCAATTTGTCAACTTATATATGGGCCTGGCGAGTCCTGCATCACAATTTTCCGATCATACGGAGTAACTTTGTTTTTGATGTAGACAAAATCAAACACCAGCCAACTATGTTTCAGTTAAATGTTTGACTAGCGAATTTTTGAATTTACACATAATGACGCTTGTTTATAATTCTTTACTTATGCCTCACTAATCTTTACAGCCTTTTTAAATGTATGCCATATTTTCGGAAGGAAGGAGAGAATACGCATTATTCTTCATAAGTAAAAAAGTTTATAAAATTTTAGAAATCTAAGCTACATAGTACGTTTTGCTTTAAAATAAATAAACAGAGGTTTTTGAAAACTTGTTTCTAAATTAACGCGAAGTTTTTTTACCAGAAATTTTAGACAATGAATGATGAATCTTTAATGAATAAAAGAGAAAAGTCTCATTAACGCTCTTAAATTTCATTAACTTTTAGATAAAAAGGAACAAAAATCACGAGCAATTGTAGAATTCTTAGGGGAAGAGAAACAAATGAAGTAGAAGACAAGCAAATCACAGAATGTGATTAACGCATTTTGCTTTTTATTCTTTTCTCTTTCGCCAGCCATCAACAGAAAAGAAAAGCACATTACGCTTGCTGCACCATGGCGACATTATTGTTTCATTGGCGATTTTTTTTCATTTCTAAAAGTGTGCTTTCGGATATGTAGGAGAGATTGGAAGAAAAGAGAAATACGGTATCATACAAGCAATAATTAAATAATCAGTCTGAAACTTAAACACACTGCTCAAGAACACATTGAAAACTTACAATAAAAAATAAAATCTTAATTATAATAAAATTTTAGTCACTTTTTTAAAGTATTCACTCTACCCACAACCAGGCGACGTCGCAAGGATTGTGTTGCCCAAAATTCAGTGTGACTTAAGATTATACATATGACAACCTCGTCTCTTCCTCTGCTTTCAAAAATGTACTACCTCGTTTTATCTGCTGTAAAAGCATATAAGCATTACTTTCGTATTACGTCATATTTGCTTGAATGATTTAATTATTTTGTAGAATCTTCAATTAGTTTCGAATATATGTATTTAAATTTCTCTCATATCTTCTTCACAAGGTAAGTGTGCAAAAATATAAATTTAAAACAGTATAAGAAGTTAAAAAATAATTCCAGAACAACGCCACCAAGAAAGTTACTTAAAAGGAAGCTGAACTTTGCAGACTTTCATAAGAATTTCCGAGTAATATAATTTATTACTTCAGAAAATGATGCAATGAATCTTTCCTACACATACAGCGAACTGTTAAAGCTTCAGCAAAAATTCTGTAAATACATAAGCCTTAAACTTACACAAGGAAAATACACAAGGAAAACGTTTCGTAACAATACGCGCTGTAATTTCTTAACACTGTTAACATTTAATATTGTGAAATATGAATTATATGCATTTATTTTTAATTTTATAAAAATCCACATGATTTTTTATGTTACTTACTTAAATGTAGTCGGTAGCAATTAATGAATTTTCTCGTTGCAGTTGTGTTATAGGTTGTGTCACATAGGTACGTAGCATGAACAGGTACGTTTTAAAAGTATGAATTCAAATTAGCCGGCAAAATACGTAATAAATCTTGTTGTTTCTAGTTAAGAAGGATTCTACTACAGTTAACTTAAACTAAACTAGTGTAAATTGAGCGATATTTCTCTCTTTCCTTCTTGTAGGCCAAATGCATATTTATGGTTTGGTTTATTCAATTATGGCAAAGCACACTAGGGCTATTTGCCTAAGAGGAGGGATGCCTTCGTAGAGGGCTTTCTAAGGGAAACTGGCTCGTATACACGTTCTACATGGGGAAAACCACAAAAACGCCCATGCAGCCAGCCCGTTCGCGGGATTCGAACCTCGGACCGAACTACCAGTGCTCAGCGACTTCACCGCTCGGCCGCTGGTGGGCCCGCATATTTATGTAATGTAAGTGAAGAAATCATTTTGTCATTCACATTTTATTCCAACAAAAATTGCAAGGTTGCACAGCACAGTACTTTTTTTAAACTTCCAGAAACAAAATACACATTTTTTCAACGAAATTAAACGACAAAATCAATCTCTATATACGCAAGCATTAAAATTAAATACATGATGTTATTGCCAATTTAATGCAAATAACAGCAGACTGCAGTTATATTGCATCTTGGTAAGAAAATATTTTCGCTTATGAAGAGAACACTGACATAAATGTTACCATATCTAGTCTATTTTAGTAAAAGGAATACTTATTATTACTTTAGAAATGATTTATGGAGCAAACAAAGAATAGGTTGTAATTTTGCTTTTATTTTGTTCGTTAATAGTTAAACGAAGCATAATACTGATAATTATACGCTAGTCTACATGTCTTACACTTTAATCTAAATTAATTATTATTTAATTATTTTAATAGTCAGATTATTAGGATTTTCTAATGCAGGAAACGTGGAAATCCAATTCTGCCTCGTCGGCATTTGAACCAAAAATCTTTAGTTTGCAAGATGAACGTGCTAATCACTTACACCATGGTGCTATGCAATACATCTAAAATGTATGTCCTTATCTATTTGATATTATGTAAATCAATGAAAAATTAAAATATGTAAATAAATTAATAACAAGTTTAATTTTACGAGGCCAGGAAAGAAGCATACGCCACCCTGACAATTACAGTTTTACTGTACTTAAATTATGCTATATTAAGTTCAAACTATCGTCTATTAGAAAAACCGAACATGAAAAAGTAACTGCAGCAAACGAAGGGGGTGGAGAAAGGAATAACTTATTAAAACAAATTTAAAGTGATCCAGACAGACATGAAAGCAGAACAACTTAGTTTTACCGTTATTATACAATTTTGCTCAAAAATATCAAAAATAATTAAACATAATGAAATTTAATTAAATATTGACCATCTGTTACATAATTTAGAATCGAAAAAATTAAAAATCAAATATAATTCATCACAATAAAATTTACTTGAATACTGACTAATCCCTCGATGTTCCCGCATATATTTAATTTGCATTAATCTATTAAAATAATCACCTAACCAACGGTAAAAATTACGATTCTTCCATGAACAATTATTGAATTAATAGTTCGCGTTGTATGGTACTTTCACGAAAGAGACAAAAAAGGTCAGTGCAAAGTAAATATTTAATTACCATTTGTTAGATAAGTAACTGGAATTTTCATCGCAAGAGCAAAAAATTATCAAGAGTTCTATGAATAATTTCAGTTTTATCCCCTTTCTTTCTTATCAGCTTAAATTATACAACAAGCAAAATGACTCTTTAGACTTCGGCAAACAAGCAAACTCATCCCTCCCGATTAGGTTAATTCCAGATTCATTACCAGCTACTGCAAACTTCAGCAATTCCAAACAGCGAAATAGTTCTTTGACTGTCATCTTTTTTGAAACCTTATCTTAAGACTGTACTTTTTCATCACCTTGGTATGCGCATTGTTGTTCGATTTCAAAACACGGTTGCCATAGAAATGTTTCGAATTTGAATCCAATAATTATTTAACATCTTCTGAATCACTTTAACAAAACTAAGATTCTCATCAATTGTAACGATTTCTTCTACACACTCCCCATAGGATTTTGAAAATGACCTACTTTTCATAGGATTTTGAAAATAACCTAAGTCATTTGTGCACTTTGGCAAAACGTTCGTCCAAACAGTTCTAATGGAGTTAGAAGGTACTTGTGGCAAGAGACATACGTTTATAAGGTATTTCTCTCGCTTACTCAGCATGCCTTCGTGGTGTAATGGTTAGCACACTTTTCCTGTCTCCTGCTTCGAAATAACCTAATGTCTCTACAAGATTTTCAATTGCATCTTTAAAGTTATAATTTTTGTGAGCACAAATCATGAAAATTTCCCGTTGCCAATCCGTCCCACAGCCGAAAATAGCACTTGGGATGAACTACTAGTGTCTTGCAGCTTTAGCCACGCTACCACTGCTTCTTTGAATTGTGTATTAATTAATATTTAGCTTGAGTTTAAGAATTTGTTGAAAGTGGCCCGCATTTTTAGCAGAGGAAATTTTAGAAAATAGATAAACACTCAATTATACGTACGAAAATTACTGTATTTATTCGAAAAAAACACTGACTATTTTTGTTGTATTTACGCCCTAAAATTTACTAGCATCTTATAATTATTACTATATTTATATATAGTTGAATTATTACTATATTTAAATAGTATGTAGAACATTTACACTGTTTAAATACTAAAGAAACTACACGTTAAGTTCAGCAATTTCAGTTTCAGCCTATTGGCATGCATAAAAACAAATAGCTAATAAGGTATCAATAATATTTCCTAATTTTTTGTATGCCATAGTACGATATTGTATTTAATTAGATAGATGGTCTTTCATTTTAATCAGAAACAAGTAAATTTTAATCAGAACATGCTTTCATTAAATATTCACTTCCATGTATTATTTTTAAAAAATATATCCTACAATACATGGGAAGGTCTTGTTTCTGAATAAATAGAATATATGTTGGTGAACTAGATCGAAGAAACTGGAATTTACTGAAAGAGCTTAAAGTAAAAACTAAATTCATCATTTTCCCATGCCACTTTTAACAGACCAATTAAAAAAAAAGTAATATTTTGTAAGTAATATTTTTCTAATGTGGTGCACATCTCGCCTGCTATATTAACAAAACAAAACAAAACAAACAAACAAACAAAAAAATTCATTAGCTTGGGTAGGCAGTTCGAGAAATTCTGATAACGAATTTGAAAATATTAGAAATTTTTCCTTTCTATAAATGAGGGCTCATCACTGATTTAATCTATAATAAAATTACTGAAAATTAATTAATACGAGACATCATAATTCCATATAGTAACAACAGTGGTTTCCAAAAGTTAAGCAACAAATTGAAAAAGCGCGATAAATAGGGTAAAAATAGTTCGAAATTCTTCAAATTTGGATATGTTACAAATAAAAGCAAGCTACACCGAGAAGCGTTATGCAAAAAAGTGGCGCTACCATCGCTTTAGGTAAATACTTAAAATCATCAGTTTAGGAAGGAATCGCTATTCATTGAATGACAGTATACTAAACAGTTTCGAGATAGGCAAAATGTAAAAATGAGTTCGAAATAACATTTGCCAGGGAAACTGTACTACAGAGCCAGGGCTGATTAGAAGCAGATCAAAGGTAGTCTGACGTTAAATGCTGACCGTTCCGTGGTTCACCGGTTGTAAAACTAATTTCTGATTACTAACTCAGCCTATCGATGACCTAACGAAGGTAGTCCAAGAGTTATTACTTCTGCAGATGACAGGTATTTGAGATTTAGAGCACGGTTCTACAGAACTGTTCCCTCTCAGCTTAGATCCGGGTTTATTTCTGCTACAAGTAGGACAGTATCAGCCACGACAGTACCCAGAAGGCTGCACGAAAGACGTCTGCATGCTAAGCAATCGACATTGTGCGTTTCATTCACTTCGCGCCACCGAAGGGACCATTCAAATTGGGCATCAGTGTGTGTTTTTTGAAGTTTTAATTCACCTGGTTATGAAATTGACAGTAGAGCAACCTGTGGCTCTACTGTCAATTTCATAACCAGCCACCTGTGGCTCTACTGCCACCACAGTAGAGCCAGTGTTGTTTTATTAGTTGTCATATTTAATAGACATAAACCGAAAACTTTTCTTTCAATAATTTTATCAGCGCTGTATTCGTTCCAGCCTTAACGTTCGTTTTGTGATAAAAGTGCATTACCTAACACACTATTTATCAAAAAGTATTTGGACACCCATGCAAATGCGGATATCTGCGTTCCTGATATGCGTCAGGCCCTCCGTTATTAAATATCGTGTAGGAAACAGCACTAGTATTACTGCAGAGTTACCTGATTTCGAGAAAGATGTAATCTTTGCGTACCACAAAAATGGCCGATCCTTAAGGGGCATATCTAGTGAGTTGAATTACCCAAATTCAAAAGTGGCCTATGTGACTCAGAAATGAAATGTGAGCGATGATTACTAGAATATGCTTCTAATCGGCAGATCTCCGAAATTTGGAGATAGGCATCGACGGGTGTTGTCGAGAGAAATTCCGAAGAACCTTACCCAAGCGATGGCCCGCATACTTCAGGAGTTTAAACCGGCAACCAGGAGTGTTATTTCGGTGAATACCATCTGTAAGAAAGCACATCTGCTCTGTTTTCATAATCGTGCTGCTGCCCATAAGTCTTTGGTCAAAAAGTTCAACTGCGTTGATCGGTTGATGTGGTGCAAAGCACGCCGACAGTGGACCATTGATCAGAGGAAACGAGTTCTATGGAGCTAAGAATGAAGATTCAACCTCTATCTTTCGGATGGCAGGCTCTGGATCAGGCGTCTGCTTGGAGAACGCCTCCTGTTACAATGCATTGTGCTCACAGTAAAGTTCGGCGGAGGGGGAAATTATGATCTGGGGGTATTTTTCCTGGTATGGACTGAAACACGTGGTCCAAATTCATGGTAAACTGAACACAGACACTTACGGCACTATTCTGGATGACAGTGTGCTTTCTACATTGTGGCAGTTTTACGGGGTTGGAGCCATGCCATTTTCAGTACGACATCATCAACTGTCGTGCTGCGAGGTCCACCATGGATTGGTATGATGTCAATGAGGTTAACCGAATGGACTGACCTTCCCAAAGCCCATAACTGAACGCTATCGAGAACTTTTAGGATCAATTGGATAGCCTAATTACGGGACGCAACAATCGCCCAATAACGGTGAAGGAACTGACATGTCTTCTCCAAACCGGATGAAGAAAATTCCAATAGCCGTTACAAGGACTTGTGGAAAGTATTCCGTAGGGTTGAGGCTGTAATTGCCGCTCGTGGAGGCTCTATCAGCTACTGAATTTGAATAAATTTTGTTTTTCTTTTCTATCACAAGTGTCTAAATACTTATTGGTAGATAGCGTATTTTATCCTTGCAGTTTCATTCAGGTAAACATTTTGAAAACGTCTACATGAATCTTCGTGAATACATAATCATTTATTATAAAAAATTTGTCAGATGTTAGTGCATTTTGTGTTTGCCTTTCCTAGTAATTCACTTATAAGTTCCGAGTTTTATTGCTCGATTTTCTATAAATAAAACCCATCAGGTAATTACTTATTCATTATAATATGCAGTTAACCCTAGAAAGACAAACACGGGTTGTTTCCGTCCAGGTTTTTTTTTTTTGTTTTTTTTTTGTTGTTGTTTTGGTTTATTTCATAAAAATATATTATTCAATCTTTTTTAACAGTAAATGCAAATCCAGTTTTAAAAAATTAATGAGATATCATAATTTTTCTGAATTTTCGAACCGTTTGTAAATGACATAATTAGTGCTGAACACATAAAACCCATGCTTTCCTTTTTTATAGTTGAAAACATTATATATTATTTCTAAGGTTAGAGTGAAACGAACGTGAATACCAAGGAGGATCAAACAGGCAGCAGAAGACAAAAAGGAAGACGATAACGACTTGAGAATACTCTGTTAACAAGGAAATAAATTTCCTAAATATGTAATATTTAGTACCACTTGAAGTCAATAAGAATATTTATTTAACGTATCATATCTTTATTTTAGAATACGTCAAGGGGATCCCTAAAACGTTCTTTTGAAGAAAAAAAAAAAAAAAAAAGAGGAGAGAGAGAAGGAAAATTGTGCTGCAGGTCAAAAAATGCGAAAGTTGGATGCAAAAAAAGCCAAAAAGTTAAGTCAAATTTTTAAACAGATAAAGTCTCCTTAAACGCTTGTAGAATCCGACAATCGCTGTCAAATAAACTAGTGCATGCTGCTGGAGATTTTGATGAAAATATTGCTAAAGATGGCTGAGATACTGCGGATATGAAATCGGAGATATCACTGGAGTCTTTGATGAAGATGTTGATAGCGATGTTGGAAATGCTACTGCATGTGATGGTACAGATACTGAGCTCATTAACGATATTATAAATAGCAAGACTACACTTGACGAAGTTAAGGAACTAAATAGCTCTGAAAAAAATCTCGAGCATTAATGTCTGGTATTGACTTTCAGATGTCGTTGTGTGTAATCCGATTTTACCCGGCAATTCCAAGCAGAATATACCAACTACTCTAAGTACTATATGTAATTAACCAGCCTGATATTGAACTTCTGATATTCTACTAAGATAATGGAAAAGCGATTGTTTCTAAATCATTGGCAATGCAAATAATAAAACTGAGAGTCAGGTATTTCCAGAACAGTGAGGGGCCTCTTTTTTTTGCCAAGAAACAACCGTTCAATGAACAGATCTTGGTTGAAAGGAACATTGGAAAATGGTGAGGAAGTGACTTGTTCATAACTAATCTATTCGCTATTAAAATATATATATATATATATAAAACACCGTATTTTGTACATGATGTCTCCTTTTTTCCCGGTCAAATCATCATTCGAGTTTGGAACAGGAAACTGGATTTAACTAGTGGAAAATACCTGAAAATATGACAATGTATGAACTTTTCGAGAATCATCGGAAATGTTTTATACAATGGATAGAAAAGGAACGGAATTTTACAGACGTGAAAATGCAAGTGGCGATTGAGAAAAAGCAGACCGGCACGACATTACAAAACGAACCATTGGATTATGTCGATGCGATACAGTATTCTTGCGATACAGAACCTGGCTTTGCGAAGATACAGAGAATCACTTTGGTTAGATTATGCATCCAACGCAGGAAATTTTCTTGAGGAACCTGTAACCCAGGTTCGAATTCGTCGCGCATGGATGTTCATAAATGTAAAGTTTCTTTGCGGCATGGGGGAAATTTAAATATATGGCAAGCCGAAAGTTCTCTCGTGTGGCTTGGTGATAGAGAAAGAGGAGTGGGAAACCCACGGGGTGCTCTCCCTCAAAATTGGGATGAAACCAGGTAAAATCATACTGTCATTTATGGCGCCCAAGGCTCTTGCAAACGACTGGTATGATCTGGTACTCCTTGCCACGATAATTTCGTGGGCTTGTTCTGATGAGGTCTGAGAAGTGGGATTAGTTACAGGAACAACTGATAACTTATTTTTTAATTGTGCCATTTCTCTTATAATAATTAGCATACATGTGTATATTTAATTTAGAATCTTGTATTCTGTAATTATTCGCATAGTGGTTTTATCTAGTTAGCATAATTTGATTGATTTGTTTCGTTTGGATATCAATATTTTACAATTGACACTTTTGTATTAATTTTGACATATGTATATAGTAGTGAGTATTAAAAAAATTTATGCCCATGAAACCAAATTAAAAAGAGAGATAAAAATAATTTTAATTACTTTAAAAGGGATACAATTTAAATTCTTGCCACGGGCGACATTTTATATAGATACGCCAATGATTATATTTCAATAAGAAACCAATAAAGAAATCATCAATACAGAAATCTTCAGACAGTCAGTCTTAAAATTCTATACCTCTATACTTTAGTTCGTGACCATTTCAATAAATTAATATACTTTTTATTAACGATATAAGCAGTGTACAATTTTATTTCAATTCCAAATATTAACCATTTCAATCTTAAATGCCAAAATGAATACTTTAATTTTTAGCAAGCTTCATGAATATTTTCCTGATCTAAAGTGCCATGAGCCTTGGAGTTTCTCACAATACATCTTTAAGAATATATTGTTGCGTGCGTACGGGTTCGTTATGAAATGAATGCACAAGTCCGATAAAAAAAATGAACAAAAATTTATTATTATCACAACAAAAATGCTTAAATTTTCTCAAATTATCACGCAGTATTACAATATCTCACAGTAGTTTTCTTTTAACCACTCAAATGTCCAATAGAACGTAATTCAAAACAGCTAAAGAACGCTAATCCGCGAATTCGCTACAATCAACAACAGTAGTTTTCTAAACAACAGCAAACTGAGATGTTTTCCTCCTTTTATAAGATTTTAAAATCACGCGCTAGAATTTTCCAGTACTTTCTCGAAATCAAAAAGAGATATTTATTTATTTAATGCACGCGCTCTTGTATTTTCAATTTTCCGGCTTAGCTTTCTTTTAATATTCGTCACGCGCTGCACTGCACGAGAAATAAAACCATTTAATTTATAATTGAACTAACATTAGCTTTTTAAATACCAAATTCGTAACACTGCCCCCTTCCCAAGGACTGCACGTCCCGGGCAGTACAATCCCTGGACAGGAAGCTAAACTTACAACTGTGTCATAAATGCATTAATAAGCATTACATTACAATAATAAACAACATGAACAATAAATGCAATACATAAAACAAATCAAATGCTATCAAATACAAATCAAATACACATTTAAAAACAAAATGGACCATGGTCTTATACTATTTACAATTATTTACATTATGTACTATGGCCATAGTAATGAGCTAACCTGTCGTAATGAACGACTTTAGGTTTAGAGTTCGAAGACTTACGAATCCGAACCATGACGTCATTCAGTCTGTTCAGCACTGTATACGGATCATCCCAAGGTGACTGTAATTTAGGACTCAGTCCTTTTCGTTGAATCGGGTTCCACAACCACACCTTGTCTCCTTTGTTGGATCTATGTCTAGTAGCTCTTGTGTCGCATCTGGTCTTCATTTTCTCCGTCGCCAAGTTGACTCGCTTTCGTGCAGAACGATGCATCCTCTCAAACCGGGCCTGGGCATCTTGGATGTGTTCCTCAGGCGATGAAGGCGCATCCGTAGGGCGACTAAACAGGCGGTCACAAGGCAGACGAAGGTCTTGACCGAAGAGCTTCTGAGATGGAGAATAGCTGGTAGTCTTGCGTTTCTTTTCGACCCTAGCATGATTTCGGCGGCTTCCCGAGCTGGGTCTTTCGGACAAGGCGTCGGCATTTCCAAGTGAGGATCTCTTCTGAGGATGGATAGTCATGTCACCAGATGCTGAAAGCAGTTTGTTGTTTCTGAAGTCTAAGGAAAAATTGTATTTCCTTAAAAAGTCCAATCCGAGTATGCATGGATCTGTGATATCCGCCACATAAGCCGTGTGATGGTAGGCGGCACTTCCAAACGTGATGTTTACGTTTAACTTCCCAGTTATGTCGATCTTATCACCAGACGCAGTCTGAAGGGTAACACAGGATGGCGTCCAAATAAGTTTATCTTTAAACTGTTCAGCTAAATCTTTCCTAATGATGGTAACATTAGCTCCTGTGTCAATGATCATATCGCAAGGAACTCCATCGATATTCCCATTAATGGACAGTCCGTTACTGTTGCCACTCACTGTATAAATTTTAAGCGCTTTAAAACAAGGTTTTTCGTTATCTGGCAACCTCCGTTCCTCGATATGGTCACTAATTTGTTTACTGCGTCGTTGCTGGGAAATGATCTTATTTTCCGTACCTCGAGATGTTCTGCAATTTCTTCGTATGTGGCCTTCAATTCCGCAGTTCCAGCATTTTAGAATTAGTTTCTTTTCGCTTCTGTTCCGTCTCAAGCCACTGACTTGTGTGGTAAAATCATCTGCTTTATATTCCGTACCCTGGGGTGTTCTGCAATTCCGTCTTAGGTGACCTTCACTACCACATCTCCAACACCTTAGAGCCACTTTCTTCTCGCTCCTACTCCGTATCAAAGCGTCGACTTGTCTGGCTAAATCATCTAAACGAGCCATCAGTTGATCCACTGGCTCATGGACTGGCACAGCTCTAACTGGGTAGCGATCTCGACGAGTGGCTTGCTGGGCTGCCTCAAATTTCATGGCGTACACTAGAGCACTTTTTAAATCTTTTACATCCGTCATTCGTAGACCTTTCTGTATTTCAGTATCTCGGATGCCGTCGATAAAGTATTGCAAGGACAGGATTTCCCTTGTTTCTGTCGGGCATTCCGAAAAGGCGAGATGGGACAGCCTTTCAACATCCGCGACGAGCTCCTGAAGTGTTTCGGTAGGCTTCTGTTGACGAGATTTTAATTGGAGCCTGCTGTAGTCTTTTAAACACTTCTCCCCAAAGCGCAACTCCAAGGCGCTGGACAGAGCTTCGAAATCTAACCTTTTGTTTTCGGGAAGAGTCTGAAGGATATCCGCTGCGTCTGCTCTCAGAGAAGCGGCGAGATGGCAGGCCTTAGTTTGGGAATCCCATCCATTCGCATCCGAAACGATAGAAAATTGTGTTTTATACACTTGCCAGGAGGTCTTCCCATCATATGTGGATAGCTTCAGAGGTGGACGAGCAGGCATTGGTAAGAATTTAAAATCATCACTCCTGCTCCCTGCCGACGCTACGAATTTCTTTAAAGTATCCATTTCTTTGACAACTGCAGAAACTCTCTCATCAATTTGTTGTTCGATTTGGTGTTGGACGGCACAAACTCTTCCTTCAATTCGTTCCCCCACAGCAGAAACTCTCCCTTCTATATGTTCTTTTACAGAAGAAACTCTTTTTTCTATTTCTTCTTTCACCGAAGAAACTCTTTCTTCAATATGAGCTTTTACGGAAGAAACTTTTTCTTCAATATGTCCAACTTTATTTTCAACTGCGTCAATTCTGCCTTCCATAGCTTCAAATTTATTTTCTATTATGCAAGTAATTTCTCTTTTCATTTCTTCTTGACCAGCTTGAACGGCTTTCATTTCGTCCTTAACGGATTCCTGGCCCAATTTCATTTCTTCCTTAACGGATATTTGACCAGTATCCATTTTCTCTTTAATTTCTTCTTTAAAAGATGTTTGGCCAGCTTCCATCTTTTCTTGTACAGCTTTTATATCTTCCTTAACGGAGTTGACGGCTCCTTCCATCTTTTCTTGGAAAGCAGCAAATGCAGTCATCATTTGCCTGAATTGTTCTTCTATCGCTCTTGTTATTGGCATTCAAATCCCACTTCTGACACCAAAAATTGTTGCGTGCGTACGGGTTCGTTATGAAATGAATGCACAAGTCCGATAAAAAAAAATGAACAAAAATTTATTATTATCACAACAAAAATGCTTAAATTTTCTCAAATTATCACGCAGTATACAATATGTCACGGTAGTTTTCTTTTAACTACTCAAATGTCCAATAGAACGTAATTCAAAACAGCTAAAGAACGCTAATCCGCGAATTCGCTACACTCAACAACAGTAGTTTTCTAAACAACAACAAACTAAGCAACTACTACAAACTGAGATGTTTTCCTCCTTTTATAAGATTTTAAAATCACGCGCTAGAATTTTCCAGTACTTTCTCGAAATCAAAAAGAGATATTTATTTATTTAATGCACGCGCTCTTGTATTTTCAATTTTCCGGCTTAGCTTTCTTTTAATATTCGTCACGCGCTGCACTGCGCGAGAAATAAAACCATTTAATTTATAATTGAACTAACATTAGCTTTTTAAATACCAAATTCGTAACAATATTTTAATGTTCATCCAAGACCGCCTAAACAAAATAATGGGCTCCAATACTTGAATATTTTAAAGTCTTACTTAAATTAGTTTTCTTAAGGATGACAATAAAAATGGAGCAAATAAGGGCCCTTTTCTCTTTACAGCCCAGGAATACCATGATAGTACCCAATGATTTAGTGCAAGATTTGTTAATGGTTGTTTGCACGTGAAGTCGACAAGGGAAAATACATAGACTCAAATGAACACATTTCTCGCCAATTCTCATTTGGCGACATTAGAGGAGGAACACGAAGAAAGGAAACAACCATTCATTACAGCAACCCTTCAAAACCTTGCATCTCTCCCAAGCTTGGACATCCCCACTTGTAGCCAGCGGCAGAGTTCTATGCGTTAAGCCATCAAGGGGCGGGAAGAAGGGGATTGTGAGGATGCTCCTATTGATTTTCATTAGGCTTAATGCATCGGAGGCGGCTCTGTCCATTTCCCGGTTAATGAATTTGACCACAAATGAATGGCAGCGTTGTCACTGTCCCATCCTCTGTCCTCAAACCCCCATGCTTTAAACATGAGATACCATGCATTCTCCAAAACACAAGCAGCCCTTACATTATTTAGCGGTTACTCGAAACCACAAATCAAATGTCGACTTGGGAGACGTACATACACCATGTTGTAAACGTTGAATTTGTGATAGCGATTAATAAATTTTAGAAGACTGACAGAAGGGATAAAGCTGCCAAGAAAGCTATAAACGGCAGTACGTTCAACTCCTTTTATTTCATTTGTATATCTTAAACCTAGATATTATTTTATATTCATGTTTACTATTTTATCTGATGTAGAATATTCCAATTAAAAACATAACTAAGATTTTCAGAGTTGTTACTACTAGCAAAAATTGTTTGACTTTTAATATCGATTAAGCGATTATGAAATTTTTATTATCATTATACAACATTCATCCACAAAAAAAAATCATAATAATCCTGCTATCATCCCATATTTTCTTTTTTTATTAGTTTAAAAAAAAGGCCGAATTTCCCTAGGATTCATTTTCACTTTATTTTCTTTTTTATCAATAAAATTCGTGTTCAGTCCTTGAAAATCATAAACGTATTTTAATGTGTTTCAGGAGTTTATAACATTCCTCCTTGGCATAATTCTATACATAGATATTCAGCTACGAAAGCTCTGAAATTTTTCAATATGAAATGTGTGAAAATAGGATTTAATAAATCCGCTATTTCCAATTAATTAGGGCAGAGATTTCTTTGCACCGAAGAGGAAAAAGCAAATCTCACAAAGCAAATTGTGAAATTCCGTGGTAAGTACTTAATAATATATATATGTAACGAAAAAGACGTAGCAATGTTAATGGCGTAGAATGTAGATTAATAATGAAGAGGAAACTTGGCAATTGAATAAGATTAAGTATTCAACTTTATTTCAATTAACATTTGCTGCCACAATTGATTTTTGATATTGCTGCGATAAAAAGAGTGCGAGACAAGTAGCATCCTAGCAGCAACAGATGTAGAAGTTAAAGTGCGCAATTATCCAGGATGGAGGGTCATCAAGAAAAGGCCGGATCTGCCGGCTTTGAAGGGCACGCCTTTGTCAATGAACAGAGTGGCTCGCAGACTTCCTCACCTAATTTAGCTCAGCAGGAAGAGTCCAGAAATCTAACTAAACGCTGGCAGATGGTGCTCAGTTTTTGTAATGATCGAGTTAAGGATTTTTGCAAAATAAACGTTCACAGTGCACTTCTGAGGCGAAATGAATTTACCATCAACGTAATAATACACACATGATAACTTTTATTAAATATGGGAAAGTAAAAATTCTTCATGTAGAAAGAAATTATGAAGTACATTTTGGATTGGCTTCAAAAGAATGAATTGCTCCTATTTTCCAATTCAGTTAAGCAAGTTTATAGTTAAACTAGGTTAGTTAATTATACAAAACGTTCGTGGTCAATCAGCTTTGAAAGGAGTGCTTGAAGAATGTCTTTGTGAAGGATTCTCTAAGCGAATATGCCTGTTATTCAAGCACACATAAGAAAAATGAGAAACCCACTTAATTAGCTATTACATGCGTGAACTAGAACTTCTAATGTCCTGAGGTTTAATTTGAGTACAATCCCTAAATAAGATCTCCAATTCTAAAATGTATTATCTTGGTGAATTTTTGTCGCAGGGTAGTGGCATTTTTATTTTAATAATGAGTAACAAAAAGTTAGATTTCTCAATTTTTACAAAACTGTTTCTTTCTTAAAAAAAAATACTTGTGGCCTTTAAAACATTTTTGAAAATTGGAAATATACATTTACGAAAAACGGTTTCGAAAATATGGGCAGGTAAAGATTTTGCCGACATTAGTATATCAGTATGCTATGATAACACTCTTACTACAAGCTAATCCTAAATAAACACCTTTAAGATAACCCAAATAACCAAGCGAAAACGCAGACAGTTATTTAAATTTATCAAGACTCTATTCACTCATAGCAGAGAAAAGTATCTAATTTTTTTTTTTTTTTTTTTTTTTTTTCCCTCAAGAAAAAATGCAAAGTTTCCGAGTTCTCATTTCAAGCGAAATTTTCCAATAAATATCCAGCAAGACTTTATTTTAATATTTTCTTTTGCAAATGAGAAAATAATACTGAAAATGAATTTTTATACTATGAGTACGTCTCTGATTTTTACAGTATATGCTAAAAATAACCACATATGAAGAAAACACAGACCAAGAAACAAAAATATGTGTATTCGGAAGCCTGATTATAAAAATACTTGAATATTTTCTCTTTAATAATATATTACTAATGTATGTAATAGAAGCTGAATAAACAGAGTTATTATAGAGTATGATTTAGAAAGAAGGTGTTATATTATAAACGTAATGATTATAAAATCTTTTAAAATAAAAATATTAGTTTAGAAGTTCTAATTAATTTGAAATCGAAAGAAATAGAAAGCGGCTTCCATGAAAAACTGCTGAAATTATTAGCGGCATTAAAACCTCCTAGAATAGCTGTAAAATGTTAAAGCAGAGAGATTTCAAATTGTTAATCACGTAAAAAGTTCTGAAATTTTGTTTGAAAACTTGTGGTTGTGGCGGGGGAAGGAAATAATGGTTAAATAAAGCAGGAGCTTGAAACTGAAAAATAAAATAAATAGAAGTTATATATCGCTTTATAAATTTCTTTAAAACTAAGTTATTAAGAAAAAGTATTTTTCACGTTGCTTTTGAAAAACTAAATCTATAAAATACAGAAAGAAATTTTGTCTTTGGAAGTCGTCCAAAATAATTCTTTTTCTAAGGTTGACAAATACAAATTCCATTTAATACAAGAAAACTGTCCTTTCAAATTTATTTAAATTTATCTACAACAGAAAGCTTACGAATACCGAAATTTAGTGGTTTTGCAGTTCGGCTCAAGAATTTAATGTTTTCGAAACAGCCGCCAAAAGCGTTAATAAACAATTTATTATCACAAAAAGGATTACGTGAATCTAAACAGAGTAAGTTAATCATAGGCTGTTTCAAAAGCTTCCAATTTTTTTAATATGGAAAACGTTAAAGTTTATATTACATGTTCATTCCCTTTGAAAGAACCGTGGAATGGATCCTTCCTTTTCTAGGTCAGAGATATCTGGATGAGACCTCAACGGAGAGACTAAATGACGTCATCACTGAAGCAACCAATAGCCTTTCCGTAAGTTTTCAACTGACAGACCGCTGATAGTAGCAGATGATCGCCCGAAAACAACTGATGTACTGTTTTTTATATTATTTCTTTTTGCTCTTTAAAATAATAATAATAAAAAAAAACTTTGTTGGATTATTAACAGCAGAGAACAAAACAGGACTGTATTAGCTCACAATCTGTTTATGTGTAAGGAAGTGTTGATAAATTTAGAACATATAGTTTAAGAAAAGCAACCACATACAATAACTTCCAATGGCCCATGAGAAACAACAACAACAAATTCTGAAAGCGAATGTTAACTCTATTTTTGTTTCCTGGTATGAAATATTATAAGTAAGCATAAACACTGCATGAATTAAGAACTAGAGCTTAATTAACACTGAAGAGAATTAAGCTGATCAGTAAACTTAAACATATCTATCAACAAATATAACAGAAAAATTTTGAAAAATGAGAAACGCAATCTGAAAACTTTAGACGACAGTGCAAATGGAGAAGGCGGGGAAGTCTACCATTTAAAATTTAAATTTGATCTTGGTTTTTCAGATACAAATTCGATTTTAACGCCCTTGAAACGTTTTTAACTACGGCAGATTTAGAGATTTAAGAATTAATTTCTCAGAAATTCAAGGTAAAGAACATAAAATAATATACTAAAAACGAATGGTTCAAAATAGCAATGCGAAACGGCGGGGAAGGGGAATTTCTAAAATATCATTTCATCTTAAACAAAAGGCACATGGAGACCTTCCCTTTTACTTCATTGAGAAAAGATTTAATTATTCAAGATAAAACCGCTTATTTTTTCCTTGTATCGCTTTGCACAACGTTTATAATAAATATTTTCATAAAGCGAAGGGGACACCAAGGGAATTTAACCTTGGTGTAATTCCCTTGGTGTTACGGTTCCTTTACGGGACCGTAAAATTTGAAGGGGACATCCAAATTTTACGGCAACGATCTAGTTTAAAACTAGAATGAAAACTTTGGAAGTCCTCCGTTTGGAATTCGATACAGAATACTACTGTCTTGTTATGCAGAAGCCAATCACAAAGTAGAAATTCAGAACTACTAAAAGTTTGGGGGAGTTCTTCCAAGTTATGAGAGTTAACAGAGTAATTATTTTATAAAGATAATTCAATTCTTTCCTGTCATTCGGCATTTTTATTTATTAAAACTCCTGACTAAAAGATACTACCAAATTTTTTATTAAAAATAATAGCAAAAAGAGGGGGCCTTACTTTCGAATAAATATAATACACAAAAACAGAGATTAAAAATATATTTTTCAAAATTGTAAAAGCAGATAGACGGGAACAAAATAAGCAGAATTTGTAATAGAATATGTGTGTAGAAAATAGCGTGTTGAGGTAATACAGGGCGCTGTTGAACGGTAGATAAAACATTCTACTGGTGTAAATCCTCATCCTCCTGCGAATTCCGAGCATCGCTACATGAATACGCATATACATTTCATCTACGGAGCCCTGACTAAAACGGAGCAGCTAATCAAAGGCCATATGAAGAACATATTTCTCAGTACCTCCTTTGAGCAGCTCCTTCACTTTCGTCCGCGCACCAGCGGCTGAGCGGTGAAGTCGCTGACACTGGTAGTTCCAACCTGGGTTCGATTCCATGGCGAACGGGCTGGCTGCATGGGTGTTTTCGTGGTTTTCCTCATATGTAACGTATATACAAGCCAGTTTCCCTTAGAAAGTCCTCTACGAAGGCATCCCTTCCCCTTAGGCAGGTAGCCGTAGTGTTCTTCGGCGTAATCTCAATAAACCAAACCACTTTCGTCCGCAGGCTCGTACATGAAATCGTATATAAATTGTATGTCGGCGAGCTCCACGTTCATGTAGCGGTACATACCGCTCCAAATTCGACAAATAATAATGATTGACGCCAGAAGAACGCTTTTCCCTACACGTTCAACAGTACTACGTCAATTCATCATCTTTGCACACCTATCTATCTGTATTCTATTATTAAATCTACTTATTTCACTTCCTTCTAAATTTTCCAGATATTTTTTAAACAGCCTGTACAGGATACAAAAATAATTTTTGTAATACAATGCATGGGGAATGTGAAATGTAAACGCGGAAACACAGTAAGCACAAAGAATATGGAGAACGAAAAGTTCTTTAAAAAGAATTGTTCAAATGAATGACCACAGTTGCAATACATGCAATATAACGACGACAAAGCACTTGGTATACCCGGCATTCCACGTACTTCTACATTAGCGATGAAAATTCTAGTGACAAATTCTTCAGAATAGTCAATCTGCATCTCTTAAAGAAGATCTATGATGTATGTATTGCAGTTGCTGATCGTTCATTAGGAAAACTCTTGCAAATATCGATGTCTCTTTTCGTATCCCTGATTAAAATATCTTTTCACGTTCTTCGTGGAGTTTTCGCATTTACATTTCACCACACAATGCACTACTATCAGGTTGGATCCATCGTAGTCTTTCAGATCTATCGAAATTCTTTCGAAACAAATAAGATTTGCGAAAGAAATAATAGAACTCCTGATAAGAAATCATAAGGTAATCAAAGGCAAGTTTCAGATTAAGACTATGCTAAAGCAGCCACGTGGATACGTTTACTTAGCAAAGGATGCACCGAAATATTAAGATTTTTAGAAAATCGTTTTAAGGATAATTTCAAAAGTAACATTGGCTGTACTAAAATCAGTTTTTAGGAAGTGCATAGAACTACGAAGATCTGCTAGCTGTATTTTTCATTTTATCAGAACTGAAAGCAACTAAATTCCTTGTACACGTCAAGTTCTCCCGCCATTTGCACTTGGTAAAGAAGAACTTAACGCACATAAAAGCTCAAGCCATCTTATACTTTGGTCAGTATCACGACAAATTTTCAATGGCATTCAGCTCTCGATCGGCAAGATGATTATAAGTGTAAGCGGATATATGAACACCAGATGTTAGTAAATATTGAATTTTAATTGAAATTATTTTTATTCTATTCTGTAGGTAAAGACACAGCAATTTCTTAAACTTGTTTTGTTATACAAATACAAATCAATTTACTTTGGAAGACTTCAACGATAGATTCCTTTTTGTCAGGCATCAGGGGTGGCGCTAGAAGCAATGCAACTGGTGCGGTCGTATCGGATGGGGCCAGAAATTAAGGTGGCAAAAGCTTAGAATATAGAGACGCCCCGAACAGCAAAATTTTGACATGGCAAAAAATTTTAGAATTTAGGACCCCCAGAGATTGCACCAGGAGGCAAAATCACTAGAGCTTGCTCTGTCAGGCATAGAGTCCACGCATAGTTTCGAGCATTAATTATTTAGTCCAGATCATTATTTATTTGATTCAACTATAGTTTTTAGACTCATTTAAAATTTCTTGCTCTAGAACTCCACGTATGAGAATTTTTTAAGCAATATTAACAGTAAATTGTTTTGATGCAGTTTCTTTCTTTATCTATTAATCAAAATATTAAAAAAAAAAAAAAAAACATGATTTTTGCAAATAAGAGAGACAGTGCTAAATATAAATTTTGAAACTAGAAAGATCTTTTTATAATATATGAAATCTAACAAATCAGAGATCGTGACATTTGAATGACGTCTAACAAATCAGAGATTTTACTGTTTCAAGTCTTACCTGTTGAGTGGAGTGTTGTCCAGGATGCACATGCTGTGACTGTGTCATTTGCAATCGCATTTCAGCATTATTATGGAACTGCCTACCAGATGGACGCTGATGTATTTGTTGATTATTGTTAACTGGATTCTGATGTCTAATAGTACGACTTTCAGAGTAATGCGTTAAAGGCCTGGTTGTGTTATACACAGGAGGTTTTTGTTGATCAATGGTGTGGCAAGAAGATTCCATTTGCAATCTTTGTTGTTTAACGTGATCCGATTCAGACATAGCAACAGAAGTTCTGGCACGCATTTCCGCTTCAAATATGTTTGGACTCATTGGCTCACAGTTTGTTGAGAAGGCAGTCATAGTTTCAGATCCGGGAAAATTACTCATTCGACGATCAAAAGAGTTGAAAATATTTGTTGCAGTATTAGGTGCTTTAGGACTGCTGCTGGTCATTCCCGTGTTCGATCCGTTGAGATAGTTCGCTGAGCGAAGTGAATTTATATGAGCATTGTACGTATCTTGGTTAAAGGGCGATGGCCGATTGGAGAGAGTGGAAGCACCCAATTGTTGCTGTTGCTGTTGTTGCTTCTGCTGAAACAGAAACAGAGATCTGCAATTATCAGACAAATATTTTTACAATTAGATTCATTGATAGTCAAACAACTACTATAAATCGTTAGCATCTAAGGAATCAAAAACTAAAACTTTTAAGCCACTATGCTTTTAAAATGGAAAAGGTATGCTTTAAAATGGGACTTTTCTCATCGTTACTAATAAACTATCAGAATTCAGAAATAATCTCTAGTTATGTAGAAAAAAAAATAACTATTTTGTTTATATTATATTTCAGAACCAATGTGACTGCTCGAAATTTTTACGCTATGAATGGAAAATAATGATAAAATATTAAATTCTGAGAAACATTTTTTGTTCACATGCAGCGCTGAAAGCTGTGTGGTTTATTTATGCTCTCAATGAATTATTTCATTTTTTTTAAGGTTAGTTTATCATTAATCTTAATACTTACACAGCATCAATTCCAACACAGATAAATAGAATATCGAATGAAAGTTCTTTGAAAGAATGTGTCAGAAATGATTATAATTTGACCGATACTAGGTAATATATTTTGAAGGAATTCTTGCTTTCTAGACCACATTAAAAGTCGTTTGTAATTCAAAAATATCACAATACCTGTATCCCAGGATAATATATTTCAAGATATATTACAGTTATATGAAACTGCAAGTAACATCGAAAGTTGCATTCAGTGAGATACTTATGTTACATATAAAAACTGTGAAGTTTAATTGAAAAATTTTGAACTTTAGTACATTGTTACATTAAACAACATAATAATGAAGTTCTCAGCATGCTGTATATTACATTTGCAGTGTATTTTTTCTCTTTCCCGCATGCATGAAAATTAAAGAGTTTAACGTTTCACCCTAGTTTTCAAAGACGATACAATAATGAAAAAAAAAAAAAAAAAAAAAAAAAAAAAACTGAAATTTTTCAGATTTTAAATTACGTCCAAAGGGGCGTTTTTTTAACGTTTTGAGTGTTACCTTTATTTATTAAATATCATGTTCTTTGCACTTAAACCATAAAATTCAGTTCAAGAGCAATATCGCAAAATAATGTTAAAGTAAGCATATCTTTAGAATTTCCGATATACACAGTCTCGCGAGCTGGAGATAAAAGTATTTTTTTTCTATATAACGTTGCCATTTCTCGCTTTTAAAGCATTGAGTTTGTAAATCAAAAATTCGTTAAAGTTTTACAAAATATAAAATCTATAATAAAACAAATTCCAAATTTGGGATTTCAGATGCCCATATTCGCAGTAGGATTTCGTCATTCAAAATTCGATGGCTCTATGTACCATTGTTTTATCACAATGCGAGAAATAGACAATCATTTATGCAGATTTTTCATTATTTAATTTCTTCAAATATAATGCAGGACTCTAACATTTTGTGGCAACAGTTTGAAAAGTGAACCGACGTTTATGAGTCCGACGCAAAATGCCAAAACGAAAGCAATAGTCCTTCGGGACTAAAATCCCTTTGGATTAAAAAAAAAAAAAAAAAAAAAAAAAAAAAAAAAAAAAAAAAACCCACTTTTAACTTGCATGCATGAATGATAAAACTTACACTCTTCCGTCGAAATACTCCAATCGATTTTAATCAATGTTTATTGTATTAAGCAAAAAACGTGAAGAACAACATAATCTTTTTCATATCATTTCCTTCTGATGATTCCATAAAAGAAATTCACAGTCTTAAATCTGACAGTCACGACGACCACACGACTTGACCTCTGTCTAGTCAAGCAAGCTAGATATTCCGAAGCTAATCAATCACGTACAGGAGAATGAAATGTGATTCTGCACGATCGTCCATATTGCAAGTAATAAAGATAAGAGTACGTCATTGAGGAAATCAGTTTGTTCATCTTGGAGAAAAACCGACCGTGAATGTCGGGAAAGTTAGCAGCAAATGTAGTTCAACAATACAAGACTGTCTACTATGGCAGCTCAAGAACTTACAGATTAACCAGCTTCTCGTAGCGTATTGCATGGGACTGGAGTGTAACTATACATGGCTATAGAAACTGTTGAAGATCCCGTCACGTGTGAAACATACTTTTCATAAAACATTAAAATTTATATTGCAGTATTAGCTATACTTAAACATTCATGTGTCGTTGAAAATGATTTGGATGCAAAATTTGAAAAGTTCTGCAGTAAAACGGGAATAGCTATTCTACCCGCAATATCTTTCTGCATAGACTTCTACTCGCATTAAACTTCCTATCTAACGTGGACGTGTCCTCCTTCTTCTAATATGCTTCAACCTATACCTGTCTACAAAATCTCTAATACAGTTCGGATACGAATGCCATGAGGTTTTTCTGAGGTACCAAAGCACATTCACATTAGTTCAAGTCCAGGGAGTATGATGGATGATACAGCATTTTCAGTCTCGTCGAGCAAATAAACCCGCCACAGTATGAGCTACAGCACCTCACCACTGTCTTTCAAAAAGATGGGAAGAATTGGGTAGAAGTGTCACAGTTCCTTTTGCGACACTTATCACAGGTTAAGTTCTAGAAATGAACAACCAGTAATTACTCCATACTGATAGTCCTTGTTGGAGATACGGTACGCTTTGAGATAATGTCGTTATATGAAAATCACAATTTTTGCACAGTGTTTGAGGATCAATTCCTAGCGTTTGGTGAGGGGATTGGAGGCTAGCAGTATGCCTGTCGAGGGCGTCCCACACATCCCAAAGCCTTTGAGATTGAGACAGCATATTAGCCTTTCCGTTTGGATATAGTTTCTTTCCAAGATACTGGTGCACGAGGCGAGCAGTGTGAAGGTGGGCATTATCTGCTTGAAAAATGAAGGCATTGCCAAGTGCAGGCGTATACGGAAGAAAAATAGGATCCACTATGTCGTCTCTGTACCTCTGAGCATTGAGAGGTCCACGTGATATTACGTATAGGCACTCAACCTAAAGATATTCTTTCCCATACAAGAATACTACCTTTTGCATAGGTATCCCTTTCCCAATGCTAGATGGAACATATCGAGGGTTTTTTTTTTTTTTTCTTTCATGCGTAACTACGTCACGAACCACGCTGTGAAACAAAGCGGGACTGATCAGTGAATAGACAGACCTTTACCGATTTGTCAGTCCAGTTTACATGACTATGTGCCTAATTTAAACGCTCCCTCCAGTGGCGGAAGGTAAGCGCGGACGCACTGTATCGGTTGCCTAACAGAACTCTTTCATGCAGCATTCTGCGCATTATCGCGGCTGATATTATCCTTCCTGAAGCAGAAACAACCGCGGATATAAGCTGAGATGGAGTTGCAGTCTTTTTGCGACGGGCACTAAGTGGAAAATACCGATGATCTGCAGAAATGGTAACTCTTCACTTACCTTCGGTAGGTCTTCGAGAAGCTGAAAAAGTAGTTAGAAATTGATTCTACTACCGGTTTACTATGAAACGATAGACATTTAGCCATACTGCAATGTCAGACTGACGTTGTTTCTAAATAGCCTATGGCTCTATAATGGATGGAATCCTTTGATTGCCACTCTTTTATATAATGGTACTCGGTGTAGCTTACTTTTATTATAAAATAGCATAATATATAGGATATATTTGGATAAGGTAATCAACTGATGTGCCACAAAGCAGATAGACCTACTTTATCATGACATGCTTTGGTTTAGTATAATCAGCCCATAAATCGTGAAGACAAGCTATCGAATTACATTGGTACGTTTCGCTTTCTTCTGAAAGGGATACATTAGTTAACACGAAAATTTACTCTTTGAAACAGATTTTTAACAATTCGTAAATTTATTCTTCGAAACAATTTCCTAAAATTACTCTTCGAACAAACTCGAAAATTTACTGTCTGTCTTTTTTGTGATTACCCACCACATTTTCTATTCTGTTATAAACGTGCACATCAGATACAAATTTAAAAAAAAAATGGTATGCCCATATTTACAGAAATGCCTTTAGCACGCATCAAAAATAATAAAAATCCATCGCTTTTCCAGTATGTGAAAGTACAGAACTCAAATTATAAATTTCCCAATCATAATTGAAGTTAATAATCATACATTTTAAAAGTATATGTAAATAAATATTACATTTAGTGGTTTGAATAATACGCTTAAAACAGTTAGCAGAATTTAATCTCAGACGCCAGTTTATTACGAAATAGCAAGCATTTTAGCTTGGTACGAAAGAAAATCTGCTGTGATATACTATTCAAATAGTTACTTCATTTAATATAATTTTCGATATTATCAATTACCAACAGCATCTGAGACATAATTACATATGTTCAAATCAATTAAATGAATCTTGAATTTCACCTGCATGTTCTGATGCTGTTCCGCCATTTGCTTCAATGTCAAAGCAGCGGGACTGGGCTCAGTGAGTTTGAAATCCAACCCCAAACCACTGGGAAGTGGTAAAGCGGAATTTCCATACGATGGCAGTCTTTGAGAAGATGTGTTGTAAAATGTAGCAGCTGATGTAACAGATGTCGATGTAGTTGTCGACATAACACCAATAGTAGTATCATTATTCGATGATATATTCCTGAACAAACCTAAGCAACAAAAATTAATACATATATAATTATATTGAATGCCAAAAGGCAAACCTGTTAATCACCTAATGGTATATTTTATTTAAAAAAGTAAATTATTTTATTAATATATCAAATTCTAAGATATTGATACAATTTTATGAAATATATTGAAATCCAAAAATGTTTTAATAAATAAAAATATCTTAATGTTTTCACATAAATTTTAGTACTGTTTATCAATAAAAATTATCAATAGAGATGACCCAGGTGGAATAGCAACACATTTTATACTAAATAAGTATACATTTAAACCAATATGGAAACGTTATACATCTTCTGTATATTTGGAAAGTGAAAAAAAATATATAAAGTAAATCTATAAAAATATCTGCTGCTTTTAATTAGATACATCACGCAGAAAGTTCAGAATTCTTTTCTTTAAATTACAGTGAAAATTTGGTACTTTTCGATATTCAAAAAAATATGTCGACAGATAGAATTCAGCACCTTCCAGCAGATATATATTGTTTTTCATGGAGAAGATAGTGGAAATACCCATACACCAACTTTTTCGGCCTCATCAATACTACAATCAAGACTACGCAATCGGAAAGCAATTTTAACTACTAGGCGATAGCAGTGCAAAAATATCTTTTAACCAAATAAAGAAGCATTGCAGTTCCGAGCACTGTCATATCAAAATGCATTTGGCAGATTTTACCTAAATCCAAAATATCAAAAGTGATGCATTCAAAGCAGCCTGAAGTTTTAACGGCCGAAGTATAAGTCTAAACAAGCTTAGACTTCGTTAAAATTTAAGCTACTTCCCAATTTTGGTATTCTACAAGTCCAACTTAATATTTATTTGCAATAAATAACTTAGCTAAGAACTGATAAATTTTTATTTAAACTAGATGCATTTTTTGTTCATAATAACTGAATTTCATTTATTGTTTAAAAGATGGCACGGTAGCAATTTTCGTGAACTCAAAGACTGCGGGTTAATGTATTTTGGCCAGCGTAAAACACCATCTAAATACTTCTAATTAAATGTAGAAATTGAAAGACATACAAATTCTTTCTACATCTCGAGTTGTTTGCCGTGATTTATACATAAACCCAGATTTGTAATTTTATTTCATATTCAATTACATGTCTGATATTTTATTTCCTATGCACTACGGGTAAAGTTTTCCTTTAAAACTGACCAACAATTAGTCGTTGATTCGAAAAACAAGCGCCCCTGCTTGATACAGATAAAGATGCTTTTTTTGGGACTGGAGAATTTCTTGGTTGCTTGAGTTCTCTGCATTTAGAAGGAAAGCTATCGGACCTACTGATGAAAATCGCAGAAAGTGGTTTTAGTAGCTGAAAGCATGCAAATAAAAGAAAAGGGGGGGGAATTTAACATTTTACCATTCGTCTGCAACCGACAGAACAGGACGAATAAAGTTGAATGCGTACTCGCAATATTTATTACTACAATCTGACAAATACATTATATCTGTGATGTATGAGTTCACTGTGTGATAAGTGGTATGCCTGCCAAGTACTTTGCAGGTCGTTATAGTGATTATTACTCAAATAACGTGATACAAAGCACGCTGTTAACAACCATTACTGTGGAGCCAACAATTAGTATTATCAAAACATCCATCATTGAGGAATAACGAGTGTGTTGTGCGATCATAAGCCTCATTCTGTGGTGCAATAACTGATGCCGTAAAACAATAACTGGTGCTGTCGCAGAAATGCCAAAAGACGATTCTGCTGCAATGTACACCGACATAACCACTACTCGAGAGTTGTTCAGCGTCTTGGTACATGTGGAAAAAGGCACACGTTGTGTTGTTGTTGTGAATACCACCTGCGGCATGATAGTAACAGTGAAAGTAATGGACAATCAGTCATATTATCAGCCGAATGCGGTATATTCTAGTTTCTCTGATACACAACATGGCAACCGGTTATATATTCGATCTGTCAACTATTATTTCCCAGAGGAAAAACAGAAAGGCTCTCTGAAACAGTTTTTCAGATGATTACTTATGCAGAGCGAAGGCTAGGTAAAATTCCAAAGCAGTAATTGCCCGAAAATGCTAATAAATAGTAAGGAAAAAAGTAAAACGGTACATAAAATTCCATGAAGCGCGTAACATGGAATTAGCAATTCATTAACGGTAGGTATTAAGAGAAAATGGTTCAAAGACGCAGTTACCTCGATGTGCATCCACATATAAAAAATCCATATATGCTTCCTCCACAACTTCCAACAGCCTTGTAAAAATAATTTCATAAAAGGACTACCATTTATTGCCACGAAGGATGTTACCGTGAGAATTAAAGGATTTGTAGAAGAGGTTACGGAAAATAATACTGTCATCGTAATTGATGCTCATACGTGTTCAATATACCAATTACAGTTAATTTGAATGCGAACTCGAAATAATATACACTGAAGTGAGCTGAGAAGACAATATCTTCCACCTACTACATATTTCTGTTTTATTCAACAGGTGTGGTGCATGTCAGGATGCTTCGCAAAGAAATTACATCAACTTTCAGAATTAAGTTGATGAGTTTGAAAAGCGTTTATTCAGGGCAGTGCAATGCAACAAATAAGGAATTTAACTGAGTACCACATTCTAAACTGTATTCCGCTCTCGTATTATCCTGGATGAGTACCAGACAGAAAAATAAAACAACCTTCTCTTTTGTTACTAGAACTGTAAATTAACTCAGTTATGCTAATTTTATATAAATTAACTCAGTTATCTTATTAATGTTCATATACTAATTAATAAGTTTGCCTGTGCTTTCATCAATTCCCCCCAGAATGCACATTAGTTAAAGTAAATAAACACAGAGTTCTTGAATTTGTAAGACAATTTTTGGCAGCATTGACGACCAGTTAGTCCACTAACACCTTCCTGTTACTTGACTTCAACTGATCAGTTTTAGATTCGGCAAGCCACATTTATTTAGCAAATATTTGAGGCTCGAATCAAAGTTTATGTAGGTGCGTATTAACTTCCCATTTTAATTCGACTTAAACGTTTGTTAAACACTTTCTTGCAAGTTGTGGTGTTAATTTCTGTTACTGTATTAGTTCTGGATAACCTTCACACTGACATGTTAAAAATTTGCTTTATTTTAAAGCTTTTAATTTGAGTTTGTGTTTGATGTTGAGTTTGTGTTTGATGTTGAGTTTGTGTTTGATGTTGTTAGAAAGTATGAAGGGACAACAAGTAGTTTATCTATCTTTACAATTCTAGTAGTTTGACAATTTAAAGTACTTTAAAATTTGCAGACAAAAATCATACCACCTAAAGTCCCAAAGTATTGGCAATGATAAGAAATAAACATTGAAAGTCTTATTATTTTAAATCTTCTGAGAACAATTTTTAACACACACTAAAACTAGATCGTAATAAAATAATACGAACCATTTTGGTGCTGCTGATTAACTTGGGTATTTACAAACGATAAGTTATCAGTTTGAAAAGTCCTTAATTGAGTTGGAGAAGGTCCTTTTACTAAGTCAATGATGTCTTTCGTCGCATCCTCCTGATCTTTCATGCTTCCTACACTATCTTCAAAGTTGAAGTCCTTCATGATATCACCTGAGTTGGTAAAAACATCATCAATGAGATCTTTAAGGATATCTGGATGGATGACATCATCTCCGGAATCGTCTGTGAAACCTAAACTAGGGAATGTGTCCGAGAGACGATCGCCACCGCCACTACTGTTTGAAGCTCTATTGTTTTTGAATTGACAGAGATCTGACGTTTGTCCAGCGTCCTTTTCTTGCTTGCACTCGACGTTGTTCGCTGTTGTGACCACGTTACTCACAGACTGGGGCCCTAACGTTTGATCTTTTTGATTTGATTTTACCTCTTGTGTTTTCTGGTTCGAAACAATCGTCTGAGAAGTTTGAGGCAGAGGCGAGTTCAGTGGTTTAGAAAGCGTTTGGACGGTCACTTGAGTTTGGACCGTTTGCGATTGTTGATTATGTGATGCGTTAGAAAACTGCTGAACGATCTGCACTGAAAAACTAGGATGATTTTGCTGTGATTGGGTTTGAAGATCTGAAGCTGTTGTCTTGTCCTGTAATGGTTCCGTCCTATTTATTTTGGCTGGTTTTTCAGAGTCCTCACTGTTTGCGCAGTCAGAAGTAGAATTGGCAACGCTGTCTTCGGCTGGCCTTTTCAAGGGTTTGTTGTGCTGAAAAAATTTCAAAACATCAGAATATCGCAGGCAAAAGGAAAATGCTTCATTAAAATTAATTAAAAAGATTAAAGTTAATTATTAAATCAAATAATCAAAACAATTCATCAACAGATAATTTTCAAACAATATGACTCTTAAAGCATGAATTGTAAAGTCCCATAGAAGCAACCGCCTATGAATTATAAGACTTTATTTTTAATTGAAAACAAATTACAATACACAATCAAGATAAAATGTTTTTAATAGTATATCCAATCGCGGGCCGTCAGATGACTTCAACTTGGCCACTACTAGAGCCAGAAGTGGTGGTCACTTTATTATGTAGTCACCTAATAGGTGGGCCCCATGCCTTCTGCGGGATTCGAACCCGGGTCTTTTGGTATCGCAGTCGGCTACCCTAACCACTATACCGCCTGGCCGTTAAGATAAAATGTTATTTTTCTAAATACAAACGAAACCATCTCATCGCAAATTTCTCAAAATTTTTAAATACAGTGCATAGACTGCTTTTCACTTTTCCCCCAAATTTGAATTTTTTTTAATCATGCAATTTTATACATGCTTACCTCGTACATAATGCACATGAAAAGCAACTCATAATGAAAATTCAATTTCATTAAAATATAAATGATAAATTCAAAGGGCACAGTAAACTAAGTCTTGTGAGGTATTTTCTCTCTCCTTTCCTCGTGCCTTCATGGTGTCACTGGAAGCACTTCCTACGCGTAATCGGAATGTCCCGCGTTCGAATCCTGAAAAGAGCACTGAGGATTTCTTCAGTTTCCTGACATCGAAAAACTCTACAAAGTGGTACCCGAACTAAAAGGTGATAAACGATAATTCGTCACCACCAAGATTTTGCGACTATGTACCCTCACCTCCAGTAGTCCTTTAAAATGGATAATATATAAGGCATTTTCTCCTTCCTTTCCGCATGTCTTTGTGGTGTAATGGGATGCACGTCCAACGCGTAATCAGAAGGTATGTAGTTCGAATCCCGGAGAATGCATCGTATATTTTCACGTCTCTTGCTACAAAAAAACCTCTACAGTCTTGCAAAATTTGAAATGATAAGTGAATAGTTAAATATCAAACTGGGTTATTAATGGGCCTTTAAAAACCGAAAATTCCATCTTCAGATAAATAAAAAGGTTTTGCAAGGGAATATGACGATTCCCTTTTTACAAATATTCTCAATACCACAACTTTTTATCATCATAAATACTCTTTCAAAGAGTCTGGATCATGTTGAAAAAGCTTCTCTCTCTTGGTGCTTCTTCATCGAACAACACACGAAGACTTGTGTGGAATTTTATTACATAATAATACAAACATTATTTAGGTTGACATTACCTTACAAATGCTCTTAAATGTATACAAAAGGAACCTTTATTTACACATGAAACTTAGTTTACATAAACGTTCCAATTAAACTCAGCTAACACTGCCAGACGCAATTAGTAGTTTGAGAATAAATTCAGAGAAACCCTAGTAGACGAAGGAATTGGTAATAACTCATAAAACTTTGCATATAATGCAATTTATTAAAAATAAGAACAACAAGCATAACCAAGTTATTAAAAATAAGAAATTCAAATGAAATAAAATAGCAAAAGTCATATATATAAATAATAACAATAATAAATTAATCATGAGCAAATGACTAAAATAACTAGCATGAAAATTAAAGGAAATAAATGAAACATAAAAAGGCTAGCAAATTATTTATAATATATACGGTACAGAAATTTGATAAAAATATTTTGGATAATATTTTAATTTCATTAAAACTGTAAATTATATTTTTCCTTCATATATTTCTTAAGACATATATTTATAACGGAGGGGGGGGAAGGAAATGAAAAAAATTAATATGGGGATATAAAATCTTGCACTAACATAGCTAAATACGAATGTTAATTAACTATTAAAAGCTCCACTGGGGGTAATACATTTAAAGTTTGACTTCCCCCCAAAAGCTTCCCTAAATTTGGATTTTGTAACAGTTTACTTATACGTACTATATCTTACGTACTATTTACTTTATTCACAATCAAAAACATACCATGCGATAAATTTTCAGATCTGTGGATGGCCAAACTCATACGTACACTGAGGAGAAAAAAAAAAAAAAAGGGGGTAGTTCTATATCTCCCGTTCTACGGGGTCGATTGACGAAATTCAACTTGTGGTTTTCATGTCTCGGAAGCGCGACTTAGGATATATATTAGATTTATATATAGCACTGTTCTAATATAGGTATTTTGACACAAAATTGGACTTTTTTCGAAATGACATGCCACTTTTTTTTTCCATATTTCGATTCTACGAATAAAATTATGCCACACTGCCAAGTTTTGTAAAAACCGCACGCGCAGTTTTTAAAAACGTAGCTCTCAAAATTTTAGCTCCTCAATGTTAATTGAATTTCATATATATTTATTAATATCTTTTTTTTTTTTTTTTTTTTTTTTTTGTTAAACGTACTTGATTCTTTCTTTCAGAATTCACAATTTAGGTTTATTCTAAGTCAAATTCATCCATTTTTTTATGATTTATTTTTAAATTTTATATTTTTAAGTTTTTTATTCAAAATTTCCTAGGATATACGTGAATTTACATATTGGCGCATTTTGAAATTTGACATATTTGTTATAAGCGATAACAATGCCAAATGTGGTTTAAGCACTTTGTTAAAATTATTTGAAATAATGGACGATAGCGTTTTTTCCGCTCGTTTACAATGAAAAAAATCTGATGTGTACACCACATGACCTCCTTGTACGGAATATTAAATTATACGCATTTTATCTTGCATTTCTTTTAAACTTATTGGATTTAATTAAATCTACTTCGCCGACAGCGCATAAACCACAATAGAATAAACGCATTCTTTAAAATTCACTCTATTTGTTTACCATAGCGACACTCTGGCGCTAGGTTCACTTAACAGTATTATATTTCGTTCATATTATAACTCAGAATGCACAAAATTTATATCATTTAAAGAATTATCTAATTGTTGCCACATGTTCTATTCAAATACTATAATAAAACTAGAACGATGTATAAAAGAAATTAAGCAAACAAAACATAAAAGAAACAGTTTTTCACAGACGATTGAGTATTTCTCATTCAAATAATTCAGTTCTCACTTCGCGACAAGGCAAAAATACATAAAAACTCGAAATATCTGTATTAAAAATTATTAATTATTAAAAATTAAATTACTAATTATTAAAAATTAAATTATTAAAAATTAAGTAAATCGTAAACACTTATTTCCTCGAAAAAATTCCAGAAAGGATTAAGCATGATTTAAATCGCAATAATAAATGAAGGCGTTTTTATCTTAGTTGTTGCGAAGCTACGTTTCTCTAGATTGGCAACAAATTCACTACTCTGCCGTTTCAAATGTAAACAAGCAATGGCCGCCATCTAAAAAATTGTTAGGCTTAGCGGCACTTAAACAAATTTTAAATTGTTGATAATTCTAAAAATATTGCATACAGATTTACTAAAGGCATAAAAACCTTAACCGGAAGATAAGAACAACATAATTCAATCATTTTTAAAGCAAAAAATGTACAATTTACAAACATATAAGAGTAAAGAAACAGATCACTGAGCCGGGTAACAGAGTGGATATATTTATAAATATATTTATATACGTTTGGCGAGGCCGATTGAAACCAAAATACGAGGTGCACATCTACATGTTATAGTAGTCCTATATACAAAATTTCAACGTTCTGAGGCTACTCGTTTTTGAGTTATGCGAGATACGTACGTACATACGTTCGTACAGATGTCACGAAAAATTCTCTTCAGAATTCATTTTAAAGCAGTTTTTTAATTTTTTTGTAGGAAAAGAGTCTTTTATTCTGTCCTTACTTACAGATATCACTCAAAAACATCGTTAAATTGCATTCGAAAGCGTTCAAAATGGATATTTTCGTTGAAATATGCTGCCTAAATGTTTTCGCGATTACAATACTTCCTTTTTAATTCGTACAAGGAAGTAAAAAGGAAAGGAAAATAGGTTGCTACAAATTAAGAAGTTCGCCAAGTGAATTATTCTTCGCGCAAACTGAAAAAAATGCACCAAGATAAATTTTTGACTTTCTCTGTAAATTTCGCACCAAATTTAACAAAATTTAATATTTATGCATAATTTGAGTCGTACAATCGAAATATGAAAAAAATTTCATGTCATTTCAGAAGAAGTCCGATTCTTGTGTCAAAATACCTCTATTAGAACAGTGCTATATATAAATCCAACATAGATCCTAAGTCGCGCTTTCGAGACATGAGAAACGCAATTTGAATTTCTTCAATCTGTCCAGTAGAATGTGAGATACAGAACTGTCCCTTGCCCCCCCCCGCAGTGTGTACTGCTATCTCCCCCCTTGCTTAAGTTAACATATTTCACTGCAAATGTGAGCACTCGCTTAAGGTATTTTAGCCTCGCATGTTTCTTACATTAAGATTTTAAAATGTGTGTTTTCTCTTCGAGGGGGAAGTGAGGCTTAACTTCAACAGCTAGTATTGATATCAGTCTTATTAAAATATTGCAGGCAATATTAGATGATCAGAACATTTTCTGCCGATGCTGACATTCAATTTGAATATATATTGGCAATTAAAAAATGCTACGTGTTATTCGTGCGCTTCGGCTGCAATTACGATTTTTCTTAAAAACTGACAGCTAAGGTCCCACTCAATTTTAAGTACGAAATGCAATTATGACTACTCGAAATAGTGTTTTAATAAAACATTCTCCTTTTTAAATTCTGAAAAATATGATAATAGAAATATATATCATTATTGCCACTGGTGCAGAAAATCGTATTTTTTACATAAATGTACACGTTTAATAAATTTTCAAAAAAGCATGATTACTCTGCACTATTTGCAAACATAAGCCCTTTGATCAGACATAATCCAGTCCAACCCAATCCATTTATAATGTCATTATTTCATTCGCATAATCTTAATACTTGCCGCTGATAACTGTATTATTTTATGCAGTGTTTTTTTATTTATTGCACATGTTTAACTTTTGTAATTTTACATATATTCCGATAGTTTTAAATTAAGGACTTGATTTTATGCCTTAACTGCTAATATCTGTTTTTATGTTATTCAATTAATCTCTCTTGCATAGTTTATGGTTTATTTTAGTTTACTTATTGAAGTATTTTTCAGCTTATAACAGTTCACATAATTTTACTATCACCAATTCTAGTATATTATTCAATTTTAAACGTTCTTATTAATTTTTTCGCATTTATTTTATCTTACTCGTTTATTTCTTTGAGCGTAATAATTCATTTTATATATGCAGTTTTACTTACTCAGTTATTTGACTGAATTTCACGCACAGGTTTTCTTCACTATATTTTTATTACAAATTTAAATTTATTTCCACATAAATTCATTTTAAGATATGCATTTAAGCGTTGCACGTATTAAAACAATATTATTACGTATTAAAAATTTAAAAAAAATTGCAACGTACAAACATAAGAAATTTTTATGACCCCACCGCAATTCTTTTAGAATTGAGAGATGCGGAATTAACTAACAAAAGCGTAAAATATTTCTCCGTAAATATCATAGCTACAAAAATAAAATAAAATTTGTCTCGGTAATGCCATACAGTAAACATGGTGAAGGTGACAAATACAGAAGAATGAGGATCTCTTCCCCATATTCTTTCCCAGTACGAGGATACGTTGTTCACTTCCGCCCTGCTTTCTAATGCTATCCATTCTCTTCTGAGGTCATTTCCTCGGTCTTTTCTGTCTTCCCGGAATCCAGATAAGCATTTCTAATGTCCACTTTTCGTCATTTCAGACCAGGCAAGATTCCCGCCCCATGCCCATTAGTTTCTAGCTTCTAGTGCCCACATTGAATGCTTTTGTCTGCGATTTTCTGCCAGCGGATTCTAGGCTATCTCATTCCAAAGTAACTCGTATTTTCAAAATACTTTTTTTAATGTTTCACGTAATTTCGTGTAAAATTTTATGATGGTATTTATGATTTAATCATTCTTAGAGACCATTTTTTTTTTCCTTCTCCATTTCCAACTATTTTACTTCCTTTATTCGAGTAATGAAGGTAAGAAGCACTAAAATTTTCTAAACCAAAGTTTTGATGAAAATCATTTTGGCCATTATCATCTTAAATGAGAAACGCAATCCAAAATAAAATTTCTCTTTCATATTTCAAAAGAATTAGGGGAAAAAATATCGAAGCTTTCAGATTTTACATTACGTCCAAAGGGGCGTTTTTTAACGCTTTGCGTGTTACTTTTATTTATTAAATATCATGTTCTTCGCACTTCAACCATAAAATTCAATTCAACAGCAATATTGCAAAATAATTTTAAAATGAAGAATTTTCGGGAGATAATTTTTTTTTCCCCGTACAGTGTTGCAATGCTCGCTTTGAAATCGTTGAGTTTCTTAATAAAAAATTCATTAAAGTGTTACAAAATATAAAATCGATAGTAAAACAAATTCCAAATTCCATATTCGGGCTTCCAGATGCCCATACTCGACGGAGGATTATGTTATTCAAAATTTGATGGTTCTAGGTACCGTTGTTTTATCACAATTCAAGAAACATACATACATTTATGCAGATTCTTCATTATTTAATTTCTTTAAATATAACGCAGGGCCCTAATATTTAGTGGCAACAATTTGAAAAGTGATTCGTCGTTTATAGTGAATCGACGCAAAATGCTAAAACGAAATTAATAGCCCTTCTGGACTAACGCCCTTTGAGCTAAAAAGTATTATGCAAAGTATAAGAAAAACGCACAATTTTACTTACAGTAATGTATGAGTCTACTAAATATCTTGTATAAAATAATCCTACAGAAGCAAGTACATAATATTAATTAGCAGACAGTAGTCTTTTTAATGGAAAACAAATATAAAAAACAAAATTTTCCTTAAATTTGAACTTGAACAAAACTTGAATTAAAAAAAAAAAAAAAAAAAAAAAACTTAACATTTGATTATAGCTGTTTCTGTTCCCAACAGGTTTTCCAATGATTATCATTAACATTTGCAAGATGTTACTATAATTTACAGCAAGTCGTCTCAAGCATTTTTCTTTCACGATTTCCTCTGATCAATATTTTTTGCGCTCGTACCTTCACTTAACCAAAGACATAAGTTAACGAAAATTGCAAAATCCAACAAATATAATAGGATAGATGAGTTTATTAAAAACAGCTATTTTTTTATATTAGTGAAATAATCATGAAATACTTTGGAATATACAAGCACTACAGCGTGTATGCAACATGACCTTATATAAGTAAAACTTCTTTACCTAAATATTCGTCATTGAAACATATGTAGATAATATACAGAAATATTTCTTTAACCGATCATGAAGAATTCTATGTAATATCTTTGCAATTTACGTCTGAGAACTTAAGATTTATAGAGCTATGGTAAGGTAAAGTATATTTAATGGCTACACGAGTAAAATTAGGCAAGCAACTTGTTAGGAATTAAAACTAAACTTCATTATAAATTTTTATTACTATTATATTACATGCATAATAATATTTAATCTTGATTCGATTTTAATCAGGGACATCTTTGTAAATACTAATATAAATTTTTACATAAATTCTAATAGAAAATATATTCGAGACAAAAATAACTGATTCATTTGGAAAGCAAAATAAGAATGGTATTTTCTATGAACAGAATCACTTCATGTCATGAAAGCTGAATTTTTTAAATGTGCTCTGTAAATAAATAAAACAAACAACAACAACAACAACAAAAAAAAAAAAAAAAAAAAAAAACCGTCTATTAAATCATGAGTATCTCAAAGGGTAAGAAACTTTTTCAAGTCACTTTAATTCGATCAGATCATTTCAATAATAAATTAGAATAAACGAATTAACTTTTGAAATGAATACTGATTGAAAAAAATCTGATGTGTACACCACATGACTTCCTTGTACGGAATATTAAATTATATGCATTTTTCCTGATTTTCATTTAAACTTATTACCTCAAATTTCATTACAGATATATTTCTCAAGCTTAGTTTCTCTGGATTGGCAGCAAATCCACTATTCTGCGAAGTTTCAATTGTAAACAAATATGGCTGCTATGGTAAAAAAAATTAGGCTCAGCTGCACTCAAACAACTTTTAAATTGTTGATAATTCTACAACTATAACATGCAGGTTAACTAAAGGCATAGAAACCTTAACCAGAAGATAAGAACAACATAATTTAATCATTTTAAACTAAAAAATGCACAATTTACAAACACATAAGACTAAAAAAACTGAGTTCACTGAGCCGAGTAACAGAGTGGGTGCGGCTGATTGCAACCAAAATAGGCGATGCTAATCTACATGTTATAGCAGTCCTATATACAAAATTTCAACGTTCTGAGGCAACTCGTTTTTGACTTATGCGAAATAAATATATACCTACAGACCCCATGAAAAAAAATCTCTTCTGAATCCATTTTAAATCAGTTTTATAATTCGTTTGGGGAAAAGATCCTTTGTTTTGTCCTTACGTACAGATGTCACGCAAAAACATCGTTAAATTGCACTCGATAGCGGTTAAATGGATATTTTCATTGAAATATGATACCCGAGATTTTCCCCGATTACAATACTTCCTTTTTACTTCATACAAGGAAATAAAAAGAGCCACAGAAATTTCAGTTTCTACTATAATTGCTTAGTAATATTCTTTAAACTGTAAATCTCAAACAGATAAAAAGACATGAGAGCATCAGGAACCAATCGTCTAACGTATTTCAACACAATAAAAATAATATTTATTATAGTTTACCACAAGACGTTATATATTTTGCCATTGGATACTATGAAAATGTAAAGCCGTTTTGACGGCTGAGGCATTTATTAAAAAAATAAAATAGATAAATACTATAAGACAGGTTCAACCATGCACGGAATTATAGCATTCCAGCGTGCGTCCTCGCCTGATGTAAGTTATTAGAATGTTCAGCTAGCAGATGGAAATCCATGGCTCGAATCTCAGCTACGACACAATTCCTTTTTTACAACCCCTATTTCGAAAAAATCTCTACAATAGTACTCAGACTAAAATGTAATGTATGATAACTTGACACCAGCTAATATGGTCGACGGAGTTTCATGTCTCTCCCCAGGCTACTATAAAATGGAAGAGAATGTAAGGAAACGCATTCTTATATGCATGCTCTCACGGTGTAATGGATTAGTACGTCCATTTAGCAACAGGAATATCCATGATTCGAATTTCAGCAAGAATGCTATATTTTTTTTTTTTTTTTTTTCGTTTCTAGGCTTCGAAATGTCTAATCGTCTCTACAATATCGCATTGATGTTAAAAACAGAATTTTTATATAAAACTGGTCTGATTAATTAAATTATCAAAGACTTAAATGACTGAGTTCTGCACAAAGTATTTAGTTCCTTTCAATAAATTACCACACATATTCTGAGATTTTCACAGACATATCACATAGAAGTGCACAGGTACATCATCATTACTAAGGCCGTTCTGATTATTAACGCCGTATGTAAATCACAAAATTGCTCCCCATAAATACTTTTTATTATTTTCATATTAATATATTTCATTATATTATAAATTTGCAGTCCCTTACCTGGGGTATTTGCCTAAAATTCGATACTGTTTATTGAACACTATTATTATACGCATATAATAAACAAAACTAAAGAATAATTAGAAAGCACAATTTCATAAAGCATTCTTAAAGCTAAAAGTTTCGATGAGGCTATGTTTCCTCCTATTCGAATCCAAAGTCGGTACCTGTTGGTGTTCCAATGACATAACATGTTTTCCAAACCTACGCTTACAGTAAAAGTCTATAAAAGACATACCTGCATAAGATTATTCAAAACAGGAAATAACATTTCGAATTTCTAAATAAGGATGAATGAATGCTAATAATCTTCTCTCACGTTTACCTTTAAAAACTAGATTATTATGCAAATAAGAAATCATTAAAACCAACACAGAAGTACAGTTTCTGTGTCCTGGAACATAAATAAAAAATGTTCGCAACACTTCATTTTAAAAATATTTTTTTAGCAAAGTAACTTATAGACATAGTCTCATTAAAGAAGGAAAATAGAAGTGTGAAGTCGGTTGGGGGTGACCTGATAGTAGGATATGTGTATAAGACGTTCAGTGACGGTGTTTAATGATGTAGTACTATCTTTAGAAATGCGCTACAGAAACATAAAAATTTGAAGAATTTAACAGGAAACAAAAACATTAGCCTGTATATGAATATATAAGATAGTAACAAAGAAACTAGCTGAAGATTAAGTATGGAAATTATATAAATTATACATATTAAGTGAATCAGAAGCCTATGGAAACTAGCAATTGCCAGCGAAATTAATGGAAAAAGGAAAATTCACAGCACTCAAATATAGTTTGCACCAGAAGTATTGTTAGGTTTGACAATTATTTTTGGAAAAATGCACATACATGAATAAGTTAGAAAACTCAGTAATATATAAAATTAACACGGTGGCATATTAAAGACTTGCAGAAGAAAAGAATTGATAGATTCTGTTCGTTTGATTAGTATGCGCCACGTAAAATACCAACTTTTGGTAATAATGTTAACTCTTTGCCAAAGAAAACCTTGTTATTTAAACATTTTTTACATGAACGGAGACTCAACATTAGAAGCTTTGTTAGAATAAACACTCCTACACAGAAAAATCTAAAATCATATGTTGGACTAATAAACCTTGTTAAACGAGTTGCTAGAAGGATCATTCGAAAAATGAAAGCCATATTTGCAGAGAAACATGCCAATCCAGAAATATCTGAAGCAGGCAAAATAGCATCCCAAAGAGGATACTGAGATTAGTAGTGCTTATGAAGTGGCAAGACAATATTGTATGCGGCAGACGGAGTACAGGAGAAACATTTGTCATGTAGGCTTTGTCAAAAAGTGCACAAGAAGTAGAATGATTCTTTAATGAATTGTTAACAGACGAAGTTTATGTCACACCGGATGGTAATATCAACAAACACAGTTGTCATAAATCGGATATCCATCCACAAGTGTACATTGTGCAGCTTCTTTATTCACCAAGATGGACGATTAGACATGATTTCATTACTTCCTACATTTTGAAAATTCTTCCTTGAACAGTTTTGATCCAGAAGTTGCCATCACTGGAGGACTTGCGTTATGGAAGCACAGTTCAGTGCAGTGTGAGTAAGTCGTGAGCTTCCCAACCTTCCTCCTAAAATGACATGCGCTAATTATAATCCCATCTATCAAGTTCAGTTCACATCGAATCTCTAATAAAAATTTTCTGATGAATATATACGGTGAAAATCGAATTATCAGCGGCACTGCAGGATCATCTAGCCTCGTGAGTTTCAGAGTTGACACTATCTAATATCTGATCGCAGGTATTTTTAAAGTATAGAATTTATCAGCAAGGCCTTGCTATATTGTCGGAAATATGATTTCATTAAGCAGGAAATGAGTTCTTGCGCTTCGCAGCATGGCTATTATTATTCGCTTGTATTAAATCTAAGATACTGGGATATGTAATCGTATTATTATTCGCTTGTATTATATCTAAGATACCAATTGTACTGTGCCCTCAGCAAAAACTATCCTTACACGATGAAAGGTATGACCGCAGCGGCACATCAGGTGAAAAAATTTTCGTAGCCGAGGGTAATTATGAATTAGAATAGTAAAAGCACACAGGTCTTAAAATTCCCAAGAAGAAAAAGATGTGATGCAATCAGAAAAATATATGAAAATAAGATAAGATATAGCATAAATCGAACATAAATCAACAAAAATGGAGAACAAAACATAATGTGAACTGTGAAAATTCATTAAATTATCAAAGTGAAATTGAAACAAAGATGTGATCAATGAGGTGGTGATGAGAACAGGTCCTGGCTCATGAATTTTCATTGAAGAAAGTCATTAAAGTCTAACTATTCGTATTTATTTGCCTGTTAGAAAAATTTACCATTGTAATCATGAAGATATTCCTCTGCTATTATATCCATGAAAATATTCCTCTGCTGGCAATATTTTTAACTTTAATAATATTAATATTTTTCTCTATAAAATAACGGATTCCACCACAGCTGTAGCTTTTAGAGCAGGTCATGTTGAACAACAGCTGTTGTAATAAAAAAAGTTACTTAATTTGACTATTTTTAGTGCCATCTATTTTCACTGCAAACTATATATTATAATTTCATCTTATCCGCCTCCCAAAAAAAGAAAAAGTTCATTTTAATATTAAGCGCAAGCGTACAATGATTTTTTCATGAATTTCTAAAAATGCTTACGGAAACATTACCTTTCACTATATCTGAAAAATGGAATCGTCTAAAATCACGTGACTCAAACGCCTTCTTCTCAAAACCGAACTATAGCTCATCCTGTACTTTTAAGGATGTTTAAGAATATTTATTTTGTCAGTATCAGCAAGAAATTAATTGAGATTCAGTGAGATCCTGTAATCTAATTAAAGCACCTAGCCCTCAGAATTAAAAAATAAAACTTACATTAACACATCATAACGTATCATTTTTAACATTATCTAGCAAGGAACATCGCGGCCAGGAAATTGCTATATTACAATAAAACGGTGCAAAACTGCCTGCCCTAGGGAAAGCCACCGTTTTTTTTTTTTTTTTTTTTTTTTTTTTTTTTTTTTTTTTTAAGTTCTAAACTGTAGCTGTTTCCTACTCCATTTACTCAAAGACAAAATATAAAAAAATGCCAAGCGTCATTCCTTCAGACGTGAGAAACAAAGTTGCGATGAACTATCTGTTTTTAACGTTCTAATCACGTCTCTCCATGGTAAGTAGAATGTATTTCAAGGAAACTTATTTCCCACATTTTATTTGAAACAATAAAAGTTATAAATACAGAATCTGAGACAAACCAGGCTTATAACATGTCGACTCGATTTCCACCAATTAAGTGATTACCCTAATGCCTACTATAACATTTCTAAAATCACACTACATCATTTTCTCTTTATTAATAAAATTCGTTACAGTACTTAAAAACTCGACTTCAGATTTTAATTCTTGGGAAATTCATAATCATCAGCGTGATTAAACTTGAAGCGGTTATGCTAAGGAAATATTAAAAATTTCCTACTAAAGAACATAAATCTTAAGCTAGAAAGAGAGAAATTAATATATCTTCCATTGCTATTTTTTGCTGACTCCTTAATCATTCTTTTAATTTCATTAAAATTATCCAAGAAGTTTCTTAGCTAATTAGATTTCATTTAACAAAATCTATAAGGCTTAGGTGCTAATATTAATTCCAACAATTTTTCGTAATATATTTAAAAGATTTACGTAATTACTTTATAGACCTTTCTTTCGATTTACCTGCAGATATTTCCTTCTTGAATTAATTTATGACTGCCGCTTAAAAAAAGGCTCAGGTCAGCTTCCTCAAAATGAAGAGAGATTTTCCACAAAAGTAGTCTAAAATTGAATTTTACCTAATTTTTATCCCTTTCAGTTTAAAGAAATGGATCCTTATCAATATATCGTAAATTCGGACATTTTTATTAGGTTATTGCGTTGCTATACAAAAGTTTTCATTTTGCGATGCTTGGATGTTGCAGAAGATTTTACAAATTTTTAATTCGATTTTCATGCAGTATTTTATTACAATATATGAATACCTAACGACAAACTAAACCAACAATATGATTATCGCAGCAGTCACTTCTAATGAGTTCACTTTTAGTTTTCATGACTATTTTTCGACTACATAAAATGGCAACATAATGTGATCAGAAGTCAGTGTCTCCATTACAGAACAACGCGGGCAACTTGAAAAAAAAAAAAGTGCCGGCATCTTTTTTTCAAGCTTCCCGTCGTTCGCCAAGACGCAAGGCACGGCATGGCATCCTCTTTCATGCTGAAAGGCTCTCACCAAGACACTAAGTTGCCCTGATGCTGACAAATGTGCCGGCCACCCTTATAAAGTTCGGTACCAAGAACAAAGCAATTTTCATAAAGACTGCTGAAACACCCGCGTGAAAGTTTTAATCTTGGCGAACAATTGCTTATTCGCATAAAGCTGCAAGCTGTTTTTAAGTACTTTATGAAGTCATCCGGGTGGCGGGACATGAGAATTCCATATTTTTATGCAATGGAGTAAAGAATTAGATCCGACAATTATGAATTTGCTACGAGCTAAGGACAACGGGGTCTAAGCTTTTAATACGGTTGTTATTAAATTATTTTTCGAATTTATAGAGGGTCATTTATCAATTTCCTCGTATGAGTTTACCTTTTTTTTTGCTGCAGCAATTCGATAGGTATGTTTTTAAACCATCGATATCAAGCAACAAAGCAGCGTCACAGGTACCACCGTTCGGCGAATCTTCCCGGATTCTCGATTGCTCCGTATCTCCTTGACTTAGCTGGCAAGCTCCGAAAATCGGCTTCCTAGGCGGCTGCAATACTTGGAACCGGGGCTTAGTACACTTATAATTTTGGTTAGTTTCTTTTTACATTATAAATCTGCCAATCCTAGCAAAGTAGTCATTGGGAATTGCAAACTGTTTTCTTTCGTCAATTTTTATTAGTTTATCCCAGTTAATTTTCAATTATGTTCAATAAAGAGAACGGAGGCAGAAGATAAAAAGATTCATATGAACAAAAGATGTTGCCGAGCTTCACCCAAGGTAAAATTGAGCCAAGAATCAAAGGGCAATGCGTATGCTTTTTTTTTTAATTGAAAAATAGTTCCCCCGCCTAATGCATAAGTTGTATGCAATAAATGTTATTCATTTACATGTTACTTATTAGAATGTACAGCAGGTTCCTCGGCTTTATCGTTTTCACAAATTCATTGTCCTCCACTCCATCTCAGTGAAAAAGTACAGATCGAGGTTCCACTGTATTTGTAACGGTAAAGCACACTAGGACCTACCAGCAGACAAGCGGTAAAGTCGCTGAACATCGGTAGTTCGATAAGCTTCAAATCCCAGTGAACGGGCTGGCTGCGTGGGCGTTTTCGTGGTTTTCCCAATGAATGAAAGACAGTTTCCTTTAAACAGTTCTCCACGAAAGTATCCCACACTTTAAGCAGATGTGCCCCTTGTGCTTTGGCATAATCAAATAAACCAAATCATACTACGACTGTCTGCCTAACGAAAGGGACGCTTTCTTAAAAGATTCTATAGGAAAGTGGTTTATATTCATGTTAGGCATGGGAAAATTCCCGAAGCGCCCATGCCACCAACCCCTCCTCCAAGATTTGAATTCGGATTATGTGAACGAAATTCACTCACTTTATACAAACGAAATTAATATTTTAATTCATCTACATCTTCAAACACAGGGATTATTAACGCATATATTAAATTATTAAACGTATTTAAATATAAAGAACAATCTAAAAATAATAATGCAAATTGGGAGAGGGAAAAGAATTATGGAAAATTTCAGAATTTATCCACTATTTGAGGAAGAAAATCTGGTATTCACGAAATCTCAGAAAATTCCTTAAAATTCGTGACAGTAATCGCAGAAACTCCAGCCGCTATAAAGTTACTACTCTCACTGTATTCGATAACGCAAGTTCCATGAGCTGAAACCAGTTCTACTTCTTAGAAAAAATATGTATTCGTCACTTTAAAACAATTTCAAGCATTATTAAATCTTTAGATATTTTGGCATATCACTTATATTGCCCTTTCGTTTAAAATATTTTCCAAACTGAAACCTAAATTCAATACTCTCAGCAATACTATATTTTTCGACCAGCTACAACTTTGAAACTATTCAGTTCAACGAACAAGCCTATTGTCCGCCTGTCCTCATTTCGAAGTTATCGTAATGGTCCATAGCACGAATTCCCATTCAACAAACCTTACATTCGTATCGGGACTCATATGTTCATATCCTACATATTCTAAATATTTATTTCTCGAACAACGAACGAAAAGAAGCACTGACCAACATTGCGCGGGAAGCATATGGTTTTCAGTCGGCCAATGTAGGGGTATCTGTGACGTCACACCAAGGTCATGTGACACCTGCCCTAGGGAATGCCGTTCAGTGGTGGAGGAAGCAACGAAGCGAATCGAAGAGGGGAAGGAGAGGACAATGTGGTGGGTGGAAGAGAATTGACTACGAATTCCGACGACATAATCTGCCGCGACACCAATTTTCCACCAAGTGAGGGATATTTTTCGCGCGTGTTGTAATGAGAAACTTAAATGTCGGGAATTCTTAGCGGCATAACAACGTTAATATTCTCTAGGGATATTTTGGAAGAAATTCGGCAAGTATGACCGCTTTTCTTCAACGAAATCATACCAGCAAGTAAAGCTCCTACTGTGTCTTTGATTGGAAACAAAAAAAACAAAAAAAAAAAAAAAAAGCGAATAAAAACCGCTACTCGATCTTTCTACATAGTTCATCATGCAAATTAATAGCTGCAGGCTGTCATCTCGTTGATGCGAATAAAATATAAGTTGTTGATCACATACTTAAATCTTGACAACAAATATAGCATTCTAAAAAAATGTAAACACTTTTTTTTTACGATTTTTAATTATTTAAATCTTGCAGATTTCTTCTTGCTTTCCTTACTAGAAATATTAAACTTCACGCATTCTATTAAGTTTCAGCCATCAAATATTTTAACATATTTTTGGGCATGTGTTTTTACTTCGTCGAGATATAACAATTCATATTATGACTTATGTAGAAACATTTTATTTACTGTTATTACAAAGAGACAATCATTTTCTCAATGCTCATAAAAAGTCCATAATGGCATTACGAATAAGACTGATGAACACTCGTAGTTTGACCCAAATTCAATTTCCAGTAAAAGCATGAGCGTTTGCGTAATTTTTTCTACATGTAATGTGAATATAAATTAGTTTTCCTGAAAAGTGCCCTGTAATGATTACTTGTAAAAATGAAATGGTGGAACAGGATAAGATAATCGTCATTAAGCAGATAGTCATGACGCTTTTGTCATCGTTGATTAAACAAACAGTATTGATAAAAGAAACCTTTCACAATAAAACTTTTTTTGCAGTAATACACAAATCAGATTTTGCTGCTTAAGACTGATTTTAAAGCTATAGACTTAAGCGAGAATGAAAACTTTCATTTTTCACAAAATTTGTAATTTGATACACATCAGAAAATTAATTCAAGCTATAATGATAATACTCTATATAACAAACAAACAAACACACACACACACACACACACACAAAAAAAAAAAAAAAAAAAAAAAAAAAAAAAAAAAAAAAAACGCACCAAGGAGTTGTGCGATGGAGACAAAAATTGGTGGATAGGGAAGATTATGTACAGAATAGAAAATGATTAAAACTTCAATTGAATAATTTATTTCAGAGTTACATAGTAATGAAATCAATAAGGGTTGACCCACCTCTAGCCTGAATGCAAGCTACCATACGGCCTAGCATAGACTGATAAAGCTCCCGAATGGTCTTCTGCGGTATGTCTTGCCAAATTTGACCTGGTAGGCCTGGTAGATGCAGTCGCCTTCCCATCATATCCCAGACATGCTCGATGGGAAAGAGATGTGGCTGGCCAAGGAAGTGTTTGACAAGCTGTAAGACAGTTCATAGCAACACTGTCGTAGGTGGTTTGGCATTATCCTTGCTGAAAAATAAGGCCAGGGTACTGCAAAAGGTCTCAGAATGTCATCGACGTACCGCTGTGCTATAAGTGTGCCTCTGATGACGACCAAAGAAGTCCGGCTATCAAGGGAAATGGCACCCCAGACCATAAACTCCTGGCTGAGGGCCTGTGTGGCGTGCAATAGTGAAAGCAGGATCGGCACTCTGCTCTGGGCGTCTCCAGACACGTCTTCGATGATCGTCACGACACAGTTGGAATCGGGATTCGTCGCTAAAGACTATACGTCCCCAGTCAGCATCATTCCAACTTGACCGAGCCAAGTGCCATTGTAATCTGGCTCGACAGTGCAGGCGTGAGTGGCAGGTGGCGTAACAGTCGGTACGAGCGTAGATTTCGCTCTATCAGCCGTCTGTGAATGGTAATGGTGGACACTCGTGTGCGAGTCGCACGTCTGATGGTTGATAGCGATGAATCAGGCGCTGTGACAGCTGATCTGACAATCACTCTATCCTCTCGATCTGTTGTGGCCCTGGGTCGACCGCTACCATCATGACGCTGAAATTTGCCATTGTCGACCCATTCTTGCCAGCATCTTCTAATCACTGCATCGCTTCAACTCATGTAACGAACGATTCTTCGATTTGCCGAACCTGCTTCTTTCAATCCAATCATACTACCTGACACACTCAAACACTGACAGTTGCTCGTAATGAGCTCGAATTCCGCGGCGAGACATTTTTTCAGTCGTTGAAAGGTATCCTAACTCGCAGTGCAACAGAAATTTTTAACAACAGTTCAAGAATAGCTTCTTATATAAATCTGGTGTATGCGCAGTTCCGATGCGCTGCAGATCGCACTATTCATTCATTGGACACTAAATTTGAATTTGCATATTTGGTCAAAACATTTATGCATACGAGATTTCAAAGCTATCGAATGATTCCTTCTTGGTGCATCGATCTTTCTGTTATAGTGTTATTAAAATTTCGACATCAAAAGTGATATTTACGATACAGATATTTATGAGTGTTCTAACATATATAATAAGATAGAAATGACAAATCTGTATTAATCATAATATTATTGAAATCAATATCTGCTATTAATTTCAATACTGCTGAAAAAATTATAAATGAATTCTATTATAAATCACATGAACTTGTTGCATTATAAATTACAACAGTTAGAAATATTATTAGCGTGATTTAGCACTTATGCTGAAGATTACGCTTTACCAAGGTGTTAGAAATATCTTCTCTTAACTAAAGTTATGATGCAAGAATTTGTAAAAATTACAAAATTACCATTTAAATATAAATTGGCACAAATACAATACAAAATATACAAATTCTACATATATGAAAACTTGAATACAGTGCAACAATATGTGAAAAAGGAATGGATAAAAAGGGAACTCAAAATCCCAAGATATGAATATAAGGGAGTTCGAATTTTTTTTTTTTTTTTGTTAATTATGAAAATTCTGAAGACGCTCATAATTATCAATTTATTAATTAAATGTGTATTACAAATTAAATGTATGCCAAAGTATATCAGGTAGAGTAACTGGAAAACAGAATAAATATTCAAACGTTTCAAGTATTAAAATGTGGACTTTGTAAGAAAGTTAAATAACCTTAAAATAACTTCAATGACTAAAAATGAAAAGCTTAATACGGCAATATATTGCAATAATATTAGTGTGAATTTAGATCCACTTAAGAAATCCAGTTTTTAGATTTAATAAAGAGAATTGTTTAAATGAAATTAGAACTGTTTAACTAAAATGGTAAATTTGAAAGTTAAAACCAATCTGCTATCTAAGAAGATTTGTTAATATTTATCTAGACAAGAAACTTATTTAAGGTGTGCTACAAAACCGATATTTGACAGGTTGATTATGTTTGTGTATGTCATTAATTTATCAATTTTATTATTCAAAACTGATATATATATATATATATCAGCGACTAAAATCTACAACTTGGAAAAGTTTTTAATTCGTACAAAGAATAAAAAAGATCTCCTAATCATTCTTTTAAGCATCATTAAACTTTAAAAATGAGTGTAAAAGAAATTCATTTTTACTTTAGCACACGTCAGACTTTAAATTAATATTAAAATGTTTTACAATATTGATAAACGAAAACAGAGGCGTGCAGTCTCAATAAAATGCCCCAGTAATAGCGACAAATGACTTTTTTGTAGCGCCCAATCTTCTTGGGAATTCAAGTTCTTAGAAAGGGGGGACAGGAAAAAGTCGCGCATTTCGTCTATTAGATAAGAGGAGGGGGGAGGATCTTGGATCAAATTTCGCGCAGTTCGTACCCTACCTTGATGACATCATGGTTGTTTTCGCTATCAAATAAGTTCAAAAAACATGACTGAAGGGACAAGTGAGTGGCTTTGCAGTTAAGCGCGCGTCTCCCATGTCAGGGGCTGTGGGTTCAAATCCCAGCTTTTTAGCATTGTTATTAAAATAAAAAACGGAATCAATTAAAAATTAATAAATATTAAATAACGAGATGCTCAATTAAAAACAATGACAGATTAAATAATTACAAAGAGCAAAAGAAAATTAATTAAAATTAACGTCATCCCAAGAACGTGATTCAAGAGGTTGTTGCCACAGAAACGAAATAAAATTCGTCGTTGCCACAAAAATAAAATTTTGAAAAAAATTGTCGTAGGCATAAAAGTGAAAAGAAAAATTGTTGCCACAAAAACGAAACTCTGAAGAAATATTGTCGCCACAAAATCAAAACGAAACTTAAAAACATTACGTCATTCATACACGTCTGCGTCACTTCCGGCTGTCACGTCCGCCGCACAATTACCTCCACTTTCTACCGACATCTTGTATAGTTGTATTCAAAACATTATTTTATTTATGGAAACAAAATTTAATATTTCAAATTATAAGTATATCAAAAATAAATTTCAAGATGATCTGTAGAGTTAACATTCAACCAAGAAGTGAAGTTCGTGATTTTAAAGACACGTCAAAGCGGAACTTCATTACAGAAACATCTAAATTAGACATTATGCATTTTACGGTCTACTCAGCCTTTATGATATGCAGGAAAACGGAGAATAAATGCGAATAAGCTGTAATGTAGCTCAAAATGTATGCTTCGAGTTCAAAAGTCTCAAGATTAATTCTCCGTGAGAACAATGCAATGAATTTATGCTTATAGAAATGCAAAATTCTCTTCTCCCAGAGTCCTAGTTTTGCGGTTAATTTATTTCCATGAACTCCTTGTGCAAATACAAACATCTGATTGCAAATTTTGCAAAAGATGAAACTCGTACTACAGTGGATGGACAAAACTACGGAAACACCTTGTGAAATGCATGTTTGAAAAGAAAGATTGATTTTAATGAAATATGTAGGTTGCGCTGCCGTTTTTGACTACTGACGCCACCTATACAACTTCGTAAATGTGCTAAACGGTTCAGTTGTTGTCGGAGTACTGTTATGTGAGGTTGTCATTGCATTATGTCAGAGTTAACAGACTTCGAACGTGGGTAAATTGTTGCAGCACGTATGGTAGGTGCTTCCGTAAGCAAGGTAGCCGAGGTGTTTAGTGTTTCAAGAGGTACTGTATCGAAGATTTATTCCGCATATTTGAAAAGCGGAAAAACGTTATCTGCTAAATCACAGCGCGGACGAAAGTGTGTCCTGAGTGATCGTGACAGACTATCATTAAGGGCAATTGTGACGAAAAATAAGAAGACCACAGCTGCAAAAGTTACTGCTGAAATTAATGTTGTGTTACCGAACCCTGTGAGTACCAAAACAATTAGAAGGGAGCTTCATAAACAGGGAATTGCTGGCCGTGCTGCAGTTGAGAAGCCACTCATCAGTGATGCTAATGCCCGTAACCGGAAAAGGTGGTGTTTAAGTCATAAAGCCTGGACTATAGAGCAGTGGAAGCGAGTAATATGGTCTGACGAGTCTTCTTTCACATTGTTTCCCACTTCTGGCCGAGTTTACATCTGGAGAACGCCATCTCAAGCCTATAATACAGACTGCTTGTTGACAAGAGTGAAACATGGTGGGGGTTCTGCTATGGTTTGGGCAGCCATATCGTGGTTCTCTGCTAGCCCCATGATAACTGTGTAAGGGCACATGAGTGCCAAGACTTATGTGAACATTTGGCCGATCAAGTTCATCCCATGGTACAAACTTTGTTCCCAGATGGTGATGGTGTCTTCCAAGACGACAAAGCCCCTGTTCACACAGCTCACATTGTCCAGGACTGGTTTTCTGAGCACGAGGATGAGTTGTCCCATCTCCCCTGGCAACCACAGTCACCAGACCTGAATATTATCGAACCTTTGTAGTCTACATTGGAACGGAAAGTGCGTTCTCGTTATCCACCGCCAACATCGTTATCTGAACTTGCCACCGTTTTGCAGGAAGAATGGTATAATATTCCCTTGGCAAACATACAGGAACTGTATTTATCCATTCCGAGAAGACTGCAAGCTGTTTTGGATGCCAACGGGTTTCCTACACCATATTAAGTAAAGAAACATGTTTTTTAAAGGTGTCTCCATATTTTTGTCCAACCCCTGTATTTCAGTACAACTATAGGTATGTGTGGCTCATTTACGAACGCCGTATGGAAACCGTATTCAAGCGTTGCCATTGCTGAGCACTACAGCAACCAGGCACGTACTAATCCAGAAACTCTGTACTATTTCATAGTACGATATCTGCAGTTTATTTTTATTAAAACTTAAAATTATAGAAATTTTTTCTTTTCCTTTAAAACCAGCACTATTTTTAAATTCTACGTTTGTATCGACTGCTATGAAGAAACATTAGCTGGTAAATAACTAAACCAAATATATTTCAGGAATAGAGTTTTTCTTTTGATATTATTATGTGTTTCAAAGAAGTTAACAATTTCAATAATATTCTTTTTATTTACAAAAAATTCCTGCTTGTGCTTACATTTTACATTGTTACCATACACCAGGAGTTTCTAAGCCATATGCTGAAAAAACTGGGGGGGGGGTACGCAACACGAGAAATATGCGAGTAAATATAGTACATCAAAAATACATCACTCGTTTGTTTTTCATCATACAATTCATACACTCGTACATTTGCCTGAACTATAATAACACCGTAACTGATCTGGATTACTGATAATAGTTGGGTGCATCAGTCTTTTTTCCTATTTTGTTTCAAATCATATAACACAAATATGAAAATATTTTTAAGAAAAATTTTAGCTACTCTGCTTTTATTCCTCATTACTTATGTAACAGTATCAGGTAATTTAAAACTTAAGAAAATACAAATTTTCTACATATGAAACATTCTCAGCATACAACCTTACAGTACTGAAATAAAATTCATTAAAATTTTTTTCTCCTGCACTCTGTATATTAATCAAATCAAAGTTAAGAATAATTTATAATTCGTACAAAGTAAATAAATTAATCCAAAGTGAAAGGATAATGATTTTGACATAAATGATAATACGCCAGATAATTTTTGAGAAATGTGTTATAAAAACCTGGTTGTAGGAGAAAACTGCGTTTAATATAATGCAGTTTATCTACGAATAAAATGTCACTAATTATTCTTCAGCAGTATATTTCATTAAATTAATTTACAGTAGTGATTTTTAGACATAGTTTACACAAATATAAACAGAACATGTGTTTCGAACCTTCATCTTAAGTAAGGCTACAAATCCTCCAACAGTATTTAAAATACATAAATTGTATGTCGCTCAATTCCAGATTTTAATAACAGGAGATTAGAAGCAGGAATAATATTTCAAAATTTATAATTTAGTGTTTTTTAAGCTTTTCTTTAAATTTTTAGGTTCTCCTTTTCTCCAGTTTTCTTCCAGACGGAAACAAGACTCTGAGAAATGTGTAATTATTTTACAGTTACACATTATTATTAAAATGCATAATTATCTTATAATTACACAACATATAATAATCTGCAACTATAAAAACAAAGAATTCACAAAGATGAAATACATTTTCGGCTAAAATGCTTACTTCAAAGGGGAAAAAATATAAAGTATAAATTATTTCATGAAATATTTTGTATAATTCGCATCACTGATATTTACTATATGCTGGGGAAAAAATTGCAAGAGGGGGACGGCACTAAGAGATTTTATAACCAGTCTTTAGTTTTGTAAACCTATCCTTGGTAACTTTTATATATAAAAATAAAATAAATACACAAAAGAAAAATATAAGATTTCAGATTTTATACTACGACCAGAGGGCCCTCTTTTTTAACGTTTTGTGTGTTACCTTTATCTATTAAATATCATGTTTTACGCACTTAAACCACAAACTTCAATTCAACTGCAATATCGGAAAATAATTAAAAAATGAGCATATTTTTATAATTTTATGATACACAGTCTCGTGCGTTGGAGAAAAAAAAATTTTTTTTTTTTCCCGTACAGTGCTCGCTTTTAAATGGTTGAGATTTTAATAAAAAAATTCGTAACAAATTCCAGATTAGGGTTTCCAGATGCCTATATTTGGTAGTGGATTAAGTTATTCAGAATTTGATGGCTCTAGGTACTGTAGTTTTATCGCAATGCGAGAAACATACATACATTTATGCAGATTCTTCATTATTTAATTTCTTTAAATATAACACAGAGCGACAATATTTGGTGGCAACAATCTGAAAAGTGAAACGGACATTTAAAAGTTTTCAACTCAAAATGCCAAAACAAAATTAATAGCCTTTCTGGGCTAACGCCCTTTGAGCTAAAAAATCTGAAAAGATTCAGATTTCTTACATGTCATCATCTGCAAAGTAAACATTCGATAACATTACTTATTTCTCGAAATATAAAAATCCATGAACTACCAGTGTTGTAACAATAAGTTATAAGCGTTATATACTTTATAAACGTCATTGATAAAATTTAAATATTAATAGAGATTTACGACTATGTGGATTCTATAGCACAGAGGTTGCTAATTTCTGTATATGTAGATACGACGACTTGATTTGAAAACTGATTGAAGGTAAAAGTGAGGATCGAGAGTAATAGCCCCTAGCCCCTCTGGTAAAAAAAAAAAAAAAAAAAAAATTCGCAGTAACATATTTAATCTGCAAGCAGTTTCAAAACGTATCATTTACCTTTCAGTTAGTACGTCTTAAGAAGATGGGAAATTTGAGAATAAGAATTATTGCGGAAAGGAAAAAATAAGACATACCACAGTGTAGTACAGGAGACGAGAATATTTTGCAAACTTCATTCGCTTACTTATCACTGCTCTCCAATGCTTCTCGATCGTAACATACACACAAACTGAAAACTTTCCAAAACGTTACAGCAAGTTCTCGAAAGTAGTATGATTATACAATTGCGAAACTATGTTTATAAATATTTATTGAGAACTAGAAGTAAATGCACGTTTCGTTCTAAAGCCCAAAGCCAAAACAACAAGAACTATTGCTATCAGCGATCACAAAAATATACTTCAGAAATTAAAGAACATGGTAACAAGTAAAAGAATTCTAAGAAATTAATACACTGCACTTTTTTTTTCATCAAAACAAGCGCAAGGAGTACATTTAACTCGCGTTAATACGATCTTTCGTCATAATGACTCGTAAGAAAATCCCGACCAAAATTCCATAACCTAATGCAATTTTTGTTTCAATATAACCATCCACCGATGGGCCAAAATCACGTTATAGCGAGCTTAATGCATGTGAGTCCATTTTGAGTTAGTTCATAAGGTAAAGCAGGCGAAGACTATCTGTCTTAAAGGAAGCATATTCTTGCATAATCAAGTATCATCTTCAGTGTATCGTTTCTAGTATTAATGTTTAAGCGAATCACTTCCTTTAATATATGTATAGGATGCCACGCGATTACGCGCATACATTAGTTGTTAAGTATTACACTCAGTGCAACATTTCGCTCAACTTATAGGTCTGAAATCTGAAAAAAATATAAAGTATAAATGTCTCATTTCTATTCATGTACGCATAGCCCAGTAGGATAATACATGATTATGTGTCATCTTTCGTATTAATGTGCAAATATCATTGTCAGTGTACATTTCTATTAATACATAAATGTTTAAGTGACTAATGTATGTATAGCCAAATAGGATGATACACGATTACGTGTAACCATTATTCTTCATCTATCATATAATGTTCAAGTGCCATTTTCAGTACTTGATTTCTATTAATGTATAAGTGTTTAAGTGTAACATTTGTACTAATAATATGTATAGCCACGTAAGATAACACATGATTATGTGTAATCATTGATTGTCATCGTTCACACCGACGCACAATTATCATTCTCAGTGTATCATTTCTCTCAACGTATAGGTGTTCAAATGTATCATTTTTGTTGATGTCTGCATAGCCCAGTAGAATAATACATGATTATGTTTTTTTATTTATCATCATCATTCGTATTACTTTGTGTCATTGTCAGAATATCATTGCTATTAATGTATAAGTGTTTATGTATTTCATTTCTAGTAGTTTATGTATAATCATACAGGATGATACACGATTGCGTGCAATCATTATTTGGCATCTTCGGCATTAATGCACAAGTAACATTTTCAGTGTATCATTTCTTTTAATGTATAAGTGTTTATTCTTGCCTATCTCATTTACCACTTAGGCCAATGTATATATGTATCCAATGTAGCTATGCCAGCCAATGTACCTATCTGTGTAAATTTTTATTAGTTGAATGTTGAAGCATATATGCAAACGCCCTTGTTTGGCCACGTCAAAATTTCATATTCCGCATTAATAAATTCCCGATGCAGTTCTCGCAGGATGCCGTGAGGGTTGTGTTGCTCTAGATAGGTGCGGGTACCGGACGCATATAAGCATTCTATACCGCGCCACATACATTGGCGAAAATCCCTCCTCGTGATCTGATATGGCTTCGGATGGCATCATTTCCTCTACGCTTAGGAACGTCTTGACTTTGCTTGGGCTCGAAAATACACCTCCATACCGTTTGTTTACATTTCGGTAGCAGTACCTAAAGGATTATTACGTGCGCTGTATTTTTGTTGCTATGAGATTATACTTCTTAAAACATTATAGTGCGGTGAATTTAATATAAAAAATGTAGTGATTTTTTCCCCTAGAGAGAAAAAGTATTATTTCTTCTTGTGCTAACTCCGTAAATGTGTATTAATATTAAGTGCAGAGATTTGTAATAAATATATTCTTAAATTAAAACCATTCATATTAAAAGTGTTGTGATTATTAATTATTTCAAGTTCATTATATATCCATTGTCTGCTGATGCAATCTGCGAAAGCATGAAACAAGTCAGTTTTGGGAAATAGCAAAAACGACGTTGGGAGCTAACATTGCACAAGTATACAAAAAATTCACTATATTTATAATGTCTTAAAAAGTAAAATTTATTTCTGAAGTTAAACTAATAAAGATTTGGAGCAGAGCAATAGAGATACGTATTTTAAATTGAATTATATTGCTCTATGAATATTACCCGTTTTTAATGTGTAACATCTTTTATACCTTTGCGAAAAAATAGTATTTGTCAGAGAAGGAAGTTTTAACAGGAAGCTATCTACAGAACGCTGCAGCTAAATTTTGTCGTTTCAAAGGCAACAAACGATGATTTTCACGCTTCCGTGTCAGTGAGACGCGTTATTCAACGAAAACAAAACCAGAAGAACCCCGCCTAAACGTCATTACGGCAAGAGGAAATGATGTCATCTGAAAGTATGTCCAATCACAAGTACGGGTTTTTCCTTATGCGCGTGGCGCGGTACAGAATGCTTATATGCGTACCGGACGACACCCGATTTGTCATACAAAGCCGTCTGGGCCCTGCATTCGCCTGTCTTAAAGGAAGGAAATCTTCATGGAGACTTTTCTAAAGAAGACTGCCCCGTATTCTTGTTACATAAAGCCTTTTCTAGATTATTCCTTCTACTTCCAAAATAACTTGATAAATTTTGAATAATTCTAAACGTAAGCTTTGAATAATCTTCGACCAAACTGTGGAAGTGCTTTTCGAAAAGACTAGCAAATTAAAATAAAGGAATAGAACGATTTTCCGATTCAGTCAAATTTTAAATCGAAACATTCAAGAAAAATAAATAGGACTCAATATCAATTAAAGTTAGAACCATGAAACATCAACTTTTCAACTTTTTTAGTCATACTGACTTTTGTTTAATGATTTGACGCTAATTATATTAATTTAAAATCAGATTGTAAAGGCAATTCAGAATAAATTAATACAGTAAATACATAAATTAAAAATAGATAATATAGTAATCAAGATAGAATAAAAAGAAATCAAGCTAAATTGTTTTTTATTCCTAATATTGAGTCTAATCTTAATACCAGAAGAAAAGATAATCTACTAAAGTACACGCACAAAGTAGCGAATGCTGCTTGCTACACTGATACACATTTACATTTTTGGTAGCTAAAAAAGTCACCAACATATTCTTGCAATATTTTGGTAACTGTGAGTCATAAATCTTTTACAATTACACATTTATACCCATAAGAGCAACATATTACTGATTCACCGCGCTTTTTCCGCGACTAAATAGTAAATAGTAAACTAAATAGTAAACAATAGAAAAATAAATGTAGATGGCATAAATGCGTAAAAGGAACACAAATAGCATTCGATATTATTACTAACGATTCATGAAAATTTCTAATTATATTCCAAGCACACTTTTTCAAACATCTATCTGTAAATAAGACTGAAATTTACGATTTTTCATGGCATGTATCCTAATTCAATTCATTTTTTTTACCTATGTACATACTTTGTAATAAGTATAAAATACAGCACGACATTTTATTTTAAACTAGCTTTACCTCCGGCTTCGCTCGCGTTGATGTCCTTAAATAAGTTTCAACTCTCTGGGAATATAAAAAATATACTCCGCGTAAAATTTTAAAATAAAAAACATTCGAGCGCCTTAAAATGATCAAAAAAATTTTTTTTATCGCACACAGTAAAATGTAAAGAATATAAAATGTAAATGCAATTTTTCAAGCAACAATAGCAGAAATATATAACACGAATGAATAGATCTTTAAAAAATACGAAACAAAACATTAAATATATCACAAAAGTCGAAATGTTGATAATAATTTAGAGTCGGTAAGTTAATTAGAAGTTATTAATTTTAAAATGATTTTCCACGTGTAAATCCGTGAACTTTGACCCTTTTCGCCAACCCAACGCTCAACCGGATAGCAGCTTCCCCTCCCTCTGCCGCTTTCGAATCCCAGCCTGTCAACAAAGAGTTAACAATAGCAAGCGGAGTATTGTTTCATCTGTGATCAAGCTGGAAATAATTAAGCCACAAAAACAGTTATACCACCACTGTTCCTATTATTCAGAGAGCGACACAAGTTTCAAAATTTCGAGAAATTTATATAATTAGATCAAAAGTTATAATTTTTATCACCAATTTATTGGATCCAGACGGGAAGATTCAAGAAAAAATCCCTAATGTCGCTAATGAATCGCATTCAAATTAGCGTTTTCAGAGTTTTTAATTAATATCTCAGCTGATTAAAGTCGTACGAAGATGAGAATGGTATCGATGTATTCCGACGAATTTTTAGAATCAGCGGATATGCGTCTCGAAATTCAACTAACCACCGTTCCATAAATATTTGTGAAAATATAAATTTGCGCGTAGCCAAATCCCTTTAATAGGGAAAAATTCAACAAAGTAAGTGAAGAATGTAGGGGAAAAGTAGTTTTAAATTAATATCTCGGCTAATTAAAGTCGTACGAACACATTTTATAGCTTATAACCTTTTCTAATATATAAAAAATATTTCATGATGATCGGTTAAGTAATTAAGGCGTGAAAGAGTAACAAACAAACAAACACATAAATAAACTCACATTCGCATTTATAATATTAGTAAGGATAAGAATTAACCCGAAAATTAATGCCCTTTCAAGGAAATGAGATATTTGATGTTTATATCGTTTGGTGGTTGAAGACTATTCTAACTTTTAAGTATTATATTTTAATTGCACATACTGATATGCAAACCACTTAATGATAAGCAAACCATTTACCCAATATTCAATTCGAGTATTGATTTTTTTATAAGTACTGCACAATGTACTAAACTTGATATTTGTCTTCATTATCAATTACGCGAGCTGGCGTAATGGGAGGAATTTCTGTTGCTTGTCTGTTCTTTTATCCGTTGCAGTAATAATCCCAAAATAGAAAATCGACATTTCATTCAATTAAGAAGTAAAAATAATTTTTTATAACAATTTACCATATTAAGCTGATAAGTAAAGTTATTTTATTACACGGATGGTTACGCGAAAGGTACTAGGCTTGACTAATATTAATATCTTTAATTACACAAGGCAAAAACCGTTATGTGACATCCTTCGAAAGTGCTAATAAATAATGTTAAAATTACAAATATACAATACGGATTAATGAATGGAGCGAAAAAAACAGTTTATATACAAAAAATACTGCAGGTAAATAATCTTTATAAAAAATTGTCGCAATCTTTTTCTCATCTGGTGACTTTTATCTGGTACATGCTTACAGCCATTTTATTTAAATTTGTTTTTGCACTGCATCGATAACTGAGTGCATATGTACTAAATTGCATACGTATCTCAGTAATTTAATCACCTATAGCGATAATCGCATTCTGAGATAAGAGACGAAAATTCAAGCATTACGATCAGAAGGACGAGAGAAGTCATGAAAACCTGTTTCAAATGATAAATCCTGATTTATAAAAAAGTCTTGATTATGCGATCACCAGCAAACATTTTAGAGTAACAATATAGAAATAAATATAAGATATACAGCGCATCTCTAAAACACTTTTCAAAATAAAAGTGTTAAAAAAAAGTCAGCTAGCATAGTTATTAACAAGCAAAAGTCTTTGCAAAGTCTTCGCAAAAGCGAGAATTTGCAGTATAAGGCATTTCGTCCGTATTTTTAGCACGCGTGGTTTAGTGGAGCACACTCGGCGCGCATTCGAGAGGTCCGCGGTTCGAGTCCCGGGGAGGGCATTGCACATTTTTCATGTCTCCTGCTTTGAAGTAACCTAATGACTCTACAATGGCGCCCGAACTAAAAAAAGGTGATGAATGATGATTCTCCACCACCAAGATTTGGCGATTAGGTCCTCTAATCCCCAGTCGCCCTTTAATAGGGGGAGCATATAAGATATTTCTACCGCTTTCTTAGCATGCCTTCGTGGTGTAGTGATCAGCACACTCGGCGCGTATTCGAGAGGTCCGTGGTTTGAGTCCCGGCTAGGGCAATGCACACTTTTCATGTCTCCTGCTTCGAAATAACCTAATGACTCTACAGCAAAATTGTCAGTTTCAGGAGAAACTAGATTACGAAACCTTTATAGATGACCACCATCTCAAACTAGTATATACTACCCACCAGATCAGAATTGTTAACTTATACGCATTTTCTTCTTTTTAAGATGCTACGGATTATGTTTGATCTCGCTTCTTCTCGCTTACATCCCACCTCCCTTATTTTATAAGGTCATCCCATAATACTTTCACTGCTACTATGGCCTTAACGGACTTAAGTAAGTTATACTAGAATAAACGCTTTAAGTGATAATCTGGTATTATACCGCAAGAATTAAGGTGTCATTTCTGCAAAAAAAAATTTTTGCGCTTGAAGAAATGACTTTTGTTTGAACCCCCTCCAAATTCATAGAGTTTTATTCAAAACCTACGCATATCAAAGATGACCTTTTTACCTAATTGTATATTTATACTATGTCTAAAATTAAATAAAGATAAAAATGTGGTAATTGTAAATTAACCTCCTCTCTGTGTATTCTGAAAACGGCTTTTGGTGGGATAAATATAGACAAATTTCATTAAAACAAGTGTCGCACGTTCTCATTTAAATGTGTGTTATCAGCAAAATCTCCAAAAAGCAGATAAAGTATAAAAAATTCAGAGCGCAAGATATTGAAAACTTTATTTATAGAAAAGCAGAATATTGACACCGAACACATTATTTTATTATTTACGAAGGAAACATTCCATTTGGCATACTTAAACCAATTAAAATTAAAAAATTGTAAGTTGTAAAGTCAAATCTCAAACAAATATACGATTAAACATCGCAGATCTTGCAACAAAAGAATGAATTATTCTTAACGCCCAGAGACAGAAAGAAGTTAAAACTGAAACGTTTTTAATTATGTGCCATAATTCATTTCAGCATCTTTAATTACTATATTCACAATTAAGTCTGCATTAAAAGGAAAGAAAGATATTAACAAGAAACCAATATTTCATTTATCAAATTGTCAGCCGCTTGACAAAAATTTTAAAATGAACCTTCCTGCCATCAGCCAGAAAAAGTACTCAAGTACTATCGTGAAATTATAATTAAATTTTCGTATTTAAATATTAGAAATTCTGTCATTCAGATGAAAACTGAAAAGGCAAATCAAAAAACTAATAATTTTTTTTATCAATTTCATTTTTTATTTATTAATTTTATCATCATTCAAAAGTCAACACACATTTTATAATATGCAAAGTATTGTAAGCTATGAAATCTCCGTGCTGAAGATGACCATTAAGTACCTATGTGCATTGATGATTGTGATTAGACTGGGAATGCAGCAAAGATATCTGTCTAAAGGGAGGTATGAAGGGCCTTTTTAACGAAAACTGGTTGGTATTCACGTTGCACATAATGAAAATCAGGAAATCTTCCATGCAGCCATCCCGTTCACCGGGATTTGAACCCAGAACAAATTATCAATGTTCAGAAGTCTTTCCGTTCGGCCGCTGATGCGCTACGTTCATACATCCCAAGTGAATTCTTGCAATCTAAGATGCGCATTTATTGTAACTGAGAATGGCAAAGAGATATCCCTATGGACTCATTGCCTGGTGTGTTTTTTCATACAGAGTTACTGACTATGCTAATAAGTCCTCTCAATCCTGAATACTTAAGACAAGCTGCATTGAGAGTTATTAACAGAATACCTGTTGAAGCAGTTCTGATATATATAGACGGCAGTAAGAATGAACATTGACACACTGATAGCAGGGCTTTGTTTTGGAATGGAAGAAATATCTCTCAAGTGTAAAAATATCGATTTCTGTTCCGTTTTCAGCTTTGAATTAATAGCTATTGATATAGCTTTGGGTTTTTCGAGTGACATTTATCCCGGGAAACCTGGATCCTTACGGACAGCCGAAGTGTAATCCAATACCTAGATAACTGGCGAAATATAAGAGACCTGCGAGGAATTAAAGTTATTCAAAAACTGGAGACCTTGTCCCATTCTATATAATGGCATAGCCCATATAATGATATTGCTGATAGACTAACAAAGAAAGGTAATTCCATGCCTTCGGTTTATGCTGAGCCATTGACCTAACCTGAATTATACTGGAGAAGAAAGGCTTTAATTAACAATTCCTGGAGACAGCTACCGACACACTCACGGTATCATAGTACAGGTCCTAGTACTGCTATTCAAGGGTAACAGGAAGGACCAAACGACTCTGGCTCGGTTGAGTTCAGGATATTTTAAGGATCCTCAGACATTCCCCGTGGTACTAAAACCTTTTCCACTTACACCAAACGTAAAAACTCTGAAGCTATTGCGCAACATCTACTTAATTGTGTTGCCTTGGTGGGTGAAGATCTGCTGAAGAGACCTAATTACGTGTTAGGAGTTATGGAAGCGAATGAACGTTTGGATCTGATGATCTGATCTGATTCAGATCAGAGGGATTAGTAAGAAGAAGACAAATGAAACTCAAGATTCAAGAGTTTTAATTACACAACTTCATTTGCTGAATTTAATATATACTGTCTCAACGAATAGAGGCGTATTTTTAAAAACTTTACTTTTCCTTAAACACAGATTTCAAAATTTGGTTTTAATTAGAAATCATTAAACACTTTTTTAGACTTTTCTTCTTTTCCCCCTCCTTTCTTATTATTCTTATAAAAGGATCCATCAGATTCAATAACCTTAGAATTCGGACTCGAAAAAATTTAATATCCATCTGTCGCTAAGTCTATTATGCTTCGGAAGTTAGAGAACAAAACAGGATATAAAATGAAGCCCTCCCAAACACACAAAGAAGGAGACTCTGTAAAAGAGATAATCTACCATTAGCTTAGTACGACTTAGCATGCCAGTAATTGAACATTTACTTTCTCTAATAGCTTAGAGCAGAGGTTCTCAACCGGTGGTACGCAAGAAAAAAATAGGTGGTAGGCAAAGAAGCAAAGTATTTTTAACTATTAAATTCAAAAATTAAGACCACAACATCCTGATTGAGTTTTTTCTATAACACTCGTAAATGTATGCGATCTGAGCTATGTTCAAGAGTGGTGGTGGTACTAAAAGTTTTCAATTTTTGGTTAGATGATAACGTGTTAATCAAAAGGTTGAGAACCGCTGGCTTAGATAGTTAGAGAGAATATAGCGTAAGAGAAACCCGATTATTTTCGCACCTATCTTATTTCATTGCAAGCAATGCAATAACACACATAACAATTTTTACAACAATTTTAACAAAAATTACAGATAAATTTTTATGACATGTGCACTGAACTTTGAATATATTTTGGAAACAAACAAACAAAAAAAAAAAAAAAAAAAAGAAGAAGAAGAAGAAGTTAACTTATTTTTCTCTATAAAATATTATCTGTTGAATGTAGACTATGGCGTTGTAATGTGTTTTTAATAAAAAAAATAGAAAATTACAATTAATTTAAGAATTAATCATACTTAATTATGAGTACTTAAAAAAAACACAACTAAATTTTTAAATATACCTGACTGATGCCAGAGTCTCAAGATAAGGATAAAAATTACAAAATCTGAAATGCCCAGTGTTTACGAAAAAGAGCAGAGGTAGATAATGACACATTACACATCATTACTATCCTTTGAAATCGAGTGTAATCATTGTAATTTCACAGAAATAAGATGACCAAAGCAGTTTCATATTCGTTAGATGCTGCTGTCATTTCGAAGTCTAACATCTAATTTTGCCTTGGTAGAGCTGAAGAAGGTTTTGCATTAGATATTTTCCATTTTCTTCTCAATGCCGATGACAGTTGAGTGCTACTAAGACAAAGTAAGTGAAACGAACATCAACATTCTTTTGTTAAAAGGAGTCGACTAGGATAAATTATTTAATGTCATGGTCCATGCCAAAAAGTAAGAAAAAGTAGATGAAGCATTTGCGTGCACATTTTCAAAACTCCAAACTCATCGTTCTTGGAGATGCATTTGGACAGCAGGTCAAGTTAGAGTTTAAGGCACAATTGCTTCCGTTAACTGTATATGCATGAATATTCACTTTGTAGTGTTTCTCCTATATGAAAAATCTATGCTACTTTTTTTTTTTTTTGCTAATCGACAGAAACCCGGAGAGGATATTCGCTTTCATGGAAAAAAAGGAGAAAACAGCGTTCAGGGATTGTTTTGTGCAATAACGACTGGAGGAAACTATGACTTAAAACAAAAACAACATTCACGTTTAGGGCAATTCTACATAATGTTTTCACTGAATATATATATAAACTTTGCGGCATAAAAGTTTATAAACAGCCAACACATGCTGTTGTATTTAAAATCTCCCATAATGATACAATTCGACACTAAAGCAAGCAGGTACAGAAGTTGCGTCAGTAGAAACCAGTTGGATTCGGACGGATATAAAATGCTAATACGTCTTTTTTTTTTTTTTTTTTAAACTTTTTTTACACTAAAATCTCTAGCATTTCCCGCAACCCAAGCTTCACTACCTCGGTTTGATAAACTAACCATCGCAGCGCTATCCCTGATCCTTTCAATGTAACCATTTCCAACTGCGGAAGATGAAATTACACTATTCATTAGGTTTGTTTGCAGAAAAGCATACCACCGTTAAGTAAATGATGTCTTCGTGAAAGACTTTTTAAAGAAAAAATTTTTGTACTTATGTTATACATCTACACTCTGCAATATACGAATATCTCTTAATGTGGGCTAGCTATTTATCATGTTGTAGCGATCACGCAGTGCGAGAGGTACGTTGATTGGCTCACGAGGTCGCTACAATATCATAGGAATTCTTTCACTATTCTTCGTCTTATTTTACGCTTCATATATTATTAGTGATTAGTTTTTAAATTTCGAGTTTTTTTTTTTTTTTTTTTTTTTTTTTTTGTATAAATTAACAGTTAGAAACCTAGAACGTGGCAAGAACGTTGTTCATACGTTGAAAATATGTTTTGAATGTAGCAACAACTTTAATGCATAGAGTGGATAACAGCAATTTCATTGGAATGCAGATACTTAACAGTTTGAACTAAATCGCATAATTATTATAAGAAGAGAATATCCGGGGGCGATATGATGTCATGCAGCAATACGATTTAAAAAAGATTGCGTCCCCTTCCTCCCGCCTTCTCAAGACGGTAACGCGTATTTCTGGAATAAAATAATTCCTGGTCTTTCGTTTCGTTCGAAGTGTCTTTCGTTCGAACTTCTGAAATAAAGTAATTTAGGAACCTGTTTTCGAATAAAATAATTGTTATCCAGGCCTTCGATATACTTCCCTAGTAAAGCGGTAACTTGTTTTTTGCCAATGTTTTTCCAAGCTTTAGGGCTTTTCGAATGATAAAAACGAAAAGATTTTACTTAATGAAAAAAATTCTACAATAAATTAGCAGTATATCAACCAAGTAGTGACGTGAAATTGCCTTTAAATGCTTAACAAAGCGATGATTTAACTTCTCTTGTGAATGTAAGCTCGTTCGGCTAGTTTTAGATTTTTGTTTACGTTAAAAATTTGACGGTGCGGCCCCTGTTAACCTCCGCTTCCACAATGCGGCCTCCGAGTCAAAACAATCGCCCACCCCTGATCTATTCAGATCATTAGGAATTTCTCTATTCCAGATTGGCCGAGTTGTAAAGTCACTGAACGCTGGTAGTTCGACCCGGGCCAAATTCCGACGAACGAGCTGAGTGCATTGGTGTTTCAGTGATTTTCTTTATGTGTTACGTGGATAGGAGCCAGTTTTCCTTAGAAAGTCCTCCACAAAGGCATCCCTGCACAGAGGCAAATAGTATTTGCGTGCTTTGCCATAATCAAACAAACCAAGCAAAACCTCTATTCCATGAACTGGTCATGCTTTCTTCTTCATTAAAATTGCACATTTCATGTTAATTTCCCTTTTAAGAACCTAAGCTATTTTCGATTTACCTTTACTTACTGTCGAAACATTGGAATACCAAAGTCCTTCTTCTTGTGATAATTCACTAACTTTCTTTCTTATTAGTCACAATAAAATTTCAACGAAAGACAAAAACTGCATTGAGCGTACTAAAATTACAATTGTTAGGAAATGACAAAAAGAGAGAGAATCGTAACACTAATAACGCACTTCAGTAAAGTTAACATTTTCACAGATAAATTATTCCATTTGATTCCTCATGTTTCTGTATTCGTTCTCTAACATAATTTCATGCCCCTCAGAGAATGGTTTTTTTTTTTTTTTTTAATATCTGATTTTCATAAATATATATCAGCAGCAAACGGAATAGATTGATCAAGGAAGTGTGGGTGGAAATAAAGAAAACAGTTATTACAGATTGTTGAATCGGTAAATCTTAATTTCTAATTTGATGGATGAAAAATTCGTGCATCCAGCATAAACTCAGCTAGCTTTGCAGAACCCATTTCCCAATTACAGAACGTATCACGTGTAAAATGTCCAATTATTTTTAATGAGATTCGTGAGCCATCGTAAATACGAGAAATTTCTTCCCCTTCGGCACTATAAAATCTCGTCTGCGTCCTTTGATAATTATATCCAACCACTGACAACCACGAATACACTAATTAGTACCTACAGAACGTTCTATTTCTAGAACGCAGTAAATAGGAAATTAACGACTGTCTGTAGTTTAAAATGCACTTCAGTCAAAAACCTCACTAAAATCAGAGAATGTTCTGGAGACTTAGTTTCATAGTAACATGAAGGTACAATTTCAGAACATTTTCTGATTTCAGATCTCCTTACAAATTGTTACTGATAAATTTTCAGGACAACTGACAGGCCTAAACTGCAACGCTAAAATTTCGATTAAATACAGAATACATAGTAAGGAAACTCAGGAGATAGCAGAATGGATCAAAATAGCTCTTGCAAAGTGGTGTCGCCACGCACTCCATTGCAATGCCTCTATTTCCTTTTTACATAGAAATTAATGCGGTGTTGGTTTTCTTTACTTATAATATACTATATGATTTGCAGTTTCTGGAAATAATTTAAGTTTGTTAAACAATTATAAAGGTCATGTAAAAGAAATAATGGCCCTTTTTAAATTTAAATTTTATATAAGCAGGATAGCTGGGAAAAAAAAAAAAAATACTGAAGAAAGACCCCTGTTTTGTTTGTGCACCTACTAAATATATGTAATAATTTAGAAGTAGTTGATCAGCAGAGAACATGATTTGCGGAGCAACACAGCAGAGCGCATAAAAGATATCAGCAGCTATGGTGGCCAATTTCACATTTCTTTATTCTTCAGAAAACATTCTGAAAATTATTTTTACAGCTGCACACAGTAAGGCAAAGCCGAGAAAGATCAGTATAAAGTGAAAGGTGTCTAACACCGACTTAGAGAGCTGATTTCAAATGCGCAGCATAAACTCGGATTTAAGTCCGCTACTACTGTATTTGAACTCTTGAAACGCAACTTAAATACTGCTTCTGACACACGTTTACATTTGCATTTATGTCATAACAAATTTACATTCCGGCAGGAAACTGAAATCAGGAGGGATAGGAAATTCAAACTAAAAATAATTGATTAGAATAAAATAAATCCTTAAGGCATTATGAAAAAATGACAATACCGAACACCACCAAATTTTGAATAACGTAGTCTTCTACTCGAATATGTGCATCTGGATGCCCGGATTTTATATTTCATATTTTATAAAATTTTAATGAGTTTTGATTAGCAAATTTAACGGTTTGAAAGCGAGCAGTGGCAACATTGTACGGAATAAAACATTCTTATTGCCAGCGCGCGATGCCAGTCTTTTGGGCAACCGTTAAAATCTGAAACCTTTCAGATTTTTTTTAACTACATAGATATGTAGTGGAAAATACATGAAAATATTTACGTGTACATGCATATAACATAAGTACGAGATAGAAATTACATAGATTCCGAAATTTACCAGCTAAAGTTTGCTGGTATATAAAACAATAGTATGTAGTTTGCCTCTTTTTTAAATTAAAAATAATACCAATTGTTGTTATAATATATCAAGTTATTAACTCTTAAACACAATTAAAAAAGGAAGAATTATATATATGATTGGAAACAATCTATTACAACATTCAGTAATTTTATCCTTGGTGTAAAAAACAAATACAAGTTTTTAAGGTATTTATGCAGCTGAAATACATAAGTTTAAATAAAATAATTGATTTTCATAAAAAATAAACGTTTTGTTTGCCATAACAACAAAGTTTTCCTGAACCATTATGTGTATGAAGGGCGACGTGTTACCATTTTCAGGAACGCGGACGTCTGATGTGCGCTGTCAATTCTTCAGTTCACAGCCACTTGTTTCCACTTGCTGACACAATGTGTGAACGGTCCCGTAAGTGGTCTGTTTGCCGTCTTGTACCAAAGCATACACGCAAGCATTTTTGGGTAGTTACCAAAGTCTTCGTTTCGTCCAAAAATATTATAACTCATCTTCTGTTTCCAACTCATCGGCCGCTATCCACCATCTTCAACAGGCCATTTCTCGGCAAATGAAAAGTCCAATATTGACTTCTGACATCTAAGGAAAGGCACCTGCATATGTGTTTTTAGCCTTCCGCGCATAATATTAAATATTTTAAGCGGTAATTGGTTTGGTTTTGGCTTATGTGATTATGGCAAAGCCTCAAGGGCTATCTGCCTAAGAGAAGGGATGCCTTCGTGGAGGGCTTTCTAAGGGAAACTGACTCGTGGGAAACGTTACACATAGGGAAACGTCCATGCAGCGAGCCCATTCGCGGGATTCGGACCGAACTACCAGTATTCAGCGACTTTACCGCTCGGCCACTGGTGTATGGGGTACCGTATTTGACGGCATATAAGACGCACTTTTTTCCTAAATTTGGTCTCAAAAAGTTACCTGCGTCTTATACGTGAAGGACACAGTCTTATACGTGAAGGTAATTGCATTCAATAATTGTTTATTTGGCTTTTACGAAACGTGAGAACTAAAAGAAACCACGCTATTGAAACTTTTTTTCCTTGTGTGTGGCCGTCTAAATAAGGGTGCATCTTATATGCCAGTGCATCTTATATGCCGTCAAATATGGTAATTGAATAGTATGACATTTCTTGCTCCACACTGTACATTCACGTCAAGAAAACAGTGTTAATGTTTCGTTTTCAAATGTAGTTATCATTAACATTGGAAATAATTGGTGTGTTTTTACTTTGCGAAGAAAATCGTATCCGAGCAGCCTGAGTAGTTTCAGCCAATCCACGCAACATAAAATATTTCATTCGTCTTCAAATTATAACTGTATGGAGCTCATGAATGTAATAAAGGGAGCCATTTAAAAACATTCTTTAAGTTTTACTGTTTCCAGAAACAAGCCCGCACACTGCAAAATTTCTTGCCGATTTCTTGTATGAGATATTTATTGTGCGAATAAGGCTGGCGTCAGAACCGACGCCAACGGTGGAGTCGCACCGGAGGACACAATTTAGAAGTCGCAGAGTTTGCACAGGCGGTGCAAATCCTATCAGTGCTCTTGTAAGCGTGTGATGTCACATGGGTTTCCTGAACGTCCCAAAGCTAGGAGACAGTGGCCCCCGCATAGCCGGGATATTAATTCATGATATTTCTTTTTACGGGATTTTTTGGAAGATAAGGCACTCGCAAGGAGGCCTGCAAATGTAATGCAACTCAAGTTGCACTGTGCAGTTACAGAGGACTAATGCTGGAGGGTTGTCATGTATGAAAATTGTAAAATTTTGCTCACAAGAGCTTGTAAAATAAAATATACACACAATGAAAACATTATATTCTGACCTCAATTTCTACGCTTACACAGTTACCTATGTATTCATTTTGTAATATTTCTATGATAAATATAGGTGTACTAAGCAAAACAAACGGTATGATATTTCGTGCGCTACTCTATGTTTTCTGAAGCTAACCAAATTTTGAGCGATACAGCAATCCGATAATTCTTTTCAGAGAAAAGCAAATTTATAAAAATTACTGTATAGGAAATATAACGAACGTTCTATACTGCTGTTAAAAGACTTTAGATATCTGCTGCAGTGATGTTGGTCCTACAAATCGTGGTTTCGTAGAGACTAAAAGAAGAGAAAGATCTGGAAGGAGGAAATAATATATCTATTACGAAAGCAATTTTTCAACACAGTTGATGAATTCGAAAAAAAAATTAGGATGCAACTACCTTTGTATGTGTTCAAGACTAAATAAAACCAGTTTTAGTGATTTGATAATAGATAATCACCGTTTTGTTGTTTATGCTTCAGGCGATAGTGATAATAGACACGCTTTCAATTGATAGCAGTTGTTAGAATCTCTGCTTCAGATAACGATACAATGCCTTTGTTCATTTCTTACAAAACAGAAAGGAATTAACAGAAAATACTGTAATTATCAGCCAAAGGACATTAACTAAGGGCAACTTATGAATGTCTTGTTTGAAATATATCAATTAAAGAATGGAAAGGATGCTGAAGAAAATCGTTGTTAAAATGCTGTAAACAAAACAAAGACAGAGAGAGAGAAATCTGGAAACTTCAGATTACAGTCTAACACTTTAAAAAAGAGCTTATCACTAAAACCAATTTAAAAATATTTAAAACTTTAATAATGTATAAAGTATTATAAGGATTTTTTAAAAGAATTCTGTACCAGTTAGATAATATCTGGCATTGGAAATGCCCTTTAATCATAACAGGTTGCAAATATCAGAAATATATCATTTTTAATGTACGATTCGTTCACGATACATTCTTGTAAACGTTAATCCATCACAGCTTTGTACTATTCACGAAGCATCGGATTCTTCTTAAATCTGCGCGCCATAGCGAATCAACTCGTTTTTCTGCTACCTGGAAATTATCGCGCAATTAACACTGCATATTCATTTGTCGAAAAACATGCTATACATCTGCTGTCCTCTAATATTACGGATTCTCGGAATTTTCTAAAGGTAACATCGTCTTCTAAACCGTGATTGTTATAAGATTTGTCAGAAATTCCCAGCGCTTTTAACTACCACAAATTTCTCATCAATTCGGACGTCGAATCTACTTTTGAATTATTTTTAACTTGTATCAAATTCTGTATGATATTAAACGTTTTTGATGCAATACATGCGTTTTTGTTCGACTCACAACCCGCTTAGAATCTGCTGTTACTAATGAATCAGAAATTCGGCAGAATCTTTCTGTAAGATACCCACAAGCATCCACACATCCATTCGTTAAGTATCTACATGCAAAATTAACTTTTAAAGATCTTCACACAATTGTTTCACAGAAACAGTGCAATATTTTTCATTGTTTTTGGATAACATTATTAAGTTTCTTAACTAATAAGAAATAAAGTAATTACGTTTGGACATTGATCATTTTAATTTTACTAATAGCATTGAGAAAAATTAGTTAATTTCTTTCTTTCTAACATTGAGTAGTTTTCCATTTCTCACACATATATTTTATATGCATGTGAACCGCACCACTCAACTGCGAGAGGCGCGCTATGGCAACCCCTGATATATACGATTAGCAAAAAAAATTTATATATATTTCCTGATTTGACAGGGAAAAGCATGCTATTACATCTGCTGTCCTCTAATATTACGGATTCTCGGAGTTCATCGTCTTCTAAGCCGTGATTGTTATAAGATTTGTTAGAAATTCTCAGCGCTTTTAACTGCCACAAATTCCTCATCAATTCGGGCGTCGAATCAACTTTTGAATTATTTTACTCTTATTTGCTTTAAGAAATTTTCCCAGAATTGCCGAAGGATTATCCAACAGTTATCCGGTAGCATATATATTTTATCACGGCAGACAACAACTATTTTCTTTAAACTATTTGAATATCACCTTTTCGAGCCATCGGATTGGACAAAGTGCTTCCATACCCTAAGTTCTCATAATCTGCCGTGCCTAGACTTCCTTTTTGCGTAGACATCTTACGAGCCTCGTCTATGAGACTACTCTTAAACCTGCGAGAATTTCGGTGAGTTCTGAACCGAATGTAATCGAGAAAGTCCACCAATCTGTCCTTCGCCCTTATGTGCTGACGGTTGGTTGTCTTTCAGAAATCAGTATAATCATTTATGATCAGAATTGGTTTTTCATCTCCTAGATCATTCTTGTGTTTACTTCTCACATCCTTGACAAATACTCTTTGGAGACTTTACATTTCATTTTTGATCATGGGTTCTATAAAAATTAAAATAATAAATAAGACGAAGATTACTTCGATGTGTTTTACAGACCATTTAAGTTTGACTTTATTTTTTTTTTAAATCTCCCGTCAAACAATGCACACCATAAATAAGCAAAGTAATGTTTTCGGTCAAAAAATTCCACACTGAGTTTTCAGTGAATAAGCACAAATTAGAGTCCCCATAACACTTTTTTACTATTTTTTTTTTCCTCTATGCGTACGTCTGAGACGGTTTTCCACGCTAACTCATATCAGGCTTATAAAATTTTCAATTTTTCGTACGTAAGCTTTATGCATTCTTATAAAGAATTGATTAAGTTTTGGGTAAAACTGGACAATCGGAAGTGGTACTTTACTTGAAGCCCATAATAGTTTTTAATGAAAATTGTTTTGAAATATAATCCTGAATATCTCAGTTTTAGAACTTATCAATGGGAAATTCATATTAGATTTTGGCTGAAATTGATAAACTGGAAGTTATACTTTACTTGACACTCGAAACAGATTTTCGAGAAAACAATATATTATGATATAATCTAAACTGCTCAGATTTAGTATTTAAAACTCACACGTGCAATCATGATTGAGAACAGCATATTAAATTTTGACCTGGAATAAAATAACTGGAAATGGTACTTTATTTGGAACTCTAGACACATTTTCCTGGAAAAATATAGAATCACCACTATAAAAAGAGTTTATTCTAAAATAATTATGCTCATGTTAAGGCTATTTCTAAGCGGCTCAATCGCTTTTTAATACAGAAATTTCGGAAATTTTACTAATGATTTCTTATTGCATGACTTGCAAAGTTTCACAAAGGTAAAAGCGAATATAAAAAACAGGAAACTGTCGACGTAAACAAATACTACAAAACATTTAAGAGTCTCACATAGCAGATTTGTGTGCGAAAATCAAATACGCGCCAGATTTCCTCAGCCTGACTGGCTTCAAACTTAATTTTTAAGTTTCGTAAGTTAAGTTTTTTTAACATGAATATTTAAAATCGGTGAGCTTTATGTTTAAAACTTATCCTACGATTAACTGTGATATTTAAATTAGAACATGTCCTCGTTTGATTATTTTTCTTCTTCAATTTGTGAATCAATACGAGAATTGTTGTTATGTGGAGAATCTGTAAAATCCTACAAGATATATTAATTTATAATTAGATATATTTACGAATTTATGTCAGATAATTATATAGTCAAACTTATTTAACGACTGTAATATACGAAAAGTCATGATTATCAGGTATCATGATTGTCTGATTCATACAGATTTAATTCGGTAACTGTATAGCAGAGTAACAGTTATATCCAGAATTTAAGTGTTCCTTTGCACTTATAGCAAATGAATTCGATTACTCACGTTACACATATAATTTTCACTATACTGTAACAAAACCTAAAAAATCCCATGCACTCAAGTGCAATGATGACTTATCTGGAATTCCTGTGACCTGAATAATTTGTTCTTCGCCTTTCCATAACAACACAGATTAACGTTTTGAGACTTTTCATTAAAATCATTGAAAACTGTTAGAGCAGAACTTAATGATGGATGAAATATTGCTATTTCTATTCAAAAATATAAAATGTTAATTAATAAAATAGAAAAAAAGTTGAACAGGAATGAAGATCATGCTCTTTGTTTTATGAAAAAACTGTGTCTTTAGCAAGTACTCTAAAAATACAATTTTTTTATGGTTAAAAATTCAGAACTAATAAAAAATAAATTCGATTTTTTAAAAATGATGAAAATAAAATTAAAAAATGAAATTGCTGTGTATTTTTCAAACGCGCAACTCATTACTTTTTTAGGTACCCTATTTTTTGTATTTTTAACTATGAACTTTAAAAATATGTAAAACGAAAAAAATAAATACAATTTCCTGACTTACACTGCCCCCCCAAAAGAGTAGATATTTGACTTATTTAAAAAGAATAAACTAATTAATCGGATTTTTCGAATATCCGAATGGTATGGCTCCAGCCCTAAAAACTGACGTTCCATTGCCCATCCAATTACACGCATACTAAAGAAACATCAAACAGATTTTCTTAAAAACCTTCTTAGTCGCACATGCGCTTTGGGTACAGATAAGCTGTGGAAAATACTGCCTGAAATTCCCATTCTCTAGACCTAGGACGAATATACATCGCACATTTTCCTTATCTCTGAAAAGCACTCATGAAAATTTATCTAAACATTTCAAGACTTAAATTACACAGAGATATCAAGAATTCGCTAGATTTCGTTCGCCTCCTCGCATGCATCTTGTGACTGCGTCATTATGTAGATACAACGATTTTGACGGTCATTCATTCGAATTTGCCATGAGGAGAAATCTTTGCACTTAATATCGCTATGACGCTGCTTGAAAGAGAAAATACAAATTAATTTTTGAGGAAAAAAAAAAAAATGTGTAGTTGAATGGAGCTTATTATGAAACACACAGTTTAGTATCTTCCATAAGTTCATAACGGTATCTGATATAAAGTGTTCGTACCCTTATGCAAGCTGTTCGAAATGACATAAGTTTGTCCTGCCATCTTCTCGAAATGCGTTTCTAATTTACAAAAAAGCAAACTTCATAAGGCTGCGGACAACTTATGGTGCGGTGCCCTTATGCAGGATGGATTTTCTTTTGCGTTATCGTCTAATTAATTAAGCACGGGTTGGATTACTTTGGCAACCTTATGGAAAAATCACTCCACTTGCACAAAGATGTGGAACTTTGCATAAAGGTGAAAATTAATTTCATCCCTGATTGGTTAATTAATGAATCAGTAATGCAAATAAAAACCGATATGGGATAAGACTACTCCGGCGTAAGTGGTGCCGGCATTTTCATGAAGGTTCCTTTTTCTAGTTACAAACTAAGCTTAATGAAAACGCGTGCGCTTTTATTCCGAAAGTTTCAGTCTTTTCCAATTCGCAGTCGATCTGAAAAAAGGTATAAATCATCTATATAGCGAGGGACCGTTATGAAGCGGTCCCCTTCATAACATCTCCGGAAACTAAGATTACATAGAAGGCCAAAAAGTAATGCACAATCCACAGTAATAGTTATCACGGAAGAAATGAAATTTTGTAGATAGAAGTACCGATCCTTTGCAAGTGTCACTCAGAATATGAGTCATCTGCTTTATCGTACGTAAGTTCGTACATAAGCTCGTACGTAGAGACGTCAAGGTAAAAAAGTCTCTTCTGAACCCATTTTAAATCCATTTTACAATCCGTTTTGGCAAAACAGTCCTTTATTCTGTCCGTACATACAGTTTTCACGCACAAACATTGTTCAGATGGTTTCGAGTGCTGGCGACATGGATATTTTCGTGTATATATGACACATGAAATTTTTCGCGAGTACAATACTTCCTTTACTTCGTACAAGGAAGTATTGCACTCGCGAAGTAAAAAGTAAAGTTACTTTTTACTTCCTTTACTTCGTACAAGGAAGTAAAAAGGAACTTTACTACAAAATAATATATATGATGATTACTACAGAACGACCATTACGTCCCCCCAATCATCAAATTCTACATTACAAACAAAAGCAAAATAGAATGAAACAATTTATAGTTGTGCTATTATTAGTACTGCAGATAATACACTGAAAATGTAATATCATACCAAAAATGTTATTAATTACTGTTGAAAATACTTGAAGAAAAGAAATAAGTTTATCCATATTTCATTTTCGGTATTTAACTGTTAAGCAATACGAAGCTTTTGTTCAGCAAAAAATAAAATGCTTTAAAATACTTTTTTTTTTCACTCCAGACCTTTTCAACGAATAATTAGAAGTAGTTGTCATGTTAAAGAAATTGCACAATGAGCTGAAGTATTTACTATAGCTCTTTGATACATATTTCATTTTCCGTATTTAAGTATTAAAGAATAAGATTAAAGGTAACAGCCATGTGTACTGAAAAATAAAATGCTTTAAAGTATTTCGCTTCATTACAAACTTTTTCACCGTATAATTAAAGGTAACAGCCATGTTAAAGAAATTGTATAATAATTTCTATAGCAAAGTTTAGAATCGTACTGGAACGACTGATTAATCAGTACAATAAAAAATACTTTTCGTTTATTATTAAAATTATTAAATATTTTTATGAAATTAAATTAGCTGTGATATGAAACCTAGTGATATTAAACGGACTAATTAAAATCTTATATAATATTCTTTCTTTTTGAATAATATCTTTATTAGGCGGCTAGTATTAAATAAAATTGAATATGTATAGACTGAAGCTAAAATCAACAAACAATTTGAAAGAAGTTCCGAATGCAATGTATCCTAAAGGTATCCCCATCATGAAGCCTAAAACAGGCAAACAGCACTAGATAATTTTAAAATGTCCCCATTTTTCAACATGAGCAGAGTCAAGAGACGAAAAATAATAGAATTATTCAAATAAAGAAACCGAGAAAAGAGGAAGATCCTGACAAAGAAGGTTAACCATACTGACTAGAAGTAACCCAGAAAGCAAAGAATTAAAGTTTTAATTTAGAAGACAATATATCTATATGAAAATTAAATAATAGTTACCAGTGGGTCAAAATACTATACTACTGAAACAATGTTTATTCTCCCTTCGACAACTTAAACATATACGCAGTAGTTCTATGACCTGCAAACTTTTAAACGAAATTTATTAAGAGTTTTTGAGCATTTAAACCTTCTACATCTGCATGTAAAGATATTAAGAGTTCTTTAGCACTTAAATTTGTTTAGAATAATTCTAAAATTACACGATAAGCACTTTAATAATCATCAGTAATACGAATTAAAATAAAGCCAACAATATTCAAGGGCATTAGTTGCTCATTAAATTATATGAAAAATATGTCAAGGTCAAGTAGATAATACTGAAAAATAAACTATTAAAATTTTCTCTGTTTCTTCTAGAAGGCCAAAAACTTTTGGATCTAGCTAGACAAATATTTTTAAAGACATACAATTAAATGCTGTTTCGAAGGGATAAATTGTCAGAGACAGGAGTATAGTTTTCCAGATTTTCAATCTATTTTAATTTTACATTGTTCTTCAAGGTTTACACTGCAACCTAAAGTTTTTAGATTGCAATCTCCCTTCTCTTATTTCTGTCACTAGTCTTCTGTCCGTAACAATTACTCCATTAATAACATCACAAAATAGATTCTGTAAGTTAATAACTTTGCCAAGAAATTCACTTATCAAAAGCAGTCACACTTCGCTTATCAAGCAAATGATTTGATATAAAAATAAGGAGATTAATGAAAATAAGAAAGCCACATAAAAGAAAAATCTAACATAAATCTGATTGTCAGTCTGTTGAACGAACTATAAACTGTCAAGGATAATAAAAATAATTTAAAGGAGGGGGAAAGAATCTAACAATCCTGCGCATGCAGCAATAGGAGAAGATAAGTCATTGATATGCTTCTTCTTCTCATTGGGCAAAATGATATCACAGAGAAGTGTTTGTAAAACATTATTCCTTCTGTTTATACTAAAACTCTCGTATAAAGTTTCCAAGACAGAAATAGATTGCTTTAATGATAAAAGTTGGGGGAAACTGAAATATTTACATTTAAAAACAAAGCTCTGCAATAAAATATAACTTGCTGATGTCTTATAAGATAAAAGATATTCTAGAAGGAGTATAAAAAATTATGTTCCACAGTTTCAATAACAGTAATTATTCTGCACTTAGAAACTGAAATTTCATATAGAAGTCACTATATGAATTTAAGAAAATGAAAACGATTTTTTTTAACAGATCGGTTGTCAAAATAATAAATTATAGGGTGAAAAATCCCTTTTTTTCAAAGCGATTCGCGACAACGGCTTCCGAAAAAGTTCGTGCTTTAACTAAATCGAATACAACAATTTTTTAATAAGAATAGAGAAGCTTGATATTTAATATCATAAAGACAAAGAAAGTAATTAACTCTAACATGAAAGCAGGGTTTATGTTCATTATTTATGAGATAGCACAGTAAAAAAAGTGTTATAAATTGCTAAATTGTTCCAGTTAATGCTGTGAAAGTTGACCGCAAATTCACTAATTATTTAGCAACAATTATTCATAAAAGTGCGACATCTATACATGTACACGCAACGACCAATGTATAATGTCCAAAATCTTAGAAAGAAGTGTAATAGAAGTAGGTGACAGGTGACGGAGGACAGAGGCATCTGGCGTCTATCAAGTGCATGTCCTTCGTCCCACTATCCGGAGTTCATTGAAGAATTTAAGTAACTTATATGGCCATACAAGAGCTAGATAGCGATATAATGACCACTTTTTTGGAGCCAGAGATTGCGTACGTAATAGAAGTACTCTTTCAAGTAATGTACCCAAATCAAACGTAAGTTATTAATAGCTGAAGAGCAAGATTTAATATAAGGTAAATCCTATCGGACGGCCTTAACTATATTCCACTGAGGAACATGTACAACTGGGCGGACAGCAGAATTTCACCATTAATCGAACTAAACTTAGGCGACGCAGTCGCATGCAAGCAAGCACCTGGAGACAGTTCTATCCTGTGTATAACATACAACCAGAATATAGCATTATTAGCCTGACACAGATGTTTAGAAGAGCATAGAAACAGTTCACATGTGTACCGTAAATCTGCTTTCATGCCTAGCATGCCGAAAAGTGAATGTGATGAACTGCTAAGAAACGTAACTGCTGCGGAGATCTGATGTCAAAAGATAGAAAACTTTGGAGCGCTGTGGTTAGTTGGCGGTTGATTTGTGACTGCTAATTGGACGAAAGTATCAGAGAAAAAAGCCAAATAATCAGGTTTAGGGGAGAATGAATTCAGGGCTATACTTTTAGAAGGGTAATAGCGAATGCATGGGAAGATGGGGGTAAATAACTAGGAGTCAAAATAAGAATTAGGTACAATAAGATTTAAATAAGGTGTTAAGTTACAATTCCTGCTTATCAATAATAATGCATAAATGATATTTGTTCAGGCTGTGTAAATAAGTAACAAAGGAGACAAGTTAAATTACATTAATTGAGTAATGAATTAGTACAGAAAAGTAAAAGTTAAGTAATAATTTATTCAAGTAGAAGAAGAAGTCCTTCTACCTGATCATTTCGTTCACAGTCTGTGATATCATAAGTTTTGGATATGATTATTACCATTTCTAAGGTTCCCAAATAGTTTTCTTTTTTTGGCTAATTTTGGCATACACGTTTTAAAGCTGAAAATTTTGAATTCTTAGTTCATTGAGATATTTCGTATAAACCACCAACAACGGATAATCTGCCTCAGAATGGTATTTTGCAGAGTTTTCAGTTTCTTAAAATGCGTTTTGTAAGCATAACACAAGACAGGATAGGCATAAGTGAGTGGCTAGGACGTAGCATGGTCTTATATATGAGTAACTTGTTGTCTACGGATAATACTGAGTTTCAGGCAATTAGGGGGTTGAGTTTAGCTTTAGTGGCCCGAAACTTAGAAATAATACGTGTTAGCCGTTGGCCAAAAATAACACTAAGATATGTAATTTATCTGTTCCACAGGTTATTTCATGCTGAATAGGGAGATGTTTATGTTGATATTTCTTTTGCTGGTAAAGAGAACTAACTACCTCAAACTTATCCTGTTAATTTTTCTTTTCCACGTGTGAAGCCAAATTTCCAGTGCCTATATGCATTCTTGAAGTGATTGTACGACTGAATCAAGAGATGCACTTCGTGACATAATGCTGTATCATCGGCATACATAGCAAGTGTAGTGTTTATATTGAGATTGTCGTTCGCATAAATAAGGAATAATACAATTCCAGTTAATCGCGCTTGTGGGACACTACCATGTATTTGATGACGTGTAGCGTAGTAACTGTTTTGGCGAACGACAAAATATCTGTCCTTAAGATAGGAATTAATTGTGTGTATAATTAATCCGGAAACTCAAGACGATTAGCTTGTAAAGTAGTCCATCATGGCATATACGATCAAAGATTTGGAAATATCCAGAAACAATGCTCCTGTGGTCAATGGCGTAGCGATGGGGGGCAAGAGGGTATATGATGCCCCTAGCGCCGCTTGCACAGGGGCGAGAAATGGTCTCCAAACAAGATTTTCCGGAAAATCAGTTTTTGTTTTGATCGATTTCTGGAAAACATATTTAAAATTAAAATTACTGTAATATAATTAATTAATTATTTTCTTGATTTTTCTGATAAAATGTGTAATAAAATGTTTGCAGTACATCAACCAAATATTTCCGCATACAAAACTTTCTTTTGACCACTTTGTTTCTCTAAAGCAGAGTTCATTTTTTTCAAAACAAAATGCACGTACAGCTCCCGCCTTTTATTTTAAAACTATAATACGACTACCTTGTCCTGAATTTCTCAAACACATCCAGTCTCCAGAAATCGATTCCATAGTCTGGAAATGACACTTTGGGAAAATCCTAACGCTTCCTTTAGAATGAATTGCGTTTCCTGTAAACGACTGATAGTCTTCCTGGCTACTGATTCAACTAAGTCATCTTGCTGAGATATCGTATATTCACTGCTACAAAGCATTCAACGCGTGTCAGTTGTTTTTAGTCTCCTACTACAAATGGAATGCTGCAGGTTGCTCCTTACTCTTTACCTAAAACGCATAGTTTCCGACGTCACAGACTAAATTTGCATATTCCCAACTTTGTAAACGTTATAATTTTCCTTCATAATCTCTTCCATTTCCTTTTATTTATAAGGTTGCCGATTATATGGTTGTTTAATACCGAAATCACAATATCCCCTAATTGTTTTGAGCAGTGAATGTGACTATAAGATGTTATTCCACAGTAGAAAAGAAATTGAACCTAAAACTCCATTACAGATTTATGGAGAAATTTTTTCCAAACCTAAGACTCGCCCTTCAAATACTCCTTACTATTTCATTATCAAATGCTGATGAACGTTCGTTCAGCAAATTAAAATGAATTTTTGACATATTTACAATCAACGATTGGACAAGACCCCTAAGTCATCTAGCATTTTAAAATGTGGAAAGAGAAAATTTGAAATGATCGACTTTGATGAAGTAATTGATACATTTGCTTCATCCAAAAGACAGGAAAAATGTATATATAGTACTTAATTGTATTAATGTATTACAATACTATATTGCTATTAATAAATATATATACTTATCTATAATATATATTAAACTTTTAATTGTTTAAAATTGTACTTTTTTAAAAACAATTATATAAATTTGCAAAATAAATAATACCTTTTTAACTAATTCTAGATCATCGTATGTTTGACTTTTCCGCCAACACAAATACATTTTCGAATCCAATGCTAGAGTAGTTAGTTAGTGACTGTTCTTAATACATTTTAGAGTATTTTATGGCAGATTCAGCATTTTATTATTAGTTGCATTATTTTCTTATTACGAATATATTCTATACATTATATTACCGTAAGAGTTTTTTTGGGACGGGGCGCCAAAAAGGTATTTAGCCCCGGGCGCCAGTTATGCTCGCTACACTACTGCCTGTGATAAGTCGATGTTGTAAATTTTCCGAAAAGAATTCTGCGACACTACTGCGCTGGTGACTTGCCGCATACTTTCAACAGAAACTGTGCTGCTGTAGGATTAGACTTTTCTGATCTTCTAGGTGCTAGTTAATTCTATTCCAGATGGCTGCCTCACTTATTTTGCTATTTCTTATCTACCACCAAACCACTCAAGAAGATTTGCGGCTCGTCAGTATTTTAAGTGCCCCCATGTTGCATAGACACTATACACTTGCATTACTTCCTGGACCCATTGGAGCAGCAGTCAGCATCGTTACCACTATACTGATCAGGATGGCTGCTGAACAATATGTAACAGAATACAAGTGTAAAAATGGAGCAGTGGAGCTATATTATTAAAAAAGATTCATTGAAGAAGCTGTTGGTTTTTCGATGAAAGGGGTATTTTTTTCATGAAACATATTCAGTTTGTTGGCATATAAAAGATTTTCACTTTAACCACTACGTGCTCTCGCGAAGTAATTGCTAACACGTTCTCTTGGCAATCAGAATATCTGCAGTCTTTAGGTAGGTAAGGGCACAGCTGATTTTTCATGCTTCCTGCTCGGAAAAAATGTCCAGCTATCAAGCGAGATTCTTAAACGATAGTGAGATATGAATATACTAGTTGAAAAATCTACACAATTATATGACATTCGAGCGTCTTGAAGGGCTAGTTTAGTTCAAGACGGCTCCCAACTGGGTGGCCTCTCAACTGGTCAACTACACATGGCTTGAGAAATACTAAACTGAGCTTCAAACCACTGAACCAGATACTCCCTTTAGGTCCCTAGGTAAAGACCTATTGATTCAACCTGTTATGTTCCAGAGCAGGTATCAAGTTCAAGAGTTTGGGAATGATGTCCATGAGCTACGAAAATATTATAAAATATACGGTTATAAATTCCTCTGGAAATCCTTCTATTATAAGTTGCAGTCGCTGACTCGAAGACAGATTTCAGTTAAAATGTAATGATTTTGTTTTCTAAGATTCTGGTAGAAGTTTTAAACGCAAAGATGTAGTATAACTAAAGATGTTTCCTAGCTGAGCTCCAAAGAAAAACTGCGATTCATTTCAGAAATCGAAGATACAGGATATTATCCTCCTTTTTCAGAAAATACATTCTGAGAAAGCAAATGCTGTGGCTAACGTGCACTATACAGCTAGGATCAGCGCAAATTTAGCTAGCATGCTATTAAAATAATTATACCTCATTTGATACAAAATATTTAGAATCAATTCGATAAAAACGCGTACTTCTTAATGTTGATTTCAGAAGCTTTATTGCTTTTATTGACCCTTTTTCGTACATAAGGATGCCTGAAGAAAACATGCATGATTACGTTGATAGTCACGATTCTCGTGAGAAGATAGTAATAGCGTATAGACATGTGAACCCTTTATGGTAAGTCAAATCAAATCCATCTTTCGATGTGATGTAAGACTATAACGAACATGATTAAGGGCCTGATTGCAACTATTTGAAACCTAACGGCAAAAACAGATATTATAAATTATTTTATACAAGCATATCAGTAAAACTATAAAATGACCATCTGCTTTTCTCATCATCTCCAGCCTCCGAAAACGGTCTCCTAACAACAGATTCGAATGCCTCTAGATTACCAAGATTCAAGAAATGAACAACGAACACATTTAACGGTTCCATCTTTAATCTGTTTACCGCTGTGGTCATAACAAATGTCTTTTCAAATATTTAAAGATGTGGATACTTCTTCCTAAAAGTTTGTGCGATTTATATAGGATGATCTAAAAGTCGCGCACACCAAACTGTTAAAAATTAAGGTAACACCAAAACGAGAAATTATTTCAATGGCTAACCCTCTTATACTATTATAAGTAATATATTACTTGAAATTTCAGTGACAGTTTATGTCGTCAGCTTTAAATCTGAATCAGGATGCATATGAATTTTCCCCAAAAAGAACGAATTTTTATGTCTACGAAATGCATACATTTGACTGTGATGCCCTCTTTCTTATATTCTTTGTTGGCAAACGCAAAATTTTATCGTTGTCCATTTTATCAGAACTCAGAATAGATGGGCGACACCTTCATTTCTTGCGGTGAACGCTTCAATTTTCTCGAAATCAAGAGACCAAGGGTAAAATCATTGTCTTGTTTATGAACATTTAGGAAGTTATCTTTAAATGTTTTAGTAATTTTTCCGTAAGAATGTGTTGCGAAGTAATGCTCAACCATAAATTTTATTTTCTGCTTGGGAAAAATTCATCTCCATCTTGCGCCATGGTTATTAAAGCTAAGAACATAAACCGCAACTGAAATTTCAAATGATGGTATTACTTCTAACAGTATGAGTCATACATTGAAACACACCCTGTATCTTTAGCGATATCATCGAATAATATTGTTTCTAACGCTTTCGTTATCCCATAATTCATTGCAATGATATTAAATGGTGGGGGGGAAAAAAAAGACAAGAAAACTTATCATTAATTGTTAAAATCTTTTATTTAAAGATGCCACGTAATATCAATAATTGCATAATGAAAATGGCCCCGTACGCTGTCTAATGGGCAATGCAAATTTTTATCTCTATGCTGATAGTTAAACCGACTACATTTTCGTCACTATCAAATCCCTTCTCCTGGCTTTTTCACTTTCTAATTTCCCCCAAAATGATAAAAAAACTGAGCATAGTTCTGATTAAAAATTTGCTAAAACTTTCGCCGTAGCGGTAATTTGGTTCCGCAAATTTTTTAGTCATTTGAATGATGTACTTAAATCGATACCGTGCAATATTCTGTTAATGTTATGAATTTGATCAGGCCAGAATACCTAAAAATCCGAACTCTCAATTTTGTGTTTTTGCGGAAACGATTTGTCACAGTAAATTTTACATAACATGTCATCAGTTTTGCATATTTAATACTGAAGTAATGTAGTGTCATTACCATTTTCCCACTGTGCATCAGTAACAGGCTTTAAAATCAAATGGAATAATTGGAATATTTTTTTAAAATTTATCAATGAATCTGCGAGAAATTTAAATATTTCTTCAATGATTTCAAAAAATGTTCTTTTCGGTGTCCACGTTGACTGAGTTACTCAGCCTATAAACGAAGTATTATATTGGAAAAAAAAAAAAAAAACTGCTCACGAATTTTTCGTTATTAAAATCATAGTGTTACGAAATGTACAAGCGCGGTAAGATAGCTTCCCCGCAAAGCAGGTTTAGGATTGCCATAAAATAGCAAGGGAAGGCAGGGTTGCCACATTTGGCGACAAAACTAGCGATATATCATGGACGGATGGAGAACCTTCTGGAGCGAATTCTAACCGGTTTAGCCCAGAATGTTCTCGAACACAAGCCGAAAGCTATATAAACCCCCGCTGGTCCGCAGTCAGTGTGTGCCTCGTCTAGAATGCAAGTGCGAGATAGTTAGTATCGAGTTGGTGTCTCGTCTAGCGAGTCAATCCCTGCGGAGACGATCGAGTTGACAGCCAGGCAGCGAGTGCCGAGTGGGTCGTCGAGTGCACCTAAAGAGTCTCGTAGTGTATCGCAGTTAGTGCATCGTCAAGAGAGCGTGTTGAGCTCCGGGACCGACTGAACCGAAGAGTCGGGAGCTGTGCTCTGTGTGTCGTCAAGTGCATCGCGAGTTGTAGCGTGGAGAGTCTCGAGAGTACGTGGAGTTCTGAGAATGACCAAGTAGAGTCGGGAGCTGTAGTCTGGTGCTTTGCAGTGAAGCTTTCTCCACCGTTATTGCCTGACAGTGTGAAGGCTGTGTCGCTGAACGTGTCAGCGTGTTTATAACAGTTCGACGACTGTAAAAGTGATTTTGGAGCTGTCCTGATTAATACCGGCCAATAAAGTGTGTTTCGATACTTCATCAAGTGCCGTCGTTATTCACTCCAAATCCACACGAACCCCGTACGAACGTGAAGGTAGAAAATAACAACTGGTGTCAGAAAAGAAAAACGTAACAATATTTTGCAAGGCATGATGAATTGCATTAATAACGACGACTTTTACGCATAAGCTCATATGGATTTTGATGGTGAGGTTAGGTTAGTTTAGGCGCATTGATCAAGTGAAAGCAAATCGAGGGCTATCTGCCAATGGAAAGGGATGCCTTCGCAAAGAACATTTTAAGAAAAATGCTCTATATCCTACACATAAAGAAAATCAGAAAAACTCCCATGCAAACCAGCCGGCTCATCGAGATTCGAACTGGGTCTCATTCAGCGACTATACCGTTCGGTTGCTGGTGAACCTATGTATACAAAATTCACTTAATAAAATCAATTATTTCCGGTACATTTTAGTTGCCTCTGACGGTTTGAAAGATGAGTTTGACTGACAACCGCGCGACATATAAGGAAAGCACATTTATGACTATAGTTTCTGAGCAGAATAGGGGCATTTAAAATCTTTTGATCCTTAATTCTCTCAAAAGGATGTCAGCATAAAAAAAACGAAATCTGAAACTTCAAACTACATCTCCTATGTTAATTTTGATCAAAATTGAAATGGAAGTTAAGCAAATATCCCATATATGGTTTTCATTATTTAATCCATTCGATCCAATCACTACAGTTATAACTTAATACACAATTTGCACATTTATACTTTTGCATATACACACTGCATTTACATTTTGAAGAAATATTTTTAAAAGTATTATTAAAATGTCTTTTAGGCGCTTATATTGAAGATATTAAAAACAGGACATAAATTCATGTAAGAATAGTGATGATTTTAATGTGAAATATTGAAAAAATAAAAATTCATGCCTGCATATTCGTTTCTAAAAATGGTTTTTTAATTTTAATTTGAAAATAATCAATGAATGAAGATGAGTACAAGAATTTCCTTGTTTAAGTTGAGCAATCGATATTGATCCTACATAACATCGCTTCAGTACAATATAATAAAAATTTTACAAAAGATTTTATTTGTTGATATAAGCGCTTATGATTATTTCTATTAACCAATCGCATACGTAAAGAATAGAGGCATATATAGTTAGCACAAGGATTTATAGAAGTTGAAACTTAACTTGAAAAATGAATGCAGAGGAACGAACGCCTCACTTCAGAAAAAATTATCTGAACAAAAAAAGTCTTCGGATGACAAATAGTGTCTCGAATTACGAATACTCAGGACAGCAACATATGATTTTCAAAGGCGCACGAAGAAAAACTGTGACATAACACTCAGGGACCTCTGGAAACACCGTTTTAATATCGTCCATTGCTTAATACTCATTGACAAATCCGACAGCAAGTGACGTACAAGACCATGATTTTAACATAGAAGAAATTACAGGCCAATTGCGTTGCAGGCAGAAATTTTGATCATATAGGACTTTCCTTTTAATCTACGATATTCTATCTCTAGTCGAAACCATCGGCTAAGAAGTTAACAATGAAAACTTGAAACAAGAAAAAATTACAACCAGAAAGTTAACAACAAGAAAGAATTACAACAACATCAGAAGCAGCAACTAGTCAACTAAGAAATGTCTTCGGAAGAAGAAGAAAGAAAAATGATCTTAGCTTTTTGATTCGCGAAATTTGTGTAAAATGGAGTAAGATGCAAAGTTTCTATCACCCTGATAAACGATATCACCCTGATAAAGCAGTAGCAAACTACAGCACAAGCATTTCCAATGGCAATGACATTTCTCACATATGAAACATTTCAAAACGTAGGCGACAAACAACAATAAAGTTGGACAAATTTTTAGTGAAGCAGAGGCCAACGGAATCTCAAGCAGAGTCAAATGGCGCTTCGAGAAAAAGAAATGATAAAAGATGATGACTCCTAATCATTTTAATTATTTTCCATTTATGCGTTCATTATTCTTTGTACATATTGTTGCGTGCGTACGGGTTCGTTATGAAATGAATGCACAAGTCCGATGAAAAATGAACAAAAATTTATTATTATCACAACAGAAATGCTTAAATTTTCTCAAATTATCATGCAGTATCACAATATCTCACAGTAGTTATCTTTTAACTACTTAAATGTACAATAGAACGTAATTCAAAACAGCTAAAGAACGCTAATCCGCGAATTCGCTATAATCAACAACGGCAGTTTTCTAAACAACAACAAACTAAGCAACTACTCCAAACTGAGATGTTTTCCTCCTTTTATAAGATTTTAAAATCACGCGCTAGAATTTTCCAGTACTTTCTCGAAATCAAAAAGAGATATTTATTTATTTAACGCACGCGCTCTTGTATTTTTAATTTTTCCGGCTTAGCTTTCTTTTAATATTCGTCACGCGCTGCACTGCGCGAGAAATAAAACCATTTAATTTATAATTCAACTAACATTAGCTTTTTAAATACCAAATTCGTAACACTGCCCCCTTCCCAAGGACTGCACGTCCCGGGGGTACACAATCCCTCCGCCGAGGAGGAAAGACGTGTGTGTTGAAGTTCCTGGATTATCTTTCGTAATTAGCGGAAATCCTAATTAAAAGTGCAAACAAAGTTGATAATCAGTTGTCTAAGTGTTAGCGGAGCAATTCGATATAAGTTTTGTGTTTGTGCGTGCAGTAGTTTTTAAGTAATATGTGTTCTTGTGATTCGTCTATTGTTGTGTCATTGTTAGCGTTCATTGCGTGTTTACAGCATTGTGAAGCATAGGATAAGTGTATGGGATTTTTTTTCTAAGTCTCAAAATTAGTGCATTAATTGTGTAAAATTCATTTCTTTGGATTACCTCGTTGTAACAAGTTCATCTCATCATTACCAAAGTAGGCAAATTTTTAACTTGCTATTGAGCTGTGTATTTTCCTAATATCTTTGATAATTCATGTTAAAGCATTGTTAGTTAAATCGTAATATCTTATGTAATTTTGTACTGTTGACTCTGATTTTTTACGTCAGCCATCTTGCCAAGAGGACGCAACAACAACTCGTCCTTGGCAAAGGTCACATACACAGCTCAATAGAGCCTAGTAACAGGCACTTCCTTTGTATCACAGTTTCTATGATTGAACAATTTTAACTCAATAGTTTATATTAATTGTAATACAGCTATTAGCATTTAATACGCCTATCTACTCTTAACTGAAAGTTTCTCTTTGTACATCACATCTAAATGTTTAATAACTATGTTTTTGTAATATCTTGTATGCAACAGCAATCTTAATAGTAAGATGTTCACTGGTTCCTGTCTGCGTGTCAACTCTTCAATTGACCTCTTGTAATATAAAGTGTCATATTTTTTTAATATGCTTAGAACAACCAAAATTTTTATATCAATATAGTAGATCGAGTTTGGCAAACTTGTCGAGGCAGAATTTTGATCATTCTTTTTGTTTAATTAAAAAAAATTAATATGCATAAAATTTATGAACACTGGTTCTATTCAGCATAACCAGGTCTTAGAGTATTTACTGAAGTAAATTCGGCTGCTACAGTCACTTTTAAGCAATTTTTAACTGATTTGAAATGTTCTTATACATTTACTAAGCTCTTAATCTTAATCTACATATACTTTAGTGTGGTTTATAATGATCTCTTGCTAAAATGTGTTTTTGTTAATTAGTAATTAATTTTCAAACCTAGCCGCTTAGGTAGTTCAGAAACTTAAGGGGAGTTTTCTATTTAATATCCCAGCTATTTACAGATGTTTTAATCGTATTTAAAATTCTTGCATTCATGATTTTCATTACTAACGACTGTTCATATATCTAATTGTTTACTCTAAAATGTTGCATTTATACCTTAAGTACATCATTTATTCATTGTTAAATTAATCTTGTTAGGCTATTTTCGTTGTTGAGCCAGAGTGCTAATTTATGTTATCTCTATATTTGGTACTGCATTATCTCTTTAATTGCCTACATTAATAAGCGTATATGTGATATTACCTGTTGACAGCATGTAAGAGTTGACAGAGTTACAGTTGACAGATTCTAAGTCTTAAACAACTGCTTTATTTTTGTAAATCAATTTCTCAGTAATGAATTGTGGTATTTTACCATCTAAAGAAGTATTTATTATCTTGGAATATATTACTGCATCATTCTACATTATTAATTTTGTTTAATTGCATTAATTAGTGTTTTGATTTTGTATTAGCATATGTATGTTTAATTTTTTTTTTCTAAATCCTGTATGTCGGCCATTTTGTCACCTACACCAAATCCTTGTTAATTATTTTGCAAAGCTGCATTTAAGACCTGTTACTTTACACCAATAAGTGTATAGTACCTTTATTATTAATTCGCCATTTTATCAGTCATAATACTGTTGTCAATCACTGTGTATGCCATTTCATCATATGACCATTTTCTAATGGCCGCTAAAGACTCCTCACTCCCTCCCTCCGCACCTCCCTCCGTTACATCAGAAGGCTTACCGTGTCCACCCGTTATCGACTCATCCCTTTCAAGAACGCAGAACTCTTTGGCTCAGATCGCCTTCATTTCCCGGTTCCTGGCAGCCAACAACGCCAAACGCAAACTGAACAAAGAGGATCTCAAAATAATCCTGGACTTTGTGGACCTGGCTCAGAAATTGGTGCTTGAACAGGAATTAATAATAAACTCCCATCAAGCACAACTGGAAGTCTACAACGGACAAGCAGATTCCCTGCAGAAATTGCTAACATTATTCGAACCTTCCTCAACATCAGTTTCTGTTCCAACCTCCTCTCATCTCCCCACCACTGCAGAGGCACAGCAGGAAGTTCAAGAAGACGAGGGAGGTCCATTCACCTTGATTCAACGGAAAAAGAAACGGCCACAGAAAAAGCTGTCGGACAACGTCCTACTTCTAGCCCCCATAGATTCCACCACTTCCCCGATTGCCATCCAAAAGCAGCTTACTTCTCAGCTAAACCCCTCTAGATTGGGCATCCCTATAGAGCAGATTCGCACCACAAGATCCAAAGAGCTTTTAGTCAGGTGTAACACCCGCGAGCAATTACTCAAGCTGAAAAGTTCAATAGAACAAGTACCATCTTTAAAAGATTCACTCACCCTTCGAGAGCCAAAGCCAAGAAGAGAGTCGATAATCCTCTTTGGTGCACCGGAAGAATTCACTACAAAAGACATCGTTACGGCATTTGAGTTACATCTCCCGTCCAACAAAGTAGGGACTATCCACCCAAGAACTCCCCTACACCAATCCAACTCCAAGAATAACTGGATTATCCAATTGGATAGGGACTACTTCAACAGGCTTGGATCTAGCGGCCGCATCTACTTAGGCTTCTTCTCCTGCCCTTTTAGAAGATACCTCCGTGTCCCTCGTTGCTTCAACTGTCAAGGTCTAGGCCACATCAGCAGGAATTGCCAAGAACAACCCTCTTGTGTGCAGTGCGCAGGCCCACATTCCATGCCCATAGGATCCTGCAAGGAGCATCCTATATGCAAAAACTGCACATTGGCAAATAAGCAACAAGGTACAGATCACGACTGCCACCACGCGGCTAGTTCAAGACAATGTCCTGTATACAGGACTGCGGTCCAGAAACTCCTGCGGACAGCAGGACAACATTAGATAACACCCAAAGATCAAGAATTCCAGTTCTCAAAGTCATACAATGTAACTTACAAAGATTCTCAGTAGCCGCAAGTCACATGCTGCATGTCCAATTCCAACAGCAGGCGGACTTAGGTATCTTTCAAGAGGTTTATATTACTAAAGAAGGTCTTCCAGTTGGCTCAACTTCACACAACAAAATTTTTCTTTCCCATAACAAGCTAGCTATGATCGTCTATAACGGTGCAATGAATCCCATGGTCTGGAGAACGACAAACCACACAATTGCCATCATTCTGGACTCAATAGAGGGAAGCCTCATGGTCATTTCATGCTACTTTCCCCCTAGTCTCAGTATCAACGACCTCCTAACTGAACTTGACTTCTTACACCACACTCCTCTAACCCACATCCTGATCTGCGGGGATTTTAACGCTGCCAACCGCCTTTGGGGCTCACCAACAGACAGTCCTCGCTCCTTTCCTGTCATAGATTTCATAAGTTCTCATGGATTGGTCATCCTCAATAAAAGCGACTCCCCTCCCACCTTTGACACAATACGTGCCAGAGGCTGGCCTGATCTCTCTTTGGCAACACCACAGCTATCCTCACATATTGCAGCCTGGACAGTAGCAGACTTCCCTTCTCTTAGTGACCATCAAGCTATCATGTTTAACTTGCAATCCCCACGCAGCATTGTAATTAAACAAAGATTTAAGACGGCATATGGTGGGACACAAAAACTGGAACAACACCTTTCTCCCTTCATCCCCTCTATTAAAACAGCACTTCAGAATAACACGACCAGAGCAGCTCTAGACAAACCCTATGACCAATTAATTGACCAATGCACTGATGCCTGCCGCAAGACTTTCAAGACAGAAAAAAATAAAATTCGGACATCAGCCTCATGGTGGACACCCCAATTGTCACAGGAACGGAGCAAACTCAGAAAACTGAGACGGCAAGCTCAATCCACACAGGAGCCAATGGTCCGCAGGACACTCTTCGCCCGTTACAAAATACAACAAGCGCAATATAAGCGACAGATCTCTATAGCCAAGCAAGACTCCTGGCGCGAATACTGCTCTCGCACTGTTGAGAAATACGACAAGGTTTTCAAGATTGCAACCAACAAGGTCTTTAGACCAACACAAATCCCCCTGTCTATAGCTCCAACAGCCACTAGTGCAACCGAAGCAATCAGCTACATACTTAAGTCACTCTTCAAAGAAGACCCACCGACAGATGACAACCTTGCGCAATCAGAGATAAGAACTTCATTCAATAACTTCACCAGATATCAAACTTCTTTGGAACCCCCTCCTACTAGGCATGAGATAGAGGCTATCGTCAAACACCTAAACACAAAGAAGGCACCAGGCCCGGACGGGCTATACAATGCAGTAATACGCATGATTTATGCTTTTGCGCCTGACCTAGTCGAAGAGTATATCGGTGCCTGTTGGAAGAATAGACACTTTCCGAAATCGACCAAAAATGCAGAGGTAGCACTCTTCCATAAAACGGGCAAAGATCCACAACAACCCACATCCTACAGGCCAATATGCCTCATCCCCTCGTTTGGCAAGCTGCTAGAAAGGGTAGTTCTTGGAAGGCTAAATTTTTTCCTACAAAGAAACAATTCCATAGACCCCAGGCAATTTGGCTTCCGAGGAGGACTTTCTACAGAGCACGCCATCTCCAAGTTAATGAACTTGATAGAGTGCAACAGAAACAAGGGGCACCACTCCTTGATCATTAGTCTGGACATCCAGGGAGCATTTGACTCCCTGTGGTGGCCAGACGTTATACAGGCTTTATCTCAGATGAACTGCCCGGCAGAACTACAAGAGCTAATTCATAGTTACCTCAGCGATCGCACACTCCAGTATACAGCGAACGATGGTATAGTCAGACATCACCTAAAGAAAGGATGCCCCCAGGGCTCATGCCTTGGACCAGTACTTTGGTCGATAGTTGCCAACTCAATCTTCAAGGAATTTGATGACAATTGCCAGGACTGTGACATACTGGCCTACGCGGACGACTTCTTGATTATAGTCCATGGAAGATCCAAATTAGAAATGACAGCGCAATTCTACCTCGACAAGTTTAGCTTCTCGGCAAGGGACCACAAGATCACGATCTCTGCCTCAAAATCCCAAGCTTTGCTCATAGGCGCCAAAAGACCTCTCAAAAGGAATCCATCCATCAAACTTTATGGCAACCCCATCAAGATAGTTAAACAACTCAAATACTTGGGCTTAATCATTGACTCAAGGTTATCCTGGCTTCCGTATCTTCAGTATCTAAAAATAAAAACAGTCTTAAAAATTACATGCAGAGAACAGCGGCTCCAACCTGGGGCATTTCATCGAAACTGCTAAAACATTGGTATCTCACCGTTACTCAGGCCATAGTCTTATACGGATCCGGCATTTGGGCAAAACATCTAACGGTACAAGAGAGGCGCCTACTTAACTCACTCCAACGCCCACACCTTTTGCAAATAAGCAGAGGATACAGGACAACTTCAACAGCGGCACTGCAAGTCCTAACAGGGATACCACCACTAGACTTGGTGGCAGAGCGAGAGGCGGCCATCTCCAATACTCTCCGACTTGGGAAAGACTATAAACTCTGGAACAGGAACTTGCATACCTCGGAATATATGCACAAGATCTTTAACTATCCCTACCACCCAGCCCAGCATAACCTCGCGGAAAATATATACACGCAGACACTTCTCTGTCGGCAGAACTCAATAGCCATCTACACGGATGGTTCCAAAACAAAAGATGGCACTGGATGCGGCTTATGCACAATGATCGATGGAGAAATCAAATACCGCTGGAAACGTAGACTCAATCCGAACAACACAGTCTACCAAGCTGAATTGCTAGCTATTAAAAAATCAATCCATCTCTCATATGGTCACCAAGAAACTGTCTATATCTATAGTGACTCACTGTCGAGCATAGCCGCCATAGAAGGACCAGCCAGCCGAGACCCCTTCGTACTCAACATACAAAGGGCATTAGTCAACCTCCCACTCAATTATCGTCCCATCATTAGCTGGGTACCAGCGCACACAGGTGTAGTCGGCAACGAGCTGGCGGATGAACAGGCAAAACAAGCGGCTTCGGGTATCTTCCTGCCAGAACATGCTCTACCTCTGCCTTCCTCTTATCTCAAAAAGATTACACGCGGCGACCTTTACGCAGAATGGCAACAGAGATGGGATACTTCTCGAACAGGTCGAAGGACGTATAAATTTATCCCAAAAGTTACAGACCTTGTCTTCTCCAACTCATCTTCATTGACTACGTTCCTCTCTGGGCACCGCCCGTTTCCTGATTACCTACACAGATTTGGACTTAGAGACTGTGATCTCTGTGAATGTGGACTAATCGGAACGCCAGACCATTATGCATTTACATGCAGATTGACAGAGGCGCACCACATGCGTCCTCCTTCAGATAGATATTGGAGGGAATGGACAAAAGTGCTACTAGAACGGAGGGAATGGACAAAAGTGCTACTAGAACGGAGGGGTGCGTGCTTTAAGCTTCACAAGATCATCAAGTTCTGCAGGGTACACTTTTCATTTGTCACCTAATACCTCCCAGCGCATAACCCTGCTACCAGATAAGTAATATCTGTTTGCTACTGTTATGTCCATATTATTTTCATCATACTCTTATCCTATTCGTTAGATGCATTTAACGTATTACCTTAAATACTACACTTTATGTGACTTTTACTTGACTGTAATAATCATCCTCGATGTGTTTATAGTATTAACTTAATTATTATAATTGATATCATATGCTTTCATTTTAATCTGAATTTTGTAACTACAGTATATGTTGTCAACACATTAACGTGTCTAATATATTAATTTAATCATTATAATCGTAATCTTATGCCTTCCACTTAAATTGAATGTAGTAAATACATAATCCAACGTATATATATGTAAGTGGATTCCCATCAGGATTAAGTAATGAACTGACACTCTTATAAGTATGTTTCATAAGCAAATTATCTTAAGAATGTATTATATTATGTATACTTAAGAATTGCCATAAGTAATGTAAGCAAGATCCTGTATGCCTATCAATAATATGTGTTGCCAGTTGTACAAAATTTCATGCTTGTTTAATCATTGTACCATGGTATTCTGTGCTTTGCTTACTGTACTCAGAAACTTCATTCTTAGTACTCATTCATCTCAGTATGTTGCCATTTTTATCTCTTATGTTTTTATTGCATATTACCAAGAAGTGTCATGTAATCAAAATGCGCACTAAGTCATGTCAGCCATAGCACTTCCCTATATTCTTTATTATTTTACTGCTATGTAATTATGCCTTATTACAAATCGTGTAACCTACTAAGCAAGCATATCTAATCTAGAATTTATCATGCGCTTACTTAGTATTAATAGTTATAAGATAGTTGCATCATTTCGATTTCCGCACAAAATTCCTGAAACACAGCTGTATGTTTTGCATTAAATTAAGAAATTTTGAAACTTATAGTACTATTTGCGAACTTTGTTATGCACTTTAGTATTAAATACTATTCTTTAGTTACTCACTATTAATCGTTATTAATGTATCTCAGTATCATTCATTTACTTACCTATTCAAATTTGCAATGTTCTGCATTCGAGTATTTAATTATTTATCTTATAATCCTATATATTATGTAAGCGCATATTATGAAACGCATATATTATGTAATATGTAAATAACGTGTGGCTGCTAGGACCTATTTAATGTTTATAATATTCTGTGTGCACAGCTACTAATGAGTACAATATTTGTGCGGATAGTAAGTTATATAATTTGTTCATTGAGCAAAGCAGTAATAATATTTGATGCTATGTATATATTTTTTTAATGCTATGTGTAATTTTTAGTGCTATGTATAATCTTCATGCTATGTATGTAATCTTCATGCTATGTATATCATCATGCTATGTATGTATGTATGTACAGTATGTCTTTAGTATGTGACACGGACAGATACGCAACATAGATTAAGCCAAGTTCACCAATAACGATTTGTAGTGAAGTCCGGACACCTTACTAACTCAATGTACTAAATTTCATGCAGTGCTCTTAACCCATTACTGCCGATGGAACATTACACAATCAGAGCAATTGTAATTACACGCGCGTATGAATAATACTCAGCTCAGTACAGCACTTACATCTTTTCATGTAGCAGACAACGTCTGCAAAGGTGCTATTGTAACAACCATTACTGTGAATCGGTAACTTCTGACTTAAACTCAATAAATGCCGCTGGTTTGCGGGGCTCGCCCTGGCAGTGGCGGAAGTAGATAGTAGATAATTTCTACAGGTCAGGCACTATTCCGATTAGTTATACCTGAGGCCGGAAGCCTGGTCCGTAGTGCTCTGCTCTGCACGTCCCGGGCAGTACAATCCCTGGACAGGAAGCTAAACTTACAACTGTGGCATAAATGCAACTGAGGCATAAACATTACATTACAATATCAAACAATATAAACAATAAATGCAATAACTAACTTAAACAAATCAAATACTAAATACAAAACAAATACTAAATACAAATCAAATACTAAATGCAAATCAAATACTAAATACAAATCAAATACTAAATACACATTTATAAACAAAAAGGACCATGGTCTGATACTATTTACAATTATTTACATTACGTACTATGGCTATAGTAATGAGCTAACCTGTCGTAATGAACGACTTTAGGTTTAGAGATCGAAGACTTACGAATCCGAACCACGACGTCATTCAGCCTTTTTAGGACTGTATACGGGCCATCCCAAGGTGACTGTAATTTCGGACAAAGTCCTTTCCGTCGAGTCGGATTCCACAACCACACCTTGTCTCCTTCGTGGAACTGATGTTCAGTAGCTCTTGTGTCGTAGCGGGTCTTCATCTTCTCCGTCGCCACGTTGACTCGCTCTCGTGCAAAGTTGTGCATCACTTCAAACCGGGCCTGGAGATCTTGAATATATTCCTCAGACGATGAAGGAGTATCCGGAGGGCGGCCAAACAATAGATCACAAGGCAGACGAAGGTCACGACCGAAGAGCATCTGTGATGGAGAATAGCCGGTAGTCTCGTGGACAGCACTGCGGTAAGCCAGTAAAAAGAGTGGTAATTTCTTGTCCCAGTCCTGTTGGTTTCTGGAAACCACTAATGAGAGGTTATTAAGGATGGTTCGATTGAACCTCTCTACCATGCCGTCCGACTGGGGATGCAATGGCGTCGTTTGAGTTTTGTCAATGCCGAGTAGTTTGCATAGTTCTTTGATTACTGCCGAGGCAAAATTCCTTTCCTGATCGGAATGTAACTGAAGAGGCACTCCGAACCTGGAAATCCAGTGCTGTATCATTACCTCAGTTACTGTGACAGCCTCTTGATCAGGAATAGGATAAACTTCAGGCCACTTGGTGAAGTAATCAATGACAACGAGTATGTATTTGTTGCCATCAGCAGTTCGTGGCAGAGGTCCCAGGATGTCAAAGGCGATACGTTCAAAAGGCGCCCCTACGTTGTAACGTTGCAGCTTGCCTCGGCTGCGTCTCGTCGGTCCTTTCCGACCTGCACAGGCATCGCAAGATCGGCACCACTTTTGCACGTCATCCTTTGCATTACTCCAGTAAAAGCGCTCACGAACTCTCTGCAAGGTCTTCATTATTCCAAAGTGACCTCCAGTAGGGGTGCTATGTAACTCTTTAAGGACATCAGGAATGCGGGATCTTGGAAGTATAAGTTGCCATCGGAACGTCTTCCCATCATCCGATTCGAATTTCCGGTATAAGACGCAGTTTCGAATGTGAAGTGAATCCCAGAGTGCCCAATATTGTTTGGTTGCAGGACTACAGATAGAAATGTCCTGCCAGGTAGGTTTTCTGTTTGATGACTCCATTAAATCAATTATGGGTTTAATGTCGCGGTCTTCCAGGTGGTCTTTCCTGACTTCATCATCACTCCACGGTTCTCGATCAGCCGATGTTGATGTTGTAATTTGTCTTGCGACCGGAGTCAGCAGCTCGTATTTCGCTTCCACCCTGGAACAATATCGGCAGCTTTCTTGGCAAGGTCTTCTAGACAGGGCGTCGGCGTTTCCGTGTGATGATCCCTTACGATGACGGATAGTGATGTCATATTCTTGGAGTCTCTGTATCCACCTGGCTATTTGACCCTCAGGATTCTTGAAATTTAAAAGCCAGGTCAATGATGCATGATCGGTGCGGAGCAGGAATTTTCTTCCGTATAGATAGTGATGGAACTGTTCTACAGCTTTGACTATGGCGAGCAACTCTTTCCTGGTGACACAATAATTCCTCTCCGGTTTAGACAGGCACTTGCTCCAGTATGCCACTACACGTTCTTGGCCGTCTATTTCTTGGGATAAAACAGCACCAACACTTTCATTACTCGCGTCGGTGTCGAGAATAAATGGTCTGTCAAGCTGAGGATACGTCAGGATTGGAGCAGATGTTAAAGCCTCCTTTAAGTTGTTAAATGCATCCTCGCATTCTTTTGTCCACAAGAACTTTTGGTTGCTCTCTGTCAGCTTGTGTAGGGGTCTTGCGATGGAAGAAAAGTCCTTCACGAATTTCCTATAGTAGGTGCAAAGCCCTAGGAAGCTTCTCAGCTGATGGACTTACTGAAGGCTCGATGACATCGCTTTCTTTCATATCTTTTAACAGTGTTCGCACCTCTTCCTGTTTAGCAAACGGTAGACGTCTTGGATGTTGCTTGATCGGGGGATGATTGCCGGTATCTATTCTATGTTGTGTCAAACTAGTTCGACCCACGTCAGAAGACGAGCGGGAGAAAACAACTTGAAGATCTTTAATGACGCGATCGGCAGCATTCCTCTCTTTATCGTTTAATTGCGCATTCTGCAATAACTCCGATGTAATTCTCTCTGAGGACACGGATTCTTGGATGTTACTCTTTCTTTCAACAGTGGTTACTGGAGTACATGCTGCAACCACTTCACCTTTCTTAATAATTCTCCCCTTCTCAGTTACATTGGCGACTCTCACCGGGATAACCGTTCTGTATAGGTCGACGAGTGTTGAGGCTACTAGTACTCCTTTTGGGCTATTACAGTTATTGGGATATTCTATGATGCCGTAGCGGAAATTTCTGTTTTCGGCTATGGATCCAGGAAGTAAAATTTCTGTTCTTGCCGGTATTGTGATATTGTCTTGTGCTATGATTTTATGGACAGATTTAACTTCATCATTGACTCCAAATAACGCTATGTCCTCAGATGTAGAATGCAATTCGTTATTTTTAAAGTCCAAGGAAAAATTGTATTTCCTTAGAAAGTCCAATCCGAGTATGCAAGAATCAGTGATCTCTGCTACATATGCCGTGTGATGGTAAGCGGCACTTCCAAACGTGATGTTAACATTTACTTTTCCATCGATGTTGATCTTCTCACCGGACACAGTCTGTAGGGTAACGCAGGGCGGCGTCCAGATAAGTTTGCTTCCCAGTTGTTGAGCCAAATCTTTTCGGATGATGGTAACGTTGGCTCCTGTATCTATCGTCATATTGCAGGGAATTCCATTAATATGTCCTATTACGAAAAGTCCATTACTGCCGCCTCTCACTGCAGAAATCTGAAGCGCTTTAAACTGGGGCTTTTCATGATCTGGCAACCTCCGGCCCGCGAGATGGCCACTAATTAGTTTCCCTGCTGTTTGTTAGGAGCGGTCTTAGCATCCGTGCCCTGGGGTGTTCTGCAGTTTCGTCGGATGTGTCCTTCAGCACCGCAGTTCCAGCACTTTACGGTCGGTTTCTTGTCACCAATATTCTGTCTCAAGGCGTTCAGTTGTTTAGTTAAATCGTCTAGACGAGCAGTGACTTGATCCCCTGGCTCCTGGACTTGAGCAGCTCTGACTGGATGGCGGTCTCGACGGGTGGCTTGCTGGGCTGCCTTAAATTTCATGGCATACACTAAAGCGCTTTTCAGATCTTTAACATCCGCCATTCGCAGTGCTTTCTGTACTTCAGGGTCCCGGATGCCATCGATGAAATATTGCAGGGACAGGATTTCCCTTGTTTCTGTCGGGCACTCCGAAAAGGCGTGATGTGACAGCCTTTCAACATCCGTGGCGAGCTCCTGAAGTGATTCGGTGGGCTTCTGTTGACGGGATTTTAATTGAAGCCTGCTGTAGTCTTTTAAACATTTCTCGCCAAAGCGCAGCTCCAAGGCGCCGGATAGAGCTTCGAAATCTAACCTTTTGTTTTCGGGAAGAGTCTGAAGGATATCCGCTGCTTCGTCTCTTAAAAAAGCGGCGAGATGACAGCCCTTAGCTTGGGAATCCCATCCATTCGCATCCGCAACGATAGAAAATTGTGTTTTATACACCTGCCAGGAGGTCTTCCCATCATATGTAGATAACTTCAGAGAGGGACGAGCAGGCATGGGTAGAAATTTAAAGCCATCACTATTGTTCCCTGCCGTCGCTATGCACTTCTTTAGGCTGTCAACTTCTTTGGCGACGGCAGCAGAAACCCTATCATCAATTTGTTGTTCGACGGCAGAAACTCTCTCTTCTATATGTTCTTTTACAGAAGAAATTCTTTCTTCTACTTGTTCTTTTACCGAAGAAACTCTTTCTTCTATTTGTCCAACTTTAGTTTCAACCGCGTCTATTCTGCCTTCCATAGCCTCAAATTTATTTTCTATAACGCAGGTAATTTCTCTTTTCATTTCGTCCTGACCTGCTTTCATCTCTTCCTTAACGGATTCCTGGCCCAATTTCATTTCTCCTTTAACGGATTCCTGGCCCAACTTCATTTGTTCCTGTGCCGTTTTCATTTCTTCCTTGAGGGATTCCTGGCCCAATTTCATTTCTTCTTTAAAAGATGTTTGGCCAGCTTCCATCTTTTCTTGGAAAGCAGCAAAAGCAGTAATGAGCTGTCTCAATTGTTCTTCCATCCCTCTTGTTATTGGCATTCAAATCCCACTTCTGACACCAAAAATTGTTGCGTGCGTACGGGTTCGTTATGAAATGAATGCACAAGTCCGATGAAAAATGAACAAAAATTTATTATTATCACAACAGAAATGCTTAAATTTTCTCAAATTATCATGCAGTATCACAATATCTCACAGTAGTTATCTTTTAACTACTTAAATGTACAATAGAACGTAATTCAAAACAGCTAAAGAACGCTAATCCGCGAATTCGCTATAATCAACAACGGCAGTTTTCTAAACAACAACAAACTAAGCAACTACTCCAAACTGAGATGTTTTCCTCCTTTTATAAGATTTTAAAATCACGCGCTAGAATTTTCCAGTACTTTCTCGAAATCAAAAAGAGATATTTATTTATTTAACGCACGCGCTCTTGTATTTTTAATTTTTCCGGCTTAGCTTTCTTTTAATATTCGTCACGCGCTGCACTGCGCGAGAAATAAAACCATTTAATTTATAATTGAACTAACATTAGCTTTTTAAATACCAAATTCGTAACACTATATACAATAAAATTAAATTATGGTTTCGGCTATTTTAGCAGCTTAACATTGTTTTTTATCTTTCTTGTTTCATTTTACTAACTTCCTTTGGTTTTGGGTTAAAGAAGTTGTGCAAAACGTAGTGTTGTAAAGTTTAAATAAGCGTTCATTGGAGTTCCAGGAATGAATTAATCCATTTGACATTAATTGCTATGGACAAATTTACATCAATTAACGATTATTTCGTTTGACGAACAGAGTTTAGGAGCAAATTAACTTCTGCATATTTAATTATTATAATAATAAAAATTAATCCACTAATAAACGCACTAAACTATTAATTCATTTGATATCTTCTACAGAATATCCTTTTTGGCTTTTATTTTTAAGGTCTGTTATAGTGCAAAGAAATTTTATGTTGGTAATTAATCTGCATTAATACTACATAATATTATTCGATAAAATTTTTAAATGCTGCAAGGCGTTTTAAAAATCTTAAAGGCTAACGCACAGCTGACCTAAGTTTGACCCAAAAAAGCGCCGGCACCAATTCTGCCTGTTCTAGTTCACATAGGTCAAGAAGTGAGAAATGACGATACATCTCTAAGATTTTACGATACTCATCAATACATAATTAAAAATTTCATAAATCAGAAATTCAGTAAATAGAAATTTTCTAAACTCGGGAAATTTAAAAATCATTTCCAAAGCTCACACGGAAAAGTGACTAAAAACTGCTGTTTAAAAATTAAGTTAAGCGTTCTGTTAATTTATTTCTTTTACTTTATAATATATGTAAAAGCAATTTCATTAAATAAATTACTAATAAATATATTTAAAATCGTTTAGTTCAGAAGGGCTATTAGTCTCGAAACAGCATTTAGCGCCGATTCGATATAAACGGCGTGTCACTTTTTAAATAATTGCTACCAAATATTATCACCCTGTATTATATATAAAGAAATTAAATAATGAAGAATCTGCATGAATGTTTCTCGCATTGTGAAAAAACGACGATACATAGAGCCATCAAAGTTTGAATAACATAATCATCCATCCGAACTCAGGCACCTGGATACCCGAATTTTGAATTTGTTTTATTATCTATTTTATATTTTGTAAGACTAAAACGGATTTTTGATTAACAAACTCAACGATTTCAAAGCGAGCAACGGCAACACTGTACGGGAAAAAAAAAAATTTTCTCCAGCGCGTGAGACTGTCTATCGGAAATTCTAAAGGTATGCAGCTTTTAAATATTTTGTGATATTGTTGTTGAATTTAATTTTATGTGGCTTAAGTGCAAAGAACATGATTTTTAATAAATAAAGATAACACACAAAATGTTAAAAAAAAGTCCCTTTGAGCGTAATATAAAATCTCGAAACTTTCAGATTTTTTATTAATTTTTTATTTATTTATTTATTTATTTATTTTTCTTTTAATTTTACAGTTAGTCTAACGGAATAAAATGTTCAGTAGATTTGATGAAGCGTATTAGTTCATATAAACCGATAAACTTACTCCGATAATTAGATATGCATTTACTCGTGGATACCTGTATAAACATGCGTTTGTATGATACGTAAATTACAGAAGAATTGTACAGATTTCGAATTCTATGAACCGGACTTTAATGAAGGACAAACCAGCGGTAGATCATACATATATTTTACTTCTCTTCTTTAAAAAAACAATACCTGTCTTTGCCATAGAAACGAATTTTCATAGTTGAATAAAACTTAACTAAAAAAATATTTCGATTTTAAACGCATTCTTTTTTCGAATGAAAAAATGAATACATATAGTAAATGTATCACACTATTATTGAAAAATACATTATACTACTAAAATAAATTTAAATAAACAAGTGTATATAATATATATATATATATATATATATATATACTGTACTGAATACATTATCACAGAACTTCATGGTTGCCATTACTCTTTAGTTAGATGTAAACGACAAGCAGAAATAAGAGTTTTATAATGGAGTTGCATATTATATAATATTACATATGTGTTCTGGCAATTATATAGTAATAAAAACATTTAACGTACGGCTTCGTCCTTTTGTCAGCACTTTACTTCCGGGACAGCGACAGCTTTTTAAAGATAACAACGCTTTCAGCCAGAGTGCTAGATGTACTCAGGCACGGGGATAGCATAGGAATTTCATCTGGTCCTCTCAATCCCCTGACTTAAACATTATTGAAAATTTGTGAGGATAGTCTCCATTTACACTCTGGGATTTAGAGACTGCTCTTTAGGAAGAATTGCATCGTATTCTCTTAAATGTTTTACAAGACCTCTGTGCATCTATTTCACGTCGCATACAACGTGATTTCAATCAAAGAATGATCCCACTCTTTATTAATAAAAATTCTCTCTTATTTCACAGGTGATCGTACATTTTGCACGCTATCTGTGTAGATATTCTTCTAATATGCGCTAATAATTCAAAATTTTAAAAAAGTTAAAACATCGTCTCAAATTCGATATGTGCTTATAAACTCAAGATAGTAAAAGAGCTGGGAAAAACCTCTGAAGAATGTCTATTAATAATTGCTCATTGCAATTATTTATTTATTTGAATTCCTCACTTCGAAAGTTTTTCCTTCATTTCATTTAAAAAGATTCCCTTGCTTTTTCATTTGTGACGTTAGCTTTTACCTTTTTCAAGAACACCTATATATTTTTTACGTGTTTTTACATTATGTTACACTACAACGGCATTAATTATTCAGAAGGCTTCACTGGTGCTGCTATTCCATGCTGCATAAGCTCTTTGACACTCGGTTAGCCAGGAAAATAGCCTTTTCGAAGATTTAATTGTTGCGTGCCATTCGACGTTTTAGAAACTCTTTAATTTATATTCTGTGTTGTCATTCTACATTTCAAAAACTATTTATCTTCGAAATAAAGCATCGCATTGCTTAACTGTTTTAAATGTCTTAAATTTATACCTTTTTCTTACTGTTATTTTTAACGAAATACGTAACTAATGCAATTCATAAAATATCTAATTTTTGTTATTTATAATATTCCTAACTGCTGCAATTTAAGAACATTAAATTCGTGAGATTTATTACTATTGCACAATTTTAATAAACAGCTGAACTATTCTTTTTTAAAATTTGTTAAAGATGTTCCTGATGCCAAATTTATCTCCTTTAAAATTGAACAATCGTTTGCACACTGTCTAACTACGTGCTTCTACAACTATGAAAAACAATACCGTTTTGTACCATTTTCAAATCCATGCTGCTTCTATGGGATGGCAGCCTTCTTGCATTATCTGGTTGACGCATGATGTAAAAAGCAAATTTCTTTCAAGTTATAAGTTTTGCTTTAGAATTTGCGTAAAAATCGTAGTTGGCTAAAATCATTTTAATGTTAAAAATGAAAAAGAAGCAGGTCAGCTTTCTGGTTGCTTTTGCTTGAGGTTATATTACACAAACTTTTCTTTTCGGTTATTTTAATGGTAACATCACAAAAATCTGGCATATCAAGTTACTTTCCCTCAGAAAGGCCGACGAATATGGCAAAAACAACAAAACAAAACAAATTGTGACTTCTCACATTAACGACATGTAATGTATCAGGAAATGAACATCTACAGAGTTACAAGCATACAGCTTTAAGCAATAGCATGGCCTAAAAACATAAACTAGTTGTTACAAGACCCATACAGACAGCAGAGTGTCCGAATGAAAGAAAAGAAATATTACAACAGAAACTGAAATCTGGCGTATTTCTGCTGAACCACCAAAAAGAAAGATAAACTGGGCAAGTTTGCTTTATTTTTCTGATTTCATGTGTGAATTAAACATTTGGGAATCTAAATGAGAAAGACACAAATTTTAACCGATTATAATAAAAACGTCAGTCTATACATATGTGACTTTATCATACACACAATTCTGGTTGGAACAGCTGAAACAGTAATAGTTTTCTATCAAATTTCCTTATTACAACGGCCCCCAAGATTGAATCTCTGATCAACCGAGATATATCGCCGAAATTTCCACCACGTGTTCTATACGTCGCTAAATGTTACATCTTAGTTGATTAGCGATTAAATTTTGGGGACCGCTATAATACGAAAGTACTCAAATTTCATTTGCTGGCCGATATCAAATTTCTTAGCTATAATATTGTGTAAATTTCTATAAATATTTGTAGTTATTTAATTATATTTTAATTTTTATATATTTTGGCACTGTTATATCATGCTATTTATTCAGAGCATTTTTATGTTACAATTTTATTTTTTACTTTTTATTATATGAATATGAGGAGTTTGTATATTTTATTTCGAGTATTATTTTGTGAAACTTTTAATTCTAAATCGACTACCTTTGAATTATACAGTTACCTTAAGCAGTTCTCGTCAACTAGATTTTTTTTTAAGTGTCAGGAGCAATTTTTCTCGAATGTTCCTTGAACAATCTCTAAATATCAGCTACGTTAGAGCCGTCAGTCCATCAGTTTAATTGTTCATTTCAGTGTCGTACCATTGCATTAAGCAGTGATTCCTATTTTTTTATAATTAAATAAAGAAATCATGTAATCTTTTAGAGAGAAAAGACTTCAGCTCCCTTTTCAACCAATCAGCTACCAGCATGGAGACTTTCATCTTTATCATTATCTGAAAACAATAACCTACGAGTTAAAATTTGGTTCCTTACAACTGCAATTCCTATATCATTTAAACCATGCTAGATGAACTGCATAACAAAAGGAGAAATTTAAGTTTTTATTTTCTACAAACAGCTCGTGTTGAATATGGGCTAATGTTTTATTGAATGAATATGAGGTAAACAGAAGCTGAGTTCTCTGCAACAAAGAAGTTTCGAAATGTCGAATTCTGTGCGAACCAAACTGCTAACAAACTCACAGATCTCAAGCTAATCTCTCTCGTCCTTTGGCTAGCAGTTTGCCAATGATTCATTTGTTTGCACATACCATCATGAAAACCTTTTTCTACACCAGAAAGGTGTTTTTTAACCGTTCGTTATTTATTTATTCTCCTTAAAATAAGTATATTATTGCGTTTTTCTTTTTCTCACACCAATTGTTACGTTTTTCTCTTCCTTCACGTTCGTACGGGGTTCGTATGGACTTGGAGTGAATAACGACGACACATGATGAAGTATCGAAACACACTTTATTTGCCAGTATTATCAGGACAGCTCCAAAACACGCTTTACAGTCGTCGATAAACTACTGTAAACACACTGACATGATCAGCGACACAACCTTCAGGTTATCAGGCTATCACGGTGGAGACAGCTTCACTGCAAAGCACCAGAGTACAACTTCCGACTCTGCTCGGTCGTTCTCGGAACTCCACGTACTCTCGAGACTTTCCACGCTACAACTCACGATGCACTCGACGACACACAGAGCACGCCTCCCGACTCTTCGGTTTAGTCGTTCCCGGATTTCAACACGCTTTCTCGACGATGCACTAACCGCGATACACTAAGAGACTCCTTCTGTGAACTCGACGACCCACCCAGCACTCGCTGCCCGTCTGTGAACTCGATCAACTCGCTAGCCGAGACACCAACTCGATACTAACCCTCACTCTAGACGAGGCACACACACACTAACTGAATGCGGACCAGCAGGGTTTATATATCTTTCGGCTTGTGTTCGAGGACATTCTGGGTTAAAACGGTAAGAATTCGTTCCAGAAGGTTCTCCATCCGTCCACGGCTTATCGCCAATTTTGTCGCCAAATGGGCGATTTCTCGCCAAATGTGACAGCTTTGACTTCCCTTGCCATTTTATGGCAACCCTAAAACTGCTTTTTCGGAGAAGCCATCTTACCGCGCCTGTACATTTCGTAACAATATTAAAACTGTAAAATTCCAACTACATCAGCTTACTCAGCCCATCGTTATCTAGATAACGGAAGGTTTCCATAAAACATAAGGTTGCAATTATATTCGATTAAAAAATCAGAAATGAAAAAAATAGCGGGAATTTATGTAATTCAGAATGAATGAATGTTAAATACCTTTAAAATCAGTTAAGGCTTATTTCATACCTCAGAGAATTTAGCATTATATAATTATAATATGTGTTACAAAATGGTACTTTATTGTTGTTTGATGCACAGCAGTGTTTTCGTGTACGCGAGTAATACTTTTCAAGACCTTTCACGATTACATAAAACCGCTTATAATACCGAAAACATTTGTAATGGCCTATTCACATAATACATACCTACTTATAGTAAATTTAATTCATAAATTACGTATAGTACAACACCACCACTGATATACAGAAATAATACCTGAAGAAAATGATTAATTTTGGTGAACAAAACATAGATATTTTCCTCCTTTTAAAACAGGACGTCATTAAATTAAATTTCTTGAACTTTGAGATGGTATCACGGTTAAGGAGATTATGCTTTTTTTAATCTTGACAATCGGTCTTGTATATTCCATTTCTACCACAATTCGTTTAAGAGTTTTGTAATCTTGTTCCCTGTAGCTACAGCTGGATTAATAAATAAGCAAAATAAGTTTGTGCCTTACGGCATCAAGGTAAGGGGGCACTACAAAAACGTTGTTATGAATTCAAGGAGAGATAGCACCATAAAAAATTTCTACGAGTATTTCCAATTTCACCATAGAGTGATGCAACTAAACCAAGGCCGGGGGAAAAATGGGAGGGGAGAACAGGCGTAAATGTAACGGGTAAGCCTCAAGGGATGGCAAATATAAGGACATATATTTTGGCCAATTAATTGTTATATCTCAAACATTTAGTGTAGGTAAGGCCACCAGAGCCATAAAAGCCTAGAGATCTATGATTCTGTTAAGATGGCCCTGATACTACCGATCGTAAGAATTTAATAAATCTTTGAATATTTCAATCTGAACACTGAAGGACAAGATGCTATAAGTACTAAATACTTATGTACTAAATAAAAACAAGGTATATCATAAATGTTTTCAGCTGGTAAATATAGTGTTTCATACAGCCATTTCGATGCCTTGGAAATTCAAATAGCGTAACGGGTAAGCCTGCTTTGAAAAACCACGTATGGGTACGTCCTACATTTGATTATATATAAGCGATTTTCCAGCTGCCTGGCCTTGTGAACAAAATCAGCCGTGGCCTTCATTCTTTAACAAACGAGAATTGTTTATAGCAGGTCCTTCCTCTCTGCAATCATCTTAATCATTTTCATGGTTAGATGCGAGTTCCTCCATCCTTTAGTTCATTGCCTTTTCGAGATGAACTTTCAAACTGTGGACTAAAGTCATTTATGATTACGTATCACAAGCATAGATTAATTACAATACCGTTGTTAAAAGGCCAGAACAAAATTAATCATTTTAATGCTTTTACTTAATCAGTTTTTAACTGCTTTTCAAACATATTTCCATTGTACAAAGCTAATAAAGCAAAGGGTACATGGAATAAACCATAATTCCAAGCGATAACGAGAATTTACATTGGTTTTATCAAAAATGATTTAATTTGTTAACGAGGAATAAGTGAAAAGTTGCTTCTTTTCAGCATGGTTCACAATAAAGTTTTATTGTTTTTGCTAATACAGTGAATCCTTTTGTGGCCATTACCTCCCTAAGAAGACCATTTCTGAAAATGATCATTAATTGTAAGAACATAAACATTTATGCTGAACACAATCTCTTTGCGACGACTATCCCGATAGAAGACCAAAATCCTCTGAAACCTTGGAGATGATTCATTGTTGTTTTAAACCTCTCTTTCAACTACTCTAAGTTAAAACTTATGTTCGCCGGCATTGGAAGGGAAAGAATGGGAAATAAATCTAAAAAAATTATGATGTAAATCAGATCAGTTATTTAAGAAACAAAGCTGAAATTGCCGGATATACAGTGCGCGTGTTTTGCTTTAGCCACTTAATCGATAACGCTGTATGTTTTGATGGCTTCCTACAGGAAACTGGCTTATATTCTTAAGTTACGCACTGATTCAATCACTGACCAGAGAACGTACGGCGAACTACCGATGTTTAACGATCTTATTCGCTTGACAACTGATACACAGAATTTTAAGCTAAATTACCTTATCTACTGATATACAGAATTTGACTTTGAGAACTGCACTTAATTTTATCTTCCAGATCCGTTAATTATTTATTTGAATCGCCTGTAATACTTTAGAAAAGTTGTTTGTGCTGCAGATATCTTTGCTTGATAAACACACGCTTTGCTTACGTTATCATAAATTAAGAACAACCCTGATATGCAGCCGGGGGTTACCACTGGTTGAGCGGTAAAATTGCTAAACACTGGTAGCTCGACTAGTACTCGATTCTAGAGCAACGGCCTAGCGACATGGGCATTCTCCTAGTTTTCCCCATGTATACCGTAGGTACGAGACAATTCCCCTTAGTATTCTCCGAAAGCATCTTTCCCCTGCGGCGGATAACACTCATGCGCTTTGCCGTAATAAAAATAAATCAACCCGTATATTACCAAATATGCCAATCAAACCCTGCGCTCACTAGCAGCCGAGCGGTAAGAACGCTGAGCACAAATAGTTCGATCCGAATTGAAACCACGGAGGGCCGGCTGGCCGCATGGAACATTTTATGACTTTTTCCCATATATAATGTGAATACTAACCAATTCTCTTAAAACGTCCTCCAGAAAGGCATAATTCTCTTTAGGATGATAGTCCTTGCAAGTTTTGGCATAATCCAAATAATACTCAAACGTCAGTTTCTTATCCTGCTCCATTCGGTGTTTAACTGCATAAGCATACAAGGACTACTTGCTTAATGGCAAAGCTACCTTCTTAAAGGACTTCCCATGGGCCATTGACTCGTATTTGCATTACATAAGGGAAAAAACATCAAAAAAAAAAGTAGTAGTCAGCACTCGCTCAACGAGATTCGAAATCGGGTCGACTTACCAGAGGTCAACTAATCCTAGTATTCGGCAATCTTAACCATTCGCTCAACGACACGTTCTTATCCTATTGTACTTTAGGCAACATCCAGATGCGAGAACTGCAGTATAAAGTTAGGAAGTATAGAGAGGAAAACTTTATATTTTCTGTTAGAAAAAATAATCAGCAGAAGATAAACTGCAGTATATTTTAATTATGTAGGAGCAAAATTCCCGATAAACTTTACAAAATAAACCTAAAATAGTACGTTTTCAATAATTTTAGTAACCTGCACGTCTCCATCTTAAAAAAAATAAATAAATATTTAAAATTGTACGCATATTGAACAGAAGACGCATATTATCTTTGTACATATTTTAGATTCACAGAAAGTCAAGGTGTATAAGGGGGTAAAAAACATATTTCTGAAATACAAAATTTAAGGAAAAGAGAGGAAAGCTGTATGCTTATTTTTCACATTTCAAACTATCAAGCATGAAAATTGGCATAAACTAGTACTTTTACAGTGCAAAATGATCAATCAAAATATTGATTTTCTTGACAATGAGAAAAACTAAGACGAATGAGAAAAACCGACGACATTTTCACGCATTCAATAAAAGGTTTTTAAGAGTCAATAGGATAACACTACAATCGGTACCGCAAAGCCCACCAGAGACCAAATGGATAAGATTGCTCAACAGCGGTGGTTCGAATGCAGGGTAGAATCCTATGGTTGCAGAGATAGTTTTTCTTCATGTGTAACATGAATACCGTAAAGTAATTAGTTTTTTTTTTTCTTTTTTTTTGGGGGGGGAGGGCAGGAAATGTGAAAAATGCCTTTTTTTAAAGGGTAACTGAGTATTAGGGGTTCCAATCACAAAAACCTAGTGGTGACGAATTATCTTCCACCACCTTTTAGTTCGGGCGCCACTTGTAGAATCATTAGGTGTTTTTTGAAGCAGGAGACACGAAAAATGTGCAATGCCCTAGCCGGGACTCGAACCCTGGACCTCTCGAATACGCAAGGAATATGCTTCCAATTACACTAAGTCATGCGGAAAGGAAGGAGAAAATACCTTGTAATACAAACCAGTTTCCCATACAAAATTCCACCAGTCGCCTAATCGGTTAAGACCGCTGAATGCTGGTAGTTCGAACCCATGCAAAAGTAGACTGCATATTTGGTTTTCATAGCTTTCCTCATGTGTAACATAATTATGAGTTAGTGTTTTTAGAAAGTCCTTGACAAAGGCATGCCTGACCTTAGTGAGCTTTGCCATATTCCAATAACATAATCTCCATGAAGTTAGTTTTCTCTTTAGGTACGCCTCGAATGCTTTTCTCCTCCTTACTCAATTCATCAGCCCTTAAATTGAGAGTGTTGGCTGAAACTCCAAAAAATAAAAAATAATAAAGAGAGGTTGAATAGCTATGAGAACTGTGAAATTAAATAATATTAACCTTATAACATATACATCACGTAAGCTTCTATTTTATGCTTAATTACTGCTTTTAAAATTAGCAAACTAATTTTTTTTTATTATTTCAAGCTCTTTTCAAGCTTCGTGCAAATGTAACAGAACATTCGCATGTCTTCAAACCGCAGAAGATTAATCACATATTTGACGTATCATTATCATTGAAAGAAGGATCATGACGGATCATTATCATTGAAAGAAACACACACTGTTGAACAAGAATTCAAAAGAAAGGGTGGCACTTGACAACTGAACGATTAATCTAGAGATGACCTCAAATAGTATGATGGTACAGCTTCATGATTTTTTGGGAACAAGATCGGTTGCGCAGTCAAAATGCAATTTATATTCAAGTATTTATGCCGCAATTCCAGTTTGTCAGCAGGTATTCTGAGAAATTTATCATGTGTTTAACTTGTCGGAAATTAAGATGAAAGGAAAAACTCGGAAGAAAAATGATATTTTGCTGCAGAGCATTCTCTTTGTTACAAAATGAGGCATGTTATAAATACGTTTATGCCTGTCTCTATAAACTTTATTTGATGTATCAATATAGACAGTATACAGTAAAAATTACAAGCATAAAGCAAACTTCGTAATTTAGACAAATTACAGTTATTTTAAGATAAAATTTATAGCTGAAAAATAAACTTCGTAATTTAGACAAATTACAGTTATTCTAAGATAAAATTTATAGCTGAAAAATAAACAAACAGAATTGTGGTTAGTCTTTCATTTCTAAATGTCGCCAGTCGCACAATAAGACGCACCTCTTAATCTCAAAACTAAAAACGGGGAAGGGTAAAGATACTCTGAAAAGCAACAAATCAAACAAATCTCTAACATATATTCCTTTTTTTAGTAATGTAATTTGACCTACTAATAAATATACATCTATTCAATAGGTAAACTATTCATTATTTCCATCTGAATTAATATCAAAATCTGATTCCTCTGACCTACTGTGGCAATATCTGAGACTACTCCAACTTCAGAATCTAAATCTTTGTATTGCTTTTATTTTCGTTACCCTATATTATACCTTTTTAAGTCCCATCTTTCAGCGCAAAGGGGCAATTTGCCCAGCAAGACTGTTAACCGCATTTTGGCATTTTACGTTGATTCACTGTGAATGTCGGTTCACTTTCCAAATTGTTGCCACCGAATATTATCGTCCTGTATTATATTTAAAGAAATTAAATAATGAAGAATCTGCTTAAATGTATGTATGTTTCTACTAAATATATGTAATTCTACTCACGATCTCTGCTTGTGAGAAGTTTTCTTCCTAAAATAACCCTTATTCTAGGTGTTGTTTGTTCTAGGTGGCTACTGAATGAGACTGGAATATTCGTATTATACGAAATAATCTCTCCTTTCCATCCTAGAAACACAGAATATATAGAACACATAATATCATGATGCGGCAGGCGTTTAAGCTTTGAGACACTGGCATCAAGTAAGAGATTAACCAGTAGATGCTGTCGATGAGGAGAAAATCATCATCTAAGAAAAGTTATTCAAGCATTTGATATTGATAAGGTGCTGTCATTCGGAAACACTCTTTTGGAGATACATAGGCACAAATGAGATCTGAAGAATAAAGTTCTAGTGGAATGCGCTGTATTTGCAATTGCAGACACAAAACTTTAAAAATTAACACATTATGTACAAAAGAAAATCGTGAGTAAATAAGAATGCATTACATATTTGATGAACATAAGGAGCACAGGCAGTTTGCGTTTGCTTAAAATTCTTCTCTCATATCGATGGGAGTTCCAAATGAGAAAGTTTCATGCTTATCTAGAAAACCACAGGGAACTGGATTCATTCACCAGCTTATTGTTACGCAAAAGAAAACCGAATTTTCTGTTTGAATTTAAAGGGTTTCTAATAAACATTACTACATAAAGCATAAGTAATTTGCTCATTCCCTTGTCCCAATCGATGTGCTTGTTCTTCTTACATTTTGCAAAGACTTTAAACAGACCGAAAATTATGAAATTATGTTACGGAAACGCAGTTCCCGTAACAATTCCTTAACAGTTCCCGCCACGATCTAATACTATTAAAAACGAAATTAAATATGCCTGTATTAAAACAGAAAGGTTTTTTTTTGTTTGTTTGTTTGTTTGTTTTTGAAAAACTAGTTAATTATTAAACAGCATTAGAAATGCATAAAAAAAATAAAATAAAATGCGGATTCGTACGAAGGAAGACTATAATTACTGTAATCTTTATAGTAAATTATTACTAAAATATATATTAAAAAGTTTTTTAATAAGCTTTTATTTGAAATTCATAAAATAAGTAATAAACCAAACAAAAAAAATTTATCATACAGTTTAAATAGGAACAAAAGATTAAATAACTCTTATTAAAAAATTCATCTACAATTTTGTATCACGAATAATAAAAGCGTGGGAACGCCTTGATAAAATTATAAAGATAATGACTTATACTTTTGACATTAGAATTCCATTATTCGATTTTGTTATTTAGGTGCCCACGCTTTTATTATTGTGACATAAAATTGTAGATTCCCATTAAACTATATGAAAAATTACTTTTCTCCTTTTAGTTCATAAATAATTTTATGAGTTTTAAATAAAAGCTTACTTTTTTAATTTATATATATTTTTATTTTCTTCCTTTTAATTTCTATGGACTTTTTATCAGTAAAATTATTCAGTTGAAAAATCACTTTTCAACAATGAATAATCACTGTTTTACTTGGAATAATTAGGTTACACCAAATGGACGAAAAAGTCTAGCAATTTTGCCCAATAACCAGAAATGATGTTAAAATCTCATACAAATTTTATTTAAATATTTTTTCCGTTCTAGCCGATGGTACTGATAGTAAAACTCTGACAGTTTCACTTTGCCCATTGAAAGATGTGAGGAAAAAAATATTTCAATATTACATTTTAAAAAAATGTAAATTAAATTTTAAAAAAATCGCTGAACCACATTGTTAGTGTCCTCCATAATGGATGTGTGTACAAAATTTGAGCTCGATAACTTATCAGGGAATAATTTAAAATTGGATGGCAAAATTTTGACCGCAGTGAAAAACACCAGCTACCTTAAATAAAAGCGTATAAAAACGGAACTAATTTAAAAAGAATTTTATAGTATCGCTTCATTGATGACTTTTTATCTCTTTCAGATATTTCAGGATATTAGAATTTTGAAATTCCATAAAAGAATATAGAAAATTGTGTTTATTACATTAACTGAATAATATAAAAATAAAACACGCTTCATAATAACTTCACTACAAAGTGACAAGTTTTAAAATGCAGATATAAAAGATGGGAAGTTCAACCATTTTAAACAGCCGCTTTTTCAATATGCGGGAAAAAAGGAAAATAATTTAAACATATGTTTGACATTTAATATGTTATTTTTCGCTTAAATTAAAAAAAAAAGTATATAAATAAACATTATTTCGTAAATTTTATTAATTACGTATTTAGTAACTTAAATTATTCATCATCCATACCGTTTCAGTTATATGAAATAACTATGGAACGTCTGAAGTAAAACGCATTTTCATTGAATAACACTGCATTTCAAATTCAAATACCCATTGCTAATTAATCAAAACACTTTATTACGGCCGCTTTTAATTACCTGTGGGATATATGAAAGATGATCAAATATGAACAGGTAGTTTCATGCCCAGACCTTATAAAATGTTTAATGTAATCATGGCTCAACGGTTAAAGACACACATGTTTGAATTTGTCAATAGTAGTGCTAGTTTCTCTTTCCATTACTCCTGTTATAAGCTGTAATCAACATGTCGTAGTAGGAGGTTCAGAAGCGTTACACGGCGAATCATCGTTAGATTCAGACTTCCAGTAGAGTGGTGTCAGACCCCAGGGTACCGGAGTTTGCGGCCCTACCCCTTGTAGAATAATTTAGCATTTTGGATTTTAAGGCATATTACCTGTCAAAGATCTAATTTTAATTTTTAAATAAACTTAGTGAGTTTAAGAAGATTACCGTATTTGACGGCATATAAGACGCACTGGCATATAAGACGCACCCTTATTTAGACGGCCACACACAGAGAAAAAAAGTTTCAATAGCGTGGTTTCTTTTAGTTCTCACGTTTCGTAAAAGCCAAATAAACAATAATTGAATGCAATTACCTTCACGTATAAGACTGTGTCCTTCACGTATAAGACCCAGGTAACTTTTTTGAGACCAAATTTAGGAAAAAAAGTGCGTCTTATGTGCCGTCAAATACGGTAGTAGTTCTAAAAAGCTATCGGAACGATCTGAACAGGGTTAACTTCACTATAAAGTGACAGGGTTAGCTCTAAAACTGAATGTCCTAGGCTGTCAAATTTTGGCTAATTTGAGAGTAATTGGAACTATTTGAGCAGGGTAAGATATAACACTGAAGGCCCTAAGCTGTCGATTTTTGGCTAACCTAAGTGCCTTTCCGTTGTGGTAGAAAAGTAGACAGTCATAGCCTAAAGCTCGAATTCGAATTCCGAGAAAGGCGTGGATTTTGTCATGGCATGTCTTTGTAGCGTGGAACACTTGAAATACTACCGAGATGAAATCTTTCGAGATACTGATGGAAAGGAAAAAGAGGAGGCAGGACGTTAAATCGATCTCCAGGAGGATTATCCTTCAAAACTGAGACAGAGCTGGGCAAATTCGTACTGCTAACTAGTAACTGCTCAATACCTAAACCAACGAACAGGCGCAACATGTGCCTCCTGGCACGGTAAACTTCAAAGATCTGATCTGGTTGTAGGTTCAGATCAAGAAGATTAGAAACAACAAAAACAATAAAGAACTTTTTAGGAGGGAAGCTGGGATTAACATGTAGTACAAAGACTTTTAGGGCGAATTAAGAATGTTAATTAATTAACTAATTAAGAAGCTTCCTGGACGCTGCAGCAAGTTTGTGGGGAAAGTGACTACACAGAAAAATAGTTTATAAGCTATTTTATTATACTCAATTAAATTAATCCTGGTTACATATGAACATTCCTTATAATCTTTTTCATATTACTTTCTACAATTTATCAGCATTGCGATAATTTAATATTTAAAATATATTTGCTTCAAAGTTATTTTACTTTTATGAAATTATTCTGTTTTTATAAAATAATCCAAATTTATTACTTTAATGATATATGGTAATTTTAAAGACACTAAATATAACTTGATATATTAAGTTTTTACAATTAAAAATTTGCATAAATAAAAACATTTACTTTAACCGAAATTAAAAGCACATAAATTATTAGAGGTTCTTAAGGCTGGAGACTTATCTCGACAGAATCTTTGGTAAAGAATTTACAAATATATAGTCCAAATATATAGTGCACAAAAGTCCTTATCGGGTCCAGCGTTGGTGTTAGACACATACTTCAAATCACAAAAACGTTTTTAATAATCTAAGTAATCTTTTTTTTTTTTTTTTTTTTTTTTTTTTTTTTTTTTAAAACCTAAAATACTAGTTTTGTAAAAATTACGAAGTCAAATTTTTTATCCCTTCTCCCGGTCTTTATACTTTTCTTTAGGGAATTTTTTTACTCGTTCTAGAAAAATAAAATTAAAAAAGTGTGACTCTCGTAAGACAAAATGTAATCGAGAGAGATACTTGCTATTAAAGCTGCAAATCATATTCAGTGGCCGAACACAAACTGAAGAGCTAGGAGTTTGCATTTGTATATAATAAAAAAAAAAAAAAAAATGTCAGTTAAGAGAAAACATCTCTGTTGTTAACGGAATGAGTAACATGCAGTTATGTGTAGATTATCATGAAAAGCACTGATCAATATATATATATATTATTTCGAAATGGAGATCTTATTTACAGAATTTTACAGAACTTGTGTTCTGGAAGAAAATGGCAATATTGGTTCGTAGTCAACTAGTAACATAATTTGCATTAATTTAAATAAAAATAGTTCTAGTTTAATGGATTTTTTAAAAGGGGCAATTTGCCCAGAAGGGATATTAATTTCGGTACTTTTCCGTTTCGCCAGTGCAAATCTCGCCAAGCAGACTTTAGTGGCGACAACATACAGTATACACATAAAAAATGTTAATAAATGTTAGTTCTACGAATTTTTTTATTTTAAAGGCATAAACATTTTAATATCGTTTAAAATTTTGTAAAAAGCCAATAAATAAAGACAATAAATTTGTAAAAAGACATTAAGTATTTACTATGCTTTCATGATTCAACATCCTGATTCGCCGGTTCGTATCACGTGACTCAAATGATCTCATCTCACGTAAACTACGCTACAAAAATCTAGTTCTCTCGTAGTTATCTACATTAATTACAAGTTAAATCTTAATTTGAAACACAAGTTTAAATCCAAGAATTATTTCAATTCGTACGAATAGCTTACTCAGAAATTATGTAAAACCGCAGTGCTTTACTTTGCTAGTGCATTCTCATCAGAATTCATGAATTTAACCCTTGACTTTGCTTTTTCTATATTTTCGCCTTCGGGTGAGCGGTGTGATTGCATCCTAATTGACTTAATTTCCGCGAATTGCCTTAGGGCATAAAACTGAACTATCTGGTAAAAATTCTATGTAATTGTATGCCTGTGTTGAAAGAAACACTCAATCTGATAGGAAATGGCTGCGACTTGTTTTGAAAATGAGGCGTGAAAGGTTACCAGCGAGAATCATGGAGGTAGGAAAGGTTTACTTCCTACCTCCATGGCGAGAATATTCCGTTTGGCTTCGGTTGTACCATTATTGGCGACTTTATCGCCTGCGCCGACAAAACGGAAAAGTACCTTAATTTCGTTTTGGCATTTTGCGCTGATTCACTATAAATGTCGGTTCACTTTTCAAACTATTGCCACCAAATATTACAGCCCTGTATTATATTTAAAGAAATTAAATAATGAAGAATCTACATGAACGTATGTATGTTTCTCGCACTGTGAAACAACACGGTACCTAGAGCCATCAAATTTTGTATAAAGTTCGTCTCCACCCGAATATGGGCATCTGGAAGCCCAAATTTGGAATTTGCTTTATTATCTATTTCATATTTTGTAAAGCATTTATGAGTGTTTGATTAAGAAACTCAACGATTTCGAAGCCAACAATGGCAACACTGTATGGGGAGGAACACATTTTTATCTCCAGCGCACGAGACTGTGTATCCGAAATTCTAACGGTATTCTTTTTAAATTATTTCGCGATATTGCTGTTGAAGTGATAAATAATATGATTAATAAATAGAAGATAGAAGAAGAACATGATGTTTAATAAATAAAGGCAACACACAAAACGTTAAAAAAACGCCCCTTTGGGCGTAATATAAAATCTGAAAGCTTTCAGATTTTTTTTTTATTTGTGTTCTCTTTTATATAATTTTTGCATCACTATTTTTACTATTATTATTATTTTAGCATGATTATTAGGTTATGATTCTAAACTAATAACACTGCATGAGAATATTATTAATGTAATTTTTAGCGTCTCAATACTTATGAATTACTTGCGTGAAAAATTTTTGGCATACTAAATGCAACAAAATTATAAATTAAAGGCAGTAATAAAACACAGAAGACTATCACTGAATGAAATTTAAAGGGGTAAACAACCAGCGACTTATTCTAACTTATTAACCGTCCCCTCAATGCAAATTGAAAGTGACAACAGAAATCGTAACTTTTGAAATTAAATATGTCTGTTAACTTTTGTCGGTGTCATTTTTTTTTTTTTTTTCGTTTATTTTATAACATTCTTAAAATAAGCATAAGGACCGGGAAAACGTATAAAAAATTAGATTTTGTCTTTTATACAAATATATTTTTCGTAAATTTAAATATACGAAAACATGAATCTTTGTGTCATTTAAAGCATTTTTGTAACTGGAAGTACATGTTTACGACCAACGACGGCGAAAATAAAGGTCGGGTAAGGACTTTTATGAACAAAAGCGTTAGAAATATTTTTGGAGCTTTTTAGTCAGGATGGTTCATGTGGACCAAGCAATTCCACATTAATGTTTCACCATTTATGATAACTGCTATTGTCATTTGACCTCAGATCATCCTATATACACATCCCATCTAGTTCCCAACGGTGACGATAGTGACCTCCTGTGTGTTGATAAAATTTGAAATAACCGTTAAGGAATCGGTAGCTGTATACGTGCCGGCAACCAGCTGGCACAAAGTCTCGTTGATCACAAAGGAAAAAAAAAAAGAAAATCTGAAAGGTTTTAGATTTTAAATTACGTCCAAAGGAGCGTTTTTTTAACGTTTTGTGTGGCACCTTTATTAAATATTATGTTTTTCACACTTAAACCATAAAATTCAGTTCAAGAGCAATAATATCGCAAAATAATTTTAAATTGAGCATATCTTAGAATTTCCGATAGATCGTCTCATCCGCTGGAGATAAAAATGTTTTATCTATACAACGTTGCCATTGCTGGCTTTGAAACCCTTGAGTTAGTCAATCAAAAATTCGTTAAAGTATTACAAAATATGAAATCGGTAATAAAACAAATTTCAAATTTGGGCTTCATGCCCATATTCGTAGTAGGATTACGTCATTCCAAATTCAATGGCTCTACGTACCGTTGTTTCATCACAATGCGAGAAATATACATACATTTATGCATATTCTTTACTATTTAATTTCTTCAAATATAATATAGGGCGATAATATTTGGTGGCAACAATTTGAAAAGTGAAACGGACATTCAGAGTGATTCGACGCAAAATCGCAAAATGAAAATAATAGTCCCTCTGGGACAAAGCCCCTTTGGACTTATAATAATAATAATAAAATTGACAATTAATTGCTCATCGATATAAATTTAATACTACAAATTTAAGTCATAAACAAAATACATCGGTACGCTAAGTTTTCGAGTTCAAAAGTCATCCGAGACAAACATCCCAAAATAAAAGTTGTTAAAGAACTATCATTCTCGATTTTCCCTTCTTCTTTCCTAGTTAATAAGCTTTTTTTTTTTTTTTTTTTTTTTTTTACTTTTATTCATATTCTTCGTCTAATTGTTTTGATTTATTTTTATCAACACATCTGTATTATGAGTACACTGTACGCTGCATATTACACAGAAAAACTTAAGGTCGATGAGTAAAACCATTTTAAAAGGATTCGATACAAGAAAAAAGGTTGGGAAACCTTGCTATATACTCTCGTTTTTCGTCGGAGCGCTGTTCCTTGATTTTTCTGCTTAGTAAACTACTGCTAACAACTTATTAGTAACAATAAATCAGTAACTTCACTCGATAAACTACAGATCGACTTATTAAGTACAGAAATCCTTTAAAATAATGTTTTGTCATAATGGTGCCGGCGACGATAGAAACCTTCTTAAGAGTATCCCAACATATTTCTTCAAATTAAAATATGAAAATCACAAGAGTGTTGGTATATATAAGTTAGGACCATCTTAACAGCTTTAAGATTACAGAACTGTGGCGTTCTTTATACTGCGAATAGGGCTTGACATGCGTAAAGGTGTCGGCACTTATATGTCGCCACCGACACATTTCTAAAATTAGAAGTGCCGGAGCCCTATAGAAGACTTAGGAAAAAAGCACAAGAATAAATAAATAAAATGACTAATAAAATCATTAATGATTAAATGATTAATTATTAAAATAATTAAAAAATACTGATTAAAGTAATTAAATAATTTAAATTGAAAAGCTAAATTAAAATTTAATAAGCGTATTTTAGTATAATTAGTTATAGCAGAAGGGCTATTAGTCTCAAAACCCTGTATCACTTTTCAAATTGTTGCCAACAAGTTTATATTTAAAGAAACTAAACAATGAAGGATCCACATGAATGTATATAGGTTTCTCGCATTGTGAAAAAACGACGATACCTAGAGTCATCAAATTTTGAGTAACATAGTCCTCCACTCGAATATGGGCACTTGGAAACCCAAATTTGGAATTCGTTAAAAATTTTAAGAAAAATTTAATTCGGAGACTTTTTTATTAATTAAAAAGGTCACTTCATTTTCAAATTTCTGATAAAAAATTATCTACTAAAATATACATATAATATTGTTTAGAGACATATATGATAGGAAGTCTGAAACCGACTTACTGAACCAAACAGAATATGATGACATAATTAATTACTTAGTAAATGAATTTTTCTGTCACTATACTAACAAAGTATCATTTTTTATTTGATTGCTGAATATCTCTGGGCATTTTCATATTTGTTTTTAAACATATTTACAAATTTTCAGTATTTTTTTAGTGTTTGCTATTTTGAATGCCTTATTACATAATGTCTCTTAAAATTATAAAAAACAACTTGTTTTTAAAATCTAAATAAACAAATTTGTACTGCATTTTATATCATCAGAAATTCTTGCGTAAAATTTTAACACTGAATGACGTCGTTTAAAGAAAACAGTCTATACAAACACGGTTGATGTTCGACGTATATTTAGCAGTATGTTGTTATTTTTTAAATGCAATAATTAGACTACTTTGCAATCATATTTTCTGTACTTTATAAAATAATTATTTCTGTTTACATTTCTGTTATATTTACGCTCGAATTGCTTTTTATGCATGAATATCATTACAAAATAAAACGTACATCCATTTCACGTTTTTTATAAGCATACAATTTTACTACCTGCATCTTAACCCCAGGCAGTTGAACCGCTCGTCGGGAATAAAACCGAAGTCTAACGGCGGTCTGAGGCATTTGGTTGCAGGCAAGTTAGGAATTTAATCAAATGAAGCATCAATAATATCAGTACCCACCCGCTGTCGAGCGGTTAAAATTGCTAAACACTGGTACTTTGATCCGCGTTTAAACTTCAGCAAATGAACTGACTATACAGAAGCTCACGCAGTTTCCGTCATTGCAACATGAATACAAGCAAATTTCCCTTATAAAATCCTCCACGAAAGGCATCCCTTCTCTTAGGCTTATAGCCCTCGAATGCCTTTAATCTAAATAATCCCAATCAAAAATATAGAATGTCATTCCTACTGGTTGCTTGGCTGGTTTTCGCGGTTAAATAAACAAACTAAAATCAATCATTAATTAAAAATGTTTGCAAGAAAATTTTACCGTTGAATTTAAGAAAAAGCCGTTTTAAGATCATATTTATTATGTATCGAGGCGCAGACTATCAGTTCGTTCATTCATTTAGTGACCAGAAGAAGAAATACGCTATTATGCAAGTATGACAGATTCTAATACCATATATTGTTAATACAAAATCATACACTATAATATTGCACAAAGGTAAAATTAAAATAAAGCAGTGTATGCATATTTCTAACTAGAATTATCAAAATTTGACAATATAAAACATTACTTACCAACTGAGTTTTGGCACCGTCTGCAGAAGATTCTTTGTAAGTTCGATGATGATCGCTCTTATTATTCTTCGCTTTTTTGGCTTTAGATTCCAAAAATCTCTGTTTTAGTAACAAGGTATCTTGTCTCTGAGCTTCATAAAGTCCATTCGCCGCTTGCTCATACCTTGGTAAGCAGGCACTTTGGTGTCTACGATAAAGTTCAAATCTACGCTTTAAACGATCTACAACAGTTTGCCTTTTCGGTGGCAGCACATCTCCCATACTAGCGGAAGTGCTCACGCTCACGGAAGAGTTTTGTGCGGATAAGACTGCTATAGGAGCCGTTTTTAAAAGTATGCAGTTGCGAAATATTTTTCCACAATTTGAAAATATAAATAAACTTCTTTTCGATGATTTAAAATTAAAGTTTTATTAATGAGCTTATTTTCGATTATTTAATATTATTATTGATATAATTCCACATTTATCAAGTTTCATAAATACATGCAAGACTAAATTTAAATTTTTCGCTCATCTAAATGAATTAAAATTAATAAATAATATTTTTCACAAAAGTAACAAGCAGAAACAAAATTTCACTACGCAAAAATTATTAAAATTATAAAATGTTAATTCTTCCAAAACACTTAATTGTATACAATTATATCATTTGCATTTTTACTGGCAAAGTCTTTTTAAATAACTCAATAAATTTATACAATTAATTTCAAGAAAATAAATTCGAATTAATTTTAGAATATGGAATCCTAAAACAGGAAAACAAATGCACGTGCTCCCGCGTTCACACAACCAATCCAGTGCCTCGAAGTCAATGTCCGGCGTGACACTGTCAACCAACAGACCGTGCGGTAAGCCATACTTACTCAATAGCTTTGGGATCAACACACCGAAAATAAGCACGATCCCGATCTCGATCTTTCGCACGGTTTTGCACCGTCAGTTACATCTTCGATCGGCTGGGGTGCCATCTCCACGTAAAGCGCCTCCGCCTCCAATTGTCCATGAGACGAACACATGCGCCTGCACTGACCACAAACACTCTTCTCAAAAATCACAGGACACTTCAACTAACTGCACCGAACAACACTATTTTGGCTTCCGAAATTAAGAATTTCAATCCTTTTCTCTCTTGTTAACTTTAGGAAAATTACATATTGTACTTTTCGTTACATTTCATACAGTACGTCCGTTGCAGCCAAAGTTTGGCAGCTGTAGCATTAAAAAAAAAAATCCTTTCAAAAGTTGTGTTTACTTGTTCGTGGCACGTCTGACGAGGGAGTGGAGAAACAGGGTTGCCGGAATCAAAAACTCGTCAGTCAAGGTTCTGTTACAGTCACGCAAAGAGCGCCAACTGAACGCCAATGGTTATTCACGGCGCCAATTGCAATATCCTGTCTAAAAACGAAGCAGTATGCAGTTTTTCAAGGTTCTCAAACAGGCAGTTTTTCTCAAACAGGGTTACTCGCCCTGAAAGAGTGGATGCCGCCCCTTAACACGAATGTTATATAATCACCTCCCCCACTCTAAATTAAATAATTGTTTAAAAGGATATTTTACTCTTTTTAAAACGATTTTATTTCAGTATAGTAATATTATGAATATAAAAGAAAAAAATTATATTTGCATACAGAATATTGAAATAACTGAAACCGATGCAAACACATATTTTGACAAATTAAAAATATAAAATTTTATGTTTTTGATAAAAAATAACAAGTTATAAGAATCAATAAAAATGATGAATATCTTTGTAGTACTTCATGTATTAAAAGAAAAAGCGAAGACATGAATATATATAACTAGGGTAATATCGGAAGCGAGGTAAACGGCTAATCCGAAAACAATTAAAAAACACAGGAAAAAAGAAAAATCCTTATTATAATTCATAGAAAGTTGTAATTAATAATTTACTAGCATTTTCAAGTGGTTTAATCTGAAGAATTAATTCATGTTGTTGCGTAAATTAAATTAATATTTAAAACAAAAAGAACGCGCTTCAAAACAAAAAGATAAATATTTTTATTTACAATGCTCTTGTATTTCGATAGGAGTCAGTGGGAAATAGAAGATTTAATGGCTGTTCATTTGACGAATTTTTACGATTAATTTTACTACTATTTTTTACGATTGATTTTACTACTATTTTTTTACGATTAATCTTACCTTTAAATTTTAACGAATGATTGTTTTAACAGTGTTTACATAGGATTACGCACAGCTAAATTAAGAAATGTTGTGGCAGAAAAACAGCTTCTAAAATTCTATAATAGTCGGCTTACCGGCAGCCGAGCGATATAAGCCGCTGAACCCTTATAGTTTGGTCAAGGTTTAGAGTCCTGGCGCTGCATAGACATTTTCGTGTATACGAGCCAGTTTTGCTTAAAAAGTCCTCCCCGGGCCATCCCCTCCTTTCCGCGTACTGCCTAATAAGAGGGTCACGTAATAAATTTTAAAAAATTCTATATCACTGCTGGTATTTCATGCACTTTTCTTCCGTTTTAATATTTTTTCTGTTGACAATTTTATATTTATTTTTTATCTGTGACAAAATGTTTCCATTTTTTCATAATAGACAAACTTTTTTTTTTAAATTGACCTTTTAATCCGCTTTCAGTTTATTAAGAATTAATTGTAGTATATACATAACATATTAAAACGTATTTTTCTGTATCTTTTTCGAAGCAAAGACGGGTATTAACTCTTCTGTATCTAATACTTAAGCAATATCATTCTGAAGCGAAAGCGTTTCTAGGTCACTGAATCTTTTGATTCATTATTACCTTCACATAATTTTTAATTAAATACAGCTTTGAAAATTTTTCTTTAGCCTAGCAATGGATTTGTCATCAATTTTGAAAGAATGTTAATAAATCCTGCTACATTTCGGTCAAGTTAACATATTTTCAACACATCATATGCACAAATTGCCACAAAAGTTTGTACTCTTTTTAATTCCTCCTATAATTAAATTGACATAAAAATCAGATTTATTAGTATGATAATAAGTCTATAAGGCTCAATAATAATTCATTAATGTTTGTAAACATAAATTTTTAAATAAACAAATTTTAGGTTAAAAAAAATTTAAATTCTGAATACGCCTTTTAAATGTTTTAAATCTACTTAACAAAGCAGTTAAAGTTATGCGTGCTAAATAATCCTAATTCAAATTAATATTCAGGTAAACTATTATAGTTCGTCTGAGTTTCCATGCTAAAACTGAGCTTTCTTTTTGTTTCAAATATGAAAATAATTCAGCATTTTCTGAAATGCTGAATTATATGCCATATGTAACTTTTTAGTTTTATCTATTTTTTTAAATTTCTTTTCTATTATTAATAATGTCAAAGTTTATCTATTATGACTGCTTATTTACGAGATTGGTAATGCTTAGATATAGTATAAAAATGTGTAAAAACTAATTTTATGACATGTGTTCAGCTACAGATTCAGCTTCAGATCTGTCAAATAGTAATCGAGTGAATAAGATATCTGAAAACTTATAGTAGAGCACCGGTCTCGCGCCGGCTCTGAAAGACAGCGTTTAAATAGCTTTATATTTGAAACACGACTAAGGTTCAAGTATTATGAAAAAATTAATATAGTTAATATTATGGCTATTTTAACAAAATAATACAATTTTCTTATTTCTGAATATTATCTTATTTTCTATGTGTTTTAAGTCTGAAATATATGAAAATGAAAATTATGTCAAAGATTTAAAATACTGTATGATAAAGAAAAGTAATAAAATCATCAGACTATTAAAGATATTTGATATAGTTAATAAAATGTAATATTTTTTCATATAGATACTTAATGTACGGAATTATAATAACGAAGCTTCTAACAAATTTTAGTTTTATTTGGGAACTTGTACAAATTATCAAAACGAAATATACGTTATTATGTGCTATCAGACTTAGGAGTTAAATGGCTAAAATAACTGAAAACGTAGGTTCCGTTTAGCAATTCGAAACAAGTTGCTTATGTTATGCTTTCTGTTATTTCTAATCTTTAGAAAAGTAGATAGCTTCCATGAGATAAATTTTATTTAACAGTTATCATATAACAGTTTTCATATTTCGCGAAAATTCATTTGTAAATCTAAACTCTCATTGCTACAGCTTTCTAATTTACCAACTACAGATATATTTTGCAGCCACACATGTAGTTCGTAAGCTAAGCTTGACCTAAAGGTTGGTTTTTTTTAATACCATTATCGTTTGCAAGCTGCCTAGCTTAAGAAATTTTTTTTCGATTCATAGAAATTCATAAATCAGGAAATCTTCTGGACATACATTTATTTCCTTATTTTACTTTTACGTGAATATGCTTTCAAGCATTGTGTAATAAATATCATAAATAAATTTCTTTCTCTTAATAACAAGTAATACATATAGTTATGTTAGTAATTTACATTACGCTGAACTATGTAAGAAAATCTCATTTTATAATTATTTGGAATAAAAACGGAAAATTTCCGAATAAATTTCCGAAAACTGAGTGGGAGAGGAAATATTTCGCAGATATTTCTGCGTAACAGATTTGTTATCTAAAATCATAATCTTAAGATGTGAAAATTTAACAATTCTCGTGCTCAGACATTACCTTAAGTCCAGACGTTACCTTCAGACATTGATGCAGAAGACTGGCATCTCTAAATTAGAGATGGGCTATTCCCTCGTGAACTGTTTCAAAAAACCAATTCACTTTACTGAGCGAGAGAACGCTGACTCATCAAAAAAGAGGGATAGCTGTTTTAGCGTTTACCCATCCACAGCTTTTATTGGAAACGCGGCAGGAAAGTTCGGTTCGCCTTTTAAGGGAGAAAAGAATGTCCATCCCATGTTGAAAGTGAGTTTAATTCTTATCACTTCCCAACAGAAAAAGGTTTTAGGGAATCTCGAAACTACACTTGAAGGAAATCAGTCCACGGAGTTAATAGTTCGATTCAGTAAATTCTTCTGATCCAACTCCCTATTTAATTTTTTCCACTCTCCGCTCCATCCTCGTTCATCTTTCTTGATTCCCTTCCTGTTCCTGATCTCATACATCAAAATTATCATTAGTAAGCGCTGAAGCATAAGAAAGAACCACTTAGTATTAGTCATCGAACGTTTCTGATCTGATGCTATAAAACAGCGGTGTTTCCACCTTTATCTGAATAGTAAGTACACGTATGATAACAAAAGACATTTTAAATCATAATAAAAATAATTGCCGTTATGTGTTTCAAGAGTGAAATAATTCCGAAAAATCCAAGCATCCTAGTAGCGATGATGGATTTCGTTTGTGCAGTGATCAAATTCATTAGAAAGAAGCAGGATAGTTTAATTTAGATGATAATTTAGTTTCAGATGCTGAGAATAGAAAATCGCTGTTTCTGGAGTAGAAACGTACCTAATAATTGTATAATAATGATTACCACACCTAAGACTTCAAAAAATATATTTGGGATGGGGTATAGTACTATTCTGAAATCAATTTAGACTTTACATGTGTAAACTTTTGTATAATATGCTTTTTTTTAATGACACAAGTTACATGTTTTATGAAAAAATTAGCTGTTCACGATGAAACCTAAGGAAATACAATGCGAATGCTGAAAGAAATAAAGGTGTTTAGTAATATTTTGGAAAAAGTGGCAGAAAGTTTTTTGTCTGAATTTCGGTTTACGAATGATAAAAAACATTACTCTAATTAAACAATAAGTAAATAAATAAATAAATCCAATGTATTTAAACAAATTAATTTTGATGAAGTTGTAATTAATACCTACTTGTATGAGTTCAATGGTTTTCAACACCATAGTTTTTGTTTAGCCCCGTTACTTGTTTAAAATATTATTTAAAACTTTTCATGTAAAATTCAGAAAGTGCGTATATAATCGCATAAAGAAACTTTGATTTTTATGTTGTGTTCTAAGTTCAGGGAAATTTAGATGCATTTTTGTAACTATGTCAGTACTGACATAGTATTGAAAGAAAAAATGCAGATTTTGCAGTTTTGTTTCAAAATAGTAGAGCATGGTTTTAACAGTTGTTAATGTTAGTATACTGCTTTTACGACAACATCAATATTAGTAATAAACCATTGGACCAGATGGCACTTAGTAATAACATAATAACAGTGTCGTCCAGTTGTGTAAGTAAAGGATTTTGCATTTTGCGATTTGTAATTCATGGTCTATTTAATTAATTAATCAGAAATGAAAATTAAATCCATGCTTTATGAAATTAAAACCTTACTTCATAATGGTTCCGAAATATTTATCATGTTTTCCCGGCTGGAGCTATCAAGTTGACAAGATGCCTATCACTTTTTATCAGATGACCGTTAGCAAGGTTTTTGCTTCGGCATACAGGCTATATAGAGGTGGCAGTACCGTTTTGAAAGCGATACACAAGAAAATAGTCATATGAAACGAAACACTTTTACTACCCTATTTTAAATGGCGAACAAATAATAAACACTCATATTCTGAGAATCACTTATGTAATCGCGAGAAACTTTTCATGGATGCAAATTAATATAAAGTCCCATAATTTTTTTAACGTATCTTTTATAGAATGATATAAGAGGAATAGTAAATACGAATTCTTCTTTAATGAATATTTGCTAAAGGAAGATTTAAGTAAAATTCAGACCTGAAAATAGTTGACTTTATTGAAATGTTTTACGTATTTCCAAAGAATCTGACTTGAGTGTATTAATATTAAAAAAGCATGGTAATCAAATATGGAAAAGATCCATGCTTAATCGACATGCAAAGTTAAGTTTATTTATACAAAATCTGTGTTTTTGTGTAAATAAACTTTCTGTACACGTATAAAAATTATATTTCTGAACTGAATAGCAATAAAATGAATTAATGGCTTATATTCATTAGATTATGCAAAGCACATTAGGGCTATCTGCCTAAGAGAAGCGATGTTTTCACGGAGAACTAAGGAAAACTGGCTCATGTTCTTGTTACACACGGGAAAAACTAAGATTAGCAGGTAGGCAATGTCATTCAAGGCCATTCAATTTAAGGTCAAACCTTTCTCTTTCCGATGCTCGAGACAGTGACGTATCTTATGTACCTACTCAGACATACGAGTCGCAGTCATCACGCTGTTCACCTTCGTCGAGAAGAGCAAGCCTTGTAGTATAGTAATCTTGGGTAAAACAAAGAGTGCCTATGCAGTCAGCGGGTTCGTCGAGAACTAAGACGAACTACCAGTATTTAGGAGTATTATTCCCTCGGCGTCTGGTGAGCATAAGAGACAATAATGAGAGTTAAATTTAAAATTCCGGACGAAATAATCATGCATATCTGGTTGTTGAACTATTCATACCGGCTTCCCTTTTCATCTAATATAAACATTTTCGGATCCATTTCAGTATCTAGACACTGATATGTGAAAGATTACATGCTTCAAATACCATTTCCGATTTTATGCGAAGAGATAGGCAGTGAACATGAAACGCTTTTGTTAAATTTCGAAAGTAAGGTGGTTATCCAGAGGCAAAGTTTTAAATCGTCTTTTTGAACGATCAGAACTTCAAATTTTCCTCTGTGATTCAAAATTTGAATTGTAAAATGTTTATTTAGTGAATTATGATTGGCGCGTTTAGCATACTTAGCTGATATTTTAAGTTAAATGAATTAAATTTAGGATTACAAGGACAAAGTGTTAATTTATTTACTATTTGAGATAAAATAAATGCAATGATAAAAAAGTAATAATCAGATATTTGGATAATAATATTTTAAGCTTTTTACCACTTTTAGAAAGTTGTCTAACCGAAAATGATTTGAAATAAGAGAAGAATTAGCATCCGACATTAACAATCATTGTTTTTCATTGATAAATAATTTCAACATGTATTTTTCCAAGGATTAGGAAAAAGAAAATTGGATTAGAAATCCATTTTGTTCAAATGTACCTGAAATTTTATGTCATGAAGAAAAGGAAGATTTGATAGAAATTTCCTGTGATTGGACTCTAACTGAAGATTTCAAAAATAACACACTTGCTAACTTTTAGCTGAAAAAAAAAAAAAAAAAAAAAAAAAAAAAAAAAATTAAAGGCATTTTAAATAAAGCTATTCAATTTAATTTTTATTGTCTTTTTGCACAACCTATTTGTGTGAACAAGAATTTTCTTCCATGCTAGATTTGAAAAAATGAATAAAGAAACTTTAAAAGTGTTCAATAGAAATTATCAACTTGATAAAGAGGACGGGAAACTAGTATAGTCATTTTCTTTATAATTTTATAAGGAAAAAAAATTAAAGAAATTTCATTTTTTATTAAATCATCGATTTTTAAATAGTATATACAGAGAAAAATTTGTTTAAAATTACGCATTGAGATTACTGAGATAAGTGTTAACTATTCCTGCAACTGCATAAAAATCACATTTGTAATATTATGACTGATTACTGAGCTACTCATTTTTGTTCAACTTAATAATCAGTGGAATATTAGGAGAGCGCAACATATCCCCTCAAAAAAAGAAAAAACAACCGCCCGAATAGAGACTCGAACCCTGGACCGCTGGGTTAAAATAAAAAAAACCTAACGCTCTACCGACTGAGCTATCCGGGCCTCTTATTAAAAGACATAATATTATTATATAAAGTAAATTCACTTTTCTAAAATCATACACTAGCTGCTTTCCTTTGGTGATCTTCACTGGTTGTCTTGGGTGGCCGGCAAGTTTACTTTGAAAAAATTAAAGTGCTCAAAGCAGGCGTGACGCCTGAATAATGGTGCATGGAATAATGGAATAGGACCTCGGTTTTATTATGTTGGTTTTTGGAGTACGAGGTAAGGATTATGAGGGACAGACGAAGGCATTCGTATTGCGACGCTTCAGGTGAAATTTTTGGACCGTCGCAAGACGACCTACTTCGAAAGCACTTGCCAAGAAAGTTTCCATTAATCAAGAATGAAAGAGGTTCGAAGGCAATCTGCTTGTTAGGCGTTCAAACCGATTCTCTCTCAAACCGACCGCTGATCACCGCGTTCGGTACCCTATGGTCATTGTGACTGTCCCTTGGACAGTTGGATGGGCCGGACTTCGCCCACATGATGGTACCGTGTTCGGCTGTCACCTCAGTGATTTTCTTGGTTCGGCTGATTGCTGGGGGACGGTATAAATAAAGGCTCTCTTACTGTGCATTGCTATATTAATTGTGATTTCTTGTGAGTTTGCTTCAGATCTAGAGTGCCCTGGAGAAGGACGTTGCTGACTTCTTGAGAAGAAAGAAGAGAGAGGAAAAGGAAAGAATTGAAAATTAAGAAGTGGTGTCCTTCCATCCACATGACTTGATGTGATACCGCCCTTTGATCGAACATGCTTTCTTTGTAATTGTATGTATTAATTGTATTTATGTGTGCGTCGTTTTTACTGTGTTATTGTCTACTGTCATACTGTCAGGGAACACAAACACTTTATCTTTCAGGTCGTCCTTTGTCTTATTGTTAGGGTGTCGCATTTGGGGGGGGAGGGCGGTCGTCATGGGTTCTTTTACAGATTTTATAGGTCTTAAGATTAATTTTAGGTATGCGTTAAAATATTTATATTAAAAGATCTAAGTTTATTTAGAGTTTAAATTCTGGTATTTTGAAACTCCCGTTCGGGAACAGGTAAATGGTATTTTGATTTGGTGCGATACTCCCTGCTTGGGAGTACTTTAATCTCCCTGCTTGGGAGTAGATAAAACAGGTATCTTAAAATAGTGTTAGGTCTGTAATTCTAGTGTTAAGCTTTGTAACTCTCCATTTTTGGAGTTGGTAATAGGGACATAATCGGTAAATAGGGAATTAAATCATCTCTGGCGTGTGTTCCTGTGGTTTCCCCCTGTATTCTTACTACGTAGATAAATCGCCTTTTTGGCGTGATGTCCCTTTTTTTTCCTTTGTTTTTTTAATTTCAATTTTTATTATGTCTTGTGATATGAGTACTGTTCAAATTGAAGAACATTGTGTTACGGATGTGGTTTCTGACTCCGGCGTTCAGGGTTCCGACTCGGATGAGTCGAAAATCTCACATTCCGAGCAGGCGTTGAATAGCAATGTTGGTCTTTCTGTCATGTCTCATGTGAAGCAGACTCTTGATATAATTAAGAATATGCGTTCCAAGAAAGTGGGATGACGTTATATCGATGGATTGGTGCATAATTTGGAACTTATCAATGACTTGGCGACGAATCAGAGTCTTAGGACAGTGGAGTCTTCGAACGTGAGTACACACTCTGTCCATCCAATTTTGGATGAGGGGAGATCGAGTCATGAAAGTGATAACTTCGAAAAAATTAATCTCTTACACGATGATATTTTGGTTATTAAAGAGAGGGTTGTAACCAACACTATCTACTCCGATCCTAGTGATGAAGATTTCGATCTTGAAAGAGGAAGAAATGAAATAATTGTTAATCCTGTAAAACAGCAGACTGATGTTTTTGAAGTACTTACAAATCTGTTTCCATTGAGAAAGTTAAACGTGGTCCCAAGGCGTACAGTTCCACGCCGGAATGACGGAATCATGTTTAAATTGAGAAATGCGTATGAAACTACCGAACTTGTTGACTCGATTCGCAGTGAACCATCTCTTAAAAAAGTTATTCGCGCCCAGAAGACTTGATTTATAAGACTTAAAGTTATTATTTATGAATTCCATCTCTGTTGAACAAGCTGGAAAAGGTCTTAGGCGTTATTGTGTCTGTGATAGAGGTGATTGTATGAAGCCTCTTTTTTGAAATGAATAATAAGAGAAATAATGATGTCAGCAAAATGCCAACTCCAGTCAGTTGAACATGCTTGTGTTGCGGGGTGGCGTTCCTACGCTCTGCAGTTATGCGTCCGCCCGGTGCCATGCATGAATTGTTAAATGTTTAGGCATACGGCCAAGAACTGTCCCAATCAGACATGTTGTGGAAATTGTGCGGGTGGCCATCCTATTAGAGATTGCAATTCTAAGAAGTTGTGTGAACTGTACGACGATGAATAATGTTTCTGGTAGAAATACAGGTTGTTGTCATCCGACCGGTTCCTCGGACTGCCCTGAGTTTAAGGAACAAATGCGTTTTCTTCAGACACATTTAGACTTTAATTTGTAATTGTGTTTTTTGTATGTTGAAATTGTTGTGATTTTGTTTTTGAGTATTTTTGTATTGTATGTATTTAGTTTGATTTTTAACCCTTGTAAATTATAGTGTTTTAGAAATTTTTTCTTTTAATTTTTTTTTTGTTTGTTTGTTTGTTTGTTTCTGGCGATCGATCCTTCGTTTTTATGTTGTATTATTTTCACGATTATTTTTCTTGTATATCTGTGATTTTTTACGTTAATTTTGAATGTAAACCTTAACCATTGTGTTCCCGCCGTTTGCCAGTTTTCCCCGATTTAGTCAGTTTTGAATTTAAATAACGATTTTATTACTGAGCTGAAACCGTATTTGATTAATGGTTCTCCAGGACATGTTCGGGGGGAATGGTTGTCGGTATCTGAAAAACACGGAAGATCTGCAATCTATCTTTTAAAAAGGGATATTGATTATATTCCGGTGCATATAAGTAACACACTACTGTTGCTATTAGAGATTTTGGCGATGAACGTCCTCTTGGTATTGTGTCGGTCTACTTCTCGCCGCCTAGGATCTTCAGGATCATTCGTATAAACTAGAAAATGTGGTTTTTTAATTTGATGATTTGATTTTTGGGGCGATTTTAATTCGAGACATTTTATTTGGGGGGCTGATTATATTGATGATAGGGAAATTTCAACTTTTGATTTTATTTCTAGCAAAAATCTGATTTTATTTAATACAGAAGATTCACCGCCAACTTTTGTCTCTTCGGTCAGTAGTGATTGAGTGACCTTTTTCTCGAATTTACCTTAGTTGGCAACTGGGAAGTCGACTCTTGGAGAAGAATCTCATTCTGACCATCGATATGTTTTGATTAGGAATTGTCACTTAGATTTAAATACGAATAACAGGAAACTTATTACAAATAACCCTTTACGCTTAAGAAAATTTTGTTTGAAAGTTGCTTCAAAAATAGAATCGTTTCATTCGTCTTTAAAGTGTGTTCATAGGCCGGATGTTTTGAACGTTTTTGTTACGAACTTTGAAAATTTCTTAATTAATGAGATGAATGATCGCCTGGTGGCTAAGAATCTTCAAACTAATTAAAAGCTACCTCAGTAAGCGACAAGTAATCCCCACAAGAGACAGCGCGCATACCACACAGAGTTACAGCAAAGGGGCACGTTAGGGTTCAAACATATGTCTTATCCTAGTGAACATCATCGCTAACGCTGCTCTGAATATAGACTTCGAGGATAATGTTCAGAGTCAAGCCTACGAGGACTATTTCATCCTGATTATCAGCGGATGCAACAGAACGACTACACAGCAAAAACTCACAAAGCCCTAAATAACAGCCTGGAGCAAGAAATGTAAATTACAGTTTAACGTAGAAAAGACCAAAGTGATAATCTTCTAAAATGGCAGCAAATTAATGAACAACCCACCAAGAATTAAATGGTACAAGATCTCACTTCGATGACAGGACACCTTTAAATATCTCTGCTTCTATTAGGTAAATAACTCACATAGGTACCACATCTAGCTGAAATTAAAAACAAAACAAGCAAAATGATAAATCATATTAACGGAATCGCTGATCACAATTGCAACTTAAAACGATGCCTAATGAAAGAATTATATCTCCAAGAATTGGAATGTATGGTACTATATGGTTGCCCAGTTTGGATGTCGAATACAGTAAGAGGCAGTCAAAAGTTTCCTCAAATCCAGAGGATCAACCTCTTGAAAATTATCTAAGCTTTCTCCACCACCTCAACAGCCGTTCAGATACTAGCCGGGGTAATTCGACCTTGCAGAAAGAAACATGTCCAGACTCACCCACTATCATGAGGAAGTCAAAATCACCGGAGATCTTATCATCCCTAGGAATACCTTCGAACCACAACACTCAACATCCTCGCAAAATCCTCCTACAGCTCATGATTTCTCTTGGCAAGAGAGTCTCCTCACTCAGCAAGCAATGATTAGAACTCTTCTCGCACGGTTCGAAGATCAATAAGAAAGTAAGAGTAGCCTAAGTTGTCTTCCAAGACAACACAGACAAATGTAATTTACAAATTTAAATTTTTTAAAAAAACTTTATCTGATTTTTTGTTATTTTTTTTTATATATTTAACATTTACTTTTTTTACTTAGAAAGTAAATTTTTATATTTTTATTTTCCCTAAATGTAATTTTTTATTTTAAACCCCTTTTAAAACGTTTCTTGTCACATAAATTATTTCATAATTTTTATTTTATGCTAAATATTTACCAGTGCTACACTTAATGTTTTCCAAAATTCAACTCAGGCTTACATATATTTCTTTTCCTACTTTTGTGCAAAATATAAGTTGGAATTTGCATGACTATCAACATAAGATCAATTTCTTCTAACGCCTTCTTTGATAATATTTTCTGCAACTTAAAATAGTCTTAAAAGCAATACAATATTCATTTTATACGATCTTGTTTGGAATATTATATTTCTTATTTTTTATGCTACTACTACTACTACTAAATCGCAGATATACAAAACTTTCTCTTCTAATAAGTGATACAGGTTCTGCTAATTTTTTGAAAAACCGTGCAAAACATCACAGCTCCTCTTTTACACATCTTACTTTCAAGACTTCGCTAAACAATGTCTACGCAAATCTTCATCGCAAATCAAACTAATTAAAAGCTACCTCAGTAACCGACAAGTATACGCTTTGTTTCTATTCAAAGGATTCACCAAACTCTATCTGCGAAAACATCACAACGTTTATTTTACACGTGTTACGTTTATTTCAACGGATTCACCAAATTATGTTTAGTAAATATAATTTTTACATACTTTCTATTTACACATCTTTGTTTATATTTAACTTTATCTTGCTTTTAAAACACATTCATGTTATATTTCTAATTCTCTCTTCCCAAAAGTGCATGAAGACTTGCGCATGTTTCTCTATTATATGATCTACTGACTTCAATGATCTACTGAATCAAAGCTTATAATTCACGAATGTTAAATTTTCAAAGTATACAGTCTACTTAAACCAATGCATGTGCACAGTTAGTTTAATGCATGTGCACAGTTGGTTTAAACAGTTTACTTGAAATGCATACGAAAAGATTGCATTTCTTATTTGTTTTTGCTACAGACACTTATGAGAATGTACTCAGAACACTCCATTTTATTCAGCAGATGAATCTGTAGAGTCATTAGGATTTTTTTATGCTGGAAACGTGAAAAATGTGCAGTGCCCTCTCCGAGACTCAAAGCCTGGACCACACGTCGAGTATGCTTCCAATTACACCGCGAAGGCAAGCCGAAAGGAGGGAGAAAACACATTATATACTGGCTTAACTGGGAATTAGGGGACCCATTCACCAAATTCTGGTAGTGATGAATTTTGAGAAGCATTTGAAAAGCCCCTTAATTTTCTTTTTTTCTGAAATACGTTTGGAAGAAAAAGGCTTTAACTATAGTCACTTGCGCTTTTAACACATCTTGCAATTCTCCTTGTCATAAAATAACTCAGGTATCCGAAAATTTTTATCATCTTCTTAACTTTAAAACTAAGGTTAGAGATAAGGAAATAAGGAAAGGGTGAATGCAGTTACGTTGTTTTGCTGCTTTTAAGTTAAATACATTTTAGTTTTAGTTTTAAATAACTTTAGTTAACATGACATTCATCATACTATGAATTCATATTAATCTCCTATTATTACTCCAAAAAACTTTTATATTGTTAAGCATTCAGAAGTTAATGACGCTTCAGCGGCCAAGAAGTAAAATTCCTGAACAGTGATAGTCTGGATCTGGATTCGATTCCAAGCAAAACAAGCTAGTTGTATGGGCGTTTTCGGGCTTTTTCCGACGCGTAACGAGTCAGTTTCCCTTCATATTCCTTCATAAAATACATAGGCGTAAGAATTTGGATTATCATGTGAAAAATATGATTTCCTCTGACATTTCCGCAAAATATTATGGATATATGGAAACTTTTTTTAAAGTAAATGTATGATATAAACGAAAACTGCTTAAACAAAATGTAAAATTAAAACATCGTTAAGCTACTGTTTATGACTTAAAATTTCTCGAACATTTTGACTTAATATGAAAGTCTTAGAAAAACATGCCTAAGTTATCAAATAGCTATTCGGCTATTTAAAAAGGAAAGCTGCTCATCTGTCCTGAAGTGATTTTGTAAAAATCTAGGTAGTAATGAATTTTTTATATCGGAAAAATCTCCGGAAACATTGAAGAACTTGTTCGACAAAATAAATCTTCAGATTTAAAATAATAGTACCAGCTAATGAGAAAAATGTTTATAGTCCGAATTAATAGAAATGAAATAAAAAATTCCAATTTTGCTTACAATGCTTACATTTCTGTCTTAAAATATCTGTTATTATAGTTCTCATTAAATTAGGGATACCAAACTTTTGATATCAGCTTAAAATTCACTATGAAATCAATTCTTTAAACGAAATTCTCTAAGTATTTGCGAAAATCATTCTACCTAAAGCCGAAGCATAATTTCAATAGCAAATCTGTAAGTAATTAAGGCATCTTCTCACCATGAAGGTAGGAAGTTTGCCTCCATGCTGCTTCAATACCTTTCATACCTCCATGCTTCTCACGGGCTGTTATGGGATAACGATAAGCAGATCTAGCCCCTCAATTAAATGTCATGTATTCGATTCTGGACAGAATTTGTTTCAATTTTTGTGATTCCTTGCTTCAGATTTGCTTTTTGTACACATAAATTTACCATCATTATCCATGATGACATGAAACGACGGTCTGCTGATACATAAATTTACCAATACATAGAATATAATTCTTTCGAATTCATTCATTTTTCACAAACTAAGAAAAAAAAGTAATATGATGCTGATTTTTCAAAGCATTCTAAACAGAATCATGCTTGTACACTTTAGTCTAAGGCAAACCTGAAAAATGTGTCCTATAAATATTTTGGTTTATCATTTTGTTCATTAATCATTAACTTATTAGTCCAAAGGGGCTTTTTCCCTGAAGGACTATTGTTTCCGTTTTGTGATTTTGCTTGAATCACTAGTATAAATGTCCGTTTCATTTTTCAAACTGTTGCCACCAAATGCTAGAGTCCTGCATTATATTTGAAGAAATTAAATAATGAAAAATCTGCATAAATGTATGTATATTTCTCGCATTGTGATAAAACAACGGTACATAGAGCCATCGAATTTTGAATGACGTAATCCTCCTACGAATATGGGCATGTGGAAGACCAAATTTGAAATTTGGAATTTGTTTTATTATCGATTTCATATTTTGTAAAACTTGACGAATTTTTGATTAACAAACTCAAGGATTTCATAGCGAGCAATGGCAACACTGTACGGGGGGGGGAACCTTTTTATCTCCAGCGCGCGGAACTGTGTATCGGAAATTCTGAAGATATGCTTATTTTAAAATTATTTTACGACATTGCTATTGAACTGAATTTTATGGTTTAAGTGCAAAGAACAGGATATTTAATAAATAAAGGTAACACACAAAACGTTAAGAAAACGCCCCTTTGGACGTAATTTAAAATCTGAAACCCTTCAGATTTTTTTTTTTAATGTATTAAGTAGATTATTATAGTTTAATTTTGCTTCTTCTGTCTTTTATTACTTTAGATAAGAATCTTACTTGGCCAGCACTTGACTGAGTTAAACGCTGAAATGCTAGTAACTCAACTTTTAAAAATAAATAATCTAAACTAAGCTTTTGACTAATTAACTAATTATTTATAAGTTTAATAAAAATTTTAAATGATTAACATTTTCTTGAACTATATGTGTTTTTGTCACGTATACGCAATTATGAAATGTGAATATGAATAAAATATAAATTGAATACGAATATAATATGAAATGAAATGTGAATGTTTTTTCTTTTCATTATATGAAAGATTTTTTTTAACTGAAATACTATGCTCTTTTTCATTTGTGTTACCGTTTATAATATTGCAAAGTAAAAGGGTGCGGGAATTGATTTTCGCCTAAGGCAGGGATCGGCAACCTATTGAAACGGAAGAACCAAAAGTTACAATTTGCAAAATTTCCCAGTTTTTAAAGAGCTACTAAAAAGTTTCGTTTCAGTATTATAGTTTTGCTTGTACATATTTGATTTTTGACTTAAAATAAGCGGCTTTAAATACGGAATAATATATATGTATATATATAAACACAAATATCGATAGTTACATCAATGGGAGCATTGGCTTTGTATGCCTTTTGAATGATTGATTAAATCTGGCTTATAAAACTTGTTGCTTTAAGTTTCAAGCACAACTCTAGATTTTTATTTGTTAGTTGACTTCAAATGTTACTTTTTATTATATTCATGCAAGAGAACTTTTACTCGTACGAATATGTCGACCCGAAGATCGTCAGTACTCCATATGCCAACTCACCTTACTGTACCATTCTGGAAGACTATTCCATGCACCGAATATGAGAGCTCAACTCGCAGAATTTCTTTTAGAGCTGTCCTCTTGTGCTGCTGTTCGATGTTTATTCATTTCTGGACCTCCAACTCTTCCAACTTGTTCTTGAGTTCTATAAACTTGCCACTCCACAAGTCTTTGGCTTTCAAATAAAGCAGTTGCATTTGAAGGAATCCAGCATAAATTCCAAATGTCTCATTGTTGATATCATTTGTATTTGCTTTGAGAGGATTTACTATGAACGCAAGAGTACTTTTGTTTGTTTTGAATTGCTCGAATCTCTCAACGAATCCCTCCTTCATGTTTTTAAAGCTATTGTTGAAGTAATTCGTGTCAATAGTCGCATTGGTCACATTGGTATATAATTCAGATTTTTAAAATGAATTAATTTACAGCTCTTTATGTCTTCAACAAAAATAAGTAATTTGTTTTCGAAACAAACTACTTCTTCAAGCAAGGCGTCGGTTGGGTTGTCCTTTTCTTGCAGTTTTAGATTTAGTTCATTTAGTTTCATTGTGGTATCTACCATGCAGTAGAAGTTTTACAGCCGTTTGTCTTTATCCAATTCGGAATGCTCGATGCGTTTTTCCATTGAGGAATGTTTTTATTCCACTCAAGCAGAAAGTAAAACGTTACAATGCATTACCTCCGGAATGCCATCACATTTTATTGTGCAGAAGTAGGTCAGAAAACTGCTTAACCATCAAGGAAATCTTTGAACTGGTGATGATAGAGTGCTTTTGCAAAATTATGTTAATAATCTTAAATATCAAGTTCATGACCTCAACAATTTCAGCCGGAAATGTTTGGGCACAAAGCGCTTCTTGGTGAATTACACAGTGAAACGTTAAAGTTTCATAGTTACTTTTTTCTGAAGAATTGATGTTACATCTCTATGTATTCCTGCCATACTTCTGGCTCTATCAGTTGCTATAGAAACGATTTTATTTATATCGATTCCACTGCCTTCCAGGCACTTTTGCACCAGCACTTGCTATATCTTCTCCACGAGAATTTGCCCTGAGAGTGATAGCAATCCTACAGTTCTTCGTTTGGACCTTGGGAGGACATATACCCTACGAAAAGGGTAACTTGTGTCGTGTCTTTTATGTCACAAGACTCATCTATAGCAAGTGATAAGGCAGAAGCCAGCTGAATGTCTTCCACTTGCGTATGTGTTACATTTGAAAACATCTTAACAGTTCTATCTTGTGGCAAATCTTTGATTTTTTTTCATGATTTCTGCTTTGATTTTAATATCACGAAACAGTTATTCAGATGCACGTATAAAACAATCTTTGACGTATTTGACGTGAACGGTTTTACTCTTTTTCAATTGCTAATGATACTGCAGAGCTTGGCAGATTTATATTATTGGAAGATTGTGCCCAGTTACTTAGCATGGAACTTGACTTTTTTTTTTTTTTTTTAGCTCTTCAAGAGCTTTTTTCGTGCGTCCCCGTTGGGATATTTACCAGCAAACTGGGTATATTTTGTATGAAATGTCTCCCCAAATTCGACTACTTATTGTGTGCGTGTTTTTGGTAGCAAATGAGACAACTCGGAAGGCCATCTGTGTTGCATATGAATACAAACGACTCCGCCCCAATCTTAACTGAGTTCTCGGTTTTATTCTTCAGTTCTCTTTTTTTACCAGCTGCCATGCTGACGGCAGAGCTGAAAAAATGAACAATAGTTCATATTAACAGTACAGTAACAATGGTTCAAATTTATCTCATTACGGTCATGTTAAGCGTAATTAACGATTATGAAAATAGAAGCTATTGAGAAATTAGGTACTTAAAAATATTTTTTCTTATTTTTTAAGGGTTTGATAATAAATTATTAGTTTTTCCGTATGGAACTGGAGAGCCGCAACTTTACATCAAAAGAGCCACATGCGGCTCGCGAGCCGCAGGTTGCCGACCCCTGGTCTAAGGAGTTAGATACGTCTTCGTGTACCTCTTGTTTGAAGGAATAAAACTCCAAATACCTTTAAGGGAAATCCATTTTAATAGTTTTATTTATATTGATAACGTTTGCTTTGATTGATATGCATTCTTTAGAAATAATTTTATATTAATAAATGAGATAATACGTCGTGAAAATAGAATCAATAAATATTTGGCAGTCATAAGTTAAATTAGCTTATCAGCAAGAAACTTACAAATAAATTAAATTATTTATTATTAAACTATTAAAATATTCTATTTGACCTACATTTTTGCTTTTGAGGGAAAAAAAATTGAGAGAAGAATCTTCTGTGAGAAATTTTTCGTATTTGAGGGAAAAAAGTAATAAATAGTTATAATATTTGCTTTTTTTTTTTTTTTTTTTTTTTTTTTTTAATCTTAAGCGACAGTCTTTAAATCTTATGTGAATTTTAATACTGGAACATTAGTATACAATGCACAGTAAGCCTTATCGAACTAGGAAGACTAATGTTAAAAAATAACATTGCAAAACCAAAAAATCATTTTCAAAGTGCTATTTGTGCCTTATGGTAACCTCTCCATTGTGACGTTTATCGGGTGCAAAGGATAGTTTTATTCCTATCTTTTTCCGAGCTTTCAGTTCTGAAATTTCAACATCCTCTTCTCTCCCTCTCCGTTGTCTTTTTTTAAGCGATTTAAGACAGCAATTAATTGTGCAGTCCCCTCTTTTTTTTTTTTTTTTTTTTGTTAAATCTTTTCTATCGTTTCTTTAATTGAATCATCAATTATCTACTAAGCGATACTCAACCTGTGGTACGCGTACCCAGCTTGAGAAGTCACAGGGGCATGGTCAGGGATACTCAAAAAAATCCTCTGTAATGGCGGAAAATAACAGTGCTATAAAGGCTAATAAAAATAAAATACTAAAAAATTGAGATTGATTAGGAAAAAATCAGTTTTGACTTATTTCGATCTGAATGTTCCTATCTGAAATGTCTTTAAAAAGAATGTCCCGCCGCTTAAAAGGAATGATTGCAGCTAGTCCCGCCGATACTTGAGTTATATTACTCGATTCCGTATGCATATCTAGTTACTGCCTTCCTTAATATAGCATAGCATATCGTATATGAAAGCTGTATTTTCAGCATTTAGTGAATAATTAAATCACTTATGTAGCTCTCTTTGTTTAAATTGTGATATGCAAACCAGTTCTTGAGTGAGGTGCTTTGCTTTACATTCGTATTGCCTTTAAAGTTGTGAATTGTAAAGTGTTGTGTATATAAAAATGGATAAATAATTAAGATGTGGGCTTTTGCACAGAACAGAAACTGCTTGTGGAAATAGTTCCGATTTGGTGTTTGCACCAAGTACGTTTTTGAAGACCACGCGTTTCAAATGAGCTTGAAAATTGAAATTGATGAATGGCTTCAAGGACATGCATAACTATCTGATATTTTTTCAAAGGTAAATAAAATGAACTAAGGAGGATTAAATGGTCATAAGTTCTTAGTTGAAAGTTAGCAATACTCAGTGATTACGCTTTGTCTCGTTAAGGAGTACGCGAAAAGGAAAACAGTTCAGAACGACTGATCTAGTATAAAAAGTACTTACGACTACATTTTTTATTTTTTATGAGTGAATTACGACTACATTTCTTGTGCAACTTTTAGAGTGCAACTTTTAGAACCTGTAAGTTCAGCCTAAATCTTTAGTTTTGCGAGAAGCTAAAAAAAAAAGCTATAAAACTAAGGCCACTTTGATTAATGTTTCTTAATGTGAAGGATGTAATTTTCAAGGCACGGAAAATTCTTTGCGCTTAAAAACCTGGCACATTTGATTTGGGAAATAATAAGAAGCAATAAATTTAGCAATACGTGTATTTTTACACAACAAAATTTTGTTGCGTTCTTTGTGTGTTACAATGTCGAACTATAAAAAAAATCTGAATTTCTTAACAATCTACTAATTTCTTTAAATACAGAGCATCCCAAAAAACTGACACGCTTTCAAATTGTTATATAACTTTTAGTTACTTAGTAATTATAGGACTAATAGTTTAATCATTAGTACACGGACAATTTAAATTTTATCTCATTTTAAAGTTACCAATTTGCCTTTTTCAAATTGACTGACACAAAAGCTCTTCTGCGGAGAGGTTGCCACATCCTCTCCTTCTTTTCTTTCTTTTTTTATTTCATTATTACAAAGTAAAGGAAATATTGTAATCTCGATAAATTTCAGGTATCCTATTTCAACGAAAATATTCCTTTTAACCGCTCTCGAATCCATTTGAATTGTATATACCGGCAGAATAGAGGGCTCCTTTTTTTTTTTTTTTTTTTTTTTCCCGAGACGAATTGTAAAATAGATTAAAAAAATCTGATGTGTAGACCACATGACTTCCTTGTATTGGAATATTAAATTGGAATATTAAATTATACGCATTTTTTCTTGCATTTTATTTAAACTTATTGGATTGAATTAAATCTACTTCGCCGACAGAGCATAAACCAAAATAGAATTAATGCATTCTTTAAAATTCACTCTAGTATTTGTTTACCATAGCGACACTCTGGCGCTAGATTCACTGACCAGTATTAATAATTATATAACAGTTAACTTATATAATAATTATATAACGGAAACTAAGTTAACTGTTATATAATCCAATAATTATATAACGGAAACTAAGTTAACTGTTATATAATCCAATAATTATATAACAGTTAACTTAAATATTTCGTTCATATTATAACTCATAATGCACGAAATTTATATCATTTAAAGAATAGAATTATCTAATCGTTGCCGCATGTTCTATTCAAATACTGTAATAAAGCTAGAATGATGTATAAAAGAAATTAAGCAAACAAAACAAAAAAGAAACAGTTTTTCACAGACGATTGAGTATTTCTCATTTAATTAATCCAGTTCTCACTTCGCGAGATGGCAAAAATACATAAAAACTCATAATATCTATATTAAAAATTACGAAGTAAATTATAAACACTTATTTCCTCGACAAAATTCCAGAAAGAATTAAGCATGATTTAATTGACAATAATAAATGAATGCGTTATCTTTGTTGCTGCGAAGCTAAGTTTCTCTAGATTGGCAACAAATCCACTAGTCTCCTGTTTCAAATGTAAACAAGCAATGGCCGCCATCTAAAAAATTGTTAGGCTTAGCGGCACTTAAACAAATTTTAAATTGTTGATAATTCTAAAAATATTGCATACAGATTTACTAAAGGCATAAAAACCTTAACCGGAAGATAAGAACAACATAATTCAATCATTTGTAAAGCAAAAAATGTACAATTTACAAACATATAAGAGTAAAGAAACTGAGATCACTGAGCCGGGTAACAGAATGGATATATATATAAATATATTTATATACGTTTGGTCCGGCCGATTGCAACCAAAATACGAGGTGCACATCTACATGTTATAGCAGTCATATATAGAAAATTTCAACGTTCTGAGGCTACTCGTTTTTGAGTTATGCGAGATACGTACGTACGTACGCACGTACGTACATACGTTCGTACAGACGCCACGAAAAATTCTCTTCAGAATTAATTTTAAAACAGTTTTGTAATTTTTTTGAAGGAAAAGAGTATTTTATTCTGTCCTTACGTACAGATATCACGCAAAAACATCATTAAATTAAATTCGATAGCGGTCAAAATGGATATTTTCGTTGAAATATGCTGCCTGAAACTTTTCGCGATTACAATACTTCCTTTTTACTTCGTACAAGGAAGTAAAAAGGGATTCAGAAGTAATTTTTTTTCGTAACGTCTGCATATAGATATCTATGCATCTCGTATAATTCAAAAACGATTAGCCGTAGAACGTTGAAATTTTGCATATGGGACTACTGTAACATCTACTTGTGCCCCTCCATTTTTCGTTGTAATTGGCAGCACCAGACATATCTAATCTGTCTATCTACCTGTCTCTCTCTATATATATGTTTGTATGTATGTACCCACCTTCTTACCAGGCTCAGTGAGCTCTGTTTTTTATTATTATATGCTAGTAAATTGCGTATTTTTTAATTTAAAAGTGAATGAATGATGTTAGAGTTTTAGGCAGCCTCGCTTGCAGTTTACTCCCTATTACCAGTTCTGCCAGAGATTACTTTCACTTAAGCCATTTTGCTAGCTGACGTTAAAGACGTGCGATTTTGAAATATCTGAGCCAGTTTATGTGCACCATTTTTGTAATTTTTGACTATGTTACTTGAAAGTGGATTTTAACTTATGTTATTTTAAATAATAATATAAGTAAGTTTTGCATATGAACATGAGTGGTGCCTTCTGTTAAATTTAAAGATTTATTAAATACTTATTTTAATCTTTTCAGCACTTGTCATCTTAATTCGAGTGGAGTGATAATTCGCTTATCAATGCAGTAGATTCTGAAGGACATTGCTTTAAACTTCTACACGAGTAAAACCCTACAAAATTGATTGATGAATAAGAAAAAAGTTACTTGAGCATTGTTGCATATACGAAATGGCGTGAGTAATGATTCTAATTTTTACTTCCTTGTACGAAGTAAAAAGGAAGTATTGTAATCGCGAAAATTTTCAGGAATCATATTTCAACGAAAATATCCATTTTGACCGCTATCGATTACAATTTAACGATGTTTTTGCGTGACATCTGTACGTAAGGACAGAATAAAAGACTCTTTTCCCCCAAAAAAATTATAAAACTGATTTAAAGTGAATTTTAAAGAGAATTTTTCACGGCGTCTGTACGAACGTAAGTGTACGTATCTCGTATAACTCAAAAACAAGTAGCCTCAGAACGTTAAAATTTTGTATATAGAACTGCTATAACATGTAGATGTGCACCTCGTATTTTGGTTGCAATCGACCGCACCAAACGTATATAAATATATGTATATATCCTTTCTGTTAACTGGCTCAGTGATCTGTTTCTTTACTCTTATATGTTTGTAAGTTGCTCCTTTTTTGCTTTAAAAATGATTGAATTATGTTGTTCGTATCTTCCAGTTAAGGTTTTTATGCCTTTAGTAAATCTGCATGTAATATTTGTGGAGTTATCAACAATTTAAAAGTTTTTTAAGTGCAGCTAAGCCTAATAAATTTTGCGATGGCGGACATGTTTGTTTACATTTCAAACTTGGCAAAATAGCGGATTTTTTGCCAATCTAGAGAAACTAAGCTTCGCAACAACAGAGATAACGCCTTCTTTTATTATTGTGAATTAAATCTTGTTTAATCCATTCTAGAATTTATTCTAGAATTATATTTTATTTTAGAATTTATTATTTATTATATTGTTTAGCATTTACTTCGTAATTTTTAACATAGATATTTTGAGTTTTTATGTATTTTTGCCTTGTCGGGAAATGAGAACTGAATTAATTGAATGAGAAATACTGAATCGTCTGTAAAAAACTGTTTCTTTTTTGTTTTGTTTTCTTAATTTCTTTTAGACATCGTTCTAGATTTATTATAGTATTTGAATAGAACATGTGAAAACGATTAGATAATTATTTAAATGATATAGATTTATATGAATTCTGATTTATAATATGAACGAAATGTAACACTGTTAAGTTAAGCTAGCGCCAGTGTCGCTGTGGTAAACAAATATGGTGAATTTTAAAGAGTGCATTGATTCTACTGTGGTTTATGCGCTATCGACGAAGTTTTATCGACGATTTAATTCAATCCAGTACGTTTAAATGAAATGCAAGAAAAATGTGGATAATTTAATGTTCCGTGCAAGGAAGTCATGTAATGTACACATCGGATTTTTTTAAAGGAATCATTTTTATTAAGAGTTAATTACATGCAGTAAGACATGAAATTATTAAATTTGTTTTTCGTTCTTTCTCAGCTTCATTTATGTATTTTGTGTTAATTAGCTAAGATTATTAATTAATTAGTTAATTGTGTTAATTAACTAATTAAGATTTAAACCTTTACTATAATTTCGTTCCGTAGCGCTCACTAGAATACAAATAAAGCTGGCGTATTTAAGTTGTAAGTTTTAAACGTTTTAGATTTATGGAGCTCTTGGCAGCGACAATTGTGTTCTATCGCCCAGCTTTAGCCAGTGAATATTCCGGCTTTAGTCATTCTGCTTGCCGACTTTATAATACCCGTTATTTAAAGTTTTCAGCCAGATTGAATAGGCTATATGAATAACCTCTAACAACGGTAACTAATTTGAAATTTCAACCGTATTATTTTTACCGTATAGTTTTCTTTGTAGTGGTAAGAGATATCATCTCAAACATCTTCCCTCTCCATTTCTCAACATCAAATTTTGAGAAACATAGTTTATCCCTGATTTTCCCAGAAATTTTTCTAAAAGAATCGTGTTTCTCTTCTTGAACGTAATCAGCCAGCCATCTGAACACAAAAATACATTATCGTTACCTGTTATAACCTGACAGCAACATCAGAACAAGCCCACGAAATTCATCTTCGCAAAGAGAACAAAACTGCGCCTGTTGTTAGAAAGAGCTTTGAGCATCATACAGGTGACAGTACGACTTCGCTCAGTTCCGCTCCAGTTTTGATAAAGAGCAGCTCGGGGGAGGGATGGGTCCGAGGATCTCTCATCCCTCTTTACCAACAACCTCTCGAGAGGACTTTCGAATTCCCATGTATTTAGAGCGCCCCTATGCCAAAAAGACACTATACATTTATAAACATTCGTGCCTTCTACGGGATTCGAACCCGGGCCCTTCGGTATTGCAGTAGGCTCGAACCTCCTCCCTCCAGAGCAGAAGTAGACCGCATCATAAAAGCCCTCTCATCTCGTAAAGCACCAGGTCCAGATGGAGTAACTAATCAAGTGATTAAAATCATCTTCCAAAAATTTCCAGTCTTAATCTTGGCTTTTCTAACTGAATGTTGGCGTCTCCGGTATTTTCCCGCTAGTACTAAGATGGCTGAACTGACCTTTTTTCTAAAACCAGGAAAAGACCTTTTTCATTCCATCCCCCTATAGGTTAGTTTATCTCCTTCCTGCTCTGGGTAATTTACTTGAGCTAGTTTGTACTCGGCAGACTCGTGTACTTCATTGAACGATCTTAAAAGCATTCATCAGAATCAATTCGGTTTCAAACCATGTATGTCCACGGAGCACGCATTGAGTCAGCTGTTGGATAAACGCAATACTAACAGAATGGAAGATAAGCACACAGCAGTCATATCTCTCGATGTTCAAGGAGCTTTTGATTTGGTGTGGGGGCCCGACATAATGAACAGTTTGGATGCCCTCAAATGCTCTGCTTCCAAGACACCTGATTCGCAACTATCTTGACAAAAACAAGTTTTAATGACATTAGACAGAGAATTGGTAAGGAAGGGTCTTAAGAGGGGATGGTCATAAGGTTCCTGTCTTGGACCCGTCCTTTGGAACATAGTTGCTAACTCAGTTTTTTTCGGTCTTCGAAAACAAAGAAGGAGTTAAACTTTTAGCATACGCAGACGACTTTTTACTCATTATAGCAGGACAAAGCGACCTCGAAACGCGAACTCAGATTGTCTTAATATCTTTGCTGAACTGGGAGAGAGAGCTTAAACTCTCGGTGTCTAATACACAAGCATTCATAATTTGTCGAGGCTCTCCATTACGTAGAAACCTCTGTCATAAACTCCATTAAATGTGTTAAACAACTTAATTACCTAGGAGTAATAATAGATAATAGACTTTCCTGGAAACTACACATCTCTTCTCTAAAATTAAGAATCAACAGACTGACTACTTCCATGCGATCAACAACCTCGTTAAAATGAGGTATCCCATGTCACTTGCTTAGAAATGTGGTACAAGGCAATGGTGGATAGAATTATTCTGTATGCCGCTGCTATTTGGGGAACTAACATCTCTTCGCAAATGAGACATTCACTACTCTCTTTATAGCGACATCAGCTTCTTCTCATTTGCAAAGCTTATCGTACCACGTCCACGGCAGCCCTACAAATTATCACAGACACGCCGCCTCTGGACTTGTTAGTTGAACGAGAGGCTGCAGTAGTTAACGTAAGCAGGCATCATGAGTCTCTGGGGACAAATCCATATCTATACAGATTATGAGCATCACATACCTCAAACTCCCTGCCACCCATCTAAAAATAACATTGTGGACTCTATCTGCTTTAATAGAATAACGGAAGCGGAATTTGCAAATGGTGTTTTCACTGATGGCTCTAAAACTCCAGGGGGTAAAGCGGATTCTGTATACTTTCTGAAGAAGCATTAACGTATGAGTGGAGAAAGAAAGCTCGCTTCTGAAAACTCCGTCTTCCAAGCGGAGTTCATAGCTATCAGAGTACCTCTTCTCCACCTGAAGAATAATCCCACAGTGCCCAATATCATCTACACAGACTCAGCCTCAAGCCTAGCTGCGATAGCTGGAATTCGTTCTCGCAGCCCTATTGTCAGCAGCATTAGAGAAATTCTAATCCAAATGCCTGCTTTGCAAAGACCCTCACTCATCTGGGTGCTCTCTCATACGGATTCCCGTATTCAAAAGGCAACGAATTTCTATTCACAATGCAATGAGAGAGCATATCTTGTCGCAAAGGAAGCAGCGGACTCATCCACTTTACGAGAAGTCACGGAACTAAAGAGTCGGACATTTCATCAGTTCTTAATAGTATGGAAAAAAACGCTGGAATCCAGCCTACACAGAGAGACGAGTACATGATCTCATTCCCTATGTCAAGACAACAATCCAAACCAATAGCAATTACATGACGTATTTCCTCACTGGCCCTTCATACCTCAGCCGCTTTGGCTTGAGAGAGCATAATGAACAGCTTGGATGCCCTCAAATGCTCTGCTTCCAAGACACCTGATTCGCAACTATCTTGACAAAAACAAGTTTTAATGACATTAGACAGTGAATTGGTAAGGAAGGGTCTTAAGAGGGGATAAACTGTGAATATGGGGAAGATGGTCATCCAGACCATTTTGTGTTCTCCTGCCCACATACAACCCTTTACAGCCTCAAGCAGCCAATAGCCAGATTCTGGTCAAACTGGTTCCAGAGTTTACAAAGTAACAGAGCTGCCTAGCGGACACTGAAAACAATAATTGACCACTGTACTCGTAATTACTCTTCTGACGCTCGAAGATAGTAGCCATAAAGTACAAAACTTTTGTCGTATCTAACATACATTAGGTTCTAATAATGCCATTTCTAAGCACAATTCTGTCAGAATTAGACATCGCACCTTCAGTATGGCATTAACTCTTCTTGAATCGGAACATTTATTAACCTGAAGACAGATTACTTGCTCTGCAAAGCCTAGCGCATGCACATTAGAACTATATATGCTAGTTCAGTATGTCAGCAACAGAGTATGTAATAAGTATGTTCAGCATGTAATTTTGTATTTATGCAGAGCCAGGTTTCCATACACAAATTTTGTACTATATCTGAATGCTGTATTCTATCTGTACATGTTAATATTCTTTATTTATGATACCTAATCTATACCAAGGATCACGCGAACCTCAATGGCATGCTTCGTGTAAACATTAACTATCATGATAAAGTATATTTTTGTATAGATGTGTATATGAATATGTGTGAGAGTATGCATACTTTTTTTGCTTCGAAATATACATGTCTATAAATGTGTATATATCTGTATCTGAGTTGGTATTTATATTTTTGTGTATACATATTGTTGCGTGCGTACGGGTTCGTTATGAAATGAATGCACAAGTCCGATGAAAAATGAACAAAAATTTATTATTATCACAACAAAAATGCTTAAATTTTCTCAAATTATCATGCAGTATTACAATATCTCACAGCAGTTATCTTTTAACTACTCAAATATCCAATAGAACGTAATTCAAAACAGCTAAAGAACGCTAATCCGCGAATTCGCTACAATCAACAACAGTAGTTTTCTAAACAACAACAAACTAAGCAACTACTACAAACTGAGATGTTTTCCTCCTTTTATAAGATTTTAAAATCACGCGCTAGAATTTTCCAGTACTTTCTCGAAATCAAAAAGAGATATTTATTTATTTAATGCACGCGCTCTTGTATTTTCAATTTTCCGGCTTAGCTTTCTTTTAATATTCGTCACGCGCTGCACTGCGCGAGAAATAAAACCATTTAATTTCTAATTGAACTAACATTAGCTTTTTAAATACCAAATTCGTAACACTGCCCCCTTCCCAAGGACTGCACGTCCCGGGCAGTACAATCCCTGGACAGGAAGCAAAACTTACAACTGTGGCATAAATGCATTAATAAGCATTACATTACAATAATAAACAACATGAACAATAAATGCAATACATAAAACAAATCAAATGCTATCAAATACAAATCAAATACACATTTAAAAACAAAAATGGACCATGGTCTTATACTATTTACAATTATTTACATTATGTACTATGGCCATAGTAATGAGCTAACCTGTCGTAATGAACGACTTTAGGTTTAGAGTTCGAAGACTTACGAATCCGAACCATGACGTCATTTAGCCTGTTTAGGATTGTGTGCGAACCATCCCAAGGTGACTGTAAATCAGGCCTGACTCCTTTTCGTCGAATCGGGTTCCACAACCACACCTTGTCTCCTTCGTTGGATCTATGTCCAGCAGCTCTCGTGTTGTATCTGGTCTTCACTTTCTCCGTCGCCAAGTTCACTCGCTTTCGTGTGGAACGGTGCATCACTTCAAAACGGGCCTTGACATCTTGGATGTGTTCCTCAGGCGATGAAGGCGCATCCGTACGGCGATGAAACAGGCGGTCACAAGGCAGACGAAGGTCTCGACCGAAGAGCATCTGAGATGGAGAATAGCTGGTAGTCTGGTGTTTCTTTTCGACCCTAGCATGATTTCGGCTGTTTCTCGAGCTGGTTCTTTCGGACAAAGCGTCGGCATTTCCAGGTGAGGATCCCTTCTTAGGATGGATAGTTATGTCTTCAGATCCTGAAAGCAGTTTGTTGTTTTTCAAGTCTAAGGAAAAATTGTATTTCCTTAAAAAGTCCAATCCGAGTATGCATGGATCTGTAATATCCGCCACATATGCCGTGTGATGGTAGGCGGCACTTCCAAACGTGATGTTTACGTTTAACTTCCCAGTTATGTCGATCTTGTCACCAGACGCAGTCTGAAGGGTAACACAGGATGGCGTCCAAATAAGTTTATCTTTAAACTGTTCAGCTAAATCTTTCCTAATGATGGTAACATTAGCTCCTGTGTCAATGATCATTCTGCAAGGAACTCCATCGATATTCCCATTGATGGACAGTCCGTTATTGTTGCCACTCACTGTATAAATTTTAAGAGCTTTAAAACAAGGTTTTTCACTATCTGGCAACCTCCGTTCCTCGATATGGTCACTAATTTGTTTACTGCGTTGTTGCTGGGAAATGGTCTTATTTTCCGTACCTCGGGGTGTTCTGCAGTTTCTTCGTATGTGGCCTTCAACTCCGCAGTTCCAGCACTTTAGAATTAGTTTCTTTTCACTTCTGTTCCGTCTCAAGCCACTGACTTGTCTGGTAAAATCATCTGCTTTATATTCCGTACCCTGGGGAGTTCTGCAATTCCGTCTTAGGTGACCTTCACTACCACATCTCCAACACCTTAGAGCCACTTTCTTCTCGCTCCTACTCCGTATCAAATCTTCGACTTGTCTGGCTAAATCATCTAAACGAGCCATCAGTTGATCCACTGGCTCATGGACTCGCACAGCTCTAACTGGGTAGCGATCTCTACTAGTTGCTTGCTGGGCTGCCTCGAACTTCATGGCGTACAACAGAGCGCTTTTTAAATCTTTTACATCCGCCATTCGTAGAGCTTTCTGTATTTCAGTATCTCGGATGCCGTCGATAAAGTATTGCAAGGACAGGATTTCCCTTGTTTCTGTCGGGCATTCCGAAAAGGCGAGATGGGACAGCCTTTCAACATCCGCGGCGAGCTCCTGAAGTGTTTCGGTAGGCTTCTGTTGACGAGATTTTAATTGGAGCCTGCTGTAGTCTTTTAAACACTTCTCCCCAAAGCGCAACTCCAAGGCGCCGGACAGAGCTTCGAAATCTAACCTTTTGTTTTCGGGAAGAGCCTGAAGGATATCCGCTGCGTCGGCTCTTAGAGAAGCGGCGAGATGACAGGCCTTAGCTTGGGAATCCCATCCATTCGCATCCGCCACGATAGAAAATTGTGTCTTATACACCTGCCAGGAGGTCTTCCCATCATATGTGGATAGCTTCAGAGGTGGACGAGCAGGCATTGGTAAGAATTTAAAATCATCACTCCTGCTCCCTGCCGACGCTACGAATTTCTTTAAAGTATCCATTTCTTTGGCAACTGCAGAAACTCTCTCATCAATTTGTTCTTTTACAGAAGAAACTCTTTCTTCTATTTCTTCTTTCACCGAAGAAACTCTTTCTTCAATATGTCCAACTTTATTTTCAACTGCGTCAATTCTGCCTTCCATAGCTTCAAATTTATTTTCTATTATGCAAGTAATTTCTCTTTTCATTTCTTCTTGACCAGCTTGAACGGCTTTCATTTCGTCCTTAACGGATTCCTGGCCCAATTTCATTTCTTCCTTAACGGATTCCTGGCCCAATTTCATTTCTTCCTTAACGGATTCCTGGCCCAATTTCATTTCTTCCTTAAATGATGCTTGGCCAGCTTCCATCTTTTCTTGGAATGCAGCAAAAGCACTAATGAGCTGTCTCAATTGTTCTTCCATCGCTCTTGTTATTGGCATTCAAATCCCACTTCTGACACCAAAAATTATTGCGTGCGTACGGGTTCGTTATGAAATGAATGCACAAGTCCGATGAAAAATGAACAAAAATTTATTATTATCACAACAAAAATGCTTAAATTTTCTCAAATTATCATGCAGTATTACAATATCTCACAGCAGTTATCTTTTAACTACTCAAATATCCAATAGAACGTAATTCAAAACAGCTAAAGAACGCTAATCCGCGAATTCGCTACAATCAACAACAGTAGTTTTCTAAACAACAACAAACTAAGCAACTACTACAAACTGAGATGTTTTCCTCCTTTTATAAGATTTTAAAATCACGCGCTAGAATTTTCCAGTACTTTCTCGAAATCAAAAAGAGATATTTATTTATTTAATGCACGCGCTCTTGTATTTTCAATTTTCCGGCTTAGCTTTCTTTTAATATTCGTCACGCGCTGCACTGCGCGAGAAATAAAACCATTTAATTTCTAATTGAACTAACATTAGCTTTTTAAATACCAAATTCGTAACAATATATTGATTATACTCTACTTCAAATGCCTTGTAATGTACATATATATTTCCTTTTTGCACTTAATAAATGTCGTCTGCTCTGCCGGAGCGGCCCAGGGCTGCAGCTAGTGGTTAACTCCCGCTGAGTTGGTAACCAATTCTGCATGGATATATCAAGTATACCTGGGTCGGAATATATCAAGTATACCAGCGGTGTACTTCCCTAACCACTATATTGTCACTATACTGCCTGGCGGGGGCTAACAGTGAACTAAATTTTACTATATACATCCCAATAATTTTTGTTTATTTCTGAATATAAATATATCTACAGAATAAAATTAAGGGATATAACCAAAGATTAAGTTCTATGTTTTGTCAGAAATTTAAAAAATAAATGTAATTTCTTATATTTCGGAAAGCAGTTCAAGTAATCGTTAGGATTAAAATGCTGTTGTAAATATTATTTGCTCAATTAGCTGCTGGAAAGAAAGATTCTGCTTTTTATTTTACTAAACATTTTCCCTTAAATGTTATGATATTCTAAATTATACAGTTTTAAAGATTTTTATATTCAAAACTACAAAAAGAAATTTCCAGCATATTCAGGCTATTAAAGCCAACCAGCGACCAAGCTGTACTTAAGATATCTAAGTTTCACTAGCTTGATGACAAGTCGATGAACACTGGGAGCTCAGTCGAGGATTCGAATCCCGGGGAATAGGCTGACTGCATGGGTGTTTTCGTAATTTTCGACGTGTGTAACTTGTATACGAACAAATTTCCCTTAGAAAGTCCTCCACGAAGGTATGCCTTCCCTTAGGTAGAGCTCACCAGCGGCCGAGTGGTAAAGTCGCTGAACACTAGTAGTTCTATCTTGGGTTTGATTCCAGGCGGACGGGCTGGCTGCATGGGCGTTTCCGTGATCATGTGTAACGTGTATAGTAGCCAGTTTCCCTTAGAAAGTCATCCACGAAGACATCCCTCCACTTAAGCAGATAGCCGTAGTGGGATTTGCCATAATCATGTAAAACCAAACCAAACCCCTTAAGCAGATAGCCCTTCAGTGTTTTGCCATAATTAAATAAACCAAAGCAAACCAAACCAATCAGGTTATTGAGTGCGCTGGGCTTAGTCGTGCATTCTCCGTTTGTTATTTAGCGGAATGGATAAGGAAGGTCTGATATTTATTAAAATTGGTTGCTATCAGCACTTCCTCCTTCAATGAGAAACAATAATTATTTTATTTGAACTAGAGTTTATAATTGATGAAGGAAAATTAGCAATAAACTTCTTCCTTTATCAACTATGAACTCCAATTTCAAATAAAATAAGCTTGCTTATAGTTTTGAAATATTTATCATCATCAGATTAAAAGTTATTTAATAACAAACTTAATAAGCTATCCTGAAGACTGATTCAAAATCCTTCATTAGGCACAAGAGTAAATTATGCTTTTGATAACGAAATCACCTTTTTATCTTAAAATTTTTCGTACATTTTTACTTCTTTGTGCAAGCAAAGGAGATATTGTAATCGCGAAAAATTTCGGGCATCATATTTCAATCGGAAATATCAATTTCGACAGTCCCCGATTCTATTTCAAGAACTTCTCTTTTTCCCCCTTCTGTGACGTCTCTAGGTGATCCACGAAGGCATCCCTCTCCTTAGGCAGATAGCCCTCAAGTCCTTTGCCATAATCAAATAAGCCAATCAATAGTGAGAAAATACATTACTGTTAAAAGAGCTAAACATGCACTGTATTAAAATTTTAATATGGCATGTTCATCTCAAAAGCCCTCAACGACAAGTTACTTAGAGAAAATAGACGGATTGACCTTCAAATCTTCTGATCTTAATTCATTAATCTTACAGATATCTAAGTTTCACCAACTTGATGATATTAAAAATAATATTAACACTTCCCAATCTGACAAATCCTGAAGTTTTATCAGTTTCTGTACTTACGAGCGTGTATCAGTTGGAAGAATGAAGGACTGTTGCAAAATGCATGATCAGTATCTGCATTTATGAGAATAATAACTCATTGATAAACTATTGCTGTATCACTAGATCCATCAATCGGGACTTCTCATCAAATTCTGCCTTTACATGAACTTAGTTTGTAAATAACTATAAAATATCATTTAATATAGTCTTTTTCTATTATGCTGTTTATTATATTAATTTTAATGGAAGGCATGTCGGTTTTTTATTTAATCAGGAATGTAATAATTATATTTTATGCCCTAATTTCGATGTGATAGAAATAAAAAAACTTTTTTTTTTTTAAATAAAAGGATAAGTGTAAACTTTAGCATTAGAAATGTATGAAAAATTTAAGATTCATATTCTATAGGTTTTTATCGGCATATACTATTGCAACCTCATTCAGTCCTATGGGCAATAACCATGTTAATCTTACTGCCACTTCAGTGCTAGTTTCAGATGGAATTCTTTGTTTTTAGTTTTGGACAAGTAAGTCTGATTCACAAATCATATACTACGTACATTAGTATTTTAATATTTATGATAAAGTGCGGAATAAAGTCTTATTCATGAAACTGTAATGGGATCACCTGCTAAAGGGTAATATTTCTGTAAATTTAGCTGGGTAACATAGTATATCAATGCCAAATGAAAATGTAATCAGTACTTGTTAGAATAAATTAGTGACACTTTTGCATAGTGAAACTCGGCAGCGTCAAAAACAAACGAGCACCAAACCATATATTATCGAGAGAGGATTACACCTAGGTTTTTCAGATGCAAAAGTCTTAAAAAGATTTGGAACTTCCATTATTTTTTGTGCTTCATTCTTTTCAGCATGCTACTTTCTTTTACCGAATACCTGATTTTACCTGATAATATTGCCTAATGGTCTGTCCTTTATGTCCTCTGGGCGGACAAAATCAAATTTTTGATGCTACTCATCTTGACTTGCGCTCTGCACTTGTGCTTTTAAACTGTAAAGTTCAGAAATATTGGAAGGCTAGAGATCTAATGGAGTCATAGCCAATCGTTTGGGCATTTGTAATAAATAAATAAATGTTGCCTAATAGGTAAGCCTGAAGATATTTAAAACTTAAGTCTCAGTCACGGTTGGATTAAGACTTTTAGAAGTCCTAAGCATTTAAAAGATTTTAGTGCTCCCACATATGTTTACACTAGTTTTTTCTTAATTCCTCCTTTATCTTGGTTTTGATTCAGCTACACCATGCATTCCAAGAAAAACAGGTAATGGAAAACGTTTTGGTGCTGCCTTTTCCTTGATGCCCTAAGCGCATACCTATATTGCTTAATGTTTAATCCACCCGCGATCTCAATGCATTCTGAAACAAAAAAGCAGTCGTTTCTCTCCTCCTTTCACTAATAAATAGCTATACTCGTGCTATTCGATGTTTCTTGCCGCCTAACAATGTTCCTTGCCGCCCAACAGGGACAGTGGTTAACGACGCTGGCTGCCGTACCGAACGGCGCGGGTTCGAATCACAAAGAAGGCATGGTTGTTTGTGAATGTATAGTGTCCATGCGCCATAGGGGCACTCTAAATATGCGGCGAGCTGGAAGACCTCTCGAGAGGTTAAAGGTAGAGGCAGAGGGGTGTGAGGCCCTCAGACTCGTCGTCCCGGTGTGCTCGCCATCAAATTTGGGGGCGGAACTGAAGCCATACTGTCACCCGTATGATGCTCAAGGCCCTTGCCAACGACAGGCGCAATCTTGCATTTCTTGCCACAAAGAATTGCATGGGCTTGCTCTGATGTTATTGTCAGACAAGTGAGAGAAGTCTCTCTGTCTCTCTCTCACACACAAGACACAATGTTCCTCCCTGTTCAAGAGCTCTTAACTAAGTCAACAACGAAATTATTTCCTTCTAAAAGGAGAAACAATGGTTTTATATCGCTTGAAATGTTTACAATTTCATTTAATAATAAAGTTTAAAATATTCCTACTATTTACATTTAGTTGGCATATAATTTTTACATCTATTATTTTAGCTATTTAAAAAATATTGAGACAACCAGATTTTACTCTTAATAAAGAAAATTCTCGAAATGTATTGTGACTTTTTTGAGGGGTCATTTCATATCAACGTAAAAAAAGGTTTTGGCAAATCTTCAATATAATTGTTACTTTAGATTACATAATGATACTAAATACACGCATTTTTGTTTAGTTCAAACGATAATTTCAACATGTGTTTTAAATCGAAAAGAAATCGCATAACTCTAAAAACACAAAACGTAAAATATACTGTGGTTTTTATCCATCTGCAATACAAATGCCAACCCATTTTTCTCTGAAATATCTCCACGAAAGCATCACATCCAATGTATTACTCAGCATTTCTTTACTTTATCCCAGTTAGGTAATCTATATTCCTTGGAAAATCTTTTGAAAAATTTTAAATTGCCAGGTTTAATATAATTTGGTACGATTTGTGCGCTGTATTATAAAATTAAGCTTTAAATACTTAAAACCTAAAATTATCTATTAGTTAAGGTGACAAATCGAAAAATATAAGTATTGATTTTATATTCTTCAGCATTTTCTTATATAAACTTATCAATTGGAAACAGGTACTACATGATTTACGTTAGAGATAAGCAAAACTGCTTTTTAGGGAATCAAGTCATAATCGTTCGCTTACTGAACTAAAAGGCTTCTTTTTTTACTACTCACCTTTCAGTAATCATAATCTTGATGAAAAAGATCGTGCGTGAGAAATAACCATGACCGGTTTGCGAGGATGGAGCGAAGAGAAAAAAGAATCGAACGAGCAGTGAGATCGGAAGCATTCACTCAATCGAACTGCTAACTCCATGAATTGATTTCTACCAAATGTAATTTTCAGATTCTCTAAAGCCTTCTTTCTACAAAGAACTAACAATAAAATTCTGGAATAAAAAGTGCTACAAAAATTGGGTAATGATGGAAATTAAGATTCCTCTCTCCCTTAACACGAATCGAAATTTCCTGGCACGCTTTCAACAAGAGCTCTTTGTAGATGAACTCTAAAGGAGCTACCACTCGTTTTTATCGAATTACCGCTCGTTCGTTCGATAAAGTGAATCGGTTCTTGAATCACTTTCTGAAAGAAAAGTCCACATCTAATCTACACGCCGCTAGTGTAAATATATTTAATCACTTTTCAGTACATTTTAGGCGTTGAATTATAGGGGATACAATTCATTAAAATGTAATATTACGGAGAATTCGTCTGGTGCAGATTCTTGCTACTCATTAGGACTATTCTAACCAGTGAACTCAAGGTGAAAAAGAAGAATTCAACAGTTCAAAAATTTTATTATTACTGAGCCGTTTCTCAGTTGCTGTAAAACTTTAAAGAAGTACAGTACACTCCCGATTATCCGCGGAATTGGGTGGCGCGGCCGTTGCGGATAACAAAAATCGCGGATAATCCGAAAACAGCTAAAAACGGGTGTAGCAAAAGAGTAAACAGTCATTCCAACTTTGAAAAATCGTTTTATGTACAATAAAAAGTAAAATAAACAGCAGGAAATGTTTAACTAACGCTTAATATTTTAGTATAGCACTCAAAACTAACCTAAAATGTATTTTGTTAATGAAAACAGAAAAGTGCTTTGTACTTACGAGAGGCGTCAAGGATACACAGAAAAATTAATGCATATGTTCTGTTTTAATACTGTAATGTCCGTCAGAAGACTTTAGCACGCTTGTTGCTGGGTGAGAAGGTGCGTTGTCGATCGATAGCACAGCTTTTTCATGCAGGTTTTTCGATTTAAGATGTTTACGCACTTGAAGAACAAAGATTTTTTCGAATCATTCTTAAAAAATGTTTCGGTTCATCCATACTTTTTTTTTTTTTTTTTTGGTTAAAGTAATCAACGGACAAATTTTCTATCCCTGTGCCTTTGAAAGATCTCAGTTTTTTTTAACTTTCCAATGACAACAAGTCTAAGTTTATACCCACCGGTAGCGTTACTGCAAGACATTATAGTGATCTTTTCCTTGCTGCTTTTATGACCCGCCGCTTTACTTTCACTTTCAAATGCTAAAGTACAAATGGGAAGACATTTCCGCAAAAGTCCCGATTCGTCGGCATTGTAAATTTGTTCAAAAGATAGCTCTTCTTTTAAAACAAATTCTTCAAATTCATCGAATTCGTCGTGGAAATCGTCGGCTGCTTGTTGGTCATCACTAAGTTTCTCCCCATGAAGTCCAATTTCTCGAATTCCATGTTGCTGCTTAAAACGAGTCAACCAGCCAGAAGATGCATCAAAATTTCCTTTCAGGTCTAACGACTCAAAAAAGGTTCTTGCCTTCGCCACAATGATAGGACCATTTACAGGAGTACCCTCTTTTCGAACTTGAGCTAACCACTTTGTCAATACCGTGTCTAGCTCATCAAAGGTAGAACCTTTCATAGTTTTTCGCGTTTTCATTGCGGAAGCACTGTCCGACATTAATGCAAAGTTCACCGGTTTGTCTTTTTGCTTTAGAATGTCACGCACTGTTGTTTCCGCGATTCCGTAATCCAATTCCATCTGCTGCCTTGTAGCGCCGTTTGCTACTTTGGAAATTAATTCTAGTTTTTGCGCAATCGTCAACACAACCTTCTTTCGTTTTCCTTACATTTTAAATCGGTAACGAAAAACACAAAAAAAGCACAAGCACTGAACACAATAAAAGATAAGAAATTAACTCCGACCGGTTCGCAAACACTATCAGGCTTAAACTAACAATGGCCAGTGGGAAGAAGTGGATGTGTCAGTAAGATTAAGACGAGAGAGGGTGGTGGAGCGGGCACTGCAAGGGTGAGTAAGAAATCACTTACTCATCAGAGGGGAAGGTTCCGAGAAGGCCTGGGATATTTTTGCTATAAATAAGCACGATGTTAGCAAATTTAACGTTTCGTTCAGTTTTGTGAACATTTTTATTTTCGTTGCTTTACGCTTGTAAAAAAAAAAAAAACACTTTTGGGCGGCAGGCGCGGATAATCGGGAGTCTACTGTAAATGATAAATTAATTACATCATACACTTTACATTTTTCAGATGGTTTTAGCTGGAAGAATAATGATAGGCAAATTGACACACCTGTGTATCAAATGTAAAAATGGCTACTTCTCACAAAGATGAAAACGAAATTCATCCCATACAAGAAAAGCTTTCGATCGAATGCTCCGGAATCGTAGAGTATCGCTTTATATGATCAAAGCTCCTAGAAATATCTCTTCATAGTAGTTCTGTTTAGCAGATTTGCATATGATAAACTAACCTTATCGGAATCCTTTCACTCCCTCGGAGAATAGGATCTTTGATTTCGGAATGTAATTATTTTGCAGCATACCTTAAAACGTATACTGAATGTATTAAAAGGCTTCAGAAAGTGAAAAATAAAATATTTAAAGTATTGTTTTGATTTGAGGAACGTTTATTGTTAAAATTGGTTAAAATTTAAAATGTGTATGAAAAAAAACTACAATTAAAATACCGCCATTTGACAATTACTGAACATTATATTTTTCTAAATTTAATTTGCCTTGTAGAGCTTTCCAAATTTAATTTATCTTGTAGAGCAGTTAGGTATTTATCAAGGTAAGAAGAATGAAAAAACAACCATGGCCTAGCCGGGATTCGAACTCTTAGAATCGGAATCGGGGACCTTCAGATTGCTAGATGTAAATTCTTCCAGTCATACCTTAAAGCTTTCGAGGCATGTTTGGAAGTCCAAAGTATGACTTAAAACTTTTGGCCTTGGTTTAATTTGAGCCCAGATCAGCCGATACTAAATTTCACTGTTCGTAAAACAGTAATTTTATCCTGAACCAAAAATAATTTCCAGCTTTTGCTGGATCCACTTTTAATAATGCATTACTTTTTAATAATGCATTACTTTGAAACATGCTGAAGCCGTTGCAAATACACTGAAGATTATTAAAAATAAAAATGCGCCATTGAGTTATTGTCAGTAAAATTCATTAATAAACATAAAATAAATAATTTGTTGAATTCTGAGTTTCCTTGTCATAGAACATATTTTTACATGAATTAAATTATTTTCTAATTGTGAAGGAGTTTGCTAGGCGGGAAGAGAGGCGGTGAATTGAAATGTTGTTTGTGTTAATTTTATGAACTCAAATTTATTTAATGCATTTATTTTATGCTTTTGTTTGCACGTGCAATGTCTAATTTGTTTGTATAATTCTGTTGGCAACATCCTACTGTTTATAAACACTGTTCTAAAGATTTAAATATGTAATGCCGCCCAACCGGTATAGTGGTTAGCGTTGCTGACTACCCTGCCGAAGGGTCCGGGTTCGAATCCAGGAGAAGGCATGGATGTTTGTATATGTTTAATAAAAATTTGTAAAAACGTTTGTTGTTAATTTCTATATTAACCTTCACGAATTGGGGGAAACGGCGTTCGCCAAAGTCCACATCATCTTTCTTCTTGTCTAAAAGGCAAGATTGATACTGATACTGATACTGAAATATGTAATGTTACCGCTTGTCTTTGCTTCGCACACTGTAAAGGTAATAAACGCTTTCCTGGTTATTTAATGTTAAATAAATAAAATTTTATGTAGCTCTGCATCACTGACTTAATAATACTTTAAGAGGTTATGCGGCCAGCCTTACTTACCTGCCTTATAAGAAATTTTGGTGCTACTTTGGTAGACGGTTGCACGGATTTTGGCAATATTTTGGCGATTTTTCTTTTGGAGAGTAATACGACTTATGGTAAACCCATTGCTGGATAAGTTATTTATGGTAACCGATACTTTGTTGTCATTTTATTTAAAAAATAATGCGTTTTATTATGCATTAATTCCGTGTTTTAAATATTATTTATGGCTTCTAAATATTAAAAATGAATTTAATTTTACATTTTAATTTGAAATAAAGATTTTATTGTTTATGATATTTTGTATAATTTATGTTGTGGATGATGTATTCAATAAAAACACCTTGCTTTAAAAAGTAATTGGTTTTAATATCTATAAATTTAATCTAATGATTTGAACATTATTTATGGCAGTTAAATATTAAAATAAAATTTAATTTTGAATTTTTTAAAAAATGATTTTATTATGTATGATTATTTAAATCACTTTAATTCTAGGGTTGATGTAATCAGCTCCCTGATTGGTTACAGAATATTTGTGCAATAACGAGCTGTAATCAGCTCTCTGATTGGTTACTGAATATTTGTGCATTACCGCGCCATTTTAAAATTTTATTATCCAATCTCGGCACAGCTTTAGTATAGCCCACCCGGAATTTAAAAAAAAAAAAAAAAAAAAAAAAAAAAAAATCCGCCAAGAGCGGCGATAAATGATATGATCTGGTAACCCATACTATTCGCCAAACGCAATGTAAACAAGAGGATGGAATTACGGTTACAGCTAATTTAGTAGTCAGTTACATTTATTCAATTTCAATACAAATTACCGACATATCCGTTTACTCAAAGTTTAATGCACGTGCCCTGTATTCTTACTTTTCTGGTATAAATTTCTTTTAAAATTTGTCTCACGCTGCGTTGCAGGAGGAAATACAACATTTTAAATTAGAATTCTACTAAAATTAATATCTAAATACACAATTCGTAACACTGTTATTGGCGAATTGTTTAAAGCTCAGATACCGTGAATACTATTTTGTATATATTTTTTTTGCTACTTGAGGTGATATTTTTGCGTTTAGTTATTGCTTGCTCTAAAACTGCTGTTAGTGATGTAATTAAGTATCAGGAGATTATAAAAGAAAATTTAAGATGGAAGTTTTCAAACAAGCGTAAAATTTTGGAAACAGATATTTTATGTATGAATTAACAATAGAGTATGAACGTTTTAAAGGATTTTGATGGATTGTCGATTATTGAAGGACAAAGTTTTCTGTGAAAAATTAAGATACCATGCTGGTTAGTTAGTCAGAAAAAGTCATCGAATGGTAGTATTTGCAAGAAATGTACGGCTGAGAAATCAATTAGGCTAGGATCTTGATTCGCCTGTAGTCAGCTGAATTTTTCTAGAAACATTTTTTTTTTTTTTTTTTTTTTTTTTTTTACTACGCGAATTTCAGCAATTCTCCGATTTCTTTTAAGTGAAAGCAGATTTCTTAGTATATGAGCAATGCAGAGTTTATTCAATTTATGATTTTTAAGTGAAAAGAGATCGCTATATACATGGGCAGAGCACTACAGACCAGGCTTCCGGCCTCAGGTATAACCAATCGGAATAGTGCCTGACCTGTAGAAATTATCTACTATCTACTTCCGCCACTGCCAGGGCGAGCCCCGCAAACCAGCGGCATTTATTGAGTCTAAGTCAGAAGTTACCGATTCACAGTAATGGTTGTTACAATGGCACCTTTGCAGACGTTGTCTGCTACATGAAAAGATGTAAGTGCTGTACTGAGCTGAGTATTATTCATACGCGCGTGTAATTACAATTGCTCTGATTGTGTAATGTTCCATCGGCAGTAATGGGTTAAGAGCACTGCATGAAATTTAGTACATTGAGTTAGTAAGGTGTCCGGACTTCACTACAAATCGTTATTGGTGAACTTGGCTTAATCTATGTTGCGTATCTGTCCGTGTCACATACTAAAGACATACTGTACATACATACATACATAGCATGATGATATACATAGCATGAAGATTACATACATAGCATGAAGATTATACATAGCACTAAAAATTACACATAGCATTAAAAAAATATATACATAGCATCAAATATCATTACTGTTTTGCTCAATGAACAAATTATATAACTTACTATCCGCACAAATATTGTACTCATTAGTACCTGTGCACACAGAATATTATAAACATTAAATAGGTCCTAGCAGCCACACGTCATTTACATATTACATAATATATGCGTTTCATAATATGCGCTTACATAATATATAGGATTATAAGATAAATAATTAAATACTCGAATGCAGAACATTGCAAATTTGAATAGGTAAGTAAATGAATGATACTGAGATACATTAATAACGATTAATAGTGAGTAACTAAAGAATAGTATTTAATACTAAAGTGCATAACAAAGTTCGCAAATAGTACTATAAGTTTCAAAATTTCTTAATTTAATGCAAAACATACAGCTGTGTTTCAGGAATTTTGTGCGGAAATCGAAATGATGCAACTATCTTATAACTATTAATACTAAGTAAGCGCATGATAAATTCTAGATTAGATATGCTTGCTTAGTAGGTTACACGATTTGTAATAAGGCATAATTACATAGCAGTAAAATAATAAAGAATATAGGGAAGTGCTATGGCTGACATGACTTAGTGCGCATTTTGATTACATGACACTTCTTGGTAATATGCAATAAAAACATAAGAGATAAAAATGGCAACATACTGAGATGAATGAGTACTAAGAATGAAGTTTCTGAGTACAGTAAGCAAAGCACAGAATACCATGGTACAATGATTAAACAAGCATGAAATTTTGTACAACTGGCAACACATATTATTGATAGGCATACAGGATCTTGCTTACATTACTTATGGCAATTCTTAAGTATACATAATATAATACATTCTTAAGATAATTTGCTTATGAAACATACTTATAAGAGTGTCAGTTCATTACTTAATCCTGATGGGAATCCACTTACATATATATACGTTGGATTATGTATTTACTACATTCAATTTAAGTGGAAGGCATAAGATTACGATTATAATGATTAAATTAATATATTAGACACGTTAATGTGTTGACAACATATACTGTAGTTACAAAATTCAGATTAAAATGAAAGCATATGATATCAATTATAATAATTAAGTTAATACTATAAACACATCGAGGATGATTATTACAGTCAAGTAAAAGTCACATAAAGTGTAGTATTTAAGGTAATACGTTAAATGCATCTAACGAATAGGATAAGAGTATGATGAAAATAATATGGACATAACAGTAGCAAACAGATATTACTTATCTGGTAGCAGGGTTATGCGCTGGGAGGTATTAGGTGACAAATGAAAAGTGTTCCCTGCAGAACTTGATGATCTTGTGAAGCTTAAAGCACGCACCCCTCCGTTCTAGTAGCACTTTTGTCCATTCCCTCCAATATCTATCTGAAGGAGGACGCATGTGGTGCGCCTCTGTCAATCTGCATGTAAATGCATAATGGTCTGGCGTTCCGATTAGTCCACATTCACAGAGATCACAGTCTCTAAGTCCAAATCTGTGTAGGTAATCAGGAAACGGGCCGTGCCCAGAGAGGAACGTACTCAATGAAGATGAGTTGGAGAAGACAAGGTCTGTAACTTTTGGGATAAATTTATACGTCCTTCGACCTGTCCGGGAAGTATCCCATCTCTGCTGCCATTCTGCGTAAAGGTCGCCGCGTGTAATCTTTTTGAGATAAGAGGAAGGCAGAGGTAGAGCATGTTCTGGCAGGAAGATACCCGAAGCCGCTTGTTTTGCCTGTTCAACCGCCAGCTCGTTGCCGACTACACCTGTGTGCGCTGGTTCCCAGCTAATGATGGGACGATAATTGAGTGGGAGGTTGACTAATGCCCTTTGTATGTTGAGTACGAAGGGGTCTCGGCTGGCTGGTCCTTCTATGGCGGCTATGCTCGACAGTGAGTCACTATAGATATAGACAGTTTCTTGGTGACGATATGAGAGATCGATTGCTTTTTTAATAGCTAACAATTCAGCTTGGTAGACTGTGTTGTTCGGATTGAGTCTACGTTTCCAGCGGTATTTGATTTCTCCATCGATCATTGTGCATAAGCCGCATCCAGTGCCATCTTTTGTTTTGGAACCATCCGTGTAGATGGCTATTGAGTTCTGCCGACAGAGAAGTGTCTGCGTGTATATATTTTCCGCGAGGTTATGCTGGGCTGGGTGGTAGGGATAGTTAAAGATCTTGTGCATATATTCCGAGGTATGCAAGTTCCTGTTCCAGAGTTTATAGTCTTTCCCAAGTCGGAGAGTATTGGAGATGGCCGCCTCTCGCTCTGCCACCAAGTCTAGTGGTGGTATCCCTGTTAGCACTTGCAGTGCCGCTGTTGAAGTTGTCCTGTATCCTCTGCTTATTTGCAAAAGGTGTGGGCGTTGGAGTGAGTTAAGTAGGCGCCTCTCTTGTACCGTTAGATGTTTTGCCCAAATGCCGGATCCGTATAAGACTATGGCCTGAGTAACGGTGAGATACCAATGTTTTAGCAGTTTCGATGAAATGCCCCAGGTTGGAGCCGCTGTTCTCTGCATGTAATTTTTAAGACTGTCTGTTTTTATTTTTAGATACTGAAGATACGGAAGCCAGGATAACCTTGAGTCAATGATTAAGCCCAAGTATTTGAGTTGTTTAACTATCTTGATGGGGTTGCCATAAAGTTTGATGGATGGATTCCCTTTGAGAGGTCTTTTGGCGCCTATGAGCAAAGCTTGGGATTTTGAGGCAGAGATCGTGATCTTGTGGTCCCTTGCCCAGAAGCTAAACTTGTCGAGGTAGAATTGCGTTGTCATTTCTAATTTGGATCTTCCATGGACTATAATCAAGAAGTCGTCCGCGTAGGTCAGTATGTCACAGTCCTGGCAATTGTCATCAAATTCCTTGAAGATTGAGTTGGCAACTATCGACCAAAGTACTGGTCCAAGGCATGAGCCCTGGGGGCATCCTTTCTTTAGGTGATGTCTGACTATACCATCGTTCGCTGTATACTGGAGTGTGCGATCGCTGAGGTAACTATGAATTAGCTCTTGTAGTTCTGCCGGGCAGTTCATCTGAGATAAAGCCTGTATAACGTCTGGCCACCACAGGGAGTCAAATGCTCCCTGGATGTCCAGACTAATGATCAAGGAGTGGTGCCCCTTGTTTCTGTTGCATTCTATCAAGTTCATTAACTTGGAGATGGCGTGTTCTGTAGAGAGACCTCCTCGGAAGCCAAATTGCCTGGAGTCTATGGAAATTGTTTCTTTGTAGGAAAAAATTTAGTCTTCCAAGTACTACCCTTTCTAGCAGCTTGTCAAACGAGGGGATGAGACATATTGGCCTGTAGGATGTGGGTTGTTGTGGATCTTTGCCCGTTTAATGGAAGAGTGCTACCTCTGCATTTTTGGTCGATTTCGGAAAGTGTCTATTCTTCCAACAGGCACCGATGTACTCTTCGACTAGGTCAGGCGCAAAAGCATAAATCATGCGTATTACGGCATTGTCTAGCCCGTCCGGGCCTGGTGCCTTCTTTGTGTTTAGGTGTTTGACGATAGCCTCTATCTCATGCCTAGTAGGAGGGGGTTCCAAAGAAGTCTGATATCTGGTGAAGTTATTGAATGAAGTTCTTATCTCTGATTGCGCAAGGTTGTCATCTGTCGGTGGGTCTTCTTTGAAGAGTGACTTAAGTATATAGCTGATTGCTTCGGTTGCACTAGTGGCTGTTGGAGCTATTGACAGGGGGATTTGTGTTGGTCTAAAGACCTTGTTGGTTGCAATCTTGAAAACCTTGTCGTATTTCCCAACGGTGCGAGAGTAGTATTCGCGCCAGGAGTCTTGCTTGGCTATAGAGATCTGTCGCTTATATTGCGCTTGTTGTATTTTGTAACGGGCGAAGAGTGTCCTGCGGACCATTGGCTCCTGTGTGGATTGAGCTTGCCGTCTCAGTTTTCTGAGTTTGTTCCGTTCCTGTGACAATTGGGGTGTCCGCCATGATGCTGATGTCCGAATTTTAATTTTTTTTGTCTTGAAAGTCTTGCGGCAGGCATCAGTGCATTGGTCAATTAATTGGTCATAGGCTTTGTCTAGAGCTGCTCTGGTCGTGCTATTCTGAAGTGCTGTTTTAATAGAGGGGATGAAGGGAGAAAGGTGTTGTTCCAGTTTTTGTGTCCCACCATATGCCGTCTTAAATCTTTGTTTAATTACAATGCTGCGTGGGGATTGCAAGTTAAACATGATAGCTTGATGGTCACTAAGAGAAGGGAAGTCTGCTACTGTCCAGGCTGCAATATGTGAGGATAGCTGTGGTGTTGCCAAAGAGAGATCAGGCCAGCCTCTGGCACGTATTGTGTCAAAGGTGGGAGGGGAGTCGCTTTTATTGAGGATGACCAATCCATGAGAACTTATGAAATCTATGACAGGAAAGGAGCGAGGACTGTCTGTTGGTGAGCCCCAAAGGCGGTTAGCAGCGTTAAAATCCCCGCAGATCAGGATGCGGGTTAGAGGAGTATGGTGTAAGAAGTCAAGTTCAGTTAGGAGGTCGTTGATACTGAGACTAGGGGGAAAGTAGCATGAAATGACCATGAGGCTTCCCTCTATTGAGTCCAGAATGATGGCAATTGTGTGGTTTGTCGTTCTCCAGACCATGGGATTCATTGCACCGTTATAGACGATCATAGCTAGCTTGTTATGGGAAAGAAAAATTTTGTTGTGTGAAGTTGAGCCAACTGGAAGACCTTCTTTAGTAATATAAACCTCTTGAAAGATACCTAAGTCCGCCTGCTGTTGGAATTGGACATGCAGCATGTGACTTGTGGCTACTGAGGATCTTTGTAAGTTACATTGTATGACTTTGAGAACTGGAATTCTTGATCTTTGGGTGTTATCTAATGTTGTCCTGCTGTCCGCAGGAGTTTCTGGACCGCAGTCCTGTATACAGGACATTGTCTTGAACTAGCCGCGTGGTGGCAGTCGTGATCTGTACCTTGTTGCTTATTTGCCAATGTGCAGTTTTTGCATATAGGATGCTCCTTGCAGGATCCTATGGGCATGGAATGTGGGCCTGCGCACTGCACACAAGAGGGTTGTTCTTGGCAATTCCTGCTGATGTGGCCTAGACCTTGACAGTTGAAGCAACGAGGAACACGGAGGTATCTTCTAAAAGGGCAGGAGAAGAAGCCTAAGTAGATGCGGCCGCTAGATCCAAGCCTGTTGAAGTAGTCCCTATCCAATTGTATAATCCAGTTATTCTTGGAGTTGGATTGGTGTAGGGGAGTTCTTGGGTGGATAGTCCCTACTTTGTTGGACGGGAGATGTAACTCAAATGCCGTAACGATGTCTTTTGTAGTGAATTCTTCCGGTGCACCAAAGAGGATTATCGACTCTCTTCTTGGCTTTGGCTCTCGAAGGGTGAGTGAACCTTTTAAAGATGGTACTTGTTCTATTGAACTTTTCAGCTTGAGTAATTGCTCGCGGGTGTTACACCTGACTAAAAGCTCTTTGGATCTTGTGGTGCGAATCTGCTCTATAGGGATGCCCAATCTAGAGGGGTTTAGCTGAGAAGTAAGCTGCTTTTGGATGGCAATCGGGGAAGTGGTGGAATCTATGGGGGCTAGAAGTAGGACGTTGTCCGACAGCTTTTTCTGTGGCCGTTTCTTTTTCCGTTGAATCAAGGTGAATGGACCTCCCTCGTCTTCTTGAACTTCCTGCTGTGCCTCTGCAGTGGTGGGGAGATGAGAGGAGGTTGGAACAGAAACTGATGTTGAGGAAGGTTCGAATAATGTTAGCAATTTCTGCAGGGAATCTGCTTGTCCGTTGTAGACTTCCAGTTGTGCTTGATGGGAGTTTATTATTAATTCCTGTTCAAGCACCAATTTCTGAGCCAGGTCCACAAAGTCCAGGATTATTTTGAGATCCTCTTTGTTCAGTTTGCATTTGGCGTTGTTGGCTGCCAGGAACCGGGAAATGAAGGCGATCTGAGCCAAAAAGTTCTGCGTTCTTGAAAGGAATGAGTCGATAACGGGTGGACACGGTAAGCCTTCTGATGTAACGGAGGGGGGTGCGGAGGGAGGGAGTGAGGAGTCTTTAGCGGCCATTAGAAAATGGTCATATGATGAAATGGCATACACAGTGATTGACAACAGTATTATGACTGATAAAATGGCGAATTAATAATAAAGGTACTATACACTTATTGGTGTAAAGTAATAGGTCTTAAATGCAGCTTTGCAAAATAATTAACAAGTATTTGGTGTAGGTGACAAAATTTCCGACATACAGAATTTAGAAAAAAAAATTAAACATACATATGCTAATACAAAATCAAAACACTAATTAATGCAATTAAACAAAATTAATAATATAGAATGATGCAGTAATATATTCCAAGATAATAAATACTTCTTTAGATGGTAAAATACCACAATTCATTACTGAGAAATTGATTTACAAAAATAAAGCAGTTGTTTAAGACTTAGAATCTGTCAACTGTAACTCTGTCAACTCTTAGATGCTGTCAACAGGTAATATCACATATACGCTTATTAATGTAGGCAATTAAAGAGATAATGCAGTACCAAATATAGAGATAACATAAATTAGCACTCTGGCTCAACAACGAAAATAGCCTAACGAGATTAATTTAACAATGAATAAATGATGTACTTAAGGTATAAATGCAACATTTTAGAGTAAACAATTAGATATATGAACAGTCGTTAGTAATGAAAATCATGAATGCAAGCATTTTAAATGCGATTAAAACATCTGTAAATAGCTGGGATATTAAATAGAAAACTCCCCTTAAGTTTCTGAACTACCTAAGCGGCTAGGTTTGAAAATTAATTACTAATTAACAAAAACACATTTTAGCAAGAGATCATTATAAACCACACTAAAGTATATGTAGATTAAGATTAAGAGCTTAGTAAATGTATAAGAACATTTCAAATCAGTTAAAAATTGCTTAAAAGTGACTGTAGCAGCCGAATTTACTTCAGTAAATACTCTAAGACCTGGTTATGCTGAATAGAACCAGTGTTCATAAATTTTATACATATTAATTTTTTTTAATTAAACAAAAAGAATGATCAAAATTCTGCCTCGACAAGTTTGCCAAACTCGATCTACTATATTGATATAAAAATTTTGGTTGTTCTAAGCATATTAAAAAAATATGACACTTTATATTACAAGAGGTCAATTGAAGAGTTGACACGCAGACGGGAACCAGTGAACATCTTACTATTAAGATTGCTGTTGCATACAAGATATTACAAAAACATAGTTATTAAACATTTAGATGTGATGTACAAAGAGAAACTTTCAGTTAAGAGTAGATATGCGTATTAAATGCTAATAGCTGTATTACAATTAATATAAACTACTGAGTTAAAATTGTTCAATCATAGAAACTGTGATACAAAGGAAGTGCCTGTTACTAGGCTCTATTGAGCTGTGTATGTGACCTTTGCCAAGGACGAGTTGTTGTTCCGTCCTCTTGGCAAGATGGCTGACGTAAAAAATCAGAGTGAACAGTACAAAATTACATAAGATATTACGATTTAACTAACAATGCTTTAACATGAATTATCAAAGATATTAGGAAAATACACAGCTCAATAGCAATTTAAAAATTTGCCTACTTTGGTAATGATGAGATGAACTTGTTACAACGAGGTAATCCAAAGAAATGAATTTTACACAATTAATGCACTAATTTTGAGACTTAGAAAAAAAATCCCATACACTTATCCTATGCTTCACAATGCTGTAAACACGCAATGAACGCTAACAATGACACAACAATAGACGAATCACAAGAACACATATTACTTAAAAACTACTGCACACACAAACACAAAACTTATATCGAATTGCTCCGCTAACACTTAGACAACTGATTATCAACTTTGTTTGCACTTTTAATTAGGATTTCAGCTAATTACGAAAGATAATCCAGGAACTTCAACACACACGTCTTTCCTCCTCGGCGGAGGGATGGGCTCTTTGTGTACATGGGCAGAGCCAATGTAGTGCGCAATGCCGAGATGTGCGCGGTGCCTAGTTTGTGCAATTCTAGGATGTTTTTAAGTGAAAATAGTTCGATGTGTACATGGGCAGAGCCAATGTAGTGCGCAATGCCGAGGTTGTGCGCGGTGCCTAGATTGTGCAATTCTAGGATGTTTTTTAAGTGAAAATAGATCGATGTGTACATGGGCAAAGCCAATGCAGTGCGCAATGCCGAGGTTGTGCGCGGTGCCTAGTTTGCGCAATTCTAGGATGTTGTTTTAAGTGAAAATAGATCGATGTGTACATGGGCAGAGCCAAGGTAGTGCGCAATGCCGAGGTTGTGCGCGGTGCCTAGTTTGCGCAATTATAGGATGTTGTTTTAAGTGAAAATAGATCGATGTGTGCATGGGCAAAGCCAATGTAGTGCGCAATGCCGAGGTTGTGCGCGGTGCCTAGTTTGTGCAATTCTAGGATGTTTTTTAAGTGAAAATAGATCGATGTGTACATGGGCAGAGTCAATGTAGAGCGCAATGCCGAGATTGTGCGCGGTGCCTAGTTTGTGCAGTTCTAAGATTTTTGTTAAGTGAAAATAGATCGATGTGTACAGGAGCAAAGCCAATGTAGTGCGCAATGCCGAGGTTGTGCGCGGTGCCTAGTTTGTGCAATTATAGGATGTTTTTTAAGGGAAAATAGATCGATGTGTACATGGGCAAAGCCAATGTAATGCGCGGTGCCTTGTTTGTGCAATTCTAGGATGTTTTTTTAAGTGAAAATAGATCGATGTGTACATGGGCAGAGCCAAGGTAGTGCGCAATGCCAAGGTTCTGCAATTCTCTGATATTTTTAAGGTGGAAATAGATGGATGTGTACATGGACACCGAGGTTTGATGTTTTTCGAGCGAATACGGATCGTTGTGTATAAAGGAAAACGAGATAATGTATGATGACGAGCTGTAATGTAACGTATTTTGTATGCAATGTTTAACATATCGTTTGTGTGTTTTAAATTTGTATTATTGTTTTAATTGTGAATTATATTTAAGACATCATTTTTCATTTAAATTGTATTTTTAATTTTTTGGTTTTGATATGTTTATAACGCTTTCCGAGTTACGATATATATCGATAGCCCGATGATCTACTCAATAGTAGCAAAACTGTAAACTTTGACCCTATAAGTAACATTTACCTCATTATTATAATACGTAGTGTTTGCAATCGTAATCGCACTTGATAATATGAGTTCTTTGATAATACAGTGTCTCACAAAAGTGATGGGACACTTATGCTTTACAAAAGGAAACTGTAATAAAATAAATTAAAGAAACATGTAAAAATTTTTTGTGGATGTGTTTCATACTTAAATTTAGTAACAATTATTACATAACATACATTTTCTCAAAATATTAAAATAGTAATTTAATAAAAATACAATTGTTTAGAACGGAGCAAAAAATGTTTCACATAAGTGATGGGACACCATTAGATACTACTACGTACTATGCAACAAAAATCGTCTGAAGTAAGCAATAAAAATATTTTTGGGGGTTTTTATTTTTACTCAAAAGCAATTGGCAATAATTTATAAAATCGTCTGCAGTATTTCTCTCCAGTTTGTTTTGGAATTTTTGTGTTTTTTATCTCTGTGCAGCCATGAATGCTAAATGAAAAGAAATTTTGCCTGAAATTCGAAAATTAGTTATTAATTTGCATATTGAACGTGGAAATTCTATTAGAGAAACTGCTGAAACAGTTAACCTGAGTCATTCAACAGTTTTCAATATCATTAAACGATATAAAAAGAATCATATGATTCAGGATAAAAGAAGACCTGGCCGACCATCAAAGCTATCCAATGGAATAAAACAAATTATCGTTCGAAATATTAAAAAAAAAATCCAAGAATGAGTGCTCCTAAAGTTGCTGCTGATTTACAAGCATTATATGGAGTAATTGTTAATCCTGAGACTATTGGAAGAGTAATTCGATTTGCTGGATATCACGGTAGACCAGCCAGAAAAAAATTCTTCTTCGTGAGTGAAAAAGAATAGAAACCTCAGACTGGCTTTCGCAAAATCCAACATAAATAAGAATTCTGATTACTGGAATGAAGTTATATTTGCTGATGAGAGTAAATTTAATATATTTGATTCTGACGGTAGAATCTTGGTGTAGATAAAAACCAGAGAAGAATTTCGCAAACACACCATTTCTTCAAAACAACAATTAAAATCGGTGCTTCAAGAAGAATGGGGTAAAATCACTCCAGAAATCGCAAAATAATTAGTCGAATCCATCCCAAGAAGATTAAATTATGTTTTAAAAGTAAAAGGAAATCCAACAAAATATTAAAACCTTTTATAAAGTAAAATTTTTGGATAAATATTTGATGCAAAAGTAAGTGTTCCATCACTTATGTCAGCCATTTTTTGCTCCGTTCTAAACAATTGTATTTTTTATTAAACTGATATTTTAATATTTTGAGAAAATGTATGTTATGTAATAATTGTTACTAAATTTAAGTATGGAACACACCCGCAAAAAATTTTTACATATTTTTTTTAATTTATTTTACTACAGTTTCCTTTAGTAAAGCACAAGTGTCCCATCACTTTTGTGAGACACTGTATGTGTGTGTGTATGTGAAGCATTGCTTAGTGTTCCTAATTTGTAGCATTTATTTTCTTATAATATTTTCTTTCATTGCGAGAAATTAAATTTTTTATTTATTTATGTGTAGAATTCTAGTATGCCTGCCTACAGAGAATATAATGTGATTTAGGAATTTAAGAACCTGTTTTTCATTAATGTGAAGTTTAAAATTTTTAGAAAATAATGAAAATTGTCTACTTACTGGTATATAAGGGATTATGTTGTTACGTAGCAAAACGTTAATTTGTAAATATGATAAAATGGATATGTTCGAGAGTATTAATTAAAAAAACTTTTTTTATTTGTATAAATGCTAAAGCTTAAAAATATTTGAAAATACTGAAGCTGTATGAAATACAAGTATGAGAGACTGCGACGTTCTTTATCGTTGTAATAACTGGTAGAATTCGCTTACTGTATCCTGATAATTTTAAATATAAACAATTTATTATACTTATTTTCAGTTACGCCTAAGCTCAGAAATGTAAATTTAAAGAATTTGATGTTAATTTACAATAATAAACAATTCATTATTTTTTTTAAAGAGAAAATAGAAATTACGCGTAACATGGAGAATACATTGTGATGTCACACCAAATTATTTTTTAAAGGTGAAATAGCTAAAGGTTTCCAGTATTGTTTTTAAAATTATATCCTTTTAACCCTAATCATTTTTATTAATCATTTCTTAATATTCCTTTCTCTTAAAATCGTGTATAATAGTCGTAAACTTATTTCTATTATCCACGATTTCTGGTGAAATCAAGATGGCCACCATTTTTTGAAACACGGAGTTTCGTCGAAAATCTGATGGCAACCATTTTCAAAACAACGTATTTCATGTGCTTTGGCGCCAAACCAAATTCCCCAAACTTTGAAGGTGGGCTATACTAAAGCTGTTCCTTCATCTCTTCGAATTCCTCAGATTTCAAATGGAATAGATGTGTCTGTTTCGAAGATGAATGTTGTTATTGGTAATTACCAAGAATTATTGTTATCGGAACAAAAAATTCTCTTTGAGACCTTAGTTTGGCCAACCTGGCTTTCCTAATCAAAGATTTATTTATAAATTGTTACAAGCGTCAGAGGAAATTTATTTTAAATTTTTCGAAGAAACCTCGCTAATTGCTTCTTAAATGAAGTGCGAGTGATGTGGATCACAGATGAAGATCGTTTTCTTTTTGCGGTACTCATCAGTATACGACAGGTAAAATTTAAGTACATAATTTTCTTTTACTTTATAATTTTATACTTCAATTTTTATTAAAAAATTTATACAATGTTTTCAAAAATTCCTGAGATATTTATTGCAACATATGTTTTAATGTTAAATAATTAAATCCTATAAAACTTATTTTAAAGTATTTGAATTTAAGTAATATTTTAATTCTTTTAAAAGTTGGTATAATGTTTTTAATTCGATATTCAATTTAAGTAATATTTTAATCCAATTAAATGTTGGCGCAATGTTTTTATAGCGGTGCTTTTATTCTATTATATGAAAGTAATAATTTTGCCTTACTTTAGCATTTTATACACTTAGTAAATGTATTTATTTACATTTGCCAGCCATCTTAAAAAACAACGTTCTCCACAAAAAATTAATCCATTATTTTTAACGATATTTATTTTAAAGTTTATTTAAAGTTTGGAATGCTTTACTATATGTGTAAAATACGTAAAAACAACATTTTTCAAGATGGCTGACGACTGTAAGAACCGCTCCAACAATTGCGCCAATGTAAATTGCCAAAAATCCGTGCAACCGTCTACCAAAGTAGCACCTCGGAATCAAAAAAATTCTCCTTTGAGACCTTATTTTGGCCAACCTAGCTTTTCTAATCAAAAATTTATTTATAAATTGCTACAAGAGTCAGAGGAAATTTATTTTAAATTTTTGGAGGAAACCTCGCTAATTGCTTCCTCAATGAAGTGCAAGAATGAAGGTCACAGATGAAGATCGTTAGAAGAGCCGATTCTGAGGACGGCCGTATATGGTATTGTAGTCATGTTGGAAGAAATAACCGCGGTAATGGTAAGAAAAGTATTAGACATTCCTCCTTTTTTACCGACAATAAACTAATTACTGTTATTTTAGCTCTAGTCTACGAAGCGTTCTTATTTACTTATTTTAAAGTGTTTAATTTAAGTAATATTTTAACTCTTTTAAACGTTGGTATGATGGTTTTTAATTCGATTTGCAATTTACGTAATATTTTAATCCAATTAAATGTTGGCGCAATGTTTTTATAGCGGTATTTTTATTCTATTTCTGTGTTATATGAAAGTAATAATTTAACCTTTTTTAACCTTAGTATTTTATACTCGTAGTAAATGTATTTATTTACATTTGCCTGCCATCTTAAAAAACAACGTTTTCAACAAAAAATTAAATTAATCCATTATTTTTAACGATATTTATTTTTTTAAAGTTTCGAATACTCTACTATGCACAAAATAATGCAAAAACAGCGTTTTTCAAGATGGCTGATGATTGTAAAAACCGTGCCAACAATTGCGCCAAAGTAAATCGCCAAAAATCCGTGCAACCGTCTACCAAAGTAGCACCAAAGAAGGAGCCTTCGAAGTGTGTTCTGGGGAAATAGTCAAACCAAGAGCCGGTTGCCGATGGTGATCCCCTTAAAGTCCGGAATAAGTACAACCGACAATTAATCAAGTTTGACAAGAATAATAGATCTGCTCGTGGAATTTTTTTTCACGAACATTAGACTTAACGATTTGTGATTTAGTTTCCATGTGCAAAACATGTACATGTTCGATTGGTGACAGGTCAGGAGAGTATGGTGGCCAGGGAAGCATCTGTATACCTTGCACAGCATGTTGGCAGAAGCGAGCCCTGTGTGGCATTATCCTGCTGAAAAATTGCATTAGGCAGGCTCTGACGATAGGGGATTGCCACCGGCCGCAGTACATTATCCAAGTATCGTTGGGCCGTCATAGTGCCCTGAATACGAACTAGAGGTGACCTGGAATCGTAGGCAATAGCGCCCCAAACCATTATGCCACATTGTCACGCGGTGGGGCGTTCCACAGCTACTGCTGGATTAGATCTGTCTCCACGTCGACGCCACAGACATATGCGGCGACTGTCACTGGATAAACAGAAGCATGACTCATCTGAGAACACGACGTTTTTCCATTCTGTCATCCACATCGCTCCAGTCCGGCACCATTCTAAACGTTGGCGTCTATGCTGTGGGGTCAATGGCAGTCTTCTTAACCGTGAGTGCAGGCCGCGTTCAACCAATCAACGGGAAACGGTTCTGGTCGACACTGGAACATCCAGGGTATCTTGCATATGCCACAGAATCGCGGTACAAGCGACTTGAGGAACCGCCACAGCTTATCGGCGGATGTGTCGATCCACGTGTGCTGACGTCACGCTGGCTGCGCCTGCACCCCTCCTTCTTCCCACATTTCCTTGTTCCAATCATGTTCGCTATAGCCGATGCACCGTGCTCGCATCCATGTGGGTATCAGCTGCGATTTGACATAAGGACCAACCCGCCCTTCTCAGTCCGGTCACCATACCCCTCGTAAAATCGTCTATCTGCTGGAAGTGCCTTCGTTGACGGCGGCCTGGCATTCTCTCCTATTACACGTATCCTCCGGGACAAAAACCAACTTTCTTCGATAATTCGTCTGGCAGAAATAACGACACGAATATTGCCAATTCTGTACGTTCCTTCCCTTATATCTTACTTCACGTGCGTCGGAAAGCTGCGCATTTCACATCAGAGAGCTGCGCATATAGAGCAGAAGCACGTCACTGAGTTATGGGAAGCATAACTCAGTGACGTGCTTCTGCTCTAAATTTGCATAAATTTCTGATCCCTCCATCTTGGTGTTGCATTTTCAATGTCAAGCAGTGTATTAGGAAAACAGCATAGATTGTCATTCCAGAGTCGTCAATAACATGCTAAAGAGGTTGGTCTATCATTCATACTTATCTTTGTGGGCCTATGGAACAAGAATCCATAGGTGGCTTTCGCTATTATATATGCTTTACGGATGATTTCTCTAAGTACAGAAAAGTTTATCTTTTTGGTGCTACTTTGGTAGACGGTTGCACCGATTTTTGGCGATTTATATTGGCGCAATTGTTGGCGCGGTTTTTACTCTCGTCAGCCATCTTGAAAAACGCTGTTTTTACATATTTTACTTATAGTAAAATATTCGAAACTTTAAAAAATAAATATCGTTAAAAATAATGGATTAATTTTTTGTTGAAAACGTTGTTTTTTGAGATGGCTGGCAAGTAAATAAATACATTTACTAAGAGTATAAAATACTAAAGTAAAATACTGAAGTTAAATTAAATACTAAAGTTAAATTATTACTTTCATATAGCAAAGAAATAGGATAAAAACATTGCGCCAATGTTTAATTGGATTAAAATATTACTTAAATTGGATGTCGAATTAAAAGCATCATACCAACGTTTAAAAGAATTAAAATATTACTTAAATTCAAATACTTTAAAATAAGTTTTATAGGATATAATTATTTAACATTAAAACATATGAGGCAATAAATATCTGAGCAATTTTCTAAAACAGTGTATTAATTTTTTAATAAAAATTGAAGTATAGAATTTTAAAGTAAAAGAAAAATATGTAATTACATTTTTTTTTAGTATTTTAGCTGTCGTATATTCATAAGTACCACCAAAAAAGTCAAAAACTATAGCTAAGTTTGAAGAATTTTGTACATTTTTTCAAAATTAAACAGAGAAGCCAATCAAGGCAGTTTTAGTGATGGTGGACTGGAGTATATAAACAAGGACTTAAAAAAAAAAATGTTTTGTGAAGAATGGGAGCAGAACTTCGCTGCAGCATCCCTATACTCCCCAGCAAAATGGAACGGCTGAAAGAAGAAATAGAACACTTGTTGATTTAGCTCAAATAATAATGATTGCTAAATCTTTGCCAAAGTCATTGTGGGCTGAATTAGTTAATACTGCTTTATACATAGTAAATCATGCTGGAACCTCATCAGTAGATGGCAAGTCTCCATTTGATGTAAATCAGATTTTGTGGCAGAACTCCAAGACTTTATCACCTTAGAGTTATAAGTATAGAGTGTTTTATTCATGTACATAAACAGAAACATAAGGAAGTGGAGTTCAAGAAGTGAGAAAGGAATATTGGTTGATTATTTAGATGATGTTGATGGTTATCGTGTATGCTTAAGAGGTACTAGAGAAGTAGTCCTTACTCCTGAAGTTGTTTCATCATCCACTGCTGTTACATCAATTCCTGAACAGCCTATCAATGTACAACCTTACTTATCAGCCACCAATGAAGAGGAAAATAACACAGAACCAGCTAATGAGGACATACAACCAGGAAGACAGCTGAGAAATCGACAAAACCTAAAAGCACCTGAAAGATTAATCAACATCCTACTGTTTATAAACACTGTTCTACAGATATAAAAATGTAATGTTGCCGCTTGTCTTTGCTTCGCACACTGTAAAGGTAATAAATGCTTTCCTGGTTGTTTAATATTAAATAAATAAAATTTTATGTAGCTCTGCATCACTGAATAATACTTTAAGAGTTTGTTTTTCCCTCTTGTGAATTTCATAAGTCATATTTACTTCTTTACGCATAAACCATCAAGGCGCCTCTATTTTTTACATTAAAAATTAGTCTTGCGTGCAAGTAAAAAAACATATATCCGCAAAACTCATGCAATTTTCAAATATTTTATGTTATTAAACCCAAACTACATAAATATAGCTAAGAAATGTCTACATAGCTACCATGAAGCTCAAATTATCAAAAACTGATTGCTTTAAATTTTATATTTGTAAACAAAGAACGAAAATTAGCATTTATAACGTTTTATCATGCATGATAAAAACTTGAGATAAGTGCATGGTTATGAAATTAATTATGAAATTTTACTTCCTCTGGGAAACTGAAATCTGCGAGTGCAGAAAAGGGTACATTTCACTTACGTTATTTGACAGAAGTTCGAATGGCTTTGGAAACGCAAAGTAAAATTTTGATGCTGTGCGTGTTTCTGCAGAATAATAGAGTCAATTTTAACCAAGAAAGTCTTGATCGAATTTCCGTTGCAGGAGATAAGCAAAGTTTCACATGATGTAATCGGTTATGCCTGCACACATAACCGGATTTTGGGCACCTGTACGGTGACCGCTCGTGGTGCTAAGCCTAATAGGTTACCAAAAATGTCAAGAAACTAGTTTAAATATGTGTGATTTTCATCGGGCTGATGCCATATAAAAGAGCGCTGCAATGGACATGAACTACGAATTTTCGTTCAGTGCTACCCGTGGAGTATTAGAAGAAGAATTTTTTAAATCACAAATGTTGCAAATTATGAATGCATATGCATTCCTAATTTAGGAAATCATTGGCATTGCAATCATGTTTAGGTTTCAATGTTCACAATTTTATAAACATTAGAAAAAGAAACATTATATATCATATTTGGACAGTTTTAGGATTGTTTCTTTAATTTTTATCAATGCGGATTTAGATTTTGTGGCCAGATTTGGACTCACTGATTGGTATCAGGTTCAGAAGAAAGAAAGTTATGTTTCTGCATTGCATTTTATTGGCATTCAGGTCCCTTGTCATATTTCACATTTGATTGCAACGTGGATGTTATTGATGCCATTCGTTTTCTCTTTTTTAATTAATGATGGTGATTTGTTATACCAACGAAATTCGAGGCTGAGATCATATTTATGTCTACTCTAGTCTAGTCTATTGACAGCTGAGTTAACTATTAAGCAAAATAAGTGCAATGTTAGAGCTCATTGCTGGTTTTACTATGGGGGGGGATGTTTGATGCTACCGAAAAGCCTCAATCCGGTCCTGAGTGTATTTATATATATACGCGAATATCGCTCAAACGCGACGTAGCCTCCCCAGTAAAATAATACTACTTCAGCACTTCATATAAAATGCTATTCACGTAAGTGGCCAGTGCAAAACCAGAGAATACTATAAGAAGAGTCCATGAAAAGTCCAAAGGGGATTTCGCCTTACTAAAGAAGTAGAGATTTAAAATTCTGCTCCAGTAACCAAATCTACGATACTAACTGCAACCAAAAGCTTTCCTCAGTGGTTTTAATCATCTTGCATTTTTTTTTTTTTTTTTTTTTTTTTGGCGTTTACTGAGAAATTTATTTCTTCTTTTATCCACATTTAAGTTAATCTTAAGCGTTTTCTGACTTTTAGTCCGTTCATTGTTGGGGCGAGTAATGCGCTTCTACAGCGGCCATTTTCTTAGGTGCCAGGATTTTATGATTCTGAACATCACTGTCAACTGATTTCTACAGTCCCCGAGAGAGCTTTTAATTTTCTTATTTAATTCAATTTTTGAGATATTTATGTCCGAGTTTATATATACTTCATTTATTTTTTGAGTTAGTTGTTCTTGTCATGGTTTCATTAAGATATCCGAATACGTCGGAAAGGTCAATTTTGACCAAAACTGCCAATATTCTTTTATTCATTCATTGGATAGATTGTTTATTTATCTTTCCTAAATAGATTTACTTTCGTTTCTATGTTAATTTTGCTACGTTAACTAGGAAACAAGATATTTAGGATTTCATAAAGACGTGATCTTATCAATAATCTGTGTGGAAACAAGAAATTACTTCTGTTGAAAACGTTTGTTTTTCGCCTGTACTTACAATAGTTTCTCTCTTTTTTCTTTTTTTAAGGGAAGAGAATTTAATATTTTCTTTACTTTCAGATGCTTTACGGATCCTGTTTATGCTGGCAATAGAAAGGCCAGTCATTTTACTCGCTCTGTGTGTTGGCTGTGTAACTGGGACGGCCAGTCTTCTTAATTGTGATTCTTCAACACAAACTTTAATCACGTTATACACTAATTTCTTAAAATCGCTGCGGAAAGGTTTTATTTCTGGAGCACTAGAACTCATCGTAAAAATGAAGATTTGAAAGTAAAATGTCAGTAACAGCGATGCTCAACGATTATAAGAAAAAGCACTAAATGACCCCTGACCTCCGAGAGGAAAAAATACCCGCGCTTTTCACCCACACCCTGTGATACTTCTTAAACAATTTGAAATAAACTCCAGTGATGGAACACAGCAATAACTTTTATTTTACACTAAAAAAATGGCGACGTACAAGCAAGAGAAGAAAAGGTATAAAAACTTATTTCAAAAAAATAATTACATGCTTCTTGCGAGAAAATGCATGCGGCTCTCGAGCCTGCTTTTCAATATTACCAGTCACCTATACATTATTTATTATTCGTCTGTTTCAAATGCACGAGAGATTAATAACCATATTAAAACTGTTACAACCGCTACGACCTCCGCGAGGAAAAAATACCCACGCTTTTCACTCACACCCCTTCAATTAAACTGACCAATCTTGGCTCTCAGCTTAACTGCTCTCGCTAGTGTGGTTAGACAATAGCTTAAATTAAATTTCTATTAAACTGACTAAAAACGTAAGTAACTGAATAAAAAAGTATGCAAGATACCTTTCTATTATCGGGATTGGATTTAGAAATGTATGTATGTTTGCATATATGTGTGCATTTATGTGTGTATGTGTGTATGTATTACACACACATATATACACATACATGTAAGATATAACAAAACATGATAGCTGTTTCAAAAAAATAATTGACGACCTCAAAATTAACATTCTAAATTTGGTAATCTGCCCCTAAATTCATCTCTTCTCACATGTTCCAGACTTTTCTATCTTATGTAACGTTTTAATGCAGATACCTCTTGTCCAATCAAATTAATTCTAAACCAAAACTGTGAACTGAAACTTTCCCACTCCCAGCCTTCTTCCTATGAAAGTACTATAACCTTCCCCTTTTCCGCGTTAGCTCTCCTGCTGGTAAAACGCTTTTCATCCATGCTAAGAGCCGCTTACTTGCTTAAGATGACGCCGTACGTCAAAATGGGAGTTATTCTATTCAAATATTATTAAGAAATATCTTGTCTCAAAAAGGATTATTTGATATGCAAGGAAAAAATAAAGATTGTGATTTTTCAAGATATGTTGTGCTAAATTGCGTCATCATGCTTTCCACTCTGCCACCTTCAAGCCGCTACGGTCTTCTCGGTCATCTACGCACTATCGTAAGCTGTTGGGAGGTCCACTGCTTTCATCTACGCTTTTTATAAAATCATTACATACATATATTTCTGAATCCGATCCTGATAACAGAAAAGTACCAATACTTCATATTTTCAAAATTTCCGAAAATGTACAGGGCAGAAAAAATGTTTCCTTGATTTTGATACTATACAAAAAATATGACGGTATAGTCAGTTTGCATTGTCTGCTTTTTTTTTTTTTTTTTTTTTCTTTTTCAGGAAGGAGTAAGTTGATGATTGCATGTTGTTTGTTTACAATTATGGTTCCTTTTTTGAAAAAAGTTGTTTTGGCGACGAGAAGTTTATCTGTTTATATTTTCTACTGGTAATTGAATTAATTCGAATGTATTCTGTTTCCAGAAGAATTGTTTGGGATTATGCCTAGTGAACTTAAGCGTAAACCAGATAATGACATGGGCAGTGGCAGCAGTAAAGAGAGGAAAACAAATGGGAACTTTTATAGCGCGGACACTCGCTATTGACAATGTCAAAATAACTTTTAAAAATAGCACAAAATAGGTAAAAATTGTTCTGAAAGGAATTGAATCTGGTATTCCGGTTGGTAAGTTGCTTAAAAAAGGTTCTATTCTAAACGAAATTACTGATAAAGAAGATAATATTAATATCACGAGAGAGACAAAAATCATCATTTCCACGATAAGAATCAAAACTATAGAAAAAGTCTGTAAATTAAAATCCTTGGAAGGTGTCGGAGTAAAGGCCTCAATAATTGAAGATACGTACCTAAACATGTAGTTAATAGTGTTGATACTCAACTTAGTCTAGAAGACATAGCAGCTGGCCTAGAAGAAAGTGAAATTAAATTCTCATGTATTACAAGATTCACTAAGCCAAGGTCGGATGAAAAGGTGCCAATAATTCTGATTAAGGAACTTGGATCTAGTAATCGGTCTGATATCAAAATAGGTCGAATAAATTTTGCGGTAAACAAATATATTGAAAATAACATAATATGCTACAAGTGCTGCAATATAGGCCACAAGTCGAAACTCTGCAAAAGCAAAGCGAGATGTGAGAACTGTGGTAAAAATGACTGCAACGACCCATGTAAAAGTAATACTAGTTGCTTTTGATGTGGAGGTGAGCATAATGCTTTAGACAAATCTTGCCCAAAAATAAATATCAAAATAAGGGAGGTGAACGGTCAGAAGCATGAATCTTCATTGAAGAAACCTCTCCAGACTTCCAGTTATACTTCCTGGGCAGAAGCTGTCCAGAAAGAGGAAGAATAAAACTTTACTAACACCCACACAAATATAAATACTAAAGGCTCGGTATCGGAGAAGCCAGGGGAAAATGTTTTAAGTAAGATAATCGCAAGATTAGAAAATCTCGAACGGAAAATTGATTCTCTTTATGTAGATAATTTAAATCTTAAGGAAGTCAATAACAAACTTGAAACTGAAAATACACAACTTAGAAGCCTGTATAAAAACTCCCTGAAACAGATCCAAAAATACAAGGAGGATCTTGAAAAGACCTGCCTTGCATATGAAAACCTTCAAACAGAACATCTAAATTTGAATACTATTCATCAGGCTAGTCCTCTGATATCTTGGAATAATGAGCCAGACACGCTTCAAGAAGAGGAAATTCCTCGAATTGATGATGATACTTTCTAATTTCATGTGTTTTATCATTAGTTGGAATTGTCGAGGTTTCGAGACGAATTTAAGTTTCTTGTCTTCTTTTGTTTCTTTGTTAAAACCTTCTGTTGTGCGTCTCCAGGAGACCTGGAGTAGGAACCCTAGGGTTCCTTTCCTTTCTGGCTACATTAGTTTTTTAAAGGAAAGAATTTTTCCCGGTAAAGGCGGTGGTCTTGCCATTTTTGTGTTAAAAAAATCTACCTGCTTCTAAACTTTTAGATACTGGAATTAAATCTGACATGGAAGTTTTAAGTATCAAAGTGCATGCTTAAGGTAAAACATTTACCATTGTAAATTGCTATAGGCCTTTCGAAAAATTTAAACTAGAAGACTCAATGATATTGGATTCCTTTAAGGATCCTAGGCCCACCAGCGGCCGAGCGGTAAAGTCGCTGAACACTGGTAGTTCGGTCCAAGGTTCGAATCCCGCGAACGGGCTGACTGTATAGGCGTTTTCGTGGTTTTTCCCAAGTGTAACGTGTATACGAGCCAGTTTCCCTTAGAAAGTCCTCCACGAAGGCATCCCGCCCTTTAGGCAGACAGCCCTCGAGGCTTTACCATAATCACATACACACACACACTCCTTTAAGGATCCTTTCACGATCTTGGTTGGCGATCTTAACGCCCGCCATAGAAATTTTGGAGATAGTATTACATCGTCCAGCGGTAAAAAGCTCATGAATTGGCTAATTGACTCTAATATGATCATTCTAAATAATAAGAAATCTACTCATATTTGTCTTGGCCAAGAAGGAGGAATCCTCGACCTTTGTATGGCAAATGCCAATATCGCGTCCAAGCTGTCGGTCCAGAGACTTGTTGATACGGGTCAAAGTGATCATTTCCCTGTGTATCTTAAGTTTAATCATAGCTTTAAGAAAAGACCTGGAAAAATTAAAAGCTATACAAATTGGCGAGATGTCAATCTATCACTGTCACGCTTGCCTGTAAGCCACGCTAGTAATATGGAAGATAAAGTTAATGTTTATACTTCTGTAATTAACAGCGCTATCAAGATATACACAAGAGAAATCACCTACAAGGTCGAGCCAAAAAACCCATGGTTCAGTTTGGAGTGCGACAAATTCAAACATCTTAGAGATAAGTTGAAAAGGAGGGCACTAAGATCACTCAATCCAAGCGACTGGGTGGAGTATAAGGGTGCAAACGCTAAATACAAAAGAGAGCTAATAAAAGCAAAACGTAAGTACTATAGCTTTTCGGCTGCCCTGCTCCGAGTAACTTAATCTCACTACAGGTCGACTCTACCTTTGGGCACGTCGTGGAGGTTCAACATCCACTATTACCCTCCAGTAGAGCCGCGCACCACCTGGATAAGACACCAGGCAGCACCGGTCGTCTAATGCTCCTGCCAGTCGCTCGGGCGAGCCCGTCGCAGCAGGACATTACCCAGCGACCCCGGGGGAAAACCCCCGGGTTACTAGCACCACGCCGCGCTAGGACGTGCCAGACTCCGAGGCCGGCCAATGAGTGACCTTTCCCAGAACCTTCAGAACCACCAAGTTCATAAATTTTATACCCCCGTGGCCGAGACTGCCTAGGTACAGATCCTAGCCAGTAGCTTCGCAGAGTTCTCTACGTCGACCCCCGGGGGGGGAACGTAAGTACTGGGCAAAGATTTCCTTTGAATCCAATTCTTGCAAGCAAGTCTTTAAAAATGTAAAAAAACCTTAAAAATATCTATTGGTCTCTTCCTTGGAGGTAAATTTTGTGATCACACACTCCAACGCAGATGTATTAGACAAGGCTGTTCGGGTGGATATTTTCGTGGAATATTACAGCGCCAATGACAATACTACCCAGTCGGCTCCTATCGACTTTCCTTCGGCTAAAATTGAGCCAATTTCCTCCAAAGAATTAATGTACACACTAAGGAGTAGGAAAAACTCCTCCCCGGGTCCCGATGAAATTACTTACAAAAGTTTGAGGGTCGCTACTCTAGAATGCCCTTCTTGAGATGTATAATGAAAGTCTGCAATCGAGTAATATTCCAACAATCTGGAAAACATCCTGGGTCGTTCCGATTTTAAAACCCAATAAAAATGGGAGACAGATTGCAAATTACAGGCCAATTTCTTTAACGTCTGTCATTGGGAAAACTCTTGAAAAAATAATCCTGCGCCGCCTAGAGTGGTGGGCTGACACAGGAAATGTTTTTTTATTCAAATATTTATGGCTTTAGAAAAAGCAATAGCGTAACTGACTGCCTTATGAGACATTTATGAGTCTATCTGGTCAGCCAGAAGCAAAAATCTGAAAAATTACGTAATTTGCTTAGATATCAAAGGTGCACACGATAATGTGCAACATGAGATTTTGATTGAAAGGCTGGAAAAGATGGGCATGAACACTACCCTGGTGCGTTGGATCTACAATTTTATTATCAATCGTACTATTTTGTAAAGTGGAGATCTATCCTATCCACAGAAAAGCTCCTATCCAAGGGCCTTCCACAAGGAGCCATTTTATCGCGTTTACTCTACAATTGTTTCATGTTGGATTTTTGTAAACTGAATGATAGGAGTACCAAGCTTTTCATTTATGCTAATGATATCTATGTGCATGTTACTGTTAGAAAGAACAGCAGGGATTCCTTCTTACTAGGTACTCTCAAGAAAATCCTTAGGTGGTCTGCTGAAAACAAGGTTGCTTTCTCCTTCGAGAAATCAACACTAATTGACCTTTCAAGAGGAAGAAAGAAATAACCTTCCCCCAATATTTGTGCATTTAAATCTTTAAATAATAAAATAATCATGTTTCAGAAAAAAAAAGTAACTACTGTGCTTTAAATCAAAACCTTTATTAATGAATAAATAGACAATAATGTCATGAATATCAAACCAGTATGAGTAAAAAGTAGTAATAAAGAATAAAGATTGCTACATTACAAAGCAACAGTGCAATTTCAGTGCAAAAATTTCAAATAAGAAATATTATAAAGGTGCAAAGTCTTAAGTAGTATATTTATTGAAGATTAAAAAACTAATATCAGAATATTAATTCACAAGTCAAACAACAAAAATCAGCGGCGGTTTTGCAGCTGAGGATGGTGGTTCGGTAAAACCATCGAAACTAGTCCTGTGAAAATTTTGTAAATATAACGCTGATTTTTGTTGTTTGACTTCTGAATTAGTATTTATTCGGCGTGTTATTGTGTCTTAATATCAGAATAATTAAATAATTAATACAGTTTGAAAACTATGATCATATGACTCTATCAGTTAATCAGCGAGTAAAATTTAGCAATATTGTATTAAATTGGGCTGTAATTTGCTTTCGCAAAATTCAATTAACAGAAAACTGAGTTTGTGACTTGTGACTTTGTTTTGACCAGTAGATCTAAAACACGTGCCAACGGCCATTCGAAAAATAAAAAGCCGTTAAAATTCAATAAACACCCCACCTGTAGGCGAAAAAATAAAACGTGACTTTTAAGTCATGCAGTTCGAATTTAGTGATGGAGAAACTAAATTAAAAAGTTCTCTCAGGTTCAGAAAGTCCAAAATTAAGGTGGGGGATCGAACCTACGACCTCGATGAACGGAGGAAACCCAGTCTGCTCTTTACCACTGGGCTATTATTGCTCGTGTAGGAGGTGGAAAAGCTATGTACTTCGTTACCTGATTAACTCTCATTTTCGGCGAAGTCAATTTAGTCTCTGCGCTGCTTTATTCTCGACTGGAGATTTTGCTTTTTGAATTTTTTCAATAAGTGCGACCACAGTTTCAAGTAGTTTCTGAATATTTTCATCTATTACCCTGGCATCATTAACAATTTTTGGAACCTTTCTTGGAGGAGTTAAAATAATTTAATAATAGAAAATATTTGAATATATAAAGTAATGGGGAAGAAAAAGCTTACCAAAATAAGAGAATCCCTTAATTTTTTATTTTTAAAATTTACATTACTCTTGTCCCACAACACAACATTTTCTCTTATATTCTTGCTCAAAAGCAAGATTGCTACAGAAGCTACAGATGATGGTATAATTTTGTAACTACAACTTTCAATACAAAACAAATATGGCTGCCTCCATGCGATTTAGCGTGTGCCGGTCTTTACATTATTTTTCTAGAAATACCCTACATACTTATTTCAAACTTACAAGGAGGAATTTAATTCCCCTACAGAAAGGTAGTAAGTTTTGTCTTTGAATCTTTAAGTGCATTGTTTATGAAATCTGTATAGAACATTTATGACGCAGTTTTTCACGCTGATCGATGTGTATTCGACCAAGTAGTGTTTCAAGTTAAATCGAGTTAGATCTTTACATGAGTTGTGCGCAGTATTTTAATCCGTAGTGCGATCTGCTGCGTTAGCGATCATCTTAATTCCGATAAATGAAAGCTTGGTGCTCTTCAGTCATTTGAGTAAATATCGGTGGAGGAATCCACGCAGAATTTTGTGTAGAGATAAAAAGTGAGTTTATTGAATCTTATTTACTATTTATCTACTTTAGTTGGATCTCAGAAAGACTGTGAAAAGGTAAAACAAACACAAAGCCAAAATAAAACTTGTTGGCTAAAATGCAGAATCGCCATCTCAGAAAAACTGTGAGAAGGTAAAACTATAAAACTTGTTGGCTAAAATGCAGAATCGCCATCTCAGAAAAACTGTGAAAAGGTAAAACTATAAAACTTGTTGGCTAAAGTGCAGAATCGCCCACTTGTTTGTTTGGCGCTTTTTACAAGAGTAAGAAGAATTGGATTTTTGTAAATTTTCTTTAATTTTTTATGTGAAAATGGTTGATGTGTACATGGATTAAGTCAGGTAGTGCGCAATGCCATTTTTGTGCAATTCTGGGATTTTTTTGGTAAAAGTATAGTTTAGGGTACCCCTTGGCGACGATTTTGTTCAATTCTTTGACTCGTTATTTTGGCTTGTGAAGCGGCGATTTTTGGCACTCACCACTACACAAAGCCAAAATGACAGGACAAACAATTGCACAAACTCGGTATCCATGTACACATCAATTTATTTTCACTTAAAAAAAAATCCCCGAATTGCACAAAAATGGCATTGTGCACTCCTTTGACTTTATCCATGTACACGTTGACCTATTTTCATTTAAAAAAAAAAAAATCCTCGAATTGCACAAATTTGCATTGCGCACTTTGTCCATGTACACATTGATATATTTTCACTTTAGGTCAAAGGAGCACCAAATTCTACAATATAGGCAAACAAAAAATACATAATCTCAATAAAATACATTTTAAACCAAACAATAAAATAACATAAAAAAGGAAAAATATGTTATACATTTAAGAACTACCAAAAGTAAATATTCACTTACCATGATTTTCAAGTTCGCTTCGTACACCCAGAGCCATGTAAAAATCAAAATATCAATCATACTCAAATGACTTTTTTCAAACCAGGTACTCTTTCTGATTAAACGCTTCACATAGTGACCATCTGAACCTTTCTTCCTACAAACCCATTCAAATCCATCTAAACGGTTTTTATATTCGACTAGACGCATATCCTTCCTACATACAGGGCACAGAAACTTCAAATTAATCTTAACTAAATGACATTCGGCCATTCTACCAATCTAAAGAATCAAACCAACACACACCGCAAAAACGCTTACGAAACATCCCATGATTCAAAATTTCCCAGAATCATGCACCCAATTACGTCACAATAGGGTTTCCATAACATTCAACTACTCAGGCTACCATAAATGAAACAGCAACTTGGCGATAAATCAAACAACAACTTCGCCATAATACAAGGGATATCTTAAAGTCTACTCTACCCAGTTTTTTTAAGTGAAAATTGGTCGATGTGTACATGGATACCGAGTATGTGCAGTTTTTAAAAATGTGCCAAGCAGTGGATGATTCTGTACATTCCCCAACTTGTTTATAAGGATAGAGATCAAAACATCAAACATAACATCCTTGTTTATAAGGATAGAGATCAAAACATGATGGTATTTCATACAATCATTTTTAATGTTAAAAAAAGATTATAGACGTGATGAACCACATAAAGATAAGAAATTCATGAGTGTGGTCGTTCATAAGTTGTAGTGTGAGACAACAGCCTCTGACATTGCAGAAGCAGTAATTGGTTCAGTTACGGCTCCACTTGGCATTATAAGAATCGGAACTACTCTTGTATGTACCCTCAGGTCGCCAAATTTCTTGTCAGACATTTTTGGCGAGAAATTCTACGGTGCCATATATTACTATCTAAATTTTTTGTCTACATTTCGAACTTTAAGCCTAAAATGTCTCAAAAAAAAAAAAAAAAAAAAAAAAACATATTTTGAACACACAATTTAAGATAAAAACAAAAACAAGAAATTTAGATAGCAAAAACATAAAGTTTCTAACCAAAAATATTTGACAAGAATCCATGAACACAGCGATATGTTTTAACTTAAAAAAAATCTGCGAATTGCACAATCTAGGCAGAGAAAAAATCTCTGAACCCATGTACACCTCGCTTTAATAAATTAACATAACAACAATAAATTTCAAAGAATACCATGTACACAGCATTCTGTTTAAACTTAAAAAAAAAAAAAAAAAAATTGCGCAAATCAACAAAATAACTAAAATAAATTACAAACAATTCAAATAACAACAGAAATTCATAGTAAAAAATCAATGAACATAACATTCTACAAAATATAAACAATAAAATGCACTTACCATTATACATATGTGAATAAAATTTCGCCAGTCACACAACGTCTGTCAACAAAAGTGCCACAGTTTTGCTATATCACATGTCTTTCTGCGAATTGAAATTTCGAAAGTAATGATAAAAACTTCCTCCAAAGTTAACTTACTACATGAAAACCACAATCCAAATCTTAAACTCCGCTGACAGCCACATACTTTACCAGCAAGCATTTGACTGCAAATACACACAAGAACTATCAGAAATGCCCTTCTTCATCCGAGTTCTCATCGCAGCTCTGCATTTCGGACTCCGTTTTAAAAGTTTCACAGAAATTCCAAAAATATGCTTCGATCCTCATAAACAAACTCTTGAACAAAAGACTCGTTAACAATTCCAACATCCTACTTTTTAATACTAAATTTACTTTCCACACAATCTAAAATACGCGACTGAAATCTTGCCACTATGTCTCTAAGTTTCAATGTCAAAAGGGTTGCCATACAAACAGCATCGTCCACCAAACCATCCCACAGCATGGCATTGTGCCAAAAACCAGCGCAGAACACATATTGCCAAATTTAATGATCTTAGGGTGCATATAAGAATAGAGCCTAAGAATCATAACTTCACGGCCAGTATTAAGGGATTTTAGCAATCTGCACTGCGTCTCTCTTGATTTTTGGTGGACTGATGGACCAATGATCCTGTTTCTCCTCTGATATCATTTCAACTATAATGAAACAGAAGATGTAAAATACAACTGAAAAATTAAGAGGGCACGACTAATTCAGTCTTCAAACTGTTTTAGGCAAGGCGAGATTTACGGATATTCATAAACTTTTGATTAGAGTTTCTTCCCCCTAGCAAGACCTTCATATAATGAGGACAGTAACCCACAATAATCGTTTCTCTGCCTTCAATGTTATGTATTGTATGGAAACTTTTCATAGATTTATATTAAATATATTTTTGTTCTGTATGTAGTAAGTGATATGCAACCTTAACAAATACAACCAACACTGGTTATTACATAGAGTTGCGCATCAGTGCAGCATACCGTCATCACCCCAGATTATTTGGTAATATTTTGAGAAATGAGCAGATATGTGTATTACAACCTTTATAGAATATTTCCATGTCAAAATATGAATTGGTTTCCAAAACTGGAAAGTTTTTACTGGTGCTTTGTCTTACTCCGAACCTTCCAAAGAGCTTGCATAATCCATCTACAATTTTTGTAAAAATTCTTTAATTCTAAGCGGCCCACCAGCGGCCGAGCGGTAAAGTTGCTGAACACTGGTAGTTCGGTCCGAGGTTCGAATCCCGCGAACGGGCTGGCTGCATGGGCGTTTTCGTGGTTTTCCCCATGTGCAACGTGTATACAAGCCAGTTCCCCTCAGAAAGTCCTCCACGAAGGCATCCCTCCCCTTAGGCAGATAGCCCTAGTGTGCTTTGCCGTAATTAAATACACCACCACTTTAATTCTAAGCATAATTGATAGCAATTATTTTAGAGAGGAGACATCTTGAGCTATTTGATATTTTGCTAGTACACAGAAAAAAGTATATTTAAATTAATTTTTTAATACATTTGATGCTTCATTAAGCTTAGCCTCCCAGATGGCACACTTGTAGCTCGCCTTGTAATTGGCTGCTGACTGGAAAGAATTATGGAGAAAGTCAGCTATAAATTATTTAAGTTGTTAGGGGCTAATATTTTAGACATTACTTAAATAATATTTAGGTATTAATTGCTTAACCTGATTGTAATAAAATTAATGTAAAGATTTTTTTAAACTACTTTTAACCTGCAAGAATACATGCTGAATTGACAAACACGATAATATGCTTTGGGCATCTTGCACCAATTTTAGTAGTAACTTTTTTCACCATGAGACTTTATCTTCATTTCATTAAAAAACAAAGATTTTAAAAATAATATTTAAACAATCTTAATAAGTAAAGTATAATAATTACTCTTTCTTTGCACTGTATATTGAGCACATATATTCCATACAATAGTTTTGTTGAATTTTTTAGAGAAAAAAAATCTTTTTGTCCCTATTACTTAAACACACATTATTTTTTTTTATGCATGTGTTCAGTCCACTTAGCAGATGGCTGAATATTAGGATCATTAGTACTGAGTTTATTTTATAATTTTAATAAAAATATTAACTGTTGACTTTATATGTTAGTGAGCTGTTCTACAAGTTTGATTACTAAGGATTTTAGACAAAACCACCAAATAAAGTAGGATGTTTTTTAATTGATAGAAAATTAATTGTAGCTTTAATTGCTGTAACATTTAACAATGAAAAAATGCTATAAACCATCTGTTAGATAATTGAACTGTAAAGTATGCTGTCCCATGTCATTCATGTATAATACTCGCCTCCGTATGTTTGCAAAATTGATACCGATGTGCAAGTTGCTGTGCTTGAAGTTTGCAAAGCAGTTTCCAACATATTAATATCTGTTCTAGGGAATGAAAAAAGAAGAAGAAAAGGAAATCAAATCGTTACTGTGTAGCTCGCCGTGATGAATTGGGAGCATTAAATCAACTTTTAAATGAACTTCGGGGCGAGGATATCCAAAGTTACAAGAACTTCATCAGAATGGGTGAAGGATAGAAACTTTATTGGAAATGGTCACTCCACTTATTCAAAAAAAAAAAAAAAAAAAAAAAATTCTTTTGAGATTCTCTGCTAGCAAAATAAAAAGGCTGCTACGGTTATCTGCAATATTTATTTCGAGTGCCAAAATCTACAGTCAGCATATTTATTCCAGAAGTGTTTGAGACCATTTCCTGTGTATGAGGTTGAGCGAAAATTATTAATCTTTTACTTGAACTCTCCAGCATCCTCAAATTTTAATATGCTAATAATAGCCTCATACGCCTCCTGCCAGTGATTTTTATTTTATTACTTTCGATTGATTGTAAATAAAATCTAATTTGTGATTCAAATAAAAACGAAAGTCTATAAACAAAATTTCAAAATTTTAGCTTATGTTTTGTTAGATGTAACTGGCCATGAGTAGAAATTAGTTTTTCGAAATTTATATCAACAAAATAAATGTTTGCCCTTTCACTTATTTCTTTAATTGAAACCTGTATTTTATTGGGTAGTTGAATTATTTTATTTGGTAGTTGAATAGCATATAATTTATTTTTTTTTATTGAAGAAAATTCAGAAATAAATATGTTTAAAATAAGTATTTTGAATCCGATACTCTAATTTAATTTTCTTCTATGTGTTTTCTACAATATCAAAAACCTAAATTCATTCTGATCAGTTGTTATATCCACGTTAGGCATTGATAAACAATGGTCGTAATATTCAGGTAGTTAAGTATCTCATAATACTTCACAAGATGCTTTAAGAAATGCTACAGTTAAATTGTCATTCATCTCGGCATTTTCGATATGACCAAAACACTGGGCACTATGTCTCTGCGAACACTGCTCGGAGTTACTGCCCGAATAGATTTTAAACTGGCTCAAAGTAGAAACAGACTAGCTGGCTCATCTTTCCAAGTTTCTATTCGGACGAAGTGAGCGTTTACATTGTCAAAGTAATTGTAGCGAGGGGCTCACTATGTGTCCTCAGACAGGTATAAACTGGCTTTAAGTCACTGAGTCCGCACCAAGCCTAAAGATAAGGAACTGTAAAAGAATCCTTTTAGAACAAGACAATAAAGATGAACTGATACATTACATTTGGGGAAACTGCATTTTAGGGTATGGGGTTAATCTTTGGATTATGGTAACTTGGCGATTTTTTAGCGAAAGTTTGGCGACCAACCTTGCTACAGCAACCTGCTAGTTTTTTTTTTGGATGCCATTTTGTTTTCACGAAGTAAAGGCATTTTTTTTTTTAACTCAACATTTTTTTCCAACAATCTGCTAGCCAAATTACGCGTATGCTAGAACTTTTATGGAATAAAATTGCTTAATCATGATGAAGATTAGTGCAAAATTGGGAGAAAGTGCAGAATTGCCCACTGCTTGCCATGTTTTTAAGTATTGCACATACACTGTACACACAGTGGCGTAGCTAGGATGGGGCGAGGGGGAACATCTGTCCCCGGGCGCAGCATTCAGGAGGCGCCAAACTGATGTTACGAAATTTTAGAATGAAATGTTTCCCATTCTTGGCACAGAGAAAGGGGCGCAAAATCGTCACTTGTCCCCGGGCGCCGAAAACCCTAGCTACGCCTCTGGGTACACATCGACCTATTTTCACTGAAAGAAACATCCCAGACTTGCACAAAAATAGCATTGCGCACACTCTTGACTTTATCCATGTACGCTGCTAAAGTCCTAGCTAGTAACTTTTATCGCCTTACCGAAATGTCGCCAAACTACCTGTTACCATATTCCGAAGATTAGCCGGGTATGGGTAGAAACAGATCATAACCCTTCCATCCATTGTTAGTGATATGAATGGTAGGCCGTCCTGGGCACTTTGGTCATGAAAGAGTTAAAATCAATATGTTTTGATAAAAGACACTTAAAGAATTTTCAGTTTTGGAAAGCAGATGAGCATATCTTTCAAAATAAAATCATGTTAAATATGGTTTTTTCAGGAAAAAGGTTTTTTATGGCAAGAAATTGTAAAATTGTAATTCGTATTATCTTTGAGTGATATCAATATTATCTAACACTAAATGTCTTTGGACAGGGAGAAGGATTTGTCTTCATTATTCCAAAATTCTTTTGAGGTAGATACTACATTTATGAAAGTCTACAATTATAATATTGTCCGGTTAGGGAGCTATGGTTTTTTCCTTAAAGATTTTTGAAATTTATTTTATAAATATTGAAAGGTGTTTGAAATTTGTTTTGTGAAATGTTTACTTACTTTCCAATACTTTAAATGGGTTGTTGCATTAGTCCCAGTTTTATTGTTTTCAATTTTTTATGCATTATATTAGTTATAATATATTTTTATTTATATATCTATTTTTTTAGTTCATCAAGAGACTGGTAGATATATCCAAACATGCAGTTATTTATTTCAGCAGGAGCCTGCACAAGATCCAGATTATCATACTATCATCAAAGATACAGAAAAATATCAAGGTAAAATCTTGTTCAGATTTTTCCTCTCTTTGAATGTACATTGAGTTTCTCGAATACAAATTTCAATGAACTCTGAAATTTTCATTCAAATTCTCTTAAAATTTTTTGGCATAGTTATTAAATAATAAAATTTTAGTTTTTAACATAAGTGTTCCTGTTATCTTGAGAATATTGTAGAATAGCTATTTTAATGTTTAGTAATTGTGGAAACTAGTTAAAAATGCAGTAAACTGTAAAAAATGACAAAAGATATTTTGTGAAATTTTTTTCTGTTGGAGGTTAGCTAATTTTCACATTTGAAAAAAACATTTTTTTTTTTTCCTTTAATGAATTGAGTATCCGAAAGTGAATTTTGTCTTTTATTAAATTAGCAAAGTAAAAAGACACTTGCTTTGTCAAAATTGTCACTGCAATCAATTTGTGACATATTTCCTCAAGAAAATGAAAAGGATCATTCTGCAGATAGCAGTAATAACTAAACAGATCCTAAGAACACAAGATGGAATCATAATGTTGTGTCTGCACAGGTCTGTAACAGAGTGAATAATAGCCAACAACAAAAACTGAAACCAGATGCTTTCTCTGGCCTTATATAGTTTTCATCTGGCTGCTGAGATATTTCTAGTACTTTCTGCTTCTCAAAATTACTGGAAGCCAGTATGAGGGCCATATTACAGTTACAGCTAATAAAGTGATGTATTCAATTACTCTGCCTATTATGGTGATACCTGTCGTTTGGCGACTTTTGGGGATTTCTTGCCATATTTAGCAACGAACATTAGTTCCCACAACTGTTGGCAGCTTGGCAATATATCGCCAAATTAACAAGATGGCCATTTACTCAAGGTTAAATAAACTTGCCCCTGTATTCTTATTTTTCTGGCAGGCTTTGCTCCTTTAGGTTTTTATGTTACATTATGCTGACCCCCCCAAAAAAACTATTTAACTAAAATTATCTATGTAAAATCTGTAAAAATAATAAGGTTTGATGGTACTACAGTCAAAAGTCTTTAATCCGGACTCGTCTGGACTTCGGTGATTCCGGATTATAGATCATCAGTTTAAATCTGGTAAGATGGCATGCAGAAATTATAAAATTAAAATATGAAACCGTAATTTATAAAATAATGAGCAATTATGATCTAAAGGGTATCAAAATTTACAAAAAAAAGAAGCTTAATATTTATTTGTTTACTTTATTAAACATTTCTTTCAACGCGCGCATGCGTAAAGCATACATTACGCATAGCCGAAATTAGAAAATTGCAACCAGAAAACTATTTGATTTGTATTCGTGATATTTATAATGACAAGGAATTTTATTTAAATCATATCAAAGACGGAGTACATCGAGATAAAATACTACAGTATTTTATCGTAAAGTAGTCGTAAAGGTCTTGCGCGCACGCGTAAACGTCTATGCGCATGCGTCAACGCGGCGCATGCGCAGAAAGATTTTAGCTTTGAGGTCCGAATTAACGACTTTTGACTGTATTCAGTTTCGAGGGCCGTAAAAAATCGCCAAACTATTGTTGATGCCAATGCTACTGAAAATAATTGTGGCAACCCTAATAATTGCAGCAAGAAACGAAGTATAATAGTAAATAACTATTAAAGATTGATGTTTTAATTTATTTAGTAAGGAATTATAAGCTGCATAAAATAAAAACATCTGCCCTGAAGATAACGATAGTGCTGACAGATCAACTTCCAGTTCATTGCGCGCCGCGATGTCCCCCCCCCCCACGCAGAGCTGCATGAAATTGATAAACAGGTTTCGGATCGGTTAGATAAACAAAGGATATGTCTTTATCCATTTTTTGTTTGATGGACATCGAAACATACTTTCGTTTTGTAGATCCTTTGGGAGCTCCAACATCGGAAATTCTATTTGACATAATCGAAAGTTCAAGGTTACTTTTATAAAATTGCTCTTACAGTCTGCAAAAAATAATACCGGATCCAATTCGAAGATTAAGGAACAATGCAATCATCAACATTAACTGAAATAGATAATTAGATAATTTTAGCTTATACTGTCCGTTACACATTAAACGCGCACGCGAAAACGTATTCTGCGCTTGCGCAGATGCATATGCGCAGTCGTAAAGGTCTTGTGCGCACGCGCAAACGTCTATGCGCATGCGTCGACACGGCGCATGCGCAGAAAGATTTTAGCTTTGAGGTCCGAATTAACGACTTTTGACTGTATTCGGTTTCGAGGGCCGTAAAAAATCGCCAAACTATTGTTGATGCCAATGCTACCGAAAATAATTGCTGCAACCCTAATAATTGCAGCAAGAAACGAAGTATAATAGTAAATAACTATTAAAGATTGATGTTTTAATTTAGATGAAAGGTTAATTTCATATAATGCTTTTTTATTATTATAATTTACATAAAAATTGCTAAACATAACTGAATGGATGCCTGCATCGCTATTTCGCTACCGACTGATCGCTAAAGCATAATTTCATCTCGTTGGTTGTTCAAACGTAATTTTCTATAATGAATGATGCCTTTTCTTTGAAAATATTCTCGGTAAAGTGCAGAATCGCTCACTTATTTGTTTGCCGCTTTTTACAAGGGTAAAAACAATTGAATTTTTGTCAATTTTCTTTTACTTTTTAAGTGAAAATAGGTCGATGTGTACATAGATAAAGCCAAGGCTGTGAGCAGTGCCATTTTTATGCAATTCTAGGATTTTTTTTTAAGTGAAAATAGATCGATGTGCACATTGATACCGAGTATGTGCAATTCTTATAAACGCGTCAAGCAGTGGGTGATTCTGTACTTTATCTAAAATTCTATTGCCGACTTTTAGTCATGGGCAATTCGCAAATTGTTAAATCCATAGGATATCAAAAAAGGATTTAAAATCAAAAAATGATTATTAGTTAAACTAGTATTTCAATGGGTCTTAAGAAATATAAAACTATATAAACTTACGCAATCTGAAATCAGCGCGTAGGTAGGTAGGTAGGTAGGTTACGGAGGACTGGAACGCCTGGTGTCTAACAGAAGTAAACAGGCATGTGTTCCAAACCCTCCTCTAACTACGGCAAAAGCTTCCTGGAACCACACGAGGCTGCACCAGGAGATTATTGAGGTTGTCAAAGGGAAGTACATGGCCTTACAAGGGCATTAGTAGGATTGTATTACAGTTTGAAGAGGAAAGCTGTAATGTTACAGATAGTAGGTAGTTAAACTAAAAATACTTGGATAATAAAACGTACGCATTAAAAAAAAAAAAATTGCATAGGCAACAATACACAAAGCACAATGCATAAAATGCATAAACAGAGAGCACAAAAAACAGGTACATACACATAGTCACTTAAGGCACAAAAAGATAAATGGAGTACATGAAGTCACATGAAAGCTGGAGCACAATGTTAGTGTAAGGCAGTTCTGTTGGATATAAATACAAGTACATCTTGAATGATGAATGATGAGTTCATGAATACTCATGTGTGCAGAGGAAGAGTGCGGTTAGATTGCTAAGGAGTTGATTATTGTAGCATCGCTAAGAACATAGATAAAAACACTGATAAAAGGCACGAGGATGTTGTGGCACTAATTATTGGGCAGTGCCCCAGCAATGTGTGCACCGTGAGGCACACAAGCGTTCACTAACACTGCGTAAGAAGATGTTGTTCACATGCTGTTGAAGGGATTACACACGTATCATTATGGAGGCATAACACATCTCTCTAAGGAGATGCCATATATTTGCGAATTGTTAGTATTGCCACTTTAGATTGTGGGCAGGGGAGCTTAAACACACAATTGTGGTGAAGCCCAGATATTGTAAAATTCACTGGACTAGTCTTAGAGCTTATCGTCAGTACACCATAGCGTCATTTTAGCATGGTAGGCAAAGGTCTGTACCCAATGCCGCGATGGTATTCATGATGCTGGAGATTGAATTAACCGCTCCTTTATGCGTTATAAGGAACCGGTGATAGGCGTTCCTATTATTTGTAGGTAGCGGAAGATGGTGTGCAGCCGTCAAAGGACATTCAAATACGTAATGGTCTGGTGACCCTTCTGATCCACAGACACAGATATCTGTATTTGAGATGCCGTGGCGATTGTAATAGCTGGGAAACGGGCCATGACCCGTGATGAAGTAGGTGAGAGGTGCTACGGCAAAGAGTCGATCGGCGGAAACTTTCGGGAGGTAGGTGAAAGTCCGTCTGCCTGTCTCGCATTCGGTCCACTCACGTTGCCATTGGTGCATTCCTTGCTCTCTTAGAAGGCCCTTTAGATAAGAGCAGGGCGCAGGTACGGTGATGAGTTGGGCTGTCGGGTTGGAAATTGCATCTTTGGCCAACGTGTCAGCAGCCTCGTTGCCCTCATTATTCGCATGGGCTTTAACCCAGACTAGATTGAAATGGTGTTGCATAAGGAGATGTTGGAGACTGAGTATGAGAGGTGAGACATGATGATGGTTCTCAAGTGCAAGTAAAGTTGAAAGGCTATCGGTATAGATATTTGCTCGTGGGATCTGGCAATCTATGAGATGTTGCACTGCTGCCGTAATTCCCAGTACTTCTGCCTGGAAGATGCTATTGTGAGTGCGAAGTTGTCCTTGCCAGTCATGTACAGTTTTGCCATTCTCATAGTGCACAAAAGCACTGCCTACACCATTCTCCTGCTTTGAACCGTCTGTGTAGATCTGGTTCCCATTCCGTGGTGCGTGTGTCGAGGTGTGAGTCTGTTGCTTGTCAATTTTGATGTGGGTTCCACTTCTTCTGAGAGCTGGATGAGTATGGGTAGAAGTGGAGGGACGTTCGAACTGGACTGGACTGTAGCTGGTATTTGCGAAGTAGCATCTTTGCATAGGTGGATCAATTTAGTTAAAGTTGCCTCCGTCTCTGCTTTTATATGGAGTGGTAATATGCCGGCTAGAACTGTTGCTGCACTGGTGGCGGTTGTGCGGTAGGCTTTGCTTAATTGCAGGGCGAAGGGACGTTGTAGCGTTGTAAGTTGCCTGATCTTGCGAGTACCCATTGGCTGCGCCCAGATCACTGCAGCGTATAAAGCTATTTTTTCTACAACTGTGAGGTATAGCACTTTTTGGATGTGGGGATTTTGGCCCCAGTTGCGACCTTGAAATTGTCTTGCGGGCGATAATTGACGTCTTGTTTCTGGTTTCCATGATATGCGGAATCCAAGTGAGACCTTGGTCCCATACTACCCCTAAATACTTGAGATTCCGCACAATTTTGATATTTCGGCCTAGGAGTTTTATGCATGGACGACGAGTTGGATTGGTACCTCGTCTAGGAATTATTATTGCTGATGATTTTCCTATGGAGATCGTGAGCTTTAATTTGTTGCATGCGGTGGTAAATAAGGTGCAGGTCTCTGTGCTGTTGCGTTCCAGTTCTTTCCTGGTGCGTCCTCTTACAAGCAGGGCTACGTCGTCTGCATAAGCAGTGATGTTTGTATGCTGTGGCTAGTTGGTTTCAAGGACTGAATTGAAGGTGAGGTTCCAGAGTGTCGGTCCCGCACAGGACCCCTGCGGACAACCTTTTTCTTGTACCTTGGATGTCGTACCGTCGATATTTACAAACTGAATATGGCGGTCGTGGAGGTAGCTGTTGAAGATGTTGAATAGGTTGGAGGGGCAGTGTGCTCCTCTGAGGGCCTGCTTAATTGCTGGCCACCAGAGGGTGTCGAATGCACTCTTTAGGTCTATAGAAATGAAGGCTGTGTGCATATCGCTGTTTTTATTGCGTAGTATTGTATCCTGAATATTGTAAAGGGCATGTGTCGTGGAAAATCCTGTGCGGAATCCATACTGCCGGGGGCTGAGATGGTTAATTCTGTGCAGGTGGTGCTTGAGCCTGTTAACGAGGAGTTTTTCATAAATCTTGCCTAAAGCAGAGAGGAGGCAGATGGGCCGGTAAGAACTTAGGTCTTGTGGGTTTTTATTCTTTTTAAGAAAGAGAACGACATGTCCTCTTTTGAAGGCTTTTGAAATCAGCGCGTACAATAGATTTGGCGTTCTGTTAAATGGGCGTGTTTGCTAGATTTGGCTCTTTTGCACGTACATTTTTGCTGAAATTTTTTTTACGGCCCTCGAAACTGAATAGTACCGGTTTGATAATATATAGATACAACATGGAAAAGAACAGACAAATTAGAACTACTAATGAATGTGAGAAAATAAAAAATTCTCTGTGACTGTATTTTTTCAAATGCATTAATGAAATTAATTCAATAAATGCATAAAATTTGCAAATTGAATCCTTTACTGAGTATTGTGTCTAATAGGCATTCGGGTAAGTGGTTTGTGTTTGTAGCTTTTCTGGTTTTAAACAATATTTATGTATCTGCAGTAGTACGTAATTTATAATTTGTATCTTATGCTGATTTAAACATTTTTTCAGGAACTCCTGAGAAATTGGAATTTCAAGCAGAAACACGAATGTTGTTAGATATAGTTGCAAAATCCCTCTATTCTGACAAAGAGGTATTCTAATATATTTACAGTTTTTCAGCCATTTTTAAACTATACATGATTTTAAGCATTTTTATTCAAAAACATGGTTAATTTTCCTAACAGAATGTGTAATGTTTGTTGTGTTAGTGATTTTAAATTAATAATTCAAATTATTCCTAATAATGAAACATAAATTATTTTAAAATCAAATCTACTACTTTGCCAGAACTATGCATTATGTTTTATATCATTTGTTTCATATTGATCTTAATCATTATCAATCAATGTACTGCCTTATGCTTTTTGCATGATTTCATCTATGTATGTTCAGAATATATTGCAAACTATTGTGTCAAATCTTTCTCTGATAAATGTTTTATGAGATTAAAAAATTTCAAAACCCTTTGAATGTTTGCTACCTAAATCAAAATTAAATCAAACTAACTAGTGATAAATTGCCTAAATAAATATTTCCGTTCAGCTTTAGCAGTCAGTTTACCGAACTATAAGTATCTGAAGGAAAAATTGTGTTGAACACTGTGAGCAGACTGAATCTTATCACTGTGGTTATGGTTACAACTAGCATAACTGAAAAATTGCTTTGCATTTTAGTATTTCACTATCAACTGTTTTTTTAAATCATGCTCATAACTGAATATTTATTATTCTTGTCTCATACTCTTCTCCTCAGTTATAAGTGAATTTCCCCCCCTCAAATTTTGCATTGATATCTAATGAATTACTGCCTTGTATGCACTAGCAAATAAAACCATTTATCTAAAATGCTTTTAGAAACTTCTTAAAATTTATTTAAACTTTTGTGTTCCTGTTTAGTATTACATCTTTGTTAAAATTACTAACTTTATCTCAAAATTTTATTGCAAAACTTTTTTTATTGTCAAGTGAGGGAATTAGATTTAAGAAAGAGTTATTTTTCTTAGAATTTTATGAAGTTACATAAAAAATTCTCTTAGAGTATCCAATAATGACTTAAGTATGCAATACAGTTTTTTAAGATTAACTGTTAATTGAAGTAGTAAAAATGATTATACATTTTCTGAATTTTCAAACAAATGCACTTGATGAGTTGGATTTCAGAGCAAAATTATAAAATTGAATCAAAATATAATGTAAATAATTAAGGCAATTTAAACTATTAAAAAAAAGGAGAGAAAGTTATTTTTTTGTTTGTTTTTGTTTTCAGGTATTTATTCGTGAACTTATTTCCAATGCCAGTGATGCATTAGAGAAGCTTAGGCATGCCCAACTGATTAGTGGAGAATCAGGAATAGACCCGGATAGACCTCATGAAATTCATATAGCTACAGACAAGCAAGCTAGGACATTTACTATACAAGTATGTATGCTATAATCTCTAAATGGAATCGCTTTGAGTGACACACGAAAAACCGGCCTGCCTGCATACCATTAGTGTTCATTATTAGATTCTTTGCTGAAGTGCAATAATAAAGCGGTTAGATGAGCTAGCTATAGGCTCATCTCACTGCTGTGCACACATGGGGCCAGTTTTTCGTGTGTACCATATATTATAATAATATTGTACCATTATAATAGAATCCATGTCACAATCTAACTAACTATCCTTTAGATATATTATAATATGTAAGAAAACCACTTTTTTTTATGGAATCAATAAATAATATTTACATTCATCATAAAAGTTTTATGTGTGTAAGAATTTGCACAGTAAATAGAGAAAGAATTATTAAGGTCGTTTATTTCCTTACTGCATTTGCTTATGTATTATTTGCTAAAGCAATCTTTTTAGGTGTTAATGAAATTTGTCAGTATGAATTGATTCCATAAGCAGTATTGTTATGATTAAGCAGTCTGATGCGTTAAGCAATTGAGAGCATTTGATTTTCATCAAGCTATCTATTTTATAAACAATAAGAATTTAGAAATTAAGATTATGAAAGTCATACAGTATGCTTCAAAATTTATTTATCAAGGGGTAATAATTAAATTAGAATTTATATGTATATGTTGAAAAAGAGTACATAAGAATAAATACGTTATTAAAATATGAAACAGATAAATTTTATAAAATTACAAGTCTCATTAACCTGCTTGTATTTATTGCCTGTGTTTGTGTACTTATATGTATAATATATTTACTCACATATATAGACCCAGAAAGAGACAGGGATTTTTATCTAAAATGGCAAATCTAGTAACCTGGCCACAAGTGGCAGAACATGTTCTGTTTAAACAATCTTAAAACATCACTTAAATACATACAAAGTAATTTGCATCCTGGCATGAAAACAGAATGCCAGTATAGATTTGAAACAAAAAAATTACTGGATATTCAAATTAAAGGAACCTCACATGCACATATATATATATATATATATATATATATATATATACAGTCAAAAGTCGTTAATCCGGACTCGTCGGGACTTCGGCGATTCCGGATTATAGATCATCAGTTTAAATCTGGTAAGATAGCATGCAGAAATTATAAAATTAAAAATATGAAACCGTAATTTATGAAATAAAGAACAATTATGATCTAAAGGGTATCAAAATTTACAAAAGAAAAAAAAAAAAAAAAGCTTAAGATTTATTTGTTTACTTTATTAAACATTTCTTTCAATGTAAGTTGTTTAAGTTAAGTTGCTTCGTTTTATGTGATAATACTTTCTCTTTAATTCTATAAACAGATATAATTTCTTGTTCAATTACAAAGTTCCGCTGTTCAAGTCCTATAATTGCTGTGTCGAGAATACCGACTAATTTGTCAATCGAAATTTTTTCATTTTCAGCAACCTCTGTGTCACTTTCTTCACTATCGGAAATGAATTATAATGACGAGGAATTTTATTTAAATTGCATCAAAGACGGAGTACATCGAGATGAAATACTACATTTTGTAAGGAATTATAAGCCGAATAAAATAAAAACATCTGCCCTGAAGATAAGGGTAGCACTGACAGATCAACTTCCAATTCATTGCCTGCTGCGGCGTCCCCCCCCCCCCCCACCGCAGAGCAGCGTGAGATTGATAAACAGATTTCGGAATGGTTAGAGAAACAAAGGATTATGCTTTTATCCATTTTCTTGCAGCAATTCCACTTTTTGTTTGATGGACATCGAAACATACTTTTGCTTTGTAGATCCTTTGGGAGCTCCAACATCGGAAATTCTGTTTGACATAATCGAAAGTTCAAGCTTACTTTTATAAAATTGCTCTAACAGTCTGCAAAAAATAATATGCCGTATCCAATTCGAAGATTAAGGAACAATGCAATCTGCAACATTAACTGAAATAGATAATTAGATAATTTTAGCTTATATCATCCATTATAAATTAAACGCGCATGCATAAACGTATTATGCGCAGTCGTAAAGGTCTTACGCGCATGTGTAAACGCCTATGCGCATGCGGCAAAGCGATGCATGCGCAGAAAGTTTGTAGCTTTGAGGTCTGGATTATAGATCATTCCGGATTATGGGTGTCTGAATTAACGACTTTTGACTGTATATATATATATATATATATATACAGTCAAAAGTCGTTGAATATACATTTTTTCAAGTGTTTTTGTATTAAATAGAATGAAAAAGATCATTATTTAATAACTTAACTTCAGACTTTTGTAATTATTTCTGTAAAAACATTGATTTTTTTCAAAGGTACAAATTTAAGTGCATTTTAATAATATCTGCTCAATTTTTTTATTCTCTGCTGGTAAAAGCTGTGATAATTTTTAAAACGTGTTGCTCAAAATTGTCATAATTTTAAAATGGATTGACTACTTGTTATCTTTTTAACGCTGCATTTACTTTTTTTGCACTGCATTTCTTAATGTTTGCTGTTTAATAATCTCCTGAAATAAGTTAGTCTGTTTAGTTATTGTCTGCTTAAAGAATAAATCTTTTGACTAATATGCTTTTTAAAACTTATGAAAATGTCTTTCACAGGACACAGGAATTGGAATGACTAAAGAAGAAATGATTAGCAATCTTGGAACAATTGCTAGATCTGGATCAAAGGTTAGCAATTTTAATTTTCAGTTTTTAATGCAATTTGTGAGGGAATCTTGTTTTCCTTTCCCCATTTCCCCACTCACTAGAGCTGTTTGATGAATGCAGAAGCTCATATAGAAAACCAATTCACATTCTCATATTATAAAAGAGTATTGATTAAATTTTTTGGGATCTTTTTTATGCAAGTAATTTTTATAAATGTTTCCTACTCATGGCTGGGTTTAGTTTGTGTTAAATAATAATAGTACTGAAAATAGAATTACTGGTTTAATATTATTAGTTTTTATCTGAAGTAAGGTTATAAAAGTGAGAAAAAATGGGAAATTAGGATTTTTCTGAAATTTAAATGCATTTGACTGCGACATCTACGAGGGCAATCCCCAAAAAAGGTCTCCTATATTTTTAGATATACAAAGAACCATTTATTTTCTATAATTGCTACATCACTTTAAAGATTGAAGAATGCTTTATTTTTCAACATAATCGCCATTTCGGTCGATGCATTTTTGTAGATGCTGTGGCAGTTTTACAATGCCCATGTCATACCAGCTTGCCGCCATGCCCTTCAGGAAGTGTTGAGGAGCTTCAGGAGCATCCAGATGATTCTCCGATCTTTACGCATTTTACGAACTCAACGAATACGAACTCAACAATCACGAAAGCTGAGTTACTCAACTTTCACGATTGTCTCGTCGGCAATTGACGGCCTCCCGCTCCTTTCTTCGTCATGAATTTCAGTACGACTGGCTGGAAACTCTACACCACTTGCGAACGTTTTTGACATCCATGCACGACTGTCCATACACTTCCGTCAATAGGCGGTAAATTTCAACCGGTTTAACGCCTTTTGCGTTCAAAATCGAATAACTGCTTGCACTTCGCACCTGGCGGTAATGTTTATCGGGAGCTCCATTTCGAATGGCTGCCAAGCCAAGACTGAGCATCCGAGCGAAGCGCCTGCGTGCTTATGTGGTAGCGGAAAAGGCACCACTCACAACAGTGTTGCCAACAACCATATTAAAACTTTCTCTACGTCCCCAAAAAATAGGAGACCTTTTTTTTTGGGATTGCCCTCGTATCAAACAAATTTTTGATGGATTAAATATAAAAATTTCAGTCATAGTTTTTAGCTGATTAATTTTTTTGGGCCCTTATTATCTTAAACATATTATCTATTTTTAAGTGCTGTGATGTTTAGAAAAGATTTTGCTTAATGTTATCATATATTGTAAAGCTTAAAACATTAAAATTTTTCATTTAGAAAGTTCAAATTATTAACCTGTAATAAATTTTTTTTAAATCAGTAATTTTTGTTAAGCTTCTTTATTTTAGATGCCTATGAATAAATCTTCATATTAAAATTTTAGGCATTTTTGGAAGAGCTAAAGAAAAGTGAGACAACAAGTTGTGCAGTCAATAAGATTATTGGCCAGTTTGGTGTAGGTTTCTACTCTTCTTTTATGGTTGCTGAAAAAGTGGAAGTGTATTCTTTGTCTCATAAGCCAGGTTCTAAAGCATATAGATGGGTGTCTGATGGGTAAAACATTTGTTCCTTATTAATAAATTGTAAAAATTTAGTTTATTAAATGATTACATGGTTCAGTAAAGCATCTGAGGAAACTGCAATTTATTTTAGATTATTTTTTTAAATTATATTATTATTATTTAGTGTGTTATTTTTTAAATGCTGTTCCAATAAATTACTAGCTTCCAAATACGTGCATCTTCAGTATTACTTGGTTAAGGAATTTTTGCATTAAAAAAAGTCTGTGTTCCTTTGCATAACTCATGATAACTTTTTTTTTTTTTTTTTCCCTGCAGTTTTTCACATAATAAAGCAGATTTAAATATGCCAACACATTCACTGTCCTTTGATATGAATCACTGTTGCCTGTGCCAATCAGGATTTGTTCGAATAATGTACAAAGTTCTCTTACAATAACACTTTTTCATAAAATTTAATGCAATTTGTGGCCCTAATAGAAAAATATAATTTTCAAGAAAAATGTGTGTCTGATCACAGATGGTGACATTGATAACAACATTCAATAATTTTATATTGCTAGCAGCTGCTTACTCTGATTCGAGTTGATGCTGAATTATTATTTTCCAAGATAATTTATTAAATTGTTAACATGTTTTTATTACATAACATAATATTATATACTAAGTTATAACAATTCTATTTATCACAGGTAAATCACAAAGGATCAGAACATTTTTATGAGAAAACAAAAAGAAATGTAAAAAATCCTTATTACTGTATATTAAAGAATGATATTTTTTAAAATATTGTACTAACGGTTTTAGTTTATATCTCCAATCTTTGCACTTATAATTTGTGTGTTTTTGTCTCCTTCCTGCTATTATTATTTAAAATATTGTACTAATGGTCTTAGTTTATATCCCCAGTCTTTTTACTTATAATTTGTGTGCTTTTGTCTCTTTCCTGCTATTGTAAAAAGGGGAAAACCTTTTCTTTGTATGTAAAAATTAAAGTTAAAATGTAAAAATTAATATTAAAAAAGTAGGAAAGCTTTCAGATTTATATTATGCCGAAGAGAGTGTTTTTTTTTTTTAATCATTTACTCATGCGTACATGTTTCGAGAGCATTTGGGTTAATGCCTCTTTGAGCTAAAAATATTTGAAAACAGCATATGTTTAGAATTTTGGATAGGCAATCTTTTGTCCTAAAGATAAAATATTTTATTCCATACAGTGTGTTGCCACTACTCGCTTTTAAGTCATTGAGTTTCTTAGTAAAAAATTCTTTAAAAATTTAAAAATATGAAATAGATTATAAAAGAAATTCGAAATTCAAGATTCGGGCTTCTAGGTGCCTGTAATCGGGTGGAGGACTACATTATTCAAAATTTAATAGCTCTAGGTATTGTTTTTTCACAGTGGGAGAAACGTACACCCATTTATGCAGATTCTTCATTATTTAATTTCTTTAAATATATTACAGGGCCATAATATTTGATGGCAAGAATTTGAAAAGCGATACAGCCATTTATGGTGATTCAATGCAAAATTCCATTTTGAGACTTAATAGCCCTTCTGGGCTAATACCCCTTTGGGGCACAAAATTTATTACTTACAGCTAATGAGACTTAAAATAATACAAAACAACGTATCATCTCTAGTTCTTTAGTGGCTTATTGGAATTTTATTGCTTGGGTTATAACTTCAGTAAATCTACATGAAGCTATGACACTGGTTCTGTTAGACAAAGTGCAACTAGCTTACCATTGTCAGGCATTTACATCTGTTCTGATCAGTGAATGTCTGTTTCTAAGCAACTAACTGTGGGGGCAACAGCCAGTCTTTTGTTATGAGTTATGCTGATTATTATTTTACTTCACTGTTTAACTTGACATAACTTGACTTACTTCTGAACTAAGCAAGCATGTGTTGAAATGAGGCATAAGAAAAAGAATTAATATAAGCTTAATTTTAGTAAAATTTAAATAAAAAGCAACTAATCTTCTTTAAAATATGTGGGATTATTATAAGTGTAAAATATAAATGTTTCAAATTTTATAATTTCATACTAATTACTTTAAACAATTTAATTTTATTTTTGAATTTGTTTTATAATCAAATTAAATAGGATGTTTAATAATGATGTATCGTACTTACAGATTTATTTTATTCTTACAATTTGCAAAAGTGCTGTGACAAAAGTGAAGTTCGAGTGTAGATAATTGGTTTAGTTTATTCAGTTCCTATTTACTTGATGATCGCTTGTCAGATAGCAAACAGAGCAAGATGCACCACAGGGACAGGCAAGATGCACAAGCTTCCCAGAGCCTAGAAAGCAGATATCGGCACTGCCTGCCATGGCTCTCTAAGGGCTGCTTATGCTGCTGAATTTAGTTTTTATTTGCGTGATAAGTCCTTAGTTTTTTCATTGATGGTCCTTTAACAGTTTGAATAGTTCTCAATTTTAATAAATTTATTTTATTTTAATTAATTAATAAGCTAATTAAATATTTATTAGCTAAGTTAATTTAGTTTATTTTATTACTTTTTATATTTAATAATCTAAATTCTAAATTTTGACATCAGTTTTTAATAGTCCTTAATTCCAACATGCAAAAGTGTGTAAAAACCCTATATGCTTATAATGCCATGTTACTCTGATAGGAGCCAGTGGCAGCAATCATGTTAAAAATATTATGAAATTTTATAAAATATTGAAGAAATTTTGTAAAGTGTTCATAGAAATCAAAAAGGTAGGTTTGGACTGTGAAATTATTTAAATTATTAATTTTTTAATAAGTTGATAAAACTAATTAAGTCTTCCATCATAGTTAGAGCCCTTATGTATGTATATTTTTTTAAGGAAAAATATTTGGTGCTAATCTGATATTAATATTTCTTTTGCTTTTTGAATTATAAATGAATATTTTACATTTTTTATTATAAACAAATTCAGAAACATATGCTTTGCTGAATCAGAAACCTGTTTTATAGTTCTGGTTCTTATGAGATAATGGAAGCTGATGGTGTTCAGCCTGGAACAAAAATTGTGGTTTATCTAAAATCTGACTGCAGAGAGTTTGCAGATGAAGGAACTATTAAAGGTATTATTAGATTATAGGTTTATGGGAAATTAGATTTTTTACTCTATTTTTTAGTTATGCACATGAATTATTGTTTTGTAGCATGCAAATAATAATTGGATTTGATGACTAAATAAGTGTATTAAAAAGTAATACATCTTACTTTGTTTTTACACTAATTTGATTTAATAAAAATTTAAAATATTTAATTCTCTTTTTATATTTGTCATTTTGATTTAACATTAACCGGGAGAAGTCGATTTCTAAGATTATTATTATTATTGCTTAATTCTAAGAAACATTTCGTTTGTAAGCATAGTAGTCCTATCTTGGAACACTTAAATGTTCGGATTTTATTTCTGCTACCTAAAGCTAATACATCTTTGTTATAACTTCCAAGCTAAGGTAATATTGTGACATTTGAAGCATACTACATAAAACAAACATTCCAACATATTTTGGACCAGCTAAAAAATGAAACATTAAAACTCATTGGTGTGTGAATTAGCATTAACTCAAGTTGGATTAGCATTAACTGAATTTAAACTAGCAACTTTGATTGCATGTTGGAAAGGGATTTGGCCGCAGTGAGTAAAAAGAAAAAATCTCATCATTCCTAATATGACCAAATTTTTTAACATTATTGCAATGACACATAATATTAGTTGAGAAGGATTTGATGATCTGTCATTTGAAGATATTTATAAATTGTTAATTAACAAAGCCCTTGGTGAAGATGAGCTATTAGAGGTTGCCCGAGATGCTTAGTCTTACAGAATGTAATGGTAATGAAGGAAATCATCCAGTTCTAAATGCAGATTTAGTAAAATGTAGATCTAGAACAGCCCAAAATTGGGTAATCATTTTGTCAAATGTGATTGTAATAAGAACTATACTGAGAAGTTTTAATGATACAATAAGTTGTTGACAGCCTCTTACAGAGAATTATATTATGGCCCAACAAAAATCGAACTTTACAACTGAATTCACCTTAAGTTTCATGTGCTTCCCAGAAACTACGATCTTTTACCTTAGTTATGACTGCGAGAAATGTAAAATATTCATGTACTTTTCAAAAATCATATACAATGACATTCCTTCTATTATTTGGGCAAGAAAATATAATATTGCAATGCGTATCATTTGTCATTGTGATTTTTTTATTTCACACGGTGGAAGGGCTGATGTTCTTAAATGTGCGTGTACACAAGGACATCTCTACCTTTTTACTGAAGCGCTTACCTGTCACTGAATGCATCGGAACATGCTGCAGCTGTTTCAGAAAAATATTTCATGACAGTAAAATTACTAAGGAATACATCTATACAATACATCAATTTCATGACAGTAAAATTACTAAGAAATATTCAAGTACAAGGATAAAAATGGCTGCAGTTGTAGAAGAAATTGGTATGAAAAATAAATCTTCAGATATTGATTGCATTAAAACAATTCCATTCTGCCTCTCTATGGATGGAAGCAATAATACCGATGCAAAAATGTATACAATATTGTTTCTTTTTTGTTAATCCAGAGTCTTCAGAAATTGAGTATAGTTTACTTTCTGGCCTCATTTTTGAAGGAGATTCAGCAGTTTTTAATATATAGCACAGCTAATTATTAAAACTTTAAAAAAAAGTACAATTCTTCAGGATAAATGCTTAGCTCTTAGTGTCGACAATGCGCTCGGAATCGTAGGCTTGAAGATTGATGTTGCAGGCATCTTAGCAAAAGAAAATTCATATTTGCAAATTATGAAATGCATGTGTCACCTCTTAAACCGAGCAATGAAAAACGGTCAGCTTCTTTGCCAGTAAGTGTGAATGAACAAATTGTTGATATTTATTATTAACTTGGAAAAATTGCTAAAAGGAAGAAAAAATTTTAACAATTCCAACAGTTGCATAATACTGAAATAAGTAAAAAATCTGAAACATGCTGTTTATCTTTAGAGAAATTTTTATCTAAAATCTTCGACCATTGAAACCCACTCCTTATATTTTTTAAGAAAGAAGTAAATGCCTCTAGAGCTAAGATAAAAAGAATCTGTTGAAAGTTATATAATATCTTAATGGAGATGTAATTATACTTCCACTATTAAAAATAGTGTGGGAAAAATTAATTTCTGCATCTGTGGACAATTTGATTAGCAGTTCTCAAATAAATACTACAAAATATAAGCATAAAGTTCTCCCTAAATAAAATTTAAAAAAATCACTTGACAAGGGACGCATTTTCTAATTATTGTAAGTTTATCTTGTGAAGACCGAATATTTATGTTTTTTGTCTTCGGAATTTAACAGAGCTTTTTGCATTTTTGTACGCTCCATTTTGCCATCATTCAATGTTCTTAACACAATTTTTTAGTTCATGTTTTACAATCAATGATTAATGATCTGCTTAAAGTATTATTTAATGATAGGAAAACTGAGTAGAGTATTTTTCTGTTATTAGAAGGTACAAGTAGTAAAACTTTTTTTTTTTTTTTTTTTTTTTTTTTACATGTAAGTTTTATTGCAGCACTTGCATTTAAGAAATAATAGTTGAACTTTCAGATATTAATTAGTTATTTTTAAAGCTATTTCATTATTAAAAATATATTTTTCTATATCTAGCATTTAAAAATTTTTTTGTTGTTGAGAAAACTCTCCTGATTTTTTTAAAAAATTTCCTGATTTTTGAGTGTCTTAGGTTGGCAAGTATGTAAGTAATTTAATTTCCGAAGAACATGGTAACAGTAAGAAAAATAACAAATGAACAATATTATTTCTTTAAATGAAACTTTTGGTCCAATAAGAATATGTAACAGTATTAACATTACAGTATGTAAGAGTGATTGAGTTGGATTTGTCATGCTCTCCAGCTGTATTGGCTTCTTATCGAGCTGGTTATGGAGGGAGCGTGCTCACATGCATGAGTCTTGAGTGCAGTTCCCAAGAGGGACATCAGAGGAACAAAGGAGAAGGAGGTAAACAAAAGACCGATATTTCAAAAGGTCGAACACATCACCAGTAGATAAGGCTGCTATGAGCTGGAATGTAGTAGCTTAATGTAGAATATGCAAAAAATATGTTTGAAACAATAATTGCAAAGGAAAATAAAATGGATGAAATGCAATACAAAAGTGCAAATGCAAACTGAATGCACTGAAAATAAAAATTATCAAATCAATACATTTTATCAATTAACCAGCCCTCAGAGAGAAAACTATGTACAATAGGGGAAGTGGAAAGCTATATGAATATTTTTTTAATTTTTAGAAACGAGCACTACAAAAAGCTAGGGGGAAAATATGCAAGGAAATATTGTTTGACTTTTGATAGAGAAATATCCATAATATAGTACAATTCTGATAACATATGCTAATTTTTTTGGATGTAAACAAACAAAATTTCAGTTTTTCAGGAAACTTGGATCTGTTGCACATTTTAGTCTTGGATCCTGCCATTTTCCTAAGAATAACATCTTGTAGTGAAGTGATTGTGAATATTACTTTGTAGGGGCATTGAATACTTGCTGTTATAACAAACACATTGATGAAGAGATTCCATTTCCATTATTTTTTAATATCATTAAAAAACAGCATGTTGGTGCATTTTCAGACTAATTGTTTTCTTCTCCTCCCCTCTCCTCAAAAAAGTACTGATTATATGCATACACACACAAAAAAAAAAAAGACTAATCACAACACATGTAGTGCAAACCACAGTTCTGTTTTTTTTTTTTTTTTTTTAAATGAACTTTAGTTCTTGTAGATTTTTGGTTTTCTTTATATTTAACTGATATTTGTCTTTTTTTCAGATGTCATACAGAAATACAGCAATTTTGTGAATAATCCTATTTTTGTTAATGGGAAGAGAGCAAATAATTTGCAGGTAAATTTCTTTGCTATACTTTTTACTGTAATTAATTTATACGTGATTGTATCTAGGATATGTTAGGTATTCTAGTATTGATAGATCAATTTTATACAATACTGCCAGTGCTAAAGTAACAGCTAAGCATAGTCCTGGACAAAATTATTATTTTTTGCTCAATATCCAATATCCAGTTGTTTCTTCCTCACATTTCTGCACAAACAGTTTACAAGAACCATTTGCATAATGATCCCTGTTCATTTTGCACTTCTCTCTCCCCCTTTTGAAATCATAGACCTGTTTTTTCGTAATATCTAGTAATTACTGTTGCAAATATTTGAGGTATCTTCTTTTCACCTAAAATTTATAAATAAAAACATAACAATAAAAAGATTACCATTCATTCTTTAGATTCTGAATTAACAAATTTGAGCTTTGCTATACATTTGCAAAATGCAGTGTTACTCTTGCAATTTAAAACTGAAATAGATTTTTTAACAATAAGAAATATTTTGGAACTTTGTCATTGAAAGCACATGCCTAGAATAGTTTTTAAGGAAATCAAAACCTGTATTCATCTTTTTTTCAAACACCTTGTACAACAAGACAGAAAGAAAACATTAGGGCTTTTTGCAACCCATGAGAAATTGTCTTGTGACCGACTTATTTGGAACTTATTGGATTGATGCAAAACATCTAAACAAAAGGTTAAAATAAAGATGAAGACAGTAAGAAAGTTTAGATTTGGTGATTTTGGCATGCTGTCGATAATGTTTTTCTCAGATCTAGAATAGATGATGGATTCAGGTACTTAATAACAGTAGCTGTGATGAACTATCATCGTACCAAAAATTTATTATAAATATGGCATAATCTATCACATGGCATGAGGCAACATTTTTTATTTTGACAGGATGTTACTTTTTAGAGGTGTAATTTCTTTGCATAGTGAAAACTATATAACTTGTGTAAAAAGTATTATGTTGCAATTAACTGTTTTTAGTAGATTAGAAAATTTTTTAATTTATCGTTACTGAATAGTCTTAATCCTATTTTAATTCTCAAATTTGTTATCCTTAATCCTATTTTAATTCTCTAAAAAAACTTTTTGCTGAATTTGGCTTCCAGTTTGGTAATGTTTTGTCCTTCTTTAAATTATATCTAGCATGCACGTTTTCCTGTTAAATTTTCTTTTAGGCAATATGGCTGATGGATCCAAAAGAAGTAACTCCTGAACTTCATAATCAGTTTTTTCGTTTCATAGCTAGTTCTTATGATATACCACGATACTGTTTACATTACAAGACAGATTCACCCTTAAATCTGAGGTGCTTGCTTTACATACCAGAAGGAAAGCCTGGTCTATTTGAAATGAGTCGAGAATTAGAAGACGGTGTTGCTTTGTATAGTCAGAGGGTCTTAATAAAGAGCAAGGCTGATATTCTACCCAAATGGTTGCGATTTATTCGAGGTGAGTTACTGAATTTTTTTTAAATATATGCATTCTTAATTAAAGCAGAACTATTTCTTGTATTTTATTTTTTAACTCAGTAATATGGAAATTTAATACTGCGCTTGAAGGAGCTTTTGATTCATACTATAATTCTAAATTGCATTCTTATCATCCTGAAAAGGAAAATACATGTAATTTAGGATATTTCAGGCCAAATAGCATTTCAGTGTTTCGAGTATAACCTGTATCTACAAAATTAAGTAAATTAAATATGATCTGTATTGTTATATGTTGTCAAGTTTATTTCCAAAACATTAAAATGAGATTTCCATGTCTTTTCATCATGTCAAAACTTTGAGTGATTGAAGAAGATGCACAAACTTGATTTGACTATTTTTAACACATCTTAAGTGAGTGTTTTCTCACCAAACTCTCACCATATAGGAGCCGATCTTTTTTGCAATTAGTATGCAAAATTACGTCTGCTTCTTAGCGAAACTAGTGTCCGGTGAAAGGTTACAAAAATAAAAATCCTTTCTCAAAAATTTTATAAATCTTTAAAGTGTAATCTTTCAAAGTACTTTCTTTTGTGCAAAGGAATATTGCAAAATTTACACATGTGTTGAGTTACACTGTATATTATCTTTACGGAGCATCTACACCATTGTTGCAAAAGTCCCCTCCCCATCTTGTTTCCATAATGTGTTCTAATGTATGTTTGTTTTTTTATGTCCATAGAAAGTCTATCCAGAGGATCATGATTTTCTGCTTTTTTCTAATGCCGAATATTGAAAATATATAGCATTAATAGTGTGTATAGAGTTGATGGACGTCTGCAGGAGACAGGTATACTGCGGGGAAAAAAAAGGGGGGATAGTTTTGTATCTCCTGTTCTACTGGTCCGATTGACGAAATTCAAATTGCATTTTTCACGTCTTGAAAGCGCAACTTAGGATGTGTATTAGATTTATATATAGCATTGTTTTAATATGGGTATTTCGACAGAAAATCAGACTTTTTCCAAAATGAAGTGCCAATTTTTTTCCATATTTCGAGTCTAGACTCAAATTATACCAAACTGTCAAGTTTTGTAAACATCGCACAAGTCGTTTTTAAAAAATTAGCTCTCAAAATTTTAGCTCCTCAATGTTAATTGAGTTTGATATATGTTTGTTAATCTCTCTTTTTTTTTTTATTGAACTTATTTGATGTTTTCACATTTCCAAAATTTAGGTTCATTCCAAGTAAAATTTGCCCTTTTATGATTTATTGTTAAAATTTGTATTTTTAAATAATTTTAATAAATTTTTCAAAAAAATTTTGAATTATAACCTAAAAAATTTTTAACATTATCTTAAAGTAGATGTATTTCTAGGTACACTTGCAAAAAATTACGAGTTTTTTATTCAAAATTTTCTGAGATAAGATATACATGAATTTATATATTGGCACGTTTTGAAATTTGGCATATTTTTTTAAGCGATAATAATGCCAAATGTGGTTTACACGCTTTGTTAAAATTAGTTGAAAGTATGAACGCTGACATTTTTTCACTCGTCTGCAATGAAAAAAAGGGGGAAAAAAAAAAGGTTGCTATAAATTAAGTTCGCCAAATGAATTATTCTTGGTGCAAACTGAAAAAAATACGGCAAGGTAAATTTTTGAATTTCTCCATAAATTTCACACCAAATTTTACAAAATTTAATATTTAGACATAATTTGAGTTGTAGAATCGAAGTATGGAAAAAATGTGCCTTGTCATTTCAGAAATAATCTGATTTTGTGTCATATTACCTGTATTAGAACAATGCTATATATATATATCTAATATAATTTCACTAAAAATATAATTACTTGGTTGCATACTTGTAAGCACAATTACTTAAAATTACTTATAAAATTTGTAAAACAGCATTTTACAGGGCACAATATTATCAAAGACCTTATTACTGACTTTTGCAATTATAAGTTCTCTACAAATAACAAATACAATAAATATTACTGCAAATCAATTTTCTTCATCCTAACTATGATCATATTCAGTTTAGCAAAATTTTCAGAAAAAGTCAACAACTTTTTCCAACTGCTAAAGTACAGATCTCACCAGCTTTCAAGTGTCAATACCTCTTAGTAAATTGCTAATTAACCACCATGAATTAGCTTCTGCAGCCCATTGATACTGCAAAGAGCTTCAGCACAAAGATTTCATAGATAAATTTCATCAACATATTATTACAGGCAATTTAGCAATAGTTCAAAACCAACATTTAAGAATTTTAATGGCTAAAGGTACCAAATTTAGACCAGTACTAAAAATTAACAAACCTCACAGTTTTAAAAGTTTCGTAAAAAATATAGACAAATTTATAGTTAAAACTAGTTTCAAATTAAATATTCCAAATTCTACCTTTATGGCTTGGAAACATGCAGTATTAGAAGAATTCAAGCAAAGAATTCGAAAAATTGAATTTAATAGCAATTTACAGTGGAATATTCTCATTCCTCTTTTATAGGATTTAAAACAAAAGTTCATAATCACCAAAATTGACAAAGCCAATAATAATTTTAGCATAATATGAAAATTTTTTTATGTCTCATTAATTAATACTGAACTAAATAATGCCATTACTTACAAACTCACCAATATACAAGAAAATGTTATTGCAAAAAAAACTAAAAGCATTTCATAAGAAACTGCAAATTTCACAACCATCTAGCTACAATAAATTAGCAAATCTATATGCTCTCCCAAAATTTCATAAATCACCACTCAAATTTAGATTTATTGCTAATGGTACAAATAATTATAAAAAGAATATAGATTACATATTTGCAATTATACTTAAAAAAATCTGTAATTTAATCCAACAACTCATTAACAAACAACACAATTATAGTTGGATTATTTATGATAATGCTCCAGTTCTCAGCAGTTTTAAAAGTTTAACAATCAAGAACATTAACTGCTATGACTTTGAAAACCTTTATACTTCTCTACCATTAGAAGAAATTTTTAGTAGTTTAATGCAACTCCCACAACTTTTTCCTGACATACTTAACATCCTTAGTATTGAAAGATGGAATAATTATCTGAAATGTGCATTATTTAATAACTACATTAAATTCAATAATAAGAACTTTCAGCAAGTTAGAGGAATTCCTATGGCAGCAAACAGTTCTACACAAATTTGTAACCTATTTCTTTTTACTTTTGAATATAAATTCCAACTAAGTTTAAATAAAAATGAATTAAAGCTATTTGCTCATACTTTTAGACACATAGATGATATTATAACTTTCAATAATAATTCTACTTTTGAGCAATTCAAAATTTGCCCAAATAGTTTAACACTTAATAAAACGAATACGAATCAAGATACTATTGAATACCTAAACCTGCAAATTATTAAACACAGCAAAATTAAATTATATGATAAAAGAAGGAATTTCCATTTTCATACTATTAAACTAATTAATTGGAACTCTAATATCTCTAGAAAAGTAATAGAAAACACGTTTCATAGCCAAATAATCAGAATAAAAAATATATGTACTGAAATAGACGATTTAAAGGAAGAAATAATAAAGCTAATTAATGTTTAAGTTGATAACCAAGTACCACCAAAATTTATTAATTTATATATTAAAAAGACAGGCATTAACTTTATAATTTTTTGGCTCTTTTTGATATGATAACATTACCTTAAACGTTAGCTGGAGGGTAATGAAGGATAAAGAAGAGTAAAGAAATTATTTGTAAATTTTTATTGTAAATAAATTGGTAAATATGTATATTTAATCAATACTGGATTCTTTCCTTTTACTAATAAAGGGCCAACTCTTTTCAAAAGTTTCAATTATAGCCCGGATTGAGTGAAGATTTTAATCTTCTTCTTCTAATTTTCCATACTTTAGCCAGTATTTAGTTAAGTTTTGATATACCAGTTAAAATCAAGTTCATTAAACTTTCAATTTTTTCTTTCTTTAAATTTAACTTCTTTAAGGAATTTTTGGGAAATTACTGGGAATTTTTTTAGAGGTTTTTTAAGGACTTCGTTTCACAAAATTTTGGGAAATTTTTTGACATTTTAAATTTTGCTTTAAAACTTAAATTTTAAAACATTTCATTTTTACTTAATTACTTTAATTATTTGCCTTGCAATATTTACACAATTTTTCAACAGAACACACGTTTCACATTACAAACAGTTTACATTTATTAATTCACAATACCACTTAACTCTATTTTACTTCAAGCAAACTTACCTCTCTTGATTGGCTTAACTCCCTCGATAATTTACCGTTAAAATTAAAATTTGAATTACATACCTTTAGGATTTTTAATTTTTAATTTAATAATTTCTAGATTTATTTTTTATATATTTTAATATTAATGTTTGCAAAAAATTTTTAATATAACATTTTTAACATAAATTTTTAAGATAGCAGCTTGGCACTCAACTTTACCTACATAAGCGCCATCTATATAATTAATTTGAAGAACACACTTACTTCTCTTTAAAAACACTTTTACAAACCCCAACACTCATTTAGTAGGTAAGTTAGAATTAAAACTTGCTATTTACTTGCTTTAAGTATTTTTTAAAATTTTTTATGTAGTATTTAAGTATTTTCTAGATATGAAATTATATTTTTAAGTATATATTTGTTTTTTAAAAATTGTGAATTAGTTCTTTATCTTTCTTATTGGTTTATATGGATTATATCTAGTTCTTTTTTAGTTTCTTTTTATTGATATGCATATTCGTGTCGGGGAGGTTTCTGTAGACAAGGGTTTCTAAAATACATTAGTTTCTAGATTATTTTTTATAAGAAATTAATTTTTTTAAAAAAAGTTTAATTTAATACTTTACTTTACTTGCTTGTTTCTCAAAAGACTTCATTAGTATTTTCCTTTTAAAACTTTAATTCTTAAATGCTAATTTCTAAGGGTACCACTTTGTTGGTATTTCTTTTTGGACATTCTTCACTTTTTACTTTTGGTTTTGACTTTTACCCTTGCCTGCATGAATGACGAAACACGAATTGAATGATTGGAGAGTTAGGTTTGGAGGCAACTTCCCCTTGATAAGTCTGTCTCCTGCCTTCTCAACAGTCATTCACTTATGCATTTTTAAAAAATTGTTTGGATTAATTTTAACTTGCTAAATAGTGAATTTATTTTCATGGATTTTTTTGCACTTGATTTGCTTATGCTTCTAAATTTAAATGATATTGTAGGTTAGTTCGAGAATTAAATCTTTTATATGTTTACACTTTTTGGTTGATCTTTACATTATGGTAACTTGGCGATTTTTTGGTGAAAATTTGGAGACCAACTCTCCTACAGCAACCCTCTATTTTTTTTTCCCACCGCCATTTTGTCTTCACGAAGTAAAGACATGTTTCTTTTCTTTTTATCTACTGAACACTTCTTCCAAAAATCTACTAGCCGAATTACACTTATGCTAGAAATTTTATCTAACAAAACTGCTTAATCATGACAAATATTCACTGCAAAATTGGGAAAAAGTGCACAATACCATACTCCTTACGCGTTTTTCAAAATAACACATACACATAAACCATGTACACGTCGACTTATTTTTACTTAAAAAAAATCCCAGAATTACACAAAAATGGCATTGCGCACACTCTTCACTATATCCATGTACACTGCTTTTTTCTCATAAATTAGAAAAATTTCACGAAAATACATGACAATTTTCTGAATCTTTAAACCCGGTAAAAAGAACATATATGAAATTACCTGATCGCGAAAAAGTATATACCCTTTCCAAATATGAACATTTCCACATATAAAATAAATAAAATATCCAAAAACTTTTACCTCTAAATCATCTATTATATTATAAACATCACCAACGAATTCATACTGCAAGCATTACAAATACTTAGTGTCAAATATTTAAATTATTTCCATGCACGTTTACTTCAACTAAAACGTATACCAAATTCCTACAAACATAAAATTCACAAAATAACTATCATTTAATTAAAATATCACTAAACCATGTACACGTCGACTTATTTTTACTTTAAAAAAAAATCCCAGAATTGCAAAAAAATGGCATTGCGCACACTCTTCACCATATCCATGTACACTGATTTTTTCTCATAAATTAGAAAAATTTCACGAAAATACATGACAATTTTCTGAATCTTTAAACCCGGTAAAAAGAACATATATGAAATTACCTGATCGCGAAAAATTATATACCCTTTCCAAATATGAACATTTCCATATATAAAATAAATAAAATATCCAAAAACTTTTACCTCTAAATCATCTATTATATTATAAATGTCACCAACGAATTCATACCGCAAACATTACAAATACTTAGTGTGAAATATTTAAATTATTTCCATGCACGTTTACTTCAACTAAAACGTATACCAAATTCCTACAAACATAAAATTCACAAAATAACTATCATTTAATTAAAATATAATTAAATTCAAAAACACTACTTAAAATATAAATAAGCACATATATTAAATTAATAAAAATTAGCTTACAATCCTGATTACTTTAAACTAAATCATTGCTAATAACAATTTTCCCAATAATATCAAATTACTTTACTTCCACCTTACATTTAGAACAATGCAGAAATAATATCCTCAAATAATTAAAAATACTAACTTACCTAATCTTCTTCAGAATCTTGATTACGTGTCCGGTAAACTTTTCTTATATTTCTGTTTCAGGATCTTTAAAATCATACTTATAGTTCACAGCAAGGTACCAGGTAAAATAAATAACTTAATAAAACATCTTTACTTCTATCTCGCACAACCTTAAAGAAGCACTTATTACTACCCCTTTCAGTCCCACTAAATACCCATTTCGAATTCACTTTAGTTAGGGCCTTGGGATCCAAAAATTAACGAACACTGTTTCACACAACACAGAATAAAGCCAAATACAAAATTTCCAGATTTTTTCCCGATTTCCCCCCTTTTCCGGTTAAAGAACCGTAATTCGTCCATTAATATCACATTACATATCTCATGATCTCTCATTTCCCTCACACAAAATAATGCATAATCGGAACTGAATACTGCTCACATTATTACCAAAGTCCCAGGTAGTAACCTTTATCGCCTCCAAAATGTCGTCAAACTACCAGTTACCATATTCTAAAGATCAGCCCACTTTTTTTTGGCTTTAAATTTGCTTTTTTAAATTTTATACGTGTTTGTTAAAATTTAAATTTAATTTGTTTAAATATATATATCTAATATTTATCCCAAGTCACACTCTTGAGACATGAAAAACACAATTTGAATTTTGCCAATTGGACCAGTAAAACAAGAAATATAGAACTGCCCCCCCTTTTTTTTTGCAGCGTACATTGCCCTATTAGCAAAAAGAAACCTGTCACATCACAGCTCAGCTGGTGGCAAATGAGTTTCTTGCTGCTACAGGACAGCAGATCATCCAAAAAACTGTAGCCATTTGGGAAACTGATCACTATATGCACATACAGAGTTGCCAACTCTCCCGATTTTCGACCACTCTCCCGCCAACCCGATTTACAATATATTTCTCCCGACTTTTTCTTATTCCTAAAATTTCTCACGATTGTTATGCAACTTGGCTTAATACTTTGTTATATGAATAAAAAAAATAATGCTTTTGGACGTCTGAAAGCAATTGAATTTTCTTTACATTATATCTAAAACAAAACCTTGCAAATCAGATAGCTTCTGCTTTGTGAGTGAGAGCATTATATGCATCCAGAAATGTCATTCTCCAGTTCTCCAATGGGCTTTGAGCTCCACTGTGTGTCAGCTGGCATATATTAGCCAATGAGAACAAAGCAAGTTGTTATTTGGACATTCTTTAGTTATTTCGTTCATTTTGTTCTGAGTTGTGGGAGTACACATGCCTTAGGGAAATAGTTTTAGAAATTATCATCTTTTGTTACGTCTGCGAGAAAGGTGAAATACTCGTGTACATTCCAAAAATCATACACAGTTGACTTTCCTTCCATTATTTCCTCAAGGAAATGTAATAAATTTGCGATGTGTACCGCCTGTTGTTGCGATTTTTCAATTTCGCATGGTGGAAGGGTGGATGTTCTCAAAAATGTGCGTACACAAAAACACAAGGATAACATGAGTTGTTTTTAAAAAAACGAAAAATTAAATTTTTCTTCGGAAACAAAGGACCAAAAAGTTATTAATGCAGAATGTCTGTTCTCTGCCTTTTTACTGGAGCACAACCTGCCACTGAATGCATCGAATCACGCTGCAGCTTTATTTAGAAAAATGTTTCCCGATAGTGAAATCGCTAAGAAATACTCAAGGTGCAAGAATCAAAACAGGTGCAATTGTTAAAGAAATGGGTTTGAAAAATAAATCTTCAGTTATTGATTGCATTAAAACAGCTCCGTTCTGTCTCTCTACGGATGGAAGCAATAATACCGATTCAGAAGTGTATCCAATTGTTTCGTTTTTTGATCCAAAGTCTTCAGAAATTGAGTGTAGTTTACTTTATGTTCCCACTTTAGAAGGACATTTGACAGGCTTTAATATAGCACAGCTAATTATTAAAACTTTAAAAGAAAATGCAGTCCCTGTGGATAATTGCTTAGCACTTGGGGCCGATGATGCACCAGTAATGATAGGCTTGAAGACTGGTGTTGCAGGTATCTTAAGAAAGGAAAATTCAGATTTTCAAATTATGAGGTGCACCTGTCACCTCTTAAATTTAGCAGCTGAAAAGGGGGCAGCTTCTTTAGCAATGTGGATGAACATATTGTTGATATTTATTATTATCTTGAAAGGAGTTCTAAAAGGAAGGAAAAATTGGAACAGTTCCACAGCTGCATAACAGCAGTTTACAATTAGAAAACTTGTATGAAGTTATAAAATCAGCTAGGATTGACACCCAGTGGAGTTTAATTGGGAAACTGAAAGGTGCTGATGGAATTTTAAAATATAGTGAACTGTCTAGAATTGTGTTGGCCATCTTGACAGTTCCCCATAGTAATGCAGAGTGTGAGAGGATTCTCAGTGTTGTTGCAAAAATGAGGACTAAATTTAGATCTAATATTAGTGATGACACATTAGGAAAACTTATATTAGCGAAAGCAGGCCTACGTGGCAATTGCTGTGAACAAAATTATGAAGTTTCTTTCTTAAAGAAAGCAAAATCTGCCACTGTTTATAACATTTGTATGAAAACTGATTAAAGAGTCTTTTTTTTTCCTTAAACGATGCAAGTAATAAAAATGTTTTTTTATGTGTAAGGTATTTTTGTGTTGCTTGCATTTAAGAATTAATTACTATTTAAAGTTAATTCATTATTAAAAATTATATTTTTATCATTTAAAAAGTCTTTTTAACATTGTGAAAAATCTCCTGATTTCTTAAAAAAATCTCCTGATTTTTGAGTGTCATAGGTTGGCAAGTATGCCCATAGATCTATTATATGTGTCCCATTGTTTAAACAGCACCATACTGCCCTCTGCAGTGGTATCATCAGCATTGCAATTGGACTGAGCTTACATAATGTTCTCAGATAAGAATAGCTTCAGTTTATCATCAGAGACCAATATCTGAAATGCAATGTATTATGGTATGAATGGCATGGTCAATTGACTGCATGCCTCTACATTGCTTGCAACTGGGGCTATGACCAACCAGCGGTGCATTGATGTAGTTTTACTGCCTTATGTTTCACTTTTCCATGATGCTTTTGGTGATAAATCTGATACTACTGTAGCATACACACTACATTATGTGGAATGTTTTCTATATTTATTCGTGAATGGCTTAAAATCTCTTCCAAGACTGGTGGATTGACTACCAATCTTCTTCAGAATCATCTGAATCCAGGCTTTAATCAGAACTGCTTGAAATTCTTTTTCGGAAAGAAAAGTTCTAGGATGTCATATAATTTTGTCGTCACTGGAGTAATCATTGGTAAGTTTGTTCTCACAAGGATAATTCGACAAACTATCTCTACAAAATTCTTTATCATCACATTCTGCTTTGAAAAAAATCACTAATTATTAATTGTAAAAATTCCATCAATATAAATAATCTACTGATAATTCGTGGAAAATGAGTTGTGTCGTCTCTTGCTCTTCAATAACAGCTTACACAAAGCGAGTTTAGTTGTTTCTCACACTTAATAACAATATGCACAAACTGAGTTTAGTTTTTTTTCCTGCATAAGATATTAATGAAGAAAGAAATTGTAGGCAAAGTGTGCATATTGTTTAAGAAACAATTTGTTAATTTAACACATTGCTTGTTTATTGTAATGAAGTTCATATGTGATTTTTTATCTTGTTCTTCAAAATATTCAATGCATTTTTCTTTGAGTTCTTAATTTCTAGAGCAGTCTGTCTTCGAGCACTAAATGTAGTCATTCATCACTTTAAAATTCTAGTATTGCTAATATTCTTTTCATTCAGTGACATTTTTGAAATATTTTTACTTGCATTTCAGTAATGTAATCAAAGTGTTCAGGAACTGTAAAAAGATAAGAGTGCAGAAAATGAGTGTAGAGGCTTTTATTATAACTTAATTGTACTCATTAGTGCAAATGCATATGTGCATACATGTGTGCCACACCCATCCACGGATATATAGATGTGTGTATATAAGTGAGTAAATACAAAGTAAAAGACAGTTTAAAACCTAATCCAGTTGCACACTGATAGCAACAGCAAATGGTGGTAGTATTGCAAAATATTTAACAAAAGAAAAAAAAAAAAAAAAAATACACGTTTAAAATTCATCCCATGTTCAATTCAGAATAAAGCAAATGCAAAAACCAAAAAACAAATGCACAGTGGCAAACTGCAAGAAATATCTCTCATATATATAAAAAAATAATAATTAGATTTGAAAGTTTTTTGCTAGTTTAGGCTTTATGTTGTTACTTTTTTTAACCTGGCCTGTATTTTTTCAAAATTTGCATATAGTTTTGTTATTTCCAATTTTGGATAATATTTTTTTTTTCTTTGAAGTATTGGATTATTATTTTTGCATGTTTTGTTTTGGGGCTCAATCTGCTCAAAATATTTTTTTGAATTTGTCTATTATTTTGCAATTTTTTAAAATTTGTTTATGTTTAGTCCAAAGGGGCTTTGTTTTTGTTTTGCGATTTTGCATTGAATCACTATAAATGTCCGTTTCACTTTTCAAACTGTTGCCACCAAATGTTAGAGTCCTGTATTATATTTGAAGAAATTAAATAATGAAAAATCTGCATAAATGCATATATATTTCTCGCATTGTGATAAAACAACAGTACATAGAGCCATCAAATTTTGAATGACGTAATCCTATTGCAAATATGGGCACGTGGAAGCCAAAATTTGAAAGCGAGCAATGGCAACAATCTATGGAGGGGGGGGGGACCTTTTTATCTCCAGCACATGGAACTGTGTATAGGAAATTCTAAAGATATACTCATTTTAAAATTATTTTGCAACATTGCTATTGAACTGAAATTTATGGTTTAAGTGCGAAGAAAGTTGGAAGATTAAGTTAGAAGAAGATTTATCGTTAAGTGAGAGTCAGATTTTTTTTTTTTTTTTTTTTTTTTTTTTTTTTGCTATAATTTTACATTTTTTACACTTCTTACTGTAGCCTGTAGGTAGAACTATAAAGTCTAGGAATGGAGAATATAAACATATTACAAAAAGAAGCAGGTCTGCCATACATGTGATTTTTTTCCTGCATGTCGCTTTCAAACACCAATTGATTTACGTTAATTTATTTGTATTAGCAATGGCCAGGCTCACACTTTAGGCCATTGAGCGATTATATGTGAGAGCAGGACCAGAACATTTTGCTGCTTGGTGCAATCTCTGCAGGTCCTAAATTCAGCTGCTGGGTAACTCTCTAAATTCTAAAAATTTTGCCACACCTAAATTACATCACCCAGTGTCTCTCTTAAATTCTAAAACTTCTGCTATCTGTAATTTTTGCTGCTTGATGCTCCTCTAAATTATAACTTTTGTCACCTTATGTGCCTGCATTTGTTAAATCTGCTCTGGCACTGACCCCATAGTAGTTTAGCAATTTTCTGCCTGACTTAAACAATAAAGTGAATCCTCGATGTTGCTGTGTCTACATGTCATTTTACTAGATTTAAACTGATGATCTAAAATCTGGAAATTTCTGAAATCCAGAAATGCTGAAGTCCTGAGATTTTGGACCTCAGACTTTGTACTAGAAAATGATTACAGGTGAAATATGATTGGCTATTAGATCAAATCTCATGAGGCATAACAGTGCTACTTTCTTCTACAAAGTATATATGTAAGTTTTCTTTTATATACTCTATTTTTTAGTAATTAATAATTTTTTTTCTCAATATTTAGGTGTTGTTGACAGTGAAGATATTCCTCTCAATCTAAGTAGAGAACTTCTGCAAGATAGCGCTTTGATCAGGTTTGAAATTTTCTAAGAGCAAAATATCAGAATTAATTTTTTTTGTCAATGAATAATTAACAATTTTTTTTGTAAAACATTTTAAAAATATTAACTTATTTCTTTTCTTCTTTCTTTGCAGAAAAATTTCAACTATGATTACGAATAAACTGTTGCGCTTTCTTCTTGAACAAATGAAGAAAGAACCTGAAAAATATAAAAAATTTCATGATGATTACAGTATTTTTTTAAAAGAAGGCATTTTATCTATTGCTGATCAAGTACAGAAAGTATGTCTTATTTTTAATAATATATAATTTTAAATTCAATTGCTTTTTTCTCTTGTTAACTATCTAGTTAGAATTATTAAAACGTAAAAGAAAATTTGTGCATGCAATATGTTATTAATCAGTTTAATTGCATACTGTTGTTCCTAATTATTATTTGAATAAAAACGGAAAATTGAGCTTTCTTCCATTCCTTAAGAAGAGTATTTAAAATATTTGTTATATCGTACCAATTCTGCTTTTCATTCTGATGATTATTAAAATTTCTCTGCTTTTCCATAAGATTTGTGTTTTATTTGTATTTTTTGTGTATTGAAAAAAAAAGATAAGTTTTTCCATAAATTCTTGATGTCTTTATTGAAAAATAGGATTAAACTAAATTTCCCACCTTTGACCATAATACCATAGTAATATCATAGTTTTTTTAAATGACAGATTGTGAATAGAACTCTAGACAGGGTGAATGACTAAAAGTATCTGGTATCTGGGAAATTTCGCATTGAAAACTAGCCATACTGCAGTAGGAGGAATAAATAAATATAACGATATAGGGTACTTATTGTTATCTTGTTGATCATGAAAGTTGGTGTAGATCGTGCCAAAGTTGTACCAATCATTCCTGCAGAATTCGAAAGGAAGTGATGTGTATTTATTTAATAAACAATCAATTATCAACCCGCTTTATTTTGCATTTTGTAAAAGGGCTTTCATATATTTTTACTATTTTGTAAAGCCCTCCAATTTTACTGGAAGTTCTGTTTAGAATGCTATGTGTACAAACTTTCCACAGATAATTGTTCTTATCTTATTGGCCATTTTTAGCTGACTACATTGTGCCCATTAATATGTAGTTTTTTTACTGATAGAATTCTAAAACTCTGAAAATTATCTACTGTTTACTGTTCAATCAGTAGCATGTTCCAAATTTTAATAATTTTTTTTAATGCAAGAAAAATTATTGCAGCATTTTTATTTATGAAAGCAAAAGGTTGTTTATCAAGAATCAATCAGGTCACCCCCCCCCCCCCAATGTTACATCAGATGTTATGAGTGTATTGTTACTCATGCTTATCCATAATTGGTTCTAAATTTGAGCAGCTTGGCAACAGTTTCAAAGCCAGTGGGATAATACATAAAAACCTGAAGGATAATTTCTCAGGAAATTTAAGTTAATTACAGAGCTTGTAATTTTTCATAAATTTTGTGATGTGTGGAAGACTTACCATATTAAAATTTAAAATGGAATATTTCTCATTGTGCATTAGCCATTGGTACATTTTGCATTATGCTTTAGTACATTAAGTATATTTTAATTTTCATATCTAATTTGGGTGTTTGTGTTATTAATTTAAGTTTTTATTTAGGAGGATATAGCTAAGTTATTACTTTTTGAATCCTCTTTGGAACCACCGGAGAAGAAAATTAGCTTAGCTGAATATGCTAGTAGAATGAAAGAAGGTCAGAAAGATATCTACTTCTTAGCTGCACCTAGGTACATGGAGTTTCAATTTTGTAACATTATTTTTTATTTATTTATTTGATAAAAACTGATGTTAGAATTTTAGTGTGTTCAAATTTATTTTTAGGTTATTATTTTACATTTTAGGCATGGCCCCTTAAATTGCAAGTTAAGTAGTTCTGTAGAGTTTCCCACTTATATCTTGTTAATGTCAAGGAATCTAGTGAACTGCGAAGCAAATAATTCCTTAAGTCCTAGAACAGAAATGTAAACTCAGGGTTAATTACCCTTTATTTACTCCAAATTAAAGATTAACAATCGGCCCCTTTCTCAGAGCGTACAGCAAAGCCTCCACTTTGGCTTAAAATGTAAGAAATAAGAACTAACTAATGACTAATTTAAGAGATTTAGCTGAAGCTAACACAATTCTAAACTAGTTGGCCCATAATATTGAATTAGCGAACTATCAGATGGCATGTAATATGGCCGAGCACAATAGCAGCTTAGAGATGTAGCCCGAAGACAAACGCACGCTACTCAGGAATCCTAATTCTCTCTGGCTAAGTCAGTTGAACTTGACTTCAATTGACTACTATTTTCCTTCTCATTTGCATTTAACGTGATTCTAAAAACTCATTCTGGTAGGGAGTTGTAAGCTGAAACTAGGAAGGATAGAAAAGGAGCATGAACTTAACTGCTATAATACCTTACAGTTCACCCTGCAAGTCTGTGAAGATTATTTTTACACCCTGCAAGTCTTTGATTTTTTTTTTTTTTTTTTTTTTTTTTGTAATATGCTCTGCAAATCTGTGAAGATTATTTTTATGCCTTTTAGAATAAATACAATAATGTAAAATTCAAATTTAGTTTTGTGATGTAGACTATTTTTTTTATTCTGGAGGTGTAGTTCAAGTAGATTAATTCTAATATTCTATATACTTACAAATTATTTTAAATCATTAGTATCAACTCAAGTGAAATACTATTTAAAAAAATATATTAAATAATAATGGTGTTTTCCTGCTGATGGGGCACTTGTTGCCAAATATGATGGTTTGTTAATATGGCATCCTGAATAGCTGTGCAATGCTTAATATGCACAATGCCAAGGCTGTTTAATTTGTACAGTTCTCTAATTTTTCTAAAGTAAAAACAGAGCACTGTGCACATGGAGAGAAAAACAGTTTTTTAAGCGAAAACTTGTCACTGTATACCTGAGAAAACAAATGTTTTTTCTATGTGTACATGGATCTGTTTTTATGTAAAAAACAAAATTGCACAAATTTAGCAAAATGTACAGCTTTGATATTAGGTGCAATAAACATTGCATCTATTATATAATAGTTTACTGTTATTGCAAGTTCATTTGCTTCACGAAACTGTGTGTTATTAGGATGGCTACCATCTAGTTACATCATCATCTAGATTGTACACCAGAAATTATGTTTCACACTAAGTGGCTTCGTATTAACAGAAAAGTACTTTAATAATAAATATTTATTGATATTAAAAGCATTAAGTACTTGCATATTTAGATCTTTAATTAATGTCTTGGAGGGGTGTTATTGTTTGTATTTTGTTGGTTTTTATACCCTATAAAGATCAGAAGAATTTGCCAGTCGATGAGGCCTAATGTCTTTAATTATGTTCAATGTTATAAAAGTGCAGGATTATCAGATATAATAAATTATTAAAAAATATAACTGGTACTTTCTGATTATCTACCTCCCCATGACCAATTGCCAACTCTTTAGTAATTTTGTGAATTAACAAAAAACCTTTTTTTTTTATCCTATGACTCATAGCTATTGTTAATTTCATAAATAATAATAATAAAAATTTTTATAAGGAACAAAGGAATTATAAGAAGAAAATCTTAATCTTTGGTATTACCTTTTTACAGCTAGTCATTATTGTTCAGTGAAATAATGGTTAAATCTAAAACATGTAAATCCATATGTACTCAAAAATGTGAATGTGTGACATTTATCGGTTGTGTATTTGAAAATTTTCCAAAAACTCTGGGAATTCGCCAAATGTTAAAACCAGAGTTGCGAATAATCAGAAAGTACCCTTAAGGCCCGTTTCCACTACTGCGTATGCGTTGCGGTGCGTATGCGTTTCTCCAATCAGCGAGCGAATTCACTTTGATTGACATCTGCAATCCGGTCGGTGTGCGGTGACGGATGACATACGGATGGAGTTCAACAATGTTCAACTTCTATCCGTATGTCTGCGGTTGCGTTGGGGTCACGTGGTGAAAAAGGAGCAATCAGGTGCAGTGACTAAAAATTAATGGCGGCAGAAGTAGCGATGAACGCTCGCTAATAGGGAAAGAATGTTTTGCTAAAAAATACTTATTTCTGAATTAACATTATAGCGAGAAATCTGCGTGCTGAAAATGACAGCAATCAGCTGAATTTAGTTTAAAATGATAAGAAAAACAAGATAACTGCAACTACAGTACTTGTTCATTCAAGAAAATCAGCGGCAAAAATTATCATTCCAAGTCCATGAAATAGCAAAATTTGTTCTGATAATCATTTTTTAGTTCTGCATACTCATTTAGCTTTAATGAAAATGAATGTCTGACTATATCAAACTGCTATAGCAAATTAGATATGATTAAAAGATTTGCTATTTTTTTCTTTTGAAACAGGTAAAAACTAAAAACGTTAATTATAAATTAAATTTGATAGCCTTTTAAATACTCCAGTTCATTGAAGAGTATGTTAAATTTGTATTTCCCTTTATAAATATATCTTTTTGGATAACATATATTTGTAAGCACATGAAATATATTTTTAGCAGCCCGTTTAACTTCAATCGGAACGCCACTTTAAAAGATAATGATTTTTCCAAAAAATGTACTAGAAGCTGAAGAACAAACTCTGGTGAATTTTTCAGACAATAGCAAAGTGAAATAGGACCAAAAAACTTAAGTTTTAAGAATTGATTTACTTGATGATGTATATAACCCAAAATATGCATGCGACTTACGTGTAATCCTAGCTTAGTGGTAAAGCTGATGGTAACGATGTCCACTTTTTGGAGTCGTGAGTTCGAATCCCATACGCTTTTTGCACCATGTCTGCAACTTTCTTACCTTTTTATTCCAATTTGATCTATATTCGTGTTTTATAATTTATTTCTATTATTATATGCATTAAATATATTGTTTTATTTATGCTCTTATTTATTTAAATTTTTCCCGCAAAAAAGTTTGAAAATTATATAATACTAATTTAAAGCATATCCTGTACATATATATTTAAATTTAACAAACATTCTCTATTCGTAAAAAGCAAATTTAAAGTGAATTAAATTTAAATGAAATTTAATGCAAACAAAGAAATGATTAATTATTGCTGTGCAAGTATCAAAATGTGCAAGTATATAAATATATAATTCCAAAAATTTATTAATCCTTAAAAAATTTATAAAAATGCATAAGTGAATAATGGGATAGATTATTAATCCTAAAAAAATTATAAAAATGCATAAGTGAATAATAGGATAGATTATTAATCCTAAAAAAATTATAAAAATGCGTAAGTGAATAATAGGATAGCTTATTAATCCTAAAAAAATTATAAAAATGCATAAATGAATAATAGGATAGATTTAATCCTAAAAAACTTATAAAAATGCATAACCGAATAATAGGATAAATAAATTTTTGGAATTATATATTTATTCATGGATTTTGATACTTGCACTTGATTTACATATGCTCTCAGAATTTAAATGATATTGTATATTAGTTCGCAGCAATAATTAATCCTTTATTTGTTTGCATTAAATTTCATTTAAATTTAATTAACTTTTAATTTTTACGAATAGAAAATGTTTGTTAAATTCAAATTTCATTCCTTGCAGCAATGGCGCAAGAGAATTATTTAAATTTAATTTATTTTGAAACCCTGCAGATATATATATATATATTTTCGTTTCACTTTTATGTGAATGTATATACATGTGCTCAGACTTTGGGATGTTTACGACTCTAAACTTTCATTCCAATTAACATGAGACAGTATTAATGCCCTAAACATTTTTTTAACAAAAAATTACTATAATAATTGCTTTTAAATTCAGTCCTCTCCTGCAGAAGCGCAGGAATTAATTAATTAAATATTTCCATTTTCTTTACCTAATGTGTGTATATATAAAGAGAAAAATCTTATTTTTATAACTTCTTGTATAAAAAGAGATATGAATTAAAAATGTTTAAATTAAAAATAATATTTTATGGATTATGTATAAAATATAACTGCCCATAGTGCATTTTAAAACAAACGAGATTTCTAATAAATTATCCAGCTATGACCCTGAAGTCAGCGGTATACAAGCATAGCAAATTTTGCTTAAATATTGTGAACCTTTCCTTACAGTTGCTCTGTACTTTTAAAGTACCAACTATTTTTTAATCCCTTTAACTTTTTTATTTTATGTTATTTATTTGTTTACTTTTTCACTAACAGTACATTTTAGTTTTAATAATATATATATTATTTCATAATATTTAAGGCTTCTAGAAACACAAAAATTTTTTTTTAAATTTAGTTCAGCTTCTATGGAATTCGTGATGTTCATAATATGCATTATAACCTTACTTATCTAAAATTCCATATCAAATCCAAAACAAACAATACTCGCTTAAGGGGGAAAAATTCAGATGTTCAGCGTCGTAACTTGCGAACTGCTTGCGCCAAAATATTACAGTGACACCTAGCGGCGGAAAATGAAAATATTTTACGCATACGCAGCAGTGGAAATGCTTGTACGGATGCCGTAGGCGTGTCTTCAATTGACGCAACGCGTTCGTACACAGTAGTGGAAACGAGCCTTTACACTTACTGCCTTTGAATGTAGGAAAATGTTCTTCTAAACAGTGCAGCAATTTGTTGTATTGTTGTGTGCGTACGGGTTCGTTATGAAATGAATGCACAAGTCCGATGAAAAATGAACAAAAATTTATTATTATCACAACAAAAATGCTTAAATGTTCTCAAATTATCATGCAGTATTACAATATCTCACAGTAGTTATCTTTTAACTACTCAAATGTCCAATAGAACGTAATTCAAAACAGCGAATTCGCTACAATCAACAAGAGCAGTTTTCTAAACAACAACAAACTAAGCAACTACTACAAACTGAGATGTTTTCCTCCTTTTATAAGATTTTAAAATCATGTGCTAGAATTTTCCAGTACTTTCTCGAAATCAAAAAGAAATATTTATTTATTTAATGCACACGCTCTTGTATTTTCAATTTTCGGGCTTAGCTTTCTTTTAATATTCGTCACGCGCTGCACTGCGCGAGAAATAAAACCATTTAATTTATAATTTAACTAACATTAGCTTTTTAAATACCAAATTCGTAACACTGCCCCCTTCCCAAGGACTGGACGTCCCGGGCAGTACAATCCCTGGACAGGAAGCTAAACTTACAACTGTGGGATAAATGCAACTGAGGCATAAACATTACATTACAATATCAAACAACTTGAACAATAAATGCAATAACTAAATTAATCAAATGTTATTAAATACTAAATACAAAACAAATACTAAATATAAATCAAATACTAAATGCAAATCAAATACTAAATACAAATCAAATCAAATACACATTTAAAAACATAAAGGGCCATGGTCTGATACTATTTACAATTATTTACATTACGTACTATGGCCATAGTAATGAGCTAACCTGTCGTAATGAACGACTTTAGGTTTAGAGTTCGAAGACTTACGAATCCGAACCACGACGTCATTCAGCCTGTTTAGAACTGTGTAGGGGCCATCCCAAGGTGACTGTAATTTCGGACAGAGTCCCTTCCGTCGAGTCGGATTCCACAACCACACCTTGTCTCCTTCGTGGAATTGATGTTCAGTAGCTCTTGTGTCGTATCGGGTCTTCATCTTCTCCGTCGCTAAGTTGACTCGCTCTCGTGCAAAGTTGTGCATCACTTCAAACCGGGCCTGGAGATCTTGAATATATTCCTCAGACGATGAAGGAGCAACCGGAGGGCGGCCAAACAATAGATCACAAGGCAGACGAAGGTCACGACCGAAGAGCATCTGTGATGGAGAATAGCCGGTAGTCTTGTGGACAGCACTGCGGTAAGCCAGTAAAAACAGCGATAATTTCTTGTCCCAGTCCTGCTGGTTTCTGGAAACCACTAATGAGAGGTTATTAAGGATGGTTCGATTGAACCTCTCTACCATGCCGTCCGACTGGGGATGTAATGGCGTCGTTTGGGTCTTGTCAATGCCGAGTAGTTTGCATAATTCTTTGATTACTACCGAGGTAAAATTCCTTCCCTGATCGGAATGTAACTGAAGAGGCACTCCGAACCTGGAAATCGAGTGCTGTATCATCACCTCAGCTACTGTAACAACCTCTTGATAAGGAATAGGATACGCTTCAGGCCACTTGGTGAAGTAATCAACGACAACGAGTATGTATTTGTTGCCATCAGCAATTCATGGCAGAGGTCCCAAGATATCAAAGACGATACGTTCAAAAGGCGTGCCTACGTTTTAACGTTGCAGTTTACCTCGGATGCGTTTCTTCGGTCCTTTCCGACCTGCACAGGCATCGCAAGATCGGCACCACTTTTGCACGTCATCCTTTGCATTACTCCAGTAAAAGCGCTCACGAACTTCATTATTCCAAGGTCTTCATTATTCCAAAGTGACCTCCCGTAGGGCTGTTATGTAGTTCTTTAAGGACATCAGGAATGCTGGATCTTGGAAGTATCAGCTGCCATCGGAACGTCTTCCCATCATCCGATTCGAATTTCCGGTATAAGAGGCCGTTTCAAATGTGAAGTGAATCCCAGAATGCCCAGTATTGTTTTGTTGTAGGACTACAGATAGAAATGTCCTGCCAGGTAGGTTTTCTGTTTGATGATTCCATTAAATCAATTATGGGTTTAATGTCACGGTCTTCCAGCTGGTCTTTCCTGACTTCATCATCACTCCACGGTTCTCGATCAGCCGATGTTGATGTTGTAATTTGTCTTGCGACCGGAGTCAGCAGCTCGTATTTCGCTTCCACCCTGGAACAATATCGGTAGTTTTCTTGGCAAGGTCTTCTAGACAGGGCGTCGGCGTTTCCGTGTGATGATCCCTTACGATGACGGATAGTGATGTCATATTCTTGGAGTCTCTGTATCCACCTGGCTATTTGACCCTCAGGATTCTTGAAATTTAAAAGCCAGGTCAATGATGCATGATCGGTGCAGAGCAGGAATTTTCTGCCATATAGATAGTGATGGCACTGTTCTACAGCTTTGACTATGGCGAGCAACTCTTTCTTGGTGAAACAATAATTCCTCTCCGGTTTAGACAGGCACTTGCTCCAGTATGCCACTACACGTTCTTGGCCGTCTATTTCTTGGGACAAAACAGCATCGACACTTTCATTGCTCGCGTCGGTGTCGAGAATAAATGGTCGGCCGTGCTGAGGATACGTCAGGATTGGAGCCGATGTTAAAGCCTCCTTTAAGTTGTTAAATGCATCGTCGCATTCTTTTGTCCTCAAGAAGTTTTGGTTGCTCTCTGTCAGCTTGTGAAGGGGCCTAGCGATGGAAGAAAAGTCCTTCACAAATCTCCTATACTAGGTGCAAAGCCCTAGGAAGCTTCTCAGCTGATGGACATTTTCAGGACGTTTCCAGGATTTAACCGCTGATACCTTTTCAGGATCCGTGCGCACACCTTCTGCAGAGATGACATGTCCCAGGTAAGTCATTTCCTTTCGGAACAATTTGCATTTAGCAGGACTCAGCTTCAGATTGGCTTCTTTCCATTTCTGAAGCACCTTCCTAAGATTTTCTAAATGTTCTTCAAAACTCTTTCCGACGATGATGATGTCGTCGAGGTATATCAGGCAGGCTTCGTAGGAAAGGCATTTCAAAACAGTCTCCATAAAACGTTCGAATGTTGCCGGCGCATTACACAGTCCAAACGGCATTACCTTGAATTGCCACAGCCCTTGTAGTAAATGCCGTCTTTTCTCGGTCTTCAGGCTGTATTTCTACCTGCCAATACCCACTCTTTAAATCAAGTGTTGAGAACCACTTGCTTCCAGAAAGAGTGTCTAGAATGTCGTCAATTCTAGGAAGAGGGTAACTGTCTTTCTTCATAACCTCATTCAACCGGCAATAGTCGACGCAAAATCTTGTTGAGCCGTCTTTCTTTCTGACCAGGACGATGGGAGATGCCCATGGACTTACTGAAGGCTCGATGACATCGCCTTCTTCCATATCTTTTAACAGTGTTCGCACCTCTTCCTGTTTAGCAAACGGTAGACGTCTTGGATGTTGCTTGATTGGGGGATGATCGCCGGTATCGATTCTATGTTGTGTCAAACTGGTTCGACCCACGTCAGAAGACGAGCGGGAGAAAACAACTTGAAGATCTTTAATGACGCGATCGGCAGCATTCTTCTCTTCATCGTGTAATTGCGCATTTTGAAGTAACTCTGATGTAATGTTTTCTGAAGATATGGATTCTTGGATGTTACTCTTTCTTTCAACGGTGTTTACTGGAGTACATGCTGCAACCACTTCACCTTTCTTAATAATTCTCACGTTCTCAGTTACATTGGCGACTCTCACCGGGATAATCGTTCTGGATAGGTCAACAAGTGTTGAGGCTACCAGTACTCCTTTTGGGCTATTACAGTTATTGGGATATTCTATGATGCCATAGCGGAAATTTCTGTTTTCGGCTATGGATCCAGGAAGTAAAATTTCTGTTCTTGCTGGTATTGTGATATTGTCTTGTGCTATGATTTTATGGACAGATTTAACTTCTTCATCATTAACTTCAAATAACGCTATGTCCTCAGATCTAAAATGCAATTCATTATTTTTAAAGTCCAAGAAAAATTTTTCCTTACAAAGTCCAAACCGAGTATGCAAGAATCAGTGATCTCTGCTACATATGCCGTGTGATAGTAAGCGGCACTTTCAAACGTGATGTTAACATTTACTTTTCTGTCGATGTCGATCTTCTCACCGGACACAGTCTGGAGGGTAACGCAGGTCAGCGTCCAGATAAGTTTGTTTCCCAGTTGTTGAGCCAAATCTTTTCGGATGATGGTAACGTTGGCTCCTGTATCTATCGTCATATTGCAGGGAACTCCATTAATATGTCATATTATGAAAAGTCCATTACTGCCGCCTCTCACTGCAGAAATCTGAAATGCTTTAAACTGGGGCTTTTCTTTATCTGGCAACCTCCGCCCCGCGAGATGGCCACTAATTAGTTTCCCTGCTGTTTGTTAGGAGCGGTCTTAACATCCGTACCGTGGGGTATTCTGTAGTTTCGTCGTATATGTCCTTCAGCACCGCAGTTCCAACATTTTAAGGTCGGTTTCTTTTCACTGATATTTCTTCTTAAGTCATTGAGTTGTCTGGTTATATCATCTAGACGAACAGTAACTTAATCCCTTGGTTCCTGGACATGAGCAGCTGTGATTGGGTGGCGGTCTCTACGAGTGGCTTGCTGGGCTGCCTCAAATTTCATGGCGTACACTAAAGCACTTTTCAGATCTTTAACATCTGCCATTCGCAGTGCTTTCTGTATTTCAGGGTCCCGGATGCCATCGATGAAATATTGCAGGGACAGGATTTCCCTTATTTCTGTCGGGCACTCCGAAGAGGCGTGATGTGACAGCCTTTCAACATCCGTGACGAGCTCCTGAAGTGTTTCGGTGAGCTTCTGTTGACGGGATTTTAATTGGAGCCTGCTGTAGTCTTTTAAACATTTCTCGCCGAAGCGCAGCTCCAAGGCGGCGGACAGAGCTTCGAAATCTAGCCTTTGATTTTCGGGAAGCGTCTGCAGGATATCCACTGCGTCTGCTCTCAGAGAAGGGGCGAGATGACAGGCCTTAGCTTGAGAGTCGCATCCATTTGCATCCGTAACTATAGAAAACTGGGTCTTATACACTTGGCAGGATGACTTCCCATCATATGTGGATAGCTTCAGAGATGGACGAGCAGGCATCGGTAAGAATTTAAAATCATCACTCTTGCTGCCTGCCGTAGCGACGAATTTTTTTAAAGTTTCCATTTCTTTTGCAACTGCAGAAACTCTCTCTTCAATTTGTTGTTGGACGGCCGAAACTCTTCCTAATCGCGCTAGAATTTTCCAGTACTTTCTCGAAATCAAAAAGAGTTATTTATGTATTTAATGCACGCGCTCTTGTATTTTCAATTTTCCGGCTTAGCTTTCTTTTAATATTCGTCACGCGCTGCACTGCGCGAGAAATAAAACCATTTAATTTATAATTGAACTAACATTAGCTTTTTAAATACCAAATTCGTAACAGTATGTTATCCTCTTTCGCCAAGGCGTTCCAAACTATGTGATGGTGTCAGATTACATTAAGTTTGTGTACCAAATTTTTGGTGATTAGTTTGATTGTTCAGAATTTCAGGAAAACTGGCTCTGTAGAAAAAAGAATTTCAAAGTTTGAAGTAATAAATAAGTAACCAAGCTAAATCAAGTTGTAGAAAATCACTGTAAAGCAGTGAACAATACGGTATTATGTTGTATAACAAACAGATCTTTTTTTTTAATGCACTTCAGCATATTTATTAAAAAAGTAATTATGTGTTTTTTCATCTGAAAGTACTGATGAAAATTTCTTTTAATGTAAATAATACTATAAAAATGATAAAATTTAATGCTATTTTAAAACCTAATTACTGTTTCTATAGTAATTTTTTTATTTACTTTTTTAGTGAAATAAGATATACGCATTAAAATAGCAAAAGAATAAGATATGAATTTCTTCATCAATAATTTTTAATGTGAATTTCTTCAATAATTTTTAATATGAATTTTTATTTTTTTATCTTAAACTTGTACTGATTTTACCCCCCTTCCTAAGTACTGCTGCTTAATATGGCTACATCATTTGTACTGTCACGGTGCCAGCCCTGTGGCTAATGTATATATATATGAGTCTGTTGAGTTTATAAATTTATCCAACAGTTTTTTAAAATTTATTTTTAGTTCATCAAGTATTTATGTTTTTTAGTGTGTCTCCTGATATATGCCTTTCAATGGATTTTTTATATTGTAATAATTTAAAATAAGTCGAGCTATTTTAGTTGTATAAATTGAGAAAGGGGGAAGGATAGCAAACTGACATTTACTCTTTCCCACTCCTATTTATGCAACTAAAAGTAGGCTAGAATTTATATTTTTCAAAACTGTTTATATATAATTAAAATCTTTCCCCATCTCCACTAAATTATGATGTATGGCTTGTAATTTGTATTTTGCTTCTTTACAATTGTAATTGTAGTGTAATCAGATGGGATCACTTAGCTCCTTTCTATAATAGGTGTTGATATCTTTTTATTGTATATGTTTTAAATTATTTGTTAATATTTTTTGAAGCCGTCAACTTGCTGAAATGTCTCCATATTTTGAAGCTGTAAAAAAGAAAGATGTTGAAGTTATATTTTGCTATGAACCATATGATGAACTAGTTCTATTTCAACTAAGGCAGTTTGATTTCAAGAATATTACTTCTGTTGAAAAAGAAATGCGTAGGGAGAAAGAGGATGCTTCAGTTGAGGACTTAGGTATGTGCAAATTGTGTTGCTGAGTGGTATGTATTTCAGTTCAGTTTCATAGTGCAAAAATTCATACTTTTAATTTCAGTATATTTAAAAAAAAAAAAAAAAAAAAAAAAAGCATTTTCATTTTATAATTTTTGATTTTTTGTCTTATTTAACTAATATAGAGGAAGCTGATTTATCTAATTTAAATTGAATGTGCTTTTCTATCATGTATTACTCAAAATTAGTAGAAATTTCTAATTTTCTACTGTACGAAGTCTGAAATCTGGAATGATCTGAATATCTGGACCTTTTGAGTAAAAGCAACTTTTTTTAAAAAAATTTATTTTGTATGCTTTCTTCATGTACACCTGATATTTTTTCATGATAAAACATTTGGAGAGTCCCAGTCTTAATTTTTCTTCAGCACTAAATTGCCTCCACATTGAACAAATTATCATTTATTAGCATAAATCTATGTGATAATTTTTTTGGCTCTATAGCTACCTTTTTGCAGGGCACACATCTCAGGCTGAAACCTTATACATCAAAACATGAAATATTATACATAAGTATGGGTACAAGACAGCTTGAGAAATGGCTCACATAGTTATGTCTAAACATTTTTTTAATACTAGTAATTAAATATCAAAGATTATGGTAAACTTTTATGTTGACATTACACTTGGTGATGATTACTGACTTCAGCTTACTGCACTGCAAAGTGTTGAAATGTGTTGACAAGGAGAAATTTAACAAATTTCTTTCCATATGCAAAAAATGAATTTTGGAAATGATACTCATAAGGAAAAAGGTTACATTTAGTGCTTTTTGAAGTCAGAATAACTGTGTGTAAGCCTAGGTCTAGTGCAAGAGCTGGTGTGGCTGCACCAAGTGACAGAATTTAAGGGAGGCAAAATTTTTAGAATTTAGAGAAGCACCCGAGAAACAAAATTAAGTGATGGTTAATGAGTAACAAAAATTAAGTGATTTAGAATTTAGAGAAAACATTGAGATGCAAATTTAGAGTAGGCAAAATTGTTGGAATTTAGGGAGGTGCTTGACAGTTGAATTTAGGACTGACAGAGACTGCATTCGGCTGCAACATGTCTAGTGTCAGCCCTGGATAAGTCTAAAGGACCTTTCCCACTGGGCTTTATCTGAGCTAACAGAGCGAGTTCCATGTGTCGTCTAGCTCCGCTGTGCCTGCAGTTCAGATTTTTCAACTTGCTGTCCTATGGGGAAAAACTGGTTTTGGAGATGGGTCAGCTACGTCAGCTGTGTCCGTTAGCTCAGATAAACCCTAGTGGGAACGGCCCTTTAAGTATATGGAGAAATTTCTTTATTCAGGACTCAGATAAGCCTTAATCATATGCAAGAAATAGATGTAAATATAATAAATAACTAAACTAATGTAATTAAGGTTTAACTTCATCAGCATGATATAGAAGCAAGACAAAATTTAACAGAATAATACCATGCTACATCACCAGTAGTGTATAGTGGATGCTGACTATGCTTTATGATGATAGCTGTGAATTTGAAGATTTTCAGACACAAAAAGCAAAATTTTCCAATTAATGGAATTTGTGGAGAAGTAGTAAGTGGGAAGAAGTGATTTTCCATTGTGATGATAATGCCGCAATCATCAATCAATTAATGGATGGTGAATTCTATAGTATGGTTCTAAAATCAGAAAATATCACTACCAAATGTGAAGAAAGTGACAGAGGAGTTGCTGAAAATAAAAAAATGTTGATTGACAATTTAGTGGGAATTTCTCACATGGCAATTGCAAGACTTGAACAACTGAATTTTGTAACTGGACAAGAAATTATGACTATCTATCGAATTAAAGAGAAAATGTTAGCCCAAAAAACAAAGCAACTTAAACAATTATATTGGAAAAAATATTTAGTAAAGCAAGCAAATAAATATTGAACCTTCCCCCCCCCCCCATAAATTTAGATCCTTTGAGGTCATAAATGCTTCATTACTTCCTAGATTTAAACTGATGGTCTAATACCCAGAAAAATCCCAAATCTGGAATTGCAAAAGTTCCAATGAATCCAGATTTTAGACTTCCTACTGTATAATAAAAATAGTTTAGATCAGCAATATTTTGAAAGGAATAATGTTGATTAACAAATTAATTTATTTAATTCCTAACTAAATAAAAGCTCTTATTTTCCCCCCTCCCTTTTTGTTTAATATTGAAGTTTGTATAGACTTTGTTAAGACTTTTGAAAATAAATGTAGAACATAATTTTCTCTCTCTCATTTTCACAATTAATTTTTCTTAAATAAAGGAGAAAATGCTCTGCCTAAAAGCACTGCTGAGGACTTAATCAAATGGTTGTCTAACACATTAGGCTCAAAAGTTCACAAAGTTAAAGTGAGTAAAATACTTGCAATCTATAATTTTACGTCTAGTGATGCATATACTTCTGAATTTTATTGCATATACATGTTTTTTAATAATTCAAATTAATTCCCTCATTCAAAGAAATAAAACCTATGGCAGAAATAATAATTAGAGTTGATTTATATCATTATTTTAAATAATGGAATTTTTGTATCATTTAATAACATTGTAGAATTATGAACGTTGTGCCTGCCACTACTGGGGGGCAATGTGCTTGGTGTGGCTTGATGAAATTTTCACTGGAGAAATTATGCATTTAGATATGCAGATGAGTAGAAAGTAGTAAAGCTCTAGTATAAGTGTATATTTTACAAAAGTCTTCTTATACATCAGTGTGGAATTAGACAGGATGATGGACTTCGTGAAATGTCCACAGTACCAGAATATTATTCATGATGAAATTTTCATCATATTCAGACTTGCATCATATCCAGTGGTACATTTTGAATGTGTTGCTGTTGTTACCACTATGTGACAGGCATGCTCATTGAGTGAAATGTGGTTGGCTGTGTTTTAATTTTTAACAATTGTTTATTTGTAGCAGTTTTTTTTTTAACTTCTCAACTTTGAAATAACTCTGCATTCTGGTAATGTTTATTTTTTGAAAAACTATCCCTTGCCTGACGTGCCACCTAAAATAATTATTTAAAAAAATGTGTAATGATTTTAATAAGTGCAGCTAATGTTATTTTATGAGTCTAACAAGTAATTAATAATAACAGAGAAGAACTAAATTGATTAGTTTATTAATCAGTAACAAACAGATTTAATTTGAAAGAAAGATTAAATATTTTATGTTTTGCTTAATAGTAACAAACGGGCACATGAAAAATAAAAATATTTTATTTCTGTTTGCCAAATGGCAACACATTTCTTTCAAATCACTGAGCTTTCTGATTAAATTTGAAACATTTCTTGCATTTTGTAGAGTGGCAACACATTGCTTTGTAAGTTGTGGAGTTTACTAATCAGAGTTCATTAAATTTATACGAAACAAAATAAATGAAAAATTCAAAATTCAAGCTTCGAGATACACATCTTCGTGTGGAGGACTACATGTTTTCAAAATTTAATGATTCTAGGTTCTACCTTTTTACTTCCTTGTACGAAGTAAAAAGGAAGTATTGTAATCGCGAAAAGTTTCAGGCAGCATATTTCAACGAAAATATCCATTTTGATCGCTATCGAATGCAATTTAACAATGTTTTCTCGTGTTATCTGTATGTAAGGACAAAATAAAAGACTCGTTTCCTCCAAAAAAAAAAAAAATATATATATATATATATATATGTATAAAACTGCTTTAAAATTAATTCTGAAGAGAATTTTTCGTGGCGTCTGTACGAACGTATGTACGTACGTACATATCTCGCATAACTCAAAAATGAGTAGTCTGAGAACGTTGAAATTTTGTATATAGGACTGCTATAACATGTAGATGCGCACCTTGTATTTTGGTTGCAATCGGCTGCACCAAACGTATATAAATATACTTATATATATATCCACTCTGTTACCCAGCTCAGTGATCTCAGTTTCTTTACTCGTATATGCTTGTAAATTGTACATTTTTTGCTTTAAAAATGATTGAATTATGTTGTTTTTATCTTTCGGCTAAGGCTTTTATGCCTTTAGTAAATCTGTATGCAATATTTTTAGAATTATCAACAATTTTAAAGTTGTCTAAGTGCCGCTAAGCCTTTTTTTAATGGTGGCCATTGATGTTTACATTTGAAACAGGAGACTACTGGATTTGTTGCCAATCTAGAGAAACTTAGCTTCGCAGCAACAAAGATAACGCATTCATTTATTATTGCCAATTAAATCATGCTTAATTCTTTCTGGAATTTTTTCAAGGAAATTAAGTGTTTATAATTTACTTCGTAATTTTTAATATAGGTATTTTGAGTTTTTATGTATTTTTGCCTTCTCGCAAAGTGAGAACTGAATTAATTAAATGAGAAATACTCAATCATCTGTGAAAAACTGTTTTTTGTTTTGTTTTGTTTGCTTAGTTTCTTTTATACATCATTCTAGCTTTATTATAGTATTTGAATAGAACATGTGGCAACAATTAGATAATTATATTCTTTAAATGATACAAATTTTGTGCATTATGAGTTATAACATGAACGAAATATAATACTGTTAAGTGAATCTAGTGCCAGAGTGTTGCTATGGTAAACAAATACTAGAGTGAATTTTAAAGAATGCATTTGTTCTATTGTGGTTAATGCGCTGTCGGCGAAGTAGATTTAATTCAATCCAATAAGTTTAAATGAAATGCAAGAAAAAATACGTATAATTTAATATTCCGTACAAGGAAGTCATGTGATGTACACATCAGATTTTTTTATAGTGCGAGGAACATGTTTACATATATACACAACAGATTCTTCATTATTTAAAAATATAGAAGGGGATGTCAAATAAATAAAGTTATTAAATATAAAATTCTCTGAAACATAATGTTAGGCAGTTTCAAGATCCATTGAAATTTAATAGTTCTAATTAATCTGTTAGACTTATGAAACTATCAGATATGGTAGTGACCTATCTATCTATTGCTGCAAATATTGGAAAGTGTATCTTATATTATGATAGCATTGTACTCCTACCTATCATTATTTGATCTACTCAAAAAGAGGAATCATCCTGATGCATTATTGCAAAGCATCTTCGTGTAAATGCTTCACATAAATAGCTTTGGATACCATTAAAAATATCTCCTGGAAGTGAATGATAGTGCTAAGTGCTTTATGGGACAATAAATACTTAATGAGAAACTTTAAAATCAATTCCAGGTGCTTACTGTACATATATTGACTGCATGTGCTAAAGCCAACAGCTGATTTGCTGTCATATTTAAATCTAGTGAGAAAGTAGTTTACTTATGTTTGAAATATGGAGCACCTGTTATGCAGTTCATTGTTCTTTAGAATGAGTTGGCTCCTAGTTGATTATACTAAAGTTATATTCTCTGGAAAGTCCTTGAGTTTTCATGAGTACATTGCACTACTACTCCAAATGAAAAAATTCTACCTTACAGAAGTCAGCAGTCCAATCTATTTCAATGTCTGTCCAATTTGTTCACTGTTTTCAAAATATATGTATTGTTGTTACTTGGATTGTGCAAATCTGATAAAATTAAATACTTGCCAATTTTATATATGTAAAACTAAACTAAACCAAACTCAGTGGCACAACAGCCCTAGTAAGCCACGACTTGCAGTGCCCCGAAATCTGCTTTCTTGACCTTGGGCCCCGGAGTGCATTATCATATGCCCCCCGGTGTTTAGTCTCCAAGCGAACTTGGTACTCATTTTGTCGACCCATTCAAAGGATAAAAGGCTGAGTCAACCTTGCCCAGCCCGGAGATCGAACCCTGGACCTGTGTTGTAGTTGCACAATGTGCTAGCCACTTCACCACCAAGCCCTTTATGTATGTAAAAGATAAATTTTATATGATCTTGATTATTATTATAGTGTTTTAAAAGTGCTTCCAAATAATATGCTCTAAAAGTTTTTTTGGAGCGGGGGTACTTATGAATTATTGCATCGATTCTGTAACTATTGCCAAAAAGCACAATTTAGCATCAATTATGGACAAGTGTAACGTAACAAAACACTTAGAATGGTTGCGCTTTTTTTGATGTAACTGCAGTTGATTCTCAATAAGCCAGCTTTTGTTTTATGAACAATGATATAAATTCTTATTGCTGTATTTTTTCTTGCATTTGGGGGAAAGGAAAAAAATTACAATTTGGGACCTGGCTTCTACAGAATAATAAGCAGTAGATTAGTTTCAAAGTTTTGGAATCAAAAAAGGCCACTGAATATGGCCTACAAAACAATACTAGATTGGTACAAGTACCAGAAGAAGAAGAAGTTTGTACTCATAATATTCTAAACAAAGCTTCCGATGAAATCAGAGGACCTAACAAAGTAGTAGAAATGTACAAAAACCCTTTTTACAAAGCACAGAAATGAAGTGGTTTGCATACTGATTTTTTATAAATGAAAAGGGCATCAAATCCTTCAAAATTTTGCAGAAATGATTGGTGCAGTTTTGGCTTTATTTGCACCTAATTTTTGGGTTTTTTACCTACTTTTTCACATACTTTTTGTAATAAATTTGATCAGTATTTTGCTTCATACTAGAAATACCATAAGCTATTCACAGAATTAATTCACATCTGTAATGTTTTGCACACATTTCCTATGTTGTGACTAAATTGTGAAAGAACACAATTTTTCAGCTTAAACACTTTGAATGAAAATTATTATATATTTGTGGTATGAATATTTTGGCAGGCTCTCTGTAAAATGGCTTCATGTAAATGCTTCTGCCCGGTATTAACTCCTAAAGACACATTAACATTTTTGAAACATTTAGTGCATGCAGAAGGTAAATATTTGCTGCAAATTAAATATTGTAAAAGTCATACAATGACTTGGTTACAGACTGAAGGAGAAAATTATTGCAGCTATTAAAAGAACCTATTTTGATATTTAAATTTAAAAGTAAGTAGTAATGTTCTATGGAGTAGTATATTTGTATTGACTTTGCATTTTCTTTTTTTTACAAATTATACTGGATTATTTTGGAGTGTCTTTATTATCCAGAAATACATTATTTGAGCATAAACATGTGTAGAGTATTTTGAAAATGTTGCAATGCTTATTATACTTCATACTGAAAAATAGTAAGTATTGGGTAAAAGTGCTTCCTCACCAATGAAGCTGCTTAATCAGATAAGAGTGTAGTCCTGAAATGCTTTTCATTTCTTTGTCTGGTAATAATCTCAAAAAGATGATTGACTGCTAGAGACACTGGATAAGCTATTTATTTGTTTACTGTGAATGCTTTTTACCACAGCACATATGCTTACAAATTAAAATAATGAAGGGGCAAACATAAAATTTGTTTATCATTGAAAGAGGTTCCTTGTAAAATTCCAAGTTCTCAATTGCCTTTGTTCACTGTATAATAATTTTTTCTTTGATTTTTAAATATTAAAATTTAGATAAGTTTTAAAAATTATTTTTATTTTTCTAGGTAACTAAAAGGTTATCTACCCATCCTTGTCTAATTTCTGTGGAAGAAATGTCTGCTGCACGTCATTATGTTCGTACATCTTTACAAAGTATGTCTGAAGAGCAGAGATATAAAATTCTTGAGCCCACATTAGAACTGAATTTGAGGTAAGTGCTTAAAAATTCAGCATCTTTTCTTTTGCATTGAGGAATCAGCAGATGCCCATGCAGTCAAACATCAACTCAACACCTCACTGTCTGGGCTTAGTATTAATCCCCATACAATACACATAATTCATTTTTTTCCCTTAAATTGTTAAATAAGTTACCAGTCTTTTTTTTTTTTTTTTCTTTCATTGTTTGACTTGTTAGTGTCAGCATTTTCAGTACAGGGTTTTTGTCTAGCTTAGATTTTATTATAGTTATAATCATCCCGCTGCTGATTAGCTATGTGGCTACAAAACATTTAGATAAAGTAAATTTGTGATTCAAAAAGAAATAAAAGCTGTACTATTTGATGAAACAGATAATTAAGATTATATTGAATCTGGTGAAAACGATAAAAATTTTAACTTTTATTTGTGTGTTGTATTAGAAAATATTTGACAAATGATGTAAATAATGAGGATGTGAAATTAAAATTATGCATTTCTTTTAAAATTTTCCTAATGCATAGATTTTTAAGAAGGCAGTTCTGTAAAAATTTAAGTTAGTACAAGTTTTAATTATCTTTTAACATAGGAGTTAAATCTACTTTCCCATTAAAATAACTTGCAAATATCTTATTCAAATTTAAATAAATGAATAAGTATGCACTTTTTTCAAATAGATCAGATGATATTAAAACAGTGATGTAAATTGCATGATGCATTTTTTTTTTATAATAATGAACATAATTTTTATCTTATAGTACTGAATTTTGAATCTAGTTGTTTTTTAGTGATTAAAAAATTGCATCTATTAGCATACGTTTTAAGGAAAAACATCTATAATTTTCATATGTAATTTTGTATTAATATTGCAATCAAACCATCATTTATGAACTTATTGAACAATACAATGCCAAAATGGGTGGAGTGGATTTATATGACAATTCATATATGCTTGTGATATTCTGATATTCTTGTGGATTTAGCAGAGGAAAAAGATTTTTATATCTCAGCCTTATCTTATCGAACAATACAATGCCAAAATGGGTGGAGTGGATTTATGTGACAATTCATATATGCTTATGATATTCTGATATCTTGTGGATTTATGTGACAATTCATATATGCTTCTGAAATATCTGTACTTTTAATTATATAATTTCCCAAGTGCTCATTACGTGGACCACTTAATTCCTGTTTGACAACTTGCATTCATTATCTGACAGAAAGTCCATAGCTATTAACCCCTTCGCGCCGACTGTCACGTCTACGTGCCAGCAACGAACACACTCACTTCCCGGCCGACACACAGGCGTGCCAGAGCATTTTCCCGTTCAGCCCCGACTGTCACGTATTTGTGCCAGTGTCCTGAAACGTTTTAAAAACTATAATTTCTGCCACAAAATGGCACTGTATGTGTCCATATGGTTTAAGATACATGTACACTGCTCAAAAAAAAAAAAAAAAAAAAAAATGGGACAGTGCTATATCTCCCGTTCTACTGGGCCGATTGACAAAATTCAAACTGCGTTTTTCATGTCTCGAAAGCGCGACTTAGGATATATATTAGATTTATATATAGCACTATTCTAACATAGGTATTTAGACACAAAATCGGACTTTTTCTGAAATAACATACCAATTTTTTTACATATTTCGATTCTACGACTCAAATTATGCCAGAATACCAAGTTTTGTAAAAATCGTACGAATAGTTTTTAAAATATTAGCTCTCAAAATTTTAGCTCCTCAATGTTAATTGAATTTGGCAAATATTTATTAATATCCCTTTTTTTATTAAACTTTTTTAATTTTTTCTCTCACATTTCGAAATTTTGGTTCATTCCAAATAAAATTTACCCATTTTTTGCATTTTATTTTTTAAATTTCTATTTTTAAATAATTTCTATAGATTTTTCGAAAAAAATTTTGAATTATAACCTATAAAATTTTTACCATCATCTTAAAGTAGGTGTATTTTTAAGCATATCTGCAAAAAATTAGACTTTTTTATTCAAAATTTTCTAAGATATACACGAATTTACATAATTTCGCGTTTTGAAATTTGGCACCTTTTTTTTGAGCGATAATAACGCCAAATGTGGTCTATGGATTTTTGTTACACTGAATTGCCACAGCTATTTTTAACCTTAAACTTCAAGTAAAATTTTACGAAGAATTAATTATATGACATTTTTTCCCTCAATGATGCGTAATAAATATTTATTAATACTATATGAAAGGCTATTTTTTAAATTATAGATGATATTATTCAAATTTTTAACTATTTTTTTAAAAATTTCTCTCGTGTCTTTTCTTTTTTAAAAAAATTTAAAAGTAAGTTTTTGTAAGAGTAAATTTTTACCTTCGGCGTTTTATCGTCTGCTACTTTACTTCGTTTAAATCGAATTGTCTAAAACTGAGAATTTTCGTTTGATATTTATTTGAATTTTATGACTACATAATTTATTTCTAAACAAACTGTTGCTTTTGAAGTGGCTGAAAGAGCGGGTGATACTATTATCCATATTTTTAAAGCACAATATATTTTTATAGAAACATAATATTTAGAATAATCATTTTTTATAAAAGTCAAATTATGATATAAACATACAACCCTCTAGAGACTGAATTAATGGAAGTTCAATGGTTATGTAGAAATGATCTGCAGCTACTTAATGGCTGGATAAGTCAGCAGATTCTATGGACAAATAAGAATAATTATATAAACGACACCAACGTTCTGGATTCAATAAACAACGAGGATACGATGTTTACTAAATGAATTTAAGAAGTTTTAAAACATAAAAAATCAACTCATTTTTTTTCCTAAAATGTATTTTTGTGCGTAGCGTATTTTCATCATATCCTTAAAATTCTAATTTAGAATGTAATTGTCAAGAACTGAATCCTAATCATCAGTAATATAATAAGTAATTATTACGGTTATTAATAAATCCTTCTTATAAAGCAATTGCAAATATTTCAAAAAAAAAACTTTCTGTCTGAATGCAAACATTTTTCTATGCAAATATTTTTAATTTTATATTAATCAAGATTGCACACCATATTACTTATTTCCACTTCAATTCTTACCGTCAGTTCTGGAGGACTTTCTAAGGAAAACTGGCTCGTATACACAAGTACACATGGGGAAAACCACGAAACCGCACATGCGGCCAGCCCGTTCGCGGGATTCGAACCTCGGACTGAACTACCAGTGTTCAGCGTCTTTACTGCTTGGCCGTTGGTGGGCTATTTAATTAAAAAATAACCATCTAAGGTAAGAAACAGCGTACCGTAACAACATTTCAATTATTGGTGCCGTATCTTTCATGTTACTCCCGATTGGTTAGCTACATGATTTTTAATGAGTATTCGGATTTTACTAGTAACTTCACTTGGAAATCGCGCTTAAACTAGGTTAGTTGGTTATTTGAACATAGAAAGAACACGGGAGCTATTTGATTAAGATGCTTTCATAGAGAATCTTTGTAAAGAGAACCTAAAAAACTACGAAAACCAACCATGCAGCCTGGGTTAGAACTGAGCAGCAAACAATTAGTATTTAACAATCTTTTTTTTTTTTTTTTTTTCAAATGCTAGGCAACTGATGAGGCTCCAATTAAATCTCCAATTTAATATTTTATTTGTAAATATTTAAAATATTGTTGTATTCTTAGACACAAAAAGCAGAATTTAAGTTTTGTTAACTCGTTAGTAAACTACCAAGCCGTAGTGCAAATGAATATTCAATTTCTTTGGCAATAATTGTATTCACTTAATATTCTTGAAATATGAGCTAAAGAAGGAACGTTCTCGGAAGATTAAAGAAGTGTTTAAATCCAGTGATATTAGGTTTGTCTTACAAGCTCAGGATCAAAACGATTCTGCAATTGCCCGAGTAGTTGACTTGTAAATGGATGTGAATTAAGCAGATGACTTTTAATCTTACGTTATTCAGCCAGAAAACATATTCCAAATGTTTTGTATTGCATGACAATGCATCTTTTCATTATTCAATAACCAGTCGGAGAACCGCTTGTGTTCCGAAAATAAGTATGTGTACTTAGTCGTCCTGCATGTTCTTCAAATTTGTCTTCTTGTGATTTTTTTTCTTTCCCAAAAACTAAAGTTGCCTCTCAAAGGAAAGTTTTTTGACATTGAAGAGACAAAATTAATATGACATCTACTTTTAGAGGCATGTCAAAAACAGATCTCTACAAACCTTCTCTTCCATTACATGTTGTGCAGTCAGACAAAAAGTTACATCAGCGTAAATTCTATAATCTATTTTTATTACACTCTGATTACTTTATTAACATACAGTGAATATATACTAAATCTTTTACTTTAGCTTAAGTAATTCGGAATTCTTGACGGAATTGTTGTCGGAACTAGGACTTAGAAGATAAGTCAAATTAAATATTTCGATAACCCAATAAATTAAAGTTCGAAATTTCAATATTTTATTTTCGGAGGGAGGGGAAATGTTTTCAGTTTTGGTCCATTATACTAAGTATATTTGCTTCGATTTTTTATTTTTCCATAAAAGCGAAAATTTTACGCATGGTATACATATAATGCATAGCTTCAAATTAAAATTTAATAATATACAGAGTGGTTATAATTATAGTTTCACATTGAAACGGTCATAAAAGGAAAACTATTGGATCAAATGTTGTCAAACTTGGAAATCGTGTAAAGGAGGTCATGGGAATTTATTTCCCGCGAAAAAAAGGAAGTTCGAAACCTCACCACCAGGGGGGGAAATGGCGCTGTATGCAATATTGTTAAACGAAATATGGGTTGGAATCTAACTTAACCTTTTGTTAAACGGGTTTAATATGTTGTATACCCTTAAGAAACTTTGAAGTAGGCAAATTACCATTTAAAGACGTTAAATTTGATAAATGTCGAGTGCACCATCCCTGTAAGTGAGAATTTCGTCCGTGAAAACCACGAATTAGCGATTAGAAAATGTGAGATCGCAAATCACTCTCACAAGTGCGTACAATCTGGAAATCGTTTTCTTACAGATCGCTAATTTGTAATTTTTTAAGCCTGAATTCGGCACTAAAACATGAAGATACTGATTCAAAACGCTTTTAATCGATTTGGGCCAAAGAAATATCTCATGTTATCTATCTAGTTCCATTGCATTCTCGTACTGCATTCGATTGCATAACAGTCATTTCACACCGTTTACTGTTGAATGACAGCTAGTTTTATAACTGAACCAATTTTTTCTGAAGAGCAGTCGACAGCTGGACTACTGCGATTGCAGCTCACTTAGAGCCAATATTAAAATGTTTCGTGATACATGAACTGCAGTAACGTGGCATTTTAGATACTACGATTTTTATGCAGGGCTGGGCACCACCTCAAGAGTGTCGGATAGTTACTTAGGCAACATTTCACGAATGGACGTCTTATAGGCCAACACTTCCCCTCTTCCTAACAGACCTCAACCTCTGTGACTTTTGTCTATGAGGTTATCTCAAAAGCACTGTTTATGGTGATAATCTAAACAATTTGGCAGAAATGAAAAATGTGATACACTGATAACATTCCTCCTGATATGCTATGTGTAACGTGTATAAGAGCCAGTTTCCCTTAAAAAGTCCTCCACGAAGGCATCCCTCCCTTAAGGCAGATAGCCCTCGAGTGCTTTGCTGTAATCTAATAAACCAAACCAAAACCAAACCTGATATGCTAAGAGCTGCTGTTGAGAATGGAGTAACATGATTTAACTTGCTTTCGGAAAATGCTGGACGCTACATTGAACATGCTTTGTAACACGTTTCGGAAAATATTAAACACATTTTAAACAGATGTTTTCGTGTCTTATTTCATTTAACAATATTGTATACAGTGCCAGTTTTTCCCTGATGGTGAATTTTTGAACTCTTTTTTTTTCCGCCGAAAATAAATTCCCATAACCTCCTTTACACGATTCCCAAGTTTGATAACATTTGGCCCAGTAGTTTTCCTTTTATGACCATTTCAAATTGAAACTTTAATTATAACCACCATGTAAATTAAACTTTAAAAGTTTGACAGTTTGGTTCAAGTCCCAGCTTTAAAAATATATATATAAATATAATCTTTTATATTAATCCTCTTAGAAAGAATGTTTTAAGAAGTTAATTTTTCTCTCGCGTTATAGACTGTATAAAAAAAACATGATCTTTAGTATGATTTAGATTGTTTCAGCCGATATAAGAATCGGGTTACTCTGTGGTACAGAATAAACCCTGCTGGACTGTTTTATTTCTTTGTCATTTAGCAAAAATCTTTTAATTAAAATATTTATCCTTTGGACTTCGCTTTAAACTTTATTTATAGCTAAAATGACTAGAAAATGAAAAGCTGTCTTTAGCTGAAACGCAATTCATATAACTGATATTTTAAAAAATTGACAAGAATGCAAAATGTATGGAAGTCTAGCAGTCGAAAAATCTTAATTTTCTTGTGTGAGCACTGAAAATAACTGTAGAAGGAAAGAAGAAAATTAGGGAGAAAAGTAAGCAAAAATTTGCAGGGAAATTTGGCTGTCAGACATACCAAGATGTTCAAAAAGTTGGACGCTTTCGAATATACTTTCAGGATACTTCAAAGAATTTAGGTGTTCAAAGAGAAAACACTTGGACGTGTACATCAGCAAATACCATCAATTGAGCTTGTGTTAACAGAAAAGACAAAACGATATCATTTCAGATTAAAGTGAAGAGCGACTGGTTTTAGACTATATGGTTGTGTAAATTACGTTATAGAACATCATATCGTATCATAAATGGTGAATCCCATGATTTTCTCAGTCGAATTATTTGAAGATTCAGGAGTTTATCCAGTGATGTATGTGGATGTCACCTAAAGATGTTTTTTCCCCTTCCTGATGAAACAGCGGCCGAGCGGTAAAGTCGCTGAACACTGGTAGTTTGGTCCGAGGTTCGAATCCCGCGAACGGGCTAGCTGCTTGGGTGTTTTCGTGGTTTTCCCCATGTGTAACGTGTATGCGAGCCAGTTGCCCTTAGAAAGTCCTCCAGGAAGGCATCCCTCCCCTTAGGCAGATAGCCGTAGTGTGCTTTGTCATAATAAAATAAACCAAAACCTTTTGATGAAACTAGTCTTTCCTTTCATCTCATACCTTCAAAATGTTTAGCCTCTAAAGACTGATAAAGGCTCTGACGAAATACTTCGTGAAGAACTTTCTAAGGGAAACCACCTGTCATACGCGGTACACATGAGAAAATCCACGAAAACGCCCATGCAACCAGCCCGTTTACCGGGGTTCGAACCCCGGAGTGAACTACCAGTGTTCAGCAACTTTACCGGTCGGCCATTTGTGGGCCTTTATAAAATGGAAGGCGATAACTTTATTTAAAATTATTGTCAGAAATACCAAAATGTTTCGAAAAGTTGGATACTTTTCAACATACTTTCAGAATGCTTAAAGAAAAAGAGAAGAAAAATAAGTTTTTTCGTAAAATTTAGTATTCGTATTTTTTTAAATTTAAAACTTTTCAATCTTATGATATTTGATTCTTGCGATTTCAAAAATAAAATATTTGACTAAAATATGAATAACATTTTAAGAAACCAAATGTAGGATAAAATTGTGTAAAGCAATGGGCACAATGATAAAACTGTTTAAAGCAGTGTATGCAAGTCATCCTAAGTTAAAATATCAGTTATACATCTCTCTTATTTATATATATTTTTTTCTGAACGGAACATTGAAAGGCGTGTAAAACTGTACTTTATTTTTTCTTTTAATATAGTATGCAGTTTTCAAACGCATCGTAGTCTGGGTTACAAAGTATTCTTCCGAAAGAAACGCAGTTCAAATAAATAAAATCAAATTCTGGAAAATTGATATTAATAAATATATTTTTAAAATGCTCAGTTCGAAGGAATAAATAGAAAATTTTAAAACAATTATCTGAAGAGACAATGCAACACAAACAATTAAAATAAAAGTATAAAAATTTAAAAATGACCTAAAATAATAACTATGATGAAAAATATATATAAAGAAAACTATTTAAAATAAATAAATAAATAAATAAATAAATAAATAAATAAACGCTGCACCTTTATTTATGCAGTTCGAATAGGTAAATAGAAATTTTTAAAACAGTTATTCGGGGGGGGGGAAACGTGCAACTTAAACAATTAAAATGAAATTCAAAAAAGAAAAATTACTTAAAATAATAAGTTATAATTAAAAATATAATATCAAGAATATTATTTGGAAAAAAGGAACGATGGTGACTTTTTTTCCCTCTCACGGGAAAGGAAACTAGGTTGCCATATATTAAGAAGTTCGCCAAGTAAAGCATTCTTGGCGCAAACTGACAAAAAAGTGCCAACATAAATTTGTGAATTTCTCCGTAAATTTCGCTCCAAATTTTACAAAATTTCATATTTAGACGTAATTTGAGTCGTAGAATCAAAGTATGTAAAAAAATTCGTATGTTATTTCAGAAAATGTCCGATTTTGTGTCAAAATGTTAGAATAGTGCTATATATATATAGAGCGAAATTTACGTAAATCTAATATATATCCTAAGTCGCACTTTCGAGACATGAAGAACGCAATTGGAATTTTGTCAATCGGCCCAGTAGATCGGGAGATATAGGACTGTCCTTTTTTTTTTTTTTTTTTTTTTTTTTTTTTTTTTTTTGAGCAGTGTACGTTAGACCTTCTACTCGAAATGAGAGAAGCATGACTCACATACACCTGTTTTTGATTATATAAACAAAAGGGGAATAAATGTTTCCGAATGGCATGATTTATGACGTCTCTTTAAATTCACACGTGGTAGTTGTTTATTGTAAGTAGAGAAGTTTTATTTTCGCTAAAGCGTTGGATATTTCGGTTTGCAGTTCAGTTTTTAGAAAATAATTAAATCTTGTTAGACATGAATTCTTTCTGTTTTTACCGTTGCAATGTCGAAGCGTCGAAAATGTTTAACAGAGCATGAAATAGCAGAAATGATGCAAAATATTTCAGATATTGATTCTAAAATTCTGATATTGATTCTAAAATTCTGATATTGATTCTGAAAGAATAACTGAAAGACATTTTCCAAAACTTTGTTCAGAAGAGACTGATAAGAAAATGAGACGATGATGCTTCATTTGTTCACATTCTCGGAAAAATCCTCCAAAACGGCAAATGAGTTATTATGAGTGCAAGGAATGTAACGTAGGACTGTGTGTAGATCCCTGTTTTCAAATTTTTCATACGAAAAGAGAATTTTAAGTAATATAATTAGTTTTCAGATGTATAATGTTAAAAGTAATAAAATGGTAAGTAATGAAAATAAAATGTGTAAAATATGCATTTAAACAAGAAATAAGATAATTAAAGTATATATAAAAATATCTATAAAGCATAAACCGTTTAAATACTCTATAGAGCATTATTAAACAATGCGTTGATACTTCGGAAATTTCATGGATTTAGGCTTAATAGCAGAAAAGCCCCCGGCCCTGGACAGATGCTCGTGTAAGACACTGCCGGCCTCCGCGATAAGCGCGCGTTTGCACTACCCGGCACGAAGGGGTTAAAGGACAAAACGTGTATAAAAGATAATGGGATTTTGAATAGTTGTATGCTTTATGTACAATACATTCAAACTCTTCTGTATAAAGCTGTGCAACAATGAATTATTTTTTTCTGAAATGGGCTGGAAATGCATCCAATAGCACATTTTTAACAATTATTTTTAAACACATTATCTGAAACAGATTTTGCTTTTTATACCAGGACCAGGTGCAATCTTTATATATATATACCTCCTCCCCAAGATAAAAGTTTGGTACCTCTTAAAACTGGAGGATGTTAGAAATATAAAAGAAACCCAGGCCACTGAAAATGTCAAATAGAAATTCAAAAGTTACTGATACCTGCTGCTACAACACAGCCTAAGGGATGAGGCTGAACTGTTGTAATACATTGCAAAGATTGCCTAAAAGAGAAGTAACCACTTCAGTTATGTAGGCTGTTGTTAAATTTCTAGCAGTTTTATTTCTGGGAGAAGGAGGTTATTATTATAATTTTTAACAAATTCATAAACATACGGGCATTTTACAGTTTGGTAGGAACAGATTTTGAAGCATGCCACTGCAAAAGTGATATAAATTTTGTGCATTCTGAGTTAAAAAATGAACGGAATGTTATGCTGTTAATTGAACCTGGGGCCAGAGTGTCATTATGCTAAGCAAATATAGTGAATTTTAAAGAGTGCATTTATTCTATTGCGGTTTATGTGCTATTGATGAAGTAGATTTAATGGCAAACAAATATAGTGAACTTTAAAGAGTGCATTTATTCTATTGTGGTTTATGCGCTATCAACAAAGTAGATTTAATTCAATAAGTTTAAATGAAATGCAAGAAAAAATGCGTATAATTTAATATTCCATACAAGGAAGTCATGTGGTGCACACATCAGATTTTTTACTCATTCCTTTTGATGTTCTGGCTGATTTAAAAATGCCTACAACGACGTATCTTACATTAGAAGAAGCCCTTCAAAGATGTTTTGATGAAGAAACAGATGATGATAATGATATTAAGAAGAATGATGATGTTAAGAAGAAATGTATTGGTCTCTTGATAAGAACATTTCTGTTCCTATTGTAAGAGAATCGATGTCACATTTGCAGTACAGGAATATGAAGCAGAATTTGCATTTAGCTGACAATAATCAAATTGACAATACTGATAAATTATATAATTTGAGACTGTATCTAAACTTACTAAATAAGAAATTCCAGCAATTTGATATATTTTCCCACGATCTGAGTATTGATGGGCAAATGATTCCTTATTGAGGCAAACATTCAGCAAAGATGTTTTTAAAAGGGAAACCTATAATATCTGGATACAAAGCATGGACTCTGGCATCATCTGATGGATATGTGTTTCATTTTGATATTTATTCAGGTAAGTTGTCAGCTCTAAAATTACCAGAATGTGAAGAATTTGGACTTGGAAGAAGTGTGGTGATAAATTTGCTCAGTGTTGTTGAAACTCCTGCCAATCATGTTATTTATTTTGATAATTTTTTTAACATCATTTCAGCTAAAAAATAAAGGTTTCAGTGCTACAGGAACAATTCAGGAAAACTGCATACGAATGTGCTCACTAGAAACTGTGTTATTATAATTTCCAGTATGAAGAAAAAAACCAAAATAATTTTTGTCCGATGGAACGACAGTTCGGTTGTAATTGTTGGTTCAACATTTGGAAACATTCAGCCCATAAAAAATGTTTCCCGTTACTCAAGAACACAAAGGAAAAATATTTTTATATCTCAGCCTCACCTTATTGAACAATACAATGCCAAAATGGGTGGAGTGGATTTATGTGACAATTTAATAGCCAATTACAGAATAAGAGTTCGTGGCAAAAAATGGTGGTGGCCAATATTTACTAATTACATTGATGTAGCCTCGATAAATGCATAGAAAATATCACGACTTTCTACTACTGGAAATAGGAAGTATCTTTTTAGATTTTAGACGTGAGATTGCATTATTCCTTTTGCAAACTCCTATTGAGAGTGTAGAATTAGGCAGAAATAGATCAGCAACAGGAAGACCTAGTAAATTCAGCATTCAAAAACCATTGCATGGAGATGGTAGACATTTTATCGTAAAGCTTGATGATAACAAAAGACTTCGTTGTAAAGAGTGCCATAGCCCGACTGTTTATAGATGAGAAGTATGTAATGTAATTGAAATAATCTGTATTTGTAAAAGAAATATAATCTATCTTTTAATATTAAATTTATTACAAGTAAAGTGATTTGTAGATTTATAAAACGCTATACAGCTAAAAATAATCCAGTGCTCCGCTCAAAGGAAACATCGCACGAGTATAATCTTACTCACTAAACATCTGTATTCTTATTCCGCTGACATTGCACGAATGCAATGTTCGCTTTTTCCACAAGTAAAAGAGCATTTTTTTTTTTTTTTTTTTTATTTTCAATGTAAATTTATGTTATAAATGCTTAATTTAATATTTGTTATTATTTTCATGAGAAAAGAATCATTCCTTGTAGTTTTGGTGGTTAATGGGTTAATGAAAATCATTTTAAACCTACAAATCTCAACTAGTAAGTGTGGATTTTTCACACATATTTATGGACGACTGAATAATGGTACCATTACAGAGGTGCAAACTCAGTTTACAATGTTACTTCCAACTTTCTCTTAAATTTCTTAACATTTTTATGTAACTTGGAATAATTTTTAACTTGATTGAATTATTTAAAGAAGGGTCATTAAAAGCACTTGGGGCAGTTTCCATACCTTGCTTGCTTGCACTCTTCAGCGAATTTCATGATGTTTGTTTGCAACACAGTTGTTGGAATTTGAAAGGACTAACCATCAATGTTTTGAGGATGAAATCAAATGGAGAATCATTGGGAGTTTTTTTAACAGGGCACTTAAATGTACCCAGTGCAATGTACACTTAGGGCAAGTTTAAGGATATCAGTTATATAGAAAGATAGCTTCTGCAAAGTCATTCAAGACCCATGACAACTGAAAAAGATAGATTTCATAACAGGCATTTCAGTGAAGGCAGTTATGAAATTACTAGAGGAGTGCAATAACCTTTTAGTTCTCTCGTGATTAAAATGCAATTACAGGAAATTGCGTTGTATGGGTTACTCTTCTTAGAAGGCTACATGAGACAGCTCTGTTAGCAGCTTATTTCTTCGCACAAGGAGAGTCTGTTTAGCATAGTGCAGCTAAACATATAAATTTGGACCAAGCATCAGTGGAGACTATTCCTTTCTAATTCAGCTTAATCACTGACTTGATATTTCTTCATCTGTAGAGACTAGAGGTCCATTATTTAACCATCTGACCCTGTCCTTTAACATCATAGAAAGGGATTATTTAGGCAACAGAGGTTTGATGGTCTAGGCAGATATCATAATGGACAAGCACACTGACTTTAATAGAGGCTGTGACTTTAATAGAGAGAAGAGATTTTAGAGCCCTATATTTGCCTTTTCAGGAATGCAGTTAGATTGTTTTTAAGGATGACAATACAATACTTATTCTCGCTCATATAGCTAATCTAGTGGATGATTTTTAGAAAAAATGTCTAGAGCACTCTTGGAAGGGCAATTACAACAGGTTTCTCCCTTTTTAGAACACTTCAAGATTTGAAAACTGCATTCCTGCAGGATTGAAACCTACTGCCTCAGAGACACAAACTGCCACATTTTCACTATGAACTGATGTTGTGAGAGCTGTATGAGTGTTATAGGGAAATATGCCCATATTAGTCTTCTTCATTGTTAAACTTTCTTATACTGAAGAGCTTTGCACGATCATGCTTATGTTCAAGAAATATATTATCAGTTCATAAACTGATTCAAAGATCTGAGTTACTTTTTTGGGTGAATGAATCCCTGATTTGCCAAAAACGAGTTACTGCTCTTTTTTGGCACCAAGAGCTCTTTTTGAGCTCAAGAACTCTTGTTGTTCAGTAAGTTAATGGTTCTAAACTGATCCTATAAAATAGGGGTTTTGCCCATCTCGAATGTGTACTATGACCTATTGTATGACTTGCATTATATCAGTCTGTGTCTTCCTTAAAATCATTAAATTAATTTTATTCAAATCTGTCCATCAGTTCTGGAAATAATTGACCAAACGCTATAATTATCTTAATTTTGAAGACCAATGATTTTTTTCCAAGAAGATGTGATACATTTGCAGTGTCATTTGTAGTTGCAATTTTTTGATTTTTCAGTATGAAAGAACTGATATTCTTAAATGTACACTGTGCAAAAAAAGGGGGGGGGGCGACAGTTCTTTATCTCCCTTTACTGGGCAACTTGCATTTTTCATGTCTCGAAAGCGCGACTTAGGATATGTATTAGATTTGTATATAGCATTGTTCTAATATAGGTATTTTGACACAAAATCGAACATTTTCTGAAATAGGATACCAATTTTTTTCCATATTTCGGGTCTATGACTCAGATTATCCCAAATTTACAAGTTTTGTAAAAATCACATGCATAGTTTTTAAAAAATTAGCTCTCAAAATTTTAGCTCCTCGATGTTAATTGAGTTTGGTATATATTTATTAATCTCTCTTTTTTATTAAAATTATTTCATTCTTCTTTTCACATTTCAAAATTTAGGTTTATTCCAAATAAAATTTCCCCATTTTTTATGATTTATTTTTAAAATTTGTAATTTTAAATAATTTTTATAAATTTTTCAAAAAATTTTTTAATTATAATCTCTAAAATTTTTATAACCACCTTAAAGTAGACGTATTTCTAAGCATACCTTAAAAAAATTACAGTTTTTTATTCAAAATTTCCAAAGATATACGTGAATTTACGTATTGGTGCGTTTTGAAATTTGGCATATTTGTTGAAAGCGATAGAACATCAAATGTGGTTTAGACACTTTGTTAAAATTACTTGGAAGTAGAAAAGATGTAATTTTTTTTCCACTCATGCATAATGTTAAAAAGATAGGAATGAGTTGCCTTTTTTCCATTCCAGCATAATGGAAAGGAAAGGAAAATTGGTTGCCACATATTAAGACGTTTGCCAACTGAATTATTCATGGCAAAAACTGAAAAAAGTTGTGCCAAGATTAATTTTTGAATTTCTCCATAAATTTTGCACCAAATTTTACAAAATTTAATAAGGCATAATTTGAGTCGTAGAATCAAAATATGGAAAAAATAATTGGTATGTTATTTCAGAAAAAGTCTGATTTTGTGTCAAAATATCTATGCTAGAACAATGCTATATATAAATCTAATATATATCCTAAGTTGTGCTTTCGAGACATGAAAAATGCAATTTGAATTTTGTCATTCGGCCCAGTAGAATGGGAGATATAGAATTGTCCCATTTATTTCCTGTAGTGTACATATACCCAAAAGCACATGGGCAGTTTAAGAACAAGTAATATATATATATATATATATATATATATATATAAAATTAAATTCCTACTTATGTCAACAAAGAAAAATTATTATTATTATTTTTTAATTAAAAAAATTAATATGTGAATGTATTTGAACTTGAGTGGATGAATAAAAAGTATTTTATTAACGATTGAAATTTTGAACAAGATATAGGGAGAGTGTGAGCTAATAGTGAGGCTCGGTGGCATAGTGGCTAGCGCATCGAAAAGCAGCACCACAGGTCCGGGGTTCAATTTCCAGGCTGGACAAGGTCGACTCAGCCTTTCATCCCTTGATTTCCATCACTTAGGTCAATAAAATGAATACCAAGTTCGCTTGAGGACTAAACACTGGGGTGGGGGGGGGTTCTGCGACAAGCTGATTACTTGTTCAGGGCATATGCTTATGCATCCCGGGGCCCACGGACAAGAAAGCAGATTTCGGGCCCTGCAGGCCTTGGCCCATTAGGGCTGTTACACCCATAGAGCTGTTATGTACTAGAGAGAGAAACGGCAATCCTGAAGGGGAACAGGAATACGAACCATGTGACATTTGGTACATTTCCCAGATCGTATTTCCCGCGAATCTTTCTTACCATTACAGTTCTATGGAGAATTTGTGAGAAGCAAGTGTTTTGCGTGTAAGCGCATTGTTTCGGACTTCAAAAATGATACTTTCGTGCTCCGCATATGGATGTAATTCCAGATATGTGAAAGATGGAGGAGTAACATTTCACAACTGAGCTTTTTCTAATGTTTTAAAACCTAATTTTATAAAATGTAGAGGTTTTTTTATCCACTCTACTTGCCTTTTTCTAATAAAAAATAGATTTTCTAATTTTATATAATATATGCATACTTGAAATAACATTTAAATAAAAGTATCTTAATATATATGTATGTTTCTAATAACTGTTTTCTGAAAAAAATGTTAAAATTTTAGTAATACAATATAATTTTAATTAGTCTAGTATTCTGCTTTGGCGACATTTTTTATACGCCAACAGACTGCTTTGAATGCGTTTGTTTATATATTCTTTGCGTTTGCTCATGCGGACATGTGCGAAGTAGTAATATATGTATTTAATACTTGGTAATGTTGATGTAACACTGTGTAAGAACTGCATAAAATTATGTTTTTTTAGGGGGGGACATGAATGACTTTATTTATATCCTTTTCTTGCATCCAAATATAACAAATTTGTTTACCTTCAATCACGTATTTTCTTTCTTATATCATGTTTCTGGCATTTATTCAAATATTAATAATTTGTTAAGTATTAAGAAAATAGCAATTATATAGCAGTTAAATTTCAAAACTTTAATAGTTTTAAGTTTCTTTTTAAAAATAATGAACATTATTTAAATTTTACCTTCTAAAATTATTTAAAATAAGTGCGACTACATTGTGTAACGTGCATAATATATATATTATATTTGCTAGTAAAAGGAAGTCTTAATTTACCACCTTTTTGTTTCATAATTTTTTACCACTCTCTCTCTTCCTTTTAACTTATATCTGCTATATTGACATTCATTTTTAGTTCATTTTATTTAATATCTTTCTCACTTTGATTTGCCTACTCTGTAGTTCTCTGTAATACACCATATTAACATTAAATTTCCTTTTCGTATTAACATTAAATTTCCTTTTCGTATTAATATTAAATTTTCTTTTTTGTACTATTTTCTGTTTTCACTCATTCTTCTTATGTTATCTATTTTTTTTATTTTTTATTCTGTCCTGAGTACTAAAAAGCCTTCTTTTTTATTTATTTATTTTACTTATTTATTTTTTAGTTTGCTATTAGTTTATTATTTATTATTTAGTTTGTTCTCTCCAGTTTTTTTAATTTTATTTTAAATTTGGTAGACGCCGATGGACATATTGCAAAATATTATTCTACAGCATGAAAATTATTTAAATTAAAAAAATTTAAATTTAAAATAAAGTTAAATTTTAAAATGAAGTGTTCAATTTTAGGGAAATTATTAATTTTGGCTGGTGTTTATCGATCTAACCTCTTCTGCAAATTCAACGGCAGCTTCTGCGAAATGACGTCTTTCCAAGTTTGCATTTCGAACTGAGAGAAAAAAATCGCCAGCCATGGCGATAGTACGCCAAAGTCTGGATTCAGTTCCATTTCATGCCCAAACTCCTGCAGCTCATTCCTGTGCCACTTTTTCACCCGGTTTTGAATGGCTATGCTCCGTCTAGTGTATAACAGGTCTATGGTTACACCACTGAGATTATTAGTGAGCTAATAGTAGGAATTTAAAAAAGTTGCAAATCTGTGAACAAAATTTCAAAATAAAATCTGCTACTTTTAAAAGTTGTATAAAAATTTAATCAAGTTTTATTTTTCTATTCAAAGGTACAAGTAACAATTTAAATTAAAAAATTATATATATATATATATATATATATATTTGTTCTATCTGCAGATAAGAATTAGTGTTTGCACTATAAGATGTTAGAAACTACTTAAACTTCTTTCATTATTTAAAAATCTTCAGTTGATCTTTATTAGAGATTGGCATTGACAACAGTTTGACATTTTGGGCAATAAATGTTTTTACTTTATTATTACAAATTATCGTACTCGAAGATTACTGCTCATATAACTGTCCCAAATGAATATTTTGCTATACTCATACCTCCAACTGAAGATAAATCTACTTTTGTTGTTCAGAAAGTTTTTCCTCAATATTTTTTAGTCTTTGATAAATTGGCTCTTCTATTATTAACTGGATATCTCACTAACTGGATATCAAAACATGTGACTGTTATTAAATCAAAAAGTAGTATATAAATAACTTTGCATTCTGTTATCAGTGTTCATTAAGTTATTTTTGCTTTTTAAGAGAAGAGTGTAAAACTCAGATTTAAGAACTTTATCATGAAGATTTTATTGAGTTTTATGTCAATAATATACTTAAATGTTGAAAAATAATTTGCTAGCCAAGGTTTTCCTGCTTGCAAAATTCAGATTACCTATACTTATAGAGTACTAAACTTCCTCAACAAATGTTTGCAACAGTGTATTTTTAACTGATAAGTAGCTAGTAACCTCTGTGGCATGATATTATTTTTGTAAGTTGATTTATGTGAAAGTACACATAGAATGCCTGACACAGCAATCTTTGGTCTTTTCCCAGTCAGATGATGTATGAAATATTTTTGTAAGAAATATGTATATTGTAAGAAAAAGGTTTTTCAAGCAAGAAAAATCTTTTTGAAACATCCTGTCTCATATAAATGGTAATTTAATCTATGTATTTAATTTATGGTATAAAATATTGTAAAATGAAATTGCAGTTTGGAAAGGTAAAATATTAAATCTGTTTGCAAGTATTATTTTTTCCTTAAAAAATATTATTCTTAATGTTTCTGATTTTAAAAATGAGTATTCTAATTATGTGTTTACTTCCAGTCATCCTATAATTAAGAAGATGAGTATGTTACAAAATAGTAATCCGAAGCTGGCTGAACTTTTAGCTCATCAAGTATGTTTTATGTAATTTTTGGTTTTTTAATTTTGACAAATTTTTACAAGAAAAGTAAATGTAGATGGAACAACTGTGTTATTTCTTAAATTTAAGAGTATATTTTATATTCTTAGAATGGTATAACAAGTTAAATTTTATCTAAAGATAAGACTCTAGAAGGCAATGCTAAATTATAAAAAATAAAGTAGCTTGTGAAAATATAAAAGTAACACATTGCACTCATGTGATCCTGCCACTAATCTTCTAAAAAGACATTCATACTCATTAGGATCTGTGGATGAAATACCATGTGTAGGTTAAATATGGCAAGTAGGTAAAGACCTGAAAAAAGAAGCATTAGTTCTGATGATTTGAAACTTTTGCTGCTTAGTGTGTTAGTTGTATATGGTGTCATCAACAATGTATTCTACTAAGTTGAGCATTATCCAATTTAATAGTAGTGGATATGAGGATTTAAGGAATCTTTTTCTAGTACAAATTTAAACTTTTGGTGTCTAATCCAGCAAGAAGTACATATGTTGTTGCATTGGAGTTTCCATCTGTATTTGATCATTAGGTGACAACAAGCAGAAACATAATAATTGCTGAAAATAATACGAGACATAATACTGATGCTCAGTCTGCTTTTATTGTCATGAAGTAGATCAAGCGATTTTTGAACATTCTTCAGATGCATCTGCAAACAGCTGACTGTTGCATTATCCTGTTTTCTTTGTATGAACATACTATCTTCATGATATATGATTACAAATAATTCTTGCTATTTTTCAATAATAAGCAGCATTTACTTAAATAGATACTAATTTAAATAATAAAGTACCAATTTATTGAGAATCCTCTTCAGGTACACTATGACTTTCAACATCTTTGCTTTCAGAACTTGAATTCTCATCTTTACTTTTGCATTTCGGTACATCTTCAGTGCCATTTAAATCTTTAATAATGCAGCATTTTAAGAAAGATAATTGCAGATTGGCAGAAAAAGGATGTTGAAATACAGTTTACTTTTGATTATCCAGGCTAATGCCAAACAAGCAGGCCATGAATCACTGAAAAACACGGTTAATCCAAACTATCAATTTCATGCACATTGCATGTGTTTATTTCTTTAAAAAAAAATCAGTTTTTTTACTTTGTTTTTGAGAATATTTAAGTATTTGTTGAATTTCACGCATATTTTGAAGTTCTATTTTATTATTGTATCATTTGCCCTTTGAAGAAGAGACAGTTCAATTTAAATTAATGAAAGTTAATAAATATCGTTAAAAAAATTTGTGAACTTTTAGGTAACATGTAGATTTAAATGAAAGTTTTCTTTTCCCTTCTTTCCTTCAGGTTTTTGATGCTGCAATGGTTTCTGCAGGTTTAGTTGATGATCCTCGCAAAGTTACAACAAATCTCAATGAATTATTAGTGATGCTTTTAGAAAAGCACTGAAATGTAATGTTTATTTAAATTTTGTATATAACAACTGTTGATGAAATGTATCAAAACTCATTTTTAAATTTCACCAGTGTCATCTTTAAATGAAGTAAATTTTATATTTGGTTAGTTTCCATGTATTTATATTTAGTTAACATATCCAATTACTCAAATTCAGACACACCAGAAATGCCGATTTGTAGTTATAGTATTCTTTGCTAGACAATCATTAATGTACAAAATGTGGCACTTAGAAATAAAACTATCCTAAAGTTTTAAAATTCTGAAAAGTGTGCTATTCAGTCATTTAAGTAACCATTTAAAGAAAAATACCAATTTTCTTGCTTTAAAGATAACTGTACTCAAGGTTTCTTATATCTGTATTTGAACGTGCAACTCGTCATACGTTACATTATTTGAGTTATAATAAAATCTGTAGAAAGCTGTATTATTAAAATGTTAGAAATTAACAATTTTCATTGAGCTATTTTTATATTTTTTCCCTTTCATACTTTTCATGATTTCGCATCAAGTGCTTATATTTTAGCCTTTTAGAAGACGATTACATAATGTCTGGAAGATTTATTATGTTACAAATTGTATTTGGTAGATTATAAATTTACTGTAGTTTCTAAAAAAATGCATCTGCATTCACTATACTTGAGTTTTTGTTGTTTAAAAATGATTAAAATAATGGTTAAAAAATGCTAAACAACAAATTTTATCATTAATGATAAAATATGTAATTTAGCAGTATATTTTTAAATTTAGGCATATTAAGAAAGCCATTTCTTAATCTCATGTACAATACCAAATAACTAACTTGGTGAATCTGGAAAGTCAATCATTTTCAGTTTTTTAAATAACATTTTCATTGTTTTATATCTGAAGCAAATTTATATTTTATACTGAAAAATAACTTCATATATTGCATGCAAAAATATAGTAGTCTGAAAATCAAAACCATGTCTTGCAGAAGATCATTTTTAAAGTTTTTATGTTTGATCTAAAATTTGGATTTTATGAAAAATTTTCTTTAAGTGTGGTTCTGCTCACAAAAATGGAAGCATATTTATTCCGAAGATTTAAATTTCTAAATCTCTAATGAATATCTTGAAATGATAAATTTCCTCATAGCATAAACTTCCATTTATTATTTCCTCAGTGAGCTTCTATTTTTGTTAGCAAATGTACCAGAATAATTTCTGAAATTTAAAAATAAATCTGCAACCATTTATGCAGTGAATTAATTTTGTATCTTTTTTCAAATCTGACTTTTTTTTAAAGTACATTATGTGCATTTAACTAAAAATACTTGTTAACCCGGGAGAAGTCGCGCGGGGCACAGAGTCACCCCATGCGTCAAAAATCAACAATCCTAACTGGAAATATTTCATTTTAATGAATCATACTTTTAGTATCCTCCTGTTTGACACTCCCCTTGGAATGTGTATTGTTATTTTTGCTTGTTTTTCTTTTCTGCGAGAGAAGCAATCGTTTCTTGGAATCCATGAGGGAATGGGGTGACTGAGTCACCCCGTGTGACCGTTACTGCTTCGAAATTTTTCATTAGTAGAAGTTTAGCTTCGTGCTCTCGAGTGTTGCCGTTGTGGTTCTGTTGGATTATTTGATAGATAATGGTTTACAAACGTAAATTTACCGAACATGAAAAAGAGATGGAACGTTTGAGAACTGTATTAGATGAAGTTGAGTCTTCTGAAGGAGAAATTGATCAAGATAGTAAAAATGAATCTGATAAAGAAATATACAGTTCTCACAACAGCGAAAGAGAATTTGAGCAGAATGATGACGACGGAAATCCTGATTTAGTAAAAAGTATTTTTATTAGCAAAAATAAAGAGTTTGTCGGAATGGAAAACCAAATCAAAAAGTGAAAAAGGTCTTCTCAAGTTATAATAACTCATTTAGCAGGATTAAAAGAAACTGCACACAATATAACGGAGCTTCCAGAAAGTTGAAAATTGTTTTTCAATACTAAAATGATACAATCCATTGTAGAGTGTACAAATATTTATATTGAAAAAATATTATGATAAATGATGTGGAAATTAGAGCACTTTTTGGGCTTTTACATCTGTACGGCTTGCGTAAATCGTCACATAAAAATACGCACGATTTCTGGGCTACTGGAAATTGAAACAGGCATTGCAATTTTACGGAACACAATGCCTTATAAAAGATTTAAATTTCTTCTCAGGTGTCTACGGTTAGACAATGTGACCAATCGTGAAGCTCGGGAAAAAAATTGGACAAACTGGCGGCTGCGAGAGAATTTTTTACCGATTTCAATGAAAATTGCTAAAAGATATACCTTATTGGTAAATATGTTACTATCAAAGAAAAATTAGAGAAATTTCGAGGGCGGTGTTCCTTTCGTCAATATATACCCAGCAAACCTCTCTATAAAATTAATTTCACAAATTTTTTCCTTCGATTTTTTTTCGCTGGTACAAAATTGGTAGGGGTAAGTTTTCTTTAGGATTTTAGACATTGCAGCTTAGAAAGTTTAGAAAGATTTGAAGGCAAATTTATAGACCCATGATTCTAAAAGATTCCTGAAAAATGTCTCCATGTAGTAACACGCAATTTCTTAGTTTTTGGAGAACATCTGGAAAAACAATGAAAACATAACAGTTGAATATTTTATTTCTGATACCAAAATCGCTTTCTTAACATTTTTATTTTCTCTACTTTTCACTACACACAAGCATGGAAAATATCAAAAATGCTTCTAATCTTATCATATGGACAGGCATTATAGAAAGGATTTTTTTATTAATAAAGAAATTGAAAACTGAGAATTCAAAAGATTCATCTAATATGTCTTAATGTATCATATACAGGGCTGGCTCTAGGCATTTTGCCACCTGAAGCAGTCTCTGTGGCTCCTAAATTCTGCTTGCAATGCTTGCTCTAAATTCTAAAAGTTTTGCCGTTTCTAGATTTTGTTGCTTTGTGTGTCACTAAATTCTAAAAATTATGCCACGCCAGCTCTGTGACCTGACCTTACCATATGTATTTCATATTTCTTCTGAATGTTTGTATTACTAAAGAAATAAAATTAGCAACTTTTTCCATACATTCTAAATGCATTTAGTCTTTTAAAATAACAGAAATCGTTAATTAAATCCAAAATTTTTAAACTGAAAAAGAAATACATTGGAGAAAGGAACTAAATATGTAAAGAGAAAGAAAATTATTCTTCAAAGAATATGCACAGTTATTATTATGTAAAATACCCAGTTGTTTACAATTTCAGCCTTTACTATAATTTTCCATTTCTATTTCCTCACCAGAATGCAGATCACTTACACAGTTTTCAAACCGAGGTTTTTGGAGTGTAAAGCTTCGTTCAGACGGGGGCGTAAAGGGCATAAGTGGTTAAAGCTGAGTTCCGTTGCCAAGGCAACCAGTCTGTGCAATGCCACAAAATCTGGTTTAAGGCTCGTGGCATAGGGTTCAAAGTTTCTATTTCCTCACCAGTATGCAGATCACTTACACAGTTTTTAAACCGAGGTTTTTGGAGTGTAAAGCTTCGTTCAGACGGGGGCATAAAGGGCATAAGTGGTTAAAGCTGAGTTCCGTTGCCAAGGCAACCAACCAGTCTGTACAATGCCACAAAATCTGGTTTAGGGCTCATGGCATAGGGTTCAAAGTTTTCAACTTTACGGCGAGTTTGGGATAAGCGTCGACCAATCACAGCGAAGCTAAAACGAAGCGGCGTTCTATAGAAGATTTCGCATCACAAAACAAGCAGAGCGAACGCGGGAAATCGATCAAGCAGGAGAACAGCGTGGGAAAGTTGTAGACACATCCACGCATGCGCAAATTTAGCTTCTCTCAGTGGCCATGGCTTACCCAAGGTTCTCCCACATGTGAACGGAATTCCCGTATTTTATGCCCTTTAAGCTGCCATCTGAACACAGCTTAAGACAAGAGTGTGTTTCTGACCTCCACTTGCTCCCTGCATTAGTTCGTGTCAGCTCTGATAATTTGAAATTATTAGTCTTTTCATTGCCGCTGTCGACATTTGAGTTTATTATGACGATAGAGTTACTGAACTGAATTAAATTGTATAGCCTTTTGACCACTAGTCCATATTTTTAGTTTGACTCTTCTTGTTTAATTACATTACCATGAGCTGTAATTGATTTTGTTACCATAAGAGAATGCCTTTATGTTCTAAGTTCTTTTTAAATAAGAAGCTTATTTTAGCTCTGATTTATAGTTACTTTCAGACATAGGACAATTTGTTTCACGTCTGTTGGGAGGGGACTATTTAACTTCAAGTAAACCCTCTTAGGTAGTACCAGCGGCCGAGAGATCAAGTAAACCCTCTTAGGTAGTACCAGCGGCCGAGGGGTTAAAAATTCGTTAGTATTCTAAATACATATTGAAAAAGGGATTTATATTATAGAGAGTATCATATCACTGTCCTATCCTGAAGGAGTGAGAAAAGTAAGTGTAAAGAATAAGTGTGTTACACAATTAAATTCTTTTTCAGGGTTTCCAGTTCATACAGTTTATTGTGCTATTGGCGACAGTCCATCACTATATGCATACCAACAAAATCTACTTACTAAACCTCTAGACTGAGCAAGTATGTGACAAAATGTGACATTAAAAAAAAGAAAGAAAAAGCTAACTGATAGTAAAATGTAACTAAAATGTCACTTATCTTCTTTCAAATATGTCCAGTATTAAGGATTGTATTTATAGTGAAGTTCAAGCATAGATATAATATTTTTAATTGAATTTATTCAGTTCACATTTGCTCATACGTCCTTAATTTTTTTCATTAATGGTCCTTAAAAGTAGTTCCATTTTCGTGTACAGAAATGTATACAAACTCTGTTTATAGCGTATACGTATACTCGGCTTGTTCTAAGTGGAAGAATGTATGAACATCATATATTACATGATAACTTTCTCTCCAACTAGTAATAGAAATCTCCAACTACAATAGAAAGTACTATCTGTTAGCAAAGTACAACACATATAATATTGGTATAATGTTTTAGAAAGAGCAGTAAATGGCTAAAGTTGTAAAATACTAGTATTTTCAACATGTTCTATTCCTTTTCATGATGCTTTCCTTTATGTGTTAAAAAATGGAGACCAGTTTCTGTAAGAAAATTTTTTTTTGGTAAAGCACATTACAGCAGGTAAATCTAATGTGCTTTATTAAAATGAAATAATCAAATCCTTCAGGTTTAAAAGATAATTTTTTTAAAAAAGTCATTTTAAAGTTTAACACTTTTTATGTGATTTAAGACCAAATAAAAAATTAAGGATGGAAATTTGGAATGCACTTAATGTAAATTTTCTGAGAATAACTGTGTTACCAGACATGATGGGTACAAAAGTGCATTTTGTAGCTTAGACAAAAATGTTTATTCACAAAAAAATATTGCATAACAAAGATGCAAGTTTAGTTAGATAAATTTATTTAAATTTAAAAAAAAAGTAAGCTAAAGATAAATAAAAGAAAAAGATTTATTTTGTTTAGTTAATGATTTTAATTCCAACCCAGTACTTTCTAGCAGTTTTAAAAGTCTATTAACTTAATCTTTAAATTTTTGTTACTATTTCTGTTGACAGATGGCACCACCTTCTCATTCACTGTACTCCTTTTGAGTACAAATACAACTGTGGCTTTCCCTTCACTGTAGATTTCTTTGCTCCTGATGAAGAGTGTGTGTGTGTGTGTGATTATGGCAAAGCCTCGAGGGCTATCTGCCTAAGGGGAGGGATCCCTTCGTGGAGGACTTTCTAAGGGAAACTGGCTCGTATACACGTTACACATGGGGAAAACCACGAAAACTCCCATGCAGCCAGCCCGTTCGTGGGATTCGAAACTCGGACCGAACTACCAGTGTTCAGCGACTTTACCGCTCAGGCGCTGGTGGGCTCCTGATGAAGAGAGACCCATATCAGTTTGCCCCCTGAAATTGATAGTCTTGATTAAAATCTAAGCCAGACACAATGTTGTTGCTTTACCTAATTTTGTGTTTCACTTTGGCATATTTCACTTTTGTTTTGATTACCATTGTTCTAATAATTAAATTTAGAGTTCAACTGTTAATTTTAAAGACAGGTTTGAATGCAGGTTTATATGACTATAAATAAAGCAGCTATTGCATTTGGAGAGTAACTGAATAACATTTTTGGAATTTATCTTGTGCAAGTATCTAGAGCTCAACACAAACACTTCTAAATTTATCAGAAAACACTTTTCTTAAAAAAATTTTGGATTTTGGAAATGTGCCTGCTTCAGATTACAGAAAATTTAAACTATTATTTGCTTGAATTTAATAACACCTCTTTGTATTGTAGTGATTTACAAATATCTGAAGTGTTAAGTTCTGAAAGCTACAGCTGTAATTATGTTTTTCCTGAATATTCTTCCACATCTGTTCACAGAATTATAAGGATGTTTTAAAACACTGATTCGAACACTTCATATATCTTACTCAGATATTCACATTGATTCTGATTTAAGACTCCGAAAAGTTATATAGCACTCTTTGGCACCAAATTCACTTTGGTAAATTTGCCATATCATGTCGTGTGTTTCTCTACCTCGGAGAATTTTCCTTTTGTTGATTTTTTTTTATTTTGATTTGGCCACTAAATATTTGTATATGGTAGCTTAATGTTTATGTGCATTGATTTGCAGCTCAGAGGACTGGGACAGATTTTGTTTCTTGGCCCCCTTTTATCCTTATTAGTTCTGCTCAAAATATTTTCATATCAAAATGTAAATTTTTTTTATTCAAAATATATTTTTTTCATAATTTTATAATTGTCTTTTCCTGTTTAAACTTTACACTATAGTAAAAAATGTAGTTTAAGTATTAAATTTCAGCAGAAATTCTGTTTTTACTCCGAGTATAGAAAAATTGTTCCTAATACTACAGCAATGAAACATATGTGACATCTCTTTTTAAGGTCCTGGTCTTAATTAATGATATAAGATTACATTCAATTCATTAAAATTCCTATTTAATTCAGAAATCCAATCTTATCATAAAATTATGAAGTTACTAGCAATGATTAAAATTTTTTGATTCAAAAATCCATCATTGCTAGCAGCTGCACAACACCAAAAAAATCAAATATTTTGAGAAACTGCTAAAATCTAGCAGATTGCATTAACAATTAAAAGTCTTCATTTGGAAGTTTTTTTTTTTTTTTTTTGGGCTATTCTATGGCATACCAACAAAAATTCTGTCATATTCAGTTCAACTGCTACAAGAATTTGTAAGAAACATTAACACTAAATAATAAAAAAGTTCCCATGGACAGAAAAGTTGTAAAAAAAGGAAGAGGGTGGTAATAGAAGAAATCAATCTAAAGAAAGCTTTTAAAGGTAAACTTTTTATAACAATATTTTATGATAACATTCAAAACAGTTGTACACATATTTAGTTTGAATATTTTAAAAACAAACCCATTAACATTTTGAGAAATTAGTTGGGGGAATTTCTAATTGATAAATCAATAGTATGAACAAACTTTCAGATTTATTTGGATGCTCCATTTTACTTAATTTAATTTTTTTAAATATTCTTCAGAAACTTTTATTAAAACTATTATTATTGAGAAACTTTCATTGTATCATATCAAATTAATAATTTGCATTTTAATGATATGCTTTAATTCCATTTCATTTACTTGAGCTTCTTATAAAAAATATGCACTTCCATCTTATTTTGTAACCTTGCATTTGAAATGACTAACATGTAGATGATACAGATAAACTTTTATACTAAATTTTGAAATACACTGTGTATAAAGACAGTTTTATTCAACATAAAAAAGTTAACAAATGCTGCCAAAAGTTTAAGATAAAATATCGTAAAAATCATTATTAATTTTTAAACAGGCTTTGTATAAAAGTTTTAATAACAACTTACATTTTCAAAATTTAGTAGTGTTCATAATAGTAAAATACATGCAAAGAATTTACTCAATTCCTTCACATCAACAGATTTTAAGTTACATTATACAACTCAAATTATCACAAATTTAATCAATTAAAAACCTTTGGCAACCTTGATCATAGGCACACGGGAAAATGCACAGATGGCACTGACTAAAAACATGGCACACAAACAAATCATAAAATGCACAAGTATAGTAAATTTCATCAGAAACAGTCGTCACTCCAACTGTCATCATCAGCATTAGCCCTGGATATATAAGGCATTGAAGGCACTGGTATTCCAGATCTGAAGAAAATGAATTATAATATGCAATTGGAAATTGAAATGATTATAACAGAATATATGATGGTACATGCAATGATTATAGAAGAATGTATGATAGGTGCAATGACATTCATAAAATTATAAACTGCTCTTATTAAACATTTGCTGCAAGAAGTCCTGTCCTTCACATTCCTTTTTAATGTTTAAATTTTTTTATTAATTTAGTTTTGAAGCACATACTATAAGTTATACCAAGTCATTTATCTATTTGTATTTTCCATTCTGTTACAGTATTGCACTAGACATGTTCTGTTTTCAAGTTTTATAATTTTTCTTGCCAATATGGTTTAAGTTACATTTATCACATAAAAGAAAGTTTTGCATTAAGGAACACAAATATTCTTAGCCATTCCTTTTATCCAAGTTTAACAAAAAACTTCCAGTTAACAAATAAAATTTCCTTAAAGCGTCATTTATCAAAATTTATCAGTTTTTCCAGTCCTGTTTATATCATAATTTCTTAATTCTTTTTTATTTTTTTTCAATAAATGACACTTCTAAAGCTGTATCTTATTATTATTATTATTTATTTAATCCATTTAAGTGACTGTGACTATTTCTAGCAAAATGGCATATAATAATTTTGTTCTTTGGGGGGGGGGAGGAAAAGTTCTTTCTGATTGACAAAGATTTATGTTCAGTACTTTCAAAATGCATAAAAAACAATTTTTTAGAAACACTGGGGGGGGGACTTTTAAATTTCAATGCTAAAGCTTTTGTAATATTACATGTTTCTTTTTAAACTGTTTCAATTTAAGTCCATGTAACTGTGATTACCATTATTATTATTATTATTATTATTGCTTGTTCATGAGATCACATCACTGGTTATAATTTTACAAATCTGGCTTAATATCCAAAATTTCTCATAAGAATATTTTTTATTGTGATGAGATATATGTGGTACTGTTTGTTACAATTCTCTGCTTTATGGAAATGTTAATACATAGCATATTTGCTTGACATAAAAGCAACTTGTACAAGCCAATCACAAAATCAGTTTGTCCCATTACAATAAAGCAAAGATTTTTACAGAAAGCATATATATGTGAGGGCATATTCTTCCACTCCCTCTACTTCAACTTCTACCCAGCAAGGCACGACGTCATCACAGCTTAGCACAGCGTGGAGCAATCAAGACAACGCCCAGATAGCTTCCAGACGTGGAAAGGAATGGAGGCAAGCAGACGGCTTGCGTATCCTCCAAGAGTTGGCAGAAATAGATGATTTCCTTCGATGATCAAGTTCCTTGTGGTCCAAATGGACGATATTCGTCTATAGTTAGCCGTGGGTGAATGAGAATAGACGTATTCTCTCATGGCATGAGCCTACGTGCCTGTAGAACTGTTAGAAACTGATAGTGTATGAGAATGATCATCGTTACATGAATTCTGTTTGGACTTACTTTAATTGTGAGGTTACCAGCTTATTCACTTTCACCTTAATTCATCTTTTCATTCATTTTATTTCATAATAGTAAAATAAAGTACTTAGTTATGTTTAAGTCGTGCTCTACTATGTTCTTATTGAGGTTAATCTTACATATATATATTTGCTTTAAAAGATGGAATAGTTACAGTAGTTATGAATTTATATTTCTTTCAGGCAAGGTTGTGAATTTTTTAATGATATAATATTTTTATAAATTTTTTACACTATTTCATTTTAATTCTAAGGTCATGAATGAAAACTGAAATCCATGATAATTTAAAACAAATATTAACAAAAATTAACAAATTTAAATTACTGAGAAGCTATAGGATATATTACTATTAATTTGTCATATAAATGTAATGAATTTTTAGTTAATCACTTTTAAAGAACAGTCTTCCTTTAGAATGAATGTACAAGCAGCCCTCGATTTTTGCACACTTGAAAATTTTTTTTGTCAATACTGCAAAAATTATTTGTTTTTATACAGCTGCTCCTACAGAGCCTCCTAGAGTAGTCGACTTTTCAGAATCATAGTGATATCTTTAGGATTCCCAAGCTGTGGTGGTGGGGTCAAATGTAAACAGTGTATTAGACAAATTCCGTCTTACATTAGAGCATGCATCGATGCATTGTATGTTTTACCAATTTATTTATCTACATTTAAATATTTTACCATTACAAATTTATGAGTGAGAAATGAATATATATAAACAAACCGTAGTTAAGCTCTCATAAACTTCATAGAATCGAGATAAAGATGGAAATATTGAAACATTCTGAAAGCGGTCAATCTTTTCCTTCAATTGCCCATTTGTATGACATAAACAGGTCTATGATACATTCCATTTTGAAAAACAAGAATAAAATTAAGGAATACATTTAAAATTGTACAAATATATCAAAAAATGTTTTCAAAAGACCATAGTAATGGATGGAATGGAAAGAACTTTGTCATCATGGACTGATGGTCAAAATCAAAACAATGTCATTCTGAGTTTTTTAATTTTTTAAGCTAAGGCTCTTAGTTTGCATGAAGATTGAAAGATTAGATTAAGAGATGATTCCAACATGGTATTTCAAGCAAGTAGTGGCTGGTTCGACAAATTTAAAATGAAGTACTAGTTACATAATATTAAACTTACTAGAGAATTAGCTAACGCAGATAGAGATGCTGCAAAGAATTTATTTCCTCATTGCCCAGAATTATTGTAGATGGAGGATATTCTCCTAGCTAAATACTCAATGAAGACGAGGGGGAGGGGAGGAGATAATCATACATATCTATCAAAGGAACAGTCTGTTCTCCTGGACATAAGCATTCTAAAAGCTAATTGATATTGTTTTTTGGTGGAAACTCAGCTGGTGATTTAAAATTGAAGCCAGTGTTAGTTTAGAATGCAGAATATGCCAGAACATTTAAAGGAAATGATAGAGAATTGCTTCCACTCATTTTGAAATAAAATAAAAAAGCCTGAGTTATTGCATTAATATTTAAAGATTGGTTCATGTTTTATTCATATTGGCATTTAAGCAATATTGTAAAGATAAAAATTTACAATTTAAAACATTATTAATCTTAGACAGTGCTCCAGAAGACAGAAAATTTCTTAAAAATTTATATCCATAATCAGTGTTTCTTACTACTTGCCCATACTGCCCATGGATCAAACAATTTAAATGATATTATATACGAACAATAATAAATCAGATCAAGGCAACTAACTGGCAGGAAAGGTGAGCTTACATTAAGAGATTTTGGAAGAACTATAATATATGGAACACCCTAAACAATACTGGAGATTTGTGGGCTGAAATCAAAGACAACAATGAAAGCAATTATGCCCACCAATGATGAACAATTTTATAAATTCTGAAGGAACACCTGAAACGCAAATGAAATTAGCTTAATGACTGAACTAAACTTGGACATCTACAATGAAAATGTTAACTGAATGTCACTCAGTAACCTCTTCCAAATAAAGCAAGTTAAATGAATAAAGCAACAAGAGTTAAATGATAGTGAGGGAAAGAAGCTGATAAATTCATCAAAACTTTGTCAATAAAAAATATGAATGAAGCCTTCATGCATGCAAATTTTTGATTATCATGGAAGAATGCTATCTCAATGGAGAATGTACACAGTCAAGTACACAGGTCGACTGAAGAGACACATCATGTTATTCAACTCTTTATCAAGGAAAGAAAAAAAATATCTGATGTGGACACCACATGACTTCATTTTATGGCCTATATTATACACATTTTTTGCTGCACTTCATTTAAACTTACTTCCTCGAATTTCCTTACAGATAGGTTTCTCATTCCATTAATTCAATTCTCACTTTGTGACAAGACAAACATACATAAAACCTACATCTTCATTGAAAATTGTAAAATGCAGAAAAACATGAAATACAGTTAAAAACAGCAAAAATAAATAATTAAACAATTAGAGTTTCTATGCAAAAGCAAGCGATTTGACCAGTGGGCAGGAAGACAGACTTTTTTTATGCATAAAATTTAAAGTTTACTTTTGGTCTAACTCGGAAAAAAAGACACTGAAGTTGGTGCACAAACTGACTTAATTCACTATCTACGAAGACTTTTAAATGTAAACAAATAGCAGTCACATTAGGGTTATCAATACTTAAACAACTTTTAAACTGTTGCATGCAGATTAACTAAAGACATAAAAACCTTAACTGGAACATAAGAACAACATAATTCAATCAATATATATATATATATATATATGTACATGTTTCAGTGGTACATATGTTCCGATTGTAACAAAACAGAGAGATGCACAACTACATGTTAAAGTGTTACATGTTAATATACAAAATTTCAACGTTCTGAGTCTACTTGTTTTTGAGTTATGCAAGATACAGACGTATGTATGTACAGACCTATTTTTTTGTGGAAAAAAAAATCTCCTCTGAATCCATTTTAAATCTATTTTACAATTCATTCTGGGAAAAAAAAAAAAAAAAAAAAAAAAAAAAAAAAAAAAGTATTTTAATCTGTCCTTATGTACAGATGTTACACAAAAATGTCATTCAAATGGATTTAAAAGCACTCAAATTGATTTTTTCAATGAAATATGATACCCTAAATTTTTTGTGATTATAATATTACCTTTACATCGTACAAGTAAAAAGTTGGTGTTTAATTACCTTTTGACATGCTTATAAAGAAAACACCTAAAAGTGCTTAAATACACCTTGTTAATTTAATTATTTATGTTGATAAGTAAATAATATTGCTGATATATAAGCATTTTAAAATACATTTAAAATTTTTTTTAAACATCCTCTACTTTCAAACATTAAAAATTTGTACACATTTTCAGCAACCAGTTATGTGCTAAAATCGAGGGCCGCTTGTATGCAAAATCTAAAAATTTACAGAATTTAAATTAGCGTTAATATCATTATTATATAACATACAACTTACCTTGAGGCTGGATTAGGTATTTTAGATGGCAATTTCAAGCTTCGGAAGTCCCCATTGCGAGGTGAAGCTGGACTGTTGCCTCGCTTTGGTGATTGATTATGAACTGGATTTAAAGGTAATCGTCTAGATGGGGAATGTGAAGCATTTCGGTGGTATTCTGCACTAGGTGGAGTCTTCTTGGTTTGAAATGAATTGTTGTGTGCTTTGGTGGGACTTTGTAATACTGGTGAGGATGCGCTGCATCTTTGGTATAGTGTTGGAGATGATACTGGTGATAAAAATCTACGAGGATTACATGGTGCTGAATCTCTTCGATTTGTGTCTGAAACAGGATTGCTTTTATAACTGGGGAAGAAAGGTGCAGATTCACGGCGAGGTGAAGGAGTGAGATTCAAATCTCTTCGAGAAGATGACTTACTTCTCGAATTGACTCGATACGATGACGGTAAAGTTCGAGATTCTCGATAAGCATAAGGTGGAGATGTCATTTTAGCTTGAGATTCAATAGGTAACTGAAAAAGAGAAAGTAAAAATGCATGTTAATAATCTCAGAACTTATGTCTAACATAGGAAAGTGTTACTAAATTAATGTTAAAACTTCCTTTAAAACTGTGCATGTTTAGGTCATGCTCAAGTTCTCCATTAGTTACTAATACGAACTGCAAATATTTAAAAATTTACTTTGGTGTGATATAAAATCTGCATCCTAAACTCAATAATCATTATTATTTAGCCTTTCTCTTGTTGCAATCCACTCATATGTTTCATATTAAGGATAAAACTATGATCTACTCTTGGTGAAACAAAGTTGCCTTGGATCTCACTGATCTCAGCCAATTTCTGTGCAGTTGTAGGAAACTTTAAAATCAATGTAACAAGAAATACCTAGTATGTACATTTAAAAAATAAACTAGAAAATCAAGTTTAAAATTTCATGTAATGTACATATTATTTGAATTAATCAATTTAACAAGGTCTCTTATGGCCTCAAGTAAGTTACCTGCAGCAAATAAAATATCCCCAGTTCTAAGTTTACAAAACTTCTAAATGGTTCAGTGACAAGTCAGAGGTCCAGCAGATGAATCCACAGTTCTCATCTACAGAGTTTTTCCTTTTATTTTATTTTGTGCAACATTTTTTCCTTATAAAAATATTTGAATGGAGTAATTCAAAAAATGAAATTAACTTTCTATAATATTTCTCTTCTTTCTTTAAAATGCTAGCTTTCGTAAAATTTAAATTAATTTTACAACCATTTTATTGCACCAAATCTGAAATTTCCTTATCAGAAAATGCCATCAAGATTTATTCTTTAATATATTAATATCTAAATACTCAAAAAATTAATATATGATTGATTTTTCTCAAGGCTTAGTAAATTATGGATGAATGTTTAAGAAAGTTAACAATATATTTTCCTTCCTTTGAATTTTAACTTAATATAACCTTTTAATCCTTTTCTGAAAAAAGTTTAAATTGTAATATAACATTTTATACATTTCTTTAAAATAATTGTTATGATTATTTTACCTCCAAATGGAAAGGACACCTGAAGAAAGAATTGTGCACATTTAAAATCTCAAATCTTTCATCTGCATGCCAGTATGTTATCCAAGTGACAAAATTTATTTCCAGTTTGACAAAGTCACATAATATACTGATTATTTCAAATTTTTGATTTGATTTTCTTCTTGAGAGATACATGCTAGGCACTTTCAAATGTAATGCTTTTAAGGTCTCTTGTAATTGCATGAAGTTTGAGTGACAGTGGTGAGTTAACAGTTCTACAGTAGGTATAATATGTAGTTTCCCAATATGTGCATTACTGCTTGTTAGTGTATGCTAAGAATATGTGGAAAGCATTCATGATTGAAAATTTTGGTTTCCTACATAGTTTTTGAACCAGCACTTGAACATTCACATAAGCATTTAAATTATACATCTTTACAAGAATTACATAAAATCATGTCCACTGACTCTTCATACATATTGGCCCATGTTTTATTGATGCAAGATTATTTTTTTATTCCAAGAAAAGATACAAGATGTTAGTTACAACCTATTGTCTAATTTTTTATTCCAAGAAAAGACACAAGATGTTAGTTACAACCTATTGTCTACATTTCTTACAACCACAGTCTATATTTGCAGTTACATCAAGAATGCACAAGTACGATATTCTTTTAATGCACTTCAGGTACTTATATATTTAGTGTGTATGCAGTTATATATTTAGTGTGTGTCGGAATTCAAACATGTATTGACAGGTTCATGAAGAAAGAGAAATTTATGCAATTTCATGGAGCCCTGCATTCCAAAGGACTAATTAATAATAAGAAAGACTTACATGTTCATAGTTGCAAGCAGATTTATGAAGTGAGGGATCCACTTCATCAGTATTTGGGGGTAAGGTCCTTCATTTTAACACATAGAATATGATTATTGGTATTACCAATAATAATAAATAGTGTTAAAATGTTATATTATTTGAATCAGATCTTACAATTTTATAAATTTAGTTCAGTTTGAAAATGGCTTGAAAGTACTCATTCAGTTGATAACACCAATTTCTAATTATCAGGTTTAAACAAAAGTTTCCCGCCACCACAAACAAATATTGTCTGCACAAACAGTTCATGTTGGCATGTTTAATCAAATTTTGTCAAAAGATTTTTGGCATTTGAAAGAGACTTGCTTTAGAGTTTAGATTTTATGTTTTTTAGACCGTTTTGTGAAATTTGTATAAAATATCGTTATCATGAATAGCAAGGTGTCTGAAATGGAACTATCACACTACTAAATTAGAATCATCATTTACTTCCAGTTTTGTTGCAAAACGTCAGCTACAGAGGGTCATCAAATCATGTGTACAGCTTTAGGTACTAATGTTATATCATATGACACTGTGAAGGCTTGGTACCGAAAGTTAAAAAACAAGGACAAGCTTGCTAAGGAGTTAGACGTTAGTACCATGTCCATTAATCACGCTATGCATTGCATAAACTTGATGTACAAGTTCAACTGCTGAGTGCTGCATCAGCTGACTCAAGCGGATAAGGACAGATGCGTTCAGGCCTGCACTAATCTACTCAAATATCAATGCAAGGACAAAATTTTCTGGACCAGATATTTTTTGCCTCCCTCATTATTTTCACATATTTTTTAATCTTCCTCAAGTCATTTAGAAAGCAAGCTTCTCTAAAAATTTTTAAATAGATTCACTTATATAATAGTTTTTGTCTTGCAATTGATTTGCTCACAGATTTTGGATGCTTGGGCTCTGACTGATGAAGAAATAATAGTAAAAAGCTTAAAGGAAAAAAAAATTACCCCACACAGGAATATCTAAGGCTTATGATGGTTCTAAAAAATCATCAGACAATGCTGAAACAAAACCTCCGTGGTATCATAGTTAGGGTAAATAAGAAAGGCTGGATTAATTCATTGGATTAATCTAACCTAAAAGATATAATCAAAGGTTGGATCATTCGACTTGATAAAAGAGTGGTTCAAAACTGTATGGAACCATCTTCTACAATAAGAAGTCATTATTAGTTTTCGACAGTTTCCACAGGCATCTCATGACTCTGTTCCTGTCATTATTCTAGAAGGCTTACATGAATTCTGCAGCCTTGAATGTATCAGTGAATAAACCATTCAAAGACCATCTCCAAAAGTTTTATAATGAGTGGACATCAACAAGATAGCACTGTTTTACTAGAACTCGCAAAATTCAGAGATCATCCACTGAACTGATTTGCTTGTGGATTTTGGGAGCACAGATTCTGACTGATAAAGCAATAATAATGAAGAGCTTCAAGAAAATGGATATATCTAATGCTCTTGATGGTTCTGAAAATCATTACAAGTATGAAGATGGATTTCACGATGATGCAGACTACGAAGATAGCTTGTAAGCTGTAGCAGAAGCCTCAGATAGCAGTTCCAGCAGCATTAAATAATTTAAGGCATAGGGAGTAGCAGTAGACAGCAACGAGAATGAATGACATAAAAGTTACAGGGAAGCACAAATGAAGATATCGTATTAGCTATTGTAATGTTAATACTATGTATTTTTATTGGAATGCAGGGGTCTGCCACCGCTGCATCTTAGTGTGAAAAAAGAAGCAAGTTATCAAACAGTCACCCAATTAGGCCAACCAGCAACCCTCCATGAGGATAATTATTTCCCAGAGGAATATGAGAAGAAGTTGATCCGGCTATGTGATCATCCAGCGAAACAGGGAAAAGGGTTGAACATTAATATCAAGCAAAATACCAACATAATGAATGCTGATTTAGTGTATTATACAGATGGCTCCCAAATAGATGATAACACAGGCTTTGCCTACATAGCCCTGCAAAACCTGGATACACTAACACTTTGGAAAGGTCACCTGGACACCAATAATAATGTGTTCCAGAGTGAGGTGTTAGCAATTGACCGGGCACTAAACCACATCATATACAGCAGCAACATAATGGAAGCTTCATACTGACAAGATAGTTTATCGTCTCTGAATGAACTTTTAAATCCAGTGCACTATTCCCCGCTCATAGTGGACATCCAGTCGAAATTACATGACAACAGTCATTTAAACGTAAAGCTGCAATGGATAAAGGCCCATGCTGGCCAAACAGGAAACGAGCTGGCGGATCAGCTAGCCAAAGAAGCAGCACAGAACATAAATGCTGAACAAATTAAGATACCCTGGCCAATATCTTGGCTAAAGAAAAATCTTACGCAAAAAATCAAATCCCTATGGCAGGAATAGTGGAACTCAAACGACACAGGACGTAGTGTTTATTATCATATCCCCACAGTAACTTATGATCGCCTCATAATACATGCTCAACTTGTATGGTATATAACGGGACATAGTCCTTTTCCTGTATATTTTGAAAGGTTTGGCATTACAAATACGGCACAGTGCATTTGCGGTGAGTTGGGCACACCCGAACATTATGTAGCTAACTGCCCACTAACAACTGATTTGCACCTGCCGATCCCGTCAACGAATGAGCAAGCATTTAGCAGTTTCATGATTAATAACAAGCAAACAGTACGGAAGATTAACAAAATTGTTTATAAACTTACCTCGGTACTGACCTGTGTCAAATCTAATTTTATATATATCTCTAAAGTATATCATAAAATAAACTATCTTGACCTGTGCTAAAACTAATGCAAATAAAAACTAAGAATTATCCCGTTATGTGGACTCCCTTGGCTTTAAACAATCCTCTGGCTTTGGAGCGGACATGTCAGAGTCAGAAAATCACTCTCTTGCTATTCCAAATGTATCTAAAACTGTTCTAATGTACTGTAAATAACATACTGTACTATACATAATGTACAGTACATCCAGTAATATGGACTCCCTTTGGCTTTACTTTCCTTTGGCTGTGGAGCGGATATGTCAGGTAGCTGTTCTGCTATTTCAAAATTAATACTATAATAGGTACAATATGATATACTTAATGTTTTGATATTGACTTGGCTAATATGACTAATAACATGTATGGTTTTATTATTATTTATTTGAGTAACTGCATAAAATCATTGAGAGATGACTTTGCTTCCTTGTACTATAAAATTTACATTTAAACTGAATAATTATTTTAGTAAAGTAATCGTTTTGTATCAGAGTAATTGTGTATAGTATTAATTCATTGTATCATAGTTTTGAAACATCGTAATAGAGTAATCATATTGATGATCGTATAGATGATAAGGTTATTACTTTTAATGTTTACCTAACTAGTATAATTGATGGCAGAATAGTACTGTTACTAAATAGAGTAATCATATTAAATAAGAGTAATTGTATTGTTTTATAGTATCATTGTGTTAACTGGTTTGATATGATTAATCATTGTACTTAGTAAATGCATAGAATCACTGTAATAAATTATTATATTTTAGTAATCATAAAGAATCATTCTATTGAATCACTGAATTGAAAAAGCACACAGAATTTATTGCATCTGAAGCCTATATGAGAAGATTTATTGGAATATTATTGCTTACAGGATAGCATTCTTTACCTCAAGAAAAAATGTATTGGTCTTTTGATAGGCACATTTCTGTTCCTGTTGTACGAGAATCAACATCATGTTTGCAGTACAGAAATATGAAGCAGAATTTGCATTTGACAATACTGATAAATTATATGAAGTGAGACCGTATCTAAACTTATAAATATCACCACTTTTTACTACTGGAAATATAAAGTCTCTTTTAGATTTCAGACGTGAGAATGCATTATTCCTTTTGCAAACTCCTATTGAGAGTGTAGAATCAGTCAGAAATAGATCAGCGACAGGAAGACCTAGTACATTCAGCATTCAAAAACCATTGCATGGAGATGGTAGACATTTTATCGTAAAATCCGTTGATAACAAAAGACTTCGTTGTAATCCTGCGCGCCACTCAAAAGAAACATCACACGAGTACAATCCTACTCACTAAACATCCGTAGTCTTATTCCGCTGACGTTGCGCGAACGCAACACTCGCGTTTTCCACAGGTAAGAGCATTTTTTTTAATTTTCACTGTAAATTTATGTTATAATTGCTTAATTTAATATTTGTTATTATTTTCATGAGAAAAGAAACATTCCTTGTAGTTTCGGCGGTTAATGGGTTAAGCATTATTTTTCAGCAAATACATGCCTACATGAATTGACAGAGGGCACTATTATTATTTTTCTCATCAAAATATTAATTTCATGTGTAAAAGCTCTAACTTTCTGTTCCCTTTGATTTGTATAACAAAACATGATCTCTTTTTATTGAGAACTTGACAACAACATAAAAATCTGCACAGATTAAAAAAAAAAGTATTTAAAGTTTCTATTAAAATTATATCAGTTATATTTTATATGTATTACACAGATTTAAATCTATTATTATAATAATGTATTATTATATAAATAATATTACATAATTTTATTTCATATAAAAATTTGCAGCAATTTGTAATAATAATAATAATTACATCTTTATTAGATGGAGTTTCATCATAGGCATACTTGATTCCTTGGATTATGCATTCCTAAATCAGTGGGATCAAATAATCCTAACATTGATGGATACAGCTTACTCTAACTTAGCCTCTTCTTACTTCTTACCTGATTTGCCTGCCAGCCACCTGCCATATAGGACATTTCTTCACCAGCTCAGTGCTCTACTTCATTTATATACAAATCACTGTTTCTTGTACCATATTGCTATCAGCAAGCTACTAGATGGAGTCGATTCAGGGAAGGTTTCGGATGATGTTGCTCATTTATTTTACCGACTTCATTACTATTTACATTGATATTTTCAACTCCTATCTACTGACGTCTTCCATGAAATGCTACTTCACTACTGCTTATCGTACAAATTCTCTGCAAAATGCAATGAACTCTCACCCTCTATATATTTTTGCTTATCATGCTATCAACTGATCGAAAATTGTACAACTACTTAATTGGATTAGGGCCCTGCACAGGCACAAGCACCTGAACATTCAATCAAATAACCTTACCATCTGTTCTAAACAAAAATCATTTATAAATAAACATCAATCATAAATAAAATTACTACAATTAAATTTCTTAAGTTGCAAATGCTAGAAAATTACATAAGTAATGTATTTACTTCTAAGAAAGTGGAACCTAGCCATTTAGAAAATCACTTGTCATGTTAAAGCAGCTACAAATTATTATAAACTACTTATTTTTGGCCAAAAATATAACATTAAATGTGTTACCAAATTTGAAAATGTTACTTACTTGATTTTTATAAGCTTTCTTTCAGGAAACAAATATGCTTAGCAATCATAAATCCTTAGTCTCCCTTACCCTTCATTAAATTATGTGAATAAGATATTAATAAAATTCACTTTTAATACCTCCTTCACTGATCCGTTGGCTGTCACTTTTGGATGGGAAGGATATATTGGCAGTGGACATGGTGATTTCTGATCACTAGGATGCTTTGATTTCCTTTCTCTTCTAAGGCTGTAATACCCACGATTAATATTTGGAAGACTACCGCAACATAAATCTGAAAAGAAATGATATTTCACATAAAAAAGATCTGGATATGTTAGTTGTTTAAAGTAAAATTAAACAATTTCTTCAAAATAACTCTCTTTTTGAGTGTTAAATGAAAGTATATTTATATATATATATATACTGTTTATAATTGACGTTATTCTAAAAGTGAGAATTTTTATTACATAGCACGGATTTTAAGAAGTATTTAAGGTGAAAATAATTCATCTCTGTGCTAGTTTTCATTCATCAACTGATCAAAAGTAACCAGAATTTCTTTTGGACTCTATCAAATAATGTGAACAATCTGTCAAATATCATTTATCTAAAATATTTTTATTATGCTTTGTTCTGCTGCAAATCTTCATGTTTACCATTTGCTACTAACATATTAATTAAATTGAATTCTTAAATAACTATCTATTAAACACATTAAAAAAATTTTTCACTTTCTAGGATGGGATCTAAAAATAAAACTATCCACCAATATGCCAATTAACACTCTGATGTATCATGGGACAAATGCATCTCTCACACTAAACTGCATGCCTTAGCTCATTTATACATACAATAATGCCAATGATTGCATATAACTAATTCGGATGTCTATTATTCGGAATGATCTGTAATCCGGACCTCAAAGCTACAAACTAATGCATGTGCGTAAAGTGTTTATGCATGTGCGTTTGATGCATGCATCCGCTACGCATGGGCGTAAAGTCAGTAAAGCCTTTACCCATGCGCACTTCCGATAGTGAAGAAAGTAACAGAGAACATTATTGAAAACAAAAAAAATTTCGATATACAACTTAGTCGGTATTCTCGACACAGTAATTACAGGACTTGAACAGTGGAACTTTGTAACTGAACAAAAAATTATGTCTGTTTATAGAATTAAAGAGAAAGTATTAGCACAAAAAACGAAGTAACTCAAATAACTTACATTGAAAGAAATGTTTAATAAAGTAAACAAATAAATATTAATTTTCTTTTTGTAAATTTTGATACCCTTTAGTTCATAATTCTCTTTATTTCATAAATTATGATTTCATATTTTTAATTGTATAATTTCTGCATGCCATCTTACCAGATTTAAATTGATGATCTATAATCCGGAAAATCCCCTAATCTGGAATCGTTGAAGTCCCGACGAGTTCGGATTACGAACTTTGTACTGTACCAACAAAATTTTAATCTGATGTTTTCATCACTAATTAAGTATTATGTTAGCTGAGTATTCTTTTCATTCCTAATTAATAACGTTCTTTCAAAAACCAACCTTTTTAACATCTTCATTTATTTTTTGTTAACTAATTTCTTACATGTATGAAATTATTTCAGTTCTCCAAACTCATATGCACTTTTTCTCTTTTTAAGTTCCCCCAAAACAACTTAAACACTTTGCGCATACCAAATTTCAGCTGAGGTGTGACACTGATCCACTGAATATTTATTAATCTTATTACATATTTACTTCTCTTAATATATTAGAATACGTGTTTACTTTAAATATCTACTAATTACTGCAAAATCTATTAAAATATTTATTAAATTGTTATTAAAACTTATTTTTTGGCTTTATAATTACAAAACAATTTTTTAAAAAACATAATATAATTATGCCTAGTATTTTGCGCATTAAGCTGCTAAAAAATCATCAGTAAAGACAGATCTTTGTGAAAAATTGGTTCTAAATTTCTTTCTATACATATTGTTAATTTCATTCCTTGCAAGTTAATTTTATTTAACTTTATGTTAGTTTCTTATGAAACAATATCTTATTTATATATATATAGTAAATTGCATTAAAATAATTACCAAAGTAACAAAAATAAACAAATAAATAAAATAAAAGAAATAATGTATGTGTCTTGGTTACGACTTATTGTTAATTTCATTCCTTGCAGCAATGGCGCAAGAGAATTATTTAATTTTAATTAACTTTATGTTAGTTTCTTATGAAATAATATATATATAGTAAATTACATTAAAATAATTACCACAGTAACAAAAATAAACAAATAAAACAAAAGAGATAATATACGTGCCTTGGTTACGACTTAAAGATGCCGAAGAACCAAACATATGCTGCTGTTTTATTCCCTGCATAGGATGTAATCCATATGCTCCAGAATGGTTAATCTTCCCATTACATATATTCAGAGCTGAAAGAAAATTACATTAGGATGTTGCATTAAGTGCAAACAGATAAATTTAGAATCAATGTAGAATTAATAATCAGTTTTATAATTCCTACAGAAGTTTGTATCAGTATTAAATTTAGTAACAATTATTCAATTGGCAATAATTTATAAAATCGTCTGCAGTCTTTCTCTCCAGTTTGTTTTAGAATTTTTGTGTTTTTTAGCTCTGTGCAGCCATGAATGCTAAACGAAAAGAAACTTTGCCTGAAATTCGAAAATTAGTTATTAATTTGCATATTGAACGTGGAAAATCTATTAGAGAAACTGCTGAAACAGTTAACATCAGTCATTCAACAGTTTTTAATATCATTAAACGATATAAAAAGAATCATATGATTCAGGATAAAAGAAGACCTGGCCGACCATCAAAGCTATCCAATGGAATAAAGCGAATTATTGTTCAAAATATTAAAAAAAATCCAAGAATGAGTGCTCCTAAAGTTGCTGCTGATTTACAAGCATTATACGGAGTAATTGTTAATCCTGAGACTATTAGAAGAGTAATTCGATCTGCTGGATATCACGGTAGAGCAGCCAAGAAAAAATTCTTCATAAGTGAAAAGAATAGAAAACTCAGACTGGCTTTCGCAAAATCCAACATAAATAAGAACTTTGATTACTAGAATGAAGTTATATTTGCTGATGAGAGTAAATTTAATATATTTGGTTCTGACGGTAGAATCTTGGTGTAGAGAAAACCCAGGAAAGAATTTTGCAAACAGAACTTGGTGCCAACAATAAAACATGGTGGAGGAGGAGTTATGGTATGGGGGTGTATGTCGTCCGCTGGAGTTGGTAATCTTGTTTTTATTGACAGTATAATGTTGCTACTGTTGTTCCATAACAACAGTAGCAATTGATGAATTTAACTTGTTCCATAATAATAGTAGCAAAAGCCAATAATAAAGAATGAAACTTTTATCATCAAAATACTAGATTAAATGCAACGGTAATGTTCTGTTATTGGGACATCATTAAAACATGTATAAATGAGGTAGATACACATACATACACATGTGTATGTATGTATGCACATGTGTATGTATATGCATATATGTGTGTGTACACACACGCAGACATGCATGCACACATATATACACACAAACACATCCATCCATCCACACATGCATACATACATTTCTGAATCCGGTTATGATAACAGAACAATACCATTTAAACAATATATTAAAAATATTACTCCTAATTTTTGTTTTGAGGGTTGAGATAATTTCTGGCACTTTCAATAACTTTGTTACTTCATACTTGTAAGTAGGATGGCTACCTTGTTCATGAAGCTTTACTTTTTCTATAAGCATCAGCTCAAAGTTCCTGGAGCCATCATTCTTCATTGCTTCCAGCATAACTTGTTGAAATAACAGAAATGTATTATCCACTATTTCAGGAGAAATATTATCAAAGGCTATGTTTACTGCTTCTGAAAACATTTTATTTAATCTGAGAAGGTATTTTATTTAGCAAAACCGAAATTAGTTACATTATTTTTAATTTAATATTTACTGGAAAGGTTTTGCTAATTCGTCCCAAATTCTATTGAATTTATACAATTATAAATACAAACACATAATTATATTTTAATTTTTCAGCAGCTTTCAAAAATTATAAAATTTTAACAATATATATATAGATGGTAATTATTAGAAAAACCTTGACTTGTATTATTAAATCAGAAAATAAAACAAATAAGCACTTTACAGCACTTCCATAATTATATACAGGTTAATGGTAAACTGAAATTTTACTTAATCTAAGACTATGTTTAAAATACTAGTTAGATCAAAATTATACTAATAGCTTAAAATGGTATTGTGATTTATACATACTAATGATAAAGTAAATGCATAATTAACATATAAAAATCAACAGTGCTAATTTTTATATAAGATATAAAACAATAATACATTTTATTGCTTGTAGTATTTTGGTTCTTTAACTCTGAACAACTGCAATGAAAAGTGTATTACATAAATTTTTTTAAACATACAGTGTCTCACAAAAGTAATGGGACACTTGTGCTTTACAAAAAGAAACTGTAATAAAATAAATTAAAAAAGCATGTAAAAATTTTCTGTGGGTGTGTTTCATACTTAAATTTAGTAACAATTATTACATAACATACATTTTCTCAAAATATTAAAATAGTAATTTAATAAAAATACAATTGTTTAGAACGGAGCAAAAAATGGCTCACATAAGTGATGGGACACCATTAGATACTACTACGTACAACAATAAAAATATTTTTTTGGGTTTTTATTTTTACTCAAAAGCAATTGGCAATAATTTATAAAATCGTCTGCAGTCTTTCTCTCCAGTTTGTTTTAGAATTTTTGTGTTTTTTAGCTCTGTGCAGCCATGAATGCTAAACGAAAAGAAACTTTGCCTGAAATTCGAAAATTAGTTATTAATTTGCATATTGAACGTGGAAAATCTATTAGAGAAACTGCTGAAACAGTTAACATCAGTCATTCAACAGTTTTTAATATCATTAAACGATATAAAAAGAATCATATGATTCAGGATAAAAGAAGACCTGGCCGACCATCAAAGCTATCCAATGGAATAAAGCGAATTATTGTTCAAAATATTAAAAAAAATCCAAGAATGAGTGCTCCTAAAGTTGCTGCTGATTTACAAGCATTATACGGAGTAATTGTTAATCCTGAGACTATTAGAAGAGTAATTCGATCTGCTGGATATCACGGTAGAGCAGCCAAGAAAAAATTCTTCATAAGTGAAAAGAATAGAAAACTCAGACTGGCTTTCGCAAAATCCAACATAAATAAGAACTTTGATTACTAGAATGAAGTTATATTTGCTGATGAGAGTAAATTTAATATATTTGGTTCTGACGGTAGAATCTTGGTGTAGAGAAAACCCAGGAAAGAATTTTGCAAACAGAACTTGGTGCCAACAATAAAACATGGTGGAGGAGGAGTTATGGTATGGGGGTGTATGTCGTCCGCTGGAGTTGGTAATCTTGTTTTTATTGACAGTATAATGGATCAGTACAAGTATATTGACATTTTAAATCAAAATTTGAAATCTTCAGCACGAAAATTTATCCTTCATAACGATTTTAAATTCTACCAGGACAATGATCCCAAGCACACTGCTTTGAGACTCTGCCTGCTGTATAACTGTCCTGAAATAATAAAAACACCACCACAATCTCCAGACTTTAATCCCATAGAGAATATTTGGCAAGAATTGGAATCAAGAATTTGCAAACACACCATTTCTTCAAAACAACAATCAAAATCATTGCTTCAAGAAGAATGGGGTAAAATCACTCCAGAAATCACAAAAAAATTAGTCGAATCCATACCAAGAAGATTAAATCACGTTTTAAAAGTAAAAGGAAATCCAACAAAATATTAAAACATTTTAAGAAGTAAAATTTTTGGATAAATATTTGATGGAAAAGTAAGTGTCCCATCACTTATGTGAGCCATTTTTTGCTCCGTTCTAAACAATTGTATTTTTTATTAAATTACTATTTTAATATTTTGAGAAAATGTATGTTATGTAATAATTGTTACTAAATTTAAGTATGAAACACACCCACAAAATATTTTTACTTGTTTCTTTAATTTATTTTACTTCAGTTTCCTTTCATAAAGCATAAGTGTCCCATCACTTTTGTGAGACACTGTACATTACACGGAATCTCTGTGCCTGCCACATTAAATGAAACTAAAATGCATTAAATAATTTTATAAAACTAAGTGAAGGGGAATCATAAGTGATTAGTCACAAAATAAAATGAGTAGTCCAGAATTATGTTGAAATATTACATACATTATATTTGTTTATAATATATATCTATACACAGATATTAGTTATTTGTTTTACATTATACAAATGAAAATATTTATTATTAATGAAAAATTTCATAAAAACTTCACCTTCAACAGAAGATGGTTTTGTAAGTCCTACATTTTGAACAGATATACTGGAAGTCATCTTACTATCTTGATGCAAATGCTTTCCTGAGATGTCTATAAAAAGATTTCATCAGTAAACAGCATAGTTTCTAAATTTAATAATACTTAAACAATTGCATATATCTATAGCAGATATTTATTTTAAAATCTACTCTATATCATAAACTCAATATTTTCAACTTAGTGTCAGATACATTTTACATATGCAAAGTGTAAATATGCAAACCTACATAAAGGTACTACTTATAACTAAAACCCATTTTTTTTCACATACAGCAGAATTATGATAATACACACAACTTGTGGCTGGAGCTTATACGAAGTAATAAGTTTTGCAGATTATAAGTTCTTTCCCAGTTTTGTTTACATGTTTCCCTTTATAATTTTTACATTAAATCTGGATTATATATAACCATGAATAATCTTTTAAAATACATTCATACTTCAAGAGCTATTTAATCAAGATTCACTGAACATAAAACTATTAAATTTTTTTCAACATGCAAATAAAATAATGTCAGTACAGAACATACATTATTATTACTATAATTTCCATTTTTTAAACAATAAGTTGATGCTAGGATTATTTCCAGATTCATGTTTAAGACTCATATACATTTTGTGGCTATCATGTTTCTGCATTTGCTTTTAAATCTAGCATCAGAAGAGTTTTCTTGTTCCAAGGCCTTTTGTGACAAAACTCACAAGGTAAGACTCATGATGATGACAAAGTGTGCCTCGTTAATTTTTATTATGCCACTTAGCCGAGCACCACAGTCTTTCAACATTTTGTGTATGAACAGCAGTTTCTGGATTAACAAAACAAAATTTACGGTTAACTGTAAAATGTCTCCTACTTGCTGTTACCATTCCTTTGTTTTATATGTTTGCCAACAGTCTGAAAAAACTGTTAATCCCTCTTGTACATGGTCATGGTTTTTGTAATGAGTGAGGCTGCCTCTCTGCATGGAGCCTGACCAAGAGAGAACCGACCAGTTTCTCAGTGTAACTGAAGAACCAAGTTGCCTTTGTTTTTTCCCTGTAAAAACCCAATATTGTTTATGTCAACAATTTTTCAAGATCTAGCTGGTTGTCAGATTGATACAGAGAATATATCTCTCTCATAAACTGTTCCAATCCCAGTCAATAATTGTAGTTTTGTAAAGCTAAGTTGCTTCTCTCACCTTTGTCTAATAAACGTCATTTCCTCTGACCAACAGTAAATAAATCACTGTGCTGTTACAAAAAGTATTCTAAAACCATTGAACCAATTGTCAAGATGTATGCCTTTCCTTCATGTATAACTTTTCAAGTTGTGTCTCTAAATGCTTTCATCGATATGCTGCTTTTTCGCTTGCTGCTTTTATCGATATGCTGCAGTTAAATGAGAGGTAAAATGCATCTTCATCACTTCTCAATAAATCAAACATTTTAAGAACATTTTTTTAAAGAAAATACTTTAACACATGGAATAACCAGAGCTCTTTTCATGATGACAGAATCATATCTGATTGTGACTTGTTAACATATGATAATGTGTGGTTTATACATAAGTTACACATAAGGATACTATAAATTATTGTTGTAGATTGCCAGCCATTTGAAGATTGCTGATGTATTGATAATCTTGGCACCATTTACAGAATGGAGGCTGCAGTAATAAGGAAGTACCCAAGGGAGAAACATTAGGAGAGTTAAAATAGTGATTTTTTTAGTACAGAAACCTTTTCATAAATAGAATTTTATTTTTAATTTCAAAGTAATTTTATGCTCTTAATTCTTTTATGATGGTTATATTAGCCATTAGTATGCCACTAATGAATTTAATGAAATTATAATCTTGAGATACTGATCAGTATATTTAATTATATATAATTGCTATTTGCAACAGTCAAATCCTATTCACAACTGAGGTAAACATGTTCACTGTATGGATAGTACATATATCTATTGAGGCATGCTTAACCTTCTGACAGGCAAAGCCATATAAATATGGCCTAAAATATATTTTATGATGTCCTTAGAGAATATATATATATATGTCATATTTTTTAAGCACAGTCATACTGGCTAGAACTCTCAACAGCTTTCGATGCCCATCATGGCTGTGGTTAAGGCATACAGATGAAGATGATAAAACATGAACTTGAAGAATTTCCAGTCTCTATTTTCACACATAATCCAATTAATTGTTATTCATTGTTAATATAAAATTCATTGTTAATATAATTGTTATTATAAAACTGTTATTCATTTTACACAGTAGCTTTAATAAAATTGAGAATAAAATAAATCAGTCATTTCTTGTTAACATTATAAATTCTACCATAACCTTTATACTATCATAAAACAGCCATTAATATATCATCAAATATATCTACATATTTCTTTTCCCAAACTAAAGTTAAAAAATAGCAGTTTTGTTCTGAATAGTAAAATTGATATATACCAGCTTGACTTTGAAATCTAGATGTGCTTTGCTTCAGCCCTGTTAAAAAAAGAATTCAAATTTCAGAATAAAAATAAGAATATAAGCAAAATTAAATTGCATATTTCAGAACATTTATGTTTCTATTATTATACATACGTTCTTCTTGCAGCCGAGCAATTTCATGCACATCCATAACATCTAAGACATTTTCTGAGTTTTTATTTGGCTCTTGTTCAAGTTTTATACTACTAACTATCTGCTTCTGATTCAGATGGTTATCTTTGGCTTTTGTAGTGACTTCAACCGCAGGAATTACAGCAATTGTTTTATCTGTTCGCAAAGATATAAATATAAATCTAGGATATTAATAACACAATAACTGTAAAATTTATGTCTGTAAACTTATTTTAAATTAACTGCAAAATTTATAAACTTATGTTACATATGCATGCATGACATTTATTAATGCTTTCATGCAATGGGTCTTTCATAACAGAGATAATGTGATAAAAGTAGAAATATAAGTTAAAATTTTAACTTTAATGTTTTAACAACCCTCAAAGTGACCCTTTCAATTTAATTATTTTCCATTTCTATTCCAAAAATAGTAAAATATTGTTACGTTTTTCTTCCTTCAAGTTCGTACGGGGTTCGTGTGGATTTGGAGTGAATAACTACGACACTTGATGAAGTATTGAAACATACTTTATTAGCCAGTATTGTCAGGACAGCTCCAAAACACGTTTTACAGTCGTCAATGAACTACTATAAACACGCTGACACGATAAGAGCCTTCAGGTTATCAGGCAATCATGGTGGAGACAGCTTCACTGCAAAGCACCAGAGTAAAGCTTGCGACACTGCTCGGTCGTTCTCGGAACTCCATATACTCTCGATACTCTCCACGCTACAACTCAAGATGCACTCGACGACACACAGAGCACGGCTCCCGACTCTTCGGTTCAGTCATTCCCGGAGCTCAACATGCTCTTTCGACGATGCACTAACCGTGATACACTGAGACTCCTTCGGTGCACTTGATGACCCACTCGGCACTCGTTGCCCGGCTGTCAACTCGATCGACTCCGCAGGGATTGATTCGCTAGATGAGACACTAACTCGATACTGACTCTTTCTCACTCTATGTGAGGCACACACACTGACTGCAGACCAGCACGGTTTATATAGTTTTCGGCTTGTGTTCGAGAACATTTTGGGCTAAACCGATAAGAATTCGTTCCAGAAGGTTCTCCATCCGTCCATGGGATATAGCCAAATGTGGCAACCTTGCCTTATCTTGCCATTTTATGGCAACCCTAAAGCTGCTTTGTAGGGAAGCCGTCTTACCGCGCATTGACATTGCGTAACAATATTTACAATAAGTCATTCTGAAATGTCTCATTTCAAAACGAGTTCATCATGTGATTCTCATATGATACAAATGAGACACACATTTAGATAATGGCAAACGGAATGAAAGAAAATCTTTTATCAAGTTTAATCAAAATATTTAATTAACCAATACCAGATACAATGTCTTTCGACTGAGTATTAAAGTAACTTCACCATTCTTAACTTAACATCAGAAACATAAACAAAACATAAACTTGATTTTCTAAAGCTAGCTTTCACTCTAAGAACATGTCTTCTGCAGCTTCTTTTCTGTGAAAGGCATGCTTAAAACTATTAAACTCCAGAAATGCTCACTGTTCAAGAAATAAATTACCATTACCTAAGTCAGAACCACTCCAAATTCTATTAATTACACATATAGCTAGGACCCGGATGTTCACTTCTTTCTGTTCACTTGTATGCAAATAGTTTGATAATACTTGTATTAGAATACTTATAACAAATAAAGTATTTAAAAAAATTAACATTAGAAAAATTATTGCACATATAAAAGAACCTTTTACTATACATGTATATTTTTCACACTTTTTTATCTAAAAATTCCTAAAGATAAATTTTACATAATTTTGTAAGAAGACATACATGGTGAAAATCTGTGCATACTTGATTGTGAAAGTATTAATTTCTGGATTGTTTTACAATACAACAAAAAATATTTTGTTTTCAACATTATTTTACAGTTGCTATAAATATAATACACTGATTAAAAATCATACCATTTATCTGATTATGTGATGCAGTTGTTTTGTCTTTGGTTAACCTTTTTTCTACATCAGCATCTAAAACAATAATTCTGTTAGTTAATAAAGATAACAATAAATCTAACAATAAAGCAAAAATATTAAAATTTAACAAAAAAATTTAAAAGGGGGGAAATTAGGAAGTACATACTCGATTAAAAAAATTATACATATACATAAACATATAATTATATAGAAAAATAATTAACTAAGCTTGGAACTGAGATCACAGCCCATTTTGAATAACTGATATATGGATAATGACACTTTTTTTTAAATAATGCACATGTTAAATACAAAACATGAATACCTTATACTTAAAAGGGAGAAAGACACATTACCCACAACAGGACAGGACAAGAAGTAGGAGGGAGACCACAACTTACCAATGGCTTCACAAGTATAGTCAACATCACATTAATTATACAGCTCAACAGATACCTTAGGACAGGGATGGGTAAACTTTTTCGGTCGCGGGCCACAAATCAATAAAAAAAAGTTTGGCGGTCCAACATAAATTTTTCTAAAATTTTAAAAACAATATACAAGTATTACAATTTAAATATGTTAATGAGATGAATGAAATTGCGATTTAATTTTTAAAAGTTCCTTATATTGAGCTTCGAAGTGAGATGTACTGATTCTAAGGAACGAGGCTAAATGCTCATCAGTCTGTCTACTTCTGAAATAATTCTTTTCCAAGGTTTATACTTGAAACACTTGTCCACATATATAAGATGAAGCAAACATAACACTGATTTTCTGGGCGTGAGATATTAAATTTGGGAAACTTACGTTCGATAATGATTTGTAAAACTCTAACTTTGGCATATTTAGAAACAACTGCTTGAGATGATTGTTAGATTGCAATTCAATTAATTCAAGCTGCAAATCTGAACACACTGCTTCACAATTTATGTTGAAAGGTATGGTAAAAATATCCACTTCTGTTTGAATGGCACTGAAATCTTGCGATCTGGATACTGTTAATCTTCTTATAAATATTTTGTCAGCCAAATAATTTTTTACAAAGACTTTCTGCATTTTGTTTGCTTTCATATTCTTCATAACTGGAATTCTTATGTTTAGGTGTGAAATGACGGGAAATGTTATATTTCTTGAAGACTGCTTCAGCTTCATTGCACATGAGACACACTGGTTTATCTTTTACAACTGTAAAAAATATTTCCAGGTCCATTCATCATTAAAAGCACTGCACTCTGAATCAACTTTACGTTTATTAGTAGCCATTTCGGGGCTTAAATATTTTACGAATAACACAAACAAGCACTAGCTACGCTATACTTTTAATAATTTCACCACTATTCACAATGATGCTATATGTCCGCAATCTTTCCATACGCAATGAATAATATTAGACCTCGCGCCAAAAGAAAAGGACGCTGGCGGGAGCTTAAAATGCGCAGTCTGCCACATGTGAAATCTAATTCACCTACACTAGATTCCCACATGTCTGCTCCCCGAGAAAGCGATAACGCTTGTTGGCGCCAATCTACAGCTATAACTAAGAAAGAACTTCCCGCTTTTAACACTTTTCCGATTGAAAGCCATCTGTGCTTGCTATTTCCATCAATTTATGTTTTGTAGAACAAAAATATAGAAAATAAAAAGATCATCAGTCTTTTGGGAAAGAAGAAAAAAATAATATTTAAAAGAAGTAGAAACGGAGATGAATATATAATATATAAATATGTATTTCTTTTAATTTGCCTCGGACCGGCAAATTAAAATTCTATTGGCGGGCCGGATAGAATCTTCAGGCGGGCCGGGTTTTGCCCGCGGGCCGTAGTTTGCCCATCCCTGCCTTAGGAGATGGATTAAAGGATTAGGAGACCTTAGGGAAAAAACACCTTAGGAGATGGCTCTGAGGATCTTCCATCTCAATTTCCTTACAACTAAACCTCTCAAAAAGACTTCTAGATCATCAGTATTTTAAGTGTATCCACAGCACACAGGCACTATAGAGATATGCTGCAGACTTGCAAACATCCAAGCTTTCTGTGAGATATAAACTCAGGCCTAACACTCCAACAGTTAGCACCAATCAGTCTATAAGAAATAGCACTTCTCCTTTAGCTGGACACAAATGTTGCTAAAAACTGAATTTTATCTATTTTGGTGATGATGCACCACACCACTCTAAGTTGAAAAATTTAAACACATACGTATCCACATTAAATGAATAATACGTATCACTTAAAATGAAATAAATCATCTCTTTCTCTTCTCCCACAAATTTAGCCTAGTAAGACTCCATGTCAAAACATACTGTTCCACAATACTTCCTCTTGTGAAATTTTGATTTTGAGAAATGACTGTAATATCAGTGACAGCAATTGAAATAATATTTAATACTTTATTAATTGTGCCTAGCTAAAAGAAAAATATCCCCAAAATAATATGACAGATATCACAAAGTTTTTTTTTAAATTAAATGAATGATTTGCTGCATGCTACATGGGAAGAAAATTCCATGCAGAATGATGAAACTAACACAATACTTATTATGCTACTATTACAACTGTTATTATGTTATGTTATTAAGTACTTATTATATTTAAGCAATGAATTACAAAACAATTTCCATCAATGATTACATCCTATATATTTGCTGGACATTGCAGGCCAGTTTACATGCCATAAATCTAAATGAATCCAAGAGCTTCTTAAAAAGTACACACTATATATATATATATATATATCACAGATTTATATTATTTACACTAATGTAAAAATATGAAAAGCAAATAAGTTAAATTAGAAGCAAGCCTTATACAGTACAAAATCTGTAATCTGGGCTTGTAGGGACTTCGGGTATTCCAGATTAGGGTTTTTTCCGGATTATAGATCATCAATTTAAATCTGGTAAGATGGCATGCAGAAATTACACAATTAAAAATATGAAACCATAATTTATGATATAAAGAGCAATTATGAACTAAAGGGTATCAAAATTTACAAAAAGAAAATTAATATTTATTTGTTTACTTTATTAAACATTTCTTTCAATGTAAGTTGTTTAAGTTGCTTCGTTTTTTGTGCTAATACTTTCTCTTTAATTCTATAAACAGACATAATTTCTTGTTCAGTTATAAAATTCTACTGTTCGAAGTCCTGTAATTGCTGTGTCGAGAATACCAACTAACTTGTGAACCGAAATTTTTTCGTTTTCAATAACCTCTCTGTCACTTTCTTCACTATCGGAAGCGCACATTAAATGCGCATGCGTGAAACTTATTAAAAAAAAAGTTTGTGGCTTTGAAGTCCGGATTATAGATCATTCCGGATAATGGACGTCCGCATTACGGACTTTTGTACTGTATTAGGTTACAAAGAATATATAATTAAGGTATATTGGAATGCTACTGCTCAACAAAAAAATTTATTATCCATTGATTATATGGGTACATAATTGTTGAACATTATGGGATACTTTGCATAGTCTATTAATCTATTATTTATTTATTTTTCACAGTTTATGTGACAACCAGAGATGTAACCAAAAAGTATTCATATGGTAATGCAATGCATGTAGCAGATGTCTATTTTGGCCAGCGTATGTATACATGGACAGAACAACAGTGCAAAAAATAAGAGTGCCTCGAAAAAAATAAGTGCTTTATTACAGATGTTTATTTGCTTTTTGAATTTTATTGATTGTTTACTCTTGTATGGAATTCTTAATGCATTACCATTTTGAAAACAACTATTGCTTTTCATACATAAGCTTGATGAAAATTTAGTCAGCAATGAGTTTGTAACTTTTCAGTGGGAATATGAATAGTCAGGAAGTACCACCAAGTATTTCATAGCCACCTCTCTAAAATAACCACCTCTAAATTATTAGTCGTGCGGATTTCACAACTCTAATAAACAAGAAAAAAGAAATATTCTGTTAAAGATATCTTTAACTGATCTAACTTAATATTTTTATGAAGACTGAGGATATTTAAAAGATTTACAACATAAGAAAAGAAAAAAATTATAAAAAATATTAATCTTTAAAAATATAGACTCTGTAAAACAGGATAATTTATATGTCACACTTATGAAGAATTTTCTCCCTTTTTTTCTGCAAGTGTAACTGCAAGCATGTCCGACACATTATTTGGCAGATCTGGAGTTTGAATCCCTGTGAGGGCAATTGCATATTTCTTCAGTTTCATGATATAAAAAAAAAATTCTAAAAACTCTACGAATGGCACCTGATATAAAAGGTGATATATGATAATTCATCACCACTACGAGTTGGTGAATTAATCATTTAATCCCCAGTCACCTTTGAAAGGGGGAGTATAAAGGTATTTTCTTCCTTCTTTCTGCATGCCTTCATAGAGTAACTGGAAGCATGCTTGATGCATATTCAGGAGGTCCGGAATTTGAATCCTGGCAGGGGCAATTACATATTTCTTCAGCTTCCTAATGTCAAAAAACATCTAAAAGATTACACGTAAAACTTATAATTCACTATAACTAAGGATTGGGGGGGGGAATCTTTTTATAGTATCGACAGTAAATGAACAACTTTTATTTATAAGACATATCATAGCAGAAATATCAGATTCTAACATAGCGCTGATAAAACTATTCCAGATGAATTATTTACTAATAAAGCAATGAATATAACTATTACATCAAAATTTCAAATATCATTACTCAAAGACTATTTTAAAAGCATTCTGCCGCAATTCATCTATTTTATAGGAATGTCCTAAAGAAAGATTTATAAAAATCAATTGAAGCTTCATGAAAATTATAAAATTTTTTATGTAAACTAGCATTTAGGCTGTGCTGCAATTCTGAAGTTAATTTCACAATTAAAATATATGAAGTAATAACACTTAATTCTTAACACAATATTTACAGTAGAACTTCAATAAATTGAAAATTTTTATATGTCCAATTCAATACCAAAATATTAAAACAGAATTTAATACTTCTTCAATAAACAGGAATTTTTTACTACTCGAAATACTTTTCTGATTCCTTCAGTTTTGATCATACATAAAATCTTAATTAATTCTGTAAATGGTTGGCTATTTTTATATATTTATTCAATATGGTAGTTGTTTAGATTGCAATGATTTTTCCAAAGGTGTTTTAAAATTTTGTTTAATAGCTTTCACAGAAAAATTTCGTTAGGTTAACATAACTTCATTATAGAAATTATATTAAATTTAAATGTGACATACCAAAATTCAGTAAGATATTTCCAAATTTATGATAGTGTCTAATCAAAATTCTAGCTTCTCAATAATTATTCAAAATCATAAAAATGAAAAATAACAATAATAAAAAAAGACTGGTGTTTTAAGATGTAATAAACAATTACCACTTACTAAGCATTTTTAATTGATTAAGTTTGCTGACAAGAGCATTTTTTGTCACATACAGCTCCACGTTATCCATTTCTTCAACATCTTTATGAAGCCACTTGTATGTGCTAAGTGCTTTCTCATCAGAAGTGAGTTTCTTTGGTGATTTATACAACCTAAATAAATATAATATATTAAAATTAATTTGATAGGTAATAATTTTAGGTACCTCATAAAAGTACTGCTAAATATCTTCAGTGAATTGAGTACTTTATATGTTAAATTATCCAGAATTCAGCATTTCCTGAGCTAACACTGTATTAAGGTTAAAGCACAGTTATATGCCACTTCACATTAGATGCATTATACAGTACAAAGTCTGTAATCCGGACCTCAAAGCCACAAACTTTACGCATGCGTGTAATGTATGCTTTACGCATGCACCGATTGAAAGAAATGTTTAATAAAGTAAACAAATAAATATTAAGCTTTTTTTTGCAAAATTTGATACTCTTTAGATCATAATTGCTCTTTATTTCAAATTATGGTTTTATATTTTTAATTGCAGAATTTCTGCATGGCATCTTACCAGATTTAAATTGATGATCTATAACCAGAAAAACCACTAATCCGAAATCGCCGAAGTCCCGACGAGTCCTGATTGCGGACTTTGTACTGTACTAAAAATATGAATATGAAATGCAATTCGTATTAATTATTGAATTAGTCTGGTATGAAACTGTACTTAATTATAGTTGAATAAATATCTAGCTCTTGTTAGGGGTAGAAATAACTGCTTTATAATGGACTGGATGCATAGTTTGAAATGTTAGTCTGAACTGAGATCTTCAATTAGGATATAAATTTAAAATCAAATGCATTTCTTCAGAATGGATTATTAATAATCACCACTTCAAGTAATACTGTTTTTGGCCCAATATGAAATATAGCGGCAGTTTGGTATACATCATTAATCTGTTCCCGTTCCTTAAATGTAAATCAAATGAATTTTAACATAGTTTAATACTAAAATACAAATACAGTGATAGAAATACATCAAGTATATAAATGAAGCACTGCAAATACAGTCAAAAGTCGTTAATTCGGACTTCAAAGCTAAAATCTTTCTGCGCATGCGCCACATTGACGCAGGCTCATAGGCGTTTTACGCGTGCGCGCAAGACATTTACGACTGCGCATATGCGTCTGCGCAGAATACGTTTTTGCGTGCGCGTTTAATGTATAACGGACAGTATAAGCTAAAATTATCTATTTCAGTTAATGTTGATGATTGCGTTGTTCCTTAATCTTCGAATTGGATATTATTTTTTGCAGACTGTAAGAGCAATTTTATAAAAGTAAGCTTGAACTTTCGATTATGTCAAATAGAATTTCCGATGCTGGAGCTCCCAAAGGATCTAGAAAACGAAAGTATGATTCTATGTCCATCAAACAAAAAACGAATTGCTACAAAAAATGGATAAAGATATATCCTTTGTTTATCTAACTGTTCCGAAATCTGTTTATCAATTTCATGCTGCTCTGCGCGGGGGGGGGGAGGACAACGCGGCGCGCAATGAACTGGAAGTTGATCTGTGACCACTCGTTATCTTCCTGGCAGATGTTTTTATTTTATTCGGCTTATAATTCCTTACTAAATGTAGTATTTAATCTTGATGTACTCCGTCTTTTATATGATTTAAATCAAATTCCTCGTCATTATAAATATCACGAATACAAATCAAATAGTTTTCTGGTTGCAATTTTCTAATTTCGGCTATGCGTAACGTACGCATGCGCGCGCTGAAAGAAATGTTTAATAAAGTAAACAAATAAATAAAGCTTCTTTTTTTGTAAATTTTGATACCCTTTAGATCATAATTTCTCATTATTTTATAAATTACGGTTTCATATTTTTAATTTTTTAATTTCTGCATACCATCTTACCAGATTTAAACTGATGATCTATAATCCGGAAAAATCGATAATCCGGAATCGCCAAAGTCTCGACGAGTCCGCATTAAAGAGTTTTGACTGTATTTCTGTCATCTGTATTAAAAGTAATTTTTCAACATGCTCTAAATGTCTCTGATCTTTGTTTGATAATTGGTTTCATCCTCTTTATATTATCAGCCAATTTAATATCACATTGACCAATTTAATATACTTGATTGTATGCAATAATAACAATAACTGACTAATAACAATCTAATAATTTTCTTTATCACTTGACTCCTTTCATTAACTTTCCTAAAACTCATTGTTAATGAATTTACAAAAAAAAAAAAAAAAAAAAAAAATTACATAAAAAAATACAAAATCACATAAAAATTCAGAATTACAGTATAGGATGCTTTAGTAGCAACAAGCATACTTATGCCCGTAGGCAGTTGTTAGCATTATCTCAAAAGAGGTAAACGAATGTAGTGGACACAGTCTTGACTCATCCTCATCGACCACACGTATTTCAAACAGGACACATACCAAGTTGGGTGTATTTCAAAGTAGAAGTATACAGATATACCACATTACTAAATAAAGCATATATTCTTGAATAAAATACTATAGTCAGCTATGATTTCTGGTGCAATAAAACATCTATTACTCGGCATTTTTGATAAGTCACACTGAATATGAAAATAAAATTTGAAATTAATAGTATTAACTTTTAATAAGATGATTTTCCTCTTTCAGAACTCTCCCCCCCCCCTTGATTGTTTCATTTGGCTTATCAAAGTTCAACCTTAATTTCTACTCTATAAAAATTTGAGTTTTGTAATTTTACAGTACAAAGGGTTCTTTTGATGTTTCAAATAATATGATATGGCAATTTTCTGAAATTATTACATTAAAACAGTGGATTAGAATTTGATGCTCAATCCCTTTTGCAATCACTTGACGAAGATGGCATATTTTTTTAGTATATTAGTTTTACTCTTGGTATAGTAGCTGTATAATTTTACTAACACAAGTTGGAGCTATGGCCCTTTTGTTCATAATCAGGGCCAGTTTGGCTGCACCGGGGGGTGGGGAAGGATTTTAAGTCAGAAAGTAAAGGGGTAGCAGAATTCTCACAGAGTTTGCAATAAGTAGTGAACAATTTAACAATAACCCTGTTTGTAGGCATGTATTATAGCAAACAAGTCAAAAGCATACTTAGAATATGCAGCTAAATACAACATACGGTTTTATACTACGAGCAGTTTTGGTAGCCTTCTTGCACTGAGATGCATAAGCACAAATCCTAGTAAGCTCAGGAGTATATGAGTTAATCCTAGAATTTGAATAGCAAGCTTAAGAATGGAGCAAAATAGTTAATCAAAAATGGAAGATACATCAGTTCCATTTTGAAAGCATTAGAAAAAAACTGCATTGGAATTAAAGTTAAATTTTTGGAAATTAGAAAAGCTCCAGTTCATCAACTAAATTATGCAGTTAATTTTAGCAGAACCAAAATCAAAGCTTCCATTAAGTGACCAGCTAAAATTAGCTATTGGAGTTTTATTCACTATTCCTTTTTGAACAAAAGATCAACATTCTGCTTTTATATTCTTTTAGCATTTACTTAATACTAGTATGCATTAAATAATACTAAGAAGTATTACAAATTCTACAGAAATTAAAATCAGAGATAATGCTTTTAAGAACTGAATCAGGAATTTTATTGATAGATTGGGGGGGGGGCTGTGAAAATTGTAAATGAAAAAAAATAAAATAGGGTCAAAGCAAGAAGACTATTGTTAATTCTAACAGGATAAATGGCAATTAGTTAATTCTAACAGGTGGCAAAAGAGAAAAAATTTAAGGGGTATCAGAAAGCCCTATACCGACAATGTTAAATTGGCCATTTTTGATGTACCTTTTCTCAAAATCTGCTGTAGATACAAGCTTGAAATTTTTTCTGTACTTAAAGTATACCTATCTGATTATACTGAAATGAGCTTTTGAAGTATTTTGAATTTTAGAGTAAATTACAGAATATTTTGTTAGGCATAGTAAAATTTAGCACTTTTCTCACACAAAAAAAAATTAAAAAAATTTTTTTTTCTAAGTTTATTAGAAAAAGCTCATTTCAGTAAATATTAGGGAACATAATAAATAAGCCATAAAAAGTTTAGATACCTGTGAGCAGAAGTTCCTGAGAAAAGGTACATTGAGTATAAAAAAATCACGTTTGGAGAAAAACGCGTTTTTATGTAAAAATCATCATTGATCAAAGCAGTAGATGACAAATTAAAACTAGATTTTTTTACAGTTCTAATTTTCATAGAGATTAAGGAATGGTATTTTTAGAAAGATAAAAGTGTAGAGAATTTGAAAATGCAAAAATCCGAAATTACAACTGTTTGACGATTTCGGGGTTCCAACACCCCTTAAAAGCCTCTTACTATTACTAGAGATTTATCAGTATAAAAAGATTCCAAGGAATAAATCCTGAGGTCAAAATAAATATAAAAATAAAAAGAAGCCATTTTTTAAAGAGCAAAATGATACGATTCAGTGGGGGAAAAAAATAAACAGAAAAGGTGTTTTCTGTTATCAGAATCTGATTCAGAAATGTATGTATGTATACATGTATCTATACATGCAAGCGTATATACATTTCTGAATCCGATCCCAATAATAAAAAAGTACCAAAAACGTTTACAAAAAACAGGAATATTGAGATCAAATTTATTACAGTATGTCTAGGAAAAATGGAAGTTGCGAGATTTAATTTCAAAAGTTAATTGCATGATTCGATCTTCCGAAATTATACAAGGTAGAATATTTGCTAAATCTTCTTTATCACCATCCAAATACAGAAAAGTATCAACACACAATTCGGACTATGAAAAAAGTTTTTCGAATATTTTAATCTCACAATGGTATATACACTTCAGTAAATATGGAAAGACTTCTGATAATCATTCAATTTGACAACAGTTATTATTTTGGAAAACGATATGGATCTCTGACTCTGAGAAAACTTTTAGCAACAGAGTTTCGTTCTGAAAACTCAATAGCTTAATTAATGACTGACTAATTAAGCCAAACCTTCATTTTACAAATACAATAGGAAAATTCTTTACACAGTTACCATATGCTGTTTTATGCAAAGCTAACTTTAAATGTTAACCTTATGCATAGTTTTTACACATGAACATCAGGCCCACTAATGTTTCACTAGATAAAGACACAGAACAGTGATATCTGAAAATAGGTCAGACAGGTAATCTGATAGGTTGCCAGAATTTTTTCAGACATATAGTGCATGTCAGCCAATTCATTTAAAAATGCCCTTTACTAAGGTATTTCTCCCCTTAAGCCAATAGCTATTGTATATTTTGCCTAAATTAATAAAATACCAAATTTCTGTACTGATTATTACAATATGTAAGAATAAATGTTATATGGCAGGGTTGCTCAGCTTTTTCAGGAGCTGAGTTGCAGGGGGTGATATCACAGTTTACAAGTGCACAGATAATATAAAATAATTTCATTAAGGCAGTAGATCAATAGCTCAGGTTTGAAGGCTGGCCAGTAGTGAAGTTTAGTAATGTGGCATAAATCTGCTACTCAATATCGAATTTACTTTAATTTATATTTCTAATGTTTCACCTGAAACAGGATAACAGATTACATGGGACTTTATGAATTACACACTGTACAAAATATCATGCACAAAGGAAAAACTGAAAACGGAATTTTTCAGATAACGCTCTAAAATCCTGTGATGACATTTCCGCAATCTAGAGAAACAGATTATCGTTCTCTTCGTATTAGAAAATATGATTCAAAGCCATTGCAAATAAAACATGTGATCTATTCCTATCATAAATAATTACGATTATTACCACGATTCTTCATCAGAAAGCTCTATGTCGTCAACGTCTATAAGTTCGGTCTCAGTTGGAATCGAAAGTTCAGATTTATTGGTATGAAAAGACTCAATTGATGATTCACGATCACTGGGAGCATCAACAAACTCCGCTTTATCCTCTTGTGTTTGGTCTTCATTTGATGTTGCGGAAGACGATTGATTCTTCGATTCCATATTATCTGGCAAAGTAAATTGCATAGTCCAGCTTCTAATTCATCTTCGCGAGACGAAGAATTAAAGAGCAGAATATGACTAGATTTGCATCTTTCAGAAATCTTTTGTTCCGTCATTTGTGTATTTACTTCAAACTTTCCATCAAATTTGCTGGTATAATTATGCTTTTATATTACATGACATGAATGTAATCTACTGGTACCTTAATAATCGGCAGATTAAAAGAATATATGTATATATACAGTTATTTAGTTGTAAAACGCTAGTCTAATTATCGTACTAAGCGATTGGGAACCATCAATTAGTCTGTCTGAGTTGTTTCTTTCTGCTGGTTTCGGATTCAAGTTTCAAATAACGCTAAGTTAATAACGGTTAACTTTTGCCGGTATTTAATACGAAAAGTACTAAAATACTTTAGAAATTTTCCATAAAAAAGCTGGGTTACAGAAGGAAGTCAGATCCCGGATTTAAGAAAAAAAGAGTATTGTATGTATATAGACTTCGGCCTTGTAGGGGTTGAATTGCTAACAAAGACACAGATTACTTTGATTAATTTTCTGAGATTATTTTTAAATATTAAACTTTAATTTTTCATTTGTGCCTTTGTTAGTTCAGAAACAGTCTAATGTATTTCCTTCTTTCAACCCCCTGATACCAATGCAACAAAAGAAGTAAATTATTGTTTCTTTTTTGGTTTTAACAATTTTTGAACCTTTCATGCAATTTTACAATTTTACGCCGTACTTCTGGTATTTAATTTTTGTATATGGTTTGTTCCGAACTGAGTATGAGATAGATTTTAGGTATAGTAATTAAATTTATTTTGCATTATTACCACCATTTATTGTTGGAAGAAGCTCACACTGCTTTTTATTTTGCATTTATTCATTTATGTAGGTATATGTTGTAATAATTTTGCAGATGATGACACCAAATAATTCTAATGAGATACATTCCGATGACCTCGTTGATCACGTGACTTATGTATACCTTTTGGAGATCGGAGATCATCATTCGTTAAGTGGTGTTCGACCCGAGGGCCTTTACCACTACATGTTTATCAATCCCCTAAGGACCTGTAAAAGTTCGGTAAATTCCATAAACTGGAAAAGTCCTGTGCACTTGTAATAAAAGTGCAAAGTCTTCAGTAGTGAAGAAGTTGATCAGGGGTGGCGACTTATATCGGCCACAGATGAAGTCTTCGTTGGATAAGCTATAATAGCAACTAAATTTTGGCATATCTTTTACACATTATCGTATATTTGACACAGTATCGTACATTAGTAAGATGAAAAGGATGATAAAGATGAAACAAAATCTAGATTAAATAGTTGAAAACAATAAAATATATACAAGAACTAACATCTAACATTATGATGTATAGTTCTGGGCCGTTTATGCGGCTGTTCGATTAGATAGTCGTACTCCCCTATGTTTTTAATAACTTCGTGAGTGGAGGAATCACATTTTTCGCAGAATTTGAATGTAATCTTTAGTAATTCAGCATCTAATGGTAAAATCTTTAAAGAATTATGGATGACAGTGTTCCTAACGAACCACGGAGAGTTCGAGAGGAATCTGAGAGTTTTACTCTGAAAACTTTGAAGCCTTGCTCGGTATGAACGCGCAGTAGCTGCCCACGGCGGAGCGGCATATAGAATTATGGGTCGGATTGCCTGTGCAGATGACCTCAGAGATCACGTGGCTTATGTACAAGCTAATGCAAACAAGTAAGATCATTCTTCCTCTTCTTCTCTTGCGGAATGTATCTCATTATGACCGAGGCGTTTAGAGATATGTGACTGGCAAACAAATAGAATACTGTTACGAATTTGGTATTTATAAAGCTAATGTTAGTTCAATTAAATGGTTTTATTTCTCGCGCAGTGCAGCGCGTGACGAATATTAAAAGAAAGCTAAGCCGGAAAATTGAAAATACAAGAGCGCGTGCATTAAATAAATAAATATCTTTTTTTGATTTCGAGAAAGTACTGGAAAATTCTAGCGCGTGATTTTAAAACCTTATAAAAGGAGAAAAACATCTCAGTTTGTAGTAGTTGCTTACTTTGTTGTTGTTTAGAAAATTGCTCTTGTTGATTGTAGCGAATTCGCGGATTAGCGTTCTTTAGCTGTTTTGAATTACGTTCTATTGGACATTTGAGTAGTTAAAAGAAAACTACTGTGAGATATTGTAATACTGCATGATAATTTGAGAAAATTTAAGCATTTTTGTAGTGATAATAATAAATTTTGGTTCATTTTTCATCGGACTTGTGCATTCATTTCGTAACGAAATCGTACGCACGCAACAATTTTTGGTGTCAGGAGTGGGGTTTGAATGCCAATAGCAAGAGCCATGGAAGAGCAATTAAGGCAGTTAATATCAGCCTTTGCCTCATCTAAAGAAGAAATTAAAGAGGAAATGAAATTGGGCCAGGAATCCGTTAAGGAAGAAATGAAATTGGGCCAGGAATCCGTTAAAGAAGAAATGGAATTGGGCCAAGATTCCGTTAAAGGAGAGACGAGATCCATTAAAAAGGAAATGGAAGCCGTTCACGAAAAGTTGGAAGCTGGTCAAGTAACTTTTAAAGAAGACATAAAAGCTGTACAAGAAAAGATTGAAGCAGGCCAAGACGAAATGAAAAGAGAAATAATCTGCGTAACAGAAAGTAAATTTGATGCTAGGGAAGACAGAATAGGAGCTGTCGAAAATAAAGTCGGGCAAATTGAAGAAAAGGTTTCGTCTGTCAAAGATGAAATAGAAGATAGAGTGTCGGCTGTGGAGCAACGAGTCAAAGGAAGAGTTTCGGCCTTCCAACAACAAATTGAAGAAAGAGTTTCTGCCGTCCAAGGACATATTGAACAACAAATTGAAGACAGAATTTCTGCTGCCGTCGCCAAAGAAGTTGACACTTTAAAGAAATTCGTAGCGACGGCAGGAAGCACTTCACTTCGGATGGTTTAAAATTTCTACCCATGCCTGCTCGTCCCTCTCTGAAGCTATCGACATATGATGGGAAGACCTCCTGGCAGGTGTATAAAACACAACTTTCTATCGTGGCGGATGCGAATGGATGGGATTCCCAAGCTAAGGCCTGTCATCTCGCCGCTTCTTTAAGAGCCGACGCAGCGGATATCCTTCAGACTCTTCCCGAAAACAAATGGTTAGATTTCGAAGCTCTGTCCGGCGCCTTGGAGCTGCGCTTCGGGGAGAAATGTTTAAAAGACTACAGCAGGCTCCAATTAAAATCCCGTCAACAGAAGCTCACCGAAACACTTCAGGAGCTCGCCACGGATGTCGAAAGGCTGTCACACCACGCCTTTTCAGAGTGCCCGACAGAAACAAGGGAAATCCTGTCCCTGCAATATTTTATCGATGGCATCCGGGACCCTGAAATACAGAAAGCACTGCGAATGGCGGATGCTAAAGATCTGAAAAGCGCTTTAGTGTACGCCATGAAATTTGAGGCAGCCCAGCAAGCCACTCGTAGAGACCGCCACCCAATCAGAGCTGCTCATGTCCGGGAACCAAGGGATTAAGTTACTGTTCGTCTAGATGATATAACCAGACAACTCAATGACTTAAGAAGAAATATCAGTGAAAAGAAACCGACCTTAAATTGTTGGAACTGCGGTGCTGAAGGACACATACGACGAAACTGCAGAATTCCCTACAGTACGGATGTTAACACCGCTCCTAACAAACAGCAGGGAAACTAATTAGTGGCCATCTCGCGGGGCGGAGGTTGCCAGATAATGAAAAGCCCCAATTTAAAGCGTGTCAGCTTTCTGCAGTGAGAGGCGGCAGTAATGGACTTTTCATAATAGGACATATTAATGGAGTTCCCTGCAATATGACGATAGATACAGGAGCCAACGTTACCATCATCCAAAAGGATTTGGCTTGACAACTGGGAAACAAACTTATCTGGACGCCGCCCTGCGTTACCCTCCAGACTGTGTCCGGTGAGAAGATCGACATCGATGGAAAAGTAAATGTTAATATCACGTTTGGAAGTGCCGCTTACTATCACACGGCATATGTAGCAGAGATCACTGATTCTTGCATACTCGGATTGGACTTTCTAAGGAAATACAATTTTTTCTTGTACTTTAAAAATAACGAATTGCATTTTAGATCTGAGGACATAGCCTTATTTGAAGTTAATGATGAAGAAGTTAAATCTGTCCATAAAATTATAGCACATGACAATATCACAATACCGGCAAGAACAGAAATTTTACTTCCTGGATCCATAGCCGAAAACAGAAATTTCCGCTACGGCATCATAGAATATCCCAATAGCTGTAATAGCCCGAAAGGAGTACTAGTAGCCTCAACACTCGTCGACCTATCCAAAACGGTTATTCCAGTGAGAGTCGTCAATATAACTGAGAAGGGGAGAGTTGTTAAGAAAGGTGAAGTGGTTGCTGCATGTACTCCAGTAACCAGCGTTGAAAGAAAGAGTAACATCCAAGAATCCGTATCTTCAGAAAGCATTACATCGGAGTTATTGCAGAATGCGCAAATAAACGATGAAGAGAAGAATGCTGCCGATCGCGTCATTAAAGATCTTCAAGTTGTTTTCTCCCGCTCGTCTTCTGACGTGGGTCGAACTAGTTTGACACAACATAGAATCGATACCGGCGATCATCCCCCGATCAAGCAACATCCAAGACGTCTACCGTTTGCTAAACAGGAAGAGGTACGAACACATTTAAAGGATATGGAAGAAGGCGATGTCATCGACCCTTCAGCAAGTCCATGGGCATCTCCCATCGTCCTTGTCAGAAAGAAAGACGGCTCAACAAGATTTTGCGTCGACTATCGGCGGTTGAATGAGGTTACGAAGAAAGACAGTTACCCTTTTCCTAGAATTGACGACATTCTAGACACTCTTTCTGGAAGCAAGTGGTTCTCAACACTTGATTTAAAGAGTGGGTATTGGCAGGTAGAAATACAGCCTGAAGACCGAGAAAAGACGGCATTTACTACAAGGGCTGTGGCAATTCAAGGTAATGCCGTTTGGACTGTGTAATGCGCCGGCAACATTCGAACGTCTTATGGAGACTGTTTTGAAATGCCTTTCCTAGGAAGCCTGCCTGATATACCTGGACGATATCATCATCGTCGGAAAGAGTTTTGAAGAACATTTAGAAAATCTTAGGAAGGTGCTTCAGAAACTGAAAGAAGCCAATCTGAAGCCGAGTCATTCTAAATGCAAATTGTTCCGAAAGGAAATGACTTACCTGGGACATGTCATCTCTGCAGAAGGTGTGCGCACGGATCCTGAAAAGGTATCAGCGGTTAAATCCTGGAAACGTCCCGAAAATGTCCATCAGCTGAGAAGCTTCCTAGGGCTTTGCACCTAGTATAGGAGATTTGTGAAGGACTTTTCTTCCATCGCAAGAACGCTTCACAAGCTGACAGAAAGCAAGCAAAAGTTCTTGTGGACAAAAGAATGCGAGGATGCATTTAAGAACTTAAAGGAAGCTTTAACTTCTGCTCCAATCCTGACGTATCCTCAGCTCGACAGAACATTTATTCTCGACACGGACGCGAGCAATGAAAGTGTCGGTGCGGTTTTGTCCCAAGAAATAGACGGCCAAGAACGTATAGTGGCGTACTGGAGCAAGTGCCTGTCTAAATCGGAGAGGAATTACTGTGTCACCACGAAAGAGTTGCTCGCCATAGTCAAAGCTGTAGAACATTTCCATCATTATCTATGCGGCAGAAAATTCCTCCTCCGCACGGACCATGTCTCACTGGCCTGGCTTTTAAATTTCAAGAATCCTGAGGGTCAAATAGCCAGGTGGATAAAGAGACTCCAAGAATATGACATCACTATCCGTCATCGTAAGGGATCATCCCACGGGAACGCAGACGCCCTGTCTAGAAGGCCTTGCCAAGAAAGCTGCCGATATTGTTCCAGGGTGGAAGCGAAATACGAGCTGCTGACTCCGGTCGCAAGACAAATTACAACATCAACATCGGCTGATCGAGAATCGTGGAGTGATGATGAAGTCAGGAAAGACCAGCTGGAAGACCGCGACATTAAACCCATGATTGATTTAATGGAGTCATCAAACAGAAAACCTACCTGGCAGAACATTTCTATCTGTAGTCCTACAACCAATCAATACTGGGCCCTCTGGGATTCACTTCACATTCGAAACGGCGTCTTATACCGGAAATTCGAACCAGATAATGAGAAGACGTTCCGATGGCAACTTATACTTCCAAGATCCCGCATTCCTGATGTCCTTAAAGCATTACATAGTAGCCCTACAGGAGGTCACTTTGGAATAATGAAGACCTTGGAGGGAGTTCGTGAGCGCTTTTACTGGAATAATGCAAAGGATGACGTGCAAAAGTGGTGCCGATCTTGCGATGCCTGTGCAGGTCGGAAAGGACCGAGGAGACGCAGCCGAGGCAAGCTGCAACGTTACAACGTAGAGGCGCCTTTTGAACGCATCGCCTTTGACATCCTGGTACCTCTGCCACGAACTGCTGAAGGAACCAAATACATACTCATTGTCATTGATTACTTCACCAAGTGGCCTGAAGCTTATCCTATTCCTGATCAAGAGGCTGTCACAGTAGCTGAGGTAATGATACAGCAATGGATTTCCAGGTTCGGAGTGCCTCTTCAGTTACATTCCGATCAGGGAAGGAATTTTGCCTCGGCAGTAATCAAAGAAGTATGCAAACGACTCGGCATTGACAAAACTCAAACGACGCCATTGCATCCCCAGTCGGACGGCATGGTAGAGAGGTTCAATCGAACCATCCTTAATAACTTCTCATTAGTGGTTTCCAGAAACCAACAGGATTGGGACAAGAAATTACCACTCTTTTTACTGGCTTACCGCAGTGCTGTCCACGAGACTACTGGCTATTCTCCATCACACATGCTCTTCGGTCGTGACCTTCGTCTGCCTTGTGATCTCTTGTTTGGTCGCCCTCCGGATGCTCCTTCATCGCCTGAGGAATATATTCAAGATCTCCATGCCCGGTTTGAAGTGATGCACAACTTTGCACGAGAGCGAGTCAACTTGGCGACGGAGAAGATGAAGACCCGATACGACACAAGAGCTACTGAACATCAATTCCACGAAGGAGACAAGGTGTGGTTGTGGAATCCGACTCGACGGAAGGGACTCTGTCCGAAATTACAGTCACCTTGGGATGGTCCGTACACAGTTCTAAACAGGCTGAATGACGTCGTGGTTCGGATTCGTAAGTCTTCGAAGTCTAAACCTAAAGTCGTTCATTACGACAGGTTAGCTCATTACTATGGCCATAGTACGTAATGTAAATAATTGTAAATAGTATCAGACCATGGTCCTTTATGTTTTTAAATGTGTATTTGATTTGATTTGTATTTAGTATTTGATTTGTATGTGATAGCATTTGATTTGTTTAAGTTAGTTATTGCATTTTATTGTTCATGTTGTTTATTATTGTAATGTAATACTTATTATTGTATTCATGCTTTAGTTGTAAGTTTGGCTTCCTGTCCAGGGATTGTACTGCCCGGGACGTGCAGTCCTTGGGAAGGGGGCAGTGTTACGAATTTGGTATTTAAAAAGCTAATGTTAGTTCAATTATAAATTAAATGGTTTTATTTCTCGCGCAGTGCAGCGCGTGACGAATATTAAAAGAAAGCTAAGCCGGAAAATTGAAAATACAAGAGCGCGTGCATTAAATAAATAAATATCTCTTTTTGATTTCGAGAAAGTACTAGAAAATTCTAGCGCGTGATTTTAAAACCTTATAAAAGGAGGAAAACGTCGCAGTTTATAGTAGTTGCTTACTTTGTTGTTGTTTAGAAAACTGCTCTTGTTGATTGTAGCGAATTCGTGGATTAGCGTTCTTTAGCTGTTTTGAATCACGTTCTATTGGACATTTGAGTAGTTAAAAGAAAACTACTGTGAGATATTGTAATACTGCATGATAATTTGAGAAAATTTAAGCATTTTTGTTGTGATAATAATAAATTTTTGTTCATTTTTCATCGGACTTGTGCATTCATTTCGTAACGAACCCGTACGCACGCAACAATACATAATAGATATTTCGATAGAATTTAGAACACCAGAAATAGTTGTGTATTCGCCACATAAACTTGTTTTCTTGAAAAATAACTTCTTAGGGCACATTTTCTCCTTTTCACATCTCTATGGCTGCGACTAGCACTCACATATTTATATATATTTATTATATGTCGAAACAATCAACAATTAGCAAAGCGGTGAGAAACACGAAAGCAAAGCATTAACAAGTAAAAAATTCAGCAAAGGCATATAAGATCTGAATATTTCATTTAAATTCTGATGATAATATATGATCTAAATGATATTCTAAGTTACTGTAAAAACACAGGAGTCTTGCACAAGGGGATCCATGGCTCACAGAGCAAGCTCTTCCACTAGCTCTGAATTTGGATTTCTTTAGGAAATAGTTACTTAATTTAATCAAATGACATTAATTAATGCAGATTAAGTTAATGTTTTCAATGCAGGAAGAAAATGACTTTGAACAATTTATTTGGCATGATAAAGAAAATGAAATAATAAAAGTAGAAATTTTACTGATTAGAGTTTTGATTGAAACAATTAGCCCCGGTCACAAGACTTTACAGTCAAAAATTTGTATTAATAATTTTATTCCTTACTTTAGTAACTCTAGAGTAGAGTTTTCATTTCTCTATTAGATAATTCTATTCTAAGAAGGCATAATTCTTTTCTTAAAATTTTTCGCAGAAAACTTATATTATTAGTTTTAAGAAAACTAAATTAGAATTGCTGAAAAATAGTACAAATTAAAAGCATCAAAGATCAATCTAAAGATATGATATAGTATTAACAGCTTCTGTGCAGTTGCATTTCAGCCGCAAGGTATTAATAGCCGAATGGAAAAGAATTTGGGGATTTTAATTAGGGTATTAGTACATAGATATAGAGAAGTATCGATCATTGTTTGTCGCGTTTTTAATTTGCAACATATTAATTATAACGTCAAATTTTTGACTCCTTCTAAATCACCTTTTTAACTGTACTGAAACTCCTATGATAGTTCAGATAAGCGTTTCGTAAACGCAGGCTCGTGACCCCAAGGAGGTTAGCCTAACCTCCTTGCGTGACCAGATCAGGGAAGCAACAAATCGGGTGCAGGTAAACTTAACGAAATTCCTAGTCTTAGAAATTGCAGTAACATGAGATTACGTTATAGTTTTTCAATAGAAAATGTCGCTATTTAGTTATTAATGTCTTCATAGATGACACGTGATATTGAAATTGATCGCACGTAATCGAAATTAATTTATTTCTTAGTTTAGTTCTGTAAAGTATAGCATTGTTCATCTACATTCAACAAGTGTAATATTAATTTCCTTTTAGTTTTGCTTTGAGTGGCAACAGCTGTAAAACATTATTATTTTGGTAGAATAAACTTGTTTGGTTGTGTTTAAATTCTTTAGAGAGATTATTTAGGTAGAAATGAGTAGATGAATGGGCAAAATGGCGTGAACTTGTCGTATATAACAAGTTCTGTGGCATACCTTGAATTTAATTTTTGGGAATAAACTCATAACCATAATATCAAAACTACCATTGCACAATCAGTCTTACTTACCATTTTGCATTTTAAAAATTGAATTTAATATAAAAATCGTATCCGCAAATATATCAGATTATTCAAGTACCATACATGACACATTCAATTGCAATTGTAGTATTTTGCTATTATTAATGAAATTTTAATAAAATACCAATCAACAATAAAAAATGCTTACCTTATTTTTGCAACAGGATTCTTAATGTTTTTTTTTAGTACGACGGCTCCTGCAAGTATTCAGGGCAGATTTTTGTTTTTATTTTCGATTTTATTTAGCTTGACGAGAGTTTTGCAATACGAATTTTAACGCATATGGTTTGCCTTGGCTAATAACAGTATTTTCTAAAGCATTAGCAGGTAATTAGGAATGCTTTTGACATTTTTTCTGTTGGTGGTCACGGAATCCCCTATTGCAATTTTAGAATTACGAAAACGTTCGTTCCTTCATTGTCCTAATACTTGGTTGTTTGATTGGTCTGTATATCTCTTGGCGAATATTACGCGATATTTAAAAAACACTACATCTTAAATTTTAGAGTAAGACAGCTAAGGATATTCAAATAGTAATGCATATTTAAATTTTTTATTTACATTGTCTAATGAAGAGTTTGGAAAAACGTACTTTGCTGTTGGACTTTCAAGAAAATCGGGATTCGTTTCGGCATTTAATTTACGATTTTGATGCTTCATATTTTTCCTCTTTTAACAGATTTTAATTTCAGCTAAAGCTTCGTAGAGGCATCTGAATTAGAATCAAAAGTACTACCAGAAACAGATTCTTCAGATGAGTTCGTTTTCAGCTTCCTGCTGAATCTTAGCACTCTCGAGTGGTCACTCATCCTTGGATGCGATAGTTATTTGCTTGCATTTCATTTTTCAATTCAGCTTCATGATAAATTTTGAAGTAATTTAAATGAAATTTTATCGTTTCTTACTCAATTTGAAATTAGTGTATCGACACTTTTATGACTATATCACTGTGTCTGAGTTGCTCGAGTTTGAGCAAATTACCCCTTGATATTCAGAAATGTTAAATAAATAGCAGAAAATAAAGCTAAAGAAATAACCAATACCCCTTACCTAAGGATAGTATAGTGACATTTTTTCTCTTCAACGAGAGATGAGGAAGCATCCTGAAGTAACGGGGCCTGGGATTCTAAATTAACTTAAAGTGCCCGGCTTGATGAATTTTTTGTTTTCAAAAGCAATTTCGGTAACTGAGATTTCATTTGGGACTTGGGGCTCCACTCACAGGTTAGGTATTTTTAAACTCACAGGTATATTTTTAAACTGGATCATTTGACTATCATTTTCTGCAGCACGCTTTTAACAAATGTGAACAATAACTCTTCAGCGGTTTGATCACCAGAATACATGTTTTTCAACTGTTTAGTGAATAACGGGAATAGCCTCAACAAAATAGGCATATGTTATTTCTTCCGATAAAATCGGAAAAAAAAAAAAAAAAAAAAAAAAAAAACAGAGAAGGCAATCCAAAAAGACCTCCTTGAATAAAAAATTTAAAAAATAATAAAATCTTCAGTTTTTATGAATTTTTTTATCCAAAAAAAAAGTTTGAGGGAATGCGTATGTACTCCCTGGTTTAGTTATTTATTTCTTAATTAATGTTATCCGCGGCGCCACCAAATCTTAACTAGGTTTTACTGGTGTACGACAGCAGACGTAACCAATGCTTTTTTATGTGAGCGATGACTTTGAGTCTAGATTAGAGCGAAAAAACATTGCTAGAGTCCACTTTTCGAGTTAACCTTTGATAGCGACACGGATTTATTTGCACTTTCTGTGATTATTTTTTAGTTATTAGCTTACACACTGAGTAAGTTTTTACACTTATTTACTATTGTTGCGTTTCTTACGGGTTCCTGGATTTGGAGTGATTAACGACAACACTTAATGAAGAATGAAAACAAAATTTATTAACCAGTATTACTCAGGACAGTACCAAAAACACGTTTACAGTTGTCGAAAAACTACGACAAACATGCTGAAACAATCAGCAACACAGCCTATCAGGCTATCAGGCTATAACGATGAAGACAGCTTCACAGCAAATTGCTAGAGTACAGCTCCCGACTCAGTTGATCGATTTCGGAGCTCAACAACACACTGACCTGACCGCCACTATGAGAGCTCCCGACCGAAGGAGTTAACCAAACGGGATAATGCTTTCATAGCGGATTGTCATTTATTGAACAAAAAGTTTTACAATTACAAGAAAAATGTTTACAAGATGTACATTGCAGTTTAGCACAAAGTGCTGCGTGTACATTCATTATTCAGTACATATCTTAATTAGTACATAGTTTATTTAGCTTGTAAGGATCCTAAGTTTAACTAACGTTTATTTTATTTTAAATCTTTACTATCACTTCTTATTTTCTACTTCCGGCCAGAATTAAAAGCTTTAACTTATTTATGCAAATTTGTCTTGCTAACGCCAAGTATTTAAGTTGTGACTTTTTGCCAAGCAAGAGAGAGGAAAGAGTTATTGCAAGCCGCTTGCCATAGTAGTTTTACTCGGCTGCTGGTTGCCTTCAAGGCCAGAGGTTTAGTCCTCTTGATAAGTTCAAACGTATCGTAGTTTTAGCAGCTCTCTGTACTACATACGGATTTTGTTAAATAAAGGCCAATCTTAAAGCTAGGCGCTTGTATATTAATCCAAAGTTTAGTTAGAGTTTTATTTAATAGTTTTATATTCTTACGTTCAGACCACAAGTGGTTGATCTCTGTATTCCGAAATTCCGGAAATCTCTGTAAAGCTAGAAAAATAAAGGTTTTCGTATACCCTTCCTGTGTGTATTGTCTACTTCACAATTTATTGAACATAGCTTGAGTAAGCTCCCTGTTCCGTAGACTTTGAACAATAGCGAAGTCATATGTGTAGTTCTTGACATGTCGCAAGTCAAATGAGCAATAATCATGTCATAGTCTTTAGAATCATAAAATGATTAAATAATCATGTAATAGTCATAGTTTATATAATCATATCAGAGTTATTATTAGTCATTATCAGACATTAACATTACAATTATACAAATAATACAATTGTACAATTATACAAATGTTGATAAGTACATACTTTCATATCTTACAATATAATGTCAGTATTACAATACAATGTCAGTAGTACTACATATCTGAATCACGCGTAATACAGTATATTCAGGACATTATTCATAACACAATTAATACACTTAATACATTATATTCATGACACAGTTTAAATTATGCATATTAAGAATATAAGAAAGTTCGTTTAAACACAGTACTATTATTATCACTACAACGCTATCATCATATATACACATATAATTATATACCAGCATTTACGCATACCACTATTAGATACTACTGTCGACTATGTATCACAACAATAACAATGTAAGTCAAAATTCAGTCCTACACACCAACTTCCACATTGTTCACAGTACAGCAGTGGAATATAAGGTTACTACCAGAAATGCATTGGTTATTAGGTATTGGGGAAAATAGGAATACGATAGAAATTAATACATAACAGGTATAGACACAGAGCAGGACTCAAGATTACCACTGACTCAATACAAAACTATTAGCTCTATACGAAGTTAGCATTTAAACTTAAAATCTAAAACAATTATATTAGCAAAGTGAAGAATGATTATAAACATATCTACACTACATCTATATAAACATTATAAGCATATTAATATTACAAATATTTCCTAAGTTGAATACTAAGAAATTAAAGTCAAATAAGTAATGATATAGGATTATTATAAACATATCTATACGACAAATATTGACTCATTATTAACATTTGATACACTTATTCCAAATTCAAGACAGAAGAAATAGCAAAAGAGACAAATATTAACAATTCGGTGCCCTACTCTGTTCTATTGCTGACTTCCCTAAACACCATGCAAGACCGTGAATTTGAAGGATGTTCAATATCATATAATGTACCATGTTTATAATTAGACTAATGACAATTAATATACGACGGTGCATTGGAGCATGAATGCAAGAAACCATCATGGACCTGCGCACAAACTGGACATATTTGAACTTGAGTACATGTGTTCGCCGAATGACCGAAACACTGGCATTTAAAGCAACGTTGGATGACGAAGAATTGACGATAGTAATAGGAAGTAAAACCGACATATAACTTTCCACGACGACCCATCTGATTATAGAAAGATCTGCGGAGATTGACAATCCAATTACATCGTCCATTCGGACGAGTAAAAGCAGTGTGCAGCGTCAAGTCCTCCCGTGTAAGCGAAGGGAATCTACTAGAGAAAGATGCAAAGAAATCATCAAAAGTTATGTCCGAAGGTAATCCAAACAAGACAATAGGAACTACTGCCAGCCCCGGAGAACGGATTCGCAATTTATGCCTCAATGATTCAGAGCCCTTTAGTAGAGAGAACAACTTGGAAGCCGACGTAGGTGATGAATAAACTATTTTTAGTTCGCCAGAACGGGTAATTGCCGTGTAGTTGATGTTAAGATTAAACTGTTTGTGCGAATATGTACTGGCCAGTAAAGAACGCACCTCAGAAGCAGAAAGTGATGAATCAATTGAAGACACCAATAATGTCTGATCAGATGACTGACGTTGAAATGAGTGAGTACCTGAATTTGAAACTGATGGAATAAAAGTCTGCGACTGAAGTTCAACATCCTTTCCAGAACGAAGTGTATGCGGAGTCACCTGCTGAATCCTTGTGGCTTAATGAGTCCGTTTGCACAGCACTTGAAAGAATAGACAAAGAAGTATCCAAAACTGTAGTTTGAGTTGCTGTATCCTTACTGGCGCCATCTAGTTGAAAATCAACTCGAGGTACGATTCCCGATATTAAATCAGTAGTTTGGGAATCACTATCACTAAAATCAACATTAACGGAAGAATATTCTGTCTGAATAGTAGTCTACCAAGATACTTGGGCTAGTTAGAGATAGACTATTTTCAGTCTGTGTTACTACAGAAGAACTTAAAATGACTGTTTGAGCTTTTTTTATCTTCGCTTGTTACCAGGATGCAATTCTGTATAACGCACAGACCGTATCGGAACACATTCCTTCGTCTGATCAATTTTAGATTGGCAACTTGATATAAATTAGGAGTAGTTAGTAACTAAGTTTCCAGAAGTGTCTAATAGTTGTTGCAGTTTCAGAAAATCTTTCTTAGAGAATTTAGTCGTAGAACCTTTTAGAATTTAGTCGTGATGCCTTTTAATTTAGTTATAAAGAAATTAGAGAGTTTTTGAAAATCCTGTATTGAGACTTCTGTAGTTTTCGTACCTTCTGCCATAATAAGCAGAGAACACAATGATCAAGTGAGGTCAATAATAATCTCTGTAGGTTCTATCTTAAATCACTAATGAGAATACTGTACTAACAAATATTGAAAAAACAACAAAATACTATGTATAAAATACTGCAAATAATACAGAGAACACAATATAAAACCAATATAATGTGTACAATATAGAAGTTTGAAATAAAATTGACACTAAGTATGCTAAATATGTCACTATGCAATTAAAAGCTATTGAGTTAACCGTATTAAAGGATTTAGTGGAAAAATGGGTGAAGTCAAAGAAATTACAATGTTAAACCTATGGAAATTATATTTTTGTGATAATACTATGAAATTTGGTGAAAAGATGGCAAAGGTGAAAATGTGCTTTAGCCCACTGCTTGGCGATTTTCAGTAGTGGCGATGTTTAGAAAATCGCCAGTAAAATCTCAGAATACGTTGCTAAGGCGGAGCTAAGTGACGCCCTTAAATGGATGGGACTAAAATTGTGACGTCACAATGTATTCTCTATTGATATAGAAATAAGTATAATAAATTCGTTTTTAAATTTTAACAAACATGTATATGCGTAAAAGTTATAATAATGCAGTAAGTGAATTGTACCAGTTATTCAAACGGTAAACAACGTCGCAGTCTCTCATATTTGTATTTCGTACAGCTTCAATATTTTCAAAGATTTTAGAATTTATACAAATAAAAAAAATTTATTATTATATTTATTGCGGCAATTATATCAGAATGTTGCAAATTATTGCGTGTCTTTTAAATAATATAGTATATACTCTAATTTACGTTAAATCTATTAATATAAGGGCTTAATAAATTTCAAGACTTATCCCCCCTTTGATGGTTTTTTTAAAGCTGGATTATATTCTGAATAGCTACTAGAAAAATACTAACTTCTTCTTTTGTGAATGATTCAACGTAAAATAAATCATACACATGATTTTGATTTTTTTGGGTGTTTATATTGACATAATATTATTTACATTTTTAGTTTAAAAGGATAATCATTTAAAGAACAATATCTGATTACAGCCGATTCAAAAACTACCAAAAGTCGAGTTCAAGTTCTAAAAAAAAGTGCTAGTTCTACGGTTTTTCGTCTGGTTTCTCTCTGTTGCCGATACGCTCGAATAAAAAACCATTTTCCACTTTTTTTTTCTTTCTTTCTTTTGCCGGAATAGTTACCAACAAATTTAAATTCATATTATCGAACATTTTAATTTATCATTTTTACAAATTACTTTGTTCCTACGTAACAACACAATCCCTTAGGTACTAGTAAGTAGACAATCTTCATTATTTTCTAAAAATTTTAAACTTTACATTAATAAAAAAATAATAAATATTTTTATTGCAGATCAACATCATACACAGCTTTCATATCACCGTTTCTTAAATTCTTAAATCACGTCATAATCTAAAAAATCTAATTTCTCACAATGAATGAAAATAAACACTACAAATTTGGAACACTAAGCAATGCTTCACACACACACACACATCTTATCAATGAACTCATATTATCAAGTGCAATTGCGATAGCAAATACTAAGTATTAAAATAAAAAAAAAAGTATAAGTTATTTATAGGGTAAAATTTTGCTACTATTGAGTAGATCGTCGGATTATCGATACTTTTCGGAAACATTATCAACATATCAAAACCAAACAATTAAAAGTACAATAAAAAAAAGATGTCTAAAGTATAACTTGCAATTAAAACAACAATGCAAATTTAAAATACACAAACGACACATTAAACATTGCATATAAAATACGTAACATTACAGCTCGGTATAACGTACAGCCTCGCTTTGTTCATGTGCCCAAAGATCTGTATTCGCTCGAAAAACTTCAAAGAATTCCAAAAAATTGGTGTCGATGTACACATCCATCTATGTTCACTAAAAAAAATCAGAGAATTGCACAAACTTGGCATTGCGCATTGCCTTGGCTTTGTCCATGTGAAAGTCGATATATTTTTCTTAGAAAACATTAGAGAATTCCACGTTACATTGGCTTTTCCCATGTACACATCCATTTATGTTTACTAAAAAAATCATAGAATTACGCAAACTTGGCATTGCGCACTGCCTTTGTTTTGTCCATGTGCAAGTAGATCTATTTTTACTTAGAAAACATAAGAGAATTGCACAAACTTGGCATTGCGTGCTACATTGGCCTTGAACATGTACACATCGATCTATTTTCACTTAAAAAAATCAGAGAATTGCACAAACTCGGCATCGCACACAACGTCGGCATTGCGCACAGCATTGGCTTTGCCCATGTACACATCAATCGATTTTCACTTAAAAAACATCCCAGAATTGCACAAACTCGGCATTGCGCACCACATTGGCTTTGCCCATGTGCACATCGATCTATTTCCATTTCAAAAAACATCCCAGAATTGCACAAACTCGGCATCGCGCACATCCTCGGCATTGCGCACCATATTCGCTTTGCTCATGAGCACATCGATCTATTTTCACTTCAAAAAACATCCCAGAATTGCACAAACTCGGCATCGCGCACAACCTCGGCATTGCGCACCACATTGGCTTTTCCCATGAGCACATCGATCTATTTTCACTTCAAAAAACATCCCAGAATTGTACAAACTCGGCATCGCGCACAACCTCGGCATTGCGCACTGCATTGGCTTTGCCCATGTATACATCGATCTATTTTCACTTAAAAAAACATCAGAGAATTGCACAAACTCGGCATTGCGCACTGCATTGGCTTTGCCCATGTACACGTCGATCTATTGACACTTAAAAAACATCAGAGAATTGCACAACCTCAGCTTTTCGAATCTTCTAGGATCGAGCCAAAAAGAAATACCAAATATTAAAAATAAGCAACTTTAAAACGAACTATACAAAAATATTTTTTTCACTTACCCATTTCAAAAATCTTTTTGAGGGGTTTTATATATGTATATTGAATTTATCTCAGGGGGAAACCTTTTGGATCCCCCCTCATCTTTAAATAAATTTACTAACGTTTTATACTCCATTTCCGAAATATATGCAGAAAAAAGGCAAAAACCCACAGGGGGAAAAATACTCGATTGAAAAAAGAACCACCACATAAGAACATTCAAACCGCAACAGACCATAAAATTCAATTCAACAGCAATATCGCAAAATAATTTTAAAATGAACATATATCTTTAGAATTTCCGATACACAGTTTTGCGTTTTGCACGTAATTTTTTTTTTTTTTTTTTCACGTACTATGTTGCCGTTGTTCGCTTTGAAATCTTTGAGTTTGTTAATCAAAAATTCGTTCAAGTTTACAAAATATCAATCAGATAATAAAAAAATTCCAAATTCCAAGTTTGGGCTTCCAGATGCCCATATTAGTTTGGAAACGTATGTTATTCAAAATTTGATGGCTCTAGGTACCGTTGTTTTATCACAATGCGAGAAACATTTATACCGATTTTTTCATATTTAATTTCTTTAAATATAACACAGGGCGATAACATCTAGTGACAACAGAATAACAACACAGCTTCAAAACATCGGGTTAGCCATATTGGCACGTTTATTGCCCATTGAAAAACAATCGCAAAGCAGTGGGATTCAACCGATGGCAAAGTAGTCGAAAACGTCAACACCACCCTTGTTTTTTCTAAGATCGAACTATTATAAGGGTTATTAATTGATAAAGTTTTGTTATTATGCTATGCTAAAAAGAATAAAAAATACACTAAGGCAGTATTGTTATGGATATGGTTATGAAAGATAAAAATAAGAATGCATATGAAAATGAATTACGCGAGGTATTTATATGATTAAAATAAAAATAAGTAAGAAAATAAAGTGACAATTTAAATTAAAGCATAAATATACAAATAATTATTATCAAATATTTATGATATGAGAAAAATAGTCTGTTTAGGAGTGGCAACTATTATTTAAATTTCAAAGAATTCAAGGAAAGCTATTATGAGCAAATTTAGAGGGAAAATGGCGTTTGTATCACATAACTCTTTTTAATTATTAAATGTGAAACGCTATATAGTGATGAGATTATAAAAGCTACAGTTTTTTCCAAATAGGATTTAATACATCTCATTAAAGCACTTTTTACTGCAATTCGCGCATTTTTTTCACGCATAATTTATGTACAAACATCTTTACTTTGGTAAAACGGTAAAAACTCTAAGCACAAAATTTATGAACTTAATTTTGCGTAAAATAAAATTAAATAAGATTTATAGTAAGCGATGCTTTGAAATAAATAAGGTAAAATTAAACAAGATCTGATAAATTTTTTAAAATTTAATGAACATTTTCAAGCAGTGATTTTCCAAACTATAATAACATTACAAAACGATCATATTTACTTGATTATATGATCATTAAATTATTAACATTAAAGTGGATTAGTTATTTTAATAATTAATAAAATTCGGAGCATAAAATTTTCTGAGCTTAATGGAAAATAATAATAATAATAATAATAATAATAATAATAATAAATAAAATAAAATCTAAAAGCACTCAGGTTTTATATTACGTCCAAAAGGAACCTCTTTTTAAAGTCTTGTGTGTTACCTATATTTATTGAATATCATGTTCTTCGCCCTTAAACCATATACATTTGAAAACAGCATATCTTTAGAATTTTCGCACTGGAGATAAAACTGTTATTTTCCGTACAGTGCTCGCTCTGAACTCGTTGAGTTTGTTAATCAAAAATTCGTTAAAGTTTTACAAAATATGAAATAGATTAATAAAAATTCGAAATTCGGCAGTCCAGATGCCCATGTTCGGGTGGAGGATTACATTATTCAAAATTCGATGGCTCTAGATACTGACGTTTTTGTCACAGTGCGAGAAACATACATTGTATTCATGCAGATTCTTCATTATTTAATTTCTTTGCATATAATACATGGCGATAATATTTGGTAACAACAATTTGCAAGGAGACACGGAGATTTATAGTAAAACAGCGCAAAATGCCGCTTTGAAACTAACAGCCTTTCTAGGCGACCGCCCCTTTAGGCTAATAAATTAAATTAACAGTAAATAAAAAAAATCTTACGCAAAACTAAAAATAAATTAAACAAAAATCAGTATAAAATACAAGTAAAATTAATTATTACGGTTAAATACAATTTTAATATTAGAATTAAATGCATAAACGTTTTTAAGGAGTCAAATGTGTTTATCACTATGATGTATTATGAAATATACTTGAAATAAAATTCCTTTATAGAAATTGTGCTATAATACTCATCTATAATTTAAAAAAAAAACAGCACAATTTAGAATTTTAAACACAACTTTCAAAAATTCATTTTTAAATATTTTAGTATTTTTTACTTATTCACACCAATAAAAAGCATAAAAATTGCAAGAGAAAATTGCTTGTTTGAAGTTTTCTATTAGTTCAGATTTAAAATATTATTTTCTAAAAGAAGTAGTTACAAATTTCCTTACAACATAGGAAAAGCTAAAAAATGTCCAGGCCTGAATGCATGCAATAGCTTTTTAATTATTTGGAACATTAATTATGCTTGATAAATATGCTAAATTTTTAAAAATCAATCTCAATTTCAAAAATAAAAATATGTAGAAATTCTAATTTGTGAAATGAGGCTCTACAACCAGCTTTTCCTTGGCAATTATACACGCTGCGATAGGCAACCAATGTTAAATTTCTGCAAGTAGTCCCTACTCCTCCGGGTGTGATCAAGGTGACAGCCAGCAACGCCTCAGACGAGGGAGAAAACTCGTTTGGGTTAGTCTATTTCTTATAAGGTCCATGGTAGTCTCGCATTTACACTAGGTGTACTTTCTATTTTTTCTTAAAAATAACAATAATAAATTGTTTATTATTGTAAATTAATATCAAATTCTTTACTTTTAATTTACATTTATAACATTTATGTTTAGGCGTTACTGGTAATAAGTATAATAAATTGTTTATATTTAAAATTACCATGATACAGTGAGCGAAGGTAATTTTAAATATAAACAATTATTAAAATGATAAACAACTTCGCAGTCTCTAATAGTTGTAGAGCTTCAATGTTTTCAAAGATTTTTTATAAATTATTATTATTTTTTTATTAATTTTTTTTATTTATACTAATAAACTATTTTTTAAATTTAAATTCATATTGTGGAACATTTCAATTTTTATCATTTTTACAAATTACCTTCTTGCTACGTAACGACATAATTCCTTACATACCAATAATTAGACAATTTTCATTATTTCTAAAAATTTTAAACTTTACATTAATAAAAAAAAGAAGAATATTTTTTATTGCATATGAACATCATTACACAGCTTTCTTATCAGTTTCTAAAATTCCTAAATCACTCCATATTCTGTGTAGGCATGCTAGAATTCTACGCATTAATAAATAAAAAAATCTAATTTCTCAGAATGAAAGAAAATAATATATAAAATAATACTACAAACTTGGAACACTAAGCAATGCTTCACATACGCACACACACACATATTATCAATGACCTCATATTATCAAGTGCAATTACGATACCAAACACTACGTATTAAAATATGAGGTAAACGTTACTTCAAGGGATAAAGTTTACAGTTTTGCTACTGTTGAGTCGATCGTCGGATTATCCATATATATCGTAAGTCGGAAAGCGTTATAAACATATCAAAAAACAAAAAATTAAAAATACAATTTAAATGAAAAATTATGTTTTAAATATAATTCACAATTAAAACAACAATACAAATTTAAAATACACAAACGATATGTTAAACATTGCACATAAATAAAGTTACATTACTCCTCGAAATCACGCACAACCTCGTTTTCCCTTTTACACAACGATCAGTACTCGCTCGAAAAACATCAAAGAATTCCACAAACTCGGTGTTCATGTGCTCATTTATCTATTTTCACTTAAATAAAAATCAGAGAATTGCTCAAACTCGGCATGGCGCACCACATCGGCTTCGCCCATGTGCACATCGATCTATTTTCATTTAAAAAAACATCCCAGAATTGCACAAACTCGGCATCGCGTACCACAATGGCTTTGCCCATGTGCACATCGATCTATTTTCACTTAAAAAAACATCCCAGAATTGCACAAACTCGGCATCGCGCACAAACCCGGCATTGCGCACCACATTGGCTTTGCCCATGTGCACATCGATTTATTTTCACTTAAAAAAACATCCCAGAATTGCACAAACTCGGCATTGCGCACCAGAAATTTGCTTTCACTTAAAGAAATCACAGAATTGCAGAAACTCGCGCGGAACCAACTCCATTGATTCGAGTTGCAAGAAATGTGTCCAGAAAAATGATACAAAACAAAAATAAAGCTGCCAGAATAAAGCAACTACCAAACATCCAAACTGCCATATTAGAAAAGCACCCAATATTTTACTCAAGTCAATAATAATAAATGAAACTTATCTTCAGTCGGTTGATCTTTACAATATGGTAACTGGTAGTTTGGCGACATTTTGAAGGCGATAAAGGTTACTACCTGGGACTTTGGTAATAATGTGAGCAGTACTCAGTTCCGATTACGCATTATTTTGTGTGGGGGGAAATGAGAGATCATGGGATATGTCATGTGATATTAATGGACGAATTACGGTTCTTTAATCGGAAAAGGGGGGAATTTGGACAAGTATCTGTGGATGTATATTATTTTGTATTAAGCTTCATTGTGTGTTGTGTGAAGTAGGGTTGAATAATTTTGGGATTGTATGGCGCTGTCTAAAGTGAATTGTAGATGTGATAAAGAGAATTTTTTTTTTATCAAATTCTATCAAATTCGGAAAAAAAATCGTTCAGTAATTTTATTGAATCCATAATAAAAGTGTATCCACCATGTAAGGAAGATTCGGAAGAAGATTAGGTTAGTTAGACTTTGTTAAGAATGTGAGTAGTATTCAGTTCTGATTACGCATTATTTTGTGTGAGGGAAATGAGAGATCATGGGATATGTTATGTGATATTAATGGACGAATTACTGTTCTTTAATCGGGAAAAAATCTGGCAATTTTGTATTTGGCTTTATTCTGTGTTGTGTGAAATAGTGTTTGTGAATTTTTGGATCCCATGGCCGTAACTAAAGTGAATTCGAAATGGGTATTTAGTGGTATTGAAAAGGATAGTAATAAATGTTTTTTAAGGTTGTGCGAGAGAGAAATAAAGATGTTTTATTATGTTATTTATTTTACCTGGTATCTTGCTTTGAAAGATAAGTATGATTTTAAAAATTCTGAAACAGAAGTAAGAAAAGTGTATCCGCCACGTAATCAAGATTCTGAAGAAGATTAGGTAAGTTAGTATTTTTAATTATTTGAGGATATTATTTTTATGCATTGTTGTAAATGTAAGGTGGAAAGGAATTTGGTATTATTGGGAAAATTGTTATTAGCAATGATTTAGTTTAAAGTAATTAGGATTGTAAGGTAATTTTTATTAATTTAATGTATGTGCTCATTTATATTTTAAGTAGTGTTTTTGAATTTAATTATATTTTAATGAAATGATAGTTATTTTGTGAATTTTATGTTTGTAGGAATTTGGTATACGTTTAAGTTGAAATAAACGTGCATGGAAATAATTTAAATATTTGATATTAAGTATTTGTAATGCTTGAGGTATGAATTCGTTGGTGACGTGTATAATGTAATAGATGATTTAGAGGTAAAAGTTTTTGGATATTTTATTTATTTTATATGTGGAAATGTTCATATTTGTAAAGGGTAAATACTTTTTCGCGATCAGGTAATTTCATATATGTTCTTTTTACCGGGTTTAAAGATTGAGAAAATTGTCATGTATTTTCGTGAAATTTTTGTAATTTATGAGAAAAAAGGAGTGTACATGGATATAGTGAAGAGTGTGCGCAATGCCATTTTTGTGCAATTCTGGGATGTTTTTTTAAGTAAAAATAAGTCGGCGTGTACATGGTTTATGTGTATGTGTTATTTTGAAAAATGCGTAAGGAGAATGGTATTGTGCAGTTTTTCCTAATTTTGCAGTGAATGTTTGTCATGATTAAGCAGTTTTGTTTGATAAAATTTCTAGCATAAGTGTAATTCGGCTAGTAGATTGTTGGAAGAAGTGTTCAGGAGATAAAAAGAAAAGAAACATGTCTTTACTTCGTGAAGACAAAATGGCGGCGGGGGAAGAAAATAGAGGGTTGCTGTAGGAGAGTTTGTCGCCAAATTTTCGCCAAGTTACCATAACGTAAAGATCAACCCTTCAGTCCTCTCCTTTTGCAGAATATATGGCTGTGATCTCACTGAGAAATGTACGCATCAGTTGGCTGGCGTCGGATTTCTTGTGTTTCCTTCTCCAAATATATTCCGCAAGATAGGAATCAAACTGTCCTTTTGTCTTACTAGAGCCACGGAAACTTCTTTTGATTGCCGCCCAAGTTCCTTCAATACTATTGGTATGCGCATCTGTTTCTGGATCTTTAAAATTCAAGCTATGATTGACTTTCAGGTGCGCATACCCTTCGAACTCGAGACCATAGACCTGTTATATACTAGACGGAGCATCGCCATTCAAAACCGGGTGAAAAAGTGGCACAGGAATGAGCTGCAGGAGTTTGGCATGAAATGGAACTGAATCCGGACTTTGGCGTACTATCGCCATGGCTGGCGATTTTTCCCTCTCTTTTCTCTCAGTTCGAAATGCGAAATTGGAAAGACGTCATTTCGCAGAAGCTGCCGTTGAATTTGCAGAAGAGGTTAGATCGATAAACACCAGTCAAAATTAATAATTTCCCTAAAATTGGACACTTTATTTTAAAATTTAACTTTATTTTAAATTTTAATTTTTTAAATTTAAATAATTTTCATGCTGTAGAATAATACTTTGCAATATGTCCATCGGCGTCTAGAAAATTTAAAATAAAATAAAAAAAACTGGAGAGAACAAACTAAATAATAAACTAATAACTAAATAATAAACTAAATAATAAATTAATAGCAAACTAAAAAATAAATAAGTAAAATAAATAAATAAAAAAGAAGGCCTTTTTAGTACTTAGGACAGAATAAAAAATAAAAAAATAGATAACATAAGAAGAATGAGTGAAAACAGAAAATAGTACAAAAAAGAAAATTTAATATTAATACGAAAAGGAAATTTAATGTTAATACGAAAAGGAAATTTAATGTTAATACGGTGTATTACAGAGAACTACAGAGTAGGCAAATCAAAGTGAGAAAGATATTAAATAAAATGAACTAAAAATGAATGTCAATATAGCAGATATAAGTTAAAAGGAAGAGAGAGAGTGGTAAAAAATTATGAAACAAAAAGGTGGTAAATTAAGACTTCCTTTTACTAGCAAATATAAAATAATAATAATAATAATAAATATAATAATAATAATAAATAAAATAATAATAATAAATTCCTTTTACTAGCAAATATAAAATAATAATGTAAAATATAATAAATATAATAATAATAAAAATAAAATAATAATAATAAATTCCTTTTACTAGCAAATATAAAATAATAATGTAAAATAAATAAATAAAAAAGAAGGCCTTTTTAGTACTTAGGACAGAATAAAAAATAAAAAAATAGATAACATAAGAAGAATGAGTGAAAACAGAAAATAGTACAAAAAAGAAAATTTAATATTAATACGAAAAGGAAATTTAATGTTAATACGAAAAGGAAATTTAATGTTAATACGGTGTATTACAGAGAACTACAGAGTAGGCAAATCAAAGTGAGAAAGATATTAAATAAAATGAACTAAAAATGAATGTCAATATAGCAGATATAAGTTAAAAGGAAGAGAGAGAGTGGTAAAAAATTATGAAACAAAAAGGTGGTAAATTAAGACTTCCTTTTACTAGCAAATATAATATATATATTATGCACGTTACACAATGTAGTCGCACTTATTTTAAATAATTTTAGAAGGTAAAATTTAAATAATGTTCATTATTTTTAAAAAGAAACTTAAAACTATTAAAGTTTTGAAATTTAACTGCTATACAATTGCTATTTTCTTAATACTTAACAAATTATTAATATTTGAATAAATGCCAGAAACATGATATAAGAAAGAAAATACGTGATTGAAGGTAAACAAATTTGTTATATTTGGATGCAAGAAAAGGGGATAAAATAAAGTCATTCATGTCCCCCCCCCCAAAAAAAAACATAATTTTATGCAGTTGTTATACAGTGTTACATCAACATTACCAAGTATTAAATACATACATTACTACTTCGCACATGTCCGCATGAGCAAACGCATACAAAGAATATATAAACAAACGCATTCAAAGCAGTCTGTTGGCGTATAAAAAATGTCGCCAAAGCAGAATACTAGACTAATTAAAATTATATTGTATTACTAAAATTTTAACATTTTTTTCAGAAAACAGTTATTAGAAACATACATATATATTAAGATACTTTTATTTAAATGTTATTTCAAGTATGCATATATTATATAAAATTAGAAAATCTATTTTTTTATTAGAAAAAGAAGAGTGGATAAAAAAACCTCTACATTTTATAAAATTAGGTTTTAAAACATTAGAAAAAGCTCAGTTGTGAAATGTTACTCCCCCATCTTTCACATATCTGGAATTACATCCATATGCGGAGCACGAAAGTATCATTTTTGAAGTCCGAAACAATGCGCTTACACGCAAAACACTTGCTTCTCACAAATTCTCCATAGAACTGTAATGGTAAGGAAGATCCGCGGGAAATACGATTTGGGAAATGTTCCAAATGTCACGTGGTTCGCATTCCTGTTCCCCTTCAGGGTTGCCGTTTCTCTCTCTAGTACATTACAGCTCTATGCTCGAGATAGTCGTACGCTTTCCAACAATCGGATACAATAATCGATCTTGGTAGAACATTCTCTTTAATGATTTCTAGCAATGTTTCGGCACCTCTGTTTTCAACAACTCTAAAGACGCATTTATCTGTTCTTCTCTCAACCAAACCAAAAACCCATTTTTCTTCGACTCTTTTCCCTCTATGATACTTTTGCTTGCCAAACTTGTTTTCGTCGATTTCGACAATGACACCTTCCAAACCCAACTTAACATTCTCCTTCAAACATAACTCACAATACGCATACTTCTCTACAAAAACTTTTCCAATCCGTCACCGTACTTTTAGCAATACGTAATTCCGTTCGTATAAAATCATTCCCGCACTTACCCAACCACATATAGGTAACTCGCAAAACATCACACATGCTCAATTTACTCTTCGCAAACCAGGAGTTCTTTCGAACTGACCTTGAAATTCGATGCCTACATTCGCCTCCAGTAACTCTGCACATCCACTCAAAACCGTCTATCCGTTTTTTTCGCTCTACTAGTTTCATATTTGTTCCACAAATCGGGCACTTATACGATACTGGAATCAAACCTTTCTCCATACACCATTCAATAACGCATTTTTTATCTCTTCGCTCCAACTGATAAAAGAAATCCAGATTCAGATACTCATCCATTCTGCAGTAAGCACCGAATTAGACACACTCATGAATAATCAAAACATTCTTTAAGCAAAAGAATTCTTTTCTGTATTTTCAGAAGTTACGGTTATAATTTTTAATTCATTATTTCATTCAATATTTTCAATCGTTTGCTAATGATCGTTTTCAATCGTTTGGTATCTTAATAATACATTTGTGAGAGATAATTCGTTGCGTTAAATGCTAACAATACCACACAACACACAAAAGTAGATTTATAATTTAAAAAATCTCGCACAGAACATTATAAACCTACCATTTCAACTTCAGTTAAAATATAATTTAAGTTTTCTTTAAATACGAAGCTATAGCATACTTATAACTTGTTTTGAAGAGGCGTAACCAATATTACGTCATAAAAAGGCGTGTCCAAGCATAAGAGAAATAAACACACCATCGACTGATGCAGCCTATTCTGCGATTTAGCCAAATAAGTAAATACTGCTCAAATATTACTCGAAAATCTAATCAAAATACAAGATTACAAGTCTATTTAAACATATAAACACCGATATACTAAATATAAACAACTTATCCTAGCGACACCAAATGTCTCTTGAATAACCCTATAAATGTAAATTCCGCATAAGATTTATAGCTTCAATAGGTGCACCGTATCCATAAGAGTCCTAATCAAGCGTTTGCAGAACAAATTAAGGTATACCAAAGTCCAAAAGATTACTTTGATGTACCAGTTTGAGCTTTCACAGTATTGTAATTGAAGAAAATCATAGAAATCAAAGTCCAGAAAGTCGTCGATAATTCCAAAAATTCCGATCGCATCAACAAGCAAGTGGTCCCGAAAGATGTATCTTCAGGCGGCTTTAAAAGGACACCGGAATTTTCGAAAACACTTGAATATTTCCGAAATTGTAATTATTTTTAACGGAGCTATACATTTCACCAGCCAACAGCAGGAAAAAGTATAGGTCTGGAAAAAAAAAAAAAAAAAAAAAAAAAAAAACCCTCTCTAATGAAATTCCGGAAATTCTGTGAGTTTAAAAGAAAAAAAAAAATCTTTCTACTGAAATTGCGGAAATTCTGTGAGTTAAAAAAAAAAAAAAAAAAAAAAAAAAAACCCTCTTTAATGAAACTGCGGAAATTCTGTGAATTTAAAAAAAGAGAGAGAGAGAGAGAAGGAGAGGCTGCAGGTGTTCATGGGATGCTTACATAATAGCTCAACACACTCGAAGATGCGCTACGATATACTCGATAGCCCCAATGATGCACGCTCTCGATACATCAACTCGGAATACACTGACTAGACACACTGCGATGCACTAACTCGCGATATACCCGACAAACAACTCGACACTAGTTACTGTACGCGACTGCTACTCCGCGTACAAGCAAGTTTTATACAACTTTTGGCCTGCCTTCGAGACCATTCTGGGCCAAGCCGATAAGAATTCGTTCCAGAATGTTCTCCATCCGTGTAATGGCATATCACCAATTTTGTCGTAAAATGGGCGATTTCGTGCTAAATCTGGCAACCCTAAACCCGCTTTACGGGGAAGCTATCTTACTCCGGCTAGGCATTTCGTAACGCTATTAATTATAATATTATATCTAACTATCAATGGATAAATCGTTAAGAAAGTGACAACAAAAATAAAGTGCTGGTTATAATCGATAAAAATCAAATGATGTCCAAACAGGAATAATTTTTGTTAATGACACTCAAAGGAGGCACTAGGCTTTTCGCCTCCTGGTGCAAAATTTGCGACTTATAAATTTTGGCACACGATTTCTTTTAAATTCTAAAACTTTTTCCGCCCGGGTGCGACTGTACATGTTGCACCTCGCAAAATGACTGTTAGGTGAAACTGTTAACAAAAGAACTGTTAACAAAAAAACTGTTAAGTCATTTTCAGGCAGGCAGAAGTTTCGAGAATAGAGCTAACAAAAGCCATGAAATGTTGTCCATAAAAAAAAAAAAAAAAAAAAAGGGGGTAAGAAGAAGAAGAAACATTCTGGATTCGACAGTTTTCTGACGATTACATAAAATTTGATTTGATAAAAGATGCTGACGAAAAGCCAATGTGTGTTATTTACTATACGGGTTCATCAAATGAGTCCATGAGACTTCAAAGTTCTAGCAAAACTTGGATTTAATACATCCAAACTAAAATAGCAAACTGATACATTTCTTTATAAATTAGACGAAAGAATTAATAGCTGGAAAACAGGCTATGTATTCAAATCTTCCTCAGGGGGCTTTGTCTGAAAATCGAGTTATAACTCCTTATGAAATATCTGAGTTAATTGTTGAGGCTGGATATTGTTAGACTTTTGCGGAAAAATTAATAATTCATGCAAAGAAAATGTTCGCATCTCTATTATGTGACAAAGAGCAGCAAAACAAGATAAATATTTCATCTTGCTCTAATAACATAGTGAAACGCAGAATCGTGGAAATGAAAGATAATATTGAAGAAATTTTGCAGTTCGCTTATAACAATGCTGTTTTTTTTAGGCAGTGAAAGAACATACACATCGGACAATGCAAATTCAATGTGTTTTTGAAATATGACTTTTGGAATACATCTGATGACGAATTTCCAAAATTATAAACCATTGAATACGCGAACAGCAAGGCATCCGTGTCATTAAGTGCATAGTGTCTTTGTGGTATGGGGTCATTAAAATGCTGTCAAGTCGAAAGTTTTCTCGAGAGGTTTGTAATCGGAAAAGAGGAAAAGGAATTATAATTATAAAGAAAGGAAAAGACAGCGACGCAAGAAACAGTAGACACTTCGGAGTCGTTACAACTTCTCTGCATTCAGTTTTATAGACAGGAAAATGTAGAAAAAATGAATTCTTTAAATGAATGTAATTTTGTAATACAAAAACGAATTATTAAAAGATAAACTATTGTAAGGATCCTAAGTTTTACTAACATTTATTTTATTTTAAATCTTTACTATCACTTCTTATTTTCTACTTCCAGAATTAAAAGCTTTAACTTATTTATGCAAATTTGTCTTGCTAACGCCAAGTACTTAAGTTGTGGCTTTTTGCCAAGCAAGAGAGAGGAAGGAGTTATTAGAAGCAGGCCGCTTGCCATAGTAGTTTTACTCGGTTGCTGGTTGCCTTCAAGGCCAGAGGTTTAATCCTCTTGATAGTTCAAACGTATCGTAGTTTTAGCAGCTCTCTGTACTACATACGGATTTTGTTAAATAACGGCCAATCTTGAAGTTAGGCACTTGTATATTAATCCAAAGTTAGTTTTAGTTAGAATTTTAGTTAGCATTTATATTCTTTTATATTCTTACGTTCAGACCACAAGTGGTTGGTCTCTGTATTCCGAAGTTCCGGAAACCTCTGTAAAGATAGAAAAATAAAGGGTTTCGTATACCCTTCCTGTGTGTATTGTCTACTTCACAATTTATTGAACATAGCTTGAGTAAGCTCCCTGTTCCGAGTCAGGACAGTTCATGTTTCCAAGGCAAGTAAAGAGGAACACAAGTCCTGATACTATAAGCCAAATAAATTTTTTAAAGGTATAAGAGTAGATTGACACATATTTGTTACAACAATGAATTTGTATTCCGTAAACTGAGTTTTGAATTTCGAATGACTTGTTTTATGAATACGAAGTATCTGAATATCTCAGAAATAGTTTTAACTTATATGCCTTCCAGCCTTTTTATATCTAAAACCGCTTTTCAAATTACAAATGCATTGCGGGTGGCTGCTTTATGATTAATTTTCTAATGCGCTTTAAATATTTAATTGTTTTTAATTCGGAATTTACGGATAAATGTGCATGTTATGTGTGTGTATGTATATAATTCATTTCATAGAATTATTAGGGGTGAAGCTCTAATCATAACTTATCTTTTTTATTAATTATGATATTTATTATTATTAATCAGGATTTATCATGACACAACGATAAATTATGTCGCTAATCCAAATTCTACATTCATTCAGAAATATTTATTCTCCAAAATCCTCAATACTTGTCTGAAGCTTGATTCATTTCCTCGTTCCTGGAAAAGAGCGAATGTCGTTTTAATCCTTAAGAATAATAGTAATCTTATCAGGTTCAATGTTCCGTCTTACTTTCTTTGGGAACATGCAAGGACCTGACTCGAAACAGAGAGCTTACTAAAGCTATGTTCAATAACTGTGGGAAGTAGACAGGATACACAAGAAGGGTATACAAAACCCTTTATTTTTCTCTCTTTACAATAACTTCCGTACTTCGGAATACAAAGACCCACTACTTGTGGTCTAAACGTAAGAATATAAAAATATAACTAAACGCTAACTTGACTTTGAAATAATAAACGTGGAAGATTGGCCTTATATTAACAAGAAGCCGTATGTAGTACAGAGAACTGTTAACACTACAGTAAGTTTAAAATTATCAAGAGCATTAAACCTCTGGCCTGGAAGGCAACCAGCAACTGAGTAAAACTTCTAAGGTAAGCGGCCTGCTTCGACTAATTCCTTCCTATCTCTCGCTTGGCAAAAAGCCACAACTTAAGTACTTGGCGTTCGCCAGACAAATTTTGCATAAATAAGTTAACGCTTATAATTCTGGCCGGAAGTAGAAAATAAGAAGTGATAGTAAAGATTTAAAATAAAATAAACGTTAGTAAAACTTAAGATCCTTACACTCTTATCACCTGGTTCCTGCATAATAAAAAACTATTAAACAAAGCACAATTTGGTTTTACCCCTCATAAGTGTTGTGAAGATGATCTTTTGTACTTAAAAGACATTGTGGTGTAGTGGTCGAAACCGCTACACAAACCCCGGATTGTAATACAGGGTTGAAATGAACTTAAAACTCAGGTTCTCGTAATAACATGAATTTTAATGAAATAAAAACATTAACAGTTGCGAATCTTGACAGTATGGGACTTGGATACATTTAGTCTCGTAATTTCAGAATTTTGTTACAGGAAAAATGATCTATTGCATTATACAGGAGAAAAGATCGTTCTAGCAAAGCAAGCCAAGATGCCCATAGCTCTAAACAGGAAAGTTGTTCTCTCTTCTCAGGAAACCACCTTATATATCTCCATGTGTTTACCTTGCGCTGAACTCTCTGGGGGATAGATTCTTTCACTCATACATAAGCAAGGGTCCATCTTCTGACCCTGATTTTCATCAGTGTCATCAGACTTCCTTTATCTCTTTGTCCACTGGAGTAACTTTCGAGGCTGCAACCGGAATCATTAACAAAGGCACAGGATTTCACCACTGATGAAAATTATTGCACTTTGAAATAACTAGACAAAGAACCTTTATGCCACCTTATAACATTGCTTTAAGTAAATGCTGCAGCAAACAGAATTTAATTTATGTACAGTTTTAATTCTGTTTGCTGCAGCAAGTTTAAATATTAAGAAATTTCTTTTTTAAGTGCCTATTAATCTCTATTTCTACATATAATAAAAGAAAGAGTCTGTGTGTGTGTGTCTTTCGTAAGCGCGTAAGCTAATAGACCCAGGGCTACTAAATTTGGTACATAGGTGCATCTACAAGAGCGAAGTGATTTTTTTTTTTAAATTCGAATACTTTTTCTTAAAATTTTATCTTTTTTGATGAAATCGCATCATTTTGAATATTTTTATTCTTTTAAAAAAATGTGGTTTTGGTAACAGGTTTTCATTCAATACTTTGGATACTGTTCTGCTCACTGTTGAAAACCAGCACTGTTGCCACTTGGAAAAATGAGGGGATAATTCTGTGCTGTTTTTAAATTTAATGTTTCTCTTGGATACTGAGAGAAGGCAACGGGAAGTTGGTTAATTTATTTATTATGATAATTAATATTTGTATTGAGGAATATTGCTAATTTCATTGTAATTTTTTTATATGTAATACATTTTTATTGAAATTTGTGTGTTTCTTTTCTTTTCTTTTCTTTCTTTCTTTCTTTCTTTTTTTTTTTTTTTTGGTAAAGTTGTTCTGCAGAGTAAAATTCTGTGCAGTTTTTAAATTTAATGTTTGGTGTTCCCTTTAGGCATTTTTCTGGTACATTTGAAAGCCAGACGAAGGCTGGCCGCATAGCGGCTAATATAAGATAAATGTTTGGTGTTGAATGATTCAGGCTGAGCAATATTTTGATTGATTAGTTTAAGCTTTAAGCTCTTAAATTAAAAATTATCATTAGCTGGAGCGTTATGCAAGTATTTGCATTATTAACGTTATGTAAGAATAATGAGAGAAGGATTAATTTTGAAATAAATCAAATTAGAGCAGTTTATTTAGAAAAGAATTATAACATTTTTAAACAATGAAAGATTAGACAACAGTTAAGACTAAGTATAAAATAATGCCTTTTATGAAACACTGCCATGAATAGAAACATTTATGATATACAGCTTGCTATTGTTAAACAATAATAAAAACTAAACTTTATATAGATCATTAAGTTGCATCAGCTTGTCCACTATTCAACTGTAATTTTTGTTTTGCATTACCTAACAAGAAATATTTTATTGAATCCCATCATAGAAATACGTTTATAGTATCTTTATTAATTGAAATATAGTTTCGTAAAAATGAATGGAAGCTTGTACAGGAAACCGGCTGAAGTATTCTGTATTGTCAGCGCATATTTTGGAATACCAATGGGTAAGCATTAATCAATGAAGTAACTTTTAAATTACAAATTTTTTTCTGGCATTATGTCTGGTGCAGCATTGCTTTTAAATATTAATATGGGGAAGGATTGATGATAAGCATAACTACAACTCATGAAATTAAGCTAGGATATATTTATTTACATTAGAATGAAAATAAAAGTAAAAAGAATAATTGTTAAAACATTTTGCACACGTCTGTCCTCACTATCGTTCACGTCTCATCTCATCTGCCCACACCCTAATCCAGATGGCGCTCTTACATAATCTTAGTTACAGTTACAATTCCCACATTAATACTTGTATAAAACAGTTAGAATTGAAATTGAAGTTTTAAATTTGAAGAACACCAAATTTACTTTTATATATACTAAACGTGCTACCCTTGCCCTATATAATATTACTGCGATATATTTGAAAAATCTAACAGATTTAATGCTTTCAATAAAAAGTAATTAAAATAATATTAATACAATAACGTATTAGAAATGTTTGGATATATTTAAAACAAAGTAACGTTATATTGTTTAAAAGTATAATGAGTAATTATATTTTCATGTTTTAGACGATCAATAAATATTTTACGAGTTGTGAAACATACAGAAGTCAATTCTTCGAAACTAAAGTAACATTAGTATTAAAAATAAATTTCTGAACTGAAGCCAGTATTCGAAAGCTTTTTTGCAAATGGTAATAAGGAGTATATTTGTAGAGACATTAGTTTTTTCTTGAAGCAGGAATGTAAAAAAGGAGCAATGCCCTCGGCGGGACTAGAATCTGGACCGCTCGAATACTCGCCAAGCGTGCTACCGTTACACCACGAAGATATGCAGAAAGAAGGGAGAACATACCTTACTTCCCCTCTTAAAGGGCGAATGGGGATTAGGGGACTAACAGACAAATACTGATGCTGAAAAATCATCATCCAACACCTTTTAGCTCAGGCATCACTGTAGAGTCATTAGGATTTTTCAGTGTCAGGAAACGGAAGAAATGAATAAAGCCCTAGCCGAAACTCGAACCTGGACCTCTCGAATACACGCCGAGTGTGCTACCGTTACAATACGAAAGCATGCAGAAAGGAGAGAGAAAATACCACTAAGGTTTGTGTTGATGATCCAAACCCAGTTAGGATATCAGTTGGCGGGACAACGAATTGTAAAATTTTATCTTATCTTAAATAGCATATGTTCTAAAACACTATTTAGAAAAGCAAAATTTTTAAAGAAAGATATTGGGACAAATCAGAAAACTCTGCCATATCACGTCATCATTATGTATTGATAATTTTCCCTAAGTACAAAGGACAGAAATTGCTACTGCTAGGGCAAATGTTATGGACGATTGAGTTGTTATTCATAGGTATTGAGATGAAAAGCGATTTTTTAATGTAACATATTAAAAAATCGCTTTTCATCTCAATGCCTATGCCTTCTTCTGCGAACAGGTAAACAGTCGTAAAAAAAGCTGTAGTGCAGTTCTATAAAAATATTACTGTACTGAAATATAAAACAAAAATTTCCAGTTTTCTAGGTTTTCGAATCATTTATTTATTTTATGCCAGTTAATTCCGAAAAAATGCCATACATGTAAATTATTAACTAAATAGTAATGAGTAGTAGGAAGGTAGTTGCATATATAAACTGATCGCTTGATTCAACTGATGGCATGTTAACTGGCACATCCTTACTGGAAGGTGCAGGACCAATGATGGGATATAGTCGGTTCGCATCAGTAAAACAAAGCCTAAATTATTTTTAGTTTGGCAAGTTGAATTTTAATATTTATTTAGGCAGTTTATAACTTTTAATAACTAATTTTATCTTTAAACAGAGCAGCGAACGGCTTGTTAAAATTTTTGAATTCCGCCTTTGATCTCTGACTGTTTTAATCTTAGTTCAGTTGCTGTGAATATATAAAATACCATGTAGGGTTTATATTTATTTTAACTAACATTTATTTTAAGCTATCTTTCCTGTCAAGCCTTTACTTTTCCCTAGAATTGCCAATGCCAGAGTATGTTAATCGTAGTAGAACGCGCAGAGTATTCAAATTTTTAGCAGAAGTAATTGAGTTTAAAATAGAAGGGAAACGAGATTTGTAAGTGTGCTTCTTGAATCACGAGCGTGAAGGTTGCTTGGTAGAAAGTTTAAGAACCGCGCGTTTCGGCCTGTGTGCCTATTTCGACAGTTCGTTGAATCTTTCAAATTCTTAATCAGAAAGTTTGCTGAATCTCAGCTGTATCTTAGAACGCGGTTAAGATAGTTACCATTATAGAGCCTCGTAGATAGTGACTTCGTTAGTTATGCATCCTGTCATTTATTTTTAGTTGTACTTTTCTATTTTTGTTTAACCGCCGGGTCGGCGTAGTTTGTGAGTGTCAAGCGAACGCAACTGTGAGTTCTAAAGTGAAATAAAAAGGGAGTTAAACCCTTCTTAAGAGTCTGTGTAATTTCCAGTTCATAGCAGTCAGTACTACTATTGCTGACAAGTTGGGGCCTCCCAACATCACAACCAAAAGGGAATTTATGTCAGACTAATAATGCTAGATTATTTTATTCAAAAGCAAAAGTAGGATGAAAGATTTCGGTGTCGATATTCAAGGTTACTTTTGAAAAGAGAATAAACTTTAGAAATGTATAATTTCTTAGATTGTAATTTGCAGTTTTTTTTTTTTTTTTTTTTTTTTTGTGCTTTCTTTATTTTAGTTGAGACCCAAAGAAAGTTCACAATAAATTGTTTTATTTATACAAATGATGAATCATATTTTGTATCTGAAATAATACTCGCTGAGGGTTGCTAAAATGTAAGAAATCAATCAGAAGTGAGACATAAAAGCTCCCTTTTTAGAGAAAACAGGTGATGAGAGTAAACAAAATTTTAACTTTTATTCTAAAGTCTTTATTTCTAATCATGCTTTCAGATGTTACCGAAGACTAAAATTTCGTATTTGATCTCTATCAGTCAGATTAGGTTAATACTAACCAAAGCTAAACATAAATATTACTAATCCTAAGTTGATCGTATATACTTTAAGTAAGAAATGTATTTCAGAAACGAAAGGGCCGATGATCACACTTTAATAACTGATTGCCTGAGTTTATTTCTTCTTCTAACGCTTGATTTGCTTGGTCCTAGTGAATAATATTGAGACATTTTGCCTCTTACTTTTATGTATCTCCAAAACACTGAACTTAAAAAATAGTTTTTTTAAGTTTTGAATATTGAGATTTCATGCGAATTTTTCTCCAAAGAAAAATGAAATTTAATAATAAATACTCATTCAGCATAATTCTTTATGCCTATTACGTTAGTATTATCCCCAGTGCTTGTTTCGTTTTGTACATTTTAACATTTTACTTTGGGAATTATCTTTTTAGAGAGAGAAGATGTAATCACCTACTGTCTAAAAAGCCCAAGAAATTTTCGGTCACGAACATTGAATAGGAAACTGGGTATCCTGCTGTCTAAGATTATACAAACAAACGCATCTGGAACGCATAAATTATTCTGGAAAACTGTAGAAGATTTGGTCAGGAATGCAAGAGATTTTTTATCTGGGAAGAACAACAAGTTTGTAAGTTGAAAAAAATATTTATTATAACTCGTAACATTATTTTGTAATTTTGTATTGAGAAGAGTCCCTTTACAGGAAAATATAATTCCTTACTGGATGGGTATTAGTAAGCAATATTAGGTATAGGATGAGGATTTTATATATTTCTGTACTCTCGGGATGTCTGAAAGTTAGAATATTCGAAATGTAGCGTAGATTTTGGTAAAATATCTCTTTCTGTTTCTTCCTCGATTCATTCTGTAAATATTGGTAAAGGTATGTTGTGTAAAGGTATGTATGTCTTTAGCAAGATCTCGTTCATAAGGAAATGCAGTGGTAAATAAATGAATGAAAATCGACATTCATGAATGAAAATTGTGTCATAAATTAGAAAAGAATTTGCGTTTTACGAGTTAGTGGATTTGAAGTGATTGATGACAACACTTGAAGAAGAATCAAAACACGATTTATTCGTCAATATTACACAAGACAGTTCCATATACGCGTTAAAGGCGTCGAAAAATTACGACAAACACTCTGAAACAATCAGAAATACAGCTTTCAGGTTATCAGCATATAACGGAAGACAGCTTCAGGGCAAAGCACTAAAGTTGGTTCGGTCGCTCTCAAGCTAATCTCTGAACTCAAAGCACTACTATTGAATTCAGCATACTCTCGACTACTCAAGGTACATCGCGTACAGGCAGCGTGTATATAGCTTTTGACCTGCCTTCGAGAAACATTTTTGGAAAAACCAGTAAGAATTGTACTGGAATGTTCTCGCACAGCCTATAGCATATAGCCAATTTTGTCGTTAAATGGGCGATTTGGCCCCAAATCTGGCACCGCCGCCTTTCTTTTTCATTTTCTGGCAACACTAAACCCGCTTTGCGAGAAGCTATCTTACCGCAGCTAGGCATTTCACAACAATAAGCCTTTAAGTGCATTTAGCTTAGAATATTGTTATTAGTAAAATAACCTAATCCATTTTTATAACAGCATATAGCGTCTAAATCGAGTAAAAATGTCAGGTATATTTCCTAATAACTCCGACTTGTGAAAAACGCACTAAAAGAGAAACTCGTGAAGGGTGTTTTACAGGCGGGTAACGTATGATAGCATCTCGTACAGAATTGAAGATGGCTATAAAATTTTTGTATTTGCTATTCATTTCAGCAACATTAAATACATAAATCTAATCTCGAAACAGAGATCCAATTTTATCAATAATCCAAAAACAAAATATTTTCCTTTAATCTATTTTAGTTTAGCAAGGGTCCAATATACTACAATTAAAAAATAATAAAATAAATAAGTAAAAAAATCTGAAAAAACTACAATTAAAAAGTAATAAAATTAATAAGTAAAAATCAGATTTGAAATTAGTCCAAAGGGGCGTTTTTTTAACACTTTGCGAATTACTTTTATTTATTAAATATCATGTTCTTCGCACACAAGTCATAAAATTCAGTTCAACAGCAATATCGCAAAATAATTTTAAAATGAGCATATCTTTAGAATTTCCGATACAGAGTCTTGCGCGTTGGAGATACAAAGTTTCCCCCCCCCCCTGTACAATGTTGCCATTGCTCGCTTTGAAATCGTTGAGTTTCTTAATCAAAAATTCGTTGAATTGCTACAAAATGTTAATCGATAATAAAGCAAATTCCAAATTAGTGCTACCAGATGCCTATTATTCGGTATTTGAAAAGTGAAACAACTTTATCGTGAATCAACGAAAAAGGCCAAAACGAAATTAATAGTCCTTCTAGGAAAATTGCCCCTTTGGACTAAATATGCTTTTAGTAGGTAGGGTATAAATGAGAAATCTTGTTTAGCAAGAAAAGAGTCAATAGTTTTGCAGAACGTCTTCAAACTATAAAAAATAATATTCACATGTTTAACAGGTAATTGTAAAATTTAATTTATAAAATAAGAAATATAAGAAAATGTTTTAGGGTATTTTTTTTTACTTGACTAATAAATTTTAGTGTGCTTTTCAGTCTTCTTTGTGTTTAGTTTCTTGTTGTAAGAAGTATATAGAGGAGGGACGATTTAAGTTAAAAAGAACTAAACAGATTGGAAGGAGATAAGAGCTTAACTGCTAGTTTAGTAGAGTAAGATGTATTCTTAAAATTTTCTCCTCGATAGTTATAAACTCGTTGACAATCATGAATAGCTGAGTATTTAAATGTAGCTGCTAAGTGGGGTGGGCGTCAACTCGAAGAATAATTCGCTTGGAATAATTTGAAGAAATTCAAGTTAAAAGACCAACAGAGGTTAATTAAATGAGTAACATCGAAAGCCAAGCAGAGCTGTGGAATAAACAACGAAATTAGGAGAAATGTGTCTGACTCTCATTACTGAAGCACAAAGTAAACGAAATAAATACATAAAAATTCGATAATTGTTAAAGCCATATAATAAGCAAAATTGAGGAACAAAGAGGAAAAGAGCTCATTTAAAAAGACAGTTAAAAGCTTTTACGTAGTTTTGAAAGGAAAGGAATTCCATTATTATCAACTTGGCAGATTTTTTATAATTATGGAAGGCTTCAAAATAAATTTGAAACTTTTTTTGATAATTCTGGCAGAAAAAATTAAAAGAATGATTGAGGAACTAATAATAATTAGAGAAGATTTATGATTTTCGCCTGTTTTGATACGTGTGTTTAATATGCAATTTTAGGTACTATAAGTCTGATGTATTCCATAAGAACTCGAATCTAATAGGATCACTAAGATCCAAAATACGAATTTTATTAATAGGTGAGAAAGTAGGAATTAGTAGGAATATTGGAGAAGAGGAATATATAATATAGGAATTTATGGACTATCTGGGCAAATATTCTATTAACAGAAGGTAGAAATAGAATGGAAAAAAGATTCTGACACTTTTGACATGAAAATGCTGTTTGTAACACTAAGAAAACATTTTCTAACAACTTTCTCAGTGACAAAGGAGAAAAGTTTGCGTATAATCCATTAAAATTATTTATTTCCTCTGCGTTGCTTAGGTAAACGAAAAGCTAATGTAGAGATTTAAAATGTTTTCATAATGTTCAACATAAAGATAATAAATGTATTTTTAGTCCAAAGGGGAAATTTGCCCTGAAGGACTATTATTTTCGTTTTGGTATTTTGCGTTGGTTCACTATAAATGTCCGATTCACTTTTCAAATTGTTGCCACCAAATATTATCACCCTGCATTATATTTGAAGAAATTAAATAATAGAGTATCTGCACAAATGTATGTATGTTTCTCGCATTGTGATAAAACAATGGTACCTAGAGCCATCCAATTTTGAATAACGTACGTTTCCACCCGAATATGGGCATCTGGAAGCCCAAATTTGGAATTTGTTTTGTTATCTATTTCATATGTTTCAAATCTTTAAAGAATTTTTGATTAACAAACTCAACGATTTAAAAGGGAGCAATGGCAACAATCTAACGGGGGAAAAACCTGTTTATCTCCAGCGCGCGGAACTGTGTATCGGAAATTCTAAAGATATGCTCATTTTAAAATTATTTTGTGATATTGCTGTTGAACTGAATTTTATGGTTTAAGTGTGAAGAATATGATATTTAATTAATAAAGGTAACACACAAAACGTTAAAAAACGTCCGTTTGGACGTAATTTAAGATTTGAAACCTTTCAGATTTTTTTAAAAGTATTTTTATTCCATATTTTTACCTTTAAAGGAAATCGGACTGCATCCTATAGTACCGAAGAAACTTAGAAAGTCTGCCAGTAGGGTAGATGTCTGTAGTGTGCTCAAGATAGCTGCAGTACATTGTCCTGTTCCTTTCTGGTTTGCCGCACCTGAGCTGTAAGAATTTTTTCCTTCTTTAATTTTTTTTTCATAATTTTCCTTGTTCAATAAACCTGTCAGAAGTTGAGATTCATTTAAGCGGGAATATAAACAATATCACAGTCCGAAATATTTGAAATATCAATGTCGTTTTCATAATCACTATCCAAATTCACGTTCGACGCCATGTCGGAAAATACACAGCTCCAAAAGAAACTTAAAAGCCCAGTACAATTCAAAATACTGGGCGATAATGAACAAATAGGTGGCGCTGGAGATTTCACACACACACGTCTTCCATTGTCTGCGTCTGCAAGACGAATCCTAGATTTATCCAATGTGATTTGCTTTTGCCTACATTTTAAAATATTTCTAAAATGAAACATGACATTAACAATGAAAATGTTTATGTTGTAGCTTGATACTGCTTTATGAAGATAAATAATTATGCGAAACCTTTGCATTTAAATCAACTTGTGCAAGTTTCACGAATAAAAAAACGAAGGTCATTTTCCTTTCTTCCTCTTCTTCTGAAGCAATCTCTTCCACAATCGCTTTTTATTGCTGCTTCTGAATTTGAAATTATTTCTTGTTGAGCTAATTTTATGGTCCTCTAGTAACTTCTCCACATCTTCACCTTTTACTTCCCAGCCAAGGGTTTTGTCTAGATACACAATATCATAGATAAAAAAAGAGAAGTTACAAGTGCTGAATTTTCGTAAGATTTCTTTCATACGAAAAAAAATTTTCGGAGCAACAATTTGTTTCCGCGAAGAAAGAAAACGATTATTTTTTAAAAATAATAGGCTTGAAGTTTTCTAATTTTCAGTTAATTCCAAAAGTGAAAATAAATTTTACCAGTAATTAATTTTTGTTTGATATTTTTGAAAATATTCGTGCGATCAAATGCTCTTGAAGAAAGAATGAAATTTTTTTCTTATAAAGATTGCACAGCTCAATCTCGAAGCTGTCGGAGGGAAGTTTCGGAGAGATTTTTGAAATAACAAAGGCGACTGGAGAAAAAAGGATTTTAAAAATCGTACCTGTAGGAGATACTGATCCACAGACTAAACAATTACAGCTCACATTCAAAGATATAACAGCGGAGATATCTGCCTCTGTGTAAGTATTACCATATTAAGAATATTTTTGTCATGTTGATTTAAAATGCTTACACTTTTGCGCCTTTTTACTTTTTTTCAGTCTAGCTCTGAATTTAGATATATGCATGTTTGTGAATAACTTCATATACTGTACAACCAGTTATAGCAATAAAAAGTTAGGAAGTTTTTGTTAAAAGTAAATCTTAGCGCTTTTACTTTTACCAAGGTTTACTACTCGTAGATCGATGGTTTTAGTTCGAGCTGCTCTATAGGCTAAAATTAAGATTACAGATCTGAGATAAAATTAGTTATAGAATGATATCTAGAATAGTATTACTATATTCTTCAGTTTAGAATAGTATTACTATACTCTTTAATTTAGAATAGTATTACTATACTCTTTAGCTTAGAATAGTATTACTATACTATTTAGAATAGTATTAATATACTATTTAGAATAGTTTAGAATAGTATTGTATTTAGAATATTATTAGTATATTAATTAGAATAGTATAAAATAGTATTTATTATAGCGTGCAGATATGTCGTAAAATTAAATCATTTAAAAGAAAATATTATTATTAGTTAGTACCATTAGATGCTTATTATCGATTATTTTACATTCAAATCTGTCGCGAATGAAAGCAAATAAATTTTGTATTCTACGTGCAGAGAATGACATTGGAAAACGATTGTGCCCATTCAATGTTTTTTTTTTTTTTTTTGGACAACTGAAAATAATATATTATTTCAATAGAAAAATTTAAATTTTAAATTAACGCGTGCGTAATTTAATCATGCATGAGAAAGATTTAAGCAGTTTCACTGAATTCGAGCAAATTAAACTAAGCACAACTAACTTGAAAAGTGCATTTATTACAGATTCCACTTAAAAATCATGCTCATAATTAAATATCTTATAATCAAACATTTTTACTACGAAAATGAAATTTTAATAAAATTATCATGTTAATATTGCGTAATGTAATATTCAGTTAGGATAAAAAGTATAACAGGAATCTAAGATTTCATTAGTTTTATTGTACTTCAGTATATTAAGTTCTAAGTTATTAAACATTTTACTTTATATACTTTTCCAGGGAATTAGCTAAATTGTTGCACGATAAAAGAAACCACTGTCCATCTTTTCCAAGGATATATAGGTATGCAAACATTTATAATAGTATTAATTTATTAATGAAATACTTTTTAATGAGGTTCGCTAACAGGCTGAGACACTTAATAGTACAGAATCAAATTAATGATTATAAATATAAATATTTTTATTTAATGTATTCTTTCTTTAAAGTTGAATTACTAATTACTTCAAAATTCCATTATAACAGATTTTAGTAGCATACTTAGTATTTGATCTATTTTAATAGCATATTTAGCCACGTGCTGTTAAATTAGAATTATTAGCCCAAAGGAGCGTTAGCTCAGAAGGGCTATTAGTCTCGAAACGGGATTTTGCATTGAATCTATGTTAAAGGCTTAATCCCTTTTTAAATTGTTGCCACCAAATAGTATCGCTCTGTATTATTTTAAAAGAAATTAAATAAAGAAGAATGTGTATGAATGTAGGTATGTTCCTGGTATTGCGAAAAAACGACAGTAACTAGACACCTGAAGACGGTCACCTGGAATCCCGAATTTGTTTTATTATCTATCTCACATTTTTCAAAACGTTAACGAATTTTTGATTAACAAACTTAACGATTTCAAAGCGAGTAATGGCAACAATGTAAAGAACAATTACTTTTATCTCCAGGGCGCGAGACTGTGTATCGGAAATTCTAAAAATATGCTGTTTTTAAATATTTTTTGATATTGCTGTTGAATTGAATTTTATGTAGTTTAAGTGCGAGAACACGATATTTAAGAAATAAAGGTAAAAACGTTAAAAAAAAATCTGAAAACTTTCACATTTTTTTTTTAAATTTTAATTTTGGTATCTTTTTATTTATTTTTACCATATTTATTTTCACCGTGATTTGTTTCGTTGCTTTTCTATATTTCATGTATTTAAATTTTACAGAACATTTCAAAAACGGAGAACGAAGAGTTCAGACATGGAAAAATGACAATTCATTTAAAATAGTACAGATTTCGTTAATGCATATTTATTTCACAAATTACAGCATCTACCAAATTTTACATTAGATTTATTTAGAAATTTTGCACCAGATATAATTTGTATATATTTAAAACAAATCCCAATGTTTACTTCTATTTACGTTTGTTATTGCAAGCTTGCTGTTTACAACTGATTGTCCTTCGCCTCTGTTATAGTTTAGGATAACATTTTGTCCATTGCCGATTTATGCTTTATATCTCTTATTCTAACATTTCAAAGTCATGACTTTTTAGCATTTTTGAGTGTTTAAAAATTTTTTCAGTGTAGACACTCATCTTTTCTTAATCTTCAGGATTGTAAGATTAAACCTAAAAGAGGATTTGGACACAGAGTACTATTTTTTTTTCTAAGAAATCCAAACGTTTAATTTTTACATGGTACCTTATAAAAGTTAGCACCGAAGAAATTTATTTTTCTCGAAAACAAAACCATTATACCCTAAAATAATACATAACAAAATGGATTGGACATAGGACTTTAATGTACTATTTTGGAAAATTTGCAGACTCTCATATGTGCTTAGAGAAGATGACATTTTCAACATGCAGTCAAGGCAGCTATTTTGGAATACATAAGGGTAATTTTATGCTTCACTTTGACGTGTTTCTCTTCTGTTTTGATATAAGTGCATGTTAATTTCCAAAGCAAAGCAACCATTCTCGAAACATTAATCTCTTGATTATTAATAATACGCTTCAAACTTTATATCTTATTAAAATAATTATCTATTATGCACCATACTGAATAATGAACTGCATAAAATTTCATGGAATAACAAGCCTTTTGATTCCTTCAGTCTAATACTATTTTCTTTCAGTATTTAGAGGAGAATGGTTATAGAAACATTAGGCTATTTCGAAGCAGGAGACATGAAAAATGAGAAATGCCCTCACCGGGACTCGAACTACGGACCTCTCGAATACGCGCCGCGTGTGCTGACCACTACACCACTAAGGCATGCTAAGAAGGTCGGAAGCCATCATAGCGGTGCACTCACTCACTCACCTTACATACTCCCTCTTTTGAAGGGCGACTGGGAATTAGGAGATCCAATCTTCCAATCCTGGTGGTGGAGAATCATCATCCACCACCTTTTTTAGTTCGGGCGCCACTGTAGAGACAATACGAAGCAGGAGACCGCGTGTGCTGATCACAACACCACGAAGGTATGCTAAGAAGGGGGAAGAAATACCTTATATTATCAGGTTCAATGTTCCGTCTTACTTTCTTCGGGAACATGCAAGGACCTGACTCGGAACAGAGAGCTTACTAAAGCTATGTTCAATAACTGTGGGAAGTAGACAGGATACACAAGAAGGGTATACAAAACCCTTTATTTTTCTCTATTTACAATAATTTCCGTACTTCGGAACACAAAGACCCACTAGTTGTGGTGTAAACGTAAGAATATAAAAATATAACTAAACGCTAACTTGACTTTGAAATAATAAACGTGGAAGATTGGCCTTATATTAACAGGTAGCCGTATGTAGTACAGAGAACTGTGAACACTACAATACGTTTAAAGTTATCAAGAGGATTAAACCTCTGGCCTGGAAGGCAACCAGCAACTGAGTAAAACTTCTAAGGTAAGCGGCCTACTTCGACTAACTGCTTCCTCCCTCTCGCTTGGCAAAAAGCCACAACTTAACTTAAACAACCACAACTAACTTAACAACTTGGCGTTCGCCAGACAAACTTTGCATAAATACGTTAACGCTTATAATTCTGGCCGGAAGTAGAAAATAAGAAGTGATAGTAAAGATTTAAAATAAAATAAACGTTATTAAAACTTAAGATCCTTACATACTTCCCGCCAGAGTTAATTAGTTTGAAACTGAGGTCTAAAACGACCTTGTTAAAAACTTTTAGCTCTAGAATCTAACGCGAGGCCAATCTTTTACAAACATTTTTCGCTAGAAACTAGAAATTTAAAAGAAAGAAATTTGTTTTTACAATAGCAGCTCCCAGGACACGCAATTTTTTCATCTGTACTGCATCTAAACAGGAGCTTTTATTCAAATCTGGTTCCTTCCAGAGATCTGGAAGGAAAACTAGTTTAATGAAATGTTACACAATGAAATGGCAAGTAACATGTATAATTATATTTCTCTTAACATTCTTATTTCATTCATGACTATTTTAATTATCTCTCCCCGTGCTCTCTGACATGTGTTGTAAAAGAACACCAAACACGAATGTGTTTATGTTTACGTGTTCAACACTTCCTCCTACAATCAAAGCACTAACGTGTTAAAAATTCAACATACCAAGACCTCGTAACACACCCTAACTTCAACTCTAAGCCCTGAGGTACTATTCTGAAAGTGGCTAACTCTGAAGTGTAGCGTCAGAGAGCCTAACTATTACATTCATTCAACCTTTAACACATATTCATCATAATTTAGTCTTTTTACAGTCACACGAATAAAAAAAAAATTTAACATTACTTTCACTTTTACCATATCACGGTATTTCTTAACATTTAAAATAACAGTTCACATTGTATATAAGAACATATTAACATGCCGTTAATTTTATGCATTTGAAAACATACATTAGTAGTACATTGTTAACTTCTATTCTTTTCTAAGGAAGTGCCAATTCTTCTACATTGAAATAATACATTTCAAAAAGTCTTTCAGACTAAAACTTCTTTCTTGCCAGAATGTTTTAAATAAAATTTATACAATAACTTTTACAATATTTAAGTATTTACACATTGCTATTATACATCAACTTTAGTTTTACGCGCGAGTAATTGAAAAACATAATACCAAAATCGGTAACAACTCATTTCTCGCCCTTTTGGCGATAAAGGTAGACTTTGCATGAGGTAAAACTTCTTGAAATCTGCCACTTGCAGTAAGAATGAAAGATTAACTTAAGTTTGCAAAGTAACATAAAATTTTACTTATCTTTGTGATATTCGGACATTCTTTTCTGAGCCCAGTCTTGGAAGGTCGCACAGATTCTCGTTTGATTTATCCTCCTTCTTGTGCGGGCTCGCCCTTCAGTGCCTTCCTCTAGAAGCTTTCTTTTTTTTCCAGTTCGGTCACCCTTGAATACCTTCTTTTTCGCCTCTGCCTGTGGTCTTGGCCGTTTGATGGCAGCTGGTCTTGGCCGTTTGATGGCAGCTGGTCTTGGCGGAACTGGGAAACTTCTTTCGTGTTCCTGCTTGGACCTCGTTGCTGGCCGTTCAAATTTTCCTTGTAACTTTTCCTCCGCCGCTGATGGCCCTTCCGCAGTTCGGCGACATTCGCTGCGGAGAGTCCTGTCGGATGAGTAGATCTTCCGTTTTAGAGCCGGGTTATAGTTGCCGTCATTTCTCCTGGCTCTCTATGCATACGTCGTCCTTCTCCCTTCTTCATTCTGGGGGTGTTCGTGAGCTCTCTTTTCTGGACGGTGGAACGGCTTCTTTTTCTTGCTACCTTCAATTTTCCCGCGGGGAAACTTTCTTTTCACTTGCTCCTGCCTCTTAATGGCTTGCCCTTGTACTTGTCGTTGTTCCACATCTGGAGCTTGTGCCTGCGGTGTCTGCCGTGCCGGATCCTGCAAAAGATCTTTGAAAATTTGCATTTTATTACGATCATTGTAAGGTTTGATTTGATCAATGTTTGCGGAGCAGGTTTCCCCATTCCTGGCTTTTAACACTACTACAGCGTGAGTTATTTTTTCTATGACATATGGTCCTTCAAATCGTGGAAAAAATTTGGCAGTTTTATCTTCTGGTGCTGAAGAAAGTGAATGCTTAATTTTTAATACTTCATCCCCTACGTTATAAGTTATTCCCCGTCGTTTCAAGTCATAATACAGCTTTTGTTTTCTCTGTGCTACTTCCGTATTCTTTTTTGCTTCTTTAATTAGTTTTTCTATATCACCCATTTTAAATTCTGGGGCTCCTTGTTGCACATAAAATAATTTATCTAACGGCGTTATAATCTTTCTGCCTAAAAATAACTCAGCAGGAGTTTTGCCCGTTGTATCATGTTTTGCGGTCCTAAGGGCGAAAGCAAATTCATTGACATATTTATCCCAGCTTTTATGAAAATTTTTAACATAACTACGGATAATTTTCACTATATTTCTATTGACCCGTTCCGCTATATTTGATTGCGGCCGATACGGGAACATTTTTAAATGACGTATTGCCAGTTTTTGGCACATGTCTTCAAATACATTACTTACAAATTGAGGACCATTATCCGATATAACTTTTAGGGGCGCCCCGTATTTTAAAATATATTTATTTAAAATAGAATCAGTAACTAATTTCGCGGAGGCTCGTTTTAAGGGAACAATTTCGGTCCATTTACTAAAATGATCAACCATAACAAGGAGATAGCGACTTTTATTTAACTGACTTTTTGGGAAAGGGCCCAATAAATCGATGCCAATTATTTCATTTGGAAATTCGGATTTAATACTATTTAGAAACCCGGCCGGGCGGAAATTAATATAATTAACGGCTTGACATGTTGGGCAGGACTGGACATACGCCCTTGTTAACTTTTGCAGTTCAGGAAAGTAGACTGCCTCGCGTACGCGTTGGATAGTTTTTCGAATACCAGCATGAGAAGCTAAAGGGCTGTCATGGAGCTCCTGCAGGATATTTAATCTAAGACTAGCTGGGATAACAGGTCGAAATTCGTTGTTGGAATTCGTAGTTTTTGTATAAAATAATAGACCATCTATTAGTTCGTAATGGGCCGCCCTATTTCTTATCGCCACAATATCTTGGTGGCTAAAATTTTCAGGATCCTTTAAATACTCATAAATGCTTCCAAACTCAGGATCCTTACCCAATTCGGTTATTACAGTTTCTCGGGAATTTATTGTACATGCTGTGAGCACTGCCACCTTTACAGTATTACCTTCTTCATCTATTTTAATTCTGGATAGGGCATCTGCTACGATATTTTCCTTTCCGGGGGTATGCTTGATTACCAGATTATATTCTTGTAGCTTGAGTGCCCATCTTATTAACCTTGGGGATAAGTTTTTCCCTGAGTACAATCTAGTTACCGCCGCATGATCAGAGTACACTGTTATTGGCGCCTTTCCAAAATAGACTCGGAACTTTTGCACTGCTAACAAAACTGCAAGTGCCTCTCTCTCGGTCGCGGAAGAGTTTCTTTGTGTTTGATTTAAAGTTCGGCTAAAAAATGCCACCGGCTTCTGATTTTGCGAAAGTACCGCTCCTACCGCATAATCCGAAGCATCCGCTGAAATTTCTAAATTCTCATCCTTTTCAGGAAATTTCAACACAGGGGCTTGCGTTAATGCTTGTTTTAATTTTTCGAAAGCACTATTGGCTTCGGCCGTCCACGAGAATCTTGCCTTTTTCCTTTTTAATTTTAACAATGGTTCAGCAATAGCTGCAAAATTTTTTATAAAGGACCTATAATATGAACAAAGTCCTAGAAAAGAAGAGAGCTTCTTCGCCGTGTTTGGAGTCGGATACTTTTGTACAGCGATTATTTTTGATTCGTCTGTCTCGATTCCTTTCTGAGATATTTTGTAAGCTAAATATTTTAATTCAGGGGCTGCAAATTTGCACTTTTCGACATTAACTTTTAGACCGGCCTCATTTAATAAAGAAAACACCTGCCTTAGATCCTGTACATGTTGGTCGAGATTATCACTAGTAATAATGATATCGTTTAAATAGATAAATGTGGATTTTCCAAGAACAGGTCTTAACACAATGTCCATACATCGCTGAAATGTTGCCGGCGCCCCTGAAAGGCCAAACGGCATACGCTAAAATGCATAAGTGCCAGACTTGGTTATAAAAGCAGTCTTAGGCACGTCCTCAGGGCTAACCCCTATTTGAAAATAACCAGTCGTTAAGTCTAAAGTCGTCATATATTTGGTGGATGTTATGTTCCTTAGAATTTCTTCAATAATAGGTAACGGATATACCGGATATTTAGTTATGGAGTTTAATTTACGGTAGTCAATTACGAATCTCCACCTTTTTGGATATGTCAATGGATAGTCATTATTTTTCTTACATAAAACCACCGGCCTAGCATAACTACTTGAGATGGGCGTTATGATCTTTTTACGTAGCATATCGGTGATATGCCATTCTATAATTTTTTCCTTATTCTTATCATACCGGTATGCTTTGTGGCGAACTGGCATTGAATCTCCGGTGTCAATACTATGGTTAGTAACCTGAGTAAATCTTGGAATATCACTAAATAACGAAGCAAATTCACTTACGACTTGTCGGATTCTTCGTTGCTCGTCATTAGGCAGGTGGTCAAGATTTAACATCGGCGGTTCAGCCTTTTCTCCACGAACTGGTTTCATCGTCAGCTTAAGGGACGCTTCATTAAAATCCAGCGTTGCTTGTGCCTCTGAAAGAAAATCTATCCCTAAGATAATATGTGCTTGCAGATTCGTTACTATGAAAAACATCAACTTTACTTGTTCGTCCTTGATACGGACATACAGTGGTAATTTACCTATAAACTTATATTTTTCTTCTTGCGCCGCTAACACTGTCGTATTATCCGAATTATATATGCGGTATTTCCGAAAATACTTCCTAAAAAAATCTTCTGCCACACAGGAACACTGCGCGCCTGTATCCAGGAGTGCGGTGGCTGGGATGTTATTCACCAACACTTCAATCTTCGGAAGAGTCAAATTTTTCACCATTACTGTATTTAACTTGAAGGAAGAGGGGTTTTCGTGGCCTTCGGATTTCCGCACCCTCCCATCAGCAGAAATCCGTTTTAGTTTAAATTATTTTTCATTTCCGTGCTTTCCTTCTTTTTCCACTGGCCTTGAGACTTTTTTCCTGGATTGCTATTGAACTGTCGACGTTCGCCGGCTGTTTTTGAATGCTCGGGTTTCCTTGCCTACTGATTCGTTTTGCTTCCGTAGCCGTGTGCTTGAGTTTGCTGTAGTTTTGGCGCACCAAATTGGTTTCGCTGTTGATATTGGCGTCTTCTTTCAATGTCCGCCGTTCTTCTACTTTCAAACTGGATTGCTAGCTCAAATAACTTTTCCAGTGTAGTCGGATTTCTTAATTGAATGAGGTCTTGCACTTGGGGCAGTAACCTCGGCAAAATCACTTGAATTATCTCAGTATCCGGACGGTTTCCATACAAGAGTTTGAAGACGTGAATTTTTCTTAAAATAAAGCTTGAGAGATTTTCGATTCTTTGCTGATATATACTAAAAAGCTCCGTTTCTAATTTCGCACGATCCCTTACAACAGGGAAGGCTTTTACTAGGGCCGTCTTGAAATTCTCGTAAGTATAGGTGGGACTTCCTGCTTGACCCAAGAGACTTCTGCCTATACACTTGAACCAGTTAAGCGCTTGGCCCCTCAAAGCGCTGGTAGCTAAGGTAACTTTTTGAAATTCGTGCATGGGGTAGAGCATGAAGTGGTCATCCAATTTTTCCAAAAAACTGGTTACCGGTGAGTTTCCATTAAATGTTGCTTCTGGTTTCATCGAAGCGCGCATGGTCTGGACGATGTAACCAAATCCTTCCAGGGCGGCAGCTGGCATTTCTGGATTCTGAGCCGCTTCTGCAGGCAGCACAGGTTCTTCTTGAAACTCGGCCATGGTTATTCTTCTTTGTTGGGCGCCACTATCAGGTTCAATGTTCCTTCTTACTTTCTTCGGGAACATGCAAGTACCTGACTCGGAACAGAGAGCTTACTAAAGCTATGTTCAATAACTGTGGGAAGTAGACAGGATACACAAGAAGGGTATACAAAACCCTTTATTTTTCTCTCTTTACAATAACTTCCGTACTTCGGAATACAAAGACCCACTACTTGTGGTCTAAACGTAAGAATATAAAAATATAAATAAACTCTAACTTAACTTTGAAATAATAAACGTGGAAGATTGGCCTTATATTAACAGGTAGCCGTATGTAGTACAGAGAACTGTGAACACTACAATACGTTTAAAGTTATCAAGAGGATTAAACCTCTGGCCTGGAAGGCAACCAGCAACTGAGTAAAACTTCTAAGATAAGCGGCCTGCTTCGACTAACTGCTTCCTCTCTCTCGCTTGGCAAAAAGCCACAACTTAAATACTTGGCGTTCGCCAGACAAACTTTGCATAAATACGTCAACGCTTATAATTCTGGCAGGAAGTAGAAAATAAGAAGTGATAGTAAAGATTTAAAATAAAATAAACGTTAGTAAAACTTAAGATCCTTACAATATGGTAAAACTTAATTTTAAATTGTCAAAAGTAGGTATAAAAACTAAAGTTACATTATGCGTATAATTCCCTGCCGCAATTTTAATTCAGTAATTCTCAAAATGGAGAGGCATTTTATTAATAATAAGATCAGGATAGTGATGATTAATGATCTCATATCTGAAAATTGATGACATTATTTGCGACTTATGTAGTCAATTGTAGTTCCAAAGCCTTTATTTAAATAAAATAATTGATTTACCCTTTTCTTAATTATACTTAAATGCCATAAATATAATTAATTTTCCATCCTTCTTTCTTACATAGATAGTAATAATCTGTTATGTACATAACTCCTTCTTTCTTAAACATTATATACATAATTGCTTTCTTCTTAATTAGAGTTTGCGTGGTTCAAGACACATTTCCTGAAACTGCCATAAAAGCGTGGAAGGCCTACTCATCAAGTAATTCAACATATCATCCTAGCCCTGGTAAGCAAAAGCATGTAAAAGCATTGAAGCATATTGAATTTCAGATACATAATACTTGTTACCAAAGTTGCAATTCGAAATTTTACAGAGAAATTTTTGCTTTGTTCTAGATGCTTACAAACCTGATCAGGCTTTCATTACCATTGAAACAGAATCAGCAGGGAAGTCTTTGGAAAATTACTTGGTTTGTATATTCGTGAATTAAGTGCTTCGTAGATTTTATGTTTTTGATATGGGTGTAGGAAAACGGAAAATGTATTTTAAATATATATATATATATTAAAATTTTGTATACTGAATACGTACAAGTAATGAGGATATTTTTAATTATAAGATCAGTAATGAAAATGGCCGAGACTAACATAAAATTTCAGTGTTTCTCTATATAAACACAATTGCTATCTATATATTGACGAGAAAAAGAAAGTTTAAGCTTGTACTGAAAAGTTTGCTTTAATAATATTGTCATTCAATGAATTATTCATTTTCAGCAGTAGATGAAACCACCAGAATATTAGATGTTGATAGAACGTTTACAAATTAGCAATTATTACTGAAAGAAGCCAATTTATAAGAATTGTTCTTTAAGTTAAAATTTTAAGTTTATTATCTTCAAGTTCATTATTCTCAAATTTTAAGTCCATTATTTTTAAGGTTATTTTTTAAAGTCATTAAATAATCTAAAGTTCGTTATTTTTTAGTTTTTAAGTTATTAATTTTTTTTATTGCATTAGAGGAACGAAACTTTAAATGAACATCAGGAATTTAAAGTGAGTGAAAACTGTCATCTTAATATTCATTAACAATGCTTCATCTCATTTTGTACGATTTCATTCTTTCATTAACATTTTTTCCCATTGGCGGGCAATTAGCCGACTTAGGCTTGGTTACTATAAGGCCGCAAGTGGTGGCTATTTTACTGTAGATGCACCTAACAGGTGGGCCACCGTTACTTCCTATGAGAGGACGTGCAATTACGGCCATGCCATTTCCGGGATTCGAGTCCGGGCTCTTACGTTTCGCAGTAGGCTCACCTAACCAGACGGTATGTCTGGGCGGCTCTGTCATTAACATAATTTCTTGAATCTCACTGAGAATGGTCAGGCGATTTACCGCTCCGTCTGTGAAAGTAGTAACTAAAGAATCTGAAGAAGGTTTAAACACACTTTTTTATTTAAAATTTTAACTTCACACACACAGCTTGTGCTTACAAGCAATCTCGGCTGCTTACAGAATTTCATGTAACATAAAAATGTGAATTAAAATTTAAGTTAACACTGGAGATTCACTGTGCAGAAATCTAAAAGTCTAACAAGGATTAGCTGAATTCTTATCAAATCCTAGACCGAATCGGCTATCGCTGGATAACGTGATTCTCAGAGTTGGGAGAAGAAATAATATTGTGGTCTTTGTCGCTACAAAAGCTCTCTGTCTAACTTCCAAGAACTCTGTTCTTAAATAAACGTATCTCATATACATCCTGGTGTGAGCTAACGAAAAGTAGACATAATAGCATATTTCAAATAGAAGGCTAATGAATTAGTTAACGCAAATAGTGACCAACAGACTGGCAACTTTTTTATGTACTTTTACCCGTGTTGAAAGACAATTTCTGTAATGATCTCACAATTCTCCTTTGAATTCATTCACAATTGTTTTGTCTCATCCTTTTATTAATCGAATATCAATGTTTATGTGTGATTTTACATCGTCAGAGTTGTTATTTGTGATGAATACACATAAATTAGGGTTCTAAAGTAAACAGGATTGAACGTAACGACTTTGTTGTTGATTGAAAAAATTACTCTTCAGTATTATTTGCTATTATCTAAAGAATGGTATGCTCTGAACACTGACGAATGCTGCCACAGTGAAATATTGACAATTTAATGGCCTAAAGATGCAACAAACTGGGTCAAAAGAGTACATTTTTAATTCTTGAAAAGTACATTTGATTCTAATATACTCTCTTCAGTTTCAATAAAAGATTTATATCTATGGCTATGGGATTTAAAATTATTAACGAATTCTGAATTCGATGCCTTTGACTCAAGAGAAAATATCAGAAGTAAATACGTACCGCAATTTTATTTTTGAAGAAATACAAAGTGTTGTTTCAGTTTAACAGGTATAAAAGAATAATATAGCATGTCAAAGCTCTTTAACCTGTAAATGCTATGATTGAAAATTGTTTGTAAATTGTATATTTTGCTTCCAAAGGTGCACAAATAAAGTTGTAAATTTTGAGAATACTCTTCAAATGCACATTGAGTCATTCATAGTAATGATGAATAAGAATTAGATTCTAAAATTAATACACTAACATATTCAGTACAAATGATGAAAATGGAGTGATATCAAATTTATTTCCCAAGTATACGATAAAAGTTATTAAGTAAATGCTGATATTTATGTCCTTGCGATCTCATAGCACCAACTGATGGCTGAGAGATCTCCTTGAATACTATCGTACTTAATATACTTCTTATTTTCAAAAATACATGAAAAGTCCAGAATATAAGATGTTAAAGTGAAGTAATAATACCAAAAGGAGCTAATGCATAGGAGTTTTTTTTGTTTGTTTTCTAATCATGTATGAGAAGACAGTATTTTATTTCTTTAACAGCTGTTCATATCTAAGCTGAAGATTCAAATCAAAAATTGCTGTTTTCGTTAAGATATTACTTAGATTAAAATTTCATTAAGATGTTACTAGGGGATGCTAAAAATGTGAAAGTTATTATATAAATTGCGTAAACAAAACCGCACTTAATTCAGTTGTTATTATTGCAAAATTGTGGTTTTAAATATCTTCTTTATGGTATCATCATATAGAATACTAGTTATCGGGATAAAAAGGAAAAAGTGATTCTATATTACCCATTACTAGTCTTCCTGAATCTTCTAAGAATATTGCTACACTAAGGAGAAATGTATTCTGCAGTTTTTGATATGTATGCCACTTGTTTTCTGATAAAAAAGAACTTTTCAGGATTGATGTTGATGATAGTCAAAATTTGTAAAAAAGGTATAATTATGTATAGTTACAAATATATAGTTATGTATAGTTACCAAAATACTGTAATTTTAGAGCTGTTACATTGCACTCAGAAAGTGAATTTTTTATGTTAGGTTGGAAGTTATCTCAAAGCAATATCCATCTTTAAACAAGTGGCGTTAGCTGTTGCTGTGGCTGAGGAGAAATTAGAATTTGAACATCGCGATTTGCACGTGGAAAATATTCTAATAAAAGAATGCGCAGAAAAGAAACTTGACTTCAAGCTTCGCAATCAGAAGTTTAGTGTCGAAACTTATGGAGTTAAAGCCACCATTATAGATTTCACTTACTCACGAATAATGACAGGTATGTGAGTTTGAAACATGTTTTAACCATGGTGATTTCCAAATATTTCGCACTGTACAACCATATGCAAATAAAATCAAAAATACAAATCCCATATTAAAAAATTATTTTATGCGTAGGTATCACTTACGTACGTTATGTAAAAAGAGCATTAAATTTTGTTAAGGTATTTTAATTTTGATGATGGGCACATAAAAATATCAACTACGTACTCAATTAAGAATTAAGTGCAAAAATAGATTCTCAGTATGTGCAATGACTGAATACTGTTACAAATACTGTTAAATGTTTTTTAATGTTGAGAATACTATATATATATATATATGTTTAAGTTTTTCCTTGTTTTTCGTCGTGTGTGTGTTTTGTGATACGAATTCTGAAGATTTGGTTTTATTTGACTTTATTCCAGTGCTTGATTTTTAATTGGTATCATAGTTTCAAAAAGCCCCTTAAATAAGTACGCGAATACAAATAAAACTATTTGTGTCCTTAATAAACTCTGCTTTCTAAACCTAAAACTCTCATATTACATAGAAAATGGTATCGGAGTTAATTTTTCAAATACCGAATAATATAAAATTTATAGGTGCTTATAGGGGCACTGAGTACACTCTAATATTGCTTTGTAATCGCCTAGAACTAAGCATATTCTTCTTTAATAGAACTGTTTTAAGTTATTATTGACTACAAAAAATAGAAAACATTGTATTCACCCTGACAAACATCTGAAAACAAGCTTAGTATCTGAGTATTGAAATTTTAATCGTTATTTACAGCAAGCATTTTACATTTAATGTATTTCTTTTATTTTTACTTAATAAACACTAAAGATACCGTCATTTTTTAAATGAAGTTTAATTTAGCTTACATCTGTTGTTAAATATAAACTAACACGTTATACAGTATTTTATAAACTTTGAAAATATCCACAGTCTATAAAAACTTTACCTTTTCATCTTTAATCGAATCTTATGAAAATTAATAATAAATAATTATATTAAATCAGGAGTAAAGTACCAAAGTTTAGTGCCTTTAATTACTCAGCAAATGAACAAGCGAATTTTATATTGCATTAATGTTGCTAATATGCAATACGAAGATATACTATACATTGCACTTTTCCGTTTATACCATATTCGATACTGTTCATATTTATATACACTTTTGTAAATAAATAAGCACTTATAATGCTACTTTCATAAAATTACTCTGATTCAGAGATTCATGTTTCTTGAAAAATATTTCTTGAAAAAAGTTTCTTGTTCAGATAAATGTTTTCTTGAAACATTCTTTTGATTTCTGAGAATATATAACAGATGTAATTTTACAGTTCCTTCTTTTAAGAGGCATTAAAGTTTCTATATTGATGATCAAAACTTAACAATCCCATTTTGTACTGGACATAGTTTAGAACAGTACGACGTATTGGATAAAGGAATAAATACTTAGTATATGGATATGGCGAGAAAACATTATCATTGGGAGCAAAGACGTAAAAATGAACACAGCACAATAACAATCAGAGGTATAAAATTTACACAGAACATTAAAAAACGTCTATACTGCCTTGCTTCACTGATATTTAGATGAATTACCGTCAGAGATAAAACAACGGTATGGTCTTCCAAGTTTTGCATCATATATCTATACTTTGAAAGGAGTTCGATACATTCTTGCGATAGCACTGCACACTTCTCTGTCAGCGCAGCTTTCATCTATTCAGTGGTGTTCAATGAGTGTGAACATTTCATAAAATAGTTCCCAGGAATTCCAACATGTGTTTAATGGGACTTAAAACGGAGAAACGGTCAAGCCATTCACTCGAACCCCGTTATCAACTTTCCAAGGAGTATCAACAGTCGCACTGCGATGAGGCATCGTGTTATCATCCATAAAGTAAGTTTCAATAGTCTATAAAATAAATTCTAAGTATATCCCTTTTGATTTAGTCTATATCGTCCATTTAATACTAATGACTCCTTGGTAAGATAATTTCGACGTGGATATCGATCTATTTTACATTTGTGAGATCGTATACGAAACTCATACCAGAATAATTGACAGCTAGAATTAGTGATAAGGCTTCATTCTTATTTTAATAAATAGGGTCTTACATTATTATACTGTTGTCTAGTCTTTTTGCTCATTGAACCAGCAGAAATAATGATGCAAACAGCAGGTGTTAGATAGAGACAACATACTAACTACCGAGGAAACAATTCACTTTTATGAAGTCATCTAGCATAACAAACCTCGATATCTGACACCATGAGAAACGTTCACACTATAACTTGATAGTCATAAGTGGCATAAGTATAACATCCTTGCTTCGCAACGAGATCCTGTTGCGTCATGGAAGTTGGTATAAGAATTACGCATAAGTTTACTTTCACCTTTTCATGTGCGAGATCACACTGCGCAAATTTATCTTCATTTATTATCTATAGTTTCGCCTTGTTCAGTAAGTTTGAACGAAGCTATGATTTATGAACGCTTTATGAATATGTTAACTGTGATGCTTAAGATACAGCGTGAAAGATTAATCTTTAGATCCTCAAGTCTCAGGTCAAACTGCCAACGCAAAAGAGATTTGCCTGGTATATTTCCCATGACAATCTGACAGAATATCAAACTCAGAATACAATCAGTGTCATTTTACTTGGGACTCAGGTATCAAAGCGCAGAATAATGCCTTCAGTCGCTGAATTAAACAACAGATTAGTATTAATTCGGAAGTAAAACAACAAAAATCAGCGTTATATTTTCAAAATTTTCGCAGGACTAGTTTCGATGGTTTTACCGAACCACCATCCTCAGCTGCAAAACCGCAAATGATTATTGTATCTTAATAACAGATTAGTAATCTAAAAATCTGCTATGAAATGCAAAGACTGAATCATTGAATCTAAAAGATAATTCTTTTTGGTCCTTTGAGAGGAAATTTAAAGGAACCACTCTTATTGCTATTCACTATAGGCAAAATGTTGCCCTCCTTATACTAGACGTGGCAAAAGTCTTTAACCACCTTCGGCATGAGAGACTTATAAACAGAATAATTCAGCTAGACTTGAGAAAAGACCTGATTCTTATCATCTTTCTACTTAACAGATCAGTGATAGTTAAACGACGACACTGTAACTGTCTTACCAAGACAATTTACATCGGTGGTCCCCCAAATGCCAGTTCTTGGCTCTGTTTCTTGGCGTTGTATCATTTGTAAATGTATGATTTTCCAGAATGTGAAGACAATATATATTATTTTTTGGCTAGCTGTACCGAAGACACCGCAATTTTTATGTAATTCTAGAAAGCCCAATAAGGCAATAGAAAAAATATAGGAGAAATTGTCTGAAATGAAAGCCTTGGTCTTGAAGTGCCTCCTTGGTTTTCGGAGATTCTAGAATAACTTCTTTAAAATTATTAGTAATTTGCATTATTCCACCAGAAACTGTGTGCTGCACAAAGATCTGAAGCTGCCTATTATTCATGAATTTATCAACAATGGAAAGAAACGTTCCGTAGCAAAGTTATTAGAATGAACAATAAATTCTGTTCAAAAACTCTGCTCAATTATTGCAGGAACAATGTAATCGGTGAAGAAAATTTATATCTGAGATCTTACGCCGTTCACTTACTCCTCAATTCTATTACGAGACAAGTATCTTATTTTCTTGGGAGTCATTATACTCCTATAAAATCTCATATGTATCATTATGCACAATTTCTTATGTAAATATTCTTATCAAGTTGTTTTCGAATTTTTTCTGCATCTTATATTCAGTAATCACTGAACAACTGATTACGTGGTCTATGTATGTACTGTACTTTACAATCAGTTATGAAATTTCTATAATTTTTCTTTTTGTGCCACATTTTCGAAACTTTTGTTTTACGGACTGCTTTTCTAGTAATTTTTTATATTTGCTTCTTTTTCTTTCACTAGCAGAAAGATACGTCTTTTTCGTTCGCCAGCAGTCAGCCTTTTATGGAACCCACATCCCAGGACTCTGGGAAGACAAGCTTATCCCCCCCAAAGGAGTAAATTTAGTTATGCTAGAAAATACCAACATAGACAATCTAACGAGAACCTTAATATTTAAGTCAAGTCTTTCATTCTATTGCAGCAAGTTTGCACTGATTTCTATGCCATGTTTCTATCAACCTTCAACATTGTAAAGTAGTCATCACTCGATTGTTCCCTATGCGCCACCGTAACCTATCCTTTAAACAGCTGTACCTCCCTTATAAAAATCCACTATACAAAGTTAATAGCAGTCATATGCTACATATTCCCAATTTCTTCTATCTTCTTAAGAATTCCATCATGTTTAAATTGATTTAAATATTTCCCAGTACTTGTTTCATTGTTTGAAGTGTTTAATGAAACTTGCTGAATATATATATATATATATATACTGGTTATCATAAATTAAGGAAAAATCACAAAAATAGCGATAACTCCCTCAAAAATAAGCAAAACCGTATAAAATTTGAATATGTTGCCAAGTAAGGGTAGCTGAGTAAAATTGCGATATGCAAATTAGTGGCGTTGCTTTCGGAATACGTCATCTGCGAGGAGCCTAAAAGCCCATGTTTGAGAGCAAGCCCACATATTTCACTGTGACAATGACATCAGAAATCCGAGATAGCAAATTCGTAACAATGACCTCCAGGCATCATTTGTCTGCAGAACTGCGATGGAGAGCCATTGGGAGACTAGAGGCAGGACAAAGTCAAAGAGAAGTGGCCAGATGGCTAAATGTGAGTCCTTCTGGGGTTCATAGACTTTGGAGGCAATTTCAAACCACAGATTCGGCATCTAGAAGTTTCAGCCAAGGACGGGCAACTGCTACGACGAGCGCCGATGACCGATATTTGACATTATGTGCATGCAAGAATAGAACCGCTACTCCGACTCTTCTTAGATCCTCCCTTGCTGCAGCCAATGGAAGGTTCGCATCAACATCAACTGTGCATGAAAGGCTTTACGAAGGTGGTCTGTATGCGATGCAACCAGCCATTTGAGTGCCTCTTACGTCACGCCATAGGAGAGACCGTTTTCAGTGGGCACAACAACATGTCCACTGGACACCTGATCAATGGAGGGCCGTTCTTTTTATGGATGAGTCCAGGTTTAGTCTAGAAAGCGCTAGTAGGTGTTATTTGATATGAAGAAAACCTAGAACCCATTATCCTCTGTCAAACATCCGTGAAAGAGATGCATACGGAAGGGCAGTGTCTGTGTTTGGGGTGGCATCTCTTTGGGTGGACGCACAGACCTCCATGTCTTTCCAAGGGAAACCGGAAATGCTCAGATTTATAGAGATGACATCCTTGATGTTTATGTGCGCACATATGCCGGGGTAATTAGTGATGCTTTCCTGTTACAGGACGACAACGCAAGACCACACAAGGCTCGCATCGTAGATGATTATCTTCAACAGGAAACAATTATGCGCATCGAGTGGCCAGCTCGATCCCTGGACTTGAATCCTATCAAGCACGTTTGGGATGCTTTAGGGAGACGTCTAGCTGCTCTCAATCCGCCCCCTCAGAGCCTTGTCGCGCTTGCAACTGCTTTGCAAGAGCAATGGCTCTTGCTTCCTATGGAACTGATAGACCACAGAATTGAAAGCATCACACATCGCTGTATGTGCTGTATGGCTTTTGAGGCGATCATATTCCATATTGAAGGTACTTTTCCTATAGCATATTGACACCTTCGATTTGTTCATTTTATACATGTGCTAATTTCTATACTACCATATTTGTCTGGTAATTTCTTTTTATGTTATTTGATACCTTACTATGTGTTGTATATTGTAGGTAAGCTTCATTAAATTCTACATGTAACTTTTTCATAAATCGTGATTTTTGTGATTTTTCCTTAATTTATGATAACCAGTGTATATGAAGGTGATCGCGCTCCTCATTCGGAAATTTAAGAGAATAATTGAATTTCTGCCGTTATCGTTTGTGTTCTAAAACATCATGATTCGAAAAATAATAATAAGCTTTCTGCTAAAGACCTATGATTATGCAAATCGTCGCATTTGTTTATCTTTAAAGAAAATGAAACTGTTTAATTTAATTTAAGAGGTTTGAGCCGCGAAATTTACGTAATTTCTCCATGTGTGTAATCTATCATATAGTGTAATAAAAGCCATTTCCAATTACGAAGTTCATCACAAAGGAAAGTCTTTTTTAAAAAAAGATAATCTTCGCGTGTTTTTGGATAATAAGCAAATTATTGCATCAAAGATCATTGCAGGTATTTGAATTGTTTACCTCTGTTTTCTAGGCACGCAAAATCACGCTATAGTAATCTGAAAAAAAATTCCCCGAGAAAAGCATTATGCTGTCATATGAACTTGCAAGTTTTGTTTGTTTTGATTTTTTTGAATAGCTAAAAGCAAACAGATGTTTACAATAAACAATGATAAATAAGCCATGAAATTCACAGAAATTCATGCTCATTTTTTAATTTCAGGTGATGGTGTGAAATATTTGAATTTAGACAATATTTATGATCCCAGGTCCAGATCGCCTGATGAATTCTTAGACCATCGATATGTGTATGCTAGAATGGGAGAAATGACTCAGTAATTAATTTAAGTTTATATCTTTTGTGTGCTTGCAAAAAATCTGCTCTACTTGTAATTTCTTTATTTAAAAAGAATTTCTGAATGTTTCATATTCAATTATCATTCAACACATTCATATCATATCTACTTGAAATATGCTATTTTTCTGTCGCTGTTTTAATAATAACCATTCCAATTATTTTAAAGAATGGCTTTAGAGAATTTAAATCTTACATCTAGTATCAGCCCAGGAGATGCATTTTATACGTTTAAGAAGATGAGAAATGCATAGAAATTTGTTTTATATTTGCTTTATGTTTCACCACTATGTATTGTGCGACGATAACTTTGAAATTATTCAATTTAGTTAGTGCTTCTTTTTTAATCAAACTGTTTTACGATGATGTTCTAAAACTGTCTTTTGCTTTCTTTTTTATCGCTGGCGCTGCTATGTTAATACTGAGTCGTTGTTCTCAGTAATGATGTCGATGAGCTTACTTTTACTTTAAATAGATAGCTCCCTATTTCAAAAATATATCATGTCTTTAAAACTGAGAAAATAAAAGGAAAACAAGTCAGAAACTTTGTTCACAAATCTTTTAATGTCTGTATTGGAACATACCTTGTCATCCGTTACGCTTAGTCAACTGTAATCGACGATAAGGTGCCAAATATGCGAGATCATACGATTAGAGCTCTGAGACTGGTTTCATGAAACGTGCTTAGAATGCAAAAGTTATTATTCACTCGTTTGCTCATTCATTTAATTCAACTATATCTCGTTACAATAAAATGATATCGTATAACTTGAAATTCATTTTACTAGATTTTGATTTAATGATACATTTTCCAAAAAGTTTTATAATCATTTATATTAATTTTAAGCTTAATGTAAGCTCAAATATCACGTTAAAAAGAAGTAGAAGATTAAAATGCATAATGATTTCAATTCTTTTAACATGGAAAGGGAGCTGGAAATTTCTTCTTCACAACAGAAATTACCAAAATAAAGAATCTTTGCTTTTAAACTTTTATCATGTTTACTTTTGTAATGTTTCAAGTTTCTTTCCACCATTATATTCTTCTGATAAATAACGTTGACAATAATATCTGCCAAAAAATCTAATCACTTTTTCACATAGCGGTAATTTTTTTTATGCTATAAGAGCTGGCTAATGAGATAATTCCTGAGCTGGCGCACAATAAATAGAGATTACAGTATAGAAGAAGTATAGTTCGATAGCTTTTGGTCTGCTTAAGGAAACAGAACGTAGAAAAAAAGTACCAAATCTAGAACTGTTTTCGAAGCTTAATATCCTAATGATTTAAGAATATCACCGCTGTAGCTACTACGGTACATCTGTGATGCAGCGGCTTTGGCGAGAAACGGGAGTTGCAGTGTTTCGCCTTCGCGTAAAACAGACGGTTACTAATACAGACGAGTAATTCATTCAATATCTGCAGTACACAATTAATTTAATGTACTATATACATACAGACGCAATTTAATATAAATGGTATATTTATTATTTTATTTAATACGATTTTGAACGCAATTTATTTAAATAAACAACATACAGAAACATATTCAAAATTTATTTTAGATAGATATTTTCTGGTGGTCACATTTCAGCAATTGCTGAGGTGCTGTTCTATTACCAGAAGAAGAATCGTCACCAAAGCTTTGCTAAGCTCGCGAAGAAATTGATGAGTCGAGAGTGTTGATGAAAGCACTTATCAAGTCGTCAGTGTTTACTTTTAAAGTCCTTACAATGTTTACTTTTTTTAAAGAGTAAGAATGCCTTTTCATGTGGTGGTACTGAAGTTTTTCAATTTTCGTTTAAATGGTACGCGTTAGTCAAAAGGTTTCTGCTGGTCTAGACCGTCAGTAAAAATTGGTGGCACTGGTAATATTGTCGAAGTTGACGAAAGTATGTTTTTCGCTTTAAAAAAAAAAAAAAAAGTTGCTGATATCCTTCCGCTCCAGCGTGTGTGCGGCGGGTTTGTCGGGGAATAAAAGAGTGTCGTTTAGTAGCTGTGCTTAACTGCCTTCCCAGAACTTTGCTTAAAGTTATTGAATAAAATATTGTTGATTGCACTATAATATATTCAGACTATTAGAGTATAACCCTGAAGGGTACTATTCTGTTTTGAGGGCCGTAAGAAAATTGCAGCGAAAATGTAAGCGCAAAAGCGCCAAATCTAGCAAACGCCCCCATTTAACAGCGCGCCAAGTCTAACGTACGCGTTGATTTCAGATTGCGTAAGTTTATATAGTTCTTATTTCTTAAGACGCCATTGAAATAATAGTTTAATTTTTAAATCCTTTTTTGATATCCTATGGATTTAACAATTTGGGAATTGCCTATGACGAAAAGTCGGCAATAGAATTTTGGGTAAAGTGCAGAATCACCCACTGCTTGACGCGTTTTTAAGAATTGCACAAACTTGGTATCCATGTGCACATCGACCTATTTTCCCTTAAAAAAAAATCCTAGAATTGCACAAAAATGGCACTGCGCACACCCTTGACTTTATCTATGTACAGATCAACCTATTTTCACTTAAAAAGTAAAAGAAAATTGACAAACATGCAATTATTTTTACCCTTGTAAAAAGCGACAAACAAATAAGTGAGCGATTCTGCACTTTAGCAAAATTATTTTCAAAGAAAAGGCATCATTCATTATAGAAAATTACGTTTGAACAACCAACGAGATGAAATTATGCTTTAGCTATAAGTCGGTAGCGAAATAGTGATGCAGGCATCCATTCAGTTATGTTTAGCAATTTTTATATAAATTATAATAATGATCTGAAGTAGTTATTTACTCTTATGCTTCCATTCAGTCATGTTTATCCTTTTTCATATAAATTATAATAATAAAAAAGTATTATATGAAATTAACCTTTCATCTAAATCAGGGGTCTCCAAACGTTTCAGCCCGCGGGCCACATTGGCGCTACTTTTTACGAAGTTTCGAGAGCGAAGATCCACTTAATCCATTATACCACGGCGCTGCACTATGATGAAGAGCATACACCTTTTTAACCAAAGCAGTAAATATTTTTGTGATTGGATCTGTATCCTATGATCTTATGAACAGCCTTGTTGTTTAGACTTTCATGTAGTTTCGCCTAACATAAATTTCTTAAAGCTGATTTTAAACATTTGTAAAAATATATTTTTGTCTCAGAATATCAGACATTTCTTCGATTTATGTACTTTACTTTTCAATGGATTTACCTCCCCGTTGTTACAACGGGACTTAGCACTATGTAAACAAACAACGTTGTTGTTTACACAACAACGTTGTTTTACATTTTGATCAGCTGCAAACTTTCGCTCGTAAGTATTTCATATCTTGGGCAAGTTTTGTGTGAAAAAAATCGTCCAAAATTAAAGTAAACTACAGCATATACAGAACAAAAATTAAGATTTAAATAAAATCACTACTGAAAATTTCTATGAACCAACTTATAAAACTACTATGAAAGTAGGAACGATAACACACGAAACCTTTATTCTTGTAAAAAGTACAATCAGAACTTTTTACTTCCTTGTACGAAGTAAAGTACTGTAATTACGAAAAAAATTCGGATATCATATTTTAACAAAAATATCAATTTTGACCGCTCTCGAATCCATTTGAACGATTTTTTGGCATGACATCTGTACATACGGATAGAGTAAAGGAACCTTTTCCCCAAAACGGACTGTAAAATGGATTTAAAATGAATTCAGGAGAGATATTTTTTGTGACGTCTGTAGGTACGTATCATATATTTCGCATAACTCAAAAACAAATAGCCTCAAAACGTTGATATTTTGTATGTGGGACTGATATAACATATACCTGTGCACCTCCCTTTTTGGTAGCAAGCGGCTGTGTCAGAAGTCAAAATATGTGTGTAATTTAAAGGACGTATGAGGAAGTCTTGGGGGACCACATGAGATTTGTTATACAGAGTGTTACGGTATTTCCCTGATTATAAATTTAGATAACATTTATTATATGTTTTATAAATAACGTGCATGATAGGCAATGCATTTCAATCTAGAAATGCATTGCCTATCATGTTATATAAAATAGTTAAAGTGTATTATTTGTTACTTTAGATTTTATAAAACTATTTTTAAAAAACCCTCTGGCGGGCCGGATCATTAGTGCTCGCGGGCCAGATTTGGCCCTCGGGCCGTAGTTTGAAGACCCCTGATCTACATTAAAACATCAATCTTAGATAGTTATTAACTATTATACCTCCTTTCTTATTATACTTCCTTTCTTGCCGCAATTATTAGGGTTGCCACAATTCTTTTTGGCAGCATTGGCATCAAAAATAATTTGGCGATTTCTTACGGCCCTCAAAACCGAATAGTACCCACTGAACAATAAACAAAAGCCGGCTTTGAACATTTCATTACATATTCATATATATATATGTAAGATAAAAAATATGAAGGCAAACTTCTAAATTAAATTCACTATAACCTCTTTTATTTTTTATTTCATTTGGAAACTTCACGCTCTGTCCTAAAAAATAAAGCTGTAAGTCTAAACTGTGTAATTCAAATTAATCATGCGATCTTTCGTAACCCTTAATGCAGATGCCTCTTGACCAATCACCAAACTGCAAACCAAAACTAAAAAACTGAAACTTGACTTCCTTCCTTTTTTTTCTATGAACTGATGCGTCACTTTTGCTTGTGCTTTCGTCTTGGCCAGACGTCTTTCCTCAATCATGTGTGTGCTGCTATATTCGCTTCTATGGCAATAATATCAAAATTGTAAATGTTCTTTAATAGGCAGGAGTAGAGTGCCAAGTGAATTGTGGCCACAAAATGAGAATTTAAATAAAAAAGGAATTTAATCCGGCTCGACTGCTCCCTCTTCAAAAATGGATGGACGCTCTAAGCATCAAGTATCTACGCAATTAGTATTTCTACGCATCTACGTCTCAGCGTTCTTATTTCATTGCCTCTAAGATTTTTCTGCCAGTACATTCTTTGGCCAATTTTAATTATGAAAAATTCTGCACGAGTTTGTTAAGCTATGTTCACAATGAATCATGGGAAAAGTCCTATTTCACCGAAAATTTTAATGCAAGTTTGTACCTCATTCAGGATCAATTCATGTCGTGTCATCCAACCACAGTTTCATTACATATATATATATATAACGAATGTTTTCGGTAATTGAATTTCTGTTACCTGGAGACGGTATATGAACAGTTTTCTTATTATAAATTATTCGTTTATATATATATAATTATATATATATTTGCTCCATATTACATAAAAAGTTTTTTTTTTTTTTTTTTTTTTTGTGAAAATTATAATTGCTAAAAAGTGAATGAAGTAAAATTTAATACTAGAACAACCATTGTGAAAAAAATGAAAAACTTACTGTTTCCGTAAACTTCTATTCTAGAAAGTCAAAAGGCGCCTAAAGTTGTTCAAAGATCGCATGTGAAAGAAGGTTTGCCAAAATTTAATCGAAGCCTGCTTAAGAATTTACCAGAAAGTGAGAAAAGTGATTTCAAACTGGCATAGCCAGTGGCTGACAAATAGAAAAGAACAAAAAACAATTAAAAAAGCCCGCGCTTTGTAGGTGTGAGTCTTGGTGAAAAAACGGGAAAAGGGGTGTTAAATTGTGAAAATTATAAAGAAGGCAATGAGTTGGAAGAGAAAATGGCGTCTTGTTTTCTGGTTAAGGTCTTGAAAACTAACCAGTAAGGATGGCGACGTAATTCCACAATTTTAAATTTTAATACTGGCCAAAATTTCAGAAAAACGAAAAACAGGTGTTAAAAAAGTCAAAATTCTTCACGTACTCGAACTATAATACGTCTTGGAAATCTAAAAAGGCCATGTTTTCGTTAGATATAGGATGTAAATGCCAATATTTAAAAAAAAATACATAAAGAGAGTAGTACATTCATTAAAGCCTAGCATATTTACTCAGAGAAAAGAAAAGACTTTTAATTACATATTCACATTAAATTGCTTCTAAAATGTCATTCAACTATTACCCTGGTTTCAGGTTTAGGTAATAATTATCATTTCACCATAAACAAGCAATTTAAAATATAAAGTTAATGCCAGCTTTCTTTAAAGCGTGGAAAAATGTGAATTTGAATTTCTAAGAGAAGATTTATTTAGTAATTCCTCTTGGAGGTAATCTGCTTATCTGCTTTGTTGCAAAAGTTTTTAAGCCCTTTCTCGGAGATAGAAATAGGTAAAACTTTATATATTTTGGAACTAAATTTTTATTTAATTTACGTTCTGACCTTTATTATAAATTTATTATGACATAGAAGGTCCAGCACAGATCCGTCTTTTGTCTTTTTAAATTCGTTACTGCTTCAGCTATGACTATTCTTTAGAGTATATGTATATATATATACCGAAAACGTTCAACATTTCGAAAATTATAAACATTCAGAATTATATATGCAGATATACTATGCATTGAAAACGATAATAGTTGTCTCCAAAATATTTAATCTGATATTTTATACCTAAACATACATTTTAAAAATCTTATAATTTTTTTAATAATGGTTTTCATTTTAATATGCATTCTGCATATCTGACGAATTTTGCTAAAAGAACTTAAAAATTTAACGCGCTTATCATCATCATCGCACAGAACATATTTTCTTCATATCATGTGAGAATGTAACTGAAGTCATCCTTCATTCGTGCGTTTTTTCAAAAAGGGAAATGAGCTAAACGGAATTGAAGTGAAAAAAAAAAAAAGAATTGGGGGACTTAATCATTTTCAGCAACTGTCGTTACCATGATTATGAACGCAAGCTGAGAAGGACAAAATAACCTTGAAATGCCAGCTTAAAATGACCTAAAGTAACAGAGTATAGTGTTAACGCAGCCTCGTTACATTATTTGTTGTTCATTTATATTTCTGAAACTACTATAAATTGCAGATTTTGAATATTACAATAAAGACCTGAATACGATTGCAAATGGAGCCCGAATAAAAAAAAAGCAGCTGCATTTCAAAGAAAATTTACTGGAACTAAATGCATTAGCGAATATTTAAACAAATCTTTAATTTTTGTTTCAGGCGAAATTGGCAGGAATTTTATCCGAAGACGAATATTCTGTGGTTGAAGCACATACTTGTATGTCTGCTTAAAACCTTGGACGCTCAAATTTCCAAACCTTTCGGAAGGCTTCAAAATTATGCATTTAGAACACTTTGGATCTATAATTATACTTGTCTTTTATATGACAGCGCTTCTCAGTTTGTGCGCGATATTGTATTGGAATAATTTCATACTTATAATAAAACCGAATTTATGTTTTAAGAATCTGTTTTGATTTATCTTTGGTTTAGACAGATAGAAATGAAACATTTCATTTCATTACTCTGTTGAAATATAATGATTAATTCTACAGCTGGAAACACAGTTTTATTAAAAATATTGGAACAATGTCAAATATACCACTATTGCTTTTGTTTAATAACTGTTGCAGTAAAATGTATAAATTTTTTAAAAATTATATCGTTTTTAGGACATTAAAAGGTAAAAACAAAATGGTGTTTAGCTGTCACAATGTTCTTGATTACATGTGATAAAAATTAAATTGTAAGATACCTATGTATGAAATGTGTTAGGAATTAATAGAATTCCAAAGAATGATAGCAATAATAATACACAAATGTCTAAATTGCAATTGCATTAAATTCAATACTGTTTTACTTTCATAACTTTGGTGTTAAGTCATCCATTTTTAATAGATCCATTATTTTATTTTTAGTGATATATGGAGAATTAAGCATTAAAAATATTAATATCTAAATAATTTAAAAGGCTATTAAAAATTCAAAAAAATATTTTCTAACTTTTGAGCATTTATCTGAACTTGAGTAACTTAAGAAATTGGATTATATATTTTATTTCATATATTTTAATGTATTGAATGCAGAAAATCAATACTTAAAAAAATAAGTGTTTGTTAACACGTGCAGCCTTGTTTCTTAATCAATATAGTATTCCAAGACGTTTGACTTTTCTCGAGAACTTGATCTATCCGATACTGTAAGTGTACTTTCAATTCTTTCAAATTTCTATGTGATTTATAAATCCTACCCATTGTGACTTAAAAAACACGGGATTATTTTTTTACTTAAAAAATCATCATTAAATTGTTAGCCTTTGCAGAAGAAATAGAAATATAAAACGATATTCGAGAACTCACAAAAATTCGGTAAATTATGTCTTGTCTGCCACAAGGAGAAGAATTCGTTACTAGCTAAATTGACTCGTTCTGAACACGAAAGTAACAGTAAAAATTTAATGTACATAAAGGTTTCGCAAAAGAAGTGGGGTGGATTTTCGAAAAAAAAAAAAAAAAAAAATTCTAGCTTTATCAGCATATTTACATCACTGGTACATTTTTACAATGATGATATCTGGTCAGAAAATACATTTCTTAGTAGAATTTATTAGCTTCGAATAAACTAATGTTATTATTAAGAAGCCCCTCTTTAACGCATATGCTTTGTTTTATTTAAAATGCATTCACCTTAAAAATTTTTTTAAATTAATCTCTGACTTTTAATTAATTATAAGCAAAAGGAAACAAAAATCATTCATCTAATTTTCAGACATGCAATAAAATTCTATATATTTATTTTAGTGCAAAGAAAAATATGTAAAGTTAAATTGTACTTAATTTCTATGTAAAATGAAACACAAGGTCCTTGCGTACAATTTCGATAATTACTAGCACAATATTAGGCTGTTTTATTAAGAGTTAGGTAGTAATAACTTGAGTATAATAAACAGTGTTCAATCTAAGAATAATCTTATTCTATTCGTTTTGCAATCAAACACTTTACTTTAATAATGAAAACTTTGGTGGCATTTTGAATTACACATTTTTTTTTTAAGTTTTTGGTATTTACGCATAACAGATTTGCAAATTCCTTCGTAAGCTTTACTTCTAGAAATCGACAACATTTTTCTTGTGCATTTCCCTTTTTATATATCTATTTCTATAATACTCATTCAGAAATGAAATTTTTATTCCAAATTGTCCCCTGGTTTCATGAATATTAATTTAAAAACTATTTAGCAGGATATAAATGTAAATACATTGTGACCTTTGATGAAGCATGATTTACCTAAATGTCTGCAACAAAAAAATGTCTTTTTCTTATCGGAAACAGAGCGAAAAGAATGTACAAATGTTGTATAACTAAATATTTTTTAATGTTAAATCTCTTAAAATTTGGGTGTTTTAATACACTTTTAATACTTTGAACCTTGAATCAACTGAACACATGGTGCCGGACAAAACTAACAAAAAAAAAAAAAAAAAAAAAAACATTCGTATATCATATTGACATTCTTATAAACATTCGTATAGCGGTAGTACAATTTAACTTTTAGGTTCGCGTTGTGAGTAACCTATGCAAAGGAAAAATCAATGACCCCAAATTCAATTAAACTCCATGTTTCTTAAAAGCCTCCCGGCTCAAACAAATGGAGGGACATGACAGATCACAGTAAATTATATACAAGATAAATACACAAATACAATTAAATTTTAAACACACATTTATTAAATTCTAGAATATTATTATATTACTAAATAATGGATATCTGCATTACAATTCTTGGAACAAGAGAATCGAAATTCTATTCTGAGCTCTACTCCTTATGCCAACGCAAATTCTCACCAGCTAAACGCCGAGAGAAAATCATATCCGCTGCTCGCTGGTTCACGCGGCCCGCAGCAAGTCAAGGCCGCAACAGGGCAAACGTCCCGATCTTTTTTTTTCAGCTTAACTTCACATCGCAAGAGTCAAATCCGACGCAATAGCTGGCGCTCGCGAAAGCAAGACCCGCAGGGGTCAAGCCCCACTCCTTTCTCCTCTTACTCTTCAAAAATCAGAATCCGAATGCACTCTAGCCTGGTGCAAGCACCCAGGAAATCTCGGTTTCTCCGCCTCTGTGAGTTCATAGGCTTTCAAAAATTATAAAATTAAAATCACACCAATGCCGTAATTTTACGTTATTTAAACTGAGAAAATGATACACCCATGACGAATCCAACTCCAGAAAATCTGACAATGCAGTCCGAAAAGCATCTGTACACACAGCGTGAGAAAATAAAAATGGACCCCCCCAACTAACAAGAGGAACTAAGCTTTACGAGAATCCAATTACCTAAGCTTAGTTCAACTCCCACTGTCTTGAAGTAAGCAAAACTGCAATTTTAACAAAGCGAAGGCAAGACGATTTTCGTTTCACACACCATTAGAAGAAGGCGACAACACAACACCCTTCTGCCTCCATTGTTATTAAAAAGGCCATAAACCAGATGGCTCTTGCAACCGTTTCCTGTCGTTGTTACACTACGCTTTCAGGAACTACCAGTTAAATAAGGCTTTAACAATTTAAGAATACTTTTTTCCAGATTAAAATACACATGAATACAAATAAAAATATTAGAATAGTAATAATTAAAAAAAACACATATTAATAATTAAAATTCGCGACATAACACAAACTTTCTTCCATCAAAGCAAAGCAAATTTCGATAAGGAGTTTATGATTGTCACAGAATTATCACACAATGGGGAATTTGAAATAAGAAGAGTAAAAAAAAATGATATAATATAACTCATGGTACTGTCAAAAAAAGTTTTACGGGCGATATTTCCATTGCTTTATACCAATGACTTTAAAAGAATGAAAGTTCATCAAGACAAAACAACAATCCATAATTCGAAAAGTACCATTGTATTCCTTGAAAAAATGAAGACTGATACAGGCATTACTTACAGACCTTTTCAATGTATTCTTGAAAAATCTTCTGATGTTTCACCTATGGACTGTAGTTCCTTTGATCTTTTGACAAGAGCTCTTTCTAAGATCAAACTCACCACGATTTCTCTGGAACGTTTTGGAAGAGGAATAGAAATTTCATTAAAAGTCCTTCTATTATGGAAATTACAATGCAGACAGTCCAGAAAAAAGGCTATCAGATCAAACTTAAAAAAAAAAAAAAAAAAAAAAAAAAAAAAAAAAAAAAAAAAACTGTTTATATTTTAAACATTAATTGTGCGGACCCCAAATCGTTCTAAAATGTGTAAGCACTTTCTACAAGTATGATGAACTTTCTTCATAATTAATTTCTAAACATTGAGATATAGTATTGACACTTTATAGTTATTGAAAATCAAAGTTTTGATTTAATTATTATTAAACGAAATATTTTGCTTTAACCTATATATATATATATATATATACAAGGACAAGCTTTATATAATTGTATGCCAAGGAATTAATTTTGGAATAACGCATATCCAATGAGAAAGATTGCTTCAAATACTTTGCTATTCTTAGGCTTGAAAGATAAAATATTGAAATTTACAAAAAAAAAAAAAAAAAAAAAAAAAAAAAAAGACAAGACTAGTCCTGCTATGCCACATATTAAAATTAGAATATTATATCACACATGTACACACACGCGCGCGCACATACACATAGATATGCGCAGGGTGATTGAAAGATATCTGGCGGCAAAAATGTAAAGGCAAATGAGGATACCTTAATAGATTCTGGAACGGAATGCGTATGTCAAAATGGTGATACAGGGCACTGTTGAGCGGTAAGTTAAAGCATTTTGTTGGTGTATATTTTCCTTCTGCTCCCAGATTTCCACCATTATGCTGGGATCTGGAATGAATTACCGGGCCAAGCAATACACGATTGTGTAGCTAGTCGATACATATTTTATCCAGTTGATGTCCAACTGGTGGCCGGCAATCCTATCTTTAGGCGTTCGCCAGCCGCAATCACAATATCACCAAAAACTTTAAGAATAATCATAAAAAAGATGCAAGTACACTTCGTGTATAGGAGCGTTGCATTTATGCTCACCGACTTGCGTGTTACGTACACATAAAATCCAATCAATGAAATCTCTAAAAGCTTAAAAGTAATCCTTTTGGTCTCACCGCAGCTTATGATGTTCATGAGAATTGTATTCTGACTTCATCGTGAAAGAAACATTTTTGACCTTGGTAACTTTGGCAAAGCACACTCGATGACAAGAGATGTATCACGTAATTTAAAATTCTATTATTGAAGAAAAAGTACCAATGCAAAACTCGTCCTAATCAAAACCGTTGGTGCGCCGGCTTGAGTTAGAATATTGGGTTCATTGGCACCCAATATTCTAACTCAAGCCGTAAGCAGGATGCCATATTTTTCAAATTTAATTCATACCACAGCGCCATTCATCAAGAAATCTGACCTCTAAACAGTTCACTCTTATAGGTAAGGTGGCTAAGATAAAGAAAGATTTTAACAAGATTTGGTGGAGTGCTGTCGGTGATTAGAGTTTTTTCATATCCAAAGACAACAATGACCCTATTTTCGATGACATGGAGTGATATCTGGATTTAGTATTTTTAATCGATATCACTGCAAAACTCAATGACTTGAATACCACGTTAGGAAAGGAAAATGAAAAGGAACACATGTATCGGAAATGATGAACTCGATACCTGCTTTTCTGGCTAAAATAGGTTTGTGGAGAAACTTACTGGAGAAAGACTATCTCTGTTTTTCGTCATTTACCCTCATTATAAACCAGAAATTTATTCTGGCGTATGATTTATCTAAGCATGTTGAAAAACTTCTGTTACTTAGCTCAGAATTAAAAAAATTTTGTTTTATTATTAAATAAGAGTCTGAGTAACAGATTATTACTCTTCGGACTGATATAGCATCCAAAAGCACAGAAAATAAAAGTTATGGAGTTTTCAAACTAATGGACACTATTAAATACAAAAACATACCTAGGTATACACTAACAGAGAAAGCAATTTTTAGGTCAACCTACCTCTGTGAGCAGGTTTCTTAACAATTTAAAATAATAAAAAACGAGTGCAGAATTGTATTGAATCCAGAGCACGTGAAAAACAACATGGTGCTGGCATGCTGTGCATCAGAAAATGCTCAAATTTTAATAAGTTGTCAGACAATATTAATAATCAAATATCTTATTAATAGCAATTTAATGACTTGAGTGAGCACTGATTTTATATTTAACAATTTGAGATATTTAACAATTTGACAATTTATCAGTTACATTATCTTGTATTATTAATTTTTTATTAGTACGTGCTTTTCTTTATTTTCTAATTTGAAATAAAATTAGTTTGTACTTACACCACATTTGCGTTTTATTAGTGATTTTTTTATTTAGTTTTAATTTAATTTATTATTTGTAAATAGAAAATCTTCCAATAAAATCCCATATTTTCATGAACTGTTATTTTTCCAAACATAAATAAATCACTGGGTGCCAGCGAGGCACGGCAGAAATTTAACAATAACTCTTAAGGCAAAACGAATTGGCAGCACTGATTTTATCTATAGGGCTACGAAAGGAAATGGAGCTCAGAGAAGTACTTAAAATCCTTTCTTTATACTTCCTTTTAACAGAGAGCACACCAGCGGCCGAGCGGTAAAATCGCTGAACACTGGTAGTTCGGCCCGAGGTTTGAATCCTTCGAACGGGCTGGCTGAATGGGAGTTTTTGTGGTTTTCCCCGTCAGTAACGTGTATACGAGCCAGTTTCTCTTAGAAAGTCCTCCACGAAGCCATCTTTTCCCTTAGGCAGATAGCCCTCAAGGCTTTGCCATAATCACATAAACCAAACCTTTAAGAGTTATTCTGTCTTTAGCCGTAGTCCCATAAAAATTTTGATGCCATTTTGAAATTACATTTTTGGGAGGGTGGTTTTGGTACTTGCCCTTTTCAGAAATGAAAATTCCTTTGTAAATGCATATTTAGAATCTAGAAATTAATGACATTCCCATTTTCTTCCTTTAGTTGTTTCTATATTTGATACATATTCAAAAGAACTGATATTTTCATTGCAACAATGAATTAGTTTCTTGAAAATAAATAGTTTAATTTGCCATGCTCAGAGTTAAGGTAAAAGGCTTTTTAAATTTCATGATGCATGCAACAGTTAAAATGTATCTTCCATCTGTGTATCCTCGTCTACTCTTGGCACACGAAATCGTAGAGTTCCGTAGTAGAAGAATATATTGAATAAATAGACTAATTCATATTATGAATATGAATTTACATAATCTAAATTAATGACATTGTTTTGTAATGCGGAGAGATATCAGATCCGGGCTTAAAAGTAAAATATCCAATGTGTTACATGCTCCCAAGGAATCTGTTATTTTTAATGGAGTGCATAGTTTGCTTTAGTTTATACTAAAAAATTAGACAACAGAACAAAAATTTTCTCAGAATACATTAAATTTATTTCCTTATTCTGAAGAATAAGTTCCATTTATAATTTTTTATTTCTGCTAACAATTAATTAAATTATTAATACGTTTTTCATTCTCTTTCTTTTTGCCATACTAGAGAAGCAAATACTAGCAGTCATAATCACACGAATAACCATGTGATGGAACATATTTCTGCGGAACGCTAACAACTTTGATAGTTTGCACAGCATGTGTCACGACTTTTACTGGCTGAATATAATATTCATATTTTGGGTATTCTTTTTCTTGATAGATAACTCCAGCTACAGCCACGCCGATAACAAGAAGAAATACCTAGAATAAAAAAAAATGGAGTTAAAAAAGTTGTTTTGAAAAATTGGAAAATTATTTTACAAAAAAAAAAAAAAAAAAAAAAAATAGCTCCTAATATCCGAATAGGTAAATGTGACAAAAAGTGGCACTGACTTCCGACCACACGTGGGAAACATAAAAGATTATTAAATAAGTAAAATCATGTTCGTTCTGTTTCCTAATACTTTAAACAGCTTACATTTAAACTGTTGTTGAAGGACATCCTTGAAATAAAAAATTTATTTAAATCTTTAAAAATATTTTTGGATCAATAAACTTTTTAAATTTCCATAAACTATTTGCTTACGTATTACACTCTTATATTTGAATCTTCTCTCTCTTATATTCTAGATTATGACATTTTTATTTGTTGCAAGAATGACTTTTAGCTCAGCCTCAAATTATACAGCACTGATTTTTCATGAAATTATCTGATTTAGTTTCTAATTTACTGCTATGATTATAAAGGCAATTTGTTACTTGTAACCTCACGAAAGTTTCAGTAAAAGGTGATGAGTGGGAATGTTTTGACAGAAATTCTTCAATTGCATCATGTTTGTTTTATTTTTTTCTGATGTTATCATAAAGTTCGTTTTAGAAATATCGAACAGAAGTGTTCATAGCAGAAAAATAGGAATGAAAACATTTAAGTAGATTTGCTTTTTTATTTTATATGTATATTCATATATATTCATTTTACAGTTTTATTTCAGTCTTAGGTGAAAGAAATTTGTCAATTTATCGGACTTCTTTAAATACAACATTAGATGTTACAATGCTTTCATCTAACGCTTTTTATAACTCACTAGCAGATAAGCTTTCCAAATGAGCGGGCTGAGGCCAAAACAAAAATTTGTAAGTTCTGTGTACACCTGAAACGAAAATTCATAAACATTTCAGTATGAATAAAATCATCTCATTCCTTCCAAGGAACAACCAATTCGTTTTTTGTTGCCAAACCAGGAAACAAAAACTTTTGACCCTTCACGTATGTGTATGTCCCGTATGCGTATGATTTAAATTTAATGTAATATAACAATTTGGTTCTCAATGTCAATAAAAGAATAAACGTCGCAATAACATATCATGTCAATTATTCTAAACCGAGACAAAAAAAAAAAAAAAAAAAAAAAAAGAAAAAGAAAAAAAAAAGAAAAAAAAAAATCCAACAGCAGCTATTTATTTGAAATGCTAACAGGAACGAAAAAGTTTCGACATACAATGACGTCACATGCAGTCGCGTGTTTTCTTCAACGTCAGACTATGATCTTCTGTCAAAATAATATATTTAATGTTTGGTAATACTATTTTTATTTCACATTTTGTAAAGCATACAAATTAAAAAAAAATCTACGATTTGAAAGAAAGCAGTGGCAACGCTTTTCGAAATAAAGCAGATTTTTATTTCCATAGCGCGAGACTGTTGCCGCTCGGAAAAATGAGTGCGAAAATTCAGAGTTTTTAAGAAATTTTTGGAATTCGGGGTATCTCTCTCGAAATAGTTCCCCCCGTCGTTCCGGAGGATATGATGTCACAAACAAACAAACAGACAGACGCGCACAGACTTTAGTAGAATAGATTTTAGATCGAATTGAAAGTTTTCTCATTTTCTTTAACCTTTAAAAGAGAAATTTCTGATTGGTATTTCACGATTTAAAAGTCTCTAATACAAAATTGCTAAAGTAATTTTAATGCCGCTTCTCAATATACACACAATGTATTGAGTGGCAAATCAGTGTCACTTTCTAGGCATTGAAAAGCGTAAAAATTCATTTTTGAAATCTTTCAGTATTTTCAAATATTGTAAAGTTTTAATTTAAATAGTGAATTAAATAACTTACTCCTTATGGAATGGCAATACCGCTCACAAACTGCTACTTGCTAGTCAGCGTAGGTTATTATTTGTCAAGGGATGTGCGATCACAGATTACTGATATGTGATAATATGTTAGTTAATAAAATGAGCCGAATAAGCTGTATTTTCAGCTAAATTAATTCAATAGATCTTCATAGGTAGATATAGATAAATAGATTGATAGTTAGATAGATAGATATAATTTAGAAATTAAACTAAAATCAAAGCAAATTAAAATATCAGAATCATATATGGATAAGCGAAAACATGAAGAATTTGTTAAATGTACTAAACAATGCAAAAAATTACTGTACAAATTTGACACAAGAAAAACTTTAAAAATTAAATAATGCTATCATAAATTTTAATTAAAAATTAAAAACAAAATCTAATTGAAAGCTATCTTACACCTCCTCGAGGGGAAAAAATGCACCAGCTGAACAAAAACGAAATTTGAAAAAATAACTACTTAAATTATTTAAACTTGAGACATGAAATTTAAAAAAAAAATAATCTGAAAGGTTTCAGATTTTAAATTACGTCCAAAGGGGCGTTTTTTTTAAACATTTTGTCTGTTACTTTTATTTATTAAATATCACGTTCTTCACACTTAAACCATAAAATTCAGTTCAAAAGCAATATTGCAAAATAGTTTTAAATTGAGCATATGTTTACAATTTCCGATACAGTCTCGCGCGCTGGAGATATGTTTTTTTCTGTACAGCGTTACCATTGTTCGCTTTGAAATCCTTGAGTTTGTTAGCTCCTTTGGACTAAAATATATATATATAATATATATATATATATATACATATATATATATATATGTATATATATTGCGTAGAATATTGCTATTGCTTGCTTTTAAATCGTTGAGTTTGTTAATCAAAAATTCGTTACAGTTTTACAAAATATGAAATCTATAATAAAACAAATTCCAAATTTCAAATTCGGACTTTCAAATGCTCATGTTCGCAGTAGGATTACGTCATTCAAAATTGGATGGCTTTAGGTACCGTTGTTTTATCACAATGCGAGAAACATGCATACATTTAATGCAGATTCTTCATTATTTAATTTCTTCAAATATAATACAGGGCGATTGTATTTGGTGGCAACGATTTGAAAAGCGATACGCTGTTATAGAGTTCCGACGCAAAATTGCAAAACGAAAACAACAGTCCTTCACGGACAAAGCCCCTTTGGACTAAAAATTAAAAAAAGTTAAATTTGAAAGCTTTTAGATTTTAACGGTCGCCCAAAAGGATTTGATAGTTTTTTTTTTTTTTTTTTTTTTTTTTTTTTTTTTTTTTTTAACGCTGTGTCGCTGAGCTGGCAGTTTGCTGTTGCACTCATCCATTTCTTTTTTACTCTTTTCAGCTTTGTTATTAAGCAACAATTTCGTCGCACTTAAGCCATATACAATTCAACAGCAAAATTACAAAAATCTTAAAAGCAGTATAGCAGTATACGTTTAGAATTCCCGATGAAGAGTTAAATGTTGACATACATATTTTCTGGTGTTTTGTTTTGGGGAGGATCTTTTCTTAGTTCATCAAATCACTGCTGTTCAGTTTTCTTACTAAGATGGCTTTACAAAACATTTTTTTGTCTTCTTATTATTAAAGTTTTGAGTTTTTACTTTATTTATTAAATATACCCTTCTTCGGATTTATGCCACATAAAATTGGATTCTGCAGCAAAATCACAAAATATTTAAAAACAAGTTATCTTACTGATATGACAATCTAGAATTAATGATAGAATTACTGATAGACTGTGCTGAAGATTAAAAAAAAAAAAAATTCGTACAGTGTTACCAATTCTCGTTCTGAAATCGCTGAGTTTATTAATCCCAAATTCGTTACATTTCCCAAAATATGAAATAGTTAATAAAATTAATTCAAAATTCGGGCTTCCAGGTGCCAAGATATGGGTTATTATTACGTTTTTCAAAATTGATGGCTTTATGTATCGTTGATTTTTCACAATGCAATATGCATATATTTAATCAGATTCTTCATTATTTGATTTATTTAAAAATAATAAAGGGCGATAATATTTGGCGGCAATAATTTTAAAAGTGACACAACCGTTTATATTGGATAACGCGAAATCCCGTTTAGGGACTAATAGCCCATTTCGGCTAACGTCGTTTGGGCTTAAAAATGATTTCATGTTTCCTGGGATATTTTTATCAGGGAGTCGGCGCCTAGAAAAGTGTAAAATAAAATTACTTTATTTCTGAGCTAATCAATTAAGAAAATTAAACAGTGAATGAGTATTTTTACTCTGTTCATCATCACCAGAACAAAATGAAGTAATATAATTATTTTGCTGAAAATGAGATATTTTATAACGATGAAAGTTTTGCGAAACTGCCAAACTTTCCTTTTTTACATAAACTTATACTATTTAGTTTTGGTATAGCCAAACGTTTTAAAATATGGATTATATTACTTTATAATAATTTTAGAATTAATTTGTGTGCATAAATATAAAGTGTCAGAATTTGTTTTTACAAAATTAAATTTCTTTTTAAGTACACTTATATCTGAGGCATGATACAAAATGATGAAAATTTATCCAAACTACTACTTAGTAGAATTTAATTCATCTACAATTTAAAATCGTGATTTTGTTAAATTAATATTTTAGTTATATATTCATTATACGTAAAGATCATGCGCATTAAACTGTTGAAAAGAATATTGGGTTAAAATCACGATGAGTGAGTTAAAATTCTTACCATAAATTTCAGCATGATGTTGTTTAGTAATTAATTTTCAAAACAGTGAGTATTTAGAAGGAAATTCCAGCGCCTCTACTGCGAATGACTAAAGAAGTCATGAAAACCCCTTTTATATAGTACGAAATAGCTTGCAAGTAAAATCTAGAAAGTTAAGAAAACCAAATCCAAAGTTTTTAATCTCTCCTTTGAACCGAAAATTGGATTTGAGATAAATATTGATCTATTTTCCGTTTCTCATTTTCGGTCATGCAGATAAAATTTCATAGTTGTTTACAATGATCAGTTTATCTTATTAATTAGTACTGTAATGAAATGTAAATTATATTCTGTTATTATTTTCGAATATCATGAAATACATCAGTTACTGCATATAATCGTAGGCGATATATCTCGATGACCTACTGGAATTATGCATCTACATATAAATGTATGAGAAAAAATTCTTTAAATAATCATAATATCTTTATAGTATCAGCAAACAGTAATGCAAATATGATCGTTGCCGAAGAATGAAAGCGAGTGAAATAAACATTTATTCAGCTTCCACAGCAGACGATATTGCAGATTTGGGTGGAACATTTCCAGAAAGAAAGAAAATGAACTAACCTTTAAAATCCGATATTTACATATACAATTTGAAACCCAAGTTTTCTCTACGTATCACTAAAATCCTTTATTCTACTTATGAATAAATGTAATAAAAATAGGAAAGCCGAAAAACTGAATTTTAAAGAGCTAAAACTAAGCAATAACAAGTGTGAGTCTTTGAATGAGTAGTGAATCGGGAAATTATTTTTGCTAGGCGGAGAAGAGATTTAAATAGCATTTGTTTTCTTTTACGATTACATAAATCTATTTAAAAATTTTAATTTATTTAAAATTGATTGTTGATAATTATTCAGTTATTATTAGCCCAAAGGGGCAATTTGCCTAGAAGGGCTATTAATCTCGTTTTGACATTTTCTGTTGATTCACTATAAACGGTGAATTACTTTTTAAATTTTTGCCACCAAATATTAGAGCTCTGTTTTATATTTAAAAAATTAAATAATGAAGAATTTGCATAAATGTATGTATGTTTGAGCACTGTGATAAAACAACGGTATCTAGAGCCACGAAATTCTGAATAACGTACGTCTCCACTCGAAAATGTACATCTGGAAGCTTAAATTTGGAATTTGTTTAATCTATTTCATATTTTGTAAAGTTTTTGATTAAGAAGCTCAACGATTTCAAAGCCAGCAATGGCAGCACTGTAGGAGGGGAAAAAAAACATTTTTATCTCCAGCGCGCGAGACTGTGGATCGGAAATTCTAAAGATATGCTCTTTTAAGTATTTTGTGATATTGCTGTTGAATTGAATTTTATGGTTTAAGGGCGAAAAACATGATATTTAATGAATAAAGGTAACACACGAAACGTTAAAAAAAGTCCCTTTGGGAGTAATATCTGAAAGCTTTCAGATTTTTTTGTTTATTATTTATTATTAATATAATTTCACATCATTTTCTTCTGGATTCCATCTTTCTGTGACTCTTTTCTAGAGAGCAACGATCTGCTCTCATATCACGGTGCTAAAAAATCTGGAAAACACTTGATCAAGAAAATACTGAATAAGTGGGTATGAGAGACTGAAACGCTACTCTTTTAACAGTAAAAATACTTTTTTATAATTGAAATCGAAATGTAGATTGATATACAGGAGAAAAATCGAGAGACATATTTAAACCACTGGATAAAATGTTTAAAAAATGGAACATTACAGAAGTATTAAAGATTATAACAGATTTTATATAAAACATTACATTATATTTAGAAATCTATATTAGTTCTAGCTAGAAGAAAGGTATTAAAGAAAAAAAAATATGCAAAACCTTTCCATTGCTTATCATTGTTTTCTTTAAGATTTACATACGAATATCTTAGCACTCGCTTTTAGGAAAGTAAAATAAGGAAACGAAACTTCGTCAAACGTAACCTGCAACTGCATTATATTAGTTTAAATACACAGTATTTTATTTTACAATATTTACTTATAATTTTTCGATTTAAAATATTTATTCGTCAGGTATGCATTTCATGCTGGCATTGTAATGAATGGGTCTCTTTTTTCTTATGTATACATATGGAATGATATTTTTTATTAGGACGTCGATGAAGGACAATGGAAGCCGATTCATGAAGAAGTACGTATATAATGACGAAGTGACGATGTATAGAATACGTTATCAGTAATACTGACTGATATAACACTTTTTTTGCTCCTGCAAAGTACATTCAACATCAATTTCCCAGCGTAATAGGCGCAATCTACGTGCCAGTTCTAGATCACGTTTGTGTCTTTTCTACATCTTTAAAGCAATTGATTTCTATGAAGGAAACAGTAAAAGACTGCAGCACGCTGGCAAAAGAGTAGCGAGAAAGAAAAGAAATAATGCAATATGTCTAAAATGAAAATACGGCTCAGAATAAATCAGTTTTGGTTCAGGTTTATCACTATCGGTAACTAAAATTGTAAGGATCTTAAGTTTTACTAACGTTTATTTTATTTTAAATCTTTACTATCACTTCTTATTTTCTACTTCCGGCCAGAATTGAAAGCTTTAACTTATTTATGCAAATTTGTCTTGCGAACGCCAAGTACTTAAGTTGTGGCTTTTTGCCAAGCAAGAGAGAGGAAGGAGCTATTAGAAGCAGGCCGCTTGCCATAGTAGTTTTACTCGGTTGCTGGTTGCCTTCAAGGCCAGAGGTTTAATCCTCTTGATAATTTTAAACGTATCGTAGTGTTAGCAGTTCTCTGTACTACATACGGCTTTTTGCTAATATACGGCCAATCTTGGAGTAGGCACTTGTTTGATTAATCCAAAGTTAAGTTTAGTTAGAGTTTAGCTAATAATTTTATATTCTTACGTTCAGACCACAAGTGGTTGGTCTCTGTATTCCGAAGTCCGGAAATCATTGTAAAGAGAGAAAAATAAAGGGTTTCGTATACCCTTCCTGTGTGTATTGTCTACTTCCCAAATTTATTAAACATAGTTTTAGTAAGCTCCCTGTTCTGAGTCAGGACATTTAATGCTCCCAAAGCAAGTAAAGAGGAACGCACAACCTGATAAAATTTACAGCATCAAAATTTAAAATTATTATTAGCTAAAGTTTTATATACGTATATGCATAATAATTAGTAATAATTATGTAAGTGCATTCGTAATCATCAATAATAATCACGCGAGTGCTTATAATAATCACGTGAAGCAGATAAATTTTGAAATGGCACAATTTATACAGAGATTTAGTATAAATGCAGTAACTATTTTTAGGATGGAAAGGGCAAATTAAAATGGCGAGCTAAGGGACTATTCCAGATTAAAGTCAGAATTTCGATTCGTATATCTTTATACATATGTAAAATATAAAAATCCGAAACAAAACTATTAAACTTAAATTGAATCAGCTGGCAACAGACCTTCAAATTCATAAATTTTAATTAAACATATTCGCGTTTCAAAGATGCGATTTTGCGTCACTCTGCCGCATGTTACGTCATTTTTTCTCTGCAGTTTCTTTGCACTGCGACATCTTTAGCTCAATCACTGCTCAATTTTAACGTAAAGACTGTCCGAATTATCAATGCGACCGAAGGCAATACGCATTATTTTTTTCTCTCCTGCTGCTGCTTAAATTAACCACATCTTTCGCTTTGCCTTCTTTATTTATTATTTGAAATGTAAACTTCGTATATGGAAATTCTATGACGTGTTTAACACCCTTAATGTTGTACCAGTTTTAAGCAAAAGTGCATTTCTGAATAATTGTTCCTGTGAAAAATAAATATGATGTTCGTCAAGTCAGCTGTGATTTTTGTACGAATCTTCGTCTAAGTAACAGTCTTCTCAGCCACGACTAAAGAAAGAATGAACGGGTTTCATCTTCCGCAAAAGAACAACACCACACACACACATATATATATGTAATAATGTAAACTTAGATGTAATGTCATAGAAATATATAGGAAAGTTGATTGAATAGATATTGGCGAGAAAAGAGGTAGAAGCAAAGTGTGCAGGTATCCAGAATGACAGCTTATTAAAGGAAGTGTCGGCTCTTTAAATTTTCAGTTAAGCTCTTAGCTACGTCATCATCTCTGCGTAAAAGTCATATGACAGGATTAATCTAGAAATGACGCCATCCAGAAAAGAGATATTACTGATTTTTGAATATAGAAGGAAATCATCCAAATTAAAATGAAGAATTAAGGGGTTATTGCTAATTTAAATTATAATTAAATTTAATTAGTCGGACAGCATACCTCAAGTGCAAAATGGAAAATTTACTCCTCATTTTAAAATTTATTCGGCCACCTCTTCAGTATTTAAAAATGATAAAAAAAAGTGTTCATGATTTAATGCTTCAAGAGATCAAGCATTACTGTCGATTTCAAGATCATGAAGTTACACAAAAAGTGCTTTAAACTGCCTGTTCAAAGCGATGCTCAATTGTTACAGCGTACTCTCTATTAACCAGACTATTGCAGAGCAAGCAGGTCATGGATAACTAAAAAACACGGATAATCCTAATTGTCAGTATTCATACATATTGTATTTGTCCATTTCTTATAAAAATCAGTAATTTTTGAGAACTTTGTTTTTGAGAGTGTTTAAATAGTTGAAGAATTTCACTGCATATTTTTCGAAGTGTGATTTTATCTTTTTGTTCGAATTCCCTTTGATCGAAGAAGTATAACAGAATCATTGCTGTCTAGGGATTAATGTAATAGTCAGTATCTTTTTCACTTGTATTTTCAGTATCACCCTGTTCCTTTCTGTTGATCTGATACGATATTCTCATCACTCAAGCACTGAATGTGCGACTCAGTCGAGTCGTCATTGAACCATTCCTCGATGTTTTTTTCCCAATCGATATTTTTGAAAAAGTTTTATATTTTCTTTTCTTTTTTTTTTTTTTTTTTTTTTTTTGCATGTAACTTTAGTTATTACATCGACTTCTTCAACATTAGATAAATCTCCGATTTCTCTATTATGAAGAATTTTTTCCATGCTTGGATTTGCGTGTGTTTGTTTTCTACACACATTGATTGTGAGTCATAGCCTTAAATGTGTATCCCCGGGCACCGCCAAGCACGCATAATTCGCAAACCGGATAACCCGCATACGGATAATTGAGACTATACTGTAGTGTTTTGAGCGAATACATGTTCAAAAACAAAGGTTTGTTTTTACATGCGTATAACAGTTTCTTTTACTCTTCTTATAATATATAAATATTTAAAGGCTCTCAAATGATGAAAAACTGGAATTTTTTAATTATAATAACTTTTATTTTTTCATATACCAGCGCATGCTTTTATTTTTTATATGTAATGCTTCAGTGCAGTTCACAAAGACCAGTTACCTTATGTAAGGAACGGAGGTAATTGCCAATCATCCCTTTATAATGTATTTCTTCCGCCTTCTTAGCGAGTCTTTGTGGTGTAGTGGTCTGCACGCTCAGCGCATAATTGAGAGGTCTGCCGTTCGATTCCCGGCGAAGGCTTTGCTAATTTCTCATCTTTATTGCTTCCAAAAAATACCTAATGTCTCTGCAGTGGTACCCGAATTAAAAAAAGGGAGGGCGGATGATGAGTCTCCTCACCCAGGATTTGGAAACTGAGTCCCCTAAAAATCCCAGTTGCTCTTTAAAAGAGGGAGTATATAAGGTATTGCTCCCGCCTTCTTAGCGAGCCTTCGTGGTGTAGCGGTCTGCACGCTCATTGAGAGGTCCGGGTTCGATTCCCGGCGAAAGGGTTGCTAATTTTTCATCTCTCACCTACTACTGCTTTAACCCTTTTTCTCTAAAAACGATTCTGTGTAGCTAAGTCTTTTTCTCTTTAAAGGGGAATAGGTAAGCTAAAAAAATATGTGTAAGATAAAAAAATAAAGCTCAAAATTATTAACTTTAATTTATCTTTTTATTTTGCTGGTTTTAATTTGGCCACACCCCTTGTCTGGAATATAAAGTGCGTCCTATGAAAATTAATCTGTTTCGTCTTTATGTAATCATGCATCAGTGTGACACCTCTTGTCCAGTCGGAGTAAAGGAATTTTTTTGCTAAGAATACAACTGATATTATTTTCACTCCATTTTTCTCTCTTCTGCTTACTACTGGCAACTTGCGTGTTCTCGTTATGCTGCTTTGTCCATTGTTCTAAAGATATACTCCTTTGTATGAAAGTGTGGAGGGTGCGACAAGAACCCAAAATGATGTATGAACACGTTCGTGCATACTAGAAATGTCTGCGAATAAACTAATATATTGTGTTGTGGGTCGAAATGGCGCATTGAGGTGATACAGGGTACTGTTGAGTGATAGATAAAATCATTTTGTTGGCGTAATTTTCCATACGCGTCCGGAGATTTCGACCATCATGCAACGCTACATGGATCTTGCCAATATGCATTTTATCAGTGAGGCTACGGGCGGAAACGGAGGAAAGACACTCAAAGGAGGTACACGGAAATCGTCCTTTGTACTTCTTTGAAGAGCTGTTCCGACTTTAGCCGCAGTCCCATAGGTAAAATGTGTGTCGACGAACTCCGTTTCTTGATGGAGGGTATTGAAAAATGTATAAAATTAAATTGTACAAGGTTCCTAAGTATGTACAATTTCGGCTCTTTTTATTATAAAATTAGGTTATTTTATTAAACATTAATTTGCAATAAATTGAGTAAAATGAACAATTTTGAATTTAAGAATCATCTCATCATATTCATTTAAGAATTAAACATTTTACTTTATACATTAAAATTTTGATGACATTTTGAAATTACGTTTTTTAAGGGATCTTCGGTATTTGCCCTTTTTAGAACTACCAATTCCTTTATAAGTGTATATACGGACTCCAGTGTAGTATAAGTGTATATACGGACTTTATCGCCATTCTCTTTTTTTAGTTGTTTCTATATTTGATATGTATTAAGAAGAAATGATGTTTTCTTTGCAAACTATAAATTAGTTTCTTGAATATAAATAGCTTAATTTGCCATGCTCAGAGCTTAAAGTATAAGGACTTTTAAATATGATGACTTAATCAATAGTAAATATGTATCTTCCACCTCTGTATCCTCGTCTACACCTACAGCATGAAATTTTAGTGGTATACTATTTATCAGTTTGCACGATCTGACTTATCTGATATGACTTGGTTTTATGTGTGCAAGGAGAGAGATCGGATTCAGCCTTAAAAGTAAAATTACTAGTACTTTAGAAGTTCCCTATTAAATACCCTCATATCCTCACCTTTCTATATTTAAGGAATCTCTTATTTTTAATGGGATGCATGCTTTGCTTGACATTATACTAAAAAATTAGATAACGGAACAAAAATGCACTTAGAAAATAATAAATTTATTTCATTATTTTCTAGAAATAGTTCCACTAATAATTTTTTTCTTCCTGCTGACAACAAAATTCGTAAATTTCTTTGAAGGCGTTTTCTTTGAAGGCGAATACTTTTTGTTTTTGACACAGACAAGGCCAAATGCTAGCAGTCATAATCACATGAATAGTCATGCGATACAACATATTTCTGTGGAACGCTCACAACCTTGATAGTTTGCACAGGGTATGTGACAATTTTTACTGGGCGAACATATTCGTATTTTGGGTATTCTTTTTTTTGGTAGATAACTCCAGCTACAGCCACTCCGATAACAAGAAGAAAAACCTAGAACAAAAATACTAAAATTAAAGTTGTTAAAAAAGTATAGGAACAAAATATTTTTTGGAAAATTATTTTGAAAAAGCAACTTCCTCAAAATTATATGTACTAGCTGAATCTTCGTGAAAACTACTGTTAAAATTTTTGTATTTATTTCTATTAGGAAATGCAATTCGTTCCGTTTAATTTTACAAGTAATCTTCATGGACACGAGTGTATTTCTATATAAAATTTGATGGACATTAGGTGGACAAATTTGGTGAGACAAAAATTCTTCCTCATACTGTCTTTTATTTTTCTGATGTTTTCACAGGGTTCGTTTTAAGAACATGAAACACAAGGTATGAAAGGGGAAAAATTGTGATGAAAAAAAAATTTATTTAATTTGTTTAACTATTTATCTATTAATTTCATTTTACAGCTTTACTTTAGCTGAACGAATTTTAACAATTTATTGCACCTCTACTACTCATACAACTTTGGATTTTGCAATAGCTTGATATATCACTTCTTATATCTCATTTTAGATCGAATAAAAAGTTTTCTACTTTCTTTCATGTTTAAAAAGGAAATACTCGGTTGGTTTTCAGAAATTTAGAAGTCTCCAATAGGAGAAAATTACTGAAGGAATTCTCAGTGTCACTTTTCAGTACTGATGCAACTTATTAGAGTGGGAACTTAGAGTAGCCTCTAGACAGTGAAAAGGGTTAAAATTCGTTTTTGAAATATTTCAATATTTTTAAATAATGTAAATTTTAATTTTGAATAATAATAAGTTAAATGACTTATATCTTGTCAAAGGGCAACAGTGCTGAGCACTTGCAATCTGCAGGTCTGCATAAAAATTATTTGCAAAGTGGCGTGCATGGTTACCGATAAGTGATGATATGCCTGTGAAATAAATGAGCCTTAAATATACATCGTAGACACAAAACTCCTTACCCAGCCTTATTTTTGCAAAAATCGGTCGTAGACATGCATTTCCAATTGCAAAAATGTTTTAAAATAATGCAAATATTCCCATTTTTAATTTTTAAATTTAAAGAAATCAGTTTTGATTAAAATAAAAGAAATAACTTTTTACTCGTTCATCCCGTCCTTGTATTTATGTTTAAGAAAATTTTATTCGCTTTGTGAAAAATAAAACACAAAAAGTGTGATCCGTAGAACAAGAATTGCCCAAGATATTTGATATTAAATCGGAGACATAAACAGGGTCGTACATAAATTGTTTGCATACATGCATAACTAAAAATAAAACATCAGTTTCAAATAACTGTTTCGGATATTAAGAGATTAAATGATGAGTATTTCAGAGAAAAATATGGATCAGTATAAGGCTTTTCAAAATGGAGATCTGATTCATAGAATCTTATAGAATTTGTGGCCTAGAAATCATAGGCAGGCTTCACTATTGGTATTTGACCAACTCGTATTATTATTTGCATTAATTAAAAGGGAGAAGATTTTCACATTAAAGAATTTGGTACAATTGCCAGATTATGATTTTAAAGTGACAGAATTTCACGAGAATATTAATAACATGGTTGTAGACTTCGAAAACATATAAGTTGCTTTTGTGAAAATTCTTTCCGCATACCAGATGTAACAAAACTGTAAATTAAAAAACGCTAGTAAATCTCAAAAGAATATAATTTAATCAACCTCGAATTATTCTCATTTATTTATTAATCTTCTCGGTTAATGCAAATTCAAAATAGCTGAAAGGAAACTGAATGTGATGTGAAAAATCAAAAATTTTGAAATTAAATTAAATATCTCGGTTAGTTTTTGTCGTAGGAAGTGAAACTTTTTTTAACGCGTATAACAGTTTCCTGACCTATGATACTTTCCTAAGTATGAAGATTTCATAATTCTAATAAAAGCTAAATTCTTTAAATTAAAAAATAGGAAAACCTAAATAATATAAAAGCAAAAATCTTTGAGTCATTTAAAACACTTTTGTAACTGGAAGTATATGTTTACGACCAGCGATTGTGAATATAAAAGTTAAGCATTTACGCAAACACGGTATATATAGCGCATTATCCTAGTTAATTTTTCTATGTAAATTAAGTAAAATAAAAGGGAAAATTAAAAATGTTGGTAAATTAAACAAGTTTAAATTTACGTTGTTCCGGAAAAAAAAATTCCATTTACTTAGCACATGAATAAAAGCACAGTATTTTAATTCTAACTACCAGGAAAAGAAAATTAGTGGCTTAAGTTTCGTTGCTGTAAATGAAATATTTTAACTAAATGAATGTTTTGCAAAAATGCCAAAAGAGAAGTTTATTTTTCTTATATGAACTGACAGTATTTAATAATGATGCAGAAAAAATATTTACAATGTAAATAATATTCCTTTGTATGTTTCTTCATCTAATGTAAACAATTTTTCTCCCTTAATATTATAATAACTTCAGAAATACTTTGTATGTATAAATAAAATGCCCTAGAATTTTTTCCAAAATTAAATTTCTTTTTAAGTGTTCATATAGTATTTGAAGCATGGGTACAAAATAATGAAAATGCATTCAGACTGTTGTTTAGTAAAATTTAACTCGTTCATAATTAATCTTAAATAAATATTTCATTTAAATACATTATATGAAATCATATAAATATTATAATTCATTCAAATCATATTTATAAATATATATTTCATTTAACGTAAAGTGATTTTATTTAACCATTAAAATCGTGTTTGTTCAATCAACTTTTTAATTATATTTAAATTTTCCGTTATATGTAAAGAGTATATGTATTAAAAATATTGCTGAGTTAAATGCTGAAAACTTATAATGCTTACCATGAATTTGAGCATGTTGTCTAATATAGTGAACGTTCAAATCTGAGACTGTTGAGAGGGAAATTCCGGCGTCTCTGCTGAGAATGAACAAAGAAGTCGTAAAAACCCTTTTATAATGGGCACCAACTTGCCAGAAAAATCTCGAAACCTAAAACAAACCCACTTAACGTTTTTATCTATCCTTTGAACCGATAGTTGGAATATTCGGAAAATTTGATCTATTTTCCGTTTGTCATTTTCAGAGATGTAGATAAAATATCGCAGCTCTGTATAATGATCTATTTATGTTATTAATTAGTGCTATTACGAAATGTATATTACATTATGTTATTTTTGAATATCATGAAATATTATCAGTTACCACAAATAATCGTCGGAGCTATATCTCGATATCCTGCTTAAATTATGCACCGGCATGTAAATGTTTTAGAATAAATTCTTAAAAATAATCTTCATATCTTTATATCAGCAAACAATAATGTAAATATGTTTGTACTTGTAGCGAGGAATCAAAGCGGGTGAAATATTCACTACTAGATCGCAGATTTTGTAGAACATTGAGAGGAAGAAATAAAATAAAATAACGGTAAAATCTGATATATAAATGCAAAAACTTGAACAAAATTTTTCTCTCTGCATTGCTGTGATCATTTTGATCTCTGTATTATATGAATAAATGTAACGAAAAGATGAATGTCACAGAAATTTAATTTTAAAGAAAATAGCAGTAAACAATAACAGGTGGGCCGTGACCGAGCAGTGAGTTGTAAAATTATTTTTGTTGAGCAGACAAAAAAATTTAACCTTTTTGTTTGCGTTTACGTTTATATATTTAAGTATTTATATATATTTATACTTATTTAAATTTGTTAGATAACTGCTGATAAATATTCATAATTATTTATTAATTATAAATTATAACATTTTTCTATTTCTGGATTCCGTCTTTTTATTCCTTTCTTCTACAAGCTAAACCACAAAAAACATTGAATAAGGGAGGGGAGATGAAATGTTCTATTATTAACATTAAAAATGCCTTTTTACGCCTAAAATTAAAATGTAACCTGATAGCTAAGAGAAAATTCAGGTAAAATATTTAAACCATAACATAAAATGTTTACAAATTGAGCATTAGATAAAGTATTAAATGTTTGGTATAAAGCATGGTATTAAATTTACAGTTAAAATAAATTACCAATTTTTCGCTTTCTTTGAGGTTTACATTTTAGTACAGAGATTTCACGGAAACAAAATAAGGAAAAGAAACTGCTTAATTTGGTGCCCTATCTGCATTGTTTGGGCTTAAATATACAGGGAAAATATTTAATTTCAAAATAATTCTCTCAGTTTTTTGTTTTAAAGCGTTTATTTACAGTTTTGAACGTTACTTTTGGAAAACATTTAAATTTTATTCATTCCATATGACATACCAGAGGCCGAACGGTAAAAGTCGCTGAACGCTGGTAGTTCGGTCCGGAGTTCAAATCCCGGTGAGCGTACAGGCTGGAGTTTTCGTGGTTTTCATTATGTGTAACGTATATATGGCCCAGTTTCTCTTAAAGTCCTCCACGAAGGTATCTCTTCCCTTAGGCAAATAGCCCTCGAGTGTTTTGTCATAACTAAAACCATACAACCCAATCATTATATATGTATGTCGCGCTGACATTGCATGTGAGCGATCTCATTGTTTCTTATGTATGTATATGTGATGCTATCATTTTTTATAACCAAGTAAACGCATGACAAAAAGCCAATTCATGCAGAAGTAGATACATGCTGGCGAAGTGAAGGTGCATAACATATAATAGCAATCATATTGGTCGATTTAACGCTTTTTCTTTATTCCTGAGAAGCACATTTTTAACACGAATACAAAGCGTAATGACGTAATCTGCGTGACCACCTTGATCACATTCGTGCCTTTTGTCTTTAGGTTTGGTTTGGTTTATTCAATTATGGCAAAGCACACTAGGGATATCTGCCTAAGGGAAGGGATGCGTTCGTGGAGGACGTTCTAAGGGAAACTGGCTCGCATACACGTTACACATGGGGAAAACCACGAAAACGCCTATGCAGCCAGCCCGTGCGCGGGATTCCAACCTCGGACCGAACTACCAAAGTTCAGCGACTTTACCGCTCGGGGGCCTCCTTTTGTCTTTAGAACAACTGATTTCGATTCAGGCAAGAGCAATAGGAAGCAGCACGTTGAAAGAAGAGTAGCGAGAGAGAAAGAATGCAATGTGTCTGACATGAAAATACAATTTAGAATAAATCAACTTTGTTTCATGTTTACTCTTAGTGGTGGCTAAAATTTATGGCACCAAAATTTAAAATTATTATTGTCTGAAGCGTATATAAGAATCTGCGTCATTAGCTTTAGCCCACCAGCAGCCGAGCGTTAAAGACGCTGAACACTGGTAGTTCGATCCGAGGTTCGAATTCCGTGAACGGGCTGGCTGCATGGGCGTTTTCGTTGTTTTTCCCCATGTGTAACGTGTATACGAGCCAGTTTCCCTTAGAAAGTCCTCCACGAATTCATCCCTCCCTTAAGGCAGATAGCCCTCGTGTGCTTTGCCATAATTGAATAACCCATAACCCATTAGTTTTATGCATAATAATCATGTGAGGAGAATTAGTTTTGAAATAACGTTAATTTATGAAACTAAAGTTTAAAATTATTGACTGAAGCTTATAAACCTAAGAACCTGCGTCATTAGCTTTATGTATAATAATCATGCGAGGAGAATTAATTTTGGAATAACGTAATTTAAAGACATTTGTTATTATAAGCAATAAATATCGTTAGGATGGAAAGGGGAGATAACGGAATTAAATTGGAGAGTTAAAATACTATTCCAAATTAAAATTAGAATTTGATATGCACATATATATATGTAAACGCTCTTGTACACACACACACACACACACACACCTGTAAGAAAAAAAAGAAAATTTCACTTACAGTATCAGCATACGGCCTGATTTGCTCATAATCCATCATTTCTTTTACGCAGAAATATCAAATGCTGTATCATAATATTACTCAAATATTATGATTAGCAAATAGCAGAAAACAGTGATTAGCTACTAGCAAATGGCAGAAAACAATGATTAGCTACTAGCACGTAGCAAAAACATCAAATGTTGTATCGCAATATTACTTTAAATTATTATTATTATTATTATTACTTTTAAGAACTTACATTATGATTTATTTATTACGTTTAAAAATTTACTACATTTACTTTTAATTAACACACACATATTAAAAGTGTTAACTTTTAAATATTATTTATTTATTTAAAAACTTAATTATTATTATTTTTAAATTATACATTTAAAAATTAAGCGCGTCTTTCGTCTTTTAAAATTAAGCTTTATGTAGTAGTGAGTTCTTATTATTTTATATTTAACTAACAGAAAACTTTTTTAGTTTCTAAGCCCTGCAAGAATGAATAATAAAATTTTTGCGAGTGGCTTCTGAGATCTATCAGAACGATTTTAAGAGCATTCAGAATTGAATATATGCAAATTATTAATCAAATTTGTGAATCTATTGGTAGTGCCTCAGTGTCGAATAGTTTCGTATTGCGGTGATCTTGCTACAGTATTCATACCTGAAAATTTCCGAAGGAGACGAAACAAGAAATATACGCTGAATTACACAAATTATTAATCTTTATGTCGTTACGTATTTGCAGTAATCAGAATAGACACAAGAAAATGGAAAAATAGCATCACGTAAAAATATAAGCACCAAACATCATTACTATTTCATTAAAAGCTGAGGATTTCTTCAGTTGGTCAGCTTGTAAGGTTTATTCTAAGTTTTTAACAGTTATCTTTAGTTAAAGATACTTTCCTGTCTCTCCTAATTTCAGCTTACAATTTCCTACCAGAATGTGATTTAGAAATCGCGGTTAATGCAAATGAGTGGTATTCGAAGTTCTATTTACTTAGTGAGACAGCCAGAGTTTCTGACTAGCGCGCGTTCGCCTTTTGGCTAAGTCTCTCGCTAAGCTATTACTACGCTTGGCCGTATTTTAGGTCTTTGATAGCTTCGCCAGCTTATTTGATATTTAAGCGCCAATTACTTGGAAATTTTGATAGGTTCGGCTATATCTTTTAGTTAAGCATTAGTTAGGTTTTATTTCTTATTATTTTGAGTTCAAGCCCAAGTGGAGGCTTTGATGTATGCTCTGAGAAAGGAGCCGACTGTCCAATTCTTATTTGGAATAATAAAAGGTAATTAACCCATCTTGAGTTTTACGTCTCTGTTACCGAACTCAAGCGATTATTCGCTTAACTGTTCACGAGGTTCGTACACATTTAGCTGTTAGATAAAAGAGTGGAACCACACAAGCTGAATATATGTATTTTCACAGCTGAACAATAGTTTGCTTAGTGAAAAAAATCACGAACAGGGTAGGATCAAAAGACAGAACGAAAATACTTCCTTACGGAAGTTAAATTTTATTTAGATAGAGACAGATTTTAAAGTGCCTATGCTCATGCGGGATTGTTTATTTTCACCACTGCAAACGAAAGGCCTAGATATATCTACGAGAGCGAAAATTATGTAGTAAGAAACTTTTCCCAGAAACATGTTCCTCTCGGAGTATAAAGGCAGAGAAGAAGAACCTCCGTTGATCAACTGAAGTTTCGAGCTCAATTTTTACCCCAATAAAAATCATAATAAATAAAATGTTCCGTTTACATAGAAGAAACAAATCGCTGAACGCAAGATTTTCCTCAAAATTGCGTTTGAAAATCTGCTGGGTTTAAACCTGAAATTTCAAAGTTCCTCAAAATGTCATGAATAAATGATATTTTCTTGATTATAATTAAAAAAACGACTCTCTTAATTTGATTCCTTTTCTTCCAATGAACATCCAACCTGAAATCGGATGCACTGAAAGCTGGCAGAAATTTTCATATGTTTATGAATACCAAACTACCTTTTCTACTCCGAATTTAGTGTCCATTTACGCTAAGAGAACTAGATAAAATGCTTTTCTCGGAAAAACGCAATTTTTTTTTATTGGCTAACTGACGGGTATTTTGCTAACGAAGCATTTGTTGCAAATTTCTGAACTTATCAGCAATTTGCTGTCTCCGAACTGAAAGAGTTTTCGATGGTATATCATAGTTTCTCAAAATGAATTTTTATTGCATTCTGCATCCGTAGGTTTGATAAGGCCGTAATAATGCACAAGGGTGTGTGTGTGTGTGTGTGATTATGGCAAAGCCTCGAGGGCTATCTGCCTAAAGGGAGGGATGCCTTCGTGGAGGACTTTCTAAGGGAAACTGGCTCGTATACACGTTACACATGGGGAAAACCACGAAAACGCCCATGCAGCCAGCCCGTTCGCGGGATTCGAACCTCGGACCGAACTACCAGTGTTCAGCGACTTTACCGCTCTGCCACTGGTGAGCCCCAATAATGCAGAAGGAATTTATTTGTTGCTTTTCAGTTTTTATAGATTACTGGAATCTAGGCTGAAAGCATGTTTGTCCAAAAAAAAAAAAAAAAAGTCTCTCTGAACTTTAAGAATCAGAACTTTTTTTTTTTTTTAATGAACAAAGTAACGTACTTATTTTGAACCCTTAAAGTGAGGCGAAATCAAGTTATCTTATAGTGGGATTTATTTCTGACAGCTCAGGGGTTGTATCATGGTACAGAAGGAAGAATGTTTCAAGATAATCAGATTCTATATTATAGGAGTAAATATTAACTAATAATACCGGAATTGTTATGATAATACCGGAATTGTTATTATGGTTTCATCAGACTGGTTTTTGTCGCCTTTTAACTGTTAGCTTTTGCCATTGTTTAGACTAAATTTTTTCTTTTATTCTATATTTATGAATGTAAACAAAAAGCTAGTAGATAAGAAAATAGAAGATAAAAGGAAAAGAAGGGAAGTAGAAAAATCTTGAAAAGAAAATTACTTTAATTTGCATGACGTTGATCGAAAAATAATCAAAACGTTCTTTTTTCGTAAGTCTCATGTCAGCTGACTTGCATATTTTGTTGGCCACGAAAAAGAGCCGACAGTCGAAAAATTTCTTTTCAGCACTCTCACAATCCATTACACTTATTTCACTCTGCTTGTCAAAATTAAGGGGTAATATTAAATAATATTCTTCTTCACTAAAGTTTTTAACCCTTGAACAATAGCGTAATTCTTTATGTCAATTTTAACTGATAACGTATCGCACAATGTACGTATATTGGAATTAGAATGTTTATTGTTGTTTAAAGTTAATGGGGTTTCTAAGTGTGATCAGTAACCTTTAATTATAACTCAATGGCATCATTAAGTGAAGAGCAAGAGTATCAGTTAATTTATGGACTCAAGAGGAAGGGAAATACAAATGGAGATAGACCAACAGCTGAAAATTCCACAAAGTATAATACAAAGAACTTGGAACGCTTTACAAGCAGGGAATTAGCAAGTAGACAGCCTGATTAAAGGCAGACTAGAGCAACACATGCATCCGAAGGCAATTTCTGTCAATGTCATCTGACAGTGTTTCTGTCAATGTTTTAACCGTACTCAATTTTATTATTCAATAGCTTTCAATTTTTAATGAAGATAATTTGAGTTTTACGTTTTTTTTGACCTTGCCGCGAACCGAGAATTGAATTAGTTGAATGATCTTTAATGAAATTAGAAGAAATAAGTGTTTCGTATGAGTAGCAACTATTGTCGCCAGCCTATCTCGAGCAGAGGAGAATGTTTATGAGTAGCGCATGCGCATTGGGTAAGCGGCACTGAATCGTCTGCGAAAAACTGTTTCTTTTGTATTTGTTTAATTTCTTTTAAAATCGTTTTAGATTTACAGGACGTGGCAAATAAAAGTGGCCAGGAGAACACTGTTTTCCGAGACACTTTTATTTGCCCCACCCTATATTATATTACTTGAATAGAACATGTGGAAACAATTAGATAATTATTCAGATGATGTAATTTTTGTGTATTCTGAGTTACAAAATGAATAAGATGTAATGCTGTTAAGTGAAACAAGCGCCAGAGTGTCGCTATGGTAAATAAATATAGTGAATTTTAAACAGTGAATTTATTCTATCGTGGTTTATGAGCTTTCAACGAAGTAGTTTTAATTCAATTCAATAAGTTTCAATGAAACGCAGGAAAAATGCGTATAATTTAATATTTCGTACAAGGAAGTCATGTGGTGTACAGATCAGATTTTTTTTCTTTGTAAAGCTTAAGAATGAGTGAGATATGAGAGCTCGGGCTGTGGTAAAGTTGTAAGCCAAGATACGCAAATTGTTTTAAAATAACATGCCAACAGTTTGCATTTTCATTTTTTGCTGTACCGATTACTCTGATTATTGTAAAATTGACATCACCAGGTTAGTAACCTGCAGAATGTTTTGCCTTTTGTTTACTACTTTAATTATTAGAATGCGTAAAGTTTTCAATTGCTGCCGACTTATTGTATGCATGATGTAATTTAAAAATACAAATTGTTATTTTTTAAAAAAGCATTATAAAACAATTTTTTAAAGAAATTTCATCTTTCAAACGATAATTAGATTTTAAAAAACTATTGTTTCTTAAAAGAGTAGCTCTATATAATTGCCAAATTCCTGCATGTGTCTCCCCACTCGCACTTTAATCATACCCGCTACACTATAAAAATGTCAGATGTAACTCCTTTATTTTTTTGGTGCGTGCGTACGTGTGTGTTTTTTCAGTTAATTGTTATTAAAGTAATTAATGGGTTTTCATTTTGGAAAATTTCATATCTTCATTTCTTTATTTTGAAACATAAGTTTTTCAATTACAGTTTTTTTTCTTCCTCCCGAGAAGAAACCTCTTTTAATACGTTTCCTTTTTTTTTTCACATACAAGACACCTACTAGCAGTCATAATCACACGAATATCCGTGTGATACAACATATTTCTGTGGAACGCTCACAACTTTGATAGTTTGCACAGGATATGTCACGACTTTTACTGGTTGAACATACTCGTATTTTGGGTATTCTTTTTCTTGGTATATAACTCCAGCTACAGCCACGCCGATAACAAGAAGAAACACCTAGAATAAAAACACTTGAGTTAAAAATGTTGTTTTGGAAAATATAAAAACGACATTTTTCTTTTAGAAAATTATATATTATGCATATTTCTTAGAAGCAATATTTCTTAGAAGTTGAGTACATTTGGAAACAAAACGTCACATTGATATTCAAATCATGATATCAATAATTAAGTGAAATAAATGGTACAATTCATGAATGATGTTTTTATTAGTACTTCTTTAGCGTTTTGTTTTCTAAAATGTTTGCGAACTTACATAAAAACTATAAATATGAAATCCTTAAGACAAAAAAAAAAAAAAATGTTCAAGCTATATTCAATATTTTATTATTAATTTATATATATATATATATATTACATCTCGTGAAAAATAAAATATTTACACTTCCATAAAGTATTTTCTTAGCATATTACATTTGTATATCTGAAATATGTCTCGCTTCATCTGGATTATGACATTATTACTAGCTCAAATTTATAATTGTTTAATACTGGAAGAAAATTCTTTAGATCAGCCACAATTACACTTTCAAATAGCACTATATTTTTAAAAGTTTACTAACATTAAAAATTCAATTTGTTTTTTTGCGATCTCGCAAAATTTATGTATTTTTGAGTAAAACTAGATAAACCTAAATGAATATTTCAATGCAAATTATTCTGCCTCTTTTGTTCTTTTTTATCTGTCTTATATTTTATGATGTTTTCATAAAAGCTTTTTCTAAAAATGTCGAATACAAACAGAAAGAAAGATTTTTTATTCGATTTGTTTGACAATTTGTATCAATTTCAAATTAGTTTTCTTTCAGTCAAATAGGTGAAAGAAATTTAACAATTTTCTAAGCCTCTATAAATGGAAGTACAATATTAGAAATTGAAGTGCCTTCTCTAATACTTTTTATAAGTCGTTTTAAATCAGATATTAAAGTTTGTTATTTTTTTATTTCTTTAAAAAATATATATTTGATTGGGCGTTGGATTAAAAAATCTGCAGAAAGGAAAAATCGCTTAAATTGTTCTTAATGTCACCTTTCAATGTTTTCATAAGTGGCAACTGAGACTAGCTTATCGAATGAAAAGAATCAAAACTCATTTTTGAATCATAAATAAATAAATATTGCATTTATTTTTTAAACAATGTAATATTTTTATTAGAGAGGTAAGTAAAAAATCTAATGCCTTGACGAATAGCAATAACTCTGAAAACCTGAAATTTACCAGTTTGAGGATGTAATTATTTGGCTTGTTATATGTGATCGTATGCTATTCATATGTAACGATATATTAGTGAATTAAATAAAATCAGAAAGATACCGTGCATGTTTAACTAAATTAATTTAATAGATATGGGTTAGAATGTTTTATCTTTCTATATAAACTAAATCAATGGAAAAAGTTAAGAAAATAATTTATCGCAAGTTTAGATTTCCATGGCTTCTAAATAAAATGAAAACTAAGAATTCCAGGTAATTCCACTCTAGATAATTAATAATACTCTAAATATTTTAGTGCACTTTTTATACTTTTATTCTAATAAAACAGCAACATAAGAAAGTGAGGCAGTGAAAATGAGTTGCTATAAATAAGGACACAATGAAAATTTGAATTTTATGCGAATGCCGAAAGAGAAATTCCTTTTTTATGTTAAATATTAATTTAATATTAACAGAAAATATGTTTCAGAAATATGTTTCAGAAATAAATAATGTTTCATTGCAATTTCTTTATAATCACTTTGAAAGTCTAAATTAAAAATACCGGAAATATTTTCCCTAAGTTTCATTTTGTAAAGAAATTTAATTTTAAGGGGGAAAATAAAATTATTTTTATGCCATGATATAAACGATGAAAATATAACCAAACTGAAATTTTGTATACTTAATTCATCTGTAATTAAAAGCAAACATAATATAAAGCTTTTTGCATTATTAAACACATCGTTATAAGTTTCGTTAGTAATTAAAATCACGTATTAGTGAAACAAGTTCTTAAATTATATAAAAAATAAGTAAAGCTATTACATGCAGACATACTGAAAACCTAAAATACGTACCATATATTTCAGCATGTTGTTTAATAATGAGGGTCGAAAATAGCAACTGTTGTGAGGGGTAGTTCAATGTTTTTGCTGCGAATGAACACAGAAGTCGACGAAACCCTTTTATATCGGGCTGCGAGTGAAATCTGCAGACCTATAAACTTACCATTCAAAGCTTTATCTATCCTTTGAACCGAAAATGTATTTTCGGTACATCTTGATCCACTGCCTTCTTGTCATTCTCAGCGCCATAGATATCAAATCTTGGCTATGTACATGATTTCTTCATCTCCTTAGTTAACCTTATTATGAAGTGTTAATATGTTATGTTATTTTCAATACCTGAAATGCACAAATTGCCTTACATAATCATGACAGATCTATATCGCTGACCTACTTCGATTATGCATATATATATATGTAAGCATTAGAAAATCTTTAACTAATCTTGGTATCTTTATCAGAAATCAGTAAGCGAATGTATTTGTTACAATGGATGAAAACAAGAAAACTTTAATTCAGTTTAAACAATATGCAGGATTGTTGATTTTGTGGAACGTTACCGAAGAGAAAAAAAAAATTACCTTAAAATGGGATATAAAGTTTTACTATAATTTCTGTATGTGCATTGCTACATTCATTTAACTTATGTATTAATAACATTTAACTTATTAATTAAATATTTTAGCACAGTTTCAGAACTTTTCCGAAAATAAAATAGGAAAAAGAAACTGTATTATATAGTTTAACGTACATAGAAAATCATTTTATTTCTGAATACTTCACTCCATATTTTATTTTTGAAGGCTTGTTTATGATGCTTTGAGTTTTGTCAGCACTTGAGAAACTACTGTCAATCCTATCCCTTTTCGGTGTTATCATTTTTTAAATAAAAAGTCGATCATACATGTATACACTTAAAATGCTATAATGATACGTATAACGCATTTAATGCTTATAGCTTATAACTTAACTTTTGTAACACTTACACTAAAAAATATCGTGTTGTCGAATTTTTGGAAAAGATAATATGTATAACGGTTATAACGTATCGTCATTTTCTGGTCGAATGCGGTGTATCACTTTTGAAATAACGCTTATAAAGCATACAATGCTTATAACTTATTCTTAGTTTTGGTGTGTATAACTTTTCAAAAAACGAGTATCGATCGCTTATAAGGACCAGAACTACCATGTTGTTGAACGTTTGCTTTTAAAACGATACCATATATAGTTTACAACGCTTATATGTAATAAATATATAAAAAGACAGAAAAAGAGAGAGGGTGGAAGAGATAATTACCTCAGAGGGTTTGAAAACCCTCTAAGAGGATTTAGAAATCTAAACTAGTAGAAATATTGAAGATTATATCATAACATTATTTTGACAAAAGGGCTAAGAATTTAAAAATAATTAGCGATGTTTCTGCTGCTTTCTTTAGTTAGCGAAACCTTTTTATTTTGATTTAATTAACTGAAAGTATTTTACTTTTATAGTACTTAAAATCTGCGAGAGGAAAATTTTAATTACTGCAAATGGTTTCTGAGTAGTATAACTTTAATTAAAACTGGGAGAAATGTCTTTGCATAGAGTTGTTTCCCCGGTATGTTAATCTTATCGCAGTATTAATCTTTGAAAATTTACAAAGAAGACGAAAAACAATAATTTATATTAACTAAAAGCATAAAAACCTTAACCGGAACATAAGTACAATATAATGTAATCACTTTTAAAGTAAAAAAAAAAAATGCACAATTTAGCAACATTTAAGATTAAAAACTCTGAGCTCACCTAGCCGGTTTTCAAAGTGGGTATATTTTTGGCGCGACCGATTGCAATCAAAAAGGGAAGCACATAACTACATATTATAGTAGTCCCATATGCAAAATTCCAAAGCTCTGGAGCAACTCGTTTTTGGGTTATGCGAGATACATACATACGTATGTACGTATCTACGTACAAATGTCACATAAAACATTTCTTCTGAATCCATTTTAAATCCATTTTAGCAATCGTTTTGGGAAAAAAGTCTTTTATTCCGTCCGTACGTACAGGTGTCACGCAGAAACATCGTTTAACTGGATTCAAGAGCGGTGGTCAAAATGGATATTTTCATTGAAATATGATACCCGAAAATTTTCGCGATTATTACATGTTATAGCAGTCCCATATACAAAATTTCAACGTTCTGAAGCAAATCGTTTTCGAGTTATGCGAAATACATACATACGTATGTACGTACGTAGGTAAAGATGTCACCCAAAACATTTCTTCTGAATCCATTTTACCAATCGTTTTGGGAAAAAAGTCTTTTATTCCGCCCGTACGTACAGGTGTCACGCAGAAACATCTTTTAACTGAATTCGAGAGCGGTCAAAATGGATATTTTCATTGAAATATGATACTTCAAATTTTTCGCGATTACAATACTTCCTTTACTTCGTACAAGGAAGTAAAAAACTGATTATTTCTTCAGTTTGGAACTAAACGCATATAAATTTCAGCGCACTAAACGCATATAAATATATTTATATATATATATCCACTCTGTTACTCGGCTCAGTGATCTCAGTTTCTTTACTCTTATATGGCCCACCAGCGGCCGAGCGGTAAAGTCGCTGAACACTAGTAGTTCGGTCCGAGGTTCGAATCCCGCGAACGGGCTGGCTGCATGGGCGTTTTCGTGGTTTTCCCCATGTGTAACGTGTATACGAGCCAGTTTCCCTTAGAAAGTCCTCCACGAAGGCATCCCTCCTCTTAGGCAGATAGCCCCCGAGGCTTTGCCATAATCACTCACACATTACTCTTATATGTTTGTAAATTGTACATTTTTTGCTTTAAAAATCATTGAATTATGTTGTTCTTATCTTCCGGTTAAGGTTTTATGCCTTTTGTAAATCTGGAAGCAATATTTTTACAATTATCAGCAATTTAAAATCTGTTTAAGTGCGGTTAAGTTTTAAATAACATGGCGGACATATTTGTTTACATTTGAAACAGCAGAATAGTAGATTTGTTGCCAACCTAGAGAGACTAAGCTACGCAACAATAAAAATAACGCATTCATTTATTATTGCGAATTAAATCATGCTTAATTCTTTCTGGAATTTTTTCGATGAAATAAGTGTTTAAGATTTACTTCGTAATTTTTAATACAGATATTTTGAGTTTTATGTATTTTTGCTTGTCGCGAAATGTAAACTGAATTAATTGCATGAGAAATACTGAATCGTCTGTGAAAAACTGTTTCATTTTTGTTTTGTTTGCTTAATTTCTTTTATACATCGTTCTAGCTTTATTATTGTATTTGAACAGAACATGTGGCAACAATTAGATAATTCTTCGAATGATATAAATTTTGTGCATTCTGAGTTATAATATGAATGCACTCATAGGGAGAAATTCTAAACTTAGTCTCGCTATAAAAAGAGTTATTTATCTACAGGCTATCCCCCCGATTTTACTGTATGCTTCTCCAGCGTGGGCTGCAACTGCAAGAACTCATCGCGAAAAAATACGAAGAATTCCAAACAAGGCCATCCGGATAATTACAAATGCGCCTTGGTTCGTTCAAAACAGCATTCTTCACAATGATTTAAAAATTAAACCCACGAATTCTGAAATTCTAAGATTCTCATAACTTTTTTATGAAATGTGACAGTCATCCTAAGAATATCATCAAAAAACTAGGAAATTATGATTTCACAATTGCACAACGCACTATTCACCATAATAGTCGGTGGTAATGTATATATTTTCGTTTTCTTCTTATTTAGCCAAGATTTTACTTCATTTTCCTTACTTATAGATTTACTTATCAAATTACAGCGGCCGAGCGGTAAAGACGCTGAACACTGGTAGTTCGGTCTGATGTTCGAATCCCGCGAACGGGCTGGCTGCATGGGCGTTTTCGTGGTTTTCCCCATGTGTAACGTGTATACGAGCCAGTTTCCCTTAGAAAGTCCTCCACGAAAGGCATCCCTCCCTTTAGGCAGATAGCCCTCGTGTGCTTTGCCATAATTAAATACACCAACACCATACTTATCAAATTACAAAGCGCTATGGACTTTGTTCCTGCCAAAGCAGGTAGACTTTGTGTGTAAATAGTTTTCAACTCTTGTGAAACGTTTCAATGTACTGCAAATTGTGTTTTTCATCATTTTACTTGCCAATTATTGCTTATCAGAAGAATAATGTTTATGAAATTTTTAAAATGCCTTACAATACATCCTGCAAGAGATGGCGCAACCAGGAGCTTTAGTCAACTAAAATGCTTTTGATCCCTACTAATAGATGGCACCACACGAGCACCTCATTTGTTCAAAATTTACTTATTCTATGGACCGCGGAACAGGAGCCTCCGTCGCTAGTAATCTCTGAGTTCTAACACAGCATGTGTACAAGTACTTCCATATTATTGGATACAACTTACTCGATTCTTCAAGCATTTAAAAGTCAAGTATCATATATTGGTAAAGGCCGTTAATGGTCGATAATATGAATGAAATATTAAGTGAACCTAGTGCCAGAGTGTCGCTATGCCAAACAATATAGTGAATTTTAAAGAGTGCATTTATTCTATTGTGGTTTATGCGCTGTCGACGAAGTAGATTTAATTCAATCCAATACGTTTAAATGAAATGCAAGAAAAATGCGTATAATTTAATATTCCGTACAAGGAAGTCATGTGGTGTACACATCCGATTTTTTTTTAATACAATTTGATAAATGCTAAGATAATTTTATTCTATTTGCATAACGCGATATATATTTACAGAGATCTAGTCATACGTAACAAAAGCTAAAGCTAATTCTTTAATTCCAAACTGCCTTACCATGGGAATTTTTTATGAAGTTTCAGCTTTACCGGAAAGGGCTGATATTGGTGACAAAAACACCTGAAGCTCAAAACAAACAAAAACGTTTGTTTACTCTCTGTTCATTGGTCAGTTACAAGACTAAGGACATATAGTCTGGCCCAAAAATAACGTTCAGTATTAAAAGAACTGTTCATTTGCCAAAAAATTACAGTTTAGAAGCTTCAAAACAGATATAGAAAACGTTAATTCCACCTGTTCTGTAGCAATTCATATCAGAAGAAGAAATTTTTATTTTTTATTCTAAAATCATTTACTGATGAATATTTTGAGTATGGGGATCAAATAAAAAAGAAAGAAAAAAAAGAGGGACGGATCTGCATCAGGGCCGTATAGTGAATGAGGTAGTGACGTCATACACTGTTGAGCAAAAATGTCTCTCACAAGCAGTAAAGTGTGATTTGACACGTTCCCTGATGAAGACGGCCTGTAATTTTATAATGGCATCGCACAACTCTTTTGTCAAATATTCGAGTACCTGTAAGTGCATGCTCCTACAGATATTCAAACATTATTCTTAGCTCTGTGGTGCTGTTTGCTTCGAAAACCATATTTGAGAATTTGAATACTTTTTGTCATCTGAAGACCTGAGCTTAAGTGTATACTCCTAAACTGATTTTCAGAACTGTGACATTTCCAGGTTCAGAGTCTCGGGAAAAACTTTGCCACGTACGCTTCTCAAGTATTTTCTGCATTTCGCCCATGAGAAAGTAAAAATTTTGCAACCGGTTTTGCTAACGCAAAGACTGTTTACAAAAGTGAAAAATAAACAGAAGGCAAAGTATACACTTGATTCTATCTCCATATCTCGATCTTCACGTTTCTTCATATCCTTTCTGAGTAGTAAAACAAAAGTTTGTCATTCTTTCTACTAGGACAGGTTGTACAAATCATCCATTGCTTCCTGCGAGATTAAAATTAAAAGTATTTTATATTGCAGGAAATAATCTGCTTTGTTAAAAATAAAATAAGGCTTCAAATGTGTCATCGATTCTTAGAAAATTCTAACTGAAATTATTACTATAAAACTAAATTCCGTTAGCAAAATATTCAGCCTATAAGCAATTTCAACATACTTAATAGAGCCTTGGCTGAAGACAGCAAGTGAATAGCCATATCTATCAACTCCTTAATTCTCATTTAGGTATGCTGGTAATTTACAGGCGGAAACCAGAATAATTAATAAAAAAATATACTAAAGCTAAATGGAAGCTTATAATTTAATGTTAGTGTCCATTCTAATGCGAAAAATATTGATACCAAGTAATGTTATATCTTCTCTTAATTCATTTTCCTTAGGAGAATAATGATGTTTCATGAAAATCATGATCACTTAATATTATGCTTGATTTCTTGTAAGGATCTTAAGTTTTACTAACGTTTATTTTTATTTTAAAACTTTACTATCCTCTCTTATTTTCTACTTCCAGAATTAACGCGTTAAATTGTTTATGCAAATTGTAGTACTTGCTAACGCTTAGGTATTTAATTTGTGGCTTTTTGCGAAGAGCAGAGTTAGACGGGGAGAGAGTGAGCTTTCTTACGACTATATTTCACGCAAGTTTCAATCAGTTGCTGTCTGCCTTTAAGGCCAGAGGTTTTAGTCCCCTTGAAAGCTAAAGGCGTATTGTAGTTTTCCGCAGTTTGCGTACCACATACGTAGCAATTTAAAAGGCCAGTCTTAGCGTTAGCCATTTGTGTAAAGCACTCAACTCTTATTTTTAGTTAGTTAAGAGTTTTTATATTTTTAAATTCAGACCACTAGTGATTGTTTTTTGCATCCCGAAGTGCGAGAGCACCTGTAATATCGATGAAAATAAAGCGTAATTTAACCCTTCTCATCTTATCGTCTCTTCTACACTCCATAGGGCATAATTTGCAGTCAGACTCACTGTCTAAGCAGGACACGTCATGTTTCCCAAGCAGATTAAAAGAACTATAAGTCCTGATATTATATCCTCATATTTAATCACACAAAATTTATTACTGATACATTTAAAATCTGATAATGAATTGGAAGGAATTTTGTGATTAATGCCTCTTTTGTAAATGCGTACTTTATTTTTTACAAGTTTCAGTAATCACCACAAATATAATTGAAATCCTTAAAGCGTTTGAGCAAAACTACTTTGCCTCCATTCTCCATTAGATGAAATGATGGGCTGTATGCCTGAATGAGGGAAAAGATGAGAACAAATAATATTTCATCTCAAAATCGATAAAAAGGAAATAAGATATCGACTATGAATAAATAGAATTATATCTGAAAAATACGAAACCTGAAAAATGGCACTAATATGGTACTAATGGCTTAAAAATACAAACCAAAAATGGTATAGAGATTAATAATACAAAAGTCAAGAAACGCAGGTGGATGAAGATACTGAAAAGGAACATGTGAGGATGAGAGCGAAGAAAATGTGAGACTTAACTTTCTGAAATGATAAAGAGAGAATACGTAGGAGTTGTTGGATTGTCAAAGGAAAAATTATATTGTCTTAAATCCTTTAATAATAAAGCGAATTATGCTAAACGATATCAGGATTTCATTTACTAATACGTAAACCTAAACTCTTTTCATGCTATTTTTTTCAGAAATTTTTTTAAGGATTCTGTCATGCTATGAGTATTTTATGGTTGAACACCTAATCGTATGTTATTTAAGATCATCCGTTTTCAGATATCCAAGTTTTTTCTGAAGATCTTAGAATTATTTTAAAAAATATTTTGGATAAAGAATTATTCATGCCTTTTATGCTGCAGTACATGTCGTAGCGCATGTAATTTTAAGGACAACTTGTACATGCAGACTTATAATGTATATTTTGATAATAATTTATATCTGGTAATATATTTCAATTTATTCCAATTTATTACAAAATCAAAATTAATTAGTTAAGAATGCGTATGTTTAACTACAAGTGTAGATGTGTGAAGTATCTTTTGGATTTCAGAAGTATTTAAATATTATCTATAATGAGGAAAACGAGCAATAATTATCTTTCAGAAATTGGTTCAAATCTAAAATATAGTTTTTAAAATCTTATGGAGAGAAGCAGCTTCCAACATTGATCATAAACCACTTAGTATACAAAACATTCCTTTGCAAAAGCAGCTTAGTATCTTTAGTTGTTTTTGATTTAACAAGCTTTTTATTTTTAATATAATGTATATATACTTTGAATATTATATTAAAATTTTCGAAAGTTGTCACTAGAACAAAAAAGACACAAAAGATTACGTTTAAAGTAATTAGTTACCTTTTTGTTAATTCTTTTATGTTTTTTTACAGTGTAAATTAGGCAGGTTTTAAAATCACATGTGCCATTTAGAGTCTTGCATTGGTAAAACAGGTATGAGAATTTGCAAGCAATCAACAAAATCTTGTTCATTTAAACATGGATATTAGGCAGACTTTAAAATCACGTGTACTATCTAGAATCTTGCATTGGCAAATAAAGTATGAGCATTTGCAAGCAGTTAACAGAATCTTGCTGCCATGGGATTAACTCAGGTTATAAACTGAGACGAACTGCTGTTTTGGTTGGACCAAGTTTATTAATTCTTTAATAGCTGTTAAAAAATTTAACTCTTGCTTTGTAGTGCCTAAGGTTTAACTTGTCGTAAATAACGGTGAATTAGAAATTGAAATTTTCAGTTTTGTCATTCCCGCAACTCTCAGAATAAACTTTTTAATTTTATTGTATTCCTCGATGAGGTATTGAAGTTACGGTACAGATCACTTCGCCATGATGGCATTATAGAACTTGAGTGTAATAAAGTACAGTAGAACGTTAAGAGTTAGGTTGGGTAAATTTTATATGAAATATGTTAAACATTCAAGTAAAAGTACTAAAAGTACAGGAAAGAGAACAAAAATAACTCGGTATGTTATTACTTTTATTCTGTTCATTTAAGAAAAGACATTACAATTATATTTTTGCTACCAATGCAATTCGTAGACATGCTCTAACAATGTTTTTACTCTTTATGTTAAATCACAGGTAAAACAAATTACTAGCAGTCATAATCACAAGAATAATCATGTGGTACAACATATTTCTGAGGAACGCTGATGACCTTCACAGTTTGGACAGGATATTTCACGATTTTTACTGGCTGCACATATTCATATTTTGGGTAATAATCTTTTTCTTGGTCAATGACTCCAGCTATAGCGACGCCGATTACCAGGAGGAAAACCTAGAATAAAAAATAGTAAATTTCTTTAAAATCACAAACAAATTCATTGTTTCTTGTAAAACTATTGGTTACTTACAGGTTACTTGTAAAATTATTGGTTACTTGAATTAGAAAAGTTTCAAACATTAGAAATGTTTCTTTATGTATGTCTTTTAGTCATTCGTATCGTATTTCTTTATTTTTCTCCGACCACTGATTCTTGGCAAAAAGATGCAAGATTCTTTAAGCTTGAATTGACCGTTTGAAGAACTGTCTTTAAGCTTTATAAATAACTTGCGCAAAATAACAGTTTCTAAAAGACGACTTCATTTGAGCGTTTCTAGGGTTCCTGGCTAACTGCTGGTCATCTAGAGAATTTTTAATTTAAGAGATCACATGCTCTCAAGAAAATAGATAAAAAACTTTGAAAAAACACAGCTTTTATTTTTGTAATTCTCGGCACATGGCCTTTAAATATTAAACTTTCCCTCACACAGTTCATTTCGCTCAGTTATTATTCGGCTGCCGATGGAAATAAAAATATATTATATGTATGCAAAAAGTATGCTGGGATTAAAAAGAGACATTATTTTAGATTTATAAATTTTTGGTAATATTTCCTTACAATGTAGATTCAGTAATATAGTAATATACATTTCCGTGACTTTTGCTGGAATAAAATCTTAAATATATTTTTTATTTTGCAAAATTATCAATAATTATTCTTGAAATTATTGCTTTATTTTTGCTAAAATTTAGTAATTACAATCTAACTATTTCGTCACTGAAACTAAAACACTCTGCATTCTAGAATCAGTTATACAGTTCTTAAGTCAAACTGCTTTTTTTTTTTTTTTGAAGATATTAATTTTCAAATATGTTAATGTGCATATTCTGAACATCTATCAATGCAATGCAGTATGGAAAAACGTACCACCAACGTAAACCAAACTTTATATGCATTCTGATTAATTATTGGTTTCAAAAACAGCATTTAGTTGAAGAAGTAATCCTAATGTATTCCGTTGTCAAAACTGGAAGCTTTCTTTCATGCAAGCGAAATGTATTTTTTCATAAAGATTTCATGTTTAGAATTTAAAAATTATTTAGAATGATATATTCAGCCTACCATAAATGTTATTTTCCGTGATATTTCCTTTCAGTTTTTTTTCCTAAATTCGAAATCATTTTGAGTAAAAATAATAACAAAATTTATTTAATTAAAAAATTAACTAAATTTTATTAAAGTTCTTAAATCCAGGTGCTAAAAAACACGATGCCTAAAAAAGAATAACGAAAGGTTTTAAAATTTTCTCACTGGGATATTATCTTTGCCTTCTATAACTAAGTTAAATTTAAATTTTTTTTTTAACGTTAAGTGAAGCTTATTGGGATATTCTAAATATTAGATAAATAGTGCAAAAGGTCTAGAAGCATTTTAATGAGAATCAGATTTATTTTTAATATTTTTTAATGAATTTTTTGATAATTAATATAAGTATATAAAAATTTTTGTAAATATAAAAGACCAAATGGTTTAAATATTTCATAAAAGACCAATTAAATTTTTCGCAGTATTTGAATTTGTGGGTCAACTCTGAATTTTGAGAGGAAATGTTTTTCCAAGAGTTTTTGATTTGGTATTTTGTAATAAGTAGCAGGTTGGTATTCTTCAATAAAAAGAAGTGCAATAAGTAGTAAACTTGTATTTATTGAAATGGGGGGGGGGAAGTATTTTATCCGTATAGTAATTAATTTTTATATAAAATAAGAATAATCAATAAGCGACTATAACGGTTTAGTAAAAAGTTTAGGATATTGTAAGTATAAATATAAATGATTACAGTGATTTTTCTCTAAAATTTCTTTCGTATGCATACTTCTTTGTTAACCAAGATAAAGTTAAAAAGCTGAATTAACAATCCTGTCCTTCCAGAATTCAAGTGAATTATTTTATTACACCAAAGCTGCTAAGACTACCTTTTTATAATTCACGTATAAAAAACGATATTGATATTAAGACATAGCTTATTGACAGCTTGATAAGCTATAAAATTTTAAATATTTTTATTTTGTTAACTGTTTAAAATGAATAAAAATTTAAATAACCTGCTGCAATCGGCAATAAAATATAGGCATACGAGATGTTAAATTTAGTTAAATTGACAGAGGTATTCAAATAGCGATTGTAGTAGAGAGCTGGTTATATTCTAAACTAAATTAACAATGAATAATATGGTAAAAATGAAATGCTTACCAAGAATTTGAGCATATTGTCTACTATTCAAAGTTATAAGGGATACTGAATCGTTTCTATGTTTTTCTATACGAATGAGTGTCGAAGTAATAGAAACCCTTTTATAGGAAGTAAGAGCGTCTAAATGATGTTTACAAGCCGTGAAACCAAGCATTCAGTGCTTTATCTAGTCTCTGAATCGGGAACAGTTTTTTTTTTTTTTTTTTTTTTTAATACGTTTCATTCAAAGTAGCGTAGATTTACTGCTATGATTATATAAAAACGATTAATGTTTCATTATCACCAGATTTTGTGATGAAATATATACCATGTTATATGTGATATTTGAGTATCACAAATCATATCTTTTGCTATGCGTGTTTGCCACAGATATATGGCTTTAGCCTATCTTAATTATGCACATACACCTAAATGCATCAGAATAATTTCTTTAAATGACGTAATAGCGTTCCAATAGATAAAAGATAATTGAATAGTATTTCTTACATGTGTAAAGAAAAGAGAATGAGCCTTAAATTTCAGAATTATTATAAAGAAGCAATCAAACGCAGTAAAAATTTCATAAAAATTTCGTAAAAATTTCATATTCATGAATAAGACTTTCAAGGATTATACACTCGTATCATTTCGAAAGGAAATGACCATTAAATGGGAGAAGACAGTTTGATAAAAGACAATAGATAAAAGATAATTGAATAGTATTTCTTACATGTGTAAAGAAAAGAGAATGAGCCTTAAATTTCAGAATTATTATAAAGAAGCAATCAAACGCAGTAAAAATTTCATAAAAATTTCGTAAAAATTTCATATTCATGAATAAGACTTTCAAGGATTATACACTCGTATCATTTCGAAAGGAAATGACCATTAAATGGGAGAAGACAGTTTGAATTATACTCAAATAGAAACTTCTTTATGCTAATATCTGTCCGATTGTTCGTACTTTTGAGGGCAGTCTGATTTTAGAATTGCAGTTAATTATTACATCTCAAGCATGATATCTTAAGATCTCAAAATCAAAGTAACTGCGTCTATTTTCTCTACTTTTTAATATCTTAATTTGATTATGACTAGAGATATTTCTATTCTTAAGTGCTACATTTTGGTATTTCATTATTTTCATTATCTCGCTTTTAAAACCAAACTCATGATTTAACCCGATAATTTTATAAACTGTACCGATAATTGTTACTATAAACCAAAATTGAACAGTAATAACCGCTGCTCATACACAAAAGGGGAAAACCGAGCTGTCGTTTACTTTAAAGATACTCATTAAATCAGATAAATGAGACGGCTCGCTTGAAATTGGCGAACGAGAAGTTTCTTTAAAGGAATAAAAATTTTATTTCAAGTATTTGTAATAAACCTTTTCATTAAAAACCCATATCTATCTTTAAAATCTTTAAACTACTGTTCTAATCATAGTCTCGCGATAAACTGAGACGTTGCTACTCTTTTTCAAACAAAGTATTAACTGAGGTCATTTACTTACCGTAAGTGGCGCAACATTCTCCCCACTTGAGTTTTAGAACCTTTAAGAGAAAACCCAACAAAATATAAACATTAAATGTAAATTTCTGAAATACAGGAAATATTCAAAATATAAAATATCTATTTCAAGTTAATGTTCACATTATTCGAATGTTTGGTAACTTATAAGGGGTACAGCCTTTGATTAGTAAAGATTCTTTGAGCAATATCTTTGTCTGGAAACTTTAAGAAGCCGTCTGTATTTTTCGAATGATTTTTACACTGCAAAGAGGCTCATTTCATATCTTGAAAGTTTCTCACTTTTTATCACAGAGAAAGCATTTTAACAAAGAATTAACAGATATGAACAACTAAGTTTTTTTCGGAGGAGATCTTTAAGTATGCAGATTTGTCTTTTCCAGAATCCTCCCCACCATGGGGCAGATGGTGGGTTGAACTTCCATTTAATTTGACTAACTTCAAAATTCTCTTTGAATTTTTGTCCAGTCAAGCTGTTTTAAGAAGGAGTTATTCTTGATTTAGCTTGCAGTAGCTGAACCTTTACAGTGCTATCAGAATATTCATATATGTTTTAAAAATTATCTTACAATTTATTAAAACTACAGAATAAACTGTAGTCAGAGTATGATCATTTTAATAATTAATTTCATTAATTATTTTAATTTCGTGAATCTGGAGAAAAAATTACATTTATGTTTCTTTTTCTTGACATATAGCTGTTTTTAATACGTTTTTCACTATCTATGTTTTTGTTACAGTACTAGCAGTCATAATCACACGAATATTCATGTGATACAACATATTTCTGTGGAAAGCTCACAGCTTTGACAGTTTCACGGGATATGTCACATCTTTTACTGGTCCCACATATTCACAATGTGGATAACCTTTTCCTTGGTAAATAACCCCAGCTACACTCCCGCTGATAACCAGAAGAAAGGCCTGAAAAAAATTAGTAAAGTCAAAAACATATTTTTAAATACTATAAAATATCTGACTATTTTTAGTAAAATATTGTTTTGTATGAATTTTAATGAGGGAATGCATTTTTCCAATAAGTTTAAACAGTTCCAATACGTTTAAAAAGAATGCATCGGCACTTGTGATGATTTTATATATAAACAACAACAAAAAAGATCATATGATAGCGATATTGAAATTTTAATGCCAGTGTTCTGCTCGAAAGCCTTTTAAACCGTTCTTGTTAAAACTGGTGAAGAAACAAGTACTTGACCTTCAAAAACTCGGTTTCCATTTACAATCAAAAATTTAAATTTCGTTAACTATTTCCTTTCATTATTCGTTCTTTATTCTGGATTTATTTTTGGAACACACATTCGTTTTTTAAAACAAAGAAAAATACAATAACTAGTGAAATTATCCTACTGTAAATAAAATATTTTATCTTTATGATATGTTTACAGACGAAGAATTCGCTTTTTTACTTCGTTCTACGAAGTAAAAAGGAAATATTGTAATCGCGAAAAATTTCGTGTATTATATTTCATCGAAAATATCCATTTTGACCGCTAGCGAATGCAATTTAACGACGTTTTTACGTGACATCTGTACATAAGGACAGAAGAAAGGACGCTTTTTCTCCAAAAGAATCATAAGAAACTTTTTCGTGGCGTCTGTACGTATGTACGTACGTGTGCGTGTATATATCTCGCATAATTCAAAAACGAGTAGTCTCAGACGTTGATATTTTGCATGTGGGACTGCTATAACATGTAGATAAGCGCCTCACTTTTTGATTGCAATCGACCACACCAAAAGTACATAAATATATGTATATATATATCCACTCTGTTACTCGGATAAGTGAGCTCAATTTCTTTATTCTTATATGTTTCTAAATTGTGCATTTTTTTTTTTTTTTTTTTTTTTTTTTTTTTTTTTTTGGCTTTAAAAATGAATGAATTATGGTGATCTTGTCTTCCGGCTAAGGTTTTTATACCTTTACTTAACCTGCCTGTTATAGTTGTAGAATTATCGACAATTTAAAAGTTGTTTAAGTGCGGCTAAGCCTAGTTTTTTTTACCACAGCAGCCATGTTTGTTTACATTCGAAACTTAGCATAATAGTGGATTTGTTGCCAATCTAGAGAAACTAAGCTTCGCAACAACAAAGTAACGTCTTCTTTTATTATTGCGAATTAAATTATACTTAATCTATTTTGGAATTATCATTTAAGTTATTAAATTATCCCATATATTGACTCAGCATAACGTCCACAGCAAATTAAAAGAGTTTCTATGCCTCCAGTGTCTTTTTGCCGAGTGAGACCAAAGTAAACTTTCAGTTTTATGCACCGAAAATCTGTTCTCTTACACGCTGGTCAAATCGTTTGTTTACCGTAAAAACTGCAATTTTAATTGTAAAAATTGATTTTTTAATTTCTTTAACTGTATTTGTTGTTTTATGTTTTTCTATATCTTTGAATTTTTATGAACATATTTGTGTTTTTATTATTTTTACCTAGCCGTGAAGTGAGAAGTGAATTAATTGAATGAGAAATGCATCTCTTATGAAAGTCGAGGAAATAAGTGTCTGATATTAACAGAAAATACTGTTGCCAGTCTGTTTCGGACACAGCAGAATGTTTATGAGTAGCGCATGCGTATTAGGAATCGTCTGTTAAAAACTGTTTATTTTTTATTTCTTTAATTTCTTTTATACATCGTTTTAGATTTATTATAGTTTTTTTAATAGAACATGTGGAAACGATTAGATAATTCTTCAGATGATATTATTTTTTTTGTATTCTGAGTTATAAAATGAATGAGATGTAACGCTGTTAAGTGAACCTGGTGCCGAAGTGTCGCTATGGTAAATAAATATAGAGAATTTTAAAAAGCACATTTATTCTATTGTGTTTTATGCGCTATCGACGAAATAGTTTTAATTCAATTCAAAAAGTTTAAATGAAATGCCGGAAAAAATGCGTCTAATTTAATATTTCGTACAAGCAAGTTATGAGGTGTACACATCAGATTTTTGTCTAAAATAATTATGACTGGTAAAAAATTTTGAGGTTTATTAAAGTAAGTATGATTAGAAATGGCCTTAAAAATATTAAATATAAATTATTACAATTATTTTTTCTATATTCTTTTATATATATTTCATTATTATCAAGCGATACTTGTAAAAGTCTGAATTCCTGAGTCAATTTTCTGAAAATTTATTTCCTATGTAATTAATTTGAAAGTTGATAATGTATATTTAAGTATATGATAATGTATGTACATGATAATGTGTTATTGAATTATGTATATTCAAGTTATATGGAACAATTTCTTCAACTGTTAAATTGATATGAATTATCTGGCCATTTTATTAAATACATAAAAGAAATAAAAATAATTTACAGGTCGTGCTAAAAATATATTAAATACCAAAACTCTGAAACACTTACCAGTAATTTGAACAAATTGTTGCGTGCGTACGGTTTCGTTATGAAATGAATGCACAAGTCCAAGGAAAAATGAACAAAAATTTATTATTATCACAACAAAAATGCTTAAATTTTCTCAAATTATCATGCAGTATTAAAATATCTCACAGTAGTTATCCTTTAACTACTGAAATGTCCAATAGAACGTAATTCAAAACAGTTAAAGAACGCTAATCCGCGAATTCGCTACAATCAACAAGAGCAGTTTTCTAAACAACAACAAACTAAGCAACTACCACAAACTGAGATGTTTTCCTCCTTTTATAAGATTTTAAAATCACGCGCTAGAATTTTCCAGTACTTTCTCGAAATCAAAAAGAGATATTTATTTATTTAATGCACGCGCTATTGTATTTTCAATTTTCTGGCTTAGCTTTCTTTTAATATTCGTCACGCGCTACACTGCGCGAGAAATAAAACCATTTAATTTATAATTGAACTAACATTAGCTTTTTAAATACCAAATTCGTAACACTGCCCCCTTCCCAAGGACTGCACGTCCCGGGCAGTACAATCCCTGGACAGGAAGCTAAACTTACAACTGTGGGATGAATGCATTAATAAGCATTACATTACAATAATAAGCAACATGAACAATAAATGCAATACTTAAAACAAATCAAATGCCATCAAAAAACAAATCAAATACTAAATGCAAATCAAATACTAAATACAAATCAAATCATAGACACATTTAAAAACAAAATGGACCATGGTCTTATACTATTTACAATTATTTACATTATGTACTATGGCCATAGTAATGAGCTAACCTGTCGTAATGAACGACTTTAGGTTTAGAGTTCGAAGACTTACGAATCCGAACCACGACGTCATTCAGCCTGTTTAGGACTGTGTACGGGCCATCCCAAGGTGACTGTAATTTCGGACAAAGTCCTTTCCGTCGAGTCGGATTCCACAACCACACCTTGTCTCCTTCGTGGAATTGATGTTCAGTAGCTCTTGTGTCGTATCGAGTCTTCATCTTCTCCGTCGCCAAGTTGACTCGCTCTCGTGCAAAGTTGTGCATCACTTCAAACCGGGGCTGGAGATCTTGAATATAATCCTCAGACGAAGAAGGAGCATCCGGAGGGCGGCCAAACAGTAGATCACAAGGCAGACGAAGATCACGACCGAAGAGCATCTGTGATGGAGAATAGCCGGTAGTGGACAGCACTGCGATAAGCCAGTAAAAAGAGTGGTAATTTCTTGTTCCAGTCCTGTTGGTTTCTGGAAACCACTAATGAGAGGTTATTAAGGATGGTTCGATTGAACCTCTCTACCATGCCGTCCGACTGGGGATGCAATGGCGTTTACGTTTTGTCAATGCCGAGTAGTTTGCATAGTTCTTTGATTACTGCCGAGGCAAAATTCCTTCCCTGATCGGAATGTAACTGAAGAGGCACTCCGAACCTGGAAATCCAGTGCTGTATCATTACCTCAGCTACTGTGACAGCCTCTTGATCAGGAACAGGGTACGCTACAGGCCACTTGGTGAAGTAATCAATGACAACGAGTATGTATTTGTTGCCATCAGCAGTTCGTGGCAGAGGTCCCAAGATGTCAAAGGCAATACGTTCAAAAGGCGCCCCTACGTTATAACGTTGCAGCTTGCCTCGAATGCGTCTCTTCGATCCTTTCCGACCTGCACAGGCATCGCAGGATCGGCACCACTTTTGCACATCATCCTTTGCATTATTCCAGTAAAAGCGCTCACGAACTCTCGGTAAGGTCTTCATTATTCCAAAGTGACCTCCCGTAGGGCTGTTATGTAATTCTTTAAGGACATCAGGAATGCGGGATCTTGGAAGTGTAAGTTGCCATCGGAACGTCTTCTCATCATCTGGTTCGAATTTCCGGTATAAGTCACCGTTTCGAATGTGAAGTGAATCCCAGAGTTTCCAATACTGTTTGGTTGTAGGACTGCAGATAGAAATGTCCTGCCAGGTAGGTTTTCTGGTTGATGACTCCATTAAATCAATTATGGGTTTAATGTCGCGGTCTTCCAGCTGGTCTTTCCTGACTTCATCATCATTCCACGGTTCTCGATCAGCCGATGTTGATGTTGTAATTTGTCTTGCGACCGGAGTCAGCAGCTCGTATTTCGCTTCCACCCCGGAACAATATCGGCAGCTTTCTTGGCAAGGTCTTCTAGACAGGGCGTCGGCGTTTCCGTGTGATGATCCCTTACGATGACAGATAGTGATGTCATATTCTTGGAGTCTCTGTATCCACCTGGCTATTTGACCCTCAGGATTCTTGAAATTTAAAAGCCAGGTCAATGATGCATGATCGGTGCGGAGCAGGAATTTTCTGCCGTATAGATAGTGATGGAACTGTTCTACAGCTTTAACTATGGCGAGCAACTCTTTCCTGGTGACACAATAATTCCTCTCCGGTTTAGACAGGCACTTGCTCCAGTACGCCACTACACGTTCTTGGCCGTCTATTTCTTGGGACAAAACAGCACCGACACTTTCATTGCTCGCGTCGGTGTCGAGAATAAATGGTCGGTCGAGCTGAGGATATGTCAGGATTGGAGCAGATGTTAAAGCCTCCTTTAAGTTGTTAAATGCATCCTCGCATTCTTTTGTCCACAAGAACTTTTGGTTGCTCTCTGTCAGCTTGTGAAGGGGTCGTGCGATGGAAGAAAAGTCCTTCACGAATCTCCTATAGTAGGTGCAAAGCTCTAGGAAGCTTCTCAGCTGATGGACATTTTTGGGACGTTTCCAAAATTTAATCGCTGATACCTTTTCAGGATCCGTGCGCACACCTTCTGCAGAGATGACATGTTCCAGGTAAGTCACTTCCTTTCGGAGCAATTTGCATTTAGCGGGACTCAGCTTCAGATTGGCTTCTTTCAGTTTCTGAAGCACCTTCCTAAGATTTTCTAAATGTTCTTCAAAACTCTTTCCGACGATTATGATGTCGTCCAGGTATATCAGGCAGGCTTCGTAGGAAGGGCCTTTCAGAACAGGATCCATAAGACGTTCGAATGTTGCCGGCGCATTACACAGTCCAAACGGCATCACCTTCAATTGCCAAAGCCCTTGTCCAGTAGTAAATGCCGTCTTTTCTCGGTCTTCAGGCTGTGTTTCTACCTGCCAATACCCACTCTTTAAATCAAGTGTTGAGAACCACTTGCTTCCAGAAAGAGTGTCTAGAATGTCGTCAATTCTACGAAGAGGGTAACTGTCTTTCTTCGTAACCTCATTCAACCAGCGATAGTCGACGCAAAATCTTGTTGAGCCGTCTTTCTTTCTGCTTAGGACGATGGGAGATGCCCATGGACTTACTGAAGGCTCGATGACATCGCCTTCTTCCATATCTTTTAACAGTGTTCGCACCTCTTCCTGTTTAGCAAACGCTAGACGTCTTGGATGTTGCTTGATCGGGGGATGATCGCCGGTATCTATTCTATGTTGTGTCAAACTAGTTCGACCCACGTCAGAAGACAAGCGGGAGAAAACAACTTGAAGATCTTTAAAGACGCGATCGGCAGCATTCCTCTCTTTATCGTTTAATTGCGCATTCTGCAATAACTCCGATGTAATGCTCTCTGAGGACGGATTCTTGGATGTTACTCTTTCTTTCAACGCTGGTTACTGGAGTACATGCTGCAACCACTTCATCTTTCTTAATAATTCTCCCCTTCTCAGTTTCATTGGCGACTCTCACTGGGATAACCGTTCTGGATAGGTCGACGAGTGTTGAGGCTACTAGTACTCCTTTTGGGCTATTACAGTTATTGGGATATTCTATGATGCCGTAGCGGAAATTTCTGTTTTCGGCTATGGATCCAGGAAGTAAAATTTCTGTTCTTGCCGGTATTGTGATATTGTCTTGTGCTATGATTTTATGAACAGATTTAACTTCTTCATCATTAACTCCAATTAACGCTATGTCCTCAGATGTAGAATGCAATTCGTTATTTTTAAAGTCCAAGGAAAAATTGTATTTCCTTAGAAAGTCCAATCCGAGTATGCAAGAATCAGTGACCTCTGCTACATATGCCGTTTGATGGTAAGCGGCACTTCCAAACGTGATGTTAACATTTACTTTTCCATCGATGTCGATCTTCTCACCGGACACAGTCTGTAGGGTAACGCAGGGCGGCGTCCATATAAGTTTGCTTCCCAGTTGTTCAGGCATATCTTTTCGGATGATGGTAACGTTCGCTCCTGTATCTATCGTCATATTACAGGGAACTCTATTAATATGTCCTATTATGAAAAATCTATTACTGCCGCCTCTCACTGCAGAAATCTGAAGCGCTTTAAAGGGCTTTTCATTATCTGGCAACCTCCGTCCTGCGAGATGGCCACTAATTAGTTTCCCTGCTGTTTGTTAGGAGCGGTTTTAACATCCGTACCCTGGGGTGTTCTGCAGTTTCGTCATATGTGTCCTTCAGCACCGCAGTTCCAGCACTTTACGGTCGGTTTCTTGTCACCAATATTCTGTCTCAAGGCGTTCAGTTGTCTAGTTAAATCGTCTAAACGAGCAGTGACTTGATCCCCTGGCTCCTGGACCTGAGCAGCTCTGACTGGATGGCGGTCTCGACGGGTGGCTTGCTGGGCAACCTCTAATTTCATGGCGTACACTAAAGCGCTTTTCAGATCTTTAACATCCGCCATTCGAAGTGCTTTCTGTATTTCAGGGTCCCGGATGCCATCGATGAAATATTGCAGGGACAGGATTTCCCTTGTTTCTGTCGGGCACTCCGAAAAGGCGTGATGTGACAACCTTTCAACATCCGTGGCGAGCTCCTGAAGTGTTTCGGTGAGCTTCTGTTGACGGGATTTTAATTGGAGCCTGCTGTAGTGTTTCAAACATTTCTCCCCGAAGCGCAGCTCCAAGGCGCCGGACAGAGCTTCGAAATCTAACCTTTTGTTTTCGGGAAGAGTCTGAAGGATATCCGCTGCGTCGGCTCTTAAAGAAGCGGCGAGATGACAGGCCTTAGCTTGGGAATCCCATCCATTCGCATCCGCCACGATAGAAAATTGTGTCTTATACACCTGCCAGGAGGTCTTCCCATTATATGTCGATAGCTTCAGAGAGGGACGAGTAGGCATGGGTAAAAATTTTAAACCATCCGAAGTGCTCCCTGCCGTCGCTACGAATTTCTTTAAAGTGTCAACTTATTTGGCGCAGAAATTCTCTCTTCGATTTGTTGTTCAATATGTCCCTGGACGGCAAAAACTCTGCCTTCGATTTGTTGTTCAATATGTCCTTGGACGGCAGAAACACTTTCTTCAATTTGTTGTTGGAAGGCCGAAACTCTTCCTTCGACTCGTCGCTCCACAGCCGACACTCTATCTTCTATTTCCTCTTTGACAGAAGAAACCTTTTCTTCAATTTGCCCAACTTTATTTTCAACCACATCTATTCTACCTTCCATAGCATCGAATTTGGTTTCTATTATGCAGGCAATTTCTCTTTTCATTTCGTATTGACTTTCTTCAATCTTTACTTGTACGGCTTTTATTTCGTCTTTAAAAGTTAATTGACTAGCTTGAATGGCCTTCATCTCTTCCTTAACGGATTCTTGGCCCAATTTCATCTCGCCTTTAATTTCTTCTTTAACGAAGTTGACGGCTCCTTCCATCTTTTCTTGGAAAGCAGCAAATGCAGTCATCATTTGCCTGAATTGTTCTTCCATCGCTCTTGTTATTGGCATTCAAACCCCACTCCTGACACCAAAAATTGTTGCGTGCGTACGGGTTCGTTATGAAATGAATGCACAAGTCCGAGGAAAAATGAACAAAAATTTATTATTATCACAACAAAAATGCTTAATTTTTCTCAAATTATCATGCAGTATTACAATATCTCACAGTAGTTATCTTTTAACTACTCAAATTTCCAATAGAACGTAATTCAAAACAGCTAAAGAACGCTAATCCGCGAATTTACTACAATCAACAAGAGCAGTTTTCTAAACAACAACAAACTAAGCAACTACCACAAACTGAGATGTTTTCCTCCTTTTATAAGATTTTAAAATCACGCGCTAGAATTTTCCAGTACTTTCTCGAAATCAAAAAGAGATATTTATTTATTTAATGCACGCGCTCTTGTATTTTCAATTTTCTGGCTTAGCTTTCTTTTAATATTCGTCACGAGCTGCACTGCGCGAGAAATAAAACCATTTAATTTATAATTGAACTAACATTAGCTTTTTAAATACCAAATTCGTAACACTATTGTCTGCAACTAAACCGTTCAAATCTGTAGTGAGTTTCTGTTACGTTTTTCGCTGCGGATAAGTAATGTAGCAGCGGAAAACCCCTTATAGAAGCAAGCAAAAGCTTTCTAATGAAGTTCATAAGATCTAAAATTATCCCATTCGAAGTATTATCTACTCTCTGAATCGGAAATAAATCTAGAATTTCGTGATCCGCTTAATACTTGGTGTGGCATATATTCAGGGATATGATACAGTACTTAGTGATTTTTCAATTTTAATGGACTTAGCCATGACGTACGTAATGTCAACATTGATTTTTAATATTGCGAAGCACATTTTTATTATGTATAGTTGTCACACATATACATCTATGACTTGCATAAATTATGCAAGTGCGTCTAAGTACGTTAGAACAAATTATTTAAGACATAGTTTAATTATTTAAGTGGTTAAATAGATAAAATGATAGGAAATAAAAGAACTGTACTTGTTCCATTCGCTGAAAAAAAGTAAATAAACTTTAAGCATTGAAGATGTTATGATAAAATACGTACTAAACGACATGAAGAATGTAGTAATGCGTCTTTCTGTTTTTGAGGGTTGTTACTGCCAATTGTGAAAGTTCAAATCATGTCTGATAAACAGCAAGTAATATAAAAAAATTTAAAGTCAATTCCTACTTAGGTCAAGAAAGAAAATTTTTATTTTAGTTAGTTTATATTAACATTATTAACATTTTTTTCGTTTAAGCTACATAATGGGACATTACATCTGCTTCATCCAACTCTATAAAACTACAATTCTTTAATTCCATACATTTTAAAAATCTTCAGAACTCTGTGTTACTGTTGCCACTTATTTTTGTTAAATATTACAATTCTATTTATCACAGTCATGTACTATTATTTATAAGTTGTTATAAAATTAATGTACAACACGTGAGAATTCCTAATAAACGGTCATTATTTGTAAATCTTTAACTGATTAATTTGTAACGGTCATTATTTGTAAGTCTTTAATTGACTAAGTTAATTGACTTTAATATGTGAAAAAACTGTATTAACATCAAGTATCATCCACTACAAGTTTAAAAAATGTATTTGAACCTAAGTGGATGAATAAAATGTATTTTATTAATGATTGAAAATTAACAAAATATAGAGAGAATGTGAGCTAACAGTAGGAATTAAAAAAAAATAACTGTAACTGACATAGCGCCATTCTACAAAACACAAATTTTCGATAGAAAAATGTAGATTTTCTGAGACGATTCAAAAGATTGATTTCTTTTGAAAAGTACAATTTTAGACAATGATGCATTTTACAAAAATGTTTTTAAAATTTTTAATATTAATAAAATGAGCAGTTTACACTTTTAAATAATTTAGTTATAAGTTTTAAAAATAAAGTATTTCATTTTCGAAAAAAATAAATGTATGTTAACATGATTTCTACTAAAAAACAGCTAAAGTGAGTATGTAAATTTGTAGCCTTCTTAGGAATGATATAATGAATAATAAAAATAATGAAATAATGAACTTCCATATGCAAGTTATTGTTAGAAAACTTAAAAACAGGAAAGAAAATCTCCGAAACTGCCTGGTGCAGTATAAAAAAATAACGAAAATCCACACAAAATTAAAAGGTTATTTTTTTCTTCAAGTACCTTGGAGGATTCATGGACTTAAAAATGAAGGAATCTGAACACCTAACCAAAATCGGTGAAATGGCTGGCATCTATTTGCGAAACAGTATTTTACAAATTTCGTCAATGGAGGATTTTTGTAACATAAAATTTTGTAATATTTCGTATAAATGGCATAGTGTTCCTGATTCGAATGCCTACCGCATTGAGACTTTATTATAGAACTTACTTTAATAGTTTAGAGATTGTCTTCTTTAGAGAGCGAGGTTTCCTTTCGCTCTCTAAAGAAGACAGTTTCTAAACATGCCCATTCTTTTGGCATTTGTCATCTCAATAAATATGTGTCGAGAAAAATTATTTGATAACGTCAGCAATTTTCAAACAAAGTAGGTATTTTCTCTTTTTATGGTTACCAGGCTAAATTCAAAATCTGAAGTTTTTGCAGAATTTGCACGTGGGCAATGCCATTTACAAAAAGATAATAATAATAATAAATAAAATGTGTGTCTCTAAAACATATTTATAATGAAATATTTAGTGAAAAAAAATAAAATCTAATCTTTAGTACAATTTTCAAATTAATAAATCATTTAATTAATGGAATAAATTTTTCTCTAATTTTCATTTTTACTGTTGAGAATTACATATTAGTTGCAAGCTACATTGCTTCAACACAAGTTGTTCTGTTTGACGATATTTCTATCATATAAGACATATGTGAATTTTATTGAAATATATTTATATTAATTCATTATTTGAATGGACACATTTCATTACCACTGAGTGGCAATAAAACGACTAGTAAAATGTCTTTTGATTTAGGTAAACGATAAATAACAGCTGAGGAGAAGGAAAATTCTTTTTGATTTGTGTTTTAAATAGTATATTAAATTTCTGATAATTCTAATGAATTCCTTTTAAAACTACACTTTGATTCAATTGAAATAAGCTATCACTGAACCAATTAATGCAAAATTAGATCGGTCAACCTCATTAGAACTTACTTTATTATAGAATTTCGGAGACAGGCGCGTTAGTTTTTACAATACTATAGATGTGAAAAATTAACATTCCGCTTGAAGCTTCACATAGGAAGGAGAAAACTGAGAAGGCAAAAATGACTTCCGCTATTTCGAAGGAAAAGGAAGTGAAAACGGAAATGAATTTATAGATATTATTAATTCAATGAAAGAAAAAGTTGCGGCTGTCAAGAAGTATTTAAAAAAGTGTTAAAGGATGTCTTTATCGATGATGACAAGTTGCTGGCCAACTTCCATCCTTATTTCTAGCAAGTGATATTGGTAAAATTAAAGGTTCGATCTTAAAAGAAACAAAAATTTTATTTATACTCTAGCAGGCTTAAAAAAAAGCATAAACTAACTACTGTTTCGTTTAGGGAATAAATTAAAGAAAAACTATTTATTTTGTTCGAAATGAACAAGCCCTCCCCACACGTCAGTAATTCTTTCTGAATTTTGACTAGAATCTTGGCTAGTATAAAACTAAATTCAACTTGCTGGATATCCAACCTTCATTCAAGCTTAATATAGCTATTAGTGGAGATCAGAACTGTCATAGGAAGCAGGCTGGTAAGCGTAAGTCTACTTATTTAGCTCATATACTTTCGTATTTAAAATAAAGAGAACTTTCACATTTGGTCGATTATCTATAGAATTGATGGACAAATTTTAAGGAAAATAGGTACGGACGTAGATTGTTATAATACAAAAAAATGTACCAAACAACCAGTATCGGCATAGTCACGTAGGCGCAGGAATTTCTAAAACAGTTACTGAAAATCTAGCCAAAAATGTCACTGTCATAAAACTCACACAGTCCTCTCTAACAGTCATAAAACTCTCACAAAGTGACATATTAGAAATATAGTAGTGATTTAATGGTAATTTATGAGTCCTGTGGCAGACAAACCTACTCCTGAAGCAACTCTGTCTTCCTGTTCTGGAGGGTTCTAGAAATGAGAAAGCCAGTTGCAATTTTCTCCTCATATATTCTGTAAGATTTAGGTCTGGAGATCTGGATGATCAGTTCATCCAGTTGGCAAATTGATATTCCACAAAATAATTCACCAGATTAGCCGTGTATGAACGAGCATTGTCACCCATAAAAAGTGAAATGAGGACCAACCGCATCGCTAAAAGTCGAACGAAAATCTCGTCATCGTACATTACGCTTAAAAATAATAGGACAGTTCTATATCTTCTTTTTTACTGGGCCGATTGACGAAATTCAACTTGCTTTTTTCATGTCACGAAAGCGCAATTTAGGTTATGTATTAGATTTATATATAGCATTGTTCTAAGATAGGCATTTTGACACAAAATCGGACTTTTTTGAAATAACATGCGATTTTTTTCCATATAAATCTAATACATATCCTAATTCGTGTTTTCAAGACATGAAAAACGCAAGTTGAATTTCGTCAATCGGTTTTTCTCTGCATTTAAAGGTACGTCCATAATCAATGGTTAGAATGAATAGACTGAAAAAAGTGAAAGGGACTCAAATAGTAGATTTTAAAGAGATCGTAGCTCCTTTTCTTCGTTTTTTTTTCTGGGAGATTTCTTCGTTCTTTGCTGGAGGATAAAGGCCTTCAGTCCATTTTTATGGATAACAGCATTCCTCACATAAGGTTAATCTGATGGATAGTTTTCTGGAAAAGGAGATATTAACCAAAGGGATTAACCAGCCAGATCTTCAAATCTAAAACTTATAGAACGTGTCTGGGATGTTCTTGCAGGACAATATCAACTCGCCTTTACCTTCCGGTAACCTTTCAGGATCTGAAAACCGCGTTACAGTTAAAGTGAAACCGATAGCAAAGAGATTCGTAAGTTTTCTGTCTCTGTAAGAGCTGTTTGACTGTTAGAGAGCACTATACCCCGTTAACAGTAGTACTATAATACTGTCTTTTTTTGTTCGATCTTGCAGTCTCTGTATTAGACCTTTATGCGTCGATGGGACTTAACGCTCGATCATGCGTATGCATCAGACTGTTGCATGCTGTATATTTTACATTATATCAACCTATATCGATACTAAATTTCATTAAAATCGGTCGATCATTTCTGGAGATAATTGACCAAAACGAAAATGTTTTCTTAATTTGGACCAACAGTGTATCTTTCATTCAAAAAGTGTTCGAGTAATTTATGTCTTCTTGAAAAATTATCAAGAGTGAGAAAATGCACATGAAAGAAGTAAATAAATCTGTCATCTGACTAGTTAACATAACAACATAACTACCTTACAATACATTTGATTTGAATTTTTTATTTGGTTTAAGAAGTGAGTTGTCTTGTTGATATATTTGAAATCTGATAGTTATCCTGTGATGTCAAAAATATTTTGATTAAAATAAATGGCATTTCTCCACACATCTTCATCTCCACTTTGTAGAGAGAAAATGGGGGATACATTGTTAGAGATGTTTATCACCATCACGTCGTGATGAATGATGTGATGTGCTAGGTTCAATGCGACAGATTTCTTGCATCCTGAAGCTCACTAAATGTGACTCGTTTGTTCATCATTCAAGTCAGATACGCGCTGTACTATTTTTAGTCTGCGCGCAATTGCCGATCATCCCCTGTTTTTGTCTTTCACTGCACAATTCCAGCGGTATTTATGCTCCGATATTCAGAAAAACAGTTCTGTGAATGAACTGGCATTGCCTTCTTAGATTTGGCTGCCAAGTAGTTGCCTGTTGCAATCATTTCTTCCCTCCAAAAACTCCCATTGTGCATAGTTGCAAATATTTATCTATTTCCAGGATTTTTTCCTTACGCTATCAACTCAGACACATACTTGCACTAATAACATAACATGCTTTATTTTTCAATTTTCCTACAACCACATTTTCATTATAGGCACATGTAGCTCAACAGCTGTCTTCCTAGACGCTTCGGTAACATCATTATATGGCATTATCATCTACGCACACTGGAAATGCACGTACATGCATTCATACGCACCCTGCGAAAACATTTCCAGCTCTGTTTCAGCCTGAGCTGTGGAAAAAATGCCAGTCTTTTGAAGCGTATTAAATATGTTCTGAATTGCCCAAAACTGCAGATGTAAATAATACACTTCAGACATCTCGATATAAAATTAATTTAAAATTTCTGGTTCTATATTTCCCAAATAAGCAAATATAAAATACTATTTTATAATTAATAGAAATAAAATGCGATATCGAATATAGATGAGGAGAAGGTATATAAGGAAAGGGCTAGAAAATATAATTTATAAGAATAGTGTAAGAAATTTTATGTGGAAATATATTTTAATCGCCAAAGAGGGCGTAAATCTTTCATGATGTATATATACTTCTTGTTCTTGGATCTGGCATCCGCCAGTTGAATGTGTGTTAGACTTGAATAAACTTGGCAGTTTAGAAACCTGATTTGTAGTGTTTATGTATCTTGATGTATGTGTGATTCGAATTAGTGTTTTTTGAACTAAGATATCTTGCAGTTCTTGACAGTTATATAATATTTTATATAATATAATAATATAATATAATATTTTATAATATATTATATTATAAGATAATATTTTAATATATATTTAATATAATATATAATATATATGTTAATATAATATTTTATAAATAGAACTGAAGTAAAAAGTCTGTGGGAAACATAAATGTAAGAGGAGAATAATACTGACATCGACATTCCTCAAAAATGACGTGGTGTAGACTGGAGAATAAAAGAAAATAGTTAAATGAAGGTAAAGGGAGGTGACAGAGAAGAAACAGCGATAGAACATCAGAACAACAGAAATGTCGGAATTTAGTTTTATTTGCTACCATTTTAAGAAAATGATATGAATTCTATCACACATTATGTGACAGATTTGGATCATACATTTTGTGTGGTTGAACACATATTTGTGCATTGCATGCGTTGTATTAGTGCATTCCCTTCATTTGTGCTTTGACTATTCATGCTCACATTGACAAGGTTGTCTAAATACTTAAAATTAGTTAACCCGATTTAGATAAATGATTATATTGGATAACCCGAAAAGTTCTGCGTATTTTGATAATAAATAATAAAAATGAAGTAATACAAAAGCATAAAATCTTTCATCGAATTTCATTTGCCTTTTTTCAGGCAACTGGAAAATTCTCTTTTTAAAATTGTCGTTAAATTTATTTCTAAAGAAATTATCGGCGTACTGTTTGACAGTCTCCAAGAAAGTGAAATTCAGACCATTCAAAGAATTTTGAAATGACCTGAGATATGAAAATCAGAGAAGACAAGATCTAGTGAATATGAGAGATGACACGAAACATCTCAGACATGCTTAATAAGTTTTTGTCTGAAATTCCTTGAAATGTGGAGTCGAACATTGTCATGATGGAAGACAACACGTCGAAGAATGGCATCTTCTGGCCGCTTTGCAGTGATTTTTCCTTTTTAAATCTGCCATTTGGAAGTAGTATATTTCCGAATTTATTATCTGATTTTATGGCAATAATTAATAGCATACAGTTACTTTAATTATCTGATGATCCTTTTATTTTAACGTTATTGTATAGCCATCATCTCCAATAATGAGCCGTTTGAAAAACATAACCCTTTTTTCCGTTCTTTTTCTCTTACAAAGAATCACATGTTAAAACTGAGCAAGCATAATCTGCTTTGTTAAAGTATAGGATACGCTTACAGACCCAGGCTTCTTGAAATGATCATGTACTGTACTTTTTGGGATATTTATTTTGCCTGATAGTTCCTGAACTGTGAAAGTTGTACTTTCAGCCACAGCTTCTTTTAAAAGTCCAAGTTTACAGTATGTTCGTCCAGAGTGGGCATCAAATTATTTCGATATTTATTTATTATATTATCATATTATTTTATATTACCTTATTATTTTTAGGCTGAAATTTACAAACTTCTCAAACCACCCCCGAAATGGGTTATAAGAAATAGCACTTTTCCATACGCAGAGCAAGTTTTATGAGTGGTCTGAGTTACATTTTCGATTTCCTTTTTAAAAATAAACGAGCATAATATGACGTTATATATTCTCCCTTATCGACATGTCGAGTTCTTTCTGATTTGTATATTGTAAGTCAAGTCTGTTGATATTTCTTTACCCGATAGTTAGTGAACGAATTAATATTAATTTTGTTTTCGTTTTTATGATATTTTAGAGTTAAAAATGCCTCGCACTTATGAATATAAGGCAGTACTCGGCAAATGGAAGCCGGAAGATATGGCGGCTGCCATACGAGAGGTGAAAGAGAACAAAATGCCGCTTGCAACTGCGGCCAAAAGATTTGACGTCCCGAGGAACACATTAAGGGCCAGGGTACTAACAGGTGCAGTATCAAACCGGCAAATTGGAAAGGGAGCAACACTAGATACTGCTATCGAAAGAAAACTAGTTGAATATATATTACTGCTGGATTACAAGGGGTTTGGTATGACCATAAATGATATTAAGGAGCTAGTATTTAAATTTTCGGAGAAAAATAATCTAACGCACCGGTTTAACAAAGACAAGACCAAGGCAGGATATGACTGGGTATATATTCTTTCTTAGAAAAACACCCTAATTTGTCAATAAGAAAAGCACAAGGCCTTGTCCTATGCACGTTTCTGAGGTCTCAAGAGAGACGAAGGACGAAAACCTTTTGACATTTTACGAAAAATGTATCATGCGTTGAACCTGTGGAAAGGACCGACAAGAATTTTGAATGCCGATGAAACTGGACTGCAGCTAATTTTCAAACCTGGCAAAGTGATTTCTTGGAAAGGCAAAAAAGATGTGACCCACGCCACGACAGGATAAAGGGGTCTACTGTTACTGCTATGGTTTGTAGCAGCGCAACAGGAAGTGCTATCATGTCATAATCTTTGTCATAATGGAAGGTGTTAGGCAAAAACCGTCTTATGCCAAAGGTTTACCAAATGAGTCAGCGTTAGAGATGTCAGACTCTGGATACGTGACAAGCGAAGTCTCCAACAAATTTCTTGACCATTTGAACAAACACAAACCACAAGGAAAAATTTTACTCATTATAAAGACACGATTCTCACTGAAAAGATCCGGATACGCTGGACAAAGCGTCAATGTTCGGAATTGAGATACTATGCCTTCCCACATAGCACTCACAAATGCCAACCCCTTGATGTTTCATATTTCAAGTGCCTGAAACATTTTTATAATAAGGCATGCAGGAACTTTTTTCATCACCATCCAGGAAAGGGGATCACCTAAGAAGACTTCGGACTTCGCAGAAATATTCAAGCAAGCTTTGGATAAGTCTGCTACATCAGGCAATTTTGCCAATGGCTTTCGAAAAGGTATAATATACCCATACAATCCCGATATTTTGGAAGACAATGTGTTTGAATATGAACTCATGTCCACTGCAAATGGCACCGTTCCAGTTATTTTAAAGGAAGACGATAACATCCAGAGGTCATCATCACCATCACCATCTACGATATCAGCTTCTACATCATTTTCGGAATTATCCCCTGTACTTGTAGTAAAGAACCACTCTGTACGGAATAGGATAAAAAAACAAGAATCAGCCATTATAACATCCGCAGAATACAGGAGTCAACTGCGCAGTTAAACACCAATACAGGGACCTAGACGCCAGGGAGGAACTCATCCCAGTACCTCAAGGGATCTCGAAGACAGTGAAAATTACTGTGGCGAGTGCGATGGGTACTATTTTGATGATACTGCCAGACAGAAGTGGGTGAAATGTGTTGGAGAGTGTAGTACGTGGCTCTATGAGGCGTGTGTAGAAAATGGGAATCGACCCCAGTTTACATGCAAAAAATGTACTTACAAAAATGTTACATACAAAAATGTAGTTAAAAGGGAGGATATATATTGTTGCATTGCTTATATGTGTTTAGTCCGTCAATGTTTCTTTTTCCATAGTGCGTTGTCCTTATTTCTTAAAAAAAAAGCCATTGTTCTGAATTCTACCTGCCGCCCGGTAGATACCTGTCGAGATATTCCGCAGTTAAGGGAGAAGTGGACATCTGGCTTTTATGTTTTTTGTTGCATTTATATGACCTATGATGTTTTTCAGGTAAGCCAAATTTTCATAATGTGTTATTAATACAGGAATATATATATTTTCTGAAAAAATAAATAATAAAATCCTTAAATGTTAACCAGTTATTCATAATTTTACCTTAAGGTGTCGAGATGTCCCTGAACGACCTTATTTAAGCATCCAGGGTCAAGCACGGTCACTCCGTATTAGTTGGAGAAAACACGATTCAATCTGAAAAACCGCAGAACTTCTAGATGGCCCAATCGCAGGAGCTACGTAAATACTCCTGCTAGTCATATAGTACCTATTTTATTGGCTAGTTTCACATGATAATAAATACACTGAAGTTAGTTCGTATTTATTATAAAATCTTCTTAATGTTTTACGAATGTGTGTCATTAATCACAGCAGTTGATAAGAGTTGTTTCTCATCACATATTTATTAAATACGATAATTATTGTGAATAAAAGTGTAAAATCTGAGCATCAGAATATGGATCCATCCTTGAATATTGTCTTGAAAATTTTAATGAGTAGGAACTCTATCGAGTATCAGAAGTAAAGAATTAAATACAAAAATCACTCTTTTACAGTATCATATTCAGCACACCCAGTTGTTCTGCATTTAAGTGACTTACTGTTTTTAATCTGTTATACATTTTAATATAATTTAAATTTTGTTAAAAACTCAGATAATAGAAAATATAGAAATGCAGGAAATTCAGACAATAGCATGAAAGATTTATTAGAACAATTCTGTGAATTGTATTTCCAACAAAAAATAAAAATGAAATTTGTTCTCCATGTTAACGAAATGAAATGTTCTAAGTCGTTTTTGTCCCAGATCAAGGAAACTGCTAGCAATCATAACCGTCACATGAATATCCATGTGATACAACATATTTCTGTGGAATACTCAGAACCTTGACAGTTTGCACAGGATATGTCACTACTTTTACTGGCTGTACATAATGGTATTGTGGGTATTCTTTCTCTTCGTAGATAACCCCAGCTACAGCAACGCCGATGACCAGAAGAAAGACCTGTAATAAAAGTACCACAGTTAAAAAGTAATTTTAAAAATTATAAAAATGGACCCTTACAGATTTTGTAAAAATGTTTTTGCTAGAGTTTTAATGTGTGAATGCGATTGCCAATAAAATCTAAAACTTAAATGTGAATGATGCATCATCACTTATGATGGCCGTGGCAAGAAAATAAGTACAGGTTATGATTACGTTACTGATATTTTTCTTAAAATGATTCAATCTTTTGTTTGAAAATACTTTAATCAGATCTCCTTAAGGCTGATAAAACGGGAAGCTCTTGAACTAAAAACTTTATTAAATATTATTTAATATTCTTGAATTAATTTTCAAAGGACTTTCACATTTCCACCCATTATGTACTGTGTATTCAATGTTACAGCTTTACTTAGTTTATAAAATGTTTACCGCGAAGAATTTTAAATATGTTTCTTGACTTTACAGAAGATATCCATATTCATTCTCATAATTAATGTTCTTGCTTTCTATCGCAATCTTATAATTTAATTTTTGAAATTAATGTTGTATTGGCGCATGTTAATCTGCAACTTATGTCTTTCTTTAAAGGGATATTTTCACACCAAATTAAATTCATATTTGTGTTATTTAATTTCATGCTTTGAAAATTTTTCGATATGTAAAATTCAGTCTAAAAATACTTGCTACAAAAATAATTATATTACATTAATTACACTATTATAAATAATTAATTTACCACGATTATAAATAATTGTGATACTTATACAGAACTAATCACATTCTGTATAAATATCGCTTTATTACACGCCTGCTCGTATAAATGTTGAATATGCATAAAATGAATTCTATAATAGTTTTAGAACATAGTTTTTGTAAATGCCTCTGAAAAATAAATTTAACACGAATCTTCGAATTCAGTTTATACTTTTGTACTTAGAATAACTGCTCCAGAATTAAGCAAGCAATTATATTTAATGCCATACTTCTAAAACGCATGATATTTGTAATAAAGTGGTTGTTTTTGAAAAATTTTTAAATGAACTGTAGTGAAAATTTTAATTATATCACTTTTTAGACCTTTAAATAATATAGACTGAGATATGCACAACATACTGAAAAATGTAAAAATGATTTTCAGTTTTAGAGGTTGTCTTAAAACGTCATAAGAAATAACCAAAGAAAAAATTATTTTCAAACCATAAGAATATGTATAATTTCTATTATATTCCGTTATTTTAAACGAAGCAAACCGAAAAAGGGGGATCTTGAATCACCAATAGTTAAGAAATAGAAATAGTTAAGAATAAATTTTGACTTTAACATGGTAGTTTAACATTTACAATTTAAACATAGCTGGAACTTATAATAATACTTCGAACCCTAAATTATCCATTAAATTAATTTCAAACATAAAAATGAGAATCAGATTTCTTTTTAATAAACATTTACTTTAATGACTTTAATTTTGACTTTAAATATTTATTAATATAGCAGACAACTGAGTTAATGTATTGATATAATTAAAAGTTTTCTGAAAATTCATATTTAATTATTATGTCATATTCGTAGAATGAAATCTGAATTTTAACATTCTTATGAAGACTTTTATGAGTTAATGCTCTAAAGCGGAAGAACAGGCTTCTATTGAGACTGTAATACTGCAATTGAAACAAGTTATCTCCCTGGCAATTTTTAGCAGTGGAATGTCTGTCAGGATGGCCAAAATGTTTCTTTGTGTGGAAAACGGTAAAAAGCAGCCTTAAAAATGATTCAACATGTTACAAAAGAAAAATTTAAAGGTTACAGATTTTAACGATCGCCCATAAGGATGTGTAAAGGTTCGTTACGCTCTCTCTAAGTTTGCAGTCTGTCTACCTGTCTGTTGCGCTCACTCCTGCTAACCCATTTCTTTTTGTCTTTTTAGCTTTATTATTAAGCGTCATTTTCTTCGCACTTACGCCATATACGATTCGATAGCATACATGTTCGAGTTTCCTAGTAAGATGGCTCAAAAAACTTTTTTTTTTTTGTCTTTTTATTACTAAAGTTTTGTGTTTTATCTTTACTTATTAAATATCACGTTCTCCTCACTTAGGCCACATGCAATTCAATTCACCAGAAGAATCACAAAATATTTAAAAACAGCATTTCTTTAAAATTTCCGATAGACAGTCCCTACCGTTGGAGATAAAAACGTTCTATTTCATACAATGTTGCTATTGCTTGCTTTCAAATCGTTGAGTTTGTTAATCAAAAATTCAATAAAAGCTTACAAAATACGAAATATAAAATTCGAAATTCAAAATTCGGGCTTTCTACGTTGTTCTGCGTTATTCAAAATTTGATGGTACCATTGTTTTTTTATAATGCTAGGAACATGCATATATACATGCAGATTCTTCATTATTTAATTTCTTTAAAATAATACAGGGAGGTAATATCTGAAAGCAACAATTTGAAAAGTGATACAGGCGTTTATAGCGATTCAATGCAAAATTCTGTTTCAAGACTACTATCCCATTTGGGCTAAAAATGAAGCATATTTTTACCATAAAATAAATATATCTATTACATAAATGCTATGGCTTACTAAGAAGTGATAACAAATTACTTTGTAAGAAATAAATTTAAATGATTAGAATTACATTTTTCTAAAAATCTTTGTATGCGCACTTCTTTGTTAGATGAGAATATAAATGAAAAATTTGAATTCACGTAAGCATTTTTCAGGAAATTAGTACGCATATAATTAACCACAAACTTGCGTATTTTAATTAACCCGGTGCAGTTTATTTAATTATTGAAAACTATAGGGATTTTGGATAATTTTTTAAATAACTCTTACATTTATAGAAAACACTTTGCTTTTCAGTTTGCTATTAAAATACGAATGTATTAAATAATGAAACGTTGGAATACTTACCATGAATTTGAGCATGTTTTTTAGCACTGAACGTCCAAAGCTGTAAAGGAACACTGATATTTGTTTATCTTTTTATCTTTTTCTCTTCGAATGAGTAGAGTAGCTGCAGAAATCCTTTTATAACAGTCAAGAGAATCCACGTGAAGTTTCCTGGCCGTAAAATTATTCATTCAATACCTTATCTAGTCTTTGAACCGAAAATAGGTATTTTCTTGATCCGTTTAGTATTCGTCATTTACAATGACATAGATTTACTGCTATGATCATATAACACTGATTAACTTCTATTTTGTATTAGATTTCATGATATAAGTAAGATATTACAGGATTTTTAATATCACGAAATATATCTTACATAACATTAATTTGCTGCAGGTATATATGGTTGTTATCTACCTAATTTATACATATTCTTAAATGCAGTAATTAAAACTCTTTAAATGCTGTAACAATGTTTACGAAGATAAAGAATATTTGAATTGTTTTGTTACATGTGCTAAAGAATAGTGAATGAACCCTAAACTCCGATGGCACTATGATGAAATACTGTATTGTAAAGAACACAGTTATCAGAATAAAATATACAGAAAACGTTGAAATATAAGTAAAACATTCAAGACAAACTTGGAGAAAATGAGCACAGGAAGACGACATATTGAGATATCTGTGTATAAAAATAAAAATCTGTCGAATCCTTAAGGTTTTCGGAGATAAAACGATCTTAAAACTGCCTAACGGTTAAATTATTACGGATTATAAGTAAATTATTACCTATAATACCGTACGTTAAAAAGTTGTATTTACTACACTGTTTTTTGTTAGTTTTTTAGCGTCGTATCATGTTTATGGGCAGACCTACTTGATTCTGAAAATTTAAATCTTGACATATCATTATTTAGAAAACTTCGTTTTAAGAAATCATTTTGATAAATATTATGTTATTCAATGTGTTAAAAAACTGTACTATTAGCCACTGTTAATAAACAAAAGATGGGCTTCCGTAATGCAACAACGATTATTTACACTATAAGGTATTTCTCCCGCTTTCTTAGTATACCTTCGTGGTGCAATGGCCAGTACACTCAGTTCGTACTCAAGAGTTCGAGGTTTGAGTCCCGGCGAGGACATAACGTAGTACGTAAAATTTTGTACTAATAATTATGTACATCTGTAATAAAACTAGTTACCTGTTTTATGTAAGTGTTATAAACATTTCACCTTATAGATTACTTTACCGTTTCTGCAGTAAACGAAATCTGTTTTCCGCTCTAGGAGTTTTCTTAAGCTTTCTTAAAGAGTTGTTATTTTTAGAACTTATGCTATCCTTTTTTCTGCGCTAGAGTACTTCGATTCTAAACGCCTTAATACGGTGTTTCAGCGCACTCATATAAAACATATTAGTATGTATAAGAAGTTTATGTTTGATTTGAATTATGTAACATGTAATTAGTAAATATATGGAATTCATTTATCATGTAAATAAATTTCTATAATATGTAACTTAAGATAGTAAAAACTCATACATCTTTCACTTTTCAAGACGATTATTTTTCAGATTGTAAAATACATAAATTTCTACTAATATAACGAATAAAAGTAGCAAACTATGCTCCAACTTTTAGAACGTCCTTAAAAACGCTATTTTATATATTCTCGTTAAGATTTATCGCATTCCGTCGAGCATGCTTTTGTAAGTGGTTAGTCCTTTAAGGCTTCCGTACTGAAAATGCTTACAGTCTTCAGAAAAATACTTACAGGTTTTAATGCTTCTCACTAATTTCTTTAATATATATTCATTATTGAGATTTTTTTAACCAATTGCGGGTCCTCAGGTGACTTCGGCTTGAAGCAACTAACTAAGGCCGGAATTGGTGGTCACTTTATTATGGGGACACCTAATAGGTGGGCCACCTTTGCCTCCTATGAAGGAACGCACAGTTACAGCCATTTGTTTTCTCAGAGTTTCGAACCTGGGTCCTTTGGTATCGCAGTCGGCTTACCTAACCACTGTACCGTCTGATGGGCGACGTATTATTATTGAGATATTAGACTATATTTTTAACTGTTCAGTGAGAACAGTTTCAATTTTAGCGCCTCGAAAGGAGCAAAAATTAAAGTTTCTGCATTTTATATTGTAAGTATGAACAAGCTGTAAACGTTTCGACTTAGTATAAAATGTAAATGTCGAAATGAAAAACATTTGAAAATAATTAAACAGAGAAATTTAAAATAAAGAAAGGACTCTTAGTTATTTGATTTAACACCTGAACTCTTTTCCATCATAAGCAGACGTATTACATTTCTAAGGTCTGTCTAAAGGTTTGTGATTTTATTTGCAGTTCCCGACTTTGGATACAGTTTACACTTTATCAAAGAGTGCAAAAATTAAGGTTGGAGATGAAAATATTGTCATAATAGGGGAATAAACAAGAATACGCAACAAAAACATCAATCAAGAGATTACCTGTGGTCGGGTACGATACAGCATGCAAAAATACGTAAAATGACAAATTGTGGGCACCTGCGAAAGGCAAAAAAAAAGCACAAATGCGGCGTATGTTTACTCCCAAGTGAAAGCTGAAGCGCGCATCAATTTAAATGACACAGAGTTACTACTTTGTTGATGCGTCATCTCCTGATTTCTTGAAAATGGTAATATTTACTGACATCCCCCCCTTGAGTAGTACGACAAGTCCTACAAACATAATTAAGGTTAACTAAATCTGTTGGATAATTTTAAAAGGTATACTAACTGTTATTAACTTAAATTACTACCTGTTTGTATAATGCCAAGACATGTTTCTCAATATTTTCATACATTTTTTATTTGATACTGGCGTCTATATAAACGGAAAAAGCAATTTACATTTCTTTCTTTTGATGGTAATTACTACTTTGATGCATAAAATGTGTATAATGTAAAGAATCGAGGTTGTATGTCATCTGAAGTGTATATTTTAATAGAAAATGAAGATAAGTTAATTAATGATACCGAATATTTGTTCGCAAGTTAAACTAATAACTACCAATATTTAAATTCCTTAAACGTTATTGTATAATGACCATCACATCACACAGGGAATATAAGTACATATAGATTTATAGTTGTAATTTATTGTCTGTAGAATGCTATTATCTTACTTATGATCTACTTAAAGTGTTTGATAGAGATCCAGATATTACTGCGTTAAATAACTTGTGCTAATGCGATATAAATTCTAATATATAATTCTAAAATTATGACTATAGAAATAATTCTAAAATTATGATTATCGAAATAAAACATACAATGGTTATGGAATGCAGAGACAAATGAAGAAAAATAATAATGCTTCCTTTACACTCTAGAAAGTGTGATGTTTCTATTTATTTACTTATTTATTTTTTATTTAAAATTATTTCATGGTCAGAAGAAAGGTAAAATATTCTTCCCAAGGCAAAAGATTCCTAATTGACTTTGTTCAATGACTCTTTCTCAAAATGAAAGAGGAAACTCTCAAAATTTAATTCAGTTTTATTATAGCACTTTATTTATTGGTTTCAATGTAGCTGTTATTTCCTTATTAACTATTATTATTTCTCGATTTGCAGAATAATTTCATATTTTCTGTTGTGCTAAAATAGCAGGTTTAGCCTTTATAATATTAGAAGAGCCAGGTAAAAAGATAAATTCCATTTAAATTTATCCCCGTATAACATCTCTGCGTTTTTGTAAGGTCTCGCTGACATGTTAAAAAGACAATGAAATCTATCTAGCTCAGATGGTCTTTATAACTTATTAAATCATCACATTAAGATTCAGTAATGTTATTTTTTAAAGCCTTAATTCATTAAATTGTTTTCCTTTTCTCAGTCTCTCAATATTTTCAATCAATTTTGTTAATAGCCTTCTGTTTTAATTTGGTTTTTCCAACAGATGAATAAGAAACTCATTACTTTTTTATTCTTTTAGTGTTTGTTTGCTTGGGTATTCTGGTCAGCCATCTTTTTTCCAAAGCACATTTGTCCAAAGCTCTATAGATTCCACTCCTCTCCTCCGAAGCTAGTAGGAAACCTTCTAAAAATCAGGTCTCCACCAAACCACCTAAAAAATCGTCAAACTTTCTCTTGTCTTTCCTAAGTTTTCCAACGAACGCTCTCATCTTGCTTTCAGTGCTGTCGTAGAGTTTCGCCAGATTGGTTTTTGTAAGGCAAAAAGTCACATTCTTCACTACGAGAGTGAATAAGTCTCGCATGTAAATTTGTACATGCAAGTCATTGCGTCCAAATCGCTCTTTTAATTGTTCAGCAGCTTTCAAGTTATTGTCTGCCGTCATCAGAAAACGATTTATAAGCTACACTGCACGAGAATTTGGAAAAACACCTTGCGACAAATACTGGAATTTATCCTCTAAAAGTATTTGGAAAATTACCTCTAAAATACTAAATATTCTCCTACATCATCTGAAAATTTCTTTATGTTTAATTTTGGAGTTTAAACTTTCATAAATTTTATTTACATTTTCCTCAGTTGTTATACTTTCCCTAACAGCTTCATTAACTGGCATCGTGGAGAATATTCTTTTGGAGATAAGATTTTTGCCTACTTTGGAGGTGAGATTTTTGCATTTAGTTACTGCTTGCTGCAAACCTGCAGTAAGTGATGTTGTAATTAAGTATCAGGAGATTTTAAACGAAGATTTAAGGTTGGAATTTTCAAACAAGCGTTAAAGTTTGGGAAAGCCGTGTGTTCCAAATAGATATTTTATGTATGAATTAACAAGAGAGTATGAACCTTTTAGAGGATTTTTGATGGATTGTGGATTATTGACGGATAGAGTTTGTTATAAAAATGTAAGATACTATGCGGGTTAGTTAGTCAGAAAAAGTTATCCAATGGTAGTATTTGGAGATGCAAAAAGCATGGGGCTGAGATGTCAATTAGGCTGAGATCTTGGTTCGCCTGTAGTAAGCTTAATTTACAGTTAATTACTTCGGTAAACGTTTACAATTGGGTGCCCCTTGTTTATTCGCGATTCTTGTATGATGCCAAGAAAGGCTCCAGGCACAATTTCAAGATGGCTGCTACAGAAATCCAAAATAAGAAGTCAAGGAATTGGACAAACTCGGTGTCCATGTACACATCGATCTATTTTCACTTAAAAAAATCAGATAATTGCAAAATCTCTGCATTGCGCATTGTCTTGATTTTGCCCATGTACACATCGATCTATTTTTATTTTAAAAAATAAAGAAGTTAGAAATATTATGTTAACCATAAATGGGGTTTCACTGAACTGAATAAAACTGAAAACTGAACTAAAAACTGAATAAAATTTGTCGCCAAATCGAAGGGCCACCCAAATGTACACTAGAGCCATTAATTAATAATTACATAATTATTTGCTAAGGGCGAAATATCTAAAGACTTTCGGCATTGTTTTTAAAAAATCTTACATCTTTTAACCTTAATCATTTTCATTAATAATTCCTTTTCATTTTTTCTTTTAAAATCGTGTATAATAGTCGTAAACTTATTTTTATCATCCATGATTTCTGGTAAAAGCAAGATGGTAGCCATTTCTGAAACACGCAGTTTCATCGGAAATCTTAATGGTAACCATTTTTCAAAACACGGTATTTAACGTGCTTTGGCGCCAAAAAAATTCGCCAAATTTTGAAGGTGGGATGTACTGAAGCTGTTCCGTGTGTTCACCCTCTAGCCACAGCAAACGCCCCACGGGTGCCAAGCAAATGTATGGCAAAACGGGACTGTCTCAATAAGCTGCAAAGTTCCGTCTCCATTAAAAGAAGTTCAGTTTTTGCGTCTGTGGAAGTTCATAATATCTCACTAATGTTTAATGTTTACTGCTTTGAAATAAAAATAATACATCATTATGCGATGAAAAATGATTTATGTGCAGACAGCATTACAAGCTAGTATATATCATGGCGGATTGAAAGCGTTGTAAACACAGTTGCCACTCAAAGAAACATAAAAGTTCAAAATATTTCTGCAGATGATAATGTTTGTACGAAATACTAATGATAAAAATCTGGTGATAAATTTTACAGTGAAGCATATATTAGTCTAGACCTTTGTCAAGAGAAGCCAAAATCTTTCATTTTTTTATTAGAATTACATAACACATATTATGGCCCATTTTTAGAATTGTTTCATAAAATGCATGCTCAGATGAATCTCGTAAAGGTCGAATGGACGAAACACTCATCACTGGTAGACTGTTTTAGGTTTCTAATTGGCTAATGCAAGAGTTGACATGGGATTTTTGCCATTTACTCTAAGTGTAGTTCGCACACAAGCTAGAATTTTTTAGAAAGCTTTCTTTGAAGATATGCCTTCTAATGAAAATGTACTGCGAGAGACTTTCTGTAATTAATAATCTTCTAAAAGTTACTAATGGAAAATAAGAAAAAATCAACCATAGCTTTTGCTAAGTTCCAAATTATTTATCTGCCATCTCTTGCTGAATGTATTAACCGCTGAATCTTCGACAAGGTATCATTTACTGTGTTTTTACTTCGGACGCTATAGTACAGAGTACTGGGTTTTTTTAAACAGGAAAATGTGAGAACCTACTATCTTCAGAGATGGAATCACTGATTTTCCCGATCTTACGCTTAATGTGCTAACTAACAGATGACAAAGGCAAGCACGGAAGAAATTGTGTAACTTCTTACAATTTAACCTGCTTAAATGTTAGTGTAAAGAAGAATTCGACTTATGATACATTTATTTATTTTTAAAATACTTAAACTTTTTAAATACTTTTTTAAAAATACTTTAAAATTTTCTTGTTAATTGCATTTTTTTAAAGAAATTCTCACTCACTAATTGTGTGTTTACAAATCTCTATTTGATTTACCACTGATCTTCCAGTAAGATGCAGCAGGAACTCTAACCACTTTATCACAAGAGTACTCATAGAGGAATGAGATAATTCATTATATCAAGGTATTTTTATTGTGTATGTAAATACACAATGTCTGTTCATGTATGTAATCAAAATAAATCTGATAAAACAGAAGAAAAAATTAAGATTCTTGGGAAAACGTGAACTGTAAATAAAAGTAAATTAAAAACCCTGGGAATATGAGAAAGCTATTACAAAATATCTCTAAGCATTTCTTTCGCACTGTATAAGGTTTCGTATTTTATAACTTATCTAGCTTATTATTTTGAGGCCCGGAGGCTAGTGCATCGCACAGCAGCACCACAGGTCTGGGATTCGATCCCCGGGCTGGCTAAGGTCGACTCATCCCTTCATCCCTTGATTTTCCATCCTTTGGGTCGATAAAATGAGTACCAAGTTTGCTTGGGGACTAAACACTGGGGGTCCTGCGACAAGCCGACCACTTGTTCAGGGCATATGCTTATGCGCCGCGGGGTCCACGGTCAAGAAAGCAGATTTCGGGCCACTGAAGGCATTGGCCCACTAGGGCTGTTACGCACTGAGTTTAATGTAATTTCAATGTAGTTTAGTTTTAGTTTTTACCTTATTATATTGGCTTTACTTTAATACTTTCATTTATGTTTCGCCATTTTCCACCAAACTACAAATTAGTTAAAGTATAAGTAAATTCAGAGTTCGAGAGTTTTCAGAAAGCACTTAGCTGCATAGGTTGACCGGCACTCTGGAGTCTACGCTAATAATATTGCTTTGCGAACACTTAGGGACCAGCTAAGGTTTAGTTAGGAACGCTGATTGTGCATTTAGCTATCAGTTTAACCTCTTCGTCGTCCGTAACGCGTCTAGCGTGTTCATGTGAAATTTCTGCAGGGCGGCCGTAATATGCTTCAAGCGTTCTTCTACATTTTAAAACTTTTAAATGTTTAAAACGCTTTCTAAATGTTTGCTTGTTTAAGTTTTTATTTTTGTTTATTCTAATACCTCCTAGAGGGCTGCACTAATCAGGCATTCTATTTCTAATTGAATTTCCCCCGCGTTTTATGAATATTCGCGCCATTTTACTTAAGATACAAGACAGTGAGAGATGGCTTCAACGTCTATTCAGCAGGAAAAGAGAAAAAATGCGGTTGTGAATTGGAAAGACAAGACGGATATACGTTTGATGAGTGCAGTCCATAATAACTCGATGACTGCTGTTGGAGTACGGAAAAGAGCTGTAAAATAACCAATAATTGTAAAAGATTACAACAACCAAATCGGAGGAGTGGATCACCTGAATCAGATGTTATCAAATTATCCTGCTGTTAGAAATACTAAGAAGAGCTATTATTAATTTTCTAATATGCTTTATTTCCTTATATTTTACTTAATATTCATTTACATTAATCCACTAAGAAAGTTATATGATGTACAGAGAAAACAACATTACAAGTTGCGAAAATCAGAGAGCCGCTGGGGAGAAATTTTCGCGGACAGGAGATGACGGAGAAAGGGTTAATTTCAATGTAGATTGTGATTACATGCTGTTAGCAGAAATTTGATTCTATTAAACTTTTGAGATCATGTAACCATCAGTAAATATATTATTAATGAATAACTTATATTTTAAACCTTTTATTATGGATTCTGATATCTTTAGTCAGAAGGCAGACAATAAATCATCTGATCAGTAAATCATCTGATAGTCTGTACGGGGTTCTAGGAAAAATGGCTCACAGGAATAATGCTCACAGGTATAAATGCTCACAGGAGAAAAGCCCACACAGAAATATGACCACATAGAAAAAAAACTTACATGGAAAAATGCTCACTTAGAAATATGCTCACACGGAAAAATGCTAACATAGATATATGCTCACATGGAAATAAGCCAACTGATAAGTAAAATACGTAGAAATATGCTTACATTAAGCAATCAATAATTAATAGATTTGAACATCGTACACCTACTTAAATTTTTTAAAGAAAAATTATTTGATCATTTGAAAAAAAAAAAAAATTATTTGACAAATGCGAAAAGGTTATTGGACATTAACCTTTTCGGGGGTGGTATATAAAAGAAGGAAAACTATAGTAAAATTTTTCATGTACTGTAATATTTTACACAACTGCCCCCCCGTACGACATTTTTTCCCTTGTAAATGCCAATAGTTTATTTTTGTTTTATTAATTCTATTTTCGCATATTTTTATGTGCATCTATAGAAATTGATGTTTGAATGTAGTTATTTAAGTTTGGAGCCCAAACCGTTTTGACCACAGTTTCCAATCGAAGTGAGGAATCATTATGAAGCAGCCTTCGAAATATCTCCTAGAACAACAAATTGTTACAAAAGCTTTCATAAATAGGCGCTAAATTCATTATTTAATTGTAGCCATCCAAGTATGTGGTTTTTCTTTGACGGACTGAAAAAAGACTTAGCCTGTCAAAGTTTATTATTAGCTATTTTAAGTACAGGGCGTACTGAAGTAAAAAAAAAGGTGAAGATATGAAAACTTACATTTGGTAATCGCGAATCATGTAAGAAACTATGATGAAATCGATGGTAAAATTAGATATTAACATATATATTTATGATTTATGTATAACAAGGTATTTTACGTAATTGAAATAATATAATTATTTCTATTTGCTTATTCTTCTAAATGCTTATATTATAAAATATGTAACTTATATTTACTATTTATTTTATTTTTTTAACAATTAAATTGTAATTATTTTTCGTTGTATATTCTGTTTCATTTCTCTTCCTTCCTCCTCTCTTTTTCCTAATTCAAAAGGGCCCATTTGTTAATCTTATACAGCAACTGAATCTATACATAAGTTATACAGTTTGTGATATATATATATATATATATATATATATATACCATAGGTGTTTTGGTAATTTAAATAAGTTTTCTTTGAAAATTCAAATAGGTGTTCGATGTTCAAATCGATTAATCATGTTTATCAGTGGGCTTATTTCCATGTGAGCATATATTTATGTGAGCTTTTTTCCGTGTGAGCATATTTCTAAGTGAGCATTTTTTCATGTGAGCTTTTTTCTATGTGGGCGTATTTCTGTGTGGGATTTTTCCTGTGAGCATTATTCTGTGAGCATTTTTCCTGTGGGCATTTTTCCGGTCACCTCTGTACTGTTATTCTGTTTAGAAGTACGGGAGTAACCGAATAAACGTATAGATGAAATACTTGTTACTTAATCAGATTCATATTTAATTTTCTAAGCTTTAGCAGTACTCAAGATTTCTCCATGATGTTCATCATGTAACATTTTATTTGACTCTCTATAACATTACAAATGTTAAGTTAGCTAGCTAAAAAGAGCCATAGAAAGAAGTACCAAAAACGCTATTGAAATAGATTTATTATAAAAATTTCTACTTCTAGATATAAGAATAACGATATTACAGGTTCAAAATAGTGTTATTAACATATACGAACTAAACTACAACTAAAGCAAACTAATATCGCCGGAAGAAATCATAAAAACATGGAAAAGACCATCCAGTCCGCCGACCGCAACCAATTCCAGAGACGACAATTATAACTATGATCAGTAGAATCAGCATCTGGATGCAAAAATTACTTCTAACGGTGCGCTGTATATTCTCGCATAAAATTTCCACGCGTTTTCCGATTGTTTCTCTGTTGAATTTCTTTCTGTTGTTTGAATTTCTTTTTGCTCTTGAATGCTGTTTCGCAGGTGTAGGTGTGGTGGATATGGATGATTCCTGAAATAATTTTTTATATTTTTAATCAATAATTTTGCTGCACAAGGTAATATTTGAAGAATAAAACAGGTTATTGTATGTAAACTCTTCATATATTAGAACCTATGCAGACACCTGCATAGGAAATTCTGATTCATGAAGAGCTTAATAACATAGAATGACTTTTATTTATTTCAACAAGCTGTGCTGTTGAAACACAATATAAATAATTTCACTACAGAAACCAAATGTAATGAAAAATAAATTAGGATATATTTAAATAGAAGGACACTTATATATTGAGCTTCATAAATTATGATAATTAAAATATCATTTGCTGAAAGCATGGGGTCTTGGACTTGTCTGCTATGTTTATAACAGAGTATTTCATTTGCTATTCGTATTCGTGTCAAAAATCGTATGTTGACAGCAACTACATATTCCTCTTCCCCAGACATGATTTCCTTCACATATTATTAACATGATCTTTCTCACATATTTAAAAATTACTGGCGTATGTGATAATCAGTGGTAGACTAATTACTTATTACTATTAAACATTAGAATGAAACTAAGAATGAAAAATAAGTAATTTGATGTTGCAAAGTATCATGTCTGAGAATTCTGACATCAATATTTCCTTAACATTGCTTTAAATATTAATATGATTAAATGGAGAGCATGCATCAAAATGTTTTTAATATAAAATTACATAATAAAAAAATTGAAAGTTAATACGTTCATATAAACTTGAAACGAAATATTATGCTGATCATTGAAGTAAATTTAGAAGAATATAGGAGAAACTTTGAAAACTAATTAAATTAAACATTGTACAAGAAACTTCGAATATTTAATTAATTTATTAAGATGTTAATTGTGGTCTTATTAAAATGTTCATTTGATTTCTCAGAAATAAGGCTAAATTTGCATTTTTCGTGGCACCTGCCCTGTTCAATAGACAATAATGGCGTGGCCTATACAACAAAGTTCTACAGTGTATGTTTAAATCAACATTCAGTCTAGTTTAAAAGGAATTTATTAGACTACCAAAACAAATTGTAATCTAAAATCTTTTTGACATCTCAGCCGCAGTATTCAAGCTGCATCAAACAAATTGAAAAATAGTTCAAATTTCACTGTTGCTACTTAGTGTTCTTTACATCAGTGCGTTTCTACAGATTTTTGCGTTGCCATTCAGAAGCAGAAAAACGTGCCTGTTCAAACCGAAACACGCACCTACTGAAGATGCTACGAAAAATGTAACTTAGCTTTTTAAACTTATTTTTTTCGATTTTGTACTGTGCTGTATTCATTTGTACTGTGCAGTGTTAATTTTGATTTTTCTTTTCTGACCTCATATTTTTTCTATAATATTTTATTTCTTGATGTTTGGGAAAATAATGTGGATTTAAGATCTGAATTTTTACAAGGTTTCTTTCGAGTATGAAAAAAAAAAAAGTTAAAATCAAAAATTTTTTAAATTACTGAAGTTTCTGCCGTAATAATTAATAAGAATGATAAGGAAATTGTATTGTAAAGAGGTATTTCTACTTACACAATTAACTATTCAACTTAATTAATTGCATTCTTAAATTACGCAAGCCACTCACTTCAGAATCAGATTTTTTCTTTTCAGTTTCTTTCTCATTTTCTATTTTCTGGTTAGGATAAGATATGAATCTCGTACTTTTAAGTCCAGAAGGCTCATCTTCAGATGAAGACTCTTCGATGCTCTTATGTTTCATTCTTGTATGAGTCTTTATTCCTCCATGAGGTGAAACTTTCGATACTGTACAGCATTTGCATGTCTTTGAACCCTGTAGTTCATCTTTTCTACCAAGCGGAGCAATATCTTTTGATGAATGTCCCTCTTTCCAGGTTTTGTTCACTTCCTCAAAGCAATCATTTCTCACATCGCATAAACAAGATTTTTTGAGCGCTTCGTGTTGTATATGACATTGTTTTAGTTTGCAGTAATGACAGCGGTTATGTTCTTTGAATTTATTGGAAGTATCCTGCTGACTGTTATTATTTTCGCACTGACGTTTAGTTTTAGAGTGTGTGTCTTGGCGTCTTGCGTGAAGTTGGCTGTTTTCTGTACGAGGAGATGGGGATACTGTGACAGTGATCCCTTCTTTTTTCGGAGATTTCTGCACCACAGTTACAGATATCTGAAACAGAGTTTGCTTAATAAGTAGCAAAAGTATATTACCAAAGTAGATTCTCGAACACATTTCCATTTTTGATTATACATATTGAATAAATTTATTTCCCTTTCAAAATGACTTGCTGCTGCATGGGAGTAAAATGATGTATTCATCTCACAGGATTATTATATCTTTATACGTATTTCCTAATTTGTAAATAAATTAAGCAATAGCAGTAGTTAACAAGAATTTTGCCACGTGGGGAGAAAATAGGCTCCTTCTGATTGGCCAGGGCTTTCGCTAAGAAAGCACAAATTTCCGAAACCTACTATGAGAAAAATTCTCCTGGTATTCTATACTTAAATTTATGTACTTTTAATATACTGCCTTTCTTTGACATATTTTTAATATGCACGTATATATCCGTTCTTACAGATATCACAAAAATATTCTAGGCCGTATATATACAGCTTTGCCGGTTAGAGGGTAAATAAATTGCTATCAGAGAGTTATGTAATTCAGTTAAACATTAATTAGAATTTTTGCAATGTTAAACCAAAGTCATAGAAATTAAAGCATATTTTGTAAATTTTATTTGTCACTATTTTCTCCATTAAAGGTCTTATTCGATCTTTCTCTGATCGTTTCCTTTAAATTAAGAGTTAAGGAAATATATATATTATACCGTTATTTTAAAACTAAATGTACTTAATAATATTGTTAATCGAAATCCGTTCCCACAAGTGGCCAAATGGTTAAGACCATAGAATACTGGCAGTTCGACCTAGCATTCAATGATCCCAGCCGAAAGAGCTCGCTGCATGTTTGGTGATAGTAGTTCTTTTCATGCGCAACGTGAATACGAATTGGATTTCTTTAGAAAGTCCTCAGCGAAGGCATTCCTTTTTTAAGTAGATATCCCTTATATGATTTGCTTTAAATATTTTGTTATATTGCTGTTGAATTGTGTTTTATGTGGTTTAATTAAGAAGGACATGATATTTTATAAATAAAGGTAACAAACAAATCGTTAAAAATGCGCCTTTGGGCGTAAAATAAAATCTAAAAACTTTCAGATTTTTTTAAGAGCTAATTAGTATGGGAAGGCACTACCAGTTGATCCATGGTAAGTGGCTAGTGTCTCCCATACTTTCATCTGTACCTGTATTTAAATACCGAAATCTAGCTTAACCTTGAAAATTTAAATCTGAGTTTCGAAAAATCTTTCCTCTAGCTATTATACTTATAATTGTTTAGATGAGCACTTAATAACTCTATAAAATGATTTGAATAAGGTCTAGGCCACCAACTTGCATCATTGAAACCTGCTCTTGCCTTGAGCATTCCTCTTGAGATTCAAAGTGCTATTCATCATGAATACATCATGAATGCATATAATGAATACATATTGCATGAACTTCTGACCCATGTAATGTTCAACATGGAAAATCACTATAAAGCTTGCATTTTGGTTAGGGAAGACTTCACCTTGTTAAAAATTTTTATGCACTTCCAGACGTTGTAAAGCCAACGTTTTACTACCTAACTTTACACTACTTTCTTATTTTCTTGCTGAAATTTAGATTTTAAAGAAATACATATTTCTGCATTTACATACATACGAAGCGATGTCAGGCATGACTAAATAAAGATCGTTTGCAGCTTCTAGGTTCTTAGCTGCAAAATCATTTAAGTTACGTGGTTATATAGTTGTTTCTTTATTCTCCACGGTCTGTATCATCTCATAGATGTAGGATGAAAACCTCTTACGTAAATCTACATGTGCACGTTTCGAAAATTGTCGGGAACTTAAACGATATTCAGTTTCATGTTATTCACGATCCAGCTACTTTCACGTTATGGAATGCATTATTGCAGAACATTTCTTCTGAATTTCTTAGAATGTGGAATGGCAAGCAGACCTTTCTTTCCCAGCAGCTGGACGGTAAAAAATCAGAGATGGTAAAATCTGGTGATTTAAAATCGTCGAAAACTATAGCACATAGTTATTTTACCCACATAAAGGTTCCAAAGGCAAAAATCAGCAGATAACATAGTTGAATGTAACATAAGGTTAATTATCTTATTTGTACCATGTAACATGAGATGCATTTTTATATTGCAAGAAATAGTAATCTTGCAAACAATTAAAATCTTATTTGTACCATGTAATTATCTTATTTGTACCATGTAACATGAGATGCATTTTTATATTGCAAGAAATAGTAATCTTGCAAACAATTAAAATCTTATTTGTACCATGTAATTATCTTATTTGTACCATGTAACATGAGATGCATTTTTATATTGCAAGAAATAGTAATCTTGCAAACAATCTTCTTACTCTTCGAAATACTTGACTCACTAACTTTCTGATAATCGTCGTAAAGTTAGTTCAGTGGGATGGTAAATATGTGAAGAATTTATGTGCTACACATTTTAAGAATTGAATTTCTTTTTAGCAACCAACAATTTAGTTTGGATTTTAGCATAATTTACCATCCTGAATATGTTTTCAAATGCAGAGTTTCTGGCTTGATTTCAACACGTCTTAAAATAAATGCGATCACTTGTATTACATTTAATTAATCTAATATATTTGCACAAGATGTGAGTACTTATACGTTTAGAAATTTAGCGAAAAATCGGTTAAGTATTAAAGATCACAAGCAAAGGGCAACATGTGCCTATGTGCTCGCTTCATAGCATATAAAAGGTAGTACTGAAAGAATTATTATTAAGAAAAATTTATAGAATTCGACTATTATTACATCATGAAATTAATATTTTGCATCACTCCAACTGAGGAAAAATGCAGTTTTTCAGTCCACATGATATATTTTGACGGTGTCCGCCGATAACATCACGGACGAAAACGTCGCGGAGAAAACAACGCAAGGCAAAAACGTCGTGCTACAAAACATCTTGGGAGAAAACATCGCAAAGAGAAAACATCGCAGTTCTAAAACATCGTGGTACAAAACATCGTCATCGAAAATAAAGCGGTTCAAAAACTTCGCAGTTTAAAAACATCGTCGTCGAAAATATCGTGGTAAAAAAATAAAGTATCTACAAATCATCGCATGACGATAACTTCGCAGACATGCTTTTTTCAGGTTTTAATAATTGTAAATGGATATTCCCATAATGATTTGTGAGCGCAGTATGTAAAGAAGGATAATTTTTACTTTCACATTTTTTATTAACTAATAAATTTTTGCTGAAAAAGTAAGAAGTAAACTTAAGCATAAAAAATTAAATGCAAATTATAGATTATACTTTTCATGAAAACTTACCAGTAAAAACTTTATAAAAATGATTTATTAATGGCCTTTGTTAGTTAACTATGTCGGTTTAAAATTCTATTAAGTGCTATAAGTTGCATTAATTTTCTATGCTTAAGTTTCATTCTTATTTTCTCAGCAAAAAATTATTAGTTAATAAAAAGTATTAAAGTAAAAATTATCCTTCTTTTCCTCTTGCGATCACAAATCAATATGGGAATATCCATTTACAGTTATTAAAGCCTGAAAGAAGCATGTCTGCGATGTTATCGTCATGCGATGATTTGTAGATACTTTATTTTTTACCACGATATTTTCGACGACGATGTTTTTAAACTGCGAAGTTTTTGAACCGCTTTATTTTCGACGACGATGTTTTGTACCGCGATGTTTTAGAACTGCGATGTTTTCTCTTTGCGATGTTTACTCCCACGATGTTTTGTAGCACGACGTTTTTGCCTTGCGTTGTTTTCTCCGCGACGTTTTCGTTCGCGATGTTTTTGCCGCGATGTTTTCGGCTGTAACCATTTTGACATATGCCATGAATGCGTTTATAAATTAATAATATTTTGTATAACTGTTAAAGTGTACCCTAAGTTCATTGCAGTATATTTCAGTGATTTCGGAAGGAAAACGAACGAAGCTTAGCCCTGTTTTAAAATTTTTCGTAATGATTCACACCATTCAAGGACAATAAGAGCTATTTTACCTAAAAGTAAACTATAGCGCGCAAAATGTCAAAAGACTAACTGCAGATAATGATGAAATGAAAAGAAAATCTGGAAAGTTTATAAACCTGACAGGAAAAACAAAGGATAAAATGTATAATACTAATCTCTGTGTTTTGAAAACATTTCTATCACCATTTTCTTTTCTTTTTACGTTTAACTTTATCTGATAAAAGTGCCTTCATGGTTCATGACTTCGAATGTTTAATTTCACTTCACTGAATAGAGAAAAACATAAATGTTAAGCAAATGTAGTATTAGCTCTCAGTTATTTTAAAGTAAATTATAGGAAGCTAGTGAACGGTGAAAAAGAAATGAGACCAGGAGAGATTCTTATTTCGTAGCAAATTATCAAATGCTATGTGCTTATTATATTAAGAGAAAAGTAAATTATTACGCTTGATATTTTATTTAAATTTTTAAACTTTTGTCTCTTTCTCATGAAGAACAACTAAAAAACTTAATTCCATTAAAGGAAATCAGTCATTTTGTACTAGAGCAATTTTCTCCTTTGTGTGCAATATAGTACAAAATGTATTGAATCACTTTTTTGTACATATATATGTAATCATGCAGGAAAGAAACATTTCGAAATCTCAATGTTTTCGAAAAATGTTGCAGTTGGAGACATTGTTTGATTGGATAAATATATTACCATAAATAAATCCTTTTATTTTGAATTAAACTCTTTAATGTATACCTCTGAACGAACATAAAATTTGTTATGTTTATTTATACTTCATATTTCCATCGAATGTAAGACTTTTTTCAAATATAAGTGTCTCAATGAAGAGCTTTTTGCATAGCGATTGTCATATGCAAATAAAGAAAAAATCTTACATATATATGTTACTCAAAAAATTAAGTATGCTTTAATTGACGGTGAATGTACGGAAAAAAGGGCATGTCTTATTATCGAAGAAGTACGGCTGTTAATTCTTGAATTATCTTGGCTTTTTTTTCAAGGCATATCTTATAGAATTTCTCTACATGTATGAGATACCTAGTATTTCACGTGAGCTCAAGCAGCTCTGTAAATGAATAGTTAAAAAAAGTAATCATCTATGGAGGAAGGAAGTTTTCAAATGGAAGCAGGAACATAAGCATTTTTCATTAGAAAAAAATGAATAAAAACCTTTTAGAGATATTTGTTATTTCATACTTCTCAGTTTAGATTAGACTATTACTTTTCTTCTTTAAACAGCAATAAAATTTGAGAACATTTGAAAAACTAAATGTAATTAATTTTAATAGTCTTTCATGTGTACTTTGGGAAGTATACTTTACTGGAGCCACTTTTGTGAATTTATTATTTTTAAAGAACTAGTTATAGAAAAGCAAATTAAAAACAAACGCACTTGTTCATTTCCACCTTGAGATTCTACATTTTTCATCTTGTTTATTCCCTCGTTTCCTTCAGAAGACACACCTAAGTTTTCCTTAATATTAATTTCAGGCGTAGATTCTTCCACTTCGTTTAGTTTTGTCTTTGTACCTATATTAATAACTCTCACTAAAACATGTGCATCGACTGAAGATTTTGATTGGAAATTTTTATTAACTGTTCTTTCTTTAGATTCATGATTTTCATTTGTATTTTCTTTCACATCACCTGAAGAAATATTTTTGCAGTCGGAATAAATATTTAGTCTTCCCCATTTTTCGCATTGATGTTTGCATTTACAACAAATCATTGATTGCTCTGCGTCTGAGACTTCAACGGGAAAGGACTGCTGACATGCGCACACGCATTTTATACAATGTTTCTCTTTACTGTTTATTTCTTTATGTTTCAAACAATGGTGATCGCTTCCAGATCTCTGAGTAAGAAGCGGAAATGCCTTAATAAAGACCTCTTCACATCGTCTAACCGGGTGCTGCGATGGTTTCTGATACACGGTTATAATCACCTGCAATGAATTCAAGTAAATGCTTTTCATATTATTTTAAAATCAAAAAAGAGTAGCTAAAATTTAGCTTTAAATGAAGTGGATTAGATACAGAATTGTGGCAAGAAATAAGGGGTTAAGAAACATGAATAAACTTGTAGCTTGCTTTCGAGATGTTCTCTTCACTGACAAGAGTTTAAAAGGTTTTATCGGTTCTTCTCTGAAGAAATCTAAAACTGTGTTGAAAGCGAGTGTAAACATTTTAATTGCTAAATGATTTTCAGGAAAGGCAGCGAAGAAATTTCGAAACATAATGAATAGTTTTCGAGCTGTAAAACTGACTGCAAACAAGACATCTCTTGGACAATTAAAAAGATAAATAAATGAAGAAAAGTAGCATTTTCTCTCGGCTAAGCTGATTTTAAGAAGAAGCATATTGGAATAACTGTTTTAGTTAAGTGACAAAAGAGCTATATTATAGTCTAAAATTTTAGTGGGAAGCTTAATTACAGGATCGAGTTAAAAATGGTATTTATGGTATTTGTAGTAACCAGAAAAATAATCGCTAACGCTTTGGACGGGTGCCGGGAACAAACACGCGCCAAGCTCCGCCGCTCATTGCACTTGACCTTTCTGTAGTGTACTTCAGAAACTGTATATGCACTTTATGACATCTGCATATTAGTTTTAATTATCATGAATTGAATTATCATTATAATACACAATGTGGTGTTTGCTCAACACATGTCGATACTCTTATAAGCGTAATCTTACACGCTCTTATAATCTTATAAGCTTTTATAAGTTCTTATATAAAGCACCTGCATAAGTCACCATTGTAATATGTGACTTATGATAGTGAATCAAAATTCATTTGGAGGACACTGAAGGACGCCGTGTTGCGCAGGAAATCGGGAATGCTGCAAGAAATTAAAGAGGCATACACAGCAACGCCTTCTAGAGTTAAAGGATGTTGGCAGCTATTTCCGCTGACACATTGGCCAAGGTTGTTAAAGCAATCGCTCCCCATTGAGCCTATCTTGCCGTTAATGGCTACTATTTTGAATACTGTAAGTTAATGTACAAGTACAGATGCAGAAAGATTGTAACCTTGTGATAGGTATGATTATATTAACCTCTAAATAAGCTCTGTATTAACACGCAATAAAGAAGTTTCTTTTGTTAAAGTGTGTATATACTTTTTTGACAGACTCGGTGTTTGACATTTTGGAATATCTGTTTTCCTAATATGAGTATCTTAAACTGTCGATGATAAAATCTTAAATTTCCGATGCTGATGTTAGGATTTCCTTGTACCATTTGGATTTTGCTTCAGTTTACCTAGCAGTTGAATTTAGATTTACTGCGGAGAAAATAGCTTATTTTAGTCTTAGAGTCTCCAGCCTCGTCGTATTTGATCTGTGGACATCCGGTGAAAAGAATTTATTTATCATATAATAATTATTTTCCAGCGGAATAATTAATGAGAAATATATCTAAATTAAGGAATATTAACTCATATATCTCAGGAAGTAATTCCTCTTTCCTATATTTACTGGAAAATCATTCACTGACTCGAAATTAATTTCATATGAACCATTCATTGATAATATATAGTTTTATAAAATAACCTAAAAGGACTAATAACGGCAAGTTCTGTTGTTCCCTAAATCGAGTTATTTCCCTTCCCTTACATTTGAATTTATCAGTTCGATATTATGAAAGATTTCATTCAGTATCTAAATGAAGTAAGAACTACTACAAATATTTTATTAATGTAATACTTACAAATTCGGGAAATTATTTTTTAGCTTGTACTACCAAACTTAAATTTCAATTTAACTCTTAAGTAATTTTTGAAACTTCGTTTTTGATATGTATCGATTTTGAATTTTTCAATGCAACTAATAAATGGAGAGTAATTTAAATACAGAAAATGTTTTTCTGTGAGATTATTGTTACATATTATAATAAGCTTTTTCATGTTTTTTTATCTGTTAGTTTATTATTAATGAAAGAAGCAAATGTAGGAAATGGTATGCTAAACAAAAGTATTGTACAGTAAAAATACTAATAACGTTTTTTTAGCATACTAAATAGGAATGTTTAATGTATTCAAATTAAAATGTAATCGATCGATAAGATATTTATGACTGAAATTAACTACTTAATTAGAGTCTGCTATTTGCACAGAAAATTATTGCTCTCTTCTTTTTTCCCTTGCCAACTAGACAGCTGTCTTGTTAATAATTTTCGATTTTATATATTCGGAAAGAGGTGAAGAGAAACACAGAGGGAAAAGTGAAATAATGACAGCATAACAAACTAGGCGAATAGGCGCAAAGATTTTACAGTAGACGCAATAGATGATGTATAAAATAGTGACCTAGTTATATATAATATAATGGTGGCAATACAGTACACTGCTGTATATTAATGCTTTTTCATCATAAGATGTTTGAGAAAAAGAACTAATTAACAACGGTTTTAAAGCAGTTTTTGATTAGCATAGTTTTGGATAAAAATTCAAAATTCGGTTTTGAGAGCAGTTTGACATACGTGCTTCCTTTTCAGGAACAAAACAGAGGTGAAAACAGCAAATAGCTTAATTTATAGAAAAATAAATGAACACAGCAAATCTAGATAAGAAGTCTAGCATCATCTATTGAGGAAAACAAAAATGAAATGTAAAAAAAATCTAAGGTATTAAAATTCTGAAAGCATTCGCCGGGAATGATTTGAAATTAATATCACTAAATAAAAAAGTAAATTTTTGCGAATATGAAAGGCTCCAGTGAAACCACCTTAAGAAGCTTCATAGATAGTTTTCATTGCAAAAACAGTCAAAACAAAATTGTGGTTAAGTGACCAATGATTAGCTATTGGGGATTTGTTTTATTTTTACTCTTCAGATGTAGAAATCTTTTGATGCGGAATTTTAACGCTGTTGTACTTTTGTTGGTATACGCCAAACTACGCTAACAAGGAATGTTATAAAAATAATAATTCTATAAGGGGTGAAAATAGAGTGGAATCTTTAAAAACCGAGCTAGTGAAAGGTGAAAAAAATGATTTGAGAGTTGAACTTGTGGAGAACAATGTTATTCTCAAGATTTGTTCTTTGGAATCTCCTCTTTCTCAGGACTTCAGTTATTTGAAATCAGTTGTCCCTGGCAGAAGATTTTCTTCAACGGTCATTGATAACGCCTTTAAAAAGTTTTCGATAATAATATACATTCTGCTATTATACAAAACCACAGTGATCTTTTTGTCATCGTATTTTATCCTTATACGAATTGTTAAATTACTTGGATTTTAGGTCGTTTTCTCATCACTAACATTCATTATTCGATTTTTAAAACAGCTTTTTCTGATTTTAACTTTCAGAGAATTCATGACACTTTTTGTCAACGTGATTTGGCATACACCGGTAAAATTAACTCTATTAAAAAGCACTAATCCTAAGTTGCAAGAGTAGAAATAAACAAATTTCTGAAAACAATCAGAGATATTTTTTTTAATTTTGCGAATGTTCTTTAGAAAACTTTTTTAGTTGTTTAACTGAATTTCTTTTGAAATCTTTCACGTTCACTAAAATTTATGTCCTTTATATAATGGCATTAATTTCAAATCAATTTCCGAATGCTAACAATATTACAATATCTTAGCTTTTTACGTTTCATTCTTTTCTCTCAACAGATGTAGGCACATTCTGCCAATTGATTTTCCTGTAAATTTGATTATTTGCTCCTCGCAAATTCACAAAATATTTATGCTTCTGAAGAAGATGGCTTAAGTCAGATCACCCATAAAGTTGATAAGCTTTTATTCAAAGTCTACTTGAAGCTCAGATTGCGTCTCTGACTATTTTTAAATTTTACTATGGCGTGCTACTTTTCCAATTAGTTTCACTAGCGGTAAATTATAAGTAACTGTATTTCAAAATGATAAGTGCTGGGAGTATTTCAGTTTAAAACTGTTTATCTTAGTTTAGTTGTCACAATAAATTTTATGTTTATCTTGCTTTTTCTAGTTCTATGTTTTGTGAAAGAAGTTGTATTTCGACCCTAAGTAATAAGAAATATTGCAATTATACATAGTGTCTAGCCATTATCTATTTCATTTTCGATATCTAACTTTATTTTTGTCTGAAAATTTAAGAGTAATATGCCATATAAATTCTGGCCTTAGAGTTCAATTTAACATTTTCTTTTTAATTATCCTGTTTATCAAACATTGTGTGTACTAAACAATTTAATATGTTGATTAATTTCCACGAAGTTTAAAATCATATATAAATATTTTAAAATTTTCATAGATGGTTTTCAAAGAAGTTTTATATTAAAACAAAAATCTCTGTTCTTTTAGAATAGTTTAGATACAACTCTCTAAAATTCATCTCAAACTGATTCACTTAGACGTCTTTACAAATGAAATTATACTTTTATACTTAAACTGAAATTGATAGTCTATTTTCGGCAAATAAGCATGATGTATTCGGAAGATAAATTTCTTTAAGATTTGTTATATAATTCATTTTACGAAAAGCTTCGGATTCCAATAGTTTTCTCTTCTCTTTTGGCAAACGTTCTTACTTATGATAATTTCTGATCGTGAAATCTTTAACTTAAATTTCTTTATTCGTATTATGATTTAGAAAAACCATTTTTGCAAACTCTGAAATGTAGTATTGAAATTAGTTGCAAAAACAATTTTAACTTTTCTGAATGCAAAAGCTACTTTTCAACACGCGTTTTTGTACAGCTAGTTGGCTGTTATTTTGCTGAAGAACATTTGAGAGCATAAATAAATTTGAACAGTGAAAAATGTGCTATTTTCTCGTTTTTAGTTAAGAAATATTACATAATTCAGAGATTGCAAAATATGGAGTGTAACAAACTATTATGATATTAAAGATTAATTTTAAATGACTGCGAAACAAACCAGATAACATATATTAATACAATGTCATCACAGAAAATAATTCATTATTATATTCAGACTGCATGCTGCATTATAAATGAAATATAAAACGCTAGTGCTTGACATCCAGAAGAAATATTCGAAATATAGTTTGTTACATATAGCAAATAAAACGGTCACCAAATAGACCTGTTATTTAAAAGTCTAATATATACATTTAAGATAGTTTATGGTAGAAAGGTTTAAATATTTTGAGATTAGATTGTGTAATAGCTGTTTTTATTTGACTATAAACTAACTCTCATATCCCTTGATCAATTGAGTAGCTTTATCGCAGAGCAGTTATAAGTTCATAAGCTTCCCGTTCAGCAAAAAATAATTCAAGGAAGTACCTTAAATGCTCGCTTATCCTTGTCTTTATTTACTTGAGCATTTCTAAAGTAATACTTAATTGCTCAAAATTCAGAACTTTTATTTTAGACTTTCCTGTAAATGCTCTAAATGTCCTAAACTTTAAAGCAATGTGTGCGACATTTAACTGTTGATTTTGACTGCAGGATTTACTTCACTTATAATATAAAATAAAGTACACCATAAATTATCCTAATAACAAAATTGTTTTAGAAATATACTGTTTACAAATAAGATAACTAGAAACGAATGCTTTAAAGTGTCTTTGTGTAGTTTAAAATGAGGTAATTTTATTCACATTATTCGATTAATGATTAATAATACTGTAGAGCAGCGGTCCTCAACCTTTTGACTAACGCGTACCATCTAAACAAAAAATGAAAACCTTTAGTACCACTACTACAAAGTACTACTACCACCACCACTCTTGAAAAAAGCTCGGATCCCATAAATTTACGAGAGTTAGTGAAAGAAGTCAATCAGGATGTTGGTGTTTTAATTTTTGAATTTAATACTTAAAAATACTTTGCTTCTTTGCGTACCACCTATTTTTCTCTTGCGTACCACCAGTGGTACGCGTACCATTGGTTGAGAACCCCTGCTGGAGGGGTTATTAGGGTTCTCTTTTTGATTTTAAGCAGGAGACGTGAAAAATGTGAAATGCCCTCGCTAAAACAAAGAACAGTAGTCGTGAAATTTTACTTTCGAACATTTAATACTCTTATTTTGTTACTTCAACTAAGAGATAGTCAAACTATTTTCTTACCTGTTCATCAGATGGTATACAGCCTTCCATAGGTCGAAAACGTATAGCATGAACATTCGATGAGTACAATTTAAAATACACAGGGAATGAATTATTGTTACATATTACCATATTAACTTTGCTTTTAGGAGAATCCGTCAGCTTAAAGCACTGAGGAGTAACAGACAAAAGATCTTCTTGAACTTTCTTGTTGTTTTTATCTAGTTTTAGAAGCATTCCGCAGCAGCAGCAAAAATCTTCAAACATACTCAACGCAGTTTTATAGAAGAAAGACTTTCTGAAGAATTAAATCTCTGTGCTTTTCGCTTGATTGCGTGATATACGTCTCTGGATAATAAGAAGCTAATTCAATTGAAAATGCCAAAATATCTTTTAAGAAATGATACTCATGACGTGTTACTCATTGTTAAAATTATATTGTTAGAAGTTTTTGTTGCATTAAATAACGTTTTTCTTTCTTACTAAGCATTGTTGCTAATGCAAGAAAGAGTTTCTTTTTAAATAAGAGATTCACACTGGCAATGCAAGAAATTTTCGATTGCGCAAGAAAAGTATAGCAATATTTAATGCTTTGAATTAAATTTGTTTTAAATCGCGCGTATAGTTAAGTAAAGCGTTCTTAAACTTGCTATCTATGAATATACTGTTATACGCATACAAATCATACTGAATTGCATTTGGACTTTAATTATGAACTGAAACCGGTATTAAAAACAACTGAAACAACTGAAACCAGTATTGAAAACATTTCTTTCTGTTTTGTTTTACGTACTAGCCGATTAGTTGCACTATCATAAATTACATATATGTAAATATGGAAATATTAACATATATCTTGATATTTTGTAGCATATACGTACAGTTTATATTTTGCAATATATATTCAGGTTACAGTGAATAAAATAATTTTTATAAGATACCATCACCTCTGTCTAAGACTTTTAAAATTTAACATCTGTAAAATGACATACACATATATTTATAAACAGGCAACCAAAGAGAGATCATAATTCACAATAAAATAAATGGCGTATCATTGAAAGGTTTTTATATTAAAAAGAACAAGTAAATAAACAATGATTAAAAATTAAAGTAACAAAGACAAAAATTTTAAATAGCTATCAACATCAACTCATATCATGTTGTGATAAATAAATGATGCCTAATTTGACGATTTCTACATTATCTCTCTCACCATTTTTATATCTTGTTTGGGATGTTTAAATCGTGCCTTGTTTATCTCTTTCATATTATCTATTTGTTTTTCAATTATTTGCCAGAAAAGTATCTTGTACTATCTCATATCACCTTGCTTTATGTGACCATTTTTAAGGAATTCAGTAATATGAAGTTAATGACATTTTTAGTAGAAGTACAGTAACATAAAAGTAAAACACTGCAAATTAATAAATTTCATCAAAAGTATTAATTAGGAAAGGAATTAGTTTTTAAATTACAGAGTTGTTAATGATTAAAGCGTAAAATGTACAGTTTTATAAAATAAGCTATACTTACTGTTGAAAATCTATTACTTCAAATTTTGATTTCATCAGAAATTGATAACCGCCGGTAACCGCTTTCTTTAAAAATGCCTTGATTTTAATAGTTAATGAATTAATCTCAAAGTAACTACAAGTCATCTACAGAATTATTACCTGCTGTCTTTGAAATTACATCCTGTTGTTTTTATCAACTGTTTCCTCAACTGTTGTTTTTATCAACTATTACTGGTGGAAATATGTCTTAAGACTTTTGTCCTATTATCTACGTCTTAAGTCCTATTATCTACGTATCGGATGTATTTTCGCAAAACTTCAAAGCGTTCTTTAACAATGTGATAATTCTTTCTCCCCTTTTCTTACCTGTTCAGGACTGTGTTTAAACAATTTTCCTCCGCTCGCATTTTTTTTATCTACTTTTCTGTAGAAAATTATTTGAGCATCTTCGCATTTTTTGTACTAACAAAAGAGAGTACCTTTTTATATCAGTGTTGCTATGTATTAAGCTTAGGTATCTAAGCCTTCCTTCTAGATATCAAAGTGTTAGCAACATAACATGCGAGCAACGTTAGGGAAATAAATTCCAGTAAGAAGCTTGTAAGTTTATATCGTATACCTCAACACGGTTGCACAAACTGGCTGCCCGCTGAGCAAATTTTCCGCAGCCCTAGAATACAATCCTCGTAAATTAATTAGCCTTGTTATAGCGTTAATTATTATAATAAGAATTTTAAGAAAAAAAACGATGGCTAAATTTTAAAGTATAAATATTATTGTTCTCTTTTAACTATCATATTTTCGGAAATAGACCAATGTGAAGCACTGAAATATTAAATTAGAAGAGAACTACGCAAATGTAAAATTTTAAATAAATACAGATTTATTCAAACTTTAAGCCAAAATAAGGTTGCTAACTCATCTAATTTTAAATTAAAGTGTTATTTGGAATTTCTCACGAATGTTTCTATACCAAAAATGTTTCTATACCCCCCTCAAAAAAAAAAAAAAAAAAAATTTCATAATGAGAATATCTGGAATTCTCACTAAAATTTTGTCTGCGATTGTAGACCAGGCAGAATACAAGATGCATAACATTCATCACGGTATTCTATCCATATATGTGTATATATGTGTATGGATATGTTAAATGTTTACCCGAAAGCTATCATGCAAAAAACAATGTCTATTTTTTATTTTCTTTTCTGATATATATCGCCATCACGGAATTAGAAGTTACGGTAATATCTGGCAAGCCTACTAAGTACTCATTGCTCATACGAAAGTTTGGTACGGTATTAAGAACACAAATATACTACATATCAGTATAATAATAATTTTACTGCCTTTGATAGAAACAAATTACAAGTACTACGAAACAAAATGTTGAGGTTAACTGAGAATATGCTAATATATATAATAAGAATGTAACTAAGAATACATTAGGAATATGGACTTCTGATTGGTTTCTTTGGTATATGTCGTATGTTGTCAAATCTAACAATTCTGGTTCATCTGAATTAAAACATTTTTTAATTAATAGCAAGGAAGACTTTAAACATTTTACATTCAACTTTCTCAAAGAAAATTCTGATTTTAATTTATTCTCTTACGAAACATTTGAAAGTTTAGGTGGCCACCTTACGTGAATTTCCGATGACCGCAAGACACAGAATATTTTTTACAGTTTTATTATATTTTTCTCTGTTCTTACTTGACTGCGGAAAGTGATTAAGTGCCTTTTCGAACACAAGTTTCCTTACAGTTGCAATTTACGTGATTCTTTAAATTCACCTCTGGATGTGGATTTCCTTTGTATATTGATGATGATACTAAGGTAACAAAAATCAGAGTAATTTTCAAGATTAGTCCTTCTGTGGCCTCTTCTTCAGCTGCAGGACTGAAAATGAAGAAAGAGAAGCCTGTGCTCTCACCAGGACTGGATTAACTGTTAAGCGTATGCTCAGGGCATAAGAGAAAGGATGTACACAAAATTTCCCATTGTTGGTTTTTACCGTGGTACAGCTACAACTGAGGAGTGAGAGAAAGCAGGAATGAAGAAAAACTAGAGTAAACATATGTAGGGGCACCAAAATCTTTTAAATGCTTAGGGACTCTAGAGGTCCCTGGCTTTCAGTTTAACAATAGGTTAGAAAATTCAAAACAGTCCTATCAAGACAAATCCTATCATCCATTTTTGTGCAGCCAAAATTATACCACAAACAACTTCCATTCACGAATTAGATTCTCTAGAGGTGTTTCATATTCATAAAAATCTTTCAGTTGCAGTTAATGATCCCATTTCTAATCCATTTTGATCTATAGCATTTAAGGAAATTACTTTATAGCAGTTTTTATTTGTTATAAATAGATGACCTCTCGTACCTTTGCTTCTTTCTTCAATGAAACTCTTAATTTTCTAGTCTATTGTTATCGCGAGAGCACAGGCTTCTTCTTCGTCATTTTACTCCTGCAGCTGAAGAACGATACGAACTTCGAAACTAATCCCGCTCATTTTTAAAATTATGCTGATTCTTGTTGCCTTAGTATCATCAATAATTTTTATTCGGTGTCTTTTTTAGCTTATTTTAGTTCACATTCTTTATATATGTTTGTAATATTTATTTGAAAAAAAGAGATGTGAGGCGAAGTATGAAAATTTCTATTTATAGTGTTTTGTCTTTGTGTGACCTTTCACATAAACCCCCTTGTTATAAACTTTTGAACTACCTGAAATATGAATTACTAGAATCTGAGTTCTTTAGACATTCTTCCAGTAGTAACAATTGAAATTGTTAATAATGTTTCGAATCCCGAAAAACTGTCTGAGAAATTAATCGCATAACATGCGAATTAGTTTAGAAGCTTAAATTAATATTTCAATGTTAATAATTTACTTGGATATATTTCAATGTCAAAAATTATTAATATAAAAATACGTAAGTTATTTTAAAACTGCCTTTATTGAAATAAAGGAAAAGACAAATTCAAACAAAATAAAAGATCAGCGCCTTATGCTAGTATGTAAATGCTAAAATCTTCATAACATTGCTTCACTGCTAAAATATAAGATTCCAGTTAAAACACAATGAAAAAAAAAGCAATGTTCATTAACATTTTTGTGTCTGCATCTTAATAAAGAAATGGCTCTCAAAGACTAATTATTTTTTTCTAAAAATTCTTACGAAAATTTGTAAAATTTCAAGCAAAGTGAAATTAAAAGAATTTAAAATTTCTTATTGATTCTGCAGTAAAACATTTTTTATTGGGCCACATTAAAAGAATACAGGTACATAATTTCAATTTTTTGTTCGAAAATTAGGAGCAAGATTAATATATTTCAATTGAATTTGTTTCCATTTTTAAAATTTACAAAGAATAAGTTTCTTTCTCATCATGATTTATTCCATCGCCTTTTAGTAGTGCGATGAATAGTAAAGGGGTCTGCCAAATCCACTTGACCCATAGTATCCGGAAGAAAGACCTCTGAATCCTGAAGAAAGGCCAGAGAACCCGAGATTTCTCACAGGGTATCCATAGTATCCCTGCGAACGTACTGGGTAGTAATAGCCTCGATTGAATAGCAAGTCTCCAGCAACTGCCATACCAATGAGCATCATGAGAACCTGAAAAAATAAAAATCTTAAATACACTTTTAAAGTGGAAATTTTTAAATCAGCAAACTGAACATTATAGAAGTATTAGTCCCGTTGCGATACATTTAGATTAATATAACTCATAACAATTTTCTTAACAAGAGAGCAAGATGAAAAGCTCAAGACACCACTGAGAGGATTCTGTTTAGGTGGCAGCTATTAAGCATCTAATGTTATGTACAAGAATGAGGGGATTACATTTTTTACTAAGATCTTTATATAGAAGTTAACATAATACTAATAGAATAATAATGAAACTTTTAAGTTAGCTACCTATATTTAAAATATTATATATCGGTTAGAAAGGCATACGACGGGGTATTGCAGTCATACAAGTTACAGTATTTGGATTATTTTCATTGCATTCTCCAAGAAAAAAAAGTGCTCTTTTCTAATAAAATTTTCCCAAGAGAATACTAAAGATGGTGTTAGCCACGGTTTTGAAACGGTAAAATACCACAAAGTAGCAAAACTTGGCATTTTCAGGAACTGAAAATGTGATGTAAAGGATAACAATCACTAATTGTCAAGACTGGAGAAGGAGCGTTACTTCCTTAAAAGGTAAAGTATTAGTTATTTAATTATTATAAAAACAAAGGTAACACTCTAGAAGCAACTCTACTTGAAATATTAAAACAGTTGAGAAGAGGTTTTGCCACCAAATCTAGTTGCAATCCATCATGATAAATGCAAACAATGTCATTTAAAAATATCCAATTTCCAGCTATTTTGGAAAACTGGTGTATAAAATACGAATGATTTGGAATTAGATCCGAAAATTAAACAGCGAGTGTTAAATTAAAATTTCTGCCTTTTTTCCTACCGGATGTAAGTTTTATTTTGTATAAGTTTTAAATTGGTGAGAGCGACGAGCATTTCGTAAAGTTACGTGATCTGCTGTGTTCAAAATAAATATTGCCTAAAAAGACATGTCTGAAAATTCAATAATTGTATTTTTTATCGATAGAATTCAAGAAAAAATTTTAAAAAGACGATGATGACTGCGGAATCTCTTACTTTAAAATTCGATTTACTGAACTTTGTGCAAAGTACGTTTTAATACTTTTTTTTCAGTAAATTATTCATTTGTGTTACTTTACGAAAATTATATTATTTCCTAGAATATTCAGAACCATAAAATTAAGTATATGCGCGAAACAAACTGTGTGATTCTTTTCTTTTCTTTTATTTTTTGCGCTCAAACGCTGTGAATTTACACTTTTAGGTAATGCGTTACTCCTTGTTAGATTATATTTTAGAAACCAAGCTCTGTAATTTATAAAATAAAATATCTTTATTTCATTTTGAGGACCTATAGTTTGGATTCTGTAACTTTGATGGTATTCTGTAAAGCAATAAGTTAATTAAAAAAGATGAAAATAAAAAAAACTGTAAGGTTTCAGATTTTAAATTACGTCCAAAGAGGCATTTTTTTAAAGTTTTGTGTGTTACCTTTATTTATTAAATATCATGCTCTTTGCATTTAAACCATAAAATTGAGTTCAACAGCAATGCCGTAAAATAATTTTCAAATGAGCTTATCTTTAGAATTTTCTATGCACAGTTTCACGCGCTGGAGATAAGAAGGTTTTTTTGTTTCTCGGTGTATGGTGTTGCCATTGCTCGCTTTGAAATCGTTGAGTTTGTTAATCAAAAATTTGTTAAAGGTTTAGAAAATATGAAATCGATAATAAAACTAATTCCAAATTTCAAATTTGGGCTTTCAGATGCCCATAATCGCAGTATCATTACGTCATTCAAAATTGCAGGGCTCTAGGTACTGTTGTTTTATCACAATACAAGAAACATGTATACATTTATGCAGATTCTTCATTATTTAAAATTTTCAAATATAATACAGGGCGACAGTATTTGGTGGCAACGATTTGAAACGTGATACAGCCTTTTAAAGTTTTCAACGCAAAATCGTAAAACGAAGACAATAGACCTTCAGAGACAAAGCCCCTTTGGACTAATAAACAACTTAATAAGAAGTAACACGTTTCCTTAAAGAATTGACTAATATTCTTTTGTGTGCTGATAAAAAATAAGATTTGAGCAGATTTACGTTATCTGCTTCCCTGCAAAATATCAGAAATTAAAATATCATTTTATCTATCATTAAATGAATTAAAATGATAAATAATTTCATAAATCAAATTAAAATGAATTTTATTTCAAGAAATACTATTACAAGTACTCAAGCCCTGATATTGCTTTCTATGAGACTTCATAAGTAGTAATATAAACAAACTAAAAGTGCTTTATATCCATTAAATTTTCTTAAAAGTATATACTTGAAATAATGAGATCATACCGTGTTATGTTTTAAATAAAAGCTGCTGCGCTATTAAATGAATTAATTTTTATAACATTTTCTCCATCTTAGAAGATACTGTTTCATCTGGTCTTGAAGAAAATTTTAGTATTTTTACCGCTGTCAGTGTCACTTTATGTATTTGAGAAATCCTTAAACAAAAGTGGAGTTACCTTGTATCCGTAAATAAAAGTGTTATAGAATTGGTTTTTAGATTTAGTACTGTAACTTAAACTCTCTTATACTTTTTATATTTTAAACAAAATAAGATTGCATCATTTTATGTTTTTAACAAAATAAAATACATTTCTCCAAAAGGAATTTACCATAAATTCATAACTTTTTTTAAATCTGCCTCAAGAGTGATTTAAATTTTATTTTAAAATAAATAACTAATTTAAAATAAAACTGACTACTACTACATGTGTTTTTATTATTATACATCAATTCCATCAATGGATATTTTGGACAAATTTACCAATAACATTTTATACTGAAGCGCATACAATTATTACCCACAGTTTCTCTCTGTCCTTCTTGAGGAGAATGTAAATTGAGATGATGATTTGATAACAACTGGGGATTTATTAATCCAATAAATTTTTAATTTAAATGTATAATTTAACTGTTTCATTCCACATTCAATTTAAAGGTAGTGAATCTTAGTAATATTATGCTTTCAAAACATAAAATCATAATAAGACTAGCAACAACAAATCAAAGAGTTAACCATTAGAGTTTCAAAAAGTTAAAAACAATGTTTGAAGCCTAAAATTTACATGGTTGAAAAAGGTATTTTAGTCTAATGCTTAATATGCAAATTTAGGTTTAGTACCTGAAAACTTTGAAGCTGAGTTAGGGTAGCATTGCTAGTTTAAGCGTTAAATTTTGAAGAAATTAAAAATTTAGAATATAAAATCTTACATTTAAAATGAGCTTTTCAAAACAGCAAAGCCAAACATCAGAGTCAGTGTCACATGATTTATTGTAAATTAGCGTTACATGAAGACTGGTGGCCTTATTTATTAAAGAAAGTACGTAATCATTGAAGACCGAGCAATGCATTTATTTTACTGAATCGCTTGCGCATGAGATTTGCAGGAAATATTTTCTTCGAGTGATAATACTTTACTTGTTGTTTGATTTCTGAAATTATACTTTACATTTTAATAGGAAGCTAAATATACGAATTAAAAATATATGACAGGAAGATTCTAAATTACATTTTAAAACCCACCCCACATAAAGAAAAAGAGTTAATCTGTAAAAATCTTACCACAATTTTCATCATTTTGAAAAGGTGAAGACCGACCAATGTTCGTAAGAATACAGAACAGTTACTGCTTATTGCGAGTTGTGCTGAACTTATGTTAAGAACACCTTTTTATATAGTAGCAGTATACCTGAAATGAGATCGGCCCTGCATAAATAATATATTCATAAATTTATCTCTTATATGAAGTGGAACTAAGTAATAAATGTTCTGTAACAGTTTTCATTTGGGGGCAGAAAGCTTTCATTGAACATTTTTGTAGAGCAAGGAGGATATTTACATTTAATTTTCTTCCCTTGCGATATGCATCTCTGTAGTTTTCGATAGCGGAAACTATTCATGCGTACGACATTGACGGTCTTAAATATTTGTGAAATTGATGCATGGCTACTAGAGCTGTATCACTTCGAAATATCTGAAGGTTTATAGAATGAAATAAGTTTATCTTTATTGACCATTTTAAGGTTAAGTATCTGGTATCTTGATTATGTTTTGCATATAGTAATCAGCAGAAGGATCAAAGCACAATATGTTCTTTTCATGCTTTGATTGCATTTAGCAACTGTAAAAATTAAAAAATGTAATCAGTGTGAGTGTATCATTTGCAGTTTAATATTAATAAATGTGGATATAATTCTACTTTGATAGTAATTAGAAAGCACATCAATGCGTTAATAAATTATTTGCAATCTCTTAAGTTATTTTGCAGCTTTAGTTGCAGAAGAATCATGTTCAATCTTGGGAAGTGTTTCATTTGATATTTTATCAAAATATAATATTGGTCAATATAAAATTACTTTTAATTGCTTAGTGTTAATTAAACCAATATATTTAACTTCCTTAAATAATTTTTCTTCTGAGTTCAAATATGTTTTTATTTTTTTCCATTTCGTAAAGTTTTTTTGATGCAATCAATGTTAACATGTATCGCGTATGCCTTATGCTCCTGTCTTCAAAGTGTTTTTTAGTATATCTATATATATATTTGTATAATGTATTATATACTATATATATAACGTAAATAAAGTAAAAAGCAGTTCGAAACTTAGTTGCGCGCTGAAAGCAGCAACAAATAGTGGTGACAATGCAAAATAAATTAAAAAGTAATATGTTTAAAATTCACCCCATATTAAATTCGGAATAAACATATTCAAAAATCAAATACCAGAAGCACAATGGGAAACGAAAAGAAGAAGGGAGCTATTTGGATCTCCAGCTAGATCTAGTTCCATGGGCTCATATACCTGGGCATTGTCGAGAACAAAATCCGGATGTAAATTTGATGCACTAAAAAAAAAAAAAAAAAAAAAAAAAAAAAAAAAAAACGCAATGGTTTTCTTGGGAAGAGGGGTTCAGTTGAATCTGAGCTACCTCCTCTTGATAGCGTTGAATCAGATTTTGATTCAGATTGTTCTTTCTCTCTCTATATATATATTTGTATTTGTCTATATTTATATTTTTGGGGAATTCTTTTGGTGACAACTGGTTCATGTTTCCTACATATTGATTATGAATTTTGGATTTTACTGGTATTGAATTTTATTTCGTTCAGGTCTTTGTGAATTTGGCTCTAAATTTCCCACTTTTTGTCTGTAACTGATTAATGTTTCAGCAGCATATTATGCGGAAGTAATATTGGGATAATTTTGTTTTTAAAAAATATGTGATACTATATATATATGTAAGCAATGGACTTAGAAGTAATTATGTTGAATTAGAAGCGGTATAAAACTTCATTTGACAGATACGTAGAAATACTCGTACTAATAGCGTAGAAATGTAGATCCATAATGAATACAAAACTGATAGTCGAGCCAGATTAAACATTTGTCTTTATTTCAGTAAGCATGGTGTGTCCACAAACAACTTGGCACATTACTTGTGCTGTAGGGTTTTTTTTTATTTTGAATAACAAATTTATTTTAAGTTTGATTACCTGTTCTAAACTTCTTAACTTCCCCTCACATTCTCTCGCCAGGATGTAAATTTAAAGTTAAGTGAAGTGCTATTTAAACGTGTGAATATTTTTCAAACCGTGTTTCGTTAGCCAAAGCACACGTTTCTTTGTAATTTCGTGGTCACGCTAGTGACGGAAGAAGCCTCTTGGCCTTTTCAAACTAGTATCACGCCGGTTAGATTCCTATGAGTCCACATCTTAGGCGTAAACTTAAGGGCGCTCTTGCACTATTTATTTCAAGTTTGTATAATGTATTATATTCAAATGTATAATGTATTATATTCTACGTTTTAGTTTCCACCGCAAGTGGTCGGTGATTTTTTAACGCACGAAGACCGTACCTTTCTGTTAATTAGTTTGAATTAATAAAGGATTATTTTCACTCTTCTTCTGTGCTGGTATTTAATTCAAGCCTGTGCCAGAATTCAGGTTCATTGTAGGATCTAGTTTAGCTTACGTGGAATAACAGAGGCAGATCTTACAAGTGATGCCCGAATTTTTTCGAACTCATGGCTAACAACGAAAAGAAAAAGAGAGATATTTGGATGAGCTGAGTTAGCTCCATCGACATCGCAAACTGCCCTGGCTCCTGGCAATATGATGGAAGGCTTTGGTTATCTTGTTGAAACAATGAGGGCCTCCATGAAACCCGCAGTGACATTTGACGGAAGAACATCGGTCGCTAGCTTCCTAGAAAATTTAGATAATCATTTTTTACTTTACCCTGTCTCTGAAATACAGAAGATCACGATAGCAACGACCGCCTTATAAGGACAAGCATTAAGCTGGTTTAAAGGAATCGAACGATTTCGATTGAGAGAAATTGGAAGCCCCACTTATACCCTCGACAATTTTAAAGCCGCTCTGGTAAAACCTTTTCCCGTGGTGAAGGACAGAGCTAGGCTTGAAGCCGAATTTAAAATTGAAATTTAAAACTTAAAATTGAAGAGTTGTCTAATTTAATCTTACGCAAAGTCCAAGTCGCTAATTTATTATATGGTAAAAAGCCCAATGAAGAACTAATTCGAATTATCTTCCCTCAACTATTGCCGCAAATTCAGGATTATACTGAAGTATGAAACCACAGCACACTAGAAGAATTGTTCGAGCTGGCGATGAAATTCGAGAGTAGGAGGGCATGTACGCGTACAAGAAGTTTTGCCAAAGACCAAACGGACAGTTTTCTAGGCCATATGCGGAACAGGAGAAAGAATCATATAGCGGGAATAAATTTAAAGATAAAAACAAAGGCGAACGCCAAAATAGACTGCAAGATTCAAAAAAGGGGGCAGTTAAGAAGGATGTAAACTAGGACGGGTGGCTGCTGAAAAGGGTGTGCAGTCACCCCATTCGAATAACAATCCCTCAAAAGTTCAATTGAATACGGTGATAATAAAACAATTGTCCTTACTTGTGATTCACATTCGACTAAATAAGGTGCCAACAGAAACCCTGGTCGATAGAGAAGCGCAAGCATATTTTCTGTCCACACAATTCTTTCGAAATAATTTTAAGACGAAATAATTTTAAGTTATTTAAAACTCAAAATACCAAAGTTATTGCAACGAAGGGCAAACATTGTTCATGTATAATGAAACTTTGCAACTACACATGAAGCCGCGAGAAGTAGAAGCTGTGGAACCTCCGGACATCAACCTGGAACATGTGAAATCTGAAGACTAGGTAACAAACAAGAACTGGTAAGACCTTTCTCTGATTTATTTTCTGAAACATTTGGCTTCACTCAGATAGTTTATCATGAAATTAAGTTACAAAGTGAGGAGCCCGTGAAGGTCAGGCCATACAGATATGATAAAGTTAAAGAAAAAATAATTGGGAGCACATTAAACACATGCTCGAAAATAAAATAATCAAGCCAAGAAGCAGGCCTTATGCGAGTTCTGTCGTTTTGTGTAGAAAGAAAATTGATCTGCCTCCTTCAAATTTTAAATCCTGGAGACTAGCTATCGACTACAGAAAACTAAATAGCTTAAACAAATATCCCATTTATCCTCTACCTGTAATTGAGGAAGTGATAAGAAACATTAGGTCCACTCAATACATGACCACCATAGACCTTACCTCAGGGTATTTCCAAATAGCAATGAAACCAGAGGATGTGCCGAAAATGGCATTCATCATTAAATCAGGAACTTATGCCTTCCTGAGAATGCCTTTTGGCTTATGTGGAGCCCGGCGACTTTCCAACGTACCATGGACAACATATTAAGACCTGTCCACTGGAAATCAACGATTATTTATCTCGACGATATAATTGTTTCAAGTGAAAATATTGACGAACACTGATTTAAACGAAGTTTTTAAACTAGCACTGCGAAAAAGCTCTCTTCTTTCTTAGGCATGTGCAACTATTATAGAACATTTATAAAGGACTTTGCGCAAATAGCCGGACCAACTGAAAAGAAAAAAAGCCAGATTTTCGTGGTCAGCTGAGGCAAACACTACATTTGAAAGAATAAAAGCTGCGCTAATTCAAGCGCCGGTCTAAAAATTCCCGGAGTTAGTTAACGATGTATATTATAGCCCGGCCGGGTATCTAAATTGTATAAGAGCTACTTTTTCAAATGAGGTATTGGAATAGATTTACTGGGCCCATTTCCAAAAAGTGAAAGTAATAGAAATAGATTATTATAATATAATATAAATTATATTATAATAATATATTTCTTTATTATTTTATTATTATATTTTATTATTATAATATTATAATTATAAAAAGTTATAGTCGATCATTTCTCAAAATGGATAGAAACAGCGGATCCGAGCGAGACAGCTAAACAAAGTTCTGTCGTGGGAAGACTTCGTCAAGAAAAAGATGACAGAATACGCTAAGCAAAAGATAAGTCAAAATTATGCTATTTAAATTTATTTTAAAATACAGTACGAAGTTGGTTGAAAATATTTATTCCAGTTTTGCCTCGGGAAGAGAACAATGCTTGTTTAATTTAGTAAGAAGCTTACAATTTTGTATTTAGCAAGAAGCTTACAATTTTGTATTTAGCAAGAAGCTTACAATTTTTTGTTTAGCAAGAAGCTGAAATAAGGGTTTTTGTTTGTATTATGCAAGTAACTTAAAATTTTATATTAAGCAAGAAGCTTTAAATGTTTATAAGAAGCAAGAAAGTTTCGCAAATAATCTTTGCAGATTTAGAACGAAATGTAAACGTTAGTCGTAGAGATTGTATTAGGAAAATGTTTGTATGATATCAAGAAAACGAACTTCGTTACTCAAATAGTTAGAAGTTGGTGCATGTAATTAATTTATGCTTATTTGCAGCTGAGTAAAGTAAGAAATTATTTATGTAAAAATGTTTGAATTCTTAAGTACTTAAAGTATTTTGTATGCTTGAAATTGTGCTTCGAATGAAAGAGTAGTCTATGTTACTTATGAAAAGTACTAAAAGGAAGTTAAGATAAATTAAAAATGAATGTAAAATAAAATGTTAGTCTCTCCAGCCAACTCTAAGTTAATTTTCACTAGCGTTAGCACGTCTGGCTGAGATTTGATTGTAGGGTGTCTGTCTAGGTTTAGTTGGTTTAATTCTAACAAGTAAATTTGGGGTAGTCAGTAAGTGTTGTACTCGTTTTAAATAAAGCACACTCGCATTTTACAGTCCACAATGCTGGATAGCAAGGGAGGGTTTTAATGTGGTTAGAAAGATTGAGTTGAGTAAATGTAGGAAAGGTTGAACTGTTAAAAAAAATAACACATACTGAAAGTAGGGCAAGTGTAAAATATGTGTAAGCACGTACTAAACTTTTTTCCGACTGAACAAGAATTGCAAAAGAAGAAGATATTGTAAATATGTGCCACATTATCCATCTGTAAAACCTTAAATTTAGTTAAGATGTAGATTAAGATTGTAAACTCACATATAAATTTAGAATTTAGCTATCTTATCCAGACTTTTAAAGCCTTGTTGTGCGATAGTTAAATTCTGGCGAGGTAAATTGTAGGGTTTTCTTTATTTTGCATAACAAATTTATTTTAAGTTTGATTACCTGTTCTAAACTTTTCAACTTCCCTTCACATTCTATCGCCAGGATGTAAATTTAAAGTTAAGTGAAGTGCTATTTAAACGTGTGAATATCAGTTTTTTTCAGAGCGTGTTTCGCTAGCCAATCGCACGTTTCTTTGTTATTTCGCGGTCACGCTAGTAGGCTTCTTGGCCTTATCAGATTAGTATTACGGTGGTTAGTTTCCTCTGAGTCCACCTCTTAGGCGTAAACTTAATTGCGCTCTTGCATTATTTATTTCAGGTTTACTTGTATTATATTCTACGCTTTTGTTTCCACCGCAAGTGGTCGGTGTCTTTATCGCACGAAGTCCGTGCTTTTCTGTTAATTAGTTTGAATTAATAAAGGGTTATTTCCCCCCTTCTTCTGTGATGGTATATAATTCACGCCTGTGCGAGAATTCGCCAGGTTTATTGTAGGATATAAGTTAGTTTATGTGGAATAACAGAGACAGATCTTACAGTGCTATTTCAAAACATTTATATTTTTGGCAGCTTATTCTTGATCTTTCCAAATTACATAACGCTGTTAGTAAAGAGAACTGAAACCTAAATTTAACCAATCGCAGATTAGCTATATATATGCGCCTATTTAGTATAAATATTGCATCCCGTGCAACTGCTAAGCGAGGTAAGCAGGTTCGTTGTGTTCAGGATGAAATTTTAATTAAAACTGAATTAGTTTTAGTTCTCAGTGCATCTTGAATGAATAATTAATACTGCTGTAAAATTATTATTGGCTGTTTGAGTTCCATTTACATCATCGGTGTTCTGTAAGAGTCATACGACATGGATTAGTCTTGAAATGACACAGTACACAGAAAGAGATTAAGCGTAAGCGTTAAAGCGCTATTACTAATTTAAATTATTATTTATTCTTTACATACCTTTTAGTTTTCTTACGTGTTTATACCGGTCAAATTAAACAGCGTTAAAATTGCTGATCAAGAAATACGAATCTTATGTTCGAAAAGAATAAATAAACAAATCTTCGATAGCTAATCATAGTTGGCATTTAATTATAATTTTGAATTCAGTTCTATGAGCTCCACAAAGCTTCTTCAGTTGCTGAACTGAATGTTTTTTAAGCTTTTCTTATTTACGAAATTTAACTTCTTTAGTTATTGATACTAATTCTAAAACTCTTCCTAACATTTTAAAATTCTAGTATCTTAGTTTTGTACGTTTCATTGTGGAATTATATTTGAGCTTCACTTACAAAACTGCTTTTGGTTTACGTCTTTTCTATCGCCTCATTTTATCGCAGGTACTCGTATTCCAGAGATTTGAGTGGCAAGCAGTTTAATAAACTTAAAGAAATAGCTCGTAATCATACTAGAGTTTGGATTAATGCCAACTGTCCACAGTACAGCTTATCACTTGTCGAATAGCTGCTTCCCTGCTTAAGAGTAAAATCTCACGGTAGACTTGATTGATGAATTCAGATTTAATTTTGTGCCTTTTAATTTAAGCCTCGCAAGTGGTGAGGTATATATGTTAAAAGCAGTATTTGTACCTACACTGACTACCAATAAGTATTTGGACACCTATGCAAATGACGATATCTGCAGTCCTAAGGTACGTCACGGACTCCGTCGGTATATATCGTGTAGGAAACAGCATCGGCTTTAGTCGCATGCAAGATGCCTCGCAGTTCGGAGCTCTCTCATTTCGAGAAAGGTATAATTATCGGGTATCACATATGTGGCCGATCCTTAAGGGACATATCTAGCGTTCTGAAGTACCCGAAAATGACAGTGGCCTATGTGATTAAGAAGTGGAAGGTGAGCGGTGATTGTCGGAATGTGCCCTGAGTCGACAGAACAACGAAAGTGGGAGATAGAGACCGAGGAGTGCTGTCCAGAGAAATTCGGAAGAACCGCACCCAACCGATGGCCCTCATCCGTAAGGAGTTTCAAGAGGCATCCGGGAGTATTGTTTCAATGAATACCATCCGTAAGGAAGCACATCTGCTTGGTTTTCATGGTCGTACTGCTGCCCATAAGCCTTTGATCACAACGTCCAACCGCGCTGCTCGGTTAATGTGGTGCAAAGCACATCGAAATTGGACCGTAGATCAGTGGAAACGGGTTCTCTGAAGTGAAGAATCAAGGTTCACCCTTTACCGTTCGGATGGCAGGGTCTGGGTCTGGCGTCTACCTGGAGAACGTCTCCTGCCAGAATGCATTGTGCAACAGTCTAGTTCGAGGTGGAATTATAGTCTGGGGGTGTTTCTCCTGGTATGGGCTGGGACCCTTGGTTCTCATTCATGGTAAGCTCAATTCCGATGCCTACTGCACTAATTTGGATGACAATGTGCTTCCTACGTTGTGGCAGTTTTATGGGTTGGACCCCTGTTACTTTCAGACGACAATGCCAGTTGTCATGTTTCGATGTTAACCAAGGCTTGGTATGGTGCCAATGAAGTTCATCGAATGGACTGGCCTGCCCAGAGTCCAGACCGGAACCCTATCGAGAACCTCTGGGACGAGTTGCATCGCCGAATTCAGGGGTGCACTACCCGTGCAAAATCGGTGAAGGAACTTCTATGTCTTCTCCAAGCCGAGTGGAAAAAAATACCACTAGCTGTCATACAAAGACTTGTGGAGAGTATGCCTCGGAGGGTCCACGCTGTAATTACCTCTCGTGGAGGCTCTGCCAACTATTGAATTTGAATAAAGTTAGTTTTTATTTTCTATCACAGGTGTCCAAATACTTATTGGTAGTCAGTGTATTAACTATTTTAGAAATTAGTGAAGTTCGTCGTAAAACACAGCCGAGAGCTTTAAGTAATACCTAGGTATTTGTATTTGAGCCATCAAACATCATTATATTTTCCTTGATGAATTATTCGGGTTTGGTTTTACTTTTCTACACCCTTTGCTTCCGACATAAAAATGCTAAAATGGTTACTGATCATCCCACTTTGGCTTCTGAAAAAGACTCATCATTATCTCATCGCGCTCAAAATCTATAGTATTTATTCAAAGTCTATGGTTAATTAATGTCGTGTTTTATGCCTCATTTTAAAACATATACACGATATGCTCAGAAGCGTGAATTGGTGCAAATTTTAACTTTTCCTTGTTTCCCAGATGAAAGATAAATTTACAAGAATTAATTATGTCTGGATTTAACACACGCTAGGAAAAACACATATTTTAATTTGCTTCGGGTGAGAGAGAGTTGATCATACTTATAATAATAGTAGAAGTAAGTACTACTTTAAATATTTACAAAATAGATATTTTATTTTCAAAACAAACACGAAAGTCATCAGTACTTCTTTTACACTCCTACGTTATAACGAAAACTAACATTCTTTCTTAAAAAGAGAAGCGCCGTCTAACGACGATACGAGAAATTGTTTGAGATATTTTTCCATTCTCTCTGCCTGATAATTTATCACTATTTCAGCATACAAAAGAATTTAAATGTAAGAAAGCAACTTACATATCAAGTACATTTACCTGATGTAAACATAAACAGCAAAAGGGAATCTCTATAAAATTCACAAATATAGTTAACAGCATAATCCAAAGGTTACTCAATAAGTAAATATCAAATTGAATTATAAACAGTAATATTAATAATTAATATTAATTCAACTAATTAACTAAAAGTAATGCTAGTAAGCATAAAATATAAGAATAAAAAATAAGTTACGAAATTTGTTCATTTTCAGTCTGATAGTTCAAGGAGATATATAAATTTGTATAGGTGTGTTAAAAATCTCCTTTTTTAGTTTTTACCACCCATGATAGTACAGGACCATCACGTCCTTTCAAAACTGAAATTATTCGACCTAAATCCTAGAGGAACCTTGATTTAGTTGTTCCTTCAAGTAAACCTATATCACCAATTTTAAGGCTCTTTTTAGTTTCAGGTGTACCGAAGAAATGAGTATTTTATAAATCAAAAAGATATTAATTTTTACAGGTTCATAAAAATATTCCAGGTTGTCTGCTACCTCCAGGTCGTGCACTCAGTCAGCACGCAGTCTGAATTTAAGGTCGATGCCTTAGTATAACTTTTCTGTGTTTTATAAGTATTTTATACACAGTTACTATTATCCGAAAAAGTAAAGACAGTATAATCTTATAGTGAATTCACCAGCCTTGAATATCTGCTAAAAATGTTATTCTTTAAAGAAAAGGAAATTATTGGTAAAAAAAGATGGCTAAATTTTAAAATATAATTGTTCTCTTTTAGCTATCATATTTTCGGAAATAGACCAATGTGAATCACTGAAATATTAAATTAGAAGAGAAATACGCCAATCTAAAATTTTAAATAAATACAGATTTATTCAAACTCTAAGCCAAAATAAGGTTGCTAACTCATCTAATTTTAAATTAAAGTGTTATCTGGAATTTCTCAAAAATGTTTCAATACTTGTACCCCCCCCCCAAAAAAAAATATTTAATAATGAGAATATCTGGAATTCTCACTAAAATTTTGTCTGCGATTGTAGACTAGGCAGAATACAAGATGCATAACATTCATCACGGTATTCTATCCATATATGTGTATATATGTGTATGGATATGTTAAATGTTTACCCGAAAGCTATCATGCAAAAAACAATGTCAATTTTTTATTTTATTTTCTGATATATATCGTCATCACGGAATTAGAAGTTACGGTAATATCTGGCAAGCCTACTAAGTACTCGTTGCTCATACGAAAGTTTGGTACGGTATTAAGAACACAAATATACTGCATATCAGTATAATAATAATTCTACTGCCACTGATAGAAAGAAATTACAAGCACTACGAAACAAAATGTTGAGGTTAAGTGAGAATATGCTAATATATATAATAAGAATGTAACTAAGAATACATTAGGAATATGGACTTCTGATTGGTTTCTTTGGTATATGTCGTATGTTGTCAAATCTAACAATTCTGGTTCATCTGAATTAAAACATTTTTTAATTAATAGCAAGGAAGACTTTAAACATTTTACATTCAACTTTCTCAAAGAAAATTCTGGTTTTAATTTATTCTCTTACGAAACATTTGAAAGTTTAGGTGGCCACCTTACGTGAATTTCCGATGACCGCAAGACACAGAATATTTTTTACAGTTTTATTATATTTTTCTCTGTTCTTACTTGACTGCGGAAAGTGATTAAGTGCCTTTTCGAACACAAGTTTCCTTACAGTTGCAATTTACGTGATTCTTTAAATTCACCTCTGGATGTGGATTTCCTTTGTATATTGATGATGATACTAAGGTAACAAAAATCAGAGTAATTTTCAAGATTAGTCCTTCTGTGGCCTCTTCTTCAGCTGCAGGACTGAAAATGAAGAAAGAGAAGCCTGTGCTCTCACCAGGACTGGATTAACTGTTAAGCGTATGCTCAGGGCATAAGAGAAAGGATGTACACAAAATTTCCCATTGTTGGTTTTTACCGTGGTACAGCTACAACTGAGGAGTGAGAGAAAGCAGGAATGAAGAAAAACTAGAGTAAACATATGTAGGGGCACCAAAATCTTTTAAATGCTTAGGGACTCTAGAGGTCCCTGGCTTTCAGTTTAACAATAGGTTAGAAAATTCAAAACAGTCCTATCAAGACAAATCCTATCATCCATTTTTGTGCAGCCAAAATTATACCACAAACAACTTCCATTCACGAATTAGATTCTCTAGAGGTGTTTCATATTCATAAAAATCTTTCAGTTGCAGTTAATGATCCCATTTCCAATCCATTTTGATCTATAGCATTTAAGGAAATTACTTTATAGCAGTTTTTATATGTTATAAATAGATGACCTCTCGTACCTTTGCTTCTTTCTTCAATGAAACTCTTAATTTTCTAGTCTATTGTTATCGCGAGAGCACAGGCTTCTTCTTCGTCATTTTACTCCTGCAGCTGAAGAACGATACGAACTTCGAAACTAATCCCGCTCATTTTTAAAATTATGCTGATTCTTGTTGCCTTAGTATCATCAATAATTTTTATTCGGTGTCTTTTTTAGCTTATTTTAGTTCACATTCTTTATATATGTTTGTAATATTTATTTGAAAAAAAGAGATGTGAGGCGAAGTATGAAAATTTCTATTTATAGTGTTTTGTCTTTGTGTGACCTTTCACATAAACCCCCTTGTTATAAACTTTTGAACTACCTGAAATATGAATTACTAGAATCTGAGTTCTTTAGACATTCTTCCAGTAGTAACAATTGAAATTGTTAATAATGTTTCGAATCCCGAAAAACTGTCTGAGAAATTAATCGCATAACATGCGAATTAGTTTAGAAGCTTAAATTAATATTTCAATGTTAATAATTTACTTGGATATATTTCAATGTCAAAAATTATTAATATAAAAATACGTAAGTTATTTTAAAACTGCCTTTATTGAAATAAAGGAAAAGACAAATTCAAACAAAATAAAAGATCAGCGCCTTATGCTAGTATGTAAATGCTAAAATCTTCATAACATTGCTTCACTGCTAAAATATAAGATTCCAGTTAAAACACAATGAAAAAAAAAGCAATGTTCATTAACATTTTTGTGTCTGCATCTTAATAAAGAAATGGCTCTCAAAGACTAATTATTTTTTTCTAAAAATTCTTACGAAAATTTGTAAAATTTCAAGCAAAGTGAAATTAAAAGAATTTAAAATTTCTTATTGATTCTGCAGTAAAACATTTTTTATTGGGCCACATTAAAAGAATACAGGTACATAATTTCAATTTTTTGTTCGAAAATTAGGAGCAAGATTAATATATTTCAATTGAATTTGTTTCCATTTTTAAAATTTACAAAGAATAAGTTTCTTTCTCATCATGATTTATTCCATCGCCTTTTAGTAGTGCGATGAATAGTAAAGGGGTCTGCCAAATCCACTTGACCCATAGTATCCGGAAGAAAGACCTCTGAATCCTGAAGAAAGGCCAGAGAACCCGAGATTTCTCACAGGGTATCCATAGTATCCCTGCGAACGTACTGGGTAGTAATAGCCTCGATTGAATAGCAAGTCTCCAGCAACTGCCATACCAATGAGCATCATGAGAACCTGAAAAAATAAAAATCTTAAATACACTTTTAAAGTGGAAATTTTTAATTCAGCAAACTGAACATTATAGAAGTATTAGTCCCGTTGCGATACATTTAGATTAATATAACTCATAACAATTTTCTTAACAAGAGAGCAAGATGAAAAGCTCAAGACACCACTGAGAGGATTCTGTTTAGGTGGCAGCTATTAAGCATCTAATGTTATGTGCAAGAATGAGGGGATTACATTTTTTACTAAGATCTTTATATAGAAGTTAACATAATACTAATAGAATAATAATTAAACTTTTAAGTTAGCTACCTATATTTAAAATATTATATATCGGTTAGAAAGGCATACGACGGGGTATTGCAGTCATAGAAGTTACAGTATTTGGATTATTTTCATTGCATTCTCCAAGAAAAAAAAGTACTCTTTTCTAATAAAATGTTCCCAAGAGAATATTAAAGATGGTGTTAGCCGCGGGTTTGAAACGGTAAAATACCACAAAGTAGCAAAACTTGGCATTTTCAGGAACTGAAAATGTGATGTAAAGGATAACAATCACTAATTGTCAAGACTGGAGAAGGAGCGTTACTTCCTTAAAAGGTAAAGTATTAGTTATTTAATTATTATAAAAACAAAGGTAACACTCTAGAAGCAACTCTACTTGAAATATTAAAACAGTTGAGAAGAGGTTTTGCCACCAAATCTAGTTGCAATCCATCATGATAAATGCAAACAATGTCATTTAAAAATATCCAACTTCCAGCTATTTTGGAAAACTGGTGTATAAAATACGAATGATTTGGAATTAGATCCGAAAATTAAACAGCGAGTGTTAAATTAAAATTTCTGCCTTTTTTCCTACCGGATGTAAGTTTTATTTTGTATAAGTTTTAAATTGGTGAGAGCGACGAGCATTTCGTAAAGTTACGTGATCTGCTGTGTTCAAAATAAATATTGCCTAAAAAGACATGTCTGAAAATTCAATAATTGTATTTTTTATCGATAGAATTCAAGAAAAAATTTTAAAAAGACGATGATGACTGCGGAATCTCTTACTTTAAAATTCGATTTACTGAACTTTGTGCAAAGTACGTTTTAATACTTTTTTTTCAGTAAATTATTCATTTGTGTTACTTTACGAAAATTATATTATTTCCCAGAATATTCAGAACCATAAAATTAAGTATATGCGCGAAACAAACTGTGTGATTCTTTTCTTTTCTTTTATTTTTTGCGCTCAAACGCTGTGAATTTACACTTTTAGGTAATGCGTTACTCCTTGTTAGATTATATTTTAGAAACCAAGCTCTGTAATTTATAAAATAAAATATCTTTATTTCATTTTGAGGACCTATAGTTTGGATCCTGTAACTTTGATGTTATTCTGTAAAGCAATAAGTTAATTAAAAAAGATGAAAATAAAAAAAACTGTAAGGTTTCAGATTTTAAATTACGTCCAAAGAGGCATTTTTTTAAAGTTTTGTGTGTTACCTTTATTTATTAAATATCATGCTCTTTGCATTTAAACCATAAAATTGAGTTCAACAGCAATGCCGTAAAACAATTTTCAAATGAGCTTATCTTTAGAATTTTCTATGCACAGTTTCACGCGCTGGAGATAAGAAGGTTTTTTTGTTTCTCGGTGTATGGTGTTGCCATTGCTCGCTTTGAAATCGTTGAGTTTGTTAATCAAAAATTTGTTAAAGGTTTAGAAAATATGAAATCGATAATAAAACTAATTCCAAATTTCAAATTTGGGCTTTCAGATGCCCATAATCGCAGTATCATTACGTCATTCAAAATTGCAGGGCTCTAGGTACTGTTGTTTTATCACAATACAAGAAACATGTATACATTTATGCAGATTCTTCATTATTTAAAATTTTCAAATATAATACAGGGCGACAGTATTTGGTGGCAACGATTTGAAACGTGATACAGCCTTTTAAAGTTTTCAACGCAAAATCGTAAAACGAAGACAATAGACCTTCAGAGACAAAGCCCCTTTGGACTAATAAACAACTTAATAAGAAGTAACACGTTTCCTTAAAGAATTGACTAATATTCTTTTGTGTGCTGATAAAAAATAAGATTCGAGCAGATTTACGTTATCTGCTTCCCTGCAAAATATCAGAAATTAAAATATCATTTTATCTATCATTAAATGAATTAAAATGATAAATAATTTCATAAATCAAATTAAAATGAATTTTATTTCAAGAAATACTATTGCAAGTACTCAAGCCCTGATATTGCTTTCTATGAGACTTCATAAGTAGTAATATAAACAAACTAACAGTGCTTTATATCCATTAAATTTTCTTAAAAGTATATACTTGAAATAAAGAGATCATACCGTATTATGTTTTAAATAAAAGCTGCTGCGCTCTTAAATGAATTAATTTTTATAACATTTTCTCCATCTTAGAAGATACTGTTTCATCTGGTCTTGAAGAAAATTTTAGTATTTTTACCGCTGTCAGTGTCACTTTATGTATTTGAGAAATCCTTAAACAAAAGTGGAGTTACCTTGTATCCGTAAATAAAAGTGTTATAGAATTGGTTTTTAGATTTAGTACTGTAACTTAAACTCTCTTATACTTTTTATGTTTTAAACAAAATAAGATTGCATCATTTTATGTTTTTAACAAAATAAAATACATTTCTCCAAAAGGAATTTACCATAAATTCATAACTTTTTTTAAATCTGCCTCAAGAGTGATTTAAATTTTATTTTAAAATAAATAACTAATTTAAAATAAAACTGACTACTACTACATGTGTTTTTATTATTATACATCAATTCCATCAATGGATATTTTGGACAAATTTACCAATAACATTTTATACTGAAGCGCATACAATTATTACCCACAGTTTCTCTCTGTCCTTCTTGAGGAGAATGTAAATTGAGATGATGATTTGATAACAACTGGGGATTTATTAATCCAATAAATTTTGGATTTAAATGTATAATTTAACTGTTTCATTCCACATTCAATTTAAAGGTAGTGAATCTTAGTAATATTATGCTTTCAAAACATAAAATCATAATAAGACTAGCAACAACAACTCAAAGAGTTAACCATTAGAGTTTCAAAAAGTTAAAAAAAATGTTTGAAACCTAAAATTTACATGGTTGAAAAAGGTATTTTAGTCTAATGCTTAATATGCAAATTTAGGTTTTGTACCTGAAAACTTTGAAGCTGAGTTAGGATAGCATTGCTAGTTTAAGCGTTAAATTTTGAAGAAATTAAAAATTTAGAATATAAAATCTTACATTTAAAATGAGCTTTTCAAAACAGCAAAGCCAAACATCAGAGTCAGTGTCACATGATTTATTGTAAATTAGCGTTACATGAAGACTGGTGGCCTTATTTATTAAAGAAAGTACGTAATCATTGAAGATCGAGCAATGCATTTATTTTACTGAATCGCTTGCACATGAGATTTGCAGTAAATATTTTGTTCGAGTGACAATACTTTACATTTTAATAGGAAGCTAAATATACGAATTAAAAATATGTGACAGGAAGATTCTAAATTACATATTAAAACCCACCGCACATAAAGAAAAAGTATTAAACTGTAAAAATCTTACCACAATTTTCATCATTTTGAAAAGGTGCAGGCCGACCAATGTTCGTAAGAATACAGAACTTTTACTGCTTATTGCGAGTTGTGCTGAACCTATGTTAAGAACGCCTTTTTATATTGTAGCAATATACCTGAAATGCGATTGCCCCTGCATAAATAATATATTCATAAATTTATCTCTTATCTGAAGTGGAACTAAGTAATAAATGTTTTGTAACATTTTTTTGGGCGGAAAGTTTTCATTGAACATTTTTGTAGAGCAAAGAGAATATTTACATTTAACTTTCTTTCCTTCCGATATGCATCTCTGCAGTTTTCGGTAGCGGAAACCATTCATGCGTACGACATTGCCGGTCTTAAATATTTGTGAAATTAATGCCTGGCTACTAGAGCTGTATCACTTCGAATTATTTGAAGGTTTGTAGAATGAAATAAATTTATCTTTATTGACCATTTTAAGATTACGTATATGGTATCTTTATTAAGTTTTGCATATAGTAATCAGCAGAAAGATCAAAGCGCAATATGTTCTTTTCATACTTTGATGGAATTTAGCAACAGTAAAAATTAAAAAATGTAATCAATGTGAGTGTGTCATTTGCATTTTAATATTCAAAATGTGGATATAATTCTATTTTGATGGTAATTAGAAAGCACATCATTGCCTTAATAAGTTATTTACAATCCGTTAAGTTATTTGCAGCTTTAGTTGCAGAAGAATCATGTTCAATCTTGGGAAGCTTTTCATTTGATATTTTACCAAAATATATTATTTGTCAATATAAAACTACTTTTAATTGATTAATGTTGATTAAAGCAATATATTTAAATTCCTTAAATAATTTTTCTCCTGAGTTCAAATATGCTTTTATTATATTCCATTTCTTAAAGTTTTGTGATACAATCAATGTTAACAAACTTAGGAGATAATATAATCGATTCATCAATATTATTTAGTAAAAAAATTATGTGTATATATATATATATATATTACTTTATATTATATTATATATATATATATATATATATATATATTATTTTATATTATATATATATATATTACTTTATATTATATATATATATATATATATATACTACTTTATATTATATATATATATATTACTTTATATTATATATATATATATATTACTTTATATTATATATATATATATAATATAAAGTGAATAGCAGTTCGCAGTTCGAAACTTAAACCAGTTGCGCGCTGAAAGCAGCAATAAATAGTGGTGACAATGCAAAATAAATTTAAAAGTAATATGTTTAAAATTTATCCCATATTCATTTCGGAATAAATATGTTCAAAAGTAAAATACCAGAAGCACAGTGGGAAACGAAAAGATAAAGGAAGCTATTTGGATCCCCAGCTAGATCTGGTCCATGGGCTCGTATACCTTGGCAATATCGAGAACAAAATCCGGATGTAAATTTGACGCACTAAAATAAACGCAATGGTTTTCTTGGGAGGAGAGAGTGTTGAATTTGAACTGCCTCATCTTGATAGCATTGAAGCAGATTTCGATTGTATTAGAAGCGGTATAAAACTTCATTTCACAGTTACGTAGAAATACTCGTTCTAATGGCGTAGAAACGTAGATCCATAATGAACAGAAATCTGGCAGTCGAGCCAGATTAAACATTTGTCTTTAATTCAGTAAGCATGGTGTGGCCACCAACAACTTGGCACATTACTTGTGCTGTAGGGCGTTCTTTATTTTGCATAACAAATTTATTTTAAGTTTGATTACCTGTTCTAAACTTCTGAACTTCCCCTCACATTCTCTCGCTAGGATGTAAATTTAATGTTACGTGAAGTGCTATTTAAACGTGTGAATAACTCAACTTGTTTCAGAGCGTGTTTCGCTATCGAAAGCGCACTTTCGTTAATATTTCGTGGTCACGCTAGTAGGCCTCTTGGCCTTTTCAAGCTAGTATCACCGCGGTTAGATTCCTATGAAGATTCTTTTTGAGATTCCTTTTTAGGCGTAAACTTATGCGCGCTCTTGCACTATTTATTTCAGGTTTACTTGTATTATATTCTATGTTTTAGTTTCCACCGCAAATGGTTGGTATTTTTGTAACGCACAATGTCCCTGCCTTTTTGTTAATTAGTTTGAATTAATAAAGGGTTATTTTCACCCTTCTTCTGTTCTGGTATTTAATTCACACCTGTGCGAGAATCCTGGTTCATTTCAGGATGTAATGTAGTTTATGTGGAATAACAGAGGCATATCTTACAAGTGATGCCCTAGTTTTTTCGAATTATGGCTAACAACGAAGGTGCAGCTGAGTTAGGTCCATCGAGGTCGTACACTGCACTGGCTCCTGGCAATATGATGGAAGGCTTTGGTTATCTTATTGAAAAAATGAGGGCCTCCATGAAACCCGCAATGACATTTTACGGAACAACATCGGTCGCTAGCTTCCTAGAAAATTTAGAAAATCATTTTTTACTTTTCCCTGTTTCTGAAATACAGAAGAACACGATAGCAACGACCGCCTTATAAGGACAGGCATTAAGCTGGTTCAAAGGAATCGAACGATTTCGATTGAGAAAAATTGGAAGCCCCACTTATACCCTCGACAATTTTAAAGCCGCTCTGGCAAAAGCTTTTCCCGTGGTGAAGGACAGAGCTAGGCTTGAAGCCGAATTGTACGGCAAGCACCAACTTAAAAATTGAACAGTTGTCTAATTTAATCTTACGCAAGGTCCAAGTCGCTAATTTATTATATGGTAAAAACCACGATGAAGAAATAATTCGAATTATCTTGCCTCGACTTTTGCCGCAAGTTCAGAATTATACTGAAGTATGAAACCACAGCACACTAGAAGAATTGTTCGAGCTGGCGATGAAATTCGAGAGTAGGAGGGTAAGTACGCGTACAAGAAGTTTTGCCAAAGACCAAACGGACCGTTTTCGAGGCCATATGCGGAACTAGCGAAACAAACTTATAGCGGGAATAAATTTAAAGATAAAAACAAAGGCGATCGTCAAAATAGACCCCAAGATTCAAAAAAGGGGGCAGTTAAGAAGGATGTAAACTAGGACGGGTGGCTGCTGAAAAGGGTGTGCAGTCACCCCATTCGAATAAAAATCCCTCAAAAGTTCAATTGAATACGGTGATAATAAAAAAATTGTCCTTACTTGTGATTCACAATCGACTAAATAAGGTGCCAACAGAAACCCTGGTCGATAGAGAAGCGCAAGCATATTTTCTGTCCACACAATTCTTTCGAAATAATTTTAAGACGAAATAATTTTAAGTTATTTAAAACTCAAAATACCAAAGTTATTGCAACGAAGGGCAAACATTGTTCATGTATAATGAAACTTTGCAACTACACATGAAGCCGCGAGAAGTAGAAGCTGTGGAACCTCCGGACATCAACCTGGAACATGTGAAATCTGAAGACAGAAGAAAACAAGAACTGGTAAGACCTTTCTCTGATTTATTTTCTGAAACATTTGGCTTCACTCAGATAGTTTATCATGAAATTAAGTTACAAAGTGAGGAGCCCGTGAAGGTCAGGCCATACAGATATGATAAAGTTAAAGAAAAAATAATTGGGAGCACATTAAACACATGCTCGAAAATAAAATAATCAAGCCAAGAAGCAGGCCTTATGCGAGTTCTGTCGTTTTGTGTAGAAAGAAAATTGATCTGCCTCCTTCAAATTTTAAATCCTGGAGACTAGCTATCGACTACAGAAAACTAAATAGCTTAAACAAATATCCCATTTATCCTCTACCTGTAATTGAGGAAGTGATAAGAAACATTAGGTCCACTCAATACATGACCACCATAGACCTTACCTCAGGGTATTTCCAAATAGCAATGAAACCAGAGGATGTGCCGAAAATGGCATTCATCATTAAATCAGAAACTTATGCCTTCCTGAGAATGCCTTTTGGCTTATGTGGAGCCCGGCGACTTTCCAACGTACCATGGACAACATATTAAGACCTGTCCACTGGAAATCAACGATTATTTATCTCGACGATATAATTGTTTCAAGTGAAAATATTGACGAACACTGATTTAAACGAAGTTTTTAAACTAGCACTGCGAAAAAGCTCTCTTCTTTCTTAGGCATGTGCAACTATTATAGAACATTTATAAAGGACTTTGCGCAAATAGCCGGACCAACTGAAAAGAAAAAAAGCCAGATTTTCGTGGTCAGCTGAGGCAAACACTACATTTGAAAGAATAAAAGCTGCGCTAATTCAAGCGCCGGTCTAAAAATTCCCGGAGTTAGTTAACGATGTATATTATAGCCCGGCCGGGTATCTAAATTGTATAAGAGCTACTTTTTCAAATGAGGTATTGGAATAGATTTACTGGGCCCATTTCCAAAAAGTGAAAGTAATAGAAATAGATTATTACTAGTTATAGTCGATCATTTCTCAAAATGGATAGAAACAGCGGATCCGAGAGCTACAGCTAAACAAAGTTCTGTCGTGGGAAGACTTCGTCAAAAAAGGATGACAGAATACGCCAAGCAAAAGATGAGTCAAAATTATGCTTATGGCTATTGTTGGTGGATGCCATTTTTAATTGCACGTTGAATGTTAACAAAATCTGACTCGGTAATATTAACATTTATATTTACTTCTATGATGATATATATTTTAACATATATTCACTTATACACAATCACATTGCATGTAATTACGAGATTAGCATTTTTCAGTTCGCAAGTCCGCATGAGTAAAAATCAAGAAAGTCATATTACAGCTACGATAACATCACGGAGGGAAAGGGAGGTGAGTGCGTGCTTCACCGACGGCAGCCAGGAACCGAGTAACCAGTTCGAATTTTCCTCCAGAGAGGAAGAGGGAGAAAGCTGGTAGCGCCCTCTCTCGGGGCTGCGGACAAATAATAATAATAAAGAGTTCTCCACAGTATTCCCTCCCCGAGTACCAAAGGTACGATGAAAAAAATCAGTTCACAAACATCTAGTGTTGAAGCGCACACGTCTTCCCGATCGTGTGACGACTGGTGGAGCATTGGGAGGAAGCGTAAGGTCGGTCGAAGGAGGAGTATCCGGAGTAGCAGTTGGATCCGGGGAGTCAGGAGGGTCGCTGGTCACAGGAACTTGAGTGTTTGTAGCTTCGAAGAAAACAGGCTTCAGACGATCTATTACAATTGTTACGTGCACAGACCTTGAAGGGTCCATCGTATGGAGGAGTGAGTGGTGGTTTGACCGCGTCGTTTCGCACAAACACGTGAGTGCAAGTGGTCAGTGCGTGGTGCACGAAAGGGGCAGATTTGTTGTGGCACGAAGTAGGAGTCGGAGACAGCTTCTTCATCGCCTCTCGGAAAGTCTGGACAAAGGATGCTGGATCGACTGGAGCAGAGGATGGCTGAAAGAACTCAGATGGTAATCGAAAGGGTGTGCCGTAGACAAGTTCAGCGGATGTACCTGCGAGGTCTTGCTTGAAAGAAGAACGCAAACCAAGAAGCACAAGAGGAAGTGAAGTAGTCCAACGGGTGTCATTACGGCACTTCAGGGCTGCTTTCAGGTCGCGATGTAAGCGTTCCACTAAGCCGTTGGCGGAAGGATGGTATGGTGAAGTGCGAATTCGGCGTATTCCAAGCATAGATGTCAGAGAAGCGAAAAGGTGTGACTGGAATTGTCGACCTTGATCAGTAGTCACAACTGATGGTACACCAAATCGTGCAATCCAACCGGTGATGAATTGTCGAGCCACAGAGTCAGCAGAGATGTCTTGAATGGGAAAAGCTTCAGGCCAACGAGTATGCCAATCTGTCAATGCAGGTGAGTAGATATCGATAACCGTCAGATGGTGGCAGAGGACCAACGATGTCTATATGGACATGGTCGAATCGTTCGGATGGCATCGCAATTTTTTCCAAAGGGCTATGTGTGTGCCGGGTAACTTTTGAACGTTGGCACATGATGCAGGAACGAGTCCAGTTGGCAATGTCCTTTAGCATGGATGGCCAAACCAATCTTTCTTGTATGAGCTTTTTGGAAGCCCGGATACCTGGGTGCGATAGGTTGTGAAAACAGTCAAAAACTTTTTTCCTGAACTCAAGTGGTACATAAGGTCGCAGTCTGTTGTTGGAGGTATCGCACAATAGTTGGAGGTCCCGAGTAAGTTGTAATGACTGGAATTTCAGCGAGCAGTTTGGGTCTTCACTCAGACGTTTTAGCTCCTCATCAGTGGCTTGCGAGTGAGCAATAAGCGTGAAATCCAGTGGAGCATTGGCATCGATGCCCGGAATACGTGAGAAAGTATCCACGACGACATTGCTGGAACCTGATATATGCTGAATATCAGTGCTGAATTGAGCTATATAATTTAAATGCCGAATTTGTCTCGGGGAAGCAGAATTTGATTTTGATGTGAATGCATAAGTTAGAGGTCGGTGATCAGTAAATATTGTGAAGTGTTGACCTTCAAGATTATACCTGAAATACTTAATAGCTGCGTAAATAGCTAATAATTCTCTGTCATACGTGCTGTATTTTGTGAGCTTACGTGAGAAAAATTCTAGCGGCTGGTAGTCATTAGAATGTCGAACGTTTAAGACAGCTTCGATGGAAATGTCAGAAGCGTCGACCATAACACTCAGCTTTTGGTTAGGAGAGTGATAGGAGAGAGTTGCAGCATTACTAAGGTCGTGTTTACATTTTTCAAATGCCTGATTAAGTTCGTCGTTCCAAGGAACAGGGCGTTTATCATTTTTACGTGAGTCTTTTAAGAGTTCATTCGGTGAAGCTTGGGTCTCGGCTGCCTTTGGTAAGAAGCGGCGATAAAAGTTTATCATGGCTAAAAAACGTCTGAGCTCGACAATAGTGGTAGGTTTTGGGAAGTTGGCAATTGCTTTTGTTTTCTCAAGCAGGGGTTTTACACCTGAGGCAGTAATGAGGCAATCTAAAAATGAAACAGATGGTTTTCCGAGTACACATTTGTTAGGGTTTAATGTCAAACCATGTTTATTCAAACGATCAAATACTTGACGAAGATGACGGATGTGCTCTTCTTCGCTAGTCGATACAATAAGGATGTCGTCAAAATAAGGGATGCAAAAATCCAATCCAAATAAAACTTCATGTATAAAACGTTAGAAAGTTTGGCCTGAATTTCGTAAACCAAACGGCATAGCCAAAAATTCAAAAAGACCAAAAGGGGTTGTGACGGCAATTTTCGGAATGTCTGCAGGGTTAACAGGAATTTGATGATAGGCACGTGCTAAATCAAGTGTTGAGAATATGTTCTTTCCTGAAAACATTTGAGTGCAATCCTGAATATGGGGTACGGGATAGCGATCCGGAATTGTAACGGCATTTAAGCGACGATGATCCCCGCACGGTCGCCACTCGCCATTAGCCTCACGAACCATGTGCAGGGGGCTTGCCCAAGGACTTTTTGAAGGCTGAATGATGCCTTTTGATAGGAGAAAATCAAACTCTTGACGTGCAGCTTGAAGTAATTCTGGAGATAATCTTCTAGGTTTGGAGAAAATAGGTGGTCCTTTAGTTTCAATGTGATGGAAAATCGTTGACATTGGTGGCCTCTCAAAAGTTTGCGAAGGATTCGTCAAGCTAGGGTAATCGGCAAGAATTTTGTCAAATTTTGAGTTACCCATCAAAATATGAATGCTAGTAATGAGCGGGTTCACATGAGGAAGCCTACCGCAAGAATATAGTTTTGTTTGTCCATCAATTAAACGGTTGTTTTTAACGTCTGTGAGTAAGTTGAACTTTGTGAGAAAGTCAACACCTATGATGGGTTGATTGATGTCTTCCAGGATAAAAGGCCAAGTAAATGAGCGACGTAAGTTTAAATTGATAGCCAAAAGTTTGGTGCCATACGTTGCAATTTTAGTGCCGTTAGCGGCAAAGAGTTCCGATGCAGCTGGTATTTTGGCATGCTGACTGTAACTCTTGGGAATGACAGATAAATCGGCTCCGGTGTCAATTAAAAAAGTCAGCTTTGAGGATGAATCGGCCAAAAGAATTCGATTGATGTGGCGGTCGCAACGTTGGTCGGCAAGCGATCGCCGATCTAGTTTTCCGACTGCCGGAAATTGCACGGAGAAACACATTTTCGTGCCTTGGAACCCAAATTAGTATGGTAGAAACAGATGTTGTTGCACGGTTCTTTATACTGTTGATAGCGTCCACTAGATCTACTACGCCTACTGTTGCGTTTGGAATAGTCTCTTCGTTCACAGGAACGCTCACGGCTGTTTTTGAGGGCTAGCGAAGGTTCATTTACCTGCTTTGTCAGCTCTGCAACTTGCTGTTCAATGGGAGAGGTAGATGCCGTAGCAGCACTATTTATGTGCGGGAGAGTTGTGAGATCTGTAATTTTATCAGCTACAACTGCTAGTTTTGGAAGATCATCACTTAAGGCAGCAAGAATACTTTGTGTATTTTGCGGGAGACGAGATATCCATAGGGATTTCAACAAAGGTTCTCCAACGGTCTCTCCAGCGAGGTTCGCATACGGCAAAGTAATTGTGATGGGCGTTGATCGCCAAGTTCTAGCCCTTGAAGAAGTATACGTATCTTTGACTCCTCACTTTCAGAATGCAATTGAATTAAGCGTGTTTTTAGTGTATCATATTTGCCAGTCACAGGTGGGTGTAAAACGATATCACAAACGCTAATGAGAAAATCAGATTCGATTGCAGGTATCACATGATTGAATTTCGTGGAGTCAACAGTGATTCCGGCGATATCAAACTGGGCCTCTAGTTGTGCAAACCACAAAGTAGGGTTGACCTTCCAAAATGGGGGGAGGTTTGACGGAAACACGGGAAATATTAAGATCGTCTGCGATGGGTTGTGGTGGAGCCATGATTCACAAAAACAAATATATATTGCCAATATGACACAAAAAATACACAATAATCAGTCACTAATAAGTTCACATACGACACTAGTGCAAAATAAATAAAGTTAATGTAAACATTAACGTGAGAGAAACACTTTTGCAGGTAAGCTATCCGAATATAAGCATAAGTAATACTAAGAATTTGCGTGGCTTCCCTCCGAATTATACGAGAAATATTTGCTCATTCAGCAGCAGATTCAGCACAACACAATTCACTTATAGAAAAAATATTCCGAAAAAACTTATTTTATGATATGTAACCACGTTGTACGATTTATATGGAGATCACTTCAAAGCGCTTTGACGATTTGCTTGAGACACATGATAATTCACAAGCATGTTGTTAAGCAGTTTGTTAAGCATTCACAAGCATGTTGTTAAGCACAACTGTTTTTCACACTATATTGCTGATGACACGAAAATAATGATGGATTACGCTAGTAGTTTGCATGAACAGAAGTAATTTTCACTTCATAGCACATTATAATCACAGAACTTGAGGATGCAAGCAGGTTACAGGAGGCACGTGTTCATCAACTTGACGAGTCACCATTTATGGCTGTTGTTGAATGATGCCATTTTTGATTGCACGTTGAATGTTAACAAAATCTGACTCGGTAATATTACCATTTATATTTAATTCTAGGATGATATATATTTTAACATATGTTCACTTATACACAATCACATTGCATGTAGTTACAAGATGAGCATTTTTCAGTTCGGAAGTCCGCATGAGTAAAAATCAAGAAAGTCATATTACAGCTACGATAACATCACGGAGGGAAAGAGAGGTGAGTGCGTGCTTCACCAACGGCAGCCAAGAACCGAGTAACCAGTTCGAATTTTCCTCCAGAGACGAAGAGGGAGAAAGTTGGTAGCGCCCTCTCTCGGGGCAGCGGACAAATAATAATAACAAAGAGTTCTCCACATGCTATTTAAATTTATTTTAAAATCTAGTTGAAAGTTGGTTCAAAATATTTATTGCAGTTTTGCCTCGGAAAGAGAACAATGCTTGTTTAATTTAGCAAGAAGCTTACAATTTTGTGTTTAGCAAGAAGCTAAAAAGAGGTTTTTTTGTATTATGCAAGTAATTTAAAAATTTTGTATAAGGAAAGAAGCTTTAAATGTTTATAAGAAGCAACAAAGTTTGGCAAATAATCTTGGCAGATTTAGAACGAAATCTTAACGTTAGTCGTAGAGACTGTGGTAGGAAAATGTTTGTATGATATCAAGAAAACGAACTTCGTTACTCAAATAGTTAGAAATTGGTGCATGTAATTAATTTATGCTTATTTGCAGCTGAGTAAAGTAAGAAATTATTTATGTAAAAATGTTTGAATTCTTAAGTACTTAAAGTATTTTATATGCTTGAAATTGTGCTTCGAATGAAAGAGTAGTCTATGTTACTTATGAAAAGTACTAAAAGAAAGTTAAGATAAATTGAAAGTGAATATAAAATAAAATGTTAGTCTCTCCAGCCAACTCTAAGTTAATTTTCACTAGCGTTAGCACCTCTGGCTGAGATTTGATTGTAAGGTGTCTGTCTAGGTTTAGTTGGTTTAATTCTAACAAGTAAATTTGGGGTAGTCAGTAAGTGTTGTACTCGTTTTAAATAAAGCACACTCGCATTTTACAGTCCACAATGCTGGATAGCAAGGGAGGGTTTTAATCTGGTTAGAAAGATTGAGTTGAGTAAATGTAGGAAAGGTTGAACTGTTAAAAAAAATAACACATACTGAAAGTAGGGCAAGTGTAAAATATGTGTAAGCACGTACTAAACTTTTTTCCGACTGAACAAGAATTGCAAAAGAAGAAGATATTGTAAATATGTGCCACATTATCCATCTGTAAAACCTTAAATTTAGTTAAGATGTAGATTAAGATTGTAAACTCACATATAAATTTAGAATTTAGCTATCTTATCCAGACTTTTAAAGCCTTGTTATGCGATATTTAAATTCTGGCCAGGTAAATTGTAGGGTTTTCTTTATTTTGCATAACAAATTTATTTTAAGTTTGATTACCTGTTCTAAACTTTTCAACTTCCCTTCACATTCTATCGCCAGGATGTAAATTTAAAGTTAAGTGAAGTGCTATTTAAACGTGTGAATATCAGTTTTTTTCAGAGCGTGTTTCGCTAGCCAATCGCACGTTTCTTTGTTATTTCGCGGTCACGCTAGTAGGCTTCTTGGCCTTATCAGATTAGTATTACGGTGGTTAGTTTCCTCTGAGTCCACCTCTTAGGCGTAAACTTAATTGCGCTCTTGCATTATTTATTTCAGGTTTACTTGTATTATATTCTACGCTTTAGTTTCCACCGCAAGTGGTCGGTGTCTTTATCGCACGAAGTCCGTGCTTTTCTGTTAATTAGTTTGAATTAATAAAGGATTATTTCCCCCCTTCTTCTGTGATGGTATATAATTCACGCCTGTGCGAGAATTCGCCAGGTTTATTGTAGGATATAAGTTAGTTTATGTGGAATAACAGAGACAGATCTTACAGTGCTATTTCAAAACATTTATATTTTTGGCAGCTTATTCTTGATCTTTCCAAATTACTATACTAATTATTCTGCTGTTAGTAAAAAGAACTGAAACGTAAATTTAACCAATCGCAGATTAGCTATATATATGCGCCTATTTAGTATAAATATTGCATCCCGTGCAACTGCTAAGCGAGGTAAGCAGGTTCGTTGTGTTCAGGATGAAATTTTAATTAAAACTGAATTAGTTTTAGTTCTCAGTGCATCTTGAATGAATAATTAATACTGCTGTAAAATTATTATTGGCTGTTTGAGTTCCATTTACATCATCGGTGTTCTGTAAGAGTCATGCGACATGGATTAGTCTCGAAATGACACAGTACACAGAAAGAGATTAAGCGTAAGCGTTAAAGCGCTATTACTAATTTAAATTATTATTTATTCTTTACATACCTTTTAGTTTTCTTACGTGTTTATACCGGTCAAATTAAACAGCGTTAAAATTGCTGATCAAGAAATACGAATCTTATGTTCGAAAAGAATAAATAAACAAATCTTCGATAGCTAATCATAGTTGGCATTTAATTATAATTTTGAATTCAGTTCTATGAGCTCCACAACGCTTCTTCAGTTGCTGAACTGAATGTTTTTTAAGCTTTTCTTATTTACGAAATTTAACTTCTTTAGTTATTGATACTAATTCTAAAACTCTTCCTAACATTTTAAAATTCTTGTATCTTAGATTTTTACGTTTCATTGTGGAATTATATTTGAGCTTCACTTACAAAACTGATTTTGGTTTACGTCTTTTCTATCGCCTCATTTTATCGCAGGTAGTTTGGATTAAAGCCAACTGCCCACAGTACAGCTTATCACTTGTCGAATATCTGCTTCCCAGCTTAAGAGTAAAATCTCGAGGTTGACTTGTTTCATGAATTCAAATTTTCAGTAGCTGTTAGCAGTCATCTATGAGCTTGTAACCTCTATTGGAAATAATCAGACATTGCACTACAAGAAGTTTAAAGAAAATGTGAGGTGAATGGTAACTTTGTGTCTTAATATTTTTAATTTTAGCCTCGCAAGTGGTGAGGTATAAAAGTTAAAAGCAGTATTTCTGCCTATTAACTGTTTTAGAAATTAGTGAAGTTCGTGGTAAAACATAGCCGAGAACTTTAAGTAATACCTAGGTATTTGTACTTGAGTCCCCAGACATCATTGTATTTTCCTTGACGAATTATTAGGGCTTGGTTTTGCTTTGCTACACCGTTGCTTCCGACATAAAAATGCTAATATTGTTACTGATTATCCCACTTTGGCTTCTGAAAAAGATTCATCATTATCTGATCGCGTTCAAAATCTATAGTATTTATTCAAAGTCTATGGTTAATTAATGTCGTGTTTTATGCCTCATTTTAAAACATATACACGATACGCTCAAAAATGTTAATTGGTGCAAATTTTAACCTTTCCTCGTTCGTGGTAAAACATAACCGAGGGCTTTAAGTAATACCTAGGTATTTACAATTGACCCCCAGTCAGGTGTTACATCATTATTTTCCTTGCCAAATTATTCCTCGTTTGTTTTTGCTCTGCTACACCCGTTGCTTCCGACATAAAATGGTTATTGATCATCTCATTTTTGCTTCTGAGAAAGACTCATCATTATCTGATCGCGCTCAAAATTCATAGGAAAGTCTATGGTAAATTAATGTCGTTTTTTATGCCTCGTTTTAAAACATAACACGGTATGCTCAGAAATGTGAATTGGTGCAAATTTTAATTTTTACTTGTTTCCCAGATGAGAGATAAATATACAAGAATTAATGATGTCTGGATTTAACATACGCTAGGAAAAACATATATTTTAATTTACTTCTTGTGAGAGAGAGTTGATCATACTTATAATACTAGTAGAAGTAAGTACTACTTTAAAAATTTACAAAATAGATATTTTATTTTCAAAACAAACACGAAAGTCATCAGTACTTCTTTTACACTCCTACGTTATAACGAAAACTAACATTCTTTCTTAAAAAGAGAAGCGCCGTCTAACAACGATACGAGAAATTGTTTGAGATATTTTTCCATTCTCTCTGCCTGATAATTTTGAAAAAATTATCACTATTTCAGCATACAAAAGAATTTAAATGTAAGAAAGCAACTTACATATCAAAAGTACATTTACCTGATGTAAACAAAAACAGCAAAAGGCAATCTCTATAAAATTAACAAATATAGTTAACAGCATAATCCAAAGGTTACTCAATAAGTAAATATCAAATTGAATTAAAAACAGTAATATTAATAATATTAATTCAACTAATTAACTAAAAGTAATGCTAGTAAGCATGAAATATAAGGATAAAAAAATAAGTTACGAAATTTGTTCATTTTCAGTCTGATAGTTCAAGGGGATATGCAGATTTGTATAGGTCTGTTAAAAATTCCCTTTTTTATTTTTACCACCCATGATCGTACAGGACCATCACGTCCTTTCACAACTGGAATTATTCGATTAAAGTCCCAGAGGAACTTTGATTTAGTTGTTCCTTCAAGTAAGCCATATATATTAAGGCTCTTTTTAGTTTCAGGTGTACCGAAGAAATGAGTATTTTATAAATCAGGACGATATTAATTTTTCCACTTTTTCCAAATCTGTTTCTTTCCAAATCTTGTAACACATAAAGTGTTGTCTGATATTCTTTTCGTTTTATTAGACCTTCTCTTGTTGGAGAATTATTCAGGATCTCAGCAAAGTTATATAAATATTCATTTTTGTGTTCGATCAATAGAAAATTAATAGCCCGATCGTTAGTGAACCATTACAAGGGTTATATTTTGCAGAACATTTTACCCATCCTCTACTCTAAACAAATAAAGATTTCTTACGTCGATTATCATTATAATAATTTGGAGCAAAACTAAATTTAAGTTTGTATTCTTTTTGCTCTTTCAATTTATGCTTTTCATATGGCAACTGCTAGAATATTTTCTGGTGGTCAAATATTGTAAGTATAGTGTGTTTTCTGTTCATTAATATGCAAAATTTTAATTTACAAATTCGAAACATGCGTATGAAAATGCTGACTATATGAAGAATTAAAAGAAGTAACATTGATACCGGAACTGCGGAGTGCGTTTTTAAGACACTCTGCAAAGTAATAAGCATATTTTATCTTCTATACTATTTCAAATTTGTCTTCAAAGTTAATAATAGTATTCATACAAAGATTAATTTTATTTGTGTTGAAATGCTTATATTTGATTTCTAGGAGAAATCTATTAAATGCTTCTTTTATTATATCTGCATCTTTTGCAAATATATTTGATTGGATCAAGATTTACATAAAAAGCGTCCCGAATCCTCACAGTTCTGGTAAACGTACGAACAGTTCTTATCTATTAACCAGAAGCCGCAACGCTATTTTACTAGCATAAAAGGCGAGATAGTATTTTATGTACATATCACCAAATTTAGCATTCTATATTCAAAGCAGTAAATTTAGTTCTATATTCAAAACGCTTTCATATGCCAGGCAATTCTTTGTAAATATTTTATTACTCGTGGCGTACTTACTAAAGAATTATGTCAATGATATTCGTTATATTAGCTGATTTAACAGCTCTCTTAATAGACATAAAAGACTACTGGTAATACCTCTTAATTTTGGTAGCATTTTGTGATTTATGTAATATTAACCTAATAAAACAACAGAGCTATCTAGTTTATGCAGAGTAAAATTTTATTTTACAGCTTTAATCAAGCAGAGATGCCGTGACATTGTTTCTTAATCCAAAATTTAAAGGAAAATTATCTGTTTTCTTTCACAGATTATCTCTTGTAGCCAGTGAGTTTCCTTTTGAAATCAGGTTCAAAAGTGAGTGCCGTAATAAGGACCTCCAAATCCTAATGATCCAACGTATCCAGAAGAAATATCTCTGTATCCAGCTGAAACGTCCCTGAATCCAGAAGAAATATCCCTAAACCCAGAAGAAAAAATCGGTTGAATGAAGTTTCGAATCGGATATCCATAGAATCCAAGCGATCGTACAGGCTGTACGGGATATGGCAAATGGCCTCCAAGCAGCAAATCACCAGCAAATGCTACACCAAGTACCATCAGGAAAACCTGAAAAAATAAATAAGAACAGTTATTAAGCACAATTATGTCAGCTTATGGATTTAGTATTAAGTTTATTTTAAGTTAAATCAATTTTAAATTCTCTATCTGATTATTAGATTGTTTAGAACTCATGCGGATAACAATGAAGGCCTAATTGAAGAATCTAATCATTCACCTGAACATTTTTAAATATTTCACTTGTAAAAGGATATTTTCAACAATTCATTTAAATTCTACGTTGAGCATTAGCATTTATAATAAGAGGTGGAAGAGCTTCAGAGCGACCCAATTTTCAACACAGCACAATACAAAAAAGTATACCCTATTTGAGGAAATGCATATATGATAACCAGTTCTAAAAAAAGGGAGTTCTCAAGCACGTATGTGGTTCTACCTGCATCTAGAAAACGACCTTTCTAATGTGAAGATCGTAGACTTAAATGCAGAAAGAGAATAACCGATGTAACGATGTTAATTAACCTGCAATAATATATCAAAAATAAATAAAATACTTTAAATCGATCATAAAAATATATTGAAATCTAGTCCATATCCAGTTTAGATGCCTTGTTGAATGATTTGAAGAAATTAAACTGTCTTTGGAGTAATAGTACAATAAATTCTCTGCGAAAAATAAAACGCCTTCTCTTGAAATTTTTATATTTATTTAAAACTTCCGATAACTCTTCAGAAATTCAAAACCATTAATATACAGCGCTGACTTTTAGACAACTTATTTTCGGTTGAAAATATCAAGTTTTGACTCTTGAAGGATAGACACTACGCAAAATAAGATGATCTTATAAGTTTTAAATGGATTATTGTTTTTTCTTAAATAAACTCTAGAGCCTTTTTCCACAATAGTACAGGAAAAAGTTGCTTCCGACTCACTGACAATCCATACTTAAATCATAATTCTTTACCCAAATATATAGAACACTGTATACAAACATATTTTACACATTAATTTTATTAATTTTAAAAGTTATCCTTCGAGAATTTTATAAATGTATTATTTAAAATACACACCGCCTAACTTAGCTTTGTGTAACAGAAACATATATATTGAGTAGAGAACAAAAGAGAAGTGTAACACTGAGTCCCGAAAATTATCAATCCCATCCTTTTTCTAAATCATGTTTTTATTTTATTATATTTAAAATATATGTGTGTTTTAAAATTTAAACAATTGATCTGAGTATATTATAAACAAAATCTAAAGAATCGTGAAATTTCTACCAGGGTGACTATTTGCAACTATCTACACTCATTGACGTATCAGGTCAATTAAAACTTACTAATAAACTCCCATCTAAAAGAATTAGCAAAACTTTCAATAAATTTTTTAAAAAATTCGCCGTACAACACTTTTTGATAATTAATATTGTTAATTTTAGGTATGTTACAAGTTGCTTTTTCCTGATAAATTCTAATGTAATTAAATTTTCAATTATCAACTTTTAATATGCCTTTCTCCAATTTCCATATAACATTGTTTGAACATATGTCATATACATTACAAGAAAGAAAAAATTAAAAGTGGAAACTTGATGTTTATACTATATAAAATGTGTTCAAAAATAACATTTTAAATAAAATAATACACAAGAAAATGCATTATTTGCCTTGCGCGAAGTAAAAAGCAAGTATTGTAATTGCGAAAAATTTCGGGTATCATATTTCAACGAAAATATCGATTTTGACCGCTATCCAATGCAATTTAACGATGTTTTTGCGTGACATCTGCAAGTACGGACAGAATAAAGGACTCTTTTTCCCAAAAAAAAATTATAGAACTGGTTTAAAAGGAGTTCTGAAGAGAATTTTTCGTGGCCTCTGTGCGTACGTAGGTATGTATGTACGTACGTATCGCCCTTAACTCAAAAATAAGTAGCCTCAGAACGTTGAAATTTTGTATGTGGGACTGCTAAAACATGAAGTTGAGCACCTCGTATTTTGGCTGCAATCGACCGCACCAAAAGTATATATATATATATATATATATATATATATATATATATATCCGCTCTGTTATTCGGCTCAGCAAGCTCAGTTTTATTCTTACATGTTTGTAAATTGAGCATTTTGTGCTTTAAAATTATTGAATAATGTTCTTATCTTCCGGTTACGGTTTTTGTGCCTTTAGTAAATCTGCATGCAATATTTTTAGAATTATCAACAATTTAAAAGTTGTTCAAGTGCCGCTAAGCCTAATTATTTTTGCCATGGAGGCCATGTTTGTTTACATTTGAAACATCAGAATAGTAGATTTGTTGCCAAGCTTGGGAAAGTAAGCTTCGCAATAACAAAGATAACGCCTACTTTTATTATTGCGAATTAAATCATGCTTAATCCATTCTGGAATTTATTAAAGGAAATAAGTGTTTAAGATTTACTTCATAATTTTCAATACAGGTATTTTGAGTTTTTATGTATTTTGCCTTGTCGCGAAGTGATTTTTTGTTTGCTTAATTTCTTTTATACATCATTCTAGATTTATTATGGTAATTGAATAGAACACGTGGCAACGATTAGATAATTCTTCAAATGATATAAATTTTGTGCATTCTGAGTTATAATATGATAATATATTGGTAAAGGCCGCACTAGGCCGATTGCCTTTTAATTGTGTTACGACATAGACATAGTTATAATATGAACGAAATATTACGCTATTAAGCGCCAGAGTGTCGCTATGGGAAACAAATATAGAGAATTTTAAAGAGTGTATTTATTCTATTGTGTTTTATGCTCTATCGACGAAATAAATTTAATTCAGTCCAATAAGTTTAAATGAAATTCAAGAAAAAATGTGTATAATTTAATATTCCGTGCAAGGAAGTCATGTGGTGTACACATCAGATATTTTAATAAAGCAAAATTAACACTTAGTTACCTGGAATGACTTTATTGTAGTTAATTTCAATTAATGAAATTCTATTGCATTGGCTTTTTTCTCTCAGTTTATTTCTGCTGATGTCTAATAAATGTACTATTATTTTTTAAAAAAAGGAAGTTAGAGAACTTGTTGAACGCGAGACTTTTAAGTCCTTTCAGAAGTTTAAGATCGTGAGGAAAACAAAAGCTGTGACAGGTTTTTTTCAAATTAAATACTCGAAAGATTAGATACTTAAATTATAGACATTTCTAATGCAGGCAAAAAAATATTTTACAATACTTACTGCGATTTTCATCATATTGAACAGCAACTGTACAAATGCACCTTAGAATTCTGAGGTCTTACTGCTTTTGAGGCTGAAGTTGTGTTCAGACAGAAAAAAAGTGTTCCTTTTATATTAAAAGACCTCAAAAGAAAATTACTGATGCAAAATTAGGTCATTTATGTTATGCCTGATTTGAAGATACAATATGATTATTTTACCACAGTTCTGCGTAAAAAATACATATCTTTACTTTGCAAGATATTTAAAATATTGTATAACAATTCCCTTAACCTTCAGATATATATCTTTTCAGCTGAGTTTCCTCGAACACACATTTAGCCATGCATGCAAGTTTGTAGCATTGATATTTCTTTCAAACAGATGAGTGAATATGGGAAGTAAAAATTTCTTACAGATGGATAACTGTAAATTACACGAAATGTAGTATTACGCACCAAATTTACGTTTGGTCAAAATAAGTTTTGATTTTTCTTATGAGTATTCTGTTTTATGAAAATTCAGTTTTCCCTTATCCTTCCCGAATAATTATTTTGTGGAGATGTAAAAAATTAAGATCTCTGCTTTAATAGAAAAAATCAAGTAAGAAATTGTTTGGAATTTTCAACCTTTCTTTAGAATTTTTAAACTTAGTATTAAATTTTTGTTTCTCCTGTTCGTTCTATGCTTACATATTTTTCTTTTAATAATGAAAAAAACATATATGAATAAACTTAATTCGAGGTTTTTTGGAAATAAAAAGAATGTATTTATTTTTCTATACAAAGCTATTTTAGTACCGAAAAGCCTTAATTGTTTAACTTTTCTTTATTCAAAGTAGAAGAGAAAAGTCTTACAATACTTCACGTTTCGTTATTTAAGATATCTAATATATTCTGTGTCTCATTGGGATGGAAATAAAAATTGAAATTTATAAAGAAGGAAAAAATGTTAATAATAAATATCCTAATTATTTTCTTTATCTTCATAACGTTCTAAACGCATGACTTATGCGTTTAGAACGTAAAGACTTATGCGTTTAGAACGTTTAGCGCAACGTAAAGGATAATTAAATCTGGTTTAACTTAGTAGAAAAAGAAGACATCTATTTAATTTTATTCAAACTGTAAAATAAGTAATTTGTCAAAACCGTTTTATTTTTGTCAATTATAATTAGATATATTGATTTCTAAGAAATATGTATAGAACAGTTATTCCTAGTAAAGTCTATGCTGGTTTCGTGAGATACATTATTTTATTGATGAATAGTTCATTACCAACATAATAGAAAGCACATAAATCATTGATGAATTAAATGTTTTTTTCTTAACAATTAGCAAAATAATTTTCCCCCATCTTTCGCATTAATTTCATACAATTTATAGGCTATACATAGTTACGTATGCGGGAACTTTCCTCCTTAATCAGTTAAAATTACAGTGACAAAAAGTTACCATGCTGTTTCTATTGAAATATAATAAATGACTTCCATGAAATGATAGCGATAAATAATATTTTTTTTTACAAAATGTAAAGATTAAATTCTCATGACTATATGGAAATAATAATGATCTGAATAAAATTATAAAATTCTGCATTATTTTTTGCTTTATATTCAACAGAATTTCTCCATTCACATTATGAAACTAGAACAAAATTGGCATTGGCTATTAAGTCTAAAATTATACATTTTTGGAATATTTTATGAAATTAAATTATTCCTAAATATACCTAATATATATTTCTAAGCTTACAATGGCAAAAAACACTGATAATCTAATAAATATATATACGTAAAATTATTTGATACATTTGCTAATAATTAGTATGTATTTGGATTATTCATTGCCTTATTAATTCATAAATATTTAACTTTCTTATTCCTTTCTGTGCTGTACAGATGTGATCCCCAACTTGTGATGCGATGATGTGCAATTTGTTGTCGATGTGAAAATGTGCTGTACAGATGCAATTCCCAACTTGTCTTCTGATTACAGATGTAAGAATCCTAAGTTTTACTAACGTTTATTTTATTTTAAATCTTTACTATCACTTCTTATTTTCTACTTCCGGCCAGAATTAAAAGCTTTTAACTTATTTATGCAAATTTGTCTTGCTAACGCCAAGTACTTAAGTTGTGGCTTTCCGCGAAGCAAGAGAGAGGAAGGAGTTATTGGAAGCAAGCCGCTTGCCATTGTAGTTTTACGAGTTTTCGCTCTGTTGCTGGTTGCCTTCAAGGCCAGAGGTTTGGTCCTCTTGATAATTGCAAACGTATCGTAGTTTTAGCAGCTCGGCGTACTACATACGGACCTTTGTTAAAATAAAGGCCAATCTTAATGCTAGGCACTTGTATACTAATTCAAAGTTAGTTTTAGTTAGAGTTTTAGTTAGTAGTTTTTATATTCTTACGTTCAGACCACAAGTGGTTGGTCTCTGTATCCCGAAGTTCGGGAATACCTGTAAAGATAGAAAATAAAGGGTTTCGTATACCCTTCCTGCTTGTATTGTCTACTTCACAATTTCTTGAACATAGCTTGAGTAAGCTCCCTGTTCCGAGTCAGGACCATTCATGTTTCCAAAGCAAGTCAAAAGAAACACAAGTCCTGATACAGAATACGTGCTTAAATTAAGAATTAATAATTATGTGTGTAGGTGCTTCATCAAACTTGCATTAGTGATATCGTTAGTGTAAAGTTTATAGGCATCTGTCTATAGACATGGGTGATCAAAATTAAAAGATAATGAGAGAAATAAAACGTAACTGATACTTAATGAAAACACATTAATAGAAACTTGTTCAAAAGCATTAGTTAACACAAATTACAATGCTTGGCTTTTGATTATTCGCAAAATATTGAAATTAAAGCCAAATTGGGAAATGATGGAAAATTTAAGACACCTCTTGTGGAAAACATTTTTCTTTAATATGGTGCATGGTCAACTCGGGCAGATATGCTTACTTCACATCGTGATTTCATAGAATTTACTAGAGTGTTGATCGCGTCTTGTGAAACTGCATGCCACTCTTCTAAAAGTTCCCTTTTCAGCTCCTATAAGGTCTGGGGAGGAATCTGCCTCACTGAAATTCTGCGCCCTAAGGAATCCCACACATGCTCCATCCAGTTCGAGTCGGGTGAGTAAGGCGGCCAGTCTACTTGAGTGATATCTTCTGTTTGCAATCTTCTGTTATCAATGATTTCTTCTGTTTGCAATTTGATATCTTCTGTATTTTGATACCACATATGCTTATCACCACATACCTCGAATGCCGAGCACAGTTATACATTAGCAAAACCTCTGGGTCAACAGCACCCCTAAACAGTCTAACTTGGAGTTCCAGTATCTCGTACCCATATCTCTCAGTGGTTACAGACCCTCCTAGAAAGATATGCAGCTCGGTGCAACCATTTATCATGATTCCTTCCCAAACCATCAAACCACGGTCGCAGAAATGGAATATTTCACAGACAAGGAAAGGTAAGTTACGTGTTCCTTCCTCTCTGCAGATCAAAACACGTCTAAAATTACTGTTCAGACTATGCCAAGTTCAGACTATGCCGTCTGGGGCCAAGTACTGTTCATTGACAACTCTAGATAGAGACGTCTATAAACAATACTTGGTCCCAGACGTCTCGGCTCCATTGAACATGATAATGGCACCAGTTTAATCGAGCACCTCTGGAAGCTGGAGTGAGTGGGACACAAACCATTTGATTTTCTCGCATACGGTCCATCTCGTTAAGCCTTCCTGCAGAACGGCTAATTCAAGTTCCTATGGCAGCCTGAAGGTCTAAAACCAAATCTCTTGTAGATGCTTCGCGGTTTCTTCGGACAGACAACGACAGAAAACGTTCTTTTGATGTAGCTGTTATTCTTGGTCTCACCCTTTATCAGACTATCTATCAATTGATCCAGTGCTTAAAAAGTGGCTACAAACTTTTCATATGACACTTTTAGGAATATTCAAATCTTGGGCGACCTCCATTTGTGTTTGACGTGCCTTCATTGTTCCGATTATTCGCCACTTTAGTCTTTCATTTAAATGATGCTTTTAAGACATGACTACTGAATACTGATCACTTTCATAAGTCGCATTCACTTTAAACAGCACTAGAGATGGGAATTCCAACATGCGTCCATTGCGTACACATTCCGGCTACACTTGCATTTCTGGCTCTAACGTATGCACGGAAGTGCAGTTTTGTGTTCAATCGTATTTAATGAACATAAATAATTACAGCTTTGGACATTTGTTCCAACATTTACTTAATGAGCATATTTTTTCTCATTGATCTTTAATTTGGATAACCAGTGTATAATTTATATACGGAATTTCAAAACAAGTACATGAACAAAAAATAACGAATTATTTCTTGGATGACTGGCCATCAATGTATGGCTCCAGCTTACAAAAATCAATCAAATAAAGTCTTTTCGATTACGGCAATTTGGATCAAATGTCACTTTTTAATAAGAAATGCAGAGCTCCAGTACGATTCATGTAGAAAAGGAAAGATCCATCTTATTTCCAAACTAAATCCAACACTCTCCAAATGAGTGACATAAAATTAGCAAGGCAACAACTTTGTGTTTGACATAGATTTTAGTCAAGACCGAGGGCAGATCGCAGATCCCTTTTCATCATCTGAAATCTGAAAGAAATCTGGCTCCTGATAAAAAGGCCAAACACAAGTTAGTTGCTTTGCTAATTTTATGTTTTATTTTGGCATGTTTCTCATCTGTCTTGATTCAAAATTGAATTAATTTAGAAGTAAAACAACCAAAATTAGCGTTATATTAGCGTTTATTGTTTGACTTCTAAATTAATATTTGTTCGGCTTGTTATTTTTACTTAAATCGATAGCGAATTTTCAGTGAATAAGCACGAATTAGGCTCTTTACAGTAAGTTTTTACTGTTTATAGAATGATGTTTGTGTGAATGTGTGCAACGAAATTTTCGTCTACAATGACTCCTACAGCAAATTTCCAAAAATTTCGTTTTTCCGTATTTACGCTTTCCAAACTCATTTAAAGAGTTGATTAGATTTGGGGAAAATTTGACAACCGAAAGTGGTACTGTACTTGACGCCCTTAACAGTTTTGTAATGAAAAAGCATTTTCAAACATAGTCCAACACTTTTTTGTTTTAGCAATTAAGATTTGCATATCAAGAGCAACTACCTATTAGATTTTTGGCTAAAACTGATAAAAATGGAAGTGATAATTTTCTTGCAGATTCCGCGAAAAAAATATATTATGGTATAACCCAAAAATTCTCAGATTTGGTCTTTAAAACTCGTATATGTGTGTACAGTGCATATACAGTCATAACTAAAAACAACATATTAAATGCTTGTATATGATAAAACGGAAGTGGTACTTAACTTGGAAGTCTAAAAGATTTTCGTGGAAAAATATAGAATCAGTATAATAAGAATTTATAAATCAGTTTTTATTCATGGCAAATTTTACCTAATAAAATATAATCCAAAGCTGCATATTAGAAACCTTAATATTTGTTGGAAAAACAAATTAGTTTTGTTTCCAAACGATCAACAGGAAGTGATACTTTACCGAAAGATAGTTGCTATTTAAAACATGGAGGATGCGCTGGCCAAATCAGATTTTTTTTCCTCTTTCAAAAAGCACATATTTTTATGTTAAATTATTCATCACTGTTGTATGATGGTGACTAATAAATATACATATATTCGGCGTTATAATGGATGTAACATAAAATGACCTACATTCTTCGGTAATTTATCCTAATTTCATATATCCTGTTTACGCAGGAAATACGCATCAGAAAAATCAGTATTCAGATAGCGCCAAAGAGAATTCATTTCTACTTTTAACATCACTTAAATTAATCACAGTATGTCTTATGTTGTTGTTAAAATTACAGTGTATTATATGTGATTCCAACTGGAATAAAGACGTTATGAAAAGCATTCTCTTTGTGATGATATTCTGAGAAGTGGAAGAAAATCTGCTGTAAGAAGGAGGTAAAAAATTCTGGAAGTTCTTTTAATTGTAATTTAGCAAACGTTTAAAAACATTTAGATCATAATCTGGGAGAATTATAGAAAGGTTGATTTATTTTCTGAAGTTCAAACTAATCCAGGAAAAAAAGTAATTAACAAAAGGATAAATTTAATTCGGTCCGCGTTCATTACCTAAACGAATATTGTGTTGCTATGCAAAATTTGTAATGTAAGGTAATTTTTTATGCTTTATTTCTAAGATTTTTGTTGCGCATTTAAAAATATACTTGCAGAAAATTAGCGATAATGTTTTTTTTTTCTAAATTTTGTGCCATAACTACAATATTGTTCACTACATCGTAATCATTATAAGCTCTTTATTTCTTATCTATGCAATTAATTCCTGGTTTTATTACTAAAATCACATACCTAACTCTATTTCAGTATTTTTCGTTAACTGACGTTAAATATTTTTAATATGATAAAGCTATTTATACAAATCGAAGTCCTCTTCGCTAAGACAACTATCTCCATAAAAGACCAAATTTATGTGGAACCGTTTGTGATTTTCCTAAAATGCGTTTATTCTATTGCTTGAATTTTAGTACGTTTGCTCTTGTTTCGCTTTCAATTACATTGGCGGTAGAAATGAAAGTAACAAGCTTAAAAACATGATTTACATTAATGCTGCTAAATGAAGTTCAATGAAAGGTAATTATTGGCTGATAACTCATGGTCAACGTTAACATGTAGTCCAATGGAATTCACCTTCGCTACACAGAAATATTCAAATTTTTCACACGTTCTATCGACGTGTGTGGAAAAAGTGCGAAAAGGTGTCTCAGATTCTAATTTCAAGGACTGTGCGAGGAGTTGGATAAAACGTTTGCGTGTGAAAGATGGGATATCTCATTTAAAAGACATCTGATGTATTATGAGGTATGGGGTGCGATTAGGAGAATGAAAAGAACCGACACTCTCACAGGTCTGTAAAGACCTAACAGTAGTCAGGAGGTCAGGAGTCTGGAAACCGTTTATAAAAACACCGCTCATGTATGCGGACAATCAAGTCAGATTGGAAAACGAGCCACAACAAACTCTGAGTATTATTTCGCAACAATCGCAAAAAGAAATAGATAATTGACGTGACCCCAGATTGCAAAAGAGTTCGCTGAGGCTACAGAAACTCGATTATACAGTTATACCTTAAGTCACAGACTGCATAAAAGAAAGTTGCATACAAAGAAACGTATCCTTTGTGTCCTACTAACTCAGCCTACGAAATGGGCACGTTTGTAGAGCTACAGATATCATCGTAAAGTAGAGTATCATGGACTGGAGTCGAGTTTCCTTCAGTTTTTTTGTTTGGGGAGTGTTTCCAGGCGTGTTACAATCTGGAGGAAGCATATTCAATCAGCCTGAAAACATTAGTGAAAAACATCGGTATAAAATTGGTGGGCATAATTTTGAATGACAGCACTGGCTTACACACTTTTATCAGTGTAAGTATGAACTCTAAAATATACAGAGTGATATATGTACGTACAGAGAGAGAGACTTCCAATTAAATGATACAAGTATTAACGTTATGGCTTTTTAAGTTTAAAAAATGTGGAAACGAAATCTAATTTTTTATGTGGAACCTGTTTCCCTATAGATATATTTAGTAAGTGTTTATACTGGTTCCGAAAAAAAGCAAAAAAACTTTGATTCTCGTATGATAAAATCTAACAAAAATATTTTATTTTGAAATTTGAAATTTCTTTAGATTTTCGAGGACTACAAAACAATCGTTATCACTCTCCTTGGTTAAAACTTAAATTAGAGTAATTCAAAATTCATTATTTTTTCAAAACGGATTTTGTAATTCAGTGATATTTCTTCATTTTCAGTGTAATATTTTAGAATTCTAATTTTTTTACATTTAGTATGCCAAAAATACATTCAAGCGAGTAATTAAAAAGTTTTCAATAGTCATATGATTTTAAGGATCCTAATCTAGTTATCATAAAAAATTCATTGGTTGACGGTATTTTTCCTTTTTAATTTATGCGCATAATGTTAAGAGTTGGCTATGTGAAAATACTCGAAACTTGCCGTTTCCTTCTAGAACATGAATTCTAGTATTATATTATGTAAATAAGATTTTCTGTAGGGAAAAGAGTTGCTTTGGTCAACTTGGAAAGAATTTTCGAGACAGTTTCCATATGATTGCATATCACTTACTATATTAATATCCGAAAGCTTATTCTAATATTGCATTTTATTTCTTGTCCATGGTCAATCAAATTTCACAAAATATGATCTACAAATTTGGAATTTAATATCTCGTCAATATTTATCTGAGATGGAGACCTATATTTTGTTTTTTATTTTTAGAAAGAATGTAAATTTTCCCTAAAACTAACTATAGGAACCGGGGCGCGTACGAAGCAATATATTTAATAATTTTTACAAAACTTATTTTTTAATTTTAAAATTACTAGATGATGAATATTTTATGTCTATGTCGCAAAAATAAAAATTGCATAAGATGAGACTGTTTATTTATGTTGTATGTAATAACTTTAAAACAAATTTAAAATGCAATATTTAGTTTGTTTTAACGGAGTGCTTGCAGCTGTTATGTTAAAAGAACGAATATTATCCGGGAAGTAGTCTTTTCTATTTTATTCTGGGTAGCAAGATTCAGGGGTAATAATTAACAATGAGATGGCTATAACGAACACCTAAATTTTTCTTTTCTTTCTGTGAGATATGGCAAATTGCTGCCTCAAAATGATACTAATTGTTACAAAAGAAGAGTAGAAAAACGCATGATATGCCATAGGGGGTAGGCATGTTTTTCTTGCATTTTTTGGGGGAAGTTCATTATTCTGAACTCAAATCTTAGTGCTTTGATGATGTTCAATATTATAATAAAAAAACATAGCAATTTTCAATGTAAACGTTTTGATAGGTTCAGCTTTTATACTGGTATAAAATAGGCTAAGAAACTTGGGCTATTTCTCTAAAGCTTTTATTTTTTCAGAGTTCGTATTTTATACACACAGAATTGTTTTTGCGGCATACCTCCATATCGGGGAGGCGTAAAGTAACGCTAGATTGGTTACTGTTTTGTATAATATCATTTTATTTTGTGGGAAAAAAGTTGCTGTATGTTCCCCGAAGAAGTCTTAAATTACCTGTAAAAGTTTTAAACTTAATTCTGAGTTTGCAAAAGTGAGATTTAAAAATGCAGATTTATTAGATCTGTCGAAGCAGGAAACATGAGAAACGTACAATGTCCTCACTGGGATTCGAACTCCTGTTCTCCCGATTGCTAGCTGGACATGCTTCAATTTACACTTCGAAGGCACACGGTAAAGAAGGAAAAGTACCTTACATTTTTCTATAGGGGGAATGGAGAGGCGAGCATCCAGTGACAAATCCAGTCACATTTTAGTTCGGACGCCACTGCAGAGTCTCTTTGAATTTTTTTGGAACCAGGAAATGTGATGCTTCAACAGCTTTCAACTGCACCATGAGGCACGCGATACGGAGGGAGAAAATGCCAAAATACCTTATAAGAGTATGTCTATTAGCAAGTATGGGGCTGAAGCAAGTCATTTCTTATTTTAGCTTATTTCTTCTTCAGATGTCTTGGGAATAGATGGTAAATTGAGCAACTGGCCTTTGATTTGTTCATGTTAATTAAAATTCTTCGATCAGTAAGTCATTCGTTTAGCAAATCCAGATAATGCTGAATTTAACTGTAAATAATTTACAATTCGAATGCTGCGTGATCCGTTATAGAGAAAAGAAGTAATAGAACGAAAGAGATTATCTGGACAATTAAATTTGATCAAATTATAATTAAGGTCGCACCAAAATGCTTTTGCAGTATCAAGAAAAAGCGTGCCTGCGGGCAATGTACTGTTAAAGCCTTCAGTAATACTATCGACGACGTGAGGGAGTTGTGGTGTAGTGTTACGATTTGCCTTACCCATGTGATAGGAAGGAGGAAGATGAAATGACGGTTTTCATGTGGGACAGTAAGAACGTTTCTGAATTTTCAGAAAGTGAACTAAGTAATCTAACTGGTACATAGTTTTGAGTTAAAATATATTTCTAAATTATTTTTCAGTTTTGCTCAACGCAGCTATTTAAAAGTAATAAGTGTGTTTCTTAATACTTTTAATTTTTATTTTATTTTTTGTAATGATATACTTTTAAATTTAATTTATAATATGTCCAATTGATAATTATGAACATTTGTGTGGTTATTTTAGATAACTAAATATGCTTCTAACGTCATATATAACGTATCTCGATGTAGTATGATTTGTTATTAAATTATGCTTTTTGATTTAGAAACGCCTGTATTCTATTCTTTTCATTTTTAACAATAAACAATATGAATCTTTATTTTTAATAACATGCGCGTTTTATATAATTTATAATACGTGTATTTGGCAAATGTGAAAACGTGGAATAAATAATAGAAATAATTAAAAACATATTTAATTTCTAATATCCACCGCTGATAATTATGGCAATATTGTAATTGATAAGAGATATTTCATACTTCTTTTCAAAATAATTTTGCTTATAAACTTTGCACCTTTATTATAAATAATAAAACGCATTTCAGACAGCTTCTATTCTTCACACGCAATGTACTAAAATTCTCTTACTGAACGTCGTTCTTTACATTCATCTCAATTTGCACAGAATATTCTTCTTTTAAATTTCTCCAATTTATGTCCGTAATTTCCAATGTCTTTATAAAGCAACCGTTTTTCAGCAGAAATTTATTACAGAATCTACTGCTAGAAATACTAGATTTGAAATAAAAATCGCGAAATTAAATGTATTCAAATTTTGAGGGTATACAGATAAAATAATACACTAATTAAAAGAATGCTCTTTCTCAAAATTTTATACAAGGATGTCTGTAAAATATGATGTATTTATGCATGTGCTTTTAAGAAGACATAAAAAGTGCTGATGTGTACACAACATGACTCTGATGTTTACACCACATGAATCTGATGTGTACACCACATAACTTCCTTGTACGGAATAGTAAATTATACGCACTTTTTCCTGCATTTCATTTAAACTTATTCAACTACTCTTTATTAACTCTTTAAAATTTACAATGCGTTCACTCAACGCTAACACACTACGCCTCCCTGGGGCGGTAACAGATATCCCAGAACAAAACTAAAAATTCGAAGATATGCACAAATAGTAGAAATAAGCTACAAGTCTCAGATAATTCCTGTTTCTTAAACCCGTTTCGAAACTAGTGGCAGCAAGTAAATGCAGTTTTGTCACGTGAACTTCGGGAGTATAAGCTCAAGCAACGGAGGTGACGGCAATAGATTAACTCTCTCTAACTTTCCTACTGAACCTCGGTTTTTTAAACTCTTTCTTCACAAGATAGAATGATGTCCGCCGATAACATCGCGGAAGAAAACGTCGCGGAGAAAATAACGCAAGGCGAAAACGCCGTGCTACAAAACATCGTGGGAGAAAACATCGCAGTTCTAAAACATCGTGGTACAAAAAACATCGTCGTCGAAAATAAAGCGGTTCAAAAACTTCGCAGTTTCAAAACATCGTCGTCGAAAATATCGCGGTAAAAAATAAAGTAGTTACAAATCATCGCATGACGATAACATCGCAGACATGCTTTTTGCAGGTTTTAATAATTGTAAATGGATATTTCCATAATGATTTGTGAGCACAAGATGTAAAGAAAGATAAATTTACTTTCACATTTTTTATTAACTAGATTTGAAATAAAAATTTTTGCAGAAAAAGTAAGAAGGAAACTTTAGCTTAGAAAATTAAATGCAACATATAGATTATACTTTTCATGAAAAATTGCCAGTAAAAACTTTATAAAAATGATTTATTAATGGTCTTTGTTAGTTAATTATGTCGTTTAAAATCAAGTGCTATAAGTTGCGTTAATTTTCTATGCTTGAGTTTCCTTCTTATTTTCTCAGTAAAAATTTATTAGTTAATAAAAAATATGAAAGTAAAAATTATCCTTCTTTCCTTCTTGCGCTCAAAAATCATTTTGGAAATATCCATTTACACTTATTAAAGCCTGAAAAAAGCATGTCTGCTATGTTATCGTCATGCGATGACTTGTAGATACTTTATTTTTTTCCACGATATTTTCGACGACGATGTTTTTAAACTGCGAAGTTTTTGAGCCGCTTTATTTTCGACGACGATGTTTTGTACCTCGATGTTTTAGAATCGCGATGTTTTCTCTTTGCGATGTTTTCTCCCACGATGTTTTGTAGAACGACGTTTTCGCCTTGCGTTTTTTTCTCCGTGACGTTTTCACCCGCGATGTCTTCGGCTGTAACCGATAGAATTTGCATTTCTTCACGCGCGCTACCAAATTTAAATATTCTGGCATTGACAATTAGGGAAATGAAGGTTTATAGGAAAGCTTAAAATTAAAACTTAACTTGTTAGTTAAAAATAAATATAAATACCTACACAGTCCATAAAAATGTACGATGTTACGAATTTTATGTAATGTAACATGAACGAACTCAAGCGAAGCTTTTTGTAGAAAACCAATTACAGGGGCAAGTCTATTTAACTTGAGGAAAATGACTATCTCGCTAAATTGGCAAGATATCGCCGAGTTGGTGACGGTTTTGGTGGCTAATTTTTGTCACCAACACCGGCGAGAAATTACCAAAAGTGTCAACACATGGCGACCATCTGGAAGGATTTTGGTCTGGTCCCAGTTTCACTGTAATTGGCCTAAATGCAACTGTATGCGTCTCTTATATGTAACTGTAACCGTATATACCTTCCAGTAATTTTGAGAAATGGAAGGCACTGAAAATTTTTTGGTGGCTGGGGAAAAACTACATAAACTATATACGCCTGAGAGATCATCAGTTCTCAGTCGTTTAGTTCAGAGATCACTTCAGAGTATTGAAAAATCTCTGTCCGAGCTTTATTCTTTATATGAGTTTTGCATTGAATTGTGTTTAACATTCCAGTTTGAAATGATAACTACTGATTGTGTTCTCTCATACTGAGAAGAGCTGTACAAGTACTTTTGGGGAAATTCCCAGAATTCTAAAGTGTTGTTTCTTTTGCGAAAATAAATTTTATCAAGCCATCATCGATTCTTTGGCTGTTCAAGCCATTACAAAACCGTACCCACATAACAGCATTATCGCGTTCTCTTAATATATGCATTCCATACAGATAATTTTTCGAATACTATTTCAGAATAATATTTTCTAAATAAAATAATACTGCTCATGTAACCTAATTGAATAAGCTGTTGCGTTTACAAACCAGTGATTGTTTGCAAATGTTACTATGCTAATACAACAACCAGTGATTGTTTGCAAATGTTACTATGTTACTATGCTATACTCGGGGCGAAACCCCGAGCTGCCCAAGCCGATGATAAAAGATATCAGAAGTATTCAGAATTTTAACAAAATTAATCTATGAATAATGACTAAGAAGTAAGAAGTAACGCTATGTTGCGCGGATTTATATATCACATCGTGTGAATGAAATATTTTCGAAACTAACTTAATTTAGCATGAAATATTTATAATGATTTCTCAGATATCTCATTTTCCAGAACTTTTACATAAAAAAATTGAACTTGTTTGAAAGTGTTGTTTTTCTAGAGGAATCATTTACTGAAATATTTGTTTTTTATTTTTATGTTTTTTATAAACAAATATCAGTTCAACAATGTTTGTGCAAGATGTACATTGAAAAATCTCAAATTTGAGCACTAACGTATTTATTTGAACTTACAGTCTATTAAACGAAAGACCGTAGCTGTGAGGGTCTTTCGTTTAATAGAGAAGTTTTAATGTTTACCTACTAATCGTAAAACTATTAGTAGGTAAGCATTTAATTTCAGAGTACTGCATTCAAAGTAATAAATATTTTTAACTTAGGTGTCGATAAATAACATCAATTCAGGAAATACGTTTAGTAATTGTTAATATAAAAGCTATCCACACTTAATATTATCTCTTAATATCCATAGTACTTTGTAACAAATTAGTGCAAATAATAACTAAAACTCTTCTGAATTGCGCACATTAAATCTAGTTTGTTTTATAAATAAGTACAAGTTTGGACAAATCACCTTTATTAATCAGAATCGAAAAGAAAATGTGTGTTTAAAGCCAGTATGTTTCTTCTTCATTTTGAGAATAAAATTTACAGCAGAGTTCTGTAAAATGGACTTGTCAATCCCAATGATCCAGCATATCCAGAAGAAATATCCCTGTATCCGGCAGAAACATCTCTGAATCCGGATGAAATATCTCTGAATCCAGAAGAAATAACCGGCTGTACAACAGTTCGAAGCGGGTATCCATAGTATCCAAGCGAACGCACAGGGCGTAAGGGAAGTGCCAAATCGCTACCAAATAGCAGATCTCCAGCAAGAGCCATACCAAGCACCACAAACAGAACCTGTAGAAGAAAATTAAACAAACTTTAAAATGATAACTTGCGGGTACGTTTAATGTGCCTTGTGACATATTTCCCAACATAAACAACTTTAACTCAAGTTCATGAAATACACTATGTGTAGCATATGATCTAAAACAAGAGGTTGCTTTAATATAACCTGGTTCAGGTGATTCTAAACAAAACACAGTGTCATGAAAAAATTTTATATTAATCATCAGTACTTCTGTCTTTTTTTTTTTTTTTTTTTTTTTGTATAAATTTCTTTTATTTTAAAAAACTATTTTCTCTCTTAAGTTAGCGAATTATATGTGTTTTACCATTATAATATATTGAACATCATTATAACATCATAGAATACCATTAAACATACACTTTTATTATATTGTTTTAAATTATAGTTATCTCGCTACGCCGCTAGTAAATATTCAGTTATATTTGTCTCAGAAGTAATTAAACTATTACATGAAAGAATGGATAAAATTTTTAATTTAAAGTATAAATAAACGCAATTGATAGAAAAATATTTTTCGTGATTTCAGTTTTCTTAAAATTATGAGAAAAATGTTTTTCTAATTAATATTGACTCTCTGTTTTATTTTTTATATGGTAGAAGACTACTTAATCAATTTTTTACAAATTTTTATTTGTTTCACTCATTTACGCCCTTAAGCACTGAACATAAAGCCTTAAACTTAAAGGGAGAGATACCTGAGGTCTTTTTAAGAGAAATTGGCTCATACTCATGTTACACATGGGGAAAACCATGAAACGCCCATGCAGCCGGTCCGTTCGCCGGGACACTAACCCTGGATCGAATTACCAGTTCTCAGCGGCTTTTACTGCTCGGCCGCTGGTGGCCACTCAAATTTGTTTGATGATAGATGTTAATCTTATATTTTTTACTAAAAAACTGCGCTTTATGATAAAATCAGTTCTTATATAAATTTTGCTGAAATGGATATTGAAATAAAGTTCTTGAATCACGAGCACCATCGGCGACTTCACAAATTAAGTTGTCAGATGTTGTCGAATTAAGGTACTTCTCTAACACCTTCATTCTCTTAGATTTATGTTGCCCTGTAACATTCTCTTGTTACATGGAAAGGCCTGTGCATACCTTTATCCATTAGTATCATCACGGAAGGTTAGATTAGGTTATCTAAGTATGGCAAAGAAGATGAGGGCTAACTGCCTAAGCGAAGGGATGCTTTTATGGAAGCCTACTTATGGAAGCTGGCTTGTTAGGTTCGGTTTATGTGATTACGGCAAAGCCTCGAGAGCTATCTGCCTAAGGGAAGTGATATGCTCATGGAGGACTTTCGAAGGGAAACTGGCTCATATACAAGTTACACATGGTGAAAAACCCCGAAAACGTCCATGCAGCCAGCCCTTTCGTGGGGTTCGAACTTCGGGCCGAATTACCAATGTTCAGCGACTTTACAGTTCGGCCGCTGGTGGGCCACGTAAAATGTCTTGTGTTCATGCAACACATGGGGAAAACTACGAAACTCAACCCCGCAGCCATCCCGTTCGCCTTGGATCGAACCATGATCGAACTTACAGTATTCAATACTCTTAATAACTCAACTTCTGATGACAGGGCATAAATAAGGAATTAATATATCTCTGAAAATCTTATTTGGATTTAATTTAAAGAACCGTGTTATTCACGATTCTCGAGTCACTAGTATTCTGGTTGAAATTTGCTTTTTAATTTCCTTTTTACTTTAGTTAAGCATTATTTCTTCTGACAATTCGAGGAAACATTACTTTTTTAGCATTTGTTTTTCTTAATAAGCTTTGTTCACTTTTTACCATTAAAATCCCCCATCGTGTTTTGTCATAAAGCAAAAAGTTGCACACGTTACTAAAACATTCTTTTATTGAACTTTTTATTTTAGTATTCAGTATCGTATTTTAAACCAACACAATAAAAAATACATTCACCTTTTAAAACTTTATTTGTAATGAGTAAAATCTAATTTAAATTCTAAGATTCAAAATAATTAAAATAAAGTTGTTTTATTATTAATAAAAGACACATTTGTTACTGAAGTTCAGTAGCTCTTACAGAATAACACAATATTAAAAACGAATAAAACTATGTAATACTTACATAGTTTTATTCGTTTTGATCATATTGAACAACTACTGAACAATCGTCCACACAAAAATATCAAGTTTTTACTGCTTTTAAAAGCTGAAAGTGTTTTGAGACAGAAAACGTGTGCCTTTTTATAGTAAAAAATATGAATATCTGAAGCAAATTGGGCAACATATCTTATGTTTTATTTACAGGTAGAGCATGAATATTTTACAAGAATTTTACTTAAAAATGTGTATATTTATTTTGTAGAATGTCTGAAGCATGTAGCAATGACTCACTTATCTTCATAATATATTGCTCTTCTGTTTACTTTCTTACGCAGAAATTTACTCATGCATAGATCATTGCAATTTTAAGATAACCTTTGTACAGATGAATGACTCTAAGAGTTACAAACTCTTGACATACGAATAAATTATTTAACTTGCAGTAAATGCATAATGAAGTAAGTTTATTTATTATTCATAATTATTTATTTATTTTTTCATAATCGCGTATTTTATTTTAAGAAAATGTAGTTATATTAGCATACTTAGGTTTATCTATAATTTAGCTGTCCGATGTAAGTAATTGTAAGAAAACTAGAAGCAGAAATTCATAGCTTTTCCTGTACATTATTTATTACCTTACCTTAACACTAAGTTTTTTGTTAATATTTTTTTTTCTGATTATGTATTTAGTTCGAATTCTTTTAACAAACGAAGTGCCTAAAACAGCTTAAGTTTATACTTTTTGAACTATCAAATTTATATTTTGGTACTTCGGTTTCATACGACTTTCATGGGCATGCCTTAAACTTTGCATTTTGAATAGCTGATAAAATATGAACTCAAGGAAATATTGGATTTTATATTTACAATATCGAATTCAAATTGATTAAAACTTTTTTAAATAGTTGTACTAAATAATTATACTGTAATGTAAATTATTCTGCACTAATAATTATACTGTACTGTACTAATTAATTAAACTATTATACTGTAATATTTCTGTAATTTTTATATAATACCTTAAATTTCCTAATATCACACGAAATTTCTTTACAAATTTCATAACTGGGTATTTTTAGTCTTCACAATTTGTACAAAAGGGGAAATAGTAAAAGTGGATTTTATTAGAAAATTAGAGGGATAAGAAATGACATTTCTGAGTGTGTCTGTCTTATACTAACTGATTGTTGTTTACCAAAAAATCATAAAAGTGTACGAATCAATAAAACAGTGATCAAAAATCCATTTTTTTTAGTCAACTGCCAAGCGTTTAAGGCGTGGGTCTTCAAACTATGGCCTGCTGGCTGGATCCGGCTAACATACACATTAACTATTTTATATAATAACCAATCTGTAAATATGCTGCTCTTGTCATGCACCTTTTTTTATAAAGCATATTGTTACGAATTTTTTACATAGATGAATTTAATGCAATTATGTGAGAAATTTTTGGATTTTTCTGTGTAATGTAACGCGAAAAATATAAAGCGAGAAGCTATGCCAGAAAAGTAAGAATACAGGGACAAGTGGCATTTAATATTGAGTAAATGGGCATCTCGGTAATTTAGCGAGATGCTGACAACAGTTTTGGCGATTTATTTTGCCGCCCACTTTGGCGAGAAATCGCTAAAAGTCGACAAACCTGACTACCATTTGCCGACATTTTGGTGCGGTACCTGTATCACCCTAATATGTATTGAAATCAATTAAGTGCAATTGACCACTATTAAGTTACCACTTCAACATTAGCTGACCGAGACCGATGGAGTGATAAAGAGGTTAGGAAAGACCAGTTGGCAGATGGCGACATTAAACCCTTAATTGATTTAATGGAATCCTCAAACAAAAAACCTACTTGGCAGGATATTTCGATCTATAATCCTACGACAAAACAATATTGGGCTCTCTGGGATTCAAAATTATAAACATTATACAACTGCTTCTGAATTTACAATGAGTGAAATACCATAGCACTGAATTAAAACTTGTACATTGTTCTAGTAAACAAACTTGTAAAACATTGTACTTTTACGAAATTTATTTCGTAAAAACGCATAATTCATGAAGCCTTTTCGATTTCTTGTGTTATCTTTATCTACTTCCTACTACCTGTAGTAGTATTTTCAGTTTGTTCATAGAAATTTTAAACAATTATTTTGTTTAAATCTTAATTTTTATTCTTTATACATTTGAATTTATTTTAATTTTGAAAATATTTTTTTCATGCAAAATTTATCCAAAATATGGAATGCCTGTAAGCAAAAAACGTTTGCACCTAATACAAATGTAAAAAAAAAAAAATCGCTGTGAAATTGTTACAACCAGGAGGGGTAAATCCCCCTAAAAGTTAAGTTACATTACAAACTGGAGAAATTTTTTATATTCTCAAACAAGAATATTTTTGCAAATGTTTAAACAGTTCTATGAAATTCATGGTTGGTGAAATTGCGTGAAAGTCTTAAAAAACAAGTCTCGTTATGTTATCACAACGGTGTAGACCAAATCGTAAAAATCGGGCTGTCTTGTTAAAAAAATCATATGTAATTACATCACTATGAGATGATGAACTAACTAGATCTTGGCCCTCGAAGCTTCGAGAAAGAATCAATACTGGCCGCTGGCTAAATGTTTGGAAACCCGTTCTTTACGATAGAAAACATTAGAAGGTTGCATCGAATTCAGTTTTCATAGTTTATTACTTGGATTTCCCCATGGTAATTTAAATACCGTATATACCCGCGTATAAGTCGAGATATTTTGGACAAAGAAAGACTTCAAAGTGGGGTGGGGGTCGACTTATACGCGGGGAAATAAAAACTTAAAAGAATCGGAAGTTCAAAAATATCTTTATATAATGCAGTTGTTTTCTTCCCGCACTCAAATTGGACGACTTATCAAATAAGTCACTTACTTGAAGTAATTTCATGTCTTAAATTACGTGACGAACTAATCACAGAGTTTCATACTTTAACTAGAGTAAGTTTCGATTAAACCAAAGAATTTTCGGCCCCCGAACAATATTTCCCCCAACATTAATTGCTCAGTGGGTTAAAGATGCTTGGAACGAAATACCCTCTGAAATGATTATAAAATCATTTAAAAAATGTTGTATTAGCAACAAACTAGACGGTACGGAAGATGATGCTGTTTTTGAAAGTGAAAATGACGACGAAGGCTCTAGTAGTGATTGTAACAATATAGAGTTCGAGACTGAAAATATGTATGATGACGAGCCAATGACGACAGAAGAGTTCTAGGAAATGTTTGGCGAATCTGACTATGAATCGGACGTTGAAGGATTTTGATTTTGTTTATTTACCAAGGTATTTTTTATCGTATATTTACTTTTTTTCTCTCAGCTGATTTTGAATAAATGTAGTACTTAAAAAATTTTTTTCGAAGTTTCTCGATCGATTTCGGAAGTGGGGGAGGGTGTCGACTTATACGCGGGTTTCTTATTTTCTACGAATTTTTTATGTCGAAGTGGTGGGGTCGACTTATACGCGGGTATATACGGTACTTAAAATATTATTTTTCCAAATTATTCTAAATTCTTCGAAAGTCGTCCGGTGGGGCTTCTGTTTCTGCAGCCATATACGGGGCAAAAAGAGTGGAAAGTGAAATTCCATCTTTTCATCCAAAATATTTCACTGAACTTCGAATATGACTGACATTCTTTGGAATTCTAAACCCAGTACTGGGATGTTAACCTAAGAAGTACGAGAGAAATTTTAAAAAGATCCAATATTGAAACCTTGACCATACTTTAGGAAAGTGCAACATCAATGATCTAGATTACAGCTTCAAGCATTATGAACCTTGTTACGTTCGTAAATAGTTCTAAATTCAGTATTTTAGGCAACAGTAGAAACAGATGAGAAACGAATGTCCAGGGCTGGGTTTGAAGTATTTTACTTCCAAATTAAAATGACTGTGGTTGATTGGAACTGAATTTAAGGCTGTGTGATTATTTGTCGTATGGGAAAGCTGACTTGGGTAGGTAGCAAAATGAATAAATTGAATAAATTTAAATATTATGAAACAAAATTTATAATAAAGTATCTTGCTATAAATACGATGTCTTGAAATAATTGTCTCAGTTTTATTATCCCATATGTCAGACAAGAATGGGTTCCTGTAATGCTTTTAACTGGTTGTACATATGTTTTGGCCTGGGTTTAATGTTAGTCCTATCAACTTAACACATTCTTTAATATACAAAGGGAGATCTTCCAGCTATTAACTAGTTGAGATAACGAAAAATGAAAAATGTCAAAAGAAAGCTGGGAAGTTAATTGCTTATATTAGAGCTAATGCTGATAATATTTTTACCTTTCGCATGGCACACTGCTTCTAATACATAACTGTCTATTGCGAAGTACGTTACTCAGTGTTACGTTCTTCAAGTTGACTAAGCCATTATCTTATAAATAGAATGTAAATATTTCTTTAAATTGTTATTTTGATGCTTACATCTATTCTGTAAAGTTTTCTTATAATATTTACACAGTATGTGATTCTATGAAATTTACGTAAATAATCCTTTAATTTATGCAGTGCAAATTTTAAACTTATGATATACTGGTCACCTGTAGCAACACGATTCCGTTGTATTTCTTTCAAAAGCCTCTTTACGCCCATGTAACTTAATAACATTTCTTAAAGTTATTTCGCCTTCCCAGACCTTGGCCGTGGTGCAGATAATAGATTTCTTTCCTCCTTAGGACACGCAATAGCAGCTTAAGCATAATAGCAGATCTGCTATCTCCATAGATGTGCAGAGGCAGAGAGGTCATCAACACAGGAAAAGCCTTTATATAGGGTTCAAATATTCAGGCCACTTCAAAACATGTTAGCGATACAAAAATGGAGCAATGACAACGTTCACTGAAAAAAATCTTTTTGAGATACCCAACTCTTGGATCAAAAGGGGAAATTTATTTCATCTTACAGGTCTCTGGTGGTCATTATTGTAGATCTTTTCATATTAAATATTAAAATTATTAAAATGTATTTTCGAGAAATTCTCTGTAGTGTCCTGTCTTTCGAATGAAGGAAGTCAATCTTGATATTATAATAAATTTAACAACTAAAACTTTTGCTACCTTGAAAAAATTTGTAGTTTGAGGTAATAACGTTACAGAAATTTGCTTTAACAATTTGAAATATTTCATGAGAACTAGTTCAGTATAAGAGTAAGCAACCACTTTCTTCTTATCTGTCATTGGTAGCTACTATGAACTTGATATGGCTGCCGTTAAGTTGTGCTTCAAATATCCTATATTCGTATACTTTTTATTTCTTCGCAGAGAAGTACACTCATTAAGGTGTTAAGTATCTGAGTAGAGCATGTAGTCTCAACCACGATCACGAATTAATCCTAAATCTGCCTTTTCCTCCAGTTTCGTTAGATAGCACGTTAGTTAGAGTTAATGTATTTGTAAAATGTCAGCAAAATTCAACAAGAAATAATCTTTTGTAAATGTTCCAGCAAACAATAAATAAATAAATAAAGTTACTTGCTTCGTAATGTGCTTTATTTATTTTTTACGAAAATTTTATAAAGATGCTGAATTTGTTTATTAGTAAATTACAAAAACTTTAAAACGGTCGGCAAAGATTTATATGCCTATTAAAGAATTTATTAGGCTAAAGTATTCCAAATGAAATTTGCTGTGCCATAGATTACGGTTTACTTTGCAGGTTGATTAACTTAAATTAAATGCGTTTAAAAATTTTTACAAGTCTAAACAAAAAATATCTTTGATGGTTTACTGTAAATTTCTCTATCATAGCATAAAAATAGTTTTCATCTTTTCGGAAAAGAAACTACATATTATAATTTAGGATTCAAATAGTGTTCTATTTATTCTAGAGTTTCATATCCATCTGATAAAAAGTAATTTTTTCACTGAGAAATTATCTCTATTGATGATTTTGTTTCCAGCAGTTTTCTTGAAATACAGCTAAAGTATGTCTTGAAAGTCCCTTGAAAGAAATTCAAATTTAATAGTATGATAATTAAAAAGTATGATTTTATATATACTATTAAATTTAATAATTTAATAGTAAATTTAATAATTTAATAATATGAACAGAAATTTAATAGTATGATTCATTAAAATATAAGTTACTCATGTCTTGTATTTCGTGTTTATTGTGATTATTTATGAAGTTGTTAATTAATAAATAAATATTTTTTTCCTAAACAGGTATTTCAATAACTATAATGTAAATGCAAAAAATGTATATTGCAGATAACTATATTTAAAGTAAGCCCAATAGAAAAATAAAACTACACGCAGCTTCGACCAGTTTCTGTGAAGTGGCGATTGATATGATTTGGTATGATTCTTGTAAAGAAGCGTTACTGTAATATTTATATATAAAAGTGAATGTTTAAATAATTGGTTCCAAAATGTTTCAGCAGCAGAATTCTCCAGGTATGTTCTTATCATATATTTTCTTTACAATCCTCCTTAGCCGCTGTCTTAGAACCATGTTAGTCAACCATGCTCACCATTCCTTAGTTGGTCATGTGCATAAATGGCTATTATTTAGGCAACTATGCTCATAACAGTTCTTCAGTCAAGCAGCGTCGCCATTTCCGTTTATATTCTTTTTGTTGCATTCCAAGTTACAGCGATTTTTATAAACAAATAGTAATATTTTCTGCCTTAAATTAAATTTTTAAATAAGTGCTTGTGCCAGTAATGGAAGAAACTGGGTTAAGTTTACATTTCTAGAGGAATATAGTATTTTGCTGCAAAATCCTAAAGGGAATAATGAGGAAATGCATTTGGTAGATAGCTGTGCACCATGTCGAGTGTGTGCATCTGACCTTTTTTTTTTCTTTGTTTTGTTTTTTGTTAAGCGAAAGCAGATGAAAGTTTACACAGAGAAAACAAAAGCGCAAAAAGAAATAATTAAACGATTTCGGAGAAAAATTTTTCGTATATCATATAATTACTATTTAATAATTAAAATTTGTGTTTTAAATTTCTAAAATGCGTTTTCTTCTGAAATGTTTATAACGTTTGGTAAGGGCCCTTCCCGAAATAGCCGATTAATGAGCTATAATGTCCACATTGGAAAATTAAACTTTTTTAGACTTTAACTAAAATATCCTTAAATCCACATCCAGTCTTGTTTTCACTAAAGGTGTCAGTGGACGTAAACTTTCTCAATCTAACATGCCTAAATCATATGATTGATTTCCTTTACTGAAACCGCTGATCTATGAACAAACGTCTAAGAAATTAAGCAATATTTAGTTGCACAAGCCTTTCGGAAGACATCGTATTCTTACAAGTAGGAAATTTTAACTATTGTAATTGTCAAAGAATTTCCTCTAAATATAAATTTGGATTTGAAAATGTTTTCGAAATTCTCCAATTTATACGTCATCCAAAATTCCAAACAAGATCTCTAGCATTTTGAATACTAATATTTTACTATGAATGCTTGTTGTGTTTGCTATACAGCAGGTTTTGCTACGAAAAGAGAACTTATATTCTGCAGTTTCCAAAAACCTATGCGAGCTTACAAGCTATTGCAGTAAAAAAACTTATTTCATGCTTAAAACAAAAAATTAAATATCTATAATCTTTAGTAACTAATTTATAGGGTTCTTCTATAATTGGAAGCTTAAGTCTGCAGACCTTACTAAATTGCTGGAGAGTTACTTTTGAGTCTAAAATAATAATAAAGTCCAACGAAAAGGTGAAATAACCTTTTTATTTAAGCTTAAATTGAACAGGCAAAACAGGCACAACATGTACTACAAAATGAACTTCAGCCACCTTGCGGGTATTTAAACTAATATAACAAGAATTTAAATTTCAAATATGTCGGTAACTAGTCAAAGACTGCACATAAAGCTATCTGAAATATTTATCTGTACGTATTTTAAACGTCAGTTACCGAGATACTAAAGCCGGAATATAACTTACGCAGAGCTGCAAGAATCTCTAATCTAAGCATTCCAAATCTCAGTTTAAATACACGAACAACTAATTTGCATTCCGGCGAGGAACGGAAAGGAGAAGTTATAATTAAGGTCCAAATCATAATTATTTGGTTAAATTACATACGATACCTTACAAGTTTAAGGAATTTTTGCCTTCCCTTCTCCGTATTCTGGTGGTCGAAGATTAGGAGTTCAAACCCCGGAAAGAGCATAACTAATTTTTTGTGTTTACCGATCCGAATAAATTAATAGCCCCGCATAGTTACACGACCTTACTATGAGCTATTTTCTGCGAATGAAGTCAAACAACAAGAATCAGCGATATATTTGCAAATTTTCACAAGACTAGTTTCGATGGTTTTACCCAACCATCATCCTCAGCTGCCAAAGAGCAGTTGAGGATGCAGCTTTCGATTTTGAGTATTTTTCTGTGTGATTTTGATCAATTATTTTGATTCGGAAAAAAGAAATGTTAATACGCTATCGAGCCGCCCTTATTTTAGGCATTAAATACTGACGAAATATTTCTTTTTTCATTTTGAAAATTGCTTCTTGTATTGTTCAGGGTCACCCCTTGATGTATTTGATTATAATTAGTTCATTTGGCTTTTTAGGTTTTTTTTCAGTACTTTTTTTCAGAATGTTTGCCATAAAAAATTATAATGTTTTTAATTTGTGTTTCTAATTTTGTATATTAAATTTATAATTCTGAGGTTGCGAATACATGTAGGGAAAATGTCTGAATATTTGAGATTTCCATTCTAGGTCTCATGAATCTGTTGAGACATGTGTATAAGAGTTAGAATGATTTTCAGCCAACATCATCAAGCAGCCGCATAATTTAGCTCTGTTGGTTCACCGAAGCTGAAATATAAGTCATTTTCTCGTTTCCACTCTCTAGTCATAATCTGTCGGATGAGAAAGTGACCATCGCACGAGTTACCTTAATTCCATTACCTGAATCTGTTAGTGATGTAGGCGTTCTGACAACCTTATGTTAACTCAAATTAGTATATTTTGTTATTGAGGGAATGTAGAGAATTGAAGAGTTATGTTCTATTCACTCAGTTTCTCATGTTAAGAATGTCTGTTATGATGGTCGCATGAAATGTCGTCGAATGGTATGATGTCAGAATGTCGTCTGTTGTGATGGTTTCGTATGGAAGCATATTGTTGAGCTTACAATTTATAGGCCTTCCTAGGCATAAATACATTCCCACTAATAATATACCGTAAGTAATTTTATACTAACCAGTTCATTTTATCTTAAAAAAGTGGTTATTAAAAAATTAAAAATATTTTTCTATATTTTTTATTGTGTTTACATTTACCTTTATTTTCACCCAGCCAAAGGTAGATGAAACCCTTTCCATGAGAGCGTAAGGTAAACATGCATTTCTGTGCTTTGAACTGATAAATCCAGAAAAAATTCAGGTTTTGAAAGTACTTTTTGTATTGAAAAAAATATTTCTCCTATAATATTCAAGTATTTTCGTTTTAATAATAATAATCTAATAATATCTGGTTATAGATATATATAAGGATTACGTTTATGTTTTGTATCACAGAAACCAAAAAAAAATTATTTATTTGAATATATATGGCAGTGGTAGTTTAGCGTTCGTTCTTTTGTCCACTTTTCCGCTTCCACTTTTATCCAAATGATAGCAAAAAAACAGAGATATTAATTAAAAACTCTTAATCAACAATGGCAACAGTTATACAAGAGCAACAATGGCTGCGTGCCATTAATGCTGATATAATGAGAGAGAATTATCTATTCGATGCGATTTCATAAAAAAAACATAAAATTAAAAAAAACTCATTTGGAAACCTCGCTTCGAGGTGCACTGGCTCTTGTCTAGATGCACCTATTTACCAAATTCGTAGCCCTGAGTCTTACACGCAGCACGAACGAAAGACAACCACACAGAATATTTTATTATGAGTAGAGTTATGTATGTATATTTTTCATTGCTACATATTCAAAGAATTCTTTTAATAGCGTTTGTAACAAAGAAGTTACCAATAACTGTTTTAGGCTTTTGTTGAATTACAACAACGTAAAAACTGGACATTGACTGACTAAGTGAAGATCTTATTGACTGACCAGTGACTACGTAAAAACTGGACACTGACTGACTAAGCGACGAAATCGAATTGAAAAAGTGACTGACTAAAAATAGAACATTGACTGACCAATGACTGACTAAGTGACGATCTGATTGACTGACCAGTGACTGAGTAAATTCAGGACATTGACTGACTAAGCGACGAAATCATTCACTGACCAGTGACTCACTAAAAATTGGACATTAACTGACCAGTGACTCACTAAGTGACGATCTCATTGACTTATCAATGACACACTAAAAATTGGACATTGACTGACAAGTGACTGACTAAGTGACGATCTTATTGACTGTCTAAATATTGGAAATTGCCTGACCAGTGACTAACTAAGTGACAATCTCATTGACTGACCAGTAACTGACTAAATATAGGACATTGACTCACCAGTGTGTGACTAAGTGACTATCTCATTGACTGACTAGTGACTGACTAAAATTGGACATTAACTGACCAGTGACTGACTAAGTGACGATCTGATTGAATGACCAGTTACGATCTGAATGACTGACTAGCGATTGATTAAAAATTCGACATTGACTGACCAGTGACTAAGTGACGATCTCACTGCCTGACCAGTGACTAAGTGACGATCTCACTGCCTGACCAGTGACTATTTAAAAATTGGACAGTGACTGACTAAGTGATGATCCCGTTGACTGACTAGTGACTGACTAAAAGTTTGAGCTCATAAGCAAAACTTATATTTGTTTAATAAAAAAGTGATTAAGTGGAGAACCAAGGAAAGGACTTGATTGTGACTGAACTGTACATTTTACGCAAAAATTAATTACCATAAGTCATTATTAATAATTTTTATGTATATATTTTTGCAATTAATGCTGTTTTTAGTATCTCTTTATTACATTCCAATTTTTAATGATATTTTTTTACTTATTTGTATATTAATACTTACTTTTATATTTTTTGTATTTTCTTATTGTTACTTTTCTACATTTATATTTATTTCTTCTTAACATTTTACTTTACTTATCATTAATTTTTTTATTAATTTTTATTACTATTACTATTATTATCTTATTTTTTAATTTGATTTTCTTATTTCTAAATTTTTTATTTTATTTTTCGTTATAATTTTATTTATTATTATCATTTTAAAAAATTTCGAACGAGTTACAAAGTTTAGACTTTTATAAAATTAATTGTAAAATTAACACTTTCCAATAAAATTTTTATCATTCGTCATTTTATTTCATTTGTATCAAGCACTTTCGTTTATTATTACTCACTTATTATTTATTATAATATTCAAAGCGTTATTCTTGAAAAACTGCATGAATCATAAAATAGTGGGCTTTCAGGCAAAACTATTAGACGTCAGACTCCGCACTAAAGGTTTCTATTTCCTCGTAGTCCATAAGTATATCCAGATCCTAGAGAATGATTTTAAATAAAGAACAATTTACTTAATAAATGCTTGTTATTTGAATTTGAATTTGAATTTCATGTAACTCAGCAAACTTTCTTTAGGTAACCGACCTCATTCAAAAGACTGTTTTCGGGTAAAGATGTCAATTCCCTTTAATTTAGCATTTTTAAAGGCCATAGTCTTCGCTATCAAAGCCCACCAGCGGCCGAGCGGTAAAGCCGCTGAACACTGGTAGTTCGTTCCGAGGTTCGAATCCCGCGAAAGGGCTGGCTGCATGGGCGTTTTCGTGATTTTCACCACGTGTAACGTGTATACGAGCCAGTTTCCCTTAGAAAGTCCTCCACGAAGGCATCCCTACCTTTAGGCAGATAGCCCTCGAGGCTTTGCTGTAATTAAATAACCTAACCTTCGCTATCAAAAACACTTCTTCTTTTCTTGATGATATGTTGATTAGAATTTGAGATATGCCAGTTTTTGTGACAGACGACAAACCGGAAGTTACTGTCCCCCCACACTGGATGTCAAAGTTTAAAGGGCAGATTAAAGATGCAGTTTTAAACATTTTTGTGTTATTTTTCAACTAAATAATTTTAAACGTTTCAGTATTTCTGATGAATCTGGTAAAAAATTTTTATTTTGTATTTTCTCATTTTCATTTGACAAAGCGAATAGTTGTATATATATATAGATAGATATAGATATAGATATACATGTCATTTAACATTAACCTCAAAATTTTATTTGCGAATTTTTCATTAATTGTTTTTTTATATGATCTATGTTCACAGTAATCATGATAACTCCAAACGTTCCGCATATAATTACTTGAAGTTCTCGTATGTCATTATATGGGATACAGTGTTAAAGTTAAAAAGATTAATCTTATAGAATTTAAATCCTATCATTCGTTCTTCAATAGTGTATGCACGTTTTTAATTTTTGAGATTTGATTAGTATAGTTGGCCATATGTTACTAATGAATGAATGTTTTCCAATTAGCGTACTTCACTATAGGCTTATGACACTATAGGTTTAACATAAATCAAATATATGTTTTTATTATCATTATTTTCTTTTCCTAAATGATTGATGTTTTTGTTAATTTCGATCGAAACATTTCAGTTTATTCTAGAAATTTTATAAAATAATGAATTTTATATCACGAATCATTATTTATAGCGATTCTATTTAAGAGTGCAATTCAATAAAACAAAAACAAAAAACAAAAAAAATAGTTAAAGTAGACAGTACTATAGTAGGGAATTAGAACTGCTATAGTACTAGTACTGTCTGTTGTTTTAACTCTATGTACCACCCACCACGAAATACGCTAGATACAAATTACCTGGCCAAGATCCTAGATAAAAACAAGCAAGTTATCCTTGGAGGAGATCTAAATGCTAAGAATTCAGAGTGGTATTGGAGAAGAACAAACAAAAATGGTGAGAATCTACTTGAATTCATCACCAACTACTCGGTCTATTTTTACGCGTTGAGCGAGTACGCGTACTTGCCATATAACCCGCGGAGAGGTGATATCTTAGACTTATTTATGTTTACCACTTCATTCCCCTTCAATTTTGAAGTTTTTCAAGAGCTCAATTCTGATCACTGCCCGGTTATTGTAACCCTAGGCACCAGTAACAATATCGAGGAGGTTCTTATTAATACCAGATTGAAAATTATTCCATAATCTACTTAATGACTTCCAGACTAACATGCACAGATGTTATATCACTGATGTAATATAATGTTCTTATGTTCCGATTAAGTTTTTATACCTTTAATTAATCTTCCTGCACTAACTGTTTAAAAGTTTAAGCTTCGTTAAGGCTGCCATTAGTTTACATTTTAAATTCTTAGTAGAATAGTAAATTAAGTCAGTTGGTGAACCAACTTCAGTGTCTTTTTGCGCAGCGGGACCAAAATTTAATTTTCAGTTCTGCGCAGCGAACACTTTATCTTCCTGTTCATTACCGAATTGCTTGTTTTTGTGCACAAAGTCGAATTTTAATTGTAAAAATTGATTTTTTAACATTTTTTGTAGTTTTAGGTTTTTCTGTATTTTACAATTTTTAATGAAGATGTTTCGTGCTTTTATGTATTTTTGGCTTGCTGCGAAAAGAGAACTTCATTGAATGTATGAGAAATATATGTCTAATGAAATTCGGTGAAACAGGTTTAAATGAAGTGCAGCAAAAAATGTGTATAATTTAATAAGCCGTGCAAGGACGTTTTGTGGTGTCCAAATCGGATATTTTAATCTTATTTTATGCACAGAATTCGTTTGTATATTAAATAAAAGGCCCACCAGCGGCCGAGCGGTAAAGTCGCTGAACACTGGTAGTTCGGTCCGAGGTTCGAATCCCGCGAACGGGCTGGCTGCATGGGCGTTTTCGTGGTTTTCCCCATGTGTAACGTGTATACGAGCCAGTTTCCCTTAGAAAGTCCTCCACGAAGGCATCCCTCCTCTTAGGCAGATAGCCCTCGAGGCTTTGCCATAATCACACACAAAAAAAAGCAATATATTAAATAAAATGCATATAGTACAATATACTAATTAAAGGAGCAAATTCTATTTTTCTGTATCTAGTACAGGGTTCTATAGCATTAATATAAATTCACATATACTTGTAAGAAAACAGAAAATATTAGTTATTGTCGTGTCACGAAGTAGCTTTATTGATTTCATATGCGGTCTTACAGCTAGAATTTAATATTAAATAAATATAATATTATCAACTGCATTAAATAAGTATAGTAATATTAAATATCTGGTATAGCGTACAATTGCAACTTAATTAATCAATAAATTCTTAAAGTCAATGCAGTTGTCTTAATTAATTCTAGTTGCTATTTGATTAAAACTGCCCTGCTAACATTATTTCAATAAAATTGAGTACACATTCATGTTCGTTTCTTCATATGGGTACAAAAGCAATATATATAAGCTTAGTGTTTCAAAACATTAAAAAAATAAGTAGTTTAAGATTAAACTTGAACTATCCACAATTACAGTCGTCTATGAATACTATAATTTATAATTTTATCTTCTGTTAATACTATCAGCCGTAGTATCAATTGGTAAGTAAAATACCTCTAAGCGTTCAAAATTTATTGCATCTTTAATTGCTTTTAAAATGATTATTACGAATGCATATAACATGGTAAGAAGGCCAATGTATTATATTGTAAAGAAATTATTAGTTCTATAAAAATGAATTAAATTTTAATAGGTTTACTTAATAAATGAATTAAAGAATTTTTTCCTGTTTGAAATTTATATCAATGGTAGAGGTGTCACAAAAATGCAGCTGCCTTTTTGCATTTTTGTTATATCTCTGATAATGCAAATTGCAGCAATTTTTAATGTAATAAAATGAGTGTTACGTGAGGTTTAATGCTGTCATTTAAAGACAAAATGCAAAATAAATCAAGTGTTACACACTTTTTTCTAATATTCCTCCTTAAATAAAAATTAAAGCTTTGTTGTTATTGTTATTATTATTATTATTATCAGTTTTATTAATTTATTAACATGAAACCAAATATTAGCCAGTTTTCCTAACTTCAGCAGAGGTAATCTTTTTACACTGGAAACCGATTGAACACCCGTTTTCATTGCAAATGTTTAAATTTTATTATATATGTTAAGTACCGGGGTACCTGGTATATAAGCTATATACCAGGTGTTCTAAACCGGTGGTACGCAAGAGAAAAATAGGTGATACGCAAAGAAGCAAATTATTTTTAACTATTAAATTCAAAAATTAAAACTCCAACATCCTGGTTGATTTTTTTCCTCTAACACTCGTAAATTTATGCGATCTGAGCTTTGTTTAAGAGTGGTGGTGGTACTAAAGTTTTCAATTTTTGTTCAGATGGTTGGATTTCTTGCTGGATTTCTCGGAATTATGAACGGAATTCCCAGGAATCGACTTAAATTTTCATTTATGTTCACACTGACGAGTTTTCGTTACGTGTAAAATAAATATGAGCCGCATTTCTGCAGATGGGTTTTTACTGGATGACATACTTCCTGCAAAAGTTTCACCAGTAGCAATTAGTAACGAGAGGTTAAAAACCCCTCAATACCGCACATTCGACTTGGGCTCGGTGCCAGATAAGCAGGTAAAAGTCCATGGAGCACCAGAAATTTCACTACGGAATCGAATAGGTATTGCTCCAAAACACTAACCAGTTAGAGTATGAAAAACTTGAATTTACTGTATGCTATTTCTAAGCAATACTGCAGCTATACAAAGAAGTTCTTACATTTAAACATAAGAGGATAATAACATAAAATTCAAGGTACATATATAACACAAACTGTTGAGTTATGCTCATTTAAACATTGGATTACAGCTGAGTTGATGTTTTGAAGATTATTGCACTGGATATTTTCTATTTTTATGTTCGTTGATAAACATATGGGATTTGATTTTGCTAATACATTGGGAGTCTGACTCTTGTTATGTGAGGATATTTGTTACAGATAAGATGTACTGAGCTCAGATCTTTCAGTTCAGAGTTCATAAATAAAGTTCATGGTCTCAGCTCAGTGAGTTTGATGTTTTGAAGCATTATGGAAATCGTTAATGTTGCTCGGAATCAATTATTGGGATGAAGCTTGGACACTGCTTTTTCCCTTTTTCATTTTCTGTCCTAAGGTACGACTTGGAACAGGCGAACAAGCTGGCTGCATGGTCGTTTTTCCGATGTGTAATGTGAATACGATCTAGTTTCCCTTATAAAATTCTCCTCGAAGGTATCTCTTCCTAAGCAAAGAGCCATTGTGTGCTTTTCCGTATATTTAGATAAATAAACAACTGTGTGTCAATATGAGTTTCTTTTATTACTATTCAATTTATTCTTCTTGTTTAAATTTAAAATTTACCTCCATTTTCTCATCCTGATTAACAGAATGTGATTAATACATTGTATTTCCATATTTTCTTAGCACTTAAACAATTTTTTCAGTACATTATTGCCAAAAATTATTCCCTTTATTGAAGAATGTATAAATATTGACCCTAAAAATTTTAAAGTTCTAAGTTTTCAGTCATTTCATTTCGAATCCTAACTGAATAATATTTTTTAAATCCTTTACTCACTATTATTTCTTTCCGTATACTATTCTGGTACTTATTGTATCTCTGCAATATAAATCAGTAGTTCTCAACACTTCTTTTGCCTATGCACTCCTTTTATTCCCACCCTCCCTTCCTTTCCAAAACTTGAAAAATACATATATGAATTTATTTAGATTTAAATAAATATTTAAATGTTTTATAATTTAAACAACAAAAAGTACAGAAAATGTCGATAAATACCAAAATTTTAATAAAAGAAATTTTTATATTTATGAACTAAAACTAAATATTTAACAGCTAAATGAAAGGTTTTCTAAATAAAGAATAAATTGTTGTATGCATTTTGTTAATAATATTAGAAGCACTTGATAATGACTAAATAAAGCATGCCTTCATGCACTGGAAAAAAATGTGGGAATATATAAGTGCATCTAACCTGCACTTAATTTCAGTGCGATCTTTATGCTTTTCTGCTGTCGGAATACTTGTGGCGCATTTAATGTTAGTAGATCTCTGTGTTTGAATTTAACAAGGGCAACATGCTGCAGGTCACTCGAAAATACGTTTATCTTCGTCTGCATCTGCTGAGCATTTGCATTTTCTGACTTGACCTGTTCACCCATATTTGGCATAAAGATGAGAAATTAGTAAGATGTGCCATCGAAACGGAAAATTCAGTAGTAAATGCATTACTATCCATCACTACGAACATACAGTTTCACGAAGCGATGAAAAATTATGCAATAATGTTTCAATGAATTATTTAAGATTCGAAAAGGGGTATTTTTAATTAAATATCACAGGAATGAAATTTATCGTTTGATTATAATTAAATTAAAGTCAAGACATAATCAAATTGTTTCCTTTAATTTAATAATCACTGTCTTAGAGTCACGACTACTATTAATGATGGAGTAGCATATTAATCAATAAATACGTAATTATTAACATTAAAATGGCAATTAGTCATCAAACTCGATTTTGTATCTCTTCACTTTTCATTGGAGTCTGTTGCCATTCGGAAAAAAGCAAGATATTATTCTTTCATATTTAATATGTCTGTTGGTAATGAAGAAACTAAAACATTTTAAAGCAATCTAAAACATTTTAAAGCAATAGATGCATATATAAAAATATTATTTTTTTGCTTTTTAATCGGATCGATTTAAACAAAAATGCATATAATTTATGATATATCTAATTAAAAACTTAAGTATGTTTTTAGAATTGCATTAGATATTTTTTCACTTTTTAAATATACAGAAGATATGCAACGTTTCCATGTTAGTTTAAATGCATATTTATCCAATATCCCATAAAATGTTTCGCTGTTCCAGCTGGGTTATCTCTATCTATAATCCTCTAATTATAAACCATACTAAACTTTAAAAAGTCCTTTTCGTAATCGTTAAAATATGAACCCTTTTAGATTTGTTTAATATTTAATTTATGATTTCGGTTTTGGCTTGAGACACATTTTTTTAAATCTTTTTTTAATTAAGATATAAATATTTCTTATTTAAGCAATCTATTAATTACTGTGAGCTAACAGCTTCAAATTCTTGATACGATTCTGTATGTAAGTGATAACTAAGAAGAAATAAACCTCTATTAGTAACACCACTGTATATATTTTTATATAACATTGTATATATTATCATTTTGGATGCCTAGAATTATTGTAAGGAAAAACTATCTATTAATTATTATGAGCTTCAAGTTCTTGATAAGGTAATGTAAGTAATAATTAAGAGGAAATAAACCTGTGTTGGTAACGTGACTGTACTACATTTTAGAGGCCTAGAATTATTGTAAGGAAAAGCTATCTATTAATTATTATGAGCTTCAAGTTCTTGATAAGGTAATGTAAGTAATAATTAAGAGGAAATAAACCTGTGTTGGTAACGTGACTGTACTACATTTTAGAGGCCTAGAATTATTGTAAGGAAAAGCTATCTATTAATTATTATGAGCTTCAAGTTCTTGATAAGGTAATGTAAGTAATAATTAAGAGGAAATAAACCTGTGTTGGTAACGTGACTGTACTACATTTTAGAGGCCTAGAATTATTGTAAGGAAAAGCTATCTATTAATTATTATGAGCTTCAAGTTCTTGATAAGGTAATGTAAGTAATAATTAAGAGGAAATAAACCTGTGTTGGTAACGTGACTGTACTACATTTTAGAGGCCTAGAATTATTGTAAGGAAAAGCTATCTATTAATTATTATGAGCTTCAAGTTCTTGATAAGGTAATGTAAGTAATAATTAAGAGGAAATAAACCTGTGTTGGTAACGTGACTGTACTACATTTTAGAGGCCTAGAATTATTGTAAGGCGCAGCAAATTTTGCTAAAACTAGCTAAAAAATGTGGCTTGAAACATATTTAATTTTTAGAGATCTCCAGAAAACTTCTTTCTCATTTAACTATCGAAAGCTTTATTAATTTATATTTTTCTCTAAAAACTCAATTCTAAGCCACTGCAGACTCACATGTTTATACACGAATTTGATGTTACAAAATATTAAAAGAGCAATCATAGTTTTTTTTATGAAGGCAGTACATAACAAGGTAGATGATCCCTCATTTAGAAATGAATATATGTATGTATATAAATCATGCCTTTGTTAATAAAACCTTTTATTTTTTTATTCTTTAGGCATTTTTAAAGAAACCTGCTTGAATAATATTCACGCCTGTTTCATTTTACTCTTCTAAATTGACTAACTGATGTAAAAGAATGTATTTTATTGCTCGCATTTAACTCTTATAACTTAATTACTTTTATACTATGTAACAAGCTAGTCTAACGTAACATTAAAATAGAACTCTTCTTAGAATTGTGCATTTTATTTCTCTTTATTAGAAGTATACAATTTTTAAAATATGTTTTCCGAAATCCAAAATTAAAAGGGACAGTAAGAGATTTTAAAGCCTGTGAGTTTCTTCATTTAAAAATTTTCAGTAGAATGTTCTGTAAAAGGGACTTCCGAATCCTAGTGATCCAGTGTATCCAGAAGAAATATCTCTGTATCCGGCAGAAACATCCCGAAATCCTGAAGAAAGATCTCTGTATCCGGAAGAAACGAAAGGCTGCACGAAAGTTCGGATTGGGTATCCATAGAATCCAAGAGAGCGTACTGGGCTTAGGGCCAAATTGCTTCCAAACAGCAGATCTCCGGCAAGAGCAGTGCCGAGTACCATAAGCAAAACCTGAAAATAATATGCGAAACATTAATTATGATAATTTATGCATACTTTATTACAGTTGATTATTAATCGTATATTTAAAATTTAAGCTATTGTTTCTTTACATCTACAACATTATGTAAGCAGTTTTTTCTTGAGAGTTGAGCTTGAAAATCTTTTACATAATGGTGTAAAATCAAATTAAATTAAATTCACTTATTAGAAAATACCTTTCTCGATCTCAGATGCAGACGAAAATTATGTTTTGAAAAAGATGCTTATTTTTCAGAGCAGATTGAAAACAAAAGCGTGCAAGTTTTGGCTTTCAACTATCTTAATAAAATTATTTCAGCTAAATTTTTACTAAGTTTTCTTCCTTGTATTTAAAGAAAAATGTACTTCAGTTTGAAACGTTTTAAGGAATGCAATAAAAAATAATTTGTTATTAAATTTTATTCGAAAGGAAGCTGAGATTCGATTTTCGAGGCACTGCACAAAGGAGGGCTGTTAAAATTATGCTATGAAGCAGTTGGCATTACTTGTTTAATTTCCCGTAATTTTTACACGTCTGATTTACTTGAACTCAATTTTTCTGTGTAATTTTAGCAGAAAAATACCTTAACCAATCAGCGTTGATGAACCATTGATGCAAAACTTGGAAGCAGTTTTGAATTTTCGAAGGCTTCCTTTTGGTACTGTTATAAAAAATTGTTTTGATTGCTAGTCGTCCTCAGTATTCTAAAATTATCTGTGTATACGAATCATGTCGTTGAACGCTTTTCTTATTAATTTACAGCATGTGATATTTTTCGTTAAAAAAATATGATATTTTTCGTACTTACAACATGTGATATCTTTCGTTATTTTCTCTTTTTCGTTAAAAAGCTTGGAAACCTTATATTTGTGACATTACATTGGTTTTATTTATTCTTTGCCAATACATTTTGTTGATTTATAGGTATTAATATTATTCTATTACGAAACGGAAAATTTTTGAGAAACTTTACGTTTCTAACAAATTCTCCATATTTGGTATAAATACTTATCGAAGTTTTGTTGTAAAACCAAAAAAAATTTCCATAACAATAAAATGCATCTTTCCTTAAATTTTTTCATTTGATAAAAGCTTTTCTCAAACATTTTGAAATCCGAAGCAATAAATGAAGAAAATTTAGTCCTAAAATTTCAGTTACACTTTTTCACTTCAAAGAACAAAAAATTAAACTTTCAAAAGGTTTTTAAAATATTAAAAAAATTAAGACTATAAAAGTCAAAGGAGAAAAAACTCAAAAAAAAAAAAAAAAAAGGTGTAATCTGAATTTGGTACGCAATATTTCAGAACTAAAATGATTTTAAGCAGATGCAATAGATCTACTAGTTTAAGAATTAGGTTTCTAAAAATTAAAATTACAGACTCTAAAATCTTGTATTTAAGAAGATATTCAAAATGGGAAACAAAGTGGTGGAAAAATTTATTGTGGCATTATTTCATCGTATCTTAACGCCGCGTGAAGACTCATGCGCTGAAACGAGATAGTTAAACTGCGAAACTTATTTTTAGAATAAAAATTCGAGTTTTTGTTCTTGAAAGACATAATTAACACAATGGAATGCTTTTACAATTATCATATTAAGTTAGTTTTTCCCGAAAGGTTTAAAAGAATAAATAACATATCATATAAAAGTAAACTAATTGAATACTTACAGCGAATTTGATCATGTTGTACAGCTACTTTTCAACTGAACTCCTAAAAATATCGAGTTTTTACTCCTTTACAAGCTGAAACTGAGTTCAAGCAGCAAAATGTGTTCTTTTTATAGTGAAATTTTCGAGGAAAAATAAATAAATAGTCAAAGCTAAAATTAGGTCATATATCTTATCATTTGATTTGGAGATCGAATGCGAATATTTCATGAGAATTTTACTTTAGAATATGTACGTTTTTAAATAGGTGCAAAATATTTAGCAAGATTTCATTAACTTTTCAAATGCGTATCTCTTCAACGCTACTACTTACACAGAAATTCGGTCATGCGTACACCATAGAAATATCAAGGTAATCTTTAAATAGATGAATGGCTTCGGAAACCATGAATTCTTAACACTTGAATAACGGAAACATGAAATAAACATTAGTTGCTGAAGTTGCTTGCATTAATCAACTCATATTATTAATGATGCTTATCAATATTGTTCTAGAAGAAAATTCTATTCCATTTACACATTTCAGGATTATTATTGTTTATTTATCTAACATCTATAGATTGAGGCAGTAATTCAAAATTTCGTATTTTTATAAATTTTCGTATTTCGTATTCTTATTTTCAATATTTTTAATAAGTAGCATTTAACTATAAAGTTTTTTTTTATTTTGCTGCTTCAATTTGTATGTTAACTTTTTACTATTGGATTACTGAAGTATATTTAACCGGCAAATAAGAATGTATGAGAAAAAAGTCTAACGTGGCCATCACATGACCTCTCGCCAACTCCATATTAAAGCATGGAATTGTCAAAATAGCAACGAGCTTCAACTATCACTTCCAGTAGATTGTTTGGTTATATAAAATCCAATTTATAAACTTTATAGCTTAATGTTAATTATAAGCACTACTCATTTATTAGCCCAAAGGCGTAATTTGCCCAGAAGGGCTATTAATTTCATTTTGGCATTTTGCGTCGTCCACTACTAAAAAGGTGCTTCACTTTTCAAATCGTTGCCACTAAATATTAAAGCCCTGCATTATATTTAAAGAAATGAAATAATGAAGAATCTGCGAAGAACATGATATTTAAGAAATAAAAGTAACACACAAAACATTAAAAATGGCCCTTTGGGCGTAATATAAAATCTGAAAACTTTAAGATTTTTTTAAATGTTATTATTATTCTATTCTCCAATAGAATGGACAGTTACTATATGTACTCATGTACACATCCTTTCTCATGTCTTGATTCTCAAACCAATGTTTAGTTTTCTTAATAAGATGACCAGTTTTTTATTTGTTATTTTAGTTTTTATTTATTAAACATTACTTCCTTCTTTCTTATGCTATATAACATTTAACAAAAAAATCAGAAAAATTTTTTAAGATCAGTATGTCTTTAGACTTCCCAATAGTGTTAAAATGTTGCCATACATTTTTTATATTCTCTGTATTATTTACATTTGCTACATTATTTCTATAAAAATAATACATATTGATACTATTTAGTGGCAGCACTTTTTTTATTGGAAAAGTGATTCGACGCAAAAGTGAAACGGACACAAAATTGAAGGTTGAGAATAATGATAATATCTTACATTTAGCTGCTTCGTGAGAAAACTTCGTCCTCATAATAAGCTTATTGTTGTTGCATTTAGCATAATTCCAAGATTTCATTTAATGCTTGTAAATAAGTTTTTTTCAATCGCATACCTATTTTAAGTAACAAATTTGAAAAGGTTTTAATTATCTCATAATATTCTGACTTATCAAATTCAGCCAAAAATCTAATATGTTGTTCCCATTCATATAAAAGTCTTATATACTAAAAGTGAAATTTTTGTATGATATTTTAATATTGTTTGTCATTAGAAACTTTAATGGGTTTCAAACAAATTACTACTTCCTATTTTCCATTAAAGACTCTTCCGGCTGTCTAGTTTTACTTAAAATCTAATCAATACGTAATATAAATGTAGAGAGTTTAAATACCTAAATTAGAACTTTTTGGAAGTTTCATATAAGAATCATCATGGACCAAAAGCTCGTTACACACATACAGACAGACATTGTACAAGGAGTAAAGCCATGTTACGGAGACCTTAAATTCGTGCTTATTCACTGAAAACACATTATCGAAATTTTGGACCAAAACATTATAGGTTGGAGGAAGGTAAAAAAGAAGTTCCTCATTATTTGTGTGAGATATTTCGTGAATCATTCAGGATGATGATTAGAAATAATATGGCAAAGTATAATAAATACAATTCGTGGTGAAACAAGGAAAAATAGCCGAAGCTTCATATCGTAAACAGAGAAGTTCTGCTTTCAAGAATTTGTAAATATGGCTTACGTTTTCAAATCTTTAAACATAGAACTGTACCTGTGAAAAGAAAGAATGCGACAAACGTTTCAGGTTGTTGTTACAGGCATGCCAATGCAGTGTCTGAAGAGAGATCATTCCGCTGCAGCATGAGTTCCGAAAGAAACATTCATAGGTCCACCAACTGTACAGAGTTACAGAGTTCATCTCCCAAGGACTCCAGGAACGCCAGACTACAGTTGCCATCTTCCTCGATGTAGCTAAAGCCTTTGATCGTGTTTGGCTGGAGGGCCTCATGTACAAAATCATCTCTCTGGGTTTCCCAGAATACATCACAGCCATCACCTACTCCTATCTTAAGGATAGACACTTTATCGTTCGTGTAAACAACACATACTCAACCCATGGCCTATCAGGGCCGGAGTCCCGCAAGGGAGCCTCCTTGGGCCCATCTACTATAATATCTACACGAACGATATCCCACAATCACCGCACACCACCCTGGCAATGTACGCCGATGACACGGCAATTCTCTCAAAACATGCATCTCCTGGTCCAGTTATACTAGCACTCCAATCACACATCCACACACTCGAGTCCTGGCTTAATGCCTGGAAGTTCAAAATCAACGTGGAGAAGTCTGAGGCCATCTGGCTCTCGAAAAGGATTAACATTGACTCTGAAGACTGTATTACCATGTATGATACCCCTATCCAGTGGACTAAGCAAGCCCGATACCTAGGCATTACTTTAGATAGGCGACTCACATGGATCCCACACATTACACAGCTTATTGCCAAGTTCCGTGCCCGTAAACGAACACTTACCCCCTTAATTGGCTATAACTCCGTTCTCTCTATAGATAACAAATTGCTCATTTACAAAACCCTTTTGCGTCCCATACTTTCTTACGCCTGCCCTGTTTGGGGATATACCAGCTTCACAAATATTGAGAAAATCCAAGTGCTACAAAATGTAACACTCAGAAAAGCCACTAACTGCCGCTGGTTCATTAGGAACATGGCAATTCACAAGGAATTAGAAATTCCTACAATTTATACCTACTTTGCCCTGCTGGCTGAAAAATTCTTCAAAAATATTCCCAGTGTCAACAATAGCACAATATCTGTCCTATAGTACGATTTCAGAAATGAAACAAATAGTAAACGACCGCTTGCAGTCTTAAGATATCTACCCTAATGTAATGTATAACTTATTCATGTACACTCTCCTTACTTTCTGTGCTTGTCTTAATGCTGACTGCTGTATATATTGTATATATCTTTCTTTTGTTTATATTTTAATATTTCCTATTTTTGTACATTTAAATGTTTTAATTATGTAAATTACTGGTTGCACATGGATTCTAAAACTCAGTGAGAATAATCAATTTCTTTTTATCTACATATGCCATTGCCATGCGTGCTTATCTCCGTCAAGGCCTGCAGTTACAGGGGTATTTTCCTCGGACTCATACATCGTTCTTCCCCAGACTCCACAGTTATGAATTCAAATTTGTTTTTTCGAATTTATCATCAAATATTCGATATAAAATGTCTCACCAATTCGAAAATCGAAAAAGATTACGCGGGGATAGAGTCATAACGCGGGGACCCGATTAGCGAACACTCGTCGAGTTTGCCTGAGCCGAAGAGAAGCCTAGAAGACAGGAAAGAAGAAAGCGAAGATATAACAGGCGAGGTGAACTTCAGGACCCGATTGAAGTTGATAAGTACCCTTAATTTAGGGTCCTATCAGGAACTCCTTGACCTTCAAAGGGTTAAAATCTGCAGATTTAAACCTAGGGCTTTTTGGTGTAGGATTATTCAGATTTTAGGGAACCATAATCGGTTAATAGATTATACGGTTAAATAAAGAGATTTTTTATCTAGCTGTCAATGAGTTAGCAAAATGAATTTATTTTAAACTGCCCGTTCTGTTGGATTAATATTTTGCCATTTCTTAAAGTTCCATATTTTCAATATCATTTTATATCCTATAGAATTTAAAAGTCTACAAAGAAGTAATATTTTTATAGAAACTTTCACAGATAAAAATTTGGGGGCAGTTTTTGATCATCGATGTTTTTCAATTTTCTTTGCACTCGTGCGTATGGATATTCTTTCATTAACCGGATAGTATGGAATTTTAACAGGATTAATAAGAAACTCCTCAGATCTGTCGGCTATATTAAACCGCTCATCAATTTTAATGACATGTCTTCAAATCGTTAGTCTGTGTCATTTTTTTTTTTTTTTTCCTGAGTAATTAAAGGTATGTTATTTTTCTCTCTTTCCACTACTTTCTAATTATTTTAGAAAGTGATGACATATCTACGAAATGCTTAGCATTGAGTAAAGCAAGTTATTAGTTTTAAAGCCTTTATACTTTTTCAGTTAGTTTGTAAGAAAAACCAATTATTTCTTTGTTATAAACGTAATTGTTAAGTTTTTATTTCGTTTTATATTATCGGCTTTAGAAATGTAATTGATTTAAAAAGAGCTGTCTATATTAAGTTCGATGACATATATTTAAATATACGCTTCCCTTGTTCTGATTAAATTATTAGTATTAAGAATTCAAAATAAATATTACAGTTTTCCAATTATGCTCCCGGAGAATGCTTATTTTATTATCTATTAGGGATATTTTGAGTAGTTTATTAAGGAAACTTGTAATTTATTTAAAAAGAGCTGCTATATTATGCTAATTCAGCATATAAATATAAGAATTATTTTATTAGGAGGTTTTGTGGCATATATTTTATTTATTGATGATAAGGGGTTATTTTTAATGTGAGATTTATATGCAAAATTTCTGTGACATATTGCAGATATAATACCGAAATTCTGTATATCGTCATTAAATATGTTTCCATGATTTAATTTAGGTTTGAAGTTATTAGCTTAAAAGGGCTATTAGCTTCTAAAAGCGGTTTTGCATCGAATCAATATAAATGCGTTTTTTCACTTTTCATTCGAGTCTGTTCCTATTCGGCAACACGTAAGATCTTGCGAACTGAATCCGTCTGTTGTGGATTAATAAATTAGACTATCTGAAAGCAATGGATGCAATCCTCAAGAATATTCGTTTCTTACTTTTCAATCGTATAGATTTAAATAATAAAAAATACATTTAATTAATAATGTAGTAAGTAAAAATATTTAGTATTTTCATAAAATAATGTTTTATGTATTTTTAACTCAGCCCAGAAGGGCTGTTAGTCTCGAAACAGCATTTTACTTCGAATTACTAAAACCGTTGAATCACTTTTCAAAGTGTTGCCACCAAATACTATCGCCTGCATTATATTTAAAGAAATTAAATAATGGTGAATCTGCATGAATGTACGTATGTTTCTCGCATTGTTATAAAAACAATTGTACCTAGAGCCGTCACATTTTGAATAATGTAGTCCTTCACCGGCCCGAATTTTGAATTTGTTTTATTATCTTTTCCATATTTTGTAAAACTTTAACGAATTAACGAACTTTAATGAAGTTTTAACGTAGGCGAGCAATCGCAACACAGTACAGAATAAAACATTTTTATCTTCAGTGAGTGAGGCTGTCTGTCGGAAATCTTAAAGATATGCTGTTTTAAAATATTTTTATGCCGAAGGGACCGGTAGGCCAAATGCTCTCGAAATGTAGAAGTGTGTATGTGTGTAAATGACAAAAAAAGCCCTTTTGGGCGTAATATATTCATATTTTGTAAAACTTGTATGAATTTTTGATCTTCAACGATTTGAAAACGAACAGTGACAACACTGTACGGAATAAATTATTTTATCTCTAGTACGCAAGACTCTTTGTCGAAAATTCTAAAGAAATGTGTTTTATAAATATTTTGTAATTTTGCTGTTGAACTGAAATTTATGTGGCATGAGTACGAAAACATGATATTTAATTATTAGTCGAATGATCATGCTTATGTGGACAAGAGGTATTGACCTTAGCTAATTCAGCTGATGCTTCAAAGACACATCACACGAATAACAACCAGTTGAACTCCCTAGTGGGAAAAGAGGAGGCAAGTAAAAATGACTCATGAGCCAGGCAACTATCAAAGTAGTTAAAAGAAATCAGAAAGCAGCTTCCGGGAAAACCAGATATTAACTCAAACTGAATAGCAAAATCGTTATCTCTAAGACAATATACTGCAAACGGTCTGATGTTTAAATCTTCCGGAAGGATTTATAGCTAAATAGGTGAAAATTGCCCTTGATACAGTGTAAGGATTTAGTGATGAATTTTTCATTGCATTTCTGTAGGTAGTTAACTACGTAATCAATTTTAAAATCATTGTGCAAGAGCTTATTTCTAATATAAAATGCGCTCCAGTAATTATTCTAAGGATCTTGTTTTGCACAATAGGGAGTCTTTTCAGTTCAGTGTCTGTGGCGACAGCCCAGGCCAAAGACGCATAGCACATAGTAAGTCTTAATAACGGTGATAAAATGCGGCGCTTCCTGTAAAGGAAAGCCCAGAATTCTTTCCGAGTAACACTTGCAGTTAACCGGCAGTAGCACTAGGTTTACCTGCAGCAAACTTTATATGTTGATTTAAATAAGCCCCTAGATAACTAGCACTGGCTATTCTCAGCACTTGTACTCCTAAATGATATTAAAGCTTAAATATTTATGATCTTAGACATTTTGCGGCGAACAAAAAGGAGGACTCCCAAAGCGGTGTCATGCGCGTAGCAATGCGCTGTTCAATCTGGAATCTTTGTTTCTATTTCTGGCGGTTACCGCTACTTGAACGAGATATGCTAATTTTTGGCCAATATTTGACAAGATGTAAAGCATATATTTTATAAAAAGCGTTTTTCTCCTCGTATGAACATTTCTCACAGAATATTTAGTAATTTTTCATAGAATAATTACATATAGTTTGCTTTATAAATATGTAATTAAAAATGTTTTCATGAAAATTTGTTTGAAATGTATTCTGAGCCAAAATAAACATATATGCTCGCACTTGGACATTAGATTATCATCTGTTAAAAGACAGACTATATATTTAATTTCAAGCATAAGATGAACTTCATATTTTGAGAAGCATCAAAATTTTCCTGAAAACTTGGATTTTGTTAATTATGAACGAAATTGTGCGCTCATTAATACATAATAAATTCAAAAAAGTTCAAAAGCATTCACAACGTCTTATTTTGTCACAAAAATGATTATTTTTTGAAAAAGGAACATGGAAATACAACTCCTTCGAGTGTTTTCCCATGCTGTGCCAGGCCGTTTCTTCGAGCCCATGCTGTTGTCAGGCCGTTTCATTTTGAAGACAAATTCGTGTCATTCGTTTTCATTTGGCGCTTTTGAAAGCTGTACGTTGTTAGTTTTAAGATCTTCAAGCAACAAAATATTATGTATTTTTGACTTACATAAATTATACTTTAATTGCGAATTACAGTTTTTGATCAGATGTGAATTTAAATATAAAAAACACAATCCTTGTTTTCTCAAAAAGTTTTTCCTGGCAGTAATATCCAAATTCTTAAATTTAGCACATTTATATAAAGAATGAAGTCCGTTACATTTCGGACATTTAGTATTGCTAAATTTAGAACTCTGTAACGTTTTAGAACTAACATTGCCATTTTTATAAACGACTTCTGCGACGAAGCTTCTGCTTCTTTATTTATGATAATTTCGAGAAAGGAACACCTTAAATTTAAAAATTAAAAAAATTATTCCAATGTAAGGAAATCATTTTCCGCTGTTTTCTGCGCCCATAGCTTTCGAGTTTCTGAATCTACTTTTGAAGCAGCATAAATATTAACATTGGATCCCTAGTGAATCACTACTTTGATACCAAAAGCTTTTTAAACCTCTCATAACTTCATCCGAAGTATCAGCTAATTGCCGTAAATAAACATTACCCACCTGTGAAATACTTTTTTGATCCAGAAATGTCTTAACTAATGATTGTACGATTTGTTTCTTTTTATCGTACCTAGCGTTCAATTTCTCCCATGCTTCTTCATAAGAATTATTTTATAACGTAATACGTTTAATTATAGAAGCTGGTTCATCAGCGAGTTATCCGATCAAATGCTGAAATTTCTGTATATTCGATAAAGAAGTCTTACGCACTATTGCATCAAAGAAATCCTTAAAATTCCATTAAAGTTACCCCAAAAAATAGGAATATTCAACTTCGGTAACTTAAAGTTACTAATATTAAAAGTTTCAGGAATACTTGGCAAATTAGCCACATTCAATGAATCTAACAAGTTTTGATACTGAAGTCCCAACCTAAAATACTTCAATTCAAATTCTTATATTTCTGACTGCTCCTCTGGTAACTGAGCATCAAATTTACCAAAATTCTGAATAAATCCTTTCAAAGAGTTCCAGATGCAAAATTACTTCATTTTTAGACAAATCAGATGTTACACTATTCTGAAGCTTTATGAAGGCAGTTTTCACACTACCACTCAACTTAATTACAGTAGCTTGATCCATAATAAGTAATCGAAGTATCCAAGTTATTAATAAAAGCAATACAAAAAATATAAAACTTCAAAAATCAAATTTAGATGCAAATCGAAAATAAAACGCACTTATCTGTCTTTTAAAAACTGCTATCGAATTCCCTGTCTCTCCGATGCCTCCAATTTTGTTTACGTTCCTGTCATATTAATCGATCCTTTGATCAATTTCATCTTTGTCGGTTCGTTTCTATCCACTTATGAATGTTATTAGTCAACTCTATTTGCAGGAAATAAACTCGGACACTTATGCAGGTTTAACAATAACATAAGCTATATTTTAATTTTGTAAATACAGTTTAACTTCACAAAGTATTGCTTTTATTCACATTTACATCAAACGCACAAGTAATACATTGCATCTCTCAGCTCTTAACAAAAACAAACAAGACCAACTCTGCTCTCGGAATACAGTCAAACTCATTTTCAAATTTTTTCTCACGAGCATGCCGTCCTTCTCGCATCAAGCACGTTTCTTCTTTCCGTTGCCAGATACTTTTATCTCTTCTTTCAGATAAACTGTTTCTTTCACACGAGCATGCCGTCCTTCTCGCATCAAGCACGCTTCTTCTTTTCGTTGCCAGATTTTCTCCTCTCTCCTTTCAGCTATGAGTCGTTGGCTTTCAGCTATAAGTCTGTTCTTCCGGCAGGTTTGGTTGGTAGCATAGAGTATGTGCATGACAGTTCCTATATTAGACTGGCGATGAAATCGAAAGAATAATTTCGATTCCAAATAACTTTAATAAATTTAGCTACGCTCAGTTTATACAAACCAAACTGGGTACTTTTCCGTTTTGCCGGCGCAGGCGATAAAGTCGCCAGTAATGGTATAACCTGATGCCAAACAGAATATCCCCGCTAGTAACCTTTTATGCCTCATTTTTAAGGGGGCTCATACACCTTAAACCCCTTATAATCTTCGAATATGTGATTGTTGCAAGAATTGGAATATTTTATTTATTTTAAAAGCAATTACTTCCATCTTTTTACAGCTGACTACATAATATAGCTGCTTTGGGAACTAGTAACCAGAAAGTTTGTGTTGCCACAAATATTTTTGTAATTTAATCCGCTTTGTGACAAAATTTTTCGTCATGTTTGCCTTGCGCGCATGATATTTTAAAAATGGCTAATGGTACATTCTTGAAAGTGGATGGAATTCTTTATATGGGCACTATGTTTTAACTGAACCAAAAATCCGATGAATATTTTAATATTAAAAAATTTTATGCACGGAAATATTACAGAATTTTAATAAAATGCATTTTATAAACTCAACTCCAAATAAAATAAAAATTTAACATGAAATTCTTAGAATTTTTGGTTCACAGTAGTTTCCAAATGTTTTAAAAGCTATATATTAAATATAGAATTAAATTATGCAACAGAATGATTTAAACTGTGCGCGCAAGGTGGAAACATGACGAAAAATTTCGTCACAAATCGAATTAAATTATAAAAATATTTGTGGCAACACAAACTTTCTGGTTACTATTTCAGAAAGCAACTATATTATGTAGTCAGCTGTAAAAAGATGGAAGTAATTTCTTTAAAAATAAATGAGTTATCCCAATTCTTGCAACAGTCACATATTCGATGATCTTATGAGTTTTAAGGTATATGAGTCCCCTTAAAACAAATCGCAGCCATTTCTTATCCGATTGACTGTTTCTTTCAGTAGTGGCATACAATTACATAGAATTTTTACCCAGGTGGTTCAATTTTATGCCCTAAGGCCGTTCGCGGTAATTAAGTCAATTAGGATGCAACCACACCGCTCACCCGAAGGCGAAAATATAGAAAAAACAAAGTCAAGGATTAAATTCATCAATTCTAATGAGAATGTACTAGCAAAGTAAAGCCCGGCGGTTTTACATAATTTCTGAGTAAGCTATTCGTACGAATTTAAATAATTCTTGCATTTAAACTTATTCCAAATTAAGATTTAACTTGAAATTAATGTAGATAATTACTGAGAGAATTAGATTTTTGTAACATAGTTTACGTGAGATGAAATCACCTGGGGTTACGTGATATGAGCCGGCGAATCAGAATGTTGAACCATGAAAGCATAGTAAATTCTTAAATTAATGCCTTTTTACAAATTTATTGTCTTTATATATTGGTTTTTACAAAATTTTAAACGATATTAAAATGTTTGTGCCTTCAAAATAAAAAATTCGTAGAACTAACATTTGGTAAAATTTTTTATGTGTATACTGTATGTTGTCGCCAATAATGTCTGCTTGGCGAGATTTGCGCCGACGAAACAGAAAAGTACCCCAAACTGTAAACACATAATGATAAAATATTCATACGTAAACATTTAATAAAAATCCAATAACACAGTTAGGTTTTAAAATAAATATTAGAACAGTTACAGGTCAGCTAAATTCTAACGACCGAATTCCATCGACGACAAATCCCAAGTGTATTGTCAACGCAGGGCAACGAAAATGTGTAAATTAATTCGAGAGGCATGGAAGTAAACAATACCAGTAATAAATGTAAAGAAACCTCGTGTATAAAATATCCGTGCTTGAAGATGCATGCGAAGTTAATGTTAACGGAACGCTTTTGAAATCGTTGATTTGTTAATCAAAAATTCGCTAAAGTTTTACAAAATATGAAACAGGTAATAAAACAAAATCCAAATTTCGAATTTGGCCTTCCAGATGCCCATATTCGAGTAGAGGACTACATTATTCAAAATTTGTTGTCTCTAGGTACCGTTATTTTTTTACATTGCGAGAAACATACATACTTTCATGCAGATTCTTCATTATTAAATGTCTTTAATATAATGCAGAGCTCTAATATTTAGTATCAGCAATATGAAAAACGAAACGCCATTTTATAGTGAACCAACAGAAAATGCCGAAACAAAATTAATAGCTCTTCTAGGCTAACGCCCTTTGGGCTAAAAAACTAGAGCTTAACGCTGTGTTTCCTTGTGTATAATAACGTAATAATGAAAAATGGCAAATATAAAATAGGGAATACTGAGAGAAGGACCAAAACAAGGCATGTATATTAGAGTCTACTGTTACACTAATAAAAATTTATTGATGCTCAAATCTTTAGAGTACTGTATATCTAGCAATGCATCGCATAGTCTGGTATTCGATTAACATTCCAAATTCTTTGAAATCGGATCCATCGAGGAACGTAAATATATATAAAAAAGGGATAATATGTTTCAATGTATATTTTGCATGTCGTTCAATAAATAAAACGCGATTAATTATTTCAAATATCTTTATTAGAAATAATTTTAAAATACGTAAAAAAGATTTTCGTAATTCATTTTTTATTCTCTAAAATATGCAGTATCGATGCCTGCAGATTTTCTGCTCATAAAATATGTGTTCTAGTAATTGGCAGAACTCAAGAAAGAATTCCTTGAGCTTAGGTACATATGTATACAATGGAAAAGTCCAGAAAAAAAAATTGAATTGTGTTGTATCATATAACACTAAAACCGCATGAAAGCATATTCCACAAAAAGAGATTTGACGGTATGTAAGAGAAAAACATTCATTTACTTCTGATTCATTACTTGATTTACTTCAAAAATAATTCTGTGTGCAAATTTGTTTTTAATTTATTTTTATTTTGTCCACCTTTTGGAATCAGGCTGCAAGGAATCTGAAAAGATAATGAATTCGGAAGTCTAATCTCTTTGCAAAATAGTCAAACCTTGTTCAGTAAGAGGTCAAGTTTAAGAGAAGAAATTAAAGAAAGTAAGTTGGCCATTGCTTTGCTTTGCACTTAATAAAATTTTAAAATAGTAGAATATTATATATTTGAATTTAACCAATATTCTCTATTCGTAAAAATTTAATAAATTTAAATGAAATTTAATGTAAACAAATAAATGTTTAATTATTGTTGCGAACTAATCTACAATATCATTTAAACTCTGAGAGCATATGTAAATCAAGTGCAAGTATCAAAATTCATGAATAAATATAGAATGAATTAAAGTTATTTGCAAATACATTTAGATACATAGATGATATTATAACTTTCAATAATAATTCTGCTTTTTGAGCAATACATAATTTACTCATAGTTTAACACTTAATAAGACTAATACGAATCAAGATACTATTGAATACCTAGGCTTGCTCATTATTAAACACATCAAAATTAAATTATATGATAAAAGGAGGAAATTAATACTATTAAACTAATTAATTGGAACTCTAATATCTCTAGAAAAGTAATAGGAAACACTTTTTATAGCCAAATAATCTGAATAAAAAATATGTGTGCTGAAATAGAAGATTTAAAGGAAGAAATGATAAAGCTAATTAATGTTTAAGGTAATAATCAAGTTCCAACACAATTTATTAATTTGTATATTAAAAAGGCAGGCATTAACTTTTCTTTAAATTTTTTTGACGCTTTATGGTATCATAACACTACCTTAAACCTTAACTGAAGGGTAATGGAGGATTTTGAAGAGTTAAGTCATTATCTTGTAAATATTTATTGTAAAAATTTGTAAATATGTATATTTAATTAATACTGGATTCTTTCCTTTTACTAATGAAGGACCAACTCTTTTCAAAAGTCTCAATTATAGACCGAATCCGAATTGAGTGAAGATTTTTATCTTTTTCTAAATTTCCTTACTTTTGGCCAGTATTTAGTAAAGTTTTGACTAAACCAGTTAAAATCCAGTTTTAATAAATTTAGAATTTTACAATAAATTTCTTTCTTTAAATATAACACTTTAAAAAATTTTCAAAATCTAAATTAAAATTAAATTTAGCTTCAAAATAATTTTATTCGTACTTTTTTTCAAGAACATTTTCAATTTTTACAGTTATATAGCCTATTACGCCTGTCTTTGGCAACAGCCTTGAGCACCTTACAGGTGACAGTGCAATTTAGCTTAGTTCACACCTATGGTATATCTAGAACTATCGATGTATATATATATAGATCATAATCGGACTTCAAGCTGGTACAGTGTTAAGCATCAAAGCGCGCGCAGTAATAAGAAAAGGACTGGAATGCGAGTAGCTGTAATTATGAAAAAATAGCTGTAGATATAAGTGTATATGCGAGTGATGATATATTTTTTATATATAATGAAAGTAGCATGTAGTTTAAAAGAGTGTATCTTGTGAAATAATTACCCGCTAAAGGATACACGACAACCCCTAATTTTGACGGAGAGCGCTCTGGGAGGACGGGTCCGAGGGTCTGATACCACTCTTTCCCTACCACCAACCTTTCGAGAGAATTTTCGCCTCGTATATTTAGAGTGCTCCCATGCCGAGCAGACACTCTACATTTGCAAACATCCATGTCTTCTCCGGGATTCGAACCCGGGTCCTTCGGCACGGCAGTCAGCAACGCTAATCACTATACTGGCTGCGCGGCTCTTTACAACATAAATGTATGTGGTGTATACGAGCCAGTTTCCCTTAGAAATTCCTCCACGAAATGCATCCCTCCCTTTAGGCAGATAGCCCTAGTGTGCTTTGCCATAATTAAATATACATACATACATAAATGTATGTATAATTCTTGAATAAATATGTTTGGATGTGGGTTTCAACAAAGCATAAAATGTTTGCATATTTAGACAAAAGCTAAAATGTAATTTTTTTGTTGTTGTTTTTCATATTATGTTAATAATGCTTCATTTTAAATGTTAACCATAAGCAATGTCCCTTTAATATCATCAGTACATAAATGCGCTCGCTAGATATTTGCACAACGGCGCCGATTAGACTTGGCGCGGGTTTGTCTGCATGTAAGAGTGAATAACGTACATAATGCGAAACATGCCAAAGTTACGATCTATATGTAACCGTCTTACTTCCGTGATATTCGATGTCCTTCCATGCCGATCATATTTTTCTCAGAAATCTAAGACATTTTTATATCCTGTGGTTCCCATAGGAGTTAACTATGGTGGAATGTCCTCCTTCCTTCCCGAACCGAAGTTCCTGTATGAACGGTTGAAAACTCTAGCTGGGAGTTGTAGGGGTCACAACTACCAGAGTGCTCAACTTGAGAGCTAATCTTTGCTCCAGAAGATTGTATTACCACAATGTCCTGTTATAGTTTCTCTCCGATTACAGACTTTTGTTACCTAAATGGTCTAAAGTAATAAACTTTCCTTTTCTTATTTTTATTAATTATTTCTTCAGCTCACAAAATACTCATTTTATAAAATTTAAAATTCACAATTGTATAAATTTTTTTTCTTTAAAATGCTATTTCTTTCTAGAATAGCCGCATCAGAGTTTCCTAAGACTTACTGATTTAGTCATTGTGAAATATTTTCTAGTGATGTATACTAGTATTTAACATTATTTATGCGGTCTTTGTTCATTTTACGTGAAATTATATTCTTTCGAAATTATTCAGCAGATTATGTAGATCCCCATTTCGTTTAAATATAATATTTTTCTATAAGAAGTACTCTGTAGAATATGAGTTCATGTTCAATCATTTCAAAAGATATACTTGTGTTTGTATATTTATTATAACAGACAATATACGTCTACATAATAAAAGCGATATAAAAAAACCAGTGACGTAATTATATTGCAAATTGACAGGTATGTTTATGAGCAGATGTATTAAACATGTATTTGGCCAGAGAGATAAATAATTTTAGAATAAATTATAAACTAATTAATTATTATAAATGAACTTAATTATTGCATTAGATAGACATTAAAAAGGAATTTCCCCTCATCCCCTTCTGTTAAAACATATTATAATAAATACTACCTAGTATTTATTATACAGACCAGATGTATAGTATATAGACTAGACGTTATAATTTGCAAATACATTACAAATAAATTTAGTTTAGTTGTTGTAAGGAATATAGAGCTCTAATTTTACTGCGTTTCCTATACATTATCTAATTTTCAAATATGTTATCATAAGCAAGCGATTTCCGGTATCATGAAATTATTTGCTGTTATACCAGGAAAGTTTTGGATATGATCAGTTGTATCAATTGGATGATCAGTTAATCATTCGCATTGTTGAGGCCACATAAATTTATTTCAAAAATAACGGTTATATTAGTTTCTAGTGTAATCGCATAAAATTTTCATCGTATGAAATTACCCCCAGAATCGCACAAATCGAATAAACCTAAAAGAAATGGCTAGCTTGAATAAAAGAGAGTCACTTGTTTTAATTGTTCATCTTTTAAAGAGGCTTCTCAATACCTTATTATCGCTAATCTATGTAACCTTAATTACCTTGTTATGTTTATTACCTTGTTATGTACGTGACCTTATTAACACTAATCTACGTAATTAAATAGATCTTCATTTGACTTGATTTTTGCTGAGTTAGAAACTCATTCCTTCAGCATTAAGAAATTTAAAGACTTTAGAATAGTGCATATGTATTCTGGTTGCTAGTTTAAAAGCTTCATTCCTCCAGCTAAAAGAAATTATTTGCTGCCATTGTTTCAGTTACATAATATTAAACTTTTTATTACTAGCAAACTTGTTAGTTATTTTTATTTATCTGAATAGTTATATTTTATGATAGAGAGAATTCTGTTAATAAGTCGAATGAGAATTTAACCAGAGTAAAATATTGTCAGAGTGATATAATTAAATGGTGGCTTTCATACTGTAAATTCATACAGTGCTTGGCTTTCATACAGTACTTGGAACTGTATATTTCATTACAAAATTAACATCGTGGCTGCATAGTGACTATAGTTCAGTGTTCTAGATTCGCTATGTACATTCATATCTGGAGAATTCTCCATTATTTTCGTTATTTTGAGGTGCTTTTAAAAAACGTTATTTCAACAATACCTATTATATTACCATTGTGTGGTTTTGCCTCTTTCGTTCATAAATTAGTACGTACAGCCATTTCTTCAGCCCCAAGATAAATTTAATAAAATTAGAAAAAATAATACAGCAGTTAGAAATTGTTACCAAATTACGCCAATTAAACTTTATTTCCTTACATCAGAAATACACATATTTTACAACATATTTCCTATAAGCCACATTTAAACGGAACAGAGGCTGATTGTTATATCGAGTAGTATTCGGAGTCTTGCGATAGCCATTAAAATTTAAATCAGAACTCTGTTAAAAGGACTTCCGAAACCTAATGGTCCAAGGTATCCAGATGAAATATCTCTGTATCCAGAAGAAATATCTCTGTATCCAGAAGAAACATCCCTAAACCCAGAAGAAATTCCAGATAAACCTAAAGTTCGGACAGGATATCCATAGAATCCAAGAGAACGTATTGGGTGCACAGGTAGTGACAAGTCGCTTCCAAATAACAAATCTCCAGCAAGTGCAGTACCAAGTACCATGAAAAGGATCTGAAAATATAAATAAATCAAAAGTTGATTATGATAGTTTTGACGTTCTGTATTATTTATATTTATGCTGTTTTATGAATATAAAACCTTCAAATGTTCACTGGTTGTTTGCAACATATTTTTTTTTCCGTATGTTCTACTGTTGCTCATGAAGATGTTATGTAGAATATTAGCATGTAATCTACTACTTCAAATTGTAGGAGCGTAAGGTATATCTAAAAGTTTATGATAACAGAAAGGAATAAAAAGAAAAGTCCCCGGAAAATAATTTTGTACCGCCTATAGTTTTTGACATTGTTTTTATAAATTTCATACATCCTCACTAGATTGAATATTGCTACACAATTTTCTTCAAGACGTACATACATCTTTTCTTTTTGATTAACTACAAATCTAGACAGTGAAAACTATTACGAAAATGATTTCAAATGCTAAAAGAGCTACACAAAAGGTATTACGATTTTATTAGCAAAAGAGAAATATAATAATAATGCCTTTTATGATTTTAAAACCAAGTCAGACTTTAAATTATAACTTCAGACTTTTAATTATAACATCAAACTTTTAATTATAACATAAAACTTTAAATTATACATTTAGAATTTTATTTTCGTATTTCCATTTATTACACATGACAGAAAAATTTAGATTCACTAAGTATCCACAATCACTTCATAAACTAATTTAGAACGGCATAAAGGTGAGCTGATAAAATCGATTTATTTCACTGCAAGTCATTTTTGAGACAACAGAAAATATGATGCTTATCATGACAGTATCTGCTCCTCAGTGAAACAGATGAATACCGAAGCATTTCAAAAAAAAAAATTATAAGCTTATAAGATATTTCTCCCGCCTTCTTAGAGGCCTTCATTGTGTAGTGGTCTGCATGCTGCGCCCTTATTCCAGAGGTCCATGGTTCAAATCCCGGTGAAGGCGTTTCTCATTTTTTCACTTCTCCTGCTTCCCAAAATAATAATGTCTCTACAGTGGCGCCCGAACTAAAAATATGATGATTCTCCACACGCTGGATTTGGCGATTGCCCCAGTCGACCTTAAAAAAAGGGAGTATATAAGATATTTCTCCCACCTTCTTAGCGCGCCTTCTGGGTGCCTTCAATCTTATAATATTCAATTGAATGTATACACTTTTTTCGATTATTTTTAAAAACTTCTCTGAACTTTACCTGAAATTTAAAAACAACAAAGTTGAAGAACACCTTTTCTAAAATTTTGAAACAATGAAAATCAAGCCACAGACTTCAGTTTTCAGATAAATTGTCGAATATTATATATCTCGTTTTCTCTTCACAGTCCTCAGCAATTTTCTTTGTTGACTCTGTATTCTGAGGTGTTACTTGCATTATCTGGTTACAAAAGTATGACGAGATTCACGTTAAAATACTGCATAACTTGTTTTCATGAATTCAGAATGTTTTTCCCAAATTCATTTATCTAAAAATGTTTTGTGTTCACAGATATCATAAGGACGCTTTTCTTCGAATAAACTTAATTTTGGAATTCAGATTACATGTCAGTTCTAGAAGCACTAGAACCTTCATGATAATTCTCAAAACACTATTGAAGACGTGAATTTGCTTTTCGTATTATCAAGCTTAATGAAACAATATTTTATGTATCCAATTAACATTCGACTCTGAATGCTTCTACCCGTTTACAGGCATCATTGAAAAATGTGTCTACTATTCTTAAAATAATTCTTTATGTCGAATTATAGAAATTTTACTTTAATCATGAATAGAACCCATAACCACCTGTACTGAGAACTGCATCGTGAACTAAGTTACTGAAACTTAAATTTTGTTTGCTTAAATTCTCCTTTCTATTGGAAAACATAGGCCATTAAATTTTCCGATATTATAATTCTAATAATTTCCTTTCTTTATTCAGTTGTTAATTTAATCCTGTAAAAGCCTTTACTCGTAAAATTCGCATTAAAATATTCGCTCATATATTCAAACCAAATATTAATTTAACTTTTACTCTAAAATAAAAATTTTCTGGCAACACTAAACATTCTTTGAAATACATAATTATTATTTAAATTTATCAGTTCGTATGAAGTTCAGAAGAACAGAATCAAATGAGAACTTCTAGTAAATTTGTTTTCAATTCTAAAAGTCTACATTAGATTCTTAAAAGATGCAGAAAAAAATGCAGTATTTTGTTGAGAGAATAAAAGGAACAATTTTAAAAGTTACAAATGGGCTGTTTGCATTTAACTGAAGTAAAATTAACAGAAATAAAACGCATCAATACTTACAGCAATTTTCATCATTTTGAATTAAAACGTACTATCGGAAGTCCAAACGAAATGTTTTCCTGCTTTATGGGATGAAATTGAATTCAGACTGCAAAAAGGTTTCTTTTTATAGCGAAGGATATCAAAAGAAAATAACTGAAGCAAAACTCCTGTCACTTATCATAATAATTTTATTTAAATCTAGAGCATAAATAATTAATAAACTGCGCATATTTATTTTGAAAATATATAAAATATTTAAAACTATCTCAGTAATTGTTGATAAAACAATTCACATATTTATTTTGGAAAATGCACGAAATATTTCAAACTATCTCAGTAGTTTTAGATATATGTATCTCTTTATCTCAGTTTCTAAGACAGAAAATTAGCCATGCGTACACCATTGCAACATAAAAGCAGATTTCAGATAGTGCAATGCTGATAAGGACCACTTGTTTCTGAGACTCCTTCCCCTTTATTTTCTTCTTTCCAGATATTTCTTTCTCCTGATGAGGAGGGACCTTTAGCTGCCCTCGAAATTGATTGAGTGTTTGAATATACTTACGCTAAATACAAGGTTGTTTTTACGATTTTGATTGAGATTGCAGATGGTTGAATAAATTAATGAAACTATAAATTCTTGACACATGAATAGTTATCGGATGCAGTAAATGTATGATGATTGGTTATAGAAAGACTATTACGAAAATTAGAACTTGAAACTTTTTCAGAGTTTGAAACTGAGTTCATTGTTCAAGGAATTGTTAATAAATTGTAAAATTTAAATTATTCTTCTTTTAGAAAATTTAATCTTCAAATTAAGTCCTTTTAATCTAAATAACTAGGAAAGAAAACGAAATAAAATTTTAAATCTTTGTGTTAAATAACCTTAAAGTATATAAGAAATGCTGAAAATGCATTAATTCTTTCGATTTATATTACAGTAGCATTCAGTTATCAGAATTCTCACAGTTTATAACGAAAGAAATTAAATAACTTGATTATTCGTTATTACATCAATCTTTTATGCAAAAATGATATCGTTTCATGCGAAATTATGCAGATATAAATTTATTGGCCTTCTATGATTAAATAAAAATTTATATATGAGTCTCAGAAGTCTAGAGTTATGGGGACGATCATTTTATTTTCTTTAACTATCCGTTAGTAAAGACTAATTTTAACGAATGTGATCAAAAATATTTTGATTAAGTGCATCTTTTTCCACATATGAAATCCCGCAGATGGGTTTGGGTGGATGAAATTTTCGTTCTTTTTCATACTATCCAATCGGGGGTAGGAATTAATTCTCCTCCTGTGCGATTTATTTTGTTTTAATGTAGCTTTGTCAGCACTTTAAGTAGAACTTCATTCTAATTACTTTCTCTTCTACATACTGAGAATCTTGTTGGTTTTCAACGTGGCACTGATAAGAGGAGACTTGAACCACCGTGAATATCTGGGCTTTGAAATAAATTATTATGTTTTTATAAACATGTTATCCTTGCTTATATTTTACATATTTTGTGATATCCGCCTGGAAAGACTGATTTTTGTGATACTGTCATCTCAAGATTACGTAAGCATGAGACAGATGTTCTTCCAAGTCTGATGTTTTAATTTCACATATAGAGAATATCTTACATATGTGTTCAATGTTTCATACGTTATTGCAAAATAACAGTCATCATTTTCTTTCATTAAATGAATGTGCTGGAGTGTTTGGAATGAATGAGTAAGCTTAGATTACTCCTTAATATTCAACAAGGTAAGCGCTGTTATTCTTTATTGTAAAGAAATGAATTTTGGATCCTTTTAACTTCCCTTCTTTAATGTTCTTAAAATTGGAAGATATCAAATTAATTTGAAGGACTTGTTAGAACTTATTTCAAAATGGCTAAGCTTTCAAAAAGAACTACTCTTAAATCTCTTTCAACAAGATTAATTTCTAAAATCGAAATTAAAATCTTAGAAAATGAAACAGACGAAAAGATAGAAGAGCAGTTCGAACAGATAAATGTAAAATTTAAATAGTTGAAAGAAATCGGTTCTGGTATTCAAAGTCAAATTACTGATGTTAAAGAGATCGAAACCGTCGAAGAGATCGAAATTATTAAATGTGATGAGTATTATGAAAAACTGATTAAGTGCACATATAAACTGAAAACTGGCTATTGGTAAATGCAAACCAAATACACAAGGAACAGGGCAACAACCTATGAGTTTGTTAAAATTAGAAAAAATTACATTCGTTGGAAATAAAAGGACGGCGATCTTGCTGATTGGCAAAGATTATGGGACCAGTTTGAATACGCCGAAATGAAAATTTATATTATAACATAGATGGTTTTAATTACTTACGCTCATAATTATCTGGAGTAGCCACGAGTGTAATTTAAGGAATTATGCTGATAAAAGCAAAAATTACGAAGTAGCAATTGAAACTTAAAAGGTTTGGAAAAAGATCTTTATTCTCATTAAATAAGCTGTTGAATGTAACACACGTTAGAAACTCAACATACACCTTTCCGCTTCGAGATTTATTAGATACTTGTGAAAGGGAATTTCCCAGTTTATAAACATTAGGGATATGGCGAGTAATTCAGACAATATGAAATTGAAGTTCCAAATCCTTCATTTAAATAGACTGTAAAATTCGCGTGATACAGAACAAAAGTTCATTTATTTAAGTCAATCAAGTAGTTGTTATTTAACTCGATAAAACGTTTTATCAAATCTAATACCCCATTCAATATAGGTCTAAGAACCCTGTTACATCGAGCCAAAATTCCGTCAAGACTAAAATGTTAACGAAAAGTTAAAACCTCTAATTCAACAGAATCGGGCGAAGAAGAGTGCCAACAATGCAGAAACTTAGGGATCTCTGTTGTGCCCCATACTATTTAAATTCATACCGCAAAATATTGTTCTAGAGATCATTAGAAAATGCTAATCAGACGAAGATTGAATAATCTCGAAAATAATTTAACTTCTTAAAACAAAAGTTGAAAATTGAGAAAAACAGGTTTACAAACAACAAATATGAAACCAAATTTCAAACACATCAAGAAAAGTAGCGATCTGAGTGAAAAGCTTTCAAATCGAAACACTTTCATGAAAAGGCCGTATATATCTACATACCTCCTGCTACGGCATTTAATACTTTAACACTCGGATGATTCAGTCTGCATGCATTTTGTGTTCTGCACCACACGGTTTTTTTAAATTTAAAATGTCACCTAAAAATAAACTAAAACTTTTAAAGGGTACTTATATATTGTCTCATCAACCGTGAAAGTTAAGCCATAAAAGTTGGTGGAGATCCCACTGAAGTTGTGGGAATTCTGAAGGAACTGACACCTCTTTAGTAAACAGCTAGTATATTTTTGCGCTTCATAAAAATGCTTTTGTTGAATTCTTCTGTTTTGTTATGTCCCGCAGTTTTAACGAAAGCTCTGTTTAGAGAAAAAACTTCCCGTAAGTAGTTACTCTTTTATCGGTCATATTTAGCTGACCATATCGTGTCCATTAATACACATATTTTTTGTAATGAGACCCCAGAACTTTAAAAATAATCCACTGCTTGCTCTGATATAGAAGGTAGATTTCAAATTTCAGTCATTTTCTTCAAAAATGTATGAAAACATAAAGGAATAACAGTTAATTTGTAATTAGTCAAATAATTCTAATTCTGAAATTGTAAGTTCAGTTTCATAGTGTAAGGCAGGCATGACATGTTCAAAAAAAGTTCATTTACAAACGTGTACAATTGCTGCAAATTCAGAATTTAAATCTAAAGTAACAAGGCTTTTATTAGTTAACAGTAACTAATGTAGATTGTTTAGATTAACGCCAGGCACGTGCTGGCTATTTGCCTGAGAGGTTGGATGTATATGCAGAAAACATTTGAAGGGAAACTGACCCGCATCCACCTTATACATGAACTGGGCTTTAGGAAAGCTAATAGTTTACTCACTGCATAAAAGCAAAACTTAATAGGAAGAAATGGCATTACATTAATGAAAGAATCTCCTTCTCGAAGATATTGCAAACTAGCTTTGTTTTGAAGTAATTATGTTAAGAAGACGTTTGTGATTCGAAGCTATATTAGCGAAATTAATCACTAAAATACTAAAATTACCCGATTTTACCCAAAAATATGTGCTAAAATCGATAAGAAAGTTTCTTTCTGTTGTTGCTGTTGTTGTTTATGCTCACCTGTCTGATGTAGTAGCTCAAGCCCACGAAATTCCTCGGGGCAAAGAGCGCAAAATTATACCTGCCGTTGGCAACAGCCTTGAGCACCTAACAGGTTGCACAGTGCGATTTGACTCAGTTCCTTCCCCAATTTTGATGGAGAGCATCCCAGGGAGGACGGGTCCGAGGTCTCCCACCCCTCTCCCCTTCCACCAAACCACACGAGAGGACTTTCGACTCGCCGCATATTTGGAGTGTCACCATGCCGCACCGACACTATACATTTATAAACATCCATGCCTTCTCCGGGATTCGAACCCGGGCCCTTCGGCTCGGCAGTTAGTGACGCTAACCGCTATATCGGTTGGGCGGCTCCTCCTTGCTTCTATAAATTAATATCTCCTTAATCATTTAGAGAAACCTTGATTTTTTTTTAATCCAGGACACAGTCCATGACATAATTTCGAATCCACAAATGTCTAGCCTAATTCTGGTCATCTGATAGCCTTACATAAAAGGAAAAATCTCAAAACCTCTCATGCAGCCGGCTTGCTCATTGGAATTTAATCCCATATCGAATGAATAGCATTCAGCGGTATTATCACTCGACCGTTTGAAGCGAAGATCGCTAGAAGCAAATAAATAAATACTGAAAACTGGTTTTAAAGATTATGTCAAACAACTGCACTTTCAATGGTTTCAAGTTCAACATCTTCTTCGGCTGATATCAAGAAGCTGGAATTGCTGTTAATTTTTCCTGTCAGTTAAACTCAAAATGGGATGCTATTTCCTTTTGTTTTAATTCTTCCGTTACAATAGTATTTCGGTTTTATTATCTTCTCTTATCTTGTCATTTTGCTCTCTGTTTTCTTCATGCTTCATTTACGTCCTCATTTCTCACATGATTTGACTTTACGTTCTTTCTTTATCTTCAGTCAGGATATTCTCTATCGGTTGTAATACGTAGTTAAATGGTATTTTCTTTTTTCTTCAGATTTCACTTATATGGGAAACATACAATAGATTTTTCTAACTATAAGAAAATAATATGGGAAACATACAATAGTATTTCCTCGCTTTACGAAAGTAGAACGTTCCTCTGAAACTATTCGTAGGTTACAATGGCGAAAAGAGAAGACATAATTATAGTTCATTTATACATAAAATTTTTATGCTTGTCAAACTGATAAAAACAACCATAAAAATGTATCAAGTGAGACATTAAATCTAAAACTATATTAAAAGCAAGAATCAAATGATATATATCGAACCGAATTGAACAGAAATACTATGCGTAATGTAGTTTTACTTTTAAAAATTAAGAAGAAATAGAACACTGAATAACTTAATTATAATAGTAGCAACGAAGTTGCTATAAGATAACTTCTTGTAGGTTAGGTAATGTAGTATGTGTGAGTCAAGGGTGTGGGTAGGAGATACAGGATAATCAGTTTTATCATCAGATCACTACGTCTGCAGTTTCTCTACTTGTTTAACCCAACGCCAAAAGTGTTACCATCTGCTCTGACTGGTACGGAAAACTTGACAGACGATGCTATGCTGCTTTAAATTGACGTATTTTTTCTGTCGTTCAAACTCTTCGCAGGTAATCTAAACATCCTCTTATTTTTCTTGAACCTTATTCGTTTCAGAAGTAATGTTATGTTTTTCTTCAAACATTACATAAAATAAATATTTAACAAACAATACTTTTACTTTTCATTGTTTCTCATAAAAACGGAAATTATATTCGCATTTCTTTTATTCGTCGCAAAAGCTGCTAATCTAAGTATATATGAGTGAAGGATAATTGTGTGTCAACAAATAAACTTCAGTTTTTATTTTCTTTATTTGCCTTAGGAATTTAGATTTTGGAATCTACTAAAAAAACTGCAATTATTTAAACCCGAGAGCATCGTAGAAAGAAACATTTGTAGATTTTACTATGATTAAAATAGTATTATGAATAAGCATTTCTTCTGCATAGACTTTTTGGCAAAAACTACACCTATTTTAATTTCTTTCTAATTAAATTTTACTTCTGTAGCTTGCATATTAATGAATATTGCATGTTCATGCGATGCGTGCGTTGTTATACAACAATTTCAAATTAACTAGAAGTGGACTGTACTAAATATTTTATTCAACAACTTTAATCAAATGCGTGCCATCTTTCAAGCGATGACTTACTACTAACAACAACAGCAATAAAAAATAAAACTGAAAACTGAGTAAGCGTTTACAGGGTTGCTGTAATGAACATCTGCGCCATGCAAGGCGCCAAGAAGAGAAAAAATGACGTAATCTTACAGTTAAATGGTCTTAATGACTTAACATACCCCCCGGCATTGAAGGGTTACTTCAATAATTTCGTACGATAATACTCATAATAACCTACAAAATTGTACAATTACTACCTTATACAATAATGCAATACGAATAACATCTCTTAATTCAATATAATAATATTCAATTTTCAATACAAAATTTTGTGCACAATACAATATACAATACAAGTTTTATAATAATAAGCTAACACTTAACTAACTTAGGAAGCTTCTTCTTGGGGTAAAATTGCAATTTTTGTAATTCCACGCTTAATGATGCCCTTTGCTGTCTGTATTTCTACTACTCTAACCTTACCGTCAACTCCAGGAAAAATTCTTGTAATGCGCCCTAACACCCATCTACAGACAGGAAGCTCATCCTCCTTAACTAGTACTAGCATACCTATTTTAATATTCGTTTGTTCTACCTTCCATTTTGAACGCTGTTGTAGTGTGTTTAAATAGTCCCTATACCAACGATTCCATATCAACTGGACAAATCTGGTAGTTCGTTTCCATCTTGAGAGTCTGTTTTCAGGTATATCAATTAATTCGGGTTCTACTATAGCATTCAAGGGTCTTCCAATGAGAAAATGACCTGGTGTTAATGCCTCTAAATCATTTACATCGGAAGATAAGGGAGTAACAGGGCGAGAATTTAAAACAGACTCTATCTGAGTTACTACAGTTAATAACTCCTCGAAAGTCAACCTTGCATTACCTACAATCCGCTTTAAGTGATATTTCACGGATTTTATTCCAGATTCCCATAGTCCACCAAAATTAGGTGTCCGTGGGGGAATAAACTTCCATACTATTCCTTCTTCACCTAAATAATCTGCTAATTTTTTGTCAGGATTTCTAATTAAATTGTTAATTCTTTGCAATTCGGCATTTACGCCAACGAAGTTTTTTGCGTTGTCTGAGAAAATGATTGAGCATTTTCCGCGCCTAGTAATAAATCTCTTTAAGGTGGCAATAAATGCGTCAGTGGTGAGATCACTCACTAGTTCGAGATGCACTGCCTTTGTTATAAGGCAAATGAAAAGAGTTAAATATACCTTATGAAGAGTTCCTTTCCTCTGTCCCTTGTACCTAATAAGAAATGGACCGCAAAAATCGGTGCCGACATGATTAAAGGGTGAGCTTGGATTTACGCGCTCTGCAGGTAATGACCCCATAATTTGTTCGATAATGACTGGTTTATTTTTACTACAAATTATACATTCATGGGTAATCTTTCTAGTTAAATTCCTACCTTGTAATGGCCAAAATTTCTGTCTCATAAAACACAATAATGCTTGCGAACCTACGTGTAAATATTTCCGATGATAATGCTCAGCAATCAGCTTAGTTAGTTTGCATTTAACAGGCAAAATTATTTGATGTTTTTGTGAAAACATTACATTGGCCCCTTGTAATCGGCCTCCTACTCTCATTACATTATTTGCATCCAAAAAAGGCTTCAAAGAAAGTAAATTACTTTTATTATTAATGGGTTTACTTTGTGCGAGGGAGTTGTATTCTGAATAAAAACTACATTTTTGAACCTCTCTTACTAAAAAGGATTCTGCCTCATTTAACTCCTTTGAACTTACTCCTCCTGTTCTTCTCTGTGCTCCTTTCTGTTTTGCACACCTAGAGTTCCAAATGAACCTGAAAATATAACTAACAATACGTAATAATTTTAAATAATTGTTAGTGATATCTAGGACATTATCAATAAATTTTGAAGGCAAAGTGCATAAACAAGCAATGTCAGTTCTTTTTCTCAGTTCATTAGAAAATGTCTCTGTTTTTTCTAATTGTTCAAAGTCAATGTTCTTGTTAGGTATGACACCCTCACTCAAGAATGGAGGACCTTTCCACCACAGATCAGCATCATGCAGCTTGTCAAAATTCAGTCCTCGGGAAATAAGGTCTGCTGGGTTCTCCTCTGAACGCACATAATTCCACTGGCATGTCTGTGTTAGCTCTTGGATCTGCAACACTCGATTAGCAACAAAAGTTTTTAGTACATGCGGAGGATTCTGAAGCCATGCTAACACTATGGTTGAGTCACACCACAGACATATTTTGCTGATGTCCAATTTTAATAAAGGCACCACCTTTGCAACAAACTGTGCTAGCAGTACAGCTGCGCAGAGTTCCAGTCGAGGTACTGTCAGCGGTTTTAGTGGAGCTACTCTGGACTTGCTGCAAAGCAAATGTGAAGATAAATTATTGTCACTTCTACAGCGTAAATAGATGGCTACTCCGTATGCGTGTTCTGATGCATCTGAAAATCCATGAATTTGTATATCAGAAAAACTATCCTGTAAAACATATCTACTGACTTTCAAATTGTTGATAGATTGCATTGAATCAATAAAAAGTTGCCAATCCTTAATTATCCTTTCGGGTAGCGGATCGTTCCAATCAAGCTTCAATAACCAAAGTCTTTGGATGAAGATTTTTGCTTTTGTTATCCCTGGACCAAGCAGTCCTAATGGATCATAAATGCGAGCAATATCAGACAACACTGTTCTCTTTGTGTAAGTATTTGGTTTCTTGATGGTTGATTTGTACGAAAAACAATCTATCTTTGGATTCCATAATAATCCTAAAGTTTTGATGCTCTGATCGTCATCGAAATTACTGAAAGAATATTCCTCTTGTCCATCCGGAAACTGCAAAAGATCAGGATGATTAGCACACCATCTGTGCAGACGCATTCCTCCACGTGATAATAGGTTAATCAATTGCGACTGTAATTCTTTACCCTCTATTAGAGTATGGGCTCCTGTGAGTACGTCATCGACATAAATCCCTTTGTACTATTGGCGCTGCTAACGAAAAATTATTTTTCTCGTCTTCTGCTAATTGATTAAGTGTGCGTGTTGCTAGATATGGTGCGTTGGAAGTACCGTAAGTTATAGTCTTCAGTCTATAGACCTTAACTGGTTCTTCTTCACTACTCTTCCATAAGATGCGTAATAAATCTCTTTGATGTTCTTTAATCAAAATCTGACGATACATTTTTACAATGTCTGCTGTGAAGGCAATTTTATGCGTTCGAAATCTGCAAATAATATCAAATAGTTCGTCTTGAACTAACCCTCCATTCAGCAGAATATCGTTTAACGAAATTCCAGTAGTCGTAGGAGCAGTGGCATCGAACACTACCCTAAGTTCAGTGCTAGGTTTCTCGGACCTGAAAACCCCATGGTGAGGAAGAAAATATGAGAAACTAAAGCTATCCCCTTCATCAATTTCTTCGGAATGGCCTAATTCATTATATTCCTTAATGAAATCTTCGTATAAGTGTTTCATTGCGGGATTGCGAGTGAAGCGTTTAAGTAGATAATTCAGTCTTTTGCTAGCGTTTTCTCTCGATTCCCCTAAAAGGCTAAGTCCTTCCTCCTTAATTGGCATTTCCACTACATATCTGCCATCATCTTGCCTCGTGTGTGTACGAAGAAAGTGCTGTTCACAAAATTCCTCTTCCTGACTTTTCACTTTTTTTGCTTCATTAATACCTTCAATCTCCCAAAACCTTCTCATGTTGTCAGATAAATTATCCCCATTTTCCACAAACCCACAAAAATTATCAACACTGCCTTGCTGCGGCATGCGTACTGACCCGCTAACGATGTATCCAAAAACTGACTGATGAAGAATCAGGTCTTGCATATTTATTCTATTTGTTCCCAGTAAATCAAAAAATATTTCGTTAGATAATAAAACATGTATTTGACCAGGTTTATAAAACTCTGGATCAGCTAAACCAATGAGTTGCAACTGCTTAACATCAGGAATGTTTATATATCTAGCAGGCGTTACGCGAGTTATTTTTGGAACAACAAAAAATTGTAAGGTACGAATAAAATCTCTAGTAGCGTTAGCGATGGTTGCTATAGCTTTTTCCTTAACACCCATAACTGTACCATTGATACCTGAAATAGAAGCGTTTATTTTTCTTTTCTTCAAATTCAATAACTCAGCACCTTGTTTAGTAATGAAATTATTTTGAGAACCGGAATCCAGCAAGGCTCTCAGCGAGATAAATTTTCCATCATTACCCTTAACGAAAATAATTGCAGTTGAAAGTAGAACTTGTTTATTAAAAGAACTGGAAATATTCAGCGCAGTACCGTTAATGGACTTTGCTTGGTTGGTTTCATTAGTGTCACTAACCTTTTGGCTGCTTGCCATTGGAGTAAATGTATCAGCATTTGGAGAAAGATTACTGCTTAATTTATTAGTCTTGTTTGTGATTTGATTCGATGTGCCATTTGCTTTATCGAAATTTTCTTCATTTCGATCAAAATGTAAGAGCGAATTGTGAAATTTCTGACATTTTCTGCATGTATTAGAACTTTTACAATCCTTGATTGTGTGGACCGAAGATAAACAATTGAAACATAGTTTTTTTGTCTTTACAAATTCCAATCGTTTCTTGACTGTTAGATTTAAGAATTGCGCACATTTCAACAATAAATGATCAGCTTTACAATAAGGACAACTTTTTGAATTTTCCGAAAGTGATGTAAGAGCTTTGGTATTAAATGAACGTTTCGATTCCCCATGCGGAGGTTTGTAATGTGATAGGGTGCGAGCGTGTTCCTTCAAAAAACATGTCAGTTGTTTAACCGTTCCTATCTCGTCTTTTTTAAGTGACCTTTCCCACCAACACCGAGTATTTCTATCCAACTTTTCAACTAATAAATAAACAATTAACGTGTCTGAAAATTCCTCCACCTTTTGCTCCAATGCTTCCAAGGATCGTAAACATTCATGCACCTTATCGATAAATTTTAAAAGCGACGAAGTAGAATCACTCGTTTGAGGTATAGAAATTAATTTCTTTATGATAGAATTGATCAAATCTTTTTTGTTGCAATAGCGATCAACCAACAGATTCCATGCTATGTCATAATTCGAATCTGAAATTGAAATGGACTGAATAATATTTAAAGCGTCTGCCTTACACGAACTCTTTAAATATTGCAATTTTTGCGCATTACTTAATTTGCTATTTTTATGCACAGCTGCGGAAAATAAATCCTCAAATTCAATCCATTCTTCGATTTTCCCACTAAATATTGGAAGAGACAATTTAGGCAATTTTATATCTGAAACAATTATGTCTTTACTCCAACTGTTTTCATTTGAGCAGCTATTTCTTTGAGAACGGATCTCAGAAATTTTTCTTTTAATTTTCAAATGAATTTCATCGAGATTATCTACTACATTTTCCTTTTCCTTAATGAATTCGTCAGTGTCCTTTTCTTCACAATGTGCAAATAAAGAATCGAAAATATTACTTAATTCCTTTTTAAATTCTGATATTTTTGATTCGTATAACTCCAATAAGGAAATATCTGCTTCATCCACTGTAGAATTTACCTTATTTTCAAACTTTCTGATACTGCATTTTAAACTTTTTTGTTAGCTTTAATCGCTTTCAATTCACTCATCATGAACAAATAAATAATTTATCACTTACCGTGATTGCAGATTTCTCGACAGCAACACCGGAAATGAACGATGACACAGTATTCAATCTTAATTGCGTAATCCACACGAAAACGAAAGCATTCCAAACACTCTATATGAAGTTATGCGTAATACAACCAAACGAAAGTATTCCAAATGTTCTAAAAGGTTAATTTTAGCAACAATGCCTTTTACTTGTGGCTCGACGGGCCATAAAGTGTTCATGCGATGCGTGCGTTGTTATACAACAATTTCAAATTAACTAGAAGTGGACTGTACTAAATATTTTATTCAACAACTTTAATCAAATGCGTGCCATCTTTCAAGCGATGACTTACTACTAACAACAACAGCAATAAAAAATAAAACTGAGTAAGCGTTTACAGGGTTGCTGTAATGAACATCTGCGCTATGCAAGGCGCCAAGAAGAGAAAAAATGACGTAATCTTACAGTTAAATGGTGTTAATGACTTAACATTGCAATTACACATAATTTAGAAAGCATTATCTTCTTAATAAAATTGAAGTTTTAAAAGCCTTTTCTGTGTCTAAGATCTATTTTCTTTGAAATATTTTAATAGCAGATCGTTAGTATGTAGCAATAGATTTATGATGATAGATTTTAATTAAAGTAAAGAATTTTGAATATCAAATATTGCGAAGAAATTTTTTAGTAAATTTTATTTTCATATTCTTTGTCATTTTATATGCAAGGTCTATTTTTTCAAAGCTTTTGTGGCTAATTCCAAAATTTTGTGCCCAAATTTGAAATTGATTTCGCATAGAAGAATTTAATTTTAGACTATAAGTAATATAGACTTATTTTTCGTAAAATATATCTAAATATAAAGTATTTAAACATTCATGAATCAGAGTTAAAGAAATAAATATAAGTCTAACAAGTTTTATATCGGAAGATTTCCATCAATTCCAGGAGGCCTTGTAAGTAATCCAAGTAATAAGTAGTAATAATGATTACTAACATATCTCAACTCTCAAAAATATTGTTTCTTTATAGATTGAAGTTAAAACAGTTTTTTTAAATTAATTAATGCAACTGCTATCTGAATTCCAAGGTTGAAAATGTTAACACAAGCAGGATTAGATTAAAAATACAACCAGTTCTGCCGGATTATTTTAAGCAAATCATTATAAAGGCTGAAAGTTTTTTTCAATTTTTTTTTTATGTAACTTGTAAGTAAAACAACAACCGTCTGCATAAATATGAGAAATTCTTCAAGTCACCGAGATGGTACTGATCTCTTTCGTTATTCCTGTTTCGTTTCTTTATTCATATGCCAGTTTCCATCACGCATGCGTAATACATAATACAAGACACAGATACAGATAAATGTGAGTGGAATACAGAAACTACACTATAGAATAATATATATAAGCAAACACTTCGAAGGAAACATTTTCCTCTGCAACATAAAAAATATTACAATCCAGTGAAATAAATACTTTCTATTTTTAGGCCCGCTAGCGACTAAGTAATAAAATGGCTTTAAATTAATAATTCAATCCAAGTTCAAATCTCGGTGAACAAGTTGTTTGGATGGGAGCTTTCGTGGTCTTTCTCAAGTTTAGAACCATTACGAGCTAATTTTCTTTAAAACTTATTCTATGAAGGCATCCCTTCCCTCGCTTCTATGAAGCATATTCCTCGCATACTTTGACGTAATCCAAAGAATCCAGTCTAGTCATTTTCTTTATTAAACCTTGAACAAATACAAGTGTGCAGATTCCGTTGCTTAATTAGCTGCATTTCAAGTAAAATCTGAGAATGTAAATGACTTATAAGGTATTTTCTCTCTTCTTTTCGCATGCCTTCGTGGTGTAGCTGGAAGCATGCTCAACACGTATTCAGGAGGTACGGAGTTCGAAGCCCGGCGAGGGCATTGCGGATTTCTTCAGTCTTCTGTCTTCCAAATTTTCTAATGACTCTACGGACATCCCAGCAAAAGTAATATGCTAGATTAATTAATTATTACATTTAAAATATTTCTTAGTTAAAAATGATATCAGCATCAGAAATATTAAAATTCAACAGCTGTCTGTTGTAAAATCTGTACAACTAATGACTTCCTTAAAGAAAAAATGTGTGGTAACAGATTCCTCAAGTTTATAATTCTAACTTCATTATCAGGTGTAGAGGTAGAAATGGAAGTGGTTCCAATCCATCTCCAATTAGCCTCCAAGTAACACCTCTATCCTCTAACCATCTTCAGCACAGCCACCAACGGCTGCTGAGAGCATTCGCATTGAACACTCAAGCACGCGCCTTGGTATATTGATTAGGTTAATTCGTTCTTACTTCTGCTGTAGTACATAAAACTTAGTACTAAAATAATATAGTATTCAGTTCAGTCCTAATCATAGTACTAAATACTGTCCTAATACAAATATGGTTTAATAAATAATGCCATCTTAATGCAATCAATAATATACAAAATACAATACAGTAATAAATACAATCCTAAATCAAATTTCATCTAAGAACAATTGTAACAGCTCAACTTTCAGTTACTAGGAATAACAGCAGTTTAATATTCTTCTATGTTACTTGGCACATGTGCCTTCATGTTCTAGTTTTTTTATGATATTGTTGATTTTGTTTATTAAGGCTGGAGGTTTAACGAAACAGAAGGGAGAACATACGATTTCTTCCAAAACATTTTAGAGAAATTACCAAGTTCTGATCCGTTTCTTACTGAATATGTAAGAGATCCTGCCTCATCCCCACACATTTCTTAAAGAAATATTTCTTTCACTAATATCTGCATACGTTGAAAACAGGAAGGCACAGACCACCACGTCTTTCAGTGTCCAATTACTAAGGAATTTCACCTGAAACATGCTCAAAATATTGACTGCGTATTTGTTACTGGAATAGTATTGAAATTAGTTTTATTATTCAACTCCTTTTTATTAGTCTAAGCAAATGAAAGAGGTTACAACATTGTATTGCAAATAGCAAACGTATTATTTTACTAATTTCATCATTTAATTCAGAAATTTCCTTAATCTTCAACGCAGCCTGTTCTTTAATAATCTTTTCTTATTATTTCAAAATATTTATGATAAACGAGCACTTTTTTAATGAGTAACTGGCACTTATATACCTGCAAGCCCCTTTTAGTGAGTGGCAAAAGAAAGAAACATTGCATTTCTATATAATCTATTAGTTGTCTCAATAAACATATGTATGTTTTAAATTGTGTTAAGTTCATGGTAAATTAAAGCTATGCTTCTTACACTTTCAAATATGATAATTAAAGACTTTTATCGAATTAACATGTTTATTTGTTTCTCTTCCTGAAAGAAAGCGAATTCAAACAATAAGTGAGTAGTCCATTGTTATTCTTAAACATCACTGAGAAACAGATTTAGTTTTTTTACACTGGTTTGAGATCAACAGGCATTTTAATAGGTAGTGATTATATTTCCTTGTCACAGTTTTTACAGAAATTAGCGGCTCAGCAAAAACGGAAAAGAATTTACTCCTTCCTTACCACATGAACATCTGGCTAGCATGGGAACGTCTGTAGTTCGAATTCCGGCGAGGGTATCGATGATTTTTCTTGTTTCCTTCTTCGAAATAAATTTAATGTGTGTGTGTGTGATTATGGCAAAGCCTCGAGGACTATCTGCCTAAGGAGAGGGATGCCTTCGTGGAGGACTTTCTAAGGGAAACTGGCTCGTATACACGTTACACATGGGGAAAACCACGAAAACGCCCATGCAGCCAGCCCGTTCGCGGGATTCGAACCTCGCACCGAACTACCAGTGTTCAGCGACTTTACCGCTCGGCCGCTGGTGGGCCCCTAAATTTAATGACATCAGTCTTGTTGTTAAAACCGTCCAAAATCTTAACATGGACATTCACTTCGCTTATGTTTGTGGATACTATGAAATGAGAGTTTTAAAACGAGACAGTTGATGTTTTAGCAAGTTATCTACGAAACTTCATACTGATTTAAACCTTATAATTTAATTTCTGATTGGAAACGCTCTCATCGAAATGATATTCTCTGTATTTGGGACACCTTGCCTCAAATCGATAAAAAGGTTTTTCATAGAATTAATGTTAATCATTTTTGAAAAGATTTTAAAGTAATTCAAATTTTGTTTAGATTTAGCGATTTTAAGAGTTGTCTAAAACAAAACTATTGGGACTTGATCTATCGGGACTTGACCAAATGCTTCGTCCAGCTGCAGTAGCAGTGATGAAAGTGTTAATAGTATTCTTTTTTGAGTATGTTCATTTCAGGCAGCATACGAAAATACTCCAGAACACTTTAAAGAACCTGTCTTCCTCTTCACTGTCAAATGTTTCTGATCTTTTACATCTCCTTCTTTTCGAAATTTCATTCCGAATTAAGATTTTCAAATTTTTAAATTATAATTTTACTTAATTATTATTTAATTCCTTCCCATTTCTTTTTTATTCTCTTTGAAATGTTATTGTACTTTGTATTTATTTCTAATGTAAATTAAAACATTGTAGGGTTTATATTTATTTTAACTAACATTTATTTTAAGCTATCTTTCCTGTCAAGCCTTTACTTTCCCCTAGAATTGCCAATGCCAGAGTATGTAAATTGTAGTAGAACGCGCAGTATATTCAAATTTTATCAGAAGTAAGTTGAGTTTAAATAGAAGGGAAACGAGATTGTATGTGTGCTTCTTGAATCGCGAGCGTGAAGGTTGCTAGGTAGAAATTTAAAAACCGCGTGTTTCGGCCTGTGTGCCTATTTCGGCAGTTCGTTGAATCTTCAACTGCTTAATCAGTAAGCTTGCTGAATCTCAGCTGTATCTCAGAACGCGGTTAAGTTAGTTACGATTTTAGAGCCTCGTAGGTAGTGATCTCGTTATTTATTCAAATCTGTCATTTATTTTTTGTTTCACATTCCTGTTTTGTTAAACCGCCGGGTCGGCGTAGTTTGTGAGCGTCAAGTGAACGCAGCTGTTATTTCTAAAGTGGAATAAAAAGGGATTTAAACCCTTCTTACGAGTTTGTGTAATTTACAGTTCATAGCAGTCACTACCACTGTTGCTGACAAGTTGGGGCCTCGCAACACTATAACATAATAAACGAATTAAAATCGTTGAAATATATTAGCAAAGTAATCAATCATATTAAATTCCAGTTGAATATGTAGAATTGTGCCCTGTAGTTTAAATCTGAATTTTTAACTTTTTAAATTTCTTTTGAATAAAATTAAAATTTTCTCACTCAGTTATCGAAGTCATTTATAATTAAATGACTTCGATAACTGAGTTGCGAAGTTAAATTGTCTTCTAAGAAATTATATCTGGAAAACACTTATATGTTTTATTGCCTAATTTTATACATTTTTCCTTTATATGTTATCTGAACGTAACATTGTGGAAATTGAAGGTATAGTTTTAAAATATCGTCATTATAAAAAATATTTCTTAAAGTTTAAAAACGACGACTTGTTTTAATAAACTACTGTAAACTGTGAATTAACTGACAGACATATGCAAAGAAGGGAAAGACAATAAATTGTTGCATGTTAAATTTTATTTCATTTTGTTAAAAGAATGCAAAAGTTACAATGATATTTCTGTAAGCCAGAAATAAAAGAAGCAACAGCCAGTTTTCTTACAGCCAGTTTTTGTCAAACTTTTATTAGTGAATTTGTCTTAAATAAGAATTCTGTTAAAAGGACTTGAGAATCCTAATGAGCCAAAGGATCCCGAAGAAATATCTCTGTATCCGGAAGAAATGTCCCTGAATCCGGAAGAAAGATCTCTGAATCCAGAAGAAAAGATGGGCTGTGCAAAATTTCGGACTGGGTATCCATAAAATCCAAGGGAACGTATTGGAAGCGACAAATCATTTCCAAACAACAAATCTCCAGCAAGTGCCATCCCAAACATCATCATCAGAATCTAAGGAAACAAATGTACAACATCTTTATTTTAGTAAGTTATATAAGTTATCTTAAACTGATTATGAACTTAGCAAATTTAATACTTTGTGTTTTACAGTAGTAGGGATTTTGAATTATCAACACGACTTAAACAAATTTCTCTTCAGATGCTCCAATATTTTTCATAAAACATTATGTGTAATTATACATAATCTGAAATGATATATACAGTAGTATAATCATGAACGGATCATTTACTCGAATATCAGAAAATAATGTTCTGTTTCAAAACTAATTTCTAAATTTTTCTATTGCTGTTTAACTTTGTTTATATAAATTACTTTTTTCTGAACGAGACAATATTCTTCCATCTTATTTCCTTTCGTTAAAAATGAAATTTATCGTAAGATTAAAAAAGTTCTATAAAGACTTTTATGTGTCTTTCAACTACTTTTATTTCGTTTTAAATTTCAATGCAACAGATTTAATGAGAATAATCATTTTCGTTCTAAAATTGTTCAGCACGAAATATCCTTCCAAATTATTCTACAAAAAAAAAGGTATTTTCTGAAAAAAAAAATATTTCTGCTGCTTTATTAAATTTCCAAAACTTGTTAATTTTCTTTCTTACTTTTTCTTCTTAAAAATACAATTTCCGTTACATTTTTCGATATTCTTTATATCACATATATAGATACATATAAATAATAATTTAGATGTTAAGGGAAAAGAGACCGGATGTGCATATATAAATATTTATATAGACATTTCTTCCTTGACAATAGCTATTCAAGAATCTCTTCATTTTAGGAACAGCATAGCTTCAAGTTCAAAGTTAAAAATAATGTTTGAGTATGAAAAAAATAAAAATGTTTCAAGGAAGATGCAATCATGGCGCATTTGAAGCAGCTAAAGCGTGGTTAGTGTAAATCATATCCATGGTTCATGGTTCATCATTATATAATGATGAACCATGATGTGCAAGAGCACCCATGGGTGTTCTTTTCTGTCTGAGTTGCATATCTTTATCTGGTGATAAAAAGAGAAAAAATGTGGCCTGCACGCTAATTAGGCGAAAGGCAAGTTTTAGAAAGAGAGATTTCAATTAGTAAAATTTTGTAAGCGCCTATAGGATTCTTAATCTCTTTCACTGGAGGATGCTATGAAACAAGCCAAACACTTATAGCCAGTTATTTATAACCAGATCTAAAACTAAGATTAAATTTTTATCTTCTTTATACATATTTTACTTCCATTAACATATTGAGCAGCAGTTACCTTTAAAAATTTTTCAGTTACTTAACTTTGCAACAAAAGGTGGGTCACGTTTTAAAACTAAGAAGAATTACCGATATTTTAGTAAAAAGTAAAACATTCCCCCCAATAAATGAAATGAGTTTTTCTCAAAATAGTTACATTACAGTAAATTTTAATGAGGACTTTTGTCATTTCGTACAAATTGAGATTAACAAAACCGAAAAGTTCGTAAATACAACTTCATGATTTTGAAAGAAACAAACTAATTACATTGCTTAGTTTTAATCGTAAAGACATAAAAAAATATTTATTTCATTAAAAAAGACTTATTTGTGCTAAAAATGTTTCCGAAGCTCTTTTAATCATATAAATATGTCATATAATACTCACTGTGATTTTGATCATGTTGGACGCCTCCTGTGGTAGCTAATGTACAAAAATATAAAGTTTTACTGCTTTTCAAATCGAAACTGAATTGTGGCAGACCAAGAGGTTCTTTTTATAGAGAACAATGTCGAAATAAATTAGCCGCTGGTATCTTATCTTACTCTTAAACTGGAACTGAAATATGGGTATTTCATAAGAATGCCATAAAAATGTGCATATTTGTTTCTATAATGCATAAATCATTTAGCACTACCTTTTTAACTTTAGATATTTATCTTCTGTTCTACTTCTATCAACAGAAATTATTCGTGTATACAACATTATAATAGAAATATACATAGATATAAATATTAAAGTATTTTAACAGTAGTTTTCTTAACGTAAGATTTATATCTTCCTCCGTTCCGTTTGAACGAAAAATATTAGTCATACATACAACAAAATAGTATGAAGAAAATTTTTAAACAGATCAATAATTATGACAGCTTATTGCTGTCATAATTATTGATCTCATAATTATTGCTTGTCATAATTATTGATTAAAATAGGCTTAATATTAATTATATTTTCCAGCCTATTCTCCTATGTAATTATTGATTAAAGAATAAAATCCATATGTCTGTTTTCTATTGTTATTATTTTTATGTACAGTACTCATCCTTTTAAACAAATATTAACAATTTACTATTACCAATTTAAGTACAATATAAATTTGAATTTGAAATATTGTTCAGAATTAAATGTAGGATTATTCCTCGTGATTCCACACGAATTTGTCGCTTAGAAGCTTTGATTTCATTATACAGGGTGGCCCAAGATAAACCGAAAAAAAAGCGAGGGAACATATGAACTCAATGCGATATCATACAAGTGCGTGAAATGCATGACAATGTACGTCATAGCTCGCTGCGTTAAATTTGAAATGTTATTTTTTGATGCTACGTCGAATACACTAATTTTTTTCAGTTTCTCCTCTGCTATGTCCGGTTTGGTTTATCTTGGTCCACCTTATATCTTGCTTTTCAAGTAGGTATAAAATTAAAGAAAACTCCAAGTTTCATGTTTGGAATTTTTTACTAAACGTCTAATTTTATTCGATTTATTAGTGACTCTAAAATGGTAAATTATTATTTTTATGTGGAAAGTGCAATATATGACAATATATCGCACTTTATATATAAAATCATTTAATATTCATTATATATTGCAGAAAAGCATTGTCATATATATATATATGTAAGATAAAAAATATGAAGGCAAACTTCTAAACTTAATTCACTATAACTTCCATTATTTTCTATTTCATTTGAGAACTTCCTCTGTCTGTCCTAAAAATAGCGCTTAAGTCTAAACTGCGTCATTCAAATTAATCATGCGATCTTACTTAACCCATAATGCAGATCCCTCTCGACCAATCACCAAATTGTAAACCGAAACTTTTCTCTTCGCGTGTTTCCATCTTGCATAGCGACGCACTTCAGCTTTTGCTCGCTACTGTGCTAAGATGTGATTTCGCTGGCTTGCTTTCTATCCCAACAATATCGAAAATGTAAATCTTCTGTGGAAGGCACGACTAGAGTGCCAAGTGATTGTGGCCACAAATATCAATTGGAAATAAAAATGGAATTAAAACTGCCTCGACTGCCAAGTTCTTTAGATGTTACCAAGTTAGCATTACTAGCATACTACGCAATCAAAATTCTTCTTCAATATGGATCTAAGCACGCATCTACACTGCTCCGTCGTTTTCCTTTGCTTTTATTATGACAATTAAGCCGGTAAGGATAGTTTCCTGCAGCCTGAAACCTCAATAAAAAATTTAATTCAGCTCTTCAAATCATCGTTTTGTGATAAATCCAAGATAATGTGAAAGAGGTGAATCATCAAATTAGTTTTTTCAGTGTTTAAAAATAACAGATCATTCTTCTGCTGTGGTGTTTTGTAAGTGCTTTAAAAGAATAATCACGCGTAGTGTTTACAGATTGAAAGTAATCTCTCGATAAATTGAGAAGTTCGAATGCCTAGTGAAAAGGAAATCATCAGTGAATTAACGTTTAGGAATTCAGCATTACAGCGGGTTCAAGGTCGATCTGAGTTAGTGTTTGCGACAGAAAATTATTTGCACTTCTGCTTTTTCAACAGCTCAAAAATTATTACATTCGTGTGAATTTAGCTCAGGAACTAAATTATTTAATGTGCTGCGAATTCTATAGTTTTCATTTCAACATTGGTTAAAATTTTTGCAATTTGTTTTGAGAAAATCTGAAATTCTTGTTCATTAATTTTTCATAATTATGTGTGAGCAAATTAAGCAACGAATTTTAAGCTATTTAAATTATTCATAGGGAAGGATATTAAGATAAGTTAAGTTTTTATGTTTTTGAAATTTTGTTGAGAATTTTGAATACAAATTTTATAATTATTCTAAAAATGAAGTAGGTGTAAAAAATAAGTGAAATTATTACAGATATGTAATATGAAGTTATGGTAAATGCATGTTACAATTTATGGGTTATTGTGTGTTAAGTATAGTATGATGAGGGTGTACTGGTTCCTTCAACAGAGGCGTGTAATTACCTCTGTACAGTTGTTCCTTTTATCCTCTTCATGCAAGATAATGTTGGAGGCTCTCATTTTATGAATGCATGTAAATTTTTTATATTATTATTATTATTATTATACTTTTTTATTATGGAATGTATTAATGCAGTTCTCAAAGGCCAGTTACAATGCAAGGAACGGAGGTCTTTTCAAGTAACTGCCTAGGCACCCTGGGCCACCAGTGCAGAGAACACACTGGTTAGCTCAAGAGGACAGCCCTATTGATGGATATGTTTGTTTAGAAGTATTGCGAGGCTTCCAGTTTGGTAAAATCAGGAATTGTAAATGAAAGATAACGGTGAAACCATAAATTCTGAAAATCTTAATCCTATTATTTATCATGTTAAATTATAATTTATCAGTATAGAAATAAGTATCATAAATATTTATGTGCATTACATTAAATTATAAGTAATGATTATGTAAAAGTTTATTTTGTGATATTCTGCGATAACAAGAACCTTCCCTGAAGAATTATGATTATGTGAACTCTCAAACAAAAAGACTTTTGGACTGAAATGTTGAAAAATTCAATAGGACTCTAAAAATTAAGAATCTATTTTTAAAAAAAATTATATTTATAAATAATACTTTACAGGATCAAAATTTTATTATTTATTTATATTTTTTTTAATTTGCTTGTGCTTTAACTCTTTTTCTTTAAAAAGGCTTCTCTGTCGCTACGCCTTTTTCTTTTTGAAGGGGGGAATATGTAAGATAAAAAATATGAAGGCAAACTTCTAAACTTAATTCACTATAACTTCCATTATTTTCTATTTCATTTGAGAACTTCCTCTATCTGTCCTAAAAATAGCGCTTAAGTCTAAACTGCGTCATTCAAATTAATCATGCGATCTTACTTAACCCATAATGCAGATCCCTCTCGACCAATCACCAAATTGTAAACCGAAACTTTTCTCTTCGCGTGTTTCCATCTTGCATAGCGACGCACTTCAGCTTTTGCTCGCTACTGTGCTAAGATGTGATTTCGCTGGCTTGCTTTCTATCCCAACAATATCGAAAATGTAAATCTTCTGTGGAAGGCACGACTAGAGTGCCAAGTGATTGTGGCCACAAATATCAATTGGAAATAAAAATGGAATTAAAACTGCCTCGACTGCCAAGTTCTTTAGATGTTACCAAGTTAGCATTACTAGCATACTACGCAATCAAAATTCTTCTTCAATATGGATCTAAGCACGCATCTACACTGCTCCGTCGTTTCCTGTGCTTTTAATATGACATATATATATATACGAGGGCTATCCAGAAAGTAGATTACGTTTTGGAGTAAAAAAATAAACAAAGTATAGGAAACAAATTTTATTATATACAGATGAAAGCCACACTCAAATACTACTTTTCTACATAGTCACCATACAAATTAAGGCATTTATCGTAGCGATGTACGAGCTTGGAAATTCCTTCGTCGAAAAATTCGGCCGCCTGCGCCTTCAACCACTTCGTTACCTCTTCTTGCCTTCCATCTTGCACAAAATTTGTGGTAACCAAGCTTTTCGCTGATGATTTCGTGCAACAAACTTCGCGAAATTTGTGGAAAACTCAAAGAAAGTTCCGTTATTGTGAAATTTCGATTTTCACGGACTTTAGCATCGACTTTTTCGAGAAGTTCGGCGGTCACTATGCTGGGTCTCCCACTTCGATCTTCGTCGTGAACATTGGTTCGGCCATTTTGAAATCTTATGACCCACTGACGCACTCCACCTTCAGTGATAATGTTGTCCCCATACACTTCACGAAGCTGCCGATAGATTTCTATCGGTTTACAGTTTTTTGCAGTCAGAAACCTTATTACTGAGCGCACCTCGCAGCTCGCGGGATTTTCAATTAACGCAGACATTTCAAACCGTCACAGTATCTGAACGGAGCACAGCACGAACCTCTCACTAGCACGGCTAGATGCAGACTGAGCTGCGCAACGCTCTGACCCCAAGATGGCCGCGCTAGCCCCGCCCCTAGCGGACACAGACGGAAACGTAATCTACTTCCTGGATGGCCCTCGTATATGACAATTTCTGTAAAACATAAAGGTAGGATATTTCCTCGTGATTCCATACGAATTTGTCGCTTAGAAGCTTTGATTTCATTATACAGGGTGGCCCAAGATAAACCGAAACCAAAAATTTAAAAACAAAAATCTTCAAAACTTCCATTGTTTCATAGTGTACGAAAGAAACATTAAATATACATTACTAACATTAAAACTGCAGCATCTTGCATTAAGCAATTGTTCAATGTGAAATCTGAAGAACATAAAATAGAACACGAAAGCGAGTAGCAATGCAGCGCTTATGTAAGTATTTATTTTTTCTAACACCATTTAAAATAAGTGTGAAAGAAATGAATATAATACAGGTTTTGGGAACTCTGTTTCCTCCTTGTTTGATTAGAAGTGCAGAATATCTCCTGAAGAAGAAGACCGCACAGCAGCAGTATGTGGCCTAATTGTTAAGTTTAGGATTGTGTATCCATAGATCGCCAATAGATGGCGGTAGTGTTTGTTTGTAAAAAGAAACTGTGATGTCAATTATGTATATGTATCAGTTCGTCTTTGGTGTTCGTGAATAAATGTTGTGTGGAAGAACGCTCCTCTGTTTATTACTTTAACTGCGATCCAGTCTGATTTATTAGAGATTTACACATATTTTGTTTATGGTGCCTGCAAACCGGGATTATTACGAACCAGAAAATCGACAGACTGAATATTTCGAAAATGGAGGGCGTTCTTGAAAATTTGAAAAAGAAACGATCGGTTGTAAGACAATTAACTACGAAACTGATAAGCAAAGTCGAATCGAATTTAGCAAATAATATTCCGCTAAATGAGAAAATTGAGATAATCGAGGATTTATATGAACAGTTAATTGAGAAAATCAATGAACTGAAAAGTTTAGATTCAGAAATAGAAACGAAAGTAACTTCGGAGGAGATTGAAAATGAAGTTACCTTAAGTCAAGAATACCAGGATAAAACTGTTATATGGAGAGGAAGAATGCAACGATTTTTGAAGAAGAATTCGGAATCTTCTAGAACAGTTCATCAGAACGAAACGGCTAATGTTGCATTTCCAGTTGAAACAAAACCAGTGAAGTTACCACGTCTGCAAATCGGAACTTATTATGGAGATTCGTGTAAATGGTTAGACTTCTGGAACCAGTTCGAAAATACAATTCATAATCATAGTGGATTGAGAAAAACTGAAAAATTTGCGTACCTAAAATCCTTACTTGGAGGTAATGCTTTAGCTGCCATTTCCGGTTTCGCTTTAAGTGACCTGAATTATGATTCCGCAGTAGAAATATTGAAAGAACGTTTTGGAAGACAAGATGTTGTTATCACTTCGCATATGAATAAATTATTATCCCTTGAATCAGTGGAAAACATTTCAAATGTTAAAGCACTGCGTAAGCTGTACGATGAATGCGAAGTCAACATTCGAAGTTTAGAATCGTTAAACGTTACTTCTGGAAGTTATGGAAATATTCTCTGTCCTATCATTTTGCAGAAATTTCCAGAGGAATTAAATTTGGAATTTAATCGAAGTCGAAATATGGAAGCAGGATTTGATATAAAGGAACTTATAGAATTCTTAAAAAAGGAAGTTAACTGTCGAGAAGCTGCAAGTTTAATGAATTCTGCGAAAACGAATCAGAAACCATACTTTCGTCAAAATGAACAACGCACGAAAGTTTATTCGAATTATAAACCGAAAGTTCCGACTGCTTCAGCTTTATCAACAATTGGATACAAATGTATATTTTGTGACAAAAAAGATCATACGAAATATAAATGTACTGAGGTGAACGCTGATGAGAAACGCAACATTTTGAAACGTACAGGAAAATGTTTTATGTGTTTTGGATGTAAACATTTAGCTATCAACTGTAAGAACAAACAGTTTTCCTGCAAAAAGTGCCGCGGTAAACATCATGAAAGTGTGTGTGTAAATCCCACATCAGCTGTCCCCAGTGTAAAAAATAAGGAAACCGAAACATCCGCGGAAATTGTTCAAAATTCTTCTGCCAAAACTGGATCTAATATTATGCTTCAAACGGTGTATGCTGTGGCTGAGGGCAGAAATAAGAACTGTATTGTGAGATGTCTTCTTGACGGCGGTAGCCAAATCTCTGCAATTCGAGAAGATTTATCAAGAAAATTACAGTTACCGGTGAAAGGAGAAACTGTTTTAAATCTGCATACCTTCGGTGAAAAGAACGGGAAACATTGGCGTCGAAAGAAAGTTGAACTTACGCTCCGAAATATTAATGACCCTGAAAAATCCATAAATCTCGAAGTCATTGAAGTACCAGTCATAACAAATGCCAATATACGAGTACCAGATGTAGAAATCAAATCCAACCTCCAAGCATTCGGCATCACTTTGACAGACTGTGGTGGCGCCGATGGAATGAGTCATATTTCTGTTTTAATTGGCGCGGACATTATGTGGAAAATAGCAAGCGAAGAAATAAAAAGGATAAACAGAAATGCCGTAGCTATGAAAACCTTGTTTGGGTGGTGTATACAAGGCAAATTTCCTTCATCAGACTTTCAAATCCATGATGCGTGTTTAAACGTAAGTGTAGAAGAGAAACTTCTAAAAAGCGTCGAATCGTTTTGGGATATTGAATCTACAGGAATTAAAAATATTTCTGACGAAAAACAAAATGAAATGGCCATGCAAACATTTAACAACTCGATTACACAAAAGGGTAATAGATACGAAGTTAGACTTCCATGGAAAGATCAGAATGTGACTTTAAGAGACAATTTTAAGAATGCTGAAAGACGATTTTTAAATCTGATCGAACAATTTAAATCAAACTTGAACTTTTATGCGCATTATAAAGAAGTGATTGACTATCAGCTTAAGGAAGAAATCATAGAAAAGGTCGATCTTGGTACTCCATCTGGGAGACGAACTTACTACATACCTCACCGTGCTGTCATCCGTGAAGATCATAATTCTACGAAACTTCGCATTGTTTATGATGCTTCTTCAAAGGAAAAAAATCATGAATCTCTAAATGATAATTTACTACAAGGACCAAATCTTCTTCCTGAACTTTTGAAAGTTTTAATAAATTTTCGACTTCATCGAATTGCATTTACGTCAGATATTGAGAAAGCGTTTTTACAAATTTCTGTTGCACCTGAAGATCGAGATTCAATGCGATTTTTGTGGATTGATGAGAATTCAAGTTTGAGCAATCCGAGAATTCAAGTTTATCGGATGTGTCGTGTAATTTTTGGAGCAAAATCAAGTCCATTCTTGCTGAGCGCTTGCATTAAGCATCATATAAAGAAATTTGAAGACATACATCCCAGAACTGTAGAAATGTTAGAAAACTTCATGTATGTTGACGATTTTATTTGTGGATCAGATACGGAGGAGGAAGCTATACAGATATATCATGAAGCCAATGATATAATGAAAAAGGCATTAGTGACTTTGATCAAATGGAATTCTAATTCGGATACTGTAAAAAACCAGTATAAATCAAGTGACAACTTCGTTAGCTTTAAATTGCCTGACTGTGATTCCCCCTCAAAGATTCTTGGACTTCAATGGGATACAATTAAGGATATCTTCTGTTTTAATGCTAAAGACGTTATTGATTTCATCCAGTCAAATGACCAAATAAAACGTTGTGTTTTAAAAGCTGCTTCAAAAATCTTCGATCCTATTGGGTTTCTTGCTCCATATGTTATTCAAGCAAAAGTTCTGTTTCAGGATTTATGGCTGAAAGGTGTTGATTGGGATCAAATTATCCCACCAGAATTGCAAGACAAGTGGAACAAATGGTATAGGCAACTATGTGATCTACCTAATATCCAGATACCTCGGTGGTATTTTCGTGATGTTGATGAAACACCTGAAACACTAGAACTACATTGTTTTTGTGATTCATCTCAAAGTGCTTACGGAGCAGCAGTGTACGTGAAATTCCGTAGCTTAAAATATTGTGGAACAAGTTTAGTGATAGCCAAGAGCAGAGTGGCTCACCTGAAAAAATTATCTTTACCAAGACTCGAGCTTATGGCAGCAGTGTTAGGTGCAAGACTTGTGACTACAGTCCGTGTGCATTTTCCTCAAGCTAAGATTCATTTATGGACAGAGTCTCTTATTGTGCTTCATTGGATAAAAAACTCACCACGGCGATGGAAAACATTCGTTCAAAATCGAGTGTCTGAAATTCAAGACAAAACATCCCCGAGCATGTGGCATCATTGTCCTGGCTCAGATAATCCAGCCGATAAAATTACACGCGGTGTTAAAGTGAGTGATCTTGTAGTAGATCAAGTGTGGTGGCATGGACCTCCATGGCTTCATCAAGATGAAATAAATTGGTCTAAAGTGAACGAGCATTGTAACATAGTAGATAGTGCTGAAGAAAGAGTTGTGACTCAAGTTACTAGCAGTGTTCAACCTTTACAACCTGTGTTAAAAATAGAAAACTTTAGTGACTTAGGTAAACTTTTAAGAGTCACGTCATATTTATTTAGATTCATTAATAATTTAAAGTCACAGAATAGAGTGATTGGTCCTGTGACCAAAAATGAAATATGTAATGCTATGTGTTATTGGATTATCTTATCACAAGGTGAGTATTTTTTTGAAGAGTTGAATGATGTTAAATGTAAAAAACCATTGTCTCATAATTCCAAATTGTTTGGGTTAAATCCAGTAATGGATGAAAGGGGTTGTTTAAGAGTTGGAAGTAGATTAGTGAAATCATCATTAGATGTCGATGAAATTCAGCCTATAATATTATCAAATAATTATTTTTCTCGTTTAATTATTTTGAATTGTCATGAAAAGGTACTTCATAGTGGTGTAAATGAAACTTTAGTGCAAGTAAGAGGGAAATTTTGGATTTTAAAAGCCAGACGTTTTGTAAAATCTGTGTTACATGATTGTAGATTTTGTAAAAAATATAATGCTAAAGCTGGACACGAGATATCGGCTCCTCTTCCAGCTGACCGAGTGGAGAAAGCTCAACCATTTGAGGTAAGTGGCATAGATTTCGCTGGCCCTTTGTATTTAAAGGATGGTACAAAAGTGTATATTTCATTGTTTACCTGTGCAGTGACTCGAGGAGTCCATTTAGAATTGTTATCAAATTTAAGTACAGAGTGCTTCATTCAAGCCTTACGTAGATTTTTTGCACGTAGGGGTATTTGTAGAGTTATATATTCTGATAATGCTAAAACCTTTAAGACTGCTGGAAGCACTTCCGCAGAGAACCCGGTAAATGTAAACATCGCCAACTTTGGCGATAATAGTTCAAACGTGGTAACCCAGCGGATTTATCCTATTCGCTTGTTCGAAGTTTGCAACTATTCCTCTTGCGTTCATTTTGTTGAATTATCACTGTCGTTGTTCGCATTTGCAGATTTATATTATTCTTCTCTTATTTATTATTATTTTTTCTGAATTTTTTAACAACGAATAGATAGAAATATTTTCGTAGATAGATGCCGGTTCTCGGTTTCATGATGAAAGGAAGAAAATACGGCGGGAGGGGTGAATGCTAATTTGTAACACTGCTGTTTACGTTGTGTTCTTAATTATTAACAGTTCTAAACAATAACCTTTCAGAGGATGGCAGGTGTGACATAAATAGATTATTAAATTGAAATAAAAATATTATTGATTATCTAAGATGACAGAATAGTTTGATGCATCACCATGGTCATCAAAATTAGCAAACCACTGCTGGTGTAAGGACTATATTGTTTTCTGTGTTAATTGGAATTTAAGACAAATTTATTTCGTTTATCACGTTTAACCGGTTAATTTCAGTACATTAATACTAATTTATATTTTTTAAATGAATATTTATTTCCGTTATAAATGCTTATATATTGTCTTATACTTAATATATTCTTTTCTGTGCTAACTTGAATTTAATACAAATTTATTTTCGTATATCACGTTTAACCAGTTAGATTTACATCTACATGCTTATTATCTGTGAATTTTTACTACCATATGCTTAACATATTATTTTGTTTGCTAACTTGAATTTACATGCACTAAAAATCACGTTTACAAAATATCACGTTTGCGGCTCTGCTCATTGTCGATGAACCGCGAGCTTGGCGAGTAAAAATGCAACGGCGCCAACGGGTTCTGTGCGGATGAAAACCCAGACTGCTGATCGTGAATTAAAATATTTGTATAAATTATGTAAAGATGAAAAGGTTCTAAATTTCCTTGGTAAAAATGGGTTTGAATGGAAATTTTTTGTAGAAGGTACTCCTTGGTGGGGCGGATTCTGGGAACGTTTGGTAAGATCTGTAAAAACTTGTTTAAAACGTATCTTAGGTAAAGCTTCTTTATATTATGAAGAACTGTATACTGTCTTAGTTGAAGTTGAAGCTGTTATTAATTCTAGACCTATAACGTATGTATACAATGAAACAAATGAACCTGGTCCTCTTTCACCATCTCATTTTATAACTGGATCTAGATTAACTGTTTTGCCTTCACCTGAATCTAAACTAGAATCTACAAGATCTCAGTTGATTAAAAGATGGAAGCATAGGCAATTAATATTAGAACATTTTTGGAAAAGGTTTTATAAAGAATATTTGTTAGAATTAAGATCAGTCATGTTTTCAAAACCTCCAAAGAATTCTCCCGTGTTTAAAATTAATGATGTTGTACTTGTACGAGAAGATAATGTGAAACGCTGTAACTGGAAGATAGGTAGGATTAAGGAATTATTTCATGGAAGAGATGATAGAATTAGATCTTGTGAGATTCAGTTGGATAAGGGTGTTGTTAGAAGACCAATTGAAAGACTTTATAATCTTGAAGTTCAATAAAATTGATGCATCCGTTACGGATGCATGGGGGGGGGAGTGTTAAGTTTAGGATTGTGTATCCATAGATCGCCAATAGATGGCGGTAGTGTTTGTTTGTAAAAAGAAACTGTGATGTCAATTATGTATATGTATCAGTTCGTCTTTGGTGTTCGTGAATAAATGTTGTGTGGAAGAACGCTCCTCTGTTTATTACTTTAACTGCGATCCAGTCTGATTTATTAGAGATTTACACATATTTTGTTTACTAATTGTTGGCCAGGGAATTAACAGACCCTGACTGTGGATTATGATATTGCAAATTTTTGCTTGCGTTGGCCAAAATCTGACAATTCTTATGCAAGTATGGAATCAGTGTGTCTAGAAAAGACGGGTGGTTGGAGCGATATGCATGTACACAATGACATAAACTCATCAATGCCCGAAGGGACAGGTATTTCTTGCAGTTGACTTATATGAGCCTTAAAATTACTTCACAATCGTACGAATCTCGCCTTGCTCAGTTAAATACCTCATAACCAGCCCCCAGTTTATTGACAATATCAAACTAACGGCACTTTTGAAGGTCTAAATTTAAGTTCGAAGTTTAAACCTATGAGATAAAAAATGTGTTTATCAGCTAACAATTTGAAGACTTATATGTGGGAAACATTTATACTATATTTCTACCGCTCAGGCTTAAAAATCTAAGCGCAATAGCGTAACCAGTCCAACCAATGAATCCAGAGTATCAAGAACTACCGATCCCTTTTTATGTGTCGAATTCTGAAAGTAGTGTTTATGACATTCAGGAACAATTCGCATTGAAAAACGCCATATTTACTTTGGCTCTTGCCAAGAAAAATGTAAAGATAATTACTTTACATTGATAATAGTGTAAATTGTGGTCTGTAATCATGCTTGTAGATGACGAGTTTGAGGGAGAAAATTCGTTTGGTTTAAAAGAAGTTCGGCGCCAGTCTGATATCTTAGATTTAGTTACATGATTGTAGATGATTAGTATTAGTGAAGGGGAAGTTGGTGACTTAAATAGTGGTAGACAATTCTGTTCCTGTCACACTCTATCGGCGAAGTAATTGGATATGTACGGAGAAAAGAAAATGACGAGGAAACGAAGGAGGATAAAGACAACACCAAGAGTAAGAGTTACGTGGAAGGAAGCTGACGAAGGACTGCAGACCTTTATAAGATTTGCCGAGCAATGTTCATCGTTAGTTCTTCGTTAGTATATGATGTTATGAAGATTGAATTCTCTGAAGACAATTCCTTAAACAGGAAGATATTTAAAATTATATGTCAACAGACAACGAAATTTATAACTTTTATGAGATATTATATATGACAATTTAAAAATTAATTTTGTTTTACTGAAATATAAATCATATGCATGTGTTTTAATTTCAAATAACAACCTTTATAAGATTTGCCGGGCAGTGTTCATCGTTAATTCTTCGTTAGTATGATGTTATGAAGATCGAATTCTCTAAAGGCAGCTCCTTAAACAGGAAGATATTTGAAATTATATGTCAACAGACAACGAAATTTATAACTTTCATGAGATAATATATAAATGACAATTTTAAAATTTATTTAATTTTTGTTTTACTGAAATATAAATCATATGCATGTGTTTTAATTTCAAATAACCTGCACGAATTTCTCTATTAGTTTTAATAATACATCCAGCGGACTTTGCATGCTGTAGTTTCTACAGACAGCATCACAAAACATTAACAAGCACATTTTATAAATATACGGGGTCACCCAAAAGCCCTTTAACATTTGAAAATTCAATAATTCACGAAATAATGTAGGTAGAGAGGTAAAAATGGAAAGGCATACTTGAAATGACATGGGGTTTTATTGAAAGAAAAAAATGAAAAAAAAAATGGCAACATATTTGCGCTGGACAGCAAAATGTCAGTGACGCCGCTTAAGAATAGTGCATAAAATGAGCTGTAGTGAGAGACGGAATCGGTCCCTTCATGACTTTGTCCCTTTTTTACCCTAGTCTCCGAGTGTTGGTCTCGGTGTCATGTGGATTTATCACATCAATCGTGATTGGACTCTTTTTCTTCGAGGAAAAGCGTAGTTCTACCATTCAAACTATCAGTGTGACAGTGCAAGGTACGCTGATATGTTACAGAATCGCATCATCCCTAGTCTGGCTGATAAACAACTGTTGGAAGGTATAATTTTTATGCCGAATGTCTCTTCACCCCATATTACTACACGTGTGAAAAATCTCTTTCATACATTGTTGGTGCTCAATCACCACTTGCGTCATGCTTGGCCTCTCAGGTCCTCAGATCTCAATCCGTGTAATTACAGGTTGTAGGGTTACCTGAAATCACAAGTCCACCGCGATCGTTCAACCTCACTAGTGATACTAAAAGACAACATCCGACGGCAATTTCTCACCATACCTACAGATATGCTGTTCACAACATTATCCCTCGACTACAGGTATTTTTGCTGAATGATGGCCGACATGCTAAACATTTGTTACAAAGAACATAGTCTTTTCTAAAAATAAATTTTTATGCTAATTATTGCTTTTTGCTATCACATGAAGCGCCATCTGTTGGCTGTTTCAAGCACTTTTTCAGTAAACCCCCTGACATTTCAAGCATGTGTGTCTCGTTTTACTCTATACCTACATTATTCGGTGAATTATTGATTTTTCAAATGTTAGTGGACTTTTGGGTTACCCTGTATATTCAATTACCCGAAAAAGTCTCTTACTCGGAATCAGTGAGGTTCTGTTGCTAACCAGTTAAAAGATTCTACTGTACATCGTCATACCCGCCCACCGTTGGGAGCTATGGATAGGGTACAGGACTTGGACAGGAGACTTGCTCATGTCTCATTCTCGTTCTCTGACTAGAAGCTCATTTATAAAAGCGGAACTTGTAATCTAAGAAACGACCCCACACGAACTTGAGGGCTCCCTTTGACTACTTTAAATGGAATTAGTTTCATTTGCTGAGGAAATATTTTATTCTTAAAATTTTGAATGACATTTTCAACTAGGCTGCTTATTTGTTTTATGTATGCAACAAAATACATCATAGATATTCACTTTTATCTTAAAAAGAATGAATGCCTTTTCTTTCCCTTTAGAGGAGCCGTAAAGACCAAGCGCGTTTCTTGCGCTCAAAGTTTTAGTGTAAACGAGTAAAGGGTCCAAGTGTCTCCCACACCTCTTCCCTTACCACTGATCTCTTGAAAGGACTTTCGACTCGCCGTATATTTAGAGTTCCCCTGTGAGACACTATACATTTACAAACATCCATGTCTTCTCCGAGATTTGAACCTTGATACTTTGGAACGGCAGTCAGCATCGCTAACCACTATTCCGGTTGGGTAACGATGAGAATATCTAATAATAACACTACATTAACTGTATACAATAGTGTTAATAAATACACTATTAAACTGTTTTTATTTAATTTATTCAATTAAATTTTGCATTGGTACTATCACTGTAAGAACGCGCACCACGAAGGCATGCAGAAAGGAGGGAGAAAATACCTCCCTTTTAAGGGCGACTGTGGATTAGGAGACCCAGTCACCAAATCCTGGTGGTGAAGAACCTTCATCCACCATGATTTTTTTTCTACTGTAGAGTCATTAGGCTGCTTTTAAAGCAGGAGATAGGGAAAATGAGCAGTGCCCTCGCCAAGATTGTAACCTGAATCTCTCGAATACGCGCCTTCCGTTACACCACGAAGACATGCAGAAAGGAAAGAAAAAAATACCATGTAATAGTTCATGAATAGTTACTATTTTTATCTTCTTCAGATCCGTTAGCCATAATAAAAGTTTATATCAGGGGTAGTCAATCTCTTTATACCTACTGCCCACTTTGTAAATAGTAAAATTTTCTTATCGCCCACCGGTTTCGCAGTAAGTTAGCTTAAAGTAATTTTTTGAGTGGAGGCTTAGTAAAAATATTTATAGTTAAATTTATCCACTTGTTTACATTTTTCTTATATTTATCAGAGATAGTAAATTTATGTCCCGCGCAGCCAGCTGTGACATCGGCTCCAGCGAAACTGTTTCGACTAAGAAACCTTCTTTGGCAGGAAAAGAAGAAATTTGTATCTTAGAAAAATTTCTCCTAGCCTCAAGCTTTGTTAAGATAATCCCATTATGTGCGGTGTAGTTGCAAACAACACATAAGAGAAGTGGCAAAGCCTTATAAATATATGGGAACAGAAGATAGAGAACTGCATGCAAGAGAACAGACTTTCATCATCGGATGGACAAAGGTCTCTACAACCCGCCATTAAAGCTTAAATCGCCCACTAATGGGCAGTATAGTGACCAGCTTGAGTATACCTAGTTTATATGTTGGAAGGTATACACGGGTGCAAAACTCTATAATTAGTTACTGTAGTGTTTTTCTTCGACCCACTTAACTAGAGACAGGCTTGATATATTTAATCTCAGAGCTCTCATTTTGAAAACGGAATGTTATGACACTTTAGTGGCTAAGTTGGATATGATTCAGTGAATATCTTCAATGGTTAAGTTGTATAAAATATATGGTAAAGTCAGGAAAACAATTTTTTTTTTTCAAAAGAAACAGTTTTAGAATGTGCATCTTTGGTTTATCTTTGATAAAGTAGGCATGCTCGATGTAATAAAAAGGACTGCAGGAAACGTCTGAGGGAAAATTAGGAAAGTTATTCAATGTTAATTTGAATCGAAGCGAGTTAGGAAGCGGTCATTCACAAAATTATACAGCAATACATATATCAATATACTAAAAGCATTACATATATCAATACAAATATATATCAATAAATCGATATCTAGAAGTGCCCCAAGGCCCAGTAATTTTTATTTGTACTTCATTAGATATAAATCAACTACAGAATGGATTGCTTTAATCTAGTTTTAATTAAATTTCTTTTATACTTGATGATATTCCATGAAGTGTGATGAATACCGTGCTTCTTCCAAATTTTTCACGTGTTCTTGAATCACTCGAAAAGCCGAACACTTGAACAGCACACTAATCACTCGAATAGCCAAAGCCTGCGAAACTAAGGATATGTTGTTCATTTTTGAGAAGGCTATTTTCATTGGAAAATGGTTTAAATAATATTTTCGACAATGAGATTATATTCATTGCAAAATATTACTATCTTACAATATTAGTTGGACAATTAGTGCAAAAACAGAAATTCTGAGATGCTTTGAAGATTACCTTCTGCAAATATTGCAGTTTTATCTCGTAGATACAGATTTACGTCATTCTGTTAATTCTGTACATTCAGGGATTCCACATATTTAGCTGCGTGTATACAAGTGGGTGAATCTAAGACAGCCTTGAATACTATTATGAGTGACTGCATACTTAGCTTTCGAATCATATACGAATTCTAATTATTACTCATTGTGTTTTCGAGTGCACCAACTTTATAATTAGTTACTGTGTAAGGATCCTAAGTTTTACTAACCTTTATTTTATTTTAAATCTTTACTATCACTTCTTATTTTCTACTTCCGGCCAGAATTAAAAGCTTTAACTTATTTATGCAAATTTGTCTTGCTAACGCCAAGTACTTAAATTGTGGCTTTTTGCCAAGCAAGAGAGAGGAAGGAGTTATTAGAAGCAGGCCACTTGCCATAGTAGTTTTATTTGTTTGATGGTTGCCTTCAAGGCCAGAGGTTTAATCCTCTTGATAATTTTAAACGTATCGTAGTTTTAGCAGCTCTCTGTACTACATACGGCTTTTTGTTAATTAACGGCCAATCTTAAGTAGGCACTTGTATATTAATCCAAAGTTAATTTAGTTAGAGTTTTAGTTAATATTTTTATATTCTTACGTTCAGACCACAAGTGGTTGGTCTCTGTATTCCGAAGTCCGGAAATCTCTGTAAAGATAGAAAAATAAAGGGTTTCGTATACCCTTCCTGTGTGTATTGTCAACTTCACAATTTATTGAACATAGCTTTAGTAAGCTCCCTGTTCCAAGTCAGGAGAGTTCATGTTTCCAAAGCAAGTAAAGAGGAACACAAGTCCTGATAACTGTAGTCTTTTTTTTCTTCGGTCTACTTAACTAGAGACAGGCTTGACAAATTTCGGACGTTTCGTTTCGAAAATGGAAGCGTTATGACACCTCAGTCGTTAAGTTGAATATTGTTCAGTGGATATCTTCAGTGGTTAACTTGTATAATATATTTGAATATGAAGGCTATCTGCTTAAGGGCATGGATACCTTTGGGGAAGACTTTGTAAAGGAAATTGGCTCATATTCTCGTTGCGCATATGAAGGAAATTACTAAAATGGTGTAAATACACTTATTCCGTATAGCCCATTAAATATCGTTTATAAAAGAAATTCTACTAATCTATTTATAAAACATGATTCCGGTATGTTTCAACTGAGTTTATTTGGCTTAATCTCATCTAGCAAATGATATGTGACTTTTCACGTGGATTAATTTCAGGCAAATCTCTATAACAATCAATCTTTCGGCTTCAACAAGTCTAAGAAGAAGAGATGACGTAGTTTTCAAAATGTTAATATTACATTGGCATTACTTATATGGTCTTATATTTATATAATAAGTTAAAAAGTCCATAAATCCTAACCTTTTCACACCTTTTCAAGTAAAAATATTAGTGAAGAGCACTATAATATGAAAGATTTACGCCACTCAAAATTAAAACTATCCTCTCCTTTTTTTTAAAATATATCACGGTTTTCGAATTCAGCACATATTTTATCAGAATAGCAGCTCTATCGCTGATAGCACTTGGAACATCACGAGCGGCAATTTACCGCCCAATTTACCCCTTACCATTTACCCCGACAACTTACCCCTTACCATTGAAATATATTTGCTAGATGAGATTAATCCAAATAAACTCAGTTGAATCATACCGGAATCATCTTTTATAGATATATGGAAAAACTTGTGTTCTTGTCTTGTATTTAATAACAGAGACCCATGTGATATACCTGACCCTAAACAGTGAATATATGGTAATCTCACTTTGTAATTTCCCTTACAAATATCATTTAGAAAACTAAATTCTGTTCGGCAATATTTGTTATGAACTGCCCGGTAAAGTGGATAGCGGAGCCGATTGCCATATCTTTGGTCTTGGATTTGAAACCTGGAGAAATCAAGGATGTTTTTAGCTTTGTTTATCCCACTTTTAGCGGATTGCATTATTGGTCTACGCCTATGGTGTACACCCAGCAACGTTTTAGATGATGGCGCATCTAAATGACGAGTGGACTCAACAACTTTAGACGAATGGTTAGCAAGTTAATGACTGGCTATCTGCAGAAGAATATTTATTATGATAAAAGGTAGGGTGAAACTTACGTGTCTGTGTGCAGAACTGTATTTAGCGAAACTGACAAATATTATGTTGAAAAATATGAAATTTTCTATTAAAATAACACATTTCCAGAGTTTTAACTTTCCATTTTAAATCTCCGAAAAAAATCTTTACTCTTACCATTTGCACAATAAAAGTGTTTAGTAAAAGTATTTAGTAACAAGAACAAAAGAAAATGTTACTTATTAATTTGTTTCTGCCATTCTTCCAGCTACTATTCGTCAAAATCACAGTTACGTTATTTTACACTTTATTACAAAATCACAGTTACGTTATTTACGTCACAGTTACGGCATTACGTTATTTTTAATACGTAATTATGGAATGACAGAATATAAATTTTTACATCAAAACGAAAACATATATTCAGTTTCGTATTTTTCCTCAAGATTTTTTCTGCAGTTGATTTTTGGGCAGTAATCGAATTTATGATACAAAACTGCATCGAACCCCGTAGAACAAATTTTAGTATAATTTTATCCACATTTAAGGAAACTAAGATCAAATACTAATTAGAAAGCGAAAATTCCATCTTCAGCATTGCAATAATACAGAGCATATCCTGCCAATACAGAAGTACAGAAAAGGAATGCAAGTTTTCCCCACCCCAAAATCATATTTCAAATGTTCAGTTCAATAAGTGTTACCGAAAAAAACTACGTTTGTAGAACATACCCGAGGAATTAGTTTAAGTTTGATTCTTTTCCTGGTTACATGAAAGTTATTTTGTTTTACTATGTGTTGTTTACAAAGACGAAGTAATTCATCAAAATTTTAAAAATATTAAAGTTATACTTTGATAAAAGACAGACCAGAAATTTAATAAACAGTTTAAGAATTCGGATAAAGTAATTAATGCGTCTGTCCTCTAATTTCACAGCGTTGCATTAAAATTATTCGTACAAAGAAAATGATATTCTTTTTTTTTTCTTTTTTTTTTTTTTTTTTTCTTTTTTTTTCCATTTGCGAAGGGCTATAAAGAAACACTATCAGAAAATATTGATTATTTGTCCGTTTTTATATCTTTTCTAAATAAAAGAATACAGACATGTACACAAGATTTATTTTTGACACTTGTAATATTGTTTTAAAATATGAATGAAATTTAAAACTCAGCAAAAATAGTCTTATTTTGGCGTATATTTTGAATACAACTCTAACGATTTCATGTGCAATCAGGCACATGTTTTTCTTCTACAGGAACATTAAAAAGCTGTGATCAGTGGTGCCCGCCTTTTTTTTTTTTTTTTTTTTTTTTTTTTTAGTTCATAATTTTATTCAAAATCTACGCCAAACGAAGTTTGCTCTTTTATCTAAATTAAAGTTTCACATTGACGTGTTTCTCTTCCATTTAATGAATAAAAGTGTTAAAAATTCGCCATTGGATTACGTTTGTTAACTTTTATTACTTTTAACAGGAGTACAGATTTTATAACAGGTTCACAGATACATAATTACAAGACACAAAATGTGATTTTTGAGGCAACATAATTTTTCCATTTTCTTCTTAAATTTTACCAAAACATTTAAATGTGATTTCTGTAAAAGGGATTAATTAATCCAAATGATCCGAAGTATCCGGGAGAAATATCAGTGAATCCAGATGAAATGCCTTTGAATCCAGAAGAAATATCTCTGTATCCAGAAGAAATACCTCTGTATCCGGAAGAAATTCCAGATAGACCTAAAGTTCGGACTGGGTATCCGTAGTATCCGAGAGAACGAATGGGGTGTACAGGAAGAGACAAATCGCTTCCGAAAAGTAAATCTCCAGCAAGAGCCGTACCAAGCACCATCAGGAATACCTATAGAAGTAAATAAAAAATACATGTTATGACTTCCTGTGCATACTATATTGAATCGATTAAATATTTAATTTATGCTTCGTCATCTGCACACTATAGTTAACATGTGAATTTCCCTATCAAGAGAATTTTCCTCGAGTCTTGTGGATTATTCTCGAAACATCTGCATGTAATAATACTTAATCCAGAAATCGAGATCTTGCTATAATATTTGTTTTCCGAAGTTTGACTTTTATAGTCAAACTTGTCGCTTACTGTTCCAAAATACGAGACTCCTGCCTCTATCATGAAGGTTGTTGAAGTAATCGAGGAAGGAAAAAACACGTTATCCGGAATATATATTTTTAGTTATTGAACTATAATCAAATATAAGCAGATTCGGTAATGTTGAGTATAGATCAGTAATGCTACAGTGACATTCGAGCAATTTAGAATACTCTGCTTGGCGCGGTATCTGACTTAGTAAATACTCTTATTCATTAGAGAGTTTAGATTTGGGTTTATTAACTAACGTAAAACACATATGAGAGCTACCTATCAAAAAAGCATTTTAGTTAACTAACTAGAATAAGAGGTTCTTTGCCCAATGGAGAGTTGACTTTCTTTATGCATAGAATCGTTCAGTGGAACGATTTTCAGAGGGAAACAGCCTCGCATTTGCATTACTCATTAACAAAAACAGGAAACTCATTGCATCCGGCCCTTTCTATTGCCAGGAATCGAATCTAGGGCGAACTAAGTTTTTAACTGCTTTTCAAGTATTCGTCGGCTGATGTAGCCCATAGGACAATTAGCCCTTTATGTTGATGTATGGTATATTTAGCAGACTTTGGGCTGTAATGCTACTTTGGAATAATCATGAATTATGTCTAGATAATCGGAAACTAACATAATACGCAGAAAATACTCTTTTTTCCTCATCAGTACCGGATATCTTCTTTGCATCATGTTTATACATCTAAATGGTAGAGATTTCTGTAGTACTTTATCTAAGTTTTTTTTATTATTATTTTAGGGAAATAACTTGCCTCAGTATTATAGAGACATTCACACTGTTTTCAGAAAATGCTTATTCTGTTATTCACCATATTTGAAATTTCCTAATTGAAGAATGACCATCGTAAAATTGCCGCTACTCTAGTACTCACATGAAAGATGGGATTAAGTTGTTTAATCAAAGATAGAAGTGGTAGAAATCAGCTTTCTTAATTCTAAAATTATGACCAATATATTTTGTAATTTTTTATTCCATTAGACCCCAGAAATAAAACTAATATTCGCAGTGTATTATCAAAAATATCTTCTATAGCTACTACTTTGCCTAAATTTGTTTGCTGATCAATTCTAAATTAATATTTTCATTCACGAAAGAAATGCTTTACGTTTGCACTAGAAGTTAGCCAACTCGTCTCTGTCAAATGAAGACTGTATCTCGAATCAAGAAGTTCGTAGATATTACTAATAGTATCTAACTAATAAATGCAATAAAGAAACTGTTCTGTTTCGGAAAATCCAAACCACCCCATAAACAAAACAAGACATTAAAGATTTTAATTAAATATACATATCTCAAAACACTAAAATGTTATTAATAGAAAGTTTCTGCTACCCTTCATTAAAAGCGATCTTAAGTCAAAATGATCTCACAATCAAGGGGTTATCAGAGGTATCTTGTGATTCAAAAATCGTGTACTGCTGAATTGTTCCAACAAAAATAAGAGTCACAAAGAGATTTAATTTTTTTAATTTGCTATAAAATTATATGTATAATTTTAAATAATAGTTAAGTTCAAAATCAAAGCTCAGCTCTGCAAATTGCAGTAATCCAATGGTAATATTAATTAAATACATGACAAAGTAAATTCATATCATATTCACAATAAAATAATGAGCTGGTAAAAAAAGTTTTGAAAATGAAAAATACTACTGTAAAAAATACCTAATAAACAAGACTAATTTAGAATTCAAACAACAAAAATCAGCGTCATATTTGCAAATTTTCTTTTTTTTTTAGTCCAAAGGGCGTTAGCCCAGAAGGGCTATTAATTTCGTTTTGGCATTTTGCATTGAAAACTTTAAATTTCGGTTCACTTTTCAAACTATTCCCACCAAATATTACAGCCCTGCATTATATTTAAAGAAATTAAATAATGAAGAATCTGCATAAATATATGTATGTTTCGCTCATTGTGATAAAACGACGGTACCTATAGCCATCAAATTTTGAATAACGTTCATCCGAATATGGGCATCTGAAGCCCAAATTTAGAATTTCGAATATGTTTTGTTATCTATTTTTAATTTGTAAAACTTTAACGAATTTTTGATTAACAAACTCAACGATTTCAAAGCGAGCAATGGCTTTACTGTACAGAAAAAAAAATCATTTTTGTCTCCACCGCGCGAGGCTGTGTATCGGAAATTCTAAACATATGCTCATTTTAAAATTATTTTGAGATATTGCTGTTGAACTGAATTTTATGATTTAAGTGCGAAAAACATGATATTTAATGAATAAAGTTAACCCACAAAACGTTAAAAAAAAGCCCCTTTGAGCGTAAAGTAAAATCTAAAAGCTTTTAGATATATTTTTCCACTTTGGCAGCTGAGGATGATGGTTCCGTAAATCCATAGAAACCAGTCCTATGAAAATTTACAACTGTAACGCTGATTTTTGTTGTTTGACTTCCAAATTAGTATTTGTTGGCGTGTTATTTTACCTTAATTAATAAACAAGATTTTGGATCAGCGATTTTTAAAGTAGACACACACACACACACATATATATATATATATATGCTCAATGCGAAAAGTCCATATTTGGATCTTAAAGAACAGAACGTAGCTAATATCAGTAATTATGTTAATAAAAGGAATTTTTTCTGATAAAGTTGCTGAAAAAATGATTTAGAAATATTTTCAGGAAACTACAACACAAATATGTATATATAAAAACAACTTACTGCTATTTTGAACATTTTAGACAGCAACTGTATAACCGAACTCTTGCTTTGAGACTTTCACTACTTTATCGCCTGAGACTGAATTCAGACAGCAAATGCGTTCTTTTTATACTAAAAATATTAAAAAACCAAAGCAAAAATTCAGCAATTTGCTTTATTATTGGCTGTTTGAAATATGAACATTTCATAAGAATTTTACATAAAAATGTGCATATTAATTTTGTAGAATGTTTAAATATTTGAAACTACCTCATTTAAGATCAAATGCATTATCTCTTCGGTTAAGTTATGAAGGTTAAGACATGAAGCTAGTCATGCGTATCTCATTACAGTATTCAGAATGGTTTTAAACGTATAAAATATAACAGGAGCTATAAATTCTTAACACATGACTAGATGTAACTTGCAGTAAATGTATCCTGAAATAGATATCTTTGTAAGTCAAAAGATAGTATCGTATAAACCGCGTTAAGTTTAGAAATTTCGTTAGACATGGAATAATTGGCATTTGGTAACTGCAGCTTTAGTCCTTCCATCCTTTTCTTAAATAAGTGCAATATAATTAAAATTTTGTCTCTTTCATTTTTGTTTCTATATTCACTTTTTATTCTTTTAGCGAATGAAATGTTGCACAAACAGATGCGAGTTCGATGTTTTTGGGGAAGCAAAATATAAAATCGTTCCTTAATACATTACAATAGTCTGTTGCGCGTGTATTTCATTGCTTAATAAGTTACTAAGTAAGAATTAATAATTTAAGGAAAGGGTGTGTCATATATTTTCTTACGGTCCACCAGCGGCTGAGCGGTAAAGTCGCTGAGCTTTGGTAGTGCGGTTCGAGGTTTCAACCCCGCGACCGAGCTCACTGAATGGGTTTTTCCCATGTATAACGTGTGTACGATCCAGTTTCTTTAGAAAGTCCTCCACGAAAGCATCCCTCCCCTTAGGCAGATAGCCTTCCAGGTTTTGCCATAATCACATAAACCAAACCAAACCAAAACCATATATTTTCCTATTAAAATCGTATGAATCCTTTGTAACATGTGAAATCGGAAACTTAGAAATCAACATTATACCTGAAAATTCAGAATCTAAAAAAGTGTGTTTTGTATGTATTTTTTTTCCTTTCAAATCTTTCATAATACCACTGTGTTGTTGCTAAATACAGAAAGAAGGAAATGTCTGTTTTAAAACATTTTTTTTTTTAATCTAAGGATCCTAATGGGCAAGGAATCAGTGGATATTTTGCGGATAATGCTTGCTAATGTTATGTCTGTGGCGTGTGTTAATCTACGGAAAATATTATTTTGTATATCCAAACAATAAGATATTACAATGGGCTGCTCCATTTCATCAACATATCCGCCTACCACCATTGCACCTGTTCAGGCATACGGAAAGAATCGACTATTGAAGTTAATCGCACGCCAAACGGTGATTCCACGGCAAGAAATTTAGTCATGTTTGGTACTGGCAGAATAGTATACCTAGTTGCCACATGGCAAATTACTTAATTTTCATTGTAAATCTCGTATTTACTCATGTATCCCTCTCCCGAATTTAACTAATCTTATCTCTTGAAACTTGAGCATTAAAAAATTACGTAGTGCCATACCATTTCTGATGGGAGGAGTTAAGTACTTAGAAGATTAAAACATTCACAGGAATTGGTATACTGATAGTGCAAAGTTTCCTTATGTGATGGTAATAAGTGGCATCATAGAAATTACCAAAGAGGTTGTACCCAAGGCTCAATATCTGGTCCACTTTTGTGGAATATTATTGCTAATATAGCTTTAAACATAACCTTACCACAAAATGTTAGTATACAAGCTTATGCAGAGGATTTTGTTTTATTGGCCACGGGAAGTGGTCGCCATACTATTAATAAAGCTTTAAGTTTCGCCACTCAAGAATTGGAGAAGTGGTCTTTCTATGTTAAACTCAAATTTGATCCAAAGAAGGGCTTTCTTTTGGATATTGCCAAAACTAATACTAGATCAATACATCCTAATGCAAACTGTATGGACAACCAATTAGAGTTTCTAAGACCATCAAATATTTGGGCATTACGATCGATGAAAAGCTCACTTTTATACCTCACTTAGATCAAATAAAGATCGAATGACCCATATTCTTAGACTTAGTAAAATGAATCTCCAAGGTAAATTTCTTAACAGTTTTTATAAAAGAGCTATTGAGAGAAAGATCGTGTATGCATGTGGCGCATAGTGGACTGGAATGGTCCGAATGCGTAACAAAATTTTGCAAATTCAAAGAATCGCTTTATTGGGAATTACTGACTGTTTTAGAACTGTTTCCACAGTAGCTTTTCAGATTTTAGCTGGATGTCCTCTGATAGATATTTTAGCGGAGAAAGAATATACTATCTTTAAATTTAAAGCTGGTAATAAAACTGTCGATTGTTTCAGTGAGATCTTCTCAGCTAGAGATTTTGGCTTTGAGAAAGGTTTAGACATTCATCCAGCTTTGTTGAAACGGTTGAATTGGCATAAAGGCCTCCCCAATATGACAGGCTACACGGTTTTTACAGATGGATCTAAATTAAATGGTCATGTGGGAGCAGCCTTTTGTGTGTTTTCACATGAGAAACTAAGCTTACAAAGGAAATGTAGACTTTCTGACAATGTCTATCAGGCAGAGTTAGTGGCCCTGAGAGAGGCCTTATATTGGCTTATTTCTATTCTATTATGCGCTAGATCCTGTGGAAATCTATAGTGACTGCGGAAGCGCAATTGTTTCAATTACGGATGTTTGTCCAAGTAACGATCTAATTAAACAGATAAAAGATATGATCATTTTTATTAGCGCTTTCAGAGATATTAAACTCTTTTGGACGACGAGTCATATTGGTACCATTGATAAGATTGGCAAAGGCTGCCACTGAAAATCAAATTATTGATTTTGAAGTAAAAACATCCTTTGACAGTTTGCAATCCTTGTTGAAAAGAAAACGTTTGACTCTATGGCAAGCAAAGTGGAACGACCCAGATTCTAAAGGAAGATTCATACATAATTTAATCTCAACTTAAATGAGAGAAGATGCCTAAATGGCAAGTATCTAAACCAAGCTTTAACTAATCATGGACATTTTCCCTTTTATTATAATAGGTTTTCGATTAAAAATTGTGCCTGTTAAAAATTGGCATGAGTAATGTCAATATTAAGCGCATATTGTTTAGATGCTCCTAAGATTTATTCCAGATATTGCCAAATTTAATACTCTAAAGGATCTAAGTAAAAATACATTGACTAAATTGAAATTGTCAAATTTCATAAAATATGTATCTGTAAATGAAATGAATTTATATATTGATTGTGTTTAAAATTCCCCTGTCTGTTTTAAGAAAAGCTAGGATGTTTATGACATTCTGTTATTTTATTTCTTTGAATATGTAAGTAACATATTTTTATGCATGTACGTAACATGTGTTATATTTTGCAAAGTATGTAATAATGTGCTTTTGTTGGTGTAGCTGGTTGGTGTAGTTGGTGGAGCCCGATGATAATGGCAAGCATTCTTTCGACTAAGAAGAGCTATTTTAAGGTGATGCAAAATTCCAGAAAAAAAAAATCATTTAAACTTGAAGTACGCTGCTGTAGAAGCACGTTGAAGGTGTAATGAAAATTTTCTGCCGGAGTCTAACTGCCGCTGGGCAAAACTGCCCCTATAATTTCGGCGGTAAATATTTCAGCACCTCAAAATTCTTGCAGGCGATCTTAACCCCGAGAATAAGGAATGGAGGGGCAGAAAGACTAATCCGAACGGTGAGAAACTGTTTGATTTCATATGCAATCATCCTGTTTATTTCTACGCCCCAAGTGAGTATACGTACTTGCTTGACCAACCAAATAAAGATGATATTCTGGATCTTTTTATCTCTAATACTCCCATCCCTATTTATCTGGAGGTCGTACATGATTTAGATTCAGATCATGTTCCGGTAATCGACACGCTAGGCAAAGATAAAGATATCAACGCTGATAAAAAGAAAATTACAAATTGAAAGAGTTTCACTGACTACCTTATCAAGCAGCTCTCAACACTATAAGCATTAAAAACCCCGCAAGACATTGACATCGCTGTCCATCAGCTCTCCACCACTATTCATAATGCTTATAATAAGGCCACTAGCACGATCCCTGCAAATTATCATACTGACAAGCTCCAACCACATATTTAGGAGTTAATCAAGGAAAGAAATAAAATGAGGAAACAGTGGCAAAGATAAATAGGAAATTTACTAAGATAAATAGGAAATTTAGACGACGTAACAAAGAGCACAGAAAGGAAATCTGGAAATCTGATGAGAAAGTCACGGCTTTCAACGAGCCCAGCAACTTTTTCTGGTCGTTTCTCAAAACGCTTAAGAATAAAACCTCTACCTCAAAGCCAATTAAGACTGATAATAAAATTGCCTTTACTAATAAGAAGAAGGCTTCTATGTAAGCTGAACACTTCGTGGACCAATTTAAACCAAATGACAACCCCTGCTACGCAGAACTTGCGTACGACGTGAGATATTGCGTAAAAGACTGGTTATCAGCGCACAGCTCTGAGAACGACTTAAACTTGCGGACCCAAAGAAAATTCAGAATGTCATTAAGCAACTTAAAAATAATAATAATGCCCCCGGTTACGACAACATCACAAACGTCGCGATTAAATTTTTACCGTCTGGCATTATCGATAAATACGCAGGAATGCTGAATGCTTTTCTCACAAATGCCTATTTCCCTACCTCTTGTAAGAGTGCCAAGATGATAGTTCACTCGAAGACTGGTAAAGACACGACAAAGCCAGTTAGCCTCCTCCCTGGACTCGGCAAAATTTTAGAACGCATAGAGCCTTATCTGAAGAAGCTTCCGGTAGAACAATTCGGTTTCCGAAGATCCCTTTCTACCACCAAGCAGTTTGTTAGACTCTCTGAGCATATCGGCAGCTCTTTACATAATCATCAAAATGTCGCCTTACTCATGCTGGACGTGGTGAAAGCCTTTGACCGCGTCTGGAATGAGGGGCTTATCTTCTTATAAACAATGGCTTCTCGCCTGCACTCATCAGAATTAGTCACTCCTTTTTGCACGGACGAAAATTCTGCGTCTCCATAGGCAAGGCCTGCTCCGAATTTAAAGAATTAAGGCTTGTGTGAATCAAACTTAGAATCTTAAGTACAAAACCCCCAATTAAAAATAAAGCAAATTAACACAGAGATTAAGTAAAATAAACGTTGTGTAGCATAATTTGGAATATAAACAGATTAATTTTTGAAAAGGCATAAAATAATTAATTAACTTAAATTCGTTACACAACGCAGCCTTAGTAGTTTCATTAGCCTTAGTAGCCTTAGTTGTCTGGCTGCGTAAATGCTTCCTTAGTTATACTGTAAGGTTTATCCTAAGTTTCTAACATTTAATTTTAGTTAAAGCTACTTTCCTGACCTTCCTAATTTCAGCTTGCAATTTCCTATCATAATGTGTTTTTAGTATCGCGTTTAATGCAAATGAGTAGTATTTAAGTCGAAGTTCCATTGACTTCGAAAGAGGTCCTCAGAGTTTCTGACTAGCGCGCTTTCGCCTTTTGCCTATGTCTCTAAGCTATTACTACGCTCTGTTGTATTTCAGGCTCTTGATAGCTTGCTAGCTTTTTCGATATTTAGCGGCCAACTGCTTAGAAATACAGTACACTCCCGATTATCCGCGGAACTGGGTGGCGCGGCCGCCGCGGATAACGAAAATCGCAGATAATCCGACAAAAGTTAAAAACGGGTATAGCAAAAGAGAAAACAGTCATTCCAACTTTGAAAAATCGTTTTATGTGGAATAAAACTTAAATTAAACAGCAGAAAATGTTTAACTACCGCTTAATATTTTAGTATATCACTCAAAAATAACCTAAAATGCATTTTGTTAATGAAAATAGAAAAGTGCTTTGTACTTCAAGCGTACCGAGAGGCGTCAAGGATACGAGAGGCGTCAAGGATACACAGAAAAATTAATACATATGTACTGTTTTAATACTTTAATGTATTATGTAATTACAAAAGCATAATTGTAAAACTACACCTTTTTGAAGAAATCAGTCATTTGTGTTTGCTTCTTGCTTTGGAAGCATTTTCTCTTGATCCGAGATTGCATTTTTTGTAGCATACGTTTCTCGGCCAACTTCGAGTCGTCTTGTTCTTCCAAATAGCTCATCAGTCCGTCGACTTGTTGCAAAGCCTCTTCGTGAGTCTTCCGAATCTGCACAGTGGGCTCTTCTTCGCCTTCACTTCGCTATCCTTCATTCTCAGTCTCTCCCCTTGCTTTCTTCACAATTTCGTCATCTGTCAAGCGTTCGAAGCCAGCTTCGTTGACGTCACACTCCAACTACTCGTTAATGTTTTCACCATCGACGTTCTCACCACCCGGAACTGTTTTCACCATATCGGCAAGAGTTGCCATGGGCGTGTCTACATCTTCATTCTCTTCTTCTCAACTCAAAGGGGTTAGGTTATTGTTGGCTTCAACATTAGGCATGAGTTTTCTCCATAATTTTATGAGGGTTGACGGTTTCACTGAGTTCCATGCAGATGCAATATCGTAGATGCTATCCAAGATTGTGTAGTGCTTCCAAAACTCTTTCAGATCATAACCTTCTTCAATTTTAGTCATTAGCAGCTTGGTTCGGTATGTTCTCTTCATTGTTGTAATGACTCCTTGGTCCATGGCTTGGATTAGCGCACTAACATTTGGGGTGAGACAAAAATTTGTCCATCAAAAGACTTTAGCACGCTTGTTGCTGGTGAGAAGGTGCGTTGTCGATCAATAGCACAACTTTTTCAGGCAGGTTTTTCGATTTAAGATGTTTACACATTTGAAGAACAAAGATTTTTTCGATCCGTTCTTGAAAAATGTTTCGGTTTATCCATCCTTTTTTTTTTTTTTTTTTTTTTTTGTTAAAGTAATCAACGGGCAAATTTTCTATCCTTGTGCCTTTGAAAGATCTCGGTTTTTTTTTACTTTCCAATGACAACAAGTCTAAGTTAATGTCCACCGGTAGCGCTACTGCAAGACATGATAGTGATCCTTTCCTTGCTGCTTTTATGACCCGCCGCTTTACTTTCACTTTCAAATGCTAAAGTGAGAGTGGGAGGACATCTCCGCAAAAGTCCCGATTCATCGGCATTGTAAATTTGTTCAAAAGGTAGCTCTTCCCTTAAAACAAATTCTTCAAATTCATGGTGGAAATCGTCCGCTGCTTGTTGCTCACCACTAAATTTTCCCCAATGAAGTCCAGTTTCTCGAATACCATGTCGCTGCTGAAAACGAGTCAACCAGCCAGAAGACGCATCAAAATTTCCTTTCAGGCCTAACAACTCAAAAAAGGTTTTTTCCTTGGCCTCAATGATAGGAGTATTCTAACGAGAAACACTTACCTTACGTATTATAATCTGCGTAGGTCAGAATAAGAAGCAAGTAATAAAGTTAAATTTCTATTTACATCCACATCTTAATTAGCAGAAATCATATGGTCAGTGCCATTAACAGCTGTAAAGGTAATAATAATGATCAATGGGAAATATTATTGGTAATTTTCACAAAATAGTAATAACTACCATGTGAATAAAAAATAAAAGAACATATAAAATTAGTTAATCGTTCTACATCAAAGTTAATCGTTATACATCAAAACATTTGCAACATAAATTTGTTTCATTTATAATTATGTGCTTGACTTAAAATGAAATCCTTTAGTGTCAATATTCATTAACGAAAAAAAGTTAGTTCGGGAAAAAGGCAGTCTTCAGAACTTCCACCGGTATCTTTTCACATGTTACAATGTTTATTTTGCAAACATAGTGTTTAAAAAAAATATTAGATCTTCAACTTATCCCTAACGCTGCAGACAAAAAGTGTAGATTGTTGAAGTCAAGTTAAAAAAATACAAAATCTGGAGCTTTGTTAAATGGGTTTCTTTGGCTTCCATTAATTGAAATCGGTATATAAACAATGATGAAATTATTGATAAATTTAACAAAAATAACCATCAGTGACCAAGTACAGTTTACTGATGAACTTTAGTTTTTAGATTCGGATTCGAATTCTATAAAGTAGGTAGGCTCTAACGTTTATTCGTGGTATTGCTTATGTGTAACATGGCAACGAACTAGTTTTCTGTATAAGTTCTTCAGAAAAGCATTCAGCCCTTGGCATGTAGATCAGGACTGTTTTGCCGTAAATGAATTTAAAAAATGTGTTAATACATTCAAGAATTTTCATTCATTTTCGGAGAGGAAAGGATTCCGTAACTAAAAAATCAAAAATTGAATAGTGAAAATAATAAGCACTTAACTTGGCATAACATAGTTTTAAAGATTTCATTCAACGTATTATTGTCGAATAATTTTTATTCTTTTTGTCTGTTGCACTAATTTAACACAAACGTTGCCAAAATACTCTACCTCACGATCCATCACTGAATCACAAAATAATTTTGTATGAATCACGACAATTTCTGAATATTTTTTTCTTGGTATACAATTATATATATTCATCTATAACTGCCAATTACCATTACTTCTGTAACCATTGTTACATCTGTAACCATTGATAATATTTTATATCATTAATACTTTTATTATTAATATCATTAATACTTTTTCGTTCCAGTGGAAGGCTGTAACCATTTATAGGCATTAGCCACTACTAAGAACGGAAGCGGTGGCTTCTTATGGAGGCACTGGGATCTTTTACCTTTGCCTTCTCGAGTAAATTACATCCTTGGCCTTCTCGGGGATTCGAACTCTGTCCGTTCGACAAAGAACGTCTATGCCATCGGTACGGCAGTCAAAATAACTACACACTTTCCCGCCTGGGCGACTCATTAACAAAACTAAGTAGTTATATTTTAATATATGTATTTCTCATTATTTTAGTCTGAAATAATTTAAAAAGGTCATATTTAGAATTTCCGATACACAGTATCAACGATGGAGATAATTTTTTTTTTTTTTTTTTTTTTTTTTTTTTCTTACAGTGTTACCATTGCTGGTTTTGAAGTAGCTGAGTTTGTCAATCAAAAATTCGTTAAAGTTTTACAAAATATGAAATAGACAACAAAACAAATTCAAAATTCAAAATTTGAGCTTCCACGTGCCCAATTTCGAGTGGACTACATTATTCAAAATTTGATATCTCTAGGTACCATTGCTTTGCACAGTGAGAGAAACAGGCATATATTCATACAAATTCTTCATTATTTAATTTCTTTAAATATAATGATGAGCTCTAATATTTGGTGGCAAAATTTTGAAAAATGAAAGGCCGTTTATAGTGAATCAACGCAAAATGCCAAAACGAAATTAATAAGCCTTCTAAGCAAATTGCCCCTTTGGGCTAATAAATGTATATATTTATTGTACTTAAATTATTAATTAATTAATTTGTACTTATTTGTTATTTCGTTACGACCTGGATAGATCATTATTTTTCAGTAGCTATTTACTCTTATTTCTTCTTCTCTTTTTCTTCATAGAAATATTTATACACTGTGATTCAAGATTAATTTCCTTGAGTTACAATTTATTGCAAATGCATTCCAGAATCACAACAATTATTATTAATGTGTCCCAGTGGAATTATAAATGTATTCCTGGGTCATAATTAATTATTGTGGATTTATTCTTTGAGTCTAAATTAATTGAAAATGCATTGCTAAGTAGCAATTAATTTCAAATGTTCGTTTGTGATTCATACTCTAAAATATTTGAGAAACACATTCAAAAATTCGTTGTTTCATAATTTAATAAGTAATCGAACTAAAGAAATTAAACATTAAATTTAATTTTACTATTTGAACATTATAATTACAACATAAATTGTCAGTAAATATTCCCTAAGTGTTTTAATTTTTTACAATATTTATATTACAGATTTTTACATAATTAGTCCAAAGGGGCTTTGTGCTGAGGGACTATTGTTTATTTTTGCGATATTGCGTCGTATCACTCTGAATGTCTGTTTCATTTTTCAAACTCTTGCCACCAAATATTATCGCCCTGTATTAGATTTGAAGAAATTAAATAATGAAGAATCTGCATAAATGTATATATGTTTCTCGCATTGTGATAAAACAGCGGTACCTAGAGCCATCCAATTTTGAATGGCTTAATCTTACTGCGAATATGGGCATCTGGGAGTCCAAATTTGAAATTTGCAAATTGTTTTATTATCGATTTCATATTTTGTAAAACTTTGAAGAATTTTTGATTAGGTAACTCAATGATTTCAAAGTGAGCAATGGCAACACTGTACGAAAAAAAAAAAAAAAAAAAAAAAACATTTTTATCTCCAGCGTGCGAAACTGTGTATCAGAAGTTCGAAAGATATGCTCTTTTTAAATATTTTGTGATATTGCTGTTGAATTGAACTGAATTTCATGGTTTTAGATATGATAAATAATAAATAAAGGTAACACACAGAAAGTTAGAAAAACGCCCCTTTGGACATAATTTAAAATCTGAAACCTTTCAGATTTTCTTTTTTTATTTATAGTTATGTATCATCGAACTAGAGTTTTGTTATCTTGGCTGCCCCCCCCCCCGAGGTATTGACCAGGTTTTCGATGGAACAACAACAAACAATGCTTCAACCCTGTGAATTCTACTTCCAGTATAATGTTTCTCTACGAAATTTTACAGTTTTTCAAGCTATATTTTCTTATTTTAAGTTTTCATTTCCGCTCCGTATTTTTTGCTTAACGTTTTATTTATAATTAAATCTCTTGGTTTTAGTAGCGACGAATATTGCTATATTTAATAATAAAGAATCCTTTTAATGCAAAAATTGCCAGATTTGTTTTGTTATCGCTACTTTGGCGACTTTTTGATTTCCCGAATTCCAACATCCATAGTGTTTATCGTAGTAGCATTATATAACGTTTTGGGGATTAAAATAATTCTTCCTGGTATGCCCTCCTATAATTCTTCCTATATGAGTACATAAATGCCCTTTTAAAATAGCATGTGTCGAATATATATTTCTATTCCATGCTGTTTAATTGAATTCATTTATTCTATGAATGTGTTATTTTTATTACAGATAAGTTTCATGTATTCTATGAATATGTTAGTTTTATTACATATGAGTTTCATTTATTCTGTTAATGTGTTAGTTTTATTCGTCCTAAATGAATACATAAATGTTTTCTTAATGTAATAATTAATAACATCCTATGTTTCATTTATTCTATGAATGTGTTAATTTTTATTTCAGGTTAAGTTATTTTTAAAATTTATTGTTACCTGTACTGTTGTTTGGGAGTCATTCTTCTAATTTTTGAGTGATAGTTGAACAATTTTAGTTTTATTTACTTGTTTATTTATTTTTCTTGCAGTTATCAACAATCTGTTTTCGGAACTCAATATTGGAATTTTTGGTGTTATTTAATTATTTTATTACTTTCTGCTAACCTCTGAAAACAAGAAACATTTTCTTTCCCTGATTGTCTGTCCTGAACTTTGTCCTTAAAACGTGAGGGCCCATAATCTGGATGATTAGGATCATTAGATGGTTTACCTAAAAAAATATATATAGTATTAGAAAGAGAATAAAAAAATACCATTAGCTTCGATTTTGATATTTACTGTATTAATACTTTCCTATGCACTCTCTTAAAATATTGCAATTTTCATAAACAATACTATGTGAAAACTAAGAATAAAAATTACAGTTAAAATATATGAAGCAAATGCTGAGTAAATTTCAATCAGTGTACTGAAAATCATTTGAATTCCAAAAATAAACCAGTATTACACGGGCAAAAAGCATTGTCAAATAATATTTTCTCTAAAAATGGTCACATGAATGTAAAGCTTTTAAAGATTTTAATATATTTAAAAATTCCTAGATGCTTAAAATCTGTAAAAAAAATTCTTTCTAAAGATCATAAAACAATACGTGACTTCTTAAAACATAATGAATCATTAGTTTCCCGGTCATAACATAACCTCAACAGGCGGAAATCGTCGCCAAAGTATCGCCAAAAACCGCTGATGCATTCTTCATAACTTTTGTCAAAGATAGTGATGAGTCGGTACATCCAAGAACCCGTTACTTCAGTACCGAAATCGGTACTTTTCGGTATTCGTTACTTCTGTACCGAAACGGGTACTTTTCGGTATTCGTTACTTCTGTACCGAAACGGGTACTTTTCGGTATTCCTTACTTCTGTACCGAAACGGGTATTTTTCGGTATTCGTTACTTCTGTACCGAAACGGGTACTTTTCGGTATTCGTTACTTCTGTACCGAAGCGGGTGCTTTTCGGTATTCGCTACTTTGTAACGAAAATATGCGTCTCTTCTGGGTATTTCGGTATTCGTTACTGGAGGATCGATGAGGGTTCAGCTCACTTCAGTTTTGGTACGAGGACAATAGTATCTGGTTGTATTTGCGAAATGGTGATATGCGCTCCTTGTGTCCATGAATGGCCTGCTCCTCAGACACTTACGTAGTTGACATGTTTTCTGATATTCAAAATCTTACTCCGTACAGATAAAATCAAACACGTGGTGACGTGGCAGAGTTCCTTCAGTGCGCAAAATCGTTAGCTGCATATTTCGGTACTCCGAATCGTTACTAGGGCACTTCGGTACTCCAAATCGTTACTAGGGTACTTTGGTTCTCCAAATCGTTACTAGGGTACTCCGGTATAGCAAACCGTTACTAGTGTACTCCGGTACAGCAAACCGTTACTACGGTATTTCGTTACTTCGGTACTCCAAATCGTTACTTGGGTACTCGGTACTTGAAATCGGTTTTCGGTACTTTTCAAAGTAACGGTTACTTGAGTAACGGGTATTTTGTACCGGGTACAAGAAAGTACCGAAGTTGCCCATCACTAGTCAAAGATCTTTATGATATATGTTATATTAATATGATATAAAATGCTTATGAATATTAACTATACATAATAAAATGATATTATAGAGAGTAAAAGAATTATTTGCAGTCCAGTTTTCTCTACGAACGGCAGCTTCCCACAGGCGCCTACGTGATAGATTTCTAGGAAAATAGAACGTTTTTATTATAGATAATAAATTAGTTTTAGTTTTCATGCTACAGCCCACAGCCACTCAACATTGATTCGATTTCCTTTTATGCATACTTCTGTATTTATCAGAATAAAACAAAAAAATTAAACACTTCTAAAATAAATTTGCAACAGCAACGTAAACAAATACAGCAATAACGGAAACGAAATCTTCTGGGGTTGTTCACTATGTGAGCGCCCTCTTCGTTGAGCAGCTTTACAGAAAACTTCGTATCCTAAAAAATCGTATCCCCTGCTAGCAGAAAAAAACTCCTCACCGTCACCATCTTGAATATATTCTTGAATATACTATTAAATCTACTACTAAAACTCAAAATGGTGGTTAGATAGTAGCTAAAATAATTTTTGAAACACTGATTGGTGTAAAAGTCGAAAAGATGGCAAGAGACTTAACTTTTTGTCTAATTGAATATCGTAATATTCAGAAAGCAACCGACTATTCGATTTCGACGGTATGCAGCCGAAGGTCTTTGTTTTTAACAACGAGAATTTTTAATTCCATTGTCAAAGACCAAACAATTTTCACTCCACTAGACCTCTTCTGTTTGATGAAGAAATTGACTAGGTTGACGAAGTTAAATATCTAGGAGTCATTCTCGATAAAAAATTGGCTTTTCAGGAACATCTCAGGGAAACTGTGATAAAAATCAATATCACGCTTGCAACTATGCGCCCACTTCTGGCAGAAGAAGTCATATGTCCGTTTCTAATAAACTCCCCGTATATAAATCTATACTTCGACCAGCATTACTCTATGCTAGTCTTGTCTGGGACCACGCTGCCAAAACTCATCTTCCACACACCCAAGTTCTCCAAAACAAAGCACTCAGAGAGATCAACAACGCGTCATGTTTCATTCCAAATTCTTGTATCCACCGTGATCTCAAAGTAGATACAATTCAAGATTATATTCAAAAACTTGCCAGAAATTTCTTCTATTCAGTTCTCTGTCATCCTAACAACTGCATCAACTCTCTTAGATATTCTCCATTTCCCAGAGAAAAGCACAAATATCCATTCGACATTCTCCATCCTTAACATTTTTTACTTATACTAGATTCTTCAGTTCACTGATTTGGACCTTCAACCAGACCTTTTTCATTGACTGATGCAAGGATGACTGATGGCGGCCACTTCATATTCACTATATGTTCTTAGTAGTAACGTTTGACCGGTCACATTAAATACAGACTTGATCCTTCTTACTTGTTCCTTACTTCTTCTTAGTAATAATTCCATTGTCCTGACACCTAACTTCTGGTTTTAATGCAGTAGTTTCCTGCAATTTTTTTAACTGTGTGTAATAAGTGACTAAGCTTGTACACTATTCATGTTCATACATTGGAAATAAATTGCACTTAAATGAAAGAGCTGGAAATACAGTCTGCATGATGCATAAAATATGATCAAATCTATTTGTGCTTACTTTCAGGGATGTAGCTAGAGAGGGACAGTTTTATATATCACTAGCGGGCAAGCCCGCTACATGAGGGAAGGGATGCTTTCGTGGAGCGCCCGCTTTATTCACGTTAGGTCACTTGATTTACGTATGCATTCACAAGATATACGCTACCTCGCATGATTGCTAGCGGGTAAACCCGCCATTTGAGAGGGCTGAAGCCTGCTTTCGTTGGCCTTTATTCGAAAGTTGGACCGAACTGCCAGTGAAGCCCGCTTTTATTCAACGGGATTTGAAATTTGGAGCGAACTACGAGTGTTCAGCGATTTTTTCCCGGGCTGCGCCCGCTGTATTCACATATGCATCCACAATTTCTGGACAGTACGCCAGGATTCGAAAGTTGGACCGAACTACCAGTATTCAGCGATTTTACCTGGGCTGCGCCCGCTTTATTGACGTTATGCATCCACAAGATACTGCCAACACGTTAGCGGAAAATCACGAAAACACCCATGCAGTCAGCCCGCTTGCCGGGATTCGAAAATGGACCGAACTACCAGATTTAGCGCTTTATTCACGTGTGCATACAGAAGATAGTGCATAAACGATACACATGTGTAAAATCAAGAAATCACCCATGGAGTCAGCTTGTTCGCCAGGATCGAAAATTGGACCGAACTACCAGTGTTCATCGGTTTTGCACGAATATGCATCCAGAAGACACTGCATACACGATACGCATGCGGATTTTTATATATCATTCTAAAAAATAACTTGATTTGCAACACTTGGTAGTTATAGGTATCAACACTGCATAGAATCGACACCAATTCTAGTTGCGAACATATAAGTAACACGATAAAATCAAATTTTTATAATGACATAATAATAGGTAAGAGAATTAATGCATATTTGCCCCAGAAATACAACTAAGATAAAATATGTTTGAGATAATAAATATGGTTGCATCTTTAAATAACTATGCAAAATCTTATTTCTTGCAACTAAAAGGCTGTGTATTCATGTATTATTCTTATTCTACTAAATGTTCTACACGTTCTTATTCTACTAAATAAAAGCTTGTTATAAATAAAACAGGAATACATAAACAATCTAATAAATTACTGAACTGATCCAAATCCACTGTCCTTGTTTTTATTTGCTAACCTGTATATCTGTATACACATGTCTGTGCACGCTGTTTAATTTACTCCAAAGTTATTTAGTTATATGCAATCATATTTTGAATAATGGCTGAGAAATGAAATTACCTAAAAGTCTCTCCCCTATCAATATTTATCGCTGAACAAATACTTGGGTGTTTTACAATACAGAACAACAGATTTTCTCGAAAAAGATACATGTGCCCGTTTGATACTTCAAGTGAGAAAAAATACTTTCATCATTAGCTAATTTTCACCATGGAGAATTTTTTTAAGCTACTTTAAAAATTTTTATTACTAATACTTACTTCAAAACGAACACTGCTATAAAAGATAAGAAAAACATTTAACTGTGCTCAGCGAGTAACAATGGTATGTATATCATTCTATAAGAAATTGTTTGGTGCATGCTATTCTATAGTGGAAAAGATTTGATATCTGTAATACTTTTTATACTATTACTCATACTAGATCATCATAACTATTTTCTGAACTGGAATTTTTTTATACTAACTATCCTGAACCACTGTAAACAGTTCTAAATAGTTTAACAGGAAATGACTCACACACAGAAATTTCAACATTACTAGCATATGAAATTCAAAGTTCATCATTAACGTTAAAATCATTAACTTTTATTTTTATATGTGTCATTCTATAAATTTTCATTTAAATCATTGCTAACATAAACTAACACACAATTTAAATTTCTGCAGGTAAAATATGCATGAAAGCATAATTGTATATGTATGTGTATTAATAATATTTAAGAGATTAATGAGCTATAATGATTTATACTTCAATACACAAATATGCATGTTTACTTTCGAAGAACACACATACAGATTTATATGTATGATACACGAGAAAGAAATTTTGCATATATAAAGAAAACTTTTCTTACGAGAAAAAATGTAATCAGTTTTTTTTTTTTTTTTTTTTTTTTTTTAATGCTTAGAACGCACGTTCATATAATGTCCAATTTTCTTTCCAATTCGAAATACGCGAATCCACCCTCTTCTTCGTTTTGCTATAGTGTATGAGAAGTTTTGCTATCTCGTTCGATATTTTCCATCCAAGAATGCGATGGAAGCATAACTCAGGTTCCTTGCAAGCTCTTGATTTACACTGGTGTACACAAGAAAATGTGTGGTCTGTACTTCTTTCTAAGTTATACATATGCCCACAACAATAAAAAAAACACGTTTAATTACTTTTCGATCACAACATTCTTCACAAACTACGTAGCATTGTGAAATGTAAATACTGAGTTTTAATGTTTCCACCTTTTAGCCACTAGATGGCGTATCAGAGCGCTGGAATTGCGGATATCAATTATTGGAGTAACAAATTTAGTAAAAATTAAAATATGCTAGCATAATTTTAATAATCATGTTTTATGGCATTTTAAATTAAATTTTTAATTTGCCTTACTTTTTTTTTAATTAACCTTTTTATATGAGAATAAATCCCTCTGCTAATCACACGCCTTTATACGAATCTTCTCACTTTTCAAAGGTCGAAAGAAGAAACAGCCACTCTTGACGTTTACGGGATCTAAATATGATCGTAAACATAGTTCGTTCCGGCTAGCAACCTTATATTATTTAATGCTTTTAATTTATGTTTTGAATGAGCAATAAATTGTTATGTTTACCTTTAACACTCTTCGGCTGAGTCTGAGAATCTGTAGGAAAAATGTGTATCGGTAATATACAGATTGGTTATTTTTTTCTTATAATTAAGAGATAAATGATTCAAAATATATCTTCATAGTCTGATATGGTGGTATATTTTGATTATTAGTTACAAAAGCCTATTACTTTTCTCATTAGACGAGTGTGTTGCTTGTAAATTACTTTTTATAAAAGTTTAATTATTGCTGTATAATAATTTTAATAGATTTTTTTGATTAACATTAATTTAAAGTTTCAGTATTTCGTGAGGTTTTCTATCGAATTTTATCTGTTGTACACAACTTCAAATGTGTTACTACAGTAGATGTTATGTTTGAGATTCTGTACGATTGTGCTCTAAAATTATAAAATTTTAATTGGTTTCCTGCCCTTTATTAAGCATTAACCAAATTGTATTAAGATCATTTAAACTTAAGAGCTCACCAGCGGCCGAGCGGTAAAGACGCTGAACACTGGTAGTTCGGTCTGAGGTTCAAATCCCGCGAACGGCCTGGCTGCATGGGCATTTTCGTGGTTTTTCCCATGTGTAACGTGTATACGAGCCAGTTTCCCTTAGAAAGTCCTCCACGAATGCATCCCTCCCTTTAGGTAGATAGCCGTTGTGTGCTTTGCCATAATTAAATAATCCAATCCATTTAAACTTAAGTAAGTTAAGAGAGACAGCTTGGTTAGTCTCCTCTTAACTTACCTGTAATCCTCTCTTAATTATACCTAGTCTGGTGTAATGTCTCTGTTATATGTTTTCTATTATGTTATCAGCTATAATCAGATGCATTATATTTATTTAATATAAAAATCAGATGCATTCTATTCCCTTTAAAGATTTTATTTGAGGCTCTTTCTTTGTGATAATCGCAGATTAATTTGATGGTTTATATATGCATGTATAATTGTCAATATTGGTTTAAAAATTCCGTATTACAAATATTAAATTTTGTTTATTAATTTTACCCATTTCTTGTATTAAAGGAATTAAATCTTTTGTGAAATTAACCTCTGTTTACCCCTCTAATTGATCCTCTGTTTGGACCTCATAATCTGTCCTCTATTTACCCCACTTCCAGTAGCGTAGCTAGGGTGGGACAAGAGGGGACATCTGTCCCCGGGCGCAGCATCCAGGGGGCGCCAAATTGATGCTACGAAATTTTTTAATGAAATGTTTTGCATTCTTGGCACACAGAAAGGGGTGCAAATTCTTCAGTTGTCTCCAGGCTCTGGAATCCTAGCTACGCCACTGCCCACTTCATTAATCTTCTGTTCCACTATCTTAAAAATTGCATAGGATGGATAAATTTATTTATTTTTCAAAATGCTCTGTACTCATTTAAAAATAAAAATATTTATATAAAAAAAAAAAAACTAGAGGTTTAAGCATTATTAGATGAATTTAAAAAATTGACTAAAAATTTATAGAATTTGATATAATTTAAAGTATTTAGCTACTTCGAAATATATCAAATTTTACAAATAAAATGTTTATTTCAGTTTTATTAGTTTTCTGCCCTATTGCTACATTTACAGAATTTATTAGAATTCTGTAAGCAAAACTATTTTGCATAGACAACATGTACTTTTTTATTTTATTTGTCAGATATTCATCTACTGTTATTTGTTCTATGACGCTTTGTCATATTTCTGTACATACATTAGAATTTTAATTAATGTCTTAATTCTGCTGGTTATATATCTGTTAATGTATTAATTTTGCAAACAAGTAGTGATTTCCAGTTAGATCTTTATATTTAACAAATATATTAAAAATATCCATTTTATATCAATAACGGTGCATTTTAAAATTTCTTTACTAAATATAAATATAGTAGTATATATATATCAGTATAGTAGATTTCTGTGGTATCGTTCAATTTTTTTGCTTCAGCAGTAACTTAAAAATTTTTTATTATGTCATATTTTACAACATTGACAATAAAAATTAATATCTCTGTACTGTGCTTTGTAATGGTATCTTTGTCCAGGTAATATTTTACAATTTTTTTAGAATTTTTAATATGTGAAACATTTTTTTTCTGTAGAGGCAAGAGCAAGTATTATTCTCACTTGTAGGTTATGTAGTCAGTATTTAGATCTGAATTGCGAATATAGTGCCTTATTCTAAAAAAAAATTTTACATTCTATTTAATGTTAAAGTTTCAATGGAAATTCTGTATTAAAGAAATATAGGGTGTCCGAATCAAATGAACCTATTTTGAACAGTAGATTAAAAACAAAGTTTTAGCACTACAAGGGTGATATTGGCCACATCTGAGAGCTGAATTCGTAAACTTTGGTAGCAATATTTTTTCTTTTCCTCGCGTCTGACGCACTTGCACTTTACTGAGCCAACAAATGGGAAAATGGCATCACTGCAAGAGAAGGTACAAATTGTTCTCTGGTATGCAGAACACATATCCGTAGTAAAGGTGCAAATAATGTTTTAAACAGTTTATAAAAGAAATCCACCTCAGGTTTAGTGGCACAAAACGTTTCTCGAAATGGAAAGTGTGTGGAAAAGATCCGTAGGTGATCGCCGTTCACATTCAGATTCACATGTGGAAGATGTTGGACAAGCTTTCGTTTGGAGCCCTTGTCAATTGATCAGGCAGGCAGCTTCTGAATTATCTATGCTACATTCAACTATTCATGATGTGCTGCATTGAAAACTGAGGATGCATCCATATAAAATGCAGCTTGTGCAGAAACTGCAACCAGATGATAGGCCGCAGCATTTGCTGTGGAGATGTTATCTCACATCGAAAATAAACAACGCACCTTTTTTTCAGATTAAGCTGCATTCCATGTTAGCAACCACGTTAATAAGCACAATTGCAGAATTTGGGGCTCAGAAAATCCCCATTCACTACACGATTTGAAACGGAGTAGGCCAAAACTGTGGCAAACATGTTTGTGCATTTTTCGATACAACTTTCTCTAATAGATAGCTAGGATGCGCTGGCCCAATTGCCTGGCCACCAAGATCTTCCGACGTGACTCCGCTCGATTTCTTCTTTTGGGGCTATGTGAAAGACAGTCTACTCAGGGAACATCCGTGATATTGAAGACCTTCCTGCCTCCATAACTGCAGCTATTATTTATTGTGATTCTGGAAATGCTACACCGGACATGGCTGAAACTGGACTACCGGTTGGACATTCTCAGAGCTACTAATGGAGCTCACAATGAATTGTACTGATTGTTTAATAGAAACTTTGTGAGTATTGGTATCTAATTTTACAGTGTTTTTATGCTTTTAGTAGAGCTGCTTTTAGTTTTATGCTGTTAAGTAGAGCAACCTCTCCAAATTAGGTACATTTGATTCGGACACACCGTATACAGAGTGACTAAAATAGTCATATGATTTCACGGTACTTACCATAGTTTCAGATAGTTAAAATGCCCTACCATATATGCTGCACTTATCACAACTGAGTAAAAAAAGTTATAAAAGTTCATCGGATAATTTGCACCTCCATATACGCCACAGCAATGAAAATATGATTCCGCAATATGGCACTTAATATTCATTTATTCAGTAATTCCATTCTATATTGATGTAATCATCATTGATAACAGTTTATAACATATACAAAATAAAAATAAATTAAATTTATTAATACAAAATATTCAAAATCCTTCTTATCAACATCAGTATTAAATAAATTTAACAGATGACCATCAAGGTTACTTTTATCACTATTCTAAATCACTTCTTTCAATGTTGCTATCATTTTCATCTTCTTTATCAATGATTTCTGATTTAATGAAAGCTGATATGATCGTATCAGCTCGAACTGATTGCCGTGCTTTATCGACCCACAAGGCAAAACCTTAAATTAGGCTTTTCTCATCCATCGGAAATTTGTGAAGGAATGATGTTCGTTTCGCATCCATTCCCCCCACTGCTTTCTTAATTTTTGCTTTAAAATTCTATTGATATTTATTTAGCAAATGTGTGGCCATTGACCACCAGGTTATTAGGCAAAGAGATCTTCAATACTTCTTTACGATACAGTCCTAACTCTTAAGTACAGAGCACATGTCCAGATAAGCAGTGTCCACATCTTGTCCAGAAGTCGTGGACGCTGTTGATATAACTGTAAAACTTTTGTAAATTTTAAAACTGTAAAATTTGTGCCCTCTTGATATCACTGAGACATCGATGCTAAGTTTTATTGCTTCGGATTATACTATATCCACTCAATAGGATCACATTGAATCTAGAACAATGAGTCCCCGAGAAAAGTGTCTTTACTTTTTCAATAGATTTCTCTGAGCTGAAACAACATTACTTCTTCACACATCCATTCTTTTCATTGACACAAATAATGACCTCTTTACGGACATTTTCTTTCTAACTATTTTTCTTTTAAAAATTATCAAAGGGACAAACTTTTCTTTATTGGTAGTGCAAGCCAAACACAAGTAAAAGAAATTTTTTCATCTTGATTGTTAACACAGAAAGTGTTTTTAACCTATTGGATGAAGAGTTCTACCGGAAGAACAATCAAAAGTAACAGGCACTTCTTTCATATGAATTATTTGTCCTCTATTCAATTTTTTTCTGTAATTTTCCTAGATGTGTTTCCAAGAAAACTATCTTTCTTTCCAAGGCAGTCCATGGGAAGCTTCTAACCAGCTTTTGTTTTGTCCTGATGGATGATTTCTTTTATTTCATGAAGCTGAAACACCAATTATGTCCTCCAACAAAGTTTTTAATGCCCATTTCTTGAGCGATTACTTTTGCTTGAAGTTGAATTCAACTGTTGACACTGATAATTCCTTTTCTTTCTGCTCTATTGTTCATTTCTCTAAATTATATCTCAAAACAGGTCAGGCTGTGATGCCAGTTCGATAAGTTACCTTTTATCCTTGCATTTTCTCTAATTTTTCTTGTTCAAATTTCCACCACTGAATGTATCTCTTGTCACCTTGAAATTCTGTAGCCACAGCTTAATTTCCAATTTCTATTGCTTTTTTCACTGCTAAAAGCTTAAAAGCAGCTGTATCTATAACTTTTTCTCCAAGTAAGAGCCATAGTAAGAATAATAATTTTAAAACTTCAACTAGCACAAACAAGTTAACTGTGTAACAAGTAAGCAATAATTAAGTCACAAAGCAGTGAGACACATGTAAGAATGAACACAGTACTTGATGAAATAAAAATTCCTGTCGCCATTTAAAAGAGGATGGTTGTCAGATAACACAGACAAAACTAAAGTTCAGCAGGAGGAACATAAGCAAACTGAGCATTTGTATGAAGCTAAAATGTTGCAATGAATTCTACATTAATCAAGTCATTTGTGCATTACTTATGATTTAAACTAGCAAAATTCCAAAGACAGGAAAAATAAAATTCCTTCAGATGCAATGCAGACCTAGATTTTCAACTTTTAAACACATATAAGTCCTGGCTTATCTACCCGAAATTATGGTATGTATTATCATGTCGACTGTGAAATAGTCATCAAGCAGTGTCATCTCATGTCAGTTATGGATAATCATGATGTAACAAAGACACTCATAATATTTCCGCTTTCATTAGCTGTAACTTCAATTGATTCTTGATAAGCCAACTTTTGTTTTTATGAACAAAGATATAAATTAACTGTTATTGCTGTATTTTTTCTTTCATTTTGAAAGATATTGTTAAAATTTGTGATCTGTTTTCTACAGAACAACAAGCAGTGAATTATTTTCAAAATTATGAGATCCTACCCTAAAAAATTAGTGTATTAATGGATTCAATAAGGTCAGCTGAATATGGCCATCAAAACCATAATAAATTCAAAGAATCAGCTGCAAGGTGTTTCTACTCATAACATTCTATACAAAACTTCTGGTAAAATTAAAAGGCTTAACAAAAGAGTAGAAACTGATAAAAGCCTTCTTACAAAATGAAAAAGCAAACTTGGTCAAATACTGATTGTTTATTAAATAAAGGGGCATCATTTCGTTCAGAATTCAGCAGGAATAGTCGGAACAGCTTTGGTGAAATCTCTACCAACTTTTGCTGTTGAGAGGAAAATACTCAAGTACCAGTTTCACAAGTTGAGTAAAATTACCCTGAAAGGAATCTTCATGTTAGTAATTGTGGAAACTGAAGTACCAAAATGGTCCAGAAAGAACATGGCAATAATGTTTCAAAACTAGAAGATGAGAGGCTGTATTCATTTGATAATCCCATCTAGATTAAAAGTGAAAGTTTCATGAATAAATTTTATGTGATTTATGAGTAGGACTAATGCTAGACATCTTTGCTTATTATTATCAAAAATAAAATGACAAGAATTTCACTAAGCTACATGTGAAAGTACTTGTATGGCATAAAACAGTTTTGAGTTGTTAAAAAAATTATTGGCAGTACAATTAAGTCTTTGCCATTTTACAAAAATTAGAATGACCATTAAGTTATGATTAAAATTTTCTGATGTAAAATGTTATATCGTAATGTTGGACATCTGATAACAACATAGCCTTGAAATATTAGCAATTTTGTATCAACATCATATACACTGGTTATTATAAATTAAGTAAAACTCACAAAAATCACGACTACTGAAAAAGTTACATGTAGAATTTAATGAAACTTACCCACAATATACAACACATAGTAAGGTATCAAATAACATAAAAAGAAATTACCAGGCAAATATGGTAGTATAGAAATTAGCACATGTATAAAATGAACAAATCAAAGGTGTCAGTTTGCTATAGGAAAAGTACCTTCAATATGGAATATGATCCCCTTTTAGAAGCAATATAGCACATACAGCGATGTGTGATGCTTTCAATTATGCGGTCTATCAGTTCCATAGAAAGCGAGAGCCATTGCTCTTGCAAAGCAGTTGCAAGCACGACAAGGGTTTGAGGGGGTGGATTGAGAGCAGCTAGACGTCTCCCTAAAGCATCCCAAACGTGCTCGATAGGATTCAAGTCCGGGGATTGAGCTGACCACTCCATGCGCATAATTGTTTCCTGTTGAAGATAATCATCTACGAGCCTGTGTGGTCTTGCATTGTCATCCTGTAACAGGAAAGCATCACCTATTGCCCTGGCATATGGACGCACATAAATATCAAGGATGTCATCTCTATAAATCTGAGCATTCACGGTTTCCATTGGAAAGACATGGAGGTCTGTACGTCCACCCAAAGAGATGCCACCCCAAACACAGACACTGCCCCTTCTGTATGCATCTCTTTCACGGATGTTTGACAGAGGATAATGGGTTCTAGGTTTTCTTCATATCAAATAATGCCTACTAGCACTTTCTACACTAAACCAGGACTCATCCATAAAGAGAACCGCCCTCCATTGATCATGTGTCCAGTGGACATGTTGTCATGCCCACTGAAAACTGTCTCTCCTATGGCGTGATGTTAGCGGCACTCAAATTGCTGGTTGCCTCGCATACAGACCACCTTCGTGAAGCCTTCTACACGCAGTTGACATTGGCGCGAACCTTCCGGTGGCTGCAGCAAGGGAGGTTCTAAGAAGAGTCGGAGTAGCGGTTCTATTCCTGCATGCACATAATGTCAAATATCGGTCATCGGCACTCGTCGTAGCAGTTGGCCGTCCTTGGCTGAACCTCCTAGATGCCGAATTTGTGATTTGAAATTGCCTCCAAAGTCTATGAACCAGAGAAGGACTTACATTTAGCCATCTGGCCACTTCTCTTTGACTTTGTCCTGCCTCTAGTCTCCCAATGGCTCTCCATCGCAGTTCTGCAGGCAAATGATGCGTGGAGGTCATTGTTACGAATTGGCTATCTCAGATTTCTGATGTCACTGTCAGAGTGAAATATGCGGGCTTGCTCTCAAACATGGGCTTTTATGCTCCTCGCAGATGACATATTCCGAAAGTAGCGCCACTAATTTGCATATTGCAGTTTTACTCAGCTACTCTTACTTGGCAACATATTCAAATTTTACATGGTTTGGCTTATTTTTGAGGGAGTTATTGCTATTTTTGTAATTTTTCCTTAATTTATCATAACCAGTGTATTTTTTTTTTTTTTTTCCATGTGAAAATGTCGAGTTTTGAGCCAAATGAGTGTCATTTGTGGGAATTTTTGATTTAGTTCTTTGATTTGAAGAAATCTGCATGTGAGGCACATTGATTGATTGTAGAAGCTTATAGTGAGGCTGCCTTAAGTGAAAGAAGTTGTCATAAGTGGTTTAAAATGTTTAAGAATGGGGAATTTTATGCCGGAGACCAAGAACAGAGTGGAATGATAAAAGAATTGGAAGCATTATTGGATAAAGATTCGTGCCAAATGCAAGTAAAACTTGCACTGCATTAGAAAGGAATCAACAAGCAATTTCACATCGTTTAAAATCATTGGGAGTGGTTGGTTCAAGAGGAAGGAAAATGGGTTCCATATAGCTGACAAATGTTGAATGCCGAATTTTTACAAATGAAAGTTGGTTGCCATTCATAAGCGAAAGGATTTTTTGCATTGTATAGTCACTGGTGATGAAAAATGGATCTACTAGGATAACCTAAAGAAGAAATTATGGGGACTATCTGAATAAAACCATTACTGGGGTTTTCTATCAAACACAGTTGATGAGACTGAGCCAAGCACTCAAAGAAAAATGTGCCCACTACTACTCCAGACATGACAAAATTATTTGATAACACTCATCCACATGTTGAAGCCTTGTTCAAGACTTACTCAAAAACACTCAAATGAGAAGTTTTCCCCCCTCCCACTGTATTCACCAGACATTCCTGGTTCTGATTACTTCATGTTTTGATTGATGACACATGGCCTATCTGAGTAGCACTTCACATGGTATGAAGATACCAAAAATTGGATTCATTTGGGGAAAGCCTCCAAAGATGAAGCCTTCTTCTGATGCAATATCCATGTGCTGCCAGAAAGAGGGAGAAAATAGTGGCTAGAAATGGGCAATACTTTGAAAAACAATAATATACCATTCTTTCACAATAAGTGCTCAATTTTTTATTTAAAAAAGTAGTGGAGACTTTGTTCTCCCAAAAGCAGTCAGGACTTTTAATTAAAAATTTAAAAAAAAAAAAAAAAAAAAAAAAAAAACAGCTTTATAAATTAAGTTTTTTTTAATATATTTCAAATGAGTTTTCAAAAAAATTCTTCTGCTGCTACTACTATTTTATAAGTGCTTCTTGGGCTATTTGTGGAAAGGATTTATAATTGGTAGTTCTTAGTTAATCTTTATATAAAAGATAATCTTATAGAAGGTTTATAAGAAATAAATTCCTTAGGGTGAGTAGAGTACTTTAAAGCCTCTCAAGGTGAGCTCATATGGTTCTGGGTGATTTGTTTCTTGCATCTGCTTCCTTCTGCAAGGATGGCATATAACCAAATATGGTCTAGAACTGTATGCTGTTTCATGCAGGATAAAGCTTATGCTTAGGTGCATGACACCTGTGATCCATTTACCTAAAAGCTTGGTCCTTTAGATGTCAAGATTTCCAGTACTGCTATCAGAAATGCTAACAATATTTTGAGGTGGCTGCTATCAGATGTTTCACTGTATTAATGAGTGAAGTATAGCCACTTACTTTGCTTTGTTTCCTGTCTAAAATATTTAGATACATCTATCATTAAGTGCTTGAGAATAAATCTGGACTTAGCTTCAAATTGAAAAGTTGATGTTCCTTGGAAAAGGAAATTTTGAACTGATTAATTAGAATTGTGAAACCAGCTGTAATTATGCTAACAAGTAAAACTTAGCCACTTACTGTGTTTTGTTTCCTGTCTGAAATATTTAAATACCTGTGTCACTAATTGCTTGAAAATAAATCTGGTATTAGGTACAAAAATTGATATTCCTTGAGAAAGGAAATTTTGAACCGATTACTTTGAAGTATGAATTTAGGAGCCACCAAGCACTAACTGTATGCTATTCTCGTAACTCAAAAATGTTTATTCAAATCTGTAACAAAGATAAATACTACATAAGCTTTAAAAGCTTATATTCAGTGTTCACAGCTTTATTGCGATATTTGATTTGCTTATGATCTTTAAGTATTCCTTTTAACCTTTAAAATTATTAAAATTTATGCTGTTTGAATTGCATATTTTTAAATGACAGTTGTTTTTAAAAATTTGAAATATGAAGATTTTTAGGAAGTAGTTTTCTTATCACTTTAGAATTACTGAATACTTTATATTGAAAATTCTTTATTAATGCTGTGAAGAAAATTTATAAATCTCTATTAAATCACACTGAATCAAATTTAAGATAATAAACAGAGAGTGTAATTCTATACAGCATTTAATTGATAAATACCACAGATGAAACCCCTACTTTCATACAAATATGACGTCACAGTTTTTTTTTTTTTTTTTTAGCCCAAAGAAGCATTAGTCCAGAAGGGTTATTAATCTTGAAACAGCATTTTCCATCGGTTCACTATAAATGACATATAATTTTTTTAAATTGTTGTCACCAAATATCATCATCCTGTATTATTTTTAAAGAAATTAAATAATGAACAATCTGCATAAATGTATGTATGTTTTGCATTGTGAAGAAACAATAGTACCTAGAGCCATCAAATTTTGTATAACATATAATAATAATAATAATCCTCCTTACGAACATGGGCACCTGAAAGCCTGAATTTTGTATTTGTTTTATTATCTATTTCATATTTTCTAAAATTTTAACAAATTTTTTATTAACAAACTCAATGATTTCAAAGCGAGCAATAGCAACATTGTACGAAGAAAACATTTGTATCTTCAGATTGTCTGTCAGAAATTCTAAAGATATGCTTGGTGATTTTAAATATTTTGTAATATTGTTGTTGAATTGAATTTTTTGTGGTTTAAGAGTAAAGAATATGATATTTAATAAATAATGGTAACATGCAAAACATTAAAAAAAAAAAAAAAAAAACTTTAGGCATAATATAAAATCTGAAAGCTTTCAGATTTTTTTTTCTTTCTTTTATTTTTGTACAACAAATACTGCCTCCATGTATTGGCAAGCTACATAATTATAACTTATTATATTTAACATACAGTATACAGTCTACCACTTTTGTGATTGATCATCAAACTGTAAACTACAAAGAGAAGTTTGTCAATCCTGCACATGGCTCAAACAATTAAATCATGCTGAGGAATTCTGAAACTAAAGATTCTATGCTACATACAGTGTACCACACCACAAATGCTTCCATATTATTTTGTGAAAGTATGGGGAGATCTATATTATAGCTAAACAAGTCATAAAAGTGGCCTTTTTAAAGGGCACTCCTGCATTTGTTTTGTAAAATTGAAAGCAGTTTAAAAGATTTAAAACTTTTAATAGTTCATTAAATTAATTAATGGAATCATTTTCATTTATTCTTTATTATTTATGTTTAATTTCATATTTAAAAATAGCACTTTAGTGGCACCATCAAAGAAGTAAATAGCTAACTAAAAATGATAGATCACATACTACATGAATATTGAATATTTTTTATTGCTGACTTTGAGATGTGGACTGATGTTTTATTATCTGTACTATTTTGTAAACTCTTATGATGTTTGGAGTTCTGGCAGATGTTAGAGCATATGTAATTTATATATTTCTGAGACCTTTCATACTTATTTTTAAGAAATATATTCTGTACCTTCACAAATATATTCATTATAAATTTATTTATAATCCAGCAGAGTTTCAACAGTATGCCGATTATATATAATATATGATAATAAGATGATTTCAAGTTCTTTCTTATAAGATGATTTCAAATTCTTGACCTCTTTTCTAATGCTTCCTTTTCAGTACTTATATTTTTTCAAACTATCAGAATTTTCCTTGTTTTTAAAGTCACAAATATATTAATGTTATGTTTTTTCCCTCAGTGCGATGGGGGAACTATGTTGCAATAATAGTATAGTTTTAAGGAAAAGTAGTATTGTTAATTGCATTGGGGATAATTTCTAAAGCATAAAGAGCATACCTTCATTAGAATAATTTACTGCATGTAAAGGATGCTTGCTGGTAGTCATTATATCTCATTTCTTTATTTTCAGATCGAATTCAACCAAGCTGACGTTTGCCCAAAGCATGTGTCCTCAAGAATTTTGTTTAGAATCATATGATTGTATTGGTTTTGATCTAGATCATACTATTTGTCAGTATAAGTTGAAGCCATTAATTAGTTTGATCTACAAAACTCTCGCATCTTTTTTAATTGATAAATATGATTATCCCAGATGTCTTGCTTCTGCTACTGAGGCCGAAATGGCATTTGCTCAGAAAGGGATTGTTCTTGATAAAAGGAAAGGAAATTTCCTTAAACTTGATAATCAGTACAAAATAGTAAAAGCTAGTCATGGAACTAGACTCTTGTCAGATGAAGATATATGTAAAATTTATGGATTAAATAGAATATGGGAAGAATCAAAAGGAATTCCACATAAACTGGTTTCTAACACTGCACTAGACGAATCATTTTATGTTTTCAAAGATTATTTTGTTACTGCAGGAGCTGTTATATGTGCCAAAATTGTAGATATATTAGATGAAAAACATGGAGAGCCTGCTGAGGAGTATCATTTTTGGGAACATTTCTTGGATGGATTATTTTACATGTATGAGAGAAACAACTTCAAAAACAACAGTGGTGAATTCTTTCCAGATTTAAAAAAATATCCTGATTTGTATGTGGAGCCATGCAGTGAAAATGTTAAGAGATGGCTAAGGGAAATAGCTAAACACAAGATTACCTTCTTGCTGACAAGCTCCAATTATGATTCTGCAGCATTCCTTGCAGAACATAGTCTCGGAAAAGACTGGAAACAATACTTCGATATTATAATCACATTTGCTCGCAAACCAGGTTTCTTCTGGAAAGACAAACCATTTTGCATAATTAATGAAAATACTGAAGTTAGTGGAGTTAAACCTGAAGATATGAAACGCCATTTAATTTATTCACAGGGAAATTGGAAGCATCTGCAAGAAGTATGTTCTATTCTTAGTAAAACTAAAGATCCAAAAATGTTGTACTTCGGTGATTCATTGATAGAAGATGTGTATGCTGCATCAGAAATTGCACGATGGGACATTGTAGCCATTGTTGAAGAAATGTTGGCAGAAGGAATGGATAATGTTCAAGAACTGCATTCAGAATCACAGACCTTAGTGTCAAAATATTGGGGATCGTTTTTTGTCAGTGAGGAACGTAAAGGAAGTCCTAGTTTATGGACTCATCTTCTCTCTCAATATAGCAGGCTAACCATCCCTAATTTGGGTTGCATATCAGGAGTTCAAATGCAGGATAAAATACCATGCTTTGGCAGTGATATGCTTTTTTCTGGTTTCTTTCCTGGTACACCTAAAGCTCTAGCTTCTAGTTAATATTACTTATTCTTATCAATTGATTAATTAGATGTTATAGTTTGCTCCTGGGATTTTAATGTTTGCTGAAATCAATAGTATATTTAAAATATAATTTAGTTTTTAGTAAGTGTGGAATAAGTGAAGTTGTATTTGAACTCCCCATACTGTGTGCCATGATTATCTTTAAAGTTAGTAATTTAAACTACAGCCTAGAAAATATGAAGTTGCTTTAGAAATTATTATTGCAATCATAAAAACTCTGTAGACAATTCATAATTCATTTAGATAGAATTTTAAGATTTTATGTTTTTTTTTATCTGATTTAACTGAATTAATGAGACTAACTTTAAAAGTTAAAAAATATTATATTAAAAAATTAAAAGAAACTTCAGATCATTAAATAATGTATAACTAAAAGTGAAAAATAAAAAGACTGGGATATTTTACTTCAGTATTTAAATAAGTTGTTTAATTTTCTTTAACTTACACCTATATCTTAATTTTAAGTAAATAGCATTTAACTTTCATAACATATTAAGATTTAGAGAAAAATTTTAAAAACTTATGCAATATGTTGCATATAAAGTGTTAAGTGCAATATGTAGCATATAAGTGTAGCAAAACTTTCATGGCAAGAACCTTGCTGGTTTAAATTACAAAGTTTTTACAAAATAATTTGTGTTAATAATTTTCCTTTCTAAATGAAGATGTAATTTTTAAAAGAAGCAGTTTTTGTGATCTTTACTTAAATGGGACAAATTATCATTAATTTTTTTTATTGTATTTCATATAATACTTTTAGACATGGTAGTAATATATTTTGAGTGTTCTAATCTTATTTATCTCATTAGATAATAATTACTGCAAGCTTTATCAGTTGTATAATTTCTATAAAGAAGTTAAGGAAAAATATTTATTGAATTTCTGAATGGCCTTATGAACTTCTAGATTGTTTGTCATTTAAGTATGTCTTGATCAGTGACATATTATGAAAATTTTGCATATTTTTATATCAGAAGAAAAATTATAATCTTGATTTTTCCCCCTTAAAAGCTGCAAATACTTGTGAGGATACATCTCAGTAGTCATTTGTTTGTTTTCTTAATTCACATACATGTGATATATGCAGAGTAGCTATTTGAACTGTAATTTAATTTTCAAATATGTCATTATAAATGTTAACATTTATATAAATCTGGCTAATAAATTTCACTAAATTTAACAAATTTGTTAATTTTGATTCCAATGCTTTTATATATATTTTACTGTTAAAATGAAAAGTAATTTTTGTATTGAAGAGTTTTAATATTCATGACTTTAAATGTGTTTGTAGTATTTTACAGTATGCATCCAAAAACCTTTTTTATTTGCTTATAGTGCATATGTAAAATAATTATTTCTGAGTAAAAGAAAAAAAAAAAAAAATTCACTGTAGATTTTTAAAAAGAGTAAAATTTTATTTGTAGTACATCTGGTGGTAATTTTAATAATTTTAAAGATGTTAAACTAATAACATTAAATGGGTTTATTTTTTTCGGATAACTAATGAGTTCTGTTAACTGTATTGTTTATATTAATTTTACTGAAACTGTGAAAATTTTTATAGTGATATTGAAAATTTGATTTGCTGTTATTTAAAGATTTATATATTTGGAATTGATTAAGAAACTGACATTTTTAAATTTTAAAAGCATTTTCTGGAAGTTTAAACTTTTATGTATCAAATTGATTATGTGTTGAACACAATTAATCTGATACATAAAACAACAGAAACAGAGATTCTGTTGCTTCTGTGTATTTTTAATATATACTTCTGTGTATTTCTTTTTATATGCTAGTAATATTCTTAATCATTTTAGAAGTAAGCATTTTTTGTGCTAATTAAAATAATATCTGAGCTTTAACTGTTGAATTAGTTGAATCTTTTGTTGGTCATTATAAAATAATGTGAGAAAATTTCAGCTTAAGTGGAGTTAATACTTACTATTATCACATGGAAGTTTTTTCTTAATATTTTGTCTGTTTCATTTGCTTTTGTTGATGCTATTTCATTTAACTACTTGCTATGTTACCCTCAATGAATTAAAAATGTAAGGTATATTTATTATCGTAGTTTACTTACTGCAATGTACACCTGTATCGCATACTAACATTTTTAACTTTGTTCTTTATTGATTGGTATATGTAAAATTTGATTCATGAACAATTTAGAAAATTGATATTTAAGAAGTGTAGTGAGAAAATAAATTCTTATACTTATTTACATCTAGGACTGAACTGATAAAATATTATTTTATTTTATTTTTAGTCTTACTTTTCATGGCAAATGGGTGAAATATTTTGTCACATAAAAGTGATAAGATTACTATTTTCCATTTTAATTAAAACAGAGTGCATTCATATAATTAGATTTATTAATTTTTTTTTCAAATTAAAATATAGTCTTTCATTAAAGTATCAGTTCATTGCATCCTGATAGGATGTAGTAATGTACATAAAAAGGTCATTAATAATATAAGTAATAAATAAGTAGATACTGTAGGTATGAATTTACCACTTAGTGTTATATAACCCAGGTTTTTCAATATTATTGATTAATGACCATTTATCTGATTTAAGTTATTTTTCTAATTTTTAATGACAGAAAAAAAAAGAAATTGTATTTTACTATTTAAAAAAATTCAAAGAAATGCATAGTTCAGTATTAGGTCATGATGAAAATATATATTCAAGAATTAATTAAGAAAAAGGAGTCCAAGAGAAGAGGAAAAAAATCTGTCTTTCAGTGTAGCATTCTCGATGTTGAATTTTGAATTTTATATTACATTATTCATCCTTGATAGTCAGATATTTGCAGCTTTCACTGATTTATTTTTTATTATATAATTTTCTGTTAGAAACCACTTCATTTTTTAAATGCTTCGAATCCTAGTTAGAAAAAAAATTAGGATTCATTATACGCAGAAAGGAAAAGGCTGTAATTCATGAAAATTCGCAAGAATTTTTATGTTATTTGCAGCAATATAATGCTTGACAACTGTTTAAATAAAGTTTATTAAAAGCACTTAAATTAAAGATAATGCTGTAGCAAGCATTAATTTTAAGTATATAATAAATATTATAATTCAGTAACTTTATAGGTATTGGGTCATTCTACAAGTAATATGACTGTTTCAGAATAAATTTTAAAGTAGTATTGTAGTTTACAGCTTGTTCCCAACGTAATTTTAAATATTAATTTATTTCAATTTATTTATTTTTTTTTTTTTTTCAATTTCCTGATAACAGAAGCTGCTGTGTTTTATTCCAAAGAACAAGTTTTTTTTTGTGCATCGTATTCTGAGTTGAACAATTTTCTATTGTGGTGGTTTTGGAGGTTTAAAAGAAAATTGTAATCTGATGGTACCAGGTAAGGAGATATAGTGGATGAGGCGTAACTTCTCATTTTTTCATTCAGATAGTCTCAAGTTTTTCAGCTTCATGTTGTGAGAAATCATGTACTGGAGGAATGCAGTAGCATGCTCTCTTCATCAGCTAATGAAGATTTTTTCATCAGTAGGTTAATTCTGTCAGTTGTTTATATTAGTGTTATTTAGTTGTTGATATGATTTTCAGAAAATTCTGTACAGTATTTGTCTGTGTAATAATTGTTTCATATCAGTGGTACAGTATTATCTTCGTTAAAGAATTCTTCCTTTATCAGATATTGTCCATATCAATCTTGCATCTTTTATATCTATGTTGTTAAAAATCCATTTTTTCATGACTATTCATTACAGAAATGACCGACTCAGATAGGTGAGAAATGGAAATTTCCATTCGTTGTTTCAAATTTATATCATACATTTCATCAGGAATTCACTAATCCACTTTAGAAAGGTTTCTTATAAATTTTAAGTATCAGTAGTCTGTTGAAGAGTTAATACAAGCTGTCCACAGAATTAATTACTGTTGTATGACCCAATACTTTTAAAAACTGATCAAACTTTTAAAAACAATCTCAAGTTTCAAGAACTAAATTTTTTATGTGTTTAAAGAACAAAAAAACGGATTTCCACTTTCCAAACGTCTGATTATCCCATCTTTCCCTTCTAATAAAACATCTTTGATGTATAACTTTATTTAAATGAATGCACATTCATGTTTCTATTTTGAGAAATATGTAAATGTGATCTAATCTTTGCAACCACGTTTTGACTTAGTACAATAAATATTGTTAAAAAGTATAATTTTGATTTTCAGGAGTGTGAGGGAAAGGAAACATGTTATTAGAAGACTAGAGAGGAGAACATTGGTAGTCTTTAATTAATTTACATGTGTGTTAGGTTTTGAAAAATCACTTATGATTCATTGGAAGTATAAGCATTATATTGTTCATCTTATTTTGTCTTTAAGGTAAATATAAATAAAATACTTCTTATGCATCACTGTTTTTTGGGGGGGAGAGAGGTAGGAATTCATGTGACATATATGATTAAACTCTTTGCTTTTAAGTAACCCATATACTATAATCAGATATTATATATTTATTAAATTGTAAATGTATATTATTAATGGATTTTAAAGTCATAGTGTAATTACAATTAATAATTGGTTAGGAGATTAGTAATCTATAATTTATGAGGGAATAATTTTTTGGAACACTGCGACAATATTAAGCTCATTCTGCATGAGAAAAATATCAAATTTACCACTCTTTAAAGTAAGTGTTTGTAGGTGGATTATTTAGTAAGTAATCTGTGGTCTGCTTTGGAGATTTTAGAATTTTCTACTTAATGCTTTTAGAATTAGGTTAAATGTCATAAATGTTCTCTGTTGGAGTTAAAGTTTTTTTGTATGGAATTCAGTTTGAATCATTATGTTACTTTTGCTTGACCATTTTCAAGTAAATGCATAATTTTGAAATGATTTTCGTTAGGTTGAGTCCTTATATTATTTCAGCAAAGAGAGATGTGAGAAAAGTGATTTTGTGCTTCCACATCTGCAGCAGTTCCTAACTTCTGCTGCAGATAATATTTATATATATTTATATAGTGAGATATTTTCATATATAGAACACCTGGAATGTTATGTATATTTGTAATGTTTTGCAAACTTGTATTTATTTAAAATTGTGTCACAACTGACCTGTTGGAATTAAACATATCCTTATAAATGTTTTAAACGGACTTTTATTTTGTGTTATACGAGGGCTATCCAGAAAGTAGATTACGTTTTGGAATAAAAAAATAAACAAAGTATAGGAAACAAATTTTATTATATACAGATGAAAGCCACACTCAAATACTACTTTTCTACATAGTCACCATACAAATTAAGGCATTTATCGTAGCGATGTACGAGCTTGGAAATTCCTTCGTCGAAAAATTCGGCCGCCTGCGCCTTCAACCACTTCGTTACCTCTTCTTGCCTTCCATCTTGCACAAAATTTGTGGTAACCAAGCTTTTCGCTGATGATTTCGTGCAACAAACTTCGCGAAATTTGTGGAAAACTCAAAGAAAGTTCCGTTATTGTGAAATTTCGATTTTCACGGACTTTAGCATCGACTTTTTCGAGAAGTTCGGCGGTCACTATGCTGGGTCTCCCACTTCGATCTTCGTCGTGAACATTGGTTCGGCCATTTTGAAATCTTATGACCCACTGACGCACTCCACCTTCAGTGATAATGTTGTCCCCATACACTTCACGAAGCTGCCGATAGATTTCTATCGGTTTACAGTTTTTTGCAGTCAGAAACCTTATTACTGAGCGCACCTCGCAGCTCGCGGGATTTTCAATTAACGCAGACATTTCAAACCGTCACAGTATCTGAACGGAGCACAGCACGAACCTCTCACTAGCACGGCTAGATGCAGACTGAGCTGCGCAACGCTCTGACCCCAAGATGGCCGCGCTAGCCCCGCCCCTAGCGGACACAGACGGAAACGTAATCTACTTCGTATATTTTTAAATGCAAAATTTGTTAACAATCATTCCGAGTTTGAAATGTAAATTCTGATGTTTAATGTAACCGGTTATGGAAATGAAGTCAATAAATATTTTTACTGGTGTGCTACTTCGTTATGCAATTTCTCAAATATTTTTTTTTTACATTGCTGGCTGATAAAATTGCGACACCAGGCAGGACATATTTAATCGGCCCGAAATGTGCATTAACCACCGAAGGACATGTAAATGATTAGTTATATAGACTATATAAATATCATATATGCTAGTAACATATTCTAAATGAGTATCAAAGAGGGAAAAAAACATTAGTTGCTAGTAAGCAGTGTATTTATGCTTGCTCGTTGTTCATAGATGTCTTAAGTTGTATTTTATAGAAGAGTACAGTAAACGTAAAGCACTTTACCAATTTGATCACAAGATAATTCTGGGATATCAAGATTAAAGATTTTCCTTCCAGAAAATTCCGAGATTTGTTCTTTGTGGATAGAAGAAATCCGCAGTGATGCGAATAAGGAATTCGCGGGCAGAGTTGGTACGAACTCACCAACTTGTTTTATGCAAAGCTATTATGGTTCATCTAGTGATATTACAGACACTAGGTTAAGAATTAGACTGTTATAGAACAGACTCATGCACAACGTATAGTCATGGACCTTATAAGAAATAGACTAACCCAAATGGGTTTCTTCCTCGTATGAGGCGTTCCCGGCTGTCACCTTCATCCCATCCGGAGGAGTAGGGACGACTTGCAGAAATTTAACAATGGATGCCTATTGAAGCGTGTATAATTGTCATGAAAAAGCTGGTTGTAGCGCCTCATTTCACAAATTAGAATTTCTACATATTTTTATTTTTGAAATTCAGATTGATTTAAAAAAATTAGCATATTTATCAAGCACAATTAGCGTTCCAAATAATTATAAAGCTATTGCATGCTTTCAGGACTGGATATTTTTTTTAGCTTTTCCTATGCTGTAAGGAAATTGTAACTACTTATTTTAGAAAATAATATTTTAAATCTGAACTAATAGAAAATTTCAAACAAGCAATTTTCTCTTGCAATTTTTATGCTTTTTATTGGTGTGAATAAGTAAAAAATACTAAAATATTTAAAAACGAATTTTTGAAAGTTTTGTTTAAAATTCTAAATTGTGCTGCTTTTTTAAAATTATAGATGAGCATTATAGCACAATTTCTATAAAAGAATTTTATTTCAATTATATTTCATAATACATCATAGTGATAAACACGTTTGACTCCTTAAAAATTTTTATGCATTTAATTTTGATATTAAAATTGTATTTAACCTTAATAATTAATTTTGCTTGTATTTTATAGTGATTATTTTTTAAATTTATTTTTAGTTCTGCAAAAGATTTTTTTTTTTTTATTTACTGTTAATTTAATTTATTAGCCCAAAGGGGCGGTAGCCTAGAAAGGCAGTTAGTTTCGAAGCGGCATTTTGCGCTGTTTTACTATAAATGTCCGTGTCTCCTTGCAAATTGTTGTTACCAAATATTATCGCTCTGTCTTATATTTAAAAATATTAAATAATGAAGGATCTGCGTGAATGCATGTATGTTTCTCGCACAGGGGCGTAGCTAAAGGGGGGCATCTGTCCCCGGGCGCAGAATCCAAGGGGCGCCAAACTGATGTTACTACATTTTAGAATAAAATGTTTTCCATCCTTGGCAAGCAGTAGGGGGCGCGAAATCTTCAGTTGTCCCTGGGCGCTGAAAACTCTAGCTACGACTCTGTTCTCGCACTGTGACAAAAACGACAGTATCTAGAGCCATCAAATTTTGAATAATGTAATCCTCCACCCGAACATGGGCATCTGGACGGCAGAATTTCGAATTTGTTTTAATCTATTTCATATTTGAGACTTTAACAAATTTTTGATCAACAAACTCAACGAGTTCAGAGCGAGCACTGTACGGAAAATAATAGTTTTATCTCCAGTGCGGAAATTCTAAAGATATGCTGTTTTCAAATGTATGTGGTTTACGGGCGAAGAACATGATATTCAATAAATGTACGTAACACACAAAACGTTAAAAAAAAAAAAAAAAAAAAAAAAAAGGTTCCTTTTGGGCGTAATATAAAATCTGAGTGCTTCTAGATTTTATTTTACCTTTTTTCCTCCCTTCATTACACTCAGAAAATTTTATCCTCCGAATTTTATAAATTACTAAAATAAATATTCCACCTTTAATGTTAATAAGTCAATGATGATATAATCAAATAATGATTGTTTTGTAATGTTATTATAGTTTTGAAAATCACTGCCTGAAAATGGTCATTAAATTTTAAAAAAATATCAGATCTTGTTTAATTTTACCTTATTAATTTCAAAGCATCACGCACTATCAATCTTATTTAATTTTACGTTATTTGTACGCAAAATTAAGTTCATAAATTTTGTCCTTAGATTTTTACCGTTTTACCAAAGTAAAGACGTTTGTACAAGAATTACGCGTGAAAAAAATGCGCGAAATGCAGTAAAAATTGCTTTAAATGAGATATATTAAATCCTATTTGGGAAAAAACTGTGGCTTTCATAATCTTATCTCTATACAACGTATCACATTTAATAATTAAATGGAGTTATGGGATACAAACGTATAGGCTTCAGTGTTAAAGTAAACCAGATCGTCCCTACTCTTTCTTGCCGACATGTCGGTGACGCGCGCCTCGCCTTCTGGGTTAGTCTATCTCAAGACTCTATTGCATTAGCTATTTTTGATTGTTCAGGCTTCTGCGTTTATAAAGTTCCTGTAAACGTTTTATTACTGTTAATGGTGATTACATGAGATGTAGATTTCTTTGGGTTCTGAAAATCGAATTAAGTTCTAATTGTAATCATTTTATCCTTGGATCATAAGTTATCATTACAAATGTGGCTTTGATAGCACCTGCCTTTCGTAATGTTGCACTTTCAGCGTCCATAGTGTATTTTCAAATTAATGCTAATTCACTTATCGGATAAGATACAATTGATGTAATATGTGTGAGTACACAAGAAAGTTTAAATTATCACCCGAAGAGATAGTAGATTTGTTAATTTGAAGTGATACATGTTAATTTTTGCTGACAAGCGAGCAGCAAGGCTTTGCTAAAGTCTGTTCTTAAACCTGGAGAACAGAACTCTGCTTCTGTAATTTTGAATAGTGAAATAATTGCTTAAGAACACTTGAAAGGCACATGCTGATCATATTTCTAAGCTAGAATACAATTGTATATATGTAAGAAAATTAAAAGAATGCGTTAAAGATTAAATTAGCAGCTTAAAAGTGAATTTCCCTTCTGTATTCTAAAAATAACAACTTCTATTTGCACTTCGTCATTTCGAGAAAAGTCTATGTCATACGACTCCTACGTCACGCGTGAAGGTGCTTGGTCCCCTCGTTCTTGCATTTTGATTACTTAGCGTTTTACTATCTGATTATACTTGTACTAAAAAAAGGTTGGCATTCGTTGAACTATTTTCATCGGTTTGCCATAAAAAGGCCTTGTGACTTACGGTTTAATTATTTATTTACATTTCAAGAGGAGGAAGCGGTGCTTGAAGTTTCGTCGTGAAAGTGATTGTGCCTGCTACCGAATCCGATCTGACCACGTGTCTATGAGCCACGTGCTAAGTCGAAAGCTTTATTTTGCTTATCCACTGCCATCGTCTTATTGCTGTTTAACTGTTATTAATTGCTATAATTTTTATAATATTGTTTAGGATTATTTTCTAAATATTTATTTATTTTTTCTTGGCTTGGATTTTCTTCCTACATAGTTACCCCAAGCTCTCGCTGTCAGTGTGAGAGGCAGGGGCCTTGTAGGATTCCGCCTGCCATTTGTCTGCTGGGACACCGTCGAGTGGGCCCGGTTCCGGAGCGCAGTTTTGCATGCGTTTATTTGGGCGCTAGATTTGGACAGTTCCTTGACTTTTGCGACCATGGAGAGGATAGATGCGTTTTTACGGCAACTCATTATTGAGTACGAACGCAAAGAAAAATTAGGTGAATTAGACGCGAGAAAGTTTAAGGAACTTAAGTTTTTCCAACTCATGCTTAGTACATACGATGCTGAATTCAAGGACTTAGACACCGAGGCTAATGATAACCTAAAAGAGCAAACACATAATTTAGCTGAGCCACGTGCTCATATAAATGATAACACACAGGATGATAAAGAACCGAGCGTTCGCCCTATTGAAGTTAGTAGCAACAGCGAAAGATCTAGAAGCCCTATTGGCATAGCTATTAATTGTTCTGGGGATGAAATAACCTTAGACAAAGACACAAGTTCAGACGACGAGTTCTATGCCCAACGCCGAGGGGACAAAACAGTTAGGACCAGGATTAATAATAAGAATTTGTATAAAAAACAAAAAATCGATAATATGACTGGGATGACTAACTTACCTTGCTAAGGCGCAAGTAAAAATTAATACAAATATCACGACAAACATGGCAGAGTCTCATGCTGCTAGTACTACGCATGAAGAAAATAATTCTAACAACACGGCTAGCACTGGCACTAATAGCAATTTAATGGATTCTAACAGTAAAGAACAACCGACAATTCAAGCAGTTACTGATAATCAACAAACCACTGAAGGTGACTTCACTAAAAAGAATAAAATCCCACCGATCACAATTAAAGTAGACAGTAAGGATTGGAGTAAAACCAGACGCATTTTCAGGGAAAATAATATCGAATTTACACCCCATACAGTAAATGACTCTTTAAAAATCTACACCAAAAATGCTGAAAAATACAAGTTAGCGATCGATCTGCTGAGAGGAGCTAACATTGAGTACCATTGCTATATCTTACCCCAAGATAAGGATTTAAAAGTTCTCGTAAGGGGACTTTTGAGAGATGACGACCCAAAAGAAATACAGGACGAATTAGAAGCAAAGAATTACTCCATCTCATCAGTAAAACAAATGACGGCGTAGGAATGGTGAAATTACCAAACTACCACTTTTTCTCATTTCTTTACCCAAAAAAGACAAATCAGCAGAAATATTTAATGAGGAATATTTATTAGACTTAAGAATCAAAGTCGAGCAGTACAGAGGAAGAGTGGGACCCCTGCAATGATATAGGTGCCAAGGGTTCCACCATACTCAAAATGGGTGTAACCACCCTCCCAAATGTGTCAGATGTGCCGACAATCACTTTTCATTTCAATGTCCAAGTAAGAGCAAGGACACGCCCCAAAAGTCCAAAAGTGTGCCAACTGTAATTTAATGGGGCTGCCGTTGCACGAACAAGAATGGAAAGACTCTGTATAACTTCCTTTTAAAGAACCCTGTTGCTATTAACGCACCAGCTGAGTATACTTATAGACCTAGTAACCTCAGCAGGGCTGATATTCTTGATATAATGCTCACAAATACCGACATTCCCATGACTTTTTAAGTCATGCACGAGCTTACCTCCGATCACATTCCAGTGCTCATCACCTTAGAGACCTCAAGAGTGGATAGCAAGGAACTAATAAAAATCACAAACTGGGACCTTTACGAAGATTTACTTTGCAATAACCCTCCTGTCATAGGTAGTTTAAAGAGCAGAAATGACATAGATTCTGAACTTAATAAATTCATGGGTAGCATCAAAACTGCCATCAATAATGCCTCGCGCGTCATTAATAAAGAAAATTACGCAAGGAGACTTCCTAGGAACATCAGGAATTTAATTACGAAACACAACCGTCTTCGTAAAAGATGGCATCTTACCTGGAGTCCCCAGATTAAATCTGAACTTAACCGACTCAATAAGAAAATTAAAAAACTAATTGACTTTCACAGGAATGAAATCTGGGAGGAGAAGGTTTTAAGTCCCAATCCTATGGACGGCTCACTTTGGGCTTTTATTAAAAACCAGGAAAGGATACTACCCGGCCCGAGGGCTACAGGCCCATTTTAATTTCAGGGCTTGGAAAAGTTTATGAACGTGTTATCCTAAATCGGCTCAAGCCCTTCTTAGATGTACTTCCGCCCGAACGGTTCGGATTTCGCGCAAAATTATGTACTTCCAAGCAGCTGGTAAGTCTTGTGGAATTTTGTGGAGATGCCTTACACCACAGACAAAATGTTGCCATCCTCATGCTTGACGTGGCGAAAGCTTTTGACCGCGTCTAGCATGAGGGGCTGATTTACAAGCTTTATTAATTTCAACTTCGAAAGGGGAATGATTGAGCTCATTACTTCATTCATCGCAAATAAAAGCTTTTCTGTCTTCATCGGAAAAGACGTCTCTGACACTAGAAAAATTAATGCTGGTATACCACAGGGCAGCATTTTAGGCCCAATTTTATATTTATTATATGTTGCAGACTTCCCGCGCAACCACATGGATTGAAATAACTTGTTAGGATGTTATGCAGACGACACAGCTTTAGCTGTGAAGTCTGCTAACGGAAATCATGCTTTAAAGAAGCTGCAGGACATTATGCCCAATGTTGAATCCTGGTGTACTAACTGGAGGATATCGATCAATGCGCAAAAGTCGCAATTAATTGTCATCAGGAGAAAACATACACGGACCCCACTCAAAAGGAAACTTTATCATTTCAATGAACAGGTGCCGCAAGTCACAAAAGCCAAGTACCTCGGGGTAGTACTGAATCAAAAACTAACTTGAAACGACCATATCACTAATGTGAGGAAAAAGGCTTTCGTTGTAATCAACAGTTTAAAGCCCCTTCTTAACAAGTTTCCAAAATTAGATCTGCGTCGAAAGCGGCTTGTTTATATAATAAACATACGGCCTATCATTACATATGCTTCGCCAGCCTGGAATAAGGCTAAAAAGAGAAACCTGTACATACTGCAAGTAATTCAGAATAGAATACTTAGAATGATTACTAATGCTCATTACTGCGTCAGCAACGCCACTCTACACAGAGACTTGAAACTTAGTACAATTGAGCATCATTTGCACAAACTCAACAAGAATTTCTTCATGAAAGCTCTTAATTGTGCACATTTGTCTAATTTAAACACACTAAATTATACAATTCTAGACGAGGACTGTGAAATTGGACCACTAGCGGCCCACCTTGCAAATGACTTTAACTTTCCTACTGTAATACTTCTTTGGCGAAATGAAGCAACTCCAATGATGGAACACAGCAATAACTTTTATTTAACACTAAAAAAAATGGCGACATACAAACAAGAAGAGAAAACATATTCTATCATTTAAAAATAAATTACATTCTTCGTGCGAGAGTCGCACGAGGCACTCGAGTCTGGTTTCAAATATTGCCATTCACAAATACCTTAATGTTCATCTAATTAAATTATTTAATCTACAAGATTTTAATATTATTTAAAGCTGTTACCTCTTCCCCAACGGAGAGACTTTTACCGAAGGGAAAAGTTCTGTAAATTTCGAAAGTTTATAAGCTCGGCTTGCTCGATTGCTTTAAGAGAAAAAGGTTATTTGTCTTATAAATTTCTAAATTTCAGGCCAAAAAATTTTAAGTTTTAACTAATACTTTTACACCACATTTAAAAAGAAAGAAATGGAGAACGTTCAAATACATTTGTTGAGCATACATTAAATAATAAAATTAATTCTAAACGTGGTTACATACAATAAGAGTTACATTACTTAATTCTACTCAGAACATCTACGTTCTTGTGCAAAGATCCTTTGCGATGAATGACCTTAAAATTATAAGGTTGTAATGAGAGTGCCCAGCGCATCAATCTAGTTACATTTGGCGTTGGATTGTAGCCAGACCAAAAGATTATGATCAGTTTGAATCAAGAATTCTTGCTGACCATCCAGATAAAAATGCAGTTTCTTGATAGCGTAGATGATAGCAGCGCACTCCTTTTCAGTAGTACAATAATTCTTTTCAAACTTAGTAAATTTTTTGCTTATATACAAGATAGGATGTTTACGTTGTTCATCATCTAATTGGCATAGTACTATACCCATGCCATTGTCTGAGGCATCGGTTTGTATAATAAACCTTTTATCAAAATCGGGAGCATACAGAATTGGTTTCTTGCATAGCAACTCTTTTAAATTTTTAAAAGCTCTGTCACATATTTCAGACCATTGTATATTTCCTTTTTTGTTACCCCCTTCAAAGCGTCCGTGAGGGGTGAAGCAATTTCTGAAAATCTCGGTATGTACTGGCGATAATACCCTACCAGTCCTAAGAAAGCACGTACTTCTGTTTTGGTTTTAGGTGTAGGATACTCCTTTACAGCCAGGATCTTTACTTCATCCGGGGTTCGTTGTCCTTGTCCCACAACATGGCCTAGGTATCTCACTTGATCTTGTGCAAATTTAAATTTTGATGGTTTTAGTCGTAAATTTGCTTTCTGTATTCTTTCTAGAATAGAAGTTAAGTTTTTAAGATGCTCTTCCCAGTTTTCTGAGTAAATGGCAATGTCATCCAGGTATGGTATAGCGAAACCTTCGCATCCAGCCAGGACTTTAGTCATAACTTTGTTAAAAAAATATGGGGCATTTTTTAATCCAAAGGGTAAACGTAGAGGCCTGAAACTTCCAAAACTAGTTACAAACGTTGCATATCTTTGGGCTCTTTCTGTTAACGGAATTTGCCAGTAGCCTCTAGATAAATCTAATAGGGTAATATATTTTGCTTTTGCTACAGTTTCGATACGTTCTTCAATATTAGGCAAAGGATAGTATTCAGTTTTAGTAACAGCATTGAGTTTACGATAATCAATACAAGGCCGAGGATCCTTTGATGAAGATTCTATCAAAATCATGGGAGATGTATAGTCCGATTCTCCCGGCTCTATAATTTTAAGATCGAGCATTTTCTGTATTTCCTTTTTGAGAATTTCAGTCTGTCGGGGTGACAGTCTGTATGGCTTTATTTGTATTGGTTCGTTATTTAATAGCTCAATATCGTGACAAACTAAGTTTGTTAGTCCAGGATTATTTGAAAAACAACCAGAATATTTCCATAAAATCTTTCGTAAATCTTCTATTTGCTCGGATTTCAACCTTTTCTCGAGTTCATTCTCCTCTATGATGTCCGAGAAATTAAATATACTTGGATTGGAAGGTAAACGAGGAATGTCCATTTCCAAGTCTCCTTCCACTTCAGTTATCATATTAATCATTTCTGGTCTTTTGTAAGATGGTTTAAGCATGTTAATGTGATATACTTGATTTGGCTCATTTTGTTCCTCGAAACTTACAATATAATTGGTTTCTGAAATTTTCTGCTCTATTTTTCCAGGTCCTTTCCACTGTACTTCTAGTTTATTTTGACGATTCGTTGATAAAACAAGAACTAAATCTCCTCTAGTAAATTCTCTTTTCACTGCGTTTCGATCGTACCATGTTTTCCTCCGTTGTTGAGCTTCTTTCATGTTTTCCACGGCAAGTTCTTGGCATTTCTTCATTCGATTAATAAGTTCGAAAACGTAACTGACAACATTATTACTTTCTTCAATCGGTTCTAGCCACTGCTCATAAAGTAAAGTGACTGGCGTTCGTAGGTTTTTGCCATGAACTAATTCTGCTGGTGTAAAACCAGTGCTTTCGTGTGTGACTGTTCTGAGAGCAAAAAGAACTGATGGTAGATAATTCTCCCAATCAGAAGTCGCTCTTATGCATACGACTCTTAACACCCTTTTTAGCGTTCTATGGAATCGCTCAACGGGATTACTCTGCGGATGATACACAGAGCTTGTTACATGTTTAATTCCGAAACGCTCCAAATATTCCTCCGTCAAAGCACTGACGAAAGAGGTCCCCTGATCTGTTTGGATCACTTTTGGGAAACCCATACGACTGAAAACCTGTAAGAAAGCATCAATCACAGATGGCGAAGAAATGTCTGTCACCGCAACAGCATCTGGATATTTGGACGACATACACAGAGCTGTAATAATATATTTTTTTCCAGTCTTTGAAATAGGTAGCGGACTAACAGCATCCACATTTATTTTAGTGAATATTTCGGAAATTACTGGTACTAATGTCATTGGAGCCTTCTTTTTGTCATTTCCTTTTCCAGCGCGCTGACAAGCATCGCAGGTTCTTACAAAATCTTCAGTTTCTTTGTAACACCTCGTCCAATAAAAATATCTAGCAAGTCTGTCTTTGGTCTTTTTGACACCCAAATGACCAGAAGTTCCTTCGTGGCACATCTTTATAATTGACAACTTGAGTTTTTCAGGTATAACTACAAGCTGTCTTTCAAAGCCCATTTTATCAGTCTTTTTTTTAACTAAAAGCTCTTTTCTTGTCAGACTATAGTTTTCATTTTTGCATGTACCTTCTTTAACTTCTTGGATGATTTTAGACAGTTCCTTATCAGTAAGCTGAAGTCGTGCAACTTCTTCTGAGTCAATTTTTACCAGTTTCATGAGAGCTTCATCTTCCGTATTTAGTTCCGGTAAATTATCTTCTTCTTCAAAAACATCTCTGGATGCTTTATTTTCTTCCTTCATCGGTTCCAAGAGCTTCTCTTCAGCTGTTTCTCTTTTCCTTTGAGCTCTAGTAGAGACAGCATTAACCTGGTGAAGACAACTATCAGGCTCCTTTCCTTGTTTATTCAACAGTGCAAAAGTTCGATTGCCTAATAAATACCTTCCTTTGTCGAGTTCATTTCTAATAATGGCAGCCTTAGTTATTACTCGCCCAAAATCGCAATTTAGTTCGATCTCAGCCAATGGTAAACAGGTTGGATTCAAGTCTAATGGCTGTTGCACCCACACATTTTCACCTGTCAGCATTTCCGGCGTGATGTATTTGCGACAAACTATATCAATACTAGCACCTGAATCCCTTAATATAGGAATTTTATGACCATTTACGTAACCCATACTAGTATAAGGTAATAGAAATTTATCCTCTGGTTTTGCACTAATTCTGTTAAGATTAGCAGGAGATTCAGTACTATTCTTAAGTTTTGGACATTGGGGTCTTAAATGTTGATAGGATTCACACTGATAGCATTGTGGCGTCTTTCGTTTTTCATATTTATCATCTGTACGTGGACTTCTAGGTCTATGAAACGAGCTTTGCGTATTAAATCCTGATGACAATTTTTTTTCAGTTTTATTTTTATTATCTGAACTCAATTTACTTTCAGTTAGTGCATTGTATCTTTCTTTCTGCCTATCCACTACAGGCTTTTTTTGAAAGTTTCCGCAAACGTTTTCGTAGGCATCAAGTTTTTCAGCTAATTTTTTAGATGAAATCATCTCTACCCACTCATCAAGAAAATGATCTCGAATTTCAGGAGGAACTCGACGTTTAAGTTGGTCAAGCCCCATCAAATCTAGCAACTGATCAAAAGTCTTAACTCCTAGACCAGTCACCCATTCCTTGCAATAATTTTCTATTTCATAATTGAAATCCACCCATGTGGATTCGGTACTCTTTTGATGTTTCAGAAATTTCTGCCTAAACTGCTCTTATAATTTCTGCTTAGTTTAAACCGTCTTAACAATAAATTTTTCACCTGTTCATAGTCTTTAGCTTTATCGGAGGGTTCTCTAGCTATTAACTGGTTTACTTCGTAAGGAAGTAGTCCTAGTAAATGAGATGCAAATTCTTCTTTATCAATTTTAGCCCATTCTGCTTGCCTTTCAAACAATAGCAAATATAGACTGATATCTCCTTTCTTGTCGTCGAATTTCTGCATAAGGTGACGCAGCTCCGTTTTCGGCCGGATCTGTCCGGTATTTTGAGACTTTGTCTCTGCTTCAAGTCTTAATCTCTCTAATTCATACTGTTCTTTCCTTCTCCGCTCTTTCGCTTCTTCCTGTCTCCTACGTTCTTCTCTTTCCCTTTCCTCCCTCTCTTTCCGTTCTTCTCTTTCCTCTCTCTCTTTCCGTTCTTCTCTTTCCTCCCTCTCTTTCCGTTCTTCCCTTTCCTCCCTCACTTTCCGTTCTTCTATCATTGTGTCTAAGACTCCTTTGACGAATACTTCATCATAATCTCTACTTTCAACAATTTTCTGTTTTAAATCGACTATTTTCAAATCTGCAGTCACATGAACTCCCAGTTCAGCCGCGAGATTTTGCAAATCTTCCTTACGAGCTCTTCCTAAGTAAGACATTGTTTCTATGTTTAAAATTAACGAACACTGTTTTCTTTATATTTCCTCAAAATAGCTAAATTCAATTACTTTAATTAATTAATGCAGTCAGGAATCACGAAATTAATTGCACTTTGTTAAGTACGTATACCTCAAAAATGAAATATTTAAATTATATGAAGTTCATTCTCTCTACCACATTAATTGTGATTAAAATAAGAATAATAACATAGAGCAATATATATATCTACCGTCTGCACAACTAAAATGAATATTAAATATAATATCAAATACGGTAATAAAATAAGACAATTTAATATTAACAGGAAATAATAATCTGGTATCGCTAATATTGCGTTCAGTGATGAACTAATAAAATAAAGCAATTCTATATGAACAGGAAGTAATAATCTGGTATCACTAATATTATGTTCAGTGATGAACTAATAAAATAAAAATACGCACGATTATTCGATCTTGGTCGGTGCCTCCAAAATAATTAAGACTGTAATACTTCTTTGGCGAAATGAAGCAACTCCAATGATGGAACACAGCAATAACTTTTATTTAACACTAAAAAAAATGGCGACATACAAACAAGAAGAGAAAACATATTCTATCATTTAAAAATAAATTACATTCTTCGTGCGAGAGTCGCACGAGGCACTCGAGTCTGGTTTTAAATATTGCCATTCACAAATACCTTAATGTTCATCTAATTAAATTATTTAATCTACAAGATTTTAATATTATTTAAAGCTGTTACACTACTTAATGATTAGTAGTGTGCAATATAGTGCAATATCCTGTGTATAGTGTACATATTGTATATATTTTTCTGTTATATTTTTACTCTTTCTGTATTTGTATTGTACTGTTACTTTAAGACATTGTGCTTTTTCTTCAATTAACATAGGACGTTCCACTTGCTGTCCATGATCGCGCGATGTCTCGGTCTCCCCTTTTTTTTTCCACCTCCTCCGCTCCCTCTGGGATACTACGGGCAGATAGTACCATGTGATGCCCCCCATGTGGCAAATTTGATTGAGCTGGAAAAACTGCACACTGTGTGGTAGTCCGGCAATAAATTAATCAGTCAGTCCTACGTCATTCTGGTGATGTAAATTGAACTAAACTCAAGTAGCCAATAATAATTTTACAGCAATATTAACTGTCCAATGAAAATGCTTTGAAAACCAAAATTAACTCAGTCTGACGTAAGATTTCATCCTGAACATTACGTACTTGCTTTCTACGCTTTGGCCTAGCTACACTGCTGTCTGTCCGCTGCTGCTTTTTTTCTACAAAGTTATCGCTACATCGGTGACCTATTGGCTGACTCGAAAAAACCCTCAAGTCGTCAGGCAGAAATAACGGTGGCAATACAGATTCAAAAGTACTTAAATTTTCTCCTGACACCAGTGACATATAACTTCACCTTAAATAATAACCAACTTAAGCAAGCGGCCTTGACAGGTGCGACCAGCTTTATTTTAACGTAGGTACTTTTTAAAATTTACTTAACCATACTAGAATGATGATTTATTGACTGATTTAACTCAGGTACTGTTTAAAATTTACTTACCGTGCTAGAATGAAGAGTGATTGGTTGATTTCAAGCGACCGTCAGCTAATAGGTCTTGCCATTGTGTAGGGCTTTATTAAATTTACCTCACAGCCTTACACCTGTGATCAATTAATTAACCCCAAATGACTTAGGTGGCCAGGTCACTCGATACAGGCACCAGAACAGATTCCTATCCTGTATGTATAATTGTGATAAATTCAGAGCTTAAATTGTGCCGGTACTTCTTAGTTTTTGAGATGTATTCTAATTCTAGTCGGAGCGCACCGGAGCCCTAAATAAGAAGGCTCCGGCACCTTTTTTATGTAACTGAACAATTATTTCAGCAGAAATTTGATTTAGAGATTTTATTTTTAGCAATAAAATTACATAATTTAAATAATAAATATTTGATTATTTTTAGCAATAAAATTACATAAAAAATCGCTTATTAAATTTTAATTTATCTCTTTACATTTTATTTAATTTTAATTATTTAATTACTTTAATCTTTAATTATTTTAATAAATTAATTATGAATTAATTAAATAATAATTATAAACTAATTACTAATTTAAAAATATTAATTATTAATATCAATTAGATAATTATTAATTAATTTGATACTCATTAACAATTTAATTTTTAAATTATTAATGATTTTAATAGTCATTTTATTTATTTATTTACTCTTGCTGCTCTATCCTGACGGTCTTCCACAGGGTTCCGGCACTTCTACTTTTAGAAATTAAGCCCTGAATAAATTGATAGAAATTATTACTAGCATTTGGATGGTGGTAATTCTACAGCAAAAAACAATGTAGTGAAAAACACTAAGTTAGAAATCCCAAAGAGTTAGTTTCCCTGTTGCCAAATATCATAATTGAATTCTGGAGTAATTCTTATGATGTTTCACCTTTGCCAATTCGCGTAATTAAATTCTGGAGAAGTTCCTGAGCTTGGGGACCAAGACGCACCAGGTGCCTGGGTCAAAAACTCTACCCCTTGTCGAACAGATAGGTAATTTCGAATTCTGTCAAAAAGTAACTACTATCAAAACAAAATATTTCCCCTCCCCAATGGCGGGCACTTGCCTACAACGGCAGTGGCCACTCCTAAGGTCAGAAGTGATGACCATTTTAATTGTTGAGGCACCTAATAGGCAGCCCCTGTTACCTCTTATGAAGGGAAGACAATTTTACATCGATGCCTTCTCCGAGATTCGAACCAGGGCCCTTCGTTATCGCTATCAGGCTTCCCTAACCATTATAACCGTCTGGGCGATTAAAACAAAATATAGACTATTAATGACATGAGATAATAACTAATTTTTTAAATGTATATATGTATACAGAGGAGGAAATAAGTTAAATGGGAATTTTTAAAAGCTAAAGTGTGCGCCAAGTTTCAAGACCTAAGAATGCCATCTGGGGAAAACTGAAAAAAGGGGACTCGAGCTGGCGTTAACCTGATACAAGAAGAACATACATACATTCATATAAATAATTAGGTAAAAGTGTGAGTTTCTTGGTGCACTAGTGAAAAATTGAACACCTTAATTTTGGTAGAATGAGCAAGCAGAACCTTAATTATCAACGAGTTTGTAAAGATGGTGAATTCCGGTCACGGAACCGCTAAAGAATCCAAGAGGGAGGAGCTGTGGTGGCGTCGGGAGCAGAAAATTTCCTATAGGCTGAAAGTAAGGAGTTAACAAATAATACATCTGGCTCTCAATACTAAATGACTGTCAATTTGTCTGTCATCGGGAATCAAAAGCCTTGAAGGTCACTAGCGCATTCCAATTTAATATTAATTTTAAAGTAAATGCAGAATATGTAAGACGACTGAACACTGGTAGCTCGACCGGGGTTCAATTCCAGGCAAACGAGCTGTCTGCATAATTGGTTTTCGTGGGTTTTTTTTTTTTTTTCCTGTAACGTGAATATGGGACAGTTTGTCTTACAGAGTCCTCTACGAGGGCAGATAGCCTCTGTGTGTTTTGCCGTATGTAAGCTAACACACTTACTTGTTGATCAGAAATTGCGAAGTTAAACTTAACTGATTCTTGAAACTGCTTGTATTAACCTTTTTATGCTTTTGATGACCTACTGTCTTTCATCTTAACAAAATAGATATCTAGAACTCTAAGAATACAGACAAAGGTAAAACTGAACTAAAAGTTTATTAACAGGGCATCTTTTAAGTGCAAATGAAATTTAACAAACATTATCCACTACTGTCTGCGTGGCCTTGAGAATTCAGATGCTTAAAGACAACATAACAAATTAATTTAACGTCTAAACAACGCAACTCCAACTATACGCGACTTGTGAGTGATTTTGGGCAGGCTTCAGTATTTTTTATACCTCAATAAAATAATGGAAAACACACAATTTGGTTTCCTCAAAGGAAAGTCAACAGTGCACGCAATTTCAACATTATTGAATATAATAAAAGATATTCGGAAAAGTAACCAACATACCTTGATAATAAGTTTGGATATTCAGGGGGCCTTTGACTCTCTGTGGTGGCGGCATATTATAGATACCTGGCCACCATGGATTGTCCGGGGAATCTCTTGTGTCTAATAAGAAGCTATCTGCAGGATAGATCAGTTCAAATTACTCACGACTCAGGTATAACAAAGCATAATTTAGCAAAAGGCTGCCCGCAAGGACCTTGCTTAGGACCACTATTATGGTCTGTAGTGACAAATACAATATTACGACAGTTAAATAATGAACAAAATTGCTCTACCATAACGATTTTTTATTGGTAGTCAGAGGAAGATCCAAAATTGAAGGATTAGCTCAACCTTATTTGGACATTTTTAGTAATTGGGCACGTACCTATAAAATCTCAATCTCCACCTCCAAAACACAAGCCATGGTAATTGGGGCAGCTGGCCCTTTTAAGAGAAAGCCATCAATAAAGTTACAGGGTACGTCACTAAAATTTGTCGATCACCTTAAGTACTTGGGCATCATGATCGATTCAAGACCGTCATGGATCCCTCACTTAAAATATTTAAAAAACAAGGTTGGACTGATCCCCAATCACATGAAGCGAACAACAGCCCCAAATTGGGAAGTTCCTTCTCAGTTTCTAAAAATCTGATTTAAAACTGTCATCGAAAAAATTATCTTATATGGATCAGGAGTCTGAGCTCACGCATTGTCAAAGTCTGCTCGAAATCGATTAATAACCTTATAGCGACCATTCCTTTTACAAATATGTAGAGGTTATAGGACCACCTCCCACTGTGGCACTTCAAGTGCTGGCTGGTTTGCCGCCACTGGACCTGCTAGCTGAAAGGGAAGCAACACTAAATGGAATATTATGCATTCATCAAGATACTACACTATGGGACCATACTTATCATACTCAAGATTACGAGCATCAAGATTCGTCTCAACTGTGCCATCCCTCAGCATTTGATCTATCAAACCACATCAAAACAGAATTTAGTATGGAAGTCGAAACAGGAATAACGACCTACAATGATGGCTCAAGAATGGACACCGGAACAGGCAGTGGACTCTGTATCTTAAAAGACAATGTTCTAGTTCATCAATGGCGAAGACGTTTAAACAGTCACAACACGATCTTTCAAGCCGAATTAATTGCCTTGCAAAAAGCTATCTTACTTTCCCTTGGATTTCTAACCCGAATCCATGTCTATAGTGACTCACTCTCAATTTTAATGGCACTAGCCAGTCCATCTAATGGAAGTCCTATAGTCAAAAATATACAACGCCTACTATTGAAAATTCCATAAGAAATGAGACCAATACTATGCTGGATATCCGCACATAGAGGATTCAAGGGAAATGAGCAAGCTGATGAATTGCCCAAACAGGCAGCAAGAGGTCGAACGCTCCCTGAAATTTCGCAGCTACTTCCAGGTTCATCCATCAAAGCAGCCACCGTCAAAAGTCTCCTATCACAGTGGCAACAAAGATGGGACGCAGCAAATACTGGCAGAAGAACGCATAACTTCCTGCCTAAGGTCTCCATGGATCTCATTTCATCTACTTCAGCCACTACAACCTTCCTCACAGGACACGGTCCGTTTAAAACCTATTTGGCACGTTTTAGAACCATTAACGACAATACTTGCGAATGAGGTGTAATTGGAGATCCAAATCACTACGCGTTTACCTGTTCCTTCACAGCTTCATTACACCTAAAAGAAGCAGCTAGCAATTACTAGCAGGCATGGACACAAAATTTGATGCGCCGGCCAAAAATACAGCAAAAACTAGCTGGGATAATTAAGTATTGATCTGAACATTACGCATTTCATAATGAGGGTAACATTCAATAATTGAACTTATTATTAGTGTTCTCACCCCAAAATTGGACTTTATAGAAAGTGTGAGTTCGACTGTAAAGGACTCACAGTTTAAGGACCGAATTTCTCACTAGTGCTTCAAAACTTTCAGTGCCATCATAATTTCAAATTCTATTACAGACTTGCTTAATATTGTAAGGTTTATTTTACATAATATATTTATATAATAATAATTATTATTATAATTATAATTTTTTTATTTATGTATTTTTTATTTTATTTTATTTTATTTTATTTTCCTCCTATTCTTTTTATTACCTATTTAAAAATATAAATGTATTGATTGTTTCATAGAGTGTCAAAATGTAGATAATGTATAATGTGTTTCAGCATAGTCAGGACATGAATGTACATGGCAGTCTTTACAATTTCAGTAGACTTGTAATTGCACAAATAATAGAGCATATATCAATTGAGAAATTATTTCAATGACATGTATTAAAAGAGTGCTTAGGCTGAACACTAGAAATGTGCCGACTTGATCACGAAGGATATGATTGTGATTTTATCTTTTATATATATATATATATATATTGCATGGTGTAAAACCAACTTGAACAAGACCTGACCTGTATATAATGGAACAAAAATGTTATACTATCTGAATAGAAACTAGAAATCTTACATTATGGAATACATATGTCATACTATCGCTTTACTATAAGTGTATATCGAATATAATTATATTTACTTTTTTAATTTCTTGTAATACGCAATTGTCCTAGTAAAAAAGAATGTCTATAAGATATTCTAGCCGCTTGAACAATAATCTGAATTAATGTACTCGTACATAATGTAATATGCCTTCAAAATAATAACTTAAAATGTGTATGTCATGGATTTCATATGTCATATAAACGCTAAGAAAAGTGTATGCATTTATATATATATAGATTAGATTAATTTTAATTTGCTAAATTGGTGAATTTATTTTCATGTTTTGGTTTTGCACTTGATTTACTTATGCTATCTGAATTTAAATGATATTGTAAATTAGTTCGCAAATTAAATCTTTTCTATGTTTGCACATTATTTTAACTTTAATTTTTTTTACGTATATACAAGTTTGTTAAAATATATATATATATATATATATATATAATTTTTTTTAAAGAAAACATTCTTGAGATGTATGTAATTTCAGATGAGTGTGGATTAAGTAATTCTGCAAAGCATTGCATTGACTGTACTAGTATGAGTTAGTAGTTCAAATATAGCATGAAATATAATTCAAATTGGAATCATCTGGAAGTAAATGATAATGCCTATAACAAAAGTCAAATCTTGCAACAATAGATATGTTTATATTGTTATTACTGCTGTTACTGCAGAGTAATATGTTATATACTAACCAGATTGTTAAATCAAAAACGGAAATATCACATAAATCATCTACTAAATGAGCTAACTTTACAGTGAAATGATCTTAAAAGAAGCTTGTGGTATGGGAATAGAAATTGTAATGTAAATAAGGTACTATTGTATTTTAAGCTGTAGCCTATATTAAGTAATTTAGTAAAAGTATTTTGTGATTAAAACATTAATAAGATTATAAATATATTTTGCTGAACTTATATGAAGCTGTTAACAAAGATGATCATGTACTACTGTATATATATTGTAATCATGCTTTGTAACCTTGAATTTTAACAATAAAGGCATGTCCGATTCCGCTGAGTGAACATACATCCGCTTGGTAATACCTTAGGTCGGAAATTCACTCAGTGGTGCCCTGTACTTGATATAGAATCATTTAGATTTAAATCCTCAGAACTCTTCTACTGATTTACTTTATAACTTTAAAACATTTCTTTTTTGGAGGGGAGGGCCTGACATTTATATACTTTTATTACTTTTCTGGAGAGGAAGTTGTATGTCATTGACTAATGTACTTTTGCTACATGTACTCTTTTCTCATTATATTCACTAATTGACCAATGCTGCTTACTGGTGAGATATCAGTCTGTCTGAAGTACCAGCGTATCCATGCATAATAATAGTTCTGATAGCATTGCCAACAAATTGTGCATGACCCATGGCATGCATTATTTTGAAGCAAATCGACTATTTAAAAAGGATTCTAAATCTAACGCTAAAGTAAGGAAAGCAACCAGTAACAAATTTAAAAAAGAAAAAAAAAAAAAAAAAAAAACAGTGAATATAAATATTTTAGAAGATACATAAATAGCTATAAAGTGCGAAAACCCTGAAAGTTCAGAGCAGAATCCCAGGTGTTGTTTATTCTCAAATGCAGCGCATAAAAATTGGGTGAGCGAATATGCTAAAAAAAAGGGGCGAAAAATTACCAAGCGATTATTGTTGACTGTTAAATTACATTCTGAATTTTGTATAAAGTGTGCGTAATGAAAAATAAATAATACGTTTTTTTTGTTGTTGTTGTTTGTTTGTTTGTTTTGTTTTGTTTGTTTTCTTCTTCAGTTCTTCAGTCACGGTTGATCGTAGAATATTCTTTGCTGGAAATGTGTCACAGCGTATGCAATATTATATGCGAAATTAAAACACTGCGACATATCTGTTGTTAATTATAACAGTAATACATACAAATGTATTACGCAATCTGAACATATTTTGCAAGATCTTTCTTACGTAACATCTGTCCATTGAAAGATTAGGAAACCGACTTTTAATTAGAGTTTGACTTCGCAGTACTGTCAGACACTCCCTTAAAACAAGCAAGACGATCTGTTCTGTAATAATGAGATTAAACAGGTTTCAGTATACGCTTCAGATGCTCAGTCATCACGTGATGAAGTGTTTGGAAGGGGAGGCACATAATTGAAGCTCTGTTGCCAAATAATTAAGTAAAAGAAGGGTACATGTAGAAGTGAAGGGAGATTAAACGCGACGGAGGGAAAAAAATCGCTTTAAGAAAAGGAAGGGTGATACAATTTAATTTTTGTTTCCACATTCCAATTTAACACCTAAAAGAATCTTAAGTTAGTCAGTTTGGAAAAATTAATTGCCAGGAATTCAAGATAAAAACATAAAAAATCATATATTTAAATTGAGTTGCTCAAAACAAAAAGGGCAGACGGTACAAAAAAAGAGGAAAAAAACTTGTGATATTATTCCATTATGTGAATGTGTGTTAACAGTCTGGAAAACTTTAACAGGTATTAAATAAAATACATACATATATATTTTTAAAAGGCAGCTGTGAACTTTTTTGCAGTGGATCGCCTGCGCGCAAGCATGCATTTTCCACAAATATTGCAACAGTCTATATTTTGTTTTAATCGCCCAGACGGTTATAATGGTTAGGGAAGCTTGACAGCGATAACGAAGGGCCCTGGTTCGAATCTCGGAGAAGGCATGGATGTAAAATTGTCTATCCCTTCATAGGAGGTAACGGGCGCTGCCTGTTATGTGCAAAATGGCCACCACTTCTGACCTTAGGAGTGGCCACTACCGTTCTAGGCAAGTGCCCGCCGTTAGAGAAAAAAATATTTTGTTTTCAGATACGAAAATTTGCGTTGGAAAACAGGGACGGCGGCTCCAGCATGTAAATCGAAAACAAGCGTCTTTGAATAATTTTTATATTTTCTCCTTTCTTTGGGCACTGTAAGACAGTGGTCTCAAATTAGCAGCCCCCTCCGATGCAGTTTTACACGGCTCACGAATACATTTCTCATAAATTAATTGGTATTATTTTAACAAAAATTTGAAGGAAATGTGTTAAATTTTAATGATTTCCCGTTTTAGGTTATTTTCATTGCCAAAAACGGAGGTGAGTAACACGACTGAAAATCTAAAATGGAGATAATTAATTTACACCGTGATATAAATCTCGCTTGGAGATCTAAAGATACAAATGTGATTAAGTTTTATTCGTATCTGTCAAAGAAAAATATCCGCAGCTGCGAATTCTTACAATAAGAATAATCGCTTTGTTTAGCAGTGCATTTACGTGTGAACAATTTGTTATTTTTATTGAAAATTAGTCTGTAGAATTATTAGTGCTTTAAAAAAAAAAAAAAAAAAAGAAGGAGACAGGAAAAATGTGCAGTGCCCTCGCCGGACTCAAACCTGGAAATTTCGAATACACGCCGACGTTTGTAAAACGTTTTGTAAAACTTTAACGACTTTTTGATTAACAAACTCAACGATTTCAAACCGAGAAATGGCAACACTGTACAGAAAAAAAAGGCCTTTTATCTTCAGCACGCTAGACTGTCTGCCGTAAATTCTAAAGATATGCTGTTTTTAAATATTTTGTGATAATTGCTGTTGAATTGATTTTTATGTGGTTTAAGTGCGAAAAACGTGATATTTAATAAATAAAGATAACACACAAAACGTTAAAAAAAGCCACTTTGAGCGTAATATAAAAACTGAAAAAAAAAACCTTCTTTTTTATTTATTTATTTATTTCTGTCCCTTAGCTGCTTTTAGATTCTTCATTTGTCCCGTTGGCACTCGTGCAGTTTGCGGTTGAGACTACTGCTGAAAGAGATTAAATAGAGAAAATCAATAAAGTTATAATTAAAACAAATCCATAACTTAAATTTACGTAAATTTTTTTTTAAACATCCAATTCAGTACATGTAAGAATTGGAGGCTCCCTTCAGCCCACCTGGATACGAGTGTTCCCATAGCTCAAAAGAAGGGGCCCAGTATATCCTCAAACGAGGGCAGCCAGTAACCCAGACACCCCCAAACAACAAACAAAAATACTAAATCAAAAATAAGTAAGCACATCTAACACAAAATTACAGACCAAGAAACAAACAAAAAAAATCCATAAACACAAATTCACAACATTGAATACCACAGATTTCTAAAACCCGTATAAATACAGAATTCAATTTTAACAGAAGATTCCTACCAGCGCCCTATTTTCATTGATAAACTTCATCAGAGCAATAGAATATGATTTAAAAACTTTAAAATTAATGACACTTACATTAAAATCAGTAATGTTAAAAATCTGTCTAATAGGGGCTGTTAAACTACAATCAACCACAAAATGCCTAGCATCACCATCAACCTGACAAGTATTGTATAGTTCATTTTCCTGCAGATTAAATCGGTTGAAATAGAACGGAAACCTACGATGTCCAGTTAAAACCTGATTAACATCAATATTGTTCATATATTTCATTTTATTCGTCATTTTAATAAATTCCATAAATCCTTTGTTTTTAGGTGAAGCGAATCACTGTATTTTCCATTTGTTAACGTAAAATTTTTTCATTCTTCGAATAGCAATTCTCTTCGAAACTGTTACTTCAATATCCATTGCACTAACATTTGAAACCGCCTGTTTGGCCAGACTGTCGGCCCTCTCATTACCAATAAAGCCTATATCGGCTTTAACCCAATGCAGCTTAATATTTAAATATGAACTCAAAGTTTCTAAATGACTCTTAATTTCGACAATTAATGGATTGAAATTGTCTGGGCGGGAGAGCGCATGGAGAAGTGAAAGGCAGTCAGTGTAAATATTTAGAGAAGTGGGTATAAACAAGGTATTTTTAATCCATAATAAGGCTTGTTTGAACGCTTCACTTTCTGCTTGGAAAATTGAATTATATATGTTCAACTTAAATATTCTATAATCCACCTCAGTTCCATAGTAAAAAACAACAAAGGCAGCTCCTACGCTCCCTCCGGCCTCAGAACTATCTGTATAAATATCAAACACATCAACAGTTGGATTACTTTTATCAAAAACAAAACCAAATCTATTGGAAGGATGTATTAAATGAATATTAAATTTTTCAAAAAGATTCTTTGTAACTAAATAATCTTCATACATTTTCAATTCCGTTCGTCCAGTTCTAAATAAAAATTTCTTATAATAAAATTTGTATACAATTGAGAGAGGAGGCAGCCCAACCCAACACAAAGACCGCCTCGGTAAGCACCGTTCTAAAATTTCGGGTTAAAGCTAAACCCCGAGCTCTCTGAATACTGTCTAACGTCATCCGTAATCTAACCAGTTCCCCTGCCCAATTCAGTACATATATAATTTTCATTTGTTAGTCGAGCAAGTTTAAGAAACTCCTCCTTTCCCCCCTTTTTTTGTGTGTAATACAATCGGACGTTTAAATTAATTTTTAATTAGCTTATGTTTTGATTCCTAAAATTATAATTCACCAATTGCAGCATCAACAGGTAAAATAAGAAATATTTTTAATAGAACTAATAAGCTGGAAAATTTTTAATTATTAAGTACATAGTAAATGGATGAGACCTTACAGCTAAGGTAAAACAAATATTCAAAAATCGAGCTCTCATTATGATTTAGCGTGATATATTGTTAAGCATCAATAATAAGAAATGCTAATGTTTATGAAAATTAATATTTTATATAAAACAAAAAAATTATATATACAATTTTTTAGAATTTTTGTTATACTAGTAGGATGCTAGTAGCTGCTACAATATTCTTAATCCTTTCCTCAGCTGTATTATAAAGTTTCAGTTTGCTTCCAAAATGTAGCCAAATGGTTGCCAAGTTTGGGGACTTGCTCGCCAATTTAGTGAGACAGTCAGCGTTAAATTGACTTGCCCTGTAATCTTATTTTTCCAGCAGAGCTTCCTCTTTTTCAAGCATTTTTTATTACATTATACAAAAAATGTTACAGTTTCACATATTTTCACTAAAATTATTTACATATACACAGAATTCGTAAAGTATGATTTATAATTTTTATGAACATCTACCGCCTTATTGAAATTAATTTTAAATTCGATCATTATATTATGTAACTAGCGTAGAAGTTTCCATTTTAATTTTTATAATAATTTACATTTTTTTAACTTTGATTTTTCAGGTGTTTTTTTTTTTTTTTTTTTTTTTTTTTTTTTTTTTTTTTAATGGTAATTTTTTTCACAGGTTTTAGACTGTAATCTGGAGATTTCAAACTGCAGTTTTCTTACATCTCCTCCCATTTATGATTTTGCTTTATTTTCAAGACATGTGGTCAGTTTTAATTTGCTGGTGAATCTGACCAAGAGATCCTGAAAATTGTCGAAGTTAAATCTTTCAATGTTGTCATCGTTTGTGTGACGTCACATCTCAAATTATTCTACATTAAAAGTACTGGATTTACGAAATACTTGAAAAAACCTCTTTGACGTCGAATGCGTCACGATGCGCACTCTTCTGGTTGTCTATTTACGACGCCCTAAGAATTAAACAAATCCCTAAAAATACGTTTTCGGCCCACTTTTACTGACGAGTAACAAACGCCAGCCAACTTTCCGATTCCCAAAGGCTGTAGGTGGAAGTGAAAGAAAGAATTACGGCAGAAGAAAAGAAAGAAAGCAGAATTTTGACTCGGCAGGGCGGGAAAAAAAATCAACCGAAAGAAGTAAATCTGGAACGTTTATATGATGGCGGGAAAATAGCAGGAAATACGGGCTGCTTGCAGCTTTCAGACATATGCAGATGCAAAAACATTGAGTATTTTCCAGAGTGGGTTTAAGTTCGGATGCATTGGTGGTTCTGTTATATTTTGAGAAGGAAGGCCACTGGGCGCATCTGACGAACTCCTTCTTCCTTATATTCATAACGGATTGAACAGCATGAAGAGAACGAGTTAATTGCTGCATAAAACAGGGAAGGATATTTCTGATTAATTATTGGCATCTTTACTTTAATTCGTTTGCCAAGGAGTATTGAACGTTGTGATGCTGAGTATTAGCTAAGAGAAACATTGATTACTTTGTATTAATGTTTGTTACCTCGGTTACGTTCCAAACATTGTGCTTATTTAGAACGAAGTGTTTTTTTTTATCTATGCGTATTAGCTGAGAGAAACAGTGATTATTTTCTTTTAAATTTCGTTACCACTATTATAATCCAAACAGCTAGCTAATTTAGTAATCTACATGCTCAGTTAGATGTATTTATATCCATATATATATAACCAGAAGATTAGCAATAATTTTCTTCGATTCTAAGCAATGATAGAAAAAGTTCCCATTAGCACTAACAGTGAATGGCCGATGAATTTGTTTAATTCCTTCAACTTGGAAACTTTCTGACGATATATGCAATTATCATTTATACAGTGTTATTCTACAGTTGTTATTATTTCCTTGAACTTGAACATTTATTTCAAATACTACTTACAGCTAAATTTTTCCTCCATAAAACCATTATTACTTCAACTAAATAGTATTACTTTCTCAAATTTGTTTGCTGTTTCATTGTTCTCATATAGCATTGTATTATATCTAATAGCTTTTCAAGTAAGGAGTTAAACATTGTGAATTTTGTGTTTTAATATATGACAAATGAATTTCATCTCAAGCTAATAGTTAGGTACATTCAGCGCCTAAAAGAAAAGCGAATTAAGAGCTACTTTATTCTAGTACATTGATACTGCTCAGTTGTGCTTCACGTTGCTGTGATAGACAGTCTTCTTTCTTTGCTATATGAATAATTCACAAAATTTTTATTTTAGTGACGGAAGGCAAAATGTTATTATATTAATATTCCTTCGTTTCGAAGAAAATTTCTAGCAGCTTAAATATTCAGTATTTATCATCTTCTTTTATTCTGAACTATTGGAACTTGAAATTTATTGCTTAATTTGTAGTGATTTTAAGAATATGAGTTGGTACCGTAGATCAAGTGCTCCTGGTTTGAAAGGTGGTAGACGAAGAAGTAGTGTCAGTTATTCTGTTGCTACTGGCAGAAGATGCAGTTTGTCTACATTTGCTGCTTCATCACGAACTCGATCTGGATCTAAAGGTATAGTTTTTTACTTCCTTAATCTGAAATTTTTCGCGCTGTACAATCGCCATGTAAAATACATTTGAAATTACTTAAAATGCTTTTATATACAATATGACCCAATTCACTCTCCAGTGCCTTTAGGATTATTCTACTAATAAAGCTAATGAGGATTATCCTAAGTTCCACTCTTGTTTTAATCAAAAAAAAATCATAAATTTTATATTACGCCCAAAGGGGCTTTTTTTAAATGTTTTGTGGGTTACCTTTATTTATTAAATATCATGTTCTTCGCACTTAAATCACATAAAATTCAGTTCAACAGCACCATCACAAAATATTTAAGAACAGCATAATTTTAGAATTTCCGATAGACAGTCTCGCGCGCTGGAGATAAAAATGTTTTTTTTCTGTACAGTATATTGTCATTGCTTGCTTTGAAATCGTTGAGTTTGTTAATCAAAAATTCGTTAAAGTTTTACAAAATTAGAAGTAGATAATGAAAAAATACGAGATTTCAGGTTCCCATGTTCGGATGGAGGATTACGTTATTAGAAATTTGATGGCTCTAGGTACCGTTCGTTCATAGTGCGAGAAAAATGCATACATTCATGCAGATTCTTCATTATGTAATTTCTTTAAATATAATACAGGGCGATAATATTTGGTGGCAACAATTTGAAAGGTGATACAGCTGCTTATGATGAAACGCGGCAAAATGCCGTTTTAAGACTAATAGCCCTTCTAGACTAATGCTCCTTTGAGCTAACCAGATCTACTATTAGCTCAAAAAGATATTTGAATGCATGAATTCTAAGTGCTTCTCTTCTGCAAAAATGCCGTAACGCCGTAGCCGAAGACTTTTAGGCATGGTAGTCAAATTTTGCAGACCAACGTACCAGTTAGAGTTGCTGAATCGAGGGAAATAGCATTAAATATTCAAATAACCTAGAAAAATAAATATGCAGCTATTTCTAACTTAGATCAAACATTTCTAAGAGCAATTAAAGAAAAAAAAAACCAAGTAACGAGGATAATAACTTTTCTTACTTGGGAAAATTTACAGCTTTTCTATTATTCTTGCTTTCTGCTGCTTTGATAAAAGGATTTCCTAATAAAACAGTATTAATTTTCTTCTTAATTCTTAAGCTTGGTTAATCTTTTGGTCCTTAAATTAAATGTATAAATCCAGTATTAGGACTGAATGCTTGTGAAAGCACCTTGCTTGCGTTGGCTTATAGAGCTTTGCATCACACAATTCTGAATTTTTAAAATAGAGAAGAAGAAAGATGGTAATAAACTAGAAAAGGAATAATTTAAAAATGAATAAACGTTTGGGAAGCTTACAATTGAAAACTAATGATCAAACTACTTTGGAGTTTTCAATGCTGTCTAATTAAATAGCTCATCAGATTTTAAAATGCATGAAAATGATCGATGCTTTACTGAGAACGAAGTACTAATCTAGAGTTTACTTTTGCCTAAATTTAAAAATTTCTGATTATTGTTATTAGCAGGACATGTGCGTTTTCTCATTTTCAGCATATAATTCTTTAAAGTTTCAATTATTATCCATTTGCATGTGTATACTTTAAACAGGGTTTACTTGTATTTGGTAATCATACCTTTTTTTAAGATTTTTATTAACAAAAATAATTTAATTTTAAACAGAATGTAGCAAACTTTAATAACTGCTAAAATTTAACTTTAATTCCAAGTTAATATGAAAACAAATAATATAAAAAAAATTATTAAAGTCAATTTTTACTTAGGTCAACAAAGAAGCATTTTAGTTTAGTTACTTTTATTAACATTAATAACATTTTTTCCTTTCTAACTTATGAAGCTGATGGTGGTCTATAATTTCTCATTCTATCCATCTCTTGTTGTGCTTCATTACTCCAAGGAACCTTTCCAGTGAGTTTCGAGCAGTCCGGTTCTTCAATTAATATTCCATCTAATGATTTCACACGACTCAAGGCGACATGTGCTTGACCTGCTGCGAAGAAGTTTCGTCCTAGATATATTACTGCATACTCTACAGTGCTATTTATTGATTTTAATAAGCAAGGTACATTTTAAAGGGTTATATTTTTGACATATATTATTATCACTTTAACATAGAAATATGAGGAGAATTTTCGCTACATAATGGGACATTACATCTGCTTCATCCAACTCTATAAAACTACAGTTATTTAATTCCAAACACTTTAAAAATCTTTATAACTCTGCCTTACTGTTGCCACTTATTTTTGTTAAATATTACCATTCCATTTATCAGAGTCATGTACTATTATTTATAAGTTGTTTTAAAATTAATTTTTACAGCAGGTAAGAATTCCTAATAAATGGTCATTATTTGTAAGTATTCTAATATATGCAACAGCATATCTTTACTTCCGATAAACAAGAGTAAATAAGTAGGAATTGACTGTGAACAAACTGTATTAACATCAAGTGTCATCCACTACCAGTTTAAAAAATGTATTTGAATTTGAATGGATGAATAAAAAGTATTTTATTAAGGACTGAAAATTTTAACAAGATATAGGGAGAGTATGAGCTAATAGTAGGAATTTAATAATAAAAAACACGTTCGGTGCTTTCCAAGGGATGACAGTAAGAAGCCCCTTCCTTATAAGGCAAAAATTATTGTATACATGTGCGCCAATTTAGACTTCTTAAAACAATGCTATGGATAATTAACATAGTCTATTAAGGGGGAAAACTGAAGAATTATGTTAATTATTGCAGAATGAGAATAGAATTTAAAATCATTAAATAAAATTGGAAAATTTTGATGTTTGCGGAAAGCTTCCAGGAGATCTACTTCTTCAGCTGAAGATAGTTTTGAATTTAATTTTAATTTAAAACTATCTTTTTAAATTGTTTAGGAGAAAAATTTAGGAGACAATAAGTTAAAAGAAGGGTTGAGATGTCATAAATTTAGAAATGATGTACTTATAATTTTCTTTTTTATGAATATACACTTTGTCTGCTCAGATGTGAAATCTCAAGCTTCTTAGTTCAACCGCTATATTACATGACTACAATGAAATAAATCAAATTGGAGAGGCTATCGTAAATTCCTTCATTTGTAACTTTAGTGATTGATAAAACCGATTTGATAAAATTCTTAATTCTTAAGCGGTATTATAAATTGTTTTGAAGTTGATAAAGTTCCAATTTTAATAAATGCTGTTCATATTTTATCGTATTTATTTAAAATGATGATTGATTAATGATTCCATTTCCTTTATAAAGAGTATTTTTTTTCTGTTTTACATGATCTTAACTTTTATAAAATTTGCTGATGCTAAAATATTTCAAGAAATTCCTTTTCAGACTAATTTAGTGATGAGGAACGGTTTATGTCTGCAAGCCAATTAATAATTATTTTATTCCGGAGGTCACTTGAAGCTCTGTAAATAAAGGTTCAAAATTATCGTGTAATTTTATGCTTGTCAGCATTAGTTGTATTTAACATTTAAAATGAACCAAAATGCTATCTTCTTGGAACTAATCTTAAAGGCCTACTACAGCTACAATTCAGGCGCATGGAAATTAATCTCGTAGTGTCTGAAATATGACAATAGGAGTCGCTTTCATAGTGGTGTCCTGTCACAAAGAATCTGGCACCATTATACAAGATGGGAAGGCCTTTTGTTGTTTCGCAGCGTGTTTCCAACACAAATTAGCATATAACCTCTGTTCTTTATCAGCAGATTAAATTACATATTTATGACATTCAAAAATGCACGCATATTTTTAAAAAGACATTTTAATTATTTAGTTGTATACATGACTTAAGATCTGGGGTAAATTTACGTTCAAAAGTCACTTTTTAATTTCGTTGTATTGAAGTTATACACAGATGTTGTTATATCACTACACAAATGTTGATATAGTACTTCAAAATAAGAAATTAAGATATCCTGATATTGAAGTTAATAAGAGTTTTGCCATTATTCATTTAAGATTCATTCAATTTTCTTAACAAAGACTATATTGAGGATTTAAATCCCTTAAATGAGGATATATATAATAAATCAATAGCGCATATTTGTTTTTATTTTATGCTAATTGTCGTTAAAATTTGTATTTGCTTCGAAACTGCAAAAATTGCAATTAAACTTAACAAACATACTTTTTCTTAGAAACTGAATTTCACACACACATTTTTAGTTCTGAAAAAATTTGGATTTCATAAAAAGGCTAAAATGCGATTATGAATTTGCCCAATGTGACCAGAGTTTTATTATAAAAATCATCTCTAATGACTTAACCTTATGCCGTCTAGACTGTAATGCTGCTAAATCTTGTACCTGATGATCTAGGAATAAACTTATATTACAGTTTTATGTATTTTATATATATGAAGAAAATCTATGCGTGTGTTTGTTCACTAATAACTCAGTCACTACTATAGGTATCATCACCAAACTTTCTACAATTTTTTTCTGGGTCCTGTAAAAGGTCGACGTCCACTTTTTTCAAAAATAAAAATCTGATGTGTACACTACATGACTTCCTTGTACGGAATATTAAATTATACGCATTTTTTCTTGCATTTCATTTAAACTTATTGGATTGAATTAAATCTACTTCGCCGACAGCGCATAAACCACAATAGAATAAATGCATTCTTTAAAATTCACTCTATTTGTTTACCATAGCGACACTCTGGCGCTAGTTCACTTAACAATATTATATTTCGTTCATATTATAATTAGAATGCACAAAGTGTATATCATTTAAAGAATAGAATTATCTAATCGTTGCCACATGTTCTATTCAAATACTATAATAAAGCTAGAATGATGTATAAAAGAAATTAAGCAAATAAAACAAAAAGAAACAGTTTTTCACAGACGATTGAGTATTTCTTATTAAATTAATTCAGTTCTCACTTCGCGAGAAGGCAAAAATACATAAAAACTCAAAATATCTATATTAAAAATTACGAAGTAAATCTTAAACACTTATTTCCTCGAAAAAAATCCAGAAAGGATTAAGCATGATTTAATTCGCAATAATAAATGAAGGCGTTATCTTTGTTGTTGCGAAGCTAAGTTTCTCTAGATTGACAACAAATTCACTATCCTGCAGTTTCAAATGTAAACAAGCAATGGTCGCCATCAAAAAAATTATTATGCTTAGCGGCACTTAAACAACTTTAAAATTGTTGATAATTCTAAAAATATTGCATACAGATTTACTAAAGGCATAAAACCCTTAACCGGAAGATAAGAACAACATAATTCAATCACTTTTAATCAAAAAATGTACAATTTACAAATATATAAGAGTAAAGAAACTGAGATCACTGAGCCGGGTAACAGAGTGGATATACACTCACTTCCAAAAGTTAAGCACGAAGAGGAAAATGCTAATTTCCGGAATCCAATCAGAATTGAAGAGGATGCAATTCGCTGCAGAGGTAGATGGAAGTATTATGTTAGGTAACAGCCATTCGCGCTTTCACGTCAAGATATATGCAAAAAAGGCAGTCTTATAAGAAGCCAGCTTCATGAAGGGTTACAGAAGTTGATTGTAAGTGCTGATAGAAGGTGTTTAAAACTTCCGTACACTTTGTTTTCAAGACATACGTGTTTCTATGACTTCCAGAAGACGAATGGAAGATTCTGAGCGCTGGCGTGCTGTGGGGCGCGTTGATGCAGGACAGTCGATCACAGATGTTGCTCTTTTCTTCGGCGTTCATCATACTGTAATTTCACGTTTATAGAAACAATTCCAAACCACACAGACAGTTGTCCTAAGTCCCGTACCCAGTCGCCCAATCGTTACAACCCCAGGGGAAGATCGATATACTGCTAATGTAGCCAAGCGGAATCGCAGAGCGACCTGCACACGTGTGACATCTAAGGCTACAGCGTCCATTGGTAAGGCAATATCTGCAGCTACTGTACGCTGAAGATTACATATGAGGGGACTGTACGCCCAGGTACCTCGAGTTTGTGTTCTTCTATTCGTCCAATCAAGAGGGGAACGATTATAGTGGTGCGGGGAACATGTCAATTGGAATGTGTCTGACTGGGGCAATGTCATGTTTACTGATGAGTCAAGATTTGCTCTGGAGCCAGATGACAAGCGTACAAGGATATGGCATGAACAATGAACACACACAGACATCACAGAACATCACGCATTCCGAGGCGGAAGCATTATGGTGTGGGCAGGGATTTCATTAGGATACCGCACCGACCTGCACCTCTTTAAACGGGGTTCTTTGACGGCTGTCCGGTATCGAGATGAAGTCTTAGAACCCATTGTGAGATTGTACGCTGCAGCAGTTAGCTCTACTTTTGTTTTAATAGACGATAACGCACGTCCCCATAGAGCTGACACCGTCGATGACTACCTGGAGAGTGAAGGGATTGCGCGTATGGTGTGGCCAGCATATTCGCCCGACCTTAATCCCGTTGAAAATCTTTGGGATGCTCTCGGCCGTGCTGTATCTTCACGTTTCCCACCTCCAGCCACTCTTATTCAGCTGGAAACTGCTCTACAAGAAGAATGGCGATTGCTTAATTCTGCGGTGGTTGACCACCTAATTGAAAGCATGGTCACAGGGTGTAAACTTTGTATACAGATGAGGGGAGATCACATACCCTATTAATGTCCTTTTTTCATTTTATGCTGTTTATTTTCACTTTATACATAATTCTGTTTAACTCTCCAGTATGTCATTATGTGATAACTTACAAAAATTTAATATTGTTTTCATTTTTGTATATAATTTTTGATTTTGTTTTATGCATAAATATGTATGCTACTTTCCTGCCAAATTTTGTGTCAATCAAAGCAGTATTTGTAGATTTTTTGGCATTTGACATCTTCGTGCTTAACTTTTGGAAGTGAGTGTATATATAAATATATTTATATATGTTTGGTGCGGCCGATTGGAACCAAAATACGAGGTGCACATCTACATGTTATAGCAGTCCTATATACAAAATTTCAACTTTCTGAGGCAACTCGTTTTTGAGTTATGCGAGATACGTACGTACCTCTCAAAAACGAGTAGTTCGTACACAGCCAAGAAAAATTCTCCTCAGAATTTATTTTAAAGCAGTTTTATAATTTTTTTTTTTTTTTTTTTTTTTTTTTTAGGAAAAGAGTATTTTATTCTGTCCTTACGTACAGATGTCATGCAAAAACATCATTAAATTGCATTCGATAGCAGTAAAAATGGATATTTTCGTTGAAATATGCTGCCTGAAACTTTTCGCGATTACAATACTTCCTTTTTACTTCGTACAAGGAAGTAAAAATAGCTAAAATCAGAGATATTAATGAAAAACTCGGAAATCATTTTCGCCTCCATTTTTCCGAGTGGCAACAGTCTTGCACGCTGGAGATGAAAATCTGCTTTATTTTCAAAAGCGTTGCCACTGCTCGCTTTCAAATCGTAGAGTTTGTTAATAAAATATTTCTACGTTTTACATTGAAATAAAAATAGCATTGTCAAACATTAAATACATTATTTCCGATTTCAAAAATTCGTGGGAGGCCATTTCGACAGTTCCCATCTTCGCACGACTTTAATTAGCCGAGATATTAATTAAAAACTCTGAAAACGCTCATTTTCACTGTATATGAATATTTTCGCAACTACCAAAGTTTGTCTATGCATATAAAAATCAATTATCTAAAAATAAAAACAATTATAATAGTAGAGATAAACAAAATAAAATTGCAGAATTTGATTTAAATTTTAATATTAAAGAATTAAACTTATACGAGGTCTTTTCACTAATAACAGAAAGGCAAAAATTTCGTTGTTGTTAATGTAATTTTAATGCAAAGAGGAAAGGAATATCTGGAAAGACGTTTAACCTACTGCTGTAAATATTTAATACTGTTTCGAAATATTTACTTTTAGCAGATATGTAACGACATATTATCTCGCATTTATCAGCAAAACGTACATCATTTTACGAGGAATTCTTCCAGATAATTTGTTTATGATTAATCAGTATAGAGTGCATCAAGATTAGAATATCTGGTATCTGTAACATTTAAAATCAGTCATAGTTCGCTGTGTACAATACTTCATTTTACTTTCATTGACGTTTATTGAGAACAACAAATTAGAGATTAAAACTCTTACTCTGTACAACCTAGATCATATCGTTTAATTTTAAGCAGTTATAGGGGACTTAAAAAGCTTTACATGTGCAATAAACACTTTGGAGAAGTAAACGAAAAAAACTAAGTCTCAAGTTTTAGAAAACTTAAAATCAAACATTCGATTATACATTAATATGGTCATAGCAAATAGAAAGCAGTTTTGTCATTTTTGTCGTCTGTCTACGTATACCAATTTATTTCAGTCGAAAATTTTAAATAATTCTAAAGGTACAGAATTATAAACTTTTTCATTTGTTAAGTATCAAGAAATCGTCTCCTGACAGAATGCAATTTTCGTTTTTTCTTTTCTTTTTTTAAAGCAGATATGAAATATGTATGGCTTGAAACAGACTTAGAAAAGATAGGAAACGCATCGATTGAATGATTCCTGTGCAGGAACTTTGACCTGGACAGGAATGCGGGTATGAGATTAACCCTTTCGCCGTCTTCTCCTGTCCGCGAAAATTTCCCCCCAGCGGCGGTCTGTTTTTCGTAGCGTGTAATGTTGTTTTCTCTGTACCTCATAACTTTCCATACATGACTTTCGTAGTGAATGAAAGTCAATGAATATTAAGTAAAATTATAAGGAAATAAAGCATACTGGAAAAATAAGAATATCTCTGCCTATTTCTAACAGCAGGATAATTTGATAACATCTGGTCCAGGCGGTCCACTACTCCCATTCTTTTGTTGTAATCTTTTACAATTATTGGTTTTTTTTTACAGTTATTTTCCATGTCTCAACATCAATCATCGAGTTATTATGGACTGTACTCATCAAACGCATATCCTTCTTCTCTTTCCAATTCACAGCCTCATTTTTTCTCTTTTTCTGATGAGTAGACTTTGAAGCCATCTCTCACTGTCTTGTATCTTATGTAAAATGGCGCGAATATTCATAAAACCTGGGGCAAATTTAATTAGGAATAGAATGCCTGATTAGTGCTATCCTCTAGGAGGTATTAGAACAAACAAAAATAAAAACTCAAACAAGTAAACATTGAGAAAGCGTTTTAAACGTTTAAAAGTTTTAAAATGTAGAAGAACGCTCGAAGCGCGTTACGACCGCCCTGCGGAAGGTTCACTTGAACGCGCTAGATACGTTACGGACGAAGAAGCGGTTAACATCACTTCAATCTGATTGATCCGTATCTATGTAGAAGTCGTAAGAATATTTACAAAGTACTCTTTCTTCTTGATGTTTAAAAATAAAAGTTATAAAGTATTTTAAAATGTGACAAACCACCAATTCGACAATGTGTATAATGGTGAAATATTTTAGGTTTTGAATATTTTATAGACCTCTATTCGTTTAAAACAAATTTGTCGAAAAAACTTTTCGTACAATAAATAGAATGACAATTTATATTTTCATGGATTATTTGTGTCTCATCAGTCTTTACGATTTCTGCTTTTAAGTTTTGAAAAGAATTATCCACCTGAATTGCTTGAAATAAAATTTAATGAAGATCTGTAGATTCTAGTAATAATAATTTGATAAGTAAGACTTTTTTTTAGTCCAAATATAAAGAAACAAAATAGCGCCCATCCACAACAATATTTAGTACTTTTTTGGTCGCAGCTTTTCACCATAGAAACAGGAAATAAAACTTTTAAATATTAAATATTATTTTGATGAATTAGTATGGCAACGAGAGTATAATTGGTGAAATCTTTTGCCAAAATACCCAATGAATGAAATGCCGTAAAAATGTATGTACACTGCACAAACAAAAAAAAAAAAAAAAAGTTCTATTATCTCCCGTTCTACTGGTCCTATTGACGAAATTCAACTTGCGTTTCTCATATCTCAAAAGCGCGAGTTAGGATATGTATTAGACTTATATATAGCATTATTCTAATATAGGTGTTTTTAAACAAAATCGGACTTTTTCTGAAATGACATGCCAATTTCTTTCTATATTTCGATTCTACGACTCAAATTATGTCAAACTGCCTAATTTTGTAAAAATTGTAGGAGTAGTTTTTAAAAAATTAGCTCTTAAAATTGTAGCTCCTCAATATTAATTGAATTTGATATATATTTATTAATATCTTTTTTTTTTTTTTTTTGTTAAACTTACTTGATTCGTTTTTCCAGAATTCGAAAATTAGGCTTAATCCAAATATAATTCGCACACTTTTTATGATTTACTTTTTAAATTTGTATTTTTGAATATTTTTGATAAATTTTTCGAAAAAAACATTTGTATTATAACCTATAAAATTTTTAACTTCATCTTCAAGTAAATGTATTTCTAGGCACATTTGCAAAAATCTACAGTTTTTATTCAAAATTTTTTAAGATATACATGTATTTACATATTGGCGCGCTTTGAAGTTTGGTATATTTGTCATAAACGATAATAACGTTGTAGAGTTGCGCGCCTCCAACCTGCACGCAACCAAGAGGTGACTGTTGAAACTGGAAAATAGACAGAGTCTTGCTAAGGGTTTAAGTCCCTTTTTATTCAACTTAAGAAATTACAATTGCGTGCCCTTGACGCTCACAAACTACGCCGACCCGGCGGTAAAATAAAAATAAGAACCTGAAAAGAAATAATAACAAGACTCTAACTACGAGGCTCTCTAAAAGTAACTAACCTCACCGCGTTTTACAATACCGATGCTAATTCAGCAAACTTTGAATATCACGTTGAACAATTAACAATTCTCCGAGGCAAGCACACAGGCCGAAACGCGGGGTTCTTCAATTTCTGTCTAACTACCTCCGCGCTCGTGAAGTAAGAACAGCACACCTCGAACTCGTTTCCTTTCTATTTAACTCAGAATACTTCCGCTGATAATTTGAATCCTTGCGCGTTCTACTAAAATTTACATACTCTGGCATTGGCAGTTCCAGGGGGAAGTAAGGCTTGACAGGAAAGATAGTTTAAACTTAAAATAAATGTTAGTTAAGATAAATATAAACCCTACATTTGCCGCTGCCAGAATTTAGAAAACTTGGAAGCAGGTCCTACAAACGACCAGTTGTAAAGTTTCTAGAATTCTGAACTAACTCTTAAGAGCCTCGTTTACACAAAAAAAAACTTATGTAACAAAAGGTATTCTAAATTTCTGTAGATACTTATATAAATCTCTCATCTTACAGCAACTTTTCCTGGACTTCAGCAATCAATCTTGTTCTTTTCCTTCCAGCATCTGGAAGGAATAAGTATCAGTATCTTTCTAAATACATTATAATTTACACTTTCTTGACACTGAATAAATTTTTGTTTTTAAACGATTCGTTTTCCTTAGGTACTGCTTAATTCACATTCATTCAATTATTCAAACATTAATTTAACTTTATCCTGGCTCTCCACCATGTGTGGTGTCAAACGGGAATATTCGTGTTTTAGTCTTACAACACTTCCCCTAACCTCCATGATTTGTTAGAATTCAACGACCAAATAGACACACCTTACTCGACATTCTACAACTCGATGAGCTACTTTAACATTCTTAAAAATTCAAGTGTAGGTGGAGAGCCCTACAAAACACATTCATTCTAACTTCCCCCTCATTCATCTTTAGACTATGCAGGCTTTCGCTCTAAAGCATGATTTTATCTGCAGTTTAATACTTAAATTTTGAATTCATTGCTTTTGAGCATTTTACTGTTAGCATCTAAAATTTTATGCTTCTAGACTAAATTCTACTTTTACATAACTTTCAAGTATTCACGTATATTTACAAAATTTTAATACATATGATTTTTACAATTTACCATAAAATGAATAAGAGAAAATAAATTTTTACTTTACTCATTCTTCGCCAAGCTGGCGGCACTGAAACTAAAATTCTTATTAATACAAGAATACGAAGTTATTTTTATCTTCGGCCAAATTTTGGCTTTAACATAACAGAATTAGTCTTTCGACCAACAGAAAATGCTTGTTCTTAGATTTTGTACTTAAAGAAAATAATACTTTTGCCTTAGCTAAATAAAGTAAAACAAAACTAAGTCTCAACCGAGACATATTGACTTTCGTCAAAACATAGAACTTCGTACTTACGCATAACATTTCGGAACAAAAGAAAAAAATTTTATAGAAGATTTTAACTTATCTTTGAGTTTTCGATGATTGAAACTCCGTCATTCTTTTCTGGCAAAACTGTTCCCACGTTATAGGTTTCATGGACGTCAATCTTCTCCTTACTGACCTCCGAGTGTCGTCCACATTAGTTTTTCTTTTGCGTCCTCTGCATGCTGGCCTCTTGGCGTAGCAATCGTCGGGTTGCTGTCTTTTTCGTTTTTCCCTTGGACGGCTGGTCTTGACGTCCTCCGGTCTGGAGTTCTTGAATTTCTTCTGTTGTTGCTGGTCTTTTCGTTCCTCCTGCTGTCTTTTTAGTTTCCGGAACGGCGGCCTTGCTGGCACCTGACTCTCTGGCCCTGGGAGCGTTCTCCTTGATGTATAATTTCTACTGCGATACGTTGTAGGTGGTGTTTTCCTCTTTACCAAGGTTTCTTTACGCGGTGGCTTTACTTTCTTGTTTTTCTTAAATGCTGGAGTCTGAAAATTTTCGTTTTTTCTTTTCGGTACCGTCGCCCGGGTTGTAGAAGGGCTAGGTCTCTCTTCCGTTCTCTGCTTCTTGGGTGGTGGAACGGGTGACGTTATTTCGGGACCTTCTATTTCTTTTACGCTTGAGTCCTGCAAGAAACTTTTAAGGATTTCAAAATCATTTTGATTATAGTATTTTTTCACCTGGTCGGGACTTGCTTTACAGATTTCCCCTCTCTCGTTCTTAAGGTACAATACGACACCTGATTTCCTGAATTACATAGGGGCCTTCAACTTTTGGAGCTAACTTTGCAGTAAAATTGTCTGGGGCACTTGATAAAGAAAATTTCCGCTTCAATACTTTATCCCCAACTTTAAAATCTGCTTCACGGCGTTTTCTATCGTAATACACTTTTTGCTTATTTCTTGTCGTATCCGAGCTTTTAAGCGCCTGATCAATAAGTTTTTGCACATCTTTCTGTTTAAACTCTTGCTCTCTTTGTTGCACAAAGAATAATTTATCTAAAGGTGTAATTAACTTTCAGCCTAAAAATAATTCTGCTGGGGTTTTTCCCGTAGTATCGTAATTTGCCGTTCTTAAAGCATAAGCTAATTCATTTATGTAGCCATCCCAGCGCTTGTGATGTGTGCTAACGTAACTGCGAATTATTTTTACAATGTTTTTATTCACTCTTTCTGCTATGTTTGCCTGTGGTCTATACGGAACCATTTGATATGGCGTATGCCAAGTCCAGTGCACATGTTTTCAAATATTTGACTAATAAATTGTTTTCCGTTATCGCTAATGACTTTTATCGGTGCACCGTATTTTAAAATGTATCTGTGTAAGAATGCATCTGCGACTGTTTTGGCTGACGCGCGTTTAAGTGGAACAATTTCTGTCCATTTTGAAAAATGATCTGCTATTACTAAAAGAAAACGATTTTTATTTAACTCGCTCCAGGGGAAGGGACCAAGAAGATCTATACCTAAATTTTCATTCGGAAATGTAGCACGAATGCTATTTAAGTACCCGGCCGGGCTGTAATTAATATCATTTATTAACTGACATTGATTGCAGGACCTGACATACGCAGTTACTATTTTGTATAATTGCGGGAAATATACCGCCTCGCGTACCCTTTTTAAAGTCTTTCTGACCCCTAAATGAGCCGCTGTTTTCGCGTCGTGTAATTCCTTCAAAATGCTTAATCGAAGCGAGGCTGGGATGACTGGTTTGTACTCGAGATTTTCGTTTGTTGTTTTTGTATAAAATAATAAATTATCTATTATTTCATAGTTTTCTGCTCTATTTCTTATCGCATCGATATCTGTGTGCTCAAAGCTTTCGGGGTCTTTCAAATATGCATAGATACTTCCAAATTCAGGATCAGCTTTCAGTTCAGTGATAATCGTATCTCTAGAATCTAAAATTTTTGAAGTCAACACAGCGCATTTAAGTTCATTTCCTTCATCGTCCAGTTTTATACGAGAAAGTGCGTCAGCTACATTGTTTTCCTTACCCGGTTTATATTTGATTATTAGATTATATTCTTGGAGTTTTAAAGCCCATCTTATTAACCTGGGCGTTAGGTTTTTCCCCGAGTAAAGTCTACCAACAGCCGCATGATCCGAAAAGACTGTTACTGGCGCTTTGCCGAAATAAACTCGAAATTTGTGTACAGCCATTAATACAGCTAATGTTTCTCTCTCTGTAGCTGTATAATTCCTTTGTGTTTGATTCAACGTTTTACTAAAAAATGCCAGAGGATGGCTATTTTGCATAAGAACCGCACCCACCGCATAGTCCGATGCATCTGCTGCAATTTCCAGGTTTTCGTCCCCCTCCGGGAATTTCAAAACAGGGGCATTGATGAGCGCTTCTTTTAATCTTTCGAATGCGGTATTTGCTTCCGCTCTCCACGTAAATTTACTTTTCGTTCTTTTAATTACTAACAGTGGTTCAACAATATTAGCGAAATCTTTTATGAAAGACCGATAGTAAGAACATAACTCAAGGAAAGAAGAAAGTTTCTTGGCGGTGTTGGGCGGTGGGAAATTCTTGATTGCTTTTATTTTTGAATCTTGCGTTTCTATACCCTTTTTCGAAATTTTATAACCCAGATATTTAAGTTCTTTAGTTGCGAACTTGCATTTTGAGGCGTTAATTGTAAGATCGGCCTCTTTTAATAATTTAAAAACTTCTTCTAGATCTTTAATATGTTGTTCCAACGTACTACTCGTTATAATTATATCATCTAGATAGATTAAAGTTGATTTTCCTAGAACAGGCTTTAGAACAATGTCCATAGCTCTCTGGAATGTTGATGGGGCCCCACACAACCCAAAGAAAATGCGTAAAAATGCATAAGTGCCCGATTTTGTTATAAACGCGGTTTTATGTATGTCTTCGGGTTTCATAGCTATTTGATAGTAGCCAGACGTTAAGTCCAAAGTAGTCATATATCTAGTAGATTTAATGTTTCTAATAATTTCCTCTATAACCGGCAAAGGGTAAACTGGGAATTTAGTAATACTATTTAGTTTTCTGTAATCAATAGCAAACCTCCAAGCCCTTTTATCCGAAGGAGGAAACTCGTTCTTTTTCCTACATAGTACGATTGGACTCGCGTACTCACTATTTATGGGCATTATTATTTTATTCTTTAACATCTCCTGAATATGTTCTTCGATGATTACGTCTTTTTGTTTATCATAAGGATACGGTTTAGTCCTACAAGGTTTTTCGGCAGTTAACTGTATCTGATGAGTTAACTATTTGACAGCTACCAGGCTTTTCTGAAAATAAGTTAGAAAAATTACTCACCACTTGCTGGATGGCTTGACTTTCATGGTCATTCAAATGGCTAAGGTCAACTTGCGGTTGTTCCACTGGTTCCACCACCCTCTGGTCCATCTCCAGCACAACAGAACTGTCTTGAAAATTCAGTTTGGACCTCGCGCCCCTTAAAAACTCCATACCTAAAACAAGAGGATTTTGCAGATTCTTCACTACAAAAATTAATACTTTGAGGCTTTCCTCTTTTACCTGTATGTTTAATGATAATTTCCCGATGCAGTGACAGGTTTTTCCTTGCGCCGCTATAATTTCGGTATTTTTGGTTTTAAATAATCGTAACCTATAAAAATTCTTTTTGAAGAATGTTTCGCTCATAAAATTACCTTCTGCTCCTATATCGATGAGGGCTTCTACTGGTACATCGCCAACCAGGACTTGTATAATTGGTAGATGTGAGTTTTTTACGATGACCGTATTTAAGTGTCTTTTTGAGGGTTTTTTTAAAACTTCCGGGGTCTGGACCCTCGCTTTCCCAGACCCCTCTACTCGTTTAAAGCTTTCCTTTCAACTTCTTCCTTCTGGGTACGCGTATGTTTGTTTTAGAATTTCCTTTTTGGGCCTTGACCTTCGAGGTTCGATGAGTTAGCTTGATAGCTCTTTCCCCCATAAGAGCGGTTTGCATTTCTGGTTTGCTCATTTGAAGATTGCCTGCGGGTACTTTGAGAATACGATGCCCCTCTAGCTTTTTCCGCTATTCTGCGATTTTGAAACTTCACCGCCAATTCGAAGAGCTCCTGCAATGTGCTTGGGTTTCTAATTTCGAAGTAGTCTTGAACAGCAGGTAACAATCTTGGTAAGATTATTTCAATAATCTCCGCGTCGGGTTTCTTCCCATGCAGCATATCCGTCAGCTTAATTTTTCGCAGAATAAAGTCCGTCAATTCTTCTATATCCCGTTGATAGAAACTATATAGTTCGGCTTCCAGCCTTGCTCGATCTTTCACTATGGGGAAGGCCTTTACTAACGATTTTTTGAAATTTTCAAATGTATATGTCTGGCTTCCAAATTCCCCTAATAAAAATTTGCCTATATTTTTCCACCATAGCACCGCCTGTCCTCTTAGTGCAGATATGGCGATGGCAGCTTTTTGTCTTTCAGGCACAGGGTAGACCTGAAAGTGATTTTCTAGGCCTTCTAGAAATTTCGCCACCGAATTTTTTTCCGTCGAAATTGACGTTTGGCTTAATTGACGCTCTCAAAGTCTGGACCAGGTATCCAAATCCTTCCAATTGGCTTGCCATTTCTTGGTGTTGTCCCGCGGCTTCCATCCGATTTTCGGCCATTTTAGTTCGACAAGTATTCGGGCGCCAATGTAGACTTGCGCGCCTCCAACCTGCACGCAACCAAGAGGTGACTGTTGAAACTGGAAAATAGACAGAGTCTTGCTAAGGGTTTAAGTCCCTTTTTATTCAACTTAAGAAATTACAATTGCGTGCTCTTGACGTTCACAAACTACGCCGACCCGGCGGTAAAATAAAAATAAGAACCTGAAAAAAAAATAATAACAAGACTCTAACTACGAGGCTCTCTAAACGTAACTAACCTTACCGCGTTTTACAATACCGCTGCTAATTCAGCAAACTTTAAATATCACGTTGAACGATTAACAACTCTCCGAGGCAAGCACACAGGACGAAACGCGGGGTTCTTCAATTTCTGGCTAACTACCTCCGCGCTCGTGAAGTAAGAAAGCACACCTCGAACTCGTTTCCATTCTATTTAACTCAGAATACTTCCGCTGATAATTTGAATCCTTGCGCGTTCTACTAAAATTTACATACTCTGGCATTGGCAGTTCCAGGGGAAAGTAAGTCTTGACAGGAAAGATAGTTTAAACTTAAAATAAATATTAGTTAAAATAAATAAAAACCCTACAACGCCAAATGTGTTTTACGCACTTTGTTAAAATTATTTGAAAGTATGAACGATGTTTTTTTTTTCGCTTGTATACAATGAAAAAAAGGGAAAGGAAAATAGGTTGCTATAAATTATAAGAAATTAGCCATTCTTGGCGCAAAATAAATTTTTGAATTTCTCCTTAAATTTCGCACCAAATTTTACAAAATTTAATATATAGGCATAATTTGAGCCGTAGAATCGAAATATAGGAAAAAAATGGCAAGTCATTTCAAGAAAAGTCCGATTTTGTATCAAAATACCTACATTAGAACATGCTATATATAAATCTAATATATATCCTAAGTCGCGCTTTAGCGGCATGAAACACGCAATTTGAGTTTCGTCAATCGACCTACTAGAACTGGAGATATAAAATTGTCTTCCCCCCCCCGCAGTGTATATATGTTTCATACATCAGGAAAAAGATTTATGAATTAAAGACGTCAATTTCGAAAATTGTCACTCGGAGATTACTACTCACTGAAGGTCAATATTAATTACCTTAAAAAGTTTATTCAACCTTAGATAAGTTTTTTAATCTATCACAGCTAATTCCTAATCGTAATAGATCTTCCATGACTTTAAAATTTATAAGCTGGCACTGATTTAACATCTGAAACCACTTTTTTAGGTACCTCCAAAATTCTTCGCTAAGTTACAGCAGTATGTAATCAATGCCAACGTACTTAATGAAATCTGTTTTTAATTCTCTTTGATGAAAACCAAACTTTTGATGTGGATATAAGCCGATTAATTTGTTATCATATTCCGTAGTGTAGACGTTTATACCTCAGTATAACGACACTGTGAGTCCAGAATTGATTACTTTTATTCACACTTGGTAATTTCTGTGAATAAAGCACTGTATAATTATACACAGACACTACAGCATTTTTGTTTCCCTAAAAAACTGCGCATATAAATCAGAGGACGCGTTCAGTATTTGTTTATAGCTCATAAACTCTCTAAAACTACATGTTATAACAGTCCTAGATACAAGATTTCAACGTTCTGAAGCTACTCGTTTTTAAGTAATGCGGGGTAGACACCCCGAAAAAATCTCTTCTTAATGCATTTGAAATCAGTTTTATGATTCTTTTGGGGGGGGAACATTAGATTTATTCCTTTCTTCTGTCCTTACGTACAGAGGTCACGCAAAAACCATTGTTAAATTGTATTCGATAGCGGTCTTAAACATGATAAATGAAAATTTTTGCGATTATAATACTTCCTTTACTTTGCACAAGAAAGTAAAAAGAAATCTATCCATATATGGTCGTCTTCGGTGACTGCAGGATTATTTCTAGTTACAGCATGAAGATATTTGGTAACCCAGAACTGGATACTTTGTGGTTCATGATTCGTCAGTTATCCTCCAAAAAATTTCACAAAATTTTCCATTTTCAGTACTTTTCGATTTCCTGCGTTTTTGTGAATCATTCACAAAACAGCTAAATACCAAATTATAAACTCTTGTACTAAATAATTTTGTAGGGATAGAAGCGTAATGCTTCGAATGAACGAATGAATGATAAATTGTACAGATTCGGCATTAGTTGAAACTATAACATTTTTAGCTGGTCGCTGAACGGTGAATATTCTATTATCCATCATATTGTTACGAAATGTCCAGGCGCGGTAAAATAGCTTCCTCGCAAAGCAGGTTTAGGGTCGCCTTAAAACGGCAAATGAAGGCAGGGTTGCCATACTTGGCGAGAAATCGCCCATTTGGCTACAAAATTGGCAATTTGCGATGGAGAACCTTCTGGAACGAATTCTTACCGGTTTAGCCCAGAATGTTCTCGAACACAAGCCAAAAACTATATAAACCCTGCTGGTACGCGGAGAGTCAGTCAGTATGTCTCGTCTATCGAGTTAGTCCGTGCAGAGTCGATTCGGTTGACAATCGGTCAGCGAATGCCGAGTGGGTCGTCGACTGCATCGAAAGAGTCTCGTAGTGTATCGCGGTTAGTGCATCCTCGAGAGAAAGTGTTGAGCTCCGGGAAGAACTGAACCGAGGAGCCGGCAGCTGTACTCTAGTGTATCATGAAGTGCCTGGAGAGGACGTGGAGTTCCGAGAACGACTTAGCAGAGTAGAGAGCTGTACTCTGGTGCTTTGCAGTGAAGCTGTTTCCATCGTTATAGCCTGATAACATGGAGGCTGTGTCGCTGATTATGTGAGCGTGCTTAAAGGAAGAAAAAACGTAACAATGTCCTTTATTTTTGTACCCCTGGTATATCAATAATCGTTTATATCTGCCACTAGTTGAACTGTGTAGTGCGATGATCTTAAAACAATGAACATTGCTTTTGGATTCCTACGCTGCAATCAGCCCATCTGCAACAGTAAAGTCGCTGAACACTAGCAGTTCGATCCGGGGTTCGAATCCCGGCGAACGGGTGGCTGCTTGTGCGTTTTCGTGGTTGCTTCCATGCGTAAGTTCTGCACGAAGGTATCCTTCCCCTTAGGCAGATAGCCGTCGAGTGCTTTGCTATAATTAAATAAACCAAACCAAGTCTATGCTATAAGTCTATTCGGACTTATCCAGATCTGTGGCACAAAAAATATGGCGCACTCGCTGCTCTGATAAACGCTGGAGAATCAGAATAACAGTCAAGTAAAGTCATCGTCCATTTCACTCATGCTGCACTTTCTTTCTTAAGAAGTGATGGTATCCTGTGTTATTTACGTTAAGAAATTTGTCACTATCATAGCTCCTCTTCTCCCAAGCAAAACTTTTTGAACTTCTTTGAAGTTTTTATTACTTCATAAGTATTTTTCCTATATTCTGAAACGTGTATATACCCCATTTTAATCAGCCTAAACACTGGTTATTCTGCAAGAAGATTCAGAATAGTATCAGGTTTTATATTAGACATCCAAACCAAGATTATTTTCAGCATAATAAGTAAATGCTTTCATTTACCTTGTGAGTACTCAGGTATGCAAATACATAACGCAAGAAGCATTACTTTAAACCGATTAAGCTAAATTCAAAGTGGAACTACTACACATGGAAACGTTCCATGCCTTTCTCTTACATCCAATATAGTAGATGGTTCAAAACTCGAGTATGACATAGATTTAAAAAGAGAAGGAAAGAAAAAAAGGAGCATTTTTTATAGATAAAAAAAAATGAAACGTCATTCATATCCATGTTATTTTCTTCTCAGAATTCTTTCTAACTTCTCGCGTTCGAAACTAAAAAAAAATGTATTCTATCCAAAGATCTCAAGAATCATCTCAACCATACGAAAAGTGAAGGAGGACAACTGTAAAGTTTATTGTACTTCTGACTCGGTGCCAACAGCCGTAATATACGTATTTCCATGCTAGCTTCAGATAACTATGATTTAAATGGCTTCGTATTATTTGAAGAAACCGAAACATAGAGCAAATGCTTTTCTGTAACGATAACGGGATATATGTACATGTAGTAATTCATATGTTCAGTGGAAAACTGAAAAGCAATTTTAAAAAAATCGTATGACTAACTGCCGCATGATGCCATTTTTTTCTTATGGCAATTATTTGAATTTTATTTTAACTTGAAACCAGGGTAAACAATTTTTTGTCTTTTTTTTAATATAATTTTATGTAATTTAAGTGCGCCTCTTTAAACTAGCTATTTATGTTTAAAACATTTAATTTAATAAATATAATTCTGCGTTTCTGAATTTAAAATTTTACATTTTTCCCTATGCCTTTTTCAATTAAAATATAGCGATAAAAATCAAAGTTAAGTAAAAATTAATGGATTCAAATGCGTTTTGTTAGCATTTGTTTAATTTTCTTAAAAAATTCTAAAATATTATTTATTGAATATCTAGAGCCATTAGGTTATTTCGAAGCAGGAAAGGAGGAAAATGAGCAATGCCCTCGCCGGGACTCGAAACGCGCCGAGTGTGCTGGCCATTACACCACGAAGGCATGCTGAGAAGGCAAAAGAAATACCTTACATACTTCCCCTTTTAAAGAGCGACTGGTGATTAGGGGAATCAATCGCCAAATCCTGGTGGTGGAGAATGATCATCCATCACTTTTTTAGTTCGCGCATCACTGTAGAGACAGTAGGTTCATTTTACGCGGGAAACTTGAAAAAATGAGCAATCCCCTCTCCGGGACTCGAACCTCGGACCTCTCCAATACGCGCCGAGTGTGCTGGACACTACACCACGAAGGCACGCTAAGAAGGTGGTACTAATACCTTATAAATATATTACGTAATGTACTACTTTTACGCAGAACCACCTCAATGAAAAACCTGAAAATTTTGCTATTATTACTTTTGCGATGTTTGTTTTTAATTCAGTATTCGATGAGGTACGGTGAATAAACATTTTCAAGAACCACTGACAATGAATGATGTTTTATTTAAGAAAAAATCATTAATCACCGAAGCATCAGCGTTTGTTTTATACTTCCCTTAATGTATTTTCAGAAATCCTGAATTGCATGAATAACAGGAACAAAAATATTAGTCAGCATATTTTCTTTTATGCCATCTACCTACAAAAATATGAAGCTCTTTATTTTTAACTAATTAAAGCGTAACAGTTTGAAAACTAGAAGTTTTGATCGATGAGAAGTATCTAAAAGTTTATTTTTACAAAACCTTCCAATTACAGGGCTGAAATCGTTTTCGTAAAATCTTATTTTAGAACTGAGTTATAGGATTAGTATTAAAGAAACTAAAATGCATAGTTACCTTTGCGAACATCTTTTATACTCGTTTAAAATTATTCTACGTTAGCTTACAACGCAAATCCAGTAATAAATGATTAATACTAAACACAAATTTAATCTGATTTTACTATTACACCCAGGAACATCGTCTTAGGGCATGCAATGCAAGTCTGTAAATTTGCTAATTTAACTCCTTATTTATTTATTTGAAAATTCTTATTAATTACTTTAAATATAGGAAATCTTGATCGAAAAAGCAATTACCTTGAAATATAGTTACCACATTATTTTCTTTAAATTAACACAGAAAGAGAGAGAGAGGCGCTAATAAGTTAATTTTTCTGTTATGCGTAATTATATATTTGCATACTGCATATTACATAGGAGTCTACTACAACTGCGCGAATCAAAACTTCTCCCTCCCCCGTCTGGGTATACTACAAATGCGCGAATCAAAATTTCTTCCCCCGTTGCCTGCGGGGAACTACAGGATTACAATTTTACTTTTTGAAGCCAAGAGGCCAAGAGGAAAATAAAAATGAAGAAATAGAATAACGTATCACAAGAACAAGTAAAGAATATCTAACAAGCAGGTTAATTACTTGAATAACAGTGATAAATGTGAGAGCTAACGAAGAAAATAAAAGATATTAGTATACGTACATATTAGTATTACAAACATCTTTCATTAATTACAATATTGGAGCAAAAAGTATTATAATAATAGCATAAATTAAATAAATTATAAAGCTTATGAATTATATTTTTTTATAAATTACATCAATAATAGTCATGATGTTTGAATTAGACTGAAAAATTCAACATAGTTCACTGGCGGGCAAAAGATTATTCAATACCAAAGTGTGTTAAAGTATGGTAGAAATATTTTTTTGTTAATTAAAGTAATCATGTAAATGTTTGCAAAAATTAATAGTTGGATTAAAAAAACTTAGCATGAAATCTATTACATCAACATTATTATGCTTTTGGAACACTGACGAATAAATTTTAAATAAATTTAAATTAATATACTAAGAAGATTATTCCAATATTTATCTGGAGGAAATACTTAGATAAACAGTACTGTAAATTAATATAATCAATCAGTCCTCTCAATAATCTCAAGCTCTTTTGAAATTAGGCTGAACAATATATTAAAGAAAATAGAAGATACAGTATATGTAAGAACAACAGTGAGCTGAATTCTAGGTTTGCATGTTTGGTGAGTGAGTTAAACTTATCTATATGCCATTATGAAATATTAGGAATGTATCATAAAAGTATCTACGAAGAAGGCAATGACAATCTAAATGTATAGCATTATCATTATCTGCTGTTAATTTCAATACTGCTCAAAAAATTATAAATGAATTACATTATAAATCACATGAACTCATTGCATTATAAATTACAACAGTTGGGAATATTATTAGCGTGACTTATCGACCATCTTTGCTTACAAATAATTTAATAAAATTTATTAAAAATAATTCAGCCTGAAACTAGATTGGAAAATAAGCTGTATGCTGAAGATTAATCTTTACCAAGGTGCAAGAAAACTTATTTAAGGTGCGCTACAAATCCGATATTTGATAGGTTGATTATGTATCAGTTTTATGTATGCCATTCATCTATCAATTTTATTATTCAAAACTGATATATATGTATCAGCAGCTAAAATCTACAACTTGGAAAGTCTTTCATTCTTACAAAGAATAAAAAAGATCTGGCTCATTATTCTTTTAAGCATCATAAAACTTAAAAAATGAGTGTAAAAGAAATTCCTTTTTACTTTAGCGCACGCCAGGTTTTAAATTAATATTTCTTTTGTATGCACAATTTTTACAATATCTGATAAACGAAAATAGAGGCTTGTTGTCTCAATAAATGTCCCATTAATGACGATAAATGACTTTTTGTAGCACCCATCTTCTTGGAAATTCGGGTTCTTAGAAAGAAGGGGACAGAAAACGTCGCGCAGTTCGTGGATTAGATAAGAAGGAGTGTCTTCAATTAAATTTCGCGCAGTTCGTATCCTACCTTGCATATATATTGTATGATTTTAGAAACGTTTTATGCACATTTCAGGAGACTTATACGAGAAATTTGCTATAATGCAAATATAAACAACCATCTAGCCGTTTAAATGGAAAAAGTTTTGATGTATTTTTTACCATAACTTTTTGTTCTAGATTTGATATATTTTTTACCATAAATTTTAGTTCTAGAGTTAATTTTTGCTTAGGGTGTATTTTAAAATGTTTCTAAAAAATGGAATTCAGCATAAAATATTTTCATTTTTTTTTAATTATTTAAAGGTATCTGACCTCTCAGATGGTTACAGGTATTGTAAAATTGATCGAAATCAATCCTAAAGTATCAAATCAAACTCATCATCAGAACTTCATCCGATCCTTGCTCTCAATTAAGAGAGAGATCTACGTCGTGGCCTTTAAAATAAATGAAACCATTTTATTTCAAATCAACGTGAATTTAAGATTCAGTTTTCCTACGTTTTTAAGATAGCATGTTTTGCTTACATCTCTTGTAATTTTATGAACTATTATAAAGAAATAATTACCTTAATATTCGCCATGAATTTATGAAAAAACATAGTTAATCTGCATATTTCATAAGAGGTATGCCAAGATACAGCCGTAGAATTTCAGATTCACTTTCCTTTAATTTTTAATTTAGCATGTTTTGCATACATCTCTCATTACTTTATGAACTATTATAAAGAAACAAATACCCTAAGAGATATATTTGCAATGAAATTATGAAAAAACATTATTAATCTGCATATGTCATCAGCCAAGATACAGTCTTAGAATTTATTATAATAAATACATTAACCATTTGTTTTTATAATAAATTCTAAGACATGAATTTAATATTCCGTTTACCTCTATTTAAATTGACATGTTTTTATCTCTCATAATTTTATGAACTATTATAAAGAAACAATTACCCTAAGGGATATATTCGCCATGATTTTATGAAAAAAACATTGCTAATCTGCATATTTCATCAGCTGTATGCCAAGATACAGTCTTGGAATTTATTATAATAAACAAATGAACTATTTTATCAGACCATATCATATCGACAAACAGTTTTTTTTACGAAAGAGATGTCGAGAGATATGAATGTACAAAAAATGCAAACTACAGTAAACATTCAAAGAATGCTTTCCTATTTTGCGCTTGTAAATAAATGTTCCAACTTCCATTTTACTCTCATATCTTTTTTCAAGGCCTGTTTTCATGATAAGATGATAATCTCTTTAAATAAAAAAGAAGATAATGCTTGCTTAAACGGTTTATTATCATTATTACATGTGTGTATTTTAATTTTTCAGGACACATAGGTCGTGACTTGGGAGAAGATGATATCGAATCGTGCCAACCACCTGTCGAAGAACTGCCACAAGTTGCTGGATACGAGGATGTAACCTTCGAACCTTGTAAGCCATTATTTGTATCGGGAAAGGCACTGATAATACAGAATACAACCTTGACATTTCGATTTTATATTCATGGAGAAAACAATTTCAAAAATCGTCATCAGATTTTTTAATGACAATGAAATATAGCATTTTGTGGAACAAAGAAACTTCAGAAAGCAGCTAAAATTTCATTTTCATTGCGAAAAGGAAAGTTTTGATCGAAACGAACTACCCGAAAAGAATTCGTATGATTCTTCTGAGTAAGACAAAATATAGTCAGGTTTTTTGTTTGCACTTTTTTAACTAAATACACTCAAACTTTAAATATATGTAAATGAATCTAAAAATAACAGCTGACATATACATGCAGGTTTCACTATAAGGTATTTCTCCCACTTCCCTAGCGTGCCTTCGTGGTGTAGTGGCTCTGCACACTGGGCCGGTATTCCAGAGGTCCGTGGTTCGATTCCCGGCGAAGGCGATTGCTTATTTTTCATCTTGTCTGCTACCAATTAATCTAATATCTCTACAGTGGCGCAGAACTAAAAGGGTGTTGGATGAGGTTTCTCCACACCCAGGATTTGCGATTGGGTCCCCTGAAATCCCCAGTCGCCCTTTAAAAAGGGGGAGTATATAAGGTATTTCTCCCACTTTCCTAGCGTGCCTTCGTGGTGTAATGATTCTGCACACTGGGCCGGTATTCTAGAGGACCGTGGTTCGATTCCCGGCGAAGGCGATTGCTTATTTTTCATCTTGTTTGCTTTCAATTAACCTAATGTTTCTACATCACTAGCAAAATACTCAGCAGACACCTACGTCAATTAAATTGAGTTATTAATATACAAAATATTAGACATAAATATTTCCAGTCTTTACTTGAATATTGAGCATTCTTACAATTTATGATTGAAATGCTTCTTAACGTCTAATTTTTTTTACTAATTTAGACTTATTATATATAATATATTAGATATACATTTTATGCATTAAAATCTTCAAAATAAAACCTACAATAACATAACTATGTCATTATGTAACAAGTCTTTTCTCCTTTATTTCATGAATAGTTAAACGTTCTTTCATTTGTTACTTCAATTTGTGATTCTTAAGCATTTTTTAGAAAGCCAGATTTAAGCTGAAGAGGAACGCAAAACGTTGTAAAAAATAGTTTAGTTAATATATGAAATGATTGTGGAAACTTTTCACAAGCCTTCTTCCTTTCTAATAAAGTGGCATTTCAAATTTCTCTTAATATTATTTAATGCATGTTAATTTTGATTTTTCATTTCTTGTCTAAATTTTGACATCTTAGATATTTTAATATAATTTAATAAATACTTAATTAATTAAGCTTTATGATTATATGTTCCATTGAAAAACGGAATTTTAGTGTTATTTAACTAAGAATAACGAATTATTTGTACTGGATTTTCATATTTGAAACAGATTTGCATTTTTGATTTATCACCTTTCTTCATACTAACATTTATCACCTTTCTTCATACTAACATACTTCATACTAACATTCGGGAATCTGCTTGTCGTATAAATAAATCCTTTTCAACTTCTTCCTTATTATGAAAATGCTTATTTTTATAGTTCTTCAACCTATTCTGTATGATCTAAACATCTTGGTAGTGTATGCATTAACACTTTATGTTATCCAAATGTTTCACTACTAAGTCTGTTAAGCCGTGACAGTAGCATGCGGACAGCTGAGATATGCAATCAAAATCCTAAAAACAATCTTGTATTTAGCGTAGGTATAATGAAACACTCAATGATTTCGAGGGCAGCTAAAGGTCCCTCCTCATCAGGAGACAGAAATACTTAGAAAGAAGAAAATAAAGAGTCACAGAAACACGTGGTCCTTATCAATGAGGGACCCTTAGCTGCCCTCGAAATCGATTGAGTGTTTCATTATACCTACGCTAAATACAAGGTTGTTTTTACGATTTTGATTGTCACATTAGCGTGTTTTTCTACATTATTGCCTCAGGACATCTCCGGTTATCGAAGTAACTGGGATTTGTAAATGCGCAAGGCTCTTTCCTCGATTAATCACGATAAATTTCTTTCTCAGTTAAGAACTATTCTATGGTTATGTTAGGAAACATGTGCACTTCCACACGCCGCTACGCACAGGATGTGGCTCTCCCAGCCTAGCAGCCTGTTGAACGTGCCTAGCACCTGAGCCTACTAAGTCTGCCTATCAAAAATGTCTAAGCATCCAGAATGAATTGTTTTTTATTTACAATTTATTACATTGTTTATTGCTATACAATCAATTTTTTGCGATCTGTGTCTGACCATAATTATTTTATTTGTTTTATTGCGCTTGCGTATGTTTTAACTTTTGTTTTTCTTATTCATTTAATTGCAGTTAAAAATGTTATTAGAATAAATAAAATATTAGTTAATGAATGCGATCTCAATTCATTGATTTAAAAATATAAAGAGAGCACTTTTTAATTTAAAAAAATTATTTATAACGTTAAAAAAATTATATAAGAAAAGAATATTTACTTAATTATTGATAAAGTCATAACTACAATTTTTCAAACTGTTTGAAATTATAGGCAGCTGTAATTCCTATCCTTTTTGTAATATTTATTTTTGTCATACGGTACCAGTACATTGAAACTTGACTTTTTAACGCCTTTCTTCTTGATAGTGTTCTCACGTTTTGCAACAGTGACGTTCTCCTTGCTATTCATTTCATTGACATGATGACCCTTGCGATGGCACTAATCCCGTCCAATTTCAAATTTCGTAATTCGTGGATCGTTTATCTTTGGATCCATGCCAACATTGAGCCATCCAACGACGACAAACTGAAACACACTTTGCATTGAAAGTAATGAGCTTTTCGTGCTGAAATTTTTAGTCGTTTCAAGCTTTATCTTCCTTGACACATTAATGACACAAATTACTTCTGAAACTTGAGCTTAAACTTGTCGAAGAGTTAATTTTTCTTGGTGCCGCGAAAAATAATAAGATTAAAAATTTTTCAAACAGTTCTAAAAATGGAGATACCGTACACTACACGCCGATTAAAAAAATCAAAGTTGCTTTTAGTGGTATAACATTGTCGTCTGTTTAAAATTTAGCAAACGTGAAACAGATATAATGTGTGTTCAGGATAATTATATTTCTTTGAGACAAAAACTGAGTATCGGAATGGCAGATAGGGCGGGCGTTAATTATGACAAAAAAAAACGATAATAGAAAAAGTTTTTAGGTTATAAACATGTTGAATTTGCCACTATTCCTCAATAAAACTATCATAAAAGTGCATTCAAAAGGCGGTCTGCTATGTCATATAAGTATCATGAATATTTATGGGAAGAAATTAGCTTATACAGAAAACTTTTGCCTTTCAACACTTTATTATAAAATATATTACATTCCATACAGTTGCAGTATACCGTGAAAGATAAAGAATGATTATGTGCTATATTGGGTGCACCGCTAAAGTGTACTAGGTCATGACACATATTCGTTATGCTGGAAGAGCAGTAATTTGTAAAATAAATCAGTATCCACCTTCACAACATAACAACTTTTAATATTAATTAAAAGAAGTTACAAAGATACGTACGTCTGTACACGAACACGAGCGGCTGGCATTATCCATTGACAAAAATCGAAAACAGTTATGAAATAATTTCTTTAAAAGCTGAAGGGTAAAAACGAAATAGAAATGAGATCATTGACAAAATCTGAAAACTTTTTATGAATATGAAACTCTTCTAGGATATCTAAATCACCAACGGAAGATACTTTTGAAAAGTTTTGGCTGCAGAAAATTAGAAAATTTGATTTTTTAGCCAGCGATGTAGGGCAATAGATTTTTTTCCCTATGGTCTCATGCTCCTTAGTGTGAAATTTCAAGGACCTGAAAATTTAATGCTGCATTTCAGTTTACTCAACTCTTCTTCGAATTTGTATGATGAAAAATTATTAGAACTTTTAAAGTTTTTTAACTTCACTGTCATAAATTTAAAAAATAATGCTGTGTTGCTTCAAAGAAAATAAACTTAAAAAAATAATCTCTGGTGGAAATCTGGATGCAATTGTTATACGATTCATCATTAGAGAATTCTCAGGGTACAAAATTATCTGCTACAAAAGTAGTTAAATGTTTATAAAACAATTTTCAGTCTGAAGTTATAGGTCATTAAAATGTAGAATTTATATTACCAACGAAAATTTAGATGTCGATTCAGATGTGCAATAAGCATAAATTTAATATGCCATTTAGTGTATTTATTAAAGCAAAAGCTTCGAAATATCCAATTATTTTTTCCATACTATGATAATTTTCAAATTGACGTTGACTAGGATTATTGATTATAATACTATGTTTATACTGGAGCTTATTCTTTTTGTAATTATAATATCTATGCTTAATGTGTGTAACAGAATATACTGTTAAATATTTCATTTGCTTATTTTCATATTTTTTTAATGTTAGAAATTTCGTTTTCTGTATGTAGCAAGTAGAGTAGATTCTATTGTTTAATTGGATGATGCTGTTAGATTGCTGAAAATGTTTCCTTAACTAATTATTGATATAAGTAGCATTTAAAAAGTAAATTTGGGATTAATTTAACAGAATTTTTTAGGTATCTTTATTAAACAAATTTGAACATGTCAGAAATAATTACACAAATATATTAATTTGTTACAGCCTTTAAAACGTCTAGATGTATCATTAATACATATAATTGTTTTTTAGCAATAGTTCCTCCACCTACATTACCGATTATTACAGAAGTTGAATCTTCGGATGAAGGCACTGATATGGAATTATTTACAAAGTAAGGTGCAATACATTGTTTTCTCATGATTATATTCAAGTCTCTTTTTTTTTCTTTCTCCTGTACTGCCAAAATATTTCAAAAGTTGTTGATATATTTTTAGCCATTCGGTTGCTAACAATGACTGATTTTTAAGTCAAAGAAGTTAATTTTTTAATATTACCATCATGGGATGGTAATATTAGTGATAATGAAATCGGATTTCTAAATCAAGCAGAATTTTAAATAAGATGAATGTAAATTTACGCCGTCGAATAAATCGGGGGACCTAGAAAAACAAAGGGAAGATATTCTATTCAAATGCTGATTACAAAGAACAATTTTTCTTCATTTTTAGGGAGTGATTTTCTTTCTTTTTTTAACTAAAAATATCAAATAAATATTTTAAGAAGTTATCAAATTACAGAATTTTAGTAAAATGTACTAAAATGTTAAAAATAACTTTTAACTATCATAACAATCTTTGTCACGTGTAACTAAGCATTAATTCGTAGGGCAGCCAGACATGAATTGTATTAGAATATTAACAGAATTTTACGTACTGATAGTATAGAAATAAGAGTGAGTACTTTGAATTCATTTAAATTTCTCACAGACGATTTGATATAAAATTTGACACTAATCCTATGATTTTCTTATTAGTCACATATTAATAAGAGTATTATGATAGCTAAAAAATTATTTTTAATTTTTTACGGTGTTTAAATATAGCAATTCAATTTTAAAATAAAGCAATTCAAGTTTAAATATAGCAATTCAAGTTTTTCTAATATTTTATTTTTTAACCACTTTAAAGTTCTTAACCGTTTTTAATGTTTACTCCTGAAACCCTATTGTCTTTTCTATCTTAAAATACGAGATCGCGTACCGCTTTCAATAACTGATGAGGAAAAGAAAAGACTAATACTTAATTTTTAATAAAATAATTTTAAATATTTGTGAAATGTACAACATGGAAGAACCACAAATTCTGCCATGGAGACAGATCTTTTGCCTCTTGCTAAAATCTATAAGCGGCTATAATAAATCTATAAGCGGTTACCTTGAATTTCTGAATACACTGAAGAATATGTATAATGTACCAAATGTAATGAGGGGTTCTCAACCGGTGGTACGTAAGAGAAAAATAGGTGGTACGCAAAGAAGCAAAGAATTTTTAACTATCAAATTCAGGAATTAAGACCCCGACATCCTGATTGAGGTTTTTCTCCAACACTCCTAAATTTATGTGATCTGAGCTTTATTCAAGGTAGCCGCTTATAGATTATCTGAGCTTTATTCAAGGTAGCCACTTATAGATTTATTATAGCCGCTTATAGATTTTAGCAAGAGGCAAAAGATCCGTCTCCATGGCAGAATTTGTGGTTCTTCCATGTTGTACATTTCACAAATATTCTTTTAGCCGCAGACATAACAAAATTTGCCATAAATGATGTTTTAAAAGACGCGATAGAGATGGATGCTGTATTTAATAGAAAATAAAAATAAGTTCCTATAAAAAAGATAATTGTTTCTCATTAATCCTCTTAAAGTTTATCGATTTATTAGCATGTCAGCACTTTGTCACCATTTCCGAGCGAATATTGCTCCATTTTCAATGAGAATCATTTTTCACATCGGTTTGCTGTCTGGAACAGTATGAATTTTGTCCTCTTGTTGCTTTGTATTCCTTATTTTTCTACGAGATTTGAGAATATCGTCGTCTGTTTTTGAAGAACCCGTAATATATTGTGCCTTTAAATATTTGTCAAAAAATAATGAAACAAACATAGATTTTAAAAATGGAAAAATGGCTAGGATTGACTAAGCGGAAAAATGACGATCCAGGTAATGGATCCAGGACAATCTACTAGCACTAAGAATATTGAAAAGAAAAGAAAAATGTTTCTAGAAAATATAATGAATGTTATTTATCATTTGGGTTTACTTGGAATGGAGACGAAATGGGACCTTCAACCTCAATATGTTCTTTGCGGTGAACTGTTATCCAATCAAAGTATGAAACCATCGTCTCTTAGAAGATATCTTCAATCTAAGCATGCCAATTTAAGTCTATTTTAAGAGGAAATTATGGAAGTTCAAAAATAGTAGACAAGTAATAAAAGATTTTTGTTACTTCAAGTGAAAAAGCTTTGGAAGCTAGTTACCTGGTAAGTCTAAGAATTGCTAAGACTGGGCAGGCTCACACTATAGGAGAAAACCTTATATTAGCAGCAGCTAAAGAGATTTTTTTAACATTATTCAAAGAAGTATTCCATTATCAAATGATACAGTAAGTCGACGAATTCATGAAATGACAAATTCCATATAAGACACTTATTCAAAAAATAAAACACGGTGAGTATTTCGCTTTGCAATTGGATAAAAGTACTGATATAGCGAACTTTGTTCAATTATTAGTTTACGTACGTTTCGAAGAAGAAAAACGAATTGTTGAAGAGTATTTATTTTGTGAATCTTTTCATGATAGAGCAACTGCAAGTGAAATTTTCGAAATAATTGACAATTTTTATGTCTGAGAATGCTCTTCGAATAAGTGCATTGCCGTATGCAGTGACGGAGCTCGGGCTTTAACAGGAAAACATTCCAGAGCGATTTCTCAAATTAAGTCGCACCTGAAACTAAATCTGCAACGAATTTTTGATTAAAAAACTCAACGATTTGAAAGCGAGCAACGGCAAAACTGTACTGATAAAAAACTAAGTTTTTTATCTCCAGCGCGAGAGACTGTGGATAGCTTTTCAATTTTTTATTTAGATGGTTCACGTTAGTGAAAAGGTTGAGAACCGCTGTAATGTACAAATGCTTGAAAATATGTATTCGAAATCTATTTGGTGAAAATTTTTGAAAACAATATGATCAAAAAAAAACCACTTGCAAGTTTAAGGATTCTTGTAGAATTAGTATGAGTTTAAGAATTTAGGTTTTTGCTTCTATAGCAATTTTGGAATTTTTTAAGTTAAATTACTTAAAAATTGTTTGGATTAGAAAAAATCCAAACATTTTTTCTAAGATGTGTATTCAATGCAGAATTTAATTCTCAGGAGTTACTAATCATTTTTGCTGGCAAAATTTGAGTTTTCTAACGGCTCTCTCACAAGCAGTCCCTGGAACGGAGTAATAAATAAGTATTTCATTTTGAACTGAGGAAATCTAGTAAACTGCTTGGATAAGCTTGTGTCTTTCGCCACGTGTAATGTAAATAAATTCTGGATTTTTTTTTTTTTTTTTTTTTTTTTTTTAAAAACATTCTCCAAGGAAAAAATAGTTCTCATTTCAAGTGTTTGAAAAAGTATTTTATGCGTAGAAGCTTAGAATTAGTATATTTTTCTGCATTTCTAGATACGAGAATTTCTTACTATACTTCGCCATGAATTACATACCTATTTAAGCGAATAAAAGTATACCCCGGAAGGAAAATGGACTAATTGCGTGTAGTGTCCTTTTTTTTATAAGTAGGTAAAATTAACAGGAGTTGATTTTCCTTAGAATGTTTTCCATGAACACATCCCACCTAAGGTATACCTTGCACCAAAATGGGGGGACAGTTCTATTTTCCCTTTCTACTGGACCGATTGCCGAAATTTAACTTGCGTTTTCCATGTCTCGAAAGCACGACTTAAGATATATATTAGATTTATATATGACACATAAGTATTTTGACACAAAATCGGACATTTTCCGAAATAACGTACCAAATTTTTTTTCCATATTTCAAATCTATGACTCAAATTATGCATAAGTGCCAAGTTTTGTGAAAGTCCCACGAGTAGTTTCTAAAAAATTAGCTCTCAAAATTTTAGCTCTTCCATGTTAATTGAATTTGGTTATTAACATTATATTTAATAATATCTCTTCTTTTTAATTAACCCTTTCGCCGTCCTCTCCTGTCCGCGAAAATCCCCCCCCAGCGGCCGTCTGTTTTTCGTAGCGTGTAATGTTGTTTTCTCTGTACATCATAACTTTCCATACATGACTTTCGTAGTGGATGAATGTCAACGAATATTAAGTAAAATTATTAGGAAATAAAGCATAATGGAAAAGTAGTAATAGCTCTGCTTATTTCTAACAGCAGGATTAATTTGATAACATCTGATCCAGGCGGTCCACTCCTCTCATTTTGTTGTTGTAATCTTTTACAATTATTGGTTTTTTTTACAGTTATTTTCCGTGTTCCAACATCAATCATCGAGTTATTATAGACTGTACTCATCAAACGCATATCCTTCTTCTCTTTCCAATTCACAACCTCATTTTTTCTCTTTTTCTGCTGAATAGACGTTGAAGCCATCTCTCACTGTCTTGTATCTTAAGTAAAATGGCGCGAATATTCATAAAACCCGGGGCAAATTTAATTAGGAATAGAATGCCTGATTAGTGCTACCCTCTAGAGGTATTAGAACAACCAAAAATAAAAACTCAAACAAGTAAACATTTAGAAAGCGTTTAAACGTTTAAAAGTTTTAAAATGTAAAAAAACGCTTGAGGCGCGTTACGGCCGCCCTGCGGAAGGTTCACTTGAACGCGCTAGACACGTTACGAAAGAAGAAGAGGTTAACATCGCTTCAGTCCGATTGATCCGTGTCTATGTAGAAGTCGTAAGAATATTTACAAAGTACCCTTTCTTCTTGATGTTTGAAAAGAAAAGTTTTAAAGTATTTTAAAAGGTGACAAACCACCAATTCGACAATGTGCATAATGGTGAAATATTTTACGTTTTGAATATTTTATAGGCCTCTATTCGTTTAAAACAAATTTGTCGAAAAAACTTTTCGTACAATAAATAGAATGGCAATTTATATTTTCGTGGAATTTTTGTGTCTCATCAGTCTTTACGATTTCTGCTTTTAACTTTTGAAAAGAATTATCCACCTGAATTGTTTGAAATAAAAACTAATGAAGATCTGTAGATTCTAGTAATAACAATTTAATAAGTAAGCCTTTTTTTAGTCCAAATATAAAGAAACAAGAATCCACTAATCAAGAATCACTCTGAATAGATAACATTCAGGCCTAAAATTGGTTTTTAAATGTAAAGAAATGGAGTCAGTATAGAATGCAGAGTTGGTTTTCTGGATTTCTTATATAGATATATGAATAGCAAATGATTTTGGATTATTTTGACTTTGCATTGTTTAGTTTTTGATTTCTCTTTCGATTTCCTCATAAGAAGGATTATTTCATGTTCGCTGGTTTAAATAAGATATAAATATCCAACTTTCTACAATCTAAATGATTTCCTAGAAATGATATAGTAACATGAGTAGCGGAGCGGTAATACAGTACAATAAAATGAATTAAAATAGGTATTTCCAAAGGAAAGTTATGGAAAGAAATATTCTTTCATTGTAAATTCGATAACTAATTAGATGAAAAGAAATGTGAAGGAAAATGACCTTACAATAATGTAACTGCAAATGACATTTTTACGTTGTGAATTCTGTGGGAAATTAATAAACGTAATAATTAAACACGTAATATGTATGTTAATTTTATGCCTTTTTACACCTTAAATTAGAATAAAAACATGAATTTTCCCTAAGGTCTAATTTTATTTTAGTGTTATAAATGTTCTTAACAGTGTCATTCTAAAGCTTTGATCTGTTGCGTTACATTTCATTACTCTGTCATGAAAATATTATCTATTCACTTTTGTAAGTGTTGTCATTGTGCTAAATATATAAGCTGCATGTTTCATGCATTTTGAGCAAGCCAGTTCTCACAGTGTTACCATTCGGTAAAACATAAAATCTTCAGTTAGCCTTTCAAATCCGATCAGTCTGTAATCGCTTAACAGACTGAAAGATTTAAAAGCAAAAAGTATACTTCTTAATTGTTTAAATTTTTGTTTTTATTTTATTTATTAATAAAGTATGTAATTGGTTGGTTGGTTGGTTGACTTTTAACGGCACAAAACATTGAAGGTTATTAGAATACATTAAAAAAACTGAAGTTTTCAGATTTTATATTACGCCCAAAGGGGCGTTTTTTCAACGTTTTGTTGTGTTATTTTTATTTATTAAGTGTCATGTTCTTCGCACTTAAACCATAAAATTCAATTCAACAGCAATATCAAAAAAATATTTAAAAGTGCATATCTTTAAAATTTCCGATGCACAGTCTCGTGCGCTGGAGATTATCCCCCCCCGTACAGTATTGCCATTGCTCGCTTTGAAATTGTTGCGTTTCTTAATCAAAAACTCATAAACGCTTTTCGAAATATGAAATCGAAATAAAGTAAATTCCAAATTCCAAATTTGGGCTTCCAGATGCCCATATTCGTGATATTCGTGTAGAAACGAGCGTTATTCAAAATTGGATGGCTCTAGATACCGTTGTTTTATTACAATGTGAGAAACATACATTCATTTATGCAGATTCTTCATTACTTCGTTTCTTAATTATAATACAGGGCTTAAATGTAATAATAATAATTATTAAATATAATGCAGGGCTCTAACATTTGGTAGCAACAATTTGGAAAGTGATTCGCAGTTTATAGTGAATCAACGCAAAATGGCAAAACGAAATTAATAGCCCTTTTAGGCTAACGCGTTTTGGGCTAAATACGTATGTTTCATTTTAATTAATAAAAGATGTTTCGAATATGATGTATTATGAATTTGGTAGAGAATCGTTTGATTTCTTATTATGTTTTGAGAAAATAAATCTTTGATTTCTCTAAAAGAAGAAAATATCTTTGTTTAATGTGTCAGGCATTTTACACTTTAATTTATATGAATAGAACATTCTATTTCTTTATTAAATACGCCTTAAATATTAACGTTTTCATCACATCTAAACAAAAAATTTCTTTTCCAGAGTTCCAGTTGTTTCGGAAAGTGAAGCTCGTGAGTTGTTAATTAGATATGCAAACTCGCGATGCGCTCTGGATAAAGATGCTGCCAGGGATATGAAAATAACAAAATTGGATTATCAACCAGGCTATAAAGTAAGTGATGTTTGTTTCTTAAACCAACAAGTAATGGCTTTAAATGCTATAGAATAAGTGATGTCTTATTCCTTTTAAAACCAGTGAGTAATGCATTTATAGGAATTTTAGCTTAAATACATTTTTGTCAAAATGGAATAAATGGAAATGGTCAGGTAATAATCTTATTTTGTCTAAAGTAATATAAGATTTAAGAAGGGATTACATATAATGTTAGCTGTAACTTTCATTACTTCTACTACGTATTCATAGAGTCATTAATTTCAAGTAATAACTGTAATTTCTGGCATTAAAAATGAGGCTGAGATAAGAACATAATAAGCTGAATAAAACAGCTCATCTCGAATGAGATGAACATATGAATTAAATATATCCGTAAAAGTCATTAATCAGCTTGTAAAATATACCTTTCTTCGTTATTCTACGATCATACAGTGGTACTATTCGATCGTTTTACTAAAATTTAGAAGATACCTGGGGAAGCCTGAAGTACTGAACAAATTCGTCGACCATTCTTGCACCCTAAACAAATTCATTTATATAATATTTCGAATATTATTTATAAAAATTCGATTTTTACTGAAAAATTTTCATTTATAAAATTTTAAATTTTAATTAGTTAATACATTGCTATAAATCCAGCTACATGTGTCTTCTTTTTTTAAGATAGGAAGCTAATAAAATAAAATTTATGGAAATGTTTTATTGTCTAATTTGCTTTGGGAATTAATATCCATATTACTAATCTTATTTTTTTGAATTTTTTTAAATGCAGTATTTTTTAAGAATAATTGAAAACTAAGGTGGTGGTGGTGTATTTAATTATGGCAAAGCACACTAGGGCTATCTGCCTAAGGGGAGGGATGCCTTTCGTGGAGGACTTTCTAAGAGAAACTGGCTCGTATACACGTTACACATGGGGAAAACCACGAAAACGCCCATGCAGCCAGCCCGTTCGCGGGATTCGAACCTCGAACCGAACTACCAGTGTTCAGCGACTTTACCGCTCGGCCGCTGGTGGGCTTGAAAACTAAGGAAGTGCCTGTTTTAAATACAAAGATTATAATTCTTCAAAAAAAAACTCGGACCTGCATTTTTCAGTTTTTTAACATCATTTTACTCTTTTTTTCCCTTTTACTCTGATAATAGGGCAGCCATCCGCTAGGCTTAGTTAACACTTCGGCCAAAACCCCACTATAGAAAGAGTTTAATAACTTTACGCTTGTGCCATACGCGCCAGGTGTGTCTTTGATATGCAAACCAAATATGTGCATCTAAAGAAGGAAACTTGTTGGGCAGTTTAAGATAAGAGGTTTAGCAGGGAAGAAAGACATGCAATATATTCAGACTCGATTTCTGTGCATCACGTAATTTGCTTGCAGGAATAAAAACAAAATTCATCTACATTCATTATAAAGTATTTGACGTCATAAGGAAAACTTTTATATCAGTTCACGACCTTACCGCTTTCCCAGCACTAATTAATATGTTTTACTTAATAGTACAATCTTTGGTGAAAAAAAGCTCCCTCTTTCGCATTACAGTAAACGAATTCGACTTTTGATCTGCAGAAAAAAGGCTACCCAGATTTAGTTATCTATATGGGCTGTGTTTTAAATTAGTTCTCCTAATTCTGTTGAACTAATTTTAAAGTATACTTGTCATAAAGTGCAGTTCCAGCGAGGGAGAGATAGCCATTATTTTGGAAGAAAGTAGAAATGAAGCAAAACATTATTTTTCTAACGCAGGTGTCAGGTGACGGAGGGCGGGGGCAACAGGTGTCTAAGAAAGGTAAGCAGGTATTTAGGTTTTCCTAAGGCAATAATAAAATGCATATCAAGAACGAAAACGAATTATCATTCTGTTCAAGTATTTATAATCTAGGCAGAAATGTTGCTTTTCCTGGCATTTCTACTTTTAAATGCTTACAAAATGTTATTCATTATAGTTTCTTAAAAAAGAAAAGCGGTAATCAGCCAGACAAAGATATATTTGTGCTGGCTCAAGCAAAGAGTAAGTTGCACCCTTCAAAACAATAAAATCGGAGAAAATTCTGCTCATCTGTTTCTTTTATTTCAAGTAATAAACTGACAGCTTTAACAAGAAAATATAATACGTATATATAATAAAGCGTGATATTTTAGTAAAAAGTTATTTTGGTTACACAATCAAAATCTGAGCTCCAGGAGGCATAGCCCCTTGCACTGAATGGTAAAGATTTCGATTGAATATTTTAAATAATAATATTAATAATCTCTACATATAATAAAAGAGTTTGTGTGTCTTTTGTTCGTGCTGCGCGTTCGTACCGAGGGGCTAAGAAATTTGGTATATAGGTGCATTTAGACAAGAGCCAGTGCACCTCGAAGCGATTTTTTTTTCAAAATGCGAATGAGTTTTTTTTTTTTTTTTTTTTTTTTTTTTACTTTATATTTTCGATTGTATTGCATCATTTTGTTTCATTCTTTTAGAAATGTGGATTTGGCAACAGTTTTTGTATATACTGGACTGCTGACTGTTGAAAATCAGCACTGTTGCCACTTGGAAATATGAGGGCGATAATTCTGTGCTGTTTTTAAATTTAATGTTTCTCTTGGATACTGGACGTTTGTCGAGAGAAGGCAACGGGAAGTTGGTTAATTTATTTATTAGGATAATTAATATTTGCATTAAGGCATATTGCTTCTTTCATTGTAATTTTGTTATATGTAATACATTTTTAATAAAGTAAAATTCCTCGTAAACCATATAATATATTTATAATATATAAAATATATTCCAACATATTTTGTTCCTAAATGCATGCTGTAAGTGAAAAAGGGGGATAGATAATGAAAATTCTGAATTATGTTTCGCAAGTTAAGTGCATAAATATATTTACAAAAGAGCCAAATTCATTTCAGTGGTATCGATATGGAATTTTGGAAAACTGTAGTTGAATATTAGATTGTCATCGCAAATGTATATGTGTTAAACATTTTAATAGCATTGACTCAGTGAAGGAGAATCAATTTAATTTCTAGATTTGGCCCAACCAAAAAATAGTATGAAATGTTACTGCAGAGTAAAATTCTGCGCAGTTTTTAAATGCAAGAAAGCTGGTACATTTAAAAGCCAGACAAAGGCTGGCCGCGTAGCTGCTAGTATATATACATAAATAAATAAAGTTAGTAATATATATAAATTATGAATTAAATAAAAATAAAATTATCAAATTATTATGCATAAAAAATAAAATTATTCATAAGTATATATATTTATAAACATTTGAATTTAACAAACATTCTCTAATCGTAAAAAGCAAATTTAAAGTTAATTAAAATTTAAATGAAATTGAATTACAAATAAATGATAATTATTGCTGCGAACTTTACTATATTCTTTTGAAAAAATATATTTATAAATAAAATTATTAATAAGGTATGAAGTTTCAAATTTCAAATTTTAATTTGGTATTACGTCAAAAAATATCTTAACGGGTTTGAAAAGTTATCGACTTCAAATCATTATCCTCTGTCGTATCCTTTCATAAATCTTATAATAAATTTCATTTCTCTAGCTTTTTTTCATTCCTCTAAAGCCAAATATAACACGCACCCTCGTAAAAACGCAACTGAGCCTCATAGCCTCAATGTTAGCAACAAAATTATGCATAGTAAGTAAAAAATTTAGCTTCCGAGAACCCGTTGACAACCCTAATTGAAGTAGGAAGCTTTCATCTCGTTTTACTTCCCTGGAAGATGTAGCTTCCTCTTTTTACCCTTTGCCGGTCTTCCCGGCATTTAACTTTGTTTATAATGGATCATAATTTTTTTCCTTGCTTTCGTTTATTTTCAGTACACGCTGGAGAGCTTCACGGAATCACGTCAAGTGAACTGGAGTTTTGAACCTTACACTGGTGAGTGTTTATTTTACACCTACAAAGAAAGCTGGTGCAAAATATAGCTATTTGCATGGTTTCCGCGAAAAGAAACCTTTTCAAAAACCTATAAATATGGTATTTTGGTTTAAAATTTGAGATAAAAAAAGAGTTACAGCCATTATTTTGTTTTTAAACGAAAAACTGCCTGTTGCTATAGTTATAGATTCCATAGTAAGTTAGCCAGGGTGTGGAAATAAACGGTGAATAAAAGAGAATAATAATGATTTTAATTAAGGGATAAATTGCATCCAGAAAAAAAGATTGCTAGGTAATGAAAATGCTGAATCATGTTTCGCAAGTTAAATTGTAGAGACATTAGGATTTTTTGGAAGCAGGCAAGATGTCTTTCGGTGTGGATATTCATCATCTACGACCCTTTTAGTTCGGGCGCCATTGTAGAGACATTATTCAACATTGTATTTTTGGAGCAAGAGAGATGAAAAATTAGCAACCGCCTTCTCCAGGAACCGAACCACGGACCTCTAGAATACCGGCCCAGCGAGCGGAACCACTACACCACGAAGGCGCGCTAGGAAAGTGGGAGAAATACGTTATAAAACATTAAGTACATAATATTTACAAAAAAGCCAAATTCATTTCAGTGATATCAGTATGGAATTTTGGAAAACTGTAGTTGAATATTATATTGTCATCGCAAATGTGCATGCGTTAAAAATTTTAAGAGCATTGACTCAGTAAAAGAGAATCAATTTAATTTCAAGATTTGGCCCAAACAAAAAATACTATGAAAAGTTACAAAGAATGGAAGCTTAATAAAATCATATTTGTTTTTATTTAAGCAAAAAAATCAAAAAAAAAAAAAAAAAAAAAGAAAGAAAGGATTCGGAACAGAGTTAATTGTGACAAAACGACGCACTAGGGCTATTTGCCCAAGGGCACAACTGCCTTCGCGAAAACCTTTCTAAAGGAAACTAGCTCATGTTCATATTACACATACAGAGTGCAGCCAGCCCACTCAACAAGATCCAGTCCAGGATCCAGTGTTCAACAATCTTATTCGCTCGGTCACTGGTAGTATCTAATGATTCTTATTCAAGGTTTAAAACATTATACTTTGTAAAGTCAGTGCAGATACACAGATGATGGCTCTAGTATCGTTGAAACTATCACTAGAAAATTCCTCGTAAAACATAAATATATTCCAACTTATTTTATTCCTAAATGCATGTTGTAAATGAAATACTTGAAAAGCAATGATTCTCAAAAATAGAAGATTACTAACACTGAGTGACAATGATTGCATTAAAATCGCCCAGTAAAGACGTTGCCTTCTGCACTAAACTACAATAAATTTTTAAAAAAAATCTAACTAAACTCTAATAGGCGACGAATTTCCGATTCTAGAATGTTACATAGATGATATTTTTAAAATTTTATACTGTATCTTTATCAAGGCATCCGTTCGATTTCGGAAGTAATAGATATTTTAAAAACTGTCAAATTTGATAATATTCCTGCAATAATTCTATTCAGATTCCACAATTTATGATCCTATATCTTCGTCTGTGTCAGAGAGCTATTGAAAAACTATAAAATATTATACACATACATTTTTTAGCTTCATTGCAAAACAAAACAGTTATTGAAAACAAACATGACTTTATCGGTAACAATAAAAAGAAAATCAATGAAAATTTGTATACAAATTTATAATGCTGTAAGAAAGAAATATTTAAAAAGATTAATAACAACAGTGTACAATCGTTCTCAAAAAGTAAGGATAATTGTGAAACGCAGGCAAATATTTAATTGTGTAAAATCGAATTATTGAAATAAAATTGTGCCATGCCTTTTGTTGGAAGGTTGGAAGGCCTTTGGTTGCTCCACTAAACCATCGTCGGAGATAGGAGCACAGCATACACATACATAGCAATTGATTGTAGGTTATGAAAATAATCAGAGCTGTATACTAGAGAACGTAAAAAACATATCGGAAGGGCAAAACACCGAGTGATGCTGATTCAGAGAACTCGTATAGATGATATTATACAGATTAAGACTTATTTTTTCCCCCTTTCCAATGGAGGGCTCTGGCCCCTACTAAAGCCGGAAGCGAACAAGTGAGCCACCGTTGCCTCCTATGAAGGCATGGACAAATTCTTCATGTCTTCTTCAGGTTTCGAAACCGTATTTTTGTCTGGGCGGCACAAAGCAAGAATCATCCATCTAATTTTGCGCTGAAACCTGGTAGCTCGATCGTGATTCAAAACCCCGCAAACGGGCTGGTTGCATGGGCGTTTTAGTAGATTCCTCCGTTGTGTAACATGAATAAGAGTCAGTTTCCTTAAAAAGCCCTCCACGAAGGCATTTTTTTCATTAGGCAGATAGTCCTTGTGTGCTCACTCATAATCAAATAAACAAAACGAAACTATTATAGTTTAAGGCAGTGAAGCCAAAAGTCCTACGCGCTTTATTTCCCAAAAGATTCCATTTTAAAGTCTGGCAGCAAGTGTATCGAAGTAGAAGAACATGATTTTCACGGAACAAGTGTCTCGAATTTTTTAAGGCATTTTAAAATTAAAGTAGTCAAAATTATTTAGAAAGCATCCGTCACATAATTATTAGAGTAAGAACTTTCAAAATGTACGCGTCCTAAATGTGCAATGTCAAGCTCTTACGAAATTTTAAACTGTGTAATATGATTCCTCATTACGTTGAAATTTTGAAGTCTTCATAAAATAGACATTTCGTTAACAACAGAATTCTAAAGCTTCAAAAACCTAAAACTCCATTTCAAGTTTTCCCGTAAAAAAGAATTTCCAACTTTTTTTATGAACACTTTAATTGTTAAACTAGAAGCTCTAAGCTTACAGCTGATTTTTTCCATTAAGTACTTTAAATCTTACAAATAGAATGATTTAAAAACTGTCATTTGTACCTTAGCTAGTGAGATGACGGCTATGTACATATAAATAAGAATGCGTGCTATAAAATGAACATTGTTTTCTATCCCAAACAGGCGGCCCTTTAGATGAAACAAGTGCTGCAACTCCTCCTCCTGATCCATGGTCTGTAGAATGTTCAAATTCTCAACCTTTCCAAGCCCATATATTAACCGTGGATGTTCCTCACACAGATGTATTGATGACGTGCCATGCTTGCGGAGGTGTTGGAAGCAAGAGATGTTCTGCATGTTCCGCTGCAGGATGGGTAACGGTTTCATACATTTAAGAAAAGAACAAGCCAAAAAAAAACTGTTCTATGTTTAAGAATCATGTTCCCACTTTGTAAAATGTATAATGTGATCCGAAAGCTTATATATATATATATATATATATATATATTGCTGCATGCGCACGAGTTCGTAATAGACTGAATGCACACAGGTCTGATGATAGGTTAATAAAATTTATTTTATAAAAATAAACACTTCAAAGTTCTGTAATTTTCCACAGAAATCCTCGTACAGGTGTTCACAGTATCACAAAGTACAATCAGTAGCTACACTTCAAACTGCACAACGCAATGAACGTACTGCACAACGCAATTCAAAGCACACCTAAAGAGAAAGCTAACGGAGATATCTCACGTCACGCTAAACTAACAACTCGCAACAACAATAACTAAACAACTGACAGCAGAATGCTCTCTCCGGCCTTACGTAGTTTTCAACTAGCCGCCAAGCTATTTCTAGTACTTTCTGCTTCTCCAAATTCTTCGAAAGCAATATAAGGATCGAATGCCGATTACAGCTAATATAGTAAACAATTATATTTATTCGATTACAATGTATTATTCTGTGTATTATGGTGATACAGGGACTAAATCAAAATGTTATCAAGTGGTAACTAAATCTGGCAACAAAATAAGTCGCCAAAACCGTTGTCAGCTTAGCGATATCTCGCCAAATCACCGAGATACCCATTTACTCAATGTTAAACGGACTTGCTCCTGTATTCTTGTATTCTTCCGGCATGGCTGCTCTCCTTTGTTCTCGTTCCATTACACAGAAAAATACAATTTCATGTATAATTGCGCTAAAATCATCTATCTATGTACAAAATTCGTAACAGTGTATAAATTAATTAATGTCATTTGTAATTAATGAAAAATAAAAACTTAGTTTACAATTACTGTTACATTTTAAAAAGCTTTCTGAAGCTTCTATTGCAGAAGAACAATACGTTATTTGAATATTACATAAATTTAACTTCTCCCTCGAATTTTTCGTTTGTATTCAAAGACCATTTGACAGCAAGAAGAGACACTCGTCTCATTGAGGATTAAGTTGTATAAGATTGCAGAGAAAGTTAACAATGTGGTCCAATTCTTAGCCATCATGATCTCCAGACGTTACATGTCTTGATTTCTTATGAGAGTTCTTAAAAAAGTATGTGCTGTGGACTACAAGCATTGCATTGTTTCAAAGTATGACTTAGGCAACTGCGGTTACTTCCCAACCTGTTTTGGAGTATACCAGGAAGAAACTGAGTATCTTTTAGATTTGCTTTGAGATGAAAAAAAAAAAAAAAAGCAAAGATTACGATATGATTCAAAGAAATTATGTAAATGCTATAATAATTCTTGTAAGCTTTAAGCTCTTGTATTTTTCGTAATAAAGTCTTCAAGCGTATTAATAATTTTTAGACCATCTTGTATTTTAATAACCAGTGCGTAAAATAAAGAAAGTTGCAATAAAAATGAAATGCTTACTCGAAATATAATTTACCCCTGAAGACAGATACCGAACACAATTAGTTGTCTTTACTCAGATTGGCCTTCTGCATATAGAAATTTTATTTTTGGAAAGACTTAAGATGTATTTTTTTCCTCTCTGCATCATATATATACACAGAGAGAGTGATGAGGGTTTATGGCAAAGATAAGCACATAACGACAAAAAGTGACATGCAGATGTAGCCTAATTAATTCTATTATTTCCTTTTTATTCACGACTGAAGGACATTTTTCATTAAGCCAACATGTGTGCCTTGTTTTTAAAGAATTTTTAAAGAATTTTTACATTGCTGCTGATAAACTTGTGAAATATATTTTTGAAAGCAGCAGACAAAGGAAACTGGTCAGAAGCGAGGTAGAAAGCCAAATACGATGCATTCAGAAGTAAGCGTGGGAGACAAAGAATCAAAACGTTTTAGCTCTCGAAAAGGTACTGGGCTATAACACGCCTGCAACGCAGCATTATATAAAATGGCATGAAATGGATCAATATGGCATGACAGATTGCATTATTGAAAATATTTCCTATTTTTAAGATGGAAAGGAGAAGTACCCAAATTAAAATGAAAGAATAAGAGGAACTACTGCCAATTAAAATTAGAATATCGCTTTCATATTTTTATCTTCCACATCTACTTTTCGGGATTAGGCATTTTCATTCATACATGTTCCTTTCTCTGATTTCAAACATTTACCATAAATTTTCTGTATTTTTTGTTTATAATACTTATGCTAAAGCTTATTTAAAGGTCACATATATGAATTTATGCTAGAGAAAATGGATTATTGCTAGATTGTATTTATATATAAATATTTTTATTGATTGGGTATACTCCAGTTTCAAAGCTTCACCATAATTTCACTGCATTTATTGTTCAGAATTCTTCTAATTTATGCCAAAGTTTAAATGTCACATATACATTGTGTGCTAATTATCCCACTAGCGGGCAAGCGGTAGAACAGATGAACATTGATAATTCGACCAATGTTCAGATCTCGGCGAACGGGCTGACGGCACTGGAGTTTAATAGTTTTATTCATGTATAACATGACTGTGAGCCAGTTTTCCCTAGAAAGTTCTTTACGAAGGCATGCCTGGCCTTAGGTAGATAGTCTTCCTGTGCTCTGCTATCATTTGACTAATCCAATCCAATCCAATTTATGTGCTAATTACTTCTCTTCGGGAATATTTTTGAACATGGAGGTCATTAAAATTATTCTTTCAGTTATCACAAAGCATTTTAAGTTAAATGTTTAACAATAATTCATTTTTAATATTTTAACTTCCATTAGAATAATAGTACTTGTAAATAGAACAAATAAATATTGCACTTATTAATAATTCTAGAGATCAAAATTAAAAAGGACGCCCACCAGTAGCTGAGACGGCTGATTGCCAGTAGTTCGATTCCAGGTTAAAATTATGGAGAATGAATTGGCTGCATATGCGTTTTCTTATTTGCTGTATGCGTAGCGAGAGACGAGATAGTTTTCCTAAGAAAATCCTCCACGAAACCATCTCTTCTCTAATCAGATAATTTCCTTTGCTGTAATCAAATTAGCCAGCTCAAAAATGAAAAGATATCCTAAGGAAAATTATTCGTTAAGGCGATAAGCCTACACATAAATTAATAATCAAAATTATCGAAACATGCTAATAATATATAAAAGACTTCCTGGCTTGATAATCATATTACAAGTCGTGAAACATTGCTACATTATAAATCCAAAACTAGTTTATATCTCCAGAACACCCCAAGATATATAACGCGATAGGTAAATTTGGTCAGAGTTATACTAAGTTGTAAACAGATATTCACAAAACCTAAGATAACAATAATGCTAACATTAAGAGGTGACTACAGAATTATTGTAATAACTCAAAACGTCACAGTTAATTTATTAAAATATGATTTAATTTCAAATTTTTTCACATTTCTGTTATGCTGTATAAAGCGATGTGAAGTTTCGAAGTATTTATTAGCAAACAATGTGCTAGTTTTTTAGTAAGAGATGTATACTTCTTTTTGTTGCAGAAAATGATAAACACATGGCATCATCAAACATTTTATACTTCTCATAATAAACTTAATTTATTAAAGCATTCTTTTTTATATTTGTAGATTACTTGGTTTGTCTGCTAGTTTTTCAGTCTGCTGTAAATTTCAAAATCATTACCAAATATATATATTGAAAAATATTCATGTGTAAAAGTTAACCGTATAATTAAAACTACGTATTTCAAGAGTCAACTATATTGTTAAGAGCGACGCGCAAGTTTAAGAACAGATCGTAATCAGTGTTACTTTTTATAGCAAAGCAGTATTAAGCAGCGAAGATAGGATATATTTTAGTACTAAAGAAATGACTGAGTCCTATCTACCATTTATGATAAAAAGTAAATGGGATTTCTTTAAAATTCTAGCAAAGATGTTCTTTCTGCTTGGGGGATGGCCACAAGACATCCTTACAAGGACACAGAGAACGATGTTTTCGTTGCTTAGGAACCGGAAGGAAAAAGTATGATTATTTTTCTATTCTTTATTATTACTATTATTATTATTATTATTATTATTATTATTATTATTATTATTATGACTATTGCAGAATGTTAATTAATGATGTTTCATCTCAATTATTTGAATTCTATTTTTGTATGCAGCATACTCGGTCTAATCGAATCAGTTATTTACACTCAGATCTACTCAGTGTTACTGACATGTATGTAGCATTATTAAAAGTAATTTCCCAGTCTAGGGCATTGCACTATGATCTAAGACCGGTTTCACTATTTAACACATTCTGCAACAAGACTAAGTAGCGAAGAATAAGGTGGAAGGCATCCAGAAAGTCTTTTTTTTTTTTTTTTCTTTCCCCTTGTAAATACGTTTGAATGAACGCGTAATTTTATTTATGTATAGTAAACCTGTGATAAATCGACATTTCCGACATTGTGTGAACACGAAGTATTGTTTTATTATCGATTTCATATTTTGTAACACTTCAACGAATTTTTGATTAAAAGACTAAACAATTTCAAAACGAGCCATGGCAATACTGTACGGGGGGGGGGGGAATTATCTTCAGCGCGCGAGACTCTGTATCTGGAATTCTAAAGATATGCTCATTTTAAAATTATTTTGCGATAGTGCTATTGATCTGAATTTTATGGTTTGAGTACGTAAAATATGATATTTAATAAATAAAGGTAACACACAAAACGTTAAAAAAACGACCTTTTGAGCGTAATTTAAAATCTGAAACCTTTCAAATTTTTTTAAAATTTAAAATTTAAATTTTTGTCATTTTCGGTAAAGAGACAGGTTGTATTTTAGTTATTTACTTCTTTCGTTGCTCCAACTCTCTGATGACGATGCAGCTAAAGTTCGAATTTAATATGTGAAGAATTTTAAACGTATTTTTATTTTATTTTGCAATATATATGTCATTTTATTAACAGGTGTTGGAAGTGTGGTGGTGAAACTATCGCAATGTGCAGAGGCTGCAGTGGAACGGGGCAAATACGCTGTTTCATTTCTGTTACAATTATATGGTAAGGTCTGAAAAAAAAATCATAAGAGTGTATTTCGGCTGTTTTAGTATACTTAAAGGTGATAAAAGAGCTAGCAATAAAAATTAATTGAAATGGCGATATTATAAAAGACTGGCAAGTACAGTTAATCCTCGTTTTACAGTGGCTCTGTTATCAACCATTCAGATATTTATGTAGGTTTAAAAAATTAACTAGAAAGAAAGCACATTAAAAAACGTCAAAAAATTAAAAATAAATTTCTTGAACTTAAATTTAGAAATAGGTTGTGATACAGTAATCCACGCAACCTAACAAAAAAGGCTCTTAATTTTTTTTCTTCAGAAAAGTGGTATCGTCTCGGTGTCTTACTTTGAGTCTGTGAAAACAAATATGATCCACACCCTCTTCATCACCAGATGATCATAAGCCCTCATTGATTAAACAGACAGACCTCTAAAACTAGGAATTCGATATCGAACAGAAAAACTGTGTGAGAATTTTTGAGTTTTTTTCCCATGGAGTTTCTTTTTCCTTAGAAAGCCTTCCACGAAGGCATCTTCTCCTTAGGCTGATAGCCCTCATATTCTTTGCCGTAATCCAAATGTACTTATCCAATCCAGTCTGATCTTCAATTTAGCTCCTTATGATTAAATACATCTTGGCCAGTGATGTACCAGTATACAATGTATATTGGGCTGGCAAGAAAGTAATTTCGGTTTATAGTGTGAAATAAAACTCAATTTTTACTACAAAAATTAATTTTAATCAGTTCACTATTTTCTATTCTGTTTATGTTAGATTATCTTTTCCCATTCTTCTGGTAACTTCATGATTCCACGTTCGTAGATCTTCTGGTCTTCATCGGCAAAAAAGTCAACCAAGAGCAATTTGATGTCATCGTTATTACTGAAATTTTTAACCATTTAAGAAATTTTGTAAACTTCGGAATAGATGATAATCCGACGGTGCAATGTCGGTACTATATGGGGGATGCGACATCACTTTCCAACCAAGCTCCAGTAATTTCGTACATGTTGCTAAAGATGTGTAAGGCCTCGCATTGTCGTGGTGGAACATGATTCTTCTGCGATTTGCTGATTCTGGCTTTTTCTCTCTGATTACTTCCTCTAATTCCATAAATTGTTGGCAGTAAACATCAGATTTGATTGTTTGGTTATCTGAAAGCAGCTCGAAATCCACAACACATTTGTAATCCCACCAAATTGACATAATGATCTTTTTCTGATGCAATATAGTTTCGTTATGATTTGTGCTGATTCATCATGCTTGCACCTCATTTATTTTTACAGCAAACCCCATCTTTTTCTATTAATGTTGTTGTAGATGATTCGTTTTTCATCGCCAGTGATAATTCGTGTCAAAACAGGTCTACTGCATTACGTTTGAATTGGGTATCGCAAATATGGATTCGTTCTAACAACTTCTTTCAGTTCATACGGAAAACAAATATCGAACGAGACCAAAACATTTTATTTAATTTTCAGTTATTATGTGTGATAAATTTAACTTTTTTGCAATTCTTCGCACAGTTATATGATGATGCGATTCAATTATCGCTTTGATTTTATCATCAACAACTTCAGAATGTCGGCCAGAACGTTGATCATCTTTAAGTGAAACATCTTCGCCACGAAATTTTTTAAATCAATTCTGACACATGGGTTTTATTAAGCAATCGACACCATAAACTTTACGCATCTCTTTGTGATCTCAGCCACTTTCTTGTATTTATAAAAATAAAAGATTAAAATATGTCGAAAATTTTTATTTTTGCGCCTTATGTACAATTGGCCTTAAATTAACAATAGCAAATAAAAATACACGCAATTTGTTTCTAAGCAGTCTAAAAATGTCAGCTGTTAAATTTCAAAAGGATAAAAAGTATAAGCTTGACCGAAGAAAAGAAAAACGAACATAACGCTATCTATTTGTGCAAACCGAAATTACTTTCTTCCCAACTCATACAAGGAAACACCACAATAATTACTAAATACTCTGGCACCGAATACTGTGCAGCCGGCCCTGAGAGGTGCAAATAAAAATTGTTCTTAAAAACTCTAAAATTCATAACACAGTAAGGTCATTTTACTCTTAACATGAAATAGATTTTTAAAATTTGGTATTTGAATGAAGATTTGATTTAAGTGAAGGGTAAGTAAGGAAGTATACTGTGATACCTGTAACAAAGTTTTCAAGCGGTCTTTTCCCTACACACGTCATGTAATAAAATTATTTCATGTTGTAAAGTTCTGGTAGGAAAGGATACTTAGAATATACCTTACTGATTAAATGATGAACGTGCCAATCTGTCCTGGAAAATCCTGCATGAAGATATAAAAGTATCCCTTAGAAAGTCAGCTACAAACATCCTAAAGCTGAGGTAAATATATCGCGGATGTTTTGGCTAATAAGTTGCATGCTTACATTATTTACTTCGTTTACTTAAAGTTTTCTTGTTTTTTTATTTATTTTAGTTATTATTATTTTAAAAAATGATAGCTTAAAGAGCAGTTTGATGCTGTGTTCCATTATAAATTAGTTTCCAAACCAAACTGAAGGTAATTTGCAAAACTGAAATACATAGACATTTGTGCATCACGTCAATGTCTCTTTAAAATAATATTTATATTTTAAAATTGTATTTGTCTAGTTTTTTTCGATATATATTGTTCTTATCAACATAATTACCTTGAGTTGTAACATTTTCAGGGCAAATGTTTTGATGCTCAAGCACAGAAAATTTTTGTGGCCGTAATTAAATGATCCACTTCTTAAATGATTACATAAATTATGTTATCATAAAACGCATAATGTGTTGTGCAGGCTTGCTATGAATTTCCTGCGTGTGATTATTTGATTTAGTAATGTTCAAAACATAAATATTTTTATTTTATCTTTTGTCTTGTCAATAGAAAAAAAAATCAATAGAAATCGCCTTCCCCTTGAAAACACAAATTCTGTAAAAATACTCAAGCCATATAAAACCTTTTTTAAAAAAATACATCTGATATCAAAATATCATTTCCATAATGCTGTTTCTTTTGTCATCCTTTATAATGATATTTGTCAAATGCAGTATTTAGGAAAAATTTGTTCTTTCAGGACAACCCATAAAGACACACATGTTATCGAACCACGACAAGCCACAGTTATTGGTTCAAGACTTGAGAATGCTCAAGGATATTTAGTTTTTGAAGATGAGAAACCTTTAGTAAGTTTATTTACATTTCCAAATTTTCGTACACAAATTCTTTTTATTATGCACAAGTGCTTTATAAGTGTTATTAGATTACTAAGTCAGATAACAAGCCAATGGTCTCTTTATTCTAATTAATTCAGATAAATGAATTCTTATTTCTATGACCAAAAAAATGCAGCATGGCTTTTAGAAACTTTTCATCGTCTAAAAATTGTTTGAAACTTTTGCTTGCAAGATTTCTCTCTCACATCTCTCTTACAGATAATGCAACTTATCTCTTTTCATGTATGATTTCGTGTTTGGCATTCCTTTCACCATTAAAATAAAATATGTAGCAAAATCATGCTGCTCCCTAAACTTTTAGTAATAGATTTATTTTAAATTGCAAATTATACCAGTACTTTTATCTTTCCACATTTAAAATCAAATTTTAAAAGAAGACATCTATCTTATTTAGATATTCCCTGTTGTATTTCCGGATGGTGACTTACAGTCTGCAGCAAATCATTATATAGAAAAACATATGACTTCCTTCTCCACTGAGAAGATAATTTTACAGGTAAATCTGCATTTCATTATTATAAAAATTAATCGATTGTACTCACTATTCCATGAAGCTATTATTTTAACAAATAACTTCAAAGTAATTGCGCAAAACTGCAAATGCAATTTCTTGGACGCAAGAGTGCAAAGCTTCAGTGAGATTGTCAGGGAATAATATAAATATTCAGCTAATTCTCTTTCATAGGTGTCAGTTCTGCTAGGAAGAATTAGGTGAATACTTTTCTCTGGAACTGCATTATTCTTTAATGAATATTATGCGTAACGTTAATTTAAGGTATTCTTAATTTGTATCAGAATTCAAATTCTAAAATAATAACAGAAGTATATTTGAATGAAGATGCAACAGGCAGGAATTCTGTTGCACGTTGAGTTTGTCTTCATATTTCAAGCAAGAAATCATTATCTAAGATATAAAAGGATTTTACAAGAATTGAGAATCAGATTGTGTATTGGAGGATTTACAGGTGCATTTCACACAGAGGCGGGTTAAGCGGCTGGCAGTCACTAGGGGCCTCGTGATCATGTATTCGTCAGGATATACAAGCTCTTTTCTAGTTAAAATGTTTTCATTTCTAAAATTAACAGCAGAGGATGTTGAAGCCGTCAGAGATCAAGCTAAAAGGTGTTCATCAAACAGTTCTCCTTAAGGGCTTATCTATCAGTCGTCAGCTCTGAGCTATCAGATTTAAACACTATACTATGCGAATAAGCATTTGGCTTTAAATTTTGGACTAGAGTCTGTTAAACCTTTAATCTTTAGTCTTTTACTAAAACAGAATAATTACATTATTATTCTGTTTTAGTAAAAGAAAAAGTATAAAAATAGAATTCTTACCAGCCCACCAGGCTACCAAAAAGTATAAAAATAAAATTCTTACCAGCCCACCAGCCTACCAATAAGTATAAAAATAGAATTCTTACCAGCCCACCAGAGGCCGAGCGGTAAAGTCGTTGAACACTGGTAGTTCGGTCCGAGGTTTCAATCCCGCGAACGGGCTGGCTGCATGAGCGTTTTCATGGTTTTCCCCATGTGTAACGTGTATATGAGACAGTTTCCCTTAGAAAGTCCTCCACAAAGCCCTAGTGTGCTTTGCCGTAATTAAATAAACCAAGAATTTTTACCAATTGAAATATTTTTAAAAATATATACTATACAAATTAAATATTTCCTTTTAATAAATCTGTGTTTTCTTGATTCATTATTCCCAGTATTCGCTTGGTCCGTTTGCCTATCTCTTAAAAACTACTTTTGCGCAATAGTAAATGACATTTTTTCCTGAAAAGCAAACAAGTATAATCTGGTTATCATTTTCATTTAACTAGGTTACCATAGATTTTAATTTTTTTTTTCTTTTATTGCCATGTGTTAGTTTTTGAACATGTTACTCTAGATCTGATTTTTCGTGAATTAATTGCACATTTTTTACCAGTATGAAGTTATACAATGGTCAATAGAATTAAAAGATAATAACAGAAATAAAACGTAACAGATACTTCACGAAAAGTTATTAATAGAAATTTGTACAAAAGCATTAGTTAACATAAATTACGATATTTGGCAGCTGATTATTCACAAAATATTGAAATTAAAAATAAATTTATGGAAACTGGAAAAGAAATGATGGAAAAATTAACTCACCTCTTGTGGAAAATTTTTTTCTTTAATATAGTGTATGGTGTTGGTGTATTTAATTATGGTAAAGCACACTAGGGCTATCTGCTAAAGGGGAGGGATGCCTTCGTGGAGGACTTTCTAAGGGAAACTGACTCGTATACACATTACACATGGGAAAAACCACGAAAACACCCATGCAGCCAGCCTCGGACCGAACTACCAGTGTTCAGCGACTTTACCGCTCAGCCGCTGGTGGGCTTATATAGCGTATGAGTCCCGTAGGACAGATATGCGTTACTTCACATCTTGATTTCATAGACTTTACTAAAATGTTGATCAAGTGTTGTGGAACTGCACTCTACACTTCTAAAAGACCGCTTTTCAGCTCTTAAAGGGTCCAGGAAGGAGGCGCGCTGAAATTCGGCGTCCTAAGACATCCCCCCACACACACGCAATCGGGTTCAAGTCGGGTGAGCAAGGTGGCCAATCCATTTCTTGATATCTTGTGTTTACAAGTATTCTGACGCCCACATATGCTCGAAGAGATCGAGCATTATCACCCATTAGCAAAACCTCTGGGCTAACAGCACCCCTAAACAGTCTAATTTGGAGTCCCAATATCTTGTTCACATATCTCCAAATAGTTGCAGAGCCTCTTTGAAACATATGCAGCTCGGTGCAGCCATGTGTCATGATTGCTCCCCAAATCATTAAGCCGCAGTAGCGGAAACAGGATCTTTTACGGACAAGAGAAGACAAGCTGCGTGTTCCTCCCTTTCTGCAGATCAAAACACGTCTAGAATCACTTTTCAGACTATATCCGAATTCATCAGTAAACAACATTCGGACATTCGGGCCCAGTGGTCTTGGCTCCATTCAGCATGACGATGGCACCAATTTAAACGGACCCCTCTGGAAGCTAGAGGGAGTGGGACGCATTGGTTTTCTCGCATACAATCAAATCTAGTTAAGCCTTCATGCAGCAGTAGAACGACTAGTTCAAGTTCCTGAGGCAGCTTGAACGTCTAAAACCGAATCTCTTGAAGTCGCTTCGCGATTTCTTTGAGCCAACAACAACAGAAAACGGTCTTCCGATGTAGTTGTTGCTCTTGGTCGCCCTTGACCAAGCTGTCTGTCAACTGTTCCAGTGCTTAAAAAGCAACTCCAAACTCTCGATATGACAGTCTGAGAGATATTCAAATCTTGGGCGACCTTCATCTGTGTTTCACTTTCCTCGATTCTACCAATTATTCGCCAGTTCGCGATTTCTTCGAGCCGATAACATCAGGAAATGGTCTTCAGATGCAGTTGTTGCTGTTGGTTACCCTTGATCAGGCTGTCTACCAAACGATCCATGATTAAAAACGGTTCCAAACTCTTGATATGATATTTTAAGGGATACACAAGTCTTGAGCGACCTCCATTACTGTTTTATTTCGCTCGATTCTTCCAATTTTTCACCACTTTTGACTTTCAATTAAATGATGTCTTTGATCCATAATTACTGAATACTGATCACTCTCAGAAACCACATTCGCTTTAAACAACACTACAGACCGGAATTCCAGCATGCGTCTATTTCGCACTACTTATCAATCACCGAATTTACAAATTTCCAGGGTTAATATATGTGCGGAAGGGCAAGTTTGTGTTCAGTGGTATTTGATTAACATAAATATTTACAGTACTGGGCATTGATTGCAACATAGTATATTTTTTCTCATTATCCTTTATTTTGATGACCAGTGTAAATTGGCCTAAATGAGAAAACTAAGAAATTTCAAATTGATAAGGATAAACTTGGTCCGATGAATCTTGAACTTAAAAATACTACTTCCAAGGCTAATACGTAAACAATATTGCAAAATATTTAGTGTTTGCCACAAAATAACATTTAACTTTTATTCCTAATAATAATAGGTAGAGCTATGTCGTCTTTTTGACAATGCTTCCAACATTTCTTCCTCTAAAACTATTCAAAAATTCACTTAGCCTAGAGCAGGGTTTCTTAAACGTTTTAGTGTGAGGACCCCCTAATACTTACGAAAATGTTGTGGGACCCCATAAGCATTGCGCAAATCCGACACACGCGTGAGTGAAACTGTTTCTTCACTCTTACTGTAATATACTATTGCAGTTTTAGGTCATTAACTTTCATTTTTAGAGTAAAATAAACGTTTCTATTAAAAAAAATGCTTCGAAACGTTTTCTTTTTTTCTTTACCTGTATTGTTTTATCTTTATCTATTTTCAGATACATTATGTTAAAATATTTGGTAACTGTAAAATTATTATAATAAGTTAAAGGAATATCAAAATTGCTAAAATTTTTGGCGACCCCCTACGGCAGGTTTTGCGACCCCAGTTGGAGTCGCGACCCACAGTTTAAGAAATTCTGGCTTAGAGGATTAGTTTTCTTAAAATATTCCCTAACTAAATATGATGATAGCAAGGCCTAAAATCTCTTACACATGTTATAGAAACTTTTATTTCTATTCTCGATATATGATGCTTCTTGTCAGTTGTTTCACATTTACTGCTCAAGAGAACTGTTTAAACAAAAACATTTTGGGGATAATCTGTGTCTTCTTCATTATAAAACTGAAATAAATGTTAAAATAAATAAGTCCAATATTCTAACAGCACAAATTAATTGCTAACACTAATGCGTTATGTTTTTATTTTTAGCGCCATGGTGTGTATACCATACCTGTATATTGCATCACTTATTTATGGAGACAGGAACACTTCCGGTACTTCATCTTTGGCAGCCAAAAAGAAGTGTTTGCTCCTGACTATCCGGAGAATCTTTGCTGTTGTTCCATATCATAATAGTTACAGTTTAAGAGATCAGACAACAAACTTGCAGAGACTTTATAATTGCATATTACCTTACCAGTGGCATTAAATTTACTAGCATCCTATGTGTGGCTGTTACAAACGCTCAGAAAAAGAAGATTCATATGAGATTATAAGAAAATCTTTTTAAATATCTTCATTATTAAGTATTAAATGAATTTATTAAATATTCTTATTAAATATTAAATGAATTTACTACAAAAGTTGATTTAAATACTATAATAAGGGCATTTTATGATACGCCTGGAAATATTCTTCCTCCTAAAATCGCAATAAATAAAAGCCCACCCAATACTTAACGATTTCTTGCTTGTCTTTACCTGCAAATTTTTGTTGATTTATCTTAAGTGCGGTCGTGATTATGTAAGCGAACCGTAAAATAAAAGCAAGCGCTATATCTGCATTTACAGCATGAAGAATGGGGGGGGGAGGAATTATTGTCCCAGATATGCTAAAACTCTTCTGCGAAGGATAAACTAAACAGCTATATCACAGATTGCTATACAAATTAATTGGAACCAGTCTACCATCAGAATATTTTTCAGAAAACTAGTTCCCTCCTTCCTGGATGCAACAGCAGCACGCCTCTAATAATCACTTTCAGAGAAGGAAGATAATTATTTTCCATTGCTTTAGCGCAAGATACTGACTTTGTGCTTTCACAAAAACTCCTGAAATGTGGAGCGAGAACAGCCTTTTTCAATGAATGGCTTAGGCTACATCTAATGCAAGAGAATTCAAAACCTTATTTTTGCTCCAGCCCAAAAAACATTTGCTCTGGAGGGAAACTGAACGATAAAAGATAATTTAGTATGATCGAACGCACAATCATCCGCCGATCGAACTCGGAAAGAATTCACTTGAAATTCTGTAAAGTAAGAAGATAAACTTCTAGTCACTGCGGAGTTGTGGGCAGTTCGATTATTTGCCATCAATACCACGACATGAGACTATTAAACCACTAAGTGCAGTTCTGCCATGAATTGATTTAGATTACGTGCGGATAAGGGCGGCGTCGATCAAGTTGACACAGCGAGATGAGTGCGGAGGAGGTACACGCGACTATCGCACGAGTTGAGCGAGAGTGAACCAGTTCTATCTTGTCCGTTAGTGCGTACCAAGGAGGTTAGAATACATGGAGATGGCGTCTCTGCTGTCGCAATACGAGGAGAGTGAAGCCGGGGGAAGCAAATAAGCCACGCCTCGTGAGGGCAAGAAAACGCTTCCCTTACTATGTGAAGTGAGGTTAAACGTCAGCTTGTTTGAAGTTTTGAGTGTGTTTTCTGATTTCTTATGTGAAGACGTGAGAGGGTTATAAGGTACTGAATGGTTACATTGAAATAATGTCTACATTTCGGATTTCATTTCCATATAAAAGAATGTTTTTTTAACATGCATAAATAAGTAGAATAATTGAAATGTGCGTTTGAAAAGCCGTCAGAAAAGAGTTTGAGTATTTTCTCGGTGTGACGTGCGCGAAGAAAGATCTATAATTCTCAGATTTTTCTTCAACTAATAGTTTGAGTATTATACTCGTGGTAAGTAAACAAGGGAAGGGGGAGTGGTCAGCTCATCGTGGAAAAGAAAACGCGTTATTTTAAAGGTGTGATCATATTATATTACAAGTCATATTTTATGTATTTAATTTTATTTTCTGTTCAAGTAAATATTTAAAAACAGGATTTAATTTGGGGTGAAATTTGTGGGAGTTTTAAAAATAACAATGCAGAATTTAAATATTATTTTTTATCATTGTTCATGCAATTTAATATTTTTCAAAACGTAAGTAGTATTTCTAACATGGAAAATTGAGACTTATACCTGTATATATTTAGAATAACTAAAATATAATCAATTAATGGTTTGAGTATTTATTTATTTATTTTCACAATACCTTTATTGCTAGCATTCATTAATGACAGCATGTAATTACATAATGCATTTCTCATTTAACTCATTTTAATGGAATCAGTCCCTTTGTACATATATTTTCCCTCTGCATATCCTGATAATCATTAGAATTCATACAATTATCAGCACTTGCAGCCGTTTCCTTGGATATGTTTTAAACATGCACAGCAAATTTTTATCTAACTTTGAGCAAAGTATAATTAAGTAAATGATAGTATATATGTTAAAAGAATATTTACCTGTGAAATGTAATACCGGATCCTGCTATTCTTCTATTTGTACAGCCGAAAGCGACGCAGGAATTTACCATTTTGGCAGGAATAAAAATTGCTTCTCGGAACAATATTGCAGCCGTCTACAAGATGATAGAAAATGTAGAAATAAAATGAAATGGCGGGAAAAAGTGAAGGAAAAAGCACGCGAAGAATCCACGGTCTTTAATTTAAGAAACTGGGTGTGGCTAGGTTCTGCCTCATTGGCTGAAGAGCTCGTCAATCTTTCTAAAGCCACGACTACTAAGGGCATGCTTTCCCCCACTTTTTGGCTTCACTTGGACTGCGCGCAGGGCATCTCCATGTATTCTAACCTCCTTGGTGCGTACAGTAGTCGGCGGGTCGAAAATTCTCACGTGAAAGACAAGAAAGAGTACCTACTCGGCGCATTAAGCTAGGTGATGTTGCCAATCACCATAATGTGATTGCCAAACACTGGTACTATAAACGCGCATCAAGACCAGGGAATTTCCCAGCAGCTTTCAGTGGCTGAACGTTATCCATAGAGAAATTTGCTATTCTTCAAAAATACTGCCCGACAACATGCTGTACCTTTAAACACTATGTTAGCTTCTACGAAATGAAGTCCACATCCGGAAATGAGACCATAATCTATCCAATCTCAAGCCTATCGTTAATTTGAGGTAGGTTCTCAAGAACTTAAAAAAAAAAAAAATCCCTACAGAGAAAAGATTAGTTGAAAGACTAATAACCCAAGAAGCATCGACCAACACTGCAATAGAAATTTGTTGTGTACCCGTGAAATCAATGTCTATTCCAGGTGGTCAGCAAACTCATTACTCAAAAGAGAAAAAAAAATCAGCAGTACAACGATTAAGATTTCTTTTGAAAGCCAAACTTCTTTTCAAGAACCATGTTTTTATAAGTTTACACTAGCTACTGACATTAAATAAAACCAGATATCATAATAGTAATTATCTTATTTATTGACAAAAAATATTTTTCATATTAAAATGAAAGTATAACAAAACACGCATGTTATGTCAACAATGACCTTGCATTTCCGTACAAAGTTTGAATAAGTCAGATTTGTATGCCATTGTTTTTAATTTAAAGCAGAATTCCAGGTTCTTATTTCTCGTGAATCTTACTTTCATGTTTGAAAAAGATAGTTTTAATGACTATTGATAAATATTCTTGAAAGACTGTTCGCATGAAGCATTTCAGTCATTAACCTTACTTTTGATAATGTTCACGCTTTAAAAAGATTGTTCGCGTGAATATGCAAAGTTAAAGAACAAAGAATGAAAGAACAGCAAATGCCCCAGCCCCCCCCCCCTTTTTTTAAACTGCCGAATGAATCAGAAATACTTTTTAAGGTGTTGAAAATTATTATGTCTTTCTTCTTCATGTTTTTCAAAGAAGACCCCTTTTGCTGTGAACTAATATAACACCTATTTTTCTCCAGTTTTATCATATCAGCATTAAGGCGTTCACATTTGGAGCTCCATAAATCCTTAACTCAAATAACTGCATTTCAAAAGCTCCAGTGTCAATATTAAAGAAAGAAAAATTCAATTCTGCACCGAACAGAACTGAGATAGACTATAATATTTTTTAACAAAGGCTAGCGTCGTATGCTATTTCTGAATTCTTGAAACCTCCGTGAAAGGACTTCCATTATATTTAAAACTGTTGTTTTGAAATAGTATATTTTAGTTATCGAGTTATTACCTTGGCGATGTTTCAGCAGGTACGGAAAAGAAATTAATGCTTCTCTTTCAAAATTTTATCAAAAGGATAATTTATTTTCGAATATGACTTTTTCCAATATAAAAAAAAAAGTGTTTCCTTTTCCCTAAAGTTTATAATTTCAGATAAGACATAACGTGTACCATGAAATAAAATTTTTGGCTTCACTGATCGCCCATTAGTTCTGGATAGCTAGTCTTCTCAAAAAGATATAAGGTATTTCTCCCGCTTTTCTAGCGTGGTGTAGTGGTCAGTACACTGAGCCGGTATTTCAGAGGTCCGTGGTTCGATTCCCGACGAAGGCAATTGCTAATTTTTCATCTCTCCGGCTTCCAAAAATCCTAATGTCTCTATAGAGAAATGCTTTAATTTCTAATAAGAAGAGGAAACGTTTTGTCTTAAAAGGTACCTTTTTATGCAGCAGAAGATCTGTGCATTCACTCTCCATTTCAACTAAAATTTCTTTAAAGTTGCAATGATACAGAGATTTAGCTACAATTGTGTTGACAGTCTTCATAATATTACAATTCCATAACGTTGCAAATTTCTTCTTCTTGCAGAGCGTTTCTGGATGAATGATGCAATGGTGAACAAGTATCTCGTGATTAATTTTTTCCTTCAAAATATAAACAAAGCCTTCTCTCACTCCGGTCATACTTTCTGCCCCTTCTGTTGAAACTGGGGGAAAAAATAAATTACGGTCTATGAAATGGAATATTATGTTTCTCCATGTTGAATATGATGTTTTATTGACAGCATTTGTAATACCCTCTGCAAGTGTTTGACCTTTCAGTGGCAATAATCCTAATCTAATAATAAAAGTTCTTCTTTAGGATCCGTAGATAAAATAAATCCAGCGAAAAGTTAACCTTGAGTCGTGTCATTCATGTTACAAGATTCATCAACAGCTATTGATAAAACTGAAACTAATTTAAGATCTCCCATTTGCTGATTGGTTTTATTCGCAGATGCTGTAACTGTTCTTTTAGTGCTTTAGCAGACAGCGGTAACTCTAATTCTTTTAAGAATTTTTGCTTTGTTTTTAAAATCCCGGAATAACTCTTTGATGCAATTATAAGACAACTTTATTAAATTCACCACCTGTGTGTGGTTTGTCTCTCTTAGCAGTCTCTTAGCTAACAATAAAACTTGCAATATTAATATTATTGTAAGACCGCACCCAATAATTAAATATAGAAATTGATTTTTCTAGACTTTTGTGAAGTTTGTCAAATGCTTTTTTCCTCCCATCATCGCTGGGATATCTACTGCCAAATGAAGCGTGTTTAGTTGTAATGTGTTTCTCTAGATTAGATTTCTTCTTATGCGCCAATTTTTCTTCATACATAAAGTTCAGAAGGCCATTTAAGTTTTGCATAAACGCAAACAATTCGGTCTATTCAACTTTACATTCACGGTTTTCGTCTTCTGCTTTTCTTTGCTTCTTCTCTATAGCCATGCCAAACAGGTCGCACTTAAAACATATTTCTTTCCGTAGCACTAAAAGTGGTAATACAAAGTTATAACAACTTATTAAATTGATGCCAAAAATATCTGTGAGATTTGCAGGTGGTTGAAAGATGCAGTAGCTTAATGTGCCGAGTATGTATTCATGTCACTCGCTTGAGAATTCTCGGCACGCTAGGCACTGACCACTGTATATACTGACAGACAAGCTGTGACCAGCTTGCTCTTGGTCAACTCATGCGTTAGTCGTGCATGCCGCCTGCACTACGTCAACCCCATCGACACTCCGCTCACCCACAGGTAATTAAAATCGATTCGTGGCAGAGTCGCACTCAAGTGGCTAAAGAACCCCATGCTGCTTGCAAGCTGTGGTTTGTCAACCCCTGGCCTAAGTGATTTGCTAACATATATACTACATATATGTAAATTTAGTCAAAGAGGAATAGTATTTCCAAGCCGTATGTCTAGATAATTGTTGTAATGTTTGTGCTTTTCTCCTTCTTTCCGTCCATGGTTTAATTAGATAACTTGTTTTATTAAATAAGTTTTCTCAGAAATTCAAAGAATACTTAATTTTCTGGCGCCCATGGCAACCATATATGAAATGCTTTTAATTTACTGTTACAGAGAAGATGCTGCTCAATATTGAGAACTCTTCTCGTGCATATTTTCATCCTGCATCAATGTTTTTGTACTTAATATTCATATTAAAAAGGATCAACTTATACTATTTAGGACTCTTGAGTGTCTTATAGTATTTGAGACTGGCTTACAATGTCTTATTGTATTTCATTTGATGCACAAAATAGCACTTTGATGTAAAATTAATCTCTACAAAACTAAATAAAGGAGACAAATTCACTTACATCAAAGTGAGCCAGCAAAGTTTTACCAAAAAATATCAATTCAAGTTTAATGTAGACTCCATATAAAACTGTCAACCAGTAAAATAAATTCTGTTTAAAATTATCGATTTAACATTCAAATAAAATTTCCCTAAAACTAAATTCTTAGAAGCTATGACTTGCTAATGCAAATGTTATTTTGATACTTGATGATAACAAACATTATTTAAAAAACCCAAGACTTAGTTTGACTATTTCTTTCTATTCGTTTCCAGTTAGATATGCTATAGATACTTTTATGTATTTTTACTGATGGTATGACTGAATCAGTTCAATGAAATAAAAATTCATTTTCTGCAGTTTATGACAACAGATTAAAAAAAGTGTCAACAGGAAGAGAACATGCATAATTAAGAAAATCAGTTTTTAACTTCAGTAAAGATTTATTTTATTCTAAAAAGGAACTGTATCATGAGTTGACAGATCTGTGCATACTTTGTATCAGTATAAAATTGTATTCTTAACGAACTCATCTCAGATAGAGGTACCAGGTACGGTTAAATTTTCCTGAGGTTGGTACAAATGTCAAAAACTCTAGAAGCAAAATTATTGTAAAATTTAGTTAATAAATATAACAGTTCCAGAAATGTCATAAAAAATCATTTAGAGCTAAGCATGTATAAAATAAAGGTAAAATAGTAATTATTAATTGATACAATAAAGAAGTCGCATCTGATTAAAGTTTACCGCAAAATTTCAAGTATTTAATAATCTGGAACTCCTTCGAATGTTTTAAAAACTTTGATAATTGCAGTTCAGATATAAGAAGCAGTATAAATTACTGTTAGCAGTACAATTAGCAAGTACTATAAAATTAACATATAAACTACGATACCTAGAACAGCCACAGAGGTCATTTTGACTGTCCTTACAAGACTTAATTTGTAATTTTACAAAAATCTGACGTGGATACCATACAATTTCCTTGTACACCTATTAAATTATACACATTGTTTGCTGCACTTCATTTAAACTTATTTCCTCAAATTATTCTAACTTAATTTACCGATCCCTCAAGGAAAGTTGGAAATGACAACAAAAATTGCAAATACTGAAATTACATATCTCAGTCAATTTTTGTCTTACAACAGTCAAACTTCTTGAATTTTTGTTCTTTCATAACGAGTATAAAATTGTCCCAAATATAAGTATAGGAATTAGGAGACCGCATTAAAAGTTAGATCTCGTTATTTGTCCAAAATTAATTCTTTTAATTTGAAATTGCCAAAACATGAATGTTTTCGTCATTTAAAACACTTCTGAAGGTGCAAGTATATGACTATAACCAATGATTACAAAAATAAAGGCTATCTAAAGGGTATACATATTTTTAGTACTTCTGATTGCAATAAAAAAGAGAAGTGCACAACTAAATGTTGTAGCAGTTCTATACACAAAATTGGCTACTGCTAATGTTTTTGAGTTATGTGAGATACATACGTACGTACAGATGTCACAAAAAAAGTCGTCCCCTTTGGATTCATTTTACAATCCGTTTTGAATAAAAAAATCCTTTATTCTGCTGGTACACGCAGACATTACCCAAAAAGATAGCCAAGATTGGATTAGGGAACAATCAAAATGGATATTTCCATTGAAATCTGAAACCCGAAATTTTTTGAGATTACAATACTTCCTTTACTTAATACAAGGAAGTAAAAAAAAGTATTAAAACTTCTTAATAAGAAGAAAAATTGAATATCAATTTACAAGATGCACTGTAAAATATTTTTAACGTTTTATAAGTCACAAAATATATTAATTGATGCAAATATATATGCATATATATATATATATATATATATACGAACAGGATGATTAAAAAATATCTGAAAAGAATGTACACAAGGTAACTAAAATAAGTAGATTTTGCAATGAAATGTGTGTGTGGATATGACACATTGAGATAGTACAGTGCATTGTTATATAGTAGATATAAGTACCTACTGGAGTAAATCATCATACCCTGTACGTGAACACGAAGCCCACAAATATGCATAAAAAACAACTACTCAAAGGAGGTAATGAAAATGCCTTTATAGTTACAGTTGCTCAGTTTCTCTCTACAGCCCTGTACATGAAACGCATTTCTGTGAGTTCTGCATTAGTGTAGCATATTGTTTTAAATTGACAACAAGAATGACAATTTATGCCAGCAGAAAGTTATTATCTGCCATTCAATAGTGCTTGTACCACACCTCAATGCACTATTTCCATAAACATATTCCATTACAAAGTCTGCTTATTTCGATCCCCATTACTCACCTTTATTTTTTCATCCCATATATCTGCTCACACATGCAAAATAAATAAAAATTGACTATTAAAGTTTGAAAACATAGTAAATTATTTTAAGGATTTAAAAAAAAAAATTCAGATACGGTTTTATAATGCATGAGAAACAAGTATTGTTATTTATGGAAAAAAAATACATCCTCTTTACAAATCAACTCGCTGTTTTTATAACTACCTGTCAGAAGGAAAAAAAAATTTAACTATATGCACAAAACCTTACAGTATTGCTTTGCTGAATAGCATTTTTCAATGCATCTTTACTTTAATTCAATTCAATGAAGAGACATATATTTTAATAAAATGTGTAAGTTTTCAATGTATGGCATTTCTATATCAGCTCTGTAGGCACAAAAAGTGATTTAAAGGTAAAATATTAAATTACCAACATATCTTTACATTTTAAGAAAACATTTACATTTAACTCAGAATTTTCCAAATTAAAATCAGAAATTATAATTATTGCATAATAAGAATTCTAAATTCAAATATTTCCTTACAATGGTAGGAAAAATTTTGCCTATGTTGTTTGAGTACTTTATTTTAATACACAGACATTTAAAACCTAATAGAAAAGTCTCATATTTTACGTATGCATTGTTGAATATAATAATACTAAGAAAGTTCTTGTCCATCTTTTGATATTTCCATGCAAAATTCTATTCAAGCTGCTGGTCTTTTTTCTTAATAGATAAATATTTTTGAAATTACAAAGCCCTTAGATTTATTTCAGAGCAGGAATCAGTGATGCAATTGCGATGACTTGAACTCGCCTTTTGATTGCTAACCAGACATGAATCAAATTACAACACAAGGGCATGCACCAAGTAAGGAGAAAATTCTTTACATTTTTCTTCACTTAAATGGCAAATCGAAAGAAGGGGACGGTGAAGCCATTTTTACAGCCATTAAACTTTCTTCAGAGCATTAAACACACAAAAATCAACTATGTTCTCAACATTTGAACTCCACACCTCTCAAATACTACCTTGACATGCTTTCAACAACACTATGAAGAAGTGTGAAGATATATGTAATTCCTAACAAAAATTTCTCTACAAGCTTTTGGATAACATTCCTCGAAAGTTGCAAAGTTTGTTTGGTTTATTTGGTTACAGCAAAGCACACTAGAGCTATCTGCCTAAGAGAAGAGATGCCTTCGTGCAGGACTTTCTAAGAGAAACTGGCTTGTACACACATTAGACATGGAGAAAACCATGAAAATACCTATTCACCAGTATTCGAACTCTGGACCAAACTACCAGTATTCAGCAACGTGTACTGCTCGGCCACTAGTGGGCCATTTGCAGAGCCTATCAGCATCATTTTTACCTTTCTTGTGGTTCAAATGTCAAAAGTTTTTTTTTCTTTTTCATTTTCTTTTTTATTTTTTAAGAAGAAATTATTATGTTCTTGAAATAATGAAAAAAATTCAGTTGAAAGAATCAGATTTTTAATTAAAAACATTTTGGGGCTCATATTTACATAGTTATTAGCATTACTTTCTACTTGTTTTCTTTTTTGGCTGTAGTTCTAGCTTTTTGCTATTGTTGTTGTTTCTAAGAGACAATATAACCACCAAAATCAAAACCTGAATCAAAGCAAGATATAAAAACTGAAATAAAGGTTAGAATTAAAATTTTAATAAAACTAAAATTGAATTTCCTAAAATGCGGAACCGGAATTAATATTACCTTCAAATTTGCACATTTTGAGATTAAGAACACATTGAAAATTAATTTATTGGTTTTACAAGAAATGCTTTTTTTTTTTTTTTTTTTTTTTTTTTTTTTAAGTCAAATAATATAAATTTACAGAAAATCTTGAACTTCTATTTGATGCATAAAAGTTGGCAAATCTAAACTACCTGAAATGATACAGTTTTATATAAAAGACATTGAGAAGTTTTAATATCTTAACAACAGAACTTAGGATTGTTACAAAAAATTTCCTTTACTTAATTCTTTACAAATACAGTAAATAAACTAGAAGGTTAATTTAAAATCTATGAATTATCACATGAAGTTTAATGATAAATTGATTTTAACAATTCTTTTCAATGACAAAGCAATGTACTTACAATGACAAGTTTAATACTGTCCGATTCGAACACTTAACAAAAATAATACAAAAAATGTCTTAGCAGGTACATGTAAAAATATAAATCAACATGCACTATTAAATAAACGGCCTTTGAATGAAATTTGTAGCTTTTCGAGTCTTTGCTTAAATACTGCCATCATCATCACTAAGCTCAAATACCTAAAAAAATAAAAGAATACAAATTAAAACTATTATGTCAAATATTTCTACACAGAAAAGTTTCCTCAAATGTTTAATAAAATTCTGAACTATTTTAGGTTATTATTTAGCATTGTCTAAAAAATGGCACAAAACACAATAAAAAATTATAAAAAATTCATTTATGAAAAATATGGTGGTAAATTATTTAAAGAGATGTTTTGTAAAAAATACTTTAATTCAGTGATTTGAAATAAAACAAGTGGCTTAAAATCTGTTTTTCATTTTTAAGCAAATAAAATGCTGCTAGCCACACAAGCAAATATTACACTGCTGGTCATTAAAACTGCAACATCATGAAGGAAAGTAAATACTGCATGTAAACAGTATGGCATGAAGACAAAATGATTAAATTTGTAAGCATTTTGGAGGTTTACAAGGGAGCTAAATAAATAGAAACAGCTGCCAACCTGAAAGCTAAAACAGCCCTTACCCCATCAGGCATGGAATCAAACTGGGCTTGGATGACAGAGATGGGCAATTTATTCAATGCTGTTTCAAGTCTATGCTACACTTTATCAACTGTATTAGCTGGAGAAGGGTGGCTGACCAGTTTCTCAGCAACCCATGACCAGATGTTTTCGATGGGTAACAGATCTGGAGACCATGCACGCCAGGGCAGCAATCGAATACCCTGTGTATCAAGACGTGCAACATGTAGACTTTCATTATCTTGTTGGAATATGATATTTGGGGGCCTCAAAGATAAGGTGCAACCACTGGACAAAAGATGCCAGAAATGTACTCATCTGTATTCAAATTACCGTCGATCCAAACTAGAGATGTGCGTGTATCCAATAGCTGCCCAAAGCATCACACCAGGTGCAGGGCCCATATACCGATATCCAATGCAAGCAGGCAACATATGGTCTCCTTGGACACTCCAGACATGTATACGGTCATCAGAATACTGCACATAGAACCGAGGTTCGTTTGAAAAGGCAACATTATGCCACTCTGTACACAGCTTTGTTGTTTGGCGCACCAAAGTTGCTGTCTCTCTATGTTGCACATTTAAGGAAAGCCGAAGTAATGGTCAACCCGCTGATGGTCCATGCTGCTGCGAACATCGATGTACTTATGAGCTGATACCGGGCGGGGCTGCAAACATCCCCATTTCCTGACTAATGGTCCGTGATGCAATCATACGGTTTTGCAGGGGTGACCTCACAATATGTCAGTCCTCTCTGACATTAGTCATGGGAGGGTGCTGAGATCCTGCATCCTATTCAGTATGATACTCAGAAATCCACTGATTCCATATTTGCATTACAGTATCTGGATATCAAACCAGTGGGGCTGGTGATATCGCAGAACAATAATCTACACTTTCAATAGACAATGATTCTGCCTCTATCAAATTTTGAAGCTTGCTAGTAAGCATTTCCTATTCTTATTCGAGGCATAACATGATATTCTGAGCAAACTCCAACCTTATAAAGAACTTTCTGAATGAGAAACCCCTACACAGCTTTTCTTTCATGCAGTGCTTCAGATGTCATTTCACCCTCCTGCGTCATCTAAATTCGCGGAAATACTAATCATTTGCATATCCCAACTTTTTCTTCCTTTTATGTGACATTGAGGTTCATCAGATCATTCCTTCCTGATGTTGCAATTTTAATGACCAGCAGTATATAATATACCTAATATTAAAAAAATTTCAATTTTGTTTTAGGGAGAAATTTATGTAGCATGAGAAAGGTACCATTTAAAGAAAATAAAGTACATAATTTGCAGCATATTTTTTATGTGGCAGCTTTCAGTTACACAAACAATTTATACTTTATATTTTATAAGAAAAACAATCCTGTTACTACTAAATGTGACCCTTTCAAAATTAATTAATAAAAATAAATTAATGTTTTTTGCAGCTGCACAAGCCTAATTCCTTAAATTAACATTTTAATATACTTACATCTTCCATATTTATACTATTCATCAATTCTGCTAATCCTGTGATTTCTTCAAGATAATTTGGATCACAGAAGACTTTGAGAAGAAAATCAAATCCATTTTTTTCATACATCTGCAAGACCTATCAAATTAAAGAAAAATTAAGCACCTTTATACATAAATCATACAATGTTTGTAAGTGGGTAAGAGTGCTTAAATTCAAAGAACATGTGATTAATCACACTTTTGCTGGTTATCCATAGTCACAGATAATACACTATTACCATGCTAATGGGTAATTTCCTGCAAATTTCATTATCAGTTTTTTATATAATTGTGTGGAAAACTCAGGCTACAGGAAAATATCTTCTTGCATCATTCTTAAAAAATTCACTCAGTAATACAGAACAAAACGATTAGCCAATACTTTATTTTTGAACTAATGAACAAGATGGTAAACCGTTGAGCCACATCATCACAATAGATCAAATATGAATACCTGACATAATTTCTGAATGGAAGCAGCAGTCTTTGGATTGACAACACATAACAATAAACAATAACAATGAAATACATGAAAATGAATAAAAATTAAATTCAAACAGCAATCTCAACTTCTGAAGTATGACAACTATGTTCTCTGAGAGATACACTGCTTTGCTGATGAACTTAATAAAACAAACAGTAGCAATAATCACTGCTATATATTATAAGAGTTTAGAAAATTTCACTACACAGTGCAGAATAAATGCAACAGTAGGCTGCCTGCCAGAGTATTATTGCTTCATAATTATTGCCAGAGTACTATTGCTTCATTTGAAGCCTCATACTGCTGCTCAAACACAAACTCTGATCAAAACATTTATTTGGCTATCAACAATTGGATCTCTCTTATAAAACACTAATCTGGTAAATTTAATAAGTTTACTTTTGGGAAACATTTCTAAATTGACACAGAAATGAAAACAACAGCTCAGAAACAGCCATACCTCAGCATAGAACTCTACAAAAAAATTTCGCATATGCTTTGACGTTTCAATACTTAAAAAGTATGCAGAATCTGAACAAAAAAATATATTCAAAATGTTTAATAGTTTATTTTTTGTACTAAAATTATCCTTACATAAAAATTCATGGGATTCTTTAAAACGCTTTGTCAGATATGAAATACTTTCATCACAATAAATTGCAAATGATTTCAGAAACATGTAAGGTAATTATGAATTTTTTTTAAAATGGAAGAAATTTTATTGCAGGGATATATTAGACTTTTAGGAATAATTGAAGAGGTATTATCTAAAAACAGTCTGAGAACCACTAATCAGAGTATTTAACTGAAGTTCTGATAAATTTACATATTACCTCTGAATTAAACATTTTCAAGAGAAATCAAATTAATTTTCACCATTTAAATCTAAAATTAAATTTAAAAAGTGATAAAAAATATTTTTTAATTTCTTTCTAATATGAAATTATCTATAGTTAAATTAATTAAAATATTTAAATAAAGGAAAATGAACACATGCATTAATTTATCAAATATTGAGAAACACAGTTTTATTTATTTTTATTTCTAATACATTTAATTTTTAAATAATAAACAAAATCATTATTTTCATTTTCTTGCTCACCACTCAGAAATATAACTAAGTACAGAATTGCTTGAATATGGATTGCATTTTAAGTTCAGGTTCCACAAATATATTTAACTGCATCCAACTTGATTAGCGTTCGTTTTTATTGCAGTATCTAAAATTATAGAATTTCTCAAGTCATATATTAGTAAATCCTATGAAGTTGTTTTATTAACGTTTAAATAGGAATTACTAGGCAGTCAGAATAATTATTGCCACTCAGTGATATATCTACAATTCTCAGTTGCTGCATATAATGAAATATTTCAACTTTACGTTTGGAAAATTCAAATTATTTTCTTTTAATTCAGAAAGCTGTTTCATTTTCTTTAGAATCCATGCCACAGCAATTTTCATTCCTGTTTGTTACTTTTCCATAACTGAACCTAGAGCTGCATCCAAGCGTAGGAGGCTTATCTACCCGAAATTACAGCATTTGTTTTATACTTTACTAGCGGAAGTACCCGATGGCACTCAAGTTAGATTGAGAGTAATGTATCTAACAACAGAGAGTATGACACCGCTGAATCCTTCTCTAATAATGATGCAAAAAGTACACTTCACAGTCATACATTTTCTAGTCTGCAATATGGAACCCATATAAAAAACTTTGATAGAAAAATAAGCTAACTCTCTCTTATTATATCAGCAGCAATGGCCTGCAGTTTTTAATGATTTTCGTCCTTCTAATCAAATAGTCCTAAAAGCTTAAGTTCCATCTAATATTTCACCTAGATTCAATTTTAGTCAATTAAATGTGGCAAAAAATTTATTATAATTGATCAGAAATCAAAAACGCAAACACACAGCCAGACATTCTTCTTTACATGTATAGATTTTGTAAAAGTTACAAATTTTTTATTAACAAAATCTACGATTTGAAAGCGAGCAGTAGCAACACTTTTCCAAACAAAGCCTTTTTATCTCCAACACCTGAGACTGTTGCCACTCAAAAAAATGAGTGTGAAAATGAGCACTTTCAGAGTTTTTAACTAGTATTTTGGCTTACTAAAGTCCTATGAAGATGAGAATAGTCGAAATGGCTTCACACGAATTTTTGGAATCAGGAATAATGTATTTAATGTTTAACAATGCTATTTTTATTTCAGCGTAAAACTTAGAAATTTGTTATTAACAAACTCTTATGATTTGAAAGCGAGCAGTGGCAACAACTTTCGAAATAAAGCAGATTTTCATCTCCAGTTTGCAAGGCTGTTGCCACTCGGAAAAATGATAGCAAAAATGATAATTTTTCCAAGTTTTTAATTAATATCTCCCCTCCTTTTTTTTTTTTTTTTTTTTTTTTAAGTGGACGTTGACCTTTTTCCGGACCCAGAAAAAAACTGTAGTGCTTTATTTTTATTCAAATTTTCATGTATGTTCTTTGTGTTAGACTGTTAACCACCAAATTTTAATTTATTTAATTGTTGTAAATTGTAAATATTGTAATGGTTTTTTTTAAAATTTTATGGAATGCTGCATGACTTAAATCATTAATAATTTATAATCTTAATTTTGAAATTTCATAACTCCTATTTACATACAATACAAATATATTTTATCACAAAAATATTTCCCATTATTAAATCACAAAAATATTTCCCATTATTTAAATTTCAGGAATTGAAATCACAAAATTTTAATTATATCAATAAAACAACTGTCAGTTTCGAATACAATACAATATGTTAACTTGATTCAATTAATAAGGTTTTAAGAAGCTAGAAATACTTCAAAATTAATAAAATGAAGAGCTTGCCTTATCAGAACATGCAGTGCATCTATCAAATGCTTTACTTGTCAAAATGGCATTTTGAAATTTATCTAAGTGTCCCCGAATCTGATGGGGAACTATACCAAGATCAGTGGTCAGTTCATCACATGAAGTATCATCAGAGCCAGAAGTACTTGCTGGAGCTAATGCCCTAAAATAGATTTATAAATTTTAAGATAATAGTCATAAATTTTTAATTCATTTGCTTACAACTAATTATACATTTTACTACTAAAATTAATAAAATGAACGAGTTCAGCAAAGCATAACTCAAAGACGAACGAGGATCAGATAATAATGCACAATTGGAAACACCATCATCATGTGCAAATGAACACATAAGATGAGGAATGAAAGACCAACTTGAAAGCGAAGATTATTATTTCATTTCCCAAAATATAACAATTATGATATTAAGAGAAGTCACAGAAGGTCACCAAGTGCAATACATGCTTGACAGCACTGCAAGGTATCACGGATGTTTTGAAATATTCTAAGTCTCGCAATAAGATTCTTCTCAATGCCCAAGGTTATATTGTACAGCAGAACTTACACATAAAACCAGAAAAAATATCAATACAGGATAGGTTTCATGAAGGCGAATATACAGATCATCATGCCCCATTCATTCAAATGTCCCATTTAAGTGCCCCTGAATGGCACAATTGAAATGGGCTGTGTTCCCATAATGCCGGTTCATCAACAGTTTAAGCAAGACTCCCTCTAAACAAAAAATCTTAAAGTTATGTTTATACAAATGAAGAGGCAAGCGATATAAACCTATCAAATGGTCTCCCAAAAGCAGGGTCAAACATTAACATCAAACTGATTACGCTGCAGTTATGCGCATTGTAGCAACCTTCCCTGGTGAAGTATGCCTCGTGTATGAAAAAAGTCCAATAAGGAGCTCCCTGTACCCTTTTTCAGGTGCTATTGAACAAAAATAACCTTCTCAGAATAACTGTCAAGCTGCAATAGCTATACATGCTGCTCATGGCATGGGTGCAATTGGTTCGAGTACAGGATCATCCAGATGGTGGTTTGGGAAAGATCAAATTGAGTAATAATTGCTTGTTTTCTGCATGAAAAAGCACCATCTATTTAATTACAGACGTTTATGCCGTTCATCCATAATTCATGGCATGTTTCTTGAATGAGACCATCTCCCATAATTTTTTATGCAACAGTTCCCACATTTAATAGTTTGGAATAACAGCTCATCAGACAGTCCTCATACAAGTGCGTAGTGGTTCGACCATTACTATTAGCAGTTCCAAATGCGGGATGCGTAGCTGCTAACTCTGTAGTTGTGAAACCTTTCATCATACTAATTCTGTGAGCAGCTGCCCACAGAGTTAGTGATTAGTAACTGCCATAACCAATGAGCCTTGATTCGAATCCTGGAGAAGGCACGGAAGAATATAAAGTCTGTGTGGAAAAGGGGAACTCAAAATACATGGTGAGCTGAAATCTTCTTGAGAGGTTGGTGGTAAGGGAAGAGGAATGGGAGACCATTGGACTGCCAGTGTGTTCTTCTCAAAATGATGGTGGAACTGCACAGTTAGCATAGCAGACTATACATGTATGGCCAATGGTGAAATTCTGGTATCCTGCACATTTGTACCTGTACCTCTGTAAGCAACCACCCCAGAAAGTATTGTGGTTAGTAATACTGACTGCCATACTGATGAGTCTGGGCTTTTAAATCCCAGAAAGGGCATGGATGGTTGCAAGTGCATAGTGTTTATGCAGCAAAAGAGCACTCAAAATGCACAGCGAGCAGAAAGTCCTCTACTGTGGTAAGGAAAGAGGGTTTAGAAAATAAGGTAACTATGTTCACTTTACTATCTACAGCATAAGAAAGTTCCTTTTCTATTATTTCTTTAAACGCTGTTTATTTCTAAACTAAAAATTGTGACACTAGGTGCATACTCTTGCAACACATCTCTTCCTGAGAAAAAATTTCTTTCAGCTGTTAATGAACTCCTCAATGAATGATCTGATAATAAATAGTTTCAAAATTATTGGCATTTAAGAAATTCTCTGCAAAAATTGGTAGATTTCTGCAATTTCAGTATTTTAAATATCTGCAGTTTCCCTGCTTCCTGAAAAACTTTTTCAACATCAAATCTTGTGCCAAACTTTTCTAAAAATTCTCACTCAATTACCAGTCTGTGTTCACTCAATTCTTAAGTCTGTGTCAACGAAATATTCACAAGAAAATCTATATATATACAAATATTCAGCATGAAGGACGACATCCAGCCACACACATGCTAGTGAAGGACACATACAACCTGCTACTAGAACAAAAAAAGCCATTTAGAAGAAAGACTTCATAATAAGTAATCATATTATAGTGATTATTATGACTGTTCATTTCACAAAGTTCAGTGCCTTTCTGAGATAAATCCAAGTTTCTCTACAGAAATAAGATGAAAATGCTGATTAGATAATTTCATGTTTAGGGATTACCTCATAGAAAATAACCTGTTTTTGAGGAATATATTGTACAAAAATTATTTCTGTTAATTTATTATATTTTTCATCACATCCACAAATTTAGTACAGGATTTTTAAAAATCACCTTTTTGGATGCTGAAAAATGCTAACCATGAGTTCTACAACAAGAGCAGCTGCCATAAATGATACACCAGGCCTAGTCACAGTGCACTGCTGATCAAGGGTTCTATCATGTGTTGACTAAAGAAGCAAAAAAATTATACTTTTTATTAATAATAAATTTAAAATAGATATCTATAGCACATTCCTCTTTTTGCAAAAATGTCACAGAAAATTTTAAACAAATAACAACCAAAATAAATTTTTGTAGCAAATCTTTGTTAGTTAGTTAATATATATATTAATTAAATAAAAATCAATCACTAAAAATACTAAATTATATTTTAGACATTACAATATCTTACAATATTCACATTTAAATTCACTGGAAATTTGATTAACAATACCATGCATATATAGAGATTTTAATTTACTGGGTCTTCAAAGTTGAACCGAAAATGCTTATCTTTTATTTATCCTATAAGTATCCTAGGTTTACAGGGTGTATCAATACAGCAGTGACAAACTTTTAGAACAGATAGAGTATACCTAGATGATGGGAACTCACACAGGAATGCATGGTTGGAAATGCTTTCCTGGCGCAGTAGAGATGACACAAAAGTCAAGAAAGAAAGGGTACAAACAAGGTGAGAAAACATGTTTATTATTCGGAATACAGAAGAAACAACATAAAGAGACAATGATCATCATCAAAAAAGATGTTCGAAATTAACGACCCGGACCACGATGCAGGAACCGTGCGTCATGCATCTTCCATGGAATCTTTCATTCGTGATGCAGATCTTCCATGTGCCACAGAAGTGAGACCTGCATCACAGTCCGGAATTGTAATTTTGAATTTCTTTAATGACGATCATTGTTTGCTTTTGTTCTTATTTGTATGCTTCCACTGTACTAAACATAATAAAACATGTTTTGTCTCACTGTTTTTCTCCTTCTCTTTTTGTATTTGTCTTGTCACCACTGCGCTAAGAAAGCATTTCTGACCATGCATTGCTATGTGATTTCCCATCGTCTAGGTATACTTTATCTCTCCAAAAAGTTTGTCGACACTGTACTGATACACCCTGTATACCAAAGCTAATACAATATTCAAAATACTTTTTACTTTTAGAGGATTCAGTCTACACAAGGGAGAAAATTAACTTTATTTTGCTCATTGCAGATATTTTTAATTATCTTGTTTACTTTACCTTAACTATGTATGGGAGATCACTTCTCTAATATTGAGATTTATGTTGCTACTTTTTAATGACTAACCAAGAAAATAATTTAAACAATGAGGACATTTTAAAATTGCAAAATATAATCAAATTTTTTAATAACTTTGAAAATTCATATTTCAGTCATTTATAGATATGTATTTGTTAATATTTAAAAAACTATTTCCTATAATTATTTTTGTAGGTATAAGACAATTTAATAGCTGCAAGCAATACACATTTTACTAAATTTATTAATTACCTATAAAAATTTTAACAAAACTGATAACATACATTTCCTGGTGCCACAATATCATTGCAGAAATAACATCCCAAATCACCACCCTCAATTATTTTTGGACAGAAATCATCACCACAAGCTCCAGTTTCAAATTTCTTCATTCCATGCCTCATTATCAAAAAAGTATCAAAGCCCAGTGCAGCATTTAAGACAATCTGGCCCAAAAAAAATTTTTAAAATGCAATATTTTCACATAACTTAAATTCGATAAATTGAAAAACTTATCATTGTACATGACACTATAAAAGAACTATACGATGATAAAACAACTATAATATGACTCTACAAATACTATAAACTATATATGATAAAATAACTATAATATGACTCATAAAAATACTATATTATAGAACAAAAATAACAGTATATATATTAAAGAAAACTGAAGAATATCAAGATATAAGATACATACTGTTTGGCCTCAACACAAAAGAATGTTAAAAAAGTTTTGCCTTGAGTAAGCAATTTTATTATACGAAAGCAAATACCCTCCTAATTCAAAGATATAATAAACAGAGCCATACTTAGATATTACTTTACCCGAGAAAAAGAATAATAAGTATGTATAATCCAACACACAATTCAGAATCAAATGCATGCAATTTTTCATTTATTATATTTTAAGACAACTCTTATGATGGTATCACAGCATTAAAACTGTTATAGCAATTTTTAATACTAATTTTGATCCAAAAAATAATAACTGCACATATGATGATTTATGTTTTTAAAATAAAAAAAAAAAAAATTAAGTCAAAAAAATTTACACAACAGTATAATACAAAAATATTGCATTAATTTCCAAGGTATTTTATTTAATAAGTATTCTTGATTTTACTGAAGTGAAAATGACAGTTCTTTTTTGTATATTTTCATGTCATTGTGAAAGATGAATATCCATCAAACCTGACAGTACCACAGTGCCAACCATTTCTTACGATACAATTACCTTTAGCGATTCTTTGCAGCACTTTAATGGTCTCAATTTTAACAGTTACTGTCAACAGCAGGCAGCTTGTCATTCGATCATGCCTAGCAGGACCATCTTTCAGAAAGATGATATCTAGCTGGATATAGAATAATCATCAAAATATTATCTGCATTGTTTTATAACCCAACTTAATTGCTAGATCTTCAAAGTTCATCAAAGTAAACACATATGGGAGAACTTCTAAAATAACTGTGTGAAACCTGGAAGAAAATCTGGAGAACTGCATTCATTTTTAGCATGAGTGCATGCTATATCAAATATACCGTTTCTAAAGACAGCTGAAAATCAAACAAATACATATTGATTCTGGTACCTAATTCTGATAAGCCATCTAACTAATTGCCTTCCATCTTTGACTTTAAAACATTATTTACCATTCTATATGCACATTTGTGTTTTACCACAGAGTGCCTAATTTAAAAATAATAATTGTCAGAAGAAGTTCAAACTCACCTTTCCTTTAGATGCTCCTATTAAAGATGGTAACCATCTACTTTCTCGTGTATCCATCAAAAGAAATATCACATCATGTGAATCTATTAATTCTTCTATTTGCTTTACATCTGATCGAATATTATCTACCACTATAATCATAAAATAAAATAATTTCACCACAAATTTACAAAACCATTGATTTTCAAAGTTAATATTTAAAGAGAACATATAATCAAAAAAAGCACATAAAAAATTTAGGTGATTGAAAGTTCTATTAGCATTGCTTAACTATTACCCAAAAGAAAAACATGTGACCAAATTTAAATTCAAAAAGGCAAATTTAAAAGAAATATGCATATTGAACAAAGCATTCAGACTGAAAGCACACATAAATAGACACTTCTGTAAATACAGAATGCATTATGGATATAAATATTTGTGGTTAGTTGATTGTATTTTGATTGTATTCTGTGTATATTTACTATGTTACACATTTATTTATTTGCTTATTTAATGCATTCAATGTAATTACTTTAACGTGTATTTTTATTTAATCAACTTTGTCATCATGTTTATGTTTGTATGAATTTAGCATATAAAGTTGTAGGTCTTGTAATTCTGAATCACCACTGAAAGCAGCTCTATTAGAAACTGGGATACAAGCAGAAAAACGTCTAATAGATATCAGCAACATTTGACAGCTTTCTGGAAATTTTCACTAAAATATATTTCACAGCCACAGGAGCAATTTTCACTATAGCTTCTGGAAGCTATAACAGCTTCTGTTGCAATTCAACTCTTGCTGAGATCCGATGGCTGAGTGATGTCATCTCGAACTATGAACTCTCGCTAGAGATCACGAGAACTCGGAACTGAGAAGTCGCACGCTGCGTCGTGCGAACATTTAAACCTTTTCATCATGGTAAATATTCTGTAACCTGTTTGCGTCTTTATTAAATATGTTTGTGTAAAGAAAGTATTAATCATTTATGGATTATCTCTCTCAAGATTTGGCAGATGGAGTTGCACAGAGGACAACAACCAATGGCCCTGGCAGAACCCATTGGAACAAGGTAAGCAGTTTTGTTTCACCTTGATTAATTAGTTAGAAGTAACGATAACAATAAGGATATAAATAATAATATTGTGTTGCCTTAACGTGGGGCCATTGGGTTGAATTTGAACTGAAATTTAACAGATTTTGCTTAAGGAAAAACATGGATTTAGAAAAATTAAAAAAGAAACAATCTGCTATAAGAGCAGTAGTTACAAGGCTGATAAATAAGATAGAAACAGAAACTGCTAATGAGAGGGATAAAAATGTAATTGAAGAAACGGTTGCTCAGTTAATTAGTAAAGAAGAAAAACTAATCTTAGCAGATAATGGTATTGAAGCTTTAATTGATGTAACAAATTTAGAAGATGAAATAATGTCTAGAGAAGAGTATAAAAGTAAAATTATTATTTGGAAATTATGCGCGAAAAGATATGTAGATACTAATCCACATAGCGCTAATTCTACTTCATATGGAACTGTCACTGAATCGCAGAACAAAATTCAACTCCCCAAATTGACACTGGAAACATTTTCTGGAAAGGATGTGTGCAGTTGGCCCGGGTTTTGGGCACGATTTGAGACAGCGTACACGAAAACGAAAGTCTACATGCGGTAGATAAATTTAAAATCAATTCTTACTTCCGATGCAGAAATTGCAATACAAGGGTTGACGTTAACAGCCGAGAATTACGAGAAGGCTGTGAAAATATTAAAAGATCGCTTTGGATGCAAAGAACTAATAATAGATACCCATATGAACAATTTATTAACTCTGACTCCGGTTAAAAAGTCTTGTAATGTGACAGAACTTTGAAAATTATATGATCGTTGTGAAGTACAAATTAGAGAATTAGAATCGTGTAATATCTTACTGGATTTGTACAGTATCTTATTGTATCCGATATTAATAAAGGTGATTCCGAATGATTTAGCACTAGAATTTAATAGGAAATATGAAGATGATAATCAGACAAAAATTACGAATTTGCTCAATTTTCTAAGAAAAGAAATAGAAAGTCAAGAATGTACAGGATTTTTAGTTAAGCCAACAGATTCTGAAGTCACCGAAAGGAAATCCCATTTTGAAAATAAGCGGCAGTTTCGAGAACGTTTTCGAGACAGCGAAAGAAATCGGGACTATAATAAGGGTAGAATTCCTTCAGCGGCAGCGTTAAACACATCACTATCTAATAGCTGTTTATTCTGTTCTGAAAATCATACTTCAGAATCATGTCAAAAGACTGTGCCAGAGAAAAAGGAAGCGTTAAAGCGAAGTGGAATTTGTTTCGTGTGCCTCAAAAGACAACATTTAGTGAGGATGTGCAAATCGAAACTAACTTGTGGTCCATCCAAAGGGCAGTAGTCTCCTCTGTTTCTGATTGCGCAACAGCAAATAACTCATTTCTTCTGACAGCACGAGCTAAAATTATAAACACAGGCAGTTGGCGCCAGCAAAGCATTCGCTTGTTGTTTGATTTAGGATCGTAGCGAACATTTATTAGAGAGGACATCTGTAAGAAATTAAAACTTCCCGTTATTGGAGAAGAAAAAATAAAAATATTCTCTTTCGGTTGCACGACGTCTGAAACGCAGAATGTTAAAAAACCCAGGCTCATTTTGCGTAATTCGAAGAATCGATATGAAATCAAAATAGAAGCTTTAATTATTCCTGTCATTAATGGATCACATATTCTTTCCTCTAGAAATGAAATAGTTGATCTTATTAAAAAAACATGGCATACAACTTTCCGATGAATGGGGACAAGGGAATAAACCGCCGAAAATTTCTTTGCTGATAGGAGCGGATTTTTATTGGAAAATAGTTACGGGTAAGGTTCACAGACTGTCTAATTCCTTAGTAGCGGTTGAAACAAAATTGGGTTGGACCATCAGTGGAACAGAAAGGGCTTATGGAATTTTCCCAAGTAATGTGAATACTATGAAAGTTGTGGTTCATGATAAATAAAGATACACAGAATGAATCGCTGTCTAGGTTGCTGAAGAATTGATTCTATGGGGATAAATTACGATTCGTATAAGGAACTCGAATTACAAGATAATTTAGTTTTTGATAATTTCAAAAGATCTGTGAAATTTGAAAACAATCATTTCATTGTTCGCCTTCCCTGGAATCATAATTCAAATGAACTAAAAGATAATCTGGAGATTGCTAAAATTAGATTTAAGAGTTTAAATCGTAGATTTCAGAATAATCAACAGTTCTATGACAGATATCGCGAAGTAATTGATAAGTACTTAAAAGAAGGAATCACCGAAGAGACTAACATTGAAATTGGACCAAAAACGTATTTTATGCCGCATCAAGCCATTATAAGAGAAAAGAAGGAAACTACAAAACTCCGTGTGGTTTTTGACACTTCATCACATGCGGAGAATTGTTTGTCATTAAATGACTGTTTACATTCAGATCCCAAGATGTGTCCAGACATACTGAAATTGCTCCTTAAGTTCCATCAAAATCAAATTGCGTTTACAGCTGACATCGAACAAGCATTTTTGCAGATTTCTCTTGCTGATGAAGACAGAAACACAGTCAAGTTTCTATGGAACGATGGTGAATTAAATGGAACCAAAATAAAGGCTCTTCATATGACAAGGGTAATTTTTGGAGCAACATCTAGCCTGTTTCTTCTCAAAGCAACTCTTAATGTACACGCTGACAAATACAAGTCGCAATATCCGAAAGTATTTTCCATGCTAACTGAAAATATGTATGTTGACGACTTAATCGCTGGAGCAAATAGAGAATCAGAAGTATTCCAGGAGTACTGAAAGAAGGTAGATTTAACATGCGGAAGTGGAAAACGAATGAAACGAATTTACAAAGGGTATGGAATGAAGAAGATTTTTCACACGATTTGACTTGTTCTAAAGTATTGAGATACATATGGAATAGGTCAAATGATACATTTTTGATAGAAATTGAAGATTTGGTAAAAGATGCCAAAAGAATAAATAACATACCCACTAAAAGAGAAATCTTGAGATTTGTAGGACGTTTCTTTGATCTACTGGGGTTTTTAAATCCATACACCATTCGAGCTGGGATTTTATTGCAAGATTTATGGGAACAAAAGATAGCATGGGGCACTGAAATACCAGAAAATCTCAGAAAGAATTGGCAAAGCTGGTGTGATGAATTAGCTCATATTTCTAGTTTGGAAATACCAAGACATCAGTTTGCAGGTGCTGGGAAAATGGATATAAAGGATAGTTTACAGTTACACTGTTTCACAGATGCGAGTCAGAAGGCCTATGGGGCTGTTCTGTATTTTCGTTATTCGAAAAATGGAGTCATTCATACAAGTTTCATTACATCACGAGTAGCACCTTTGAAAAAATTATCGCTTCCCAGATTGGAATTAATGGGTGCTTTGATAGGCTCAATGCTTGTCAAAATACATCCAAAAGAAACTTCAGGACATTGATTTAATTGTACATATGTGGACTGATTCTAGTGTAACGTTACACTGGATTAGAAGTGATGTGAAAAGGTGGAAGCCATTCGTTCAGAACAGAGTGAAGGAAATACAGAAGAATTCAGATGTCTTGAACTGGAGATATACGCCTGGTGAACATAATCCAGCTGATTTACTAACTAGAGGTGAAAATGTCAAACATCTGAAACAGAATAGCGTATGATGGGAAGGGCCCACGTGGTTAAAGGAAGAAATGGAACACTGGCCAAAACCAAATTTATGTTCCACAAAGAACATTGAAGATTCCAACAAGGAACTAAGAAAAACATCGAAGGAAGTTTTCATAAATTCATGCGTTACCGAACCTTCCGAAGATTTATCTAAAACCCAAAATTACAGCAATTTACACCGAATTTACCGAATTACTGTGTGATGCTTAAGGTTCATCAACAATGTTAAAAATACCTCGAAATTATCAGGATGTTTGCAGGTTACTGAGTTGGAAATGGCAGAAACTTATTGGATCAAACGTGTTCAGGAGCGAAATTTCACAAATGAAATACGGGCATTGAAGAAAAACGAGGAATTAGGTTCAAAATCAAAACTGAAGTCCCTCAGTCCATTTGTAGACGAAAGTGGTGTAATTCGTGTTGGTGGACGATTAGAAAATTCAAATTTGTATTACAAACAAGCACATCCAATCGTGTTGCCTGACAAAGATCATTTGACTGATCTAATTATTCTTCACAGTCATCAGGTGGTAGGGCACGGAGGAATAGCAGATACTTTAAATCAGATAAGAGATAAATTTTGGTTGCTGAAGGCTCGTCGAAAAATTAAAATTGTTCTGAACAATTGCAACGTCTGCAAAATATTTCGAACTAAACCTGTCATGCAAGATATGGCCCCTCTCCCACCAGACAGATGCCGAGAAGACTTTTCGTTTGAAAACTCCGGAATAGATTATGCGGGTCCACTGTACGTCAAAAGTGGAAGAGAATTATCTAAGACATACGTTTTGCTGTTTACCTGTGCTGTAACTAGAGCCGTGCATTTCGAACTTACAGCTGACCTTTCCACAGAAATATTTTTGCTTGCATTTAGACGGTTCGTAGCGAGAAGAGGTTTGTGCCGAATAGTGTATACCGACAACACCAAAACCTTTAAGAGAGCGAAAAAAGAATCAGAGCTATTGAACGAGGTGATGAAAAGCAATAAAGTTCAAGACGAGTTCTCTAAGCAAGGAATCAAATGGAAATTTATAGTTGAGAGAGCGGCATGGTGGGGAGGCTTTTGGGAGCGTATGGTTCAGTCTCTGAAAGCTCTTCTGAAAAGAATCTTAGGCAAATCATCCTTGACATACAGGGAATTAGAGACAGTCGTAACAGAAGTGGAAGCTATATTGAACTCCAGACCTTTATCATTTACATACTCAGATCTAGGAGAGCCAGAATCTTTGACCCCCGGTCACTTCTTAATAGGAAGACGATTACTAGCATTGCCACAAGGAAGCTCTAAATTAACTTCAACAAAGGAGAGTCTTACACGTTGATTTAGACATCAACAGATACTGGTAGAAAGAATCTGGCGAAAGTGGAGGCAGGATTATTTGATGAATTTAAAATCTGCTCATCATTCTAAACTGGCGAAAACATGAACCTGTTTGAAAAAAGGAACTATTGTATTAGTGCATGAAGATAAAATTCCAAGGCTGATGTGGAAGATGGGCATCATAATGGAAGTCTTTCCTGGGAGAGATTGCAAGGTGAGAGCCTGTGCTCTCCACTTGCCCAATGGCCATACGATTAAAAGACCAGTGCAACTACTATATCCAGTGGAGCTGGAATGTAATAAGGACAATTACAGCAATTGTCCTTCCGGGCGGGAGGATGTTGCAATTCAACTCTTGCTGAGATCCGATGGCTGAGTGACGCCATCTCGAACTATGAACTCTCGCTAGAGATCACGAGAACTCAGAACTGAGAAGTCGCACGCTGCGTTGTGCGAACATTTAAACCTTTTCATTATGTAAATATTCTGTAACCCGTTTGCATCTTCATTAAATATGTTTGTGTAAAGAAAGTATGAATCATTTATGGATTATCTCTCTCAAGATTTGGCAGATGAAGTTGCACAGAGGACAACAACCAATGGCCCTAGCAGGATCCATTGGAACAAGGTAAGCAGTTTTATTTTACTTTGATTAATTAGAAGTAACGATAATGATAAGGATATAAATAATAACAGCTTCCAAAAGGTTGGGCAGACATATATATATATATAATAATGAGTGCATTTTATTTATGTGAAGAGTTCAACTCAGTTGAATAGTTCAGAATTATGCAGTTAATGTTAGAATTTATTCCAAGTTTATTCTGTGACACTTTCTGCACGTTAAGAATAATATGACTTATTTCTATTTTCTGCTTGGGATATTTATAACTGTTTCTTTTGTTGTGAGCTGTTATTTACCTTAAAAAGCACAAATTTTTTCCTATTCACCTGCATAGTTATTAAATGATCTGCATGAAACAACTCATAATACTGATAAAAGGAAGTAGGTTTGAAAAATTGAATAAAAACGCACACAAATATACAAACAGGATACAAAATATGAAATATTTGAAACAGTATAAAAATTAATAAAAGAAAATATATATATACACATTAAAAAAACTGACAGCATAACCTCCAAGAGAAGAATGGAAACAAAGAGACTTCATTAGGCCACTTATAATTATTATAACATCTTTATATAACAAATCTTTTTTTCAATATATACCCATCATTACTTGGGAAACAGTAGAGGCTGCCTTAAAATGTCTGTCAATGGAGCTCATGAATTCTTCTCTATGAGGCTTAGGTCTGAAATTTGATTGAGTAGTTCATTCTTTGAATATTTTGTCTGAAGGAAATCACTGCCAACTACAGGATAAATATTACTGCCCATCAAAATGAAATGAGGATTTAGAGCTCTCTATACATATGCATATATATGTGTGTGTATATACTGTTGCATGTGTACAGGTTCATAATAGATTGAATGCACAAAGATTGATAAAATTTATTTTACCTAAAGGTACACTTTACAGTTCTGGAACTTCCCACAAAAATATTCATACAGCTCTTCACAGCATCCATAGTACAAACAGTAGTTACACTTCAGACTACTAAGAACATTAAACATAATGCACTCCAAAGTACGTTTAAAGAGTGAAACTAACATGGAGATATCTCAGTACTCTGAACCTGGCTGAACTAAACAACTACTACTTCAAAACTGATGCTATTTTTGGTCTTAGTTTTTTCCCTGGCCACCCTGAAATCTGTAGTATTTCTTGATATTACCTGAAGGCATGTGAGGGCCAGATATGGTTAGAGTTACATATAGCATCAATTACATTTATTCAGTTACAATAACTATTATACTTCTACATGAACTGGACCGAAATGTCGTCAAATTTGGCGACTTCTGGCAACAAAAATTAGTCACCAAAATCATTGCCAACTTAGCGATATCTCGCCAATTTAGCGAATAGTAACTTAATTAGTGCTAAATAGACTCACCCCTCTATTCTTACTTTTCTGGCAAGTTTCACTTTTTTAGATTTTCATACTACGTTATATAAAAATATATATATATATGAAAGGTTTCAGATTTTAAATTACGTCCAAAGGGGCATTTTTTTAACATTTTGTGTGTTACCTTTATTTATTAAGTATCATGTTCTTTGCACTTAAACTATAAAATTCAGTTCAACAGTAATATCGCAAAATAATTTTAAAATGAGCATATCTTTAGAATTTCCGATACACAGTTCCAAGCGCTGGAGATAAAAAGTTCCTTGCCCCGTAGAGTGTTGCCATTTCTTGCTTTTAAATTGTTGAGATTGTTAATCAAAAATCATTAAAGTTTTACAAAATATGAAATCAATAATAAGAAAAGTTCTAAATTTCAAATTTGGGTTTTCAGATGCCCATATTTGCAATAGGATTACATCATTCAAAATTGGATGACTATAGGCACCATTGTTTTATCACATTGCAAAAAACATTCATACATTTATGCAGATTCTTCATTATTTAATTTCTTCAATGCAGGACTCTAACATTTGGTGGCAACAATTTGAAAAGTGATACTCCATTAATAGTGATTTGACGCAAAATCGCGAAACGAAAAGAACAGTCCTTCAGGGATAAAGCCCCTCTGAACTAAAAAAAATTACAGTTTCACATAAAATTTCGTTAAAATTATTTATACATGTACAAAATTCATAACAATATATATGTAACCTGACAGAAGTATACATTATCTCCTCCTTATAGCATATAACATTCACAGAAATATGTGCAATACAGCACAAGTATTCCAATGACCACTACAAATTATCCTAGTCCATATCATTAAACTATTCTTTCCTTTAAAATAAACATGTTTTTTTGATTTAATGGGTAATAGTGTGTTCTTAAATTGCCTCCAGATAAACTGATGATACTATTTATAATACCACAAGCTGAATTTCAAGCCATTAGTAAAGAGGAAAAAAGTCTAACTATGTTCATTTTATGAAAGATATTGTCTTCACAACTTTAAACAAATTTCACATGTGCATACTAAAGCAATGAAAACACCTGTGCATCCAAGTAGGCATATTAGGTACCACTGGCTCTTGTTAACTGCTAAGTTTCTGCGCTGATTGGAATTCCAAAGGACAGCACCCTGGGGTGTGGTATGAGGGTCTCTCCAACTCTCCCACCACCAGCAACCTCTTGAGGAAATTTCAGCTTGCTTTGTATTTTCAGTGCCCACTTGCCGCAGAGACACTATATGTTTACAAACATCCATACCTTATCCGTGAATAGAACCTGGGCCCTTCAGAATGGTGTCAGGATCATTAATCACTATCCCTCATCTGGGCTGCAATCAGGCTTTACAGTAAGAACGCAAATTACATGTCTCTTGATATCCAATATGATCAAATTTTCAATATATGATTTTCTTTGAACACACTCCTTCTAATGATCTAGGAAAAGTGTTGCCTGGAATTGGCCACAACTGCTTGGTAGCATACATTCTATGCCTGTTTGTTAATAAAATAAAATACTGATCATCCTTTTTTTTTTTTTTTTTTTTTTTTTTTTTTTTTTGTACAACTTCGTGGGCATCGACTATGGTTAATTTTGACACATCAGAAGTCTCATTAAATTGTTTCCATAACTATATGTCACTTTGGCTGAGTATCACAACTGGAACAACATTCAAACTAGAGTGGCTAAAAGTTGTTCCTACAACCTGAACTCCCAGATACAAGACTACCTACAATCATCCAGCAAACTGAAATACAAACACATATGTACAACATGCAGAATGCAGTTACAAAGTTGCAAACAACTGTTGGCATCCATCGAAAATGAGAGAGGTGTGACATCGTGAATATCCCAGATGCAAGGAAGATCACATTAGTGATGCATCAATCTTTTATTTACATCACTATTAAAACGCATGAAAACAGAGATATAAATTTTAATTTGCACACATTTAGAAATATTAATGTGGCGACACACTGCTTTCTGTGGCAACCCTAACATGCCCAGATGCATCATTATGTCTACCTCTACTTTTCTGTTTGATAGTTAGTTGCATTTAAGATTTTGTAGAATGAGAAATGGCATGAAAAATAAATGTTGGTTTTTAAAAAGTGTCGGCTCAGATTTTCAAACCTATAAATTACTTGTTAAGCAACAAATTTGGCGAGCCTAGAAAGCATGATATTATCGATTTCAACACTTGATAATTTACGAAAATAAGAGAAGTTCCTAGGTGCAAACATGGAGGACTTAGAAACACTAAAACAGAAGCGGAAAGCAATTAGGAGTGCATTTACAAAAACATCTAATAAGTTAGAAAAACTGATACGATCAGATTCTCCGGATTTGGACGATTTAGAAATTTATTTAGATCAAATTTCAGAGAAGTATAAAACTTTACGAAATATGGATAACTCTTTTTTGGAACTTCTATAGAAAAAAGGCTGTACTCAAGAAGAATATGAAAGGGAATTTAGTGCAGCTCAAGAATATTACGATAAATTATCTACGTTGAAAGTAAAAGCCAACAGGAAAAAAGGATAAGTATTCACAGCCTTCTACTGGTTCAACGAATAGCGGTTCGTCATCAGGAATAGTTACGGCCGCAAAACAGAAACTGCCGGAGATCGAACTGGTGAAGTTCGATGGAGACTCCCGAAAGTTGTTGACGTTTTGGATGAGGTTTAGTAAAATACACGAAGATACTCGCATCGACCGGAGAAACAAGTTTCATTATCTACTACAATCTACGAAACCTAAGACTGTCCCAAGAGCAATTGCGGAAAGTTTTCCTGCTATGGAAGAAAATTACGAAAAAGCCATGGAGTATCTCAAAGAACGATTTGGGAATGAAAATGTTTTAATTCAAATTTATGTTAGAGAGCTATTAAAACTGGTAATCAATGACAAACAAAAGATAGACTGATTAACTCTTTATGACAAGTTGCAAACTCAACTATGCGCATTGGAATCGCTCAGTTTAACTACAGATAAATTTGCAATTGTTTTATTTCCTTTAATGGAATCAGCACTTCCTGCTGATTTAATACAAATTTGGGAAAGACACACCTTCAGGTGAGGTACATTACCTGAAACAACAGGTAATAGTGATTTGGAGTCATTAATTGATTTTCTAAAAAGGGAAGTAGAAACTGAATTTAGAGTTAAAATTACCCATGATGTTTTGGGTTCTGATAAAGTAAGTAATAAGAAAAATAAGTTTTTTGACACAAAACCTGTTGTTCCAACTGCATGTGAACTAATTAATGCAAATAGTAGTAATAATAGTAAGTGTAATGAAAATTTTCAAAAGTATAAAAAGTCTGATACTTGTATTTTTTGTGAAAACTCTCATTTGTCTGAAAGTTGTAAGGATGCATCTTTAATGAGTTTAGAATGTAAGAAAGATATCATTAAGAAAAAGAATGTTTGTTTTGTGTGTCTTAAGAAAAACCATACAGCAAATCAGTGCACAGCTAAACATAGGTGTACCTTATGTAAAAATCAGCATTTTGTGATTATGTTCCCTGATTTGCCTTCTAACAAAACAAAAAGTGTCACAAAGTTAGGGAATGACAAAAACAAAACAGGCATTCTTAATAACTATGTTAAGGTATCAGATGTATATCTTCAAACTTTAATTGTAAAAATTCAGAATGGTTCTAAAGGAATGTTTGTACGAGCAATTTATGATAGTGATTTTATGAAATCCTATTTATGTAATGATGTTGCTCAAAGGTTAAAATTGTAAGTGTATTGGTGAATCAAAAATTAAGCAATTCCTTTTTGGTGGAGTTAAGACTTCAGAAAATGTATATAAAAATTATGTTATTGAAGTAAGCAATATATATATTAAATATAAGTGTAAATTAGAGGTACTTGGTCAAAACAAAATTTGTTCTGAAATTAAGCAACTCCCACCTGGTTTATGGTTATGCGAACTTAAGTCCCATGGTATCAAATTAAGTGATTTAGAAAATGGTACATGTAAGGTCGATAAAGAGATAAAATTACTAATTGGTGCGGATTTCGCTGGTAAATTGCTAACTGGAAAAATTGTTCCCTTACATGTGGCATCAGTGCGGTGCATATGCAGTTAGCTATGGGTAAGTTTAGCAGTTAGCTATGTTATGGGTAAATTTACTGGCACTGAGCCAACTATGATAAATACTGCATCCCTCCTAATTTCTTCTGTGTTAGTGAAGGGTCAATGTATAAGTGATCTCTGAAAGTTAGATGTTTTGCGTATTAGTGAACCTTCCGTAAGTAAAACCAAAACTCAGTTACAGGAGGATACGCAAATATATTTTGAAGAGACTCTTACGGTAAATTCAGAGGGAAGGTATGAAGTAGCATTACTTTGGGTGTCAGACAGCTCGCTTTTACCCGAAAACAATGTGATAGCAGAAAAATGTCTTGTAAGTACTAAAAGAAAATTAATGACTACGGGAAATTTTGACGCTTACGGAGACGTTTTCCAGAACTGGTTAACACTCGGAATAATTTAAAAAGTACCGGATAAGAATAAATATAAGGGTGTACATTATTTACCTCACAGAGCGGTTGTTAAAGAAAATAGTAGCACGAGTGTAAGACCAGTGTTTAACGCAAGTTCTCATTCGCCTGGTTACCCATCATTGAATGATTGTTTATCTACTGGACCAAATTTAATTGAAATTATACCTTTGATACTTAATTGGTTTTGCAAGAATTACATTGGTGTCACTTCAGATATAGGAAAAGTGTTCTTGCAAATATCTATAATGGAAAAAGATCAAGACTTTTTGAGATTTATGTGGTTCAGTAGGGATAATCAAGAACAAGTTGAACTGTATCAGCATGGAAGGGTAGTTTTTGGTATTATGTGTAGTCCGTATTTATTGGCCGCTACAATACAATATCATTTGAGTGTAGTTCCTGAAAGCTTAAGTCATACAGCGGAGATTTTGAAAACATCCTTCTACGTAGATAACTGTGTGGCTAGTATGGATTCAGAAATAGAAATGAGAAATTTTGTAAATGAATTACAAATAATTATGGCTTCAGGTCATTTTAATTTAAGATTCTGGAAATCCAATATAAGAAGTGTTGTGCCAGAGGAAGATTCCTCCAGGGAAGGAGATGTGTCTGTTTTGGGCCTTGTATAGCAATACAGTTACAGATACCTTATCTTGCAAAATAAGTCAAGATATAAAATTGGATGAGTAGCTCATCAGGTGTTTGACATTATAAGGCATACGGCTCCTGTAACGTTGATTCCAAAACTAATTTTACAGGAAACTTGGAATTTAAGGCTTAAATGGGACGATGTTCTTCCCGATGAATTAACCAGAAAGTTTGGGTTTTGGCGTAAAAAGTTGTACTTGCTATCCAGTATCCAAATACCTAGATGGATAGGTCTCAGATCTATTAATGAAGCTATGAGTATACATCTCTTTTGTGACAGTAGTAAAAGTGCATATGGTGCATGCGTCTTTTTAAGAGTACAGAGTGGCAAAAAGGTAAAGGTTAGTTTCGTACACGCAAGATTGAGAGTAGTGCCTTTAAAACCTATTACGATTCCTCGATTAGAACTTCTTGCTTGTAATATTGGTTCTAGGTTATTGTCTTCAGTTATTAATAATATTGGCCTACATGAAGTTCGTATTCACTGTTGGACTGACTCCTCGACGGCTTTGTTGGATACGGCGAAATCAACATTGGGAAGCATTCGTTTTTAATCGTGTACAGGAAATTAGATCTTTGACCTCCCCCACTGTATGGCAACATGTCCCTGGTAGTCTCAATCCTGCTGACCTACTTTCTAGAGGTTGTTATGTTATGCAGATCAATTAATAGAACGAAAATGGTGGGAGGGACCTGATTGGTTATGGGAAGATGAGGCAAATTGGCCTAAATCTAATGATGAACCAGATGAGGATTTAGTTAATTCAAAAATATGTAAGACAGTTATTGTTACGTTGGTAAAGAATGATAATTGTACTGAATGTAAATATAAGTATTTCTTATCATTTAAGAAAATTGTAAGAATGTTATCATGGATATTCAGATTTTATAATAATGTACGTAAGAATAATAATAACAACCATTCTAAGGATTTGACTGTATCTGAAATAAAAAGGGGAGAAATAGCTTTAATGTTATTAATAGAGTTGTTTAATGGTCAAACAGATGATAAGCTAAGACGACTGAGACCATTTGTCAATATTCAGGGTCTAATAAGAGCTAAGTATAATGTTGCTTATCGTGACGACTCTAGCAGCTTTAAGTTCCCCATCATATTACCTTCTGAACAGCCAGTAGTCAAATTATTGATATTAAGTACTACATTGTTGATGTCGCATTTAAGAGAAAGATACTGGATCTTAAAATCACGTAAATCTATAAGAAACTGTATAAGAAAATGTGTAACATGCCAGAAATTGAAGGCTAAAAGAGGTTAGACAGTCCCAGGCGTTTTACCAAATGATAGGGTTCGTGATTCAACCATGTTTGAAATTGTAGGATGTGATCTTGCAGGACCCTTGCATTTAAAGGATGGACAAAAATCATTCATTGTGCTCTTCACATGTGCAGTTTATCATGCTATCCATATGGAACTGGTTACCTCATTAACAACTGAATAATTTTTTCAGGCTTTAAGGTGTTTTATCGCACGTTGTGGATGCCCTACCACCATATATTCCGATAATGGGACAAATTTTGTGGGTGCAGAGAGAGTTCTGCAAACCATTGACTGGGACTGCCTCTGCTCTAGGGCTGCTGAAAAGAGAGTACAATGGAAATTTAATCCTCCATCTGCCGCTCGGTGGGGTGGATGGTGGGAGCATTTAATACAAATTGTAAAATAAATATTGAGAAAAATTTTAGGTCATGCTTCTCTTGGTTATGAAGAGTTACTCACCGTCTTGTGTGATTGTGAAAGAATTGTCAACTCAAGACCACTTATGTACGTATCTGACGATATTGAAGATCCCTTGCCTTTAACTCCAGAAAAATTTCTGCATGAAACTTCACAGTCGGGTGTACCTGATATTGACAATGTGAACAAAGAAAAATTGAGTAGAAGAGCGAAGTATCTCCAAAGAATGAGAGAATTGTTAAGAGTGAGATTTCGCTCTGAGTATCTAGGGCAAATAAGACAGCAGTCTACCAGAAATTACAAAAATAAACCTCTCTTTGTAGGAGAAATTGTCTTGCTGGAGGATCAAAATAAAAACTGTGCATATTGGAATTTAGCACGTATTATTTGGGTGATCCCTGGTCGAGATGGCAACATAAGAGTTGCTCTTGTAAAAAGTAATAATTCAGAGTTCTTGAGACCTATACAGAGATTGTTTAGATTGGAGCTGGATAATATAATAGATAATACTCAAAATTATTAAGTTCCTTTCACCACCAGTAGTGGTAGAGTTGTAAAATCATGAATAATGTAAGTCATCTCTTTGAAATATTACGATTTATTTTGTTGTGCTATTATTGTTGTATTATTCCTCCGTATTAATTTTGTTTTCAAGTAATATGATTTAAGTATTAAGTCATTTTCTTTGTTATATAACACTCATCTATATTGATGTAAGTTTTATTTTTGAGTGTGTAGCCATCCACTCAAAAGGTGGGAGAATTGTGGTGACACACTGCTTTCTGTGACAACCCTAAAGAATTCGTCTGTCGCGAGGATCACGTGCCCAGATGCATCATTACATATACGTCTGCTTTTCTGTTTGATAGTCAGTTGCATTTAAGATTTTGTAGAATAAGATATGGCATGAAAAATAAATGTTGGTTTTTAAAAAGTGTCAGCTCAGATTTTTGAACTTATAAATTACTTGTTAAGCAACAATTAATAAAGTTTCGAGTTGGTGACATGTTTAGAGATGGCAAAAACAACGTGATGATGTTGATAATGGATGATGGCACTCATCACACCTGACCTCAGCAGATGAAAATTTTCCACACTTCAGTTTGCCGGTAAGGCTTCCAATCTCTCTCTCTCTCTCTCAGAAACCCAACACTGAACACTTTGATGTTCTGCTTGTGCAGCCGCAGTACCTCATCAGCCTTATTACCATTTATACCTCATCAGCCTTATTACCATTTATACCTCATCAGCCTTATTACCATTTAGAGTTATGGGATACTACTACTGTCTAAAGTTCATTACAGAGGAAAACTCACTTTTTGGAAGACTTTGCATATATATCAAATTTCAGATAATTTTTTTTAAACTGAATATTTCTAATAAATGCCTGCATATACTAAGCAAATTTATGCACTACTTTTAATGAAATTTTAACAAAGCCCCTACTTTAGATTTTTAATTGACATGTATAAAGTATGAAACATACAAAATAAACTGGAATGACTAAAAAGGATAAATAAAAATATTGATCATAATGTTTACTTTAAAATATACTCCAAGATTAGCTTTTATATTGAAACCAATCTGCTTATTAAATCACTTTTATTACCTAATGAGTAGTTCATATATTATCGAAAGCTAGAATTTAATTAGGGTGCAAGATGTAAAACTGAAGAAATCTGAGCAGAAGAAATATTCTATTATAATTTTTGTTATTAGAAAGATTACATAATATTAACAAATAAATATACTGTAGCAGAACTCACAGTTTTCTGGAATTGAATGACCAGGCATTGGAACACTTAATATTAGTCCTTCAGCATCCTATATTAATACAATACTACATAAATAAAAATTCATTTAAAATTATTTTTATAACTTCTTTTTTAATTATCAATAAATATAAAATATTTATTAAAAAGATTCAAATGTTACTTTTTTCCCAACATGTATTATACTAGTTACATAAGCATATTATACTAGTTACACAAGCAAATTTTTATTTCTTGTAACACTAATTTTGATATACTGCTTTTCACATTAAAAATATTTCACTTCAAATTAAGGCATATTTTTTAACTATACAATATAAGTAAGATATACTATTGCAATTAAAGCTGGCATGTTCTGTAATTGTAATGAATAAGTGGAATTAAACAAAATGTATCCGAAAAGGCATTCTGCATGAATAAAAACTGCCATACAAAACTTCCAGCATATGGGATGCTCCATTTTACATAAATATGACAGACATTAAACAGTATATTTGCTTTAATTGTAGTAAAAACAAGTATCTGTAGTAAATTATATTGCTTGTTTGCAATCACAGAATATATCCCAAGGCCATTATCAGTAAATGCTTAAAAAATGACATAAAAATAAATATGGATGTAATCCATACTACACTGTGATTAGGTACAGACAAAAGCATTTCTTGGAACACATAATTTTTGTTATCCCAAATGCAACACATATATATGTTTATGGTTCCATTCAGATAAAAATGTGCTTTGATGTCATTTGCAATGCTTGAAATTTCCACTATAAATGTTTAAAATGTTTTCTGTGACATTTTCAATTATTTAACAGGCTTCTTTTTCTATACTTCCAATGTAAAGTACCCTCTAGGGAACACTTTTCTTTTAGAACTTTTTTCCATTGCAGAATTTCTTTTTGTATTCTTTGGCTAATACCAATAAAAAATTTTGATATCATTCCTCACCAGTAACAACTGTAGAGTAATACAAATAAAGCTTATTTAAATCATGATCACTTTATATTTTATTTAGGTAGAATATGTTCTAAAAATTTATAAACTCTGAAAATTTGATTTCATTGGCAAATTTAAGTTATACTAATAACTAACTAGTTGTGGCCAATAACTAAAATAATTTAGTTATTAATAATTTATAATAATTTAAGTTATTACCAATAACTAAAATATTTAAATGGGCTAGTCAGTGGTTGGCAAACTCATTAATCAAGAGAGGCACAGATCTGTAGTAAAATAAAGATTTCTTTTGTAAGTCAAATTTGTTTTCAAGAACCATGTTTATAGGATTCAGTTTAAACTAGCTTCTAACATTAAATAAAACCAGGTATTATAATAACAATCATCTAATTTATTAATAAACAATAGCTTTACATTAGGATAAAAATATGACAAAACACACATTTAACGTGAACAATGACCATGTTCCAAGGAAAGTTTCAATAGATCTGGTTTGTCAATGTTTTTAATTTCAAGCAGGATTCCAGGTTCTCATCAATAAATCAATTTTACAATTTACTTCTGATAAGGTTCATGCTTGAGAAAGATTATTCATATGAATATAAACAGCCAAAGCATAAAAAAACTGCAAATACTAGTTTTTTTTTTTTTTTTTTTTTTTTTTTTTTAATTGAACATTTAAGTCAGGATATAATTCCAGTTGTTGAAAATTATTATGCCAAATTATTATTATCCAGTCTTCAAAGCAGGCTACTTTTGCTGTAAACTAAGATCACATTTATTTTACTCCAGTTTTTCAATATCAGTATTAAGGGATTCAGGTTTGAAGCTTCATAAATCTTTGTTTTCTGACTCCAGGAACTGCACTTCAAAGCATCAGTGTCTATATTAATGGAAGCAAAATTCAGATCTGTTATGTCAGCATTGTGGTAATTTTTTAACAAAGGCTAACATTGCTATCTATTTCTGAATTCCAGAAACCTCCATAAAAAAAAGCTTCCATTATATTTAAAATTGTTGTTTTGAAATAGTAAATGTTCAGTTACTGAATTATTTTCTCAGTGATGTTTTAGCAAGCTTGGAAAATGAATTAATGTTTCTCTTTAAAAATATTGAGCAAAAAGAGGTAATTTCTTTTTGAATGAAGTGACTTCCAGCATTGAAAAAATTGCATTTTCTTTCCCCCTGAAGTTTATGAGTAAGATAAATGTCAGTGTGCCATGAAAAAATTTTGGATCAATTAATCATCCACTAGTTCAGGATAGTCAACACACTTCTCAAGAATAAATGCTTTAATTTCTAATAATAAGGAAACAAAACATTTTAAAACATTTCCTTCTGAAAGCCGACATACCTGATTATGCAGCAGAAAATCTGTTTATTTATCTCCCATTTCAACTAAAAACTCCTTAAATCACTGATGATAAAGAGCTTTATCTACAATTATGTTGACAATCCTGATGACCAATCCCATAATATTATGAATTTCTTCCGGAAATGTCTCCTTCTTCTTCTTGATGAATGATGCAATGGTAAACAAGCATCTCGGAATTAATATTTTCCTTCGAAATAGGAACGAAACCTTTTTTTCACTCCAGTCATACTTTCTTTCCTATCTTTTGAAACTGAAACAACTTTATTCAGGAGAATATGATGTTTCTCCATACATTCAATGACAGCATTTGCAATATCCTCACCCCATGTTTGACTTTTCAGCAGGAACAATCCTAAAAGTTCTTTAGAAACTGCAGATGAAATAAACTGAATAAAAAGTGGAACTTGCACTTTGACATTTATGTTACAAGAATCATCAACAGCTATTAATAAAGCTTAAACCAATTTAAGATCTTCAATTTGCTTATTGGTTTTATTATAAAACATTTTGACTGATTTGTCATTTACCGTTTCAACAAACAATGGTAACTTTAATTTGTTTAAGAATTTCTACCTCATTCTTAAAATTCCAGAATAGCTCTTTGAATGCATTTTTAAAATTACTTTTAATGTATTCATTGCTGGTGCTTGGTTTGCCTCCCTTAGCAATCTCTAGACTAATAACACAGCTCGCTATATTAACATTGTAGGAAGATTACATGCAATAATTAAATACAGAATTTGATTTTTCTTGATTCTTTTGCAGTTTCTCATACCACTGGTGGGATATTTACTGCCAAATGACACATGTTCAAATCACAAAAATCAAGTAAAGTGTCGCTTCGAATTTGATTTCTAACTATATGCTAATTTTTCTTGGCACATAGACATGTTAGAAGGCCATTTGAGTTTCCATTAAATGCGAATGATTCAGTTCATTCAATTTTACATGCATGGCTTCGTTTTCCATTTTTCTTTGCTTCGTCTTCGTAGCCATATGAAAAAGCTGACATCTAAAAATATGTTTCATTTTCTAACAATGAAAGCAGGAACACAGAGTTATAGCAACTTATTAAAGTGATGTCAAAACCATGTGTGAGATTTGCAGTTGGTTAAAAAATACAATTAGCTTAATGTGCCAAGTAAGACTTTTTGTCACGCCAATCACTGACCATTGTACACATTGACAGACAAGTTGTGACTGGCTTGCTCTCACTCACTTCATGCATTAATCATGTGGGCTACATCTGTGCCTGTAGATGTTACATCAACCCGACCAGTACCAACTGCAAAACTGATTCATCAATTTGTGACACAACCATGTCCATATGGCTAAAGAGCTGCAGTTTGCCAACAGATGGGTTAACTAAATGAGCTCTTTAGAACTAAATAACTATACAGAATAAAAGTTAGACATTTTAAATCAATAAAATCAATTTTCTCTTTATTTCCAAAGCTTTATTAAGCTTTATTAAGCTTTATTAAAAGCTTTGCATAAAAGAATCCTAAATGAAATATGCAAAACCATGAAGACTTTATTTTACAAATAAAAACTTAACTTACAACACCTGGGAAAATATTTTTTAATGATTCGGCAGCAGTTGTAGCTTTATATTTTCCACCTTGTAAGCAATCTTCAAATGTGTAAAGAGTCTGCCTCACAGGATTTGAATAAGAAACACGAGAATTATCAACAAATGTAATTTTCCGCACACCCCAGCCCTAAAAATGTAGGAAACAATCCGCATGAGAATTTTGATGTAATAAAGAAGCAAATTTGAATAACAAAGAGTAATAAAGTTTCAAAGCGATTTCATTATTTTGGTCAAACATCAAACTGTTTAATTTTCAATCTTATAAAAATCAATACATTTACAGCAAGAGGACTTTTACATTCTTGCTAGATATTTATTTGATAGAGTACCAACATGAAGATGTTACATAAAGAATGATTAAAAATAACATTTTAACATAAAAGGATAATTACAACCAAGAAATAAAAAATTTTCTTCAAAGGTAACTGATACTATGAAGCACAAAATACAGAAACAATTACGTATGAACAAATATAAAGAGATTACTCATGAGTACATGTTACATGTACTTTACATGTACAAGTACATGTACTTTGAAATTTTTATGATTTAGATTCAAATACTTATCTTTTTATAAAATCTCTCCCTGCTTATTTGAGAAAAATTATCAGTTGTTTTTAAAAAGTTAGCACAAGAGCTAAAATTTGTTTTATTATTAAAATGATGATTTTAATTAATATATTGTTTGTGAAATATATATATGAAAAGGGTAATAACTAATCCATAATGACAAAATACTTTGGAGAGTAATATATAAAAAAAAAATACAGTACAAAGTCCATAATCCGGATTCGTTGAGACTTCGGCGATTCCAGATTATAGATCATCAATTTAAATCTGGTAAGATGACATGCAGAAATTACACAATTAAAAATATGAAACCGTAATTTATAAAATAAACAGCAATTATGATCTAAAGAGTATCAAAATTTACAAAAAAAAAAAAAGCTTAATATTTATTTGTTTACTTAATTAAACATTTCTTTCAATGTAAGTTGTTTAAGTTGCTTCGTTTTTTGTGCTAATACTTTTTCTTTAATTCTATAAACAGACATAATTTCTTGTTCAGTTATAAAGTTTCACTGTTTAAGTCCTGTAATTGCTGTGTTAAGAATACCGACTAACTTGTCAATTGAAATTTTTTTTGTTTTCAATAACCTCTCTGTCACTTTCTTCACTATCAGAAGCGGTATTTTCTGGATCTAGAACCATACTACAGATTTCGCCATCTGTTAATTTATTGATGACTGGGGCATTGCCGTCACAATGAAAAACTTTTGTTACATCATCTTCATTTATTACCGCTTCTCCTTATTTCTTTACAAAATCCAATAACTGGAAAATTTCACCTTTAGTTGCTTTAGTTTTACCTTTAAGTGTCCAAAAACCATCACATTTGTGGCTATCATCTTCATCGTCCTCACCATGAAATATGGTAGCTGGCCATAAATTATGCCAAGCATTTTTTAACGTATGTGGAGACACATCCTCTCACGATCTTGCGATGCTCCCCACAGCAGATTTTATACTAAAAAATTTCAAAACGTCTTGAGCAGTCTTGCCATTGTTCAAGAAATTTAACACAGATTTTAAAAATCCTACTTTATATTTGCATTTCAGCGCTTGCACTATTCCCATATCCATAGGCTGAATGATAGACATATAATTTGGAGGGAAGAATTATATGGATACATTATTCTTCCCTTCTTTCACTAAAACTTTAAGTATGCGCCAAACAGTTGTCAACAATCAGGACTATTTCTGAGTCATCAGATAAACCAACCAAATTCAAATGTCGCCGAGCCTTGGGTATAAAATGATTTCAAAAAAATAATAAGCCAGATCCAATTAGAAGATTGAGGAACAGCACAATCTGCAACATTAACTGAAATGCCTTAGAACCAGTAAAGATAACTTTAGCCTCACTTATACCATCTGTTATACATTAAACATGCATGCGTACAGCATACAAAAAAATGTTTGTGGCTTTGAGGTCCGGATTATAGATCATTCCAGATAATGAACGTCCGGATTACGGACTTTGTACTGTATATAATTTATTGATTATTAATTTAACAAACATTCTCTATCCGTAAAAAGCAAATTATATATTATGCATTTATTATATGTTCATAGATTTTGATACTTGCACTTGATTTATATATGCTCTCAAAATTTAAATGATACAGTACAAAATCCGTAATCCGGGCTTGCCGGAACTTGGGCAATTCTGGATTAGGGTTTTTTCCAAATTATAGATCATCAATTTAAATCTGGTAAGATGGCATGCAGAAATTATACAATTAAAAATATGAAACCGTAATTTATGAAATAGAGAGCAATTATGATCTAAAGGGATCAAAATTTACAAAAAAAAAAAGCTTAATATTTATTTGTTTACTTTAGTAAACATTTCTGTTAATGTAAGTTGTTTAAGTTGCTTCGTTTTTTGTGCTAATACTTTCTCTTTAATTCTATAAACAGACATAATTTCTTGTTCAGTTACAAAGTTCCACTGTTTGAATCCTGTAATTGCTGTGTCGAGAATACCAACTAACTTGTCAATCGAAATTTTTTCGTTTTCAATAACATTTTCTGTTACTTTCTTCACTATCGGAAGTGCACATGGGTAAATGCTTTACTGGCTTTATGCACATATGTAGCGGACGCCCGCATCAAACGCGCATGCGTAAATGCATTACATGCATGTGTAAGTTTGTGGCTTTGAGGTCCGGATTATAGATCACTCTGGATAATGGACATCCGGATAGACTTTGTACTGTATTTTAGATTAGTTCGCAGCAATAATTAATCATTTATTTGTAATTCAATTTCATTTAAAATTTAATTAACTTTAAATTTGCTTTTTATAAATAGAGAATGTTTGTTAAATTGAAAAAAAATAATTTATTGATTAGTTATTTATAGATTAAGTTTTTATTAAATAAAAGCACAGGAAATTTTTTTACTCCTGTGTTTTAAAAAAGAAACATCTACAGAGAATGATATTGTATAAATGATAAATCAAATAAAATTTAATCAACATGACAAATATACATTTACTGAACACCCTAAAATTCATAAATGGCATTTTAGCAACAATTTGCTCACAGTTATCAGCTAAAATGAAAAATTATAATACTGACAAATAATGGATAACTACGTACCTTCATTAAATTTTTCACCCGCTCTTTATAAGAAGGCAATACAGAAATGCATACAAATTCATATAAATCGATGTCAATGTTAATTCTTCCACTTTTTATGAATATCACCACAAAGTGCCCTATTCTTACATTTCATTACACTGTTTTTTATTTAATTACCTAACTTAAAACTCCATTTAACTGAACTGCACTTACTGAAGTAATGGAGAAAAATGAACAATAAGACCAAAATTTAATCACCTGCAAATTTTGTAATCAGTTTATGTCATTGCCTCATTATTTATAAGCAAATTTATATTTTATAATGAAGGCTCAGGTATGGAAAACAAGTACCTAGGCTAAAAGCCACATCCTGTGTTTAACGCATGGAGAAATGACATGACTTTTCTACCATAACATTAGGAAATGTTCGCTAAGAATTCTAGAAAATTTCTTGAGGTTGGAATGTGATGAGCCTTGCGTATAACACCTTCGGGTACTCTGCCTAACAGACAGTAATACTGCATTGGTTGAGGGAAGTAGAATGAAGAATTAAGTCCAGAATATAACTGCATGAGTTTCCTGTATTCCTATTGGTCCGTCATAGAAATTTTATAATGATCTCGTGATACTGTAAGCAAAAATAGTGGTATGAGAAATTGCCATCCACGGTAACTTTCAGGTATCTTTGTTTATTGCAACAACATGTCAACAAAAATCTGTTTTGCACATTTCTGATTTGTGGAATATTCTTCCATTGGTCAAACTGGATAATGATTTGATACAGAATTTAAAAATTAACATTAAATTTCAGATGCTGCATTTGCAAAAATGAGAATAAACATGTTTGATAAATGATATGAAACTAAAAGCTTGTACAACAAAAATGAATGTCCAATAACAAATTAGAGTCAGTTGATCAATAATAATTTACTGACTATTATAAAACTGATAAATTAAGATAATATCTAAAATGTAAAATCATATTACCAAAAGACATCTAGCAACATTACATCCCAATGTTCCAGCACCAAATAATAGGCAACGAGCAGCTTTTATGTCTTCAAGCTGCAGTTCAGGAAGCAATCGCCATCGCATAAGTTTTAAGTTGAGATCAACAGCAGCATCAGCTAATCTAAGAAGTATAAAAACATACATATAAGAAATGCAATACACATTGTATTACAATACAGTAAGCATACACAAAGAGTGAAGTTGTGCACAGTTGTACAGCAGCGTTTTCACACTTCAAAAGATCACATACTTGATTTTTAGTTGATTGAAAAATCAATAATCCAGAATCACCGAAGTCCCGACGAGTCCGGATTAAAGACTTTTGACTGTATAATTGTTACTTGGCCATACTTATGAAATTACTTGTGGTTGTTTCCTTATTATTCCATAGCAGATTGTAACTTATTTATTGACGTTTCTTAAAACAATGACAAATACCAAACTCATTATCAAGTAGAAAAATAGAAAGAAGAGATAAAATTATACTAACTTAGTTGGATCCATATTAGAGCTCATATCAACCATTTTAGGAGCAAGTTTATTTTGGTTTTTTTCCCAACCCACTATATCTGGACATTCTGAAAATACAATTCAGAAACAATTCCAACTTTATGTTTATTGTAATCTTCTGTATGAATTATGAGTAAATTTCAGAAAATTTATTTCAAAAGTATGAAAGGAAGCATGCATAAGATATATGTATACGCACCAACTGGAATATCTGGCAAAACCAACTGAATTGTAAGAACAATACTATGTTCACAGTGGCGTTTCCCTTCTTTCACAAACTCTCTCAAGCAAATTACATCCCAAGTGTTTTGATATTTCCCCCTAAAAATTCAAATTATCCATCAAAGAAGTCATAGTTTATAATAAGTCATTTGTTCAATTTTCATAAAAGTATACATATAAAATAGACATCATGAAATTTTTTTAAAATTCCATAAAATAATTAAATGAACAAAACAACTATGAAGCCAATGAAATTTCACTAAAATTTAATAAGGACTGATTAAAAGTGAATCCTAAAACATCATAGTATTAGAAATCCATTTTGACAAAAAAAAATTTTTTGTGTCAACATATATCAGCGTTAAAAAAGTAGATTCTGTAATTTGATTTCAGTTTACCAAACAAAAGGAAAATCTGCCTGTTACTTCATGCTAAGAGCACAGTTTCTCAATTTCTACAGTAAAATAAATGATAAAAACTTCAAAAAATAATTCTTGAAAAGCATAGATATGTGTGTGAGCGTGTGTAATGTGAAAAAGAAGCACATGCAAAATTTATCTTACACTTAACTGATTTAATAGAATAATTTATAAAAAAAATTTTACTGAACCTAACATCAATCTGAGATTAATTTTTGCCTAATTTTCACTCTATAAATGTTTGATTTATGCTCTTTATAATTAATATTATTAAAATAATCCATAATTTTAAATTTTGCTTTGATTCAATCAAACCCCAAAGTGATTTTGTATTTAAATCTTTTTTTATTGTATTTTTGTTCTCCGATATTGCTGGAATGTTTATATTATTATTATATTTATTGTTTTTAAGATGATCATTTTGGGATTTATTTTGCATTTAATCTAATTTTTGCCAAATTTAAGTGTTTTTTTGTAATACAAAATTGTAAAACTTTCATTTCTGCATGCTATATCATTTGAACTGTAAAAATAGCTCAACTAGAATACGAGAGATAGGTAATTTCATTCCTAACAAGGCCAACTTTGCAACTCTTTGAACGATTCAAGGAAACAGATTTAGCCACGACCAGTTCTTATAGAAGTTTCTAGAGTCCATGCTGTAATATATAAATATGGGTCTGAGGGCTAGGGAGTTTAGTTGCGAGATTTAGCAGTTAGCTGAAATGTAAAGTATTTATCCTGAAAATGATTTGTGAAACTTAACAATATTTTTCATGCACTAAAGAGGAATTACTTCATATCCATGTTCTTGCTCTATTTCCAGCTGTGTATTATTTAATGTGTTATAAAAATTTTTAATAAACTTTTCATTCTTGCTCTTTATCTGGACTTATTACTTAAAGAAACAAAAAAACTCATAAATTACAACAACTGGTATCAGTAGCGGGATTTCTATGCTGATAATTAGGAAGATGGAAGAGCAACTGAAAGCCACAGTGGACAAGACTGCTGCCATCCAAGAATAAGCAGCAGACCTCAACAGAACTGAATGCTGCAGAAATGAAGAACTTCATGGAAGCAAAAGCCATACAGATGAAGAAGCAATAGTATAGTTCAACCATCTCAAATGCAACCTTAGCATTAATGCATTAAGCATTAGTTGGCATTAACACATTGGTTTAGAGAAACATTTTTCAAGAATTACTGTTGACTGATCTTAGGAACTGACAAGTGAAAGCAAACAAAAGAGACCCTCAAAAATTCATAACTGACATAAAAAAATTCATGTAAGTTCACTTCCAGATTGTAGCCAAGAAATTAAAGACACACTAAGTCTCCAGTATTTTATGGATGCTATCAGGGATCTTGAGATACAAGTACTCCAGATACATGATAATAAATATCTGAAGAGTGTTCTAGTGTATGCCATGAAAGTACAGACTGAGCAGAAAACCAGCAAAAAGGACTGTAGGCCTGTAAGACCCATATCTGAATTATACATCTGCATCTTCATCAGAAGAAGTATTAAAGACACAATGCTGAACTGATGAAAAGAGTGGAGGTGATACAAGCATCCAAGATGAAATACAGCAGTGATAAAAGTAACATAAAATGGTGGGACTGTAACAGAACTAGTAAAGTAAAATCCTGGAGTTGTAATGGATTTATAAAAACAGTGCCAATTACCTCCAGCTCAAAGCACCAAAAATATATCAAAAGAGTCAAAAGAGCAGCTAAGAAACTACTAAGCGGCTATCTCAAATGGTAGAGGTTGCCAAATGCAAAAAGTGCCCATAAAACATTCTTCAAATATCTCACTTCCGGATGGAAATCAAGGGCTGCTTATGGAATAAGAAATCACACCAAAGCAAAAGTGACCATTTTGTGATGTGATATAACCAGGCATTTGAATTGACACCTTCCTATTTACAGCTCCATCGTAAGTTCTACAAACTGTAAATGCACAGAAAATGTCAATGTATGGAAAAATGGCTCTGCATATCAAGTTTGCATCCCATGCACACAATAACACATTCTACATGGATGATATAATAAACCTATGCATCCTCAGAGGCTTTAAAGAAACATGGATTTTGCTTAGACATAAAAAATAATGAATTGTGCACCTTCAATGAAGAAATACAGTACAGTTTGGAAAGTATGAAAATGAAATAAGTTGCTACAGTATAATTGCTCATAATATTATTATCTTTCCAAGAATGAAATGCATCATCAACCATGCAGTGAAAACTCATGAGAAGTTGAGTGGGGGAATTGCTGATTTCACTAAGAAAACTACATATTCAAAAAGACTTTTAAGCGTGACTACCCTTGTAGACCGGTTGGAATAGCCAACATAAGTGAGAGGCTATATACTTTCATGAAAGGAGATGAAACTGATTTGTGTTCTCTTATGATAAGCCTCATGCAGAGTTTCACCAATCAGAAGCAGAGTCCTCTAATTTAAAGATTTAATTGAGAGTACAAATTAAATGATGCACAAATTCAAGCTACAAGTCTTTTAAATAAAATAATCTGAAAATGTCTTGCCAACTTCGTCTTGTGATGTTGGTCGCATGAAAGTTAAGACAGCATCGGATAGACACTGGAAAACATTAAACTATCAAGCAATATCCTCGGTATCTTCCATTCTCAAAACAAGAAGTCGGAAAACTTCTGAAGAAGATGCAGATGTCCTATCAATGAATATTCCCTATCAAGCCTGAAGATACCCTATGAAGCCTTCATATAATCCTTTGGCACCACCCATCATTTTAGTTTGGAAGAAATACAGATCTACACAATTCAGTGTAGATTACAGAGGTCTAAATGCCATTCCAAAGAAAGACATTTACGTATTGCCTAGAACACACCCTAGCAGGAAACAAATGACTTTCCACTTTGAATTTGAAGAGCAGCTACTAGCAAGTGGAAACAGACCCTAAAAATTATGAAAGGTCTGCATTTACTACCAGTCAAGGACTGTGACAGTTCAAAGTAATGCCTTCTAGACAACGCAACACTCTAACAATATTCAAATGTCTCATGCAGACAGTTCTGAAAGGACTCATGAGACAGTATATTCACAAAAACATTCATTAAACAAAGCAGCACGTTTGCAAAATAGTTATGTGACAACCCAATGATGTCGCGAAAAAGTACACATGTGATAACGTAGGTACGGTGGCACATATGTCTGTTTTGGGTAGTGTGCAATGCTGACGCTGCACAAATTCCAAGTTTGTCCAATTAACGGATAGTTTCAATAATTCTGCAAATGCCTAAAATGCGTCTTTACAAAGTCATATATATTATATCAACCCAATATACAGTAATATGTTAAAAACATACGTATTATAATACATATATACAGAAATTTAATTACACAGAAATATGTTTAATTTAAACACAAAAATATTTTATTTGGAAATAAGATTTTTAAAAATATTATCTATACCAGGAATATGCAACTAATGACAATACATTTCGCAGTGGCCAACCTGGGTATTTATCATAAGTACATGGATCTGCAAAACCAATAAGTATCTAAAAAATGAAAAAAAAATCACATAAAATATAGTTTTAACTAAGAAATTCTCCAAAAGTATAATACAGTCAAAAGTCTTTAATCCAGACGTCCATAATCTGGAATGATCTATAATCCAGAACTCAAAGCTACAAACTTTTAATAGCTTACAAACTCAAAGCTTACAAACTTTAAACGTATAATGCGTTTACGCATGCATGTTTAATGTATAATGGACGGTATAAGCTAAGCTAAAATCATCTAATTATCTAATTCAGTTAATATTGCAGATTGCATTGTTTTTTAATCTTCTAATTGGATCCGGCTTATTATTTTTTGCAGACTGTTAGAGCAATTTTATAAAAGGAAGCTTGAACTTTCGATCATGTCAAAAAGAATTTCCAATTCTGGAGCTCCCAAAGGATCTACAAAGCGAAAGCATGTTTCGATGGCCATCAAACAAAAAGTAGAATTGCTGCAAAAAATGGATAAGGCATATCCTTTGTTTCTCTAACCATTCTGAAATCTTTTTATCAATTTCACGCTGCTCTGTGGGGGAGGGGGAAACATCACGGCACGCAATGAACTGGAAGTTGATCTGTCAGCACTATCCTTATCTTCAGGGGATGTTTTTATTTTATTTGGCTTATAATTCCTTACTAAATGTAGTATTTCATCTCAATGTACTCCATCTTTGATATGATTTAAATCAAATTCCTCGTCATTACAAATATCACGAATACACATCAAATAGTTTTCTGGCTGCAATTTTCTAATTTCGACTCTGTGTAATGTATGCTTTACGATTGCGTGTGTTGAAAGAATGTTTAATAAAGTAAACAAATAAATATTAAGCTTTTTTTTTTGTAAATTTTGATACCCTTTAGATCATAATTGATCATAATTTAGATCATAATTGCTCTTTATTTCATAAATTACGGTTTCATATTTTTAATTTTATTATTTCTGCATGCCATCTTACCAGATTTAAACTGATGATCTATAATTTGGAACCGCCGAAGTCCCGATGAGTCCGGATTAAAGACTTTTGACTGTATCTAACTTTTAGTTAAAATTAAATTGCATGCAAAAGATCACATTTTTTAACATAAATATTAGTAGGTCTTTCAGAGTTAGAGTCTTTCAGAGTAAAATAAAAGATAGATTAGAATCTAAAAATTACCTTCCCCTGTAACATTTTCAACTTATTATAGTCACTGAATTTATGGGCATGGCATTTCCCCTCTTCATCTATGAAGACCAGAAAGCCCATTTTACTTGAAACTGAGAGATCATCATATGAATTCAGAAACTGGTTTAACTAAAAGTGGAAGAAAGTATAAAATCAAAATATGCTAGCAATTTGATATAATTTAACTGCAAAATTAAAAAACTGAAAAAAACCTTCAAAATTTATTATATGTTATATATACTGTAAAATTAGAAGTTATTTATTGATTGAAGTTATTTGTCTATTGAAGTTGCACTATTTGTTGATTTAAAATATGAAAAACAGGTAAGTAATATTTTTCAGTTATTACAAAATGCTAAGGAAGCTGCTGTTAGAAAGAAGATAAGCTGATTGAATTGATTCTGCCACTATGGATATTGTATTGTATGTTGTGAAAAAAATTTAATGAACCTATTAAGACTGTTGAAGAATATATATTAAAAAATATTTTAAAAGAAGACCTTTCAACTCATCATACTTTTAGCAAGCTGCTCATTTACTTATTAAATTAGCAATGATGTTTTTGTCAATATAATCATATGTAATCCCCTCCCTAAATTTTAACTGCTCGGGTATCATTTTGTTAAATCTGTCTTAAATCGAAAATACATAGTTTTATTCTGTCAGATTTCTTGGAATTTACAAAAGATTTCTACCCCACACAAAATTTTAAAAAAAAAGCTAAATTAACTTTTTTTCATAATAACTGTTTTAACTAAATTAAAAATACAATAAAGTAATTATTAATTTTCATAAACTTTAAATGACTAATTTATTACATTATTAATTTAACTAAAATGTCTACATATTTAAAAATAGATATCTTATTTTACAGGCTAATAAATAATTACAGCCTAATAAATAGTTTATAAAATAAAAGAAACAAACTTGATCAGCTGTAAGATATTCATGAAGTTTCTTTGTTTCATCACTCCTAATGACTTTTGGAAACGTTAATGCTGGAAAAGCAATCCAATAATAATAGCGATACTTTTTTAAATCCTATATAAAAACAATGGAAGACATAAGCATAAAGGCAATGTATATTCAATAAAGCAATTTTTATAAACAAAAAATTAAATTACTCACAGCAAAAGTTAAGCAAAGTAATAATTGCAATACAGATGGATCTTCTAAAGCAGTTCCATTTTTAATAGCATCCCACACCTGGTAAAATATTCATAAAATTCTTTTAATAAATATGTTACTTTAAATATTCATACAATGGTGATATTTAATAGAAAATACACAAGTCAGCTTTAAAACAGTGACAGTGACAGTCCACAGTTATTAATCAAACAATAAAAAATAAGCATTTAAATAATCTCACTGAATACAATCTAGCAATTAAATTTTTTTTAAACCATATTTATTAGAAATAGAAGACAATTCATATTACAAGAAACTTCTAATAAAATCATATCAATAATAAAGTAACATGTCAGTGAGGTCAAAGCAATGTATAATGATTTTATAATATTCATTCATGAAGAGCCTATGACAAGAGTTAATGTTAGAACAAAATGAGCATGGAAAATAGTAACATCAGACAATTTTAATATATTAGATCATAATTTGAATTGCCTCCACTTTACAAAGTTCAAAATCCCCACCAGTGGCCAAGCGGTAAAATAAATCACTGAACACTGGTAGTTCTAACCTGGATTCAATTCCAAACAAACAGGCTGGATAACCCTAGTGCTATTTGCCATAATGAACTAAACTAAACCAATCAAAATTTGTTACTAAATACCTATATACAATCTTGTGGAAAATTAAGAGAATTTGTATATTATGTAGAATTTTTGAAACATTAACAGACATATTTTAATGAAATTTGTACAAATACATATTTATAACAGAGAAATGTACCATTCAAAAGTCAATTTATGTACTCATGATTCTGCAGTAATGCCCAAAATCCACAATGTGATATCAGACTGAAAATGGGGTTATATGTAATTAATGTTATAAATAAACTAATATGAGGTATGGTCCCCTCTCACAGCCAGACAGGTCGCGGAGCGTGACGACATACTGAACAGAAGGCAACTGAGGAGTCCATGTGGCAGTCAATCCCACTCCTGTAGCAAGGCAGTTTTCAGGTCTGGGATGGTTCTCAGAGAAAAATGGCGACATTAAATAGTCCTCTCAAGAGCATCCCAGACATGCTGTATAGGGTTAAGAACAAGAGATCTGGCTAGCCATCCATGCAGCTAATATTCTCACTTTCCAAGTAATCAACAACCAGCTGAAGCCCAATATAGATGATCATTGTTGTCCATTAACTATTGTTGGTTATGATTACTGTTGTCTATTGTTGCATTCCCATCTAGAATTATCTCCATTGAAGCTTTCACAGTTCTGTTTGCAGTTTTTTTTTTTTTTTTTTTTTTTTTTTTTTTCCAAAACACTCATTTGTTACATAACAAATGCAGTTGTCAATCTATTGTTCATATGGACCTTGGTCAACCTTCTAGAATGGTTTTTCCATTTCATAAAAAAAACTACATGAAATAACAAATTCTTAAGTTTTATGGGCATTTTTTCTGTGTGCTCTCTTCTTTATTATTTAGCAACCTGTTAGTTTTATAAGCATTTTTTTCTGTATGTTATCTTCTGTACATCATGCAATTATTTTGAGGTAAATTCAAATATTAAGTTACTCTCAATTCAAATACTGAGTTGTTTATTTACATATTATTCTATCAACTATGAAACTGTCAGCAAGCAGTGGGATTTAGTACCAAATATGGTACATAACAACACATTCATAACCTCTGCATTTTCATCTGATGCAACACCAATTTTCAATAAACCACATTTTGTTTTTATTGAACAAAGATATAAATTAACTATTATTGCTGTACTTTTTATTTGTGTTTCGTGGTTGGGGGAACCCCCTTCCCTAAAATTTGGTATCTGCCATCTACAGAACAGAAAGCAGTCAATTATTTTCATAGTTATGGGTTCTACTATGAAAACGATGTATATTAACCGATAAAATATGGTCACTTAAGCATAACCAATAAAACAGCAATGCACTGTAACAATTACTTGCGGAAACATTGTACTCACAGTATTCTAAACAGAGCTTCTGATAAAATTTGAAGGCCTAACAAAATAAAAATGAAGGGGTTAAAAAGCAATGTTTATTAAATAAATAGGCATTGGTTGCTTCAGAATTCTGCAAAAATGTTTGGTGCCAACTTTCATGCTTCAATGGTAACCCAGTCAACAGGAATCGTACAGTCAACATAAGTACTTGTTGTTTATTTTCACATTTGGAGCTTACTTTTGATGCTTTGTTCCTTTGTATCAAAAACATGTGAGCTGATGTAACCAGTAAGTACCATCAGTTTTATGAATTAACCCACATAAAGAAACAATTTTAAAACATTCCACTTTGAAGCACTGGTCACTTGCAATTTTCAGTTTCAAATGCAATTAAACATATGGAATTTGGAGGATACATGTGCATGCATATATATGTATATAATACAATAAATTTTGAAATTCACTAATTTTAAAGTTTTTCTTTTTTGCTATATATATAACAGATGAAAACCATCATTTAAATCTGAAAATTGTAATTATTTTAGAGTACAGAGATGAAACAAAAGTGATATAAAATAGCAAATGAAACAAATACGAAAATTTTCATTTGTCTAAAGTGCTGTGTCATAATCGAAATTCTCACATTCTCACTTTATAATATTACTAGATGTACAGTTTTCAAACTTAGCAATAAGTATAATAAAGAAATGGATTTTAGTTGCTGTAATAAAAATTATTCAATAAAGTCACCATAACTGAAGGGAAATGTAACTTTAATCCCAGATATTCTTAGTTCTAATTAATAAATATTTTAGTAGCATCCAATATTTTCTGCAACACTGCAGCATTTCATGCTGGTGGGGGGGGGAAGGAGTACACATTATTGGAGGCCTCAAGGCAACAAAAATAAGCATAATATTTGCAGGACTCTTTCAAAGGTTTAAACATAGAACCTGCTTCTTCAGCTGCAGAAGTGCAAATAATGAAAGAGAAGCCTGTGCTCAGGTGATAACAAAGAGAGGGAGGAAATCAAGCTATTGGAACCATCTATAGATGAAAAATAAAGAGAACTATGAAATAAACTTCTTAATAGCTGCGAGTAAAGATTGATTGGAATTAGTATCAATAGCTAAAACTGAAATATTTTACTGAATGTGAAATGCCTCCAGAAAAACTTATTCCTCAACGAAAGATATTTTTTTTGAATAATTTTAGCTGCTGCAAAACAAAAATGTGGTTTTCTCACCTGTGATTCAACAGAGGATTTATTAGCCTAAAGGGGTGCTAGCCCGGAAGAGCTATAAGTCTCAAAACCTCATTTTCCATTGAATTGCTATAAACGGCTATATCACTTTTTAAATCTTTAATAAGTTTAATTCAAATCCATAATAAGTTTAATTTGTTCGTCATCCAAGAAAATTTAGTGTTTTGGATCTACGTATATTGAACCCAGCAAGATCCCATTGTCTAGCAAATTAGCTTCTCTTTTCTTCATTGAAGAAATGATTCCTTCTGCAAAATAACCCTCCATTTCAGAAATAACAAACATCCCATTCTTGCCTCCTGTCAATTCTTCACATTGCAGCTTTTTTGTGGCTATATATGGCGTACAATGAAGAGTTTCCAATTCTACCTATATACGGTGTAGAATGAAGAGTTTCCAATTCTGCAAGATCATTCCACAGTCTTTCTGTTAGTGGAACATTAGGGTTATCTACATATTCTAAAAAAGTTCTTAATTCTAAAAACCTCTTTATCATCAAATATACACTTCCTTATCACATCGCTTGATCAATAATTGCTCCTTTTCCTGCTCGCTTCCTAAGAATGGCATCAATTTTGGGAGTTCTTGCTGATATTGCTGTTTACCTAAATTTACCAGCGAGATTTGTAACTAAATGAATCAGTTTAATCACTAATGGCAAATATCACATCTATCCTCCTAACTTATATTTATTTATTAATATATCAATAAAAAGGAAAATAACTATTTATTAATGTATATAGTCCATAAATAAAAATAACTCAGCTTTTAAGTTTTTTCAATTCATTTTAATTTCATTTCAAATTCAAACTGTCCAACAAAAACTGGAGTTAGAGTCAACCTGTTTTTAGTGACTCCAGCTCCGACTCCTTTTACCCCAAAATCTGCCCAATTCCGATTCCGACTCCATGACTCCAACTCCACAGCCCTGCTTTGAAGAAATAAAAAAGGCCAGGAACAGGAAGGTGATTTAGAAAATTCATGTCAATTGATAATTTTGGGTGAATGTGAAAAAATTTTATTAATAATATTAGACTTTTGATAACTTAAATTCTTAACAGATTTTCATGTTCATGGTCCCACTGAGATGAAAACTGGCTTTGTCAATCCACAAGATATGCCAAGGGCAAGAGTAATCTACTTCTATTCTTGATAAAATTTGCAAAATATAAATAATCAGCATTATGCTACTTAATTGCAATTGTTAGTGGACTGATTCTTTTACTCAGATACTAATATACCTTTTGGATATCTTTACTAACCATAATAAGTGGCAAAGCCAAATCATATGAAAAGAATACTAATTTTTATTTGTATTTGCCTTGGAGTTTTCTTCCACTGCAATGCAACACATTCCATAATTTGTACATTTTTTAATACGTCAATCATTAAACTAAGACCTTATCCTGCTTTAATTCTAAAAGGGTTATCTGAATTATGAGATACACTTTTGTGAAGGATTTTCGAAATAAAGTACTATTAAGAATAACTGGTCCAGTCATCAACTTTACAACATTCTTAATGCATTTGCAGCACTATTATTTCACTATTTCACAAATAACGCAAGGTCTTTTAAAAACACAATAACACTTTAATGCCCTGACTGGAAACCATGATTTTATGGTAAAGAAAATCACATATTATTTTATTTTGCATAAAAATCACATTTGATGAGGCAAGAGTTAAGGCTTTTCTCCTGTATGGCAAGAACCTGTTGACCACTCATGCAAGACCTCCCATAAGCAATCATATTACTCATGATAGCAGAGAATGAACTTGTACATATGTTTTTTATTTAAAAAAATTAATTAGTTTCATTGTGCTACTACCACATAGCCTCCTTTGCTGCATTTTCAAGTTTAAAAACTCTGAATCCAGCAGTTTCCTTTCCAAAACTTAAATTATGTTTATTTTATATGCATTATTTCAAGAAAAACATCTCAGACATTCTTTTTTTTTTTTTTTTTTTTTCAGAAACTCTGCATTCAGCAGTTTCCTTTCCAAAACTTAAATTACGTTTATTTTATATGCATTATTTCAAGAAAAACATCTCAGACATCCTTTTTTTTTTTTCAGACTCCTTAATAGTATGCATTGTGTGCCTGTCAGGCTATATTTATTTCAAGAGACATAACAAAAAAGTGCTTTTTGTCATTGGCTCACATCAGAAAAATCACAGATAATAATACTATATATTAATCCAGCTTAGAAAAATATATTTAGTTGGTATCAATGGCCATTGCTATATGAGAAATGGCAAAATTTGCAACATAAGAGGCATGAAGTAGCTTCTAATTTGCTGAGAACTTTGGAGAACTGTTGAAATTCATGGCGAAAAATTTCACAAAAGGAAATATTAATCAAGTATGCAAAAATCGAAATAAAATGCTCTAGCTTGATATGTTGAAACTACATTCAATATTTGTTCAAACTAGAACAATTAATTTTGGAACTACTCTGATATGCGCCCTCAAGTCGCCAAATTTCTCGCCAAACATTTTTTGGCGAGAAACTTCATGCTGCCATATTACTATCTAAATTTTTTGTCTACATTTCGAACTTTAAGCCTAAAATGTCTCCAAAAACGCGGTTTTCGCACATGCAAAAACTATGTTTTAAACACACGATTTAAGCTAAAAATCCGAAACAAAAACAAAAAATTTAGATAGCAAAAACATAAAGTTTCTAACCAAAAATATTTGACAAGAATCCATGTATACAGCAACATGTTTTTACTTAAAAAAACATCTACGAATGGCACAATGTAGGCAACGAACGAATCTACGAACTACGCACATTTCGCTTAAGAATATTATTTACACAGCATCCTGTTTAAACTTAAAAAGAACATCTACGAATTGCACAATTTAGGCAAGGAATGAATCTACCATCTATGCCTACCTTGCTTTAATAAAATAACATAATAACAATAAATTTCAAATAATACCATGTACACAGCATTCTGTTTCAAAAACCACAATAATGACAGAAATTCATACTAAAGAACCAATGAACATAACATTCTACAAAATAAGAACAAGAATAAAATAAAATGCATATACCATGAATTAATGCTTTTTCGAGCAGCAGAAATACCGCCTTTAACATGCCGCCACGTAATCACTATCGTATTTACATGACAGCCAGACACACTCCAGAAAATTCATACTATGGTTCACAAATAAATAAAATCACAAATCCCTACTTCTATCATGCACAGCCATTAAAAATAATCTCCCAGACCTTCTTTCCACACCTCCAAATACCCACTACCCCTCAACAGGATGGCCACAATGATATTTCCTTTTGTCGAACTTCAATTCAACAACTTCTACCATTTTATCTTTCCCTCCCATCTTCTCAGACACAGACGCGAATCAACGAGCTCCAGCAAAAGATTTTTCAATGTCAACAGGGTTGCCATAGAACACGCTATCGTGCCAAAAACCAGCGCAGAACACATATCGCCACATTTGGTGAAATTAGGGCATATATCAGAGTTGTACCTTAATTTTAATTGCGTGAGCCTTTTAATTCTTCAATAAGCAGAGTTACACATAAGCATATGTACACACATTCTTTAATAGATTAAAAAAAAGGATTTATACTTAATCAAATGCCTATGGTATGAATTTCTTTTATGCATTTAAGAGAAGCTCTTACCGAAGCCTATACAACAAGATAATACAAATTGTAAATACACTCATCAAAAGTGAAACTGCAACACCAAGAAAGAAATCTCGTAGCGTCATGCAAATTGCAGGATAGCGAGTTGTGAGACAGATATGTAAATTAATGATATATATTGATAAATGATACGATTTAAAAAAAAGGTCACATACGTTCATAATAAACCAATTTATTCAGTATCTAATGTGCTCACCTCAGGCAGCGATACAGGCCGCAATCCAGCGAGGCATGCTATCAACGAGTTCATTGATGGTTGCCTAAGGTAGCCTTTGCCAAGCCACATCGAGTGCTGTACACTGATCATCCAGAGTTTGCGGCCGTGGTCCTCAGTTAATGTCACGTCCAATGACATCCTACAGGTGTTTGATGGGATTCAGATTTGGAGAGGCTGCCGGCCACAATAGGATGTCAAATCCAGTCAGGCTATTAAGAGTAGGATGTGCGACATGCGTCTCGGCATTATCTTGCTGGAATACCATGTTGGGTGTGCCTTGCAAACAGGGCAGAACAACAGGCTCCACAACTTGCATGACCTAGCGGAAGCACCAGATCTTTGATTTTTCTGATGTGGGGCAAAAGCTAAAACTGCCGCCCTCACCCATCATCATTTAAGTTTCTCTAACAAGTTTTAATTTGTTTAATAAATACAGAAATAGGTAGGTTTTAAGATAAAAACCTAAGCTCCATTTTATACAAAATTCCTTACATGCCATTTTTGTTTTGTTATAAAGGAAAAATACGTACCAAAGTTACATAATTAGAAAATCGTCCCCTCCTTGAAGAACCGCCTTTCTGGTGAGCTTACTTTCGGATTCAATCCTAATCCTAACTCTAAACCTGAAGTGCTTCTAACCCCCCAGTCCTTGCCACTATTCGTTTTTCCACTCTAGGGAGAACGGGCATCTCCTAAGCTTCTCACTATTCTGTGTTATTGCATACTGTTTAAATTACATTACGTTAGATTATATGAATATGGCAAAGACAGGAGGGCTATCTGCTTAGAGGAGAGGTGCTTTTGTGGAGGAACTTTTTAAAGGAAACTGGTTCATATTCACATTGCACATGAGGAAATCCACGAAAACAAACCATGCAGCCAGCCCGTTCATCTGGATTTGAACCCAGGCAAGGTCGAACTACCAGTTTTCAGCGGTCTTAATGAATCGGCCACTGCTGAGGATATTTGTCTGATTATTTACTATGTGTTTCGCCATTAAGCACTGCATGGAAAAGGAGGAATGCCCTGTGGAAAAAAAATTGTAAGGGAAACTAGCTCTTATGTGTGTTACACACAGGGAAAATCACGGATATGCTCATATAGCCAGCACATTCACATATACTTGACCCTCGGACCAAACTACTAGTGCTCAATGGCTTTTATTGCTCAGCCACTAATGGAGCCCATTACATACAAAATATTGGCTATTGCGGGAAGGAAAAATTCTGAAAAGATTATATAGAATATGGGCTATCACTCAGAGTACTCAGAGTGCTTCCTGTTTTGTTTTTCATGCTTCCTATTTCATAAGTAATTTTAAGTACTTCCTGCCTTAACGCTATTAAAATATCACGGAATTAGTAACGAAAATTAAAATTTTACTCTGTAAGCCTTTTGTTCTGCAAATAAGTGCATGAAATCATCATAATTTGATCTGCGATTTAATTTTCAGTTGCCAGAATCGCGAGACTTGATAAACGCTCCTGGCTCAATGATGATCGTAGATATTTTTTAATATGTTTTAATTTGCTGAAACTTCGATCTGAACAGGTTGAAGTGTTTGTGATTTGTCCTCAAACAGTTCATCAGATTGCTTTTTTCTATGGAATTTTTTCTTCGTTAGAATAGACTCAACTGCAATTTTTTCGGCTACTGTTTTAGACTCTTGTATCCAATATTCCATAGAATTTTTCTTTCCTTTTTTATAATTCCTCAGTTTTGGTCAGTTCTTTCGTTACCTACACAGAACACGTAAGCGGAATTCCTTTTGAATTTCCATATTTACTCAATTGAATTCTGGAAAAATATTAGCTCAAATTTTCAGGTTGATAGTAAATTCAAAAATTTTCACAGCATGTACCAGATGTCCTACCTCGTGGTTTAATTCCACATCAAGAGAAATATCTTTAATTTCTTTTAAATATTTTAATATTTCCAGTATATTCATTATAAGGAACTTTAATCTCACACACATCACCTCACGTTTTTACGTACTGAATCACCTGGTTCATTTTTTTCCCATATGAGACACATATGGAGTGCAATCGAGCATTATTGTGTAGTATTTGGCTTCTTTAATATCGTTTAAAATGCTACTTCAGACTGTTTTGCCTTTAGGTTAATAACTTCATTTTGAATTATCTTTGATAAATATGATTCCTTTACCTTTGTTTGGTGCTTTGACTGGTACTTAAGAGTTGAATTATGTTTGGCAAGCGGAGAGATTAAATTCAGAAAATTTCCTTCGCTAGGTCGAAGACACTTTGTGAACAGGCTACTTGGGATATCACCAGACGCAAGAAAAGAATGACAGTTCATCCATGACTGCATAGAATTTCTCTCCATTTTTCATTCTTTATATGAATAAGTTGCTCAGAGTCGCGATCGATGCCTTGGCACGATTTCATTTGTTGTACTCGAATTTTCCACTTAATGATGCACCTCTGTAGATTCCAGACTCTTCGTGCTCAGTTAATTTAATTATCTTAAAACTTTTTTCCAATTAATGAATCCTGTAGTATGGTGTAGCAGCAGCACCATGTTTCTGATAAATTTTGCAGAGTGTACAAAAAATTGCATCCTTGTTTTTAGAATATAACACCAAGATCTCCTAAGCTTTTCATTATTTATTAATGCTCTGTAGAACATGTCAAATGTCTGCCATCACGTTCAATGGGACTGAGGTTTACGTTTTCTTGATGTTTACTGGCTAATAATACTGATTGACTGCTTAATAAAGATTGTTGGTGATCTTTTATTTTTTTCTATGACCAGCCAACTGCATGGGTCCAACAAATCAAAAGTTTTTAGTTTTTCGTCTTTCTGCTGCCCATCCCCATTTAAATGAAGAGATCTTTTATATCATGGTTTTATGTGCTCCAGCTATTCGTTTGATGTCGATGAAGAAGGTTGTTTTTACAAATGCTGACTTGTAGATTGTTTGCGGATGATATAGGCAGTCATGTTTGGTCGTGCAAATTGAAAGAAATATTAATACCCTCTAGAATCTCAGCATAATTGGAATTGTGGCAGGTCTGACAGTTTACTTCTTCTGTAAAGTTGTTTTTTCATCTTAGCTGAAATTTGTTTTCTCTGTTTGGCCTTATCTTTGGCTCATTTTCTATATTCTGCTTTTCTCCCCCTCAGCGTGCAGATGGTTTCTTTTAATCTAAATGAAATTCACTATAAATTGCCTTAATAAGAATAACTAAGAATTGATGTAATTACACTGAACCGTCCTAAATAAATGGCCGCGTCTCACTAAATATAGTGCGGGCTATTAAAAGCAAGCATATTTTAAAAAAACTAAAAGAAAAAAAAAGAGTACAGAAGAGACCTGAAAACTAAAAAATAACCATACAACTAATAAATCTAGCTTTAAAATCCAAAATATGCTCCACTGTTCTGAGTCAAACCAAAGGTGAGCCTATGTTGCCAAAGAAATCTAAATGCCTTGCTTCATCTTGAAGACATAATGATGGTGTCTTGTATATACTCGACGAATATTAATTTAAATTATTTCATTTGTCCGAGTGGCCCGAGATTAATTTGTTTGGATTAGATCTTAGAAAATAGTTACAATGCTTCTCCATTTCCCAGCAGACTTTGCTATGGAAACCAGGTGACTCCTTCAACAAGCTATCGTCCTATTTCTCATTCGAATACACCCCGGCCAGACAGGAAACGATAGAGGGACTTCAGACATTACTGATAGGGTCAGTCTGATTCTATCAGTGACGCCTGGAGTCCCTCTACTTGCATCTTTCTGATCTTATATTTACAACTGTAATTGGCTTTACTTAACTTTATTTTAACATGTGTTCCTTTAAAAGGGTTCTTAGTATTTAATTATAAATCTTCTTAAAAGAGGTTTTTAAACTTGGCCTTAAACTATTAACATCGTACTAAAATTAGCGAGCAACATACCAAATACGATCCAGCATTATATTTGAATTTGCTGCCCACGAGAGTTACCGCCCGGGGCAAGAGCTCCGGCTTGCCCCCCGCTAGATCCGGGACTGCATAGCAATCCTCTTTCAAACTGCCATTAATGTGTACCAGGGATGTCTCGTGATCAAACATTATGCCACCCCAAACCATAATGCCCAGTGCAGGACCGGTGTGACGCTCGGTGAAATAAGCTGTTTAGTAGCATTCTCCAGGTCAGCATCATATACGTTGACGGCCGTCATTCCTCCACAAACAAAAATGAGATTCATCCGTGAACAAAACCTGATGCCATTCGATGGTCCACACATTATGACGCTGGCACCACAGCAGGCATCTAGTCTTGTGTTCAGCAGTCAATGGTACCCGTGAATGTAAGTGTACCTCATGTAATCTACTATGTGTAGTTTAGGTGGACACAGATCCTCCTGCTACTGGAGACAACCAGCTTTGCATGTCACGTGATGTGGAGAAAGGGTCTCCAGTAGTTGACCGCCAAATACGCCAGAGTGTGCGCTTTCGCATGCACCACTTCCTTTTTGACATGCACGTACTCCTTCCTGAATCCATTGTGTAACACAATGTTGAATGGTACTCACGTTGTGTCTAAAACGAGTGGTTATTGTGCACAGCAACCAACCAAGTTCATGGAGTTCGATAATATGGGCATGTTCCCTAGTCATTAACTGATATAATTCAGCTCACCGATGTCTCAGAGGCATTTTCTATGCTTCTACTAAAGTCTTTAATGCTCCGTAAACCCTCAGATGCTGTTTATGAGAAGGGAAAGTGGCTGACCTTTATATCCTGCATATGTGTACTATGTGATCCAATGCGTGCACAACTTTAATCGTGCATATCCACCTCACAACTCTCGCTCCTGCAATTTGCATGATGCTACGTGCATTCTTCCTTGGTGTTGCAATTTCTCTTTTGAGGAGTGTATTAATAATTTCTATAAATTTATCCCTGTTTCTAAAAAAATAATAATAAATAAATAATAAATTTCTTTGTTATTTTATTGCTCATTGTGCATACTTATCACATCCAAATGAAATCAATAAATTTAGCTATGCGCACTTTATGACATTTAATATTGCATGGCGCTTTCTAATAAAAAAGCAATAATAGCAATATTCAAATAAATCAAACTTGGGGAAATAAGGAATATACATAATATTAAAATTTGGTACAATTCAGTTTCGGGGACCGTAAATTTTAATTCTCTTTATGATAAAGCTATGGATTTTACAATTTGGGAATTGCCGAGTGAAGAAAAGTCTACAATAGAATTTTTTCCAAAAAAAAGGCATCATTCATGATAGAAAATTATGTTTGAACAATCATGAGATGAAATTATGCTTTATCGATAACTCGGTAGCAAAATGGCGGTGCAGGAAAGAAACCTGTAATGAGTATGTTTCCATTCAGTTATTTTAGCCTTTTTTATATAAATAATAATAATAAATTGTATGATGTGAAATTAACCTTTTTATCTAAATTAAAATAATAATCTGAAACAGTTATTTACTCTTATGCTTCCATTCAGTCATGTTTAGCCTTTTTCATATAAATTATAATAATAAAAATGTTTTATATGAAATTAAACTTTCATCTAAATTAAAACATCAATCTTAAATAGTTATTTACTATTATACTTCCCTTCTTGCCGCAATTATTTTTGGCAGCATTGGCATCAACAATAGTTTGGCGATTTTTTACGGCCCTCAAAACCGAATAGTACCTAAAATTTTATATAAAATATGAAACAGATTCTCATTTCAAATTAAATATTAGGGATATTCAAATATGATGCAGATCATTGGACTTTCCCAATGGTGACACCTGTAGCAAAATAAGCAATCTTGAATAATTCAAAAGTTTTACCTATAATTTAAAGGAAATTCAGCCCTACCAGCCCCTAGGGCACCTGTAAGAGTAATGAAGATGAAAGAAATGCTTCTATCCATGAAACAAGAGATTACTCTTAAGTTTTTAGTAAGGAAAAGTCTCAAACTTTGAATGGGCTTTGCAAGTTATATGTAGAACAATGCTATGACAAGTGAAACATGCTGCTAATTTTTTTTCTCATAGCCCAAATTTAGCCCCTTGTGTTCTCCAATTTCATTAGAATGACTAAAGAATGTATTCATATTCAAATAAACACTTTCTTTTGAAAGAGTATAAAATAACTTTCAGAATGCTGGCAAAGATGCATTGCAGTGCAAGATAATAACTTCAAATAATGACAAAATTCACAAATACATAAATAAGTATTTTTTCTTAATCATTACGTTCTTCCTGGTCATATTTGAATGCTCTAGTAACAAAGAATATAGATGCAACAAATTCTTACCTTGCACCCTAAGGAATGAAGCAAAACTTTTTTGTCTCGAAGTTTGAAATCTTCTAAAGTATTTGTATTAATGAGAATTCCTTTTAAAGGAAACCTAAAAGAAGGCACTTGAACATCCCTGTAAAAAATTACATAAAAATCAATTGAGAAATGTTTGCTGAGCATCACTATCTTTAAAATGTCTGATGCAGCAAGCAAAGACTATAAATATTTTTCATAAACTTATTAAAAGAAAAATACGATCAAGCTGGGAAAGAAACATGTCAATGTAAAATATTAAATCAAGCAGAAACAGCAAGATTAATATAGCACAGATTTTGAATAAAACAAGTTTCAGTCAGTAATAATATTAGAATTTTGTTTTATTTTCAAGCTTCTATAAATCCTCAATGTTTTTAATATACAGTCAAAAGTCTTTAATCCGGACATCAAAGCTACAAACTTTCTGCACATGCGTTAATGCACGGACTCGTCGGGACTTAGGCGATTCCGGATTATCGGTTTTTCTGGATTATAGATCATCAATTTAAATCTGGCAAGATGGCATACAGAAATTATAAAATTAAAAATATGAAACCATAATTTATGAAATAAAGAAAAATGATGATCTAAAAGGTATCAAAATTTAAGAAATAAAGCAATTATGATTTAAAGGGTATCAAAATTTACAAAAAAAAAAAAAAAAGTGTAATATTTGTTTACTTTATTATACATTTCTTTCAGCGTGCGCATGCGTAAAGCATACATTACACATAGTCAAAATTAGAAAATTGCAACGAGAAAACTATTTGATGTGCATTCGTGATATTTAAAATGACGAGGAATTTGATTTAAATCATATTAAAGACGGAGTACATAGAGATGAAATATTACATTTAGTAAGGAATTATAACTGAATAAAATAAAAACATCTGCCCTGAAGATAAGGATAGTGCTGACAGACCAACTTCCAGTTCATTGTGCACGGCGATGTTTCTCCCCCCCCCAGAGCAGAGTGAAATAGATAAACAGATTTCGGAATGGTTAGAGAAACAAAGGATATGCCTTTATCCATTTTTTGCAGCAATTCCACTTTTTGTTTGATGGACACTAAACATGCTTTCGTTTTGTAGATCCTTTGGTAGCTCCAGAATCAGAAATTCTATTTGACATAATCGAAAGTTCAAGCTTACTTTTATAAAATTGCTCTAACAGTCTGCAAAAAATAATAAGCCAGATCCAATTAGAAGATTAAGGAACAATCTGCAACATTAACTGAAATAGATAATTTTAGCGTAGCTTATACCATCCGTTATACATTAAACGCGCATGCGTAAGCGTATTATGTGCATGCGTAAAGGTATTATGCACATGCATAAACACATTATGCATTTCCGCATGCGCAGAAAGTTTGCAGCTTTGAGGCCCGGATCATAGACGTCCGAATTAAAGACTTTTGACTGTATTAAAAAAAAGTTAACAAATATGTGGTAAAGCATTCTGAGTTTTTCCACTTTTACATGGAAAAAATAAATAAATTAACTACTCCTTTTCTTTAGACTTTTCAAAATTAAATATTCCTTTAAAATTACAATATTAAAAACATTATATTATTTACAAAATTATCATAAAAAATTCTTAAAATATATTCCATGAATATGAGAAATTAAAAAAAAATGTTAAAAACATATACATAGAAATTCTAGTCATTTTAATCACAACATATAACATAACTTAATAAAACATTATCACACAGTAACACCTTTTACATGAAAATTCACAAATTCTCATACTTTAAAGAATCTAAATAATAATTTAAAGGATTTTTTTATATTTACATTTGAACAAAGATTAAACTAAAATTATTTTGCATATTACATCACAACACCCTATTAACATATAACACACATTTTTTTAAATATTAATTTCTTTACATAAACAGAATAATATACAAAAACTTACTCATCAAATGAAGAATAATCAATATTTGCAATTGGTGGTAATCCAGAAGAACAACCTTAAAATTAAAAAAAGAAATTCAAACATTATCAGGAGAAAAGCATTACTATGTTATATATGTATAATAATAATTATTGGTTATGGTGCAATTCCCTATTATTTACAAAAGATTACTTTATAAATGGAATATTACACAGCAGTATTTATTCGAATATAAACTATATTTAGAAACCCAAAATACATAAACTGCATTTAGAAACACAGAAAATAAAAGAACATCATAACAAACTGAAATAATTATTCTCAAATAAAAAAAATATCTTTTGACAGCTAATATGAATTTTTAGTGAAGAAGTTGGTGCTGCAGGTCAATGATTATAACGATAAATGGGGGAAAGTGCAGAATCCCCCACTGCTTGGCACATTTTTAAGAAATGCACAAACTTGGTGTCCAACTGTACCTGAACCTATTTTCACTTAAAAAAAATCACAGAATTGCATAAATTCAGCATTGTGCACTTCCTTAACTTTGTCCATGTGCACCTTGATGTATTTTCACTTAAAAAGTCAAAGGAAATTGACAAAAATCCAATTCTTCTTACTCTTGTAAAAAGCGACAAACATAACACGCCAAATAAGTGGCCGCTTCTACACTTTACCCGATAAATGATATTTATTCTCTGGCAAATTCCCCTCCTCTTAATACTGAAATTCTCAGCGCAGTCAGCATCACCTGGATTATCACCTTTATACTGTTGTAGGGAGCATCTCACAAACACATCTACAGTAGATTTTGCAGTCTCATGCCTTCATCATTGAAGATAGTTCTGTAGCCAAATCTATCAGAACAGTTATGGCTCCTAACATTCTTAAATCACTTGGTATTCAGATCCAATAATTTAAAATTTTTTACGCATCATATCTATCTTGTCAACAGCCTCGGCTAGTCTTTATGTTGCAAGTTTTTGAATGTCTACAGTCTGCAGTTCAATCTGTATAAATATTTTAAGGGTAAAAAAGCGATGAACACTTAGGGATAAAGAAATGATTAAACTAATTGCTGAATACTGTTTGAATGCAAAAAGCATGGATGGGAGAAAGGAAGAATTATTTACTGACTTTTAAATTTCTAATTGGTAGGTTCCAATTTGAATATTTGGGTGCACTTGTATAACTGCAAATTCATAAAAGTCACATGTTATGCAAGTCAAAAGCTTACTGTATCATTCACCTGTCTTTAGATTTCAGTCTGTGTCATGTCCATTTCCACTCACTCAACTTCACTCTTTAAAAAAGTTGCTAAAATAGCCAACTTTCACTTGGTAAGTAATTTGGTACTCTCTTCTATTATTGGGACCAGATTCAGAAATATATGTATGTATACAAGTATGTATGTGTGTATATGTACGTGTATACACATACGCAAATACATATGTACATATATACATATTTCTACCACATAACAACACAGATTATTTTGTCATAAATGAAGCTTCGATTTGCCTCATTTTCTATTTTTTAAATAAAGCGTACATATATTTCGATAAAATACAACAACAACAAATGCAGGCAAAAGATGTTAAGCTACACATCTACTACAAGACAAATGTAATTTTTAGAAGACCATCTTATGAGAAAAACATCGTTCTTATAATCCAATCAATACAGTATATTAAAAGCAAATATTTCTTTCAGACTTAATGAAAGTAAATATTCCTTACAAATCTACAACTTTTTCCAACTTCAGTTTCATAGAAGAATTCTTTCAATCCTTGCATATTTTAGGTTTTATTAATGCATGGATTATGGATTCACAGTTTTAATGACGAAAAAGTGAAGGCAAGAATAAGAGCAAATGTATAACAGATATTTGAAATAGATTTACTTACAATTAGAGTAAAAACCATGAACGTTTACAGGTGCGTCATCAAGCTTAAATATTTCCAATTTCATTTTAGTCAGCTGGTACCAAAATCCAGTCTCTATGGCAGACGAGAAAGGAGCAAATTGAAGAATATTATTTGTTGACATATTAAATTATATGTGTTACTTTCCTATTGATTGAAATATTTACAAGCCTTTCATAGATATTAAAATAACTTAAAATCCTTTCATTTGTATTGTAAACATAATTTCTGCTTGAGTAGATATTATTCCCATGAATTAATCAAAAAATATCCACTACATCACGTGAAAACGGGAAAGTGAAACCAAGCGCAAGCCGCCGAAAGGCAAGATAAGAGTAGAGCAAACGCCAAGGTAAGTCTCAAGGTAGGTTTTGAGGTTCAACGCAAACGTAGTGCAAACACTCCTGTGAAAACTTCAAAATTTTGCACAATATATACTTTTGGATGTTGAAATTTTAAAACAACAGACGTGAAATAGTCGAAAAACCAAGCGGTTTTCGAAATATCGCTAGAAAATCAGAAATTAATTTTAAAATTTTATGTTTGTTTTTATTTCTTTTCTCTCTGTTAAGATAGCTCAGGCAGTAAAATTGTGAACATTTTAATTTGTTCGTTAAACTAAGATATGTGCGAAAACTTATTTTAACATTAAATTAAAACCAATCTGAGTCGAATTTTCATAAAATCGCTTCATCATAGTGTGTTATCATCCACAAATAGTGAGTATATAAAATTTAAGCTCGATAGGTTATCAGAAAATAGCTTAAAAATCGATGGCAAATTTTAAACATATCCGACAGACTAGTTTGCTTTTGCCCCTGTTTTTTCTCAGTATTGGGGTAGAGTAGACTTTGGGCCGTATCCTCCTTGCGTGCGACGAGATCTCGATACGAGAGTGACGTCACATATGACGGGTTTTTCGTGCGGAGCGACAATTTGCAATCCTCCAGCACCGATCGAAACCATTTCGTGCGGCGTAGCGATCGTCTGGTTTTCGACTGCTTATTAGTGCTGTAGAAGTAACGAGAAATTGTGTACCCGTATGTATTCGTTACTCGGTGAACCAGTACTCGTTACTATCGTATCGTTACTCGTTACTTTCGGTAAAATCCATCGGTATTCGTATCCTGAGCCTATTTTATCGGCATACGGCCCTATGCGATAGGGAGTTTTACGTCGTATTTTTGGATGGAAATAATTCACCTCTTTTTATGGTGTCACAAAAGTCAGAAGTCAGAAGCGCCTACAGAAGGCCGTCAGGAAAATAGGGAAAAATAAAATAAAAAATAAATAAATAAAATAAATATTACAATAATAACATTAATTAGTAATTAAAATAATAAAAAATTACTTAGTAAAAAACTTAATAATTAAAATAATAAAAAATAGTGATTAAAATAATGAATAATTAAAGAAACATAATAATTAGCAACTGAAATATAAAATACTTATAAGTAAAATTTAACAAAAATGTAAAGACAAATAAAAATTAAAATAATTCTTAAATTTATGATGAATAGTTAAATTATAAAGTAAAATACCAGACCTTGTCTTATTGGCTTAGTACCTTTTCTAAAGTAATAAAAAGAAAAACAAATATTGCTCAAAGTTCTATACTGCACACTAATATAAGGTTAAAAAAAAAAGTTAAGTATGATTTTAAGAGTGATATATAGGGTACTGTAGACCAGTAACCAGTGCAGAATATCTTTTTGGATTTTACTGAACTGGATTATTTAGATTATGGTAAAGCACTTTAGGTTCTCTGTTTAAAGAAGGGGATGCCTTCGTAGAGAGCATTGCTCGGTCGCTGATGGGCTATTTGAATTTTATGAAACTGGAGATAACAGCGGAAAAGAACTTGCTGAATTATTGCTTCATATATCATTTGATCTTAAGTGATCTTTTGCAGATTATCATGGCCATTCATATGAAAGTAGCAGTAATATGAAAGGGGGAAAAAGTGAGACACTACTGAAGAAAATTCAAAAGCTCGTTATGTCCTTTGTTCCAGTTGTAGAATGAATTTGATTGTCACTGATGCAGTTAAATCTATAGTAATTTCAATAAATTTATTTTTTGTGGTAAGAGACTGTTTTCCGCATTTGAGAAATATTGGCAAATTTTGACTAGTCGATATGCATATGACGCTGAAACCTCTTTATGAAGCAAGATAGAAAGCGAGAACTTAAAAATTAAAGATAACATAATACATGCTTTAGAAGAGCTAAAGAGAAGAATTAAATCTGTCAAAAGGATCACATCATTAAAATTGTAATTGAGCTTTGTGATTTTGCCCGAGGCGGTACAAACAGTGCTGTCGCACCGGACGGAGAAAATCCTAGCGGTGGACCTGACAATATTCTTACTCATGTTCATTAACTTAATAAGGAACTTCACCAGGAAAGCACGAATTTTAATATACAATAAAATTAATAAATGCAACGCTGTGTGCCGTTAAATAGTTCCAGTAAAAAATTGATAGATAAAGAAAAGGAACTGCACAAATCTTTAGAACGGAGATGAACAAAAGCCAGCCCGTGGTCCGAATACGGCCCTTTTAATTGCTTAATCAGGCCCGTTATGAAATCCTGTGCAACGACATTTTCATCTCGTTCCTACCCAAGTTTGTACGCAAATTATCGAAATCCACACACGAATACGCATCTACTGTTACAATGCGTATGCACACGCATGATTATACTAACGATCAACCTAAACTGAAAACGCTAGATATGTTTGAAAGTATGTTTATTCGCAGAGGAATGTAGTTCTATCACTTCTAGCAGCTTTAATTTATAAATTATGCAATTTAACATAATTATTGTTGATATAAAAAGATTGATCAGAAAAGTGAGCTCAGAGAAAGGGCATTTCACCCCTAAAACTCCATTTAAAAATGAAACAGCATACAAGACAATAATTTGGTGACCAATAGGAGCAGATTCCGTTTTTGTCATGTTTGGCGAAACTAACCAGTAATCCTACGATACATTCCTCTCTAAGAAAAGCAATAAAATAATCAGTTTTATTGTTTTTGTTAGACCTGAGACTTCAAGAACGGAAAGCAGACAGGACCGTTGTGACCTCGTGTCTGGGGCTTATTTAAAGTAAAATATATGAAATGAAGCGCATAGAAAACTACCTGAAATTGTAATTTTTTTTAAATTTCTGCGGAAAAGGGATGTTCAACTCCCTCCCCCCCCCTCGAAAACGGCTTCGAAACTGTTTTTGTAGCTCTTGGCAAAAACGTTGACGAGCCGTGAGTTTTTTTTTTTTTTTTTTTTTTTTTTTTTTTGTGTGTGTGTGTGTGTGTGTGTGTGTGTCGGTCTAATATATCTACATCTGCTGTCCTGGAAACTTTGATGTCCTGTAAGAACCCGGAAGGCGTTAATGGTAGAAGGTCTTCATAGTCGTTTGAGATATAAATAAGTGGTCAACAGTTTATTACGGCTTCAGCATCACAGATAACTATTAAATAAGTGCTCATAATTTACTGAAGCTTGTCCTAAGACTTGCACGAGCAAATGCTTGGTGATCAAGTGACCTTATAAGAAACTGTTCTTAGTTTTTGAAAATGTTTAATAAAATAGCTCTGGCAAAAGTCTTTTGAACTATATTTTTACGATTTTAAAAATGACAGCGTCTATGGATTTTAATTGTTTTTAATGATTCGCAACCGTCAATGTCACAAAAGTTTTTCTGTACTGTGTTAAAATTTAAAGTGTTGATAAATGAATCAGTCTCATTTGTTTTTCTATGCTACACCAAGCACACCTTTAACATTCTCTGACGGTCATCTTCACACTATCAGGGTAAGTCAGGTTATCCTCTTTCCTGAATTGCTCTATATCTTGATTGGGTGAAAGAAATTTTTACCCGATACTGAGTATTTGAACCTATTTATGTCTGATAGATATCTTTAGTCTTTCAATGTTCTGTCCTAACGCGTATAACGGAAAATGCCCGCCTAAAATATTTGCAAAGGACTAATGACAACACTGTAAAGGACTAATGACAAAGCAAGACAGGAAAGGGGAAAAACTTTTGCAGGTATTCTGAATATTTCTACAACAAATTACCAAAGGAAAAGAACATTTTCTTGGTGCAGCCCAGCATCGTCTTAGTTCAGTAAGAGGAGAAATTCGAAAAGAGGTTATATACGAAAATTGCAAATGAACACATTTATTTTTCACATAATAATACTAGAATAAGATTCATTAGATTTTTTCATAAGGACATATCAAAAGAGCGTTCAATGATTAGTCATTATGTGAGTTTTTAACACTGTCCTTACACGAAGGAGTGAGAAGAAGGAAAAAAGAGAGTCACTCTGTTAACTTTTTTTGCAGCGCACCCAGATTACATTGCCTATCGCGCTATTGGCGACTGTTCATCACTGGATACCAACACCACTACTTGATTGACAGCATCACCATTTGCAATGAATCTCGAACACAGGCTTGCCTAGCGAGTTTGGTAAGCAGGTCTGCGATCACGTCTCACCTTCTACGGTAGTCTAAGCTTAGGATGCCGTGTTGTTGAAGTTCACGCAAGTAGTGGTGTTTGACATCTATATGTTTTATTCTGGAGCTATTTTTCTCTGTTTGTGTGTGTGTGTGATTATGGCAAAGCCTCCAGGGCTATCTGCCTAAGAGGAGGGATGCCTTTGTGGAGGACTTTCTAAGGCAAACTGGCTCGTATACACGTTACACATGGGGGAAAACCACGAAAACGCCCATGCAGCCAGCCCATTCACGGGGTTCGAACCTCTGACAGAACTACCAGTGTTCAGCGGGGGGGAGGAGGAATTCTAGAACATTACTAATTTATTGCCAAAAAATCATTTAGTATAATACACCAGTTTTTTCCCAGCTATTTCTTAATGCATATGTAACTTCATATTCATTCATGATGCATAAGCAATTCTTTGCTGGTATGTGCTGCAGAGTTTCACCTCCAATTTGGCACGATTTCTTACGACAAGGAAGGCATTTACTAAGGTGGTTTTGAAATTTTCGTAAGTGTAGATGGGACTTCCCACTTGACCCAAGAGATTTTTTCCGATGCATTTGAACCAACTAAGTGCTTGGCCCCTCAAAGCGCTGGTAGCTAAGGTGACTTTCTGGAACTCATGGACTGGATATAGCAGGAAGTGGTCATCCAACTTTTCCAAAAAATTGGTCACCGGTGAGTTTCCGTCAAAGCTTGCTGCTGGTTTCATCGATGCGCGCATGGTCTGGACGATGTATCCAAATCCTTCTAGGGTGGTAGCTGCCATTTCTGGATTCTGAGCAGCTGCTACAGGCACCTCAGATTCTTCTTGAAACTCGGCCATGGTTATTCTTTCTCGGGCGCCACTGTCAGGACTTGTATGGCTTTTGACTTGCTTCGGAAATATAACGTATCCTGATTCCTGAATAAGAACAGAGAGCTTACTAAAGCTATGTTCCAGTATGTGTGGAATAGACGACACAAGCAGGAAGGGTATACTGAACCCTTTATTCTCTATTACTTTACAGGTGCTCCCGTACTTCGGGATACAGAGACCAACCACTTATGGTCTGAGCATAAAAATATAAAAACTACTAAAAGCTAACTTTGAATGAGTATACAAATGCCTAACACTAAGACTGGCCTTTTTAAAAGGGTACGTAGGTAGTACGCAAACTGCTAAAACTACAATACGTTTTAAATATCAAGAGGACTAAACCTCTGGCCTTAGAGGCAAGCAGCAACTGATTGAAAACTCGTAAGAATGCAGTGGCAAGGCGGCTCACTTCCTCTCTCTCTCTAACACTTGGCAAAAAGCCACAATTTAAATACTTGGGCGTTAGCAAGTACAATTTGCATAAACAAGTTAAAGCATTTAATTCTGGCCGGAAGTGGAAAATAAGAAAGAATGTAAGGTTTTAAAATAAAATAAACGTTAGTAAAACTTTAAAGTAAAGATCCTTATACAATTATATATTATTTTGAATTTAGGTTAGCTTTTTAACTCAGAAAATCGACGATATGAGCACAATTACTCGAAAAATGTTTTTTTAACATCAACTGTTTTTTATTTAACTAAAAATTATTATCTTTTGAGAAGAAAGGATTGGCATATTTACGGAGTACCACTAAATTTTAAATATACCTTTTTGAAATTTGAAGTCGAGTATAAATGTACAAGGTATTCTGATATCAAAAATTAGCTATTTTATTATTTAGCCTCAGTTATTAGCTATGCCGAAGGAGCTATTAGCTATTAAACCGAAGGAAAATGTTTCATTATTTCATTACCTCTTAAATACATATTTTAAATTTGATTTATTTATTTAAATAAACAAAAGAGTACCACTACCTCGTTAAATTATGTGGTATTGATTTAATAGTTCATATATTTTCCAAGCAATGGTTTAAGATATACTCTTTTTCAGAAGTAAGGTAAAACATTTCAAGCAATGACTTTCCGAGTGTTTTTAAGAAGTGTTTTATGCAATAGTTCTTATAATAGTTATTTTCTACTTTTATTTTTACTTCCACTTTTTCTGTTTTCGTTTTTCCCCAGATGTCGGAAGAAAAACAGAAAATATTGTCCAAGTATCAGAACGTAATGAAGAAAAAGAAAGTGAGAGGAGGACTAAATAAACCAGAACTTTGAAATTAGTCAACTTTTCCAAAACCCAAAGAATACCCAAGCTGACGTTACTAGCACTAGTTGTGCATCAACGTCTCAGCTACCATTGAAATTACCAAAAGAACCTAAATAATCAGAAAGAGTTAGAAAGTGTTTTCACCCGAGAATTATCTTTAACTTCAATGCAGCTCGTCGGAAAAAAACAGAAGAAATACTATTGAAATCTACAATTTCTGCAGTACATACGTATTTGCCTGTGCCTGATGATTTAGTTCCAAGTCCATTATTGTCCTCCCAAGTTCAAGCCTTAATAGAAAATGGTCCTGGATATTAACCAAAACCTGGTTTCTAGTTTCAGGCTCCCAAAAGACAAACGTGAACGTAAATTTTTGTAGATGTACTTTTCTCGAACCTTGCCAAACAACGAAAGAGTCAATCCGATTTCTTAGAATGATTACGAATGAATAAACCTGTCATTCGGAATTTCAGATTTTATTAAAAAAATGAGACTAAGCACTGGCGCGATGTTTTTGAAAGAATTATCTATGCCATTTAGTTTTTAGCCAAACAAAACTTAGCCTTCCGTGGTTCCAGTAACAAATTATTGGAAAGAAACAATAATTTTTTAAAGTGTATAGAAATGATCACAAAATTTGACCCTATCATGTCTGTATATATTAATAAAATTCAAACTAAAAACCTTGGAGATAAAATTCAAAATAAAACTATTAGCTCATTAGAGGATAATATAAAGCAAGTTGTTTTAAATAAGGTCAAACAGGCAAAGCATTTTCCTATTTTACTTGATTATACTCCTGATAATTGATATCAAGAGCAGATATCAATTAGTATGAGGTATCTTAATTTAGAAAATACAGACATGAGTATTGAAGAAAGGTTTTTAGTATTTTGTATTACAATAGATACGACCGGTGGAGGACGAAAAACATTCTTATTAAAGACTTTAGGGGAAAATTGTTTAGATATTAGTAATTTACGCGACCAACAATACGACAGTGGTTCATATATGAGAGGTAAACAGTTTTCGAGTAATTATGCCCAAATCGTTGCTTTTCCGAATTAAAAAATTAACCTCAGTTTAACATAATATGTAACAGCACTTACCTTTTTTACTTCCTTGTACGAAGTAAAAAGCAAGTATTGTAATCGCGAAAAGTTTCAAGCAGCATATTTCAACGAAAATATCCATTTTGACCGCTATCGAATGCAATTTAACGATGTTTTTGCGTGATATCTGTACGTAAGGACAGAATAAAATACTCTTTTCCTAAAAAAAAAAAAAAATTATAAAACTGCTTTAAAATAAATTCTGAGGAGAATTTTTCGTGGCTGTGTACGAACTACTCGTTTTTGAGAGGTACGTAGGTATCTCGCATAACTCAAAAACGAGTTGCCTCAGAAAGTTGAAATTTTGTATATAGGACTGCTATAACATGTAGATGTGCACCTCGTATTTTGGTTGCAATTGGCCGCACCAAACGTATATAAATATATTTATATATATATCCACTCTGTTACCCGACTCAGTGATCTCAGTTTCTTTACTCTTAAATGTTTGTAAATTGTACATTTTTTTCTTTAAAAATGATTGAAGTATGTTGTTTTTATCTTCCGGTTAAGGTTTTTATGCCTTTAGTAAATCTGTATACAATATTTTTAGAATTATCAACAATTTTAAAGTTGTTTAAGTGCCGCTAAGCCTTTTTTATGGCGGCCATTGATTGTTTACATTTGAAACAGCAGACTAGTGGATTTGTTGCCAATCTAGAGAAACTTAGCTTCGCAACAACAAAGATAACGCTTTCATTTATTATTGCTAATTAAATCATGCTTAATCCTTTCTGGAATTTTTTCCAGGAAATAAGTGTTTAAGATTTACTTCGTAATTTTTAATATAGATTGTAGTTGACTATGGTAGTCGTGCCGAGACAGATAAGCATCTTTGTATTATACCGTAGCGTAGGGTTCAGTTGCTTCACACATGTCACCGTCGATCGACGCATAGATGACACCCATTTTTCGTTTGTTTAACAATAAACTTTAATAAGTAAACAATTCTTGATTATTATACATTATATGTACAAGCATGAATAGGTAAGTCCGGCAAGGTCTCCGCCGGATGAGAAAAACAATCTCTGCATCACGAAAGAAATGGCGATCCTTTCCCGCCAAAAAAAATCGGACCGTCCCATCCGACAACCAGGGTGCAAAGTCCTCTTCGCCCCCCTCGTCTTCTTGTTCCTCCTTTTTCCTTCCGTCGAACGAACCACCTGCTCCGTCGGACTAATTATTCCGCTGGCCAGGCTTTTCCTTCTCCTTCTCTGGTTATGGGCATTACATAGATATTTTGAATTTTTATGTATTTTTGCCTTCTCGCGAAGTGAGAACTGAATTAATTTAATAAGAAATACTCAATCGTCTGTGAAAAACTGTTTCTTTTTTGTTTTATTTGCTTAATTTCTTTTATACATCATTCTAGCTTTATTATAGTATTTGAATAGAACATGTGGCAACGATTAGATAATTCTATTCTTTAAATGATATAAATTTTGTGCATTATGAGTTATAATATGATCGAAATATAATACTGTTAAGTGAATCTAGCGCCAGAGTGTCGCTATGGTAAACAAATACTGGAGTGAATTTTAAAGAATGCATTTATTCTATTGTGGTTTATGCGCTGTCGGCGAAGTAGATTTCATTCAATCCAATAAGTTTAAATGAAATGCAAGAAAAAATTCGTATAATTTAATATTCCGTACAAGGAAGTCATGTGGTGTACACATCAGATTTTTTTATGTAGAAAAGCAGTAACAACAAGCAATCACAAAAAAATATCAATGTTGCACAAATTCCTACTATTGCAACAGTAGACACAAAATAAGGATTAAGCAATTTGTCTAATGCGTCTACCATTACATACACATCGGCTTCAAGTATTTTCAAGCCCAAATATGACAGAAGAGAACAATAGAGACAAACTCCTGCCCTAGTAATAACTTTCGATCAAATAAGACAGTATGCTAGGAGGAAGAGGCACTCAGATCTGGAAAGTTGGAGGCTGCCTTAACACAGTTAAACGTCTCAACCCCTAGAAGCAATCCAAGAGGCTGCTAACCTATCGATCGAGACGACGAGGTAAGACTAAGCTAAGTCGACAGGAATACTTAGCAACTCACATTCCACGTCTCCGTCCTGGAGGGATGGTAAAAACCTCTGCCATCAACAGGGGCCCCAACCTCGGACAGCAGAACGAAGTCATTTAAACACTGTCAGACAGTCCGGGCCACCAATCCGGCCTGATAACACTACGTCATGGTATACAGATGTCGGCTTTAGGTGCCCCCAAGGGAAACCAAGGAAGGATATGAATATGTAGTTTTGATGCTCCAAGAGCCCACTCGAAACCTCAAACATTTTAAAGGCTCGCTGAATTCACCAACTCCTCCGACGGGAGTGTTTCGCCCCAGACAACCATGGATATCTGACTACTTAGCTCCACCACAACCAACGGCACGAACAAGGGCCGATGCTATTCTCACCAGCGGTGCGATTAGCCGCTTCAGCTATTCGCACTAACTTTAATCACGCATGAGCATTGAGTTGTCGGATTCGTCATTTGAACCCAATCGAAAAGAACAGATTCTACGTACACGAGCTGCCTAAGCGTTGTAGTGAATCTTTTTTTTTAAAAGGCGGGTTACTACCTTGGCGTAGTCATCATTTTTTAAGCGTTGGCGATTTTCAAAAGATTAGAAAGGAAAATGGTTTCCTTTTCTTATATATATAAAAAGAAGGAACACATTTCCTTTTATTAAATTAATAAAGAGCGGATTTTTAATGTTCGCATTGTTTATCGTTTTCCTAAACGGTTGGAATAGTTTAAATGACTGATTTGGGGGGGAGCAAAATCTTTTTTACATTTTTTGAACTTCTTAGAATACATTTAGCTTCAAAGATGTGTTTTGCGCAATCAAGACTTTAATTCATTCCTTTTTGAAAATTTCCATCTGAGAAAAGATAATAAAAATTAGACAGAGGATTTCTGTGTAGAAAATTTAGACATGAAATAAGTCAAAAGCAACTATTAAATGAATAATTAATCATATAATACTGGTTATTAAGAATTTTGTATGCCTGTTTATTTTTTTATGAAACTATTTGACATTTTCCGGACAAAAAGTATTTCAAAGAACTTTGAAATATTAGTACAAACACATTAATAAATTAAATTTAAATAAATAATGGGATGTGATTTAAAAGACAGAAGAGATGTAAGAGATTTAGATTTAAAAATTTGCAAACACAAATGATTTATCAGATTTTATAAGGTTTTACTTCATAAATATCTTAGATTTTGAAATATGGCATTTGAACCTATAAATATGTGTGGATACTGAAAACGTGATGAATATGTAAGAATATTATAATTTTCATTAAGTTTTCTTATTGAACAATAAATTCTGACAGTCCTATAAGATTTGGGTCTAAGTTTGCATAAAAATTCGTCTGTTAAATAAAGGAATTTAAGTAAGTTCTGTAGCCTTTTTGTCAATACATTAAAGATTTTTTCGCTAATTACACGTCCTCGCTTGCAATTAGAATCATCATTAAATCCCTATTTTATCTAATCCTTTTCTGAACATGATCGTGCCTATAGACTGACCTCGTCTTTGTAGCTAATAATTATTACTTGCAAATTATTCTCTTGCTGGCGAACTATTAACAACTTCCTATTGCTGAGTTAGATTTAACAACCTTCGCTCTCGTTACCGCCTGCCTTACGGAAATCGGCGTAAAATGCTGGTACCTGGGCTAATTTGCGCATGCGCGAACTTAAATGGTGTGACTAGCCTCTTAGCTATTCGCACCGTGGGTGCGATTAGCCACTGCGCATGAACAAGACAGTACCATATGGTCCCTGTCGAGCTTGAACCAGCCATCGCCAGCGATGACTCCAGTCCTGTGGATACTGATTTTAAACACACGTACTAGACGTACCTAGACTGCCTAGGTACAGATCCTAATCAGTAGCTTCCCAGGTTTTACATAAGTCGACCCCGGAGGGGCGTTCAAATAAGAAAAGAATTTTCTTGTTCAGAGAGGCAGCGAAACGAACTGCTTTTTTTAATGAGTCCGTGGCACCTTTTTGAGTCGTGCGCCGCACGACTTTGCACCTATTGTCGGCGCGGCTTGTGTGTATAATAGTTTATGATAATAATTTTGAATTTAAAATAAAATAATATGTACTACAAAAACAGCAGTAAGTTTATTAAGGGATTAATTACAATAATAAGAATACTTTTAACGAGAAATTTGATCTCGATGTTTTTGATAATTTCATTTATATTTGGTCGTAAAAACGAGAATGCTACTCTCATATTGTTTTCTACATTTAACAGTTTCGATCTTCTTTTTTTTATGTTGGTTAGTATATTGAAAATCCGAACTCACACAAATAAGATGTAAAAAACTGTAATAATATAACTATAATAAGCTTTTTCGGCTGCCATGGAATAATCGCATCTAATGTTAATCCAAAACGAATTAATTAATTCTTCCGAATATTTTAAAATTATATCTCGATTATTAGAAAGCGAAAGTAGCTCTTCTCTTTTTTCAAAGTTAATTCAAATGCAGAAGTCTTGGGCACCAAAATCGTCTTGAAAACCACAATTGGCGTGCTTATTAATGTCTTAAAAACCGAATTTCGAGAATTCCCATGTGTACCGTATACTAGGATTAAACCCATTATAATTTTTACTATATACATTTTAAAAATTTAGCAGAACAAAAAAGTGCCGCGGTTCAGTGGTTGAGAATCACTGCTCTAGAAGCTTGTTTTAGTCCATATATTCATTCTTCAGTTTGCAGACCTTATTTTCATATCCAGCTTTTGCGTATCCTTCAGGTTGAGTCATGTAAATTTCTTCTTCTAGTTCTCCATGAATGATATCTGTTTTGACATGACATCGATATGTTTTTATACAAAGCTGCACTTTGGAGAGCCCGAAGAGTTCTGTATTTTACCACAGGAGCAAAGGTTTTATCATAGTCAGATCCAAACTTCTGCCTAAATCCTTTTGCGACGAGTTTGGTTTGTTTCGAGCGTTCATTTACAGCCTACTGGTTTTCTTCCTTTTGGTAAATAAACTAATTCCCATGTGTTGTTTTCTTCTAGTGAAATGATTTCTTCTAGAACAGCTATCAGCTATTTCCTTTCTTCATTTTTTACCAAAGTTTGAATTTCCTTCCAGGTTTTCGGTTCGGGACGGACTAGATATTTTGCATGATATCCGTAGCAATCAGGAGGTTTACTTGTTGTATGTTCTGTTCGATCTTCTGAGTTCTAAAGATTCTTTGTTGAATTCTGATAATTCTTCCTTTCCAAGTTCTTCAATTTTATTTCTTCCCGTTCTGAGCTTTCTTCCTTAGGATTTTCTTTATCCTGGCTGAAAAGGACGTTTACAGGCTCGTTAGTTCCAGTGTCTTCAATAAATCGAACAGATTGACGTATTATGAATTTTTATCTCCAAGAATTAAAATTCCACAGCATTTACTTCTGCAGTCATAGCGAACGAGTATTCCCTCAATAGCAGTATCATCCAGTTTACTCCTTTTAGATTTATGAATGTAAGCAAAAGCTTTGGACCCAAATATCATCAGATGAGAGAGGTTGGGCTTTTTGTTATTCCACAATTCGTATGGTGTTTCCGCATTGGGCTTGTAGGCATACAATTTTGTAGACAATTTGCAGTCAGCACTGCTTCTGCCCAGTATTTGTATGGTTGACGTGAATCGGCTGAAAGACATCTTGTCATTTCTATTAAAGATCTATTTTTGCGTCCATTAACTTTGTTTTGTGCTGGACAATGTGGTACAGTTTGCTGGTGATTTATACCATGATTTATGAAATATTCTTTAAGTTCTTTATTTGTGTATTTACCACCGTCATCACTTCTTAGCATTTTTATTTATCTTCCGAATTTGTTGTTTGTAAGAGGTAAGAGCAATAAATTGTTTTAGTTTAGAAATTACCTTCGTTTTCGTTATGTTCTAAATTTCGATTCTTTTAGGTACGGAAAATCAGTTAGTTTATATTTTATGCACTGAATGCATTTGGTATCATGTTTACAGTTATCTAGTTTGATTCCTTCAGCGAGTTCTTTAATCGGGTCATCGTTTCTATGACTAAGGCGTCTATGCCAAAGTTGAACACAGTTTTCATTTTTGCACTGAAATGCTACGTGAACTTATGGTTCATTATGCCTGTCGATTGGTTTAATTTGGTAATGATTGTTAGTTGCATGACATCCTAGAATAATTTTATCTCCTTTCGCGATCATACATTTATTTCCTTCAAGCAGAACTCAGAGTCCCTTTTCCATTACTTTCTTAACTGAAATTAAATTTGTTTCTAATTCAGGAACATATAAAAGTTCCGATAAAAGAACTTCAATTATTTTTTATTTAGCGTTTAATACTTTAAAAAGGGCAGTTCTTAGATTTAACACTTTGACCATTCACAATTATGATTTGCACAGGAGAAATTTCTGGTGTAGCACCAGGGTGCCTGGGTCCGAGACCCTATCCCTCATCGAATATCATAAGTAGTTTTCGAAAGGAAAAAGTAAAATAACTGAAGATATCAGCAGTAAGATAAATTATACAAAACAAGAAGTACATATTTACAACACAATTTTTTTAATTTTGTAGAGACATTAGGCTGTTTCGAAGCAAGCGAGATGAAAAATGAGCAATGCCCTCGCCGGGACTCGAACCACGGACCTCTCGAATACGCGCCGAGCGTGCAGACCACTACACCCGAAGGCATGCTAAGAAGGTGGGAGAAATACCTTATATACTCCCCCATTTAAACGGCGACTGAGGTTTTAAAGGACCCAGTCACCAAATTCTGCTGGTGAAGAATCATCATTCACCACCTTTTAGCCCTTAACTTCCCACTGTTGCATTTCTGCAACATGTGATTTATTTTAATTTAACACACAAAATATTTTTTAATTACCTACAAATCATTTATCTGAGGGAAAAAAATTACTGCGACGAAATACATGCTAATTTTGTCACTAGATGGCAGCATAATTTTCCCAGAAATCACAACAATTATAAAAATGATTCAAGAACTGTGTTTTTGCTATAGAAAGAATCCATTTTGCTATAGAAAGAATCCATAGAAAGACCAATGTTGCACGTCTGCAACATTGGTCTTTGGTTACCATTTTGACATGGCCAAAAGCGTATACTAACCCAAGCTGAAATTGTTAGATATATGAATAATTTGGACGAATTAAGTGATTTAAGTGAGGAAGGTCATGAATATTCTGATGATGATGTTGATTTTTTACCTGATTGTGTGTCATCTAATGAAGATTCGGATAGCGACTTTGAAAATAGTGTTGATTCACAAAATACAATTCAGAATATAAAAAAATCGAATGATGAATAATAAATTAGATAGAAATATTTCAGTTAGAGAACCTTTTCTAAATTTAACTGTTAAGAATAATAAAACATTGTCAAAGAATATTTTATGGAAAAATCAAAACATTTCATTGAATGAAGAAGTAATAAAATTCCATGGAGATGACACGCTCCCAAGAGAAATAATGAATTTGGACACTCCATACCAATTTTTTAAATATTTGTGGACGGACGAGATCATAAGTAACATTTATGAAGAGAGCAAACGATATGCTATTCAAAAGAATCCAAGTAAGCTTTTGACTGTATCAGAGAATGAAATAAATCAATATTTGGGTATTTGTGTTTATGCATCTCTAGTTCACCTGCCAAACTATAGAGCATACTGGTCAGAAGAGCTCGGATTTGATAGAATTAAAGAAACAATGCCTCTTAAAAAATTTGAAACTATTATACAGTATCTCCATTTTAATGATAATGATAAACATCTACCAAGAGATCATCCTAACCATGATACGCTACATAAAATTAGACCCCTTTATGATGAGCTAAATAAAAATTTTGCTAAAGTTCCTTTAGAAAGGCATCTATCGATCGATGAGCAAATATGCTTAACTAAAGTAAGACATTATATGAAACAATACTTACCAATGAAGCCACATAAATGGGGATTTAAATTTTTTGTACTTTGTGGGATATCAGGTTTTGCCTATAAATTAGAGTTATATTCAGGCCAAGAAAATAATGAAAAGTTTAGGCAGAAGGGTGAACTAGATTTAGGTGCTAGTGCAAATGTAATACGATTAGCAAGAAGTCGTAATAAAAATTATACACTCTACTTTGATAACTATTATACTTCTATTCCGCTTTTAGCATACTTATCTAAAGAAGATATATTCTTTAGGAACCATAAACAGGAACAAAATTCCTAATTCCAAAATTCCTACTGAAAAAGTTTTCAATAAAATGGAACGAGGACATTCAATGGAATTTGTTGGGAATTACAATGATGTAGAAATCTCTGTGACAGCATGGAAAGACAATAAAACTGTAATAATGGCCTCAACATTTGCTGGTGAAAAGCCACTTGGAAAAGGATTGAGATATGACAAGAAAACTAAAGATCGTGTAGAAATTATTAGGCCTCATGTCATCGATGAATATAACAAACATATGGGAGGTGTTGACTTACTCGATAGCATAATAGCTCGACATAAAATATTAATGAGAAGCAAGAAATGGTATATGAGAATTTTTTTTTTTCATTTCTTAGGTCTAGTTATCTTAAATGCATGGTTACTGTACAAGAGAGTTGAAACTGATAAGAAATCTAAAAAAAAAAAAAAAAATCTAATGAATTTACAAAAATTCAAATCAGAAGTTGCATCGTGCTTATGCAAAATGGGGTACAATCAAAATGTTAAAAGAGGAAGACTTAGTAATACTTCAATAGAACAAATGTTTCAGAGCAAAAGATGCAAAGAGACTGCCCAATCCGTTCCATGTAAGGACATTCGTAGAGATGGTATAAATCATTGGCCAATATGGTCAGAAAAGAGAATACGGTGCAAGTTTCCAAACTGCAAGGGTTACACTCAAACTGAGTGCGAAAAGTGTAAAGTAGGACTTTGTTACAACAAAGTCAATAACTGCTATAAAAATTTTCATTGTATGTAAGGCTAAAGCAATTTATAACAATGAATAATATATAAAAAAATATTAAAACAAGTTTTGTAATTTACAGTACTACTACGCAATGTCGAACAATTCAATTTAAAACTGCTGAATTTTTTTAAAAAATATTTTCCCTTTTATTATTACTTGAGAACTAGCTGATATAATATTTTCATAGAAATTTAAAAAATTGGGAAGTTAAGGGTTAGTTCGGGCGTCACTGTAGAGACATTAGGAATTTTTTGGAAGCATAAAATATGAAAAAAACGAGCATTGCCCTCGCCGGGAATCGAACCACGGACCTCTCGAACGCGCGCCAAGCGTGCAGACCACTACACCACGAAGGCATGCTAAGAAGGCGGGAGAAATACCTTATAAACTTCAAGTTTTTAAGGTTAAGAAAAGATGGATCGTTCAAAAAACTCAAGAGGTCGTGAAAATGCCATCTGGAATAGCTGAGAAGGGCTGTCGAGCTGGTGAATAAACCTGACAAGCTAAGAAATTGATTAATATACAATTAATACACAGAAAAGGAGATAGGTGCAGATCTTAAGGTATACTATAGTAAAAGTAATCTAGGAAGAGATTTTGCATACAGTAAATTAAGTGGTGAAGCATACACAGTATTAAGCTAGAACACAGTGAGTAATAGAGAAGCAAATACACACAGCTCTGTGATAAATACAAAAAAAGATATTCCTTCAGATATTTTTAGGAAAGCAGGTACAGTTTTTATGGAACATGAGTCTTGTCTTCGCTATGATTTCGCCGAAAAACTCTCACTGCTCGGCAGCTTTTCCCCCACTCAGGTAAAACAGGTTTATCAATTCACCTCGTTTTTTCTTTTTAAGTGCCATTTTGTAAGCATTTTCAAGCACCTAACCGAAGAAACAATCTTTCAGAACTGCTTATTAATGGTTTTCCACAAGCAATGCTTTGCACATGGTGTCGTGTGTTTGGTGCTTCTGCTGTCTATACTTGTGAATTACGCATAGTGCACCTCTTTTTCGTGTTCTCTTTGGTCCTTTACTTTCATGGTTTTGGTATTTTCATGCTCTTCTTTGTTTTATGCTGCCAAATACTATCATACATATATCGTTCGAACGCCGTTTATGGTTTTTCAACAATGCGCTGATCACTTAGCGCAGGATAAAAAGTGGGCCATTTGAAAATCACCGTAACTGTGAGAGCTCTGTTGTTTTAAATCATCGCAATCTCCAGCTTATACCTTCAGGTAAATAATCTAAAACTTTATTTTAGTTGGTTGAACGGATAGATCGCTAGGGGTTCATATATCGGTGGTTTGTTTTTTTAACGGCCACCCTGTAAAGTGGAAGCTCGAGATACAAGTTCAATTCGTTCCAGCATTGAGCTCGTACATAATTTCTCGTATCTAGAAACCAAGGAGGTTTTAGAATAGAAGGAGGGAAGGTTCAACTCAAACGGTGAAGCTTGGCGGCCATCTTCCTGTTATCACCGTGACTTGTGCAAGGAAGTCTGTCATTGCAACATTTTTTTCGGTTGATCTTTACAATATGGTAACTGGTAGTTTGGCGACATTTTGAAGGCGATAAAGGTTACTACCTGGCACTTTGGTAATAATGTGAACAGTACTCAGTTCCGATTACGCATTATTTTGTGTGAGGGAAATGAGAGATCATGGGATATGTCATGTGATATTAATGGACGAATTACGGTTCTTTAATCGGAAAAGGGGGGAAATCGGGAAAAAATCTGGAAATTTTGTATTTGGCTTTATTCTGTGTTGTGTGAAACAGTGTTCGTGAATTTTTGGATCCCATGGCCGTAACTAAAGTGAATTCGAAAGGGGTATTTATGTATGTATTAATTTAATGTATGTGCTCATTTATATTTTAAGTAGTGTTTTTGAATTTAATTATATTTTAATTAAATGATAGTTATTTTGTGAATTTTATGTTTGTAGGAATTTGGTACACGTTTAAGTTGAAGTAAACGTGCATGGAAATAATTTAAATATTTGACACTAAGTATTTGTAATGCTTGCGGTATGAATTCGTTGGTGACGTGTATAATGTAATAGATGATTTAGAGGTAAAAGTTTTTGGATATTTTATTTATTTTATATGTGGAAATGTTCATATTTGGAAAGGGTAAATACTTTTTCGCGATCAGGTAATTTCATATATGTTCTTTTTACCGGGTTTAAAGATTGAGAAAATTGTTATGTATTTTCGTGAAATTTTTCTAATTTATGAGAAAAAAAGCAGTGTACATGGATATAGTGAAGAGTGTGCGCAATGCCATTTTTGTGCAATTCTGGGATGTTTTTTTAAGTAAAAATAAGTCGGCGTGTACATGGTTTATGTGTATGTGTTATTTTGAAAAACGCGTAAGGAGTATGGTATTGTGCACTTTTTCCTAATTTTGCAGTGAATATTTGTCATGATTAAGCAGTTTTGTGCATTAAGCATTTAAGCAGTTTAAGTATTTCTAGCATAAGTGTAATTCGGCTAGTAGATTGTTGGAAGAAGTGTTCAGTAGATAAAAAGAAAAGAAACATGTCTTTACTTCGTGAAGACAAAATGGCGGCGGGAAAAAAAATAGAGGGTTGCTGTAGGAGAGTTGGTCACCAAAGTTTCGCCAAAAAAACGCCAAGTTACCATAATGTAAAGATCAACCTTTTTTTCTTTTCTTTTTGAAGCATGTCAGCTTGTGTTGCATATGGATGCGCAAATAGATTCTCGAAAAAAATTCCGGGCATTATTTTTCACACGTAAGTATTGATTTTCTTTTTTTATGTAATATGACAACTATGTCAAAAAATATCCCAATGTCATGTTGTTTTCTTTTCAGATGTGAAAAAAAGGACTTAAATAATCAAAATAGGTTATGTAATATAACTATAATCAAAATATGTTAAATACATTTTAATGTTTCTGTTTATATTTGGTATCATCGTTCCTTAAGATACAATGGTAGGGTTTAAATTGTATAATTTGAACGTTTTAGTTAATTCGTTTTATAACTTTCATGAAAAGTAAGAAATCAATTGTTACTATTTTTATTAATTGTAAAGGTGTTAAATAAAGCAATGTTTTTCTTTAATTATTATTCATTTTTTTAAGTTAAGATAAATTGTTTTGTTGTTAAAAATTTTTTGTATAAACTTACAAATTTCTGAGCAGTATAGTGATAAAATTAAGTAAAATATTTACACAATTGAACATGTGGAAAGATGTATCCAAAAACTTATATAGGTGTATTTCTGTAATTCAACTTAATTAAAGGCAGTTTCTTTGATATTAATAAATATGAAGTGCGTATAAACTGAAATCATTGAATTCACATAAATCTGTTTTATTTTATTAAGATTTATTTTCTAATCTAAGCAAATCCGTGAAATATGCAGAAACATCATTTTTTAAAGGCTTTAATGTTATGCGCATGCATTTAGATTTCGAAATATTTCTTAATAATTTGCTGTACATAGTAAATTATGGATATCATCTTTATTACTTTAAAACAAAAATTCAACAATAGCAAGGCATTTCATTATAAATTTAACATATTTTTACTGGAAGATAAATGCACGGAATAGCTTAGAAATACGTACATGTCACTGCCGTAATGCAATGTTTTGAAGTCACAAACATGGACGCCGCTTGTTCGGCGGAGTTCCATTCTCCGATAGTGGAGGAAACTGCGAACGTTCCCTCCTTCTATTCTAACCTCCTTGCTAGAAACAAACTTCCCCATTGAAAATAATGGAAATCTAGTTAATCCGTTCTGCACCCCCAAAAATATCAACATAAAAATCAGTTTTTCTGATAAATAACATTTGTAAATAATATAACCGTAGTTTACCTTTATGATAGCTTCGAACACCGACCTTAACTGCTTCTCGTTAATCCGCACTAACAACAGCTTATATTGGCCGTTATAAAGTCTTCGCCAATTCCGTCACTCTTACAACACCACTCTCATTTTGGCTAAAGTGCAGAATCGTCCACTTATTTCTTTGGCGCTTTTTACAAGAGTACGAAGAATTGGATTTTTGTCAATTTTCTTTGACTTTTTAAGTGAAAATAGGTGGATGTGTACATGGATAAAGTCAAGAAAGTGCTCAATGTTATTTTTGTGCAATTCTGGGATTTTTTTTTTAAGTGAAAATAGGTCGATGTGCAAATGGATACCGAGTATGTGCAATTCTTAAAAACGCGACAAGCAGTGCATGATTCTGCACTTCCCCCTTATTTTTACTTCTTTCTTGATTTCAGCGGCCACGGCTTCCTTAATTTTCTTTGCTGCACTATTTGAGGCAACAATCTTCTTGAGAGGCATAGTGAAATAATTTATTAAAGATTTTCACGCTAAATGTAATTAACTCACAAGCGAACAAACACGTACATCAAAGAAAACTGAGTGATCTGACAAGGGGATATCCCGAGTCGGACCGGATCGGGAAATGGCGCCACGCATACCATCAACCTGGCTCATTATTCGAGTCAATGCTCGTATTTAGAGACTAATTTTCCGATCATACTTTCCTCTTATTTCGAATTTCTCGTATATAGAGATACTCGTATGTCGAAGTTTCACTGTTTATTGTTTATTTTAAAATTTGGATAATTTGTTAATCAACCGAAAATGAAACAGTCCCCAAGTAATGAGATTTACAGCCAAATATGGATAAGCGTGACGTAATAACACATTCAAAACATCTGCCCCTTCATTTGATGTAACCCCCACCCGATTGATTCTTGATAAGCAACTTTTTGTTTTTATAAATGAAGATGTAAACTAGCTGTTGTTGTATACTTTTTCCGTGCATTAAAAAAAAAAAAAAAAAAGTGGGGACTGTGTTCTACAGACAAGCGGTAGATTATTTTCCAAGTTATGGGATCCAACCGTCAAAAAAGTGTGTATTAATGAGAGAAGTATGATAGGCTGAATATGGCCGACAAAAAGTTGTTTGTCACTCACAGCGCCCTCAGCAGAACTTCCAGTAAAATCGCAGGACTTAACAAAATAGCAGAAATCGACGAAATCCTTTTCATGAAGCACAAAAACGAAGCAATCTGAAAACTGATCGTTTACTAAATAATGAGGGTCAGTTCCTAATAAAAAAAATAAAAAAATTAGTGGGGCAGCTTCGGCCGCATTTGAGCCAGCTTTCACCGTTCGATTGTACCTACGTTTCACGGTCGACGGGATAATGCCGTTAAGTACCAAATTTTAATATTTTTGTTTTCTACACAGATATTTACTAGCAATTAACTCATTCTATTTACGGTGAGACTCACCAGCGCAGAGCGGCAAAATCGCTGAACAGTGTTAGTTCGGTCCAGGGTTCAAGAAAATCCTCCATGAAGGCATCCCTCCCTTCAACAGAAAGCCTTCCAATGCTTTCCCACACTTAAATAAACTAAACGCATTCACTGCGTATTGGTCATATAAGTATAGTATAAAAAAAAATTCCGTATAAACAGTCAAATGTTTACATTTCTTTCAAACAAGTTTTATTATTATTTTCACTGTTTTTTACATCTCAACTTTTATTTTACACAGAGTTTTTAAGTTATTGTTTTTATTATTATTATTATTTATTTTATTTTTTTTAGAAAATGTTATGAACAATGTCATTTAGAAAATGTTATGAACAATGTCGTACATAAATAATAAGTTAAAAATTCCCACAGTTTAAAATATAATTTACTTTTGTAAATAGGTCTAAGCTTAGAAATCTGATTGATTAAGACAACATAGTGATAAATCTGAGCAAAGTGCTAGGTTTTTATACAATTAAATGATAATAGTATTAAATGGCATGAAATATCACATAAAAGTTAATTTTCAGAAATGTGTAATTAAACTAAAATTTAATATGAATTTAAATCTTTGAATTATTAATTAAAGGTGGAATTAATAACTATTGTATTAATGTATTTCTAATGGTGCATTTTATGTGCCATGCTCATTTGTGTAAAATTTTTAATGTGCCTGCCTGAGGGTTAATTATTATTTAGATGAGAGGAGGCATCCAACAAAATAATTCGTTAAAAATATCATTAATACATATTCCAATGAATATAAAATAAAATACACTCAAGGTATCTTTTCCTTTTTTATTCTATACACTAAATAGAAACATTTCAAAATTTACACTGGCTGCATTCTTTAGGTAATTAGAATGCAAAATGGAAAGTGAAAACAGCAAACATATTTTTTGTTTTTCTATAAAAACTTTTGTTATCTTCTTTATAAATAAGAGTAGTGTACATATAGCACAGCAATGCTTTTCTAAAATATTACAGGCAGTATTCTTCGCTTTACTCACTGAAGTGAATATGCACAGTTTCAACAGCACTAACATTCAGACCATGACATCAGAGGCAGTTTTATGCACAATTCAATGCATTCAAAAAATAAGACAGCACTCAACATGCTTGTCGGAAGTCACATTAAGGATTAGTATCACAAAAAATAAACTTAGAAACTTTCTGAGTAATGACAAGGTACAAACATTCTGCACTGCATTTACATAATTTCAAGAAATTATAATCAACATTTTATAGTTTTCTTTTTGAATCACAACTGATATCAAAAATAAGATGCTACATTGTTTATTAGGCCTGGAATATACAAATCTACATTTGTCCTGTATGATTGTTTAATTACATTTATGAAAAAAACGAAGTTTTATACAACATTGTTACATTTAGTTTTTCATAATCTAATATTTATTTAGATATTTAAAAAGCTCATATTATTCAAAACCATAGACACAATATGAAAGGCAGGATATCTAATGTAGGTGAAACTATAAAATAACATTCTACTATATACCTCTTTGATTAACTTTTAATTTTAAATAATTCAGGCTAATCCAGTTTTCGTTTTACTAATATTAATAAAAAAAATTTTTGGAGGTTATTTAGGTGATTATTCATTTAGTACAATTTGCTGAAAAAATTACTACAGTAACTATATAAATAATATTTTTTACAGTATTTTTCAGAATGTGCAAAAAACATTCAAACATTCATAAAGATTCCCCTAACAATTCAGTTTAATAATTAAAATGAGATCTAACCAAAAGAAAAAAAAAAAAATACTTGTTGAATATAACAGCACTTGTACCCCAAGCATCTATGTCTGGAACAAAAGAAAAATCATGAAAAAATATCTTGAAGTAAAACACTGAAATTAATGTTATTAAATAGCAGCATTCCTTCTAATCTTTCTTCAGCTGAATGTAAAATACATCCATCTTAAACAGTGCAGCTTTGATATTTGCATCGTACAGAAATACAAATTCTGAATTATTTGCAAGTTTACTTATTTCTGTATAGTTTTAGTCTTTATGTATCTCTAATAAAACATTTTAAACTTTTTTTTTTATTATTTTTTATATTGTACCAATTTATCAAAATCAATAGAAATTATCTGGATTATCATGCACTTTTTGGGGGGGGGGGGTGTATGGATGATTTAATTTAGGTAGAGCACATACGGATTATTTGCTTAATTTCATTCCAGTTTATACCAAGGGGCACCTGGGGGATTTACATGCATGGAAATGAAAGCATACATGCAATTTCACAGAAATCAGTACACAAGTATACAGGGTTATAAAAGAATTCTCAGAGAAGAATAAACAAACAATAATAAATGTAGCTTTAATTAGAGCTTTGATAATAGCAAAGTTAATTAAACACTTAATTTTCCTACTGGTTCACATTTACTGCCAGCCGCAACATGCACAAAATTTGAGTATTTACCATACTTAATAACCGGTGAAACTGGTAGTAAAAATAACAGATTTTGGCTTACTATTATCTTACTGAAATTTAACAGGAAAATGAAGTTCTATATCTTTTGAGAAATATACACACACACACATATATATATATGAATAATATATATTGGGTTATCTGGAAAGTTCTGCAGTTTTTCACATCAAAGTGCATTTTCTTTTAATTATTTTGTTACTGCTGATATGGAGTGATCTTAATTGAAGCAGACATTTAAACATGGTCTTTTCTGCTCATGTTGCTTAACACCTGCATGCATTGTTGTGTCATGTTTTTCCCAATATAGCGTTGAGAATGAAGAAATTTCATACTGTTATGATCTTTTATTTTAAAAAAAGGAAACCCTGCTAGTCAGATTGCTTGTATAATTTGTGCTACATATGGATAAATTTCTGTTTCTGAAGACACAGTTTGAAGGCCATTTGTTAAGTTTAAGAGTGGAAATTTAATTTCGAAGATAATATCCAATGTAAACAAGGACTTGTTACAAGAAGCTATTGCTGAATATCCATGTTACACACTTCAGGAACTATTAAACAATATAAATATTTCAAAATATACAGTATATGATCATTTGAAGAAGATTTGGTATGTAAACTGCGCCATGTATGGATACTCCAGATCTAACAGAGCAGAATATGCTTAGAGTTTTGGCATGGGGTTCTTTGCTGTCCTGGAGTTCACTTCCTTGAACAGTGTCAGCTAGCACCTTGATAACTTCTTTACAAACAAAAATCTAATAACTTTTTTTAAAAAGAGAATTTTCCAGCTGCCAAAGAGATAACAAAAAGTTCTAGAACAAAATAATGATTATGTGCTTCAATGAACTTGGAATTTTTTGTACTGCTTGATTTGTATTTATCATCTGTCGGAAAGAAATTCACAGAAATTTCTTGATGAACTAACATACAATACATGAAAAGAACAATAGTTGTATTGAAGTCTTTAAATTTGTTACATGTTAAGTTTCAATTACTGATTTGTTTTTGCTTTTACTGTAGTAATTCTTTATTGTTTTTACACACAGATATGTAGTGAATATTACTTATTTGGCAATGTGCTTATTAATTTCTTTATGTGGATGAGAGCAGGAAAAGAATATTATTAATATTTTATGAAAATATCTACACTTATCAAAGGTCTCGTCACATCCTTAATTATTTTTTTAAAACATTTTACTTAATTGTTATTTTTATGTGAAGAAAAACTATAATAAAATGAACTCAAATCATGAATTTCTATTTCAAGTACACAAATTAAAATTTACCTCTCATATCCTAAATATTAATTTATGCATCAATGACTTTCTTTCTTAAATAAACACATTTTTAGATACTTCATAATTCCTGAGTGAGAATTTCTTCTCTGAAAATAATGGTATTCCAAAGCATTATTATAAAATTTCTGTAATTTAATAAAAATATATAAACTAGAAAAATGCTAAAATCATAATTCTGTAAAATAATAATGCATTAGAGGAACTACTTAATTTTTTTTAAAAAACTTTTTTATCAATTAATTCATTTATTAGGATATTTAGAATTTTATTCTAAGAAATATTAAAATTGCATTTGTGCTATATTCACAATATATGTTTTTTCATTTCACGAAAACTGGAAATCATTTGACTGCTTTAAGGTAAAGGAAATTTGCTAATAAATTAGCATACATTTTACATTCAATGAAGTGATAATGTTCCATTAATAAGATATATAATAAATTGGTTCAGAAAGAGAACTTTTCTTAAATAAGACTAATGATCCATTGTAGCAGAGTTTCATATACTCTATTTATTAAAAAAAAAATCCTAACCTGTAAAATTGTATAGTAAATTTTACATGACTGAAGGAACACTGGACTATTTTGTAATAGGATATATTACACAGAAGAGCCTAAACTTAATATAAGGATATCTAAAGTATTTAATTGCAGTATTGTTATTTGGGATGTTTTAGTTGCTACATTTATATATTTAAATGATTTTCATAAAAGTTCAAAATGCTCCCTAGTTATAGCAGAAAAGCTAATTTTTACCCCAAAATTTTCAGAAAAGTATGGAAGTGATAAATGGCAATTAAAATTAATGAAAAGATTTCTTAAGATATTTTGAGATTATTTTGCATTTGTTGAAGGGTAATGTAAATAAATAATTTTCTCTTATCCAGTTTTGCTTCCTTCAATTTATTCCTCCTCTTTGTATTTCAATGGAATTGGTATTCTGGTTAATCTAATCAATCATACAAGAAACAATCTAAAAAAGTTACAGAATTATGATGTACATTTTAATATTCATTGTTTTCTGTTGAAATATCACAGGAAAATAAAACTATACGAACTGTTTAGAGATGAGAATATTTTCTAATTACAAATCAATCAATCATATATATAACAAATAGTAGCCTTAGGAAGCAACAAAATGAATATTTTTGTCATATTTTTATGAATATTTTCTCAATAGTTTAAATTAAAAATATGATTTATATCTTTCACAGCTGCATAAAACTATGTAGCATCAAAACAGTCTATTAGTTTCACATAGTTTTCTAAAAAATACTGTAAGCAGATATAAAATTGTCTCTTATCTGCTAAACATAAAAAACTGATAGTCTTACAGTTCTTTAAACTTCCTTTGATACATACCATTTTTTTTAACAAAATACATATAATCAATGTATAATAAAAAGTTACTATTATAATAGAAACTTAATTTTTTCCCTCATATATTCATACACTTTACGGTATTAATAATAAAAATAAATGACAATGAGAATTTAAATTTTATTTTACATAGCTTTCTTGACCATCCAAAATGAAATCGCATAACATTCTGTTAGATGTTATTACTTTTATTTATTTATTATCATTTTTTTATTCTGTTTTAAAATCCAAGTTGGTGACCTCTTGCTGCAGATGCATTGTTTTAATCTGAATGCCATTTTTAATTCAAATCTGCACATTGAATTAGTTTAAAATACAAGCACTGTAAAATGTAATTTGTACACTGAATATCTCACAATACAACATAATTGTGCTCTCTTATTCACAACTTCTTGGTAAGATGCTTTTCAAAAAATGTTTGCTTCAACTGGTGTATAAACAAATGCATTTTATAAGTTTCATCACAATATGCATTATCAACTGATATGTGCAAGCAAAAACTTCCACTGTACAAGCATGATAGGATACACAATTTAGATCAGAAAAGGGGCACAAAGTATTGCCTATTTTTCTGCACAGCAGCTGTAATATGAACTTTTTGAAGCACATTATGATTATGGGTAGTTAACAACAGCAGATTGTATGATTACGATTTCTATTTAAAGTGCTGTGCAACAAAAGATTTACAAAATGAAATACCTCAGGTTTTAACAAGATTTCCATAGTCATTATCAACACTTCGTATGGTATACTTTTTCTATTTAACATATTAAATTATACTAAACTTCAACAGTTTTATCTGTTTAATTTTCATTTTGCAAGTTTATTCATCCATTAGCATTCACAAAGATTTGTATATAAATCACATGCTGAAATATATTCCAGGTGGGTAACAATTTTTGGAGACCTGAAAAATCCATAATAAACATTTTGAAATTGTATTACATAATGAACGCAACTATCCTGAGGCTTTTCATTTCTTATCTTAGGTTAATTAATACTGTAAATAAGCAAGAGCCTGCATTGACTAAATTCTACAAAAATGCATTAATGGTTGTTATCTTGACTGGGATTCTACCTCTGAAGCAGAATGACTTGTTAAATCTCGACGTTCTTTGGAAGCATAATGCTCTCGACTATTTTCAATATTAGAATTAGATGAGGTACCCAGTTTTAGATGTAATGGTGAAGGCGTCGTACTGGTGGTAACAGGACTACCACCTTGACTGACGCAGGGAATTAATGGAGGGGGTATACCATTACCAATGCCACCTGGTGAACTAGGTTTGGTTCTTGGGGGATAGTTTGTACCACACAAACTGTTCAGAAATGGATTTGACAAAGAAGAAAATAGTCCTCCAGATGGTGGAAGTCCAGGAGGTGGAACATAAGGTGGATCATTAGGCCTCAGAGGTGGTGGGGGCAACTTTGTGCGCTCGTACACCTGCCTGTCCCTATCAGCTTGAAGCTGTCTTTCTACTTCCCTAGCAGCTGCTTCAGATGAAGACAGATGCCTAGCAAGTTCAGCTTCCCGATATCGCTCTGGAAGTAATGGCATCACAGATGATAAAGAGGCATACTTCTGCATCAACTGCTCACGGTCTAGTTCTCGAGCATGTTGCAATTCTAAACTGCGATAACGCTCACTAGCTGAAGCTGCAGATTGTGGAGGAGGTGGTGGCAAAGGATTCCAGAAGTGAGGTGGTGGAACTTGAGAAATGGCACCTAAAGAACCAGCCAGTCGAGCTTGTTCAGATGAGCTCAGACTCATAGGAAGTCCAGGAAGCATGCTTCGAGGCATATAATCACAAACAGGATCTGGATGGGATGGCTCACCAGATTTTGTCCTTTCACGATCAGAATTACCACTTGTGACCACAGATTCTTTAGAATGATCTTCTTCTTTCTTTTCCTCCTTCACTTTGATATCGGATTTGTGTCCTACACTATTGCTATCAAAGCCTCCTTCAGATTTGTGCGTTGAACGTATTGGAGACCTTGAGGAATCTCTCCTTTCTCTAGTGCGCTCCCATTCTCTTTCTCTATTCCTTTCCATCATCTCCCCATTTCTTATTGACTCAGGATTGTTTGAAAGATGAGAAACTCTGCTTTCTCGGTCCCTACAATTTAATAAAAAAAAAATCCTATTTATATATGTCACATACATATTACACAATTTAATGTACTGATGTAAGTGAAAACATGTTAAATAATGCTTTTTGATATAGTAAATGTTTATTTAAATGCTGCATACAAATACATAATAGCTCAAACAATTTTTATCTGAAAAATTTTTCATTAGAGGTAAAGTGTATTTTTCCTAAATGTAGACTCAAAAATTAGAAAACAATATTAAACAACACCATATTGTTTTAAAATTGTCAATAATATCTTTAACTCTTTGGTTAAAGATATTATTGACATAATATCTTTATTATACTATTATCATACTATGTCAAAAACGTCTTTAACCCTCTGATTACTAACGGGACATATATGTCCCACTAAAAGTTAAAAAGTTACAACTGGGTTAAAAAGTACTTAGGATCTCCTTAATGCTAGGGATCATCTTCCAATAGTTGGAAAATCAAGATGCGACTGTGCACAAATGACCATAGAAAAGAGAACAAATGTGAATTGTCCAATGAGTAATGTTGGGTTATGCAAAGAATGCTTTATCCTGTACTATACGATGTAAAATTGATTTCATATAATAAAGTTTTCCAGAATAATAGGTGTGCTTACAGTAAGTCGATCGCTTCATGTGGGATATATGTTTCCCACCATTAACTACGGCTGGGAAATATGTGTCCCAGCATTAGGCTTGCGAATCATTTGCCAAAAAAATCCCAAATGCTAAATTTACCTATTTAATGACACATTTTGTTGACTTAGGTAGAAAACGATGCAATTTTTATAAAATTCGCAGTCAAAGGGTTAAATGCAAATCGAAAGTTTTTCTCCTGGAGACCATTATTATAAAAAAGTACTTATAAATTTGATAATTTGTGCTTCTATACAATTCATTAATCATTGTTGTAAAATTTCTATGCTTATAATTCCTATTTTAAACTTTCTCCTCCTGTTCACATAAGAGCAAAATTAATACTCATCCAGATATAAATTAAGAGCTACTCTAGGATTAGATGAACAAATATGAGTTCAAACAAATATGAAGATTACCGCTTTGTACTATCTATATTATGTTTGTACATGACAGTATGTAAAATATATATATATATATATATATATATATATATATATATATATATATATGAAGAAATTTACCTAGTGACATTGAAAATTAATCTAAAAAGTCACATTCTTTAACCTTCCAACACACGTGTATGCACAAAATTTACGACAAATTAAGTTTTTAATGCACATTTATCGCATATTGAAGCTGAGATGTCTGAAGGTAATTTCTATTCCTCCTTTCTACCCTTGTCCACATCATGGAATGTACCAACAGGAAGTCATTTGACTATTTTTTTTAACTGGGCTTGTGGCAGCTTTTTCATAAAAAAGTAAGAACATGCGTGGTCGTGTTTTAAAATTTGGAAATTTTTTTTCTCAAATATGTTGTAATTTTGTGTTATTAATTGGTGTGTATTATTTTAATTTGAATACATTTATTCAAATTAAAAATCTCTCTCCATAATTCTAGCTCTGTAAATTTGATATCGGGTTTTCATGGCAAAAAAAATATGTGCAACCAGCTGATTTAGCTCGGATTCTTCAAGAATTATCTGATGAAGAAAAGGAAGACAAAGAAACCTTTGGATGTGAGAACAATAGCGATTTCCATTCCTTATTTTCTTTTATTTCTATTTTTTAGAAATAAAAACATTAAAGTTAGTTTAAAGTGCATTTTTGTAACCAGTAAGAAGTAAATTTCCTTGCAGAAGTAAGTAATGCTAAACTTACTTTTTTTCCTACCGAGGTGTTTTCCTTTTTTATTGTCTATACTTGTCTTCGATGAATATTAAAATTAGCTTCAATTTTAAAATATAATTATTAAATAATAAATTAAAAATTTTCTATGATGAAATAAATCACTGCATTTCCATCTCACTAACATAAGAACTTAAAAATAATTTACTTATATTTGAATGTGATATCATTTTTATTTTGCAATAATAAGATTAATATTTTATATCTTAACAAATTTATTATCAATATTCACTCATTTCTGTCGTTTTTTGTGGCAAAAATGGTAAAATAACGGATGTCATAAAAAATATGATGCGCGCGTGCTGGAAGGTTAAATACATATATTTTTTATAAACAATGAAATAAATATTTTTATGGCTACAAATCTTCATACTTGAAATAAATTGCAATGATTCTTTATTAAAGATTATTATTATTATAAAGTGAATGTTTATTATTATTTGCACATAAAAGAAATTATTTGTATAATTTATTCATATTCACCGAAATATTCTTACACTTCACTCTGCATTACACTTTTATTTTGAAGTTTTTACCTATTTATTTTCAAAATCAAATTTTAAATAAATTATAATTCAGTATAACAATACATACTTCAGTATTATACAAAAAGAAAACATTTTTTGCCCAAGTGTTAAAAAGTTCATATTATCTTTTACAGTTAATTCAAAAAGTTCAAAATTTTTGATAGAAATGCAAAGGAGGCTCAATGTATACTCCTAAATTATTTGAAGCAATTACAGATAAAAGTTCATTCTTTTTCACTACATAACTTTTAAACTTTAGTTTTATTTATGCTTTATTTTGTTGCTTCCAATTTTATACTTTCATAAAGCTTCAAAAATCAAATGCTAAGGAAAAAACTTCAATCTTATCTCTTTGCTTTTGTTATATATACAAAAAACAGTAAAATTAAAATAACAACAACAAAAAGCATATTTTACAGGCTTTAAATTCAATTGAAAGTAGATAAAACATAAATACAACACAAATTTACATGATCAGTATTAAGTCTTTTGGTGATTGAATAAAAAAATATTGCCCAAAATGTATTATAATTAGAATGTGTATATATATATATATATATATATAGTTGGAAAAAGGTAAATGCAGTAATTAAGTTTTTTACAAATGGTATTACTTTACTGAATTTCAGTTATCTGCCTCAATATTTATTTGGCAACACTTGAAACAGCATAAGTTATTCTGGCTTTCAGAATATCAATATAATGAATGAACTGCTGTGGCTAAAACTTGGTCCTTAATATGTCTTTTGTCTAACTCACCTACAATGGTGGCCAAAATTGTGGACACTTTTGGAAATTTTTATGTTTTTGATATTTGTATGCTTATAAAAAATGTTATGTTTCGCAAAGTGCAAACTTGTATATAACATTTTAAAGAGAATTTATTACTGAATTCAATACAAAACACAAAATTCAATTATTTGCAATACAAAAAAAGATATATGTACTTTAATATAAAAAAAAATCTGATGTGTACACCACATGACTTCCTTGTATTGGAATATTAAATTATACACATTTTTTCTTGCATTTCATTTAAACTTATTGGATTGAATTAAATCTACTTCGCCGACAGCACATAAACCACAATAGAATAAATGCATTCTTAAAATTCACTCTAGCATAGCGACACTCTGGCGCTAGATTCACTTAACAGTATTAATAATTATATAACAGTTAACTTATATAATAATTATCTAATGGAAACTAAGTTAACTGTTATATAATCCAATAATTATATAACAGTTAACTTATATATTTCGTTCATATTATAACTCATAATGCACAAAATTTATATCATTTAAAGAATAGAATTATCTAATTGTTGCCACATGCTCTATTCAAATACTATAATAAAGCTAGAATGATGTATAAAAGAAATTAAGCAAACAAAACAAAAAAGAAACAGTTTTTCACAGACGATTGAGTATTTCTCATTTAATTAATTCAGTTCTCACTTCGCGAGAAGGCAAAAATACATAAAAACTCAAAATATTTATATTAAAAATTACGAAGTAAATCTTAAACGCTTATTTCCACGAAAAAATTCCAGAAAGGATTAAGCATGATTTAAATAATAAATGAAGGCGTTATCTTTGTTGTTGCGTAGCTAAGTTTCTCTAGATTGGCAACAAATCTACTAGTCTCCTGTTTCAAATGTAAACATTAATGGCCGCCATTAAAAAAGGCTTAGCGGCAATTAAACAACTTTAAAATTGCTGATAATTCTAAAAATATTGCACACAGATTTACTAAAGGCATAAAAACCCTTAACTGGAAGATAAAAACAACATAATTCAATCATTTTTAAAGCAAAAAATGTACAATTTACCAACATATAAGAGTAAAGAAACTGAGATCACTAAGCCGGGTAACAGAGTGGATATATATATATAAATATATTTATATAAGTTTGGTGCGGCCTAGTGCAACCAAAATACAAGGTGCACATCTACATGTTATAGCAGTCATATATACAAAATTTCAACGTTCTGAGGCTACTCGTTTTTGAGTTATGCGAGATACCTACGTACGTACGTACATAGGTTCGTACAGACGCCACGAAAAATTCTCTTCAGAATTAATTTTAAAGCAGTTTTATAATTTTTTTTTAAAGAAGGAAAAGAGTATTTTATTCTGTCCTTACGTACAGATATCACACAAAAACATCGAATGCAATTTAATTTTCATTGAAATATGCTGCCTGAAACTTTTCGCTATTACAATACTTCCTTTTTACTTCGTACAAGGAAGTAAAAACACAGTTATGAAGTGGTTTGTAATGTCTAGCTTTCCTGGCCAATCACTGTTCTTGTTCTGAGAACCAATCAAATGTTAGTAACTGCCAGTAGAAGCTGACATCATGTTTACACTTGAAACAATTCATTATTTTGCTTTGTTCTGTAGAAGGAACAAAAATTCCTATTTGTAATTGCAGTGTATAGTTATTGCAGTATCTTATACACTGCAATTACAAATAGGAATTTTTGTAACAATTTTTAATATTTAGTCAAGAAGCAATGACATCAAATAAAAGAGTAGATTGGACACCTAGAAAGAGATGTAATATTATTGTGTTACGAGAAAGTGGTCTTTCCTATGCTGAAATTGCAAGACTGGTGGGTGGTTCAGTGACTACATCTGGAGTCCGAAAGTTTTGTTTACGATATCAGGAGACAAATTCAATAAAAAACAAAGAAGGAAAAGGCCGAAAAAGGTGCCCCACATCTATTGATGACAGAAGAATAAAAAGACTATGTCTCCAAGATAGAAAAATGTAATCAGCGGCCATCAGAAGTGATCTGAATGATGCTGGTGTTTCTGTCACTTCAAGAACAATCAGGAGAAGATTAACAGATGTTGGACTGAGAGGTAGAAATCCACGAAAAAAGCCTTATCTTAATTTTCAGCAACGAAAAAAAGACTACCTTGGGCAAAGGAACACATTAATTGGACAGATGATCAGTGGTCACAAGTTATATGGAGTGATGAAACTAAGATATCGCTATTCGGTAGTGATGGGCGAAAATATGTAAGACGTAGAATAGACGTAGAAGAGCTACATCCTGACTGCATTCAAGCAACTGTGAAGAACCCAGTTAGTGTTATGATTTGGTCATGCATGTCAGCAGATGTTATTGGTCGCCTTCATATCATCGATGGGACAGTGAATGCCAGAAAATACATTGACACTATTCTAGAACCAAAACTTCTACCTTCCATCAGAGATCTCTTTCTCAACAATGCTTCGTTTATTTTCCAGCAGGATTCTGCTCCTTGCCACATGGTTAAAATATCGAAAGAATGGTTTCGTACAAAGAGCATTAACTTGTTGTCATGGCCAGGAAACAGTCCTGACCTCAATCCTCTCGAAAATTTGTGGCACCGTTTGAAAACTCTTGTCCGAATGAGGCACCCATCAAATAAAAGGGAACTAATTGAGGCTATAATTGTTTCCTGGCATCATGTAATAACGAAAGAAGAGCTTAAAACTCTTGTCAGCTCAATGAAACGTCGATGTGAAGCTGTAATAAAAAATAAAGGGTACCCTACTAAGTACTGATAACTCACTGCAATCATCACTATCTAATGTATATCGATAACTATTATCGTTTAACTTTTTTTGTATTGCAAATAATTGAATTTTGTGTTTTGTATTGAATTCAGTAATAAATTCTCTTTAAAATGATATATACAAGTTTGCACTTTGTGAAACGTAATGTTTTCTATAAGCATACAAACGTAACGTTTTCTATAAGCATACGTAACGTTTTCTATAAGTTCAAAAACAGAAAAATTTCCAAAAGCGTCTACAATTTTGGCCACCACTGTACATTGTCAACAATCTCATCACTCACAATAGGCCACACAAACATCTTAAACCCCAATTGATGGACTACTTAGTTTCACAGTACCACAAAATAAACTCATCTTTTTCTTACGCTGATGTCATTTCGTTACTAACTATTTCTTGGCATTTTTTGTATAATAAAATATATATATATATATATAACAACAGGAACAGATAATGATACAATTTTCATGTTTTTATACAGGTTGATATTTTATGAAAAAATTTTGTAATCACAAAAAGGCTTTAAATGCTCACCCTCTGTTCTAAAAATAAAAAATCACAAAAAATTTTGGTTACCTTTCTTTTTGCCTTTCATGCTCTCGTTTATTTTCTCTGGGGGGAAAAAAAATTTTTTTATAATGAAGTTTTATGATTATACACATAACAAAAAGTGAATGCACACATTATAATTTTATTAAAATTAGTACAGTCAAAAGTCGTTAATTTGGACACCCATAATCCGGACCTCAAAGCTAAAAACTTTCTGCGCATGCGCCGCGTTGGCACATGTGCACAGGCGTTTTACGCATGCGCGTAAGACCTTGACTATTGTGCATCTGCGTGTGTGCAAGTGCAGAATATGTTTTCGCCTGTGCGTTTAATGTATAACGGACGGTGTAAGCTAAACTTATCTAATTATCTATTTCACTTAATGTTAATGATTGCGTTGTTCCTTAATCTTCGAATTGGATCCCGCTTATTATTTTTTTGCAGACTGCAAGAGCAATTTTATAAAAGTAAACTTGAACTTTCGATTATGTCAAATAGAATTTCTGATGCTGGAACTTCCAAAGGATCTACAAAACGAAAGTATGTTTCGATGTCCAACAAACAAAAAGTGGAATTGCTGCAAAAAATGGATAAAGACATGAAGAATGTGACAGAGAGGTTAGTGAAAACGAAAAAATTTCTATTGACAAGTTAGTCGGTATTCTTGGCACAGCAATTAATGGGACCTGAACAGTGGAACTTTGTAACTGAACAAGAAATTATGTCTGTTTATAGAATTAAAGAGAAAGTATTATCACATAAAACGAAGCAACTTAAACAACTTACATTGAAAGAAATGTTTAATAAAGTAAACAAATAAATATTAAGTTTTTTTTTTTTGTTTTTTTTTTTTTTTTTGTAAATTTTGATACCCTTTAGATCATAATTGTTGTTTATTTCATAAATTACGGTTTCATATTTTTAATTTTAGAATTTCTGCATGCCATCTTACGAGATTTAAACTGATGATCTATAATCCGGAAAAATCGAAAATCCGGAATCGCCGAGGTCCCGACGAGTCCGGATTAACGACTTTTGACTGTATTAGAATTTTTTAATTTCATTCTGGTAGAAATCATTACTTCCGATGAAAAAAGGGGAGCATAATTACTAACCCATGACTTGTTTTAAATGTTCATTCATAAACCAGTCACAAATGTAAAAATAAAAAATATTAAAATTTAACTCTGTAATTGTGCTAAAATTAACAGATGCCACTATCAGACTTATGAGCAAACAGTACAAAGAAGTAAAAAAATTTTGTTCTGTTTTATGAAAAATGTTGTACATTACAGTATTAATACTAAATATTCTGCTTTACTTAATACAATGCTTTTTATTAAATTATACTGTCTTAAAATAAATTTTACCATAAACAGGCATTTATAATAAAATATACAGAAAAAGTCCAGGCTGCCTATTTAGCATTCAACTAACTGGAATATTTTTCAATTTTATAATATTTCCTTTCTTTTTATATAAAATTTAAGCAAAATTCTAATCAAACAAAGACTGGCGCCGAAAAGTGTGATTTAGAAGCAATAATAGATAATCACGATGTTACACTTTCTATTTATGTAAACCCCATTAAATCTCAATAAGCCAGTTTTATTTTTGCAAAAAATTATACTAGTTAACTGCCGTTTATCTGTTTTCAGTTGCATTTTGAAAAAAAAAAAAAAAAGATTAAAATTTTGAATTTGTCTTCAACAGAACAGCATGCGGTAGAGTATTTTCAAAATAACAGGATCAAGAAAACATCAAGGAAAGAGTGACTTATGCCACAACGGATAAACGCTGGTTGTGTAACATGCAATTAAAGGTTCAATATGTTCCATCCATAACTTAAATATGTTCATTATATAACTAAATAGCGAGATTTCTGTTCCTTCAAACGTCTGCCTGAAGGACTGGTGCAAGTTTTGTGAGATATCTGCCAATATTTATGGTAGGTCAACAATAAACAGTCAAATGTCTTTAATCCAGACGTCCATAATGCGGAATGATCTATAATCCGGACCTCAAAGCTACAAACTTTCTGCGCATGCATAAACGCAGAATACCTTTATGCATGCCCATAATACATTTACGCATGCGCGTTTAATGTATAATGGTCGGTATAAGCTAAGCTAAAATTATCTAATTATCTCAGTTAATGTTGCAGATTGTTTCTTAATCTTCTAATTGGATTCGGCTTATTATTTTTTGCAGACTGTTAGAGCAATTTTATATAAGTAAGCTTTAACTTTTGATTATGTCAAAAAAGAATTTCCGATTCTGGAGCTGCCAAAGGATCTACAAAGCGATAGCATGTTTCGATGTCCATCACACAAAAAGTGAAATTGCTGCAAAAAATGGATAAAGGCATATCCTTTGTTTCGCTAACCATTCCAAAATCTGTTTATCAATTTCACGCTGCTTTGCGGGGGAGGGGGAGGAACGTTGCTGCGCACAATGAACTGGAAGTTGATCTGTCAGCACTATCCTTATCTTCAGAGCAGATGTTTTTATTTTATTTGGCTTATAATTCCTTACTAAATGCAGTATTTCATCTCGATGTACTCCGTCTTTGATATGATTTAAATCAAATTCCTTGTCATTATAAATATCACGAATACACATCAAATAGTTTTCCGTTTGCAATTTTCTAATTTCGACTATGCGTAATGTATGCTTTACGCATGCGCACATTGAAAGAAATGTTTAATAAAGTAAACAAATAACTATTACGCTTTTTTTTGTAAATTTTGATACCCTTTAAATCATAATTGCTCTTTATTTCATAAATTACGGTTTCATATTTTTAATTTTATAATTTCTGCATGCCATTTTACGAGATTTAAATTGATGATCTATAATCCAAAAAAACCGATAATCCAGAATCGCCGAAGTCCTGATGAGTCCGGTCACAAAATCATTTCATTCAATAAACAAGTCTCTAATATTTTTCTAGTATACTTTCTCTGGGGTGCATCTAAAAAATTACTATAAAAATAAAACTCGCTTGTTCCTGATAAACATTAGTTACACAACTCTTAATCAAAAACAAAACATCATACTAAAATTTTTTGAACAAAGGGAAAAAGAAGTGAAGTATGATTTAAACAACAAGATTATGTTTATACTCCTCACTCACACAACACATTGGATGGGGAAATGTAAAGATGTTGTTTCAACATAAGTATTAAAAAAAAAAAAAGAACTATAATTTGAATCCAGAAATGGAATTTTCAGATTCCAGTGATGAAACTGAAAGAACTCAAAAAAATTATTTCCTTCTTCCTCCCCTTTTTTTAAAAAATTCTTCAAAATATTCTTAAGAAGTGAATATTATGTAATCACTCACATGCAAACAATTGTTTCGTATGATTTGGATACTTTGTTTTCATTCCTGTTCTTTTTTGATTAACTACTTTCTAAATTCACAGCATTCTATACCTATTATCTTTCATTACTGACTTACTCAGAAGATCAAAAAGAAGACCAATTAGATTCAAAAGGAAGATCAATTATGAAAATTATGTAATATATTTTGCATTTCACATATTCATAATTATTCTTTTATTAACTCCATAACTTTTAATTCATAATATCATTACAGCTTACACAATTTTCAAATATATTTTAAAACAATATAAGTTCTTTATATCCATAAGATTATGTTAAAGATTACAATTTGCAAATGTATATACAAAACTGAGTGGAACATGAATGCTAGATCTAAAATCTGAAAACCTAAAATAACAATGACCTTCACTTGAAAACTGACAGAATACTGTCAGTGCCATGAAAACAAAATCTTTTATTGGTAATATTTTTTCCTTTATTGAATTCTACTCAAAATATAGTTTCAAGGATTTTAAGAATAATGTCAATTGGGAATATACAGGGTGTCCCGTAAATGTTGCAACAAACTTCTGGGGGAGGTAGGGCACATTATAGGGATTAAGAATTGCATAGGAACCCATGCCCAGAAATGTCTGGGGTAAGTGGTAGTAGAGGTAGAAGATGGGAAAAGAAACAAGAGTGATTAATTTGAAGCATTTATTGGACATGAATACAAATGGTGTATGATAGTTTGAATGTTACAATAGATGTTAGAAGTCTGCACCATCAGAGGCCAAACATGCCTGACAAAGATGGACCATTTATTGCCAGACATGTTCAAACACACCGGGAGCATATGCACAAGTGAGTCTTGCCACGAGATCCATTTCAGACACAACAGGATCATGATACACATCACTTTTGATGCCTTCCCACAAAAAGAAATCAAGGCTCGATAAATCCGGCAAGCATGGGGCCCAGGAAACTGGTCCACCATGCCCAAGTCATTGATGCAGGAATGATCCATACAAATGGCTAGGAACATCCAGTCTAAAATGAGTAATGACCCATAGTCAGACAAAATTTGATACAGAAATGCAAACAAACTGTGGTATGGTTGATGCCTGTCGGAGAAGCATTCCCAATAAATACATGCAGCGGTTTGCTCACTACCTTCAGCTATTCCATACACTAGTGCATGTCTGGTAAGTTCCTGGTTCATATATCATTCCATGCTCTTTGTATCATACCTACTGCTCGAATGAGGCAATCCTCACTTGTTATAATGATATGTTCTGGGAAACACTCTCCTGTATAGTACCCCCTGGTGGCATACAATGACGTTCCTGTGCATGGGTTCCAATTGCAATTCTTAATCCGTATGATGTACATTACCTCCTTCAGAAATTTGTCGCAACATTTACGGGACACACTATTTTTTAAATACATAAACTTTAATTAGTAGAAAATGTAGAGAAATATAAAACATGCTGTTTATGTAGAGAAATTTAAAATATGCTGTTTTATTAAAACCTGCATATCTAAGTCTCTTTCAATATGAAATCTGCATTTTTCTTTGCATATATTTTATTCAACACGTATATAAAATGGACATGCATAAAAAAAAATGGATAATTTATTTGTGGATTTTGTTAAGTGGTTATCTTTAGGATTATCCTAATGTCTCTAAATTTAGATCTATTATCTAGTGACAATAATCCATTTGAAAATTGAAATTATTACCTCATTATTTCTTTAGATTTCTCACTTTCTTTCTCTCTTTTTTCAGCATCTGCTTTCTTCTGTTTTTCTTTCTCTTTCTCTCGTTCCTGGTCTTCTCTCCTCTGTACACGATCCCTTTCTGCTTCAGCTTTTAAACCACCCCAAGATGAAGGGTTCATAGCAGAAGGCGAAGGAAAATTTGGTGGAGTTCTGTGAAGGCGGCTCCAAGGATCTTGACTCATTCCTAGATATCCAGGTCCTAAATCTCTGCTTGATAACATCCCTGCTCCAGTCAAGCTAGCTGCAATGAAATAAACATTGAAGTTCATAAAAAGATCTATGACTAACTGAAGTATAACAACAAATATTGTATGATAAAGTTGAACAGAATTTGAACTACATTTATAGCATTGCATCAGTTGTCAAAACAAGAATATGAAGATAAAAAATTCTCTCTCTCTTTTTTTACAGTAGTATAAACATGTTATCCATACTCTTTTACAAAGCTGTCAAAGATATTTTTCCTAAGTCTAGTTAGTGCTCTTAATAGTAGTTCCATGGGTAAAATATGAAAGCATCATATATTAAGTATGTGACTGCATCTTAATAATATAAATGGCTCTGAATTTCAGCCATGGAGAAATACAAGTAATTTTTGCTTCATTAAAAATATGACATTAGATTAAATCTGAGCAGTTTAATGATTCATATTTTTTTATTTAATAATTTAAAATAATATTTTTTTATTTTAATTTATTGTGTCAGAAATATATAAATGCTTATTAGAATTTATATATTTCTGACAGTTATAATTTTCTGTTAAAGTGGCTGCTTATTAGTATTTTTTCAAATGGCATAAATAATTGGCCTAATTAATTTTTTATTCCTATCACTAATATGTCATACTTCCAGTCCCATATTTCATACTGTACTGGTTAGTGTAAACCGATCAGATTTTTCTAAAGGAATCGCGGAACAAAACAATATCAATGACCTTACTTTTTTTTTAAAAAAAAGTTAATTCTTATTATTGTAAACATTTAATATAACTGAAAGGCTGTGTTTTTACAACTGCAAAGCTATTAGGTTATTTTAAAGCAGGAAAGACACACACACACCAAAAAAAAAAAAAAAAAAGCAATGTTCTCATTAAAACTCGAACTCGGACCTCTCGAGCCTCATAGCCAAATGTGCTACTGTTGAACCATGAAGGCATGCATAAAATCATCACCACCATGAGGATTCAGGTGCCATTCATACAGTCCTTAGGAATTTTCATGCTGAAGATATAAAAATGTGCAGTGCCCTCATTGGGACTTGAACCCTAGACCTCTTAATATGCATTGAAGTATGCTTCCAATCACAGGAGGCAAGTGGAAAGGAGGGAGAAAATACCTTACAGGTTTACATTAATGTGGATCATTAAAATTAATATAAAAGTAATACAACATATGATTATCCTTGTCTAAAAATTAGATCATTTCTGAAAACATGCTTTTATGTACTTGAAAGAAAATTTTTACACAATTATCATACATCTATTCAGATAGCTCCATAATTAACATCATACAAGTAAATTCATTGCTTTGTGTATTATCTATGAATCAGAACTCAAGATTTGCAAACTCAAGATCTGCTTGTATAACTAATCATCAATAATAACTCAGTTAAATTTATTACAGACTTTTTCCAGCAAATTTTACAGTTACTTTTAAGTACTTTTCAGGCAACAAACATTAAAGATGGTGATTATGATCTTAATTTGTTTCACAGGTTTTCCCATAAACATTAATATAAATATTTATGTCCAAAATACTGTCCTGAATAACTCTTTTGAGAGGTTGGAGAGCTGAAGTTTGGAGAATAATATGACTATAAACTTGGGGAAAACTACTAGTCAGTATTTTACTTTAAATACACATCTTTTCACTTCTGATCTTGTTTATAGAGGTTTTCCCTTGCAGCATAATGATGTTTCAATGATGGGTTGCATCTTTGATAACAAATTGAAATGGACTATGCATGTTGAATACGTCATCTCAAAAGCCAGGGAGAGACTCACTACTCTTAAGGGACTAGCTGGTGTTAAATGGGGATGTGGCAGAGCTACCCTTAACACCATTTATAAGACTTATGTCCAGCCGGTTTTAAATTGTAGCAATGAAGTGCTGCTCTCTGCCTTGGATAGAGTCTTGGGTATGCTTGATACTTTCCAAAACCAGGTTTTACACTTGATCACTGGAGGTGTTAAAACTACTCCCGTATTTGCTATACATTTGCTTTGTGACCTACAGCAAATGACTAACCTGGTTCGGAGGAATGCAGCTATCCTTTATAATAGACTCCCAAACATTTCTTTTTGGTGTGAATACAATTTTAACAGAGTACGTAAAGACTCAGAAGGACTTCATTCAATGTGTCTAGGAGAACACTCAATATAATGTTATTAACAACAAGGCCTATGAATTGTTAACTCATATAAATCCACTGGAATTTATGGTTCTTGATGCCAGATTGGATTTGACTTTGAATGCGAGGAAAAACAACCTATGCACAACTGCTTTTCGCGCCACTGATGCCTACACTGATGGTTCCTTTTTGGATTTTACCCAGGGCACTGGTGCTGGCATCTTCTGTAATCTGTTTTCCTTTTACCTACATGTTGGCTCCCATACAACCCATTTTGATGGTGAAGTCGAGGCCATCCATTTAGCCCTTCAACAGCTTTCTGCCCGTCTCTTTCCTTTTTGATAAGGCTCGGACTCAAATTCTGTTCTTCAGGCCTTAGAAAGTAACCTAGCAAAGTGCAAAGTCCTTGTGTCCAGAGCTGCAGGGAGCTGTTGAGCAGAATTCAGACAAAGGTTGCTTTCCAGAGGGTATCATCACATTGTGGCCTTTGGGGAAATGAGATGGTGGACCTTTTGGCAAAAAAAAAAAGGGGGGGTATGGATGTTCTCCAAAGCCTTCCAGAGATCTATCTCTTCACTCTGCTAAACTGAAATAAATCGGATTTATAAAAAATCCTTCTATAATGCTGCTCTTAGTGCTACTGAAAATAGTCATGGAGGGTGCTATTAAAAGCCAACTGTCTCAGACTCTCCTCATGCTACTACTGTAGCTGAGTTTTCGACTATTGACTAGACATGACTGGTACTCATTTGTTTCGTTTTAATCTGCTTCACCCTCATGTGCTTTGTGTGATTCTGGACAAGTCATTGACACTGCTTATCTGGACGTGTGCTCTGCACTTAAGAGTTTGGACTGTATTGTAAGGAAGTATTGAAGAGCCCAATGCCTAATGACCTGATGGTCAATTGCCAGGAATTTGATAAATAATAAATAGATTTATGTCCACTATATAGCAAAAATGATTTTATATTACATTTTTAGTTATCATAGGTTAAATATCAAAAAACATTAATAACAGAATTTTAAGTCTTCAATAATATGAAAATAATTGTTTCACACTGATCTGTCTTTCACTAGGTAATAAATTACGGAACATTAAGCAATCAGTTAAAGGTCTTTGAAATAACAAGCATGGTACTTAGTTAAATGTAAAACTATCTTCAACTCAGAAATATAGTTTTAGCATTAAATGTCTTGTCACCTGCATTTATAAGATATTAAATTACTTTGCACATTTAAACAATACTAACATTGATCTGTATTCCATTAAATATTATTTGCAAAATATTGAAATCGATCAACACTAGTAAATTAAAAACATTCATTCTACATTCAGATAAAATTCAAAGCAATCATTCTTTTTTATGCCAGAAAGTCATGTATATCATCAATAATTAATTTGAAAATTTTTATATTATAATAGCATTTAATTCTTTTATAAATTTGTTCATTTGTTACAAAATAATTACCTAAGCTTCCAAGCCCACCAAAGCTATTTCCTGGTATACCTATGCCTGGATAATTTGGACGGGCAAATGGGGTTATGCCTGAAATTATAAAACATATAAAAATTGAAAAATCAATTAATTCATTCATCATATATTTATAACACTTTTATAGATCAGTATATAATAGGTATTTATTTTCTTCAAGAAAAATATTTGCATTTATTTTATTATTTTATACAAAAAGTAATTCAAAATTATATTTCGACTGAATTTTCAGAAATTTATAAAAGCAACAGTACAAAGTCTGTAATCCGGACGTCTATTATTGGGAATAATCTATAATCCAGACCTCAAAGCCACAAACTTATGCATGTGCATAAAGCGTTTACGCATGTGTGTTTGATGAAGGCATCTGCTATGCATGTGCATAAGCGTTTACCCATGTGCGCTTCCGATAGTGAAAAAAGTAACAGAGAACATTATTGAAAACGAAAAAATTTCGATTGACAAGTTAGCCGCTATTCTCGACACAGCAATTACAGGACTTGAACAGTGGAATTTTGTAACTGAACAAGAAATTATGTCTGTTTATAGAATTAAAGAAAAAGTATTAGCACAAAAAACGAAGCAACTTGAACAGCTTACATTGAAAGAAATGTTTAATAAAGTAAACAAATAAATATTAAGCGGTTTTTTTTTTTTTTTTTTTTTTGTAAATTTTGATACCCTTTCGATCATAATTGATCTTTATTTCATAAATTTCGGTTTCATATTTTTTTATGTATAATTTCTGCATGCCATCTTACATGCCAGATCTGCATGCAGATTTAAATTGACGATCTATAATCTGGAATCGCTGAAGTCAGGGCCGGATAAAGGACGATTGGGCCCAATCAATTCCAACGTTACCATCAAAATGAACAAAAAAATTTCCAAATTTAAAGCAAATGGCTTTTGACGATAATGGATAAATTATAAATTATTCAAATAATTAAAAATATATTTATTTTAAGTTCACATTGCAGGATGAGATTTGTTAATGTGTTTATTATTAGATAATATATACTTTATAGATAATATATACTTTATAGAAAATCGATACCCGTAAAAGTTCATGTCAAATGTATTGAATTTAATCGTGATAGTACTATATTAGAGAGATTTTGCACTACATACATGAACTAGTTTACGTACGTAAACTACTATGCAGGTATATGCATGCGCAACTAGTTGTGCAACCGTACCAGCCAGTGGCGGATGTATAGCTAATATCAAATGCCAATTATTTCTTGCATTTGTAGTTTGCTATTCTTCTAATCGTTTATAATTATTAGAGTCATATTTTGTGGCTACAATTACTATTTGTTGAATAAAGTAAATGCTAATTATATTAAATAATCTTTATTAACAAACAATTATTTTTTTTAATTAAAAATTTAAGTATACAGTCAAAAGTCTTTAATCCGGATGTCCATAATCCGGAATGATCTATAACCTTCACACATGCGCAGAATACGCTTACGCATGTGCGTTTAATGTAAAACGCTACGCTAAAATTATGTATTTCAGTTAATGTTGCAGATTGCGTTATTCAGTATTTCATCTCGATGTACTCCGTCTTTGATATGATTTAAATCAAATTCCTCGTCATTATAAATATCACGAATACACATCAAATAGTTTTCTGTTTGCAATTTTCTAATTTCGACTATGTGTAATGTATGCTTTACGCATGCGCACATTGAAAGAAATGTTTAATAAAGTAAACAAATAACTATTACGCTTTTTTTTTGTAAATTTTGATACCCTTTAAATCATAATTGCTCTTTATTTCATAAATTACGGTTTCATATTTTTAATTTTATAACTTCTGCATGCCATTTTACGAGATTTAAATTGATGATCTATAATCCGGAAAAACCGATAATCTAAAATCGCCGAAGTCTTGACGAGTCCGGATTAAAGACTTTTGATCATATGATGTGATTAAGAATGGATACCTAACCTATGATTTTATCATTAGATGTCGAATCCACTGAAACGAGAAAGAGAACACATGAAAATTCAAAAAATCATTTGGTAGCTATGTTAAAAAGTACAGAGCTTCAAAAAAGACTTTCTGCTCAGCAAACAATAGATAATGAGCAACAGAAGTTGTTGAAAGAAGAAAAAATTCATTTGTATAAGATATTTGAAAGGAACCTCGCAAAGAGGAGAGAGGGCCCTCACAAAAAAAAAAAAAAAAAAAAAATCCAATTGGGGGCCCCGCACCTATTTGATCCGGGCCTGGCTGAAGTCCTGACGAGCCCGGATTATGGACTTTGTATACATATAGGACAGGTTGGAAGTACAAGATGACATAGGCAGCTGCCTGGGAAGTCCATTTTGGGAAGGCACTAGCTAAGTTGTTACATGCAATTATTATGTAAAAGTATATTTTGCTTTGAATTGCTGATGTTTTATATGGGGTATCAATTGTACTGATCACCAGGGTGCCAAAAGTTCTGAAGCCATGCCTAAATATGTATATATATCTGTTACATAATGAAGACAATATTGTTTATTTTGAAATAAGAATTTTATTATTACTATTTTTGATATTATTGTTTATTTCTCAAAAGTGTGTTTTGTTTTATTATTGTGTGAAGATTGTAACTATATTTCTTTTCTTGTGTGGCAACAACGCTTCTGTAATTCTTTGATTTGTTCTTTTGGATGTGTGCCATGTTTGATGGCATAATGTTTCGAAGAGAGCGTCGGTTGATTGTGTAGATGAAACATGTTGTTTCAGAACATTATTTCTTTAAAAATATGTAAAATAAATGTTTTGTTTTCTGAACTCAGATTATGTAAATGTTATTTAGTTTCAACATAAAAGTTTGGTGTCTGCGACAGGACGTTTGTATGATTTCGAGTAGTTTTGATTTAGGCATTTTGTTAAAATGGAGTTGTTAAAGGCAAAACATAAAAGTGAATGTACTTCATTTACGTTAATTACGAAGATTGTGAAAGAAGAATTGCCTGCTTGTACGGATCCTGAGAGATTGCAAGTGTTGTTGGGGCAACTAATTGCAAATTTGAACGCCTGGACAGTACTCAAAGCAGTGTTTTAGAGCATACCAAGGAAGCTGATTTTGAAAATGAATTTAATACGGCTGAAGGATATAGAGACTCCTTTATAGCTTTAAAGGTGAAACTTCAGAATAAAATTGGACAGTTGAATTCGATGAATGTTACTGCAGATATTGCTTTAGTTTCAATTTCGGATCCTAAAGAAAATAAAAACAGGAAGTTCAAACTTCCTAAACTTGAACTGAAAAAATTCTCTGGAGATGCAAGAGAATTTTTAGGCTTTTGAAGCTAGTTCTCCAAAATTCATTAAGATGCGGATATTGTTTCGGAAGATAAATTTTTGTACTTAGTGTAGAGTGCAGTACTTGGCTCCAAGGCAGCTCAACTTTTGAACTCCTGTTACCACCGCGAATTATCTCAAAGCTATCAAGCAGCTAAAAGAAAGATTTGGTAGAGAAGACCTTCTGGTGTAGATCTATGTAAGAGATTTGCTTGGGCTTGTAATGAAGAATGCTACAACAGGCAAAAGGGCATCGTACTTAGGAGTACTTTACGATAGTATAGAAAGTAAACTACGAGAGCTGGAAAGCTTAGGATGCACCAAGGAAAAGTTTGTTGATTTCTTGGGACCTTTAGTAGAGTCGTGCCTACCTCAAAATATTCTATGTGCCTGGGAGCAGAGTCGAACTTCTGAACAAGGACAGGAAAAGAGTTCTGAAAGAATGCTTGAAAAACTAATGTGTTTTTAAGGCATGAAGTAGAATCGGAAGGAATGATTCGATTAGTTCACAATCAAGATTTACTCATTCTGTTAAGCGTGTTAATAAAAATGTTATTTCAGGTAATTCAGATTTAGCAACAGCTGCCGTGCTGGTAAGTACAAAAGAAACCAGTAAAGGTAAGCAAAATGTTTGTATATTCTGTGGTAAGCCTCATATGAGTGCTAAGTGTTTTAAACCTGAAACTATGAGCTTAAATGAAAATAGGCAAATTGTACAAAAGAAAGGTGTTTGTTTTTCATGTTTAAGAATTGGTAATTTAAAAAAACCAATGCACAACCAATATTAAATGTCCCATTTGCAGTTGTGATAATGTAAAATTTATGTGTCCTCAGAATGTTAGTTCCGTAAAACAAAATGACTCTAAGTTGGATCCCTTTCTAATAATAGTAGGAGCGAGAAAGTTTATTTGCAAACTTTATGTGTTCTAATTAAAGTTCCAGAGAGAAAAATTAGGATTCTCTTGGATTTGGGATCCCAACGATCCTACATTGGGAAGAAAATTATGAAGCGAATGAAAGCTGATCCTATTCGACAGGAGAAAGTAATTCATTGTTTATTTGGGAGGAGGGAAACTGTGACTGTAACCCATTCTATTTTTGCTAGTGACATAAGCAGTTTAGATAACACTTTTATGTGTTGTTTTGAAGCTTTTTCAGAAAAAAAGATATGCGGATTTGTTCCAACAATTAAGGATACTCAGATTATAGAGGAATTGAAGAGCAGAAAAACTGAGGTCAGTGACACATTTTGCGAGGAAAGTGAAATTGATTTATTGATAGGCACAGATGTCATTGATAAATTGTTAACTGATGAATACTTAGAATTTCCCTCTGTCAAAACAAAACTGGGTTGGATGGTTATGGGTAAAGAAAATGATCTGTTAGGGATAATGCCCTAATAAGTCTTTCCCTTCATGTAAATAATGCTTCTTTGAAATCTTTATGGGAGCTTGAAGTTTTGGGTATTTCCGATCCGGCAGAAAATATTAAAAGAAAAAATGTTCATTACGACTATGAGATTGATTTTTCAGAATAAATTATCTATTCGGCCTGATGGTAGATATGAATTAGAATTACCCTGGAAATGCGAATCTACCAATTTATCAGATAATAAAAGCATTGCTTTGACATGTCATCAAAAAATGATTAAGAGGGCAAAAGAAAATAATTCTTTGAAGGAATATCAAGAAGTGTTTAGAGAGTGGGAAAATTTAAATATTATAGAAAGTGTTCCAGAAAAAGGAACTAAACAATAAATGCCATCTTTTACCGCACAGGCCGGTTATTAAGATGAATAGTGAAACCTCTATGGTAAAACCTGTTTTTGATGCTTCTTCTTGTGAAAAGGGAAAATCACCTTTGAATGTGTTTATTGAAAGGACCTAATTTAATATAGGAATTCCTCCGAAGGATAGAGATTACTTACGATTTTTCTATCCAAATGATGAGGGAGAAAGAGTGTATAGGCACTGCAAAGTAGTTTTTGGAGTCTCCTGCAGCCCATATCTACTAGGTGCATCTATTAAACATCTCTTGGATAATTGTTCATCTGATTTTGTAGATGTGGCTGACAAATTAAAAAAATTGTTCTATGTAGATAACTGTATCACAGGTGTTTACAATATTGAGGAACAAGAGGATTTAATTCAAAGGCCAAAAGTCTTATGTCGAGAGGCAGATTTAATTTACGGGGATGGGAGAGCAATGTTGCTTCCAAATATACTACAAAGCATTCTGGGGACACACCTCTTTTAGGAATATTGTGGAATTTAGACAGTGATATATTAAGGTGTAATATAAATGTAAATATGATAACTTGTGATACTAAGGTAACTAAGAACCTGATTTTGTCTATTGTACAGTCAATTTTTGATCCAATTAGAATACTTACACCAATAACTTTGCTTCCAAAACTTTTGTTACAAGAAACATGGAAGTTCAAATTTTTTGAGACAATGTATTGCCTCGTGATTTTGTAAGTAAATTTTTTGTGTGGTTATCTGATATACTTTTGTTGAAAAATGTAGCAATACCCCGATTCATTGGAACCTTTGCAACAGCTGAATTGCATGTATTTGTCCATGCTTGCAAATATGCTTATGCAGGATGTATTTTCACGAGAAGTGTTGATTTATGTAGTGTAAAATCCGCTCTTAATAGGAGCCACTCTAGATCTTAATAGGAGCTCTTAATAGGATCTTAATAGGAGCCACTTAATAATCTTAATAGGAGCCACTCTAGAAAATGCTAGAGTGGCTCCTATTAAGAATTTGATGGTTCCTAGATTGGAATTCATGTCTGGTTGCATTGGATCCCAATTATTGTATTATGTTTGTAAAGCGCTCAATGTTTTTTACATGAACGTAACTTCATGGTGTGATCCCACAGTCGCATTATGGTGGGTTAGAAATCCTGGTAATTGGTCAAACTTTGTAAGCAATCGTGTTAAGGAAATTACTAAGTTGACAAAACCTGGATCATGGAGCCCATGTGCCCAGTAATATGAACCCTGCAGATGTTTTATCTCAGGGTTGCTCTGCTAAACAAGTGCTTAACGCGGAGTGGTATGAGGGACCTCTCTGGCTAAGAGAAAGCCCTGAATTTTGGCTTACCAATATTGTTTGTCAGCCGAATGAAGCTGACTTGGAAAAAAGAAAGGTAAAACTTATTAATGTTAACTTTTCAGAGGATACCACTCCTTGGTATGCAGAAAAAGGTTTCTGATTATGAGAAAATGATTCATATAACTGGCTGGGTGTTATGTTTTATTTCTAACTGTAGGAAGAATTCAAATTTGTGTAAAGAATCTAAATTAACTGTTGCTGAAATCATAAATTCTAAAAACGTTTTGATTCGGTTGGTTCAAAGCTCAAATTTCCCTGACATTGGAGCACTTAACCCACTTGATGTATTCATTGACAATTAAAAAATTCTAAGAGTTAAAACTAGAATATTGGAACGCAAAGAAAATTCTGAATTTTTAACACCAATTTTGTTACCGAGTAAATGTATCTTCACTACATTGTTAATTCAGTTTATAAGAGACATTGTCATGCTGGAACTCAAATGCTTCAATCTATTTTAAGAGAAAGATACTGGATACTAAAACAACATAAAACTGTGTGTAATGTGTTAAAAGGGTGTGTAATATGTCAACGATATAAAGCGAAACCCATGTCTTGTGAAGTGACTGCTTTTCCTGAAGATCGTGTAGGAGATTAGAGGGATTTGAAATTTTGGGAATAGATTTAGCTGGCCCATTGTTTTTTAAAGACGGTAAGAAGGTTTGGATGGCACTGTTCACATGCACTGTGTACAGGGCAATCCATCTACAACTGGTGACTTCGTTATCAACAGAATCTTTTCTTTTGGTTTTAAGATGATTCATTGCCAGATGTGGCAGACCACGAACCATTTATTCTGACAATGGGACTAGCTTCCGAGGAACTTATAATGAAATGTCTAAACTTAACTGGGACATAATAGAGAATGAGGCAAAAATAAAAATAATACAGTCAAAAGTCGTTAATTCGGACACCCATAATCCGGAATGATCTATAATCCGGACCTCAAAGCTACAAACTTTCTGTGCATGCGTCGCGTTCACGCATGCGCACAGACGTTTAAGAGTGCGCGTAAGACCTTTACGGCTGCGAATATGTTTGTGCACATGCGTGTTTAATGCGTAACGGAGGTATAAGCTAAGCTAAAATTATCTAATTCAGTTAATGTTGCACATTGCGTTGCTCCTTAATCTTCGAATTGGATCCGGCTTATTATTTTTTTCAGACTTTTAGAACAATTTCTAATGTTTCCATTGAACATTTCCATTGACAAATTAGTCGGTATTCTCAACACAGCAATTATAGGACTTGAACAGCGGAACTTTGTAACTAAACGAGAAATTATGTCTGTTTAATAGAATTAAAGAGAAAGTATTATCACATGAAACGAAGCAATTTACATTGAAAGAAATGTTTAATAAAGGAAACAAATAAATATTAAGCTTTTTCTTTTTGTAAATTTTGATACCCTTTAGATCATAATTGTTCTTTATTTCATAAATTACGGTTTCATATTTTTAATTTTGTAATTTCTGCATGCCATCTGTTGGAAAATATAGCTTATTTTTAAATTTTTTTTAATGCATCATCTCTCCTCCTTGAAATGTTTATTTAGTTTAGTCTTTATTTTTAATATAACATAGTAGTTACTTCTACTTATTTTTCTTGCTGCCACTGTTTGCATTGAAAACGGACTGTCTCAACCTAATTGAGATGCAAAAACGAAACAATGTTACGTCATCTGAAAAGCCGATTCGTGCCGATAGCTGATTGGTTGCCGTGAGATGACGTCATTCCTACTTCTGCCATAAGTATCTTGCGTCGCTCTGGCTCATTCCTTCTAGTTCCTGGTTTACCGGCTGGTGTGTGAGCGGTTTCCAGCCCCTTCCAAAAGATGCCTTGATTCCGGTTTACCAGATAATGGTTCCAGATTGAAGTTCTTCAGTTCCGGGGGCTGTCCTGTGAGTGACTACCGTAGGCAGCGTCCCTGTTTCTTCAAGGAGGGTGGAATTAAGTGCAAACGGCGTTAGGCCGGTTTTTAAGTGGTTTCACATTTAAATTTTTCAGGTGTTTTCTTGACCATTGATTATGGACTTATGGAATGGGTAGCCTGCTTTATTTTTATGCGGCATAGTCACTATTTAGGACTTTTTTCATTTTTTTTTTTTTTTTTTTTTTGAAATTTGTTTGTATAGAATGCCAGTGTTTTGGAGTACAGGCAAAAATATTTGATGAATGATGATTATGTTATGTTCTGCCTAATACTCTAATATTGTTGAAATTTATTTTATGTGTTTTTATTTTTTTTATTATATTGTTAATAAATTGGTTAAGTTCAAAATTTTTTATTGTCTTCAATGTCTGCACAACATAACTCAGGGAGCTTTCATTGCTACCACTGCTAAATGTTTAATATCTTTAAACTTTAAACTTTGCTTTAGCATCACCATCTTACCAGATTTAAACTGATGATCTATAATCCGGAAAAATCGATAATCCGGAATCGCCGAAGTCCCGACGAGTCCGGATTAACGACTTTTGACTGTAGTATGAAAATTCAATCCACCAACAGCCTCCTGGTGGGGAGGTTGGTGGGAATGGCTAGTTCGCATGATTAAAGAACTTTTAAGATGCTCTTTGGGAAAATCTGTTCTATCTTATGAAGAATTAGAAACCTTAATTTACGATTGTAAGTCGGTAATTAATTGTCAACCTTTAACATATATTTTGGAGAGCTCTGAAGAAGCCATCCCTTTACCTCTGTCAATGTTTTTAATTGAAAATTCTACTTCAGATGTAGCAGATTTAGATGAAATTGACTTTCAATATTTTCTGAGAAGAATTAAATACCGCGCAAAATTTCCGTAAGATTTAAGGAACCATTTCCAAAAAGAATATTTGGGGCAATTAATAATGAAACAATCACAAAATAAAGTAACTCGGTTGCCTAAAATTGGGGAGATAGTCTTACTAGGGAATGCTTGTATTGGCCTTGGGGTAAAACTACAGAGAAAATTCCTGGTCAGGATGGCAAAGTTCAAACAGTTACACTAAAAACTCAGAATGGGATTTTCATAAGGCCCATTCAGCGTATTTATCCACTAGAGATAAAAATAGATGAAAATTATTTAGTTGAAAAGCCTAAAATTAACAACGATAAGAAAAATGATCAGACTGACATGGAACATATAAAACAAAAATTTACATCATCAGGATGGTTGTTAAGAAGCCTAATGTACTGTAACAGCTTTAAATAATATTAAAATCTTGTAGTTTAAATAATTTAAATAGATGAACATTAAGGTATTTGTGAATGGCAATTTTTGAAACCAGACTCGAGTGCCTCGTGTGACTCTTGCACGAAGAATGTAATTTATTTTTAAATGATAGAATATGTTTTCTTTTTTTGTTTGTATGTCACCATTTGAGTGTTAAATAAAGTTTTCTTCTGTGTTCCATCATTGGAGATGCTTCATTTCATCAAAGAAGTATTACAGTCTTAATTATTTTGGAGGCACCGACCTAGATCGAATAATCGTACGTATTTTTATTTTATTTGTTCATCACTGAACGTAATATTAGTGATACCAGATTATTATTTCCTGTTAATTTTGAACTGTCTTATTTTATTAGTTCATGAGGGAAAGTAATTTTACTGATACTAGGTTATTAATTCCTGTTAATATTGAATTGCTTTATTCTATTAGTTCATCACTGAACGTAATATTAGTAATACCAATTTATTACTTCCAGTTGATATTGAATTGCCTTACTTTATTAGTTCATCACTGAACGTAATATTAGTGATACCAGGTTATTGCTTCATGTTAACACTGAATTGCCTAATTTTATTAGTTCATCATTGAACGTAATATTAGTGATATCAGGTTATTACTTCTTGTTAACACTGAACTGCCTTATTTTATTAGTTTATCACTTGAACGTAAACTTAGTGATACCATTTTAATGCCGTTTCTACTAGAGCTCAAAGGAAAAGAAAAATATCTGAAGAGCAGATCTTGGAACCGATGAAGGAAGAAAATAAAGCATCCAGAGATGTATTTGAAGAAGAAGTTAAATAACCAGAATTAAACATGGAAGATGCTCACGAAAATTTGAAAAACGATAAAGAAATTAATATTGAGAATCATTTTGCAATGCAGCGTTATCATCATCTTTCGGCTTTTGATTTAATATCAAAGCCGCTACTAATAGACGAAGAAAACAATTGTCGAAAACAAATGACAATTGAATATTATCTGAAAGGGACAGATGAACTGAGGAAAGGCTTTGCTGTGAATTATAGCCGAGGAACTGGTCCAACATGGAAGAGATCTAGGCGCCGTCAAAAAAAAAAAAGGAAGACTAATTTGAACACTGTCCATTTTCTATTTAAATGTGGTGTAAAAATATTTGTTTAAAATTTAAAATTTTCGGCCTGAAAATTTGGAAACTTATGAGAGAAGTTATCTTTTCTCTTTAAGCAATTGAGCATGCCAAGCTTATAAACTTTCGAAATTTACAGAACTTTCCCCTTCGGTAAAAGTCTCTCCGTTGGGGAAGAGGTTGTAACAGCTTTAAATAATATTAAAATCTTGTAGTTTAAATAATTTAAATAGATGAACATTAAGGTATTTGTGAATGGCAATTTTTGAAACCAGACTCGAGTGCCTCGTGCGACTCTCGCACGAAGAATGTAATTTATTTTTAAATGATATTATTTTTTATTATTTTTTGCAGACTGTTCGAGCAATTTTATAAAAGTAAGCTTGAACTTTCGAATATATCAAATAGAATTGCTGATATATATTTACTAATATGTAAAGGATCTACAAAGCGAAAGTATGTTTCGAAGTCCATTAAACAAAAAGTGGAATTGCTGCAAAAAATGGATAAAGGCATATCCTTTGTTTATCTAAACTTTAACGTTTATCTAAACTTTGTTTATCTTTAACGCCGCGGCAGGCAATGAATTGGAAGTTGATTTGCAAGCACTATCCTTATCTTCAGGGCAGATGTTTTTATTTTATTTGGCTTATAATTCCTTACTAAATGTAGTATTTCATCTCGATGTACTCCGTCTTTGATATGATTTAAATCCAATTCCTTGTCATTATAATTCGCTTCCGATAGCGAAAAAAGTAACAGAGGTTATTGAAAATGAAAAAAATTTCGATTGACAAATTAGTCGGTATTCTCGACACAGCAATTATAGGACTTGAACAGTGGAACTTTGTAACTGAACAAGAAATTATGTCTGTTTATAGAATTAAAGAGAATATATTATCACATAAAACAAAGCAACTTAAACAACTTACATTGAAAGAAATGTTTAATAAAGTAAACAAATAAATACTAAGCTTTTTTTTTGTAAATTTTGATACCCTTTAGATCATAATTGTTCTTTATTTCATAAATTGCGGTTTCATATTTTTAGTTTTATAATTTCTGCATGCCATCTTACCAGATTTAAAATGATGATCTATAATCCAGAAAAATCGATAATCCGGAGTCGCCGAAGTCCCGACGAGTCCGGATTAAAGACTTTTGACTGTATTTGTTATTTTACTTATTTATTTTTTTCCTTTCTTTCTGATGGCCTTCTACAGGGCTCCGGCACCTCTGATTTTAGAAATTATGACCTGATATATATATATATATATATATATATAAAACAGTATCAATTTTTTTAAAATAAAAATATCGCAATATTATTTCTACGCAACAGCAGCAGCAAGAAATTCTGACTAAACTTTTACAAGAAAATGAAATTTCAATTAACTCCATTAAGAGTCTATTTAAAAAAGTTGGAGTAATCTACACTAAGTTTTTTAAAGCAATAAAAAATGAATTTTTAATCTGAAGCTTAAATGACACAAGGAAAAAGAAGGATGTTTTAGAGGGTTTTATAGTGTAATTTGTATACAGTACAAAGTCTGTAATCTGGACTAATTGAGACCTTGGCGATTCCGGGTTAAGGTTTTTTTCGGATTATAGATCATCAATTTAAATCTGGTAGGATGGCATGCAGAAATTATACAATTAAAGATATGAAACCGTAATTTATGAAATAAAGAGCAATTATGATCTAAAGAGTATCAAATTTTACAAAAAAAAAAAAAAAAAAAAAAAAGAGGCTTAATATTTATTTGTTTACTTTATTAAACATTTCTTTCAACGCACGCATGCATAAAGCATACATTACGTGCATGCGTAATGTATGCTTTACATTATGCATGCGCCAACAACCAAAATATATATACAGTTATTAAATGTAATGTATGCTTTAGGCGCATGCGTAATGTATGCACATTCTTTACGTGCATGCGTAAAGTTTGTGGCTCTAAGGTCCGGATTATAGATCATTCCGGATAATGGATGTCCAGATTATGGACTTTGTACTGTATATATATTTGTGCTGCACTTTTTTTTAACTAAGCCTATGATGTGAAAATTTTTTTCTTTTCTAACACTTGTTTCTTTTCATTTTCTCATTTGCAATATGAAAATAATGCTCTTCAAAATTTAAAAACTGAAAATTCACTTTCTGGAAGATTTCAAACTTTCCATCGCTAGTTTGTTTCGCCATGGGTGCCAAACAAGCAACCATTAGATACTTGGATACTTCTGTGGTTATACTGGATTTCTACTGCATTTGAGCAGTACTTTCCAGTAACCTGGTGGAGTCCAGTATAGGAGTTGTGTTGAAGATTACCTGAGTAGCTCCTAAGGTAAGAGATCTTGTAGAGAGAAAAAGCAACCATTAGCATCTACTCTTGCCTTTTGGATTGCTATCTTTTGTTCTAAAAATGGTGAGCTCAAAAATTATGATTCTCTGTTAAATTATTGCATTTTGTTTTGAATTTTCATATAAATATATAGCATCTATTTTTCATTTACTTTTTGGACATCGAATTTATTTCATATTGAATTGATTTTATAAATTTCTATTTCACCTGAATGGAGAGCTGTCATGTTGGAGAGGGATTCAGAATTTTGGGAAGAACTATTATAATTAAGTTATTTAAGATGGTTCATCGGCTAATCCTGGATGAACATAAATGCAATGGGTTTCCTGGGGGGGATTCAATTGAATCTGATCTACCTGCTCTTGATAACATTGAATCCGATTTTCATTGAATTCTGCTTCATATTTTTTTACTTTTATATATTTCTATTGTTTTTGGAAATTCTTTTGGATTAAAAACTATTAGTTGATATTTTTCTACTGAGAAATTTTGAGATTTTACAAGTTTTGATTTAATTTCTTTCATGTCTTTGTGAATTAGGTTCTAAACTTCTTACATTTTTTTAAATATGGTGTGCTTTCCATATATATATATATATATATTGATATGGACCTATGGACCCACATACATACATGCAAACACGCACTTATGTATAAAGCACATTCTTATGATTAAATGCTAAACTGAACTAACTGAACTAACAAAATTAACAAATTAAAAATATTGCATTTCTCAATCCCTGGCCCCCTCCAAGAAAGAGAGACAGAGATAAAAGTACTATATGCATACCAAGATGTGCTGGCGTAGGTCCCAGAAAGCTTGGATGTTGAGGTGTAACATCATATGGTGACCGACCATGAATTGAGGCTGAAATAGTGAGAATTATGTGAACATATAGCTCATTTTTTAAGGAAAAACTGTTTGACCAAAATATATATACAGTACAAAGTCCGTAATCGGAACTTCGGCGATTCCGAATTAGAGGTTTTTCTGGATTATAGATCATCAATTTAAATCTGATAAGAAGGCATGGAGAAATTATACAATTAAAAATATGAAACCGTAATTTATGAAATAAAGATCAATTATGATCTAAAGGGAATCAAAATAAAAAAAAAGCTTAATATTTATTTGTTTACTTTATTAAGCATTTCTTTCAATGTAAGCTGTTCAAGTTGCTTCGTTTTTTGTGCTAATACTTTTTCTTTAATTCTATAAACAGACATAATTTCTTGTTGAGTTACAAAATTCCACTGTTCAAGTCCTGTAATTGCTGTGTCGAGAATAGCGGCTAACTTGTCAATCGAAATTTTTTCGTTTTCAATAACATTCTCTGTTACTTTTTTCACTATCGGAAGCGCGCATGGGTAAACGCTTTACGCGCATGCATAGCGGATGCCTGCATCAACTTTCTTCACTATCGGAAGCGGTTTGGATCTAGAACCACACTACAGATTTCGCCAATCATTAATTGATTGATGATTGGGGCATTGTCGTCAAAAAGAAAAACTTCAATCGGAAGTTCGCGTCAAAGAACATGAGGCATATGTTAGAAAAAAGGAAACACAGAAGTCTTCTGTTGCTCAACATTGTTGGTCCGAAAATCACACTTTCAATTTTTCTGCTGCCAAAATTATTCAAAAAACATCTTCCATTGGAGAACTGGATTTTCTAGAGGCATTTCACATTCATAAAAATCTTTCTGTTCTAGTTAACGATCCTAATTCCAATCCAAATTTGCCTTCGGCTTTTAGAGAAATTATGTTTTAGTTCTGGTTTCGCCAACAGATGGCGCCACTTGCTTATTCTTGTCCAGGCTTTTTTATCTTATCTAAACATTATTTCCTATCTTGTTCATTTGCGGTTTTGCAGCTGAAGATGATGGTTCGGTAAAACCATCGAAACTAGTCCTGTGAAAATTTTATAAATTAACGCTGATTTTTGTTGTTTGACTTCTGAATTAGTATTTATTCGGCGTGTTATTGTGTCTTAATTATAGAAGCCCCAAACAGGCTTACATTTTGCTTTCTTTTTTGCACGTGGTGTGGCCGCCATTTTGTGATTGTAGGAGTTTCGGTGAGTACATTTTTGCAATTTTCAAGTTATGTTTATGTTTTGTACATTTGGATATTGTGCTTCGCTTGTCTGATTTCATGCATTTTGCTTACAAACATTTTGTTTTCTATTCATTTCAGTGAGGGATTTTTCTGCTATTTTGTGTGTACTTTATTATTGCTCAGTTAATTTAGTTTGATTTTCTGCATTGTTTATCATGCCTTCATCCGTTAATCGTTTCACTAAATTACGCCTGAAACGGCAAAAATTCCTGAATCATCTTGACTTTTTACTTAAATGTAAATGTAAAAAATTGATCCCCAATTTTATTCAAATCAAATCTAATCAAAAACCTTCGAGTCGCGTTTCAAGAATTCTGTTAAATTGCAAACTTGCCTTACTTCGGTCCGTGATAAGGGATACACGTCAACAATTGTCCAAAATTGAACATGAACTCTATAAGCTTCATCTGGAACTCGCTAAAACATATCCAAAATTCACTGCCTTTGAACAAAAGTCTTGGTCTAGAACGGAGAATGCAGTTAACCGTCATAAAAACACCCTTGCAGTTAAATTCGAAAAACTTCTTTTACAGTCTTCCAGTTCAAGTAGTTCAAAAAATCTTCCCATTGTAAACATCAAGCCAATAGTTAATATTTCTAATGTTAGTCTTTCAGAAGAACAAGAGAGAATTCTAAAATATAATTTTAACTTCTCACAAACCTGTAAACCCTCGATTCCAAAGATTTTGGCTCCTATCGAAAAAGCTTTTAAGTTCAGTAAAGTTTCAGATTCACAGAAAGAAATGATTAGGCATCTTATCGCTCATAATGTGAAATTCAATAATAAACCTTTGAAACCAAATCTAACTGCGAGAGAAAGAGCTACAATGCGCGAGATTCATTCTAACCCGGATATTGTCATTTCAAAGGCCGACAAAGGTGGCCAGATAGTCGTCATGGATAAGAACACTTACATCGATGGTGTCACTAAACTCTTAAACGAAGGACCATATAATCCGATCCCTAAAGATCCTTCACCTTCGGACTTATCCAAAATAAAAACTGCGATCAAATCTTCGCAAATCATTTCAAGCAACTTAAAACATTCGCTTATCCCATCTGTTGCGAATTGTGCCAGATTATATGCTCTTCCCAAAATTCATAAATGTGGTATTCCTTTCTGCCCTATTATATCAAATTTAGGTACTGCGTCGTATCCATTAGCTAAATATTTAGTTTCTAGATTTTCCACTCTATTAGACAATAACATTTACACCATAAAAAATTCAATAGAGTTTGTAAAAAAGGTTAAAAACATTTCTCCTCGTAATTTACTCATGGTTTCTTTTGATGTAAAATCATTATTCACCAATGTCCCAGTGGAGGGTGCATTAAGATGTCTAGAAACCAGACTTCGCGAATTTCATTTCTCTTGCATCGAAATCGATGAGCTAATTTCTCTCACTCAACTCTGTTTGAAACAAACACATTTTGTTTTCCAAAATAAATATTACAAGCAAACTGAGGGATTAGCCATGGGAAGCCCCCTCAGTCCCATCCTGGCTGATATCTACATGCATTATTATGAATCAAAATTGTTTGAAACTTTAAACTTCCCGGCATGGTTCCGCTACGTAGACGATAATTTTACCCTGTTTGAAGGTAATAAAGATGATTTAAATAGAGTTCTTTCAACAATGAATTCTATTGATCCTGCTATTCAGTTCACTTTTGAACTTGAGACTTGCAATTCTCTTCCGTTTCTCGACATTCTGGTCACAGGTAACACATCCAACTTCAGTACTACAGTTTACCGTAAACCTTCATCGGTTTGCCTTCCACCACACTTTAAATCATGTCATCCGACTAAACAAAAGTTAGCTTCATTTTATTCCTATGTTTTCCGTGCTCTTCAAGTTTGCTCCTCAAAACTAGCCCTTGATGAAGAACTAAATTATTTAAAAGCAATAGCTATTGACAGGGGCTTTTCACCCAACATTATTAATCAAGCAGTTAAAAAATTCTCATCTCAACACACTAAAAGCCACACTCTTATTTTAGGAGATTATAAAAATTCTGTTGTCATTCCCTTCTTTCCATCAATTAGCTATAAAGTTGCACATATTTTGCAGAAATTTAACTTTCGGGTTGTTTACTCTCCCATCAATAAAATTCCAACTTCTATACTCAAGGAGCCCATTCCGGATATGAATTCCTGGGGTATTTATAGGATTCCTTGCCAGTGCGGTTTAATTTACATTGGCCAAACTAAGAGAGCCTTAAAATTTCGCGTCAAAGAACATGAGGCATATGTTAGAAAAAAGGAAACACAGAAGTCCTCTGTTGCTCAACATTGTTGGTCCGAAAATCACACTTTCAATTTTTCTGCTGCCAAAATTATTCAAAAAACATCTTCCATTGGAGAACTGGATTTTCTAGAGGCATTTCACATTCATAAAAATCTTTCTGTTCTAGTTAACGATCCTAATTCCAATCCAAATTTGCCTTCGGCTTTTAGAGAAATTATGTTTTAGTTCTGGTTTCGCCAACAGATGGCGCCACTTGCTTATTCTTGTCCAGGCTTTTTTATCTTATCTAAACATTATTTCCTATCTTGTTCATTTGCGGTTTTGCAGCTGAAGATGATGGTTCGGTAAAACCATCGAAACTAGTCCTGTGAAAATTTTGTAAATTAACGCTGATTTTTGTTGTTTGACTTCTGAATTAGTATTTATTCGGCGTGTTATTGTGTCTTAATTATAGAAGCCCCAAACAGGCTTACATTTTGCTTTCTTTTTTGCACGTGGTGTGGCCGCCATTTTGTGATTGTAGGAGTTTCGGTGAGTACATTTTTGCAATTTTCAAGTTATGTTTATGGATATTGTGCTTTGCTTGTCTGATTTCATGCATTTTGCTTACAAACATTTTGTTTTCTATTCATTTCAGTGAGGGATTTTTCTGCTATTTTGTGTGTACTTTATTATTGCTCAGTTAATTTAGTTTGATTTTTCTGCATTGTTTATCATGCCTTCATCCGTTAATCGTTTCACTAAATTACGCCTGAAACGGCAAAAATTCCTGAATCATCTTGACTTTTTACTTAAATGTAAATGTAAAAAATTGATCCCCAATTTTATTCAAATCAAATCTAATCAAAAACCTTCGAGTCGCGTTTCAAGAATTCTGTTAAATTGCAAACTTGCCTTACTTCGGTCCGTGATAAGGGATACACGTCAACAATTGTCCAAAATTGAACATGAACTCTATAAGTTTTATCTGGAACTCGCTAAAACATATCCAAAATTCACTGCCTTTGAACAAAAGTCTTGGTCTAGAACGGAGAATGCAGTTAACCGTCATAAAAACACCCTTGCAGTTAAATTCGAAAAACTTCTTTTACAGTCTTCCAGTTCAAGTAGTTCAAAAAATCTTCCCATTGTAAACATCAAGCCAATAGTTAATATTTCTAATGTTAGTCTTTCAGAAGAACAAGAGAGAATTCTAAAATATAATTTTAACTTCTCACAAACCTGTAAACCCTCGATTCCAAAGATTTTGGCTCCTATCGAAAAAGCTTTCAAGTTCAGTAAAGTTTCAGATTCACAGAAAGAAATGATTAGGCATCTTATCGCTCATAATGTGAAATTCAATAATAAACCTTTGAAACCAAATCTAACTGCGAGAGAAAGAGCTACAATGCGCGAGATTCATTCTAACCCGGATATTGTCATTTCAAAGGCCGACAAAGGTGGCCAGATAGTCGTCATGGATAAGAACACTTACATCGATGGTGTCACTAAACTCTTAAACGAAGGACCATATAATCCGATCCCTAAAGATCCTTCACCTTCGGACTTATCCAAAATAAAAACTGCGATCAAATCTTCGCAAATCATTTCAAGCAACTTAAAACATTCGCTTATCCCATCTGTTGCGAATTGTGCCAGATTATATGCTCTTCCCAAAATTCATAAATGTGGTATTCCTTTCCGCCCTATTGTATCAAATTTAGGTACTGCGTCGTATCCATTAGCTAAATATTTAGTTTCTAGATTTTCCACTCTATTAGACAATAACATTTACACCATAAAAAATTCAATAGAGTTTGTAAAAAAGGTTAAAAACATTTCTCCTCGTAATTTACTCATGGTTTCTTTTGATGTAAAATCATTATTCACCAATGTCCCAGTGGAGGGTGCATTAAGATGTCTAGAAACCAGACTTCGCGAATTTCATTTCTCTTGCATCGAAATCGATGAGCTAATTTCTCTCACTCAACTCTGTTTGAAACAAACACATTTTGTTTTCCAAAATAAATATTACAAGCAAACTGAGGGATTAGCCATGGGAAGCCCCCTCAGTCCCATCCTGGCTGATATCTACATGCATTATTATGAATCAAAATTGTTTGAAACTTTAAACTTCCCGGCATGGTTCCGCTACGTAGACGATAATTTTACCCTGTTTGAAGGTAATAAAGATGATTTAAATAGAGTTCTTTCAACAATGAATTCTATTGATCCTGCTATTCAGTTCACTTTTGAACTTGAGACTTGCAATTCTCTTCCGTTTCTCGACATTCTGGTCACACGTAACACATCCAACTTCAGTACTACAGTTTACCGTAAACCTTCATCGGTTTGCCTTCCACCACACTTTAAATCATGTCATCCGACTAAACAAAAGTTAGCTTCATTTTATTCCTATGTTTTCCGTGCTCTTCAAGTTTGCTCCTCAAAACTAGCCCTTGATGAAGAACTAAATTATTTAAAAGCAATAGCTATTGACAGGGGCTTTTCACCCAACATTATTAATCAAGCAGTTAAAAAATTCTCATCTCAACACACTAAAAGCCACACTCTTATTTTAGGAGATTATAAAAATTCTGTTGTCATTCCCTTCTTTCCATCAATTAGCTATAAAGTTGCACATATTTTGCAGAAATTTAACTTTCGGGTTGTTTACTCTCCCATGAATAAAATTCCAACTTCTATACTCAAGGAGCCCATTCCGGATATGAATTCCTGGGGTATTTATAGGATTCCTTGCCAGTGCGGTTTAATTTACATTGGCCAAACTAAGAGAGCCTTAAAATTTCGCGTCAAAGAACATGAGGCATATGTTAGAAAAAAGGAAACACAGAAGTCTTCTGTTGCTCAACATTGTTGGTCCGAAAATCACACTTTCAATTTTTCTGCTGCCAAAATTATTCAAAAAACATCTTCCATTGGAGAACTGGATTTTCTAGAGGCATTTCACATTCATAAAAATCTTTCTGTTCTAGTTAACGATCCTAATTCCAATCCAAATTTGCCTTCGGCTTTTAGAGAAATTATGTTTTAGTTCTGGTTTCGCCAACAGATGGCGCCACTTGCTTATTCTTGTCCAGGCTTTTTTATCTTATCTAAACATTATTTCCTATCTTGTTCATTTGCGGTTTTGCAGCTGAAGATGATGGTTCGGTAAAACCATCGAAACTAGTCCTGTGAAAATTTTGTAAATTAACGCTGATTTTTGTTGTTTGACTTCTGAATTAGTATTTATTCGGCGTGTTATTGTGTCTTAATTAATGAAAAACTTCTGTTACATCATCTTCATTTATTACCGCTTCTCCACATTTCTTTACAAAATCCAACAACTGGAAAATTTCACCTTTAGTTCGATATGTCCACAAACCTTCATATTCGCGGCTATCATCTTCATCCTCCTAAGCATGAAATATGGTAGCTGGCCATAAATTATGCCAAGCATTTTTTAACGTATCTGGAGACATCCTCCCACAATCTTGCGATGCTCTACACAGCAAATTTTATACTAAAAAATTTCAAAAAGTCTTGCCATTGTTCTAGAAATTTAACATAGACATTTACGCATGTGTGTAATGCATTACGCGCATACGTAAACAGAAAATATCATCCTCGCATACACATGTATGCGAGATGTCAACTACGGCAATCCCCTCTTAGTTCTGATTTACAATTACTTTGCTTGCCTGCGATGCTTGGCACAGTGCCAGTTTTAAGTCCGATTATGATTAAGTTCTTGATATGCATTATGCTCGCATAATGTGTTACGCACATGCGTAAAGCATACAAAAAAAAAAGTTTGTGGCTTTGAGATCCGGATTACAGATCATTCGGGATAATGGACGTCCGGATTACGGACTTTGTACTGTATTAATTTATCATCTTCTGAGGAAACACTGTGTAACTAAATATATAGATATATTAAATTATATTTCTCTTAAATGTTTTAGCAGAAAACATAACAGTTAAACAAACAGTTAATTTCTAATTAATAAATGGCATCTAAAACTATGGTTTTTTATTTTTAATTATGCTAAATTATAAGCTATTATGTTAAACAACTGCTTTTGTAAAAAAATGATACATAATAAATCAAGATTCAGAACGTACCAGCAGCCCCTAACAAAGGTGATGAAAAGCCTAATTCATGAGGCCTAGGTATAGAGCCAAATAAATGATTTGGAGGACGCAGAAGATCTGAGACAGCTTTTGAAGTGCCATTACCACTCTTCTGAGAATCTGCTTGCTGCTTCTGTTGGTGGTGATAGATTTCCCAAGAGATTCTGACATGCATTGCACACCATCGCCCAGACTTCTGCAATAAAAAAGAGATGATACCATAACATTATTTTATGGCTCAATGTGCTTTAATAGTTTATGCTTTTTCTTAATGTTAAAAAATATCAAATTCTGGTAAATTTTGGAAAGAATTAAAATTTTTAAAAATTATTTTTTACAATGTAATGAACTCATATTTACCATGGTTTTTGCTTTCACTAAAGATGAGATCTGAAAAGAAATATATATAATTAAGATGTTATCTGCACAAAAATATTAAAAAATGTTTAAAAGAATATGATAGAAATGTTTTTTAATGTGATTATATATATATATATTATATAACACTTATTAAATGAAAAATATTTAAAAAATGACTTTTATCATGTGCCATGAAATAATTAAATACTAGCTTAGCTTTTGATTATTTTATTAGAGAAAAAGTCATATAGTTAACCGAAAAATTATAATAGAGAAGCTCTAATGAAGTTTATGTTTTAAGATAAGAGTATTATTAAATTTAAAAAAAAGATATAGTGATAAAAACAAATACCAAATTCACAGTAAGGAAAGAAACATAAAAAATCATATATAATTAGATGAAATGGCAGTTTACTATTTAGTAAATAACATAATTTTCAGGTTAATATAATGATATGGAAATTGATTGAAGAATAATCAAATTTGACCTTTAGGCTTTTTAAGTTACAATGACTAGATTTCTCAAATCTCAAGTACTTGGAATTTTATGTGCATTTAACACATTGCATATAAAACCACAATGATAGTTAAATGATTATTATCCTTAATGGAAAATATCATATTCAACAAAAGAAATGTTATATATGTCTACGTTCCTTAAAGAAATAGTGTTTCTTTCCATGATCAGTTTTTATAAAGTATATTTTTTTCTAAAAAAAGCATGTCTAATGGCATTTGATGAGAAAAACTATTTTATATAATTTCAGAAACCTTTGGCTGAAAAGCTGCTAAGTGTCCAGGTGGGGCAAAAGGAGTTGGAGTAGCTGTTGCAGAGCCTGGAGCAAGAAGAGGTGATAATGGATATGCAGGCAATCCCAGCTAAAAGTATTAAGAATAGCTTATGAAACATAATAATTATTTTAATACTTACTACATAATAACAACTTAAATGATTTTTACATAATTAATATTGCTATAATTTTTTTAATCTTTTAAAATATTTTTATAGGATGCTTTTTCTCAGGGTTATTGTACATATAGATGATCAAAATCAAAAACAATTATACTTTTGTGATATATTTTTGAAACAATGCTGTCTGGATGCTATCAAAATTATTAATGCACATCTAATGTTTACTGTAATCAACATTCAAGCATACTGTAGCAATTTATTAAATAGGCTTTCATGATAGCTTATTATGGCATATCAGTTGCTGAAGTAGTTCTGTGTGAATTAAAAGGTCCATAGTTCACTATTAACAGTAGTAACAGACCTTTTAGTTCACACAGAACTACTTTAGCAATTGGTATTAAAACATGCCTAATACCTTTTTCATGAATAACTGAGATCCATACACAGATATATATGTGTAGCCTTATATCTTGGAAATGCACCTGTAACTTCAGTCAGCTAACGGCAGATAACAGCATGTTTGATGGCACAAGTATTTCAAAAAGTGTGTATGTGGCCTGAGCTTCAATATATTGTTCATATAAACTGAGATGAGCATAGACCATCAAAGATGTAACATGAAATGAGATGGCATTAGGGATCATTAGGTGCCAGTGAACTGAGGAAGCATCAAAACATGCCTGATACATTGCAGAGTGCAGGGAGGAAGAAAGCTCCAAAGAAACAGTTTGAATCACATACACTGTCCTTAGTTTGTAGTGACTAGCTAAGAAATATTGAAGCACAGAATTACAATCTTGGTTTAAAGTCCATTACAATCTTGGGTCCAGAGTTCAGTCCCAAAGTCAGATATTTGTAATGGTATAAGAAATACCAGCTTTGTGATTAGCTACAGTTCTGATGCCACTACATAGCACTAACTATAACTCACCTACCAAGATGGTGCAACTATATGGCACAACAAATCTAGTTCCTCACAATATCCTTTTATGGATGTATATAACAACAGTGTTTCAAAAAATATTTTTTATTACATCAATAATAAACAATGTTCTAAATGCCTCATGAACACATTAAAGTTTTATATCACAATATGCTCTATAAACTTTACATTTTATAAGCACTATTTCACAAGGACAAAGATATAGATACAATGCATACTTACTGCATTTCGACCATAGAAGCTTGAATCAACTTTCGGAAACTTGTCATACTATTGAAAGGAAACAGGAAATGTCATTTCATAGAAAGAAAAGCATATAAAAATAAAATGCTTATGCAGTAAATGCCCAACTATCTGGAATAACAGTAAACAAATTATTTTCAAATTTTAGAAGCTATCTCTTTTTTTTTAACATAAAATCAGGGAGTACAATTTGAATCAAACAAAAAATGTTGCCAAACAGTGCAATTTAGCACCAATAATGGATGTTTGACATCAATCGCATTTAAAAAATATGAATAAAATCTGAGATCTGTCATCAATGGAATAAATTAGGTAAAAAATTATGACAACTGATTTAAGTTCTTTATATGTTATGCCGCAACTTAATGCACATAATTAACTGCCTATAATTATCTTGATTACCTAACTAAATAAAAGAGTGATTTGTTCCGTCAAACTTCTGCCACAGTACATCGGGCAAGTCTGACTATCTCCACCAGTTTTCATGGTCGATGAATTTCGTAACCGAGTGCGATTCACAGGATTGGATTTAGATTTCACAAGATACTAAGCTATTTGAAATGTGTGTGGCATTCCGACAGATACTTCAACTTCTATTCATGAGATGGCGCCACGTGTAAAATCCAGTTCTTAATCGGAGCAGCAAAGCGACATCTTTACTCACTCAGACTTCTCGTCACACAACTGTACACGAAGGTAGCATGAACTGTGTTCCGAGCTCTGTGTTGATCTCTGCAATGTAATTTAAATTGTAATTTAGTATTTAATATATTTTTTTGTTATAGGAGATTGTCTACTCTTATTTTCTTTAATTATATCATGCATTAAGCACACACAACCACCAAAAGTGGTGACCTTTTGACTGAGCACGCTACTGACAATGGATTTTCAACGACCCTAAGCCACGTGCATCCAAGGCATTCTGAAGAACTGACTAAAAATAACAACGAATATGGACATTAAACGTATGCTACAACGTACCCCTTCAATTATTTCTAGATGTATTGATATATATTGCTTGTGTTTTTTTCAAAGTCGTGCATACTATCGCAAGGAGCTTCAGCAAATCATCAATGTGATTTGTTCCGTTCTGCTGACTTCGCCGTCGTGCAATAATTCCTCGATCATTCAACTTTTGTGATAAATGTGATACAATAGTGATTTTCGCTAAATGTGCTACATCAGTAATTTTTCTGCAACGTGCTACGGCAAAATTCTTTTCTCAGTGTTCGAAAGTAGTGAATTGTTTTCCCATGTGCTACAGGAGTGATTTCCTTTTTCCTTCGAAAGTGCCTTAGCAGTGTGAAGTGGTGATTTTGTGCCTGCGCAATACAAAATTAACGCATCATTTTTTCTCAAATAGGGGTTTCTTTTCAAATGCATTTCGGTAAAATATTATTTGTGTGTGTAATTGCTGACCCTGTATTATTTGTGTGTGTATCGTTACGTAAATTTTTTCTGCATGGTTAAAATATTTATTGTTATGGCAAAATATCAATAGTGTATCATCTTGCTACAATACTTGTGCTGTTAAGTGTTTATTATTTAAAGTGAAAATTATCTATCAGTATGCCCGACGATATTCCACCAGAGCCACAAATCACACGTGTTGCGGTGAAGCCACCGCCTTTCTGGAAAAATAATCCTTCATTGTGGTTCGCTCAGATCGAAGCACAATTTTCTATCGCTCGCATTAGTGAAGATTCTACAAAATTCAACCATGTAGTTGCAGCAATTGAGTCTGATATTCTGAATTCAGTGCATGACTTAATTCTCAAACCACCTGATTGTGATAAATACTCCAAACTGAAACAGCGGCTCATTGAAATCTATTCAGAAAGTGGATCTTCAAAAATACGTACTTTACTACAAGGACTTGAACTTGGAGATCAGCGACCTTCACACTTGCTGTCACGAATGCGTGATCTGGCAGGAAGCCATTTTAGTGACGACTTGTTGAAGTCACTATGGCTTTCGCGTCTCCCTAATAACATACAAATAATTCTTGCTGCTTCCAATGAAGATCTAACCTGTTTAGCAGCAATGGCTGACAAAATTAATGAACTTGTTATTCCAGCTTATGTCAGTGCTGCTAATGCTGCACCTTCCAGTTCATCCCTCGAACAACAAGTGGCTGAATTGACCAAAAAAGTATCTGAACTCTCTACAAGTCTTCATGCTTCACGGAGATACAATCGATCAAATCAGGGCCCACGTAATAAATTTCGTGCCCGAAGCAGGAGTCGATCTCGTCACAATACTCGAACGCAGTACAAAGATCCCACAAGTGGCATATGTTTTTATCATATGAATTTCGGCTCGCAAGTGTGCCCCTCCATGCACTTTTGTACAAGCGGGAAACTAAATGGGCGGTCTTCTGCTGGCCAACAGAATGTCCGCCACATCGACAGAATAGTACTGGCTGATCGTTCAACTCAGTTATGTTTTCTAGTAGATACTGGAGCTGACATATCAGTGCTCCCGAGAACTAAAACAAATGCTCACCAACTTAATAAACTTGTACTGTATGCAGCCAATGGTACCCAAATTGCAACCTACGGCACCAAACTATTGACACTTGATTTAAACTTGCGCCGGACTTTCAACTGGCCTTTTATTATTGCGGATGTAACTCAAGCAATTATTGGTGTCAACTTCTTGACACATTTCCACCTTCTAGTGGATGTCAAGAATAATTGCTTAATTGATGCTACAACTCAGCTGATATCACAGGGCCAAGCTTCTCACATATCGAATGTACCTACCAACATAAGTGTTTTATCGGGCAGCACACGGTTTCATCGGTTATTAGCAGAATTCTCTGACATTTTAAACCCATCCAAATCAGGGCAGCATACTCATCAGCTAGAAGTGTATCATCACATTGAAACACATGGCCCACCTGTATTTTCCAAGCCTCGTCGTCTTTCTCCAGAAATGCTAAAAGCTGCTCGCAAAGAATTTGAATTCATGCTAGCACAGGGAACCATTCGCCCATCTAAAAGTCCATGGGCCAGTCCACTTCACATGGTTAAAAAGTCTAATGGTGACTGGCGGCCTTGTGGAGATTATCGTCGACTTAATGCCGTCACAGTCCCTGACAGATATCCAGTCCCACATATCCAAGACTGTACCCATCTTTTTCATGGAACAAACATATTTTCTACCCTCGATCTTGCCAGAGCATATCATCAGATCCCAGTGCATGCTGAAGATGTGCCTAAGACCGCAGTGATTACACCATTTGGTCTCTTTGAGTACTTATATATGCCATTTGGCCTTCGCAATGCTGGCCAAACATTTCAGCGTTTCATACACCAAGTACTGTCTGGTCTCGATTTCTGCATCCCATATTTTGATGATATCCTGGTTGCATCTACAGATGCGGAAGAACATTTTAAACATCTGCGTCAGATTTTCACTCGCCTTAAAGATCATGGATTAAAACTAAATCCATCCAAATGTGTACTTGGTCAACCCTCAGTTTCCTTTCTTGGATGTCTTATCACCCTGAATGGAGTCAAACCTTTACCGGAAAGAGTCAAAGCAATTAACGACCTACCTCAGCCCAAAACCATCTCTGAACTGAAGCGTTTTCTAGCAATGTTAAATTTCTACCGACGCTTTCTGCCAAATGCCGCAAAAACACAAGCCTGCCTACATGAGTTTCTGAAGAATAGCAAAAAAAAACGATCAACGAGCTGTCCCTTGGACTGAATCTGCATCTGCAGCATTCGTGCAATGCAAACACGATCTGGCAAATGCAGCCACACTTTCTTATCACTCACCTAGTGATCAGCTCTCTATAATGGTAGATGCATCTGACACGGCCATAGGAGCAGTGCTTCAAGCCCATACCACTAAAGGACTTTCCCCAATGGCATTCTTTTCCAGAAAACTCACTACTGCAGAAAGGAAATACAGCACATATGACAGAGAGCTACTTGCTGTGTACTGTGCTGTTAAATACTTCCGGCACAACTTGGAAGGACACGACTTCATCATTTTCACCGATCATCGACCATTAACCTTCGCTTTTAGAAAAAACTCTGACGCATGTTCTCCTCGTCAGCTTCGACATCTGGATTTCATCGCCCAGTTTAGTACAGATATCAGATATGTCTCTGGTACTGATAATTGTGTCGCTGATGCCTTGTCTCGGGTAAACAATATCAACCTCACTACCCCAGATTTCTCTGAAATTGCAAAAGCTCAATTGCATGATGAGGAACTCAAGAACCTAATCTCAAATCCACAAACCTCCCTTCAGTTACAACCGCTGCACATTGATCCAACGCTTAAAATTTACTGTGACATAGAGAACAATAGAATACGTCCCTATATTCCTGTCAATTTTAGACGTGAAGTGTTTAATGCCTTGCACAATTTGGCACATCCTGGAATCCGTGCCACCAAAAAGCTGATCGCAGACAGATTTGTCTGGCCAGCGATGAATCAAGACATCACAGAATGGACTCGTTCATGTATTAGATGTCAACGGTGTAAAGTATCCCGTCACACTCACAGCCCCATTCAACAATTTAACCTTCCAGCAAGACGCTTTGATCATGTGCACTTGGACTTGGTTGGCCCATTGCCTCCTTCAAATGGTTACACTTACCTCCTCACTTGTATTGATCGGTACACAAGATGGCCTGAAGCCATTCCTATTGAAAATATATCCGCTGAAACTGTAGCTCGAGCATTCATCTCCCAGTGGCTTTCAAGATTTGGCATGCCTACCACCATCACTACTGACCAAGGCCGACAATTTCAATGTCACTTGTTCGCATCCCTCACCTTTCTTCTTGGCATTCGCCATATTCGCACAACACCATACCATCCATCTGGAAATGGGATGGTGGAACGCTTTCACCGATCTCTCAAACAAGGTTTGAAGTGCCACAGTAGCACACACTGGACAGAAGCCTTACCCCTAGTCATGCTTGGTCTTCGCGCAGCATTCAAAGAAGACATTGGTAGCACTTGTGCTGAAATGTTATATGGTGCAACCCTCCGTCTGCCAGGTGAATTCTTTCACCCAGAATCTACTCCAGTTATCGACCCTCCAACATTCCTTCAACGTTTACGTGAGACCATGAGCAATATCTCGCCAACCCCAGCATCTTCGCATAACCAGCCAAGCTATTTTGTACATCCTGCGCTTGAGACATCTTCGCACGTATTCGTGCGCAACGATGCAATTAAGCCAACTTTAACACCTTCATATGATGGTCCATTCAAAGTTGTCAAACGAACACCGAAACATTTCACCATCATCTGCAATGGCAAACAATCAGTGATTGGAATCGATCGTCTCAAACCAGCATTTCTAATGCAAGATCCAACAACTTCCTCATCAACATCACTCCCGGAAGAAAGCTTACATCCCGTAAAAGAGCAACCTAAAACTACCAGATCTGGAAGAAAGCTTAAATTTAACCCAAAGTACTTATAACGTACCGATGGTACTTGGGGGGGAGTACTGTGGCGTTCCGACAGATACTTCAACTTCTGTTCATGAGATGGCGCCACGTGTAAAATCCAGTTCTTAATCGGAGCAGCAAAGCGACATCTTTACTCACTCAGACTTCTCGTCACACAACTGTACGCGAAGGTAGCATGAACTGTGTTCCGAGCTCTGTGTTGATCTCTGCAATGTAATTTAAATTGTAATTTAGTATTTAATATATTTTTTTGTTATAGGAGATTGTCTACTCTTATTTTCTTTAATTATATCATGCATTAAGCACACACGACCACCAAATATGGGTGTCCTTTATGAGGGATATAAGTAATTTTTTTATGGAATATGGTACAATTTTTGGGGGTTGCCTCAAGAAAGTGGGGGCCATAAGCAACAGCTTGTGCAACTTATATGTAAATCTGGCACTGATGATTCAGCATTTATGCCAAGAATGGCTTTTTTATTTTGACACCTCACATACTTTAAATGTAGAATTTGATATTCAAGTTGCTAGCAAATAAAACGACTCATTGTAGATTGAAAATTTTTTCTCTCACTCATTTGGCTTTTTTCTGTAAACTGCATTTTTTTGTATGATAATTTTCTGGAATTTGGCATTTCCTGAGCTTTCTGGATGGTTGAGCTTTTACTGTAATATGATATCCTTATCTACATTAAACATAAGTGCAACTTAAAAATAAATTAAATGCACATTTATGATGCTGAATGAGAGAATGGTTCAGTATGAAGATACAGTCAAAAGTCTTTAATCCGGACGTCCATAATCCAGACCTCAAAGCTACAAACTTTCTGCGCAAGTTGCAGATTGCATTGGTTTTTAATCTTCTAATTGGATCTGGCTTATTATTTTTTGCAGATTGTTTGAGCAATTTTATAAACGTAACCTTGAACTTTTGATTATGTCAAAAAGAATTTCCAATTCTGGAGCTCCCAAAGGATCTACAAAGCGAAAGCATGTTTCGATGTCAATCAAACAAAAAGTGGAATTGCTGCAAAAAATGCATAAAGGCATATCCTTTGTTTCTCCAACCATTTCGAAATCTGTTTATCAATTTCACGCTGCTCTGCCGGCGGGGGAACGTCACAGCATGCAATGAACTGGAAGTTGATCTGTCAGCACTACCCTTATCTTCAGGGCAGATGTTTTTATTTTATTCAGCTCATGCACACATTGCAAGAAATGTTTAATAAAGTAAACAAATAAATATTAAGCTTTTTTATTTTGTAAATTTTGATAGATCATAATTGCTCTTTATTTCATAAATTACAGTTTCATATTTTTAATTTTATAATTTCTGCATGCTATCTTACCAGATTTAAACTGATGATCTATAATCTGGAAAAATCGATAATCGCCAAAGTCCCGACGAGTCCGGATTAAAGACTTTTGACTGTATTAATGCAATGCTGACTATAAATATACAAGATTTTTCACATATTCCTTTGCAAAATCATGAAAATAAAAGGGATAAATTCAGTGATGTAGCTGGGAAGGAGCAAGATGGGACATCTGTCCCCAGGTGCATCATGAAGGGTATGTCAAATTATTATTATAGAATTTTAGAATGAAATATTTTCCATTCTTGGCAAAATAGGAGGAGGCATAAATCTTCAGTTGTCCCCGGCACTAAAAACCCTAGCTGTGGTTCTGGACAGTTTTTAAAACATATTTATACAGAAATTAAAGAAATTTTGAAAGATTTTATGCAAAGTACAAAAATTTTACTATCACTTATAACTAATTTTTTGTACAGTAGAATTTTGATAATTGCAACCACTTAACCTATGAATGCTTGTAATCTGCAGTTAATTTGGATGTGCAAAAATTTAATTTTAATTTAAAAAAAATTAACATGGCAAAATTTTTTCTTGTGCAAATCTGCAATTTTTAAATAAAAAACATGTTATATTTATAAGATATTTTGATTAAAGAAATAACTTCATTTTATTACTGCAATTAGTCAGCATTTTTTTAAATGCCATAGCAATCTCATGGATAGTGAATCTCTTCAATTTTTTTATTTAGATAAATCTCTTCTTTTGAATACATATATTCAGCTTTCTTTTAAAATTAATTAATGTAGATAATACATGTAAAGAATTTATTCATTCACAACTTTTCAGATATCGAGCTCCAACTTAAATGCTTTTCAAAGTTTTGTTTAGATTTTGAATATTGAGCAAATTTGCTTATATCAGTGGTGAATTTAGTTCATAAAAATAGCACTTGTGGAGACTTACAAGTGCTATCTGGTAGCTAAAGTGGTAAGCATAATAAAGAACACAAAATAATAATACCAATAAATCTATATATTTAGTTTTGCCCCTTTTTCTATAGTCCAGTTACACATGCATGAAATGTAATAGTGGAATTCATTTAAGGATAAAATTTTTAAATTTACAAAAAATATCATATCAGAGGTTTTTATAAACAGTGTATTTTTTTTTTTCCCTTGAGCTTAAGAGCAGAAAATTTACTTTGAAGGTAATTTTACTGGTTGGATATATAATTGTTTTTTTAACACAAAATATTAAAAATGTTTTTACTAGATTATTCCATTTCCCTAAAATATTTCCCTCTCATTCATTCCTTTTTCTCTCCCTTTTCTTCTATATAGGAGGGATGACATTATTTTCTTTGTAACAATTAACTGTATTTAAGAAATATGAGAATTTTTTTACATTTTCATTCAATAAATCTTAAAATATGGCTATGTTCTGGTAGTTACTTATGTGCAAAGATATCGCATTTCATGAAAAAATGAGAAAAACAAAATTCAGAAAGGCTTTGCCTACAATCTGTAAAATTGTCTATTGTTGTTGCTTATCCTCCTTAGCCAAGAGTATCCTGATCAGGTTCAAGAATTCATCATGGTAAACAGTAAATGGACATCTGTCATCGCACTGCCACTTCATAGGTGATAATGTGATTTTTGCTCGCTTTTATACAGTTTTATAGAGAATACCCCAGGGAATGGATCGAAGGATTTTTTTAGTTTTTGAGAGGACTTTTGGTTAGACAGTATTTTAAGTAACCCCATGCTGAAAAGATATTCTACACTTACAAACATCCACACTTTCTACAAGATTTAAACCCATGCCCAAGGTTATAGCAGCCAACTCTCCTACCATATGTCTGAAGTAAGGAAATGCAAAATTCTCTAATCTACACAATTGTTATCTCTAAGGAAAGTAGTTTATCATAATTCTGTTGCATTTTTAATAATAAAAGGAATATAATTGTTCAAATTACCAAATGAGCAGCTGATGGAGGAAGAAGAGAACTTCCGATTGGAGGAGGCAGAAAAGGACTGTGTTGATGCATGTGTGTGTGTTGATGTTGATGCTGGTGCATCTCCGCACGCAAGTACGGAGGAGGAGGGACGTTGATTGAACGGTCTTGAGAGGCTAGAAACCTGGCATCCAGGTCTCGCCGCAGAAGATCTTGACCTATAAAACAAGTGGGGATTAAAATAACTTTCATTTTTCATAATAATTGGATAACCATATAAAATTATTTTATTAATATTTTAAGTAATAATAATTAATGTATAAGTAAGTTAATACTTATTAAGTTTATGGTTTAATAAATGAAATGTTGCAATTTAAGTAAGAGATATAACAAGAAAATGCATTGCCACATGCCATCATTATTACTGAAATAGTTAGCATGAACCTTTGAAGGGATTCAAAATACAAAATCCACTCATAAAGGTTTTAATCACATATTGCAGATATTTAAAATACACCTACATATTGATAAATGCAGAGGATAAATGATAAAATTCAAAATGATGAATATGTGAAAAATCTTGTATATTTATAGTCAGCATTGCATTAATACAGTCAAAAGTTTTTAATCCGGACTCGTCGGGACTTTGGCGATTATCGATTTTTCCAGATTATAGATCATCAGTTTAAATCTGGTAAGATGGCATGCAGAAATTATAAAATCAAAAATATGAAATTGTAATTTATGAAATAAAGAGCAATTATGATGTATCAAAATTTACAAAATAAAAAAGCTTAATATTTATTTGTTTACTTTATTTAAGTTTAACTTTTCATTAAAATATGAAAGAGATTAGATACAGTCAAAAGTTCTTTTTCTTCTTTTCCTTCAATTTTTTTCATATAAGTGCAAAGATTCAATGCAATTACATAGTTTATAGAGTTCTGCTGTAACTAAAGCTCGTCGTTAAGTCTTGGAGACTCTGCTACACTGTTAGTGAGTTATGGCTAAGTCTTAAAGACATCGAAGATTAAATACCGAAGAAGTTTAAAATTTATTTCATTCAGTCTTTTTTTTTTTTTTTTTTTTTCATTTCATTCTTTTCATTTAGTATTAAATTGAACAGAATAGGCACAACTTGTATTACAATGAACTTCTTCTACCTTGTGGGTATTTAAATTAACATAACAGAAAGTTAAATTTTTAATGTAAATAATGTAGTCGAAGACTACTCATAAAATAGACTAATTAAACTGGCTCAACTTTACCTGTGTGTATTTTAGAACATTGGCTAGCAAGATGCTAAAATCAGAATAAAATTTTAGGCAGAGCTGGTGAGAGTGACAGTAAGACATGGCTGAAAGAATCTCTCATCTAAATATCCAAACCCCTTACCTTATATACATGACAAGTTTGCATTTTTATGAGGAATAGGGGAAAATGAGGTTATAGTAGACTTAAATCATAATAGCTGTCAATTAAAATAAAATACCTTACTAGTTCATAAAGTAGTTTGCAGGAGCTTCTCAAATATAAACAAATAATAACCGAAATAAGGAGATAAAGATTAAAACATTTAGCCAAAATTGGCAGACAAAGATGAATGGAAGATTCTAGGAAATCTAATTTATCAGTCGACAAAAATTTTTTGATGCTTATTGATGAATTCAGGTAACAACCCAGATGAATAGGCAAATATTCTGTAGCCTACATAATCAAAAATTCACAGCATATTTCTAAGACATAAAGAAAAACAGTTTTTTTCTCTATATCATTTCTTATTGAATGATAATTAGGATACACAGTATGGCGAACAAGTATCTTTTAAGGTGACTTGGACACTTTTGTAGTAAATGGTAGTGGCCAATCAAAAATTACAGAAATGAGAAAATAATTCCTCAATACTCTTTAAAGTTTAAAATTAAGAAGCATTACCTTAAACATCTTAGTGATTCGCTTTTTTGCCTTCAATGAGCTAAACCTAATTTATCTTTTAAGCAACATTTTATGCATATATCATAACTCTTTACAATTAATTGTTTGTGGCTAAAAGGAATGATATCATTCATTACAGAGACAAATTTAAGCTCTTGCATATTGCCTTAACATAATGCCTTAATGTTCAATGAAACATCCTAATGTTAAAAGAAAAAAATCAAAGTATTACCTCATGTACCTTCGCACTGAATATCTATTGATAATGTTACATAGATTGACATGAGATGAATGCGGATGTTAAGATAAGAAGTGGTCATAAAAAGAAAATCCTCTAACTAATCATTACTTATAAAGTTATAACATCACATTAATACAATTCTCACCAGAATAAAAATAACAACAGTTATAGCCTAAATTATATTAGTAAAAATTAAAAGACCTGCTAGAATATCAGCAAGGATAAGTTGTGGGAAAACTGATAATTTTTTCTTACTGAATATAAGATAGACATATTTTAATAACAAAGCTGTAGGCCACTGAATTTTGTTCATATCATATTGTATTATTTCCTAGCCAATCTACAAACTACCTCTTGCTGCTAAACATAATGAGTTGCAAGTTTTCTCAAAGTGCATTTAGTATTTTTTACACTGAAATTAATACCTCAATAGAATACTGAATTTTGTTACTTATTGTTACACAATTATTTGTATAATGAGTGTGTAGCAAAATACAGGTATACTCACTTGAAGGAGGAGCAAAAAGAGAATCGCCTCCAAAAGGCGAAGGCCCAGCAGCAGTTGCCAGAGGAAGACTAGGTGATGAGAGTGATCCTGCAGGAGGCAAAGGAGGTGCAAACATTACGTGGTGGCCCGCCGAATGAAGAGCCGCCGCTGAGGGATGGTGGCTAAAGGGAGAACTGTGATGATTGCTTGGCAGAGATGGTGCCAAAGGTAAAACACTAGGCACAGGACTGCCTAGACTGCCACTTACAGGAGGTGTAAAGTGGGAACCAGGGTTTGTAAGAACAGTTGTGACACTTGGGCTGTAAAACACCATTGTGAGTTATAACAGAAACAATAATTTTTAATAATATGCACAAAGTATGCAACCTACACTCAAAAAGAGTTTATGAATTTTATTTAGAGTGAGAAGGTTAGCAGTGAAAAAGAGAGAATTCAATTTTCAAGAACACAAAAAGGTGAATGGAATGAAAATATTTTGAAACTTTTGAAAAGAAACTGTAGATAAAAAAAAAAAAAAAAAAAAAAAAAAAAAGTGTCTTCTCTTAACAATTTTTAGATTACAGTTTAAGTTCTTGATTTATGTCTTATATCAGCAAAATTTAATTTCAAATTGTTATTAAAAGCCACAATATCTCACAAATAAGATAACTTCAACATGCAGGCTATAACTTCAGTATTTTTTTAATCTGCATATTATTATTCCTTTAAAAATGTTGAAACAAATAATAATGATAATATTAGTAGTCATAGTATTAATAAAATAATAATAAAAGAACAGTTTAAACAAGTTCTAGCAAAATTCCTGAATTTAATAAAATTTTAAAACAATTTAAAATAATAGTTGATCTTTATATTTATTTTCATTAAGGAAACAGACTAACTCTAATTACTCTGGATCTTATTCAATCTAAAAAATTAAAACGTTCTTTATCGACTCAATATTTAATTCTACGTTTTTGCAATAGATGGCGCCACTAAAGCATTAAAATTTAAACTTGTCTCTGAAAACAAAATTTTAGCATATAAAATATTAAAGAAATAATAAAAAATGAAGACTATGATTAAAATCCTTGGTTAAAAATTTTAAAAATAAACAGCCTTCTTCCAAATTCTTAATTCGATATTGGTAATTACTTAATTACATTACATTCAAATGCATCAAAATATTTTAATTTCTATTCTTTGCTTTTTATTTTACAAGTACCTCGAACATGTAGAAACGATTATACTCTTCCTGCAATAAAAATGATATCTGATATCAAATCTGATATATATTGCCTTTAGAAACCTAATATTATACAGCATTTTGATTTAAGAAAAAAAGCTAAACTAATTTAAATATATTTCATGGTGACATTGCATTTCTATTTGTATTAAATTTTATGGTCTTGGTAAATCATTGTCACATTCAAAGAAACATGATATCCGAAACATAAAATTTGATAAATGGAAAGATCTTTGGCACTTCTGAAAACAAAGACTAGTTCTCATATAATTTATTTTGGCAGCAATATTTCTCTCTGGATTGTTATAACATCATCAAGAATATTCTGGCACACCGTATTTCTTTTGTCTGTTTTCAGACATAGATGAATGACATAAATCTTCTAGACTATGGTACAGCTAGCTAACTGAAATAATTAAGCAAGGATAGGCAAATCTGAAAAGAATACTTCATGAAATCACACGCTGATACACATAATTTTGCAAATAAACTGGATTCTGAATTATGGATTCTAGGATATTTGGTGTCCCACATGATCAGCTGGCACCCCATATAAATTAAACATATTAATAATTCAAAGTAAAATATTTATTTGCTTAATTCTCGGTTCAGAGAAAAAACTTAGCCATCACCTTTCACAAATCGATATTCTATGTGACAGTCTAAACAGCCTCTGTCTGAAACCAGCTAAATTTAAGCAAGCAATATTACCGCAAAAATGAACAGAGTCAGGAAGCATGTTTATTATACTTAGTACAGCAGAAATAAAGAAATAAGAAGAAAAATAGATAACGATCGTTAACAAAGAAGGTGTTTGAAATTATAACACCGGACCCTGACGCAGGCATCATATCTCCGGCACATGGAAGATCTGTTGCTCTGAAAAATACCGGGCATGTCCTGGACTTTCACAGCAGCTGCAATGATGCGTGCAACAAGTTCCTCAGTACTTCTAATGGGGGCTTTTGTACACTGGTGTCTTGACGTACCTCCAGAGGAAGTTAATGCAAGTTACGTCTGGCGATCTTGCAGGCCAATGCACAGGATCACCCCTGCTGATCCCATGTTGAAGGATATGTTTCTAATGCTTTCTTTGATGACAATTGTCTGTTTTTGTCCTTATTTCTTGGTTTTTGCTGCACTACACAAAATAAACATATATTCTACACCTGTCCGTGTCCTTCCTTTCTTACGTTTTGTGTTTCTTACAGGGCCAGGAAATTCAGACCTTGCAGTGATATGTGTTTTTCCATTGTCTAGGTGTACTCCATCTCTCCTGAAAGTTTGTAACTGATTTGTTGAAACACCCTGTATATATATATATACGACTGGTTCCATCGATTACGATAAAAAAGGGAGCTGCACGAGTAGATGTTACAGCACTCCCATGTACAAAATGTAAACTTTCTACGGCTAATTATGTTTGTATTATACGAGATATATACATAAATACGTATGTACGTTATGTACAGATATCACGAAAAAAAATCCCTTTTGAATCCACTTTAAATTTATTTTACAATTTATTTTCGAAAAAAAAAAAAAAAAAAGTCCTTTATCCTACCCTATCTTATCTTTATCTATCAGATATCACGCAAAAAAAATCATCCAAATAGAATTGGGAAAGGTCAAAATAGATATTTCCACTAAAATATGATACCCGATGTTTTTTGCGATTATAATCTACTGTTACTTTGTATAAGGAAGTAAAAATCAAGGAAAATACATCTGGTATTTACAAAACACATGGTAAGCAAAAATTTATCATACTGAAGCAATGTTATATTTGCAGATGACTCAAAATTTCATATATTTGGCAGTGGCGTAGCGAGGGTGAGGCAAAAGGAAATATCTGGCATAGAGGCATAGCATCCAGGAGGAGCCAAATTCATCTTACGAAATTTTAGAATGAAATGTTTTCCATTCTTGGCACACAGAAGGGGCACAAAATCTTCAGTTGTACTTGGCCACTGAAAACCCTGGCTACAGCTCTGATATTTGGGGTCAACTCACAAATTACTTTTTGGCAAAAGCTGAATGAAAAATTAAATCTTGAAACATACACTGCCTACTGTTAAGAACATGAATGGAAGCAGAACGGTTTGGGGATATTTCGCTTCTCTAAAATTTAAAATTTAGTTTTAGGGAAAACAATATGGATCAGTATAAATATATAAATATTTTTAATGAAAACCAGAAAATATCTATAAGAAAGCTTGTAATGCAAACTACGTTCAAATTCGTTCAGGATAACCATCCTAAACACACAACCCTAAATCTTTGCACGTTACAAAGTTACTGCTCCATATTAACTGGACTTAAATCCATCTATATTTTTAGCAATGGCATTCAACATGCTTACCTCGTCCAAGATGGTTTGGAGAAAATAAGACTTGTTAGGCTCCCAGATACACCATAAGATGCAGATGTGGAACTAACAGTTGCAGAAGTAGAAGACGTTACAGGCACAGTACTGCACACAGGAGTTTCGTTCCTGGAACTGCTCCTGCTATGCCCGTTGCTGCTGCTTCGTCCTTCTCTTGGAAACTCCTTAGAAGATTGCACTGAAGTACCTATTAAAAATATAAATACCGAAATGCATATTAATGAAATGTAATAAAATTATATAAGAATTCCAATTCATACATTTCTTGAAATAACATAACCTAAAGAAAGGAAGATATAAACTTTGCTATTGCAATAGTTGAAAATAGTGGTAAAATTTTTAAGTTACAGATTATTCCTGCAATAAATTAAGTTCAAATATTTTCATGCTTTTGGTTACTTAGCAGTGTTTTATGACCATAACCAAATTTCTCGCCTGCCATATGCTTTCGAAAATTAAAGTAACTGTAAAGGCTGCATAGTTTAGAAAATTCTTTAAATCTATAACTGAAAATAAATTTTAAATGAAGTTCATTTGAGTTTTATACTAAATCTGGTAACTTCAGTGGAGCTAATTTCTGCTAACTAGTTCCGGATGAACTTGCGGTATTTCTTCATCTTTTCGTTCTCTTTCTTCAAATCTCGTTAGATGTTTCATCCTTCATCTCTTGATCTCTCTCAGACACTTTATGACACTCTCAGACACTTTTCTCACACGCTTGATCTTTCTCAGACACTTAGATGTTTCATCCTTCATTTCTTGATCTTTCTCAGACACTTCACCATCTACTTCCTCCATTTCTTCATTCTCTGATTCTTCAGATGCCACAACTGTCATTTTCACATTTGGCTGCATTTTTGACTCCAATTTTCTCTCTTAACTCCACGATGTCACTTCTAATCTTCTTTTGCTCCACCACCATCCATTGGAGATGCTTTTGCAGCTTTTCTTGTTCGGCTTTTATTTCTTCTTGCCACGTTTTGTTTTCGTTCACTAACGTTTCTTGTTCACCCTTCATTTCTTCCTGTCCGGCTTTGAACTCTTCTAGTTCGGCTTTTGCTAACAAGTCCATCAAAAGTCTTCATTTCCTCTGCCATGGTTTTCTCCTACAGGTGGGTCACAGGCATCCACTCGCAAATTCAACTTCTGACATCAGTTGTTGCATTAAGGTTTGTGGATTTGGAGTCATTGATGACAACACTTGATGAAGAATCGAAATACAATTTATGTTAGTATTACACAGGACAGTTCCAAATCCACGACGCGTTGCAGTCATCGAAAAACTAGGACAAACACGCTGCAATAATCAACAACACAGCCTTCAGGCCAGGGCTTAATTTCTAAGATTAGAAGTGCCGGAGCCCTATGGAAGACCATCAGCAGAAAGAAACAAGAGTAAATAAATAAATAAAATGACTATTAAACTCATTAATAATTTTAAAATTAAATAATTATTTATTATCAAATTAATTAATAGCTATTTAATTAATGTTTATTTAATCAATAAACATTAATTCTTAAAATTCTTATTAATTCTTATAAATAACAAAAATTCTTATTTAATCAATAATTATTATATAAATTCATTATAATATAATTGATAATTATTATATAATTAATCAATTATAATTTAATAGATAATTATTAGATAATTAATTATTCTTCATTGAAATAATTAAAGATTGAAGTAACTAACTAATTAAAATTAAATAAAATGTAAAGAGATAAATTGAAATTTAATACGCGATTTAATATAATTTTATTGTTAAAATAAAATTTTCGAGATAACATTCCTACTGAAATTGTTATTCAACTACATAAAAGAAGTACCGCAGCCTTCTTATTCAGGGCTCCGGTGCGTTCCAGCAAGAATTATGATTTATTACAAAAACTAAGAAGCACCGGAGCCGACATCCGGTGTGTTCTGGCCCAATTTAAGTTCTGATCGTAGGGGGGGGGGAGTTCTTTTATCATCACAAAAATGAAATATACTTGAAGTGTAGCTGATGAAAATTCCAGGGCGAAACAGAATGAGCGTATGAGTGAGTGGAAACAAAAAATGAGGGGAATCGGTGAGAGAGAATGCTCTCTTTGACCGCGGCTCTCTGTTGATATAATTATAGCCATCAAGCAGATGGGTGTCAGGGGTAAATGAGTCCCGAATCGGACTCCTAAATGTAAAGTTGCTGGTTACGCTCCCCCCCCCCATTAGTGGATACTGTGGAAAGACGATGTATAGGACGTGCTTGAGCAGTTTATCTCAGTATTTCACTCTTATTTTACTCGCTGTCACTTAACGCACATTTCAGAATACAAATGTTGCTTTTTGCGAGGATAACTAACTGTAAGCATTGATAACAATACACTAGATCCAATGGCATGGCGAGAAATTTTGGCGTTCCTAAACAAACTCCCCCAAATTTATTGCTTTTCTTAAAGGGAAAGGTTTCCGAATGTGAGTGAGGGGACTTTACTTGAACGTCTCATGTTCTCATGAGTTCGTATTTCTAGGGAAATAGAGTATTGCAAGGTCTGCTTATTGTTAAACTAAAACGTTAGGAATTCTAAATTTTGTTCCCTTTAAATTGTGGTTCAGTTTTATAAAAAGAAGTACCGGAGCTCATCTTATTTAGGGCTCCGGTGCGCTCCGGCTAAAATTGTAATTTTTTTTTTTAAATTTGACGGTGGCTCCGGTGCAATTTAAGCACTGCTTCAGGCTATAACGATTAAGACAGCTTCACGGTAAAGCACTAAAGTACAGCTTCCGACATGGTCAATCGCTCTCGAGTTAATCTCTGGACGCAAGACACTACTACTGAACTCAAAATACTCTCTACTATTCAAAATACTCTGCGTGCAAGCAGGGTATATAGAGCTCTTGACCTCGAGATCATTCTCGGGAAAACTAATAAGAATTCGTTCTAGAATGTTCGTTTTAGAATGGTATATAGAGCTCTTGACCTCGAGATCATTCTCGAGAAAACTAATAAGAATTCGTTCTAGAATGTTCTCACTCCATCTTAAACAGCTTGATTACCAAAAACTTAAAATTTAAAGCAATTTCAGATCAAAAGCATGAAGACTGTGCACAAAATAAATTTTTACGTTACATGAATATTCACCGGTTAAAAGGAATAACGGCTCTTGTAAATTCGATTCAGTTTAGGACAATTACAATCGATAAAAATAATTTAAATTTCGTTGAAAAAACATTAAGATCAGTTCTTAATGTCTATAATTAATTTATGTTAGTTTATAAATAATAATTATGAAAATAATTTGCTCCAGTCATAGTATTTCAAGACACAAATTATGCAAAATTAAAAAGACGTCTCCATAGACATAAATGAAAAAACATAAATGTTGTATTTAAAATATTTTAGTGTACTGATAGAAATAAACATTTTACTGAAATTCATACCTTGAGGGCCTGAACCCAATGACTGGCTTAGTTGACTGAGACTGGATATGCTGCTGTTGCTGTGTGAACTGTGACTATCGCGACTAGATGCAGCAATAACCTCTCTGTTTGTGGTACCACTAATCGATGCAGTAGTTATCGATGGACTCCAGATGGTTTTGACTGTACTTCTAGAGTTATCAAATACCGTAACTGGAGACGACACAGTGGTCCTCTGTGAATATGATGATATGGCAGTGGATGATGATGAGATTCTGAAACCTTCAGTATCTTTTGGTGGTATATTCAAAGGTTCAAATGTAGTTTGAGGTTTGGATGCTTGAACAGGTATGGGAGGGGTTCTACGGTGTTGAAAATGAGAGGGTTCTGCGTATGGGTAAAACGTAGCTTTATCCCTTGCCGAAGATGACGGATAGTATGTCGTTCCTTCACTTACTGAAGGCTGGATATTTGAATTAACCTCTAAAGAGTTGTTTGAAATATGTTCAATTGGAACAGGTTTCGATGATTCTAAATTCTGAGTAACAGTCTCTTTCGATTTCAGTGAGCTCGAGCTTCCATAATGAGAATAAGCATTCACATCACCCTGAATCTTATAGTTATGAGAAGTTTCAATATTCTGTTTTGGCACTAATTCTTGCTGGTACTGTTTGAAGTTATTTTCTTGATTTTGATATAAGCTTCTGTTTTTCTCATTTGAAGTTCTAGAATGGGAATAAGCTTGATTCCTATTCTGATAAGCTGCAAGTTCAGTCGTGTGATTAGCACTTTTAAAATTATCACTTATTGCACTTTGAGTGGTCCCTGACCTAGAGTATGTTACACTTCCTTTTTGATAATAATCATTATTTCCATAATCAGAAGATGATTCGGCAGGTATTTTAGAGTGGCCATCATGAAAACTTCTGACACCTTGATGAACGTTATAAGCTTTAGAATTTGTATTAACAGCGTTGTTCACCGCTGACTTCTCTCGATAACTGTTAACACATTGCTCAGTGTTCACTTTAAAATTTCTGGATCCAACAGACTGAGATTCTGTCCAGTTGCTGGAGCAAGTACTGTTATTACTTATATTAGATTGATGTGCATCCAATTTATAAGGACTACAATTATAATTGTTCGAAGTCGATGTAGTTGCCAAACTCACAGGCTGATAATAATCAGTTTTCTTTCCTTCTGTATTATAATGGGAAGAAGCATATTGCACGGGCTTATTTCCATGACCATGAATCAACTCGGCATGCTTGGCGATTGGATAGTTATTTACCACTGGCTTCGAATTATTTTCATATGCGCTAGCAGGAAGAACACGTCGACTCGTTTTATGCCGCGAATGGGTCTTGTTTACTATAGATTGATAGTAAGTAGTCCTATTGGGAACTTTAGCTTTAGTTACATTCGGATAGCAGTCCGCAACAAGTTTATTAGTGGATTTATCTCCACTGTTTCTTACAACGTTGCTTTCATTTGAATTTTGAGTTAGAAGCTCATTTGATTTAAAATTATATACATTATTCGGGTTTGTTTTCTTATACACTGATTGTGGATCACAGGGTTTTTCATTGGTATAGGCTTGACTGATGCAGTAATTCAAATCATCATTTCCAGGCTTACTTTCAAAACGATTTTCAATGTAGTTATCGTTTTTGTAACCATCACATGAAATAATCTCTTTGGATGTGGCACGGGGTACAGTTTCCTTAGGGTATTTCTCCAAGGATGGCTGTTGATGGTGATGGTAATAATTATTTGCAACAAATTTTTGATGATGCACTCGTTGATTAGTATCTCGATTATCTTGATTAAGATACGAATGTTTGTTAGTTGGGTACTGGTTCGTAGAGTAATTTACGGTATAATCTGAATAGGATGAACATATAGGATAAGGAACGGAGTGAACAACGTCGCTGTTTGATCCTTTTCGAGGTTTCACCACACTATCGTAGCTTTTGGATCGAAGTACAGGACTGATGGTTTTGGATGCTGAAGACGCTGCAGTCGGTGAGACTGGGAATTCTTCCTGACTTAAGAGTGAAGATGGGAATGGTACCCCACCAGCGGGTGAGGTAGAAGAAGGCAGTGGTGCAGGATTAGAAGAACCAAGCTGGCTGGAAGTTGGGACAGTTGCGGGATTTGCTGTACTGGTGGTGACAGTTACAGCTGCCACTGCCGCAGATGGTTCTGGTTGTTGAAGAGGACCATTCTGAAGAGGCAGAAAGTGAGGGGACTTCAAAGGAAATGGAGAACTTGGTTTACTTCTAACCTGCGCTGCATCTTCTGAAATGAGACACAGAAATATAAATAAGGTGAGATTTTGTTTTAATCAAAACAAAAAGTAAATATCATTATTCCAAAGCAAGTTTATTTATTATAAAAAAACAATTACGTATAATAGGAAACAATTAGCCTAAAATAAAGCTATAAAGCAATGTCATAACGGGTTACCTATATGAAAATGTTGCCCCTTTATAATACGTATGGTACTTACGTCAAGAAGAATATTTATTTTGATATACCAAGAATTTAGGTATAACATAAAAATGCATTTCAAAAAATTAGAACAGCTACTTATGCACTAGTGGCCGTCAGTGTAATGCGTCACTTAAACTATGGGAAAACATATACGTTACTTTGAAAGAACAGAATTTCATTTCAGTAATGCATACATCATGATCAGTTTATATCAAAATACAGCTCTAAGTATAACTTGAAATTAAAATCAGTCATATAAATTCTGCACACACAGTGTATGATCACAGAATGGAAATTGCTGAAAAGTCCTTCTGTCTCAAAAGTTTTGCCCTTTGGTAGCAACAAGGGAAGCTAGTCCGTGGAAATTTCCTGGTATGACATGAGTCCTGTTTTAATCAACAACGATGTACGAGTTCCAGGGGCCAGTCGGTATCTCTCCTTTAAGTCAACAACGACGTATGAGTTCCAGGGGCCAGTCTGGATCACTCCTGTAAACTGTACATGAATTAAAACATACATGTAAGTTTTGCATCTTTGATGCTTATCTTTTGCTATATGTATACGTTAAATGTGGTCAAGACAACAGTCAGCCAAAGACGCAACATCACATAGTGAGCCTAGACGTGAGTGCCCTATAAACGGTTATCATGAATTAGTAATAGCTATAAAGCTGCTACTAATTCTTGATAGCCATGTTTGTAAGTCTTTTGAAAGCCATTATTCTCTGCCGTTATTGATTAGAGGGGAAAAAGAAGAAAGGAGATCCTGTTGTTGTTTTATATATTGTCTGTGAAAATTGCAGTGGTCTGTTCGATGGCTGCAGGTCGGTAGGCTTTACTTGTTGAAAATCGGATGTCCACGCTCTGCCATCCTTCACTTGCTAACCATAGGCATAATCTCAAACGTGTAAATATTTCAATATTTTTTATTAATGATAACTAACACCGATGAAACATACATATTTCAAATGCAAGCAAAAAATGATACCACATGCATTTTGAAATGCTTAATTATCGATGCACATGTCTTGCATTATAACTATTTTAATCTCACTTTTAGAAAAAAGGGGGGAAGCTTTACAGAATTGGCAAAATTTCATAGCCAAGAATTGAGTACGATTCCAAGTTGGCATTCTTGGATCCCAAAGAAATTACAATATTTAGGAAATAACGAATACTTGTAATATGAAAACTTGCAACATAAAGCAAAAATTTATTTACGCTCCATTTCTCATTTTAAATAGTTCATGTATAATACAGTCTTAGTAATAAGACTTCAATACGTTACACAGAATAAATAAATAAAAAATTACAAAAGTATCAATTTTTGTTTCTACCAAATTTCTCTTTGGAAACTTTTAGCCTACGAATAAGTTTATCTTGCCGAGAAAGTGAAAAAAGCTAGTTATCTAATAATTTATTTAATTGAAAAATCATAATATTTTGGTTTCTTTATCTTTGACGAGAGATTTTCGCTGTATTTTATGGAAAATAATATCTACGCTTGTTCATAAATTCAATTTTCACACTTTAATGTTAACAATTGTTCATAGATGGCAGCACCACACCAACACTAAAAGTACAATTTGCTCTTCCTTTCGTATTCTCAAAGATTCTCGATGGATAATTAATGATTGGTTAAAGTTCAAGCAGTTTTCCCGTCATGACATCCATTTTTTTTTAAATTGAATGGGACTGAGATTAAAGATTATTCATTTTTCATTCCTCTAAAAATGCTTTTATGCAATTTTTCCCCATCATATTACGTACATTACTGATATTAAAAACTATATATAAAACTAATGAGACCGATTTTGTAATATTATAACGTTGCGCGCCTCTAACTAGCACGCAACCAAGAGGTGACTGTGAAAGCTTGTATAAACCACAGAGTCTTATAAAGGGTTTAAGTCCCTTTTTATTCAACGTACTAATTTACAATTGCGTTCTCTTGACGCTTACAAACGGTGCCAACTCGGCAGTCAAAATAAAAACCTGAAAAGAAATTAAAGACAATATTCTAACTACGAGGCTCTCTCAAATAACTAACTCACCGCGTTTTACAATACGGCTGCTAATTCAGCAGACTTGAAGCTCACTGGAACAATTGCAACTACTTCCCGCCAAGCACATAGGCCGCAACGCGGGGTTTTTCAAATCTCTATAACTACCTCCGCGCTCGCTAAGTAAGAATAACTCTCTCTCACCGAACTTGTTTCCTTCTATTTAAATCATAATACTTCCGCTGATAATTTAAATGCTTGCGCGTTCTACTCAAATTTACATATTCTGGCATTGGCAGTTCCAGGGGAAAGTAAGGATTGACAGGAAAGATAGTTTAAACTTAAAATAAATGTTAGTTAAAATAAATATAAACCCTACAATATTAAAGAAAAACTTACTCTTAATAATTAAATTAAAGAAATAGACTTTACAAACTTAATTCTTTCTATACGAGTTAGCATTCTTTCTATAAATTAATTTACGTGAATTTGAAGCGATCTGTCTATTGCCATTTACAGCAATAGGATACCAATAACTTTCAACATACCTATATTTATTTTTCTATCTGTCTACCTTTCTATTTATCTATTATCTTATTAACGAATAACAGTTATAAATTAGTTGAGTTATAAATCAATTGCTGAAAAACAGGTAAGCAGCGACATGTTAGTGCAGATAGGAAGCAGCAAAAGGAATACGATATGTCCAAGATGAAAACCTAGTTAAATTATTTAATTTCGGCTAAGCTGTATCCTTGCTGATTAATTTTAAGTTTCGGTTCCCAAATTTAAAACGATTATTCTTTAAAGAGTTATATAAGCGCCTGGGTCATTAACGATACGTAAACATCATATAAAAGAGATTGACTATAAGTAATTACTACTTTTATTACAGGAAGAGGAATTAGTTAAACTAAAATAGAGATTTAAGACTGCAAATTAGAACTAATATTTTGATTTATATATTTTATCCCCCCCAACAGAAAAAATCTTAGCAACAGAAAAGTCTTTTTTTTTTTTTTTTTTTTTTTTTTTTTTAGAGTAAAAACTTTTTAGTTTTACAAAATAAAGGTAAATACTTCCACACAAAAAATAAACATTTTGAAAATATAGAAAAAACGTGAAAAGAATGACTTACATCAAGGACATAGCCTTTAATTTTTAGTATATCCCGTCTTTTTAAATCGCATATATACATATAAATATACTTTTAAAAAACTATCACATTATAGATACAACTGTCAATGATAATTCCAGAAAATTATGCAATAATTTATCTTTATTTATTCTTAATTTTTTACTTACACAATATACAGAAAGAGAAATGGCTTGCAGTTAATAACAAGATTATCACTATAAAGAAGTATTATTATGTGGAATGATACTTGATCCAAACATTAAATGTGGAATATTAAAAAAACATACATAAGTGATAACAAAAATAAAAAAAGTTATAAATCAATTTCTGATTAAACCGTACCGTACAAAAACATACATGTTTTATGGTAATACAGTTGTACAAATCGTATTACCGCAAAAAACGTGAAACCGTATTTGTTACATGTACAGTACAAAAACATACGTATAAACAAATGGAATGTTGCGTATGGTACGATGAGATTGAACCGAGCAATTCATTCTGTGCAGAACTTATTTTTATTTATTTGTTTGTTTGTTTATTTTAAATCGTTCTAAAAACTTTCTGTTGAAGTAAATGAGTTATTTGACATCTGAATTTGACGCAAACGACTGGTTTTAAACACCCAGTTTTAAGTACGTTATCAGATTATAAAATTAGTTAATAAGCTGCCGACATGGTAGAACAGTTAGGAGAGCCAACTGTGGTACCAAAGGTCCCGGATTCAAATCCCGAAGAAGGCATGGCTGTAACTGTCCGTCCCTTGACAGAAGGCAACGATGACCACCTATTAGGTGCCTCCACAATAAAATGGCCACCATTTCTGGCCTTAGGAGTGGGCATGGTCGAATTGCCCACCTTTAGATACAAAAAATTAGTCAATAAGTAAAGTTAGAAAAAAAACTCCACCACAAAAGAAATAAAATAAATTAAATAAATATATAATGTGAAAGGGTTAAGAATAATTGTAGCCCCAAAGGACTCTTTTCAAGCTTAATACGGTTTATCACTAGAGATTATTAATACAGATGGCCGAGGCGGAAAAGCAAACATTTTATAGGATACTACCTGTAGATGAATGCACATTTAGATTAACACAGGGATGTTATGTATATAAAGAGATATGTATAGATACATATAGATATATTTTCTGAGTATTTGGAAAGTGAAAAAAGTGTATAACGTAATTCTATAAAATATTTAATGTTTTTAGTTTTGTATTTAGTAATTAGATATGCCATAAATTGTGTGCATTTTTATTAATATTATTTCGACAAAAAATAAAAAGTAATATTTTTAAGAACCACATCTACTGTCTTTAAATAGCTTAGTTTAGTCAATAGCAGACAGGTTAAATTTGAAAAATAAATATCTTACGTTTCCCCGAATGGCAATAGACTGGACTGGAACGTGTAACAACGCATTTACAAAGGAGACATATAAAGTGGATCAACGCAAAACAGTGTTTAGAGAGTGATACCCCTTCTGGGCTAAAAATCAAAAAGGATTATTGTATACAAGTACAGAGAATACACATCGAAACGGATCAAGCAAATCTGAAATTTAAAATTAGGTAAACTTCAGACTTTTATTAAGCTGGTATGATGTGACATAAGCTACTCTTCATGTCTCTTTCCCTATCTGCAATGCCTTTTTCCCAATCCCGATGTTTTTTTCCTAATTTCAGCTTGACGCTGGTTTCTTCCCAATTTTAATTACAAAGAGTGCAACACTAACGTTTGAAAAAAATAAGTAAGGAAATTTAAAAAATTTTCAACGTCACGAATAGTCATTGGTAAATACATGAAACGTCCCTTGCACAAACAACAAAGCTTCGCAGTTACAGCAATGCCCCAATAAAAATACCTTTACCTTAAACATATATCAATAAAAATATTCCATTTTTCCTACTGCAAGCGACTAGGCGGGGTATTTTATGTCACGCGTTTATAACCTCATGAAAACCCCCAATTTGATGGAGCTTTGCAGAGTCGTTACCATCCACACATACACATGCTCCTTTTCATAAACATTTTTTCTCCCGTTGTGGCACTCAAAAATAAATTTACTCGGTACATTTACCCCACATCTGGGCCTCTTCTACGACGCGCGAGGCTCTAGAACTAAATTACAGATGCTGAGCTTTCGATCTGTAACCTAGCAACCGGAAATTCAAATAATCTTCTCCAGAAATTGCAACTACGGTTCGGAAATGTCTTAGCGAAAAGAAACTCCGATTCTTGTCATACATTTCAGGCCGCTTTCAATCAGCGGAAAATACAGGGATCGGCGGGAGATCATTTGCATTTTATTGGTGGAAGCAGAATGAATTCGATGTTCCCAGATTAAGGCGGGAAAGAAAGCCTGAAAGAACAAAAACACGAAAAGGAGAAGAGAAAGAAACACGTAAAGGGGGGGGGGAGAACATTTTTATTCTCTCTCTGCTTTTTGAGAAAACATACCTAAAAGAAAGAAAGAAGTAAAAAAGGTTACAGACGCATATAAAGCAAGATAGGTAGAAAGATATATATCCGATTCCAAGCGAGGTAAAAGCAATAGAAGCTAAGAATTTAAAATAACCGTTTTGTCAACGTTTTATTGGTCGGCTCGCCTGTCTTTCAAATGCTTGTCGTTGTCATGGCGACCATTACATTTTGCATCCTTTTAAATGCATCTAGTGTTTCACTTGAGAAAGAAGTAAGAAAAGTGTATATATATATAAATAAAAAAAAGTAAAAAGCCCCCGCAGTGGCAGAGGTCGTTTTAATATATGGAAGGCCATTTGTTAAATCCGTCACAACAGTTTCAGCATTTTTATTTCCTGCCTTCTTCGGCTTTTTGGGGTTGCTCCACTCTTTTATTACTCGATATATTTTCTGCCTTCCCTCTCTTTCGCCAAGCGCGCCAAATGCTCGATCCAGGTAAGACAAATGTCATCCGTACCATCGAAACAACACATATTTTTATTTATTTACCAGCTCTTATTCTTTGATTTTTCTGTTACAAACTGAAATAAACGAGAGTTTTAGGGTCGCATCTAGCATTCATTCGATTTCATGGGAAGTGGACGAAGAGGCAAAGTGCGGAAAATGTACAGATAAATTGCGCATAATAATTTGTCACCAACAATAATCAAGTAATAATAAAGTGTACTGCACGCCATACTGCGCATTTGCAATGCTTTTTCCCTTTTTCTTGTAACAGAATCTTATTCTTCTATACAGAATGAATATGAGGGACAGAATGAATTTAGATATTTTAAGCTAATTCTAAAACATGATATATGCTAATAGGAAAATAATATACTTCACTGCGTAACATCAAACACAGGATAAAAAAAATTATAGAAAGCTAAACAAATAAAACTTTAAAATAAAAATGCTTCATTGCTTATGTAATGCGTTCATTCGTCGTCAGGACCACGCATGGAAAGACAGTTACACAACGTTCAGACTCTGCATTTAACTTTAACTAATGTGAAGTTTGCCTTAACGGAATCAATTAAGGGGTGTGTTTTTTTTTTTTAAATTTTGTCTGTTAGCTTTATTTATTCAATATCATGTTCTTCGCACTTTATAAAATTCAATTAAACAGAAATATCGCAAAATAATTTAAAAAGAGCATATCTTTAGAATTTCCGATACACAGTCTCGCGCGCTGGAGACAAAATGTTATTTTTTTTTTTTTTTTTTTTTTTTTTTTTTTTCCCGTAAGGTGTTGCCATTGCTCGCTTTGAAATCGTTGAGTTTCTTAATCAAAAATTCGTTAAAGGTTTACAAAATATGAAATAGATTATAAAACAAATTCCAAATTTGGGCTTCCAGATGCCTGTTTTCGAGTGGAGGACTACATTATTCAAAATTTGATGTCTCTAGGTACCGCTGTTTTTTCACAGTGGAGAAACACACATATATTAATGCAGATTTTTCATTATTTAATTTCTTTATAATGCAGAGCTCTAATATTTGGTGGCAACAATTTGAAAAGTGAAACGCGGTTTATAGTGAACCAACGCAAAGTGCCAAAACGAAATGAATAGGCCTTCTGGGCAAACTGCCCCTCTGGGTCAGTAACATGCATAGTACACCAGGGAAATATTGTACATTTTAAGTGTCTTGAATACATATTCCTGTCTTTTCTTCGCTTAGCACGCGTAGTATTTATTTTTTAATTTTTTAGTTTCTAATAAATTATTGATTTATCATTTACTATTTGGTTTTGGAGAAGAGGAAGGACATCATTTTATACATGAAATACCGATACGGAAAAACGACCGCATAATGCTGAGAGTATGAACAATTTCTGAAATTTATAGTGTAGGGAGGGGGGAACTTAAGCATTAGGACACGATGTTTTCTACAGAAACTTTACTTTTTACTTTCTCGAAAGGATTAAACAAGAACTACATTTTCATCTAAAAACGCATTTTATCAAAACATTATGTGCATAAATGGTAAATCCTATCAAAATTACTATTATATCAGTATTTATAATTGCAAACCTTGTTTACGCCACGTTATTATACGCAATGCTGTAATCCCCTCCTCTAACTAATAACTGTCTGTTTCGAAATAAAATAAATACATATAAGATAAAAAAATTAAAATTAATTCATATCATTTCCAAATTAATTTCTGTCACAGGATTCTTACATAACACTGATGATATAGATGGTTTTGTGAACCGAAGCTAAAAACACTCTGAGTACACTCAAGTCAAACTTCCGTTTTAAATCACGTCACATTTCTTTTACCGCTTCTGTGAAGATTTAATAACGCCTGCTGCTTCAAATATATCTCAAAATTTTATCGGTATCGATATAGTTCTTCAAGAACACGAGTTTATATCGCTAATTTATGCGTGTTGGCTAATGAAAATGCTTGTCAGTTGGAATAAAAATGAATACTAAAATTGGCTCCTACTACTGCAAATTACTTATTTATGCCATCAACGCCTACCTTCAAAATTTCCCAATCATTTCAGTAAATAGGACAGGCGTGGATACTTCAATGTAAATTTCCTTTACAGAATTCAAATACAGAGTGTCGGCTTAGCTAAAATTCTACTAACTTCATTAATTTTTTTTTTCTTTTTTTTTTTTTTTTTCTTTTTTTTCTTTTTGATTTCCAGATTTTAAATGCTTAAATTTCCTCCTATGGTTTTCAGTAACAATTATTAGTTAATAAAAAATATGAAATATATCGATAAAAGTATTCCTTGTGCTAATATCTTATTAAGCGAAAATTCACTTAAAAGTTTTATACTCAGTAAATGCATTGTCTTTCATGTTATTATCACACAAGCCTTATTTTTTATCACGATATTTTATTTAATGTTGTTTTGAAACTGCAAAGATTTCGCATCACTTTATATTCGACTACGATGTTTTACACCATGATATTTTAAGTACTGTGATATTTTCTCCTTGCTTCTTTTCTCCCACAATGTTTTGTATGATGACGTTTTTCCTCGTGCTTTATTTTCTCCGTAACGTATTCGTTCGGAATGTTTTTTGCCACGAAATTTTCGGCCACCACCATTTAAAACAATCATTTTAGAATTACAGTAAATATAATAAAATATTGTAATTATTTTGTTATATTTTAGAATACAATCATATTAGAATCATTTTCATAAAAGGAATTCGTATACGTATATAAATTCTATAGATACCTTGAGATTAGAAAAACAGCTGCGATGACATAGCGAAGAAGAAAAGCTTTTGCACGTGCTTCAATTGATTCAACATGGTTTTATTTTCGTAATAATGCAAGTCTTGATACGCATAAATAGATTTACACATAATCGTTTATGGGTGCCCAGTGCAACCCACAATTTATATCGCTTATATCTTTTTAGACAAAGGACGAAGCGGAGCAGCAAACTACGCGTGCCTAGCAGCAGGCAGAGCGGGAAAAAAAGAGCTGCGTAATTAGTAACAGCATATTTATAGACTTCTTCCTTTGTTTAAATTTTGAATTGACTGGCTGAGAGCCGTCCGCATTACAACATGACTGCATACGAAAGCACGAAACGGGTTAATTTCTCAGATGATGCGCTTTAGATTCATATATTATTAGTTTTAAGAAAGGAAAGGGGACGTAGCAAAATTAAAATGAGGAATTTAAAAGGACTATTGCTAAATTAAAATTAGCAGTTTTCTTTCATAGTTTATATTTTATATATTTATTTGCAGAAATACAAAACTGCTCTGAAATGAAGCTTTTGAACGACTTTTGAACGAAACGTAATATTTTCGACATCAATAAATAAAATACGCGATCTTATTTTTAATCTCTTTTAATATTAGCAAATAAATTAAAGCCTAAGTGTGTTTGAGACTATTTTTTTTTTCCCAAGCAACAGTCACGTGCAACATCGCCATCTTGGCTTATAACACAAATAATAAGTAAAGATGGCGCTGGATATACAGTAACAAGTAACGGAAGACTGCACACCAGAGTGATTCTGAAGATGTGAGATCAGACAGATGAAATTTTAATTCAGCATTGTTCGAAGTTGCTGGGCTATCTGTTTAACAGGAGTAATGCGTTCAATGGAGGAATTATGAGGGAAACTGGCTCGTATTTACATTACACATGAGGAAAATCATAAAACCCAACCATGCCGTCTCATCACCAAGAATGGCGACCGATTTTACATCCGCTAGAAGAGACGTTACATAATTATATACATCAATGTTTTCTTCCGAGTTTGAGGCCAATCTCAACACTACGGCTGGCCCCTATCATCATGGATTAAATAAAACCTTGTCGTTCGACCTGCTTTCAAACCCAGGTGAACGGGCTGGTTGCGTAGTTGTTTTTCCCATGTGTTACATAAATACGATCCAGTTTCCTTCAGAAAATCCTCTACGAAGGCATACTTTCTCTTAAAGCAGATAGCCCTCCTATGCCTAGTCAAATAATCTAACCTAACCGCTATCCTCCTGATGAACACAATGGAAACTATTCAAACTATAAAGAACGTTAATTATAAAAAGAACTGGAAGGATTTTTCCAATACAGGATAATATAGGCAGGATTTTCTAAAAGTTCTTTGCATCTGATATGATTTAGAGAGGAGAAAGTAAATTCAACAGCATTAACCATTACGAAATTATATCATTCTGATGGATCTGGAGCAAAATAATTCAGGAAAATCTTGTCGCCTCGCTGCTTGGAGTCGAACTCGAGACCTCTGGATTACAAGACCTATGTGGCATCACATCATATTGGAAAAAATGCCTTAATTCTCTAAAAGTTAACTTCTTCCACAGTCTTCTAACATTCCGAATGAAAAAAAAAAAAAAAAAAAAAAAGGTACAACAAGTTTAAAAGCGAGATAAACTCACTAAATATATTTTGGAAAAATTAAAGGATACGTTTCCACAGCAAGAAATATTAAATTAAATCTTTTTATACGTTTCATGTGGCAACCAAGCTCAGAAACCGGAATAAAAGTGCAGCCTTTGAAGAAAAGATTCCATGACAGTTACGAATCTATACCAAGCAAAAAAAAAAAAAAGGTTATTCCTAAAAATCTAACCTCAATATCGATGCGAAAAACTAAAGAAAAAAAGCGATTTTTTGCCAAACCAGGAACCCCCAAATCTTCTACTCTTTTTCGTTGCCAGTTACAAGAAGCGTAATGTTGCCTGGAAGCCCTGTATACGTCACGTCTGTTTTCTCATTGGGTGCTTCAGGGGCAGGAAACTGCATTTAGAGGATGTACTCGAATTCTTTATGTCACTGGATACAACTTTTTTGACAATTTTTCATCGATCCGCGGGGCTCAAAGGAGGCACGCAAACATTCCCGAAAGCTTTTTTATTTCTTACTTTTTCGTTTCTTAAACCACTTTTTTCTTCCCTCCTTCCCTTTACTTCCAAGAGAATTTTTTTCCCCCTAAGTTTATTTCTTCAGCATTTTACTTCTTTTATCGGTCGCTTTGATATCTTTTCCGCGCACCAGTCAATTCCAAAGTAAGATGGTTGCCAATGTATTTTATGAGACATTTTTCGATCTGGGAAAGAAGGATTTCTTTTTTCTTAGAAAATCTTTAGAATTTTTTTTCTTTAAGTTCAAAGAATAACTTCCAATTTTTCAAAGATACATAAAGTCTGCGCTATACTGTCACATAAAGGGAAACGTCGCCAACAGTCCCTCCGTGCATTCCTCTCGGAATTGTTTTTTAATTCTGAGAACATACATCGTAAATTATATGAAATAGAAAGAATTGCTAAAAATGTAACATTTTAAAAATTTTATTCATTATTTTACAAAAAGAACTGCCTAATTAAAAAAATTTGGAATACTGAAAATTATTGCAAATACTCCTATAAAAATAAATAAACGCGAAAAATTCTTTTCACATATCGCAACCTACACTAAATAATTAAAAATGAATGTTCTTAAAATAAATTGGGGAAGGGCAGAAATTTACAGTAAATCGAAAGAATTAATTAAAATTTCCACTTTTTTTCGTTATAATTACTTAACAAAACGCAAAATAGTTTTTCAAGCTTGGCAAAGAAATATTTGCAATATTCATAAATCACTATCCAGTAGAGCGATAAAATCGCTGAACATTCGTAATTCGACCCGGATTCAATTGCAGGCGAACGCGCTCGCTTCATGGGAGCGCGTTCGCCTGCTTCGTTTTCGTGGTTTTCCCCATGTGTAACGTGCACACAAAACTAGTTTCCCCAGGAAAGTCCTCCAGGAATCAACCTTCCCCTCAGGCAGACAGCCTTCGAATGCTTTGTCATAATAAAATAAACCAAATCAAATCATAAATCACTGCAAATACCTGCACACATACACACACACATACATACACACTAAATAAATTGCAGGCAACTGTTTGCATATATCCTAATAGCCATAGACAACAAAAAGTTATGTTTTTAAAACAGCTCAAGGGAGGGTTTCCAATGTAAATTTTTTAAATCTAGTTTTAATAATTGAAAACTGACATAAATTTACATTTTTGCAATGTGAAACGGACAATCAAAAAACCGGAATTGAAATTTTTTTAATAATGACAATTGTTTTTTACTTATACCTGCATATTATAATACTAGGTAAACTTTAAAATAAATGAATTAATTAATCAAAATGGAAATAAAAGAAAATAAATCGAAGATTACGGAGCATAGATGAGCAATACTTCTTGTTCAGAGGTATTATGACACGTGGGTTAGCAACTGTCTAAAATTCTAATTCACAGTTATTAATTAGGGCGCATGGGTTGGCGACAGTTCTGTTTCTCCGCGTACTGTAAATAATAACCTAACTTCTCAGATTCTATCTTAATATTCGAAAAGTGCTATAAATTGATTTCTTGCAGCATAAAGCATGAGGTTCCCGTCCCTAGCAAAACGAGACTAATTTACTTAATGAAAAAGTGTAATTAATATTTCGTTTGATAAGCGTAAATTACACTAGAACTCTATAGATGATGGGAATTTGTATAAAACAAACTTTGAAACCAAACTAGGAAACGAAGCACAACAAATTATATCAGTATTTCTTCCTCTTTATGAATAAAACTAATATTCCCTACTGCTATTTAATGAAAAAATTTCCTCAGTGTTTAAATCAAAGTTAATGAGAAGGAGAAATGTAATCTATTTTACTTTTACTACTTGCTTTTATTTTTGATGCACGCGGCAGCGAGATTTACAGATCCTCAGCGGACATACATAATTTGTGGTGTTAATTACACAATGTAAAGTACACAAAAAGTACACAAATGCCAGCTACAAAAACTTTCGTTGATACTTACACTATAAATTACTTAACTACCTCAGCAAACTATATATTGAAAGAATAAAAGATAAAAAAAAATGGAAAAGAGAGAGAATTGTTGTCAATCGAAGGTAGAACTTTATCTAATTTTAGACAAGGTTACTGCAATACAAACGAGAATAATTTGCCAAATGAAAGATACTTTCGAGGAAAACTAGCTCTTATTTATACGAGTAACACACATCAGATAAATCGTGAAAATACTTAGGCAGTCTATTCAAGCTAGAGTCCAAGTACGGACAAACTGCCAGTATTCAGTTATCTTATTCATTTTCAGAATTGTGATGGATGATTAATGAAATTGATCGTTTCTTCTTGTGCATCATTTATATTATCATATACGCGCACGTATGAATCCTCGGACCAAAACGAATTCAGGAATGGACAAAAATAAATATATTTCCGTCTAGATCTCATCACTGGTATTTCCATGTCTAGACATTCATGAACTAGTCACGAGCGGACGAAAAAATAACTTAGGAAGATGTTTGAATGCCAAGAAACCAAACTGGGGGGAGGGGGATAAGAAAATCTTATTTAAGGTATCATTAGGTGTACGAAAAGTCTTGATAAGAATGAAGATGAATGAGTGGAATATTTCAGAACACTAAAAGGCCACCAAAAAAAAAAAAAAAAAAAAAAAAAAAGTGTATGTAAACATTTAGACTCGGAATGATCTTCACAGGGAAATTTAAGTACGGAGGGGAATCTCAAAAACTCTCTTACAGAAAGTATATATATATATATATATATATTGAAAATTGAATATATATATAAAATTGAAAAGCTAAGAAGTACTGTGATATATATATATATATAACAGATTTCGGATTCACTCAAATATGGATAAGCAAAAATTCTGGACTTTTCCCGTGGCTTTTGAAATAAAAAATTCAAATCCATGCATATATTTTGTAGATAGCATTTAATTAATAGTAAACAGTGCCGAAATATACAAAATGTACATAAGTGTAAAGCCAGACAGTTCTCTCAGCATTTCAAGTTGATTATCATTCTTATTGCAGATGCTTAAGGTTCTTTCCTTCGCAGACTCGAAAATTATTTATTTCTTCTATTGCTCATTCAGTGCATCTTAGTGTTTCCTTTGGACATACTTCTTGCTTGCGACATATTTCGAACTGCAATCTAAGTGCCATGCAACAAGGCTGTTCAGGACCGAATCCACGATAATAACCCCACTACCAGTTGATCATAATCCGTTGGACTGCAGAAAGTACAGAAGATATTACAAATGCTAAAGTTACAGATAAAGATATAAAGATATAACGAAGATAATACTCGCAAAAATATAAAGAAGATAATACTTAAATGGCTCTTCTTGAAAATCTGTAAGTTATACAAAAGCCAGAAAATATGTTCCCCCTCCCCTATCCAATAGTATTGAAATCGAAACCTTGTATTAAAGAATCAATTCAGCAATGGCATTTCACTATGGAGAGAAATTTCTAAGCTGCTTAAAATTTCAAAGGTCTCTAGAATTCAGTTTTTTGGAAATACCAAAGTTGTAACCATGATTTCTGATATTTTATCGTGACCGGTTTTGTAAAATTGTTCCTTTTGTGCAAAAACAAACTGATCATTGGGCAGAAATTCTCCTTTTCTATTAAACTGAGAAATGTTGCCATACTACGAAAACTTCCTGCCAGCACTTATTTTATAAGTAATAAACTACAATAATACTTTCTGACTATCCGCCCCCCTCCCACATGAAATTCGCTAACTCATTCGCGACTTCTGAATTAGTGAAAAACATTTATTTGACTAACTTTGTACACTCTCGGTACACAATCATGACACATTCTTTTGGAAATAGTTGCAATATGTATGCAAAATATAGGTACTTCTTTCTCCAACCGATTTATTCACACACACACAGATACACACATAGGGGGAAAAAACTGCAGATTTACAGTAAATTTCCTCTTCATACTCACCGAAATATACTGTATGTTATTCCTCTAGAGCTAAAAAAGTTTTATAAGAACAGACACAGTAATCTTGAAAAACATTCAATTTGTTGCCACAGAGCATAAACAAATTATGGAATGCAAAAGAAAGCTAAGTAGTAAGCTAACAGAAACTTGTTAAAAACTGTTAGAATAAATTAGTGTCATTTTGCATGATGAAACTCGGCAACGTCAAAAACAAACAGCGCCAAACGATATATTCGCGAGACAGGATTCTACCTATATATTATTCAGATGCAAAGAAGTCTTGAAAATAATATTTTGTGCTAACATTGTACTTGTGCTTCATTTTTTTCAGCATGTTACCTTCTTTAATGGAATATACTCGTGATAATATTACCTAATAGGTTAAGCCTGAAGCTATTTAAAACTAATTTCTAAATGAGGCTTTTGCAAGTCCTTTATTTTCAACACTTCAATTTAAATGTTTGTAAAGACTTAATATTTATTTGTGGTCTGTTTGAGTTAAGCAAACCCTATAGCTTGTTAAATGAAGATTTCATAGTTATTCTAACTTATTCTTTAATAAAACTGTGCTAAATAGAGGATAATGTACTCAAACGCCTTAACTGTGTTAATTGCACGACATATCAAAAACTAACGTAGTAGTATGAAGAAAACTAATCAGATTAAGGATTAAGCTAGCGTAAAAGATAATGTAAGTCTATAACTGAAAGATTTATCAACTTCAAAATGCAAAATAGAATGTAACCACAGATTATTTATAGCTGTTACAAAATTCTCGATAATACTAATAATTAAAAAAACCTCTAAAGTTATTTAACCGGGGAAAAAACTGTTATTTTATTAAATGGCTTCTAATTTTTATTCCTATTCATTTCTTTAAGTACATAATTAATTTTTCTGAAGTGTATTGTTACAGATTCAATTTCCCTTAAAATTCCTTTAATATATCTCACGACCTATTTTCTATATTAATGAATTTCCGCTTCACGCCGAGTTTAAATCTCTTACCGTGACACGATAAAAGCTATAAACTACACGTACTCTTTTCAGATATCATTTAAAAACCGTTAAAAGAATTCAATTTCATACTATGCAGATGCAAATGAGATCAGATAACTTGATGATCAAATCCATTTCTCACTATGTTATAAACGAATATTCGTATTATTGGATTATAAATTACATTTGCAAAAAATGGCAGCAGGGCATAACATTTGAAAATTCATCTCACGTCTCCGCCCATTCACGTCAGAAGGTATTAAATTTATGGCGATTTTCTTAACGTATCTTCGGCACGATTTCTCACGTTGGAAATTGATTTGATTGTTCTGGAAAAATATCGTTTTCTTTTTGTTCTGTTTTTGTTATCCCCCCCCCCACTCGCCCGTTAACAAAGCGACGAAATGCCCGCAGTCAATTGCTCAGAAGAATAAATAAATGAAAGAAAGACCACTACTTATGGAGGGGAAACTAATTTGTAGGCGAAGTGTTTTCCCACGCTCGAAAAACAAGGGGTCGTGACGGACATTTATCGCCCGCGTAAGGATACAAATCTTTCCAGGCAAACAGAACGTTACACGCTCAAGCGCTCGGTACTTTAGGGTTAATAGAGAATAAATCTGGCGCCAAAATCTTAAAAGAAATATCGCCAAGAGTTCCATTGTTTATAATGGAAGACGTTTATCCATTTATATAACAATGACGTGAAGGCATTTATTTTTAGGAAAAGACAGAAAAGGGATTTCCCCCCCTTCCTCTCCGCAAAACGGCTTAGAAATGACTCTATTTTTCATTCGTGGAATGGCAGAGAATACTATTACAGAACTCATAACTTAGGAGATAAAACTAGGTTAAGGCTTTAAAAAGTTTGTATTTGATAGCAGTTACTTAAAAAGATATTTTTTGACGCTATTTTTCTGCCAGCTAAAAAAATCCTCCGTTTATTCGATTTTTTTATATTGTTATTATTTGTAATTATTTCTCATCTTAATAAATTTTTTATACAATTACTATACAAGAATAAATCGATGTATTTAAATAAACTAAATATACCTTTATTAACATGAAAACATTAACAATATATATATATATATATAATAACATATTCAGGAACAGGAATTTTGATGTTGTAGAAATGTTGATCCATAATGACTAGGAAATTGGAGGCGAAGGCAGATTAAATCTTCAGTTTTGTTTTCAGCAACATGTTGCGGCTACACACAAGTCGGCACATTAAATTTGCCTGTTCCTCAAAGGGCTGACATTTTTGATAGATTTGCAGCAAAAAAGAAGAAGCGGACAGACTGCAGCCCAGCTACGGCAGAGCGTAGAAAGAAAGTGAGTAACGTTCAGGATGAAATTTTAAGTCAAACTGAGTTAGTTTTGGTTCTCAAAGTGTTTTGATTGGATAGTTAATATTGCTGTGAAATTATTATAGGCTGCTTGAGTTTTAGTTCCATTTACATCACCATAATTACGTAAGAGTAATATGACATAGATTTTTCTCGAAATGATGCAGTGCAAATAGATGTTGCTATTTTTAGAATACAGAAGGGAAATTAATTTACTCTGTTAATTCAATATTTTACATATTCTTTATTTTTCTTACATATATACATTTGCAAAGAAGCACATAGGTCTCTACCACATAGGTCTCTCTTGTTCGTGTTATCTTTCTACTTATATATATATATATATATATATATATACATGGTATATATTTACTACAGAAATATTGATTATATTATCTCCTAAAATAAATTTAGTATCCCTCTTTTTTAATACTTCTATTAAATTTATAATAGCAGATAATGTAATCAATCTTTAGTAAATAAAGTATTATAATCTTACTTTGCAGCTATTGCGCAAGTACTAGAAAATCTTGTTTTCGAACTAAGTAAATTTTACATCATTCAACATATGTAATATATATGAATGGCATGATATGAATGATTTGAAACTTGGTGGTGGCATAATAGATGCCTAGCAAAGAAACTTGACAAACAGACATGGCCGGATTCAAAATAATTTTATTATTATTCGCAATATTTGGTCACATATTGACAAGCGTCTTATGCGCCCTACATTTTTCTTAGCTCAGCACATATTCGGTGAACAAAGAATACAGCCGAAAAGCGTCCTGCCAGGAGAAAAGTATAAGGGAAAGTGTCACAGCAATTCACAGGAAGAAGGGGGGAATCAAAAAGTTTCAGTTCGAGTTAAAAAAGTTTTGGTTTACAATTTAGTGACTGGGCAAGAGGTATCTGCATTAAGCGTTTCGTAGGATCGCATGAATGAATTGAATGACACAGTTTAGACTTATAGCGCTATTTTTAACATAAAGAGCGGAAGTCCCCGAATTAAATAAAAAATAAAAGAGGTTATAGCCAATTAAAATTAGAAGTTTGCTTTTATATTTTTTATCTTATATATATATATATATATATATAATAAAAACAAAATTTAGAGATACTGATGTAGGAGCACTGAGACGTAGAAACGCAGAAGTACTGATTGCGAAGCACGTAGCACGTGATATTGATGAGGAAAAATCCTGACTGCGTAGAATGTTTAAATGTTGAATTCTTAATGACTAAGAAACTTGGCAAATTAAATTCCACTTTTATTTAAATTGACATTTGTGGCTACAAAGAGAGCACAGCGAAACAGTGTCCAAGCGGGAAAAAAGGTACAAGGTATATGCGCGCATTTTTCCAGTATGGACGATCGTCAACAGGAAGGTTTTGCTTTAGGTTAGAAAGGTTTTAGGTCTCAAAATTTTGAGTTTAGGTTCCGAATTACCCACATCATCAGCGTTGAGCTGTCCATGCAAGATGGATTGATCTAGAAATGACGCAATCTAGAGAAGTTATTACGATTTTTAGAATAGAGAAAGAGAATTAAGAGGTTACCCGTTACTTTAAATTATAATTTTGATTTACACATTTTTTATCTTACATATATATATTATTTATATTATTCACGGTGAAAACGAAGTATTTCCTTTAGTTAAAAAGATTTCCGTTCAGGTCATTAATTTCATTGTTAAAAGAATTAATTTTACAAATATTAAACTAAGTTTGTTACAAATTAGACATACAGAATTTAGAAAAACTGAACTCTGTATTTTCTAAAAATACAAACTGAAAGAAAATACAGGAACTAGTCATCCCACTAAATAGTATCCAGAAAAGACATTTTTGAACAATAAAACATGAAGGACGAGAATTCCCATAAGAAAAAAAAATTACGTAATCACCTTACCCTAAACATAAATTAATACATCTTGGCGAATTAAAACACATACAGTTGGCTTAAAATGCTCCATGTTTTAAGAATTCAAATACACAGCAAACACTAACTTTAATTTCTCCAGTACATCATTAAAAACATCAGTTTTCTTCCAAAGTTTGCAATATAGCGACTTTTCAGTTATTTTTAATTAACTTGCTTGTTTCCTTATACTATTGGTTTATTTCTAAGCTACACACATCTATAAATTTGTATTTGTTTTCTTCGCTTCATCAGCAAAGAATTTAAAGAATTAAGATATTCTTCCCTATGCTCTATTGTGTAGAGTTAGCATATTCAGTTAGCAAGTGGTTCGAATCTTACAGAGAAAGCAGTTGATTTCAAAAGGCCTAAAAATAGTCTCCAATTATATGCTATAACGGCATCAATCTCTCCGGCTCATTGCCAAGTCTAAGAACTATTGCTAGTTATAACAGTAATTTCTCCTCAACATAAAAAATAACCACTATTAAAGAGCAATACATTTCCAAATAATGTATATAAATATTACTAATAAAGCATTTATGTATACTGTTACGGTTCTGGAACTTTCAATGATACTGTTAAATATATCAATAAAAATTTTTTGCTTTAAAATTTAAGGCCAAAATTATTTTATTATTCTGTTTATTGTACTGTTAATAGTATTAATTTGCACTGCGTTATTAATTACTTAAAAAATTGGGTCAAGAATGGGGAAAAAAAAAAAAACTGGTGTAATTTTTCCCTGCCTTTTGTTTTCGTTATTTCACATTTTGCATCAACATGTTCCTTTTGCATTAAAAATCTTTTGTAAATGTAAGTAACGGGCGTGTTAATTTGGGTTTAAACATTTCAGATTTAAATGCTGGAGTATTTTCAGTAAATTGTTTTTAGTAAATAGTAATTCTAATCAATAATTAATTTAATAAATGATAAATGTAATTTAATAATAAATTCAAACTAAATTTTAAGTAGTTATAGATTAGTGGAAAATCCGACGTAAACATATATATTTCCAAAAGAATTACTACGACATAGACCAACGGTTCTCAACCATTTGACTATCGCATACCATCTAAACAAAAATTGAAAACCAGTAGTATCACCACTACAAAGTATTAATACCACCACCACTCTTGAACAAAGCTCAGGTCGCATAAATTTACGATTGTAAGAGAAAAAAAATCAATCAAGATGTGGGGTTTTAATTTTTGAATTTTATAGTTGACTTAGAAAAATTAACAGAATTCCAAACTAATTACTAATGAACTAAGAAATGGCCAACATTTTAATTCAATTTAAAGCAACTTTGAAACAGGCTTTCCAGCAATGACTAAAGCTGAACAGGAAAGCCTCACAAAGAATGACGTATGAAGATTCTACAAGACAGATCAATGTATCAAATTGATAATCGTCAAACAGCTAATAAGAGTACCATTACTGCACGAAAACTGATTACTTTTTTAAATCAATAACTTAAGAATGAAATTTTAAAAAAAATCTGAAAGATTTCAGATTTTAAATTACGTCCAAAGGGGCGTAATTGTGTGTACATTTTGTGTGTTACCTTTATTTATTAAATATCATGTTCTTCGCACTTAAACCATAAAATACAGTTCAAGAGCACTACGGCAAAATAATTTTAAATTGAGCATATCTTTAGAATTTCCAATATACAGTCTCACGAGATGGAGATAAAAATGTATTTTCTCTACAACGTTGCCATTGCTCGCTTTCAAATCCTTGAGTCTGTTAATCAAAAATTCGTTAAAGTTTTATAAAATATGAAATCGATCATAAAACAAATTCTAGATTTCAAATTTGGGCTTCCAGATGCTCATATTAGCAGCAGGATTACGTCATTCAAAATTGGATGGCTCGAGGTACCGTTGTTTTATCACAATGCGTGAAACATACATACATTTACGCAGATTCTTCATTACTTACTTTCTTCAAATAAAATACAGGGCGATAATATTTGGTGGCAACAGTTCAAAAAGTGAAACGGACGTTCAGAGTGATTCGACGCAAAATCGCAAAACGAAAACAATAGTCCCTGAAGGACAAAGCCCCTTTGCACTAACAAGGTACAAACGAACTTAAAATAATCTAATAATATATTTTTAAGTAACACATTATAGTTTTCGCTAAAATTAAAAAAAATATTTAAATGCTTGCTAATAAACTTAAGGACAAAAAATTACTTTGATTTATATATAAAACTTCTCTATGATATTTTAAGTTAAATTTTTATAATTTAAATTTATTATAAGTTATTATTATTCATTAAACATAAGTTAAATTTTTGTCAGTATTAATAAGTTGCCACCGTGCCACCGTTCATCCCATGAAGGAACGGACAAATTATTTCCACGCCTTCTCTGGGATTCGAACCCGGGCCCTTCGGTACAGTAGTCAGAATTGCTAACCACACATGTGCTACTATTTAGATGATTAATTTAATTACATTATTATACAATAAAATACTGTTTAAATATTTTGAAAAAAAAATTAAATACACTAATTGGGGATCATTATACGCGCAGAAAAACTAATGACAAAATTTAAATCCCTGTATGCATGTGGGGTTAAGCTCCATCGAGGAAATTCACCTGCCTATCAATTACTGTACACAAAAGAATTTGTAAAAAAATAAGGCTATTGTCCTCCTTAAAGTACACCCTTCGCTGGCTATTGTAATGACATACTGGAAACACTTTTATCTTCGTTTTGAAAAATAATAAAATACCTTTCATGGAAAGAAAAGGAGAGTAAAAAGAACCGAATGCATAAAAATTGCATGCTCAGCGAAAGCGGGAGTTTTAGTTAATGGGCTATAGAACATGCATAACAGCATTTATGCCCAAGTAACGAGGCAAATGATGCAAATATGCATGACCGAACGACGTAATACCATCAAAATCCGCCATTAATGTCATCCGTAGGAAATAAAGAGATAGAGAAAAGAGGAAGCGATATTCATGGCACAAAAAAATAATAAATAAATAAATAAAGGAAAAAGAAAAAAAATCTTTCCGCCTATCAGCGAAATGTCGAGATGACGTCACGCACGTCACGATTCCTCATTGTTCTCCAACTCACTCACATACTCGTTGCCAGCTTGAAAATAATAATAAAATCAGGAAAACTCTCATCCAGCCGTGTAATAGTTTCATAATGATCAGTTGTAAAAAGATCGTCAGGATACACACCAACCGCTCAATTCTGACTCATTTTACGTTCTTTTATCTTCTATTATTTATTATTATTATTATTTCTCCCAGCCTTGTTTAAAATAGTCAGGTCAAAGAATACTTTTTTTTTTTTTTTTGGTATTCGTTCTTTCAAACAGCTGCTTTTTTCGTTTTTTGTATTACCATTTATTTATTTCATTCGTTTTGCTCCTGCTATTGTGTTCTCTGGCAGAAAGGCTGTAAACTACGTAATCGTTTGGCCAAGTGCTCTGTCTAAGGTGATGTGATTGTAGTAAGCTTACAGTTAATAGATTTTTCTTTCGTTTCTTTTGCCCTTTTCTAACCCCCTCCCCCACCGACTCGCGTTTTCTTTAAACTCTCTAAAAGTTGGCGATGTAGGGCTCGTTTTGGCGATTTTAACATTTAAATATTTCTTCAGTTTACAAGTGAATCCTCTGCAATAATAAATAACCTAACGTTACATAATCGGTGAACAGTGTTGTCATTTTTATATTCAAACTAATATTTTCCAACTAACTTTTAATTTCCTACATGAGTTACTGTAGCATCACATATCGAGCAGATACCTTGAAGACTGCTCTGGATTAAAATACATAAAAAACTGTTTCCCAAATCTTTCATTTGCAACCAGCTTAAAAACTAGCAAATTTTCAAATTCTTCATGTTGATTTCAAAATGAGTACGTTCCCCATTTTTGAAAGATAATTCAAAGGCGTTCAAGGTCAATTTACAACAATGTGATTTTGCTTATAATTAATTGTTCATAGCGTCAATAACACTAACATTCTATCCCAGTTTTTATTATACTGATACCATTGTTTTCTTGATACATTCGAAGGTTTATCACTTCCAAGAAACTTCAATTTTTTTTTTTTTTTTGTTACAATAATGCTTCTGGCTTATTTTAAAATGACATGAATATTTAAGACTAATGATATATTCTAATGATAACAAACCCTTCGATTTCCTTTTAAGATAATAAAAACTCCAGAATTATTCAAATTTTATACATTATGTAAAATTCTGATAAAATTTTTTTCCTGAAATAAGAAACCGAATACATCAATTTCGTACAGATTAAACAAAAGAATTAAGCTTTTGATATCAGAAACAGCTGTGGCAGAATCTGTTGTAATTCTGGGGGCTGTTTTGAGTCATGGTATCTTGTATGTGGCCTGCAAGTGTTTCCAATCCAGGAGATAGATATAAGATATTTATCTTCGAAGCGACCACGCAAGCATCTAGTTCACAAGATGTTATAATTCGATGTGGCTTAAGTGCTTTAATTTATCTTTCAAACTGCAGCTGTAATTTCTTACCAAACTGAATGAATTAAAAACAATAAATATAAGTGCTTCTTAATAATTTATATCTTTATTATATTTTTAAGTAACACATCTAACTTTTAGTAACAGCATGGATCTAAACTAAACATCTAACTTTAAAAGGTAAGACAGAATCAATGAATAAACGAGCAATTAACATTAGCACCTCCCCCCCCCCCCAAGAAAACCCTCATGTCTTAGAAAAACATGTGATTTTTATTGTTTGTTGCAAAAAACTTCGTTCAGAAGTTTAAGCAATATTTTTTTCCCCCTCATATTCTAATCACATTAACTATTTAATTTCGGTTGAAAATCATGAACTTCGTCAACAATATAAGCATCTTACATATAAAACGTTTTCTATAACAAACGACCATCATTTTAAAGCAGCCCTCTGCCGTCTTTCACACAAAGAAAAATTTAAATGCTTTTAACAGCCATCCTATTGCTTATAGCTCATTTAACTTTCGCTATCTACAGCGAAGTAGAGGGCGATTCAATATGGAACTTCATAATATAATTCGTTTTCATATATTAATTAATTAAACTTTTTAACTGCATTAACAGATTGCCATACTGTGCAGAAAAATTTCTGCATTATTTACTATATTTGACTTCTACTTCTTATTGTTCGATAAAATAACGAAAAGAATATATAAAAACATTTCACAAAAACTTTTAATAAAAATAACAGTTTCATAAAGATTTACATAGCATTTTTTTTATTTCTTCGAAATGATAGCACAAATATCTTGCCCCCAAAAGAAAATTTTTAAGTGCTTCAATATACTCCATATTAATTCAAATAACTGAGTTTATTTCACAATGTTCTGGCAACAGTAATGAAATTTCGCAAAGTTTCATTTGCTGTTCCTTGTCCCTTAACTTAAACTACTACAGTTTATACACGAAGATAAATGTCTAGTTGCCTTGCTTCACATGTTATGAAAAAAAAGTATGTCTATATTTTTTTTTTACTTACACTCTACATTTGTACACCAATATTTCACGGTTTTATTTTCCATTTTCTCATTTTTCTTTCCTCCCTTTCCCTCCTCCAGGAAGGAAGCAGAAAATTGTTACAACTCCATTGCATTTTCTTTATTTTATCAATTTTTCTGACTTTAACAACTGTTTGACCAAACAATCTATCATCGGGATTAAAGGGATAAAAAGAGTTCCCTTGGGGATTTTCCAGCTTCGTAGTAAGCTATAACTTACTCGAGATTCTTCTCCAAAACTCCATTAGGTCTACACTTGTAAAGAATAATAATAATAAGGAAAAAAATACACCACTCCAAACAAATAAATAAAATCTTACAAATTTCTTCTCCGCAGCCACTTCAAATGGCTTAAAATTTTCAGATTTCTTTATTTTATTTTATTCTCGGTGGCAGCAGCAACAAAATAAAGCGAGTATGAGGGGGAAAAAAGGGTTTTATTTCATTGGCATCATGGTACGTGCGTAGCTTCTTTGAAAAGACACGCTACACACATAAATGTTTCAAAGTGAGTCGTTTTTGGATTAAGGGTTGCATCTATAAACAAGACACGTTTCTTGGAAAGGAACATGGCTTACGTGGACGGAATGAATCCGTATCCATTTTCTAGCTTTTCTTTTCGCCACTTTTTTCCCAACAGTAGGGCTGCCAGCTGTAATCCTCCCTCCTTCCCTCGCCTTTCGGCCTCCGTGTGGCGATGCAAGAAGAGATAATATGAAGTGGATCCGCGTAACCCAAATATTAAACACAGGGACCTATGTGGTGAAAATAAAATCGTTTTATACCGACACATTTTTGCAGGAACATGACATCCACGAATTATTTTTCAGCCTTCCTTGGAATATCTAATACGGAATCTTTTAAACAAAACCAATGAATGTTATTCTTGGTGTAATATCTCGTTTTTCTTGAGCAATTCTGCAAGGTACTACAGCAAATATCTCATGTCCACAAGTGTTTGCCATCTTCGGTATGATGATTAGCGGAAACTATAGTTGCCATGGTAAGGGTTCTAGATTTCAGTTCCAGACAAAACATAAACATTTGTCCTGTACTGCTTTTGCAAAATGTGAACATTTTGAAAAACCTGGTAATCCGGAAGGGCTCTTAATAGGTAGTCAGCGATTAAAAAAGAGGGACTGCAAAACTCTAGATTATATTCCCTGCAATGTTCTCAACCTCGTACTGTCATCACTAGTCACTAGCTTCAAGGCGCATAACTTTTCACAGGTAGACCTAGGGCCAGTGTTAGATTTTTTGCCCGCCTGGTTCAATCGCTACGGTTCCTATATTCTGCCACCCGGTGCAGGCAGAATGAGACACATGATACAATATAAGGTGTGTCATATTGGTCGTTTTTACAAACAACAAAAGTTCAGCCTCAGTAACGAAAAATCCATTCATTCATTAAGATGATAAGCAGATCAAATGTTTTTGCATTTAAATATGCAATAGCTAACATTAGAAACACAAATTAATTACAATAACACTTTAAATATACTCATAAAATTATCTATTATATATATTACAAATTAAATGCATTAAACATTAAAAATAAAGAAAATAAAAAATCTGAAAAGTTTCAGAATTTAACGATCGCCCAAAAGGATTTGCCAAGGTTTTTTACGTTCTCGCTGATTATAGCAGTCTGCTGTTGCATTCACTCATACTAACCCATTTCTTTTTCCCGTTTCAGTTTTTTTCATTAAACATCGTTTTCTTCGCATTTACGCTATATACAATTCAACAGCAAAATTACAAAGCATAGTCGCATATCTTTAGAATTACAGATGCAGTGTTAAGTGAAATTGATTCCAGTTTTTACCCCAGTTTTTTTTTTTTTTTTTTTTTTTTTTTTTTTAAAGTTCATCATATCAATGTTCAGTTTTCTTAGTGAGATGGTTCACAAAACTTTTTTTGTCTTTTTATTATTAACTTCCGGCATATTAACTTTAACTATTACGATGTATAAAGATAGTGAAGAAAAAGGGTTAGCAAATGGAACATTTAAAACATAAAAAAATTAAGTAAAATATTTCTGCAATTATAATGAAAATCGTCTAAAATTTGTGCAAACAGTCTCTGTATATTTCATTTTTAAAGTATACTGCATAAATATATCTGAAATTATTACCACATTAAAAATTATAATACTATCATACAAGTTAAATTATTTTCCACTACTTGCATACCGCTTGTTTCTGGGATCATTATTTCAGAACATTTGTGCGTGATTTACTATTGCGTATTATTCCATCAGTATCAGCACTGCAAAGCTTAAATTCTTCAAGATATTGATTTATAGTTTTCACAAATCTCCGAAAGAATTAAAACCGACAGGCCAAATATACATGAAAGAAAGAAAAACCAATCTCCTATTGATGGATTGCTGTGTTCCGCTTCCTCGAAAATCTTACGAACTCATTTTCCACACAAAGGGGTTTCTCTAGATCTGCTTCAAAACAAGCTGTCGTATTAAACTAACTAAAGAATCCGAAGTTAGGAATCGTAGGTGCTCTCCTTTGGTAATTTCAAGTAAAATTCTCTAACAAAAACTGAATATCGGAGGCTACTTTTTGATTTTTAACCTCTTTTCCAATATTATACGATTTATTACAAAATTCTTAAATAATCAATGAAATAAGAAATTCTTAAATTCAACCAACTCTAAATCCTTAAAATCTACAACTATGATTTTAATCTTTGATGTGATTTTAATTAAGATTTAACCTTTATTTTAATTTTTTATCACAATTACAGAAATATTTTCGCAGCTCTACACGGACTGCTCTCTTTTGAATATTCAATTGGTATAGTAGAACCGAACATAAGAACATCTACATTGAAATAAGTGCGTACTTCTTATGAAAAGAACATTTAATCCAGAGATTAACACTCAATATGTCATTATGTTTAGAACTGGAGAAATAACTCTTAAATAATGATACCCTATTTTTCATATTACAAAATTTTTCACAGACGTTTAATATTTCAGAAACTTGAAAATGTCTGATTCTGGACCAGGAAATAAAATCTAACGATTTTTCTAAATCGTTAGTCTTATTAAAATTTTTCGGAACACGGAAAACAAAACATATGTAACTCAAATCAATTATAACAGAGGGAAAACTCCGAATAACAAATGTCACAGACACCAGTAATAAGTAACACGAAATGACGTAACGTAAGTAAATATGCAAAACCAGCGATTAAATTTTTTTTCATCTCTATATAAGGAAAAAGATTCTCTTGTTTAGAGCGATTATGCGAATTCAGTAATTATTCCTTTCTTACCATGTAATGAGAAGTAATTATTCCTTTCTTCCCAGTCGTAAAACTGCATGTATTTTACATAAATTTAACTTTCGAGTCGTTTTTTTCTTTTTCCAACAATATCTGAAGTTCGATACTTAAAGACCTAATTCTGAATACGAATCCCTGAGATACCTACAGTATTTCTCAAAAATGCGGTTAATATAGGTTGGTAAACCAAGAACAGCCTTGAAATTTCACAATAATAAAGAACTACGTTATCGATATAGGAGGAAAATCATAAATCCTCTATTTTTCATCACAGATGATCTAAGAATCCAATTTTCCGTTTCTCTGTAGCCAAAATTGTTAAAAAAGTCTTTTGTTAGTCGTCTAACAAGGATCTCTTGAAGGTTCATTCTAATCCTCCCTCACACCTATAAAAATCTTCTGGTTGTGGTTAATGATAAAAAGTCTAACTCCTCTTTACTGTCAGAATTTCCAGAAATTATTTTCCTAGTTGCTTTGCATGATTGCTTACGTCAATAGATGGCGCCAGTCGCCTTGTTTTCTGTGATTTAACTAGAATCTTCTCGAACTCCTAGCATGCTGCCTGTTGTTCCCGCGAGTGAGTCAAACTGGCAACAGATAAACATGAGGTGAAAAGGAAGGTTCATTACTGTTCATTCTTAGTTTCTTTCTTTTCAATCAACTGGAAATGAAGTCTTTTACAGTTGAATTGAAAGTATAAATTAAGGGAATGCAAATGGAGACTCTCAGCCTAACTCTATCCTAATTTTACCTGCACAGAAGATTTTTCTCAGTGAATCGCATTCAGTTTACACATGGGCAAGTAACCCGTCACTTCAGGCAAGTAACCCGTCAGAGTTACAGTTACTCGTAACTAGAAATAGAACTAGAGACTAATAACCACAGTTTACCTGGCTCACCGTTAGACCAACAGACTGAATGATTAAAAATAAAACGGTTTCTTCTTTTCCTTTAAGTTTTTCGGTTTCAAGTAAAACTCCATCTTTAGTTAATTCTATTTAATCAACTAGATTGAACTGATAAATCCTTCTAACTCTTAAAAAAAAATCAATATTGTAGTAAAAGAATTTCATTACGCTAATCACTAGAATTTGCAACTTGATAAAAACAAAAAAGTTTTAATTACTGCATTAAAATAAACAATATTTAATTCCCATTAAAATTTCCTTAAACATTTTCATGAAGGCCATGGAACACAGTTTTTCTTTACGCTTTCGAATATAATTATGCAGTAGGGGAATGTTACAAACCGGTATTGCATTTCTCACTGCAAAACTTGTGGGCGTGGAATATGTTTCCGTTTTCGGCATATCAAAAAGAAATATCCACTTCACGCACTGGAGTTGAAGCAGTTGTTGATATTCTTACCATCTTATTTATTTAAGTGGAACGGAGATAAGGTAGGCGCTGGAAAAGAAAAAAAAAAAAAAAAAAACATCTGGAGTCCGTTGGCTTTTATCGCATAGGCGACGAAAAGGAAAGTTTTATAGTACGTAGGTGGGGTGTATGATTGTAAATGAATCATCATTGGCTATAAAGTTTGAATTACTCCATTTCTGAGCTTATATATCTTTTCCTTTTCTGTGAGAAAAGTGTAGTAAAAAATATAAATTTCACTGCTTAGACGCAGTTGTAACATCTTATCTAGTAAAAATATGCCATTTTAGACGAGTTAGGACACAACAATCGATATGACACGATTCGGCGAAACGTTTCAAAAGTTTGAAACTTGGTAATTATTAATGTAAAATTATGGATGTTGAAGTATTTGTAATTCTGCACATAGGTCAGCATAAGTTTGTTAAATAGGAGAAAAGCATGCAAAAGCTACCTGCCTAAGGAAAGAGATGCCTTCTGGGAGGACTTTCGAAAGAAAAGTGACTTTGAGTGCGTTAAGTTATAAGTATTAAAAATAATGCATGTAGTTTTCATCCAATTTGTATTTATACATTTGTATAAATTTGTATTTCTTATATAAAAATTGTAATATATGCTAAACTACTCGAAAATTATAGTGAATGAACAGAAATTAAAGATTTGCACACGCCGAAAATGAAAAATATGAAATGAGTATTTATGCTTACACATGTAAAAAATATGCATTTGCCTTTAAAAAAATACGTAATAAATATTTTTAAATATATTTGGGAATGAAGGATTTATTCATTTATAAACTCCTGTGAACAAACATTATTGTGAAGAAATATAATTATTAAATACATCTAAATTTATAATGATTATACATATTATCTAAATACATAATGACCTTAACGTTTAATTGTAAACATAAATTGAAACTCTATTGACAAATATATTTCTGAAAGTATTTAAGGAAGAACTGTTCGTATTGGGAAACAATCTGTTAAAATGTGTTGTAAAACGCAGTCTATGAGATGCGTACTTAAAAAAAGTAGTAAAATATAATTTTTTAAATATGTATTGTTGAAATCAAGTGTATAAAAGTTTTTCATAAGTATTAAAATAATTATCTCCTTACATTTTATTATAATTTAGTTACAAGTTTTAAATAATATTAACAAACCGCCTTCGCTCTCAGAAATACTGATAGAAAGTTATGTGCATGGAAATCAGAAATTAGCAAAAATATTTAACGTAGTTAACTACTAAAATGAAATATGCTGTAATTTGAAATGAACCAAACAGAGTATTAACTATAGATTTTTCACAATGTTTTTTGATTTGATGCTTAGGACGCGGAAAATCATCTCATATTTGAAAAATATTTCGGAAAGAAGCTATGCAAACAGAAAAAAAATAATGCGTGGTTTTAATATTAAATATTACAATAACATTTTATTTTAATTTTTATAATCGTTAACCTAATACGAACCAATTACCTTAAAATTACTTTCTAATACAATTAGCGAAAACTTGTAAAAACATTTCATTGAAATTAAAACTCTTCTGGGAAAAAGCATAGCATTTAGTTACGTTAAGAATGAAATGTTGTTTAAAACGTATTCTTTCACATACTTAGGACTCTGAAATAATGTAGAAAAAGAAAATATACACTATTATACTTATATTTGTGATACAAAATGTTAACCTCTGATTATGTCAAAACCTATTGATCTTAATGGCAAGTCAGACCTCTTTTGGTCACCAAAAGAGGTGTGTCACTGCTTTAAGATACTGTATGGGAAAAAAACCTGTTCGGGGGTCTCCTCTCTGTCCTTCCTCCAATTTTTTTTTATTTTTTTTATTATTTTATTTTATTTTTTTTTTTTATTATTATTTTAAAGTAACATATTATAGTGTGAGTGATTCCTGCATACTTCGGAATTTCACGCAGCTCTACAGTAAAAATCCACACACATTTCGCCTGCAGATCTGGACTGTTTTTCCCATGCCTATGGATAGCTTACCATTACCCCAACCCCTCCTCCCACAAACTAAGACTATTATTTGCATGAAAATTAACACGATGTAATCTTCCATCAAGGATAAATGCTTCAAAATCAAAATAAGATGATCCATTCTTTCTTCCAAGCTATAAATAACGCTCCGTTAAGCTTAACTGTGAATGTTATAGTTTGCCCAACGCTGTCTAGTGAATATAATAGTAAATAAATAATTTATACGATAAATTTTTCTAAAACAAACCGTAATTTTATATATTTCTGTACTAATTGCATTACTAGACGCTAGAAATTTACTGATGACATATTGAATATTTTTCCTTTTCACATTTTTATTTTTCGAGTTTGTTCTACTATAAATTCTTATTTTAATTTTGATATGTTTAGATATTATGTTACACCTCTTATACACGGTGTCAATTATTAATATTGTTAAGAATTACCTTGCTTTGATGCCAATTCTTGTAAAAGAGGTTCAACACAATATCTAAACAATTCAAAATTAAAAAGGATCATAGTAGTACAAACTCAAAAACTAAAAATGCAAAAGGGAAATAATATACAAGATAATAAAAATAAAAAAAGTTAATCTCTTTTTAGTGAAACTCCATTTCACAGCTCATCAGGAGAAAATGAATTAAAGCTTCATGAAAGTCGATTAATATGCTTCGAAAACGTGTTTCATTCTCCTGGTTCATTTGAGATCAAAAACCGAAAAAAGAAACAAATTTTCATTACATTAAAATTCATATAAAACTGAGAAATGTGAATCTCAAATGCACCCGGATTTTCCCTACACGCTTTCCAAACATTTGAAAAAAAAAAGAATAAAGCATAGCATTGGACCAAATGAACTACGCAAAGAACACACACACACAGAAAAAAAAAAAGTCTAAAAACATAACATGCAAACCCGAAATTCAAAATCAAACATAAATATAGAGCGCAATACAAATATACTTTAAACTAAAAAGTCATCTAGACAGTACTCTAAAAATCGGCGGTCTTAAAAACGGGTATAAACATTTGTTTTTAATTTTTGCCTCTTATTAGGTTTTCTTTATGTATTTATATATATATAATTTCTTAACGTGTAAAATCCTTTGTATGTTGAAAAAATAGATTTCAACTCAGAGAAGCGATATTACGTAAACAAAATAAAGGGATCATAAGTGGAAGGGAGAACTGAAAAACTCTTCTTTACATGGTGCTAGCGATATTTGCGTCTTTTTTTTTTAATCTTTCCAATTAAGTTCCAAAAGTTCTTTTCAGCCCGCAACAATATTTATTGCATTTATAATCAGAAGAAAATAAAAACAGCGCAACTGCACTCAACTTTGAAGTATATATTGCATCATTTTTTAAGGCACGAGTTCTTATACATCTGTCACATATTATTTTACCGCCAGCTAGCTATGCATGACAGTAAAAAGAGTGAAGAAAATGGGGAAGGATAAAAAAAAAAAAACGTTGATTCTTCTTTGAAACACGTTCGGCCTTAGGCTGCGTAACGCGCAGCACTTAGTTACGGAACTCGATGTCGAGAGGCCAGAGGGGAAAAAACAACACTCGAATGGATGAAGCCTCCGGGATAAAAATATTTAAAAAAAAATCTTGGCACTGGTGTGCGAGAGGTTAAAAAATTGAAAGAAAGAATTTGTCAAAGATAAGAAAGATGTTATCTTCTGTGCTACTGTCGTGTTGACAAGCTCGGGACCAAAGCTTTTATCGAAGGAGAGAAAAAAATGAAAAACGAATAAAATTAAAAGAATGGTCGGACTTTTTTAATCTTTAGGTATTCCGCTCTATATGCTTCATATATTCGGCGCAGTTTCGTCTTTATGTTTTCAGTGCCCTCAAACGATTCCACTTCCTCGAAAAAACTACCATTCTGAAGTCAATATCCTAGAATATAATGTACGGCATTAAGAATGTTTTTTTTTTTTTTGATTATTATTATCAGAATAATAATCAGAATTTAGGGTTAGGTATATTTCAAGTTATATTAAATGAACAAACTTGTATAAAATACCAGAAAAAAGTTATTAAGGCATATGTACACTATTTTTGAATCTCTCAATTTGTTGCAACATACGCATTATACTTTTAAAACCCAAAAAAGGAAATTAAAGATCTTTTACCACATATCTGGCAACAACTCTCAGGAATATCAATTTACTAGGCTGCTTGTATGTTTAATGCTGTCGTAGTATTACAGAGTATAACGTATCGACGAAAAAATTGGAAGGATTAGATATAAACATAGTATCAGAACTGTTCTTCAAAATGCTTAGCAAATGCATCAATTTGCATTAAATTATTTAAATAATCAATTATCATTAATGATCTAATCATAATCTCTATTAAAAATTACATGGAATCAAGTTAAAAGCTTCAGTTATCTTTCTTATAGTTTTTCGATTAATTTAAAGACGTTTCAAAATTTATGAAGAGATAATGCTACATTTTTCAAAATAAAAATTTTTACGAAACCAATTAAACAGAAATTACCTACTGTCTGCTCGAAGCTTGAAACATTTTCGCTTCCTACTTTAATTTACAGTAAAAACCAATATTTCGAGTAAATTTTTTTTTTATTAAATATACACGCTTAGTTCAATAAATACTAGAGAGATTAAAAAGAGATTAAAAAGGCGATTGCTCTTCAAAATTATTTTTTTATGATCTTATTCACAATGATAAATTCTCACCTTGCTTTCTCTATAATTGAGTTTTTCTATGCTAGAACTTTTATGGAACAAAAGTGCTTAATCATGACGAAGATTAGGTGCGAAATTGCGAGAAAGTGCAGAATCGCAAACTGCTTGCCGCGTTTTTAAGAATTGCACATACACGGTATCCATGTACACGTCGACCTATTTTCACTTGAAAAAACATCCCAGAATTGCACAAAAATGGCATTGCGCACACTCTTGACTTTACCCATGCACACTGGTAAAGTCCTAGCTAGTAACCTTTATCGCCTTACCAAAATGTCGCCAAACTACCTGTTACCATATTCCAAAGATTAGCCATTTTAGTTTTACTAACAGTTCAGCTTTACACATTGTCCTTTATTATTTAGCTTATGTCACAATATTCACTCACAGCAGAAGTTTATGAAATATTTAATGACACACGACACCTGGTTTTTAATAGTAATTCATTCACACTGCTATATAAACAGAAGACTATCTCCATTCGTCATTATCACATTCAATTATCAAACTGGGTTTGTTAATAACAAGTGTCCGCGCGTGTAAGACAAGAGCTTCTGAGCAAAGGGTAGCTAAAATATAGTGAAACTCCTATACAAAATTTCATAGTTAGTTTACACAAAATTAGTTGCTTAAGCTATTTAATCCAGAGATTTTTCTAATTATTTCTATTTTTTCAAAAAGGACTGAATCAAAGGTACTATATTATGTCGCCATATTCATCATTTGAAGAGTCGAATACGTAAGCGCACACGTGTATGTCTGAGGAGCTGCGATTGTGGCGCACAAAGGGGCAGTTTCGCAAGATCGTGCTATTTTTTGCAAATTTGATGTTTTTGACAAAATTTTAGTATTTGCGATTTTGCGAAATTTTTTCGACCTCCATCATTTCCTTTATGCTACTTTTGCGACTTCAAAGATGTTTTTTAATATATCGTAAAATGCTTTGTAAAACACAAAATTATGTACCTTAATACTAATATTTATGATTTTAGTGCTCTACAAATTTTGTTTTTAAGACAGTCCCCCAAGTATTTCTATGGTGATAACGAATCGAACAAAAGAACTTGCAGCTTGCGCGCTATACTATATTGGATACCCAAACAGAGAAAGAAATAAAATCCATCCTCCTGATTATAATATTGCTAAGAATTTGCAATGAATAGAAATGACTTGAAAATCAAAGCCACTGCATTTTTCTAAATAACAACACAAATAAATTTAGCAGTAAAAGAACGAACAAGGCTTTCTTAAGTAATCAGAATCTGAAATAAGTCCACCACCCAGAACGAAAACTCACTGAAAAGCATTACTCAATTAAAAGGTTCACAATTAAGCCTCCCAAAAAAAAAAAAACCCCACAAACCACTAGATTAAAAAAATCGTGATCTTTGAGGTCATCGGAATGTATCTATGGACCTTATAAGAGATATATTTCTTATAAGGTCCATGAATGTATCTCGTAGACAGTAAATTTGTGATGACGTCAGATGTCATATGAGCACGCGTAACTACGACGTCATTTAAAATCATGTGATATCTGACGCCATTTGCGACTTTTCGAGTCTACTTTTGCTACTTTAGTTGAAAAATTTATGGTAACATTGAAAGAGGTTTGTGCCGTGTTTCTTCCAAGAGTTGGAAAAATTTAATAAAGTTAACAAGTAAAATGAGTAGACATGAACATACCGGTGACAAAATGAGAGGCAGAAATTGTCGGTTGATTGGGAGCAAGCCAATCAGAAGCGCAAGTGGCTACAGAGGTCAATGTAACGCCCAGTGTAACGCTCAATGTAGCCTTACTGTAAATTTAGTATTGTCAGAAGCAGATCTTCATTAAGTTACATTTTAAGTTTTGTACGACAAGCTGCAATTTAATAAACTTTGTTCTGTTTTGAGCATGTAAAAGTCTTTTTTCTGGTAAGGTGAGTAACTCGTCTAAATTATCTTTGCTATTAAAGAGAATTTAGACATAATTGTTGCCAAAAGTTGTTCTTCTAAATTATCATGGACCGTTAGGTATTAGAATAGAAATTCAGCGGAAATCAAGTATAGAATTATAAGTGTAATTCACAGGAGATGTTTTTATTTCCATAATATTCCGTACTCATCTAAAAAATTTCAAACTATACAAAATCCTCAATTAATCAAAGAATTTTCTTCAAAGACCACCATCGACCAAGTATATAATAATAGTAATAATAAAGACTTGTAGTTAGTCACGGGTTCTAATCACGGTGAAAGAAGCGGCTGGTTAGGTGTTTTGACGTTTCTCCCCATGTGTAATGTGAATACAAGTGATTTCTCTTAAAAAACCTTATGTCGTATTCGACCTAAGATAAATTAACCAGTATTAACTAAAATAACACAGTGAATATCAAATGTTAAAGATACTATAGCAGCAAAAACCAGTGAAAGTTGCATAAATTTATACGACTAGTTTCGAAGGTCAACTAGAGTTTTCATTTTCAACTGCAGGATTGAAAATGACGAAGGGGAAGTATGTGGTCCCGAGATAACAACAGATTAAAAAATTCGAGAAAGTTCCAGCTAAGAAAAAGAAAATATTTGTCTATTGTTATTGTGTGATTGCACGTTTCCTCTTCGTAATTTTCACTTCTGCAGCTAAAGAAGAAGGTTCTATTTCACCTTCGAAACCAGTCAGGCAAATTTACGTAACTTTCTTCAAACAAAATTTGCTACTATTATCCTATTTTTGTTGTGACTTTTGTTCCCACATAAGAATTCATATTTAAGAGAATGATAAGCTTTGGAAAAATGACGATAACAGCAATTTTAAGGTTTCTGCCAAGATTAAATTTGAAGAAGAAGAGGGAAAAAAACAAAAATTTGAAACACTTTAAAAGAAAAAGCTTAAAAATTAAAGTTGTTTTTGGGAGTTAAGAGAGGCTTCCAGAAATTATGTATTAAACATGATCATCTTTATAATAAATTTACTTCAAGACTTCGGAATAAAATTGATTACTGATTCACAATGCAAGCTTCGTATACTTTTATATTTGATTACAAATTAATGTCTGCTTATTAAAATTTGTTGAGAAATTTCTTGCAAAGAATATGCTTAATTTGAACAACTGAGGCAGGCTTACAAAAAATTCTACATTCAAAGCAATCTGTCTTTATATACAGTCTACCTCAAAACTTTCGATTACATATTCATTAACACTGTATGCTTCGTATATTTATATTGTATTATTAAGTCCTCTTATTAAGATTAGTCTAGAAATTTCTCACAAAGAATACTTTGACTTGAACAACTGAGGTAAGATTTTTTTTAAATTATCGTCCATTCATTAATTTCTTTCTTTTTAGAACTATATTTGCTGGCATACGCAAAACGCTATGAAACAATATTTGAATCTACAGATATCGATACTACAGCTATCGTGAACAAACTTTCTACAATTCTTTTCCGGGTCCTAAAAAAGGTCGAAGTCCACTAAAAAAATAATAAAATTTTAAAAAAATCAGAGATATTAATTAAAAACTTGGAAAAACGATAATTTTTCGCCCTCATTTTTCCGAGTGGCAACAGTCTCGCAAGCTGGAGATGAAAATCTGCTTTATTTCGAAAGTTGTCACTACTCGCTTTCAAATCCTAAACTAAAAAAATTCAAAGTTTTACGATGAAATAAAAATAGCATTGTCAAACATTATTTCCGATTCCAAAAATTCGTGGGAAGCCATTTGGACTATTCCCATCTCCGTACGACTTTAATCAGCCGAAATATTAATTAAAAAAAACTCTGAAAGCGCTTCTTTTCGCACTCATTTTTCCGAGTGGTAACAGTCTCGCGCGTTGGAGATATAGTTCGACCGTCTCAAGCGCAACCCTGGTTGGCATTCTGCCAAAACACATAGAGTCGTCCAAAAGGGGTGGTATTATTTGCTGCGACGTGAAAGGTCTTCTCTTCTCCGGAAAGAGCTATGCTGGAGGGAAAGAAAGACCCCATCCTTCCAACCTATTTTGAGAATAATTCGGTCCGAATGGCGCATGCGTGTTTGCGCTCATGGTCGCGGATGAGGCGGTCGAACTATAATAATGGTTTATTTCGAAAAGCGTTGCTACTGCTCGCTTTCAAATCGTAGAGTCTGGCAAGAAAAAGTTTGTAAGTTTTATAAAATCTTTCTCTATATAAAGAAGAATGTCTGTTTGTGTGTTTTTTTGTTTAACGTTAGTGATTTCTGATTAATTATGAAAAGTATTTTGCCACATTTAATCGACTAATATTGAATCTAGGTGAAATATTGGATGGAACTTGAGCTTTTAAGACCATTTGATAAGAACGATGAAAATCATTAAAAACTGCGTGCCATTGTTGCCGATATAATGAGAGAGAATTAGTTTATTTTTCTATCGAAACTTTTTATGTAAGTTCAACATCGCATCAGAGTGAAAAATGTATGACTATGAATCGCATTTTTTGCATCGTTACTAGAGAAGGATTACAGCATTTACAGCGTTATCTTTGCTGTTGGATGCATTACTCTCAATCTAACTTAACTGGCATCGGATACTTCCGCTAGTAAATATACAAAGAAAAAAATATTCGCACTTCTTTAAACAATATAAACAGATTTCAGCTACAATTCTAATAAAACATTTGGAAGAAAAAAGTTCGACTGAATACTTACGAAGGAAAATTTCGTATTAATCCTTAAACTATTACAACAAATAATCTTAGGAAAAATAAATGTAACAGATTATAAAAAGTCAAAGCAAATTATATAAGAACTTCCTGCTTAGAGAGTTCTAAATTATTGGAAATTTAGATATAAAAATGTGTATAATTATCCTACATAAAAACACTGATAAAATCACAGAAGGAAAATGCTTAAAGTGGAAAAGTTTTATTGCAAAAGGAAATCATTAACATATCAGCAGATGATTCTTATGAAAGGCACAGGAAAAGTTTAAGGGAAATATGATAAATTTTTCAGAATTTATGAAGGTGGTTATGTCTTTTCATTTGTAACTGGAAAGTTGATCGCGTGGTTTGGAAGTTTCTTATCTTAATAAGAAAATAAAAGTTATCGAAAATTACCCTTCTATCATTCAAGTAAAAAGTATTAAAAAAATCTTAATCGCAGAATACAGTGTAGTGATAAATGACATTTTTAAAATTTTGAATGTATGCAATTCGTAAGATTAAATCTAAAATTTCCTCTTGATTTGCATGAAATTATAATCTTCAAGGATTCAGCAGCATACTTTAATAAAAAATAATAATTCTTGTGAAAAGAATGAGGAAAACATTTATTTAATAACTATAAGGAAAACGATGAAATGATAGGCGGAAAAAAAGAAAGGTTGCCCCATTCCTCCAATAAGTCAAAAGGTTTCATTGTACACAATTTCCTGGTTGATTAATGCATAGTTTTGCACAAAGGTAATCAGTAAAAAGAATAAAAAGGCATAGTAATTCTCGTTTACATACTTTCCTATTTTTTAATGGAAACGAAGATTTCAGAAATAGGTTTCTGTCCGTTATCAAGCCGCTGATTGTATCTGATTAGCTTAACATATGAACACCAATTACATAAGGTAACTCACATACATTTGTTTTTTTAAAAGACAAATGACCATTAAAGAAGAATGATAACAATACCCATTCAATACGGAAAGAAGATATTACCTAAATTTATTTATTTTTACATGTGTTTTTTAAATTGGTATTTCCTTTGAGAGTGATGAAGAAATAATACAGAAAGGTATTACATTTTACGTCTTTTTTTACATTTTATTCGCCAATAAGCGCAATTATATGTAGTCTTTAAAATATACACTGGAAAAGAACTCGTTTAAAAATAGTTAAAGTGCAATTACATACCATTAAATTATCTCCTCTTTTTACATTTTGACGGAAGTGAATTACTTTCAGTTACCATATAGAATCTCGTCCCTCGAAAATTGATGAATGATAAGAATGGAATGAATATAGAAGAGGTGTTGGCAAGTGTTGCCATTACGTGTAATGTAAGATCTTTAATTTAATTTCCACGTGGTCATCCGCACAGCGGGTTAGCAGAGTACTCTTCGTCAAAGCAATAAGATCTGCACCTAATGTATCATATTTAACCAATGTAATATTAATTAACAAACTGAGTGTTTCAAAAGCAATGTAGAGCTTTTCAAGCACTCATTTCTTTAACGGTTTTCTTTCTGTACGGCTTTTAAAACACGCAGTTCTTAATAATTTAATTCTTTACAAGCAATGAATCTAATTGATATAAATCAAAATACAATTAATTTATAATATATCCCCCTAAATAATTTTTATAAACATCTGCAGCGTTTTCATAATTAATGACAGATGCTTCTTTCATACGCAGAGCCGGATTTACGTATAAGCTACACAGGCTATAGCTTAGGGCCCCCACTTCCCCAAAAAATTAAAACAAAATAGTATTCAAATATGTTATAACAGACTTAAAAAGGGTCCCATATCTCAAGTAGCTTAGAGCCTTATCAAATTTAAATCTGGCTCTGTTCATACGTTTAGTAAACTGGTACAGAATGATTTTATTTCTCTCAAAACTTATTTCTTTTCTTTACATATTTTTAGCTCAAAGGAACGGTAGCCCAGAAGGGCTATTAATCTCAAAACGGCATTTTGTGAAACTTCACTTATAAACGGCGAATCACTTTTATAATTAATCCACCAAATATTATATTTAAGAAAATTAAATAGTGAAGTATCTTAATGAATGTACGTATGTTTCTCGTATTGTGAAAAACGGCGGTACTTAGAGCCAATAAATTTTTAATAACGTAATTCCTCCACCCGAACATGGACACCTGAACGTCCTAATTTGGAATTTTATATTTGTTTTATTATCTATTTCATATTTTGTAAAATTTTAACGAGTTTTTGATTAACAATTTCAAAGTAAATACTGTTAACACTGTACGAAACATTTTTACGTTCAACGCGCGAAACTTCCTATCAGAAATTCTAATGATATGATTTTTTTAAATATTTTATTGTGTACTTTAATGAATTTTTGATTAAAAAAACTCAACGATTTAAAAGCGAGCATCGGCAACACTGTACGAGAAAAACATTTTTATCTCCAGCGCGCGAGACTGCCTATCGGAAATTCTAAAGATAGGCTCTTTTTAAATATTTTTCGCTGTGAGGAACATTAACTCAAATGCTCTCAAAACGTGTATGTGTATGCAAATAAATAAATAAATATAAAAACGCCCCTTTGGGTGTAATATGAAATTTGAAAGTTTCAGATTTTTTTTTAAATGTTTTTAATTTTTTCAAATTTTTAAACGTAAACTCTTTTTTGAGGTGTTAGATGGTAAACTGAAGTGTAAAAATGTTATACATTTTTAATAATACATAGGAAATAACACGGACAGAAAATAAATAATATTTACTCACACGGATGTAATTCTGTAACTGTTATAAAAATAAATACGGAGGAAGCATCAAAATAATCAGAACATAGTCCACATCAAGAATGCAAAACAAATCATTTTTTTTCAACAAGGAAATAGCAATAAGATGATAGCTGTAGGTTAAAAATGAAGCTCGAATCATCATACGAACGCGTCTGCATCTCAAAACCATGTATATTAGCTCTATGCAGTTGCAGATTAAAAAAATAATGCATTCAATGTCATTTATAACATTTATTTGAACTATTTTTTCCATAACTTTAATTAGGAAAAGTTATGGGTAGCTGGGTACACAGTCCAAATTCAGCCGCCCACTGGATAAAGGTTAATGTCTCGCAAACAGCTAAAGTACAGAGTACAGTACGTATCTGCTACATTTCATTTCGCAGAACTTGTTGAGGTATGCACGTCTGCGAGGGACCGATTTTTCCCGCGGAAACGATTTTAGACTGCGCCTAAAACGGAGCGGTGTATGGAAATTTGTTGGCTTATACGTAAGGGAACGAGAATAAACAAGCGGTAACTAGAAAGAATATATCAAGTTGATGAAGAATGGAAATTTCCTCATAGGAATTTTTTTCTAAATGACATCTCGTATAAGCTACACAGGCTATAGCTTTACGACCCTTCGCCATTTTAACTTTTTATGCTCAGAACTTTGCAGTATTTTAAATAAGTGAATTATTATACTACAAATAAAAAGACTTCAATTTTTCCAATAATCAGATTTATTTTAAATTTTTTATTAATTTATTTTAATGATATAAAATAATTTATACAAAGATTATATAGCTAAACTACCAAAATACTTTGCATTCCTTTGCATAAGTCTTTTTTTTTTTTTTTTTTTTTTTTTTTTTGTGTGTGTGTGTGTGTGTGTATGGAGGGGAAGCAGGAGATGTGAAAAATGAGCATTGTGCTCGCCGCGACTCGAACCTGGACCTCTCAAATACGCGCCCAACGTGCTGCCGTTACACCACGAAGGCATGATAGAAGGAGGGAAAAAATACTTCCCCTTTTAAAGGGCGACGGGCGTTTAAAGGCCCCAATTGCCAAATTCTGGTGGCAACGAATCACTGTCCACCACCTTTTTAGTTCGGGCGCCACTGTAGAGTTATTAGGTCATTTTGAAGCAAAAGAGGTGAAAAATGAGCAATGCCCTCGCGGGACCCTACCCTGGACCTCTCGAATACGCGCCGAGTGTGCTACCGTTACACCACGAAGACATGTTGGAAGGAGGAAGAAAATGACTTTAGAAAAATACAAAAAACATTTAATAACGCAATTAGATTCATTAATATATAATTAATAACTGCTAAGTATAGATTAAAAATTTACTCAGTCTCTAAAACTAAATGAAGAACAGTAAGCCTCAGAACGATATGTACTGTTTACTAATTTAAGATGATGTTTACTAATTTAACCATAATTAATTAGTGTGCATCAACAAATAAGATAGCCTCCTCAAAATAAACACTAACCGGCTTCTTGGAACAATGATTAATTTAAGGTCCGGTTTTATTTTCGGAGAAACACCGTAGGTTCTAGTGGCCATGCATGCCACACTTGTCGGATTTATTCGAAACTTCTACTTTACACTTAGGAAAGCTGATTATTCATGTACTTGCATTCGAAATTTCTACTTTACATTTAGCTGAAAGAGGTAACTTCTTAATGGCTGTGTTGCGGTATTCCAGTTTGTTGAGCAACGGTACCGACTCCTTCATTTCGAAGTTGTAGCAACAGTAGCACATCGCAGTGCACTTTTAAGATTACAGTTCACAGAGTAAACATGATTTGTCCTCAAATTTTATTTCCCATAAAGATGTTTTTAACTACTTGTTTCAAGTACTGTACATAGCACTTTAGCACTGCTAAGTATAGTTTTATTGCTAAGTAGTTTTGCTAAGTAGTTTTACTGCTACGTAGTTTTATTGTAATAAATCTTCAAAACCAGATCCAATCATTTTGATTGAAAAGTATTGTTCCGAAATGCCCAGATACGGTGAGATAGCTTTCCGGCAAAGTGGGGTTAGAGCTGCCAGAAAGTGGCACGGAAAGGCACGCTTGCCAAATTTGGCGCGAAATCAACCATTTGGCGACATCTGACAACAAAATTGGCGATATGCCATACATGGAGCAAGAACATTCTAGAATGCATTCTTAGCGGTTTTCCTCGGAAATGTTCTCGAAGGTAGGTATACCCTGCCTGTACGCGAAGAAAGGAGTGTTGAGCTCAGTAGTACTGTTTTGAGGTCATAGATTAGCTTGAGAGTGACCGAACCGAATCGGGAGCTGTACTTTAGTGTTTTGGTGTGAAGCTGTCTTCACCGTTGTAGCCTGAAGGCGGTGTTGATGATTGTTTCAGCGTGTTTATCGTTGTTCTTTGACAACTGTAAACGTGTCTTTGGAGCTCTCCTGTGTAATACTGGCACATAAATTGCGTTTTAATTATTCATCAAGTGTTATCAACAATTACTCCAAATCCACGAACCCGTAGAACGCAACAACATTATGGTATAAACGTTTGAGATTCCTTTAAGAAAACGATAATTTAAAATGCCTCTCCTTCCTTATTTTCCCACAAGGACAGATTTCCTAAACAAAATTACAACAGGCCAAACAAACAAAAAAAAAAAAAAAAAAAAGGGGGGGGGGAATAAATAAAATTTATTCCGCTTAGTTTTCTCAAAGATTCGAGATTAAAATCTACGAAAGAAATTAAATAACCAACAAGGACATCCAAACACTTAAGCAACTCTTAGATGTGTATATAAGAACAGACACTCTATCTTTGTAAACTACAATTTCAACTGGTAACAGACACTATAATTGGGCTTCGTCAATTCTTATCAGCCTCGTCGCCATTACAGAACCCCCACTTCGGATAAACTGATGCCAGAAGTTAATGCATCGCTTCGTTTCCGCTCAATATTATTCCTCTTAATATCCTCATCTCAAGAAGACTTCACTTTAGCGAGAGGGAGTTTATCTCTCGAAAGAATAAGACACAGAAATCCTCTCCTGAAGTGACCGTTTATCTTGGGAGGATAACTGCCGTCTCGGCCACTCCTACTCCGTTTTAAAGCTTGTCCACTCCAGAAAGAAATCTTCTGCCACTTGGGAGAAAAAGAAGTTCAGACACTCCACGAAAGTGCGGATTTCAAGAGAGATTAATAGTCAGTGTTCTCCAGAGAAGAATCGTTTTCGAATGTTATCAGATATTTCATTTGGTTTGATATTTTTGCTACGTTACGAATTCACTTAAATGTAAAAGATATAGATTAGTTTTCAGGAACTGTTTTACCCTTCACCGAATGTTTACCAATTACAGAAAACTATTATTAGACGAACAGTAAGCATGGTTACAAATACATGCTCTTGGAATCTAACCCCTTCTCCTATGGGAGGAAGGGGAAAAAAAAAAACTGAAAGCTTTCAGATTTTATATTTCCCCTAAGGTGCTCTTTCTTCATTTACACACACACATACACGTTCCCAGAGCATTTGGGCTAAAAATATTAAAAAAACAGCATATCTTTAGACTTTCCAATAGGCAGTCTCGCGTGCTGGAAATAATTTTTTTTTTCGTATAGTGTTGCCATTGCTCGTTTCTAAATCGTTGAGTTTGTTAATCAAAAATCAAAAAGTTTTAAAAAATATGAAATAGACAATAAAACAATTCCAAATTTGGGCTTCCAGGTGCTCATATTCGGGTAAAGGACTACGTTAATCAAAATTTCAATGGGTCTAGGTACCGTTGTTTTTTTACAGTACCAGAAACATACATACATTCATGCAGATTGTTCATTATTTAATTTCGTTAATTATAATACAGGGCGATAATATTTGGTGGCAACAATCTGAAAAGTGATCCAACGCTTTTTGTGGTTTGACTCAAAATGCCGTTTCAAGACCTCTCTGAGCTGACGCCTCTTTGGTCCAAAAAAGAAAACACTCGAGTTTTTTTTATTTTTTTTTTAATCCGCACAGGACATTCTGAAACATAAAAGTATATTAAATAGAACTTTTAAAAGTCCTTCGTGGAAAGGGCTATTTTTAGAAAAAGTATTAAATATAGAATAACAGAAATTGATCTCATTAAGAATTGAAGAAAAAAAAGAAAAAGTACTGTCTTCGCTTTGTTTTTCAGTCTTAAGAAACCATACGAATGATAAAATGTTTCGAAGAATACTAAGAAATACGAATACGAATTGAATACTAAGAAAAATTCTTGAATTTAAAATATCTTTCAAATCCGTGATGTAAGGAAAGCAACCAGGAAAAAAACAAACACTTAAAAGTTTTCAAAAAATAAAAAATAAGACTATAGTTTTTAATAACACACCTATATTTTTTTTGCAAAGATACAAATGAAATTAGTAAATGAATAACATAGTTAAAACTCTTAATTCTTGTAGTTCATTTTCTGAATATAATTTGACAACCAATATTTGAGTTAGTATTGCAGATTTTTTTATATTTTCTTTTTAAACAGGCATTGAGTGTAAAGGGCTTTTGCAAGAGTTAGCACAAATGAATCCTAAACATGGAATGCAGAATTTATCCAGGAAATTAAACGAATGGCATTCAGGGACAGGCATACGGGGATACCGGTAATCCAGATTCACTGAAATTGAAACAATAGAGCTCTTCTTTTAATGAAACTTCAATAAATGCCGAATGCCAATAAAACTAATCCGAAGTTTTGATTTTAAAATGTTTAGTGATCTTAAGTTTAGGTGGTTTCTCAAGATAAACATGGCGAAAAAAGCCGAAGATGTAATTTCCATATTACGAATCGTTTTTAAGATTTATGAGATTCCACTGTGCCATTCCCTACTCAAAACCATATAAGAACCCCGTTTGAAAACTCTTGTCCGAATGAGGCGCTCATCAAATAAAAGGGAACTAATTGAGGCTATAATTGTTTCCTGGCATCATGTAATAACGAAAGAAGAGCTTAAAACTCTTGTCAGCTCAATGAAACGTCGATGTGAAGCTGTAATCAAAAATAAAGGGTACCCTACTAAGTACTGATAACTCACTGCAAACATCACTATCTAATGTATATCGATAACTATTATCGTTTAACTTTTTTGGTATTGCAAATAATTGAATTTTGTGTTTTGTATTGAATTCAGTAATAAATTCTCTTTAAAATGATATATACAAGTTTGCATTTTGTGAAACGTAACGTTTTCTATAAGCATACAATGTTCAAAAACATAAGAATTTCCAAACGTGTCCACAATTGTAAAATGAGACCAATATTTTTGAAAAAAGGAGGGGGAGAAAAAAAACTACCCTAATCAAAATTTTACATGATTCATGTTTAAATAGTATCATTCTTTTACAAAAAGACCAATAAGTTTCTCTATCAAAAATTCTACCCTAATGTATTCCACGAATAATGTCTAAGCAGTACCAATGTTTTAGCAAAAGGCTGCCATAAATTATTCAAAAAATCCTGTTTGAAATATAAGCAACTCTTAAGACATAATAATATAATAATTAATAAGACATAATAATAATTTTAATCTTGCACTAATTTTAAGCAGTAGAAATTTCCGTCAATGATTAAAAAATACATTTATTAACTATATCCTGACGAATGTAATTAGTTGGAAATAGGATAATATGTAATAAAGCAGTCCTCGCGGTAATATGTAATAAATCTTTACATTAATATGTAATTAATCAATTACTGCAATTTTTTTTGCTATAATATAGAGAATAAAACGAATGAGACCGCAGCCTCCAAATTTTAATAGTTAAGTGGCAAGATTTACTGAATATTCAATATGTGCTTTGACATCAGCTTTTGGAAATGAAAGCTTAAATATAATTTAAATTTATGTATTAAAATAAAATTCGCTAAATTAAAGGCGAATAAAAATATTCAGGTAATAAAATTTAATAGTGGAAAACTGAAAAACTAAAAAAACAAAATTTTAAACATAAGTTGGAGAGAGGGAAATATGAAATACCTTTTGATGGGTCCCCAAAAAAATCTCTCTTGAAATGTCATTACAGAAGCTTTTCCCTTTCAGCTTAAAAAAATTCCTTCTCAAATTTCTTCACTTATTTGCCTCAGTTAAATGAATATGCCAAGCACAAAATACTTCCCGAACTAATTATACTTCGGCAACGGCAGTTAAAAATACAAGATGATTTTCCCGAGAGGAGTTAACTAAGTTAAATGTAGCAAACACGTGCAAATATTTTCGCTCGCAATTCGTCATGTTTAAAGTGACATTAATGTATGTTTTTTTTAGCAGTTCCGGTTTGACACTTACCAAAAAAAAAAGTGTCAAAACATTCGTCTCTTATTTGAAGAAAAGAGACTGTGTATGTACAGCTGCTATATTCCATGATTTCTTGCCTCCCCTCACGTATTACGAGTTTTTTCAGGCTTTCGGTTACTTATTTGAATAGCGTCTTCAGATAAAAAAAAGATATGTTTTGTACATACGGCGTTTTCAGAAAGTTTGTACGAATAAATAAATATCTCTTCAATAATTGGTTGTAGATCCACTACAGAAGAAATGAATCAAGTAAGGATGGACTTTCAGACGACGACAACTTCATTTCACATGACATCAATTAAAATACCGAATTTACTCGCGTATTTCCCCTCCCCTAGGGTTTCAGCAAAAAATTCTGAATTTTTTTTAAAGAATTATGTAATTTTTCCTTTTCTAAAGGTGTTAAAAAGCAAGCTCCCTAAATTTTAAAATATATTCATCTACGCAGTCATTGCCTGCGTAGTCATTATCATCTGCATCACTTCATCATTATCGTCTGCGTCGTCTACGCAGTAGTTACCGTCCTTTGCTCGTGGACTGTGGTACATGGATGATGAAGCAATAATAAATAAGAGCTTCAAGAAAATGGATGTTCTTGATAGTTTTGAAGATCACTGAACGTAGGAAGACAGAATCAACGGCGAAAAACGTATATTTTTTTAAAAGTGTAATGTGACCTAAATTGTCCAGAAAGTCTATTTTGTTTGATTAATTTTTTTAAATTAGTCGCTCTTAAGGTGTTTAATCTTTTTTTTTTTTTTTTTTTTTAATGTTCCATAAAATGTCCTATACAAGAATCATTTAATATTTTTTAAGTGTTTTGAATGAAAAACTCCAATTAATTTCAAATTATTTGCACAGTTAATTTAAAAGCAATTTATATTATTTTAATTTCGAATTATTTGCACAAAACTTTCATCAGTTGTTATGTATTACCAACTGCACAAGAGATGCAATACTCTAACCAAAGAAAAATATTCTAACCATTTTTTTTTATATTCCTCAATTTTTTTAAAAATTTGAGTTCTTTTTAAATATTTTTCAAATAAATCATTCATTTAAATGCACCAGTATTTCACTGTTGGGTGCAACAGTGAAATTCTGGTGTATAGTGAAATGCTGTAGGAGTGTTGGGTACTACAACTTTACAATTAAAAAGCGAAAATTTTAAGTTACAACCATATTACGTGTAATTTATATTTAAACTTATAAACAAGAAAAATGGCATATGAAAAATCTCTTCAGACAGAAGCCTCAATTAATGAAAAGTTTTGAATCGAATAGGTCAGGAATAATATCATTTCAAAGTTTATATCAGATTTATGGCAAAAACGACACATCTCGAAACCTAAATAGTTCTGACAGAACACTTATACGGAGGTAAAGTTGTATAGTAAAGTACAGAAAGTTGTATAGTAAAGTTTATTTTATTGTTCCACCGGGATAAAACTTGTTTAAACTGCTTCGCTTAGCATTAAAGTTTTGGATAATCATTTGTTGGTAGCATCAGCTATCAGTCTATCGGTATTTTTTCTTTCTATGTCTACTAGAGTATGTTCAGACAAATGAAGTGTTCTAACAAGTTTAAATTATCTCACTTTCAAACACAATGATCAAAATTTTGTTTCTTGAGAAACGTTCAACAGCTGAAACCCATCACAGAATGATCAGCTCGAACGATTTTAATAAATCCGCCATCAGACCTGACTCCTTCTTCGATTCATAGAGTGAGATTAGAAAGGTAAAAAGTATAGAAGGAGTGACTAGAAATTTGAATCTAAAATTCAAAACGAGAAGAAGAATCTAAAAAAAAATTAAAGCATTCAAAGTTTTGGTGGACTTGTAGACTCGCAGAAAAATGCATTAAGACAATGTCTACTAACAGTGTAACTTCATTCTCACCATCCCCCAAAAACTGTTGAATAGAAGAGTCCAAAACGAATCGAATCCACATTAAATAGGCTTGAGTATGAGTCATCTTGACGTCTATAAGCAGATCTGGAACGTAGCAATCGTCCATAAAGCATGGATTTATTTACTCGAACCTCCAGTAAGAAATCAAGCCAAAAACCGGATTTGCAAAATGCCAAAAACACATCAAAATCCCCCGACAGAAATATCTGGACCACATATGCTATCTTAGATTACAACGCAGTTCAGTAGTAAGAGCATCTGGAGCGATTAAAAATATTAAATTATAAACGATGTTTGGAATTCCAAAATAGATTTTTGGATCATTGGCAGGATAATCGAAAGTAAACCGTCTGGTTACTTAATACAAGTACTGATCGCCTTGCATCACTACAGGCCGTAATAGAAGAAAACATCAAGTATCGAATTTATCTACGTTATTTTCCAGATTCATGCGACCATGCTTCTTTTTTCATCCACTGAAAATGGTAATTTCCAACTCTTTGCCCGCAGCCTCGGATCCAGTCTAAAATCATATCGGTCACGAATAATATCAATGCAGGAAATTTCCCTGTTTTAGCATATGAAACTAAAGTAAACTCGGCAGTCTCCCGCTCTTGACCGCATTTGCAACGCCACGCACAAACAGCCGTAAGAAAGTCATGGCGGGCAGTGCCCTGATATCTGCTTTCTAGACAGTTGGCTCCGGGGTGCTTGTGCATCTTTTGCTTGGACAAGTGGTCAGCCTGTCGCAGGACCACCGGTGTTTAGTCCCCAAGCGAACTTGGTACTCATTTTATCGGCCCACTCACGAGAGTTATAGTACATATCAATTAAAATTTCATACAGGAAATTTTAAAAAGAGCCATCACGAATAATATCAGTAGCAAAAATTTCATAAAACTATCAATTATCGCTAGAACGATGCAAATGTTGCATTGACGCAAAAGGGGGATATTCTGAACTGCAACTATTAATAAATTTAAATTATTTAAATATATTTTAAGCTATAAATAAAAGAAAGCAAATGGTTTATTGAATGTAATAATATATTAAATGTCATAAGTAAAAGCAGGTTAAATATTAAAGAGCATTATGACAAGTTTTCTGAATACCACCTATTTTGAAGAATGATTCACATCTGGTAAACAAAATCATACATTTTTCAGCAGCGTAAAGAACAAAATAAAATCAAGTACATTCAAGCACATTTTTAATTCCCCCCCCAAAAAAAATATCACAGACATCACAACTTGAATGTAAGTTTTAGATCCCAGAATAGTTAAATGAATCTCGAATAAGACATTCTGAGCTGTGTTATCTGTAACTTTTATGTCTCGATTACGCATATTAAAGATGACAAAAGTTTTAATATATTATACAGGAATGAAGCAGAAAACTTACGTTTTGGAGATTCTGGTCGAGGCGGTGGTAGGTCAGGTGGCACCTGGGAGAAAACAAACACGTTTAATTATACAGAACTTAACAATTTAATAAACATAATATTAATCACTAGACAATGAATGAGAAATCTATAAAATGTCTAAAATTTCATAAAAAGTTCTTAAAAAAGCTCATAACTATATTTCGGTATAATAAATTGTAATGTTGCGCGCTTCCAAACTGCACGCAACAATAGTGGTGACTGCTAAGAACTGGAAAGTAGACCAAAGTCTTGAGAAGGGTTTAAATCCCTTTTTATTCAACTTTAGAAATTACAAATGCGTGCTCTTTACGCTCACAATCTACGCCGACCCGGCGGTAAAATAAAAATAAGAAACTGAAAAGAGATAATAACAAGTGACTAACTACGAGGCTCTCTAAACGTAACTAACCTCACCGCGTTCTAAAATACCGCTGATAATTCAGCAAACTTCTGAATATTACGTTGAAAGATTAACAAACTTCCGAGGCAAGCACACAGGCCGAAACGCGTGGTTCTTCAATTTCTAACTAGCCACCTCCACGCTCGTGAAGCAAGAAAGCACACCTTCGAACTCGTTTCCCTTCTATTTAACTCAGAATAGTTCCGCTGACAATTTGAATCCTTGCGCGTTCTACTAAAATTTACATACTCTGGCATTGGCAATTCCAGGGGAAAGTAAGGCTTGACAGGAAAGATAATTTAAACTTAAAATAAATGTTAGTTAAAATAAACATAAACCCTACAAAGTAAAGAATGATGAGTAACGGGCAAAAATGATCAGTTTTTATCATCTTCGTTTGCAAGTACATTCAAATCCACTTATATAGAGTTCGTTTGTATCGAATTATCGCATATGCCGAGTATAAAATATTTACATTAAAATTTGAAATGGAAAAGTACAAAAGTAAGAAACAGCTTATATCGAATTATATTTAGTGCCTTATTTATATTTCCTGCATGCAACAAATTTATTGCTATTGGTATCTGAAAACCTGAAAAGTTATGGTATATTTTATTTGTTTGTTTACTTTTTCGCACTGTATGTAAGCTTATCAGTTTTCTATATAATTTCCTAGATCGTAACACAGTCCAGCACAATCCTAATTTTAATTAAAAATTAGTGGTGAAAAGAAATTGAAACTTTCGAATGTCTCATATGAACCTCTTGATAGCACTGTCGTACAGGCGGATTTCAGACGACTCTAATGAACAAAAAGTTACTCATACCTCAGCCTGGATTAGCACACCGAATCATAAACGAGAAAGCATTATACAGTGACCGTCATGCGGCTTCTTAATATCTTAATTTAAAAAAAAAAAAAAATCCCCTCCCCCTTATTCATAAAGAAATACCGTCTACTGTAAAAAGTACTGCAAGCTATAAGAAACAAGGAGTTTGGTTCGTATGAAAAATAAATTCAAAGAATTTTATAAGCTTAGAACAAAAATTTGCCTCTAAAACCGTAATGTAATCTTCTCTTTACAGACGCCACAAACAGTAACAAAATTCAATTACAATCAACTGTGCAATCTAGCTGTAAATAAAATTCCATTACCTATGTGAAAAAAAGAGGAATATTAAAAAAAAAAAAAAAAAAAAAGGATAAAACGTGATTCCGCTACGCTACAGCACAAAAATAAGAATTAAAACTAAAAAAGAGATTTCTTGATCCAAATAGAATACAATATTATCTTCCTATTTTTTTTTAATACCACCACACGCATACATACCAGTTAACAAATGCTTCCAGCAATCAACATACCAGGATTAACAGTACAACATATGACGACAACAAAATAATCCGTTTCTAGAGCACTTAAAAACGAGATTTTTAAAGCGGAGAAGAGCTATGAAAGGAAAGAGAAGGGGGAAAAAGTCTCTTCCAATTTAAAATTAATGAAATTCCATCCGTAGTTGAAGTCACTTTCTCCAGTAAATGAGATTATTATTATGGCTCAAAGCGTACTCTGATGAAGAAAGGATGCTTTTCCTCCCATATTTTTTATAATGTTTTATCTCATACGCTTTTTCCTCCAGCAGTAAAACGTTTAATAAATATTTGCATAAGAAAAAGACGCCCCGCTAAGCTGGTAAGAGGAATAAAAAAATAAAAACAAGCAGACACGACGGCTTTTCAGAAAAAATGATCCCTTTCTTTGGGAAATAAATACAATGTTTCAGACTCACAGAAATTGTATTTGGACTTTTAACACGTGAGTATTTTTACTATTTGTAATACACAGCAGTACTTGAACGTAGCAAATTAAAATCATCATACGAATTTTCGTACCAGTTCGAAAACTATTCGACAGTTTATTTAATTTATTACTAAAGAAGAAAATATATTCTTAAAGGAAGAAAGAAAATTCAACAGCCATTTTTCGCCACTCCGCGCCCGCTACTCTTCCGCGCATAGTCGAATTCGATTCGTGGTAGAGCCACACTCAAGTAAGTGGCTGAAGCGCCGCCCCTCATGCGACGGTTTGCCAACTACTGGCCTAACCTAACGACATCTGTCCGTTATTTTCGGTAATTGCAGCTCGCCAGCAGTCGAGTGGTAAAAATCGTTAAAAATTAGTGATTCAATTCAGGTTCAAATCTATCTATGACATGGCCGGTTGCATCGAGTGGTTTAGTGATTTTCCTCAGATATAACATCGATACGGGTTCTCCCTTAGAAAATCCTTCACGAAGGCATCCCTCTACTTAAGTAGATAAGTCTTGCGTGTTTTGCCACAATCAAACCAAGCAACTAACTGTAATCCAAGAAGTGTTTCAAGTCCCCGCTTACTAAAAATTGCTCTTTTGAGTAGTTCCTACAGCGTATAACAATTCACTTGTAAAACATCGATGGACTTTAACACAAAAAAATATAAACAAAAGATTAAAATTTAATTATCGTCTTTTTAGGCACTTTTCAAGAATTTATTTGGATGTATGATTGTTTGTTTGATCTTGATGGGCTTTCTTTTTGACACTCTAAGGATAAAAAAAAAATGAAGTTTCTTTTTTTTTAAAAAAAAATTATAAGCTGGAATATTATTTTCGTAACAGAAAGAGTTAATTTTGACCCCCCTCCCAACGAAAGTTAATTGTGATTTTCTTTGTAACAGAAATAAACAATAATCGTAAATTCTTTACTGAAATTTTCATTGAAGTTTTGAAACCCAGTTATATTTATCGATATATATGGTTTTACATCCATCGATTTGCTATGTAATAGTTGATAGAATTTGTTTTTATTATAATCATTTATATAAACTCATGCTTTATGAAACGTGGTAATATATTCCACTAATTTTCACATAAATTATTTTAATAAAGGTTTCTCCAACACGCTCTGCATTGCTAATAATTCTCACAATAAAATAATGAACGTTTCAGCATTTTTGAAACTTAAACTTTTCTTTTAAAGAAAAACTATTGACAGGGGGATATTTATTGTGGTTATTATTTATTTTGATGCATTTCCATACCGCATTAGAATCTTTACGTTTGAAATGCTCGTAAAAGTAAATACATTTTTCGGACCTTATTTCTTGCTTTTTTTTTTTTTAAATATATATATAAAAGAAAAATTTCGCTGTTTAGAAGTAATAATTCTCGATTTTAACAAACTGCACAATAAGAATATCTCTCTCTGGAACGAGATAAATGATTGTTGTTTGTTAAAAACTTGTTTCACGTATGAAGTTTTTAAATCAGGCTATTTTACTGCATGTTTTTGTAGCTAAGGTTCGCTGAATTATGACCAAATAATTCTGCAGTTTTGAGAATTAAAATTTTTTTCTTCTTTAAAATCGTTTTAAAATAAACAAACAACTTGTATATTCCATATCCCTAACGCTTCTGGATTTATATTTCGCATAAGGGATATTTAATACACATAGTAAAAACACAGTCTTACACATTTCTAGAAAACACGGATCCAAAAACGAAAAGCACTCGAAGAAACATCGGTAGAATCCAGCTATATCAAAAAAAGCCGTCCCAACACAAAATCCCCTTTTCCCAAACCTCGTCTGACTTCGTATTTCTTCACAATTTTTGAAGCTTCGAAATATTTCTCCCCCTCCCAAAAAAAAGTATTCTTCCTCCCCTTGCTTCACAAGCTAAGCTGTTACGGAAACTTGGAGGCCAAACATCAAAAGATCGCCAGGGCGCATCAAAAGAGTGTCAAGAAGCTCACGAGCTTTGAAATTGAAGGGAAGTTGTACGTGATCGGCGGCTCAACAGCCGCAGCTGGGAACTCAAGAAGGTAACCATGGTTACTAGCAATGGCCATCCGCAGCCCAAATCCAGACATTTAATATTTTAAAGGACCGTTTCTCTATCATTTATTCAACTTCACGTGAAGAATTTAACGGATATTTCCCAAGTTTCACGCTAGGTTTGGAAAGAATAAACGCAAAGAAAGAGACTTCCGGTTTTGTCAGTTGAAATACTTTCCATCCATACATTTCACTTGTCCATTGTTTTGAAGAATACAAGACTTCGCATTTCTGAAGAATCTCTTCTAACATGCGAACTTCCACGTCCCATTGAGATTAAAACAAGAAACCGTATTATCGGAATTAACAGCAGATACTCTTAATGATATACATTTAGATTACCATTTCCTTCTTCAGTGATATTTTTGTGTTATATTCATAGTATTTCATAACGGCGTACAGATAAATTTAACCCATTTACCAGACATGTAAATCTGTAATTCAGAAGACTTAAAAGTGTTTCCTAGCATTCAGTTTCCTAGCAGCAATTTTCTTTAATACATTTTTCAGCACATAGGTAGCATCTCATTAGACTTATTTCAAGAGGTATCAGTCACTAGAGACCAAGCGGGGTAAGTCCTAAAACATTAGTAGTTGTACCTGGGTTCAAATTCCAGTGAACAACGTTGCTGCACGACAGTTATCGTGGTTTGCGTGGTATAGTTCGTTGCAATCTATCCGAAGATTTGTTTGTAAATGTCTAGTGTCTACGGCACTTAAAAATTAGCTAGTCGAAAGTCTCCTCGTGTGTTTGGTGGTAGGGAAGGAGGGGTAGGAGACTTGTTAACTATCTCCGGTATGTTCTCCATCATAACTGTCACGGAACTGCACAATTAGGGCAGCGGGATTGTATCTATAACCTATACGACCAAATGGCGAATTTCTCTTGTTTCAGCCACTTGTAACTATAAGCTGTACCTGTAACTAAGCAAATTATAGGATGATAACTTTTCCGAACGTGGTTTCAAAATTTATCTTGTAACGTGTCTTCATCTAGGCGGAGCAGGAAACGTATAATTGATTGATTTATTAATCAATCAAACGGGTCCAACAAAATACACATTACATGCAAGAAGTCTTGGAATTTGTACAGTGCAAAAACTGCTGCAATATATACTTTATTGTGGATTTATTATCCAATATTATAAAGTGTGCGATAATGTCACCTATGTTCCGATATCTCTTTTCTTCGATGTTAATTTATAAAAAAAAATTCTTTAATTAAAAAAATAGTTAAGAAGTGTTATTTTATAGCTAAGATCCTTCATAGCTTGCTGTCTGTGAAAAACATTGGCTTTATTAGATTATGGCGAAGCACCCTAGGACTATTTGCCTAAGAAGAGGAGTACCTTGGTGGAGGACTCTCTAATGGGAGCTGTCTCGTATCAACGTTACGCATGGGGAAAACACGAAAGTGCTCAAGCAGCTTGCGCGTTCAACCTGGAATCTGGGCCGGCTGAGCGGTGGCCGCTGGTGGCTGAACACTCGTAGTTCGCTCCGCGGTCGGAATCCCAATGAACGGCAAGCTGCATGGGCATTTTCCTCACGTGTAACGTGTTTACGAGCCAGTTTCCCTTAGAATCTCATCCACGAAGGCATCCCTCCCCTTACGCAGATAGCCCTCGTGTGCTTTGCCGTAATGAACTAAACCAAAACCAATCATAGTTATTATAGAATTCGATAAAGACTTCCTTACAAGATGCTAGAGATTATACTTTTATTCTAACACTAGCGGAAGTACCCAATGATAGTCAAGTTAGATTGAGAATAACGCATCTAACAATAGAGAAAAATCTTTAAGAAGGATTACAGTGGTAAACACTGTAATCCTTCTTAAAGAACGGTGCAAAAATTACGTTTCATACTCATACATTTTTCAGCCTGATGCGATATGGAACCCCACATAAAAATTTCCGTAGAAAAATAAACCAATTCTCATTGTATCAGACACAATGGCATGCAGCCGTTGTTGCTGATATATCACTGTTGCCACTCGGAAAAATGAGGGCGAAAATTAGCGTTTTAAGAGTTTTTAATTAATATCTCTAATTTTATTTTATTTATTTATTTATTTATTTATTTTTGGGAAAAAAGTGGACTTCGACACTTCGATTTTTTCCAGGACCCAGAAAAGAATTGAAGAAAGTTTGGTGACGATAGCTCTAGTAGTGACTGAGTTATTATCGAACAAACACACAGACTTTCTTCGTTGTATATGCAGATAGATTGTAAATATTATTACAAAACTTACATGAGCTTTAAATATCCTAAGGATATTGGTATGCTAATGATACCCAATTGTTACAAAAGGTTGAAACTTTTCGTTAAGATGTATCCTTAATCAATGGTTTTTACAAATTACTTGATAACGCTTCGATAACCCGATCAGGCGATCCAGCGGCCAAGTGGTTCGGTTGCTGAATACTGGTAGTTCCGAGCTAGGTTTGATTCCAGACGAACGGCTGTCTGCATGAGCGTTTTCACCATGCGTATCGTGTATATGATTCTTACCGGTGATGCAAATGTATACAAGCCATTTTCCCTTAAAAAGTGCTCCACGAAGGCATCCCTCCTCTTAGGCAGATAGCTGTAGTGTGTTTCGACGTAATCAAATAAACCACTTCATAATCTAATTATTCTTCCGTCTGAGAAAATCGATGGGAAATATAAAAATAATTTTTCCTAGAACTCGTACAAAATCCTTTAAGTTGATCTACAGGGATATTCAAGCTTTTTTACGCAGTAAGTTTTGAAATCTTAATACGCACTACTTCTGTTTTATCATTCATTTTGCGTGCTACATAACATACCACTCTGATAAAACTTCTATTCACTCTGAAGAAAATCGTTTTATGTGAAGTTTTGGTCAATCAGCATCTTCAGTTTGGGACTGTAAAATGATGAAAAATGTAAAGCGATGATTATTTGAACAGTACACTGCACGTGTATTATGCAAACAGGAAGAATACAAAACAAAAAGGAACGTTACAACAAACGTATCCTTTGATCAATACTTTTCAACAAGAATGATTCTTACCGTTGATGCAAATGTATCTGCAAATAGACTGAAAATGTAGATTACCATAAACAAACAAAAGGCGGGCAAGACAGGCATTATTAGTCGAATGATAAAACAGAAGGTGCATGGTTAATAAAATTAAAATGTTTCTGTTCAACACAAGACACAATATATTAAATCTATGGTTTGGCCACACACAAAAAAAAGGCAACTTATGTTACCCCTACTTCGGACAAATATCCTGACTGCGACGTCACATCCGGTTGTGATGGTGAAGGCGCCGGCAAATCTGGCCTCGCTCCCAAGAAAACCGACAGAGCCATCAGTTAACTGCCAGCAGCTAATTAACCGGCAGTGTGAAACGATTAAGCCTCGACTCCAAGTCGAGCTGGAAGGAGAGAGCTCTACAAGTTGTCACGCCGGCCTTTAACTGTGTTGTAATGCCGGAATATTAAGCACCGGGCATAAGCCTCGGCCTCGACGATAACAACTGCAGAATTATGGTACATTTACGAGCCCAGTTTCTCAGCTCTGGAGCTTTTAACTGCCTCGTAAAAATACGCCATTACAGCGCGGCCGAGCACCCCGCTTTAATGGCGGATCACGATGGGCTTGGAATACCCAGAAGAGCTAGCAGCAGTATAACTTGATGTTTATCTCGGTTTTTATAACCAACGACTTTTTCTTTTTGCGCTGTTTTATTCTGTACGTTATTATTGCGTCTTGGCAGCGTAATGGTTCACGCGTCCCTTTCAAAAGGTTTCTTTTTTCTCTCCTCTACGTTTTTTTCCGCCAGCGTAATCTTCGGCTTAGTGTCGGAGATGATAATTTCACTACGATTGTGAGTTGCCTTTAAGGCTTTTTTAACGATTGTGGTTTTCTTTCTATTTAGTCTGAACTCGTTCTACTCTTTCTAATTTTCCTTCTTTTTTATTTATTTATTTATTTTTATTTTATTTTGTTATTGGCACCCGTTGAGTGTTTTGTTCTCGCTCTGATCCCTGTATCAGTTAGAGGACAAGCGAATCCATTGACACCAATCTCGCGAGCTCAACTAGTGCGTGCAGTCAGTTCCTAAAACCGTACAAAAGGATTGGATTATAGTTTTTTACTACTCATGCACAACAGTTATCGAGTACGATTACAAATTGATACCATGCTCGATAAAAAAGGATTTAAAATAATACTTCTTAACAAGAACTTAACACATGCCTGATCGACTGTAAATATCAGCACGTTTTGAAGAACGTTCCGCTGATGACGCTATCCATTTATGTCTCTCAACACATATATAATCCGTATTGAAGGATGTTAAATCAAATGGCGAACAATGACATGCCAAGTGGAACAGAGAGCAAGAAAAACCATATTAATTAAGGCATATCCCCCACCCCATTTTTTTCAACAGAAGCGCTTTCAGTGATTCAATATTATCGCTTTCTGTAGCTGCAACGAAATGCAAGAAAAGTACCTGCAAAAAGTAAGAAAAGTGTTGTCTCCTCCCCTGTAATAAATAACAGAAAGAAAGGTTTGGTGATTCATCGCCATTTTCAGCTGCAACTAAATATGAGAGATAAATATCACATCACCGAAAGCGATTCTGCTAATGTAAAACCTACATCAATCAAAGCTGTTTTTCTTACACTCACATTTTAGGCATTTTTTTTTTAATTAATGAACTCATTTGGCGCAGTGTTTTCTAGGCAATAAAGATATGAACTTTTTTTAGTGCTCTCAATTTGTACATCATGACATTAAAACACTAAAATTATCACTATCTCAGAAACTTTACACCAGTTTACTAAGGATTATGGAGTGTCTTCTCAGGAGTAACAAGAAATCTTAATGTTCCGCTAAAAACAAAACAGTATGACTGAAAAATTATATCGAATGCATATGTGAAAAAAATTAAACACCATCTTAATTTCAGAAAACTAATGGAAACTTGTTAACACCCAAGGGTTACTTTTTACAATTACGAATGAATATTAAGAGCACGGATTTAAGAACGTAAGATATATATAACGTATTTTCAAACGACTGAATTAAGATATTCTTTTTGCTGTAAAATGATGAAAAATTATGTTTACATAGCGCATTAAATAATATCGTTTACGGAATAAAATAGTGAAAATACTTTTAACCGACTTGGAAAACGTAAAACTGTCAAAAAAGAAGGGATTAAAAAAGCAAATTAAGTTTTCTTAATGTAGCGCATTTCAATGTTATCGTCCGTTGCTTTAGAACTGATGCTTCGAGGCCTTTTCTCTCTACAATTTCCAACATATTCAGTTTCCAAAGTGAAGACAATTTAGCATCTGAACACCCGAACACAGAACGTTTATAATGAAATCTTTGATAAAGAAATCTATACTGAAACTTCTCCTGTTGATTATGTGCAACAACTGTAGAAATTGTTAAACCAACTGATGACTACCAAGAGAAGTAACATATTCAAGAGTTCAATTATCATACCAATTAAATTCATATATAGATGGAACGTACAACAGAAAAACAAATTCAACCAGTTCCTAAACGTTTATGCATTTTTGTAACATAAATAATTTGATATTTATTTCAGACATATATTGTAGACGACTATGTGCACTTCTATGTTTTTATTTTTATTGTAATGAGATCATTTTAGATTCAACCTATCTTAACAATTGCCTCAAATAAAAACATACGCTTATATAAAATATATGGCTTTAAAAAATAAAACAAACTACTCGACCATAAGGGAAAAAACAAATTTTAAAAAATGTTTTCAAAACGAACGTTGCTGCTCTCCTAATTCCTCATAAAATAATTTATGAGAAATAACTATAATATTCTGACCGAAAACCCTCCAGGTCACTTAGACTTAAACATAGATGTTGAGCTGGTTATTTATTTCATTTCAACATCAAAATCATAGTTAGGAAAATCAACTCCGCAAGAAATTACAGTACTCTGCGAAGAACATGGCGTAATCGTCTGAAATTAGCAGCAGAAACTGTCTTTTCGACATCCTTTCCAACCACCATTCTTTCTTCTCCACAGATGGAAACAACAAACGAAGGATCTACGGTAATTGCCAGGACCACAGACGCTCCTAACCTCCAATCTAACGTTGAAGGTTAATGGCAGCAGAAGCCAAGGCCAAAATGCCCACTTCCGTGTACTTTCCCCCTTACTCCACCATCCTTACAACATTTTGTAATAGATTTGAGTGGTTTGGCGAAACTCTTCATGTGGGACGACCCTTTGATTTTTGTGATGGCCTTTCTTTCTACACGTAAGAAGTCATTAGTTGTGGCAACTTTCCCCTGCACTTTTCTACCAGTTTTTCCCTACTAATATTATTTGAGATAGTGTTTCACACGCGAGGATAAGGGTTGTTATGAAGGAGATACGCATTCGGCGATGGAAGGGATGCACTGGCTATAGCGTTATGACGAAAGCTGACGGCATTTACCGATAAAAGTGAAATGGTTTAGCAACAATGTGAAATTCGTCAATAAAGCACATAAATGAGCTGAAAATGATTAAATACCACTTTAAATTTTTGTACTCCAGTTAACCTATATATAAAAAAAGTGTGAACTGCATTTAAATGACTTTACAAAAAGGCGAAAAATTTAAATTCCTAACGCTGGGGATCAATATTATCAGCATAACAAATATGAATAAACTAAAGTAATTAAAGTTCCCCTGTTCACGTTCAGTATCCAAATTCTACAGAAGCATTCTAAAATGAGTTTAGCTTTTCACATAGTACTTATTCCGCTAATTAATTTATAGTACGATATCTTAATGTAAACAACGCATTTCTATGAAATATTATTTGGTCCTTTGCTGATTCAATTGCCATCTAATCTGGTACTTACGGCACTGTAATGCTAGATATTAGTCAATCTCTTATTTCAGAATCTTTCTTGCATGTTACTAGACTTATACTGTATACTGTGTGTACGAAATACAGAGTGGGCACACAGTCTCAATACAATTACCATCAACCATAGTCTGGAAGCTATATGACCTAGAACAACGCCATTTTTTTGAAAATGTTTTACATCTTTAAAAATTTATTGTCATAGGCAATATTCCAATTCGGCCCACATACATAGTAGCATAGAAACTTCCACTGTCTCTACAGTTTTAACTGCCTGTTTTCGAAGTACAGGAAGATCTGTAACAGGGATCTGATGTCCACAATTAATCCTGAATCAACTTCCTTAGAAGCTGGATTATGGCATGGCGGGCCAGGTTCCACACTTGCTTGAAGTCTCTGCCTTGGATTACAGATTGCACTGTATCTTCTTTACAGAATAATATTAACATGCTTTGTACACCTGAAGAATGTACATAATTCTGACGCTACACTGCTATTAAATACATATAACATAATATCGAAATATAATCCCTTGATGGCCAAGTTTTGCCCATACCACGGCCAGTTTGACTGTGTATCGGCGGCGAGAGCTATATAATGCTTTTTACACATATAAATAAGAAAAAAATCTGGAATAATACAGATGAATTATTATGGCCGGAAGCAATTTCATTTCAAATTATCTTGTAAACATCCTAATAGATAGAGAGCGATACTGGAAAAATAATTCGGCTGTTTTGAATACAATTTTCAGCAAAATACTTTATGTCGTTAAATTTTTTCAGGCTTAAAATTGAATATAACTCAAACCTGTAGGCCTCATACAAAGCAACAGGTTCATCCAAATGAACTTAAAAGAAAACGCAATCAGAAATCTGCACATGCGCTGTATGTCTGTACACCGTGTATCTTCGCATCGAGGATACCAGAAAAAGTATGAAAATGTATACACTTCGAGAAACCTATAAATAACAATGCCATACGCCACGAGCCGGCAAAAAGAAAGAGCTCAGCACTGTATACAATCCATGTGTTTCCAGATGACTGCCTTTGCTGTAACCAGTTTACCATCTATAACTGTACTCTGACACTTATTCAGTGATGTGGCCACGCTGCGTTTCGTCAAGTTTACGTTTGGCAGTTGGATAGCTTATTTTCAGTGATATATCGTTACCACTTTGGTATATAAGTTATACGTAAAATATTATTAAGCAAATCGACTTAAACCAGAGGTGTTAAACGCTTCCTGACCTACAGCAACTTTTCTTTTCTATTACTTCTAATCGATTTAGAGCACGCCGCATGTGAGGACAAGCCTCACATTTTTAACATCGATTATTTTCATCAGTATCGCTTTCGTTCCACCAGAAAAATTACTTTTCCTAAAATCACAATCATTCGATAGCCCATGATCGATCGAATGGTCAAATACAGATGAACAATCATTCGAATGGTCAAATACAGATGAAAATAATGGAAAAAATTGTTTGTAGAATAAAGATAACAGTGGTAAAGTACATAATAAAAAAGATGTTAATCTACTGCATTTCAAATCCAGTGCTCGCTTTTTTCAAAAGCTGGTGTGAGTTGAATAGGAATCAGACATTCGGAACAAGAGACGCTTCAGCTACTCACGCTTCGAAGAAGATGTATAGGACAAAAGGGCACTCATCCATAAAAGATCATGTTAAAAAAAAGAATACAAGACAAATGATTCGAATCAAAAACTGCAATTTACAAATGTGTTTGTAGTATTAACCTTAATTAATTTAGTGCTTGTTTTTAAAAACTTTACATAATGCCTTCAAAAATTTATTAAATGAAATATTTTCCCGCTAAAAACAATTATATGCTTTTGATGTATTTTATGTGGGTCCAACAATTGTGACACATTGCCGATCAGAACAATTGCTAAGAATAAAAATCGCATATTTGAACACGTTAAAAGTGCTATGATACTGAAATCAGCAGACCTGATGCCTCTCCAACAGCAACACACAGAGGAGGAGGAGCATAAGCCAGTTCCATACAAAGTTAATGACAGTAGCCTTTCTCCAGGTTTGAAGAAAGCCTCATTTGTTTTGAAAAACCAGGACGCAAATTCTGAGAGGTTTGCTAAAGTAAAGCCCGTTGTGTCCGTGCTATCGCCTTATCTGTGACGAAAATAAAAAGAAGGCCTGTTCAGACAAGTTTACACATATGTTTTCTGAAGAAAGACTTCAGAAATCGATGTTGTTGCTCATCTAACACGCCCACTCCTTCCACCTCTTACACCACCTCCTTATCACAAATGTTCCCTTTGTAGATGAGAGAGTCAGTCGATGTCAGTCGCAGACCTGCCCTCACTCATGTAAATGTATGCTAGCCTGATGCTCATCCGTCGACACATGACTCAAAGACGACAATCCAAGGTAAAATAATTCTTCATTTATTTATAATTTTTTATTTATAATGTATTGTATTTAAAATTATTTGTTTTAGTAGTAAAATTATTTGTTTAATTTATTTAGTTAATTTAATTTTTTATCTGATAGTACACTCTTAAAAAAAACACGACGCACCGAGAAGATATAAAGCAAACTGGACACAAATTGATATGCATACAGGTTTCAACGGAAAATGCAAAATTTTACATTTTGGCTGCCAATGAATGAACGCTTGTCGCCACAGCGCATATAATCTGCGCAACTGGCAGGATATTTAAGAGGAGAAATTACGATTCCAGGTCATTAAACACACGGTTTTGCATGTACCGATCACGAAAAAGCGGACTCTTTTGCAAAGCACCTAAGCGAGCAGTTCACTCCGAATGTAATTCCGAATAATAGTGGCTCTGATATTGACAACTTTGTTCAAGAATGGCTTGAGATTAGCACACCGAACAACACGATTAGGCTCACTACTCCGTTAGAAATAAAAGATATCGTCAAGCACACCAACTCAAAAAAGGCGCCTGGAAGTGATAAAATTACGAACAGAATGATGAAGAACCTGCCTCACAGTTTAATTATCAAGCTGACTAGCATCTACAATGCTTGTTTGACGCATTAATATTTTCCAACCCCGTGGAAGCATGCAAGCATTTTTTTGATACAAAAACCAGGCAAGCCTCCCGATGAGCCGGCCAGTTACAGACCAATTAGCCTCCTGTCGACACTGGGAAAGATTCTTCAAAAAATCATTTACAATAGAATTAAACCTTTCCTCGATATTCTGGCGGATGAACAATATGGCTTTCGAAGAGGACTATCCACTTCTCATCAGTTAGTCAGAATCACTGAATATATTGGAGCGGCTTTACATAACAAGAATAGTGCAGCTATCCTCATGCTAGACGTGGCAAAAGCATTTGACCGCGTCTGGCATAGAGGACTTATTTTTAAGCTCATCAATTTGAATTTTCCACGGGAAATTATTCTCATCCTCAGCTCATTTTTGAACTCCCGAACTTTTTCAGTGCGGCAAGGAGATTCCAGTTCAAACCCACATCAAATTTACGCTGGTGTCCCACAAGGAAGTATCCTTGGACCAATATTTTATATTTTGTACGTAAATGACTTCCCAAAATTTAGTCAAGACCCTAATATTATGTTAGCATGCTACGCGGATGACACCGCCATCATCGCGAAGTCCAGACGACCAAACCACGCCTTGGAAAAGATTCAGCAGATTATTCCTAATATTGAAGCATGGTGTCAACGATGGAAAATTCAGATCAACCCGGAATAGTCAAAGTTTTAGTTATCAGAAAATTCAAGACCACAGACCCCCCTCACCTGTAATGTTACGCTCTTCGGGAAAACAGTCCTTACTGTAAGTACGGCAAAATACCTAAGAGTCATTTTAAATCGATCGTTTACCTGGCATACACATATAAACAGTGTGTGTGGAAAAGCGTACGGCATTGTGAAAAAGCTTTACCCACTACTTTCTAAGAACTCTGGATTAAACCTTGCACGCAAAAGAAGGCTTTACACTGCAATTATCAGGCCTGTTATCACATATGCCTCCCCGGCCTGGGCAAGTGCTAAGGCAAGTGAAATTCACCGGCTCCAAGTTCTGCAAAATAAGATCCTGAGAACCATCACTAACGCCCCATACTATATTAGAAATCACGGAGGAAAGGAAGGAGGGGCCAATTGACACTAGAAGTGAAGCACTGCTTTGAAGCTTGGGTCACCAGATGGTGTGTTCTTTATTTACATTCAGAAGCTCGCTTGACAGGATTCTGATAGTTTTTCCATACAAATCGAAAAAGGGACACTTTCGCATGAAAGAAACATTCATAGCGTGATGGATAATAGCAATTTGTATAGTTTAGTGACATTTCCGCAAAAATCACATCTTGGTTATTTTTCGATAACTAACAACAGCGATTTTGATTATGAATTTGTTTTATAAAATTCTAAGCTGTTGAACTACAAAAATATAGATTTTAAGAAAAATGTTATGCTTAAAGAATGAAAAATACCTTACGGTACATTTAAAATTGTATACGTCTTTCGATACCCTTGATAGAGTATTCGCGACTTTTATTTTATTTTCCAAACGCCAAAATGTTTTAAATAAAACAAATTTTTTTCGCATCCATATACACTCAAGAGCCAAAACATTATGACCAGCCCGACATTTTGCGATGAACGCGCCTGGATGACGTGGAAGGCACGTGATCATGTGGAAGTGGTATTTAACTGTTGCTGGAGAGTCTGAAGAATCATTCTTTCACTTACTTCTGTGTGTGATGGGAAAGGCTGCGGATCTAAGCGACTTTGATAGAGGGCAGATTGTAATGGCTCGAAGGCTCGGAACAAGTATTTCCGAAACTGCACGACTCGTGGGTTGTTCGCGATATACAGTTGTTAGTACGTATGAAAAGTAGATGAATGACGGTGAAACCAGCAGTTGACAACATGGTGTTGGACGTCCACACGCTATCAAAGAAAAAGGTCGTCGGAGACTGTCTCGCATGGTGAAACAAAACCGGAGCCAGACAGTGGCTCAGCTGACAGCCGAATACAATGCAGGGCCAAGTAGAAAAGTATCGGAGCACACTGTTCAGCGGACACTGTTGGATATGGGGCTACGCAGCAAACGTCCCACTCGTGGGCCTTTGCTGACCAAACGTCATCGCCAACTGCGCCTGTGCTGGGCCCGGCAACATCGCGACTGGTCCATGGATCAGTGGGAGAGAGTTGCCTGGTCAGATGAATCACGGTTTGTCATTCATCACGCCGATGGCCGTGTCAGGATACGCCGTTTTCCAGGCGAACAGTTGCTCCCTCAATGCACAGTAGGTCATACACAGGCCGGTGGTGGTGGTATTATGCTCTGGGGGACGTTCTCTTGGGCGTCTCTGGGACCCATGGTTGTGGTAGAGCAGACCATGAATGCTACAGGGTATCTGAATATCATTGCGGACCAGTTGCACCCTTACATGGCCTCTGTTTTTCCAGCTGGAAATGGAATGTTCCAACTGGACAACGCCCCGTGTCACAAGGCTACAGTTGTGTTGGAGTGGTTCCAGGAACATGATGCTGATTTCCAGTTACCGCCTAACTCATCGGATCTCAATCCGATAGAACACATTTGGGATGTCATGGGACGGCAGCTCAGAGGTCAAAGACCACCAATTCGCAATATCTCGGATTTGCGTGACCGTTGCTATAACATCTGGTACAATCTGTCTCCGGCCATCTATCAAGGACTTGTGGCATCCATGCCAAGGCGGGTTGAAGCTGTGTTGCGCGCCAAAAATGACCCAACTCGTTATTGACAGGTGGTCATAATGTTTTGGCTCTTGAGTGTATTATTGTTGCATATTATTGCAAAAACCATGTATCTGCCTTTGACAAAATACATAAATATTCATTAAATTATTTATAAATGTATTTGAAATGAAGAATTTATTCACTTATAAACAACTGTGAAAGTACTGTGAAGAAATCTAATTATTAAATGTATCTAATTTATAATAATTATAAATGTTATCTAACTATATAATAACCTTAATATTGAATTGTAAACATAAATTGAAATCCTGTTGACAAATACGTTATAAAACTATTTAAGCAAGAATTGTTCATATTGGAAAGCAATCTGTTAAAAGGTATTGTAAAGCAAATGCTATGAGATGCGCACTTAAGAACGTAATAAAGAGTTTTGGATTATGTATTGTTGAAATGAAGGGTAAAAAAAAATCTGATAAGTATAATTAAAAGAATTATTCCCCTTACATTTTATAATAACTCAGTTACAAGTTTTAAATAATACTTAAAAAAAAAAAAAAAAAAAAAAAAAAAAAATATTATTTTATTCCCTTTCAGAAATGTTCAGAGAAAGTCAAGTACTATTTAAAGTATTTCGCTAATTCCTAATAATTCTCTAATTTAAAGTGAACCGAATAGAGCATTAATTATAAATTGACTTACATTTTTAGATTTAAAAGATGCCTCAGAAGCCAAAAATTCATGTCATATTTAAGAAAGTATTTTAAGAAGAAGCTCTATAAATAGAAAGGAAATAATGCATAATTTTAATATTAATAATACAATAAACTTTGATCTTAATTTTTGTACCTTAACCGAATAAAATCGAATTACCTTAATTTTTTTTCCTAATGTAATTAACGAAAACTTGTGAAAATATTTCATTCAAATTAAACCATTCTGAGAAAACTGTCCTGTGAAAAGTATAGCATTTAATTCCGTTCAGAATGAAATGTTGTTTAAAAATATGTTGTTTTCACATACTTAGGACTCTGAAGTGTTGTAGAAAAAGAAAATATATACATTTATATGTATATTTACGACGTAATTACAAAATATTTACATCCGAACGCGTCAAATCCCATTGAACTCAATGGTAAATGACCCAATGTTTTGGTCACCACGTAGGGATCGCCGGTGCTTCAGAGCAGGGTACGGGAGAAACTTGTTTAGGGCGACTCCATCTTACTTCCTACCTCCATGTTAGAAATGAAGATTTACATCGCGACCTTCATATTGATTATATCAAGGACTACTTATCCAAGATAAATGGAAACTTTTTCAGGAAAGCAAAGACCAACAGTACAGCTAACTTTGAGTGCATTCTGAGCTATCAAATCATCCCGGACGATTTGCTCATCCAACCTTATGCTGCACACTCAATTAGGCAAGCCGATAATTAAGTGTTACTCGTCAGTGTGCATCTTTCCACATCATCTTTTCTGACAAGGATTTCAATCTAGATTTCGACCCATCACAGTGAAGTGCCAGCAGGCTACGAGCATCTTACAGACTTTGGAGTAATTACTTTGGACTTGTTCTTGGTTGGACCAGTGTTGCAAATAGCTCGCGTCAGCTCCTGAGCCCAGGCGAAAATTGCGCCGTAACCCCCTTTTCTCCCTGTTATTTCTCCCCTCAGAGGAAACTCAATCAGGTACTTTCTAATACCAGGCTTCGCATGGAACTCCTTGCATGACTGGGAAGTATTGCTCCGGCAATAGAAAACCAGTACAATACAGTATATCGCAGTATCCAGGTCATAAATTCTTCACGAACTCCATTCCGTGTACTCTGGTAGACAGTAACTATGCCTCGCATACAGGTGCGCAGATGTCAGAATTTGAGAGAGGTCGTGTAGTTGGGCTCAAAGAAGCCGGTTGGTCTTATCAGCGAATAGCTCGATCGACATTCTGACAGCAGGAGCGATGCCACTACTAGACGATGTTGGCAGGAATGGGTGAAATAGGGCCGCGCACAGCGTCAAGAAGGAAGCAGTAGGCCTAGAGAAACGGCAGAACGTGAAAACCGAGCAATCGTCAAAACGGCACTCACAGTATCAGATGCGTCATTATCATCGATTGTACGTGCAACTAGTGATTCAGTGACCGGAAGGACAATTCATAGACGGCTCACAGAAAGGGGCTGAAGTCAAGGCGCCCCTTGCGCCGACTACTATTGACCTCTGCACAACGTCAAGCCCGTTTGCAGTGGTGTGGGGCTCATTCGTACTGGAATGTCACTGACTGGAGTAGAATAGTGTTCAGTGACGAGTTTCGCTTTGAAATGAGCCCCGATGACCAGCGAAGACGAGTCCGGAGAAGGCCCGGACAGCGGTGTGATACCAATCTGACTGTCTTCCGGCAGACAGGCCAACAACCAGGAGTGATGGTCTGGGGTGCCATTTCATTTCATAGTAGGACCCCTTTGGTTGTCATCCGTCACAACCTTACAACACAGCAGTACGTCGACGAAGTTCTACAGCCCGTTGTGTTGCCCTTCATGTCACGCTACCCTGGGCTTACATTTTAGCAAGATAATGCCCGCCCCCACACTACACATGTTTCTACTGCTTGCCTTAGTGCTTGCCGAACATTACCTTAGCCAGCAAGGTCGCCGGATCTCTCTCCTATTGAGCACGTTTGGAGCATTATGGGCAGGGCTATCCAACTAGCTCGGGATGTTGACGATCTAACGCGCGAGTTGGACAGAATTTGACACGATATCCCTCAGGAGGACATTCGCAACCTCTATCAATCGATGCCAAGCCGAATAACTACTTGCATAATGGCCAGAGGTGGACAAACGCGTTACTTACTTTTTCACTAAGCTCTATCACTTAAATCATCAAATTTTTCTCAAACTGAATCATTTGTTTTTCTGTACATGTAGAGATATCGTTAAGAGATATGCTGGATAGTATTTCTGGTGATAACTCTAAAAATTTTACGAACAAATTCATGGTACGAAAGGTGTGACAAATAACGTGTGCACAATTAGCGAGTTTCCTTTCCTCATGCGAAAACCCCCAGTTCCTCCAGCTAGCTCTAGGAGCAACTAATCGAAGGATATTAGAGAAATTCCCCCTGCGGTATATCCGTTTCTCGTTTTTCAAGAAAAGAAAAATGGCGCTTTTGTCTAAAAAATGCCATTTCAATAAGAGTGACGGAAACCTTTGTCTTTCCCTTCTGTAAAAATACTGCTGCAAAGTTGTTTTTGTACACTAATTCAAACCTTGCTATAACCTAGAATTCACTTGTTAAGTTTAAACATTGAATCTCAAGAGTTCCGCGACGTTACAACGGTCATTCGGAACGTAACTCTTTCGTAAGGTGGGAAGCGTCTGTACGTCTGTATATCCATTATAAGTTGCAATTCGAAAATTCATCAAATCATCTTTTCTTCTGTAATAAATCGCCAAACTGAGCCAAGGTGGTTGCGCTAATACGTACATAACGAAAACGCGAGTGGGTTAATTAATTGACTATGGCGCACTACACCTCGGCTATTTGTCTCAGGTGAGATATCTTCAAGAAGACTTTTACAGAAAGAATCTGCTGCTACTCAAGCTATACGAGGGAAAAAGTAAGGAAGCTTCACGCAGTCAGTATGTTCGCCAGAATCTGGGACGAAATGCCAACATTCAGAAATCTCATTCATTGAGAACTCATTCATTTTATATTCTTTATGAAATTCAGAATTTCAAAACGAGCAATAAAATTGAATAAATATCTCTATAAATCGCTTTATAGTGAATACATAAAAGCGGTACTAGTGCTAATACACTAAAACATAACTAGAGCTATAAAAGCAGCGTAACATATTCTATAAATCAAAGCTAGTTATTACTAATCTCTATACCTGGGAACACAGCCACAAGAACAACTTCATAAATGTTTACGGGTGCGCTTAGAGAGCGCTTATCCTTGGCCAAAGAACTGGTGAATATATGACTATGTCCAGCTCTGGCCAAGTTTTTATTTTGAATTCGTCCGAAAAAGGAATCTGACGATCTTGTGCACTGTTCCTCTATTGCAAACCCTCGAAGGGACTTTCAGCTCAATAGATTTTAAGTGCCATTAAGCTGAGAAACTCTGCATTTATAAACATCCATGCCTTCTTCATGATTCGAATCTATTGCTGCCGAAACAGTAATATATGAGGATTGAGTAAGTATAACTAATTTAATGGAAGAATGCATAGCTATGAAATTACGCCGGATAAAAGTTTTTTCAAAGCGGCATGTGTAACGTTTTTATAAATGTGCAAATACAGTACATTTTTGAACTGATTATACGTATGTTTAAATTGTATCAAAATAAGGTACCGGTGTGTAATTTACAGTAAAAACAACGTCAGATATACTTGCTCACTTACGAAACAGACTGAAAGAAACAGTGTCTATGGAGTAAGGTGGAAAAAAATCAATTACCCAAGTAGTTTGCAAGCGTTTAAAGCCGAAGAGAAGCAGATGGGTGTTAGAATGGAAAAAAATTTCGATTTTATTTCTTGTCGCCAAATTGGGCGATAATTTTAAAACTCTGCGATCCATGAAATGATTCTCTGCAACAACACTAATGATCAGCTCCCTCGGCGAATCACTGACTGGACGGACTCCCTCCCACCTTTCTTTCTGTCACCCCCTCGCTATTTTTTTCCCTTATCCCACCCTTTCCTATTCCAATCGATAACTATTCTTTTCTTCATTTTTTGGGCGTATCCGAGGACAAGGCATCTTCTAAAAAGAGTCCTTTTCTCGCCGACACTCTATAATTTTGAAGCTCGGTTCTAATGGGTGTATGTCTGTTCTCCTCTAACTACTGTGCACAGTAGACCGGGAAATGATTTTCTTCCCAACTTCTTTTTATTCTTTTTCTTTTCTTCCCTCCAGAGATTTAGGTTATAGCGCTCCTTTCGAAATATGTGCCATTTTCGGGAATGAAAAATTAAAGGGAATAAAAACACGTGCTAAAAAATAAAATTACCATGGCGTGTGGTCATTCGCGGTAGCATAACAAAGGGACGTGTGTGAAGAAAAGTGATTGTTTACTATAAAAAATTACATTAATCGGCAGGGGAAAAGTCTAGACATTAACTCATCCTCTGGTGATTGTTACGAAGAACTGTGGGAAAAGATAAGTGTTGTGGAACACTTTAATAATAATGATAAAGAACTCCTGGAGCGTTAAAAGTGGCATGGGGTTTTTAAAATAACTATGTGAATGTTGTTCTGCGGTTAGGAAGGAAGAAAACAGTTTTAGAAGTACATTTTATTGGTGAACGTAAGCTAAAAGCAGCCATTATTCCAGATGACATATTTAGGATTATCTGTGAATGATGATTATCTCCGTATTAGCAACGATTAAGAGACAAAATGAATACTAATGACTGGATTTCCCAAACCTTATGTAACTTTAATGGCAAATGAAAGTTTAAAAAATAGAAAAGATATGAAATAAACGCTTCATTTTCATTTCTCCACTTCCATGCACAAACCTTTCAGTATTCAAATCATACTTCTAGAAGCCTTCAAGCCCATATCCGTTTTTCAATACATCAATAAAATTTTATGAATAAACACATAAACACTTCTGAATTTTGGAAGCAGAAGAAAGGTGATACGCACATTTCTTAAAATTAATGCATTGTTTTTATTACAATCATAGTCATCGTACACCAAAATATCGGCACAGTGGTAGAGAATTAAACATCCATCATATGCTTCCTTTAAATCACAAGTTACAACATAAGTTAACCCCCCCCGAAAAAAAGAGAGAATTAAATAAGAGTTATATGAAGCAATCAGACAAGTGGTTCAACTTTACTTTTTTATTAAAATGGATTTAAATGCCCATCAGAAAGTGCTAAGCAGTAAACTTTCAGTACTCTAAGTAGCTAATCTTAAATTTATAAATTTTGCCCACAGATGACGTACTACGTTTGGCCAGAAAATACGTCCCCCTTTCATCACAAATAAGTAAAATTCAGGCAAGACTATCCATTAGTAAAAAATACCTAATTATAAATAAAATACTTCATTTAAATTCACTGTTAGTGTAAGACGATGCTTTTGACTTTTGATGTTAGTATAATAGTTAGGAAAACGGCTATAATCTGTTACTTTAAAACCAGCACTTCAAGGTCATAGTGACCCTCCCTTCATTTACGCTTGTATAAGATATTACCATCCTCGCACAAAGGGAAATAGGTGATTTCAGCGAATTAGAGTACTCGGAAGTTTTGCCAAAGCAGACGTTTCCATGGTTATGAGGCATGGTTCGGGGAAAAGAATTGGCCTTGAAAAACCTACTCTAAAGTAACAGACTACAATGACGAACAACAGTTACGATGGCTGGAAGCTAAACGGCCATGCAGTTTTACAGCAAACGACACTTTCCATGTAATTTAAAGCAAAGTTATACTCAAATGGCAATAAACTAAAGCGAGAAAGACTTCTTCAAATTCTAGCGACACCGAAAGAGGTGACACTAAAAGACATGTGAAACTAAAAGACACGAAACTTGTCCTGTTTCTTAATGTGAAACTTATTAAGAAACAGGACAAGTTTCGCGTTCTGAAATAATTTTGACCTATTGTAAAAAATTATGGTCATATAATCAATCAATCAATAAAAAAATCAATAAATATGTTTCCCCCCAATTATCTTTTTTACAAATATTCCTTTCTCCAAATTGCTCGCAATGTATTTCTACCATTTATGGTTGAAATCTTCAATAAAGTCTGTTAGTGATTCACAGAAAAAATTTGCTTTTCAATGATGCTAACAACAAAACTTGAGATGATCATCAATTAAAAAAAAAATTCTTCCATTTAATGTCTTTATGCGCATACACGCAGAGCAGCAAATACGTTACATTGCATATGACTCTTTTCAAGGTGATGGAAGCAACATTTTTATATTCACAATTGTAATCTGTAGATTATGAAAGACAATAAAGTCGTCTGAAGAACATAAACTGCTCGAATGGCTATATTACATTTGCAATACAAACCACATGAATCTGTTACGGATAAAATATTGCCATGGTCGTTCATTTAACAGATCATTAGGGTAAGGTTTCGAAAAATCGTACCCCTAAAAAAATGGGTATAAATCGTAGGTCTATTGAAAAAAAAAATAAAACTTATGTGTAGTAATAATATCTTGTGTTGTTATTCCCGATACTTATTACAATAATATTACATACTATTTGCTCTCTTGGATCAAATTTATAAACACGACTTAGAAAGCCAGTACCCTAAGTGCTATAGCTTAAGTCGTTTAAAATTGGACAATTATAATAAAATTTCCTTTTCTCAATTAATTTATTTATACAATTATTTAGAACAGTGATCACTAAGATATTTTTGCATTTCCGTGTCAACTTCAGTACATAAGTCGTGCATCTATCCTTTGCATTTTAGGCACAGAATCATATTCTCTTTGCGATCGCCCTCATAAATATTATAGGGAGATGAACGCGATGTTAAACAATATGGTTGACTAGGGGTAACTTGTTTTGCCGGAAAAGGCGCAGTTGAAGTGATATTACGCCTAATGATTAAAAATAAGACTTAAATGGTAATACGACTTACGCAACTTTACCCTACATCTGATGATGTCACTAAAGCAATAATTCCTATTTAGTGTCGTTGTAAATATCAATATCATAGCAAGCTATTAATCGGAACAAAAATTAAATTCCTAGGCCTAACAAATTCGTTAGAATTTTACACGCAATTATGTTAGAATTGGCTGAAACTGTAAACTTGCCAGAAAGTGAAATTAATGATGTTCATTTGCCACAGTTTAGAATAGACACTCTAATAATACTAATGAAAGTTTGCCAAACTAACATTCAAATATTACATTTGGAAAGACAAGTAATAATATTTTGTCAAAACTTACTAAATCTTGACTTACATAAAAATTTACAAATACCCATATTTAGTGATGCAGTATTACTATTTGACACATACTATATACTTTCCCCAAGGGATCCTCGAGATTTAAAAAAAAAAAGTGTGAATTAGCTAGACCCCCTTTTCTGTCCGATCCATCGTTCACAGTAAAATTAGAAAATTCCACACAAATAGCAAAGAGAATTTTGATATGATTATGGAACCTAATAAGTGATGAATATTAACTAATGCTACGTCAATACCAGTCAACAAACTTAGAAAGGGATGTAGGGAATATGGTCCATGACACTTCCCTCTTTCAGTACTTCCTAACAAATCGAATACGATGTAAAACGTAACCCTTATTTTTTTCACGTAGCCCTTATTGCCATCTACATACATTTCGTCTATTGTTTCAGTTATTCTTTGTCCACCAAAGGGCGAAAAAGACATGGTAGTTCAACTCGGTTGTTCAGGCTGGCTATATGAGGTTCTATTATTCCCTCATGTCTGGCAAATAGCCCTGATATGCTTTGCTTTAATAAACCTAATCTAATAATTCTCCTTTACGATTATTTATTAAGGTATTTATTTCTTAACAAAGGGAACATCATATGTTGAGGATAACGAAAACCAACCACACCAGATGCGCGCATCTCCCTTTGTCTTGTAATAATATGTTAAGGCCACGAATAAAAGTAAAATCTGGAGAGAGTGGAGAAGTAAACCGAAAGCGAAAATGCATATAATGCACACTCTGCTGGAGCAAATAAAAAGTGCATAACAAAACAGTACACCCCACTTCTCCAAGCGAAAAAGTCCATAAAAAATGGCAAACCCCTAAGGTGCAACCCGCGGGCAGATTATTCAGGAGAGGAAGCAGGTCGGCGATTACCCGACTTAAAGGCGTCGACAATAACAAGGGTAATGAATTTTTATTGCACGGGATAAGAAGCCAAGTGTGGTAGTAGTCGATTTGTTTTACACAATTTCCCCGAACCAGCAGCAGCCAATTATAGAAAAACATGAAACGGCAGGTGATCCCTTCAACGCGTAGCAGGGGAGATCCCCGCCTAATTCGAAAATGCAACAGCTCATTCTGAGGCGCTGTGAGGGTATGTACATACGTTTATTCATATCAGGGAATAATACGTTAAAAAAAAGGTGGACGAGAATTGACCACGAAGTTATCCTCCACCTTTGATTCTGTCACTGCTCTCCAGTACCTGGATATTAAATATTTTAGTTTCTTAAATATTTAAAGCGATTATTGATTGGTATTTCAGTTTAGCACTTTGTATTTTTGTTCTCACTTTATAAAATTTACAAGATTTATACATTTTTCTTAATTTCTAGAGAAGAAATTATTCACGTTTTCATAAACCTTTATTTAGTTTATTTCTTCCACCTTCTTAAGATGCCTTCGTGATGTAGTGGTCAGCACGCTCGGTCGAGAGGTCGTGGTTCGATTCCCGGCGAGGTCATAGTTGATTTTTCACGTCTCCTGCTTCGAAATAACCTAATGTCTCCACAAGTTAATTTATAAGTTTCACTGCGAGTGGAATTTGTCAGCGACTTTTTAGAAAATGCAATGTAGGGAAGTGACTTTTACGGAATTCGATTTAGATATTTTTTAATATTTATTCGATTTTTTGCACATATCTTTGTTTAACGAACAAACCAAGCATATTAGAATTTTAATATTATTAGAAATCGAGTAGACTGGAAAAAAATCTTTTCAATGAAACTTGTAAATTAATTTATGAATTTTCGGCGAATATTTGAAAATTAGATTTTTTTAGTCAATTTGATGTTTATGAATATAAAGATTCAACATTTAAAAATGTATCGGACACAAAGTTTTGATTTTTTTTCCAATGGCAAATTGTGAACGGTTACAGTTTTGTAACAAAGCCCATTAATCTAAATTAAGGCCAGATGTGGTGGTCTCTTTATTATAGAGGCACCTAATAGGTGGGCCACCATCGCCTCCTATGAAGGGACGGACAGTTACAACTATGCCTTCTCCGGGATTCGAACCCAGGCCCTTCGGTATCGCAGTCAGGATCCCCTATCCACTGTACCGTCTGGGCAGCACATAAAGTTTTGACAGTTTCATATGTTATAAAACAAATTTTTCGCGCTCTCGTAAAATAAGAATGATAAAAAAATGTTAACTAAGCAATTTTCCAACTTTTTTTAAAGCAATATGTTAGAGTTTGAAGCAGAAGAGAAAACAAAAAGGTTTCTCCTGAAAAAATCGTGAATAATAAAAGCATAGGTTACGCAGAATATATTAATAAAAAAGGTTACAGCTTATACATTTAAAAACCGTAAAATATCTGTCCATTTGTCACCTTGAAATACCCACTTTCATTATTGGATAACGTTTGATGAATTTGTTTCAAAATTTAAAAAAAAAAAAAAAAAAAAAAAACCGTTTCCTGATAATAAGAGAGCTAGCTAATCGTTTAATAAAAAATTGCGCTGATTCTCAGAGAAATTTCCTAGCACAAATGACCAATTCTTTAGTTACAAACAGCTTTTGTTTTATTTAAGTCATGCAATGAAAATGCCTATACACTGAAGAGCCAAAACATTTATGACTACCTACTATTATTATATGAATAAGAAATTGAATCGTGATTCATCCGACCAGGCAACTGTCTTTCACTTATAACTCAATAACGCGTTGAGCGACCTTTGGCCAGCAAAACAGCTGCAACTCTCCTTGGCATGGATGCCACAAGTTTTTGGTAGACGACTGGAGACCGGTTGTACCAAATAACTAAGGAGTGCTCACGCAAAGTCGAGATATTCCAACATGGTGTTTGAACTCTGAGCTCCCGCTTCAGGACATCCCAAGTGTTCTTTATCGGGTTAAGATCTAGCGACTTAGGTGGCCAAGACATTGATTGAAATTCATCCTTATGCTCTTCGAACAACTCCAACACAATTCGAGCCTTGTGGCATGGTGCGTTGTCTTGCTGGAAGATTCCATTTAAGTTGGGAAGACAGACGCCATGTACGCAACAAGGGTGCAACTGATGCGCAATTTTGTTCAGATAGTGTGCAGCTTTCATGGTCTGTTTTATCACAACTAAGGGTCTCGGAGTCGCCTATGAGAACGTTCCGAAAGCATAATATCGCCAACACCAGCCTGTGTATGACCTCCTGGGAGGTCAACTGTGCAACTGTGCGTCTGGAAGACGGCGTACCCTGACACGACCATCGATACGATGAATAAGAAATTGAATCGTGATTCATCCGACCAGGCAACTGTCTTTCACTTATCCATAGTCCAATCTCGATGTTCTCGAGCCCACTGTCAGCGTAGATGATAATGATGCTTGATCAACAGAGTCACACAAGGGGGATGTCTGCTGCGCAGTCCCATATCCAACAGTGTCCGCTGAACTGTGAATTCCGAAACACTTGCACTTGGACCTGCACTGTATTGGACTGTCAGTTGAGTCACTGTGTAACGCCGATTTTGCTGTACCAAGCGACATCCCCTTTTCTTTGATGACGCGACGCGTAGACGTCCAACACTTTGGCATCTACTGCTGGTTTCACTGTCATTTATCCACTTTGCATAAATATTAACAATGGCAGGTCGTGGAAAAACTACTAGTCATGCAAGTTCGAAGATCTCGTTCCGAACCTTCGCGACGTTACAATCCGCTCTCTATCTAATTCGCTTAGTTCAGCAGCTTTTCCCATCACTCACAAAAGTAACTGCAAAAATCAAAAATGATTCCTTACCTTCTCCAAGAGCAGTTTAATACCATTCCCACTTAATTACGTGCCCACTATGTCATCTAGACGAGCTCCTTGAAAAATGTGGGGATAGTCATAATGTTTTGATTCGTTAATGTATATGATATAAGAATGACAGTGACAGGCTATTTTTATTTCCAGAAGTTTCATTATATTATTGTCAATCCGAATGAAAACGAGAAAAACCCAATTTTGAATTCACAAAGACTTTAATATTAGAAAGTAAAAAGTACAAATAACAGAATAATTTCAATTCAATGTCAGCAAGCATGCCAGTCATTCTAAAGTTATCGCTGTGTACAGTATTGCGACATAAAATCAGATGTTCAGGTTTTATTAGAAATAATATGTATTTTAATTTTCACACTTAATTTAATTTTCCTGAGAAAGGGCATATAAATTTCCGATATACAGTAAGGCCATGAAAACAAATTTTTTTAGTCCCTTCAGCTAATTAAAAGTACAACTAGCTGAGTTAATACATTCGATAAATTTACAAATATTACATTTTCAAGAAATATTTTTATAAAAGAAATACTTGACTTCTAAAATTCAGATTTCATTTCTAACATAACAAAAAGTACTAGAGCTAGAAAAAGTTATTTCCAATTCCTATCGTATATTTGAGCCAACAGAAAGCAAACAGAATATTTTCAGCGTATTTTGAAGGTTTTTGTGTGCATTCAGGAGGAATAAAAATTTATGAAACGGGGAAAAATAAATAAATAAAAAGTTATAAAGTTTCAAATTTATTGACTGTACTGGATTTCAAACAGGTTCGTAATGCCAACGGATACACATCAGTAATATATTCCAAGTTTTTGACTTCAGTTTCAGCTTTTGCTATGCTTTGAGAGTTCGAATAAGGATATACACAAAGCTGAAATTTGAATTTATTTTAGTCAACCAAAGTAAAAAAGCATCTACTCTGATTTACATATATATGATAAACACATACGTTAGTTTCCTGCCTTATAAAAGTTATAACAGTCCACTCACCGATTAAAAACCTCACGTTGGAAACGTACCAGGAAAGCTCTTTTCCCATTTCAAGGAAGAAAAGCATATTTTAAGATTCTCATTTCCTGTAAGCTGTAACAATTGTAAGGATTTACTTATTTTTAACTAACCAGTTATTTTTATGTTCAAGACCTTTTCTGTTATTCTTGCTTTCTGTTTTCCTGCCTGAATGCAAATTTTAGTTCGCGTGTATTCAGGTGAGGTAGAAAGACAGAGTATTTAAATTAAAGTTCTAGATTGGGAAATCATAGCATATTCCGCCTGCTGAAGGCCAGATTATTTGATAGTAATTTGCCTGCGGTGTTAAATTATTCTCGTCATTAGACTTATCACGCCGATATTAAGTTTACGCCAACTTGCGCGTATTCTGTCAGTGTAGCCTTTTGGGCTAGAATACACGCAGGAAAAGGCTAAAACGCGTAGGATGTGGCTAAGGAAAAGGATACGCCAAAGGAAATGATCCTTTAGCCTTTGGCTAAACTAAGACGTAACTTACCTTAATTTAAATTCATTACTTTTGCACTATGCCGTAAATGTTGGCTGGTTTTGTAAGCACAAGACGTGACTTCTATTAACATACTGAGTTTAATAAAAGGGTCTTTTATACCCTTAGTAAGTTTCTGGTATAATTTTCAAAACATAGTGATAATTCGTTTACTTCTTCCAGAGTCTCAAGTTAATGTTTCCAAAAAAGGTTAGACTCTACACATTATTTATTTATTGATTACTGGAAACGTTTCGACCGCTTCCTTTTGTGATTTTGGGTAACTCAAGAAAGATCTTATAAAGAAACATAAAATAAAACGATGTATCAAAACTGGTGACATTTTTTTGCAGATGTACTGAGTTTTTTATCGCACATGCGCAGAAGCACTGTGGGCATCAAGTCAACGTGAGGAGATAGTAATTTACATTTGCTGAAATTTTTTTAATCATAGATTTTCCTTCCCAATTTTAGTAACACAATTAATTATCATACAAAGGAAAACACACTTCAGTTATGCTTCTAAATACATAGCATAAACAGGAATTGGAAGATCCACGGTTCGAATTTCGCCGAGGACGTACCTAATTTTTCGTGACTTCTGCCTCCGGAAAACTAATATCTCTCGGTAAATATAGAAGTCTATTTGAATGCTAAATAATTTAATTCATGCACTATCCTTATTTCTAGTTAATTTAGCATAAGACTAATATATAACTCGTCTTTGCTTGATTATATTTTTCAAATATATATATATAACTATTATTTAATTCAAAATATTTAATTACGACTTTTACTTAGTTTATCACGTTCATACCTATAACGCTGCTTGCTCTGAAACAATGCCACTGCTTATACTCAACGTAGTGATGTATGCAACAAAGAAAAACTTTTCTGTATTAATTAAATATACGCCTCCAATTTCCTTGTTTATTTTTTCAAGTAATAAATAAGTATGAAATTCTAATGCTTTTTTTATTAATCGATTAAAAGCAAAGCCGAAGAAAACTATCTTTCGAATTCAGTATTATTATAAGCATTTATATGAAGTGAAATATTATTTAATCTCCACGATCTCCGAGACAGAATCACGAGAAAAATTCGCCAACTATTCTCAGAAAGAGCTAGAGGCGGGGGGAAGCCGCACCAAAAATGGAATTTTCTTTAAATTCTTTCTCGGCGGAAGGAAAAGAAGGTGTTAGCCATCACGCGAAGAGTTACGAAAATAAAGCTCCGATAAAATAACGAAATAAGGAAAAAAATGAAAACACGCGGAAACAATCTTAAGCCCAGATCAACCTCAGTTACCCAGGATTTACAATGGAAGAGGATCGAGAATGCCAGACGGACAGCTGGGCGAACGCATTCCCCGAGCTACTCCATTATTGGCGGATTAGGAAACCGATGAAGGTAGAATACCCAGGATTTTATACTTAGATATAGTTTTAGAAGATCATTTTCTTTTGTTGTACGTTTTTTGGAATTTTTCTTCCGTCTCTTCCCGTTCGCCAATCTAGTCGCTGTTCTTTGAGGAGAATGGGAGATACTCCCGACAAATGGAAAAGTGGGATTTCGGTCTTCAACCAGCGACTGGAACCAATGATACAAGGATTTGCAGAGGAGATTTTTTTAAGAGATTCTCCAGTTTCTGGATATTTTAATTTCGCCCACGGCATCGGTGAATTTAAATCGCTTCGCAATCTGAATTTGCATTTCGCAAATATAAAAAGCCGTAATCAAAACGTATGAATTTTATGGATGACAGAAAATCTCAGGTTAGGTTAGATTATTGGGTATAGCAAAGTACACACAATGGCTATCTACCTAAGAAAAAAAAAAGGGAGGGATAGATTCGTGGAGGACATTCCAAGGGAAACTGGGCCATATTCAAGTTACACATAGAGAAAACAACGAAAAACACCCATTTCGCCAACGCGTTCGCTTGAACTCGAACGACAAGGGTCCAACCAGCGGTCCAAGTGGCTAAAACCCGCGGAATACGACTTGGGTTCGCGATTCAAAAAAATTCTTCGAAACATGTATATACACGTGTAAATAAAAGAAAACGGGCCTCTAGGCGTAATAGAAAGTCTGAATGCTTTCAGATTTTATTATTTTTTATTTTTGTCTTAAAAAAAAGATGCGATCAATATGTCCCTGCGTATTCCTCTCTCACGTGTAGCAATACCACTACGAAACTTCAGAATAACTCCTATAATTCTAACATTTGTAATGCGAAATCATGAGCATTTCTTGAAACAGACAACATAAATACTGTTATATCACATTTAAGCCTCTTTCAAAAAGAAAAAAAAAAAAAAAAAAGAATATAACTTATACAAGTTTGGTTTAGTACACATTTTATTAAGGAACAAGAAACAGGCAGAAAACTAAATGTTTCATCACGACATAACAAGCCAGCTCTTTGGAAACGGGCAACACCCAACTGAATCGCTCAATTAATTCGGATCAGCACATTATTCCTGACATTAAACAAGGGCGTGAAGCGTCCATTTAATCCCAACGGAAATCAGCAAGTGTTTATCCTTCAAACACGAAACTAATACCCCAGTCATTTTTCAACACTGCAGGCAAAATTTCGGCGATGAAATGTGTTGACAGTTATCAAATGCTAAAATGTAATTTTTTACGCATCATCATACCATTAGCTTTTGCCTAGTAGTTAGTTAGCTTGAAGAATGCGAAAAAGATTAGTAAGAGGACAAGATATCATGAATATTTGCGAAGGGGAAAAGTAAATTAAAAGATTTAGAATTGGTAAAAACTTGTGAAATAGGCGGTTTTATTTCAGATGATTTCAAAAAATCTTGTAATCATTCATGTAATTTTCCGCTAAAATGAAGACGCTTCAAATACGGCATAATTATTAAATATAAAGAATATCTTTAAAGCGTTCATACTTCAACCAAACGTATACATATCCAAAACAGTTTTGGAACAAGAAATATTAAACTTTAAAATTTCAGCCAAACGAAAGTATTTTAAAGCATAAATTTCTAAATATAAATTTGGGGCGGGAAAAAATATAAACCATTAAGCCATGTTCTTATACCTCATTCAGTGACCCAGCAATGAATAATCAAGAGTATTTAATTACATATATCAAATTCCATGCCGTTGTGTATATTGGCACTTAGCCCATGACTGATTTAAAATTAGACAAAATTAACCTTACCCTGATGTTGATTTTAAGCAAAACCTTCATGCACTTCAAAGGAGATAGACATGGAGTTTATAATATAAAGTTCATTTTAATTTCCTAACCAGTTAAGTTAGATTATTTTTCTCACAAGCCTCGTTTAATTTGCCTGCCGGAATATAAATTTTCAGCGCGCGCAATACTCAAATCAGATAGAAAGAAGGAAGCACGTAAAGGATGGTTTTGGAGGGCGAAAAGAGAGCGTATTCTGCCTACTTGAAGGCCACTTTGCTAACTTTGATTCTCTGTCGATTAGAATTCTGCGGTGTTGTCTTATTCTTGCCACAAGACTTGTTTACGCCGACTTCGATCAGAACCAGCTTGCGCGCTAGTTAAACTGTGACACCGTTAGGCTATACTTAAACTTCATTAATTTTAAGTTTATCCATTATCTTTGATTTCAGACAAAAGTGTTGGCTTCTGTAAGCACGAGCTGGTGCCTTGTGTTAAACTTTTTTTGGGTTAATAAAAGGTCATTTACACTCTTTAGCTTTCTCTGTAGTATTTATAGGAGACAATGAAAAGTCGCTAGCTATTTTTCAAGGTTTGGTCTAATTGTATGTTCCCGAACCAGATCCTATAATAGAACAAATTACACGAATACTGAACATTGCAAGACTGAACCACAATCAGAAATTTTAGTTTTTAAAGAATTCCAAAAGTGTCTTCCAAGAAAAGCACATAATTTTATATAAAACTACATCAACCTGATCCTGATCTTTTCCCCCCCTTTTAAATTCGCTATTGTTTTGTTTCTTTTGCCGCTAATTTTAATTATTCTCTTCATGATAACTCATCGATTGCAAGACTACTGTGGCCTCGTTGGGCCCCAGTTTTATTTTGAAGTATTTTTAGCTAAACTAGTTACAAAATTATAAACTGCATGTTTTGCCCTTCCAACTAACTAAACAAATTGTATAAATTACTTCTAGGAGCTCTCATGCATTCAATGCAACATTTTCGCATGTAACACTCCCCCCCATGAAAAATTCAGATTTAACAAAACCTAAATTTCAATTAAAGCACCGCACGTGAAAATCTCAAGTAACTTATTTTAAAAATGAGAAAGTAGTCGTATTTAAGGCATGAATTTACACATTTCAGCACAAAAGTAACATTACCATTATAGCTTAAACGTTGTTGCTAATTCTGCAGCCAGTATACAGATGATCCACTAGTCAAACACCATAAAATTCATAAGATACCACTAATTTATAAGACTACATAAATTTCCAATTCCCAGGATTGGCATAGGATATTAGATAATACATGAAACCCAAACCGGACATTACATAACTTAATGGATGAACCGAAAGATCTTGCTTGAGGTTCATCTAGGAGATTTCAGAGGGGGGGGAGGAAAGATTCTTTACAACTGTCGTCAGATTAATCCTAGCACCTTATTAAAAGCACGTAGTCGGAGTGGTAACATCAAACGGAGTACTAAGTTGCTAATAAAGAGCGACCATTTTTAAGAGCTTCTACAAATTTCACATGTTGCCTGACCTATAAGACACCTTTTTGGATACTTCCACCAGGTAGCTTTATTTATTACGGTTAAGTATCTTAGAATTCAGTTATTGGATTGTTTCAGATCTTTGACAATGCCAGATATAAACTGATATTAAATCGATATGGACCACACTCAAACTGGAGTCTGCTTTCTGGTATTCTTCTAACTTTGATTTTGTGTGCCTGGTCACCTTGGTTCTTTGACAACTATCACAATACCTGGGCCCATTCATTTGAATCTTTCTTGATATTTGGCCATACAAATCTGGCAGTCATCTGCTTAGCAGTAGATTTGATGCCAGGGTGCGAAAGACCATGTATATGCTCGAATATATTTTTTCAATTCAGAATACTTTTAATTCATCTTCACATTTCTCAAGAGAAGCCAGGAAAGTGTCATGGTCTGATTTCCAGTTCAGTAATAAATAAACACAGTTCAGTAATAAAATTACCTCCCCTCAAAAATATTCTGTAGATTTTAACAACTACTACTTAAAACTCTAAATATAATTGGCTAACGAAGGCAGAAGAATGCGTGTGGACAGGTTAGAAACTAGCGGTTTCCCACAATATCCACGGCCCATTATATCACCCCTCGTCTTTATTATCAATAAGGATTATCTTCGTTTTTCAAAGGGCGACCTTTCAAATAAATATTCTTATACTCAATAAGGACTCTGCCACGAAACAGAGTACGAGAGGAATATAAATCCGCGAGCAATGTCTATAAATTATGATAATAAGGGCCGGAAAGTTTACCATTCTGATGCCCCTTTGAAAAGAACATAAAAATCAAGTCGGGTACGTTGCGCCGTAACCAATAATTATGCCAGCTGCCTTGCGCAAATAACAGAGCTACTAGCTGCTTAACAGCAGGTTACGAGACACGCTGAGGTTGAAAATATAATAATAACCAGCGTAAGGAAAGAGAATTCTGTCGGACCTCCGCCCAGTTATGGCGTTACCACCTGTCTGCGATGGTCTGTCGGTCCTCTTCTCCTGGAGTCTTTTGATTTCTTAATGTGTTTATCTTCACAGGAGCCATAAAGACTGGATGATAGTTACGTGATGTAATTAAGAATTTGGCAATAACTTGAAAGAATTCTCCGCGAATTTTGCTTGAAGATTCTGACTTTAACAATTGATCAAAAGCTGGCAAAAATATTCCTGTACTTAATGCGTACTTTTGTATTGTTTATTAAAATATGAGTTATATATATGATGTTGAAATGCGCCAGTATTTTAATTCGTAAAATTAGATTTTGTTGCTAGAACTTGTCTCGCTGAACGAAGTTCAATGAAGTCGGGCTCCTGGGTCAGACCCTATCCCAATAGAGTAAATTACTCAGGTTTTCGAATTTTGAACATAACATTTAGATGGCGTAGACTATGAGATTTTTGGAGCAATTACATGAAGATCGTGCGAAGTTATTAACAACATTTTAAACCATAAATGAAATATGAATTGTTTCAACATGTTCAGATAACAAATGAATATGTCAATGACTTTTATTTTCAACCTCAGCGTGTCTCGTAACCTGCTATTAAGCAGCTAGTAGCTCTGTTATTTGCGCAAGGCAGCTGGCATAATTATTGGTTACGGCGCAACGTACCCGACTTGATTTTTATGTTCTTTCAAAGGGGCATCAGAATGGTAAACTTTCCGGCCCTTATTATCATAATTTATAGACATTGCTCGTGGATTTATATTCCTCTCGTACTCTGTTTTGCTTTTAAAAAATTCTTACTAATAGTTTGTTTAAATTTTTTTAATTAAATAAAGATGAAATAAATCTATCAATGAAGTAATATAATGAACAGACTATTTCTGAAATTAAAATGCATAGCAATTACATAACACATACGCCAATTATGAGAGCTATAAAGTTCAGTCTAATTATTTGGGTGTAAATAACAGATCCTATATTTGTGTTATAAGTGTTATAAATGCACGGCAATCAATATTTTTAAATGCATGGAAAATGTTACAATTTAAAGACATATCTATATTGATAATATAACTGTACCGAATTATCACGGTAGGCTTAAATTATATATGTATCTTCTCAGTTACCACAGTAATGTTCTTTCCCTACACGGAAGTCTATAATCGAAGATAGCGAACTACAAAACATTACTTACACATAAGCAAATTAAATACAGATTGTGAATAATATGAAATGAATTTTATTGATATACAGACCAGCAGGATCTTATACACAAAGATTCTGCGCTATTAATCATTGGGATAGGTAGCATTATGGCAACTTGAAACCACTAAATTTACTAAAAATTAATTTTATTTTCCTATATCATCAACATATACAGGGCATATGAAATTATCTTTATTGAAAATGACATACAGAATATTACATTAAAGTTTAATGCTACCAAATTGCAGAAAGTGTTCAATAAATATACTTTATTGATATATAACCTTTGTAAAGCGCGTGGACACTCAATCAAGCTTGTGGTAACTTTACGACACAGAACTAACAATCTTCAACAAGAAGTCACAATTGCATCACCTTTGCTGATATTCCTACAAGAAGAACTCGCAGGAATTTATATCGGAATCCTCTAGTGGCCAGGCCTTGAAAACGTTTTGGATACCGATGGGATATTATACGGAATTGGAAACATTCCACGCTCCAAATCCAGAGATCCGTGTAATATTTCCTCGATATCCAGAATGTTTCATGGACTTGAGCCTTGAAAGCGTTCTGTAACTGCTATATGAATATTGAGAAAGGATTACAGATCGCAGGTATTACAGATCTGCGGGTGCGCTTGACATAATCACTTAAGGGCATAACCCGAGTTAATTCGTATAAGTAATGTATGTAGTTTCTTTTATACCGAGATAACTCCGGCTGACTGAAATGTATCGGCCTCCTCGAACCTGTTTATGTTCATGCAAAGAACAGAACAACAACAGCCCTTAAAAAAAAAAAAAAAAAAAAAAAAAAAAAAACGCACAAAAAAAAAATTACGCCTAAAGGTGCCTTTTAACGTTTTGTGTGTTATGTGTGTTACTATTATTTATTAAGTATCATGTTCTTCGCACTTAAACCATAAAATTCATTTCTAAAGCAATATTACAAAATGATTTAAGAAAGAGCATATCTTTAGAATTTCCGATACACAGTCTCGCGTGCTGAAGATAATCCCTCCTCTCCCGGAGTGTGTTTCCATTGCTCGCTTTGAAACCATTGAGTTTCTTAATCAAAAACTCATAAATGCTTTACAAAATATAAAATAGATAATAAAACAAATTCCAAATTTGGGCTTCCATATGCCCATATTCGGATGGAGACGTATGTTATTCAAAATTTGATGGCTCTAGGAACCGTTGTTTTATCACAGTGCGAGAGACATACATACATTTATGCAGATTCTTCATTATTTAATTTCTTTAAATATAATACAAGGCAACAGTTAGTGGCAACAATTTGAAAAGTGAAACGCCGTTTATAGTGAAAGGCCACAAAATGAAAAAATTAATACCCCTTCTGTGCTAACGCCCTTTGGGCTAGAAAAGGCGGTACCGTTGTTCTTGGCAGATAATTAAAAAGTAATTTGGTTCGTAAGTGGTTAAAGACGTTGGAAGCAAATAAGGTGGTTGATACTGAACATGCCTTACGCCCTGACTAACCATGCACGTTCCAATGAGTATTTTGATACCAATGAATTTTTTTATGCAATATTCGGTGCATCAAAATTTTATATGCCATTTCTAATGCATGGCACATTGCACTATCTTTATGGAATTTTGGTATAGTAAAACGACAGTTGTAGTTTACATCGAGTATCGGCAGTTATCCTTTAAATCAATCACATTAAAAACTGAAATATATAACTAAAATAGTTGGCGACAGAAGGATTTGTTGTCAAGATCATACATTATCAAGCACTTCTGAACTCACTTGAATCAAATCCAAGATTATTAAGATTTATAAACGATTTTCAGAAAATCTTTTTGCATGACTTACTGCTTGCTATCTTGCATAAATGAATAATCTTGGAACTTTAAAATGATATCTATTGCTCCGAAAACAAGGAAGTTTAGAAAACCTTTTGGATGCATTTGATCAGCCAACTTCAAAAATAGATTTTTTTTTTAATTTCTTTATTTTTCGCATAATGCGTTTCAAGTTGAAAAAAATCAAAATGCTTTTTTTTTCCCCCCCTCGGTCTCAAGATTTGAATATCTTTTGATACAGAGACATTTTTTTTTTATTCCCATTTGTTTCATTGCTTTTAAAAAATTTCTACTTTTTTCTATTTTTCTTCGCTTTGAACTCATCGCCAATCCAGAATTAATGCAGATAATGTAACGGAGGGGATAAAAAGGAAGGGGAAAAAAAAAAAAAAAAAAAAAAAAACGAGAAAGAGAGACAGAAAAAAGAAAAAGTTCTGATTCTTTTGCGACTAACTTGATTGTGAATTTGCCTTCGGACTTTTCCCCTTCCAATTTATTTATTTTTATTTTATCTTTATTTTTGCTCAAAATCTTCTCTAGTTTGTTTCTTCTTCATCAGTTTCCATCGGCATTCGAATTTCGTTCGTATTCCGACTTTTTTTTAATCCTCTTTTTTTCCTCGTGTTTTTGTTTTGTTTTTATCGCGATCCGAAGACGCGTTCTAGTTTTTCATTTAAGCTTCGTTGAATTTCTTCAATCTCTCTATACTCCTTGCAGAGAATCACTGCCCCTCCCTCTCCACAACACACTTCTTTCCTCCTCCCTACCAAGTTTTAAAATGCAAAAACCCTTTTCCATGTTTTTCCCTTAATGCCCTTTTCCGTCTGCACGGCTGATGAAATGGCGAGGTTCAGCAGTTGTTTTCGTTTTGTATTCTGTAACTGGGGGGAGAGAGAATACAAAGAGGAAAGGATATCAGAATTCAGTTGTTTTTCGGTATGAGATACATATTGTTTGTTCGAATTCTTCGGAAGATTTCTTTTTCACGTGATACTTGTATGCTTTATCTTTAGATATTGTTTGAATTTATAGAGGCATAGAATATAATCTCCAGCCTATTCTATCAATATATTTTTGCTATATTTGCGTTACACGGAAGAAACGTAAAATATTAAGTTCCAAATAAAACATAATTACATGCCTCGTATAAATGGCATCTAAGATCTTCATAATAAATCCAAATATTCAGATTAAATTTGTGACGAAAATATATAATATTGTGTCAAATATGTGATCAATCAAGCATGGGCACAGAAATTTTCTCAAGACAACCCGTATAAAAACAATTAAACGATTAATTTGTAATAACTGTAATATTGCAATGATTAAAAACAAACATTTAAAATATTCTAATGATAATAAATAAAAGCCAAATAACGTTAGATAAAGTTAAAATTTCGTAATATTTACAAAACTAAATTCTTCACTTCTTCACTTTTAAAAATGAGAAAATATGAATATCTACGTCATTTAAAGTATTTTTGTAACCGGAAGTATACAACTACCACCCACGGTTGCGAAAATAAGAGCCGGGCAAGAATTTTGTGAACAGTTTGTATACTAAGCAAAAACGTAAGAACTAGAAAAGAAGTCATTTGCAATTTCCTTTCAGTTTCTTCGTTTAAGTTCTATTAATTAATTTCTAAAATGTGTTTCTTTGTTAGGCGTGATGAAAACAATTCTTTTCTGCACCGAAGTACACAATATATATGGTGTTAGAAACATCTCTAACAAATTACAATTATGTTTATTAAGTATTCACAAATTAACTATTAATTATTAGAAATTATAGCAATTATATGACCAAATATTAGACCAATTAAAACACATTATTAAATAAAAGAATTAATAAAAATAAAATGAATGAAAAAATTATCGAGAAGAAGATCATTTAGTGTTCAGTTTGTTAGACAATATAGAATTCTAAATTGAAAGATAAATAAAAGTTCGCATGCTGCATTGAATGGCAACAATTTTCATAATAGTATGGATGACCTTGGACGACCTTGACAGCGAACATAAGTTGAGAATAATATTTGAAAACTGGCTTTATAAATAGTTTCTGAATGGCTGAAAATTTTCCATTCATATTTTAACATATTCGCTGGCACCTACGAGAATACTCGTAGCTGGCAAACTGAGTTTACTTCGTATAACTCGTAATTGATAACCTTACCTAAAATCACCGAGTATTGCCCTAGCAAATGCATACAATGTTTAGGCGTTTGACTTACAGAAAGGGACTAAATAATACACCTGGTAATAAATGATCTTTACTTAATATGTTTCACGAACAATAGTCACTTAACACATTCCTTCACTTTTATTTCATTACACTAATTATAAATAAGATGTCAGCGGTGCGAAATAATTGATACAAAATATGCGAGCCATTCTACATGGCTGTAACAAACACAATTCTATCAATCAATTATCTTGTTGCCACACATAAAGTTCAAAACTAAAGGAAGAAAAACAAAAGGAATTTACGCTGTTTGCAACAATAAAATGAAGCAAACGATACTCACATAAACACCTGGCGTACTGAAATGGAAGGTTTATTTCTAAAAACGGTAGATTTAATAAGTAAATGAACCTTTTTTTTATGAACTGAATGAACCTGAAGAACGCAGAACTTTTTTTGGGGGAGGGGTATTCAGTTGGAAAATACTACAGACTGGGAGCTCAAATTCTTGCACAGTGACTCACGTAACACTAAAGGAAAATAACTTATCACACATGCAGGAATTTTGCATGAAAGCTCAGAACGGGTGAGTATCTAGTTCCAAGCTATCTCGTAGTTGTGTTCACTTTTTTCTTAAATTAATCACTCATAAGGCGTTTTTAAAAAGGCAACAAAAAATTTATTCAAAGATATATCGCACTCGTAGCTTATTAGCCCTATAAGTAACTTACTCTTAAACGTATGTATCATAATATATGTTTTAACTGCATCGTACTTGTACACAAGTTGATCGCACATTTTTTTTAAATGTAAAACAGAACGACATCAAGAATTAACTGCTGCCTTTCCTCATTAGATATTCTGTCTAATAACAATAAATAATTTACAATCATGCTTACATTTGGCATATGGAGCAAAAAATTATTACTGCTAGAAATAATTTGTTATTTCTATATTTAAATAACAAAACAATAAAGAATAATTTAAAATAATAAAATGGTGATAAGCTGTTGGCGCGTGGGGAGGGACGCACGATAACAGCTTTGGCAGCCAGCGTGTTAACTCCTTCCGATACATTTAAAAACACTTTTCAAAACCAACTTTGCAATGCTTTATTTTATAAACTTACGCATGGCTTAAAATTCTTGAAACATAAATTTATAAGCTGAATATCAAGAAAAAAAAAGAAAAAATAAATAAAATTAAAAAGGTTTCAGACTTTCATGGTGGCCTAAAAGGATTTATTAAGGTATTTTACGCTCTCGCTGAGCTCGCCGTCCATTCGTCTGCTCACTCTTGCTACCCCCCCATTTGTTGTCTTTTTAGCTTTATTATTAAGCATCGCTTTCTTCGCACTTACGCCACGTACAACAACAAAATCACAGTTTTTTTAAAGCTGGAGAGCAACATATGTTTAGAATTCTAAATTCAGTAAGTATTGGCATAAAGTTTACATTTTTTTTAGTCTTTTCTCAGTTTATCATATCAATATTCAGTTTTATTAGTCAGATGGCTAACAATTTCTTTTTCTTTTTATTAATAATTTTTACGCGTTAAATTTATTTAATTAAAATTACGTTCTTCGCCCTTACGACACATAAAATTCAATTCAAGAGCAAAATCATATATTTAAAAGAAATATTTTTACAATTCCGAATACAGTGTTAGAGTTTGCTATACATATTTTTATATTCGCTACATTATTTCTTTAAAAACTTGTCCCCAGCCACCTGAAATAGTTATAGAAAAAAGGAAAAGTATATACTGATTTTAATAAATGTAGTTAGTGTAGTTTCATAAGAATATTGAATATTTCTACATTAAAAATTAAGAACAAATATTCTTAAGAACTGTTATTTCTAAATGTTACTTTAAATCGCTAGGTTTATTATTCGAAAACTTTCCAGGTTAAATTTGAAGGTATTTTATGCTTTACTGAAGGGCAACATATGGCGCATGGAAGATAAAAGTAATTTACTTCCGGTAGCCGGCAGGCTACACATTACTTTCATACAGCAGAGTTTGTTAATTAAAATTGCAAGATAAATCTCTTACAGTTTTTCGAATGGCAACAAGCTCGTGCGCTAGAGATAAAAATGTTTTATTTCGAAAAGTGTTGCCAATGCTAGCTTTCAAATCGCTGAGTTCGTTAATCAAAAACTCTTTAAAGTTTACAAAATATGAAATAAATAATAAAAATTCAAAAATGCGAGTTCACAAAAGCACATGTTCGGGTTGAGGACTGCGCTATTCAGAATTTGATGGCTCTAGGTACGCCGTCGTTTTTTAACAATGCGAGAAACATGCGGGCATACATGCAGATTCTTCATTATTTAAATTTTTTAAAAATAATGTAGGGCGATAACTGGTAGCAACAACTTGAAAAGAGATATGCCGTTTATAGTGAACCAACGCAAAATCCCATTTCGAGACTAATTTCCCCACTTTAAAAATTTTAATTCACTTTAAAATTTATAATTCTCTTTAAAAACATATAAAAAATTCAATGATCAACTTTTCACGACTTTGCTTAAAAAGGGAAATGAGTTTAATATTGGAATTTTTCCATTTCCGATTGTTCCTTAAGTCCATTCTTATACGTTCTCGAAATATTACAGCAGAAATAATTTACGTAACAGAACATAGACAGTGCTGTGTTACTAAGCTTCACTTTGAGTGTGAAATACAGCAGAACAATTCAGCTGTCATCTCTGGATTGGTTAGCCACCTTTTATATGGGCGTTGGTCTTTACGTGCCTAAACTGAGAAACCGTGACCAACTGAATAAGAACTGCTTCAGTGAAAGAGAAATAAGTTTCAGCTTTATCAATAGCTCTCTGTCACTGTCATCTTTTGCACATACATTAAGGAATATCAGGCCATTTTTCCAATCTCCATACAATGAAAATTACCAATTTATTTTAATTGCACCTATTACAAAACAATGTAATGATTAGACTCAACTTTTGTGAATAAGATCTTACGTTTTTAAGATCTACGGGCAGAAGTCTACCTCGCGCATTTCTCCAAAAGTAAAATTTACAGCAATAAAATCTCATATTCTGTTTCTTTATTATAAATTCTAGTAGGCGGATTATTTCAGACTTTTTCTTACATTTCCGAAACACTACTTATGAATTTCTTTGATAAGGTTTCTATTACGTAAATTATTATTGTTATTATTAAAACGCAACAGTCCATAGTGTCAGAATGAGTATGCTACAATTAAATTGAGCATCAATGATTTTAATTAGCATTTGTCTAATACCATCTTAATCTGTCTCACAGGGCGATGGTATTTAAACTTCTCTACCAGTTAACTCTAGAAAGGACTTAATGAACAACGTATTTTACGTATCTTTATTTACAGAAGCCACGACAAACACAGGCATCAAAACTTTACTTAATAATTTGGCTTCCATCGAACTAACCAGAAGATACTGTAGTCCTTCTCATCGATCCTATTGATATTGATGATATATTCAAAATCAGATGAAAATTCTGAAATTCTCAATACTGAAATCTTTCAAATCATTGTCTCAATGATTTTTAGCCCAAAGGGGTTACAGTCCAGAAGGGCTATTAGTCTCGAAACGGCATTTTGCTTGAATCCATGGAAGTTATAATAGATGGAGTAAGCTTTCTCCTTACGTCCCGTGCAATGAAAATGAAGGTATCAAATGTCACGGTATAATGACACCTCTTATCATGGCCGCTGCCGTAATCAGACTTTATTTACATCCGAATCGGCGTTGTTTGCATGTTAGCTATTGATCAATGAACGTTTATAAGTCTCCCGTACTAAATTTAATACTTAACATAAAAGAATTTCTACTTAGCATATGGAAAAGTCACAATGATTGCAAATAACTGTATTAAATTTAATAAATGGGTAAATGATATTATGTAAAAGGTAACTACAACACAAATATATACATGGTTAAAACCTGAATGATCACTGGAAATTTCAATGGTATTTTATATAAGTTATGCCTAAAAGCAACTCTTCTGAGCCTGCAGATGTTGATATTTGCTTTCGAGTGTAACTGTATTTAACAATATCTTCCGTAGTCTTACCCATACGCTGTATGGCGGCCACGATTAGACTTAAGTCACGTTACTAACATTTCCTTGGCTTCAAGTTTGTGACATCATGCTCACTCCACCAATACTTTTTTTAAAAACAAAACAAAACAAAAACAAACAAAAAAAAAAAAAAAAAAAAACTCAGCGTTTTGCTTTATAGCCATAATGCTTTATTGCAGTTCATGCTTAATTCCTATTTGAACTGAGAAACTAAAAAATTAATTTAACTCCTTTTATGTCCATATTTTCTTCCTTGAGTATGACTGGAAAGGAGACTGCTGTATTTTATTATTTTTCTACCTTAAAATGATTAATAACATTAACACACTCAAGCTAACAGTACAAAATAATTTCGACAAAGTTACAAAATTTCGACATACACGTACTTTTCGGGGAAAATATTAAAGAAAGACTGGAAGCGATACAAACAGCATAAAAAAATGCAACTTTCTTCTCAATTTCAAAAAAGCTGCTTTTTAAAATCATTATTTAATTAATTTAAATACTTCTCGGATTATTTTGCTAGGCACAAGACGCAAAAAGAAACCTCACAGGTTCATTTAAATTTACAAGAGTCCAATTTTTCAAGAGTATCAATTTTTTTTAAGAGAGAATTCGCATTCAACGAAACGCTTCACTTCAGTTGTCGCTTCATGGTCGCTTAAGACCACCGCTCCGCGAAAATGGCGAAAAAGATCTCCCATCTTTCTCCTAACGTGAGCTTTAGATACTAGCTGCCAGGAAAAGCTAATGAGCTCCTGCTCGCACGCATGCAAATGGCTCATTAGAACTATTCCGCAAAGGTCGTAAAGGCGCATAAAAAATCGAACATGAAAAAAAAATGATGAAGGGGGGAGGGAAATGGCTCTTCGTTCGCCTCACATCTTGCGACGTGCATTATAAAAAAAAAAAAGAAAAAAAAAAAAGAAAAAAAGAAAAAAGAAAAAAGAAAAAGAAAAACGTCATTACAGATAAGAATGCAAGCTTCGTTTTTTTACGCCACATATCCATGCATGTGAACCCCCCACGCCTGGAAGAAAGTGAACATGGGCTAATCACCCGGCTGTTCGAAGAAATTCAAATACATAGATGTTTGAAGTGGGCCGTAAAAAAATTCTAAGCATATATTTGTTATCCTTGATTCCATGGATAGGAGATACTATTTTCATTTCTTTATTCCGTACTAAGTGGAATCTATACTAACTACCTAGTTTCTAACATTCATAATTCTTTCCGCAGTCAGCTTATACTGTGAGTACAACATTCGCGTTATTTTGGTTCACAATCTTACGTATTTTCATTCAATTATATGTCTCCGTTTTAAAATTAAGAAATACTTCAATGAATAAAAATAATCCTTCTGAATTCAAAGAGTCTGCGAAAAATGCCTACGAGGCAATCCCAGTTGAAACGTAAAATATTATTACCCGGTACACTTCTGAGCATAGGAACACACACACTTGCTACACCAGTTCTGACATTCCAGCATTAGTAGAATGCTTCTCATGGCAACCGTCATATTCTGACCATCGCATCGTTTGGGAGAGCTTGAAATTCCTGAAGATGTTGATCACCCTAGAACCATTCTGATATGACAGAACAATAGGATCGGAGGGTGGACAAATCTGGCAAATAATGTGGTAGGTTGCTTTATGCGAAGCTTTCTAATTAAAAAACTTCACGCTTCGTTTCTCGAAAGCACGTTGCTCAAAATGCGACACCGCGCACTTTGGATAAGAAAAGGCACTTAATTCTACTTACTATATTACAAAAGGAACTCGATGAAGTGTCGGAGAGGAGGCATTTCATACCTTCTTCTACACTGGCTGTTCACTTCATACCCGGAATGGATGATGGCATTCTTTTAAAGTACCCCGGGAAAAGAAATGAGAACCTAAACGTGTAACTGGAAGCAGAAAAGACTGCGGTATGCCGTGGACCAAGCGTCTCCCACGGATCCATGGACTCATCCTTACTGGACTCAGCGGAACCCTCTGAGATCCTGTGGGTTGCTGATGAAACTAGTTAAATAATATGTGGGGACAGTATCTGTCTTATCTCCTGGTAAATAACAGGTGTGTCCAATACTACTACCTGTACCTGTATAGAAAACGTGCTATTCTGATCGATATAATGGTTAGTGCTCTTGACTATATTACTGGCCTCGAGTTCGAAACCCAGAGAAGACATGGATGTTTGTAAGTATATAGTGTCTGCACAACCTAGGGGCACTCAAAATATATAGCGAGACGGGAGTTCACTCGAGTGGTTTGGTGGTAAAGGGGCGGTCCGTCCCCCGGGTGTTCTCCATCAAAATCGGGGCGAGGATTAACAGCTAGTGTGGCAGGACTACAACTGTACAACCAATGGTGAATTTTTGGTGCCTCATTTGTACCTGTACGTTCAGAGAAAAAAATAACATCATCTAACAAAGCAAACATCGTCAAAATCAGTTATGGCAAGTCACATGACATTTCCGCGAACATTTTCATGAAAGGGTATAACACTATTGGGAAAATGTTTGAGTAAAGCATCCGAGTACATTATTGCAAATAAGTGGTTGGAATTTTAGCTCTGTGTTTTAAGCGGATGAAGACAAATATTTTTGCTACAACATAATATATGTACATTTTAACTTGTTACGTTACTGGCTCAATATTCTCACCGAAAAACAAAATGCCTCTTCAATGTGACACATAAACTGTAGCATCTTTTAATCCGTTTGCAGATATTTAACCATTTGAAACACTATTTGGGGTCCCTTCTTTGTATTTATTTTTCTAAACATACAATTCTACTTGTCCCATATAAGAAAGTGCAACACTCGGCTGAAGAAAATTAGAAACCGGATGTCTCCTTAACTAAAGAAACTGAATAATCTGCAACTGATTTTAACGGTCTTCATCACGAATCAGAAAAAGATAAAATATGAATATTTCCTTTTATTTAATATTCGTAATGGCAATAATTTTAGTCAAGCTTTCCAATCACTGCGCATTTGAATTCCTCTTTTATTTGAATTTACGCTAGGCTTACGTCGAATTAATCCTGCTCTAAATATAGTTACGGGTCGAATTTTACAAGCACAGGAAATCTAACAAAACCCTTGAATCCGAAAAAGGCAGACACTTACGTAATGGTTCTCTTACATACTACTTACAAAGTACTCGACTTGTCATTTCTTTTCAAGAGCTATCTCTTCAAAGTCAGAGAGCATGCCGGATTAAGAGCTATACAAGGGCTTTCTCAAATCGTCTTATAAGGATAGAATGCGGTTTATTTGAAAAATTCACAGTTAGATTTGTTAAACCATATTTATTATGCCATTTACTGACTAGGCACTTAGCTAAAAATTCAATACATCTTGTTAATTGAATGTTGAATAGATAGCAGGCAGAAATTCGGGCATCCTCCTCGATATCGAAGCAACAAAACTTCTTTTAATAATGCCGAAGTAATTTCTCTTTCGTATAATGATTAATACGTCGAGCCTCCAGTGAGAGGTGCTCAACTGAATTGTGCTTAAATTAGCCAATAAAGAGAAAAAAAAATCTTGAACTAAGTACGTGAAGGAAAGATAAATGAAGTGATCTTCAGTTATGAATGAACCTTGATAAAAGACGAGCATCCTGATGATTCAGGCTCACCTGATTAGATAATAATGAAAAGATGAAAGCCTCTTTTATCAAAAATAAGTATTGTTATTTTTTCTAAGTTTGTCGAATGTTTACGGCCATTTTGAATGCAAATGATTTATGATATTGCAAGCTAAGGTTTAATCATAAAATCCTACTCCTTTTTTAAAAGCTACCACTTACATCAGGGGTTTTGCATCATAAAGTGTCTTCTCCCTCCTTTCAAATCCTTAAGAATCAAGTAAGCAAAAACAAAGAAATCAGAAATCTTTGAATATTTCTTCAAACTGCTTCGGTAATACTTAGTTTGGTTTCTAAAAGTTTCTTAATACTGAGGATATCTCAAATTCACGTCAATTTGAATGATTTCAAAATAATTTAAGGAAGGGCTACTGTTCTTCAAAAGATAAAGCAATCGATAATTTTCAATAGGTTCGAATACACTGCAAGCTTCTTTCAAATTTGGTAAAAATCACGACCTTCTAGAAACTATCTTAGAAAACGTTTCATTAACCATTACACATAGTTTAATAAAAAAATTAGAAATAATTTTATTAACTGAACAAAGAACACTAAATTGTGGTTATTTTCAAATTGAAACCAAAAGGACAGTGGTATATTAAATAATAGGGCTCTGTATCAAAACTTTTTAATTCAATTTGCTGTGGTCTTTGGCGAAGTTCTTGTAAAATAAGGGGAAGAAACATTCATAAACTATATACGAATATAATATATGTTTGTTATACATAATATCCTTATTTTACACACTGATAACTATATTTGAGCAATATTAGGTTATATTCATAATAAATTAATTCTATGCAGATGATGCTAAATATACGTTTCACCAAACAATCTCCAGTAGCTATGTCAAGCTCGCAATCCCCAGCAAACATTAATACAATCAATTCCACTGCCTAAACTATGCAAATGCATACATAAACATACACAATGTATAGAATCTATAGAGTTATCTTAATCAAATGCTACACACATCGGAATGATGTCTGAAATATATCGACGCGTAAAACTCATAAGATTCATTTCCAGTTCATAAGGTTTTAACGCTCCTTTTCTTACGAAGAAAAATCCATATTTTCAGAAAATAGTGCGGTTTGGTCATTTAGTATTTCAATGTGAGTAGTATGCAGCCTTTGGCTTGTCCTTCGGAATGCAAGTTATCGGGAAGTGATTTCATTTAGCAGACAAACAGTCTTTTAATAGTATGCAGTGGTGGTTGATATTTGCAATGATAATACACAACGATACATCATTTTTGGACAGATAGGAAGTATTTTCATGTCAACAGTTATAACGACTTTCGTTATGTGCTGTAAGTTAGCAGTATTGAATTTTCTCTATTTGATATACAATTGCATAAATTTAAAACAATTTTTTTTATTAAAGCTAGCTGTGTATAACATAGTTTCCAGATGTTAGCATGAAATGAAAAATAGATGCTAAAATAGAATTTTAGAATAGAACACTTTGTAGAGAAATCAAATATTTTAGAAGAAGTGAAAAATAAGCAACGCCTTCGCCCGGTCTAGAACCACAGACCTCTCGAATACGCGTCGAGCGTACTGACCACTTCACTACGAAGGCATGCTAAGAAGGCGAGAGAAATATTTGATAACTTACTACAAATAAGTGTAATTAAATGAATTTATATTACGCCAAGCATATGATTTTGTATTATTGATAGTGCGACCAAATGAAAAATTTGCACGAGAATTTTCTAATCATTTTACTTTAAAGGAAAAAATAGTAGCGATTCATAATTTCCTATACACTTCACAATAACCCTTCACAATAAAAACCTTCACAATAAAACCCTTCACAATAACTATATCCATATGCATAGCAGTATATAAAAGATCTGACGAAATTTTGTGACATAGTTTTCATAGTAAAAGAAAATAAATAGACTTATCGTATACACATTTCATTGCGAAGCTATATATAAAGCTATACATATTCGTCGGCTGAAGATCAACGTGTTCAACGATACGGAACTATAGTTTCATAATAATTTATTCTACTGAGCCAAAGTACAACAAATAAATTTACTTTCATCACAGCACCAACAAGAGATCACATCAAAAGATCAAAACGGTCAAGTGTTCTTGAGTTGGCTGTGAGCAATGTTAACTTTAGAAAGTCTCAACTAGCCGTCCACACAGAACAAGAACATAAGATACAAACATTCACAAAAAGAGAAAGAATGTATAAAACGAACTAACAAAAGTGAGGCAAAGGTACAGACCTTCTAACAATAAAATGCCAAGACAGAAACTCTCCTAACAAAACAAAGCGGAGTAAATTACGGTTACTTTCAATACGGCACTCCACGAGGCTCCTTCCGGCAGACAATACTGCCCAACTAAATGCTCTTCTCGCGCCATTCTACCGAGCTTGAGAAGAGTGGATGGATAAAAAAACATCAGAAGCACCACTTCGTATCGCCTATCAGTTATTCTTCCTTAGCGAACACTCGAGAATTGGAGTGTTCACGGGCGGGTGACATTGCTTCAGTCGAGTGTCTGAAGTGTCATTCGAGCGCCACATGTCACATTCTTCGCTGTTTTTGTCGGATTCTTACTTTATCTTTTGCATGGAAGGGAGGATTATTTTAGTCGACATGTTATTAGGATAGAGGAAAAGACATTTTTCGAGAATAAGACGAATGGTTCGACGCCGAAATAACATCCGATAGGATGGGTATGTTATACGCGTGGATAAAAGAAGCGACAAAAGGCGCGGGTGGAAACTTATTTGAGCAAGAAAAAAAATGTTTCGGCTTTCTTTACGTGAGTGGTAATTTAATCTAAGAGCTAGATATAATAATTTTAGAGGACTTGACAAAATATAAAGTCCTAGATGGCAGGTACACACCTTAAATCTAAAGTCATTTTTATACTAAAATGACAGAATGAAGGAGACAGATTTAACTAATAAACCCAGAAGTACCAGGTTTGAAAGTGCGGTATAACAGATGCTCAGAGATATAAAAATGCTTATATGAAACCCAATTAATACATGACACTTATATGGTAAAAAAATTACACAAGAAAGAAAGTCCTTTGTGAAAAATGAAAAAGAAGAAATTAAAAAAAATCAGTAGTATATATAATAAAGCATTCGATGATTCTGATATACTAGAAATTACTAGAATTTTAATCAAATGGGAGTTGAAATTTTACACACCAATTTGCAGATTTAGTATAATAATAGTATATTAACTACTTTTTCAGTACTTCCGACATGCATAAAAATATTAATCATCGGGAATTACTAAATGTATTCCTGAAGTTTCTTCATTTTGTATTACTTTATATCAGAGAGATAAAAGCAGGCATATTACAATCAGCATGTAATATACAGATTTCTAGCATCACATACATATTTCTAGCATCAACTTAAAATAACTCGAATTATAAAGTACAAAATTCTTCATAGTGTTAGGAAATTAATAACTGTATTTTTAATAGTTTTTTTATTAGCAGATCTATAAAGAGTAATTTGCTAATTGCCAATGAAAAAAATTATAATAGAACAATGAATGGAATATGTCATATGTTATGAAAAAAAAAGCGATAAATTATTCATGCATAAAGAATATACAGTAGTTTATCAATAACAAACAATAATTTTAAGCAGCCAATCTAACTAGAACAACTCTGTATTTCGTTTAAAAAAGTACTCTTCTTTACTCCGCATACATTAAATTTATACATTATATTAAAAAAATAATTAAAATTGAAAAACAGATTTGATTTTTTTTTTTTTTGGAGGGGGGAACTAATAGGATTTTCGGGTACTAAAAATCTATGTTCAGTCCCGTATTTCAGCCGAAAAGCTTTCCATAATTCCTATACATCGACTGTTTATCACAAATGTAGAAAATTGTGAGAGTTATGAAAAAATTCCATTTGCATGAAACAAACAGCATATGAAATACATATGACATTTTTTATTAAGGGAAAAGTTTACTACTAAAACCGCGTTTATGCATCATCATTAAGGTTGCTTAAGCATTTATCATAGCATGGCATAAATATCTCTATACCAGGGGTTTCCAACCCAACCCTATGATCAAAAACGAATAACGCATGCACCATGGCGCCCGCCGATCGTTTAACTTGTGCTGTGCGATCACAACAAAGATGTTTTAATTTTCAATAAAATTCTATGTGAAAGTTTTCTCGTATTTAATGAAATAGAAATTGCGTCCAACACAGATACCAGCACAAAGCGAAATGCAACCGATCTCTTTTTTATGTGCATGTATTATTAACTCTATCCAACTAAAAATTCACCTTCTAAAAGTAAATAGTGTTCGAGGTCCAACTGATATTCTAGAATTTGCTCTTAGGGACAAAAAGGTTGGAACCCCTGCTCTATACCTTCTTCGAAGAATTAATTCCCCTCCAGCTTTCTGCAACTATCCCTCGCAGTTTTAACTTCGTTATCAAAATGGCAACCCTTCTTCTTTCGCAGGCCCAAATGTTAGAAAATTGCAAGATGCGAGATAAGGGATACTAGTGTTTCTTTAACCCCCCCCCAAATGAAGTTTTTGCAAAATGTCCTTCAGAATACGTGCCCATTCTCGAATAACGTTATGCAATTAACTGCCCGGCGCAAAATTACTTTATCATACACTAGCGCTTAATTTCAATGCAGGTAAAACTTCTTGAAACAGAAAACAAGTCGCACACTTCCAATTTGAATACCAGTAACCAGTTGCTGTTGTAAGTTATGTCATTCGTCTCATAGTAACATCAGAACAAGTAGAAAGCAAGTCAAAGTGTACACTTCCAATTTGAGTACCAGTTGTTGTTGTAAGTTATGTCACTCGTCTCATAGTAACATCAGAACAAGTCCACGAATTTTACCAGGGATAGATGCATATGATTGCGTAATGTTGGCATGCTTTTGTGTACTATATAGATAACTATACGACTTTTCTCAGTTGCGTCCCAATTCTGAAAAAGAATCCCCCAGGGTACGGGTATGAGTGTCTTTCCTTCTTCTTTTCCTAACACCAAACCACACGAAAGGACTGCACATTTACAAATATCAAGCCTTCTCCGAAAATCCTAAGGTACGGCAGCCAGCAATACTAACCACTGTATCGATCAGTATGGCAGTTACCATTTCAGAATGACACGACATAAACATCTCTGACAGCAGCTGACTTTTAAAATGCCTTGGTGCAACATTACTGCACCTTTTCTAGGAAGCCACGGGCGACGCTTTCAATAACGTTCATCAAAATCTCTCCCGAGAAAATTTTCTGAGCAAATGAAACTTACTTTTATTTTTACTTAACATATGTATTTTTAAGCTATTAAAAGAACAGAAAAATTTTTAAAGTCTTATGGAAGCTCTGAGAAAAAATACGATACTTACGACTATAGGTACGTTTAATCGCACAAGAGTACTTTTTATATACTATGTTTATTTGAGACAATCAGTTTGTTAATTTTTAAATATTACTTTAACTAGATCTGAAATATTTATAACTTCTCTCAATAATACGAGATTATAATAAGGTAAGATAGATTTCAGCCACATTTACTTTCTTATTTAAAACCAAAAAAAGGCATCTTCTCTACATGTAATAAAAGAAAGAGTCTGTGTGTGTGTCTTTCGTTTCCGCTGCGCGTAAGCTAATAGACCCAAGGCTACGAAATTTGGTACATAGGTGTATCTAGACAAGAGCCAGTGCAACTCGAAGCAATTTTTTCGAAATTCGAATTCGAATTTTTTAAATTTTATGTTTTGTGACGAAATCGCGTCATTTTGAGACATAATGGGCTATGGAAAGCGAGATTTTACTCTACACACTTTATTTTCGCATCGTCATGAAACGTAGGCACTTACCTATTTTACGAACTTAAAATAAATTTCGTGTTTCAATAAATCGATTAAATACGAATTTATTTAACAAAAGGAGCTTAACACCTTTTCAACGGGATATTTTCTAAAACAGTTTATTTTTAAAAATGTACAGTTTATTTTTCTTTGATTTTTAGACACGTTAAACTTTCATCCTTGCGACTGCTTTTACAAAAAGAATTTTGGAAAAATGATGATATTTTGTATTTTTAAAAAAATTTTAAATGAAGCTTCCGAGTACACTTCTTCACATCATTAAAAATATGATTTTGGAAACAATTTTCCTGTCTTATTGTTGTTGATAGATTTCTGATGAAATCCCATCATTTTGAATAGTTTCATTCTTTTAGAAATATGGGTTTGGCAACAAATTTTCATCGTATTTCTTATGTCACTGTTTTTAAGAGATTGGCATATTTCATTGTCATTTATTTATATATATATATGTATATAATACATTTTTATTGATTTTTTTGGATAAAGTTGTTCTGTAGAGTAAAATTCTTCGCGGAATTTTATGTTTTTTGAGTTGCTTTTATGTTATATTTTGCTTATTTCACTGTTTGTAAGATATTGAAAAGTTTTGCATGATTTTTTTTCTTCAACGGAAAGTTGGTTAATTTTTTTATTAGGATAATTAATATTTGTATTAAGGGACATTTCTTATTTCATTGTAATTTTTTTCTCTTGAAAATATAAGATAAAATATCATTAATTATACTTTGCTTTTCAGAATTTTTTGTATTCTTTTATGTTATTTATTGCTCATTTCACTGTTTTTAAGATATTGAAAAGTTTTGAGTGATTTTTTTAAAAAACAATGTTCTTAACCTCCTTTATACCATTTGAGTTAAGATTTTGGAAAGGGAAGTTGGTTAATTTATTTGTTACGATAATTAATATTTGTAATAAGGGATATTGCTTATTTCATTGTGATTTTGTTATACGTAATAACTTTTTTATGAAGTTGTTCTGCAGAGTAAAATTCTACGCAGTTTTTAAATTTAACGTTTGGTGTTCTCTTCTGCCATTTTTTCGGTACATTTAAAAGCCAGACGAAGGCTGGCAGCGAAGCTGCTAGTTTTTAATAAAACTGTCTGCAGTAAAGCAAAACATAGTACGCTTAGCCTTAAATTCTTTTAATTTTTTTCTGTTTTGTTTTCCTTTTAACAAATTTTGAGAAGCAATTAAAAATAACAGATCCATAATCAAGTAATTTACTTATTTTTTAGAAGACTCAAAGGAATCACTATGGCTTTCGACCGATCGTGAATTCCTTGAAAAAGAGCAACCCTGTCTGAAAAGGTCCGTTATACTATTAATGCCAACAAAATCAATTTTCTTCATAGCTCGCGAGAAACCGTAATCCAATTCTCTATTCAAAAAAACTGGATAACAAAAAAGAAACATTAAGAAAACATTTTCGCTACTTTAATGACAAAAGGAAAGTAGATAATGCTATTAAACATCATTTTATGAGTGGATATTAAGGTCGCAATGAGCCAGCATATTTATATGAGTTTACTCAAAGACAGCTGATGACGTAAAAACGATAAAATATATTTCCTTCATCGATAGGTGTGTGTATATTTGTGGCCGTGCCTTCTCAGAAAACAACTTTATTATCCTTTAAATTAACTACTCCTCGTAGATAAATATTTTATTGTCTGGAATGTTATGGCGCTCTAGGCAAACAGTTCGCATTTTAAAACCGCGTAATTTCAAGACTCGTTTATTTAATACTGTATGAAATTTGACTAAAGAATACATTTCCAGCCCCCTTTGATATTCAAGCACAGTGAATAAATATTTTGTAACGGAGGTACTAACATATGGAGTTCGAAGCACGTTTGGTTTATTTGATTATGACAAAGCACTCGAAGGCTATCTGCCTAAAAAGATTTTAAGGAAAATTGGCTTATATACACGTTACACATGGAGAAAGCCACGAAACCGCCCAGGCAGCCAGCCCTTTCGCCGGGATTCGAACCCCGGCCCAAACTACCCGTATTCAAGGAGTTTAACTCTCGGCCGCTGGTAGGCAGAATTAGAAGTATCTTTTATTTATTATACTAGTGGTATAAAGATTACCAATATTATTTAAAATTGCGATTATTATTTTCAGATTTTTACAGCTGAATAATGTACTGGTATACTTTCACAGATAAATTAAAAATTTTAAGCAGATTGTCAAATAACTCGGAATTGGCAATTTGCCACTACACGAACGACCAGTATGATGATGAGAAAAGGCGTAGATTAGACATATACTATTCGCTCCTGAGCAGATTCAAAGAATTGATTCACTTTACAGAACGAGCGAACGCTGATTCGCCAAAAAAGAGCGGTTGCTCTTTTAGTGTTCGCCCACCGAGAGCTCTTGTTGAATGTATGACAAGAAAGTTCAATTCTATTTTTAGGGGGGGGGGGAAGACAGCTTATTCTCCCATGTTAAAAGTGAGTTTAATTATTTTCATTTTCTGACTTTTCAAGTATGTTTTCCTTGCAGAATTTTATTGTTAGTACTACGCAGAAAGGAGGTCTTTAAAGAACCTCAAAACTACAACTGAAAGATATCAGTCTAAGGAGACAGCGATTTGATTGAGTTGACACTTCCGATCCCACTGCTCATTGGATTCTGCCTGCTCTTCACTCCAACATCGCTCACCATTCTTGATTACCTCCCCGTTCCCCACCTCAATCATCGAGGTTTATTGCTAGTGAGCGCTGAGTCATAAAAAAGAACCGATTCTGTTCAGATTAAATGCAATATAAGAGAGATTTTTCTCACCCCTAGAGTATGAAGTAATATAACTTCATGCAAAGATGCGACTACTAAAAAGAATAGAAATTTTTCACGTTTGCAGCGTGTATACTCAGAAACGTACACACGCTCCATACGAGGATAGTGTCCATAAACAGACAGTTCACATTCAGAATTTAACTAGATAGTAATGATTTTAAAATGCCGCACAAATAATTTTTAATGCTTTAAACTTGCTTACAGCCCAGCAGCAAAACTACCATTTGAAAGGCAAAAATACTAATTCATGTGAAAATACCGAATATTACACCAGGATAATATATCGTGTCCATAAATATGTTTTAAAAACTTTATATTTACAATTATTATTGTTAGAAATATGTTACCAAACAGGAATTAATACAGATATGATCTTTAGAAGAAAATGTTTAGTATATAAATAATAATATTTTGCATAACAGTCTGTCAATAATATTTTGCATGTTTTAACTAAAAGCTTTGGCAGCATTTACAGATATATTTGCATTAATTACAATATAAAAATGTAATAAAAGAAATGACTACTCTTGCAAAAACATTTATCCTCAATAAAAAGTCTCTGCACGTATAAATGTAGAAATAAAATCTTTTCCGTCTTTCGAGAAAATAGACATACCCCTGTTAAATCAAAACAAATCCTCTAGAGAAGCACATAAATAAGTTGTAATAGGCGAACACGTCTAAGGAATTTCCATCGCAACCGATCTGATTTAAAACAAGATTTAGAAACGTAAAATTGCCAGCACACATTCCGTAAAATTTAGACTTAAATCTAAGGAAACAGATCCACTTCTGGAAAGTAAAGGTACTAAAGAAAAAAACTTAATTTATGCGGACGGGCTTGCATTCAGCCTAAATATTCTATCGGTCCTGACGCTTACAAGGAATCTAATAGCAGTGTGCAATAAATAGGGAATATTCATGAGAAACTTTCCCTGGCGGAGGGAGATTTTCTGTGCATTATTTATAGTCGAAAAGTAAGCCAATTGGAAAGAGGGAAAGATATCCTGTTATTTTCCGCAGATGTATATTTGTTCTTCATGCACATTATGGAAAGAATTCCGTTAGCGTATAAGGGACTTGAACTTGATTTACACACTCTGTAATGCGCAGCCGCGTCATCTGTTTGTACCCACGGATTGAAGGAATTTATTTGATCCCTATGCTTAGTTCGACGCTTCTTTCTTCCGATGTAAGTGAATAACATATTAGTTTTGGTGTTCTTAGAAGATGTATATCCGAGTTACTGAGTAATATATCGTTATTCTATGATTATCCATTTATATACTGCGGCCGTTTCTCACTCTTTTCCTACGTTCTCATCTTGAGCAATTACCCGCATGTAAAGTTTGCTTTGGTTTATTTGATTATGGCAAAGCACTCGAGGGCTATCTGCCTACGGGAAGAGATGCCTTCGTGAAGGACTTTTTGGGGAAAACTGGCTCGTATACACGTTACATATCTGAGGGAAACACGAAAACGCCCACGCAGCCAGCGCCTTCGCGGGATTGGAACCTCGGACCGAACTACCAGTATTCAGCGATCTTACTGCTCGGCCGCTATGCGGCACCCGCACGTAGGAACATCATTGCTGGTGAGATACAGTTAAATAGACAGAAGTGAAAGTCAAGAAAATGCAAGTGATTCCAAGCAATTTAAATAATTACTAATTTGTTAAATTTTCTTTCTAACAATATACATTTAGACACGAAGATAATTATTGAAATAAAATGTTGAATAGATTATTAGCAGATTATTTAGCATTTTGCAAACTGTTCTAAAAAGAAAATATTTAAAACGTCAACGTTTCTTCTAGGATCTCAATTTTAGAAATAAGATTCGTCGTTAGTTACTGAATTCAGAAGTAAGCTAAAAATAAGCAAATTTTAGAAGGAAAAAAAAAAAGAATTACGACTATGTTTCTTTTCTTTAATAAAGGGCTTTAATAGATTAAAATGAAGTAAATTTTGGGAAAAAAATTCGAAAAAGGAATTATTTGCCCAAAGGGCGTTAGCTCAGAAGAATTTCGTTTGGCATTTTGCATTGAAATGACGGTTCACTTTTCAAATTGTTGCCACCAAATATTATCGCAATGTGTTATATTTAAAGAAATTAAATTGTAGATACATTAGGATTTTTTGGAAACAGGCAAGATGAAAAATTAGCAACGCCTTCGCCGGGAATCGAACCGTGGACCTCTGGAATACGCGCCCAGCGTGCAGACCATTACACCACGAAGGCACGCCAAGAAGGTGGGAGAAATACCTTATAAAATAATGAAGAATCTGCGTAAATGTATGTATGTTCCTCGCTTTGTGATAAGACAACGGTACCTAGAGCCATGTGCATCTGGAAGCCCTAATTTAGAATTTGAAATTTGTTTTATTGTCGATTTTATATTTTGTAACACTTCAACGAATTTTTTATTAACAGACTCAACCATTTCAAAGCAAGCAATGGCAAAACTGTACGAAAAAAGAAAAAAAAAATTATCTTCAGCGAGTGAGATTGTGCAATCGAAAATTCTAAAGACATGCTCATTTTACAATTATTTTGCAATATTGCTGTTGAATTTTTATGATCTAAGTGATGAACACGATATTTAATAAATAAGGGTAACGCACAATAGGTTAAAAAAAGGTCCCTTTGGGCGTAATGTAAAATCTGAAAGCTTTCAGATTTTTTTTTAAATTATATTTTTTCTTTAATAAAGGAGTTCAATAGATTAACATATTCTTAATGAAAATTTTTTGGATAAAGTTATATTTTGTTGAAATTGTTTGACACAAAGGATGGAAGTATTTTGCATTAGAGCCCTCCGTAAGGTTTGAGTTACTTTACTTTAATATAGTTTTATTTAATTCTTAAAGTTATTACTAAAAAATATTTATTTTTTAATGAACGCAGTGCCACATTTATCGTCAAAATATTAACAGGATAAAATCTTTACTCATCCTCAATGTAAATAATAAATATTTATCTTGAGTTTACATGCATTTTTTTCCCAAATACTAACACCCCCGTTAAGTGATGCTCCATAATAATAATAATGATTAATAATAAACTTTACAAATGTAATGTTGTTGATGGCAGAAGAAAAACAACACAAACAAAAAAAATTAACACAAACAAAAGTAAGATTAGAACAATTAGTTCTAATCTTAATTTTCTTTCAATGTACAGTCGTTTAACAGACAAAAATGCCAGTTTAAATAAATCACACCCTACTGGTATTTCAAGCAATACGACTTCCTTAACATACCTAAACCATAACTAAATTGAAAATTTTGATTCGGAAATAACGTCGCTGATTATTTTTCTCAAAATCTAAGAGTTACATATATATGAAGGAACGTTCCTGCACTCGGATTAGGAAAACAGAAAAAAAAAATTATTGAGAACATAGACAATTAATGAAGACAATCCGAATGGAAAAGTTATCAGACCATAAGAGAGCGAATTCACGTTACCTTATATCTGCAAAATAAATGAATTAATGACTTGAGAAACGGAAAGAGCTCAGTCCAAGACCTTCATCAGATCCTTAAAATGAAGCCTTAAATGAACCTTTGAATGGAAGTTAGGACCACGTCCACTAATGCTGCCGACAGCAGAAAGTCAACATACACTATCAGTGAAGCAAGCCTTACCTACCCTTTCGCCTAGAAAGGAGACAGATAGGATGTGTGAACCCGGTCAGATCAATCAGTTAATTTATATAATTCAGGCCTAATCTTTAAGTGAAATTACTAGGAGCCTGGAGTTGGTAGCAGATAAGCAAGTAACAGTACCGTCTATGAATACTATTTCACTACATCTGTAATAGTGTCAAAGACTACTTTTTTTCACCGCGAATAGGTTCAAACTCAAGTTTACAGTCTTTACAAACCCAGTCTTTTCAAATGAATTAATAATATCTATTAATGTATATATACAGACAGATGATATTATAATTAGATTTGAAGACCTATCAGCTTTTTTATGACATTTTACCATTAGCATCTACTTCATATGAAATAAATTTCCTTTTTAACAGCATTTTGAGATATTTTACAACTTGCAATCTACCTAATATGAAGTAAATTTACTTTTTAAATATTGATTAATAAAGTCAAGAAGCTAAAATTCTACATGGAAAAGAAGTTCGGTTATATATTCTACTGTGTCTCTTGTCAAATAAACAAACACACACACACACACACATACAAAGAAAAAAAAAATCAGAAGCACGCTCGAAGTATTTTAAACTACAGTCATTAACCATGCTTTTTCACTGCTTGAGTATCTCCGATATATATATATATATACCTACTCTAAAGCGGCGTTTCAGATATAAGATGCAACAAAATGCAATTCTCGGGATAAATGCTAACACCCCTCGTTGCACTGTCAGCTGTTTAAGCGTGATCCGAGATCCCGATAGCCTCCAGATCCGGGTATTTTCCGCCCGTGCCAATTAGGGGTGGAGATTTATGGTCGCAAAGGGCATTAGGATCAGCGAGGGATTTGGGGGAAGGGAAGAACGGCTAGAGGCAAGAGCAGCGATTAGTAGGCAGCGGGTGTCCGCGAATGGATTAAGGCATCCAAGGAGTGGATCGCGTGTAATGGCATGGCTTAGGAGGTAATTTGGGATTGAATCCAGAGCCTTGATGGCTTCAGAGAGCTCGTATCTGCTTCTTCTGCAGACGTGCCTTCTTTGGCGCGTTTTGTGGACAGTTGCAACCACTGTTGAAAGAATCTGGAGTAAATACTCCGCTCGACTTCTTAACGAGATTTTCACTAGACTTCGGACAGGAACATATAATACAAAACAAAGGTTACGAAGAGTCGCAAGTTAATCTGGCATATGAATCCCCATTTATTTTCATTTCGCATCTTAGGATACAAAGATGATCTTTTTCAAAGCTCCAGAAGAGACTTGTAATAATGCGATGTAACGGAGTTAAGCATTCAGTGGAGGTACATTTAAAAAAATATATTTAATTTACTTTTGGTTTTATACGGGATGGAATTTTTTTTTATCAAGTGAGCAATTTTATCAAGACACAGAAATACCGAATAACAGTCAGAATCACCAGAAAGTCCAGGAAAATGAATTGCGAGCGTTTACTGTTCTTTCGATCAGTGTATATAAGGTATTTTCTCCCTCCTTTCTGCCTGCATTCGTGGTGTAACGGTTAGCACATTCGGCACGTATTCGAGATGTCTAGGTTCGAGTTCTGACGAGGACATTTTTCACGTCTCCTGCTTCATGAATAACGTAAGACTACAAGTGGAGCCGAAACTAAAAGGTTGTGGATCACAATTCGTCACCACAAAGATTTGGTGATTGGGTCACCTAATCCCCAGTCACTCTTTAAAAGGGAGAGTACATAAGGTATGTTCTTCCTCCTTTCTGCATACCTTCGTGGTGTAAGAGTTAGCAGACTCGGCGCGTATTCGAGAGGTCCAGGTTCGAGTCCCCACTGCTTATTTTTCAAGTCTCCTGCTTCCATATAACCTAATGTCTCCACAAGTGTTTTAATAATAATACCTAAAACGTGAAGAAGAAAGGAATTATAGCAGAAAAAACATAAAATCACTTTCTGAAGCTACAATTAACAGCAAAAAATCGGCAGAAAGATCCTATAAAACTACACAACGCAAAACAATTAAGTTTCATATGTAAATGCTTCCCGATAGAAATGTTACAGCAGAAAGGCAATGACTTTTTGATTTAAGAGTTGAATTACAGTTTCAAGTACGGAAATTGATATATTGCAGTACTTGCATTTTATAAGCATATGAGTTAAGATACATGTTTCAAAAGCGTGTTGAGGAGTATCAGTGAGTGCTTTGTAGAGAGATTAGGTTATTTTTGAAGAAAGATGAAAAATGTGCTATGCCCTCGCCGGGACTCGAACCTGGGACCTCTCGAATACGTGCCGAGCGTGCTGACTATTACACACGAAGGCATGCTAAAAAGGCGGAAGAACTACCTTATATATTCGCGGGGATTAGGCCAAATCCTGGTGGTGGCAAATCATCATCCACCACCACATTTTTTTTTTTTTTTTTTTTTTTTTTTGTTCGGGGCCCACTGTAGAGTCATTAGGTGATTTCGAAGCAGGAGACATGGAAAATGAGCAATGACCTCACCGAGACTCGAACCACGGGCCTCTGGAATACGCGCCAAGTGTGCTTACCACTACACCACGAAGGCATGCTAAGAAGGCTTGAGAAATACCTTATACCTTTATGTATATTTATCTTTTTCTAATCAGTGTCGTAAAACTCTTGAGCCAACTGTAAACTGATGCAGTTTAATGTAATAATTTGTTTTTAAATTTTCATTTTTGAAGGAGCAGCAGTTTACATCATTCATTATGTAAAACTTTTTTATCAGGTAATAAAATATTAATTTTATTATTTTGTTTTAAAAGTTTAAAATCTTTTCGTTGAGTATCTTACAGCTTCCTGCAGAATTTTTGTACTTCAGAATTTTTAAGATATTTCAGACTTTATTCTTAGATGACACTGTACCAAGTATTACGATTTCTTCAACACAGATGAGATTTATTTTTTCTTTAGGCCAACTTTACGAGAAAAAACAACTTCAGCCATGCTTTTATCTTATATTTATTTATTTGCCTTAACGTTTTTTTTTTTTTTTTTTTTTTTTTGTTTTTGTTTTAACTAAGTGACGTTAATTAAGACACAATAACACGCCGAATAAATACTAATGCAGAAGTTAGTAAGTGACGAGTTAAATTAGTAAGTGACGTTATTTCGTGGTTCATTCATTCATCTTATTTTATTTGAGATAAAGAAAACTTAACTCGGGAATTTCGCAATACACTTCTAGAGCTGAAAGAATTATTTACATGCTTTAAATTCCAAAATAACAGAAATTGCCGAACACAAATCACATGGAATCATGAAATTATTATATTTTCAGGAAATGACTCAAAGATTAAAATTTCAGCATAATATTTGGAAAGTTTATTTAAACAAAGTTATCTAATACATAAATGCTACCTAATTTTAGAGTTAATGGGAAATGTATCACGATACGTGATAAGAATTTAAAGCGCTTAAAGCTCTGAGTGAAGAGCATGATTTTTCCATTAAATTCACTCATGCATTTTACCCTGCAGTTTTCTTTAAGCTACTTTCATAATAGGTCCAGTTCAATATATTGAATAATTGATATTGGAAATAACTGACGCTCATTATAATGTTTCTCACTATATACAGAAAAAGAATGTTATATCGAGGGGTCGGAATAGTGGAAATGGATTTCACGTACTCTCATTAGTTGAAAGTTCTCGCATCGTTACGCTCGCTGTGACTAGTGATTATTGTAGAGCGAGTGTTGACTGTATTTTATGTGCAACGCATTTAAATATGCAGTTGATACTTTTATGATTTTGAGCAGTATAAAATGATTTTCAGCAGTATTATTTATATTAATGACCTCTAAGATACAGCAGATGGTTATTCTTAAGTGGAGAGGGTTATTCAATAAAGTATATCTATTCAAATTTTCTACGTGATTTTTAAAAATATTATTCTGTCTCCAGTTGATTATCTGTTGGTTGGCTTCCTTAATCTTCTTGTATTAACATTTACTTTGTAGAGTTATTAGGTTATTTTGAAGCAGGAGACGTGAAAAATGTGCAATGTCCTCGCCGGAACTCGGAACACTGGACCTCTCGAACATGCGTTGAGTATGCTTCCAATTATACCACGAAGGCATGCGGAAAGGAAGGAAAAATGCCTTATATATACTCCTCTTTTAAAGGGCAACTCGGGATGAGGGGACCCAATCGCGAAATCCTGGTGGTGACGAATTATCGTCCAGAACCTTTTAGTTCGGGGGTCACTTGCAGAGGAGTCTTAGGTTTTTTGAGCAGAAAACGTGAAAAATGTGCAATGCCCTCGCCGGGAAGCGAGCCTGGACCTCTCGAATACACGTCGAGTATGCTTCCAATCATACTACGAAGCTATGCGGAAAGGAGGGAGAAAATACCTTATAACTTTAAGCTAAATATTTCAATATGTTTCCTTCAAAATTTTCTTTCATTTCAGACATACAGCCCTTGTTATAAATCACGCTTAGTTCCTGAAGAATTTTCATTAAATAATAAGCTATGGTGTGGGGATCATATAAGGCCATGCAAAATGCAGTGGACAAGAGTTTAGACAATTACACGGTAAAAACTATGACATGATAAAAATCTGCAATTAATAAAAGCAACAGGGATACATATGAATAAAGATTGTTCACGTGTAATTTATAACATAATAAAGTAAAATGAATTGATGAATTACAATAAGAAACCATGAATTTTTTACACATTTAATTTCTCACTGAAAAATAAGCTAACTGCATCATTTATAAATAATTTCCTCGTTTATTTTTCACATATTACACTTTAAAACCAGAAACAGGCATCAGGTAACAGCTGCGCAAAGTATAAATTTTTGGAGTTAATATTTTAAAGTAATCAATAAAATTCTTTCAAAATATATTACCCAATGTTTACAAGAAACCATCATGTTTAACTAGCGACTTTACAGATGTTTACATTTTGGAGTAGCAATGCAATTAGCAACAGTAGTGTTTCTCATTTAAATCTTCATCTACGAGTACCAGTAATTATTTTTGCAGTAGTTCTAATTATTTAACTTTGAAATCGATTTCACAATTATCTAAGTCTCTCAGCGTTTTTATGCATGAAGAAGAAGAAACATAACTATTAATTACTGAATTTGCCTATTCATAACAAATTTCTATTGTTTTTAATTCTACTGCATTTCGTTGTTGACAGCTTGCGGCTGTTTTCCATCAGCGATTATATTACCTTCTTGATGACAACAATCACAAGTATTAATAACAGCAGAGGTGATATAATCAACGATCAGAGACTCAAAATTTATTTTATAAATAAGAATCGGTTGAATTCCAATTGTTGAAAGTTTACTGTTCGAAAGCATTGAACTTTCATAAGCTGAATACATTCTTTATTTTTTCGAGAGTTATTTTAGAAAGATTTGTTTCTTTTGTAAAAAATGCAGAGTAAAAATAAAACCGCGATTAATCATCGTAAATGTACCAAAATTTCAAAGAATTGTAAAACTGTTGACGTACTAATCGTAAAAATTCTAAAACTATTTCAGGACTTTAAATCATTCTTTGTATTTGAAATGCAGCCAAGCTTCAATTTCGAAGAACAAAATGGATATCGGGAAGATAAATTATCTCCTTAACATTGGGAAATAAAAAAAAAGAACATGAATCCTTTGGCTCCATATCAAGACAACAAAAGAACTGAGCGACATCGACGTGCTTCATGCGCTCCATTTCATTGTCAGCAAACACAAGTGAGGACTGACACAAACCTGCTGAATCAATATTGACTCTCACTCACATTTGGTAACTTCCAAATCTGTCTCCTTTCAACACTCCGCAGAGAAACTTTCTACCCTCATCCGCAATGAACAGTCCTCAGCTGCCTCAACAGTTAATTTCCATCAAGAACTTACATCATCAGAGCTTCGATAGCTGCAGCTGAGTCAGAGAATCTCTCGGACGAGTGAGCTGACTGGCTCCTGGGAAAACCGGATGAAGTGGGCCCACTCGTATAGAGCAGCCGCACTTCACTCTAATTCACGCCACCTCTCCTTGATCAGTGCCAAACATGTCAGCTGAAGAGATGACTGCAAGAGATAGGGGGTGTCGTTGTAGGGATACTTGTTATCTGACATCGCAGAGAGAGAACAGAATGTGTGAATCTGGGCAAAGATTTCAATGGAAATTGCTTTTGGAAAGGCAAGCACTGGAGAAAAGATGTAGATAATTCTATTCTGCTGTAGTTTCTAATCAAAAATACTCATAAGTCTGGCTTGTAGGTAAGGCACATGTACCAATACCTACAATACTAAGACTGATAGAAGCACACAAAAATAATAATAATAACTGTATGAGTAAAAACTACTAGAAAATGTTCCAACTTATTAAGGATCTTAGTTTTAATTGTCTAAGTTTCAGTTCAAATATAATGCATCTAAAATACATAAAACTTGTAGGTAAGGCACATGTACCAATACCTACAATACTAAGACTGATAGAAGCACACAAAAATAATAATAACTGTATGAGTAAAAACTACTAGAAAATGTTCCAACTTATTAAGGATCTTAGTTTTAATTGTCTAAGTTTCAGTTCAAATATAATGCATCTAAAATACATAAAACTTGATGTCATAAACAGATAAATTGGTAGTGGAAAATATTACACTAAGTCAAAACATTAAACAAGATTTCTTTGTTTAATAAAGATAAATATTTACTCGTAACAGAAAAAATGTTTAAAATTAACAGAATGATAGAAACGAACTTTCCTGGGACGGCTGCAAACTCAAAGAGAAAATAAACAAATATTTCGTTTGCATTTTTAAGTAGAAGATATCAATTATTCTTCAATTAAAAAAAATAATTAAAACTAAAAATAAACATGGAGATTACTACAATATGTACAAGCTGTTAAATACTTTTATTTTTGTTTCAAACTAGCTCCGAGAGGTATGCACTATATGGCATTAGAAATTTCTACTATTAATCTCACTATCATCATAAAAGTTATTAAAATTTGTAGCGATTGAAAAGTGTCTTCGAATACTCTGTTCCTCTTATACAAGTAATTAATTTTCAAACTTACGCGCATAGTCATTAGAAGATAAGTGAAATCTTGCAGACGTATCTGATTCCAGATTATATACAGAGTCATTAACAATGTCAACACGGAAGATCTTGTTAATGTATCTGATTATATTTAAGCACATACTCAGAAACAGCGTAACTAATTAAAAGTAACATGTTCAAATAATGAAACGGTTCCAATACCGCAACCAACCTACGCACCGAAACTCATAACACGTCTCTCTGTTCAGGTCTCCAGAAAGATACCTGCCATTAAATTGAAATTCATTCTTATCTTTCAAGTTTCCCATTCTTGTTCTTCCCTTTATCCACTCCAAACGCCCCGCTTTTCTAAACGCCCTCTTCGCCGTGCCCTTAAAATCCCCCAGGATCAGCACTATTTATTCCAGGCCGCTCGGATCGCAAGTCGCCGAAGGGGCCACTCGTGTGTCGCAGCAGACGACACTTTCCGCTGCCAAAAGACACTCTCGGGTCCATCCCTGCCACTTGTGACAGGAAGTGAGTCATCGCTGCCAATGACTACTTCGCCTCCTCGAGTAGAGTTGTCGGGGTCCTTCTCGGAAATTGCCGATTCCGCGCTTTTTTTTTTCCCTGTGTCCTGCTCTTGCTGCATCTCCTCTCACTCCCCTTCTCAGCAGCCCTGATGCTTTTCTATGCCCTCCCGGAGTCACTTCTTTTGTAAGGTACATTTCAGGGTTTACTAAGTGACAATGGAAAATAAAAATGAAGTTAACGCAGTTATTTTTAAGGGGAAAGGAAGTCTTCCAACATCTTTCGGTTAAATTCCTTTATGTTTATTTTCTGTCACGCGACGGGCAGCTAGAGAGGACTACAACAAAACTCACTTGTTAGAAGAATGTCATAAAATAAATATATAGGATAAGATGCATTTATCACAGTGTAGGAATATATAAATCAAGAAGTTACAACCTGGAGTTCTTTTGATGCCTTTAAATAATTTACATTTAACATTTTTTACAACTTGATGTAAAGAAAGAATTGATTACAGTATACTCTGAATACAGATTACTACAACAGCTAAGTGTATTTTTAGCTATTAAACAATATTTTAATTACGCAGTTAATGTTTTATTAATACAATCCTGTCAATTACCCTGTGCAAATATTAGGATTTTCGAAGCACAGAAATATGACATATAAACTATGTCCTAGCTGGAGTTCGAAGCATGACCCTTCAGGTGTTTTCTGGACGTATTACTACTTACTTTACGAACACGTGCATAGGAGATGCGAAAATCTCCTATAACTCTATAGGGAAAAATGTATCGTCTTTGTGTGATAACTTCTAGACAAGCCCGTATAACAATATTTTAAACTTTGCTTCTGCATGACGTCACTGGTTCCTAGTCTGCTCAAAAGCAACTTCTTGCCTACTCCATTTATCTCTTCGTTTCTCGCATTTCTGTAACCAAGTGACGTCAGCGCTGGGAAGAGACTAACCTTGTTTTACATCACAGAGAATGCTGATCGCACAGCTTCAACAATATATAGACATGTTAACGATGGATTGCTTCATACGAAATATAAACAAACAGTGGAGTTCATACAGAAGTTCGTTATGAATGTCTGCTGTTACCGTAGCATAGTTGAAACTGCGTTACAATAATAGAAAATGCGTACAATAATAACAAACTTTAATTGTGTGGAACGAGCTTATCGCTGTGCTGGGCATACACAATATTGCTTGGAATATTCCGAAAATTTTGTACTTTGCAAGTAAAGAAAACGTAGCAGGGGCTCAGCTTAGAAGGAACTTGAATAATTTTACTTTATGAGTTCTCACTATTTCAAATTTCTGTAAAATACGACTACGCTACGTAATATTGCACCATTCCTCAGGTAGAAACATACACCACAGCAAGCTTAAATATGATTAATTCTTATTAGCCATTTTATTAATTACGTTAATTAAATAACGTTCAGATAGGCATTTTATGATGCTGAAGAAATATAGCTTGACTGTCTAGGAAAGGGTGCTTTCGTGAAGGATTTCCCCATGAGAAATTTGGTTGTATTCATTTAGACATTTGAAAAGGTGAGAAAAACTGCGTCCCAATAGTTCGTTCTGCTTGATCTAAAGTTGGAGAAATGTCCTAGTGTTCAAGACTTTAGTTACTCTATTATTGATAACAAATTTTAGAAGTGTATAATGCTAACGTATCTAGTTTATTTATTGAAGAGAAATAATGAAATTTATTTTAATGAAGCAAAAGAAAAATTATATTCATCCCAGAAAAAATGCAAAAAAGCATATATTATAAGCTTCTATTACAATTCACAAGCACTACTGAAAATGAAATGTGGGTAGATGATTCACGCAAACCTTACATACAGTATCAACGCTAGTATCGATAAGAAAATGTTTTATTTAAAAATAAAATTTCATTGCTGAATTGATATATTCTAAATTCGAGTTCTACTAAGAATTTTGAAACCAATATGGCGTATAATTTTTATTGCTAACGACAACGGATACAAGAAATAATTTAACAGTATTTTAGTTTTCATCTAACGAAGCGCTGTACTTTAAACTGATAATTTAGTTAATTTTTTATAACCAAGCGAAGATACGCAAGGGGTTAACTTATAGAAATTACTATTACTTTTTAAAAAACATAAACATTTTGTACGTCTTTTATGCTACTTGTGCCAAACAAAACAAAAGGAATTATTGAATAAATTTATTTAAAATTATTACATTCTACGCCATATATTCCATAATAAAATCCACAATATGTTATTATTTAGTTTAACGTCATTAAGTGCTCGTAAAGTTTTATGGTCTTGCCACTATCAGGTTTGAAAGAGCTACAGAATAAGCGTGTTCACGTTATAAAATCAAATTATATTCACTTTACGGTAGGAGAACTCCTAGTTTTGTTCATTTTAGTTAATATGCATTTAAAAACTACAGCGAGAAAAAAAAATTGGATACTACACATTACAATCTTCTTCCCTCCTTTAAAATACTTGGTTATTTTTTTCTCTCTTTTAGTCTTTTCAAACGCGTTAATTATCTCACACATCATTAAAAAGCAAAAATTTTGCCTTCAGGTTCATGCAGCTTATAATAATGAACGGCCAAAACAAATTAAACACAACAAGGAATTCTAAAAATACTTCGATAAATTTAAATGGTGTGCAACCTATGTGATATTTCACTTCAACAAATACGAAAAGTTCCGAATTGCAAATTTATTTAACCCACGAAATGCGAAAGAGAAATTCAAAATAAGTAACTTTCCAATAAAACATCAGAAAAAACACTTCGACAAATTTTAGTTTATTGAACTCCTCTTTCAAACCGCTTTCTCGTCACCAACAGAGACAGGACAAAACTCTCTTCAAAAACAGGAATTTCTTTCCAATAGAGAATCGCGAACAATTCTATTGTACAGACGTGCGGTAGACACACATAAAGAACACCCCTTACCTTCCCACTACTGCATAAAAAAAAAAAAAAAAAAAAAAGGTTCACACCTGGCTCTCAATTCTAAGAAGGATTCAGACAAAAAAGAATAATATTCGAGGATCTTTTAATTAAGGACGCATTGGATAACAGCTCACTATCCCAGATAAATTCTACGCAACATTTAGCTATCTTTTAATGAGAGATCCATAAGAACTATGCTTTATTTATTTATTTAATTTCTTAGATATCATTGCAAAGGTTTCTTTGCAGTTTTGTTTGCAAAAATAAGTTTACGTCTGTCTATCAGTGTTTTTATTTTTGAATGAAATGTTTTTATAGTTATATGAACATATGTTGAAGATTTTGACATTAAAGAAACTCCTTAACTAATTTCATTTGTATTTTTTCCCTTCGTTACTATTTAGGCATAATGTTTTGACAGATATTTAAAAAAACAATGCTGTCAGGCACATGTCTCTTTTTAATTTTTCTTGTACAGGCACAGGTATAAGAGGCGAGGCTGCAGAATTCTATTCTTGATCGTCCAGACATTGTCCCCCCCCCAACACTAAAATTGCATAGCTCCACCCAAACTTGGAAAACACTTCGAGGAACAGTCCGAGGGTCTCTTACCCCTCTTCCCTTACCACCAAACCACTCGAGAGAACTTCGCCACTACTTTAAGTACCTCCATGCTGCACAGATACTACACATTTACAAACATCCCTACCTTTACTGGGACTCGAAGCCAGGATCAACGATACGGCAGCCAAAGTCGCTAAACACTATACCCATAAAAGCTCGGCACAGGTATAGTATTGTTTCAGATCTATTTATTAAGACATCGCGAATGTTTTGCATATTAGAACTTGTACTCGACTGTGTTCACAAAAAATAAAAGCATTAATTAGCTTTACAAAAATTACTGCGAAATTTAGAAATGTTGATCAAAGAAAAAAAATCAAGCACTCAACAATTCGAAGTGCTTAAAATGTCATGTATTAAGTACTACTGACTATCCTGAAGTCCGCCAGTAAAGTATATTTTTTATTTCACAAAAATTTTGAAGCTAATTCATAGTTGTTGTTTTCTCTTAGTTTTACATTTATTTAAAAGCTTATATTCCATGACTGAAAATTTTAATAACTACAGCTGAAACCAGTGAGCAAAGAAGACAAATTTCTTGAAAAAGAAAGAATGTACCCTGGAGAGGGATGTCGTTTCGTGCGGAGACATGAAAATGGCTTTTACTGACGTTACATGAGAAAAAAAAATGAAGATTCAAATTCTCACCAAGAATCAAAAAACAGAATAAAATCATAAATCTGAGTTTTTTTTAATGGTTTAAGCACTGATCGACAATATTGATTTAATTTCGAATCCTACCATAGCAGACGATAAAATACTGATACGATTATAAAAGACCAGATGCTAGTTTTATAGGTAAATATGCAATGAAGATCACAAATACTTACATCGGTTAATAGCTAAGATGCACATTCATGACGCATATACATATTTTAACAGTTTAAACAATGATATTTATAAGCAAAACAGCTAGCATTCCACCATTTATGAGGTTTCTCTCAGTTTTATGACCTTGTTCTGCAAAATAGTTAGCTCTTTTCTTTCTTTAATGCTCTAGAAACCATTTTTATAATTTGTATGCCACAGAAATAAATAATAGGTAAAGCATTATTAAAAAAGATAATAAATGCTGTTTATGCACATCACACTTCATAAGTGGCTATAACACACGCTACCACTCAAGGGATTAAATGCCATGGCATGAATATTAAGCAGTCGACACCTGGTAACGTTCAAAAATTCAGAATTTTTAAGTAGAGAGTGGACATCCAAAAGCTTTTATTGATACGCCAAACTTCGATAAATTAGACGATGGAGATGAAATTCTGGAAACATTTTATTTATATTCCTTTCAATGTTACCAGACATAAAAACACAGTTCTAAGTAATAATGCATACAATTATAAGAATAAAACTGTTTAAAAATATATAAATTTACTCAAGGAGACTTTTATTTTAAAAATACAGGCCAAGAAGTTAACCTATGTGCTATGAAAAATGGTATATTCTCATTCCCAGAAATATCACTAGCATAAAATCTAGTTCTGACATTACAAATGAGAGTACTAGTACCCTTCCAAGTTACGTAAGCAATGCCCTCTCTTTTAGTCTTAATAAAGCAAATATTTACATAAATTCATAAGGTATTTCTCCCGCCGTCTTGGCATGCCTTCGTGGTGTGGTGGTCTGCACGCTCAGCGCGTAATTGAGAGGTCCTCGGTTTGATTTCCGGCGAAGGAGTTGCTAATTTTTCATCTTTTCTGCTTCCAAAATAAACTAATGTCTCTACAACTTTCGTAAATATAATTTTATACGTTACGTATATATAATTTGTAATTACGTAATTTTAATTTATGTAATACGTAAACTATACAAATTTACGTAATACGTAAATTATAAGTAATATAATAAATACGTAATACGTCAATTATACATAAAAGCAATGCACTTCGCAAATATTTATGTAACTTTCGTAAACCTAATTTTATACGTTACGTTAATATAATGTGTCATTACGTAATTTTAATTTACGTAATACGCATAACGTACAATTTACGTAAATATAGTTTTTACGGAATATGATATACATATTATGTTAAGTGTATTATATTAAATGTTATATTACGTAACGTATGAAATATTAATTATAATGCAAAACATATTATGTAACATACATACGTAGGTGTACGTAATACAGTTTACGTAACTTTATGTAAACATAATTTGTAAATTGTAGCTTCGTAAGAAGCTGCCGCATTTATTATTACTAGAAATAATAATTAAATCAAGAAAAAGGGTAATAGTCTAATAGGAAGTACACACATCAAAACAAAAACAAGAAAAAATCAATAAAATAAATTAACATAATTAATATAATATAAAATAATAAAATTAATATAAAAATACAAAAAAATGTTGAAATTAATTTATTATGCTACATTACATTAATTTTATCATGTTTCACCATTTTATTGAATTGTTTTTGTTTCAGTTTTGACGTGTGTATTTCCTTTTAGACTGTTAACCCCTTTCTTATTTTAATTTTTGATTAACTTAATTATTTAATAAATTTCGCAGCATACTGTGCGACTTTATAATAATTTCCTTTCTTAATGTATCAGCAGCATTTATTCGGATATAAAATATAAAAGCATGAAAATTATATAAAAGAATATAAAAAAAACTAAAATAACTATTTTCGAAAAGAAAAAAATATATTATGTGGCAGGAGGATGGCGAATGGTTGTAAGAGGAGGAGTATGGTTGTGAAGAATAATGCTTGTTCTCTGGCAACTTCTTCCTCTCTTGATACTCAAGGCTGAGGATAATGGGGGTCATTTGATTTGTCATCAAGGCATTATTATGAGAGTTTCTCACAACTATATTTAGCATAGATCGTGAGGTTATTTGCAGTCGTAGATGGCCTTGTACCTAGGCACAGAGGAATGGATATGGCTGCTAACATTTTTGAACTGATCGACATTCGGATCCATCAATTCTAATTTTGCTAGTAACATATCTATCAGGCTAGTGTGCCATTGTCCTTCGGCTAGTGTGCCATGTCCTTCGGCTAGTGTGCCACTGCTGTAAATTTCTTAGCTCCTGCAGTTAGTGGCTTTAGTCGGCATAATTTTTTTTTAGTATGTTAAAGGTAAATAAACAACGAACATTAACAGTGATGTTTAAATGCATGTAAACACATGTAGAAGAAAATAAGAGTTATTTATGGAGTCCTTATATATCTCTGGCAGGTTTCAGTTTGAAGGTTTTACACTCACATAATTGAGAATTTACGTATATCGCGTTTTATGTAAGTCGGATTTGCTGTATTCCTTCATGATATTTGGTATAGCAAAAATAAAACAATTTATATTTTACCAACCTACTATACAGAGAAAACTAAACAGGAAATTAAAAAATTTCATTTAACATTTGGCCAACAAACGGGAAAATGATTTGAAATCACTGTTCAGTGATAATTTAAATCGGCCGACAATTCAGGAAATTAAAAAACATCGCAGATAACTTCAATTAACAGAACGGGTTCTTTATAAATAACTTCGTGTTTTATGGATTTAGAATGCAAATACGTACCAATTTCTTTTAAAGAATTTATGGATTTAGAATGCAAATATGTACCAATTTCTTTTAGAGAATATTTTATACGATGACAACGTTCGGAACATAAATAAGACAACGTTCGGAACATAAATAAACCATTAATAAGCTTTATCAAATTAAGAACATATTCACGGATACCGCACAAAAAAAAAAAAAAAAAAAAAGAGTCATTTAAGTTTCTCCCCCCCCCCCCAGTCCTTACTTTACATGATTCTTGTTTCTTAAAAAAAGCTATAAACTGAAAAGTATTTTTAAATATATTTATGTTTCCATCCAACAACTAAAAAACAGTTTTACATCTAAAACGCAGAATATTTCCGCAACGAAATATGCATAAATTTTAGCACTATTAAACTGTTTGTAAGACTTAAGAGATATTTTGGCTTGAATACATAAAAGGTGGAAAAAATTAAGGCAGCAGCAGAAATTATTATTTGATAATTTAATTCAAAATTATTTAGCAAATTTTACGTTATTTAGTAATTACTAGTTACATATTAATAAAAATAATAAATAATTAATTGGAAATTATAAATATGAGTGATGTCATTCTTTCCTTTCAGATGACTTTATGTAGAACAAATAAAAAATTTTTGGCACCAAGAACTGGAATGCAGTAAGAAGCAAAGCAAAAGCTTTATGATCAGCATTGCAGTCGTAAGGTCACAAAAGCTTCAGAGAAGAAACAGTAATACCGCTGATTTCTGATTTTAGTAACAAAATAATAGAATATTTGATGAACTGCACTTTTTGCAGTAATTAATACTGAACTACTTAGTCAGCTGATGCATCATAAAACAAAAAAATATTTATAACGAAAAAATATTTAAAAGTCGGGTTTTTAATCCATTCCTTTGGATGGATTTTCGAATCACAAATAATACTGCCTATGTCAGATGTTAATGGCCTACATTCGAAAGATCTCTAATTAATTCGTGAAAAATGCCGATATGGTTAGTCTGTTGGTTAGCTATGCTAGCAGGTATGTCGGTGGGATCGGGTTCGGATTCGGGGCACGACTTGAGTGGACTCAGATGGTTTAATGGTAGGAGGAAGAAGAGTGAGATACCCTCGGATCTGTCCCCTCAGAATCTGTACTCAGGGTGTTTTCCATCAAAATCGGAATCCAGCTTACCCGTTCTCAGAGGTGTAAAATCCGTCGCCCCTAAGGTGCATCTTGGGCAACGTTCTCGGTGATGAGATGGCTAAATAACCGATAAGCATCTGCTCTTCTCGAAGAATGCATAAGTTGCACAGATTTCGTTTTTAACTGTTCAAAGGAAAGTATCACTACCCATCTGCAGAATATTTTACTGTAGTAGAGAATAAAATGCAGACAAAGAAGTTCAGCTCTTTCATTCAGTTTCTCTCTTTGAAAGTTCTTTTTTCTTTTACAGCTGTTATCATTTGGGTGATTTTCAAGCATGGACAAAGACAAAACAGAAAGCGGCAATTCAGTGCTTTCAAAATCTGTGTTTCTGAGCGGCTTCACCTGCGAAGAATAATGTCCAAATCTCGTGACTGGAATAAGCAGCAACCCTACACCTCTTCCCTGACATCATTCGCCTGTTGACTTGACATCGCCTCTTTCGCCATCCAGATCGCCCGAATTAATTAAGGCGTAAAAAAAAAAAAAAAAAAGAGACACGCTTTTCAAAAAGCGCCAAATCATCGCGACCGCTTAATTGATGACAAGACGAATTAAATAAAAGTAGCTGCCGCGGTAAGCAAACACTTATCATATAACTCACATGTTGCCAAAATCGAAAATCGATTCTTACACAAGCTGCCCCCCAAAGGGAACAACTGCACCTTTCTGATATAATCTAAGCACTCACGCTATACGCTATTTATTGATAGACCATGACAGCAGCAACGGTCGTGAGAAAGCTGCTGCAATTTCTTCTTTCTCATCTTTTTTTCCCTCCCCTTTCCTTTTTATCAATATGACGTTCTTTCGTGTGGTGATGGGGGCTACAAACGAGCAGCAAATCGTGTTGCCAGATCGATTTCCAATTGTGGACGGACGGTCTGCTTTAGGGTTAACCACTAAAGCAAGGTTTGTCATCATAAGTGCAGCTTTTAATAAAGATGAGGTACAGTTACTGCTTTTATGTGTTTTCCTTAATGGAATACGGCATTGTGCAAAATGGCAAATGGAATGACAGCAGATGGGAAAATGGGCATTTATGGTCATCATGGCAGACTCAAATAAATCAAACCGAATGCAATGCGAGAGGCATTGATTAATTCTTATATTAGAATGCTAGAAACTCATCTCATTGATAACCGACAGTATTTTACGTTACATAGATAACCAATAATTTTCGTTAAAGATTCGAGAAGACATGTACAGAAAAAAATGCTTTCGTTTACGTTATTTCTGTCAAGGTGATTTTACAAGAAGCTTGTGAGACGCGAAAGGAAATGCACTTAAACCTTTTTTAAGTTTATTTAATAATCCACGAAACGTTCCAACACAAAAAAATGGCTGTATTACAGATGTGAGTTTATAATTTTAAACAACGGCGTGTACATAATTTTGCTTAGGAACTTTATAAGCAATTTAGAAAGCAAATAAAAACTAACGAGTTAATATTCTTTCTATTCTAATGCAAAAGTAATGTTCTTATAAAAATTCTTCGTACAAAGTTCTGAAAACGTGACAATGATTTAAGATATAAAAGTCTAAGAGAAAGAATGCATATATAACGCATATTTCTACACCAGCCAGAATATCTACAAAGTTTATGGCAAAGCATTGATAGATATAAAAATTTAACGACAGTTATTTTTGTGAATGTAATATTATGATTAAATATCATATTTTATTTTTCATACAATGAGAAAATGATTTAAGTAATAATATAACCGAAACAGACATGAAAGACTTCACTTGCTTTCGGTTCGGTTTACCATCAGTTGCTTTCGGGCCATTCGACGTAAGCAAAAGGTAATTAACGAGAAGCCGCACAGATATTATTGTTGTTCATTTCATTACAGTTCCTGCAAAATATTCACCTAAAGGATTTATAATCTAATTGATAATTTTAAAAAATATGAAAGCTTTTAGATTTTACATTACGCCCAAAGGAGTGTTTCTTTAACGTTTTGTGCGTTACCTTTATTTATTAAATATTATGTTTTTCGCACTTAAACCATTCAATAGCAATATCACAAAATAATTTAGAAAGAGAAAATCTTTAGAATTCCCCATATGCATAATACATGCAAAAAAAAGTTTTTTTATTCGTACTTTTGGTTGCTTTATTTGTAGCTGAATCACAGAGACAATTTTCTTTTTGTGCCTAACATTAAATCGACATAGAAAATTGATAAACTGAGGAGTTTTTTTCCTCTAGAGATCGTAGAGACAATTTATGTCTTATGCAACTTTTAATTAACCTAGTAAATTATAAATTCTAAATGAAATTTCCTTTCAAATTCTATAAAATTCTAACCTATTGCAGGTCAATAGCAGTTAAGTGCTTCATAGGGGAAAATACTGTTCAAAAAACTAAAGTAAACATACTCTGTGATTATACCCCATTTCAAGGCTTTATCTTCTTTATCCCGTCTATTATAGCCTTAAAATAAAGTAATACTTTCCTAACCATTATATTACAATAGCTATGCATCATTCTAATCAAGCTTTCTTGAAAGGAATGGTCGTATAACGTTGATAGCTAAATGACTTACTTGAGGTTATGGTAGTGCCATGTAACATTTTTTTACACTTTTATGGAGAAATTAAATTCATTCTCGAGCTTCTATCACGACCGCTTCTAAAGTTTCCGAGTCGTACAGTAAATTATGACGCACTTTGGTTTGAGAACTTTCAGAAATGACGCGCGGACGGCAAGATTATTGCATCTGGTAGTCGTAACCCGAAACAAAGTTACTTCACCTTCATATCATAAAAAAGCGACATCAAATTCATTTCCTATACAACGGAAAGATAAGTGCGGCCATTAAAACATTTTCCGAAGCCTTAACAGGGTTGCGTACACCGCGGACGCCATACATCTGACCTTTAAAAGCCGGCGCAGTTTAAGGATAACGTATTTCGGGGGGCTACTTTAATATTCTAGAGGGGGTGCCCGTGGGGGATGGGATTCTCTTCGCCCCCATAAGGTTAGTCTGTCGTCAAAAGTGTTACGATCCAATTTATGAGTCATCCGGTACTTGGAAGTGTGCTGCGAGAGGTAGTCGTAAACTGCGACCGTAACTGTTAACGGGGGTCGAGCGTAAGGGCGAGTGGTGGAAGTAATAAAAGGACCTAGAAGTGGCGCAATCAACGTAAAAACACGCGGATCTTGGTTTTTGGCGATTGTGGGTTCCTTTTGGCGACTTTCATTTGAAGTGATTTCTGTGCAGAAGTGAGGTTTTCTTTTCTGTAGGGATAGCAGAACTCCCAATTATTTCAACTCCTACATCCAGAACTTCATTTATCCAAATTTCTTTACGTTTCTGTGTAGGCCTAGCATAACAAATTAAGCTTGTTAATTTATTTAAGTGCTTTACATTTTTTTTCTCTCGATTTAAACCTCTGACTACGAATTAAAAATATTACTCCGTTTTCAATCCAAGTGAATAAAATATTTCATAAATAAGGTAAATTTAGCATTTGGGATTTTTCTGACAAACGGTTTTTAAGCCAAATGCTAGTACATATATGTCCCAGCCGTAGTTAATGGTGGGATACGTATGTCCCATACCTAGCGATCGACTTACTGTAAAAACATCTATTATTCTGGAAAATTTTATTATATGAAATAGATTTTACATCCTATGGTGCAGGGTAAAGCATTCTTTGCATAACCCAACATTACACATTGGGCAACTCATATTTGTTCTTTTCAACATGTTCATTTGTGTACAACGAGCACAGCGGCGTTTTGATTTTCGAACTACTGAAAGATGATGCCCAAGATTCACAGGAGATTCTAAGTACTTTTTAACGCAGCAATAATTTTTTTAACATTTAGTGGGACGTATATATCCCGTTAGTAGCCAAAGGGTTAAGTAATATGCAGATATACACGAAAGCACGTATTTTTCAACATGCTAAAATGTTATTAATTTCTTAGACTTAAAAATTTACATACATAATTACATTTTAGGAGACTGGTCTATAATACTCGGCAGAATATTCGGTAAAATCTATATACTGTAGAGACATTAGGTATTTTTTCGAAGCAAGAAAGATTGAAAAATGAGCAACGCCTTTTCCGGGAATCGAACCACGGACCTCTGGAATATGCGCCCAGCGCGCAGACCACCAAACCACGAAGGCATGCTAAGAAGGCGGGAGAAATACCTTATAATTATATAAGCAATCATATATGCAGGTTTATTGTTTACTGCTTACTAGTAAATCATTATTTCATCATAAGAAATGCTACTAAAGCAAAACTAAACAAACTTGAAAGTGTTACGTTAATTTTGGTAATTAAGTAAAAAAAGAACAAAAAATTGTCTTACAATGAATCAAAGTAAATGCAATCACTTACTTTCTGCCAGTTCTATAATGCCCGCCCTCCCTCCCCACATGACTGAGAATAAAATACATTCCCCCGTCCCCCCTGAATTCAAACTACAATAACTTTTTATTACTTATTTTTAATTGTTAACTTTTTATTAATTTATTTTTAATTGTATGATTTATTGAAATGGAATAAATAAAGAATTAATTTGCATTACAAAAGTACATATATCGCCAACAGAAAAAATACAGCATAATTATGCGGATGTTCTGTAGTCTCGAACAAATTGAATAATATCTGTTATTCTATATTATTTTGTCATCGATCATCTTACTAAATATTAAAAGCGACTTCAAATAAGCCAGTTTATCATTTTTAACTTCACATACTTAGCTTATAAGCTGAGATGACGAGTATGAAGTCGTTAAGTACACATTCAGATAGACTGTAAAAATAATAAAATCGTCTACTGCCAGAAGGCGTTCGAAGCCATCAAAATTGTCGCGACGTAAGTGACACTCAAATCCAATCAGAGTGGAGCCGATTACTCACTTAAACAGAGTTAGTTAAGAGTCGAGCGTTTCAGACTTTCCAACAAATTGAGATTTCATATTACATCGAGTTTCAAAGCTATCCAAAGATATAACAAACAGAAGAAGTACATTTAAATAAGATTTAAAAGACCATTTTGTGACACATAATGTAAATAACAGAGAACAATTATTTACAATAAAATCTAATGGGGACAACCCCATGACTTCCCTATTGAATAATGTACATGTTTTGCTGCACTTCATTTAAACTTATTTCCTAGAATTATACTATTTCCGTTGAAATTTGATACGCAAATATTTCGCGATTACAATACTTCCTTTACTTCGTTTACAAGAAAAAACTACAATAATTTGAAAACTAATCATACTGAAGAATTTTAGTGATATATATGTTGTAATATTTCCAGAATTCTATATGAACTACAACGACATATAGATGAATTTATATACGTTTATGCACAATATTATGACAACATTCAAAAATCCTTTCAGAATAGAAATTAAGAGAAGAAAAATGCTTTTTTTAAGACTTCCAACAGTAAAAAGCCAATTTATAAAAACTACATTAGATTTAAATAAAGAAATAAAAAAAATTAATTTAAAATACGAATCTACTGGAAATATGTACGACCACAGACAACTTAAATATTTCACTAATTGATTACAAAATGATTCTGCAGTTTTAACGTAGTTTTCCAATTAAAAACAATATTTGAATAAAGTGACAGAAACAACAGCTGCCTTCTGAAATTTCTGTGCATAAAGCTGTTAAATGGTTTCAAAAAGTGTTTCGAATTGAATTACTTCATAATAACTTCGTTGCAGTCTTTCTTACATTGTATTTTAGAAGCTAAGTCAAATAGAATTCTTCATATTCAACCACAAATTCCTACAATTAAAAAAAAATTGGAAACGTTCGTTTTATGTAAAAAGATGTAAACATAATTTTCTTTGCACAAATACTGGCAGTATTACAATCGCAGTTAAGAACAACAAAGACAGGGAAATTATCTTGTGAAGCGCAGTTTAATTAATTCTTGAGGCATTATACGAGTAGAATTAAGGAGATATGTATTAAACTATAATTAAATCTGATTCAGTAATATCCAGAGCGAATGGAAAATATGGATAATGGCTTGTTTTCTTAATATAGATCCTGAATGTTTACTTTCGATCATTAAATTTTTCAAAATAAGGTACAAAAAGAACTTTACGAAAAAGAGCTTGAACAATGAAAAATGAAGCTGAAAAGTTTGTAGCCACTAAATTTAACTTTTCATAGGGTCCCCGAATGCAAAATTAGAGTGCAAAGTTTCCAGGAAACGATCCAAGCAGTAAAATGTTCATTATACTTTCATAAATTAAATGCTATCAATATTTGCGTGAAAAATTCGTGGAGATGTAAGAAAGATAATTTATTAACTTAATCTGTTTTCGTCAATTATATCGCGAAGCAAATTCGAACATTTTCGTCCAGATTTAAGGAGGAACTTCGAGGAAAAAAGGTGCTTGTTTTGACAATTAATGATTATGTTTGGGCAAAATAACATCCCTTCTTAATTTCGTGAACCTACTAATTACAAATGCAACTGTGAAATGTGTTTTTACTTTGAAACTTTTCACACGAAATTTAAGAAAGCGAAGAAAATTTTACTAATGAAATATTTTTCTATTTCTACTTGCATATGATGAATACATGTGCTATATATATAAAACTAAAAGTGAAAGTTAAAGTAAATGCAAAAACTCAAAAACGATACTCTCTTTTAAGTTGCAGTATAAAAATAAACTTAAATGTACATTAGAATAGCGTAAAGGAATGCAAATAAAGCATTTCATCCTATAAAAACTTTGTTGTCGCTGGTTTCAACTTTTGGCTATATATGTGTATATGACGATTTGGAAATATTGCAGGCATGATGTTGATGCGTACAGAAGTTCACAGTAATGGCAGATTAATGGATTCCTTTTTATTTTCGTTAACACATTTTTAAGCCAACATAAATAAACTGACGCGATAGACGCTTGTTCTCGTAGAATTCCATCGGTGCCATTAATTTTTGAAACATATTTCTGTAGACAGACAAATCCAGTTAGCAACAGAAGCAGCAAGCACTGCGATGTGTTCAAAATAAAAACTTGGGACAGAGTGGAAAGTTACTGGTCGCAGTTAGTTTCGATTTTGATGTATTTCGATTGGATAATATTTAAGTTTCAAAATTTACTATTGGCTGAAACATTTACGTAAGTTATCTGTATGATAGCGTTACATAAAAAATCACACGACGAATATTAATTTTGATATGACGCAGTTTAAAGAGGTTTATTATTAGCATTACAATTTTTAGGACAGAAAACGAAAATACCCGATTTAAAAATGAAAAGTTAAGGAATTATTGCTCTTTTTTTTTATTTTGATTTATTTAGTTTTCAACTTATATATATTAGCTTTAATGTCGATCAAAATGATATAAAGGAATGTAAATAACGTATTTCATACAGAAAGAAATTGTTTGTGCCCTTGGAAACACATAATTGTAGATCAACAGTAAAAAATTATCAGAATATGAAGCTAATGAGAAAATCTAGTCGATAAAAGAAATGAAAAAAAATATATTGATAATAGCAGTTATCTTATCTTATAAGGGGTTATTTTAAGTTCATAAGAGTTATTTTAATTTTTAAACATGCTTTTACTGTCTATTCTCGTTTACCACCTACTATTCCATGTCAGAATAAGTTTTTAGTACCGTGTTGCATGTAAATAAGGAAATGAAGTAGAAAGAGTATTTAAAGGAAGGTTTCGCTTACTTCAGAAGAACAGCTTAGGAGTCCTTAGCGGCACGTGTTTTCCGTTAGGCTTCTTCATTGTTTAAAGCCAACTACACTCGCCCGTACTGAACGTGCTTGCAGATATTCGCCGGATAAGTTAATTAAAGACCAACTACGTTAGCTAATTTTGTACAGCTTCGGCTAAGTTCAATTTAGTTTAATATTAGATTAGTTTCTTATTTTCTTATCTGGATTTAAAGTGGAGTCTTTTATGTAAGCCCGAGAAAGGGACCATTCGTATTCTTAATTTGAGATAATAAAGGGTGAGTTTAATTTTTCTTTGGACTTGGCGTTTACAGACTTAGCGATAAGTCGCTACATAGTTCAGCTAGGTTTCTACGAAGACAAGCATAGATAAATTAGTCAGAAATATTGCAATCTATCATGTGGGGGGAATTGGGGGGGAGGAATGAACTGCATACAATCAATCATTACTAGTCACGTTTAATAATGCATACTTGAACTTTATACAGTATGGCTTATTTAGGGGGGGAGGAAAAATATTAATTAAAATTGCAAATATAAAGTTATAAGTTATGCAACCCACTACCATAAGATTTGTAGGGAAAATGTAAAAAATTTGAAAAATGACCCAAGAAGAAAAAATGTGGATTTACAAGTATTTCTAGCTATAGTTCAAGTATTTGTAGCGAAATCAATGACTTTTCGTCTATAGCTTTTAGCAATAGATGTTCAGCATGCTTCATTTTTCACTTTCTGAGAAGTCACGTTGGGGTGGGATGCATAACTTATAATTTTACACGGCATATGATAGACAATTCCTATTATCAATGGATTTTTTCCACCTATTTTTATTAATTTTTTCTTTCACTTTTTTTTTTTTTTTTTTTCAGTAGATCTCCTCGTATTTTTTATATTCTAATGGTTACTTTATTATCGACATATATTTTTATACTTTTTCAGCGACATAAAAAAATAAAACTACTTGAAGTACTTAAAGTACAAAATGCTTTATTTGTATTTTTTACGTTATTTTGATTTTTTAAAGTTTATACCTATACATGAATTAAAATGAAATAAAAATAGTAACCAATAAGTTCTAATAAACCGATAGTACCTAAACCATATACTGAAAGTTGCTGCAATTTGGTATTAATAATTTAAAATTAAAAGCAAATTCGAAAATTATATTCAAGCACATTAAAGCAGAACAAAATCACTAATAATTAATTAATGTTATTTTTTATTTTATGAGCTGATGTTTTACATTTTTTAAGGGTGGTTCCCCCCCCACTTTGCTCTATATGAATATGAATTTGTTTACATTATATGCATATATGAGAATCTATATATTGTGATAACTCTGCGGAATTAAAACTGGTACACATTTTGATAATATACAGATAAACACATATACAGGTAAACACATTTTGTAGCTCCACAGATGAATTTTCCAAATAAGCGACAATTTCAACAGATGTCTGAATAAATTTTCGAAAGTGAATTACAATGCTGAATGGTTGGTTGTAAATACCCGAGCAATTTGAGAGATAAATCCTATTATTGAAAAATTTAGAACTTAATATAAAATTTCACGAGTTATATTTTATATACTAAAAATCCTTAATTTGCTGCTATAACATTTTTTTCTTTCGAAACAGTTTTTCTGTAGACAAGACTTTTCTCTTTGAAAGGGGTATATGTAAGACAAAAGTACGTTAATCAATATTTTATAAATTAAATTTTATTTAATAATTTTCCAATAGCCTCAATACTCCTTATTTTAATTCGGGCATTCTCCTTTTTTGTCCTAAAAACAGTAACTGCTTATAATAAACCTCACTTCGAGACACTTCAAAATTAATAACCGTAATAATTTTATAGTGTTATTAATAAGCAATCAAAATTATATCAAAAGCAAAACTTCGAAACTAATTCATTCTGAATTACGATTTTGTATCGAACGCATAACACATGCTTCCAACTTTTTTTGCCATTTAGACGCTCTTCCACGCTGCTCTCTTCTTATTGCAACACTGTAAAAATATAAATGTTATGTCCTGGAACAGGCACGATTTGAATGCCATGTTATTTGTTGCCGCAAATGTCAGTTAAAATAAAAAAGAATATTCGAATCTTCTATGACTGCTTCTTATTGAATCTACATGTCTTCAAGCATTTCTAAGTATGAATCAACATGCACGTAATCGGCTCTTCTAAATTATTACATTCATATATATATATATATGTATATATATATATATGGCATGATGATAATTTTGTTCATTGCAGCTAATTTGATATTAGATGAGTGCTTGACACCAATTATTCTTCAGTAGCAAGTGGATTGAAGAAGAACATTGAAATGTCGATTACGTAGGAGAAGATGCCGGAAGCTTTTAAAGAATTACAAATCACTTGATAATCCAAACATAACTTTATTACTTATTTACTCCCTGACACGGCATATCACAAGAGCGGGATTATATAACATAAAAAATATGTAACAGTAAGTTATAATTAAAGTTAGCAACAGCCCTGAATTCTTCTTTTTAATTTGGGTACTTCCCCTCTCTATTCTAAAAACAGTAATAACTTTCTCTGGATTGCATCATTTTAAAATCAATCCATACACATTTCTCGCGTCTTCTTAGCATGCTTTCGTAGTGTAGTGGTCAGCACGCTCGGCGCGTATTCGGGAGGTCCGTGGTTCGAGTCCCGGTGAGGGCATTGCTTATTCTTCATCTTTACTGCCTCGAAATAACTGTAATGTCTCTACAGTGGTGCCCGAACTAAAAGGATGGTGGATGATGATTCTCCACACCCAGGATTTGGCGACTGGGTACCCTAATCCCCAGTTGCCCGTTAAAAGGGAGAATATATAAGGTATTTCTCCCGCTTTCTTAGCATGCCTTCGTAGTGTAGTGGTCAGCACGCTCGGAGCATATTCGAGAGGTCCGTGGTTCGAGTCCCGGCGAGGGCATTGCTCATTTTTCACATCTGCTTTCAAAAATACCTAATTTCTCTACAAAGTAGCTAATTTAAAACTTAAACCGAAACTTTCTCTTAACAAGCTGCTATATTGGATAACTGCGCACCTTTGTTCTAAGACGTATTTTGCTGCTTTTCTTTTTATCGCACCAGAAAAAAAAAAAAAAAAAATCTTTTCTGGAACACGCCCAATTAAAGTACGAAGTATTTGTAACCACAAAATGTTTAACTATAATAAGAGAAATATGATTTAAATCTGCTACAGCCGCGTCTTGTTGCATCTATACGATCTATATGAAGTTTCTTCTTCATTCCGGATCTACTACGTGTGCTTCAACGTCTTTCGCAAATCATTACATTTAGACACACAATTAAGGCATTCTATTTATAATATTTTTCAATCTTACAATCAGTAGTTATATTTAAAAATATACTGCCTGTTCAAAAATTTGTCTCCAGCAATATATAAATTGCCAGTTGAAAATTCAAAATATGAATTACTTTGACGATACAGGAATGATTGGAATAAGAAAATAGGCAAAAATATTTGCGAGAATCCTCTATGCCATCTCCCATTTTCGGAGATCCTTTCGCTTACTGGCCTCGTACTGATCCCTCCCCTGTCACAATAGGCTTACATTCACTGCCGGAGGGAGAAAAAATCGTATCTTGTGCTTTACATTTTCAACACGATTCGTCACTTTCTTCTCCGCTCCCCAAACAGGGAACCCTGCCAGATGCTTTAAAAGAAATACATCACGACCAAGCGACTGAGGAGAAGGAAGAGAAAAGGAAATAATAATAACAAAAAATAAATAAATAAATAAATAAATAAATCGGGAAAGAGTTTTTTAAGAAGAGCTCACTCGTCATTAGGGACAACTTTAAGCGCCGAAAAAAATTCACTAAACAGAAGAAGCTACATAAAAAATTCTCCCTTTTTTTTTCCTCGAAAAAGAGGAATAAAAAATACAAACCGCCATCAGTCAAAAGCCGAAGACTTAACATTCTGTCGCCAAACTCTTCGAGGGAGGGTTTAGAAAAGCGACCCGACCTGTCTTGACAAAACTTAGCGTCTTTAGCTACTCAATAATGTAGGGTAAAAGGAAAAGGAAAAAATCCATATACTTTTTTTTTCCCTACTAGGGAAGAAATAAATAACGGGAGGAGAAAGGCGAAAAAAAAGCGGAGAGAAGTTTGAAAGTATATAGCGAAATCGGTCCGTGGAAAACGATCTGTTCAAAGTATTGATTTTGTCATTTTCGCTCAGTTTTTCGGCTAACAGTCAGGATTACAGATAATGGAACGGCTTTTATCGTTCAAAGTATAAGGGGATAGAGAGAAAAATATTTTTTCGAGATTTTTTTTTTTTTTTTTTTTTTCTTTCTGCCTCTTTTTTTCCCCCTTCTAACGGGAGTGGAGCGAGAACGAGATTTCCGATATAGAGGAAAGACGCGGCAAATGGATCTGTATGCCCGAGCTAGCTTTTAATTGACTACCTCCTTTCATGCGCTTGGACAACGTCTCTCCGTCTTTTTCTTCATATCAGCGAGGGTTGGGGATTTTCCTCCCGATTTCTTGAAGTTCCCCTTTTTTTTAACTACTATTCTTCGATGTTACCACTGACTTCAGGAATGCATTTTCTTTTATTTTCATTTAACTACTCTCTGAAAGTTTTTGAGACACGCTGACTTTCAACAGAAAGAAATGAGATACGTTATAAAGAAGGTATGCTACACAATGTTTTTCGGTGTAAATATACCCCGCGTTCATGAGTAATTAATTAATAAAGCTGTTTTTAGAACAATTAATTATTTAATTGAACAAAATTGAAAATTTAACGAAAGAAATTTACATACAGAAAGCATTCATAACTTCCGGTTCAGACCATTTGTAAATGATAATTAATGTATCACTTACAAACAGCTGAAGCATGTATGTAAAAATAAATTTAAATATTACGTCTTTGCAGCAGTATATAAGTTATATTACCCTTTGTACGGCCTACAGAATCAAAATTATTTCGTTGGTGACATACATTTTATTATATATATATGTGATAGCTTTGAATTGAGATATTTATAGTAAAAATTTTCTTGAATCTGTATGGCTGAGATTTCATCGCATTGCAGACAAGTTTACATAAACGGATTAATTTTGAAAGACGCACTGTAAAAAAGTTGTTACTATTTTTAGAATAGAGAGGGGAAATACCCAAATTAAAAAAGGGAATTAAGAGGCTATTGCTAATTTAAAGTATAATTTATAGTTTACATATTTTTATATTACGTATATGTATATATATATTTATTTATTTATTTGTCCAATAAAACTCCCTTTATTTCTTTACCTACATAGCAAAAATTAATAAAAGTGGTACTTTTGAAAAAGATGACTATTAAGTGCCAATATGAAATGATAAATACTAATTCTGTGACATAAGAACATATACAACATATTAAAAGAATTAATATTATTCAGTAACCAACTACTTTTACCAGATTTCATTGTATCAGTATATGCAATGGAATTAATGTTAGTAATAAATAAATAAAAATATTTTCACATGGTACTTATTTTATCATGTTTCGTTGCGTAGGGACAAAGCAATTTTTATAGAAAATCATTCCGATCACATCAGCTTACAGCTTAATACTTTTGTTCTTATTATTTAAAGTGATATAAAAAGTGATAACACCTTCTTGTTGATAATAAGACTAGAAAATTTAAAATATTAACAAATGAATAATCCACCAGAAACTCTGACTGAATATGCATTTAGAAGCGATGAGAAAATTTACAAGAACCTTATTCAGAATGTCATTATCATAGTTACTATACACCGTAACTTTAATTTCAATAAAAGTATTAATTAACAATGTTTGAACACTAGTTTCAAATAGGCTATGAAAGAATATTTTTTGTGAAGTAAAAGTACACAGTTCTCTTAATGAATCAACGAATATATCGGCCGTAATAATACTATATCAAGAACTCAGAGAGGGTGTAAGATTCTAATTCTCATAGCATTTCAGCTAATCCATCAATAAACTAATTAAATCATAAGCACATGATAATAAAATCAGTATTTAAAAACTTGAAATTTAATTTTAATTGAAGAATTTACTTTGTAGGGAGCTTTCAATTTAAAACAAGTACTAACTGCGACAGAAGAACCAATATGACAAGAAAATAAGAATTGGTTTACACAAAATTTTCCATACCTTAAAACAATACATTTTCAAAGAATAAATTGTGATTAACGTCTCTTCGCTTAAAACAATTGTAGAGTATGAAAATGAATGATTTCGCCTCCTCCTAATGTTTTTATACAGGCATCACCGCTTCGTGTCTTGTATGATAGTAACTGTCTAGCAACATAAAAGAAAACTAGTCCCTAGGTCAACACAAATATCCACTGGAGTGCACAAAGAAGAAGAGCAATATCAAAAGATCAATCTCTTTTTCTCCGTCAAAGGATATTTATTACGAATACAAGAAGATAAAACAGAGGAACAAAGAGCAGCAAGACAAGAAACCAACCGAAATGATTCCCCAAAGCACTCTCATTCGCGGTTAGTGCAACCGCTGTTTTGGATCGAGAGGACAAATCTTTTCGCTCACCCAGAATGGATTCGCTTAAGCGCAGTTGCCGCCATCTCTGGAGACAATGGAAAGAGTTGTCCTCCCTAACGGCCGACAGAAGTGGAACGAAGTGCATCAACAACAATAAGAACTACAAAAAGGGTGAGACAAAATGGTTGGGAAGTTTTGTTTAGGAGATTTCACTGCTTTTGTTGGAGGCATTTTATTTTCGCTCTTTGACTTCTAAGAAATGAAACTTTCAGATGAACTTATACAGGAATCAAGAACGTTTCCTTAACAGATTTCAAATGGAAGATCTTGATCCATAATCTAAAATACAGTCATTGAAAAGTTGAGAATTTCATCTAATTAAATATATGTTGATTCTTTCCTTTATGCCTTGTTTCGTTACATAGTCAATCAGCCAAAAGAGTTAAGTAGATTTTATGGCAAGACAAATGCAGATTAAATTGAGAAGAAGAATCGCAACTAGTACGATTTGGAGGTGGTTGTTGCCGCCGCTACTGCTTACTTGTAGAAAGCTGTTAATTCAGAACAGACGTGAGGGACTGATCTTAGCACGGTTGGAAATTATTGTAAATTAACTGAGTTTTGTCTGTCCGACCCAATTAGACTGTAGCTTTGCACTGATTTTAAAAGCTAGTCCCAGCAAGCTGCTGTTGTCCAGAAGACTCATTTCGTGATTTTGAATTCCCCAGCGGTTAGGAAGTTAACGATTTAACTTATTTCCACACTAAAAATGTAGCAAAGGCAGCAACTTGCAGACATACCATGAGAGCTTCTAAGGGTGAGTAGAAGCAATAAAATTAGGTACTTAAGATACCCATAGTCGTTATTAAGTGTTTGATACTGTAAAGTATCAGTCACTCCCTCAGTACATTCCTACACAAGACTTCTTTTAATTTTAATTTTGTACTGTTTACTATTCGTCCAGTTTTTTTTAAGAAAGAAATTTATGTACAATCTTTTGAAAATTTCATTAAAACGTGACATAAGATATAATTCATACTTTGCAGAACCTGCTAAATTTTTCGGACCAAGAAGCATGGACATTCAGCTATGCTCTCACTGAAAGTCGAACCTTGGATCTTCCAACTGCTAGATGGACGTGCTGCGACATACTTCATGAAACCAAACACAGGGGGATGTGATTCTTCTTTACAACATGAAAGTCTGGTTCGTTGAAAGTGCAAGTATATCTTTGCATGTATTAAAAATAAGAAGGGTGAAATTTTTTGACAGAAATATTTTTCATTTCTAAATTAATCTAAAATGAATCACTGGGCTTTCATTATTATCCCTGTTTTAATCAGACTTTCGAACTGTAAAAGGACAGTGGTGAATAAAAATATTTGCGCGAAAGTATATGAAAGAACTGCGAAAAAGGTGTTCGGCACATTCTATTTCCAAAAAATACGAAATTTAATCTTGTAGATTTTATTGGCAGAAAGAAGAGAAATTCCATTCAATCCTTAGCTAATGGCACCAAAGGAAATACTCTGGAACTCCAAAACAAAAAATCTGATCAGATTCTGCTGGATATCTTTCTCTTTTGGTTCGCATTAAGACACATCAAACCGAACACAGAAAAATGAAGCGGCATAAGAACCATCAATAATAATACAAAGATTAATGAAAAGAAAGAAACTGAGTTTTCATGGCTTGTGTCCGCTGAAATGTCTTTTTGCCTGAGTTTTAAACCATTATTTATTATGGAAGACAAAATATTTGAACTTTCTATCCCGGAAAAAACAGATTCAGGAAACCGTTGAGGATTAAGAGGGTTTTCCAGCTGCCGTAGCAATACTATGTTTACGAACAGATAAGATTACATATACTCAAGAAAACATTTTAAAATTATAAACTAGAGAACTCAACGAAAAAGAAAAAAAAGAAATTACCTATTTAATTCCTATATATGATAATAATAAAAGAACTAGTTTAAAAAATACTGTGTAAAAATATTTATGAATATTTAACACCGTTTTCTTATCCAAATATACAAAAGTCATGTGATGACAGTCGTCAGTCTTGTTTAAACAGGAAAAGTTTAAACAGCCAAGAACGATTTTACATGCATTCAAACTTTAATATTATTCTCACCTGCCTGTTGTGCACTTAAGGTCAGCGGTTTAATCGACGGAACAGCCCGAATGATTGATTAATATTGCCCAAGTAGGAATTTGATCGTAATTGATCAGCTCAGATAACCTGGATATTGAAGAGTCACTGAACTGCTCGCGGATATGATCACATACCGATAACTGATATATATTGATGTTTTGAATTCCAAAGGTAGACAGACTTGTCGCATCGTTTTTTGCCTTTCAGCAGTAATAATAAAATAATACTCTTAAGAAGAGCTAGCATACTTTTAGAAAATCTTTTAAAAGCATATCGTTATTTTATATCTCGAATAAGAAGAAATAAAAAAAAAAAAAACTGGTATTGGGAACTATTTTTAAAAAACTGATTAGCTTCGACTCGATAAAAATAAACGCTCTTGCCAAACTGGCAACTTTTCGGAAATGTATACGTATTTCGAACGCGTTTTTGATTACGGCAATGGTTAGCAACATTTATAAGTGACGACCCTTTATGAGACGTCTAAAAAGGCGACCACCGAATTTGAAATTTCTATTAATTGCTGTTTAGGTATTTTTAATGCACCTCAGATGTTGTTTTTAGCTACAAGAAACGAACTAATAATGACTTTTGTAAAACAATTATAAGGTATTTCTCCCACCTTCTTAGCATGCCTTCGAAGGCAGCACGCTCGGCGTGTATTCGAGAGATCCGTGGTTTGAGTCTTACTAAGGGCATTGCTCATTTTTAATCTCTCCTGCTTCAAAACAACCTAATGTCTCCACAGTCGAACTAAAATTGCACGCTAACTATAATTTTTAGCCCATTCTTTTATTTATATAATAGCTAGAGTCTTCAAAATAAAATAATTCCTCAGTGGCGATGCACTCACAAACAAGATGCGCGGTACTGGTTTAGACAAGATCTTGAATTTTAGGGAATACCCAGCTAGTCCCATAGACAAAAAAAAAAACGGCATTACAGTTTAATACATTAAGGTGCTCTAAATATTTGAGCTCATCATCGTCATTATATTCTTACTATTTTTATGGCTAAATTTGTTGATAACTGTCATTTGATCATCAAGCTTTTTTAAGGCTCAGTGTTCTTGGATATTAATATTTGGCCAACCTTTTTAATCTCCATGTTTGGACGTTGCTTACCGTTAAAGTCAGCAAATTTTGTTCCTGTTTTCGAAGACAGAATAATCAATTTGTGGGTTATTGCAGCGCCTCAGATGAAAAGATTCACAGATGTTGCTTCGGCTAGAAAATAATCACCATTTACCATGGCTACAGTCTGAAATGTTATTCCATTGATACTCAAAAGAAGGAATATTATTCACCAGAGAATTATATCCTATAATGTAACCAATACTAAAAATGCAGACACCACTTTCCTAAACTAATCGAAATTCTATGCTTTACTCAACTGCAATTCTTCTCTTCCTTGGATGAATGAATGTGTTCGTCAACACACCCTTCCTCCTACGTATTTATAAACGAAATCTGTGACCGTTTTATTTTGCGATGTTTCTTCCGATATTTCTCTTTCTACCACGATGACTAGAACACACTTAACTCGAATCCAGTGGTTCAAAGAAGGAAGAGGGGCGGAAGAATGCTCCAGGGAAAGATGCAAGGGGAAAGCAGCATTGATTGCATTAAGCAGCCAGAATATATATTCGATTATAGCCGTAGAGTTCGGCTGTTGCTCGCTAACCCAATCAAGGGATTCCAAATGAGGAATTGGGAGCAGGAGTGTTTTGGGGGCAGAGAAAGTAGTTTTGCTCCTCTTCGACTGACAGTCACAGCCCAGAGTTCTTCTCATCCAGCACTACACTCGGTTTTATTTTATTTTCCACTCCTCTTCTTGCTTTCCTCTCACTTTATTTGCACTTCCTTCATCGTCAATGCTTTAAATTACGCAGTCTGAGGCGATTCCATAAATTTGGAGAGCAGTCCGATCCACTTATTAAGCCAAACGGGTGCCGTTTATTCAACAGCTACGAACGAGAAAGGCTTTTTTTTCACCGATGGCGTCGAATTTAAACTGTCCGTCATATTACAGACAGATTCATCGAGACGATGTTACTATTTTACGATACTCTGCACGTTTATTCAGTTAGAGCAAAAAAATATCATTCAGTTTTGTTACGCTGTAGCTCCGTGAAATTCTTAAGCGAGCAAATGAAAAAAATTATACATTATAATTTAAGTTTTTTAATAATATTAAAATAAATGGCAAAAAGTATTTTAACAACAGAAACAAAATACACCCAACATTCAGAATTTCCCCTTTATCACTCTAGGACGGTTGTCTACTACAGCCTGTTATTTTAGAATAGGCATTTCAGTGTTATTTTCATCCACCCGGCTTGCATCGTAACCATGCTATAGTTCGACCGTTTCAAACGCAACCTTGGCTGGCATTATGCCAAAACACATAGACTCGTCCGTAAAAACTATCTCAAAGCTATTTCATTTTTAACCTAATTTTAGACTGTCAACAAGCTAGCTTTCAGAAAAGCTTAGTAAAAACTGATATTATTAATTAATGAAATAAAATAAGAAATATTATTTTTTGTTGTAGAATGTCATAAAAAAATGGTGCACATTTTCTTTAGAAATGCCTTTGAAAATAAAAGTACACAAAAAAAAAAAAAAAAAAAAGTGAACTTTTAAAAATATTTAATCATAATTCTCAAGTTTAGAGATTATGAATTCTTTAAGTTCTCTCCCTCTTCCGTAAAAAGGAGTTCCTGCATGGCTCGAGAAAGTTTCGAATACCTTGCCCGTCTAATCGAAACCTTCAAGCGGAGTTCCTGCACCAAATTCAGCTGTTGTAATACTTATTTTTTAGGTAAGAATAATTCCTCCTAGATGCATAATTGCATCTGAGCATAGTCACAAATATAAGAAAATTTTCAGTACGAAATTACTTTTTATTTTTAATTCAAAATAAATAAAAATGAATCTTTCCTTCAAAGCTTTGCTGTTTTCTGATATCCATTAAATTTGTTACTGTACCTCGATTTAAAACCATTGTATTAATAGAATTCCAAATTTTTGGGTCCACATCACGAAAATCAAAATATTACAATTCTTAATTTTAAATTATTTACACTTTTTTTTAAATTAAAATTTGTTCTAGCCTTTCAGGTTCCAAATGAAAAAGTATTCCTAGTAGAAATTTATACAAAACAGGCAGAAAGAAAAAGAGATGATAAAGGCGGGTATAAGAAAATAACTTTCGTCTGACTGATATTGTTTCTTCATTGATTTAATTTAATGGTGCATGTTTCCGTATACCTCCTTACTTGTCTGAAGTTTGACGTTTAGTTTGAGTTAAAGTGCATTTTAAAGCATCGAGTATTTGATTAGATATCTAGAATTACTCAAGGGCAAATTACAGACGTTTGTGCTAAGGAATTAGCTCAGATGATTTTATAACGTGTAGCAGGTTTTCAAATATGAAAACTACAACCATAGAAGCAGCAACCCTACTTTAATTTTAATCTGAACTACAGTAAGTAATTTAATACAGTTGTATTCGATTGGTCTAAATTTGGTATTATTTTAACATTTAATCGATGACGCAGTTGTTGTACAATCAGCCTGTACGTACTATAAATGCACATTTCGCAGGCAAAACGTTGTACAGATAATCGTTTTCAGCTTCTTATGCTTACAGAATAAACTTGAACGCTGTTGAAGGAGGTTACATATATCCTATTCTGTTATATTACCGATGTCGAGATGGCAGAACAAACGGTGTTAAAAGTATGCCTTATATCATAAAACTTTCACAACAGAATCTGTCAATTCAGAGAAATATTTCCCTTTATATATCAAAGGGAGGAAGAAAGAAGGGGGAGGAAGCTTATGCTCCTTAGATAAAGGGATAACTTAAGTTAATAGTGAAATTTTTACTTTGAAAGATGACAGCAATTTATTTAAAGTGGCGAAGATTAATTTTTACTCTGAAACTTTCGCGAATAAATTTCATGAAAGAAATGGCGAATTATGTTTTAAAAGCAGTTTCCAAATTGCTTCTGATGTCTGCTAAATTTTTTCTTAATATTATTTTCAATTAAATTAACAAACATGTCAAAAGAATAAGGAAAAAGTTATATCTCACGAAAGAAGTTTTCTCCTCCCCCCAATTTCACACTATAAGAATGCCGCAGACATCACTATCAGAAAAGGTAAATGAACTACTGCGTAGTCAAAACGTGCACTTGAAGTCCAAAATAATGTCAGAAATTATTACCTGAATCTAAGAAGAACAGAAAATAAATATTGTTTAATATTGAATTCTTAATAGGTGGAGTATTCCCTCCTAACAGTAGAACTGCAAAGTCCTGGGGGAGAAGGAGGATAATTATTTGACCTCAAAATTTTACATTCAAATTGCAAGAAAAAGCTCAGGGTAAAGAATAATAATGACTCGGCTGAAATCACAGGACCAAAAAATTAGTTCCTTAATTTATATTATTTAAATATACGTATAATTTATATAGTGATAAACATATAAATACAAAATTATTAAATTTAATAAACTTTAAAAAAACACAGTCATAGCAACCTTCGCAGAAGAGCTCGGGGCTAGTTGTAGCAGAAACACGCAGTATTACGCAGTGTTTTTTTTTTTTCCCACTTTCTCAAATTTTTGATAAGAATTCTCACTAAACATGTTTCTTATGATGGGCCCTATTACGTAAGCTCAGTCAATGGCAGTGAGAGTTGTGTAATGGGCAGTGAGAGTTGTGTGCACGAGCTCCGTGTTAAATAGTGAGTAGGAAGAAAAATATTTCGTAAATTTTTATTTAATTTAGCCGACATTAAAAAATACTTTGTCTATGTATTAAACTTTAAAATGCTGTTTTATTTTTTTATTGACTGTAGTATTTTTTAAAACAAATTAACAAATGTATTCAAAACCACACCATGGGGCAAGTCGTAACTTGTTAAAACTTGCCCCGAAAGTTACTTTTTTCTTAAAATGTTAACACAAAAATAATTTTATTCCATCTAGTTTTCTTTCCCTAAGTAGAAAAAATCGATTTTTTCCCCCACAAAGGTTAGATCTCTTCCTAAGGCTTCACCTCGGAAATAAGTGTAAAAGACGGCGGCGCATAAGCAAATCTGCCAACTTAAATAGTACATCCGAAAAAGGAGATTGGAAAAAAGAGTACGAAAATATAATTAATAAGAAGCGAAAAGAACCGAAAAATATATGAAAGGGAAAGGTTAAAGAAAAAATATCCAAAAAGAAAACGAACACTGAAAAAGAGCATTTCCAACTACGGTACTAATTCGGAACTGAAAAGTGGTTTTGCTGAAGTTACGGAGATCTTATACCTGATGACAAAGAATGAGTGCAATATTTACTTCCCAAAATGTGAGCACACGTCAAATGTGTCAGAGGAAACAATACATCATTTGTTTCCGTTACCTGAAATTGTGATGAAGACTGACTTTAAAGTTAATGTGTTGAATTTTTTTTCCTTTTATTTACTATAAATCACTCATCATTCGTTGTCTGTATACCAAGTAATAATAAATTACCAATTTTTTTATATACATTGTCTTTTTTAATCTAACAGTTAGCTCCAGCTTTGATAAAATTATTTGTGCTAAAATCAACAAATTGCCGCATGTCTGTTTTGCGAATATGACGAATGAATAGTTACTATCGTAAATTACAAACACTTCTCCAAAAATCCTTGCAGCTAGTCGCTAGTTCCCTTGTATTCCATTTCAGCATTCAGTTTTATCTATTATTTAGAATACACATCTTTGCAAATAAATTTAAAACCAAAAAGGGGGGGAAGGGCTGGGCGGATGACACTACAACTCGCCGCGGGAAAGGGGAAAGGTTAAGAACCACTGCTTTAAATAATACAAAATTAAGATGGTCTAAAAATGCAAATAATAATAATAATAATCTTCTCCATCACAAAACTACATATAAGAAACGAAAGTCGAAAGAAATTTTAAAGGATTTAAATGTGAAGGGAAAAAAAAAAAGAATCTCAGTAAACATGGGAATGCAATTATAAATCCTTTAAAAGGCGAATATAAGAAATGCTTTTCAATTCTATAAAAGGAGAAAAAAAATTTTTATCTTTTTTTTTTTTTTTTTTTTTCGTCCCAGCATTTTTTTATCTTCTCATGGAACTTAAAACCTAAGCGTATTAAAAAAAATTCTCAATCATAGTTTTCTAATAATTTATTTTAAACTCATTATAAACATATGAAAGTGAACAAAAGTTTAAAAAATATTAATAAAGCCTATTAGAATCTTTAATCTTTTTAATATAAATTAAAACTGAAAATCCTCTTCCATTTCTGCTTTCGGCAGGGAAAATTTGAAAAAAAAAAAAAAAAAAGGGAGAAGATAGGGGGAAAAAATTTAGTTGTCAGTTGTACCCCTGGGAATTTTTTTTCTCTGTGTGAAAGCAGCATTTACTTTCATACGTAAAAATTGCTAATCGCCAAGAAAATGATAATTAATCTTAATGTTTTCATTTAATCAAAGAGAGAGAATTTTAAAACGTTCTAACGCATTCCCTTTTTTATAATATTATGGAAGTTAATAGAATGTTCAAAAAGACTTTTTTAATTTAATTTTTTTTACATCCCTTAGGCTTTCCGCAGCATCAAAAATTTTTTTTAACGAAACACATTCATCCTTATGCTCATTAAAAAAGTTAAAATTGCTGCAAGGGAACACAAAGCCTTTTTTCCAGGAAAAAAAATTATTACAAAAAAAAAAGTGGAAAGTGTATTTAAAAACCATAGCCGTAAAAAAAAAAAGAAAGAGGAAAAAATACCTCACAGGGAACATCCACGTAAAAGATAGCCAAATAAAAAAAATAAAGTTACAATTATGACAGCATGAAAAAATCCTATTAACAAAAGACTTGGCACATAATGATAACGCAGATAGGAGGATTAACGATAATTACTGTCACCCCACGGCGCCATTCATTTTTTTATGGCAACCCTCACAGAAGGCGGGATAAAATTAACGCTTGGCGAGAGTAGCGGAGGAAAAAAAAGAAAAGTTGACACATTTGATAATGAATGTATGGATTTTAATAAAAACGACAAACCGGCAAAGTGACAAGCAAAAAACTTTTTATCCGCGAAACTGTCAAAGTAAGAAGCGTTAAAAAGCTTCTGGGATGATAGAACGAAAATAATAAAAAGAAGAGAAACCGAAGGAGATGTTAAATTACTGTTTATTTTATGTACCGGTTTTCTCGCGCTGGAAGATTTATTTTGAGGTTATACTTCATTCCCATCCTCCTCTGCTATCATTATGTATATGTCTCTCGCTCAAAAAAAATTGACAGAATTCATAGGTTACTTAGGTGAACGAAATAAACAACAACAAAAAAAGTGCTGAAGTGAGGGGGGGAATGAAACCTAAGTACATAAACACACATTCGGGAGAAGAAAATAAAAGAATTCGGGGCTTTGCTAAGTTCAAAAAGCTGGCGTGAAATTTGAAAAGACGCCAAAATCAGAACATCGGCAAATAACAGGTTTCGTGTTTCTGGATGTTCTACAGATGAATCGTACGACAGATATTTAGGGGTCCTAGATTGCGCAGGAGTATTCTGGCTTTCCTTCCTTTCACTGTTATTACTTCTCGAAACGATTTGTGCCGCATTTCACCCACGATATTCTTCGTGCATGGGTAGTTACTTTTCTTTTGAAGTCAGCTAAAACCGTGTTTTAAAACGATCGTTCCATGCCTCTAACGCCCACTTAATATAATGCTTTCATTTAGAAGGTTGGTTGAACCTTCATGCTAGCTCAAAGAACCACAATAGCGAATCTAAACGGTAAATATCTATTGTCGATTTGAATAATGTTTGATACGCTATAAATAATTATATGCCACGAGGATGGTAATATATTCAATGAAAACTTAGCAATTTAGAAAAGTTTTTGATAGCCCTGCTTGCATATCTTCATCATCTTACAGAACAGCATACACTTTGTTACAACAGAAATTTGGAATTTTTTAAAAATTTTATACAGCAAGTGCATTTTTAATGTTTCATCTTTAACTATGGGATTTAAGTATTTATATTCTTTTTAGAATAAGACGCTTTGATAAATATTAGCAAAATAATTAAAGATAAATGCAAAAAGGAAATTAATTTATAGATTTAAAGAGAGAGAGACGTAAAAGATTAACTGTACTTTGGTCAGAAACAGAACTTCTGGTTCCTATCCGAATTTACTCAAAGACCATGGACAATCGAGCATGCGTGGAAGAAATGCGATAATTTGTTACATTCTTCCTCACTTAAAGGCTGTTGGAACAGTTACAAGCCCTAGTCCCTAGTTGCCATATATATCAACACGTCAACACCTGGAATTCATAGTATATCATTATGTCGACGCCTGTACTTGGACAACGAGTCTCAATCGTCCAACTCCATCTCTGTTGACCTGTCTACCACAACACGCTTACTTCATGTGCTACTGTAGATATTACCAAATTTTCGACAGTTGTTCATGGATCTTTCACCAAGTGGCTGGAACTGCTATCTACAACAGTCAAAGACACATAAAAAGATTGCCATAAATTATTATTCATTAATTAAGAATTCTATTCAGAAACATGCTCTAGATATAGATTTTCTAAAAAGATGAAAAATACTTCATATCATATGAACCTGCTGATATCTATAGTTTCTTTTTTTTTTTTTTTTTTTTTTTTTTTTTTAAATAAGAACTGCAAAAGGAAAATTACAAAAACGAATGGTACAAAAGTTTTTGCAGACAAGTAGACTACCGTTAAATGCAAGTTCTGAAATTATACTTTCTGAAGTTAAAATCCTGTCATTACACTTCAGTTTGAGATAACTTTATTCTTTAAATTTTGAAGTACGAAAATTTATAAAATGCAACGATTAGACTGTCAGTTATTACACAGATACGGATATATTTGAAAACAAGTTGTAAGGATTATGTCAATTTATTTAAAAGTTAAATTTTTGGTTAAAGTTCCTTTCCTGTCTTTTTGAATTTCAACTTACAACTTCCGGCCAGAACGTAGTTTTAGAATCACGTTTGAATGCAAATGAGGAGAAGTATTCAATCGTGAAGTTTTACTGACTTCGTGAGAGAGAACCAGAGAACCAGTGATTCTGGCTAGCACGCGTCTGCCTTTATAGGCTACTCCCTCTTAAGCTATTATTACGCTCGGCCGTACTTAGGCCCTTCATAGCTTCGCCGTTATTCGGCATTAAGGGGCTAACTCGGTTAGAATTTTGATAGCTTCGGCTATATCTTTTTAAGAGTAGTTAAGTTTAATTTCTTAGTTTCTGAGTTCAAGCCCGAGTAGAGGTTTTATTGTAAAACTCCAAGAAGGAGTTTTGTGAATTTAATTTGGAATGATAAAGGGTCTTTAACCCTTCTCCAGTTTTATTTACTGTCTCACGAACTCAAGCGATTAGTCGCTTCGCAGTTCTTAAGATTCTTCAACTTTAACTGTAACTTAAAAGTACACAACACAGAATCTTACAAAGTAACTAAACTGGCAAATGATGGTTAAAAATCATGACAAAACTAAAGCGAGAAGGAGAAACTATCCAGAAGTCACAAAGTTATCTGAAACTTGTTATTAAGAAGTTTAAATATCAAGGCACATTCGATTCTGCTAATGGCAGAAGAAAAATATTGTTGAATAATTGTTAAGAGCATGCACTTGTGTGGAAGACGAGAAAGAATTTTAAAAATAAGTGTCTCAGAAGTGCGTTTACTTTAAGAATGCTTAGTAGGAAAAAGTGTATTGAATGAAAGAAACTGGAAAGTACTTCAGCGCCATAGATTAACCGGCTAAAGATACCAGAAAAAACCCTGAAGACGTGGATGAACGGAAAGAAATATCGAGGATTTGCACATAGATAATAGTTAAAAAAAGTAAATTTAATGTGCTTGACATCCAAGAAGCTTGGAGAAAGGCAAATACAAAGACAGAATGAGGGAATTTAATTCTCATTGTTATAAAGAGGACAAGTGATTTTGATGCGGGGTTCGTACGGCAGCTAACGATGCTGCAGATTTGCAGATTATTGTAAAAGTATACATAAAGTGGTATTAAGTCAGTTTCCCCAACTTTCATGATTAGTTTCTTTGCCTAAACAATCTTACTGGATATGGTTCAGACTACTTTAGTCAGGCACTCCAAAGTAATTTTCTCCCGCCCAATTTGTCTCGTAGATAATGACAGCTGCGACAGATGGTCGAATCCCTTAATTGTTTTTTCCCACTTCATTGACGTTTAGCGTGTTTCGCTTCATGAAACACGGACGAAGGAAAGCTGCGTGAACTGCAATCTCAAATGAGGTGGAGAAAATAATAAGATGTCAACACGTAGCACGATCGTAAATGGGAGAGGGTTGGAAAGTCCTTGAAATGCCTATGTAAAACTAACAGATTCTAGCTGTTGTAGGTTCCCGTAGACATTTTGTCTTTCAATAAACATCAATAAAAATTATGCATAGAGGAACGTAATCTTGCTGTTGCCATTAAACGTAGATCCAAACTGAACGAGAAATAGAAGCCCCCTTTTTCGGCATCCTGCGCCTTTTACAGCTTCTTATAACCCTCTTTGTTATCAAGGACTAGATGTAGATGTGAACTTCTTTTGAGTACGTGATTAGTCAGCCACATCATCTAAATGGTTATTTTACCTCACGTAATCCACATATTCAAGCAGGATATGAAAACAAAATAGCGCAGGGGCTTTTTACCTGAACAGCATACTTAAACATTTCGAAAAAAGGAAGACTTTATTTAAATAATGGAATAGCTTGTAGTTACAAATTTAACATGGCAGTAATCTGGAAGACTGAATAAAAAATGTGTGAATACGACGTTTCTATATCGAGACATAAGAGCTAGAAATAAAATCCTACATATCTGAACCTACATTAAAGTATTTAGGACCATATTTAAGAATAAACGGTGAAATTAAGATATTAATTAAAAATTACTCTGTAAATGTAGTTGATGAAAATATGGCCATCAGTGGATAGAAAAGCATTATATTGTTACGTTATTTTTTCCCTTCACATTCGTACGGGGTTCGTAGATTTGGAGTGAATAACGACGACACTTGATGAAGTATCGAAACACACTTTATTTACCAATATTAATCAGATAGCTCTAAAATCACTTTTACAGTCGTCGAACTGTTATAAACACGCTGAAGCGTTCAGCGACACAGCTCACAGTTCACGACACTGTCAGGCAATAACGGTGGAGACAGGTTCACTGCAAAGCACCCGAGTACAGCTCCCAACTCAGCTTGGTTGTTCTCGGAACTCCACGTACTCTCCAGACTCTCCACGCGATGCACTCGACGACACACAAGAGTATAGCTCGCGACTCAGCACAGTCTAAGACCAAACTCGACGATGCACTAATTGGCGATGCACTAAAAGACTCTCTCGATGCACTCGACGACCACCTCGGCGCTAGACTTCCAAGACACTCGCTCAATGACTGACTATCAGCTCGCTACACGAGGCAAACACTAACTGACTGCGGACCAGCAGGGTTTATGTAGCTTTTGGCTTGTGTTCGAGAACATTCTGGGCTAAACCGGTAAGAATTCGTTCCAAAAGGTTCTCCATCCGTCCATGGTATATCGCCAATTTTGTCGCCAAATGGGCAATTTTTCGCCAAATGTGGCAACTTTGAAACTACTATACGGGGAAGCCATCTCACCGCGCCTGTACATTTCGTAACAATATGTATCCAGCCGACCGAATGTACTATAAAAACTATGTGCTCTACAATAAAATCCAATACACAAGCAAAAACTCTAATGATTACATATACATTATATTTTACATATTTATTAGATATATTTCTTTTTGAAAAAAATTTACCCAGATTGAAAATATGTGATATACTTTTTTAATAAGTGAATATATATGTTATATAATTTAAATACGTAGTGATTATTTTTATTTCTTTGTTGATCTCGCGCCTATAAATCTAATAAAAATTTTAGGTAGGCACCGCATATTTCGAAATACTTTCTCAAAAATAACAATGTTGTTTTTCTAGATTCAACATAATATAATAACGCTCAGATGATAAGATATTTGGCAAAGCCAGCTGTCAAATGATTGCGCTCGAAAAGGGGTTAAATAGCAGAGGAGGCATGAACATTTATGAGGATCCAGCATCTTAGTGGCAAAAGGAGATCAAGTATTCATTGCAGAAAATCCTCTCGAGAGTTAAGTGTCGGCGAAGAAGGGTAAAACATCGTCAGATTCTATTCTACGAGATGGCCTCGACCAAAACCGGAATGCAGCTGGATATAAAATCGATGCGTCCCCATTGGTTTCCAAGACTTCAGGTCAACAAAAGGTGCTTTCGACACCATTCGGCATGAGCCGACAGCAAAGTAAATTAATATTCCTAATCAAACTTGGTTACTTTTACAGTGACCTTTCCAGAATCTTGTATTGTTCACACATTAATAGTGCGCAACAGCGACCGAACGGTAAAATCGCTAAACCTACATTACAGTATTTACGAGGTTCGTGTTCAAATTACGGCGAGCGGGCTGGTTGCGTTTTTGTGGTTTTCTCATGTGTAATGTGTATACGAGCCAGTTTCCCTTATAAGTCCTCCATGAAGGCATTCCTCTTCTAAGGCAGATAGCCCTTGATTGCTTTGTCGTAATTAAATAAACCAAACCAGTAACGTTCGAAAATTATGGCGAAAGGAGCCCATCATGGATTACATTTTGGAAACTTATCCTTAACTATGGCTTACATTTTTGAAGTGAAGAATTTACTTACTAAACCTTTTCTCGCCTTTATGAAGTTATAAGGGAGCATTAACACGACGTTCTACTCATCATTATTGCCGTAGTCATTAGGTGTAAAAGTCATTAACGTCGTTCATGCTTGTGGAATAGGATTTAAATCGTTGTGCATACATGAATGAAGCTTGCAGCTGACGTCGACCAAATGCCAGTTTGTGTTTTCTTGGTTATAATTGGTCAAATCTTGTACTAGGTTCGCAGCTAGAATATTTAGAAAGCATCCTTATATTAGTTTCTGTTATGTAATATTTATTTTTGCAAATGACATATGGTAATATTTAAAAAAATGTAAAGACCTTTAAACCTGCAGATAGTTTGAAATGATGAAATAACAATTACATGCTTTTCCTTTAAATAATATTCATGCATGTTATGTAAGCTATAAGACATATTAAGATCATCATTATTTTTAACATGAGGAATATATTTAGCAAAAACTTTCCTAAAATTTTGCGCCGTCACTCTATAAGCCTTACCGTGTCATTAATGATTCCTGCGATGTGGCCATATTGCCACAGAAGAAAATTAAAATCTTTAACTAAAATATGGCCTCGCAAAGAGCCGGTTTTCACAGTTTTATCTTTCAACATGGCATAAGATGTTTGAGTTATTTTTAAATCATTAATAATATTAATATAATTTTAAATGCTTTTTAAATTTTAATATATATATATATCTGGAATGATATGGAAGCACAGTCTCGATGGCTGAGTGGTTGGGCGAGATGAAGAAGTTGATACTAAACTAAGTTCAGCCAATTATCATCTTTATTTCCAGATTTCCAGGCACACAAGAATAATTCCTCGTACATAACATACTTTTTAATCATACAATTACAAACATTTCTTATACACATTGGTTTTTTAAGAAGAATAAGGCAGATATTTTAAAGAAGCGAAGCGAGAAGATATTAGTAATATCAAGCTAGCAGAAGAGTGACGTAGTTACTGCACCAAAGAGTATTTGTACCAAGTCTTAGTCTGTGATTGGTTAATATTAGTTTTAGTTGCCCTTTTCCAGTAGCGTTACATAACATAGAAAGATCTCGAATTTGGGAGAAGAGATGAATTTAGGAGGAGAGCACCAAATCTACAACGTTAATTTTGAGATCACCAATTATCATTAAAGCAGCTATCGTATTATATCTTATATATATATCTCAATAGCCATACCATGTTGAAAGTGCCGGTTTTCGTCCGATCTTACATATATATTTGATATTTTATGAACATCTCAAAATTATAGTAGTTAATAAAAAATGCATCTAAAGTCATGTATTATGTATGCAAGCGTTCAAGGAATCTGTTATGATTTAAGGAATAATTATCACAATAGTTGTTAGTAATACTGCTATATAACGTGACTCGGTGAGAAAAAAATAAAAAGCCCGGGGTGCAGACTCTTCAAAATTTTTTGAACATTTTGAAAAACCCTAAAACTTAAAAATGATTTATCCAACACAAAGCAAGGTGATAGTCTAATGCACAATTTTTATTCCGTTTTCACGGATACTTTTTAAGACACTGTTTCAATATTTAAAAACTTTAAAAATAAATGAAGCGTGAAATGAATTGCAGCAAAACAGAACATCATAAATAAAAAAAGAAGTTATCAATAACATTTGCCGTTCTTCTTTATGAACGAACAGCATTTTGAAAGTTATCATTGAAAGAAAATAAGTATTTTCCTGTAGGGTAAAAAAAGTATTTTTTTTTCCTCTTAAAAAATAAGTTCTTTTAAAGGCTAAATAAAAAAAAAAAAAAAAAAAAAAAAAAATTCGATTTTTCTTTTGAATATTCATGCAGGCATTAAAAACACGCATTTGGAAATAAATGATAGCATTTTAGAGAGTGCAATTTGTTTTCCTTTCCAAATGCATGAAAAGGGCCAAAAGCGACGAGAAATTACAGAAGCTAAATGAGATTCTTTTTTTTTTCCTCTCGGTTTTTTAAATGCATTTCTACAAGCAACATGCGCGATAGATACAAGCACGCATAATCGTGAAAGATCATCATTAATAACACACTTCAAAAAGTGCGGCGTTTTTCTTTTCCCCTTCTCTTTTCCAGTCATTTTATTTATTTACTTATTTATTTATTTTTTCCCCTCTCTCTCTCGAGATAATATTTGCAATCTATTACAGAAGTTCGTGACGGTTACGGCAAGAAGAAGCCGTAGCGGCAATTTACGTGTGAAACGAAGGAGGGAATCATTTCTTACACCAATTAACCTGTTAAAGAGTCCGCTTGTTCTTTCCTTTTACACTTACACAACGGCCCAAAAAAGAATAATAGCATAAAAAATAAGTCTAAATGAAAAAAAAAATGTTATTGAATTTGGGTAATAGGCGCATCATTATACTATCCATCACACTTTATCGCGATAAGTGAAAAAATAATAATCGTTATCGAATGCTGGAATTCGACCACAATTCTTAACAAAAGATCGTTTGCCGCTCTATCTGGACATCGTACTCCAGCGTCGCCATTTCGTACGCCTCGTTGAATTGAGTATAACTTCTATTTTTTGTAGAAAATTTTTACACAATGTTACGCCTGCTAATGGTGTAAATTATAGATAATTTCGATTTTTTTTAAGTCATTAATCTCTTGCGGTAAGACTGTTAAATAATAATATACATTCGGAAGAAGAACCAGAGTTTTGAATAGCGATTGTGTTAAAATTTCAACACAGTTTAAGCACTTAAAAGTAGCACTTTCGACGTGCAGAGTTTGCTAATAGATTCTGTTCACTTCCTCTGTCTTATTTAAATGACTAAGGCAAATTACCCTCACATTATTCGTTATTTTTAGCTTGCACTTTTCAATCTTTGAAGCGATAAATATGAAGCTTCATTGTTAATATTAATATTTCAGAATTTCATGCCATTAATGGATACTTAACAACTAAATCAAAGATAAAAGGAGTCTACTCAATGCTAATTACCTCCATAATATATTCGTATATATTAAAATTACGCAATGCTTTAAGAATATGTACTTTTCTTAAATTGTTTTGTGTAAAATTCTTAATAATGGCCTTTTGCTTTATCTTAGAATTCTAAGTCATAACTAAATTCAATTTTAATAGCTATCTCTTAATTTACCATTAAAATAAATGAAGCATTTAGAATAAAAGTAACAAACAAAATTTATTTGATCAACGATATGCTCAAATAGTGACCAGTCTCTTACATTTCAAGAATTTAAAAAAAAAAAAAAAAAAAAAACTGAAATGTTTCAGATATTAACGGTTGCCAGAAAGGGTCTGTTAAGGTTCTTTACCCTCTCCCTGAGCTCGCACTCCAGCAGTCTGCTCCTGCACTTACTCCTGCTAATCTCTTTTTTTCCTTTTCTTTTCTTTCTTTCCTTTTTTTTTTTGGGGGGGGGAAGGGGAGGTCTTTTTAGCTTTATTATTAAGCATCGTTTTTTTTTTCACATTTACGTCATATACTGTTTAACAGCAAAATTACAAAAAATTTTGCAGCATATATTTAGAATTCCAAATGCAGTGTTACGTGTAGACATACATTTTCTATTTTCCTTGGTGTGTTAGAGGTTCGAATCCCGCGAACGGGCTGGCTGCATGGGCGTTTTCGTGGTTTTTCCCATGTGTATACGAGCCAGTTTTCCCTTAGAAAGTCCTCCACGAAGTATCAAATATTTCGCATCCCTTCCCTTAGGCAGATAGCCCTAGTGTGCTTTGCCGTATTCTCAATACACCACACCTTGGTGTGATGTTAGTTTACTATATCAATGTTCAGTAAGATGGCTCAATTTTTTTTTTTTTTTTTATATATATAAACGTCTTTTGTGTTACCTTTATTTACTGAATATCACGTCTTCGTCTCCTACGCCAGGTAAAATTAAATTGAACAGAAAAATCACATAATATTTAAAAAGAGCACACCTTTCGAATTTACAATAAACAGTCTCGCGCGATGGAGATAAAAATGTTTTATTCCGTACAGTGTTACCACAGTTAGCTTTCAAATCGTCGAGTTTGTTAATCAAAAATTCAGTTGAATTTTACAGAATATGAAATAAATAATGAAAAAACACATAATTTCATTCTATGATAATACTGAATATTTTTAAATTCATGAATGAATTAAATGCATTCTTATTAGTTAAATCAATCCGATTCAATAGTAAGAAACGGATATTCTTAAGAACTGCATCGTTTGCTTTCAAATAGCTTATTCTGCTAAGCCACAGAAGACTTAATTCGAAAGTTAAAAAATCTTACATTTTGCCGAATAGCAACAGATTCGAATGAAGAGTGAAACGACGTATTTATAGCGATACGCAAAATCGCGTTTCGAGACTAATAACCCTTTTGGGGTAAAAGAAGTTTATGCAACTATCTTTTGCAATAAATTTTCATTTCATCAGCACAATGATTGTTTTTTGTGCCTATTTAAAAATGTTTACAGTTTTTATAGTTTTGCACGAAGAAGAGAGCAGCAGGCTACAATCCAGCTAGGGAGAAGCGTAGAAAGCGAGTGCAGTTGTGTTCAAGTTGAAATCTTAATTCAGAATGAATTTAGTTTTGGTTCTCAATGCGTTTGATTGTATAGTCAATACTGCTGTAAAATTAGAGTGTAGGAGTTTCAGTTCCATTTTACATCACCAGCGTTATGCAAGAGTCGTATGACATGGATTAGTCTCAGAATGATGTAAAGAGAGATTGCTATATTTAGAATACAGAAGTATTACACCAAATTAAAATTATGCATTAAAGGCCATTGCTCATTTAAATTATAATTTATCTTTGACATATTTAGTGCAAAGGGGCTTTGTCCCTGAAGGACTATTGCTTTCGTTCTGCAATTTTGTGTTGAATCACTATAAACGGCGAATCACTTTTCAAACTATTGCCACCAAATGTTAAGAGTCCTGAATTATATCTGAAGAAAATTTGAAAAGTTGGTAGCGTCTTAGATAAACGAGATAGAAAGAAGAGTAGGATACAGAAGCAGAAACTTGCAGACGTGACCGAATTCAATTATTTCCTTTTTATTTCTTGGTTAACACACATTTTTCATTACGCCAACACTTACAAGATGGGCGTCATACAGCCCTGTCCTTAAAGAATTTTCACTCGATACCAATAGACTTGGAAATATATATATATATATATTTAAGACAGCAGTCAGCACAAGTTGCAGGGGCGAAGCAAAGTGGAAAAGTTAGACACCGAGAAGAAGTCAAAGAAAATGAATTAGAAGATTTCGGTTCTTAACAGAAATCCTACTCAGTGATTAGATGAAAGGTGTCTGCATTGCAGCGTTACTGAAGATCTTACGAAGCGGATTAATTTTGAAATGATGTAGTTATATTGATATACTATAAATATATACTATAAACTATTTTTAGGACCGAAAGGAGAAGTAACCAAATTAAAGCAAAGCGGGGTTATAACGAATTAAAATTAGAAGTTTTCTATCATATTTTTTATATTTCCACCTTCAATGAGGCAAAAAGGTTTAGCAACTAAAAGCCATTTTGGAAGAAAAAGCTTTCATATTTTTACCTCAGCCGTGTACAGTTGCATGCCGCAACTTCCTGATTAGCCAGATTTGCTAATGATTCCATATTACTCAGTAAATATCAAAGATAGCAAAACATGAAAAATAAAATATCGCAAATTTAGACCACGCTTTCCAGTCTTCAGCTACTGAAGCTGATTTTTCGCATCCAAAATGTCCAACTTAGTGTAGACTTAATAAAAATGCTGCCATTTTTTTATTACATTCCCAAGACATCCCATGCGATGTTGTTAATGAAAACAATTTCTCCTACCTCAGGGCGATCATCTTGCTTAAAAAACGAGTAGCAAATGTAAACAGAGTAAAACTTGCATCCACCGTGGAAGAAGGCGTCTACGACACTCTAATTGATGGTACTGTGAGGAAAGGCATATCACTACTGCGTCGTTTACTCACATCCAATATTCACGAACCTGCAAAATGAAATTAAAGCCTCCAGCTAGTGGCAATTCAAAACATGCGCAGCCTCAACCCAGTACCACCACCACAACCCTCTCTTGCCCGTGATAACTAATGGACTGCTCAGTGCTCGCGCTATTAACAACATGAACGACGATGATGAAGTCAAAAGACGGATCGTTTAGCTAATGCGTAATTTCGGCGATCTGTTTGAAATTCTTTCCTTGGAGCCATGAATATTTTTTGTTTCGCGTTCCGCATTCTTTTCCTTTCAAGCTCTCGTTAATTTGAAGCTTTTTTGTGTTTTAAACCAGCCCTTCCTTGTGTTCTCCATTTTCAATTGTATAGCTGGATAATGACATGTAATTTAGACGCCGGATGTAACGTAAACTGCGCAACCATGTCAAAAATTAGGCGTAAACTTGTTGAAACTATGGCGGACTCCACACATAACGATTAACTCCAGAGGTTTAAAAAAAAACTATAAAAAAGCTATAATCAGTCTTCGTATACTCATTGTTGAACAACGTGCCAATTCTTACTACACACCTATTGAGGGACACAGCGTTAAAAATATCTTTTATTATTTTCAACAGTGGTTCATAAAAAAATACCAACAGACTTGTTTTAAATTACTTCATTTAAATGTACTATAACTTATATAAAATTGATACATAATTAAAAACAAAATAACGGCTTGTTATGAAACGTGCTTTAAATCACTCAATTTGCTCATAGTTAGAAACTAAGAGATAAATTTAAAATCTTGAACAACGCGGAATGGCAGTACTTACAGAACTAGCTGCTTGACAGATCTCGTGGAAGACTAATTACAATTTTTAATGTCTCGTAATATGACAACTTAAGTAGATATATCCTGATAACTAAGTAGATATATCCTGATAACATTGAGTAATCTAATGAACCGGAAACAACCAGAACAAAGATATATTTTTTGACAATTTCTTTGGTTAACTGTCGCTGTCAACACCATTCTTAACTGGACAACAGAAACACATTCTAAATTAACAAACTGAGAGTTACGACATCTTCAATAACTCGCCGTCGCCAAGGCAGTTGATCCACTGGGGTAGGCCCATCAGACATTCAGGCTCCTGCTGGCTGACTTGTCTATTTCAAAATGGCCTCAGAGCCTGTCTTCCAGTACTCTCATTGTCAAACCCAGAGAAGCTCGAATCGTCATGTGCACTAATTAAGTGGTAATGCTATAGCTACAACGTACGTATAAAAAAGAACGTATGTACAAATACAATGCTGACAGTAGGATAAAAGTCGCAAAAATGGAGAAATTAATCCAGGATATCAGAAATTCTCATTATTACGCTTGTAGACTCTTGTACATGCTTAAGAGTATAACATCTGAATAACAACCAATTTTAAACACACCTATTGCTCATTTTAAATGAGAAATCTTTTTTTTATTAATTCTTTATAATAAGCTTTCATGCACGTGTTTCATCCGCTATCTAAGCAGATGGAAAAAGCAGATATCTAAACTAAGCAGATGGAAATAGTGCACGAATTAAGATTCACGATTTGCAATAAGCTCAATATCAAGTCTTTTCTTTGGAGTTGTTTATTTATTATTTAAAAAAAGCAGAAAAAAAATATTTTAAAACATTACGCCATAAAAGAGCATTTTTTTAACGTTTTGTGTGTTACCGTTATGTTCTTCGGACTTAAACCATAAAATTCAGTTCAACAGCAATATGACAAAATAACTTAAAAAAGAGAATATCGTTAGAATTTTCAATTCACGCGCGCTGAAGACAAAAAATGTGTGCGTGTTTTTTTCTGCACATTGTTGCCAATGCTCGCTTTGAAATCGTTGAGTTCGTTAATCAAAAATTCGCTTTAAAGTTTTACAAAAAAATACGAAATAGATAATAAAACAAATCCAAATTTGGGCTTCCAGTTGCCCATATTAGAGTGAAGGACTACGTTATTCAAAATTTGATGTCTCTGGATACAGTTATTTTTTTTCACAGTGCGAGAAACATACATATATTCATGCAGATTCTTCTTATTTAATTTCTTTAAATATAATACAAAGCTCTAATTTGTCGTGGCAACAATTTGAAAAGTGAGACTCCGTTTATAGTGATGCAACGCAAAATGCCAAAACGAAATTAATAGCCCTTCAGGGCGAATTGTCCCTTTGGGCCAATAAAAGGCAGATGATAGTAAGTATTTCCATTTAAAAGGAATTTTACTAAAGGTAAGATCACAAGTATTAAAGTAATGAAAGTTACATATTTATTCGTTAAAATCAATTGTAAACACGCCTATTATTTTTTCTTGCAGATGTCACAGAAAAAGAGCTAACATGACTAGTTTTCAGAATGTAATCAACATAACGCGATTAAGAGAATTATTCCTAATTAGCCACTATGTTCATCCAATTTACCAGGGATGAAAAATGTTAAAGCATCATAGAAAAATATTATTCAATAATGTTCAGCACGTACGCCTAACAAGGACTTGACAAATTACATTATTCCAGAATCTTTCCAGTAACTGATCAAAGGAAGAAAGCGCTAATTTGAAGTGGCGAGTCAAAAGTATGGAAATATATAACTGTGCAATGGTGCATACTAAAATACATATGTATGATAAAAAAAAATCAATTAGAAAAATACTTTCCGAATTTAAAATATATGTATACATTACATTACGATCCCCTTTTTGCATCTATTTACTCACGATCAAAGCAATCTGATTATTCATTCACTGCGTTATTACGCATGGACGATGCTATGAAGTTCTTCAGAGAAAGAAAATGCAAAACAGATGGCGAAACTCGCAGATAAACACGAACTTTCAACCTCGCGAACACGCAAACGAAAGAGAGAATGGGGGGTTTCTGACACAACACAAAAGATTTAACTTACAGACTTTTTTACCCTTTTTATGGCTTTGATGTGGAAAAGAAAAAAAATAGTAGGAAACCTATGAAAATACTCCGAATTTCAGCGAAATAAATTTCCGCCATGTTCTGTGAACGACAAACGTGACTACAGAAAAATCCTGCCAATCTTGGCATGTGACGCCATTCTGAAGAGAAAAAATATACATCAATGGAGGAGGAAAAAGATTCTTCTTTTCCCCTTTTTATTCCTGAAACCACCACAGCGAATTTTTTTCATTCTTTCTCTATTATTTTAGTTGTTTCTAGAGTTGGGGGGCGTATTCTTTTTCTGCCATTCAATCCAACTCTAAAACTCCAAATTGCCAACGTACGTGAAAAAAAGCATTGGCTAAGAAATGATTTTTTTCCTTCTCTTTTCTATTTTCTTGCTAAATCGAGTTCATTTTTCGAGTCGGTGCACACGAAGTCGGAAATATTCTTTACCTTTTTTTATTGAAACATTCTTTTAAAAAAATTTGAAGAGGGGTTTTCGAACTGACGGAAGAGTAATCTTCTTTCCAACGGTACATTAGGTCCGTGACCGGCTAACCCTACAAATGAAGACAGCTCACAGCTGATGAGGCTTGGCCTGGAATTTCACATAGATAAGAAAGCGGGCCTTAGGTTTAGCGCTCAGTCAGCAGAAGAGGACACTGAACCCGATATTTCGAATCGAATTCATTTTACTTCCGCATGCCCCTTTCATTCTTTTCGAGACCACTAGCTGCAATTTTTTTCAGACTCACAGTAAAAGTTCCCTTTTCCAAATTATCAGTAAGGTTCATACGCTATACCTTAAAAACACAAACTAAATCCACTTTAAGCGAAAAAGTTCAAATTCTTAAAATGAAAGAAAAATTTTATCCCTGACCACTATATCAGCAAAACAAAGAGCACGAATTACACTTTTCTACATCTTCTAACAATAATCTATAACCATGGCAATTTAACGAATGCTAATTACAAGAACGATAAGCTCGACGTCAAACCCTTATTGGCGTTCTAATTCGAACCCCTGGTCAGGCATGAACGTTTGCTATTCTAGTAACTTTGTAAGGATGAAGTCCTTAAAATCAATCCATCACTCAAAAAGTCCTTTGGAGGGTTCGTGGTAGCAGGAAAAGGATACGTGATTAAATCCATATCGCGGGATCACTTCCATAAAAGTTAAACTGGGTAGAGTTCCACTGAGCGCATTGATGCAAGATCTACTGCGAAATCCAGGTGAAAATAACGACAATATGATTATTCACGAAGCCTGCAGGTGAAATTAATGTTAGGAATTAGCAAGAATACCAGATGATGACAAATAACAAAACTACATTTCTGGGGATTTAATTGCATGATTGCTGTAGATCTTATCCACAAAAGACATGACTTCCTTTCTAGCTGGAAAAGCTTTAATACAGCTTGAAAAATTTTAATATTGTTGCGTTTTTCTCTTCACATACGTTACGGTACGGGTTCGTGGAGTTGGAGTGAATAACGATGACAGCATTCGATGAAGTATCCAAACACACTTTATTGGCCAGTATTTCCCAACACAGCTTTAAAATCCCGTTTTTACAGTCGTCGTAGAACTACTATACACACGCTGTAACAATCAGCGACACAGACTACTGGCAATTAAGCTATAACGATGAAGGCAGCTTGAGTGCAAAGCACCAGAGTACAGCTTCCGACTCTGCTCGGTCGTTCTCGGAACTCCACGTACTCTCGAGACTCTCCACGCTACAACTCGCGCTGCACTCGACATTACACTAGAATACAGCTCCCGAATCATCGGTTCAGTCGTTCCCGGAGCTCAAAACACTCTCTCGACGACTCTAACCGCGACATACTAAGAGACTCTTTCGGAGCACTCGGCGACCAACTCGGCACTCACTGACCGACTATCAACTCGATGGACTCAGTAGCTCCGCACTAAACTAACTAACTCTCCCCGTATCAGCAGGATTTATATAGCTTTTGGCTTATGTTCGAGAACATTCTGGGCTAAACCAGTAAAAATGCGTTCCAGAAGGTTCTCCATCCGTCTATGGCATATCGCCAATTTGTCGCCAAATGGACGAATTCTCGCTAAATATGGCAACCCTGCCTTCCCTTGTCATTTCCTGGCAACCCTAAACCTGCTTTGCCGGGAAGCTATCTTACCGCGGCTAGACATTTTGTGTTTCAGCGTGTTTTAGACATAAGGTGTTTCAGCAAATCGATTACGAATTTTCAGGACGGATAGAGTACATACACCTAGAAGATGGAAAATCACGTACCAATGCATGGTCTCCCCCCCGGGGGTCGACGTAGAGAACTCTGCGAAGCTACTGGCTAGGATCTGTACCTAGGCAGTCTCGGCCACCGGGGTATCAAATTTATGAACTTGGTGGTTCTGAAGGCTCTGGGAAAGGTCACTTATTGGCCGGCCTCGGAGTCTGGCACGTCCTAGCGCGGCGTGGTGCTAGTAACCCGTGGGGTTTTCCCCCGGGGTCGCTGGGTAATGTCCCGCTGCGACGGGCTCGCCCGAGCGACTGGCAGGAGCAATTGACGACCGGTGCTGCCTGGTGACGTATCCAGGTGGTGCGCGGCTCTGCTGGAGGGTAATAGTGGAGGTTGAACCTCCACGACGTGCCCGCAGGCAGAGTCGACCTGTAGTGAGATTCAGTTACTCGGAACAGGGAAGCCGAAACCCATAATGCATGGTTGAAAAGGCTTTCTTCGCGCGGTGGTGACAACAACAGGAATGAAAGAACATGAACAGAGTGAGGAAACATGTTTATTATGCTTAACACAGCAGAAATAAAGAAATAAGAACAAAAATTGACAACGCTTGTCAATAAAGAAAGTGTTCGAAAATACGACTCTGTGCTCTGATATAGGCCTCATTTCTCTCGCTCATGGAAGATCTGATATTCTGGAAAATACTGAGCATGTCCCGGACTTCCCCAGCAGCTGCCACGATGCTTGCAACAAGTTCCTCAGCACTTCTAACGGGAGTTTTGTACACCAATGCGTTGATGTACCCCGCAGAAGATGTAGTCAATGCAAGTGAGGGCTGGCGATCTTGTACCGGACCCCCTGCCGATCCCATGTTGAGGACACGTTTCGAACATAATTTCGAACACCTTCTTTGATGACGATCGTCTGTTTTTTTTCTTATTTCTTGGTTTCCGCTGCACTAAGCATAACAAACATATATTCTTAGCCTGTTTGTGTCCTTCCTTTCTTGTGCTTTGTGTCGTTACTACCGCGCCAAAAAAGCGTTTCCGATCGTGTACTGATAATGTGTTTTTCCATAGTCTAGGCCAGCGGTTCTCAACCTTTTGACTAACGCGTACCATCTAAACAAAAATCGAAAACTTTTAGTACCACCAGTACAAAGTACTACTACCACCCTCACTCTTGAACAAAGCTCAGATTGCATAAATTTACGAGTGTTAAAGAAAAAAGTCAATCAGGATGTTGGAGTTTCAATTTTTGTATTTAATAGTTAAAAATACTTTGCACCTTTTTTGTGTATCACTTATTTTTCTCTTGCGTACCACCAGCCTGGGCTAGGCGTACTCTATCTCTCCCGATAGTTTGTGACCGATCTGCTGAAAGACCCTCCTGTACACACACACACATATATATAGTCCTAGTAACTACTAACATCTCTGGCTCTCAAATAATAATGTGAACACCAGTTCAAAACGTTTTACAACTGCAAGAAAACGAGACAAAAATGCACTACATTAAAGAATACAAAACATTACACTTTAAATACATTTAAAAGTATAAAATAGATAACTGCTATTTCCTGGGAATAAACTTCAAGGATTAATTTTACATAATGTATTCTAATACAAGACTATCTAATTAAAAAAAAAAAAAAAAAAAAACCATATTCGAAATTTTACTACTTAAGACTACTCATCAACTTAAAATAATGCCATATATTATTAAAAGCACTTTAGAAACAGGTATTTATTATTAATATTCATATATATTTATTAACAGTACATTTAATATTTTATTCAGAATGTTTTCTTGATAATATCAATCAGGAAGTTTCTATACAAGGGTAACATTCTTTACTTAGACCGAATAGCAGTGTATTCTACACTTTCTCTCAGAATATTTCGCATAAAATTTCAGAAGTCGAGGTAAGAATACGAACTAGCAGCATAAAAATCAGCCATTATCAAAGCTACAACTGGTATTAAGTAATATAATATATTCTCAAAGACAATAAAAAATTAAGAATCCCACAGAGATAGAATGGGCAAAACATGAACAAGATAAGTCAGAAATGGATGGAGACATTCAGCCTGAACGAATGTTTCTCCCAGACGATAGGGGAAAGCAGACGGGGAAGAAAAGGAAAACACCGCAGACGGCTACATAATCTGAATCTATGATAAGTTATCATGACCGTAAGTGAACGAGGGGAAAAAATAAACAAGCGAAAAAAAATGAAAAAATTAAAAACAACAGCATTACAAAGGGTGACCGACGCGGAGAAGTCAATGTCGCGTGAAACGAGCTGGCTGCACGACATCGTGTCACCTGCTCGCTTGAGTCGTTTTTCTTCCACTTGTTTTTACGAATAAGAATTCAAGACACGTAGCCTTCTCTCACGTGCATATCTATTACACATATAATACAACGTCATAATTCGGTAGTCTGATATCTAACATGCCATCCGAATGCATTTAGTTTAACGTAAAAATCTGTTCCCGTAGATTTCAGGCAGAAAACTTCAGTATATTTTCTTGATGCAAAATCGGCTTCAAAAGTGTCCTTGAAGTGCATACGTAAATTTGAGTACGAAATTTTCTGTTTTGTAAGACTTCGAATGCAGCTGGAAGACCTGCGAGGGAGATGCCAGAACAGTTAGCTTCAATAAATCTAAAACAATTAGTTCTACTCATGGAAGCTTTCTATGAAAATGAATGATTGATGATGATTGAATGAACCAGGTACCATCTGATTATTACTTCCATAAATCAAAAAATGGACTAGGTAAAAAAAAGATAAACGTACGTGTGATAATGATTGCAGCAAGAGGAAAATCTTTTATGAAGTATACATAACCACACACTGTTCTTCTGTCAAGTGCTGTTTCATGCAGTCTCTATTTAAATCTACCTAGTTATGCAAGGCTTCATAGGCACCGTTCAGACAAAGGCTTGTAGGAGATGAGGGAGTGCAGGCGAGGGCTAGAAGAGGAATAAGTTAAGCTTCGTTGTTACGCAACCAGACCTTCCTACGTGACAAAAACTTGTATAAAGATTTTGCCTAATTGTTTTAAATGTTCAGCTTTATGCAAACCTGATGCAAGAGCCGACTAGTCATACTGAAATAAACACGAACTGACATTTAGTCGTTGATTTTGCAGTCAGCTGCGCAACTTTACCATTCGTGATTAGCGACCACTTAAACCTTGTTCCACAAATGCCAGCTTTTACGCCTTAAGCCTATGACTATAATGACGACTAGACCATTGTGTGAACCATTCCTTAAAGTACATCACTATGAATAATAATACCATAACCGCTACAGAATAAATATCGTTAAAAATTCGTAGCTTTTACAGAATTTCAAGACAATAGGAATAATACCTTTGTCCATATTCTTCAAGTTCTTGCAAAAGGAGGTTTTAAGAAAGCATAGACCTTTAAAAATGACTGTACAGAATTATTCTGCATGACCTGCAATCTGTAAGGAAGCTAGGGGCTCGTTGTAACAATTTTTGGAAAAATATTTACATTGTTAAATGACATGACAACTTATTGATTATAACTGCTGTTTTTTATAGCATAACTATTCATTCTTCACATGCAAAAAACAAATATTCGACAATTTTGTTGATTTTAGCACAAGAAATATTTTATCAAATCTTTTTGTCTGTTATAATTTGCTCCAGTCTTGGGGCAAACTATAACAGACATGGAGCAAATAGTAAAAATAAAAATGTCACAATTAAAAAACAATTGGTGATTATTACTACCTGGTATAGTGACAATGAATGATATGAAATGCTTTATGGTAAAGCAAAGATGCAATCGGCATAACAGTCAGCCGTTATCAGAATTACAGTTAACACAAATAAATGAGAAACTGTTTCTTCTCATATATTTAACACGTACCCATATTTTTTAAATTAATCATTGCAGTCATTCTTCTTCATCAGAGTTGCTGTAGATATATATCTCGGCAAATTAAGAAAAACCACTTTTCTGTTTCAAAATCTGTATCTGAGTTGAAAACCTTCTTCTTTATTAATTTAATCACTTCGTTTCCTTTTTATATATTTTTTTAACTTTCTTTAACGTCTCTTTCTCTCCTTCTGCGTCAACCACTGTTCGACTGTTTCCAATGCGAAGCCTTAGCGAGAAGCCAAATCTTTGAGGATGAAAAAGAGGTTTATTTTTTTCTTGTTTTTGTTTTGGGAAAGAAAAATACTAGATAGAATAAAGTAACTTGCATCATGTCATCTAAAGCAGAAAGTTTAACTACATGAATCAAAATCTGAAAGCAAGTTTCCCCGAGAGTTTGTTCAAACTTGCCCCATCGTACGCTTTCGGGGATAAAAAATTAAAGCAGCATTTTAAAACTTAGCATGTGGATAAAATAAATAATTAAAACCATATTTATAAAAAACAATTTAACTTAAATCAAAATTTGCGAAATATACATTTTCTCATTAACTACCTAAGACGAAAGACATGCCCACATCCCTTCATTACCCATTTCGCAAAGCACTGACTGTGCTTACAATAGCGTTTGTCATAGGAAACATTTAATGAAAATTCTGATAATAAATTTTAAAAACCACTGCGTAACGTGCGTGTTATTATGTACCCTTGTTACAACTAGCCCCTGGCTCTCCTTTACTTATTGGACACTGCTGTAATAGTCAAGACTGGGATCATATAGACAAAAACTATACCCCCCCCCAAACCAAAGTCAAAATAAGTCGTGTTCGATGTGCAAGAGTAAGAACAACCATAAAGGTAAGAATGAAGACCGAAACTAATAAAAATGAGCAAGTATGAAAGAATTAGAAAAATATGAAATGCTGAAGACCCATTTAAGTAAGAAGATCTAAATCTAGGACTAGAATCACCATTAGATCTAGGAAGCAAACAAATAATGTAGCTAAAAAATTACCAAAATCAGAGAGGAAAACCAAACTGGTGAGAAATCGCAAATCCGAATACCAACCATTTCGCTGTGTTTGCCCGACATACTTTGAACATAAAGTACAGATTACTAAAAAACTTACGCTATATGCAGTGAAAACTCGGATCACGAATGACACATTTGGTTCAATTTTGGAATGACACATTTGGACAATTTGGTTCATGACAAATTATCTGAACAAAAGACGCCTTGGATGATGAACGGTGTCTTGAGTTGCGAACACCTGAGTTGGAATATCAATTTAGACTTCTGTCAGACTCGTTTATTTATTTTCCATCGCTTAACACTTAGTAACAAAATATCTGGCAATAACTGACTTAATAGGAGTAAAACTTCTTCCTGGAAAAATAATTTGCAATCGGGAACTTTGATAGATTTGACACTTAGTGTTTTGTTATCTATGATATTGTCTCTCTAGACAAAACGATGGGCTAAGAAGCTAACAATGAAGCGGTATACAAGTTTATAGATGACTAAAGAAATCAGCTCAAACTTTAGCACCTTTAGCTTGAAGGGGAAAAAAAAAAAAAAAAAAAAAAAAAAAAAACACCGTTTGTGGAAGAAATGTCTTCAGAAGAGGAAGGAAGAAAAATTATTTTAGTTTTCATATCCGCAAAATTTGCGCAAAATGGGATGATATTCAAAGCTTTCAGATAACGACATCACAATGAAAAAGCAATAGCAAGCACACAAGCATTTTCAATGCAAAGACAACGTTTCACATACGAAACATTAAAAAAAAGTAGGCAATAGCAAATCTTATTGAACAAATTTTGAGGCCAGTTGACACTTACAAACAAATAAAAGGTAACAGAAGATGCTCTTTAGAAACAGTCAACCAGATATTTTCATGAAATGGAATTTTGCATCCAAGCAAAAATACCTTTTTCATCATTTTCCCACTCTGTTTTTTGTATGCCTGTTTACACTGTACAGCAAAATAAAGTTTTTACGTATTTTATTTGTTTCATACTGTTTTAATTTTTTTTGTTTTATATTTAATAATTTCCATTGGTTTGGAGTTACAAACTTCTGCATACAACTGTTGTATAATTCAAATAACTCATTATCTAAAGTCCAGAAACAATTTATATCAATTCCTATGAGGAAAAATGTTTCAGTTTACAAACATTTTGGTTCACAAACAACCTTCTAGAACGAATTAAATTTGTGAAAGGAAGTTTTACTGTATTTAGTGTCGTTAAATTGGACACGCGCTTTTAAATAGTCTTCAGTTTTCAGCAACTATCATTACTAGATAAAAGCTGAAGTTTTAATGTATTAAGTCGGCGTACGTTAAAAACCCATTTGTTGATTTGTTGAGTGTACTGAAGAATAATTAACAACCGTAGAATTTCACTGATCATTGGATTACTGTTGACAAAGCAGCCTGCACTCCATCCGATCTCCCTCTTTTCTATACACGAGACGCACCCATCATTTTCTGGGTTAATTACGCTTCAGAAGATCCGGTCACATAACTCCAGGCTGTATTTATTTAACATCAGAGTACAGACACAAACAAATTAACTTTAAGTCATCCGTCAGGAATATTCTCAACGAATGACGCCACCTATTATTTCCAAAAATAGCAAGGCTGAACATACTCATTCAAAGGAAGGTTTGGAGCGGAAGGAAATCTTGCAACGTGATCGGACTTCAGATTATGCCGTAATTGATAGTTTTCTAAATTCGTGTGACGATAGCTTTTGAATGAGTATGATATATTATTAATGAGTCAATTGACAAAATAGGGCATTAAGGGATTGCATTTAATTTCCTTAGTCTACAGCTTTACCAATAAAAAAAAAACAGATGGGTATGCTTTCTTACATGCAAAGTAATGGACATAAGGAAGCGAAAGCGGGCTTAATTCGGTTACTTCACAGAAAGGATTTGCCGTTATGGAAGTAACGCAATGAAAACATTTGGTGCTTTTGTTAAATGGTTGTCTACCATAGGACAATTAGAGACGACGCCGCTCCTTTTCCTAAGAATAGGAACTGTTAGGATTACTCAACATGGATTGTTTGTAAAAACACGACGTGTTTTAATCCGCAGAGTATTATTTGGAATTACCATGTGATTTCGCTAGTAGGAAACAGTTCTCATCCTCTTTTAACTTGCTCTCCTGGATAAGACTGTTTGAAGCTACGATGAGATTTGCTTAGGAATTCATTCATTTAAGAACTTAATTTCGGCAGAGACTTCAGATATAAGATAGAAGGGAACGTTTTCTATACTGTGTTATTAGTGCAGTATTTAAGAATGGCTTACATTACGGTGTGGCCTGCTGTTTTACTTTCAAGCAAAAATAAATTTGCTTTTAAAGAGGTTGTGAGTTTTCCTCCTTTCTTGATACTTTTATTTGGAAAGCTTCCTCAAAAGAATCATGTTTCGCTCAAGCTAAATAACGAGTGTAGTTCGCAATAATTAGCGCAGATAAAATCAAAAAGTATATTAAGTAATTATTTAACAGCAATCCTATCAGTAGCCATTATTTTTAATTTGTTATTTAGCATCAGATTAGGTTTATGGAATTAACCCTAATTTTGTAAAAAGGTATCCTATTCTGGCCTTTCCCCTCCCCCGTAAAAACATTTTTACACTTTCTGTTATGTTAGTGCTAAGTTTATGGGGGAACGATGTTCTTGCTAAAGCCCAAGCCAAAGTATTAGCAATTTTTCAACTTTTGAAAATTTCTATACCCCTCCGACTATTTTAGTGACAATCGTTTGAATAAATAGACGTCTCTCTTTTAATATGCTGCAAAAATCATCGTTTGTGCTCGGAAAATCTTGTAGTTAGTTTTTCACTGATTTGTCCTTTATAAAAGTGCAAAACATTCAGCAAGCTTTGGGTACTTTATAATAGAAACATACATTGATCCATTTGCACCTATACGAGATAATCCCACGCACATGAAAATACTTATCAATTTAGTGGAATATTCCGAGCAGTTATAAGCATAAAAATATGAATAGCATCACAAAGACAAGAATATAAGAAGAGAAGAATACAAAATAATAATAATTAAGATGAGAGCAGTTTTACCAGTTCAAACAGATGGATTAATATATATACAATTAACAAATACTTTTGTGATATGGAACATTTTTTTGTGCACATCTAGACTTAAAAAAAAGTTCAATTAACTAAAAAATCTCCCCTCTTAAAATGCAATCCGGAAAACCAAACCCGTTGAACAAGCGCAGCCTAAAGTAATTGAAAAAAAAAAAAAAAAAAAAAACTTTGAAATTTTTATATTACGCCCAAACAGGCGTCTTTAAATTTTTTTAAATTTTATTTATTTATTATTATTATTATTATTTTTAAGTCCAAAGGAATTTGAGTCTCGAAGGACTATTACTTTCGTTTTCGCATTTTGCGTCGGACTCCTATAAATGTCGGTTCACTTTTCAAACTGTGGCCACACAATGTTAGAGTCCTGCATTACATTTGAAGATATTAAATAATGAAAAATCTGCATAAAATGTATGTATATTTCTTGCATTGTGATAAAACAACGGTATCTAGAGCCATCCAAGTTTGAATGACGTAATCCTACTGGGAATATGGGCATCTGAAATCCCAAACTTGAAATTTGGAATTTGTTTTATTATCGATTTCATATTTTGTAAAACTTTTAACTAATTTTTGAGTAACAAACTCAACAATTTAAAAGCAAGCAATGGCAACACTCTATAGGGGGGGAACCTTTTGATCTCCAGCGCGTCGAACTGTGTATCGGAAATTCTAAAGATAAGCTCATTTTAAAATTATTTTGTGACATTGCTATTGAGCTAAATTTTATGGTTTAAGTGCAAAGAACATGATATTTAATAAATAAAAGTAACACACAAAACGTTAAAAAAAAAAAAAAAAAAACCGCCCCTTTTGACGTAATTTAAAATATGAAACATTTCAGATTTTATTTTTTTACTTTATTATTTCCCCCCCCCCATTTACGGACACACACGTTTCGTAAGCATTCGGGCTAACACCACATTGAGCTAAAAAATATTTAAAAACAACAAATCTTTGGAACTTCCAATCGTGCTGGAGTTAAAACTATTTTATTCCGTATAGTGTGTTGCCACTTTGAAATCGTTGAGTTTCTTAATAAAAAATTCGTCAAAGTTAAAAAAATATGAAATAGATAATTAAATAAACACGAAATTCCAAATTAGGGCTTCCAGGTGCCTATGTTCGAGTGGAGGGCTAAGTTATTCACAATTTGATGGTTAGTCGTTTTTTTTTACAACGCGAGAAACATACATACATTCATGCAGATTCTTTATTACTAAATTTCTTTGAATATAAGACAGGGCGATAATATTCGGTGGCAACAATTTGAAGCAATACGGACTTTTACAGTGATTCGACGCAAAATGCCGTTTCCAGACTTAGCAAGAAAGCTTAAACTGGAAACTTAAAACTAAGAAAGCCATCCCCTTCCTCCAAAAAATATATTTCAAACATGAAAAATCAAAGTTTTGCAGAAAAACCTTTTGACAAACTGCGCTTAAAAGTGCCATAGGGCTTTACATATACAAATATAGTTGGTAAGTTAAATTAAAATTTACTTTCTACTTGCCTTTTAGTATTATTTATTTATTTTTTATAAATAGTATCTAGTTTCTCTTTGATTTATTTGCATAATTCGCGTCGGGGAAGTTTTTTGTAGGCAAGAGTTATTTAATAATTGAAGAGAGGCAAATTCCCCTTGATAAGTCTGTCTGTCTCCTGCCTGCTCAACAATTATTCACTGATGCATTTTTATAAATTTTTAGGATTAAAAATTTATTGGAATTATATATTATACATTTATTACATATTCATAGATTTTGATACTTGCACTTGATTTACATATTCTCTCATAATTTAAAAGATATTGTAGGTTAGTTCGCAGCAATTATTAATCATTTATTTGCAATTCAATTTCATTTAAAATTTAATTAACTTTAAATTTGCTTTTTACGAATAGAGAATGTTTGTTAAATTCTTATATATATATATATATATATGATAAATACCTGAAGAGATTGCTGCATAATTAGAAAGATGACACTCGAATGAGAGATTGGTACACCGACATAGCCGTTTGAACTTAATCTTTATTGCAGGATACGAACTAATTACCGAAAACATCTTTTCCATCACACATAATCATGGGCGTAACACGTAGGTTACAATTTTATATAGAGTATCACATATTTAAAAGAGGCGTAGTTAGCAGTACGACAAAGCACAAGCGAAATTAAACAACGTCAAAGAGGCAACAAAGTTGCAACCTAACTCTGCATTTATCCAATCTGACAGTCTGTTAAGAGAAAGCTTTTGGTTTAGGTTAGAAAAGTTTCAGTTCCCGAGAGTTACATCATCATCGTTGCGCAGGCTATGCAAGATGGAATGATTTAGAAATGACGCAATCCAGAGAAGTTATTACTAATTTCACAATAGAAAGGGGGGAATTACTAATTACTGTTAGTTTAAATTATAATTTCGGTTTATATATCTTTCATCTTACATATATACATATATATATTGTATGATCTTAAATCCATTTAGTGCGAATACAAGTTATTACTACTTGCGCAATTGCTGCAAAGTTAGTTAATAATAATTTATTTCCTAAACAGTATTGATTAATTGATTATATTATAAGTTTAATTAAAGCAGAATTATTTTAAAAGTGTGAATCCATACTGGTAAGTTATATTTTGAAAGATGTTTTGAAGTAATTTGAAAGCAAAATGTTAATAATGTTTTAACAGGGACTGGAGTTAAATCATCATGAAGAATAAAATTTCAATTGTAAAAGGAAAAATTAAAACATGTAATCATTGTCATTGATCGGAAATTAGTTGACTTTTCAAGGGGAACAAACCAACTCCCGTTCAATGAACAATAATTGACAAAAATACGTAAATACGAAAGTGTTTCGTCTTTACTCGAGTTATAAGTTAAAGCCAAACCGGCAATTCTAGTTAGGCCAAATATTTCCGCGAATAGAAGGAATTAAGAACCAATGCTGATACTCAAAGAACTTATTCTTATGAAGCATTTTAGTCAATTCAATTTGGAGTAAAAATCAATTACTATAGAGAAATCCTATTTAACTCGAGTAACCGTCCCCGACACTTTCATGTTTATGCATTTGAGTACTATATTATTTGTAGAAATTAAACATTGGAAATTGTCATTATGAAATCGAATTCAAAGTAAAGTTGAAATAAACATAGAAGATTACAAAATAAGATAAATAATGCAAACTTTGTAAAAACAAATCAAAGACAATATAAAAATAATATAGAAAATAATATAAATAAGATCAGTGAATGTACATGAAGATATAAAGGCCAGAAAAGGTATTAAGTAACTTACATTCTTTCTAGTGGGGGAGTTGGCAAAGTGTTCTCTTCGTGTCTGACTCATAAATGTAGGGTGTCCGAAAATTCTTAGCGGCAGTAGGGGCTTTGAATAATATCAGTCGGTAAGACTTGGGTGAAGTAATTTATGGTAGTGGGTGGGACTTGGAATTCTTGAGGGATGTATTTTGTGGAGTTCTTATCTGAGTGAGACTGTCTGTTAAGATTTTTTTTTTTTAAATACTAGTGAATGGAAATTAATTAATTTCTGGCTAATTGTCGTGTCGCAATGATTAAGAATTTAAGAAAGGAAAAAGGAATTTTCACTGTCCAAGAGCTAATAGACAGACTAAAGGCATGAAATAGGCCCATTTTTTTAGTAATAGTATAGTAACAGTAAATGTCTGAAGACAATTAGCTTTTTACAATATATACAATTGAGTAATTACACTATATACAAATCTTCCAACTGACAGTCATCCAACTTATACCGCCTTCTCAGGTTTAGGAACAAATTATCATATCCCTATCAGTTAAATGATTTAGAGTGAGTATTTAACGCCTGCTCTTTTAAGACAATGGTTGATAAATTGAATGGGAATTAGATTATTTTTGAGAATTTTAATAAGGATCAAAATTTCGCGTTGTAAATCTATTGTATCTGTGCATATAGTTTTAATTCGTTGTATTTGATTAATTATAGTATTGTTAATTACTTTTTTGGATATGTTGGAGTTCCAATTTATTAATTTGTTAGTATTGAAATTGAAGTTTCTTGTTTTGTCAAAAAGTAAAATTTTTTTGTAGTTAATGATTTGAAGATCTAGAAAGTCTATGCTATTTTGTGAATTATTAGTTTTATTAAGTGTAAGACAATTCGGATAAATCTCGGAGTGTTCAATTTTACCAAAATTATTAATTGTAATAAGGTCATCAATATATCTGTAGGTGTGTTTGTAGTAAATTAACTCTTGTGGTTGTAGATTTTTTTGGAAGTTAAATTCTTTGACAAATAAAAAGATATTACAGATCGAGGTGCTGGAATGTAAGCCCATTGGCAATCCTCTGACTTGTTTAAAAAGTTGATTTTGAAACTTGATGTAGTTATGAAAAAGTGTGCATTTTAGGTAGGTTTTCCATTTGTCAAGAGTCATGATATTAAGTATATTAGGGAAAAGTTTAGGTAGATCAAGTAGACTGGTATAGATTTCTTCTAGAGGAAGTGAGGTATATAAGTTTTCAAAATCATAGCAGTTAATGTTTTGGATGTTAACGGTTTGAATGGTATTAATGACAGGAGTGTTATTATGAATGATCCAGCAATAGTTATGATTAGTGTTACAATCATTGAAAATAAATTTACAGATTTTATTAAGTTGAATTGAAAAATAATAGTCTACATTTTTCTTGTAATTATTAGTTCCATTAACTATAAATCTAAATTTTAATGGTGTTTTATGGAATTTGGGAATTGCATAAAGATTAGTAAATCTGTTGTAATTTGCATTGAAAGTAATATTGAGTTTCTTATGAAAAGTTTTAATCCTGTTTATTATAGATGTTTCTGTAAGGTTGGCTAATTGATAAGTAGTTGCGTTGAGAAGTTCTTTTTGAATAATTTCAGCATAGAATTGTTTTCATATAATGCTAAAGTTATTAGTTGCTTTATCTATTTTTGTAATAGTAAAAAGCTGTTTTAATTTATTAATATGTGATGTAAGTTGCGACCAATTCAGTGTACTTTTAAATTTGAGGTGACTGATTTCGGTGGATATGCATTGAAGAATTTTAGCTTTCCATTTTAAGAAGGTATCTATGGGTAAATTCAGTTGATAGCTTGCTTTAACTATAAATTCGTTGATGTTGTTTTCGAAAGTCTTGTAACAGTAATTTGTAGTCATGTTTCTGACTGGTCTAAATTTTGTACCATAACTCATTAGTGTTTTAAGTTGATGGTTTTGTATGATATTCAGGTTGCCAGTAATTATGTGCTGGTGATGAGAATCTACGTAATTGCTGTAAATTGGTGTCTTACAATGTCATTCTGCAGTTTTATCTATTTCATGGTGGTTAGTGAGCAAGTTGCTTAAGGTCCTTTGATATTTAAATGCAATCATTGGTATTGTGTCAACTGCAGGGAAGTAATCTTTACAATCTCTGATGATTCTTGAGAAATGAATATTGTCAAACTGCGGATGCAGAAAATTGACTTTAAAATAAATTTTGCGTTGAGTGAGACTATTAGAGAGTCTGAAAAGACTAAAATCAAGAATCATGTCTTTAATGGTTTGTATGTCGTCGTAGCTTTCTTGAATGAATTTTTTTAGTTTGATAAGGAATTTATTAGTACAGGAGTGTAACCAGTTGAGAAGTTTCTTGGGAAAGCAGTCTGAGTCAAAAAAACATTTCAATTGTTTTTTCAATGCAAGTGTATCCAAAGTGGATAAAAATCTCGCATTATTTTTTATTTTGCTTCCTCTTTTTCCTCTCTGCGTTTTGTTGCTGTAGAGCTTAAATTGGCTGAAAATAGACTTCTTAGAAGTATCTCTATGACTATGTATATAAGTGTTAAGTCCATATGGATAAAGTGAACGTTGTTTTAGTATATAGAGAGATTCCTGCAAAATTCGTGTTTTGTGATTGGGTATTATATCTAGTAGCTGAAGTTGAATAGAGTTGAAGTCATGGTGTTTAAAGTGTTCTAATTCTGCTGTATTGAGTTGTGATGGTGTGTCTATTTCATGTACTGGAAAATTATGCAATAAGTACCCAAATAACATGTAATGTAAGTAACCTGTAAGACTATTATGTTTGTAAATATTTGTATCTAAAAAATTAATCAGAATGTATCTGCATGTATCTATATGCAACTGCAAGTATATGTAACCTAAGGTTAAGCAGTGTAGGTAAAATTAAGTAATATGTGAAGCAGGCGTGCCTGACTATGTATGTATATAAAAATAATGTAACGCAAGGCACATGTAATATTGGCATATGTAACTGTACATGCAAACTGTATTTATATGCAATCTACAAGTAATGTAGGTATATTTATTGAAATGTACAGCTAAAAACTGTAACTGTACACAAAAGTAATCCAACGCAATGTAAGATTAATGTAATTCAGGTAATGCATATACATTGTATGCCGGAAATGAGAGACAAAGTCAGTATGTAACTCTGTGAATCACGTTATCCATAGAATATGTTAACCAGCAAACAAGAATGTAATACTAAATATTAACAGCCCTTGTATGGCCATGTAATTGCTCTTTTGAAAGACTCAAGGTTCAACTCTAGATATTGGTGGACGTGGCGCTACACCAATTAACCGACGGTAAAGGGGTGGTGCCCACGTCCCCTGTCGCATATACTTATTTTAATGCTATTTTTTTGTGCGTTGAATTTTTTGATTTGAACTCTATGGTTATTGATTCGAAAGTTAAGATTGTTTTTAGTCTGTCCTATATATTTAATATGTCAAGTACCGCATGTAATCATCTAAACACAGTTAAATGTTTTTCATAGAAATTGTTTTTTGGGCTTACCTGTAGCAGGCAAGGCGTCAAATTTTCAAGTTTGTCATCTAGTGGAATGACATTTAATGATTTCAATATGGGTTAAACTAGCAAGATATAAAAGTAAGGAGGCTGCTAACCTTCAATACAGTAAAGTTTTTGTATAAGAATATATATATATAATTTATCAAGCAAAGCAGTAATAACAATTTTCTTACTACAATTTTTAATATATATATATATATATATTAATATACGTAAAAAAAGCAAGATGGAAATTATTCTGCAGGTTTTGCGTTAATTATTTCGATAACAAAAATAAAATACTGAAGCGTAAATAAAAATAAAAGATCTAAACATCGAATCGTATATTTATAACACATTAGAAAACACTAATTCCAGTTACACTGGCATAAAATCATACGGTTTGGGATGGTTAAATCAACTCAATGTTAATACGAGCTGTAAGATAATTATGCATTGACATTTTACCATTACATAGATAATTATGCATTGTTAATTTACCATTTTTTTTTTACTTTCATACACATTATTAGCATCTACTCGACTTTCATGAACACTGTTAGCATTATTTAAATCCTAATGATATCTGCTTCAGATTCCATTCACAATTTATGGAACGTTTAACATTCTTCCTCTTTGATGCATTTTCGATAATTCTCGATATTGAAACTATGGAATGTCCCGATGGACCATTTTTGTGACGAACAATGTTTTGTTGCTCTTGTTGCCAAGTGTCCTCCAACAAAAAACATCTTAAAATCTTACGTACTTTATATATATATATATCGAAAACTACCAATTAATATACATATGTTAGGTACCAAGGATCGGCAATATCGGCATGACAGAATTTATCTCGAAATAAAAAATAAGCTGGTAAATATTTTACCGTAATTAACTCATTTATAAAATATTTTCTCCCTCCTTTCCGCATGCCTTCTTGGTGTAACTGTAAGCATACTCGACGCGTATTCAGAAGGTCTGGAGTTCGAGTCCCGGTGAGAGCATTGTACATCTGTCACGTCTCGGCACGGAAAATCCTAATGATTCTACAAACTATTTAACTGAAGTGATATATTTCGCTTTATATAACAATATGTTATGTCATATACCTCATAGCTGATTCATCCTATAATAAGGGCTTTTCCATTGAGAGGGAAGGGAATCCTTGCAGATGAAGCGATCTTTTATGCTAGACTAGAATGCTCGTCTTATTTCAGTGCTACTACAGCCTCTACCTGACATTAATTTGACAACAAAAGATCGAGAACAGAACTGACACCGAGCACAGACTTCCAAGAAAAGACATTCCTCTTCACCTCCACTTTGCACGTAATGACTCCAAAGACCCTCTATCTCCCTGAGGCACGGGGCTCCTTTTTAACGTAATCCCCTCTACCTGCCTTCCCCTTTCACCGCAAAGCGACCGCATCAGTCGGTTTTGAATTAATTACCTTCAACCGTGACGGAGGTTGGGGGAGGTTAGAAACATGCCCCCCAGTGCCATTAACGCTGCCCGAGAGCTTAATCCAGTCATGCAAATTGCCGTAATTAAGGCTACCAAGCCGGAGAAGACGAGACTTGCAGAAAGGGGGCCAGGCAGGATTTCTAATGACAGACGAACCTCAAGTCTCTTTTAACCAGATGCGCTCGCGCAGCTGTTGAGCCGGGTGGGGGCGGAGGTGTTGAAACGTAAAGCGTTTGATATGCCATCGCTTTTGAATATGTAACGGATATTACTCATTTGAGTCGAATATGTGTGTGCTACTGGGCTGGCCGCTTATGCGTGTGCAGTGGGCAGATGGTGGTTACGCTATTAGATTCTCTATGAAAAGGATATTAAATGAGGAACAGTAGGATGTCGCGTTTTCGTGATCAGCACGTACCGGGCATTTTGCGTGCAGGACTATAGATTGGTAAAGAGGTAATATTATTCCAGATGGCAGGAAGAGGTGGCACAATGTACTGCCGACAGGCGTTTCTCTTCCACACAATCTGATTAGCGACCGAACATTATCTCCCGTTCTGAATTACACTATGCACATGACTGTAAGTTTAGAAGCGCTAAATCATGTAAATGCATGTTTTTACCCATCATTTATCATACTTATGTGCATAAATATACGTAAAATGAAAAAAAAAACATGTAAACGAAAATACTAACTTTAATTTGCAATAATCTCCCTTAATTTTCTATTTTAATTTAGATATGTCCCCTTCCTGTTCTGAAAATAGCTGTTTGGAATAAACCTCTTTAAACAGTGCCATATCAAAATTAATAGCTAATCACATGACACTTACATACAACTTACTATGCAATTACATAAGCCTTCAGCCAATAAATATTTTACTACTATAATTAGTAGTTGAGTTAGTTACGATAATTAGCCATTCACAATAGATCGAAAGCAAAACTAACTCATTTAGGAACCAAAACGTTTTTCTTTGGCCCCCCAGGTTTTCATTTTAAATGCGTCACATTTTCGCCCTTATTTCTGTTCTGACAGTTGCTAACACTTGCTGCTTAAGACGTATTTAAAAAAATTATCGCTGTCGGTGTTATTTTCAATATAAGGCGCTTATTGCGCCCGTTTATTTGCGTTGGTTTAATAAAATGTTTAGCTATCAAGAAAAAAAAAGGGGCGAGTATTTAAATCGATAAGATCAAAAATATGTAAGTCAAAATTACAAGTTAAAATACCCGTAACCCCCGATTCCCACTCTCTATTCTAAAAATCATAATAATTTTTCTAAATTGCGTCATTTCTAAATCAACCCCTCTTGCATGGCTTGCGTAACGCTGATGGCGCGGCTAATTCGGAACCTGAACTCAACATTTCTAGAACTGAAGCCTTTCTAATTTAAACCAAAACCGTCTGTTGGTGAGCCTCCATACCGGATAACTGCGCACTTTAGCTTCAACTCTCTTGCAGTCAAGGGGCTACTTCGTTCCCTTTGCTTTGTCGGGCTGCTAAATACGCCGTTATCTAAAATGTGATACTCTGTATAAAATTACGGAGTGCATATTATGCCCATGATCATGTGTGATGAATATATGTTTTCGATAATTAGTTGGTATCCAACAATAAAAATTATACTTGATTCGACACGTCTCTCTTTCGAGTTTCGTCTTTCTAATTATGCAGTAATATGTCTCCAAGTTTACAACGCAGAGAACCATCGTCAATCCGTTGCAACTTACTTAAAGTCATCATGTTACATATACTATATGAAGTATTTTCTCTCTCACTAGCTCTCTCTCTCTCTATTGTTCGTTCTACGGGTTCGTGGATTTGGAGTAACTGATGATAACACATGATGAAAAATCAAAACACAATTTATTCACCAATATTACACAGGAAAGTTCCAAAGACACGTTTACAGTCGTTGAAAAACTACGATAAACATAATTAAGACACAATAACACGCCGAATAAATACTAATTCAGAAGTCAAACAACAAAAATCAGCGTTAATTTACAAAATTTTCACAGGACTAGTTTCGATGGTTTTATCGAACCATCATCTTCTGACTTCTGAATTAGTACGATAAACATGCTGAAACAATGAGCAACAAACACAGTCTTCAGGCTATAATGGTAAAAACAGCTTCACGGCAAAGCACTAAAGTACAGTTCCCGACTCGGTCGATCGCTCTCAAATTAATCTCTGAACTCAAGACACACTACTATTCCCTGGATAGGCAAATTATTTAAAGCTTTAACCTACCTTCGAGAAAAACGCTAAGAATGCGTTCTAGGATGTTCTCGCTCATATTGCCAATTTTGTCGCCGAATGGGCGATTTCACGCCAAATTTGGCAACCCTTCCTTTCCCTACCACTTTCTGGCAATCCTAATACTGCTTTGCGGGGAAGCTATCTTACCGCAGCTAGGTATTTCGCAACAATATTATGCAGAGAGAAAGGTATATATATATATATATATATTATAGAGAGAGAGGGGGGTAGAAACAGATAGATAGATATTCCTAAGTGAGATAAAAAATGAATTAACTTCGTTTCACGCACCTTCTGAAATATGAGTACCGAAAACATAAAAGTTATTCATTCTATAAAGTGTAAAAAAGATTTATGGTAAGACATACGGAAAAGCAAACTGTGACATCTAAAGAAAGACTCAAAAATTAAAAAACGATTCTAAACTTTAAAAAAAAAGTTAAAATACGTTGAAAATATTTGACGGATTAGATGGTAATACCTTTACACCGCATCACCTAAAAATATTTCCAAATTTGGGTTTTCGTCGATTTCAGCCCAGTACGATTCTGCTTTCAATATCCGAATCATTTTCACCTCATTATCAATTACTGCTAAAACATACATATGATGGTATTTTTCATTGAAAAAATATCACTTTGAGTAATTATTGTCACTATCTGAAAGTTTACGATCACTACAAGAATAATCTGATAACTTATCAGCAATTATTTCACTTTGCATGGGAATCGCCCAAGGTCATTTTCAAAATGGGTAAAATTGCAAAATAAAACACCATTTTCTTGCAAAGCCCCAAGGTTTTACAGCTGTTTAACATACACTTTTGAGTTTATAGTCTCCCTTTTTCAAAGTTTGTTCTTTTCAACACTTGGGATCACGATCTTCCACCTGAAAAGTGTTAAATAAACCTTTGATCAAGTATTGATACTTTAACAAATATGCCTGTGCAAGTTATAAAAGCAAAATATTGCAGTTTCTTTAATTCAACTCATTTGCAATTCCCCCCTTTTTTATCATGAATTTGCTTCAGTAGGAATTTTTTTGGAGCTTAACGACAGTGTGGTACGGGACATTGAAATTCCTGCTCTAATTTTTATACCATTTCAACCACTATGCCAAAAATATTTAAGACGTTGTTGATGCTATAACACATTCCTTACGTAAGAACTGTTCAAAAGAAGTAGGCTTAATATTTATTGAGCTGTTTAGAAAATAACAGAAATACATACTTCATGATGTAAGCTAATTTTTCGATTACACATAAAAAAAAAAAGAGAAAACAATCAGAAGGTGGGAAGAAAAAGAAAGAAAACAGCTGCTTTTTGTAGTAGTTGTATCATATTACGATCTCGTGATCACAATTAATTGGCAGCTTCCTTCATACGACCTTCATAATAGCTAAACACCTGAAAGCAATTACTAATAACTACCACAAAAATACTTAAGATATTACTCAACTAATTACCACCTGTCATCAGAACAATTAGCATGTATGAGAAATGAATAACAAGGAAAATGCAGTACCAACATTATTGTAATTCACTATCATATTTAAATTTTACAGCTTTTCCATCCGTGCAATTGTTTAGCCTAGATACATAGTTATGAGTTCAGAGCGCATGTTTACTTATTCAGGTTACAATGGAATGAGAGCTAACAACAACAATATCACAAATAATGGAAATAAGCATGTGAAACGAATATATAAATGCTTAATACCTCATTAACTTCCCAGAACTGGGCTGACAAGCTTCATTAAGTTATCAATGTATTTTCAGACAAGCAATTTCTGTTAATTATTACTTAACGTACAAGTCAAAGATTCAATGATTAACATTTTGTTGAATTCATATCTATGACTGCATCAATAATTAAATCAATTTGGTCACCAAATTTCTCATGACATACATAACAGTGCTTTCAGATAATTGTAATACAAAAGCACAAAAACAAACAAAATCTCCTAAAATGATGTTTCCCGTGTTTAGTTCAGCAAACAGTTTGATTGCATAGCATACGATAAGTTAAATATATATTATCAATGTGTCTTAATTGCTAGTTTATCCTGTTATATAACGTGTTTTAATCAATTCTACTGTTATAAGTGGTTTAAGTTAGTAATATTGTTGATAGACAATACGGAGTGTCTATAAATTAGTTCGGCAACTATCACTATCATGTTAGTTGGGACATTTGTAGAGTAACGAAAGGAAGTCACATCGAACATTTATGATAAAGGTAAACTTGGACTATTTCCCTATCTCACAACAATATGTACTTTAATTTTTTTCCTGTAAATTACATTAAAATAAATCATTCTTTTCGCCCAACTAATTTGTGAACACCCTTTATAATAAGGAAGATCCCAAATAACTCACGGGCTCGCTAAGATTGACATACATGAAATAAGAACGTAATTTTGAGATCCTGCTTAGAAAAAAAAATTTGATTAGATTTGGAATGATATCAGGGGCATATCAACTGCAAAATATTCGTTTTCATGAAATCGGCCGATTTTCCAAGTCACATTATTATAAGTTATTTCTCCCGCCTTCTTAGTATGCCGTCGTGGTGTAATACGCACAGTCGGCGCGTATTTGAAAGGTTCGAAGTTTGGCGAGGGCATTGCACATTTTCCAGCTTCCTTATATTGAAACATTCTAAGTTACTCTACAGTGGCGCCCGAACTAAAAAAAGTGGTGGATGATGAATATTCACCACCAGGATCTGCCGACTGGGTCCCCTAATCCCCATCCGCCTTTAAAAGGGGGAGTATATAAGGTATTTCTCTCGCCTTCTTAGCATGCCTTTGTGGTGTAATGGCCAGCACACTCAGCACGTATTCGAGAGGTTCGAGTCCCGGCGAGAGCACCGCTCGTTTTTCATGTCTCCTGCTTTGAAATAACCTAATGTCTCTATAACATTTGAATTGTTTTCCCTTTTGTAGTCATTTATTCGGGCTAAATAGGCAATAATTATACTTCACCTACAATCATTCTCTCTCCATACGAAAACACACAATAGTTCGTTCCTTGCCACCATTCACTCGGTCTCCATAGATAACGATTCCCTCCCTACCTTTCCCAGCCAATTGAGAAAGATAGAGAATATGTGTGCGAATGGTAGGGAATGTTAGTTTGCTTCTGGGAATGGCAGGGAATATTAGTGTGCGAATGGTAGGGAATGTTAGTGTGCTTCAGTGTAAAGCCATTCACAAAAAGTCAGCAAATACTCATGAAGTCTTTTGATCTAGGAGACTATGGAAAATACTTCTTAAATCTTTTCATCTCGGAATCTCGAAGTTATTTCATGGATATTGACCAATCAATTAAAACTTGCTCCAAGGGGTTCTTCAATAACTACAGAGCTCTTCTGAACTGCATACCGGTATTTTGCCTGTCCTATGTTTGGTAATTTATTACTGCAATGCATTCAAGGGCTGCCTGTCACTCATCGTACAATATATAAGAAAATCACTCTTCGTAGAAATCAATCTACGTATGAAGAAAAGCATAAAAAAAAAAAGCATTCATGAAGATATGTTCCTTTCTTTAGAAATGTCAGACGCTGTGAAAAGATATTAATGATCATGTTATTCACATATAGCACCGCCGGAATCCGGGGTTCTGCCTCCGGGAATCGAATCCAGAACGAAACTATTCATTTGATTCACGCAAGTGGCCTGTTATGGGCTCTTACATAGTTTGGCATTTTTGTTCCTAAAGCTAAGAATTATGTTTCTGCTCAAAGTAGCAGCAAGATCCTACATACGTTTGGTTTAGTAGGACATACTAAATGAAAGAATTCTGTGAAAATCTATTGTACTAATACGCACTCGCTGGTCGTACAAAAGAAAACGAAATTATAAGAACAGGCCCACAGGCTCACCAACACTCTGATAGACATATTATTATTTAAAATGCATTGGCGATGCTAATTATACATCACTAAGAACACTAAGGATAAAATTAAGAACATCACTTTTTATTAATCATTTACTTTTATAAAACATATTATTAGTTGAGGCATCATCTTATACATCCAGCATATAAGTATTTTTAGTTATTTGTTTTCTATCTTTTCATTATCTTTAGATACTCGTGGCAGAAACAAAAGATAAACATCTGTTTGTACTAGAGATAACCGAAGTTCGGTAGCAACTGGAATTTAACGAATAAGACACGAGCAAAATTATAATACACGCAACAGACATATATAAAATAAAAAGAACGGAAAAAGTCATTAATAAAGCGTTTTCATAGCAACGCAAAGATAGCGAGGAAAACCACACAATGCTCTGATTCGAAATTAACATGAACCATGATTAATGTTCTTCATCCTAATAATCGCATTATCCAATTTGATATTTGCATCTTTAACTGAAAGCTGTATTGAAGAAAGAACTTAGTATTCAATTCACGTTGCCAACACGATAAATGTAACTCTTTATCGAACATATTCTTTTCTTTTGTCACGTTCATTTTATTTTGCTCTCTGAGTTGCGAAAAGAAAGAGAAGTTGGAATAATGGGTGGAACTCACGTCGAATGACAAATGATTTAAACATCTAGAGGGAAAAACTTTAATGTACGGTTATTAGTCGTGATTTCAGACGCCACTTAATATGTAATCCATTTTAATGATCTTTCGTAAGTTTCGAGGGCTGTTAATAAGCGGTACCGGGAACATGTCAATCGTCTGCGCTAGGGGGAAAGCAGAATGGGTAAAAAAAAAGGGAGGTTGCATGAGAAGAAAAATAGACGACTTGTTATGGTATTAGGTAAACCGATAATAATTCATGTTACTGGTGTCAATTTTTTATTCAACATCTGAAGTGATGTATAGAATTAAATGACATACTTCTCACTACCTTTTTTTTGTATATATGTATTTTAAAAACACGGGAGGTCAGTTCTATTTATTACGCCTATTTAATTCATTTAAGAAAACACAAACAGAAACTGTTTTTAAAAACTAAACAATTACAAGTACTTTTACACAACTTTCTTAGCTTACTTATCCACATTATATTATGGAGTCTGGTGGGGAAGAGGATCGAAATTTTTATTTTTAAAGACGCCACTATGCATGAAAGCAGCAGTAATTAGACAAACAAGGATCATAATCTACGATAACCATTTTTACGCGCTAATTAATTAAGAAAATATATAAATTACAGACTTTTGGTCTCTATATTTTACTTTCACGTAAAATGTAATATAATTCAAATATCGTATGTACTTCATTTAACATATTCATTCAGTTAAATTACCTACAAATTTAGAATCTTTTCTAACAATGCTAAAAAACAGAAGTTTTAAATTTGTTTACAAGACTTTGTCGCTTAATTATTTAAACCAAGTTGTTTGGCTTAATAGTTAGAGTATAATACACTAAATTTTTTCCCTTTAGTAGATATTTAATATACCATTGTAACGAACTAACAACATGCCTCTTATGAGCATCTACGAAGCAATGGTTAATACATTTAACCTGTTATTCAGAGGTCATGTGATCAACTGTATATGACAGTGTTAATCAATGGGCGAGTGGCAAATGAAACTGAACATTAATAAATCGCCTTACATTCTGTTTTCAATAAATAGGCTGATTTTAAGGATTGGCAAGTTCTGTAGTTTTCCCCATGAGTAACATGAGTAAAAACCAATTTTCCTCAAGAAGCCAACTATGAAAACACCCCTCTCTTGGCAGATAACTCTTAGCTCGCCTGAATCGATTCCTGGTAGAATTACCAGCGTTCAGCGACTTTACCGCTTTTAGGTAACAAAAGCTAATTAGAAGTATGGAAATACTTGAAAGGGCTCACTGTATTTGAAAATGCTTCAGTCGTTCATACATTAGTTGCAAACGTTTCGGAAAGATTCAGTTGAAAGATAAAAACATCAAACAAAATCTGAGGAGAGATTTTTCACACATAGATATTAAGATTTCTTATATTTTACTTCTTAAAGTGTAATAATGGATTTCTTGCGCTACAAAGACATATACATAAGTTTATATGTGCGTATTTGCAGAACCCTCTCAATGCTGAAATTCCTTCACGAATCTAAAATTTGACTTTTAAAATAGTTAGACTGGCAATCCTAATTATTCTGCCGTCAATAAAAATTATCATGAAAATCAAATAAAATTTGCTTACAGGGAAATGAATCTATAAATCCAAGTTAAATAATAGTGAATTATCGTTACAACGCACGAATAAAAATTCAGCCTTTAAAATAAATTTAGAAGATTAAAGTAAGTGGCAACAATACAAGGTTAAAAAGCATTTAAAAGTAAACATAATAAACAGGCAGGAAAATAAAAACCGCAAAAGAAAAATTAATCATCTTTAGACAAAACAAACACAGCGAGAGATTTAATCTCACCGCATTTAAAATATATATGTACATTTTTTTCTTTTTAAGGTACACTACACAACACCAAGGTTAGACCTACACTTAACGTTAAATGCAAAACACAGCTACAGACATGCAAATCGGGTTAATGGCAAAATTTATATCTTTCAAAACGCCTCCGTGTTTTTTGCCCTCCTTTTAACGGTTCAGCCATTTGTTTTCATTTGGGGCGACGGTTGCAGTTTGGCGGGCATCCAACGTTTGCTCAGCTAAAGGGGAGGGGATCAGGGGGTTAGAAAAACAGACAATTCGTAATACGGTGGATTCCTTGAGGGTTTCCTGATACAAATTTGAGAACCTGACAAGGGTAAACAAAGCACTTATTTTAAATTGTTTAATACATAATGTATGCATTTACACGGTAGGTAACAAATGAGATGCGAAGTGTACATTACACATGTTTCGTTACAGGACTAGAAAACAAACATTGAAACATTAGTTAATCAAATGCTTTTTTAAAAAGTCTTTTTAAACTGAAACATAATTAACAAACACATAAAGAAACACTGGAGCACTTAATATTAAATAAACACTCTTTACAACTGAGTTTATTTAGTTTAAGAAAAGCCATGAATTGTTTACAGATTTATTAATAGTTTTTAATAAAAGCTGAAACAGTAATAAATAGAATTCAATTACCAAATTTCTAAGTTGGAAAAAATTTTTCATACGACAATTCTTGCCAAAACAATAAATACATATATCGTATTTTCTGGAATATTTTTATCCTTAGCTTTTTAACGCTAGGTTCTGAAAATTTTAAAAACATTCATATTCCCTAATTATTTCATAATTCTCTCTTCCTCTACACAGCTTTTATCCCTCTCGGGCCTAGTTTACTGGTAAATTGTATTTTCTTGACCATTTTAATTTTTATTCAATGTATTAAGTTTGTATTTGCATTTTCGAACTAGCCCTTCATCTGCTTTATTTTCTCTTCCAGTTATTATTTGAAATGTATTATTTTATGCAAATTCTTTGTTAAGCTACCCAGCCGAGCATGGGAGGTGTTCTCAGTTTAAAATACTTTTAAAAATACATTTCATTTTACTTCTGTAATTTACATTCGAGCTCAATGTAGTCGACTCATTCATTTATGTGAACTCATTTATGTGAGGTACCCCAGGGTCAGACTCATTTATACATCGTGCACTCAGAGTCAGCACGATGTATCTGTCTGAGTTACCTTCAGTAATAGGTTTAATATCAGCAGCTACTGTAATGTTTACATTACTATAGATTCTAACTGGAATGTAGATTTTTTGATTAACTAATATTCTAACTGGAATGTAGAATTCAAGAAATAATATTATGATAGTTAAAAGTAGTTTACACGTGACTACTTTTCATTTGTCCTTGAAATTGCATCAAAATTAGTATTTACGCTTTTATATGACTAAAAGCATAAAAAGCATAGTTGTAGAACAATTCAGAAAGCAACTAATGAGATGCAATTTCTCTACTGCTGGAACAGTAGATTTTCATTACTTTCTCACCCCCTACATATTTTTATTTTTTTTATTTATTTATTTATTTATTTTTTTTTTTAAGGAAATCCTCCATGAATGTAGTATTTCAAGGAGAACAGACTTTCGTGTGTTTTGCCTTTATCAGTATTCGTTTTTTCTTACCGACTAGTGACCGAGTTTAAGAGCCCTGAATACTCGGAGTTTGGCTCGGATTGATAACAAGCAAATGGACTGGCTGCATGGTTAGTTTTCATGGTTTTCCCTGCATGTAACGTGAATACGAAGGAGTTTCCCTTTGAAAGTTCTCCACGAAGGCGTTCCTTCCCTTAGGTAGAGAGCATTTGCATGCTTAGTCATTTTCGAATAACTTCGTTTTCTTTTAATTAATCTTCCAAGAAAGGAAATAGCCTTTAGTGTGCTTTGCATAATCAGCAAGGAATTTAAAAAAGAATACTTTAAAAAGAATAAGAAAAAATAAATAAAGGAATAAATAAATAAATAAAATATAAAGAAAAATAAACAAGACATAAATAAAGGTATGAATAAATAAATAAAATAAATATGTAAGCAAATAATAAATAAATAAAATAAAAATAAATGAATAAAAGATTCGTGATAATTAATCATTAATTAATTTTAAAAGTTTGACATAAATGATTAAGGCGAATTTTAAATTAGATAAAATCCGCGATAAGACTCAAGGTTATCGAGTCTTTGGTTCCACTTTCATTTTAATGAAGTGCTTTCATTTCACTTTAAGGGAGTGAATTTTCTCAATCTGTAAGGAAGTACTGGAATTTTAAAGATTCGCTCTTGATGATAATAATCAACAAGAAGTTTAACCGAAATATGATGATGTAATACATATTCAATGCAGAAAAAAGAAAATTATTAAATGACTCTAATTTCCTTTTTCGGTGTTAATGAGTTCTTTCTTTTCATTAATTATTTTTCAGCTACTGATTAGTTCGAAAATAAAATCTTAAAAATTTTAATAAAATATTGTTAGGAATTTTTTATCCGGGGGGGACTATTGATAATAATAGCGATCATATGAATAGCTAGAAAATATTGACATTATGTAGTGCTTTCATACAAAATTATCTTATTGTTTTATTTTAAAAGAAGTACAAATGCATTTTGCTTTTAGTTAAATAAAAAATGACTTTTTTATTTACTTTTGCCGAAAATGTGCGGTTTTACATATTGTTCTATAGAAGTCAACACATCTTTCCTTTTAACTCTTTTATCTTCGCTGTAGTATTTTGATAAACAAGGTCTTTGGCCTACAGAGAAAAGACAACCTAATTATCCGGAATTTTCGGATAGCTCATGATTTCAGATGGGCTGACTGAGCTGGTTTTTTTTAATCTTCTTTAAAAACAAATCTTTTTTCAATCCCCGCATACATTGAACATGCTCTTCAGTCTATTTTCAGATGGCTACAACCTTTTTTTCCTACTATGACTGAGCGCAAATCATGTCTTATAATATACAGTTAAAACTCTTAACTATACGGAATCTAAATATCTGAGACTTCCGTCAACCGAATGAAATGTTTTTACCCCTGTGCAAACCAACTAAAACTTTACGAAAAGCCAGTATATGACAGAAGAAGAAGAATTAGTGAATTAGAATTATTTAAGAAGCTATTAAATAATTTTATCGATATTAAATTATTATATTTAGGAAAGAGCTTAAAAGCATTTAAAAAAAAAAGGCAGAATGCACTGCATACGGACCTACTATGCTTTGTTTACTTCGTAAGTGACTGTTCAGCCACAAAAAGACTTTACGGTAATAAAAGTACTTTATTCAAGTTTATAAACTTCACTGAAATAAAATACGAGTATATATATATATTATTTAGTCTACAGAAGGAAAAAATAACTCAAACTATCCATATTTATCCATATCCAATTATCCAGATCTGGTCACTAGTAGTTCGGATAATTGACATTCTATTGCTCCGAACTTTACTTATGCAATTATTAATTTGGGTTCTGCTAATATTTGCAAACATTAAACAAGGCTGATTAGGGTTATTAGATTAGCAAGATTAGAAATGTAAATCACAGTTAAAAATAAAATAAACCTCGATAAATCAAGCATTTCGCTTTCTTGTTTACCAGTCTACTTCCGTATTCAAAATTCGTGTTTTATTCCTTGTTGGAATACAAAGTGACCGAAGTGACAAAGAATTAAAGCTTTGTATGGCAATTTAAAGCAGAAAGAAGGAAAGCTGGTACCATTTAGCAAAGGAGCTACTTCTCTGCTGTCGAATGGCGTTGCGATAGTATCGTAGACCTGCGATGTATTTTCGAAGCATCGTCTGGGTGTGTTGTCCATTTTTAGACTCAAGTCGTGACTATTCGCTAGTTCTATATACAGAGGGTGTTCACACATTTTTGTAACGATTTCGCAAAGGTTTATATATAAACAAACCTTAAAATTTTGTTTTCTAATATGTTCAGTCTGATAGCCCTTTTGTTGAAATATCATATTACATCTTGATTTCCAAGATAAAAGTCCTTTTTTTAAACATCAAGGTTGATTTTATTCCACTTCTCCTTAACAATCTTTCATCCAATGTTTTGGGATGCCGCATTAAAAGAGCTTATTTTAAAAGTCCACATGCACAGTAATCCATAGGAGACACATAAATAGAGCAGTAGATTTAGAGGTATGGCCTTTTACTGATGACTTAACACAGTGCAGATTGTTTGGATACAGAGAGGGAATTTCTTCTTTAAAAATAGGTGTTAAAACATATTTCTGATAGTAATTGGAATTAATTTTGACATTTTTTTTTCTACTTTCCTTATTTTAAGTTTTCCGTTGCAAGAGAATAAAGTAATAATAACCATAAAACCTTTAGAAAAACTTTCCTCGTTTTCTCTGAACTAACATATTAAGTTCTTTTTTCTCCTCTTTTTCGGTAGTAAATCGATTTTTTCTATTGCAATAAGTATATCCAAGCCTCATCGATCGTAACTATACACATAGTCTTAAGCTGAGAAACATGTTTCGGGGTTAGGCGATGAACATCAATTTTTTTTTTTGATTAGCTTCAGGTATAAGACATGTCTTATAAATCAGATATTATAATTTTGCTCACAGTCCCTAGAGAGATATTTAAATTTTTTCAATAGCGCTTTGGGAGGCTGAATTTTCCTTTAAGACATAAGACGGGACTTTAGATTTAATAACAGCTGTACGTACCTTTGTTAGGTATGCATTTTTTGCCTTTTTTCCCACTCGGATGTAAACTTCGACGTTTCTTTTCTTTCATATTAATTGTGTGACTTATTTTACGAGTAAAAACCATGTTTTTCACATTTTTTTATAGCTGAATAAAAATATTTCTCTTCGGACAGCGCAAAAAATATAGCATTCGATTCATTGTTTATTTTACAGCAATGTTTTAAAGAAAAGAATATTTTTAATGCTGAAGACTATAATTAAACCTTATTCTAATTGGATGCCACTCACGTTTGTATTTTAAAATTAATATTTAAATTCATGGAGAAAATCAAAATCGTTACAAAAATGTGTGAACACCTTTTGTATGCCAGCTTTATATTATATATATAAACAGGACAGAGTCTCCTTTCTCTCCCTCATTTTGAATAAAATTATTTTCGATGCTCACTTTTGCAAAAATATTGACCAACTGAAGCTAAAATGGCATCACAGACACATGCCAAGCATTTGGTAGCTTCTTTTTTAAATCTTAAAAAGAAATAATAAGCTGTCTTTGAAAAAGAAGACTCATTTTGCACATTATTTTATCATTTCTTACGAAATAATTCTACATTTTCTGAAAACTATCTGTCCTTTATCCCAGCGTATGAGTGTCCTGTGCTCTTGATTGGGAGCATAGTTCAAGCACCTAGAACATTAGCTTTTGTCTCAGATTTACAAAGACAATGACGATTTTATTTACAAAGGCAATTTGAAAAGCAGCAAAGTGTTAACTACTCACTGAAAGAAAAACAAACCTGTTGAGATCTTGTGAAGCACTATTATTATTATTTTTTGTTTTAACTTTGGTGATAATGGACTTCCTGATAAGATCCATTTTCTGTCGATTACACAATATCCTACTATTATACAACATCGAGTCATTTACGTCACTTTAATTTGTGACACTCTACTTAAATTTGTGACAGCAGCGTAATTTCCCTTCCGTGTTTTAAGTAGCAATAATAGTCATCCGGTTAATGACAGTATGATATTCACAAGATAAAGTTAAAAATAATAAGTTACGGTTTAATTTTATTTACAGTTTCAAACTAAGTCATAACATTATTTACTGTACTAAAATGATATATTTATTCAAAACTTTACTACAAAAACTTTTTCTGATATCTTATATAGATGCTAATTTTCCAGAAAAATCATTTGTTACCGTGATAGCAACACCTGTTTCAGTGATTTCAAAATTGTATACTTTAAGAGATTTTTCTTTCTCCCCCCCCCTTTTTTTAAAAAAAACCCAAAGCAAAGTTAGCTCAGAAGCGCTATTAATTTCATTTTGGCATTTTGCGTTGGTCCACAATAAAACTATGTTTTACTTTTCAAATTGCTGCCGCCAAATATTAGAGCCCTACATTATACATTTAAAGAAATTAAATAATAAAGAATCTGCATGAATGTATGTATGTTTTTCGGATTATGAAAAAACGACGGTACCCAAAGCCATCAAATTTTGAATAACATAATCCTCCACCCGAACATTGGCCCGTGGAAGCCCGAATTTTGAATTTCAAATTCTTTTTTATTACATCTATTTCATATTTTGGTAAACTTTAATGAATTTTTGATTAACAAACTCAACGATTTCAAAGCGAGCATTGGTAATAATATACAGGGAAAAAGAAAAACTTTTTGATCCCCAGCGCGCGAGACTGTCTTATCCCAAGTTCTAAAAATATACTGTTTTTACGTATTTTGTATTTCTGTCGAATTGAATTTTATGTGGTTTAAGTACGAAGAACATGATATTTAGTAACACACAAAAGGTTAAAAAACCGCTCGTTTGGGAGTAATATAAAATCTGATAGCTTTCAAATTTTTAATTATTTATTTTCCCCCTTTTTGTTTGTTGTTGTTTTGTTGTTGTTTTGTTTAGAGCCAGCATTAAAATATCTTACAATAATGGCATCCATCGTGTAATCGTATATGGGCAGTGAAAATGCGTATGGGCTGCACTATAGCCAATATTAAGAGATGCATCCAAAAATAATATTAATTACGTACATATTAATTATCCCCATTAAACTTGAATAAAATATTTAACTAAAAAACAGCATGTTAGAATTTTTGTCAACGTCGTAAAGAAAATTAAACCTGTATTACCGAAAGTTGTGAATTCACTGATAAGTACAACGAGTTCCAGAGCCGGTGCAACTAGTGCAAGTTCACCGGGCAGGAAAATTTTTAGAATTTATATAAGTGCGAGGCAGCAGCACTTATGACCACCACCCGCCGCAAAATGCTGAGCACCGGGGACCTTCTGGCCAGGACTTGCATTCTCAAAACTTTAAATCTAGCAACGTAATGTATAAAAACAGTGAAAGACAGTATGATTATTAAAATATTTGTTATTTTTCAATAGTTATAGAGTTATTGATAAAATACCTTCGGAAAGCGGTTTCATTTAACACATTTACATTCGTTCTCGAATTGGCATTTGCATAAAAATACAGGAAAAATAAAAGAAATAATGCAAGCCATTTCTAAAAGGAAATAGGAGCTGATTTATAAACATGTTTCAGATATTACGTAAAATAAGAGGAAGACGCATGTCTGTTTATCTAAACATTCAATACGTAGCTTTCTCGGAAACAAACATATGTCAAACAGATTGTTATATTTTTCCGCGTACGTTATAGAAGCCCGAGAGTTATGAAATACACTGCTGAAACAATTTGTTACAATAAATTTGTTATAATATAACGGGAAAGGCCAGCACTAAACATAGTACAATACATTTTATCTATCTTGCCTCAGGTCACCCAAAAATGCCACTAAGATGGACACATAAGGACGGAAGGTTACCAGTGTGTACCAGTGGTTTAAAGCACAACGACAGGAGACAGAATTAGTCTTTCGAAAATAATTTGCTGCTGGGGAATGACATATATAAAATCTAAGGAAATTTCTAAGATAAAACAGTCAGTAAGAAACGTACCTGAAACCGTCAACAATTGCAGAGATAAAAGTCAGAGAACATATGTATTAAAAGATACTTAACACATAACATATTTTACTTTATCACTATCATTTTTCAATAGTTCTTCCTGTCAAAGGAAATTCTCAAAATCTGATGTCTAATCGAAAGGCGATGCTATCATTATCATGCTTGTTACGGTTGTCATCAAAACTGCCACAAAATAGCTATTTTATACAGTAGAATATTAATTTTCCTAGAAGGACAATAACTTATGTAATATTGCATGGGTCATTTTATACATAATTATTCAAGTATCCAAACATTTGTCACATGAAAAAGGGGCACTTATTGAAAGCTTTACACATCGTGAGATATTTATTTTGAGAATGCATTCACACACAGTTGTGACATGTGAAAAAATGGAAAGATTAAAAAGAAAAATTAGAAATTTTTTAAAGAATTTTGCTGAAAGAATATCGTTAGATACGTTTTACACTTTACCATAAGTTTTCATGTAGAACACTAAACATAAAACGATATTAAGCCGGTAAAATAAAAACGTCATCATATGTGTCAATAAATTACTTTAAACCTGCTATAAACTTAATCTAATACTTTTTTAGAAAAAAAAATATTTTAACTTATTAATTTCTTTCACATATCTTTTCCTTATTAATATTTTTTAAAACTGAAATTTTGTTTCGCAGTGCTTTCTGATAATTCAATTACGCGCGAATGTTTACACAAAGAAATAACACTTACTTCTAATTAAGTAGTACAGGTATCCTGCAGTATCCCGAAGTACACATGGAAGGAAAGAACGTCCAACGCACAAAATGTTCAGCTGCGTTTAGTATTTCTTTTTAATCCATTGGTAAAATAAGTAATATAAATGTTTCGGCGATTTTCTAAACATGAACTGATGATAACAAATCACAAAGTACCAGACGTAGATTTGTTAACGGATGACTTATAACACCGTGAAAAATTCCCAGTGGAAAAGAAACATCCAGATAGATAATTCTTTACAAATCCAAAGACTTTTGTGATGCAAGTCAAAGGAAATATTCCTTTAATCACAGTTGCAGGTACTAGGAACACGTAAAAAACGACTTTTAAAACATTTCTTAACTGATACCGTTTGTTGATTGGTACACAACAGTTGTTGGTATATAAGTGTATACAAAATTGAAAACAGCTGAGATTGTATCTTGCGATTATGGGATTTAAAAAAAAAAAAAAAAAGAAAATGTTTGCAAACAATGAGCTTTAGACCCGATATCAAGATCTGTCAGGTGATGATATCTCGGAATCCTTGCACATGAAGCAAGTAAAAACCGGAAACGAGATACGTAACTATACTTTGATGTTAATTGCACAATCGTTTGTGAGCGCACAAATCCAAATTTTGAAGGAAGCTGAATCCTGCAAGCGAACAACAAATCACAAATGCCCGAGCGAGCAGCTGCATATCCACCTCCTAACCCATCAAGCTACTGACTGACTGGAACTGGATGTGTCGGAAGCTCGTCCAACAACTATTGATCGCGTCAAGCGGCCGACAGGTGGCGCTGAGGAGTTGAAAGCACTTCCTTCTTGAATACCCCGCGATGAAAGCCCGAACCGCTTTTCCGTTCCACAAAAAAATAAACAGTGCACAACAGAATAAAATTAAGCCTAAAATATTCCGCTAAAATTAAAACTTAATGTAGATCAGTGGTCCTCAACATAATTTGCCCCATGCTTCTCTTTCACCACAGCTAGAAATTCATTCCCCTACTCCTCCTAACCAAAACTTGAAAAATGCATATACGTTTATTTAGATTTGGATTATTTTTTAACATGTTTTATTAATTACAGAACAAGAAGTATAAAAAAAAATCTAAAAGCTTTCATATTATATATTACGCCCAAAAGAAGCGTTTGAGAGCATTTGGACTAAAATATTTAAAAACAGCATATCTTTCAAATTTCCGACGGAGTCTCTCGCGCTGGAGATAAAAATGTTTTTTATTCCCTACAGTTTTGTCACTGCTCGCTCTGAAAATCGTTGAACTTTTTAATCAAAAATTCGTTTTATAAATTTTACGAAATAGATTATAAAATAAATTCGGACATCCAGGTGGCCATATTCGAATAGAGGACTACGTTATTGAAAATTTGACGGCCGTAGGTACTGTTATTTTTTCACAGAGCAAGAAACATATATACATTCATGCAGGATCTTCATGATTTAATTTTTTAAATATAATACAGGGTGATAATAATTCTGACAATAATTTGAAAAGTGACGCAACGCTTTTAATGATTCGACAGGAAATGTCGTTTCGAGGTTAATAGCCCTTCTGGGCTAGTGCCTGTTTGTGCTAAAAATGTTGATAAATACCAAAACTTGAATAATAGTTTTATTTTTTTCATACATAAATTAAAACTAAATACTGAAAAGCTAAATAAATAAAAGGCTGATTTCATTTCCCCCCTGAAACTATGAAATCCCTGCTGCCGGGGGAGGGGTAATTTTCCCATAATTGAGAACCTCTGACATAAACCATTTATAAAGCAAAATAGGCATAACTATAAATAATAAAATAAACTAAAATTAAATAAACAACAGAGATACATACAAAACCAGGAACAAAAAATTAACTGTAATGAGTTCAAATAAATAAAACCTTTAACTATATGCGGTGAAAACTGCATGAAATGTAATGTAAAAATTAAAAGAAGAAATTCGTAAAATTACAAACGGTGTATGAAATAAGTCTTTTAAAGACGATTGTAGAATTTTGCTACGAAGAAATATATTGTCGTATCTTATCATTTGATCTGAAAGGATCTTCATTTAAATATAGAAGGACTCACGAAGATTATGTGCATAAAGGAAAGATACCGGGGGTTGGCTTTCTAACGAAAACTGGCTCTATTCACGTTACACAAGAAAAGCTACTACGCACACCCACTCCGTTCGCCTGTGTTTGAATGCAGGGTTTTCTACCAGTATTCAGGGGTCTTAACCACTCGGCTGTATATCAGGTCTTGATCTGAAAGGATTTCGACAAGGTTTAGCAGTTCATCATGGCCATGCAAGCACCTGTCGATGGCCACCATATAAGTGGCAATTCGACATCTGGCCTGCTCCATCCCAATTTTTAAGGAGAATACTCGATGGATAGATACATGGGTCTCCAACCTCTTTTCTCCTACACCAACATCTCGAAAGGATTTCCGGTTGAATCATACTTTAAATGCTCCCATTATGCACAGACACTACACATGTTTATTATAATGTAATATTATATTTACATGTACAAATATACATGTCTTCTCAGGTTTTCAAAACCCAGGCCTCAGGATATAGCAGCCGCGTTCCTACTATCATACCAGTAAGGCGACACGAAGAAAATTTATGGAATTAAAAAATAATATTAATAATATTTTCAGCTAGATTAAATATTTTAATTCAGTCCACTTTCTTAAAAATAATTATTGCATATTTCTCCTAGTAACTTACTAATTCAGCTTAAAATAATTTAATATTATAAAGCTAAAAATAGCATTCATTATGCAATAAACATGTTATGAATAATACAGTGTACAGTTTTGACTTCAAGGTAAGCAATAATAAAGAAAAGTAAAAACAACCGAATCAATTAATCTGCCATTAATCAGATTTTTAAGACTGCTGGTATAAGCCCCAGTTACGCTGATAATTTACTTTTCTTCCTACATCAAGAAAATTAAGCTCGTTGTTAATTTATTTCCAATTTTTAATAATTTTTGTTTCATTAAATAGAATGTAGAGAAGATAATATATTACTGAAGTACATTTAGCTGTGGAAAACACATTTTTACTATCTTGTACGAAGTAAAGAAGTATTGTAATCGCTAAAAAACATTCCGGTATCATATTCCAACGAAAATACCCATTTTGATCACTCTCGAATCCATTTAAACGATGTTTTTGAGCAACATCTGTTCTTACGGACAGAATAAAGGACCTTTTCCAAAAACGGATTGAAAAAAGGATTTAAAATAGATTCAGGAGAGTTTTTGCGTGACGTCAGTACGTATGCATGTATCTTGAATAACTCAAAAACGAGTAGCTTCAGAATGTTAAAATTTTGCATATGCGACTGCTATTACATATAGTTGTGCACCTTTCTTTTTAGTTGCAAAAAGGGCCGAAAGTTTATAACTATATATAAATCAAAAAATTTAAGAAATCGGAACTAAAAAGAAAATTCCGTGTAAGTTCTCCGGGTTAGATTATAAACTGATGAAACGCAAATTAAAGAAAATTACAAAATCGGAATAAAAATGTTCACTTCAAGGAGTAAAATCCTATAAAATACAGGAAATCTTTACATAAAAAAACCAACTCTATTACCTGCCTCGATGAGCTCAGTTTTTCTTAAATCTTACATGTTGGTAAAGTGGTTTTTTTTTTTTTTTTTTTTCTTATTGTTGTTCTTAAGTTCCGGTTAAGGTTTGCATGTTGCATGTCTTTAGTTAATCTGCATGCAATTAGTTGTAGAATTATCAACAATTTAAAAGTTTTCTAAGCGCTAATAAGCCTAACGAAACCGTTATTGGTTTACATTTGAAAACTAAGTAGAACAGTGAGTTAAGTCAAACTATGCATTTTTCGTGTCTTTTTGCCATTTGGGACCAAAACTAAACTTTCAGTTTTGGGCACCGAGAAACTGCCTTATGGTCCGCTGGCCGAATTGTTTGTTTTAGCGTAGAAACTCTAATCTTAGTTGTAAAAGCTGTTTTAACTATATTTGGTGTTTTATGTTTTTCTATCTTTTTCAATTTTTAATGAAGATGTTTTGAGTTTTTATGTATTCTTGCCTTGCCGCGAAATGAGAACTGAAATTATTGAATGAGAAATATATCTCTAATGAAATTCGAGGAAATAAGTTTACATGAAATGCCCCTAAAATGTGCATAATTCATAAATGAGCATAATTCCGTACAAGGAAGTCGTGTGGTACACACATAAGATTTTTTTAAAATGAAAACAAGTGACTTTTTTTTTTATCTTTTCCTTCAATATCACAAATTAATTACAAACTGCAAATGCAGAAGTTTAATAATTCTTATTTTGAATTTTTAATTTTAAGATACGGTAAAAAATTTAAGTGAAAACTTAATAATTTGTACTTTTCGAGTATATGTAATATTTAAATGATCGTAACCGATACCTTACAAACGATACCCACTCTCCTGACACTGTAGGCAAATTCCGCACCAACTTCGTTAAACCCACAGTTAAATTCTTTTTTTTTTTTTTTTTTAATGGTTTTTCATATTATGCATCATAGAGACAAAATGTTCTTAGCCTAAAAGACAGAAATATATATATATATATAAAATAAATAAAAAGATAAAAATCTGAAAGGTTTCAGATCTTTAATTACGTCCAAAGAGGCGTTTTTTTAACATTTTGTTTGCTACCTTTATTTATTAAAAATCATGTTCTTCGCACTTAAACCATAAAATTCAGTTCAAGAGCAATAATATCGCAAAATAGTTTTAAATTGAGCATATCTTTAGAATTTGCGATACACAGGCTCACGCGCTGTAGATAAAAATGTTTTTTCTGTACAACGTTGCCATTGCTCGCCTTGAAATCCTCGAATTTGTTAATCAAAAATTCGTCAAAGTTTTACAAAATACGAAATCGATCATAAAACAAATTCCAAATTTCAAATTTGGGCTTCCACATGCCCATATTCGCAGTAGCATTACGTCATTAAAAATTCGATGGCTCTATGTACCGGTATTTTATCACAGTGCGAGAAATATACATGCATTTATGCAGATGTTTCATTATTTAATTTCCTCAAATATAATGCAGGACTAACATTTGATGGCAACCATTTGAAAAGTGAAATGGACATTTATAGTGAACCAACGCAAAACGAAAAGAATAGTCCTTCAACAACAAGGCACCTTTGGACTAATAAAGAGAAATAAATGAGCGCAGTTGCAATAAATAAATATATTTCAGATATTCCAAACTTAGTTTTCGTTACTGCTAGAAAATAAAAATTTTCAGCAGTTGGAAATCTTAACAAAAATCCCAGATAAAAAGAGATAAGATAATCTCTTAGAAACGGATCATTGCCTAATCTCACGTAAAAGAAGCAATCAGAATGACTCGAAGGAGAAAAGATGACACACACACACAAAACAAAACAAAACAACCCCCCCCCCAAAAAAAATTTTTTTTTTTGACTCCTATACCTGGGAAATTATTAAACAGGGAAATGGGAAAGTCCCTGTTGCGGACTGTGATTTTTAAATATCAAGGGGGGAGTTATCGTACATAAGAAACTATAATTTCCTGAGGCTCAGTTTATATAAAAAGGTTCTGCGGAAATTATTCTGCACTAGCTATCTAGTTAAACCAAGCGTCTGCTTCTTGTTAAAATTTCAATTTTAGAAATTTAATAATGAACTAAACTGAATTAAAGGTATATATTTGCTCACTCACATTATCTCCATCTAATGATTTCACTTACTTGAATAAAATTGCAAAGTAAAGTAAAAGCTCTATGCTTACATTACATATTTAAAATAACGTGAGTCAAAGTTTGTTTAGAAAGCAGATGATTTATTTGAATTCTCACTGTAACCCAGATCTCATCGGCTCTGCCAGATACAGAATTTCTATCTACGTAGCTTTTGATGTCATTTGTTTGATCAGAAGGAGTTTCGCTTTGAGGTAAGATAATCACTGAGGAAGCTAAAATCGGAAAATGGCGCGTACAAAATGCATTTGAAGCATTTTCAGATTTTGAATGTACAGCGAAATGATAGCCTCTGCTTTGTCGTTTAACAACATCACACAAACTTTGTTTTTCTCTTTCAGCATTTTAACTGAATTTATACGGATTGTAGAGAAGCTTCTCATCGAAAATTATGACGAAGTAACAGTCTCACATCGCAGGCTATGATACATTTTGTAAAAATACATTTAATAAATACAAAGCGTGACGGTAACTCGTAAAAAAAGTATTCGCAGGCTATTTTCTCCCTCCTTAGCGCGTGCCTTCCTGGTGTAATTGGAAGCATGTCCGTCTAGCACTCGAGAGGTTAGGAGTTCGAATCCTAGCGATGGCCCTGCACATTTTTCTGCTCCAATAAATAATTAGTCACTCTATAATGGTTTCCGAACTAAAATGTAGTGGATCTCATTGTTAGGGTCCCTGACTACCGGCATCTGGCAGTTGGGTCCTAGCCTCTCTCGTCACTCTTTAAGTGGGGGAGAATGCAAGATATTTTCTTCCTTTTCACCGCTTGCCTTCTTGACGGAACTGGAAGGACTCCGGCTAGCTATCCGGAAATCCAGAATTCGAATCCCAGGGAGGGCAGGGCACATCTTTTAGGTCTCCAATCCGATAAATATCTAACCATTCTATTCTGCAAAATGAGAAAGCTTGCCGACCAGTAAAGGTGCTGAACACTAGTACTTCGGTCCGGAGTTCAAAATCTGGCGAATGAGATATCTGCATAGGCGTTTTCGTGCTTTTTCCCATGTGTAACGTGTATAAAAAGTTAATTTCTCTTAAAAAGTCCTCCACGAAGGCGACCTTCTTTTAGCCATATAATCTTTGCGTGCTTAGTTATTTTCGAATAACCTCGTTTTCTAGTAGAAAATCTTTCAAGAAGGAAATAGTCTTTGGTGCGCTTTGCGTAATCAGTAAATAATTAAAAAGGAATAACGTTAGAAGAAAAAGAAAGAATTTTAGATTTCCTTTAGTACATTTAAAATGATTTATTATTATATTAAAAAATAGTGTCAACTATCAATGTGATTGCTATTTCTTCTCTTTTTGACTATGATAAGTTTCGTCAGTAAAAAGACAGTTAACAGACAGAACGTTTTCGTGCAGTTCCCATGTGCAATGTATACATTTGTGAGGCATCCCTCCGCTTAGGCAGATAGCCCTCGAGTGCTTTTCTACAGTAAAGCAAACCAAGCCAAACTGAGAATGGGAAACAAAGGAAATATTAAAAAAAAGCAGAAAGACTTGTAGAGACATTTCGAAGTTATTGTTATTTGTAGAGTTATTTCGAAGCAGGAGACATGAAAAATGAGCAATACCCTCGCCGGGACTCGAACGTCGGACTTCTCGAATACGCGCCGAGTGTGCTGGCCGTTACACCACGAAAGCATGCTAAGAAGGCGTGAGAAATAACTTATACACTCTCCCTTTTAAAGGGCGACTGGGGATTAGGGGACCTGATCGCCAAATCCTGGTGGTGGGGAATCATCATCCACCACCTTTTTTCGTTCGGGCGCCACTGTAGAGACATTAGATTATTTTGAAGCTGAAGACGTGAAAAATGAGCAATGCCCTTTCCGGGATTCCGACGTCTCGAATACGCATCGAGTGTGCAGGCCATTACACTATGAAAGCATGCTAAGAAGGCAGGATAAATATCTCGAACCTGGACTCGACCTAATGCGCCGAGATAAATGGTCCACAAAAAACAAAAACAGTGTGCCCGTCAGATAAACAGTTAAATGATGTCCGGAAAGGAACAATTTTTGTTCATGACTCTAACAATAAATAGTCAAGTAACGTTGAGCTAACCACGATATCAGGTATTTCCTCACTCCTTCTAGCATGCCTTCGTAGGGTAACGTTAGCACTCTCGGCGCGTATTCCAAAGGTCCAGGTTCGAGTCCCTGCGAGGGCATTGCTCATTTTTTACGTCTCCTGCTTCGAAATAAACTAATGTCTCTACAGACTGTGACAAAAAATTATAATTAAATTCAATTATTTATATTGCAACATACATAGAAAATGACGGTCACCATATATTCCAATATAATAATTCAATATATTAGGTAAAAATCTCTGTTTAAACCCGGGAAAATAATTCCTATTCAAGTAAAAATGTTATCAGATTTCACACGTTTCACTTGAATTAGACTGCATACGTTTATTATGCATAAAATGCTTCATACAGTCGAATTTCATTAAGTAGTTTTGACTGGAAACGTACATTTTCAGAAAACTCAAAATACCACATATATGAGAGCCACTTCCCCTTTGAAAGTCCTCCACGAAGGCATGACCCTTAAGCACATAGGTTTCGAATCCTTAGCCGTAATTAAATTACCAAACCGTACTATACCTAATCATATCATTTTTGTATTTCTGTGACTTAGTAATACTTTAATTTTGTTTATGAATGATAATTTACTTTTCTGCTTAATTTGGGTGAATAACATAAAGTCTAAGAATACTTTTGCTTTTTGTTCTTTTTTATGCATTTAGATAGAAATTTTTAAAACTGTACCTTTTGAATCTTTTCAAGCTTATAAGATAAAAAGCAAATCTAATTATTACCAAAACCAAAATTAAGATGTAATTAAACTTTTGATCTGATTTGTTTGAAAACAGTTAACTTTTAGAGCTGGGTTTCCACAGGAGAAAGTCCAATCACATATTGTCACTCTGAAAATATTTTTATTAATCTTACTTCAGATTAAAACTTTATACACATATGAAGAATAAACTGGATTTCCTGTGTTTTTTACTTAAACAGAATCATGCTGATAATTTATTTATTGATACTTTCCCACGATGCAATGCCGAGAAAACTGTTTTGAAACAAAGGCGACAAATTAACTCATTATTATGAAGTTTCTAGCAAGCATTAAAACATAGCGGTAGCTAAGTTCGAACACACATTAAAATATAAACTAGCGGGCTGAAGGCCGCTTTCGTTGGCCTTTATTCGAAAGTTGGACCGAACTACCAGTATTCAGCGATTTTACCATTGCTGCGCCCGCTTTATTCATGTATGATCCACAAGATATTCTCTAGCTCACTTGATTGCTAGCGGGCAAGCGCGCTTTATTCACGTATGCATCGACAGTTTCTAAAATAATTAATGATATCAAATGATTTATCATATGTTTAATGGGAACAAAGGATTAAATAGTTATCTTTTAAAATTCATTTACAATTTTGCATCATGAATAATGAACAAGGTAGGCACCCTTGATAAATTTATAAAGATAATGATTTATAATTTTGACGATGCAATTCGATTATTCGATTTCGTTATTTAAATTTGTAATATAAAATTGTAGATAAATTTCATAAAGATTATTTAATCTCTTGTTTCCGAACTAAATGATAAGTTATTTTTCTCCTTTTAGTTTATTAGCTCAAAGGCTCAACTTGCCCAGAAGTGGGCAAATATATTAATTTCGTTGTGGCATCTTGGCGTTGGTTCAGTACAAGCGGCGTTTCACATTTCAAATTGTTGCCACCAAATATTAGACCCCTGCGTTATATTTAAAGAAATTAAATAATGAAGTTCCTGCATGAATGTATGTATATTTCTCATACTGTAAAAACACAACGGTATCTAGAGACTTTAAATTTTGAATAACGTAGTCCTCCACTAGAATATGGGCATCAGGAAGCCCAAATTTGCAATTTGGATTGATTTTATTACCTATTTCATGCTTTGTGAAACATTAACAAATTTTTGATAAACAAACTCAACGATTTCAAAGCGAGCATTGGCAACACTATACGGGGAAAAACATTTTTATCTTCAGCGTGACTGTGTATGGGAAATTTTAAAGTCATGATCTTTTTAAATATTTTGCGATATTGTTGTTGAATTGAATTTTATGGTTTAAGTGCGAAGATCATTGTATTTAATAAATAAAGGTAAAACACACAACGTTAAAAAAAAAGCCCGTTTGTGCGTAATATATAATCTGAAAGCTTTTAGACCTTTATTTATCTTTTAATTATATTATGAGATTTTAATTTTCATTTTTTTGTTTGAAGGACACGTGACGAAATTATTTAAATGAAATATCATTTTTTAACACGAGCATTCAATCTTTCACTTCCAACAATCCTGCTACGTCAAATAGTGGAAAACGTACAGCAAATTTTTGGGGGGGGGGGAAACTAAAAGCTTTCAAACTTTTATATTACGCACAAAATGGTGTTTTTTTTTTAACGTTTTGTTTGTTACGTTTATTTATTAAATATGTTCTTCGCACTTAAACCGTAAAATTCAGTTCAATAGCATTATCGCAAAATAGTTAAGAGCGTATCTTTAGAATTTCGAACTTAAATTTCCTATCTTTAGAATTTCGAACGAATTTTAGAATTTCGATACACAGTCGCGCACGCTAGAGATAATTTTTTTCCCGTACAGAGTAACCATTGTAAAGTTTTACAAAATATGAAATCGATAACAAAAAAAAAAAAAAAAAAAAAATCCAGATTTCATATTCGAGTGCAGACGTACGTTATTCAAAATTTGCTGGCTGTCGATACCGTTGTTTAATCACAATGCGAGAAAAACACAATACATTTATGCAGATTCTTCATTTTTTAATTTCCTTAAATGTAATACAGGGCTCTAATATCTGGTGGCAACAATTTCAAAAGTGATTCACCGTTTATAGTGAATCGATGCAAAATCCCAAAACGAAGTCTTCTGAGCTAACGCTCCTTTGGCTAAAAAAAATCATACGTTAAAATCTCATTTGTATACTGTTTCCGCCCTCTCTTCGACGGCGCAAATAGTAAAATTCTGAGATTTTTAAATTTGTTCATTACACGAAGTTTCATTACAAGAAGTTAGATGCGAAAAACCATTTTAATATTAAATTTAAAAAAAAACTGAGCCCAATTATGAAAACATTACTTCTCCACACCCTATTGTCGTTCACAAACGAAGATTTGTACTAAAAATAATTTAAAAGTTAACAATCTAAATCGAATTTTGAAAAACTCTCATAACATAGTGTTATCTAGAAATACTTTGGTGTATCAAATTTGAGTTCGATAGCTTACAAGGAAGTAGTTTACAAATCGATGACAAACTTTTGACCATAGCGATAGAGACTATAAGTGAACTAAATAAAAACTTATAACAAGAACTAACTAAATAAAAGCTTATACAACGAATTTAATGAAAGCTTATAAAATCACCTAAATAAAAGATTATAGCACATTATTAAAGATTTTTCTTACTTTTCTATGACAGGTAACACGACGAATGTAACATGAGCAAATCACACACGGCCTAATAGGTCTCACTGGAGTTCTGGGCACATATTCACATCTTATCCTATTTGTATACACGTGCCTGTAGTACCTTCTTTCATATATATAACAGTTGCGATCAGTGCAACAGACTGGCGCGCGAAATACCGGTCGCATCATTGTTTACATGCTACAATCACATAATTCGTCTATGAATTACATAATTATGGTTACATAATTCGTCTATGAAGTAAATCTTGTTTTGCTAGCACATAAACATCGACTAAGTACTTCGAAAAACCGCACAAATATGATGCAACAACTACTCAAACTTCACCCGCGAAATCTGATTTCTACACTGGATACATATCGTGCAAAATTTTCCGAGGCAGATGCGCCAATACATCTCGCGCGCGAAGGCGGAATAAATTAGAATTTCTAATTCTTCAGTCAGGTGTCAGTAGTTCCACGTATACGTCTGAAAAGGGGAAAAAAGAAAAGAAAAAGAAACACATTCAAACAAAAATCTCGTCTTTTCATAGAATTTTTAAAATTCGCTCTTTATGATGAATCCAAGTCCATGCAATGTTTGGATGAGCTGAAAATGCCCTAGATTATATAAAGATTATATAACTATTAATGAGTATTTTAATGAAATTTTAGGAAAGATGCAAGCAAGTGTATCTCCAATATCAGCGGTCTCAAACTCAAATTGCTTGCAGGGAGAATATTCGATCTGAAACCAGTTGATAGGCCATTTTTTTTTTTTTTTTTTTTTTTTTTTTTTTTTTTTTTTTTCCATTTACATGTACATACACAATTCGAGAGCATTTGGTCCAATGTGCCTTTGGACTAAAAATATTTAAAAACAGCCTATCTTTAGAATTTCCGTTAGACAGTCTCGAGCGCTGGAGATAAAAATGCTTTTACCCGTACAGTACTGCTATTGCTCGCTTTGAAATAATTGATTTTGTTAAACAAAGATTCGTTAATGTTTTACAAAACATGAAATACACAATAAAACAAATTCGAAATTCAAAATTCGGGCTTCCAAGTTTCCATATTCCGGTGAAGAACTAGGTTATTCAAAATTTGATGGCTCTAGGTACCGTTGTTTTCTCACAATACGAAAAACATTCATACAGATTCTTCATTATTTAATTTTTTTCAAAATTTTCGATTGCTAGAGAATAACGTGGGCATGGTAGCGTAATGTAGCATAACAAACATACTGCAACGACCCTAAAACTTTGCTAAGAACATTTATAACGTCAGAAAGAAGATTTAATTCCAAAATAAGAAATATTAACTTCTTTATCTCTTAATTAGGGGAAAAATCTCATTTAGATAACGACTAGAATAACGAGGAAATTCAGCTTTTAAAAAATTAAAAAACCTAATAACTGATCATAAGATGCAATATTAAAAAGAAATTAATACACGTTTAATAAAGCGAAAGTATAAGAATAGCAGAAAAATGAAATAATTTTAACAAAGAATAAAATTGAAGAACTCAGAAGATACTATTAATAATGAGGTATTAATACAAAGACGAAAAATCTTTCACACAACAAATGTTCATTCCACGGTAATAAAATAGAACGCAGGTACTCGTTTACCTTCGTTTACTTAAAGATATTATCGCTTTATATATAATTATTTATTTACGTATAAATCTTTTTTTTAACAAATGGCAGTCACTCTGGAACTGAATCTGTCTACTAAAACTTCTAATTCTTGTATAAATAAGATTAAATTTCTCAAGATGATTCTGTTCACGCATATTAAATGTACTTACAGTAGAAAAACAAGCTTATCTTAAAACGTTAATTTTGTTTTAGTTCTTAAAGAAATAAAATGCCTTGCTAGAAAGAGGAAAAGAAGTATTTTAGGCTCATTCTTCCCGAACTGGATGAACCTTTATCTCTCTTCGGAATTTTTTTGCACTTAATTTAATTGTTTTCATTTATCGCGCTAGAAATAAATTCGGCAGGTTTATTTAAAATGCTAACTGTGTAATCATTTTCAAGTTAAGAAGTTTCTTCTCTATAATGATTGTTATTTTGCATTAAAAATGATTGTCCATTGTTTATTAAAGAATACCTTTTCAAAAAATTTGGGAATAAAAACTTGCAATAATATACTATTTAAAAAACTGATTTAATTCGAAAACTAGCAAGTATAAAAGGAAGAAAGCAATTCTTCATTTATTACACACGTATTCATATATTAACAAACGTGTTGTTATCAACTGCATTCTTATTTTTTTGACATCTTGATCTTAATTTGAAATTTTAAAGGCAGATTTTGTTTATATACGTTTTGTGCTGTGCTTGAAATTTTAAGAAGAGTTATTTATTTTATATGCCTTTTATGCTCATAACTCTCGTATTTTAATTTCTCATATCGAAATAATCATTATAAAATTATACTAAAAGTAACGTTTTGTTAAATATTTAAAACGTTTTTATACTGAAAAGCTAAAGAATATAAATAGATAAATAAATAAAATTATCCTTAGAATAGTGAACTAGTGAATGAATATTATTATGAATTTAGAGAAGTTATTAATTTAAAAATTAATCACCTCTAAAATTTCATGTAAATTCTCATCAAAATGCAATAATCCTAACCTTCGCACATCTAAACATGTATCTTCCTTTGAAAGATGTCCAAAGTATGGTTCTTCTAGATTATTAACCCCATCTTTCAAGTGTGTGTTTTAGCTACTAAGCAAATGTCTGTTCCTATGAGAAAATGTACCTTATCATGTGTATACAGATACAAAACATATTTTAAGACTGTTTTTTTCCCTGTTTTTAGATTTTCAACGTAGTCTTTCAGTTTGCCAGAAACGAATTTGCCGAATGTATCTGAATATTCCGTTGAGTCTGTTGACATACATAGCAGTTCTTCCATACTGAATTCAGCATGTTCAGGAATCCACACCTCTCAGCCATGCTCCTTGTTGCAAGTTAACTGGTCTAGCTACCAGCTGATACATGGTGTTGCAACCAAGAGATGTAAATTTTTCACATTCCCCGCTACGAAAACTTAAAAGTATCAACAATGGTGCCTAAATAGGGACATGTGGTGGACAGTAACTCGCCCCCACTTGGATTTGGTCGCCTGAATATGGTGCCTTTGCCTGAACGTGTCGCCTGAATATGCGGCCTAATCGTCTTTTAAATGGAGGATAATATTATAGTATTCACCTTTGAAAGTCTTGGGGCGTAAATGCCTAATATGGCCATACAGCGAATAGAAGATTCGTAATTCAAATCCTGGTTAGAGCACAGTTTTCGATATCTTATTAGTCAAATTCTGGTTAAAGTTTTCGAAAAACTTGGGGTAACACTCAGAGCATCCTGGCCACAAAGTGGCCTCATGGTTAAAAAAAAAAAAAAAAAAAAAAAAAGAATGACCCCAAAAGAGCATCAGATACAAGATAAATAATACATAATACGAAATATAAATAAGATACAAATAATACTCAAATATAAAATAAAAATAAGGAAAAACATGTAACAAGCACTCACAAACATACAAACAAAAATTAACAGAAAGGGCAACATCAGATCAGAATTCCAATTACACGTCAATTTGCATTAATAAATTTAAGAACATCTTGCGCAAAAGATATAAAAGCCTTAATATCAAAATTATCATTATATAAAGCATTATCATCTTTGTCAGCTTCCTCTGATCTGATCAAATCAGCTTCCTCTAATCGGCGAAAATAGGACAGTCCTCCACAAAATGTTTCACGTCTCTAATGGCATTAGAAGAAGCACAAAGTTCATTATTTTGTCAGTTGAATCTCTTAAAATAATAGGGAAATCTCCCGTGGCCAGTAAGAATTTGGTTTAAATAAGTATTGTTAAAAAGAGCCATTTTGTTAGAAATTCCTTTATCCTTTTTTTTTTTTTTTTTTGTGAATTTTCCCATAGGATTTTCCATTTGCCAATGTACAATTTCTACATGTGTGTGATGCCCATCTGTTTAGATCCTGAAATTTCAATAAAGGGGTATCCATATCGGAGGCTGCCTCCTTGGCCAGACAGTCAGCCATCTCGTTGCCAATATGCCCCAAATGAGCTTTGATCCATTGCAGCTTTACATCTAAATACTCGTTCAAAGTTTGTAAACAGTTTTTGATTTTCAAGATGACGGGATTGGCGTTGTCTGGGCGGGAGAGAGACTGAAGCAGCGACAAACAATCTGTGTCAGTATTAATCGCATTTTGAAAAGCAACGCATCTGTTAATCCAAATTAAGACTTGATATACAGTCTCGCACTCTACCTGAAAAACAGTTATAGTTGTCCTAAATTTCATATAGTCGATTTAGACACCAAAATAATATACAACAAATGCTGCTCCAATCCTCCCCCTCAATCCCAGATTCGTCTGTATATATATCGTATGCACTTGAATCAACAACCTCTTTGTCATAAAAAAGGCCAATTTTTTTAGAAGGGTGCAAAAGTTGAATATTATAACGCTCAAAAACATACTTTATGACAATATAATCATTATATATTTTAAAATCAGTTCGGTTGGTACGTAATAAGAACTTGTCCAGAAAGAATTCGAAGAGAATTGAAAGGGGCGACCATCCGGCCAAGACAAACACAGCCTCAGTGGGAACTGTCCTAAAGCCTCTTATCGCTAAAGATCACCTTATCGCTAAAGATGATAAGGTGACTGACATTACAAAACTATAGATATATATCATTAGCTCTATCTCATTAGTCTAACTAACAGGGGTAGGCTTCAACCTGGTTAGGCGAACAGTTGCTATCAAAGCTACTTAAAGCAGGTGCTGTTTCGAAGAAGCATAACACAGAAACTGATGCTAACTAAAATATTTATTAAAGAAAACTACTTGTTGTTGCAGTTCCAAATATTTCTATTAATAATTAAATACTTTTATTAAAGATAACTATCCATTGCTGTAACTCAGCATGAAGGTTCCTTTCTCCTTGTATCAAAATTGATATCTAATTAATAAAGGAAAAAATAATTCAAATTAGCCGTTCAAGAAAGGAATACAAGATTTAATTTTGATTTATTTTTACTAAATTCGACATAGAAAATAAAATTACACACTATTACACAGCTACTTTGAAAATCAGCGATTCTTGCTGTGCAACTCAGCATTATTAAGCAATCTCATGAATTAATTATTAATCAATGTAAGTATCATAACAGTGGTAGATCATAATTATCATAATAAAATCACTAACATTAACCTTAACAGCCTTAAGGCTTCTTTAGTATTGCGAAATTAAAATGATCCTCAAGTAAAACAGATATATTACAACAATAAAAAAAATTAAAAACATTTTAATGAAATTTGAAATAAATATTACACGATATGCTAAAACTGTAACACTTAGCTAACTTTTGAGATTCAAATTACAATAACGTGTTAATATCCCGAGTTGTTATATTTGCGTGCCCTGGAAAGCGACGAAATCTAAACTGTAAGAAAAATTCAAATTCAAATGAGTACGTCTAAAGCAATAAGTTCCACGTCCAAGCGTTTCAGATAAAAGTTAATTTGACTATAAGACACGACAAATCCATTAAAGGACTGCTTTTCGGAATTATTTAAGTAATTCTGTTTTCTATTTACATAACACATTATTGATTATTTTAAGAGCAGAGCGTTCGAACAATTCTCAGACTAATTTACAGAATTTTCGGCAGGAAATGACTAAAATGTAATGATACGCATTTTATTATTTATTTAACGAAATTCCGAAAACAAATATTAATCCTGAGATTTGATAATAACAGTTTATTTACTGGAGACAAACAAAACATCAAGTAGCATAATGTAATTAGAGTAATTCCCTGTAGCAATTTCTAAAGTTAAATTTCATTCCAATTACTAAAGTTTTAAATTGTCGAATAAAAATGAATTATTTATTTCACTATTAAAAGAATTATGCTACCGTCTACATTTTTAACTGCGATATCTTTAAATAAAAATTTATATTTTACACGGTAAGCACAAAAAAATTCTCATGTCTTCTTAGGATGCACCAGGACAATACAAAAAGGTGGGCGGGCAGGTACAGCTATAAATGTAAGTATCATTACATCAATGACCTTACAGTTTTTACCGGTATAGTTTTCACCGCTTTTAAATATACATCTCCGTCCCAGTTTTAATGGCGAGCACCCCAAGGACGATTTCTTCGGGGATATGTAATCGTCCCATTTACCACCAAACTTTTGGAGAGGACTTTCGTTTCGCAAGTGTGCGCATGCCACACAAAAAATATAATATCCACTTCGAATCATCGAAGCTTTTTCCGGTATTCGAACCAAAGTTCAACCAAATGGCAGCCAAATGCGCTAACCACAATATCGATGAAGGCGGTTATAATGATGCAATAGTTAGCGCATAGGTCCGTAACGTCCAGGATCGTCGACTATGTAACAATTCAGGACCGTTACATCCAGGTCGTTCGACCATAACCAATCTTCAGCCAGTTACAATTCGATTCGGTCGTAGACTCATAATAAATCGATGTATTGTTTTATCCGTGTAAAACCTGCACCGTAAGCATTGGCAGCTGTTTACGTTTCTCATGTGCAAGCCGCTATTTGCTTGTTATGTTTAATGCGCAGCCGCAGCGTCAGTTTTGAAGATGGCGCCAGCAACAGCAAAAGGTTTTCTGTGTGCTTTCCATTTTGAGGTGTCCAGATCTGTAGTTTCAGTGTAGCGTGAGTTTCATGCACGTTTTTTATGCGGTGTCCAGCGAGAAAGTGTACGGTCCATTTTTCTTCGAAGAAGAAACTGTGATCGGTGACTCATGCTAGACCTATTCGAAACCTGGTTCTTACCATAGCTGAATACCAATTATGATGATTATATTATGCAACTGGACAGTGCTCCGCCCCAGTTTAACAGGAATATATGACAGCTTCTTAGTCGTGGTCTTCACCGACGCTGAATTGGAGGTGCTGAAACAGTAGACAACAACTTTCTGCCCTGGCCACCCCGTTCTCCGGAAATAACACCATGCGATTTCTTTCTTCGGGGATTTGTTAAATACCGTACCGCCAATGCTCGAGTCCCTTGAGGAAGTTTGTGATATGATAAAGTACGCATTGCAGACCGTCACGGTGGACATGCTACATCGAGTATGGGAAGAATTTGATTATTGTGTACATGTGTGTCGTGTGACCAAGGGTGCACATATTGAATGATTGTGATTAATACATCAAAAATGTGGTCAGTTGCCGCTGCTTATGCTGTAAGGCTTGTCCATATAAAGTAATACATCGATTTATTACTAATTTTTAAAACCGCATAATTCATTTATAAACACCCTGTATTTTTCGCTGCTGGACTTTTCTCGATCATTTTAATACTGTGAAAGCTATCAATGAAAATAATTCCTGGATTGTTAATAAATCGAGCCATATATAAGTTCTTTGTAGCCAAAGCAGTTGTAATAACAGAACTTCACAAAATAATTTCACAATGAAAAAGTGTTTTTACATGCCGGTAAATGAAAAGAAGAGTACAAAGACTTACGATATTCCGAATTCACAGGCATTGTTCACAAAAATTACCTTAAATGAAATCGGTTTTCATTAAATGTAACATTTAAAAGTCGCCAGATTTCACGGAATTTAAAGGTAGCTATAGTCATCGAATTGTGTCATTTCTCTGTTTGTATGCCTCCCCGACGGTATAGTGGTCAGTAACGCTGACTGCTGTACCAATGGGCCCGGTTTGAAGACACAGATGTTTATATATATGTATCATCTGTGCGGCATGGGGGCACTCAAAATATACGGCGAGCCAATAAAGTACTCTTCTGTTATCGGGATGTATGTATGCATGTGTATGTTCATGTATGTATAGACATATGTATGTAAGTATGCATGTGTGTGTATGCACACATACATACCTATACACGTACATACAACATACATTTCTGAATCCCGATAACAGAATTGGCCCGATAACAGTAGACTACTGCCGAAAGCCTTCTCGAATTCTTTGGTGGTAGGAGAAGGTTTGGAGACTCTTTGATTCGTTCCCCGGGGTGTTTTCCTTCAAAATTTGGGCAAAAGACGTTCTGTCAATTATATGACGCTCAATCCAACGACTGACTTAGTCTTACATTCCTAACGGGTTAGTTTTGATTACATTTAACAAGTGAGATTATTCACAACAATAATACTTTTCATTAAAGATGCATCCTTTTAAACTTTGACACGATGTCTTCCTCAGGTGTTATCCAGTTTCAAAAGAAGAGAAAGAAATGAATAATTTTGTTAATTTTGCACTCCAATACAGAAGGGTTTAACACAATTCAGTATTAAAATACTTTTTTAAGCTCAGTGTAACTGTGCATTATTGGTGAATACCCCTACACCGTATTGTTCATGTATTCGATACGATATTACATGTCAGTCACGAAACACTCAGTGCTTCACTGCAAAGTAAACATTGTTTTAAATTATTTTAACCAAGCTTAAGCTAAGTTAAATCTCTCAGTTCCTTTAAGCTAGGCTAGGTTAAAGCGTGATGTTGGTAAATTAATTACATCAGATGAAATTTTCGACTTAGGATGTTTTCAGTTTATAATGGAATTATTAGAATTTTATCTTTATTATTAGAATTTAATTTAATGAAATTATCAGAGATCAATTATAAAAAATTATCAGAATTAATTATAAGGAATTAAAAAGTCAAAAAGCTTCTGCAGCTTTACATACATTCATTATGTCTAATATTTGTCATAAATACACTTTGAATAAATGCACTAAATTTCCCTAGCAGGAATTTTAAGAATCCAGAAAATTCTAGAAATTCAGTGTTCTACTACTTTGGAATTTTCTCTTTACTTCAGATCTTTGTTAATTCTTTTCAGAAAAATACATTTAGAAAATTATTTTAGTTCAGAATGTTAGCTTAGATTACTTTGCCACATCGTTATCAGTGAGTTTCATAACAAAAAGCATCTCGGTGATAGATCTGAAACTATGCATTAAGATGAATGAATGTTACCACATTAAGTTGCAACTCACAGAAGTGTAGCAAGTCAAATACTGGTTTCCCCAATGCTTGAGATTTGATGAATGAAGTGTCACAACAAACTTGGCATTTAATTTCGTCTTGACTGTAAGGACCGCAGATGAGCAACTAAATTTGAATGAAGTTGCTAATAGGGGAAGAGGCAAATAAAAGCGATACCCCACATTATGACTGTTTTTGCAGTTCTACGTAAATATTAAGGATTACTACATTTTACACGTGGCAGGAATAAAAAAGACACCTGTCATAAGCAAAACAAAAAATGCAAGAAAGTAAGCGACCAGAGACGTTCAAAACAGACAAAAATCAACAATTCTAACACATTTGACCTTGGTTCGCTACTTCCTCTGCTTATAACACATCGTCAACAGCAGCGGGGGGGGGGACAGAAAGAATCCCTTACTTCCTCCATCTTCAAGCGAACGAGATCAATATATAGGGAAAAGAATCGATATGGAGCTGAAGCATCATCGGAATCTTTTTCGTGACCAGCAAAATCTCGTTGTTTGATGACCTGCTCCCTCCATTTCCACCGGAAGGACATTACTCCAGGAACTATCCTGACAGGCGTAAAGACAGCGAAAGAGTGAGAGAGGGAGAGTCTTTTCTTTCGTTCTCTCCATCTCTTCCTTCGATATCTTTTCTGTTTCTCTCTGAGGAGTATTTGGCTGGCTGCCTTTGGGTTTCAGACATGGTCGGTGATGCCAAATGGAGTCATTTACAACTTCCGAGGAAAGCTGCCCAATTTTGGCAACGACAATGCTTATATTGGCGAGGAAAATGGCCATTTTATTCAGCACATTGTGTTATACATAGATCTGAATTTAAATGAATATGATTTCGGAATTTTTGGAAAAAAGTAATATGTATGGTCTGCATGGATGTTTACAATTACATCGACATCTTGAGGGAAAAATTATAGTCATCAGCTGATCATGAAGCAAATTGCCATGCACGAAAGATAAAAACAAAATAAAATTCGCAATACACAAACCAAAAACAACTAATTAACGCACAAAATAAGAGCACAGTCATTTACAATACTGAAAATAAAATCTCACTGTCTTGGTCTAACAGTAGTTACTAGCTGTGTTGCAGACTTTTTTAATGTTTTATGTTTTTCAAAACAGACATCAATGAAATTAAAAAATTCAATGACGAAAATTTACTAATTTTCAGGGTAAAATTTTTTCATCGTATGCTCAAATGTGTCTCACGCAAAATTACCCAATGTTGTTGTTGTGGTACTTCCTTATTAAGAATGAATCGCTAATTAACCGAGATATCTCGCCATCGCATGAAGAGCAAAAATAAAAATAAACGACTTAATATACAATACAAACAATAATAGTCTCTATATAAATCTCTATATGAATAATATCTCTATATAAATTCCAAAAGATATGATGCGAGGTGATGTCCAGCTGTGCCCCGTTGTTTTTTATTACGCCACTTGACTAAACCCCCCATTCTTTCCACACTTTTCAGTATGCACACCCTTGTTGGATATACAAAATTGTTCCTATGGTTCACAGTAAAGTGATTGTATCCAGCTACTTCAAGTTGCTCCGTTTTATATCCCTTTCAACAGTCTGAATGGATCGTTGTCCATCTTGTACATGTTGAATAACTTTCTTCACACGTGTACCAGCATCTCTATTCGAGATTTGAAAGACAAAGCGCTCGCCGTTTTCCCAGCATATTCCTCCAAAAATCTGCTGTTGTGGGATACTCTGCCACAGTTGTTCTTACGGCGGAAAAACAAACTTTCATCGATTTCAACTAATTTATTGGGACTGCCTATTCGCCTAATGAATCTTTGCATCAGATGTAGCGAACACATTTCTTCTTTGTAATTGTTCCAATCAATTGCAGCTTTTTCACATATATTAAGCTGTTTGTCACACAGTTTCATAGGTGTCAACTCTTCTGCCCAAGAATACACAACAGGCAGTGAGGAATGATATTCTTGAAACACTGAAGCAATTTCCAACACGGAGGCCCTTCCTTCTTTTACGATTTTTAAGATTGCATATTCAAATGGTTTCGTTGTTTACATATACTTTCATGTTGCGACCATTTTTGCATACTCGTTTCTCAGGAAAAAGGAATCTTTCTAAAAAAATTATATGACATCTACCACTTTATTAGATAAATTACTGATTCATAACGGCATATTCACACATAAAAAAGCAAGAAATAGTTTTAAAAACCTAATGCGAATTCGAAACTTTAACAAACATGCTAATACAAAAACATGTGGGGGCAGCAAAAATGTAACATAGCAATCTTGCGGGCCGCGATAACAAGCAAATACCGTTGTGTTTTTAGTGTAAAATGGCCTTGTTTAAACACAAAAGGTAAATAAGAGAAAATCAAAATACTCTTAAAATTTTACATACTAGTTGTTGAATTTCTTTCATACGGAACTTTAACACTTATATACTTGGAATGGCCAGGCGTTTTTCCAGTTATTTTATGCCTATTTAATTTTTTTACTCTAAACTAGCGTACACAACGTTTTAGCTTTCCTCTATGCCCAATGATATAATTTTCTTGTCTAGCTTGCATTTAACCAACCTTCCTTTAAGCTTTATCGTTTACCTCTTTCATCATTCATGAAAGTTCAGTTTTAGTCTTCCTTCCTCCCATCAGGGAATATGAAGAAAGTAAAGGTTATTATTTTTTGTTTAAAATATATAAATTATATTTAAAAATACTCTAATATTTTATTAATTACCTTAATTTGATTAAATTTTACCTTAATTTTTAATTTTATTAATCAGCTTATTTTGAAATCCCATTTTGACGTTGTAAATTTGATCTTAGATTTGAAAGTTTGTTTTCGTACTGAAGAAAGTAATGTGATTAATCAAATATACTGTCATTGCCATTTTTCCAATGTACTTTTAAAATTACTCATTAAATTATCAAAATGTATTGTTCCTGCTTGAGTGTATGCATGTGTATTAAATATATAAGCACTGAAACATTATTTCCATACTTCATTCCATTGAGATAATTTTCCATATACTCCACTGAGATAATTTTCCAAAAACTTTAAAAATTCACACACATAAGTTAAATTATATCACACCTAGAATGTAGTTTCACTAAAGATTTTAAGTTAGCGCTGAAAAGCACTTTTCGAAGATAAAATCCTTTTCGATTGCAGAACTTTTGCCTGAACTGATGAGTTACTAAATTTCACAGTTTCCCTGATAAAAAATTAAGAATGTCCTAAAAAGAATCAAATGAAATCTCATTAATTATTTTTAAGTGAAAAATAACATTTCGCAATTTAAGTAGGTTTAATGCTTCCAACAAGGGATAATCTATCAAATATTTATAATGCCAACAACTATGTGTAACGCCAACTGACACCATCAGACCTGGATGCGCAACACTACAGCATTACTTCATTTAAGAAGCTTACGACTACCGTACATATTTCTCCTGCCAGAAATTTTATGTTCCGATAAAATAAATTCTACAACTTCTATGCTATTAAAATTAATGTTTTCATTTAGTTTAGACATTTTACATTATTCTTTTTACGTAGTTAAAAAGTAAATAAATACATCAAATATCATTACATTCCTAAAATATTAAATTAATTAAACATACACATTTGAATACAGGCGTTGTAATAATAGAGCTTTTACCTTTTTAAAAAAAAATAAGTACGTAGTGCAATTCATTATATATGATTTATCCTTCCTTAAAAAATTTAAAACATACAGCTTAGCAGAAAAGAGAAATTCCAAGTGTTTTCAAAAGTACACATAACTATTAGCTTTAAAATTACTAATGCATATCATCGATAGATGATATTTTGATGAAATCTTAATTTAAACACGAGAGTTCTGTGTCACACAAGATTCTTGTAAGGAACAGACAAAAACATTTCGCAGAACTCAGCAACTAAATAGAAAGCAATGTCTCATAGCCGAAACAGATTCCACACAAATTTCTGAGCGGCAGCCAGAGTAATATCTCTCACCAGCTTTCTGGCACAAACTCCAGGCTAAAAAAATATAAGAAAGAAAAGGAAAGAAAAATACTGCAACTCAACCGACAAATCACTAAACGGTTTCTAGACGAAAAGACTTCTGATGAAAAACTCAAATAACATAAAACACTAGGTTCGCGCCGTTGCCAGACACAGAGCAGCAACAGCTGAAACATTAAAATAAAGAAGACTTGAGATAAAACCGTTGGACAGCTTTGAAAACAATCCAGAGAGGAATAGGATTTTTTAAAGTTCACTCCGCTCGCAGAAGAGTATTTTTGAGCGATAAAGAGGGCTTAGCGCAGAAGGAAACAAAGAAAAGAGAAGGATTTACTGTTTAGGTCGCTACGACATTTTAGATCGCTAGTCGTGATTGGCGTTTTGAGAAATAAATTTGAAGTAATTTGCCCGACTTAGGGAAGATTTCTTCAATCTTTGGGTCATTCAAATGTCATTCATTAAAGATATTTTCAATTAGAAACAGTTGAAAACAGAAATTTCGGCCTAATACGTAGCCTTAGCCATAAGCACCCTAAGATAAATGCGGATATTACTACACTTTGTTACTTTGACATAGAAACTTCAAGGTTATTTTCTTCTCCGTAACTATGGGAACGACAGTTACAGCATCTGGTTCTTCTCGCCCAATGTTTTCCTTCACTCCATTCCCGTTTAGCGTGTTTCGCTTCCTGAAAAGAGCGTGGATGAAGGCTGATTTGAATGACAGTTTCAAGTGAGTAGAGAAAAATAAGTGCTGTGCGGTGATGACGACATGCATTACGATCGCAAATGGGGAGGTCGCCAGTGGCCTTGAGGTGCCTATTTTAAAGAAATAGTTTATAGAAACAAACATTATAAGGTCAGAATATTATCCGGTATTTCATTATTTCAAATGATTCAGTTAATTGCGAAATGACAACGGGCTTCCATTGCATCTTTATTATGTAAAGGGAGAGTCAAACATAGCTACAAAAATCACTTTCAAAATATTTATAAAAAAGATCTTTTTTAATTAAATAAATTAAAAATTTGTAAAGTTTTTTCATTTATAAACAGAATTTTTCTTACGCTCAGTAGATTGCCGAATATCGGAATCTACGCAATTGAAATAAACATAATTCAGAATAACTAGATAAGGAAAGTAAAATTTATGCTAGACTGCACCGTGCAGTCTTAACGGCTATTCAAGATAGTGACGATATTTACCAACTTCGACGCCTTTGAAATATACCTATCGTAAAAATTAAAGCTTAATTAATTATATTTCTTAATTAACAATAAACAATTCGCCCAGTGTTAGCGCATGTCAAAAAGATATTCTTTCAGCAGAGATTTCATAATAAATTCTCTTTATACCCATGGTTCGAAATGAATCAGAATTTTCGCTTCATAACTACTCCTAAATTACTCCTGCTCCAACTACTAATTGCTTCACAACTACTCCTAAACATTTAAAGGTCGGTTCGGAAAGAGGATCGGTTTGAACGCCTAGCAAGCACCGTACCACAAACATTTAAAGGTTTCGTTACTTGAAGAACCTGGTTCGTTATTATATTTATTCTTACTGATTTCTTATTCTCATTCAGCAAACGATATGGCCTTATCCAATGACATGCCATGGTTCTAGCCAAAAAGGACTAAGCATGAAGAAAATCTAATCCTCATATCTAAATCTAATCTAATCATAATCCTCTATAAGACGACCGGACGATAGCGGTGATCGTCTTAGAGAGGTAAAATTCAGTACTAGTGCTTATTGATGCTTTCCGGAGGAAATACTGATCACTTTCAGAAGCTTTGTTCTTTTTAGACGAAGCTACAATTCGCTCTAAATCTGTTAAGGTTTGATACCAGTTTATACTCCCAAAGCAAGTCAAACTCTACACGCTGATTTTACAATATCAATTGTACCAGTGGTCGACTTTTATCAGGCCCTTAAGATAAATCAATAATTGACTAGTATAACTGATTTGCTAATTATATCTAGAAATAATTTATAAAGCAATCTTCATAAAAAGCAAAGCGAATTTGAATTGCAACTCTAGTGAATTACGAGCATTTGAAAAAACTTATTTCTCAGTTTCAGAATTTCAAAATTTCTATTTCACACATTAAATTTTAGTGAATTTCAAATTTTATTATATGTATTTCATTATTTTACATGCGGTGAAAATATTTAATAATTTACTAACATAGTCAACGTCTGAATACATATAATTCTAACTTCTATTCACTTTTATAATTTTTATAATGGTGTGACATTTTTAGTTTACAATTCATTAAACTTTAAATCGCACTATTTACATAAAATTGTATAGGTGGCACAGCTTTACGTTTTGTAAAATATGATTTATTTAAGAATATCATTTTTAGGCTCCCAGGAGATTAATACTATATCTAATTCATAACCCAAAGTATGAATTAGGATAAATAAGCTCTTCAATGAGATTTAATACATTACGGTTTCTTGGGCTATTTAAAAAAATAATTTTAATTTCTGACAAAACCGAGGGCTCTATAAAATGCAATGGGTATAAGAGAACATTTTATCATCTTTTTCAATAAATCATCTTTTGAAAACTACATCGTACCACGATTTCTGAAAGCGAAAGCAGTAACTATAATAAATAATATTCGGATTTAATCAACAAACTATGTAAAGGCAATTTGTTTGCTCCTGCCAAAAATAAAATGCTTCTATTTTCCATACGTCAAAGTGTTGCCATTCGGCAAAGTGTGAGATTTTAAACTTTCAAACATTAATCTTTATGTTACTGTTTAAAAAGACAAGCGACTTGAAAAAATAAATAATATTTTTTTCTTTTGAATTTTGATTGATAGAAACAAATTCATTTAACTGCTTTGCCTACCTAGGTTTTATGATAATACCTCTTTAATTTCCTTGCACAACTTTTTTTTTTTTTTTTTTTGGGGGGGGGGTGTTTTTTGAGAGAGAGATTCGCCAAGCTTCGTTTTATAGATAGAGAAAAATAAGAGGAATTTCACTACAGAAATAATATACATAACTGCTACAGAGCTGCCATTGCGTCCCCTATCACGGCAGTGATGACCCTTGTTAGGCCATGTAATTTTCTATATATACAACAACAAATACAGAGGCTCGGACAAGCGGATGGGAGAATATCCCCGAAGGGCGCTTTTGGTCAGTGGGTCCGTCCTCGGGATACACCGGGCGCTGGGTTTCGGCGCCCCGTGCGAGACCCTCGTGTGGCCCTGAAGTTCGACTATAGATACTGGTGGACGTGACGCTACAGCAATTAACCATATGGTAAAGGGGTGGTGCCCACGTTCTCCGTGGCATGTCGCATGTCCCCTATCACGAAATTCGTCAATAAAAACTAAAGCATAATAAAATTAAAGAATTCACATTGAGATAATATCAGTACTACCAATATACAACTGTGAAAAATACAACAGCGTATCACAAATAATATAAATAAAGTCTAAAGGAAATAAGCAAGTGGATCCATATTCCATACGCTGTGTTTAAATGTTAAACAACAAGATGCTTCTTGTGTGCTAAAAAACATAATATTTTAAAGCATTTTTCTCCATTACTGGCTTTTTCGGAGCAAAAATAAAAGCACCTGTCTTATTAAAGAGATTGTACAATGAGCTGAAGTATTCACTACAACTTACAGTATCGTTTCTATCGTATTTAAAGTAGGCCGAGCGGTAAAGCAGCTGAACAAAGCTAGTTCGGTTCGAGGTTCGAATACGGGCTGGCTGCATGGGCGTTTTCGTGGCTTTTCCCATGTGTAACGTGTATACGAGCCAGTTTTCCTTAGAAAGTCACCCACGAAGGCATCTACCCAAGAAGCATGCCTCCAAAAATGTACGTACGATTTTGGTGAAATAAGGGTATTTCTTTTTCACGTCATTTTTACGAAAGTTATACGAATAAAAAAAAAATTGATATTATCGACGCTTTATCGTATTTTACGCACGTTATGTTTACGAAAATTATACGAAACGAAATGCACTAATAAAAACTACTGATACCATAGTATTTTTCATTCTTTACTTTTATGAATATTATACGAATTCTAAAAACCTTTGCAAAAACTCTATGATTTTGATACTTTTCCGTAATCATATAAAAAACCAAACGTACCTAAAGTCTTGTAGGATTACAAGAGTGCAATTAGAAAACAATGCTTTTGGTTTATGAACCCACACTAGCTGAACCCTATGAAATTACACTGACAGGACTCGTTAAAATAATTAAGTATTTTAACTATTTTAAGCGACTGGCAGTTCCTAAAAAAGGATCACATCTAGCTGTTGCTGAAAAATATACATTATAGTACATAGTATACAAAAGGTGTTATTACAAAAAATTCAAAAATTATAATATGTTATGCGCAATAAAAACATCAAGCGAATCTGGCAGAGATCTTCCAAAATAAATCAACGACACGTTTTATAAAATTATCCTTTGTTTGATCAGTAGACTCTGTGCTATAGAAAAGAAACTCAAGCCTCAGCTATACTTTGAAACGAATGACGTGGAACTGATATCACACTGTTATAACAAATCTCAGAAACACAAGTTATTGACAGTAACTTAATCCTGAAATGCTTAGCATTTTCCAAACTAAACGGAAAAACTTCCTTTGGCGTCAAGATTTTATTTGTACAGGCGAGGCCTTATTTAGCTGATGTCTCTCTTACTGCATACGAATGGGATCTGGAATGACGACGCATTTCACTTCCTACTACAGTTTTATGGACCCATCTTAAAATAGCACTTTTATTATGTTTTGGTATTAAAAATGTCTAGTCGTTCTGTTGTTTTGCGTTTATGAATTGCTTGCTACGTAATATTATGCTTAGTTTCTCCACTTTGTTTTGCCGCAATTATCATCTATAAGGCTGGACAAACTGCCAATTCATACCATATTCATATATGTGGCTTGATTATCAATTGCTAATTTACACCATATTCACATATGCGGCTTGATAATCAATTACTCAGAAAATGGCAAGTTTTCAAATTATAAAAATACACGCTAGTAAGATATACAGATTGCAACAACATACCTTGTCAAAAGCACAACGGGATTAAAAAGGCATTACATAATAATAGTTTAACATTTCCCTGATTCATAATGATGAGGTTTTTTTTTTTCCCGAAAAGTGTGTAAAAGAAGTCAGTTGTGGAGACTTAAAAACACTTTTCTTATTGAAATATAATATTCTTTCATTCATTCTTTCATTTCGCAAATCTTGCTCGGTAGTACTCAGATTCCGATCTCTTTCTATACACATTTCAGAAAGGGCAGATTATGAGTTTACAAAAACCTGTGTATATATATATATATATACATATCATTTAGCAGCTGCGCGAACCCAAACAATGTTCAAAGCTCCACTGACCAATTCCGGCTTTCCAACAGCAAAGCAAAGCGTAGTCGCTTTTCATCCTCTTGCATAAAGCCCTCGGGACCATAAGAAACCTACGTCTAATTTTCCGGAGAGTGTGAAAATTGCATTAGAGATAGAAAGAGGAAGGGGGTAAGCCTATCCCCTTCCACCCTCTGGGGATCTTGGGGCCAGGTCAAATGGGTTGTTCCACCTTCTGGAAGGATTGATTTGTTGCGGTGGTTACGTCACGGAAAGTGGGTTGGTTGAGATCTGGAGGATTGGGTTTTGTTGGGGTTGGGAGAGTTTTATGAGGGAAAGAGCGAGAAGAAAGCGGGGCGATAAAAGTTTTATCACCTGCTTGAGGTAAACACCAAGCACCTCAAGAGCAAAGGTTGAAAATCGATTAGAATCTCAGGTTAATTCCTGTAAGCAGACACCTACTTAGTAAAATCATTTTCCTTTGATAGAATACGCTAAATTTTGGTACAGCACAGAAGCTTCAGCAAGAACCTTTCGCTTTACAATTTTTTCAGCTTTGGTGTGAAACTGTGACGAAAGGAGGCCGAAATCGTCGAATTTTAAATATTGATCCGAGTTAGCCAGCAAGTCGTTAGATGCGAAAGGCTATACGAACTTATTATCCTATGATTCCTACAATTTGTTTCAAATTTAAGAGCACGAAATGAAAGTGAAGATATTGTTTAATGTATCATTTCCATCATCCAGCAACTCTTTAATTTTATTGTATGTATTTAGAAAAATATATATTTAAGAGACGATAAAGAGGCCTAGAGCTAACGCTTATAAAAAAAGACAGAAATATTTTTAACGAAGATGCAATAGCGGTACTTTCACATATCATCTTTACGTAGGCAGAATTCGTGCAATAAACGTAATAAAGCGATCCGAGTTCTGAGACAGGCGCATCCATTATTCTATAACTTTAGTTGTGTCGATTGGTACAGTGGCAACGCTGGCTGCCGTACCGATGAATCTGGTTTCGAATCCCGGAGATGGCATGGATGTTTGTAAGTGTTTGTGTGGCAAGATGGGACTTAAAATACTGGGTAGCCGAAAGTCCTCGAGTCGTTTGGTGGTAGAAGAGGGGTGGAAGATATTTTGACCATTTCCGAAGTCAAAAGGTCCGAGGTCCAAAATTGGACCCGAGCTGCACAGTGAGTGGGGGAGTGCGGTGGCACTATAGCTGTGCGACCAGCGATAAAATTCTGGTATTCCGTCCACCTGTACATGCTCAGTAATTTTTCAGCAAAAGTTTCATATATTTACGTCCCTACAATTGGCAAGAGAAACTGCAAATCTCTTATAGAGGGACAAAGGAGGGCTGAGAAGAGGAAGATTATATATGATTGACAGTAGATTTATGAATGATGAAGTTGCCTAATTTCTCAATACAGGGTCACAATATTGCCTAAATACTACTGATTTATAAAAGTCTGCATATGATTTAGATAAAAAATTTCTATTGTTGTATAAGTATGTGCGTCATCCACATTATGTAAGAATCAGATAATAGCTATTCATTTAGAAATGACGCGATTTAATGTAGGCATTTTTACATTTTATAGGATAGAAAGCAAAGAGAATATTTCAAATTAAAGCTAAAATTTTACCTTACCTATAGAATAAAATAATTAAACAAATATTATTTTATAAAGAGTTTTAAGATATAAAAGTATAATTTATAAAAAAGAGACATTTTTTTTATATTTATAAAAAATACAAACATATATTTATAAAATATAAAATATACAGGGTGTTTCATAGTACTAAAACATGCATTTTTTGTATAGGAATGTAAAGTGAAGGGTTAAGGCAGGAACGAAAAAAAAAAAAAAAAACCCGGCATGAGAGGAAAATGTGTTTATGTACAAAATCAATGCAAAGTGCTTCTTTGCAGCAATACAGTATTCACAATAAATGTTCAAAAAAGGAAACAGTAATAGGAACTACAGCCGTGATTGGCTGGCAGTGCAGCGGTAGAGGGCGGTAGTGAGCCGGACAAACTACGATCCGATATATCATATTCGCAACTCTGATGTCGAGGGTGATGGGTGAGTTTACGCACAGGGAAAAAGCTGACATGCATCTCATGTATGGTGCTGCTAATGGGAATGGCAGAGCAGCGCTACGGTTGTACCAGGAACGGTTTCCGAACAGGCGTATGTCGAAGCACACAATGTTCAAGAGGTTGCATCGGTCTCTGTGTGAAAACGGGTCATTTGAAGCCACCTCTGACATTAGGAGTGGAAGAAGAAGTGTAAGACAACCTCGCACTGAAGAAACCATCTTTAACGTTGTGCATGAATCACCTCAGACAAGTACAATAGCTATTGCACGTCGTCTGCAGCTGAGTCATTCCACCGTTTGGAGAGTATTGCATGAAAATGATTTGCACCCATACCATTTGCAGAGAGTCCAAGCCTTGCAAGAGACAGATTACCCTCTTCGAGTTCATTTCTGTCATTGGTTCTTGCAGCAGTGTGCGGCGCAGGCGGATTTCCCATCGGATGTGCTATTCACGGACGAGGCAACTTTCTCACAGGACGGCATCTTCAATAGCCACAACATGCACGTGTGGGCAACTCATAATCCACACAACACACGTCCATATGCATTCCAAACCCGCTTCTACGTGAATGTGTGGGCGGGTACTGTTAACGACTACCTCATAGGCCCATACCTCTTACCTGCACGTACGAATGGCTTATGTTATCATATTTTTCTGCAAGAGGTGCTACCGGAATTCCTGCAGGATGTTCCGGCTGTCGTTCGTGATCGCATGTGGTTCCAGCATGATGGTGCACCAACCCGTGACCACATACGGGTCCGCAATTACTTGGATGGGACATTTCCGGGCCGAAGGATTGGCCGTAGTGGACCCGTTCGATGGCCACCCCGTTCGCCAGATTTATCCAGCTTGGAATTTTTTTATGGGGCCCTCTGAAGAGCATCATTTACGAGACTCCCGTTGACTCACTTGAGGACCTCGTTGCACGACTGTCCATTGCGGCTGCAAGCGTGCGCGAAATGCCTGTCGTTTTTCAAAATGTTCGTCAATCCGTTCTGCGAAGTTACCAAGCATGTACTACTGCTGGTGGTCGCAATTTTGAACATTTATTGTGAATACTGTATTGCTACAAAGAAGCACTTGGCGTTGATTTTGTACATGAACACATTTTCCTCTCGTGTCTTTTTTTTTTTTTTTTTTTTCCGTTCCTGCCTTAACCCGTCACTTTAGACCCTACATTCCTATAAAAAAGTGCATGTTTTAGTATGCTCCACCACCCCTCCAAGTTTGTCCCATGATCTATGAAACACCCCGTATAATAAGATATTTATATAAAAAAAAAGAGACATTTGTTTTATAAAAAGCATTTTTACATTTTTTAGGATAGAAAGCATAGGGGATATTTTAAACTAAAGCTAAAATTTTACCTTACCTACAGAATAAAATAATTAAGCAAATGTTATTTTATAAAGAGTGCACGTACATGAATAATTTATTACCCTTGAAACTCATTCGTTTAATATTTGCTATTAAAATTAATACCTTTTTTCCTACAGTTTATATGTCTAAAAAAAAAACACAAAAGTCACGGTATGTGTATTTATTTATAGAAAGGCTAGATAATGGCGATAAGTATTTATTAGCGTGTATATTCACATTAAATTTCGTTATAAATCACATAGTAAAAAACAATAAACTTTCTTCTACCTGGATAACAATTTAAGATTGCAACAAAAAATTGAAACCTGAGATAAGCGTTAAAATTATTAATGGGAAATTCTTGCAATACCACGAATTGAATAAACTCAGAACAAGGAAATTTTTATCTATTTCTTCCCAATTCATTCGTATAGCGCTACATACCACTTAATCAAAGAAAATAACTTTATCTTCCGTTCGCCTTCAAAACAAAAGAATAAGATATAACATTCGCATTGGAGAAGAGGGGAAAGAAACCTAATAAAAATCAAATCTTAGAGAGGGAGAAAAAAATCTCATCGATGCTTCTACCATGTTCACTCAAACTCAACGTTAAAGAGTTTTTCCATCTTTTAAAATATCGTGAAAAACTCAGAATTTTTCTCTTTTCAGTTATTTTCAACCCCCTCATTGTTATCATTTCATTTCATTCTTTCCTCGTTTCTTTTCTATATTTCGTTCCATCTGGTAAAGGAACCGCGATTTAGAAGGAGAGAGGGTGGAATAAAAGAAGGAGAAAAAATTCAACCTTTCATTCCATTTCATTTTGTTGGATTCATTTATTGTTTTCTTTTTTATCTTTTTACTATTCTTCCCTTTGCTTCCAAAAACGAAACTTTACCGAGACCGTTAACGAAGTTTTCCTTCGCTGCATAGAATCCTCCCTCTTCCTCGCCCCCACAAAGAATCCCTTCTGTTCTCTTACGTACCATAGATTCGACACACCCCTCCAATATCCCCTTTCCCATCGCAAAAACAACTTAGCTAATTTCCTACGGGACCAACTTACCCCTCGGGCTTGTAGAAGAAAGAACAAAGGATGTATAGATATATCTGCTCAACAGGAACCTCAGAGAAAAAGCGAATTAAGTCACGTTGCCCGTAAGTTGCTGAAATAGCTAAGGTATTTTTGCAGCCCACTTTAGAAAGCTTAAAAGTTTGAATCGCAAATTGATAGTAAAATGAGAAATCTGTTACGACCATAAGACTAGGAAGTTTTTTACTTTGACATTTTCTTGAGCAGAAAATTGCAAGTCGCAAAATGATATATCCAATTTTCGAAGTTTCACAGCATTTAAAAAATTTTACTTCAGTCCAATATTATATGTTTGAAAAATGAAAGATGCTACCTGTTGAAGTCAGAATAATAAGCTATATTCTCTAACTGAGACATTTACCCATATACATTTTTCATTGACTAAGAGAATAAATTTCTTTATGTAGCAAACTTTCGATCTCTTTTCATTCCTTAGTTAAGTTTCAAGCTTCTTCTACAATAATTAGTGAAAAATTTCGCTTCCTTGATCTCCGGTAGCTAAATAATCAACACCACAACAGATCTCAGCTACTTGATTAGTTTAAAATTAAAGAAGTAGCAAGATAAATCTAAGAAATGAATACAATTCTTGCAAATAATTTTACTTCACTTACTGCTATCTCTCTAATACTATTTGCTTATTATTGAAATTTTACGGAAAAGAAAAAAAAAAAAAAAAAAAAAATTCTTAAACAGTGCTAAGTATAAATTTTACTACAATACATTATTCGCAGTAATAAGCTAAATAAATTATACCTTACGGGTCTCGTTCTTTAAATTTAGTGGTCGAATATTATTAATCTTCATCAACATTGTTACGAAATGCCCAGTTGCGGTAAGAAAGCTTCCCCGCAAAGGGTTGCCAGAAAGTGGCTAGGAAAGACAGGATTGCCAGTTTTGGCATGAAATCGCCCATTTGGAGACATTTGGCGCCAACATAAGCGATATGCCGAGCGAGAACATTCTCGAAGGAATTCTAACCGGTTTTCCCGAGAATATTCTCGAAAGCAGGTCAAAAGCTGTATATACCCTGCCTGTTTGTGGAGTAGGGGAGTATCTTGAGTAGTAGCAGATGAGTATGTTGAGTTCAATAGTCGTGTTTTGAGCTCAGAGGTTATCTTGAGAAGGACCAAACAGAGTCGGAAATGCTTTGCCGTGAAGCTGTCTTCATCGTTGTAGCATAAGGTTGTGTTGCTGATTGTTTCAATGTGCTTAATGTAGTCTTTCCGACGACTGTAACGTATTTTAAGAACTATCTTGAGGAATACTGGCGAATAAATTGTATTTTGATTCTTTATCAAGGGTTGCCATCAATTACTTCAAATCCACGAACTCGTAGAACGCAACAATATCATTTGAATTCTTAATAGGTAAGGTCTGTTATAAGAAAGAATCCCGAAACGCTCTTTATTTTAAATCTGGTTTTGTTTGCAGGAGCTTGTAATAATTATGCAAATAACCAAAAAAAAAAGTTTGTAACGCAGTAATACAAACAGGTAATACTATCTGTCAGTACTACAACTAAATATACATTGTATTCATCATATAGTTTTAAACTAGCAATACATTTACAAACTATTCCAATCTTATCACTGTTATCAATGTCGTTACCTAAGATTGCGATTTGAATCCAACGGGATGACGTTTTGATACACATTTATGATACTATGTTTGATGCATTACGCTTTAGCCATTTTTTTAGAGCCATTTTTTGCTATGGAGTTAAAAGCAATCCTTACTAACTCTGTAATGGGATTAAAGAAATAAAAAGTCACTCACGTACTACTTCCACAGCACCATTAAAAGGTATAAAACTACTTAACTTTATCAAATGAACAAAAGCAAAATTTAAATTACAATGGACAAAATAATTTGTTACATTACACGAAAAAGATTTCTAATTTTCAGTAAGTATTATAAAAGCTCTTTAAAAGAAAACTTAGTTGTGCATAAACTCATTTTTAACCTTCTCCAACCGGCTGTGGTTTTCGGTAAGAAAACGCAAATTAATCAAAACTACAATAACAAAGAATTAATTTCTTGATTTTAATGTCAAAATACCATTGGCACTTTATACTTGCATTTATGTACTTTTAATATAGTGCATTAATTTCTTGGACACGTTTTAAGATACACGTATATATACGTTCTTATAGACATCACAAAAAATACTCTATGCCGTAATATATGGCCTTGCCGTCAGAGGGTTTTAAAGTAATAGTTTTAGAAAAATCAACACAAATCTAATTCCATCTAATAATTCATACATTTTTCATTTATAGCAATCATAATTGACATATCTGCAAGGATAAAATATTCTAATATGCACTGAAAGTCACATTAACTGATTTTTCACTAGTTTTCTGAAATCTTTGCAATTCTGAAACCAATACTTTTAGAAAATGAGTCCAAAAGATATTTTTTTCCTTAATCATAAATAATGAAGGTGAAGAATTTGATTACAATTCAATTTATGTATAAAAAACTCATGGACACTGATGCTTTAATCACATATTATTCCGCATATCACTCAAAGTTCTTAAATTTATAATTGCATAACTTTTGTTTAAGACAATACGAATTTAACTTCATGAACGTGATTCTGAAGTTTATAATTTCGTAAATACAAAAGATTTTTTTGAAAAATAACGTCACATTTTTGTATAATTTTACATCAGAAAACCATTTTTAAGAATCTAACAATGAATGATAAGTACGCTCAGGGCTCTTAAAAATAAAAATGCTATTGAATGCCTTTTAAAAACAGTGACTTTGTAAGAGGAAGTAATAAAATACAAAAAGCTTCTTTATGATGATCAGCAACGATAAAACGGGAAATTAAAGTACTTGAATTGAATATAAATTAAAAGATTTGTAAGATATTCATAAGAACGCGCCTAATCACCATTATTCTGTATGGAAATTGCATACTGAAGTTTAACAGGTCATCACAAGGTCAAAGGCTAGAAATTAATGACGTCAGCTCTTTTGTATACGTTTTAAGTATATATAATTATTTGACTCCTTATGGATTTATTAATAAATTTACGAAAAGCGTATACATTCCTTAATTTATTAATAAAGCACGAAAAACAATATGCCATTTGGTTTACAAAGCATATTGATTTTTGATTGATTTAGATTTATAAATCCTGTACTGCAAGTATGAAAATTAAACAAATGTATCAAAATTACTATCGCATTTCTGAATGTTGTACGCATTTGTATAGTTTCTTTGAATGATCTTGTAATGAATAAAATTAATTTCGTTATTTGAACTTAAATTACACAGTACTGAGAATTTACATATTAATGTAAATTTTTTGTCAAATAAAACTGCTGGAGTGGATTAATAATACTAGTGGATTTGAGTTCGCATTATGGTTTAATGTGGAAAGCAATTTTAGATTTGCTCATCTGTAAGCCATATATATAAGAATTATATATTTCGACTTGAAGATTGCATTCAAAGCTTGATAGTTCCGCCAATTTCTTACTGATTTTTAACTTAAATTCAATCTTACTAAAAAAATTTTTCAGTCTTGATTCTGACTTGAGAAAAAAGACGAAACATTTTCGCATTCATTAACTATTGTTAATTGATCAAAAGTTAGTTTGTTCCCCTTCAAAAGTCAACGAATTTCCGGTCAATGACGATAATTACTTAGTTTGTTGGTTGCATTTTCGCTTTTAATTATTCCTTTTTAACAATTCCATTTTAAATATGCTAATAAGCAAATTCCTTTCAATAGAATTCTAACTATTTTTTTCAAAGAAGGTAATATATAAAATAATCTACTAGAAAATAAATTATATATGTATATATATAATTTATTTTTATAGAAAATTTCTACGGCATCAAACAAGTTATTCTCTGAATCTGGCATCGACAGGCTTTAAATTCGAAATTGTGGTAAATGAGGTTTACTTCTACAAACGAATAATTAAATTATTTGAAATATTTAATATATGACGTTGCTCATCTACCTTAAATTTTAACCTTGTCCTTACCTATTAAATATAGTTTTTCACGATCTATGAGGCAAAGTATCTGCAAATATAATTGAAACAACACTTAAAACAGCATAAGATAAAGAATCCAAAATATTATTTTTAATAGTATCATTAAAGAGATATTTAGCAATATTATCTCGATAAAAATTAAAAATATAGCTGTTAAAAAATTATATTTTTCAAGAGTAATTCTATGACCAATGACAAATCATCCTGATATCAATACACGGATTCTGACTATTTATTCTACTTACTTTAAAAATAATAAAAAATTTGTTTTAAACGATATCGCATAGCTTTTTTCCCCCATTATAGCACATCATCAAAGCACATTATATCAGCTTAACATAACGCTTTTACCGAAATAAATAAATTTCACCTAATTATTAGCTTTTATATACTGCACGAAACAATATATAATTTACTCTTTTACTTAAATGAAAACCTTTATTCAACAATTTTAGAACAAGGGACTCTTAATATGTATTGTCCCTAATGGCTAAACCAGTATTGTTCGATTGTTAAGGATGCTGTACTGTACTACAATTATGTTAATGAGTTAGGGAGGCAGAATGCTCTGCGTAAGTCGCTTAATTATGCAATGTTATTAGCGAATCGCATAAAAAGATTACCCGTGTTGTATAATTCCATGATCGCAATAAATCTAATTATGTTATATTAAATTAATCCAAGATACCAGTTTCCAGCAATACTGATCTTTACATGGCGCTCACATCCATTGTCTTGATACTTTGAAAATGTGGTCTGAAATTCAGAAGCTAGGGAAACGGTTTTCTGTATGCTGTATAAATTAAATTCATTTTATATATTTAAAAAATAATCTGAAGGCTTTCAGATTTTATAATACGCCCAAGGGGCATTTTTTTAATCATTGATGTAAATCTTTTAAATCCGCTTTAGAAGTCAATCCTTTGAATCTTTTGCCGATAATGCTATGCTATGCGGATTTGACTTCCCTTCCCGTGAAACGCCTAAGAATGGCAAAATAAGTGTACATCTTTTACTGCGCGTTCAGTCCCTTTATGTGCTCCCTATTATTTCAGGTTGAAGTTGAAAACAAAAACATTTCCCAAGACAATGACTAAAACCACTTTACTAGAAATCTCCATTTGTTGCCTTCCATCGAAAAAGTGGATAGTTAGTTTTTCTTAGTTTTTATTAAACCCAAAAAGGGGACACTCACACAAAACTGATACTTTTTGTTACCAGCCACTAGTAGCTTGTCAAGCGTTCAACAGTGGAAAAAAAATTTCATCTTTTTTTTTATTGGTTTGATGCCCTTTTTTTTTATGTTATTAGTCAGTACTTCCCCCCTCTCCCCCTACAGTTGTTCTGCGCACCGGGAGTTGGAATGCTGTTACTTGATTTTGTAAGAGACAGCAGAGACTTTTTATTTATTTATCTCTTTCCTTTTTTTCTTTCTCTGAGGGAACATTTCTGGTGTTTTATTTCGTTCTCTCAGACCAAGAGTGTAAGTTTGCGAGGTTGTCGTGAATGGCACTCCGGCGTTGCTTCATGGGAGAAGGAGAAGAGGTACAAGAACGGAGGAAGAAATAAGAGAACAAGAAAAAACAAGTATAACTTCTTAAGTCGCGCTTCAGATAAACGAATTACCCTCGAGGAAAACTCCTAGTTTCGGTTCTGGTTTCTGATTTCGAAAAGCGTGTTTAAAATGATGAAAAACATTCTTCCGCTAATCGGTGCACTAGTGTTCATTATTCCGATAAACATGATTTCATTCATTTTACTACGAATACAATACGTGTATGCAATAAAAATTAGTATTTTTGTGCATAACTGTTTAACACTGAAATTTTTTTAACTATTTCACCGTCCTGCAAAACCCAAATATTTGCTTCATTTTCCCCCCTCCAAAGATATAAACATTTTGAGTCTGAAATTGGCCTTAGAAATATCCCCCCTTTCCCCGGCTGCCACGATCTATTTAGAAAACCGTCTACTTTTCACACTCAGAGATATTGAATATCGACTTATTAACCAGCAGGGAAAAAAATCTGTGTCCTTTAGTCTCTTATCTGAAAATTAGCAAAGACGATCCTCTAAAGGTACGCTTTCAAATAAGCAGTGGTTCCATTGCAATACCAGCTGAAAGGGAACCGGGAGTGCGTTCATGTTTCCCATCTTTTTTAGCCAATGTTTCTTTGTATGGTTCGGTTACAACTCCGCTCAACAGAAAAGAGCGACCAATTAAGCCATCAATCACCTCTTTTCATTTTCGCTGCATTCAAGGGGGGGAGAGGGGCGGTGGAAATAATGAAGTGACGAGCTTCTCTCGGGGTTAACGATACATGTCACATTTAACCCTGGCAAGCGTGTGACGTTGCTGACGCCTGAAGATACTTTTAAAATAGACGAATCTGTTTCGGGGAAATGATGGAAGTGGTTAAAAGAAGAAGAAAATTAAAATAAATTTGATTAGTTAAGTTCCAGCAACAAACAGTTACGATACTACAGTTAGTTGCTGACATATTTCAGATGTCAGGCTCTTTGTATATTCATTTTACGGTTTTATTAAGCATTCTGAAAAGACATAAACAGTTGCGGAGAGTTAGGATGCAAAATCGTTCTTTAATCGGACATCCAATCCAGAATTTGTCGCTCCCCCCCCCCTAAACATTGCTCTGGCCTCTAAACCATTCACTACGGTATTTGTATTACAATTAAAACACATTTTTAACAAACCGATAACATTTTATCATATTCCGTCTTGATATTCTCTGGATATAGCCTCAGGCTCCTCCTAAAATTCAATTTTTATTTTTGGATATTCCTATTTACTTATGTTTAAAAGTATAAAAGATAAACTAAATCAAATTATAAACTTGCATTTCAAAACGGAATCTAACCGCTTTTACACAATGTAAACATTTCAGTAAGGAAGCTTACAAAACTCACTTTACATTATGAAATCTCATAAAATAATAAAAAGTTGTTCTCCTTTGTTACTGTTATAAAATACTTAAAAATTGTTCCTACTTTGTTATTAACAAATATTCCTTGAAAATATCTTTGATCATTTGCTGTTCAAACCTTCTGGAACAGAGATTATTGAATTCTAATACGTAGTTAACAGTTTGAATCTTGAAATCAAAATTTATTTTTTTTTAAATTTCATTAAGAAAAGTATAATAAAAATACCATATATGTTAATAGTCAGGGATTCGGGAAAATACATATCATATAAAAAGGATCTTTAAATTCTTCGAGGTCTAGAAATCGCTGTTCTTGTTGAAGTAATTTACTTAACTGTATAAAGTAACTGTAACTGTGATAAAGAGCCAAGAAACATGAACTTTTGTGGCTAAAATAACTCAGAAGACCAAATTAATTTCTGAGACTTTGTGAAGCAAAAGAAAGCAATAGACATAATCATTTTCTTCTCCGCTTTCATTTTAGTCTGAATATTTTCCTAGCGACTGCAGAATGCGAGATGATATTACATTATAATGAAAATCTTACGAAATGAATTTTTCAAAAGAAAGCATGCAGGGAGGGATCATTTTTAAGGAAAGGGTCATATTGCTAACTCTGTAAAACAGTTTTTACAATTTGTGATAGATCTCTCCTGTTTTGCTGACTTTTTGGTTGGGTTTTACAGTGCATTAAATGTTTTACATTTCTGAAAATTTCATATATTTCTTTTATAGGCATCTAATATTTGAGATTATTGGCAGCATACACAAGTAAGTTTTTACAAAAAATCTGGTACGAAATTTGGCGCGAGTATAATTCAACAATTTGCAAACTGCAAATGTTTTTTAATATACTAAAAGTATCACAATCAAAGTTAGGCCCACCAGCGGCCGAGCTGTAAAGTCCCTGAACACTGGTCTTTCGGTCCGAGGTTCGAATCCCGCGAACGGGCTGGCTGCATGGGTGTTTTCGTGGTTTTCCCCATGTGTAACATACGAGCCAGTTTCCCTTAGAAAGTCCTCCACGAAGGCATCCTACCCTTAGGCAGATAGCCCTCGAGACTTTGCCATAATTACACTCACACACGATCAAAGTTATTTTTATTTTGATATATTAAAAAAATCTTCTACGCTATTAAAATTTGTGCGCGTTTGTTTGTTTTGTGGCAACATCTCCTCCAGAACAGCGGGGAGTTGAGTTTCGAGAGAGGATAACTGACACGATATGTTATTGCCACGATAATTCTTTTATTGGTGTTGAGAAAAAATTGTTATATTACATTAACTTTAATAGGTATTAACTTGAAGTGTCCAAAGCTTTTATTTTCTGGTATGGCAATAAAAAATATTTACGAATTGGTTGTTGCTTGGAAAGAATGAACTGATTTCATTTATACTGAAATGTTTTTTCAGATGTACATAGAACTTATAAATTTTGCTTTGGCGGGTTTGCCCGCTAGTGGATTTATATTTTTGGTTTCGTTAAAACAACTATTATGACTAGGTAACGAAATATGAACATGGTGAAACCAATATCATGTTTTTACAAATAATTTAAATTCATTACTCACACATGCTGAAAGGAAAAAAAAGAGAAAGAGGGAAAAAACTCTAAAAATATAAAATATTAATATTCCCTGCCCCCCTAAATTACAAATATGCCCTAATAATAACATGAATCAGAATCCCATACATAGACAATATTGTCACACTATAGTAGCAGCTTATTATTATTATTATATGTCACATAAAAACATTAAATAGAATTCACTACGCAGATTTTAATACATTTATCTACATTATTCAAGTCGAATGCATGCGGTACACGTATATTTTTTTCCCAACGCATAAAGAATTTTGTCTAGAACTTTTAGGTGAGAGAAAAATTCAGGATATCTGCTGGGCAGGAGGATAAAAAGAAAAAAAAAATACTTTCTTTTCCATTTCCTCGCACAGATAAAAAAGAACACTAAGAAAAACTGACGTGCGATAACTCTATGTATTTTCGAGAAAAGGAAAGTGCTCTCAAAGAATTTCATAAGGGGTGGATAGTTTCTCCGCGCGAGTTCTATGAATCTTCCTTCTTTCTCTTTCTTCTCTTCTTCCCACTTGTCAAGATTTTTCATGCGATGGAGACATTTCCAAACGTCTAACAAAAATATTGAAAAGATGATAGTTCTGGATCCCAACTGTATGAATATCATGACTCGAATAAGAAAGCATTTCACATTTCCTGCATAGATGGTTGTAAACTTGATTCCTTCTCCAATATCAGTGCTTTTCAGCCAAAGCTAAAAGTAACTAAATCTACACAATATATTTATATATTTTATTTCGCTGTAGATAAGCTTTTTTGAGAAATGTTTTGAATAGTCATATATGATAAATGCAAAGTTTGGAGTTATCGTAAATCATAAGAATTTTATAAAATGTAGTGCAAAGTTTAATTGAATAGTAGCTAAAAATTTGCAATTTTAATTAAGTTTGAGAACATAAAAGGAAAAAGAAAAGCTCATTAGATTACTTGTAGAGAAAAACTCGCGGCTAAGTATTAATGGGAGTTACAAAAATAACTAAATGGAAAACTCCGACATCTTCCACCCCCTTCCGAAAATAATAATGATAATAACATCTGAAAGCTTTCACTTTTTACATTACACCCAAAGTAGCGGTTTTTTAACGTTTCGTGTGTTACATCTATTTATTAAATATCATGTTCTTCGCACTTAAACCGTAAAATTCAACAGCAATACCACACAATATCTAAAAAGAGCATATCTTTAGAATTTCCGATACACAGTCTGGTGCTCTGGAGAATTTTTTTTTTTTTTTTTAACCCGTAGAGTGTTCCATTGCTCGCTTTAAAATAGATGAGTTTTTTAATAAAAAATTCATTAAAGTTTTATAAAATATGAAAGAGATAATAAAACAAATTCCAAATTCGGACTTCCAGACCACCATATTCGAGTGGAGACGTACAAAATTTGATTTATTATTCAAAATTTGTTGGCTCTAGGTACCGCCGTTTTACCACAATGCGAGAAACATACATACATTTATGCAGATTCTTCATTATTTAATTTCTTAACTAAATATAGTACAAGGCGATAATATTTGGTGTCAACAATTTAAAAAGTGATTCGCCGCTTATAGTGAATCAACACAAAATGCCACAACGAAATTAATAGAACTTCTGGAGAAATTGCCCCTCTGGGCTAAAAATTTGGAAATACTTTAAGGAAATACGAATGCAGTAATGATGATGATGATCATAGTAATTATAATAATAATAATATAAAGTAGTTCTCCCGCCTTCTTAGGATGGTCTTCGTTGTGTAGTGGTCAGTACACTCGGCGTGTATTTGAGAGGTCCGTGGTTTCAGTTTCGGCGAGGGCATTGCTCATTTCTCACATCTCTTACTTCGAAATATCCTAATGTCTCTACAATAATAACAATAATAAAATCTGTCTTGCAAGGGACGTTCTAGAGTAAAAGTGGTTAAAATATTTACTCAAAATTTACAGTACGTCAATTTTTATTTGTTTACATATGTATTTATACGGCAATAAGATAAATTATAATATTTGTTACGAATCAAATCCAGAATAGTTCACAAAATACACTAGAGTGTACCGCAAATAAGATGCAGGAATAATAAGGTGCAGTAAAACTAAGCAATTTGCGGTACAAAACATAAAAATGTTAAAAAAGACTTTTTGTTTTTAATTAAGAGGCGTCCGTTTCAGTAATATACATGGCATATAGAATTCGAATGGCAGTTAACATTAAAAAGAAATAGATACAATTTCAAAATGAAGCTAAAAACAAAAAATAAAACTGATTATTTGAACATTTTTATCAAGACACTTGTTTGTTTACTCGATTACGACGAATTAGTAAGTGCTATTGGCCTAGGACAGATGGCTTCGTGAAGGACTTTCTACAGAAAACTAGCTCGTATTCATATTAGAAACAGATAAAACCGCAAAAATGTACCACGCAGTCTAGCCAACTCTATCGATAGAATTCCAGCCCAAGCAGAACCACCAATACTCAGCAGTCTTCTCCATCAGCAGGCTTTCCAGTAACTGTCATAACCTCTGCTTTAAGAAAGCACGTGGTGTCCCCGAATTCATTCTGTTTGTGCCATTCTGATCTTGGCATCCTGCATGATGGACAGGAATGAGATTCACTGGATTAAATAACTTTTTTCCTAACTTAAGTAGAAATGTAAAGAATAACGATGAATTTCTGTGAAACTATGAAATTTAAAATACGTTAGTTAAAGAAAAACTAGAGTAAATTAAAGAATTAAAACATTACCTTACACACAATACATATTCTTTAAAATAAAATTCTTACAATAACCATCGCTCCAAGGGTAATAAATTTAAGTTCGAAAATTCTGTACTACTACCATTTCTAAAGTAAATACAAAAATTCAATTACCACAACACGCTTCAGCGGCGTTTCAATTTGCTTATGAGGGAAAAAATATTCAACTTTCTTTTCTTTTCACAATGTCTCACTATTTATCACAGAGATAAAACGATATATATTTAAATACTGCACAGTTTAAGAAAGAATCTGAGGCATTTAACGTCATTTAGAACTGAAAAGGATGTCGAAGAAAGGGGAATGTCACTCGTCCCACTTCAAACTCACCAAAAGAAAAAAAAAAAAAAAATGAATATTTTATTACGGCAAAGAAGATGAGGACGCCAGAAACCATTAGGAATAATTAAAACAACGGCATTATTCCAAGAAAAGCTACTTAAAACAACACAAAGAAGTGCATTCTACTTCGCTTAATGTGGTTGTTTCAAACACCTCACCCTCATAAAGAAAGCTAATCGAGTTGGGTGCCATTAACATCGGGAAAAAGAATCGTTCGCTGCAGATCCACCAATCAGAGGACAACGGCGAGAACAAAGACCGCGGGAAATGTAGCGAGAAGAAAAAGGGACAAAATAGAACGAAAAAGAATGGATTGAAAAAGAAAGGAGGGAAAACAGCGTTAATAAGTGATCAAGTCATAGAGCAGGAAAAGCTACTGCAAAGTAGCATTTAAGCCGGGGAGTAAAAGGCAATCCAATATTTCCTTAATTGCATTTTGCGGGTCTAGCGTCGACGCCCAATTAAGTTCCGGCGAACGTTTTGAAGGTAAATACTTCACAAATGGGGGATGACACTTAATAGTCGCTGAAGGGGGAACTGAGTAGTCCTGTCGATGTCGGGCGCCAACCGTTAATTACGACAATGGAATATGGAACGATTTAAATATAATTAACGCGCCGACGAAACCGTAACAGTAACGGTTGGCGGCAGCTATTTTGTCATTTACCCCTGACACGTGATTTAATGAACCGACCCGCTTTAACGGATTTTCTCGCCGCTTGGTTTCAATTAAAAGGGAGCAAAAATGAGTCGCATAATGGGACGGATATTTGGAGAAGGGAAGAATATGCTAATAACGATGCGCCAAAAGATCAGGTGAGGATGGATAATTATCGAATTTTCGAAGCGGAATGGAGTCGAAATGCATACAACTCGGTAGATGCGTTTACGACGGAGGCACTAAAATAAACCTTTAGAAACGGCTTTTATTCATTTATCGACTCCAGAGCTGGCGATAAATTAGAGAAAATTATTACGTATTATCCGAAAACTGAGGAAATTTGTGGTCAGTTTCATAAGATGTAATGAACCAGGAATAAATACACCACGATAGCTACTTGTTTCCCTTCAAATTCCACCTTTACAGGAATTTCTAAAATGGCGGGAATAGGAAGGGTACTACTTTCTTCGCAATTTTCTCTGCCGACCGGAATTTTTAGGATTAGTGTTGTTGAAAACTAACAACTATTGATGAACTACTGATGAAAAAGTGTTGCGAGTTGAAAAAATATACAACAGAAAAAGCTGATAAAAATAAAACTCATCAACATAGTCTTCCCCAATTTCTGAAAAACAAAGTTAATTAACAAAGAATAAAGGGCTCAAATGATGCCCAAGCAAGTGAAAAAAAATTGTTTTACAGAATTTTCACCTTCAGTGATTTAGACGGAACGCGAAAAGAAAATTATTTAAGAATAGGACTTAGGACTAAGGCGTTGGCTTACGGAGTACCTTTGCTTAAGTAAGCAATTACCTCCACATCATCCTTACGAAATATGAAATGAATTAGAGTGAGCATTAGCTAAATATACGGAACAGAACCGTTACGGGTTTAAAGATCGAAGAGATGAATAAGAAGTCCCTACAATGAGACGAGAAAAGTTCTTCAACAGCGCTTTTACCGGAGAGGAGGGCAGGAAACCCCCGCTGAGGCAACTGAGTAGTGAAAGAGGTGATAATTTTAGCAATAGGTGATTTAGAATTACTTAGAAGTGTCGTCGATAAATGTAGTGAATAAAGATATTTCAGGCTCGCGTTTCTTCATATGGACTGCAATCAGACTCATGAAAAACAACATTTTGAGTAGACATCCAAACTCTTTTCCCTTTAATTTCCAACACGCATACGGTTGCTTGATACAGTACGGTTTTTAATTTAAGCGCCACTCAAATCCAATTCAGCAGCTAATGTTTCGTTGCAAACTGAAATTTACAATATTCTATTTAACTGTGCCCCGTAATTTTTTTGAACAGTTGTGCAAAATAAAATCGCTGCCGAAGGATTTGGCGCAAGGTGCGAAAATGCCTTATTTAAAGTATTCTTGATTTTTTTATATGTTAATATCCTGTAGTTAGATATGCACAAGAAGCAAGATTGGCGCTACACCCTCTGTAAACCGGCGGAATTATAAGAATTTAGTGAAGCACCGAGCAGCCGAATTTTGAGATTTCAAAAAACAAAATTTTTAAAATTTAAGGAAGCACCGGGAAACTGGCAGAGACTGCACCGAGCGGAAAATGAATAGCGTCAAACCCAACTATCAGTTTGACTTCGAAGATATAAGTACTTGGGTACGCATAGAGGGAATTTATAAAAAAAACATATATTTTTAATGCCAGATTAAATAAATAGATATATTTTAATCTGAAAACTACACTAGGGTTTGTTGAATGAAGGATACTGTCAGACAAACACGAGAAGCTTCTGGATAAAAAGCTTAAATAATTTTCTTCCTTTTCAACAGTCCTGCGAAAGCAGATATTAAATTGAGCAACTAATGATTACAATACTCAGTTACCTTTCTTTGATTATCTGCTTTATAAAAGAATATCATCTTTATATTGCACAAAATATCTTTCAAAAGTATATCTGATTTTGTGGTAAAAAGTGTTGCATTCTTTAGAATCCACAAATCGAGAAATAAATGGACAGTTACAAAGCTTACTTCCAATGAGTTAGGATACCTCCGTTATTTGTAAATGAAAAATGGAGAAATTCTGGGATCAAATTTTGGTCGGGAAGAAAATGCTATGAATATTTAAAAACCTACTTTTAAGGGGGAAAAAAAAAAAAAAAACATTTCTAAACACTAACCAACTACATCCAAATTTCCGAGTACTAACGAAACATTTTCAATGATGTTAAACTTGCGAATGCATATAAATGATGTATAATAAATAAAAAATTCAACAATTCATGAACTTAATTCAAAGTTTAAAATAGAATTACGTTTATTAAATTTATAGAATTTCAGTGTCTTCACCCTATTATTTCTAAAAAACATTTCTGCAATATGTTATTTAAAATATAACGTAAACAATTATAGTAATTGTTTTATACTACAATATTGATGCGAATGTTCAGATTCGTAATAGACTGAATGCACATAGAACCGATGATAACTTGTTAAAATTTATTTTACCAAACGAAACACTTCACAGTTCTGGAACTTTCCACAAAAATACTAGTACTCTCAGTATCACGGATACAATCAGTGGTTACACTTCAAACTAACAAGAACGTAAAAACAGTGCAATGCAAAGTACATCTAAAAAGGCGAAGCTCCTATGGAGACCTCTCAATACTCCGAACTCACGATAAACTAAACAACTACTATAAATGCTCCTACCGTACCCCGGTCTCCGGGAAATATCTAGTACCTTCCATTTCTCGAAACTACTGGAAGGCATATGAGGGCAGGATACGGTTACAACTACATATAGGGATCAATTACAGTTATTCAATTACAATACCAATTATAGTTATACAGGGACTGGATAAAGATGTCACCCAAATGAACCCAAATGTCAACTGGATTCAAATGTCATTAAATGGTCGCCAAATTTGGTGATAAAATTTAGAAGCCAAAACCATCGCCATCTTGGCGATATCCCACCAATTTAGCGAGGTAGCCATTTACCTCAATGTTAAACAGGCTTGCACCTGTAATCTTATTTTCCCGGCAACGCTTCGTCTTCGAAATATTACAATTTCTCTAAAATTATTTACATATTCTCTAAAATTACTTACATATTATATACATTTAAGTTCGTAACAATATTTTTATTAATTCATTCATTTATTTATAAATAAAAGAGGCGACGTGACTTTTTTTTTTTTTTTTTTTTATATATATATATATATATATAAAAATATCTCCTACTTTCCAAGTATGGTTTAGTAATGAACTTTGTATTAATTATAAATACATTAAGATTACCCCCTTCAAAAATTAATGAGATTCAGCGGATGTCAAATTATGATTGCATTAATTTTTTTCTAAATTGTTAATAATATTTATGTTATATCACTTGATTGCGATGAGCACTAAACACAGCCGAAATTTGTTAACGCTAACAAACAGCGTAACCAATTTAAAGAATACATAGCTGAAAAATACGAATTTCACACTTCGGATTTTGAGAATTATTAAGTATTTTTAAAATTTGAAAAGATTCATACGCAGAATCGTTTCTTTTATTGTATTTAAGAAATAATAAATTTATTGTATTTAAGAAATAATTGTATTTAAGAAATAATAAAATCAGTATTTCGCAAAATCACAATATGAAAAAAGTCGTGCTAATATATTTCTTTCAAATATTTTTTCTTAAGTATGTATATAATATATATAGGTAAAATCAAAACACAGTTATAGCTGTCAGCTTTTATCATATGTTTCTTAGAAATAATTTTTATAGCATTTATTTTCTTATTGCGAATTGAGAAAGATTTAATCACAGTTAGAATTTTACGTATTTTTATATTTTATTCTATTAAAAAGTAACGCTTTTGAACTTTTGTTATTAGAATGTCAAAAGATTAAAGGAAAAAAGTAACCTTCCTTGCAATAAATATAGTTCCCTCCCTCTAAAAATTATTTAAAAATCAAAATCAGTTTCTCTTCAGAAGTTACTAAAATGAGCTATTACGCAAAATCGAAAAGTTATTTAATTTTAAGAAAAAAAGTATGCTTTTTGATTAGAGACTCGTATTACGACGAGTAATATACACGCAGTCGATTGCATTTAGTCTGCTACGTGGAACACAGTCTGTCTTCTTCACAGTGTTTGTCTCAGATCTTATGATGAAGAAAAGACTCTAAAACTTCGCCATCAAGGCGCCAGATAACTGCTCAAACTTTTAGCATTTCAAGATAACCGTCGACAGTCGACGTTACGCGCCGAGAAGCACATACCATTGTACCCACATTGATCAAAGTCCCGCCATCCTGTCCCAACCTTTTCTCGGAAATTTTAACAGAATCCAAGAACATCCTATAGGAAACTGAGTTCGCAACTCAAGGGTGACGCTTTTCAGAGCCCCTCCAGCTGCTCAAGACTTCCATTCAAATCTTCATTAAGAGACTACTGTCAGCTCCTTTGTCAAGATGCTTTTCCTGAAAGTTAATTGACAGTTTTAAGATCCAGGACGTTGAATTATTCAAGGAGTATAGTAATTGCCATTAATTCTCTTTGCAAGCTTTTCTGTCGGGACTGGAAACTTTGGAGGAACTAAGAAGGATGGTGTGATTCCCGTCATTATTCAAAGGAATAATCACGGCAGAAATGGTAAGTGGCCATAAATTAGTAAATTAACGCTGTCTGTATGACGCAATTTGTGAAATAAACATGAGAGTACATTGCCTTATAATGAAACCGTCACCGAAGTTCGGGAGGAGTTAAACATGAAACGAGGATGACCCGGGAAACTAATGGCTATTTTATGATAAATAATTACTAGTTTAAGTTAATACGATACTAGTTTAAGATATTTAGTTAATACGATACTAGTTTAAGATATTTAGTTAATACGATACTAGTTTAAGATATGCGCAAGAATGAATGCCTATTTCAATAATGGAAAACTGGCCGTGGATTTGAAGATTTTGGAAATTACTTTCGTGATACACACGCCAGCTTATAGGCGGGCACACACCAAAATTACGTATTAAAGTTCAAATGAATAAAAATTAATTAAGTTCATTTAATTCCCATATCTTAAACTGCAGGAGGGGGAGAAAGTGTCAACAGTCAGTAACACATATTGTTTTGCCGCTGAAAATACAAATATTGCCTGTTGTTACGATCCAATACTCTCAGGTTCTTACCAGTTAAACAAAAGCGAAGGTGTGAAAGAAATGTATTAATTATTGCAGTATAATAGTAGATAATTTTACAGCTCTCAATGGATTTTTATTTTTCACAGGTGCTCGTAAATAAAATGTTACTTGAAAAAGTGTAGTTAAAAAGAAAAGTTAGCTAGTTAAGGAAGAATCTGTTTTCGTTCTGAGTTAATATTTCCGGTAGCATGGAGTCAATATTAAGAGTTGAAGAAAAATTTACAGCCAAGTTGCATAAGTATTTATTTATTAATTACATTGATAGATTGATAGTATAAATGTCAATAAAATAATTAACCTGTTTGTAGATAACAAAGACATCATAGCAAAGAAGGCAAGGGTATGCTGTTAATAATCTTTTCGTACCATTAAATGTGATCAAAATATTATAATATGGACACATTGTTTTTCATTCTTTCTACAAATGGTTTTATAGGTGATACTGATGTCATTTATAACGATGACAATGAATGCCATCGTCAGTTTGTTTTTGGTTTGGGAATAATTTTGTTTTTATCCTGACAGAATTGTCTTCATAGCATAAATACAGATCGTCTTTGAATTCTGTAACATGTTTGCTATCAACCGCCTCATACATGAGCCGTGTGGTTTCCTCATACAGACCAACGACTTATATGTAGGACGGTAGTAGAGACATAGCCCCTTCATAATTTCTACATGAGGTCAATAGCAACGTGGTCTGCAAGAGGCTATAATTAATATTTGTAACACGCGGTCTCAGATTCTGACTTGTTTAAACGTGTAGAGACATTAGGTATTTTTTAATAACAGGAGAGATGAAAAATGAGCAACACTTTCTCTGGAAATCGAACCACGGACCTCTGGAATACGTGCCCAGCGTGCAGACAACTACACCCAGAAGGCACGCTAAGAAGGCGGAAGAAATACCTTATAAAGGTTATGTTAACGTTTACGAGTGCAATATGTATGTGATCACGACCAGAGACATGCTCCGCTGCATATAATAATATTACTCCACAAGTTTTCAATTTCAATTAATTTTAAGTGAATTATTCAACGTTCCTTTTTATTTATTTATTTATTTTGATTAATCTTCGTAAAAATAAAATAAAAATTTGTTTCACTTCAAATGTGCTTTTTACGGGACAGATTTAATTGAAAACTGAGACTCATAGATATGGTACATGATATATTAGGTAAAAAATGTCCAACATATGAGACAGTCGGTCCATTCAAGAACATGAACTAAGTCATAATCAAAAACAATACTAAAATTACATTTTTGATAAAAACAACCATGAATTCTCATTAGTTCTTGGTATTGCCATACAAAAATATATTATCTGTCTGGAACAGACCTTTTTTATACTTTGGCAGCGATCGTGCTCAAAAATTAAAGAGATAAAAATTTGTAAATATGGGCAAAATAAAATACACAACGAAGTATCGATAAAAGGAAATTTGAAAGAATTTCTGAATTAGTTTATAATTTATCAAAACTATGGAAAGGAAGGGAGAACTGCTTTTTAAAACTGGTAGGCGTATTCTTTTTCGAAACTAGTAGGCAACTTGAAATAAACTTGTAAGATCATTGTTGTAACTTGCTGTAAGATCATTGTTGTAAAGTGTTGCTTAATAATGGAATTTTTTTTCTTATTTTTTAAATATTCAAATATAATAAATAAAATATTATAAATAAATTAATTAATAAAATATCTCTTATTTTATTGTTTTGGTCACAAATTATATTATAGGTTTTATAGGTCTTTTACAAAATGTTTTTCAAGAAACAGTTTTTATCATCTAAATTTATGAAACCATTAGCTTTTGGGGATGCAATATAGAAGTATATATTGGCCAGCATAACTGGTAATTTTGTTTTTATTTATTGCATATATGGTTTTATTATTATAAAAACATGGATTTTTTTTTTAATTCTTAAAAACTAGTTTGCTTTTCCAGTAACTGACAAAGAACAGACCGAATACTATTCTGAAAATATCATTGGAAAATTACAAACGGTTAAGTTTAAGCTTAAATGAAGTATGTCGTGTCTTCAGAAGACAGCTGAAATTGCGTTACGGTTGACTGCACTCCAGGAAAGCGTAGAAGGCGCGTGGCGCATTTTGTACCCATAGTAACAAAAGCACCCTCCGGAGGTCCGAGGTTACTGTCGGGATCAAGTCATTTCGCGCCGCAGAGTAATCACGTGTCTTTTCCCTCTCGTGGCACGTGACCAATAAAACAGGGAATGTGTGGCAGGAGTGGGCGGACGTGACGTAATTCACATGGTGGAGTCCATCCAACCAGGCACAAACTGTCCAATCTCATTAGCGCCTGACGGGAAGAGACATACTGAGTCACCACATCTGAGGCAAAGATTTGACTTGAAAGTGAAAGGGAAGCAAGTCAAAATACCTTGAGGAAGCCAGACTTGTTTCGCTGGCCAATAGAATAATAGTGTGTTTTCAAACGGTTTATTTATTTATTCATTTATTTTATTTTATTTTTTTGCTTTTTTGTATCTACCACGGAGTATACCGGTTGTTCCCTTATGTTTCCAAATGTTTAACTAAATTTTTTACTGTTAGCTACAGTTTTTAAACCTCGAGCGCTTATTTCTGCTTTCTTTTCTAGCTGATAAAAACAGTGGAGAATCAGAAGACTAAAATGAATGCTAGTGTTTAAATAAAACAAATTTTTAAAAAATAAAGAAAAAATAGGAAGTTGGAAAACATATATAGACATATGCAAACTATATACTGCCAAAAAAATTTCATGATTGCATTTTTCTTTCTGACGCAGACGATAGAGTACACTAAAAATCAAAATATAACTACACATTTTGCATTCGATATCTCACATCGTTTTAAAAATGTATTTTACTTATTATACCATAAAAAATAACACTTGTTGCAAGTGTGTTTATTACTCAGTGTTCGTGTGCTACTGCTTAATGTTCATGTGCATGAAACCAATATTTTTAACGAAGAAAACAAATTCTTTAATTATCATGGAAAATAAGATCATCAGCATTTCTAAAATCTAAACTAATCATAGAAAGGTAATTTCAATTACATAAGCCTACATGTATTAAAAATGACAAATAAACAAACAAAAGAAGAAGAAAACTTCAAATTTTATTTAAGAAATAATGTGCGGCAGATATGCGTCAAAAACCCAACTAAACACTTGGTTAATTAAGATATAATAACACGCCAAACAACTATTAATTTAGAAATCAAATAACAAAAATCAGCGTTATATTTTCAAATTTTCACAGGACTAGTTTCGATGGTTTTACCGTACCATCATCCTCAGCTGCAAAAGCGCAAATATTGATTCATTTGCGCTTTTGCAGCTGAGGATGATGATTCGGTAAAACCATTGAAACTAGGCCTGTGAAAATATGAAAATATAACGCTGATATTTGTTGTTTGACTTCTAAATTAACACTTGGTTAATGTTAATTATATTGAGAAAACCAATTTGTTGTTATCATTAGTTTCATTTAATTAACTTTAGTCGGTGGCCAGTTATGCTAACTTAACACTAACAATATTGAGAATTATCTGATTGTTTTTCCAGTGGGTTTTTATTCAATTAATTTTGGCCAATCAGTAATATTTCTTGCAGAACAAGTAGCTCTGGAACATTCTCATAGCTGCTGGACAACAACTGCAACATTAAACCTACATTCTTATCTATAAATTTAAATTTGGCACAATAAATTATAGGAATTATTAAAATCCAGCGAAGTCATGATAAACAAAGTAAATTATTAGGAATCAATTGCTTTCTGTTTAAATTATATCTCTTATTCAGATGAGGGTAACTCAAATTAAGTGCTATCAACCACAGCGCTACATCCCTACAGGTATCAACTTAATTACTCTTCCAACACTTTTTTCAGGAGTTTTTCAAGCTGGTTTTATTCATGATTCGCCCTCTTGCACTTAGACCATTTTGCATATTCCCATAAAACTCACACTGTGGAGTGGTTGGCAAGCCTCTGGCAGAAAATTGGACTTTGGAGTGCCCGGTCAAGCGATGCACACCCCATCTTCTGATCTGCAGTTTTAAATGCGGGGGGACAGAGGCGTGTGCCGTTCCATTATCTCGACCGCTGTTCCTTCAGCTCCTTCCCCTACATTAGTAGGACTCTCTTTGAAATCAAGGCCGCTTCTGACAGGTGAATTATTGACTGCCCCTGAAAAGCTCACTTCGCCTCAAGTTCCGTGACCCAGATGACAGCATTAGTGACAGCAATTGCCATCCCCGCTTAAAATGAGCTGAATTTGTATAGCAGCAAGCCGCAATATTTCAAGCAAAAAATTTTTATTTCTCGAGCTTGTCAAGGCAAATAAAACGAGAATGAAACTCTTCAGGTTGTCGAATTTTATGCACCATTAAATGTGATTAATATTTTTTAGGCAAGCACTGTAACAAAAAGTATCGTTATAAAAACTGAGGGAGGAAAATAAGTAAAATGATTCCTAAAATGAGAGAGAATTCAATTACTTACAATAATCGGAATGTAAAATAATTGTTTTATTGGGAGCGCATTATAATGTTTTCAATAAAATAACATCCTGCAGACACAGTTCTAAATATAGAAATGACAAAAATTGGAACACTTGCGTAATAAATATGGAATGCACTTTAACACGAAATAATTATTCAAATTTTACAAATAAATATTGCTACAAATTTTCCATATATGTAAATAATTTTAATGAAATAACATGTGAAACTGTAGTCGTACCTTTGAAATAATGTCACTTGAAACGCTTGAAAAATGAAAGGAAAGGAAAGCTTTGCCGAAAAAATAAGGTTACAGGGCAAGTGTATTTAACATTGTTTGGTAAATGGCTACCTCACTAAACTGGCGAGATATCGCTAAGCCGGTGATGGTTTTGGTGACTAATTTTAGTCGCCAAACGTCACCACATTTGAAGACCATTTGATGACATTTTGGTCCAGTGGTTGGATAACTGTAATTTAGTAACAGTAATTGCTCCCTATATGTAACTGTAACCATAACGGGCTTTTATATGTAACTTTAATCGCATACGCCATTTAGAATTTCGAAAAATGGAAGATAGTGGAGATTTCTCGGCGATCGCATGAAAACTATATAAATTATATAGGCCCGCAGAGAGCATCAGTTTTCAGTTTTTCAGTTCAGAATTAGATCTCCGTGCGAGCTTCGCTCTTTACATGCGCTTTGCAAAGCGGTTTGTTTAACGTTCGTAGTAGTTTAAAGTGGAAACTTCTGATTTTGTTCTCTACTGAAACGAGCTGTACGAGTACTAAGTTCTAGAAGTGTAAAAGTATTTCTTTCGTGAAAATAAATGTTTTGTGCGCACCCAGTCCATTATAAGCCTGTACAAATGTAATAATAATAACAACATTACATTCTTCACATTCTTCAAATTTTACATCAATTTAGATACACTATACATGAAAAATGTCTCAGAAAGTCTCTGCGTTTATAAGTAAAGCAGTTGCGGTTGACTTACACCATTTATAAAATATAATTAACATTATATTTAAAACACTATAGAATAAATAACATTATATAATAAATAATAATTGTAGAATAAATAAAAACATTATAGAATAATTATAGAATAAATAATATTTATAAAAATATAACAAGATTTATATATTACGCACATACATATATAACTTCATTATGAATTGAAGAAAAGTCCACGAAAATCTATGTTTGTAAGTAAGGCAGTAACAACTGATTCATACCATTTATAACGTATAACAAGTTATATGTATATAATCGTCCATTTAAGTGAACTTGGCTCCTCAAAATACATGACACCGGTTCAGGTCTGTTTTTTTTTTTTTTTTTTAAATTTTTTCTTTCCCTTGTTTTAATATTTGGTCATAGCAAGACCCATATAATTCTTTTAATTTTGTTCTTCGCTTTTTATTTTAATTTTAATATTTAGTTTTTCCTTCGTTAACAAAGTTTAAACTCTATAAGCTAGTGGGTCCTCCCTAAAAATCTTGTATTTTTGACTAATAGCAATTCGCTATTTAATTTTATTTTGTACATTTGCCTAACCAGGTCAAATTGTATAGTTTTATCTTACACCATTGATGTATTCTTTCATTAACATTTTCAAGCGGACGCGTCGGGAAATGAAACAGAGAATTGAGACTAAAGTTTTTGTTTAAGTTATTTTTCCAGTTAATATTCAAAAAGTTCCGTGAACAGTTTCAATTGTCTGTTTTGACGAAACGCGATATGGAATTAGCTGAATTCGAAAATCATTGTGTATTGTCCCTGAAGAGTCAGTAATGAGATTCGAATGGGCTAATTTACCATTTACCGCTTTTTTGTTTTATTGTATTTTTTACTTAAGTCCTCTATCACAATTGTATTTTTATTCAAATGTTTAAAGCATGTCTTAACTTATTACTTCCAATTTGATTTGAATTTTAAATACGCTTTTTAGTTGTCAGTATTCTAGTGATTATTTCGTTTATTTTGTAATTACACTTTTCATAGCACTTTATTTTACTTCTGTTAAAAAATTTTTCTACCGGAACCACAGTATCACAACCACTTTTAAGCGGAAGCATTAAGAATATTCCTTTTACCTCGTTTTCTAATTTTTGCAGCTCAATGCGAAAAATTCTTGACCACGAAGGTCTTTTTTTAGTTTGTTCTTCTTTCTTTTTCTTTAATTAAACATATATATATATGTAAGATACAAAATATGAAAGCAAACTTCTAAATTTAATTCACTATAACCTCTTATTTTCTGTTTCATATGGGAACTTTATCTATCTGTCCTAAAAATAGCGGTTTAGTCTAAACTGCGTCATTCAAATTCATCATGCGATCTTACGTAACTCTTAATGCAGATGCCTCTTGACCAATCACCAATTTGCAAACCAAAACTTTTCTCTTCGCGTGCTTCCATCTTGCATAACTACGCACTTCAGCTTTGCTCTCTACTGTGCTAAGGTGTAATTTCGCTGGCTTGCTTTCTATCTCAACAATATCAAAAATGTAAATCTTGTGTGGAAAGGCACGATTAGAGTGCCAAGTGGTTGTGGCCACAAATATCAATTGAAAATAAAAATGGAATTAAAACTGCCTTGACTGCCAAGTTCTTTAGATATTACCAAGTTAACATTATTAGCATACTACGCAATCAAAATTCTTCTTCAATATGGATCTAAGCAAGCATCGACACTGCTCCGGCTTTTCCTTATGCTTTTATTATTGCATATACATATATACATAACGTATAACAAGTTATATATATATATATATATATTAAAAAAACTTTACTAGAAAACATCAAATGGGAATTATTATTATTAAAATCAAAACTTTATTTTTTCGCTCTTTTTAAAAGAGGTACGCATTCCTAAGTACTCGAACCATCGCAGTACTTAAGGGAAAGCTGAATGGGAGGCAGCCCCCGCCCCGAAACTTAAGTTTCAGTTTGTAAATAGAATACCGTTACAAAAAAATTAGTTTTAGATAAAAGTCACAGTGCCCCCCCCTTCATTAAATTCTAGCTGCAATTATGACTGGACTGGCATGAAAGCACACTTTCTAATCCTGATTAATATTATCGTCTACTGATGCATGATTTCTTTAGAATGCGCAATAGTAAATTCTGCTTTAAAATAAATAATTTTTTTATACCGATAAACAGCTTTGAATAATTAACAGTATAAGCAGTTCACTACCAAGATGCTGCAAGCAATAGCGGTATTCAATTTTCAAGGCACCTCTGGATGATTTACCACAAATATAACATAGGGAAGGGTTTCTTAAACTTTTCTAAGTCGAGACCCCTTGTTATCACTGAGATTCTTTCGCGAAATATCAAAACTGCTAAATTTTTTGGCAACCGCCTGCTGCAGGTCTCGCGACCCACAGTTTAAGAAACACTGATATAGGGCAATACGTGGAACACAGAGTCAAATAATTGCCTTTCATAAAATTTGTCACCAAGTGAATATGTATTTTCGCATTTAGCAGATTTATTGTGAATTAAAAAATCTTTTCTTCTCTACAGTACAAATTGCAGCAACGGTTTCTGTCACTTACATGTTGTAGAGTTCCACATCTAACGACGCGAGAGGCTAGAAGAAAGTTTTCTGAGAAACAATTTTCTTCCTTTTCCTACCATTAGAGGGTTCCTCGCCAAAATATGTTTCGTTGGAACCTGTGTCCTGATTAGCTACTCGGGATCTTTTGAAACTGAGCTGAAAATACCTCGCTTGAAGCTTTGTCTCTCCTACGATTTCTACAAAGGTGGCTTTCGCTTACCAACCAATCAGATATCCCGAAAACAAAAATTCTGGGAAATGCTTCTGTAAATGCGTTGTTGAGGGCAGCTTGTAGATGTGATATGGATTTTACAATCGAGATGAAAATTTTTCGTTTAAAGCTGTAGCCCTCGTAGCTTTTTCCCAAAGAACTGGTTTTGGAGTAAATCAACCAGTCAGATGTCCCAAAAACGAAAATCAGCGGACAGTGTTTCTTTCGACGCTCTGTTGAGGGTAGATAGTAGATGTGATACCGGTTTAACTTACACAAAATACTGCTTATTACGGAATACAGAAGTCAAAGTTATCTTTGTAATCGTTCTATCCTTGTAACATTATATACGTCAAAAATTATACACGAAACAAAAGTTGCTGCAGCAGGCTTAAGTGAAGAAATACTAATAGAACTTCGACAAATTGTTATTACTATATGAAAGGAAAAAGTCTTTTTAATACAGTCTTCTCTTCTCCGATGCTGTGTTTTTAACAGCCAGGAATGTAAGTGTTTCTTTTCATGAAAGACGCGCTCATTCCGTTTTTTTCCCTAAAATTAAATATAGCTAACGATATACTTAGAAACATTATAAAAGGATAATAAGTTTTAAATGAAAATAACATTAATAAGTAAATACAAATTGAATATGCTAAAAATAGCAGCACAACCACTGTAACAAATTGAAATGAAAAGAAACACTCGCTCGATTAATTGTCAGCACTTAATTAAAAATTTAAAATAAATGGCAGGAGTCTTAATTCGAATAGATTTCATTTCTATTACATTTCAGGTAGAGAGCCGAGTTCCAGTTCATTTACTCATCACGAGAAAAGAGCGCAAAACTCGCCACATTTGCTTCCACCATTTCCGCCTAAATTGAAAGATCTTCCTCAATTAAATATGATCCTTTCGCTGCCAATTTAGTCGGGCCGCATCACACTCTTAAATGACTTAAAACTCCACGCAAAATAGTTGCACGGCGCGAGGAGCAGGATATTACGGATCTCGGCTCCATTAATCAATTTGATCGGGAAATGCAATTAGGGCGCAATTAGACAGATTGTTGGCGCGCTGCAATAAACAGGCCGATTAAATTCTCAGTTAACGCGGTCATTACTTTTGCTGTCTCTTCGAGTTCTCCTCGCGAAACTTTCAATTAAGCATACGAGGGATTTTAAAAGGCGGGATGTTATTTACGGCCCGAATATAGAGGCGGAAGGTAAATGTTATTTCCTCTGTTTCTTGTTACGCAGCAATGTAACAAGCAGTGCGAGGTAGCAATTTGTCTTTTCCGGAGCTGTTTAAGAAAATGGGATATGTACATTACGGATCGTTTACTTCTAAAGCAAGTATGTAGCAAAAACGCAAACCTCGCCGAATCTTCTTAAGCATGCCAAAATAAATAAATAAATAATAATTTAAATAAATAAATAAAAACTTGCTAAATAGCATTTCGAGTTCGCAAGGAAAACATAAACATGTGAATTTTACATTCGTTTTCCTAAAGCAAAGTTTCTAAATGCTTAGCATGCAAAAGGTAGCTATAACGTCTTGGAATAATTAAGCCACGTGACTTGAAAATGCAGTCAAATAAAACAAAAGTTATATGAAAATACTGCTTACAATTAGCACAATAACAAATATATAGGGATTTGTATCTGATGAATGAAGCTATAATACGTCATATACAGAACACAGAGTGTTCACGAATGGTCAGTCAGCTAATAGCATATTTATAGAACAACGTGAGATAAACAGTAGGTAGGGGAAGATGGTAGTGGACGAAACGGCACTGTTTCGAGCAGAGGGTGAAACGGGAAAGATTGAAATGGCACTAAGCCTTAGAACGCTGGTAGATCAACGTAGGTCTAGAGGCTATGATATTGATTAGTCGTTGTATTTAAGAGAGGAGTAACACTGGAAATCCAAAGAATATTTGGAAATAATTGTAAACCATTAATCAAATAATGTCGCAAATATACGTAAAAGAAATAATTTCTTATTCCTCGGCATGTTTTTGAAAAACCATTAATCAAATAATGTGGCACGTATATCTAAAAGAAAGAACTTCTTATTTTTCGACAATGTTCCTTAAGCATAGCTTCTCGTTGTGTTGGACAGGGTCGCAACTATCAAACCATAATAAAATTCAAGCAAATGTTCATCGTTATTCCATGTGCGACGCTTACACGCTGAATTCTTTCACCATATAAGGCAAACTTTAGTGAGACATAATTTCCACTCTTTCTGTTGCATCCATTTAATCAATGCAGGCCCACAGTTATCTAGGCAAGAGCCACATAAGCCATCCAAACTACCAATAACATAACTTGCCACCACGCTTGAAAAGCCTCACTTTTAATGCCCGGTGCTGAAGCATCCTGTAGCGCAAGATTTTCGAGTCAGGGCGTCTGTAGCCATAAACAATAACTCAGGGCCTATAAAACGTAGTCGGGCACTTATGGGCCTCGTCAAAATCTTATCGCTAAGCCACATCGGAATTAGGCGGAATAAACAGCGCACGAAATTGGTCATTCAATAAGTTTTATTGAGCTCCCTCGAAGACGCTAAAAGCGAATATTTCCTGTAAAAGCGAAGCTTAACGACCGGTGCTTTTCGATTTGGCGATTAATCGCAACTGCGGCGATTATTGACGCCTGAATTATAAATCTGTATGGCATATCTTGGCGAATATTGTTGATATAACATGATAACTAGTATTTGTTCGTCTTAATTAAGAGTCAAGATTTACGCAGCTTGCAAAAGAACGTATTTCTTGCAGTTTTTAAACTCTTCTTTTGTATGCAGTAAAAAAGAATAGGAGTCTGAATAAAATCTACGGGTATTTCGGTTAAAGGCGTTAAGAGTCCAAGATGTATTTTTCTTTAGGTAAGACAAACATCGATAGCGAAAAATCATGAAGTGTGATAGGTCTCGAATCAATGTTAATTTTATTTGAAATTTAACCTTCTTTTTTTTTTTTGACAAACAACTTCAAAAAACAGCATTCTGCTAGTTCCAGATTATTCTCTTTCAGATGACTGTATCTTTAATGGAACATCTGAGAGACTTAGTGGCACAATGGTTTGGATTCTGAATAATTATCATACGAGCTAACTTATAGATACGAAGTGTGTATTTAACATGCATCCTAATGTTTGTGAACAGTACATGATTTTATATGGTAGGAAAACTAACGTCGCCATTTATCTTCAAGATGACTTTTTTTTTTTTTTTTTTTTTTTTGTTACAAGTGCTAATTTGCCAAGCAATGTGTTGAAAATGGAAGCACAAATTTTCATTGTAATATCTTAGAACGTGGGATACCGAAATAAATCCAATTGGGTGATAATGAAGAATTTCGAAAATTTGCTTTCATGCATGAAGTGTAACAGATTTATAAGCAATGACAGCTATCCAATGCAAGCAGGCGATTTCTACTGATTCTGAAACCAAGTGAAAAGAGTTGACTTAACTATTTTTGTAAGTGCTGATAATTTGTAGCAGCCTGTCTCAAAATAAAAAAAAAATCGTTGCAATATGCTACAAAATTTAGTTGTAAATATGCTACAATATGCTAAAAAATATGCTACAAAATTGTGTTCTAGAAATTAGATTTTGTCTAATCATTCCAAACTTCTGCAATTTATTTAACCTCACCTTAGAATTCTTTAATTTGATTGTGAAAAATATAGGACAGAAAGTCCTGATTTAAAATCGTTTGATTAATGCTTAAGCTAAACCGATGGCTATGTTTCAGATTTCGGATAAAACGTTGTAACATTGGATGCAGCAATAGCTTAAGTATGAGTATAAAATTTAGTAAAACGCATTTTCTACAGTTTTAAAAAATCCAGTTGCGGTAATTGCAGAGGTGAGAGCTTACGTTACTTATCAAAATCAGTTTTAATTTAAGATTAATTTAAGATTTAAAATTCAGATTATGTGTCTCCTGACAAGCACCTATGGAGAAATATTAGAAAACAACTTTTAGACTAGTGATTTGGAGTAGCTATCTGAAGATTCAGCTGTTTTTTCAATTTAGAAAAAAGAATTCAGCTGTTTTTTAATTTTTTTTAATTTAGTTTATTTTTAGTCCAATGGCCAATTTGCCCAGAAGGACTATTTATTTCGTTTTGGCATTTTGCGTCGATACGCTACAAGCATTGTTTCACTTTTCAAATTGTTGCCACCAAATATTATCGCCCTGCATTATATTTAAAGAAATTAAATAATGAAGAATCTGCATAAAAAAAGTACGTATGTTTCTCGCACTGTGATAAAACAACGGTACCTAGAGCATTCAAATTTTGAATAATATAATGTGAATATGGGCATATGGAAGGCCAAATTTGAAATTTTGGATTTGTTTTATTATAGATTTCGTATTTTGTAAAAATTTAACGAATTTTGATTAACAAATTCAGGGATTTCAAAGCGAGCAATGGGAACACTGTACAGAAAAAAAAAATATCTCCAGCGCGCGAGACTCTGTATCGGAAATTCTAATTCTATTCATGAAGAATTGCATATTAAAAAACTAGTTTGCCATTGGGTTTCCCTATAATTTAACTCAGCACCAAAAAAGAGAAGCGCGTCAGAATCAGTAAAGAGATCCTTAAACTACTTAAAGATGGTGGCCACCGCATTATTTCTAAAATCGTAATTGGTGATGAAACATACATACTATTTTTGACGTTCCAACACGTCAAGAAAGTAAAGCACAGGTATGTGAATATAATCCCAAGTCCACAATGGTGAAAAGACAACGTGCCATGAAAAACGTAACCTATGCTATTTTCTTCAGGAGTAGAGGACTCATCAAAACCATCATGCTGGAAGGACAAAAGAGAGCTACAGCTAACTGCTACAAAGTGATTTCCAGAAATTATTCAAGAAGTGAATATTACAGGATACACGCTCCACCATAACAATGCATCTTTAAATTCAGCAAGAGTGACAGTTGAGTTTCTTGAATAAAAACACATCAAAGTGACAGAGCATCCACCCTATTCACTCGATCAAGCTATGTGTGACTTTTGGCTATTTTTTAATCTAAACAAGAACTTTCGTGGACGTCGTTTCTATTCCGAAGATGAGACAGATGACGCTACAGATGCATTTTTTCATCAATTCTAAGAAATGAATAGCTTGAGACATACAGTCTTTGGGAAATTCGCCTACAGAAATTTATTGATGCTGAAGGAGACTACTTTGAACACTCCTAAAATTTTGTAAATATAACTTTATACCTATATATATAATAAAAACCTATGTGTATTTCAAAAACTTCGAAGGTGACCCTTAAAACTTCTCGTTTCTTAATGGCATTCCGATCTCTTAATTTGTTTTAATTCATTTTTACGAACATATTTTTCTCTTGCTTTTTCTACACTGCATTCACTCAGCTATGTATATATGCATATGAAAAAAGACTATAAAATTTCAAAACTCGAAAAAGCTAAAATTTTCAACAGAAAGTGATACGATGCGTTGAAAAACGCAACTGATAACCGGCTGCAAAAGAAGAAACTGACCTAAGGGCATTGCAGATTTTTCACGTCTTCAGCATCAAAACTCCTAACGAAACTACAAAGTAAAGACATACGTTAATAATCAAAAGACAAAAAAGAGTTTTACAAAGCCATCTTAGTAAGAAAAACTAAACATTGGTATGACGAAATGAGAAAAGACTGGGGAAAAAAAGAAAAGGAAAGAAAAAAAGAAAAATGTATGGCAACACAAAAGACCAAAATTTAGACGTCAGCAACATTTGGCACACTTAGCATTATACAAATTTGCGATTAGTAAAAAATTTGGACGATAAAAACTTATCAGCTACAATAAAAATTGGCAATCGCCCAAATAATAGTTAACAATGGCATTAATTATTAAAGAAATGATGGTCTTATAAGAAATATGAGTCTCCAACTATTTTTTTTTTTAGTATTTATTTTTTATATATCACAGAAAGCGAAGAATTCTTTATCTAAACTCTCTCTAAGGAGGCCAAAAAAGAGCAACTAGATTATGCAATAAATTTTTCCTTCAACAAGATCTTCATTATGCAAATATATATATATATATAACGTCTGTTAAATATACACTCCCAATGTTTCATACACTGAATATAAATGAGACAATCGGAACTTTTCATCCACATCACGTGATCCAGAACGCCATGGAAGTGGGACACTTTGGACAACTTGAAGATTTAAATTCTCAGGTATTTTTATGCAAACGATATTGAGGAAAAGAATAAATGAACGTCGAAGACAAGCAGAATTTAAAGTGAACGAACGATATGAGAGAACTTGAATTTGAAAAAGACATTCTCATAACCCAAGGCAAAGCAGATACGTGTTGTTTATTTTAAACTGAGTGTTTTCCACGTTTAAATAACCTTTCCTTTTATCTTGGATATAAAAGTCATAAATCTTTTAGGAAGCAATATCAGCTTTGAAAATAAACATAGCTGCACAGTTATCAGCCAACTAAGAAATCAGAGCTATGATCCTATCCAGCAGCATTAATTTATAGTTCAGGAAAGAAAGCAGGCGAACAAGTATTTTTTTTTATGGGTTTTTTTCCTTGTGAGTTTAAAATAGTCTCAAATATGGCTCGGATATCCGAAAGCCACACAGGTAAAATTGTAATCGTAAATAATACAAAATTATGAAATAGTTCTGTGTCACCGGTATTAAATACCAATTAAAAACACACAGACCGTAAGAAAGTAACAAAAATGTAACAACCAGATTGCAGATATAACAATAATAAAGCAAATCTTTAAACGATAAGCATTTAGGGATTGTGCCCATAAGTGAGTGTAACTTATGGCAAATCCTTGAACAGACTGTAAGCGACTTATCGTTAAGATGAAACAGAACTTAAGGCTGTAAAACACCCTTTCATTCAGAGTTCAGAATAACTTACGGAAGGCATTCCTTGTGCATACAAAACAGAAGTGGCGTAAAAATTTCTGGCGTAGCTCAAAATGATAGAAATTCAAATTAAACTAAGTCGCAAGTTACTATAAAGCTACACAGTGCAAGTTGGCTCAAGCCTATACCGGCGTGACAAGAATTGGCAAAAAAACGCTACGCCAAAGCCATGTTACTATAGTAGAACTGAAACTAGTAACGCAGCCTTCAGCAGGCGAAACACGTATGATTAAACAAAAACCTTCCCATTTAAATACTCTCTAAGTACTCAGTATGTCTTAATTTCCATCTTTTTTCACATTTCACTTATTTGAATCCTAATATTATTCTTAAACAGTAAAAACCTGTAAACGTTTTAACGTTGATAATACTTTATAGAGATTATTAAGAATTTTCTGGAATAATAATGGATTAACGATTGTAACGCAACACAATTTTACTTTCTTGCACGAAGTAAAGGAACTATAGTAATTGTGAAACACTTCGGGTATTATATTTCAACGAAAATATCCATTTTGACAGCTCTCGAGTCCATCTGAACGATGCTTTTACGTGGCATCTGTATGTACGAACAGAATAAAAGATACTGTTTTCCCCCAAACGAGATTAAATGGATTTAAAATGGATTCACAAGAGTTTTTTCGTGACGTTTGTACGTACATTTGTATGTATGTATGTATCTTGCAGGACTTAAAAACGAGTAGCCTCAAAAAGTTGAAATTCTGTATATAGAACTGGCATAACATGGAGTTGTGCGCCTCCCTGTTTGGTTGCAATCGACTGCACCAATATACGCACTCTGTTGCTCGGCTCGGCAAGCTCTGTTTTTATTTACCTCTAAGCGCATCGAAGTAGCCATTTGTTTATATTTTAAACTTAGCAGAATAACGAATTAGTTTCTACACCTTCAGAGTCTTTTTGCCGAGTGGGACCAAAAGTAAACTTTCGGTATTGTGCACGGCAAAATCTGCCTTTTTGCCCGCTGGCCAAATTGCTTGTTTTTGAGTAGAAACTTTAATTGTAAAAATTGTCTTTTTTTAAAAACTACTTTAACTATATTTGGTGTTTTAGGTTTTTCTACATTTTTCAATTTTTAATGAAGATGTTTTGAGTTTTTATGTATTTTTGCCTCGCCGCGAAATGAGAACTGAATTAATTGAATGAGAAATATATCTCTAATGAACTTCAAGGAAATAAGTTCAAATGAAATGTAGCAAAAATGCGCATAATTTAATAGGCCGTACAAGGAGGTCATGGGATGTCCACATCAGATTTTTAAATCCTTACACAAATGGATCTTTCAGATTCGTAAAATAATATTATAGACCTCGCATTAAATTTGATAGAGAATAGACTTACAATAGATGCATTAAAAGAAGAACAGATGCACTTAAAGCATTCCAAAAACTTCAAATTACAATACAAACTTCGACAAATTTACCACTGCGATCAAAACATGAAAAAATATTTTTAAAAACTAAAAAATACAAAAAGTATATGACTAAACGGAAACTGCAATCTGATATCGGCATTTAGATTTTAATTTTACACCTGAGATAGTTTTAAGTTAAATACGTACTAGTCTAAGAATTAGTTCCTCAGAAATTAAACATACAGATCATAAAATCTTATAAAACAAACTATTCAAAATAGCAAAACTAATGGCAGAAAAATAGCTTATGATAGTATTTCATCATTAATTAACGCCATATGGAGACTTATTCAATTTTTATTTAATTGGTTAAGACTTTTTTTTAAGAGTCTTAACCATTTAAGACGTAGTTGAACATTTGCTGTATTACTTCATTGGATCGCTTGCGTACGAAGCTTCCAACATATATTTTCTTAGAGTGGCAATATTTTCTATTTTGCCTGAACACGAAATATATGAACTGAAAATAACAAACAATTCAAAGAGCGTTCTTCTAAGTGCATAACAATATATTTGTATTTTTTTAAAAGAATTCGATAATCAATATCAAATTACGGATTTATATAAAAATATACACATATGCATATTTCCAAAATACTTCAGAATATAAGGAAACAGATCTCAGGCTCCTTTAAAGTTTAATAAATTAACTCTAACAACAAATTAATATTCTGCATCAACACAAACAAAAAATACTGCAACAAGCATACAGCTAAATAACTTGAAAAAAAAATAATTCAGGAAATACTGCATCAATGAACGTAATAAACGAATCACATAATTATGCTGAAATGGTTTATATATATTCCACGCTAAGAATATAATTTACGCGTAAGTTTGCATTCATGAACTAAATTAAAAAAAAAATTTAAAAGCGCAATATAAAGTAACTTCTCAGGTTGCAGAACAAAAGCCCTCCTCTAGTACGATGATTGGGCGTTGCTCCAGTGATTGTTTCAGCTAATGGGCTATTTTGTTGTCCGTATAAATCGCTGCAAAAAGAACAACACTTAGAGCCCTTTGTGGATTGAGAGAAAAATGGACAGAGCGTAAAGTTTATTGCTCATAATCTTGGTCGGAAAGGTAAATTAAAAGCCCGAGAAGAGAAAACTTTCCCGGCCAATTTTATGGCTGAAATCTGGCGATAGAGTGTTTAAAGAGTATAATGGGCCCATGTGACTGCAGTTTTACGACTGACACGTCGGTAATTTTTTCCCCTTTTTAAAGGAATCTTTTAAACTCGTATTGGAACAACACAATGAACAAAAAAAGCAAAATTTCAATTTCAGAGTGCAGGCAAACATTATTAATATTTATGTCAATGTAAGCACCGAATAAAGTAAAATATTTTACATGAGATACATACGCTATATGAAATGAAAGAATAGATTCTTACGTCAATATTTGAAATAGCATTTTCATTCGCAGTTGTTGAAAAGTTATTACCATACATACTCTTTAACACAATCGAGTAAAAATACCCAGAAGAAATTATTATGATAAAATAAAAATGGGACAAGAACAATGTTACTCAGATAAAACAGAAACAGTATTAGAAAGGAGAATGCTGCATTGCCTTCTCTGAAGTAGATATCAGCTATAGTGGATGTGAAATACCTCCAAAATACAGTTCATAGTACTGTCATTGAGATATATTGTTACAGATACGTATTAGTTGGCTGAATGATACAAAGACAATTCGAAATGGGCATCGACTCTTTCTTCTAAAAGCTAAAGATAAAAAGCTAAAGTGAGAAAAGAAGATAAAAGCTAACTTTCAGATAAAAGATAAAAGATAAACTTTCTTCTAAAAGCTAAAGATCTAACTAAAGATAAAAGCTAAACTTTCTTCTAAAAGCTAAAGATAAAAAGCTAAAGTGAGAAAAGAAGATAAAAGCTAACTTTCAGATAAACGATAAAAGCTAAACTTTCTTCTAAAAGCTAAAGATCTAACTAAAGATAAAAGCTAAACTTTCTTCTAAAAGCTAAAGTGAGAGGTCGGGCTGGTAATGAAAAGTTGTTAACTTTATTTATGGTCAGGCTAGTTTGTTTTTAGAAGGCAGCAGTGGGAAAGAGCTCTTTCATGCATGTAAAATAGGACACTGGCTTGCTGAAAAATGCCCAGGATTACTGTACAAAAAAATGTTTTCGGAATATTCTCAATAAAATATATTTCCATGAGTATCATAAGGAGGAAAAAAGTTTGGGTATCGTAGGACATGGCGCTTTAGACGTTAGCACAGGTAAAAAGTATGGGGGACACCAGCGATGTACCATGGGACAACTGGTAGAGCTTTCCCAAAATAACTAATTCTTAAAAAAAAAGAGGGAAAAAGAAAAAAAAAAAAAAAAAAGAGAGAGAGAGAGAGAGAGAGAAAGGGAAAAAAGGAGGAAAAAATTGCTAGTTTTATAAGAATTTACAAAGAAGCGTTGAGGAATTGGGCAACTGAAGTTTTCCAAATGATATAGAGTTTGCCTATTATAACAAAACGTGCAATCCCACCGTACGCCTTGCATCCAGTATTCATTAAAATAATCATTTAGGACATAAGGGGATTACAATATAGTCTCAATATAGTTTGAAATTCACAAATTAAATTAAACATTTGCTTTGGTGAAACAAAAATAAGAGATAAACATAATTCGTATACAGATAAACGCAGCGAGATAACTATAATAAGTACTGGGAACACAATGTTATAATGAACTGTAATAATATTACTGAAGAGGTAGGTGACCATGGGTTTATTTCAGATATAAAAGTTTATTGCAATTTATAAAATTCACGAGTGGAGTCATTTTGTCCATATTCACAGAATATAACAGTTCACTAAATTTATACAATATGTGGACTTACACTTGACAGAGATCTACGCCGTAGGATGAGAGTCGTTGCATAATTTTTTGAAACTTTGGATACTGATTTTTATCTTTAATTAGAAACCTTTGGCATGCCAGGAGATCATTTTGTGGGGATTTTATGTGAATATCCTCAGTTAAGGGGCATGAGAAAGTGTAATCATCAGGAGTTCCCTGTTCCCCACATATGCAGATATCAGAATTCGTCATATTTCTTGCGTAGAAATATTCGAGTACAGAGATGCGAAGCTTACATTGCGGATTATATGTGCGACTTCCCTGTGAAGTATTGTTCCATAAATCTTGCCAAGACTTTGAAGCAAGTTGTTTTAGTTAGTACATGGTAAGAGATGCATGGCATTTGACAATAAATGCAAATTCCAAGCATGAACTACAAATACATATTTGTCCGTCGTCGCGAATTCTATATAACCGCTGAAAACCACAGGACTAACTGAACACCTACCTCTTCACATTAACCGAGGTAAAGCTTCTAGAAAAACATGGCGGAACTGTTCACTGGTGAGAAATGATATCATGAAATGCAATTCTTGTTCGAAGTCAAAGCTTTACCGATTAGGATAAATACATTCTTATCTGCAGACAGAAACGTATAGCTACGAATAGCCGAAAGCAATGTAACATGCCATTCGCAAGATTTTTCACCATACAATCTGCCATCCCAATCTAAAAGCATGTGTCTGGCTATGACCAACTACTGGGAGAAATGTTACTTTATTGACACGTAGTTCAAATCTATGTGCTATGCAACAGATTGACTCGATCAATCGATCCCTTTCAGTCACATTACTCTAATCATGCAAAATCAAATCCAATGTCAAGATATCTTAACAGCCCTAAATACTGGTAATATACGAGGGCTATCCAGAAAGTAGATTACGTTTTGGAATAAAAAAATAAACAATGTATAGGAAACAAATTTTATTATATACAGATGAAAGCCACACTCAAATACTACTTTTCTACATAGTCACCATACAAATTAAGGCATTTATCGTAGCGATGTACGAGCTTGGAAATTCCTTCGTCGAAAAATTCGGCTGCCTGCGCCTTCAACCACTTCGTTACCTCTTCTTGCAGCTGTGCGTCGTCATCAAAACGCTGCATAGCCAGCCACTTCTTCATTGCTGGGAATAGGTGGAAGTCGCTCGGTGCCAGGTCGGGACTGTACGGCGGATGAGGAAACAACTCCCACTTAAAAGATTCAAGAACTTTACGAGTGACATTTGCCGTGTGGGGCCGGGCGTTGTCGTGAATCAACAAGATCTTAGAGCTCAACATTCCTCTGCGCTTGTTTTGAATTGCTCTTCTGAGTTTTTGGAGAGTTTGGCAATACCTTTGAGAGTTTATTGTAGTGCCTCTTTCCAGGAAGTCCACTAAAACTACACCTTTTCTGTCCCAAAAAACAGTCGCCATCATCTTCCTTGCCGACATTGTTTGCATGCATTTCTTGGGTTTTTGGGGAGAACTTGTGTGCCCCCACTGCATTGATTGCAATTTCGTTTCACAGTTCACATGTTTCACCCATGTTTCGTCACCAGTAACGATGCGATCGAGTAAAGAGTCACCATCCTTATGGTAAGCGTCCAAAAAGTTCAACACTGCAGCCATTCGCTGATTTTTGTGGTCCTCTGTCAAGATTTTTGGAATCCATCTTGCACAAAACTTGTGGTAACCAAGCTTTTCGCTGATGATTTCGTGCAACAAACTTCGCGAAATTTGTGGAAAACTCAAAGAAAGTTCCGTTATTGTGAAATTTCGATTTTCACGGACTTTAGCATCGACTTTTTCGAGAAGTTCGGCGGTCACTATGCTGGGTCTCCCACTTCGATCTTCGTCGTGAACATTGGTTCGGCCATTTTGAAATCTTATGACCCACTGACGCACTCCACCTTCAGTGATAATGTTGTCCCCATACACTTCACGAAGCTGCCGATAGATTTCTATCGGTTTACAGTTTTTTGCAGTCAGAAACCTTATTACTGAGCGCACCTCGCAGCTCGCGGGATTTTCAATTAACGCAGACATTTCAAACCGTCACAGTATCTGAACGGAGCACAGCACGAACCTCTCACTAGCACGGCTAGATGCAGACTGAGCTGCGCAACGCTCTGACCCCAAGATGGCCGCGCTAGCCCCGCCCCTAGCGGACACAGACGGAAACGTAATCTACTTCCTGGATGGCCCTCGTATGTAAATGTGTTTGACATAAAAAATTACAGAACAAATGTCTAATACACCTGTTTCACATACATTAACGAAAAGGGAGGAAATCATGGTGATTCTATTTGAAAACAGAAGAAGTGCTCTTCAATTAACTTGCATAAAATAAGAAAAATAATTCCGATTCAGCATATCATTTGGAAAATTATTCTGGAATGCACCAATTTACACAATCGGACAGCAATATTAAAATAAACACGTTGTAGGAATAAAGATGGAAAGATTCAAAATATATGCTTTGTTAGAACTTTTCAAAGCCACTACCTTCCAAAGAAAATTCAGTGGAAGCCAACAGGCGACTTAACATACGCCAAAGGTTTTCCAGCATAGCACGATCTGCAGTTTAAACTTCATGAAATAAATTTCTAACCACGAACTTCATGTGCCAGAAGTTCAAACAGAGTTGCACGATCGATGCAGAAAGTTAAAACTGTCTTGAAATAGCACAGCATTATTCTGACTCTGCTAGGTGTCTCTATAGCCGTAGCTAATGAAAGAATTGTATCAACTTTTACACTGCTTAAAAACATCCAGAAGAAGTCTTTGAGTTAAATCGCATTCACCACACATCATTATGCAGAAGAAAGCAGTTGAGAATTGTAGAGCATGCAAATACGTTAAACGAACTGACGACCAATGGATTTTCGTACCCTTCATATATGAATCAAAATATTACTTGTCAAGCGATTCTTATATGATACGAGAATAACTACCAGTTATCATCCTAGTAAGACGGCTATGATAGAAGTTCAGTACGTGTTTCATGCAGAATTTCTTCTGGACGAATAAGCATTCAGCAAATGCAAATTTCAGTGCCTAGAAGTAATATAAAGAAGACAATAGCACTTTTATGCAACACCAAAATGTTCATGCAAGGTAATGATAACTCTCATTTTATAAGTAACCAATCTGCAGTGTTTGCGAATGAAAGTAGCTCACAACGTATCAAAGAGCATAGGCAAACTCAGTTCAGTATCAGATTAGAAACGTTAGACTTACTTCCACCACAGAACATATTCTTTTTTAATAAATCACAAAGTTTCCGCAAAGGTAAATAAGGAATTTTTGAAATATATTTGTACTTGTAGCATTTCGCCAACAGAATCTACCCTAAATATATACCTAAGTTGAAAAATACTTACAGCCATTTTTTTCCAAATAGCAATGGAAAAAATACTTACTATGGGAGGGAAAAAAATCTTCGATCACTTTTTCCCCCATTTCAGATGAAAAGAAAATACCGCCAAAGAAATTCTACTATATATATATATATATATTCTCTTTCTTTTCTTCATCTTCTTTCAGATATAAAAAAAAGACAGGGAAAAAAACCGAATCAAAGAGAAGATGTGGGAGCGAAGGACGAAGGAACTTGCACTCAAGAGTTTAAAATATGTAAGAAATAAGAGAAGAAAGTCAAAGGGAAGCTTTTTTTTTACTTTTTCGTTTTTTAACTTAAGCAGAAATATTGATCATGAAATACGTTTTGCAAAACCCAAACGGTAGAAATGCAATTATGGAATGTGAAATAGCGTACATCAAAATGTTTTCATTCAGAAATATATCAAGTATTGACTAAAGAGTAAATAAATGTTCTTTTTTGGCGAATAAATATTTAATTTCGATCACGATGGAAACGAAAAATAGATACACATTTAAAGGTTTAAAGCCTTTTATTGGATAAAAATGTATTGATAGATGTAAGAGCTTTTGAGAAACTATTCCTTCAATACAGGAAAAATCCATTATTTTGCCTTATTTTTTTACTTTATTTTTTATGAAAAGAAGAATGCGGAATCAAAAAAGAATCAAATAAATATATAAAAAGAACGAAGTAAGCCTTTTAGTAATTTTATTACCATTAGAAAACCGGTTCCCAGATTTAAAATCCTTAGATCATATTTTACGAAATGAAATGTTTTAAATCGTTCTTAAGTAATTCTCTACCGTTCATAGTTATTTTCAGCACGGAAACATCATAAAAAGTTCAGGTCATGGCTTTAGAAAGGAAATACTGAAAGCTCATGTTCTCTCAAGTATTAAATCTTTCTTTTTCATCGGAAACCTATACAATTTTTATAAAGTAAATAAGAGTTAATTTGATTCATTTAAATCCAAGCGCAATGCAAATAAATATGGCTGTTATATTTTAGTTACAATAGTAAATACAACTTACTTTCCTACAATTATTCCTATAATTACTAGTCCAGATGGCGTTAGCCAAGAAGGGCAATTAGTCTCAAAACGAGATTTTGCGTCGAATAGTCTGAATCACTTTTTAAATTGTTGCCACCAAATATTATCGCCCTGTATTATATTTAAAGAAATTAAACAATAAAGAATCTGCATGAACGTATGTCTATTTCTCGCACTGTAAAAAAACAGTGCAAAACAAATTCTTTATCAAATTTTGATAAAAGTAGCCCTCCACCCAAATATGAGTACCTGGAAGCCTGAACTTGGAATCTGTTTTATTGGTCTATTTCATATTTTGTAATTTTTGAGTAAAAAACTCAACAATTTCAAGGAGAGCAGTGGTAACACTGTACGAAGCAAAACATTTTTATCTCCAGCGGGCGAGACTGTCTACTAGAAATTCTAAGGATATGCTGTTTTTAAATATTTTCAGCCCAAAGCGGCGTTAACCCAATGCTCTCGAAACGTGTATGTGTCTTTAAGTGTCGAGCGTAATATAAAATCTGAAAATGTTCAGATTTTTGTTAAATTAAATTTTTTTCCTTTCTTTGTAAGATTCTCACTAGTGTAAATCTCTGTTACTGTAGAAAGTGACGAATCTTAAGAACTAGTTAGCGAATAATCGTTTAAGTTCGTGTGACAAGAAACAACAAGATGGAAGGGTAACTAACTGTTTATTATTCCAATAAGATTTAACAAAACTCCATCTTGGAGTGTACAATAAAAGCCGATACTTAGGCTTGAACTTAAGGGAATAAGAATTAACCTAAAACTAAGATTAACTAAAGAAATATAGCCGAAGCTATCAAGTTCAAATCGAGTTGGCCCCTTAACTTTATTTGATTACGAAGCTATCAAGGGCCTGAGTACGGCCGAGAGTAATAACAGCTTTGAGAGAGAGAGTGGCCAAAGGGCAGACGCGCGTAAATCAGAAACTCTAATTCTCTCTCGCTAAGACCAAAGAACTTCGAGGTTAAATACCGCTCTTCCTCATTATGTATTCAGACGTGATTCTAAAACTACGTTCTGGCCGGAAGTAGTAAGTTGAAGTTAAGAATTTGACAGGAAAGGAACTTTAACTTAAAATTTAACTGTTAATAAAATTAACATAATCCTTACATCTTAAGTGCTCATATTTATAACCTGTCGCTTACTTCTGGTAAAATCTAATAATCGAGTAAGCAGAAGTATCATATTCAGTCATCAGGAGAAATCAGGTAATCACGATTAACAATAAGTCTCAAGCGATTAAGATCTGTCAGAATTTGCTTTCAATCGAACCGAATTAGAAGGCGCAAATAAATAAATATTTAGTTGGTGCATTCAGAGATTCGCTTCAAGCATTAAAATCTGCTGACAACATTCCCTTGGTCGCAATGAGCAAATGAATTTCTTAAATTCAAGAACATTACAGACAGATTACAAAACATTTTTTTAAAGTAGCATTATGAAACTGTTTAACGGGAACTGATCCCTTATAAATATCTGCAAGGAGAGATTAGAAATTTAACAAATAGAACTACAAGCATGTGAACAAAATTCAGGCAAAGTGAAATGCTTGGATGTAAAACTCAGTTCCTCAGATTTTTGATAAATTAGTCTATAATTTATCTAAAAGGCCATTATTTAACTGCGAACACATCAATGACTGCAGCATTCTAAGCGTAAAGTCAATTACACTATGTTGTACTTACCAACTAACAGTACATCAGAAATGCTTAATACTTTTCTTCGATAAGAATCGACACTTGCGATCTATTGTCAGAGATATACAATCCGCTATTAAAATAGTTTTTTACCCCGTTTATTTTTCAATGCTTAACTTAATTTCATGGATTGCACAATCTTATCTACTCCACTGAAATATAATGTAGAATATTTTGTAGAGGTTACTTTAAGTTTCCAACAGTTATTTTAAGTTTAAACATACTTTACTGTTTATTATCGTTTCCCATCGACTATTCCCTGACAGAATGAGTTTTTAGTATCGTGTTTTATGGAAATGAGTTAGAAGGGGTATTTAAGGAAAGTTCAACTTACTTCGACAGAGAGTGCTTAGGAGTTCTTTAGTGCCGCGTGTTTGCCGTCTGGCTACTTCGTTCTTGAATGTACTGCGCTCGGCCGTATTGTACGTGCCTGTTGAGAATCGCCGGTTAGGTTAATTTAAGGGCAAACCACGTTAGGTATTTGTCTCTAGCCTCGGCTAAGTCTATTTAATTTAGTATTAAATTAGTTTTTATTTTTTTATCCTGATTTAAAAGCTCAAGTGGAGGCTCTCCTGTAGGCCCAAGAAGGAGCCATTTGCTATTATTTCTTTGAGTGAATAAAGGGTATTTTAAGCCATCTCAAGACACTTCAGTGACTAATTGAATTCAGTGATAATTCGCTACTCAGTTCACTAGGTTACTCGATATTTTAACACAGACAAAGTACTGAGGAACATTACAATGTTTCTTCTACTATACACGGGTGATTGGCAGCTCAGCACAACTCTCCAAAAAGTCCATTTCCGTTGCATGCCATTGTAAACATATACTTGGATGAAACGGCAAATTTGGGTCACTTTTTGTCCAAGCATATATTTACTTCACAGTGAATCCGATTCTCTATGTGAGGACAAGTACTATCTACTACAGATCTATCATAGCCACTGACCATGCTTTCACAATTTCGATTTTAAAGACCACTATTCTTACAAAACATGCTTAAGTAAATTTAAGAGTTAACGTAAATGTTATGCTTCAGAATTAGGATTTATATGCATTGTATGAAATACCTAAACATAAATCTGAGCAAACAGGGGTAGCGTCAAATCTTGGCAATTTTTAAGCACAAGAAACGCAAACAGTATGAAAGCTGGAGATCACTTAATCAGAAAGCCTATCTTGCTGAAGCAAAATAGTTTTGGGCAATGTCTTTGGTGCAGCTTCTTTTCACTATAACCTAAATTTGAAACAAATAGTTAATGCGTTGTGGAACTGACATAAATGAAGCGAAACCTTCCACAGGGAATGCCGTGTGACTCTTTTTTCCCGGCCCCATTACACCAGGATTCTATTTTCCCTCAGAAAGAGACGGGAAGAGGTGAATTGGTTAGCTTAGGCCGATCCTGCTCTATTATTTAGGGCCGTTTCCGTGGCCATTACCTAAATGATGGAATAGGAGGGTGTTGAATAGACGGCTACATGAGACGGCTGTCTGTCCACCTGTCCCCCATGGGATCCCGTTAGAGAAGAGAAATGGGTTGACATAAAAGCATCACGCAATTGCCCTCATAGAACTGGCTTAAAACACAAGTGGAATATAGGTGATAAATAATATTTCAAACTATGAGAGGTTTAGAAAGGAAAAGCAACTAGGCGACAATTATTGTCTTCATAAAAACCACGATCAATTTTTATTAAATTAGTGTTTTTAAAGAAAGGATGAAAATTAAATGAAAAAATTTTATCAGCCATCACAGTTTTGTTTCAACCATTCGATTCCAACTCAGTTCTGTATCATGTGTCATCATGCTTAAAGTTTAATGCACCTTTCTTTAATCAATCTTATCCAATTATCAAAGGTTTCAACAGCCTGAATATTTTATTTAATAACCACACTTTTTTCGGCAACTTTGTTTTGTGTTTCCTAAGAGAATAACAGCATTTCTATATGATCTTTTGAGTCTTTCTCTGCAATGGATAATAAGGTAAGTAAAAAAAAATCGCATACTGCGTACACATTTTATAGTCCCCATTCTCAGTAATGGGATTTCCTTCAGACAATTCGATTGCCCCTGTCTGGATTATTTCTCTGAAGTCTGGAAACATTTGCTTCTTATGCAGTCTTCAATACAGGGTTGTATATTCAAAGAATTTTTAGAATATTTCCCGATTTACCTTATAAGCACCAGTACCCGATATAATAAAAATGAAATAAGCATAAAGGAATGTAGAAGTAAAGGAAAAACTTACATATCCCATATACTGAGGGAATGTAAATATGCATACCCTGGACCTGCGGCTCCCGACATTTTCCCTTTGGGGTAGCCCTTAATAAATCTCTGAAGTATAAAATATCCCTAACTTCTCTTTTCAGAACTAGAATCCCTTTCCTTAGTCCCTTAGATTATTCTCCTAATGTGTTTTATTACCGTATTATATATTAGTACCACAAAATCAATAGGCTGCAATGAGTAAGATAAGAAGAAAATATGATGAAACAAAGACTGATTATTACATTTTTGATGTAGATTGATTTTTTGACGTGATTTCAAATAAATATAGGGATACGACATATTTAAACTACAGCATAGCATTATTAATGTACCGTAATTATTTTGAGTACCAAGTTATGTTTTTGAAGTGGGGATAAAAGAATGATTGAGCTGATGAATTTATTGAGCTGTTGATGAGAACTAAACTGCATACAAAATTTAAAACAAAAATTAAGACTCGATCTCGAAACTTTCCGTACACTGGCGCCCTCATCAACATGCATAGAAAATACAGATTATTTTTTATTTTTAACTACTGTATTCAAATATCATCAGACATGTCCCTGTTTTTCCAAGAAATTCAATTGTTTGAATATGTTCTTCTCCAAACAAGCACTGGAGCAGCATCAAGTTTTTATTAATTTTATCCCATTACATTTAAAAACCCTAGGTTAAGTTATTTTAATATACACTGGTGAAATAAATTAAGAGAATTTGCATATTTTATCGAATTGCATGAAAAGAAGTGAACTGAAGGAAAAACCCCTGCTTCTAGATAAAAATGGAAATCTTGCACGGCAAATACGTAAGCGTACACATGTGTGTAGGCCGAGCCAGCAGAAAAACAGGTTTCATAATCGCATGGCGGGGTAAGACGAATTGCGTTCGCTAGCACACCTCGGCGAATTTCTTGGTGTTATCTTGCAGCAATCGGTTAAATTCACATCGGAACAGTAAAAATGAGTGACCACCAATGTTTAGATGATGGAATAAGGTGGCGAATTGTGGGGAGGCTAGAGGCACGCCACTCGAAAGTCCAGATATGCAGAGAGTTTAATTTAACGCCCACGTCACATGTAACCTATGAAAACAGTTACAGGATACTGGATCCCTCGAGGGAAAGCCTGGACAAGGTCGTCCAAGAGCCTAGAAGGCCAGAGAAGATTTGTCCATTTTAGCGAGGTGTAACAGAGGAGCTACAGCTTCTCAGCTCTCTCAGGACCTGTATGCAGCCACACGAACACGTGTAACAAGGGTGAATGTTCTCCAAAAGACTGATTGAGAAAGGGTTGTTTGCCAGAAGACCGGCTGTTTGAGTTCCGCTCACGTCTACGGACAGGAGAGTCCGATTAGCATGGTGCAGGCATCATAGTGATTGGAGCACGGAACGATGAGTGACCGTTTTGTTCATCGACGAGTTCCGTTTTAGCCTAAACACCGATTATCGAGAGCCAGAAACCTGCTACCTACCCTCCAATGTTCGCGAAATCAACAATTATGGCGGTGGCGATGCAATAGTCTGGGCAGGCATTATGTTGGATGGCCGCACACCTCTCCACGTCTTTGACAGAGGCTTTGTAACTGGTGTGAGGTATAGAGATGAGGTCTTGGAGCCCTATATTCGCCTTTTCCGGGATGCAGTGTGCCCCGAACTCATCTTACAGGACGATAATGCGAGACCACATAGAGCTCTTCTTGTCGACGAATTTCTCGAGAGTGAGGATATTCGCCAGATGGATTGACTAGCCAAGTCTCCAGACGTCAACCCTAAGCGTTGCTGAATGAGTGGAACCAGTTGCCACAGGCACTGATAAACTGCCTTATTTCCAGTATGACATTACGCTGCGAGGCCTGTATGGCTGTAAGAGGGGACCACCCCCTTATTAACCTATTTCTTTTGTGTCTTCTGCAACCGCTGTTTCAGACCTTAAGACTCTCCTGAGTGTTAAACACGAACATGCGTGTCTATTATAACTGTTAAACGTTTATTTTGTTTGTATTATATCAACTTATGTTCACACCAAATTTTATTAAAATCTATCCAGTAGTTCTGGAGATCGTAGATCAACTATGAAAATTCTCTTAATTTCTTACACCAGTGTAGAAAAGGCACTAAGGCTATCTGCCTAAGACGAGGGATGTCTTTGTGAAGGTCTTTCTCAAGCAAACTAATTCGTATTCACATTACACATGGGAAAAAACCATAAAAACCAACTATGCAATCGGAATCGGTTCGCCTGGGCTCGAATCCAAATCAGATCGAAATATCAATACTCAGCGGTCTTAAGCACTGGGCCACTGGTGAGGCCCCAAAATGCTTACAAGCTATTGGGCGCACAAACTCGACTTGCAAAAGGTTTGGAGCACGCAAAAGGTTTGGAGCACGCACCCTTGCGTGCATAATGCACGCAAGGGTTATCTGCGTAAGGGAAAGGATGCCTTCCTGGAGGATTTTCTAAGGGAAACAGGCTAGTATACATGTTGCACACAGGGAAAACCACCAAAACGTCCATTCGCTCGGAATCCAAGCCAAGTCGGAACTACCAGTGTTCAGCGACTTTAACGCTCGGATACTGGTAGGCCTGACTTGTAAAAGGCCAACGCTGATTTAAAATCAGGCTTAGAGGTGGGCAAAGAAATATTACGAAGGTCGCTGCCAAAGCTCTCTCTCTCTACCTTTTAAGAAATATATTCTTATATACATGTAGCTTATTTGTATCCTTCTGAGAGCTGACGAAAATAGAAGTGATCGAGCAGATAAAATCATAAGATAATGGATGAATTAACATAAACCATACATAGTCAACTCTTAATTGATCTGTGTAATACTGGCGACGAAGTCCAAGTTTAACTCAAAGTTTAATTCGACAGCAGTTGAAAATGGAACAAAATGCATAAAAATTAGCAAAAAATACTATTAAAATTTACTTGTATTTTTAAATAGTTTAATCCTGAGAATAAGTTCATTAAGTAAATAATTTATAAAATTAATAAAATCAGATTAAGAAAAATGTAAATACTGGAATGACATGACTGAAAGTGTAGAAACTACGTTACCAATTACATTAAAGAAAAATATTTATAAGAAAATTTGATTAATGTTCATACTATACTTTCCGAAAACAATTTGTTTTATGCTAATGGTTTGTGACAGTAATTTTTCCATCGTGCTGCAATAAACAAACTTAACTTTTGTTTAAAATAAGGCCAGGTTAGTCCGTTCCTAGTTTGAACTGCCACATTACACATCTATAAATGATTAGTAATCAATGGGAGAAAAATTTCGCTTCATGCAACGACAAGAACGAAACAAAATTTGAAAGTTTTCAGATTTTATATTACGCCCATAAGAGCGTTTTTTTGTTGTTGTTTATACACATATACACGTTTCAAGAGCATTTGGACTAACGCCCCACTGGGCAAAAATATTAAAAAAACATCATATTAAAATCTCCAATAGACAGACTCACGCATTGGAGATAAAAATGTTTTATTCCGCACAATACTGCCACTGCTCGCTTTGAAATTGTTGAGTTTTTACCTAAAAATTCTTTAAAGTTTTACAAAATATGAAATAGATAAAAAAAAACTCGAAATTCAAAATCCGGGCTTCCAGGCGCCAATTTTTCGGTGGAAGACTACGTTATTCAAAATTTGATGGCTTCAAGTGCCATTGGTTTTTCACAATGCGAGAAAACATACATTCATGTAGATTCTTCTTTATTTACTTTTTTAAATATGACAGAAGGCGATAATATTTGGCGGTAACAATTTGAAAAGTGATTCACCGCTTTTAGTGATTCGACCCAAAATGCCATTTCGAGACTAATAGCCTTTGTGGATTAACGCCCCTTTTGGTTAAAAAAAAATTAACAGTATATTAGAAACTAGTATCAAGTAGCAAATTGACTCTTCGAGTCAAACAACCATAAAAATGCGCATTCAAAATAAAAGAAATACTAATTAAGTGCACATACATAATTGTTGAATATCTATAGAATTAAATCCAGACAAATGCCTTTTGTCTGAATGAAGTAATCAATATTCCACTCTAGCGTGCAGCTTATAAAACAAACATTAATATGTGAGACCACCCAAACCATTATATGCCTTTAATATTACATTATTAATAGTCTAGTACCGTATATTATATATTAAAAACTGAGATCGCGTGTAAAAATATATATTTCTATACTGCTACTTCATTATTAATGACAAAATAGTGAGAGCAATCGTAAAGCATAAAGGCCTGAAAATCCATCGCTTGAAAAGTCGCAGAAAGTGAGCTATATGCACATTATTTATGTATCTAGATGTCTAGGAAAAGCACATAATGAAACGAAGAGAACGCAATATAAGTAATTGCGTTTCAATTTTGTAATTTTCCATATTTATAGCAAGGCATACAAAGCAATACAGTATTTAAAGACATAACAAAGCGACGTGGCAACTTACACAGGATTTCATCTACTGATAATTAATCAGCAAAGCTATAATGCAGATTATCATATCTGATAACAAATCGAAAATCTATTTAGATTGATCTAAGAATTATAAATCAATTTTGTTTCATTCAAAATTAGATGACTCTACAGCCTCTTCACTTCGATAGTCCCTGTTTACAGGGTCTTATGAACGAGAAAAAATACAGATTCTCTCGAAGACAGCTCTTTTAGTACTGTAGCTATATGACATCTTTCATTTCATCATTTGAAAAGAACCTCTTTTCGTGCAGATTTCGTTTTTAGTATTTAGAATGTCCATTAATTACGTAATGGTAATAAATCCCAGCTATATGGACGTATTTCCAAACGCTGTGACATCAGTTTCAGATAGTGCTGCCAATGCCACAATAGCAAGCATTGCCGTGGAGCAAAAACAGTAGTTTCGCGTCAAATCCAACATTTTCTTTCTTATGCCCTAACAAATGTATTTTCAAGGCATTTTCATAATATGCATCATTCACCGAAAACCTATAAGATGGTAATGTTGACATCCCTAAAAGAGTAGATACCCAATTAGAACATACTTTGTCGATGGTCAGCATGTTAATGTTTTTGAAGTGCTTACACCATTCAAATATTAAACAACAGCTTTCTGTCTTACCAGTAAATATATGCCGCAACATTTTAAATGTTTCCTAACCGTTTTTGTAAAGTTTAACATAATATTTAATCATAGCTCTACAGGATATTCTCAGAAACGTCTTCCTGTTTCGCGAAGACGAAACGTAACTCGCTGTGAACAAATACTGAACATGTTTGTTAAGTGCAAGTCCAGACATCTTCAAAAATCCGAGTAGAGAATTGCCTATGTAATACCATAAAGGATAAAACAACAACAAAAAAATATCGGAACTTTTCACTTGTTTGGATATCTTCACTTGTTAGATAAGACTTGTTTAGATATTTGCATACGTTTGTCTCCATACAAATATTTGGAAGTTTCTGCGGTCTTTTTTTAAGCTTCATAAATTTATGAAATATTTTATATGGTGTTGCCTTATATTTTTTCGAAAACTGTAGTACGAGTGAATTTTGAAAGTAAAATTCTTTCATTTAAAAGAAAAATAATAATAGAACAAATGTGTTAGTTCATACTCAAGGGGTTAGAGAAGTTTCTACTTTCTAACCGGAAACGCTATTAATACACAAAATTATATATATGAGTAAGAGATACGGAACCTTAAAGAGAGTACGTGCTAAGCGGAGCAATATTTTATTCAGGTGAAGGCTTAAACAGGCGTTAATGTACCTAATACTAAATAGCTCTAAGTTTCAGCAAAACTCAGAATTATGCTCAGCTGTTATTTATTACTATTACTGTCCAGAAATTACAGGTCCTAATAAATACTCTAGCTGGTATTACTTCCTATTGTATTAATTCTGCACATCAAAAGTGAATTAAGTTCTCTGCAGCCAGCTAATAGCCAACAACAGAAAAGTATAATCATTTAGCTTTAGGGATCTAAGCAATACGTTAGAGATTACTAAAGGGCTAATACTCTACTGATGTAAGCTTTTACGCAAATATAATTACCTAAGCACGCCCACAAAGCACTCGTAGTTCAGCGTCCATAATAAATTCAAATTGGAATAATTTATAAACGGACCATCTACGTAAATCGATTAACTGACGTCATGATATCACATAAGCAATCTGAGAATCTCGCCTCACCATTAATCATTATAGAGGCCCAGTAGTTTCCACTAAAATACTCTAAAATATATCTATTAAAGAATTATGAAAGGAATCATTAATTTGTTTACACAAATACACAAAATTATATATATTATAAATATACAGCAGTGTTTAATATATATGTATATATAGAAAGAGACTGTCAAGAAAAATCCTTGAACAACTTTGCCCTTTTACTGTGAAGCACCCTATAACCTGTAACAAGTAGTGCTGTAAATTTCTGTAGTGTTAACAAACGGATATCAAAGTGTTTCGTAGAAATTTATTTTGGTTTAATGTAAATATAATGTGAGAATTTGAGATCCGAAAATCTTCAAATAACAATGGAGTTGAAGCGAGAGTTGGTGTGGATGCTGCATGACAAGATTTTAGAACCATTTTTCTTCCATAAACAAACAGTAACAGAGGGAGTTTACCTCGGTTGCATTGATTAATTACAATCGCCCAAAGTTGAAACACCGTCAGTTAGAGGTCATGTTTCAGCAGGATGGTCATGTTTCAGCTGGACATTCTGCGTTCTTACTTTTCTCGACAGAACGTCCCCCAACAAATGAATCACGAGGGATGGAGGCATTCCATGGGAATCACATTCGCCTGACATAACCCGTATGGACGTGGGCCTATGTTAAGGACATTTTTTTTACCGTTTGAAAACGTTAAGTAGTACAAAACCAGAATTAATCTAAACCAGAATCTTAAGACCAGAATCAGCAATGCTATTGCAACCACTAATCATGCGATGTTGCACCATACATAGCCAGACTTGGAACATCGCTTTAATATTTCACGTGCCACTAGTCATGCGCATTGTAGAGGTTGTGTAACTTGTTTTACTTGTAACAAAAACTTTGAAACTTGCTGTTGAAAGTGTGACCAATACCAAAGGTTATCAGTTGTCCCATTCCCAAACAACAGGCTGGTATAAATTTGTTCAGGGATTTTTTGAACACCCTGTATATCTATTCTATTATTAGCAAATACTGACGTTTTTTTATATAAACGAATATCAATAACATACGGAATGCTTTCACGTTTTTAAAGAAACGGGATTCCGTATCTGTGCATCTAAAGATGCATCTTTTTTCAAAAACCAACATGAGTTTAATGTCCTTTTAATGCATATCATTTTAATATTTTCTATGCATGCAACACAAATATATTTACATATTATTCAAAATATATCAAAACAACAATTAAAAAAATTTACATGATAACAGACATTTCAAGCATTAATACCGACATCGACAAATGAAGTAATTCAGTTACATCAAAAACTACCACAGGCGTTTCAATTTAAGAACTCAGCTATTGCTAATACATCCATAAAATACTCTTCAAATGAAAATAAACATTTCCAAGTAGTTTAGAAAATCCACGTTTCAATTTCAGTCAATCCTAGGATAACAAATTAAACGAAACCCACTTCCTAATATCGAATTACCAGTTCTCCCCCCAATCATAGAGAATTCTCTCGTTAAAAATCCAATCAAACACGCCAATCTCACTCCTCTTCTATAAAATGAACATTAATCTCTCTCATCTCCCAACTTGCTCGAAGCTAGAAAAATAATTCCGTCATTTCTAGATGAAAATGTGGAGGACAGAGAGAAAAATGTAATCAACCGGGAAATATGAAATTCAGTGATAGTGGGTTTTTTTTTTTTTTTTTTTTTTTTTTTTTTTTAAATCTGCTATGAGTATATGGTATAAAATTTCACTGAGTTGTTTTATAACGAAAATATTTATTTTGCAAGCGAAACCTTATATTTAACGAATGGCTCTTAAATGTTTGCTGTCATTTCTGTTTAAAAAACAAGAGATAAATAAAATTTAATTTACTTATTTTCCACTGTAGCTGTACGAATGAACCTAAAATGTGAAGGAGAATTCATCTAGATAACACTGCTGAAGTTAAATTTGAAAGACTATAAGGAAAATTTAATATGAAAATTTCCAGAACTTGGAATAAACTAGAAAATGTTTGCATAATTTTTCTCGCAAAATAATAAGAAAAATAAACGATTAAACCGCTCCAGAGGAAAATTTGATAAAATTTAATATTTTGATGATATTAAATTTATAATGTATTATCTCTTCTTTTCGCATTCATTCGTGGTGTAATTGGATGCATACTCGATGCGTATTCGAGAGCTCTAGGTTCGAGTCCCGGCGAGGGCATTGCACATTTTTCACGTCTCCTGCTTCAAAAAGGAAACCTAATGACTCTACAGCGGTGCCCGAACTAAAAGGTGATGGAAAATAGTTGGTCATCACCAGGATTTGGCGACTGGAACCCCTAATCTCCAATCGCCCTTTAAAAGGGGGAGTACATAAGGTATTTTCTCCCTCCGTCCAACATGCATTCGCGGTGTAACGCTAGCACACTCGGCGGGTATTCGAGAGTCCAGGTTTGAGTTGTGGTGAGGGCACTGCTCATTTTATTATGTCACCTGCTTCAAAATAACCGAATGACACTACAGTGGCCCCGAACTAAAAGGTGGCGGACAATACTTCGTCACCACCAGGAGCAGATAGTTGGGTCCACTAATCCCCAGTCGTCCTTTAAAGGGGGAAATATATAAGGTATTTTGTCCCTCCTTCCAACATGCCTTCACGGTGTAAGAGTGGCACACTCGGCGCGTATTTGAGAGTTCCAGGTTTGAGTTCCGGCGAAGGCACTGCTCATTTTTTATCTGTTGCTTAAAAAAAAACCTAAAGATTCTACTACTTGTACAAAGAAATCCAGCAATTTACTGAATAATCAAAATGTCATTAAATATCTCTGCGGCCGTCTTTAGTAAAAAAAAGTTTAAATCTGAACACTAGAATATGTAATATTTCTTGCCATTTTGCCAATGCACCAGCCTGAATGCAAAATTTGAAAAAATGCAATGACCTTTGATGAACATCAATTTATCTAACTAAATGTATTAAAAAGGACATCTATTTAAAATCGTAAAAGCGGCGAAATGATCTACTAACATGATTCGAAGACTCCAAAGAAATTTCAATGAAATACTTATTACGACTATGCTAAAATTAAATTTTTTACCATAAAAATAACAATTTTAATTATATATTAAAAAAGTCTACATCTGTTTAGTCACAGAGCCGTCAAATTCCAAACCGTCATTACGATAAACTCAAACATGAAAATCTACTCATAAAAGTAATTGCAGATGTAGCCACTACGGAGTATTTTTATGCGCAAAATGATGTTATGGATGTAGTGTACTCATATATGCTGCATCTGTGGCTAATGCCAAAATTACAGCAAGATAGCAAGGATTTCCTTTCTCAATAAAAAGAAGATCCTCACATTTTCATGAGGGCTACTGTATTTATTTCAACGTTGAATTTCCTGGTAGGAGTGGGCGTGCTCCTCTAGATGTCTCTCTTCTTTTTCCGTGGTATCTACGTTCAGTCGACATAAACCTGCGTGTATTTCCTATTACATAAAAGATGCTAAGTTCGAAATCTCTTCTATTACGTGATTCAGCGCATCTAAGAAAAGGAAGGGATCATGCATGCAGTTGCTGGTAAGGAACCCATCTTGACATAATGAGATGTGTGTGGTTCGAATTTCAATTTAGAGCCGCTGTCGGATACGTCACAAAGGATGCCCATATCTAACTCTGGTTCTTTATGCACAAATAAATAATTTATTTTACTGTAGTTGTTACAGTTAACGTATTACTTTCGAAGCAGTTAAATGTGACTCATTTTGTACCAAACATATTCCTTTTCCTATTATTGCGAAGTTTCAGCTTACATTTTACACCTAGAAGTTTTAGAAATTCATTGCTCACAAATCCTTTCGGACATCTTGAAAGTGGTTAACTATTAACGTCAATTATGTTTGCTTTGCTTTCGCTGCTATCTGTCCAAAGGGGCAATCTGCCCATATTTTCGTTTTGGCATTTTGCGTTGGTTCACTATAAATGTCCGGATTCACTTTTCAAATTGTTGCCGTCGAATATTATCGCTCTGTATTATATTTAAAGAAATTAAATAATGAAGAAGCTGCAAAAATGCATGTATGTTTCTCGCATTGTGAAAAAACAATGCCACCTAGAGCCATCCAATTTTGAATAACGTACGTTTCCACCCGAGTATGGGCATCTGGAAGGCCCAAATTTCGAATTTGCTTTATTATCTATTTCATATTTTGTAAACCTTTAACGAGTTTTTGATTAACAAACTCAACAATTGAGAAGCGAGCAATGACAACACTCTCCAGGGGGAAAACCTTTTTATCTCCAGCACGCGGAACTATGTATCAGAAATTCTAAAGCTTTGCTCATTTTAAAATTATTTTGCGATATTGCTCTTGAACTGAATTTTATGGTTTAAGAGCGAAGACTATGATATTTAATAAATAAAGGTAACACACAAAAAGTTAAATAACGCCCCTTTGGACGTAATTTAAAATCTAAAAACCTTTAAGATTTTTTTATTTATTTATTTAAAACAAAATGAGCATACAATACTACATATGCATTTTGGGAAGACTCATTTTGTTTATCATAAAAATGAGGCTGTTCTATTACTTTAATTTGCTGCTCGAATACCAAGTCTTTCTTTAATTAAAGAAATTTTGTTAAAAGGAGAGAAGGACTTATGAAATTGAGTTACCTTTAGTTTATTTGCAATCTGACGAAACGAACATTTGAAGAGACTTATAAACACTTTCCTTACAGAAAATGTTCCTTGAATTACAGCAAAATTCCCTTTAGTCTCCAGGTTTTTATGTTCTTATTATACCTCTCTTCTCAAACGTATGAAACTAAAATAAATCCTGAAAATCAAACATCTAGATATATGACGTTCTTAAATAAAAGAATATAACACAACAAAAAGCTCGGACAAAACAAACATTCATATTGTGCCTTAACATATCCGAAGCCAAATGATATAACACTAAGCAATCCCACCAATAGTCTCGGGCGGAGCATTTTGCTATCTCTTCATCTCCTGAGAGAAAATAGCTTCTCCCTATATATATATATATATATATATTTATCTTCTTTGCTTTTGGTGGTACCGTCCACATTTTTCTCCCGTTTCTGTTGTGACAGAGAATGGGTGATAGAGGATGAACTATAATTCTTGCATGACTTATATTATCCCCAATATATCTCAATATATTTTACCATTATGTTTAGAAAACCCATCAGCATTTTTTATTTTTGGATCTCCATATGCACTTGATATGTTTCATCTTTGATGTAGGGTACAAATCAAACATTTTTCACATAACTTCTGCATCAAAAATATTTTCAATGAAAACAAGAAGATACTGAAATACACACTCATACATAAAATGAAGAACTACTAGCGAAGCAGAGTGAAATTTTTTTTTATGCACAATATGATTGATATAGAACTAATTTGTTCAAAAACTCCCAATACGGTTTATTAACATAGTGACTTGGACGGAAAGGTTATAAATTTCTGACAAACCAGGATCAGGATCAGATGGGTTTCGACTTGGTAGATGTTATTTCTCATCCATCAGAAATAAACAATGCATTTAAAGAAGCGCAGGGATATTCCAAATACGAGGGTGGCTCCATAAAAAGGTTACAAGGGTAATAAAACTTTTTAATTAATATCAGACAGAAAATACAAAAGCAAATTAAGGCCTTTCATTTTTCATGATAATAACAAAATCTATTTAGGCATTTATCTGAACGCAGGAACAATTTGTTTAACCCGGCTTCGGCTTTGTAGAAATCACGTTCCTGCCCATTGAGCGAGTTCTCTCGATGTGGCTGTTTTCAGATTACTCTTTGAAGAGAATATATCATTCCAGACAAATGTTCATTCAATTTCGGAAAAAAGACTAATGGGTGCTAAATCTAAAGAATGGTTGCTAAATCTATTTGGAGGTGTGACTATAGACTTCCCACTTTAACTTTTGAAGCGATTTTGAGTCTGGCGAGAAGGCCAAACTCAAAGAAGGGCCGGTCTTATCCATGGAGGAAGATGACACCACTCAACATGGCAGGGCGCATGCGTAGGATAGTTTCACGTAACTTTGTTTAAAAGGCACAATAACGATCAACAATCTGCGAACTTACTCTACCTACCCGAACAATCACTGCAAGACAACTCGTACCGTATATATTTTTATCTATTTCGTAATGTCATTGTTAATTATCATAGCGCACCCTTGGATTCACTTTAAGATTACTCTTTTCTATCTTTGTTTGTATGTCACTCCTGCTTGACAGGTTATCACCAGCTTGACTGCCCTTTTTAGACTTCCAGACGGCATTTTCATATCTTTTCACAACCTATATCGTTATAGCTGCTTAGGCCGCTTAAATAATCAAAAATTTTGAAAACATATTTAAAAAAAATGTAAAAATGTAAAAAAGCCATGTAAATATGTATATTTTTTAATTAAATATTTCTTAATATTTCTAGTTATTTTCCTGTATCTTTCGTAAACTACACTATTTTTCGATTAGGGATAGGGTCTTGGACCCAGGCACCCTGATGCTACACCAAATTTTCTCCCGTGTAAACTAGTACCATCTGCCTAGCCGATTTGAGAATAAAATTATTCCCAGAACGTAGAAGGAATAAAATTATTCCCCCTTTTATTCAAAATGCGTAACTGAAAAAAATCAGGTCTTCAGTTAATTCGGGTATAAGGTATTTCTGCTACCTTCTTAGGAAAACTTCGTGGTGTAGTGATCTGCACGCTCAGCACGTAACTGAGAGGTCCGCGGTTCGATTCCCGGCGAAGGCATCGCATATTTTTCAATCTCTCTTGCTTCCAAAATATCCTAATGTCTCTAGATTGGCGCCCGAACTAAATGGGTGTTGGATGATGATTCTCCTCACCCAGGATTTATCGACTTGGTCCTCTAAAACCTCAGTCGCCTATGTAAGGTATTTCTCCTACCTTCTTGGCATGCTTTCGTGGTGTAATGGTCTGCACGCTGGGCCAGTATCCAGAGGTCCGTGATTAGATTCCCAGGGAAGGCGTTTGTTCTTTTTTCAACTTGCATGTTTCCAAACTTAATGTCCCTACACGAGGAATCCGGATAATTAAGTTGTATTTTTCCTGCAGGCCACGCATCTGTTTACTGTATTGCAAATGAGGGAATTTTATGTTTATTTTATATACAATATGTAATATCCTTTCTATCAAATATCGAGAAAGCACAGTGCGGATATCTACGCATTCCTTTAAATTAATTTAACAGTTCTTTTTTTAAACTATATATGCACTGTATTGCATTTGCTTTTACAGTATCCAAATCAATGTAAAATGCGTAACACATACAGATATCTGAAACACGAATAACTGCTACAATTAAATACACAATTAGTCAGAAGACGAAAATTACCAATAAGAACTGCGATTGCTAGAATTAGGCAAACTGCTGTTGCTAGTTTTTATCCTCGTTCCAATCAATTTCATTTGTTACATTTGGAAATTAAATAGATATATTAGTTTACATTTCAGAAAAGTATCACTTGGAGTATATAGAGTTTTAACAATTTACGGCACAAACACGAATTCAGTTCTCTTATACTTCTAAAAGGTTCATGGATTTTATTCCAGTATTTAAAAAAAAAAAAAAAAAAAAAAAAAAAAAAAAAAAAAAAAAAACTGGTTTTCAGATGAAAGATTTTCAGATTTTAAATTACATTTAAAGAGGCATTTTTTAAACATTTTGTGTGTTACCTTTACTTATTAAATATCACGTTCTTCGCACTTAAACCGTAAAATGCAGCTTAACCTTTTGAAGACGGGATGGCCATTATAGTGGCCATAGAGTCCTCTCTTTGAAAAGACGGGGTTGTCCACTTTAGTGGCAACGTCTTTTTCCCCCATTTTCCAGGCTGAAAAGTGGGGTGAAATGTCAAATTTGACGTCCCTGGGGTTTTAACCACTTATCTCTTTCAAAGGTCTTCCTTTTGCGACATGGATGCACCCCTCTGAGAATCCATTAAACTACACACAAGAATCTTTGTTGCAAATAGGAGGTGATTTCTTAAAGGGGGGAAAGCATTCGTTTCAAGATTCCCCGTCCTTTGGTAGCTTTTACTGCTAACAAAGCCCCGGCCTCAAAAGGTTAAGAGCAATATCGCAAAATAATTTTAAATTGAGCATATCTTAAGAATTTCCGATACACAGTCTCACGCGCAAGAGATAATATTTTTTTTTTACAACGTTGCCATGGCTCGCTTTGAAATCATTTAGTTTGTTAAAAACTCGTTGAAGTGAAATTCGAGCTTTCATATGCCCATATTAGCAGTAGGATTACGTCATTCAAAATTGGAGGGCTCTAGGTACCGTTGTTTTACCACAATGCGCGTAACATACATACATTTATGCAGATTCTTCATTATTTAACTTCTTCAAATATAATACAGGGTGATAATATTTGGAGGCAACAATTTGAAAAGTGAAACGGACATTCAGAGTGATTCAACGCAAAATCGCAAAACGAAAACAATAGTCTCTCAGGCACAAAGCCCCTTTGGACTAAAAATAGGAAAAAAAAAGAGGACATGTGTTTAGTAATATACGTTATATATCCAATACAATTATACAAATTAAGAATTTTTAGACGAAAATTAAAATTTTAAACCAAAATTTTGCTTCCAGTTGAATTAATTGCATTCATATTTTCGCTCCTAAAACCTAAAACCTTAACTGCCCCTTTAAATGATCAGAAACTAAATATGTGAAACAAATGTACTAAAAGTATAAGAAGAAAGTTACAAAGTGAAAATAATCCTCATTAAAAGAATAAAGACATTAAAATAAAAAAATAAAAAAATAAAAAAAAAACTCAATGCTATAACAATGCTTTTTTAAACAATTTTTTTTATTTTTTATAACACTGATGTTTATATTAAAAAATAAAATAATCGTGATAAAAATTCTGTAACAAGTGCATACAAACAAAGCTTTACAATAATAAAGATTTTTCTTTCAACTTTTTCGACCCAGTCGCATATTACGTGTCCGTTATTATATATATTTACTGATATTATGAACATATTATAACAGACAATAAATGAAAAATGAGAAAACGCATTAAAAACCTGGAAGGGAATTTTTCACAAAAAAGTAATAAAAATGAGTTACATTTTTACTACCAGAAAAGGTAAGGTTAATTGACTAGAGAAAGTACACAAGGGTTATCTGCCTAAAAAAAAAAAAAACAGGACTAGAGGACGTTCTAAGGAAAAGCGTCTCGTATTCATGTCACAGATGGAGAAAATCAGGAAAAAAATCAATCTTTCACTAGGATGCGAGCTTAAGTCAAATAGGAATTCAGCGATCTTTTCTGCTTAGACACTGGATGTTTAGTTTCAAAAGAAGTCAGATAGTAAGTATGAAAGTTAGTTTATAGCTCTGCAGATTTATTATTACTACCTAATATCACCATTGTTTTCCCAGCAAGCATATATATCTTTAAAAATTGTTAATATTTTTGCATTTTTGTATTGAAAAATGTACGTTATGTTAAACATTAATTCTGCATGATGATATTATATATTAGCACAAGTTTCTTTTACACCAACCACGGCATATTACTTTACGTAGATAAAAGCTTGTTAGTTTCATTATTTAATTATCCGCATATATTCATATATACGTATAAATACTTAATATTGCATCTTCATAAAAACTACGATTTAAATGCAAAAGATAAAATTTATACAAAATACATACGCATGGATAAGTTATTCTTATATTATCACTGTCACGCATGCAGAAATAAACGCTAGTGCAAAACTATGACATCTATCACGTCAGTTTTATATTATATATTTACGTACAAAAATTAAACAAATATTAAATAAGTCAAAATAAATATTAGTGTCAAATTCCTAACATTAATATTTTTACACGGAAAATTAAATATAAAAAAAAAAAACTAAATACACAGAAGGTTTCGCAGAACAAACATCTTAACAAAACAGCAAATTAAAAAAAATCTCATTTCCAGAATACGTTTGGCAACATAAGAGAAACCAGAAATTAAAAAATAACAATAAAATAAAAAATTAAAAAAACTATCCTCTGTCGAGCTGACCGGTTAATTAAACAATTCACTAATCTCCAGAAATGTGGAACTAATTCTTCCGTAATTAAAAGTAGCTTTTCCGTGTATCAAAATATAATATTTGCTCTTAAGAACCAATGAAAAGATAATATTTTGTTTTTCTTTCGTTTCATTATCCCTGAATAATTGAAATGTTTGGAGGTAAACAGGAAATCCTTTGAATGCAAATTATGAAAAAAATATATGTCTTTGTAGCTCGAAAAGAATTCAATCGGGATTTATTTAATTATATTATTATCTTTGATATGAACATAAAAACAATTAATGCGAAGTTTAGGTTGACGACATATTAACGTAAGCTTAAGAAGTTAAACTGTAAGGAAACAACCCTCCGCTCTTAGAATAAAGGAATGAAAGCTAATAATATGCTTTGAAAGGAGGACATTTTATGGCATAAGTCGTTTTGCAGATGCATTTTCTTTGGCTAACGATGTAATTTTGTTTAAATGCGTTTACTAAATATGTTTTAAGCCATATGATGTTTTTAAAACCGGCTAGTAATTTCGGAAATCCTGCGCGTGTGCTAATTGAACTTTTAAAAATTTTGCTGTATTTTGAAAAATAACTTGTTATTTTATTAACTGCAGTTATTTATATAGGTTTTCAGGATTTCTCTTGAATGAGATTTCATAAAGTTATCGGCTGTTTATAGGCAAAAACATCGCGGACTAAAACGTTATGAAGAAAACATCGTGTACGAAAAGAAAGCATGGAAAAAAAAACCGCATCGTAGCTCTAAAATATCATCGTAGAAAATAAAAGTTTTCGAAATCATGGCAGTTTTAAAACATCGTCGCGCAAAATAAAACGTTCACTCGTACAAAATAAAGTTACATGTGCGGTGCTATTATCGCATCGCACATATGTATTTTCAGCCTTTAAAAATTTTAATTGCATTTTAGAATAATGAGAACGAGAGCAAGAAGAACTAATAACAATAAATTAAAATTGAAAGAAACTTAATCATTCAAAATGAGTAGAAAGTTAATGATCCGTATAACAGTTAACAGATCATAATATTAAGTTAGAAATCAAACAACAAAAATCAGCGTCACATTTTCAAATTTTCACAGTTGTGCGCTGATTTTTGTTGTTTTAGCTTCTAAATTAATATTTGTTCCGCGTGTTATTGTATCTTAATTAGTTAACAGACCTTTAAACTTAAGTAGTTAACTATTATTAAAGGTCATGATTTAATTAATCTCTTCAATAACGTAGTAGCAGCAATCTCTTTTAATGGAGCTGGATAAAGCGTTAACACGTTTTAAAAACTTTCAAGTTAAGTCCGCGAAAAGCATGTCTGCGATGTTGCCATCGTGCGATGGGCTTGTATGTACTTTATTGTTTACCATGATACTGCAAAAAATGACAGTTTTTTATTCAAAATTTCCGAAGATATACGTGAATATATTTTTTTATATATTGCCACGTTTTGAAATTTGGCACATTTGTTGAAAGCGATAAAACATCAAATGTGGTTTATACACTTTGCTAAAATTGTTTGAAAGTAGTAATGATGTGATTTTTTTTCCGTCATGCACAATGTAAAAAGGTAGGAACGAGGTGCCTTTTTTTGCGCTCAGGCATAATGGAAGGGAAAGAAAAATTGGTTGCCATATATTAAGAAGTTCGCCAAGTGAATTATTCTTGGTGTAAACTGAAAATATTGCGCCAAGATAAATTTTTGAATTTCTCCATAAAATTCGCACCAAGTTTTACAAAATTCAAAATCCCGGCATAATTTGAGTCGTAGAATGGAAATATGGAAAAAAATTGGTATGTTATTTCAGAAAAAGTCCGATTTTGTGTCAAAATACCTATGTTAGAAATGCTATATATAAATCTAATATATATCCTACGTCGCGCTTTCGAGACATGAAAAACGCAATTTGAATTTTGTCAGTGGCCCAGCAGAACGGAAGATAATAAAACCGCAAATAAATTATTCTTATAAGCTTCCATTTTCTTTAGAATTTTATTGTTATAGGAAAATATAAAGCCCAAAAATGCTACGATATAAAATTTTTTACGAAACTTTAAAAATAAATAATTTTAAATGCTTCTGAATTTAATTTACAATGTAATAATAAATCATCTTGATATTTTTTATCATTATTACTATGACTGACAATGCTGCAATTTACCCTTTACGACCAAGACTAAGCAAATGTAAAGTTTGTTTTGTTGCCTTATAATGATGTATACAGTATAAATACATTTACAGGGGTACACAGGCAAACTTAACGTGATTTGAGTGAATTAATTCTACAGATGTCTGAAGATTGTATTAAAATATATAAACTCTTCCCAAAGAATTTTTTATATACTTAAAAAGTTAGTGTTTTACCTTCGATCATAAAATAACAGTTTTTTTTTGCATTAAAAAAACATTAAACCAATTGTGGGGAAAATTGTTAAATGTGAATATTTAAATTTTAAATGCTTATATATCTCTTTTAACACGCTTTTAAAACATTGTGCAACAACAACAAAAACTTTAACAAAACAAAGTCGATTTAATATTAATGCTAATATTATTGAAATGACTAGAAAAACCGTGATAATTAGACGATTTATGATTACAAAAATTAATAAAAAAGTTATCTCTAAAACAAATTTGTCCAAAAAGTGTTACAGCCTACGACAAGGTTCTTTAATTGCTTTACATCAGTTGTTATCTTTTTTAAACAAAATTTAATACATGCAATTTAGAGACATTTTCAGCATTATTCTTCCAGTTTTTTTTAGAAACGCCAGCTGTTTCAGCTTAAGCCCATTAATCATTCTTTATCCAATTCTCATCAACCAACCTTTTCTTTGTAAGCCTGTAAATAATTTATTAATATTAAAAAAGCTCACCTTTTTCTCCTCTTCAACAGTATCACACTGCAAGAAAAGGGAAAAAATGCAATGTCTTATTATACAACATATAAAGCAAACATGTACAATATTACGCAAAACAGATATAATTAATGAATAAAAAATATATTACTATAATACATTTGCAAAAACAGAAAAATGTTATTAAAATAAAAACCTTCTATAAAGCATAATGTTATTCAAATTTCTCATCATTACCAGCGCATTTAAATATTTTGTTATACACACTTAACCTAAAATAATAAATATATAAAAATTCGCAAAAACAAATATTCAAGTTGAACTAACTTAATTTGTTTGAAGCGTCATACGAGAAAACAGAAATAAGCTTAGAGCAACAAATGACAACTAAATTAGCCAATATATTCTACGACAGAGAGGTTTCTTAAATACTATATTTACTTAAATTTGACACGCAATATCAATGAAACTTTTATTACAAATTGAATTAATATGACTAACTAATGTACTAATTAAACTTATTCTGAATGATATTTAAGGAATCAAAATGCAAAATACACGTGTTCACGTTAAAGAAAAGGTAGACACAGGCGAAGAAAGCAATGGCAAGAATGATGATGATAGCGAAATAGCGGGGAAGAATGACGATAGAGAAATAGCAAATTACCTTGTTAGTAAACACGAAACGTCTACATGGAAAACAACTACTCAGTATAAATAGGTATGAAAACGAAACTTGTAAAATTGCTTTAACTTTTTTTGGAATAAAAAGCCTAAATTAATTCCTTAATATTTTCTGATGTAATTTAATAGATCAGGTCTTTTTAATTATGCTGTATAAAAATATATATGCTATAGAAATAGTTTACAACAGGATAATAGGAACTACATGTCTATCTCGATGCAATCTACATTTTTCGTAGTATATATTTTATGTTATCAATAAAATATGCATTAATAAAACATGATTTTGTACTTCAATTTATATTCTTACCTTTTGAAAAGAATTTTTTTTTTCGAAGAAAAGATTTCGATGGCGAAAACTACAAGAATCGTCATAGATAAAACGTAAAAACACAGAAAAATGATAAATAAGATAGTTCAAGCAGCCTTTTTTATTTCCTGGTGTAAAGTAAATGAAATACTGTAATCTCGAAAATTAATTTAATTTCGAGTGTCACGTTTCCTGAGAAATATCCATTTTGACTGTTCCCAAATCCATTTGAACGATTTTTTTGCGTGAGTTTTGTACGTACGGACATATCAAAGGACTCTTTTTCCCCGAAAATGATTGTAAAATGGATCCAAAAGGGAAAAGGAAATTCATTCGAAAAGGATTTTTTTTTAGCGACGTCTGTACGTAAATACGCATGTATGCATGTATGTATCTCGCATAACTCAAAAACGATTAGCTGTAGAACGTTGCAATTTTGTATATGGGAATGCTATATCACCTAGTTGTGCACCTAACAGAAGTATTTTAAATGACGAAAATATTCATTTTTGGCAATTTCAAACACAAAAAAAATTAAGTTTCGAGAAAAAGGAAATCTAGCTCAAGGCTTCATAATAACAGTTTTTATACATATGTATAATTAGTCTATCAACATTTAATAGCAGTTTATTGTTGTAAATATCTAAAAACATTTAATATAAGTTTATTGTTGCAGCAAAAATATGTATAATTTAATTGGCCGTATAAGGAAGTCATGTGGTGTCCACATCAGAATTTTTCTGCTAATAAAAGTCCTTTTATTGATGGTAGTAAACAAAAACTATGAAAAGTGGGAACACTGAAACATCTGTGTTTGCCATCTTGTCTTACTGATGGAAATCGAGATGCCCTTTGTCTTTCGGAAGCACTTATGACAAACGCCTTTATATACTTTTAAATTTAAAAGCATTTTTATTCTGAAATTATATGATATTTATTTTACAGTAATTAAGTATAGCTTTAGGTTTTTTTTTTTTTTTTTTTTTTTTTTTTTTGCATTAGATGCAATGACCAAAATAATCTACCAAGTAAAAGATGGCAAATCTTCTAACGATCAAAATTAAAATCTTCTAAGTAGTTCATATATTACTAAACTGAGTAAATAAACTCATATTATAAATTTAAATTCTAAAAGAAAGTTGTGTATATACTAAATATTTTCTTCACAACTGAAGTTTTAATCGCATATTTCTCCCCCCCCCGGATAATTTCCTCTCCAGTTTTCCCAACATATGATTTAGAAATTTCTGATTTATGGTAATAATGTAAAACGTATACAAAGATAGGAAGATATTTTGTATAAGTGCAGAAGTAGTACACACTGCATACTTTTTTCTCCCTGCTTTCAAGCGATAAAATTAGCAGGAAAAGTGGGCAAAATGCGCGTGTAAATACTGTATTTGTATATCAGTAAAATATTACATATATCAAGAAATATATATATATATAAAGAAAAATAAAATGAATATCTAAAATTAACGGATTTGTTTGAATTTAGAAAGCTAGTAAATATATTTTTTGTCTTAGCAGTGCATTTTCATTAATGATCTAATTATTTAAAGCATTTACTTAAGTTAGAAAATCATAACGTCTTACTAGCTTTACATAACGTCTTAATAGCTGTACAAAATATTGCATTAAAACTCTGAATTTAGCAAGTTACTTACAATAAATAAATAAAATAAACAAAATAAATGAAGACACTTCTAAATAAGAGTGAAATTTGATATTGATAGAAAACTTTTATATAAAATAATTTGAATAATGAAAATAAAGAAAAATCTGCTGGAAATTATTTTGTCTCATTCCTCTGTGTTTTAATTCTGTTTTACATACCAGTTTCAGAATTTCGAATATTAATGTGAAGTTTGAATTGGAAACATCAATTTCTTTCAAACGATGTACTCTTTAAATATGACTGTTCTTTTCCGGGCATAAAAGTACTTTATTTAAATTTTAAAATAGTATGGCTAAAGCTTCTGTTTATAGAAATATTATTCAACCAGGTGTATACTTGGAAGATACTGAAAACAAAATGCATAATGATAATATCAGTCCATTTATTTAAACTGAAACATGTAAAATAAACCTTCAAATTAAGCACCGTTAAAGTTTTCTAGAGATAAAATAAAAAGATCTTAAATAAAAAATATAGAATAAAAAACTGTAGGTTTTACAAGTTTACAGTAAAAAATACGTCTCCTGACATGCGTAAAAACCCGTAAGTAAAACGAAAGGGATATTTTTGAATATGATTGTTTCTGACATCAGACATCACCAAAATGACAACTGTTAGTCAATACATAAGACAAATTATGTATGTGTCATACATATTACGAAGTATACGAGTATAAAGTCTGAATACGAATACAAAGTAAACAAATATGGTTTAAAAGGAAACGACTTCTAATTTATTTTGGAGAAATATATAAGAATTCTCTACAAGTACGCATATATGTAAATACCTTAAACAGATTAGTAAGCTATGCACACAGACACACGCATATATATATATATATATATATATTGTTTACAACTGAATTTTCATAATTTAAAATTTTAATTAGCTTTATATGAATGAGATAATATTGTATTTGTTAAACATATATAGATGTAAACAGTTCATATTCTTAAACATGAATTAAAAGTCTATATATTACAATTTATATTTGTCATCTTCTTCATGGACGATGTGAAATTATAATTTAATTAAAAAAAGGATTAAAGATAACTTTAATATGTGCTTAAATTATACATATTAAAAGTGCAAAATACTACATTACTTAAAAAAAATTGTTAACACAACAAGTTTCTGGAAACTGTATTAGAATTACGAAATTATTTAAATTCAATTCTGTTCTGTAACACAATATTCGAGGTTAAAAGTTAAAAATATATATCAGATGACCATGCAGTTACAGTTTACTGAAAAACAACATTTAATATAAAAAAATAAAAAATAATTAATAAATATAAATTTAATATACTAGAATTTGTGTTTTTGCATTTGATGCAGTAAAATTTATACGGCCTGTATTACCCGTAATGTCATAAATAACCATTTTGTCCATTTTGATAAAACAAATAAATAATACATCAAGCCTGATAAATATTTAAAAGAAAGCGCATTTTTTAAAGGATTTAGCCCTGTTAAAGTTCTAAATATTTTACAATAGACGTATTAATTTGATAAAACTACACCCTTCAGCTTTTAATTAAAATATACGTTCAAGACATTTCTAAATATATAAAATTTTTAATACTGTAAATAATCCCGATTTTAAATTTTTCTCCCGTATGAAATATTCAATACAGAATTTCGAAGCTAAAAACGGGTAACTTAATCCTTTTCACTCACCTGCTGAACATCCGATTCACTCATTGGCCCGTTAATATGTTCAGACAGTTTTCAAACGCAAATCAAAACACAGGGGAATCACGCAGCCAATCGGACGCCACAGTTGTTTCACTTTGCAGTTACGTCATCGTCTGGAAAATAACACTGGACACATTTCGCGAATATCACAGTCAGAAAGTTATCTTTTCATTATTTGTTCAAACTTGCACTTTCATTCAATTATCTCACTGCCTTTATTAGTCATGAAAAGAGGAACGTTTTTGAAAGCATTTCCATTAAGTCAAACGAATGTTATCAACTTTTGCTTCTTCCCTATTTGTATATATCAAGTAAAAATAGGAATATATAAAACTTTTATTATAAATTTAGTAATCAAAACAAGCATTTTTTTCTTCATACAATTTATCAAACAATGTTTTTAAATTTTAAATTCTTTTAATATTTCAAATATGTTAATACTTATAAATTAATTAATCCATAGCTCTGTATTTTCATCCTGCAAAAATTCATATTGCCCTTATTAAAAGAAATGAGTGAACAATATATTTTTAACTAATTATTCAGAAGTTCGGTTACTATGCAAACTAGTAAATAAATTTTGTTTGTGGATATCAAATGAAAAAAGAAAGATAGTATGATGATTTTTATGAAGTGTGAAAGACTGAATCATTTATATGAATTGAATAACACAATTTCTAACATTTCTGAAAATTTACAATAATCCCAGTATTAGGAGAAAATTGGAGGATGAGTATTCTACGTAATTAAAATCGTCTGCTTTTTAACGTTTTCCTCTAGTGATCCACACATGCGAAGAAATATTCAAAATGAAATAAGTACACCACATAATCACATCATACATAAATGTAGACCTGTACAATCCAGACGTTTAAAATTTACACATTTAAATCTTTCAAAAGAAGTACTTAAGATAAAATTCCCAGTACAGTTTTTGTAAGAAATGTGGAATTGATGACTGCGTCGTATACTCCCATCAAACAGGAAGAACATGTTCCTTGAACTTTAACATAAACAGTTGGCATCACCATCACTCATAAATCCTTCTCTGGTGAAGCATCCCTTTGAAAAGGTAACCTATAAAGATTACTTCATATTTATTTTAAAAGAATTTCATTCTACGAAAGAAAGTGCTCCTTCAAGTATGAATGAAAAATTTTGTTTTGTCGCCATAGCAAACAGAAACACAGTAAAGATATCCACAGTGTTTTTCTGGCACACACAGAAAGTCGGAATAAGTTCTTGAAGCATACCTTCAAGCAAAGAAAACAACTCTACGTTTTCAACTCGTTGGGCACTAAAATGCCAGTCAAAAACATTACTTCTCAAAAGTTCCTAATTCCGCAAGCAAACAGAAGAAGGCGAATGCGAGAGAAGAGGAGGGGAGAAATACACATTTTATCCCTTTTTTTATTCCCTAAACCGGAATATCCAAAGAGTGGAGCGAAAAAGCTTTGTAAATCCTCCGTGTTGCGTGGACTAGCTGGATAGAGAAAACTGGGCATAGAGGAACAACTGCACTTGCTTGTGCTTGCTGCTAAGCAAGTTGGCAAGAGGGGGCGCTGCTACGCATGCGTCGGGAATGGGGTGCCGCTTCCCTTAGCCAACAATTGATTTTTTCTCCTTCTTCTTTTGATGTAACTCGGTACTTTCTGTTATTTTTTCCCTCTCGTTCCTTCGCTCCTTTGCTCGCTTCTCTTCGTTCTCTCGCGCTCTTCGGGAAAAGAAACTACCAGTAATAAAATGGAAAAAAAAGAAAGAAAAAGAAAAATCGGAGCGAGCGAAGGAGAGAGATGAGCAGATAGATGTTGCTGCTCCGCTGCCCGATGGAATAAAAATAAAATAAAAAACAACAAATATAAAAAAGAAGGAGTGGGGAGGGAAGAAAGAGGAAGGAAAAAGAAATAATAATAATAAAAAACAAAACCAAAAAAGGACGAAACAAAAACATGAAGAAAGAAAATACGAAAAGCCGCACCGAATGCGAATGGATTTAGACAGGAAAAAGAGGAATAATAGGGAAAGAAAGAAGGATAGAAAGAAAACACAACAACTAATAATAAAAAGGAAAAAAAAAAAGCTTCCAATGTTATATCAAACAATTCTTTTTCGTCTTTACAGATGGCTACTGATTTTCTTTCTCTCCATTCCCTTTTTTTATTTCTTTTTTGGTTCCGTTCCTATTTATTTTTTTTTCACTCATACTCGCCATAAACAATGAAGCGAATAAATAAAGAATAAAAAAAAACATGCTATCACGCGAACTCAGAATGAAAACTGGGAGGCTCAGGAGAATAAACAGCGAAGTATAAACATTAAAAAAAATGTAGCTGAAACGCAATAAAATACGTTCGCAATACATCAAAAGTATTAGAAATAAAATTGTGCCCGTAGGTATCCATATACAACCAGCTCAGTAAAATAAAATAAAATAAACAATAATATCTGTTTCCGAAAACTTTTCGTTTGCATTGTTTTAAATGTAAATATATATTTTCCCGCGCTGTTGCTTCGGTGATTGTATCAAGCATGATACATCGCAGAACCATTTCTCTCCTTCGTCGGGGTGCTCTTATTATATATGCAGTTGCTTTATTATATCATAAATAAGAACATGGAATTTTTTTTGCCTCCTTAGGAAATGTTTTTGCTGAATATACTTAAAGCACCGAAGCTTTCTTAAAATTACTTAATATAAAAATATCCTATTCGATTTAAAAATCAGCCATTTGTTTTCATTTCTCCTATAGATCAAGAAGATTGCAATCGCAATATGCTGTCGAAAATCAGTAAAGCAAAAATTCAGAGTAGGAGAAAAAATCAGTGATCTAAAATTTCAGGTAATGAGACAGTTTGGTAAATCGTACTTGAAAAATCCCTACGATTCCATGTAGATATCAATATAAATGGACTTAAATCTTTCTTAACATATTGCGATAATTATTTTGATTTAAAAACATTAAAACATAATAAAAATCAATAAATCATGATTTTAATCGAATTTACTTTAGAAAACTCGTTGCGTATAGCGGCATAAAATCCTGTGGTTCTCATGAAGAATTCAGTGGCAAATGTTGACTTCAAATGATAATGCACGTTAATAAAAATCGTTTCTGTGTGTCTAGTAGTATTACAATTCCTTTTCAAATACGACTATCGTCTGAAAACTTCAAAAGAAAAAAAATAGAAAAATAACATTTTAAATGCATAATAAATATGTAAAGTGTTAAAGAATTGAATTTTATTTTAATCCGATTAATAGAATACTTCTAAAGAAACGTATCATTTCCCACAGATTTTTAATTTCTTACTACAATTAAGCAGATAGTTGTATTTAGGCAGTCGAAATGATATAAAAAATCATAAAAAGCCCAAACTACCTCGCATTTAAGATTTCTACTACGGAATATTCGGTCAGCGTAGACGGAATGGGTTTTAGTACAAGATGTTGCTATACCGCTGGACGTCTACCAGGAGGCGAGCGGTAAATCCTCTGCAAATTAGTAGTTCAAACCCGCTTTGGACAACTCAGAGAGAAAATTGAATGAGTGTTTTCATTGGTTTCTCCACGTGTTACTTTATTATAAACAGATTAACCTTAGAAAGTTCTTCCCGAAGGCAAAAGCGTGTTTTGCCATAATGAACAAGCAAATACATTAAACTCAAACACCGAAACGTTTTCAAACGTACAGTGTCTTTGGGATCATTCAAAATTCATAAAAAAGACCGCTCCTCGAGACGGTGGTGGCTCCAGACCCTTGAATTTCATTCCCCGCAGTGTTCTTATGGAGATTAAAATTGGAATATAGCTAGAAATCGTACTGCCACCTCACTACAGATTAAGATTAAGATTTTTGTCAATAATAATCGCATTCTTTCTTAATGCACGTTCATTCAGAAGGTGGTTATACGCTGGGGAAAATAAGAATGAGCAACAAACTAAATATTTGGAAATGAACTCCATGGTTTAGAATTACTATCGGACTTCAAGATTACCCAGGAAAAAATTTCTTACTCAGTTTTTTTACCAAATAATTCGACTAATCGAGTTAAGAAATTCGACTTAACAGAAAAGTAAATAAATAACCAAATGAATAATCGAAACATTCCACTCATTTTAAATAATCGAAACATTCCACTCATTGAAACATTTCAAACCACTGATGTTTACTACAGTTCATCAGTTACAGAACCTTCTCTGATTTCTGTTTAACAGGCACATTTTGGCTGAATTATGTTTCTGCATATATTCTTTGATAATTTTAAGAAAAATGTAGGTATAAACATTTAGGTCTAAATACATTCCTTATCAGAGTCGTTCTTGAGATACTTTGAGATACTAGAGATTCAGTTTCGTACTCTGAAGTGTACTCAGATTAACGCAGTGAGGTGCTTCAAGTAGAATATAACAGGTGTCAAAATAATCTGGATACCAAATGCCCGATTCTTAATCTTCGTTACTTTTTCCGGTATTTCCGATAACTTCTCGAAAAGATTCCTCATTAAAAATCTTCCGCCCCTTAATGCGTTATTATGTAGCAAAACGTTCTACCCATTCAGCTGATTTATTGCAGCAAGTAGAGTGTAGTATAGTAAAGCCTCGGTTCACGAATTATTTCGTTCCCGAATCGAAATAGTTTTCGTCATATGAATTATTATAAAATGGATTAATTCATTCCTGAATCGCAGATGATTTCTTATTTAAACTCAGCAGCAGAAATTTGGGCACACTTTCAAAATCAATGGAAATTTGAGCACACTAAACAAAAAAGATAAATATAACATTAAATAGATAAAATAGACCAAAACCTAATTTAATTTTACTGTAAACGTACGAAGAGGATAGAGGACGGCATAAGTGAAAAATGATGAGAAGTTGTATTGTTTGAATGCGAAAGTCTGTTCCATAAAAACATCAAGTACTCGACAGAACATCTTTATAGAACATCTTTTTACCTTTCCTTTGTCTCTAGGCGCCACTCTGCTTAAGACTCGCTGGACCAATATTTTACTCAGAGAAAGATTTGTTGTTGCTTCCGTCTTAAAATGTTTCTAAAGTGAGACATGCATTTCCACTGAAAAGGCTTATGCTGTCGTTTGCTTCTGTTTTATAAGGGTCATATCGTTATAAGAAAATTTTGCATCTTACCTTCCAAAAACAAAGTATTAAGCGTGAAAAAAGTGCTCAAAATCTTTTCCAGCAACTCAACTAACCATAATTTTATCCAAGCCAACTTTGTGGTCCTGTAAGTCACTTGCTGCTAGGCTTTTTTTAACGAAAGTTATATAGTGTAAAATATTAAAATTATATTTTCAGAAAATTCTAGGGGATAATTATATGGCATATATTACATCAAATTATCTTTGAGACTCATATACTGCCGATATGAATATTCATAATTCGAGATACCGCTCATCATTCGAGGCGTTTTTTCTTTAGATAATTTTTCGTGAAGTGTTCGGGATCCGAGATTCCACTGTTCATTTGTTGTTAAGAATACTTCTAACAATAGATTTTGCACACATAAACTAGTTAAGCATTTTAATTAAAATGCAGTTAAAAATTATCAGCTCCTTTAATTTTAAAATTGTAAAATTCAAAATACGATTGATTATCATGTGTTTAGTTTTAATATTTTCATACAGAGAAAAATTCAACTACTAATTAATAATTTGCAATGTAAAATGTGATTACAATAATTTTAGTAACATTTTATGTGGCATTAATTAAGATTTCCTTGCTAAAATTACACAATATTAATTTTAATGTATTTGAAAAATATCGAAAAATAATACAAGATAGCAACTTACCCCCCCTTCCGCAAAATGTGGCATCTTTTGTAAAACATTTTTATCGTACGCAGTTTATAATTTGCTTTTTAAAACAATTAATTCACTAAAGTTTGTATCAACAGCAATACGAAAAGGAAAATAATAATAGCGTAGTTTCATACAAAATATAACTCTGGCAAAAATAGTAGTTCCGATTCATAACAATTGCATCGCATCAGGAAGTCCTACACATGCAATATTTGGAGAGAAAAAAGTCAAAGACGAAATTAAATATCAGGTGCCATCAAATAATGTTACACACACACACACACACACACACACAAAAAAAAAAAAAAAAAAAAAAAAAAAAATGGATGGAATCATCCTAAAGGATTAAAGGATGCAGCAAAATAACTGAGTCCTTCTTTTTGGCCGGGGAATGTTTGAAATCTCAAAAAACAGCCCTACCCCCAGTTGACTGGATTCAGAGTCGAAACACTTTAATTCTCCTATGTTCTTGAGGGCTGAACCAGGTAGATGAATACATACTTCATATCTTTCCTAATAATTTAAGTGAGTACAAACCACTTTCCCTTAAAATGTTTTCCGCAGACAATCCGACCTTGGGCTCATAGATCTCGAGTTCTTTGCCATAAATAAGTAAAAAATTCAATTTCGGAACAGATTTATATTTTTTAGGTGGAATTGGCTAGAAGGAACAAACAGTTTTTGATAATATCATCAATTAAAGCACTGAATGGTAGCGACATACTCAGATGTCTTCATACAGCTCCCAAAAGACCTCTCTTAGCCCTTGAGGGTTCTATAAAGCTCAAGTTGGTAACCTATGCTAAAGATGCTGCCAATCAAACGTAGATGAACAATTCAAAGATGATATAAATGCAACGATAGTTAACGATTACTAGAGGCATAAATCGCTACATGCGAGCATCCGTGATAAGACTTTGGTAACGAAGGTATAAACTGACGACCTAAATTAACTTGAGAAGATGGCAATGCTGATTCAGAGCTTGATTCAATAAGAAGGCCATCATTCCAGTTATACATTACAAGGATCTGTTTTCATAGTCCTTACATTAATCAGGATTCTATGGTAGATTAAAACTGCATTGTTAACGTTAAGAAAAATTTCCTTCCATCCGATATGAAAACTTGTTACGTTTAGGTAATACGTAGATTCATTGAATCTTTAGTTTCATTTCATGAATCGTTAGACAGCAAATTTCATTTACGGTTATAATTTCATTTACGGTTATAACGTTCAGCAATTTCAAGTGAATTTTTAAATTTCAAATGAATTATGTTTTTAAGAATAAAATTTGCTTTTTATACGCACATTATGCTGTTCGTTTAATAAATAAATAATAAGAACAATATTTTTTTAAGTTCATCGTAATTTTGAATAATAACAATACTTATTCAGTCTTCAAGGTTAATATTAAATGAAAGCGTTAATGAATGTCAGAATCAAAGTAACACGTTTCTCTTCTTCAAAGGAATTTTTTCATCACACATGAATAACTATAATACGGAGCAAATTGTTTCCTAGCTCCCATTTAGTCGAAGGTTAGTCTTCAATATACTATACCATCTACCAACAATTATGAAAATAAAAATAAATTATATTAGAATTCTTTTGTTTAATTTAATATTTGGTCGCTTTCTTAACTCTTTCTTTTGTTTAAATAAATTCATTACTTGAACATTCTCTGCACTGAAATCCAATTTCTATTTTAAATTCCATTTCTTTATATTATCCAGGCAATCTTTTAATTTATTTCCCAAGATTTTTATATTATTATCACACAGCGTTGTTAATAGCATCAGCTGCATATATTTGACATAGTATTTTGCTTTAGCCAAAACCTTTTTCCATACAATACCTACAATTAAGTATTTCCCAAGATTTTTATATTATTACCACACAATGTTGTTAATAGCATCATCTGCATATATTTGACATAGTATTTTGCTTCAGTCAAAATCTTTTTTTATACAACACCTACAATTGCTTTCCACAGCGTGCAGGCTTAAATTTGATTCTTTCGGTCAATTTTATTTACTAAAACTCCGTCCTAATTATAGTCCTCATTTTACTACTAAATGAAATAAGTAATTGTTGCTTATTTAGTTCCCTTATATAAATATAGTTTATATAAAATATAGTCTGTATAAATATTGTTTCATTAATTAGTCAGGTAATTATAGTAATGATACACGAGTTTTTGTTTGTTCTCTACAACCATGTTCTTGTTCTTTCTTCAACCTTGTGCAACCTATTAAATTAAGGACTTTTTTTCATTTCATTTCAACTTATTTCTCCGAGTTTAATTATAGATATATTTCTCATTCAATTAATTCAGTTACCATTTCGCGGCAAGGAAAAAATACATAGAATCCAAAATACCTTCGTTAAAAATTGTAAAATAAAAAAAACCAAAAGATTTAAAAACAATTTTTGCGATTAAAATTACAGTTTCTGTGCAAAAAACAAGCAATGCGGACAGGGGACAAGAAGGCAGGTTTCTCGGTGCGCAAAACGGAAAGTTTACTTTTTGGTCCAAGTCGGCAAAAAGAAACTGAAGGTGCAGAAACTCACCTAATTCACTATTCTACTAAGAGTTTCGAATGCAGACAAAGAGCGGTTTTGTTAGGCTTAGTGGCATTTAAACAACTTTTAAATTGTTAATAATTCTACAACTATCGCATTAAGATTAACTAAAGGCATAAAAACTTGAACCAGAACACAAAAACAACATAATTCAATCACTTTTAAAAGAAAAATGCACAATTTATCAACATATGAGAATAAAAAGACTGAGCTCACCGAGTGGTATACAAATTTTTGATGCGGCCGATTGCAACCAAAAAGGGAGGCGCAGAACTACATGTTATAAAAATTTTAAATCTATTTTTCAATCCGTTTTGGGGAAGGGAATCCTTTATTCTGTCCGTACGTACAGATGTCAAGCAAAAGCATCGTTGAATGGAATCGATAACGGTCAAAATGGATATATTCGTTAAAATATGATACCCGAAATTTTTAGCGATTGCAATACTTCCTTTGCTTTTTACGGGAAAGTAAAAAACGCCTAATATGACTTTTTTTAGATCTTTATTTATGTAAATTTTATAATCCTATGTAACAAGAGACGTCATACTTTGGAATTACAAATACGTGCCTCTGTGTTTAAATTATCTTTCCTCAACGTTAACATTATGCTGACCTCTTACAAAACAAGAATGTTTGTTAAACTGGAAGAATGGAAAGCTCGTGATTTTATGAAATTTACGCAAGATCGAACATCAATCGTATATCTTCTCTTTCCACAGCTTGACTAAAATCGAGTATAAGCCGTCCTTTTACAAAATAAATGGACATCTAGATCTCTAAACTTGAAAACTTGATATTTTTATTATAGTATAATATAAAATCATCTGTACACAGTGATATCCGGCATCCCCAAGAAAAGATGGCATTTAAGCAGATGTAATATAAATCAAATATTCATAAAAATGCTGTTTCTACTCTCCGTAAAACTTACCTCAATTTCAAACAATGCTAAATAACTACGGCTGTTACATTCAACATCTACACTGGGTCATTTTAATGGTTTTACGAAGAAAGTGCTGATCGGCTGATGCTGCAATTAAAACCATTCGCAAAATAAAATTCTTTTAACAAAATGATTACATGCATTTCTGAGTTAATTGCGTTGTTAAATAGCGAAAGCTAAGTGAAATACGACTTTTTTAAAAGTTTATTGCTTTTGGATCACATTGTTTTAAATGAGAAAAAGTAATAACTCTCCATGTCTCAATGCGTGAAAGAAATTAAAAGTCTTTACCTAAACATCAGACAAAGAATTTAATCAATTTCCAATTATATACCCATGAATTCCAATTTAACCGAAAATGGAAGATGTAATTAAATTTTGGAAAAAAAGATATCACGTAAAATGTTAAAAGAACAGTTTCTTTCCGTCTTCGTTTATGACTTTTGAAAATATTTTTCCTTTTTATGTATTGTATGTATTGGTTAATCAAATATAATTTTGTTTTATAGGAATTTCTAAACAATAAACTGCACTGTACACATACAACGGAATTTTAATAAGTGGTAACTAAAGAACGAAAATATAAAATCCAGTTCACATCGAATAGTAATTGTTTAAAAATGCTATATTTTGCCATTCGCTTCGACTTACCGAAGTTACTTTTTTGCTTCGATTATCATAATCATCATTATATTAAGTAAAAATAATCTGATGAAATTTCAGCACTGAACAAAGTAGCTGCAACAGCTTTACCCATGTAACGGAAAAAAAAAATTCAAAAGCTTTCGGATTTTATATTTCGCCCAAAGGGACGTTTTTGACTTGGCCAGTAAACTTATTTGTTTTCGTGAAGTCCGGACTGCTGTCCTATATTTTTGTTCGTTTTATTTATGCATGTAATATTAAATGTTTTCGTTAACTTACTTTTGTAAGCCCCGTGTTGTAAATCTGTTGTGCACGGGGAGATTTGTACGTGTTCCTGATTTATACACACATGCACGTCTCCAGAGCATTTTCTGCTAACGCGTCTTTCGGGCAAACAGATTTCAAAATAGCATTTTTTAACAAACAGTTTAGTGTGCTGGAGATAAAAATGTTTTATTCTGTACATCGTTTGCTAGCTTGAAATCGCTGAAATTTCTTAACAAAAAATTCGTTCAAATTTTACACAATATGAAACAGATAATGAAACAAACTCGAAATTCGAGATTTGGTCTTCCAGGTGCCCATATTCGGTGGAGGACTATGTTATTCCAAGTTTGATGGCTCTAGGTAAGTTTTTTTTCCAATGCCAGAAACATACATACATTCATAAACCAGCAACAATCATAAATCCTTTAGGAAAATTTTCTTTAAATTTTTTTGAAACATGATTTAAGATTTTTGTCCCTCCTTTTTGATGACTCTTTTTATTGAAATTATTTAAGTACAGTCATTTAATTAAGATTCGTCTATTGAAACAATATTTTCCATTTTTTCCGGATAAATATTTCTCATAAAGAATTCGGCAGCGTGTTTCGCGTTCGAAGATATGACGCGGAGAAAGACGATGCCCATTATGTTTTTTCGACTTTTTAAGATTTAAATCAGATTAATCATTTTGACACGGAGCATTTTAATGTTTTAGAATTGCACTTTTATTTAACGGATTTTCTTATAACATTAAAGGTCTTACTTTTGAAACATTCAGTTTTTTCCTTGAATACGTATTTGGAACAATTTTTCCACTTGAAACTAAATTTTAACTTTTCCTTTCTTTTTGACAACATTACCTTAGCTTTAGATACCGAAAATACATTTCTTCCACAACGTTTTATAATAACTAGATGCCAATAAATTTCTTCGGAAAGAACTTAAATATAGCCTTCCATCCATTGCTTCTTTGAAAGCAAGATTTTGCATGAAAACAAAACTGTCAGGTAGCAGACGATAGTTTCGTCAAACACGCAGAAACAATCAGCAACACAGCTTTCAGGCTATCAGGCTGTAACGGTGAAGAAGAGAGTTTCACGGCAAAACACTAAATACAGCTCCCGACACGGTCGATCGCTCTCGGAGCTCAAAAAACTCAAGCTGCTCTTCACGATAAACTCAGGATAAACTCACGATGCACTCGACGATACACTGACGATAAACTCTCTTGCGATGCACTGCAATTCCGCGTACATGAACGGTTTATATAGCTTTTGGCCTGACTTCGAGAACATTTTGGGCCAAACCGGTAAGAATTCGTTCTAGAATGCTCTACATCCGCCTGTGGAATATCGCCGATTTTGTCGCCGAATGGGCGATTATGTGCCACACCTGGCAACCCTGCCTTCCTCCGTCACTTTCTGGAAACCCTAAAACTGCTTTGCGGGTAAGTTATCTTACCGTGGCTGGAAATTTCGTAACAATATTATATATACAGAATCATATATTCAGTTTGAGTAATGAAAAAAAAAATATCGTAAACAAAGGAATCGAATTGTTCGTTGCTAATCCGAAGTAAAAATCACCAGCAATGTTTGAATGATAACACGACAGTCTTGCAATTCTATAGCTTGTCTGGGTCTTAAACATACTTTTCAGTAATTAATTCTTGCAAGACAGCAACATGCTTGTTGGATATGAGTTACAAGGCTACAATGTGCAAAACTACTTGTTTATTAACTTGTACGCCCTGAAAGACTGTAAATGGTCTTCCTTGAACGTATATCTTGCAACACAACAAACTGCTTGTGGATTAAAAATGCAGGATTTTGCAAAGCAAGCTTTAGCACCATTTTGCAAAGCAAGCTTTAAGCTCAGGAATTCAAACAAAGAAGAATTCCTTCTAGAGGGGAATTTCATAGTTTCCAAGGGGGGATGCCTCAGCCTTTTATTTAGCCGTTACGTATTTAGTTTTAGTTTATGAACATAACAAAGCTACTTTAATTCAAATTTTGGTATTCATCAACATTTTCTGTACTTTTTGCGGTTTAATTTGTTGAGTCATTAGGTTATATCGATGCAGGGACGAGAAAAATATTTTGCGCGATTCGAATTCCAGACCCCCCCCCCAGATACGCGTCATGCGTGCTTCCAGTTATAGCAGGAAGGTATGCGGAAAGGAGGGATAAAATACCTTACGCTTTTAAAGGACGACTGGGGATTAGCGGACCAAACTGCAAAATCCTATTGGTGACATTGTTTTAGTTCTGGCGAGACTGTACAGTTTTCTTTTTTTTAAATGTAAGGAAACTGAAGAAATCCGAAAATGCCTTTGCCGGGATTTGAACTCCGGACCTCCCTAATATATGTTGAACGTGCTTCCAGTTACACCACGAAAGCTTGTGGAAATGGAGAAGAAAATACCTTATAAATTCATGAAATACATTAAAAATAATCTCAATAAATGTATGCATGTAGTTTTCGAACTTTGGCAAGGAAGGGGAAATGATCTTCTAGCGATGGTAAAAGGGATGCAGGGGTTAAAATGTGCTGAGAATCACTGCTTTAGCAGGCGCAACTCGTTCAAACCTGGAACTCAATCCATTGAAATCAACTCGATATCGAAATCAACTGGACATACTCTGAACACGAGCCATACAAACTCGGCCATCTGTCGCTCGTTAAACTCTACAATACTTTACCAGAAATTAGCACCTTGACTGATAAGGAGGAATTCATAATGTTATAAAAAGAGCCTTTTTCTATTCGTAACACTCCCAATATTTCCTTGAAGAAATACCAAAAGTGGCTGAACCATGACTTTTTTTTAAGTCTGGTTGGGACATACCAATGTATGATGAGAAAATGAAGCCCAGATGGTCTCGCAACTTTTTATGGCAGAGGGAGCTGTTGCGCCGAAAGAAAATATTATATTGCTGCTATATTGCTGTGATATATCTTGTTGGTGATTTTCATTAAAATATAAACGAACAATGTAGCCATCAAATTTTGTGTACCAAATCAAGGTCAAATAATCACCGATATAAACAAGTCGAAACCAGAGCAGCTTTCGTATTAAGTGTTGCATTCAACTTTCGAAATTCGTATTATGTGGTTCGTAAACAGATGGCATAGTGCTTAGGAGAACAGAGTACGATACCAAAAGGCCCCGCTTCGAATCTCGGAGAAGACATGGTTGTAACTGTCCGTCTCATAATAGGAGGTAACGGTGTTAAGATGCCTCCACAATAAAATGGCCACCACTTCCGGCCTTAAGAGTAGCCAACGTCGAAAAAAGGCAAAATAGTGCCCACCGTTCGAAAAAATAAAAATGAAAAAAATATTTTTGATTCTTTGCTAAATCTTAAATATTTAGCGTCTATAAAAAATAGTTTATTAAAACAATTTCGAAGATTTTCAAATGTAACAAATCAGTTTGTTAGGTTTGAAACCTTCGAAATTCTTAATCGTAACAAAAGCCTGCTTTTGCTTATCGAATTTTTGATTTTAGCATAACAATATAATGACCAAATCTACAAATCAATTGATATCAAATAAGGTGAATAAAAAAGAAATTTATTATTTATACAGAAATACGGACGTGCATTCAATTTGTTACGAACCCATATGCATGCAATAATATATTTAAAGTACATCGTAAAAGAAAGTGTGTTGTAAAAGGAAATTTTGCGAAATTACTGGAAGGTATATACGGTTAAAGTTATATATAAGGACCGGATACGACGCCAGTTGCAGTACCAATTACAGTTATACAAGGACCGGACTAAAATGCTGCTAAAGGATCGCCAAGTTTGGCATAGTGCTTAGGATAATGGACTTTGGGCAAATAGGGAAACAAAAATTAGCCGTCCAAACCATTGCTAGCCTGGCGATATCTCACCAATTTAGCGAAATAAGCATATGCCTCTTTAAACAGATTTGCCACTGTAATCATATTGTTGCGTTCTACGAGTTCGTGGATTTGAAGTGATTGAAGATAACACTTAATGAAGAATCAAAACGCAATTTATTCATCAGTATTACAGAAGCCAATTCCAAAGACGCGTTACAATCGTCGAAAAACTAGGACGAACACGCTGAAACAATCGCCAACATTGCCTTCAGGCTAACAGGCTATAACGGTGAAAACAGCTTCACGGCAAAACACTAACTATAGCTCCCGACTCGGTCGATCGCTCTCGAAGCTCAACACACTCATACACTCTTAACGATAAAATTCCCGATACACTCGACAATGCACTGAACTCCACACGCAAGAGTTTATATAGATTTTTCGGCCTGCCTTCGAGATCATTCTGGGGCAAAACCGTAAGAATTCGTTCTAGAATGTTCTGGCTCCGTCTATAGCATATCGCCAATTTTGCAGCCAAATATCACCAAACGGGCGATTTTGCGCCAAATCCGGCAACCCTACTGTCCTTTGCCATTTTCTGGCAACCTTAAAACATCTTTGTGTGGAAGCTATTTTACCACGGCTGGGCATTTCGTAATAATATTTTTCCGGCACAACTTTGTCTCTTCAGAATTTTCATGTTAGATTATACAAAAGATACTACAATTTCAGATATAATTTCACAAAACTATTTACTTAGATACAAAATTCGAAACAATATAAAATAAATAATTGGTGTGAAATTTATTATAAACAGCTTATTTCTAACGTAACCATATAATACAATTGTACACGAATTTTATACAATAATGGCTTCTAAAAAGAAAACACATAGTATTTATAACTACTATAGCGCTATATACAGAAAAAGTACATTAATTTCAACATTAAAATGAAAGAAAACTTCCTTAGATTGATGCTAATTTCACAGAAAGCTTTATGCATTTTGAAAGACATTTTCCATTTTGGCCTGACATAGGCAAAGAAGGAAGAGTATTCAAGTATTCAAATGAAGAACAATTTGCTCTTTGGAACATCTAAACTTTTTTTTTTTTTTTTTTTTTCTGAATTACTCAAGTACATACCACAAAATTCTTCGCATTTTATCGATCTAGCTATTATTTCGTATAAAACACATTTTGCAATAATTTCACCTTTAATAACAATAATAAAACTACATTGAAGCATTTTTCGATACATTATTTGCAAGAATTTTTTAACAATACTCTTCCTCCACAAATTACGAATTTCAGGATCTTTTGGCTAAATATTTAATTTGACAATTATACACACTTCGGTTTTATCGAAGCAAAAACACGAAAAAAAAAAAAAAAAAACCAAGGAAATAAAAAAAGCTGGCCTTGTCATGATTACAGCAAAGAATCTTTTAATTCGTAAAAGGACGCCATTTCTACCACAATAGCAGGCATGGAGAAATGTGATGATTTCTCAGAACAACTTTTAACAGCGGATGGATTTTTTCTTCAGATAAATTCGTCTGTGAAATCACTTAATCGAATAAAAACCAATTACCGCAACCAACAGAAATGAAAAAAAAAAATCCAAGCATAAATGTTGGATGAAAATGTTTGTTTCGGAACAAAAGTATTTAATTTAGCTCTAGTTACAAAAACTCTAAGATATTTTCACTTAAATTTAATAGACCACGATTTCGACATAGATGATTATTTCTCCCTTTTCTTGATGAATTCTTTTCGCGTAGTTTATCTTGTCTGAATTAGAACTAAACGATTTGGACGGCAAAGGTATGAAATTAGTTTTAGGGTTTTATTCTTTGTTGCTAAAGAGCCTTGTATTCTATGGCTCTTCGCATATATTCCAAAATAATTAACATTACTCGTTCTTATTTTAATCTCGTCTATTAGGCACTTTATTGCTTGAATGCTAGATTTAGAATAATTGCAACAATATTTGTGTGCTATATCACAATGGATTTTAATTAATTTAATTTTTCTCAGAATTCTTATAAACCCAATTATGGGCAACGTTTTCCGTTGAACAGAAACGTTATTTTCAGAGAAACAAATATTTGAATAAAAAAACTCGATAATTTTCTTTATAAATAAGTATATTAGAGTTAAATTGAATTTCACGCATTGAATGTTTCCGAAATTCTTTTAGAACGATACTGCAAAACCATGAAATATATTACCTACAAATAACCACGAAGGAATTACGACAAATTATAACAACAAAATATAATTGACATTTCGAGAAATGGAAAAAGCAGTAAAGTGTTTGTAGGAAAATCAAGTTATGACTTTTATATAATAAATCTTCGAGCATATCCATCTCTCATTTTTGCTGTTGAGTAAAACAGCGAAATACATTTGTAGAGTTTGGATTGCTTTGTGAGCATAAACTAGTGCCAAGCTCCTAACAGACGATTAAGGCGAATTATCGCTGTCTCTGAAATTAACTGCAGATACTTGAAAAGGTTTAAAGAAATCTTTTTATTTAACAGAACTTGGAACATAAATGCACTTCTTGTGCTAACAAAGTCCAATTCAAATTTAAAACGTAGATAGCCCTACATAATTAAATTTAATTTTAACCTGGCTCAAGAACTCTAATCGGCGTATCAAATTTAAATGTCGGCGGTAATAAGAAAAGCCAAAGAATTACAAACTTATCACAGCTAAAGAGAACGTTACATGCACAAGGGACAGAAAGACGTTCTGCTTTACAATCCAAAAAACCTCAGCTTAGATACATTATCTAACTTCCATTCTAATGAGGAAACGGATAGGAGAAGTTATAGTAAAGGCTGAAATTAGAAATAACTGGTTAGTTTCAAATAATCACCTTTCATATTAAAAAAGTTGAATATACAATTTATGGTTTGGCTTGGTAGTGATAACATACTTATCATTAGCCTAACACCTAATTTTCCTTAGTGCGTCCAGAAATAAGTTACATCTTCTTATTTGATTATTATTTGATTTAGGGTCTGTACTATTATAGATTCATATTCAACACCGTACACAATTACAAATAAACTCCTTTTTACCGAATATGCTATTTTAGTCATTATTCTCATAACATATCTTCAATAACTGTATATAATTTCAATAACTTTTCTTTTCTTAAATCTTAACATTTAATACATCTTCTTGCACTACATGTCTATAGCTAGTCTTTCTCAAATATATATATATATATATATATATATATTCTTCCTTCCAAAAAACACTGTAAAGCAGGCTAGCTCCCTCTTTACTTTCAATTACTGGCTCAGATAAATAACATAGAAATAATTAAATAAAGCAATCAGCTTTGAAAAACCTGTAAGGCTAATGCTACTCCTCCTCCTTCTACTGCTAGTAAAACACAATTACTTTAAAAGACTTACAATTACATCTACCAAATTACCTGTAAAGAATGTTCCCTCACGTATATAGGTCAAACAAAAAACCCTCTCAACCTCCGAATTAATAACCATAGATCTCATATCAAAAAATTTAAAAATAAAAACAATAATAGCACCAAAGATTATCAGCATATAGCAATTCTTGAGCATTATAATTTACATAATTTTAATAATATAGAAATTAATGTGCTTGATATTGTACCAAACACCAAACTTAGACTGTTTAAGGAATCAATTTACATACTCCAAAAAAATTCACTTTATCCTTACGGACTAAATGCCTATCTTAGTAATACCACCAATAGACAGTCAAAAATCTCTATATATGGACAATTCAGATTTTTTAGCAATACTACTACCAGAGGATCTAGAGGTGGTAATTCCAAAAACAAAAAATTTTTTTCAACACAAGATCTGAAATTAATTATTAAGAATCTTAATTCCTACCTTGAACATAAAGAATTCCCTAAAAATACTTCTTTATACCTTTAAGAATACTACCTTATGGAATCTGATTAAAATAATAAATCAACCTTCTCAATGCTTCCAAATAGTCAAGGATCTGATTATAGACTTCTTCAATTTTAAACTAAAGAATAATTTTTTTCACAAAAAACTTTTTTGTACTATTCAGTTTAAACACCTTTCTTACGATCAGTTAAAAGTACCTAGCATATTTAAAAAATTTCAACACTTTATTCCTGACCAACAACTTCAAATTAAGCCCTGTTTTAAATTTGAAAAAACCTTAGGTCAACTTGTTATCAACCACCACGTTATACAAGATAATAGCAAATGTAACTGCCAATTGACTGTCTACAAAAAATATGTCGATCCTTTCCACCAACATGTTATTACTGGAGATCTTAATATCATTGAAAATATAGAATTGCGAATCCTTATGCAACTTGGCACCAAATTTCGTCCTACTTTCGGTATTAATAAGCACTTTTGCCTCAAACAATTCAATAATGATCTTGATAAATTTATCATATTAGCTAGTAATAGATCCAATTTACCTACTACAACTTTTCTTGAATGGAAAGCTGCACTAATTAAAGAATTTCAACATTTGCTGTTCAAGTCACCTTTTTTTCAACTCTTTACACAATGAAAAGCATCTAGAGGATCTTATTCAAAAACTCCAAGATAACTTTATCATCACGAAGATTGACAAAGCCAGCAACAATTTTAGTGTTATTTGAAAACAATTTTACTTCAACCTTCTGCATAAAGAGTTAAATAACACATGCACTTACCAAAAAATAACTACCAGCACTAAGATTCTTCTCAATAAATTTAACGCACTACATAAAAGACTTAAAATACATCCCCAGAAATATAACAACAGGTTTGCCAATCTCTATGCCCTACCAAAATTTCATAAGTCTCCAATAAAATTCAGGTTCACAGCTAATAGTACCAAAAGTTATCTTAAAGAAATAGATTATCTTTTTGCACAAAAACTTCGTATGATACGTGACCTAATTAATAACTATGATTTTAAGGATCTGCATTACAACTGGATGATCTCTAGTAACGAACTAGTTCTAAAAACTGTAAATTCACTTAAAATAGACCATATCCAATGCTACGACTTTGAAAACCTCTATACTTCTCTACCACTTGAAGAAATATTTACAAGCTTACTTGCTCTTCCAGATTTATTTCCGCAAATTTCTACCATTATTAGCAACGAAAAATGGCAACTTTTCCTCTCCAGCGTGCTTTTCAATAATTTTATTCAATTTAACAATAGCATCTTTATACAAGTGCAGGGAATCCCAATGGGAGGTAAGTTTTCAAATTCTGTCTGTGAATTATTCCTTTTTACAAAAGAATTGACCTTTGTCCGTTCACTCAGTACAGAAGAACATAAATTTTACCAACACATCTATAGATATATTGATGATGTTATTGCATTTAATAACTACAACAAAATAGAAGTTGCTAATATCTACCCAACATGCTTAAAACTAAATAAAACAAATACAGAGCAGCATAATGTAGTCTACCTTGATTTACATAATATTGATTACAATTGTATAAAAGTTTACGACAAAAGAAGAGAATTTAATTTTTCCACACTAAAATTAACTAACTGGAATTCAAATATTTCCAAAAGAGTCATCCTTAACACAATTTATTCACAGGTACTCAAAATAAAAAGAATCTGCAATACTGCAATATGTAATACTACAGAACACCTACAAGAAGAAATACTATACTTTGTAACTATCTTGAAAAGTAACCTAGTTCCTCATAAAATTATTAAAAATACCTTAAAAAAAGCTGGCATTACCCTTACCAATTTTTAGATTTTTTGAGTTAGATAGTGATATTTTATGCTTAAAGCCCAATGGGACGGTATAAAGTGGATGGCTGATTCAGAGAATCTAATGTAAAAATGTACAGATAATTCTTGTTACTACATTTTCTTTCCTCCAAAAAATTTTGGCACAATACTTTTAATACTATTGTTTAAATAGTTTTAAATTACTTTGATGGCCAATTTTACTACTTTTATTAACAAACTGGGCCTTTTCGTTTTTCATAGTAGCTTGATCGCCCTCTAGCTTGAAGAATTACGACTTTTTATTAACAAAATGACTGTTTTTCCCTTTTCCTCTTACTTTAGTGGCCATGTTAAGTAGTTTTAGCTGAATTAGACATTTTCACTTTCAGTAAAAATTTTTTCTTCAAACAACTTGACTGACGCCATTTTGAAATCTTTCCACGTTTTTCCGAGTTTTCCGACCCCCTTCGAAACTTAGAGACGAGTTACAGCTAACAGACAGTCTTATCGTATTGGCTGATGCCCAAAGACATCGCTCTCCCCTACTTACGTCACACGACGAGTGGGATGACGCTGAAGGACACAGAAGGGAATTACAACCCCTTTTAAACTCAGTTTTAAGAGAGAGAGCTTTATATCGCCACAGGTCAGTTTTTTCTGTTTCTTTTACTACAACTTTTTTCTTGGTCTTAGCAAGACCCACTGTGTTTGTTTTCATTTAAATTTTCATTTAAATTTAATTACAGATTTCTAAATTTTATAAAGGTATAAATCTTTAAGCTTGCAGGTCCAGCCCGTATGTTATTGTATATTAAGGACTAATAGCAGACCGCTATTTATTTTTATTTTTATTTTTATCTTGATTTTTGATGTAATCAGAATAGTTTTTACATATTTTAACACCTTAATGTGTCATTTTGTGCGGACGCGTCGGGAAATTGGAACAGAGAATTGAGACTAATAAATTTTCTAAGACACTTCGTCTAATTAAAAAAATTTTGTAGCGAAAAAGTTTCAATTGTCTGCTTCGGCGAAACGCGTAATGGAGTTAGCTTGATTCGACGATCAATTAGAAATTTCCCTTGAAAAGCCAGATTGGACTTCGAATTCAGCTAATTTACCATTTTCCGCTTTCTATTTTGATCTGATTTTGTTTGTTTTATGTTTTAACTTGTTCCATGGTCAACCCCTTTTCAACTCAGTTTTAAGAGAGAGAGCTCTGTATCGCCACAGGTCAGTTTTTTCTGTTTCTTTTACTACAACTTTTTTCTTGGTCTTAGCAAGACCCACTGTGTTTGTTTTCATTTAAATTTTCATTTAAATTTAATTACAGATTTCTAAATTTTATAAAGGTATAAATCTTTAAGCTTGCAGGTTCAGCCCGTATGTTATTGTATATTTAGGACTAATAGCAGACCGCTATTTATTTTTATTTTTATTTTTATCTTGATTTTTGATTTAATCAGAATAGTTTTTACATATTTTAACACCTTAATGTGTCATTTTGTGCGGACGCGTCGGGAAATTGGAACAGAGAATTGAGACTAATAAATTTTCTAAGACACTTTGTCTAATTAAAAAAAAATTTTGTAGCGAAAAAGTTTCAATTGTCTGTTTCGGCGAAACGCGTAATGGAGTTAGCTTGATTCAACGTTCAATTAGAAATTTCCCTTGAAAAGCCAGATTGGACTTCGAATTCAGCTAATTTACCATTTTCCGCTTTCTATTTTGATCTGATTTTGTTTGTTTTATGTTTTAACTTGTTCCATGGTTTGATTTTCATATGTTTTAACTTTTCTAGTGTCACATCGATAGGTATTTTACTGTATTTATTTTTGCCATTACTAGTTTCCAACGCTTAGTATTTTACTGTGTTTATTTTCTCGTGTAGCATGATTTCTCACCCTTCAATGACATTGTTTTTTTTAAAATGTGTTGAACTTTTTTTGGAGCCACAGCTCCTGGTAACTTTTAGGCGAGCTTACTACAATTTCTAATATACTTAATTTACTTAATTTTGCAGCATATTGCGCAAAAAAATTATCTAGACCAAATTGGTCATACAGTATTGTACTAACTACCTTGCTTGTTAATATATATATAAACTTTGTTTCCATATTCGCTTATCCAGTTATTTGTTCTTTCAAATTTAATATAGATCTTCTTTTAAAGTTTGTTTGCATTCAGCACAAATTTTAAAAAATCACATTATTATGCTAAAGCCTTCTGAAATGAAGGAATATATTTTAACTTTTTTAATATTCATAAAGAAATTACAACATTTACAACATATGCAAGTGTTATAAACTGAAAAAAACTGTAATTACAGTATTGTACTTACATACATGCATACTGTAATTAAATACTGCATATACTGTATGTAATTACAATTTGTAAATGTTTCCGACTATATATATATAGAATAGAATAAAATAGATATATTTATAGAATAAAATTTTTAATATTACTGCATAATTCCTAAAGTCAAAAAATATTAAATGCTATTATAATAAATATAACTTTAAGCAGATATCCAGTAACAAAATACTAAGAAAGAACATTTATTGTTCTTTGATAATGATATCTACCATATTATGACATACTGCTGCAAATAAAGAAAGTTATTATACTAATGTATACTGTATAAAAAGTATAAAATTCAATTTTAAAACAACAAAATCATCATATTATCCAATTTTTCAGCATTTTACAATAGAACAACAGAAATTTGCAACAATGAGGAATTTCAGAATTCATGGTTGACATGATACAGAGGCTGTTCGTTTACTTTTTAGACAATTTTGCTTTGCTATAAAAAATCGTCTGTTTGGAAATTTTTGTTTTAACTGCAATAACATTTTTGAAAGTATAAATTATCGTCTGCTTATCGTCTTATAACAATTTTGTTTTCATGCAAAAAGACGCTTTTAAAGAACGGCGGGAAGACTACGTTTCTGCTCTATCAGAAGAAAATTATTCCTATATAGTTATGAAAAATCTCTGTGAAAACCATGGTCTTCCGATATCCAAAGCTACGATACGTAATATTGTCAACAAGAAAAGGAAAAAAAAAGGTTCAAGTTTTCTTCAAGTAGAAAAAATTGTCCCAAATACATATTTAAGGAAAAACGGAATATTTCAAATGTTGCAAAGGTAAGATATTTAATGTTAAAAGAAGATCCGTCAACTCAAAGGACAGTTGCAAAATCATTAAAATACTCCGTGTCAAGTATAAACAAAATGATTAATGCTGATTTGAATCTTAAACAGTAGGAAAAAAAAACATAATGTGCATCGTCTTCACCATAACATATCGCCGAACTCAGAAAGAGCTGCAGAATTTTTTATGAGAAACATTTATCCGGGCAAAAATGGAAAAATGTTGTCACAATAGACGAATCTTGGGTGCAAGAAATAAAAAGAGATCCATTAATTATCATCAAAGAGGAGAAATCTAAAGAAAGGTTTTCTAAGGGACTTATGGTTGCTGTTAGTTTTTCATATAACGACAATTAAAATATAAAGAGAGTGGAGAAAAATATTAAGGTCAGCTCCACATATTATAAAAATACATTTTATACTGTTTTTAAATGTGAATCAAAATAAGTGTAAGTAAAGTGATCAATAAGTAGAATTGCATTTCAAAACAAAGCAAGCACCCTGCAACAGCTTTAAATATTGTTATTAAAATCTTATTATTTAAAATAAATAATTTAAATAGATGAACATTAAGGTATATGTTAATTGCAATGTTTGAAACGCAGGCTCGAGTGCCACGTGTGGCTGTCGCACGAAGAATGTATTTTACTTTTAAATGTTAGAATTCGTTAAAAGTTATTGCTGTGTTTCATCATTGGAGTTTGCTTCAAATTGTTAAAGAGGTATCACAACTCACATATCAGAATCCACTGTTAACTTCCTGAAAAAAAAGGGGGGGAACAAAAAAACGGATATCTAGGCCATACCCTTCACTCATATCCCTATAAAATCTCCTGATGTATCTTCGTGCAGTTTTGCACTTCTGGACATTTAAAAAGCAGATTGTCTAAACGTCGACCCACAGTCGACTGTTCAAGAGGAATGGGATAAAGTATCTCTTCCGATACCACAAAGGCTTTTCGTTTTTCATAGTAGCTTGATCGCCCTCTAGCTTGAAGAATTACGACTTTTTATTAACAAAATGACTGTTTTTCCCTTTTCCTCTTACTTTAGTGGCCATGTTAAGTAATTTTAGCTGAATTAGACATTTTCACTTTCAGTAAAAATTTTTTCTTCAAACAACTTGACTGACGCCATTTTGAAATCTTTCCACGTTTTTCCGAGTTTTCCGACCCCCTTCGAAACTTAGAGACGAGTTACAGCTAACAGACAGTCTTATCGTATTGGCTGATGCCCAAAGACATCGCTCTCCCCTACTTACGTCACACGACGAGTGGGATGACGCTGAAGGACACAGAAGGGAATTACAACCCCTTTTAAACTCAGTTTTAAGAGAGAGAGCTTTATATCGCCACAGGTCAGTTTTTTCTGTTTCTTTTACTACAACTTTTTTCTTGGTCTTAGCAAGACCCACTGTGTTTGTTTTCATTTAAATTTTCATTTAAATTTAATTACAGATTTCTAAATTTTATAAAGGTATAAATCTTTAAGCTTGCAGGTCCAGCCCGTATGTTATTGTATATTAAGGACTAATAGCAGACCGCTATTTATTTTTATTTTTATTTTTATCTTGATTTTTGATGTAATCAGAATAGTTTTTACATATTTTAACACCTTAATGTGTCATTTTGTGCGGACGCGTCGGGAAATTGGAACAGAGAATTGAGACTAATAAATTTTCTAAGACACTTCGTCTAATTAAAAAAATTTTGTAGCGAAAAAGTTTCAATTGTCTGCTTCGGCGAAACGCGTAATGGAGTTAGCTTGATTCGACGATCAATTAGAAATTTCCCTTGAAAAGCCAGATTGGACTTCGAATTCAGCTAATTTACCATTTTCCGCTTTCTATTTTGATCTGATTTTGTTTGTTTTATGTTTTAACTTGTTCCATGGTCAACCCCTTTTCAACTCAGTTTTAAGAGAGAGAGCTCTGTATCGCCACAGGTCAGTTTTTTCTGTTTCTTTTACTACAACTTTTTTCTTGGTCTTAGCAAGACCCACTGTGTTTGTTTTCATTTAAATTTTCATTTAAATTTAATTACAGATTTCTAAATTTTATAAAGGTATAAATCTTTAAGCTTGCAGGTTCAGCCCGTATGTTATTGTATATTTAGGACTAATAGCAGACCGCTATTTATTTTTATTTTTATTTTTATCTTGATTTTTGATTTAATCAGAATAGTTTTTACATATTTTAACACCTTAATGTGTCATTTTGTGCGGACGCGTCGGGAAATTGGAACAGAGAATTGAGACTAATAAATTTTCTAAGACACTTTGTCTAATTAAAAAAAAATTTTGTAGCGAAAAAGTTTCAATTGTCTGTTTCGGCGAAACGCGTAATGGAGTTAGCTTGATTCAACGTTCAATTAGAAATTTCCCTTGAAAAGCCAGATTGGACTTCGAATTCAGCTAATTTACCATTTTCCGCTTTCTATTTTGATCTGATTTTGTTTGTTTTATGTTTTAACTTGTTCCATGGTTTGATTTTCATATGTTTTAACTTTTCTAGTGTCACATCGATAGGTATTTTACTGTATTTATTTTTGCCATTACTAGTTTCCAACGCTTAGTATTTTACTGTGTTTATTTTCTCGTGTAGCATGATTTCTCACCCTTCAATGACATTGTTTTTTTTAAAATGTGTTGAACTTTTTTTGGAGCCACAGCTCCTGGTAACTTTTAGGCGAGCTTACTACAATTTCTAATATACTTAATTTACTTAATTTTGCAGCATATTGCGCAAAAAAATTATCTAGACCAAATTGGTCATACAGTATTGTACTAACTACCTTGCTTGTTAATATATATATAAACTTTGTTTCCATATTCGCTTATCCAGTTATTTGTTCTTTCAAATTTAATATAGATCTTCTTTTAAAGTTTGTTTGCATTCAGCACAAATTTTAAAAAATCACATTATTATGCTAAAGCCTTCTGAAATGAAGGAATATATTTTAACTTTTTTAATATTCATAAAGAAATTACAACATTTACAACATATGCAAGTGTTATAAACTGAAAAAAACTGTAATTACAGTATTGTACTTACATACATGCATACTGTAATTAAATACTGCATATACTGTATGTAATTACAATTTGTAAATGTTTCCGACTATATATATATAGAATAGAATAAAATAGATATATTTATAGAATAAAATTTTTAATATTACTGCATAATTCCTAAAGTCAAAAAATATTAAATGCTATTATAATAAATATAACTTTAAGCAGATATCCAGTAACAAAATACTAAGAAAGAACATTTATTGTTCTTTGATAATGATATCTACCATATTATGACATACTGCTGCAAATAAAGAAAGTTATTATACTAATGTATACTGTATAAAAAGTATAAAATTCAATTTTAAAACAACAAAATCATCATATTATCCAATTTTTCAGCATTTTACAATAGAACAACAGAAATTTGCAACAATGAGGAATTTCAGAATTCATGGTTGACATGATACAGAGGCTGTTCGTTTACTTTTTAGACAATTTTGCTTTGCTATAAAAAATCGTCTGTTTGGAAATTTTTGTTTTAACTGCAATAACATTTTTGAAAGTATAAATTATCGTCTGCTTATCGTCTTATAACAATTTTGTTTTCATGCAAAAAGACGCTTTTAAAGAACGGCGGGAAGACTACGTTTCTGCTCTATCAGAAGAAAATTATTCCTATATAGTTATGAAAAATCTCTGTGAAAACCATGGTCTTCCGATATCCAAAGCTACGATACGTAATATTGTCAACAAGAAAAGGAAAAAAAAAGGTTCAAGTTTTCTTCAAGTAGAAAAAATTGTCCCAAATACATATTTAAGGAAAAACGGAATATTTCAAATGTTGCAAAGGTAAGATATTTAATGTTAAAAGAAGATCCGTCAACTCAAAGGACAGTTGCAAAATCATTAAAATACTCCGTGTCAAGTATAAACAAAATGATTAATGCTGATTTGAATCTTAAACAGTAGGAAAAAAAAACATAATGTGCATCGTCTTCACCATAACATATCGCCGAACTCAGAAAGAGCTGCAGAATTTTTTATGAGAAACATTTATCCGGGCAAAAATGGAAAAATGTTGTCACAATAGACGAATCTTGGGTGCAAGAAATAAAAAGAGATCCATTAATTATCATCAAAGAGGAGAAATCTAAAGAAAGGTTTTCTAAGGGACTTATGGTTGCTGTTAGTTTTTCATATAACGACAATTAAAATATAAAGAGAGTGGAGAAAAATATTAAGGTCAGCTCCACATATTATAAAAATACATTTTATACTGTTTTTAAATGTGAATCAAAATAAGTGTAAGTAAAGTGATCAATAAGTAGAATTGCATTTCAAAACAAAGCAAGCACCCTGCAACAGCTTTAAATATTGTTATTAAAATCTTATTATTTAAAATAAATAATTTAAATAGATGAACATTAAGGTATATGTTAATTGCAATGTTTGAAACGCAGGCTCGAGTGCCACGTGTGGCTGTCGCACGAAGAATGTATTTTACTTTTAAATGTTAGAATTCGTTAAAAGTTATTGCTGTGTTTCATCATTGGAGTTTGCTTCAAATTGTTAAAGAGGTATCACAACTCACATATCAGAATCCACTGTTAACTTCCTGAAAAAAAAAGGGGGGGAACAAAAAAACGGATATCTAGGCCATACCCTTCACTCATATCCCTATAAAATCTCCTGATGTATCTTCGTGCAGTTTTGCACTTCTGGACATTTAAAAAGCAGATTGTCTAAACGTCGACCCACAGTCGACTGTTCAAGAGGAATGGGATAAAGTATCTCTTCCGATACCACAAAGGCTTTTCGTTTTTCATAGTAGCTTGATCGCCCTCTAGCTTGAAGAATTACGACTTTTTATTAACAAAATGACTGTTTTTCCCTTTTCCTCTTACTTTAGTGGCCATGTTAAGTAGTTTTAGCTGAATTAGACATTTTCACTTTCAGTAAAAATTTTTTCTTCAAACAACTTGACTGACGCCATTTTGAAATCTTTCCACGTTTTTCCGAGTTTTCCGACCCCCTTCGAAACTTAGAGACGAGTTACAGCTAACAGACAGTCTTATCGTATTGGCTGATGCCCAAAGACATCGCTCTCCCCTACTTACGTCACACGACGAGTGGGATGACGCTGAAGGACACAGAAGGGAATTACAACCCCTTTTAAACTCAGTTTTAAGAGAGAGAGCTTTATATCGCCACAGGTCAGTTTTTTCTGTTTCTTTTACTACAACTTTTTTCTTGGTCTTAGCAAGACCCACTGTGTTTGTTTTCATTTAAATTTTCATTTAAATTTAATTACAGATTTCTAAATTTTATAAAGGTATAAATCTTTAAGCTTGCAGGTCCAGCCCGTATGTTATTGTATATTAAGGACTAATAGCAGACCGCTATTTATTTTTATTTTTATTTTTATCTTGATTTTTGATGTAATCAGAATAGTTTTTACATATTTTAACACCTTAATGTGTCATTTTGTGCGGACGCGTCGGGAAATTGGAACAGAGAATTGAGACTAATAAATTTTCTAAGACACTTCGTCTAATTAAAAAAATTTTGTAGCGAAAAAGTTTCAATTGTCTGCTTCGGCGAAACGCGTAATGGAGTTAGCTTGATTCGACGATCAATTAGAAATTTCCCTTGAAAAGCCAGATTGGACTTCGAATTCAGCTAATTTACCATTTTCCGCTTTCTATTTTGATCTGATTTTGTTTGTTTTATGTTTTAACTTGTTCCATGGTCAACCCCTTTTCAACTCAGTTTTAAGAGAGAGAGCTCTGTATCGCCACAGGTCAGTTTTTTCTGTTTCTTTTACTACAACTTTTTTCTTGGTCTTAGCAAGACCCACTGTGTTTGTTTTCATTTAAATTTTCATTTAAATTTAATTACAGATTTCTAAATTTTATAAAGGTATAAATCTTTAAGCTTGCAGGTTCAGCCCGTATGTTATTGTATATTTAGGACTAATAGCAGACCGCTATTTATTTTTATTTTTATTTTTATCTTGATTTTTGATTTAATCAGAATAGTTTTTACATATTTTAACACCTTAATGTGTCATTTTGTGCGGACGCGTCGGGAAATTGGAACAGAGAATTGAGACTAATAAATTTTCTAAGACACTTTGTCTAATTAAAAAAAAATTTTGTAGCGAAAAAGTTTCAATTGTCTGTTTCGGCGAAACGCGTAATGGAGTTAGCTTGATTCAACGTTCAATTAGAAATTTCCCTTGAAAAGCCAGATTGGACTTCGAATTCAGCTAATTTACCATTTTCCGCTTTCTATTTTGATCTGATTTTGTTTGTTTTATGTTTTAACTTGTTCCATGGTTTGATTTTCATATGTTTTAACTTTTCTAGTGTCACATCGATAGGTATTTTACTGTATTTATTTTTGCCATTACTAGTTTCCAACGCTTAGTATTTTACTGTGTTTATTTTCTCGTGTAGCATGATTTCTCACCCTTCAATGACATTGTTTTTTTTAAAATGTGTTGAACTTTTTTTGGAGCCACAGCTCCTGGTAACTTTTAGGCGAGCTTACTACAATTTCTAATATACTTAATTTACTTAATTTTGCAGCATATTGCGCAAAAAAATTATCTAGACCAAATTGGTCATACAGTATTGTACTAACTACCTTGCTTGTTAATATATATATAAACTTTGTTTCCATATTCGCTTATCCAGTTATTTGTTCTTTCAAATTTAATATAGATCTTCTTTTAAAGTTTGTTTGCATTCAGCACAAATTTTAAAAAATCACATTATTATGCTAAAGCCTTCTGAAATGAAGGAATATATTTTAACTTTTTTAATATTCATAAAGAAATTACAACATTTACAACATATGCAAGTGTTATAAACTGAAAAAAACTGTAATTACAGTATTGTACTTACATACATGCATACTGTAATTAAATACTGCATATACTGTATGTAATTACAATTTGTAAATGTTTCCGACTATATATATATAGAATAGAATAAAATAGATATATTTATAGAATAAAATTTTTAATATTACTGCATAATTCCTAAAGTCAAAAAATATTAAATGCTATTATAATAAATATAACTTTAAGCAGATATCCAGTAACAAAATACTAAGAAAGAACATTTATTGTTCTTTGATAATGATATCTACCATATTATGACATACTGCTGCAAATAAAGAAAGTTATTATACTAATGTATACTGTATAAAAAGTATAAAATTCAATTTTAAAACAACAAAATCATCATATTATCCAATTTTTCAGCATTTTACAATAGAACAACAGAAATTTGCAACAATGAGGAATTTCAGAATTCATGGTTGACATGATACAGAGGCTGTTCGTTTACTTTTTAGACAATTTTGCTTTGCTATAAAAAATCGTCTGTTTGGAAATTTTTGTTTTAACTGCAATAACATTTTTGAAAGTATAAATTATCGTCTGCTTATCGTCTTATAACAATTTTGTTTTCATGCAAAAAGACGCTTTTAAAGAACGGCGGGAAGACTACGTTTCTGCTCTATCAGAAGAAAATTATTCCTATATAGTTATGAAAAATCTCTGTGAAAACCATGGTCTTCCGATATCCAAAGCTACGATACGTAATATTGTCAACAAGAAAAGGAAAAAAAAAGGTTCAAGTTTTCTTCAAGTAGAAAAAATTGTCCCAAATACATATTTAAGGAAAAACGGAATATTTCAAATGTTGCAAAGGTAAGATATTTAATGTTAAAAGAAGATCCGTCAACTCAAAGGACAGTTGCAAAATCATTAAAATACTCCGTGTCAAGTATAAACAAAATGATTAATGCTGATTTGAATCTTAAACAGTAGGAAAAAAAAACATAATGTGCATCGTCTTCACCATAACATATCGCCGAACTCAGAAAGAGCTGCAGAATTTTTTATGAGAAACATTTATCCGGGCAAAAATGGAAAAATGTTGTCACAATAGACGAATCTTGGGTGCAAGAAATAAAAAGAGATCCATTAATTATCATCAAAGAGGAGAAATCTAAAGAAAGGTTTTCTAAGGGACTTATGGTTGCTGTTAGTTTTTCATATAACGACAATTAAAATATAAAGAGAGTGGAGAAAAATATTAAGGTCAGCTCCACATATTATAAAAATACATTTTATACTCAGTTTTTAAATGTGAATCAAAATAAGTGTAAGTAAAGTGATCAATAAGTAGAATTGCATTTCAAAACAAAGCAAGCACCCTGCAACAGCTTTAAATATTGTTATTAAAATCTTATTATTTAAAATAAATAATTTAAATAGATGAACATTAAGGTATATGTTAATTGCAATGTTTGAAACGCAGGCTCGAGTGCCACGTGTGGCTGTCGCACGAAGAATGTATTTTACTTTTAAATGTTAGAATTCGTTAAAAGTTATTGCTGTGTTTCATCATTGGAGTTTGCTTCAAATTGTTAAAGAGGTATCACAACTCACATATCAGAATCCACTGTTAACTTCCTGAAAAAAAAGGGGGGGAACAAAAAAACGGATATCTAGGCCATACCCTTCACTCATATCCCTATAAAATCTCCTGATGTATCTTCGTGCAGTTTTGCACTTCTGGACATTTAAAAAGCAGATTGTCTAAACGTCGACCCACAGTCGACTGTTCAAGAGGAATGGGATAAAGTATCTCTTCCGATACCACAAAGGCTTTTCGTTTTTCATAGTAGCTTGATCGCCCTCTAGCTTGAAGAATTACGACTTTTTATTAACAAAATGACTGTTTTTCCCTTTTCCTCTTACTTTAGTGGCCATGTTAAGTAGTTTTAGCTGAATTAGACATTTTCACTTTCAGTAAAAATTTTTTCTTCAAACAACTTGACTGACGCCATTTTGAAATCTTTCCACGTTTTTCCGAGTTTTCCGACCCCCTTCGAAACTTAGAGACGAGTTACAGCTAACAGACAGTCTTATCGTATTGGCTGATGCCCAAAGACATCGCTCTCCCCTACTTACGTCACACGACGAGTGGGATGACGCTGAAGGACACAGAAGGGAATTACAACCCCTTTTAAACTCAGTTTTAAGAGAGAGAGCTTTATATCGCCACAGGTCAGTTTTTTCTGTTTCTTTTACTACAACTTTTTTCTTGGTCTAAGCAAGACCCACTGTGTTTGTTTTCATTTAAATTTTCATTTAAATTTAATTACAGATTTCTAAATTTTATAAAGGTATAAATCTTTAAGCTTGCAGGTCCAGCCCGTATGTTATTGTATATTAAGGACTAATAGCAGACCGCTATTTATTTTTATTTTTATTTTTATCTTGATTTTTGATGTAATCAGAATAGTTTTTACATATTTTAACACCTTAATGTGTCATTTTGTGCGGACGCGTCGGGAAATTGGAACAGAGAATTGAGACTAATAAATTTTCTAAGACACTTCGTCTAATTAAAAAAATTTTGTAGCGAAAAAGTTTCAATTGTCTGCTTCGGCGAAACGCGTAATGGAGTTAGCTTGATTCGACGATCAATTAGAAATTTCCCTTGAAAAGCCAGATTGGACTTCGAATTCAGCTAATTTACCATTTTCCGCTTTCTATTTTGATCTGATTTTGTTTGTTTTATGTTTTAACTTGTTCCATGGTCAACCCCTTTTCAACTCAGTTTTAAGAGAGAGAGCTCTGTATCGCCACAGGTCAGTTTTTTCTGTTTCTTTTACTACAACTTTTTTCTTGGTCTTAGCAAGACCCACTGTGTTTGTTTTCATTTAAATTTTCATTTAAATTTAATTACAGATTTCTAAATTTTATAAAGGTATAAATCTTTAAGCTTGCAGGTTCAGCCCGTATGTTATTGTATATTTAGGACTAATAGCAGACCGCTATTTATTTTTATTTTTATTTTTATCTTGATTTTTGATTTAATCAGAATAGTTTTTACATATTTTAACACCTTAATGTGTCATTTTGTGCGGACGCGTCGGGAAATTGGAACAGAGAATTGAGACTAATAAATTTTCTAAGACACTTTGTCTAATTAAAAAAAAATTTTGTAGCGAAAAAGTTTCAATTGTCTGTTTCGGCGAAACGCGTAATGGAGTTAGCTTGATTCAACGTTCAATTAGAAATTTCCCTTGAAAAGCCAGATTGGACTTCGAATTCAGCTAATTTACCATTTTCCGCTTTCTATTTTGATCTGATTTTGTTTGTTTTATGTTTTAACTTGTTCCATGGTTTGATTTTCATATGTTTTAACTTTTCTAGTGTCACATCGATAGGTATTTTACTGTATTTATTTTTGCCATTACTAGTTTCCAACGCTTAGTATTTTACTGTGTTTATTTTCTCGTGTAGCATGATTTCTCACCCTTCAATGACATTGTTTTTTTTAAAATGTGTTGAACTTTTTTTGGAGCCACAGCTCCTGGTAACTTTTAGGCGAGCTTACTACAATTTCTAATATACTTAATTTACTTAATTTTGCAGCATATTGCGCAAAAAAATTATCTAGACCAAATTGGTCATACAGTATTGTACTAACTACCTTGCTTGTTAATATATATATAAACTTTGTTTCCATATTCGCTTATCCAGTTATTTGTTCTTTCAAATTTAATATAGATCTTCTTTTAAAGTTTGTTTGCATTCAGCACAAATTTTAAAAAATCACATTATTATGCTAAAGCCTTCTGAAATGAAGGAATATATTTTAACTTTTTTAATATTCATAAAGAAATTACAACATTTACAACATATGCAAGTGTTATAAACTGAAAAAAACTGTAATTACAGTATTGTACTTACATACATGCATACTGTAATTAAATACTGCATATACTGTATGTAATTACAATTTGTAAATGTTTCCGACTATATATATATAGAATAGAATAAAATAGATATATTTATAGAATAAAATTTTTAATATTACTGCATAATTCCTAAAGTCAAAAAATATTAAATGCTATTATAATAAATATAACTTTAAGCAGATATCCAGTAACAAAATACTAAGAAAGAACATTTATTGTTCTTTGATAATGATATCTACCATATTATGACATACTGCTGCAAATAAAGAAAGTTATTATACTAATGTATACTGTATAAAAAGTATAAAATTCAATTTTAAAACAACAAAATCATCATATTATCCAATTTTTCAGCATTTTACAATAGAACAACAGAAATTTGCAACAATGAGGAATTTCAGAATTCATGGTTGACATGATACAGAGGCTGTTCGTTTACTTTTTAGACAATTTTGCTTTGCTATAAAAAATCGTCTGTTTGGAAATTTTTGTTTTAACTGCAATAACATTTTTGAAAGTATAAATTATCGTCTGCTTATCGTCTTATAACAATTTTGTTTTCATGCAAAAAGACGCTTTTAAAGAACGGCGGGAAGACTACGTTTCTGCTCTATCAGAAGAAAATTATTCCTATATAGTTATGAAAAATCTCTGTGAAAACCATGGTCTTCCGATATCCAAAGCTACGATACGTAATATTGTCAACAAGAAAAGGAAAAAAAAAGGTTCAAGTTTTCTTCAAGTAGAAAAAATTGTCCCAAATACATATTTAAGGAAAAACGGAATATTTCAAATGTTGCAAAGGTAAGATATTTAATGTTAAAAGAAGATCCGTCAACTCAAAGGACAGTTGCAAAATCATTAAAATACTCCGTGTCAAGTATAAACAAAATGATTAATGCTGATTTGAATCTTAAACAGTAGGAAAAAAAAACATAATGTGCATCGTCTTCACCATAACATATCGCCGAACTCAGAAAGAGCTGCAGAATTTTTTATGAGAAACATTTATCCGGGCAAAAATGGAAAAATGTTGTCACAATAGACGAATCTTGGGTGCAAGAAATAAAAAGAGATCCATTAATTATCATCAAAGAGGAGAAATCTAAAGAAAGGTTTTCTAAGGGACTTATGGTTGCTGTTAGTTTTTCATATAACGACAATTAAAATATAAAGAGAGTGGAGAAAAATATTAAGGTCAGCTCCACATATTATAAAAATGCATTTTATACTCAGTTTTTAAATGTGAATCAAAATAAGTGTAAGTAAAGTGATCAATAAGTAGAATTGCATTTCAAAACAAAGCAAGCACCCTGCAACAGCTTTAAATATTGTTATTAAAATCTTATTATTTAAAATAAATAATTTAAATAGATGAACATTAAGGTATATGTTAATTGCAATGTTTGAAACGCAGGCTCGAGTGCCACGTGTGGCTGTCGCACGAAGAATGTATTTTACTTTTAAATGTTAGAATTCGTTAAAAGTTATTGCTGTGTTTCATCATTGGAGTTTGCTTCAAATTGTTAAAGAGGTATCACAACTCACATATCAGAATCCACTGTTAACTTCCTGAAAAAAAAGGGGGGGAACAAAAAAACGGATATCTAGGCCATACCCTTCACTCATATCCCTATAAAATCTCCTGATGTATCTTCGTGCAGTTTTGCACTTCTGGACATTTAAAAAGCAGATTGTCTAAACGTCGACCCACAGTCGACTGTTCAAGAGGAATGGGATAAAGTATCTCTTCCGATACCACAAAGGCTTTTTTATTTTGTCTTTGAAATTATAGTATAGAAAGATATAGAAGAATAAAGGTTAACAAAGAGAACATTTAAAGCACAAAAATTTTAGCTAAAATATTTGTTTAAATACAATGAAAATCGTCTAAAAAATGTGTGAATAGTTTCTGTAATCATTCTTTATGATAGAAGTGTCGTATTTGATAGCAACACATGAAAATTACCACTTGAACTTCTGGAAAATAAAAAAAATGATAAAAAGGAAAACGGAACAATCCTTCAAACACTTTATTTCGCAAAATGTTGGTACATAAAAATATTCTTTAACAAATTTAAAGAAAACACACCAAAACTGAAAAATAAATAAATGAACAAAATAAAAGCATGGAACTTTGCAGCCTAAAAAGTGACGTTAAGAGCAAAAATCTGTAGTGAGTAAAATGCCGCTAAGAAAGCAAACTAGAAAAAAATTAAATAAAAAAGAATGGAGAAATGTAAATAATGAGGCTAAATAATAAAAAAAGAGGATACAGCAATCGTATGGGATGGTTCTTTCAAAAACAAAACAAAAAATGGGAAGAAAAATAATGGTAAAAAAATAATACAAGAACATATACACATACACATTTATATAACATAAATAAAAAACGAATTTTTGCAGTAGAAAAAACATAAAAATAAACGCAGATGGAAGAAAAAATCTTGTTCGAAAAACAGCTTTCAAATTTATATCTAACAATTTCCTTACTGGTATTGATTTTTTTCGCCATTCCTAACCAACGAAATGAAAAGAAAAAAATAGTATATATATATATATATATATATATATACATCGCCAAGATATGTATGTGTTTGTGCGTGTGCAGAGAGAAGACAGAGAGAAAGAGAAGAGGAGAAAAGAGAACAGATATAAAAGTACCTAATAACGAAACGCAAGGCCGAGCTGTTATTACGTCAAAAAAAGGGGGGAAGAAGAAAATTGTTCGAGAACGGGGGGTGGAGGTTTCCGAGGCAGTCAGAACTGAAAATGTTTTATGTCTGGGGGGCGAAAATGAAGCGAGGGAGATAAAAAATAAATAAAAAGTAAATAAATATGTTTTCGCAGAGGAACAGTTTGTCTTTTTTTTACCTCCTCCAATTCTTTTATTTTTTACTTCACCCATAGTTTCAACCGAAAAATGAAAGAGTAAAAATGCAATGGATATAGTGTTACTTTACAGCAATCTTTCTGCGGTCGTCAGGGTTTTTCCAACGTGAAACCATCTGTAACGGGTATTGGAGTTGAGGCAGAGTGTAGGAGAGGAATGAGATTATTGGCATTCTGGGATTTTTATTGTTATTTATATTGGTCATAAAATTCGTTTGTTACCAAATGTGTTTTACTCGCCACAAGATAGATTAAGGATTAGAAAAACCTCATAAATATTCAACGGTCCAAGAAGAGGTCAAATTTTTCAAGGTTTAAAGTTTAGTCTTCGTAGCACCGTAAAGTTTATTTTAGACAACTCGTTACGTTAATTCTCTCCTGCAAATTCTATTTCTTCCGATAGCTTTGATCAGAATGCAAGCTAGATGGAATTTCAATTGTAAGCAAATGTGCAATTTAAGACAACGCAATGCGGTTTATTTTCATAAGCCATTTACCTGTTCACCAATTTGTGATATCTAACTTTTCCATATGATTAACTACATATTGCTGCGTTTCTGTACGGGTTCGTGGATTTCGAGTGATTAATGACAAGACTGAAGAATGAATGAATGAAAACACATTTATTACGCAGTATTACTCTAGACAGCTCCAAAACACGTTTACAGTCGTCGAAAAACTACGACAAATATGCTGAAACAATCAGCAACATAACCTTCAGGCTATCAGGCTATAACGGTGAAGACAGCTTCACGGCAAAGCACTAGAGTACAACTCCCGACTGTGCTCGGTCGCTCTCGGAACACAACCTACTTCTAGAGACTTTCCACGCTACAACTTCCGATCCACTCGATGATACACTCAATAGACTTGATGATGCACTCGCTAGACTCGCGATACTCTCGACGACCAACTGGAAACTAGACTGACGATCAACTCGTTAGACGAAGCACTAACTGACTGACTGAGTGACTAGACTAGACTCTCTCTTAACTGACTCATTACTTCGCGTACCAGCAGGGTTTGTACAGCTTTTGGGCTGCCTTCGAGAACATTCTGGTCTAAACCGGTAAGAATTCGTTTCCAGAAGAATCTCGCCACGTTTTCTCCAGATATTGCCAAATGAGAGATTTCTCGCCAAATACGGCAACTCTGCTTTCCCTTGCCAAACTCCACCTTGAGGAGAAGCTATCTTACCCCGGCTGGACATCTCGTAACAATACTATCAGCAATTACATAGGCTACATTTAGGCTACAAATCATAGGATGATTCTAGAGCCTTTAAAATTTGGAATTCGTAATCTGGCCCTCGTAGCGTTAAGCGGTAATTAAAGCCTGACTGAAACTGATTATTCTAATAATTAGAGAATAAAAATGGCAGTTGGAGTTAGAAAGTAATTCTTATATTATATAGCTGCACCTTAGCACATCGTTTTGAATTAAATACAATTTCTCATATTTTGGTTAAAAACTTCATTTTGTATTACCATTCGTAAATATATGAATATTAGTGTTTTTGCAGTTTATAATTATCAGTTCCTAGCCATTAATTTTCCTAAATTCTGTACCAGATTTTCATTCCTCATGTATAGCCAAGTTTGGATAATTTATACAACTGTTAGTTTCTACATATCCGTTGCCCCAAAATAGCTCTTCAATAGAAACACAAATGAAAGAAGTTAACTTGTTCAATAAAATAAAATGTAACTAGAAATCATAATTTGTAACGCGAAATTGATAATATTGAAAGTAAATTTAGCAACTAAATTAGCACAGGATTAATTGAACAAAACCTATTTTCAAGAAAACATACAAAAAAATTTCAAACATTACCAAACAGAAGTTACTTCCTTACACTGCGAATAATAGCTCTTTTAATTTTTTTTCTTTTAATTCTTTTAATTTTTTGCCAGAATCAATTTTAGTTTAATATAACACCACATGCTTTGAAACTGGTTATCAGAGCTAAAATGGAAAGAAATGAAGGCCTTGGGACAAATGTTGCATGGTATAGTGGTCAAGGAAGCCGACTGCGATATAAGACCCGGGTTTGAATCCCGGAGAAGGTATGGATTAAATTGTCTGTCCCCTCATAGGATGTAATGGTGGCCCCCTATTACAGTGATTCTCAACCACTGTGCCGCCGCCCTTTTGTGTGCCGCAAAATTTTAGAAATGTATACAGTAAAAATTATAATGGGTTTAATCCTAGTATACGGTACACATGGGAATTGGCAAAATTCGATTTTTAAGATAGTAATAAGCGCCCCAATTGCGGTATCCAAGCCGACTTTGATGCCGAAGAATTCTGTATTTGAATTAACTTTGAACGAAGAGGAAGAACTAATTTGGTTTTCTAATAATCGAGATTTAATTTTAAAATATTCGGAAAAATCAATAAATTCATTTTGGATTAACATTAGTTTCGATTATGCCATGACGGCCAAAAAAAGCTTTAAAAATATTATTATAGTTTTCTACATCTTATTTGTGTGAATTCGGATTTTCAGTATTAACCGATATAAAAACGAAAAAAGATCGAGTCTGTTAAATGTAGAGGACGATATGAGAGTAGCATTGTCATTTTTACGACCAAATACAAATGAAATTATCAAAAACATCAAGCTCAAATTTCTCATTAAAAGTATTCTTATTATTAATTTGTAATTAATCCCTTAATGAACTTATTGCTATTTTTGTAGTACATATTTTATTTTACATTCAAAATTATTATTATAAATTATTTTACACAGTATATTATAGGTAAGTAAACAACTTTTAAACTTATCTATCTCGGATTTCCAATTCTTGCAATACAGCAATAAATTTGTAACTAAAGCTTTAATCCCAAATTCCGGTGCAAGTGATCTTTTGTTTGACTTATATATTCTGAAGGAAAGAGATTCAAAGTCCATAACAGTGCTTAATGAATTTCCGTAACTTTGAACTTGCAGTAAAATGATAGCCAATCAAGAAAGAATTTCAACTTCTTGTCTCTCCTTTTTTTTTTTTTTTTTGTCGAAATCAACGTTTTTATGATCCAAAAATTCCATTCTTTGGAAGCAGCCGTTTCAGCTTACATTTAAGCAATTTAATTTTTAATATAGTGTCATAATTAATACTCATCCACAAAAAGTAATAAATATATCTTGTAGCGAAAGTTTTCTGCCATTAAACATTCTTAATAAAGTTAGATAAAAACATGAAAGCAGTACCTTTGGTGCGGATAGCAATAACCACCCAAATCTATGGTTCTCTGCAAAGTTTTCGTAGTTTTTCAAAGCCTTCGGCCCAGAAACGCGGTGGCCGCTAGTCCGAAAACAGATCAACCTGATTTGGGACGTCCTATGCAGAATGGAAGATAGTACCAGCAAGATGTAACTGCAGGTGTGATAAAAAGTAGATGTCCGAATGGAGTAACATTGGGGTTATATGGTGGGTGTGGCAAAAGATCCCATTCGAGTCCGTAGAGTCCAGTCGGTGAATGCAGACGTATGTGGTCTTGCATTATCTTGATGAAGCATTACCTTTTTGGGCCGGAACACAGTTCGATGTTTTTCCTTGATAGCAGCGTCAACACGGACTAGCATCTCGCTGTACACCTTACTGTCGAAAGTTTTACTTTTTTCCAATACACTTTATAGATATACCACGGCAATACCACCAGATCACAAGCATGATCGTTTTGTTAGTCAAATTGCGACTTACGACGCCGCCGACGGGTTCACCGGGCGCAGACCAACTCCCCTCTTCGGCCTGTGTTGTTGAAGTAAATCACAAGTGATGATCCGTTCCAGAATTTTGTCCTCGAGTTGATGATATTCGAGCAGATTAGTGTAGGCCCGAACACGTCTGTTTATGTCTGTTTGTGTCAGCTGATGTGGCACCCGGCGATTGAACTTGTACGTCAAGTTGGATGCGATGCATACCGCGATTAATGGACATGCCATTAACGTTTAACTCCTTCGTAAGCTCTCCAGTGGTTGCATACTGATCTTTTTCCACAAGTTCTCGCAAACAATTTAACGTTGTGCAACATAAACTGTTGCACAACGTATTTGAAAAGTTTATAAGGTATTTCTCCAGCCTTCTTAGCATGCCTTCGCAGTGTAGTGATCAGCACGCTGGGCGCGTAATACAGAAATCTGTGGTTCGATTCCTGGCGAAGGCGTTGCTCATTTTTTACTTCTCCACCATCGAAACAACCCAATAGTCTCTATAGTGGCGCCCGAACTAAAAAAGGTGGTGGATGACGATTCTCCACCACCAGAATTTGGAGATTGGATCCCCTAATAACCAATCGGCCTTTAAAAGGGGGAGTATATAAGGTATTTCTCCCGCCTTCGTAATGCAGTGTTCAGCACGCTGGGCACGTATTCCAGAGGTCCGTGGTAATCGAACCATGGACCTCTAGAATAGGCGAAGGCGTCACTCATTTTTCATATCTCCAGCTTCCAAAATAACTAATGTCTCTACAAGTTGTTAAAATTCGACAAATTATTTCAGAAATTTCGAAATTTTTTACACTATAATTACCAAGCCGGGGCATCTGTGACCCAGGACGTGGTTTTTCGCTCACTCCACGGTTGTATTTCAAAATTAAGCTTTCAAATTTTTGGAATTTTCCTAAATATTTAGTATAATGCCTTAAAACCAATTTAGTTGAACTCCAACGATTACTTTTTTATTTACATGTCTGTATACCTAGAACTACTATGGGGGGTGTCATAGCTGACCCGAATAAGAAAATGTCTTTTCCTTTTATTTCAACTGTTCTTTTTTTATTTACAAAAAGTAGGTATTGCACATGCTTTTTACAATAGGGTTAAAAATGGGAAGGGGGCAGAAAACTGAAAGTTTACTTTTGGTGCCACTCGGCAAAACGACATTGAAAGTGCAGAAACTGAATTCACTATTCTAACGAGTTCCAAATGTAAACAAATGGCGGTTCGATAGGATTAACTCGCCATTTAAACTTTTAAATTGTTGATAATTCTACAACTATTGCATGCAAATTAACTAAAGGGATAAAAACCTTAAATGGAATATAAAAACCATATAATTCAAAACCATAGAATTCAATCACTTTTAAAGCAGTATATGCACAATTTACCAACATACTCGTATAAGAATAAAAATAAAAAAAATAAAATAAAATAAAAAAAAAAAACTAAGCACTTCGAGCCAGGTAACAGAATGGGAAATATATATATATATATATATATATATATACGATTAGTGCAACCGATTGCAAGCAAAAAGGGAGATGCATAACTATATGTTATTGCAGTGTTCCATATTCAAAATTTCAACGTTCTACGGCTATTCGTTCTTGAGTTATGTGAGACACATGTGTACGTACGTACGTATGTACAGATGTAAAGGGGGGAAAAAACCCTCTTCTGAATCCATTTCAAATACATTTTACAATTCGTTTTGGCAAAAACAGTTCTTTATTCTGTCCGTACGTACAGATGTCACGCAGAAACATGGTTCAAATGGTTTCGAGAGCGGTCGAAATGGATATTTTCGTTGACACTCGAAATTTTTCCGAGATTACTATATTTCCTTCACTTCGTAGAAGGAAGTAATATTGAAATTAATCAAATACAGAGAAGTATAACCGAATGACGAGCTAGGCCAAAAAGAAAAACCCTTGCGTGAAACAGTTAGTCGAGTTGTGAACAGAAAGACAAAGTCTTGACGAAAATCAGAAGTACTATCCAAGAGATCAGAGGAAACATACGAAAGCGATGTAGTTCTTATCGCTTTAAAACCTAGTGTAAACATAAGGTTAACAAAACAAAAGTGAAAACACGTAATTCACTATAAAATTTTATCGCAGTCATTAAACTGAGTTCGAAAGAATCTGGTATGTCAACATTTAAAATGAGTAAAATATATATGCTCACTGATATTTATCAGCCAAAATATTTTGTATTTTCATTTATATTGAAAAAACGACACTACGTCATTATGTCCCTTTAGCTAAAAAGGTCCATTTACTTGTAATGGTACATTGTACTATTTTAAGTGGTACAAGTTTTAAATAAAAGAATAAATGAATGTTCAAAATGAACGTAAAAGGATTTTTGATACAAGTATTGGTATATGATGGTACACATATTTTCATTCTTATTTATATGGTACAAAATTTAAAAAAAAATTGAGAACTTCTGTTGCTACACCATACAACACGAGCAGACATAAAGATTGCCTTATAAATGTTCTATTCCTTTGGCCCAGCTAAAGAGCTCCAAAACATTGCCAAGCATTGCCAGATGCTGTGATTGATCTAAAAGTGGGCATCCTCGGCGATAGCTCAAACTTTCTTCATGGTCTTTTGGCAACTTCGGGGTTGAGAAAAGCATTAGGATATCAACTTCACTTTCAAACAAGCCATCCAACGATGAAAATGGCGCCCGCTGCGGAACAAGCCATCGAACAAGGGGTTGAAACCGGCAACCCCCATCACAACGCTCCGACAGCGCGAGCAAAAATAAAGATTACTCGGGAGGTGACTGATGCAACTAATTAATTACGCCTAATTACGTTTTAATTAGCCGCCAGCGCCTCTCCGCGATGAATGCTAATTGGATCGGAGCGACATTTTCGCTTCGCCTTTATTAGCAACGCCAACCGAAATGTTTTCTGCTTTTGGGCGCCAATTACCTCTCTAATACCCGGATGAATAAAAATGAAGTCCTTCTAAAGCTTTTTCCCGCCATTCGACCGGAATGTTCCGGTTTTCGAAACAAAAGACCGAACACGTAATTTAATGCGAGCGGGATGCAAGAGGGAAAGAATAAAAAAAAAAAAAAAAAAGGAAACGAAAAAGAAGAGGAAGAGAAGAAAGTAAAAGAAAGTACTTCAGCGAAAAGAGAATAAATTGTATTAAGTGTGGCTGTTTTACGGGGCTTTAATTCTAGGACTCTGTTTGAGTAATCTGCGGAGTGTTTACACTTTTTTCTCCTTTTTTCCTTCTTTTTCTCTGGCGATATTTTCTCCCTTCAGTTTTCTATCGTTCTTCAACAGCTTAGTTTCATTTTCTTCGTACACTTAATTCGTTTTAATTCTCTCTCTTTCTTTTTCGTACAGTGTCGCTCAGTAATTTTGTTTTTGTTTTATAACTTAGTTAATTCACGTTTCTTTAAGTCGTTGCTACTTTTATAGTTGGCCTTTTTTTTAGGTTTGAGAAGAGAGTTAATTATTTCTGTCCACAAGTTATTTTTTCTTTAATTTAATGTTTAAAAAAGACTTTTATATTTACGAATTACTCACCAAACCATCTCTTATTTTTTTAACACTGTTTTCGTCTTGCAAAAGATTAGTAATATTTTTTGAAGCAAACCTTATTTAATTTTCAACTGATAAAAGAAGAAGAATATTTATCGGATTAATCATAAGGAAAAGTAAACGCAAGTGTGATAATTGAATTCCAATAAGAACTCCGTAAAGAGTATTGTTAAGCTTCTATTTAAGTTGTTCAATTCAGCGCTCACTTTCTCTTTCAAACTAGCGATTAGAATTACTTTCTTTACTAAAGATAGACAATTTCCTAAGCACGTTTTTCGGAATAGAAATCTATCAGATTATAAAAAATTATAACAGAAGTAAAAATTAAGGCTGTGTTTCTCATTTTTGAAGGGAAAAAAGTTATTGAATTCCATTGTGTTAATTGTTTAGTTAAGACATTTTATCACTGGACAACATGATAAATATATTATCACGTAGCTTTAATATTATAAAAAATGTCTCTCTCCCCAAGGATGAATACAGCAATACATTAAAAGGGGGAAAAGAAAATGAAATACGCAAGTTAAAGACATTTTAAGAATCCAAAAGAAAACAAAGTTTCAAAATGAAAAGAAATAATGTTTGTATCCAAAATTTCAATTAAAGCGATAAAAAAATCTACGACCACGTTTTTAATAAAAATATTGTTATGAAATGTCCCGGCGCGGTAAGATAGCTTCCCCGAAAAGCAGTTTTAGGATTTCCCGAAAATAGCAATGGAAGGCAGGCTTGCCATATTTGGCGAGAAATCGCCTATTTGACGATAAAATTGGCGATATGTCATAGACGGATGAAGAAATTTCTGGAACGAATTCTTAGTGGTTTAGGCCAGAATGTTCTGGAACACCAGCCAAAAGCTATATAAACCCTGCTGGTACACGGAGAGTTAGTCAGTCAGTTAGTCCGTGAGGAGTCCATCGAATTGATAGTCAGTCAGTGAGTGCCGAATTGGTCGTCGAGTGAACCGAAAGAGTCTCTTAGTGCATCGTCGAGAGAGTGTGTTGAGCTCTGGGAACGACGGATCCGAGGAGTCGGGAGCTGTACTCTAGTGTATCGTCGAGAGCATCGCGAGGTGTAGCGTGGAGAGACTTGAGAGTACGTGATGGTTCGGGAACGACCGAGCTAAGTCAAGGCCTTCTTATTGGGAGAAGGCCGAATCCAAAGGGGTTCTCCCCTGATGTGACGTTACGAGGGAGGACAATCGTACTAAGGCCATCTTCTAAGTATGAGTGTAAAGAGAGCGTACAATTAACCTAGAAGTTATGTAGCATTAACTATTCCTTAACTAGAGTAAATTTAATGTAAATTTAATTTTTAGCAAGATGTATCGAAAGTTAAGTTTATTTACTAGCTCACTTTAATGTTTTCATTTAATTCATTCTGTTTGACCTGACTTCTTTAAGTTAGTTCGTGATACAAAACTCTATTTTTATGATAAATTCAAGCTAAAGAAACTCTCCCCATTCATGTTTTAACACATATTTATTACAAGTATGCTAATGTTAAATATTATAACAATCTTGTATCTTCTATTTTCAAATTATGTATCAAACACGAATCTCATAATGCTTAATCAGAATAATTCCTTCTTCTAAATTAGACAAGAATAATAATATTAAAAAAATTCTTGAAAGTTAAAAAAAATATTGAGCTCGAGCTTGTACATATATTTTGTACATTCGCTAAGCTTAAATAGGAGTGCATTAATAATTATAATCTACAGCGTATTAATCATAAATAATTAAATAATTCACTGTAATTCCTTTAGTAATTATTTAATTAAGGTGCATAATACAGTGTTAATTGAATTTTTACAGATTGCGCGAAAACGTTGCATTCCGGGATGCAAGTCAAATTACTATCCAAATAAGCTTTAAATTTTTATATTTAGTGAAAATTATTCAATGATAAATAACTGGAGAGTGTTTTTATTTTGATATGCAATATGAAGTAATAAGTATATTAAATTTTAATTTGTTTAATAATATAGGACTATTCTGGAAAACATTATACTCGTATATACATATATGTGTGTTTTTCAGCATGTATTTGTGAATGTCCAATTTTGAAGGAATTAGAATAATCTGCATTGTATTTTATGAAGTTGCATCTAGAATAATGGCCTCGGATTTTGTATTCATTTTATACGAATGAAAAATCTATGTGAATTAAATAATGAAGAAATGGAATGCGTTTTTATCTTAAAATTATCTGATATAAACAATTATATGTAAATAATAAGAAAACTTATTTGAGAAGCATAACTTTCTTTTGAATGTCAATCTTTTGACTAAACCTGAAATATAAATTTTTGAAGTTTTCGAATTTCTGGGTAATGTTTTTTATATGAGAGAGCAAAAACATAGTTTCTTGTATTGCTTGGAAATAAGTGAACATATTTAGTTATGATTTAATTTTGAATGCCAGTCACACTGTGGTTAAAAATCTGGTATAATATTCATTTTAACCGGTGTAGAACTATTTGATTTTGCAGTGTTTAATGCTATTAAACTGCACATAATGTTATGTAACAAAAATATAGTATTGTAAAGAAATTGTAAATATAGTATTGTAAAGAATGTTACTGATTAGCAAGCAAAAATTAATATTATTTGAGAAACTCCCCTCAAATGCAACCCCATCGTCTAAACGTAAAAGATCAGTACTCAGTTCTTCAGAATTTGTTAACAATGCTTTTAGGAATAGAAAAATATATTTGCTTCTCATATACTACCACGGGGAAAAAAAAAAAAAAAAAACCGCAATCCGATCCAAGATCATCTTGGCTGATCACCCTGGCTGTGACGTCATCAAACGTTAGCTTCGGCCTTCTCCCATCAAGATGGCCTTGGCTGAGTCGGGAGCTGTACTCTGGTGCTTTGCAGTGAAGCTGTCTTCACCGTCATAGCCTGATTGCCTGAAACCTGTCGGGAGGTTGTGGTCGTTTGAATGGAAAACTGCCTCGGGCATTTTGGTCTTCAAAGGGTTAATCACTAATTTCTGGGATGATGTCAGACATATAAATGCGAAAGAGATGATGAAAAATACAAAAAGACACCGTTCAACCTTTTCTTGTTTGTGGATTCATGTTGTGATGCAAGGTTCACAAACAGTCGAACACTGGTAGTTCAACACAGGTTTGAATTCCGGCGAACAGGGTAGCTGTATTTATAGTATTGCTGTTAGGTATTTTCATGCTCTTCTCTCGGGGGCATCTGAATTCTTGATGACGTTGTGAGCGGCATCTCACAAACATGTCTAGATTATAATAGCAGGTCATACGCTTTTATCATCATAGATTGGATTGCAACTAAACGCATCGGAATGGATACAGCTGCTAACACACTTGAACCGCTTCGCATTTGGTTTATCGAATACAATTTTGCTAGCACCATATCTATGAGTTTAAAAGCATCGGTAGTGCCTTTTGTTGTAAATAAATTGGTGATAAACATGTGACTAAATTAACCTTGCAAATACTGTTTGAATGTAAGAAGTATGGGTCAGGGAAAGAAGGAAATGTTTATATATTTCTAAATAGGAGGTATCAATTTGACACGATATGCATTTACGCAGCTGCGAATTTACGTACGTTGCATGCAACGTAAATCGGGGGATTACTGCAATTTACTTTTAAACCGCCGAACCGTTCAAGACAAAGACACCCCCCCCCAAAAGCAAAAATTCCAAATTTTGAAATTAAGAAACTGGATAAATTTTTACGTGTTTTTTTTATAATCCTCATAAACTTTTACAAAATATAACTATAGAGATCAAATGACACCGTATAGAAAGTTAGATCTCGCAAATTTTATAAAATTGATATTTTAAAAAATTTAAATACCGTAACATTTTTTAATTAAAATTTATTTAAATTAAACTTTTTTAAAAATTTAAAAACTATAACATAAAAATATTTAAGGCACTGAGTCATTTAAAACATTTTTGTACCTGGATGGAAGTCTATGTCTATAACGAGCGGTTGCGAAAATAAAGGTCACGCAATAACGTTCATGCGCACGATATATGCACAAAAAGTAATCAAAATGGCATTCTGGATTCCTTACGCAGGTAATCTTACATTTAGACCCGATTTTAATCTAGCTGCAACACTGTTCGCAAATCTAATTTGTATTTAAATGTAACTAATGTCCTTAAAGTTTTTTTATTCTATTTGGATTTCATAACATTGAATAACTAACCATATAGATTGTCCAGCTTACGAAATACATCTTGTAACGAATCCTTTAATATAAACTACAGTAGACTCACTCTAGCAACGAGCGTGCCTTCTGGTGAGTAGCCAGAGAAAGACTTCAGGAAAGGCCAATTGATGAACTCGTTAGATTGTATCCCACTCTTGCTCTGTAATATTCTTAAAATTATATATGATGTTCGTATCTAACTTAAACCTGTTAATAAACTATTGTTACACTATAAAGGCCTCTTTTATAACCCCATCCAAAACGACCCTCCACAATCTTAAATTCTCTTCAAATGCACTGAAACGAATTCCCAATGTTCCAAAAGGAAAGAAACAATTTTTGCAAAGATCTCAAAGCTCTGAACGGAGAAAAACTGTGATTTTGTGAGCCGAGAAGGCTGCCTTTGCGGAATCGGGTTAAGGTTGGCAAGTGTTCAATTATCCCAAAATGGGATACCTTAACGAATTCATTCCTCCTGCCTAATATGGAGTTCCTGACGGATGAGCCCCTTAGTAGCCTTAGTAGCCGTCTTAGTTCTTGTCTTAGTAGTCCTAATCCTTGACCGCAGATTATTAGGCTCAACAGATCTACCACTCTTTCACACTGAACAGTTCCTATTAAAGTTTTTATTCTTGACGATTAGCATAATTTCAGCATTCTCAGCAAATCTGTCATTTTTCTTACTGAACTGTACCGATTTAAATCCTAGCACTTAAGAATTGACATCCTCAGCAAATCAACCGATTAATACTCAACAGCTCCGATTAATTTTAATCTTCGATAATTACCACAGTCTTAACATCCTCAGCAGATTTACCATTTTCAATTACACGGCACTTTTAATTTCCTTCAGTTTAAATATCCTCAAGAGATCTATCAGTTTTACGTTCAACAGCTCTAATTCATAGCTACATCACTTCTTCAGTATAATAGGCTTTGATTTCCCAGACCATCTGTCATTCGTACGCCTCAACAGCTCCAATTTGAAGTTCTAATCCCTCATAACTAGCCGAATCTTTAACACATCTATTACCATTCAAATCACACAACCTCGGATACAACTTATCTTTCATGATTATAAATTTCAAGCTCTTTATTCATTAAAGCTTAAGTAAATTTTTCCATTCTTACGCCATTATCACTTTTTTTTAACGTGAATTAAAAAAACAAAACATTCGTTTATAATTATATTCTAGCTTCGCATGTATTTAACTGTTTCTGGCGAATAAAACGGAACAAAAAACATGCATCTGTTGCTTAAGGAAACAAAAAACTAATATTTAACTACAAAACGAATAATTCGCAGTCTGGTAATTCTCATTTCAAATATTCTTTTAATATTCTCATCCGACGAACAAGATAATTTTATTTCTTTGTTTAAACACAGAATATACTTTTTTCCCCTTCCTCTTCCAGAAAAATAATTTCGAATTAGATTGTTTTTATGCACACAATAAAAAATAATATCACGGTTTTAGCTTTTGGGTTTTACGGCTAGAGAAATTAATTAGTGAAACAAAAATCTAGTACGCACAAGTCATACAATAAAATACGATACACGGCCCCTAAGGTAAAAACGCAGAGGGAGGGGAAAAAAGACTGCAAGAAAGGGAAGCGAGTTTTTAATTAAAAGTTGAAAAGGATTATTTGACAGGAAAGCCAAATTATTAAGGAAAGTGGAGAAAAAAACACAAGGGGCGAAGGTAGAAAAATTTGCAAGTGAGCGGCTAACTCAGATTAGACTTTGAGCCTACATAAGCTAGAAGTTGTTTGTTTTGAGAATTACAATTTTTTTTTCAATGAAACTTTTTAGGTAAAGTATAAAAGAGTAAAATGAAAGCGGATAGTTCGGCTTTGAAAACTTAAACTGCAAGTGCTTTCATTCAGCAACAGTTATATATCCGCCACCAGTGGTCTTAAAGTGGCGGCCTGCGGGGCGCATGCAGCCTAGAAGCAATTTTACACGGCCCGCAAATATATTTAATTCATGCGATCGCTATAAATATGGTTCTTATTGTTTTACAGGAACAGAAAAATGGACCGACATGAGCAGAACGATTTGAAAATGTTCGGAGTGACTTGGCCAGTGAACTTATCTGTTTTCCAGACTGCTGTTCTCTGCTTTTGTTCGTTTTATTTTCATGCAACTGTTAATGTTTTAGCTTACTTCTGTAACTTACTTCTGCAAGCCTCGTGTTGTACATCTGTGCTGCACGGGGAGATTCTATGTGTTCAAATAAATAAATAAATAAAAATAAAAGAGTCAGAGTTTTGTGGAAAGCTTTTTAATATTTTCGTAATTTCCATACTGCGATGAAAATTTTTAGGCATGTTAAGTCTGACCGATTCTAATAGGAATTTTTCAGGCAAATTGAAGTATAAGTTGAAGAGAGTCCGGAATCTGTGGGCTTCCATAGGTATATATTAGGCATCGCCGGGTAAAATCAGTAAATTTAGTTCACCATTCACAGTTGGCACTTCAGTATTCTAGCGTTTCCGATTATTTTTCTATTGACTTGGTACTTCTGGCATATACATTTTCCTTGACTCAAGTCACTAGCCGGTTAGCAGGATGCAATTCATATTTCTGTGTAGATGGAGAAAAACTAAACTGGCTTAGAAAACTTGTTAATTTGTGTTTTTTTGTTAGATCTACATTGTATCAATACCTATCGTTTAGAACTATGAATAACCTTTAAGTGTTGCTTTTATGCGAAAATTTATTTTATTGAATTACGAAAGTACGAAATAAAATTATAACAGAGATTCTAATTAAGGGAGAAATATGCAGCGTATGACATTTCTAAGGATGTTTTGTTAATTAATCAGTTATTATGATTTGAACCTTTGCTATAACTTTTTTTTCCGTAGTCCTCACTAGAATGCAAACCACTTATTTTGTATTTAAGCGAACGTTTGAATGTTTAAGAGCTTCTGGCAGCTTCGTGCGGGTTTATATCTTAACAGACAACGTTTAAAATCCGTGCCGTTAAAATATTTTGAGCTAGGTTACGTATAATCTTGTGTCTGTAGGCTGCGTTAACTACATTTGAATGTACCTTTATTTTAAGTGAATGTCGCACAAGCAGTGTCTTCCTGTTCATCTAAGACTTAAATTTAAAAAAAAAAAAAAAAAAAAAAAAAAACCCACCTTTTTTAAGATCTGGTAATTTGCTTTCAGACCAAAGCGATAACTGTCTCCAATCCAGTAAAGTCTGAGGGGCATTAACACAAGCTTTTAGATATAGCAGAACTGTAACAAAAGGTGAAAGAACACTGGACGACGGAGGATACGTTTCAAGGAAAATGAGATACTGTGTGATTTTATGGTGTTGTTAACAATAAAATTGCTTCTTTTATTTGTGATAAGCGCATATCAATTCCAAAAGAATACAATTTACGTTACCATTGCGAAAGAAATCATAACATAAAATTTGATATTTGGAAGGCAAATTGAGGAAAGAAAAGTTACATTTTGTGAAATATGGCTTACAATAACAATACTTTTTGTTTTTTACAGAAGCAAATGTGTATGTGTGTGTGTTTAAAATATAAAATAGGAAATAAAATTACTTGCAAAATAATTAAACTTAATTGGAACCAACTGGCAATGCACCTTTTAATTCATAATTTTTAATTAAACACATCCCTTCCTCAAGGATACGTTTTGCACCATTTTGCCTCAATCTGCAGCATGTTATGTCACCCTTTCCTTGCGACTTCTCTGCGCTTCGAAAAACGTGTGTCCAATCGTTGCTCAGGATTAAAACAAAGACTTTCCGAGCTTATAAATACTACTGCAGTTATTACGCATTTCGCCTGCTTATACTACTGTTCTTTCGCCTGCTTATACTACTACTCTTTCTTCTTAAATATTACCGCTCTTTCGTCTGCTTACTTTGCCTGGGATAGTCACACCTCTTCGCTAAGCTTCTTCTGTTTTTATCTAAAATGTAAACTGCGTATATAAAAAATTATCGGGCCCGTTTAGCATCCCGAATGTTGTAACAATTCAAGCTAAAATGTATTCCTGAATCTCTATTTCTGTTCAAAATAAAAATGATGAGACAGTTGAAATTTTAGCTCCAGTCAGATCTATGCAGGTTTCATCTTCTCTAGTCATCTCTCAGCTAAGTTTTATCTACGTATCATGATTGCGAACCTTTAATATCATACACACACACATACATACATACACTCATTTTTTAAAAAAAAAGTCCTTGTCCGTCAAGTGCTTTCAGATCGTCCATTTCTTATGTATGCAGTTTGATTTTGAGACCACTACCCTATAGCAATAATGATCAAACAGCGACTCCTTGAGCCATATATGCCCCGCCAATCTATTTATTATGACCCGCATTTCATACTTATTTTATTCAACTGATTTTATAATTCGATTTACAGGAAAAGTAGTGATTTCTCTGCTTTAATTTGTCGCCGCCTAGCCGGTATAGTGATTAGCGATGTGCCGATGGGACCGGCTTCGGATCATATTGGATATTTGTAAGCGTATAGTGTCTGTGCAGAGAGGTGGTACTTAAAATACACGGCCAGCCGAAAGTCCTCTCAAAAGTTTGGCGGTAGGGAAAGAGGGGTGGCAGACCCCGGGGTGTTCTCCCTTCAAAATGGAGCGGAAACAGCTGCAAGGCTCGGCGATCTACAGAAACACACAGGTGCTGGCCTTTCTTCAACTTGTACTTCAATTTATCAGAAAATTTCCTATTAGAATGAGTCAGATTTAAACATGCCTAAAAATTTCCATCGCAATATGGAAATTAATAACATATTAACTTGTTGATATCAAACGCTTTCCACAAAATTCTGACGAGACTACTTACTCATATAAGATGGTCTTATATCCAGATCCTTGATTTTTGCATGAAAATAAGGTCTCCATATAAGAAACGCCCATAAAAATAAATTTGGGATGTTAAGGGTTTGAAAACAGAAACCATAATTATCTGTCTAAGCACTATACTTTGAGGCACTTATAAGTAAGTGTTTTCTTTTAAGGAAGAAGTTATAGGAAGTCACTTGGTTTTTCAGAATAAAATCAAAGATATTGTTTTTGCAGGAATTTTCATTTCCTGATGATTATATTCAGCATATAAAGATCTAAATTTGCAGCTACAAGAGGCATAAGTTATCATAAGTGAAGGGCTACAGTAATGGCTACATAAAGCAACGGAATCTTCAAACCGAATTGGAAAAATAATTTTTTGTACTCTTGTTTTCTTTTTATTATAAATCCTTTTCATATACTAAGTTCAGTCACAAAATATAATAATCGGATTTAAGAGCTGACTTCAAAATCTGATCACCGAGTTAAGGATTTGTAATACTTAGCTGAACTTAACAACAAGTAGTGTGGAGTGTCATTCGGAATCAAACTGGGTGATTACATTTGTCAAATTTGGTGACTAACTGCGATGGCTGCTTTAGTAAGACAGTCGCAGAAACTTGAACTTACAGGTCGAGACATAACGGTTTTTATATTTGCACCTGAGAGAACCAATTTTAATTCATTCAGTGCAAAGACATTTCCAGATCTTACACGTTAAGGTTTAAAGTTGGGTGAATTTCAGTGTGCTCAGGTACTAGGGGAAAATGAATCGGATTTGCAATGGAAAACGATATCATTTCTAAAAAAAATGAAGTTGCAAAATTATTATATATTTAATGGTACTCCTATTTGTGAGACAAAATTATCCAGTACCCCGATTACCAAATCGAAACTCGTAACCGCTGCTACACTCTAAAATATTCTTAGGATTAAAATAAAGAAATGGAAATGAACTTTAAAGTTTTTGGTAAGAAATTTTAATATACCCTAATGTTCATTAAACAGCAAATTTTTCAAGAAAGAAATTCTTTATAACAAATTACAGACAAAAGTGCAATCAAGGGCATTTGAGTACGGTTAGAATTAATTGCTAATATTCATATTTTTGACGTTGAACACATATCAAATTTACCATTTAATCTAACATCACTAACATAATCACTTTCTATTCTAATGCTTGCTTTTGTTTGGTTAATAGTTAATAAACATTGTTTAATTAACAAACCTGACTCTTTTTTATTATTGCCAGATGTGATGCACTAAAATATGTGCGAAGTATGCTTGAAACAATTGAACAGCAGATGCCCCCCCCCTTTTTTTTTTTTTTTTTGTTTTTTTTTTTTTTTTTGTTTTCATTAGTAAGCGATTTCCATGAGAATTTTGACCAGGGAGGAACTGCAATATAAATATTAGAGGTAAATATTTCTACATTGAATATAATATTCATTTGAGATATGAATTTTTCTAAACTGAGTATACGGTGTTTTTAATTTAGTCATGTATTTTTAAATACCAAATAAAAGAGAATTCATAATTAATTTTATACTTAGCTTCCACGAAAGTATTATTGGATATTATATTTCCAAAGATTTTGTGCTTAAATATATATTAGAAAGACTTTATACGTAAGTTATTAAAGCATAATGGACATTATGCTAAATGCTTGCTTAATAACTTTTTACTAATTACTACTTAATAACTTTTGAAAGGCAGCATAAAAAATGCTCTGATGGCATTACGTTAGGTATTTGGAACAGATTAATTTATTTAAAAATTTTTATAATGTTTTACATTTTAAAATTTAAAAAAATATATTTCTTGAAATTTTTAAGAGTAAAAGCTTCGTTGAGATATACATTGCGGGGAAAAAAAGGGGGGACAGTTCTGTATCTCCCGTTCTACTGGGCCAATTGACGAAATTCAACTTCGTTTTTCATGTCTCGAAAGCACGACTTAGGATATGTATTAGATTTGCATATAGTATTGATCTAATACAGGTATTGTGACACAAAATCGGACTTTTTCTGATATAGAATACCAATTTTTTTTTCATATTTCTATTCTACGACTCACATTACGGCAAACTTCCAAGTTTCGTAAAAATCGCTCGAGTAGTCTTTAAAAAATTAGCTTTCCAAATATTAGCTCCTCTAATTGAATTTAATATAAATATTATTAATATCTCTTCTTTTATTAAACTTACTTGAGTATTCCTTTCATATTTCAAAATTTAGATTCATTCCAAATAAAATTCGATAATTTTTTTTATTTATTTTTAAAAATTTGTATTTTTAAATAATTTTTATAAATTTTTCGAAAAAAGTTTTGAATTATAACCTAAAACATTTTGCCATCATTTTAAAGTAGATGTTTTTCTAAGCATATCTGCAAAACATTATAAGCTTTTTATTCAAAATCTCTTAAGATATACGTGAATTTACATTTTGACGCATTTTGAAATTTGGATTATTTATTATAAGCGATAATAACGAAAATATGGCTTACGCACTTTGTCGAAATTATTTGAAAGTATAAACGATGACGTATGACAATGGAAAAAGGAAAGGGAAGGGGAAAAAAGAAAGGGAAGTAGGTTGCTATAAATTAAGAAGTTCGCAGCAAGATAAATTTTAAAATTTCTCACCAAAAATCACAAAATTTAATATCTAGGCATAATTTGAGTTGTCGAATCGAAATATGGAAAGAAATTGGTATGCTATTTCAGAAAGTCCGATTTTGCGTCAAAATACCTGTATTAGAACAATGTTATATATAAATCTAATACATATCCGAAGTCGCGCTTTCGAGACATGGAAAACACATTTTGAATTTCGTCAATCGGCCCAGTAGAACGGAAGATATAGAACAACCTTTTTTTTTTAAGAGTGGGAGGCAGTGTACATCTACAATCTGAAATTTTCAGAGGGCAGTTTTAAAAAAAATCCTACCCCCTTTACTTGAATTTTCGTAATAGGTATTTCGAGACTTTAAGCTTTTTTTCTAATATCTAAAGCAAATAAAAAGACAAAGAGGCCCTTTAACTTGAACATTTATAGTTTATTTAACGTCAGGAATTGTCACTAAATTATAAACGTAGACAAATTCAGCAGTTCTCGCTTGAATTTCAATTGAAACATATTTGAAACAGCATTGACGGGGAAAGAACTAATAGCATTTTGAAAAAAGAAATCGTAGCGCTAACGATCATATACATAACAGCTGTGTGCACCAAATTCGTGAAGATTAGATGCATAACGAAATGCGACTATCTGCTCTTATATGCTGCAGTATCGTCTGGACACTGAAAGGTGTTTAATCCCCAATCCATGACTGAACATGTACCTGCTGAGTTACAAATGCAGATAACTTAACTAGTTAAACATCCGGCAAACCATCTATGTTACGGAAACACTATGTTGAAAGAAGGTCAAGTAAAATGCTAGCCAGAATTTGTGATTCGAATGAAGTATGCATTCTGTACAAAGAAAGGTGTTTCTATAAGAATGTATTTCGAAGATTATGCAAAACATTTTGTACTCTTTCTTAGCATCAGACCAAGAACTGGCGTTACTTCATTTTGCGAGGAATATAATGTCTTGGTAAATTGGAGATCGTCGCTAATACATTAACATTACATCTTTCAATTATTACTAGTTCCCAACTTGGGGGTTTTGTATTTATGAGATTTATGACAGTGTAATTCGTTTAGGATAAGCGGTACTTAGAAGTTTGAATTTTGATTTTATCCAGCAAGTGATAACAACTGCGATATAATAAATACAACCAAGGTACTGACAGTTAGATACAATATACTCTTGTTTAAAAGCTTGATATCTTCCCGTAGAATATTATCCATTAAGCCGTCAATAAATGGCGATACTCCCCCTCCCGCTTCTTTTACACACTATTTTCGAATCTCTTCCGAAAATATGAATATTGATGTACTTATTACTACACCTCTCATTCCCATGATTTAACAATTAATTTAAATTCATCGCTTTAAGCATTATTTAGGCTAATGGGGATTTCAGCTCGATTAAATTTAAATCAATAAATCAAATAAACTATTCATCTGTTCATTGTAAAACAGGCTTTGTGTTAAATCATTCTGTCTAATATATTGTTGCGTTCTACGGGTTCGTGGATTTGGAGTATTTGATAACAACACTTGATGAAGAATCAGAACACATTTCATTCGCCAATATTATATAGAACAGTTCTACAGTCAGGTTTAAGGTCCTCGAAAACCTAATATAAACATGCTGAAACAATCAACAACGCAGCATGCTGTAATGGTGAAGACAATTTCACGTCAAAGCACTAAAGTACAGCCACCCCGGTCGATCGCTTTCAAGCTAATCTCTGAACTGAAGACACTACTTTCGCTCCGTACAAGTAGGGTATATATAACTTTAACCTACCTTCGAGAATATTCCAGAGAAAACCGCTAAAACTGCGTTCTAGAATGTTCTGGTTCTACGGCATATAGCCAACCTTTCTCGCCAAATATCGCCAGAAGGAGGACCTAATCTGGTAACTCTGATTAGGTCCCCCTAATCTGGCAATTCTGACTTTCCCTGCCACTTTCTGGTGAACCTAACTCCGATTTGTGGGGAAACTATCTCACCGCAGCTGGGCTTTTCGCAACAATATACTTTCTTTATTGAGAACATTGAATATTCAGCGAAAACAAAATATACGAAATCTGATAAAGTAAACAGAACTGAGAATGATAGGTTCCTTAACAGATACATTTTTGGAAGGCAATTATTGAATCTTTTTTAAATTGAAAAAAAAAATTAAGAAGATACAAAAGCAGCATAAACATTTTTTAAAGGATATGGGATGAAAAAATAAAAGCTAAGATGTTCCAAAAGAATGATTTGGATTGAAAACTAATGATTTAGAAAGAAAGATGATTTGCATTTTAGAGCTAAAACATGCTGCAAAAATCAAGGATTTAATATATATAAATATAAAATAAACAGAAAAGTCAACGGTCATTGCTTTAAAGAAAAAAGAACATTAGGAGAAGATATTTTTACAAGTATTTCAAATAAATGTCTCTAGACTCGAATGAAATTCTAACGACTTAAGACAATCACAGTTATCTTTCAATAGCTCCGTTTCAATAATAAATAATAAAAACTGAACACAAGTTCAATACTTAAGAGCTAAAAATCGATAATATTTATTATTTCTTATCTAGTCATAAGGCTAAGCGAAGAATATGCAGTAGATAGTGACGAAGCCTAAATTCTCTAAATGTCTGAGGAAATACAAAAAAAGATTGACTTATAAAGATTGACAGAAAGTAGAGAAATATACACAAACTAAGTTCCAAAAATCCAAAATGCGTTCGTTATCCATCACATTAGCGACGAAATCGTGTGTTTATGAAATATCAAAGAACACTGAAGGAATATAAACACAAGCCATTTATTTAATACCTGTCATTTTTTTCATTTTTTCAGTGCATGTAGTTGCAGATTTGGGTAGTTAATTAATGTAATGAAGGCAAAGTTCATGAAAGCTGGTTGCCAAGGAAGGGATGCCTTTGTCAGAACTGTCAATCAAAGAACTGTCAATTAAAAACTCGTATTCGCGATATATATGGAGAAGGCACTATAAAGATACTAACGTTTTATTTAATTAATATAATTTCTTTAATTGTAGAATATTATTTTAATTATCCAAAGAATAAATCTAAACACTTTTGTCAATTAACAAAAAGGGAATTTTTTAATACACTTGAGATTTGCAGTAATTATAAATCTTTATTAAAACTTTTTCTGGAATTTTGGAACTTAGTTTGTGTACACTTTTCTACTTTCTGTCAATCTTTATAAGTCAATCTTTTTTTGTATTTTCTCAGCCATTTAGAGAATTTAGGCTTCGTCACTATCTACGGCATATTCTTCGCTTAGCCTTATGTCTAGATAAGAAAAAATAAATATTATCGATTTTTAGCTCTTAAGTATTGAACTTGTGTTCAGTTTTTATTATTTATTATTGAAACGGAGCTATTGAAAGATAACTGTGATTGTCTTAAGTCGTTAGAATTTCATTCGAGTCTAGAGACATTTATTTGAAATACTTGTAAAAATATCTTCTTCTAATGTTCTTTTTTCTTTAAAGCAATGACCGTTGACTTTTCTGTTTATTTTATATTTATATATATTAAATCCTTGATTTTTGCAGCATGTTTTAGCTCTAAAATGCAAATCATCTTTCTTTCTAAATCATTAGTTTTCAATCCAAATCATTCTTTTGGAACATCTTAGCTTTTATTTTTTCATCCCATATCCTTTAAAAAATGTTTATGCTGCTTTTGTATCTTCTTAATTTTTTTTTTTTTTTTCAATTTAAAAAAGATTCAATAATTGCCTTCCAAAAATGTATCTGTTTAGGATGCTCATCATGCTCAGTTCTCTGTACTTTATCAGCTTTCGTATATTTCGTTTTCGCTGAATATTCAATGTTCTCAATAAATAAAGTATATTGTATAACCAGGTCCGGTTACAGCCGAAAACATCGCGGAGAAAACAACGCAAGGCGAAAAGGTCGTGCTAGAAAACATCGTGGGAGAAAACATCGCAAAGAGAAAACATATCGGCGGACACCCTTAGGTCCACAAAGCCTTAAGGCTCTAGGTTTAGAGGGGCCTCAAATAATTCTTATCCCCGCATAACCTTGTTTTTTTTTTCTTTTGTATGTTTTGTTTTGTAACGAAAATAACTCAAGTGAGCTCTGGGTGCAGTGCTTTCGTAACAACATTATGGGCCCCTGGGCAAAATAGAGTGTTGGGGCCCTTACACAACCACTCACAGAAATGAAATGTAAACTAAGTGTAAATGGATTAACATCCCAGAGGGCCCATATGCTAAGACGTTCCCGACTCGGTATCTCAAAAAGAAAGCTACGCCTAGCTCCCTACTAGGCTATCTTACCAGGCTTTCGCTGTTATACGAGAAACATTGCGAACAAATTCACAGTTTTTTTTACCAACTTATGCCAGTTTCATCTGTACGTACCAATATATTTCTCAAGGCGTATAAGAAACAAATTTATCACATGCTATTCTTCATAACACACAAATAATAAACGATGCGTGTATACAGTATGAAAAACTATTAAAAATATCATTACACATTCATTCATATCATTACCCTTCTATACACGTTATTAAATGTGGAACAAATAACACGTAAAGAAACACTGTAATTAAAAACATTACTTGACGCAGAGTGTAAAAACATACATTTTAAATAAGTTATTCAAAACAGCTATGCCGAATGGGGTTTAGAAAAAGGGGCTTGCTGTAATATTATTCTATCACCTGGAGACTTTTACACTTATTTAATAAAGAACGAATTAATTATTCAAGACGTTGCTTGCGGTGATGGTCCTTGAAGAATAAAGAAATAAATTTAAATAATGAATAGCTTGAATTTATGCTCGGTATCACAGAATATTTCAATATTAATATTATAAAAAAATAAGAACAACAATACAAAAAATATAAAGATAAGAGAATTTCTTTAGATTCGAGAGTTCTATAATTCTCAATAAGTAATGCGTACTTATTTATTTTTATGCAAATTTTGTGCTTTTTGAATACGTTATCCTGATAATAATGAATTCTTAAAAGATAATAAAATAAAAGTTCCACTTAATTTAGAGAATTTATAGCCATAGAATTACAAGTTTACGACGTGAATATGCAACTTACTAAGATTAATAATTAATAAAATAGAGTTTTAGTGCTTAGGGTAACTGAAGTCGTCGATATAAGGTAATGATTGTTACACATCATATTTTTTCCTTTTGGAAAGAACTCTCTTGCTTCAGCTATGACGTTTTTTCATGCTGACTTTGTTTAAAAAAATTTCGAATACTTATAATAACGATGTTTGTCGAATTACTAACGTAAGAGTTACAGATATTTTGATGAGTGCGAATTCATTAATGCAGAAATCAAACCTTTTTTCTATTAACCAAGCAAATGTGTGCAGCACTACAGGAAAAACAATGGGCATAAGCATACAGACATAAGCACGCATACATATAAGAACATATCATACGACCAGTGCACTCTATACACTAGTCTTAGTTTTTGTAAACTTTTTTGGTAGATTCAATATAGTTTTTTTAATATTCTTATAAAAATTATGATATATCATTTACATATTGGCGTAAATATTTTTAAATATGCTTGTCATAACGCGGATGTCGAATTTTCAAAATTGAGCTACGTGGAATGATATGGATTTTTACCGAAAACAATATCTTTGTACAAAGATGTCACTCGTAGATGAATAAGATCTAGTTCAGTCAGTTTTAACGCTGTCATTTGTATAATTTTTCGACTACTTTTAGAAATCTGAGTCAAAATATTTTCGATTTTTTTTAAACAACTGCTTTTGCAACAATGCCTATGAGATACTAATTCATTCTTGTCTCTAATAACAACTCTTTCTTGTCTCTAATAACATACTCCTGATTCATAGCTTCAAGGAGCCATACCTGCGTAATGATTGCCCATAACTTTGAAAAACTGCTACACTGATCAAGACTTGTTACTAAAACGAGTAAGATAAAGACTTGTTATACTAAAACGTCGTGCTGTTTTAGTAAAGTTCTTTTAGCAGAACAACAGTTCTACTTTAAAAGATTTAATAAGGCTTAGAAAACCAAAGTGCTTAAATGAAAGCAGGGACAGATTATAAGGTATTTCTCCCGTTTTCTTAGTATGCTTTTACGATAGTGGTTAGCAGGCTAGGCGCGTATTCGAGAGGCCCGTGGTTTCAGTTCTGGCGAAGGCGTTGCTCATTTTTCATTTCTCCTGCTTCGAAATAACTAAATGACTCTACAGTGGCGCCCGAACTAAAAGGTGGTAATGATGATTCTTCACCATTAGGATTCGGGGATTGGGTCCCCTAAAAATCCCAGTCGTCTTTTAAAAGGGGAGTATATAAGGTATTTCTCCCGTCTTAGCAAGCCTTCGTGGTGTAGCGGTCAGTACGCTCGAAGCGTATTTGAGAAGTGCGCGGTTCGAGTCCCAGCGAAGCCGTTGCTCATTTTTCATCTCTCCTGCTTCGAAATGACCTAATGTCTCTACAAGGTTAGCGCAAAATGATTTGGAATATGAAGAGCCTTAGATTTCTTTGGACATCGAACACGGCTGATGACAAAAAATAGTAAATAGGCAGAAAGTACAGGGTCTGGTCATAGCGTTTTAGCCAAACAGTGCGGTCAATACTGCTGGAAGAAACAGTGCAGGAATTTGCTCGGTTTTAAAAATAATCCACGGGTATTATCTGAAAACAGGAAGGAAAAAAACTAAGTGTATCATTACGAAATTACTCAAGTTCAGAGGTTGCTTCGTTCTGATGATATTACAAGGTAAATAAATATACTTGCTTGGACGAAATCGACACTTAACAGCCACGGAATATTTTGTGGTCACGATAAACATATTTTAACTCCTGCATATTTCAGAACCTGGATGACAAAAGTCCATAGCAGTGCAAGAGATGATTTTTCACTGTCAGATCTGTAGTACGATTTTACAGAAGACTTACATCACTGGCCTATTCTTTTTCTAACTACTCGTCCTACAGGTCTCACTATTTGTTGCATCAAAGTTCACCGATTTTTACCTCTTTATACTAAAAAAATACGATTTCAGTATTTAGAGAGTACACATATTTGCATTTTGCAATTCTGATGCAGGTTAGTGCTGCTCCACATGTAACACCACCAGAAAAAGAATTTATTCGGGCTCATTTTGAAAACGGGATTCAGCTTTCTTTTTCAAGCAATATAGGCGAACACGCTCATTGGACATGAACTCTTGTGCTTTAACGCATTTAATCTTTAGTATCTCGAAGAAAACAAGTAACTGAAGTTTACGGTTTTAGCTTGTAGCAGAGAACTATGGGAAATATGTTTTTTGCTCATGCCACGAACTATTTTCACTGCAGTATGCCACTAAGGGAAAAGGAGTGCTTTATTGCACCCCTTTCTCCTTAATGGCACATTAAGGAGGTGCATTTTCCCTTCAAAAGAATATTCAATTGCTTCAATCACATGAAATCAGAATTTAAAACCATATTGACCAACAAATTCTCTGACTGTCTTTTGAAATATCTCTCACAGTCTTTCGAAATGAACTTTTATGAGTAATGGCTTGTAGAAGAATGGTAGCGAATAACTGCTGCTTTTGTTTTCCGCATTTGTCTATATTATATTTGTCCGCCGTCTATATTATAGCTCTTTTTCTTAAAGAATCTCTTCCTTAAAGATTACATAAATATGTATTTCAATGAATATACTTGTCTTGCGTTACACCATATGATTAATCTCTGTTGTAAAGAGATATACCGCTCATATTTTTCGTTCAATTAATTTTGAGATTCTGTGTCAGGTGTAAAAACTAAATTCATTATGTGTCTGCTAAATTTTTAAGCAGGTTTAACAGTCAGTTTTCGATGTTCACACATTTAATGTCCCGGTCTTAGAAATGCTGGATTTACTATGGAATTCTTCTTTTGGGATTGTGCTTAAAGATACTTCGAAACAATTTCTTCTGTTTCCGAAAATGGGGCCAAAATTTAGGCCTTTTAGAAACTCTCTTTTAGGAATATTAACTTTATTCTACTTCAATTTGTACAATAGAAAGTAGTCGGCCAATACCAAATCTGTTAGAGAAGGTGGATGTACTAACACAATTCTTGTTTTCTGTGTCAAAAATTTACTGGACAACAACTGTCTTGCAGTTGGGCGTATTATCATGCTGCTGGAAACAATCATCAGATTCAATTAGATTTTACGTATTATGTCTTTGCCTACGTCAAGGGAGAAATCATTTTCGGTGATTGCATACGGTTTTAGTGTAAAACAATAAAAATGTTTTAATGGGAAGTGTGGATGTTCTTTTTCGTTAACTAGAAAGTACAGTTCTACAGAAAAGAAAATTATGTCTTCATTCTTAAAATCTGATTAATCAACTAACAGGTTTCTGTATTTATTTTTTCTTTAAGCGTTGTGTCACAACACAGTTCAATAATTCCGTTTCTAAATCTATATCAATTGTAAAAGGATTTCTTATCCATGCTTTTTACTATGAATCTGAGGAATATATTTTTTTAGATTTATCAGAAATTCTAATTGATGTCCCTTCATAGCAACTGAAATTTCATGAGGTATGAAACTAATACTATGTTCTTTTTGCATTTCATTTCTAAGAGAACTATAACATTTCTTCGATATTATCTGCTATTTCCACAATTTTACGCTTCACCGTGTTATTGGAGAGAGAGACAACATGCCCTGGTTTCTCTAGTTTTGCTGCTTTTTAATCACATAGATGAGATGCCGAGCATTTTCATTGCAGGAACATTTAAACGTTACGCAAATGTACGAGGATACCCAGTTTAAGCAATTAATTGGGATATTTCATAAGAAGCTATAACTAGATTTTTAAGGCGAAACTCCCTGAAAAAAATTAGAAGATAGTTAATTTCCTGCTATTAATTCCGTCTTCTTATTTATTAAGAAATCTAACGGTTTGTTACTGTAGTTCGAATGTTTTAAGTGCCGCCATCAGTTTTGAAGGTATAATGGTTTCTTTTATTAAGGAGATATAACAAATAGCACGCAATGATTTTTCATCAGCACCATGAAATCAAATGTTATATAATCAGAATACTACCGAATCCAGGACGCTATCCTCTTTTTTGTATGTATAATGGAGAAGATCCTATGCGGCCGTTTGTTATTGCCTTTCTCGAAACTCGTTATAGAGTCATTAGGTTATTCTGAAGCAGGATACATGAAAAATGAGCAATGCCTTTGCTGGTTCTCGAACCTGAACCTCTCGAATACGCGCCGAGCGTCCTAACCGTTACACCAGGAAAGCATCCTGGAAGGAGGTAGAAAATACCTTATATATTCCCCCCTTTTAAACGGCAACTGGGCATTAGGCACCCAATCGCCAAATCCTGGTGGTGAAGAATCATCATCCACCGTCTTTTTTTGTTCGAGAGCCGCTATAGAGTCATTAGGGTTTCTGAAGCAGGAGACAAGAAAAATGAGCAATGCCCTCGCTGGGACTCGAACCTGGACATCTCGAATACGCGCCGAGTGTGCGAACGTTACACCACGGAGGCATGCCGGAAGGAGTGAGAAAATACCTTATATACTTCGCCTTTTAGACGGCAACTGGGTATTAGGGGACCCAATCGCCAAATCTTCATGTGACGAATTATTGTCCCCACCTTTCAGATCGGGCGCCACTGCAGATTCATTAGATTATTTTGAAGCAGGAGATGTGAAAAATGAGCAATGCCCTCGCCGGGACACGAACCTGGACCTCTGGAATATGCGATGAGAGTGCTAACATTACCCTATGAAGGCATGCTGGAAGGAGTGAGAATATACCTTATATCGTGTTTAGCTCAACGTCACTTAACTATTTATTGTTAGAGTCATCAATTGCAACTTTGCGGACATCATTTAACTGTTTATCTGACGGGTAAATTGTTTCTGTTTTTTGTAAACCATTTATCTTTTGGTAATTAGACATTATGATATAATAGTATACATAATAGTGAATAAGTACAAAACATGTGCACAATCGCTGAACTAGTAACTAACATATAATCTTTGAGAATGTGAATAAAGCTGTGCCACTACAAAAGTTAACTAAAATACGGCAGTCAACCCTAGTTACGTTTTCCTGCTCTCGTCAAGACTCGATGCCGTTGCTCACTGTGAATGCCATCTCACTATAGCCTCGATGTAAAAACACTGGTTGGATCTGCTGCCGTGCTCCAGTCTAGCCTGATTAAGTTTTAGTGGCGCCTCCGATGATATTCAAATAGAAATTAAATTAATTTACGATAAGTTTCAATACCATGTGTCATTTATAAAGGCATTAAACTTAAAATCAAATCTCGACATAATCTCTGACAAACCTATAATATATTTCATGTTATTATGCTAATACTATTCTAGACAATCACGAAATCAACTATGTCAGAAAATACAAAATCACGAAGAAATAAACTATGTAAGAAAATACTAGTACAACAAACAGCTTCGTTGAAATAAGCAATTTTGAGCACTTCAGTAATTTCTAAAGGATTTTTACCGCCTGTTATAAAGCTTCACCACTATTTTTTACTCTGTTTAAAATTCAGTGAGCAGGATACAATACATGACCTAATTTAAAATTCGCTTCGTATCGAGCATTCATCACATGTGACACACCCACACATCATCTACCTTGTTTTAGTGTTGCCAATGAAAAATTTTTAAAGGCATACTAATATGTCACTAATTCTGTACATATAAAAAGCAGAATATCATTTAACTAACAGCTTTTTTGGTTCTGGGTTTTCTTAAATAAATCATTTAAAGAAAGAAATGTTTCTTCTTACGAATGTCATGGCGGCAACAAGATTGGACATGAAAAATACCAAGGAACAAAGAAATAAATAAGGACACCTATCTTTCCTGCGAAAAGGCATAAAGGAACTTTGACTTCTCACACTGACGTCAAGCGCTATAAATTTTCCGCACTGCTCGACTTTTATCGGGACTTAAACGTTTATTCTTTTCTTCCTATACTTAACTTGCAGTACTCACTTCCCTTCCTCTGCAGTTACTCTCTCATATTCTCTTCATTCTTCTCTCTATTTCCCGTATTTGGTGGAACTGCCCCGAGGTACTCAATGGCCACCAAACTGTATCCGGTCGCCATTATGGGCCACTTGTATTATATTAATAATGCAATCCCGATGCAATTTAAGAAGGGGGACATTAAAAAGAAAAAATTCTTGCACTTAACTTTATACGAACAAATTAAATTTTGCAACTAGCATTGCTCTCGCTAGCTAAAGAAAATGAATTCTTTATTTATAATTTATATGTTTTGGACTACAAAATCTGTGTACAAAGTGAAATAATTAAAACATGGATATAAGATAGAGAAATTCATGGTGTACACGTGATCATATTCCACGTAAAGCTTCGAAAAAGATGTTCCTGTTAACTAATGGCCGATAAACTAGGCCAAGATTACGCACTGCATACTTTATGTCCTAATATGAGCCAAGCACGAACAAGCTGGCTGTAAGCATATTTTGATGGTTTAACCCTTCTGATCTGAATAAATTCGGACAAGAAGGATAAAAGGTTACACGCCTCTTGGCACATGCCACTCATTACTAGCTTCTAGAACATAAGTAACTAGTAAAGTAGAAATAATATTTTTAAGTAAAGATACAATTCGCTTCATTAACACATTAATTTATTTTCTTGATATTCATCCAGTTACCGATTAATTTGACGAACATAAATAAATTATCTATATTTCTCTAGTTTACAGATCATTACTTTTGTTACATAATACATAAGTCCATTGTGTTTTGTGCAGAAAAGTGTGGTTTAAACTTTCGAACGAACCTGAATTCTACAAAATTATACAATTACTTAGACTATCGTATTTTCATTACAAACAACAATCTTACTTGAGCCATTTTTCTCACATTAAAACATCTGTTTGATTTGCATTGCACATGTTTTTAAATGTTACAAAAAATTTAATAAAATGACTGCACAATTAAGCTGCAGATAGAATTAAGCCTTTGACGACCATTATTCACGAATTTCAAGAAATAAACAATAACAATAGCAACCACACATAAGCATCCAAATATGTTGAAATTGTATTTCTCTTAGACCAATAAAGAATACCATATATAACATGTTTAAGGAACGTCAAGCTCCCTTATTCATCGAAAATGAATTAAAGTCGAAAGCATTGCGCGGTCTCAGTATTTCTAGAAAGTATACATTATCCATAATTTATAAACATTGGCTATGAATGCTCCTAATCCACCAATGGTTGAGTGTATAAGATCATATAAAATAGAATATAGGGTCCGCCAGAAAAATGTATGCACACTTTAACGAAAGAAAACTCTTTATAGTGTGTTAGTACTAAACCTAAATTATGGGTTAACCTAAATTATGGTTAAACCTAACTATTTTTCTATTTTACTATTCTATTAAATCTAACTAGTTTTTTCCGCCATTTTCAATGCATACCAAACATTAACTCCATAAAATGTAAAAACGACATAATCAGAAATTTTAAAAAATTTGGGTTAATTTTTGACATAAAAGTTCAATTCCAAAATTTTAAAATTCTATTTTATTTGTTTTCTATTAGCAAAATCGTCGATATAATTCTAAAAGTTTGTTTCATTACTTCAGTTGCTCTTTTCTTGAAAGCACAGAATTTATTAAATACAGGATATCTTTTTAAAGTCTTAGGTGCTTCTTAACCAATTTGCACCTAGAAAAATTGCTCTTATAAGTAGTATTTACAGCAACTATGTGGAAAATGTGAAGTAGAATTACAGTATTTGGAATTTCGCATTAGAGGTTGTACTTCAGAATAAACTGTACAAGTTCAAAGCTACAGTCCTTCCATCTTTCTTAATCTTCCTCTTCGAATTTTTTAGTTCAAAGTTTCAACAGAGTAAGGACGACAGCAAGACAGTGAAGCTACGAAAGCCTCATTGTAATTCATTAGATCTCAATTAGTCGTTTTACTCCGAAGATCCACATGAATAACGCTTTTATTCACATTAAATATGCCGTCTCCAAAAATGTGCGGATTTAATACAATCTTCCTGCACCTGTATTTGTAAAATTACTTAGAGTGGCCAAAATGTCAAAGTGAAAGCCAGTAGCAATGAGATACGTAGCATGACAGCGTGTGGTGTTTGAACAGCGATGGAAGACAGTCTATGTGTCTGCGGGAATTGCTGGACGTACCGCTGTAATTTCTTGGTGAAAGACTTCCAGTGCAACCAATTTCTTGCATTACAGGACATCCTTCAAAGTTCCCAAAGCTACTCTGATTCACTATCGTATGTCATACGTCACTTATTAAGTCAGTCATGAGAGTACTAACATGTTTTGAGCAAATGCCATACCACATATTAAAGATAGTTCATTTCAACTTCGAAACTAATACGCAGATACCATCTATTAAAGTGTGTGTAAATTTTTCTGCCTAATCCTGTAGTTCGACGCGGGTATGATTTTTGATAATTCAATGAGTTAAGTGCATGGGATTTCGTAGTTTGCTACTGTATGAAGATATCTTCTTAAGGCAAGCAGGCTTCGAGTTCTTTATTATAAATTATCCCACTGATTCTTTCCCTATACGTCTTATAAAGATGAATTATTAAAATATCGCATGTCTGAATTTACGTACTATACAAATAGTATAAAAACTTCAAAGTGTGACTAATTTAACAATCTCATTGATGTTAAACAAATAATTACCAAAAGTCTCTTCAGAAACGGCCTTAAATTTTTATAATTAATTTATTTCCGAATTTTTAACCATACCACCGATCAAAAGTTATTATTAATGCTAAAAACGTCCGCTCATGAAGTGCTCATAATAAAAGATCGAGGAGGTATCAGAGCTAAAACTGAAAAAGTGAGTTATTTGCAAAATAATTTCATGTTACAAAGCTGGGGATTCTAAAAGGTTCATTGACAAAATGTAGTTTTACACAAAGACGACTTACGTTATTAATCATGAATTGTACTAAAAAAGTTTACTAAGAGGAAGGAAAAACAGTTAATACTTATGATAAATTAATAAGATAGCTCGGATATTTTCAGAGGGACAAATCAAATCAAAAATTAAAAAAATTAGGAGAAAAATAAATGGTAAATTAATAAAGCGTTCATGTATTACTGAAATCAAAGAATGGAGAAACAGATAGAAGCTAAAAACTGAAGACTCTTTAAGAGACTAAAGCAGGTAGAAATATTGCGCAATAAACCCTCTCTAAGACGACCACTTGCAATTCCAAAAGACTTTACTCTTCCATGGAGGTGACAGTCTTCTCTACCTGAGGGTTGATATTCTATATTCATGTTTATTTATGTTCTCAAGAATACTTTTGACTTTCAGATAAAGGTCGTGCTACGGAAGGTGGTCGCTACGGGAAGTTTCATAGCACACAAAAAATCACAGTGAATTCTTATCCCATTAAACGGTCAGTAAACATGCTGTTCCAAACATCTACAGAATCAAACAACAAAATAATCAGTTTACGGACTTTGATGCAATTTACGAAGGATCCGATCTTAAAAAATGAGCTCAAAGTAACATTGAATCCCAAATGCAAACTAAAGAAGAACACTTTTCTCTCCTTAAAAATATCAAGTATGACCAAATATGGCAGAATGGAGCCGTATATTCACACTGAGCCTTCTTAATCTACCCTTAACACATCAAAGGCGGCCTTTAATACTTCCCCGTTTTACTTTGGCACCATCGTTTTTCCGCATACCCCTAGTGTCTTCTTTCTTTCTCTCCTGCAAGTGAAAGCAAACGATAAAAAAAGGGGAGAGTAAAAATAAAAATAAAACATATTCTCATGAACATTTATGACCTCCCACCGAAGCAGGGCGCAGTAGAATCGGAAAAAAATAAATAAAATAAAATATAAAAAAATTATATATATAAAGGAAGACGGAAAAAAAATGTGAGGGGCGCTGCAGAAATACACGGCCATGCATACCAAGTGGCGTAGATCCTGGATCTCCCAGTCTAATGGATTGAGCTAAAACCGAGCTTCGCCAAATGGGAGGGAGGTATACATACACACACACACATATATATATATCCTTTATATTTCTTTGGCGAATATCTCCCTTCCTTTCGTCGCCAACTTATGCATTTTTTTATCCTTCTGGAAAGAAAATATTTCTTCACATATAAGGGAAAAAAGAATTCTGGGAAATAAAACCGAGAAATACGTCAGGATATATATATAGATACACACACATCAAAAAGCTAAATAAAATGGATACCCAAAAGAGATAAGGCTGGATAAAAGTACAATATATCTATATCTATATATTTACTTTTTTATTATTTTGTATCGAGAGAAAAATATCGTGATATATTGATGTATAGTAGCATAAAGGCAGTTTTCCCCCTCCATACACATACATGTATAAATACATACTTGGGAGAATATGTATCAGAATATATGTGCACATATACATACACACACGATATTTTTTTTTTCTTGGAGAGGGTATGGGAGTTGAAAGGCAAAAAGCGTTCTCAAACATAATACAAGACGACTTTATTTTTTATAGGGGAAGGAAGGATATAAAATACGAAATCGAGGGAAGTCGCTGGTAAAAATGTATTTTGGCTTTTCTCGAAAAGCATAAATATGTAGCAGAGAAAAAAAATATTTAAACAAGCATATGAGAGGCTGCGATGGTCCCTTTTTGGGACTAACAGCCTTTTTTTAGTTTTCCTTTCTATCTATCCCGTTGTCAATAGAGCGGACTTTCACTTGAATAAAGTCCAAAGGGAACGGATGTTTCGAAACAACAAGCTGGGCATTTCCCTGCCGCTGCTCAGAAAATATTCAAATCGCAGTCAACTTCTTCCTAGATTTCGTTCAAAAAACGCTTCAAGCATTATGATAGCGGAATGGTAAAGAAGACAGACGGCATAAAAAAGAATGGAGCTGACCAGCGGCAAATGCTTGAAAGAAAGTTACGTTTACGGATTCATACAAAAACATCTGTACACTTATGTTTCTACAGAATAAAAAAAAACATATCCCTAGAACATCAATAAACCGCAGGAGTATTATGTTGATTACAATGAAATATACTCACTAACATCAGGCTGGGTATTCGATTAACTCATTGCAGAAGACGCTTTTTAATGATGTGAAGCTCTTTGCTTCCAGATACTTTCTTACCAAAACTTCAGCAGATAATATAAAGTATTAACGAGCAAGCACGCCAGATGAGCGGGCTACGTCCAAAGCAATATTTATAAATTCTATGTACTGAAAAATTGAAGATAAAATGAACTATTAATTGAATGCACTGTATACAAAGTTGCTAGCTGTGACCAAAGAAAAATTTATGAGTTCTGCGCACACCTGAAAAGAAATAGCATAAAACATTTCAATATGAGTGAAATCAGTTCATGCTATCCAAGCAACAACCAACTCGTAAATAATTTTTTGTTGCCAAACCAGAATACAAAACCTTTGGACACTTCAGGTTAATACGTACACGCATGACGTCATGATTTAATGTAATGTAACAACTTTTTCTAAATGTCAATAAAAGAATTAACGAGGCAGTAACATACCGTGTCAATTAACCTAACTTGAAACAAAAAAAAAAAAAATGCCAATAGCAGCTATTTATTTAAAATTCTGACTGTAACGAAACATTTTCGACATACAATGACGTCATATGAAATCGCGTACTTTCTTCAACGTCAGGACATGACCTTATATAATAATAATAATAATATATTTAATGTTTGGTAATGCTAATTTTGTTTCATATTTATAAAACTTAAAAATTTTTTAACAAACTCGACGATTTGAAAGCGAGCAGTAAGAACAGTTTTCAAAATAAAGCAGACTTTTATATTCAGCTTGCGAGACTGTTGCCATTCGGAAAAATGAGGGCGAAAATTGGGCTTTTCAGAGTTTTAAATTAATATCTCGGATGATGTAAGTCTTACGAATATGAGGATGGTCGAAATGCTTCCCAAGAATTTTTGGAATCCTGGAGTACCTCTCTCGAAACTCAACTCCCCACTGGTACGGAGGAGATGATGCCACAAACAAACAAACAGACGAGCACAGGTTTTAATACTATGGAAGATATTTTAAAACCTTTGAACGCAAGTGGTTTCGATTCCTATAATGCAGCATTTCTCAAACGTTCTAAATTCTCAAACTCACTTTTATTAATTAGAATGCTCTCAGAACCACCTTATTCTCGTTCTCTTTGAAAGCAATTTTTTAGTGAAAGTTACTACCAATAAACTTATATTTTTAAAATACAATTAATTAAAACTCATTAAATTTTATATTGAAGTTACGTTAATAGAAGAAAATGTATATTTCCTTTTAATAATTCAAGGCTGTTACCCGCCCGGTGGTGAAGTGCTAGCGCGTCGCGCAGCTGCATCACAGGTCCGGGGTTCGACAATTCCTGCGACAAGCTGACCACTTGTGCAGGGCATATGCTGATGCACTCCGGGGCACAAAGATCAAGAAAAAGGGCAGAAAAAGGGCATGGCAGTGCTTTTTTTCTTAGGCTTTAACTTAGGGCTGTTACTCCTCTGACTTTAGTTTTAGTTTAATTCAAGGCTGTTAGAGAATGGATAATCTTTACTTTATCAACTAAAATTAAATTAGTATTGCTACTCACATTCATAAGAAGGATGAGCCTTATAAAGTTGTTCTCTGTTTAGACGTACCCTGGTTAAAAGCAACACAACCATATTGCTTTCTATGAGCTTTTGTTGCTAAGACTAGAGTGGGAAATTCATAGGTAGGATATCCGGTAATATGTTTCATAAAATGTCAGTCTTGCAAGAAAATGTGATAGATATTTGCCAAGTGTAAGTTCCAAATTCTGAGATTTTCAGCTATAGTGTGGTATACGTAGTTACATTGCATTTTATTTATTTATTTATTTCTGGAAATCTAGAAGGACTACGAGGGAAGGCTTCGGGGACTACTGACCGTAGACTTAGCTGATTTTGAATATGTTGTTAACTAGGTGAATGAACCTATGCTGCATAATACCTGCTTATGCTCACCGGGCAACCGCTAGTGTTCAGAGAATTAAGAATGTTAAACGAAGTTTTATGACCTTAGCGATACTTGAATCTCTCGAGATTAAGTATACCTAGAATGACTCCCCGGCAGTCGTTTATTGTGCTGCCTCGGATCTTTACCTTGGCAGTCTCGGCACCGGGGGGGGGGGGTCACGGTAGTCACTTACCGAAGTGAAGCTGGCTGCGTTGGATGACCAGTCAAATATCTAGACTTATAACAGCGGCGCCCAATGAACCCACCTCCTGCCTGATAGGGAGGTCTTAAGTTGGGGTTAGGTTTAGGAGGTTGTGCGTTTATCTGAGTTCGCGGTACAAGATTTAACTAAAGCAAGTATACCTAGAAATAGTGGGAGAAAAACTCTATTATGCAATTTAAAAAAAAAATCGTTTTTGATAATAAATAAACAAATTTACTATAAAAATATTTTAAAGGGAGCAAAGATCTTACGTTAAAATAATGCAAAGATAAGTTTCTTAAGTTACAAATACTAGAAAATAATACCAACAATATATTTAAACCTGAAAACATCACATCAGATAGATCCTGTCACATGCGCGTGAAAAAAAAAAAAAAAAAAAAAAGGTTTCAAAATAATAATAAGTTGTGCATTTTCGGAGAAAAATACAACTTTAAGTGGGCCACCAGATTTCCAACTTATCATACTAAATGGTGCTATACTTTCTGTTTAGAGATCGAGTACCTTAAAATAGCACGTATCCCCAGCTTTTACTATGTTTCATAAAATTAATGCTTTAAAGGATTTATTTACTATTCTTCAAAATATTTCACGATAAACAGGTAATCAAAGTAATTAATTCCAAGAAGGAAATAATTATATTTCTCGCACGCAGTAAAAATTTACAGCTTCTAAATTTCTACCAGATATCCACATTTAAGCAAATTTTAATTGCTTTCTCTTTAATTATGTTTTAATGGCTTAAAGGTAAAAAAAGTATTTATTAGCTTTTGGATTTTTTTAAAGTTATTCAACGCAAATATTTTTAAATCGTACCTCTTGATACTTTTTCTTTTTTTATATATACAAATAGCTTTGAAATAATAGTATTTAACTAGATTTTATTATGAATTATTTACGTTAAAAATTAAAATTAAACTGTTTTTTCCCTTTAAATCATTTCTTTCAAAGTTAATTATTTACCCATCCCTCCTCAGCCTCCCTACGAAAGAAAGAGGGGGAAAAAATGCACCCTTCGTAAACATGATTTATCGTTTTGGGGAAAAACGTTTGCCTCAGCTTTTTTTAAGATTAGAGCACGTCTCATTGATTCCCAGGAGGGAAAATTTTTCCATTTTTTTTCCCTTCTTATTCCCACAAAAATGAATAAGAAAAGGAAAACACTCGACCTTCCCATCTCATTTGCATAAAACTTTCGACAAAAATCATTCATCATCAAAAACAAGTTCTGCTCTCAAAAGCTGCAAAACTCACTTTCCCATAAATTAATTCTTGACGCTTACGCATTAATAAAAAGAAAATAAAAAATAAAAAAATAAAAAGGGAGGTAATATCGCTACTAACGCAACCTCAAATCAGCATTCATATAAGTTTCTTTCCCCCCTGTTTTCCTCCACCAGCATCATGTACGAATCTATTACGCACCCGCTGCCTTCCCCCTTTCTGCGTTCGACACAATGGGTTTTAATAATGCTATAATAAACAAGGAAGATGCTTCTTAATCTGTTTCTCGCTTGATTTAAATGTTATTCTTGAAGCATTTAATAACTCACCAGAGAAGAGTTAATTAAATATGCATTCGAAATTTGATTTATTGCCGCGAAATGCTTACAAGCGGGAGACCGCGGAATCTTCCGCTTAAATTCGCCGATCTATCATCTCTGTGTTAGATATTTCGTATCAAAAAGGGAGAATTAATATTTGATTTGAAAATGAAGAAAAGCTTTCTTAGGTATTCAAATGCGTTCAAAGTTTCATTATTTCGCGGTAAATTACATCGAATGGTTCTTTCATTAGAAAGGAATACAAAAGAAATGAGTACACTATTTACGTTACGTTTTGCGCGTTTCCACAATGATGGACCTCCAATTCAAATCTCCAATAACACACGATCGTTTGTTTGCGTTCCCTCCTTTTGCGGTTGCAATATCGCTCACCTCTTCTGTTACATCCTGGGTAACGTTCTAAATATCGAGACAGGTGTCTGAGAAATTCTTTCCACCCCCAATCGACCAGCGTTCGATCATTGCATAAAACATTGCATTCTGTAATATTTGTGAAACGTATTCGAAACGCTTTTCCTTCAAGAATGGCAAAGACTACCAAAAAACACGTAGGTTTACCCAAAGTTTGAGTCCTACAGGAACAGCTTAGCTGTATAGATGTCTTATTCGTTCACACATTGCACTGTATAGTAAATGTGATACACTTTTTTCTTATTTAGAATTCTTACTGAAAACACTTTCTCCAAGTCAGAAATTTCAATTCTTATTGACGACACTTTCCTTAAGTCAGAAATTTCAATCTTCTGGCATTTTTGTATTAATGAATATCGGCAAAATCTCAACAAATAATTACCGTACAGAAATCAATCTGTGCACACACGGGCTTGTTATGTGTGAAGAGGTAAGATTATGCTGCAGAAATTCAGCCCAAACTGGAAATTTTCTTTAAGCAGAATTTAAAACTGCGTTATGAATCCAGCTCCAGCTGTATATCACTTAAAAGTTCCGACTTATTGGGCATTTAGCTTATCTAGATTGTTGGCTTTAGAATTTTTCTCTTACATTTATATCCACTATGTGTATCGCTTTTTTTGAGTTGTTTAACAGGACAGAGATTCACAACCAACAACATGAAAATACTTTATTCTATTTTATTTTTTAAACATGAATGAGTAGTTAATATCGTCTGTTGCCATGGTTACAATCTCTCTCTCACGTTTTTATTATTACAAATGCTTTGAATGATCACAATGCCATCTGGCGGTAAACTGTAGAAACTGCTAACAAGATTTAAACTAAAGATGAATGAAATATCTCGATCCATTCGAAAAAAATGGCTAGAAATGATCTTCCGATGTTTTCATAAATGTCACATCAGACCTACAGAACTGAACATGAAGCGGAAGATGGTGATGTCAGTGTTGAAATGGAAAGCGATGTCAAGGTTACTAAACAGCAAAGTTGTTCTTGTGTGATATCAGACTGCTCGTCATCTCGAAAGCAACTTTTTACTTCCTTGTACGAAGTAAAAAGGAAGTATTGTAATCGCGAAAAGTTTCAGGCAGCATATTTCAACGAAAATATCCATTTTGACCGCTATCGAATGCAATTTAACGATGTTTTTGCGTGATATCTGTACGTAAGGACAGAATAAAATACTCTTTTCCTTCAAAAAAAATTATAAAACTGCTTTAAAATTAATTCTGAAGAGAATTTTTCGTGGCGTCTGTGCGTGCGTACGTACGTATCTCGCATAACTCAAAAACGAGTAGCCTCAGAACGTTGAAATTTTGTATATAGGACTGCTATAACATATAGATGTGCACCTCGTATTTTGGTTGCAATCGACCGCATCAAACGTATATAAATATATTTATATACATATCCACTCTGTTACCCGCCTCAGTGATCTCAGTTTCTTTACTCTTATATGTTTGTAAATCGTACATTTTTTGCTTTAAAAATGATTGAATTATGTTGTTTTTATCTTCCGGTTAAGGATTTTATGCCTTTAGTAAATCTGTGTGCAATATTTTTAGAATTATCAGCAATTTTGTTTAATTGCCGCTAAGCCTGTTTTTAATGGCGGCCATTGATGTTTACATTTGAAACAGGAGACTAGTGGATTTGTTGCCAATCTAGAGAAACTTAGCTTCGCAACAACAAAGATAACGCATTCATTTATTATTGCCAATTAAATCATGCTTAATTTTTTCTGGAATGTTTTCGAGGAAATAAGTGTTTGAGATTTACTTCGTAATTTTTAATATAGACATTTTGAGTTTTTATGTATTTTTGCCTTCTCGCGAAGTGAGAACTGAATTAATTAAATGAGAAATACTCAATCGTCTGTGAAAAACTGTTTCTTTTTTGTTTTGTTTGCTTAATTTCTTTTATACATCATTCTAGCTTTATTATAGTATTTGAATAGAACATGTGGCAACGATTAGGTAATTCTATTCTTTAAATGATATAAATTTTGTGCATTATGAACGAAATATTATTGTGATTCGCTCTGAGTTCGTACATAAGCCAACACACACCGGGAGAGGGGAATTGCATAACTTTCCTACCTCAGGTTGAGGTTGGACGTTAACTGTTATATAATTATTGGATTATATAACAGCTAACTTAGTTTCCGTTATATAATTATTATATAAGTTGACTGTTATATAATTATTAATACTGTTAAGTGAATCTAGCGCCAGAGTGTCGCTATGGTAAACAAATACTAGAGTGAATTTTAAAGAATGCATTTATTCTATGGTGGTTTATGCGCTGTCGGCGAAGTAGATTTAATTCAATGCAATAAGTTTAAATGAAATGCAAGAAAAAATGCGTATAATTTAATATTCCAACACAAGGAAGTCATGTGGTACACATCAGATTTTTTCCTCACTCCTTCTGTTTCTTCGTTTCTGTTACTTCTGTAAATAAGTAGCGTCAGCATTGGGAAGAGCCTAATCTTGTTTGTCTACTGACCTTGGATGATTCTACTCACTGAGACTTGCCATTAGCACAGACTTCCAAAAATATCTAATTCCAAGTTTAATACGGATATTGCAAAATTTGTTTAATACATAGTAGGATTCAACAAAATAATTTTAATCTCAATTACTCAAATTAATGTTTTTTCAATGATTCACTTTTGATATCAAACTATTTGTAATTCGCTCTGAGTTCGTACATAAGCCAACACACACCGGGAGAGAAGAATTGCATAACTTTCCTACCTCAGGTTGAGGTTGGACTGTTTGGAGGAACTTTGCTCTCTCCCTAACTTGGACTCTGTCCCCGTTGACGGGAAATTAACGACAATTATGCAGTGGCACTGGCGCTGCTATGGCATAAGATGTGTAATTCACCTCATTATATAATTTTAAGTTCTCTGTATATGTTTTATGTAATGTTTTCTGAAGTAAATATTTTAAAGTTACATGTCGAGTCATTATTATGAGAGTAAATTGCCGTATATGTTACAGGAAGAAGAAAGTTGCAAGAAAACTTTGGTTTGTTTTACGAAAAAATACGGTAATCTTTAAAGAATCAGGATGAATGCCATATACCCCTAACCCACACTTAAAAATATTTCAGTTCCTCAATAAGTACTACTTCTCAGCGCGAAGCTGCATTATAGGGATTGAAGAAATGGACAATTTTTTAGCATATAACGGCAACCAACAATACATACTGAATTCGATATCACTAACTAATAGTGACAGTTATGGAACTGTCAATAAATTAAATCCGAAGGAAATGTGCTCTCCCCCGTCCAAAAGAATTCTTTTTAACTATGGATAGCACTTTTACAACAGGGAAGATGCAAAACAAATTATTGCATTGCCAAGAATTTTTAAAAATCATATAAAAATTAAAATGTAATAAAATATTCATGAGAATGTTACATTGAAATATATGTGGTTGTCAGGCAATTTAAAGATTTTATCAGGCTTCTAAAGGCATGGTTCTGAGTTTTATGACTTTGTCTCATAAATTAATAATAATTTCAACAGATTCATCGCATATTGTTGTTGATAAGTAATTTACCTTACCTTTGAGACATATTTTTATACACTAAAAATTAAAAATATTGTTACGTGCGTACGGGTTCGTAATAAATTGAATGCACAAGTCCGATAAAAAATCAATAACATTTATTCTTATCACAAGAAATAAAACACAATTCTTCCTTACAGATATACGTACAATATCATAATATCGCACAGTATTTATATTTTGAACTACTAAAACGTTAAATAGAACTCAATCCAAAACGCAGAGAATGCTAATCCGATCTCACCGCGAATTCGCTATAATCGAAAACAAATAGTAAACAACTGAACTGAGATTTTTTCTCCGGCTTTTATAAGCTTTTTAATCATGCACGAGAACATTCTGGTATTTTCTCGAGGGTTCTGGAAAGCAAAAGACTACATTTACGAGGCATCTATTTATTAAATGTTAAATGCGCGTGCTCCTGTATTTTTACTTCTTAGGCATAGATTTCTCTTAAAACTCGTCACGCGCTGCATTGCACGGGGAATAAAACAATTTTAATTACAATTCTACTAAAAATAACTAAATAAATACAAAATTCGTAACAATATATATATATATATATATCCAACGTAGTTTCTTCATTACTTCCAGCTAATAATTCCAACTGAAAATACTAAACATTCATTATCGCCACGAAACACAAGCAAAAATTTTCCTGTTTTCCGTTTGCTTTTTGAAACTTAAGCACATTAATTTTCTCTCTACATACAGAGTTTCAATGTTCAAGACAACCTTTAATACAGATTCTTGCTACGAATTCTCTTAAGGAGTTCTTTTGCAGCACAGAAAATTCACATGCTATTACACATTTTTCCAGGATCCGTAGTCTTCAATAACAGATGTCTCAAAGGGAGAAAAAGTTCACATAACAATAAATGAAATTAACGTTATTAGTTAAATTTATTCCAGTTTTTTTCATTGCTTTCTTTTATAAGGTAAAAAATGCTTTTTTTTTTAAACAATTTTACAATTTTCTTTCAAGCCATTTTAACAATTGTTTCGAATGTACTATTTACTGAACATATGTTTCATAGCGGTTTGTTTTCAATACCGAATTCTTGCGTGATGCAAATAAAATGTCTTGGTCACATACATAAATCACAATTTAAGAAAGATTTTTCAAACATTGTTGTTGTTTGCCTTCACTTTTGTTTTCTTCTTCCTCTTCAGTCGTACGACGATCTACTTGTTTTCAGTTTCGTTTCTTCATTGATGGATGTTTTTGGTGTGCTCTCTGTTTATTTCATACTCAGCTCTAACAATTCGTTTTGTTTTAGTTCGTCTTATTTATGTTTTCTTCTATTTTATAACGATTCAAATCTTCATACTTATCCCATTCATTTATCTATACGTTCACATTCTTTTCTGGAAAATATTTAAAAAGTGCACATTCTTGGTCCCACCCCCTCCTTGCTTTTATATTCTTTTTTTAAAACTGTGACTTGTTAATAGTTCATATTTGATATTTTGTGAAATTCTGATATAAAAAAATAAGTAAATCGTAGAATAAACAGGAAGTGTTTATTTTACTTATTACTACAGCAGCTGTATCTAAAAACTGACGAAGAGAAAACATACATTCACAACCCGCACATTTGGAGTTATCAGCTATATATTCACTTGCCTGAAGGGGGTATATGTAGCACGGAATTCGATTTTATCACTTTCACAATTGTTATAATGACATTTACTTGTGTTATTTAAAAATAATAACATACATACTGTGCATGATTGAAGATGTGATAAAATGTACTTTGTATTTTAGAATTTATTATTAGTCCAAAAGGAGAGTTAGCCCAAATGGGCTGTTAGTCTCAAAACGGGATTTTAAGTTCAATCACTATAAAAGGAAGTATCACTTTTCGAATTGTTGCCACCAAATATTATCGTCCTGTATTATTTTTACAGAAATTAAATAATGAAGAATATTTATCAATGCACGTCTGTTCCTGCAACTGTGAATAAACGACAGTACTTAGAACCATCAAAGTCTGAATTACGCAGTCCTTCACCCGAGCATGTGCACCTGGAAGCCCGAAATTTGATTTTTGAGTTTTATTATCTATAGTTTTATTATTTTTGAGTTATTTGTTTTATTATCTATGTTTTATTATCTATATCATATTTTATAAAACCTTAATGAATTTTTCATCAAGCAACTCAGCGATTTCGAAGACAGCAGTGGCAACACTGTGCTAAATAAAACATTTTTACCTCCAGCGCGTGAGACTGTCTATCGGAAATTTTAATGATATCCTATTTTGAAATATTTTGTGACTTTGCCCTTGAATCGAAATTATGGGGTGTAAGTGCGAAGAACGTCATATTTAATAAATAAAGGTAACATTCAAAATGTTAATAATAAAGGGAAAATAAGTTTTGCAAGCCATCTTACTAAGAAAACATCGATATAATAAACTGAGAAAAGACTGAAAAAAATGCAAAAATGTATGCCAACACTTAACACTGCATAGGGAATTCTAAAAATACGCTGTTATTAAAATTTTTCTCATTTTGACGTTGAATCGTATATCATAAGTGCGAAGTAAACGCTGCTCAATAATAAAGTTAAAAAGGCAAAAAAAAGGGGACGTTAGCAAGAAAGAATGCAAGTGCAGACTGGTAGGCGGCAAGTTCAGCCAGAGCGTATAAAAAACCTTAACAAAAACCTGTTTGGGGCGACCGTTTAAATCTAAAATCTTTAAGATTTTGTTTAAATTTTTTTTATTTATTTATTTTCCTATTCTGAAGACGAGGACCTTCAAGTTTTGGGCTCTGCGCATTTGTCTTAGATGTCTATTGGTTAAACTGGCACTGAGTGTTAGTAGCGTAAAATCGTACTTTTTTTTACTTTTACTTCATAAGGTATTTCTCCCACTTCCCTAGCGAGCCTTCGTGGTGTAGTGGTTCTGCACACTGAGCCGGTATCTCAGAGGCCCGTGGTTCGATTCCCGGCGAAGGCCGTTGCTGATTTTTCATCTCTCTGGCTTCCAAAAAAAAAAAAAAAAAAAAAAAAAATTCCTAATGACTCTACAACTTTATTTAGCTTTTCTTTTTTTACTTTTACTTTACTTAGCATACAGCTCAAAAACTTCCACATCTCTATCTTCACTCAAAGTCAAACAGTCAGACAAAAAAATCCCAACCTTATAAAAAAAGTATAATCAAACACGGAAAGTCGTCACCAAAAATACTATGCAACAAAGCACACACACAAAGAGATACTGACTTTTAAAAGATCGATACGATCAATATTTAATAACACGAATTTCGAAAAAGGTCAAAGATTATTCATCGGCATTCATCACATAACGTCCAATATAACGTGACAACGTGGTACGCTTTGGGAAGAAAAAAAATTGAACATAGAAAGAACTTTTTTTAAACTAATTTAATAGATGGTCGAGACATGCTCTGATCCTATCAAGAAAAATTTTAATATGAAGGTCAATGAAGGCAGGATAATATGACTGAAAAATGTAATATATTTGTAGGCTCGGAAAGGTCAATGCACTTAAACTTAATAGTTTTTGCACGAAGGAAGTTGAAGGCTATTTATTCCTCGGCAGATATTGTTTTTCAAAAATTTAACCTTATTGGTATTATCAATAAATATATCGGTTAATGGAAAGCGATTAATTACTATCAAAATAATCGGAAAATTTATATAATTTTAAAAAGTAATGATTTCAATTCAAGACTTGAAATATTTTATAAACTGGTTTTCTTGCATTGTAAAACGTAAGATGATATGATAGAAGAAAAAAAAAGAAAAAAGAAAAAAAAGAAAAAGAAAAAGAAAGAAAAAAAAAAAAAGGTAACTTGAAAATTTCGGATTACGGTCTTAATACTTTAAGAAACTATTAAGTCTCAAAAGCTGCAAAACAAGTTTTAAAATATAAACTTCAAAAAATATAATTCAAATTATAATCTTAAAAAATTATAATTAAAATTATAAACTTGAAAAGAAATGAAACTGTATAATTAATCAAAATTTTATGCTTTTTATATTTTTAAAACTTAAAAACTTGTTACTTTAAGTTTCTAATAGTTATTTTAAGTTTAAACATGCTTTACAGTCTATTCTCGTTTCTCATCTACTATTCCCTACCAGAGTGAGTTTTTAGCATCGCGTTTTTTGCAAATGAGTTAGAAGGAGTATTTAAGGAGGTTCAAGTTACTTCGAGAGAGAGAGTTTAGTCCTTAGTGGCCCATGTTTGCCGTCTGACTACTTCGTTCTTAAATCTACTGCGCTCGGCCGTATTGTACGTGCCTATTGATAATCGAAGTCTCGGTTAAATGAAGGGCCAACTACGTTAGGTATTCGTGTTTAGCTTCGGCTATGTTTGTTTAGTTTAGTATTAAATTTGTTTCTTATTTTCTTTTCCTTAATTAAAAGCCCGAGCAGATGCTTTCCTGTAAGCCCGAGAAGTGACCACTTGTTATTATTTCTTTGAGTAAATAAAAGGGATATTTTAACCCTTCTCTAGACTTTGTCGTGAATACTCAGCGATAAGTTGCTACTTAGTTCACGGCGTTCCTCTACACTTAACGTAGACAAAGTACTGAGGATCATTATAAACTTTTAAATAATTCACAAGTGTATGGAAATAATCGGAGATAATAAAAATCAGGAAATGACGCTGTAAAATTGTAATTAAAGTAGGTTAGATAAGGTAAACGTTTTTAAGAAGTTTTAAATGAGTGATATGTGTTATACTGTCAAAAATAGCATTTAATTAACAAAATAATAAAAGTTAATAGGTTTCCAGTTTTTCCCTTCAAGAAAAATATATTAGACTTATTTTCTCGACAGCCATGTTCCATGTTGATATTCTTTCCAAATTCAGTGCACAATTATGACGTCATTAAATTTAAATCATGGACCTTATAAGAAATAGACTAACCCAGTGGGCGGGGCGTGCGTCACACACATGTCGGGAAGAGAGAGTAGGAACGATTTAGTTTATCGTAACATTGAAACATATGGTGTTTGTATCACATAACTCTTTTTAATTATTAAATGTGATACGTTGTATAAATGATGAGATAATAAAAATCACAGTTTTTGCTAATAAGATTTTATATATCTCATGAAACCACTTTTTAGTGCATTTTCAGTATTTTTTTTTTTTTTTTTTTTTTTTACTGCATTTTGAGCATAAGCGTAATTCTTGTCTAAACATCATTACTTTGATAAAACGGTAAAAACTCTAAACAAAAAATTTATGAATTTACTTTTGCCTACAAATAAAGTAAAATTAAGTAAGATTGATAGTACATGATGCTATGAAACAAATAAGGTAAAATTAAACAAGATTTGGTAATTTTTTTTAATTTTATGAACATTTTCAGGCAGTAGTAGCTAATATTTATTATCATTTCAAATGTTTATAGAAACCAAGGATTGTTTTATTTATTTTTTCTGTTTTCAAAATTATTATGGTATTAAAAGATGATCATTTATGACAATATTAATAACTCATAAACTTTTTAATAAACTAAACTTCATTTCGGAGCATAAACTTTTCTGAGTGTAATGAAAAATTTAAAAAAAAATTTCACAGTAAATAAAAAAAATCTTATGCGGAACTAGAAATAAATTAAAAAAAATAATTACTATAAAATACAAGATATTACATGTCCAATCTTAAATTTTTATTAATTCGCCTAAAGTAACCTTGTAATTTTATATACCTGTAAATACTTTAAGCAGAATGACTATACATCCATAAATATATATGTATAAAAGTAAACAATTTAGGATATTTGTTGCATTGAAAAATTCGCTTACTTCACTTTTTATTTCAAATATTTGTGAAAACAAGATTATATCTATTTATCTATTAATGTAAATACACACACCTATATATATATATATATATATTTAGAGAGAGAGAAGAAGAGAAACAGATAATATGGTTTATTGATGCTTAAATAAATTAATTTAGTAAATCTGCTTCGAATATTTTCTCTCTGTTTAGATTCATTGCAACATGCAACTGCATGATGCATTCTGATTTTTAAATATTGAAATATCACTGCTTTAATTAATTTAATCAGGTGGTTTTTATCTGGCTCATCATCATAAATATGGTCTTGAAGAGAAGGAAATATATGTGTTCCTACGCTTTTTAAGACTTTTAGAGTCATGAAATTTATAATTTTTTTTTATTCAGTTTAAACTCCTTTCAGTCTGCCTAAAAATTATTTCTGCACTTTTGCAGATCATTCGGACGTCACTGGAAGGAGAAGTCAAACCTTTACATCCAGATTTATAATATTTGAAACCTAGCAAACCATCATATGGTTCTGTTGAAACTAAAGCTGAGAAACAGATATTACATTTTACTTTATAAGCTAAGCTTTTAACAACAAAACCAGCTATATAAGATGTATACTTTTCGTTCTTAAATATTCTTATTTTTGATTAGTTATAATGCTAGGAATTAAAATTTACCTATAATTTAAAAAAGCAGCAAAAAATTATAAATTTTAAAGAAAAACTTTCAAAAATTCAATTTTAGGCATTTTAGTATTTAGTTTAGTATTAGTTATAGTTTTAGTAATTGTAAGAAAAAATTACTTGGTTAAATTTTTCTGTTAGTTCAGATTTAAAATATTATTTTCTAAAAGAAGAAGTTACAAATTCGCTTACATCATAGGAAAAGCTAAAAATATATACAAGCCTGAAAGCATGCAACAGCTTTATAATTATTTAGAACGTTAATTATGCTTGGAAAACATGCTAAGTATTTAAAAAGCAATCTCAGTGTCAAAAATAAAAATATTTAAAAATTCTTACTTGTGAAATGAGGCACTACCACCAGCTTTTTCGTGACAATTGTACGCGCTGCAATAGCCAACCATTGCTAATTTCTGGAAATCGTCCCTACTCCTCCGGATGTGTTCAAGGTGACATCCGGGAACGCGCCAGACAAGGGAGAAAACGCAATTGGGTTAGTCTATTTCTTATAAGGTCCATGATTTAAATACAGTATATTCATCAATATAAGTCTGTCAACTTATCCACCATTTCCTTTGGCCTCATACTCGCTAATCTTGCTATTTCACCTTAATTTCCCTTTCCATTTCAGCGCTCTTGTTTAAACTCATCTTAAGAACAGAATCGAGAATGCATTGAACAAACAAATAATTTTTGTTAGACCTCATTTTTTTTCAATCAATATTTCTATTTTATTTATTGACATTCTCAAAGAATGAATATATTTCAACAGGACCCGATGTTGTTTATTCATTATAGCCAGAACATTTCTACTTTGTGACATTAGTTTCTCTAATCATAAATTAGTATTTAAGGTTTTCATTTCATTACTAAAAAGTCTTCTTTACTACTTCCTTAGAACGCATCTCATATAGTACTTCGTTTTACAACACCTTTTAACAGATTGCTTTCCAGTACGAACAATTCTTGCTTAAATATTTTTATAAACAAATTTGTCAACAGAATTTTAATTTATTTTTACAATTAAATGTTAAGGTTGTACAGTCATTAGGTTATTTTGAAGCAGGAGATGACGTGAAAAATGAGCATTGCCCTCGCCGGGATTCGAATTTGGACCACTCGAAGACGCGCTGCCGAATACTCGAATACGCTGAGTGTGTTGCCGTTACACCACGAAGGATGCTGGAACGAGTGAGGAAATACCTTATAATATTCTTATATACTTAGATAATATTTAGAATCATTATAAATTTAGATATGTTCAATAACTAGATTTCTTCTCAATAACATTCATAGGAGTTTATGAATGAATAAATCCTTCATTTCCAAAGACATTCGTAAGTAATTTAATAACAATTAACGTATTTTGTTAAAGACAAATACATACTTCTTTAGAAGGATGCGCATGAATACCCATTTATATTTAATATTTTTCGTTTTCGTAGAAATGAAATGATTAGTTTAAAATGAGCAATATTAAGCCTCGCCCTTAAAAATTTTTAAAAAGTACTTGTTACAGTATTATGTGGATTACATAAAAGTCATTATTTAAGGAATTTTGATATTTGGAACACAAAATAAAAATAGCGAATACTTTATCAAGGGTATCACGGAAAACATTTTTGGTAAAATTTATATTTTTGTAGTCCAGTAGCTTAGAATTTTATAAAACAAATTCATAATAAAAATCGCTGTTTTAAGTTATCGAAACATAACCAAGATGTGGATTTTGGTAAATGCCTCTAAGGTATACAAATTGCTATTCCACATCCAACAATGAATGTTTTTTTTACGGGGAAGTGTCGCCGCTTTTCGATTTGTATGGAACTGTCGTGTGTGGAAATACTATCAAAGCACCGTCAAGGATGTACTAGAGTAAACAAAAAACATCCTATCTGGAAACCAAAACCTGCGAGCACTGCTTCAGCCCTAGTGCGGGTTGGCCCCTCCTTTCATTCTTACTTCCATGCAAATGGAATTATTTCAGAACATTACATGCAAAAGAGAGTGATTGATACTTCTTACGCAGATCTTTTCCAAGCCACTTTCGTTTTACAATCAGTAAACGACAGACGTTTGACTTTAAGTGTATTGCTATTACATGGAAATGCTCAACTGCACGATGTCCATGCAACGATTGCAGTAATCCAAGATATGAAATCGGAATGTCTCACAAATAAACCGTTTTCATCAAACATCTCCCTCAGTAAATTTGATCCATTATGACGGCTAAAAGCAACGACAAGCATTTTCGAAGTGACGAAGAGGTGAGAGTTGCACCAGTGGCTACAGTCGCAAACATTATATGTATAATCTTTCTGTATTTTTTCACTTGGCACATAATAAATGATTAATATTTTCCTTTGAATCACCCTCGTATTATTCGAAAGAGGTTTTAATTATTTTTATTTATTCTTTTCTTGAAGACATAGTAATCTTTCAGTTCTCGACAAACACCCATTTTCAACAAATTTCAATTCCAGTTCCCGTCGCCTCCCGGAAATCAAAATAATTTCTGTTTTTAATTATCATTTTGGCTCTACTCTAACAGGTTAACTCATAAATTTCATAAATGTTAAATAAAAAATAAATAAAATATGAAAGCTTTCAGATTTTATATAACGCCCAAAGGGGCGTTTTTTTAACGTTTTGTGTATTACCTTTTTATTAAACATCATGTTCTTTGCACTTAAACCAAAATTCAAACAACAGGTGACAGGTGACGGAGGACGGGGACGCCTGAAGTTTAACAGAGGTTAACAGGCATATGTCCCGCGTCCTCCCCTGGAGTTTATTTAATAGTTATAAGTGTGGATACATGGCCATACAGGGGCAACTGTTTGACATCTGGCATTTGAAGTACATTTGAATTAACATACAGGCACGGTTTAAAAAAAAAAAACACTTAATAGGTTATAACAAAAGAAGAAAATTAAACACCTAAAAATGGTGTTCAATGCAGTCAGAGATTAGATGCTCCCTATGCAGTCAGGGATTAGATGGTAGAGCATTAGAGTGCATATGTCAGTGCAAGTAATGCATGTAAGCCATATTACTCTGGTTGACAGAGGTCCTGGCCATATGCTGCAATGGTGGTTATTATTTTGCAGATTTTATTTATGGCCGCTCTGTTTTTGGCTAGGAACTTGTGAAATGCTGAGATATTGGCTGGTATCGGGAAGTGGAACTGTTCCGTGAGTGGGCACTGAAAGATATAATGGTCCGGTGACCCCTCACCCCCGCAAACACAGCGATCCGTGGTTGAGATGGTGCGGCGGTAGAAGTAATCCGGGAAGGGACCATGACCAGTAATAAAGTTGGTAAGGGGAGCAATTGCCATAAGGCGCTCCGTGGTTACTTTTGGCAAGAAGCTATGCGCTCTCCTTCCCGTGTCGCCCTGATCCCATTCTCTTTGCCACCACTGGATAGCGGCATTTCGCAGTTGACTTTTGAGGAAAGATGGTGGTGCTGATACTGATATCGGTCTGGCATTTTGGTTCGAAGCAGCCTCTTTAGCGAGTTCATCCGCTGTCTCATTACCCATGTTACCTGCATGGGCTTTAATCCATACTAGGTCAACATGTGCGTGCCGATTATCTTTTAGGATATGCTGCAGTCGTATGATCAGCGGGGAGGCGTGACTATGTTTGTCAAGAGCAAGCAGTGTCGACATACTGTCTGTATAAAGCTGCACATGTGTGATGTTGTTGAGCGCCACGTATTCAATGGCAGCTGTTATGGCAACTACTTCTGCTTGAAAAATGCTATTATTTGGATTGAGGTGCCCTTTCCAATGGTGTGCAGCATGGCCTTGCCTGTAGTATATAAAGGCACTACCTACACCCTCAGCAGTTTTCGAGCCATCTGTGTAGAACGCGTGCATATTAGGGTTTCCTTCTGGTTGACTTCGTGACGGTTTGAGGACAGTGTGAATGCCAAGTCCCTTGTGTGCTGGGTGCGTGTGGAGAGGAGTACATGGATGTTCGTAATTTGCAGGGCTATGTAAGGTGCCTGCAAAGGTTGCGTCTTTCTGTAGATGTATTATTTTAGTATATGTGGCCTCTAGCTCAGCTTGGATATGAAGTGGTATGATGCCTGCCAAGGTGAGTGCTGCATAAGTTGCAGTGGTGCGGTAGGCTCTGCATAAGCCTATGGCGAATGGGCGCTGTAGTGATAGGAGTTGCTTAACCTTGCGTGCGGTCATGGGTTGTGCCCATATAGCTGCCGCATAGAGTGCCACCTTCTCAGCTACAGTTTTATAAAGTACCTTTTGAATGTGGGGATTCCGTCCCCAGTTCCGGCCTTGGAATTGTCGTGATCTCCTGGCAATTGCAGATGTTTTAATCTTTTGTGCCTGGATATGCGGAAGCCAAGTCAGACCTGGGTCCCATATTACCCCAAGGTATCTTAAAGTTTTTACGACTTTAATATTCCGGCCTTGTAGTTTGATACATGGGCTACGTGTTGGATTTGTACCCTTTCTTGGAAAGATGATAGCAGTGGACTTTGTGGTGGATATTTTGAGTTTTAGCTCTTCGCAGAGGTTGGCAAAGATAGTGCAGGACTCACTGCCATGGGCTTCAAGCTCAGCGCGTGTGCGGCCTCTGACCAGTAATGCCGCGTCGTCCGCGTATGCAACTAACACAGTATGTTGTGGCCACCTTGCCTCTAAGACTTTATTAAAGGTGAGGTTCCATAGCAGAGGCCCTGCACAGGACCCCTGTGGACATCCTCTCACTTGTGTTATTGAAACAGTACTACTGTTGTTAGAGATCATCAGTTGCCGGTCTGCCAGATAGTTGTCCAGAACTTGAAAGATATTTCTTGGGCATCTTGCCTCTCTGAGGGCCTGCCTGATGGCAGGCCATCAGAGGGTATCGAACGCACTTTGCAAATCTATCGATATAAAAGCCGTCTGGTAGCCCTGCGATTTGTTCTGAATTATGACTTCATGGATTCGCTGCAGGGCATGAATGGTAGAACTGCCTTGATTGAAGCCAAATTGTCTTGGGCTAATGCTTTGGTATTGATGTAGATGAAATTTTAGCCTGTTGACGATGAGCTTCTCGTAAATCTTTCCCATCGCCGACAGAAGGCAAATTGGCCTAAAGGAACTCGATACTAGGGGGTCTATCCTTTTTTAAAAATAATACCACATTGCCTTTTTTGAAAGCAGTGGGGAATATTTTATAATGCAGAAGCTGGTTGTAGTATTTATGGAAGTAGGATGGTCGTGCCTGATATGCAACTTTGATAATTGCGTAATCGAGTCCGTCTGGACCCGGGGCCTTTTTTAGTGGCAGATACCGGAATATATTACATATCTCCTGTGCAGAAAACTGTATATCGTTCGGTGTGCATGGCGAGCTTGTATCTTCTCTAATTTGCCTCTGTTCTGAAGTATCTGCTTGTGTATCATCTGTGGGAAAGATAGCATTTAAAAGTTCCTTGGCGGTGGAGGCCGCTACGTCCATAGTAGGTGGTGCTGTTGGTTGAACTGGTACTTGCGCTGGTTGGAAGATCTTCTGCGTTGCCAGTTTGTGTAAAATTCCATATGGATTACTGTTACTGGTGCAGAAAGATCTCCAGCTGTTAATTTTAGCTTCAAGAATTGCTTTCTTGTAGGCGGCCCTTTCTTGCCGAAAGGCCGTAAGGATGTTGGAAGCTACAATTTCGTTGGTAGCAGATCTGAGGCGGCGGCGCAGAGCTCTGCACCTCTGTTTCATCTCTCTCAGTCTTCCCGTCCACCAGGATATGCCTTGGAGTTTTTTGGCGGTCCTTGTAGGGAGGATCTGCTGACATATTTGTCTGAGTAATGACAGAATGTGGTCTGTGTAATCATCCAGTTCTTGGGGGTTGGTAAGCTCTTCTAGTATGTCTTCTTCTCTGATGAGCAGCTCCTGAAAGGCATTCTTCAGTCGTCGTATCTTTCCGCCCGGTAGTTTGAATCTCTGGAGGATATTAATGCTGGCTTCAAGTGTTAGTGTGAAGTGGATGTATCGATGATCTGAGTTACTCTCATCATCTAGAACATCCCATGAGCTAAAGTTGTTGGCAAAATTAGCAGTTGAGAGTGTAAGATCAGGCCATCCTTTATGATAGGTATTGTCATAGGTTGGTTGTGCCCCTTGACTATTATGTAAATGTAGATCGTGACAGGCCATAAAGTCTTCCATGTCTCGCCCTTTAGGCGTTGTGTCTTGGTAGCCCCATATAGTATTATGTGCATTGAAATCTCCTCCAACGACGTGAGGTACTGTTGGGCATTTCTGTTTCACTCGTATAAAGTTGCAAGTCACATCCGTAAGACCTTCCGTGGGCGAGGAGTAGACGGAGGTTAGGAGGAATTGCTGCTCTTCAAAGATGACTAGAATAGTAACGAAGTCTCTTTCTGTGGTTACTACGTATGGAGACCAGGAGGGGTTGCAGCAGACAATGGCTGCCCGTGGTGCTTGTTCTGCATTGGCTTTCTTCTGAAAAATTTTCCATGCCATTGGTAGGCTTGCCACTTGTCCCTCGCGACAATAAGGTTCTTGAATTATCAAGAAATCTAAGTTATATTGAATAGCATGCTGGACTACCTGCGTGGTCGCGGCTACCGCCCGTTGTAAGTTAATTTGTGTGCACTTTATCTGTGCTTGATTAGAATTAGCTTCCACACTTGAAGTTTCTTGAGTTGGCCCGCGTATCGCTTGTTCTGTTGTCGTGCTGTTCGGCTCTTGTTCATTATTCATAGAGAGTGCTCCTTCTGACGCGTTCGATGTATCGTCCATACGTTGGGCAGTTGGTATCATAGGTCGGATGGTTGCATGGCATTGTGCTGCGCGTTTTATAGTTGGCGTCTGAACAGTTGATGCATGTTGGCCTGCTGGCGTGACAGTCCTTAACACTGTGACTTCCAGAGCAGAAGGCACAGTAGATTCTATTGGTGCATGTTTGCTGCAGATGGCCAAACTCCTGGCATCGGAAACATCTTTTTGTGTCGAAGTGCTCAGCAATCCTATGTCCTCTCCACCCAATGAAGAGCTTGGATGACTGGAGGATGCTTCTAAATGCCGCTGGTTGACATTCAAGTATCCATTTGACGGTGTTTCCTCTGTCCTTGAGTCGGTACATGACTTTGGCTGTTGTTTTGGTGAGGTGGAGTTCTGAGGCGAGTGCATTTTCTATCTCTTCTGGCTGGACGTCAGGAGATACGTTGTGGATAGCCACTCGTGGTAGTCTAGTCAGTGGTTGCTTGATCTTGACTATTACTTGTCCCTGCGTGCTTTGTAAACTAGTAGTGAGCTTGGTCACGTCCTCTTTGGAAACACAGTCTACAGCTAGTCTTCCTTTCTGTAGATTTCTAATGGAGGAGATTTTAACTCCAAGCTTCTGAATAGGGAAATTTTCGTTAAGGACAGCTTTTAGGTCCTTATTACCCTGTGCAGTACCCTCAGAGGGATAAATTAAAACCGTATGTTTTGGCTTCGGTCTGGTTGCTTGCGCGTATGTTTTGACTCTGACGACGGTATCGCTAAGCGCTGATGAATCGTTGGGAGCTGTGCCGTGCAATGAACCGCAACAGACTATGGAGGGAGTGTTGGTACAGGCGTCTGCTGCTTCAGGTTTCGGTATGTAATTTGGACCTTCGAGTGCCAAAGTGTGCACTGCGTCTATCAAATCCAGGAGAGATACCTTTACGTCTGAAGGAAGAAGGTATCTGCCTCGTCTTTGTATGGAGGCTGTTTTTCTAAGACTTTCGCAGAGCTTATTGATATTTGTGTGATAGTCTAATTCTGAGCCAGCAAGAATTGCCGGATCAGAGTCGCAGTTAGAATTGTCGTACTCAGCCACTGAGGTTGATGGCCGTGTCATAGTAGCAATCACTTGCACTATACAATGCGAGAAACAGTTGTGGACTTGAGATGGCGCACTGAATTTGATGCAAAGTGTAAAATCACATAGAGACACACAGAAGTCGCTTCACAGGTATCACTGTTACACTTAAAGATCACTTATACATTTCACTGTAGTAAAAATTTCACTGTGACACTTACTCTGCTCGTAAATGCACTCACTGAACGTAAATGCACTTGTGCTAATCAGCACTAATCACTAATGCACTTTTTGTGCACTAATTACTTGCACACGTATCACTGTAAGCACTTAATAATCACTTATTTACTTTCACTGTGACGCTAACTCTTATCAGCACTAATCACTAATGCACATTTTGTGCACTAATTACTTGCACACGTATCACTGTAAGCACTTAATATCACTTATTCACTTTCACTGTAGTAAAATTTCACTGTGACACTAACTCTAATCACTAATACACTTTTTGTGCGCTAATTACTTGCACACTTATCACTGTAAGCACTTAATAATCACTTATTCACTTTCACTGTAGTAAAATTTCACTGTGACACTAACTCTAATCAGCACTAATCACTAATGCACCTTTTTTGCACTTATTGCTAGCACACGTATCACTGTAAGCACTTAATAATCACTTATTCACTTTCACTGCAGTAAAATTTCACTGTGACACTGCTCGTAATTCACACACACTTGCACTTTAAGTAACGCTAATGCTCTTATTCGAAGAAATTTGTAATGGTCAACAAATTAATTAATGCTAATTAATAAAATAGAATATTCAAAAGGTGACCAGAATGCTGTAATAATACTATTATACATTCACGGAATAAATAATATGCACAGGGATACACACAAATAATATAGTATTACTATTTATGTTTAATTACTGCCTAATTAAAACACGTTGGTAAGCCAATTACCACACATAAAAGTTTAGAATAAAGTACAGAGAAACTAAATCATAATGCTCTGATAAGAAATGCTACTGTTTATGCATTCCGTAAAAACATATTATCAAATACTGATACAAGAGAATTATACTGGCAATTAATATAATTAATGAGCCAGTTTGAACTGCGGTAAATAAAACAGATTTGTAATGGGAGCTAGAGCCTTCTGTGCAGAGTACAAATTAAATGCACACGATCACAGCAAAATTGTAGCGTTAGAAACTGTAATTAAATTAACATAGCAGTAATAGATATTATTAGATAGCACAAAATGACACAAATTGACATAGTTTGATAATTATACAGTATCCGGTGTTATACCTGAAGCCTATTTTATAATATGAAGTTAATGACTAAAATTAGCCGAGTCTAATCAGTAAGTAATGCGATTCTTAATTAAACTAATTGATTTAATTAGAAACAGGCAATCCTACCTTGGTTGCTAACCTTCTCTGTACTATCTATAAGCAGCCGCGGTAAGCGAATTGACACTTGGCCGCTATTTTCTCTGCTCTTCTTCTGTATAATGAGTTTCTGCAGAAATCGTTCAAATATTGTCACTGTGTAATCCAAGAGATGGACATAAATCAGGTAAACACTGTACGTAAACACAGGCGCGCGAAGGTGAAAATCCTGTCCAAATTAAAGTCACAAAAAATGAAAACTCGGGTTGTAGTCGTCCAAAAAATTTGAAATTTATATCCCTGTAATCCCTGTCACATGAGGAGTCCAAAACTGAAGGTTCCGAAGAGCTACTTCAGTTAGTTGCCTAATTAGCGAAAAGACGAATTAAAACACAGTCCCTTTTGTTGGTCTTCTTTCCCCTTTGTTGATAGAAAAGAAGTCGCTGACGCCGGGGGGTCGCTGGACTGCAGGTGGTCGTTGGATCGCTTGAAAAGGTCGAGGGTCACGGACACCTCGTGGCTGCAGAATCACTTACTTTAAAAATTAATTACTAGCGGTATAATTAACCAATTGTCTTGAAACTTGTCTGTAAATACTCCTTGTAAGGTCCTCTTTCCAGCGATATTCAAACAACAGCAACATCACAAAAAAAGAAACCTTGCGCATAAAATATCCATGCTTAAAAAGATGCACGAGACGTTAATGAAAATCTTTGGAATCGCTGAGTTTGTAAATTAAACATTCTTTAAAGTTTTACAAAATATGAAATCGATAATAAAACAAATTCCAAATGTGGGCTTCCAAATGCCCATATTCGAGTGGAGGACTACGTTATTCGAAATTTGATGTCTCTCAGTACAGTTGTTTTTTTCACAATGCAAGAAACATACATACATTCACGCATATTCTTCATTATTTAATTTGCTTAAATATAATGCAGCCCTCTAATATTTGGTGGCAACAATTTGAAAAGTGATTCAGCCTTTCATAGTGAACGAACGCAGAATGCGAAAACGAAATTAATAGCCCTTCTGGGAAAATTGTCCCTTTGATAAATGTGCATGGAATACAGCAATAAATAAAGTGTTTTAAATAGTTTAAGATCATTTTATTAAACTCCATTTATGAGTCTATTGCTGTTTCTAAAACGTTCATTCTGAACAACCTGAAATTTTTCACGCGCTATGGTTTCATGCAGGGTTAGTTATGACTTACCTTGAAGCACAAAGGGTCAAAAACCAGCATTCAAATCGTAAATAAATTCACCTTTTAACCCCCCGACATTGATAGCGACACAATAACGTAAGGTTCAAGGTAAACCGGTGTCCTTTGGGGAAAGGTTCCCAATGGAAGAGATTCTTTTCTCTCCTCTATCCCCTCGTACCTTTGTAATAACTATTCGTGATGTCGGAGGTGAGTGCCTGAGCAAAATATTATTTATGCCGACAGAAACTGTGCAGCACAACTTGTCAAAATCTGTACAATAAAAAGAGCGTCATTGGAGGCGTTGCAGGATAATATGTTGTTTGTCGTCGTGTTTTCTTAGTTCCCTTTATTTGCGGGAGAGGGAACAACACTTAAAGTAGATCTAGTTCATACTTTACAAGAGTTTTTATATCATACCTTTGTCCCCGCAAAAGCAAGTACAATCTGAAGACTTCATACTGTAATCCAGAACTTAAAAAAAAAAAAAAAAAAAAAAAAAAAAAAAGGGGGGGCCTTCATTTAAAATTTTCAAACAAATTAAAGAATATTAAAGAAATTCTAAAAGTAAAACATTATAATTTTTTTTTAAATTACTCTGTATCAGTTAAATTAGACTTATTCTCGTTAATATGATTTTGTATCAGCATATGGCATTAAAATGCCTTTCATTCATTGCAACAAATGCGCAAATATTCATAAAATTATCAGTTGAGTGTGAATCATCATTTATGTGAAATGCACTGACCATTTGCATTCCACTTATCAATGCAATCAAATCGAATTCCAAAAGAAGTTAAAAGAATATTTTAGAGGATTATTTTGTAGTTATGTTTCGAAGTATTTGGAAATAAAATTGGAAATCCAGAAAAAGATTTTTATTGTATAAAAAGGTCAGACTCATACAAACACTATGCATACAAGTACATGGTGCGGCAGCGTTCATAGTAGGATATTAAAAGCACACCATTAAGCAGCAGTTGTAATTTACTTATTAACTCTTATGTCAATTAATAGTTAAAGGTATGCCATTTACTAATGTGTAAGTCATTGTCCATTGCGTGGATTACTTTTTGAATATGATGCCTTTCAAATGATGCCCCCTCTGCACAACACATTCATCTAGGCGGCGTTGGAAGCTTGCCATAACTCGGCGTAGTATTCCCTGGGACACTGACGACGGTAGTTCTGATGCGATCCTTCAACTGAGGAATGACGCCACAACGTGTTCGGAAAACTTCTTGCTTCAGGTAGCCCCAAAAGATGAAGTTAGCGAGGGGGCCAGGAAATGTCACCAAAACGGGAAATTACTCTACCTGGAAATGTCTGTCGCAATGGTCCGTCCATCTGGAACTTTCCCATGACGTTCCAAGTTGAAATTTTGCCGAAATAGACGCTGGGTAGCAATAACAGAGTAGTTATTCTTGAAATAACTTTCAACAGCAATGGCACGATGCTGTGCACTCCAGCGATCCATATCACTGTCACACTCGAAATGGCAGCTCATTAGTACACGAAAGCAGCACGAGCTGGCGCGCATTCATGCAGTACGACATTGTACTACGCAAGTCAAATTACGCTATGAACGCTGCCGCACCCTGTAGTTAGTTGACTTCTCTATTGAAACATTTGGTGAACCGCATCAGCAGTCGTTGTACTATTTATTCATAAAAGTTTGCAGTCTCGCCACTCAGCAAAATTGTTAGTTCTTGATGAAAATTATTTTGCCCTTCAGACGTTTTTCTTCCTTAACTTTTCTCATTTTGGATTCCTGGCCTTTCTTCACCAACTTCACCAGTGTGGCTGAACTGAAAACCAGAACATAGCAGAGGCTGGATTTTGGAGACACCAAGATGCGGAATATAGGAGTGTCAAGATTCGGGAGGTATCGAATGGCGGAATTCAGGAGCGATAAATATTACTTCGAGCGGCAAGAAGCCTAGCGTTTGCAATGAAGTAACTTGTTCAAATACACACGATACCGTAATTAAAGCTTTAGATACTTTGAGAAAAAATTCCACCAAATCGCAGTATTTGGTAAGATTATGACATGCAGCCGGTCTCTCGCAGCAGTCGAAATACTCGTACAGAATCAAGCTCCAGGTGTCCTCAAAGCTCTGCTCATTCAAGAAAGACTACGTTCACTTCAAGTTTACAGTATAAAATCCTTCAATATGAGCAAACATCACTACTGTAAATGCTCATCTCGATCAAAATCACCATTCATATAAATCCTACAGCAAAACGAGTCAACCAAGCATAATTGATCGAATTAATTGAGAAAGCAATAAACAGAATTGAGCGAATAGCTAATTAAGAATCAGGAGATTCTTTCCAATCTTCTTTTATTAGTATTAATATTAATTCCTGTTATCCTGATTCATCCTATACATTATTAATTAAGTTTTGTGTTTTTTTATCTGTAAATTGTTATTAACTGATGATCCTATTAACTTAATTAGTTTCTTCATTTGATAAAATCTGCTTCTGCTGATTAGGTATGGGAGACGGGTTTTCGATTAATAACCGCATAACTAGATTTAAGCCACTAAATCAGTTTATAAAAGGAATTTAATTAAATGGAATTAAAAGGCTCAGTTGCATGTATAACTTTCTTTTCTACGAAAAGCCATCAAAACTGTTGTGACATCACAGCTTTGTTAAAAGGTTAGGCAGATAGACCTAGTGTACTGGAAAAAAGTTTCTGAAAGAAATTAATTAGATAAACACTAATTTATATAAAGACTGATCGATATGCCTCACAATATTCCTGAGAAAAACTCTCAAAATTGTTGTGAATACCGTAAAGCTTTATAAGAAACTCAAGTAGATAGCCTTCGCGTTCTCTGCCTAAATTATTTCAAAATCATAATACTCACTAACTGACGATACCACATCCTATATATGTTCTTGTTCACCTGGGTGACCACGTTAAACAATCATGAAAGCGGAAACATCGACAGTTAAATTCCCCTTTTTTTTTACTTCCTTGTACGAAGTAAAAAGGAAGTATTGTAATCGCGAAAAGTTTCAGGCAGCATATTTCAACGAAAATATCCATTTTGACCGCTATCGAATGCAATTTAACGATGTTTTTGCGTGATATCTGTACGTAAGGACAGAATAAAATACTCTTGAGAATTTTTCGTGGCGTCAGTACGAACGTATGTACGTATGTACGTACGATACGTACGTACGTATCTCGCATTACTCAAAAACAAGTAGCCTCAGAACGTTGAAATTTTGTATATAGGACTGCTATAACATGTAGATGTGCACCTCGTATTTTGGTTGCAATCGGCCGCGCCAAACGTTTATAAATATATTTATATATATATCCACTCTATTACCCGGCTCAGTAAACTCAGTTTCTTTACTCTTATATGTTTGTAAATTGTACATTTTTTTCTTTAAAAATGATTGAATTATACTGTTTTTATCTTCCGGTTAAGGATTTTATGCCTTTAATAAATTTGTGTGCAATATTTTTAGAATTATCAGCAATTTTAAATTTGTTTAATTGCCGCTAAGACTGTTTTTAATGGCGGCCATTGATGTTTACATTTGAAACAGGAGACTAGTGGATTTGTTGCAAATCTAGAGAAACTTAGCTTCGCAACAGCAAAGATAACGCATTCATTTATTATTGCCAATTAAATCATGCTTAATTCTTTCTGGAATTTTTTCGAGGAAATAAGCGTTTGAGATTTACTTCGTAATTTTTAATATAGATATTTTGAGTTTTTATGTATTTTTACCTTCTCGCGAAGTAAGAACTGAATTAATTAAATGAGAAATACTCAATCGTCTGTGAAAAACTGTTTCTTTTTTGTTTTGTTTGCTTAATTTCTTTTATACATAGTTCTAGCTTTATTATATTATTTGAAGAGAACATGTGGCAACGATTAGATAATTCTTTAAATGATGTACATTTTGTGCATTCTGAGTTATAATATGAATGAAATATAATACTTTCACACTATAACTCAGAGTGTAACTTTTTACATTCTGAGTTTATAACTCAGAGTGTTTCATTCATATTATAACTCAGAGTGTTTCATTCATATTATAACTCAGAGTGTAAACCTAGCGCCAGAGTGTCGCTGTGGTAAACAAAGTGAATTTTAAAGAATGCATTTATTCTATTGTGGTTTATGCGCTGTCGGCGAAGTAGGTTTAATTCAATCTAATAAGTTTAAATAAAATGCAAGAAAAATGCGTATAATTTAATATTCCGTACAAGGAAGTCATGTGGTGTACACATCAGATTTTTTGCTTGGTGGTAAGGAACAGGGTACGTGACTGAAAGTCTTTGAACAAGACGTAAACGTATATAATGTTTCACACAAAGAAAACAGACATCCTATTTTTAAACACTTATAATAAACTCTCACATTACCAGATTACAAGTATGTAATAACTGTAGCTAATTTTTATGTACAGACCATTTACAAAATATACGCGAAATACTTTATTCTTTACGAAAATAATGCACGAATTAGGTTTATAAAGTAATTCTCCCGCCTTCTTAGCATGCCTTCGTAATGTAGTGGTCAGCACGCTCGACGCCTATTCGAGAGGAGCGTGGTTCGATTCCCGGCGAGGACATTGCTCATTTTAACTTCTCCTGCTTCCAAATGTCCTAATGTCTCTACAGTGGCGCGGCGCCCGAACTAAAAGGATGGTGGATGATGATTCTCCACCCCCAGCATTTGGCGATTGGATTCCCTAATCCCCAGTCGCCCTTTAAAAAGGGGAAGTATATAAGGTATTTCTCCCGCCTTAGCATGCCTTCGTGGTTTAGTGGTCAGCACGCTCGACGCGTATTCGAGAGGTCCGTAGTAAGATTCCCTTCAACGGCATTGCTCATTTGTTACTCCTCCTGCTTCCAAATAACCTAATGTCTCTACAGGTTTTTTTCGAGATTTATCGGCAGTTTTCATAATAGCAGTTCATATTCTTCCAGTCGCAAATATATGATTGTATTCAAGAAAAACCTAATATTATAGTACCCACTTAAAGGCCTTTACTCTGCACTAATTAATCAAAATAACCGTACACAGCTATACAGTCCTTTACTATTGGGAACTGCAACCAAATCTTGGTAGACTGGCAGTGGATTACCACCAAGTCTAAATAACAAATGAAACTTATAAACTGAAGGATATAAAAGAAAGACCCTTTAACTAAAACTAAGATGAACAGAAGGCACTTCTGGTGCTTAAAACTCCGCCAACACTTATTGAAAGTAACAAGCGAGAATTCAAAATAGTAAGTTCAAAATGTAAAATAAAACTAGTAGCCAAAGGCTTCACATAGCAAATTAACCCGAAGTTGGCTCAAAATTTAACCGGCACGGATTTCTACTATCGGCAGTTATAATGCAGGGCCGAAGACAAGAATTCTTATCCATTACAGCAGCCTAGTAACGTGGCCACAAAAGACAGAATACGCTCTGTCTTACAATCTCAAAACCTCTGTCTTAAATACACGCGAATTAAATTTGCAGTCTGGCGGGAAAACTGAAAGGGAGAAGTGACAGTACAGATTCAAAACATAAAATACCTGTTTAATCAAATTAAAGGAACCTCACACACTTGCAAGTAGATGAATCTCATTCATCTTTACTAATACTATTCATTACTTTATTAGAAAAACATTACAACTGTATATGATTTATTCTAACACGAATAGATCTAAACATTATTTAAGAATCAAACTGAGAGAGAATATATTCATTATACTCTCAGAAACATATTATAATAGTATACGAATTATTCAAATACAAATTAACTTTACTATTATTTAAATATCAAAATCTTGAGAAAGCAAACATTCGTTACATTACTGTGATAGTCCATGATTCATTCAAATTATCATAATATATCGTATTTTCATACTTAAACTATGATTCGAACAGGTCGTATGATTATTTAAATATGAAAATCTTGCGAAAAATTGCATTCATTACAGGCTTATGAGAGTACATGATACTTTCAAATACGACTCGATCGTATCATTATTTAAATACAAAAATCATTACTCAGTACACTATCAAAAACGTATTACGATAGTGCACGAATCATTTAAACACTAATTAATCGTACGACTATTTGAGTATAAAAATCCTGAAACAGAACACATTCGCTAAACTATCGGAAACCTGTCATGATAATGAAGAATGAATCATATAGTGTAAGTATTATATTCCAATACGAATCGATCGTGCTATAATTTTAGAAACCTTGAGAAAGATCACATAAAGTATTAATCTTAAATATCAAAACTAATTTCTCAATAACAAACGTACACATTTATAATGAGAATACTTAACACTTATTCTCAGTCTCTGTGGGTCTCGTAAGAAGAATAACGTTATGGGAATGAGCTTGAAAGAGAGTAAAAGGGAATTCTGTAATTCTGATATGTTTCGGTAGAATAATCCAATCAGCGTTGTAAATACCCCAGCTGCCGTGCAGCCATATCACAAAAGTGTCAACTCTCCGACTGAGACTCTCCGCCTCCCACCCACAAAAGCGAATTAAGATCATCCCTCACTAATCCCCACTCTATTACACAAACACGTCACTCGCCGACAAATTTCCAAGCCAAAATCATCTCTATCCATTGCGCTTGAAAGCCCATTCAATACGCCACGGTCGGAAACAAATCCTTACACCAGTGACGTCATCTGAGATCGTGACCCACAGGAGAAGGGGGAACGACAGAATCGTACCCCTCTCCCCCGTCGTACAAATCTTCCCTCATCCGTGTCTAATGGCGGGTGTCACTCCTCCCAGGAGAGTGGTCAATGGCTGTCACCGCCGCGCTGAGCATCTGTCAGTCCGTCTCCAGTGCGAGGGGGGAGGATGGACGCTGGAGCTATTCCTTTCCCCCCTCAGGATCTTTCGACGCAGCTGCTGCCACCGGCGATACGCCTCTCTCGACGATGAATTAGTTGGGAAAAGCCCGGGTTATTATATAGCATTTAGTTGTGGGCTTAGGCGGTGATAGGTATTTCTCGAACATGAGTTTATTACTGGGTAAAAGCAGGCATACAGTTACGGTACAACGCACCTTACGCAGCTGGTCGGCTGCTAAATAAGATAAATCAGCGGTGAGAAGTGTAAAGTAAATAAACCTTTTGCCAAACAATGTGCCCACATTAAGTAAAGACATTCTCGATGAATATATGTGAATTAATAAATTATTAAGATTTGTTAAACAACTCGGTTTCTGTAATGGAGCTATGTAACGAAGCCGTGAAATATTTTGGAAAATTTGATTCGAAGTATTATGTAACATTAAACTGAAATCAGCAGGAGATAGAAAAAAAGATTTAGTACGACAGGAAGAATGTAAGCCATGGTTTCTCGTACTTAAAGTGAAAAATAAACTGCTCAGTTTTACTTGCAAATAAAACAAGTAGTATAAAAAAAACTAATCTGCAAGGCCTATAAAAATGCATTTCTCAGAAAACTAGCTAAACAGCTGAAGACAGGTCATGGATATTTATTAGTACAGTAGGGTAATTTAATAACGTTCAGTACTGATCAGCATTATTATTTGAAGCCCAATTTCATCCAATTTGTTAAAAAAAAACTTGTATAAAACCCATGTGCCTTGTACTCCTTTTCCAACAATCTCTTGAAAGGACTTTTGGACGACGTATTTTACACCATTAATCTGAAATGCAATGAAAGCAACTCTGACCATCATACCGCGAAGGCGCCGGATTAAATTTACAATTAACTGATGACCCCTCCATCTTAAACATTCAGGGTTTATTCTTCATGGAACAAGCCTTATTTCTGACAGGAAGCTGAATAACAGTTGGTTGACAATAGAGTGTCGAGACGTAAAAATCCACAATGCTGCTCGGCAACAAACTAAGGGAGCTGACTCAAGAAATAAAATCCACAATACTGGCTCGGCAACAAATTACCTTACTTCCCACCTCCAAACGGGAGCAAAATATACTGCTCAGCAATAAACTAAGAGAACTGGTTCGTATTTACGATAACATTTATAGAGGAAACCACGACTTTTCTATGCAATCAACCCGTTTGCCGGAATTTGAAACAGCTCGAATTTCAGTGACTTTACCACTTCGCCGCTGGTGGGACTTATCAACTGAAAACGATAGAAAATCAGTACAATTGCAAATAATTCAAGATTACTCGCAAACATTTCATAACATTTTAACACAATATTTTTTAATAAATCGATAGTTATTGACTTCGTATAATACATATAACAGCATCTATAAGGGGAAAAACTGAGGGAAAATGCTAATATTTACTTACGTCAACCAGTTAGTTAAGAAGATTACTTACACCATCATTAAATTCGCTGTCCACTGATTTTATGAGAGAAATCAACGAAATGCTCATAAGAGCTTTGAAAATATTTAGGTTCTTACTGTTTGTTCTCTTGCTTGCATAGCCTCTACTGTTCTGTTACGGATTATACGTCACACGTTTGCTATTGCGGACTTCAAAATTCTTAAATTCTTTTTAAGAACATTCAGAATTTTTTACTATTTACTTTTCGGAAAAAGAAATTGCACGCACATCGTTGGTTAGCTGATCATGGCACAGCACGCGATCTGCTTTCGATGATTTCGAGGACAGTTTGCTACAGAAAATTGGCTAGTATTCACTGGGAAAACTATGAAAATTCAATATAGTCAGCCCTTTCGTCGAGAATCGAATCTGGGAGGAACTACTCGTGTTCATTAGCATTATATGAATTACAGAAAATTACGTTAAACAATAGCTACATAGTCTTACTGCAATTTATTATTTTCCAGAGTTGTAATCGTTCTTTCAAAAAATTCTATTGGTTTACTTCATATAAACTACAAAGGATTTTTAATTTTATTTTGAGCACTAACATTTTCAAAAGGAATTATCTCCACGGGGAACAGAATGTCTACGGTGGAAAGATGTCTATTTAGGGTATAGTGTAACATAAAAATCTTAAGACTAATTTTTTATTTTTAAATAGCTCAAGAACTAGGTATTAATTTCTAAAATCAGAGGGACCGACACCGCATGCAAGGCATAAGGAAAGAGGAAAAAAATAAATGAATAAATAATAAAATAATTACTAATGAAAATAGTCAAAATTCAATAAAATGCAAAGAGCTAACTGCTGCATTTAAGCTCTGAATATACAGTATAATGTATTATTTCAAGGGAAACAAAATCCAATCCTTCCCGGAACACCAATGGAAAAAAGGTAAAACGGTTAAAGCGTCACCAATGAGAATATAGAGAACGCTAAGAAGACTATTAAAAGTATGGAAAAAAATTTAACGGAGATGTGTAGGTATGAAAGAAAGAAGAGTCCAACACTTTCTGATAACGATCCGCTGCCGATGTAATTCTAATTGTGAAGCAGAATGAGACAGTTGAAAAATATGTCCTTCGAATTCAAGGACTAATCTCTAAGCTGAAAACAAATATAAGGTCTTGTAGAAGTGTTAATTTTCCGCACCCCTTCCAATATTTTATTACATTGTTCCAAAACATCTACAGACGCAAGTCTCTAGCGTTGGATTAGTAGTTTTGGGAAACAAAAATTTACCCACTGTTGTTTGTTTTGCTAGCACATAAACATCGACTAACTACTTCGAAAAACCGCACAAATCTGATGCAACAAATACTCAAACTTCACCCGCGAAACTGATTTCAACATTGGATACATATCGTGCAAAATTTTCTGAGGCAGATGCGCCAATACATCTCATGCGCGAAGGTGGTATGAATTAGAATTCCTAATTCTTTAGTCAGGTGTTAGTAGTTCCACGTATACGGCTGAAATTTCTTTTTTTCACAGACTTTTTAAAATTCGCTCTTTATGATGAAGCCATATCCATGGAATGCTTGTTATGCGCTGAAAATGGCCAAGATTATATAAAGATTATATAACTAAATTAATATAATTTCCTGGTGAATACGTCTTTGAAGTGTGGGCGGGGGTTTTTCTTTCTTTAAAAGTCTCAAGTTAAACTTTGTGTGCCAGAGAAAGACAGTCACGCATCCAGATGCTAGAATCGATTTTTAAGCCTGACTTATAATTAAAATGAGATTAAAAGAACATTCTGGTGAAATTGGGATTCACTTACATGAAAAAAGTGCAAGCTGCGATAATCTGTAGCTAAAATTATAATTTATCTCAAAAACTAAAACGCATCAGAGCTGGGCTCCTCTGGGCTCAGCTGCAATTTAAGCACTGCGAAGAACAAAATAACAAATGCTGCTCGATAGAATTGTAACTAGACAAAAAAGCAATAAATAAACATAATTTTCAATTTGATTAAAAAAGTAATAAAGTTTTAATTTATTCTGTAAAATAACAGTTGACGAGCAGCCCCCAAATGTGGCTTCGCTCCACTTCATTACTGCAACTATACATGAAAATTTACCATTTTCTATTTTACTGAGTTCACAGCAGTAAATTTCCAACAAATGGCTTTCATACCACATTCTGTGTGACACGACTCAAAAAATCCTAATCGACTCTCATTTGCATTCAAAAGAAGTTACACGTCCCTCCCGAATGAGCAGGGAGGGAATTTCTCCCCTCTTCTTTTCTAATACCCAAGTAACTTTACCTTTGTATTTATTTCCCTCGTATCACATTCTTATGGTTTGGGAGCCATTTTTTTTCTTTCCCTTTCGTGTTGTCCTCTCCCTCCCCGCCTTCTGCAGGCTCGAATTTTTCTTCTCTCTATCTGCAGAAAACTCTTTCGTAATGAACTAAGAAGGTAGAGAAGCGCTGGATGTTTGCAGATGTAGTACCCAGGGTTTCCATTCTCCTGGCGATAAAAAATTCTCGCCAAATTTGGTAAAAGTTTACAAAAGCGCCAAATTGTTTTGTTTACATTTGTAGGACGCGCTCCTCTTTCTTCTGGCATTCTAATAAAAATTAAAAAAAAGTTCTGAATCAGCTTTGAATAACTTATTTATCAAAAGTAGTAAGAAGTATTTCTGAGGTTGCAGCGATGGTATGTGACCATTTTAAGTTGGTGCTGTTGGTGGCACCAACTGCACAACACCAACAGCTGAATAAAGATGTACAGTACCAGACGGAAATATTTAACAGTTAAAATATATGCATAAAAACAAACTGTGAAATTCTATATTTCTGCAACATATAATGAAGTAACGAATAAACTGAAAGCAAACTGGAAGACACACACGCCATTGTCAAATTTGAAATCAGGCAAAAAGCAACCCCATTTTGGAGCAGATGATTCTATCATGTAAATGACGTTGCAGACTTACAGTCGAGAAAGAAGGGCTATAAGATCGAACGTCTGAAAGCTCCTTTGCCTTTTAAACATTAATTAAACGGCTTCGAAATCGTTCTAAAAATGTGTAAACATTCTCTGTATTTCATCATAAAGTATACGGAGATTTGTTCATTTTAATAACGAAAACCTTTAATTAAAGACTTAGCGGATTATCTATTTGCCCGAATCTCTAGCGCACGATGTTTAAAACTAATATCTCACTCAAACGGTATTACTTACTATTTTTCCGAGAGCTGAAAACAATAAATTTTTCAAAGAAGCTTCTTTCAAAATGTTTAAAAAGGCAGAGTTTTCAAAATGTTTAAAAAGACAGTTTTCAAATGTTTAAAAAGATTTTGTTAATAAATGCTTCAAAAACAAAAAAGAAAGTATATTTCTTTCTTCAGTGTATTTAAATACTTCACCCTTGTTTTAATAAACTTTTAAAACAACTATTATATACCATTGTTGCAAGCTACGGGTTTTATGATATCTGTTTTAAATGATCACTCCCGATAAGCAGGAGGAAATTAAAACTTTATTATAACTGACTACACACAATAAATAACTGGAAAAAGATCAAGGGAAACAAACACTTTCTCTCAGGATAAGCCCTTCTCAAAACAAATAAACAAACAGACAGACAGAAAGACAAAAAAACATCCATACAGTAAACTGTACATGGCAATTCAATTAACCGTTAAATGTCAAAATGATTCTGAACTGGTTGCCTATTTTTCAAGTTCCAATCGGTCATAGGTCTTACAAAAGATGTTTTCCCGAATCTTCCAAAAAGTCGCCAACTTGGCGACAATGTTTGGCCTGTTCAGAACAAATTTGCCTATATCTCGCATTCTACTGGAGCTATTTCTAAAACTGAAACGTTGTTGTACTCACAATTAAAATATCTACTCTTCGATATAAGGAAAAAACACCTGAATATGTAACACGCTGTCACAAATCGGATTAAACACAAAATGAAACCTAAAATTACCATCCTATAAGCAACAAATAAATAAATAAATACACAGAAAAACGACAATGCAATCAAAAGGATAATATTTGCAGATATATGCAACAATAAGTTAAAAAATTAATTATTTTTCATAAAATGCTAATAAGCTGTTTTATTACAGCTACCACTTTTTTTTTTTACATTTTACCTTACAAAATTCTCTTCTGGCAGTCTTTTTTATGGTAGTGTCTCTCGAGGTTTTAAACATATTTTCACTTGATGCTTATCAAAGGTACATTATCATGAGACCCTCAGCTTTTGTTACATGTGTGACACAACATCATCGACTAGAATCTAAAAAAACTGCTTAAAAATTTCCTAAGCGGCAAAGAATAATTTCAGCGACAGCACAAAAGTGGCGATCCATGGGTAGATGTAACAACCCACCGGCGGCCAGCGATTTATTCGTTGCACGTGATAGCATTGTCTGATGCCTCTAAGTTTGCGGCGAAAAAAGAGAGGGAGTTGAGGGGTTTGAGAGAAGGGGAACAGCACAACTTCCATTGGTTAAATTGAGAGTGAATGCCAGAACAGGAGTTAAGGCCGGAATGCCAAATAGGCGTCGAAGACCGAATTCTGAGATGAGTTTATTTGCTGATGCTAGAGCTGCGTACTAAATGCCGAAGAAAGAATTTAATTTTTTTTTATATATTTATTATTCTTTCTTTTTTTCAGCTGAAGTTTGACATATATTATGTTTACTCAATTTTCAACCACAGAATATTAATAAGCTTGCCTTAGGTTTTTCAGACTTTATCGGAAGAACTAAAAATGCATTTATTTTATTTTTGAAACGTTCTTTCTCAAGGGATTATATAAACATCTTCGTACAGACGATTCGCGCGCTTTTGACAGGTCAAACGATTCGTACACAAATCCTAGAAAAAGAAAGATTTTAAATTTGTAAGAGATATATAGTGACACTAAATTTTCTGAAACTGAAAATTTAAAAACAGAAGGAAATTTCTGGAAAAACTGATAAAAAGAAGAAGCTCCAAAATATGTGACATTTTCTACGACAGTTTACAAAAGACGACAGCTTACAAAAGAACTTTGATTTTATGCATATTTCGAAGTGAACTTGTAAGCAGGAGTTGAGAAAGCTAAAATATCTCGTTGGAGAAATTATTCAAAACATTCAATGCGTTTTAATCCACGTCGTTTAAAATGCTTTTGCAACTTTACCAATCGCTTTTGCAACTTATGTGGCCATAAATGTAATTATTTTTTACCAAAGACATTTATTTATTTGTATTTTAACTAATTAACAATGCGGCAATGCGATAACAACTTTTAAAAATAAAATATAAATTTCATTTTGAAAATACAGATCTATAAAAAAAAGAATGCAATAAAATATCAAACCTATAATTTTTTTTAAACAGAAATATCAAAAGTTTAAAATTGATTTTAAATTAAACCACTTTTGGTCTTCAAAATAGCAATCATTCATTTTGATATTGAAAATTTTTCGTTTCCATCCTTTGGCGCAATCTTATAGTTCCCTTTTAAATCCCCTCTGGCCCAAGGCTTCTTAGCTTCACTTATTTTGAATCTGTTCCGTTGTTTCCGTATAACCTTGAGATCTCGACTATTTGGAAAGCAAGTTTGGAAGCAACTGGGTTTTAGTTTGTTGCTTTAATAGCCTATTATGAAACTGGAGGTCACAGATGAGCAACATCAGACACGTTGTGCTTTATGAGTATAAAACAGCCAAATGCAGCAACTGTTGTACAAAATGTAAAGGAAGTTTGTAGTAAAAGTATTTTGAATATTTGTAAGTAACAATAGTGGTTCTGTAAATTTTAGTAAAGTGACCTTAGGTAGAAAATTCCCAGCCGCTGTGGTGGCCTTATCTTTTTCGAAGCTGATGAATGGAAACTGCAAGCGAAAGAAACCCACACACGACTGTTAAAGAGTTGGTAGAAGAGATTAATTAATAATAATCATCAGTTGTCCATCACTATTTAAAGGAACTTGGCCTAAGCTCGTCAATTGTCGTATTAATGTTTAGAAAATTTTTTGCTTGTGCAGTTAAGATCGATAGGAATTCAAATTAATGTACAAATAATATTATCATAAAAATTAACAATTCATAAGATATTAATAATTGAAATTAATTGAAAAAATGCTATGCGTATTTATTTAATCCCAATATACATCAATTAAATGCCTCAATATCCCTATCACAGTTTTCGAAAGTATGTTTCTTCTGTAGACAACTGGAGGTGAATAGCATCGTTCTCTATTTTGTCATCAACGTCATCATTATCCGTATAATAGATAATATTACCTTTTGCTCCGACCACGGCACTGCACATGCAACATTTCTTGAAAGATCGAATTTCTAGTCTAGCCGATATTTCGAAAGCATGAAAATTCGACACCCACTTTTAGTTCTGATATGTCTAGCTAAATTAAATGACTAATCAATCAAACATTCGGAATACATACTGAGATTTATTCGGGGAATTTTAAAGTTTGGCTTGCAATTTGGCTTAAACTTAGATTTTAGCTGAACTTTGCAAAAAGTTTTACCTCACGGCTTATATTTGGAAATATGTAATAATTAATTAATTAAGTTACGTAGTAATGAAATACAAGTTCATTATATCAATGTGATGCATCATGTATTCAAACAATTATATACATGCATGTGTATATGAGTGCTATGTATAATGCACATAGATATCAAAAGGGCTGTCACAAAATTTACGGGAAAGGAACCTTAAATGCTTCAGGTACACTGGTTTAATTGAGCATGTGAAATATACTTATATATGTATAACTTAAACTGTTCCAAATAAGGTTGTAGAGCCGTTAGGTTTCTTTTTGAAGCAAGAGACGTGAAAAATGGGCAATGCCCTCGCCAGGACTAGAACCCTGGACCTCTCGAATACGCGTCGAGTGTGCCTTCAGTTACACTGCAAAGGAATGCGGAAAGGTGGAAGAAAATACCTTATATAATCCGCCTTTTAAAGGGCGACTGAGGATCAGGAGTCGCATTCTCCAAATTCTGGCGGTGACGAATTATAATCCAACACCTTTTCAGTTCGGTGTCACTTGTAGTGTCATTGGGAGTTTTTTGAAGCAAAAGATGTAAAAAATGAGCAATGCCTTAGCCGAGACTCGAACAAAGACCTCTCCAATATGCGTTGAGTGTGCTTTCTATTACACCACGAAGGCATCGGAAAGGTGAATAATCAGTTTACATTCAAAGTTCTGTTAAATTTAAGCATTTGAATTTTATACCGAAGTAGCAGCAACAGGCAATATTATCGATTATGTAATAAATTTTTAATAACTTATGGCAAAATGGTGCACTGTAAATGAAAATATCAATAAGCAACGGATCTGATAAGTTTTGAACAATTTGATACGTTACGAAACCTTGATAGCCTGCTTAGTAAGCTTGTAGCAACGCTGGAGGTCTATCCTGTTTCAGGAAAGAGGCTTCATGAGGAAACACCATTACCATTGTCATCATTACTTATAATTCCTTACTGTTGCACTACTCCTTTCGGTGTTACTTCAATTTGACTAAGCGATCCGTTTATTTATTCTGTCATCAAATGCATTATATGCACATATTCCGAATACACATGTATTCAACCGCTTTCTGCAAAAAGTTCAACAAGCACCGGTTTCTCACGCTGTAGGATCTGTCAAGAATAACATCCCAATGATGCAAATGAAAGGAAGTGTAGCATAACACACGCAATGTCCACTTTCATAAAACGGAAACACTAACAGCTTCAGTATCGCACATGAAAGGCATTACTTTGCACACAACAATGACAAATGAACCACATTAAACAGCTTTCAAAAAAACGTGACCTCGCGTGATTAAATGCTGTTCCGAAGGCGGTTGCATAATACGGTTCATAATTACTTTTTACTACTGTATAAACTTACTTCGTTCTACATTTTATTTGTTCAGATATTCATTCGCAGAAACGAACGAATTAAAATTTAACATGTCATGATACTAATCACCATTACGTGGCAAAAATAATTTTATTTCTCCCGGTTTCGTTTATTTGAGTTTTGAAATAATAACCGGGATACTGTTTCCAGACGTCTTCCTTGCTTATTTCAGAAAGTAATAGTAGAAATTACATCAAAGATACGTTCAGTTTATTACTTCACAGTTCATGATAATTTTCACGCAGCTATAATAATATTCTATGAACCAAGCAATTTCGTTAAGAGTGATCTTCATCAAATTAGCCAACCATATGAAATCATTCGAAGCTTATCGTGTTAATCAATGAGTCATGTTGAAAAATACCTGGAGTTAATTTCAGATTTTGGCTCTTCTGAAAGAATATCGCTTCGCGATCAGGAGCTGTTATTGTTTTTACTACCGCGGAAAGCGGGGTGGAGAAAAGGAAAAAAAAAAAAAAAAAAAAAAATGAGTCATATCAATACAGATGTTCGGCTAATACACATGCAATAATATCTGCAACACAGGAATTTTCAAATTGACTTATTACAATAGGTTAACTTATTTACAATCACCAAGAAGTATATATAAAGTATTTTAAAAATCTAGATCCATTTTATGGAAAAATGTGCCTGTTCACAGAAATAACAATTTGAATAACAATTAATTATCGAAAACGAAGAGAAAAAATATGCAAGCCTGGTTCCGTGGATGAGAATAAAGATTCAGCATTTATGATTATCGAAAGCGAAATTAAAAATGAGTGCGAAATATATTCAAATCAACTCAGCGTACTGTCATGAGTAAATTTTAAGTACCATATTTATAGAAGGAATTCCATTTCTTTATCTCCCAATGACTTTTCAAAGAGTGAAACTTCATCACGACAAACAACACGTTATACTTCGAAAAGTATCATTGCCTTCCTTGCAAAAATGAAGACTGCTACATGTATTGCATATATACCTTTTCAACATATACCTGCAAAGTCCCCTGACGTTTCACCTATGGACTATAGTGCTTCTGGTATCTTGAAAACCGCTCGTTCTAAGCACAAACCGAACACGATTGATGGACTGTAAAAAGTAGTAGAAGAAGTATGTAAATCAATACTCCTGGAAATTTTACGAAATGCCCTTTTATCATAAAAATCACAATGCAGACTTATAATCGAGAAAAAACGGCTATGAGATCGAACATTTGAGAAAAAGACTCTTTGCATTTTAAACTTAATTAATCGATATTGAAATCGTTCTAAAAACGGGCAAACACTAGAAGGTATTTCTTCCGACTTCTCAGCATGCCTTCGTAGTGTAATGGTCTTCATGCTGGGCACGTATTCCAGAGATCCGGAGTTCGATTCCCGGCGAGGGCGTTGCTCATTTTTCATCATTCCTGCTTTAAAAATAACCTAATGACTCTACAACACCATCTGTATAAATAAGAAATACTGTCAATGTAGCATCTATAAATTAGAATGTTTAACAACTATTATGCAATAATTGTCAATCCGGACGCCTTTTTAATAATTTACATAACAAATGTAAGATCAATTATTTTTGTTAATAATAAGTCTATTTAAATTTTGTTATCCTTGTTGCATTCAGCAAATTCACATATTTATACTAACTTTAAGATTTTAAGCCAGAACCGATTAAGAAAAAGTTTTGATTCAGGAACTCTTCCTCCACCAGATTTTAGGCATTTCATCGTCTCGTTAAAACGTAAGTAGGTATACCTATGTACCTTTAAAGAATGAGAAACCGTAAAAAAATTTTCTGATAAAATTCTAAATTATTAATTTCTAATTCTGAATGATTTAACTTCAACTGCACTTCTAATGTAAATATTTAAACTTACATTAAAAAGCGAAATAAAAGCTCAAAGCGTATAACTGCAAACTTTAGATTTCAGAAATTAAAGAAATATCCGAATTACTTTTAAATTTTCTCCTAAAGTTGTCTATAAGAGAAGAGATAATAATATTATTTATATGTGAAAGAGAAATGGATGAAAGTTTCTTCCTTTTATCAATGTTGTGACTACACGTAAAGAACTGAAAATGCTGTTCAGATGGCTTTGATGATTTATTTCCTTGGAAATGAAAAAAGAAGATTGGCGTCCACACACATTACTTGTTTACTTCGTCTAGACAGCAATAAAATCAATGGGATCCGTTTCCAATTAAGTTTGGATGCAGAATGCTAGAAATCTTTTATTAATATAAGTTTTTAAAAATCAGTGAGACTTCTTGGGAGACATAGATGAAAATAAATATAGTTTGCCGGAATAAATGTTAGCTTATATTTAAAATTCAGAATCCATTAAGTAAAGACATATTTAAATACACATTTTTCATTAAGATATATTTTTATTACATGAAAGTTTATGAAATACATGTTTGTCTACAGAATTTATATGCAAATGAATACTTTAAATTTTTGTAGAGAAAATTATACAAATACATGAATATGAAATAATTTTGAAAATGATGTGGCCGTGGATTTATATTTTCCATGTTATAATATTTTCTTCATTTTTCACTTCTGTAATGCTTTTCTCTAAAAATGCTTTTCTGTAACTAAGCCTCTTCTCTTTGAAGCGTGAAGAAAATTTAAGATAAAAACTACGTAGAGTGAAAATTCTAACTTTCATTTACAAGAGTCCGCTAACTCTCTATTTCAATTTGGTTATTTCCGCTTTGTGTACTAAAACAATGACTGCTTATTATAAACTTCTCTAAAATGCGTAATGATGCAGCACTTATATAAAGGCTTCAGTTAACAATGACTTCAATTTGGGAACACAAACTTTTTATTAGCCGATAGGGATGAAATGTGGACCAAAACCAAGTCATTTTGAGCCAAGCTTTCATCACAGACATGTCACATTCCTTCTCTTCGATTATCTTGCTAGCCAGATTCTGTCGCAGCTTTTCTTACCGCCACATCTTAAAAATGTAAAATTAATTCAAGAACACGAACACTTACTGCACCACTTTATCTGTGTTGGTTTAAAAATGTTTGTCAACGAGAATAAAGAAATATTAAAATCTGCCTACTTTTTTATGCATCTAATAATCTCTTTTATGCAAATAAATAACTAATAAAATCATTACATATATATATATATATTATAATGGGTGTGTAATATACACAGGTTATGCGCATGAATACCAGTATACTTTGTTGCGAAATTTGAATGATTATCTACATCTGAAGAAACAATATTAGTAAGGAGTTATATGTTACAAATTAAGAACACAATGCTACTAGAAGCAAGATAAACTAAAAAAAATAATTTATTTTAAAAGAACTGAAGCTGCAAAATAGATGAAATTACTAAACTTATAAATGAAAGGGGGGAAAATCTGAAAGGTTTTAGATTTTAAATTACGTTCAAAGGGGCGTGTTTTTAACATTTTGTGTGTTACCTTTATTTATTAAATATCATGTTCTTCGCACTTAAACCATAAATTTCAGTTCGATAGCAATGTCACAAAATAATTTTAAAATGAGCCTATCTTTAGAATTTCCGATACACAGTTCTGCGCGCTCGAGATGAAAAGGTCCCCCCCCCCTAGATTGTTGCCATTGCTCGCTCTCAAATCGTTGAGTTTTTTACTCAAAAATTCGTTAAAGTTTTACAAAATATGAAATTGATAATAAAATAAATTCCAAATTTCAAATTTGAGCTTCAACAGGCCCACATTCGCAGTAGGATTACGTCATTTATTTACGTCAAATACATACATTTATGCAGATTCTTTATTATTTAATTTCTTTAAATATAATACGGAGCGATAATATTTGGTGGCAACAATTTGAAAAGTGAAACAACTCTTGTAGTGAATCAACGCAAAATGTCAAAACGAAATTAATAGTCCTTCTGGGCGAATTGCCCCTTTGGACTAATGATAAAACGCAAGTGACCGTTACATCTTAAGATTCTATATCATCGTTGCCAATTTTGAAAAGACAATTTTTTACTTTTTATGTTAACAATAAACATAAAGATCTGCATTAACTAGGGCTTTATTAAGATGACTACTCCCAGATTCAGAGGATTTTGGTCTTCAATAGATGTGGTTGTTTTAAAGTATTTACTTATACTTTCAGACATACAGTTCATTTTAAAACTTGTCGTCTTTGGGAAGTAGTCATGACGAGAAGGTTTACTGTACATTTTTAAGACAAATCAATTTTATTTGAATCTCAACAGAATCTAGCGCCGCTGCTTTAGTTCCAAAACAAATTCGTTCTTTTAATTCACTGCACCCTCACTATGATTTACGAAATCAATACTTATTTAAAGATGTTATTCAATAAAAAATAAGATATTAATTTATTTTGTTATAATCAATTTTTATTGATAATTAATCATAATTTCAATAATTATTTTTATTGATAACTTTGAATACATAAACAAAGTTAATTTAAATACTGACAGTTTTAAAAAATTAATCATAATTTGCTTTATTTCAAATATTTTAAAACAGATTCTGCTTATTTAAGTACATTATAGGTATAACGTTGGAGTTAGAAGGAATTCATGTTTGAAAATGAATGCGTTTGATGTGTAATTTCCTATATTTTACGAACAAAATCTTTAAAAGTCTTTGTAGAAAAAATTGTATTTGTACAAAAAGAAATGTATGTATGGTACAAAAAGGAAAAAAAAAAAAAAAAAAAAAAAAAAAAAGAGAGGCTTTTTAAAAAAAATATTTTTTTATTTAGTTTCATTATTTTAAAAATTTTATGAATTTGTTTATTATTAATCAAAGTTACTGAGAGTTCCTATGTGCTTTATTTTTAGCCCAACGGGCGTTAACCCAGAAAAGCTATTAATTTCCTTTTGGCATTTTGCTTTGAAAACTTTAATTGTCGGTTCACTTTTGAAACTGCGACCACCAAATATTACAGCCTTATATTTTATTTAAAGAAATTAAACGATGAAGAATCTGCATAAATGTATATTTCTCGCATTGTGATAAAACTACGGTACCTACAGCCATCAAATTTTGAATAAGGTACGTTTCCACCCGAATATGGGCATCTGGAAACCCAAATTTGGAATTTGTTTTATTACCTATTTCATATTTTGTAAAACTTTAACGAATTTTTTATTAACAAACTCAAGGATTTCAAAGCGAGCAATGGCAACGTTGTAAAAAGAAAAAAAAAAAAAAAAAAACCATTTTTATCTCCAGCGCGCGAGACTGTGTATCGGAAATTCTAAATATATGCTCATTTTAAAATTCTTTTGCGATATTGCTGTTGAATTAAATTTTATGGTTTAAATGCGAAGAACATGATATTTAATAAATAAAGGTAACACACAAAACGTTTAAAAAACGCCCCTTTGGGGGGTCATGTAAAATCTGAAAGCTTTCAGATTTTTTACTTTTTAGAACATAAATAAATCCTATTTTCAAAATAAAATTTATTTCACACTGATCTGATTTCATTTGAATAACATTAAGCAATATTTCTACTCCATGCGGTATTTTGTGCTAAAAAGAGCAGAAACAAATGAATTTGATAGGATTTACACCTCAGGGCGATAAAAAGCCAGACTTTAACGGTAGTTAATATATGGCAGATTATTCTCTCACATTTGAGAAGAGGCATGTTGTAATATAATGAATACCATCCTTTAAGATGGCTACTAGATAACTAATTGTAAACAAAAGTAGAAGGCTCTTTTGCATTAAACAGCACTGGTATAACTAGATGAGATATCTCAGTTGAATCTCAAATGCTTTTTCTTTGATAATATCTTTAAAGGAACCAGGTTGTCGACACCTCCAAAAACCAAAGGGATAATTTAGTAACTTTTTCAGGACCATTAAGAAAAGCAAATCGGTTTCTGTGTAGCAGATAATATTTTTGATGCATCACTAAAGTGCAGGGATTAGTTAAGCCCGTCTGAGGTGATTTTTCATGCCTATGGCGAATGAAAAGAAATGCGTATATTACGGGATAAATACATGGACTTCAAATATTCGCACTAACTGTGACAGTAGTTTATCCGGATAACTGAATTTATCCCCGCCTCCTTTACAGAGCCGTACGTATTTTCAATAATGATAATGAGGACTTAAAAGAGGTTTTATTTCTCATATTTTATTTCAATAAAATTTTTTAATTAAGAAATGCAAAATATTTTTATTTCTGTTAAAAATACAAAATATTGGGATGTTAAGTAATTTCTTTTGCTTTTTAAATACTCATGCCATTTCTGTTTCATCTAAAATAAAACACTGAAATTAACTTTTACTCATTTAAATGGTATAGAAACAATTATCAATCTTGTTTATAATTTTTACTAGCAGGAGTACCCGATGCCAGTTTAGTTAGATTCAAAGTAATGTACTCGTATCTTACAACAGAGAGCGATACCGCTGTAATCCTTCTCTAATAACGATGCAAAAAATACGATTCATACTCATACAGTTTTCGGTCGGATGTGATATAGAACCCAAATAAAAATTTTCGATAGAAAAATAAGCTAATTGTCTCTCATTATATCAGCAATAATGGCACGAAGTTTCTAATTAAATGGCTGTAAAAGCTCTTCCATCCAATATTTCACCTACATTCAATTTTAGTCCATTTAATGTGGCAAAAAATTTATCATAATTGATCAGAAATCAATAACGCGAACAAACAAACAGTAAACAGACATTCTTCTTTATATGTATAGATTTTGTAAAACTTACAAATTTTTGATTAACAAACTCTACGATTTGAAAGCGAGCAGTCGTAACACTTTTCGAAATAAAGCATTTTTATCTCCAACGAGCGAGACTGTTACCACTCGGAAAAATGAGTGCGAAAATGAGCGCTTTCAGAGTTTTTAATAAATATTTCGGCTGATTAAAGTCGTACGAAGATGAGAATAGTCGAAATGGCTTCCCACGAATTTTTGGAATCGGGAATAATGTATTTAATGCTTGGCAATGCTATATTTATTTCATCGTAAAACTTAGAAATTGTTTATTAACAAACTATAGGATTTGGAAGCGAGCAGCGGCAACAACTTTCGAAATTTTCATCTAAAGCTTGCAAGACTGTTACCACTCGGAAAAATGAGGGCGAAAATTATCGTTTTTACGAGTTTTTAATTAATATCTTTGATTCTAACTACTTGTTTTTGAAACAAAGTGGACTTGGACCTTTTCCAGAACCCGGAAAAGAATTGTAGAAAGTTTGGTGACGATAGCTATAGTAGCGACTGAGTTATTAGCGAACAGAAACACACGCACAGACTTTCTTCTTTATAAATACAGATACTAGAAACCAGAATAGGAGAACCGGATAACAGGAGTCCTGATATTATGGAGATTATGATGTCGTCAAACTGTTACAGCAGAACTTCGATTATTCGTCACTCTCAAGACCGTCACTGAGATAGATACAAGAAAATCTTCCATCACTATCACTAGTACTAAAAGTTGATAAAGAAGATTCATTTTGGGCAGAGTGCCACGGCTTAATTTCGAGAATTAGAAATGCCGGAGTCTCATGGACGTTCATTAGGAAAGGTATGAAAAATTAAGTAAGCAAAATAATAATTAAGGGATAGCAAAGTGAAATAAAATGTGATTTATACAAGGAAAAAAAATCTAAAAGGGTTCAGATTTTAACGATTGTCTAAAAGGGTTTGGTAAGTTTTTTTACACTCTCGCTGATTTCGCAGGCTACCAGTCTGCTCTTGTCCTTTACTCTCGCTAACCCATTTCTTTTTGAGTTTAAATCTTAAAGCATCATTTTCCTCGCACTTACGCCATACAAAATTCCGGTGCAAAATTATAAAAAATTAACAGCAGAATAGCAACAAATGTTTAGAATTCTCGATACAGTGTAAAGTGTTGGCATACATTTTTTTCAATCGTTTCTCAGTTAATCAAATTACTCTTTATTACTAAAATTTTGTTCGTTAATTTTATTTATTAAATATCACGTTCTACCCACTTATACCATATAAAATTCAATTCAACAACATAATAACAAAATATTTAAAAATAGCATATATTTAGAATTTCCGATATGAAGTCTCGCGCGCTGGAGATAAAAATGTTTTAATCCGTACAGTGTTGTCACTTCTCCCTTTCAAATCATTGAGTTTGTTAATCAAAAATTCATTAAAAATTAAAAAAAAATATGAAATATAAAATTCAAAATTTAAAAAAATCGGTCTCCCAGGTGCACATATTCCGGTAGAGGACCACGTTATTCAAAATTGGATGGCCCTAGGCACTGTCGTTCTTTTCACAATGCGAGGGACATCATATTTTTCCATGAAGATTCTTCCTTATTTAATTTCTTTAAAAGTAATACAGAGCGATAATATTTGGTGGCAACACTTTGAAAAGTGATTCGCCGTTTACAGCGGACAACGCAAAATGCCATTTCGAGAATTAATACTCAATTCGAGCCCTATTGGACTAATAATAAATTAAATTAAATTAACGGTAAAAAATTAATAAAGTTAAAACACCGGAGATCATCTGATTTGGAGTTCTATTTGAAATAACGATTTGACCAGTAAGACTGAGATATCCTGGAGTCGCGCTTCTGTGATCCCCATGGTGAATTCAAGTCCTGCATAGTGCGGATAAAAACCAAGATCAAAATTCAAAACTCATTCGTGCTGATGTATATATATATATATATATATATATATATAGTAGTTGAAATGCATCCAAATCAGTCACTAGCCACAATAGGATAACTTAGTAGATAAATGTTCATAATGCTTTTAGTTAGCTTGTAAGGTTTCTTTAATTTGAATAATCAGTTATTTTATGTTTGGAATCTGTACTGTCACTTCTCTCTTTCCGTTTCCTCGCCAGAATGCAAATGAATTTCCGTATTAAAGTGATGTTTTGAGACTGTAAAGTTAGAGTAAATTTTGCATCTTGAAGGCCACTAGGTTTCTAGGTTTGCTACTTTAAAATAAGAGTTCCTATGTTAGGCCTCGCATATAAGTCTTGCCGATACTCGAATTCGCGCCGGTGATGTTCTGAGGCAACATCACATTAATTTGCCCTGTGCTGCCTTTGGGTATTAGTTATTTAAATTTAGCTTTACATTTGAATTTCTACTTTAAGGTTCTCGCCATAATTGCTGGAAAACGTGTAAGCACCGGATGCGCCTTCTGTTCATCATATTAAGTTTTAAATAAAGGGTCTTTTACAGCCTTCTCAAGTCTCGGTTGTACTTCAGAGCGATAAGTTGCTGACGCTTACCGAAAGGTTGATCAGAGTTTCCAACAGTAAAAAACTTTAAATCGTATAAGCTACATACAAAAAGTTCATGCAAAATACGCAGATATCTCCGAGAATTAAATTACCGACTTAGGTTGCTTTACGATGCTAACGATTTTTTAAAAAATTGTAATTATATTTAAACAGGAGAGACTATAAAACAAAATTGCTTCGATTTAATAATTAATGGTTTCATATTGTTGCGTTCTGCGGGTTCGTGGTTTTGGAGTGATTGATAGCAACACTTGATGAGGAATGAAAACACAATTTATTCGTCAGTATTACACAGGACAGTTCTAAAAACACGTTTACAGTCTTCGAAAAGCTACAGCAAGCACGCTGAAACAATCAGCAACACAGCCTTCAGGCTATTAGGCTATAACCGTGAAGACAGCTTCACAGCAAAGCACTAAAGTGCAGCTCCCGACTCAGTCGATCGTTCTTGGAACTTAAAACACTGCTACTTAACTCAACGTACTCTAAATACTCTCAAGATAACTTCTCACGATTAACTTCTACTCCGCGTATAGGCAGGGTATTTATAGCTTTTGACCTGCCTTCTAGAACATTCTCGGGAAAACTAGTAAGAATTCGTTTTAGAATGTTTTCGCTCCCTCTACGACATATCGCCAATTGTTTCGCCAAATAGTCGATCTCGCGTCAATTTTGGCATAAATATACTTTGCAGGGAAATTATCTTACCGTGGCTGGGCATTTCGTAACATTTTTAACAACGCAGCACTCGTTCTTAATTTCGAAGCTGACAACCAAACGTTATAATTAATTACTGATGTCTCATCCAATTTTGAAAGTAAATGTACGAATTTCTTATATTTGTTTAATAAAGCACTAACTGCACTTTTATATTTACGATGTAAAACTTCTATTCACAGTGCTCAAGTTTTTCATAAAATTCTCTACTTTATTTGGAGAAATTTAGTAATAAAAAGAGCATTACAGAATCAATATTTAAAGATGTAAAATCAGTAATCTCCCCTTCGAACTGGATTGTGATAGCTTCACTTAAAAAGCTTACAGATAAATCTTTTTCAGAGAACTCAAAATATTTTTTTCCAACTCGTTGTGATTTTTCTTACAAGTATTTACATTAAGCTCAGTTTGAAAAAAAAATCATGTTTCTTTCCAAACTATGCAGAAATATTCCTATTTGAAATATTTAAATAAGCTGCGAAGTTTTTTCTTTTTAATGGAATACGCATTTAAAATTCAGCGCACTTATATCGAATAAAATATACAAATGCATTTATTCTCAATAAAATTCTAAAATATACGACGACTCCAAAGAAATTTATACAGTTTTAATATGTACAGAAAAACTTTCGAAAATTTAAGGATTAACTAAATTAATTTACGATAACATTAAACTAGGTTATTACAGTTTGAAGTGTTCGTTTTAAAGAGTTTGGCTTGCTTTGAAATATAAACTAGTTTGGCTTGCTTTGAACTATAAACTATGTCCAAACTCCTAACAGGCATAAAGGGAATAATCGCTCTATCTGAAGTAACTATAGAGACTTGAAAAGGTTTTAAAATAATTTTTTATTAAAACAGAACTTGCATTTTGTGCTAACAAAATCAAACACCAGTTGTGGCGATGTAACTACAGTAACAATCAAATTCATTTTTTAAACTTATAGTAGTACTCGAAGACTACATAATTACATTTAAGTCTAAGCTGGCTAAGAAAACACGAACTGGCGTATCAGATTTGAATATCGGCAGCAACAACACGAAGCCGAATAATTACAAATTTATCAGATATGGCAGAACGGGTGCAAATTTTGAAATTAAATAACCCGATCAATTTCTATGCCATACAGAGTATAAATAGTTCTCAAATATAAGAAGAGAAAGACCCATTAAAAGATAGATTTCTTTGTCCGAAATTAGACTTTTAAAAAAGATTTGACTTTGCCAAAACATTAACATTTTCGTAATTTAACCCCCCCCCCCGTAGTTGGAAGCTTATGACTAACGATTGTGAAATTAAAGACCGGGTAAGGACTTTCAAACCGGGCAAGGGACTGGATATATTTTATATATAAATTGTAATAAAAAAGAGAAAAAGACGTAGCAATGTTGATGGCGTAGCACGTAAATAGCTTAGAACGTTGAACCATATTGAAGGGGAAGAATTCTGATTGCATAGAATGCTAAAATGGCGAATCCGTAATGAACAGCAAACTTAGCAGTCAAGGCAGATTAAAGCTTCATTTTTGTTTTAATTGACATTTGTGGCCACAATTTACTTCCATCATACTTACATTTTTGATACTGTTGCGATAGGAAGACAGCACAGCGAAATCGCGCCATTGCACGAAGAGAGGCGGAAGCTAAACTGCGCAATTAATTATCCAATATGGGAGCTCATTAAGAGAAGGCTCAAGTTTACGTTAGAAAGGTTTCAGTTCTTAAAATTTGTAGTTTAAATTCCGAATTACCAACGCCACAGCGTTACCAAAAGCCAAGTGACACAGATTAATCTAGAAATGGCGCAGCCCAGAAAAGTTATCATTTTTAGTATACACAGAGGATATACCCATATTAAAAGTAAAGAATTAAAAGGCTTTTACTAAATTATAAAGCTGATTTATATATATTTTATTTTACATATACATATGTATATACATTTGGTTCCGCTGATAACAATAAAAAACGGAGGTGCATAAATAGATGTTATAGCAGTCCCGTATATAAAATTTCAATGTTCTACAGGTAATTGTTATTTTAATTATGCGAGATACATACACATATATACTACACACGTCACGGAAAAATTTCTTTTGTATCTATTTTACAATCCGGGAGTTTACAATTTTACTCAGCGTGAGTCCTTTATTCTGTCCTATCCATATGCACAGATCACGAGAAAAAAAAAAAAAAAAACCCAAAGGGATTCGGGGAAAAGGTTTAACATAGATATTTCTGTTGAAATATGACAACCGAAATTTTTCGCGATTACATTCGATATTTTCGCACAAGGATGTAAGAAGAACATAAAAACAAATCAAGTTAATGATGAATGGAGGACAATACCTGTTAAGCACTTGTAAAGAAAATGTGTTCCCATTTATCATAAAACTGAAATGAACTGAATTGACACTTTTTCAAAAATAAATAGACACAATATAAAATCATAGAACAGTTTCATAGCTATTTTTAAAGTGCCTGAAAAAATTGATTCTTTGATCAAAAAGTTAAGTATTCTAGGAATCAGACCTAAATATTTCAGATGCTTTTCACTCTCTTGTTAGAAAATGAGCTTAAGCTTACAGATCAAGTAAGAAGAACATATATATCCCCTAGAAGGACGCTCATATAAAATAGGATTTAAACATTATTCTGCCAAACGAAGTTAAAAGCAGAACAAATGAATTTCAGATCGTTTCGCTAATTTCTTCACAGTAGCCTTCAAGGTTATCATACACAATTTACTGATTATATTTTTCTAAATATATTCACTACAGTTTATTATTTTTTTATATTAAAATAATAGTAAGATATTCTGCGGGAATACCAAGAGGGATGAGGAATTCTAGGGTCTAAAGAGTGTTGGGACTACTCTGGAAAGTCATAATACGTAATATCTTATGAAGGGGTCTAAAAAAGGAAAATGTTTGAGACTTGCTGTAATAAGTAATATATTTTCACCTACTATCATAGGAATTATCGTTCGTAGGGTTCAATGCTGACACAACTCAATTAATGAAGCTTTGAGATTAACGTATTTAAAGTTTTTCTGGATCTTGAAATGCAGGAATTACATGCTTAATTTACGGTTAAGGAGCAAGCATTACTGCTCCATATGAATTCTATTAATAATAATAATTATAAAATGTTATAATATTAACGTTGTTTAATAATGAATTTTATCAAATTGCATTTTTTAAGCATTATGTTTAACTACACTAGAAGTTCACGGTTCATAATAATGAACAAAAATTAGGAAAAAGAACTTAACTTTATTAATAACATTATCATGCTCTAATAGGTACTACAGAATTATAAAATTGCATTCTTAATGCTTTGATGTTACATTATTAATAAAAGTACAAAAGAAAATGAAAACGTTTTCAAGAATAGCTTATATTTTACGTACGTTTTAAAATTTAAATATTCCATTACTGTAAAATGCTGAATAACACTTGGCATTGCACGGTTGGCGATTAAACGTGGTATTCATCAATTTCATTTTAGATATTGCTAGAAATTTCTCGTAAGCATTTTTTGATGTTGCCTCCTGGAAATACTGCAAACTTTTCTCACAATCTTTCCAGGATAGATTATATTATTTTGAGAGTTTCAAAAGAAAAAGAAGTCTTACATAAGGAGTAGTCCAACGATTGGTTTTGTACTTTCAATAGAGAAATGTCGTTGAATATCAAAATTTTATTGTAAATACCAACAAAATATGCCATTGTTGGTATTTACAATAAAATTTTGATCTGCTTGATCTGTGAGACTCTTTACATAAGTAAAGTCATCTGGCGCAAACTCAGCAGTGTCAGTATTGTGGTGAAAGTAGGCGAGACACCAATGAATGCTAGTTATACACTACTGTCATTTGTTAGGGTGGTACACCAGTACTGCTATCGCAAAGGAGACAATTTTTCAAATTTGTGAACGATCATTACTCAGAATTTGTATTTTTCGAATTGTGCCAGTATTGCGGCCTATGTCTGAGGTCAACCACTCTTATTTTATTTGTTAATATGAGTGAGAGTTTCATGCGCATTGAGAACAACACGGTTAAAAATGCTTGGCAATTTCGAGAGTTATCTTCTCAACAGCTGCGCAGAAGCGGCTATTTACTACACTCTTTCCATCTGCTCTTTAAAAGGCATTACTTCTATGTGTTGTTTGGGAATAGCGATGGTAATTTTATTTGATAAAAAGTGTGTGTTTTCGATACATGATCGGAATCACGTCATGTTCTTAGAGTTATTTTCGCATCAACTGTGTTCAAGTAGATTTTTATTACTATATTTTCAGCTGCTATAGAAGAAATACAAGTTTTATATGTCTGTAATCAGCTGTTAAAATTTTATTTATAATTTTGTATTTTGCGCTCGGAACCAAACCTTCAAAAGGTTTTTGCGTGTTTACCATGCTATTTTGCATCAGTTGTGACTGAATAGATTGTAACTAATATAATTTCGAATGCGTTTCAAACAGTAACGATTTTATGTACCTGTGATCAATCACTGTGAGTATGTTTTGTAAAAATGATGTTTATATACCGTTTATCATCTGCTTCTTAGGTTTTTATGTGTTTCTCGTGTCTTCTTGAAATTTTAAGGGTCTAGCAAGAATTTTAATGTATTGTTTTGCTCAATGTGATAAGTGTTTGTTGTTTTATTTTTATATGCACTAATATATTTTGCTCAATGTGATAAGTGTTTGTTGTTTTATTTTTATATTCACTAATATATATGTAGAGAGACAAAAAGTAAGCAATTAGAGCCAAATTCACAAAGACCCCAAAGAAGTGAAATTCAAAACAGTAAAATTTCAAAATGCTTATAAATATGTAAAATAAATTAAAAATCAGAATAACTAAACAAATGAAATAAAAAACATAGGAAGAGGAATGCCATCAAATATGATTCAACGTTATCAGGAGGAAACATCCCTTCCCTGGAAGAACCACTGAGTTTGTGTTTATCCAAAAACCATTCTAAATTATTTAATTATAGAATTCTTCAACTCCTCCTCGACACAGGGCAGTCCAATAAAGAAAAATACAAAGACATATCCAGATATAAAAAATTTGCTTTATTTGACATTGGAATTTTGTAATCATCCACATCATCATCTGCTATGTACTCACTATGATGATGTGAAATGAAAAACAGAACGTGTTCTCAGAATTTCTTATTCAGGAATAAAATAATGTGTGGAATATAAGGATACGTCTGTCTTCGAGTGTCATCTATCTAACTACGCAGTAAAGCCTCTCCAAGTTATTATAATGTACAGAACCATGGCCAATTCGTTGCAACTTTCTGCAAGTCATCCTACTACGTATAATATATATTTATGAAAAGGGTAATCTACAGCTTCGGACTGGTCAAAACCACTTAAGAATTCATAAGATTACACATTCACAGGGTTCGTAACTCCAAATTAAAATCGTACAATTTAGAAAAAGAATTTCTTTAAGCAGAGTAATTAATCTTTTGGAGACTTGACTCGTATGACTATGGGTGATAATTCAGTGCAAACAGCTTCCTTCTTCACGAATTTTGGATAAATTTAAATACATAAACATTTTATAAAAACTTTTATCGCAATGGACACGGACAACTAAATAAAACTGAGAATTAACCAAAATAGTTCGGAATTAAGAACGCATATCTCTAAAACTTTGTCTTTGGTACATAGAACCACGAATCCAATTATGACCTGGCTAAAGAATGTTTTGGCTCTACTACAAAAACCAGTGAAATTAGAAACCTTGAACTTCTACATCAGTGGAGCTATAGGAAAAGAACATGAGTAATATAATTAGATAAAGTAATGCAGCAGCACGCTCGACAAACGTATAGGAACCGATAGGAATATCTTAATTTTCGATTGCCATCACTTCTCTGCAATAGCTGCAGTTCTTATGATGATACTGTTACTATGCTGGGACGGCGTAGGAGAAAGAATCTAAATTTCTGGGAATTGAAATGTAGATAGGAATGAATGGGGATGTGATCCGTAATCAAAATTGAGAGAAAAACGGTGGATCGTGCATTGTAGTGGCGCACAAGCATTTAGCCACTGTGGGCTTTTAATCTGTCTTTGGAATTTCTTCTAGGCAACTGGCGGTGTATGGAAATAAGCACTAAAATGCGCAACCGTTAAGGGGCGATATGGAATGGGACTAGTTCGAGCTGGTGTGTAATTTAGAAGGTGCAGGCAGAAAATGGGAAAAATCAAATTTCTATGAAGCCAACCAGAGCGGTTCAGAGAAGGTTAACTACTGACGCAGAAGTTACAGCACAGGGACGGCGGAGAATACGTTATACAAATACAAACAAATTGATTGATAAAATTTACAGATGGCGGATACAGATAATACAAAAGTAACAAACATATTTACAGAATATGTACAAAATGGTAGTATATGGAAAGTCCTTTTCTTGCTTTTCTAGGATTCATCAAGTCTTTAACTTCATCAGGGAAAAACTTGGGAGTGCCGTGGCATCGCCTTTTAGGTAATGGAAAGGTGCCATATTCTAGGCCAATCACATATCTTCTTCGCTTGACCGAGCTGGGAACTGCAGAGTCGGTCGTAAGGAGGCTTTGATTTGGTTTGTTTAATTATTTCAAAGCATTCGAGGAATCTAAGGGGAGGGATCTGTCTAGGGGGAGGTATAGCTTCGATGAGAACTTTCTAAGGGAAACTGGCTCGTATACACGTTAGACATGAGGAAACTACGAAAACGCCATGCCGCCAGCACGTTCGCCGAGATTCGAGCCCCGGGCCGAGAGCTCTCAGCGAATTTCCCGCTTGGCCGCTGGTGAGCCTAGTTCGTAAACAGGAATACTTATGGTGCACGATTATAAATCCATTCGATTTTAGAGAATAAATTTTGACTAAGTCATTCAACTAAGACAGTGGGATTAATATTTAGATCCGAATGCTATGGACATGGTTGTGGACGTACCAGGATGCATTAAGGGCTAAACGTAAGGGTTTGCTTTGAAAACCTTAGAGTTTCATAACATGCGTCTCTGCATGTTATGAAATGGTATACCATATGGGGTCTGCTGCACCATATGCAGCAGTACCTCATACGGTACACGCATTCATAAAAATTGGTTTTATAATCGATGTATAGAGAAGAACTGTGTATTTAACTGACAGATAGCACTTTCGAGTTAAGAACAGGTATAATGGAGATCTGAGGATCATCGTTTTCTTTTTAGCGCAGGCTCAATATGAAGACGCCAGATTAAGTTAATTCTCTTGAAGGAAACAATTTCTTTAATAGCGTCCATTTCCTAATGTTTAACCGCTAATGCTTCTTCATATAGCAATAAGATAAGCTCATCTGCTTTCTCTACTGTCAGGTCCTGATGACCATGGCATAAGAAATTTGTTTCTATATTTGAACCGTTTACAAAAACAAAACCTCTTCTTTTGTATTTTATACTTCTAAACCTTCTCTTCTTACACTAGATATTATATGAACTACTATATAGTGTTCATACCTAGAGTTCTACTTTAGTTACAATTCAAAGTCCTGCAACAAATCCACCCCTCAAAAAAAAACCCCTCCCAAATAACCCTCATTTACTTTCACCCTCATTTTTAGTGACTTGCCAGAGGAGCTTTAGTTCTACTTCCTTAACTTTTAAACTTGAGCTCTACGCCACTAGTGGTAAATAAAACGAAAGCTACGCAGTGATTCTGATACAGCTATGGCATATAGATATGTAATCTAATCTCATCTGTAATCTTATATTTTCTTATATCTAATCTCATCTGTAATCTCATCTGTAATTGTTTTATGTTATCTTTCTCATGTAAAATACTTTAAAGCTACTCCTCGAGTCATTAATTACGCGAGGAAATTGATTAACTTCCATGTTTCAGCTGTAACTTGTACCAACAAGCTTTTATTGCATAAACTTCAATTATTTATGATAGACTCTACAAAATAGAGTCGAACCATACCCATACTTTGTAAATGTCAACATCTGCCTTGCAATTTTCTTTCTTTACAATCTGAAGTGCTTCAGAATTCTGCCATGTGCTCTAAAGCGAACTGACAGGTGAAGACAAGAAGTTAACAAGAAATACATATGCGAACGATAAATATAAAAATAAATTATATTTATTAATAAATAAACAAATAAATAAAAAAACAAAATAAAGGTTAGGGTAACAGCAAAATGCTAGGGCTGAAAAAAAAGTTTTTAGCATTAAATTTCGCGAATTATTTTAGTTTTCTTAAATGCTGATAACTGAATGGATGACAAGAGATAATCATGAATTATTATACGTAATAGCTAGTATATGATTTCATTGGATTGTTCAGTGCGTTGGATTCTGGATTCAGTAATTCTTCAGTTTAACAAAATATTGCTGCATATCCTTCCTTCTTTTATCTGCATAAAAAAAGCAACTTATTTGTTTCCAGAAGAATTAAGAATTTCAATCACCCAGCGTCTGTTTCGAATTATGAGATATAAAACTATATATAAAGATCTAAGAAATTTTACATAACCTACAAAAATAAGTATTTAAAAAATGAATATTCACCAATTTCATAAGTATTTTAATATAAATAATAAAATATAAAATCCATTGAAAAAAATATTGGAATATGCTTAGAAAAACTTAGTACCATTCATAAATATTGGAAAAGAAACAATCACAAGATGCAGTACGAGTATATCTACAATAATTCAAAGAAATGAACTAACCAAATGATTTATTTCAAATTTGAGGTTTATACTGAATGGAAGGAATCCCGAAACTGAAAAATAAATAAAGCCGCCAGGATCCAACTTAATATTTTAAGATTTTAAGGATGAAGGAATAAAATCAAATCCAACCACCATGCTTACACATTTAGAACGCTTGGTGTTACTGGCATAAAATATATTTTATAACAAATTGCTATAATAAAAATGAAAAATAAATCGAAAATCGACAACACGATAGGAGCCTATTCCCGATTTTCAGATAAGCCTTTCTAAAACAATTCAAGTAGCGCAACGCATAAAATAACGTAAGCATAAATAATACCTATCCGTTTCCAAAATGGCGCATTTTGCTGGCCAATACATTCTTCTTTTCCGCGGTAGGGATGAAAAATTCCCAGAACGAAAATAATAAACATACGATATCCGATAAAAAAAAAAAAAAAAGACAACATTTTTTTCGCAGCTGATTCCGAAGATTGCGTAAAGAGTTTCTTATTTTTATTTATTAATGTTGGCGCCAACGATCATTCATCAGCATTGAGTAAAGTACATAAATAAATAAACAACAGTAGCAACAACAAAACGATGAATATATAAAAGCGATTTGTCAGTAAGAAAAACGATGTTTCCTTATCAGTCTTTTTTTACGTTTAGCTTCATTTACAGAGTTTGATATCTCAGGGGAAAAATGAGGTGCACGTAAAAAGAAAAAGCAGCGGATTGTCATTAGCTTTTTCTGAAATACGCTAGTTAAAATATTAGGCGGACCAGAAATTCAAGTCTTATTTTTTCGTCAAATTAAAAGAAGTAATTTCATAATATTAATTTTTATTTTGAATCAGTGATATAACCACCGTCCTTACCAATGATACTTTGCCACCTAAAGGGAAAATTTTTAATTCCAGATCTGTAGAACAAAGATGGGTTTTCATCAAAATAGTTAGATATTCCAATTTTTGACTTCTTAAATATTTTGAATTTTTTTTTTTTCATTCAAGAAATGTTGCAACGACCTGAATAAATGCTAATCAGAAAATGAGACCATCAGGGGAACAAAGTGGGTGAGGATATAATTTCCACCTCAGTTCTTGAACTGTATTTAGTGCAGAGTGTGTGTGATCTTTGAACGATGCTTTTCTGTTAGAAAGGGCTCGCTAATTTTCAGTCGAAGATTGGTTTGCTCCATCTGAGTGTTGACAACAAAGGTCTACAGATACGGCTTGACTTGGTTCTAGTACCGCAAAATAAATTACGCCTAAAGTATTTCACGTAAAAGCTTACTTTGAAAGGCTTGGAGTTTCATACTCCGTTACAACTACAAAACTACCGTTTTAGCCCGGGCTTTATATTAATGGGTTTGCTTGGAGAAAACCACTGTGTTTTACCTTTGGGATTGTGGTATGGGACCCATTTTTCATCTTCAACCACCATACGATCAAGAAATGCTTCTACACTATGTTGGGGAGTCATTAGATTATTTTTTGAAACAACAGGCGCCACGGTAGAGAAATGAGTTTTTTTTTTTTTTTTTATGCAGGAGTACAAGGAAAATGTGAAGTGCTCTCGACGAGACTCGAACCTGGAACACTCGAATACGCGCCAAGTGTGCAATTGTTACACCACAAAGGCATGCGAAAAGGAAGGAGAAAATAATTTATAATGTCGTTGCAACAACAAATGAATGAATGAACGTTCAGTTCTGTTTTCTTCTGATAGAGTGTGCAGAACCCAGACACCCTGTGTGTTAACTTTACATTCTTGATTAGTCGACCAAGCTGAGCTAAGCTTACGCGATGACTCTTCAATCCATTGGCAAGAATTCCCCCCCCCAGTTCTGTCCATAAAGCATTACTATCAAGAGACATTGGGGGTATGAACGAAAAGCGTCCCAAAGATAAAAATGATCCGACCCGAACATAGCAAAATGAACGGCCTGACCATCTTTGGCCTAAGGTGCCAGGATAAATATCACAAATATTTTTATAACTGTTGTTGAATTATTATCTTTCTAAAATTCGAATAACACGCATTTCGAATATGCAACTCTTATGGATTTTGACTTGACATTTCAAACAGGGATGTTATAAAAATTAAATTGACATGTAAAAAGAAAAGAAGCCACTTGTAAAAATTCCTTGCACAACTTCGTATGAAGTCAATTGATTAGTATTAAATAAATGTTTATATTGACAAATGAAACATTAATTTCCGATTGCAATGATAGTTTTAGAATAACTAATAAGGCAATTTAATTTGGCAGCCATTTAAGTATAACTACATAATGATGTAAAATAACTTAAAGGCATAATTATATAATTGTTTAAAAGGTATTTTATATTCTCGTAATAAATATTCATATCCATATCTTTACCTCATGCCAAAAAAAAGGCCCTGAATTTAGATAGTCAAAAGGTCATGAAGTTTAATAAAACCTGATTATCTTTCAGATCTTAGTTAAGTCTTTCATGTTCTTTTAATTAGCGCTTTAAACGTTACCTGTACTGTTAATTACTTACAAAGATATAAAAGTAATTTAGTTTGTAAACACAGTAATCAAATACAGGCAATATGAAATTAGAGGCACTTTCAAAGGTCTAAAATTTAAATTCGATATTTAGACCTAAGATGCAAAAAAAGTGTCAGACTTTGGTTGGGAGAACAATTCTGCAAAATGGAATCGAATCGAACTGAACCAGGTTATGTCGCGAATGTCACGCGAAGAATGTCGTGTCCAGCTCTATTAAAACTAAGGCCATTAAGGGGCATCATATAAAGCTGTCACGGTTATAGATTCTGGAAGGGAAAAACGGTGAAGGAAGGAAAAAAAGTTCTCAGACAATGAGGTGGCGCCGGTCATAGCACGATGCAGAAACAACTAGAAAGTACAACTTATATAAATAATCTAACAAAAGCAGCAGAATATTAAAATTGAACTTGCGTTATCACATATGTTTCTGCCTGCATCAGTTCTCTGCAAGAAACGAAAAACACAGGAACCTTCTTCAGCAGTCGTGTCTTAAGTTAATCCTCGGATAACAACTTTTAGAAGTTCCTTGCTTGCATTTTGAGTCAATGATAACAACTTTGTTTTCATCAATTATATTCTAATCTTTCTGGCAGCAAATTTTTGAATCTTCAGCAGTAGGTTCAATATCAGCGAGAGTGTCAAACTGGTTACTTGTCAGCGTCTCAACTGTACTCATCTTATCAGGCGTCAGCTTCACAACTTTATTAGGCGTAATCCATTCACATTTCATCAATTGTCTGTGGTTGGTATGCTTCGATTTTTTTTTTTTTTTTTTTTTTTTGGATATTCTTATGCCGGGCTGTCGCTGTAGTGATGATCGTATTTATATCGAAAGCAATGGGCGGAGCAAAGTGAACATGATCGTGGTGCCATCTATCGAGAAATACACTGTCGTAAGATATATTTTGGGAAGCTGAAAGTCTACATTTTCATCCTAAGAGCAGTGACACACCAAATTTCGCTACGACTGTACATGACATATCCTTATGCAGCTCAGTCATTTGCTTAAAAAAGCTGCAAATTATATCAAAACTACAACAACTAATGGAAACACATTTTCAGAATGCAGAGGGTGTCAGAGTGACCCTATTCAGACCTGTACAGAACCCACTCTCGCTGACAGCAGGTGTCGCGCTGAAAACAAGAAATTCACATTCCGAACATACTTCGACAAATGCTCCAGCAGCATCACGGGATTTGCCTGTTTTCTGGTCTACGGTACGAAACTTGTCTTTGTGGAAAACAGAGAGATCAATCAGTAAGAGTGGTAAATGGATCATCGATTGATTTACCTTCAGCGATTCATTTTAAACTGGTATCCGTACAAAATCCACGTGATGCAAAAACTGCACCCTTAAAGCCTACATCAACGTATTGACTTTGCAAGTCGTTTTTTAGCAGGAACAAACGTTGGGATTGCGCGGCACTGAAACATTTTGCGGCTAGACAAAGCACATTTTGCCTTACGTGGAGCAATGATTGCTCAGAATTGTCGCATAATGGGTACAGCAAGACTCGTGTTTGTGCATAAACAGACTCTGGATTCTGATTACGTGTACGGCATGGTTTAAAAACTGACCTAGCTCCATTTTCTTTAGGAGAGCACTGGTGAAGATCCTAAAAAGTGTACTGTTCCGACTGTATATTACTGCAAATGCATAGGGAAAGCATACGGACTTTAACTGAACTGAAAGTAAGTATAGCACTCCATGCTGCTGCTGCAATTCCTCAAGAAGGTTTTCGCGCTACTGTTGAACATTCCCTAACAAGCTTTGAACAAGTGACTGATGCAAAAGGACACACACTGAGCAAATGCTGTGATTAAATACAGTTTTATGATTCCAATTTGTGTTTCTTGGTCTTTAAGCGCCGACATTTCGCCTGGTGATCAAAATTTGAACTCTTATTTTTTACTGGAGTTTTCCTTCCTCTGTTCCTACAAGTTTTAACGAAATATGTCAAATAGAAAGAGTTATATATAAATCTAGTAGGGTCACTTTGATTAACCCTTTTATACCCAAGTTTTTGTTTTGACAATTTTATTTATTATTAATGAACTTACATCGCTTAATATGAAATATGTAAATACACTTTAGGCGTCAAAGTGAATCACGATTGCCATATTATTAGAGTAATGAGCCTGTTTCGTAACAAAAGTTCAAAGACTTTTATTTTCGAAGATAGTATAATGAATACTGCATTTGAACTGTGATATAAACAAAAAATATAGTTCATATTTCCATAGAGGATTTCAAACGTTTTTCGTCAGATATGCTTTATGTTGCTGTTCAAAATGCAAAACGTTAAACGCATAAAACAATGTCAACATACAAAAACAATACTTTTTCAATAGATTTAAACATCTGCACCGCCTATTTCATTGTTTACATCGAATTCTATAACTTTCATCATCTTAAAGAAGTTACAATGACCAATCTTAGCAATTAATCAATCAATATTTTCAAAGAACACATATTTGTTTATCTATAGATTCATATTCATAAGCTTTGTATTCCCCAGAGTTTCATGAAAATATATATGTTTCAAACAACGTCGAATATTTTAAAAATATTCTTTCTTTATAGATGTTCCATCTGTTCGACATGAGTATATTCGCTTGAAAACAAAATTCTTTGCTGAATATATTTCGCGTTTTCCTCGAATTCAATGAAAATATATTACCAAAACTTCCTACGCTCAGCAAAATTTAGATTGGGTTGAGGGAGAGAAAGAACAAACGGGAAAACAAAAATCATTGCAATCGAAAACACTAAAAAAATAATAAATAAATGAAAGTGCAGGACGCCATTTTTTTCTCTCCCAAAACAATTGTCCTCCGCCGTGCTGAATGACGTCACATTTCTTCCAACCAATTGCCATCTGCTTGGTTCTCATGCTCTAGAAACGAGGATAGAAACAAAGAAAACGAAATGAGAGGAAGTAAAAAAATGCCGAAGAATATTAAATAGTTTTCTGAGAAGAGAGATTCCCAAAGGTTCTGATTTCTTTTGCTTCGAAGAAAAGAAATGCAGGCTTATAAAAATCTGCGAAGTATATATGCGCGTAGATGTACCCACTCATCCACACACACATACATACATAGATATATACATACATCTTCACATTCACATTTCCATTCTTTTCTGAGAAATAAGTAAAAATTTGCTATTCAAAAATTGAAAAGGATAAAGTAGAGGCTCGAGAAGAGTAAAAATGCAAAAAAGTTTTCGCAGAATTTCAAATGAAGAAAAGCTCTGAAGCATAAAATGCGTCACTGAGAACATGTTTCAGACTGATAATAAACAACACATTCTTCTTCACCCTTATTTCTCAAACAGGTTATTTGAATGAAATTATTGTTGCAGAAAAATGAGCTTCTGACGAAAGCATATAGTTCATAGATGTCACAACACAGCAATGAATCGTTGTTATCAACCACGTCGTTAATGATTAAGGGATCTCCAGAGAACCAAAACTGATCCAGACAGTTCTGAATTCCTTATTATGTCCGGAGTTGCGTCTTGGACATCAACAAAAAAAGAAATTCCAGTATTTTCGATTGTATAATTTTAACAGTTACAGATGAAGAACCATTAATTTTTAGCACAAAGGAGAAAAAAGCACGGTTCTTTAGTAATGATTTCACAGATATGCAGGTTGTTTAGAACAATATTAGGTAATTTTTTAAACTAGCCACTTGCATGACCGAATGCCCAAAGCAGTTATTGTAGAAAAGAAAAAAATATATATATATAATGATTTTAATGAGTCCAATTAATCTCATCGGCATCAATTAGTATAATTTCACAAAAATATTTAATGATTTTTATTACAAACTAAACGTTACAATATATTTTTATTACAGTAATTTAATCAATCAACCCAATCCAACGATTCTAGAATTAAACAGTATATTATGCATTGCTGAACGGCAACACATTAGCGTGTGGATTATTTATTTCCGACTGTGGCACCATACTGCATTTAAATTATTTGTGAATTAAATTGATATACTAACTACCGTTTAAAAAAACTAAAATTTGCAAACCTCATAAGGCTTCAAAGCGAAAAATTAGATATTCTGTGAGGAGCGGAATATTTGGTGCTTCACAAAACTTCTAGAGCAGTGGTTCTCAAACCTTTTTGTGCCTCATACACCCCTTTCATCAACGCTAGACAAGCATCCCACCTCCTTTACGAAATTAGAAAAACATATATCTATTTATATTTTAGATTATTTTTAAATTAGTTTTAAAAATTAAACAAAAAAATTAGAAAATGTTGATAAATACCAAAACTTGAAAAGAAGTAGAAATTTTTACATTCATAAACTAAAACTAAATATTTAACAGGTAAATAAATGGCTGCATGCATTCTCCCCTGAAACTATAAAATTCCCCCCCCCCGAAGTTGAGAACCCTTAAGCTGGAGTGTCTGTCAAGCCCCGTATGTGAAAACAAGTGAAATGGTGCGATTGTATCCAGTGCTTATTAATCCAGTGTTATCCAGTTTTTATTAAAAACAATACTTTGGCAAAGCTGAATGACAATACAGTTTCAATAAAACTAGATTCACAAATTAAATTCGAAACATTTTTTTTTGGTGTAACATACATACCAGATAAACAAAAAGCATAACAAGAAGTAATAGAATAAGTACTGGAAACTCAATGATGCAATGAACTGTACTAATAATATACTCAATAAGTGCCCATGGGTTTCAAATCATTTCAGAGCAACGTCAGGTACTAAATATTAAGAATCTGAGGGCTCAGGAACTTCAGAAAATTTACCAGCTTAAAAAAAAAAAAAAAAAAAAAAAAAAAAAAAAAAAAAAACTGAATAAAATTTTGTTGTTAAAAAGTTGAGAAACAATATGACCGCACGGACAGCGTTTTCGGTTAAGATGTATCTAATACGGATGTTTTGTATAATTAAACTATAAAATTAGTTATTAATTAGCTCATAAGTGGAATCCTTTTATTCATAATTAACCCGCGGGAAGGCGCGTGGGGTGTATCATACCCACTCCTACATAAAAGTGGAATATTCCTAACTTGTGAAACTGAAATTCTGTGCCGCATTCAGTAGCTGAGTTTCTAGTTGTGGTTGACTTTCAGAACCGCTTTTTCTTTGCCTGTGTGTTTCAGAAAAATATTTACCGGTATTTTGTTGGCACTGGGGTATGACACACCCCACGCGCCTGTCCGCGTAAGTGTTTTTCTGACTGAATATTTAGTTCAGAAATTTATTTCTAGAGTGTAACAGTAAATATTTCTACTCGCAAGTGATTTTAAAGTACTTGATATTAAATTCTTAAAATTTTCTAACTGCATTATGGTAAAAAGAATGACTCCCTGTGAATTGGCGAAGCAGCGTCTGTGAGATTTATTAGAAATATTTGAAAGCGATGAAGATTGCATTTCGGAAACTGAAGATGAAACTAGGAATATTTTCTACACTGCTTTGGTTTCAAAAAAGATAAAACATTAATTCCTAATGTTCCTAAAAAAGGAAAAAATGTTTTTATGCTTTCAACATTATATAAAGATCATACTGTAGATGATACTATTGGAGAAAATAAAACGTAAGGAATTATATGTTTTTATAATATGACTAACGGAGCAGTGGATATGGGAGATGAAATGTCAGCCAATTATTCAATTGCCAGAATAACCAGGAGGTGGCCAAAGGTAATTTTCTTTCCTGCACTGAAGGTTGCTGTAATAAATGCTTGAATTATATTATATTCAACTGCTAATCCACCAACTAGAAACAGAAGTCTGTTTTTGAAGGACTTACCATTACAATTACTGAAAAAAAGTATTGAACAAAGATCAGAGATTAATACTTTACCAAGAAACTGACGTACTGCATGCAAAACAAAAGCAGAAGTTTCGACGAAGAATTAAAACGAATACATGAAATTCGAAACAACTAAGTGTGAAAGATGTGATAAATTGCCCGTGCGCCAAGGACAGAAGAACGTGAATGCAATGTTTAAAATGCGAAAACATTCTGTGCCAAGAACACATAAATGTATTTCGTTCAAAGTGTAAAGAAATAAAATAAGCATTGTGTATTAGAGATGCAATCAAACTTAGAGGCATGATGTTTATTTTTTTTATTATTTTCTTTTATCTTAATTTTAACTCTAAGACTATTTTGGAAATTAATTTTTTGAAACCCAGTTATTATTCACGTATTTATAATACACGAGAACAAGAAAAGCAGCTTTAAAACCAAATAAAACTAATTTTTATCGTATTTTAAATATTGGGGTATGTGATACCCCACGCGCCCGCTATAGTTACTTTTCTTGGTGCGACTTCCGCCGGGTTAAAGAATAAAAACGTTCCTTAAGTTTACGCTGCAAATACGATTTATGTCTGAGAAAGATCGACACCGCAGAAACAGCGTCGTTTAATAACTTTTTTGAACATAGGGTATTGATGTTTAATTAAAAACCTCTGAAATGAGAGGAGATTAGTTTGTACAATTTTGATATGATTTTCCTCAATTAAGCGGCATGAGAAAATTTAATGATCAGGGCTAGCCTATTCCCCACATTTATAGACGTTTGAGTTTCCATATTTCTTGAGTAGAAACATGTAGAGGAGGGGTCATAACCTGTTATACAGTAAATTAATGAAAGATTCGAGTAAAGAGAAGTGAGATTTTCATTTGGAAATAAATTATATGTGCATCTTCTCCGGGAAGCATTGTTTCATATATCTTGTAAATATTTTAAATTTCAATAAGACATAAGGGTTAAAATAGTATAGTTCCGCCGTACTAGCTTCTAAGCTCAGCCACAGTTTTGATGGAGAACACCCAGTGACGGCCTGAAAATATCCCACCACACAAAAGGTGTGTTTTGACTGCCCCCATGAAACATCGGTACTACACTCTTATAAATGTCCATTTTACGTTGAATAATTTTCTTGTCATACCAATTCTGCTTCATTTGATTACTGCTAAGTCGCACCTAAGAATTTATGTTGAAATTTTATATAAAAAAATCGATAACAGATGCAACAACATGACAGTACTAGTGATCAGAGCACGTGGAAGGTATGAGATTAAGTGGGAATGGTATTTAACTGCTGCTAAAGAAGATAAGGAATCATTCTTGCACTAACTTTTACGAGTGATGAGAAAGGTTACTGATCTAAGCGAATCTGATAGAGAGTTGATTATAATGGCTCGAAGACTCCGAACGATTATCTCCGAAACAGCAGGACTCATAGGTTGTTCACGATCTGCCGGTGTTAGTATTTACACAAAGTGAATAAATAACAGTGAAACCAGCAGTAGACGCCATGTTGTTGGACGTCCACGCGACATCAAAGAAAAAGGATGTCGGAGACAGTCACGCTTGGTACAGCTAAATCGGCATTAGACAGTAGCTCAACCGACAGCACGTCGATGGTTGTGTCAGGGTACGCCGTCTTACAGATGAACAGTTGCTCACCCCCTCTACAGGAGATCATACACAGGCTGGTGATGGCGGTATTATGCTTTTGGGAACGTTCTCATTTGCGACTCTGATACCCTTAGTTGTGATAGAACAGAACATGACAGCTGCGGACTATCTGAATATAATCGCGGATCAGTTGCACCCTCAGATAGCGTCTGTCTTCCCAACTGAAAATGGAATCTTCTAGCAAGACAACGCTCCATATCGCAAGGCTCGAATTGTGTTGGAATGGTTCGCGGAGCATAGCGGTAAATTTCAGGAAATGTCCTCGCCACTAAACGCGCCGAATCTTAACTCGATAGAGCCCATTTGGGATCTCATGGAGCGACAGCTCAGAGGTCAAATACCAGCATGTCGGAATATCTCGATTTTGCGTGACTACTGCTTATTCACTTCTCGACATTGAAAATGCAACACCAAGAAGGAGTGGTCAGAAATTTATGCAAATTTTAGAGTAGACGCACGTCACTGAGTTATGCGAATGATGTGAAATGCGCAGCTCTCCGACGTACGTGAAGTAAGATATAAGGCTAGGAACGTGCAGAATTGGCAATATTCGTGTCGTTATTTCTGACAGACGAATTATCGAAGAAAGTTGGCTTTTGTCCCGGAGGATGCACCTTCAAGCAGATAGACGATTTTACGAGGGGTACGGTGATAGGACTGAGAAGGGCGGGTTGGTCCTTACGTCAAATCGCAGCTGATACCCACATGGATGCGAGCACGTTGCTTCGGCTATGGCGAAGATGGTTGGAACAAGGAAATGTGGGAAGAAGGAGGGGTGCAGGTGCAGCCAGAGTGACGTCAGCACGCGTGGAACGACGTATCCGCCGACACGCTGTGGCGGTCCCGTAAGCCACTTGTACCGCGATTCTGGAGCATGTGAAAGATAACCTGGATGTTCCCGTGTTGACCAGAACCATTTCCCGCCGATTCAGAACGTGGCCTGCACTCACGGCGTCCGTTAAGAAGACTGCCATTGACCCCACAGCATAGACGCCAACGTTTAGAATGCTGCCGGACTGGAGCGATGTGGATGACAGAATGGCGAATTGTCGTGTTCTCTCAGATGAGTCACGCTTTTGTTTATCCAGTGACAGTCGCCGCATACGTGTGTAGCGTCGACGTGGAGACAGATCTAATCTGAGTTAATGCCAGATTAGATCTGTCTCCACGTGTGGAACGCCCCACAGCGCGACAACGTGGCATAATGGTTTGAGGCGCTATTGCCTACGATTCCAGGTCACCTCCAGTTCGTATCCAGGGCCCTATGACGGCCCAACGATACTTGGATAATGTACTGCGGCCGGTGGCATCTCCTACCTTCAGGGGTTGCCTAATGCAATTTTTCAGCAGGATAACACCCGACCACACAGTGCTCGCATCTGCCAATATGCTTTGCAAGGTATATAGATGGTTCCCTGGACACCGTACTTTCCTGACCTGTCACCAATCGAACATGTGAGGGATGTGATTGGACGCCGTTTGCAGATTCTGCCCCTGCCTCGTTCAGAAGACGAACTGTGGCAAATGGTTGAAAGGGAATGGAGAGCCATCCCGCGGGACACTATCCGCACTCTTATTGACTCTATGCCTAGACGTGTTTCTTCGTGCATCGCCGTCCACGGTGGCTATACCACGAAGGCATGCTTGCAGGACGGAAGTTGGTCATGTGGGTCGGGGTGCTCCCACGTCTGGTACCTTTTATATACACCCCCTTTTAAAGGATTACTGGGAATTAGGGGACCCAATCGCCAAATACTGGTGGTGACGAATTATCGTCCACGATCTTTTAGTTCAGGCGCCACTGTAGAGCCATTAGGTTTCTTTCAAGCAAGAGTGCATAAAAAGTTAGCAATGCCCTCGCCGGGTCTTGAACCTGATCCTGCTGAATACGCGCGCGCCGAATTTCAGATTTAAATGTAGACAGTGAAAGGCCCCGTTATTTTGATTTTACCACTTAACTGGGAGCTAGTTGCGACAGATTTTATTGCATTGATCAGCATATCAAGCCAGTAAGACTGTGGTTGTATACTTGTCGGAAGCACATTGAACTCAACACTCCTAAGTTCTTCGAATGTGTCTATACACGTGGCGAAAAATATGAGCAAGTGAAAAGGAGCAATGAAAGAAATATTTTTAGTATACTTAATTCCCTCAGTCTAGGAGAATTTTTGGAATCAAAATAATAATTGCTTTATTTATTATTCACATTTTATTATTAAAATTATCGCAAATTCTATCGAAAAAAGCAAATGCGTATTATTCTAAAATTTCAAAATACATTTAAAGCCTTTTCATTTCCTCTACCTTCTAGCATTTAAAAAGCTTTGATTATTTATATACTCCATATTTAAATGAATATTTAATACACTCTATGATACATTTAATACTTTTTTACATATGTTATTCTCTTTTCACAGAAGCTGAAAAGTTAACAATTTTTAATGGAACAGCGTCTGCTTTATCTTTAACTTCCTCGCTTATGTTACTAATAAGTGATAAACAACTCTTATGACAAGAAACTTCAAATTTAGTTTTTATGTTGTTAAAATGTCCAATAATTCAAATAGAGTTTTTTTTTTAATTTTTTAAAGGAAAATACAAATGCATAAATGACTGCCAAGAGTTCATAATAAAAATTGCTTCATTGTGTTATTTAATAGCACGTAAGTCTTTTAAAAGGCGTTTAAAGTACCAGAATAATTCATTTAATATTAAAATAAAACTATTAATACTATTACTGCACTTCACTTCAATTTAAGAAATATACAAAAATACTTTTTTCCCATTTAATCGACGGAAAATAAAAACAGTACAGAAAAGCACATGCACAAAATATTTATTAAAAGGTAATGTCCTTTCTCTCTCTTTCTCTCTCTCTCTCTATCTCGCTCTTTATTCTAGAGCCGAGTAAAAGAAATGAAGCGAAAGTTTTACCATTCAAGCGACATGATCCGGAAAGAGCGAAATGCGAACCTTTGTTTCGATTTCTTTCTTTAATTAAAAAAAGACAAAAAATTCCTTCTTAGCTCCCTCTCGTTTTGGTTTCTAAGCCTTGAAATTGAAAAAAAAAAAGAAAAAAGAGTAAAAAGGATTTTAATCAAAGTCGAATGTATTATTCAAGATGGGCGGAAAAATACTGAAAAAAAAAAGTTTAGTTTAATTTCGACTTCTAAGAAGAGGACGCAAGATGACGACTTCAGCAAATTTTGTTCTGAAGTTCTACTGAGTGCAAAGATTATCTCGTTTATTCTTTGCCAAGTACTTCAACGTTTCTGTCAAAGCAGGTATCTCATCATGACGTCATTTGAAAGAATGAAATGCGACCTCCGGTGACATGAAGGTTTGAGTACACTTAATGGAGACAAGAATATTTCAAAATTTAAGAATTATCATACTGTGAAATGAAAAATTCAGCAGTTCAGTTCAGTTGACGATGAAAGGGGTCACCTGTTTTTTATCAATGGTTAACAAATACTGTTCTATATCAATCAGTAGTTAGATTTATTTTAATTTTAAATAATAATAACAAATTATTTACATTTTTCATACTACAATACATAATTTAAAATGCATAAAGTTTGAAACTTATTTGAATGAAAAAATGCAATTGCATTGAAACTAAATCAATAAAATTAGACCAAATCTTCATAAAATCGATCACACACACAAAATAGAAAAAAAATTATTAAAGCCTGTACACCCTATGTTTATAAATGGCAGTTACTATGTGTGGATGAAATGATGAATTTAAAAGAATTAAATATGCTACTATCATATTCGTTTTTCAAACAGGCAATTTCAGTTGGCAAGTATGTATTGCAAGTTCCACTGCTGAAAGTATATTTATAATTTTACAGATTTTAACAAGTTTTTGTTGATTTAAAAAAAACCAAGATGATAAAGAATCGTTTGAAAGAAAATACATTAGTTGCAGGAAATTCAATGTGGTATTGTTTCGTTAAGAGGTATTTCATAATGAAATGGTCAGGAAATCCTATATTCCAACAGACACAGTGATCAAATATTGGTAAATCCATGCTTATAGCAAAACTCTGCAAAACGACCATGACTTGTTATATAACTTTACACACGCATAATCGAAATTCTGCGATTTTGATCAACTGTTGGTAATTAAAGGTGCGATTGTCCTGTTCACAAATGTTTCAGGTTACTCCTAACATTCAGAGAATTTTGGAAACATCATTTTAATATTTTCCAATGGTTAATTCTCAAAATAAAGCCTTGGAGTAAATGAATTACAGAACCATGATGTCGGCCAGAAGGAAATTATGGACTGACTCTGTTGCACACAAAGATTTTGAGCACTTTCATATTAAGAACTTTTCCTTTTATCTATGACATTTTATCTCTAGGTAATACCATGGGTTAGAAAGTTAACAATGAATTCGTACAAAAATTACAACAGAATTATAAAAAATGAGTTCAATAACAAAGAACAACAATAACTTCATAACCAGCAATAAAACGCGATTATGGAAGAGATGTCATCAGAAAGAAGAGGAAGAAAAAAATTATCTTAGCTCTCGGATACCCACAAGTTCTACAAAATGGCTAGATGCAAAGTTTTCACGGAACGATATCATTCCGACAAAGCAGTAGCAAGCTTCAGCATAAGCATTTTCAGTGACAATGAGATGTGAAATTATAATATACAAATTTTGAGTGAAAAAGAGACTGTGACAATCTGAAGCAAAACTCGAGTGCAAATTATAGACACAGGGAAGATAAAGGATGATTCCCAAGGATAATTACTTGATGTTTTATGGAACAGAATTTCGTTTTCAAGCAACAGCATCTTCCCCATTGTTTTTTTCTTCTGTCATCCATTCTCCTTCGTTCAGACACAGTAAAATTAAATTAAGGTCTCATCTATTTTGTCTATTTAATATTATGTTTATCTTTTCTGTTTTAAATTTACTCAATTCTGTTAATTTTGGGTTATCAACCTGCGCACAATGTACTGTCGTAAAGTTACAATAAGCAATTATCTGGCGTCCGAGAATGAATTCATACATTTTACATAAATTTCTACCCTCTATCACCAATAACAGCTGTAATTTTTATAATAACTGGAATAACATATCTGGGTACCTTAAAGAACGAATGTTTCTTACAAGGAAGTCATTTTCCAACAAAATATGGCTCCAAAATGAAAATTGAGATAACATCTCGACCGACGGAAGCGTTAGTGTTCATTTCTTGTTTTAGCATGTTTTTTCAGATAATTAGAGTACTATGAAACAGTAAAAAATACAGGATGAACTTCTAAATGTAAATAAGAAGCCAATACATACTGCACTTGAAATGAGATGAAAGAGCAATTTTATTTTGGCATAAAACACAGCCCTACTGATTTCGAGGGCGACCAGACAGAGTTCCCTGTTCTCAAGAAGGCAGAATATTTTTGCTCGTGAAAAAGAAGGACCTGTATCTGATAGCCCTCGAAATCGAAAGAGTTTTGTTCGAAATCTGCACCAAAACAAGCTTGCTGTTTTGCCTAATTTTAACTAAAACATTAGGCAAATTTAATTTATTGTTAATATTTAATTTACACTTGTCTGTTTCTCTTTCTACTTGAAGTTTTGCTACCAACCGGCATTTTCCAGAAATTTCTTTCAATTTCGTTTGTTTGTGTGTTTGAACCATTCTGCTTTTTGGAGCAGAGTGTTTCTGCTCCAGAAAAAGAAAGAAGGGACCTGTGTCTAATCGTCTTTAAGAAATTGATAGCGCTTTATGTAAAATCTATGCAAAATAAACTTACTGTCTCACTAATTTAAAATTTTACAATAGCGTATTTCTCGTGCATGCGCGTTCAAGGTGAGGTCTATTCATTAGATTACCTAGATGGTTAGGAAAACGAATCAAGACCAGAAAACGTAATAATTTCAGTTAGCATTACCATTCAGTATTGGAAGTTATATTTAATTGGTTTAGTAACTTTTGTTTTCATATCACTTCAATCAGTTTATTACAAAGTATTTTTCTTGAACAACAGAACAAATACAGAAGAAAGTGATTATCTGTTGACGAAAATTGTGGACATCAAATAAGATGACGAAGTCCTAAAGCAATCTAGTTAATATTCTGTTAACTGCTACCTGAAACACTAGTGTGATGTCTTCTGACTACAGTTCGTTGCTCTATACATTAAGCGTATGGTCTTACCAATGCGTTACGCATTAGGTATTGCACGTACTAAGGCTCCGTTCAGACGGTGGTATAGATGTTATAGAGGCACAGTCAATAAGGCATAAACTGCGGGAGCTCCGATCACACCTGCGAAAAAGGGTATAAGCCGTAACCAATTAGAGAAGCTACATTTGCACATGCGTGGATGTGTGTACAGCTTTCCTGTTCCGTTTTCCCGCTCAATAGCTTTCGAGCGTTCGATCTGGTTGGCCGACTCTTACACCAAGTCGGCATAAGGTTGAAAACTTCGAACTTTTTGCCAAAACCCCTAAACCAGTTTTTGTTTTTGTAAAGTAGTAAAGTTTGGTTACCTAGCAACGAAGCTCGGCTTAAACCAGTTATGACATTTATACCACCGTCTGAACGAAGCCTAATGGAACAACAGCTAGTTGCTTTATGTACTTCTACATATTACACTTTTCAAAGTATGCTTTATTTGTTATGGTACGACCACATCAAGAATAAACAGTCTATGTTGTCAGAAAATATTAATCATATAATAATCATCTCAATCCTAGGCTATTCGGCTGAAATTAGTGATATATTTCTTCCCAGGACTTTCTTTCTGTTTGTATATGGTCTGTAAAAATAAACGTATGCCCGTGCATTTTAAGCTATAAATATACACTTGTTGCTAGGCGGTGATAAAGAAATAATGCATTTTGTTTTAACAGAGAGCAGTAGTGTATAAGATTAACACTGTCATTTCAAATGAAGCATCAAAATATAATGACGTACCGTATGAGGTCCCTCACACAGTTACAGTACTAGAAACATCCCTAGATTATATTTCGAAGTTTTATCGACAGACCCTAATCTTGGAATTCTTTTTGAGTGAAGTTGCAATTTTCGTAAACATAGTAATAAGAAAAATTTCAATGGGCTCGATATGAATAGTCTAGCTTTATCGTATGCATATTCTAACAATACACTTTTCTATTTTCTAAAATTTTCCATCAATATGATTAAATATCTTAAAACTTTTTTTTTTCATCTGCACATATTAAGCGTGTTTTTATTCCTAAATTCAAAGAAATATTACAAAGGTGTTCTCTTAAAATATTTCTTCACTTTACTTTTAAAGAAAAACGCGATCAATGATAGAATAAAGAAGAGAAGAGAAATTGAAAATGGCGACATCCGAATGAAAAATGCTTCTTTCAAACACTTCATTTGCGTGCATATATTTTCTTTCCCATTTGATTCTTCTTCTTTCTCCTTCGAAATCCGTCCTAGTAATATAACCATAGACATCCAGAAAGGAAAAGGGAGGGTTCTACAAGGAGAAAAATATGGCTGCCGATTAACTTTCTCCTTCCGAAATATGGACTCGAATAAGATGGCGGACTCGGAAGAAATATATGGCTAGGAGAGTTAATGGAGCATAAACTATACAATATCTACGGCATTCATAAGAATGGCGTTCAAGTAAAAATGGCACAAGTCGCGTTTTGCATAGAATATATAGGCATAAAGGACGCGTTTTTAAGGACTCTTATTTGCATACAGAATTCTAGCATGGACAACTGTTATTAGTATGGAATCTTCTCAAGAATCAAGGAATAATGCTTTAAAAAGCAAGGTATGTTGCCCTAAACACAACCATTGTTATTATACTGTTTAATTATCCATTCCAAATAACACGATTATTTTTCACGAAAATATGCCTAACACTGAATAAGAGAATTAACCATAAATGGAGTTGAGAGTAATCACATCCATGACCCTTATGATACTTTTTAAATACATCTGTTTATTGACTACAAATAAATAACATTATATTAAAAAAGATGTAGTGTATAATACCTGAAAAGCCTTTCTACTGAAACATAAACCGACCCTCAAATAACTTTGATTACGTAGCCTTAAGTTTTATTTCGTGTGGGATTCTTTTCTGTGTAAGGTTAGTTCCATTAGAAGCTCAAGGATGTCCTAAGGACGTCTTCAGATCGGATGTGTACGTAACTCAAGTAATAACATAAATAATACTGTATTGGCTTATACGTAACAATAATAATAGTGCTTCTATCCTGGAATAATAAAACAATAAATTACATAAATACTGTGCTCTTTCTTTGACTTAAACAAACATAGCATAAAATCGAAGTCATAAAAAATGCTAAGTTATAAATAAAACTAAAAGTAACATTATTTCGTTGTTTAGCGGGCTGATTTGGTTTATTCGATTACACCAAACCACTAGAGGGCTATCTACCTAAAGAGAGGGATGCCTTTGTGGAGGTCTTTCTAGAGGAAGCTGGCTCATATACACGTTACAGATGGGGAAAACCACGAAAACGCCATGCAGCCAGCCCGTTCGTGGGATTCAAACCTCAAACCGAGCTACCAGCATTCAGCCAATGTTGTTAACCAGAAGACGATGATAAAGGCGGTTCCTGAAAATTAGCTTTTGAAAATCTGTTTGGACAGCTTTACACGAAGTTGCAATAATGCTCAGAAATACAAATATTGTTTGTCCATTTCTGAACAATTTTCATTAACTGATTGAAATTAACGGAGGATAAAAATTAATTTGCAACAACTTTTACAAAAAAGGATACATTATTAACTGCCGTAATACTAGTATTTTTAAGATCAAACCGAAATATACAAATAAATTCTCGATAGAAAACTGTGTTTTTGTATTTTCACAAAGTGCAATAAAAATAAAATTCCAAACGAAAAAACCACGATCACACTTTTTTGGAAATAGAATGGTAAACGTTTATCCAATAACAGTCTGTAGTTCAAAATTAAAATATATGGCCCTTATAGAGAATCCATCCACGCAATGGACGTCAGCTTTTAAAATGCACGTCTGCGGATAAAATATCATCACTGCGGATAAAATAATAAGCAACGATTTAAACATAAAGAAACGTTCCTGCTTTCTTCTTGTGACATGCGCCGGAGAGTTAGGACCAGATGTAGAACAATTTACAATTATTCTTCACGTGAATAACTGATATTTGTTATGACAAATAGATGAATTACAGCTACATTTGTATAACTGTAAAAAAAAAAGGGGTAAATGTTTCTTAAAAGTGGAGATTTTAAAGAAAGTCTCCTTGAAAGCGCTTTTGATTATGGCTAATCTTATATGGAATGTAATAAAATTAAGAAGAATTGGAAGACATGTAGAAATATGGAATGTAATAAAATTAAGAAGAATTGGAAGACATGTAGAAATAAACTCTATATATTGCTAAAACAATTTTTGACTTCCATATTTAAAAAAGAAATCCTACTTCTTCATTTACATAATGTAAAAGAACTTAAAAGTTCACCAGGAAAAAGGTATGAACCATAAGTATAAAACTTATAATTAAATTAAAAAAAAAGAAGAAGAAGAAGAGAAGAAAGGGAAACTAATAGCTAACTTCATAAGGTATTTTCTCCCTCCTTTCTGCACGTCTTCGTGATGTAACTGTAGCACACTCTCGAATACACCGTTACACACTTCGCGGTGTAACGGTGTATTCGTGAGGTCCAGGTTCGAATCTCGGCGAGGACATTGCTAATATTTGACGTCTCCCATATAAAAAAATACCCTATGTCTCTGCAGTGGCGCCCGACCTAGGAGGTGGTGGATGATGATTCTTCACCACCAGGATTTGGCGACGTGAAAATAAAGGGGACTAAAAGGTATTTTCTCCTTCCTTTCTGTATTCCTTCGTGGTTTAACAGCAGCATACTTGGCGCGTATTCGAAAGGTCCAGGTTCGAGTCTCAGCGAGGGCATTGATTCAAAATAACCTAATGTCTCTACAAATGTATTCGATATTTTAATACTATAATTAAACTTTTACTATTAATTAAATTTTTACTACATAAACTACGCAAATAAAGTAACAATGGATGAAATTATGTTCTTTGCTTCTAGTGTATAGTTTACGCTTTGAGGAAGTCCCTTTGAATATTTATGCTTCCGTTTACTTTCATACTGTTAACTGAAATTTAAATTTCGATATCATTTTTAATGGAAGAATTTAAGCTCTGTGACTTCTACCATCAACTTGTAACATAAATTATTCGATTTCATTTTACGTGCATAAAACATCTTATTTTGCAACAAGTTTTGTACCAGCTAAAAATTCGTTCATCGCAGCTATTTCTTTTCCTGTTTTTGGCTCGTACCCAGCCCCTCAGCGGAAATGTTTCAAAAGTAGAAACTGTAGACGATACATTTTCTATACATGCACTTTACCTCACTCGATTTTCTATCGGAAGAAACGCGAGTGTAACACATATTTCAGCGGAAGAAGTCTAAGAACGGATTTCTGACAGTTTTGATGTATGAATACAGATTGTGACAGATTTGATTTATGTTCAGCTAGGGTATGAATTTTGAAACGACCATTTGACAACAGCGTATCTAACTGCCAACGCTAATGATGCGAAAGTACGCTGAGAAAGAGCTTTTCAGAATGATCTCACGTCGAAGGCCAGTTCTCCTTCCGTATGATTTTAGCAATTCTATTGCTTGCGCCCCCCCCCACTTAGTCAGTAAAGTGAAACCCCTTTATGAAGGCACGCCCTTAAGCTTTAGAACCAACACTTGTGAGGTTAAAATATATAATTTTTGTGTCTGAACTGTTAGTAAGGAATTCGTATCTCAAGAGAAAAACAGCCACTGTAAAAATATACCAGTTTAAATTTTTTTAGGAATAAAAAGGTCTGGATACTCTTTTGAAAGATCACACCATTAATATTATTTTTTAAACTTTTCTTTAAAAGCAGTCGTACAACATGCATACTAAAACAGTTGACTAACAGTTTTAAAATGTCAGGGATTATTTATTTAGTACCCAATGAAAAGCAAAAATGTGACGCATCTATAAATGCCTCAAGAATATTAGGTACTTACGTATGTTGACGTCTACCGCTTTCGACAATGTCGTCAAACAGCGCAATGTATCGCCAGTATTGGATAACTGTGACATTATACATTATAACACCACTCGTAAAAACTTCGCTTTGATTTTATGTCACTCCGATTTATGTCGGGGTGATTTTATGTCAGTAAGCAAGATTAGATTCTGGGAAGGAAGTTGTAAATGGTATGTATTATCCTATCGACCGCGAGAGTTGGTATTATTAAACCATGAAAGTTGGCAGGCACATCATGAAAGTTGCCGCCAAGCGTTCCTCCAGAATTCTGAAGGAAGTGACACCTATTTATTAATAAAACACTCAATATTCAACCGACTTTTTTTTCTAAGCTTCGTGAAAAGGCTTTCAATTATTTCTATAATTTTGTTAGGCCTTCCGAGTTTTCCGGAAGCTCTGTTTAGGACCGCTATAACCGAAAACTTTTCACATGTAATCGTTTCGACATGTTACTGCTTTTTCGGTCGTATTAGGCTGAATACATACACACATCTTTTTCTTTCTCCTTCCCCCTTTCCCCTTTCCCCGCGGAAGGATCCCATAACTCTGAAAATAGTCCACTACTCTGTAAGGCACGTCCCGATCTTTTCTTCCCCCCTCCAATAGAACGGAAAAATACAGCAATAGCAATTAATTTATAACCTTAGTCATAAAATCAAAACATGGATTATCGAGAATTAATCAGTGTTGCAACTGTTACGAGTGTGTTGTTATGCCACGCTTATTCATAACTGGCGCGAAGTCTAGCTGCTTGCCGACAGTTTCACGGTAGACAGGCTAATATGTAAGTAAGTACCTTATAAATTAACTGCTACTTCTATACATTTTTCTTGCATTAAAAAAGTGAAATTTGAGATCTGTCTTATATCGAATAGAAAACAATGGAGAAGTTGTGAGACTAGTTATACTATTAAGCATACTTAAAACGATTGTGTAGTTCATCAAAATGGCGCAAAAGACCGGAACAATGCGACACTACTTCGATTTATATTTAAGCGAATTTAAATGGCGTCGAATTCGCAAAGGTGAGAGTTTTGTTGTTATTTTATATTCCATTAAGGATTTTTCACCGCCCGATTTTCTAGTTTTAATACATTTCTTCGTGATATAATCTGAAAGTCGGAGCTCGTAGTGGGTGAAGTTTTTAAATACCATATTCGTAACTTGTTCCTGCTAATTATCTAATTAAATATAGAGCGTCCTATTCCCATATAACTAAATAAAGAGCATTCTGTTCGTTCAAAACTCCACCAGTTATTGGGGCAGTTTTGGCGAGATCTCTGTCCGTTTTCACCGAGAAGGGGAATTACGTAAGTACCGAATATTAAATATGCTGATCATACTTTTAATTACGTATGAAATAAGTATCGAAAGCAACAAATCGTGCGTGACGAATAAAGTGTTATCTAAAAGGTCTTAGTTAGTGCTAAGTTACTGGCTAAGTTATGAAACAGTTATTTTTCGGAATGTTACAAAAGATGTGATAAATGCTTTCAACGAGCACTCATTTACGCAAGCTTATATTCGCATGCATACGTGGATTTATATGGAATATAAAGTTATATTTATTTATTTAAAAAAGTTACATATTTTTGTTAGCCATATTAAATCCCTTGTAAATGTGTCGTTTGTATATTTTCTTTCTTTCCCTCCTTAAGATATATTTGACCCAGATGTATCATTTGACACATTATATTCCGAAAAAAATTTTGGATGTAACTTATTACTCTGAGCGTTTAAACATTCAGAAAATTTGGATAAGAGTGTGCCCTGAACCTGAGTGTTCAAAAAACGATATTGGGAAGTGATTTCATATTTTACCACAATAACGATCGTAAGCACACTGCTTTGGAAAACAGGCTGGGGATTTTGTATGAGCACCGTCAATTAAATGCACCTCCTTATTCACCAGATATAAACGTATAAAAAATGTACGGGCACACCTTGAAAGAAAAAATAAAAATTCACCGAATTTCTAATAAGATGCCATTGAAAAAAGCTTTACAAAAGAGACAAAATTACACCAGAATTTAGTAAAAAAAAACCTAGTTCATCAGAAGATTAACAACAGGAGCCAAGAAAACTAATGGCTATCCAATCAAACATCAATTAAACTAAAAATCAAGAAATTATGTGTAGTTAACAGTACTGAATTTAGTGTATGAATTTTTATGGGTTCAATTAAAACCGGAATACTTATTTGTTTTACTATTTTAAGTCTCTCGGGAAAGAGCTTGTAACCTCTACAGAGCGTGCTAATCCATTGATAACAACTATTTTAAGTGGAAATAAAAAAAATTTCACTTTTTTTATTACATTTGCCTTCGTTGTATGGTACTTCCAGTACATGAAAATAATGCCAAACTTTCATTATATCACTTTACATAAGTTTTTCAACTTTTTAAGATGAAAGAATACTTTTGAAGCTGGCTGTATGTTTAGTCTGATTCCCTTCGTGGACTTTAGTCTGATATTAGTCAGACCTTGACAGCAAGCGTTCATGAAATTCCCACAATTTTTAATTGGTAAATAATGCTTCAACTTTAAATATAAAGTTAGATTAGTTTTCAGTCTGCTGCACTATGTATTAACATACAGGGTAAAATTCAATAATACCAAATACATAGCATAAAACAGCAACACTGGTTTGATTAATTTATAACTTAATTTCTTCGGCTAATACGTAAGTTCTTCGATTAATAAACTTAAATTTGTTCTTCGATAACTTCGAAGCTTCGAACTTCGAACTTTATCGATAACTTCGATTAATAAACTTAAATTTGTTCGATTTAACTTACAATGATTTTTTTAAATTTAGATTTTAATTGATTTATTTTTGATTTTTTTAATTTTTTTTTAAAATTTAATTAAGAGTTTTATACATCTCTTTAAAAGCACGTTTGGAAAACGATTTTATTTAATAATTTATGCAATGTAAGAAAACTCTTTAAATTTAAGCTTGGGTGTGAAGGTTTTCAGCGATATTGAAAATCAACAAAATCAGTGCACACTACTTACAAATAACAATTGCTATATTGTCATATATATTTGAGAAAGTATCATATTTAGTTATTTAGTTTCCGAAAGCATTAAAGCACTTAACATATAGAAAATAAATTACTAAAATAACCTCCGTTGCAACAATGTTGAATTCCTATACCCTAATATGTGCCATCCATCTTATATAAGAAAAAGAGCAGGAGAAAATAAGGGCACCGTTATAGAAGAAAGATTTGGTCCATTATCAGTGTCCACCAATCTTCCTTGAAGCTTCCAGACGTTGACAAGGCCAAGAGTAGCATCTCTTATCCGTCTGTCGTTTCTCCATTCCCTCCCCTTTTCCATTCTTATTTTATTCTTTTCTCAGAGTACACGGTTATGAATGATATCCATGCGAGGATCCATATTCATTGTTTATTCATTGTTTACTATCAGTTTTTTTTCCCATTTTGTCACATTTACGATTATAAGTTTACCAATCGGAATACTCCAACCTGGACTACATAATCTTTTATTAATTAATGAGATTGGATTTAAGGCCACTCAATTTGATACCTGAAAGATCTGAATCGTATACCTTCCATAGTTTTAGTATTTTCGTGAAAAAAATATAAATTTCTTTACGGTTTAGTTCATGTCTAAGTAAGAGTAGAGAAACTACTTGATGCATTACTGTAAATAACTATACAATCTAAATAAAATTTATAAAATCACTATAAAATCTAATTGATTACATAGCTAAAATATTAAAATTGTATTTCATGTAACGTAATTTTTTGGACATTAATAACTGAATATTTCATTGTTAAGTTACTTATACTAAGATGAGCTGCGGATCTTCAAATTCACAAAAAGTTTGTTTTTCAAGAAATCTTCTCAGAGGATTGATTATTTGGGATTTATTTTAATGTACGTGGCTAAGTCAAAAAATAAGTTTTAGTTACACAGACAGTCTTGTCAGAAATGAATATTTTGCGGTTTACTTAATGTAAGTTGTTTTAATAGCATGTGAACATTCTCCCCAAATTCTCAAAACTTTCACCAGAAAGATCTTAGCTAAGTTGACTGGTCAAATATATTCTTTAAACATATATGAAAGGAAGTCAAGTTTAATCTAGAAACATATTCATTACAGTCATCAATTTTATTGCCTATTTTGTGTTCTGTACTGAAACTGAGGTTAAGTGTGACGTTTAGTGGATGTAAACGTAATTATTTATCCCAAATACTTGTTCAGAAATGTTTATATTAAGTAATTACTATATCTAAGACAGAAAGGGTAAATATCCAACTTAAATAGAGGTTTAAGGTATTATTGCAATTTTAAGTTATTATTTTGCTTTACATATATTTTATCTCTCTTTCACACACACCATATATGAAGATTTGTAGCATTACACGCATCATAAGCGTTATAAGCGATATACGTTATTGTTCGAAAAGGAAAATTTCGACTACATGATATTTTTGAGCGTTCTTAGCGTTCATGCGTGATGAGATTTATGAAAATAAATTATAAGCATTATAAGCGTCATTAATGGAAGACAAACATTAAAAAAAAATTAACGCAATTCTATAGCTACAGAAGCGGCCAACTTCTGAACGCATATATGTGAGTGTTTTAATGACCCACTAAAACTGATATGGACACAAAAGTGAAGATTAACTAATGGCCCTGGCGCTAAAATCTATAAATCTTTTATTTAGTTTTTTAACAACATCACTATAATTTATCATAATTCTTGTAAATATTTATCCCTTCAATCTAATTCAACATTCTTCAACAGTTTAATGTATTTCGGTACACAATAATTGCACCGTGTAACATAAAGTTTGTTTTATTTTTGAGTAACTCATTTTTATTATCTGCCATAAATTCTTTCAAATCTTTGACATCGGCAACATCTAACAGCATCGCCGACTGAAAGAAACGACATGACAGCACACCTACATACACAACGATTACTCCACTTTTAAAAACACGCTACAAATTACTTCAAAGTGGAACCGCAGTAGCGTTTCCTAAAGACGTTCCAACTAAAAATACCTCCTAACCAAACAGCGACCGAATTCCTCTCCAAGGGACAAAGTGTCACTCAAGTTCCCCTCACTTTAATGTGCCGTGATAATCATTCGACATCGTCTCAACACCCTTAAACGCCGTCACCTGGGCTCCTAATAACAAGCCGTTTTATCTTGTGCACGAAATGGAAAGAAAGAAGGAGTCTACGGGGGGAGGGAGAATAATAAAAATAAAAAAGACAAGACTACACGAATGCGACTCAACCTTCTACTCGCTTTCTGCTAATTGAAACAGTTGGAGACTCGTGATTGATAGCTTTTTATTACCGGCCAGGTTATTTAATATCGTGCACGGGAGTAATCGTGATACATAATTACCCTTGATAACAGGTAATCTGAGGATCGTTGCGGAGTAATTTACTTTCTCCCGGCCAGTTCTGAACTAGAATGGAGTCGAGATAGGGAAGATAACGAAGACAAGGAAAAGGGGGGAAGGAGAGTTGAATTTTCCCTCTTTTTTTTTCCCTTTTTATTTTCTGCTATCCCTTAAAAAGTTAACGTTACTCATTAGCAGACGTGATATCTTCGTCAGATTACTCAAGACCATTAAAGAAGAAGGATGTCAGAAGAAAGGAATTAAATAGCAGGACTTTCTTGATACGACATGTATTACGAATTTTGTGAAGAATTCATTTGAAAACGCTAGAATGAAAAAAAAAAATGTTCAGTAAATCAAAATGTACCAACAGTGAAATTGCGATTCCTTGAAAAATTTTGTATTTCAATGTTCTCTATCAAATACAATAACCAAACCAGTACATTACAAAATATTTACATTGTTTAATTATTCGAAGGCAATCTTGAAAGATGTTACTTTATCAAACACCATTTATCATTTTCTTCTAATATCTTTTTGGGAATACATCTAAAACTTAATAAGAAAGTATAGAATTTGCATTTAATACTGATTCACATGAAGGGTTTTTATAAAGTCTGTAGAGACATTAGGTTATTTCGAAGCAGGAGATGTGAAAAATGAGCAATGCTCTCGCGGGGACTCGAACCACGGACCTCTCAAATTCGCGTCGAGCATGCTGACCACTACACCACGAAGGCATGCTAAAAAGATGGGAGAAATACCTTATATAACCCCCCTTTTAAAAAGAGACCAGGGTTTTAGGGGACCCAATCGCCAAATCCTGGTGGTGAAGAATCCCCATTCATCACCTTTTAGTTCGGGCGCCACTGTAGAATTATTACCGTATATATATTATTGTTTACGTATATATGTGATATTTTTAGCAGTCGTGGTGAAGCTTGGCATCAAAGTTCAGGCACTGAGTGGTAAGTAAGAGTGGTAAGGCGAAATCCAAATGACGAGACACGATGATTTAGCTTTTAATTACACATCTTTATTCCATAGCTTTAATTCAATTTTCACCGTAGATCATGCTTTACTTCATATGAAATTCTCCAAATTACATATTGAATAGTGATGTAAACTAAATACGATGGAATTTAAACTTTCTGCGTCATAACTAATTCTAACAAAAGAAAGATAGGTTAAGCAACCACGAGATGTATAGCACAGGAGGAGAGGGGAGCTTCTGTCTGCAAAATGGCGCGCATTCGTTATTTATAGTAGCGGTTACGTATTAGACTAGAATGTTCTAGAAGGTGCTGGTCTAGGGGGAAGATATATATACCAAAAGATTACTACCAGCACTAAGATTCTTCTCAATAAATTTAATGCACTACATAAAAAACTTAAAATACTTCCCCGGAAATATAATAACAGATTTGCAAATCTATATGCACTACCAAAATTTCATAAGACTCCGATTAAATTTAGGTTCATTGCCAATAGTACAAAAAGTTATCTTAAAGAAATAGATTATCTCTTTGCGCAAAAACTACGTCTAATACGTGACCTCATTAATAATTATGATTTTAAAGATCTACATTGCGATTGGATGATTTCAAGAAACGAACAGGTTCTAAATACTTTAAATACACTTAAAATAGAACATAGCCAATGCTACGACTTTGAAAACCTCTATACTACTTTACCACATGAAGAAATTCATAAAAGTTTACTTGCTCTTCCTGAATTATTTTCACAAATTTTCAACAATAATAAATACTGAAAAATAGCAACTTTTTCTTTCATGCGTACTTTTCAATAATTCAACAACAACATATTTAAACAAATACAGGGAATTCCTAAGTGTGGTAATTTTTCAACTTCTGTCTGTGAATTATTCCTTTTTACAAAAGAATTGACTTTTATACGTTCACTCAATAAGGAAGATCATAAATTTTACCAACACATCTTTCGATATATTGATAATGTAATAGCCTTCAACAACTTCAACAAGATTGAAAATGCTAATATCTACCCTTCATGCCTAAAACTTAATACTACAAATACCGTGCAACATGATTTGCATGTCTACCTTGATTTGCCTATTATAGATTGCAATTTTTCGAAAGTCTATGACAAACGAAGAGAATTCAACTTTTCAACACTTAAATGAACCAACTGGAATTCCAATATTTCTAAAAGAGTCATCCTCAACACAATTTACTCACAGCTGCTTAGAATTAAAAGAATCTGCAACACAGCAAAACACCTTCAAGAAGAAGTACTATACTTCGTGACAATTTTGAAAAATAACCTCATTCCTCAAAAAATAATTAAAAATACTGGCATTATTAAAAAAGCTCGCATTAGCTTTACCAATTTTTAGATTTTTTGAATTAGATAATGAAATTTTATACTTAAAGCCCAGTGGGACGGTATAAAGTGGATGGCTGATTCTGAAGATCTAATGTATAAATGTACAGATAATTCTTGTCACAACGTCTTTTTTTCGTCTTAAAATTTGGCACAATACTTTTAATACTATTTTTAAATAGTTTTTAAAAATACTTTGATGGCCAATTCTATTCTGTTATTAACTTACGGCCGATTTTCGTTTCTTGGCAGCTTGAAAGCCCTCTAGCTAGAAGAATTACGACTGTAATTAACAAATTACTATTTTTTCATTATTTCTCTTACTTTAGAGGCCATTTTTTGGGGGAGGGGCAGGTTGTCGCTAACGGACAGTCACTTGGCATTGGCTATTGCCCAGTGACATTGTTTTACCCCCTTTCTACGTCATCCAACAAGTTGGAGGGCAATGGAAGCGCTAGGGTGTTTGCAAGCCCTTTTCGAGTTTCCTCGTCATCAAAGAAGACAGTTTTATTCCAGGTCTGTTTTTTATAATTTTTCTCTAAACGTTTTTCTATGTCTTAGCAAGACCCATGCTGCTTGTCGTCTTATTTATTATTTTCTCCTTTTTGATTTAAATATAATTTACGGTTTCTTTTAAAAGTTTTAATTCTTTAAGCTCGCAGGTCCAACCCATAAGTTCTTGTATATTTATATAGCATACCACTATTTATTTAATTATTTTTTCTGTACATCAGAATTGCCTTTCCCTTTTTTACACCTTAATGTGTCAATATATGCGGACGCGTCGGGAAATTGGAACAAAGAAGTTTTTTGACATAGTTTATTTAATTCATTAAAAATTTGTCGCGCAAAGTTTCAGTTGTCTGTTTCGGCGAAACGCGTAATGGAGTTAGCTTGGTTCGAAATTCATTTTAAAAAATTTCCCTTGAAAAGCGAAAATGAACTTCGAATTGGGCTAATTAACCACTTACCGCTTCTTAATTTTAATATATTTATATTATGCCTTGATCACTTGATTAATATTTTACTGTGTTTTATAATCTACTTTTTTGTTTAGCATATAGGTTATTATCTTTATTTTACCTCGTTCAATTGATTTGTTTTTTTACTGTGTTAAAAATTACCTTATTTGTTTAGCATATAGCTTTTTTATTAATTTGTAGGGTTTATATTTATTTTAACTAACATTTATTTTAAGTTTAAACTATCTTTCCTGTCAAGCCTTACTTTCCCCTGGAATTGCCAATGCCAGCGTATGTAAATTTTAGTAGTACGCGCAAGGATTCAAATTATCAGCGGAAGTATTCTGAGTTAGTTAAATAGAATTATATTCTGAGTAGTTAAATAGAAGGGAAACGAGTTCGAAAAGGTGCTTTCTTGTTTCACGAGTGTGGAGGTGGCTAGTTAGAAATTGAAGAACCACGCGTTTCGGCCTGTGTGCTTGCCTCGGCAAATTGTTAATCTTTCAACGTAATATTCAGAGTTTGTTGAATTATCAGCGGTATTTTAGAACGCGGTGAGGTTAGTTACGTTTAGAGAGCCTCGTAGTTAGTCACTTGTTATTATCTCTTTTCAGTTTCTTATTTTTATTTTACCGCCGGGTCGGCGTAGTTTGTGAGCGTCAAGAGCACTAATTTGTAATTTCTAAAGTTGAATAAAAAGGGATTTAAACCCTTCTCAAGACTTTGGTCTATTTCCAGTTCTCAGCAGTCACCACTTTGTTGCGTGCAGGTTGGAAGCGCGCAACTTTACAAATTTAACTTGTAAATATTCGAATATTTTTTCTCCTTTTTCACACATTTCATTGCAACTAAATATGTTTACGTTGGAGTTTTCACGGAGGCACAGTTTTGGTAACTTTTTAGCGTGCGCACTAAAATTTATCTTCTAATTTCCTTAATTTTGCAGCACAATGCGCAAAATTTTGACCAAAATTTGTCTTTTTTCGTTTGTTCCTACAACCTTACTTATAATTATATATGTATATATATAAAATTATAATTACTACTTTGCTTGATAAATTATATATATATATATATATATATATATATATATATACGTATATATACTTAAATGTCAGCATCCCTTCTTGATACCCATCCCTTTAAAGCAAATTTCGATATTACCGGCGGGATCTATAACCTATATTTGCCTTTGGTGTTCGGGATCTTATAACCTATATTTTATTTGCCTACCAATAATCCCTGATCCATTTATTTGCCTACCCTGATCTATAACGTATATTTTATTTGGTATATCTACCTATACTTATTTGCCTTTGGTTATGCGCAAGAAACAGGATGATACACCCACCTGATAGTAAATGATTAGACGAACTTTGTTGAACCCGCCATAATGCCAACACTCAGACGACGGAAAGTGTGTGTGGGGTCATCTTTAACAAATAGCGGAATTACAGTGCCGGATTTAGAAGTTGAAGAGTGACAGTGTTTGTAACAGACTGTTAAGGAATATTCTTTGATATCGCCAAGAGATGACGTTAGGAGTCCATCTATTGGCTTACTTAACACTTCCCCTTCTGAACACGTGACTTGGAAAAATATTCTTCTTCTTGAAGGTAGATTTCGATGCACTACGCAATTGAATTCCATTTAGATTCTTAGATGGAACTATTCAGTTCTTGCTTTTTGAGCCTTAATATTCGATTTAGGCATTTTAGCCTACTTTGTATATATGTAAATATTAAGTTTAATTAAAATCTATGTAAAACCCTCCAGGCCATGTATCTCATTTTGGATTATGAGCGATTCGAATTTGATCTAGAACCTTTCGTTTCACTGACACAAGGGAAGAGACATTATGACTGTGTTCTTGTAAATGAAAAACAGAGATGGCTATCAGTGTTTTTTTATATCTGATTATAGTAGTAAAATGATGATGATTGACAAATGTGAAATAGGAATATTTTAACTGACAGACGCCAAATGCGACTGCTTGAACTATTTAGTTTAACTGAATTTAAAGTAGAAAGATAATTATCGAGATATATGACAGGTCCTCTTCAAGACGACATCAACGCGTTCTTATGGTAATGCTGTATAATTTAAAATAATAATCTATTAATATAATAAATCTTATGCGTAATTTCTCTGTATTAATGTACTCCTGCTTTACGAATGGTTAAGTACGGTAATGTTATCAGTTTCATTGGTTTTGATCATGGTTCACGGGCGATATGTCACCAACTGGGAGAATATCCAAATTTCTGCAATATATTTTTCCTTGTAACTTTTTTTAGTCCTTCGGGCGATAGGTCACTAGTTAGAAGAATAGCCAAATTTCTTATATTAGATCTTTCGTTATAATTTGTTTAGTCCGTCAGTCCAGCCAATGTTTATTTGCGAAATCTGTGGTTATTCAAACAAATTCGACGAAATTTAGTGATAATATTTATTATACCACTTGTAACTTAGAAACACAAGAAAATGTTATACAAAGAATTTAAATTTTGTGATATCAGCAGGAAAGTAAAATCTCCCAAATTCGGACATTCAAATTAAATATAAAAAAATTTCTCAACAGTGAGTATAATCACTTCGAACAGCAAATCAAGCTTGATAGAAATGTCTCACGCTGTTTACTGTCAATGAGCTGCATCAGTAGCAATGCCCATTTATTGCGTTATAATGTTGCGAGGCCCCAACTTGTCAGCAACAGTGGTAGTGACTGCTTTGAACTGTAAATTACACAAACTCGTAAGAAGGGTTTATATCCCTTTTTATTCCACTTTAGAAATACAGCTGCGTTCACTTGACGCTCACAAACTACGCCGACCCGGCGGTTTAACAAAATAGAAAAGTACAACTAAAAATAAATGACAGGATGAATAAATAACGAAATCACTACCTACGAGGCTCTATAATCGTAACTAACTTAACCGCGTTCTAAGATACAGCTGAGATTCAGCAAACTTACTGTTTAAGAAGTTGAAAGATTCAACGAACTGCCGAAATAGGCACACAGGCCGAAACGCGCGGTTCTTAAAATTTCTACCAAGCAACCTTCACGCTCGCGATTCAAGAAGCAAACTTACAATCTCGTTTCCCTTCTATTTAAACTCAATTTACTTCTGTTAAAATTTGAATACTCTGCGCGTTCTACTAAAATTTACATACAAAGGCATTGGCAATTCTAGGAGAAAGTAAAGGCTTGACAGGAAAGATAGCTTAAAATAAATGTTAGTTAAAATAAATATAAACCCTACAGCGTAAAACAGTTGTAAGCCCATCTAGGTTTTGTGGAGGAGGTTGGAAACTATCAACCTTCCTCCCGAGAGCTTCCAACATATGCTCAATGGGATTAAGGTCGGGAGAACGCGCTGGCGGTTTGATTTGGACTATAGTTTCTTCTTCAAGAAACTGGTGCACAAGGCACGCAGTGTGAGAATGGGCATTACCTGCTTGCAAAATGAAGATACCGCCAATTGAGGCAGCATATGGACGACAATAGGATCCAGTATTTCATCTCTGCACCTTATGCATGTGCTGCAACAGGTCTGTGCGCCCACCTTAAGATACTCCTCCCGTATAAGAACGCTAGCTCTTGCATAGGTTTTCTTTTCCCGTACGTTAGATGGAATAATTAGATGTTAGATCAAACGTTTGCTTCTCACCATAAGTAAACACGTCGACAATCATTCAGTAAAGCAAAGTAGGTCTCGTCAGTGAAAAGAACAGACATCTACTATTTTTCAAACCAGTTTACATGACTCCGTGAACAATTCAAATGCTCCCTCCGGTGGCGGGATGTAAGCGGGACATACAATGACAGTCGCATAGCATACAGACCAGCTTTCATGCAATCTTATGCATACTGTTGTTGTGGCTGATATGTGCTTTCTGTAGACGAAATAAGAGCGAATCTAAACTGAGGTTGAGTTCCAGTCCTGTTTCCACGTGCACTAAGTCGCAAACTCAACTGCAGATGTGGTAACTTTTGGCCTACCTTCGGTCGGTCTTCGAGAGGCTGAGTCACTAGTTATAAATTGGTTCCACAACCGGCTTACCACGTAATGATCAACATTTAGCCATCTCGCTACGTCAGACTATCACAAACCAACTTCTAATCGGTCAATCACTTCATAACGCAATTCTGCTGCCAGATGTCGCTTCAACCTCATTTTTTACAATTTGGCTGTTTCGACATTGTTTACTATACAGTCATTCACTTAATATTATTAATTCCCCAACTCTAGCTTCCTCTATACGCTGCAGTTACAAAGAGAATTGCTTGATGTTTTCCAGCTCTTGCAGGCAACTACAGAGGGCGCATAATAACAGATTTTTGTTTGACATGGACAATTCTCCTACGAGACAATTTTTTACGAGAATCCTATGATAATTTGCCTCAAAGAAAATAAATATGCACATATAATACATGGTATGTCAGAAAAGTAATATATGGGTATTTCAGAAAGGTATATATACAGTTACAAATTTACGGTTCATGTACTGCAGTACTACTTACGAAAGTTCTAATTAATCTCATGTGCGCAGATATTTATCCTCAGTAAGTATCTCATATCGAAATATGTTAAAGTAATTTAGGTACTCACAGTTCTTAGAATTATCAAAGAAATTTTCGTTCACTTTACTGAGAAACTCGTCTAAAACGTCAATATTTAAGTCCTAGTGTAGGAGTTCGTTTAGCACAAAATAGTGAGCGTTAGTGATTATACACAAATATCCTTTGAATAACCTACCTGCTGTTTTGTCACGGCTGCTTAAGTCAATGCAGCCCAACCTGGTAAGGCGCAAGTTCAAATACATCGAATCATAGAGGCGTATAGTAAACGCTTCTTGTTCAAATCCATTTTAGAGTATTTGCCTAAGATTCGGAATAGACTATTGACATTGTTAGCTTTGGATGTAAAATTCTGTATGTGGTAAATCTGGGTTAGTCGCTCATTCTGAATTAGTCCTAAATACTTCACTTGCTTTACAACTGGGACTAATTAATTGGAAAGCAGTCCATTTTTTCTTGATAACTACAGTTCGTTTCCTTTTAATAACCAGAAGCTGGGACGTTTGGGCGTTTATACAGATTTTCCATTTCCTGCATCGATTTTCACTAAGAGTGATATGCTCTTGGAGTTTCTGAATTGCGTGATTGATGTTAGCAGACTTCACTACTAGTGCAAAGCAAATCAGCATGGAGCTGTGACTGCAGATGTCGGCTACATACAATCCACACAATTCACGTTCAATAATACTGCCCTGGAGGATTCCAGCTTACATAATCCTTTCGGAAAGGCCATTTCCTTTTAGGAAAGGCCATTTCCTACAGAAATCTTGAATTTTCAGTTCGTAATAAATGAAATACGAAAAATACCCTGCCCAGATTGAAGCCAATTAAGCCGATAAACCCCTCATACCAGACGCGATCGAAAGCATTCGTCACGTTCTGCATGAGAACAGCAGTATTTAACCTACAATATTGGGTTGTACAGCGAATTCTGTGCTGCTTAGTAGTGGTTAAGTTTTCTCTATGCTCGAATTGCTCTGTTGAAGTACGGAAGCTGAAGTATGGTTTTATTCTTCGTAGTTTAGTACGGTCATAAATTTTTCCACTTCCTGGTTAACAGACTGATAGGTGTATAACCATCGGGCTTTGAGTGACTTTTTCCAGGTTTGGGGATAAGAATTACTTTAGCTGTTTTCCAAATGCCCAGAAAATAGTCAGGCACGCATTTATGATGGTTGTGAATAAACATATCAGATTTCTTGATGAGCTTTGCAGGCCAATATTTGTTATTCTGCCTATTTCTGGCGCTTTTGAAATTATAAGACTCTTGATAGTGTCTGCAATTTCAGTCGGAGTGGTTAAGCATCGAACAATTTAATATCCATTCCCTCTTCAACAGTTGGTTTTTAAGTTGTACGTATTTACGTAAATTGATGGCAGGCTCACTCTTTTGCATAACGCTACTCGATGCAGCTTGCTTTTATTTGTAACTTGTCCACATTTCAAGAACTTCGAATAATGTTTAGGCAATATATCACAAGTTTTCAATTTGTTCCTTAACTTTCGGAAACCAGTGTATTATGTTGCGAATAAATATTTATAAATATTTTAAAGTACAAACAATGTTTCGCAAATGTTCGGAACTTTTGTTAAATATGATTAAACTCAGCATTAAATGAGCAGCGGAAAAAGTCCAAATAAATAAATATAATATACAAATAAAGAATTTTGAAAATATAATACACATCCTCAGTCGGCGATTTTATGAAAGGTGTGTACATAAAACAGTATTCTGACATTTATAAATAGCCGGACCTTTTGCGTAAGATAGATACATATTTAATGGAAATATGTCTAGACTGCTACATATACAAATAAATTTCAATGAATACTTTTGTATCAGAAACTGGAATTACCATAATTTTCTGTAGAGACGGTAGGTATCGTGTCCACGAAAGTCCTTAACCGACCTTTATTTGTACAACTGTTCGTCGTAGATATATGCTTTCAAATGCAAATGATTTAAATGACCAAAAGATCCATAATTTTGTACTTTTAAATTTAAAAAAAATTATAAAATATGAAACATAAGTTTCTAAGGCAGGTCTCCGGTACCTATACTTTTATGTAGGTAAATTTTGTACAATTATTAAAAACACACAAATTTGTCAATTTTGTGATTTACTAATGCTTATTTATAATTTTGTAACATCCCACATGGGGAAGAGAATTTTCACAAAAGTAATTTAGAAGTTTTATGACATGAAGTTCTGTTTCTTTAGAATTACAAACTAGTAAAAGTATAAGAAATTAGTAAAATTATAGATATTGTTCAATATAAATTAATACAAATACTACAAGTTAGCTGCATACCAATACTGAAGCTTGCCACTGTTTTCTAGAACATGAATTCCACAACATTCTGAGAATAAAATCTCCATTAAAAAAAAAAAAAAATATATATATATATATATATAATGATCACAATTTTACACAATAATCTGCATAGAAATGTGTAAATATTAGAAAACCTATTGTACTCGTATTAACATTAGAAATGTCACTTAATGTCTTTAATATTAGAAATTTTTCTTTAAAAACTGATATTTCATTTTCAGTTAGGTACACATACAAGCATTTAGCTATTTAACTCGTTTACGATCTCTAAATATGATTCCCGATTTTTAAAACTAAATATATCGGTCAATTTTCGTCGTACGAAAGTCAAAATTTTTGGTGTTTTATTTTTTATTACGAGTATAAAATTTTTCTTCAGTATAGGAATAGGAGGAGCCTATAAAAAGTTAGATTTTGATTTTATCCATTTTTTTAAACTTTTTTAAAGAGCATCACATTTTTTTTAAATACAGGGTATCTCATCAAGGCTGCCCAAACCGGTGATTGAATCGTATTTAAAAAGCTGCATCTAATAGCTAACGGTAATCTTTGCATGTTGATAATATATTCCGTTCATTAATAATACAACATGTGCTTTGTCTTCGGCCAGTGTAATGTTAATGCCTTTAGGAACTGCTAGGGAGTATGTCCGTCACTATCCATCAAGTCGGTCCTCCCGGTGCCATTCGTAGGTTGGATAACAAACTGAGAAAGAATGGAAACGTCCACTCGACAAAAATCTCTACGATGTTGGTTGAAGAACTTACGGCGGACTTAACGCTAATACAAGAAGATATATTACTTCGGTGAGTGGAAGAAACTCCGCAGTTGACCACATGCGCACAAGGGGGGGGCAAGGGAGCTGAATGCGAGAACTAGTACTGTGCACAGACTATTAGGTCAGAGGGGCATACACATTTCGCTACACAGCACCGAACATCATGCTGGAACATGGTCTATTCCAGCACGCTGGAGCTTCGGCGCTTTACCCCGCTCACATAGGTGATTGGCTGGATATGAAATACTTAGGCTGCTAGATTGGAGGTGGGGTTCGGGTTTTTATGGCCGCTATGGTTGCGAGATCTGACTCTGAAACCTTTGAATTTCTTCCTATGGGACCATCTGAAGGAACTGGTCTATCGTGATCTAGTTACTACAGAAAGTGACTTGGTTGCTTGTATTCATGCTGCGTGTATTCTGGTGGACACCATGCAATGTCTGCCCAGCCATTCCACTGCGCGCGCATGCATGCGTTGATAAGAGCGGCGCACATTCCGAACATCTTCCTATGTAAACGTATGCAAATATCGATGTTCATGTTTCCAAAAAAGTTTTTATTCCTTGTACCGGATATGAAGTCACACTTTATTTTGAAAACTATGGGTCATACAGGTACAGATCTTTAGCCATTTTTTATGTATTCCAGGCGCAAAATCTGGTTGCGCAGAGCTTGGGAGTCTTCTAAGTATAAAGACTGCGAGGCAAAGAAATTAAATTTCGTGTTTTGTATAAAATCAATTTTTTTAAATTTAAAAATATGGAAACATGAATATTTCATCACTTGAAACATTTTTTATGAAGTATATGTCTGAGACCAACAGCTGCGAAATTAAAGCCCACAAAGACTTTTGTGAACATGGCGTGTATTTTGTCATCTTCCATGCCAGAGAAATGGTGTAAATTCGATGCGTTAAAAAAAATGCCTTTAAATTTTAGTATGAGCTTGGTTTCGAAAAAACGTCCACCTGTAAGTTTTATACACTTTTATATTACTATAGATAGATTTATGCACTAAAATATATTCTAGTCATCTCACAGAAAATCCATCTTTTTCTTTCAGTAAAATATAAAATACTGCCAGATTACATTAAGGGGAGAAAAAAAAAAAAAAAAAAAAAAAAAGAAGAAGAAGAAGAAAATACAGGTTCGTGACTTCATATTATATAAATTACTTTTTCGTTTCGCCGGCGCAAATCTCGCCAAGCAGACTTTATTGGCGACAACATACAGTATACAGATAACAAATGTTAGTTTTCAGAATGTTTTATTTTGAAGGCATAAACATTTTAATATCGTTTAAAATTTTGTAAAAAGCCAATAAATAAAGACAATAAATTTGTAAAAAGACATTAATTTAAGAATTTACTACGCTTTTACGGCTCAACATCCTGGTTCGCCGGTTTATATCACGTCACCCCAAGTGATCTTAGCTCACGTAAACTACGCGACAAAAATCTAATTCGCTCGGTAATTATCTACATTAATTTCAAGTTAATTCTTAATTTGGAATACAAGTTTAAATGCACGAATTATTTCAATTCGTACCAATAGCTTATTAAGAAATTATGTAAAACCGCAGTGCTTTACTTCACTAGTGCATTCTCATTAAGAATGAATAAATTTAACCCTTGACTTTGCCTTTTCTATATTTTCGCCATCGGGTGAGCGGTGTGATTGCATCCTAATTGACTTAACTACCGCGAATGGCCTTAAGGCATAAAAGTGAACTATCTGTTCATAATTCTATGTAACTGTATGCCACTATTGAAAGAAACAATCAATCTGATAAGGTTACCAGCGAAAATATTCCGTATGGCGAAAGTTTTACCATTATTGGCGACTTTATCGTTGGCGGCTGCAAAACGGAAAAGTACCAATTGATTTAGTCCAGAATATAAACGAGTTTTGAACTAATCCATTATTGTAAAAAAGACTACCACAGACGTTGGCTATTACTAAGGCCAGAAGGAGTGGTCATTTTATTATGGAGGCACCTAATAGGTGAACCACCTTTGCCTCCTATGAGGGGAGGGACAAATACAACCAAGCCTTCTCCCGGATTTGAACCCGGGCACTGTGGTATCGCACTCGGCTCTCCTAACCACTATATATTGCATTTCTAACGTAAAAGTAATTAAATTCATGCGATGTGGAAGTATAAAAAATATTTAAAATGACATTTCATAAAAAGAGTACAAAATTTATATTTTTGGGAATCAGTTACGCGTTTGAATTCAATAATCCCTGCTCCCTTTTATTAAAATTAATGAGTTAGCATATAAAACTTAATTGAAACAAATTGTGAGCAAATTTGTATTACATTTTATTGAAACTACTATTTTTATTTCTCCAGGAAAGACAGAAAGAACTTGAAACATCCGATTTGAAATGGAAAAATCCAGTTACAGTTCAAACAAATAATAAAAAAAAAAAAAAAATCCACATTTAAAAGAGTACATCAACATTAAAAAAATAACTACAACTTTTTTAACGCTCAATCTTCAAATATCTGCTTTACAGGCAGGTGTATTCAAGAATGTAAACTGTAAACATCTTTAATGAATTATAAGCAGCACAGCTTCGGGGTGTATGGTTAAAAAAATTTCTAATCTTACGCTTTTTTCTCAGGCTAAGCACTACATTTTTCTTGAGTTTATTAGAGACTTCAAGCAGAATTGTTTTTCATAAATGCTTTTTATCAAGCTATCTCCTTCCTTTCATAAGGTTTCAATCAAAATAATGAAATTTTAAGAGTCTTATAAAAGAAGACTATTGACACACAAATTACTGAGCGAAAAAAATGAAGCTTTTAATCTGCGTTAGAAGCTTTATTAAGCCTCACTAATGTCATTACACGAAAAGAAATCTAAAATTAAAAAAAATATTTATGTGACAAAAGGGAAGTTAATATACTTGGCTTTTAAAAAAATGGCTATTTCGAAAACAACGTTAAAATCAGGCACTCTTTTATCGCGCTATAACAATTATAATAATGAAATAAAAGATAATTTTCATATTAAAAAGAAGCGGAAATTAGAATGTGATAGCTTCATTAACCTCTTCATTGACTTTTTGATGGTCAAAGAATAATTAATTATCTTTCATAACGTGGTACATTTTTTGTTTTTGGAAGAACTCTTTTTTCGCGCTGAAATCTGTTACATTTAATCGAGCTTTTATCGTCCATCTACATTAATGAAACGTTAATAAAAAATGCTCTTTAAAGGTTTAGAAAAAGGGCTTACTGTCCTTGTTTTTCTTTGGCTAAGTGAATAGTGCACGTGTTGCGAAAATTTAGAACCATATATGCAGTTCCGAGAATTGCTCATTGTAGTTTTCAGACTTAGAGGTTTTTATATACTTTTTTACAATTTAAATCAATATTTTTGTAATTTAATTTAGACTAATTTACTAATTTAAATAATTAATCAAGCTTTTAGATTTTGTATTACGCCCAAAGGGGCGTTTTTCTTCATTAAATAAACTTTTAGACACTAAAAAAATAAATAATTTTTTGACGCCAGAAATGAGCAGAAGTTTTTGCAAAATATTTGAACCATTACGTTATGCTATTACCCACGGGTTATAATATTTTTTTCATGCAACTTGTGCATAGTCAAAACAGTTATATATTTTCTGTACATCTAAAAAGTGAAAAAACACATAACGCAATTCTATAAACACATTTAATGTTTTTAGTTAGGTATATCGTGAGTTAAGTGCACTTTCATTTAAGTCAATACGATTAAAAGTAAAATAATAATAATAATAATATTCTTAAGAACTGCATCCTTTGCTTTTAAACAGCTTCGCGTTTTAATCAATAAAAGACAGGTTTAATCGCAAAGACTATTATCTTACAGTCTGCCGAATGGCAACAGATTCGAATGCAAAGTGAAACAGCGTATTTACAGAGGATGACGCGCATTTGCAGTTTAAAATGAATCAACGCAAAATTGTGTTTCGAGATCAATAACCCTTTTGGCTAATAATAAACACATTTCTTCATATTTTTTATTTCTATTTTGTTTTTGATAAGAGATTTAACTGCTACAAAATAAAATATATCTATTTTCTTCTCCATTCCACTGATAATTTTTATCAGCGTTCGTAACTTATATCTATCTCTAAAGCCACATACGACATATCTACTACATAAATATAAGGGATTTTGTTTGTTTGTTAAGAATTTTGAATTTCCATAGATTTTAAATCTGCCTTTATACTTCCTTGTAAGAAGTAAGGGAAGTATTGTAATCACAAAAAATTTCTGGTATCATATTTCAAAGAAAATATTCATTTCAACTGCTCTCGAAACCATTTGAACGCTATTTTTGCGTAATATCTATACGTAAGGACTGAACAAAGGACTTTTTTTTGTCAAAAAGGATTGTAAAATGAATTCAGAAGAGACTTTTTCTTGACGTCTGTAGGTATGTATGTATGTATCTTGCATAACTGAAGAACAAATAGCCTCAGAACGTTAAAATTTTGTATATGGGACTGCTATAACATGTAGTTGTGCACCTTACGTTTTCGTTGCAATCGGCTGCACCAGTCATATATAAGCATATATATATATATATTCCCATCACGTGGCTCGGTAAGCTTAGTTTTTATTTATTTATTTATTTATTTATTTTTAATTCTTATATGCTGGTAAATTGGGCATTTATTGCTTTAAAAATGATTGAATCACGTAGTTTTTATGTTCCGGTTAAGGATCTTATGCTTTTAGTTAATCTGCATGTAATAATTGTAGAATTATAAAATATTTTAAAAGTTTAATTGGCGAGTTAAGCCTAACAAACCACCATTTATTTATATCTGAACCTCATTAGAATAGTGAATTAAGTCAGGTTAGGCATCTTTAATGTCTTTATTTTCAGTTTCGTGTAGATAAAAACCTGTCTTCTCGCCCGCTGGCCGAATTCCTTGTTTTCGCGTAGAAACTCTAATTTTAATAGCAAAGATTGTTTTTGAACTGTTTTAACTCCATTTGGTGTTTTATGCTTTTCTGTATTTTATAATTTTTAATGAAGATGTTTTGAGATTTTACGTACTTTCGTTTCGCCGTGAACTGAATTAATTGTATGAGAAATATATCTGTAATGAAATTTGAGGAAATAAGTTTAAATGAAGTGCAGCAAAAAATGTGTATAATTTAATAGGCCATACAAGGAAGTCATGTGGTGTCTACATTAGATTTTTTTTTGAGTAAAATCTTACAAATATGAAAAGTTTTATCTTGCAAAGTGAACATTAACAAGTGGCAAAGTGAAAAGGACAGAGTGAAAGTATGAAGTTTCTTGATATCCAGCTAAAAACAGTTATCAAATTTATCTGAAGTGTTTGCCAGTAGCAAATGAACGGAATGTAAGTGAATAACAGCATTTTATATGACATATCAGTATTTGCTTAAATTTAGTATACTATACTAAAATAGTGACTTTAAAATAAAAAAAATAAGCTTTTAGTGGAAAGCACTGAACAGAAAAGGACTGATAGCTGAAGTCTGAGAAGTCTCTGCTGATTTTGATGTTTTCATACGTTAAAAACCACAGTTTTTTGGAAATAATGATACACACTTCTGCTAACCTACAAACAATTATATGTGAGAAAGTTGTACTTACGATATTCAACTTGTTTTCACTTTCTGACGATTTGTTAGGAGGAATAACATCACTAACCGCAGGGGAAGGTTCATACTTCGGTGACTCCGTCATAAAATTCTGAAATGAAATTAAATATATTTCATGAAATAGTGGTTGTAAAAGTAAACAATAAGTTAAAACACACCTTAAAAATTATTAGGAGATTAGAAATAAAACTGGTTTGTGAGCACTACATTTTACGTATTTCCAATACATTATATACAGTATATTTTACGTATTTTACATATTACGTATTTCCAAATAATACTCTGATATTTTACAAAAGAAGTAAACTGTAGTAATGAATAAATAATTAGTAAATAATAATAAAATAATAATAATAACTGAGTAACAAATAATCATGGAACTCTTAATAATATTGGGTCAGTGCATAAATTCGTGCGCATTTTTTGGTAAATTTTTAAATAATATAAAAAACACAATTAAACATTTTAATTAATTATATATTTTCCTCCATTATCTACAATGTCTCGCCATCTTACAGGCAGCATTTTTATGCCATTGTGTAGAAAGTGTATTTGATGCAAAGAAACTTGAAAATTCATTGTGTCTATTCTGTTTAGAATTTAATTTTTTTTCCTGTAAAAAACATTTGTACGGCACGAAGTAAGTGAAAATCACTTGAGGCAATATCTGGGGAGTAAGCAGGATGTGGCAAAAGCTCCCAATTAAATTCACTAATTTTTTGCAGCGTTGTTCGAGCCGTATGAGGTCTAGCGGTCCATGATGAAACAACACTTTCTTGATATTCACCAATTGTGGGCGTTTTTTGATCAATTCTGAGTTTAGACGACAAAGTTGTTCACTGTAAACTTCTGAATTAATCGTTTGATTTGGTTCTAACAGTTCAAAACGTCCTGAACGGGGTTGATCATCAATGCTGTTTTTTCCAACTTTAAATTTTTTAAACCATTTCTGGGCATTCCTTACACTAATAATTAATAGCACCATGTACAGTGGTGGCCAAAATTGTGGAGACTTTTGGAAATTTTTATGTTTTTGAACTTTGTATGCTTATAGAAAACGTTACGTTTCACAAAATGCAAACTTGTATATATCATTTTAAAGAGAATTTATTACTGAATTTAATACAAAACACAAAATTCAATTATTTGCAATATAAAAAAAAGTTAAACGATAATAGTTATCGATATACCTTAGATAGTGATGATTTCAGTGTGTTGTCAGTACTTAGTAGGGTAATCTTTGTTTTTGATTACAGCTTCACATCGACGTTTCATTGAGCTGACAAGAGTTTTAAGCTCTTCTTTCGTTATTACATGATGCCAGGAAACAATTATATCCTCAATTAGTTCCCTTTTATTTGATGGGCCCCTCATTCGGACAAGAGTTTACAAACGGTGCCACAAATTTTCGATAGGATTAAGGTCAGGACTGTTTCCTGGCCACGACAACAATTTAATGCTCTTTGTACGAAACCACTCTTTCGATATTTTGGCCGTGTGGCAAGGAGCAGAATCCTGCTGGAAAAAAAAACGAAGCATTGTTAGGAAAGAGATCTCTGATGGAAGGTAGAAGTTTTGGTTCTAGAATAGTGTCAATGTGTTTTCTGGCATTCAGTGTCCCATCGATGACATGAAGGCGACCAATACCATCTGCTGACATGCATGACCAAATCATAACACTAACTGGGTTCTTCACAGTTGCTTGAATGCAGTCAGGATGTAGCTCTTCTTCTATTCTACGTCTTACATATTTTCGCCCATCACTACCGAATAATGATATCTTAGTTTCATCACTCCATATAACTTGTGACCACTGATCATCTGTCCAATGTGTTCCTTTGCCCACTGTAGTCTTTGTTTTCGTTGCTGAAAATTAAGATAAGGCTTTTTTCGTGGAATTCTACCTCCCAGTCCAACATCTGTTAATCTTCTCCTGATTGTTCTTGAACTGACAGAAACACCAGCATCATTCAGATCATTTCTGATGGCCGCTGATGACATTTTTCTATCTTGGAGATATAGTAGTTTTATTCTTCTGTCCTCAATAAATGTGGTGCACCTTTTCCGGCCTTTTCCTTCTTTGTTTTTTATTGAATGTGTCTCCTGTTATCGTAAACAAAACTTTCGGACTTCAGATGTAGTCACTGAACCACCCACCTGTCTTGCAATTTCAGCATAGGAAAGACCACTTTCTCGTAACACAATAATATTACATCTCTTTCCAGGTGTCCAATCTACTCTTTTATTTGATGTCATTACTTCTTGACTAAATATTAAAAATCTTTACAAAACTTCCTACTTGTAATTGCAGTGTTATAAGAAACAGGTCCTCCTTCTACAGAACAAAGCAAACTAATGAATTGTTTCAAGTGTAAACATGATGTCAGCTTCTACTGGCAGTTACTAACATTTGATTGGTTCTCAGAACAAGAACAGTGATTGGCCAGGAAAGCTAGACATTACAAACCACTTCATAACTGTGTTTTTTATTTATATTAAAGTACATATAACTTTTTTGTATTGCAAATAATTGAATTTTGTGTTTTGTATTGAATTCAGTAATAAATTCTCTTTAAAATGATATATACAAGTTTGCATTTTGCGAAACGTAACATTTTCCATAAGCATACAAAGTTCAAAAACATAAAAATTTCCAAAAGTGCCCACAATTTTGGCCACCACTGTACACTATTAGTTTTTATCACTGCAAACCTGGCAGATTCACCACACGAAAATAAAAAAATGTAGCTCAGCACGTTTGTACTGATTATCTATATTCATCTTCTAAGGGTACTAAAATGTGTTCGATATTTACGAAAGTTGGTGATGAACTGAATAATATGTGAGTCAAATGGTGACAAGTTTCAAGAGATTCAAAATCGCATTGTTTTAGTAAATGCGTCATAGTGAATTCCATGCATACTCTTAATGCGCGCGAACTTATGGACTAACCCGATACATAAGATTAAGATTCTTATTCTTGAAATAAAAAGAATTACATGTTGTAAAGAAAATACAACGCAAAATTACTTAAAATGGATTGAAAAGCGAGTTTGATTAATAGTAATTATTTTGGTTTCGAGATTAGTTACGACTTTCAACAATTTCCACATGTTATTCTAGCTAATGCAAAAAATACAGCTGTAAGATTCAGTTGGCACTTGCTGAATAAAATGTTTTGCGAATTTACACAAAAATGGAACATAACAGTAGTAGTATGTATAACTAGAAATAAAAATAAGAACAGTATAAGACAATTTTACTAATAATATTTGTTACTAAAAATAGTAGGAAAATACTTCACGTAAATGATATTTTTAACTTCCATTATTAATATTATCTTATTCAAATATGTAGGGTTACAAAAGAATTGTCTTAGATGACAGATACATATGAAAAATCAAGAAAATGTAAAACGTTGCTATGAATCGAGCCTCAGACGGAACTATTACAATAGCATATAGAACTTAAGTACTTCCTGATTCTCTGCACCCCCTCTTTCAACATACTATAGAACTACCGTGTTTTGGTTTTATTTTTGCGTATACGTGTGATAATAGCTAACATATGTGTGCACGTATCACATATCTGTTTCAGTACATGCTTTATGCTTTATGTTCAATCACCATTTCGTTGATAACTATCCATCGGTAAATATCGAATGTTAGTTTTCTCATGAAATTCTCGTTGTTTATAAAACAATTATTTTTATTAATATTATTTATTAAGAGAGAAAAAGTACCTAGGAATCATAAAAATAATCCAACAAATATTTTTCGCCAGTTCTCAAAATACTGAATAGTCTGGCGATTATTTCTGGGGTTGCGATTTTTTTTTATAAACATAACAGAATTAAGATTGTTTGAACCTCGATTGATAGAGTGTTTAGATAATGCGGGGGGAAATTATACGTACAATAATACATATAATTTATATATAAATTTCATGTCATTCATTACCATATTCTGCACACAGATGGTTGTAATATCATACAGAAAACACTTTTGCGTGTTTAAAACGGGAAGATATTTATGCTTGCTGATATTTTGCCAAACATTGTTGCAAAAACCGATAAGCATCGCTGTAAAACAATATATCTCTGAGGAACTCTTTTATGGAAATTTAAAATCACGAAATGTACTTTGAAATCTCCAAACTATGACCCCCCAAATATTGGAAAACTATGATGTAAAAGCCCTAATAAAAGATGTAAATAGGACTCAAGGTAAATTAAAAGCGGTGTTTTAAAGATGCTTTTTGAATAATTAGGATACATAAAGCAGCATATCAATTTTGTTCAATAAAAAATAAATATATTGTGACGAAATATATATTATCGTTTTTTTAGATATATATATATATACTATAAAATTGAATCTGTTTCTTTGCTAAAATCTACTTTGGCGCCATTTAATGTCGAATCGACAGAGATTTGAAATGCTGGGATAGCTTAAACGGAGTCGAAGATAAGGAGATCCTTCAGCTAGTGTTAAGTTTAGGATTGTGTATCCATAGATCGCCAATAGATGGCGGTAGTGTTTGTTTGTAAAAAGAAACTGTGATGTCAATTATGTATATGTATCAGTTCGTCTTTGGTGTTCGTGAATAAATGTTGTGTGGAAGAACGCTCCTCTGTTTATTACTTTAACTGCGATCCAGTCTGTTTATTAGAGATTTACACATATTTTGTTTATGGTGCCTGCAAACCGGGATTATTACGAGCCAGAAAATCGACAGACTGAATATTTCGAAAATGGAGGGCGTTCTTGAAAATTTGAAAAAGAAACGATCGGTTGTAAGACAATTAACTACGAAACTGATAAGCAAAGTCGAATCGAATTTAGCAAATAATATTCCGCTAAATGAGAAAATTGAGATAATCGAGGATTTATATGAACAGTTAATTGAGAAAATCAATGAACTGAAAAGTTTAGATTCAGAAATAGAAACGAAAGTAACTTCGGAGGAGATTGAAAATGAAGTTACCTTAAGTCAAGAATACCAGGATAAAACTGTTATATGGAGAGGAAGAATGCAACGATTTTTTAAGAAGAATTCGGAATCTTCTAGAACAGTTCATCAGAACGAAACGGCTAATGTTGCACTTCCAGTTGAAACAAAAACAGTGAAGTTACCACGTCTGCAAATCGGAACTTATTACGGAGATTCGTGTAAATGGTTAGACTTCTGGAACCAGTTCGAAAATACAATTCATAATCATAGTGGATTGAGAAAAACTGAAAAATTTGCGTACCTAAAATCCTTACTTGGAGGTAATGCTTTAGCTGCCATTTCCGCTTTCGCTTTAAGTGACCAGAATTATGATTCCGCAGTAGAAATATTGAAAGAACGTTTTGGAAGACAAGATGTTGTTATCACCTCGCATATGAATAAATTATTATCCCTTGAACCAGTGGGAAACATTTCAAATGTTAAAGCACTGCGTAAGCTGTACGACGAATGCGAAGTCAACATTCGAAGTTTAGAATCGTTAAACGTTACTTCTGGAAGTTATGGAAATATTCTCTGTCCTATCATTTTGCAGAAATTTCCAGAGGAATTAAATTTGGAATTTAATCGAAGTCGAAATATGGAAGCAGGATTTGATATAAAGGAACTTATAGAATTCTTAAAAAAGGAAGTTAACTGTCGAGAAGCTGCAAGTTTAATGAATTCTGCGAAAACGAATCAGAAACCATACTTTCGTCAAAATGAACAACGCACGAAAGTTTATCCGAATTATAAACCGAAAGTTCCGACTGCTTCAGCTTTATCAACAATTGGATACAAATGTATATTTTGTGACAAAAAAGATCATACGAAATATAAATGTACTGAGGTGAACGCTGATGAGAAACGCAACATTTTCAAACGTACAGGAAAATGTTTTATATGTTTTGGATGTAAACATTTAGCTATCAACTGTAAGAACAAACAGTTTTCCTGCAAAAAGTGCCGCGGTAAACATCATGAAAGTGTGTGTGTGAATCCCGCATCAGCTGTCTCCAGTGCAAAAAATAAGGAAACCGAAACATCCGCGGAAATTGTTCAAAATTCTTCTGCCAAAACTGGATCTAATATTATGCTTCAAACGGTGTATGCTGTGGCTGAGGGCAGAAATAAGAACTGTATTGTGAGATGTCTTCTTGACGGCGGTAGCCAAATCTCTGCAATTCGCGAAGATTTATCAAGAAAATTACAGTTACCAGTGAAAGGAGAAACTGTTTTAAATCTGCATACCTTCGGTGAAAAGAACGGGAAACATTGGCGGCGAAAGAAAGTTGAACTTACGCTCCGAAATATTAATGACCCTGAAAAATCCATAAATCTCGAAGTCATTGAAGTACCAGTCATAACAAATGCCGATATACGAGTACCAGATGTAGAAATCAAATCCAACCTCCAAGCATTCGGCATCACTTTGACAGACTGTGGTGGCGCCGGTGGAATGAGTCATATTTCCGTTTTAATCGGCGCTGACATTATGTGGAAAATAGCAAGCGAAGAAATAAAAAGGATAAACAGAAATGCCGTAGCTATGAAAACCTTGTTTGGGTGGTGTATACAAGGCAAATTTCCTTCACCAGACTTTCAAATCCATGATGCGTGTTTAAACGTAAGTGTAGAAGAGAAACTTCTAAAAAGCGTCGAATCGTTTTGGGATATTGAATCTATAGGAATTAAAAATGTTTCTGACGAAGAACAAAATGAAATCGCGTTGCAGATATTTAACAACTCGATTACACAAAAGGGTGATAGATACGAAGTTAGACTTCCATGGAAAGATCAGAATGTGACTTTAAGAGACAATTTTAAGAATGCTGAAAGACGATTTTTAAAGCTGATCGAACACTTTAAATCAAACTTGAACTTTTATGCGCAATATAAAGAAGTGATTGACTATCAGCTTAAGGAAGAAATCATAGAAAAGGTCGATCTTGGTACTCCATCTGGGAGACGAACTTACTACATACCTCACCGTGCTGTCATCCGTGAAGATCATAATTCTACGAAACTTCGCATTGTTTATGATGCTTCTTCAAAGGAAAAAAAGCTTGAATCTCTAAATGATAATTTACTACAAGGACCAAATCTTCTTCCTGAACTTTTGAAAGTTTTAATAAATTTTCGACTTCATCGAATTGCATTTACGTCAGATATTGAGAAAGCGTTTTTACAAATTTCTGTTGCACCTGAAGATCGGGATTCAATGCGATTTTTGTGGATTGATGAGAATTCAAGTTTGAGCAATCCGAGAATTCAAGTTTATCGGATGTGTCGTGTAATTTTTGGAGCAAAATCAAGTCCATTTTTGCTGAGCGCTTGCATTAAGCATCATATAAAGAAATTTGAAGACATACATCCCAGAACTGTAGAAATGTTAGAAAACTTCGTGTATGTTGACGATTTGATTTGTGGATCAGATACGGAGGAGGAAGCTATACAGATATATCATGAAGCCAATGATATAATGAAAAAGGCATCAATGACTTTGACCAAATGGAATTCTAATTCGGATACTGTAAAAAACCAGTATAAATCAAGTGACAACTTCGTTAGCTTTAAATTGCCTGACTGTGATTCCCCCTCAAAGATTCTTGGACTTCAATGGGATACAATTAAGGATATCTTCTGTTTTAATGCACAAGACGTTATTGATTTCATCCAGTCAAATGACCAAACAAAACGTTGTGTTTTAAAAGCTGCTTCAAAAATCTTCGATCCTGTTGGGTTTCTTGCTTCATATGTTATTCAAGCAAAAGTTCTGTTTCAGGATTTATGGCTGAAAGGTGTTGATTGGGATGAAATTATCCCACCAGAATTGCAAGACAAGTGGAATAAATGGTATAGGCAACTATGTGATCTACCTAATATCCAGATATCTCGGTGGTATTTTCGTGATGTTGATGAAACACTATTTTGTGATTCATCTCAAAGTGCTTACGGAGCAGCAGTGTACGTGAAATTCCGTAGCTTAAAATATTGTGGAACAAGTTTAGTGATAGCCAAGAGCAGAGTGGCTCTCTTGAAAAAATTATCTTTACCAAGACTCGAGCTTATGGCAGCAGTGTTAGGTGCAAGACTTGTAACTACAGTCCGTGTGCATTTTACTCAAGCTAAGACTCATTTATGGACAGATTCTCTTATTGTCCTTCATTGGATAAAGAACTCACCACGGCGATGGAAAACATTCGTACAAAATCGAGTGTCTGAAATTCAAGACAAAACATCCCCGAGCATGTGGCATCATTGTCCTGGCTCAGATAATCCAGCCGATAAAATCACACGTGGTGTTAAAGTGAGTGATCTTGTAGTAGATCAAGTGTGGTGGCATGGACCTCCATGGCTTCATCAAGATGAAATAAATTGGCCTAAAGTGAACGAGCATTGTAACATAGCAGATAGTGCTGAAGAAAGAGTTGTGACTCAAGTTACTAGCAGTGTTCAACCCTTACAACCTGTGTTAAAAAAAGAAAACTTTAGTGACTTAGGTAAACTTTTAAGAGTCACGTCATATGTATTTAGATTCATTAATAATTTAAAGTCACAGAATAGAGTGATTGGTCCAGTGACCAAAAATGAAATATGTAATGCTATGTGTTATTGGATTATCTTATCACAAGGTGAGTATTTTTTTGAAGAGTTGAATGATGTTAAATGTAAAAAACCATTGTCTCATAATTCCAAATTGTTTGGATTAAATCCAATAATGGATGAAAAGGGTTGTTTAAGAGTTGGAAGTAGATTAGTAAAATCATCATTAGATGTCGATGAAATTCAGCCTATAATATTACCAAATAATTATTTTTCTCGTTTAATTATTTTGAATTGTCATGAAAAGGTACTTCATAGTGGTGTAAATGAAACTTTAGTGCAAGTAAGAGGGAAATTTTGGATTTTAAAAGCCAGACGTTTTGTAAAATCTGTGTTACATGATTGTAGATTTTGTAAAAAATATAATGCTAAAGCTGGACACGAGATATCGGCTCCTCTTCCAGCTGACCGAGTGGAGAAAGCTCAACCATTTGAGGTAAGTGGCATAGATTTCGCTGGCCCTTTGTATTTAAAGGATGGTACAAAAGTGTATATTTCATTGTTTACCTGTGCAGTGACTCGAGGAGTCCATTTAGAATTGTTATCAAATTTAAGTGCAGAGTGTTTCATTCAAGCCTTACGTAGATTTTTTGCACGTAGGGGTATTTGTAGAGTTATATATTCTGATAATGCTAAAACCTTTAAGACTGCTGATCGTGAATTAAAATATTTGTATAAATTATGTAAAGATGAAAAGGTTCTAAATTTCCTTGGTAAAAAGGGGTTTGAATGGAAATTTATTGTAGAAGGTGCTCCTTGGTGGGGCGGATTCTGGGAACGTTTGGTAAGATCTGTAAAAACTTGTTTAAAACGTATCTTAGGTAAAGCTTCTTTATATTATGAAGAACTGTATACTGTTTTAGTTGAAGTTGAAGCTGTTATTAATTCTAGACCTATAACGTATGTATACAATGAACCAAATGAACCTGATCCTCTTTCACCATCTCATTTTATAACTGGATCTAGATTGACTGTTTTACCTTCACCTGAATCTAAACTAGAATCTACAAGATCACAGTTGATTAAAAGATGGAAGCATAGGCAATTAATATTAGAGCATTTTTGGAAAAGGTTTTATAAAGAATATTTGTTAGAATTAAAATCAGTCATGTTTTCAAAAACTCCAAAGAATTCTCCCGTGTTTAAAATTAATGATGTTGTACTTGTACGAGAAGATAATGTGAAACGCTGTAACTGGAAGATAGGTAGGATTAAGGAATTATTTCATGGAAGAGATGACAGAATTAGATCTTGTGAGATTCAGTTAGATAAGGGTGTTGTTAGAAGACCAATTGAAAGACTTTATAATCTTGAAGTTCAATAAAATTGATGCATCCGTAAACGGATGCATGGGGGGGGGAGTGTTAAGTTTAGGATTGTGTATCCATAGATCGCCAATAGATGGCGGTAGTGTTTGTTTGTAAAAAGAAACTGTGATGTCAATTATGTATATGTATCAGTTCGTCTTTGGTGTTCGTGAATAAATGTTGTGTGGAAGAACGCTCCTCTGTTTATTACTTTAACTGCGATCCAGTCTGTTTATTAGAGATTTACACATATTTTGTTTAGCTAGGTCTTGGCGATATTCTGGAAGTTTCCGAAAAATATATTTTCGAAGTTTAAGGAACGATTTTTCTCGACTCTTCCAGAAGCGCTTATTTTTCTTCTTTTCACTCCTATAAAACAGGACTCTATAAGCAGTGGACAGTCAGTAATTTCAGAGTTTTTGGTTCATTAACAGGGACTTCGAAAAGACAGAATTTTTCACATAAATAATAAATTTCTACTCCAAACAAATAATAAAATTTATTAACCTAGAAAACGCTTTTAGCGTAAAAATAAATTTTATCGAAGTATCTGAGAGTCTATCAGTTCGGACTCTTGAAACATTTTGCTAGACGATATCTTGTTTCGTGATTACTGCTTTAGACATTGCACTGTGAATGATTTTGATGATCTGCGATATTCCTCACATGTGAAGGAGAATTAGCCTCTGTTTTTCTCTTCAGGCTATTTATTTTTAGGTGTTTATCTTGCTGAGTGAGCTGTTATTTTCTTCTATTCATGTGGCGGAGTTAATAAAATCTCAACAAACCCATAATACGCAACAGCAACGTGGACGAAAGTGGTGATGATTGAGATCATAATAACTACTAACTTCCATTAAGAATTCACAATGAATAAAGTGAAAAATCAACAGTATACAGGCCGGAATTCAAACCACGGATATCTTCCAACTGCCAGCCGAATTCTTAGCCGTTTTATCAAGAGACCCCGGCCCGGAAAAAGCGAAATTTTTTACAAAATAATCTTTTCTCTGCTGTCTTTGTAGATAGATGAATGCAAAATAAATACAAATACATATTTTCTCTGATTTTATATAATTTTAGATAAATTGAGAAATAAAAGTAGGTTTAATTTGGTTGGGTTTATTTGATTACGACAAATCAAACTATGGATATATGCTTGAGAAATACCTTCGTGGAGGACTTTTTAAAAAGAACTGGATCGTTTACACATAGAGAACACCACGAAAACGCCCAAGCAGCCACCTCTTCGCCTAGAATCGAACTCAGGTCGGAATTACCCCGGTTCAGCGACATAACCACTCGGCTGCTAGTGGCCTGAAAAACACATTAATCCGAAATCCACACACATTAATCCGAAATTAGTGTAGTCTTCTTCGTCAGAGGTAGCGCTAGTAACGCTACCTCGGTTAATTGAGATTCTGTAATATACATTTGAAAAACTCGCAAACACACTAAATTTAAAAAATATTTAGACCATGTAATCAATAAGATGTAGCACATAGTACATAAACGCAATCAGTGAGACTCATGCGAACATGTGTAAAGTTTTCCAGTACATTTACAAATATGTATGCAGTTTTATGCATAGATGCTTGTATATTTTTTTGTATATGAGTAATTATGAAATCGGAAAATAAGCCGTTAGAAATAAAAGAACAGTAAAGAAAGAACAAACCCAAGAATGAAGAAACAAGCAAAAAATGTTGACCCAATCCAATCATTCCAACTTTTCTAGTGTGCCAAAACTATTCGGTCCACTAACCACAGCGAATGAGGTTTTCGAAAAACTGTTGAAGCCAACAAAAGATGGGAGTGAGGTAACTGTGTATGAATATATACGTGAAGAGAAGTTAGAAACGGTAAGAGGGGATGTGTGAATCTTTTTTTCTTTCTTTAACTGCATACCCCCTCACACATACTTGCACTGATCGATGCCAGAAAGCAGCTAAAAGCAGTAATCGTGTGAATCGAATTCGTGCCAAATGTACCGTAAAAAAAGAGATCTTTGTGAGACGGCAAAAAACATCAAAAATAAATTCGATTGTTCTTAAAGGGTCCTCAGGCTTTCATTGGATCTTTTGAGTTCACTAAGAATTTCTTTTTTCCTTTTCTTTTTCACAATATCCAACATTAACGGTAGATCTATCTTTTCAAAAATAAATAAAAATTAGTAAAAAAAGAGTATTGAAACATACTTTGTTTTTGTTTATGAATTCTGCGTGACACTGAACTTTGAAATGTTTCGTAAAGGATATACCTATTGTTATATATTATGTAAAGTAGCTTCACAATAAACGACGCTATATACAGCCCCTCCCTTTTAGAAAACTTAAACAAGTACTTTTTCTAGTAAACCTTTAAATTTTTTTTCTTTTTTGCAAACTATTGATATCCTACTCGTATTATAAAAATTATAAAACTAACCAAATAAAGAGCTTTTAAGCACACGGATTCGGGTAAAAAATAATAAAATTTTCTAAGGCATAAACGTCAACAAATGTCGTTGAATAACTAAGCCAGAAAGCGCTTGTCACGTGCTCTGATGTCATATCTCACAATATTTCTATCAAAAGAACAATTTTACAAATGGACTTGCATATTTTAACTTAAATTTTTAAAGTTACAATATGATTCAATTTTAACACAAGCAATCGGGTGGCTATTTAATTGCTTTTATTCATTAAAAAACTAAATTTCTACAAATTCAGATTTTTTAGCTGTATACAATGAATATGGTTAGTTCTGTCTTTGTCTTTTCTACGTACTGCTGAAAAGTCAATTTTATAAATTATAATCACAAAATTATAGTTTTAAAGGAGTTTCAAATAAAGCTGTTAAATTTTTGTTGTGCGTTCGCAAAACCTATTTGTGTGGAAGAAGGATTTTCTTCCACGTTTTATTTGAAAAAGAAATACAGAACGAAATTAAAATTTAATACTAATTTACGGTTAAAGTTAAGTGAAATAAGACCAGACATAAAGAAATTGATCTCTCTTATAGGACCAAATTTCACACTAAATTTTAGAATTAAAGTATTATAACTTAAATTTTGATAATTAAAATGGTAACACATTTTTTATTTAATATTTTTATGTGTGCACATTTAATATAGCCAATAGGTTGTGCAAATGGCAAAATATATATATTTTTAATACTTCTATTGAGAAACTGAAAAATAATCATTGTAAAATGTAGTGGTGGTACTAATGTTTTCTTTCAATTTTTGTTTAGATGGTAAGCGTTAGTCAGTTAGTTAGATGAAGCTCTAGTCAAAAGGTTGCAACCTTTTGACTAGAGCTTCATAAGGCTGGAATAGAGCTCCATAAAGCTGGAACCATAGGCGATATGGCGCCATACGTTTCTTTCGCATTTATCTTGAAAACTATGAGTCATACAGGTACAGGTGTACGACACTTGGAATTTGTGTATTCCAAGTGAGGAATCTGGCTGTGTACGGTCTTGATGAAGCACTTCTAACGCAATATTCTATTTAACACTGATATTAGCTCCTAAATGATTCTTTTAATTAATCTTTCTTTTATAAGAATTTGATATTACCATAATGCTCGTTCTGTAGCAATAAACATATGTATATAATTTCGATATTAAAATGTTCATTTTCTTCCTACTTATGCAGCCGAAGTCTGGCAAATCATTCTCAAAGAATGGTAAAAATAATCAAGAGAAAAGTTTAAAGCGATGTCATTCACAAGTTACAGGAGACGCGCTAAACTTTATAAAGACGCTAAACTTAATAAAAGATTTCCATATGAATTGTTAGTACCGGTCCCGCAACGCAAGATAATTGCATCTAAAATCTTCAAATTACAATATAAGAATTAGCTTTTTTAAAAAATATGAAAGGCCACAAAAATAAATAATAATTTTGTATCAATTACATATGATACGGCGATAGAAAAATCTTTGATAATTTACTAAAAAGGAACTTCTAAGTATTATTAAGTAGATCATGAATTAAATGCATTTTTATTTAAATCAGTTCACATTATTACATTAAAAATATCAAAATATTATTAAGATCTTCATTTATTGCTTTTACACTGCTTATTTTGTTAATCAATAGCAAACAAATAACATTTGAAAGTGATGTACTACCAAGATGCACATTAGCAAGATGCAAGTATTTTATTTTTGGCAGTGATAATAAATTGCTTTTAAATCTCTCAGTTCGATAATCATAAATTCCTTCAATAAATTAAAAACAAATTCAAAAATTCAACATTTGGGCTTCAAAATGAATATGTTCAGGTAAAGGATTATATATTTTGAAAATTTGGTGCCTATAGATGCCGCCATTTTTTCGCAAAGCTAAGAACATACATACATACAAATGCTTCATTATTTCACAACGGAGACTAGAAATTTGATGCAGAAACAAGTGTTATATGTACACATCATGAGTCACAAATTTTCAAATTAACAGGTCCTTCGGGGTTTTTAATTTTAAAACCCCAATCTAGTAGTAAGCAAGGGAAGTTTTGATTGCCACTATCTTTTAAGTTAATCTTGTTCTTATCATATTTAAAGTTTCAAACCCGTAGAACTTATTGAGTTAGAGGTCTTATCGATAAGACATAAAACATCGAAAATGACTTTTAGGCATTTGCTTACAAAAACTAGTTTAAGCGTTTTATTTTAGTTGAAAAATAAAACTTATTTCTGTTCAAAGAATGGGGTCACAAATTTAGTGAAATACAAAGTAATTTTATTATTTAATTTTGGCAAACGAAAAAAATGTGTTGTGTGTTTTATTTTAAAGAATTAAAAGTACTTAGTGTGTTTTATTTTACAGACATAACAATACTTAAGTGTTTATATATATTTAAATAAAATTAAATTGATAAAAAATTAAAATCTCTCAGTTGCATTAGAATAAATATGTACTTAAACATGCAGGAGAAAAGGGGAAAAAACAGCCTAGTTAGCCGAATGCAATTTCAGGTCACAAATGCAAGAAGACATGCAAATTATGAAAAAGAAAAACAACCTACATTCACTCTTAAGACTGCTAAAAAATTTGAATCAAATGCTTTTTCTCGAGTAAGGAATAAACACAAGTTTTTGTGAACAAAGAATTTTGTAAACACGTTAGGATTAAGCACACGTACACACACACGCAAAATCTAAAATCATGAATAAGTTAATTACAAAAGCATTTTTAAACATAAAAGCTTCATTAAACCCTCAAACAACAGTCTAAAAAAAACAGAATCATGAATCCATTAAATACAGAATCAGAAATGGACAATGGCATGGAAAAAACAAATACAAGAAACAATGAATCGATAACAGCAATAACTGAACGAAATATTTAAGTACTGAAAAATGAAAAGAAACCACTCCTCCTATAGGGGAACTCCTTCCCCCAAACACAGCCACGTTCGCAAACAATTGCTCTAATACGCAAAGATCGTTTTAGATAATACGATTATAGGAGATATTTAGTACTAAAGTTCAAAATGTTCTCAGGAATATGGTCTGCTTTCAGAAATGGTAGTTTGAAAGGTTTCACACTAAATTTATTGGGTTTTAACGAAAGTTTCCCGCCACTGCAAATATCGTCTGCGCAAACAGTTCACGTTGGCATGTTTAATCATATTTTGGCAAACGATATTTGGCATTTGAAAGAAAGAGACTTGCTTTAGAACATTGTGAAAGTTCTAAAAATATCGTTATCATTAAGTACAAGGCGTCTGAAATGGAACTATGACGCTACCAGATTAGAACCAACATTTACTTCCAGTTCTGTTGCAAAAAGTCAGCTGCAGAATGTCACCAAATCATGTTTACAGCTTTAGGTACGAACGCTGTATCATATGACACCGTGAAGGTTTAGTACCGAAGTTCAAAAACAAGTACTATGACATTCAAGAAGCAGAGTGCTCTGGCCAGCCCACTGATGGTAATGAGTCCCTCCTGCGAGTACTTGTGGAAGAAGTCATGGACCATTCCCAGTATACCTCAACAGATTCAGACTTAGGGATACTCCTTTCTGCGAATGCGGAGAGGAAGGCGACACGGACCATTATTACTTCCATTGTGTACATACAAGAACCTGGCACTTGAAGAAACCAGCGGACTGTGCCTGGGCAATGTGGGCGTCTAACTCACTCAAAAACAGAATAGCCCTTGATAAAATAGAGAAAATCTCAAGATACTGCAAGCAGAAACAACCGTGGATAATATTATGTTTCAAATGTTCAGAACTTAAAGCAGATAACCAGAATAACGTTTAGTGCCTTGTAGTTATCAATATGTAAAAACTGTTATTAGTATGTAATATTCAACCTTGTTACTTTGCAGTCTTCCCCGCCGTGATGGTATATAATTCCGTGGTTCATGTCCGTGGTCGGAAGCCATCATAGCGGTGCACTCACTTGTGGAAGAAGATCCCCAGTATGGTAACCACTGGAGAGCATGCTAAGGAGTTAGACGTTAGTTCCATGTCCATTAGTCGTACTATGCATCACAAAAACTTAACGTACAAATTCAGTCGCTGAGTTCCGCGTGAGCTGATTGAAGCAGTTAACGAAAGACATGTTCGGGCCTGCACTAATCTGCTCGAATATCAAAGCAAGGACAAAATTCTGGACCGGATCGTCACTTGTGATGAAAAGTGGATTTACTTCAACAACCGGGATGAAAAGGGGGTTGGTCTGCGCCCGGTGGCCCGTTGGCAGCATCACAAAGCGCAACAAAAAGATCGTGCTTTGTATTTGGTGAGATTGGCGTGGTATTATCCATAAAAAGTATCTGAAAAAAGGTGTACAGCGAGACGCTAATCCGTGTTGACGTTGCTATCAAGGAAAAACGTAATGTAAAGAAGTAATGTTCCAGCAAAAGAATGCAAGACAACATGTGTTTGCATTCAGCGACTGTACTCTGTACGTAGTCGAATGGGATCTTTTGCCACACCCACCATATAGCCCCGACATCGCTCCTTCGAATTTCTACCCTTTTCTCCACCTGCAGCTGCATCTTTCTGGTATTATCTTCCATTCTGCACAGGGCGTCCGAAATGAGATTGATCTGTTTTTGGACTCGCGGACACAAATTTCTGAGCCGAAGGCTTTCAAGAACTACCAAACCTTTGGCAGAAAATCATAGATTTTGGGTGGTGATTACTATACTAAAGGTACTGCTTTCATTATTTTCCCCCTGACTTTATTAAGAACTTTTTGTTTTGCGGAAAACTTTCGTTACAGCCAGATCTTACTGAAATGTACACTATGTTGCAGGAAATGATCTCAGTATGCGAAATGGAACATTTTTTTATTCTCTTTATGGGAAAAGTCTCAAGCTAATTTTTAGTTCAATTTTAATTTCATACTCGCACACCTGTTAAATTTTTCGGTTATTTTATATCTTTTTAAATAAAATATTTTGCTGAATAATTTTTTATCAGACAGTAATTTTTTGTCATAATATAATTTTTTGGAAGTTAGTCTTCCTTTTACGTGTTTACAATCTACATTATTTCCAAAAAGTGATGATTCATTTAAAATTATTCAGTTAACCTAGTTTTACTGCGCATTATCGAGGTACAAAATGCAAATGGACTAGAAATCCATAAATTCTTTCACAGAGCTGCCGATTTTAAAACTTTCCGAGTTCCTAAAACATATTATCTAGAACACAAAGCTATTTGATTATTCAAATTATTTCTGATTCTATAGAACACCTTTATAATGGTATGAAAGCATTCAAGTCAATATATTTTTTAAATATTAGAATATGTATACAATGACGGATATTTTCAAGGGCTTATACTGATGGGAAATATTACATTAAAATGCAAAGTGTACAGTGTACTCTCGATTATCCAGGTGCAAATTATCCGGTTTGCGAATTATCCATGCGTCGCGGGGCCCATGCATGCAAGTTCAACGCTGTGCGCGAGATTGTGTAAAAAAACCAACACATACAAGCACTAGCATGCTCCAAAAACCGGCTGAAAGGAGTCTTTATTTTTAGTTTCAAAGATTACCTCGCCTTCAGATAACTCTTGCTGAGGATGATGATGATTTAATGATATTCTGAAAAATATTGACTGTACTGGATGTCATATAAATGGAGTAGCAAAATCTTGGTCGCTACTTAAACCAATAACACTTGATCGATCACGATGAAAGGCTCTCCCTAACATAGAAATCTGAGATTTATCTAATATGAAAAAGTTGAGGCAATAACTGAAGTTGTATGCCAAAAAACGGAAAACATAAGAATTTTCGGAAACATCGATTGGGAAAACATCGAGTAATAGTTTTATGGCAATTCGACTGAGCTGGACTTCTAGTGCTTAATTGGTGTTCAAATATCGTTTCAAATGTGAAAAGAACAGCTAGGCAAAGAGTTATTTTGAAAATAAAAGCGAAGACGATACTTACACCGACGATACTTACGATACCGACACAACAATGATTTTTGTTGAAACTCTGCTGAACTTCGGCATTCGAATACAATGAAAAATAGTACTTCGGAAAAACAATATGCAAAATTCGACAAATATTTAAACATTTCAAAAATAAAGTAAAATTACTGATTTAAAAAAAGAATAAACACATACAATACGCATGAAAATTGATAGTTTGGATTATCCGTATTTCCCAATTATACGTGACTTGCTTCCCCGGCATTAAATGTTGTTGCCATAAAATTTTCAACTAAAATAGCAAAAGAAGACTAAAAAAATCGCAAGTGAGGTCAGAAATCACGTGATTTTTGTGACGTCATAGTTACGCAGGCTCACATGACCTCTGACGTCATCACAAATTTACCGTCTATTGGTTCTGTAAGTTACAGACTGCATTCAATTTTTAGTCTTTTTAATTACATATCTTAGCTTTAACGAAAACTTTAAAACTATATTGTTTATTTTCAATTGTTTAAATATCCATTTCTTTTTTTTAAATTAATTCTCATTTAATTTAGTTTCAATTTTTAAATCAATTTGCATATATCCATTCTTAAGAGATTCCTCACGTTTAGACTGTTAGCTCTTTTTTATTTTTTTAGTTGCAGTTAATTTTTTTAATTCATTGTTTTTTGCTTAACTGTGAACATTTTAATTGAGGAATGCTTTTCAGTGAGTTTTCCATTCTGTGTGGTGGATCTGTTTTAGATTTTGCTTACTTAAGAAAGCCTTGTTCTTTCACTGTTAAAGTTATTTTTGTTGTTATTTAGAAAAATGCCGTTTCTTTGATTTTCAAGTCATTTCTATTGCTTAGTTCTTAGCAATATTATAATCAGAAGTATGAATTTAATTTATTTCTCTGTTTGGGTACTCAATATATGGCGCGCAAGCTGCAAGTTCGTTGGTTCGATTCATTATCACCATGGAACTGGATGGGGGGGGGGACTGACTGAAAAAAAATGCACGGGGAACGAGGAAGGGCGGTGATAGGTCCCGAAGCATTTTTTTTCTTTCTTTTTACTTTTTTACCCCTTTCTCGTTATACCGCACAGCTTGATATATATATTTATATATATATATCACGCACAGCTTGATATATATATTTATATATATATATTTATATATATATATCAAGCTGTGCGGCCTGGAAAAGGAAAGTCCACATCTAAATAAGATTGCCAGATGTCAACTTCTATTTAAGCCTAAGTAAACTACTTTTAAATATAAATTATATTTAATTCATAAATTATGTAAGATAAAAAAGCATTTTACTATATATTTAAAAAATCTTTTAAGTCGCAAAAAGTAGCATAAGAAAATTATGGATGTCGCAAACATTTCGCAAATACTACAATTTTAGTAGCACAAATTTGTCAAAAGTCGCAAATTTCCCCAAATTCGCACAATCTGGCAACACTGACCCGGATATTCGAAAGTACACTGTTCTGTCCTTTAGTGGAGATTATTTGTATGAGAAATTTAGTGTGGATTTCCTGCACGCGTGGTACAACTTCCGTGGATTGCAACTAAAACGCTGTATCATGTTAACTTCGCCACGTATAATGCCATAATTCCATCTGTCAGATTTTATGTGAATAACGAATAGCAAAGAAAATACCAAATAATTACATAACGTTTTATATATAGAATGAAAAATTTAAGAAGCAATAAAGCCTATTTTACATTTCTCGGACCCAGATCTGATAAAACAGAACAGCATCTGCTGAAGGATTATATTATTAGAACCACAGAAAATCAAAGATTGGTATCTCGAAGACATTAGATCATTTGTATGAGAAAATCTTGCCTGGTGTCACATTCTTGCCACTAGATGGCGGGCATCTCTTCCTTTACTTTTGCTGTAATTAAGTTCCGAGAAGCAGTCGAGATTGGAACCGCTCTGAGGAGCGTAAAGACTCAGAACTAAAAATGTACTGTCTTAAAATAATTATCACCTACATTGTAAATAGTGTATATTAGCTTTTTATTTCAATAAATAATTAAAAGACAAGATGGCCTGCTAATTGTAATAGAAACTCTTACTGGAAAACGTGATTATTAGAAGCCTGGCGTCGAGAACACTGAAGATGCAGCAGGTAAGGAATTTTACATTAATTTTATTGTAAATAGAAGAACCTGATGCAACATTTTTATGGCGCCCGAACAGGGACGCCAGGTTTTTTGAAAAGTTCTAATAAAGTGAATTCAAAAGCTGAATATTAAAATTGAAGATTTTAATACTTGTTCTTGAAGTATTCAGCAAAAGAATAATTTTGTTTTCTAAGTAAGAGTTAAATATTTGTTTTTCATGAGACGTATATTTTTTGTGTAAATGTTTGAATCTAAGAAAGATAATGGCTGAAGTAGATAAATTAAAAAAGAAAAGAAGTATCTTAAGAACTGCCGTTACAAAACTATTTAAGAAAATCGAAAGTGAATTAAATAAATCTGAAGGTAGTATTAATGAGCTCGAAGAATTGTTAGAACAGCTTAATGCTAAAACCGAAACGCTATCTAATGCCGATGTGGAAGTTGAACCAATTCTGAGTGTAGATGAATTCGAAATTACAGAACAATATCGCGAGAAGATAACGTTATGGAAATTCAGGCTTAAGAAACGGATTAAGGAACTTAATCATGACTTAAATGCACCGAACACACAGCAAAATATAAAAGATACACCTAATGTTAAATTACCAAAACTTTCGATTCCCGTATTTTATGGGAACAGTAGTCAATGGCTTACTTTTTGGAATAGTTTTGAGTCCTCAATACATAATAACGAATCATTGAACAAAGTAGACAAATTTAATTACCTGAAAGCATATTTAGGAGGAACAGCTGCTAGCTGCGTTCAAGGACTTCCGTTATCGCCAAAGCATTATGATTCAGCAATTCAAATCTTACACGACCGTTTTGGAAGGAGAGACATTCTTATTAATGCGCACATGAATAATTTGCTGAATATTGAATCATTAAAAAGTGCAAATGACATAAAAACATTTCGTAACTTGTATGATAAAGTACAAACGCAGATTAGATGTCTCGAAGCGTTAGATGTTGTATCGGAATCTTACAGCGCTTTGCTGTGTCCGATGATTTTGAAGTTATTGCCTTCAGAATTAACTTTTGAATTTCATAGAACACAAAATGTTGGCACCGATTATAACATAAAAGATTTAATGTCATTTTTACACGCAGAACTTTCATCCCGCGAACGCACAAGGTCAACGGTTTCGCAACAGCAAAAAGTATCCGATCGGCGACAGTCTTCTTTCCCCCCTGCAACGAAAAGCGCATATGGTTTCTCAAATAGACATAATAAACCAAAGATTCCGACCGCTACAGATTTGTTTACAAAATCCGAAGGCAGAGAGGAAAATATGAACTGCGTCTTCTGTAATCAATTTCACAAGACTTATGACTGTAGTTTCGTTTCCGGCTTATCATTACAAGAAAAAAGGGACATTTTAAAAAGAAAATGTGCTTGCTATAAATGCCTAAAATTACACCATTTGGCTCAAAACTGCAGAACAAAAATAACTTGTTCTATTTGTAAAAAACAACATGCAACTATTATGTGTAATAAACAAAATCCTTCTGTCGAGGTTTCGGAAATTAAAAAAGACGAACAGATAGAAAATAAAGTACTTTCAAATCAAGCAGGATGTTCAGAAGTATATTTGCAAACTTTAATTGTTCGCATATATGGAAGAGGGAATAACCAATTTGTTCGAGCGATAATTGACACCGGAAGTCAAAACTCATACATAAGCAGGTATGCAGCAGAAAGGTTACAATTAAGAAGCTTAGGTGAACAAAGTGTAACCCACGGACTTTTCGGTGGCATAGAAGTTTCGGAAAAACATAAACGTTATAGAATAAAATTGGGTAGCGTAGATAAACGGTATAATTGCGAAATCAATGTATTGGATGAAAGGAAAATATGTTCTTCGGTCCCTAAAATCAAAAATATACATTGGATTAGGGAACTTAGAAGAAGAGGAATTTACGTCAGTGATGTTTTTGAAAATTGCAGATTATTTCAGGAGAACCCCCAAGAGATTCATTTGTTGTTAGGGGCAGATGTTGCTGCAAATTTATTTACAGGTAAAATCGAAGTTCTTCCTTGGGGAAGATTAGTTGCTGTAAGTACAAGACTTGGGTGGACAGTCATGGGGAAAGCGAACACTGACAATTATGAAATAGAAAATTCCTTTTCCACGCTTTCGTTATCTTTACATATTTCTGATGCCACGTTGTCAGAACTGTGGAGGCTTGATGTTATCGGAATAACAGATCCAGTTACAAAAAAGGCTAGAGAGGAAAGGGATTTGCAAGCAAAATTGCAATTCGAAAATTATGTATCTCTAAACGAAGAAGGGCGTTATGAAGTCGCACTTCCGTGGGCGGAGAATCATGTACCACTCTCCACCCACAAGGATTTAGCGTTGAAACGTCTACAATCTACCACCCAGAAACTTTTATCTCAAAATTTATTTTCTTCATACAATGCAGTTTTTAATGACTGGTGTAACTTAGGAGTGATCGAAGAAGTTAAAGAAAATATTGCGGTTGACTTTGGACATTATTTACCGCATAGACCGGTGATCAAAGAAAATAGCTCAACACCAATTCGACCGGTGTTTGATGCGTCTGCGAGGAAACAATCGTCTCCTTCTCTAAATCAGTGTTTGGAGTGTGGACCAAATTTGATAGAACTAATTCCATCTCTTTTGTTGAGATTTCGGGAAGGCAAGTTTGCTGCTATAGCAGACATTGAAAAGGCTTTCTTACAGATCAGTGTAAGGCCTCAAGATAGAGACTGGCTTCGGTTTTTCTGGTGGAATGATGTGGAAGAAAGGAAAACGAAAATATTTCGTCATACTAGGGTAGTATTTGGGGTTAAGAGTAGTCCTTTCCTTTTGGCAGCTGTTATAGAATTCCATCTACAAAAGTACATGAAAAATTCTTCATATGATACGGAGATGATAGCTAAACTCTTGCGTAGCTTCTACGTAGATAACGTTGTTGCCAGTTTTGACAAAGAATCCGAGATGATCCAGTTCATCGAAAAATCTCGAGAAATAATGAATGAAGGAAAGTTTAATCTTCGAGGTTGGTTACATAACGGAGATAACTTGAAACATGAAACTATTTTACCCGTATTGGGTCTGTTATGGAACTCTCAGAAAGATAATTTAACTTTGAATCTGAATTGGCTAGAAGATTTTGAAATGGGTATAATAACGAAGAGAACAATTCTCGCTGTAACACACAAAATATTTGATCCTATTGGTATTGTGAGTCCTGTTCTCTTGTATCCTAAAGTATTGTTGCAGAACCTATGGAAAACAAGAATTTCTTGGGATACTGAAGTCGACAAGAGTACAAAACAAAATTTTGTGAATTGGCATAAAAGCCTTTTTCTCTTAAAAGAAATATCCCTCCTACGTTGGATACATTCCAGCAAGGACAATAGGAAGTTCTGCAGCATTCACACATTCTGTGATGCCAGTAGTAATGCGTATGCTGCTGCAGTTTTCTTGAGAACTGTGACGAATTCTGGAGTTGAAGTTCATCTGTTGGCATCGAAGTCTAGGGTAGCTCCCGTAAAATCTATTACGATCCCTCGTCTGGAATTGATAGCTGCCACGATAGGTGCCAGACTATGCTCTTCTGTTTTAAATGGTTTGCAATGGCAAAATATGGAAACGCATTTTTGGACGGATTCTACAACAGTTTTGACATGGATTCAAAGGGAAGAGATTGTCTGGGCTGTCTTTGTGGAAAACAGAGTCAGGGAGATTAGGAAACTGACGGATCCAAAAACGTGGAAACATATTGCTGGAACAAAAAATCCAGCTGACCTCCCATCAAGAGGTTGCACCGCTAAACAACTTTTAGTAGTTAGATGGTGGGAGGGCCCCGACTGGCTGAAGAAAAATCAGGAAGAATGGCCTATACAAAGGGAAATACCGGACATGGAAATAGTGAATTCAGAAAAAAGGAAATCAGTCATTTCTGCACTAAATACGCAAAGGGTAGAACATTTTTTTGAGAAATATTCATCTTACCATAAAATGTTAAGAATAACTGCTTGGATATGCAGATTTATCAACAACTGCAGAAGACCAGATTCTAAACAATCAGGAGAACTCACGGTCCCTGAAATAGAAACTGTAGAAAAGAAAATGTGCAAGATAATACAAATAGAAGCATTTGGCAAAGAACTTAAAGTTAGCAACCTTTGTACCTTTCTTGACTCAGATGGCCTTATTCGGTTAAAGACCAAGATTACTAGAAGAGAGGAAGAAGAAAATTTTCTCTGTCCAATTTTATTGCCCTCAAATCATGACTTAGTTCATAGGTTAATTTTAGATTACCATTTGCGACTATCCCACGCTGGTGTGCAGTTCGTACTAGCCAATATTCGACAGAAATTCTGGGTCCTGAGAGGAAGAAAAACAGTACGTAAAGTTCTTATGAAGTGTGTTCGCTGTAGAAGATATAGCGCAAAGAATATAGAGACTGTTCCAGCACCTCTTCCTGAAGATCGAGTTCGAGATGCTCTGGTGTTTGAAGTGACCGGAGTCGATGTAGCCGGTCCTCTTTATTTAAGAAAAGGAAAAAAAGGCATGGATCTTGCTCTTTACTTGCGCGGTCTATCGCGCGATACATCTTGAACTGATAGAAAGTTTATCAACAAATGCGTTCATCTTGGGATTAAGGAGATTTATTGCCAGAAGAGGTCATCCAAGTATTATTTACAGCGACAATGGCACTAATTTCGTTGGAACTGAAAATCTTTTAAGATCGATAGATTGGAAAGAAATAGAATGTAATTCAACTAGTATGAGAATACAGTGGAAGTTTAATCCCCCAACTGCTTCATGGTGGGGCGGTTGGTGGGAGAGGTTGGTACAAATAGTGAAGAAGATGTTGAGAAATGTTCTCGGCAAGTCCTGTGTCTCTTATGAGGAAATGTTGACTATACTTTGTGATATCGAATCAGTAATCAACTCAAGACCCCTTACGTACCTTTCAGAAGATCCAAATGATCTTACGGCACTAACTCCTTCAATGTTTCTACAAGATGTGCACGACGTCGGAGTGCCTGACTTAGACTACCTGGATACCATTAATCTGACAAAAAGATACAAGTTCTTGCAGAACTTAAGAGAACATTTCCGCAAAAGATTTCGTGATGAATATTTAGGTATCCTAGTGCAAAAACCATCTAAACGATCTACTCGGACTATCAACAAAAATGACTTGGTGTTTGTCGGCAGCGACAACAAGAAGAGAATAGATTGGCCAATAGGTCGTGTTGTAGAACTATATCCTGGGAAAGACAACGAAGTACGTGTTGTCAAAGTGAAAACTGCAACGGGTGAACTCCTAAGACCTGTGAAACGTATTTATCCTCTCGAACTTGATAGACCTAACTTGTTTAGTGACTTCACCATGAACATAAAAAACTCTGCGGATAAGTGTTACAGTGATATGAACTATCAAACTAGATATGGACGTAAAACTGTAAAACCTCTTACATATTTTTAAATTGCTATACTAATTTTTGTTTCTTTTCAGTATTTTAGAAATTTAATTGTCCTAACAGTTGTCAATTGGAACATGTTATCTGGATATGGTATGAATGTAATGCAGAAAATGTTTAGATGTGTAATCCTTCTTTGTAAGTATTAATTTTAGAGCATTAGTTACTTTTCATATTTGTGAAAGTTGTACTTGAATTTTTGTTTGATTATTGATAAATTTTGTTTTGATTTTCCCATCTTATCGAGGTAAAATCAAAAGGTGGGAGGATGTCACATTCTTGCCACTAGATGGCGGGCATCTCTTCCTTTACTTTTGCTGTAATTAAGTTCCGAGAAGCAGTCGAGATTGGAACCGCTCTGAGGAGCGTAAAGACTCAGAACTAAAAATGTACTGTCTTAAAATAATTATCACCTACATTGTAAATAGTGTATATTAGCTTTTTATTTCAATAAATAATTAAAAGACAAGATGGCCTGCTAATTGTAATAGAAACTCTTACTGGAAAACGTGATTATTAGAAGCCTGGCGTCGAGAACACTGAAGATGCAGCAGGTAAGGAATTTTACATTAATTTTATTGTAAATAGAAGAACCTGATGCAACACCTGGATTTCTTGTACGCTTGGTATAATTTTCGTGGACTGCATGAAATACATTGCATTATGCTATCAGGTTCGCCATGTTTAATGCTGTAATTCCATCATTCAGAGTTTCACGTATGTGAATAACAACAAAAAAATATAAAACAAGTTTCCTATAAAGAATGAGAAATTTAAGAAAAAATAAAGGCTGTTTTACATTTTTCGAACCAGTCCTGATAAAACAAAAAAGAACAAAACAAAGCAACATCTGCTGAAGAATTATGTTATTATAACCATAGAAAACCAAAGCTCTTTCATGAAATATATGAGACTGAACTATATTAAAAAAGCTGTACACGTTTAAAACAAAAAGAACTTTAAGGAATTTCCATGCAAAACATGAATTTATTATGATCTTCATTGTGCCACTAATTATGGTATTTTATATACACAAAAGAAAAAAATACAACGCTAAAAAATTCAAGAGTTCAGCAAAAACCAGCAAGAAAACACGAGTTAACGATTTTATAATTCATGTTCGCACCATGACCCACCGTGACATGGTGGAACATCACGTAGCGCCATTTTATTTCCTTTTCTTCTATCCTTCCATCCGCGTGACTTGGAACACTTAACTGTTATTTATACAACCCTGCCACGCACGCATGCGCGAACAAAAAGCCAAAAGCCGGGACAGGACGAGTACAGGTGCTTCGAGCAACAAACTGTTGAAGAGAGAAATAGTCAAAAAATAAAAACTACGAACATAAAAAGGGAAGGAAATAGCAAGAAAAAACAATAAGTGTAGTAATTTAATACCAAATCCGATTACACAGCTAGAGATTAAGTTGAGAAACTAATTGCTGAGATGTTAGAAAAGATTCTAAAGCAGATAATATTGACTAGAAAAAATGAACTACAACAACAAAGGAGAGAAAGAAAACAAGGAAATAGATAACTGAAACGTCTTTTGGGAAAACTGAACCGTCGTTAATGTCTGTAAGAATTGTTTCACGCAATAGTTGCCTTTCTTTGAGTTACGTTAATGGCTTTTTTTCCTGAGATTATCTCCTTCGCCATTTTTTTTTTTTTACTTATATTTTTTTCTTGCAAGCATTTTTTATTTTCTATAACAACTCGTTTCTATGAGGCCCCGGCGACGCGAAAAATAATGAATTTGGTTCCTAGAGGACCTTTTTTTTTGGTTCTTTTTAATGTCTAATTTGGAGATGTTAGTTCCCATCATGTCCTGTTATGGTTCATCAGTGATCTTTTTTTTTTTTTTTTTTTTCGTATCAAAAAGTATAACTTCTTTCATTCTCCGAGGAAAAAAAAAAGAAACGAATAAGGAAAATAGAGCACTATTACAACGCTATTTTTTTCCCTTCCGCAAAATGAAATTTATCGCAGATTATAAAAAAGATATATAATACCTAATTACGTTATCGTTTCCATTGAGGAAAGAAGTGGGAAAAAAACGAATATGGAAGTTTTATTTAAGAGGTCTAAGACGCTTTAAAACCTTTTGTAATTTCGTAATTAAAATAATAACCTGAATTACATTTATCATGAATATTTTTAGTAATAGGAAGCTTACGTAATGAGTTTTTATGGTAAACTGATAAATCTATTAAATCTCTACTAGCAACTTTTCTCAAACCTTTCTCGTATGGGGACGATTTTTATAAAATAGAAAACGGAACAATTCACTTTTTTTCTCTTCGAAAGTAATTTTTATCTAATTTTTTACCATATATTACTGCCAGTTTTATAATTGTATTAACCAATTAAGTTCATGGAAAGAAAAATGTATTTTATTTTAGTAACTCAAAATTATCAGAATTTGGATAATCTGTTATTGTTGTTGTTTTATCCTAACTGGTTATCCATTACGCTAGACGAGATCCATGAGTTCAAGAACCATCATTAAATCCAAACACAGAGCACTGGAGGCACATACATCTCATTAATGAGAGTACTGACAATTTTTGGATAACCTTTTAACTCATTAACTAAAAATTTTAAAAAATTATCGGTACTCTCATTAATAAGACGGATGAGCCTGAAATTCTTTCACAGTTGCTCTGTGCCTGGATGTGTGCTGAGAAGCTCAAGTATGAGATCGGCACGTACATCAAGTCGACTCCGTTTTTCAGTACTCTCTTTTTATCTTAGTTAGTGAAGAAATCTCTTCGATATGCAGATACGTAGAAGAAACTATAATTTTTAAAGTACCATTGTACAGTTCACGATACTTCAATTTCACTAGTAATGAACTCACTGATCCAAAAATTAAATTTTAGTCCAGTGTCATTCGAAAGCTCAATTAACTGTTCTGTTTCATTCAATGACAATTTGTTATTTTCAAAATCACAATAGAAAGCATCAAGAGCACAACAAAAATCCGTTATATTTACCATTGGAAAAATAAGTTTCAAATTATGACTTCGGAGTTTCTAGATGCAAGCATAAGTTACTACATAATTCTTTTTCAATAAGGATATCATTTTTTTTTTACTAAAAAGACTCTAAGGCTGGAAACGATGAAAAATATTTTTGTTTAGCTCAACCCACAAACCAAATTTCCTCTTAGACCTTCTATTTTCCCATCAGTATTAAACTAAATATGCAATAATAAACTATAAAAATTAAATATGCGATAATAAAATGGAATTATAAATTGCTTTAATAATTTTAAGTACTTATATAATATATTTACAGATATGCAGAAATATGTATTGTTGTTGATATATGTATATTTATATACATGTTAAGAACAAACCTTTACTGATTCTTGAATAAATATTTGAAACGAATTTAAACATATTTTAAGTGAATTTAAACACTGAATAAATATTTAGAAACAATTTAAATATATATTATTCAAACATTTAATATAAGACGTAAAAATGCTTAGGAAAATTGCAATATTATTTTCGAAAGGAACACAGTATCTTTTAAGTCAACAATCTGTTATTTTTAATAAATGCTTGTCTCAAAAATCACATCTTCTTAATCATACATAATTTCATTGTATTATGTTATAAAATATAATCTTTTATGTTGAGAGATAAATATATTATTTTATTTTAGTTCATTTGCATAGTTAAAATTAAGCTAAACACACGCTTTAAATAAATGATTGCACTCTTTGAATTCAGAAGAACGATATGATGTTTTAGAACAAATATAAAAAAACACAAATAAAACCTTTTGGCTTTAGAAAAATCTTATTTATTTCAGAATTTTTAAAATAAAATTAAAAAAATATAATTTTTGCAACTCAGAGAATTCGAAAAGCCAAATGCGCCTCTTTTTTCAATATAAGAAAAATAAAATTTTTTATTGAAACTCTGCGTTGTCAAATAATTTCTTCCACGTATAGGTTTTTTTTAAATATTTTTTACTGCATTTACTGTTTTAGTGTTTCAGAAATACACAGCAAGTCTTCTTTCTATCGGAATGTTCTTTAAAAACTTCTGCTTGAGGGTCTAAATATTTTCTTCTAGTTATTTTACTTTTTGTATGCGCCATTGTAAAACCGATATAACTGATGTATGAAGACCATTTCTTAGACCATCTTTCTGCTAGCAGTAGAATGTTCGGAACTGAATGGATTTTACTGCAGCAAACAGATCATTTTATTCCTCGTGGAAAATTTCATAATTACGCTATTTTTCATATAATAAAAAACATTCTGCATGAGAAGAGCGCATCAAGAACTTTAATGCATGGTATCCCAAAACGAATAATCACAGTGTTTATTAACAAATGGTCTATTAAAAAAATAATCAACAGAAATGAATAATGATTCATCAATGCCTGTTTATAAAAACAGCATCATTTTCCCAAACATTTGAAATTATGCATCCTCTGCACATCTTGCCTAGTACCATTTGCAAAACTGCAGTATTCTATCCAGAATATTTTCACTGCCAGCATGGATCATTCTTTGAATAATCTAAATTTTTCTATAAAAGCGGTTCAAAATGTGATGCATACATGGTTTTTGAAATTCCTGTTTTACGATCCGCATGCATCACGGATTTTCTTCAATACTTGGAAAGCATTCTTATCAACTTTTTTTGTTTCGTGAAACTTCGCTTATCACCTTTTTTTTTTTATTTCGTGGTACTAAGGCTGTGCGGTCCGCTCGAGAATTGATTCAAAGAGCCGATTCGCTTTACTGAGTCGACGGATGCTGCATTTGACAAACTGAGCTCGTTGGAGAGTTCTTGTTGGAAACATGTCAGGACAGGTCGATTCCGATTTTAGGACAGAAAGATTATTTCACCTCCTACATTAAAATGAGTTTAGTTTTTATCATTCTTCCCCTTTTAAACATTTTTTATTCTAGAATTTTATTGTTAGTTTATGCTGAGCGGAAATTTTAAGGTACCTCATTGTACAGCTGAAAGAAATCAGTTGAGGAAATTAGAGGCTCGCTTGAGTCTATTCTCCCGATCCATTCCTCATTCAGTTATTTCCACTCTTCGTTCCATCCTTGCAGGTCGTTCTTGATTGACTCCCGGTATCCAAACAGGGTTATTGTTAGTGAACGGTGAGTCGTAAAAAAGGAACGATTCAGTTTAATGAGTGAGCGGTTTTGATCTCATCCATGAGAAAGCGCTTTCGCTCACCTTTATAGTCGGTTACTTTAACATAGGGCACCTCAAAGCCATTTCCAGCCCTTTTCGATTTGCGATCGTAAAGCGTGATCATCGCACAGTTCACATCAATCTTCATTCGCGGGCTTTTCCACCTCATCTGTGACTGTAGTTCACGTCTGCCGTCATTCGCGCACTTTACATGAAGTGAATCGTGCTAAACACAAATAAAGTCGATGAGGAAAAAGTTAGGAGGCTCCAATCGTCTGCTGCAGTTGTCGTTCCCATGGTTACGAGACAAGTCGCGTATCGAGAAATAATTTTAAGCTCCTACTTTAAAGTAATAGACTGTAGTTGATGTGTGTGCATATTTAAATATGCTAGTAAGACATTGAAAATCACAACTTCTAACACACGAGAGAAAAACAACAGCACAAGTTGTAAGAAACAGATATTTTTTTTTTTAACGTTAAGAAAACTGTTCAATTTGAAAATGAAAAATACAATTTGTTTGTTTCAGAAACAACAAAATTACACATTAAGGGAATTGCTTAAAATATTTGCATATTACAGCGTAACAAAGTGCTGTTGGACATAAAACCAGTTCAGCCCTTAAAATTATCACGTATGCTGCAGCAATTCAACGCCGTGAAGTCTTCTGATATTAGACAGGCTGGGGCAAAAGTTGGAATAGCATACTAATCCTTTGGAGAACATTGCATCTTGTGCCACCCAGACGGTATAGTGGTTAAGGGAGCTGAATACTATACCAAAGGGCTGTGTTTTGTTTCCGGAGAAGGCATGGTTTAACTGTCCGTCCCCTTTATAGCAGGCAAGGTTGGTCCACCTATTAGGTGCCTCCATAATAAAGTGACCATTACTTCTGGCCTTTGTAACGTTTAAGCCGAAGTCGGCTAAGGGCCCGCCATTGGGGGGGGACATTGCATTGTGTTTCATTTTGCAAAATACCGAATTCTAGTTTACGCTTTGATGCTCATGGTCTTCTAAAACATTTCTGCCGTCATTCTGAACGGCTACATCTACTACAGACTTTACCTAATTTCAAGTGGTGTTGAGTTGCACAAGTGGATATGTTTGAAGCTCTTTCCTCAGCTACCTTTATATTTTAATTGCATTTTCAAATTTTTAGTCGCACTTCAAGATAAATTTCTTTTCCTTGAAGTCTACTCTAACTCCATCCAATACATCATATCAGTTAAAAGCAAAAACGAGGAGATATAAGGCTGCTCGTTATTAGCTGCAAGCAGTATATATAACATATTTAATTTCTTATAGTTTGAAAAATAAAATATATCAGAAAAAGTAACTGATGTCTAAATAAAATGGTTTTTAAAATCTCCCTAAGTAAAATTAGACGATACAGTGGTTACGGACTACTGCGATACCAAAGGGCCAGGGTGCGAATCCCGGAAAAGGCCATGGATGTAAATTGTCTGTTCGTTCATAGAAGGTAACGATGGCCACCTGTTACGTGTCTCCGTAATAATGACACACACAAAAAAAAAGAAAAGAAAAGAAAACACTAAATTAGTGGTGTATAATTCAGAAGTGGTGGAAAATACTACAGACTTTTCACACAGTACTATACAATAGCTTTTATGATTTTAATTTCACCCATCATTCTTTAATTTAAAGCTCAAGATTATAGGTTTACTATAACTTATTTGGTAAAATTAAAACATTCTTAGGGCTCTATGAAGTTTGAATGATTTAAGTCTTGGAAGAAATTTCGATTTCCTCGTAGTTGTTGAAAGGACTGAATATGTGTACATCTGGTGGGATTTCTTCCTGTGAAATGTAAAAAGGGGTCAGTTTTCCTTTAAAAATCCTTTACGAAGCCATTCTTCCCATTTGGCAAGTAACTCTAGCGCGCTTTGTAATTTTTGGTAATCCATCCTTATCTAATCAATCTTACATGAGAACACACTAACTGCCGATGAAAATGTTTATGCTTTTCTAGAAAAGAAAGATACTTCACTTTGATAAACTTCATCTGACAAAGTGAATGTCTGGTTTCCGACTGGGTAGAATGAAAACAACGCTCCTGCAATTCTATAGTATCCTTGGTTAAATTTGTGTGTGTTACCTCACGTGCGAACACTTGGAGAAAATTATAGGGCTCTTTTTTTTCATCGCCATTGCGATGAACGAAAGTTATAATTTTCCGCTCTCTTAGATTCTCACCTGAAGGCTTAAAAAATAAATGGTTTGACTTACACGCCTTTGCAAGATGACATTTTTATGTCTCTCGTTAAAAGACGCTGTTCTTACAAACGACCATTTAAGACCACAAAATAAAAAGCTTCAGAAAGAAAATGAATTTAATGGAAAGTGCTCTAATAATTGTTATTCGATAACAACTATTTTATTCGAAATTTGTCCTCATTAGAGAAACTGCAACTTATCCATTACAACGAATTACATTCAATATCTCAACATAAAGAAAAGAAGTACAGTCGACATTGTTCCACGGCAAACGCTTTGTCAGAGTCTAAAGGCATAATAATAAGAAAGAAACATCAAGGATCGAATTAAAGTAGATTGACAAGTTTTAATACATAACCTACATGCATTTTAAGTCTCTTCTTAACTTAAGTAATTAACAGGTACAAGACAAAAAAGTTTCTCCTTTGTGAATTATTAATTTCTTTTCATTTACACATACAGGTGCTCATCTTCTACTTAATTTAACGTGGTAATTAATTTAAAATTCTTTCATTTCAATCCAATATACACATAAATAAATTTATGCAGAGTTAAGAAACAAAACTTTCAATACAGTAATATTTAAATAAAACAATTTAAATAATCTAATCTCAACAAAAATATTCAAATATTTTGAAATATAAAACTCATTTAATCACGCTTAAATTATTGCACATCTGCATAATCAAATACTTTATTAGGGAATAAAGATACCATAATTTATTTCGAACACGTCAAATAGTTATGTTTATTCTTAAATATTTTCTCCCACTTTTTAAAATGCTTTCTTTCACATAATGTCTTTTCACTAAAAATAACTTACCAGAATGAATTTTATTTTCCAAGGATATAATATATATGCGAATGCTTAATTTTATTAACAAACAGTTCTGTTCAAAATATTACGCAACAAAAGGATATGTTTCACTTGCTAAAGAAAGCTTTGAATATTACTAAATAAGTTAGAGATGCATGCAGTCGTCTCGCTGGTGTAATTACCAAATATTTCATTAGACAGTATTTCTTACTTACTATTCACATTTTAATTTTCTTTTACAACTTTTTAAAATTTATTTTGGTAACGTAGTTTTCTTTGCCGCTGTTTTATATTCTTTCTTTCGAAAATATGTACACAGTTACGATATTTTAACATAGAGCTATGACATCAGAATTACTCTTTATAAAATCATTTCCTTTCAAATATTCAACAGGACATTTTACTTTTCGTTACATGTCATTACGCATTTTTTTAACTCATAAAAGCCTTCATACCGGTTCATTTTAATTTCTAATTACATAGTAAAACCTCGTTCCAACATTTTTTAGCCCCCTAAAACAGTTCTTATAGAATGATATCGATAACAACATTTATCCCTGTTTGTCAATCTGCCTCAGACCTACTGTTTTACCGCCTTTATCAACTGAAAATCACATTACCAAGTAATTATTTTCCACATGGATATCAAGAAGGAAAAAAATGAAGCAAAAGTACGTGCTTATTGTTTACATTTCCTATGTTTTGTAATACAAATCTGACAAAACTGCTATGCACTAACACTTGCATCATCCCCAATGTTATTTCATTGCAGATACAAGTAAAAGCTAGGCTAGCATCTCTGTAGAACCACACTAAGGTATTGCTGAACCTAGCTAACTGTTAGGATCTCCCCTCCCAATTTTGAAGGAGAACATCCGTGGGGGCAGGCCAAGGGTCTCCCACTACTCTTCCCTTATTACCAACCACCTGAGAGGACTTTCGGCTGGTCATGTATTTTGAGTGCCCCCTTTCTGCACAAACACTATACACTTATAAATATCTATGATTTCTCCAGCATTCGTGCCCGGTCCCATCGGTACGGCAGACAGTGTCACTAACCAGTAACCGCTATACTGGATGGTCGGCTGTTAGTTCATCGTAATAAACTTATTTCTGCTAGTTTTCATTATTAGGGCTTTAAAGGTTAATAACACTAATGTTTGTGAAAAATGCAACACCATAAAGTAATTGTAGGAAATGGCGGCAATGGGGAAGACCTCTGGCTTCATAACTTCCGGTATGTAGCGATCACTATTGATGTTGCCCTCAATCTGTGCTAAATGGGATCGGCAATTATACCCAACAGCTCTCCACACCATGATGCCAGGCATTTGTGCGGTATGACGCTGGATAACACACTGCGGGAGCAGGCGTTTCTTTCTGTAGCGTCTGACGCGTATTTTCTATCCTTGTACGCCTGATTGTAGGGAGATTCATCGGAGAAAACAGCTTGTTGCAACAGGGCACACAACAGGCTGTGTTGCTGTGCCCATTGAAGTCGGAGGCGTCTGTGATTTAGCGACAGGAAAATCCTGCGTAGAGGAACACTTGCACGCAGTTCATGTTGCAGCAGACGGCGGAGAACCGTAGAGCTAGACAACACAACTACCGTAAACATGCTCCAGAAAGTTCTCGTGTTAACACACGAGAGGATGCTTTACGTCACAGCCATGCGGATGAAGTGTTTACCTTTCAGTGCCGTTGTGCTATTGCATGACACACTGCCAGGATTTCGCCTTGTTTGGTTCGCCTCTGTCCATTTCTTTAAAACAAAGATCACTGTTGTGACATTACGTTGTATGCGAGCTGCGATTGCTCAGTACGAAAGTCCACCCTCTCGTATACTGACGATGCGGCCTCGTTCGAACTCCCATCAGTTGTTCGTATGAACCCCTCCGCTGTTGACGAGGCATACTGAACACCAATTAAACGTTCACTGCAGACAGAGGATAATAAACAGACTTCAAATTAACAGTCCTTATATATATGGAACAAGCGCACGGTTTTCATTCCACGCATGCTCAACCGCTTTGTAGTTCTAATCATTTGCATGTCTCACCTCACTTTACATTTCCTGTATGTTCGGTTCAATTTGCATAATCCTTTCATTGTGTTGCATTTTTCACAAATATTAGTGTAGCTTACCAGCTTAATACTTTCATTTCAATTACTGTTTCTTCATCCCTTCTCATAAAAAACGACAGATCAAGGTTCCACTCTGTTAAATTAAAGTTTATTTTATTAGTCCAAAGGGGCTTTGTCCCTGAGGGACTATTGTTTTCGTTTTGCGATTTTGCGTCGAATCACTCTGAATGTCCGTTTCATTTTTCAAACAGTTGCCATTAAATATTATCGCCCTGTATTATATTTGATGAAATTAAATAATGAAGCGCCTGCATAAATGCATGTATGTTTCTCGCATTGTTATAAAATAACGGTATCTACAGCCATCCAATTTTGAATGAAGTAATCCTACTGCGAATATGGGCATGTGGAAGCCCAAATTTGAAATTTGGAATTTATTTTATTATCGATTTCATATTTTATAAACGAATTTTTGATAGACACACTCAAGGATTTCGAAGCGAGCAATGGCAACGTTGTACATAAAAAACATTTTTATCTCCAGCGCGTGAGACTGTGTATCGGAAATTCTAAAGATATGCTCACAATTTTAAATTATTTTGCCATATTGCTCTTGAACTGAATTTTATGGTTTAAGTGCGAAGAACATGATACTTAATAAATAAAGGTAACACACAAAATGTTAAAAAAAAGAGTCCTCTTTGGACTTAACTGAAAATCGGAAACCTTTCAGATTTTTTGTTAATTTTTTTAATATTTTTTTAATTCTGCAAAAGCAAAATTGTCACACAGTTATAACAGCGTACACAAGATTATATTCTTTGGGGAACGGAACGCACTGAATGTTTATCCACAAATTAAGGTAATTTTGATTTTAATTGCAACTAATCACTTTTAGCATTTTATTTTCAATAAGTTGCACAGTTAACTTCTTTAAGTTTGCTCAATATACAGCTAGCATTCTAGATATTTTAGTTAGCAATAAGAATAATAATTGATTAATTAATTAATTCTACCTTACCATACACTAACAAATTAAGGTAATTTTCATTTTAATTGCACCTTATCACTTTTAGCAGTTTATTTTCAATAAATTGCAAAATTAACTTCTTTAAGTTTGTTCAGTTTACAGTTAGTTAGCATTCTAGATATTTTAGTTAGCAATAAAACAGTAATTAATGCACATTTAATACTCGAAAGACGCTTTGATGGATGTAGAATAATTTATATTATTTGCACAACTTTTATTTGCCCCTACAACCTTTCTTCTGTTTTGAATTTCAACGTTTCCTTTTTATTACCTAAAAAGATTTTTTCTATTATCATAAGCTACTAGCGTATTCTATCCGTAAATTTATTAATGAAGCATATTAGTTTCATGGCGCTCACCCGATGGTTAAATATCTATCTCTATACCATATACATCATTTTTTAATTTTTCGCATTATTCAATACTGATTTTGCATTTGGAATATCATGAATTTGTGCCTATTTACTAAGGATTTTATATATTTTTAAACTTATATAAAAATTATGTATTTGAGAATTTACTTGATTTTTGTTTTAGTGCATGAAACTGTGAAAGAAAACGACTGGAATTTTGTAAATAGTTCGTGCAAGGTATCAGATATCGCTTATTGATATGTGTTGAAATCTGTCGACAAATGTTATTTGCTAAATCGGTTATATTTCGTGAAATACTGCCTCATTTGTCGAATTTCGAAATGTTTTAGAAACAGTTTGAACATTTCAAATTATTTCTTCAGAGCATTCCTATTTTTTATATTATGTCTTACAAAAGGTCAGGTTTCCAAAACAAACCAAAAAAAAATTGAGTTGTTTTGTATGCACGACATACAAGCATATATTACGCTTAGGGGGCTTTTTTTTCCTTTACATACACGTCTCGACAGAATTTAGGCTAAAGTATTTAAAAACTGCCTATCTTTAGAATTTCAGCTAGACAGTCTCGCGCGCTGGCGATAAAATATATATATATTTCTGTACAATGTTGTCATTGCTCGCTTTGGAATCGTTGAGTTTGTTAGACAAACAGTCGTTAAAGTTTTACAAAATGTGAAAGAGATAATAAAAGAAATTCCAGATTCAAAAATCGGCTTCTACGTGCCCATGTTCGGGTGGAGGTTTACGCCATTTAATATTTACCGTCTTTTTTTCACAATACGAAAAACATGCTTACATTCATACACAGCTTCCTTTATTTAATTTCTTTTAAATAATACAGGACGATAATATATGGTGTCAACAATTTGAAAAGTGATTCAGACTTTTATAGTGATTCAACGCAAAATCCCGTTTTGAGACTAACGGGCCCTTCTGGGCCAACGTCCTTTTGGGTTAATAATATCCTTACACACGAAATAATTTTCCATAATTTTGATTCATTAAAATAAAAATTTAAAAGCTTATAATAATATAAGTAATCAAATAATTAATAGTTACCGGATTTACTTGTGTATTCCCCCCCTTTTTATCAATTTTTTATGAGAAAATCGAGAAAGGGAAATTATACGAATAATTTAATTTGCGAAGCGCAAGGTTGGAGTAAGAGCATATCAAATGAAAAGTGTTCATGGAATAACTACGAAAACCATTACAATATATTACTTGTTCAAAGGAAATTTACATCCCAATAAAAATACATAATAACATTAACGTTGAAGTAACTAAGATGATTTAATTTCTGTTTCCCTCGATCTTGAATCTCGCTCGCTATTATTGCTGTTCGTTGAAACTATCTGAATCTCAAATTGTTTAGTGCTGCTGGATATGCTGTCTGCTACAGCTTGAAATTTTGAATAACATAGCCCTCCACCCAAATATGGGCAGCCCGAATTTGAAATTTGTTTTATTGTCTATTTCATATGTTGTAAAATTTTAATGAATTTTTGATTAAAAAAACTCAACAATTTCAAAGCGAGGAGTAGAAACACTATACGGGGGAGGGGACATCTTTATCTTCAGCGCATGAGACTATCGGAAATTCTAAAGATATGCTGTTTTTAAACATTTTAAGCATAATATGGCGTTAGTCCAAATGCTCTTGAAACATAAAATTTACTACAGCTTGCTTTCTAAGCCCCTTGAGGAAGGGGGAATGTGAATATTTTTTTTTTTTAATTTCAGAACCTTGCGCTAAAAAGCTAGAGGGAAAATACATCAGGTGGGGAATATGCGAGTAAATACGATCATAAAAAAGGAATAAGTGACAGTACAATAAATTTTAAAATATTTGATATTTAAGTACACAAAGCATTCTCTTGCCAACTACTTCCCTAAGATGACCTTCTCTAAAAGCGAGTAGTAGTTTTGATAGTGTGCCTGATATAGGTATTTAATATCATCTAAGATGGAAGCTTCCACAGAAGATTAAAATCAATTTTTGAACACATGTTTGGCAGTCTTAGAGAACGTTCACTTCATACACTCTCGATTATCCGGCCTAATGTAGGAAAAGCAGATCACAGATAACTGAAAAACACGGATAATCCAAACTATCAATTTCCATCCACACAGTATGTATTTATTTCTTTAACAAATCAGGAATTTTACTTGGTTTTCCAGAAAGTTTAAATATTTGTCGAATTTCAATGCGCATTTTTCGAAATGCTAGTTTATCATTTGTATCTCAAACCTCTTTGGTCGACGATGTCCAATAGAGTCTTAATACGACTCACTACTGTCTCGGGGCTAGTGATATTGTCGGTTATCTTCTTCGCTTGTATTTGATTCGCGTGAAGGTTGTCTTAGCACGGATCTCGGTTTTACCAAGTCGATTTGATTTTTCTTCTGCGATCAGTTGTTAGCACATAAAAGGTTGCTCACCGGTCTTAAGTGACCAAAGAATGGTAAAAAGGCCTTAGTGCGATTTCACTGATTCTTTGCATCTATTTTTCCCTGATGACTGAACTGGTTTAAGGACTTGATCAACATGTCACTGGTCAAACTAATTTTCGCTCGATATGCGGAATTAACTTCCAAAGAGAAGGATTTACCTTTGACTGAGGATGAAAGAATTGATCTGGATTTTCTATTAAAGCTTCTCCCTAACCTATCGGATAAAGTACGTGCAAGTCTGAACTCTGCACGTGGCTCTGAACTAGGCTTAGCGCAAGTCGGTTCTAACCGGTTAGCGTCTAATGAAATTGATTCCCATCATGCTGATGTCTCACAACACGATATGCATTGGACTGCTGTTACCAAAAGTACGAAACGTACTCTGAGCGATACTGAATCGGACCCTCCTGAGGTGCAAAACAAATTTGATGTTCTTGCGAACATAGCTGATGATGACTCCGCACTTACTGTCGAACAGTACACGCACAGTACCAGACATGAAGGTGATGTTAGCTTGAAACGAAATTCCAAACCGAAGGCTCCCAAAAGTTTAAAAATCTCGCCTAGTCAGGACATATGTAGTAAAATTACACAAACACTGAGTTCTGAGTTTGCGGTCAGCAGCCACAATAATGTGGCGCCATCTCGTGAAGGAACTGAGAAACAGGCTGCAGCGAGTAGGTCTGGAACCGAAAACGCAGCGCGACCACTCAGTTATCCAGATGAGGTCACGTGCCCGACTGGGCGAACTGACGCTCATATTCCCCAGGCTGGCGCAACTCAAATGAACACCATGGAGAGGAGACTTAGTGAAAATGCCATTAATGGTGAGGATAACAATAGTATGGACACGGACGCTAGTACGTCTAAACAAAATACAAGCTCAGATGAAAACATAGAAACGGAATTTGTGAAAAAGTCACGGATACCACCCATAACTATTAAAGTAGATTACCCTACTTGGAAAAACATAGCTAGGGCACTTAAACAGAGAAACATTGAGTTTAACTCTAATAAGAATAATAAAGGGATTAAAATTTTCATCAGAAACCCTGAACATTACAGGCAGACTGTTACTTATTTAAAAGACACGAAAGTGGAACATCACTCTTTCACGTTTCCTGAGGATAAAGACATAAAAGTTGTGATAAGAGGTCTTTTAAGAGATACAGATACGGTAGAAATACAAGAGGAGTTACAGGATTTAGGATACAAAGTTGAATCAGTTAAACAACTTACGCGCAGAAGAAAAGGGGAGGTTATTAAACTTCCGCTATTTTTAGTTACTCTGCCTAAGAAACCCAAATCCAAAGATATACACAACGAAACTCACTTATGTGACCTAGGAATTAAAGTCGAAAATTATAAAGGTAGATCGGGCACGCTACAATGCTATAGGTGCCAAGGATTTCATCATACGCAAACTGGCTGTAACTATGCACCCAAGTGCGTGAGATGCGGAGAGGGACATTTGTCCTTTGAATGCCCTAATAAAAACTCTGACTTGCCACCATGTTGTGCGAACTGTAAACAATCTCACACCTCGAACTTTAGGGGTTGTGAGATGTTCCCTAAAAAGAAACAAGATAAGCCAAAAGTCTATACTAGTAGGGTTATAGAAAATAAATCATTTGCACAAGCCCTGTCTACTGGTTTGTATGCAGACACGATCAAGGAAGCAAAAACTGTTTTTGCACACCTGGCCGAGCTTGTATCGGTCATTAAGAGCTCCGGCTTTCTTTTAACACAGCAAATAGGACAAAATGCACCTACTCATAAGGACAAAACTACCATAAATCAAGATCTTAATGGATAGGTACACCACACACGGAGATCCCATAAAATTAGCATTCTGGAATGCTCATGCCATTCAGAACAAGTTGACGGAATTTTTAAACTTCCTTAACAATCACAATATTGATATTGCCCTTGTAACAGAGACTTTTGCCACGCCATCCGTGCGTATAAATTTGACTAATTACCGCACATATAGGTGCGATCGTTTGAGTCACCGTGGTGGGGGGGCCGCAATTTATGTGCGAAACTCGCTACAGTCCTGTTTGATTAGCCAAGATAGAAACGACGGACATGAGATGGTCGCAGTCTCAGTGTACTTACCGCAATATGGTAATTTGAATTTCATTTCATTTTATAATCCGCCCAGGAAACTACTGACGGAAAGTGTTCTTTCCAAACTTCTCTCTGACACTAATAAGTATATCCTAACGGGTGATCTCAACGCAAAGCACTCCGAGTGGGGGTGCCGTAAAACTAACCAAAATGGTAAGGTCCTCTATGAATTTATAAATAATCACCCAGTTGCCTTGCATGTTACTGAGGAGTATACGTATAGACCACAGAACCCAAGAAATGCAGACCTTCTTGATATTCTTCTGACAAACACTTCAATCCCTATTTATACTGAAGTAAAGCACGAATTGAGCTCTGACCATATACCGGTCATTGCTTACCTAGGCACTACTAAAGAGGCAGAAAATGAAATGATCCGCACGACTGACTGGAATAAGTTCCAGAAGTTTCTCAGTCAGAATCCGCCCATCTTTGATACTCTGAACTCGCGGAAAGATATAGATGATGCAGTTGATACCCTCACTGATTCAATCAATAATGCTATTGAAAATGCCTCTAGACACGTGAGAAGAAATAATAACGCTGGCATTCTGCCACAGGAAATTAGAGAGATGATTAAGGACCGGAATAGGATGAGGAAAGTGTGGCACCTTACATGGAGCCCTCACGTTAAAAGAGATATGAACAAATTAAATAAATTAATTAAAAAGAAAATAAATGAGCATAAGAGAGATGTATGGGAAGAAAAAATTCAGAATCTTAGTCCGAACGATGGCAGTCTCTGGACGTTCATGCGTAACTTGAAAAGGCAGCGTACATGCAATAAGCCGATTTATACTGAAAATTCTGTTGCTCTCAACAATAAAGACAAATCGACGGTCCTTGCGGACCATTTAGAAGAGCAGTTCAGACCTAACATGATGCCCATGGACATTAATTTTGTCAATGAGGCATGCTACTTTGTTAGGGATTGGCTTAATGCCCACACTGCTAAGAGGTACATGGCCACTGCTACCCCCAGTGAGATCAAAGAAATCACAAAGAAGCTTAAAGTCAAAAAGGGCCCTGGCATAGACGGTATTAATAATCACGCACTTAGAAATCTGCCCTGCAATGTTGTGACAAAATTCACGAGTATTATCAATGCGTGTCTTAGTCAATGGTATTTTCCCACAAAATGGAAAATCGCAAAAGTTATTTTATTGCCTAAGCCCGGCAAGGATAACACTAAGCCAGATGGGTACAGGCCCATTAGCTTGCTTCCGGGACTAGGAAAGGTCTTTGAGAGATTAATCTACAGCAGATTGAAACACTTTATTGAATTACTGCCTCCGGAACAATTTGGTTTCCGGAGAAAGCTTTCAACAACGAAGCAGCTGGTTCGGCTCGTCGAGTTTTGTGGGAATGCGCTTCACAAGAAGCAAAATGTCGCCTTACTCATGCTAGACGTGGCGAAGGCATTCGACCGCGTCTGGCATGAGGGGCTTATTTATAAACTTATAAATCTCCCTATGGATAGAGAGCTGATTCAGCTAATTATGTCTTTCATCACTAATAGGAAATTCACTGTGGCTATTGGAAAGGACATCTCCAGTTTACGCACCATGAATGCAGGCGTCCCACAGGGGTCCATTTTAGGGCCCGTCCTGTATTTATTTTATGTTCATGACTTCCCTAGGGCTCACATTGGCAGAAATTACTTTCTTGGGTGCTATGCGGACGATACGGCATTAGCCGTAAAGTCCGCAAACGCACACCATGCAATCAAGAAATTACAGGAGCTTCTACCAGTGGTAGAAAAGTGGTGTAAGACTTGGAGAATTGCTATTAATGCCAGCAAGTCGCAATTATTATTGATAAGGAGGAAAAATACACAGTTGACTATTAACAGTAAGCTCTTCTTATTCTATGAAGAGATTCCTAGAGTCAGTAAGGCGAAATATTTAGGAGTAATGCTAAATGAAAGATTAAAATGGGGAGATCATATAACAGAGGTCAGAAGAAAAATTTTCACTGTTGTAAATAGTCTCATCCCTATATTGGGTAATTATTCTAGCTTAGACCTCAGGAAAAAGAGGCTAGTTTATATCACGGCAATTAGGCCATTGATGACTTATGCGTCGCCGGCCTGGTGCACGGCTACCAAGGAGGATATAAAAAGACTCAAATCATGCAAAACAAAGTCTTAAGGCTTATCACCCATGCTCACTTTTTTGTGAGCAATGCTACACTACACTGTGACTTGAAACTGGACACTCTAGAAGAGCACCTGAATAAGATCAACAGGAAATTCTTCACGAAAGCTCTGAACTGTGACCATATGAGAAATTTTGATATCTTTACCTACGAAATATTGAATGAGGACGCCAAACTGCGCCCACTTGCGGCCCACCTTATCAGGGACCCGAACTTTCCCACCTAGTGCCCACCTGTAAATGATGTACCCAATGTGTTTATTAGCATTCTTAATTTTGCATTTTACTCATTTATTGTACTGTGTATTTCTTAAATTCTCTAGTTTTATTCACATTCTACACTCATTTTATGACTCCCACTTAGTCACGCCTTTACCGGGCCGGTTACTTGCTTGTGAGCTCTTGCGTTGCTGGTCTTCCTATTCTTTATCCGTCTTTCTCCTCCTTACTGCGGACATTATGTGAAGATAGTTCTATGTTATTGTGCCCATCTGGCATAAATTTGATTGAGCCAGATAAACTACTGATCTCAGTGGTATTCTGGCTATAAGATATCAGTCAGTCAGTCGCTTGTATTTTCAGTACCACTCTCTTCCACTTCTGCTCCTGTGACACTTGAAAGCATAACTCAAGCTTCGATGCTTTATCGAATCGCCATCGAACCAATTCTCGATGTTTCCCCGATCGACATTTTCGAAGAATTTTCCATGTTCAATTTTATGGCATACAACATCAGTTATTGCCTTCACTTCTTCCCAATTAGATACACTTTCAATTTCTATATTAGGAAGAAACTTCATAATCGTACTAGCGTTATTGATTTTACTTTCAACCAATTTTTGCTACTCCGCATATGGCATTCAATACAGTTAACTTTTTCCAGAACTGCATAAAACAATCATCATCTTCTTCAGTAACAGTTAAGAGATGACCAGAAGGCTAAAGTCGTTTTGCTGATGATCATCGTCTGAATTAAACTGGTAACATATGGCGACGAATTAAACTGGTAACATAAGCCAACATTAGACCGTAAGTTGTTTTTAACACACTCTCGCGCATAGTGTTGTGTGTCACACATTGGATGAGTTTCTAAGAGAAACTGGCTCTAATACACGTTAAACATGAGGAAAATCACGAACGAAAACGTGAATCCAGCTAGCCTGTTCACCTGGAATCGAATCCATGACGGAACTACCAGTGTTCAGCGATTTTACCACTCGGCCGCTGGTGAGCCCACATTGTATTTTGTAGGCGCTGATTATTTTTGAAAACGTTTTAATACATAAATCAGTCTAAGTCTTTTCGAATGCTAACATATTAATAACTAAGAAAAAAAAAAAGTCTCTGAATGCTGTAAAACCATTTTGAAAACTGAAAATAGCCATCACTGTTAGATATAACTGTTAGTCATCTGTAAAATCACGACCTCCACAGGTGACTAAAATAATCCGGAATAATCTTAAGGAAAGTTAATTGTAGTTCATTCGCAGAATTATTCAAAATTTCGTTCTATTCTTTATCAAATGACTATACTTCAACATTTCATAAAAAATGGTTTTAAGCAATTTAAACTTAAGGAGTAAAATTTAATTACATTACCCGTTTGTCGATTAGTTTTGCTTTAATTCAATTCTTATTAAGAAGTCTTTCCTTTACACTTTTCCTACGAGGCATTCAAAAATCCATCTATTAAATCATGAGTTTTCGCGTATGATGTACTTTCTCCTTCGATTTGTTTATGCTTTTGTGAATAACAAAAGATCGATTTATATTATATTTGAATTTAATCACAACCTCTGCTTAAATCTAAAACTAATTAAAAGAAGAATCTTCGCATTTTATTAAAATTAAAATCAATAATTTATTATTTGAAAAAAATCAGAACAAATAATTTTATAATTCATTCTGAATTAATTAGTAATGCATCTCACAAAATCACTCTATTAAAAGTATACTCTACCCTGTTGATAGATGTTTGATATATACGAAAGAGAATCAAAACAAACCACTCAGCTAGAACATTTCACAGTGAAATCAAAGTTAGAAAACTACTGTCCTCAACGAGCTTATCCTATTTCTCCCTGATGTAATAAAAGGTAGATTAATGTAGCAAAGAAAGCCAGAGATTTCTTCTTTGTCATATAAAGCCCAATTGCCGAAGATTATCTTCTGAAAGAAATTGGATCATATTTAAGCAACATGAGAAGAAAATGGCAAATATTTCCTAGCACTTTATTTCTTTCGCTAAGTAAAGAAAAGGACAAAGTATTCGTATTTGTGGATTTAATTCTAAACCTGGCCATGTTGACTGAAACAGTAAATAGATACTAGAAATCATGATTTCAAAGGAAACAGATTTTAGATGCATGAGGATATTTGTAATACTGGCATTTCAAATACTAACAAATAACTAAAAAAAATCTGAAAGGTTTCAGATTTTAAATTACGTCCAAAGGGGCGTTTCTTTAGCGTTTTGTGCGTTACCTTTATTTATTAAATATCATGTTCTTCCAACTTAAACCATAAAATTCAGTTCAACAGCAATATCGCAAAATAACTTTAAAATGAGCATATCTTTAGAATTTCCGATACACAATTCAGCGCGCTGGAGATAAAAATTTTTTCCCCCGTAGAGTGTTACCATTGCTCGCTTTTAAATCGTTGTTTGTTAAGCAAAAATTCGTTAAAGTTTTACAAAATCTGAAATAGATAATAAAACAAATTCCAAATTTGGCTTGATCTAAAAGCAATTATTTTTTCACATAGTTGGAGGAAAAAGGTTAATTTTCTTTTTCTAATTTCATTTACAGTTTCATATCACGAATAATAAGAGCATGGGACGCCCTTCATAAATTTATAAAAATACCTCATTATACTTTTGACAATGTAGTTATTCGATTTCATTATTTAAAAGCCCACGCATCCGTCACATAAAATGATTGACAGCCGCTCAACCGGTATAGTGGTTTGTGACCTTGAAAACCATAGTGATGGGCCCGGGTTTCGAATCCAGGAGAAGGCATGGCTGTAACTGTCCATCCCCCTTCAGTGGGAACAATGGTGGCCACCTATTTAGATGCTTCCATAATGAAATGGCCACCCTTGGAGGTAGGAAGTAAAATACTAGGAGTCCACCACAAGGGCCGATAGTGGTGGCCACATGGAGGTAAGAAGTTCAATTCAATAAAGCGTATGTTCATTAAAAAAAAAATAAATAAAATGGTTGGTGAATTTTGTAAAGACAAATTACTTAATTTCTTGTTTCCATTAACTTACATAGTAAATTATTTTTCTACTCTTAGTTTAATAATTATTTTTAAGAGTTTAAATAAAAGCTTATTTTATAAAAGAAAATTAATTTTTTAAAACTTTTGTATTTTTATTCTAAGTGATACGTTATAAATTAAATACTAAATTAAAAAATCATTTTCAATAATAATTCATAAATACTTTACTTTCAACAATTCAGTTACGTCAAATGGTCACAAAAATCAGAAATTAAATTTAAAATCTCATATAAGCTTCATCTAAAATATTTTCTTCCTATTTATTCCATGGTGTAAGGAGTTCATTTTCGAGAGTTTTTTCCTTCTCTAAACCAAGATATGTACAAAAAATTGTTTAAACATTAATTTTAAAACAAAACCCAAATTTTGAACAGATTGCTTCAAGGTTTTTTGATGAGATCACGGACTGTGCGATGCGAACATCACACAATGTACATTGGTGTCCAAAAGTTAAGCATAAATCGTAAAATGTGGAAAAACGTTAGTAAATATTAATTAAATTGTTCAAAATCTCTTGTAGAGAATAACTGTTTGAAGGTGAAAAACTGCGCGTATCAAAATATTTCAGTGGCACTCGAAAACCCAGGATTCATTACCAATAATGACATGTTCCAGAAAATGAGGACCATTTTCAACCCGCTCCAAAAAAGTCAAAGCACTTTTCTCTCCTGTTGTTTTTTAATCCTGCAGAGATTTTCCGGAAAATTTTGGCACAAAGTTTTATCTCCAAGTCATTTAATCAAAATCTGATGAATGGTGGTGCGATTTAAATTAAACTCTTCTCCAATTATTCTGAATATTGCAAAATTTTCATCAGTTCTTGTAGATGGAGCAAGGTTCGATTTCAACGATTTCTTTCCTTCTGAAAATACCTTCAACCATCCGAAAATTCGGACCCTTGATAAAAAAATAGCCTCCACAAGTCTGCTGAAGCTTTGCAAACATTTCTGGTGCACTGTGGTCAAGTCTGAAGGAAAATTTCATAGCATAACGTTGCTGAAATCGATGTCACCCATTTTCAGAATACACTAGGAAAAAACGGCTAAAGATAAAGTAATCCTACGGAAAACTGCGTGACATTATGGAATTCAAGCTCGTATAGGATGTGCATCGAATGCTCTCTCATCCTTCTCTCCAAACAGGAAGAGAAGAATTAAGAGTTTTGCCAGATCGAAAACTATGCTTCCAGTTCCATTGTTTTATTTACACACCTCATACATTACTGTTCGTATTTCAATACTTTCAGATGGCTTTTGAGTTAAACTCCACACACCAAAGTATGTTCGGACGACCTTCGATACAGTGACATAACAAATTTACGAATCAATTCGAATTCAAATATATTTCCCACTTGTTAAAAATATAACAACAATCTTGAAATATCATGCAAATATATTCTTTTAAAATCTGAACCCATTTAGAAAGTAATCAGTTTTAAACATACTAAATTGTACATAATTTCGAAGGGAATTCATGAGAAATTGTAAATGTCTATCATTAAGTACTTATTTCATACACTACAAATATATAAATTATACAATTTGTATATTGTATAAATATTACAATTTCGTATGTGGAAAAGACAAATACATAATGTTCGTTCACCTGTAATTCACCTGTCGTAATTTATTTTTAATAAATTATTAAGTATTTATCAGGTGTAATCAGGTGTATCAGGTGTTAAGTAAAACTCCTATCGAACATATGAGAGCACTTTTAATAAGGTGAACAAACATGGCTTTGCTTTCGGTCTGCTTTGCATTTCAACTGTCTCAGTCTGGCAGCGTCCCACACATTTCTTTCAGGCTGACACAGAAAAAAATGTGTTTTCGGATGATCGTTTATTTTAGTCTCGATTCGCTTAGTTTTCTTTTCGTATGACCACATTTTGAAATGTTGACCCTGTGATTATTTATGCTCAGCAGTCGGTAGAACAACAGATTTGGCGTTTTATCTCTGCCCAGAAAACAGCAGCAGTAAAGAACATCAAAAATTGTTTATGCAAACAATTGAAACTCTTAAGGATTTGGCTCGAGTATCGGTTTTTGAAGCACTTCATTCTAAAACAAACATATTTCATTCAATCACAATAGCGAAACATTTTTCAAGGCAGCAAGACATTTTAACAATTAAATAAAAAAAAAAAAACTAAGACATATAACATACAAGCAAAATGAAACTTTCATTATGAAAATATATTACATAACTTAATAATTACTTCAAATATTGAAACATTAGTACATTTCCATATTTTATTTTGTTTTTACTGAATTATTTCTTAGATATCCTATAACAGCAGATGCTGCAATACACTTACAAAATTCTTAACCTGGGGCAAGCGGACTTCAGGATGAACGAGAAAAAATTATCAGTAATGGTGAAAAAGAGCAGAGTTATAAAATAAACGCTGATAAAAATTAAAAATATTCACAAAAATAAAATTTGGCACTGATCAGAAAGAAAATCAACTCGACTCATTCCGAAGTCAATATTACTATCCGAAATATGTTTAAAAGTAATGTAATAAACTGGTTTCCTCCCACACATAGCTAGTCCCTCACACATAGTACTCAATTGCGGATGCATCTTATAGCCATTTCCTTCTTTTTATGTCACACCGTATCGTATACAGTGACCGTAATTTCAGCATGTGGTGAATAATCAAATCAGAGCTCTCCTTTTTTTTTAAATTTCGATATGCAAGCCAGTTAGAGTGTAAAGCTTTGCTTTAAATCCATGTTTTTCTAAGTTACAAATTATAAAATGCTGTTTACATAAAAGTGTATGAATAATTAAGAAGCAGATCGTTGCGCAGGACAGAAACTACTTGCAAGTAGTTCCGATCTGGCATCTGCGCCAAGCATGTTTGGGGAAACCACCCATTCGAAATGAGCTTGAAAATTCGCAATGATTAATGACGTCAAGACTTGCAAAACTATCCAATACTTTTCCACAATTAAATTAATTGTATTCAGAATTACTGACCAGTTCCATAGGCACTTTCAAAGCGTCTGACAAAACTGATTCTATGCTCAAAGTATTCAAAAAATTATTTTTATGGGAATCAGTCATTGAAAAGAAAAAGAGATTGAAATATTGGAGATAATTCTAAATTTTTGTCAAGAAAATTAGCTTCAATCTATGCAGACGAAGCCGAAAAGAGCATACTGGCCACACGAATTGAGGAGGAGAACTGGGTTTAAAATCCTATCAACGAAAATTCCTTTAAAAAAGCTTCAAAGTTAATATTCTCTTAAAAAGAACAACTTGTGACTTCACTCATGCAAGAAAGCCCCAACTGTGCGATTTCGAAGGACTTGTCATTTATACAACTGCTCTAGGCAGCCGTGTCCCACTTTTGGAAAATGGTCTCTCATGCTAATTAACAATATCGCATCGACGCTTCCTAAAATCAACACATTCACTACTCAAAAAGTGGACATCATGCTTATTCGATCATTATATATATATATAATTTAACAAACATTCTCTACTCATAAAAAGCAAATTTAAAGTTAATTAAATTTTAAATGAAATTGAATTACAAATAAATGATTAATTATTGCTGCGAACTAATCTACAATATCATTTAAATTCTGAGAGCATACGCAAATCAAATGCAAGTATCAAAATCCATGAATATATAATAAATGTAAAACATATAATTCCAATAAATTTTTTAATCCTAAAAATTGATAAAAATCAGTGAATAATTGTTGAGCAGGCAGAGGACAGACTTATCAAGGGGAAATTGCCTCCAAACGAACTCTGCAATTATTCAATTCGTGTTTCGTCATCCCTGTACGCAAGGGTAAAAGGAAAATTCAAAACCAAATGTTATAAATATATATATGTGTGTATATATTTATATATTTAATTAAGAAAACAAACCCAAAACTCCTCGTGTTCCATGAAGTATTCCACGAAGCTTACAGATGTAAGTAAATAACTGAACTTACAAGCAGATACAATTCAACAACAACAAAAAAACATAATATCTAGGTCTGCAGAAAGCAAAGAAAAAATATAAAATACAAATAATATAAATTATAAAATAAAAATACTAAAATATACCATGAATAATTAAACTATCTTAATACTCCTATCAAAGAAAATAAATCAACTTAATAGTAATACAATAATAATAAAAATGAAATAATACTTCAAAATAATACTGATACAAAGGAAATATGATACATCAAAACATAAAGTAACCGTGCATAGAGAATACGCAGACTAATACAGTGATACATAAAATATTAAAATACAATCATATAAATAATAATACTTTAAGTTCAAACGACAAATAAAATCGCGCAAGACTGCAAAGGCTTCGGAGCTCCTAACAAGATCATAGAAAACAGGAGGCCAGCCAATGGAGAGCTGCCCTAAACTCACGTAAATGTACTTCTGCGATCATTATATTAACGGCAGAATTTATTTTTCAAAAATGCGTCAAACGAAAGAGATAAACCTGATATGGGGAACAAGAAATAAATTTTAATTTGCAGTTTTCAGTAATAAAGAAACTGGACAATCACAAATTGTTTCAGATCGGTGGTTCTGAAACAATCACTGTTTAGAAATCGTAAGTTGGTGGAAATAAATACGTTTTGTTCACTCTTACAAAAATAGACTGCTATAATATTTTTAATAACTTATTTATAACAAAAAACATAATGATAATTATCCAATGAATGGTAAGGTAAGCTGTGTCACGCATTTTAAGTAAAATATTTTAGATGGGTGGAACTGTTATCAGTCATTCGCTCGAATCGAGGGCTTGGAGTGTGGCCCTCGATTAAATAAGTGGGAGTTAAAGGTAAGATCGCACTGGCGAAAATACTAGAACTCACCATCGTTAGGGAGCAATAGGAAAAAAATGTAACAACATTTTAAAAACGTATAAAATATTTGTCAAGCATGCTATATATATTTATATATTTGAGAACCTAAAACTAACAGAATTAAGAAAATAATCCAGTTTATTTTTTAAATTAAACATAAGACTTTAATATACATTTTTTACTGCAAATAGTTTTCGGGCTTTCTTCAAAAACGTAGCAGACTGAAACTTTTAAAGCAACGAAATTAATATTTTTTTATTTTTTAAATCTAGGTATTACTACTGATTAATTGATAAACTCCAATATTTATTTTTAAAACAATGAAATTACCTTTTTTCTTTTCTTTCTTTTAACCCTCTTTTTTTTTAAGCATCACCAAAAAATCAAAAGAGACCAGTAAATTCCCTCAACTTTTTTCCAAGGAAACAGAAAATTTTTAAGTGCATACCTAAAAAACAACTGAAATTCTTAATACATTTAATTTTATGGCAAACAGATAACATTTTATCTACGTATCAATATGCTGTACTCTGGTACTGGGTTCTGGTTCTGGTTCAAATCTCGGAGAATGGATGGATTTCATGGCCTTATCCTCTATGTAATGTTAATACTAGCCAGTTTCTCCTAGAAAGTCCTTCACAAAGGCATGTCCTTCCTTAGACAGATAACCTTCGAGCGCTTAATCGTAACATATATATTCACTTAGTTCGAAAACAAGTTTTATATTAACTTGAAAGTAAAATGTTAATAATGTTTTAACGGGGATTGGAATTAAATCATCATGAAGAACAAAATTTCAATTGTAAAAGGAAAAATTAAATTAAATAATGTAATCATTGTCATTAATCGGAAATTAGTTGACTTTTTAAGGGGAACAAACCAACTCCCGTTCAACGAACAATAATTAATAAATAAATATATAAATACGAAAGTGTTTCGTCTTTACTCGAGTAATAAGGTTAAGCCAAACCGGCAATTCTAGTCAGGCCAAATATTTCCGCGAATAGAAGGGATTATGAACCAATGCTGATACTCAAAGAACTTATTCCTAAGAAGCATTTTAGCCAATTCAATTTTGAGTGAAAAGCAATTTCTGTAGGGAATTCCGAAAAAACTGGAGTAACCGAGCGCAGAATTAATATTTTTCTAAGTGGTAAACTTATTAAGGAGAAAGCAGGAAACAATATAAAATTTTTCTGTTTTTTCAAAAAAAGTCAAAATTGGAACAGAAGTAAATTAATGTAACAAAATTCGCAGAGTATTGAATAATAAATAATAGTTGAAGAGTCTTTGATCTGTTGATTTTGTCAGTTCTTTAACCTAAGTGAGGAGAGATAGTTAAAAAGCAAATTAAGTACAGGAGAACCAAACATGGAATCATGCTTTTGAAAGAGGGAATTCGTTGAGGAAATAAAGTAAATGTCCGTTAAGGCTATAGTTCTTGACGTGATTCGGTTTCGGTTCATTTGATTATGGCAAAGTACATTAGGTCTACCTGCTTAAGGGCAGGGATGCCTTCGCGGAGAACTTTCTAAGGGAAACTGTGTCGTATACGCGCTACGTATGAGAAAAACCATATCTCGTGATTTGAAACTAGAAATACAGAAAATTTCGATTTTTTTATATATATATTTCAGAAAATTAGTCACTTGTAAAATCGATTTGGTATAATGTACAAGACTCCAAAATACGCGGAAGATAAAAGTCAAATCAGAAAACCACTAAAAGGGCAAGAAGACCTTAACTTCGCGAACGTGAAGTTGGTAAATTAAATTTCGATTGAGCAGGAAATGGGAAAAAAACACTAATTAAAAAATAGGTAAAAATAATAGTAAACGAAAATTAGAACTAGCTTATCTCATAATTCATAAACGATCAATATTACAACTGACATCGTGTGTTGTGATGACGTCAGTTACAAGATAAATTTTACATTCTAACATCAGCTTCAATTTCATACAACGAAATTTACAAGGTGAGTCGTATTCGCATCACACAAGGGAAAAAATAACACTTCATGTACTGACCAGGAATCAAATCAAGAGCAAGCCACTTCAATTCGTCATAGCTTCAGCTCTTTTGGCAAATGGTAGCAGATACATGCACAGATCTATTAACAACCGTAAAAGAATTATCCATTTGAAAGCCAGACATTATTTGCAAGGTATACATTAAAACAGTGATGTTAAATAGATCTATCATCAACCGTAAAAGAATTATCCATTTTTGAAACCAGACATTATTTGTACGATATCACATTTAAACAGTGTTGCTAAATAGATCTTTCATTAACCGTAAAAGAATTATTCATTTGAAACCAGACATTATTTGTACAGTACACTTTTTAACAGTGTTCATCAACCGTAAAAGAATTATCCATTTGAAAACTAGACATTATTTTGTACGGTACACATTTAAACAGTGTTGCTAAACATATCTTTCATTAACCGCAAAAGAATTATCCATTTGGAAACCAGACATTATTTGTACGGTACACATTTAAACAGTGTTGCTAAATAGATCTACCATCAACCGTAAAAGAATTATCCATTTGAAAACCAGACATTATTTTCAAGGTACACATTTAAACAGTGTTGTCAAATTTTAGATATCGTTAAAAATATCGTACTTGTCTTAAAAGCAACATGATTTAGTTTTAGTTTCATTTATTTAATTATGGCAAAGCGCACGACAACTATGTGCCTTAAAAGCAATACTATATGTTTAATGTATTAAAAATACTAGATTAATTTTTGTGTTTCTTTTGCATATGTATTACATTTAAATATTCTTTTAAATAATGAAGTTAGAAAAACTGAATTTTATTTGATTTTCATATTCGTAACTGGAAAAACCACAGTTTATGTTCATAATCGTAGCCAAATCTGGCGACACTATTTGGCTGTTTCAGATATCAAATTTGGTAACCCTTTCAGACGTTCTGTAATAACAACGATGGCATAAAGAGTAGGTGTAATCACCACTATTCACCTCTTCACCTAACATGCACCCTTGACCCTCCTCCAACCCCTCCTCCCATGCTCGCTAAAATGACATAATGCAAATACAATTTAGAATAATAACGGCAGCTCTTCTTCCAAACTCTAAGAAGACCACCGTGATGCCCAAATCACAAAACAAGGAAGTAAGTTCCACACCAAATGCAAATTACGTCTCCTTATGAATACTCTACTGCTGCTTTCAGGTTGTTTTACAGATGTGATAATGCTTCTTAAATTACTAGGTTTTACAATAGCCGACGGAAATTACTGAAATTTGATTCAGCGTGGAAAAGATAAAAATTATGGAACTTTGGTATCTAGAAATCGTATCTAGAAATTTGCTTATCTGTGAAATATATACTAAAAGGGGTTCAATTTAACTCATGAATGCTTCTTCCAATTGTTACTGCAAATAAGATATGATTGTGATTCAACTTGCGATTCCAACAAATCTATGATTATTTTTTTCTGTACGTGTGTCTAACTGATCACAGTATTAAAAATGCACCTGAAATTGTTTAAAATTATAGCTTTCACGGAAGTTTCATGAAAGGTGAATTGTTTTCATATCAGGCCTATAGGTGAGTTTAGTCTAAATTAAAATTAATGCACAGCACTAAACGTGAAAAATCGCTAACTTGCGAACGAATACACAAAGCGAACCTAAACTGCCATTTACATTACCAGGAATCTGAGCCCGAGAAATTGACGGCTCCTCTAAAGGATCTAAAGGAAAAAATAAACTCATTCTTTCTGAGATTAAAAATTCAATATATGTTCATTTATTGCATAAGTCAAATAAACAACCTAAACAATAACGTCATGCAAAATATTAAGAGTAAAATATTTCTCAGTACATGAAATAAATTCCATTAAAAAGTTCTCAAGCCGTCAAGTTCGCGTGTCGTTTCTTAGGCTGAAAGTTCCTCTAGTGTAAACGGACATTAAAAAAGATAACAATTTATTAACTGCCATATACGTTTAACTGCTATATAAAGTAGATACTTACAAGTATTCTAGCTCTCTTGCAAATACTATTAAATTTTTCGGCACAATAAGCTAGAAAAATCAATTATGTCCTCGCCAGGATTTAAACCACAGATTAGCTGGTTGTGCTAACTTTATACTACAAGAGTACGTAAGGAAGAATGCGATAATTCCTTGACTGGAACTCTCTGATACACTACAAAGGTTTTCAAAATAACGCAACATAAGAGCATTTTCTCAAACAGGAACGTGAAGACTGAAATATCGGTGGTTTCAGTATACAGTAAATTTTTCACATCGCACTCCCAAAATCCTAATCTTGTGTATACAGCTATCAGACAAAATTCAGAAAAAAATGGCCTCTGTGAAAGAAAATAATAATAAAAAAAAGAAAGAAAGAAGATTTAAAGGATTGTTTTCCTTTTCTGCATATATCGGGCTGGCAAGAAAGTAATTTCAGTTTTTTAGTGCAGCAGCTTTTAGTGTCTGTGAAGCAGAAGGAGAAAATCGGTTCTTCCTTTCTCTTGGAAACAGTTTCAAGGTATAATGTCATTACGTCACACTATTTATATATGAAATGTATCGCATCATAAGTTTTATATACACTTTTCTGAGCATTTCATTTTAAAAGTTGATTTTGCTAATTCTATTATGATATGTAATATCGACCTGGCATAAACGTCATTTCGAATTTTAGTGTGAAATAAAACTCATTTTTTCTATACAAAAAACGAACTTTAATCAATCATATATCTTCTGTGTCGTTAGATGACTTTAATAAGATCATGATTCGGCGCTCGTAGAGTTTCTGATCTTTATCAGTAAAAAAATTCAACCAAGTGCGATGTGAGGTCACCGTTATTAGTGGCAATTTTACCATTTAATAAGTTTTGTAAACTTCGAAATAAACGATAATCCAACAGTGCAAGATCGGGGCTATATGGGGTATGCGACTCCACTTCCCAGTCAAGCGCTAGGAATTTTGTACGTATTGACAAATATATCTGAAGCCTCGCATTGTCCTGGTGGAACACAATTTCTTTGCGATTTGCTAAATCTGGTCTTTTCTCTTTAATTGCTTCCTCCAGTTTCATAACTTGTTTGCAGTACACATCTGAGTTGGTCGTTTGGTTGTTTGAAAGGAGCTCGAAATATGCTACACCTTTGGGATCCCACCAAATCGATGGCATAATCTTTTTCAATGCAATTCAGCTTTCGATATGATTTGTGCAGATTCATTATACTTAGACCATAATCCTTTTCAATTAATGTTAATGTAGATGATCCATTTTTCATCGCCACGAATAATTCGTTTCAAAAAAGGTCGATTGTATTACATTTGAATTGCGTATCTCAAATACTGTTTAGTTCTAACATTTTTTTTTTTTTTCAATTCATACGGAACCCAAATATCGAGCTTCATAACGAGTCCAAGACATCTTATATAATTTTCACTTGTTGCGTGTGGCACATATCCCTTTGTGAGCTTCAGCCGCTTTCTTGCTTTTATGAAAATAAAAATGTAAAATACGTCGAAAATGTTTTTTTGCACCCCATATCAAAATTGGTAAAATTGGCCGTAAACTAACAGTTTTAAACAAACAGCACAGGGCTTTTTGCTATTGCAACCAAAAAGTGACAGCTACCAAATCGCAAAAGGGGAAAAAAAGTAAGATTGACAACCCTATCTACTTGTGCAAACCAAAATTTTCTTGCCAACCCAATATTTTTTAAAGCAAATAGCTTATTATTGAACGGAACTCAGTAATTTATGTTCACTGACCATTTAATATATTCTACTGTTTTTTTATTGTGTTCTAGTGCCAAACTAATTTTGTGTTAATATATAATCATACATATCAAGTGTTGGCTCAGGTTTAATACAATCTTCCTGTACCCGTACCTGTTATTAAAACTACATTGAAAACAACTGTAGCTCGTATAGGAACACAAAGCATCAGGTGGTTTTTTTATCTAACATTTATTACATATTTTTATACAAATGAATACATTTCTGCTATTATTAGGTAGACCAACCAACCTTCACAAAAATTATACTGCAAAATCAACCGATACGCGGCTACCCTTTTCGCATCTACATTATATGCATTCTGCTGCCAAGCACCGCCATCTACATTCTCTTTTCAACACCTGTACACCTACTTAAGAGTAGTTAGTACCCAGAGAGTGGCGACAAGATACATAGCACAGTGGTGAGTGGTTATTTGAACAACACTGATCAATTTGTTCGTGGGAATTGGTGTACATTGTACTGGAATTTCTTGACGAAGCATCTCCAGTATAACTAATTTCCGTCCTTCAATGTTCCCCAAGGCCGTTTTGATTCCCTATCATACGTCAAACGTATTACAGTCATGAGAGTACCGACATGTGTTGATGAAAAACCATACTACATACTGTAAGGATAATGCAATTCAATTTCAAATCCATTTGTAAAAGTATTACTAAAGGACTCTGCGCTAAAGGATTTACTAAAGGACTCTGCATTTATGCGGCGAAAAATGTTCAGCAATGGCTGTCATCAAAATCAAATACAGTAAAACTTCGGGTAGAATCGAAACTTGAACATGTTGAACTAATGTTAACTTTTGTCACTAAGTTCTACTTTCGGTTACTCAAAATTCTGCTCTTTCGGTTACATTTCTAAAAGACAGACGAGTTTTTACAACTAAATTGATTTTAAAGCAATGGCGGGACATTACCGCAAAAAAGTCAGTATCGGCTCTCGAGATGATTTAATCAATAGCAGCATTTAATGAATTTAAAAATACTATTTCAAACAAGAATGAAAGGAAAGTAAAGAAAGAGCGAAATATTTTTTAAAAAGAATGCTAACTAAGATATCTGTAAAAATTATCTTTTATGCTTACAAAAATATCCAAATTCAGAATACTGATTTTTCTTTATTTGTTAAACATACACCTGTAGCCTTTCGATGTTAGAAATATCAGTTTCATAGTCTTTCCATGTTCGTCATTAAGGAAAATTATTAAAGAACTCACTTCAAAGCCATTTCTTCTCCCCAAATATGGACTCACAACCACGGCAACGACTGCTTTGGGGAAAAGGTAGAATTTTTTAATTTGCTAAAATCCCCTGATTCCTTGTGTGCGGTGATGAAGATATGCATAACAATCGTAAATAAGAGGAGAATCGCTGCTATCATAAGATGCATATTTTAGAGTAACAAACGTCTTAATATGCGTCTTACTGAGTCTAGGACAGAGTTTTCCAACCCTATGGCCGCCGCTGTGCGATCACAATAAAGATGTTTTAGTTCTCAATAAAATTGTATGTGGAAGTTTCCTTATTTTTAATGAAACAGCGATTGCGTCCAACACAGATACCAGCGCAAAGCGAAATGCGATCGATTGTTTTTTAAATATTCGTGTATTACTAACTCTACCCAACTGTAAATTCACCTTGAAAAGTAAATGGTGCCCGCCTTCCCACAGATATTCTAGAATGTGCTCCTTATGGACAAAAAGGTTGGGGATTCCTGGTCTAGAACTAGGCTTGGAAAACTGCCAATTTTTCGACACTGTTTTATATTAAATAACAAGCAAGAGGGGTAAAAAAACACAGAGATAAAAGAAAAATAAAGCTGAGAAATTCATAGCAATGTACGACAGTAATTTCACCTCACGTCAAGTATAGATTAAAAAAAAAAGTATTAGAGGGGAAAAAACTGTCCAAGTTCAAACAACAACAATAAAGAAGAAGAAAAAGAAAAAAAATGGTTTGTCATTGTTAACGTCAAAATCCTAAAAGTAGATTAAAAAAAGATGGAAAGAAAGCATACTTACATGCAACAGAATTTGAGCATTTTTTACACATATATACATATACATATTCAGAGACTTCATGAAAGAAACAGATTTTTCTTTTTATTCTCAAGAGAAAAAGATTGGGGAAAAAGTTGTTGCCATATTCATAAGCAATTTTTCTTTTGCATTTTATTTTACTTCACGGTCTTTCAAACGTAGGAAAATATATTTAGAAAAAGAATATAATGGACAAAGCTGAAAAATAACATAAAAAAGAGGCCGCAAAAAAGGGGGGTTGAAGTTCGCGTTAATGTTAGGGCGTGAAAAAAAGTGTGTCTCGCTCTTCCTAAAGTGTTCGTGACAAACAACAGCAAAAGAGGCAACTTTTTCTTTTCAACCTTGAACACTTTTTTTATTAACGAAATAATGAATAATTCATTTGTAAATGCTATCAATTGTCGAAGAATTCGTCCTCAAATAAAATATAAATTAAACGACACTTAAGACATGGTTTCTTGCAATTGAAAAGAAAGGCTTTTACTCTATTATATTTGCGATTATTTCGGAATAATCGTAAATTCGGAAAAAAATTAATGAGTACTTATTAAATGAAGATTTAACACTTAATTTTATTTTCTACTATATAATATTACAAGCATACTGCAGTACAAAAATAATAATTCAAATTAAAAAACTGCAGATACATGAACTCCAATCGGCACTGCAGTTAGATACAAGCGGGCGGGACAAGAGAATTTCACCAATGGCCGTAGAGGTATTGCCCTACCACACTAAGTGAGCAACTCTGCGCCAATTATGATGGATAGCATCAAAATTCATCAGTCTTATGGGCCTAGTCTATCACCAGCCCAGGGGCATGGTCTAACGGTTTCCAAACACTCTTCCACTACCACTAAAACACTCGACTTTCGGTTTGACAGTATTTTAAGTGCCTCTATGCTGCTCAGAGGACACTTTACACTTACGTTTATTGCACTGGCTAAGATCTGCACCTCGATAGTCTCAGCACGGAGGATATAAAATATACGGACCCGGTTCCAGGTGCCTAAAGGAGCAGTCTATACCAGTGGTCGCCAGCCGGTGATCCAGGGACCACTAGTAGTCCACGAAAACTTTTTGATGGTCCGCATAAAAATTGGGACATTATTTATATTTTTATGAAGATTCAATTTTAAAAATGACGAGTAACAAAACCTATTATATGGATTACACTTTTTTAAAATTTTAACTTACTTTTATCGAAACTCCTTCTGAATTAAGCGACATTTTAGCTACTTTTGCAGGTGTACCAAGAGATACTTGAAAGGGAGATATGGCACCCATGGATATGCTGCTGTTATCAATAATAGCGCGAACTGGAATTCTCTTTCCTTTTGAATTACAAACATATGCTATTGTAGTCGTTAATAACACAGTTTTTCTCCACGTCAATAGGCAACTTGATGGATTTTTATGAGAACCATCTGCATTCTTATTTTTAATTTTCATTTGTTAATATAATGCAAGTTTTCGTTTTTGTTTTGTCTAACTGTTGATCGATGGCGACATTGCTGAGTAAGCGATGATAATTAAAAATTGGCGGCATAACACTTTCAGTTTATTGATATTGCTTTGCGTTTGCCGGTTTGTTCTTGCTTTTCGTGAAGTTCCTTTTCAGTGATATGAAAATGTGAAGATTTTTGTATTTTTCATATAATTTTTCAATGTGAACGAAATATGTGTATCAGTGAGATGTTAATAGTGTTTTAATTGTTACTCATAATCAGGGGCGTAGCCTGAATTTCCATAAAGGCATGCTGCTGAACACCGAAAGTTTCGAAAATTATATTAACAAATGAAGATTAGAATTACATATATTAGAAAGTTGAATATTGCTTTTGCGTATTAATATGTTTTTTAAGGTCTGATTTAAGGTTTTTTTTCATTCATATTAGTGGTCCGCCAAATATCAAATTATACTATATGTAGTGTGTGAAGTTGACGACCACTAGTCTATACTGTCTTGGAATGCAAGCTCGGGCCCACTGAGTAGGGGCGGTGAAGGCCGATCTTTCATCGTCTGCTTGATCTGCGCCCTGCGGTGCGTTGAACCTTGTGAGTCCACGATCCATGCCGGAAATGGGGAGTAGTATATGAGCCAGTCTTGTTGCGCGTCCTTGAGGTTACTCATATGTGATACAAGTAACCTCATAATCGTATATTTAGGATTGATTCTTCGAGATTCGAACCTGGACACATCGGTATGGCAGTCAGCGTCGCTAACCCCTATACCGAACAGGGCAGCATGATGGTCAACAGAGCTAGCTATGTTGCTGTTGAGATAACGTTTGAACACCCGATAAAACATTAATATTTGAATACAGTTCTGTGATGCGATCCGTTGATTCAGAAAATCTTTATTAAGTTGGTGGTAGAAGCAATAGAAAGAGGGCTTTGAAACCATTGGATTCTCACCTCCAGAAGGTACTAGATCAGAACTGGAATGATCAATGTTTATTATTACCATTGATCAGAACTGGAATGATCAATGTTTATTATTACCATTGGTTCTAAAGTTTCATGATCAACACAGATCTATCTATTTGATTTATCCATTAATATTTATGGGATCGCTTGCTCATCGAACATGAAATTAATAACACAAAGAATTATAAATAACATTCACCGTAATTTCTACTAATAAAAAAATCACTAATTAAATATACACTGCATTTAAATAAATTTATAGTATTTTGTATTGTGTAAAAATAAATTTAACAAAATGTTACAATAAGTTTATATATTTGTAACGACTTTTCTCGTTTTAAAATCAGAACGAAATATAAAAACTGGATTAACGAATGGTTCCATTTTATTCAAAGTAAATCTATCGGTAAGTGCAATCATCAGCGTTGATTACTAAATCGAATTCATTATAAATCCAAGCAAGATTTCTCATTAGAAGTGATAAAAAATCAGTAAAAATCCAGTAGTTCGGTATTCAATGGTTCGGCGCACCTGATAACCGGCACTTCATTCACTAATATTCCTATCGTAATATGGCGCTTCTAGAATTTCATTCGGCAATATTCGGAAAGACTCGTCAGTTGTTATGCGACTTTTTGACATTGTTTTTGACGTTGTTTTCTTTCTTCACTTTTATTATTTATAGTATTTCAAAATTTGATAAAATATGTTGATGAAGGAATGGAACAAAAGCATATGCTTTTAGCGATTCATCAGAAGCTTGACAATATTAATTCAACCTAAGGATCAAGTAGTTATTCAAAATTTTAAATACAACCATAAGAACCGTTCAAACAAAGTTGATGGAATTCCGAGTTAAGGCCAGTTCAATACAAACTATCAATTTGTCAAGGCTGCTATTACTTCTCCTTCTTTCCCCCCCAAAAAAAGTTACAAAATGTTTGGCAAAAATTAAGACCAAATACAGCGAAGCAAAATTCTGTCGAAGACGACGAAAATATTGATGATCCAATGAGCAACCATTCTGAGTTACTGAAAATAATTGAAAGGTCTTCCTCTGAATAATCCAATAATACGGTTTTTCAAAAATACTATTAAGTGGACTGAAAGTGATAAAAATTACCCAGTATTCGAAAAGTTAAGTGAAGACATCATAATTCTAAATGTGCTAAATCAGCAGATACGTATAAAAACGAAAAAGGAAAACGAAAATCAAATCAGGACCAGTTGGTGTGAGGCTGGCAAAGCACTAAAAACAAAGAAGCCAATAACCAGTCATAAAACAAAAACCGAATCATGACATGATGAACACTTAAGTCCAAATAAATAAAAGAACAGTGCATTTCCAGATTCAAAATAGATAGAACAACGAGTACATTGGAAGCCTTAGAGGTGATGACAGAGACGATGTAACATTAAACTGAATCGTCGATGCATGAGACCCTGAGAAGACAGCAATTTCACATTTTTGTTCACTATATTTTTGGTTAATTCTTTCTGTTTTCTTGGTGATTTATTGGTGCTAATTTCTTGACAAATAGTAGAAGATTCTCACGATGGTTATGTTAACAGCTTGATTTGCGTATGTGTCAAGCTGTTAAAGTGAGATCCGTGGGAAAAAAAAGTACTTAAAACTCTTTCAGGAAATAATTTGGAATGTCTAAGATTAATGGAACAAGATTTCTTGTTTACATGCTAACAATAATTTCTGTACAATCTCCCAGTTTCCTAAAAACTATCAAACATGATAAAATGCACAGTGCATGCAAACGCACACATAAATAATGCCTAATTTAATCAACTTTAAAGGTTAGAAAAAGACAAGGATTACTCGAAATTCACATTTATTAAATAAAATTACGTGAAGCACTCTAAACAAGGGAAATAAACACAATTACTTAAAAAATATTTTTTTTCTTTTTATTGGCGATGAAATTCTTAAGAATTTCACTCTTTCAGTACAGCAATCACGGTATCGGACATCCGTAAGATAAATTTTATTCCCTTCTGAATCGTATAGTTCCTCTAATATGCACGAATAATAAGTATTATACGATCAGTATCACATTTGTATCCTTTTACAATCCCAACACCTCTTGAATCCGAAACACAACGCAATTTCGAGCGTAATCTTCGTAATAACAGAGTGCTATTTCATCCGCGTGGATAGAATTAAGCCCTAAGTCAACATACAATCGTGAAGGAAAAGAAAAATGGCGGTGAGGGAAAAAAATTCTTGATGATGGTACGGCTTAACAAGTATCCTTTGTATATTAATCACTACTTAGGCGTTTATACAATATTTTAAAGCCTCCTCCTAGCAATAAATCATTTCCTAAGATCTCTCAGTGATAACCAGATGTTTAAGGAACATGATGGAATCCTCCGAAACATAAAGAAAAAGTTAGAGGTGTAATTTTACCATTAAAAGATTTTTTTTTCTTTTCTCTGTTTCGTTCTATCTATCCTCGGGCCAAGCGATCAGCCGTGAATGCTGTAATAATTATCTTTTTAACCTCGACACGCACTAACAAAAGACTAGGAGTGTACGACGAGAAAAAAAAAGCGAAAAATTAAATAAATATAAAATGTAGGAGCGGCTTTTATATCTCCACCACTTTTTTCTTTCTATCCTGCTAGGCTGATATAGATATCGGCTTATGTTCTTAGTCGCTGTGACAAAAGGCAAATAGCACCTGCCAGGGAAATAACCGAAGGGAAAAAAGTATAAACAAACGAATAAAAAAGGAGATAAACGTTTTTTCCCTTGCCCTAATTCCTAGCATCGGACACAAAATCCCTGTGGTAATTCTCTAACATTTGTTCTGCGACGCATGCTTTCTTTCCATTTCGAAAAAAAAAAATAATAACAATAAAAAAAAGCGGTCAAGAATGACTTCGTTGATCTGAAACAATGTTGTTTATAAACCAATACAATAAAATTCCAGTTACAGTCAGGTGGACTTCACTCTTTTACAAGGAAGATCTTAATTATTTTTAATGTAATATGGATGCAGAATTCAAAAATGAATTAAGAATTATTTATGAACCCTTTAATAATCAAATGATAAAACACATGTTGCTTCTGAGGAACCATGTCAAATAAAGAGTTAAGAATTATGGCTTTCATAAATTTCATTTTTATCCCGTAGTAAGTATGTTAATATTTGTTTATTATATAATTTATAATTTAAATTAATTATAAATAAATTTTGGGAACAACAATGGATTAAAGATATATATTAGAAATTACTTTTTATAGCTAAATCGAAAGCTTTGGAGATATCCTCATAAAGACAGCTGAAGAAATAACTTTAAAGATCCCAAAACCTTATAAACTCAGACAGGTTTCAACGAGGCTAGCAGCCTTATTGAGAAAGATCAAAGCTGCTGAAGTGAATGATCCTTTAAACAGAACATGGGGCCTACCAAGATTTTAATAACATCCAAATAAACCATGATGTTGCCTTAAAAGTTAATAAAGAAGAAATGTGTAATTTCGCAACGGTTCATTTGCACTGGAAACAACAGAAAGCCATATGTATATTGACGATTCAGTGAAGGCTAGGGTTACTGGAGCTGGTGTACACAATAATTTCTTTCATTTCATAACGCAGTCAACACCAATTTTTCTGGCAAATTTGAACAGCAATTCATATGGCCTTTTAACTGCTTTATTGTCATAAAACCTCCTTCTCTAAAGCCATCATTCTCTCATACCGTAGATCAATCTTTCAGGTTCTTGACAGCAACAGAACTTGCTACTCGAAACCTATTTATGAGTGTCAACGACTTCTAAATTCTCTAACCAATTTAATAGCACTACAATGGATGCCGGCTGATTGGAAGTAAATGAGAATGAGAGTACATATTTCCTAGCAGAGAAAGGAACGACTATCCTCCAGAAACCGAGAGTTTATATGACATTTTATTCCTCTAAGAACCAGAAAAATATGGAGTTTGACAAGATTCATGAGTAGAATTTGTGCGTTAAAAACTAGAAGAAACACTTGGTAATGCCTCCTGGACTAGAAATCAGAGGTTTCAAAATTCTCTGAATTGTTTCAGCAGAAAATTATTGTTATGTATACGAAGAGAAGAAATTGCGCAAAAAACTGAGAAATGTGCGGACCCTGCACGGGAAAAAAAGGCGGTGCTGGATGCATCATTGAAATATGAAATAGACGTAAAGATAGCCAACCAGACGTTTGTTCACAAAGACGCCAACGAGTTCGAGAATGCTCTGCAAACTCATCAACGAATTCCGCCTTATTGCTTAAGATATCAAATCGTCAGAAAGTGCCGATTTCCCAGTTGCAACTATAATAACATTTCCAACAGTACGTTCATTTTCACTGAAAATTAAATTAAAGATCAGAAACAAACAAAAAATGACGTTACCTATTTGTGATCTTTTAATTGCTATTCTTTTAGTTGTTGACATTCTGTACTTGTTAACAAACTTGCATTGACCTTTTTAAAACTCAACCCGTAAATAACCAATGTCTACTTTCATCTTATCAGTGCAGTAAACTAGAAGATTCTTCACTCGGTCTATAAAGTTCGCAAAAAGGGAAATTCAGAAGAGAAAAACCCAACTACAATTCACATCTGATTAACGAGGAGACATCACAGAAAGAAAAGTATCCGCCAGATTAAAATTTCATCTATAAAATCAGTCAGAACATCGCCTGTGAAAAACCGTCATCCATCAAATCACCATCAGTAACGCAACCATCAATCTAAAAATCATTAACGATGGGAATGATGGGCACAGCCAAAGAGGATCGATTCGAAATAGTTGCTGTTTCAGCTTAATGATTCTTATTTCTTTGGAGTAACTCAGCAATGGCGATATTTATATATTATAACGCTTTTTTTGGTCTTAAGGACTTTCTGAAAATACCCCAAGTTTCATTCCAGAAATTCGTAACTATCAGTGACTATTATTTTCTAATGCCTTTTAAAGCAGCTACTATAACACGGGGTTAAAATATCTTAAAAAAGATAAAGGAAGTATTGAAATAAAATACAAAGAAAATCCAGGAATTATTTTCTCCCTTTCGTATTATTCAGTATAATATTTCAATGATAAAGCATGAGACTACAGTGAAGTATTATCTGAAAGAAATGGTTGTTGTTTTCGCCAAGAAAATCGTGTCCTATCAAAATGAAAATTCCTTATATATATTATATGTTTCACAACATAGTTATCAAAGCAAGCACATACAGCTGAACTCATACACAGGATGATTCAAAACTCTGAAAACATCTTTTTATTTTATAAACTGTGGCAGGAATCAAGATTGGATGTTGAAAGAGGTGATGTGTAAAAAGCACTACATGTTAGAATGTGCATCATAGCCGCCATTCTGAATCTTGTTTAGATTTTTCAAACCTAAAAAAAAGATCATGTACCATAAGGCACTGGAATTTTCTCAAAATTACGAGTACAATGGTGCAAACAGTGGTTTTAAATCTTTATTTTTCAGGTTGGGTTCAGATGATTTTCCTCTTATAGAGACAGATAAACATCTCCTACAGGCAAGGCTTAATTTCTGAAATTAGAATTACCGAAGCCCTATGGAACACCGTCAGCAAAGAGGAACAAAACTAAATAAATAAATACAATGACTATCAAAATCATTAATAATTAAAAAATTATATAGTTAATTATTATCAAAATAATTAATAATTATTTAATCAATATTTATAATTAATATTTATCAATTATTATTTAGTTAATAATTATTATTTAATCAAATAAAAAATTAATTATTATTTATTTACATAATTAAAGATTTAAGTAATTAAATAATTAAAATCAAATAAAACGTAAAGAAATAAACTAAAATTTAATAAACGATTTTTAATATAATTTTACTGCCAAAAATAAACTTTTAAAGATCAAATTTGTACTGAAATTGTTGTTCAGCTGCACAAAAGAAGTGCCGGAGCCTTCTTATCGAGGGCTCCGGTGCGCTCCGCCTAAAAGAATTATTATTTATCCCCAAAACTAAGAAGTATCCAAGCCGGCGCAATTTAAGCTCTGCCCACAGATGATATTCAATGCCCATATTTATTATTATAAATACTGATCACTTTATTGCCGGTCTTAGGGAAGTAATAGCGACGAGAGAATCTGCTTTATTTACTTTCGCTTGGAAGCATTAATTGAAATATCTAAGCCAGCAGATTTATCATCTAACAATTTCTCGGATTTTCACATAAAGGCATGCAATTCTTTAATTCCTACTATTTAGCTCACACATCTTCTTCAAATTTTCAATCGTTAATAAAATACTTCTTATTCATCCATTCAAGTTCAAATACATTTTTTAAACTTGTAGTGGATGATACTTGATGTTAATATAGTTTTTTCATATATTAAAAATTTTTAGTTTATTTTTAAAAAACGTTTTTTTAGTTTATTTATTTATTTTGTATTTTTAAAATTCTTTGTTGACCTAAGTAGGAATTGACTTTACAATTTTTTTTTATTTAATTAATTTTCAATCGTTAATAAAATACTTTCTATTCATCCCCTCAAGTTCAAATACATTTTTTTAAACTTGCAGAGGATGACATTTGATATTAATACAGTTTTTGCACTTTAAAAATGTTTTTTTGTATTTAATTTTTTTTAAATTGGTCTTTGTTGCCCTAAGTAGGAATTGACTTTATTTATCTTTTTTTTTACATGTTACTTTATACTTTAACTTGTTGCAGCAGAGAACTTTTTTCCAATTGGTCTTGCTCTTTTTCTTTCATATTTTCAGAATCGCTCATCCTGCAGGGCTGAAACTGCTTTATTAAAATGTTCTACTTTATTGAAAGATACTGTGATGGATGTATATTTCGATATAATAATAACGGTTACGAAAATAAAGTCTAACACCCTACATAAAAATAATACATACAAATATATATGTATGTATTTTGCATAATAATTTCCCTCTAGTTGTCTTCAGCATATGATTCAGGAATTTCTGATGTGAGGTAACAAGTAAAATGTATGCACAAAGAGCAATGTATTTTGTGTAAAGTAAAACAATATTATTCAAAGTTATGAGTACTTTTAAATACATAATGTAATAATATTAGTCTTCAAGGGTGCTTTTCAGTTTATTATTAAAGCCGTTTCTTCAGAAATAGTATACACCACATATTTTCCCCTCCTGATCTTCAGTCGGTAAAATTACTATGAAAAAGAGTGGCGAATATGAAAGTAACTACGGTATATAGCAAGCATTTCTATTCATATAAATTACACAGAAAAAGAGATACTGCAATCACGTTTCTCACAAATATGATTTCTGAATAAAGAGTTTAATCCTACTGAATACTTTATCACGGAACCTCGAAGGTCTTTTGAGTGCATTCTGGATAAAGAGATCAATCCATAATCTTCAAACAAGATTGCTTAAATGATAGCAAAAATTAAATGCTCACATTCTCTAGCGTAGAAGTTGATATGTAAATCATAGTGCAGGTGAATAAAGAGTTTTAGAACTAGAACGATGTGACTCATGGAAATAAGACTAAGCGGGTACAAAGTGGAAATACAAGCAGGTGAATGGATGAACATTAAATAAATGTTGCCCATTCGTTAAAATTTGATAACTTCTCACTAAAATCTTATACCTACGGTTTCAGCATATTGGAAAGCGATATAGCATCGTAGGATAAAATTGCTTTCACCATTTTTAATTTTTTAAGAGCTCTAGTCTTTTAGCGGAGTCTGCTACGGAAGTATTCAAAATATGTCAAAAATCCATTAAAAGTCATTAAAATAACATAGATGACCAGATCAATCAATCACCGGTACTGAACTAGAAAAACTGTCTTACCTCGTTTTCTAACTTAGATGCTCAACCTTTTTCAGTCGTAATGTATGTGTATTTTTTCTTACATATTGTTACGAATTTTGTATTTATTTAGCTATTTTTAGTAGAATTTGTAATTAAAATTGTTTTATATTCGCGTGTAATGCAGCGCGAGACTTAATTGAAAAGAAAGCTACGCCGGAAAAAATTAAATACAGGAGCACACGTATTTAACATTTTAATGAATAGATATCTCGTAAGTGTACTCTTTTTGCTATCCAGAAAAATCGAGAAAATACCAAAATATTCTCGTGCAGGATTAAAACGCTTATAAAAGCCGAAGAAAAACATCTCAATTCAGTTTGTTTGTATAGTGCTGTTATTGACTGTAGCGAATTCGCGGTGAGATCGGATTAGCTTTCTCTGTTTTGAATTGTGTTTTGTAAAACATTTTAGTAGTTTAATATAACTACTGTGAGATATTGTGATATTGTACGAATATCTCTGAGGAAATTTCAGCATTTTGTTTTATTTCTTGAGATAAGAATAAATTTTATACACTTTTTATCGACTTGTGCATTCAATCCATTACAAACCCATACGCACGCAACAATACGTTTATATCTATAGAGAGTACAGTAAAATTCGTTAAGCACCAAAATAAGGATTGATAGCAGAAAGTTAAAAGTTGTGAAAACTGTACATACCTACGATAAAAGGGCAATGCTGTATTATATAAGATCGATTACCGTGCCTCTTGAGGAGAATATATGACATTAGCAATCTTATTGGAAAACTATGAGAGACAGTGAAAACACGTTAATTGCGAACGTCTAGAGCGTCACCACTTTAGTGTGAAACGATGTCTTACATTACCAAGAACTTGAAGAAATGCCATGAAATAATGATATTTCGGTATCTCATCAATCGCTTACATATGTCACGAACAGAGCTTATGATATTATACAATAGATGCAAATTTATTAATAAAACTAGTATACATCAATTACAAGATAACTTATTACAGTAAAGAAATTCATACAGCGCAGGACAAGAAAAAAAGTACAAAATAATATTCTAAAATTATGAAATAAGCATATTCGATGTGTCTACGCTTTACAGCAATACACAAATGTATATTCCATGTATAACTTTTTGTTTCAAGTGTTACGTTACACCATGCTTGGACAGTAAGCATTCGTAGGCTATTACTTAGGATGGCAAGTATTACGCCTGCTCTTAAACGTAATCTTACAAGAAGATGTTCACTTGGGTTAGGTGAAGAGATATAGATTGTTGGATTTCAAATGAATGTAGTTTTTATTTTATACGTGCTTCAATTTAACAGTACTTACTTTCCCTTAATTTTTTATTTAATGTGGTTTGGCCACTAATAATTATTGTTAGTTTTCTTTCTTAGAAGTGGCAACAAAACAATTTATAAAATTGGGAAAATATTTTTCTGTAGTTCTTATTTAAAGAAGAATGACATGTTATGTACATGAGGAATGTTTTACTTACGTTAATAAATGAATACTTTAGAATATTTTTAGTAGTCTCTTAGAGTCCGTGATACGCTCGTAGCGTAATAGTTTATTTTGACGCGTAAGCGAACATTTTATTGTTACCCTTGGCGAGACCCAAGAGACGTTAGTTTGGAATTCTAAAGTATAAAAATGGAAGCTATTAAACTTGAAAGGAAGATTCATAGAGCTGCTTTTACAAAATCCTTTAACGTTTTAGAAGAAATTTTAAAGAAAAGTGAGATAAATTCTTCTGAATTAAAGTTTAATGTTTTTGTTTCGAACGTTCAACGTTTGGAAGATCTTATCTTAGCACACTATCCGGAAACGAAACTGAAGCAGAATTCGATGTTATTGAAGATTATCGTGACAAGGCCGTTAGAATCGAAACTAAAGTGAAAAATATTCTTCGGAATCTACAAAATGTAAGTACTTCAAATTTAATTTTGAATGAATCTGTTAATGAGAATGTATGTAAATGTACATTTAAACTTCCAAAGCTTGAATTACGAAAATTTGATGGTGAAATTAAAGAATGGTTATTTTTTTGGAGTCAGTTTGAAAAAATTGACAAAGATACTACGATTTCTGATAGTGATAAATTTCAATATTTATTACAAGCGACTGTTAAGGGTTTGCGTGCAAAGGAGGTTATAGAAAGTTTTCCTCCTACATCTGCTCATTATCCCAATGCCATAAAATGTTTGAAGGCTCGTTTTGGTCGAAATGACTTGCAAGTGGAAGTTTATGTATGAGAATTGTTGAAAATCGGTCCTTCCTATAATAACTTATGTGCATTGCATGATATTTTGGAATAACAAATTCGGGCTCTGGAAACCCTTGGCGTCACTACAGATAAAAGTGCTGCATTACTTTATTCATTAGTTGAATCTTGCTTGCCTCAGGATTTTTTAACAGCATACATATCAAAGAAGTGCAAATGCTGATCATGGTCCACACCCAAAATGTAGACTGGACAGATTATTAAAATTTTTTAAATCAGAAGTAGAATCCGAAGAACGCATAAGTTTAGCTATGGCTGGTTCTGGTTTGAAGAACGAAGTAAACTGTGGCATTAAATTAATTCGTGTCAGTTATTCGTGAACAAAATTTAAGCTATTTAAATGTGATAAAACATAGCAATTCAAAACATTCGCTGTGTAAAAGCTTATTTTAATCTTGAGCTAGTTATATAAGGTGATTTTTAAGTTGAGACATTACTTTTACCAGATTGAATTACTCACTAAATAGAGTTGTTCAACGAAATTTATTTTATACAAAAATATTTAAAGAGTAAAATTAAAAATCTCACTTTTTATTCACAAAATGTCTCAATCTGTTCAAAAGCAAAATGCAGCTTTTTGCTCGATCTGAAATTGGATTATACTTTTATAATGCAGAACACTTTACTGGTTTTGAAACAGAATCGCTTCGTTCACCACAAAACATAAAACAATTCGCAGCACTACCTTTGTTGTTATTATTAGACGCGTCTGCGTTAAATATTAGAAATTACGTGGAATTGTAAACATGGTCGATGTCTCTACGCAATCAGTGGAGCTAAAAACAGAACATTTTGTTAAAAAAAACTAAATTTACCTATTTTTATCAAAATTCAAAGACGATGATTTTGATTTACTTCAACTTTCATGCATCCTTTGATATTTTTAAAAATATTTGTTTAATTATTCTTCTCAAAATAAATTTAGAAAAAAACAGTATCTGTCTCTGACATTCGTATTTATAACTGGCGAATTAAACAAGTCCAGTAATTAGTTAATTTATATGCTTCTGATATAAGTATTGTACAAGTAAATGTGTAAAATCTATGTTAAGGTATTATGGAACGCCTAAAGTCTGGTGATAACCTACTTAAATTGGATTCAGTTCTGTGGATACCTATTAACATCTTACTATACACCTCCTGTTTTTCTCTTTCGTTGACACACCCCCCGTGAAGGTCAGAATACTTTGAAAACCTAGAAGAAGAAGTAGAAGAGGATGCTCTATAACTAATTACTCTTTTAGGTAGATCAAAATCATCAACAAAATCCTTTAAAGAGTTTCAAACATCTTTTGCATTTGCATTTTGTATTTTTGACTATGAAAATTCTCACAAGCATTGCCATATTCTCAGTTATTACTAATAGTTCTTGATTACTTCTTGAACTTTTTACGACAGGACCCAATGATCCATATGCACAACAGTAAAAGGTCTTTTACCAGGTTTTATGGGATATAATAGTTCTTGTTGCTTGCCGCCTGGTACATTATTCATAAGGGATTCAAATCACGTTGATCTGTGTCTGACATATCGTTTAATGCCTGGAAATCAATACAATTCCTTAATTTTTCTGTCCACAGAAAAGTGACAAACTAAATCACGAAATATCACTACTACACTTTTCCTCATGCTTTTGAGGATAATATAGAGCAGCATCTCTTTACTATCTACCAGGGTTTACTATCTAACACGGTTTTCCAAAATAATCTACTCCTTTTAAACATGTAATTCCTAATTATTTGCTTCTCTTCTGCATTTTGTTCATTTTGTTTCTTCTTGAAAATGTCAATCAGGTTTTCAAGTCTCTGTCGGCATGTTGTATCATAACGGTTTGCTCTTCTTCCGCTGAGTCTGGCAAACTTCAAAACTGTCACCAGCTTCCGATACGGGAGCTTTACTAAAAGCGTAACACGAGGCAGTTATTTTCATGGTCTTTGTTTTATCTCAAAATCATATTCTTGGATTAAACTATATTAATGGAGTAAATTTGAGGATTCGTAGTCTTTTCCGCATTCATATACACATGATCTTGCCCTTCAATAATAATTGTAAATTCTATGCCAATTAAGAATTGTCTAAGTCTGCCCTAAGTCCATACAATTGCCATTAGTTCTAATTTGGTAGAATGCCACTTTTTCTCTGCTTGTTTATTTTTCTCGTTCGAAGGAAAACTTTCGACGTTTTTTTACTAACACAGTAAAAGAGATGCCATTTTCCATCTTCAATATGCTGCATCAGCATTCCACTCAAACGTTCAGCGCTGGAATCACAATTGGCTTACGCATTTGCATGTGGATGATACTCAGCCTAATATGGGCTTATCAGTTGTTTATTTAGCAGTTCAAAGAATTTTTTTGCTCTTGCTTCCATTCGAAGTCTTGATTTTTCTGCGTCAAACTGGTCAATGGTTCGTCTTTTTCCGCATATTTCGGCACAAATCGTCTGAAAAACTGTCATCCAAATAACATAGCACTTCCCCACACCAAGCTGCTTGGTCTTGAAGGATTCGGGCTTCGTAGGGGCCATTTAATTGGGTACAGAATAAGGGAGAATCCAATCTAGCACATTAGAAATTTTTCCTAAAAAAATCATGCACTGGAAAATAAAACCGGTTGCAGCCCCACTGACATGGATGTTTGTAAGTGTATAATGTCTGTGTAGTACGGGAACACTAAAAATATTGGCAAGCTGAAAGTCCTTTGCAGCAGTTTGGTGGTAGAGAAAGAGGCGTGGAGTTATCCATTAAAACTGGAGTGCAGCTGCATAGTTAGTGCGATGGAACTATGCATGTACAACCAATGGTGAAATTCTGATGTCTCGCCCACTTGTACGCATACATATACCAGTAATCACCCATGATCCATGATTCCACATATGATTCCTTTCTGTTACTGCTGAGTTAATGGCCAGGTTTGCAACATATGCAAATAATAATAACCATTCAATTATTAGTCAAAATATGGTCTGAACAAAAAAAAAAAAAAGTATTATCAGTACGACAATTAAAATTACACTGATATTTATTAAATTACACAGATATTCTGTTTTTGTGATACTAACACCTAGGAATACAGGGACTAAATCTTGTTTTGATTTAAATATGAATTTCAGACTAGTATAAAAAACTTTGGTTCTTTTCATGAACTGTGCCGAAATATTTCAGCTTGCTTCGATACAAGAATAACATTACTTACTATTTTTGAATTTTCATTGTCTTTTATTAAACTGATAATTTAGATAAACTCGTGAAACGAATGAAATACTTGGGGGGGGGAAGAACAGACGGGAAGAATAATTAAAGGTTTGAATTATTAAAAAAATTAAGGAAAAAACTTCGCAATATAATCAAAATTTACAACAAATTACACAAAAATCGTTTAATAAAGAACTAAGTAATTTTTACATACTAAACACATATATATTTTTTCATACATAATACACAGCGTAGATAATATAACAGGCGACTTTATGCAGTCAGAACTTTTTTACTCTACCTAAAGTGTATTTTCATTTCAGCTGTGGCATTTCTAAAACCCAAAATGGAAGTCAAATATCAAAATCGCGAATCGAGTTTCGTGTTGACCCTTTTTATTCGCTAGAAATTCCCTAAAAATCTCTCTACGAATGTATTAAAATTTCTCCAGTTCCTCCGCCGCACATAAAACTTGCCCTCACACAAGACTTCGAAAGAATAAAAACCGTTCGAAGGCGAACTTTTCCCCCTTAGGGATTCGAGTGAAGTTCCGGAATTATTCGAATAGCTTCGGTCATATTTTCCCCACTAGGAATTGTGAAAAAGGGATATAGCAGGAAGAAAAAATATTTTCCCAGATAAATCGCATTTGAGAGTGAAATTGATTCCGTGTTATCATAAGACTTGCATCATGGACGATGGAAAATAGATACGAATGCAAGAGGGAGCATTTTTTACGTCACACAAAAAATGGAATCGAGTTAAAAAATCAAAATTTGGTTGCGCGTAGATTTTTTTTCTCTTCCTGCCCATTCTCTGCCTTGCATGACATTTTGATTTATCTTTTACCATTTGCTACGGAGATGGATTTTTAGGGTTTCTTCCTTAGATCTCGGATCTTGTAAATAGAAAAGAGAATCCAGAAAACAATTTGGTAAGGAAGAAAGTTTTATCAGTTTTGGGAAAGAGCAGTTGTCTGATGAAGGTTTGCGCAGAGTAAATCATCTTCGGCTAGGCAAGAAGACCAATTCCAATATGCAAAATGAATTTTTTAAGCAACAGTAATAAAGTTATCATTCTTTAGGAACTGTTGTGATCAGACAGTTTCTCTGCAGTTATACAACTGCTTTAACGCACTCGCAGTTGCTACAAATTCAACAATCGAATAAAATATGATAGGAACTTGATAAGCACAAAACTATACCATCAATCAAAATTGTTGATGGGTTTGATTTGGTTTACATGATTACGGCAAAGGCTCGAGGGCTATCTGCCTAAGGGCAGCGATGATTTCGTGTATGACTTTCGTTTAAACTGGCTCGTATACACATGAGAAAAACCGTGAAAACGCCCATGCAAGTAGCTCTTTCACGAGGTTCGAATCTCGGACCCAATTACTAGTGTTCAGTGACTTTACCGCTCAGCCGCTGGTGGGTCCAAAATTTTCGAAGATAGGCTAATAGTTAATTTCTTTTTATGTTAAACGATAAGATTTACGTTTATTTCACTCACGATTTACATTTGCTGTTTCTGCAATACGGAAATATCACCTTCACGTAAGGATTATAAGAAAAAATTATTATCAATCATTGTTTCTGCGAAATTTTATTCAAATGATCTGCATATCATTACGTACACAACTCGAAAAATTGGGATAAACATGCTTAAAGTTTTCCTTGATTTTGAAATGCAAGACTTACATGCTTAATTGTTGAATTAAGGAGTACGCATTATTACTGCAAAAGGCTTCACAGGAGTCCTGCTAATAATTATTATAAAATTAACATTACTAGCCCAAAGGGGCAATTTTGCCCACCAAGGTTATTAAATTTGCTTTGGCATTTTGCGTCGTGCACTATATAACGGCGTTTCACTTTTGCAATTGTTGCCACCGAAATAATATAGCCCTGCATTATATTTAAAGAAATTACATAATGAAGAATCTATATGAAAAATGAATGTATGCTTCTCACACTGTGAAAAAACAAGGGTGCCTAGAGACATGAAATTTTAAATAATGTAGTCTTTTACTAGAATATGGGCACCTAGAAGCCCAAATTTGGAATTTGTTTTATTATCAATTTCATATTCTGTAAAATTTTTAACGAATTTTTGATTAACGAACTCAACGATTTAAAAGCGAACAATGGCAACATTGTATGGATAAAAAAATTATCTCCAGCGCTATTGTTGAACTGAATTTTATGTTTAAGTGCGAAGAACATGATATTTAATAAATAAAGGTAACACTAAAAACGTTATAAAAACGGCTCTTTAGACATAATGTAAATTCTGAAAGCTCTCAATTGTTTTAATAATAAATTTTATTAGTTATATTTTTTTTTACTATTGTGATTTTTCTCTGAAATTCATGGTTCACTTACTCATAATAACGGAAACAATTTAGCGACAAGAATAACTGTGTGACCACATTATGACATGCACTACTACTTTTGTATCGGAAACTGGCTCCTATTCACATTATATATCAGGAAAGCTACGAAAACGCCCACGAACCTCGCTCGTTCACCTGAAATCGAACCCAAGTCGAACTACCAGCGTTTAGCGACTCCATCGCTTAGCCACTGCTTGATTTATTTGCTTCTGGAAATAACAGTATGCTCTCTCTTCGGAGTAGGCTCTGGCAAACATTATTCCATGTAATATGGACAAGACAACAATAACAACAACAATACAGTCTGCAACTCGTCATGTCAACTTTATATGCCTGCTACGAAATTAATAATCAAACTAGCCTGAACACCTTCAATAACAGATCTGTTTCCGAAAACAGCTGTTTGGTTTTTATTTTTAATTTGAAGTTTTTCAAAAGAATTTTTTTCCTAAGTGTGTTTGTTCCGTGAAATCTGTGTATTTCTTGTTTTAAGTCATAAAATGTGTGTCAGTTTTAAAGCCTATTTCTTATATAAAAGCAAGTAAACCACTATGGCATGGTAACAATAACAAAATTGGAACTTATCCAAGTTATGTACATATTAAACATTCCAAAGTCTCTGTTTTTATTCTTAGAATCGGATAGAGAAAAAAATAAAACTCTGAAGTCTAGAGATTTCGAACGCATTTGTATAGCCCTAAATATTAAACATTTCGCTATCTAAACCCCTATATATCAACTTTCTATTCAAGACAACCCCTCTTCAACTCCAATATTACAATTATGCATCCTCTAGAACATCAATATTGGGAAAAGAAAATAGCAAAAGAGTGAAATGAACTGAATATTAATGAGCTGCTCCCTAAAAATTACACTGAAAAAGGGGGGTAAAACCCATGAAAAGCACCCGCCTGTTTGAATGTCCGTCTGTAGGCGCCTTTTCGCGTCTACAAAGAGCGGCAACAGATGTGGTCGTCCACAAAGCAGAACCGTGTTGCGGGAACAGCACAAAATGGCCGACTGGTTTTCATTGTCGAGATCGTGTAGGTTTAGTGAAGTATTTAGAAAACATTACCACCTCCTTTCTTACCCTCCTCAGCGTGCTACCTATTTAACAGTCCGACCTTTGAACTCGACGCCTAGTTCTTTTTCATTCGGTCGTGATTCTTTCCGAAAGCTATTTTTATAATATCTCAGCGTGACTAACTGCCTAAAAGAGGGTGATATGCATTATGCTAGAGAAGGCACAGGTTAGCAGATTTGGCTCAGTTTCGCCATTTAGGCCCCAAAATGTAGATGTTACGTACTTAATTTTAGAAGTTGCATATATGCTTCGTATTTACCCCTAAAAATGAAGCATCTGTCAGCGCAGAAAGAAAGCCCTCGGTTTTCCCTGGACTGGCTCAGTTTTCGCCTTAAATTATTAAAATACAGAATATTTACATTAAAGCTATACATCCACGCTCATACAGTAGTAAAAGAGACAATGATCGAATAACTAGAGTACGTACAGATTGTTTAAATTCAGCATCATTCTAAAATATGAAAAATAAGACAATATCACTCATTTTTATTCAAACTAAACAGATATATTTCGAAAATGTAGAACACAACTTTTTGAATTTTTTCATAATAAAAGTGAGAAAACAAGAATAACGTACTTATACAAAATGTTTCAAAATTCAGCTGAAGACAAAAATATCGCAAATTGCCTTTACAACTTCTAATACAACCAAAACAGCACGTACAAAAATGGCGATGATACTTATTAAACTTACAGTCATCGATATGAGTTACCTAAAGAACTGTTACATAGTTGACTCAGTTTGCGACTTCAACCAAGGTGGTTGCGATAATACCAAAGTACTAATACTTTTGCATACTTACAAGAGGTAAATGTTACAATTTATGACTGAAAAATAATGTTTTCGGCAATTTGCTTTTTCAGTCCCATACTCTTCCGATTAAACCCAGATTTAAACTTGATAAGGCCCTAAGTTCTCAACCTTTTGACTAACGTGTAACATCTAAACAAAAATTCAAAACCTTTAAGTACCAGCACTACAAAGTACTACTACCACAACCATTCTTGAATAAAGCTCAGATCGCATCAATTTACGTGTTTTAGAGAAAAAAACTCAATCAGGAGGTAGGGGTTTTAATTTTTGAATTTAATAGTTAAAAATACTTTCCTGCTTTGCGTACCACTAATTTTTCTCTTGGTTTCCCCGGTTGAGAACCCCTGCCCTAAGCTATTTGAGATATGGGGCCCTTTATAAGTCTGTTATAATATATTTTAATATTATTTATACTATATTTTAATTTTTGGGGGGTCCTGCTATAGCTTGTGTTATTTGAACATAAATCCAGGCCTGCTTCCGCTGACATTCATAATCACTTTTTCACGCTAATGATAAACTGAATTTTCACCTTTAGTTTTTTTCGTTCTTAGTCTTTCTAAGATTTTACGTGCGGATTTATGTGGCTTTCAAAATACTGTCATGCACAAAAGCGACGTGTATAACATACTGGCTGGCTGGAGAGCTTGGTGATTAAATGTCAATTGTCGGACCTGGGTCCTCAAATTTCTTTATCAGTCGCGAATTGTTCTCTCCATTACGCACACTTTTACGACTAAAGATTGTACGAAGCTTTTTACCAAACTTTCCATTCTTGTAATGAGTTTTTACTATCAAAACTTGCTGTTCCTTTGCATAATGTTCCATGTCAACGAAGCTGCGAAATGTGCTGACAGTGATAAAATACCAAGGCAAACGAAACTCGACATTTCTAAATCGGAACATTTGCCTCTTTTAAACATGTAAATGTTCTTCTATTTATGTGTAAACATGTAAATGTTCTATTCGATTTTCTAAAAATAATGTATTTTGGGGGGGGGGGGATATTAAATCCCGCGCTTTTATTGGAAACCCTATAATTATGTTCATATTCAAAATTAAATTTTTCATTAATTTTTTTAAAATCTTCATTACATTTATTATTTATTAAAAACGTTTTAGACAGCTCATAAATTTTCCCTGATATGTTTTAAGATATTGCAATAAAACGGTTAGCTTCGAATTTTAATATGATGTGATTACGAAGATAAAATATACTGCAGTTTCAATGCAATGTTCAGATTACACTGACGTATTGTAAATATAGCAAAATATTACCTTAAAAATGCAAAAGATAAAGTTGCAAAAGTTTAAATCAACAAAAAAATGGAAATTTAAAAACAAACAGCAAATAACAGAAAGAAATGTCTGAATTTTCAATTAATTTCTACCCTTTGAAAGAAAAATATTTTCTTTCGGAGAAAACAAACAAACCAGTACGCATGCGTGCATATATTGATATTAATTACATAGTTAACTTCTTCTTATGAATGTCCATGAGAAGTAACTTAAAAATGTGAATATTTTTCCCTCTATACTGAAACAAGACATGACATATAAACACTGATTTTATTCGCAAAGAAGGTTTGGGGAAATTTATCTTTGTATATTTTTTCGGAGATAATTGTTATCCTTGATGTTGTTCTCAGTACTGCGAACAAAATTCATGTAGCCGATAAAAATCGAAATTAAACAGATACTGGATAATTAAAAAAGCAGACCTTATTTTGGTGTAGGTTTTGAATAAAATTTTTACTGATTTCGATGGCGATCAGACACACGTCTCTCTTCTTCAGGAGTTCAGGGAAAACAAGAAGTTGTTTGCGTTGCTCCTGAAGAAGAGGTGCGTCTGATGGCCTCGAAGTGAACAGAATTTTATTTAAAACCAACGTCAATAAAGCTGATTTTTTGCCTAATTTAAAATTTTATACTTGAAAAGTCCTGTTTCATTTTATTAGATGCTGGATTACTTTCTTAATAGAATAAATATTTTATAGAATTAGTTCTCTAACAAGACCATTTCTAAAATTATCAATATTTTCAGACAATATGAATAATCATTGGTATTGAACATCCTCTCTCTGAGACCACCATTTTCTTTATTTTATATAATATATATATGTAATGATAGCAAGAAAAAGACGGAGCCGCGTCGATGCGTAATACCTCGAGATATTATAGATCGTAGATACATACTGAAGAGTAAGAATTCTGAGTGCGTAGTATGATGCGTAGTATACTAATATGTTGACTTCGTAATATCTAAAAAAGTTGGCAGTTGAGGCAGTTTTAATTCCACTTTTATTTGCGATTGGCATTTGTAGCCACGGTTCACTTGGCACTCTAGTCGTGGCTATTCCAGAAAATTTACATTTTTGATACTGTTGCGATAGGAACAGAGCAGAATGAAACAGCGTCTAAGCGGCACAGAGCAAAAGCTAAAGTGCGTAGTTATCCATTATGAAAGCACACAAATCGAAAAGGTTTTGGTTTGAGATAAAAGTTTCGGCTCCCAATTATTACGTCAACAGCACTGCGCAGGCCATGCAAAAGGAATGATCTAGAAATGACGTAATACAGAGAAGTTATACGATTTGTAAAACAGAGAGGGAGAATTAAAGGGTTACCGCCGTTAGTTTAAATTATAATTTTGATTTACATATTTTTATCTTATATATAATATATATTAATATAAAATTAATTCTTAGGTCACATATTCTTTTTCATTACACAGCATCATTATGGGTATGCTATGCAGCTGCAAAATTTTATATACATTACATTTTCAGAATAATGGACAACAGCCAGCAGAGGCTAAACGACACGTTTAAGCAGAAGCGAGAGAAATAGAAGAAAATAACTATGCAACAGTAAAGCGCTAGATATATAGTAAATTATTTCTTTAATCTGACTAGCTGAGAGCTGTCGATGTGCAGCTTGATTACATATGAGAAATGAAACGTATTAATGCAAGATCAATAATATATAAACTATAATTTAAATAAGCAATAGCCCCTTAATGCTTAATTTTAATTTGAGCTTTTTCCCTCTCCATTCTAAAAATAGTAATGACATTTTCTGAACTGCATCATTTCGAGAAAAATCATATCTATAACTTTTACACAAATGGAACTAAAACGGTCTATAATATAATTTTACAGCATTATTAATTATCCAATCAAATGCATTGAAACCGAAACTAACGCATTCTGAATTCAGATTTTACTTTGAACACAAGGTATTTTCGCTTCTACCTCTGTTACCGCAAATTCTGCTGCTTTCCTTCTTACGCAATATAAAAATGTTAACTCTTCTGAAATAGGCACAATTAGAGTGCCAGGGGAGTTGTAGGCACTAACGGTCTATAATAATGAAATAAAAATGAATACTTAATCTGCCTCCCCTGCATACATATATATAATGACAAAAGAGAAGACGACGTAGCAACAAATGTTGATGACGTACGACGTAGATGGCATATTGAAGAGGAAGAATTCTGATTACGTAAATTGCTAATGTATAATGAAAAGGAAACTTGGCAGTCGAGGCAGATTAAATTCCATTTTTATTCAAATTCACATTTGTAGTCACAATTAACTTGGTACTCTAATCGTGCCTATTTTCAGAACATTTACAATTTTGAATACTGTTGCAATAGGAAGCGAGCACTGAGAAATGAAATGGCGTCAAAGCAGGAACAGAGATACGAGCGAAGCACGCATTAATCCAGTATGGAAGAAAACCAAGAAGGTTTTGGTTTAGGTTAGAAAAGTTTCAGTTCTCAAAGTTTAGGTTCCGAATCAACTACGTCATTAAGCGTTATGCAACCTCTAACATAGATTTATCTAAAAATGACGCGATCCAGAAATGTTGTTTATTTTTTTTAGAACAAAGAAGAAATAACCGGATAAAAAATGAGGAATTAAGAGGGTATTATTAAATTACAAAGTTGATTTACATACTTTTTATCTTAGCCATTTATATATGTTACACATATTATATCCGCTTCTTTCATGTTTTTAGCACTAACTGAAAGTGAAAAGTTAATAACACAATGTTCACCAATTACAGCTGTTTCGCATAATTTGTACAATGAAATGTATATAGATTAGAGAGACCATCAGTGGCTGAGTGGCTCAGCCCACTAAACTTAAGTGTTACTGAACGTAGTTACAGTAACACAAATTTTACCACTGCTCACAGAAAAAGAAAGTTAGTAACAAGATTTTTAAAGCAATAATTCGGAAGTGAAATACTACTACAAGATTTGTCGATTAGAAAACTAAGCGACATAAAATGCAGAAGATTATACTTTTAATGGTAGCTCGACCTTCAACGCCAACTGCGTAACAGTCATATTTATCCAGACTAGGAACACTAGAAATAGCCTTCTCTAACATTTCAGGAAGTCTTGGATAATATCGCTGCATCAACAGTACTACTACAGTTAGTTAATCTGGAATGCTGACAACTTTTACATAGCAAGTCAATACAAATTTTCGCTTTGGCTGCGTGACCGGTTTATCCAGCTGTCGCTTACGTTGACTCTGATATGCATGCAGTGCAAACATGCTGCAACGTCCTCACATTCTTCCTTGTAGCTTTTTCAGAAATGAATCATTTGTGCGGCATTTGGAAACCAACTTATGAAATTAAGCAAAACTTCGTAGTTAATAAGTGTCACAAAAGTAGACAATATATTTTTCTAATCTCCTGACAGTGTAAAATATATCATGAAACATAAAGCGAAAGAAATTTGTGAACGGATAATAAGAAATTTCGCTTCCAGTTCCTTAATCGTCACCGGTTTATCTTCACAAAATGCATTTCTTAGAATGTCCCATAGAAATAAATTAATCACAGCATTATTTCCTCCAGGCTTTGCAGGAAACCGTGGAAATTCAATATACAGATACACAGAGCATGCTTTGTTAAATGTTACTTTTTGTCATATTAACTTTCCTTCAGCCTATGAAATGGCCTTGTTTGTTGTTCCTGCACATTTTACTGTTCACTGATAAAGATTTTTAGATTTCGAAACACCTAGTATTGCTTTATTAAATACACGGCTACTGGAAATCCTTAAACTAACATTAATATTTAGGAATACTTACGAAAAAGCAAAACCATTAGCGTTCGTCACATTCACCTTTTAAACAATGTAGTAAGAAAAGGATGAATATTTGGCAAGCTCTCTCAAACATGTCTTCAGCTTAACGCGGAAAACTCCATGTGCACCCAATGGAAATTATAAACAACTAGTGACGAACTACCAATCTGTTTGCAGTTCAACAAAAAGAAATTCAAACAGACTAATCTACCAATCTGTTTGCAGTTCAACAGAAAGAAATTCAAACAGACTAATAAGGTAAAACAAAGATATGTATAAAAAAAGATTTTTCTTTCCTTTTTATTTTTTTAAATTTTGCTTCTGAATGATTTTGTTGCATGAGTTATACTATTATCTGCTTGCAAGGCAGAAAGGATTCTAGACTTTAACTGCATACTTTGTTAATTGACTTTAAAAAAGCACTTAAGAATTCACTAAGAAAAGATTTCATGGAAAGCTTTATAAATATACTTTCATATTATGTATTAAAAGGACCTGTTTGTTCCCTAAGTGCATAAAAGACCACACCTAGGAACTTAGATTTTAGGGGTCCTCCAAAATCATGTAATAATTTCTAACATCATGTAATCCTGTTCATTCCTCACGAAAACAAAAAAATGGGCACTGGTGGTCCATGAAAGAAAGCTGAGCCCAATGTCTCTAAACTGGATCCTGTTTATGAATGTGGAAAAGAATAATGTTCCTTATAAGCGATTTGGGAACTGTACACAACGACTTAAAAATTGGAACTTTTATGGGATATACAGATACTAAACTAAAAATTTCCCCTTATAAATATAAATGCAAAGATGATTCTCTGGTATGTTGCAAGTCACTATTTGAGTGGTAAGGCGGTCGATCGCTTTTATTAATCGTATTGTGGATTGTGATAATAGTACTGTGTTTTGTACATATGTGATATGGAATATTTCATGTTAGCTGGGATAGCAAACTAAGTGAGCCGTTGTTATTCGCATTGTGGAATTCATATACCTAATATAGGGAGAGCATTTCATGTTTGAGACGACTGCTATGCCATCCCAAAGAAAACAGAACTTTGTAAGCTTACCGAAAGAATCTTAGGGATATCTATCCGCCATCAATCATTTTTGTACTTGCCGTGGTAACACCTATCTGACAAATGATCATTATTTTGTAACACAATATTTAACACATGAACAATATGTAAATACATGACTACTGTAACACTGTAATACCGCTGCGAAATAAGTGCAAATACAAACATGTGGTTCGAATTTTCAGCATTTTATTTGTTGATATTTTATTGCGGGTACTTTCTGGCACCAAGATTGAAGCCTATAAATATATATTCGCTAATAGAAAAGATTTCGCTCCTAAAAAAGAATCTTGGAGTTCTTTTTTCCCAATAAAATTCGTACACTTAATTTCCGAATCATTCCGCATATAAACTCGAACCTCCATTAAAAGCCGCTCAACTTTAGCGGACGTTCCTTATTTAACGAACAATTTCTTGAATCTCCAAACTGTCGAAGTTGGCGATTACAGCATTCGCATTAAGAGGACGCAATAACATACAGATACCTTAGCATCCATTAATGAAAAATTCAGTTATGTCTGTTTATTTATCGCTTTAGTACAGGGTTTCTTAAAACTTCTTTCAGTCGCGACCCCTTTTTATCACTGAGATTTTTTCGCGACCCCCAGGACCCCATAAGCATTGCGCAAATCTGACACACGCATGTGGGATTTGAAGTGAAACTGTAAATTGTTTTCACTTGTACTGTAATATACTATTTCAGATTTAGATCATTAACTTAAATTTCTAATTTTAAGACCTAGAACAATGTGAAAATTTTAAATAAGTAACAGACGCAATGACACCGTCACGTGCAAAGCAAGGAAAATGAACGTTTCTATTGTAAAAAGAATGCGTCGAAATGTTATCCTTTGTTTGTATTGTCTTACCTTTGTCTATTTTCAGATACTTTGTGTAAAAATGTTTGGTCATTGTAAAATTATTATAAGAAATATCAAAACTGCTAAATTTTTCGGGACCCCCTGCTGCAGGGCCCGCGACCCACAGTTTAAGAAACGCTGCTCTAGCAAAATCCTGACATTAAAATCGTCACATATTTTTCAATTACAGACGAAAGGGGGGAAAGTTAATAAAATCAAGTAAAATAGCAGGATGGAAAATTGATAAATTACTACCAACTACACAGTATTTATAATGTATCATTCAAAATGTAATAATATATTGTGTGACGTACTGTATTCCCCTGACAATATTTTAAAGCTTCCTAGTGACAGCAAGATGGCTAACAAAATGTATGCTTTTAAAGAGCTGTTCATTGCTATTTATAAGTATTCTAGTTGTTTAAAAAATAAGTATCCTAGTTCTTTATGCTCCTTTACCAAAGGGGTCTTCTCACCTCTATTTTTCATACAAAATTTATTATTTCGAATTTTTCTTAATAGTTAAGTTTATTGACCCTGTTATATTTTGTATATATCACTGAGGTAGTTTTGAGGGAAGTCACTACAGATTCTGATTGTTTCTCAAGCTGAAATTCGAATCATTAGACTATGCTTCTAAATTAATTATATTAAGTAGCATGACCCATTTTATAGACCGATATTATTAAACACGTAGAATTTAGTCGCCAAATTATTCCCATTCATATTCATAGATCTCGCCAAACGTCGATTCAAACATATATGGCAACCTAGTTGTTACGGGGGCCCGAAGTAAGCTCCACAAGTCTCCTCTCTCGATGGGGTTTCCGTGCATAACGAAACGAACAAAAGCCGCTCATGAATTGAAGCGATCATAAGCGAATAAAAGGGACCCGACCCTAATCCCATTGAGGTGGGGGATAGGAAAAAATAGGGGGTTGACGCACTGTAACAATTTTTCACCAACCGACTTGACTGTTAAAAGATTACCGAACTGCAAACCGTCGATTAGGCTTTTCAAATCTCTCTTATTCCAGATAGGAGGAGGCATGGGGAAAGTGCTCGACGGATAAAAAAGTCTACAGGGGGTTGGAAATAATGGCGCATGTTCGATGTCGACAAAATTCTGTATAAACAGCGTAGTGGGACCAGAACTGATCCTTGGTTATAAAGTAAACCCTGTATTAATGAATATAAAAGGCTGTGTAATAGTGGAAGGGATATTTATATAGTATGGGAAAAATATGTACATATATAGCTGATAGAGAACTTTAAAAAAAAAAAAAAACATTTTGAAGCGGATTAGTGAAATGTAAACAAAAATAAATATTTAAAACATAAAATGGTTTTCTGTCGCACAAACACCTGTCAGTTTAGAGAGACCTTCATAAAATTATACCCACCTTTAGGCAGACAGCTTTCGAGTATTTTGCTATGGTCAGTTAAATAAGCAGGTAAAATAACTAACTCACCAATATTTTTACTATTTTCAGTTATAATACAATGATTTTATGAAGAAACATCCCATGTTGAACATTTGTTTTTAAAAAAGAACTTAAGTTTCAATTTTTCGTTCATAAAATTTCTGTTCTTAGCTCTGATTCCATTTTGAGGTTCGGACGTGATCTGAGAGAAAAAAAAAAAAAAAAAAAAAAAGAAAGAAACAAGAAAAAATTCTTCTGATGTTAGTAATTTTCGAATAAATTACAATTTAATCGTCATTATAAACGAGCCAAACCTAATTCAAGGAAAATTGAAAATACTCTTAAAGAACTATTTTTAAAACGACTATCAGTCACGCGCTTGAAAAGCTTAACAAACAATAATATTTGCAAACCCACCACATAGAATAAACAGCATCTTCTCAGAATTTATTTCTTTTAAATATTTTGCAAACAAATTCTTCCAGCGACAAATTTAAAGACTTCATAATTGTCTTCACTGAAACCGTTTGCACGCTTTCCGGTTTAATAGAGTAGTTTTTTTCCCTCCTAAAACAAAGCACATTAAAGGTCTTTGTTTTTCCTTTCTCTGGGGCAATGCAAATGATTTTCTTCTACCTTTTTTTTAAAACTGGAATTCAAGAGCAATCTGTCACTGTCACTGAAGTTTACTCCCCTTTGCTTTTTTTCCCCTTCGTGTGTATTCAACTACTTTACATGAATTAAAAAGAATACGGATGTTTTCTCACTATTCTTTTATCTTCTTTCCGATCTTTCCACTTGCACGGTTATAGAGACAAGAATATAACATCCAGGCAAAAGGATGTGTAATCCGTTGGGTCGTATCTAGTCGAGCATGTGTACTTAATTAAGATACCGACGGTTTAGACATGGGATATTTTTATCTGCTCTGTTTACAATAAAAGAAAATGGATAAACATTAAATAAGCTTTTACCTTCACCAATATACACGTTCGAACAAACAATTTCTGAAGTGATTTCAAACCTTTTCGAACATTCACTTTATCTTGCACCGCCTTTTTTTATACGATTTCGATTTAATATTTAATTTAGGGGGTGCAAATGTCCAATTATTTTTAATTTTTAGCACTATTTATTGGGATCTAATACAGTTCCCATGGTGCCTTTTGAAAATTTTGGTTTAAATGAGCTTCCGATAACATACTTCTCTTCACTTAGGAAATCTCAGAATTTCCATTCACAAAAATGGATTCCATTTACGGAAAAATTTTTACACACTTTATTTTAATTTTAAAAATATATATTTTGGGCATTACAATTCCTAAAAATAAATTGAAAAGTCCCACCAGCGGTCGAGCAGTTATGTCGCTGAGCACTGGCAGTTCCACCTCAGTTCAAATCCCGGGAAACTTGGAGGGCCTAGGGGGTTTCGTGGTTTTCTCGATGTAAGGCGTAAATATGAGCCAGTTCTGCTTCCTTAAAAGTATAAAATGCTGCACTACTGTAGCAGTATACAGAGTATACTTTCGGTATACAGACGGTACAATGGTTAGGGAAGCCTACTGCGGTACCGAAGGGCCCGGGTACGAATTCCCGGAGAAGGGATGGCTGTTTGCAAATGCTTAGTGTCCGTGCGGCATGGGGGAACTCTGAATATGCAGCGAGCGGAAAATCCTCTCGAGAGGTTGCTAGTTGAGAAAGAGGGTTGGAAAACTCTCGGACCCGTGCCCCCGGAAAGCTCTCCATCAAAATTGGCGACAGAACTGATGAGGTCCTACTGCCACCTGTAAGGCGCTGTAATATCGTGTTATTTAATAAATAAATATAATTATTGTTGAAGTCGCAACGCCATATTTGAATTAAACCGTTACTCAGCAACGTGAGATATTGTTTTTAAAGAGATTAGAATTTTGAAGATTTTGCCAGCTAGGAGTAGTATGAAAATTTTGCCACTTAAGAATTGTATAAAATTTGTCTATCACCGTGAACTAGAAATAAAGTTTATGTTAGTACCAATTATTGCAGAAGTATTTTCAAAAATTAACTTTGACACATGCGGTCCTTTACCAATAACACCGAATGGCAATAGATATTTAATTACAGCTATTTGTGTAGCTTCAAGATATCCGGATGCTGTACCTGTTCCTAATATTGGCACAACGTTCAGTAATTGAAGCCATGTTACAAAAATTTAGTAGAATGGGTTTCCCGAAAGAAATACAAACTGATCAAGGTACCTTCTTTATAAGCAATCTAGCCATTGAATTTGTAGAAAAATTTGAAATAAAAGTAACTAGAAGCTCAGTACACCATTCGCAGAGTACCTATTGAAAGATTTCACCGAACAATCAAACGAATTTTAAAAGTTTTATGTATCGAAGCTGCCCCTGTGTGAGAGAAGCAAGTTCCCGCAGCTCTATTTGCTTTAATCTTTTAACTGTCATGCCCGAGATTATCTCGGGCACAGCACTGGTGTTCGAAAATGTCACGCCCGATTATTTCTCGTGGTAATTTTTTTTTTTTTTTTTGAGTGCATCGTATTGTCATACGCGAATATATATCGGGAGATGTTTATTTCGGCTACATTTGGTTTTTCCAATAAAAAAATTTGACAATTTGTGTACCCAAATCATCAAAATAACTTGACAGTTAAAGGGTTAAGAACAATAACGCACGAGAGTACGGGATTTACACCTGCAGAATTAGTACATGGTCGAAATCTTAGAACACCTGTAACATTATTATATGAACAATAGATGAATCCTGAAGACGAAGGAAATAATTTTGTTGAATACGTTTTTCAATTGATAAATCGGTTAAAAAGATGCAAAGAGCTGGCTACAGATAAAATGCTGGAAATGCAAAAAAAAAAAAAAAAAAAAAAAAAAAAAAAAAAAAAAAGAAAAGAAAAGAAAAGTGTGGTACGATCGTAAAGCTATCAAAAGAGAATTCTCTGAAGGAGATTTAGTATTAGTTGTATCAACGAATAAACCAAACAGACTAGCATTTGAATGGAAAGGTCCTGGGAAGGTTGAGAAGAAATTATCCGAAACTAATTATGTTGTGAGTTTCGAAGAAAAAAATGACTTTAATCAAGTCTACCATGTTAACATGCTAAAACCTTATCATAGATGAGCAGAATCGGTTAACCTTATGATTACAGAAGATCAATCTGAAATTGATGATTATGGAGGAAAATTTCCCAACAATTGACTCTGAACCATCATTGTTCGATTTTGAGGACATTAAAGAAAACAGTTCCTTAAGTGATAAGCTAAATGAACAACAGATTCAAGAATTGCACGATATGCTGCTGAAATTTTCAAAAATCTTTTCTAATAAACCTGGAAAAACTCATTTAATAACGCATTCAATTGACAGAAAACACCCCAATCCACGGTAAACCATACAGAATGTCTCCTAGACAAACGGATATATTAAAAACAGAAATCGATAAAATGCTTCAGCATAAAATAATTTAAATAGGAGATTCAGATTACACTTCTCCTATGATTTTAGTAGAAGTAGCAGGGAGGGATCCTTGTATCGACTATAGAAAATTGAATCCTTCACGGTTGACCTTGTATCGACTATAGAAAATTGAATCCTTCACGGTTGACCTTGTATCGCCTATAGAAACTTGAATAAATTGACTAAAACACAATTCTTCCCCTTGCTTAACATCGAACAAGGAGTAGAAACGGTAGCAGGCGCAAAATATATAACTCTTTTGGATTTAACAAAGGGATACTCGCAAATACCTTTAACACCTAATGCTCAAAGATTAGCCACTTTTGTTACAAGTTTTGGCACATTTAGACCTCTACGGATGCCCTTCGGACTTAAAAATGCACCATTTTAATTTAGTAAAATGATGGCCGAAATCCTTCACGGTTGTGAAAACTTTGCTGTTCCATATTTAGATGACGTGGCAATCTTTTCAAACATCTGGGAAGAACATCTAAGTCACCTGAAAGCCGTTTTGTCCAAAATAAAGGACGTTGGTTTAACTATTAAACCAATAAAATATAAATTTGCTCAAGATAGAGTAAAATATCTAGGACATATTGTAGGTCGTGGTATAAGAATGCCAAGTGAAGTGAAAGTAAAAGCTATTCTTGATTTTCCAGTGCCATCCACAAGAAGTCAAGTCAGAGCATTTTTAGGATTAGCGGGATATTATAATCATTACATTCCCATGTTCTCATCTATCGCAGCACCTTTAACAGAAACTTTGAAAGGAAACTTAAAGAAATGGAAAATAAATTCGACAGAAGAGTGCACAAAAGCATTTGAAGAGCTAAAGGAGAAACTGCCTCAAAGGCCTATACTACATGCACCTGATTTCAATAAGGAGTTTATTTTGCAAACTGATGCTTCAAACTCTGGTACGGGTGTCATTTTAGCTCAAAAAGATGAACGAGACAATGAACATCCAGTATTATACCTCAGTAAGAAGTTTACAGAAACTGAAAAAAGTACTCTACCACAGAAAAGGAATGCGCCGCCATAATATTTGCTGTAAAGAAACTTCAATGTTATTTAGACGGGCATACTAAATTCCTCATCATGACGATCATAATCCCTTAGTTTGGCTCAAAAATAATGTGAGTCTAAATCCACGACTTATGAGATGGGCACTAGTACTACAACCCTATAATTACACGATCGTTCATCGAAGTGGTAAAAACCATAAAAATGTAGACGCATTAAGTCGTATTCCCTGGCCTGATTAAATAATTTGTTTCTCTATATAGATAAAAATATTTTGTTCCTTCCTCTCTTCCTCAGTGTATGTTATTATGTTATATCCTGTATTTCAATTCTGTATTGTGCTAATATTGTTGTTTTGGAAAAAAAAAAAAAATCTGAAATGTTTTAGATTTTAAATTACGTCCAAAGGGGCGTTTTTTAACATTTTGTGTGTTACCTTTCTTTATTAAATATCATGTTCCTCGCACTTAAACCATAAGATCCAGTGAAACAGCAATATCGCAAAATAGTTTTAAAACGAGCATATCTTTAGAATTTCCGATACAGAGACTCACGCGCTGGAGATAAAAATGTTTTTTCTGCACAACGTTGCCATTGCTCGCTTTGAAATCCTTGAGTTTGTTAATCAAAAATTCGTCAAAGTTTTAAAAAATAGGAAATCGATCATAAAACAAATTTCAAATTTCAAATTTGGTCTTCCACATGCTCATATTCGTTGGAGGATTACGTTATTCAAAATTCTATGACTCTATGTACCGTTATTTTATGACAATGTGAGAAATATACATACATTTACGCAGATTTTCATTATTTAATTTCTTCAAATATAATGCAGGACTCTAACATTTTATGGCAACAGTTTGAAAAGTGAACCTACATTTATCCGTCCGACGCAAAATGCCAAAACGAAACTAATAGTCCTTCGGGATTCAAATCCCTTTGGACTAAAAAAAAAAAAAAAAAAAAAACTGTAAACTTTAATTTATAAAAATATAAATTAAAGTTTATCTGGAGGGGGGAGAGGATGTAATATCTTGTTATTTAATAAATAAATATAATTATTGTTGGAGTGGCAACGTCATATTTGTATTAAACCGTTACTCAGCAACATGAGATATTGTTTTTAAAAAGATTAGAATTCTGAAGATTTTACCAGCTAGGAGAAGTATGAAAATTTTGCCACTTAAGAATTGTATAAAATTTGTCTATCACCGTGAACTAGAAATAAAATTTTTGTTCTATTAAGAAGATTGTCTGTTTTGTAAATCACTGCAAAATACATTACAGTGTACTCAATAAAAATCAGTCAGTTCTTAAAGAAAACTTGAAAGCATCTGCAAGAAAACTTGGAATGAAAAATAATACATTCGATGTCTATTAGGAGAACGTTCCTAAGGGTACAGTCCTAAATGTTCGCCTTATGATTATAATACAACCATCCTGAAGTTGCCAGAAGTCCTCCATATTCTCTATACTCATATCCTATCGAATATGTATTTTATACATAGGCTAATTTCTATAACACCATAATTGTCTAGTAATTTCTTTTCACGTTATTTTAAACATTACTGCGTATTCTAACTGTGTGTTAGTTTCATTAAATTTTACATATAACATTTTGAGTAATCGTCATTTCTGTGAGTTTTCCTTAATTAATGATAACCAGTATATTTGAACTAAGCGTCTGAATACTTATGTGAGTTCATGTTCAGAACTTTTTGAATAAGTTACTTTTCTTTTAAAAAACATTTTTGAATAACTTTTTTCGAAACAAACAAGTTTTAGAAAAATGATCAATAGTACACTTGAAAGGAAAAGTCATTTCTTTAATATTTAGTATATGATATTTGCAATAATGACTAAAAAATACAAGTTTCCGAAATCAAATGTGAGCCGTTGTGACCCCGCCCCCTCAAAAAAAAAGTCAGCAGACGTATTTAGTATGCAAATATTGACCCTCAGACTAAATATCAATGTCCAGCACTTTCTTTCTCACTGATCATTTTAGTATCCTTTTTGTACTGAAGATTTCTGTATTCTTTTTGCATTCTTATCCTTGTATCCTTTTTAAATCCTTTTTCGTATTTTTTATACCTTTTTGTATCATTTCAATTTTTTTTATCCTCTTCACTCTTATCCTTGTATTGTTTTTGTACCCTTCTTGCACTCTTAACCTTTTTGTACTCTTATCTACACTCATGGGATGAATTTTAGAACACAATAATTATTGAGTTTACTTTTCGTTCTACTGGAGAAATTTCTTTTCTTGTATGGAAAGCTGAAAGTATTTACCAAACTCTATGAGCGAATTAAAAGTTTTAATCCGATATTAAATAATATATACAGAATATCAAAAGAACAGAATTAGCTTACAAAATTCTTACAAACTCAAGTCATATTAAATTTTAAATGTTTTTCTTAATGTTATATTATTTAATGTATTCCTTAGTAGATAAAAAAGAGATTACAAATTTAATAAATAGGATTAAACGTCCTAAAGAAATATAATTCCGCGCACCAAAGTTCTTTTAATCATACATTTCATTTGGAATGGCGTAGATAGCAAAAGATTTGAATATTCAGCCGGCCAAATTATTTTTTTACCTCGCTCCCTGAAGACGAAGCATATGCATTTAAAATAACTGGTGATGAACTGCACTTTTCTCTCATACTTAAAAAATAAATAAATAGAATTTTCTGTAAAAAAGAACAGAATTTCATTATCTGTGATTCTTTTTCAAATTCCTGTTTTATTTATTGCACTCAACATTGCATTTTATTTTTGTCATACTTGATTTTTTCCCTTGCATTCTTTTTATAACAGTCCCTTGAATTTTGATCAATTCAAATTTAATCAAAAGAACGTATTCTGCATTTACATTTGCAATACAACAGGAAAAAAAAACTGAATTTACTCGCTGAAGCAAAATAAAAATTGTTTTTAGAAAATTGGCGGCGTTTTTTCAGTGATAACCTAAAATATTAGTGATGGGACAAATAAGCTAAATTCATAATATATGTTGTACTTTTTTTAAAACTTTTTTAGACAAACAAAAGTTTCCTCTTCTTTTTTTATCCATCTACATTTCAACAGCGAATCCATTTTTAATCAAATATAAATACAATGTTTAAATAGTATTCTCTCTTTCAAATTAAATCTCTCAGAGAATTAGCTCTCTTTAATTACTTTTTATCAAGCTAATAAAACAAAGAATAAAAGAAAATGTGGAGATTAACTAAAAAAAATTCTAATATTCATTGTGCTAATGAGTAAATGAACGATTTTTTTTAATGAATGTTAAGACTTAATTTCAGTCCCCATTTTCTTCGGCGTAATCTCATTGGCAGCATTTTCTCTTTTTATTATTTTCATTATGTTCAGATTTGTGTTAGAGAGTAAAACAATAAAATAGCATGTTGCTGCATACGAGTTCTCAACGTATTTTTAATGAGAAGGCTATTTTACTCATTTCTCCTAATTTATTAAATTAATTCAAAGTAAAACCATTTAAAGAGTACTAATGAACGTCATGTAATAAAATTCCATTATCTGGCATATGTCTATATTTCAGACACTGTTGAAACATTGTAAAATTACAAAGAATTTATCTCATATTAAGGGGGTTTTAATACTTTAGTAGAGGAAAGATACAATAACCAAATAATAATTAAATTTTAAGAATTTATAGGGTTATTATTATTTTAATTAATCAGTTATTATGATTTAAATCTCTATTATAACGTCTTCTTTCCCATTTGCTCACCAGAAATGTATCACAGTTAGAGATTATGTAGCTGAAGATTCTGGATTGTAAGACAGAACGTGCTGCCTCTCGGGGCCACGTTATTAAGTTCCGCCACCTCTGTTGAGATTATAATTCTTCGTCTTTGCGTTATAGTTACTGTCATTTAAAGCATGGGGAGAATTTCTGAGCCAACTTTGATTTAAATTTACTTGTGTACCCTTTGACTACTAGGCCTAGTTTAACTTTTAATTGTCATTGTTAGTTTCATCACCATCCGTGGTGTTTGATCTTGTCAAACACGCGAAATTCGTTTTGTGTTCAAGTTCTTGTTTAATAAAAGTGTTTGTTTTAAACCTTTTCGAGACTATATAGCTCTTTTGAAGCGATAATTCGCATAACATCTGTTAGAAGTTTGTGTTAGCGTCTAAGTTTGATGCTAGTTAAAGCAAGTAAAACTATTAATTTTTAGGCTAATGTTTGTAAACAAATCGAGAAGACTTTCACACTAATAATTCAATAGTCTTTTTAACTTATTTTTACATAAAATTATATTTTTTAGTGTGTTAGTGTTATGCTCAAATTTCACGAATGTAAGTATTACTAGAGCTTAAATAAACTCTGGAACTGTTAATATATTTTTCTAAAGAAGTAATAATTTCCAAATGCAGACGATAATTCTTGTGATACAGTTTCATCTAACACAAAACAAAAAATTGACACTCAGGCTTAAAACAAAGAAAAAAATAATATATTAGAAAACAATTTTGGATTCTAAATGTTTCAACATTTAGTATAAGATTTATGCAAATAAATTTCAAAAATACAATGTCCGGAAATAAATGTGAGCCACTGTTCGTCTCACATTTCTCATTTAATGTATAAACATTTAAAATTCTGATTTTAATCCTGCTCTTTTGATTAAACAGAACCAGATTTAAACAAATTTAAAGGCTGATTATTTGTATATTTTGTAGAAGAAAAATTAAAACATTTACTAATTGAAAATTCAATTAACAATGTGTTTAATAATCGTAATAATGTGAAACTCGAAGAATAACTAGCAACGAAGCATAAATAAAACATCATTTGTAAAAAGACGTCTAAAATATCAAAAATGCATGAAACAGAAAAAAAAGTAACTTCTAGATAGAAATATGCAACATTTAAAACATAAATGTATCCTCAAAATGGCACATTTATTTTTCAGATTAAAATATGGTCCCAAATCTTTTCCACCACATTTAGCTTTTACTCACTTACTAAATGAAAAGGAAAAAAAAAAAAGATTTTTTTTAGAACACCGAATATGAGTTACAGTCCATCAATATTCATCTTCTCCCATGAGGCAATTTAAGAGCTCCTACTTTCTTTCCAAAAAATACAGAAAAAAAGTTCTTAATATTTTCCCGATAGCAACCATGATATTTTATCATCTTTCAAAATAAAAATTTTCCCCGCATTACTTTTTCATAACTCACAAAACCTCGATCCAATGGCGTCGTACGTTCTTTAGCTTTATCACCTGCGGTATATTTTTATCGTCATCGGGATAGAATTCGTGTGACGTCAGAGTCGCGAGCGAAAATTTTAAGCAACTGCAATGCCACTTTTATCTTCTTCAATAACATTTTTATTGTTCTAAACGAGAGAGAAAAGTTCCCGCCGTTTTAGTCCGTGACGTCACAACAAGAGAAGCAAATCCAAACCAATGATCTTTCCCCTACCTTTTAATTTTACGTACGTAGATTTTTATAGCGGCTTTAAAAATGGAAAGAAATATGGCGGCATATGCGGGCATAACGAGTAAATTATTGTATACTATATTTATGCTTCCATCGTATAATATATATCACGGTCCGCGGTTGTAAAAACAGAAAGGTATAAAATGCGGTAACACGATGTAAAATTCGCCATAAAACACAAGGTTATAAAAACACTCGGCAGCTGATAAAATGATAGGGCCCAGTAATGCTTTTATGTAGTGGCAGTTATAAAGAAAAACCATAAACACAGAAGAAAACGCTTTTCCAATAAGCTCGAGGAAAAGTATTAGGTCTTAGCATAGGTCATGAAATGGAAAGAACTGAAAAAACAAAATTCCACTGAACACATATAATGGCACAAATATACAAGAATACTTTTCTTTTTTTTTTATTTAAACAGATGTACATTTTCCCAGCTCGAACACTGTCAACGACATTTTTATGGAAATGTCTTAAGTCGCCATTAAAAAATGTTCCAGTTGCCCTTAAGGCTCGTGTGTTTTGTAAAATTCGGAACCGCATAAATGGGAAAGGGAAAAAAAATGTAAGGAAATGGTTCCATGAAATATGAGTGGCTGCAGAAAAAGAAGACAACGGGAAAGAAAAGAATAACACATATTTGCGAAGTTTTAGGCCTTCGGTCTCATTTTTCGCAATGTCATCTCTTTTTCCTGCCTGTTTTGCTAAAAAACAATAAAAAATTCCAGAATTCGAATTTTATACATATATTTAAAATTCTAAACACATCTTTTCCGGGCTATTTGCACTCTGTTACTGATAAATTGCAAACAATACATGCAATTACACGGTGAAATTTCCAAGAGTTCGTTATATGAGTTTCGACATGACCTGTTCCAAAACTCCGTTCTATTATCATTTCCTGAATTTAAAAATGAAATAATAATTTCTTGAAAAGAAGATTTAACATAAAAACTGTAGTCTGAACACTTTAAATTACAGTTTAACAAATACATAAAGAAATAAATAATTGAGAATAGAAAACATCACATAAAATTGAAGAGAGGAAAAATATACCAGTTTACGTAATAGGATGTTAGAAGTACCTTTCTTTTATCTAAAACAAAACTGTAACTATTTATGAAAATTATCAATTGGAAACATTATAAATTAAAGCTATTTTAATTTATATGATTGACTATTAGGAAAGTAAAATAAAGTCTTAAATTATTAATATTTAATTACCTTTGCTGCTGTCTAACCCCTCAGTACTAAACTAATTAAATTTGAAAGATATGCCTAAAAGATCTTGTACTTTATCGAATGAAAATATACTAAGAATACTCTATGCGCGAGCGCGAATAGATGATGATTAAAGGACCTCGTGCAGTACTAACAGCAGCTAAATCACTCAGTTAGTTAATTTATACAGGGTGTATCAGTATAGCGGTGACAAACTTTCAGTAGACATAGAGTACACCTAGATGATGGGACATCACATAGCAATGCATGGTCGGAAACGCTTTCCCAGCACGGTAGTGAGGACACAAAAATCAAGAAAAGGACACGAACGAGGTGAGAAAACACGTTTATTATTCGGAGTACTGCAAAAACAAAGAAAAAACAACGATCGTCATCAAAGAAGGTGTTTGAAATTACGACCCGAATCATGATGCAGGAACCGTGCGTCATGCATCTTCCATGTGCCGGAGAAGTGAGACCTACATCACGGTTCGGGGTCGTAACTTCGAGCACCTTTCTTTAATGACGATCGTTGTTTGTTTTTGTTCTTATTTGTTGGTTTCTGCTTTACTAAACGTAATAAAAAAAAGTTTTGTCTCATTGTTTGTATCCTTCCTTTTTTTGTATTTTGTGTCGTCACTACCGCGCGAGGAAAGCGTTTCTGAGAATGCACTATGTGATTTCCCATCATCTAGGTCTACTCTGTCTCTTCTGAAAGTTTGTCACCCCTTTACTGTTACGCCCTGTATCAGTACTGCGGATAAAAAGAACAGTCTCTGTGTGTATGTTTCGTTCGTGCTGCGCCTAAGATAATAGGCCTAGGGCTACGAAATTTGGTACATAGGATGCATCTAGCCAGTGCCAACAAGACAGTACACCTCGAAGCGATTTCTTCAAAATTCCAATAAGATTTTTTTATTTTATGTTTTTTGTTGAAATCGCGTCAAATCGATAATTCTCTCTCATTATATATCAGCAAAAATGGCACACAGCCATTGTTGCTAATATCAGCGCTGTTGCCCCTCCGAAAAATGAGGGCGATAATTCTGTGCAGGTTTTAAATTTAATGTTTCTCTTGGAGATTGGACGTTTATTGAGAGAAGACAACGAGAAGTTGATTAATTTATTTATTAGGATAATTAATATTTGTATTAAGAGATGTTGCTTATTTCATTGTAATTTTTTCTGTATGCAATACATTTGTACTAGCTCAAAGGTTGTTAGCCCAGAAAAGCTATTAATTTGCATTTTGCGCTGGTACACTATAAATGTCGTTTCACGTTTTAAATTGTTGCCGCCAAATATTAGAGCCCTGCGTTATGTTTCCAGAAATTAAATAATGAAGAATCTGCATAAATGTATGTATGTTTCTCACACTGTGATAAAACAACGATACCTAGGGCCATCAAATTTTGAATAATGTAATCTTCAACAGAATTTGAGCATTTGGAAGCCCGAATTTGGAATTTGAAAGTTTGTTTTATTATCAATTTCATATTTTTAACACTTTAACGAATTTTTTATTAACAAACTCAACGATTTCAAAGCGAGCAAAGGCAATACTGTAAAGGAAAGAAAAAAAAAAAAAAAAAAAAAAAAAAAAAAAAAAAAATCTTGTCTCCCAGCGCGCGAGACTGTGTATCGGAAATTCTAAAGATATGCTCATGCGATATCGCTGTTGAACTCTATTTTATGGTTTAAGTGCGAAAAACATGATATTTAATGTATAAAGGTAGCAGATAAAACATTAAAAAAACGCTCCTTTAGGCGTAACGTAAAATCTGAAAGCTTTCAGATTTTATTTTTATTTAAAATTTATTTTATTTTATTTATTTATTTTTGATAAAGTTTATTTTATTTTATTTATTTATTTATTTATTTTTATTTTATTTATTTATTTTTGATAAAGAGTAAAGTTCCGTGCAGTTTTTTAATTTAATGTTTGGTGTTCCCTTTAGGCATTTTTCCGGTACATTTAAAAGCCAGACGGAGGCTGGCCGCGTAGCGGCTGGTAAATACTAAATCGATTAAAGCCGAAAGATAAATTTAAGATTTTATACTTTGCCGAATAACAATATGATGAAACGCCGCTATGCATGTCTTCGACCTGGATTCGAAGCCAGGCGAATGGCTGGATGGGCCTTTTCGTGGTTTTCCCATTTGTAACGTGGGCCATGAACCAGTTCTCTAAGTAAGTTCTCCACGAAGGCATCTTTCCCTTTAGGCAGACAGCCCTCGAGTGCTTTGCCATTATGAAATAAACCAAATCAAACCGCTTTGCATATCAGTGAGTGAAAGATGAAGATTTTACATTTTGCGTAGAGGCCGCATTTGGCAAGAGCTGCGTTACGTTTTCCACATTATTCTCATCTGCCAATTTCGTTAAGATAGGATTTTACATAACATTTTCTTCGATGTGTAAAAAGCGAAAAGTACTATTCCATTTATATGTCTAAAATCGAAGGTAATTTTTTTTAAACCATTGACATTTGAGCTTCGCTTGAATTTTCTTTTATAAACCTACAGACGACTGGGCACATCAGTATTCCAGTATTTCCGTGAGCAATTTGAGAATTCAATAAAGGCATTAAATCTTTAACGAATTCGGTGGCAATGTTATATTAAAGTATATTGTGTTCATCTTGTTAAAACTTAAAAGATTAAAAAATAAATTGAAGGATACGAAATGTAGACTTCGAATATCTGTATTTTTTAAAAATTAAACCTTCGCACATATGACTTTTAAATGCGATTACAGTCATGCTCAGGATCCGATGATTTGGTACTGGCGATTTTTCTGGAGACGAATGATCTGCTACAGCATGGCGGAAGATAAATTTTTCTTACAGATTTTCTGCAGCTATCATCATTAATAACCTCCGTTGAACATCATGAAAAAAAAAAGGACTGGATTAAAACATTTTACGAAAAAATTCCGATAAATAGCACTACTTGTATTGCACATACTACATTTAATTATCTGCTTATATGTTTTTATCTTAAAAACTGATACTCGTGATCCATAGCTACTAATTACAACATCCGACAGCAGAAATTCCTAATAATGTTTTAGAAAAAGAATACTATAAATTAAACTCTCTATAAATCACTCAAAAAAACTTAACATTTTCCGTAAGAAATATAGTATATAATAGAAGGGGTAGTAAAGTGATCGATTTAATACAAAAATTAATAGCTGTAATCGAAAGAAAGTATTTCCTCTACATCACAGCAAAATAATTACACCTAATTAGTTTGATTAAGGCATTTATTATACTGCGGTAATAACCAGGTCTGATGCAATTATTTCAGCTACTGAAAAAAAAAAAAAAAAAAAAAAAAAAAAAAATACACTTAAAACATGAAAAAGAGTTATGTAAGTTAATCTAACGAATTAAAAAGGAATCGGGAGATCTTTTTTTATGCCACCTGGCAACACTGGGTGGTTCACGTCACTTCCTACCCCCTCATTTTTGATATCCCCTTTTACGTTTGTCATGTTAGAAGGGAGCGGCAAATAGGATGGCTTTCATAACAAACTGCCGAATTATGTAGATTATTTTTCGACCCACCCCCTTACAGCTATTAACGTCAAGTTTCGACGTACGGGAGCTATTATCACGTGACCGAGGAAGGGGGAGGTGCGTGGAGCATTAATAAGTGAAAAGAACGAAAAAGGGGAAAAAGAATAAAAACAACAAACACGGGATATGGCAGCTGTTGATGACGAACTTGGTTTCCGAAGTTTTTCATTAAATTTCACCCGCCGTTATATCATTAACGCAGTAAAGGTGCTTTCCGTGATTAAAAGTGACAGGAATAAAGTGACAGCACTAAGCGGAGGAAATAAAAAGCAGATAAATAAAAATGGATTGAAGAACACGATAAGGAATTATGACTTTGAGGTTTTACGGTAAGAAACTATCTACAAAGCCCTTTATGTTTCTTCTTATTAAATATCGCATAATTTGTGAAAGATTTCTTTTGCTTTGGTTATTCTGCCTTTTAATACAAAATGTTATTTCTTAAAAAAAATTCTACTTTTCTAAATGAGTTCAAAATTAAGGGAAATCTGTTTACAACAAGTCATTTTATTTATGATCCTCAGCATTATTTAATGGGCATGAACAATAAAATATAGTATCTGCAAACAAAGTCATAATATACAATAGAAAGCTTTTAACTTTTTTATTCCCTTTTTTTTGGCAAATATTGTATAATATTGAAGAAGTCTACATTATATTAATACAGCAGCGCTTTAATGAAATAGTGCAGTAATAGTAGAATTAGCATACTTAAAGAAAATTTTACTCAACCTGCTTATAGGAAAATTAAATCATATTGTTGCGTGTGTACAGATTCGTAACAGATTGAATGCACACAGGTCCGATGACAGGTTAATAAAATTTATTTCATGAAAAGAAACACTGCAGAATTCTGGAACTTTCCACAGAAATACTCGTACATGTATTCACGTTATCACACAGTACGATCAAGAGTTACACTTCAAACTACTAAAAATATCAAATACGGTGTGATGCAAAGAGCATCTAAAGAACGAAGATATCTCGGTATTCCGAATTCACGCTGAACTAACAACTAGCAACAACTGAAGGACTTTCGCTCTCTCCGATCTGATATAGTTTTTACCTGGCCGCTGAGATTTTTCTAGTACTTTCTGCTTCTCGAAACTACTGAAAGGCATATGAAGGCCGAATATAGTTACACTTACACAAAACATCGGTTAATAATTATTTATTTACAATACCTCTTTACAGTAATACAGGAACCGGACCAAATTGTCGCCAAGTTTGGTGACTTTTGGAGATAAAAATTAGTCGCCGAAACTGTTGCCAGCTTGGATATATTGCGCCAAATTAGCGAGATGGCCACTTTTTCTATGCTAAATACGCTTGCGCATGTATTCTTATTTCCCAGTACAGCATCGTTTCATCAGCTTTTCACGTTACATTACACAGAAAAAGACATTAATTAAACATATAATTTCACTAAAATCATCTATATATGTACAAAATTCATAATTATATTTTAAGCTTAACAAGTTAATAGAAACATATAAAATTAATCTTTAAAAAGTTTTTTAAAGTTACGAAAGATCAGGATTAGTTTATTACGATTTCAAGAGGAAAAAATTAAGCTTAATTACGCTTCTCCCCAAATATTACTATCTGAGTCATGCTTAGTTTTTCAGGTTTTTTGCATATTCCATATTTTAGTAGCGTTAAATTCTATTGCATTACTTAACTTTTTCCTCTTTCTCGAACAGAGATCTAATAGTCTCATATACTATAAAGCTTCTCAAACTGCGAATTACCTAGAGGGGTTTAATTCCTATATAACTGCACAAAAAGTAAACGATAATTCGTAACACTTCTCAAGATATCGCTTTAATCCATGACTTTCCTTGACATTCTAAAGTAAGCTATTATAGTCTGTTACTTTAGAACAGGCACTTCTTCAAGGCATTCTCCCCCCCCCTCCCTAAAAAAAAAAAAAAAAAAAAAAAAAAAAAAAAAGACTTATAACCATGACAACGAATGCAGTGGAAGAAAGGATTTTTAGCAAATTAGAGGAAATTGGATCCTTTAATTTGCTAAAATTTTTACGACGTACCTTACGATCGTAAATGAAGGGAGGATCGCTACGACCTTGAAGCACCTGTATTGAAGTAAAAGGCTATAGCTACGTTGGTTACAAATGCACTACAGAATAAGGTGACAAAATCTGAGCCTAAGGCATTTCCTTATCTTCTCGTGAGTCATCAAGCTAACTTTTTAGACTTAAGGACCAGTAAAGTTTTACGTTACTTAATGAATTAGTTGCTGTTTATTGCTAATATAATAGAAGTTCAGAAATGTAAAATAAAATTTTAAAACAAGACAAACAGCACAAAAGTATCATTGAATAAAATTAAGAAAAATAAGAAATATTCTTAAAAAAATAAATAAAAAAGCTTTCTTTATAGTTTACTCAAATAACGGAGAAAAATCAAACAACAGCCCATAAGGACGAAACTGAATTCCGCCATAAATTCATACTAAGACTTTTAAATCCAAGTTATATGGTTGGTTTATTTAAATAAATTCACGTAGCCAAATTCCGTATATTTTTACATATATTTTCTTCAATCGAACTAAAATTGCTACTAATTCTGATTTCTCTCCCATGCACTGCTTTGTACAAAATGATTTCGAAATGTGCTGTGCGCTGGTATTTTACAAATTTAGGGGTAAAATTACGAAACGAAAGTATTTTGCGGTCAGGCTTGATTTTTCCCTGTTTAAATACAGTCAGGTTAAGTACCAAAGTATCAGTCGGTTGAGTTTCAGTTAACTATCAGGGTTAAGTACGAAAAACTGCGATCATAATTATATTTCGTAAAATAAAAAAATTATTTACTATATCTCGCTATTTATTTGAAATAAATGTTATAATTTTAGGCGCCTAAACGCACAGAGACTATTTATAACTGTTATCGGATACTTCTTCAGAACAAATTCTCTGCCGCAATTACCCTTTTTTCAAACAATGAAACCATCATAATTTCGAAGATAAGAAGACGCTTATCCGGAAGAGTAGATATGATAGTGAAAGATAGTGAAAACTGTAGATTAGACATTTTTTAGATTGGCAGATATTAGTGACTGATAAAAGGAATTCTTTTTTCTTCAGAAGCCCCCTTCCACAAAGAAAAAAATATTGCCACCTTTTTTTGGCCTAATTCTAGGTAAGATGGCACTTTTTATAGCTTAAAGTAGTATTACGCTTTTACATTTTCGGTGAGAGTAGAAGTATATTTTACCTTTTTCCTTCTGCTTTCGCAGTCAATCCAATGTTTGGATTTGTATTTAAAAAAAAAAAAAAAAAAAAAAAACCCTCTTTTTATTAATTCAGAAACAGAAGAACCGATTGGTTAAACATGCAGAAACACTGAAAGAATATGAACAAAAGTTGCATATTTAATAGTGATTTGGTAGATACAATAGATTTGGAGTGGCAGTACTAAGCAATAGAGATAGTTTTATTCACGACATGTTACATAAAAATATGGAAACATCTTTAGAGATTAAAGCATTATTTTAATAACATAAAAAGCTAATTTTAATTTTAAGTTATTAAAACTTTTTTTTCCTACTTTTCTTGACTTTAATTACCAAAGAGGAAAGACAAGTTATTTAATGAAAACCTCATTCTTGAGATGATTTCTCATCCCTTGAGCTTTTGAAATTAATTTTGTATATGTATTTCCACTTCTGAAATAAACATTCTTTTTGTTACACTTAACTAGTGAAATATATAATTTATCAAGATTTTCCTTTTAAAGGCAGAATTTAAAAGAATTTTAAAGGCAGTATTTGAAATATTTATGAAGAAATCTGCATTCATCAGATATTTCTTTTCCGATAATTTTTCACAGTTAAAAGCAATGCTTGGTGAGTTTCCATTATTTTAAAATGAATAATATTACTTTTTTCATTTAGAAATATTAATTTCATGGTTTTAAGACAGTGCTTTAAGAATATTTCTCACCCCCCAAAAAACATAGGTTTCAATTCAAAATTTGTTACATATTCGATTTTTTAAATGAACTATTTAGAAAATGTTGATGGAAATGTTTCATTATATCACACGGATGTTAATTTAGGTTCGGAAAGAAGAACCGCTCCTGAATGATTTCTCAAGAACGCTCCATAAATCCCCCAACCTCTAAAAACGACAAAATCGTTCTCAAGGTAAACAGACTCAGTATATATCAATAGCTTCGAATTTTCTTTTTATGGAATATAGTTATTATCATGAATTCCTTCTATTTAAGCGGTGTCATAGTTTAAGGGACGATGTATTAAAACAAAACAAACGCTACGTATTAAAACACTTGACTATTGGGAAAAATTCTATGAGTTGTAGCAACGTGTAAGAAGAATATATAAATACAAGTTGAAAATAATTATACCCAACCCCGTGAAATGAGCAGTAAGTGAGTTGAAATTCTAATGAATTAATTAAAAATGAAAGTTGAAATTTTTCGCAACTATTCGATCATCCCAAAAATAATGCGATTCTTTTACATATCTCTTATTTTTCAAAATTAAGGCAAGTTATTTTTAATTCAACATATATTCTCTAGCTCCTCAATAGTTACGACAGGATGTTCCACCAGGGTTTACAGAAGTCGCTTTTGTTCAGCTCTACAAGGTTTTCAGAAAGAGGCTCGTCTTCTGGGCTGTAGATTCCAGCTCGGAATTTCTGGAATTACTGTTGATACTAACTTACGCTTACTGTTAACCAGAAAACAGGGGTTCCATTACCTAGCTGTGCCTGCCTTACACGGATATTATTAACCTTTTGCAATTATATGGCTAATCTCAGCAACCAAAGCGTCACTAAAGCGTTTTTCCTTTCCAGTCGTATGTCTTCTCTCAGCCACTAAAGCTTTTTTACCGTTCCAGTCGTGCGTCTGCTATCAGCCACCAAAGCGTTTTTCCGTTCCAGTCGTATATTTGCTCTCAGTCACCAAAACTTTTTTACCGTTCCAGTCGTACGTATGCTCTCAGCCACCACAGCAAAGAACCATGCCCATCATAAATTACAGTATTTCGATAAGATTCATAATCTTATATATTATATATTACCGTTCATTCAACGAAAATTAGTTCCGACCAGCATACCTTTACATAAGCTTAATATGATCGCAAAGGGTTAAAACTGAACTGCATTATTCAAAATTTGCATTAAGAATAAGGTAAAATTACTATCCGCTTTTTATAGGAAGTTGATCCAGGTATAACCCTTTTAGATCGAATGAAAAAAACCGCATTATTTATGGGATGATCCAATATTTACACTGGCATGCAAATAAGGGCAAAGGGGTTTCATTGTAAAGGTGTTTTTTTTAATTAAATATAAACTGGTTTATTTCAGAAAAGGAAATATTTATAGTTACTGAAATTATAGTAAAGAAAGTAAAATTTGAAAATTATTAACCCAGGGCGTTAGCCCAGAAGGGCTATTAATTTCGTTTTGGCATTTTGCGTCGAAAACTTTGAATGTCAGTTTCCCTTTTCAAATTGTTGCCACCAAATATTATCGCCCTGTGTTATATTTAAAGAAATTAAATAATGACGAATCTGTATAAATGTATGTATGTATGTTTCTTATATTGCGATAAAAGAACGGTACCTAGAGCCATCAAATTTTGAATAACGTAATGATTCACCATATATGGGCATCTGGAAGCCCTAATTCGGAATTTGTTTTATTATCGATTTCGTATTTTGTAACACTTTAACAAATTTTTGATTAACAAACTCAACGATTTCGAAGCGAGCAATGGCAGCACTGTACGGAAAAAAAGTTTAATAAATGAGGATGAGACATAAAAAGTTTAAAAACGCCCCTTCAGGCGTAATGTAAAATCTGAAAGCTTTCAGACTTTTTTTTCTTTTGTAAGCTTACACAATTTATAAATAAAGCTTGCATATTTTAAAGTTTTAACGCTTTGTTAAAAATTTTTAAAATACTCTTAGCAAAATGTTTTATATCAAATAGAAGCTTTGCTCATTGTTGCTAATACAAATTCGATAAAATTTTAATATATAAAATTGCTTAATATGTATTATGCTAAAGTCCTCGTGATAAATGAGATTCTGCTAGATTGTCCTTAAAAATTAATCAGTAATTATTCTAAATTCAAGAAATTAATGGAAATTTACTAAATTTTGAAACACTTTCAGCGTATTAAATAATTTAGATTTTCTGATTATGTTCTTCCACGTGCAGTGAACAAGTACATCCCATCCTGAAATTCATTCCATTAAAAAAATTTAAATAATATTTTAAATAATATTCAGCATTTGCAAGCAATTTTAAAACGCCTGTTGAAAAGAGGGGAAAAATTAAATATAAAATTAAAAAACTCAACTCCTTACTATTGAATTTATGGCAATATAATGAATGTCAAATATTATCACATATTTTTAATCACATTGCTAAACATCAAAACTCAAGGAATATTCCAAGAAAAGTGAACCATTGTATTTTGGCGCCATCTATTGCCTTAAAATGATATATATTTTAAAACATGATGTTCACTATTGTTTAAATTAATACAGCGTATAATAAGTAATATTATAACTCCTTTAACGTTTATGAATTAACGCAAAATCTTTACTACTTACTAATAAGAGTTCACTTATCAATCTACGAAGTGAACAATAAACGAAAGTAAATTTTATGTTACGGTAGTACTTAACCGCATTAATGTACGTTAAAATAATGCAGTTAAAAGTTAACTATACATAGTTGACAGTGATAAAATAATATTATATCATAAATATTCTAAAATCAGATGGCGAAGATTTCAATTTTGACTGACGCATAAAAAATAATTTTTTTAATGTAGCTTTTACTCTCAAACAATGCAATATTTCTTTAACTTTTGTGCATTTCATTAACTTTAAAATGTACCTTCTTCCTATGCAATGTCAAATTGCATACATACAATGAGTATTGAATTTGTCCACGAAATACTGCTTTGAATATTTGAATATGGGAATATTTCTAATAGAATAGCATGTCGTAATAAAAATCTACAATGGATTTCAAACAATTTTGCTGCAAAATTCACATTTAGAAAAACGTTCAGTTCTGACTGAGAAAGAAGGAAAATGCTTAAAAGTGGTTAGAAACAGGAATCATTTTTTAAATCGTACGTTTATAAAACATTTCATAACAGGTCCTTTTATAAATCGTGTCATATAATAAAAAATTAGCAAACTGAAAATATGAAATATACAATAGATTGAAGTAAAAAATACTGACTAACAGATACTTATTTTTGTTCATCTGATATTCAGCTACACAGAAACTGACAACTTGGGAAAAGTATCTTAATCACTATCACAAAAAATACGAACTGTGTTAAAAGTAATTTATCTTTAAGTAATTCATAATAAGACAACAAACTAAATACATATTTACAGAGTGTTCACGAAATGTGACCAAAAAGACCTTTTTAAAATATATACTATATATTAATTAAGTGGTCCTATTTCCTTAATTATTGATTCTGAACACGTAATTTTATTTAGAAGTTTTTCCAAACAAGATACAGAGAATTCTGAAAAATAAATTTTAAATACAAAAATTTAACATTTTGGGTTCTTGTACTGCTAAAATTTCACTTATTGAAATATTCGTTATTTTATAACGAGGGAAGTACAAAATATTCTGTATTCTTGAACTCCAAAATCCGTGTCCTGCATAACCAGGAAAACCTTCTTACATCCACAAAGTCACGTGCTTTCTCATATTACCAAATAATCTAGACTAATTTAACTTCCATACACATATAATACGAATAGTTATTGTGAAGAAATGTATTTTTCTCACATCTGACAATAAACCTTTACGCTTTCATTCATTCATAATCAAATAATACGTGTACTTAATTTACTTAATTCATAATCAAATAAATATTAATATTATTTATTCATTCATAATCAAATAATACATATACACAAGCTCACAAATAAGTTCATAAAAAATCTGAAATAAAGGAATTTTCCGAGCGCAACAGCAAAAAAAAAAAAAAAAAAAAAAAAAAACATTCCCAATCGATTGAAATACAAATCTACTGATTTGAATCGATACACCAAGCACTTGCGAAGCTTATTTTTACGTAATAAATTTCTGGGCGCACAGACCTAATTATGATAACACTTGCAGTTAATGAATGATAAAAACAATTTAAAGAATGACCAAGACAAAATGTAGAAAATTTGTTCAAGGAAGAATTAAGAAAGGATGAGAACAAAAGTTATTTGTGTGTGATATTATAGTCTGATTACTAAATATCCATACATATATACCGATTCCGATCCAGCCAAGATCGGAATCGGTAAATTAGTAATTCATTGCAAGGAAAAGAAGAAGGTCCTGTAATTGTAAAATATTGCATTTTAACTAAGTCTATGCTTGCTGCTATATGAAATCCTCATAATCCAAAGTGAAAATTGTATTTCACTGAACTAACCTGTCACTGAATTGTTAGAAACACTAATTTGCATGGGGTATTATTGCATGGGGTAACGATTTTAGTAGCGAGATTTCGACGGAATTCCTGGCTATAATGTCAATGATGGAAAAGTTTATTAGCAGGCAAACAGAGGCAACTGCAGAAGTGATGTAAAAATTTACCAATAAGAAAGGAAATAAGTAAAAGTTTCTTAGTTTCTTTATCTATAACATCTTTTCGGAAACATTAACCGAAAATAACAGACTTTACCATACACGAGGTTTTCTATTACAACCAAAACAATCATCTGACTCTGCAATGGACAAAGAAGCATAAATCATTTCCTACAGACAGCACACTCAAGAGAGCGAAAAAGTAATATTCAAAATTACAAAACTGACAGGATCTATTCAAAAGTGTGGGTCACTGTGGGTAAAAATGCTTCTGCTCAACTATACTGTAGACTGCAGCTAAGTACTTTCAAATAACCGATACTGCTGAAGCAAGGGAGAGAAATCCTAATCTCATCATGTAATAGGCCAATTAAAAAGGAGGTAGAAAGTGGGAGTATCCATTGAATTATTGCAAAGAGCCAGGTAAATGCCTTTTATTGAGCAACTCCCACCCCACTGTCTGACAGGATTTCCCCATCTGCTGGTGACAGCACCCCCTCCCTCTTTATACGGAGTGGTGGTCTCCGATTTCATTCAATGGAGTCCATTCAGTCAGACACGCGTGGCTGACGTTTCACGTCCGGCAATCATCCATTGCTAAATTGGAACCGGATGGTGAAGATCTGTTCCATTCCCTAGAGAGAGAGTAGCAGATGGATGCCATGGGTAGGGGTTTGAAGCTAGTAAGTAACTGTGACGCCAGAGATTTAGAAACGAACCCCGTGAACTTTTAGATCATTATTTAACGAGGAATTAGGTGGAACAATTTTCGATGTATCTCGAGTTCAAGATCCACAGCAAATTTTATGCAGTAGAAATGACATAAGATCTAAATATCGGGTCAGTCCATAAGTTCGTGCGCATTAAGAGTATGCATTAAGAGTAAGTAATTCACTATGACGCATTTACTAAAAGAATACAATTTTGAACCTGTTGAAACCTGCCATCGTTTTACTAACATATTATTCAGTTCATCACCAACTTTCGTAAATATCGAACGCTACATTTTTTATTTTCCTGTGGTGAATCTGCGAGGTTTGCAGCGATAAAAATTAAAAGTGTACATGGTGAACACACTATTAGTGTAAGGACTGCCCAGAAATGTTTGAAAACATTTAAAGTTGGAAAAAGCAGCATTGATGATGAACCCTGTTCAGGACGTTTTGAAATTTGGACGTTTGAGAACCAAATCAAACGATTAATTCAGAAGTTTATAGCGAACAACTCTTCCGTCTAAACTCAGAATTGATCAAAAAACGCCCACGTTTGGTGAATATCAAGAAAGTGTTGTTTCACCATAATACCGCTATACCGCAAACGGCTCGAACAACGCTGCAAAAAAATTACTGAATTTAATTCTGAGCTTTTGCCACATACTGCTTACTCCCCAGATATTACCCCAAGTGATTTTCACTTATTTCGTGCCTCACAATTTTTTTTACTGGGAAAAAAATTAAATTCTGAACAGATGTACACAATGAACTTTCAAGTTCCTTTGAATCAAAACAAGAGTCTTTCTACAGCAATGACATAAAAAAGCTGCTTATACGATGGCGAGACATTGTAGATAATGGAGGAAAATGTGTTTTTTTATATTATTTAAAATTTACCAAAAAATGCGCACGAAATTATGGACTGACTCAATACTTTTACATTTTTCTAAGAGAAATTCAGATATATTTCTGCTCATAATCTTGTTGGAACAACAACTACTAAGGGGGGCTGTTAAAAGGGTATTGTTTTCAAATGTCTCATTTTATTACATTGAAAATAATTATAAAGTATGTACTGGTTTTTGTTTTAGTCAAGTGCACGTTTAACCAGGAAATAACATTTCTATTAGGTGTTAAAAATGCAGTAAAAATTCATTACGAAAAATAAAACTATCAGGCCCTTTTCAAAAATATTAATAGTATGAATATCTGGTATCACATCGTAAACTTTACCCTCAAACTTTCTGAACATTCGATTATCGATTTCAGCACGTAAAAATTAATTAATAAATAAATAATTTTTCCTTTTTATTTGATCTATTTTCTAAAATTAAAGACAATCACGGATTCAGATAATTGCGCATACATATTTTAGTTTGCGTAGATTCTATATCTTAAATTATTAGTCTAAAGTGTAATAACAAGAACTTACTATTATTTATTTGTGAAACTTAAATGATTATTATTCTATTAGAAATTATTATTACCATTATGAATCAGAACACTGAAATTAAAAACGGTAAAAATAACTAACATGTTGCCTCGATTCGCAAAACTAAATAGGAAAATGCATTAAATATTACAAACTAAATACTTTCAATTTCCAGTAATCTGAAATTAAACAAATTACTTACATAAAACTACTTAACATCCGCGCACAAAATTATTCAGAAATTACACATTATGAGAAGGATCCTTTTAAAGCAATTTTATGCTACATAATACCTTAATCTGCACTCGTGTCTGCTTCCCTTCGCTTCGAAAAGCACACGTAGTAAGTAACACATGCACCACCACACTTCAATTTAATACAATAAAACGACTCAACTGCACGTAAGAATTAATTTAAGAGACTTAAATAGTTTCACAGAATAATACTTTTACATCAGAGCATTTTGCTCTTAACATCTCCTAATCTCAGACATTTTAATGCCAAGTAGAAAGCAAACAAAGGACCTTTCTAAGGCAATTTTTGTTACGTAAAATGCACAAATCTTATTAAATTTATGCCCACAAAATGGTGTTTTAAAACGAAAAGGAGGAAAAATTCTACCAAGACACTTTAAAAATGAGAAAGCGAGAAGAACTATGAAATGTGTTGCTTAAGCATCAAGAGTTTCAAAGTTAAAAGAGACAAGATATCCGAGATAATTCTTCCACTTTGTACTCATTTAGGAAGAAAGTTATTTCTTTGGACAATGTTCTAATTACCATAATATAGAAAGCATGTATTCCACTATTATTTTATTTTTTTTCTTTTGAATGATAAAGAGGTCTTCCTGGAGAATGCTATTGTTTATTTTTCCACTTCGCTGATTTAACTTAAGAGATTTAAGCACTGGCTGGGATTCAAAAATATGCGAAATTATTTTTTATTTACTTCTCTCCTAAGATTAATTTTTATAAAGGTTACAATAATATAGTCTTGGAAATATTTTACGAACAGTATTTCAATATAAGTGCAGCAAATTTTGCAGTGGTGGGAGCACTTGTTGTTATAATGTAAAACGATTACAATTCTGTATCAGGGTTTAAGGCGCTAGAAATATGTAACGCAATATGTTGTATGCAGTATCTTTCATTAATAAAAAAATAACGCAAATGTTCATAAAAATATTATTATTTGGATACATTAAAAATTACAGCACTTAAATATATAGAAAAGCCTTTACTTAGCTTTTAGTTTTGAAGCCGTTGTTCGTAGATATATATTTCCAGTTGCAAAAATGTTTCACGTGATGCAAAAATTCATGCTTTCGCATTTTTAAATTAAAAAGAATAATTTTGTATAAAATACGAAATCTAACTTACATTCCTTCGATCCCTTAACTTATATTTAGGAAAACTTTACTCTTCATAAAAAATAAAATATAAAAAGTTTGACTCCCGTAAAGCAAAATTTATCGAGAAATTTTCAACATTTGACGTCAGCCAAAATTTGTGCTGAGGAATCGGTTAATAAATAAATTACAGTAAATCGAGGTTGATTTTATCCTTTAAATTCCATTCAATGACATTCTTTTGCGATTTACTAGTGTCTTTGATTTATACTTTTGTACATTTGGTATCTTGAAATGATTTTCATAGAAATAATTTTCAAGTCTAAAAATACGTTATTTCATATTCTCATGAAGAATTATTACTTTAAATTCTTAGTCTTGTAATCCTAAAAATTTCATTACAGTGCAAATATTTTTCATCTTCCATTAATGCAAATAATATTACGATTTGGCTACATGCCGATACGGAAACCTGACAGTTTTTTTCCTACAGCACGAATTCTGTAAGATTCTGTCAATAAATTCTATATTTAAAAACATTATAGTGATTAATATTTTTCACAATAATCCGCATAGAAATGCTCGTCACGTAATCTCTTAATATCAGGAACCATTTTCAAGGCATATTTTGTTTTTAGTTATTAACAAATGCAAACATTTTGGTCTTCAACGTGTGTGATTCGTGATTTTAATGTCAAATATCTTGATAAAGCCGTCCAGACGGTATAATGGTTACGGAAGCCTGACTACGATATCGAAGGGCCTGGGTTCGAATCCTGGAGAAGGCATGATTGTAACTGACCGTCCCTTCATAGGGGGCGATGGTGGCCCACCTGTTAGGTGCCTCCATAATAAAGAGAACATCACATCTGGCCTTGTATAGATTACTGGACTGAGTTACACTGTAACTATTCACAATCTGCCATTGGAAAAAAGAAATGTCTCGATCAATTTTTGTGGTAAGGGAGTTAGACATTTTATGCGTTATTTTCTATAACGATTAAGAAATTTAACTGACCTCTACAAGAAAAAGTCCTATAGGAATACATCTGAAGACTGGGATGGTCATCACGGGTCCTATGTCTCTGAAACGTTTTACCTGAGATGCCTTCATTAATGATCTCTATCATAGGCACCCGAACATCATATTTCATTTAAAAGAGATAATCATAACCGTTTTCACCCAAAAGTGGCAACAAGTAGCTTTTCAGTATGTTCGAGCAAATTCTTCTAAATTCCTATAGAAGTCTGCAGTAATAGGAATGGGGGACATATTGAGCGCTTTTTAGTTCAAAGAGGTGTCAGCCCAGAAGAGTTATTAGTCTCGAAACGGCGTTTTGCGTCGAATCACTTTTTAAATTGTTGCCACCAAATATTACCACCTGTATTATATTTAAAGAAACTAAATAATAAAGAATCTGCATGCATGTATGTATGTTTCTTGCATTGTGAAAGTACAACGCTACCTAGAGCCAACAAATTTTGAATAATGTAGTCCTCCACCCGAACATGAGCACTTGGAACGCCAAATTTTGAATTTCGATTTTTTTATTACCTATTTCATATGCTGCAAAACTTTAACGAATTTCTGATTAAGAAACTCAACGATTTCAAAGCGAGCAATGGCAACACTGTACGGAATAAAACATTTTTATCTCCAGCGCGCGAGACTGTACATCGGAAATTCTAAATATATGCTATTGTTAAATATTCTTAGCCCATAAGGTCGCTAGCTCAAATGCTCTTGAAACGGCTGTCGAAACGTGTATGTGTTTCTCAATGAAAAAAATGCTCCTTTGGGCTTTCAGAATTTTTTTTAATTATTATTATTTTTTGATGTGGAAAATTATTCTGGCATCGGCTGCGTATTTTTTTAATTCATGTGTTGCAAGGATTTATAAATAACTCTATACTATAAAGTATATCGAAAAGATGTTTCAAATAATTACATATTTTTAAGAAGTACATTTATCGCTTTTAGATTCATTAAGCTCGATATATATTATTTCAAGACTTCCTGTCTCGCTTGGTAACAGAATAAGAATTAGGTAGGCGACGAGTAACGGAAAAGATAAATGTAAGATCTTATTTCTTGTGGAATGGTATGGATGATAAATTGTCCTAGTAGGGTAGCTTAAGTAACATTATAACAACTGAAGTTTATTTTTATAGCTATTATTTAACTTAGTATTGTACCTATCTACACAACTACACTATTTAGCTAAACTAGCATATTTGTACCATACGGCCAGCTTATCAGAGTTACCTCTACTGGATGGAAAGTTATTGCCATTCTAAATGCTTATTGTGGCTACAAGATAAAAATAAAAAGATAAATATTATCATAAAACGTGAACACCACGTAAAAAAACATTCGTCACCACGATTTGTAGAACAGCAAATAAAAAAATGCAAAAAAAAAAAAAAAAAAAAAAAAGTTTATTTCACCTACTCATTAAAGCAACCAGCTGATAATCTATTACTGTGTAGGGCGCACAGAATATCATGCCCTTTGTTTTGTTTATTACAAGTTTATTTACTTTCAAGATTTTACAAAATAAATGCATGGCTAACGGTGTGATCAAGGAAAGTACGTTTGCAGAATATGTTCAACGGATTTTGTTTCGCAACCTTTTGCGAGCGAACCTTTGCATTTGTCCTAACACCTCGGTATATAAACGTCTTCCGAAATTAACGGCAACATTTGCACCATAAGAGCCTTCAGCTGCGCTACACTTCCAGGCTTCCTTGGGAATATCTTATCTTCCTATAAAATTACATAAAAAACGTATAAATCCGGTTTCTTTCCTCAATTAACTATATATTTTCTTTTAAGAAATAAACTTGGAAATGCTACAGCGTTGGCATTATTTGCTGACGTCAGCGTTCTACTTAGTTTAATTTGAAGAGGTGTTCTCTTTATAGCAGTGGTTTCAGACTGCTATAAAGATTTTTGTCGGTTACACTTTGTAATTCAAACATAGTGACAACGAAATATTGAACTTTTAGATTAACATTTATTTCAAATAATTTTATATATTAAATTAATCATTAGACAGTTTACTTTAAATTGAACTAAAAAAGATAAATTCGGAAAACTTTTTAAGTTTTCAGAGATAACATTATAAGCGGGAAAAAATTTTAGAATACATAATGACAACCTTGTCTCCTTTTTTTATTCTTTAAACAATTCTTTGCTAGTAAATAAAAATACATACGTTTGTACATAAATAATTATGAAGTTCATAATTTCTTACTCTACAGTTTGATATTTTGATGTCGTTTCGATTCTGTAAAAGCTCGCAGCTTTGCATGAAAATAAACAGAAATTATATAGTGCTCATTAGTCAATCGGATTTTTTATTATTAATTTTTAATTGCGAAAAAAAAGCTGTTTCTTAAACATAGCCATTATTCTTCGAGAAAAAATTCGCAACTGAGCGTATTTATCTTTAGACAAGTACGCATAAAAAATAATCAAATCTTTCTTCTTTGAATAAGATTTATATTACACTGTAAATTAATTAGCTTCATTTATAGATTTTCTGTCATACACGTTCGTTTTTTAATGGTAGTGAAAATAATGTTATAAGGTATTTTCTCTTCTTTTATGCATGCCTTTGTGATGTAACGGTAGTACACTCGGCGCGTATTCGAGAGTTTAAGGCTCGAGTCCCGGCAAGGGCTTTGCTCATTTTTCATGTCTCCTACCTCAAAAATCCTAATAACTCTACAGTCCAAACTCGTTTTCAGGTAACGTGCAAATTAAATCAGGTAACTGTACATAAATGAATTAAGTTAATTTCATAACCAGGCTGTATAAAATATGAATAATGAAACGGTCAATCGGTACAAATGTTTATAAGGTTAATTATCACTATAAAAGAAACCAATTCTATGGGAGTTTTCCTAAACTTAACTTCAGTTCTTTTAATTTCTAATGGTGTATGAGGCATACAATTAATTAGAAAAATAGTCACTGACAGTGCAATTACAGCGGCTCAAGAGAAAATGATTTCGCACATTACTTATTTAAATAAATTTTTAATGTAAAAAAAAATACTATGGATTAAACATTTAAAAAAAATTGTAGAAAGGAAAACTGAGGAAATGCTAATTTATCTTTTAAGACTGATTATGACACGTTCTTAAAGAGTAAAGACTTTTTTTTTTTTTTTTTTTTTTTTTTTTTTTAGTTATACACAAGCATTTTTATGCCTGTCAGAAGCTCGCCATCAGGTGCACTAAGAACGAAAAAATAGAAGAAAAAATGTGCCCTAGACATGTTCAAAATTATTGTATAATTTTGCCAGTTTAATAGTTAATGTAATGTTTCTGGTTCACAACACTGTCAAATATTTAGTCAAAGCATTAGGAAAAAACAACAGAAATTCATTAAAAGTAAATTAAACACTCAATAAATATACTTTTATATGGTAAAACAAAGGAAAAGAAAAGAAAAAAAATTGATGTCGTAATTAATACATTTCATTCTCATATGTTCTTGAGTAATCTTTTAGAACTTTTTAGCGAAATTAAAAAAAAAAAAAAAAAAAAAAAAAAAAGATAACAACAAAATAAATATGTTTAAAGTGACATGAAAGGATTTATATATATCTTCAATAATGATTCTTTTAAAAACGATCTTCAGCAAACTTCTTTAATTTCATGCAAAAAATATAATGATAACGTAAACTTTATTCGCACTTAAGATTTTGCGAAACGTTTTCTGGAAATCAAATTTCCTATCTCTATTAACGAAAGAAATAATTGAATGAGACAAATTTCTTTTTAACTTAATAAACTGTGAAAAATCGGTAGGAATTTTAAATAATTTCGAATACTTTTTTCATTTTTGAAACACATTCTATATTCAATTGTAACCAACAGATGGCAGCACAAACAAGTACTAGACAACTTTCCGTGTTCTTCAACAATTAGATTTCATTTTTCACGGAAATTTATGCTAACATGTAACATTGCGTTGGATGTGTTGCTGTGCATATTTAATAATGGAAAGAGTTAGGGGTTGCAATCTAATTAATTTCTCGAGAGATTAATTGCAACGGAAATATAAATGAGCTAAAATTAAAGAAAATATTAAAAGGAAACTGAAAATATAGTAAATATGAAGGAAGCTGCTGGTTCAGAATCTTTTCTTCTTTCACGTTTCCTATAATAAACTAGATGAAATTTCTTCATCATTGTTTAACTAAGCATCATTATAAAATTTAAATAAAAAAAAGAATTATAAGTAATTTTGTTAAAGTACAAAATGTTTTCGATATTTTTCAGAAACATGTAATTTAATAGTTTACACTCGGTTTTTATTTTTAAAATGCATTATATATAATGCTATATTTTCAATAATCATACGGTTACTACTTATTTTTAAATACATGAAAAACATGAGAGACAATGAATAATTTAAAATTTTCGGAGTTAATGTCATTTTTACGTATTTAATAAAAACACTACACAGAAGGCACAAATTTTCCATAAATTTAATTTCTAAACTGCTTTTCCCCCCTCCTCTACAAAGATCATCAAAGACCTTACTTATACTTGTGATGAATTTAACATGTTCCTTGGCAAATTAATTGCAAAGCTTCACATTAATACATGGAAATCACATTTTTCCAAACAAAGGTGTTTTAAAAATAAATCTTTTGTAGATCCATACTTGCTTTGATTATTATGAAGCATATATTATCTCCTAAAAAATCAATAAATTTCTGATTTTTAAAAAATTATACATGCAATAAAGCTAAAATATTAGGGGCAATCCATTTTAATTGAAACTTAATCGTAAACCTCTTACACGCAAAAAGTAAACTCTCAGTTAAAACATAGCAAATTAATGAAATTATTACATTAATTACCAATGCGAGATGCCTGAAATTTGGAAACATGGTGCCCGGAAAAATCTCATCAACTCATATGAACATAATTTTCATATAAAAAAAGATGAAATAATTAAATATTAGTAAATATTTTACAGCACAGCGATTTATTTCCAGTAGAAAACTCAAGAAACCTTTTTAAAATCATATCATATTACAATACCTCTAGAGTTTGAATAGACCTTATAGTTCAGTAGTTCTAAACCATTTTTTTTCTCCCTGAAGCCCTTTTAACACTGCTAGACGATAACCAGCCCATTTTTAAAAATTCGAAACATACTCATCATACATTTATTCAAATTTACATTATTTTTAACGTGTTTTTATGAATTAAACAGAAAAAAATATAGAAAATGCTGATAAATACCAAAATTTGAATAACAGTAATTTTTTTAATTTATAACTTACAACTAAATACTTAACAATTAAATAAATAATAAGTTGACCAGAATCCCCCCCTGAAACTATTAAATTCCCTAGTTGAGAACACTTATTATAGTTTTGTTTAATAAAATCGCAATATAACGGCACTCGTAGTTAAGCAGAATACTGAATAATAATACTGAACAATAAAAACGCGGAGAAATTTTTATTTCAACAAAGCAAACAACAGGAAAAAAAAAGGACTCGCGTAACAAACATAATAACAAACCAAAACACCATTTCGCGAAGGGGGGGAAGAAGAAAAAGAAAACATACAATTTAACGTTTCGCAAATGGAAATAAAGAAAACAGAAGATATTATCTGCAAAATAATTATACCTATTTTAAAAACTCGCTAGAGAGAAAAATAAGTATTTTTTTGGTAATTTAAACAATCCTCAGATAAAGATAATATTCAAAAAATACAAAGCTATGTCTTAATAACACTTACTTGATTTGGAGTCGTTGGTTCGTTATTATTTTCGCTAACACTCTCTTCTTTTTCATGCCCGCCCAATCCTTCGAAAATATGATTGCCATTTGTAAGCATGGGTTCCAGTTTTCCATATTGTTCCGTGTTGTTGCGTATATCATCTTCACCTTCTTTTTGATCTTCTTCGGTTTGCGAATTCGGAGCCACAGCTTCAGGCAGCATATCGGAAACTTGTGTGAAGGTGAGCTTGTCTACACTGCCTTTAATGTTGGTCTGTAAGAAAACCACATTTACAGGTAAGAAAACAATCACAGCATAGGAATAACGAACAACTTATCTCAGGGGTTTTCAACCAAAAAGGGAAGGGGGGTAGAATTTCATAGATTCACGTTGGGGAGGGAGGAATGCAGTCAGCCTTTTATTTATTTGCTAAATATTTAGTTTTAGTTTATAAATATAATAAAAAAATACTTTTATTCAAGTTTTGATATTTTTACCAAAATTTTTTCTCGCTGTTGTTTCGTTTTTGTTGTCTAGGTATATGTAATTCAATACATATCTACGTATAATCTGTGTATATACATTTTTCGAGTTTTGGAAAAGAGAGGGTGGCATGGTCTTCCAACAGTGGTGAAAAGGGGCATGGGGCAAAAACGGTTGAGAACCACTGGCTTATCTGATCCGCAACACTTCAATCGAATATCTGATCTGAATTATGGCTAACACCTAGTTGAGGCTAATACATTAGCCTAGTTTTTTAAAGTGGACCAAGAGCATTTCAGGCTGAATATTTGTTATTCATCAACTCATGAAATTTTTTTATTAATACAAATTTATCATTCGCAACAATAAAAAGAATAAAAATTAAGAATTTTACTATGATTGCTATTAAATTTAATGATAAGAGCAATATACAGATGTACGGTCAGGATCATTTTAAAAATTCTGTTAGTCACCAGCGTCAATCATAACAAATGAACAAATGAGAATCCATATATTTTTCCAAAGTTTTTGCTATTTAGACACATTTTAGATATTAAAATTCTTTTAGATCTACATTATTTAGATATAAATTTAGTCAAAATGTTCGGAAGAAGTTCTTATGAATGACCCATGTTCATATATAACCATATATTAGGTATTTCCGCTATTATTAAATATACCTAATGCATGGTTAAAATCTTTCATTGATAATACTGGTTTTGTTACAGAAAAGATACTTTCTTAAAAGTAAATAAAAACTTCGCATGGCTTACACACGCTGCTTTTTAAGTAAAGATACTTTCTTAGAAGTAGATTAAAAACTTCGCATGGCTTACACACAGTGCCTTTTAAGTAAGAGTTCGTTTAAAGACTATCATCTACGTCTCTTTTTAGCAATATAAATTACTATATAAATGATTATTTACATAAATAAAAGTTCTAGGAACTCAAAGCTTTACAGACAATGGCCATAGATTTCTTGGATTTATTATCTTTGTTAAATAATGTAACTAATAATTATATAATCAATGAGCAGTAACTAATATAACTAAGCAGTCAAGAAAAAGCTTCATTCATCTGCTAGTTGCTAATTTAAACAATAAGCATAACTATGTGAAGACATAAGCGTTTTAAAGGAAAGGAAGACGAAAAGGACGAAAGAAGTTATTCTTTAACACACCGTGGCTCGGCGCAGACTGTCGACAGGCAGCGTGAGACACTTAAAATGTTTCTGTTTTCAAGCCAAGGAGACGAGGATTCGAATTTTGGAAGCCGAAAGTGCAGGTTGTGCGCTTTAGAGCACTTATTGCGACCTCATGTTCTGCGATAGTGAGGTTTCTTGACTGTTATCTGGGGACATTTGTTTACACGGGTCATCTAAGGACATTTGTTCATCCGAGGACATTTGTTCTTACGGCTACCGGATCTTGGAAGACAACTGGCAGAACTTATGAAACAAGGATTTTTATGTGTTAAATGACTCACAATATGGAAAAACTTCGTGCGAAGTTCGTTAAATGTTTTCGAATTGCTTGGGCAATTTTCTTATCGTGTTAGAGCGAAACAGTGTTAGAGGAAAACCGTGTTGTAGGAGGGTTCTCGCAATTTATGAATCTTGTTACAACAAAACCGTGTTATAGGATGCCGTATAGTAGGAGGGTTACCTGTATATAACAGCGGTACCTGTACAAATATCTTATTATTTTTGTGTGCTTCACCGTTAATCCATATTAGTGAGTAAACGTGATAAAAGTCGTTATAATTACTATTTTTATAACTACTTATAAATCTGTAGAAACGTTAATGTATTTACACCGTGGCAAGTTTTGTATTTCAACATCGGCAATACAGTATTCAGTATTGAAAATATGGATTTACGTATTTTTCTACCAGCTAATCATTACCTATGTGTTTAATATGCCAAAATGCGTTTCAGATGAAGTCACGAAACCTTTTAGTCTACAATAGTATTTGAATAAAATACATGCCGATAAAAAGAACAAAGATTTATTCTGTTTTCAGAGGTTGGAAAAGAAATATTTTAAACAGCAAACTATATCAAACCTTTTCGCATCGTGTTCTAGCAAAGATGATGATAGACTACGAGCCTCATATTTTGTTGTTAATTCCAAGAAAGGTAAAAATGCACACAACTGACGAGCTTCATCATATGACACCGTCAGATAACATCAGAAACATTTCTCTGAATAATAATTCGAAACAAAAAAGAACAGATGGAGTGGCCAAGACGTTGAAATAACATTATGCGATTACTTGCAATTTTCCCATTTAACTCGATGAATAACTGTACTAAATAGCGAAGTATTACTTTTATCATACGCTGTGTTCATAAAAGAAGAAAACATTTGTCAAAAGTTATTATTTGCTAAAAATTTGGAAACGAATACAAAGAGAGAATCCTTGTTTATACATAAGCGCAGCGGCTAGCGCATTGCGCAGTAGCATCGACGCTTGAGGTGGGCAAGGTTGACTCAGGCTTTCATTCTTTGAGAGGGGTTGATAAAATGAGCACAAAGTTCGCTTGGGGACTAAATACCAAGGATCCTACAGGAGAAGCACCAGAACTTTGCATACGCTCACACAGGTATTACTCCGTCGCACTACTGTACAAGTCCAAAAACACCGCACAAGACCTAAAGTAGCGAATGATCGCTACCCAAATCTCCAGGACCGACCCTTCCGGTGGGTATCGGGTCCTTCATCCGTTGGTTTAGCATTTATTAATTTTGTACAAAAAATTTACTATTGAGACCATTTACAGTGGTGTATATAATATCGCTTGCAATAATTTTGTTAATATAGTCCAAATATGGTGTACATCTAGCTTAGAAATTCATAAATAAGGAATAAAATTAAATAATACAAGCTGACCACTTGTCCAGGGTATATGCTCATGGATAACGGTGCCAACGGTCAAAAAAGTAGATGTCAGAGCACTGCAGGCCATGGCTCACTAAGGGCTGTTGCACCATTGAGTTTAGTTTAGTTTAGTAGTTTCAAATATTTAATAAAGCCAGTTTAGAACTGCAAGGTGATCAGTTGAATTTAATTAAAAAAAGTCGTAACCACTTTCGACAGAAAACAACTACTGTTCCGAAGAAATCTACCTACAGGAGAATACAATCATTTACATATATTATCAACATCCTTTGCAAAACAGAAGATTTACTTACTTACTTCCAAAACTTGGAAATTTTTCATGCTGATTCCAGGATTTTAAACACGAATATAACGAGTTTCAGAAATGGATACCAAAAGTTATGACTTCGAAAATTAATACCAGCTCTCTATTTTGGATAGTGCGCAAGAGAGAGAATTTTATGATTGCTTTTCCATCGTCGTATTTGGCTAAACGTAGGTTCATAACTTCTTAAGTTGTAAGAAAACGCACGGAATGCACATCACTGAAATTGATAATTTGTGACTGATGTTAACAAAACTGAAGCCCGACATTAGCGCGCTCTTTAAACTCTACTACCCTCAACCATCTCATTATTTTTTATTTCTAATTGATTTTGTGTTTATTTTTAAATCGTTAATAAACAGTTTTTTACTTTAATTGATGGTCATTTTAATTAAATTTTACTTTGCGATTCTTGATAGATAGACGGACGGATAAAATAGGTATAGATAATATATAAAAATATTTTAATATTTGGTAAAATTAACTTTTATGGAAGAGGAGACGTTACCATTTTTTTTTTCTTGTCAAAGGGACCGGTGGTCAGAAAAGGCTGGGAACCTCTGATCTACACAAAACATTAGAAGGCACTTTGATGATATTAGGCTGCAAACCAGACAACCAGTGACAGATGTTACATTCACCTCCCGCCAATGCTTTCAGAGGCTGCCATGGTGTACATTTAGGAGGTAACAGAGGCTACAACGGAGAATTAACGTCTTCAGTGATGAATCTAGCTTTTACTTTGACACAGCAAAGATTATTGTGATTGGTCAATGTAATAAGTTTAAACGAAGTGCAGCAAAAATGTGTATAATTTAATACGCCATAAAAAAAGTCATGTAGTGTCCACATCCGACTATTTTAAACTGATCGTTACTGAAGACAAGAAGTTAATATTATACAATATTTTAATACGCCATACAAAGAAGTCATGTAGTATGCACATCCAACTTTTTTAAACTGATCGTTATTGACGATGAGAAGTTAATATTATCCAATAATGATGCCAGAAAAAGATCATGGGGTAAGTCAAAAGTACCTCCTTCAGTTGAAGAGACATTACGTTATTTCGAAGTAGGAGACATGAAAAATTAGCAATGCCCCCGCCGGGACTCGAATCTCGCACCTCTCGAATACGCGCCGAGTGTGCTGACCAATCATTACACCACGAAGGCATGTTAAGAAGGCGGGAGTAATACCTTATACAATAACATCGATAGGTGTGGTGCATTCCCCAAAACTAATGCTTTATGCATGGAAGAACTGCAAAAGAAATTATATAGATTATTGCCACATCAGCCACATCAGACAATTAATTCAGTAAAACACTTCCCAGATGCTAGTTTCAAAAGCAGAAATCGAAGCAAATTCTCTAGAATTAACTAATATTCGAGGCGTTATTTTCCCCAGCAATACTCGACTTCACATTTCAATGAATGTCAGATAAAGACTGAGTATGCCAAAGTGTTTTGTGTTACTCTCCGTATGTACCTGACTTTGCCCACTCGGTTTTTCATCGCTTTAAAATTCTCTGATGGGCTTGAAGCACAGTTTTTTTGAAGACTATCAAACAGCATGTCGGTAAATTCTTTACGAATAAACCTAATGGATTTTTATTAAAAAAGAAACATTTCGGCTGTCTGAGAGGTGTCAAAAAGTCATAAAATAAAATGGTGCTTATGTGATTCACTGAAACATTCTTACGTTTATCTTCAAAACGTTTTTATTGACCCAAGATATACATGCGAAAATATCCACTGACACAGAAATAAATGCGGAAGATAAGTATAACAAAAAAATATGATCTAAAATGTGCATAAACATTTCTTCCAAGTACTTCAAATAATAGAAGGTATTTCAAGCGGCTGACTCTTTCGCCACTTTTCTACAAAAATGGCCGCGGCCATTCAATAAAATAAAATTTCTGATCATTATATTTCATTTCTAGATTGAAAACCCCGCTACATAAAAGTATCAAACTGCCGAACAAAGGGGTTACTTGCGTGATTAATTGATTCGAGAGCAGGAACAACTGTTTAAAACGTATTTGCCGCTGGAATTGCGTTTCAACGATTCATCATCGAATTCTCTCCAGAGCAACATGAACTGCTTCATTGAGAGGAAGGGAATCCATTATTTATATTTTGAAAGCAGATAATTAGAGTTCGAAAATGATTGCTGACGGTATGAATCGGGATTGAAAGCCCCCACCTCTCTTCCACCTACATTTCATTTCGTATTATTTGAAGTTCGCGGATTTTCTATTCAGCCCTTCCAGCTCTTCTCGAAACGAAAATGCACAGCGGAATAAATTATTATAATTCAGAGGAAATGTGACGTGTTGTTTACCGTCACTTAAACTGTGGTAGAAATGATTTATTCATTTTCGCGGTTTCGAGATGTTAAATTTAAATGCTTAAACAAACAGATTTCACTTGTGGTAACAAACTGACTTTGGGACCTTCTTTTCAAGTAGCTCTACAGAGGTAATTATGAATTGCAATATTTAAGTATAGATTAAATAAGGACCCTAAATGTGACTTCACTGAATTTAAAACCGAAGGGCGAAAAATAAATGTTGTTAAATGCATATATATTCCTCCCCTACTCATACATATTCATTACACTGAATGTTCGACAAAATATGGCTGCGGATATAAATATTGCTCCTACAGCCTAGATTTAGGCATCCAGTTACAGAGTTTTTTAAAATAACATGTACACTGCGGGGGAAAAAAGAGGAAAGGGGGATAGTTCTATATCTCCCGTTCTACTGGGATGATTGACAGAATTCAAATTGCGTTTTTAATGTCTCGAAAGCGTGAGGTAGGATATTAGATTTATATATAGCAATTTTCTAATATACACATTTTGACACAAAATCGGTTTTTTTCTGAAATGACATGCCAATGTTTTTCCATATTTCGATTTTACGACTAAATACTAAATTTTTGTTAAAGTTCGTGCGAAATTTGCGGAGAAATCCAAAAATTTATCTTGGCGCATTTTTTTCGGTTTGCGCCAAGAATAATTCACTTGGCGAACTTCTTAATATATGGCAATCTATCTTCCTTTCATTTTTTACATTGTGCATGAGCGGAAATAAAGTCAGATCGTTCCTACTTTCAAATAATTTTAACAAAGTGCCTAAACCACATTTGATGTTATTATCGCTTTTAACAAAAATGCCAAATTTCAAAACGCGCCAATATATAAATTCACTCGTATCTTCGGAAATTTTGAATAAAAAAACTCTAATTTTCTGCAGATATGCTTAGAAATACATCTACTTTAAGACGATGGTAGAAATTTCATAGGTTATAATTCAAAACTTTTTTCGAAAAATTTATAAAAATTATTTTAAAATACAAGTGTTAAAAATAAATCAGAAAAAAAAACGGACGAATTTTATTTGGAATGAACCTAAATTTCGAAATGTGAAAGTAAGAATCAAATAAGTTTAATAAAAAAAGAGATTTTAATAAATATATACCAAACTCAATTTACACTGAGGAGCTAAAATTTTGAGAGCTAATTTTTTAAAAACTACACGTGCGATTTTTACAAAACTTGGCCGTTTGGCATAATTTGAATAGTAGATTGTCATGTCATTTTAGAAAAAGTCCGATTTTGTGTGAAAATACCTATACTAGAACAATGGATATATAAATCTAATACATATTCTAAATCGAGTTTACGAGACATAAAAAACTCAAGTTGAATTTCGTCAATCGGCCCAGTAGAACGGGAGATATAGAGCTGTAGAACTGGCCACCCCTTTTTTTTTCTTTTTTTCCCCCGTAGCGTACAATTTTATGTAAATGGTTTCAACATTCACTGTAAGAAAGATTCTACAAAAGTAAAATCTAAATTTTTAAATTATTGCGTGGGGTAGTGCAACGTCAACAAAGTTTCAGTCATTCCAACAATTTTTCACAGTTATTCATTCTTGTGCATCAACAGAGTCATCGTTGTTTATGTTGACCTCTCATTTTTCATTGCCACTCATTCTCATTCATTCATTCTTTCATTTTTCAAGCCATTGTTAATTAATATTTCATTATCTAGTTTATTAGAATTCAGTTTGGTGTTGTTTTCAATTAGGTTTACGAAACCAAGTTCCTATTCAATTTCCATTATGTTTCAGGTGACTCAGTGAGTTTCAAAACCAATAATCTCATTGGCACGATATATTATGATTATGTTTACGAACTGCCATATTTCTTGTCGTTAATTTATGTCATAGTTCGCTAATATTTTCGACAACGTTTCTGATGCTGGTAGTTCTTTCAAAATTTTTGTGCATATTCTCCTGTTGTAGCTTTTATTGTTTTTGATACGTGAAGCGAAATTAAAAGGTCTCAGCTATCGCAATGACATCTTGGTGTTCTTACTGGTTTACAGATGTACTTGGTAGACGAAATATTAACTGTATTTTTCATTTAAATCACGGAGAATAGTTACAGAAACTACTCGGATGGCCTGATAAAAATTTAAAATCTAGTCCATTTCCTCAGCAGTAACATTCTATTGTAGGACACACGTAATTGGTGATCTTTAGACGCATGCCTTCTTAAGTCGCCGAAAACACTAGGGAGATTATTTTGTGACAAATGTTTAAGAGCTTTAGGATTTTCCGCAAGGTACACAAGCAACGGTTTTACCTTGGAATATTTTGCTGCATTTCTACATATTAAGAGCATGAGGCGATTCTTCGAAATTTTATATCCAGGGCACGAGTTCCAATGGCTACTTAAAAATACGTGACGGCAAATTTTCCCAGAGTGAACCTATTTCATCATCGTTAAATATTTGTTCATTTTTATAGCTACTTTTTTGTATGATTTCACTGAATTCCTTTTAATATTTTGAAGCACGATCTTCCGCACTGGAAAATTCACTAACAATACAAACACGGCTTAAAAAGGGAAATCTGTCTACCACTTGTCGTAAAATTTTCACTAGTTCCATCACTTTCACTTTTAGTATCATCCTTACAGTCTTCAAAGTCACGGTAAAGGTTTAATGCTTTGACTTGAATTTTTATTTGATTACGTGGAACATGTTTTTGATTAAGCTTGCGATTCCTATGGATAATTAGTTGTTCCAAATTTACTATTAGAGTACCTCTGGTTTTAGTGAATACTTCGGATAAGTAAGAAACCGTAGCTATACCTTGCGATTTATAATAATCCTTGATTTAGATAAGTTTTGAACTGATGCCGTGTATATTCCTTTTTCATGCCTATATTAACAAAGGATGCACATTCTAAATGAGAGTTTACAGCACAGAACTTTGTCCTAAGTCAGCCATTCACGTATCTTGGTAACCTTGATAACCTTGGTAATTTTCGTCCTAAGTCAGCCACTCACGATCTTAGTAACAGAAACAGCCTCATATTTTCTTTCGCACTCTTTAATTTTATTAGTCCAAATGGGCTATTAGTCTCGAAACAAGACTGACTTTTGTAGGCGCAGTTGCCAAACTAAGATAAAAGTCAATGGAAAGTATACCTTGTCAATGGACCAACCTATATTAGCAAAGGATGCACTTTCTTAATGAGGGTTTACTACATCGATCTTTCGCCTTAAGTCAGCCACTCACGTATCTTAGTAACATTGATAATCTTGACAACGTTCGTCCTAAGTCAGCCACTCACGTATTTTAGTAACATTGATAATCTTGACAACTTTCGTCCTAAGTCAGCCACTCACGTATCTTACTAACATTGATAATCTTGACAACGTTCGTCCTAAGTCAGCCACTCACGTATTTTAGTAACATTGATAACCTTGACAACTTTCGTCCTAAGTCAGCCACTCACGTATCTTAGTAACATTGATAATCTTGACAACTTTCGTCCTAAGTCAGCCACTCACGTATGTTAGTAACATTGATAATCTTGAAAATTTTCGTCCGATGTCAGCCACTCATATATCTTGGTAACAGAACCAGCTTCCCATTTTTTTTCCGCACTCGTTAATTTTATTAGTCCACGAGGGCTTTAGTCTCGAAACATAATTACTTTTGTAGGCGCAGTTGTCAAACCGAGATAAAAGTCAATGGGAAGTATGCCTCATCAGCGCTCTCCCCAGCGATAGTTATTATAGCTCAAGAACAAATGACAAAGGCATATATATAAACATACAAACGGGAACTCCAGAAAAAAATCTAAATTTATATCGCACTGCATAACTTTTAAACAGTATAAAAATAAATCACATTAAAATACAATGATTTATGCATTACAATACATTTTTTGTTTGCTTGCATACTAATTTTTTAGAGTTTATTTTATTCAATTAAAATTTATTTCGTTTTGAAATATTTAAACCTGATTATAACGAAACTAGATTAAGTGAAGTCAGGCCATGCAAGGTATTGCTATAATAATAATAATAAGGTATACTATACATATTAATATTGTTATAATCATGAGCTGTTGTTAATTCAGGAGAAAAAAGAAAATTTTCCCACAAAACATTATTTTAATCAATTATATTTAAAACATAAAGTTAATGCTTAGCAGACAGCAAAAGCCTGGAAAGAAATGCAAATAATCTTCAAGCATACTAGCTCCTAACAAATGGAAAAACAACTCTTTTATTCATAAAAATTCCGAAAAATCTGACTTTAAATTTATTCAATCCGACCTTGTCAATTTAGTTCAAGAAAATAATAAAGTACATTACCTGTATTTATTCAAAGAAGTTTAAATTCTGCTCTTTTCTGAAGCAAACCTTTAAAAAAAATCCTTGAGATTTATTTCTTGACCCACTTCAGTTTAAACGAAATACAAAAACTACCATATTGCAAACAACAGAGCTTCAGCCGTTTGTTATCTTGATAAAAATATTGGATTCCTCCCCCACCTCGGAAAAAAAGCTTGCATTATTATATCAGTTTGAGCCAAAATGAAAGGGAATACAGAACTGCGGCTGAAATGCTATAAAATATTCGAGTAAGTTATTTTGAAATTGTGGTCACATACTTTTGAGAAACTCCCGGCATATATAGTCATCCACATACACAAGAAGATGATCAGATTATTGCGTATTGCGAGTTTAATCAAACATTTTTGACGAATTTAAAATTGCACACTTTCATGCTTTCCTAATTGTTTGCGCAAATATAGGTGTATAGTTATAGTAGTACATATAACTGGCATAAAATAGAGGACAAATTTTTTTATCATTTTTCAGTTCGTTGAACACAATCAAGCAAATAAAATTTTTAAAATTTAATTAAAAATATTATTCTCATTAAAGACAATATTGAGCAATACATTATTAAATCTGAAAATTAATAAACGCTACATTATTATACAAAATAATCTTTTTAAGACGAAAGGAACATTAAGCAATACATTATTAAATTTGTAAATTAATAAACAATACATTATTAAATCTGTAGATTATTAAACAATACATTATTAAATCTAATAAGCAATACATTATTCTTATATCTGCAGGATGATATTAAACTGAACGCGTACCTGAATTTTAACAACAGTATATTAAATCTAACGGTAAAGTCAGGAATTTCTGGAATAAATTAATATGTTGCAGTAAAAAACACTATCCCCCAAGTTAAGAAACTAACAGCTTTTCACTATAGCATTCAAGTATTAAGGTGTAAAAGGAAAATACTAAGTTCAGAACTATACTAAGTACTTTCACATAATTAACGCCTCTCTTTGATTTTTGTTTAAAAACAGGTATTTAATTTTTAAAGCAATGGAACTCCTTATGGTTTATGCATAAAATTTTGATTTTGCATAAAGGCAACAATATTTTACCATGCTACTTGGTATACCTCCTGATGAGAACGTGAGAAGGATGATGTCTCCACCTCCCGTCAACTGTAACCTATAACAGTTATTCAAATTTCAAGCTTGTAATATTATTCACATTGTCTCAGGGACATTATTTATTGGATTGGCTAAGAACACGAACAACTGGCTGAATAGTAATAGGTCTGCCATACATAGAAGGTACTACATAGTTAAACTTCAGCAGCAGTTTCATCAAAAGGCTAATCAGATTCGTAGTGACTAGTAATGTTTTCGTAAGCAACCCAAATACGAGAAGACTTAAGTCAGTGGTATCAAACTCAACTTACACGCGGGCCGAATACGCAGTCTTGAAAACAGCTCACGAGGAAGAATTTTTTTTTAAAAGAAAATTAAAACTTTTTACATACAGAATAGAAAATATTTTAAATAAAATTTTGATTTGGCTTATTAAATATTTATCAAAACATATATAAACGATAATAATCATAACGCAAAAGAAAAAAATCAAATTTATATTTATTTTCGATTTGAAATACAAAGTTCGGAAAGCACCTACGAGACATTTTTACTGGCAGCACTTGTAACCCAAACCCAGTGGCAACTAAATATGAAATATTCAGATTGGCATATGTTTCAGTTATTTCTGAACTATTTAATTAATCAATAAATAGCTTTCTTTTCCAAGTATGACAAAACATGAGAATGAATAAATGGCAACTTCATCTCTTTCCATTTTTATTAAATTTTTCTTCGATACATATATAAAAATACGTATACACGTTGTGGTGTAGTGTTAATGCTTCAACGGTGTGGTGTTGAACTCCAATGAAAACTCTAATGATGGAACACAGCATGAAAATTTTATTGAACTCCCAAAACAATGGCTACATACAATCAACAAGAGAAAAACCTATCTCTAAATTCCTTTTTTTTTCAAACAAGTTCAAATATCTCTACATTTTACGTGCGAGAGCAATACGTGGCTCTCGAGCCTGCGTTTGAAACAATGCCAACATATTAATATTATTTTAATAACAACTATTTTAACAACTTAACATTATTTTAATAACAATCAAATAATTATATTTAGTACCGCGATTTCATCACGGATATTGCACTCTGAATTTGCAATTTGAAATCATTCGTCGTAGACCAAGTACCTTTATGCGACCTTATCAAAACGTAGAAAATTACAAACTTCTTTATTTCTTACTACAGTTTGACACTTCATGAGGTTTTCTGACAGAGTTTGTAGCCTTGGAGAAAAATTACTAGAAATTATCGTTGCACGTTGTACATGTTCAATGGTCAATCGGGATCTTTTCAGATTGATTCTCAAACATGAAAAAAGGCTGTTCACAAGGAATATTCCCAAACAAAATGATTATTCAAAAAATTCAAAATGCAAAATTCGTAACTGAGACTATTTATTCTTTTGACAAACACAAATAAATGTTAATGAAATCTGTATCTTCAAATTTCTGAATAAGATCTATAGCACTATATAAATTAATTAGCTCCATTTGTAGATTTTCTTTTGCGTCACGTTTTTTTAATTTTACTAATGATAATGAAAACTAGGATTTAAAATAACGAAAATTTGAAATACTATTCAACACCGTATTTGCAGGAAATACATAATTGAAATGGAATCGTGGGAGGCATAAAATTGTTTCGGCGGCCGTAAGCAGCCAGTCTGGGACCACTGCTCTAAGTGAAGCATTCTAAAAAAAGCAAGCAATCGAAGCCTACAGATACCTGAAGTAATGAACAAATTTAAACTAACCTGGTGAATCATTAGGTTATTTTGAAGCAGAAGACGTGAAAAATGTGCAGTGCCCTTAACAGGTCTCGATCCCTGGATCTCTTGAAAACGCGTCGCGTATGCTTCCAATTACATCACGAAGGCCTGCGGAAAGGAGGGAGAAAATATCTTATATATTATCCCCTTCAGATGGAAATTATGCGACCCAATCGTCAAATCCTGGTGGTGAAGAATTATCGTTACCACCTTTTACTTCGGGTACCATTCGGGTCACTAGATTTTTTTTTTATGCTGGAGACGTAAAACATGTGCACTCCCTCGTCGAGACTCGAATTCTGGACTTCTCGAATACGCGTCGAATATGCTTCCAATTGCAATACGAAGGCATGCGGAAGGAGGGAGAAAACACCTTTAAAACAATAAACGAAAACTTGAAACGCATTAGCGTTTCAATTATTAAATTATTAAATTGAAATATTCTTATTAGTATACAGGTTCACAGTACAGTTTTCAATGTTATGAAAACACAGCAAATTTTTTTAAGTACTTTATTTTATAAATTTTCACGAAGTATTACAGACAGAGGCCAACCAGTTCTCCCAATACTAAAAATAAATATTCGCACATTAATATGTATCAATGCTATGAAATACTATATAACAATTGTGGTTATTCTCCCGAAATAGTAGGTACACATTCGAATATATTTTCGGGGAGAGGAAAGTGTTTTTAAGATAACATATGCGCACAACTTTCAGTTATTCTGAACTCGATTTTAAAAATTTCCTCTGATATCCTTAACTTTCATTTTAAATTCATAAAATTTTGTACTGGAAGCAGGAATGAGAAAGAAAAGAGAATCAATCTTTTCCAGGAGTATATTTTATTTTCGCATCACGTTATCACAGAGATGAAACCATCACGTTTCCACAGCACAGCCAAAGACCAAATAAGCATTTTCAACCGTACATAACAACAATGATCTCGGAAAATACTTTTATTCCTCAATTTATTCCTTAAAATACCTACCACTACAGCAACACCATCTAAAGAAATAAAAGGGAAAACTGAAACATATAAAAGGTGCAGGAGACTTTGAAGATAATCTGTGTTGACATTTCTTCTACTTTCTCTGCATTCCCCTTTCCTTGCCCCTACATTCTGAGTTTCGGGAAATTTTGCTGGAGGAATTCCCTACTTTCAGCTTGTTTCTTTTTCCAAGGGAAAAAAAAAGAAGTATCTAGTTGTTGAGTGGGCTGTTTAGCGGTTTTTTTCCTTCTTTTTTCTTGCTGCGCAGATTCTGTATGGAGAGTAAGGAGAAAAAAGGGCAAAAGCAGAAATTGGACTTCTGCTGAAAATACTTTTTGAGCTACAGTATAAAAGAGAAAAATGCTCGAGATAGGTATATGAAAGAAGAGTATAAGGGGGAAAAACGATAAAAAAATATTAAACCCGGCAGCAATTTGTCACGTTGTTGTATCAAAGTTTTCTAGTGTAAAACTATACACATATCACCATTAAAATAATGCCTTTTATTTCGTACAACATAAGACATTTTAATATTTATTTTTTCTGCCTTGAAAGTTCTTAAAGAAAATTTAATAACAGAGAAACAACATTCTTTACAAAGTAAAACATAATTTAAGTATAAAAACGTTTCAAACATTTTGCATCATATTTTGGAGAACAGAGACTAAAATATTTTAGTAACTCAAGACAGAATGATGACTAAAATACTTCATGGCAGTCTTTCGTACAAACTAAGATTAGACAGTCAAGTTTAATTTTCCGTTTTTGTAGCTCACACCCGGTGTTCATAATTTACTCATCGTATAAAAAAATAAAATTTAAAATAATAATAAATTTTAAATTTTTTAATAAATTTTAATTTTTACGAAATAAAGGGAAATAATTTGTATTCACATCGTCTTTAGTTCAAAGAATTTCATTTATTCCAATTTTTGGGAATGGCAACAAGGAACTTGTTTGTTTAGAGACAAAATGGCGTCATGCAGTGAAAAGCAATGTGAGCTGCGTAGTTATAAGAAATAAAATCTCCGTAAACAGTTCAGAAGCGATTCCCACATGAATTTAATAAACTTCCACCAACAGGACAGTCAATTAAAAGATGGTTAAAACAATTTCGAGAGATCGGAAATATTTTACATAAAGAATGTGCGCGGTAGACCAAGAGTCAAGTAATAAAAATGTTTTCATCATTCGAGATGAGTGTGCGCAATCCCAGCAATCCATTCGCCGTACCAGCCTGCAAATAGAAATTCCCAGGTCGTTCATAAAATTGTTCTTAATTAGTTACTTCGTCACTGAGCACGACTTTCTCAACAAATTGATCGTCATTACTGATATGGTCAAGAATGTCTACAGGAAATTACTTACGAATGACTGCACCATTAGATTTGATTTTTTTACAAATCTGCAATTTATGTGCAGTGAGTTTCAACTAATTAAGAACAATTTTATGAACAGTCTACCAGGGAATTCCTGTTTGCTGGCTGGATCAGCGAATACATTTGGCTGGGATTGGGCAGAAACTCATCTCGAATGGCGGAAACATTTTTATCACTCGACCCTTGATCCCCCGCGCATTCTTTATGTAAAATATTTCCGATCTCTCGAAATTGCTTTAGCCATCTTTTAATTGACTATTTCGTTGGTGGAAGTTTATTAAATTCATGTGGGAATCGCTTCTGAACTGTTTACGAAGATTTTATTTCTTATAACCACAGAACTCGAACTGCTTTTAACTGCACGACGCCATTTTTGTCTCAAAGCAAACAAGTTCCTAGTTGCCATTCCCCAAAATTAGAAAAAATGAAATTCTTTGAACTAAAGATTATGTGAATACGAATGATTTCTCACTATTTCGTAAAACTAAAATTTATTAGAAAATTAAAAATTTTATTCAAACAATATTTAAGCAACATTTCATGTTTCTGTATGAGGTTAAATTAATTTAGCAGCCTGCATTGTGTAAGGGAAATTAAACGAGTAGCCCTAAAGTTAACGTTTGTGTGCATTAACTCATAACACAGTGATTGGTCCCTTCTTTTTCTTCGAGTCATCCATTAATTCGGACATAATGGATATGTTGAGACTGTTTACCGTACCGCAATTAGAAGAAATGCAATCGCGTTTTTTTTCTAACAGCATGAGCCCTGTCATTGGACTACACATATGCGTTATTTCCTTAATGAAACATTTCCAGATCGTTGCCTCAGTAGGAGAGGGAGGTGGACCAATTTCATGGTCATCCATCCCATTTTCCGGACGTCATACCGCTCGACTTCTTTTTATGTGGATAACTGAAGAACCAAGTTTATGCTGAAGAGATTCGCAACATCGAAGAATTAAAAAAATCGAAACGCCACACAACAACTACTGTGACTTCACAAATGCTTAATAACAGCAGGAGAGAAATCGAGAACAGACTTGATGTTCTCCGAACAAACTAACAATACTCACGTTGAAGTGTACCAATACATGATTCTTTCTAAGTGCTGAAAAAAAAATTCAGTCAGTCTTTTTTGCTCTATCTCTTATTCTGTATTACTTAAAGCATATCTTCATCCGGTGAATAAATTATGAATACACTGCACTTTTTGCATTAAGACCTCTTCCTTGTCTACCTGGATTAGATAAACTCACTTTATGGCAGCCAAATACAACAGAAAGTTTCAGAGATTATAAAAATGGTCATTTGATAATAAAATTCACAAGTACTTTTTTCAAGAACCTGTAGCTTTTAAATTCAACGAAATTCCATAACTCACAGTATCAAATTCGGGTATATTTTCAACTGAATATAACTCATATTATTTCGAAGTTAACAAAGATTTTTACAATGCTGGATTAACAAAATTTTTTTTTTAAAAAGAAAACCATACTCTCACTGATTGAAAGATATTATTCTGCTCAAAAAGACATTGTCACTAAAAACATGTTTTGAAAAAGAAAAATATTGAGGAGAAAAAAAACACGAGGTATCATTGCACAAACCATCGTGGATACATAACAGTTCTAAATCATCGCTATATAAAATATTGCGGTTATGTGCGATATTAACATTTAAAATAAAGCTGTGACAAAACTTTGAAATTTAAAATGTCATCTCCAAAACATCATAAAAAAATAAAACACTTATAAAACATCACGTGACGATAACGCTATCATACACAATAACGTCTGTAAAAATGAAACACCTATAAAATATCTCCTGATGAAAACATCATAGATGCATCATATCAAATTTTTAAAATTTGAAAGATATTATTCGCTAATGCAATAAGGAATGATTTACGAATTGAGAAGAAATAATGTTTTACGCATATTATTTGAATTTTTAAATTATTTAATAATATTTAACTAAAAAATCAAGAATGAAATTTCAGCAATCGAAAGCTAAAAATACGTAGAAATTCCAAATACATACAGCAACATTTAACAGAATTTCAAACTTACTAAGTTATCTATTAAGAATTAATATTTAATAAATTACTTTTATAAAAACGCATTTTTAGTTTGTATGGGGGGATTTTAGACAAAGGAAATACTGCGTTTTTTAGTTATAAAAAACTCTCCTTTTAAGTTATAAAAATCATATAATTGTATAAAGCTTATGAAATTTTACTTTTTATACCACCCCTCGATTTTTAAATTTATATTTAATAAATGTTTATACTCATTCTAAATAAACATAACACAAAATGTGACTACTGTTAAGACAAAAATTGTCCGCGATATTTAATTTTAAATTTTGGGATGACGTTCAGGGTTTCACAGACTTTTATTCGTGTTCTACAAAACAGCGGAAGATGTTAAACACCTGTACTGGGGCATAGCCAACGACATTATTTGCATAAATTAAAAATTAAAAAATTTCTGCTGTAATGAATTTTTATATGATTATTAGACTATCATTCAAAAGTAATAAAACTTCATGAGAATATTAACAACGTATTTTTAACATGTTAGAAACTTACAAATTTATTATGTAAAAGTTATTCTTACGTAACAATACAATAAAATTATAAATTAAAGAATGTTACACAATAATAAATCGCAAAATAATGGGTAAATGGTCATTAAGGGTAAAGAAATCAATTTGGATTATTCTAATTTATATTTTAACCAACCCTTCAAGAAAAGCGTCCGAAAACTTAAATTTTGAAATTAGATATCTGGATCACATTTTTTTTCGTACATGGAATCAAACTTTTTGCATTTCATTTTTTTACTAGCTGAAGTACCCGATATTGCCCGGGCGTATCGCAGAGTGATAAAGCTTTATTTAGTAAGATGGAAGTAGATGTTTTGAAATCTCAGGTAGACAGTAATTTTCCTTTTATTTAGGTTTAATATAAAATGAGAACTGTGGATATTATTTAAAAAGAAAACCAACATTATTTTTTTTGCAACTTTTATTGCAAAGTTTGAGAGTACACAATGGTTTTCGTTCGTCTAACAGAAGCATTAACAAACGAGTGCATGACGACTCCAATTATCCGACGACGGTCATGTGAAAAATATGCTGTTTCCTAGTTACATGGTGCTTCCAAACTGCCCAAAGTGATTATACCTGTGGCTTGTTGATAACATTGTGTAAACGAGATTTCGTGAATGGGATGGAGTGTTCTGCAGCAGAAATAATTAAATTGTGCAGTTTTACAATAATGTTATCTAACATCTCTGGGAGACCAATCTATGTTAACTAACATCTCTGGTTACAATTTTGGAAAGAGTTAAATTATTTTACCTTATAATTTATGCAGAAACTTCGAAAATAACTCCAGTTTGCTCTTTTGATATTAAAAAGAACACTTTTCGAGGCACATCTTGAACTATTTCGCAAGGAAAGCATAGAAATAAAAAAAAATTCTTATTATCAGGCAGAAATACGTCAGTTTTGGATATTATGAAGAAGTCTCCGTTCACCAATTGTGACATCAATATATTTAGTGATGATATTTTTGTGTGCTACAAAAAAGTGGGTCCAGTATCTTCATTAGCAACAACAAAGATGCCAAGTGCTCAGAAACTCGCACATCTTTAAAACCTTTGGAGTCAGTAAAGTGTCTAAACCAAATATCCGATTTACTATTTGAATTAATAGCCGAGATCAAATGTTTCTCTTCTTCCTCAAAAAACACCCAGAGATTTTTATAAGATCTGCCTAAGATTTAAGTCATTTGAAACATTTTTATATGAGGAAGTATATGTCTACAACCAACGGCTGCCAAAATAAGGCCGCAGAAGGACTTTTGTGGACTTCGCGTGTAGTTATCTCATATCTTTTCACACATATAAATGAATATAAGGAAATAATTAAATAAGAAAACAAACTACAAAAGATCAAGAAATAATTTTAATAATTTTCGAAAAATATATATCTTAAAAATTAATGAACACGTGGTAAAGAACTACCTGAATGAAAGTTAAATAACTTTATTTTATTTCTGGAAAAAAATACGGTTAAATTTCTATCAACATCTTATTATCATGCAATATTCTATAAAGTGTTTTATTCTTTACCTCGGTGCTTTGTATGACGTTTTAAAATTCCGAACTTCTTTATCCTGCTTTTATTTCTATCTGATTGTTTTAAAATTGCGATGTTCTTTTTAGTCGAAAGGGCGTTAGCCCAGAAGGGCTATTAGTTTCGTTTTGGCATTTTTGATTAACAAAATCAACGATTTAAAAGCGAGCAATGGCAACACTCTACGGGGAAAAAACCTTTTATCTCCAGCTGCGTGGAACTGTATATCGGAAATTCTAAGGATATGCTCTTTTAAAATTATTTTGCGATATTGCTATTGAATTGAATTTTGTGGTTTAAGTGCGAAGAACATGATATTTAATAAATAAAAGTAACACACAGAACGTTAAAAAAACGCCTCTTTTGGCGTATTATAAAATTTGAAAGTTTACAGATTTTTTTTCCGAACTTATTTTGTGAATTCGAATTATTTATTCTAAACAGAACTCACTACATGAATTTCTTTAAATTATTGCAAACAATAACACTGAATTCGAACTTTAAAATAAAGTATTCGAACACAATTAAACTGCATACATGCTTTATACTTTATACGAGGGTAAAAATAGCTTCACTGGAGGGGAGAGAAAACGCATTCAAAATTAATCTCTTACTCTGGAAATGAAAAACTGAAGCCAAGAATATAAGTCATATACTTTTATTACAAATTAAATTCGAAAATTATTAAATTCGAATTTTACGAAGAAGAAAAGTCCCCAGGGACATTTCCTTAAAATGTTTCTATAAGGATCTGCCCGGAAAAGTTACAAATGGCCCTCTAGATCCTGACTAATGACACAAAATGGCACAAAAGAGAGACAGACTTATTCGCTGGGATGGGTAAATAATGGCGAGGTGAAGCGGAGAAATATTTTCCTGACGTCGTTTTCCGGTGCCAACTATATACGAACATCGCTCGTTAATGGACCCTCAGCAACAGGGTTACTAGAATGGAAATCAGACATAGTCGCCAAACCCAGACAAGAAATGATATGTCGCCAATTATGGCAACCCCACAAACCTGTCACAAAAGAATGTGCGTGTGGTATAGCAACCCTTATTTAATTTTCCGGATTTCCTTTTTTAATGCCCTATACTTATACAAGAAAGATGGTGTTTAATACTCGTATATTTTATTAATAATCACTTAATAAAATATATTATTTTGGACTTACAAACGTACTTATAATTCATCCACTTAAGTATCTAAAACTCAGCGTCTGGCTTTTACATGTGGTGTATTATGCTGCTATAAATTTTTATTTGAATAAATTAATTTATTTAAATATTATATTTAATAACGATATGATAACAGCTTAAATAAATGAAATATAATATATCATGTAAAAATAAATCTCTTCGCAAATTATAGTATTTAGAACGTACGTATTTATTTTATGAACTAAATCAAACAAAGGTGTTTTTCTATTTAAACTTATGTCAGAAAAATATATTGTTAATAATTTAAAAAAAGATTAAATTTATCTAACTATAATCGAACTTTAATTATCCGGGCAGCGTGTCCTTCTTCCATATCAACTTAAGCCTGCTGTTAACTTATTTTTTTTCTTTAATTAATGTAAAAGCTCAATCAATAAATAAATACAGCATACATATATTTTTTAAGAATTTATGTGCATAAGGTAAACAAGGAGCTGCTGTCTTTGTTATATTTTAGCACATTAAACAAATGTTTTGGGGCATTAGGGAAGAATAAAATTTTATTTCATTTAAAATAAAAGTAGGTCGTTCACTCATTCACAATATATAAAAGTTATTTCATTATTCAATCTTGTGAAACAAGCCTATTTTACATTTCCTTTCACAATAATAAAATAATTCTATTTTTTTAATAAAATTTGTTGAAACAAACAAAAATATAATAACTCCTTATTTAAACTACAGTCAATATGTATTTGGCTCACAGATAAAAAGTCAACTAAACTTTCTGATTAATCGAACAGGCCGCAATTTCGATTAATAAAGAAAATTCCAGTGCTATTGTATCCTAGTTTAGATTTATGCATTTGACTACTAGTGTATTGTATTTTGAAGCAAACGAAAGGAAATTACAGGATGGACCATGAATTGTAATACATTGAAAATGGAGTCTAGTATACAAACTACTCTAAAAAGCTGACCTTAAAATACTCATAAAGAATATGTAAGGCTACCTAGAATGTAAAGCGTTCAATATATCCACCTCTTTCGCACATAATATTTTCGACACCTTCAGGTTTAATAATAACAAGTCCTCTGTCAAAGTCATGACAAAAAGTATTGACAAAAATTACTAAATTACTATCGTTACTCTGTGAATCGCCTTTAAAATATTCTGGACAAAGATGAAACATCACATAGATCTCAAAGTGTTCATGCAGAAATCTGGAACGTTTGTAGGGATGAAATTCCACATCCTGAAAACGTTCTAGACCAGGGATCGGCAACCTTTTGAGTCGGAAGAGTAAAAAATTACAATATTTCAAAGTTTTTAAAGAGCCACCAAATTTTTTCTTGCCAACAATAAATAGTACTCGCATAAATAAAGTTTTTTGTTAAACAGAAACTAATCTATTTATTCATAAGAGAAAAATTTCTATTTATTCATAAGCAAAATATATATTGATTCATATATAAATAGTGTTTTTCACAACAAATTAGATAATATATATATGGCATTATTAGATAATTACTTATTATTTAAGTAAACATTTAAAACAATTAAAACATTTACTTACAACACTAACTTGTACTTCAATAAAAAAAAAATTGAGCAAACAAATTCAGTGGGAGCGTTGGCTTTGCATGGTTTTAGAAAGTTTGGATAAATTTGGCTCATAACTGGTTGTGTTAAGTTTCAAACACGACTCTAAATTTTTATTTGTTAGTTGGCTTCTTACTGTACTTTTAATTATATTCATGCAAGAGAACGCTTGCTCGCAAAAAGATGTCGATCCGAAGATAGTCAGCACTCCAAATGCCAACTTCTTCACCTCACTGTAGCATCTGGAAGACTACTCCATGAGTTGAATATAAGTGCCTCAACTCGCAGCATTTCTTTTAAAGCTGACCACTTTTGTTGCATTACGTACATTCATTTCTGGACCTCCAACTCTTCCAAATTGCTTTTCAACTCTGTAAATTTTCCACTCCACAAAGCTTTACTTTTTAAATCGATCAACTGCATTTCTAGAGATTCAGTATCAATTCCAAATGGCTCAATGTGGATTTCGTTACTATTTGTGTTGAGAGGATTTACTATGAATGCTAGAGTGGTTTTGTTGGTTTTGAATTGCTCAAACCTGTCAGCAAATTCATATTTAATTTTTTTGTAACTGTGCCGAAGTAATTCGTGTCAACAGTTGCACTGGTTTTATCGCGATAGTGCTTTAGAAATTTAAAATGAAGTAATTTACCGCTCTGAATATCTTCTGCAAAAAGAATTAATTTTTTTTCAAAACAAATCTATTCTTTATCTAAAACATAGGCCTTGTTTCCCTTTCCTTGCAATTTTAGATTCAGCTCATTTAATTTCGCTGTGACATCCACCATAAAGTAAAATTTTTGCAATTTGTCGTTCTCTAATTCAGGGTGATTAATGCCTTTTTAATTTAGGAATGTATTTATTTCATTCAAGCACAAAGCAGAACGTTTCAACACCTTTCATTTGGAAAGCCATCGCACTTGTGAAGAAGGAGGTCGGAATATTAAGTCTCCATTTCGTTTAAGAGTTCTTTAAACTGACGATGGTACAGTGCTTTTGACAAGATGTTGTTAACAATCTTGATTACCAAATTCATTACCTCAACTATTTCGAGCGAAAATGGTTGGGTACAAGGCGCTTCTTGGTGTATTATGCAGTTAAACGTAACAATTTCGTGGTTAATTTGCTCTGAAGAATCGTTGTTGTCCCTTTATTTTTTCCTGTCATACTTACGGCTTTCATCAGTTGCTATTGTAAAGATTTTATTTAAATCGATCTTATTGTCTTCTAGGCTTTTTTGCACGGCATTAGCTACATCTTCCCCTCTATTTTGTCGATAGAGTGGTAGCAATCCCATAAGTTCTTCTTTTGGATCTTGGGAAGATATATACCTGACAAAAAGGGCAACTTGTGCCATGTTTTTTATGTCGCAAGACTCATCTATAGCAAGTGATAAGGCAGAAGCTGAATATCTTCCACCTGCAAATATGTTACATTTGAAGACATTTTAGCTATTCTATCTTGTACTGTTTTAGCGGACAGTGGCAAATCTTTGATTTTTTTCAAGACTTCTGGTTTGTTTTTGAAATCACAAAACAGTTCTTCAGATGCACGTATGAAGCAATCTTTAACATACTCACCATTTGTGAATGGTTTGCCTTCTTTTTGCAATTTCTAATGATACCGCGAAGTTTGCCATATTAACATTACTTGTATATTGCGTCCAGTTACATAACATGGAACATGATTGCTGTTTTTGTTTTTGGAGCTCGTCGACCGCTTTCTTTCGTTCTTCGCCGGCTGGATATTTACTAGCAAACTGAGTATGTTTTTTTAGAGAAGTATCTCTCTAAATTTGATTTCTTATTGTGTGCGAGATTTTCGAGGCAAATGAGACAAGTCAGAAGGCCATTTGAGTTGCATATGAAAGCGAACGACTGCGTCCAATCCCGGTTGAATTCTCGATGCTCTTCATCAGTTCTTCTCTTTTTTTTTTTTTTTTTTTGATAAAATAAATAATATTTGCATATGGATCTAAAGAGCCGCAGCTTCACATCCGAAGAGCCGCATGTGACTCACGAGCCGCAGGTTGCCGACCCCTGTTCTAGACCAAAGAATGGGATATAACATGGGGATCTATGCTGCCTGTATGTATATTCTAGGATCACTGGTGAAATCTCTCGATATTAGAATCGTTTTCAGACTGGTTCAGTGCGGCCGCCACAGTTCAGTATTAATCGTTGCTAATCCATGGTACGTCTTTTTGTGAATATATTAAAATCTACTAACAAAAATCAGCAAGTACATTGCAACTGCTAATGGCCATTTTGGGTATCTTTCGAAGAAGCCAAGAATTTTTTCTTTAAAGTTGCCACGAATCTGAGAGTCCACTTCAAAATAGTTACACGTGAAGAAAGTACAGAGTGCGTAAATGTGCTTAATTTCGCTAAGTATTTTAACATAAAGTGTTTAGTACTATTTTGTAAATTAAATTTTTTGAAGACATTTTCAATGCCCTTACAGCATATGTTTTGTAACAACGATTTCAAGTTTCTTTGAAACAAAAATTGGCATGTGTTTTATAACAACAATTTCAATTTTATTCGATACAAAAGTTAAGTTCCTTTATAAATCCATTTAATTTAGAAACAAGTGACATTCACATACAAATACATTTAGAATTATTAGGCTTAACATCTTTGTTAGACAGCTTTCTTATGTGCAAAGAATCAAAATGTATTCCGAAAAGTCAGGATTTCTGAATCGCCACTTAACGTCAACTCACAACATTGATCATTCCATAACAGTACGTTAATTTGCAGTAACACAACAAACTCCTTCTTCATTCCATAACAGTACAGTAATCTGCAGTAACAACAATCTCATACAGTCAATACAGGGAAATTTAATATTTAAATTACATTAAGATTAATCTGAAGTATCAATATCTTGTTGAGAAGAATATATTATGTACATGCAGAATAGTATAAGAAGTACCAACATTTAGACAGGAAATTTATGTTATTTTAATATATGTTTTAATCTTAGGCAAACGGAATTAGATTTTGCTTTTAGAATCCACAAACCTGCTAATAATACCATCTACAATTACAATCGAAATTATTCGCTGTACTTGTTTATTACTGAGTTGGAAAAGGAATTTAGTTTTCATTTTCCTCTCTTATGAACAATTCTTTTAATACTGTTATTAATGTAAAGCGCAACTATTACTTAAAGTAAACAAATATATTTAAAATTTATCGCTCGTTGCTTCATAAAATGGCAATCGAATGAAAAATATTTAACTCGTGTGCCCGTATTTTCCCGAAAGAAAAAAGGAAATTGAATTTTGTATCCAAACGTGCCCTATTCTTCGTTCATTCCCCTTTTCTCTTTTTCAAGAGCAGTTTCAGATATACGCGCAAACAAATTTCTCGCCACTTTAATGAAGCATCTCATCTTTTTAAGAGAGAGCTTTACATTTTTTTTCCGTTCCTTTTAATTTCTAAAGACTAAATACTTATTTCAAGAATCATATTCTTTTCATTTTATGTAACAAGCGTAATCATTATTTTCCAACTTAATGATGATCATCATCGACTTAACAATAATGACCATAAGTACGCAAAAGTTTGAGATGACATCCAGACGTTAATAATGACCAATAATGTTTATTACGAGTATATATGTATGTATGGAAGCGGCAATCAATAAGAACGCTGATTATGAATATTTTTGTTTTAAATTTCTTTACTTTCTATCAGGAAAAAAGTTGCTTGCAAGATTGAAATTGCATTCACATTATATGGGAGGTAACTTTTCTATCAGGAGCTCATATTTTCCACTGAAACAACAGTGCAATTGAATATACTATTAAAAAACAAAATAAAGTTTCAAATTATTAAAAATTTATTGAAAGCTATGTTACAGATTTGTGCCACATCGAAGGGCAACACACGAGGAAATGGATGCTTGTGTTAAATAGCTACTGCACCAATGTTCTGTTTCTATACTTTGCCGTAAATATCATGGGCACCAATGCAGTGTTACTACTTCCTCTTAGGGAGGAAACTAATGCAGAAACAGACAGGTGAAACCGTAACTAGCTAAATATCAACTGCGAAACTAAACTCTTAAGAGTTGGCTAATTATCAAACTTTTAGTGAGCGTATAAGTGAATTTTTAATGCATTGCGTTGTGAAAATGCATCCGGGACCGCGCCGTGAGAGGATCGAATAAACAACATGTAAAATCAATATATATATATAAGAAAAACACATAACAGATATAAAGAACACATAAGTAATAGGTTTCCAGATTAAATATCAGTTTATTCAAATTCCTCACAATAAAAATTAAATCTTATCCTTATCAGAGAGTCTAATTTCTTATTTGTGTTACCTTTTAATTTACTTATTTTAGACACGGGGGAATTCTTCAATTTGTCATTTACTTTTTGTTACATTTAAATTCATGATTTTCAAATCTATTACATGACTCTTTTAATTTAACGGGTACCCCTTCTGTAATTTCTAAGAGGTTAAGGAAAACATATTATTTGCAATTCACATCTGTTCTAAGGAAGATTGCACAAACAACTTAAATTATTACATCCTAATTCATATAAAAACCTTAAGGTCTGTCTCAGTAATTTAGAAGGGGAACGGGAAACAATTGAAAGCCTGAGAATTAATTTAAGATTCGACGTTGTTATTTTACATTCCAAAGAAGTCGTTGAAACCTTAAAGTTCAAACACAAAAAAATAGAACTTAAGGACGTCTTGAAGTGGAGGACTCGTATCCTAATAAACGTTGACGTCAGCGGGGCTGATTTTTACGGTCACAAATGGAAGTTTCAGAAGACATCGTCCTGTCCTGGCACTATTGGCGAAACACACACGCAGGTAACTGGTTTTCATAACGACGAAACTATTTTTACTCTGGAAAACAGAAACAGGAGCACTGATGCCCAGCACGGCTGTTCGCCTGGTCTTGAAAGTCTTAAGTCACTCGTCCGTTTCAATTTCGCCTTTTAACCAGAACGCGGCAGGGGAGCATCTCTCTTCGTAAATTACATCGTTTCGAACACTCAATCCCAGAGCAAGTTTCAAGAGTAACGTCCAAAGTAAGTTCCGCAAGCAAGTCTTTCCAAGTCTCGCACGAAAAGTCTCACACGAAAAAGTGATTCAAACTCGAATTTTCTTCCTCTCCTTCACAAACGCGGGCTCCCACTATGGCTTCAATTATCGCCCCCTTAATTTTGGCAAAATTTGCGTTTTCAACCCCTGAATGCGGAAATAAGGGTGATCGCGCATGCGCGCCTTTCTTCACTTAGCCAACAACCGGACCCTCAATCGCCAAAAACCTGAATGACTTACATCGAAAGTCAAGTGGCAACCTCTGACCCTTCTGTCACGTACTTCCTGTCCTAAGGTTAACTGCACAATGAAATTACTTCCAGAACATTCTAAAGGACAAAGCGCGCGAAATCATGACTTAGCAAAATTGCCTCCCTTTCCCTGCTTCTTTTCACAATGAATCAAAGCTTGTACAAAAATTGAAAATAAAAGAAAAAATAAATAATATTCTTTTAAACTAAATAATATTCCCAGAAGCATCTGTTTTTCCCCAAAATTAAAGCATTAAAATAAATAATTCAGAATCAAATAAAAGTAAGATTTCCATAAATCAGAAAATCATTCACCTAGTTTTTATAACGCTATCAGACAAATTCTCTACACAGCACTTGCCACATGCGAGCGGAAGTTTAATTAAATATGTTTCATGCCTGTATTTTAGAAAATGCGAGATGATAAATGCTCCGGTAGCGAGATGATAAATGCTCTAATTACTTAAAAACTGGAAAACTATAAACATTTTTCACGTCCAAAATAAGCATTTTTGACCCACAGATAAGGACTAAAATTCGTGATTTAAAAATCTTTACAGAAAGATTTAAGACAAAACAAAAAGATTGTGTGTGTGTCTGTGATTATGGCAAAGCCTCGAGGGCTATCTGCCTAAGGGGAGGGATACTTTCGTGGAGGACTTTCTAAGGGAAACTGGCTCGTATACACGTTACACATGGGAAAAACCACGAAAACGACCATGCAGCCAGCCCGTTCGCGGGATTCGAACCTCGGATCGAACTACCAGTGTTCAGCGACTTTACCGCTCGGTCGCTGGTGGGCGATTAATTGTATGGTATTGTAATGATATGGCATTGTTACATTGTTGATATGGCACTGCATACATTTTCCCTTATTTTCATAATAAATATCTTCTGCCTTGAACACTTTCAGAATCCTCTTTATAACAATAGATTCGTTCCCGTGTTGGTTTAATAGTCTTGGATAAACTATTTTCTAAAGTAAATCTCCTAAAGTAATAAATATTCTAAAGCAACTATTACATAAAAAATTTCCCAATCTTAAAATTCTCTATTAAAAATACTATGAAAACCATTCATTTTGGTGAAATGAGAAAAAATATTTAGGTAAATAACTTCGACGAAATACGGAATCAAGTTAAATAAAATGTCAAAAGGAAGGGAAAAATCATTCCAAATAGATATATTTTGATTCAATGAGTTACAAGGTATTTTCTCCCTGCTTTCTGCATTCCTTCGTAGTGTAAGAGTAGCACAATGGGCGCGTAATCGAGAGGTCCAGGTTCGAGTCCCGGCCACGGCATTCCTAATTTTTCATGTTTCCTACTTCAAAGTAGCCTAATGACTCTACAATAGCGCCCGAACTAAAATATGCCGAATGATGATTCTTCACCACCAGGATTTGGCAACTGGGTCTCCTTATCCCCAGTCGCCCTTTAAAAGGGGGACTATATAAGGTACTTTCTAAGTGCGGCGAACCGCGGAAAACAGAACGGAACTTTCTGCATGCCTTCGTGGTGTAACAGCAGCACACTTGGCGCGTATTGTAGAAGTCCAGGTTCGAGTCCCAGGAAGGCCTTGCTCATTTTTCTTCTGCTTCAAAAGAACCTAATACTCTTCAGAGTAAAACACCACGCTCTCTCAAAATCAATACGACACATAAAAATCATAAAAAAACCCTCTACATTGTAATATTTAACTTGAATTTTAATGAAAAGCGGTAAAATCACTCCTGTATTTCACATTATCCCATGTAACACGCTAAGGTAACAGAATCAATAATGCTAAGCCAGATTCGTTCATCATCAATTTAACATCGCGCAGCCTACTCTGAAAAACAACATCCCCCCCGCCGAAGTTGTTTATAGTAAAAGTTCAGTGAGTTTAAAGCGGGAAGACCTTATAATGTAGCTTATACATTTGTTATACACTTATTTTCTAGAAATTAATTAGACATGCTCCGTTACGCAGGTTCAGTATCTTGTAACATAAATTCATTGATTATTTCATCTATACACGAGTAAAAGTATTATGAGATATTTTCTCCAGATATTAGTAAATGGTAATTGTCAAACTGAAATCATTTCCTTAGCACATTTCATTTCTTTACGTCACAAACTTCATACCATGAATTATTTCCTCCACCATGTGTGATCAATTTGCAGATATACATTAAACATACCGCTGTCAAATTTACCTTCGGTATTTATTGTTACTTTAGCAAGACTGAATACAGCTTCAATCGTATAGCTTGATATCTTTGAAAAAGAAAAGGAATTTTTGAGAAATATAATTATTTTACACTTTCCCCTTAAGATCACCAAATTTCTGAGCTCGCAATCATAATTTCTGGAAGTAACAGGATTACGCCATTGGATAATGTTTAAATACAGTTCTTCGATAAAAGTCACGTATTGTTTACTTGAAAAATACCCCGCTCTTATTTTTTTACGGAGTTAATTGATAAACATCGTGAAGTTACGTTTTTACTTTTCAAAAACTCACACAAATACTTCTACTCTTATGAATGAAAGACTTTGAATGTCATGGTTGCAACATTTTCGTTACTGATTTTAAACAAAATTCTTCTCCGAACTGAAAATCATATAATAGTTAAACCGATGTTAAACAGTATAGATGTTAAACGATGTAAACACTTTCGTTACCGCATACAACATCCTATATGAAAGCTTTATGATTTTTTCTGAAGATTATGCCCCCAAAGGGGCGTTTCTTAACGTTTTATGTGTTACCTTTATTTATTAAATATCATGTTCTTTGTTACCTTTATTTATTAAATATCATGTTCTTTGTTACCTTTAATTATTAAATATCATGTTCTTAGCACTTAAACCACAAAATTCAATTCAAAAGCAATAACACAAAACAATTTAAAAACAGCACATCTTTAGAATTTCCGATACACAGTCTCTCGCGGTGGATATACATTTTTTTTTTGTTGTTGTTGTTCCGTACAGTGTTGACATTGCTCGCTTTGAGATCGTTGAGTTTGTTATTCAAAAATTCGCTAAAGTGTTACAAAATATGAAATCGATAATAAAACAAATTCCAAACTTGGGCTTACGGATGTCCATATTCGAGTGGAGGACTACATTGTTAAAAATTTGATGTCTCTAGGTACCGTTGTTTTCTCACAGCGCAAGATATTCATAGATTCCCCATTATTTAATTTCTTTAAATAGAATGCTGGGCTCTAATATTAATATATATTTGGTGGCAATAATTTGAATCGCCGTTTATAGTGAACCAACGCAAAATGGCAAAACGAAATTAATAAACTTTCTGGGCAAACTCTCCCTTTGGGTTAAAAATTAATGGATATCCATATGTGAAGGTATAGTAAATAGAAAACAGATTTTTCGCCATCTTTGGCATTTCAGAATGAAAAAAAAAAAAACATTTTTCAAGATTAGAAATAATTATATCCTAAAAATCGAACGTCGGAAAGTCAAAACAAATCCGTGTTGGAACATTCCGATTTCACGGAGGACCTTTTCATACTCAGTTATTCCGAAAAATCTCTCCAAAAACAAGGCAAGGAAAACGAGCCACATCATCAATATTTATCCTCCAACTCCAATATCGGAAAAATCTTTCATCGATTACCGGCTGCATCAATTAATTACCATCGTTTCGCCGTCACCTGAAGACTGCTGCTGTCTCAAGATCGTTGGCTGCTCTCTCCAGAATGTAGCCGGAAGGTTAAAATCAAAGCCGCAAAAGGTTTCATTCGAAGAAGCAAGTATTACAGCGAAATTCATTTTGATGGCACCAAATAATGAAAGAACATAAGTTTAAGGTTAAATAGAGACCCCAAGATGAAGCTTCCCTCGAGTAAAAGCATTCAATAAAGTAAATAATGAACGCTGAGAGCTGGATTTATCGAATTATCCGCCTTATTGAGCGGCAAAGGGGATAGTTTGGGCACACTTCATTTTTGCTCTTATTGCTGGATGTTTATTTATGAGCGGAAATTACTTTAGTCGTTGGGCCTTCAGAGATAATTGATGGATAAAAGTATTTTGAATTCTGATGATAAGGGGAAGGAGGGGTTGTACAGCGGAAATCACTCAACGAGCCTAAAATGTTTTTTTAACATTATAATAAGCTTCTCTTTCCAGAATTTTATTAAGGACATCGTCAATTTTCTTGATTGTGTTTGCTTATGGACGGAAAGACGCAGATAGGGCACATTATTAATAAATTCTATTAATTCGTAAGGAGGGAAAGAAAATTCGGGAAGCATTAATAACAATTTAAGGAAATGTTATGTGTATTTATGGCCGTATGCTGGGGATATTTAATAAGGCAGGTGTTTAAGGGATTACTTTTCTTTAACCTGGAAGTGCGCTAATGCGGAAATTAGAGCCTGATTACACATTTCGTTTAAAGGTGTGAAAGTTGTTTTTGTGTTTAAGATAACGACAGCGGAATGCAAAATGTTTCTTAACGGACTGATCGGTTTATGCAGTAAAATTTATTTGATTCCATGATTAATTTTTATTAATACGAATGTAGGAATGTAGAGTCATTAGGTTATTTTGAAGCAAGATACGTGAAAAATGTGTAAAGTGCTCGCCGGGATTGGAACCTGGATATCTCGAATACGCGCCGAGTTTGCTACCCTTTACACAAAAAAGGCATGTTGGAAAAAGGGAGAAAATAATAATAATAAAAATACAAAAAAATTTATATTACTCCAAAAGGAGCGTTTTTTAACGTTTTGTGTGTTACCTTTATCTATTAAATATCACGTTCTTCGCAATTAAAACTAAAATTAAATTCTACAGCAATATTACAAAATATTTAAAAGAGCATATCTTTAGAATTTCCTATACACCGTCTCGCGCGCTGGAGATAATTTTTTTTCCCGTGCAGTGTTTCCATTGATCGCTTTGAAATCGTTGAGTTTGCTAATCAAAAATTCTTTAATGTCTAACAAAATCTGAAGTAGATAATAAAACAAATTCCAAATTTGGGCTTCCAAATGCCCATATTCGGGATGGAGACGTACGTTATTCAAAACTGGATGGCTCTGGGTACCGTTGTTTCATCACAATGCGAGAAACATACGTACATTTATGCAGATTCTTCACTATTTAAATTCTTTAAATATAATGCAGGGCTCTAATATTTGGTGGCAACAATTTTAAAAAGTGATTCGCCATTTATAGCGAATCAACGCAAAATGCCAAAACGAAATTAATAGCCTTTCTGGGCAAATTGCCCGTTTGGGCTAATAAATTCATTAGATATTTTGGACTTACGCTATGAAATTTGGCAGGAAGCTGATGAATGTTTTCTTTCTTCAAAAGATATGGGTCATAAGTCTTCCGAAATGCATTGAACAATTCTTTTTAAAACTCAGATTAAGGATTTTTACAGTTCACTTATTAAATAAATAATATCACTTTTAAAATGTTATTATGCTTATCGTAACATTACAATGAGCGTATATAAGCTTTCTATTTTTCCTGCTAGGTATGTTTTTTGAACGTGATTTAATTTTTTGCCGAAACTCGTTAGTATAAATTAGAGACGAGACGATTCCTACATTTTTCCACATACGAATGTTTAATGGATCCCAATTGTTTCGAATCATTCATATAGGGATATTATTATTAATAATAACGAAAAAAATTAAATCTAAAAGCTTTCAGATTTTATATTACTACCAAACGGGCGATTTTTTTACCTACACATCCACGTTTCCAGAGCATTTGGGATAAAGATATTTAAAAACAGCATATGTTTAGAATTTCCGATAGACAGTCTCACGGGCTGGAGATAAAAATGTTTTATTCCCTACAGTGTTGCCATTGCTTGCTTTGAAATTGTTGAATTTTTATATAAAAAATTCTTTAAAGTTTTACAAAATATGAAACAGACAACAAAACAAATTTCAGATTCGGGGTTCTAGGTGCCCATGTTCGGGTGGAGGACTATGTTATTCAAAATCTGATACATTGTTTTTTCATAGTACGAGAAATATAACATACAATCAAGCAGATTCTTCATTATTTAGTTTCTTTAAATATAATACAGGGCTATAATATTTGGTGGTAACAATTTGAAAAGTGATGCATCGCATTTAAGTGATTCAACGCAAAATGCCGTTTTGAGACTAACATCCAATCTGGGCTAACGCTCGTTTGTACTAAAAAATTACCAAATATTAAACATTTTTAATTAAAGAAAATTTTAAAATTTGCTTTTCATTCAGCGCAAATTTCAATATACATGCACATGAAAGCATCTCGGGGGGCGGAGGGGACTAAAAGCTTTCGGATTTTACATTACGACTAAAGAGGCGTTTTTTAACATTTCGTGTGTTACCTTTATTTATTAAATATCATGTTCTACGTACTCAAAGCACAAAATTCAGTTCAACAGCAATATCGCAAAATAATTTTAAATTGAGCATATCTTTAGAATTTCCTATACACTGTCTCGCGCGCTGGAGATAAAAATGCCCCCCCCCGTACAGTGATGCCATTGCTCGTTTTTAAATCGTTTAGTTTGCTAATCAAAAATTCGTGTAAGTGTTATAAAATATGAAATCGATAATTAAACAAATTTCAAATTCAAATTAAGGCTTCCACATGCCCATATTCTACGGAAGATTACGTTATTCAAATTTTGATGGCTCTACGTATCGTTGTTTTATCACAATGCGAGAAACATAGATACATTTATGCTGTTTCATCAGTATTTAATTTCTTTAAATATAATACAGGACTCTAATATTTGGTGGCACCAGTTTGAAAAGTGAACCAACGCAAAATGCCAAAACGAAATTTTGTCCTTCTGGTCTAACGCCTTTTGGGCTAAAATTAAAAAATAATAATAATAATTTGCACAGAATAACAAGCAAATTAATTACGAGGCGCAACTGATGTCAAAAATTACGACACATTGTTTTCGTACTCTTTGAAATCTGTTTTAGAAGGTTCAAGCGATGATTTTTTAAAAACGTTTTTATGTTTAATGAACAAAATGATAATTTTTTCAGAAATGATTCAGGATTAAAAAATTCTGTTAAAGGTTTCTCATTAAATCTGAGATATATTGTACATTCAAAGAAGATCTTGTTGTGGAAATATTGTTCAGCGAACTAAAAATTCATTCAGCTTCAACGCTATTAACAACGATAGTCCTCATAAAGAGTGTAAAGAAAGTCGAGATTTCTTTATAGTAATATGAATTTTGTTACGAAGTTCTCCTTGTAAAGCCATATTAACGAAATCTCCAAATCATTTATTTTTGTTTAATGGTTTAATATGAAATATAGTGTTGCTATCCTTACTTATTCTTCTTGTTATGAGCAGGTTACTTCTTCATTAAAAGGTTATAAATCATTTTGAATTCTTCATCAATTAGTTCCTTCATCGTTTTCATGATGTATTGCAAAATTACTTTGCTGCAACAACTAATTTTAAGATGACATCGCGAGACAATTTAGTAATTTTTCTCGGCGTAATTTTTGAAATTTATTCTTTTTATCCTTCGAATTATTAATCTTAATTGTTCGAACTGTTAATTTTTCATATTCATATAGAATCAAATTTAGATTCATAACACAGAATCTATTTTAGACTTTACAGCCCTGAGAACGGAACCAGAAGTGACCTCCATCCTCAGAAAGTGAAAGATTAACATAAGTATGTTTTGGACATGCAAGACATGTTTATCTTGGAAAAAATAAACAAGCAAACAAAAACAGCTACTGGCTCAAACATTAGAGACAAATTTAACAAATGGCTCGCGCGAGCCCGCTTAAGCAGTCCCTCTGCAGCTCAACTTGTCACGAACTCTTCAGCGTTTTCTGCTTCAACGTATCCACAATTTATCATCGCATCTAATACTAAATACATAATTCCTAAATGCACATCCATATCGCAACTGAGGAAGGGGCTACTATAACGGACCAATGGACTTCCAGGACTACTCTCCGTTATGTCATATGACCTTTTCTGTGCTTAAAATAAAATAACTAAAAATGTTTCGCACCGATTTCCTTTACAGAATAACTGAAATGAAAATCCCAAAATCATTCTGAAATCAAAATGCGAAATTTGTTCAAATTTAAAGTAATTGTGACGAATTCTTTATGTAGTTGAAAGAATGTCAAAGGAATATAAATTCACGCTGAATACAGCACATAACTTCGAAATAAATTTAGGAAAAAAAAAAGGCGTCAAGAGAGCAGCAAAAGCTTACTGCTCTGAATTTGAAATCCCTTCTTCGGTTGCGATACCTGCGTGCACTTACGAATTACACATCCCGGATTTATGGGCCTGTCAACGCTACTAGTTTGTACATCTGGTGTTTTTGCATTTATCGCTTCTGGAGTGATCAGCATTACCTCCTAAAACTATAAGAATTTTAAACTATAAGAAATTTTAGTTTAAATATAAGTTTTCTAAACTATAAGAAATGTATATTTGAACGTTTTCATTGTCATATATGTTTATATTTATGACTGACAAGGAACTTCTTCTCCATCTTTGATAGTAAAGAACTCTTTTCGTTATAATACATTGTCTAAAGTCTGAGGCAATTAAAATTCATGCTTTTGTGGACTTCACGAGCGTATCTTGTCGCACTTTTTTGAAATTCAATTATTTGTATACGCAATTTTAATACACATATAAAAGAAAAAGATATGTTTTACCAAACCCTAAGCGTAAATGCAGCGCAATTTTATGCTTTTATTTACTGACCAGAAAATTAAAAAAACATAGTTTCGTTAATTTTGTTTACTTTGTAAATGTTATAGAATTTTATTTAAATAGTTTGAAAAAATCAACATACGAACATAATACGCTATTTATAATTTATAATATAATATATATTTACAGCGCTAATATATCATCTTAATACCATAATTTCGCTACAAGTAGCAAACAGATAACACAATTGAGCACTAGGTAAACTTTATATGACCAAAAATGGCTTCGCAACAGTAACTCAGCATGAACAGTCTCTTTCAAAAATGCATTTGGGAGCAGCTTTTCTATATAATATTTTATCTTGGAAAGCTGCCAGATGGAAACAACTAAACCAGAACTTCGCGGAGCAGTTCAATTAGTTAGCTTATCAGACGCTTTTCTCAGTTCCATGTTTTTCATCCCTCCAGCTATGTGTCCTCCCCCCTCTTCTCTCTCTCTCCCTCTCTTCTTTTCTTTTTCTTAAATCAGTAATCACTGCGGAAGCACTTTTCCCATTCTGCACAACATTCAAATTTTCATTTCAAATATTTAAAAGGAAATTTAATTCACTTCAAAGAAAAGTGCTTATAAAGAAATCATGATACAACAGTTTGAGATCTAGTACTTAAGTTGTTTTAAAAAATGAAGTATGCTAAAGCGAGCATGTTTTAACTCAATTCACAATTTATTGCTTGCTTATTTATTTTTTGGGCAGATTAATCATCAAGGATTTTTGATTTACTGCTCTTCCTTGCTACTCTAAAAGTTTAGGCCGGTGTTTGAAAAAAGTTTTTTATTTTTTACCCGTATCTCTTTAATTACATATAAATTTAATGTTAATACGGCTTCTCAATTGCTTTGTTTTTCTTTCCCTAGATTTTTAGTGAATTTCCTGCGAGTTTTATCTGGTTAACAGGAATGGAATCCCAGGATTTCAAAATGATTCTGTAAGATTTCATGAAAAAATAATGCAATTCATAGGGGGGGAGGAGGACTAAGTTTTCCATCCTTTTACTACAACTAAATCAAACTAATTAATAAACATAATAACCAAATTGTACCATTTCGTTTGCCTACAAGAGTTATTACAGTGCTAATATCTATAGAAAGAGAAAAACTTTTATCTGTTTGAAAAGCACCTTTGAAGTGCTTTTATAAAGTATCTCTTCATCTAGCGTACAGACACTGAAATTTCTTAATACCAACAAATTCGCTTGCAATTTAATCTAATTTTTTCTCAAAATATATCAGTAAAATGTCCATCCATTTCTGATGATTACCCTATTATGGGAAGTTTTAAGGTCAGCGGGTTCTTTTCAAATGTTTGGGCTACTTTATCATCCAAGCTATGTTACGCTGTCATGCAATCCATCATCCATACGATTTCGCAAGCGTTGCCATTGTAGCATCTTTATTTTCTATGTGGCTTGGCAAATAACCAGTTCACACAGTGTTGTCATTTGACACTATATAAGATCTATAATATATCCTTCAAATAATAACTGTATTGCTTAACAGAACTGATCCTTTTAAAAGCAGCCTATTCATTTCTGAAAAATGAATTAAAAATATTTGATGATGATCTAATTGGCATAATTTAAAATACATCTGATTTTTTATATATGCAACTTTCTTAATTCTTATGAACTTTAGATAATTCTTATGAACATTACTAATACAACTGAGTTAGTTACTGAAACATTTTTCTCGTGATATATATTATTCACTTCGGTTACGGACACCTTTTTCCCCTTATTCAAGCTAGCACCATCTCGGCGTATTATTTATTACTTGCCAAAATAGAGAAATCTTGGATTTTTGAAAAACCTTTCTCAGTCAGTCATACATTCATACTGTTACAAATTTCGTATACATGTAAATAATTTTAGTGAAATTATATGTCATAGTGTAAATGTAACATGAAGCACCTCGAAAAACAGAAGCTCTGTCGGAAAAATAAGATTACAGGGCAAATCTATTTAACACTGAGGTAAAATGGCTATCTCACTAAACTGGCGATGGTTTTCGTGAAAAAAGGTTTCACGCCAAATTTGGCGCGAACTCACCAAAAGTTGCCAAATTTGGAGACTAGTTGGGTCCGATCTCAGTATAAGATGTAAGTGATGCTATAACTGATCCATGTATGTAACTTTAACCGTATCCGGCCCATATATGCAACTTTAACCGTATATGCCTTCCAGTAATTTCGAAAATCAAAAGGTAAATGAGATTTCTCGCCGGCGGTCGCTCGAGGGCAGGAGAGACGATGCTAAAGAAGAGGAGTTAACAAGAGCCGCAACCTCATAATAATAATAAAATATATACACAATATATAAAAATGAAATAGCTGAACAAATATACTGTCGAACCCTGCTAAAACGAGTTTCAAGGGACACGAAGATTGGTTCGCTATCTTCGGTCCAATAACAAAAATGGATTCTCTCCCAAAAACACTTGAAAACCGAATAATGAATAAAAAAAAATACACTGATTAACACTGGCACATCTGCGAAAAGAAGTGATTAACAAATCTAATTTTTTTAAAAAAATATTATGATTTAATTATAATCACCACGGCATGCAGTTTTGAATTTGTTAATGATTCTTTTTCAATCTCTCCAAAGTATCTGGTAAATTCATTGGCCTCTGAAACATTTATCCAGAGATTGGAAAATTAAGGCTTGTTTGAATGGCAAGTCATTTCAGCAATGCTTCATCAACATCGCTCGCTGTATTTCATGTTTTTTCTCGTACTTAAACTTTTTTCAAAAGCAAAAATGAGAGTTTCGATTCTTTTCATATGACATCAACTGATGTAGATTTGGATAAACTGTATTTATGGCATATTTCGAATAGATATTAATTAGCTGCATTCATTCTGTATTTTTCAATAATATTCACCTTATCTTCAATACAAGAACTTATACAGTTTGCCATGAGAATGAATTTTTTGTCCCAGAAGCAGAATGCATATATAGTTTCGTCTAAAAATATGAGTGCTTTGTTCTTCCGGAAGAGATGAAAAAGGAAGTTAATAACATCCCCTATGTGTCTTATCCAATGTCCAGGGAAAACACTCTCATTTCCAAGAGATATTTACGGTTACAGCATAAAGATAAAAAATATTTAAAGAATAGCCTACGTTTTGTAAAAGCCCTAAAGAACACGAAAACCTCTTTTCGCGAGATAAAACAATTTGGACAACACTCAAACAAACATATACGGATAAATTTTTTCATTCCATAAAAGAATTGAGTCATTAGATCTTTTTGAAGCAGAAGATGTGAAAAATGTGGACTGCCCTTGTCGGGACTCGAAACGGGGATCTCTCTAATACGAGTCAAGTGTGCTACTGTTACATTACGAAGGGATGCGGAAAAGAGAGATAAAATACCTTATAGAAGAATCAACTGTAAAGTCACAAAATTCCTAAGATTCACTACTTCCTTTCTCCTGAATAGCGAAAATTTCAAAATTTCTTTCACAATATCAGCCTCGAATAAATTTATGTCTGGCAGCTCAATAAGAGAATCTGAATGGAATCAGAGAACTCATCACATTTTGTGATTCCATATGATGCCCTACTAAGAGATGTTTACTGTATCCTCTTTTTATAGAGTTGTGTTGTCAGACCTGTCTCGCATAGCCTTTGTCAGACCTGTCTCGCACAGCCTTTGCTTAACAGCACAAAGAAAAGTGGATGTGAAAATAAAAGAAAAATAGCGTAAAAGTCTTTTTCTTTACGGATGAAATACGGATCCCGATATCCTACACGTGGATAATTTTAACAGTTAATAATTTATTCGTATTATTAAAATTACTAGAAAATTTCAACCGAAGATATCCAGTTCGTTATATCTGGTTTTCACACACTTGGATTTCCCTATAACAGACAAAATAATATAAAAAATACAGGAATGAATTTACCTTCTTGAATATGTCCTTCTAAGGCGCATTTGCAATAAAACTGATACGGCTGAGTTTGGAAAGGGCTAAATCCGTACTACATTCATCATCTTCCGGAACGTATTTGGAATGATCGCATATGCATCTTTAAAAAATGTTTCCATTATTGACATCAGAGACGTTTATAGTCACCAAATACTCAAATTAAGTTAAAATTAACGCATTCCAATAAGTGAAATTAGGAAACTGCATTCTGGTTTGTGAAATGTTTTAGAAAAAAAATTTAAACGTAAATTCTGTATTTCTGCTGTACAGAGACAATAACAGATATTCTTATGATACAGTTAGCGCAAATGTAACAATACGGCAATAACAACAAAATAAGTCTTAAATAAGGATATCTTGCTAAGCTGAATTAACAAATTAAATTTATCTAAAAATTAAATTAAATTACAAAGAGTTAATTTTTTGCTTTTAGCATTTTAAATATGTTATATAATTATTAAATTTAATGGTGAAATGGAACATACATCTATTAACATATTCAGCATATTTACATGCATAACTATTGTTAACTAATTCAAACTAACGAAACAAGGCCAACGTATTCAAAGTACTAATTGACTGAAATATGGAAACCAGCCAGCATGAAGTCATTACAAAACCTCATCCTACCATCCGTTACCAGACTTTCTACTTTCTTTCTATTTAAAATATGGAAAGTAATTTAAATGCTTGAGTTGTATGATGATAATTCATTCTCACAAGAAAAATGAGTCGTAAAGTTGTAATTTATCAAATGGTCTGACAGTGAGATCGAGGCCACATGTAACAAATGCTTTCACGGATTTTTAAAAAAACCCTGCTCATATCTTATTTATTAACTTATATTTTGTATCCAGTAATATATTTTAAAAGAAATTTCGACAAAATTAATAATATTAGAAAGTTGTCAGATATTCTATTATGTTTGTAAATCGAGCGTCTAAAGAATTCTTGAATTAAAATAAACTGATGATCTTTTTTTTTTTTTTTTTTTTTTTTTTTTTTGGCTTTTTTGAAACAACGGCTGACAATATTTTAAATCTTTCTTCTATGGCGTTGTTTGGTTGATCTTTGACGTTTATTAATAGCCGGTTGTAAAACTGGTATTTTTAGCTGTCGTTAGCTTTTATATTTCATCAACACAAAAACAGGTTGCTAACATGAAGAAGACCGATTCCGGGTGTTAAAATGGATTTCGTGCGTATAGTCCAAAGAAGACTTTCACTCAAGATGACAGATTGTTTTTCAAAACTACATTCCAAAAACACATGATTTCTATCAGTTTGGGAGCCCACCAGCGGCCGAGCGGTAAAGTCGCTGAACACTGGTAGTTCGGTGCGAAGTTTGAATCCCGCGAACGGGCTGCCTGCATGAGCGTTTTCGTGGTTTTCCCCATGCGTAACGTGTATACGAGCCAGTTCCCTTAGAAAGTCCTCCACGAAGGCATCCCTCCCTCATAGGCAGATAGCCCTAGTGTGCTTCGCCATAGTTAAACACATCACACATCACATCACACCTATCAGTTTAGTTAGCTCACATCATTCAGTTCTTTATCGCCTTCTTAATTACACAAGGGTATCTCGGTATATGTCCTTAATGCGTCTCATATCCTTTAAATTATATCAGATTGGATGCATACCAAACGAACTTCTGCGATAAGGTATAAAAGGAAAACAGTAATTTTTTCTCATAAAAAATCCTAACGTTATTACTATAACACTGTTTAATACTAAAATGCAAATGCAACAGGTGAAAATATATTGTAAATAAAGTACTATACATGAATGTTTTTCTGTTATCCTGATTAAAAGCAATATCTCTTTGAACGCAGTTTGGTAATCGATTTGACCCCCTTCGCAACGTTAGCCGATTTGATAGCGTCTTTGTTTTCGCAATCATAGACACCATTGTTCTTGGTATGCGGTATGCAATATAAGTCCAGATACCCATGCCATCTTTTTAACAACATTTTCCCCCTCACTTCTATGGTGATCCTAACCATTTTCTTAATTTTGGACTTTTCTCAAAATTTTTCTTAAAAAATAAGTAAATATATAAATAAATAAATAAAGTAAAAAATCTTAAAGCTTTCAGATTTTATATTATGTCCAAAGGGGCTTTTTCTTTAACGTTTTGTGTCTAACCTTTATTTATTACATATCATGTTCTTCGCATATAAACCGTAAAATTCAATTCGCAGCAATATCACAAAATAATTGAAAAAGAGCATATCTTTAGAATTTCTGATACACAGTCTCGCGCGCTGGAGATAAAAACGTCTAACATGAAATAGATAATAAAACACGTTCCAAATTAGGGCTTCCAGATGCCCATATTCGGGTGGAGACGCACGTTATTCAAAATACACTGGTTCTAGGTACCGTTGTTTTATCCCAATGTGAGAAACATACGTACAGTTATGCAGATTCTTCATTATTTCTTTAAATATAATATAGGGTGATGATATTTAGTGTCAAAAATCTGAAAAAAGAAACGCCGCTTTTAGTGAAAAGCCACAAAATGGCAAAACGAAATTCATAACCCTTCTGGGATAACGTCCTTTGGGGTAAAAAGTTCATACTCGAAATAAGTATGCATGTATTTTTCGAACTTGGAAAAGTAAAGGCTGAATGATCTTCTAGTAATGGTGAGAGGGGTGCACGGAGGTAAAGAGTTCGGGAAAATAACGCCTTAATGTTATTCTAAAATATAGATCAAACACACTTTTTTTTTATTAACCCAGAATAATCTACAAGTAAATCGATGTGAAATAATAATAATAATAAAATATCATTTCGCATTACATTTAAGCTAGCGAATATATTAAAAACATAGATTTATACTAACCAACTGAATTCTGCTTGATCAGAAACAATAACAAACGATTCGGATAACTGGAGCTTTTATAATCTGAGTTCTATGTTTAAAATAAAGAACAAGAATGCTAGATTATTTTCGGAAGCTACAGAAGATTTTTATATAAAATATTTTTTAAAAATAAAGGATTTGTATTAAATAAACGACAACTGGATATCAAAATTTTGCAACTTTTATTTGCAGGGAAAGCAAAAATCAGAGCACAGTTAAATTTAGATTTATTAACTAAACCTTTTCTGCTTAATTAATGAATGTTATTATACACGTAAGAACAAATTATACTCGTAAGTAACTTGCTTCATTCGTTGATGTTGGTCATTAATCTTACTTTTTTTTTTTTTTTTTTTAATTTTGTTTCTCTCTTTTCGACATAAAATCTTTTTCTTACAATAATATTTACACAGTTTAAAAGCGGTTGGCGATTTTTTCCCTTGGCGACACGTATTCTGATGAATAACGATCCCAGCATGGCTGTCTTATTCTACATATAGGTGGCGTTATCAAATACTCTTGTCGAAATTTTGACTACTCAAAAATAGAAAAATAAAATTATAAATATCGTCTAAAATCCCAAGATTTAACATTCAGTTTTCAATAAAGTTATTACTGCCACTCAAGTTTATTTAAAAACATGGCTTTTAACTACAATCTGACAACATTTTATAAGTTCTACATACTAACTCGTGGAGTTTATTGCTACGACCAAGAGTTTGTCATCGATTTTTAAGCTACTTCTGATAAGTTATCCGGCTGAAAGTTTGACCAAACTGTTTGTTGATGACAATACAGCATCGCGAAGCGTTTTCAAAATTCGATTTGAATTTTTTTTTTAAATTTGGTGTTGAAAAGATTTTTCGAGCGTATCTTCGTTTAACAAAGAAAGTAAAAGATTTTAAACTTTATTGTTTGCACCATTGGAAAGTGCGGAAATAATCTTTTAAATGATATTCATATACAATTTTTAATGTAATTTGTGATTTTCTGGCAGATTTTTCGAATATCGCTTGTTTGTTTCGTCTAACTGATGTCCATTATTTTGAGATTTCAATGTATAAAAATGTATTAGCATTAAAGCTTTGAAATGCACTTTCCTTTTCGTGTAATACGTATCATCCTGTATATATTCATGTTACTGTTTACATCCATACTGTATCAACTTTTAAAACCTTCATTTAATGCACAAATTTAATATTTATCTGGATTACCTTGCGCGTATTTGACCCTGCACACCGACAAGGCTTCAGCTTTTATTCTGTAAAATGAGTTTCTCAAGGTAAGATTCCTATAGTAATAATAAATATAGAAAATAGTAATATAGAAATGTAAAAACACATGAAATGAAAAGAAAGCCTTTCACAAGCTTAAGCAAATTATTGCAATTCGAATGAATTTCATCAAGATTAAGAATAAAGATTCTTCGGGGAAAGTTGAAGAAAAATTCCGACATACATGTACCACCCCCCCTCCCAACAAAAAAATGAGAAAATGCTTTCGTAGAGATGACGGTAAAATCCTAGTATACGGAGCAGCCTTGGCGCGATTTTGAAAATTATCGCCAACACCAAAAATGACCCAAACAACGTCTATGTACTATACACTATATACATACCCAAACAACGTCTATGTATATAACTATACACTATATACTAAGTATATACTATGTATAACTATATATATTCTTTGAATGACCTGTTTACGTATATGTCCCGTTTTTATTGCTCATCATAAAGTCGCCAAAACTAGCCAAATCCCGTGTGCACCGGATACTAGGATTAACCGAGATGACTAGTTAAATACTAAACTGTATACTTATTTCTTTATTGGAAGTTTTTAGACGTCCTAAAAGTTTTAAAGCAACGTATATTACATTATTGAATTACTAAAATAATTACTAACATAAAATATAACATATCACGACATAATATTAGGGCGGCGTGTAGGTGTTCATGCCCCCTCCCGTTTAACCTTGCGGGTCTCGTGACGCTATCTATATTTGGCAATGAAAATGTTGAATTTCCTTTAAAAGAATGTCGATGGTTACAAATTTATGGCATCAGGGAAAGTTAATGCCCTTTGCCCTATTCTGCAAGAGTCGCAACCCGAAATGAGGGCTGCTCACTTTGCACCACGATGAACCAAATGATCCAAAACAAAAACGCAATTCGACCTCCAGCATCGAGATCCTTGTCTTTTCTGCGTGGAGTGCGAAGTGGCCACAATACCAAGTTAATGCTCCGTGAAAAGCAAAACCTTTTCTCGCAGCTTATTAAAACCGTTTATTGTACCAATATGGAACGTTAATCTCAGAAAATTATCATTACATTTCCAACATATCATGATTTATTATTTTTAGATGAGAACAAAGGGACGGTAAGAATTTTGAATCAAATAAATATGATGTTGTAAAATTTAACTCAATGACGCATTATAATATTGGAAACAAATTCGAATTATTTCCGGCAGGTTAGTCAGAAAACTTACAGTGGAAAATCTATCCTTCGAAGTGAGTCCCGCGCGGCTTTGTTGCAAGTGATAGCGGAAAGGATTCTGTTGCTTTGATTGCATTAAATGGACATCTATTGTTGGAACAATTGGCTTTAGTTTGGTTGCCGTAGCAACGACGGGAACCTGCAGAGAATGGGTTGCCGACAGTTTTCATCATAACGGTACCCCATTTCTGAGTTGTCTGTTCCAGAGTCTTAGGCTTGACTTGTACAATGACTATATGTTTTTTTATTTAATGAGCTAGATTTAATTTTTGTAACATTGATTTCATAATAAGATTGTGATGTCTGTACATAACATAAGAAGTATTAAAACGCAGGGCCGGAACAAGGCATTTTGCTGTCTTGCAGTTTCTAAATTTTGCTGCCCATCGCCTCGCTAAATTCTAAAAATTTTGCCACACCTAAATTCTGCTGTCCACTGTCACTTCTAAACTCTACAAATGTTGCCGCCCGGTGCGGCCGCACCGATTCCGTCGTCTATGGCAGCTTCCTGGAGGGAAAGTAAAACAGAATAATTAATTCTTCAGCCTAAACCATCAACGGTTCTTAACCTTTTGACTAACGCGTACCATATAACGAAAAATTGAAAATCTTTAGTACCACCACTACAAAATATTACTACAGCTCAGATGGCATAAATTTACGAGTGTTAGAGAAAAAACTCAAATAAGATGCTCGGTTTTAATTTTTGAATTTAATAGTTAAAAGTACTTTGCTTCTTTGCGTATCACCTATTTTTCTCTTGTGCACCACCGGTTGAGAACCCCTGGTCTAAACGAAACATTTGTCGCTTTTACACGCTAGCATTTTTCGCTTAGGCAGATAACCATAATGTGTTTTTTAATTACAAATAAATAATTCCGTAAGAGACCTCAAACATTATGTTTCAAATAAGAAATGTAGTATATTAAATTTTAAGTAGAATAGTAAAGCGCTATTTGCATGACTAAGTAACAAAAACATAGTTAAATTTTTATTTTTATAAATTATTACAATTAAAGTTAAATATTTAAAATTTTTATTGAGAACAAAATGGTACGACAGGAGGTCAATAGGTAAGTCACAAAAAGCAATTACAATATAACCTAACGAGATAATCACCTGAAAATTAGTTTTATTCCTCAAGGTGGTCTTCACAATTATTTACACAATTTTTTTATTTTTTTATCAGCGCTGGGTACTTACATATTAACGCAACCGCTGTGGCGCAACTGCTCGATTTTTTTACTGATGAAAAAAATTGATGACACAAGTGCAATTGTAAAAATTTACTTATGACATGCATCTATATTATATATATATATTTTGCATTCTAATCACTTGTTACCCGAAAATCAAAAAATTAATCTACTTACAAATTGGTTTTTATTCATTTTGCCTTGGTGGAAATTTGCTGGCAATCGCTCTGATGAACCAATTCATAACAATTGTTCCATTTAGCGATTTTGCGGCAAGATATTGTATTACTGCAGAAATCTTACCGCACTTTCTTTTACTTCCGGAAAATTTTACGCATATTTTAAAACTGAGTTAAATAAAAAAATACCACGATTTGTTTATAGAAGAATATTAGAACTTAAAATACAAGAAGGACCCATACGAAGATAGTGACGTTGCTTAGGTGAAGGATTGTTACGAGTACAATGCACATGGTTACCAGATTTGGCACGTTCTGAAAATTTGGCGGCTTCTACTTAGATGGTAGCGATAATACGTAAGTACCCAGTGCTGCAATACCATCTGCTTAAAATTCTTTGGTTACCGTCTCAGCAACATTAGGTCTTTATTTTGAACACTGCCATCATGTGCAAATTAATGACTTCTCCTCGTAAATGTAGGGAGTTCCTTTTCTTGTAGCTGAACATGATACGTGCTATTGCTGTAAAAGTACGTAAATATTTGTATTTTGGTTTTTATGAATTTTTACAGTAGCAGATGTTGTTTTTATTTATTTATTTATTTGGTGCAAATGCATGGCATATTTTTTATCAAATTTGTGACTTCATTTTTATGTAAGTAACTGTTTATTTCGTCCATTATTTAGTAGAGCTATTAATTTTTATTCAGCTCACGCTTTACTTGTTGAATTGTGAAGAACACTAGAAATTGGCAAAAGCTTTCCTAACAGGCTTGGAGATAATTTCTGTCACCAAACTTTCGACATCTGTCAATTTCTCGCCACTTTCCTGAAAATTTCTAGACCAAGAGTGCTCAACCAAGAGAAGGGTGAATTTCATAGGTTCAGGGGGAGGGAGGCGGTTAGTCTTTTATTCAGGTGTTAAGTATTTAGTTTTAGTTTATGAATATCTATTTTTAAGGTTGTTTTGGTATTTATTTTCTCTTTTAATCTAAAAACATATTAAAAACAGCTGTTTATATAAAAAATTGCTGTTTTATATAAAAAAATGTAAATAAATATAAATATATACTTTTCCGAGTTTGGGAAAGGATGGGGGGCACGGATGATCGCCTAGCAGTGGAAAAAAAGCTGCATGGGGTGAAAAAGGTTGAGAATTGCTTAGCGAATTATATTCGAAGCCCTAGGAGGATTTCCCACGAAGCTTCTGTAAATGCTCAGTAACCTTATAAACACGGCTGAGCTGAAGAAACCGGCAAAGAAGAACTTCGAAGTTCTTTCCGTATAGGTAGTTAGCTAAATGATTCAGTTCTGAGTTGCACGGATACGCTGAGCTTCTGTTCTGTGATTACTGCTTTAGGCCATGCTCTGCGCGTGATTCTGATGTCTTTGCATGTTAAACAGAAGTCTCTTTACCAACGTTATTCTTTTAAACTCATATAGCTGTCCTGCTGTTCAGGCTCAGCTTTTATTTTAGTGCTGTGTCAGATTCTTCCAATTCATGTGGCATAGCTGTTGAAAAGAAGTTTCGCAAGATTCGATCAATCAAATCAAATCATGCAGAAAACGTATGATTTTAATAACATGAAATATTAGGATCGGATGGGAAATCTGATAACGAATCTTGTAAATTAAAAAAAATAATTAATTCGTATTTTAAAAAGATAAATTTATAATAATTATTGTAACTATTTCCGGAAACTAATCTTTTATTTTCCTTTTTCATTTTAACTGCAACTTCAACATAGTATGCATACATGTTAATTTATGAAATCTCTTTTACGGAAGATTTAGCTTTAATGAGAAGTATCTGATAATTACGACAACCATGAGCATTTAATTAATTCTATTATTTTCTATCTTAGCTCTTCAAATTAATGTAATAATACTGTGGAAACCTACACGGATTATTTCGAAGGATTTAAAGTAACAGTAAAGATAAGAATTAACTGGGGAATAGAAGTATTTAAATAATTAAATCTTAACTTCTCTTTCGAATCTGTTTTATAATGTTTAAAACGCGTAACTTAAATAGTTTAACATCGAATGTCTGAATGTAATTTCATATAGGAAAGGATAATTAATACATATACAAATAAGGTACGCATTATTTTTAACGATTACAATTATTTACCTGCGAAATTAAAGTATTTGTACGCTATTTACCATTTTCTTACATAATATAATATTCATACGGTCATAGAATAGAATAATTAAGAGTATTCTTTGGAATATTTGTTTATTTCTTCAGAGACAAATACAATGTGATTAAATCATAGTTAGAAATTTAACAGCTATTCTGACTTTAGTTTTGAGAAAGCTATCCACAGAGTTTCTTCATTTGGTGATGAGTTGCAATATCCTGACACACAACAATTTATCTTATTTAGTCAATCATCATAATTCCAATACGTGTTTTCATAATGCTTTCAAAATGTTAGTATTTTAGCTTTAACAATTCATTACTATGTTTCTTTTAGGAAAAAGTTCGTTTTCGCTTTCCTTCGCTTATTGATTTCCATGTACACAGCCTCCTCCCCCCCAAAAAAAATACGCCCAAAAGCGCGTTTGGTTCATTTACGCATTCATACACGTTTCGAGAGTATTTGGATTATTGCTCCTTTGAACTAAAAATGTTTAAAAACAGCATACCTTTAGAATTTCCGATAGAGAGATTCGCGCGTTGGAGATAAAAATATTTTATTTCGCACAGTTTGTTGCGATTGCTGTTTTAAAATGCTTAGTTTCTTAATCAAAAATTCGTTAAACTATTAAAAATATCAAATAGATAATAAAACAAATTCTAAATTCAAAATTCCTGTTTCTAGGTGCCCATATTCGCGTGGAAGACTACATTATTCAAAATTGGATGGCTCTACGTACCGTCGTTTTTTCACAATGCGAGAAACATACATACATTCAATCAGATTCTTCATTATTTAATTTCGTTAAATACACTACGGGCGATAATATTAGGTGGCAACAATCTGAAAAGTAATTCAGCCGTTTATAGTCATTCGACGCAAAATGCTGTTTCGAGACTAAAGCCCTTTTGAGCTAACGCCGCTTAGGGCTAAAAATAACGAAATTCAACTAACGTTTTTCATGTCTCGACTACATAGTACTCTTCTAACACCTGAATTTTGATAAAATATTGAATTAGATTAATTTCAGACAGAGGCAAATCATCCATGTTAACACGCAAATATATATAATAGCACGTTTTTATTTCTAAAGCCATCTTATCTGTTAGCTATGTTATAAATTACGTTTCACAAAAATTAGTCTGAATAAATAGTTTCCCATACTTTTATATAAAATGAATTTTAAAAAAGGGTTCAATAGTACTATTGTGCATTACACGGCAGTGTCTCCGAAGACAACCACTTCCGTAAGTCACATCCGTAAGATTTTTTGATACTTCTACTAAATTTATATTAGGAGATAATATAATCAATATTTCTTTAGTAAATAAAATTATTATTATCTTACTTTGCAGCTATTGCGTAAGTATTAGAAACACTTGTTTTCAAACTAAGTAAATTTAAGATCATTCAATATTTTTAGAATTAAACTATATCGTCACCAAAGAGGAAATGTCGCTAAGTAGTCTTTTGAAGATTTTCAGAATGATAATTGTAAGATTATGCTTTCGAAAGGCCAAACATTCAAAAACGAATTTAAAAGAAATAAGGCTACTATTCCGTTTTGAGGACCATAAAAACAATTGCAGAAATATATGCGCAAAAGCGGCAAATCTAGCAAACGCGCCGATTTAACAGTGCGCCAAATCTAGAATACGCGCTGATTTTAGATTGCGTAAGTTTATATAGTTCTATATTTCTAAAGACGCCATTGAAATACTAGTTTAATTAATAAATCATTTTTTGATTTTAAATTATTTTTTTATTATCTTATAGATTTAACAATTTGGGAATTGCCCATGACGAAAAGTGTGCAATAGAATTTTGGGTAAAGTGCAGAATCACCCACTGCTTGACGCGTTTTTAAGATTTGCACATACTCGGTATCCATGTACACATCCACCTATTTTCACTCAAAAAAAAAAAAAAAAAAAAATTTACAGAAATGGTACTGCGCACACCCTTGACTTTATGTACACATCGACCTATTTTCACTTTAAAAGAAAATTGACAAAAATCCAATTGTTTTTACCCTTGTAAAAAGCGGCAAACAAATAAGTGGACGATTCTGCACTTTACCGAGAATTTTTTCATAGAAAAGGCATAAAGAACATTCATTATAGAAAATTATGTTTGAACAACCAACGAGGTGAAATTATGCTTTATCGATAACTCGGTAGCGAAATAGCGATGCAGGCATCCACTCAGTTATGTTTAGCAATTTTTATATAAATTATAATAATGATCTGAAATAGTTATTTACTCTTATGCTTCCATTCAGTCATGTTTAGCCTTTTTTACATAAATTATAATAATAAAAAAGTATAATATGAAATTCACCTTTCATCTAAATTAAAACATCAATCTTAGATTTTTATTTACTGTTATACTTCCTTTCTTGCATTAGAGTTGCCGCAATTATTTTTGGAAGCACTGGCATCAACAATAGTATGGCGAATTTTACGTCCCTCAAAACCTAATAGTACCTAAATAAGCAGCACAAAGATATAGCTGATTCATTTCAAATGATTAAATATATAATTAAGAAACACTCAAGTATACACCGCGTCTACCAAAGTCGTTACCCGGTCCTTATTTTACCAACCGTTGGTCTAAACTTCTACTTTCAAAAGCATTTGAAATAACGTAAATATTCCTATTTGCCATCATAAAATTTATAAAAAAAATTATAAAAATTATGAAATCTAATTTTTTATACGCTCCTCCGATCCCCGTATTTATATTTAGAAAATTTCTATATTCATTTTGAAAATAACGAACAAAAATATTAACTATCTCAACGACAAAAATTGATCGCTATATTTAATTCCAAAATTTGGTATATTTGACATCATTTTCAACTTGCCTTGAGCGCCCAATTAACGAATTGATTAAGAGTTATTCGAGGGTGATTTTTTCTACTTAAAATGCTATTCGGTTGTGCCCTTTTGTGATCTTGTAGCGTGCAAAATACTTTAATTTATAATATTACTATAAAAAATATCCCAGAAGAATTTACAAGTAATTCATACGTTTTCCAACACGCTAAAATTATGTTATTAATATTCTCTTGAATCTAATAATCATATTATTTTCTCCTTTCTTCCAACATGCCTTCGTGGTGTAACGGTAGCACACTCAGCGCGTATTCGAGAGGTTCGAGTCCCAGGGAGGACACTGCACATTTTTCACATCTCCTGCTTCAAAAATAAAACGCTTAATGACTCTACAATATTAACAAGACAATGTTACAATGTTAACAATTTATTACACAAGAAATATTTTTAATTTTTACTACATGCAAATAATGTTACAAGTTGCCATTGTAGCAATACTGAAGCTCGCTAGTCTTATTTCTACAGCGCAAATTCTATGATTCTGTGAAAAAAACCTTATCTTTGTTTAGCAAAGAAAAAAAAGTTTTTATTCGTTACTTTTATTAGTCATTTTATTATTATGTTAACCTACATAGAAATGCTTGTCGATTAATGTAACATTAGAAACCTTTTTCTAAACAGTTATTTTATTTTTTTAGTTACATACAAACGTGAATATTTCGCTGTTCAATTTGTGTGAGTCCCCTGAATACGAGCAGAAACTTTAAAATGTAACATCTCGACCAAGCCATATGAAAAATCAGAGTTTTTGTACTTTATTTTTTATAACAAGTATGAAATTTTCCTAAATATAAGTGTAGGGATCGGGGAGGACATATAAATAGTCAGATTTCGTAATTTTTTAGAAAATTCACCTTTTTAAATTTGAAAATGGCAAAGCAATATTAATTACGTCATTTGGAACATTTCTGTAATTGGAAGTTTTAGTTTACGACCAGTGGTTACCAAAAGATAGTTGAGGTAAAGATTTATATAGACAATTGTATAAAAAGTAGCATTTGAAGTTTGCCAAAATAAATTAATACATTATTATCTAAATAACTAATACTGACATTTAAAGTACGTACAGCTAAATGTATGTAGAATATTATGCAAATAAGTAAAGTTCGTATAGTTTTGTATTTATATTATCTTTATTTTCATACAAACAACAATTAAGTCAACATCAATTAGCAAAAGAATAAAAGAATGCTTACCACACAAACCATTTGCCACTTTCTTTCTTATGATAACATAAATTTTCTTTATTCAAAAATGGAGAGAATTTTTTGCAAGAAATTCCAAAGCACATACAGAATATTATAAAATATAAAATCTCTTACAAGACGCGTTTCTCAATTTTTAGTCATTAGTTACACTGAATTCCATTCGTGTTAGTACAGCAGCTCATCTTCTAGGCATAAATGATAGTATTGATCTTTCAAAACATTAAAAGTAAAAAAAAAACTGCTGTAATTTGATAAAATTGATTCGTATTTAATTACAATATATCGAGGGAAAATGAAAATAGACATCTGTATAATAAGCAAAAAAAAAAAAAGTAACATTTTCTTTCTTTCTTACACTTCATATTTTCTTAACACGATACTAACGAAACAAACTGAAATAAAAAGTAAATATAGCAACAGGAAAATTATAGATAAAAAGAATCAGTAAAAAAAAAAAAATAAATACAGTTTGACATAAAAAAAAGTTACAAATCGCTTGCAGTTTGAGCTTAGAATATACACATATTTTCTGAAGATGCTAAAAAAGTATTTTTTGAGGAAGAAATTTAATACTAAAAATTTCTGAATGAAATAAGATATTTTATAAGAAGAAAAATACTAATATACCTCACATTTATTCTCCAGACAAATTCCCTTTGGGAATTTTAAGTACGCTAAATCTGCACTTACGAAAAGTTATTTTCTATTCCATTAAATTCTACTTCACACTTTTTCTGTTACAAAGGATGGCAACATTTCGAAGGCAGTTTATATCGATTTATTTCTGTAAACTGTTCTTATATTTGCATAAGAAGTATACCTTTAGGATGTTTATTTATTCAAAGCCGTTTGCGTTTTCTTCCCCCTCCCTTTCTTTCGTCAGAGAATATTTTTTGGAAGTTAAATTTGCTCAATAGAACAAATATAATAATAAAAAAAATAAAATAAAATAAAATAAAATAAAAAAAACACGCAAAGTTTTTCGGTAAATCATTTGTTTTCCTTCACTTGACGGTCTCTTTTACATACAATTTGGGATGTGTAAAGAATACATTTCCAGAATACGGAATTATAATATATCGATAATCATAATGCGCGCTTTTGTTAGTTGCTCTTTAATAAATGCTAAGATGCTTATTAATTTTAATGGTCTGAACCAACAGTGTTAATTTAGAAGTCAAACAACAGCGTTCGGCCTATTATTGTATCTTAATTATCTCAACAGTGTTAAATTTTCATTTTTTTCTCTGTGTTATCTCTGTTTTTAATTTCAGGTAAATTTTTTATGGGATCCGAGATTATAGGTTTAGATAACTTTATTATTAGAATCTTCTTATTATTTTTATTCCGACTACATGTTATAAATGAGCTTTTAATTTTGGAATTTTGCAGGGGGGAAAAAAGAATTGTCATATTACCATCGTATGAAACCAAATCTTCTCGGCTTTGTTAAAATTCAGAAATGCGATTATTATACAGCATTTTAATTCATAAATATTATCATCAACTTTCGGACATTTTATTTCATATAAAATATACTGCTAAGATAAAAGCAGCCACAACACTACTTGTTTTTTTTTTAAGCCCAAAAGGGCAATTTGCCCAGAAGGGATATTATTTGCTTTTTGGCGTTTTGCGTCGTCCACTATAAATAATTTTCAAATTGATGCCATCAAATATTAGAGCCCTGCATTATATTTAAAAAATTAAATAATGAAGAATATGCATGAATGTACGTATGTTTCTCACACTGTAATAAAACAGCGGTACCTAGTGACATCAAATTTTGAATACTGTAGTCCTCCACTCGAAATGAGCATCTGGAAGACCAAATTTGCAACTAGTTTTATTATCTATTTCATATTTTGTAAAACGTTAAGGAGTTTTCGATTAACAAAGCTAACGATTTCAAAGCGAGCAATGGTAGCACTGTACCGGGGGGGGCATTTTTATCTCCAGCGCGCGAGACTGTGTATCAGATATTCTAAAGATATGTTCATTTTAAATATTTTGTGATACTGCTGTGGAACTGAATTTTATGGTTTAAGTGCGAAGAACTTGATATTCAATAAATAAAAGTTACACAGAAAATGCCCCTTTGGGCGTAATATAAAATTTGAAAAGTTTCAGATTTTTTTAATCCAGCGAATTAAATTTTAATTAATAACTGAATCACGCGTTAAAATATATATACCCAATTCCTAAGCAATCCATCACTTTCAAAAATATAACGGCCGAAAAATTCAATTCTATAAAGCAGGAGCGATTTTTTTTTTTTCGTTTTCTTTTTAGCTTACTAGAATTAAATTAGTAAATAGTGTGACAAGATAACAATTATGTAATTGCTCATTTAAGATTTTAAATATTCTATTGGCATAATGTCAGCACACAGATCTGGTAAATATAAAGTCTCAGACTCTACTCCGAGTTAAGGTATAATCAGTAATTCCAAAAAATTTCACTCTCAAACTAAAATTCCAAAAACTTCCATATGTGTATGGATATCCTATATGCTCATTCAGTAATAAAAAAACAAAATTCATATATATTCCTAACAACGAAGTTCAAAAATAATCTTTTCGTTTGCAAAATAATTAGGAAAGTTAAAACTGAAACTACTTCCTGGAAACTGGCAAAACACAATTTTTGTATGGGGATTATAAAAGTTACTATATTTTTGAAAAAAATCCTTGTCCATTCTTTTGAACATAAACAAAAATTAACTGTCAGGACAAAACAGCGTCCTTCAAATAGTTAAAAATAATTTAATATCTTCTATGCACATATAGATCCTATAGTAAAACTGTTACGAATTTTGTATGTGTGTAAATAATTTTACCGAAATCATATGTGAAATTGTAGTATCTTCTATATAATGTACCATGAAAAGTCTGAAGACAGCGAAGCTCTGTCAGAAAAATAAGATTACAGGGGCAAGTCTATTTAACATTCAAATAAATGGCTGTCTCGCTAAATTGGCGAGATATCGCCAAGCTCGCGATGATTTTGGCGACTCATTTTTGTAGTCAAATTTGGTGTGAAATCGCCAAAAGTCGCCAAAGATGGCGCTATTTTGGCCCGGTCCGTGTATAACTGTAAGTGGTACTGTAAATGAATAACTTCAATTGATCCCTATATGTAACTATAACCGTATCCAGTCCTTTCAACGGTATATACCATCCAGTAATTTCGAGAAATGGAAGGTACTACAAATTTCTAGGCGGCCGGGGGGGACTACACAAGACCAGAGAGAGCATCTGTTCTCAGTTTTTAGTTCAGAACTGACTTTGGAGCATTGAAAAAACGTGCGAGTTTCGTTCTTTGCATTGTGTTGTGTTTAACGTTATTAGTAAGTTGAAGTGGTAAATACTGACTGTGCTCTGTAATACTGAGATGAGCTGTACCGTTACTTTTGTGAAAAAATACAAAATTGTAAAGTGTTCCTTTGGGGAAAATAAATTTTATCAAGCTCTCATCGGTTTTGTGTACATTCAATCTATTACGAAATCGTACGCACGCAGCATTACTAATTTTCAAAGATACCAGGTTTCACATGACTTCTCAAGTAGTTATGGCTGCAAAAAGATGAAGTTAATGTCCTTGTCCTCTTAACGACACAGTAAAAAAATATAGCTAGTACACAATTTTGCCGTGGCTTAAGTTCTTAATAATAAAATGCGGCAATTAACCTAACAGCATATTCCACCTTTATTTTTAAACGCACGGTCACAGCACAAGCCAGTACGAAACAAGAGAATCCAGAGTCCATTTGGTATTACTAGAAGCAGGAAACATGAGCAATACGCAGCGCGCTAGCTGGGATTCTAACTCTGGACCACCAGACGAGCTACACCACGAACGCATTGGTAAGAAAGTACCTTACATTCTTCTCCACTTTAAGGGAGCCTCTCAAGGATGGAAGCCTGTTAGTTCGGACAGTTCTTCCTGTAGAGCTTGTCCAAGGAAAACACATGGATCGGGATTCGGCCAAGGGAACCTCCATATTGCTAGCCACACTAGCTTCCAATTACACCACGCAGCCACACGCTAAAGGGAAGCAAAAACTTTACAAAAGGACTTTACTGATTTATAAAAGGAAAGTCGCGCATGCTAAAATTTAAGACAATTTCACAGTTTTGCAGTCTTTTCAATAAAAACTAGAAGAATGAAAGAATGAATTTCGACAGTTTCGAATTCCTGAACCGCCTTTCGATATTTCTTTATATCTTTCACAGCGAAGTTTCCCGAAACGCCCTAGCATTCAGACATCAGCAGGCCACCCGAAAGCCTGCATCCATTTTCTACTTGGTACTTTTCCCCATCACTTTAGTGCGCGGCTCAGTGGCTTTCGGGGTTACTTCAATAACATGCCAATCATTTTTAGAAGCTACTAAAACCAGCTCTGTTATTTGAATGCACCTTCCTTCGCCTTTGTTAAGAATCAACGTTTAGCTATCGATGCTTGCAGTTGCAGTCCTTCCCTACGGGCAAACTGCACACAGCGGATGAAACTGCACTAAGGTCCCGAAGAGAGAAGTAATCACTTCACTTAAGTAAGTAGTACTTCTTAGTAACGTTTCACTTAAGTAACGCAGTAGCATTCTACTTCTCATGGGAAAAGGATATCGACTCCGACAAAAACTGTTATGTACGGGCGTTTCAGATATTTGAGAGAAACAGATTTTCGCGAGTACCGATGCGAAGTTAAAGCATCTCGTCATTAATGATGTAATCATCATCAAAACTCCATTATGAAATTTTACGGCATAGCTTTTATTTAGGTGGGAGTCTTCCATCGCGTACTGTAATTACTTATATCATTACCCGCTTGCGCGGCTAGCGACTAGCGGCATAAAATAATTATTATAAAAAAGAAAAGAATACATAATGCTTCTAATGTAATTTCATACAAAATATTTAGTGTTTTTAATTAGATATAGAATGAATTAAATGCTTTTTTACTTAATCAGATTAAAAAAATTAATAAATATTATTAAGAACTGCGTTTATTACTTTTAAATAGTTTAATTTATTAATCGATGATGGGTAGATTAAATATGAAAGATAAACATGTTACACTTTGGCGAATAGTAACACACTGGCACGTGAAAGATAAAAATATTCTGTATACGGCAGTGGTAACATATTGCGTTTAAATTGCTGAGGTACCTATTCTAATATATATTCTTATATTTAGAACCAACTTATTATTATTTTTTTTCTGTTGTATAAAATAACTTAAAACCATTTGTCCCGCTTGCACAGAAGTGAAATTCAATTTTAGGTCAGTGATTGCACTTGATACGGCTTAACTATTGTACAGAAAATAAAACTGAAAACTTAACATAAACTTTGTTAGACATCACTTGTGGATGTCACAAAACTAAATGATGATAACTATTAAATTTGAGACCTTCTCGTCAAAATTTACAGCAACAGACAGTTTTCCCTTAGGTTAAAATTACAATACTCTGACGCAAATCTACAGCATGCTAGAGGCCAGTTAGTTATAACATGGCATATCTGCCTAAAAGAAGGGATTCTTTCGTCGACTAAAGAAAACTAAATCGTATTCACATTACATATAGAGAAAAACACGAAAACTACTTATGCAGCCAGCCCGATCGCATGAGGGCGAACTCGCAGTATACAGCGGTCTTAGCAGGGCCCACCGGCGGCCGAGCGGTAAAGTCGCTTAACACTGGTAGTTCGGTTCGCGGTTCGAATCCCGCAAACGGGCTGGCTGCATGGGTGTTTTCGTGGTTTTCCCCCTGTGTAACGTGTATACGAGCCAGTTTCTATAAAAAGTCCTCCACGAAGGCATCCCTTCCCTTAGGCAGATAACCCTAGTGTGCATTGCCATAATTAAGTACACCACCACTACACCATCAGCGGTCTTAGCCACTCGATCACTGAGAGTGGAGAGGCCCCAAAAGAGGTCGGAATTGAATAACACTTAACTTCCTTAACACTAACCGAACTTCGCCAAATGTTCTGGGCAACTTTCCACAACTCAGCAAACGGTTTTCACGAGTGGCAGACTCTCGGAATAATCTTCAATATGCTCACGTTTAAGATTATATTCTATATGTCGCCGCTTACTATGCAGTTTTCATAACTACCGATCTGAGAGCCTCCCAGACCGTACAGTGGTTAGTGAAACCTACTGCAGTACTGAAGGCCCCGGGTTCGAATTTCGGAGAAGGTGTGGATGTTTGTAAATGTATGGTTAGTTCTTTGCAGCATTGGGGGACTCTAAATACATGGCTAGCCGAAAGTTTTCTTGAGAGGTTGCCGGTAGGGGAAAACCGGTGAGAGACCCATGGACTGTCCCCCCTGGGGTGCTCTCCATCAAAACTGGGGGCGTAACTTGGCGAAGTCGTATTGACACTTGTACCGTGCTCCAAGCTCTTGCCAAAGACAGGCGCAATCTTTCTCTACTTGCCACGATTAATTTCGTGGGTTTGTTTTGATGTTGCTGTCAAACAAGTAAGATAAGTCACAACAGCAACGCAACACAACACTGATCTGAGAGTGTATCATGACAAAATGTAAGATAGAAATTAACGTAAAACTAGCTCTTAATAAAATAAACAATCGTAATGTCACAAACTAATAAAGCCATGTCAAGTGTTATTTCGAAATCCCAGAAAAGAAAATTGTACCACTGGGAAACACGGGGTTCATATTCAAACAATCAAACAAAAGAAAAAAAAACGAAAAAGTACAGGGAAATCTCGATCGATATTCTTTCTTATTTAATTGAAGGCTAAGCCGCGAAAAGCGTTATCCAAAAGAAATACGACTCTCGTGTTAAGTTATTCCCGAAGCACTTATTCTAGAAGGCTAATTTAACCAGAAATCATCCCCAAATTAAAGACCCATCTTTCCGCAGTTATCGCGACACTGTCATTCATCCATTCTCAAAATCTCGTCTTGATAATCCGAAGCAAAACGATAGCAGCGCCGTCTGTTGTCGGAACGATCATCCATTATTAGAGTTACAGCATGAAGTGGAGGCTCATTGTGGTGGAAATACTTCTCTCTGAAAATCCCGGCGGCACATGCAGAGGATGTGTTGCCATGGTTACCATCAGGAAGGTTTGTTTCGATTCAGAAGGGGGTGTTCCACACGGTGAAGTAATATACACATCGAAGATTCCGTTTCATGTACCAATCACGCGCATTAGCGTAGGTTTACGTTTTATGTTGAAGTGTGTAGTTACAGTAAAGCAACTGAAAGGTATTGTTTGAAGATGACAGACATTGTTAGAGATCTAAGGAAATTGCCACGCTATGTGATATAAGGAGGAATGACAATTGTTCCATTACAATTGTCTCACTCTGTGCTTGGCATTTAATCTGCGATGCAATAAATATTATTTAAATGTTTTTTTCCTTCATCTATTAATGATAAATTTTGTTAAAAGGATACCGAATGTTTGTTAAAACGATACCAAACATCTAATCATAGTTGATGATGAATTTCTGTTATTCATATTTTAAAGAAATAAAAGACTTTCTTGTTATCTTGCAGAATTTTTTTACCTTTAACCTTGCAGAATTTTACTCCACTGAAAGCTGTTGCATGCACTGATACAAGAGTTTCTTTTATATTTTTCTGATTAATTGGATTTTTTAATATTATTTTATATGCAGAATCAAATAAATTAAATCCTTAAATAATTTTTTTTTAATCTGAAAGGTTGCAGATTTTATATTACGACCAAAGCGGCGATTTTTTTTAACGTTTTCTCTGTTACCTTTATTTATTAAATATCACCTTTTTCACACTTAAATCACATAAAATTCAATTCAACAGCAATATCACATAACATTTAAAAACAGCATATCTTTAGAATTTCCGATAGACAGTCTTGCGAGTTGGAAATCAAAATGTTATTTTTCGTACAGTTTTGCCACTGCTCGTTTTGAAATCGTTGAGTTTGTTAATCAAAAAGTCTTTAAAGTTTTAAAGAATGTGAAATATATAATAAAAAAAATTCAAAATTCGGGCTACCAGGTGCCCATGCTCGGGTGGAGGATTACGTTATTCAAAATTGGATGGCTCTAGGTACCGACGTTTATTACAAAGCAAGAAACACACATAATTCATGCATATTAACCTTAATTTAATTTCTTTTAAAATAATACACGGTGATAATATATGGTGGCAATAATTTGAAAAGTGATTCAGCCTTTTACAGTGATTCAACGCAAAATACCCATTCGAGAGTAATAGACCTTCTCAGCTAACGCTCCTTTGAGCTAAATATCTTTTTCCTTTGAAAAATAATAAAAGGTCTAACATGCCTCCTAAGATATGATTGGCTTAAATAAGCATAAATAGTTCTGTTCAACAAATAATAGCGGAATTGCAGGCGTGCAATGGAGTTTGCATTTAAATATTGCACTTGGAGACTAATGATTATCAAAAACGGATAGCGTATCTTTTTCTCAGCAATTTATAAAAGCCTATACTTGTAATTCAGCTTATGTTTTGTGAACTTATTTCCACAACACACATAAAAATTTGAGTTATAAATAAATGATATGATACGGTGTCTTTTTAAAGCTGTTTGATTTTATGTTTCCTTTATCCTACTACAGAATGAACGAAAAGCATCGTAAAATTAATATTTGTAAACTGTAAACTATAAGTAAGAAAATAAAAGATTTAACATTTTGTTTTTCATTATACATAACAATGTTTGCGAATGCCTTTTATTACGCATAGTCTCCGTAAAACTCCTTATACGGTCTTTATTTTGAAAGCCGTTGGTCGTACACATACATACTTTCAGTTAAAAAAATTTTTTTTTGGCATTTTTAGTCCAAAGGGGCAATTTGCTCTGAAGGAGTATTAATTTCGTTTTGGAATTTTGCGTTGGTTCACTATAAAGGTCGGTTCAATTTTCAGATTGTTGCCACCAAATATTAGTATATAATAATATATAATACCATGTGTTATATTTATTGTTATATTTAAAGAAATTGAATAATGAAGAATCTGCATAAATGTATGTATGTTTCTCGCATTGGGATAAAACAGCGGTACCTAGAGCCATCCAATTTTGAATAACGCAATCGTCTATCGAATATGGTCATCTGGAAGAACAAATTTGGAATTTAAAATTTGTTTTATTATCGATTTCCTATTTTGTAAAATTTTAACGAATTTTTGATTAACAAACTTGACGATTTAAAAGCGAGCAATGACAATACTTACGGGAAAAAAATTATCTCCAGCGCGCGAGACTCTGTATCGGAAATTCTAAAGATTTCCTCATTTAAAAATTATTTTGCGATATTACTGCTGAACTGAATTTTATGGTTTAAGTGCAAAGAACATTATATTTAACATTAATTTTAAGGTAACACATTAAAAAAACGCCCCTTTGGGCGTAATGTAAAATATGAAAACTTTCAGATTTTGTATGTTATTTATTTATTAAATTTAAAGAAGAAATCAATTTTGGGAAAAAAAAATTAAGGAACATTTTTTATGACGTTCTTCCAGTCTTTATACTTATATTTAGTAAAATGCCGCATACATCATAAACAAATAAGAAACAAAATATGTGATTCTTGTGTGACTGATATTGACCGTGGTACTACTCCATATCACAGTTGGATGTAGATCATATTCAGGGATCGTACACTAAGTTAAGAGCGAAATGTTTGGATTTGTACGCAACAAAAAATAAATTGTCAGTTCAGAAAACAGTTTTTGACATTAAGAGATTAAGTGATGAGCACTTTTGTGCAGATTATTGCGAAAAATATTGATTAATAATTTTTTTTTCCAACATGGAAATCACATTCCCAGAATCTTATAGAATCGTGTTCTAGAAAACATTAGCAGGTTTCAGTATTGGCACTTAACCAATTCCTAATAGTCTTGGTATTTATTAAAATTGGAAAATAATGAATTTTTGTGTGATTACCAGATTATGATTCTAAAGTAATGAAATTGAACAAGAATATTAATACTTACCCTCAAGACTTCGAATATTTATAAAACATTTGTGTGAAAATTCTTTGGGCATACTAAATGTAACTAAGAATGTCTATAATATAAATTAAAGACTATAAATTATTGTCTCCAATTTATAGTTATTAAATAGTTTATTGTGTGTCTTTAATTTATAGTTATTAAAGACTAATAGTTTATAGTTATTAGTCTTTAATTTATAGTTTTTAAAGACTAATAGTTATATTAAAAATTAATAGTTTATAGTTATTAGTCCTTAATTTATAGTTATTACATATTAATAACTGTAAATAAAAGACACACAGTAAATCATAAAATACTTTCGCCATTGAATAATATTCGAATAATTTAACGACCTAAATAATTCTTAATTCACCGGCCTGGCGCAGCACCGTAAATTGTTAAGAAGTGCATTTGTTGCTTTTAAATGGCTCAATTGTTAAGCAGGTGCGAATTATTATAATTTGAAAGACACTTTAAAGCTCTGATTCCGTGTCAAATTAAATCACGCTGGAAACTGGCTTTGGGTGAAAAATTAAAATTCTTACATGTCTCGTGCAAGTTCAATGCTTGTTATCCAGTAAATGATAAATGACCTGGTAGTGTGATGTATCACACCTCACGCTAAAACAGAAATGTTGAATCAGGCAAGAATTTTTCTGATGTGAATAAAGTCCAGAACATCTGATGCACTGATTGTAGTTGAGGATAAAAAACTGCAAACAATAAAGGTATATAGCATCTGCGTATCAGTTATAATCGAATAATATTTTTGTAATTCAAGCAACTGCTACGGATATATCAAATTTCTTGTTTAGTGAAATATACAAGGTAGTTCTCGAAATGTCATATCATTCAATCATCCTACAAAAGTTTTTAATCTTGCATATTAAATGTTAAAAATACGTAATCAGTAGCTTTTTTTCATTGAATAATCTGGTAGATGTTTGGAGAAGTCAGTATAGGACTCTTATCTGCCGCGAAACAACAATCTACAAGATGGCAGATAAAGGCCGGTTAAACACCGGACGTGAGAGTTGTAATGTTTTGGTTTTCGAAGAAACGAAGCATTTGGTAGCCATATAAAGACGGGTTATGCACAATTTGGTATTAGCTTGCAAACAAATTATTCGCAGATTATGTCAGCTACTGGAAGCCAACGGTTCTGGATTTGATAAGAACCGACAGCGCCCATCAAATATCCGCACACCAGAAATGACAACAGGTCTTCCTTTGCACACCTAGTGTTTCGTGCAAAACGAAGCCCGCCCACACACTGCAAATAATGTTCTTGATTTCCCTATGTGAAATGTTTAATGTGAATGTAATGTCCCACGGTCTTCTGAATATTATTATAGTCGGAGACAGTGGCCCTCCAGGGCCTAGCCCGAACATCAATCCATATGTTTTTTACGGGATTGTTTTGAAAGCTAAGGCATTCACAAGAGAACCTAGAAATACAGCGCAACTCAAGACTTTAAACGTGCAGTTTGGCTATGCAATTTCAGAAAATGTGCGCCAGATGGTTGTCAAAAACGCAAAGGTTCGCTTGCAAGAAGTTGTGAAACAAAGTGGGTGAACCCAGACAATGAAGCCATTCTGCACGAAATTCAATTTCCATGCTCAGGACTAACTACGTATGCATTGTGTAATATTTCGATGATAAATAAATGTGTAATAAACAAGCCAACGGATACGACATTTCTTGCGCCATCCTGTACCAATTGTTGGAAACGAATCACATTTAATGCAAACAGAGTTTGGTCAATTCGATTCAAATCTGGATTCCTGATATTACAGTAGAGCTGAAGAAGTTAACGGATGAAGAGATTAAAATTTCGGTTTATGTTTTCAAACATCTTACTATTTACCCCTCCAAGCCTTTTTCTTTTGTTTCAACACGAAAGCAGCAGTAGCTTAAGGAGAAACAAACGGTCTTTGAATTTCCCAATCTTTTCGCCTAAGACATAAGCAGTTTTATTTGCTGGGGTAATAAACTATTAGGAGAGTTTACTGACACGACGTCTTTATGAAAGAATGTTGACCTATGATAGATTAACACAAGAGATGGAATTATAGGAGAGCTCAGCAAGGCATAGATAACCGGTGAAGAGAAATCAAATCCATACTTTTCGAACAAAATGCGTTTTCTGAATGCTTACATATGTAGTCATCCAATAAACACAAATTCATATATATATGACAAACTAAGACTTGGAGTAGGAATCAACAGAAATGGCACAGCATATCACACACCAGGCTTAATGCACAATGTAAACATATATTACAATACAACCACCTGAATTATCTGGGATTACTCTGTGTTGCCAAGCTGCAAATAAATTTAAGATGCAAAAACGTGAAAAAAAAACGAGGATTGCCAAACAACGTATACAAATCATAACACACAAGACACTAGGAATCCTTGCTTACTTGGATAAATTATTGTTAAGAACCAATTTTATTGGGCAGACAAAAACATTCGCCAATTGGGGAGATATTTGGCGAAGCAGCGATGCTTCCCATCTCGCTTCTTAAAGCAACCTAACGGAGAAGAGCGAAAAATGCAATTCTTGTCACGAATGAAATAGCCGCCTTAAGAACACAAAAGAAACGATTCAAGAATACACAAATGAAAGGAAAACGATTCTTTTTAATTTTTTTTCCTCCCAAGCACGCTTGTAGGAGTATTTGCTAAGCAGATGAAAGGTAGATACGTTAAGTATTAATTACGCTCAGAGAATTCTTAAAAAGAAAACAAAATAAATAAATAAGGAAAAGAGTTTAAGTTGTCTCATTTAATAAGACAGTGTAAAGAAGTTCTTGTACAATTTTAAGATTAATTACTTTGTTTCGAAATAGAGCGATGATAAAACACAAATAGAAAGAATGATGGACGGCAACTTAGTTAACAGTTTTCCCCCCTTTCTAATGTACTAACAGGTTTAGAAGTTTACCTTTCTTACAGCCAGCAGAAGAGACAGTGAATCTGAAGTAAGTGATGGATGAATAAACTCAATACAGATGTATTTCAGAGTCTCTTTGTGTTTACAAGTACAACGAAATAATTTTATATAGACTACAGAGCAATATTTTATCACAGATAATTCTTTGCTATTATGCACAGAAAAATGTAATAGGCTTTATATATATATATATTTATTTAAGGAAATTAACTGTTTATATGTTTCTAAAATTACTGCTCAGTATGAACCTAAATAATAATAGTAATTATAAAAAAAAGAAATATATATAAATGAAAACAAGAATACAAAAACAAATAGATACAAAAAAGAAATATATGTAATGAAAAAGACGTAGCAATGTTGATGACATACAAGGTAGATCCATATTGAAGAGGAAACTTGATAGCTGAGTAAGATTTAATATTTAACGTTATTTCAACTGATATTTGCAGCCACAGTTTACTTGGCACTTAATTGTGCCTATTCAAGAACATTTTCTTTTTTGATACTGTTGCGATTGGGAGAGAGCAGAGCGAAATAGCATCTTAAGAGGAAGAGAGGTAGAAGCTAAAGTGCACAATCATTCAATATGGAGGTTCACTAAAAGAAGGTTTTTAGTTAGGTTCTTTATTAAGAGAAAGGTCAGCTTAACGCAACCAAGCGACGCAGATTGATCTAAAATGACGCAGTCCAGAAAAGTTCTTACTATATTTAGAAATACAGAGGAAATGGCCAAATTAAATATGAGGAATTATCTATTACTAAATTAAATTATAAGGTTCATTTATATATATTTTTATGTTACACATATTAGTCGACAGCATTTGATCAAGTGCTACCAGACCTCAATGGAAAATTTATTCCCAATTGGATTTCCGTAAAATGTCTACAAAATTCAATATATACGCCTGCTTATTTGCAGCTTCGAAAGTTCCTAACGTCCAATGAAATCAAATATGACATTACTACTTCAATATATAGAAAGAAAAAAAAAGTGTGCTTTAAATCATCAGTGATTTATTTAATGCTTAAGAGATTCAGCATTACATGACTAGGAATACGAACAAACGTTTTTTGGTAAAAAAAATGTTTTAGTATATTTATGTTTTATTATTTTCTTAATTTTAGATATATAAATATGTTTCTAGAAACAAAATTACAGATTCTAGTTGCACAAATATTCATTTTAATTAATGTACTGGCTACGCTTGATGTCCGATGCAAGATGCAAGTGTTTTAATACTCTGCATAAAATTGCTTAACTCTATTTTTAAATCATCTCGCTTCTTGCTTTCTGTAGTAAACTATTCACTATGTAAAAAGAGAGAAAAATCACTAATGTTGGTTGGTAACATCTTTTATTTTGGGATATTTCTCTCAGATGACTTTTAAATTCCAAAACTTAACCTACACATGTGCTTTAAATAAGACGTGTGCTTGAAAATCCGCCTTCAAAGCAATCAGCATCATAATATCGCAGTTCAGCGGTTCAGTGAACCAACCATGCTAGCATGTTAAAATTTTCGAAATCTTGAAGGCAAACATTAATTTAATTAATTATGACAATCAATTGCCCAGGCATATTCAGCTGTCAACCCTTTGATCATTACAGCCCCCTTTAAGATTTCATCGATTTGATATCGGATATCCTAGGGATTTGATATCGAGCCCGTTGGGAAACTTTATATGCAATAGAAATCATACAGTTAACTATAGTGAATACTGCAGCTCAACAGACAATTTCTTTAATATGAGAACTACTCTTAATTATGCTCGGGAAATAAAGAAGCATGCTTTAAAGCACAGATAATAAATAAAAGACAAATTCAATTTGAATGTTAAATACCTTACACTTTGTCAAATGGCAACAAACTGACAACCGGAAGAAAAAAAAAATCTGTTTCGAGCAGCGGCAATATACTTCTTTTAAATCTCTCAATTTGTTAAGAAAAATTGTATCTTCTGTTTGGTTATTTAATTACGACAAAGCACGCGAGTGCTGTTTGCCTAAGGGTACGGATGTCTTTGTGGAAGGCTAAGGAAAACTGGCTCTTATACACGTTACACATGGGAAAAACTACGAAAACGTCCACTCAGCCAGCCCGTCCAGGTCGAAACTACCCGTTTTCAGCCGCTTTCCGCTCGACTGCAGATGGGCCTCGATTTTGGCGAACTATATACTATTTGGTGACAGTTATGAAAGCGATAAACAAAGAAATATATAACGTGATGGAATATTAAAAAGAATGAAGTCTGTTGCCAACAACTGCCAATGCCAACTCCCAAAGGAAAATCAATCCCAAATTTTATTGATCAGGAATTTGAAAGCACACATAGAATTCGACAACAGTAGCATCAAATTAGCCATGGATTCTGCCGCCACAATTACAGATTTGCTCCAAAATGAAAATTAAAACTTTTTTTTTTTTCTTTTTTTTCAGACAAAACTAAACGACTATCATGTAAGATCTTATGTCTCCCTTATATGTTAAAATACATAAATCAAGCAAGAAACCGTTTGCAGATTAACATAAAAGTGAAAACAAACACAAACATTATAGTGAAAGAGGAAACATGATTAAATTAAAGTATTCCCAATATGTAGAACCCGAAATAATTCTCAGTACATGCCGCTTCCTATATCGTACTTACTGCAAACTAAACAGTTACGAAAAATATAAATTTAAGTATACTTTCAAACAAAACTGACATTCAGACAATTTTAAATAAAAAATCTCCAAAAAGGGAAAGAAAAGAAAAATCCATTAAAAAAAAAGCAACGCCATCGGAACTCTTAATACATCAGAAACGTTCCTCCGGTAGAAGTGTGCAACTTTTGAATCCCTGCTGCTGATTCGAAAGAGAGAAAAAGTAAAGAATTTCAATCACGTTTCACTCCGAATGCTCCACAAAATGAGGTTAGGTTAAACCGGGGAAGCTACACAAATTTCAGTTCCGTAAAAATCTGATTACCGAGGTTTCCTTTAAGATGCCTTGATACAGAAAGGCACCACTGTTGAGTCTATTTGAATTAAACGGAATTGCAACAATTGCACAGCAATACACGAATAAGAGCGTATGTATATAATAAGAGCGTAAGTATAAAAATAAATAAATAAGAAATCTGAAAGCTTTCACATTTTATATTACACCCAAAGGGGCGTTTTTTTTAACGTTTTATGTGCTACCAGGGATTCCAGTTGCCCATGTTCGGGTAAAGGATTACGTTATTCAAAATTTGATGGCTCTAGATCACAATTTGATTCTCTGACCACTGTTTCTTCACACCGTGAGAAATACACACACACACATTTATGCAAATTCTTCATAATTCAATTTCTTTAAGTACAGAGCGATAATACTTGGTGGCAACAACTTAAAAATGATTTGCCGTTTACATTGAAACGACGCAAAATGCCGTTTTGAGATTAACAACCCTTCTGGGCTAATTATTTTCTTCATTAGCTTTAATATTAATTAGAAATGGTAATAAAATAACAGCAACCAACAAACTTCATAGGTATGGTAAACTGTAAGTTTCTTTTAACATTTCCCACAAACCTCTCATACAAAAGCGATGCAGGATACGATTTTTTGTTGAAATAAAACTATGAATTAACGTTAGTCCTTATATCCTTTTATTCCGCTTCCTCAAGTAGCTTTAGGGTTTTAATTTTAATGGTTATATTTATAACGTCTTGCAGCAGAAACTAGCTGGACGTTAGAAGACTGTTTGGGAAGTATCTCCACGTCTTCAGTAGGACAGAAACAGGATACGGGTATAAATAACCCTTTATTAACTGAAATTTAAGTTTACAGATGGTACTGACTCGAGATTACAAAAGCGAACACTTTGGGCTTAACTCAAAAAGGTATTGTTTAACTTTAAATTAAATGGAGTTAACTTTAGCCTAACTGCTCCCAGGTTGCTTAACGTGCAGGAAGGCTCTGACTCGAAAATCGGCGTTAACAAACCTAATGGCAAGAAGCGCTCAACGCCACAGAAAACTAATCACTAGTAAATCGACGTTAGCAACTAGCCTACAGGTAGGCAGAGAACGCTCTCAACTCACTTTCCAAATCTTTCCCTTAAATATTAACATATTTTTACCTCATCTGAATACACGCGCACTAATTCATTTACATTCTGGTAAGAAAGTGTGGATTGAAAGCAAGAGCGATAGGAAAGGTTGCTTCAAAATGAAATTAACTGTGTAGGACTTTTTGTTGAAGCATCATGAAAAATAAGCAATGCCCTCGCCGGGATCCGAACTTGGACCTCTCGAATACGCGCCGAGTGTGCAAACCGTTACACCACGAATGCATGGCGAAAGGAGGAAAGAAATAACTCCTTTAATAGTAAGGAAGACAAATAAAGTGAAATATCTGCTGAGAAGCCGATCCTGTCGTGTCTTTGTGACTGTTCTTAGAGCGGTGTTTAAAAATAGGGAAAAATATAACCGTCACGAAATGACAACCGATAGCGCATAATAAGAGAAAGAATATGTCACGCGTTTTGTCTTATTACGGACTTTCCTGGAAGCCTACCAAATGCTGGAAGATTTCATTTTAAATAGCTCCGAAAAAGTTCCATTATTATCGTACTTAATCGTGAATTATACGGATTCTGTGAGGTATGGGATATTATGATTTTGTATGTTAGAGGGTTTTTATAAAGCAACTTTCCTTTACATTTATTTTTGGACAGGAAAGGACAAAGAAGAAAAAACGCCATTGTTGCTATTTAAAAGGAAATGATCTTTTGAGTTATGAATTAATGTCTGAAGTTGTGTGGCACATTTTTCTGATTTTTAATTTTGATATTTAAATTTTTTGTGTGATGCTTAACCGACTGGTAATGTTTTGGCGGATTTTCACGCGACAGCATCATATTTGTCAACGCCATGGTCGTATTACAAACGCATTCTGTAGCAAGCGTAAATGCATGAATGGGGAAAACGTCTGTCAACCGCGTGTATAATATATTATACATTTAGCTAGAGCTTGGACTCAACATAGTCGTTTGATTCTGTTATCGGGTGTTGTATATTAAAATAATATTGAGTCTGAAGAGGGATATTCATCCTGCTGCGAGTTATTTAACCTTATAATTGTTAAGCAAAATAAATAAATTTTCATATATTGCTTAAAGGTCATAAGTTGAGTCTATATTAATTAGGCATCATTACATAATCTACTGGATCAAATTATAGGATTACGCAGCCTTTAATGGAAATTTTCAGAATAAATCCAAAGCCGTATATATCAGCACACATTAAATGATTGATAACGGCTGCTAAAAGATTCAGTGAATAAGCATATTTCTATTTATATCATCTTTCCCGTTTATAATCGTTAACTTGTGGAAACTAGTTAAGAGTTCAGGATTCGGTTTCCATTGCGAAAGAAGCTTCTTTTATGAAATGATGTAGCATATCTTATTTGTAAAATTTATTAAATTCTACACAGCTAGTTGGACAATGATGACATCGCAGTATGTTCCAATTCAACAGCTTACTGCGAATACTTTTGCGATGTATCGTTAGCAAAATGCGAAATCGATTACAAAATATAATAGCAGAATTGGATTAAGAAGAGACCATAGGCAAAAATATGTTTAAAGGAAAGACCATTCTTTGCCATCAACTGCTCGCTGAAATTATTGACAGAAAACCACGTAATTTCTATAGGCTTTATAGATGCAATCAGATGACTCATCTCGTTACAAACCTCTACATCTAGGTTTATGAAAGATGGGTTATATATCTAAAGACCATTGAAAACTCCGAGCTCAGAGACAGAAGAATGCAGAACGTGCGATTTGGGCGCCGAGTCTGGTTCACAGATGCGACAAGATTCAAACGTACAGAGAAATAATTGATTAATTCTTCTATGAAATGAGAAAGAAACATCCACCAACCTTATGCCTATATTAAACGGACTGCATATGATAGAGAGGCAGCTTGCTTAAATATTAAATATAAAATCACTGACGGTAAATAGGTCACGCTATCAAATGATCACTAATGCCAGTAAGGTATAAAAATCAAACCCTGTGAAGTCAGGTCCAGCTTATATTGTTAAGGTTAGAAAATCTTTTACTGCTCTGGATGATCTAAAAGATAATGTGCATTCCGGCCACAGCACAATTTTTTATTACAAATTGGCTATATAAGATTGATGAAGTGGAATTCATAGACTGGCTAATTTATTCTCTGAATTTAAATACCATTGAATATGCCTGAAATACGGCGAAAACATAAATTGCCTGATGTAGTCTATCTTTATAAAGTCTTACTAAATCGGAGTCTGCTCTTTAACTGCAGAGAACAGGGGTAAAATAAATCCAGGATGATTTTCTTTTACATATGTCTCACATGCTGATTTTAACAGTCCAAGAGAAATATACATCTTCCTAGAGATCCTTTAAGGTTGCGAAAATCTTTACGCCAGAGAATCATTATAAGTCTGAGTTTCAGTAGCAAACCTAATAACATGCATAATGCAAACGAAAATCGGGCTTTCATACAGCTGTGCTAGCATATAAACGTCCGCACCTTTAAGAATGTTGCTTTTTTTTCAAACATAGAAACTGATCTTCTAAAGGGTGTTCGCACCTTTATGCCAGGGCACTTTATGAAGGTTTCTATCTTTTTAAATTGCGGCTGAATTGCAAAAGAATGCGAGCACCTTTATGACAGGTCATTATTGTAAAGAAGTTAACTTTGAAAGATGTTTCCTAACATCAGAAACTTTTAATTGGCTCTTATAAAATGGTATCTCACGACTATGCCATACTTTTAATTGGCTCCTATAAAATGGTATCTGGATCAGAATTCAAACAGATACACTTTCAGACACCCGTTTCATTTTCTTTTCATTTCATATTCTCGCTATCACACATATTATTTTTAAAGCAAATTTTATTGGCCATTCTAGAGATAATTAGACATTAATGACAATATAGACACTAATATAGACAAAATAGACATTAATGACAATATAGACATTAATATAGACAAAATAGACATTAATGACAATATAGAACATTAATGCATTACTTTTCTAATCTTGTTTAGCACGGTATATAAAATCAGAGATATTCTTGAAATATTTCTCTTTTGACTTTTCCTGGCTAAAAAAACTAGTCTAAATAATCAAATCCCTCAATTTTAACCGACGTTTACTTTATTCAAAGGAAGCTTTCTGGGGAAAAAAATGCAGACAGTGCTTTTCCTATTTTTTCAGAATTTCTAAGAAAAGCTTTAGAAATTTTGACCACACTGTACTTTTATATACTGTACTTTAAATAATTCTTTCGCAGGAATCTGATACTTAAAGATTTTGGAAAGTTCTTCAAAAGACGGCTAAGAAATGGAAACTGGAAATGGAATTCATCTGCAATATAGAAAATATATGTCTTACGATTACACTGTATAGATGTTTGTAAAACTTTAAGTGGTTAATAAACTCCCAATCCCCATGTTTAAATAAAATTAAAAAAAAAGGAAACATGTTATACCTGAAATATTATTATTATCCCAGGAATATTATTATGCGGAAATTCGCAAATTGTCTTCAGCTGATCAACAGGCCTTAAAAATAACGTAAGAGTTTGCAGGCTTGTTCTCTAGACTGTAATCTAATATTGAAAGAGGTTTCTCTACTAGTTTTCTCCTAGTACAGTGTAACACATTACTTAGCGCAATTTTTTAACCTTACAAAAGACATTGCCAGACATATGATGAAAACTCTTCTTCTTTTATAATTCTTCACAAACATAAAGAATTAAGCTCAAACCTATTTTTAAGTCAAAAGAAAGCGATACAAAACTAATAATAAATAAAATATAAAAATTTTTAATTTAAAAGCTATTCCTAATCGCACTAAATCATGAAATAACATAATTATGACTTCTTGACCACAACATTCAAAAATTGCAAATATTATAAGGTATTTCTCCCGCACCATTTTTATTCTGTCAATCTGGCAGTTTTGTATTTCTCACATATGAAATGCAGATACATTACGATCAGTAATGATGGAACACTATACAAATGGACGATCCATTATTGTGAAAAAGCATTACATACATATAGAAATAATGCGGAAACCACTGCATTATATTTTCACTCAAAAATATACTCTAAATCAGTCAGTAATTCAAATAATAATTAAAAAACACAGGCAAAAGGATCACTTAAAGACACTGAAATATCGTTCCGTCATCCTACACACCACTCTCTCATTAACATTGCCGTAGTTAAGGAAAGCATTTCTGAGAGCATTTTTGAACTGTTTCGTAGTGCGAGAACTGATTGGCTCTCCTGACCGCTACAACATATTTAAGAGATAAATGAGTTCTAGTTTCAAAAACGTTCTTGCACGACGATCTCCAACAAATAGAAACAGAAAAGAAAAATTTCCCTTCCAGTAATCCTCCAGTTAAGGTATTAGTTAACTGAGCATAAATCGTACGAATATACTTGGCAAGACCATCGGATATGAAAGCGTACAATTCATATACATATATCTTTTAATATAATTGCTATGAACAGAAGATCAAGTTACGGTTAAGCAGTCATAGCTTCATTTTTCATGCTAACTCACGTTACTTCGTAGCATTTGGTTAGGTAACCAAATACACTCTGTCTCTCCGAATTTCATTTGCAATTGCTTACTCCATTAGATTACACAAAATAGTGAATAATACGAAACGGCTTGGAACCAGATATGAAAAAAAAGTCTGTATACTTAACTGTATTATGACCTGTCTGCCTGTGATGACACAGATTGTTTTTCACGCTTCGTATCTATATCTGTCCTAGTATATCAATGTTAGTCTGATTTAAAAGAAAATTCTAAAATAGTGATTTTTTTCATCATTATTTAGTTGACAGATTACACTGGTAAAAGACAACAGATCTGCAATCAGGCGCTGAAAGTATTTAAAGAGTCAATTAAAAATAATAATAATATTAGTTTATTAAAATCTATTATGGAGCTGAATGTTAAAAATTTATTACAGAGTTTACGTTATTGTAATCCCACGTTGTATTTTAATTTTTATCTGAGTTTATACTGCTTATTTAAAAATTAAAAGTAGTGATAACTACTCGGACTTTAGTACTCTCTATTGTTAGGTTAGATTAAAGGAAAGCACATGAGGAGCTACCTGCCTAAGAGAAAAGATACTTTCGTGGACGATTTCCTGAAAAATGTTGGCTCGTATTCCCGTTACACTTGGAGAAAACTACGAAAATAACCATGCAGCCAGCCCATTTACTGGCATCTGAGCTAGGGTTAAACTACTGATGTTCAGAGGCCTAATCCACTCAGCATCGATGAATGTAGACTTTTATAATTCAGATGTTAGGACGATATTTGATACTTCGATAGTTACAATGTACAATTTATTCTTTCCTTCTTCTAAAGAAATATTTTAAAATTTTATATAGAAGATTCCTAACACAATAGACCTGGTTGAAAAAGCAGTGGTAATGGATTGATTTGTTCTGCAAGAAGTAAATGCTCGACATGCTTGTGGTGCCTTTATAGGGATTCAGAAAGGGTTACGTTTTTAATACCTATGTTATAGGCGTTTCAACCTGGATCCCGAACAAAAGTTTACAAAGAGATTTCCTAAAATTAATAAAGAAAAATTAAATTTCGAAAAAATATGGTTCGAATTTAACTACCGTTTAATAACTGGTCTCTTGGACAAATTGTGTCTACTTGAACGCGTGCATATCATTCATGTTACGGATAGTATAAAAATTTAAAAGCTCTTCACTCTTTCTTGCGATATCATATAATAATAATAATCATAATAACAATAATAATCATAATAACAATAATTAAGCTAACAGTAACGTCCTCCTGTTATCTTTTCTTTTGTTTTAAAAATCTTGATCTGGTTTCTCTCCTTGCTGAAGATCCCAGATAATTTTGATCCTCCAACTACTAAAAATTCTTTAATTATTAATTAAAGCAAATCCATAAATCTCCACAAAAATCCATATTTTCCATGTGTATGTAGTTAGAAATTTTCATAAAGGAAAATGAGTCACTTTTAATTTTTGTTTCAAGAATGGGCGTGGTTTATTATGACTTATAGTTATTAATGATCCAAATATCCTAACAATTAAGTAAGAACAAAACAGAGGGAAAAGGGCTTTCGCACAGCACCCAAACTGCAAATGAAACGCTACAAATAAGCACGATAATCAATAACAAACAAAATCCTTCCTAGCTTCCTTGAAAAAAAAAAAAAAAAAACCGAGATCACCACAGCGCCATCTGCAGGGTAAAACAAACATTAAAACCCTCACACATTCACGTTCGCGTGCTCGACCATTATAATCGACTGACAAAACCAAACACTTGCAAACATTTTTCACCGTGACAAATCGCCGAAGAATTTCGAAACCGAGCGAACATTTTCTTCCGATAAACGCCTCTCAAGTTGTCATTTCTCAATCTTAAACCATGAAAAGGAACTCAGAAGAAACTGTCATCTTATCTATATCTATCTTCCCTTCTGTGAGATGTCTCGTTTTAGACTCCCTTTTGATATGTCAGGTGATAGCAACGTCATAAAAATGCGATATATCTTTTTTATGGTTTTTTTCCCTTTCTTCCTTCCCCCTTCTTCTCTTGGGAGTGGTAGGGCCATTATCGGGAAGTGAAGATTTCGGATCTCTACCTAATGTTAGAAGTGATTTCTTTTGGGGGTGAAGCGGTTTGGTACTTCTGCTTGCCATATAGCTGAAAATTGATTTACATGGCTCTAGTTTCTTAGAGCATATCGCATTGAACGTTGTATTGGAGACAAGTGGAAGAATATAAAATTCGCATTTCTTCGTATACAGGACAATTGAATTTTATGACAGTTGAAAGTTGAAGCTGCTATCGCATATCCCAAAAGAATTTCTTTGTTTTGTTTTGTTCCTCCTGTATGTGTGTGTGAATATGCGCTTTATGTATATAAACACATATACATACATGCATATACAGCATGAACTACATGCAGTGGCTAATTTACGGTAAATATTTTTAGAAATTAAATACACTGTATCTGATATACTCTTCCGCTACAAAAGTCACCGGAGAAGTCATATCGCATACAGCTGTATATCTGCCTATCAGAAGATGTTTGCGTATTCTTTGCGGAGTACTTTTTGCTGTGCCTTATCTCACTTTTTTGACAGTAATATAAAATTCGCGAATCTGTTCGTGGTCGAAGGGCAAAGTTTGCGTCTAATGGTTGATTTAGACCAAACTGGTTCTCAAACCTTTTCGCCCCGTGCGCCCCCTGCCACCTTTGCCAGAAGATCATTTTTCCGCTCCTTTCCAAACCTTAACAAATACATTTATTAAGATTTAGATTATTTTGTCACTTGTTTTATAAATTAAACAATAAAAAGTGTCGAAAATGTTGATAAATACTAAAACTTAAAAAATTAATTTTTACATTCCTAAACTAAAATACTTACCATCTAAATAAATGGCTGACTGAACTCCGACCTTGGTCACCTTATATGTTTATAAGTACGAATTTGCACAGGTCCATTCTAGTCTTGAAAAGAATCCACCGAGAAGCAGATCCAAGAGGGTCTCCCACTCTTCCTTCATTAGTACAAATCTTTCGAGAGGGCTTTTGGCTCGACAGTATTTTAAGTGGGCGCATGCCACAAAGGCATTTACACTTACTAACATCCATCCGGGATTCGAACACACGGATTCACATGTTTCTCAGATTGCACAAGCCTTCTTTAGGGCACAACAAGTTCCGCTTCTTCCATGGCCTGCTTATTATATAACCTAATGAAAGCTGGAAGGCTCGGATATGTCGCCCATTGAACATATCTGAGATTTCATTGGTCGGCGACTCCCTCACACAGCTGGTGAGGCAGACATTAAGATTTAACTTTGGCGTCAGTTCGAAGCCATATGGAATGCCATTCCATAGGATAATATTAAGAACCTGTATGATTCAATGCAACAACATGTACAGGCTCTCATCGCTCCGTCAAGCAGACATACAATGTACTGATTTCCAAAGTTCAAATTTTTTTGTCTTGTAAATTTGATCGTTTATTTGTACCATTATCAGCAATACGTTTAATTAATATCATTCATTTTTGACAGTTTCTTCCTGTGTTGCGTTTTTCACAAACATTAGTGTATTTATCATATTAAGAGAAAAAATATTTTGTTGTAAAAACTAAATTTTGCACAACAGTGACAATGCAATCGATAATAAATGATTTTTATAGATATAAATCATACATACTTTTTTTTGGAAAACCAAAAGAAAGTCAATTTTTTTAGTGTGAATTACAACACCGATTCTTTGTTCCAAACACCAATTTAAACACCAATCTTTCCAATTTAAATCAAAAGTTTTTATTGGCAAAGTCAAAGGAATTACAAACTCAACCGTAAATAACTGAAACTATCACACATTCGTAAATGCTACTTTTATATACAATAAATACCCTAAAACTAATTAAAGCTGTTTGTTTTCTTTTCAGTAAACATATGCTATTTACTTCATTATTCAATATTTACTGTTACGCGATATATATTACTGTTTACTGCATAATATCTAGGACTGATTTAATAATATAATTAAAAGAAGTAGCAATATTTGCAGGCGTAAACAAATCTCGAATGTTTGTTCAAGAAATGAATTCTGTTCATTTACTGTTGCGCAGCCCCAAAGATATTTCTGAACAAGCGATTAATGAAATTATTCACTTTTTTTAAAAGTTTATGAGGAATGAAAATTACTTATTCCCTTCACATATTTTAAAGAAATATACCAGGGAGATGAATCCATAAATATAATCACGAAGATTCGACGAAATTTAAGAACAATATAAGAATTTTTCGAGGCATTTGTGTGTACGTACGTAGTTATCTTGCATAATCAAAAACGAGTAGCCTCAGAACGTTGAAATTTTGTATATAGGATTGCTATAACATGTTAGAGGTGCACCTCGTATTTTGGTTGCAATCGGCCGCACCAAAAGTATATATATATATATACCCACTCTGTTACTCGGCTCAGTAATCTCAGTTTCTTTATTCTTAAATGTTTGTAAATTGTGCACTTTTTGTTTTAAAAATGATTGAGTTATGTAGTTCTTATCTTCTGGTTAAGGTTTTTATGCCTTTAGTGAATCTGCACGCAATATTTTTAGAATTCTCAAGAATTTAAAAGTTGTTTAAGTGTCGCTAAGCCTAATTATTTTTGCCACGGTGGCTATGTTTGTTTACATTTGAAACAGCAGTATAGTAGCTTTTTGACCAAACTAGAGAACGTCAGATTCGCAATAGCAAAGATAATGCCTTCTTTTATTATTGCGAATTAAATAATGTTTAAATCATTCTGGAATTTATTCGAGGAAATAAGTGTTTAAGATTTACTTCATAATTTTCAATACAAATATTTTGAGTTTTATGTATTTTTGCTTTTTCGCGAAATGAGAACTGAATTAATTGAATGGGGAATACTGAATCGTCCGAGAAAAACTTTTTCTTTCTTTTTTTGGGAGGGGGAGTGTTTAATTTCTTTTATACATCCATTTAGATTTGTTATAGTATTTGAATAGAACATGCGGCAACGATAATTCTTAAGATGATATAAATTTTGTGCATTCTAAGTTAAAAAAATGAATGAAATGTAACGCTGTTAAGTGAACCTAGAGCCAGAGTGTCACTACGGTAAACAAATATAACGAATTTTGTATTTATTCTATTGTGCATGTATTCTATTGTGGTTTACGCGCTATCGACGAAGTAAATTTAATTCAATCCAATAAGTATACATGAAATATAAGAAAAAATGCGTATAATTTAATATTCCGTACAAAGAAGTCATGTGGTGAACACATTATAACAGTCCAGTAAAATAGCGGAAAATGGAATGGAAAATTAGCGTCAGAAGCTCCTCTCTCCCTCTGCTGTTAAGATCGGTTAAGATCTATGTTGCTGCGCTTCTCATCTTTCTTCCCTTTGTTAGAATAGTTATGACATCAAAAGCCTAGATTTCATCGTATTTAGTTTAAAACACTATTTGACATGTAATTAGAAGAATTTCATCTAAAAAAAATTATCGGCCATTTGAATTGAATAAAGATGTGCAATTAAAAGCAAAATCCTTCTGTGTCATCATTCTGTTGTATTCCACTCAGCCAAACAGCGCCTGGACTCTGATGCCAAGCTTCGTCAGTCATGTGCCCGACCGCTAAAATATTACATATTATTTCTTTGTAATATATATTATTTTTCTATATTATTTCTTTGGAAACTAGCCGCTTGAGTGACCAGCCGCCTAAAAGGGTTATAATAAAAAGGAAATAATTATGTAATCATTTTAATGAATAAGCAATGCCATTTCATAAAAATATTTATAATTATGCATATCAAGATTTAAATGCATTTTTATTGAAATTAATCAGATTAAAATGTAGAAAAAATATTTTTAAGACATGCAAGAAGACATTTATGAACTCAAAATACAAACGAATGGCAATGCGTCTTTACCGAATGGGAATACATTGATGAACGGAGATAATAAATACTCTGTTTGAAACAGTGGCTTTTAAACAACAGAATTTGCGAATTAAAATTCAAAGATAAATAGTACATATTTTCCCGAATGGTAAGTCTGGCGCGCTGGAGATAAAAATGGCTTATTTCGGGCAGTTTTTCTACTTCTCACTTTCAAATCCTTGAGTTTGTTAAACAAAAATTCATTCAATGTGTACAAAATATGAAATAAATCAAAGACAAATTCAAAATTCCAGCTTGGAGCTGTCTAATGCTCGGATGGAGAACTAAGCGTATTCAAAATTCGGTGGCTCTAGATTGCCGTCGTTTAGCCATAACGCGAGGAACATCTATACGCACGCGCATAATCTTCATTTTAAAATTTATTTAATCGTGTTAACATTTGATGGCATCAATTTGAAAAGTGATTCAGGACAGAAACGTTAGTTTCGAGACTAACAGCATCTCTCATACTAAATTTGCCTAAAAAACGTCTAACATTTTTGTTATTTTTGTGCTTCTATTAAATTGTAATTCATTTTCGCAAAGTTTTTGAACTTGTCGTTGAAAGCTAAAGAATATGTCAGTGCGTCAAAACCAATAAATAAAGTCTTGTAATCTGAGGCTTCAGCTTTCACTCCGACACCTAAGGGGAATACTGAGTAATTGCTAATGGTGTTTTTTTAAAAATTTATTTTGCTAAAGATGTTAAAAAAATTACGCAAGTAAACACTTCGCTTTTTATTAAGGGTAGGTAGCATTTATTTTTTGCACAACAATAATAATTACACGTTAAGAAAGAAATATGCTGCTATAATTTTATCAAAATTTATAGAATAAAAATATTTTTTTTTCGGCATTGACACAATTATTTCGAAAATAGCTTTACAGATATCAATAAGGGAAAAAAAACACATAAAAATTATTGCTATAGATGAAAGTGCGCTGTTAGAAAGTTTGTCTCCCAGATACATAATATTATGTCATAGAAATATCTTTTATTAAATGGTACTAAAAATAAATATTTACTGCAAACAATTATTAAAAAAGCGGAAAATTTTCTGAATGATTCTTTTAGTACATTGACAAGCGAATTTCTTGTATAAGACGGAACGTAAAAAATAAAAATTATTATGCAGTATTATAAGGTATTTCTCCTACTTCCCTAGCGTGCCTTCGTGGTGTAACGGTAGCACGCTGGGCCGGTATTCCAGAGGTCCGTGGTAAGATTCCCGGCGAAAGCGGTTGCATATTTTTCATCTCTTCTGCTTTTAAAAAAACCTAATGACTCTACAGTATGTATTGGCAATGGTATTTTATGCAAATAACGTTTTAATTCAAAATTGATAAAAATAATTACTTTACTAACAGGATAAAAATAACCTATCACATACATTGAAGAGCCAAAACATTATGACCACCTACGCAATAACGTGTTACGCGATTATGAGTAGAAAAACAGCTGCAACTCGCCTTCACATGGATGCCACAAGTTCTGACTGGTAGATGACTGGAGACAGGTTGTTCCAAATGTCTAGTCACGCAAAGTCGAAATATTCCGACAATGTTGTGTTTGAGTTCTGAGCTGCGCTCCATGACATCCCAAATGTGCTCTATCGTATTAAGATGTGGCGAGTTAGGTAGCCAGGATATTAATTGGAATCCTTATGCTTCTTGTACCACTCTCCAGTTCGGAGGACAGACGCCATGTAAGGGTGCAATTGATTCACAATTATGTTCAGATAGTGCGCTGCTTTCATGGTCTGTCATACCACAACTAAGGGTCCCAGAGCCGCCCATGAGAACGTCCCGCAAACGTAATACTGCCACTGCCAGCCTGTGTATGACCTGCTGTACAGGGAGAGTGCAATACTCTACAATGTTTCCCTGGACGACGGCGTACCCAGACACGGCCATCGACGTGGTGAATGAGATATCGTAATTCATCCGACCAGGCAACTGACTTCCATTTACCCATCGCACAGTCTCGATGTTCACGGGCCTACTATACGCAATGTTCACGGGCCTACTATACGCAATGTTCACAATGGCGTTTGGTCAACAAAGCATACGAGCGAGACGTCTGCTGCGCAGTCCCATATCCAATAGTGTCTGTATACCGAAACAGTTGCACTCGGATCTGTATTGTATTGAGCTATCAGTTGAGCCACTTGCTGGCGCTGATTTTGCAGTACCAAGGGGAACAGTCTCCGAAGTCCATTTGCTTTGATGAAGCTTGGACGTACAACACTTCAGCGTATACTGATGGTTTCACCATCATTTACTCACTTTGCATAAATACTAACAACGACAGATCATGAACAACCTGCCAGTCGTGCGGTTTTGGACATACTCGTTCCGAATTTTCGAGCCATTACAATCTGCCCTCTATCAGATTCGCTTAGATCAGCAGCCTTTTTTATCTCTCGTTAAAGTAAGTGCAAGAATGATTCCTTACTTTCTCCAGCAGCAGTTAAATACCACTCCCACTTAAACACGTGGCTCTCCACATCATCTAGACGAGTTCATTGAGAAATGTGAGGATGGTCATAATGTTTTGGCTCGTTAGTGTAGTTTAATGGAATTAAATACTTATAGACTCATTCATACAGTTTTATATTCAGGAACAAAACCTGGAAGGTTTTTTTTTTTTTTAGATTTGAACGGTCCATAAGAAGGGTTTGTTCAGGTTTTTTATACGCTCTCTGAGCTCACAGTTTACCAGTCTGCTGTTTCACTCACTGTTGCTAATCTTGTTTTTATCTTTATTACTAAGCATCTTTTTTTTTTTTTTTTTCCCTTTCATCGTTTCTGTAATTTTGTTTCACGCCATACAAAATTCAACAGAAAAATTACAGAAATTTTAAAAGTTGTTTGGGCATCACTTGATAACTACCAACCAAAATTTCAGCTATTTTTAACGCGAAGTTTTTGTTTGACAACTACTTTTGTGAGTTGATGTGGCCGTTTTTGCAAAAATGGGAAAAAATCGAGTATTGTGCTGTCAATACCTGGTTTTGAAAAGTAATATAAAGAGGATTTGGACACAGTGTACGGGGACTCTGCACCATCATTTACTACTATAAAATTTTGGGTAGCTAAATTTAAACGTGGGCGTATCAGCTTGGATGACGATAAACGTTCAAGACGGCCAAAAACTGCAACCACTGAGGAAAATATCACTAAAATCCACCAAATGGTGCTGACGAGAATCGAATCAAGGTTAGAGAGATAGCAGAGGCTATTTGCATGTCCAGAAAACGTGTTTGCCACATATTGAACCAATATTTAGATATGTGCAAGCTGCCTGCACGTTGGGTGCCGATTTTGCTCACTTTGGACCGAAAACGTTTTCGAACGAACATTTGCCCCATTCTGTTGGCGCAATAAACCGGGTTTTTTTTTCAAATATTAATCACTCTAGATCAGTGTTTCTCAACCGCCGGTCCGAGGACCGGCACCGGTTCGCAAGAAATGTTTGTCGGTTCGCGAAATATCCAGCTATCTGCCCAAAATCCAAAGTGTCATCGGCCGACAATCGATATTACAACAGCACCTACATTCCAATAACAATAGTTTACTAGTTTAGTATTTACTTACGTGGAAAAATTGTGCCAATGGATCGAATTATTAAACTTACCGGTACGCGAGCACGTACCGAAACATTTTATCGGTCCATCGAGTAAATCCAGTTGAGAAACACTGCTCTAGATAATACCTGTATTCATCATTATAGCCCAGAAACTAAAACATAGTCAAAACAGCAAACTGCAACGGGAGAATCAGCTCCAAAAATGGCAAAAAATGTTCCTTCTTCTGGGAAAGTGATGGCAACAGTTTTCTGGAACAGCCATGGGTTTGTCTCTATATGTTATCTTGAAAAGGGAAAACCATTGCCGGAGCATAATATGCAACGTTACAAGACAATTTGAAGGCAGAAATTACAGAAAAAGGGCCATATCTGCAAAAGAAAAAAAATTGTTTCACCAAAACAGTGTCCCATCTCACACCTCAGAGGTTGCAATATCAAAAAATCCATGAATTACGATTTGAACTGCTTGACCATCCGCCCTATTCGCCAGATCCGGCACCAAGTGACTTTGTTTTGTTCCCTAAGCTAAAAGAAGCACTTTGAGGACCAAGATTTTCGTCAAATGAGGAGACTTTACACAAAAAGATTCCACATATTATTTGAGCGAGTTAAAAGGATGGGAGCATCGCTGGAAGAAATGTATAGACTTACAAGGAGACTATGTCGAAAAATAAACGCAATTTTGATGAAAAAGTATCTTTTTCCTTTGTTATTTCGGAAACCTATGTGCAAAATCTGAGCTTCATGACTTATCAGGAAACGGATTAAAAACCATTGGCAAAATTTTGACCGTAGCGACAAACCATGAGAAAGTTAAACATAAAGGAACATAAATATAACTATAGAAAACGAAAATACAATAATACGTAAATTAAATAAAATCCAAAATGTCAAAAATGTTCACTTACAATTTTCCTAACATGCGACACAGAAAAATATACAATCCGTTATATATTATGGAGAAGAACCACTTCACTTCTTTTACGAAATACTCGTATCCAGTACAACATTTAAAATAAACCTCATACTGACAAATATGTTTATAAAATATTATTATTATTATGCTCTTAAATGTGGTATACGCAACTAAAATTTGGAAAAAAATATTACGAAGGAAAGATACAAAATGTAGCTCATAAAAAACGAGTTATTCTTTTTATTCTACATACGATAATTATACAAAAAGTCTTTGCTCACCAGAATTACATTTTTATGTGATAACGAAACGTTTTCCCAGATAAGAGAGAAAAATACTCGAGATAAGACTTTCAACCAAAACAGCAAGTACTTAGAGTGTGAGTCAAATGAGAACTGAAATTATATTTAATAAGGGATAAAAAATTATTTCCCCAATTACTCTTCATAACGCAGAAAAATGAAATCAAGAAGACAAAAAATATATTCCTAATTAAAGAGATAAAAACACTTGAGCCTGTTAGCAATAAGCGATAATAATGTTGGTGAACATACGCTGAAAAAGATTTTGTTTAGTTTATGTTTGAAAGATATAATACTTACTCTTTTCTCCCTTTCCCTTTTGTTTACATAACTCTCAGTAGTCCATGTATTCTTTTCCTCTTCATTTTTATTTTGTAAACAAATTTTATTTTGCATAAAAGAAAATTTTTTCGATCATAGTGAAGTGTGCCTGTTGAAGGTTTTCCGAGAATATATTTTATGTTCAAAATAACTATAAAACTATTGTTTTCCTTACTTTAAAATATCTGAGGTTAATACCACATAACTTCCTTGTGCGGCCTATGAATAATACACATTTTTGCTGCCCCTCATTGAGTTCCTCGAATTCCATTGTATATATATCTGTTATTCAATACTTTCACTTCGCGGGAAGACTAAGATACATTCAATTTCAAAAAATCTTCATTAAAAACTGTAAAATTTAAAAAAAATCTAAAAAACAAAATAAGGTAAATAATAAATAAACAGCTAAAGATAAACGATTCTTGCAAACTAAAATTAAGAGAAAGCAAACAAGCAATTCGGCCAACGGACAGAATGTATGTGTATGTGTGTATGTGTATTTTAATTATGGCAAAGCACACTAGGGCTATCTGCCTAAGGGGAGGGATGCCTTCGTGGAGGACTTTCTAAGGGAAACTGGCTTGTATACACCCCAACGGACAGAAAGACGTAATTTTAGGTGCCCAAACATTTAAAGTTAACTTCTGGTTCCAATGGGCAAAAAACACTGACGTTGGTGCAACAACTGACTAAATTTATTACACTATTAAAAGGCTCAAATGGCTTTAATACTTATTATTTGGAATAGCACGATTGAAATTATGGTGTTACTTTTATTAGCACATTTCACAATTTTCTTATTTTACACGAACTAGAAGAACCCACGGCTTTCTCATAGTACACACATCCAGCTATTTGGGCAAATCCACTTTTAACAGACTCATGTATTAAAATTTGAAAGAAAACACCACACTTTCAGATTTCCAAAATATAACCAACTATTGAGTAAGTTATTTATAATGATGCAGTTGGAGAAAAATGTAAAACACTTTTTATCACGTCATCAAAACGCAAAATCGGAATATGGGCACTTAACTTTCTGGACAACTTTGAAGAATAAATTTAGAACCGAAGAAATTAATCACACTTCAGTACCACTTTTGATGACGCCGTAAAGCATTTCCATACTTGTTGACGCACTATATTTCGATGTTACAGCGACCTTTGCCTGATTAGGAATTCAGATGAATATTTTAATTTTTCGCTTTATCCATTCGTTATCGATGTAAGGACCAGTTGAAATAAATGTTCCATTGAGGTTAGTAGCACATAATCCAATCCTGTCGACTAATTGTAATATTGAAAGCACAAGGAAAAGTCGGAGCAGTGTCGATGCGTGCTTAGATCCATATTGAAGAGGAATTTCGATTACGTATTATGCTAATAACTTGATAATATCTAAAGAACTTGGCAGTCGAGGCAGTTTTAATTCCATTTTTATTTGCAATTGATATTTGTGGCCACTATCACTTGGCACTCTAGTCGTGCCTTTCCACAGATTTACATTTTTGATATTGTTGAGATAGAAAGCAAGCCAACGAAATACAATCTTAGCACAGTAAAGAGCAAAGCTGAAGTGCCTACTTATGCAAGATGGAAGCAGGCGAAGACAAAAGTTTTGGTTTGCAATTTGGTGATTAATCAAGAGGCATCTGCATTAAGGGTTAAGACCGTATGATTAATTTGAATGACACAGTTTAGACTTACAGCGCTATTTTTTGAACAGAGTGATGAGGTTCCCGAATGAAATAAAAAAATTAAAGGGCTTACAGTGAATTAAATTTAGAAGTTTGCTTTCATATTTCTTTATCTTACAAATATATATAAATTATTAATTTAAATGAACCTTATATAATTAAGGCAAGCTTTTCATTGTAGAGGTTGGCTTTCGCCGATCATTGAAGTTTTTGCCACGTGACGCGGACAACACACAAAGGTACCTGAGGGTTACTACTGAACAATACGACAAAATATAATATAGTCGTGTAAAGAAAAATATGTCTTGACGGCAAAACAGCCACGACGAATAGTCCCATTCCCCTTTCAATCCTTCAAAACAATTACAAATTTTAATATTTTATGATCCACAAATGTCAGAGTGGCTATGGCGCAGAATTAACTACTTTTTAGTCCAAAGGGGTTTGGACTATTGTTTTCGTTTTGCGATTTTGCGTTGCATCACTATAAATGTCCGTTTCACTTTTCAAACCGTTGCCACAAAATGTTAGAGTCCTGCATTATATTTGAAGAAATTAAATACTGAAAAATCTGCATAAATGCATGTATATTTCTCGCATTGTGATAAAACACCGGTATCCAGAGACATCCAATTCTGAATGACGTAATCCTACTGCGAATGTGGGCATGTGGAAGCTCAAATTTGAAATTTGAAATTTTGAATTTGTTTTATTATCGATTTCATATTTTGTAAAACTTTAACGCATTTTTGAGTAACAAACTGAACGATTTGAAAGCGAGCAATGGGAACAATCTACGGGGGGATGGGGAAAACCTTTTTATCTCCAGCGCGCGGAAATTCTAAAGATTCATTTTAAAATTATCTTGCGACGTTGCTATCGAGCGGAAATTTATTCGAAAGTTCGAAGAACATGATATTTAATAAATAAAGGTAACACACAAAACGTTAAATAAACGCCCCCCCTTTTTTTTTGCTTATTACGTGCTTCGCCCTTGGGCACTACACGGAAAGGGAGGGATGCCCCGTGGAGGTCTTTTTAAGGGAAACTGGCTCGTATCCAAGTTACACATGGGGAAAACCACGAAAACGCCCACGCAGCCAGCCCGTTCGCCGGGACTCGAACCCCAAACCGAACTACCAGTGTTCAGCGGCTTTTACCGCTCGACCGCTGGTGGGCCTAAAAGCCCTTTTGGACGTAATTTAAAATCTGAAACCTTTTAGGTTTTTGTTTTTCAAATTTATTGGATTAAGGCAAAGCATTTTAGGGTTATCTGTCTAACGGAAAAATGAATTCGTGGAAGGCTGTATAAAAGAAAGCCTTGCAATCTTTGAACTTGCAATTAAAAAAAAATACACATGAGTCTACTCATCTAGAAATACCAAACAGAAGGGGGAAAAATCCTCTGATACCTTGTAGATAATCCTCATCCCTCCGAAAAAAGTATTAAATACGAAGCTGTAGAGTCATTAGCTTTTTTTATGCCGGAGACGTGAAAACTATGCAGTGTCCTCGCTGGGACTCGAACCTTGGACATCTCGAATACGCTTCCAGTTACACCAGGTATGCGAAAAGGAGGGAGAAATTACCTTACATACGCTCCCTTTTACAGGACGATAGGGGATTAGGGGATCTAATCGCCAAATCTTGGTGGTGACGAATTACTACCGTCCACGACCTTTTAGTACAATCTAGAGCCATCAGTATTTTTTTGCGTGGGGGGGGAGCAGGAGACGTGAAAAATGTGCAGTACTTTCGCCAGGACTCGAACTTTAGACCTCTCAAATACGCGTCGAGTATGTTTCCAATTACACCACGCAGACATGCGGAAAGAAGGGAGATAATACCTTACAAAGTGTTCGATCGCCAATGGCAAACTTTCAAATGGAATATTACAAATTTGTGAAATCTACCAAAAAGCGGCGTTTTGTTAAATATAGTTAGATTTATATACTATTTTCAGCTTCCTACTATACACAGTGATTTAGTAGTTAATTATTTATCACATTATGTATTTCTGAATGACCAAAAGCATTTGCATTTTTTGGCACATTATTTACTTCCAATAATTTCAATGTATGCTTACTCAGTTTTAATAAAATTGCAATCATCAGTTACTTCTACTTCAAACGGATTTGGTAAAAAGGAGTGAACCCTGCATCTTAAAAAAAAAAAAAAAAAGGTTGTTGAGTAAAGAGTTAACATCTAGATTCCTCTACATGAAACAAAATAAACAAAGAGGAAAAAACGTTTTTGGTTACCTAAAGCAAACATTTCAGTCGACACTTGCTCGGTTTTAAGAATTCTTTTCTTCCGATTGCCTTGGTCAAGAAAATACTAGCACAAAGTTTTTTTTTTCTAGAAAAATATTGCATGTTTTTAGCAGTTTCTATATTTGCACGTTCTATATATGTATATATATTAAATAATATCTTTTAACATTTTTTTATTACTTACAAAGAATTTTCTTCACTTAACTTTTTTAAAGAACGTATTCTAATTCTTTACGCCCTTTTAGACCAAACAGCAAAAATTTTCATAATAATTTAATTGCATATTTTGGCTTTTTAAAACCTTTTTATCTCCATTTGCATTTTGAATTTTTATTGTAAGATTGATAAGGCACAGACACAAGCCAATGAATTCGAAACCCAAGATAAATATTGACCACCTTTTGAACATTAACTGTTCTGATTCGTTTGCGCGTCAAGTCTACATGCTTCTGAAGCGCATTTACGTCCAAACTGGACCATGCATTGGCTATGAAGTTTTTTCAGATCTTGTAAATTACACGGAAAGAGGAGAATGCTCTCTATCGGATGCGTCTTTCCACCATATCCTATACATGTTCTATGGGGTTAAAATCCGGGCTATGCGATGGCCAGGTGCCGGAAGGGAAGGTGCTGGAAGTCAGATGTTAAGCGAAACAATTTTGAACACTTCTGACACGATGTACAATTGCATTATCGTCCACGAAGTATCCGTCGCCATCAGGGTAAAAATGCTAGTTTGCAAGGTGCACATCTGCCAGTATATCTAAATATCTAATGACTGTTTGTTTAACCCCCCCCCCCCCCGAGGAACACCAGGCCACCACTTCCACGCCAGCAGAACATGCCCCATATCATGATACTCCCAACAGACTCTTGCACAGTGTGAGTAAGGCATGATGGATTCATGGCTGCATGGGTTTCTCGCCAAATTCGATGTCTTCCGTCAGTGCAAAATAAGGTGTAGCGTGATTCATCCGACCCTATTACCCGCTTTCAATCCTCAAATGTTCAGAGTCTTCTTTCCCCGACACCAGAGCGAACGAATTCTTGCATATCGGGCAGAAGTGAGTGGTTTTTTCACAAACACCCGCCTATGCATTCCTATCCTTTGCAACTCTCTGCCCATGGTTCGAGCTGATGGTGTATAGTGTATTTAATTACGGCAAAGCACACTAGGGCTATCTGCCTAAGGGGAGGGATGCCTTCGTGGAGGACGTTCTAAGAGAAACTGTCTCGTATACACGTTACACATGGGGTAAACCACGAAAACGCCCATGCAGCCAGCCCGTTCGCGGGATTCGAACCTCAGACCGAACTACCAGTGTTCAGCGACTTTACCGCTCGGCCGCTGGTGAGCCGGTTCGAGCTGAAATCTGTTGGGAAGAGGCTTGGTTGATGATCTGTGTGAGCTGAATCACAGCAGAGTCCCTGCTCTGCTATACAATTCGTCGGAGACGACGCCGATCACTCTCTTGGAAAACTTTGCTCAAACCGCAGTTAGGTCTTCTAAAAAAGACTGTAGGTTCTGATTTCAGCTTTTGAAAAACCTTCGATATGGCTGCTTATGAGAACCCAGTAAGAATTGCTGTGTTCGAAATCAAGGCCCCTGCTAAACGGGCGCCAACAATAAGCCTTTTTTCAAATGGTGAAAGATCTGCCGTTTCTCCATTTTACTTCATTCATCATGAAAAGCCCTCTTGCACCTTACTTCATGCACTTTACTAGCATTCTACTAGCATTCTCTTGCACTTTACTAGCATTCTAACCACGTGTAACCCACGTCATAAAAAATTGCATATTTCATCCCTAGCGCACACATTAAAATGAAAATCTCAAAGGTTTCTAATTCATTGGTCAGTGTGTGTGCTTTGTATAGACAGTTTCATTTTTTTCACGTAATAATGTTTTTCGTTTTGTTTCCTAGTTTTAATGAATTTCTGTATTTTGCTTCTTTCGAGTTCTGAATTCGCATAGGGCTATATTCCTGACAATCTGGGAATGGGGAAATATTATTTAGTAAAAATACTTCTGTATAGTAATTTAAATGTTTTTCACTCAAATGGTCAGAAAGGACAAAACGTATATTCAGAACTTCTTGCTTAATATTTTAATTAATTGCGTCCTGACGAGTCTTAATTGAAGCGTTAAACTATGAATAATTAATACATTTATTGTTTCAAAATTATATTAAAGATAAGATTGATAAACATTTTTAGCTAATTTTTGCTAAATCCCCCTCCCGTTGCGATATATTTTTCCCACTTTTTTAATAATATTTTTTCATTACAATAGTTTTTATTTTTTTTATTTTTTCCGAGTAGTATAAGCTTGTTTTAGTAAAAATGTATTTTATAAGATTATTAAAAAATGTATATAACAAAATAACTGTTCATACTAAATCTCTCTAAACTGCGTCCAACTTCTCGAATGTGATCCCTAATAAACTGAATAAAAGTCAGAAGGAAAGTGAAGTAGATTTTTGTTTTGGTAGAGTAATAAAATTAGAGATTTGGTATAAAAATTATACCAGCAGTTTGTTTTGAGATGGAGTACTTATGCTTTAGTGAAATTAAATATCTAAGTAAAATTAATTAATATTATCAAAAATGGTTTTTTTAGAAGCTATGTATGCATGTATATATATGCATATAAATATGTGTGTACGTGTGCGCGTGTTAATTTTAATTTAGCAATGACCCTTTTAATTCCTCATTTCAATTTCGTTGTCTCCCCTTTCTATTCTAAATTGTTTATAATATCTTTTCTGGACTGTTTAATGTTTCTAACGTGATCATGCTGCAATGCGGATGGCTCTCATCCAATCAGGTTAAAGAAAGCTTTTACTATAAATACCACTGTTAGTAATGCGCAGCTCTTTTATCCTGCTTTGTCTGAAGCCTAGCCAAGCACAGTTTGCTGCTCCGCTTAATCCTTTGTCATCAGAATCATCAAAATACACACATAATTAATAAAGCGATACTTTGCATATAGTTTTCGTGTTGGATGCTTCTATTGTCTATCTTTGTGAATTATGCAAAGTGCGTCAATGTACCTGCTATCTGTATTGTCATTGGTCCTCTATAATAACCTTCTTTTCAAATATTTTACATTGGAAATTTTCGTCATATATGTATCGTTCCAACGCCTTTTATGACTTTTTAGTGCGCTGATCGATTTGTTTTGCAGGAAAAAAGTGGGTGTTGCCATTAGAAAATTTCGACATTTTTTCGCTGTAACCGTAATCGTGAGAGCTCTGTTGTTCTAAATCATCATAATTTCGAGCGCATACCTTAAAATAACAATATCTGAATTTCATTTATATCGGTTGAGCGGATAGGCCGGTAGGGGTTCAGATATCTGGGATTTTTTTTAAAATCACCCTATGTATTGATGGACAGCATGCATCGGAAAACGAGGAAAATCTAAGTGTTAACAGATAAAAATGTGAGAGAGACGAAGAGTGTGACTGAGCAGAAAGCGCACGTTTATTTTCGATCATTAGAATTAAAAATATTAATCATATTACAGATAAAGGTGGAAACTACATTTTGTACTAGTGATTTGAAGAAACAGACTTAAGTCTATTTCTTGAAAATAAGAATGTGTGGTCATTTTTGTCGTCCGGTTTGATTCGTAATGACAAGAACGACACCTGAAGCAATAGTCTAATTCCGCCCCCCCCCAAATACTCTATTTACATTTAGAGTGTCTCGACTCTCGAAAGAAGGCTGACTTGAACTAAAATCTCATATCAGATGGAGAAAATAGAATGCTGTGAGGTGATAGAGGCACGCAGTACGATCGCAAATGGGAAGGGCTGGCAACGGCTTTGAAGTGCCGATTTAAAAAAAATACTAAAATTTGAAAAATTAATTACATATTTCACTAAATGCTTCAGACGCCATTTTAAAGAGTTGATTCTGTCCTATATCAGTAGGCTGTTTCTGAACGCGACACAGTTTCCTTCATTATAACCTATTATTAAACTTCATTAGATTACAAAATTAATAAATAATATTCTAATTAATACAGACATGATATTAATTATATCGCAGTACGAACATTAAGTTTTTCAGACAAACATTTACAAAAATAATCTATTAATTTAACTGCCACGAGCAAGGGCAAGGAAAATTTTGGAAAATTGTTTCAGAGGCAGATAAATAAACAAGTAATATATATATATAAATAGGTTTTAAAATTCCATAGTTGGCGCCAAACTATTTTAGCCTTCAAAATTTGGCGAATGTTTTTAGGCGGCAATGAAAGCACTAAAATGTGATTTTTAAACGTCAACAGAATAGTAACTTTTAAGTTTTGCAGTAGTGAAACGCCGTTATTTTATGTAAACAGAATAGTAAAATGAGATGATAAAATACTACATGAGTAAAACAAAGTTCAACAGCTTTGCAAGTAAAAGCATAGTCTTATATATATGTAATTCATCATAAAATAGTAGAATGAACAATTCTTGTAAATAATTATTGAGTAAATAAATGTACACATTTATCAGATCAGAGCACTGCGAAGTCAGTTTTAAACATAAACAGAATAGCAAATTATGCGTATTCAGCATCATAAAAACTAACTCGTATTTCAGCATTCAAGTTACTATCGTCGCGGAATTCAACACAACCACTTTCGTTCAAAGCTTTAAATATTCCACATCTTTGGATTGCCACATGCAAGAAACAAAACTTTAAAAAAAAAAAAAAAAAACTAAATCAAATTAAATGAAAACATTCATAAATTGTAAACTTCATGCCATATGAAATCCAACATTCTGCCACCAACAACAGCTTCTACAAATATTTATATAAATATAATATTAAACACATATATAACAATAATATTAAACAGTTTCAAAATTAAATTAAAAAAAAATCTGGCTACACTAAATGCATGCTGTTACAGTTACCGAAATAAAGCTCTAGGTTTGCTACAAGAAAACATAACAGTCGGAAACCACAAACAAATTAAAATCGCGCCAAATAAAAAACTCTCGCCACGCTTGGCGCTCACCCCGATTATGGAACTTTAACCTAAATGGTCAATTCCTACTTAGTTCAACAAAGAAAAATTTTATTTTAGTTACTTTGTATTAAAATTTTTTTGTTTCTAATTTATGAAGCTGATGGTGGTCTATAATTTCTCATTCTATCCGTGACTTGTAATGCTTCATTATTGGAAGGAACCTTTCCAGTGAGTTTCGAGCAGTCCAGTTCTTCAATTAATATTCCATCTAATGATTTCACACGACTCAAGGCGACATATGCTTGAACTGCTGCGAAGAGCTTTCGTCCTAGATATATTACTGCATAATTTACAGTGCTATTTATTTATTTTATTAATCAAGGGGCATTTTAAAGGGTTATATTTGAAACATATATTATTATGACGTTAACATAGAAATTTTCGCTACATAATGGGACATTACATCCGCTTCATCCAATTCTATAAAACTACAATTCTTTAATTCCATACACTTTAAAAATCTTTAGAACTCTGTCTTACTGTTGCCACTTATTTTTGTTAAATATTACAATCCCATTTATCACAGTCATGTACTCTTATTGATAAGTTGTTATAAAATTAATTTTTACAGCACGTGAGAATTCCTAATAAACGGTCATTAATTGTAAGTCTTAATATATTTAATAAAAACAGCGTATCTTTAGTTCAGATAAACAGGAATAAATAAGTAGGAATTGACTTTAATATGTGAAAAAACTGTATTAACATCAAGTGTCATCACTTACACGTTTAAAAAATGTATTTGAACTTGAGTGGATGAATAAAAATTATTTTTTAACGACTAAACATTAGAAAAATATATATAGTGAGAGTGAACTAATAGTACGAATTTATAAAATGGGAAATTTAGATCTATTCGGGTGTTATAATGGATGTAAGGGACTAGATTTTTAAGGAAAACTGGATCGTATACACGTTATACATGGAAAAAACCACGAATACATCTATGCAGCTTGTCCATTTGCCGGGATTTCAGCCTGGGTCGAACTACCGGCTTTAATGGTTTTAACTGAGGGTCCCCCTAGAGTAGATTTCATAGTTTCAGGGAAGAAATGGAGTTAACCTTTTATTCAGTTGTTAAGTAATTCGTTTAATTTATCAATATAAAAACTACCTTTATTTATGTTTTGGTATTTATCAATATTTCTTTTACATTTTGTTGTTTAATTTATAAAACACGCTAAAAATAATCTAAATCTAAATAAATGAATACACGAAAAGGGATGGAAAAGAAGGAAGGATGATCTTTTAGCAATGGTGAAGTAGGTGTATGGAGGTAATTAATTTGAGAGCCATTGGTCTTACCACTCTGCTACTACAGGAACACATTTCGAATATTAGTTAACGTCATTTTGTTTGTTTCATTTAAATATAAAGTATACTTTTAATGCAGTTAATGAAAACGCAAAATTTTAACGTGATTTTTGTGGAGGGTTGTTCCTCCCCCTTTTCTATATATGTTAATCAGTACAAATTTGCGCGGCAATAAATAAATTCACATAAAAATGGAAAAATCTGGAATTTATACGGAAAAGCTCAACACTATATTTTGTTTAAAAAAATCTTTATGATCCATTCAAAAATGGTGAAACTTTAAAAACGTATGCGAGTATTTTTCCGCTAGTATAATAATTGCATGAAATTCTGCTAATATCTTACGACTTGAAAATATTATGCAATATATAAAAACAGCTTATATATTACTTGACTTAATTACTGATTTAATGAGCTTATATATTACTGATTAACAGAGAGAGATTTCTGCTATAATTAAATAAATTCAATTAAATTTAAACCTGAAAATAAAAGCTTAAACCATATTCACATTGAAGTACTGATATTCAAATATCACATAAAAACAAAATCTTGAAAATACACTTAATTCAAAGACAGAAGAGAAGAATATAAAAGAACTCAGCTTAAATTAAAAAATGCGTCAAAATTTCCACTGAAATGAATTCAGTTTATGTGTTTGTAATGTAATATTTACGAACGTTAAAATATTAAAACATTATACCAAATTTGTATAAAAATAAAAGCATTTTCAAGAAAAAATAAGTGCAATTAAGAGCAATCTAAGATATCATTTCACAAATACTACAAACACATAAATTCGAAGGAGAACTAAAGCTAATTGTCTATCGCTCCTCATAAAATATTTACATTTTCAACTGCAATTTGCGCAGACAATACCGCTTCGTTATTTACCAAATTAATGGATGCATTAACATAATTAGTGTATATCGTGTTTATTACGTTATCGAGACAAAAATTCTGTGCTTAAACAATAAAATTAAATTACGACGCATATCGGAGTTTTAATCAGACCTTTAAATCTCATTTCGAAGAAATTATTGTTTCGTAATAAGACCTTTTTTAATTTCTACCCACATTAGTCCATTGTTGGAATATGGCGATTTATGTCATTTTCGAGCATCTGGAATGTAATCAAATGATAAGAATTACTTAGAAAGATAAGTATTATTATGAATGTTTATTTTCCAAATGTATAATTATTTACGTCGGATGAGAAATAAAATCGACAAAATTCTTATAAAATGCTTTCTTTGAAATCGAAGTCAATGAAAAGATAAAATTACTACTTCATCCCCCCCCAAAAAAAAATCCGCCAGCTTGAAGAATAGCTTTAAATTGAACATTAAGAATAGCTTTAGCTTTCACTTGAAAAAGAGGATTAGAAGGGGTTCTTAATCCCCCCTTCTACTCGTAATTCGCTTAAAAATATTAAAGCATTTATGTTTTCTTCTAGTCTGCTTTCTGATAGTCGTTTCGTTCAACAATATTCAATGAAATTAGAAAATGATATGATAATGATAAAATAGTAGTCATAAAGTAATTAGATAACGATAGTCGGATAAAGTAATCAGATAATTATAGTTCTTACGTGTTTTGCTCTTTTAAGAAATAAAATGTAATTTTTTAAAACAGCAAAATTAGTATCCCATTCATATCTGTTTTATTCGGTAATATCCCTAACATTAAATTAAAAAAAAATTAAAGATATTCAAATTTCTAAAAATAGCGCTGTTTTAACTTTACTAAAAAATAAAATATTGATGACGATAAAAAAATGAAAAATTTTTAAAAATAAATCTTTTTGGAAATCTAATCTTTGAATTTCATTAGATCGAGGTGAAGGCGGCTGAAAATTAAATCTATGTACGTTTTTACTTCATAAATCACGCACTATAGTGATACCGTAAATGATTTTAAAGCGATGCACCGTAAAAGTGTGTATAAATTATTGGGTCATATAAAAAGTCTCCACGCTTTTTTCCTAATAGATGGTATTGATGCCTATACACTGGTGTGCAAAAATTAAGGACGAGACGGTTTTTTCAATATAACTTTGTACAAAAGCTTTCCAAATCAACACATTTAATACCGTAAGATCCCCAATACGTAAGGACATGAGTAATCCGGTAGCACTCACCCGATTTTTTCAAACGAACATGAGCATAAAAGGTGACATTCAGCTTCCTTAGTTTTGAAGATAGTTTTCTAATTTGTTGCTCGTGTCAGAAGTTATATTGATTTGAAAATGAGTGATATATCTGAAGAATTACCGTATGTGATGCCTTTTTACTATAAAAAAGGTAAAAACGCTTCAAAAACATGCCGAAATATTAGTGAAGTAATACGGTGAGAATGCTGTGAGTGAACGAAGACCCCAGCAGTAATTTGCTTGATTCCATTCCTGAAATTTCGATGTCGACATTGGCAGGGAATTATGAGCTGCTGTAACCTGGCGAAACCATCAATGCGGCCCTGTACTGTACACAAGTCGACCGTTTGAACGAAGCAGTCCAGAAAAGGCGACCAGACTTGGCCAACAGAAAGGGAGTTGTGTTCCATCGTGTCAATGCGCGGCTACACACATTTTCGATGACTCGGAACAAATTGACAGAACTTGGTTGGGAAGTTTTGATGCATCCACCATATAGCACGGACATTGCACCATCTGACTACCATTTGTTTCGGTCTCTGCAAAATTCTCTTGATGGTAAAACATTGGCAGACCAAAATGCCGCTGAAAATCACTTGGCCAAGTTTATCGACGATAAACCACAGAAGTTCTACACCGATGGAATTATGAAGCTACTCGAAAAATGTCCAAAGGTCATAGATAATAATGATTAATATGTAGTGGATTAAAACTGATTTTTAATAAGGAAATTTTTATTCAAAACTGTACCATAGAAGCGATTAGACTTTTTATATGACCCAATGTATTCATTATAAACGATATACATTATAGTTTGAAAAGCAAACATTTGATAACATGATACTTTTGACGTGATAAGTAATATAAGTAATCATTCAAAAGCAAACATTCGATAATATGATATTTATGAGTGTTATAACCAGCCATGCGATATAAGCATTATAAAATAGGTTACATGTCGCAAAAGTGATTCAGAAGAAGAAATATAATATAATACGCAACATTATAAACGTATTTCCCCAAATCAGATAACAATTATACACCACATAGAGACTATTAAATTTAACAGCTCAGGAAATACGAAAAATCAAATGTGTCCTCGCCGGGATTTGAAGCGCGGTTGCTTACACCACGTGAATATGCACAGACGAATATTATAAATAATATAAAGAAGGATAATAACTTCCTGCACTAAATCGTTTAAAAGGGAAAAACATTGTAGAGTCTTCTTATGTGTTTTGGAAGCATAAACCGTAGACCCTACTGAAAGACGAAGTAGCGAATTCTCGCTATGTCTTGGAAGAATAAATGACTGTAGAAGAAGGTAATAACAACTTATTTATTTCAACTTAAACGGAAAAAAATACTTACTCCCTCGGTGCTCACGATTCAACCACCACTTGTGGCTAAGCTATGTACAATCACAATGAATTAAATTTTAGCTACACGACTGGCTCTTACACAATCTAAACGCTTAGTCGCTGCATACAGCAATGCCGAGACTAGAATATCAATATAATTTAAAATAAGTTCCGTACATTATATTTTTAATTACTGTACACTCTGAACGTGAAATGCAGAGAGATATACATTTTAATTATTAAAAAATAATGAATGATATGCATGTGCGCGTGGAAATTTATCCTATGTACATGCAATAATACAAAAATGGCATGAATAAAAGATGTAATTTTTAAAAAATTAACTTTTTAAGAAATCTGAATAAGTCTATGACACTGGAAAGTTCTGTCTGAAGCTAATTAAAAAAACATCTGAAAGGTTTCAGGTTTTAAATTACGTCCAAAGGGGCGTTTTTTTAACGTTTTGTGTGTTACCTTTATTTATTAAATATCATGTTCTTTGCACTTAAACCATAAAATTCAGTTCAATAGCAAGGTCGCAAAATAATTTTAAAATGAGCATAGCTTTAGAATTTCCGATACACAGTTCCGCGCGCTGGAGATAAAAAGGTTTTTTTTTCCCCCCCGTAGAGTGTTGCCATTGCTCGCTTTGAAATTCTTTAGTTTGTTTATCAAAAATTCGTTAAAGTTTTACAAAATATGAAACCGATAATAAAACAAATTCAAAATTTCAAATTTTGTCTTCCACATGCCCATATTCGCAGTAAGATTACATCATTCAAAATTCGAAGGCTCTATGTACCGTTGTTTCATCACAATGCGAGAAATATACATACATTTAAGCAGATTTTTCATTATTTAATTTCTTCAAATATAATGCAGGACTCTAACATTTGGTGGCAACAGTTTGAAAAGTGAAATGGACACTTATAGTGATTCAACGGAAAATCGCAAAACGAAAACAATAGTCCTTCAGGGGCAAAGGCCTTTTGGACTAAAAAAAGGGATAAATCTGAATAACACTTTAAAATTTACCACAGGGTTTAACGGATTATGGGTAGACTTAACAGTAACATTAACGAAAGCAAAAGTCTTTTGCTTAACACACTTTTAAGTATGACAGGAATGGTACAGTAATGGATATAAAAGAAAAAAAAAGTAATAAGCAGAAAAGAAACTAAGTACATAAGGGAAAAAGTGCTTAAGCAAATGGTATGAAATAAACTCAAGACTTTTTTCTGGCGAGAAGACAAAAATAAATTTACAAAGAACTCCTGTTTATTTTGCAAGTAAAAAATAACCCCTTGGAGCTAAAATATAAAAAGAAAAAAACTCAAAACTGAAAATAAAATAAAGCATTTGACTGCTGCAGAGTTGAAGTTTACTACTCCAAAAGAAAATACGCTAGGTAAGCAAATGATATCAGCTCACTTTGTTTTCCAAAAAACATTGACGTTGACTCTAAAACTTATCAGGTATAGTTTGTTAGAATTTTGATGGTACAATCGCAAGATTTTTGTTGATATCTAGAATCAGCTGCCTTTTTTTTTTTTTTTTTTTTTTTTTTTCTCCTTGTAAATGTCTTTTAGATCAGTGTTTCTCAGCCGCCGGTCCGCGGACTGCCACCGGTCCGCAAGAAATATTTGCCGGTCCGCGAAATATCCAGCTATCTGTCCACAAATTGTGCCAATGAGTCGAATTATTGAACTTACCGGTCCGCGAGAACGTACCGAAATATTTTACCGGTTCTTGGAGTAAATCCAATTGAGAAACACTGTTTTAGATGATCCTAGTAATCTTGTTCTTTAGTTCCTATAAATCTTTTAGACGACCCTAGAAGACTTGTTCAACTTTTTTAATATGTTTCGAATTCCTTTTTGGGGATATCAATATAATAAATTGTAATATTGATTAAATAATATAAGGCAATGCTAAAATAATGACACTACGCGATGTTGAACAACTAAGATACATTGATAATAGATATCTTTATTTTTTAATCTGAAGAAACAAAGTTTTTGTAGGGTTTACATCCTAGTGTTCCTAATCTTTCACAGTCTCACCAGCGGCCGAACGGTACAGTCGCTGAACACTGGTAGTTCGGTTAGGGGCTCGAATCCCTGCGAATGGCTGCTTCACATGCGTTTTAGTAGCTGTATATACGAGCTATCAAGTTCTATGTTCCGCCTTACTTGCTTTGGGAACATTCAAGAACCTGACTCGGAACAGGGAGCTTACTAAAGCTATGTTCAATAAATGTGGGAAGTAGACAAGATACACAGGAAGGGTATACGAAACCCTTTATTTTTCACTCTTTACAATAATTTCTGTACTTCGGAATACAGAGACTAACCACTTGTGGTCTGAACGTAAGAATATAAAAATATTATCTAAACTCTAACTTAACTTTGGAATAATAAACAAGGGCCTACGTGGAAGATTGGCCGTATATTAACAGGAAGCCGTATGTAGTACAGAGAACTGTTAACACTACAATACGTTTAAAATTATTAAGAGGATTAAACCTCTGGCCTGGAAGGCAACCAGCAACCGAGTAAAACTGCTAAGGCAAGCGGCCTGCTTCTACTAACTCCTTCCTCTCTCTTGCTTGGCAAAAAGCCACAACTTAAGTACTTGGCGTTCGCCAGACAAATTTGCATAAATAAGTTAAAGCTTTTAATTCTGGCCGGAAGTAGAAAATAAGAAGTGATAGTAAAGATTTAAAATAAAATAAACGTTAGTAAAACTTAAGATCCTTACAGAGCTACTAGAAAGTCCATCCTTCCCAAACGAAGGCATCCGTCCTCTTAGGAAGACAGCCCTCGAGTGCTTTGTCATAGTTAAATAAATCAAATCAAACCTCATATTTCAAATAATGCAATGAAAAACTAATTTCTTTAATTAAATAATATACCAATAACTGAGGTTAAAGTTAAACAGCAATTTCAATAATTATTTTATTTGAATGTATATAAACACATGTGTACAAAAATGTACAACAAAAGGCTTACAACAGTAAATTAATTAAACATTGCCATACATTAATAAAGCAAACAAAAATATAAAAAAAAGTTCAGTCTAAACTTCACAAAAACCAGATAAATTCAATGACCAAGTGACACTAAGCTTTTTCAAATCGTTCTATATGCATAATCTTGGATAATCGGAAGTATGACAGTAGAAAGGGGTATTTTTTACCGACAAATCACATAATTCACTTGATCTCAGATTGGAAAGAAGCAGATAATTTGCAAATTTGCTGTCACTTGATAAAAACTAAAGTATTTAAAAATTTATGAAGAAGAAATACTCAAATGAATTTTAAAGTTAAGAGATGGAAAGAACTGCAAGATGAAGTGTATTCTTTATTCCACTTATATAAAAGCTTGTTACTATAAAAGGACTTAATTGCATTTTGGAATACTAATATAAATATCGATGGGCGAATTTAAAGCATCTTTAGCCCCAAATCAATTTTTTCATTTCAAAAGTGCGGTGGTGACTGCACACCTAAGTAAAACAAACAGCGTTTCCATTATCTCTAAGTGAACTCTGACAGCTAACACGGTATCGATTACCAGTTTGTCTCTTCTCCTAATGTTGTTCAAAAGGCGAAGAGAAGGAAAAAATTCAGAACAAATAAGGTACCTTGTAAATGAAGTTCCATTCTCTTCGATCCACTAGACCGTAAATTAAATATACAGAAATTCTGCTTGTAAAATTGTGCATTCGTTTCAATTACGGTGGTTAAGATAGCAAACCTCAGACTGGCCTTCAAAAGAAACACATGCCAGCCCACATTTTTGATTCCTTCTGCAGTCACCAGTAAAACAAATTATATGAAAACATTTTTCAGCAGCTCTTCAAAATCACAGAAATTTAAGCAGCTAGAATCTTAAGCGGATGGATGAGGAAAATCATAAAAGGGTAAATTTATATTTATGTGACTTTCCAATATAGCATTTTACACTGCATCGAAAAACTATTCCTTTCTTCAACTTCCATATCAATAGACGGAACTCCTGCAAAAACAAAAAGCTTGGTACTAAAACCACTGATAATAAGATGAAGAATTCTTCGTTGAATCTTCCTCAGATTCCTTTTGCTAATCTTTTCCTTAAATATTCCAGCATGTGAAAAAATTGCAAGCATTTTTGAAAACATAGCAAGTAGTATTCTTTCTTTAAAAGCAAATTTCGTCTTCATACGCGCTCTAACTGCCATGTTGTAAACGTAAAAGAGATTTTGCGCCATCTATTGAGCTAACCAAGAAAAAAAAAGAATTTTAAGAATTTTTTTTCATTTAATGAATTTGATTTGATTCCTCATTATCCAGGGATGATTTATCACCTTAATTCATGAATTATTTCCCTTTTCCAGTGCGATATGTAATGATCAGAGTTACAGCATAAACACAGATTTAATCTGCCAATAACATTCTCGATATTAGCTCGCAAGTGGTGATATAGAAGTGCGCAAGTGGTTATACAAAATAGAGAAGGTCAGCGAGCGTAATCAATAAGTAGAAATTATTTAGTGACTGAGCATATCTATTCCTACATAAAAGATTATAATAATATGTGTGTAAGATTTATCATAATATGTGAAGTTTCAACGTAAACTTATTGATTAAGGGAAAGGAAGTGCCATTTTATTTCGCAAAATGGTCACTCGGTATTGGATAATACGAGTGTGGTATCGTTACACAGATGAGGCATGATGAATGAGTTATTTTAAAGTGGTCCATACTGCAGTATAAATTTTCCTTTTTTGATTAAAACCGTTCCAGTAACTCAGCAACAGAAACGGCTACAGGGTTGGTAATATGCAGTAACACTGCGTTCAGTTATATTTTTCAGTGATGATGATGATGACGTCTCGATATTCACACCTGAATGGGTGAAAAACGTGCGATCTGCAACTTTTTCAAAATGGGAAAAAAAAAAAAAAAAAAAAAAAAAATGTCATTAGTCTTCCTTTCGATAATATAAATAGCGTAGAAAAGATATTCAAAACAGTTGGTCATTGGGACTGGTTATCAAATATGAATGTATCAACGACTCGATTATGACGGCAGAGCAAGCTGGTTACATTCACTGCTGTTGTCTTACCCCATGTCAGTGCCAATAAGGATGGAAACAAAGAATGCATCTATCGCTTGTTATAGAACATAAACACTGTTGGTAATAGTATGAATGTTTAGGTCAACAATCATTCTAATATGAATCGGGACCACTTCTTCGCCTACCACCACCAACATCAATGCATTTTCGGATCAACAGGGTTTATTTGTTCCGATTTTAAGTTGATATGACACACAATTCCTCTAGAAAAGAACTGCGCATGTGTATAACATAAATACGTATCCAGTTCCTCTAGAAAACAATCTGCAATTACACTTTCTTAATAAAAAAAATTTCCATGTATTTTACGGCGTTAATTTATGAAACTTACTTATCTAGATACATAAACTATATATGGATTCAAACCGTATGTTTACTCAAACCGTATATGTAAAAAAAAATAAATAAGATTAATAGTACATTAAAAATATTCCTTCCCTCAAAATGCAAATTAAAATGGAATGCGTTGTATAGTCATTAGGATTTTTGAAGTAGGAGACACGAAAAATGAGTAATGTCCTCGCGGGACTCGAACTTGGACCTCTCAAATTTTTTTCCAATTGCTAATACCTTTTTTTTATGTAACTGCTACCGTTACACCACGAAGATATGCAGAAAAGGAGGGAAAAAACACCTTATATACCCCCCCCTTTTTAGAGGGCGACTGGGATTTAGGGGACGCAATCGCCACATCCTGATGGTGAAGAATCATCACCCACCAACTTTTAGCTCGGACGCCACTGTAGAGTCATTAAAATTTTTTAAGTAGGAAACACAAAAAAATTAGCAGTACTCTCACCAGGACTGGAAGCCGGACCTCTCGAATATGCGCCGACTGTGCTGCGGTTACACCACGAAGGCATGCAGAAAGGAAGGAGAAAATACCTTATAACCTCAACTAATATGGACATGCAGAATTTTACTATAACAAATAATTTTATTCTGAAACTTGGATTTAACTCTGAACAGTTATTGAAACAGCAAATAAAATCGTTTAAGAACAATTTAAGAGAACTTGGAAGGTAAGTACCATTTTTAAGACTACTCTTCTAAATAATTAATTTAACTAGAAGAACAGTCTTAAAAATGGTACTACATTCCAACTCGTAGAAATTCAAAGCGATAAAATGAAAAACGTCTTTTAAAACAGGTAAGTAAAAAGCATAAACCTGAGGTTACAGATTAAGAAATATTAATTAAATAACAAAATTATACTAAAAAAACTGCAACTTTCAACATTATACTTTTCCTTTTTTTTCACATTCTACAGCCATCTGTGAAGCTCAGTGATGAATCTATTCTAACCTTTAAGTGAAAATAAATGTTTTTACAACCTACTTTCAGCGTTAAATCCTCTTTATTCCCTATTCAAGAACATAAACCTTTTCTGAAGTGCTAATACTTTTAGCTTCTTCTAAATTACATTAGAAGTGTAATCTTTAGAATTTTGGATTTAATCTTGAAATGTTCCTTTTGCATTGCATTACATTTGCAAGGCTGAATCTGAATATAGTGACAAGTAATTATTAGCTGCGCATGGGTCAAATTCAGATACACTTTTTACTTTCAAATTTTTTATTCTCGGTTACTATACAATTAGATAAGCATTTCCGAGGCAGGAAACCTCTACATCTAACTTACTCATGTTATTTCTTAATTATATTTCATTCATTCTCTGGCACATCAAAATACATGTTTTACATTTCATTCACTGGCATTGCCTATATTTATGTATGAAATCTTAGAATACCATTTTCAATATTTAGTTATTTTTAATTTATGTGCTTTTATCATCAAAGAATAATAAGATAATATCAAAAAATTACTTTTGGAATAAATAATAGACGCTAGGAAATTATTTTAAGAATCAATTCCTCTCAAATACCAATTAAAATAAATCCATAATTATGTAAAATATCTCATTAAATAATTTTTTACTAATGTTCTGCATTGCTGACACTTACAGTTAAATGGTTATGACAGAATATACAAGAAATGTTATCTCTCCATGGGGGTCTTTTAAAGTAGGCTAGTTAACTTTTATGGCTGTAGAGTAATTAGGTTATTTTTGAAACAGGAAGAAGTGAAAAATGAAGAACACCTTCGCCGGGAATCGAATCACGTACCTCTGGAATACGCGCCAACGTGCAAACCACTACACTACGAAGGCATGCTAAGAAGCCTGGAGAAATACCTTATACACTCCCCCTTTTAAAGGGCGACTGGGGTTTTTAAAGGTCCCAATCGCCAAATCCTGGGTGTGGAGAATTATCATCCACCACTCTTTTTAGTTCGGCCGCCACTGTAGAGTCATTTAGGTTATTTTTGAAACAGGAAGAAGTGAAAAATGAGGAACACCTTCGCCAGGAATCGAACCACAAACCTGTGGAATACGCCCAACGTACAGACCACTACACTACGAAAGCATACCAAGAAGGCGATAGAAATACCTTATACGGTAATAATGTTAATAGGATTATTAATTCCGTAATAATGCTATATACTGACAAATCATTCCGTTTTCAAAAGCTTTTATTTTGCTCATTCATTACCTTAGTCGGTATGGCCAAAAATTCTTTAATCGATTTTTCAACTATTTCCTGGCAAGCTATCGAACTCGAATTTTTTTAAACATACATTGTTTGTGGATGAAAATACAACGCGTTGAAGGATGTTTTTTTTTTTAATTCGTTTTACACTTTTTAAAATTTAATACCGAAATGGCTTTTTGCACATATCTTAGTTTTACAAACAAAGAAAAAGTTTAAGAATTTTACTGTTTGCACCATCGAATAGCACCATCTTTCAAACTTGCATAAATGTTTTAACGTAATTTCGGATTTTGGGCGAATTTTTCAATGTTGCTCAAATTTTTGGGCTATTTCCCATCCCTTATTTTTAACTTAAAGTGGCATAACAGTGGGCATATTTGGGATGAGCTGTAACATCGTTTGTGCATCAAATATTCCCTGCCATTTATTACATGGTCACCGTGATATGGAGACACGGAAAAAAATTGCGTAATAGAACTCATCGAAAAGATTTACAGCAAAAGGAGATCCACTTTCCTTATTATAACAGTGCTGTAGCTGTTAGAAATATGAATAGTAGGTGTTCCAAGAATTTTAGATATACATTGCCACATTCTTTAGTTCCAAAATAAAAAAAAATGTTATAACTAAAATGGCAACAGAAATGATAAAAGTGATACTCAAAAATAAAAACTGTAGTTGACTAATAATTGTATGTTGTGTTGTTGCTGTCGTAGAGAGAGAAAAAAAAAACATAGGACGGAGTAGGGACAAGAAGTCATATTGCGAAAGGCAGGAAGCACTGTTCTGGCCACGTCCTTGACTCTGTCTGAGAAAAGAATGTCTCTGGTCCAGTCATTGTCAATTTGGAAGAGGGCCGCTGCGATGGCAGGCCAGAAGATGTCCGAGGTCCAGGTGTGTGTACACCCTGGTGCCATCTGGCACGATATTCATGCCCCTCAGGTATCTAGTTTGGGGTATTTTCTCTCGGGGGAGCTTGTAACACCTAGAGAGTGCGTCACTATCAAGAAGGTGTTGCGTAAGGTGGCAGATAGGGGAATGCCTGTACTGGATGCCAAAGGGTGGTAGAAAGGAAATAAAATGCCTTCCGCGGACCAATAGGTAGAAATCCAACTTTCCGAGTCAATGGCAACCCTTTTCTATGGTAAGTGCAATAATTATACGAAAAACCAATTTTGGCAATTTTATGTAAATTCTACCAAAAACCATACGCGCAATAACGCTGAAATTATTATTTACGAAGTTAATAAATAATACACATTTCTCAGACGTATCCACAAAATCGAAGAAATATTTGTAAAATTTGGAGCAGCTTAATAAATATTTTCGGTCTTTGTATATTTAATGATAAAGCATACAGAATACTTAAGACCATTTCATTTTCAACTCTTTTAAAATAAATTTTCAAGTAGCCTGGAATTAAATTATGATTATCATTTCAATCCCCAAATCTTTTAAAGAAAAATGAATAATTTATGACTCACGAATTTGAATACTTTCTTTCAGAAAAACCCATTATGGAAGCGTAATTGGCTTATTCGTATGAGAAAATTAATTGGATAACTTCTATTTAAATCTGAATTTATTTGGACGCTATACGAGACCACTCAAAGAAGTTTTACACATTTTGTAGTATGGAAAAAGAAAGGCATGGTTAATATTTTCGAATGATTAATTTACTTTCCTAATTCTTGTCATTTTTATGACGCCGATGATTTAAATATTTGGAGTAACAAAGATATTAAAGTATAATCAGTCTTTTTTCTTTACGTTTTTTAAGTAACGAATACAGTAACATATATAATTACTTTTCTTTGTTACGTCTGGAAAATACGATCCAAATCAATTATGATTAGCTATGAAATTGAATGAAAATTTAGAAACCTTCCTTTTAAAAACAAATATTTTCCTTTAACCATATCTACTATGATAGTATTACAGTTTTAGTTAAACTAATAGTTAGCTCGTATTACTTTCTAAATCGGTTTCGCGTATAAGAAGAAGCAAAGCTTATGGTAGTCTAAACTCTACTTTTAAATCTGTGTGTGTGCATGTATGCATGTACACCGCGGGGGGAGGAAGAGAAAGGTGGGCAGTTCTATATCTTCCGTTCTACTGGGCCGATTGACGAAATTCAAATTGCGTTTTTCATGTCTCGAAAGCGCGACTTAGGATATATATTGCATTTATATATAGCATTGTTCTAATATAAATATTTTGACTCTTTTTATATATTTCGAATCCAAGATTCAAATTATGCCTAAATATTAAATTTTGTAAAAATTGGTGCGAAATTTACGGATAAATTCAAAAATTTATCTTGGCTCGTATTTTTCAGTTTGTGCCAAGAATACACTTGACAAACTTCTTAATTTGTAGCAACCTATTTTCCTTTCCCCCTTTTTTTTTTTTATTGTAAACGAGAGGAAAAAAGTAACCGTTCATTATTTCAAATTATTTTAATAATGTGCGCAAACCACATTTGGCGTTATTAACGCTTATAATAAATATGCCAATTTTCAAAACGCGCCAATATGTAAATACACGTATATCCTAGGAAATTTCGAATAAAAAACCTCTAATGTTTTGCAAGTATGCTTAGAAATACACCTACCTTAAGATGAGGGTAAACATTTTATAGACTATAATTCAAATTTTTTTTGAAAAATTTATAAAAATTATTTTAAAATACAAATTTAAAAAAAAAATCATAGGAAATTGGCGAAATTTATTTGGAATGAACCTAAATTTCGAACTGTGGAAGAAGGAATCAAGTAAGTTTAATGAAGAAAAGGTATTAATAAATATACAATGAAATTCAATTAACATTGAAGAGATAAAATTTTGAAAGCTAATTTTTTAAAAACTACTCGTGCGATTTTTACAAAACTTGGCAGTTTGGCATAATTTGAGTCGTAGATTCGAAATATGAAAAAAAATTAGCATGTCATTTCAGAAAAAGTCCGATTTTGTGACGAAATACCTACATTAGAACAATTTTATATATAAAGTATGGTATGGAAGCAAGTAAGATGAAAAATTAGCAACGTCTTCGCCGGGAATCGAACCGCGGACCTCTCAATTACGCGCTGAGCGTGCAGACTACTACACCACGAAGGCTCGCTAGGAAGGCGGGAGGAATACCGTATAAGTTCACAGATTCTCAGTTTGACTGTACTCAATTTGACTTCGTGCCCTAATACAGTAACTGCTTACAGCAAATAAATCTCTAAACTGTGCCATTTCCCAAATTAATCCATGCCATATGCTTTTTACATGACACTTGACGCAAATAGCTTACATAAACGCTTTAGGCTATGAAGATAAAGCAAAGTTAAATTCATTTTGGGAACCATAGCTTTACACTTCTGTCCTAGGCCTTTTTTTAATGCATTGCATTCCTGCTTTTGCTTCCTGCCCAGTTAGCATGTCGCCACTGCTTCTCTTTAGTCAATCAAATAATCATAAGGATATAAAAAAGTACAAATGTGAAGAAGCTTGAATATAAGTTGTTCCGTTTATGATGTGTAATTAATTTTTAAATGTGCTGATTATTTAGTATAGAAATAAAACGTATTAAATCGGAACGACGTATTTACGTATTTACAGCCAACTACAACGTCGGCCGTGAATGAAAGAATCTGAAACTTCTCTATCCAAAGCATAATATACAATAAGCCATTGACGAACGGGATTGGGGAACGCGATTATGTGTACACACATTTTCTTAACTGATTCCATTTAATTCGTCTAAAGCGAGTACGCTGTACAGTGCAGAGTGTCGGCTACGTCCCCTTTAATGACTGTTTTAAAAATTCATTCATTAAAAAAAGTTAGATATTTCTTAGCAAAGCAAAATCTGAGCTTGAGTTCTAATTCTTGATAATCCTCCAAGATACTAATTGTTACGAAATGCCTAGCCTCGGCAAGATAGCTTCCCCGGAAGGCGGGTTTAGGGTTGCCATAAAATGACAAAGAAAGACAGGGTTGCCAGACTTGGCACGAAATCGACCATTTGGCGACAAAATGGCGGATGAAGAACCTTCTAGAACGAGTTCTTACCGGTTTGGCCTAGAAAGTTCTCGAAGGCAGTCCAAAAAGCTACATAAACCCTGTTTGTACGCGGAGTAGCAGTATATCGTAGCCCGTTATCGAGGGTGTTGAGCTTCGAGAGCGATTGACCGAGTCGGGAGCTGTACTCTAGTGCTTTGCCGTGAGGCTGTCTTCACCGTTATAGCCTGAAGGCTATGATTGTTTCAGCGTGCGTGTCGTAGTTTTTCGACGACTGAAAACGTTTTTCTAAAGCTGTCCTGAGAAATACTGGCTAAATAAATTGTGTTTTGACACTTACTCAAGTGTCGTCGTTAATCACTCCAAATCCACGAACCCGTGCAAAACGTAAGAGTTTTGAAGGCCTCACAACATTTTATCCAAATGCAGAGGTTTTGTTCCTTCCATCGAATACCACTTCTTTAATCCAACTAATGGATGAAGCAATCATAAAAATATTCTAAACTTATTATGTCAGGCATGTTTTCATTTTTCAAATAAAGTACTACACGAAGAAAAGTACGACACACTAATGGCATTTTGGAAGAAATTCAACATAAGACACTGCATAAAATCATTAAATTCGCATGAGGACAAGTGAATTCATTGAGAAAGAATGCTTGCTTGCATTAGTGCTGGCCAAAAGCTGTCAACACTGAATAAACACTGAACAAAGAATTTCCATCGACTGAAAATGAAGCCAAGAAAGAAAGAAATACAAATTACAAATGAACAGTCAGAGAAGTATTTTCAGACATGGAAGATGAAGAAGTTAAAGAATTTGTTGAGAATGATGATGTGATTGACAAGTGAAGAACTGGATGATCTTCTGATACCAGCCGACGGTGAAAGAGGTTTCAGTGAAGAAAATAAAGAGCCTTTAACATACAAAAAGTTAAACACATTGTTCAAAAAGGCATAGAAACTGTCTCATTTTGTAATGGAGAACGACCCAAATGATAAAAATAATAAGAGATCACTTTATGAGAGGTACTGAAAAACTTTGCACTCATTACAGCGACATGTTTAACGAGTTTCGTCAAACACTGTCCCAAGCAACCACCACCAACGATTAAAAAAATAATTGTATTATGTACCTACTTTTTTAAGGAGTGATAGAAATCCCATCAATTAATATTTATTTCATTTTCCCTTTTAATTACAATAGTATTTGTGTAAAAACTTATGCATAATTTCTTGGTCTAGAATATACCTAACCCGTTTTTTCCATAGAAAGTTAACTTTGCGGATCGGCGATTTTGCCGTAGACAAGAAAGTTGAAATACTGAAGAATATTTTCACCATTACGAAAATTGACAAAGCCTATTTTTGCCTCTTATTAATTTTCTTTATGTATTTATATAATGTATGCAAGTTATAGTTATCTTACCCGAATGATCGGAAGGCCTCGGAAAAAGGTCTGGAAGTAGTGCGGATGCAGCAGTATCCACAAGGATTGAGAAAGCATTCGAAACAACCAGTAGTTTAATACAGTAAAATAGTCTGATTGGTATTGCTGTGTATTGTTCTTCAATTTACAGATATGACTTCTTAATAGCCTTATCTGACTTCTCCTAACCATAATAATATCATCATAAGATATGATCTAGTTTGTAATTATATTTTTGACTGAACCATTATTTCTCAATCATATTTACGAATTTCGTACATGGTAGAGGTCGAACGTGATCACTATTCGAAAGATTTATTAGCATTTTAATCATTTCTTGTTTAACTTTATGAGGTATTTCTCCCGCCTTCTTAGCGTGCCTTCGTGGTGCAATGGTCTGCAACCCAGGTCCGTGGTTCGATTCCTGGCGAAGGCGTTGGTCATTTTTCACTTCTTATTTCAAAAATAATCTAATGTCTCTACAGTGGCGCCCGAACTAAAAGTGTGGTGAATGATGATTCTCCTCACCCAAGATTTGGCAATTGGGTCCCCTAAACCCCAGTCGCCATATAAAAGGGGAGTATATAAGGTATTCTTCCGCCCTCTTAGCATTCCTTCGTGGTGCACGCTGGGAGCGTATTCCAGAGGTCCGTGGTTCGATTCCCAGCGAAGGCGTTGTTCATTTTTCACTTCTTCCTGTTTCAAAAATAACCTAAGCACCGTTCACAAGAGCAGATTCGACCGGTAGCGAAAACCGGTTCTTCCGACGTGTCCCGTTCACATGGGACAAGCATTAACTGCCTCGCCGAATTGGAGGCAGAACTTGGTTGAATGTTCCTTACCTCTCGGGAGCAGGGCAAATGGGGAGATATTCCGTACTAAACTGCGCGTTTCACTTAATTTTAGTTATTGCTCGCTGGACCGTCAGCGAAACAATCGCGCTGATAGATGTCTGGGGATGTGATAGCATCCCCTCAAAAATTAGATAGAACTGTACAAGATACGGAAATTATAGACAAATACGGACAATGTTATCTGATGCTAGGTATTCCAGAAATATCGTTCAAATTAAAACTAAAGCTAAGACAAGTGCATATCGCGGCTTCAACGCGAAAAGGGACTCGGTACCTTTTGAATGATTTTTTAAAAAAAAATTTAAGCATTTTCATCTACTTTTTATGAATATTATTAAATGGTTTTGTGAGACAAAATAATTTTAAGCTGAAAAAAGTTTTGCTAATATTTTTTTAAATTTAAATTTTTGAAGAAAAATTTTACAATTAAAATGTCTTTCTTCTCCTACAATTTTCAATGTCTCCCCCCCCAGTTTTTTATTGTATTTATTAGAGTGTTTTTAATAACTTCAAGGACTGATTTTGCAATTAATGAATTAGTTTCTGAGGAAAAAATACACTTTTATCTAAAATCTTTAAAACAAATATGATCTCGGTCACATTTTCATTTCAAATAATTTTTTCCTTTCAGTATTTTGCAAAACCCATCGTTGTTTCTATAAAGTATATAATTTTATATAAGCAGTAAAAATAATAAAAAATTTAGTCCATACCTGTATATGTTTTAGGACTTTAAATAAAAGGATTTATTGAAAAAAGTGCAAAAGGTTTCTCAGTTTGCATTTGCAGTTTAAGGAATACAAACTATCTAAATAGACATTTTATCATTTCAAATCTTTAAAATTTTATTACTGAATTTCAATACACACATATGTGTATAAATCAAATCTAGTGCTATTTATTCAATTTGTAAATATAAACATAAATTACAAACCTTTTTTTAAAACCTTATGTGGCCAGAAAAATTCATAGAACTCATAGAAAGACTCATAGAACTCATGAGAAAAACTCATAGAACGCAAGCAGAATTTTTCTTTACCTGTTTTTGTTTTGTAAAACACGTTTAAAACAACTTTAATACATTAATTAATTATGATATTATTGCGTGCGTACGGGTTTGTAATAGATTGGTAATAGTTCGTAAATGATTGTCATTGCACTCAAATCCGATGATAGCTTAATTAAATTTATGTTATCAACATAAACTCTTCAAAGTTCTGGAATTTTTCACAGAAATACTCGTACAAGTATTTAGAATATCACGAAGTATAATCAGTAGTTATGCTTCAATCTAATAAGAACGTTAAACACAACGGAATGCAAAACGTATCTTAAGAGAAAGTTAACTCAGAAATATCTCCAATCTCACGCTGAACTAACAAATGGTAACAATAACAACTTATATAGCATAAATAATGTCATAAAAATAGTGTGGCATAATGAGATTATTACTTTAAAACCGATGTTTCGAATTGATGCCCAAGATGAACCAATATTTCCCATTCTGCTTCATTGCATATCTTTCAAAAAAGTAAAAAAATCATCCAATTAATTTACTTTATCATTTTTTTTAAATGCGAAAAGTTTGTTTTATAAGCTGCGAAAATGTCGGAAGTTTGTAACCGATATATTTTTAGATATGACCTTTTAAAATTAATGGGCGTCAAGAAAATCTAAAAATATGAACGATTTTCAAAAATTCTCCCAAAATATTTTTAAAAAAAATTACGCTAAAAATTTCATTTAATTCTTTTTCTTTACCAGTGTGTTATGGTGCAAACTACAAAATTCTGAGATTCTCAGTTTATTTGATAATATTTTCAAAAAGTCGTTTCAACTTTAAATTTGAAAAAAATCTAATCCTCTAAAAATCAAAAGCGTGACACCACATCCACAAGCAGTGTATGTACAAAGTTTGAGTTCTATATCTTATCGAGAAGCAGTTTAAAAATCCATTACCATCTTTTAACCATAGCGACAAGCACCAAGAGTGAACTAAATAACAGCTTATAAAATAATAATAATAATCAAAAAGCATATATTTTTCAGGAACCATTACGAAAGTTCAGGTACCAGTTGCGAAAGTACAGATTACAAAATTAACAACAGTAAACCACGTTAAAAATGTGTAAACAGTATTAGAAATCTGCCAATTCGGAGACGTGATTGTTCACAGAGGCTTTAGGTGTAAAGGGGAAGGAAGACGGTGGTCTTCTGAACGGGTCCTAAAGACGAAACTCTTTCATGTCTCCTTTTCTGCCCTTGCTAACGGCAGCTGTGCGAAGGAGCGTTGCATATGAACGGGGCTTTAATGTCTCTATACCTTAATATTATTTTTCAGGTCGGATACAATAAACACCTTAATCATCTCTGGGTTTAACCTAAAGCTTATAATACAGCAAGCCTATATAACTGGAACACAATATAAGCTGCAAGAAAAGCGTAGTTACAGCCCGAGCCTCAATATCTTGGAGAGTAATTGTTTTCCTAATTCCTGGCTAATTAGCTAATGGGTAAAATACTTACTATATGATTGAGCTGTAATTTCAGCTGCTGATGAGTGTTTTTTTTAATGAACTGGATGGAAAACTGATGAACATTAAAAAGCGCTGGAATGATTATTGATTTTCATAAGATTTAAATGTTATGTAATTAACGTTCATTTATTGAAAGAGTTCAATTTTATTATATTTCAGCTGTTGATGAGTTCAAATTTCAGCTGCTCTTTTTTAATGAAATGGATGGAAAAACTGATGGAAATGAAAAAGCGCTGAAATGATTATGGATTTTATTCAGATTTAGATGTTATGTAATTAACGTTTATTTATTGACAGATCTCAATTAGGCTAACAGAAAGCTTCTGGTAGTTTTAATTTGTAAAATAATTTGTCTTGCAAGCATTTGAAACAACCAGTAACCTAGCGCGTTAATTTTTTATTCTATTCGGCTCATAAATTTAAGCAACATTTAAAATAAATTCATTCCGTTATTTTGCAAGTTTGCGTGATTATTAAACGATTGCTGAAGATGACATAAAATCTGGTAAAAGTAGGAGCAACTTTGTGTTAGTTTGTCTCAGATAAATTTATCGATGAATAATTTTTAAAAAAACAATATTAATGCTTGTTCTGTTTTATTCCACGTTCAGTTTTGAGGAACTATAAGAACAATTTTGTTCCAATGTTCCTTAAAGGAAAAATCTTAAATCTTTAAATAGCATTAAAAAATAAACAACCAGTGAGCCTTTTTTAAAGAACTAATGTAAGGTTTTTCATAAACAAAGCAGCAAAAGTCGAAAGCAGACCTTATAGCCTTCATAACCAATTTTTCTTAAATTCAGTGAGGGAAAAAAGTAGCCATTAGTTATCCTAAAACAAATAATTATACATTATAATTGAAGTACATGATTTCCGATGTTCAAACACATTTTTTCATTAATTACACTAATGATGTAAATGGTTCAATAGTGTATCTCCTTATCAAATTATCGACTGAATACATTTAATATTATGAACAATATTTTTAAATCTTTTATACCGCTGATAATTACATAAATCCTGAAGTTAATAACTGTTATTAAGCACCTAATTTTTCTATATTCTAATGCTGCTATTAAAACAGTGGAAAATGGAAAACAAAATTCAGAAATTCGTACAGATTGCTTTTAATCTGCTCCGGTTAATACATCGATAAGGATCATCCTATTATAAATTGAGCGAAAAATTACTAATTTTATGTCATAAGAGTGGTAAAATAATCTCAGAATTGGCAATCTGATGAAGCTACTAATTTCTTAATTGACAATTACGATATTTCGGTAACACTAAACGATGTAAAAAATTAAAAGAGGCTAATCTATAGATACTTTTAACGTGAAAAACATTATAAGAGCATGAATTTCATACAGACTATGGATAAAGACTATACGACTTGCGATGCAAAAATCTGGTTTAAAAAGTACAAAAAAGGGGTTTCTAAAAACATGCATATTCACAACCGAACAATCAGTGGACTGAAGTAAGTATGAACAAGTGTCTATGCAGTGATTACAGCAGTGTGCTTATCAATGACCATCAAATAAATTTAACCATCAAGACCATTTAAGAAAGATCGAAGTACAGAAAATTGCTTGTAAAACTGCACATTTATCATTGCTTATGAATGAAAAAATTAAGAAATTAATACGTAAGAAAGTTAAAATGTCTTTTGCCGTATTTAACAGCAATCTGGTGAATCTGGCAAAAACAAAATTAATTAGCAAACTTCCAAGAAATTTTAGCTATTTTTTTCATTAATTTGCTTATGATCTTATTTAAGTTGTTAAAAGCAATGAATGATAATGTTATGATAGCGAACAATAAATAAAACTTTACGTATATGTCCTTTAAGTTTTGACACTTTCTAAAATCATACAAAATAATTAATAAACTAAATAACTAATAACCTAACTGGGGCATCATAGTGTGGTTTACTTAAGTTTTATCTAAGTGATGGTCCTTTTTCGGCATAATGTGAATAAAGCGAGCGCAGCCCGCTCAAGACCGATGAACACTGGTAATTCGGTCCAACTTTCGATACCGGGAAACGGGTTGGCTGAATGGGTGTTTACATGATTTTCCGCATGTGTAAGGTGTATGCAGTACCGTATGGATGCATACGGGAATAAACCGGTTAAAATCGCCGGAAACTGATAGTTCGTCCAATTTTCAAATGTAGGCGAATTTTAACATGGAAATTCTTTTAAAAACGAACAATGATAAGCGGGCTTCAGCCCGCTCAGCTGGCGGGCTTGCCCGCTAGTTGCTATCATAAAAATATGTGGATTAAATTCTTTAAAAACCATGTTCAACTGAGGGTTCAGAACTCATTGATATATTATTATTAACTTCGCAATATGTTCACAAGTGTTAACAAGTAAATGAAGAACAATTTTTATTTTCTCAGTTTTTTTATCAACTCTAATAGTGTCATATATCAACGAAAATGTGAACTTAGTTTGAATACCTTCTTTTGAATTTAAGAACAAATTTCTATGTCTTTAAGTAAAACCGCATTCGGATACCCTATATTGGTGATTTCGTATCACTTTCTTAAAAAAATGGGGGAGGAAGGAAGAGAGAATAGAAAATAATCTAGATTTATAGGAAACTCTGTATATTACTTTCATTTAAGAACTAAAAGTCATGCACAGTTCACGTCTCCGTTTAAACAGCAAAAATTTTTAATTTATGCTTTTTTAAGACGGCGGTATATGAATAAAAATTTCAGCGTTGTTTGATTGGTATGATAATTTCATATCAGATACATATATGTGACTAAAAACCAGTTTTCTTCACAATGTGGTAAATGAAACGAGTAAACTACCTTATTCTTGTTCCGCAATGCCAAAAAGGGACCATAAATGCCTATCTTTCACGCAAGTTAAACGCAAACCAAACATAAATTCGAAAAGTGGGAAATTACGACGTGACAACCACGGATGTCACGGTTACACGCCAATGACCTGAAGTCACGAAACTGACAGCTGAGATTCAAACGAGCACGACGAATGCTTTGAAACCGCAATAAAATTGAAGTAAATACTTCGCTTTGTAACGCACGACAAATGATTGCACAGTACAGCTGAGAAGTTGAAATAATTAACAAATTAATCCAGCTGGGGTTTTGAATTAAAGAGTAAAATTTCTAAAGAAATATTATCTAACTTTCTAAATTCAATGTAAATAAGAATTATCGTTTACTAAATACTTTACAGCGATTAAATATTCATTAAATACGCTATGACTACGAATTATCGTTTATTAAATAGTTTAAAGCGATTAAATATTCATTAAATACACTATGAATAATATGCCATTGGAAAAAAATCTTTTAGTTATTATGTTCTACACTTCGGTAGTTAATCTTTGTATTATTATGCTCCACACTTTGGTAGAGAAAGCAATAAAATAGTTTTTTATTGCTGACTGAAAAGAGTAGAAATTGATGCTTACCAGATCCTTTTTAAACTCACAGAAAAAAAAATATCTGAAATGTTTCAGATTTTAAATTACGTCCAAAGGGGCGTTTTTTAACATTTTGTGTGTTACCTTTCTTTATTAAATATCATGTTCCTCGCACTTAAACCATAAGATCCAGTGCAACAGCAATATCGCAAAATAGTTTTAAAACGAGCATATCTTTAGAATTTCCGATACAGAGACTCACGCGCTGGAGATAAAAATGTTTTTTCTGCACAACGTTGCCATTGCTCGCTTTGAAATCCTTGAGTTTGTTAATCAAAAATTCGTCAAAGTTTTAAAAAATAGGAAATCGATCATAAAACAAATTTCAAATTTCAAATTTGGTCTTCCACATGCTCATATTCGTTGGAGGATTACGTTATTCAAAATTCGATGACTCTATGTACCGTTGTTTTATCACAATACGAGAAATATACATACATTTATGCAGATTTTTCATTATTTAATTTCTTCAAATATAATGCAGGACTCTAACATTTTGTGGCAACAGTTTGAAAAGTGAACCGACATTTATGAGTCCGACGCAAAATGCCAAAACGAAACTAATAGTCCTTCGGGATTCAAATCCCTTTGGACTAAAAAAAACATTTTTCTAAAACTAAACTCAAAACCAAAGTAACACCATCTAGAATAGTTAAAGCGTAATCCACCGTTAGATTCTACATTGCCTAAAGCAGGAAATCAAATCAAATATACGTAATTAAGGCATATATGAATCATCATTACATCGAATAAATTATTTATTACTGTAAAGCACTTCAGAATTATCATTCTCGGTGTTATATCAATAAGTACTCTTGAGATACAAATAAGTACTCTTGAAAGGATGCTAATTTAAATATTAGTTTGCCAGAATCTGAAAATTTCCTGTAACAACTTTTTGGAAATGTTTATGTATACTAAGGAGAGACGTCAGAATTATGACGCTAATGCTTATAGTATTAAACGTGCAGATTTATTCAGTTATTAATATGGCACTAAATATTCCCCATTTTCATAACTGCAATACATGAAGCAAATATAAAAACTACTGGAGAATACGCTAATAAATAAGCTAATGCAGAATATGCTGAGTACGAATTGAAGTTAACAGAAGTGTATAATAGCCAGCGCGCAGTTTTATTCTAGAAACTATATTTTAGAGATTTTATAAAAAAAAAAAACTGCATCAATAACGAAATAAAAACTACACCCTAAAATTGTAATATTTTGTGCCTGAGTTTAATGTATTATGTTGTTCACAATCCTAATAACAGTTATTATCGGTAATATTGATAAAATCTATGCGCTCTGAAAACAGCAACAACCTATGGTAACATAAGGAGGTGCGGTTTTTAATTGAAAAATAATTTAATACAAATTTTGATTATTCTAATTGTTTTAAAGGAAGATTATCGCCTAAGCAAGAAGAGGAATGTTAAAAATGTCGGTCAGCAAGACAGAAATTTGTAATTTAACAATAGCTGTTAATTAATAAATTACTGAATAAATGTAAGATTGTAATGAGCATGTATTAAAGCATATTTATCTTCCGTTCATAACGTTTTGCCGCACGTATCCCACCCAAAAAAATTAAAGTAGAAATTATCATTTTTAATTACTACAGATTTTACTTTTTATCATTTTGCTGCACGAATTTAACATTTTCATATACTTATCATTCTATATAGACAGAGTGAAGATATATTATATTGAGGAAAAATTGCCAATGAGCTGCCTTTTATTTCTAAATGAAAAATACATGACGTGCGAATCACTAAATGCAATGAAGGTAAAATTCTATGTTAAAAACGAGGGAAAATATTACCGAAATTAAATTTTACATTAAATAAATAATATAAATGAATTATATACACTGAGAACAAAGAAATGCTTCTAGCCTGTAGTTAAACTGCTTATTTAAATTATCTGTCTTAAGCTTGATTATCAACAAATAGTCAATTTAAACGATTTATGGCAACAAAGCGTTAGGCTTAAGGGAAAGTTTTACTGAGAACTTCTTAAACAAAACTTACTCGCATTCAAGTTCCATATAAGGAAGACTACGAAAGGCTATTCATTTTGCTGGGAATCGAACCCAGAAAACATACATAACAGATCGTGTTTGGCAAAGTAAATAACGGATTTCAAATTAATTGAAAATCATCAGCTATTTTTAAATAATATTAGTTACTTTAATAGTAATAAGTGAATTCTATTTTAGATATTAGTTAATTAAAGAGGAAAAATTAATGGTACATGTTCTACCTGCTAACTTATTTAAGTATTTTTATAATTCTTCAACAGTTATATTCTAACTATTCGCATTTACAATTTAAAACGAAACTTTTATCATTTATTGACATATAATGCCATACACGCTTAGTCTTAAATACAACAAATTTAAATTCATTTGCAGATTTTATTCCTTGACCGACTTTATTTATTTATTTATTTATTTATTTTTATTTACCAATCTAAGTAGTATGTTTAAAATTTACAGTAATTCAGAATCTTTCTCTCGCTGTTATATTACTTTTCTCGCAAATTCCCACATTTACAATGCTAACAATTAAATAATAGTTTTTTTTTTCTAAATTTCCATAATTACTCTCTTCTTCAGGAGATACTGCAATATCATTTCAAATTTCATGCATGGCAATTATAAGCTATTACTGTAAAATTAGTCCAAATGAGCATTAACTCAGAAGGACTATTAATTTCGTTTTGGCATTTTCCGTTGTTTCACGTTCCAAACTGTTGCCACCAAATAGCCCTACATTATATTTAAAGAAATTATACAATGAAGAATCTGCATAAACGTATGCATGTTTCTCGCATTGTGATAAAACAACGGTACCTAGAGCCATTAAATTTTGAATAACGTAATACTCATCCGAATATGGGCATCTCGAAATCCAAATTGCTAATTTGGAACTCGTTTTGTTATCGATTTCAAGTTTTGTAACACTTTAACGAATTTTTGATTAAGAAACTCAACGATTTCAAAGCGAGCATTGGTACTGTAAGGGGGAAAAAAAAAAGCATTTTTTTTTATATTCAGTGCGCGAGACTGTGTATCGGAAATTCTAAAGATATGCTCATTTTAAAATTATTTTGCGATATTGCTGTTGAATTGAATTTTATGGTTTAAGCGGCAAAGAACATGATATTTAATAAATAAAGGTAACACAGAAAATGTTAAAAAAACGCGCCTTTGGGCGTAATGTAAAACCTGAATTACTTAATATTGTTACGAAATGTACAGGCGCGGTAAGATGGCTTTCCCGCAAAGCAGTTTTAGGATTGCCATAAAATGGCAAGGGAAGGCAGGGTTGCCACATTTGGAGAGAAATCGCCCATTTGGCGACATGATTGGCGATATGACATGGACGGACGGAGAACCTTCTGGAACGAATTCTTACCGGTTTAGCCCAAAATGTTCTCGAACACAAGCCGAAAGCTATATAAACCCTGCTGGTCCGCAGTCAGTCAATGTGCGCCTCGTCTGGATAGCTGATAGTCAGTCATTGAGAGTGTGCCTCGTTGAGTGCGAGATAGTTAGTCTCGAGTTAGTCAGTGCGCGCGGAATCGATCGAGTTGACAGCCGGGCAGCGAGTGCCGAATGCATGGAAGAGTCTCTTAGTGTATCGCGGTTAGTGCATCGTCGAGAGAGCGTGTTGAGCTCCGAGAACGACTAAGCAGAGTCGGGAGCTGTACTCTGGTGCCTTGCAGTGAAGCTGTCTTCACCGTGATAGCCTGATAACCTGAAGGCTGTGTCGCTGATTGTTCTAGCGTGTTTGTAGTAGTTCATCGACGACTGTAAAAACGTGTTTTGGAGCTGTCCCGAAAATATTGGCCAATAAAGTGTGTTTCGATATTTCATCAAGTAGTATTGTCATTATTCACTCCAAATCCTCAAGAACCCCGTACGAACGTGAAGGAAGAAATGAATTAAGGAATTTTTGATTAACAAGCTCATGATTTAAAAGTAGTGCTTTTTCATTTCTCGAAATAAAACGTTTTATATTTTAACGGGCTAATGTGTTGTCTTTTGGCAAAGTGCGAGTCTTTCAAATTTAATCAACAAACTCAAGTCTTCAAAAGCAATGTATTACCGTTATATTTTTTATATTTTTTTAAAAGAAACTTTCATTAGTTTAAAATTTTAAATTACTTATCATTCCGTACAAAAATAAAAAACTAAATTTTCCCCCCTTTTCTTGATTAAACAACCGTCTATTAAAGCGGACGTATCTTTTAACTGTACTAGTACAGATTCATCATTCAAACTACCAACAACACACAAGTCTAGTATCACAGAGGTTTAGCCTTACATTCTGTATCTAATCACTCACATTTAATGAGGAGTCGGTCATAACGCTCTATTAATCAATGATGTGTATACATAAATTACGCTACATTGATGTTTATTTTTTTCCTTACCTTACAGCAATTCCAGCCAAGAGTTATTGAAAAAATATAGCAAATAAAAAAAATTCTCAAGAAGACTCTAATGGTGATCCGATGATGAATGCCCGGAGATAAAACAAAATACTTTCAAACAACAGGCTATCAATATCTCGAAACCAGAAGAAGAAGGTGAACTCCCCAAAAGAAACGCCCTCCATTGAGGTCTTCAAGAGGAATGGAGTGCAAAACAATTCAAACCATGAGAGGAAAAGAAAAAGTAAAAATCAAAGTGAGAGACTAGGAAAAAAGGGAGGTTAAAAAAATCGGAAAATGAAAAACAAACAATCCCTTTCTGCTACGTGAAGTTGAATAGCGGCTTCCAGGGGCCGTGATTTATACAAGAAATACGTGCTGACTCTTTAACTGTTTTCTCGATGCCGCTCTCCATCTTGACAAACATCGTAGAACGGGCTATCAACTTCTAAGCGGCACCAGTAAATAAAAATGTATTTTAACCACATATCAAAACAACAAGTCTCAATTTAGTAAAAACAAGTCTAAGGTGTGCCGAAATATTTTACTAGAGTTCAAAGCCTTTCAATAGAATTAAAAAGTAACACATATTTTGTTGAGGTGAAAAACATTCCACTTAGGACAAATTTGAGCAAATAACCGAAATCAGGGATCCGCAACCGTTTTTAATAGGACGACACAAGGTATAATATATCGCTATGACGTATGGTAAATAGTTAAGAATTAAGCACTATTAAACAAGAGACTAAGAACTGTAAGCCATAACAGATATCAAAACCACATCGGGAGTTAAATTACAACAAAACGATTGAGTGCTATCTGCCTACGGAGAAGGATGCTTTGTGGAGGACTTTTAAAGAGAAATTGACTCGTATTCATGTTACACAGCAAAGAAAAAATTCCCACGCAGTCAGCCTGTTCACCAGTATTTGAATCAGGTTCGACCTACCAGTGGTCAGCGATTTTACCTTTTCTTCGCCGGTGGCACCAATTGGGGAACAGAACTTCAACTCATACATAAATCACTACTATTTTACGAAAATATGTGCAAGTAACATTATATACTTTTATTGAAAAATCTAGTAACAGATTGGGCACTCTTGGCAAAGTTTAAAAAAATAACAATAAAGGAAAAACACTGATTTTGTTAAAATCTAGAGATCTATTAAAATCTATTCTTAATTTTCTCGAATCCGAATTCTATACGATTCCTGAATTTTTCAAACCGTTTATATTAGAATAATAATAAGGAAAACGCGGGGGAAGTACTTAATAAATTTAAAGTTTTGATTGAAAGTAAAATTTGAAATTGCGTTTACGAAAAAGCACATTTAAGAACACAACTTTCGAAAACACAGTTAAGATTACATTAAAAAGGTATAAATAAAATTTAATAAATGAAGTACATAATTAAAACTCTTTGAATCCTGAGATTTACTTTCTGAATATGCTAATTTGACAAAAAAAAAAAAAAAAAAAAAGCCCGAGTAAAAGTTTAAATTTTTGTAAACATTTTCACAGAACCGTCTTAAATCAAAACACGTTTAAAGGGAAAAGAGGATTACTTCAAGACTTAAGAGAAATAAATACAACACATGAAACGCTAAAATCCCTCCAAAAAATTTAAAATGTGGCACTCAGATCCGCTAGAGCCAAGCCGATTAAAATTGCAATAATCGTATTCTTTTTTATGTTTATTTTTAGCTCACGCGCGGTGTTTGTCGCCATCGTCTGTCATCGCTTTTTTTAAACTACTTCCTGATATGCACGCTATCGAGTTCAAAATTTGTATACAAATTGTTTGTAGATGACAATACAATGTGGTAAAGCGACTCTTTAAAAATTCGGTTTAAATGATTTTTCGACAAATCTTCATTTAATGGAACAAACCCAAAATATCAAAATTTTAATATTTAAATGAAACTTAAAAGGATATTGTAACGTAATTTCTGAATTTTGGGCAAATTTTCAAAAACTGCTCAATTTTTTTCGATTACTCGAAATATTACTTTAAGTGTACTTTAAATGTATCAGATATAAAAGTTTTTAAATTTTTACATATTATAAAGTAAACTTAAATCTCTTTTAAAACAAAATATTAAATATTTCACAAAAATATTAATTCAGTGATGCACTCTGTATCACAAGAGGACAAAATAGCGGTTCTTCTGGCTATCGCATTGCTTAGAAACTTAGTCAAGTTTACCATGTCATTACGTCAAAAGATTTTTATTGCTTCTCTACAGATTTCTTTGTACTTTATTCATTTCATTTAACTAATATTAAAAAGTAAAGAGTTTAAGCATTGACTAGCGTTTAAAATTATTTGCAGTTAAATATATCGTGTCGTTTTTAATTTTTTCCCTTTCATAAAGTTTATATATATTTTTCTCATCCTTTCTTTTTCTCCGGCCCCTATACTGTTATAAAGATTTGAAATTTTCAAACGCTGTAAAACAAACTCTTCACCTTCTTTAAAACGAGAACAATATGAATTAGACGTCATTAAAAAACTTTTAGCCTATCTGCGGTTCTATGACCACCCCGAACTTTTGTGTTAGATGCTACGATTAAAACTTTGCCATCAATTTTTTAAAACTATTTCCTCATTAGCTTTGCAGCTCAAAATTTGGACTCGCAGTCATAATGGATGACAATCCTAGTATAGTGTAGCAATACGTTTTTCAAAATTCAGTTTAGATTTTTTTCAAACAAAATATTGAAATGATTTTTCGGATCTCTCTTCGTTTACCGAACAAGCTAAAATTCCCAAAGCTTTTCTGTTTGCACCATGGGACAGCGAGAAAAAAATGTGCTTATATGAAATTTTTAACGTAAATTTCGATTTTCTTCGGAAATTTCGCTGGATTTATTTTCGAACATTTGGGGTATCAGACTTCCTAAATGAAAGCGTGATTTTTCCCTGTTGTAAAATGACGTTTTAGCTGAATAATTTAATTGACAACGCGTCACTGGAACTAAAAAAGGTAAAAGAAGATTTCATAAAATAAGCTTTTATTTAAAACTCAAAAAGTAATTAATGCACTGAAAGAAGATATAATTTCATGGGAATAAGCTATTAAACAATTCTCTTTAAAAAATCCATCTACTATCATTTTATGCTACGGATTAAAAAAATCTGATGAGTGCACCACATGACTTCCTTGTACGGAATATTAAATACGCAGTTTTCCTGCATTTTATTTAAACATATTTAATTAACAGTTAACGAATTTTTAATTAAATCGACTTCGCCGCTACAGCATAAACCACAATAGAATAAATGCACTCTTTAAAGTTCACTATATTAATTTACCATAGTGTCACTTTGGCGCTACGTTTACTCAACAACGTTACATCTTATTAATTTTATAACTCAAGAATGCACAAAAATTATATCATCTGAAGAATTACCACATGTTCTATTCAAATACTATAATAAATCTAAAACGATGTATAAAAAAGACATTAAACAAATAAAAAGAAACAGTTTTTCGCAGACATTTCAGCGCCGCTTACCTAATGAGCATGCGCTACTAATTAATTCAATTCTCACTTCGCGGCAAGGCAAAAATACATAAAAATTCAAAATATTTTCATTAAAAAAATTACAATTAAAATTACCGTTTGTACGCAAAAACAAGCTAATTGATAATTCCAAAATGAATTACGCATCATTTAATTCGCAATACTAAAAGAAGACGTTACTTTGTTGTTGAGAAGCTTAGTTTCTCTAGATTGGAAACAAATCCACTATTCTGCTAAGTTTCAAATGTAAACAAACATGGCTGCTATCGTAATCAAAAATTAAGCTTAGTTGCACTTAAAAACTTTTAAAATGTTGATAATTCCACAATAATTGCATTCAGGTTAACTAAAAATCTTAACCCGAAGATAAGAATCATTTTTAAACCAAAAAATGCACAATTTACAGACATCTAAGAATAAAGAAACTGAGCTCACTGAACCAAGTAACAGAGTGACATATATATACATATATTTATACACTTTTTTGCTGCGGCCGGTTGCAACCAAAATAGGAGGTGCACATCTACATGTTATGGTAGTCGGATACACAAAATTTCAATGTTCTGAGGCAACTCGTTTTTGAGTTATGCGAGATACATACATACATACCTATAGACGCCACGAAAAAGTCTCTTCAGAATTCACTTTAAATCAGTTTTATAATTGTTTTTTGGGGAAAAAAGAGTAATTTATTCTGTCCTTACGTACAGATGTCACGCAAAAACATCGTTAAATTGCATTCGATAGTGGTCAGAATGGATATTTTCGTTGAAATATGATCCTCGAAATGTTTCGCGATTACAATACTTCCTTTTTACTTCGTACACGGAAGTCAAAAAGCGTGGGCACTCAAATGACGAAATTTATTAATCGTCAAAACTACAGCCATTCCCTTTATAAAATTTATCTAGGTCACCCCACACTTTTATTATCTGTGATGTAAATTTGTAGATGGATTTTTGTAAAAAAATATCAAATCTCTTGTTCCCATGAAACTATACGGATAAATTGTACTTCTACTTTCAGTTAATTAATTATTTTGTGAGATTTAAATAAAGCTTATTTTACAAAAACTTATTTTTACCTTACTTTTTTAATCATTATTTCTGCTGGAAATCAATACAACAAATATTTTTGAAGTAAACTTATTAACAGATTTCAAAAGATTAACGCAACTTCAAAAACGCGAAGATCTGTGAATTTCAAGGTTTTTTTTTTATGTCATCCCTTATTAAAAACGAAACATCAATTCCCCACTGATAGTCTAAACAAAATACATATTTAAGCTAATGCAAAACTAGACGGCCTTATCACAGAGAAGCTATAGCAGTAGTTTAATTCACACTGTGTTATCAACCAAGTTGAATGTATCTCACATTTTCAGGTTTGACAGGTCTGGGCCACTTCCTTTTTTGATACATCCTCACAGTCAGAAACCACCTGTCTCCTAAATCTCTAGAGCTCAAATTTGCTGCCTTGCGTTAGAATGACAGTGCTGAAGCAAAAAGGAACACAAAGGTCAAAAATTCAAAACCATAAACTACAAATTCAGAAAATGGCAATAACCTTCCACAGCTGGGGAAATGAAGCGACGCGGAATTTCCTCTGTTTCACTTCCTGCCCTACAAATCAATATGTCATGCAACAAATTCTAATTGCGTTAGTTAAGTCAACTACTTCGAGAGCTAGTAATGGAATAAGGTAATTACGTAATAGGACACATTACGAGTGCAGGTAGAGAGACTTTCCTTGTAACTGTAGAAGTGGCTTGTAAACACATGAATAAATCTGACTCGGAGAAGAATTAGCTCTCAAACTCGTTAGTATTTGAAGCCAATGGGAGTTTAGTTTCGCTGATTGCACAACGTATATTGAAATACAATGAAAGCGATACTTAACTATAGCTGCAAAATCTAAACAGGTTTTAATTACGATGGGAAATTACAATCATATTCAAATGAAATTTAATAAGAGTGTATAATTTTTGAAAAAGATTCGAGGCAAAAAAAAATGTTTACTATTACAATACTAAACCGTAAAGGCATAATATCAAAAATATTGTTTACTATTACAGGTTAGCGGTTCGGTTTGTACAAATAGATAGCGTTATGTTCATTTTGTTACTCTCCTGTCAATCTTATATATTTTTTCCTTTAGACACTGGCAGCTGATACTTTTAGGTTGTTTTAGGAACAAGCTAAGTGTACTTTTGCTTTCAGCTGTTAGTTTACGATACAATAAACATTTCCGACGTATTTTACTAATTTTATTTTTGTAAAGGTAAGAAAGCAGCTAAGGCTCACAAAGAGATATATGAAGTTTATCAGTGTTGATTGCTTAACAGAACGCATATCTCAGAATTAGTAACTATTTTTCAGTTTCGTATTTTAATTTAGTTACATAATAAAAGTAAGGTACAGTCCTAGCATATGGTACGGCCTTGCACGATTCTGAAAACTGTCGCCAACACCAAAATGACACGTTTACTGCTGATCATAATGTCGTCAAACGTGGCCATATCTCGTGTGTATATCGTATGCATATTTCGTAAGTGCACATCTGTATCGTCACTACACCTCTATCGAGGGAAAGGCTTGTAGAATGAATCAGTGGGCTTTGGGTAGTATTTTTTGTCATTTAACATGACCTTTGCCACGTTATAAAAGCAAGGTGCTTGAAAATGTTCTTGACACACAGTTTTCTGTACGAAATAATTAAAGCATGGAGCATTTCTTGGGAAAATGTTCAGTGCGAAGTTATATCAAATATAAGCATAATTATATATGTAAATAGTAGAAGTCTTATTATTTTGTATTGCAGTCTGTTTGAAAAAGATAAGATGTTCTATAATAATAGCCAATGTACAATTTTATTAAAAGTGAACTTACCTAATTTGCATTTCTGCACATTGTGTTAAATTTCGCACTGCCTGCACAAGAAATACTCTTCAAACAGAATGAATTCATCTTATTCACGACGAATGTATTTAATTTAGTCATGTAAAAACTTTTAATGTTACATTCGGTATAATCAAATTGTAGACCTTATTTTTTGAAAACAGGAGAGATGAAAAATAAATGAGCAATGCCCTCGCCGGGACTCGAACAACGGACCTCTCGAATACGCGCCGAATGTGCTGCCCATTACACCCCGAAGGCATGCTAAGAAGGTGGGAGAAATACCTTATAAGATCATTCACAATATATATTTTGAGTCTTATACACTTTCAAAATCAAAGCAATCTAAGCACTGAGATAAGAATATACTAGATTCATTGTAACACTTCAAGTTATTCTCAGCTCAATAAAAAAATAATTCGCATAAATTCTCTTAATCCACAAGTGTTAGCAAATGCATAATATTCGATACTGATTGTAGCTTGATTTATTTTCTCGATATTAAGAGCGGTCATACGCCACGAACATTAATCCAAATATTCCAGTGCGTGATAAATTTCGCGAAAGTGAAATGCTGACGATGAAATAAACTTATAAAATAAAAGCACTATGAGATTTTCAATTTAAATGATAGTAGCATTTATACGCCATACATTTATACCTGTGAAGCATATGCAAAATAAAACGTAAAAAACAACACAGTTTCAAAGATTAAGCGTCATAAGCGCATGAAAAGCTCATTGGTCCATTTCTGAAACCGCTCAATCACTGGCGATACTGATGTGCACTTGTGATGTGAATTATGCGTACTATATACTAGGATTAAACCAAAAGTAATCATAAAATGTAGCTTTATTGCTAACTAAATGGTATTCCAAAGAAATCATACAACTTAACGTGACATTGGAGAGTAAAAGCTGACAGAATTATTTTTTTTTATTATATCTTAAAAAAAGACAACATTTCAAATTTTAAAGCAGACATTTAAGTTTAATACGGATTGCCTTTTATAATTCTGCAGACGTATCATTCGAAATCAATTTCCTGCCACACTGGCAGAGCATATCTGGAGTCACGGTATGTATTGCGGCAGCAATTCGCGAAGGAAGCTCGTCAGCACTGGTTAGTACTATAGTTATTTCCTTTTGACCTTTTGCCAAAGCTACATTCTTTGCAGAAGCACATAATAACCATTTGGGGGCAGTATGGAATTGGTCATTAATGTCTGCATAACACACAGTTTATTCTAGCACTCCTGCGGCGTGAAATAGTATTAAAAGCGTAGCAAAACGACTCATTTTTTTATGCAATTGATTTCAATGAAATATCGATAAAGAAATTATCAATACAATGAGATGAACAACATTATGACCGTATAGCTGCAATTGTTACTACAATGCGACAGAATCACTGCAGATAGCCATGACTATCTCTGGCAATTAAAAGTAGAAACAAATACGTAGAATTTCAAATGCAGACGCATGCATTACATTACATTCATTTTCCATATTGCAATAAATTTACATGACTATTTCATTTAGAACAATGATGGATCTTCTTTTGAATATTTGTTTCCTAATTCGTTCCTTGATTGCGTGTTGATGCCATATATATAAATTGTAAACGTAAATTCCCGGTAACAGAAATCCTGAATTAATGATTGGATTAATATTGCATACAGACACTTTTTTCCAAAGAACAATAACGAACGCACCAATTGCCGAGTAAATAATACTGCTTTAGCTCTGGTAGTTTGCTCGAGGTTTAGAATCAGGCTGAAACATTTGTATGGGTTTTTTCCCCTATAATGTAACCAGGAGCCTACTTTCCTCAGAATACATCTCTTTCCTTAACAGAAGTGCTCCTGTATTCTATCACAATTAATAACTGAAACATAAAAAACGAATGAAAAATGCTCAAAAGAGATATTCTGCAAAATTTTACTTTAATTTATTGGGGTATTTAATATCTTCAGTAGCACCAGAGCTTCCAAATAATTCATTTTCCATCGTGTGATTTGACAAACCATCTTGTGTCGATATAATACATTTAATGAGCTGAATAACTGAAAGTCATCTACTAGTCAGCATTCGAAGATCAATAATTATGCTTACAATACTTTGGCATTATAAAATATGTATGTGCCTATAATGAACATACGAGTAATAAAATATTAGTTTAAAAGTTTGGAGATGACTTGTTTCGAGCTCATTGATTTAATACTATTTTTCTCCACGCTTTTGGTAAATTTGGATTCCAGTGAAATAGCATTTTACTATAAATAATTTCTGTTTATATTTTTATCAATAATTTATTATTAATGATATTCATTTTAATCAAATTTACACAAATATTTTGAAATAAAGTAACCAGAATGCTGATGTGCTGCTACTGGAAAACATCTGGATAACGAAAATTTCACGTTATATTTTCATTTCTAACAACAACGAAAAATAAACTTTAGAAAAAGAAGTACTACATTCGTGTTATTTGAGAAAACATTTAATATCGGACAAGTTATACCAATAGACAGCTAAACTCCACAGGCAGAAAGCTGTTACCAAAGTTGCTTTTTGCTGCATCACTATTCCTCAAGCTGCCCAACCATAAAATTGTAAAGAATAGTATGAACTGTAACCCCATTTAATCCCATCAAATCCCTATTTCTCGTTTAAAGAGCACATTTGCTCCAGCACACTCATCTGCAACCTTTCTCCATTCAGACCCCCTAAAAACCCCTCATTCCGCAAGTCTTAATCCCACCATCCCATTACAAAACACAGCTTTTCACAACGTGGGGCTACTTCCTTTAATATGCATGCAAATGATAGACTCCCTCTAAATGCAATTTCGAGGGAGGGAACTGGAGACGGGGACGGAAAGAACGGATCGATTCCCCCATCAAACGCAATATTCTCAAATCTTAGACGCTGTCCTCGACTGACGCCCCTCTTCCCAGTTGGAAGGGGGGAAGGTGGACGGGCTTCTGCCGGATTTGCTGGCGTGTTGATTTTCTGTAACGGCCAGCCTCGGGCAAAGTCGGAAAGGATCTGGAAAACATTCAGCCAAGATCTCCGAACAACGACGAAAGTGTTGTGGAAGATGAGGAGGAAAATGTTGGGGAAAATGGAGATTCTTTAGGGATAAATGCTCTTTGCTTTTCCGAGGCGTTTCTTACAGACTGAGAGTTAATGATGCAGTCTGGTATGAAACATGAATTGCTTATTTATATTTGTCAGTTTGTGTATGTAAGTCATCTTAGTTCTGCTTAAAATGATATCTGAAATGGCAAAGAAATCTTATTTGCATAAAAGCAAACATGAAAGCATTAGATGTGCAGTAGTTTTAAGGATTATGGTATTTATACATTATGCAGTTATTACACATCAACATATATTATAAATCCAAGAAGTTGAATAGAGCAGGTTGATGATAAAAACCGTAAACAAATAAATATAGATTTTTGAATATTATTATTTTGAATTATGAAAAGTCTAGAAACCCCTTCACACACTACACACCACAAACACACCTGTCTGAGGAAGAGGTATTTCTCTCGTAGTAATAAGTGGGAAAAGATACAACAAAATGACAATCAGGTAGCCAGATACGCTTTTCTAAGGAAAATTCCTATAAATTTGACTTTTTTTCAATACTGCAGCATATTTATCCAGTTCTTATGTTTTTGCTAATTTTTTTGTTATACTGATATCCTTTATAAAAAAATCACATGCAGTTCTTTTTTCTTATAATCTTGGATAAAAAATTCACTTCTCCATTTCAAATTTTTTCCATTTCAAATTAATTTCTCCACAAACTCCTTACAGCCTCCACCTCATTTTCTTTCAAATATAACTTTGGGAGAAAAGTCGGATGATTTTCATGTTTAAACCCCAAGTGACTATATATGATTCGTAATTATAGAAAACTTCAATGCTTCAGTCGTAAGTTAAATACGGAGGTTTTAATAAGATAATGCAAAAATTAAAATATTGTTTAACATTTGCGTATTATTTTTTGTACAATTGTTTTACTGCAAATAAGAATGTTATCCAGCAATATTTTGTGAATACGAAATGACACACAGTACGGGAGATACTAGGTGTGACAATAATCACCACCTATTGAGAAAAAGATAAAACAAAACTAAAAAGCGCAACCATATAATAAATATTGCAGGATAAAAATTTTATTGAAATTTAAATCATAAAAAAATTCTTTTTGTTAAAAGAAAGAAAAAAGGGAGCTTTCTGAGCGTAATATTTAAATGAAAGGTCATACACGTTTTGCGTGACATTTACACTTCTCAAATTTTCGCCCTGAATAGGATATACTAGCCGACAAGGCCACTAGATGAGCAGGCTACGTCCAAAGAAATATTTATAAATTCTGTATAGCGAAAACCCCAAGTGACTATATATGATTCGTAATTATATAAAACTTCAATGCTTCAGTCGTACGGAGGTTTTAATAAGATAATGCAAAAATTAAAATATTGTTTAACATTTGCGTATTATTTTTTGTACAATTGTTTTACTGCAAATAAGAATGTTATCCAGCAATATTTTGTGAATACGAAATGACACACAGTACGGGAGATACTAGGTGTGACAATAATCACCACCTATTGAGAAAAAGAGAAAACAAAACTAAAAAGCGCAACCATATAATAAATATTGCAGGATAAAAATTTTATTGAAATTTAAATCATAAAAAAATTCTTTTTGTTAAAAGAAAGAAAAAAGGGAGCTTTCTGAGCGTAATATTTAAATGAAAGGTCATACACGTTTTGCGTGACATTTACACTTCTCAAATTTTCGCCCTGAATAGGATATACTAGCCGACAAGGCCACTAGATGAGCAGGCTACGTCCAAAGAAATATTTATAAATTCTATATAGCGAAAACCCCAAGTGACTATATATGATTCGTAATTATATAAAACTTCAATGCTTCAGTCGTAAGTTAAATACGGAGGTTTTAATAAGATAATGCAAAAATTAAAATATTGTTTAACATTTGCGTATTATTTTTTGTACAATTGTTTTACTGCAAATAAGAATGTTATCCAGCAATATTTCGTGAATACGAAATGACACACAGTACGGGAGATACTAGGTGTGACAATAATCACCACCTATTGAGAAAAAGAGAAAACAAAACTAAAAAGCGCAACCATATAATAAATATTGCAGGATAAAAATTTTATTGAAATTTAAATCATAAAAAAATTCTTTTTGTTAAAAGAAAGAAAAAAGGGAGCTTTCTGAGCGTAATATTTAAATGAAAGGTCATACACGTTTTGCGTGACATTTACACTTCTCAAATTTTCGCCCTGAATAGGATATACTAGCCGACAAGGCCACTAGATGAGCAGGCTACGTCCAAAGAAATATTTATAAATTCTATATAGCGAAAACCCCAAGTGACTATATATGATTCGTAATTATATAAAACTTCAATGCTTCAGTCGTAAGTTAAATACGGAGGTTTTAATAAGATAATGCAAAAATTAAAATATTGTTTAACATTTGCGTATTATTTTTTGTACAATTGTTTTACTGCAAATAAGAATGTTATCCAGCAATATTTTGTGAATACGAAATGACACACAGTACGGGAGATACTAGGTGTGACAATAATCACCACCTATTGAGAAAAAGAGAAAACAAAACTAAAAAGCGCAACCATATAATAAATATTGCAGGATAAAAATTTTATTGAAATTTAAATCATAAAAAAATTCTTTTTGTTAAAAGAAAGAAAAAAGGGAGCTTTCTGAGCGTAATATTAAAATGAAAGGTCATACACGTTTTGCGTGACATTTACACTTCTCAAATTTTCGCCCTGAATAGGATATACTAGCCGACAAGGCCACTAGATGAGCAGGCTACGTCCAAAGAAATATTTATAAATTCTATATAGCGAAAAACTGCAAATAAAATGAACTACTAATTTAGTACTGTATACAAAGTTTGTAGCTGCGACCAAAGCAAAATTTATGAGTTCTATGTACAATCTGAAAAGAAAGTGTTCTTGTTTCTTATCCCATTTGATCGAAAGCAGCATCTAGATCAAGTCCAGGAACCCGTCCAGGAACAATGAAGAACTGCATCTGGACTGGAGAACAGCGGGCTCTTCAGGAAACCCAATGCATGATAAGATATGGACAGGAGTGGCCTAGGTCAAACTGTATTTCCGGGAAAAGGATAAACTTTAAGGTCTGACACATGTCGTTGAGCACGAAGACGGCCACTGCTGAACCTAGCGAGAGGAAATGAAAGTGCATAAAACCATTTCAATATGAAAGAAATCAGTTCATTGTTTCCAAGCAACAGCCAATTCGTAAACAATTTCTTTTTTTTTTTCTTTCTTTCTTTCTTTTTTTTTTTTTCTTTTTTTTCTTTTTTTTTTTCCAAACCAAGGGAAAAAACTTTGGACACTTCAGGTTAATAAAAGAATTAACGTGACAATAACTCACCGTGTCAATTATCTTAATCTGAAACAAAAACGTTGCCAACAGCAGCTGTTTGTTTAAAATGGTGACATTAACGAAAAACGTTCGACATACAATGACGTCGCATGAAATCACGTGCTTTCTTTAGCATCAAAATATAACATAATATAAAATAATATATTTTATATATTTATATAAAATAATATATTTTATATTTGGCAATGATATTTTTATTTCATATTTTGTAAAATTTACAAATTTTGACCTACTTGTACGAAGTAAAGGAAGTATTGTAATCGCGGAAAATTCCGAGTACCATATTTCAAAGAAAATATCCATTTTGATCGTTATCGATTGCAATTTAACGATGTTTTTGCGTGACATCTCTACGTAATGACAGAATAAAGGACTCTATTTCCCCAAGCGAATTATAAAACTGATTTAAAATGGATTCAGAAGAGATTTTTTCATACTGTCTGTACGTACGTACGTATGTATATATGTATTTCGCATAACTCATAAACTAGTAGCATGAAATTTTGTATATAGGACTGCTACAGGATGTAGACGTGAAGCTCTCTTTTTTGGTGGCAATCAGCCGCACCATAACTAAATACTATATACCCACTCTGTTACTCGGCTTCGTAAGCTCAGTTTTTTTCATTCTTATATGTTGATAAATTGCGCATTTTTTGCTTTAAAGATATTTGAATTATGATGTTCTTATCTTCCGGTTAAGGTTTTTATGCGTTTAGTTAACCTGCAATAGCTGCATGCTATAGTATTATCCACTGCATGCAATAGTACTATCAACAATCTAAAAGTTGTTTAAGTGCGGCTAAGCCTAATTTTTGTTTACCATAGCAGCCATATTTGTTTACATCTGAAGTCTAGCAAAAGGTGGATTTGTGCTGATCTAGAGAAACTAAGTTTCGCAACAACAAAGATAAAGCCTTCTTTTATTATTGGGAATTAAATCATGCTCAATCCAATCTGGAATTTATTCGAGGACATAAGTGTTTTAAGATTTACTTATTTCCACGTAATTTTTAATACAGGTATTTTGAGTTTTTATATATTTTTGCCTCGAAACAAAATTGAATTAATTGAATGAGAAATACTGAATCGTCTGTGAAAAACTGTTTCTTTTTCCTTTTTCTTTCTTTTTTCCATTTTTGTTTAATTTCTCTTATATATCGTTTTAGATTCATTATAGTATTTGAATAGAACATGTGGCAACGATCAGATAATTTTTCAGATCATATAATTTTTGTGCAGTCTGAGTTATAAAATGAATGAGATGTAACGCTGTTAAGTGAACCTAGCGCCAGAGTGTCGTTATAGTAATCAAATACAGTGCATTTTAAAGACTACATTTAATTTACTGCGGTTTATGCCCTATCGACGAAGTAGAGTTAATTCAATCCAATAAGTGTAAATAAAATGCAAGAAAAAATGCGTATAATTTAATATTCCGTACAAGAAAATCATGTGGTGCACGCATCAGATTTTTTATTCACAAACTCCACGATTTGAAAACGAGCAGTGGAAACACTTATTATTAAGTGCTCGAAATAAAGCAGATTTTTATCTTCAGCATGCGAGACCGTTGCCATTCGGAAAAATGAAGGCACAAATTAACGTTTTAGGAGTTTTTAATAATTATCTCGGCTGGCTGAAATCGTATGGAGATAAGAATGGTCGAAATGGCTTCCCACGAATTTTTGGAATCTGGGGGATACCGCTCTCGAAACCCCCCCTGTTTCGGAGGAGATAATGCCACAAACAAACAGACAGATGCGAACAGAGTTTAATTGATAGCATAGATTAAATTACTGTATCATGAACAAATCAAATTTAAAACATTTTGAAATACTCTATTTTCCCCTTGTTTTGAATAAATATGTAAGTTCAAAATCTTCTTGACCTCTATATATCCTTTAACTATATAAAAAAACACTGAAATCAAAATAAATAAAAAAGTGAAAAATTTCTCATATAATCGCTATACTGAAATAGAGAAGGATAAATTTTTGCAAGTACTAAACAGATTTTCCGAAAAAGCGGTTATAAACGGTGCTCCGACTAAAAGACTGTCACATGATTTTAAGCAAATGCAAAAAGCACATTCCATACATTTCAGCTAAAACAAAAATAATGAACAGGAACAAACTAAAAAAAGGCTCAAAAACTTCTTTGTTGGCAAAAAATGCATAAAAATAAAATAAAATAAATAAACGAACAAGGCACCCAAGAAAAAAAGTACTCCAAATAAGTTGAAAACAAATTCTGTATCAAGGAGTAACCGTAAGAATTTATTCTGCGCCGAATTCGGCTTTTTCAGCTCAAGAGATCGCCTGCCGCTATTGAATTGACTTTGCTTTCCTTTTTTTCTCCCTTTTCCTTTTTAAAAAGAGATTTTTTTTGGTATATATGTCTGCCGACTTACGGCGAGAGGGAAAAAAAAAAAAAAGATTCTGCCTGCTTTCTTTTACCGCTTTTTGCCAGAGGTGATTCGATTTCCAAATAAGGAGACGGTTCGAATATTTCGGGGAAGGTTCTATCTTCTTTGCGTAACCGATTTTATTCAACTTTGTTCGAATTTCTTAATATTAATACTTTTCGATTCAAGTGAGCATAGTGGGAAAATAGCATATATTTGAGTTATTTTATTGGCAACAGTGCTGAGGTGTGGAATATTTATTTGAAAATGAATCGTAAAGTAAAAGGCCAAACACTTTGTAGAAGAGAGCACGATGAAAAGAGTGGTCCTGTAAACACTGCTGCAAGATTTCGAGGCTTGCAAAGAAAAGTAAATGTATATTTCATGAGATACTAAAAATAAATAAATAAATAAATATAAAAAGAGAAAGAGAGAAAGCACACGAAGAATGAAAGACGATGAGAAGCAGTTTTAATTGTTATCTAATTATCATGGTAATTAGTACTGTTTGATAATTATCAAGGGAATTTATGTTTTTGAATTTAATGATTTTTTTAAATTCATTTTAGCTTATTTCAAATTTTTTTAGTTATCATTATGTGTGATTAATTACAATAATAAATACAACAATGTGCGCATTCTGAATTTTAATCTTTAATGACAAATGAAAGGAATGATGAGTAAGTAAGAATTTACTTTGCACCACGCTCTGTAGAAATTTTGTGTATGATTTTTTACAGAAACGCTTTTAAAATTCTACATAAATTATACAAAGTTTTCACAGAGCACAATTCTACAGAAATGCTGCTTTGAAAAAACATACAGAAATTTTATGAAGCCTTTATAGAATAGTATTCTAGAGAAATCTACAAAGATTTCAAATGTTAATCAAAGCAGAGTTTTCAGATGAACAGAAAAATGTTTTATTCATAAGTGTTTGATCATTTTTCAATAGGATTGCCATTTTCCTTCTAGAATAAAGTTCTTAAACTTCTAAATTTATATAATGTATTGTGAATTTTATTTGCAAAATAATGCTTACATAACACAAAAATTAAATCCTGTAAAAGCTTAAACTGAATATAAATTATTAAATTAATTAAAAGTTTAAGCCGTTAGTTAAAAAATTTTAATTCCTTGAACTCATGCTTTTAATGGTTGTACATGTAAACATGATATAAGAGAAATGGTTTCTGAATTGCAATTACACTTACCTATAATTTAAAGTTTATATATGTGTATTTTTATTATATTTTTTAAATTAAAATGATATGAAATATCTTTATTAAGGGGAAAATATCACCTGTTCAAAAAGTTTTATTTCTCTCCATCCAAGCTATAGATTATTACAATATTCAGATAAAGTTAACAAATTTCTATCAAAAAATGGAAATTTGATCTATTCATTATAAATTCAAAATATTATTTTGATTTTATAATACTAAACATCGGATGAGAAAATTTTAGTACAACTCTGTTAATCGATTCGATACACATTATGTAAGAGTCTGTATGTTAAAAACTCCGTAAAATATTTAAAGTAGAATCTCTTCACGATTTCTACATAATATTTATACATATCTCTAGGAAATTTCTATGCATGACTCTGTAGAATTCATATCTAAAAAGTTTTACAGAATTCTAGAGATCTCTGACCAGTTTATAGACAATTTGGACATAATTCCAAAGAAATATAACATTGTATTTTTCACAGAGTTCTATAAAACAATTTCGTAAATGGTACGTTGAATGTACAAAGTTTAAGATAAGTATGTTACCAATACAAATTCATCTCAGAGTTCCAGTATAATCAGAGTTGGCATAATTTAGATTTCAAAATGCTTATAAATGATAAAAACTTAAATAAATACCTGCTTTTTATTACAACATACTCGTATATAATCAAATAAAATATTAATTTTTGTGTGCAGAGAATTAGGTCTTCCTTTACAGTTTGAGATCCTAATACAGTAGGATGGGAAGTTTGGGATATGAAAACTGAAAATGATTTCTGAACAAAACAGACACAAAAGCTTTCATAAATAAAACTGAATTACAATATCTACACATATAAAACCTTACGACCAAACGAGCGTTTTTTTAATGTTTTGTGTGTTACCTATATTTATTTAATATCATCTTCTTCATACTTAAACCATAAAATTCAATTCAACAGCAATATTGCAAAATAATATAAAAAGCGATTATCTTTAGAATTTCCGGTACAATATTTCGCGCTCTGGAGATAAAAATGTTCCCCCCCCGGTTCAGTGTTGCCATTTCTCGCTTTGAAATCGTTGAGTTTCTAAATCAAAAACTCATAAATGCTTTACAAAATATGAAATAGATAATAAAATTAATTCCAAATCCTAAATTTGTTCTTCCAGATGCCCATATTCAGGTGTAGACGTACGTCATTCAAAATTTGATGACATTATTTTATCACTGCGAGAAACATACATACATTTATGCATATTCTTCATTATTTAATTTTTTAAATATAACACAGGGCGGTAACATTTGGTGGCAACAATTTGAAAAGTGAAACGGACATTTAAAGTTTTCAACGCAAAATGCCAAATCGAAATTAATAGCCCTTCTAGATTAACGCTCTTTGGACTAAAAATTGAGCGAGTTTCCAGAAAAACATAATTATATTTTCTTGCATTAATGGAATCTTTAAAGCACTAGAAAACAGCGGTTTCTGTTAACGCAAAATGAAAAGACAGAGAATGTTTTAAAAAAGGCTTACACAGATAAACAATCATTGCAAATATAAGGTTCAGGTACAGCATTTTCGCAGTGCTTCACTTCATTGCATTTCGCAGATAGTGCGCTATTTTTACAGATCAATATCTGATGTTGTAGAGTGATTAGGTTATTTGAAGTAGGAGACACGAAAAAATAAACAATGCTCTTGCCGGGAGTCGAGCCTGGACTTCTCGAATGCACGCCGAGCGTGCTACCGTTCACGAAGGCATGCTGAAAGGAGGGAGAAAATACCTTATAATGCTATCTCAAATCGAAAGTTGCAGTTTTGCGAACTGCATTTTGTCGAAATGTTGCGAAGGTGACAAACAGACCAGCCGCCTTTTACACCATCATATTTCCATCATTTTTTGATTAAGTGCAATGTTTCATCATTATTATACTGGAAATGGGCCATATAATGACGATAAAATGAGTTCCAAATGTTTAGTGACTATAACGGTACTTATTACGAGCTCTTAAAAGCTCAAGCTAATTTTACGACGTTTTACTTTAAGACAATTCGGACTTAACTGTTTCAGAAATTATGCCGAAATAAAATAATACATATTAAAAATATGAAAACATAATAACTTTAATGATCAAATCTCTGCCTTAAAAAATTTTGTATAACTGAAACCAGAAAAAGTTGAATGTTAAAAAAAAAAAGAGAGAGAAAGTAGTTGGGAATGTAAAATAGCTTAAACAATTTCTTCCCATGGTAAAATACTATAATTAAGAATGTATTAGAATGAACAACGGTTGTGAGACCAAGTACACAAGCATGATTAGGATCTCCTCATCGTTCGAGTTCAATAACGTCACTTCAGTCGAGAGATGAACGGGAGAAACGGAGGCACATAAGGCAGTAAGTTGCTCTGGAGCAGACTAAGAGCCAGTGGCGTCATATGCTCAAAGATTTTGGGTCGGAAAGATCAAAACCTTGTAGCATAGTAACCTGGCAGTAACGCAATGATGAAATGGGGATCATTCGGGTTATCAAAAGATTGGATTTGTCATGGACATCCAGTTGCCTAACTTAATCAAGAATTCTTTGTATTTCCTTTTTTTCTTTCATTAAGAGCTTAATAATAAGGGTCTAAGGTAAGTAGACACAAAAGGTTAGGATCTCCTCATCGTTCGAGATCAATGACATCACTTCAGTGGAGAGATGAACGGAGGAAAGAGGCAGATTTAGTTTCGCAGTAAGTTGCTTTGGAGCAGACTATGAGTCAGTGACGTCACATCAGACCAAGACGAGCCTCATCCAGGTCCATTTCAATTTTAGTGAAGTGACACCCAGCAAAACTGCTGAATAATGTAATAGATATATTATTACAATATCTAACTGTAGTCTACTTTCGCACATGAAATGAGTAATAATTCAATTTTTATTAATGATTCATACTGATTTATCATAAAAATAAATATTTTAATTAATTCATAAAATAAATTCATAAAAATAAATATTTTAAATTAATTTTAATAGAATAAAAGATTGCATAACGTAATTAAATTACATAAAAAATACATTTCTGTATGTGAAAGATACATAGTCCGTTTACTTCATACTGTGGAATCTCGCTTTACATAGATCCGGTACATGATGCCAAAGGAGTATCGCATTACCGGCGGTAAACAAGGATGTGACAAATATATTTCTCTATTGTTAAAAATTCTCATTTTCTCATGATTTTATCATTTCACAGAATGTACGATATTCTACATTTAATGCACTGATTTCTTTCCTCGCAATATTTTAAACGTCTTCCCAAAATATTATAAAGAAATAGCCAAAACGTAACAACCAAAAATTATCACTTTACTGCAATGCTAACTTAAGCATTGCAATAAAATTGTTGACATCTGAAATGGACTGGATTAACAAATCCATAATAATTCGAGGATATGCTTGTATTTACCCCACTACAAGCCAATATTGGAAAGCTGCATTCCAAAATTACATCAAATATGCTGTGTCGAGTATAGTAGAAAAGTGATTTCGGATAACACGTAGTGGATATATCCAACTGCGTGTTGAAATTTCAAGTTTTACTCTACATCTGCATAGAAAAAACAATCGTTTTTCTGATACTATTTATTTCTTACAGCAATTCAAAACTGTATACGAAATTTTGAAACACTGTGTGCTATTTCAAATCATTACAAGGACATGACATTAGAGGAGGGAATGAAGCTTTACAGAAATATCGCAAATATAAATATACTACTAATTAATAAAATACTTACAGTCTGATTTTGTTATCCGATGATTTGCATGCAATGATTATAGACCGCAAAATGCAAAAATCTCTACATATAACAAAAGATAAAGTCTATCTGCGCGTGTGTCTTTCATTCGTGCTGCTAATAGGCGCAGGGCTACGAAAGTTGGTACATAGGTGCGTCTAGACAAGAGCCAGTGGATCACGAAGTGATTTTTTCTAAATTCGAATCAGATTTTTTTTAATTTTATCTTTTTTGATGAAATCGCATCATTTTAAATAGTTTCATTCTTTTAGAGATGTGGTTCTGGCAACAGGTTTTCATTCAATGCTTTGTATACTGGACTGCTGACTGTTGAAAATCAGCACTGTTGCCACTTGGAAAAATGAGGACGATAGTTCTGTGTAGTTTTTAATGTTTCTCTTGGATACTAGACGTTTGTTGAGAGAAGGTAACGGGAAGTTGATTAATTTATTTATTAGGATAATTAGCATTTGTATTAACGGATATTTCTTATTTCATTCTAATTTTTTAATATATAATACATTTTTACTGAAATTTGTTTTCCCCCGTTTTTCATTCAAAAAAGTTGTTCTGCAGAGAAATTTCTATGCAGTTTTTAAATTTAATGTTTGGTGTTCTCTTAAAGCATTTTCCCGGTACATTTAAAAGCCAGCCGATGGCTGGCCGCGTAGCGACTAGTATTCAATAAAATTAGAATATAGCTACAAATATATAATGACGATCAGTTATCAGTAGCAAGATATGAAGACCAATAAAACTGTCTTTTTATTTGAAAACAGAAGAGGATTATTCTAGCTTCTACGTAAATGCAATCGTAAATGCATAAAACATACTTAATACAACTTAATACAGGGTATACCTCGGCCGCTTCCATCTCGATTAAAATTCCACTACAACAATTGTAGAGTCATTAGCATATTTTGAAGCAGGAGTCATGAAAAAATGAGCAATGGCCTCGCCGAGACTCGAACCTCGGACCTCTCGAATACGCGCCGAGTATGCTGACCACTTCACCACGAAGGCATGCTAAGAAGACAGCAGTTTTCTCCGATTTTGTGTTTCTTGTTTCATTCTAGAAGTCTACTAGTCTACTTCACAACTATATTTGCTTTTGTTCTGAGTTTTAAGGCATTCGCCAGAAATGCCCAACAACTATCGGTCACTTAGCTGTCTCATTATTCAGAGAACGCTGAGCAGGGTGTACCACAAAAGATATCGAATGACATCGTTAGCGAAAAGAAACTTCCGTATCGTTTTTGATGAAGAATAAGCCGGAAACGGATCGAAAGATCTTTCACTTCTCTTCTTCTACCATGAAACCACTCGAAAGAACTTTTGGCTCGCCGGTATTTTAAGAGCCACCATGCCGTACAGACACTTAAAAATATCCAAACTTTCTATAGGATACAACCTAAGCCCAACGGTACAACATCCAGCAATTCTCACCTCTGGTATTGAGGCCAGGAGGGTGGATGCATTATAATTTATGACAAAATTTTATAACAATTTTATTTCCGTTGATTTATGTTTGTTTGTTCTAATCAAATCTTAAAATTAATATCTCAACTGTTCTACGGATGTTTTGAAAAATTTTCTGACATGTTATTTCAGACAACAAAACAATAACCTCAGAGGAATGTTTTTTTTCAAATTTCGATATATCTTTTTTTTACGCTGATTTTTTTCTGACACAGCTTTGTTAACCGATCAAACTAATTGTCGCAAGATTCTCATCTTTAAAGCTTTGGATAAAATTGAAACGTTACTTTCTAAATCAAGGTTTTACGGCAAATTACCGTATTACGGCTATTTTCCAAAAATCTTTGGATTTGATAGCTATCGTTCGTACAATTGATAACGATGGTGGAATTTTAAATCAAATGATTTAATCTTTTATTTTAGCAATGCCATGATTTTAAATGATGACGAGAGAATCTGAATGAACTGGATGTATATCTACGTTACTAACCCTGGGAAAAAGAAGACCTTACGCGTAATTCATTGATGCGCTGATAACAAAGAATGACTTTCATAAAGAATGATGACATTTTTCAGTTTCCTTCTTCAGAATGAAAGGTATAAAATAAAATCCATAAAAAAGACTTTTAAGATGTAACAGGTTTACTTAAATGTACCAAAAAGTAAAAAGCTATTTTTATCTGGCTAAGTATTAAACGACTAAAATAGAAACTATTAAAAAGTCTATTTTCTTTTCCTATTTCCAGAAACGGAATGGAAATGTAAAAAGATTTTTTCTTTCGAATTTCTACTTATAATTTATATTTGATATCGTTGATATAAAATTTTAAAATAAAAATTATACTCAAATTTATCTTTATCAAAATACAACTTAATACTTTGAGATTAAAAATTAGACACTTCAAGTTAGTCTTTTATCTGCAAAGCTTTCATGACTCTAAACAAGTGAATAATGAACACGCATTTAAAATTTAGCTGATACGAAGAATCAGGAATAACAATAATTAAAAAAACTTAAAAAACAAAATTAAATAAAGAAAAACATTAAAAAAATTTAAAGCTTTCAGATTTTACATTACTTTGAGAGGGACGTTTCTTCGACGTTTTTTGTGTTACCTTTTTTTATTAAACATCATGTTCTTCGCCCTTAATTCAACAACAATATCGATAAAAAAATTTTAAATGAGCAAAGCTTTAGGATTTCCGATACACAGTCTGGCGCGCTGGAGATAAAATATTTTTTTTTTCTTACAGTGTTGCCATAGCTCGCATTGAAATCGTTGAGTTAATCAGAAATTCGTTAAAGTTTTACAAAATATGAAATTGATAATAAAACGAATTCCAAATTTGGGCTTCCAGATGATGATATTCGGCAGAAGATTACGTTGTTTAAAATTTGATGGCTCTAGGTACCGTTGTTTTATCCCAATGGAACATACATACATACATTTATGAAGATTCTTCATTATTTAATTTCTTTAAATATAACACAAAGAGATAATATTTGATGGCAACAATTTGAAAAGTGAAACGACATTTATAGTGAACCAACGCAAAATGCCAAAACGAAATTAATAGTCCTTCAGGGCAAATTGCCCCTTTGGACTTAAAAAAAAAAAAAAAAAAAAAAAAAACTTACAGTGGATATTAAGAGTTACAAATTAGCACACATGATTCCCAAGAAGGTTATATGTTGTCATAAAACAATTATATTCACGCTTTTTAAGGAAACCCAAGTCGCAGAACACGAATTTCGTCATTCAGACAATCAGGTATTAGGAAACAAAATTATTTAAATTACAATTACGAAGCGAAACCTACCATTAAGTTAATAAGTTCGCTGCAAAATACACCGTTTAGGCACCCTTTTTTAAAACGCAATTTTTGTACCAAGTCACGGCAGCCATTATTAATACCATTCTTAATGCCCAATTTTCGTTATTAATGAACCCATAATACGAAACATTTCGTTAAACATAAAAGCCGTTTTTATTAACGAGGCCACTTACTGAGCAAACGTCACAATCGCATTTAGATACCGCATCACGTACGGCAATTCCATTTCTATGTCAACTCAAGGGGGACTGATAATTAAGTTTGCAACAACTCACGGCGAAAGTGCCCTCAAGATTGTACTACGTATTTAATCTTTGTGTATAATAAAGGAAGATGAATAAATAAGAGGCAAACAGTTTTGAAAATTAGATTTCTCTGCACAAACAAATGGCAAACAAGTGCAGAATGTATGCATAATGAATGAGAAGGATGAAATAACAGACAAACATATCTAATAAATTAGATTTGAGTACATAATACGTTATGCTAAAAAGGAAAACACGACATTTAAAGTAAAATAAACAATAAAAATTAAACAGATTTTTCTTAAAAAAGAAGAACGAGGCTGAATATCTGTCAAAAGGTTAGGTCAAGTTATTTGAATGTGCATAAGCTCACAACAGCTATCTGGAGGTACACCTATCATGGAGGAAGTTCTAAGGAGAACTGGTTCCTGTTTATGTTGCACATCGGAAAACCACAAAAACCAAACATGCAGCCATCGGTTCGCCTGGGCTCGATCTCAACCGCTTGGTCACTGCTGGAGTATGGCAGCCAAAAATATCGGCTGGCGACAATCAATTTGCAATGACACGAAGGATCACATGATGCAAAATCGGCCGCCGTCTACAAGGGGAGGGAGAGCTACAATAACAAAGTTGCTTGAAAAAAGATGAACAGTAACTAAGAGAATGGAAGGGATACTTTATAAATTTTGATAAATTAGAAAAAAAAAACTAAGAAATCTAATTAAAATAACCAAACAAGATATCCCTCCCAAGAATCTTGGGATAAGATATAAAATATAACAAGATAAACAAGATAATGCACTCATGCTTATCTGTGGTCTTTAGATTTCCATGCATATTCATGAGGCATTTAGCAAGTTAAATTCAAAATTTGGAAACATTTTTCGACTCAGTATAGCTAAACACCTAATAAATTATAACAATCTTTTTTTTTATTATTATTATTATTTCTGTCGTAAGTGTTACTTAGAACAATCTAAAACAGATTCGTTTTTCAAAGTAAAATTACTATGAAATGATAAGTTTTATCAGTTTCATTTTATTTTATAATATATGCAACACATATATTTTCAAAGCTTTACTTTTCTGAGAATAATTGTAGTTAAAGGGGTAATAATTGTAGTTAAAGGGGTAACAAACGGTTTATTTTTCTGAGAATAATTGCAGTTAAAAGTTTTATGGGTTACATGAGATAAACAGTTTGAAACTATTGATATTGTTACAGGTTCGTGGATTTAGAAGAATTGATGATAACACTTGATGAAGAATCTAAACACAATTTAATCGCCAGTATTACACAGGACAGTTCCAGAGACACGCTTACAGTCGTCGAAAAACTAGGAAAAACACGCGGTTTTCCTAGTTCCAGCAACACAGTTTTGTTTGTTGTTGTTTGACTTCTGAATCAGCAACACACCGTTCAGGTTATAACGGTAAAGATAGCTTCACGACAAAACACTAAAGTACAGCTCCCTACACGATCGATCGCTCTTAAGCTAATTTCTGAACTCAAGATAGTACGTACTACTATAAAACTTAATTTTAATACCCCTACTCCACGTACAGGCAGGGTATAAATAATTTAATATTTTGGAATAATATATTTTTTCATGGTTTTAGAGAAGTGAAATTAATTTACATATGCTCTTAAAATTTAAATTAGTTCGCAGCAATAATAATTATTTTTATTTTTTATTTCTTTGCAATTAAATTTTACATTTTGCTTTATACGAATAGAGAACATTTGTTACATTCAAATTTCACTCCTTGCAGCAATGGCGTAAGAGAATTATTTAAATTTAATATTTTCTTGTGAAAAAATGTATTAGTAGTTAGCAGCTTTTAGTGCTAATTACCACCTTGTTTGATTTCACCTTTTTTAGTTTTTCAAATTTTTTTAAATGTAACTTAGTTCAAATAGTTTGGTTTCCTCTTAAATATTTTTTCACTTAAATTTTTTTAAACTTTATTTAAAATTTTAGCTTGGAGTATTTTTTAAATAACAATAGTTATTTTAAATTTTAAAATTTTAGTGAATTAAATTAGCACTACCATTTAGATTCCCAGTTTTTTAAAATTTTCCAATCCAAAAAATTGAGTTAAGAATTTTTACTTTAAAAATTCACTGTATTGTAGTTACCTCGCTTTTTACTTTTATAATGGCTCGTCTCAATCACATAAATTTCCATAAATGTCATTCTAGCAAATGAATTACTTGTAAAGTTAGCGCTATGAGTTTTAATACCACAGCCACAAAACATCTCCCCTTTTGAAAAACATTTAATTGCATATATCTTATCACTTGCAACCTTAAATATGTAGGACAAACCAAAAATAGTCTTAATATTAGAATTAACAACCACAGAGCACATATTAAACAATTTTAACACGCCTAATTAGAACATTTTCAAATACATGATTATAGCAAAATTAGTATTCAAATTTTGGGCATTGTGCCCGAATACAAAGAAAGATTATTTCAAGAGCCACTCTACATGCTTAAATTCAAAACACTTTACCCATATGGGCTAAATACATTCAACCAATACATTATTTTAAATTCTGAAATCCCAACTTACAGCCATTTTAAATTATTCAGTAAAAGCATTACGAGGAACAAGAGCAGGTAATAAACAGAAAAATAAATTATTTTCTACAATAGATACAGTAAAGTTAAACAATAATATTAATAACTACTTTCTAACTGAAAATTTCACCAAAAATATCATTATTTAGTTGCATACTTGTAAACACAATTTCTTAATGAAGCTTGTAAAATTTTGTTCAACAGCAATTTACGGGACCCAATATTATCGAAGACCTTGTTATAGATTTTTGCAATTTAAAATTCTTTTCCACTAACAAGCACAATAAATATTACTGCACAATCAATTTCCTACATCCGAATTATGACAATATTCAGTTCAATAAAATTTTCAGAAAATGTCAACAACCATTTCCAGCTACTAAAGTACAAATCTCACCAGCTTTCAAGTATCAAAAACCTCTTAGCAAATTGCTAATTAACCTCCATGATCTAGCTTCTACAGCTCATTGATACTGCTAAGAACTTCAATGTAAAGACTCCGTAGACGATATTCATAAACATATTGTTACTGGCAATTTGACAATAGTTAAAAACCAGCTTTTAAGGAATTTAATGAAAAGAGGTGTAAAATTTCGACCTGTACTGAAAATTGGCCAAAATCAATGTTTTAGAAGTTTCGAAAAAATTTTTGATGAGTTCATAGTTAAAACTAGTTACAAATTAAATATTCGAAATTCTGCCTTTATGGCTTCGAAACATGAATTGTTAGAAGAAATGAAGCAAAGAATTCAAAGGATTGAATTCAACAGCAATTTACAATTGGAATTTCCTCAATCCTCCAATATCTAATACAAGATTTCAAAAGCAAAAATTCGTAATCACCAAAATTGACAAAGTCAGTAATAATTTCAGCATTATTTGAAAATTTTTTTATGTATCACTAGTTGATACTGAACTGAATAATGCCATTGCTTACAAACTTACACAAGAAAATGTCTCAGCAAAAAAGGTTAAAGCATTTCATAAGAAACTACAAGTTACATATCCATCTAGCTGCAATAGATTAGCAAATCTTTATGCTCTTCCAAAATTCCATAAATCACCACTCAAATTTAGATTTATAGCAAATGCTACAACTAATTATAAAAATAATATAGATTACATATTTGCAACTAAGCTTAAAATATATGTATTTTAATTCATCAACTAGTTAAATAACAGCACAACAATTGTTGGATTATTTATAATAACGCTCCAGTTCTCAATAAATTTAAAAGTTTAGAAATCAGGAACATTAACTGCTATGACATTGGAAACCTTTTTACTTCTATACCATTGGACGAAATTTATATTAGTTTAATGCAACTCTCACAACGTTTTCCTGACATGCTTAGCTTCCTCTGAATTGAAAGTTGGAAAACTTACTTACAATGTGCATTATTTAATAATTACATTAAATTGAATAATAAAATCTTTCAGCAGGTGAAAGGAATTCCAATGGAAGCATACAGTTCTATATAAATATGTAACCCATTTCGTTTTGCTAATGAATATAAATTCCAATTTAAATTCGCTGCTTCGAACTAGCTGATTCGCCGCTGTGTATTTATGTAAAAGTGGACGGCCAATGACGGCGGAACATTTGGACGAGTGTGAAGCACTGACAAGTTTTTCTTGTATATTTCAGCGCTATTGGCAAGGAGTTTAATGGCCTAACGGCCAATGTAGCTGGTATTTGACAAATAAAAATAAAATAAGAATGAATTAAAGTTATTTGCAAATACATGCAGATACATTGATGATTTTATAACTTTCAATAATAATTCTGATTTTGAACAATTCAAAATTTACGCAGATAGTTTAACACTTAGTAGAACCAATATGAATCAAGATAATATTGAATACCTAATCCTGCTCATAATTAAACACAACAAAAATAAATTATATGACAAAAGGAGGATTTCCAGTTTGAAACTATTAAATTAATTAATTGGAACTCTAATATCTCTAAAAAAAGTAATACGTAACACTTTTCATAGTCAAATAACTAGAATTAAAAATATATGTACTGAAATAGGAGATTTAAAGGAAGAAATAATAAAACTAATTAATGTTCAAGTTAATAACCAGGTTCCAAAAAATTACACCAAATTTTTAAACCTTAGTTTTTTATTAATTTCCAAAATTTACACTATAATTAACTATTCTTATTATGGGTATCGAATGGAATTAGTAAAACTGTTGCCAACTGCTACCGTTTAGACTTCCTGAAACAATATTTGGCGAGAGTTTCCTTTTTACTTGGCAGCAATATTCCTTCCCTGGAGTATATTAAACTTTAGCAATTGTATCCATCAACTGATTGATATAAAGCCGTCGTTTAATAACGGCCACTGATTCATAAGCACTCAGAAAGAAACTGCGTTGGTTTTTAGCGTAGAATGAATAGCGGTTATTTTACAGATCGAAAGGAATTCGATCGCAAGAAGAGAAGGAAGGAAGAAACGTTGATTGATTCGGAACCAGAGGCACTTCGAGGAATGGTTTTTCGAGAAAATATATTTCGGATTTTTCGTTGAATGTCCATCCGGAATTCTCGACTCTGGAAACAAAGCTATAAAATATGTGCTCTCTTTTTGGCACAATTTAGTGCTGCAAGTTTCGTATTTTTGGATTCGGTAGAAAATAAATACTAGGATAACAAGAAGTATCCATGCAAAAAGTTTATACGCGTTAATATGACTTTAAATTAAGACACTCTTGATACATTATAAAATTATGTGAATTCTTTGCAGTCAAATAGTACACATTTTCCAACATCTTTATTTATAAAGGCATATTTTAAATCTTTCTTTATATTGCTAGAAATATTCCCCCTTTGATAATTTCATAAGTGATGAATGGAGATATGTTATTTTTGAAATTAAGTTTTAAAAATGTTATAATATACTATAATGATACAAATAGTGTAAATCCATGCATGTCTATATTCAAAACGTTCACAGAAAATTTTCGTAAAGCAGTCCATGCATGTCTATATTCAAAACGTTCACGGAAAATTTTTGTAAGGCAGTTCCATTTGGAATGTCAAAAATTATCACATATCTTGGCCACCTGACATTCCTGAAAGTGCTAGAAGAATGTCCCATGTGCCATATGTATAGCGATTTTACTCTTTCTCTCACTGACTTACACTCACAGCTGCCCAACAGCCTGAGGAAATTAAAAAAAAGTTAGCCCCTAATCGTGTTGATAAGAAAGAATAACATAAAACAGAAATATGGAAGATAAGGCGGATGTGGAATGACAGAGATCTGTTTCATATAAAGATTATGCTTTTGCTCAAAATGCGACATCTCGTTAGTCGAACGAAATACGTTGTCAAAAATGATATCATTTCGTATGTTTCTTCTGTAAAAATCTCTACCTTTCCTTAAAAGCTTTGATTAGAATTAATATTTGTGTCTAATGTTATGTACGTAGAAAGTAATTTCGATTTCTTAAAAGTGAAATGAAACTGAATTTTTTTCCTATACGAAAAACTGTCCCACTTTTCTTTTTCGCAGTGTACCATTTCTAAAGAAATTGCTGACTTAAATTACGTTCCAAGAAACCTTCTAACTAGATCAAAAAGTAAAATATTCGCCAAAAGAATTTTTTGATTTAAACATACACAGCAAATCAATTTATGACAGAAAAAATATTTTATATACTACGGGAAGATGAAATTTTTAAACGTCATTTCGACAAAGAAAATTTAGTTTACCCCAAAATTACACCGGTTTTGTATTTTTATCGGCAAATGTGCACTCACCGAAGTGAACCCAAAATAATAATTTTGCGTATTATCAAACCAACAACTTACAGTCGATATTATATCATGATGACCTGTATGGTGATTTAAAAAAAATAATAAAATAAAAATATAGCTTTTAGATTTTACGGCGTGTTTTAACGTTTTGTGTGTAACTTTTATTTATTAAATAGCATGTTCTTCCCACTTAAACCATAAAATTCATTTCAACAGCAATATCTCAAAATAATTTTAAAATGAACATATCTTTAGAATTTGCGATACACGGTTTCGCACGCTGGAAATAAAAATGTTTTCCTTTTCGCACAGTGTTGCCATTGCTCGCTTTGATATCGCTGACTTTGGTAATCAAAAATTCGTTAAAGTTTTACATTAATAGATAATAAAACAAACTCCAGATTCCAAATTTGGGCTTCCAGAAGCCCATATTCGGGTGGAAACGTACGTCATTCAAAATTGGATGGCTCTAGGTACCTTTGCTTTATCACAATGCGAGAAACATACATACATTTATGTAAATTCTTCATTATTTAATTTCTTTAAATATAATAAACGAAAATAATATTTGGTGGCAACAATGTGAAAAGCGGACCGACATTTAAGTGAACCAAAGCAAAATGCCAAAACGAAATTATTAGCCCTTCTGGGCAAATTGCCCCTTTGGACTAAAAAAAAAACTTCCTTAACACTAGCCAAACATCTAAATGAATGATTTAATTTTTTTAAATATATTAAAAGTGATCAGAATAAATAAATATTTTCTCACGCCACATAACTTTTAAAACTCCCTAGATTCCTCTAATTACAAATTTTTCCGCTTTCCGCTCAAAAAAAGACATGGAGAAAGATCTACTCAAAGAGATATTTCAAATGAAAATCAGAATTTTATCATAAGTATACCATATACGTAATATAATAAATATGTAAACAATTTTATAACTTAATTTAGCAATAGCCTCTTAATTCCTCTTTTTAATTTAAGTATTTCCTCTCTGTATTCTAAAAATAAAAACTTTTCAGGACTGCGCCTAATCTATGTCAAAAGGCTTGCGTAACGCTGATGACGAAGTTAATTTGAAACTTGAATTCAAAATTTTGAGAACTTAAATCTTTCTAACCTAAACTGAAACCTTCTCTTGGTAACCTTGTATACTGAATAATTGCGCACTTTTAGCTTCTACCTCTCTTCCTATAAAGATGCGATTACGCTATGCTCTCTTACTATCGTAAAATTATCAAAAATATAAACGCTCTTGAATAGGTACGATTAGAGTGCCAAGTGGTTTGTGGCCACAAATTTAAGTTGAAATAAAAAAATGAATATTTATTTTTACTCCGCTGCCAAGTTTCCTAGTCATTACAGATTGAACATTTCGGCATTTTACGCAATCAGGATCCTTCCTCTTCGATATGGATCTACGTCCTACGCGATCAACATTGCTACGTCTTATAATAGAGCCGATTCAGGAAGAATTAGAGGCAGTCGTGGGTCGTTGCAGCTTAAATACGTTAATAGTTTGCACCGCATTTTTTGAACTAAGTACAACTAACTTGGCACCCGAAACCTTGCCTTTACTTAAATCCGAATTTCTTTTACACGAAAACTTTTATAATTCATTTCGGAAAAAGATAGATAAGCGGAGACATCAAACTGAAAGTAATGAAGTGAGAAAAAAATACTCATTTACAAAATGATGGTCGCGTTAAGTCCGCTTCAGCTATAGTTTCACTTCATTTTAACTGATTGAGCTTAGTTTGAAAATTTGAATACTGTGATTAGCTGAAGCATTATACAAGTGCATGCGTTATTAGCATTATGTATGAACAATGTGAGAATTAATTTATAATTATTAATTTAGTTTAGAGTGATTTATTATAAGCAGTCACTATTTTTATGAAGGAATGAAAAAATAACCAAATAAAAAGAAGGGGCTATGGGAAAATTAAGTTAGCTTTTTAACTTATCTTTTTTTAGCCTTACACACATATATACATGTATATATAATGCCCTATTGTTAAGGGTTTATACAGAAATACCAGAGATTAATAAAGTTTCCTTTACTGAATGTGAAGCATGTATGCTAAAACTGACTGGATGAGTCATGGCGACGTCATCATACTTGGGATTTCAACTAGTTCATGTTTGGCGCTGGTGATAAAAATGTTTTATTTTGCTTAGTGTTGCCCTGCTCGCTTTCAAATCGTTGAGTAGATTAATCAAAAATTCTTAAATATTTTGCAAAATATGAAATAAATAAAACAAATTCGAAATTCAAAATTCAGGCTTCCAGGTGCCTATGTTCGAGTGGAGGACTACGTTATTTAACATTTGACTGCTCTAGATGCCGTTGTTTTTTCACAGATTCTTCATGACTTAATTTCTTTAAAAATAATACAGGGCGATAATATTTGGTGTTCACAATTTGAAAACAATATTCCTTTTATAGCGAACCAACGCGAAATCCCATTTCGAGAATAATAGCCCCTTTTGGGTTAATAAATGATATTTTATCTATTACAATAGGAAGGAGTAGTACAAAAAATTAATCTTAAATGTAAGTAAAAGATTCAATATTTCATTTCAAGATTTACTAGCGAAGAACAACTTACTCATGCAGATTATATTGCACAAATATAACTAATTCAGGACGTTTATATTATATTTATGTACTTCTTTGTGAGTAATGGTAACCGACAATTTACAGGGTATACATGAAGATGATAAGTCAGCTGCAGTTAATTCTTACAGTTTCATTAGATATACACAATTAAAAGAAATGCTATAAAAAAGAAGTAATTAATTAACAAAAAAGCAAAATTAAGTTTATTAATTCATTTTGCTTCTTAAAATTTAATTTCAAAAATTAAATACGTATAAAAATTTAAAATAATATATAAGGCAAATAAAATAATAAGTATATAAAGTAACTAAAAATAATACATAACAACAAAACTTCAGTAAAATAGATGTAACAGGTGACCAGGAGAAATATATTTTTTCAATAGTACGAGAGTTTCTATGTAAAAATTACCAATTAACAAAAATTATTTCTTCTTCAAGCACAACAAATGCTGATATAATAAACCTTTTAAGAAATAGTGACGCGAAGAAGTACGCTTATTACAAAGTTTTCTGGATCGGCAAAAACACTTTCTTTATATTGGCAAGAAACTTGTCGGGTAACTCCTTCGAAACAAAAGTATCCCAGCCCCGTCAAAAAAAAAAAAAAAAAAAAAAAAAAAAACCTGAAATACATCACTTTTTTTTTTATCCGTGTCTAGCACACGCACCAGCACGATAGGGGTGACATTTTTATTCGTATTTTATTTTTACACAATTACCTTTCTCAATCCGTTTTTGCCCCATGTCCGCATTTTCGCAAGAACAAAACAAAAGAAAACTTCCCTCGTCTTTAAATTGATTCTGCTTGCAGCACCACATCTCCCCCCCTTCTTTTTCCAGATATTCGATAGCTAAACACGATCGGCTTGTAGACTTTCTCCTGACTTTTTTCTCTATCGTCTGACAAGCAAGACACACGAACACACAATGAAGGAAGAGGGAGGCAGAAGCACGTGTTTTGTTTCTGGATCGATGGAGACTTATGGAAAATTTTTTCTCTTCTTATACACCTTCCTTTTTTACAGTCTACGTTCCTTGTCCTCGATGTATACTTTCGATCATCTTTTTAGTGCTCATCGATAGCAAGATAAAGGAAAGGTCTAGTTAATCATTTAGGAATTATTGGAGTTGTAATTTACTGCTTTCCTCGGCAATGTTCTAAGAAGAGATAAATTAAGGGTGAAATATTGCAAAGGCTTTTCGTAATCGCCATTGGGCAATCTAATTCAAAATAATGTCACATAAACCTATGTGTGTTAATGATATTTAGGGAAGAGAAAAATTAATGATTTTATTTTCTTCTTTAATGTTCAGAGAAAAGATAACTTAAGGATGAAGGCGAAGGCTTTTCGTAACTGTCAGTGGGCGATCTAATTCAAAATAATGTCGTCTAAACCTATTTGTTAACCATATATACTGTATATAACGAGACTGTACTAAGGTATATTTTAATTTTACAACAGTTATTTAAAGTTTATGCTTCTTTCCTATCCTTCCTAGCTTCAGCTTAGAACTCCCTACCAGAATGAGGTTTTAGAATCGCGTTAAATGCAAATAAGAAGTAGAATGGTATAAGTCAGGTTCCACTGCCTTTGGCAGTGGGAATTAGGATTCCTGAATAGCGCGCGTTTGCCTTTGGACTACGTCTGTCTAAGTTGTCATTACGCTCGGCCGTATTATGTGCCCTTGATAGCTTCGCTGACTAATTTAGTATTAAGGGCCAACTAGTTTAGAATTGTGTTAGCTTCGGCTAAATCTCTTTAGTTAGCCATTAGTTAGTTCTTATTTCTTATATTTTGAGCTGAAGCTCAAGTGGAGGCTTTGCTGTACGCCCTGAGAAAGGGGCTAATTGTTAAATCTTTGTTTGGAGCAAATAAAGGGTAATTAACCCTTCGCGAGTTTACGTTTCTGTTCTTGGACTTAAGCGATTATTCGCTCAGCAGTTCACTAGGTTTCTCAACACTTCGTTTAAAAGAATAAAAGTGCAGAACTCTATACAATACATTCCGTAGGAGAACCTTAAGAATAATCTTGTTTGTTAACATTAGCTATACATAATTCACGTGATCTCTGAGGTCATCGAATCGTATTTCATTGATGGCAGAAAAGCAAGCCAATTTAGTTTTTTAAAATTAAAACGGTACCAACATTAAATTGAGAGTATTGATAAGCATAATTTATTTTTATTAACAAAAGTTTCTTCTAAGGGAAACTAGTTTTAACTTACTTTATAGGATTTGCGTGGAATCAACAATTTAAGACGTTGCAGTATGCTTTGAGAATTATTACTATGAAAATGAAGAAAACCCAGTAGTCAGCTTGTTTTGTGGGAGGGAAAATAATCAGTATTTCACCGCCTCATTAGCTGTATCAAATCAGTACTAATAAAAATTAATAAACCGTATGAATCTGAATGCTCAGGTTACTTATTTACATAAACGTTCTTCAGGACTCTGTAGCAAATTATTTTTAAAATAAATATAAGTTACCTTAATATGGACCAATAATGTCTCTGTTACTGAAAATACAAAATTTAACTAAAAATCAATTCTGAATGCTATTTTTTCCATATTAATATAAACCAAACAATTGTTGTTGCAAAATAAACTAAAAACAGATGCAACATTTATATGAGAGCGCAGGATAACTCAATTAAAAAAGCAGGAATAAGTATTACCCATATTTCGCCAGAATAAATGAACGTTAAGTTATTTAAAACGGGAAGAATTCAGTAAGAACTTTAGAGAAATTACGATTCAGGTATCAATAGTGAACTGTTTGTTAGTCTGTTATGAATACACATTTCTGTAATAAAGATTCTACGAAACATAATAGGAATTCAAGTGATTATACATTTTAAACCTATTGTTAGAATTTATATATTATGGTTATATGTATCTTCATATTGGTTTTATACATTATGGCATGTTTGTTATCATGATATAAGTGTTTAACTTTTTTTTCTTTTCTTATTTTATTGACTTAATATGATATAAATGTTTAACTCTTTTTTCTTTTCTTATTCTATTGACTTAATGTTTCATTTATTTTATGGTATTTTCGTATGTGCCAGTATGCTGTTAGGTGATCAAACAGAAATTTAGTATATGATAACATTGTAAATTTTCTTTTAATTAGTAAATCGTATACCCGAATACCAATGCCAACCGCTTTTTCACCAAAGAATGAGTTATAAAGGGCTGACAAAGATTTTTTTAAGATATAAAGATTTTAAAGATCTTTATATCTTTAATCTTTTTTGCTGATAAAGATTTCTATGTTAATTCTTGCCCGATACTTCTTTTTGTTCTCAGATGCAAATTAGATGGATTTTGAATAGCAAATAAAGGTATAATATATATAGAGAGAGTCTGGACAACACACTAGAAAAGTACATTATTTCCTGAACCCCCTCAACTATTATCCGATCTGGACTGTTGAGCATTTTAAAGTAATTGCTACCGTACTTAGATCGCGAGCAGTTAGAGCTGGATTGGCTACACATCAAATATATTCGCACATACGTATCTCGCAAGTAGTGGTGGATAAATTTTGTTATATTTTAGTTGACATACATAAGACGTAGTGTTAATGAACTTTTAGTTTAGTTGTTACGTGTAACATTTTTGCTGTACTTCTTAGAGTCCTAGTCTCTACATTCCTAGTACACAGGCAGGCTAAACAGTTTTGGAGTCACTTGGGTATAACTGTATAAATGTATCCTCAAAATTTTCATTTTCGATTTAGCTAATAACTTGCAGGAATTATCGGGAAAAATTCAGATCAAAACTAAAATAATAGTAGTTTAGAAGTTTACATTTTGAAATTCAGTTCAACTTAACAAAACTTTCAACTTTTTCAAGTTCAAGCAATTGGGTTCTGTTGGACAATCTAGTCAAAACTTAATTTACAAGAAATCTACTACAATACAGAAAATTATTAAGTTCAGAAATGCAGAATTTATTTCAGACACTTAAAAATATTTATACTATTTCATAACAATAAATATATATATATATGAATGAAATAAATATAGATCAATGAATGAAACAATAAATATAGATCAATGAATGAAATTATCAGAGTTTATGGCCCGAAACAGAGGAGAAATTAAAAGGGCTTACAGAAAGCACACCGAAAGCAAAATTAAGGTAACTAAATAAATAGTAACACAGTACAGTAATAGTACAGTAAAATAAAACGTTTGAACGTTAGCCAGTTACACCATATTTCCTCCTTCAGACGATAGTAAAGCGTACTTTTTTATTACGTTCTGCTTAATTAAATTATGACATACAATTCTGAAACAAATTTTTTTATTACCTATTCAAATATGAAAAAAAAAAAAACTTTCGTCAAAAGATGTATTACTGCCCCAGTAACATTTTGTGTTTATCTGTTTTCCAGTTGTAATTTCCCTTTTCTGATAGCAGCATACAAGAGGAAAAGGAACACATACATTTGGCAAAGCAAACTCATTCAGAAATGCTAACAGCTTAATTCCGATGTCATTTTTCCACTCGATACAAGCATTGCCTTAGTTCCTTACTTAGTTTTTGAGCTTTCGTCGCACGAAACTCATTTCCGCGGTAAAAAGAGACGCGCAGAGTTGGATTCGTTCCAAAATGGCTTAAATCCACATTGCTGGGGGAAAGAGGGCTAAGTGGCGCAAAGAACGAGGTACCGCATGAGCTATAGATAGGATGTCCAGATTTGTGAAATCGAATTCGGTTGTGAAGGAAAATTGAGGTGTAGTTGGAAAGGAAAATGACGAACCGAAGCAAAGTCGATTTAAGTAATGATAAAAGATATTCGATATCGATTAACTAATCGGTATTTCTATGAATCAATGGTCTACAAGTAACACAGTACACCTAAATGACATTTCATTGGTTGCAGATCATACGTGTAAATACGATTAAAATTAGATACAAGAAAATGATGTCGCATTGAGCTTTGATTGGCGCTGATTTCATAAATGAAAGACTCGTATATATATTTGTGCTTCTAGATGCCCATATTCGAGTGGAGGACTACGTTATTCAAAATTTGATGTCTCTAGACTGCTGTTTTTTCAGAATGCGAGAAACATACGTACACGCATGCAGATTCTTCATTATTTAATTTCTTTAAATATTATACAGGACAAAATATTTGGTGGTAATATTTTAGACTTTTAGAGTGATTCAATGTAAAATGCTGTTACGATGTTACGAGGCTAATAGCCCTCGTGGGGTAACGCTCCTCTCGGATAAAAATCATTTCTAAATATATTATAAAAAGATCAGCAATAAATAATTCCGTTACAATACAGATGGTTGCTGGATATTTATGAGCACTTGTGACTTACATTATTTCTGATTTGTTTACTGTAAGAGGATTATGATAGGTAGGAAATTACGAGCAATTTTAATGTTTTAAAAAAATTACAAATTATTACATAATTGCCATCGTTTCTTGACTTCTTTTTTTTTCCTGTTTAACTTGTTCTCGTTTATAAAACGTCTTTTCCGTTTATGAACAAATTTATTTTTATTATTTTATTTTACTTAACGATACCGATAATTGTGAAACTGCTCGGAAGTCAATTTAAGTTATTTCATGAAATTTTTAATGCAACGCAGAAATCAGTTTAAACATTTATGTACCGAATTATTAATACAAAATTATCAAATTAATATCGCGGTAATCGCTTTTAAGATCTTGGTGGAAGTCTTATGTTTCACTAATAACGGTTGAAAATTAGCTTTACAAAATATTAAATGTTAAGCTTACCTTTTAATAACTGATGCAATTAAATTTGATATTTGATACAGTAAGTTTGATCCTGAAACAGTAAAATCGATACTTAATTATGGAAAAGCATTCGAGAAGCACAAGCTAAAAGAAGGCCTTTTTAAGGGTAAGATTTTTCTGATGTTATGCACAGTGAGTGCGCAAAATTTTAGGACTAAAGTTCAACAAAATAATTTAGTTTTTTATTTCATTACAATATTTATTTTATTCTTTCATGTTAAAATTGTCAGTGACATTTTCAATCACTTAAAAAAAAGAAAAAAAAAGAAATTATTTTTAAGATCAGGCGGTCGAGAGTGGAAGCATATTTCATGATTACATAAAAGCGGTCGAAGAAGCTTTAATTGGTGGTCAAAATCACTGCAAAACATACGTAATTCCTTCTTGTACTGCAAAAATTGCTACTATCTGAAATCCAAATAGTAGCAATTTTCGCTGTAAATACATGCATGGAGAGGAATTTGAAATCTTACGAGCATGAGTTTATGTATTAGCCCTATTATGAAAATGTTTACTAGCTACAATTTTTAAGCACCGCTTGGATCAATGCAATCAGTGTAAAAGCATTTCTATTTTATTACAATAATATATTATGGAGGAGGAAGAATGATGTTATTATGATATTACTATGAGATACAACTGACAACAAGAACTTTCTTTTTGAAATTTTAATAGCATATCTCTCGATAGCCAAATAATGCAAATAATAAGGAAGGTAAACATGATAAGGAAGGTAAACATAATAAGGAAGATACAAAATAATAAGGAAGATAAGGTATACGGATGATAGAAATAATAAAGAAGATAAAGTTTCATTTGCCATGATTTTCTTAACAACTTTTAAATTTTTCCATTTTTCGTATTTTCCATTGGCAAATATAGCTAAATAACTACTTTCCTGCAACAAAACCTGCATTTGTAATTTTTTAACCTGGTAGATTACTGCTGTTAAATAAAAAAAAGGTATAAATATCCCCCCAAATGCATATTTCTGCAGAAAATATCTAAAAAACAACATCTGCTGAATGATAACGTACCTTAGATACACATAATATGAAAATAAAAAGCCCCTTTTTCCTTCCTCCCAGGAACATTTGAATTTATTTTCGGCGAAATATAAGCACAGCCACATGTTAAAAATACAGAAATATTTCTCAATAGCAGCTGATAATATTTGCAAAGAAATATTTCACCAGGTCTGATATGACTTCAACAGATACCGAAAAGCATCCGAAATGTTCTCCGCGGAATCGTTTTAGCCATTCCTCGAAATTTGGAAGGAAAAGGGGTGGTTTTTCTTTTTTTCCCCATCGCTTTCTTCGATACACCTAACACTTGTGAAATATGAAAGAGAACGAAGGAGATGTGTGCAGTAAGTTTTTCGCGTGACTAAAGTGCTGTTTTGTTCGTAAGAGATAAAGTTCCACGAAACTTGAATAGAAAACAGATTCTAAAATGCAAAAGAGAATTCTATGAAAGAAAAAGTTTAAATATTTTCTGAAGAAGTAACTGAGTTCAAACGCGTTCAAGGCTTAATAACAAGCACCGGTCAAAATAATGCAACAAAGAATCTTTTTAGTACAACGTGGTTACGGATTTCCTGCAACACATATTTATATGAAAGCATGTTTTTTACATGCCTTGTAAAGCTGAAGAACATAACAGGCCTTAACTTAATATACCTAATTAATTTGCATGTCTCACTCTATTTTGGAAAAAGCGTGTTCTGCGGGCCACTATATGAAATCGATTCCATTCTAGAATAAATTACAAAGACTTGAAAAACTCCAGAGAAGATTAAAAAATGCAATCGGAAATGTAATTTTAGTTAAATTTGTAATTTTACTAAAATTTGTAATAACAAAACCATTTGTAATTTTAGTTATAAAATATGTTTGCATATGCAAAGCTTGATAGTTTTCCAATTCAGTGCTGCAATTGCGTAAGTTGCTTTGGTCGAATGTGGCTTCACTTAACTTCCTCATCCGCCTTATACTCTTGATTTGGTTCGATTATATTTTCATCTGTTCCCTGCTATAGTGAAACTTCAAAGACGTCACTTCACTATGGACGATGATGTCAAAAATGTCCCCCTATTCTTGTACATATCCTTTGAGAATTTGAATCCATTTTAAAAACGTAATGATAATACCAAATATGTGAAACTGCATATTATTTTGATGACAATTTAATTTTACTTCAAAATATTTAACATATTTAAAATATCACTATAGTTTTAAGTCACAGGAGAAAAAGGGGGGCAGGAGAATGATTCTAGAGACAAAAGAATGACAAGTGACAGTACGTTGTAACATATTTGTACTAATATTAAACGTTTGTATAGAAATCCATTCACATTTAGCTCTAAAAAAGGCTACATAACATTTAGCAAACAGATACAAATTCATTGGCGCAAAAGCGAAACAAATATTTGAAGACGTGAGTAGCTTTTAACATGAAGTGCTTCTGTACAAATACAGATTTCTAGGAGCTTTAATCTTTCATACCCCTGCATCAGGTTTGTTCAACAGTCACATTCCGTAACTTATCCTCACGCTACAAGGCCACAGTAATAAATTTTGAAAGAGAAACAGAAGACGGTGACTTAACAAATGACTTGAGATACATGGCATTTGACAAACAGAAGGATGAGTTAACATCAGCCAGCCAGTAAAATACAAACAGAATTTAATGTCTCATTGTTTTACGGATCTTTACTCGAAGTAGTAAGATTCATTTCCACCCAAGTTAATTAACTATGGGTGACATGTGCTTTGCTTTGGAAAAGAGAAATGAACAAGATCTTCATTGTATTAAAAAAAGTTTTACCGAAAATTTTTGTTTCTGCATTTATTGAGATTCCTATGTGCATTTACCATCTTAAATGCACTTCTTTCTTCCACCATTCGCACTATTACTGGATCAAATTAGATGATACATACAAATAAATACGAAAGTAGTTAAATCATATATTTTTCATAAAGGGCGAGAATTTAAAAACGAGGTTGATGCTAAATACTAAAAAATAATGAATTATTGAAGTAACACAAGTGTAATTTATTCCAAGTGACTCCCTTGGGAATTAGTATTTAAGCTATGCACAGCATAATGACTACTACCAATAAATTTAGTACTTCTGTCTAAAACATTCGTCACAAGTCATGCTAGACAGATCAACGAAATACCTCTAGCAATCTTAAAGAAGCAACCTTAAGTTGGGGAAACCAGAAATAGTCACAAGTTGCTAATTTAAGGGAAACAAGCAGCTGGACACAAACAAACAAGTCGACAAAAATCAAGCTTCCTGGAGAGAGAGGACAGTGACCCCCGCAAAACAACAGGCCTTATAATAAGAGCTATTACCATAAAGGAGAATTCAATTGCAAACTTCGTACGTTAATACAGACGTTACAGAACAAGTTAAAGAGTAAAATTTTGTCTGCTGGCGTGGATTTTTAGACACTTTTTTAGACCTTTTTTTTTCTTTTGCTGTAAAAATAATGACTGTTATACGTATTTCTGATTAAATGGTTTGGCTTTCGAAGAATCTGATGATTCCACCTAGCTGTTTCGTAGCGGAACTGAAACAAACGTTACCATTACGTTACCATACCAAAGAAATTTTTCATGCCAGTTGATAAGATATAAAAATCCATATTCGATTTGATTTATACGAACTACACTGGTGTGCAAAACTTAAGCAACAGCAGGATTTCTTTTTTTGCCATAACTCCACGAGAAATCAACTGAGAGACATGAAATGCAGAAATGAAGGAGAGTATTATGTACCTAAAGGACGATGAAAGCATCGAAGCTGGAAAAGGAATACAATGCATACGGTACGGAATCAAACAAAAACAAGCTTTATTAGACGCATGGTATCGTGACTCATGATTGTCTATCCAAAAGGAAGAACAACAAGCAGATGTTACTTAATATGGGATATGCCCTCCCCTCACTGCAAAAGTTTAAATTTGTGTTCTCAGATTCAAAAACAGTGAATTATGAATAAAATTTTCGAATATTTTTAGAAAGCTTCTTCAAGCATCTACATTCATTGATGAATAATAACAATTAATAACTGCTATATATTGAAACGATTGTCTAAAGCTGCAAAACAACTTCACATCCCCCCCCCAATATTACTTCATGATTTTAAGCTCTATTTTTCTTCGCATACTCAGAACCAGCTGGCGCAACATTTCTTGCGGTAGGAGTGCCCATTCCTCAATCAGCATCTGTTTGAATTGTTGGATGTTCTTCGGAGGATGTAAGCGTGCTGCAACGCGTCTCCCCAAAGCATCCCACACATGTTCGATGGGATTTAAATCTGGGGAATACGCTGGCCAATCCATTCGAGTGATATCTTCACTTTCCAGTAGCTCCTCAACAGCAAGAGTCCGATGTGGCCGTGCACTGTCATCCATAAAAATTAAGTATGGGCCAATGGCACCTCGGAACAGACGCACATGGGGAAGGAGTACCTCCTCACAATAGCGATCCCTGGTTACAGACACTCTGTCGAAAACGTGGAGCTCAGTTCGCCCGTTCAGCATAATGCCTCCCCAGACAAGAACTCCAGGACCACCGTTACGGTGTCTTTCCTTGATGTTACTGGCATAAAACCTCTCTCCAAATCAAAACGCGTTGAGAATCGCTTCTGGTACTGAACCGACTCTCATCCGTAAAGAGGACACGACTCCATTGATCAGTTGACCAGTTTTTGTGCTCTCTGCACCACTGTAAACGGTGGCCAACTTTCAACGGGAGGCAGCGTTCAGGACGGCGGACGAATAGGCCCCCTTTGTGAAGGCACCTGGCCACAGTAAACCGCGACACTTGTTGCCCCGTTGCTGTACAGAGTTGCTGAACAATGGCGCTTGCTGACTGCTGTCGGCCTCTTTTCGACTGAAGGATGATATATCGGTCATCTTCTGCAGTTGTCGTCCTCGGGCGGCCACCACCAACCTTTCTAACGGCTGTACCTGTGGTCTGAAACGCTTTCCAAGCGCGCGAAACGACAGTTTTGTTGGTTCCGAACTCCGCAGCTACACTGGTGAGAGTACGCCCCTCCTCCAGCTTTCCGATCATTCTTCCACGTGTGAAGTCGTCCAGATGATTCCTTGTAGCCATATTTCACGAACTGACTCACTGGCACTTGCAGCGAATGTGTCTCCGTCCTTACTTTTATTCTATTGTTGAGCTGCGCGTGCCGACATAACGCGTTTTGTGTACGCTCACGTCGCCCCTCACGTTTCGTTCCTGATATTTGCATACGCATGACGTTTCTACTGACTTACGTGTTCATTGTACTGATCCCCAGACCTCCTTTTCTGCAATTTCATGGCTATCTGCTATATTTTTACATTGTTGCTTAAGCTTTGCACACCAGTTTATAATACGCTCTAAAACCGCAATCCAGACCTTGCCAACAGGCGATCATAAAAAAGAAAATCTCTTGTCATTTCCAGTTTATAAATACCAGCTATCAACATCAGCTTTTATAGACAGTAACATCCTGCTTAACCATATGCCATGAGCAACACAACTATTGTAGAGAAACTAGAAATCTTGTACCTTCATAGGATCAGTGGCCATTCTTCAGCAAAGCTAATATTTGCGATTACATCAACTACTGGCTAAATCTCGGCTATGAGTTCCTAGTGGATGATTACCAGCTCAGCTAATATGTACTACATTATCTCTTGGTGACTGGATATAACGGCAATGGATCTAAATTATTCTTTGTGCTTCCTTCAGGTCGTAGCCTTTTTCTTCACACATCAAATCTCTCCTTTCGTCTTGTTTTAGGGAATTCAGATTTACTACATTCTCAGTGAACGAAAAATTCCACTGAAATACATTAGAGTAGGATTTTGGTGGTGGTGTAACTTGGCACAAAACGGGGGAGAAAAACAATAAACTAATAGTGGGGGGAGGGACTTTTTTAAATCAACTTTTTCAATGTTTCATTAGCTGAAAATAAATATACTTTTAACGTTATAATGAAAACAAACACTATTTGAATGCAGAAAGTTTAAATCTGTGTTCTCATATTCAAAAACAGTGAATTATGAATAAAATTTTCGAATATTTTTAGAAAGCTTCTTCAAGTATCTACATTCATTGATGAATAAAAACAATTAATAACTGCTATATATTGAAACGGTTGTCTAAAGCCGCAAAACAACTCAGCCTCCCCCCAATATTACTTCATGATTTTAAGCTCTGTTTTTACGTAAAATACATATTCAAGCTTTTAGGGTAGATTAATATTGGTTTTCATCGCGTAGTTTACAAATTCATTTATAGACCACTGACTCAGTAATAGGAAATTAATAATTAAATCAAAACATTAAATATAGTTAATTAAATTAATAACATCAGTAATAATTAAATCAAACTTTAAAAATTATTGCTATTTTAGATTGGTTCCTTTATGTGATTTAAATAAAAATAAAGAGTCAAATTCAGAAATTTGTTTTTTTTTATAAAATCGGAGTTTAGTAGTAATATTACAGTAGAAAAAGTTGCGCATAAAATACGCACCTCATTCTTGATAAAAATTAGCCTATTGTGATAGGTCAAGTATTAGTAGATCAATTCAAATCCGTATTCAAATCCGGGCTTATGGCTACCGGAAGTTCTACCTTTATGTCACAATGGCGTAGTTGCCCTGCTTTGTCCAAATTTTGACGAAAAAATCTCCTGAAGACGGATCCTAGAATCGCTTATCTGTCTTCCACTACCTTTAACTTCTTTTGGATCGACAGTATTTTAAATGCCCTCATGCCGCAAAGACAAAACATTTACAAAAGCAAATGCCTTTTCCAGTATTCAAATCCGGGCTTATGGCTATGACAACCGCAAGTCCTACCTTTATGTCCCAATGGCGTTCTTATTACAGAAATATGCGGCGTTATTATTACATAAATAATATCATTTGAATCAATAAAAGTCAACCCGACGATTTCACTGAGAAAGCAAATATCTGTATATTTTTTTAATATTTATTAATACGACTTAAGAGTGGATTCCTAATACAATTTAAAACCCGAAGGTGTCAGTTTTGTAATAAGAGAATTCATAAATAAAACTATAAAAGGAAATCACTTTTATTTACATGAAGTAAATAAGAAGATATCCTAAGGTAATTAAAAAGTGTCCATATAATTAAAATAAAAGTGTTTATATAAGCTAATATTACTTATTTTCAAATATCAATTTAAAAAACTAAATTCCAGTGCATTTCTGAAAAAAGGGCATGTCCTATTAAATAACAAAATCATAATGATCACCATAGAATTTATTTTCACAAAATCAATTTGAAAATATTTATTATAATTTTTTGTTTATTTTATAAGGCTTTGATTAGTTAAAATGTTAATTTTGAAACATACACCATTTTAAAATGATTCTCTCCATAAGTAATAGCCAATTGATAATGTTTCAACGTTGTGCGTTCAGGTGTACAGACTTGGTAAGAACCATAATGCTTCACGTAATAAAAGTTATTCATTTATCTAATCTTCTTGTAGTTTACACAACAGTATAAAAATATAATTTTTTTAGCATACTTATCTCAAATTACTCTTCTTTAATTGGGACATTTTTAGGAACAGGAAATCACTCACCTAAAAAAAAAAAGAAGAAAACGTATAACAACTGCAAGGAAACAAAATAAGAACTTGATCAAACATATTCTAATAAATTATACACTAAAAATAATTATGTACTTGAAAAGAGATAAATAAAGCTTCATATATTTGAAAGACTATTTTATATATGCTGTTAAATATTTCACAATGTTAAAAAATATTTTTTAAAATGAATATAACATAATTACTTACAAGTATACAATTCTCGTATTTTCAATGAAAATCTCATGCATAAATCTATCTGTCACTTCAGCCACTGAAGGCTCGACACATACATACTAAATATAGACAACTAAACTCCACCACTCGATAACTTGAAAGTAATGTACTAACTGGTACAGATGTCTGTATTTTCCAGGGAATTAAACTGACTGTGTCTGCACTAACAGGCTATACTGTCATTGAAAACGCTAAGAACATTTCTTTAGTATCTGAGTTTTATAAACTAGATGAGGTTTAAATGGTGAAGAATAATAAAAATACTTCCTCAAACCTTTCTACACCTAACTGTTACAAATAAATTTCATACAGAATTTTGACTGAAAATTAGATATCTTTAGGCCATTTGAATTAGTGGAGTAGTATACATACTTAAATGAATTTATATGCCTACAATTATGAAACATATAGGCTTTGTTGATGGAATAATTCTTATTCTCACTCTCAAACATTGACTATAAAACAAAATAAAAGTTTTGAACTCACACATGTATTCTTGCTTTTAGATTTTATGAACTACGCTCTCGATTTTATTTAAGCATATTTTTACAAAGTGTCAGTTTATTTATTCATTAACAAGGACTGACATTTTAAATCTTTTCAATATAATGTAAAAACTGTATACATTATACTGATATTATATTAAGCATACATTATATTAAACAGTATATATAATGTACGAGTAAAAACAGCAAAGTATCGTTTTTTAGTATTTTAGTACTTTTTTTAGTATGTTTTACTATCGTTTTAGTATAGCTTATTTATCGGAACTTCTATATAATATTTTTTTTTGTTCGTTCGCATGATAAGCTCGTTCTATAAATGTCAAAACAAAATGTTTTTGAAGAAAATTATTAATAAAAATTAAGAATGAATATTCCCATAAATTCAAATAATATTCACAAAAACGTTGCTAAATAATCCTAATAAAGTTTTCTAATAAGAAAATATATTGGATAATATTCTATTGGATAATTTATTATTATTTATTTTATTTATATATTATTATTTATATATCCCCAAAAGCTCTAATAAGAGGAATTTTTGAGTATTTTAAAATTTCCATTTTCTTTCCGGAACATACATATACTATAAAAGGCGAAATGTATAGAAAACACCGATACTAAAGCTGAAGGCTGTTAGATTACTTTTTATTCTATATTAAACTTTATTTTACTCCTCACCCCCCTCAAATTATTACAAAGCCACGAAACTCAATACTGCGTAGCGTTCATTTTAACTTTCTAACCCAGTATTTTAATTTAAATGATTTTCCTATCAGACTTCATTTCATTTCCCTGCCAGATACTTAAAGGAAGGTTTTGGAGGGTGAAATGAGCGTGCTCTGCCTGCTAGGGGACCACGTTGCTAACTTAGATTCTTTAGCAATCAGAATTCAGCCGCGTTGAGCTATTCTTGGCATTAGGCTTGCTAACGCCGACATCAGGCAGAGCCAGTTTACGCGATACTTAAACTGTGAAGGCTATGTTTTCGTTAACGTTAGGCTATGCTTAAACTTCATTAATTTTATGTTTATCCATTGCCTTTTGATTTAAGCCAAAAGTGGTGGCTTCTGCAAGCACAATTTGGTGCCGACTGTTAAACTTTATTTGAGTTAATAAAGGATTCTATACACTCTTCTTGTGATTTTGCAGTACTTTAAAAGATTTAGTGATGTCGCATACCTTTTAGGTAAGCAAAGAATACACGAAATTACAACTGTTATTCAAATAAATTTACAACCGCGTAAGCAAACGGTTTGCTATCGCTCAATTTCATTACATTTATCATGTTGCAGTGTTTAACATTCAAAATCAAATTACAAATTACACACAGCTATTCTATGACATGAATTTTAAGAACATTCGCTTGAATAAATTTTACTTTAATAAAATAATGGTAATTAAAACGCATACAAGAAAAAGATAAATGTATGAAACTGACAATGTTCAAAATATATTTTATCTCTCCAATTTCATGTACTTTTGATTGGCTCTTTCTAATTGCGACAATATATCTTATAATTGCAGTATGTTACGAACTATACGCGGCAAACTACACTGACAACTCAAAATAATTGCGTTGTAAGTGTCTTGTTAGGTTTCGCGTTAACATGGAACAGGAAACGTTTAAAAGTAATTAACATCCATAATGATGATAATGATGATGATACACGTGACATTCGTTAATGGGAAGACAGATCATAACATTTCATTTAAACGGTTGGCAACAGCATTCAGCAGATAAGCTTACAATCCAGCCCATTTACACATACTTTACAATTTAAAACAATTATTTGTATAATAATAATCCACTTTTTAACTATATATTTATAGTATAAGAAAAATTTTACGAAGTCATATTGTATCTTCTATAAAGTTTATATATTAGTAGGTGCTCTGCAGCGCGATTACTTTTAATGAGCTGGTAAAATATTTGGAAACTCTGAGCACGAGGAAACTATGATTACGCTGCGAAATAAATGTTATAGGGCAATAAATAGGGCTTCATAGTGACTTCGTGTTATACACACAGTTACTGAAATCATAAAATCACACATTTATTTAATACATCATTTTATTACTACATGATATTTCATCATTTCATTCATCATACATAATTATATATATATTTCGTGTTATGTTTATTCTTCAGATAGCAACGGCTAACTTATTAAGATAATGTAAAGCAACATAAAAAAAACAAAATCTGAAAGGTTAAGAGTCTAGCAGTCTGCTGTTCCACTTATTCCGGCTAACCTCCCCCCCCTTTTTTTTTGTCTTTTTAGCTTTAATTTTAAGCATAATTTTCTTCGCAATTACGCAATTGTTAGTTCATCATATCTAAATTCAGTTTTCTTAGTGAGATGGCTTGCAAAACTTTTTTTTTGTGTTATTATTATTAAGTTTTGGGCGCTGCTTATTAAATATCATGTTCTTTGCATTTACTCTTCATAAAATTCAATTCAACAGCAATCTTACAAAATATTTTAAAAACAGCATAACTTTAGGATTTCCGATAGACAATCTCACGATTTGGTTTGATTTATGTGATTACGGCAAAGCCTACAGGCTATCTGCCTGAGGGAAAAGATGCCTTCGTGGAGGAGTTTCAAAGGGAAATTAGACCGAACTATCAGCGTTCAACAACTTTGCCGCTCGGCCGCTGTGGGCACGATGATCTCATGCGTTGGAGATTAAAATGTTTTATACCTAACAGTGTTGCCATTGCTTACTTCTAAATCGTAGAGTTTTTTAAACAAGCATTCGTTAAAATTTTACAGAATAGGAATTATATAATAAAGCAAATTCGAAAATCAAAATTCGACCTTCGAGGTATACGTGTTCGAGTGGAGTGTTAGTCAAAATTTGATGTCTCTAGGTACCATCGTTATTCACAGTACGATAAATATATATTCATAATATAATATAATAATATGATAAATATGCATTCATACAGAATCTTCATTATTTCATTTCTTTAAATATAATACAAGGCGATAACAAATATTTGTTGGTAAAAATTTTTAAAAAGATACAGCCTTTTATATCGATTCAACGCAAAATGCCGTTTCGTGACTTATAGCCCTAATAGACTAATAGACTTTGGGCTAACACCGCTTTTGGGCTAAAAATGCACACTACTGATTAAATATAATGACAATTTAAGAAAGTTTAAAAAAATTACGATCAAATATCTGAAGAAAGGTAAGTTTGTTCATTTTGGAAGAATGGAAAAATTATTATCTTATAAGGTGTTTCTCCCGCTTTTCTAGCGTGCCTTCGTGGTGTAGTGGTTCTGCACGCTGGACCGGTATTCCAGAGGTCGTGGTTCGATTCCCGGCGAAGGCGGTTGCTAATTTTTCATATCTTCGGCTTCTCCAATTAACTTAATGTCTCTACAGTGGCGCCCGAACTAAAAGGGTGTTGGATGAGGATTCTCCACACCCAGGATTTGGCTATTGGGTCCCCCCAAAACCGCAGTCGCCCTTTAAAAAGGAGAGTATATAAGGTATTTCTCCCGATTTCCTAGCGTGCCTTGGCGGTGTAGTGGTTCTGCACGCTGGGCCGGTATTCCAGAGGTCCGTGGTTCAATTTCCGGGGAAGGCGGTTGCTAATTTTTCATGTCTCCGGCTTTTCCAATTAACGTAATGTCTCTACAACCTTAAATTGCCAGCAAAAACAAATCTGTCGATAAATAACCTGAAAAGAAAAAGAAAAATGCGGGCGGGATAACAGTAATGATAGCAAATTATGTCACAATATTTGAGTTAGGTTATACCATTTGAACAGAGCAAAGCACAAAAAAGGCTATCTGCCTAAGGGAATGGACTTGTAAAGGAAACATGCTTGTATTTAAGTTACACTAGGGAAAACCAACCATGCAGCCAGCTCGTTCGCGAGGAATCTAGCCCAGGTCGAACTCCCAGGATTCAGAGATCTTGATCACCCGCCAGAGGTGGGGGATACACAATATCTGGGAGTAGTTTCTATCGACCAAAAAAATTAATTTAATTGCGTGTAATCTGATTAAACAGTATAATGTTTCTAAAAATTCTAACTGGCTTTTTGTTGATAGTTTGAACTGGATGTTCAAATTCTGTAGTACATTACGTTCTGTAATGACATCTGTAATAACTGAGCCTGAATCATTTATAACTTAGTTTCTGCATATCTAACGATGCCTATTTCCCGTTATTAGCAGGGTACTTTTTTGTTTTGAATGCTGATTCAATTTGGTATGTAGTAATTTTAAAATTTAACGGGTGTGTTAATTAACCTAATTAATGTTATTGAGAATTTTAGATTTAAATGACTTTTTTTTAGATTACAGTAGCAATAATTTCTGGAAATTAATAACCATTTGTATCGTACCTCTATACTTTTTGCTAGCATTTCATATAGTTTGGGAATTTTTCACTGATGTCTGAGAAAGGATGAAAATTACATTTTTGACCAGTGGTTAGGACGCACGGCACGTGAAAACAGTAGTTGGAGTCTTATAGTCCGTTCTTTCATTTTGTTCGAAGTCTCAGCTGAGAGATAAATAGCTCTTTTTTCGAATGGAAAGGCTACGACGTTTTCGGATGGCAATTAAAGGCATGAATTGCTTATCTTCGCTTTGCATAAACTTTAGTTTCTCAGGGGATGTTGATATTACTCACTCTGCAGGTGGACAACACAAGACTCGCCGTGACTGCAGTTTTGCGACTGCTCTGAGAGGAGAATTCTAAATCAGTACTGGTCAGAACGTAATTCAAATTCTTTTGTTCAGCCAGTAATAATCAGGGGCAAAGAAACAGATACTTCTTCGGAAACTGTCCAATTTTAGCAATCAAATTTAGTTGAAAATTTGACGAAGCAAGGAAAAGGAAAAAAAGAACAGGGGTAATTGCCCTCCGTGACCAAACGACTTGAGGCGACCGCTCTGAGACTTATATTTTTCTCAGGCTGCTAGAAGAGAAAAATACACTGGATCATGCAAAAAATCGGCTGGTTCAATCAGCGTACGTTACGGCCTTCCGTAATAGCTCTTACTCTCTTAATCTCTCTCGTACTTCAGCAGAACTTTAAAGTGACCGACCATCAGCTCCTTCCTCATCATTTCTATAATTGAGGTCCATGACTCTGACCAAAGTAGAGTCACAAGGTCTAATGAATACGTCCTCGGTTGTGCTTTAAACTATCTTCCTCTCTTATTGACTAAAGAGTCTTTCACCTCTAAGCGTGATTCCTGAATTAAAACTGAGTTTCCGCCGCTTACTCTAGGAAGGTTCTGCATTCTCCTTTGGAGCATGTAGCCATAGAAAATAACAGGATGCTAAGAAAGATTCTTTTCACACTGATTAAACATAATCAAACATTACTTGCGCACACTATCTATACATAAAATTCTGTACAGACAATGACTGATACGGCCTGAATGAAAAGTATATTGTCAGTCACCGGTGACTGATACAGCACTTAAACGTGCAAAATATGAATGTCTGTCAATATAAATAATAAGCTTTACTGTTGAAGGCTTCGACAGGAAGGATTTTTTCCCCCAACTATCAACACTATTTTATTTCTAAAAAGAACTGGAAAACTACTGTCGACAATAAAAGTACTTGTCAATTTAGAAGTGAATTCCAGATATTTTTGTAACGAATTTTATCAGCATATAAAATTAGCAAAGAGTTTCTAAGAATATTATACAATCAAAATATGTAGCAGTGAAGCATGTTTCAAAATATTCTAAGATCTATAAATCGACATCAATCACTTTTTAAATGTAACTTTTAATATGTACAATATTTACAGATCATAGATCAAAACATGGTGGTTCAGTTGACAAATAAATCTATATGCTTTCATAATCGAAAATCGAAATCAAAATAGGAACCGAAGTGTTCCTAATCAAATAGTGTGCGAAGTATCAACATCCATCTATCGAACTGCCGGTGGAGAGTCTATAGAAATTCAGAAGGCACGTCGCGTCTCGTTAACACGCAACGCTAGCGCCATCTATCAATTAATCAAAATAATTTCCACACACTCCCCACCTGAACTCTGTTAAGAGTTCACATCAATCTAACAAGAATCAAATTTATAGCAATAAGTATTTTAACACATAATTATAAAACAATTGATAAGTATATTAAATGAATAGAAAATATATTCAAACTATAATCACTAAATTCTAAAAAAGGTATGTTATCATCAAATATAATTTGACACTCGGTAAATTTAAACGATTCTTAATCTAATCATATGAAACTAAATTATCAAAATAAACAATTGCATAAAACATATTCAAACATATTCATATTGTAAGGATCTTAAGTTTTACTAACGTTTATTTTATTTTAAATCTTTACTATCACTTCTTATTTTCTACTTCCGGCCAGAATTATAAGCGTGAAGGATTTTATGCAAAGTTTGTCTGGCGAACGCCAAGTATTTAAGTGTGGCCTTTTTGCCAAGCGAAAAAGAGAGGAAGCAGTGAGTTCGAAGCAGGCCGCTTACCTTAGAAGTTACGCAGTTGCTATTTGCCTTCCAGGCCAGAGGTATTAATCCTCTTGATAAATTAAACGTATTGTAGTGTTCACAGTCTCTGTGCTACATACGCTTCCTGTTATTATAAGGCCAATCTTATTCTAAAGTTAAATTAGAGTTTAGTTTTATTTTGATATCTTTTACGTTAGACCCCGAGTGGACGGTCATTGTATTCCGAAGTACGGAAGTCATTGTATATAAAGAAAAATAAAGGGTTTTGTATACCCTTCGTCTGTATCCTGTCTACTTACTACAATTAGTGAACATAGCTTTAGTAAGCTCTCTGTTCCTAGTCAGGTCCTTGTATGTTTCCGAAGAAGGTTAGAAGAAACATTGAACCTGATAGTGGCGCCCAACGACGAAGAATAACCATGGCCGAATTTCAAGAAGAACCTGTGCTGCCTGCAGAAACGGCTCAGAATCCAGAAATGCCAGCTGCCGCCCTGGAAGGATTTGGGTACATCGTCCAGACCATGCGCGCTTCGATGAAACCAGAAGCAACGTTTAATGGAAACTCACCGGTAACCAGTTTTTTGGAAAAATTGGATGACCACTTCATGCTCTACCCCGTGCACGAGTTTCAAAAAGTTACCTTAGCTACCAGCGCTTTGAGGGGCCAAGCGCTTAACTGGTTCAAATGTATCGGCAGAAGTCTCTTGGGTCAAGCAGGAAGTCCCACCTATACTTACGAAAATTTCAAGACTGCCCTACTAAAAGCCTTCCCTGTTGTAAGGGATCGTGCGAAATTAGAAACAGAACTTTTCAGTATATATCAACAAAGAATGGAAAACCTGTCGAGCTTTATTTTAAGAAAAATTCACGTTTTCAAGCTCTTGTATGGAAACCGTCCGGATCCTGAAATAATTCAAGTGATTTTGCCGAGGTTACTACCCCAAGTGCAAGACTTTATTGAATTAAGAAATCCCACTACACTGGAAAAGTTATTTGAGCTAGCAATCCAGTTTGAAAGTAGAAGAACGGCGGACGTCGAAAGAAGACGCCAATATCAACAGCGAAACCAATTTGGTACGCCAAGACTACAACAAACTCAAGCATACGGCTACGGAGAAAAAGCGAATCAGTGGGCAAGGAAACCCGAGCATTCAAAAACAGCCGGCGAACGTCGACAGTTCAATAGCAACACAGGAAAAAAGTCTCAAGGCCAGGGGAAAAAGAATGAAAGCACGGAAAGGAAAAATAATTTAAACTAAAACGGATTTCTGCTGACGAGAGGGTGCGGAAATCCGAAGGCCACGAAAACCCCTCTTCCTTCAAGTTAAATACAGTAATGGTGAAAAATTTGACTCTTCCCAAGATTGAAGTGTTGGTAAATAATATCCCAGCCACCGCACTCCTGGATACCGGCGCGCAGTGTTCCTGTGTGGCAGAAGTCTTTTTTAGAAAGTATTTTCGCAAATACCGCATATATAATGCGGATAATACGACAGTATTAGCGGCGCAAGGAGAAGAATGTAAGTGCGTAGGTAAAGTACCTTTATATATCCGTATCAAGGACGAACAAGTAAAGGTGATGTTTTTTATAGTAAAGAATTTGCAAGCACATTTAATCCTAGGAATAGACTTTCTTTCAGACGCACAAGCTACACTGGATTTTAATGAAGCGTCCCTTAGGCTGACAATGAAACCAGTGCGTGTAGAAAAGGTTGAACCGCCAAGGTTAAATCTTGACCACCTGCCTAATGACGAGCAAGATAGAATCCGACAAGTGGTAAGTGAATTTGCTTCCTTATTTAGTGATATTCCAGGATTTACTCAGGTTACTAACCATAGTATTGACACCGGAGATGCATTGCCGGTTCGTCAAAAACCATACCGGTATGATAAGAATAAGGAAAAAATTATAGAATGGCATATTACCGATATGCTACGTAAAAAGATCATAACGCCCATCTCAAGTAGTTATGCTAGCCCGGTGGTTTTATGTAAGAAAAATAATGATTATCCTTTGGAGCATCCAAAAAGGTGGAGATTCGCTATTGATTACCGTAAATTAAATTCCATAACGAAATATCCGGTATATCCGTTACCGATCATAGAAGAAATTTTAAGGAACATAAAATCAACCAAATTTATGACGACTTTAGACTTAACGAATGGTTATTTTTAAATAGGGTTCAGGCCTGAGGACGTGCCTAAGACTGCTTTTATAACCAAGTCTGGCACTTATGCATTTTTGCGTATGCCGTTTGGCCTTTCTGGGGCCCCAGCAACATTTCAGCAATGCATGGACATTGTGTTAAGACCTGTTCTTGGAAAGTCCACATTTATCTATTTAGATGATATCATTATTACTAGTGATAATCTCGACCAACATATACAGGATTTAAGACAGGTGTTTTCTTTATTAAATGAGGCCGGTCTAAAAGTTAATGTCGAAAAGTGCAAATTTGCAGCCCCTGAATTAAAATATTTAGGTTACAAAATATCGCAAAAAGGGATCGAGACAGATGAATCAAAAATAATCGCTGTACAAAAGTATCCGACTCCAAACACGGCAAAGAAGCTCTCTTCTTTTCTAGGACTTTGTTCATATTATAGGTCCTTTATAAAAGATTTTGCGGCTATCGCTGAGCCATTGTTAAAATTAAAAAGGAAAAAGGCAAGATTCTCGTGGACGGCCGAAGCCAATAGTGCTTTCGAAAAATTAAAACAAGCATTAACGCAAGCCCCTGTGTTGAAATTTCCTGAAAAGGATGAAAATTTAGAAATTTCAGCGGATGCTTCGGATTATGCGGTAGGAGCGGTACTTTCGCAAAATCAGCAGCCCGTGGCATTTTTTAGCCGAACTTTAAATCAAACACAAAGAAACTATTCCGCGACCGAGAGAGAGGCACTTGCAGTTCTGTTAGCAGTGCAAAAGTTCCGAGTCTATTTTGGAAAGGCGCCGATAACAGTATATTCTGATGATGCGGCGGTAACTAGATTGTACTCAGGGAAAAATTTATCCCCAAGGTTAATAAGATGGGCACTCAAGCTGCAAGAATATAATCTGGTAATCAAGCATACCCCCGGAAAGGAAAATATCGTAGCAGATGCCCTATCACGAATTAAATTAGACGAACAGGGTAATACCGTAAAAGTTGCAATGCTGACAGCGTGTACAATAAATTTCCGAGAAACTGTAATAACCGAACTGGGTAAGGATCCTGAGTTTGGAAGTATTTATGAGTATTTGAAGGATCCTGAAAATTTTAGCCACCAAGATATTGTGGCGATAAGAAATAGGGCGGCCCATTACGAACTAATAGATGGTCTATTATTTTATACAAAAACTACGAATTCCAACAACGAATTTCGACCTGTTATCCCAGCTAGTCTTAGATTAAATATCCTGCAAGAGCTCCATGACAGCCCTTTAGCTTCTCATGCTGGTATTCGAAAAACTATCCAACGCGTACGCGAGGCAGTCTACTTTCCTGAACTGCAAAAGTTAACAAGGGCGTATGTCCAGTCCTGCCCAACATGTCAAGCCGTTAATTATATTAATTTCCGCCCGGCCGGGTTTCTAAATAGTATTAAATCCGAATTTCCAAATGAAATAATCGGCATCGATTTATTGGGCCCTTTCCCAAAAAGTCAGTTAAACAAAAGTCGCTATCTCCTTGTTATGGTTGATCATTTTAGTAAATGGACCGAAATTGTTCCCTTAAAACGAGCCTCCGCGAAATTAGTTACTGATTCTATCTTAAATAAATATATTTTAAAATACGGGGCGCCCCTAAAAGTTATATCGGATAATGGTTCTCAATTTGTAAGTAATATATTTGAAGACATGTGCAAAAAAAAACTGGGCATACGTCATTTAAAAATGGTCCCGTATCGGCCGCAATCAAATATAGCGGAACGGGTCAACAGAAATATAGTGAAAATTATCCGTAGTTATGTTAAAAATTTTCATAAAAGCTGGGATAACTATGTCAATGAATTTGCTTTCGCCCTTAGCACCGCAAAACACGATACAACGGGAAAAACTCCTGCTGAGTTATTTCTAGGCAGAAAGATTATAACACCGTTAGATAAATTATTTTATGTGCAACAAAGAGCCCCAGAATTTAAAATGGGTGATATAGAAAAACTAATTAAGGAGGCAAAGAAGAATACTGAAGTAGCACAGAGAAAACAAAAATTGTATTATGACTTGAAACGACGGGGAGTAACTTATAAAGTAGGGGATGAAGTACTAAAAATTAAGCATTCACTTTCTTCAGCACCAGAAGATAAAACTGCCAAATTGTTTCCACGATTTGAAGGACCATATGTTATAGAAAAAATAACTCACGCTGTTGTAGTGTTAAAGGCCAGAAATGGTGAAATCTGTTCCGCAAATATTGATCAAATTAAGCCCTACTTCGATCGTAATAAAATGCAAATCTTTTCAGATCTTTTGCAGGATCCGGCACGGCAGACACCGCAGGTACAAGTTCCAGAGGTGGGAAAACGACAAGTACAAGGGCAAGCCAATGAGAGACAGAAGCAAGTGAAAAGATAATTGCCCCGCGGAAAAATTGAATGTAAGAAGAAAAAGAAGCCGTTCCACCGTCCAGAAAACAGAGTTCACGAACACCCCCAGAATGAAGAAGGGAGAAGGACGACGTATGTGAAGAGGACCAGGAGAAATGACGGCAACTATAACCCGGCTTTAAAACGGAAGATTGACTCATCCGACAGAACTCTCCGCAGCAAAAGTCGCCGAACTGCGGAAGGGCCATCAGCGGCGGAGGAAAAAGTACAAGAAAAATTTGAACGGCCAACAACGAGGTCCAAGCAGGATCACGACAGAAGTTTCCCGGTTCTACCAAGACCAGCTGCCTTCAAACGGCCAAGACCACAAGCAGAGGACAAAAGGAAGGCGTTCAAGGGTGGCCGTACTGGTGAAAAACGGAAGCTTCCAGAGGAAAGCACTGAAGGGCGAGCCCGTACAAGAAGGAGGATCAACCAAGCTACTATCTGCTATACCTTTAAAGACTGGGCCCAGAAAAGGATGTCCGAATATTACAAAGATAAGTAAAATTTTATGTTACTTTGCAAACTTAAGTTAATCTTTCATTCTTACTGCAAGTGGCAGATTTCAAGAAGTTTTACCTCATGCGAGGTCTACCTTTATCGCCAAAAGGGCGAGAAATGAGTTATGACCGATTTTCTTATTATGTTTTTCAATTACTCGCGCGTAAAACTAAAGTTGATGTATAATAGCGTTGTGTAAAGACTTAAATATTGTAAAAAGTTATTGTATAAATTTTATTTAAAACATTCTAGCAAGAAAGAAGTTTTAGTCTGAAAGACTTTTTGAAATGTAGTATTATTTCAATGTAGAAAGAATTGGCACTTGCTTTGAAAAGAATAGAAGTTAACAATGTACTACTAATGTATGTTTTCAAATGTGTTAAATTAACGGCAGGTTGATATGTTCTTATATACATGTGAACTGTTATTTTAAATGTTAAGAAATACCGTGATATGGTAAAAGTGAAAGTAATGTTAAAAATTTGTTATTCGTGTGACTGTAACGATTAAAATCATGACGAATATGTGGTAAAGGTTGAATGATGTAGTTAGGCTCTCTGACGCTACACTTTAGAGTTAGCCACTTTTAGAATAGTACCTCAGGGTTTAGAGTTGAAAGTAGGGTGTGTTAAGAGGTCTCGTTATGTTGAATTTTAACACGTTAGTGTTTTGATTGTAGGAGGAAGTGTGGCACACGTAGACAGAAACACATTCGTGTTTGGTGTTCTTTTACAACACATGTCAGAGAGCACGGGGAGAGATAATTAAAATAGTCATGAATGAAATAAGAATGTTAAGAGAAGTATATTCTATATGTTATTTGCAATGTCATTGTGTAACATTTCATTAAACTAGTTTTCCTTCCAGATCTCTGGAAGGAACCAGAATTGAATAAAGCTCCTGTTTAGATGCAGTACAGATGAAAAAAAAGATTGTTGTAGATCCTGGGAGCTGCTATTGTAACAAATTTCTTTCTTTTAAATTTTCTAGTTTCTAACGAAGTTATGATTGTAAAAGGTTGGCCTCGCGTTAGATTTTAGAGCTAAAAGTTTTCAACAAGGTCGTTTTAGACCTCAGTTTCAAACAAATTAACTCTGGCGGGAAGTATGTAAGGATCTTAAGTTTTACTAACGTTTATTTTATTTTAAATCTTTACTATCACTTCTTATTTTCTACTTCCGGCCAGAATTATAAGCGTGAAGGATTTTATGCAAAGTTTGTCTGGCGAACGCCAAGTATTTAAGTGTGGCCTTTTTGCCAAGCGAAAAAGAGAGGAAGCAGTGAGTTCGAAGCAGGCCGCTTACCTTAGAAGTTACGCAGTTGCTATTTGCCTTCCAGGCCAGAGGTATTAATCCTCTTGATAAATTAAACGTATTGTAGTGTTCACAGTCTCTGTGCTACATACGCTTCCTGTTATTATAAGGCCAATCTTATTCTAAAGTTAAATTAGAGTTTAGTTTTATTTTGATATCTTTTACGTTAGACCCCGAGTGGAGGGTCATTGTATTCCGAAGTACGGAAGTCATTGTATATAAAGAAAAATAAAGGGTTTTGTATACCCTTCGTCTGTATCCTGTCTACTTACTACAATTAGTGAACATAGCTTTAGTAAGCTCTCTGTTCCTAGTCAGGTCCTTGTATGTTTCCGAAGAAGGTTAGAAGAAACATTGAACCTGATAATATTATTAAACAATAAAAAATTTTTTAAAGTTCTAAAGGATATAATAATTGAACTGGTCGTTTTATTATTGTTCCATCAGCAGTTTTTAGTTCACAAGAACGAACTTTGCTGTCACGACCACGAAAAACGTTTATCACTCTACCACAATTCCACAAAAGTTTGCACTTATTGTTGCCTTCAATTAATAAAAGATCATCAACTTTTATATCATCATAAACGTTAGGATTTTTTAATTGATGAGCTGTCCGAAGATCCATCAAATATTGATTTTTCCATTTAGTCCACAATTGCCTAACCAATAAATCTTGATAAATCTTTCTTTTAGTCAGAGAGGACTTGGTAGAGCCATCTTTAACAATGGAATTAAAGTTGATAGGTAATGTAGAATCTTTGTTTCCAAAAATCAAAAAATTGACTGGCTTCAGTGGCAACGGTTCCTTGTGGTCATTGTACACATATGTCAAAGGACGAGAATTCAAAACAGCTTCCACTTGTGCTAAAACTGTTGACAATTCTTCAAACGTTAGTAAAGCTTTACCGAGAATTTTTCGTAAGCACTCTTTCACTGATTTTACTAATCTCTCGTAGAAGCCTCCCCACCAAGCCCCTCGTTCTATTATAAACTTCCAACTGATTCTTTCATTCGACAGAAAATCTTGGAATTTCTCATTCGACAATAGTTTAGAGAAATGTTCGAGTTCTTTTTTTCCCTTTTTAAAAGTTTTCGCGTTGTCCGAATAAATTACTCGACAATTGCCTCTCCTAGATGTGAATCTTTTGAATGCCATCAAGAAAGAATCTGTAGAGAGATTCGGTACAAGTTCCAGATGTATGGCTCTAGTGATAGCGCATGTAAATAATGTTACATAGGCTTTTTGACTTCCTTCGATGGTTTTTACGTAAATCGGTCCAGCAAAATCTATGCCAGATACGTAGAATGGTGGTGTCTCATTGATTCTGTCTTCTGGAAGTTGAGAAGTGGTCTGGTCAGCAGACTTCAATGAATATCTTTTACAAATAAGACACTTGTTTATTATTTTCTTGATAAATTGACGTCCTTTTGGAATCCAAAAGCGACTTCGAATTTCAGCTAAGGTCGTTGCTAGTCCTCTATGCATCATTTTAACATGTGCACTTTCTACTATCAAATTCGTTAGCCAGGAGTCTCTTGAAAGAATTGCCGGATGTTTTTCATCATGTGACAAACTAGAATGTTCTAATCTTCCACCTGCTCTCAGTATCCCGTTCTGGTCTAAAAATGGGTTAAAAAGATATAAGGATGATTTCTTTTCGACTTTATTCGCTCTCTTCAGAGACTCGATTTCTTTGGAATAAAAACGTTCTTGTTCAGATCGAATCCAATAATTTTCGGCATCTACTATTTCTTCAGTCGTTAATGGACCTGTCAAATGGTTTGTTTTCCTAATTTTACCAATGAATCGTTTCATCCAACCAGTTATTCTCAACAATTTTCTTAAATTACTATATTTTGAGATGTCTATTACCCTTTCTTCAACTGCCGTGCATACAAATTCATAAATATCATTAATATTTTTGCGGTATTCTAATTCTTCTTCAGTGGCAGGTTTCTCTTCATTCTGTCGAGGCCACAACTCAGACGACATTCTAAGCCATTCTGGTCCTTGAAACCAGATAGGATTGTTTTTCAAATCTGGAAGTTTAGCTCCTCTCGAAGCCAAATCAGCGGGATTACATTTACCGGGGCAATAATGCCAATTTTCTGGGGATGTTAAATTTTGTATTTCCTGAATACGATTTTTAACGAAAAGCTTAAATTTCTTTGCACAGTCTTTTATCCAGAAAAGTGTGATTTTCGAATCAGTCCAGAAAAAACAAGAAAGTTGTAATTTCAAAATTTTAGTGATGCTAGTGCCTAATTTGGCTGATAAAAGAGCTCCCATTAGTTCCAACCTAGGTAAGGTGAGTGGTTTTAACGGCGCTACTCTAGTCTTTGAAGCAACAAAAACCGTAAATATTTGTTCATTGCTAGAAATTATACGCAGATACGCTACTGTACCATACGCCTTTTTACTAGCGTCAGAAAAACAATGCAGTTCAATCCGTTCCACATCACTATTACCGATTGCAGAAAAATAATATCGTGGAATACCGATTTCGTATAAATTGGAAACTTCTTTGCACCATGTTTTCCATACAGAACATAAATTTTCTGGTAGTTCATCATCCCAATCTAACAAGTGTCCAAATTTGCTGCAATAAGATTTTGACTCTAAGTACAAACGGTGATAATAGACCTATAGGATCAAAAATTCGTCCTATTGCTTGTAGGACAAAACGTTTAGTATTAACTTGTTTTGAGAGAAATGTTATCAAATTTTTTACATGAAAGTAAATTATGTCACTTTGGTTGTCCCAAGCGACTCCTAACACTTTCAATGGAGGATTTCCAGCTTCCGAAACATGACTAGATTCCTCGGATTCAATACCTTCTTTAATCCATAATTCGCGCAGTTCTTGAGAATTGGTGTGCCATTTATGTAGAATCAAACTAGCATCTCTAAAAATGCTGACGCATTCTAAACTGATATTGAAAGCATTTAATGGTTGCAGCCAGTAAAAATGGACTGCTGTTTACACCAAATAACACACGTGTGAACCGATAAGTTATAAAATTTTGTGGATCATCGAATGGGTTTTTAGTAAACAGAAAACGCGTTACATCTCTGTCCTTCTCATCTACTTCTATCTGAAGAAAAGCCTGCTTTATGTCACTTGTAAATGCTACAGGATGAAGCCTGAAGGCCAACAGAAGTTCAAGAATGTCAGGATACAAATTTGGACCAATATGCAAGCAGTCATTTAACGAGATTTCACCAGGTCCATGTGAAGACGCGTCGAATACGATACGTAGTTTACTAGTAGTTCCATCACTACGAACGATTTCTCTGTGAGGCAAATAAAATGTGATTTGAGATTCACTATCAACAGTGTCTGGAACTGGTTCAATGATGTTTTGTTGTAAATAATCTTGTAGAACTGTTTGATACGAATAAAAGAGTTCAGGGTTATTCTGAAATCGCTTTACAAGTTTCTCAAATCGTTTCAACGCATTCGCTTTATTGTCATGTAACTCATATTTTCTATCAGACTTCCATGGCAGCCTAACCTTGTAACGAGAATTTCTGTATAAAATTTCCGATTCGAATTTTTCCATTATGGTATTGTCTAATGGGTCAGATAATTCATTTTCAGGTTTTATACCTAAACTTTCAAGCTCCCAAAATTTCTTTATCTGATCAGATATTATATCTTCCTCAACTATGATATTAAAGGCTGTGGACGTGTGCGTTGTACCTTTAGTGTAACCTAGCAGAGACCAACCGAATAACGTTTCAGCAGCTACTAAATGTTTGTTTAAACGCTTAAGTTTCCCAGTTACTACATCATAATAATGATCAGCTCCTATCAAAAGAGTAATTTTTTCTTTGCAATCCCAAGAATCTGCGAGTTGTAAACCTTCTAACTGTTTGCCTAAAATGTGTCTATCCAGATTAGGAGGTGGTAAATCAGAACTTGAAATTTGTTCAGTCACGAGAGCTTCAATTTCGATTTTCAAATTCGGTGTTTCCTTGTTCTGTAATTTTATCTTAACAACGTCAAATGTTTTTCTAATGGGTGTTTTATTTCCAAACGTAAATACCGAAAGAGTCTCTGTTCGAATAACAGGAAGCTTCAATTTATCCGCGATTTCTTTTCTTAGGAAGGAACGCATACTACCTGAATCCAGTAGAGCTCTGATTAAAACCGACTGCGTAGTTCTTCGAAGTGTTACGCAACAAGTTTGAAGTGAAATAGTTTTAATTTTGCTGCGTGAGAATGCTGAAAGAACATGCGAATCTTCTATACTTTTATTTTTTTCATTTCGTTCTTTCTCAGCGCGAAAGCATATTGAACGGTTATGTCGACCTTTGCACTTGGAGCAGACGAGATCGCTTCGACACTGCTTTAGGCGGTGGTTTAATTTCAGGCAAAGGTAACATCGGGAATGTTTACGTAATAAATTTCTCTTCTCATCAACTGTCAGTGATTCACAGTCTTCAGTAACATGTTTGGATGTATTACAAAACAGACAGCAATTAGTAGTTTTGTTTTCTTTAACCGGCGCCAGCAGCTGCTGAGTGGAATGGACTATACTCCCCTTCCCACCCTTCTCTTTATAAACACAGAAAGTGCTTTCTGATTTATGAGTCCAGAGCAAAAGATGGCTTCTCTCGCGACTTTCCAATTCTAAACGAACAAACTGCAATAATTCGTCAACATTAAAAAAGGATGACGAATCCGTTTTACGATTGAATTCTAAGGTTATATCAGACGGCAGAGTTTTCATTATGGCTGGAATCAACATATAACTGTATTTATCCGGTGTGACTTCTAATGATTTCAAGCTGCGTATTTGAGTTTCGATAGTGTCACAAAGTTTGCGAAGTTTTACAGTGTCACTGGATTTGGTTACTGGGGTAAGATTCAGGAGTTTTTGCATGTGTGAGTTTATAATTATATCTTTTCTGCCAAACCTGTTTTTAAGTATTTCGACAACGTCATCGTAATTTGGTTCCGAAATGCAAAAGCCTTCTATCGCGTTTGCGGCATTGCCGCATAAGTACGATTTTAAATAATTAAATTTTTCGATCTTTGTTAAAGATTCATTATCATGGATTGCTACCTTGAAAGAGTTCCAAAAACTTGTCCACTGGGTGTAATCTCCATAGAATTTAGCGATGGTTAATTTTGGCAGACGCGTACATTTATTGCTTTCGATTTTAGAATTAGTTTCGTTAAGAGAGTTTTCATTATCCGAATTTGTTACTTTATTCAATTCTTTCAATTTTTTATTTGCTCTGAATTGCCATAACTGAATTTTCTCTTCGTATTCGATACAAGATAGAATTTCTGCTTCAAACTCTTCTGCCTCTGATTTCCAGTCACGCTCTATCTGAACATCTAACTCACTCAGAGCTTTTGATTTCGTGATTAATTGATCTAAATTTTCTTCTAATGTACTTGTATCAATTTCTTCTTTATTCAACTCCGATTCGATTTTTTTTTAGAATCTTGGACACGGTGGTCCTGATAACTTTGCGTTTCGATTTTAATTTAACAACAGACTCTTCCGCCATTGTTACTCTACAAATTAGAAAGTTTAGCCTTACCTTTTTTGCCGACTTCGCACACTTGCAACGTGCTAAATCCAATTCTTGACCGCCTAATGCACCAGCTGATTCAAAATATTCTAAGATCTATAAATCGACATCAATCACTTTTTAAATGTAACTTTTAATATGTACAATATTTACAGATCATAGATCAAAACATGGTGGTTCAGTTGACAAATAAATCTATATGCTTTCATAATCGAAAATCGAAATCAAAATAGGAACCGAAGTGTTCCTAATCAAATAGTGTGCGAAGTATCAACATCCATCTATCGAACTGCCGGTGGAGAGTCTATAGAAATTCAGAAGGCACGTCGCGTCTCGTTAACACGCAACGCTAGCGCCATCTATCAATTAATCAAAATAATTTCCACAAAGCATAAGCAAGAGCCAGACATCCACATCATCTTCAGAGTTGACACACTGCAGAATATGCCTTAATATAGGGGTTCCCCAACCCTTTGCCTGAGGGCACCATGGCGCCCGCCTGCAGCTGTGAGATGACAATAAAAAAGTTTTAGTTTCAATGAAATTCTGTGTGAAAGTTTTCTCATTTTTAATGAAATAGAAATTACGTGCAACACAGATACCAGCACAAAATGAAATGCGACCGATCACTTTTTTTATGTGCATGTAACTATAAATTCACATTGAAAACATAAATGGTGCCCGCCGTTCAACAGATATTCTAAAATGTGCTCTTAGGGATAAAACATTTGAGGACCCCTGCCTTAATACTTTTCAATATCTAATATTTTGCTCCCTTTGCTGTGTGATTTCCTTTTACGCTTTCATATCAACTTTTATCTGTCATATAGGCTTGCATAATGTGCATGGTGTAAGAATTTCAGTTACTGTTATTGGTATAAAAGCTATGATTTTTCGTAAAGTGTCCTTGGCATCTGCAAAAACTCTTCAAGAAGGGAGGAAATTAGATGCAAGTAATTACGCTCAATGGATTTTTATTAGCCCAAGGGCTATTTAATTTCGAAACGGCATTTTACGTCGTCCACTATAAAACGGGGTTTCACTTTTCAAATTGTTGCCACCAAATATTAGAGCCCTGCATATTAATTTATATTTATATTTAAAGAAATTACATAAATGAAGAATCTGCATGAATGTATGTATGTTTTTGGCATTGTGAACAAACAACGTACATAGAGACATCAAATTTTGAATAACGTACGAATTTTTGATTAACAAACTCAACGATTTCAAAGCGGGCAATGACAGCATTGTATTGGGGGGTGGGGGAATTATCTCCAGCGCACGATACTGTGCCTCGGAAATTCTAAAGGTCTGCGCTCTTTTTAAATATTTTGTGATATTGCTGTTGAACTGAGTTTTGTGGTTTAAGTGCGAAGAACATGATAGTTAATAAATAAAGGTAACGAATAAAGCGTAAAAAGAAACGTCTTTTGGGCGTAATATAAAATCTCAAAGTTTTTAGTTATATATATATATATAGAATAGTAGTAGGTAGAAACATTGCAGCGAACTTGCTAAAAAGTTACCAGGAGCTGTAGCTCCACGAATATATATATATATATATATATATATATATATATATATATATTTTAAATTTATTTTGGGAAGGTTTTACAAATAGATTGTACAACGCAGTACTGCATTAATACAAAAACACACATATTACATATACACATTTTGTGCATTAAAAAAGACAAAACAGTTTAACTCGATTCCAAGGGAACTTCATATGATCCATCCGTACTCCTACGAATACCGACAGTTCCTATAATATGATAACCCTTTATCGAAGCAACTTTACTGGCCGCTAAACATAGACTGTAACTCTTTTCCATTACTCCATCTATGATAAGCGTATAAAAGAATTAAAGCACAATTCCATATCGATTCGTTCCGATTTCTCATTTGCATAGATTTAGAATTTATGAACTAATGAGGTTAAAATGTTAATAATTAATTCTAATTTCTGCCTTTATATATCCTAAATAAATTTATAAATTAATAAAAACGTTATAGTTAGTAATAGTTACATTACTTCTAGTATACTGTTTTTAAGTACACTGAAGTATATGTTAATGATTTCAGAAAGAGTCCACAACTTCCGTTTTGCGCTGTAAAAATGATTATGCACATTGGCATGCGTTAATTCAATCCTTAATCCAATATACCTGGCCAAAGTCGTGGGAAAAAAATCTGATCAACAGAAATAAATCATTACCAAATTCACACGACTGAAGCTATTTCGTTACGCCAAATGGCGATATATTCACCAGATATGGCAACCTGTACTCAGACAAAAGCGCTTCGCAATAATTCCCATTTAGGCTGAGAAGAGAACTATAAATCCAAGCGTAATCAAATTAAAAGAACTTCAAAACCGTAACTCTTTGTGTAGTTAATGTTACATCATTCAATAACCGGCTGCTGCTCAAAAGCGTACAATAATCGTCCGATGCTTAAATTGCGGAATTACTTAGCCTGAAAATGACTGCTGCTGTCTCGTAATGAAATATGCATTATGAAACAACTGAGAAAGGACTTTTCGTCGACGAGTGCTGGAAGAATTTTAAACAGGATCTGCGTGTGCTGCGGCGTCAAAATGTGCCAACAATTTTTAAACATATGTACAGTACTTTCATTAGATATTACTTAACTATGCATGGGTTGTTGCGCTCTTTAGACGCAAACTTAACGCAGTATGATGGAAGATAATGTCGACATGATCGTTACTTCTAACATGTAAAATTTATGTTCCAAATCCATTCACGTTAATATTAGTGAAGAAAGAAAGAATAGTAATGCTATCATTAGAGTTCCTTTTGTTATTATATCACATTATTTAAGATTTGTGTCACGTTGTGTATACGGCCAGCAGAGAAGATACTATAAGGCTGAGAATTAAATGTTGATGTCTATCCATGTAACAAAAATCATTAATAGATATTAGTAGATTAAAGGTTATTTAACACTGCTTAGCGGAATTTTATAGCTTCTTTCTTGCGCACTTCAAAGATTATGACAAAAGTGAATGAGCGCATGTGCGATTTGGAATAGTGCATTTACTGTATAATGAAGATCCGTATACTGCTTAGGAAAGATGCGTAGTACTGAGTTTTTAATGATTCTTGTTTCAACATTATATTCATTTTTTATCAATGAAAATAAAGCACAGAATAAAAATTTTGAAAGGTCATAATAGTCATAATACAGGGAAGACCCAATCATCCTAGTCCCACTGGACCATATGACCATAAAGGGTCGACCCCCTCAAGACCACAATTCTGAAAGGTTTAAGATTTTAACGGTGGTTCAAAAATTAACAATATTACTTTTAAATTTTGGCCTTCATTACGATTAATATGATTTAGAGATGGGCCACGTGGAATAGCGAAACATTTTATACGATACGAGACGAATATATTGAGTTATCCGGAGATTCTATCAATTTTTTTGAAGATAAATGCAAATGAAGTGGAAAGAAAACGTAAGAAAATTTCATTCAATAACATAATTTATTCTATGACATTTTGCCAACTCTTTTTTGCTTCCTCGCAAGCAGTAAAGGAAGTATTGTCATCGCGAAAAATTTCGGTTATCATATTTCAACGGAAATATCCATTCTGATCATTCCCGAATCTATTTGGACACTTTTTTTTTGCATTGCGTCTCCACGTACGAACAGAATAACAGATTTCAACGGAAATATCCATTCTGATCGTTCCCGAATTTATTTGGACACTTTTTTTTTTTTTTTTTTTTTTTTGCACTGCATCTGCACGTACGAACAAAATAAAAGATTCTTTTTTTCGAAACTTCTGTGCATATGTACGCATGTATGTATCTCACATAACTCAAAAACGATTATTCGGAAGAACGTTAAAATTTTTTAAATGGGATTTCTATAAAATTTATTAGTGCAACTTCCCTTCTTTATTGTGATCGGCAGTACCAAATATATATCTTACCCCCTTACCCAGTTTAAAAGCCTTTTCTTTTCGCAATCGTCGGTCGTAGTCATATACTTCCAGTTACAGAAGTATTTTAAATGACGCACATATTTAACTTTTAGCAATATCAAACAAGGAAAAAAATTTGGAGAAATAACGAAATATAACTTTTAATGCGGCTTTCCGATTCCTATTCTTATATCTGAGAAAGTTTTATACCCATTATGAAAAATTAAAATTAGAAGTTTGACTCCTGTATTAGAAAAAGAACTTTAGAAGTTTAGTTTTAAAATTAGAGGAAGTTTGACAAAAACAGGGAGGGATATTTAATTTCAAAATCGAATTTAATAGGTTGTACATACGAAAGTCATGTGGTGACCACATCACATTTTTTAAAAAAGTGTCAGGTTTAATCTTAAAGATTGCGGCGCTTTTTGATACTCTTCAAAGAAATTAACTGCAGACCGTTCAGATAATTTTGAAATGATCTGAAGAGATGAAAATCCGAGAGGGCAAGTTCTAGAGAATTTGGTGGGTGACACAAAACATCTCAGCCCTACAGAATAAGTTTTTGTCTGACATTCATCATAATGTGGAGTCGAGCATTGTCATAACGAAAGACGATACCTCGGAGATTGTGTCAGTTCCGGCCGCTTTGCTTCGATTTCTGCATTTAAAACTGCCATTTGGTAAACAGTATTTTTCTGAATTTATTTGATTGATTTGGTGACATCAATTCATAATATACAATTTCTTTGTAGTCCACTCTACAAAAATCATTACTTTTTTGGGGATGCAGCCCCATGTAACTATAGGAGGGTATTTGGTTCCCCCCTAGCACCATTATTGTAACTACCCACTTCTCATTTCCAGTAAGGACCCGTTTCAAAAAAGGAGAGTCCATATTTCTTTCTCAGGAGAGGATCGCATGCTAAAACTCGAACAAGCATATTCTCTTAAAGCATGCGGTACCCAAATGTCGTAGCAGTTTACGTATCCAATCTCCTTCAAATGATCATGTTTTGTTCTTCTTTTATATAGAATAATTCTGTCTGAATTGCTTAATTTGGATTTTCAACGAATAGGACCTTTGTTTGCAGAACGTGTTTGTCCAGAGCGAACATTATCTTCGAGGCTGAAATTCCCATTCTTAAGCATCTTAAACAAATTTTCACAGTGTGTTATCATAAAAAGCCCTTTTCTCATATACATCACAAATTTTACAAGCAGTATGACTAGTCCTTTTTTTTTTCCTTTTTAAAAATAAAACAGCATAATCTGATGAAATGAACTTTTGGAATCTCCATTCTAGCACGTGCCACAGCACGTGCTAGAATTATACAACGTGAGCCAAAATGACAGTAATTAAAAGGCTGATTTAATCTAGGTCACTTCATATCATGAGTAACAAAATATTTAGGGGGTGGGGTAAAGCTTCGTTTTGAAAAACCGCATAACTTATCGGATGAGCTAATACATTTAGACTGACAAGGAAACGTCGTATATCTTTTCGTATAGTATTTGCAAAGTAAAAAATATAGATAACGTAATTCTATAAAAATATTTTATGTTTTTATTAGAAATCTCATGAACGTATTTTTATTTAAATCAATCAGATTCAAAATTTAAAAGCAATTGTTAAAAGAACTGCATTTGTTGATTTTAAATAGCTTAATTTTTTTAATCAATAACAACAGATTAAATATGAAAGATAAATATCTAACATTTTTCCGAATAGCAATAGATTCGAGTGAAAAGTGAAACAACACATCTATAGTGGACAACAATTAAAAGGTGAATTTAAGCAAAATAACGTTTCGAAAGTAACCGCTCTTTTGGGTTAATAAGCTAGAAGGATTGTATTTTAGATAGGACTTTGACAGTTATGAAATTTAATCAATTAATTCAAGATCGTTCCTCCATTTAACATTTCGTATAATGAATGTAAATATCTCGGAGAAGTGCCAACAAGGGTCTCTTTCTTAGGGTTTGGCTATATCAGCAAAGTGCTTTCTAGAGAGGAAGAACTGTTTTAATTTACTGATTTTGGCAACAAATCGCTCGTCAATTCAATAAAGAGCGTTTCCCAAGCTATTCAAGTACAACATACGAATTTCATATACGGTAAAAGCAATTTCTAAGCGTGTAGGTAGCGATCTTTTGGCAAGAGGAAAAATAAACTTATAGACTTAAACTCTGCAAAAAGAAGTTAATTTTTTTATTAAAATTAACTGTTTAGAAAGAATTGATCATTTTATTTTTTAAAGCAATTATTACGCAGGAAATAAATAATTCCTTACTGTATTGCATAAGTAATAAGGGAAAAATAAATTATTTTCGATGACAATATTTGGCGACGAAACAAATTTTGCATTGCAACGGCAATGCTCAAAATAATCAAAGCAAGAACCGTACATAGTAAAACACTTATCAGACTTGCAATTTATCCATAACAGTGCATCGAAAGAAACATAACCGTGAATTTTCGCTTTCGGGATATCTGATTTGTTGGCTAAAAGGTAAAATTAGTTCTTAGGCAAAAGCCTACGCGAGGTAGAGCTCTAAACGAGACATTTTTTTGCCAGAGTTCCGTGTACCTAGTCGGGACATCGTTTCCAGCGGGTCTAGCTTAGGCTTTGTTTTGGCTGTAAGTTAAACCGATGATGAAAGAAACTCGTTTCTGAGGAAAAAAAATTTTTCTAGCGTTGCTATATGTGATAATTCCATAAGAAAGACTAATTTCTAGAGACTAGCAAAAGGAGTTACAAACGTATAGCTCTTGAAACTTCTTCTCATTTTGTAATCCATCAAGGTATATAACTAGATTAACATGACTCAGAAAAAAGCAATGAAAGAAGTGAATTAGAGGAAAAAATAGAGTTTAATATTGTTCCATGATTAGTAGAAATAGAAAGGAACAATACAAATATTCTTTAACAAAGTTAAAAATTTCACTTACTATCATAAGACAAAATTAATTTAGTTCATTAATTACGAAATAATGTTACAAACTATGTTAGCTAAAATTTCAGTACACTGAAAAGAATTAAATTTTACACGATTACTTAATAGACGAAAGTCAATCTATAAAAATCCCAAGTATAAAAAATAGAGAAGTAAACGATAATTTTTCTTTCTAAAAACAGCATATAAAACATGATATAATTTTTTACGAACACATGCAAAAAATGAAGCACGGATTACATCGTTAAATTGTCAAACGGCTAAAAACCAAAAACGCTATGGCAAAAAAAGAGTTAAATCTCGAGCGAGAAAATCTAATTTGATGGGGAAAGGGGGAACAGAAGAAATCAGCGGACCGATGGGGATGGAAGAAAAGGGGGAGGCATAAGAAACCGGAAGAAAACAGTTCGCTCGTTTGGGATGGAGATGAATTATAACGTTTTTATTCAAAGCGAACAAATTTTTAGAAGATTATAAATCAACTCGGAGTTTGAATCATAATGTAAAGTGCAAACACGGGAAAAACGAGATTTTACGAGACAGGCGAACATCGGAACCCAAACGAAGTTATTAAACGCAGAGAAGGAGGGATGAAAAAAAAAATGGTGCTAAGGAAAAAAGAAACGGAAGATCCTTAAACGTAATAAAAACAAATAAGTATAAAATAAATAGAAACTGTGGAAGTACCCCAAAAGTGCGTCGATAAAACTTTGAACAAACAAAAGGTTTTAAAAAATGTTGAAATAAAATGGCAAAAGAAGAAGGAGGAAGGAAGAAAAAACGCCAAAGTATGAAGGTGGAACTCTCTGTCGCTCTATCGTTCTCTAACGTTCGGAAAACGAATGAAAAAAAATATATATATATATATATATTTTGTGATGCACAAAGGGCTGGAATATATAGTTATAAAATATTTCCCTTCTCTTTCGTCTAATAACTCAGAAAGAGCCCAAAATTCGAGAAAGATGGATGACACTGAGGTTCACAATTATTCAACGTCGAACTCCTTTCAGATATGTTAAGAGTTTTTGGCATCATTTATTTATATTACATTCTCCATCAAAAGCACTACTAAAGTGTATTTACGGGAGTTGCGGATTTGAGGAAAATGCTACCTTCAAATATCAGTGATATTTTATTTCAATGTAAAGTATTACCAAGCAATTCTAGTACGCAGTAGGAGGCCTATCAGATGTGATTAATGTAAATTTAAGTTGTTTTCGTGATTCATATGTATAGAAAATTAAATTCGAGTGCTCATTTATAAAAGAGCTTCACAAAGATAGATGATTAAGTTTTACTTGTTTGCTGAATTGTTATTTCTTGCACTATATAAATGTATCTAATAGGGAAACGAATCAAATTTTTATACATTAAACACTGGTAAGCTGACATAATACATGAAAGCAATAATAAATTTCTTAATTTCTTCGGAACCCAGAGTTTTGAAAAATCAACCATGCCCTCAGTAAGACGCCAACCACCGGATCTTTCAATTACTAGCCAGACGTGTTACCAATTACACTAGCATTTCTAAAACTTTCTTCAAATAGGGGGCCACTTTATAAATTAGAACGTTTTGCGAACCACCTTACTCTTGCCCCTTTGAAAGCATTTTTTTAGCATGTGTTACTACCAGCAGACTTGGATTTTTAAAACAGAATTAATTAAATTTGTGTTTTATGTTAAGTAAATTAAGTCCACAGAAAAAACATTACACTTTTTTAAAAATAATTCTAAGCTATTATAATTTAAATAATCTCGATTTTACTTACTAACAACTAAATTAATACTCACATTAATGAGATGGATACGCCCCCGATTTATTGCACATCAGTTTTATGTTTGGATGCAGGCTCATAAGAAGCACTCCAGTGTTTTAAATCTCTCTTTTGTCGTTAAGATTAAAAATGGAGGTACATAGTTAGGGTAACCGACAACAAGTTCAATCTTGGGAGATAACAGACGATTGGCATGCGTCATTTCCATACTCTGAGATTTTCAGCTGTAGTGGAGTACGGGCAGTTAATCTGAATTTTATGTTTTGTCTTCTTTGAAAATCCAGGAAGACGACAACCGACCTATTGCGAATCGAGGATCTATTATGGTCCGCAGACCACAGATTGAGAAACGCTCAATTATATCATCAAACAACGCATAAGGGAAGGCACAATTCTAAATTTTGTCCCGGAATTAAAGGGCGAGTTCAATACACTGATCGCAACTGAATCCGGAAGACATATCATATGTCCAGAGCGTTTGGAGATTAAACTTTATGTCTAACATGCATGCATCACGTCATGTGCTAAGTGAATTCTACTCTTCGACAATTATATATGAAACGCAGGGGCTGTTTGTTTCTGGTAACCACGAAAAAAGAAAAAATGCGGAATACTTTAAAGCTGGTATTAAGATATTTCCATCCAAATTGGCCCAAGCTGCTACACAGATGAAGACCTGACGTCCATAATAAAGGTGTTTATTAACGACCACATAGTTTCCACCAAGTTAAGACTACCACCACGAATGCGCTATCTGACGTGTTGGAAACCAGTCCTCGGAAATCGATGTCAAAAACATAGGAACGCTTCATCAACAGCATATTTTGCAAAAACAACCCATTAACATCTCAGCCATTTCAACTGGGGCTACATTAAATAAAATTTCGTAACAAATTTACAACAATAATTCGACGACTTTATATAAATATTACCAAAATGATTAGAAAGGCTCTGAAATATAATGAAACTTCGGTTCACGAACTTAATTCGTTCGAAAAGACCGTTCGTCAACCGAAAAACATTTTCTTAAAGGAATTAATACACAATGAATCTGTTCGTTCCTGGACCACAAATGATTGCTTATTTAAACTTTACAACAGAACTTTGTACACTAGTTTATAATTAAAGACCGACTGAAAATAAACACAAATTTTAACAGATAAAATAGACGAAAATTTAATTTTAGTATACCTTTATATAGATGAGTGTACTAAGAAGACGGAATAAGTGAGAAATTATGAAGAAAATGTTATTGTTTGGATGCAAAATCTTCTTCCCTAAAAACCTCAGATACTCTCTTTAGGAGGGCTCTTCTTCATTTCTAATCACTCTACTCTGCTAGCTTCTCTGTTTCACTCAAAATTTGTCTATGTTGTCTACGTTTCAAAATGTTTCTAAAGTGAGAACATGGCATTATCGTAGAAATGCTTGTGCTCTAGTTTGCTACTGTTTCAGCACGGCTTTATCGGAACATGAAAATTTTGCACTTGCCCCATTTTGCAAATGCTTTTCCGGATCAGAAAACTACAGCCATTTTTCTTTCTTCCTCTTCTTCTGAAGACATTACTTCTATAATAGTTTTCTGTCGCTGCTTTTGAAGCTGATTTGATTCTTACTTGTTGAATTCATATTTAGGGTCATTTAGTAAGTTCTTCACGTCTTCAATGTTAACTTCCTAGTCCATGGTTTTGTATAGACATACAATATCATTATCTGCAACCCAATCTGTGGACAGTTTCTCTTTCATCTTTCTTTACCACTTGCCGCCACGCTTTGTTAATGAGAGTTCAGCAAAGGAAAATATTCAAATGATTTTTCTAGAAGGCTTTGAATGTTCATTATGTGGTATAGAATACCTCGAATCAACCTTGAAAACCAAATGTATTTTCAGAAATAATAACAATTTAGAAGTTTTTCTACTACAGATATCTTATAATAAAACGCCCACACAGATTCTTTACGTTACAATAAAACTGATTTTTATCCTAATCCTTTTGCAGCTTTCTGAAGAAATCTTCACACTTCCGGCCTTCTTAATGTCTTATTACAAAATATAAGAAGCTTTCCACAAATTTTCCTCCGGACCATTTTGGTATGCTATTATAAATTCATTTTTGGTTTGGCTTATTTGTTTATGGCAAAACACTAGGGGGCTATCTGCTGCCTAAGAGGAGTATTGCCTTCGTGAAAAATTTTCTAAGGGAAACTGGCTCGTATAAACCGAATATATGATATTATAAGAGATAATCAACATCTACTTCAGTACCGAATAAATTCACATAAACAAATCCTTTAATCCAAAGCCATCCCTTCTGTTAAAGAAGTTTACACCCGTAAACAAATTTGAATAATGATTGTAGATGCCGGAAAATCCAACTCTACATATTTTTCATAAAATATTAGCTTTGATTTACCGCTTAAAGTTTGGGACATAACATTAAAAGAAGTCCAACTGCATTCCAGGAAGATGGAAACTTAAACATTCAAGCAAAAATTTATACGAACGAGAATTTTTCTTATTCTAGATGTCTAGAATATTTTCTTCCTAGATTTGGAAGTAACAAGATATGAGAAATGTTATGGAAATCATAAATATATTCCAAATATCATTTACATTGAATTTCAATTCTAAGCGTAACTGATACGTGGAGCCGTGCCGAAGATGAAGCGAGTGAAGCACTTTCCTCGGGTAAAAAATATTGAGGAGGCATAAAATCAAACGTAATATTTTAAAAATACAATGACAAAATAAACTTAAAATGATAAATCTTTTTGATATTTATTTCAGTATTAATCAATTTAACTAAAAATGTGTTAAAATCTCAAGTGTACGATGCTGCTGACATAAGATTCGGAATATGTATTGAATATTACATAATTAGCGTCTGATAGTCGATGTCCATCTTTAAAGTTAAGAAAATTAAAAACTACTTCGTTCATATTTTCCTTTACACTTCTGCAGACGAATGATTTAAATGATTTCCGTGACTATATTTCTACCAATTTCAGAAACATGTAAAGCATAACTTCTCCGCAAAAAGAGAACAGAAAAGACAGCGAACTGAACTGTATCATTTCAAAATTCATCCCTTTCACGTAATGCATACGGCATATTCAGTTATATAAGGATAAAACTCTTTTAACTAATAAAAATGCTAAATTTTGCACACCAAAACTAACCAAGATTAAAGCAAAGCCATAATAAATCACGCATTCGTCTCTGGTTTGCTGTGATACTAACATCTAATCGATATTTTATGTTTCTTAATTCAAATATATTATAAAAAGTGTGAAATAAACAAACGAAATTGTTCACGAATGGGCGCCAGATTGCGCCATTTTAAATTTTTGTCAAGAATACTTTTTCAAGAATAAAGAACTCGCTTATTTTCTCTTTCCCGTATAGTATAATCATTATATTTTGAAAAATTTAATTTTGTCTATCTCAGATTCATACGCCCTGGATTTTCAGAGTTTCAGTCCTTAATTTTATTCACTTATAAAAATTATGCATCAAATACATACGTTTGTCGTTGTCGTTACTGTTTCATTTGTCGCCGAATTGTTATTAAAGGTATCATTCCATTAATTTATAATTAAATTCATGCGCAAAATAAAGAATTTCTTTTTTTTTCCTTTATACATTTTGACGAACATTTGTATACTTTTTTATGTTATGAATGTGTGATTTTATGATGTTTTGATGTTATGTATATAAATATTTTTAATTTTTGATGTTTTTGATGTTATGCATATAAATATTTTTGATGTTATGATGTTTGTAATGTTATGTGTATACACATACATTTTTTTATGTTATGAAACTCTGAATTCGAATGGCCACATCATGATGTACCTGGTTCTTTAAGATATGCTTGCAAAATGCACACATATACATATATGTACAGCCAATTAAAACACATATATTCTTGAAGCAGACGTACACAGCTTTAAAAACAGCAAGACAAGATCCTAATATTTAACAATTACTTTTTGTAATTTTAAAAATTTTTCTAATATATTTGAAGTAGTGAAGGAAAGCTACATACAGAAGCTGAAAAGAAGAGCAGAGAGTACAATTTTACGGTTAGATTAAGAATAACGAAGTTATGGTTTTACTTTATTTCCATTGATTAATCAAGGTTTGGGTTTTCAAATTTTACTATTATTTTAGTTGAAATAAATTTTGCATTACGTAAGCTGATGTCTCATAAGCGCTTTATAAGGATCATATGACAAAGATTAGTTTTTAAATGAAGGTGTTCAGAGACATTTTTTATACGCATGTAACAATTTTCAGTACAGAAAAGGAATACAGTCAGATTAAAAGCAAAGTATTTTAAAGTTAGGATTTTAGCTTACATGTTCTTCCTCTTGTACTCATATGTGCTAGCTGTACACACTGGTAATTTAAAATATGATAATTTGGCTCCTCTGGCTATCATGAATTTAAAATATGATAATCTGGCTCCTCTGGCTATCATGAATGTTTAAATTTTGTTAATTTATCGTGATGTCATTTCCTTAAAAAGCGTTTTCTGAGTCAAAACTTAGATAGTAAGAAGCATTCAATTTTAACCTTTAGTAAGAAGCCTTCATTTTTAACCTTTAGTAAGAAGCATTCAATTTTAACCTTTAGTAAGAAGTATTCAATTTTAACCTGTTTTAAGTGCTGCCCAACTTGAAAAATGTTGACGTTGCAAGTGCATTTCAGGTGCGTGTTCCAAAGATATTGTAGATATTGCTATAAATGAAGCTCGAAAATATTCTAGATATTGCTATAAGTGAAGCTATCTGAGCGTTTAGTTAAGGTATTGTTTTAAGCAATTAAAAGTAATCAATATATTAAGATGAAGAACTGACAATTACAAAAATATAACTTTCAAATCCGAATTTTCATACTTAACTGAAATTAACGGATAATTTTATGCTTTACACGCTCCTAAGACTAACAGAATAGGAACAAAATTGTAAATACAACGTTACAATAAAACGTTGTATGTTAAAAGTTGAACAAACAAATGTACATTGTTTTGCTATGTAATTTTTTTTTTAAAACTAAGACATAGTGTAACCCCACGGTTCAATAAGCGCCACTTAGCGGCCGCCGGAAGAAAAACAACGGCCAAAAAGGACTATAGTCTTCAGTCGGTGTACTGGAGTCACGAACTAAGCATGTTGTTCCCCCAGATTTACTTTGTAATTTAAATGTGTAATTATAACGCCCTTAATTGTAATGTTTTATCTTAATTGTGTTTTGCTAATTAAAGCTAATTATAAAAGGCCAGGTGAGTCTTTTGTTTATGGTAGTTTTGGTAATAATAGGCATTTTAGACTGGGAAGCAAAGCAGCGTGGATGTTGGCGTAGCGGAAGCTAAGGAAAGGATCGCCAGCGGTATTTATATCAAAGTAAGATGCAATTGTACAGACAAGCTATGATTGGTTAATTTGAGTTTGTTATATAACATCGAAGCATCTCAAATATGGGAGAACAGATGAATTTAGAGGGAGAGCACCAGATCTAGGATGTTAATTTTGAGGTCGCCAATCATTTTTAAGGCAGTCATCGTATTTTGTTATATCTTACATACATAAATTTTATTCTTAAATCTTCCTACTAATTTCTCATTTTCAAATGTTTGCCTTGTTCGCACAATTAACCCTCCAACAGGCGCGTTAAAATAAATGCATAAATTTATATGTATGTTGAAACAAAGCGTAAGCATGCTCTAAATCAGGGATTCTCAACCAAGGGGAAGGATTTCATAGTTTTAGAAGCTAGTCTTTTATTTAACTGTTAAGTATTTAGTTTTAGTTTACGAATATATATAAAAAAAAAAAAAAAAAAAAAAAAAAAAAAAAAAAAAAAACTATCCTCATTCAAATTTTGGTACTTATCAACACTTTTTATACCTTTTCTTATTTAATTTATTAAAAAAATTATCTAAATTTAAATACATACACATGTATTTGAGTTTTGGAATGGAGGAGGCTGAAATAATCATCTAGCAATGGTGAAAGAGGTGCATGAGGCAAAAAAGGTTGAGAAACACTACACTAAAAGTAAAATCAATACGTTTTTCACAAATAAACTTTATGAAAAATTATGTGTAACTGATTCAATAAACAAAATTTTAAAATTATCATTTCCGATGATTTTTAAAAAAATACAACTTTTGCAATATAGTTTCATCATTTTGTTTTATTTTATTTAGTGTACATACGTATGAAATTACATCACTTTACCGAAAATAACATATTTCTTGTGAGTTTCGTTAAATCTTCGGAGAATGAACTGTATTGTTTATTTTTTTAACTATGACTTTTCTTATAAACAAACTCGTATTATAAACTCATTTCTTTTTACATTAGGCCAATTCATTAAACTAAAAACGATTTACATTTTCCATATTTACAATATGTTGCTACTGAAATGTTAAAAAAATCATTAAAATATTAGAAAACTTGCTCAGTTTTTCAAATTATAGCTAAAGCGAAATTTTCGTAATTTACAGTCTCGGAAACTTCCATCTTCCCTTAAAAGTCGCATTTTCCCACCACTCCGCGAAAGTCACCTCTTCTCCATTTACCTTTAGTCATTTTCCAGTCGATATGAAAATCAGTACGCTTTCGCCAAGCCTGGTTAATGACTTAATCTCAAATCTGAAATAAACATTTTAAATCGCATAATAATAAATTACCGAAAACATTTTTTTTTGAAGTATTCTAAATCAATTTAGCTGACAAAGCTCTTTTTTTTTTGGGGGGGGGGCGCTCTTTTATTTCGAGGAGAACTATATTTTAATCCTCTTAATAAACTGTTCCACGTTTTTTGCTATTCAACCACATGGTTAGCTATTTTCTTTATTTTTCCCTGTTATGAAATCCCTACTAATATATCAACTCAAATCCCTCGACTGACAAGTCTTCCGAATTTAAACGTTAGTTGCTCTGTGTAAAGTTAAGCGGTTAAGTTTAGGAACCGTAAAACAGGCATCATTAGCCGCCTGAGATTACTAATCTGTATAAAGGAGTACTTGACATCTACGATGAAGCTTTTACTCGCCCATCGCAAAGCATGGAGTGTTTTATTTTTGCAAGCACGTAACGCGGAGAGTACTTGGCAGGATTCCAGTAAAGTTCCACGATCCTATGTTGGCGCACTTATCGCTCTCGGATAACTTTTTCTAACGGAAATTAAAAAAATTCAGACTCCCTTTTTCTAAAACGGAAACCAGAACGAAATACGTTACATAAAAGTATCTGAATTTGCAATATAAAGGTCGAAGCTAATTTTTTCACCCTTATGTATACTAAAAAATGTCATTTTTTGATGAATAAAAAATTAACTGAGCTGTTACTAGCTAGTTCATAATGTAATGCTAAAAACAAGATTTAGCATTGGCAATGAGAAGGAAAATGGTAATCTACACTCAGATTGCAGTGTAACATCTGAAAGGAAAAGTTTACCTTAAGAAATTAAAAAAGAAACGTTATCTGAAACGTTTCAGATTTTAAATTACATCCAAGGGGGCATTTTTAACGTTATGTGTGTTACCTTTATTTATTAAATATCATGTTCTACGTACTCAAACCATAAAATTCAGTTTAACAGCAACATCGCAAAATAATTTTAAAATGAGCATATCTTTAGAATTTCCGGTACACAATCTCGCGCCTTGGTTATATATATATGATCTTAAATTCACTTAGTGCGAAATCGAGTTGTAATTTGAAGTTAAGTAGTAAGAACAAACGATAAAAGACCTATGTAAAAAATTTTGCGCATTGTGCTGCAAAATTATGGAAATTAGAAGATAAATTTTAGTACGCACACCAAAAAGTTACCAAAAACTGTGGCTCCCTGAAAATTTCAACATAAGCACATTTAGTTGCTATGAAATGTGTGAAAAAGGAGAAATATACAACATTTGAATATTTACAAGTAAAATTAATAAAATTAGCAAGCTATATGCTAAACGAATTAAACACAGTAAAAACAATCAACTAATCGAGGTAAAAATAAAAATAGTAAGCTATATGCTAAACGAATTAAGTAGATTTAAAGCACAGTAAAATACTAATTAATTGATCGTGGTAAATATAAAAAATTAAAATAATAAATAAAAATTAAAATTAAGAAGCGGTAAATGGTTAATTATCCCAAGTCGAAGTTCATTTTGGCTTGTCAAGGGAAATTTTTTAAAAATGAATTCGAACTAAGCTAACTCCATCACGCGTTTCGCCGAAACATCAATTGAAACTGTGCGCGACAATTTTTTTAACGAATTAAATAAACTATGCCAAAAACTTATAGTCTCAATTCTCATTTTTCATTGCTCGCTCTGAAATCGTTTAGTTTCTCAATCAAAAATTCGTTGAAGTGTTACAAAATATGAAATCGATAATAAAACAAATTTCAAATTCAAATTAAGGCTTCCACGTGCCCATATTCTTCGATTTTTTAAAACAATTTGAAAAGTGAAACAACGCTTATCATGAATCAGCGCAAAATGCGGAAACGAAATTAATACTCCTCCTGGGAAAATTGCCCCTTTGGACTAAAAAATCTTAAATTTAAAAACCACTAAACATTTTCATAAAAGCATAATCGAAAGAACAAAAGAAAAATAATAACAGTTTGATAAAGAATTTATTACAGTAAAATTTCAAGAACTTCCGCTTTTTTCTGATTCACAATTACTGATGATATGGATGGTTAAGTTACATTAAGTTACTTAAATCTGGCAAACCACTCGAGGCTATATGCCCAAGAGATAGAATGTCTTCGTGTAGGACGTTTTAAGGAAAACTGACTCGTATCCACGTTATATATAGGGAAAACCATGAAAACCAACCATATAGCCAGCCTATTCGCCTCGATTTCAGCCCATGTCAAACTACCAATACTGAAAGGTCTTAACACTCGGCCACTGGTGGAGGCCTGAAAATATTGATATACTGTAGAGAACCATACATATCAGGTCTCTCGTTTCCCAATTAATATTTATAAATAAGCGAAAAACTTCACATTTCTTTTCTATTCTTTACGAAAATAGTTCCTTCATCTTGTTTATAAAGCCGATGAACTCTGGTAGTCCGCCCCAAGTTCAGTTCTAGGTGAACAACTAAATGATTATGAATTTGACTAAACGATCTCTAAGAACGATATAATTAAACGGGCTTGAGAACAGACTAGGAAAATAATTATAAAAGTTTACATTCTAATTTTACCTGTGCCATTTATTCAAAAAAAAAAAAAATCTGATCTGGACACCACATGACTTCCTTGTATGGCCTATTAAATTATACACAATTTTTGATGCATTTCATTTAATTTTATTGGATTTTCATTAGTGATATATTTCTCATTCAATTAATTTGATTCTCACTTAGCGGCAAAGCAAAAATACATAAAAACGCAAAAATTGTGTACGCAGTAAAAATTGTAAAATATAAAAACGCATTAAAAATTGTAAAATACAGAAAAACATAAAACATCAAATATAGTTAAAACAGTTAAAAAAAACAATTTTTACAATTAAAAGTAGAGTTTCAACGCAAAAGCAAGCAATTCGGTCGGCGGGTAGATTTTTCCGTGCCCAAAACTGAGAGTTTACTTTTGGTCCCACTTGGCAAAAGACACTGACGGTGCAGAAACTGACTTAACTCACTATTCTACGGAGTTTCAAATATAAACAAATAGCGGTTCGTTAGGCTTAACGCACTATTTTAAATCTGTTGATAATTCTACAGCTATTGCACGCATATTAACTAAAAACATAAAACCTAAACTGGAACATCAAAAACCACATAATTCAATCACTTTTAAAGCAAAAAATGAACAATTTACCAATATATAAGAATAAAAAATATAACCTCACCCAGCCAGGTAACAGATTGGGAATATGGGTGCACAACTACATGTTATATCAGTCCTATATACAACATTCTATGTTCCACGGCTACTCGTTTTTGAGTTATGCGAGATACATACGTACGAATGTACGTACAGACGTCAAGTTAAAAAATCTCTTCTGAATCTATTTTACAATCCTTTTGGACAAAAAGAGTCTTTTATTCTGTCCGTCTGTACAGATGTCGCGCAAAAATGTGGTTTAAATGGTTTCGAAAGTAGACGAAATGGCTATTTTCGTTGAAATATGATATATAAAATTTTCGCAATTGTAAAACTTCCTTTCTTTGTACAAGGAAGTAAAAAAAGGGGAGGGGGGAATGTGGGCTAAATTACTTAAACTATGACTTCACTTTACAACGAGCTTAAGTGATTAAAGTTAAGCATTAAATAATTTTAATGAAAATACGTTCATTGAAAGTGATCTAATATCTAAAGAATTAAAAAACAACAGCCTACACAACAGAGACATACTTGAGAGGATTTCGCAGCTAAGTTAATAGAGTCGGAACTCCTTTTCACGGATATAAAAGACAGCCATCTGAGGGCTTTCAATTTAAACGATAGAATAAGATTACGGAAAGAAAGAAGACATATGCAGAATTTTTATGAACCAACTGCAAAAAAGAAATTTTATTCCTTCCGCATAATATCCGAATAAGGACCATCTCGGGAGGTTTGGACTGACATATGCCTCGCGCAGAAAAATCGATGCATGCGGAACGGACAAGCTGTGGAAAATTCTGCTGATATTGTTCTTGTTTAAAAGTATCGGCTAAGACATGGACGTGGGGAAGGGAAGGAATAAAGTGGCGCATTTTTATAACAAAGAAAAATGACAAGAGGAAATATTTTCCGTTCTTATTATGAAAGAAAGCAATTTAATTAATTTCAATGACAAGTTTTCAACTGTTTTCATTTAATAGTTTCTTTCCTATTAACGAATATTTCTCACAAATAAATAAGAAATTAATGCTTGAATTTTAAATAAAACACAGAAAACAATGGAAATGTTAAAACATTTTATACGGATTTCTGAAAACTCGAAAAAAGTGTTAACAAAGAAGAAAAACAAAACATTTTCAATTTTTATTTATTGATGAATTTCAGTTTGAAGTTAAAAGGCTATCCGCCGAAAGCATTACGTACGAAAACGTCGTAAGAAATATAGTAAGGAGGCATTGTAAAGAAATATCGTCGTATATAATATCGTCGTATAAGGGCCAGAAAAAGTATTAATTAACTTACGTTCTTTCTAGTGGGGAGTGGGCAAAGTGTTCTCTTCGCGTCTGACCCTTATATCTTCATGTACATTCACTTTTCTTACTATATTTTTTATTTTTATGTTAATTTTGATTTGTTTTTGCAAAGTTTGCATTACTTATCTTATATTTTGTAATTTTCTAATGTTTACATCAACTACTTTGAATTCTATTTCATAATGACAATTTCCAATGTTTAATTTTTACAAATAATATTGAACTCAAATGCAAAACCACGAGGGTGTCGGGGGACGGTTACTCGAGCTTTATAGAAATTTACTGCAGAAATTGCGTTTTCACTCAAAATTGAATTGGCTAAAATGCTTAATTGCAATAAGTTCTTTGAATAACAGCATTGGCTCATAATCCCTTCTACTCACGGAAATATTTGGCCTGACTTGAATTGCCCGTTTGGCTTAGCCTTTATTGCTCGAGTAAAGACGAAACACCTTCGTATTTATTTATTAATTATTGTTCATTGAACGGGAGTTGGTTTGTTCCCCTTGAAAAGTCAATTAATTTCCGATCAATGACGATGATTACATGCTTTTAATTTAATTCTTGCCTTTAATTTTTTTCCTTTTACCTTGAAATTTTGTTATTCATGATTTAATTCCAGTACCCGTTAAAACATTTTTAACATTTTACTTTTAAGTCACTTCAAAACATCTTTCACAATATAACTTACTAGTATGGATTCACTCTCTTAAGATAATCCTACTATAATTAAACTAAGGAGATAATATAATCAATTCATCAATATATTTTAGTAAATAAATTATTATTAACTTACTTTGCAGCAATTGCGTAAGTAGTAGTAACTTGTTTTCGCACTAAATGAATTTAAGATCATACAACACATTTTTATATTATATATATATATATACATATATATTAGTATAAAATAACGCAAAAACAGAAATTTTTAGTTTGTAAACATCGTTTTTAAACGCCATGGTGAAAAATGCAGAAACTATTAAACAACAAGCGAAAAAGAAAGTCACAGAAATATGCATTTTATGCGCCTAAAACAATTAAACTCTAACTGTTTTAACAGTCAGAGAAAATGCAGAAGTAAAAAAATATATATACAAGTTTTTTCAGTATTAACTTTAAATATTGATTTAATCTTATTTTTAAATTACAGATAAAACAAAATTTCAGTAAAAGCTACTATAATCATGACACGTTTCCAAACAAACAGTACATGTAATTTAAAAGCTAAATGTATGATCACACTTTAAAAAATGGGAATAATGCCCGACATACAAACTTTACAATATCAAAGCTAAATCTTTTACGGTCGCAGTTAAAAAATGGGTTTAATATTCACAAAAAAAAACTGCTTTATAATATTTACGTGACAATGAATTTCAATTATTGATCTTTCACAAAATGGAAGACAAGATGAATTATAATAATGTCAATTTAATGTAGCTGTGTAATGTTAAATATTGTAACAAAAACGGAAAATAAAATGCTAAAACAGAAAGTGAAGACATTTTAAAACTAGACTGTATTAATAAAGTTTTGCCCACCAGCAAAGTCGCTGAACACTGGTAGTTACGACCGGGCATCAAATCCTAGTGAATGGCCAACTTCATGAACGCTTCGTGGTTTTCCCCATGTGTAATATATATATATATATAACAAAAAAGAATATGTAAAAGATAAAATTAGCAAGGTAAATTTCCCTTCTCTATTAAAAATAGTAAGCCCTCTCTCCACTGCGTCATTTCGAGACTGTTTTTTTTATGTCATATGATTCTTACGTAATTATGATGATGTAAATGGAACAAAAACTAAAGTAGCCAATAATAATTTTACAGCAATATTAACTATCCAATCAGAATGCATTGGGAACCAAAACTAACTCAGTCTGAATAAGATTTCACCCTGAAAAATAACGCACTTCCTTTCCACGCTTTGGCCTAGCTAGACTTCATCTTCCGTCTGCTGCTGCTTTCTTGCAACAAAATCTATCAAAAATATAAGCCGTTTGGAACAGGGAGTGCTGATCCATAATGACTAAAAAATTTGAGACGAAGGCAGATTAAATCTTCATTTTAATTTTCAGCAACATATTGCGGCTACACACAAGTTGGCACATTAAATATGCTTGTTCCAAAGGGCTTACATTTTTGATAGATTTGCAGCAAAAAAGAAGAAGCAGACAGACTGCAGTCCAGCTAAGGCAAAACGTAGAAAGAAAGTGCGTAATGTTCAGGATGAAATCTTAAATCAAACTGAGTCAGTTTTAGTTCTCAAAGTATTTTGACTGGATAGTTAATATTGCTGTAAAATTATTATTGGCTGCTTGAGTTTAAGTTCAATCTACATCAACAGAATTGCGTACGAGTCATATGACACAGATTTTTCTCGAAATGACGCAGTGCAAATAGATGTTGCAAATAGAGAAGGGAAATTAATTTACGCTGCTAATTTAATCTTTTACATATTCTTTATTTTTCTTACATATATATATATTATATACGGGTCAGTTTCCTTTAGGAGGTCCTTTACGAAAGCATCCCTCTAAAGTAGATAGCCCTTGAATGCTTTACCATAATTAAATAAAACAACCAAACCAATTAATAAAGCTTTAAATTTCATAATTCAATAAACTAAATAAAAAAGTACTTACAAGTGTTATATGCAGAATTTCGTTATTTTAAATAGAAATTACAGATAAATACGAGGTAATTACTCAATTTATTTCTTTCACACTAGCAGCTAATTCTAAGAAATGAATTCTGTCGTTGCAAAATAATTAATAAATAAATATATAAAAAATTGCGTAAAAAATATATGATAGTAAAGAACTAATGGAAAAAAGTAATAATTAATAAATAATGGGAACATTTTTTTTTTCAATAACCAGAATCTATCACCTCAACTAAGTATTCTAATGAGAACTTAAATGATGCCTTGTAGACAGTTTGATAATTAATTAAACAATTTTGATATAGGTAACCCCAAGTTACTCGTCTTCCTTTTTATACTTTCATGAAAAACAACTAATACAGTTTAATAAAAGAGACTACTTAAATAATGACTTTTAATAATTTTTTAACTTAAGCTTAAAGTTCTATTAATGGATACACTTTAAAATTTTTACACACTTTCAGATTATCAATGCTTAAGTTTCCTTCTCCGCTTTTCCAGTAACATTTATTATTTTACTCAAAAATATGAAACATAGACGTAAAAAAATTGTCAGTTTCCTCTTGGGCCCTTTATCATTATGCGAACAAGCATTTGAAATTAAAGCTATAAACACACGCGCTTGATTATCATCATGTGATAATTTACAAGTCATGTATATTTTATCACAATATTTTATAGGACGCTGTTTTAAAACTACAAAGTTGCTTGACCGCTTTACTTTCTATGATGGTCTTTTATGGAATGATTCTTTTCCGAACTGTGATGTTTTCTCTTTGCTTTCTTTTCCTCCACGATGTTTTATACGACAATGTTTTGTTTCTCTCGCGTTGTTTCCTTCACAACGCTTTCGCCTGTAACCCTCCTGTTGTAAAGAGAGAAGTAGAGGGCGCTGCTTGGCAGTAGCGCAATGCATGTAAGTAGAAACGAAATGTCGTTTGATTAGGCAACATGATTTCTGTGAAGGTAGTCCACCTAACAATAGGACAGTTGTAAATATGTAAATATAACGAATAATAAATAGCATTAGAAAACTGAACCATCGGATGTTTTGTGATTGCTCTACGGGCCGCCATGGATAAATGCAGGTTCGTCACAGTGGTGCATCGGCCGGGAATGTTTGGATTTGTTAAAGTGAACTTCACGAGGAAGTATGTGTCCAGACCATGCCCTAGGTAAGAGCATGATTATTATTAAATTTTGAACGTGTTTGATTTGAATTTTGATAATTTGCAGTCTTAGGTACATTTGTGTATTAACGCGAAATAATGGCAGAACTAGATAGATTAAAACGAAAGAGAACCGCATTGAGAACGGTAGTATCTAAACTACTAAAGAAAGTCGAGGATAGCTTAGCAAAGAAAGATACAGATGAATTATGCGAAGTGCATGAATTATTAATAGAAAGGAAAAGTAATTTGAAAGAATTAGACAAGGCAATTCATTCCGTAACTGAGATAGATTCTCTAGAAGCGGATGTAGTTAGTTCTGAGGAATATGTGGAAAAATGTTCTCGAGCTATTAAACGAATTAATCGAATGTTGGAAGAGGATAAAATAAGTATTAAAGATCCTGAACAAAACTTGGTTAGACTGCAAAATGTACAAAGTACAGTAAAACTTCCAAAACTAGTTTTAGAGAAATATTCAGGTGATCCTGAAAAATTTATGGAGTTTTGGAACAGTTACGAAAGCACTATAGACAAAAACGAAAGTCTTAGTAAGATAGAAAAATTCGCATACTTTAAAACATTACTTACAGGTGCCGCGAGTAATGTAGTATCTTCATTAGAATTAAATGCAAAAAATTACGATGAGAGTATAAAATCTCTAAAGGATAGATTCGGGAAAAAAGAAATAATAATTAGTCAATTCATGAACAAACTGTTAAATTTAGAACCAGTAAGGAATTCAAATAATATTAAAGCTTTACGTAGGTTATATGATGAAATCGAAATTGCAGTTCGGAATTTGGAAGCTCAAGGAGTTACGAAAGGTTCATTTGGTCAGTTATTAATACCTGTTTTGTTAAAAGCTATTCCAGAAGAGTTCGTTCTGGAATTTAATCGAAGAAAAAACCCAAATGAAGAAATTAATGTTTCAGACTTCATAAAGCGGGAAATTGAATGTCGTGAAGCGTCGAGTTTATTGACGCGAGATAAAAGAAATACCTTGCCTCCACGTTTCGAACATGCTAAGTCTGATTATAAAAAAATTCACAGAAATGTACCTATGGCTGCCAGTTTCAATGCTGTTGATAATCGTGCATGCATCTTCTGCGAAAAGTCCCATAACTCATTTTCTTGTGACAAAAGCATTAAAGAAAAATTGTGTAAGTTACGTACTAAAATAGATGCTTTATTTGTTTTCGAAAATATCACATTTGGAAATCGTGCAGAAATAAAACTAACTGCTTAAAATGCGGGTTTAAGTCGCATCATGAGTCACTATGTACGAGTAGTTCAAATCGTAACAAAGCGCGAACGGCTTCAGATCAAAACATAAAAGAATTGTGCGAAAGTTCGCGAGATAATTCAGTAGATGAAACACAAAACTCCCCAAAAGAACACACGCTTTCTGTTGTTCCTTGTGATAAATCATTGAATAAAAACGCTTTATTGCAAACCTGTTCAGTGTTAGCTCATTATGATGGAAAGTCAGAGTTAACTAATTTAATTTTCGATTGTGGTGCTACACGAAGTTTTGTTCATATTAGTGTAGTTAAGAAATTAAACTTAAAATTTGTTGGAGAAGAAACAAATTGTCTATTTATTCTTTCGGAATGAAATACGCAGTACCTAAAACATATAAGGTTGTCGAATTCTGTGTTTCAGATGCGAAGCAAAAGAACAAAATAAAAATCAGCTGTCTCGTCACTGACGCCATAACGGCTGCGCATATGACCACGCCGTCAAAACAAACACTAAAAATGATGTATGAGTGCGAATCGCTTGTTTATGTAAAAGAAGCGTTGGAATTCTAATAGGTGTGGATTATTACTGGAAGATGGTAAGGGGGGAAAAGATTCAATTAGGAAAGGAAATTTATGCGATTTCTACTATGTTTGGATGGGTCCCAGTTGGCCTTCAAGATAAAGAGAGCGAAATAGTATCTCAAAACACGGCAATAGTAAACCTTTCTTCTTGCGTAACTGATTCATTGAGATCGTTATGGACTTTAGATTTGATGGGCCTTACCGATGACTCAGCGATTTCTAACGAGGTGAGAGAAATGATTCAAAGCTTTGAAAAGGAAATACGGGTAGAAGGTAATAGATACTATGTCAGTTTATTATGGAAATCGGAAGCAGGGCAATTAGAAAATAATTTCGGAGTAGCATTAAGACGATTTGAAAGTCTTAAAAATAGACTTATTAGAAATCCTGAGATTTATCAGCAGTATAAATCCGTAATTGAAGAGCAAATGAAGGAGGGTATAGTTAGTTGAGAAGTGTTCACAGGAAATAACGGAGGCATCGTATTTTATGCCGCACAGGGAAATAATAAAACCTAAGGAAACCACAAGTTGTAGGATTGTTTACGACGCGAGCTCTTCTAGAACTAAAGGTGTAAAGTCCTTAAATTATTTTTTAGACATTGGACCTAGTTTGATCCCCGTGGTTTTAGACATAATTTTAAAATTTCGGAAATATGAAATTGCTTTCAGCGGAGATTTAGCTAAGGCCTTTTTAATGATAGGAATCTTAGAAAAGGATAGGGAATATTTAAAATTTCTTTGGTTCGGGAATAGTGAGGAAAAATATAAAGTTTTAAGGTTTAAACGTCTTCCATTCGGACTTTGCTGTAGTCCAGCAATTTTAGCGATGACTATAAAATTCCACATTAAAAAATATAAAAGCACAAATCCAGAAAGTTATGATATGTTAGATTCCTCGTTATATGTAGACGATTTATACTACGGAGTAGACACTATCGAAGATGCATGTCGATTATCCTCAGACGCGGTTAAGATTTTTAAAGACGCTGAGATGAATTTGAGAAAATTAAGGTCAAATTCCGAGGAACTTAATTCCTGGTGGATTGGAAATTATAACATAGAACCAGCTAAAGAGTCAAAATTTTTGGGCATGATCTGGAACTCTGAAGCAGATAAGATCATGTTGAATTGCGAATTTTTAGGAAATTTATCCCATGACAGTGCTGAGGCCACAAAAAGGACTACTCTCCAAAGGGTGGCCAAAGTTTACGATCCAATTGGTGTGTTTCAACCCTTTGTGATGAAAATGAAAATTCTGTTACAAAAAATTTGGACATTAGGTGTGGACTGGGATGATACCCTTCCATTAGAAATAGTTAAGGACTGGAGTCGCTGGCAAGCTGAATTAAAGGTGTTGGAGGAGTTTTCTCTTCCGAGAAAATATTTTGGTAGTAGTGAAAAATCTAATGTTAGTCTTCATGTATTTGCTGACGCTAGCCCTAAAGCGTACGGCGCAGTATCATACTTTAGATACCTTGATTCAGAAAACATTATTTTCACCAGTTTCATTACCGCAAAGGGTCGCGTAGCTCCACTCAAGACTATGACTTTACCTCGTTTGGAGTTGATGGCTGCTTTAGTAGCCGCCAAATTGTCTATATATTTGACAAAGCTGTTTCCTGAACTGTGTCATCAAAAGTTTCTTTGGTGTGATAGCCAAATAACTATCTACTGGATAAAGGGATGTGCAAGAAATTGGAAACCCTTTGTATCAAATCGAGTTTCTGATATTCAGTCACTCACGGATCCTGAATGCTGGTTTCACTGCAGTGGGAGTGAAAACCCTGCTGACCTTTTATCTCGAGGAGAAAATGCCTTTAATCTTGTGAGAAGTTCCCTTTGGTTACAGGGACCTAGCTGGCTTTCTCAACCTGAAAGTGTTTGGCCAGTAAATCAACAGACCAACATCGACGAGGAGAGCGTTCAGAACGAAGCAAGGGTGCAAACATCTCTTCATGTTTCTGTTCAAGACGTAGAATCTTCGGCATTACTACAGTTAACGCGATTCATCAGGCTGCTGAAGGTGTATCGAATTACAGCTTATGTTATGCGGTTTACCAACAATATAAAACGAAATTCAGTGAAAGTCAAAGGTCCATTAAGCTCTGTTGAAATTTCGCGAGCTGAGCTCTATTGGGTGAAAGTTACACAGCGAAAATACTTTGCGAGGGAGATTCTAGATCTATCAAGTGGAAAATGCTTAGAAAAGACATCGTCGATTTATTCACTTAACCCAGAATTGGATACCCATGGTCTTCTGCGTTTAAAGGGCAGACTTCAATTCTCAGACTTTTCTTTCGAAGAAAAACACCCATGGCTGTTACCTTATAAAGATAGATACAGTGAACTAGTAATTTTTGAGTCTCATAACAAATTGTTTCATCCTGGAGTCGAAGCTACCTTAGCTGATATTAGAGAAAAGTTTTGGATCATAAAAGGACGACAATTCGTCAAGTCCACGTTAAGTAAGTGCTTTTTGTGAAAACGATACAAGGTGCGTGCCGGTACACAGGAAACCGCTCCTTTACCACCTGATTGTGTTCTTCAATCATCTCCATTTTCTGTAACAGGGCTGGATTATGCTGGTCCCTTTTTTACAAAGGACAGCAAGAATAAACATTATCTGCTTTTGTTTACATGTGCTACAACTCGAGCTTTATATCTAGAACTTGTCCCTTCTATGAGCGTGGAGAATTTCATGCTTGCGTTTCGCAGGTTTATTTCTCGTCGTGGATTGTGCTCAACGATATATTCGGACAATGCCAAGACATTCAAATGTGCTGATCTCGAGTTGCGAAAAATTTAGAAGTGTATTCAACATCCATCTGTACAAAATTTGTTTTCTTCCCACGGTATAACATGGAAGTTTATTGTGGAAAAAGGAGCATGGTGGGGAGGGTTCTGGGAAAGGCATTTTAGAACGATCAAAACTTGTTTAAGGAAAATAGTTGGACGTTCTAGTCTCTGTTTGAATGAGCTAGAAACAGTCTTCGTAGAAATCGAAGCCATAATTAATTCAAGACCCATAACGTATGTGTACAATGACCCTTCAGAACCCTCACCGCTAACTCCTGCTCATTTTTTAATTGGTAAACGTTTACTTTCTCTTCCAGTTACAAGAGTGTGCAGAGAAGACTTGATTGGGTCTAGACATTCCTTGATCAAAAGGTATAAACATCAACAAACCTTGTTAAACCACTTTTGGAATAGGTGGAGGAAGGATTACTTGCTTTCTTTAAGATCTGTGAATTTATGTCCACCTACTAAAGTGTCTAGTCAGTTTAATGTTAATGACGTAGTCCTTGTACATGACGACCGTTTACCTAGGAATTTGTGGACACTAGGTAAGATAATAGAAACTTATCCTGGCAGAGATGGTCAGGTTCGCTCGTGTCTCATTAAAACTCAAACAGGTAATCTAAAGAGACCAGTACAATTGCTGTACAACCTTGAAGTGCATAATTAGTAGTAAAGAGTTACAGTGTAATAATTTGATTTGTTATTTGCACATATATCATCTTCTGAGTATCTTTATTGATTGTTGCTAAATGTAGTTTAGTTTATATAATTCTTGCGAATTTTGATTTAGTATAATGTTTCTTATTTAGTAATTACTTTATAAGTTGATTTAACGTGTTTAAACATTACTTAATTGTTATTTGTAATTTGATGCAGTTTATATAGTATTCAAATGTTGTGTTTGATTTAGAAATTATGGTTTATTTTGTATTCGGTTTCTGTGAACTTAAAGAGTTCACAGGTGGGGAGTGTTGTAAAGAGAGAAGTAGAGGGCGCTGCTTGGCAGTAGCGCAATGTATGTAAGTAGAAACGAAATGTCGTTTGATTAGGCAACATGATTTCTGTGAAGGTAGTCCACCTAACAATAGGACAGTTGTAAATATGTAAATATAACGAATAATAAATAGCATTAGAAAAACTGAAGCATCGGATGTTTTGTGATTGCTCTACGGGCCGCCATGGATAAACGCAGGTTCGTCATACCTCCCTATACGAGAAATCTTAAATGGATTTCCTTTTTTGTACAGTATTTGAGGAAACATTTTATGAATTATGGTAAGAAAAACAGTATATAATACTAAGGATTTCACATCAGACAGCCCACCAGCGGCCGAGCGGTAAAGTCGCTGAACACTGGTAGTTCGGTTCGAGGTTCGAATCCCGTGAACGGGCTGGCTGCATGGGTGTTTTCGTGGTTTTCCCCATGTGTAACGTGTGTACGAGCCAGTTTCCCTTAGAAAGTCCTCCACGAAGGCATCCCTCCCCTTCGTAGACAAAGCACACTAGGCAGATAGCCCTAGTGTGCTTTGCCATAATTAAATACACCACACCATCACATCAGACACTAAAGAACTGCAGTTGTGAATTGAAGAACTACTTATATCACTAAATATCTAATGAAGATAGATCTAATATAATATAATTATAAAAGATCTAATAAATTATTATTTTTTAAATTAATAAAAAATTACTAATATAACTACTTAATATAATAAATAAAGATTGTAACCAAATGCTAGAAAACAGCCTCTGTTTATAGCAACGTCCACCCTATTCGGCGGATATAGATGGACGTGACTTTTTCCTTTGTCTCCGATAAATTTCTTTTTGTTACTTTTTTGTTGGTTTTGTCATGTAATTCTTTTATATTGTGTTTGACTTTTAATTAAATTCCTTTTGTTAAATGTGCAATGTTTATTTCAATTAAGATTTTGTCATTTCTTCTCACATTTTCAGCCAGCCGAGAAAGCTACACTACAAGATCTAATAAAGTTCCGACTCACTGAGAAACAGCTCTAAACAAATTTAAAACAACACCACATCAATAAAGATCAATGACAATAGATGATATAATGCTCTTAAAAATGTTTTCTGATTTATTTATTTCGTTTCTTTTTTCATTTCCATAACAAAATTCATCTAGTACACCTACCTCATAAGGCACACTCCAAAACGGTTGACGATTCACATTACCGATAAAGCGAAACGCGTTCATGAAAAAGATGGTAAAGAATCGATAGAAACATCAATGAAAACAACAACTGCAGCTCTTCGAAACGAAAAGGCATTCTCGTAAACACGGAGAGTTATCACTATTAATAATCGCAACCGCGCTAATGAAAAGAGAATCACGCAAATCAATCTCGAATTCGTGTGTCTGGTAAAAAGAGTTAATCCCCCAAACCCGTCTCGGCAGCTCACGCGCCATAAAATGCTGTTCAACGCCTTCCAGGTTTTCATTACACTCCAGGGAGCACTCACAAATTACCTGATTGCCCGAATTCTCCTATTCCCATTAAACTCGATCACGTGTCTCCCTCTCAATCAATGCATCACTACAATTTTGCTTCAGTGCAGGCACATGTTCATGAAATTGAAGGGTTAATTTCTATTATATCCGTCAATTATTGAAAAGAGGAGGAGCTATTACTAGTGTCTTCCCACACTTTAATATGATGGACGATGGGCCTGTAATGGCTGTAACTAATGTTGACTACATTAATCTAAAGATGATTCAGAAACGCGCCATTTGTTTTCGAATAAATAGGTATTCAGGCTTCGGATAATCTGCGCGCAAATTTGAGACATGGAAAGATGGATGTTATAGAATTTGGAAGAATTTAACATCGCGGATGCTAAATGATTACGGAAAATTCATTCTACGCTAAAGGGAGATTGAGAAATATTAAACAAAATATTGATTTGGAACAGGAAGAAATTATATGCTCACGAGAATTGTTAGCAGTTCTTAAAAGTAAAGCATATCTTCTGGAATAACAGTACTTTGATTTGAGCTTAAATGCCCCAAAGTTAACATCATTAATATGTTATCATTCATTGCATTAAATAAGTATTATTTTAACTCTGAAAATGAAAACAAGTTGCGCAGTCTCAGTACAACGATAAGAACATTTCAAGAAACAGCGAAATAAACAATAACAAATAAAAATAAAAATAAATAAATAAATAAATAAACAATTATTAGGAGTTACTAATTTTTCTATTATTTAACTCAGACAGATTTCAGCCTTGTTAAAAAAAATCCTGGTTTTAGGTTGCTTAGCTGGAAAATTTCTCAAAGTTGATGGGGAGAGGAGGGGGGACACGTTTCAGAAAAGAATTGGAAAAATAAAAATAATGAATTTTTCAAAGGCAATTTGGCTTCAAATTTCATAATGAATGTTCCAGGAACGATAATCTTTTTTATATATAAGTTTTAAATAATGAAGCTCAAAATATTTAAAAAAAAATCTGAAAGCTTTCACATTTTATATTATATTTTTTTAAGGTTTTGGGTGTTACTTTATTCATTAAATATTATGTTCTTCGCACTTAATCCATAAAACTCCGTTCAACCGCAATATCGCAAAATAACTTAAAAAGAGCATATCTTTAGAATTTCCGATGCACAGTCTCGCCCGCTGGGAATAAGAATTTTTTTCCCATTGCTCGCTCTTAAATCGTCGAGTTTCTGAATCAAAAATTCGCTAAAGCGTTACAAAATATGAAATAGATAATAAAGCAAATTGCAAATTCCAAATTTGGGCTTCCAGATGCCCATATTCGGGTGGAGACGTACGTTATTTAAAATTTGATACATCTAGGTACTGTTGTTTTATCACAATACGAGAAAGATATATACAATTATGCATTCTTCATTATTTAATTTCTTTAAATATAATACAGGGCGATACTATTTGGTGGCAAAAATTAGAAAAGTGAACTGACAGTTATAGTGAATCAACGCAAAATGCCAATATGAAATTAATAGCCCTTCTGGGCTAACGCCCTTTGAGCTAAAAATAATTTTATAATAAGTAATTAGTAATAGATGTAGTAACAGGTGTAAACGCAGCCCTTTAAGTAATAGATGTAAACGCAAAAAATTATTATCTATCCAATCTTATTAATAAAATAACACTGGATAATTGATAATTATTGTACAATTAAAAATAATAATAATGAACTTTTTATTCATCATTATTATGAATAAAAAATTCATCATTATTGTACAAATACACTAACGATAATGCAGCGTTACACACAGATTACTAATGTTAGTCTCTCTTTAAAAATTTTCTTCCAGAAATAATTATTCCCATCTTAAGCAGCATATAAAGGAAATGAACAGTGCATTAACACGAAAACTTTCACATGTGGTTCGGGTTCACAGTATTATAAATCTCTTTTAACTAATTTTATATTCCTTTCACTTTTGTGCTGCCATCTGACGACAGTTACCACTATTAGATTTTATAAAATAAATAAATTTATATATATTTCATATAATTTATAATTTACAATGAAATTTATAATAAATCTAGTGTTTCTGCGGAAGTTGTCTTAATTTGGATCACTGGATTTACGTATATTTATTTATCTTAGCTGGAGTTTAAATGTCATAATAGATACTCTATCTTCCGAAATATTTAAAAAACTTTTAGCGTGTATTTGAGCTGAGAGCTGAAGATGCCCGTATTTGAAGAATCCGAAAATGTTTATATTGTGGATTCATGTACATTCACGTAAATGATACATTCCCTGATAGACAATCATAAATACCGGGTGGCCATAATTAAACTGACAGTGCTCACAGTGTTCTGTAGCGCGATCTATTTGCGAGAATAACCTTAACATTTTGTAGGAAGATTAAACAAGACGGGGGACGAAGGATTCCGCGAAAAAAAAATAGTTCCAAAAGTCACCGCTAGGGGAATATTTGGCGCTGTGTAATAGAAAATAGAGTGTTAACAAATGCAAATTAATACGGAATTTATTATCCGTATTAATTTGCAGAATTTATTATCCGTATTAATTTGTAATTCGTATTAATCCGTATAATTTAATAAGATTATCAACTTCTATCCGTACAAAATCAGCCGCGTACAGGAGTTACTGTACCCCGACCATGATAAGCGATTGACTTTTGCTCTCACCTTTCTTGCCAGAATGGAGGTGGATGATGCTTGGCCGTGGAAAATCTTATGGGGAGACGAGGCCCACTTTTACCTGAATGGAACTGTGAATACCCAGAACTGCCGAATTTGGGATGACAAATCACCACATGCACTCACAGCAATTCCCTTACATTCACCAAAGGTAACTGTTTGGTGTGAGTTCACAGCGGAATTTATCGTAGGTCCATTCTTCTATGAGAACATTACCCCGACAGGACCGAAAACCTGTTCTGTTACCGGAGAGAAATATCGCCATATGTTGAACAGCTTTGTCATTCCGGCACTTCAGCAAAGACAATGCTTGGGGGAAATCATTTTGAAGCAAGATGGATCTCCTCCACACAATGCTGTACGGGTGCAACAGATGCTACGACAGAAATTCACAACAGAAAGAGTCATTAGCCGCTACTTTCCAACTGCATGGCCACCTCGGTCTCCCGATCTTACCCCATGCGACTTCTGGCTATGGGGTTACCTTAAGTCCAAGGTCTATCAAGGAGTGGTCCAGGACCTGGCTACGTTGAAGGATAGCATATCACGGACTGTACGGGAAATTCCTGCAGACATGTTACTTTCTGCTGTTGTGCATACTGTGCACAGAATGCAATATATGGTCCACAACAACGGCAGTCACATTGAACCTCATTTGAATGCAAAATAAAAGGTAATTTCCGTATTGATTTGTATTTGTTAACACTCTATTTTCTATTACACAGCGCCAAATATTCCCCTAGCGGTGACTTTCGGAACTAATTTTTTTTCGCGGAATCCTTCGTCCCCCGTCTCGTTTAATCTTGTGTGGCGATCACAAAATGTGGCGTCATTCTCGCAAATAGATCGCGCTACAGAACACTGTGAGCACTGCCAGTTTAATTATGGCCACCCGTTATATAACTTGAGCACAAATTTATGAAGGATTAGAATTGTCTCAAAGAGTAACGCACGTATTTCAGTTGCTAAGCTTTCGAAATTTCTACAAGCGCATGCACCCAAACCATTTTATAAAAGTAAACAATGGTTTATAAAATTAAATGTATCACACATAGTCGAAAATATTTATTTTGATAAAACTGTGATTTTAACTGTGTAAAATAAAACTTAAATTTCTCGCTTTCTATATTTTATCCATCTACCTAAAGAGATATGTGTAATTAACAAAATTTGTTTTTTATATTGAAGTGTATGTAAATATTTAAAAGCTTTTCAGAATTCTTTTACGATATAAACAAAAGAATGCAAGCGTAAGCATAATTTAAGAAAGATACTTATTCAATTTAAAGACAATAAGACAAAATTAAACGATGAAAATTATAGCTTTAGCTGTTGTGTCATTAACAACATATGAACTATTTTGAAACGCTACCATTAAGAATTCTACAGAAAAATGTTGCAGGAAATTCACCTAAAAATTAAATACGATCTAATAAATACTGTGGAAAACAGCAAAAATTAAATACGATCTAATAAATACTTTTTTTTATATTTCACGCTATGTTTGCTTTGCAAATTAACATAAACATTTCGTTGTTTAAACTAATAAACATTAAATATTCGATTAGTGGTCTATGATCTTCTTTTCAGAATAAGAAAATTCAAACAAGAAAATTTGTGGTATGAATGACGAATTAAATACGATTCCATTCCTCAGAGTGTTTGTATACACAGCATAAATAAAGTAGAATCGAAGGAAAAGTACATTTTAGCTCATTTTATGGCACTTAAACAAGTGCAGTATTTACTCAATAAATTTTAAATCCGGAAATATTTAATTTAAATACATATATTTATTTACGTTTAATGCAGCGCAAACAGAGGACACTTGGAAAATATGGCTGCTTTGGCACACAATTGGCGCCCAATTGATTTTGCGACAACCCTGCTTCAATATGTGTATCTAGACATGCGAGGGGGAGTGTGAGAGACGTTTATTTACAATGCACCGTGATATAAAATACTTTCCGATAGTTCGGACGCTAAGCTATCTTTTTGTAGGTAACCCCCCCTCCCTTTAAAGGAGATTTGAAGATCCCCCTTCGTTGTTCGTTCGATGCATCCCCAACCTAAACTCGTAAATCAATTTTACGCAAATTACTTTTCAGCTAGTTTATAAAACTGGCTTAAAAAAAAGTTGAGTTTGTTTCGGTGGATCCGATTGAACGACGGGGTTTTAAAAGCTTTAAAGTTGAAGGCAATGTTAGGAGTTTTTGCACATCACTGTATCCGAACTATGTATGGAAAATATCTACTGCGAATTTTTTAACAATATTTTACAGTTTGTTCTGTAACGAATCATTATCTTTTTAATAACGTTAGTTTTAATTTAATCGATTTGGGGACAAAAATGGATTAAGTTTTTATACACTTTTTAAATAAATGGAATCCAAAATATTCAAAATACCATGTACGACGACATACCCTCATTCTGGGCGTGTATAAGCAATATTAAGTCTGCTCCATTTCTTCGCAAAAATTTACGTTACGTTACGTTATTTAAATTTACATTAAAAGTTTACGTAAAAGTCTATTACTGATCACAATTTTAATTAATAATTCAGTATTTTATGTTATCTGGTTTTAATCTATATTCTTTGCTATAGAAAAAAAAGACTGCATTTTGATTTAAAAAGAACAATGAAGGAAATTTCTGGAGGAGAGAGGAGGGATCGAAGCCAAATACTTATACATAAATTTAAGAGGTAAGCCTGTTCTAATATGTTGGAAACAGTTTAACAAATCTGTTCATTAATAGTTCAAATTTTCCGGAGTTCATTCAGATATTTACAATACCAGGAGGATCAAATAAATTCACCAAAAATTCTTTAATCCCTCTAGCTTATTTTGAATATTATGATGCCAACGTGAAATTAATTTGTTTGTAATACGAAAAGAAATATTAAAAATGATACTGGAATAAAATACATTTAAGTATCCAATCTAAATTTTATAAAATTCAACAAAAATAGTCGAAAAAATGTGACAATTTACTTGGAGGACCAAATGAATTCACCAAAAATTCTTAAATCCTTACCTCTCTAGCTTAATTTGTATATTATGATGTCAACGTGAAATTAATTTGTTCGTAATAATGAAAAGAAATATCACAAAAGTTATTGGAATAAAATATTGTCATACATTTTAGTATTTAATACAAGTGTTATAAAATTCAACAAAAATAGAATTTTTTCTACTACAACAAAAGGATTTGAAATATCATCTTCCAACACTTTTTTAACTTAACATCGATCTAACAAAGTAAGTGAATTCTTATGGTTGCCTCATAGCCATCAACCACGATGCATTATAATCCACTTAAAGAGTTATGATAGATTTGTTAATATGAACGAACGAGTGACAATCGCTTTGCGAACGAGCAAAAACTGAAAACTTGTAAGGATAGGCGTTAACGATGATTCTGTACCGATGTTATGTGTAATTTAGGACTTCGGATTCGACTTATTAAGAATTATATCAATGGAGATATATTACGAATATTGCTTTTATTTCGTACAATTTAGTAAGCTATATAAAATTTTAAGGAATATAATTACAGGTCTTACGCCACTTCGGATGGCAGCACAATTTGGGAACTAATAATTTGCCAGGCCACGTAGATGATAAATTAAAACTTTTTTTCATTCCATTTGAAAACGACAGCCAAGCCGCCTGTCGTTTGATAGTCGAATAGGCTGCCAACAATTCTGACTGTTTTCCGCATATTATCAAATTAAATTTTTATTTCTTAAGTATTAAGCAATAATACGTTTTTATTACATATGATTAATATTTCATGAAAACAACAAACAGGCTTTCTAACGCTACCACTTGCCACAGATTTTATGGAGTATACTATTATTATTGTTTACGTGTTCCGCACTAAGGCACTACACGGAAGGGATAGATGCCTTCGTGGAGGACTTTCTAAGGAAATATGGTTCTCATTAACACGTTACACATCGGGAAAACCACGAAAATGCCCATGAAGCCAGCCTGTTCGCAGGATGCAAACCTCGGACCGGAACGCCAGTGTTCAAGGACTTTACCGCTCGACCGCTGGTGGGCCTACTGCGCATACAAAGACAAGATTTAAAACAGACGTTATGAAAACTCTGGTTTATACTTAAGATAAACCATTTGTGCGTTATTCGTCAAGTACGTTCCCCAGTTGTTACTGTCAAAAGATTATCTGCACTTTATTTCCCAAAATCGGGTAAACGAGCAATATTTACATCATTTGTTAACTTAGAAAACACAGTTACTTACATTATTTATTAACTTAGCAGAAACAGCTACAACTATTAAGTTTTTAAATCAAATGTTCTAGAATATTATATTACAAACATCTTTTATGGATGTTACAAAACATACAACTCGTTTCAACAAGTTGAACAGTGAGAAAAGTAGTACTAACGAATTACAAGGATTCTAAATTTACTTAAATTAGTAACTCCACTAAATATTTCAAAGAATATTTCCCTAAATATTCCAAATGCAGTAATTACAGGGGATAGAGCAGAGCTTCCCTATATCTAAAAAACGCACATTATAATTTATTTGCACTATTAAATAAAAGTTTCTGGAATCGGATATTCTTCCGAATAATTTCATGTGTTTATTTTTATTTAATTAATTTCCCTGTTAGCATTTAATAAGAAAATGCCAATAAGATGATATATTTCGAGTTCTAAAAGGCTACAGCACGAATTATTTAAGATACAAGCAAATAATAATCCCATATTATAAGTTTTTTCTTTATAGAATGGCAACATTTTCAGGCTCATTTGTTAAGTACTGAAACATTATTTGAGAAAATCGAAGTTTTTATTTATGAAAGGTTTTATTTATAGTGCTTAATTATTTCATTGTCAAACATTTTAACTTTTCATTACAACTAATCGCAGTTAACCGTTAATTAATCGTTACATACATACGCATTCAAAAATAAAATCATGTAATCGAGCCGGATATAGACTCATCACTAATTATTGTAAATACATTTAAATATGTTCTTCCAAAATCTATAATTCAAACTTTTTCTAGTCGGTTCCTTAATTGTTTTACTGTAAAAATTAGTGCATACGTATAATTACTGCATTATTTTAAAAGGGAAGTGAAGTTTCAGCTTCTAAGTGGAAATAAAATATGACTTCATAAGTCGTAAAAGCATGATTTTTTTCATGACAGTAGAATATCAAGGTTTATTTCATATAAATTTGTGGCTATTATTTTGCTATTTAAGAGGTATTATATTCCAATCACAATAAGAATTTCAGCGGCACTGCATAACTCAGATATATGAATCTTCCATAATGCAAAAAAAAAAAAAAAAAAAAAAAAGTCGATTACATAGACCCATGCATTTACCAAGATTTATTGAAGATAATATTAATTGTAATAAGCTTAAATAATAATGTTAAATCCAAATCGAAAGCTAGCTACAGATACGATCTAATTGATATAGTTTTCAAATAAATCACATCAGAGTTATCAATTTATTTATTCTTATTCTGTCTGGAAAATTATTCGATTGCATCCCAGGATTTGATCAATTAGATGCTATTAAATGCAAAATAATTTAATTTACACAATTTCACGTTCAAACATATTATTTAATTCCTATTTACAACAATTAGGTTTTGAATCATATAAGTTTGATATAACGTAGAAAACTGTCACCATCTTCTGTTAATTTAATTTACAGTAATATGATGTAGTCCGAAATAATGTTACTAAACTAGGTAGCAAAGAGTTCACAGCTTTTAATGGCAAGTGCTCACATTTATGAAGGAAATACTTTACATTTAATAACAGCAATAATACCGGACAACGCATTACTTAACATACGTTGAGTTTATAAGTAACCGAACAACAAACAAGCGAGAAAAATTATTAAATTTCTTTAAAACATGACTAAGATTTAATGCTTTCTTTTCAATTATAGCGTTCGAACTTTTTAACGTACAATTACGGAGTGAATAATACGGAATGGAATTCAAAATTTGTAAGACTGTTCAAACCGAAAATGTTGAAAAACTTCTACAAAATTAAATTTTCTCATGCCGAATATGAATGTGTCCTATCACGTGTTGACACAGCGCTGCATAACTTTGAAACATCAGTAGTGTAATTTCAGCTGTGATTATAAAACAAATCAAAAGATAGAACTGACGCAGAGATTCTTCCAGCAAAGTCCAGCAGTGTGACATAGATCTAGACAAGGCTTGTGAAACTCGCCGCCGTTGATTCATTTTTATGCAGCCCTCGGAACATCCCAAGAAATAAAAGAAAATATAACAATAATATATTTATTATAAATATTGGAATTTCACTGAATATCGAAGCGTATATACTGTCATGGTTGCTATAAAGGATTCTTGATGTGGTCTTTAGAAAAATAAAACTTTACAAATCAACAAACAAAATTACAAAAGTATTTAGCCCATTTTGACATAGAATTAGAGTCGCCAAACCGGTATACTGGTTAGCGTCGCTAACTGCCAAGCCGAAGGGCACGGGTTCGAATCCCGGAGACGGCATGGATGCTTGTAAATGTATAGTGGCCGTGCAGCATGAGGGCACTCTAAATATGCGGCGAGCGGAAAGTCATCTCGAGAAGTTGGTGGTAGGGGAAGAGGGGTGGGACACGCGGACACATCCTCTCCGGAATGTTCAGCATCAAAATTGGGGTGGAACTGAGCTAAATCGCACTGTCACCTGTTAGGTGCTTAAGGCTGTGGCCAATGACAGGCGTATTTTGTGCTCCTTGCCACAAGAAATTTCATCAGTTTGGGCTGACTAGGTCAGACAAGTCAGCATCAGTCAACAACATCAACAACAAAATTACAAAATTATTTATTTAACAAAAAAAAAAGAAAAAAAATACAGAAGTATTTAGCCCATTTACAGGGGAAAAAAATAAATAAAATAAATAAAACTCAACGTGACTCAAATCTGCGACGTGTGTATCCTCAAATTTTACAATCATTTCCTGCGCGATTCTCAGAAAGTCGCAAATTTGCGTCATATGCGATTTCCATGTTCGGTAATACTTATCAGTAATGCAAACAACTTTTCTAATACAAAAGAGCCAACTCTCAGCAAGAATCCACGTTAACACCCATTCACCTGATTTTAGTTACGAAAATTGCTCGTTCGAGCAGTGTGTCTCCGGATACCAGCGAGCTAACTGCGGGAGAAGACGAAAGATCTCGGTAAAGAAAATTTACATATTTATGTTTCCTTATTTCTTAAAGAAATACAATATTAAGTAAGATTTTTATGTATTCATTCACTTTTTAAACACATGAAAGTAATGATGAAAATGAAAGTATGAAAATGGCTTTTGTTTTTCCTTGCCGTCTGAGTGTAAACTGATAACTATTTGGCCCGTTTCAGATATTGAGTTTGGCATGCCTCATCTGGGCAAAGTGTATCTAGAAGGAATGTCTTTATCATGATTGTGCATCATTATAGGAATGGCACCATTTTCAAAAACTCCAGTTCGTAATTACATCGCTGTGAGAGAAGGATATCAGTTTGCTCACTAGTTTAATAAAGCAAACGACATTTCCACTTGCATAAGTGGGTATACCAAGTTAATAACGCCGGAATATTTCTGAGAATTGCTACTTCAAGTTAAAAGTCAACACAAACTTCATGCCACAGTAATGACTTGCTACAGACGACAGACCTCCATGAATTGAGGGTACTGTATGAGGTCTGTATGAAAGTGCCGGTATCTTTATCTTAGAACATAGTTAAGCGGCGGCCCCATCGACAGCAGAGTTCTATAACGACTACAAAATTTCAAAACCCTATGTCCATATAGTTGTCATATCTTTATCAGCCTGGACTTCTATTTGAGGATAACTTACGGAATGAATGTATTATAATAAGCCATTGATATTTAGAAACTATTGATGAACGTTAGTAATTAAGATCAGAAACACTGAGCATTTCTTATGCGAAGTTTCCAAAAACCAAATAAATTGCTTCATCAATAACACGCTTAACGCAAGATAATTTCAAGTACAGTACAACACCAATTATCCGAACTCCCGACTATCCGAATCGCTTTCAGAATTTAAGAAAAAATTAGAACGAAAGCGTAGTTTTGGAAAATCAACGATTTCAGACATTAAACGAAGCAAACTTACACTTTTAAACTTCGTGTCACGGTTTGAAAACGAAGATGGAAGTTCTTCAAGAAAATCAATACAGTACCAAACAAAAATTTAGAAGATGTCGTTTTTCAAGTGGTTTTTACAGCAGCGTTCTCTGGAAAACCCAATTTCGGATTCGATTCTTTGTGAAAAAAAGATCTTAGCTCAGAAGCTTGGTTGTTCATCCTTTAAAGCCAGTAACGTCTGGCTAAGAAATTTAAGTGCAGGCCCGTCAAACAGCTTGCTTTGACACAGATATTCAGCAAGCAATGACTTTCAGCACTTGTAAGTATTGTACAGTAAACTATATAACGTGCACGCAAAAGCGTTGCCTTTTCATTTAAATTAATCTAAACCTCTTTTTCTTTAAAAATAGTTTTCCTCCATTTTCAACATACAGTAATATGTATGTAGATCCTTTCTTCGGAAAAAATCCAATTATCCGAATTTTTGATTGTCCGAATAGGTCCGGTTCAGTTGATTCGGATAACTGGAGTTCTACTGTACTTTAAGTTATGAAGTGATTCAACAAGAGAGAAAATACATTTTCTGTTAAGTTAGAATCTATAGCATTGTCGGAGAACACTTCCATTACTTAGCTGTCATTAAAAATTATATAAAGTATTATCAAATGCAAGATGCATTTGCGACATTTATTAAGACATATCATGCCTTTGAAAAAGTATTTCTAATTGCTATGATTTATACAGACAACGCGACGCTGATTCATTTTGAAATATATTATAAATTTATTGTAAGAAAGATAGAAATATAATACTCAAGAAAATACTTAAAATTGTGTTCTAGTCCTGCTTCGTAAACTAACAAACCTGAGACAGTTTGGCTTAAAAAACAAAATTCAGTATAAAAAGAATTAAAGTTTGCTCAAAAATACGTTTTAAGAATGTAACTTGATATATAGAGAAATTCATTTCTTAAAATTTACTTTTCGAAATCGAATATTTTTTCGCTATTTAAACTATTCCATCATCATCGTATGTTTTCCGAAATAATGCTTAAACTGGTTCTAACAAGAATACAAATAAAAATGATAAGGCCAGTTAAAATAGAATCATTTTAAATATTTTTAAACTAAGCCGTTTCATTTATATAGCATCAGTCAAATATTTTCACTTTTTAGCTTGAAAAATGTGTTTATGAAACAAATGCTTTATCTACATAGCTCCTTTTACTCTAAAAGCTATAAACACGATTCAATAATATTCATTTATAAAATTCGTAAGAAAAATATAAAATTTTGTATGTGGTATCATTTGGTAGTTAACATAATAGCAGACTGCAATTAACATAATTTGGATCTATTTATTTAGTAAATTACGCTTTTTGGAAGTTACAATTCAGTCCGGTCTTGGAGCAGACTTCTAAAACGCAGCGGTATTTACATAAGAAATGTTAAATTTAATTTTATTCGGTGTCTGTCTGAAACAATACCTGAATTAAAGTAACTTCTCCTTTTCACTTATTTTAATAATAGAGTATTTCAGTTCACTCTTATAAATGACGACTTTCTCTCTGCTGAAAACAAATTCTATTAACGCTGTTATAACCAGTAGAATAAGCAAGTATAACAATAAACTGCATGTGAAAATCAGAAAGATCTTTAAATAAAAATCGAAAACGATTTCAGGAGATGTATAATGAGAAAGATTTTATCTGTTGTAAACTTTCATTGACAATAAGTTTTAATAAATAGAAAATAATATTTGATCTAAGTGACACATATTTGATGTATGTTAAATATATTTCTCGTGATTCATTCAGTTGTTCAGTCATATAATAGTACAGAGAGTGTTTACCCATGCTTTAAAATGATTTCGCTGAAGAATTTTTTTCTCTTTTTTTTTAAAGCGAATGTTGTGGAATAAAAATTTTTGGCTTTTTTTTTGAAAAGAGAAATATCGACTGCTACTTTTAAATTATTTATTCTTTTATCAAAATGTCTATGCAAACAAGCTGTGGTTTGAAGGATATGTTTCTGTGTTTTCCAAAAAGAAATATTCCTATTCTATGATACAGAAGCGTTCTGAAATGCATGGTATTGAAATTTCTAGGCCCAATATAAGCATAATTATTTATTGAATAGTGAAAAACCGTCAATCATCACATTTTATACGGAAGAAAACCTCCAAATGGACACCCGAAAAATACGCACTGTTTCTAAAGTTAAATCGTTTATAACAGAAAAACCTGCCGACGCAGAATCAATTTCAAAGTCTTTAAATACATCTGTAGGAGCAAAAAGTAAAATAATAAATCAAGATTTACAGCTTAAAAAAAAGTTAAAAAACGTAATTTTTCATCAAATTTCGCCGAGATATATGGCTCAATGCACAATAATTTGTAGAACCAGTGTATGAAAATTATTTAGCAGGAGATGGAAATACATTGCGACCCTTAATGAAGCCTATGTTGACATATGAATTTTAATAAAGCCCACGTAGAGTCATTAAGAGAATTATTATTATTATTATTTTAAATGCTGGAAACGTGAAAAATGTGCAGTGCGTTCACCGGGATTCGAACTCTGGACCTCCCGAATACCCGTCGAGTGCGCTTCCCGTCATAGCACGAAACCATTTGGAAAGGAGGGAGAAAATATCTTATAACCTAAATGTTTGCCAAAAAAAAAGTATATTTATTACAAAAAATAAGCGTACAACTTTGGTTTCGTCAATGCAAAGAAAAGTTTCAGCAAGATGTTTATAACTACTTTAGGATTCTCTTACAATAAGAAATTACATATAGGAACAGTGGCGAAAAATGTTAAAAATCAACTCAACTTAAAATCAAAAGAAAGTTTTAGGTTCTATATTTACCGCAGAAATTCTATTTCTTTGCTTCGATGATTCTGAAAGAGTGAAACTCCATCAATAGAAAGCAACAAGTCATGCTTCGAAAAGTACCACTGTATTCCTTAACAAAATGATACTGGTATTCAATATATACCTTTTCAACGTACTTATGCGAAGTCCTCTGACGTTTCCCCTACGAAATATTACGCCTTCGGTCTTTTAAAAAGGGCTTTTTTTAAGTGTATACTAACTACGATTGATGGAATCTGGAAAGCAGTGGAAGAAGAATGAAAATCAGTACCCCTGAAAATTTTAGAAAAAACGCCTTCTCTCATGGAAATCACGATACAAATTTATAGCTCAGGAAAAAAAAAGGATATCAGACCGAACATTTAAAAATATGCTTCGTATTTTAAACATTAATAAAACGGCCTCGAAATCGTTCTAAAAATGTGTAAACACACGCTGTAGGTTCTTTTTCACATGAAATCCGTTATTCAGTGACTGGAAATACTTACAACATGCAAATATGTTATTTACTGTGCTAGCGAAATCAATGATTAGAATCAGTGATTTTAGAAATTTAGAGGAAGATTCAGACTATTTGACTTGAGTGATGTTAAATTGTTGCTAAATGCACTATTCCCCGAGGAATGAGATTTACCAACGTATTTCTCGCATCCAATCGCGTGCGTATTAAAGAATAATAGCTTTTTTTTGTTGTATGTAACATTGTAACTCTCAGTAACTTTATTTATTTCCGATTGTTATTGCATGTAGCATATTGAACATATTCTCATTTCTTGCTACCTGTGATGGTATAGTAGTTGGTCAGTGGAATCTAATTGGTAGTCCACGGTCAAGGGATTGCGTTCGGTTACAGCATAATGTTTCGTTTGACTTCTCCGCCCCTCTTCATCAGTGTATTATCGTTCGTCTCTTGTCATTTTGGACAAAGTCTTCGATGAAAAGACGGTTAACACAAGCAAGCGTCCGGCCATTTGTGTGTACGTATATGGGGGGGGGATTTCTTTTTCCCAAGTACTCTGCTGCATTATACTTTTCGCCATCTTATAAGAATTAATCAAAGAGCGGATTACTAATGATCGTATAGTAGGATAATGCTAAGATAATGCCAAAAAATGTGCATTATTCCTTTCTTCAATTTCCTTAACAGCTCTAGTGTTAAATAGTAACTAAGTATGTCATATTTTAAATTTGGTACCAAAATTTTAATTAAATTAAATATAAATAAAAATCTGAACGGTTTTAGATTTTAAATTACGTCTAAAAGGGCGTTTTTTTAACATTTTGTCTGCTACCTTTATTTATTAAATATCATGTTCTTCACCATAAAATTCAGTTCAAGAGCAATATCGCAAAATAGTTTTAAATTGAACATATCTTTAGAATTTCCGATACGCAATCTTATGCGCTGGAGATAAAAAGGTATTTTTCTGCACAACGTTGCCATTTCTCGCTTTGAAATCTTTGAGTTTGTTAATCAAAACTTCGTTGAAGTCGATAATAAAACAAATTTCAAATTCAAATTAGGGTTTCCACATGCCCATATGCTATGGAAGATTACGTTATTCAAAATTTGATAACTCTAAATACCGTTGTTTTATCACAGTGCGAGAAATATAAATACATTCATGAATATTCTTCATTATTTAATTTCTTCAAATTTATTGCAGGACTCTAATATTTGGTGGCAACGGTTTGAAAAGTGAAACGGACATTTGTAGTGAACCAACGCAAAATCGCAAAACGAAAACAATAGTTCTTCATATACAAAGCCCTTTGGACTAAAAGTGTTTCCCCCCCCCCAACTTACTGTCAAGCTTTTCTGCAGACACTAACGAGTGCATTTTATTAAACTATCACGACGAAAATCATAATCGATGGCTTGCTTAAGTGTCCAAACAATTTCCGATATTTTTTAATAATTAAAAGAAAAGAAAACTTCCAAACCATGAAAAGTAACTCTCTCACCTTTTTTTCAATACAATTTATACTGTCATTAAACGGCGCTAATAAAACGTAAAATGTAATAATTAATTAACTACGTTATAATGTAACCACCCCAGTCACAATGGTTTCGAAAGTTTCGTAAAGGTCTTAAGATAGCATTTCAGAAGTTGTACGGTCCAATCTAAGATTTCAATGGGAGAATTGATTTTAGACGATAATGATATTCTAAGAATTCTAATGCCAGAGGTTTTCATAACATGGTCAGAATTAAAAATTTCCGCTCAGAAACTACAGACAGAAACATTAAAACTGTCCAAGAAGAATTTTGTAAATTAGAATATGAATACAGTATAATTACTTAACGTGGCTAGAAGTTACCTTTGTATGATATAATGTAAAAGAATAATAATAAGAAGAAGAAGCAAAATTATTATGCCAAGTTTCAAAACCTAATTAAGATAAAATGATTTTCAAGAGATAGATTACGGCCAGAAAGATAAAATTTCAGTTTATTTTAAATGTTAGTGGATGTTCTATTTACTTGAAATAAAACAACTATATCAATTCTATAAATAGTTAAGATTTAAATATGCACAGATGTAGTTTGTATCCTCCTTATTTTAATTAATTTAATCACAGTTTAAAGAATAAGACCAGCAACCACACTTGATTTTGTGTTAAAGCTTCCATTTTTAGAATCAAAATTCGCTACGCACTTCTAATTTAAACACACCGATGTTACCAATCACGCACATTTGGCTGCAAATGTCCATCCACACCACAGTTCATCCGTAAGTCAAACAACCAAATAAATACAATTTCCAATTAACCAACTCGAGGTCTTGTGTAGTCGCTGTCAGATTAGGCTTAATACTCCAGTAATCAGATCAGTGTTTACGTGATTACTGTTGCCAGCGGAACAGACTTAATACTCGTAAGATCCCGGTTCCTCCCGTTAATGGAGTCGCTGTTATTCTTCGAGGAGCGAGGAAGTTACAAATTAATCACATCTTTCATGCGCCTAAACGACTCCGATATGCAAAGTAGTCTTCCCAGGCGACACAAACTCTAGTTAATTGTCACACTTTAAAGTAAAATGTGGAGCAGGAGTTGTGTGGATTGCAAGGCACGTGACACGGACCGATGAAGGTAGGCTTATTCTCTTTCGATGTTGGATAAAGCCATATATCAGAAGAATAAACGCAGAGGTGAAAAAGGATCAGGATATGGTAATTATCCAAACCTTCGGAGAAGGCCATTACATCTCGGGAATTTCAGGATGTTTTGTCGGGAAAAGAGGCAATGGGCCAATACCAAACCATTTACTTGAAACTTATGCCCGTTAAGAAGGAAATGACACAAGCTGAAGTAATAATCATTTTGCTGCATTAAATAAGAAAGACTATTTATCATACATGTTATCATTAAGAGTACATGCATGAACCAGTTGGTACAATTCATAGAGTGCATTCTTTTTACGCTAAAAATATCGTTGCAGTTTATAGCCTCTTCATTAAGTTTTACAAAATATGAAATAAATAATAAGCAAATGCAAAACGTTATTCTATGAAGTTATTGAATATTTTTAATTCAATAGATCACGAATTAAATGCATTTTTGTTATTTAAATCAATCTGATTCAAAAGTCAGAAACTAATATTCTTAAGAACTGCATCTATTACTCTCAGATAATTTAGTTTGTTTATTCACAACACAGAGATTGAATCCGAAAGGTAAATATTTTACATTTTGACGAATGGCAACACACTCCAATGAAAAGTGAAACGACTCATTTATAGCGATCGCCGTAAAATAGCGTTTCGAGACTAACATCCTTTTTAAGCTAAAAATAATTAATTAACTGATGGAATGTTTTCTGCGTGACTTTTGTACGTACGAAAACAATACAGGACTACGCTTTCCCAAAACGGACAGCAAAATGGATTGAAAAGGTACTTTATCGTGAAGTTTGTAGACATCTCGCATAATCCAAAAACGATTAACCTTAAAACGTTGAATTTTTGTATATGGTATTGCTGTAACATGTAGTTCTGTACCTCCTTGTTATAGCAATCAGCACCATCGAACTTGTAAGATAAAAGACATATTTATCAAAATTATAATTTAAACTAACGGCAACCTTTTAATTCTCCCTCTCTGTTCTAAAAATTATAATAACTTCCGTGAATTGCTTAATTTCTAGACCAATCCATCTTGCATGTCCTGCGCAACGCTGAGGACGTAGCTCTGAGCACTGAAACCTTTTAAATTTAAACCAAAACCGTTCTCTTAACAGACTGCCATATTGGATAAATGCGCAGTTAGCTTGAAGCTCTAGTGCCGCTTGGACGCTGTTTGATTCTGCTATGCCTTTTCGTGCTGCTAAATACGCCGTTATTTAAAATGTGATATTCTACATAACCGTGTGGTGTGCGTATTGATCATGTGTAATAAAAGATGTGGTTTCGATAATTAGTTTGTGTCCAGCAAATAAAGATTCCATTTGGGTACGTCTGTTTACAAGTCTCTCCTTCGAGTGCCATCTTTCTACTTATGCGGCAGTCTCTCCAAATTATAAGTCTACGAACCATCGTCTATCCGTTGTAGCTTATATATATATATATGTGTGTGTGTGTGTAAGATAAAAAATATGAAAGCAAACTTCTATATTTAATTCTCTATAACATCTCTTATTTTTATTTCATTTCGGAACTTCATCTCTCTGTCCTAAACACAGCGCTGTAAGTCTAAACTGCGTCTTTCAAATTAATCATGCGATCTTACGTAAAGCTTACTGCAGATATCTCTTTGGCCAATCAAAATAATTGAAAACCAAAACTAACTCAAACTGAAACTTGACTTCCTCCCTACTTCCTCTGAAGTACGACGACACTCTTTCTCTTTTCGTTCAAGTTTTCATCCTGTTAAGACGCTTTGTTGCAATCATCTATATTCGCTTCTGTCGCTATAGTATCAAAATTGTACAATATTCTGGAAATAGGCACAATTCGAGTGCTAAGTGAATTGTAGCCACCACTGTGAATTTAAATAAATAATGGAATTTAATCCGGCTTGACAGGTTATTCTTCAAAATGGATGGACTCTCTAAGCATCAAGTATTTACGCCATTAGTATTTCTACGCATTTACGTCTTACTGTCCCTACATCAATGCATCCAAATTTGTGTTAGTATTACATTTATTAGTCATACAGGATTGGACAATGCTACTAACCTCAAATTATTCCTCAGTTGCAAATTCATCATTCTAAAAGTTATCATCGAGTATTCAAATACTGGTGTGCTATCATTACATATTATATATATATATATATATATATATATATATATATATATCCAACGTTACCCGTCTTTAAAAGCCCTTACTAGGCCTCTATTTTCGTAAGCATTATACTCGTAGTCACATTCTTCAAATTACAGAAGTGTTTTATATGATGAAAGCGTTCATGTTTGGGCAATATAATTTTTTTTTTAAATTTATTTTCGACAAATAGCGAAATCTAACTACATATATAATAACAGTTTGTATATGTAATTAGTCTAACAATAGATATCTAACAATATTTAATATTTTATTATTGCAGCAAAAAATGTGTACAATTTAATAGGCCGTACAAGGAAGTTATATGGTACCCACATCAGATTTTTCCAATAAAATTTGGAGAATTTACGTGGTTCTAAAAATGCATAATATGAAAAGAAGACAGTTTCTAATTAAAAAAAAAATCTTCTCCGAAGGCATCCCATCCTTTAGAAAATTCGCGTGATTTGTCAGAGTCTAAATAATCTAAATCCCAATTGGACAAAACGTAATTGAGTAGCAGTTCTTGTAAAATGTTTAACATTTTACCAGACTTTTTTCAAATTAAAACAAGCATTGGATAAGGATATGATTATTTGAAAGATCAACATAGACAAGCATTAAAAACTAGGAAACAAATTTTCTCTAAAACAATAAAAAGTATTGCACTCATGGTCGCTATTATGTGATACTGGTGACTCAGGTGCAGTGAAGACGTCAAAAATGTGCAACGCCGTCGCTCGGACTCGAATCCTGAAGTTCTAGAATACGAGTCGAGTATGCTTCCAATTACGTTGTCTGGTTGATGTGATTACGGCAAAGCTTCGATGGCTATCTGCATAAGGGGAAGGATGCCTTTGTGAAGGATTTTCCAAAGGAAACTCGCTCGTATACACGTTACACATGGGTAAACCAAGAAAACGCCTATGCAGCCAGCCCGTTCATGTGACTCGAACCTCAGACCGAACTACCAGTGCACTCAACCCTTCTCCGGCTGGTGGGCCTTTTTGGTTGACCCTTCTGGGCTGCTGGGCCCTTCCAATTACCAGGCCAACGGAAATGAGGGAGAAGATATCTCATATACTCTACCTTTTCATTTGATGCATTTCATTTCAGATGCATTTCGGAAGAAATCTCATCCAGCATGAATTGTACTGAGCTGTCTTGCATGAAGCTGTTTTGTACGGACAGCTTCGTTCAAGAAGTTCCCTGGTTTGGGCGGTCTACATGCGGGCATAATGAAGATGTTGTTTGCGTTTTATCCTAGCTTTTTCTGGCATTTATACAATAAATGTTTGTTACATGGTCTCTTTCCTGAGGTTTGGAAAATTGCAAAACTAGTTCTCATACCTAAAAGCAATAGAATCATAGAATGAGGCCAATATGTCTCTTAAAGGTGGTGGGAAAGGTGCTGGAGAAATTGATTGCAAATCGCTTACAATATTATATAAAAACGAAGAAACTTATGTGTTCTAATCAATATGGTTTTTGTGCCGGGCGGAGTACAGAGGATGTATTATACTATGTTATTAATTTTATAAGAGATAATAAAAAGATAGATGATGTTGTGGCCCTCTCTTTTGATGTTATTGAAACATTCGACTCTATTCGTTGGCCGTCACTCCTTGTCAAGTTACTTGAATTGAAGATACCAAGGAATATTTTATACATTATTATAGATTATTTTAATAAAAGGAAAATTGTGTATGAGAATGAAGATGATAGCAAGGTTTGCCCTCAGGGGTCTTCTAGTGCTCCTCTGTACTGGAACCTCATTGCAAATGATTTATTGAAAAGACATTTTCCTGAGTATATACGTTTGGTAGCCTATGCTGATGACCTTCTGGTGCTTATAAAAGGTAAATCTTTGGAAATAATCGAAGAATATTTTAATGAATTAGTTCTGGAATTAGAGGATTGGGGAAAAAAAGAAGGATTAATGTTCGATATTCAAAAGACAAATGCTGTGTTCTTTCCCCGTGCAGGAAAGCAGACACGAGAACCAAGGTTGAAATACAAGAATCAGAGAATAAAGTTTAGAAAAGAAATATCTTGGCGTGATTGTGGATGATAAATTAAATTTTATTTCACATTTTAATATGGTCCATAAAAATCAGAATATATTTTAAATTATTACAGGAGGAACTTCCCCAGTGAAATTCTGTCCATGAAAAATGCCATAATAAGGTCAATCTACGAGACTGTTGTGATTCCTCGAATTATGTATTGCATAGGCGCATGGGGTTGCCGGGCCGACGAGATGGTTAGACAACGAATGAAACTGGGCATAATGCAGAGAGCTTGGTTACTAATGCTTACGAGATGTTTCAGAACAACCTCTACTGAGGTTGTTTGTATCCTAGCCGGTATGCCCCCTCTCTCCAAACTATTTGTTTTTTATTATGATAAATTTCGTTTAAGAACAGGAAATATAGATTTTAAATTATATTGAGATTCTATGAAAACACGGTGTGCTTTTGAAAAATTTGATTTAAATTTGATTCACCCTGCTGAAAGGATTTTTATTCTGTATTATTCGAATGCTCCAAAAATAGGAGAAATTGACATTTATACAGACGGGTCAGGTCTGGGAGACGCCATTGCTTTCGCATATGTTATATATTATTATGGAACAGAGATTGAAAATAATAAATTTAAACTCAATATTTATAACTCAGTTTATCAAGCGGAAGCTATGGCTATTTTTTATTCACTGAAATAGGTTAAGAAGACTCTTAAAGGGAAATATGATATACATATTTATTCTGACAGTCTGACAGTTCTTCAATCTCTCTCACGACCTGATCAAGACAACCCTTTAATAATAGATATTAGAGAATTATATAAAGACTTGAAAGAAGATCAAAATATTGTGTTTAATTGGGTGAAGACACACGTTGGACATTTTGGAAATGAGAGGGCGGACGCACTGGCCAAGGAGGCAATTACCGATGTTAATGCTCGTGATATTGATGTGGAGTGGGAAAGGTCTGATTGAGATAAAGGTTATATGAAATTTGTTAAACTTAAAAAAGGGTTATGTTATTCAGACATTGACGTTAACTAAATCATTACAGGTCATGGCCGTTTTCCTTTCTGTTTTAAAAGGTTTAAATTACAAGAGTCTGATCTCTGTGATATCTGTAAAGAACCGGGCACTGCAGAGCATTATGTGGAAACATGTAAATATTTTACTGATATCAGGAAGGAGTTTAAGAAAAATGATGTTTTTAATATATATAATATTTTAAAGGATTTTAAAAGACTGAAACTTTTGCCAGGAAAATGATGGAGAGGATTAATCAAAATAAGCTTGCAGTAGGGATTTTAATCTGAATTTTGTTTTTTAGTTATGTTCTTTATGTCTGTTGAGGGTGCTGTTTCTGGCTTGCTCTGGCGCAGACCGCAAAAAGGCCATAGGGCGACGTAAAGTCTGCCAGGAGGGTCGGGCTGCGCCCTCATATCATATCATATACTCTGCCTTTTAAAGGGCGACTGAGAATCAGGAGTCCCAGTTGAAGGAAAGCAAAAGACATGAGAAATAAGCAGTGCCTTTGCCGGGATTCGACCCCTGGTCCTCTCGAAAACGCGTCGAGTATACTTCGAATTATACCACGAAGGCATAAGGTGAGGAGGGAGAAAATACATTATACACCTTATTTTTTAATCTTTGCGAAATTCTATTATTCGAACCCTATTTCAAACTCATCGAAAAATACATCAAAATTGTAAGTAAAATTATGTTCAAAAAGCGCCGAGAAAAGAAACAAAGCAAAAAGGAATTTGGAATTAAGAAGCTTTACAACTAATTACCCTTATACAATTAAGGCATCTGCTTTCAAAATCAGACGTTTCAACTACTTTAATATAATAAAATAGCACGACAAGTGTGCTTAGAAATTAATTTTCCTTTAATTACAAAACTTCATTCCCCTTCCACTTCCTATCGTTAATGTCATTTAAAATACTTCAGTATAATCCCTGCAGCAATCAAAGGAATATTCCATTTATCAAGAGTACCAAAGCATCAAAAGTAAAAGCATTAAAACTCATTCAATTATCGTAATTATGAGGGTACATCATTAGGATTCCATATTTTCGGAAAGAACTCCAGTTTGATAAATTAACGTACTCGTGCATAATGTTGGAGAAATTTAATTAATTACTTGGAGAGAAAAAGTAACAAAAGCATAAATTAGGAATATTTACTGCAGCCTATATCATTATAGTTAACTATTTATAAGTTTCTATTCAGAAATGAATTTACAGAGTAGTTCACATGATCTCATGTAAAACATCCAACAAAAAGTGATGCTCCTTATGCAAGCAACAGGAATTTGCGTAATGTAAGTGATCCTTTTGCTAAATTTTGTCATCTTTTCAGTCAAAATAATTTGGTATTTCATTCCCTTAAAAGTGCCCATTTAATCAGCGTTTTCCATTTATTTACATTTTACTATAAATTTCTCCCCTTTTATAAATTAAATGTTTAATTTATTCGAATACTTCTAATGTACGTATATTAAACGTTTATATTAGAAGTTAAAATAGTGCTTAAGAGATTTCTATGGTATTTGACAATAGTTAAAGCAAGGTTTTACTCTATTATGTGGATATTTTATTGCAATGACATCTAGTTACAGTGAAATACGCTGCGGAAAGATGTTCTCGAGTTGTTATAAACAATCCCAAAGACTGTAACTGAAGTCGGAAGAAAAGCTAATAGAAAATTAGTGGACTGAGATCTATACACTTCAGATGAAGCGGAAAAAAATTAAAACAATTCCGCCTCTCTGCTTTCCCTTTATTTAACGTTTCGAATTTCCTTTACTTGAGTTTAATTGACCAACAGCACTAAATTCTTTTCATTCCAGTTTTTTCCCCTTTTAAGAAAACCAGTGATTAATATTTTTTCTTTTCGTTCATAGTTTTTATTTTCTTGTACGAAGTAAAGGGAATATTACAATCGCGGGTATCATACTTCAAATAAAATATCCATTTCGACCGCTATCAAATCCTTTTGAACTTTTTTCCGGGGGGGGCGGCTTGACATCTGTACGTACGGGCAGAGTAAATGACTAATTGTTTTCCAAAACGGATTATAAAATGGATTTAAAACAAATTCCGAATGGATTTTTGTCGTCACGTGTATGCACGTGCATATGTATGTATTTATCTCGCACATTTCAAAAACGATTAGCCGTACAACGTTTAAACTTTTTATATGGGACTGCTATGACATCTAGTTGTTCACTTTCATTTTTTACTCCAATTGCCAGCATTAAACGTACACATTTATACTCAACCTGTTACCCGTCTCGGTGACCTCTTTTTGTTATTCTTTTATATTGGTATATTGTGCACTTTTTGTTTAAAAGTGATTGAATTATGTTTTTCTTATAGTCCGGTTAAGTTTTTTTAATGCCTTTAGTCAATCTGCATGCAATAGCTGTAGAATTATCAAAGAGGCGCTAGGTCTTACGAGGCCGTCATATGTTTACTTTTATGTCATATGTTTATGAAACTTTTAGTAGAACAGTTAATTAAGTCAGCTGGTGCACCAACTTAAACGTCCTTTTGCCTAGTGGGACCGGAAGTTTAAATTTCAATTTTGTACACGAAAAATCTTGACGAACTGCTTGTTTTCCCATAGAAACTCTAATTTCAGATACCCCCCCCCAAATTAATACTAATACTTCATCTTAATCATTAACTACTGCCTAATTCCGTGTCTCAAACTAGCGGTTCGTGCTCCGCTTGCTGCACCAAAAGTAAATTTATGTGGCCCGCAAAGACGATGAATGATGGATTATGAATTTGTTGTAAATACAACGTTACCAAGAATTTAATATTTTAATTATCTGAAGTCCGAGTTAATATTATTTCCACTACCATTAAAAGCTAACGTGAATGACACGTCAGAAAATCTGTAAATGGAGCTCATTAATTTCCAACGCGCGGCACGGGCGTTTCTAGAAGGGGAGAAGGGGGGCATCTGACCCTAGGCGCAGCATCCAGTGGGCGCCAAACTCATGTTACGAAATTTTAGTATTAAATGTTTTCTATTCTTGCCAAATAGGAGAGGGCGCGAAATCTTCTCAAGTATTCCCAGGCGCTGAAATCCATAGTTACGACTCTGTTCCATTGTAATATAAATTTTATTCAAAGATTTGGATATGCAAATTTTATTAACTTCCTTCCGTATTAAAATAAATAAGTTCAAATTTTTGCAATATGAATAATCTCTTTGTTTGGAAATACATAAAGATATGAACAGTTCTTTTTCACAACTGAAAATTAATGAGAATGAAACCGTATTGACTGATGCGCATCTAAAATCCTTGATGAGAATAGTTTCTGGTTATTTTTCTTCTGAGCTACAAGCTTTATCAAAATCAACACGTAAAATAAAATGTCAAGCTTTAGTTAAAATACGAAGTTCATCTGCACAGAAATGTATGTATTTTTATTTATGCTTAGAAAGATTTAATAAATAAGGGAAAGAGACTAAGTTGTCATTATTTATTCTCAAGCTTTGTCCTACTTTGAAATGCTTCTCTAAAAATTTCAGAAAGTTTTCATGATTTGTTTCAGTTTATATTAAAGTAACTTATTTTATGATTAATTAAACATGTTAGAACTATTTTAAATAAACGTCAGCCTGAAAATTTCGTATTTAGCTATTAATATATTTGAATTAAAAAGTGTAACCAACAAAAATATCTTGCAGGTAACAAATCTTAGATTTCAGATAGAAAATAAAATAGATATTTCAGATAGAAATAAGTTTTATTTTCTTTCCTTTGTGATATTATTATGTGTGTGTTTTGAAAAATACAGGATGTCCATAATTTATTCACAGGATAAAGATGTTTTAAACAATACAAAATAAGAGATGGGTAAAACCATGTTCTTCCATACCGGAAAGGGCACTACACGTCCTGCTCTACTTCCTTTAATTCCTCCATAGTAGGCGGAAGATATGCTCCCAAAAGCCACCCAATCGTGACATTAAGAATTTCCATTTACTGCCGCCAGTCCCACACTTACCGGGGACAGATTTTTTAATTATCACATCATCCTCCAATCCGATCGGGCAAGCGGGGTCACCGCTCCCGGTTTTCAGTTTCATGGAAGGACGTGGCCAAGATTTTTAAGCTTGACAATCTATCTTCCACAGTGCCCCAGCCAGTATTACGTGGGCAGTCCCCCTAAAGAAGGCATTACACAGAATTCGGTAGGCAACAGACTAGCCGTAGCGGCCATAGAGATCGGAAATAAGAGGAGAGGCCCTAACTGTTTTTTGCCATGCACTGCCTTGAAGCAGTGGCTCACTCCTCGTGGGGACCAAAGCATTCAGTGACTTGCCATTAAGGTCAATAGGATTTGACATGATCGAACGTAAACATTTTGTAATTACGTCGTAAATACACTTATAACTATATTATACACTTTCTTTTTCTACAATATTTCAGAATCCTAAGTATGTGAAAAGAGAATACATTTTTAAATATCATTTTCATTCTGAACGGAATTAAACGCTATATTTTTTCCCAGAACAGTTTAATTTGAATGAAATATTTTCACAAGTTTTCGTTAATTACATTAGAAAGAAATTTTAAAGTATTTAAGAATTTATTCGGTTAACAATTACAAAAATTAAGATCAAAGTTTATTTATTGTATTATTAGTATTAAAATTACACTTTATTTCTTTTCTATTTGTATAGCTTCTTCATGAAATACTTTCTCAAATAATGAGATGATTTTTTTACCTTTCACTTTATTATTAATGCTCTGTTCGGTTCATTTCAAATTACAGCATCTTTTATTTTTATTCTTACCTTCATGATAGCACCGCTACTGATACCATAAATAGACTTACACACAATTCGGATAGAAACTGCAAGGCGTGACCGCTATCGATACCACTAGTCTGGGGATTTAACAGCCAGTCCCCCCCCCGTTTTCTCAACCCACGGAGTATTACTTTCATATACTTAGGACTCTGAAATATTGCAGAAAAAGAAAATATATACATTTATACGCAAATTTACGACGAAATTACAAAATATTTACATCCGATCATGTCAAAACCCATTGATCCCCGTAACGGCAAGTCACTGAATGTTTTGGTCTCCAAGAGGGAATCGCCACTGCTTCAAAGAAATGCAGGGATAAAAACCAGTTAAGGCCTCTCCTCTTATTTTCTACCTCCATGGTTTCCAACCGTATTGTACGATCTTCCTTCAGGATACTTAACCGCCAGGTTCGTGTTTGTGTTCCCTCAGAGAGCTACTGCCATAGTATTTTACTATGTCAGTTTACCCTGAGGTGTACATACTGACTTAGTATTTTACTCAGTGTGTACACCCCAGGGTATAAGATAATAGTAAGAAAGATTTAGAGAATTTTGTTTAGCAATTCAAAGAATTTTATATTAATACACTTCAAAATGAGCACCATTAGTTGCTCGGAGGATATAAAGTCCGTTCTCGATTTACATCTAGACATTATTAAGCATTTGAGGAGTCACAGTAGCTGTTTCTGTGGTGACTCGATTTTTTAATTCTTCACTGCTGGGAATCCCTGCAACATAAATTCGGTTCTTCAGCTATCCTCAGAAAAAGAAGTCGAGTGGTGTGATATTCGGAGAGCGGTATGTCCATGGAATTAGTCCGCCTCTATAAGCAACGATCTGGGAAAGATTTATCAAGGAACACGTATTCAATGAGAGACAGAGACAATGAGAGACTTGGACAGAGGGAAAAGTCTGCCCGAAAGGTTCTATAAAAACAAAATACAACCTTTGTTAGGCCGCCAAAGACGTCGAAATCCAATAAAATATTTATTACATTTTAATTACTTTTAAAAATCAAATTTTTATGCAAAAAATTGGTGGAAATATTTGAAAATGAATTTATTAATTTTTATCGCTTTTCTACGCCTATTAGTATTTAAATTGACGGCATTTAAAGGAGACCTACAGATTTTTGAAAAAACTGATAACTGTCCATTTTGGGACGTATTTTTTCCGTTTCAATTAAAATAACATTCATAACGTATATAGTATAATTAGCCCCTTAATCATTCCCTTACAAATATTTATTCATTAAATCTCTCCGGATGTAGCAAGTAAAAATATGGAACTTTTTACGTTTCATAGGCCACAGTTTGTCAAAATTACCCAAAATTTAATTTAAGGATATTTCAAGAAATTATAACAGCTTGAGAATTAAGCTAAAGTATTTGATAACTTAAGTTATAAAAAATATTTTTTCATTTACCAATTTCTTTAGAGGAACCCATAAAATAATTTTCATACATTTTAATTAAAATGCATTTACGTGATATAAGTTAACTGCACTTACAGTGTCTGTCTTATTTGACCAATTTTTTAAAACAGAACTATGCATTTGAGTCCAACTCTTCAAACGTATTGAATCTTGCAGTCTTCATAGAACACCTACACACAGATATATATATATATAAATCGCAATCCTTTACCTGTGTATAGTATCTATGTCAACAGCAAATTCGAAATTGGCTTTATTAGTCTCCTAGGCGACACATGGAAGGAGGAGAAGAGGAAAGAAACCTTGAAAGATCACTAGATTATTTATATAATCAAACAGTGTGAAGGTAGTCAATTTTTCTTTTATGCATTTTAATATAAGTTTTAGTTATATTAAAAAGTGTCTGCTATATTAATTAGTTAAAATCTGAAATGGAGCGATGCATCAAGATTCAATCGTTCAAAGGTATGAAGTCATGCAATCTATACAGCATTGCATGTATATATTATACACTAGAAAGCCGCTGTTCTAGATATTATAAATTGTAATTAAAATGATTTGTGCAAAGGTGTCTGTTAATTTAAACTGAATTACCCAGGGCAGGCGGCGAGAACGCCCCTTTGCACTTGCTTAATTGCTTAAAGTAGAGTGCAATGAAGGAAACCACTGGCGGTACATTTCTTAAGTGCCACCCCTAGCTCAATCAATAAAGGTGATTTAAATAATGAAATGTTAATTCACATGTCAAAGATCTCTTTGTACACAACATTTCTTGTGTAGATCTTAATATCACTTTTAAGCTCGCCTAGCAGAGGACCATCCATTATTTTTAATTTTACGTCCGTTCTTTCACGAATTCTTGAGCAGGCAACATAAAGTTGACCGTGTCCAAATGCAGGCTCAGGTAAAAAAATGCCAACACGCTTAAGTGGTTGGCCCTGAGACTTATGAATGGTCATAGCAAAGGCAAGTTTTACAGGAAATTGCCTACGTCTCAATTGAAACGGCAATCCTGTGCCGTGGCAACTTCACCCTATTGGCTAGTACCAAATACCTAATGGCTAGTACGAAAGCAACCAATAAACTATCGGCGACAAACAGACACTTAAGCCGCATATATATATATATATGGGGTAAAGTAACATCATCTCCTCTAAAACGGCTAGCTCCCGGGCCTAGCGAAGCATAACGTTGTACTGCGCAGATCCGTGGCACGCCATTTTGACCATTCGCGTCTTTTTGGGACTTTAATTTGCCGTGATATTAATTAAAAACTAACTTTTCCCTACATTTTCCACTTTCTTTGTTGGGTTTTCCCTATCAGAGGGATTTGGCAAAGTGCCAAATTCTTTTTTCTCAAATATCTACGGAACGGTGCCGAGTTGAAATTCGAGACGCTTACCCTCGGATTCCAAAAAATTCTCCGAATCCATCGATATCGTTCTCATTTTCGTACGACTTTAATCTGTCGAGATATTAATTAAAAACTGCGGAAACGTTAATTTCCGCACTCATTTTTCCGAGTGGTAACATTAAACTATCGGCGACACACACTTTAGCCGCTTATATGTATAAAGAATTTTTATCTCTGAAATAGCAGCATACAGCATTGGATGCATATATACTATATTTATATATATATATATATAATTTTTATCTTTGAAAACGAATATAAAAGCAATTAACAGAAAAATATGTTGAAACTGTTTGGAGGAAAACAGCAGCATAAACTTTTCATATTACATTGACGTAAAAAAATACCACCTACAAAATACTTTCTAACATCCACTCTTTCTTTCTGTTTTAAGTTCAAAAAAAGTTAGCCAGAAGGGCTATTAGTCCTGAAAAGGCATTTTGGGTCAGATAAATAATATAAATTGCGTAAATATAATAGAGGCGGATAATATTTAAAGAAATTAAGTAATGAAGAATCTGCATGGATGTTTCTCGCATTGTGAAAAAACGACGATACTTAGAGCCATCAAATTTTGAATAACGTAGTACTCCATCCGATTACAGGCACCTGGAAGCCGGAATTTTGAATTCAGAATTTGTTTTTATTTATGGCAACGCTGTACAAAAGAAAAAGCATTTTATTTCCAGCGCGTGAGACTGTCTATCGGAAATTCTGAAGATATGCTGTTTTTAAATATTTTGTGGTATTTCTGTTGAACAGACTTTTTATGTGATTTAAGTTCGAAGAACATGATATTTAATAAATAAAAGTTACACACAAAATGCTAAAAAACGCTCTTATATAAAATCTGAAAGCTTTTAGATTTTTTAGTCCAAAGGGGCTTGTCCCTGAAGGACTATTGTTTTCATTTTGCGATGAATCACTAAACACGGTGAATCACTTTTCAAACTGTTGCCACCAAATGTTAGAGTCCTGCCTTATATTTGAAAAAAATTAAGTAATGAAAAATCTGCATTAAATATATGTATATTTCTCGCATTGTGATAAAATAACAGTACATAGAGCCATCGGATTTTAAATAACTTAAACCTCCTACGAATATGGCCATGTGGAAGACCACATTTGAAATTTGGAATTTGTTTTATTATCGATTTCATATTTTGTAAAACTTTAACGAATTTTTGATTAACAAACTCTACGATTTAAAAGCGAGCAAAGGCAACACTCTACGGGAGGGGGAACCCTTTTTATCTCGAGCGCGCGGAACTGTGTATCGGAAATACGCATTTTAAAATTATTTTGCGACACTGCTGTTGCATTGAATTTTTTATGGTTTATGTGCAAAGAACATATTTAGTAAAAAAAGGTAACACACAAAACGTTAAAAAAACGCCCCTTTGGACGTAATTTAAAATCTGAAGCCTTTCAGATTTTTTTTCCCCCCGACTTAAAAAAAATTACATATAAGTATGAATGTTTGGACGGTATATTCTGCAAGCGACAAATAATCACGTTTGCATTTTCTACGCACATAAATTCATTTGATGATATGGAATATTTTTTTTTTAAGTTGAGAAATTGCCTGCCTGATTAAATGGCCTTCTGACAATGTTCCTATTGTCTGACGATTATTGCATTTTTTTTATCAATTTCTAATGGTTGCGCCTTTTAGTCGTTACTTTTTTATACATTTTTTACCGTCTGCATTTTTCTGCTTATTTTATTTTGCAAATATTTTTATCATTACTTTGGCCCATTTCTTTTTAATTTTTTATCTTCACTTATTTTAATATTTATCTCACTTTAAATTTTGTTTTATCGTTTTATCGTTCAGCATTATGAAATTTATTTCATTTTTTTATCGTTTTCATGGTTACGCTGATTTTCTCTTCTCTAGAAATACCCGTAGTAAAAAAAAAAAAAAAAAAAAAAAAAAGTTTTCACGTTTCAATGACACTCATTAATTTATAACTAATTAATAATAAACTTAGGAGAAAATCAAAAGGAAAGAAGCTTCATGTTCACACCTATTGTTACTTTTTTTATGTAACTATAGATATTAGAATTTTTAAGCAAAATTTATACATATCATTCGGCAATAGATTCGAAAAGTCCCATTTATTAAAAAATACATCATATGCAAATGACAGCGGGGGAAAAAATAACCATGGAAATTTTACACTGAAAGATGACACACTAACACTCGGAAGAAATTACCAATCACATTTAAAAACTAATTACATTTGAAAACTAATTTTAAAAAAATAAAAAATAAAAATCATAAAATTTTTAAAAAGTGTAATTTAATCTTGGTATTCAGATTTCAGGTTAAATCTTAAACAATTTCAAACTACACAGTTAAGACAGGCCTATAGTCTGCTTTAGAATAGGAACTGCAATGCCATGTCTTTACCTTAACCATGGCTTATAACCATGGCAACCACTGGTGTGAAAAAAAAGGACAATTCTGGTTTGCTGAAGTCTCCTTATTTTCTTTGCGCGGTGAAGACGACATACGTTATGATCGGATATGAGGGAAGTGTTGCTATGACCCTGAAGTATTTATTTTCATGTAAGAGGCTGTAGTAGTTTAAGAAATAGCCATTTTAGAAATTAAAGATACAGAACATTAAAAGTTATACCAAAATGAGCTTTTCAAAATGGCAATGCCAAACGAGAGAAAAAACTGCTATGACACGTCATGTGATATGCCATATGAAAACTTTTTCAGTTACTTAAATTCTTAGTTATTCAAAAAGTAGTTGTGCAATATTTATTAGTTGGGAAAAATGTCGAATGTGAAAGTGGTCTCGGGTGATGGCAAACGCTAGATAATCGCTTACAAAGAAACTATCCATGCAAAGGAGATGTTAGATGGACTAAATGGCACAATCACCAAGGGTATGTACAGATCACTGTAGCCCCTTCATACCTGAACAACTGTTACCAAGGGCAGACACTTTCATCATTCAACTCTATAAATAAATAATTAAAAAGTAAATAAAATATTACTTGCGAAAAGGTTGTTATTCTGACCTTAAACGAATAATAAATTTACGCTTTGGAAGCACTGAAGCATGGATTAAAAAGATGAACTCATCACGCGCCAAAAAGCGATGTATTTATTTATTAACCATGCCAAAGAAAGCTTTTTATTAAAAGCCACTTCATTTTCTAAAATAAAAGAGAGGAGTTACTATACTTTACCATCACTAAATGATAATCTTAACTTTCAATTTTTATCGACTCGCATAAATCGCACTCCTTATAAGAGTTAATAAAACCTGCGCAACAACAGAAACTTTGTTGCAAGCCAATATAAACAAACCCTAATAACTTCCTCGATGAATAGCAGCTTTTCGAAGCAACTAAGGATACAGATTACAAGAGTTCATCTGCAATATTCGGCTGACTGAGAAGATTAAGTGGGCAACAAACAATCAATGAAAAAAAAAAAAAAAACTACTCAACTTCCATGGTAATGAGTCTGTTAAAGGAGCAAGCCGTTTCGCTTGCCGTCTCTCACATCATTCCCAAAGGATTGGTACCTGGTCTTCTCCTAATGATGTATTCGTTAACTATTTCAGCCATAAATGCAAGGTTCCCAGCTGCGCTCAGAAGCTGGTTATTGGAAGTTTAGAACGCCATTCTCGGCTCGCTGGCACAAATCGCTTCCCCGCGCTTAAATGCTCGTAAAATCAGGGCTGTAAAACAGTGGGCGAGAGTGGATGTTGGATGTTTCTTAAAGAGAGGAGAGACCCAGAGGGAAAATTATGCTTTCGAATAAATTTAGTATCGCTGCTAAAGATCTAAGGAAAGAGATTTTTGCACTTCTTTTCGATGGAAAAGTATTGGTTTTTGCTACGTGCAGCAGCAACGGAATGAATTCACGTTTGAGTGGCTGGACTGTCAGGTATTTTTTGGGGAGGACGGGAAATGATTTCTCACTCCGCAGTTCTTGTTTTGCAAAAAATTTTCGAAATTTAAAAACTTATTATTTTGTTTTTATACAGCATTTCGAAACTTGTTGTTCACTAATGCTCACTTTTCTGACCTACAGTCAGCCCCGCCAACGAAATTCCTCTTGGAAACGAGGGCAAGATACGCCTGTGACAGTGCTGCATCAGTGATTTGGCTCAGTTCCAATTTTGATGGAATGTAAATGTAAAATCTGAAAGCTTTCAGATATCTATACATTTTTTAATATTTTTTTTAATTTAATTAATGACGTGGAGCTCCTTTAATACAGAATTCCTCGCAATATTTGTTTTAAATTCTCGGTAAGATGTAAAACTAAAATTACTTTTTTAATTATTTACAGTATTGCGCTGAGCAATTCACTTCTATTTCGAAAATAAATTAAAGATATTACAACTTTAACAATAAACATCATTCAAGGTTAACAATCCTGCAAAGTGTTTAAAAAATTATTATATAAAATAATGCCTTACGTAAAAATTACCAATTAGATGTGCAATGAATTAAATGTTTAAAATAAAAAGCATTTGATATTTAAAATTTTAAAAATTGATATTTCATATAAAAATTGCTTTTTACAATAAAAAGCATCTGAAATATTTAAAATTAAAAGCATTTGATACATCATTAAAACGAAAATTATTCTTCAACGAAGGACCTTAGAAATCTTAGAAATATATTTAATATAAACACGATGATGTTACAGATGTTCACATAAAATACAATTAAATACCTCATAAATTGAATACATTTTAAAATATGTAACTTAGATATGTTACTAAAACAAAATAAAAGATCTAAATTATTAAGAAGAGCGTTAATTGATTTTAAATTACTCACTTTGATAAATAATTACAAACAATTTAAAACTGGCAAATTCACAGTAATAAATGTAACAGCCCAAAACGTTACTGAGACTTTTCGACCATTTAAAATGCTCTAATACAATTCTCCTTTCACTGCAAAAGGACGAAAAATTCTGAAATGCCTAGAGTATGATATTGACTACTGCTATTTCAGTCGGCAAAAGGCAAATAATGAAATATCCATGGATATAAATTTCAAAGTTATTACAACAGCAATTCAGCCTTGCCATTGATTTAAATAGGAAGATTTGTGTCATCCACAACAATGACGAACATTTCCCGATTTAAATTGCCATCTAAATAGAGGAAACATTTATTTCAAATAAAATATTAGTTCTCTGCATTCGACAAGCATGAAACAAAAGTTGATGGCATTCTGAAAATATGTAGCAAATATAAGCTTACAAAGCTATATTATAAGCTACTTTTTTACCATTTTCCGACTCAAAGACTAAAGGGATTGTATGATGAAAGATATTAGACTCTGAACGTTTGGGCATTCCGGGTCTGATGATATATACGCCCTAAAATTAAGTTAGCAGATCAAATTCGTAATTTGTAATATAAATCATAACATTTTTTCAATTTTTTCCAATGGCGGGCACTTGCCTATAATGGCATTGGCCACTACTAATGCCAGAAGTGGAGGCCATTTTATTGTGAAACCACCTAATAGGCGGCCATCGCTACCTCCTATTGAAGGGACAGACAGTTTTACATCCATGCCTTTTTCGGATTCAAATCCGGGCCCTTCGGTATCGCAGTCAGGCTCCCCTAACCGCAATACCGTCTAGGGGACATAGTTATCATAAATCTGTAATTATAAACAAGGGAATGGAAGACATTCTTTATAATTATGTAGCCATAGCTGATAAATTTGCAATCAAATAAAGAACATTGTGAAACGTACAACCTTAAAGAACCACGAAAACTGCCATGCAGACAGATCGCTCGCCTCTTGCTAAAGTCTATAAGCGGCTATTGACCTTGAACAAAGCTCAGATCGCATAAATTTACCAATGTTAAGAGAAAAAAACTCAATGAGGATGTTGTGGTTTTAAATTAATATTTTAAATTTAATAGTTAAAAATATTTTGATTCTTTGCGTACCACCGAATGAGAGTCACTGCCTTAGAGTGTTTAGCCACAATTCAATAAACCAAATCAAATCAACCTCCCTCACTAGCTACTGGAAGTAATTTTTTATTTAATTATTTTTTCAAATATAATACTTGCCTATTCGACACTGGCCATTCATAAGGCCAGAAGCGGAGGCCATTTGATTGTACAGGCATCTAAATAGGAGGCTACCGTTGCTTCCTATGAAGAGATGAACAGCTATGTAACTGAAATTGTTCTTCACACCCGCAATGCACCCTTCTTCCATCATGCACTATCGTCTTCGTCCAGCATTTGTTTGCACTGCCCCCAGCAGTCGTCTGGAGCACAATATAAGTGTGTTTTTTTGTTCAAGTTATTTCCGCCAGCGGGGCTACCTAGCCGATATGCTAACTACCCAGTGGACCGGCTGCCTCGCTGTCGGTGGAAAGAAAGAAAGAAAGCTAAAACCATGCCCTCTCCGGGATACGAACCGGGTCCTTCGGTATCGCAGTCGGCTTCCCTAACCACTATACTGTCTGGGCGGCGGAAAGTAATTATCGGAAGTTGCTAGTAATCTCACTAATTATCGGAACAAGGAAAATGTGCTTGCTTACAAAACATTTTTTCGCGAGGTATTACATATTTCAATAGTTTTCACCAAAGGAGCAATTATTAGCCAAATCTGGATGGTACTTTCTCGCCAATCCCGCGGAAGACATTTTTATCGCTCTTTATGAAGCAGCTGTAAGACTTTTACGGCCTTGTTTCAAGAAGACTTAACTGCGAGGAAGGAAAACTCCATACGTTTCTGAGCAGCTTTGGGAGAAGAAGAATAAGAAGGAAAAGAAAAGCAAAATAAGAAAAGACAAAAAAGAAAAATTACATTTAATATTATCGTTGGAAGGAAGCAAAAGAATTTAAGGAATTACTTTGGAGGTAACTTGATTTCTCAGTGGAATGGAGAGAGAAAAAAAAATTACTTGTCGCACGCATCATTACGGTTCAATAATGTTTTCTAAAGAAGGGGGATAATTGGATTGGTTAGCGTTACGCAGAAAGGTAACCACGTTTTGCATTAACCCTTCTATAACGTACCCTGAAGAAGTCGGGCATGTCAGCCATATATGGATCGAATCTTTCCAGTCATACGAAAAGATTAAAAAAAAAATAAATAAAAATAAAAATAACAAGAATCAAATTGAGCTACCAAAAAAACTCCCAAAAACATATAATTAAAATATCAAACTGAAATAAAATAAAAAACTGGGAAGGACTAATGAAGGAGGAAAAAAACTTCGCTGTTCGATAAATTTATTTTCTACTTTGGCAAATTAATTAAATTATAGATTTTAAAGGGATGTGTGAAGTAATTTTATTTTAATTACACTTCGCAAGGAAAGTGCCCATTCTTAATTTTTAAGTAATCATTTACACAAAACAAATACTTCTAAATGAGAATTCTGGATTTTTATTATTATTGTGGTGCCTGATCCTCATAAATGTTAAAAGGTAAATGCAAATAGCGTTCGCTAAATAAATGAGAGAGTGCGTTATAAAATCAGTATTTCTGTTCTAATTATTACACGCTTTGTAAATAATGCATATATACCCTTCTTATTGTGCTGCGAATAAAGCCGAGCAGACGGTATAGTGGTTAGTGTTGCTGACTGCATACGGATGATGGACTCGGGTTCAAATCCCAAAGAAGGCATGTAAGGTTTTGAGTGTCTAGTGCCTGTGCAGCAAGGGGCACTCAAAATATACGGTGAGCCGAATTCCTTTCGAGTAGTTGCTGGTAAGGAAACGGCGTGGCAAACCCTCGGACCGACCCACTCGAAAGTTTTCTCCCTCAAAATTGATATGGTGCTACACAGTTAATGAGGTGGGGGTACACCTATACAACGTATAGAGTATAATATTCTGGTGTCCCGCCCACTTGTACATGTACTTGTGGTGTGAATAAAGAAGAGGATAAATTTAGGTGTCATTACGCTAAAGAAAAGAAAATACTCGGCTATAAACTGGATCATACAATTATAATAAACAAATACATGTACGGTGAATCTGAATAAGTGGGCAAAACTGTAAGGGGTGATAGAAGACGGTTTTACCAGTAATATTCGTTACAGAATGTTTGATCGGAACGCAAACGACGAACTGCTATGTGGCATTGAAAATAAATGGTATAAAAAAGGCCGGCCCTCATCCAACGGCATTTTCTACCGTGGACTGCCGAGAGATTGCTGGTTATACGTACCACGAAATTTCCAGGGCGATGGATTGGTCGAGATGGTCCCAAAGCTTGGCCACCAAGATCACCGGATCTCTCGTGTTTAAACTTCTTCCTGTGGCGCCGTATGAAAAGCCTAGTCTAGGACTGTTCCATTGAAACCAATATGAATCTAGTCGCCAGGATCGCCGTCGTCGCCGGTGATATTCGGGAAATGCGTGGTGTTTTCGCAAATGTGCGTTACTCCCTATCCCGCAGGTGCGAAGCCTGCATTACAGTTGGCGGAAGGTTTTTTTGAGCAATTTCTATGCGCATGTTCTGCTAATAAAATATTTTCTGAAGTATCTCCTCTCATTCTTGTGTTAACTTTTTAAATGTGACAGTGGAAAACTGTTCTTTAACTTCTCACCGCTTGCATTCTGACCATACATTCTATCACGAATATTTCACGTGTAGAGCTACCTTCTATCAACACCGAAAGATTTGTCCCCTTGTTCAGATTCACCTTGTAGGTAGCTTTATATAATATAAGGTGGGTTATTCCCTAAATGAAGAACGGTAGCATATCTCTTTTAATAATTATAGTAATGTAATTAAAATTATCAATTCAAAGTAATTAAAATTATCAATTGCATTATTTGGATAACATTACAATCAATATTTATAACTTATATAGTGCATTTTTAAGAAGCATATTGTTTTTAAATGTACCTAAATTTGGATATTGATAGGCAATGTGTAACAATAATTTGAAAAAATTACGAAATAAAGTTATTACTAAGTAAGAGGTGCCCACTGTTCAAATTAGTTTTGTTACATACAAAAGCAAAGCACTGCTGTAATTTGATAGATAAATTAAATATTATTCCTAGGCAACTTAGACAATTCTCAGTCGTGGTAATTCACAAGCCCCTGTGAATGATTAACCCCTTCGCGCTGACTGTCGAATACGTGCCAGTCGTATACGTGCCAGCAACGAACATACTTATCTACCGGCCGACACGCAGGCGTGCCAGAGGATTGTTGCATTCTCTACCGACTGTCACGTATTTGTGCCAGTACCTTGGAACGTTTTTCAAACTACACTCATGTCCAAAATTATGTTTACATGCATAAATTCACGGATTTCTCAGAGACTATGACTTATAATTTAATGAATTTTCGTGGAATCATACATAACATGATAACACATAAATGCAAAAGAAAAAATTGAAGATCACCTCATATGATATAAAATTGTAGCATGAAACAATAAAAATGGTAGTAAAGTGTGACAAAGAGAATTAAGAAAAAAAGGAATGATTCAGAAAAAGAATTAAGTTTTATGAATTTAATATGGAATATGATCTCCCCTGACTTGTACACACATATCACAACGTGTTTTAAGGCTGGAAATAACGTTGTTAACCACAGTTTGGGGAATTAATCTCCACTCTTCCAGCAATGCCGTCTTCAGAGCATTTACATCTCTAGGAGGAGGATGTATACATGCAATTGCCCTTCCAAGGTAGTCCCATAAGTTCTCTATCGGGTTAAGGTCAGGAGAGTTTGGTGGCCAAGGTATTCGCTTAATGTCTTCACTTTCAAGGAATTCATCAACGAGGTTTGCTCGATGTGGACGGGCATTATCATCCATAAATAAAAAGTCAGGTCCATATGCACCCCTGAAAAGTCTTACATAAGGATCTAAGACCTCATCCCGATATATCTGGCCTGTCATAGATCCGCTGCTGAACACGTGTAGGGGCAAACATCCATCGATCATTATTCCACCCCATACCATCACACCTCCACAACCGAAACGATCACGTTCCACAATGTTCGAGGGATCATTTCGTGTTCCTGACTCCCTCCAGATGTAAACACATTTAGAATCACCAGTTAAACTAAACCACGACTCATCAGTAAAGAGAACATGGGACCACTGATGTTCAGTCCAGTTTTGATGTTCTTTACACCAATTAAAGCGATCCCTCTTTTTCTGTGAAGACAGTAAAACACATACCCTTGGCTTTCTAGCATAAAGGCCTTTTTCATTAAGCCTTCTGTATATTGTTTGCCGTCATGCAACAGTTCCAGTGGCGGCTGCAAGCACTGAACTTAACTGGTGAGCAGTAGCCTTTCTGTTACGATGGGCAGTTAATGCCAGATACCGATCTTCAGAAGCAGTTGTCATTCGTTTCCGACCTTGTCCAGGCCTCCTTACAATACTTCCATCATTTTGAAACTGTTTCCATAGCTTAGAGACTGTCTGTCTTGAAATATTCAGACATGTGGCTGTTTCCATGATTGACTGCCCTGCTTCTAAACGGCCGATAATTCGCCACTCTACAGATTCTTCCAAATGATACTTCGAAGCCATAACAAACCGCTTTGAGTCCCTACACACTGAAATCAAACACTATATTGCAGAAATTCACTCAAATATTCAGTTTGCGCAAAGCGCTTGATTCACCCTTGGATGACGTAACGCCTAGATTTGCATATCACAAACCGTTTGATTACTTTTGATTGGATAATGCTAATTAGGCTTGGTTTTCACACATTCCCTGCAAATACGGATCACATTGATTCGATATTTCATTGAATATCATCATTTTTTGGGTATGTAAAGATAATTTTGGACATGAGTGTATAATTTCTGCCACAAGATGACACTGTATGTCCATATAGTTTCAGATACATGTGCATTAGACCTTCTACTTGAAATGAGAGAAGCATGACTCACATACACGTGTTTTTGATTATATAAACAAACGGGGAACTAAATGTTTCCGAATGGCGTGATTTATGACGTCTCTTTAAATCGCACTTAATTCGCACGTGGTAGTTGTTTATTGTAAGTAGAAGTTTTATATGCGCTAAAGCGTTGAGTATTTCCGTTTACAGTTCAGTTTTTAGAAAATAATTAGATCTTAATTAAGACACAGATCTTAATTAAGACAGTTTCGCCAACAGATGGCGCCACTTGCTTATTCTTGTTCAGGCTTTCTTATCTTATCTAATCATTATTTCCTATCTTGTTCATTTGCGGTTTTGCAGCTGAAGATGATGGTTCGGTAAAACCATCGAAACTAGTCCTGTGAAAATTTTGTAGGTATAACGCTGATTTTTGTTGTTTGACTTCTGAATTAGTAATTAGATCTTGTTAGACGTGAATTCTTTCTGTTTTTACCGTTTCAATGTCGAAGCGTCGAAAATGTTTAACAGAGCATGAAATAGCAGAAATGATGCAAAATATTTCAGATATTGATTCTGAAATTCTGATATTCTGATATTGATTCTGAAAGATTAACTGAAAGACATTTTCCAAAACTTTGTTCAGAAGAGATTGATAAGAAAATGAGACGACGATGCTTCGTTTGTTCACATTCCCGGAAAAATCCTCCAAAACGGCAAATGAGTTATTACAAGTTCAAGGAATGTAACGTAGGACTGTGTGTAGATACCTGTTTTAAAATTTTTCATACGAAAAGAGAATTTTAAGTAATATATTTAGTTTTCAGATTATAATGTTAAAAGTCATAAAATGGTGAGTAATTAAAATAAAATATGTAAAATATGCATTTAAACAAGAAATAAGGTAATTAAAGTATATATATAAAAATATCTATAAAGCATAAGCTGTTTAAATACTCTATAGAGCATTATTAAACAATGCGTTGATATTTCGGAAATTTCATGGATTTAGGCTTAGTAGCAAAAAAGCCCCCGGCCTTGGAGAGACGCTCGCGGAAGACAATGCCGGCCTCCGCGATAAGCGCGCGTTTTCGCTACCCGGCTCGAAGGGGTTAATGCCGTGATATCATGTGTAATATAAAGTGAAAGGGAAAATTGACACACGTACGTTTACGTACACGTACTTACACGTCACTACACAGGTATACTACGTGTGTGTAAACGTACCTCTATGTCCATGTACGTTTCTATACTAGTATTGCACGTTATATACGTTACTATATACACGTCTAGTATATGTACGTACACTAGTATATACACGTACGTATACACGTACGTTTCTAGCGTGAAAACCAATCCCCGTCATGAGTTTTATCTTCCACGACTAATCTACCTTCTTTCTCTTCAAATAAAAATCCTGAATTCCTGATCGAAAATCAGGAAATATTTTCGATCTTTTTAGACTGTAGAGGTCCTCTGAAAGATCGCTAAAAACAACGATTACCTTGCTCAGCAGTTACAAAATCTCAGAATCAATTCAAAATTCTATTCCACTGCAACTATATACACATTTAATATTCAAACAACAGGTTTTACTCAGGCTCTACGCTTTCGAGTTAAGCAACCCTCAAGTAATCTCCTATAAAAGTCTTAAAAGTAACAAATTAAATGAAAAAAAGTTAAATTGATAAATTAAATTTTTCTTGTTAAATGCAACAAAATCTAAAGTGGATAAGAGCGCTGGTTCTTTGTTTGTAACGTGAATGCAACCCAATTTCCTTTAGAAAAATCCTCCATAAAAGTATTTCTCGCCTTAAGCATATAATCCTATTCTGCTTTGCTTAATAAAATAAATCAAGACACAATAACACGCCGAATAAGTACTAATTCATAAGTCAAACAACAAAAATTCTTGGGGTATTTATAGGATTCCTTGTCAGTGTGGTTTAATTTACATTGGCCAAACTAAGAGAGCCCTAAAATTTCGCGTCAAGGAACATGAGGCATATGTTAGAAAAAAGGAAACACAGAAGTCTTCTGTTGCTCAACATTGTTGGTCCGAAAATCACACTTTCAATTTTTCTGCTGCCAAAATTATTCAGAAAACATCTTCCATTGGAGAACTGGATTTTTTAGAGGCATTTCACATTCAAAAAAATCTTTCTGTTCTTGTTAACGATCCTAATTCCAATCCATCTTTGCCTTTGGCCTTTAAAGAAATTATGTTTTAGTTCTGGTTTCACCAACAGATGGCGCCACTTGCTTATTCTGGTCCAGGCTTTCTTATCTTATCTAATCATTATTTCCTATCTTGTTCAGCCCAGCGGCCGAGCGGTAAAGTCGCTGAACACTGGTAGCTCGGTCCGAGGTTCGAATCCCGCGAACGAGCTGGCTGCATGGGTGTTTTCGTGGTTTTCCCCATGTGTAACGTGTATACGAGCCAGTTTCCCTTAGAAAGTCCTCCACGAAGGCATCCCTCCCTTTAGGCAGATAGCCCTAGTGTGCTTTGCCATAATTAAATACACCACACATACCTATCTTGTTCATTTGCGGTTTTGCAGCTGAGGATGGTGGTTCGGTCAAACCATCGAAACTAGTCCTTTGAAAATTAACGCTGATTTTTGTTGTTTGACTTCTGAATAAAATAAATCAAATCAAAATGTGGCAACGGAATAAAACAGAAGTTAAATAGAATTTTATAGTAAAGAAGAAAGCAATAAATGACAACAATAAATTGATAGCATTACAGAATAAGTATTACTTAAGCTCAGCCTCAAGAGAAAAAAAAATGCATAAGATAAAATTTTAAGTTTAATTTGCAGTAGTCCGTTAATTCTCCATTTTTTTTTTTTTTTTTTTTTTTTTTAATCCTTTCTCTCCTAAAAATAATAACTGCTCATAATATAATTAATTAATCTCTCTAAACTGCGCCATTTTAAAATTAATACATGTCTTATGAATCTTAACATAACTAATGAGACAGGATGTAATCTCAGTTTTTGGAATCGAAACGTTTTACAACCAGTAAAAAAACGCTTTGATAGAGAATACGAAAATTTGGAGACCATAATTCAAATTTCTTTGAAACCAGCTATTATCCGAGAATACGTCGCATTTTCTGCTTCCACCATTCTGACCTACTAATACATTCTGCTTCAAATATGTTTCAAAATTCTATACATGGTACCGATGCAGTTCTTAAAGAATATGCGCTTACTGCGCCAATTCATCTGTGTTGTTCACGAAAACATTTTTTCCCCAGCAAGATGGAAAATTAAAATTTGACCATGACGCTGGCAAACATATTTTAATATACACTGACAAAGGGGTGCAGTAAACGAGCCTATGAAGAACTCTTTAATTTTTTTTAAAATTACGTACATTTGATTTTTTTAAAATTACGTACATTTGATTTTTTTAAAATAATTTGTAGTTCTATTTCTCAAGTCGACCCGATGGCGACCTGCAAATGCACTCTTAATCCCTTGTATTTCATTGTACGAGGTATGACACAAAAGAAACGACACTGTGTAACTTGAAAACACAGTGGAGTTGGCAACAACTATTTTGGTGACGTCATGCCACACACCTCCTCTATCCATGCTGCCAGTTTCGACTTAAGCAATCACGCCATTGGGGAGTACTGCATCATTGTGTGAAGACGTGCAATTGCATTCTACCGGAAAAATGTCTAATGCAAAAACCGAACAGCGAATCAACGTCAAGTTTCTTGTTAAACTTAAGAAATCAGCTACGAAGGAAACATTTAAAATAACCGAGGCTTATGGAGATTAAATTTTGTTTCACGCACGTGTGTTTGAATGGCATAAGTGGTTTTCAGAGGAAAGAAACGATGTGGAAGATGGTGATTCATCATGATTGAACGGGTTCCCAGTGGTCAGACTGTTCATCAACACGACTAAATACAAGTACTACAAATATTTTGTAAAAAAATTACGAAAAAAAAAAAGGCCACTGTTGAGGAGTGATGGATGTCTGTTGCACCAGGACAATGTACGCGCTCACAAGGCTCTATCTGTCAAGCAGTTTCTGACCAGCAAAAACATTACTGTGATGAGGCATCCTCCTTATTAACCAGATTTGGCTCCATGCGACTTTTCTTTTATTTCCTAAAGTTAAAACGCATTTAAAGGGAACCCATTTTATCTCAGCTGAAGAGGTTCGGGCAAAAACGGAGAATCTCCTGAAGGGCCTTCCAAGTTCAGTCGTAATAATTACTGTAATCTTATTTGCTGTTTTAAAATTGCATACGAAAGCAGAATGCAAATTCATTCTAGAACACAACAGTAATATTCGAGAGGTATAAATCAGATGAGAATTTAGCATTCTAAAACTTTAAATACCATTTGCTCAGAAACAGCTGAATTGTTGATTACTTTTTCCTTGCTTCCAAAGACTGAAATTTCTGACATTTTCAACTAATTAGTAGTCATCGTCGCAAACACAGTTAATGACAGAATGTTTAGTCTCTTTAAGTAAGCATATCATTTTGATGCACGTCATCATTATGTTGCCATAATTATTGGGAATAAGATATCTTTATATTAAGAAGCAATAAATGGATTGTGTATAAAGGCACTCCTAAAGAGAACATTTTAATAGAGAATTCACAAATAACTTTGTAAACGCTTAGCTTTGTAAAAGACAAGTAATTCTATTTTCTTAAAATTTCAAATTAAGGGGTTTAAATGGACTGCAAGCGACAGAATCTTCCAAAGCAAACTTTACATCAAAATAATTTTGAAAAATAGAACTATGTTGCATAAACACATCTTAAGAATTCAGGCACTCGATCGCCATTTAAATAAAAATGAATTTTCACAGTCTCGCAGATAACTTTATTTAACGCAATACTAAATTTCATATATAATGCAGATCAGTTCATTATGAAGTTGCGATTAACCGTTTGGTAAATTGAGAGTGCCCGCGTCCTCCGTTCTCTCTCTCTCTCTCATTATGAAACTGCAGACAACATTTCCTCTTTGTGATTGATACTCAACCTCCAACATGACGAGTTAAATCCTTTTGAGATATTGAAATAAAATTTTATATTATACGGAAATAAACGTATATATATACAGTGTGCACTCATATTAAGTTGACCCACGTGATGCTTCTGCGAATGGGCGAAAAACATTAATCCATTTGCAAACTAGGGGAATCAGTTTTTCATCTCATATATTCGCAGGAGGATTACCATATTTAAAATTGGATGGCTCTAGGTACCGTTGCTTTATCACTATGCCAGAAACATACCTACATTTATGCAGAATTTTCATTATTTAATGTCTTTAAATATAATACAGAACTCTAATATTTGGTGGCAAAAATTTGAAAAGTGAACCGACATTTATAGTGAATCAACGCAAAATGCCAAAACGAAATTAATAGTCCTTCTGGGCAAATTGCCCCTTTGGACTAATAAATTAGTTAAACTTTTTTATATATAAAAGTTGTTAACAAATATTAAATTACTAATTTTTAATAAATAGTATTATTATTGTATTTTTATTATACAACAACTCTACAGACCACTAGATTTTATGGAACGAGGAATGTGAAAAGTCGACAATGTCCTCCCCGGGATTTGAGAAAAGAATCTTCCATTTGCTATCTAAACGTACTACTACTGACACCACGAGACATTAAAGCGACAATTCCTTGCATTCCCTTTAACTTAAAAAGCGGCTGGAAAAGCACGAGACACAGTCAAACAACCCAGATGGTTATAAAGTTACGTCCACCACATTTTAATTCCGGCGCCAGTATAGAAAGGATGACACACTTAGAGCCAGGAAATACAAAAAGTCAGTTGTGCCATGGTCAGGATTCTAACCACTGATCTTCCACTTGTTAGCTTTATTATACAATAACATGCACAGGGAACTGCAATAATTCCATACACAGCTAATACCAATTATTTATTATTTGTTTATCACTATTTCTAAAATATGGAATAAATGTTTCAAGAAAATAAATGGTTTTTGTCTTTAGTCATGCTGTAGGTGTTAAAATTGGGATCCCAATGAAATATTTAGTTCTCACTCCATTTGGAAAGTGCAAATTAATACGAATTTCAGGATTTATAAATATTCACTATCTAACTATAATTGAGCTCTCTTTGAATGAAAAAATTCAGAAATTTGAGACCTGTTAACGTCTAAATAAGTAAATTACACTAATAATGAAAACAAAGCAACCATATTCATCTCAAATTATTAATACAATTTGATTCGCAAATATAAGAAAACTAATACTACACCGATTTCAATAATTAGCCCTTACACACAAAACTGCTTTTCCTATATGTATAACTATAAACCATATAATAAAATGCCGAAGTTAGAAAAGCTACTGTTTATGAATAAAATGCATAAATTAAGAAAATTAAAATAATTCTGCACGTAAAATGATGTAAAGCTTACTTATCTTGCATTATTTTTCAAAGTAGTAAATAAATAAATTCCAAACACGTAAGTATTTTAAATAATTAATTATTTCAATATCCTTTGGTGTTTATAGGAATTTATTGATAAGATAATTATATCTAATCCGATTTTATTATTCATGCTACTTTAATGGAAAAGACTTTCTAAAAATTATTTATCACTCGCCAGTAATTTTTCCTGCATTAAGTATTCAAACACGCTACCTATTAATAATAATCAACAATTATCTGAAGTTTAAAAGAGCTTTCACGCATCATAAGTTGATTTCTAATTCTAAAGTTTATTTATTCCTCAAGTAAACGCTTCGGTGGAATTAAATGTTTTGAAACAATAATGGTACAAGTAATTTCAATAACTACTTTTCTCTCTCGCCCATTCACTTGATTTAAACGTTTACCATTTTCGTTCTCAATCTTAGTCACTTTCAAGAATTATTAATTTTCTAGTGCTGAGTCAGAGGAGTCAAACGAAAATTCAGTTCTCAACAATACACAAAGTGCAAGGAGTATAAAAGACAGAAAAGCGTAATAAATCACACGCAGAACAAAAGCGTAATAAAGCATACGCAGACGATAGGTTTAAATTCAAAACGAAGTTTCCTTCTTTTCTTTTATTATCTTAGCAAATAAATACAACTACTTTCATTATAAAATATAAATGAAAAATAATTTTAAAAAATGAAAAGAAATTAGCTGTTATTTAACTTTATAAAAGGTTAATGAATTAAAATTAAGAAAATAATTTATCATGCAGTTCAATGGGAAAAAGAGATGAAATAAATCTCTTTACAAAATCCGTCAACAATTCTATATCACGAGTAATGAAAGTCTAGACGGCTAAATAACGAAATGTAATAACCGAATAGTATTTTCAAAAGCATAAGCCGTTATCTTTAGAAATTTAGTTATCAGCAGCATAAAATTGTAGATGGACTTTGTAAAGAAAACATTCTAATTTATGTTTTCCACTGAACTTTATTCTCCTTTTAGTTCATTAATTGAGCCTAAAAAAAAACTTTATAAATTTTTGGCTCAAATGGGCCTCAGCCGAAAAGGGCTATTAGTCTCGAAACGGCTTTTTGCGTCGAATCACTTTAAATGTCCGAATCACTTTTCAAACTGTTGCCAGCAAATATTATCGTCCTATATTAAACTAGTTAAAGAAACTAAATAGTGAAGATCTACATGAATAATATATGTTTCTCGCATTGTGAAAAAAAAACCAATGGTACCTAGAATCATCAAATTTTGAATAACATAGTCCTCCACCCGAGCATGGGCATCTGGAATTTGTTCAACTATTTATTTCATATTTTGTAATACTTTAACGAATTTTTGATTAACAAGCTCAACAATTTCAAAGCGAGTAGTGGCAGCACTGCAGGGAATAAAATATTTTTATCTCCAGCGTGCGAGATTGTCTATCGAATATCTTAAAAGATATGCGGATTTTAAATATTTTTAATAATGTGGTGTTCGTCCAAATGCGATCGAAACGTGTATATGTCTGTAAATAAGAAACTAAATAAATAGTTAAACGAAGATACGTGCAAAAAACTGTTTCAACATTAAATTTAAAAATTTTAATTGAATTTAAAAAAATCGTTCCATCATATTTTTTGTTGCTATTCTTAAAGTACAGCTGCGTATAATTTGAGCTTGATAGCTTAGGAGTAGGCAGTTTAAAAATCGATGACAAACTTTTGGCATAGTGACAATCACCATGAGTAAGCTAAATGAATGTTTATTAAAAAAAGTGACAAGATTCCCCTAGGACTATCTTATTCAAGAGTTCCAGCTCTAGAAAAAAAAATTATAACTTTTAATTAAGCAAAATAACGCTACTTAGACAAAAAAAATCAATAGAGAGAAATAACGACAATGAACATGGAACGGAATTAAAATATCGCAAGTATTAAAATATCCCAAGTAGTACGCTTAATTAAAAAAAGTAACGAATTTTATTCTAAAATATTCCTTGGAGATTTTTTACATAACATACAACATGAAGCTGTCATATGCAATGTGAGCAGCATAACAATACAACGAAAAAGAACACCAATTGTTTAGCCTTAAATTAAGAAAACGAAAAAAAAAAAAAAGAAAAAATTAAAGATTCAGAAACGTAAATTTCATTTCATACTTTTTTAAATGCAGCAAATGCTAATTAGTGAAATGTAAGAAAAAAAGCACTTGCAACTAATTTGCCATAGTAGTACAAAATAGGAAATTAAAACATGGTAAATTTAAAAAAAAAAAAAAAAAAAAAAAAAAAAAAACAGAAAATACCCTGGAGGTACTTAATACATGCTGTTATTAACATCCTTTATTAATTGGATTAATGCTCCATGTGTTGTATTTTATGTATGCTGCATGTGCTATATCTTATGTATGCTACATGTAGTGTATTAATGCTTATATGAATTGTGTGTTTTATAAATTTAATATATTTTATATTATATTAATTAAGTTTATTAAAGTAGTCACGTATGCATTTATTGATTTTAAATCACTCATTTGTTATGCAATACAATTTTAATTTGAAAGATTAATTAACGATCTTATATTGCATCGAATAACAGCATTCTGGAAACTGGTTATTCCTCTGGCCGCCTGGATGACTACTAAAGATCGTATGTCCAAGGTAATTGCAACATTTGCTAGGTCATATGGATGATAAATGCTATAAAATCATAACTCACTGTAATGACGAAAAACAAAATTGGAAAGATTCCATTAAAGACCCTCATATCATTATCACTGAATCTTTCAGCATTATTGACGGAACTGCTCCTGAGAGCGAGGGAGTTCAAAGTTTAAATTAATATAAAGTTATGTGAAGCCAGAAAGAGTATAAAAAAGAACAAAGATTTAAAAATATCTTACTAAAAGTAGTATAATTCACTGATTACTCTCAAATCACAAAGATGTTTAAAAATTCAAGGGAATTATGTCTAAAATTTCACATGAACATTTGCATATAACATTAAAGCTAATATCTTTCAAATAAAATTTAAACAAAACACCAATGCATTTAAAAAAAAAGAGAAACGGATATTTAGTTTTAAGGAAAAAATAATTTTTTAATGGTTCAAATATTAAATAACTTTATTTTCAATTTTTAACAACTTATATTTTCAAGAAGTCTAAAAAACGTGTCCTGAATATTAATTTCACGCGAGTATAGAAATGATGATATGAAATAATTTTTTTCAATCTTAAAGAAATAATCTTTCCTCTATTAAACAGTACAAAATCTGCAGAAAAAGAAATTTATTGCTTGAAAGATTAGAAGATTTAAAGCGGAAGAAACTGAACCTGGAGGCTTGTAAGAGCAGCCGAATTCTTTGAAATTCGCTAGTAGAATTTCTTGAGAAATATGAAAAATTGTATACACAGAGGATTTCAGGAATGTGAAAAAACACATCCGATATTTTCTGTGAAACAATTGTATATGGTATTTTTTATACAGAAACTTTTAAGTAGCTCTGTATGATGATTAATATGAACTGGTGTATAAAATTAAAGTAGCCAGAAAATGAACTATTCTTAAGTATAAATGAGTGTTGTTGTTTAGACGTCAGAATCTTAATTTCATTAAAAAATAAAATCTGAAAGCTATTAGACTTTATATTACGCCGAAAGAGGCTTTTTTTAACGTTTTGTGTGTTACCTTTATTTATTAAATATCATGTTCTTCGTACTTAAACCATAAAATTCAATTCAACAGCAATATCACAAAATATTTAAAAACAGCGTATCTTTAGAACTTCAGGTACATAGTCTCGAGCGCTGGAGATAAAAATGTTTTTTTCCCGTACAGTGTTGCCCTTTCTCGCTTTTAAATTGTTGAGTTTATTAATGAAAAATTCGTTAATGTCTTACAAGATATGAAATAGATAATAAAACAAATTCCAAATTTGAGTTTCCGCATGCCCATATTCGAGTAAGTCTACGTTATTCAAAATTAGATGTCTCTCGGTACCGTTGTTTTTTCACAATAGCGAAAAACATACACACACTCAAAAAAAATTCTTTATTATTTAATTTTTTTAAATATGATGCAGGTATCTAATAGTTGGTGGCAACAATTTGAAAAGTGAAACGCCGTTTTATAATGAACGACGCAAAATGTCAAAATGACATTAATAGCCCTTCTGTGCAAATTGTCCATTTGGGCTAATAATATTCCCCTGTAGAATGTTTAAAATGCTTACCACAAACAAGTACGTTATTTAAAACTAAGGCGTAATTTCTAGCAGCTATTGCATATAAAATAACAATAGCCCATTTAATGGTACAGAACCTTTTACCATAATAACAGTTAGGATGATTTGACCTTCAGAATAACAAATTTGAAGGAAATGAAGAGAAGCTAACAAAAGGCTTCAAAAAGTAAATTCAAAGAACTTGCTGAGGTCACACAAGACTTTCCCGAAAGCTTCCGCTTTCATAGAGATGTCAAAATAGAGTCATCACATTTATTCAAATATATTTTTTACTTCTCCTGAAATGCGCATTCAGTTTTTTCAGAAGCATTTCGAGCTATCTTATTACGCAGCTCCGCGAGCTTACATAAAATAAATCCATTTCCTCTAAAATACTCTACCGTATATTTTCGCCAAGTAATGACATCTTTTGAAAACGACATTTGGCAACACAAAAGCCTTAATTCCCACAATCCCTGAGAATCATTGTACGGCGGTTGGTAACGTATATTATCATAAATAAGGATCCAGACTTCAGTAAATGGAATAGGCGGGAACCTAATTTCTACTTCAGTTGCTTTCGACTTTTGACTTTTACAGAATGATCCCAGCACACGCATTGGGAAATAGGCTAATTTCTTTGATCCCCATTACTTCAACATAAACAAGGAAACAATTACGATCCAGTGGGTGGCAACCACTAGTGAAGGCCATTAACGTGATCGTAATAAAGTAGATAGCAAGTTTTTTTTTTTTTTTTTTTTTTGTAAATACGGATCTAAATCGCTTTAATGTAAATGCTAAGGTATAAATTTAATACGTTGATGAATAATTGAACATTTAACCGTCCGTTATAAAATACAACCTATATAAAATTTACGGAAGCTATTTATAAGCCCCGGCTATTCATAATCTTCATCGTACATTGGCTCTCTCGTATATCATGGATATACACAAACTGTGAAAATTTTTAAGCCCAGGTGTATGGCAACTTTTTGGCAAATGATTTCCCATTCATACGCTAATAAAATATAACATGGATGTAATAAGCAAGATATCTGCTATAAGAAGCATATACAATCAGAGAAAGTGGAAGGGTGGAAGTGATTTAAATCCCTTTGGCTTAACTTCCTGCTCTTTTGCTTACAGAGAAGAATCATAAGTATATTTTTTTCGCTTACAAACTTTTAATCATTCGATGATCTCACAGACATGAAGAACACAAATTTGATCATAATTTGCATATTTATACTCGGCATACTTATTAAAGATAACACATGTAACAAAATTTATCACAAAATTATAATATAATGCAGTATAAATTAATAAATTAATTAATCACCTATCAATTATAAAAATCAAGGCCAGTAGACAAACAAGGTTATGTTTTTTCCAATACTCGAATTCAATGATGTCGCTTCACTTATGGCAGGCCTTCTTAAACTTTTTTCAATCACGACCCCTTTTTTATCACTGAGATTTTTTTCGCGACCCCAGGACCCCATAAGTAATGCGCAAATCCGACACATGCGTCAGCGACTCTCATGGGGGTCGCGACTCACAGTTTAAGAAACTCTGACTTAGAAAAAGGAGCATTTAGTACCCCCCCCCCCCAAGCCCAAGGTCAAAAGACAGAGAAAGGTATGTTCTTCCCAACGCTCGAGTTTAATGACGTCACTTAAAAAAGTGAGAGAAACAAAACACATTTTTGGAACAGACGATAGACCGGTGAGGTGACACAAAACCAATGACGTCAAAGAAGCGGAAAGAGCAACTCCTGTAGTATTGTAACCTTGCCCAGGAGCGCAGTTGCGTCGGAGTATTTGCCCAAGAGAGTAATTGCCTTAGAGTATACTATGAGCCAGTGACATTGCGCGCTAACATACTTCTGTTCACGAAGACCAAGATTCCTAGTATAGGAACACTAACAAAAACAAGCAACATATAAGCATCCAAATACAAAAGACAGTTCTCTGCTGAGACAGACCACCCTCTACCATCGGGAAACAGCAACTAAGAAGCAATGCTAGAGCATTTGAACAAGTTTGTATTTTAAATTCTAATACTGCTGTGTTTTAAATGCTCACAATACAAAGATGCAGTTTCTTAAACGACAGACATTCGACAGTTTAACTACTAAAAAGCTAAAATCTGTAATAGTCTGCATATAGCTTTCGAAATTGCATAATATTTCAATATTTTTCAAGTAGTGTTAGTGTTTACAGATTCGATTCAGAGAATCTGTCCAGTTTTGCACAGTAAACAAGGAACAAAAATCGATGCATTCTCTAAATGGTTAATAATGATTACACATATACAGCCATTAACTGCTGCAAAGTTTAGCAGACAACGCAGATGTCTACGTCATTATACAATAATATAAAATATACATATAAAATATAGGATGTCGTGTCAGTTAAATCGCAGGTCTTATTAATGAACCAGACATCCGTTATAATACAGCCTGCGCTACACAATTTAATTAGCGAAAGAAATGTGCTGTCATCTAAAGTAAACCTCTAGAATATTTAAAGTTCACTAAAACCGAAATGACATCTCTTTCCAAATTGAGCAGAGCATCGAGCAAGAAACAATATAACATATGCGTGTGTGACAGAGCGAGACAGAGAGACGATTTATATGTTGATGTCGCAATGGAGCGGAGAACATGACAGAGAGATGGAACCTCTTGTATAAAGCATGTGGACATAATGGCCGTTAAACCACAGTTTCTTTTATTCTTGAGAAATACAATTTTAAAATGAATTACAAATCACAATACGAATGGCGAATTTAAATCACAGTAACGAAATTTCAATGCTCTTTCAGTTTGGCCGATACACACTGACAAGTTATGCTATAAATTTCACAAGAATTAAATTCAGAGAAGGAATCTTAAAGAATCGTACAATGAATTTTATGGACAGGTGGGAAAAGGGCCTGAAGGTTTAAAAGACATGCTGTTTTGCCGATTAAAAAAGTATACAGGATGAATTAATACAGCGTTAACAAATTTTCAGAAGAGAGAGTGTACATCCAGACGACGGGAAATTACATAGGAATGCACGGTCGGAAATGCCTTCCTGGCGCAGGTAGCAACGGCACAAAAGTCAAGAAAGAAAGGACACGAAACGGGGTGAGAAAACATTCGAAGTACAACAAAAACAAAGAAAAAACAACATAAAGAGACAACGATCATCATCAAAGGTGTTGGAAATTATGACCCGGACCATCATGATGCAAGAACCGTGCATCATGCAACTTCCATGCGATCTTCCATTCGTGATGCAAATCTTCTATGCGCCACAGAGGTGAAGCCTGCATCACGGTCCGGGGGCGTAATTTCAGATACCTTCTTTAATGACAATCGTTGTTTGTTTTTGTTCTAATTTGTAGGTTTCTGCTGTACTAAACATAATAAGACATGCTTTGTCTCACTGTTTGTGTCTTTTTTGCTTTTTGTGTCGTCACTACCGCGCCAGGAAAGCGTTTCTGACCATGCGATTTTCTATCGCCTTTATCTCTCCTGAAAGTTTGATCAGCGCTGTACAGATCACCCTGTATATGCAGTAAACTCCCTTTAACACGAACTCGTTTAAGGCAAACACTCGGTTAACATGAACCAAATTTCGGTCTCGGCAGCGATGCATATGATCTTATAGGCAGTTTTATTGGTTAAGGCGAATTTCTATTAGCACAAATTACGAACGGGTTTTTAGTCCGTTGCATCGTTAGATTTTTTTAACGCGAACTTTCAAAGATTTTCATATTTTCTCCTGCTGTTTGTCTGTTAGGATTGGGTTCAGAAATGCTTCGTCCGATGAAAACTCACAGAACCCACTGTATTCTTTAAAACATAGCCTGCTCAACAATCGCGACCATCGTGTGAACAATGAACTTCAGTCGTGTGAACAATGAGCAACAAATGCAATTCCGTGTTCCGATGTATTATTTTTATGATTTTTTATGATTTCAAAGGTAGCTTGTAAGCCTGATGTTAAACCTTCAATAATTCTAAATTAATCATCTAGAATTCGCGCTGCTGAAATGCAGATGGAAACTCTAACTTGCAGTGTGCTTGATGCAATAAAAGCTATCATCAGAAAGTATACAGAACTGTTTTAGAAGAGCTTGGATGACGATGCCAATCCTGTTGACAAGTTAGATGGTGACAACGATATCACTTCACCTGACGATGAGAAATATTCTGCAAGACGTTGGGAACCCTTGTGCTAGCTTTGAGGAATTTGTTAGTGCAAATGGCGATGTTCCCGAGTGTCTCCCAGTGGAATTCGATGCATAAGCAGTTGTGACTGAGATGCAACAAATGTCATCATAAGAAAGTGAGTATGACAGTATCATTCCACCCACTCGCCAAGAAATGTTACATGGTATATTGCTGAACCATCCGAAACGACCGCTAGTTCAAATACAGTCAGCGGTGAAGTTACTACGTATTTACCGGAGATTTTCGCCAGAAGTACATTTTTTTCATGTTCCAGTACAGTAATTAACGTAATACTGTAGAGGTTTCAAGTAAGGCATACATAATATACTCCAGTCCATATGTACCTACTGTAAATAAGTAATATGTAGAAAGAACTATTCCGAAAATAAAATCTGAGTTTCCAATTAACACGAATTCTTTTAACAAGAACTCGAATTAACTGACTTTTCGGTCCCTTGTGATTCATATCAACGGAAGTTTACTATATGTATATATAGATAGAATTTTCTGAAAAAATTCTCTTGCCAGCAATCCAGCAAATTTGTGATAATTACAACAGTTTACAGTTTTACTAACAGCTTAAAGATCATCTTACATTCCCTTTGACTTGCTTCACATATATTCGCTTAGATCAGAAGGTTAAGTTTATTAAAGCATGCGCAGAGGAATCCAGAAAGCAAGAAAAGGTTAACTGCCATTTATTCCCCTTGCAAAGGGCTACCTTGCTGTTCGTAAAAGCTAACGCTATGTAAAGAGCTAGGTCGAAGGTTGCATCGATTTCCGTTATTTACCTGCCTATTGTTGCTGGTAGAGCCCGTCTTCTGTAGTGATTAGCTAAGGGAAATGCCAGGTGTCTTGTTTGAGAGGTTTAATTTTGGGAATTGCAAATTTCAAAACAGCTCTTCGAAAGCATCAAAAAATAGCACCGCTAAGAAATAAGCCATTTAGTTTGCCATTTCTCGTTTGTAATTTTCAAAAAGATGGTTTTCCCTTAAAAACGGAACCTAGATACGTGTTTTAAAATACATTTCTACGATTTTCAAAAACTAAGGTACAGAAATGTTTTTAAAACAGTCGGAATGGTAGCCAAAAAAGTTCTGATATTATAAATCTTAAATCTGACAATATATGATTTCCAGTAGAGCAAAAAATCCAGTTATTAAAATATTGGCTATGGTTCCGTAAGTTAAAGGCAAAATAACCTATATTTTTATGTGCGAAACTCGTGAAGATATTAGAGAATTAATTATATCATCTTTCAACACCTATTTTTTAAGATTTTTTTCCAAATAACATGTTGTTTCTACGTTAAATCTATCCTGCGCTCCTATATTTCTCCCATAAGCTCCAACAGAAATGTTAGAGGATTTTAAAAGGCGAATGAGACTATTATTAGCAGCGAGAGTTTTACTAACTTTATCAGTCAAGCTGTTCTCCTTTGTTTTGAAGACTCTCTGTTCTATTTGTTGATTTCAGAAAATATCTTTTTGGCTTTTGCTAATGTCTGTCCTTTGAGATTTTATTTACTTTTTGCAGCCCGTTTATTAAAGGCATAAATTACTGTTTGTTAAATTATTGTTTTGTACGCAGCTTCGACTACAAAACAATGATTTAAAGTTTGTTGATTTGTTAGTTTTTATCTACAGGTGTAAAATTTAATAAACTTAAGTTACTGGAAAAGTTAAACAAGAAGAATCAGCGTAATGTTTGTAAATTCTGCAGGACTAGTTTAGATGGTTTAAATACAGAACCATCGAAACAGGTCCTGCAAAATTTACGAACATTACGCTGATTCTTATTGTTTAACTTCTCCAATAACCGTTATTCGGTGTTATTTTAACCTAAACTTTAGTTGTATTTTGTTCTTTGTATTTAATTACTTTAGACCTATAAGTTAACAGAAAGTTCGGTAAGTTTTCTATGGCCTAGGAAGTTTAGGTAAGTATGTACTTAAGTAAAAAAATATGTTTAACATTACAGTTGAGAAACTTAGACGATTCTCCATTTGGCTCTCTAAGTGAGAAACTACATCAGAAAAGTATATCATTTTCAATGATAGTTTGGTATTGGGTAAAACAGCAACATTCCGAATTTCGTACAGAAGATTCTTAGACGTATAAAAAGTATATACTGCTTTGATTTGGTTTTTGATTATGACAAAACACTCAAGGGCTATCTGCCTAAGGGGAGAAAAGCTTTCGCGGAGGACTTTCTATGGAAAACTGACTCGTCTACACGTTACACCATGGAAAAATCACGAAAACGTCCATACAACCAGCCCGTTCGCTGGATTCGAGCCTCACCGCTGAACTACCAGTGTTCAATGACTTTACCGCTCGGCCGCTAGTGGGCCTGAAGTATGTACAATTTTTTCCCACATTTATTTCATTACGTTTTGGTAGCTAGATCGTATTAAACTTATTAATGCATAACGAATATTTTATTAGGTGGAGTTTTTGCTCTTCTTGAAACTATAAAAAAAACTTAGATTTTTATCCCTACATCATCCTTTCCTTTAAAACAATTCTGCATCATATTTAGAAGAAACGTTTAGTTGATTCCAGTTATGAGTACATATCTGCAATCAACATTTAACAAAATAAAGTTTGCTGCGAACTTTTTCGGACACTCTGCATGCATAGTAATAACGCTTAATTATTTTTAAAAAGTTTTTAAAAAGTTTGCGTTTTAATAACCTAATCGGAATAACACATCCCCATTCACTGCGTATAATAATAAAACAGCTTTCTTGAAGAATACTAATGACGTATTTTGAATTCAAACCGTGTTCTTGCTACGAAATTTGAGTGGTTATGGTTCAAATCCTACCAGCAACAACTTTAAAGCAAATATACACGAATCACGCGATGCAAACTTTCCACAATTTTCTACGCAAAATTGTTTTGACACATGAAAAAAAAATAATAAAATGCAGTTTTAATTCTATTTTTAAAATCGGCTAGTAGAACTAATTCAGGAATTACCCAGACATCCACATTTTCTCTCTGCACATCTAACTCTTCCGTTTCGAATCAAAATTGATACGGTGAATTATAAAAGCAAAATAAGAAATAAAATGACTCTGACCAGGTTTATGTAAATGAGGAGGTGCATAATAACCTTTCTTCCTTGAAATGGATAGCTTACCTTTTTTTTGTGAAGTTTAGAAGTCTGGCTCAGATTAGTTTGTTTACATGGGCAAATGTCCAAATTCCTTTTTCAACGTTAAATCTGAATAAACAGGAAATTAAAATGCTAGTCACAAACTGTACATCGGAATACATATGTAATGATTTTGACAATTTGGTGGAGAATGATTTGTAATGATTTTGACAATTTGATGGAGAATGATTTGTAATGATTTTGACAATTTCATGGAGAATGATTTGTAATGATTTTGACAGATACTTCATTCATAGCCGATGATGCAGATGGTGATGACATTCCACAACTGCGTAGTTGCCATCAAAAGTAGTCGTTGCTCCGAATCAATATGTTTTATTTCTGGACAAGATAGCCGGATAGCCCTCGAGACTTTGCCATAAGCGATAAGCGATAAGCAACGGAGGACGTGGGCACTGTCCCTTTACCAAAAGGTTAATCGGTACAGCACCACGTCCACCTATATCTAGAGCCTAAAGAGGAATCACAAGACGCCACGCACCGGGCGCCCAAACCCACTGCCAAATTCAACCTGGGGGCAGTCCAACAGACTGATAACAGACAAAAGTTCAGATATTATAAATCTTAAATCTGACAATATATGATTTCCAGTAGAGCAAAAAATCCAGTTATTAAAATATTGGCTATGGTTCCGTAAGTTAAAGGCAAAATAACCTATATTTTTATGTGCAAAACTCGTGAAGATATTAGAGAATTAATTATATCATCTTTCAACACCTATTTTTTAAGATTTTTTTCCAAATAACATGTTGTTTCTACGTTAAATCTATCCTGCGCTCCTATATTTCTCCCATAAGCTCCAACAGAAATGTTAGAGGATTTTAAAAGGCGAACGAGACTATTATTAGCAGCGAGAGTTTTACTAACTTTATCAGTCAAGCTGTTCTCCTTTGTTTTGAAGACTCTCTGTTCTATTTGTTGATTTCAGAAAATATCTTTTTGGCTTTTGCTAATGTCTGTCCTTTGAGATTTTATTTACTTTTTGCAGCCCGTTTATTAAAGGCATAAATTACTGTTTGTTAAATTATTGTTTTGTACGCAGCTTCGACTACAAAACAATGATTTAAAGTTTGTTGATTTGTTAGTTTTTATCTACAGGTGTAAAATTTAATAAACTTAAGTTACTGGAAAAGTTAAACAAGAAGAATCAGCGTAATGTTTGTAAATTCTGCAGGACTAGTTTAGATGGTTTAAATACAGAACCATCGAAACAGGTCCTGCAAAATTTACGAACATTACGCTGATTCTTATTGTTTAACTTCTCCAATAACCGTTATTCGGTGTTATTTTAACCTAAACTTTAGTTGTATTTTGTTCTTTGTATTTAATTACTTTAGACCTATAAGTTAACAGAAAGTTCGGTAAGTTTTCTATGGCCTAGGAAGTTTAGGTAAGTATGTACTTAAGTAAAAAAATATGTTTAACATTACAGTTGAGAAACTTAGACGATTCTCCATTTGGCTCTCTAAGTGAGAAACTACATCAGAAAAGTATATCATTTTCAATGATAGTTTGGTATTGGGTAAAACAGCAACATTCCGAATTTCGTACAGAAGATTCTTAGACGTATAAAAAGTATATACTGCTTTGATTTGGTTTTTGATTATGACAAAACACTCAAGGGCTATCTGCCTAAGGGGAGAAAAGCTTTCGCGGAGGACTTTCTATGGAAAACTGACTCGTCTACACGTTACACCATGGAAAAATCACGAAAACGTCCATACAACCAGCCCGTTCGCTGGATTCGAGCCTCACCGCTGAACTACCAGTGTTCAATGACTTTACCGCTCGGCCGCTAGTGGGCCTGAAGTATGTACAATTTTTTCCCACATTTATTTCATTACGTTTTGGTAGCTAGATCGTATTAAACTTATTAATGCATAACGAATATTTTATTAGGTGGAGTTTTTGCTCTTCTTGAAACTATAAAAAAAACACAGTCCCAACAACCGCCCAGGCCCCACATTTATTAAATAAAATAACAAAAGCATGCAGGGCCAAAAAGGGCGAGTTTTGACAATAAGCAAAAATTTTACAAAGGTGTAATACACACAAATATAGAATATACATAAGCTAAAGTACAGTCTGATGTTCGGCAGCCCAATAATATACAATGAGTAAAATATAGACAGTAGAATTAGACTTAATGACAATATAACATAAAAATAGAGAACATAATGACATAATGAATGTAAGTGATTACAACAATACACAGAAGATATACCAAAAGAAATAAAAATAAAAGAATACAATAGCCATCAGTGTGTGACTGGAAGTACTGATACATGGGAAATGCGTAAAGCATTCAGAATTCGACTTAATTCAGAAGACTAACAACTGGATCGGGATACATTGCATAGCCAAGTACATATATTTGACAAAGCAACATATTGAAAGTCAGTGTAATAAACTCGATATTCGCTATGACAAAGTCATGTTACAATACCGCAGGTAGTGATGTGATACAGAAGAAGTAGGTAGCGTACAATATAATTTGATCTCGGTACGCATTCAATCCCTATAGTACAACAATAGTTAGGAAAAAGGAATATGTTATACAAAATATATCTACCATGCAACTGTGTTTAAGATATACAAAGGTTGATACATACAAAGGTCGATACCAATTATGGTACAGGATTCGTACCAAACTTAGTAACAGAATGCAATAGCGATACAATACAATTGATCACGTGGTATTGTGGGAAAAACATGCAATAAGGCTAATTATACGATTATGAAGAATAAAAATAACATATTTAGCCTGCATAAACGAATATAGGATACCATACAATAATATACAATATTACAATACAATACAATACAAAAAAAATTAACATATTTAACCTGTACTAAAAGCCAACTGATATAAGATACTATACAATACTATACAATACCACAATACAATACGATACAGTAGATACAATACCACAATACAATACGATACAGTAGATACAATACCACAATATAATACGATACAGTAGATGCTATACAATACTATACAATGAAAATACAAAATACATTCAGTGTTGGTGACACAAAAATACATTTAAAATTGTCATGACACTAGTGATGAAAATACAAAATACATTCAGTGTTGGTGACACAAAAATACATTTAAAATTGTCATGACACCAGTGATCCTAATGCAGCAAATAAATTGATGCAATTACCTGCATAAAAGATAACTAATATAAGATACCATACAATACTATACAATACTACAATACAATACAATACAAAAGCTAATTAAACGATTATAATGAATAAAAATTAACATATTTAACCTGTATAAAGCCAACTGATTTAAGATACTATACAATACTAAACAATACCATAATACGATACGATACAGTAGATACTATACAATACTATGCAATAAAAATATAAAATACATTCAGTGTTGGTAACAAAAATATACATTTAAAATTGTCATGACACCTGTGATCCTTATGCAGCAAATAAATTGATGCAGACAGTTAAATGTGTTACTATACATTTGCAAAGGATGAAATATAGACTTAAGTATGCCACAAATTATGAACATATATTATACCGTGAAAAACACAAAATACATTCAATGTTGGTATAAATACAATGGATATATTTAAAACAATGGATAATGGTTGGATATATTATACAATGAAAATCTCTAGCGACCCCAATACATTCAGTGTTATTATTACACAGAGAATTAAATGTATGATATTACATGGGCAATTGATGAAAAGAAGACAGTAACAGTATAATGTATAGCCAAATATGCAAGTATATGGTATACCGATGTTTAACAGCAACTGGCAAACAATGTATCATTAATACGCCCAACTAGATATGCCAAGATATTATATACTATTATACAGTGAAAAACGCAAAATACGTTCAATGTAGATATTATCATAGTGCATTATGAGGGAATACAGACAGTTATATGTTTGATAATACATGGGCAAAAGATAAAAATAAAGACAATAGCATTATTATTCATAGGTAAATATGCAGATTTAATATATTCAGATATTTAACAGCACCTGGTAAAAAATGTACCATAAGTACATTGATAGCTGCTATGGACAGCAAAGAGATTATTAGAACGGGACATATGCAACAGATAAATATGCGAATTCAACATATTCAGATATTTAACAGCACCTGGTAATAAATGTACCATAAGTACATTGATAGCTGCTATGGACAACAAAGAGACTATTAGGACAATACATATGCAACAGTTAAATATGCAAATTCAATATATACAGATATTTAACAGCACTTGATAATAAATGTGCATATGCAAAAGATAACATTATTATTCATCGGTAAATAGGCAAATGCAAGATATACAGACTAAACAGCACCTGGTATTAAATGTACCATAGGTACAAGGACAGCTGTTATAGACAATATTACCTGGTTGCACTTAGAAAAAGATGCTGAGAGAGAATATACAAATATTTGACTGCTGCTATACACAGCGACTTATAACAGATGGATTACAATAGATTACAATGGTTACAAACACTTCAAAGCATAAAAGTAGATATGTTATAATATATACAAGCAGTTGAAGAAGTTGAATCATATGTCGATATTATAAGGCACAAAGATCAAGTCCCAGATTCATCAGTTTGTCAATTAAACGGACTATCTTTTTGACTTGATGCCGTTGCTTAATCAAAAAACGACTAAAGGCAGTCCTATCCGTTGGTGGAAAAGGAATATGGAATTCAGTAGTAAGTGGACAATCGATTAGATAGTGTTCTGGATTGCCCAGTTGTCCACAACTACAGAGTGCTGAGGAAGAGAATCCATGTCTCTCGAAATATAAGGGAAAAGGCCCGTGGCCCGTAATGTAGAAGATCAGCTGTGGTGGCATGATTAATCGGTCTAAATCTACTTTAGGGACATGGGCAAATGCTCGGCGACCAGTTTCCTCCGAACTCCATGCATTTTGCCACAAGGAGATGACTGTGAGAAGTAAGTGACGCTTTAGATTAGATACTGGGCGTGAAACCGTCAAGGTCTGTGTTATCTCGTGATCTGTGTTGCTTCTTTAGCAAGCCTATCGACAGTTTCATTACCGTAGTTCCCCACATGAGCTTTTGTCCATTCTAAACAAATGTGTAGATTTTTATGTCGAGACAAGCTAGTTTGAATGTCCACAATAATGGGGGATGAATGCAGAGGATTTAAAATGGCATACAATGTGGAGAGACTATCGGTAAGAACATAGGAATGTGAATATCGATGATTAATGATTGTTTGTATGGCTTGTCGAATAGCAATAGACTCACTCTGGAAGACGCTGTTAAAAGAAGACAGATGACATTTCCACTGGTGAAGAGTTGTCTGATCTTGCAGTATGGCTATATATGCACAGCCAACCTGATCTTCCACTTTAGAGCCATCAGTATAAAAGACCAGATCAGCATGAGAAACTTGATGACTCGGTTTGAGATTAACTTTAACTCCCGTACCATAGAGGGAGGGGTGTTGATCTTCTCTGTTTATTGCTGCTTCGTAATCATGGGAGGAGAAAGAGTGATCTCCAAACTGAACTGAACAGACAAGTTGTCTAATCAAGTGATAAGCTGCGTCCATTTCAACCGCAATAGGTAAAGACAAGACTCCAGCTGCAACTGCAAGGGCGTTAGTTGGTGATGTGCGGAAGGCACGAGTGATATTTAAGAGAAATGGTCTCTGTATACTATTTAAATGTCGGACTTTGCGTCCTTGCATTGGTGCTGTCCAAATTGCAGCACCATATGAAACAATCTTTTCAATTACTGTTGCATATAAAACTTTAAGAAGATGTGGATTTAAGCCCCAGTGGATTCCCTTCATAAGTTTAAGGCGTTGAGCAAGTACGCTTCTTGAGATCTAACACATGGGGAATCCAATTAAGTTTGTCGTCGAAAATAATTCCAAGGTATTTAAGTTCACGTTTAATACGAAGACGCTTGCCATTTATGGTTATTCTCGGCTGACGAGTCATAGAACCACCCTTCTTAGGAATGATCAGAATTTGCGATTTCTCTTCAGAGATTTGCAATTTAAAATCTTCTCATCTAGTCTGAAACAAAGAACAGGTCTCCTGTGAGTTTGCTTGAAGTTGATCACGAGTCCTACCTCGCACTATGAATGCGGTATCATCGGCATATGTAACCACAGTTGTATGTTCAGGCCATGGCTGCTTAAGGATAAGATTGTATGTCACATTCCAGAGAAAGGGGCTCGCACATGAACCCTGCGGGCACCCTCGAGTCTGACATCTATGTACCAGGCCTCCATTATAGGAAATGATCAAATGTCGATCGGACAGATAATGTGCAAGAGTATTATATAAATTGCGGGGGCAATTGGTATCTCTTAATGCATATAGAACTGCCGGCCACCACAGCGTATCGAAGGCGCTCTTTAAATCCACTGAGATAAACGCTGTGTGGTGGCCGGAGAACTTATTGCGCAGGATGGTATCTTGAACTTCCTTTAAAGCATGCAGTGTTGATCTTTTGGTGCGAAAACCGTATTGAAAAGGACACAGATAATTTGTTGAGTGCAAATGAAATCTCAATCGTCCCATAAGAAGTGCCATAATCACACACATACACACATATTTCTGGACAAAACAATTACTGAGAAGCCCGTCTTGATTATGACTTACATACGGTACTAGGCGCAATCTTCGCGCCCGTTGTTATCATACGTGTAACTTTTCTGCATCAACAAATACGATGGCGAAAAGAGAGAAGTAAGCGGCGACGTGTTAGCTGGATAGGAAATGAAGCAAAAATGTATTGCCTTAGAAAAGGCTGGGAAAGAAGTCAAAAGGTTATGGTTATGGTTTACAATGTTAGTTCCGATGTCTACATCTGGTAATTGGCTGAAGCGATTTATGTAAGTACTTGCGTCAGCAGAGTTATATAAGATCGTATGATATAAATTAATTTGGATATGACGCAGTTTAGAGAGATCCATCATAAGCAGTTATTATTTTTAGGACATAAAGGGAAAATTTACGAATTAAATAAAGGGTTGATTATTATTGCAAATTAAAATAGCATTTTGATTTACATATTTCTCATGTTACGCACTTTCTTATGTTGTATGTGTGTGTGAAATAAAGAATATGCAAAATAACTTCAATTTGCAATATCTTAAGCTCTAACTTTGACTATTAAACTAGGATAATTTCCCTCTGTATGCTTTAAATAGTAACATGCCTATTAAAAGAAATCTCTCTGAACTGCGTCATTCCAAAATTAATCCCTGCCACGTGATTTTTATATAACGCTCATGATGGAGATATACTTACGTAACGCAAAAAGATCGTCTTTCTTTTATTAGTCATAAAAATGGGAAAAGCATGAACGTTATTATTGAAGAACATGCAAGCATTCTGCCTGTGTATGCTTTCTTGACGAATCCTGTGTCAAGAATCAAAATGTGTTCAATGGTATATGACTGCAAGTACGTCACATTCTACATCATCCACATCATATATATATAAATATAAAAACACAAGTTCTATAAATGCCTGAGTACGTGCTAAATCGATGGCAGTACACTCCAGTATGCTTTGTGGGTCATCTTATCACTATATGAATGTAAAAATATAATCAAAATAGGAAACAAAAACCTGAAAGCTTTCAGATTTTATATTCCGTCCAAAGGGGCGTTTTTAACGCTTTTTGTGTTACCTTTATTTATTAAGCATCATGTTCTTCGCAATTAAACCACAAAAAATTCAATTCAACAGCAATATCACCAAATATTTAAAAACAGCTTATCTTTAAAATTTCCGATAAACAGTCTCGCGCGCTGGAGATAAAAATGTGTTTCTTTTCATGCAGTGTTGCCATTGGTCGCTTTGAATTTATTGAGTTTTTTAATCAAACATTAGTTTTAAAGTTTTACAGAATATAAAACAGATAATAAAACAAATTCGAAAATCAAAATTCGGACTTCCAGGTGTTCATGTTCGGGTGGAGGATTATGTTATTCAAAATTTGACGGCTTCAGTTACCGTTCTTTTTTCACAATGTGAGAACATACATATATTCATGCAGTTTCTTCATTATTTAATTTCTTTAACTATAATACAGGGCTCTAACATTCGGTGGCAACAATTTAAAAAGTGATACGCCATTTTTAATGAACCGAAGAAAAATGCCATTTCGCGACTAACATCTGCCTTCTGGACTAACGCTCCTTTGCGTTAGTTGCTCCAGAAGTCCTTTGCGTTAGTTGCTCCTTGCTCCTAAAGATCATTAGCGCAAAGGAACGATGAGAAGAATCCCAAATTTTCTGGAATCCAAATCCTAAAACTGATTGGAATTTCTAATTTCTTGAATCCGTCATACTATAAGGTATTTCTCCCGTCTTCTTGGCATGCCTTCGTGGTGTGGTGGTCTACACGCTGGGCGCGTATTCCAGAGGTCCGCGGTTCGCTTCCCGGCGAAAGCGTTGCTCATTTTTCATTTTGCCTGCTTCCAAAATACCTAATGTCTCTACAATACGATAATAACAATAATAGAGTTTGCTTATAATTAAAATTCTTTAATTGAAGCCAAATTTGAAATCTTCGTTTAATGAAAAATAAATCTAAAAATAAAGCATTTAAAAGTACACCTACATTCATTACGACAACAGACATAAAATTCAGTAATTAGACGTATGCAATTTCAACCTTTGAATCTCGAGATTAATTATCTCAATTTTAGCACATTACAAGGAGAATTTCTGAAAAGCAGCTTCAGTTTATGGATTAAAAAGAAACATCAGTTTCATAATTCGTAAACAAGAAAGTAATCAAAACATTATTTGTTATTAATTACTCTTTTACATTTAACGTTACTCTTTTAGGTTATAACCAAAATAAATTGCTTTTAATATTAATCACATTACGTTTTATACACGTAAAATAAAACATACTTATTAAGACAAATCAATTATCGTCTCCACTCACAAAATAATTACAGGAAAGGTAGAATTAAAAAGATGAATAAATTTAGAAATTATAATTACGTTTAAAGAAAATCGGAAATCATTTTCATTTTCTGGCAATTCATTATAAATTCTTAATTTTTTAACAAACTTAATTTTTCCCATTTAATTATTTCGTAACTTGTTATTTTATTTTAAAAACTACTTTTTTAATACATACGCATTTACTTATCCTATTTGTCTCACTAATATATTTTAGAATATTATTTCACGAATGAATTCTTATATTTATTCAGAACTGGAAAACAAGGTACAGGTTTTAATCACCTCTGACATTACGAAGGGAATGGTCATAAAAAAACAATCTTTCCGTCCTTAGCGACTCGTAAATTTGGCTTATATATGTGCTAAGTTCATTCATTCTAGTTAACACTTAAAAGCTAGAGTTATTTGGCAAATTAATTAATTATGGCAAGCATTCACAGATTAATTGGCTAATCAAAATAGCTGGTTTTCGTCAAATCAAAAAGAAGTGTTCAGACTTCCGACATACATGGAGAAACTGATGAAAATAACTTTGTACGGCTTAATGGTACAAAAAAAGTGAAGAAGTTTAATGTAATAATTAGCACATACACAGCAAAAGTTTAATGTAATAATTAGCCCATAGACAGAAAGCGAAAGTTTTATCTTAATTGGAGTTCGTTGGAGCTCAGTCCAACATTATTAAATCGTTGCTGTTACGATGGCAAATACGATAAAAATGTAGTTCTCGATATGGATGTTGTAAGATGACTGGCAGCTCCCGAAGCAGTTTCATGCAGCACGCGAATATATTTCAATGACGTATTTTTTGCAAATACGATGTTGCACAAATTTCGAGACTTTAGCTAGTTTAAGTCCGAGTTTACATGATTTTCATTACTATTAAAAACGAATATGAGACAATGCATCGGAAAATCTATAAAGGGAGCTAATTAATTTATTGTCTGATACACTGTGTGATTGATTTACTTGATTTACTTTTTTGAAGAAACAAGTATTATTCGTGCATGTGAAAACTAAATGAACTCAGTTACGAATTTTTTCACTGAGAATAATCGCTTTCTTTGGAATGCATTTATATGTGAACAACTTTCTTTCAAAGTTGAAATTTATTATAAAAGATTCCGAAAGATCAATGAGCATCTATACAATCCGCGATGAAGATAATTTCTTGTAACTGCTCTCCAAAGATTACAAACTTAATCGGAATCGAAACGCCATCAATTGCCATGCTATAGTTAGAAATAAAGAAATATATAAATAATATTTTTTTTTTTTTTTTTTTTTTTTTTTTTTTTGCGTCGAAGAATAATTTAATAAATAAGGAAGACAGACTAATTTGTCATTATTTATTCTCAAGTTTTTGCCCCACTTGGAAAGTTTTCCCTGAAAACTCAGAAATTTTTCATAATTTGTTTATTTTTCTTTAAATTAAAATAATAATTTAATGATTAATTAAGCGTGTTGAATTGTTTTAAATAAATTTCAGCCTAAAATGTAATAGTTAGCTGTCTGTATATTTGAATTATAAAGTGTAATAAACGAAACTTTGCTGCAGGTAACAAACTTTAAAATTCCGATAGAAAATAATTATAAAATTCAATTTTTTACCTTTACTGTATTATTTTCTTATTTATATAAGTTATGATAATGCTTGTTAAGGGAAATATAAAATTTATCAACCCAAAGGGCTAGGCCCAGAAGGGCTATGAATTTCGTTTTGGCATTTTGCGTGGAAAACGTTAAATGTCCGTTTCACTTTTCAAATTGTTGCCACTAAATATTATCGCTTTGCATTATATATAAAGATATTAAATAATGAAGAATCTGGATGAAGGTATGTATGTCTCTCGCATTGTGATAAAACAACGGTACCTAGAGCCATCAAATTTTGACCAACGAATTTTTGAGTAACAAGCTCAAAGATTTCAAAGCGAGCAGTGGCAACACTGTATTAAAAACGTTTTTACCTCCAGCGCAAGAGACTGTGTATCGTAAATTCGAAAGATGTGTTCTTTTTAAACTGCTTTGCGATATTGCTCTTGAATTGAAATTTATGGCTTAAGTGCGAAGAAAGTGATATTTAATACTAAAGGTTACACACAAAACGTTAAAAAAGGGCCCTTTTGGTCGTCGTAATACAAAATCTGAAAACTTTCAGAATTTTTAAGTCTCTTTCTTCAGCTATAAAAATGACAATAACTGTCGGGGAACGTGCTGACGCGATAACAAATTCAAAAATATTGTTACGTTTTTCTTCTGACACCAGTTGTTAGGTTATTTTCTTCGTTCACGTTCATACGGAGTTTGTGAGGATTTGGAGAGAACAATAACGATACTTGATAATGAAATATCGAAACACACTTTATTTAGCCAATATTATCAGGACAGCTCCAAAACACTTTTTTATAGTCGTCGATGAACTACTGTAAACAGGCTGACACGATCAGCGACACAGCCTCCAGGTTATCAGGCAATCACGGTGGAGACAGTTTCATAGCAAAACACTAGAGTACAGCTCCCGACTTTGCTTGGTCGTTCTCGGAACTCCACGTACTCTCGAGACTCTTAATGCTACAACTCGTGATGTACTCGAAGACACACAGAGCACGGCTCCCGACTCCTCGCTTCAGTCGTTCCCGGAGCTCAAGACGCTCTCTCGACGATGCACTAACCGCGATACACTACGAGACTCTTTCGGTGCACTCGACGACCCACTCGGCATTCGCTGCCCGGCTGTCAACTCGATCGACTCCACAGGGATTGGCTCGCTTGACGAGACACCAACTCGATACTAACTGGCACTCTCCCTCTCGATGAAGCACACTGACTGACTGTGGGCCAGCAAGGTTTATACAGTTTTCGGCTTGTGTTCGAGAACATTCTGAGCTTAAACCGGTAAGAATTCGTTCCAGAAGGTTCTCCATCCGTCCATGGTATATCGCCGATTTTGCTGCCAAATGGGCGATTTCTCGCCAAATGTGGCAACCCTGTCGGCCTTTGCCATTTTATGGCAACCCTAAAACTGCTTTGCGGGGAAGCCATCTTACCGCGCCTGGACATTTCGTAACAATATAGTCCTGCAAATTTATGCACGATTCTTGGTGTAAATCATACGGTATCTTTAACATTTATATGCGTGCTCTTTATCCGGAATTCTAAACTGTTGTCGGATAACCTTACGACACTGAAAGTTTTAAATATGTGGGAAGTATTTAGGAGAACAGGAAAATGTAGAAATAAAGAGAAATATTTTTTAATAACTAATCCATTGGGAAAAGTATTAAAGATTCTTAATACTTTTTATATAGATTCTTATTTACACATAAGGAAACTCAAACTAGTACAACAATATCTAGACATAACCGCAAAAAAATAACAACAGCAAGTAAACAAACCTCAAGGATAAAAAAGTAACAGTCAAGGTTACACGAGTAAATTGCTCCAGAGAAAATAAAACGAGCTTGATGACTTCTATCAGACAGTTGTTTTTTTTTTTTTTTTCCTTTTATTGTGCGACCATTTTCTTTTCTACGAGGCAACAAGCACGATGCAGACGACAGGAAACTTTTCGCGGACACGGAAAGTTTTATTAAGGCAGCAATAGCTAGCCAAGTATCGATTTGCTTTCCTGATCGAACGTCGTTCTTAATCGTAATCTGTATTATGTGGACATAATAAGCGCACAGTGAATATGGTGACAGGATAATAGGCTGTGTCAACTAGCATTCGCGTGTCATTGTGAACAGATAGGAAGTGAATCGAATGCCTCGTGAAGAGACTTCTGCAGAGATGATGATTTTAATGCTTTATGACACACAATAGAAGGTGAGACATAACTAATTCGCGAATTAAGGGGAGCTGTTTCATATTGCTACATATAATGTATAACAGATTAGCTTTTTCATTTTGTAAAAAATGAGAAGCAGGAATGTCCAGAGATTTGACAGGGTGTGGAATACCACCATTAACGTAAGAATATAATCAAACCAATAACTTGGCAAAGCAAAAATAGAATAGAAACTTCATATCCAAAACAATAAATTCTGTTGAGTTGTACGCTTTAAATAAATGCTTTTTCCCTTTCCCTGTAATAGCAATTAGCAAGCGTCTCTTGTTTTCCTTTCCAATCATAATATAATTTAAAATAGAACATTTCAATGAATTTTAATACAGAAAATGGAATTTACGTATTTACACGCAAAAATCATGTAATACGGCTGTTAGGTTCCTAAAAACTTCCGTGTTATAACGATCGGTCATTAGCACAAAAGCATCGTTAGATTTAAAATAAAAAGATAAGAAAAATAGCTAGATTTCAATAGTTTCACTAGTCTCCTTTAACATTTATCAGGAATATTTTAGGTAATGACCATTAAAAGTGAGCCCCCCCCACCACTCCCCCGTTTTTTGGGCGTCTGTGTGAAAATTGTCTTCATCATCTGGGACTCTTTTATCATTTAAATTCTTTTTTTTAAATGTTCTGTTTTAAAACTAGAACTGTTGCTTTAATGTATTTACTTTTCCTTGGCAGAGTATACTTACAACATGAAGGTAAACATTTGTAATTTTCGTACCGCTGTTGCAAAATGCGCAGCTGCGGTAAGATAGCTTCCCAGCAAAGCGGGTTTAGGGTTACCAGAAAGTCGGAAAGAAAGGCTAGGTTGCCAGATTTGCACTTAAATCGCGCATATGGACATATTTGGCGCCAAAATTGGCGATATGCTATAGACAGTGCGAGAACATTCTTACCGGTTTTCCCGAGAATGTTCTCGAAGGCAGGTCATAAGCTATATATACCTTGCCTGTACACGGAGTAGGGGGCTATCTAGCAGTATACTAAGTTCAAAGATTAGCTCGAGAGCGATCGTCCGAGTCGGCAGCTGCACTTGGGTGCTTTGACGCGAAGCTGTCTTATACCGTTATAGCCTGAAGGCTGTGTTGCTGATTGTTTGAGCGTGTTTATCGTATTTTTTGACGACTGTAAACGTGTCTCTGGAACTGTCCTGTGTAATACTGGCAAATAAATTGTGTTGATTCTTCATCAAGTGCTGTCATCAATCAATCCAGGAACTCGTAGAACGCAACACCGCGTTAAAACGAAACTCTGAAATCACATTACAAGAATACAGATTACAAGAACCGGGCATTCTCCGGTTCTCTAACAACCCTGGGAGCATGTAATGTCATAGCGAGATTCTCACAATTATCTAATAGTGTTCAAGTGAAATCGTGTTACTAGAATGCTGTGTTATACAGGGGTTTCTCCAGGCCTAGTGTGTTTCAGGAATGCCGTGTTATGTCCGTCGGCATACCGCATTTACCAGATTTTCCCTAACTTTCTATCTAACAGGAAAACTGTATTATATGGATGTTTCCTTATCTCTACCATCAGAGCTAATTATTGTCAGTATATCGTTTAATATAGGAAACTGACACACACATGAATATAGGTTGTCAATATGTCGTATAATAACTCTTGTCAATATGTAGTATAATAACTTGTCAATATATCGTATAATATAGGAAATTGAAGAATTTCCTATATTATATTGAGACTGCTCTGCAGAACATAATATTGCATAGGGACTTGACAATTCTCTATTCATGTTATACTGTAGCCACGGTCTTGCAAGAATGTCGTATTACAAAGGGGTTGCTATTGTTAGTATGCAATTTTTGTCACTTGAGTACGGAAGTCCAATTGGCAGAATTTATTTTCAGACTGAATAATATTACTATTTTCATATATATTATTCATTTCATGTGTATGGCTGTATTATTGGGAAAGTTGTACATTATATCTTTTTAAGTCAATATAGCCAGGGAAAATAAAGGAAATTATCTCCTAGGAAATTCGGAGTGAAATTTAAAATGCGAAAGTGTGCTTTTTTGCTAAAAACTGGCAATAAATAAAGCATTTTTGAAAGCTAATGTGCACTACTGAAATAAATGGAATGAATACAGAAACAGCATTGTAAATTAAAAAGCAAAAAAGTAGAATTAAACAGAAGAATCACTGCTCATTGCATGGAAAAGTCCCGATTTTTCAAGGAGAATTCCAACAACAACACACACATAAAAAAGAGAGAGAAAGAGAGCTGTTAGTTACTAATTCAGAATATCTCCTAAATTACGCTATTAAAAAAAAGGAGGTAAAAATTTATTAAGATTTGTACAATAAAAATCATTAATATTTCTTAATAGACTACTTAAGATTAATATCTAAGCATTAATATAATTTAAGCATATTAAATCATTATTAAAAGAATAGAGATTCGCAATCTGCAGCTTTAATTTTCCTTCAAACGGTTACGCTAATTACAGAGGCACACACAGTTCTGGGGGGGACAGCAAATTTAATAAACCTTGAAAACAATATCGTTTTTCCAAACTCTTTGTCATCACTTTCAAGCACCATAAAAGCATAAAGCCAACTTCAAGCATTAAGCCAACTAACTGACAATAAAAATCAACTCTAAATAACAAAAAACACCTCAAAGCAATTAACATTCAGTACTATAATGAAGGCTATTGAATTACGTAAACAATATATGGCTTCCTTGAAGATGATGCGTGCAAAATGATGAGTGAAATGAAATGGAACGTTCACAGTAAGTCAGTGGAAAGAAATGGCAGATTTGCCCAGATGTTTGCAGTAATCTCTACATATAAAGAAGAAAGTCTGTGTGTTTGTTCGCCAATACCTGAGGCACTACTATAGCTATCGCACCAAACTTTCTACAATTCTTTTCTGGGTCTTAGAAAAGCTTGACGTCTACCTTTTAAAAAAAAGTAGCTAAAATAACAGATATTAATTAAAAACTCATAAAAACGATAATTTTTGCCCTCATTTTTTTCCGAGTGGCAACAGTTTCGCAAGCTGAAGATGAAAATCTGCTTTATTTCGAAAGTTGTTGCCACTGCTCGCTTTCAAATCCTAGAGACTGTTAATCAAAAAATTGTAAGTTTTACGATGAAATAAAAATAGCATTGCCAAACATTAAATACATTTTTCCCGATTTAAAAAATTCGTGGAAAGCCATTTCGACTATTCCCATCTTCATACGACTTTAATCAGCCGAAATATTAATTCAAAACTCTGAAAACGCTCATTTTCGTACTCATTTTTCCGAGTGGCAACAGTCTCGCTCGTTGGAGATAAAAATGCTTTATTTTGAAAAGTATTGCCACCGCTCGCTTTCAAATCGTACAGTTTGTTAATCAAAAATTTATAAGTTTCACAAAATCTATACATATAAACAAGAATGTCTGTTTGTGTGTTTGTTTGTTCGCTTTATTGATTTCTGATCAATTACAATGAATTTTTTGCTCCATTTAATCGACTAATAATTAAAATTGAATATAGGTGAAATATTGGATGGAACTTGAGCTTTAAAGACCATTTGATTAGAAAGACGAAAATCATTAAAAACTGTGTGCCATTGTTGCTGATATAATGAAAGAGAATTAGCTTATTTTTCTTTTGAAATTTTTTATGTGGGTTTCACATGTATGAGTATAAATCGTATTTTTTGCATCGTCATTAGAGAAGGATTAGGGCGGTAATCGTTCTCTCTGTTGTTAGATGCATTACTCTAATCTAACATAATTGACATCGGGTACTTCCGCTAGTAATTAACTATCATAAAAAAACAAGTGTACGGCAAGAATTTCATTCACATGAAAATTTGACTTAGTCTTTAAAATTATATATTTTATTTTCGATAGTTAATAAACATATAATTTAAACATATAATAACATATAATATATTAAACATGTTAAAATATTATAACCACCACGCAACTAAATCTGAGCATAGTGGAATCCTGTCGTCTTCTCTCCTCAATGGTATGATGGAAAAAATAATGAACGTGTAATAAAAGATCCAGCCAAGAAACTGCTACAAATAATTAGTAAAAAAATAAATAACACATTTCTTATTTTTTCGCACTTTCATTATACAAAAAAGTATTTTTTAATCGTTTCTTCGCTTCTTAGCTGAATTGTGCCTCAATTAATAATATGGCTTTTCAAGACATAAAATTTACGATTCGCGTCGGTTCCAGTCTCCGTGTAGAAAATAGTTTTAATTTTTTTAAAGCTTCGAGAGTTTGGGTTAAGATCGGTACCACCTCTTCTTCATTGTTATGTTTTTTCTAGATACTTGTTGTAAGCTCAAAATGAAAACTTACCTCGAAAGCTCTTAAAAATAATAAGAAAATCCAGTGCACTCATTACAAGTTAAAATGAACAACACGTAAAAAGAACGGTAGTAAAACGGACACGAATCTGAAAAGCATCATTTGTAAAGCTACAATTGTATTGCAAAAGGCAAAGTAAAGGCTGCGAAAATAAATACGAACTTCATACCGTTACGAATTTTGCATATACATTGTTACGTTACTTCTTTTCTTCTGGCTCAAGTTGTTACGTTATTTTCTTCTTTCACTTTCGTACGGGGTTTGTATGGATTTGGAGTGAATAATGACGATACTACTTGATGAAGTATCGAAACACACTTTATTAGCCAGTGCTCCAAAACAAGTTTTACATTCGTCGATGAACTACTATAAACACGCTCACACGATCAGCGACATAGCCTTCAGGTTATCAGGCTATCACGGTGGAGATAGCTTCACGGCAAAGCACTAGAGTACGGCTCTCGACTCTGCTTGGTCGTTCTCGGAACTCCACGTACTGTCGAGACTCTCCACGCTACAACTCGCGATGCACTCGACGATACACAAGAGTATATATAGCTCTCGACTCAGCACATTCTAAGACAAAACTCGGCGATGCACTAAAAGACTCTCTCGATACACTCGACGACCAGCTCGGCGTTAGACTTCGAGACACTCTCTCAATGACTGACTATCAGCTCGCTAGACGAGGCACACACACACTCTCTAACTGACTGCGGACCTGCAGATTTATATAGCTTTCGGCTTGGGTTCGAGAACATTCTGGGCTAAACCGGTAAGAATTCGTTCCAGAAGGTTCTCCATCCGTCCATGGCATGTCACCAAATGGGCGATTTCTCGCCAAATGTGGCAACCCTGCCTTCATTGCCCATTTTATGGCAACCCTAAAGCTGCTTTGCGGGGAAGCCATCTTACCGCGCCTGTACATTTCATAACAATAAGTCATAATTTGGAAGCACAATTGTGATGGCTGAATGGCACGGCGAGACAAAGGAGTTGAAAGCAAACTAGATTTAGCCAATTGGTCATCTTTACTTGCAGATTTCCAAGCACACTAAAATAATTCCTTGTGGACAATATACTCTTTAATCATAGCAATTACGATAATTTCTTCTATAGAATTTATACAGGTTAATGGGGCCACATCATTTTAGCAGAGCATGGAAGATACGTTAATAAAAACGGAAGCTGAAGCAACAGAAGAATGATGACGTAATTAACTGCCAGCGGTATTTATACCAAGTTTGATGTACAAGTACAGCTAATTCTATGATTGGTTAGTTTTAGTTTTTTATTGCTCCTTTTCAAATAACGTTACATAACAAAGAATATTCAAAGCAGCTATCGTATTTTGTTGTATAAGAGAAATTATGTAAATAATTTCAGAGAAATTATACTTAAAATTCTAGTATCTCATGTACAATATAGCATGAAAGGCTTTAAGAAGGTAAAGCTTCGCGGGGGGAAAAAAAGGGTACAGAGACAAATTCATTTAACATTGAGTTGCCAAGCTGGCGACGGTTTGGGCAACTCATTTCTGTCACCAGATTTGGCAAGAAATCGCCGCATTCGCCAAACTTCACTACATTTTGGTCTGATACCTGCGTAACTGCAATCGGTCTACACTGCTTGCTGGCCACCCAAATTGCAGCACAAAGAAAGACAAGAAATATCACTACAAAATTTATTTAGTAGATGACATGTTGACCAAGCATCAAATGATTAAATTTACACACTTCTGTGAAGTGTGGTTCCTTTCAGAATCAGTAGCCAGAGTAGCCGCCATTGTTGGAGATCACCGCTGCCACACGCCTCGGCATTGATTCAAAGAATCTTTGGATGTGTTCTTGGGGTATAACAGACCTAGCAGCTTCCACACGTTGCCAAAGTTGATCTGGTGTGGCAGCTTGGGATGTATTCTGGGTCAATCGTTCAGCAACCATGGACCACATGTTTTCTGTCGGCGAAAGATCCGGAGAGCGAGCCGGCCAGGGAAGCAATTCAATGTGGCGATTGACGAAGAACCCTTAGACAATGCGTGCCACGTGTGGTCGCACATTATCCTGTTGAAATATGGCTGTGGGAAAGCTCTGAAGGTAAGGAAGCACAATTGGCTCCAACACCTCGGAGATATAGCGTTGGCTGTTTAAAGCCCCGGCAATGCGTATTAGAGGAATGCGAAAGTGATAACCAATACCCCTTCATACCATAATACCCTGTGCAGGACCAGTGTTGCGGTGCATAATACAGCTGTTCAGCATCCTCTCTCCACGGTATCTCCAGACTCGAATCCGACCATCGTGGTCTTGCAAACAGAAGTGTGACTCGTCAGTAAAGACAATTTCATTCCATTTTGCCGTCCACATCCTTCTTTCATCGCACCAATGGTGGCGGAGACGTCTGTGGCTCTGCGTCAAGGGTAGACGAAGCAATGGACGTCTTGCGGACAGTGCCATGCGCACAATATTCCTGTCATCACGTGAAGTCATCACGTCCACTGAGGTGGATGTGATCGAACACGTCTGTCCGTCGTACTCTCCTGCATCCAACGGTCACATATCCGCGTTATAATTGTTCGGTTTCGGCCAACACGTGTACCGATTTCCCTGAAAGATAATCCACACTCTCGGTAGTCCACTATCCTTCCTCTGTCGAACTCCGATACTTGATCAAACGATGATCGCTGTTTACTACGAGGGCATAACTGATCTTTTTTTTTTTTTTTTTTTTTTGTTGGGAAAATCGTCGAAAACTCCAAACCCTTAAATAACGCTTTGAAGTGACGCCACAGGCGCGCGTCTGCGCTGAAATTCTAATCATATTTGCATATCTCACATCCGCTAATGCATGTTGTAAATTCCATGTTATTTGCATGCTTCCTTCAGGGTGTTGCATTTACGGTTGCCAACAGTGTAGTTTCTAGGTAACTATATCTGCATCCGGCCCTATATGTAACTGCAACCGTATATGCCTTCCACCAATTTCGAAAAATCGAAGATAACTGGAAACTTCCAGAAGAATACTATGAAAGACCGGAAACAGCATCAGTTTTCAGCTTCCAGTTCAACAGAGAGAAGTTTCGACGACTGAGCGATACTCGTGCGAGCTTCGCTCTTTAGATGCATTTGCATTGCATTGTGTTTAACGTTTTGGGTAGTTTGAAGGGATAACTACTGATTTATATCCTATTTCTGTCATAATGAAAACTGCTGTACGAGCAATTTTGTAAAAAGTTCCAGAGCTATAACGCTTTTTTTTTTGGGGGGGGGAGGGAATATCATTTTATCAAGTTATCATTCTGTATGCATTTCATATATTCTGTGTGCATTTAATTCATTATGAACCCTAGACACGTAACAAGATCTTTTCCAAAGGATCCACGCAGCCAATGCTGCGGTGGAAACATAATTTTCAAATGACTAATGCGGTAAAACGATACTTCGACGAATGACAAACGCGCACATAATAACATTATTTCTATAGAACTATGTTCAAAAGCCAAAACGGAATAGTAAATAAATGGAATCAATAAATGCAATCAAATGATAACCGCAGAAGCAACGAATTCAGGTTGTTCTGCATTTTTATTTTATCTGAAAAAGAAATTAAAAATAAATCCACGTCCATGTCCTTTCCAAACAGAAAGAGCTTTCTGCCCAAAAACAGCGAAAGAATATATATAAATTGTGAGCAACAAAAATATTCCAAATTCTCATTTCTAAGAAAAAGACGAAAATTTTAAAATGATTACACATACATTTATAATACAAGTAAATGGAATAACATAAACTGAAAATTTAATCCGTAAAATAATCAGGAACAAAATTTATCTTACATTTATTTAGCGAGCTCCTTTAAAGTTTTCAAATCTTAACATCGATACTACGACATACAAAAGGACACCAGAAAATAAACAAGCCAACTCAATATTTCGAGCGTATTATTATGCAACGCCATAAGCCTTCGATACTTTCATATTTCTCGAGAGAGTCGAAAGCCATAAAATTATTCCCATTTCCATTTAAAGTGAATAAAAATCAGCCTGCCATTGCATTTCATATTTATTCCTCTTTGAAAGAAAATTTATTTTGCATTATTGAACGTCTGACTGCATTTATGAATTAGGTTCTGCTAGACGACGAGGAGATATGAAAAGAAGATGGGTACAAGTTTATTTAGCCGTGGAATATAATACACTAGAATGTATATTTTCTGGTTACAATCTTCCACTTGTCATGGTGAACTCAGACAAAAGTCTAATAGAAAGACAGATAGATAAACAACCATAAAATACACTATCTCTCTTTCCCCTTTGAACTAATAAAGCATTCACGGAAAATGAATTCTTACGTCATAGTAAATGTCTAATAAAAATGAGCAGAATAAATTTAGACAAACATAATTACTTCTATGGCTGAGAATTTGCGCTCTTTACGAAATTTAAATTGCTTTATATGCGAATTAATAATTCATAACTTGTTTTCAAAAAGCAATTATTTGCATTTATTTAATTTAATAGCGAATACTCAAGAGGACAAATAATTTCACATTTCAGGCTTCTATTTTTAATTTTACAAATTTAGTTTCCACACTAAACCGTCTATATTTTTTATTTTAAAGGGTTGCCTTCATTACTTAAGAGTTTTATTCCGAATTATGTTTTAATATTTTGTAAGGTTCTGTGTTCATAAGCGGGCTTTATTTTTGCAGTCGTTGGTCGTAAATATACGCTTCCAGCTGCTGCTAAAATTCTATTTGTGAAAAGGGCTTCTTTTTTTGCAGGTGTTAGTTGTAAATGTAAATATAAGCTTCTAAACTACTCGGCTGTGTTCGCAAACCAGCTTCATTTTTGCAGGCGTTGGTTGTAAATATACGCTTCTAAGCTACTCCGAATTACGTTTTAACATTTTGTAAGATTCTGTGTTCATAAGTGGGCTTTATTTTGCAGTCGTCGGTAGTAAATATACGCTTCCAGCCTAAGAAAGTGTTAAAAACCCAATATTTTACATGCTCCCTCAGTCTCTATAGCTAAAGATACAGTCACAGTTACAGAGGTAGTCAAAGGTTCGCGATAACCGGAAGTTCATTTTTTCTTTTTAATGTCTGTTAGTGATATCCTCATTTGATTTATTATGCAACAACATTTAATTTATAATTCTGTTACAAATGTTGGATCGAAAGAACTTTCACACAAATAATTACACAAGTTACACAAGTAATTTGTTAAGAATCACTGTTTTGTTAGGAATCAATCAGTTGCTTGTTAACTCATTAGCCGCTGGTGTTGCGTTGACGCAACGGTCAAAATAAATGCGTATATAAATATAACTACCTAAGGTATTTTATACCAGCAGATGATTTTCTGTAGGGAATATTATGAAGATTATTTCTGTAAAAAAATATTTGCCTTCAGCAATTATTTTGTTTATAATAATTAATCTCATACTTTAAGCAAAATTTTCGACCGGGTATTTCTGCTGAAAATATTTAACGAAAGAATCGCCGTCTTTTCGAGTGATCTATTTTTAATCAAGGTCACCTTTATAAGAACATTACATCAGTCAGATATTTATATTTGTGGTGGGAACATGGAAGTAAGAAAGGAAGGAGTGGCCAACCGGCACTAGAAGTGAAGCACTGCTTCGAAGCTTCGGTCACCAGATGGGGTGTTCTTTGTTTACATTCAGAAGCTCACTTGACAGTGTTCTGATAGTATTTCGACACACGACAGTTCCATACAAATCGAAAAAGGGACACTTTCACATGAAAGAAACATTCATAGTGTGATGGATAATACCAATTTGTATAGTTTAGTGACATTTACGCAAAAATCACATCTTGGTTATTTTTCGATAACTAACAACAGCGATTTTGATTATGAATTTGTTTTATAAAATTCTAAGCTGTTGAACTACAAAAATATACATTTTAACAAAAATGTTATGCTTAAAAGAATGAAAAATACCCTACGGTACCTTTAAAATTGTATACGTCTTTCGATACCCTTGACAGAGTATTCGCTACTTTTATTTTATGTTCCAAACGCCAAAATGTTTTAAATAAAATAATTTTTTTCACATCCATATATTATTGTAACATGTACCTTTCAAAATTTTTTAAAGGCTTTACTGTTGCTCATTTTAAACTCATCATTTTAATTTTATATATCTGAAAAATAATCCCTTTGGGCTTACACGTTTTACTTATTTGGGTTAATTAAAAGTAAAATATAGTGAATGCACAGATTTGCAAATGCTGGAAATGAAAAATATGAAATATGTATGGGTATTTATGCATGTGCTTGCAAAAATGCATGTATCTGCCTTTAACAAAATACATAAATATTTATTAAATTATTTATAAATGTATTTGAAATGAAGAATTTATTCATTTCTAAATAACTGTGAAGAAATCTAATTATTAAATGTATCTAATTTATAATGATTATAAATGTTATCTAAATATATAATAACCTTAATATTAAATTGTAAACATAAACTGAAATCCTGTTGACAAATACGTTACAAAACTATTTAAGCAAGAATTGTTCGTACTGGAAAGCAATCTGTTAAAAGGCATTGTAAAGCAAATGCTATGAGATGCGCACTTAAGAAAGTAATAAAGAGTTTTGGAATATGCATTGTTGAAATTAATGGTAAAAAAAATCTGATCAGTATAATTAAAAGAATTATTCCCCTTACAAGCCCACCAGCGGCCGAGCGGTAAAGTTGCTGAACACTGGCAGTTCGGTCCGAGGTTCGAATCCCGCGAACGGGCTGGCTGCATGGGCGTTTTCGTGGTTTTCCCCATGTGTCACGTGTATACGAGCCAGTTTCCCTTAGAAAGTCCTCCACGAAGGCATCCCTTCCCTTAGGCAGATAGCCCTCGAGGTTTTGCCATAATCACACACACGTATTCATTCCCCTTACATTTTATAATAACTCAGTCACAAGTTTTAAATAATACTTTAAAAATCCTTATTTTATTCCCTTTCAGAAATGTTCAGAGAAAGTTAAGCACTATTTAAAGTATTTCGCTAATTTCTAATAATTCTCTAATTTAAAATGAACCGAATAGAGCATTAATTATAAATTGACTTATATTTTTCGATTTAAAAGATGCCTCAGAAGCCAAAAAATCACGTCATATTTAAGAAAGTATTTTAGGAAGAAGCTCTATAAATAGAAAAGAAATAATTCATAATTGTAATATTAATAATTCAATAAACTTTGATCTTAATTTTTGTACCTTAACCGAATAAAATCGAATTACCTTAAATTTTTTTTTCTAATGTAATTAACGAAAACGTGTGAAAATATTTCATTCAAATTAAACTATTCTGAGAAAACAGTTCTGCGAAAAGTATAGCATTTAATTCCATTCAGAATGAAATGTTGTTTAAAAATATGTTGTTTTCATATACTTAGGACTCTGAAGTGTTGTAGAAAAAGAAAATATATACATTTCTATGTATACTTACGAAGTAATTACGAAATATTTACATCCGATCGCGTCAAAACCCATTGAATTTAATGGTAAATGACCCAATATTTGGTCACCACGTAGGGATCGCTGGTGCTTCAGAGCAGGGTACGGGAGAAACCTGTTTAGGGCTACTCCATCTTACTTCCTACCTCCATGGTTGGGAAGGATGGGAAAACAGGTGTTGCGCTGACGCAACATCAGCAGGAAACGGGTAGTCAAACTCCTTTTTCACTCATTCCTTTCGATGTTCTGGTTCATGTTCTGGTTGTTTAAAAATGCCTAGAACGAGGTATCTTACTTTAGAAGAAGCCCTTCAAAGATGTTTTGATGAAGAAAGAGATGATGATAATGTTAATAATGACCAGAATGAAACTGATACTGTTGTTGTTCCCCCAGAAATTGCAGAATCTAGTGACGAAGAAGAAAGGAATGGCAATGTTTTAAATAATGATAATGATATTTTACCAAATGATACTGCTGGGGAAGTTGAAATTCACGTAAGAAGTAAGTTTCAACCTTCTAAAAGCAGTTATAGTCATACTTAAAAGTTTAAAAAGCAGAAGACGGAAATCTTGAAGTGGATAAAAAAGGAACTGTTAGTTATGTCTCAGGAAGAACATGAAGAAAGAGATAGAAGAGAAATTATAAAAGACAAAATACAAGGTAAAACTAGTACACAGATTTTCGATTTTCGTTTTGGTTTAGACATTTACTCTCTTCTCGTTGAACAGACAAATATATACGCTCAGCCGGGAAAAAAAAAAAAAAAAAAAAAAAAAGCAAGCAAGCCACCCAGAATTTATTGCATCTGGAGCCTATATGAGAAGATTTATTGGAATATTATTGCTTACAGGATATCATTCTTTACTTCAAGAAAAAATGTATTGGTCTTTTGATAAGGACATTTCTGTTCCTGTTGTATGAGAATCGATATCACGTTTGCAGTACAGGAATATGAAGCAGAATTTGCATTTGACAATATTCAAATTGACAATACTGATAAATTATATGAGGTGAGACCGTATCTAAACTTACTAAATATCACCACTTTTTGCTACTGGGAAATATAAAGTCTCTTTTAGATTTCAGAAGCGAGAATGCATTATTCCTTTTGCAAACTCCTATTGAGAGTGTAGATTTTTCTTTTTTAAACCCCGTAGAGTGTTGCCATTGCTCGCTTTTAAATCGTTGATTTTGTTAATCAAAAATTCGTTAAAGTTTTACAAAATAGGAAATCGATCTTTAAACAAATTCCAAATTTCAAATTTGCTCTTCCACATGCCCATAATCGTAGGAGGATTACGTCATTCAAAATTCGATGGCTCTAGGTACCGTTGTTTTATCACAATGCGAGAAATATACATACATTTATGCAGATTTTTCATTATTTAACTTCTTCAAATATAATGCAGGACTGTAACATTTGGTGGCAACAGTTTGAAAAGGGAAACGGACATTTATAGCGACTCAACGCAAAATCGCAAAACGAAAACAATAGTCCTTCAGGGACAAAGCCTCTTTGGACTAAAAAACGAAAGGTTTCAGATTTTAAATTACGTCCAAAAGAGCATATTTTTAACGTTTTGTCTGTTATCTTTATTTATTAAATATCATGTTCTTCGCAATTAAACCACATAAAATTCAATTCAACAGAAATAGCATAAAATGTTTAAGAAGAGCAAAACAGCATGTCTTTAGATATTCCGATACACAGTCTCGCAAGCTGGAGATAATGTTTTTGCCCAAGTTCGGGTGGGGGGATTACGTTATTCAAAATTGGAGGCTCTAAATCCGCTGTTTTTTTTTACAACGCGAGAAACATTCACTCATTCAAGAAGATTCTTCCTTATTTTCTTAAAATATAACACATGGCGATAATATAATATTTGGTGGCAACAGTTTGAAAAGTGAATCAAGGCAGAAAGTGAAACGAGGCAAAATGCCGTTTTGACACTGTCCTTTGGGTCTAACACCCCTCTGGGTTAACAATAAAGTTTATAAGACTTTGCACAGAAGCAGAATGAAGAACACTAAATGCATTATAGTATATTTTGAAGGAATATTTTATATTCTGTGATAAATTTAGAAACTTATGACGTATATATTTAAAAAATAATTAAAAGGTGTTTAAAAAACATGAATCGAAAATGTTAAATCCATTTAAATAATTACGAAAAACACAGCAGTAAAACTTCTTAAAATTCGTATGTGCAAATTCATAACAATTTAAAATGGACATCATACTGCGAGTAATTATAAACAGTCCATCTTCTACTTAACTACAATACGTCAAAACTTCATAAATTTCCCACATTATTTGTAATGCATGCTAATAAATCCATAATACATGCTTCGAAAATTTTTAAGAGGAAAGGCATAGACTCTTAATTTACCAACTTCTGGGTGGGCTTTCTCTCTATCATTATCTGCCGCATCATTGATTTGCGTGCGTATTTCTTAAATAGTTGTTTTGAACATCGAAGTCAGTTGAGACCACCAACTGTGACGCGTTCATTGAAACTGTAGCTGAGAGAGGCTAAAAATTTTGTTGTTTCTACCCTTCGTCTTTAGAGCTTTCTATAGTGGTAAAGGAAAATAATCGTAATAATACATTAAAATAATAACGTCCATGCAGTAGTTATAAATATCAATAGATCAATTATTTAAATCTCCCAAATAACATAAAGTAAAAGAAAGAAATTAAGATGTAATTCCGAGAAAGTGATCGAAGCTCTCTTAATAAACTGAACACTAATAAATAATGCTATAAAAATGCAGCAGCTTCATTTCTTTCACCGAACTGTTGCAAAAAACTTGATGTTATAATTTTTTACGTTTTCATCCATTTTTACCTGTTATAAGTAATTAACTATACCAGAAACGAAGAGGGTATCACATTGCCTTTAGGAAGTCTGAGAGGATACTGGATCTTAGTTACTTTATTCGAAATTATTCACAATTACGTGAACCATTTTAAAATTTCATAATAAACGAATTACCGAAGTCGATATTACATTTCATCAGACTGAAATACAAACAAATTTAGCAGGTATTTTATATATTAATTTTTGTACATATTTCACACATGCTCAGAATGTCTAATTTTGCTAATGAGGCAGACATACATCTGTCATTACTGCGATAATGCGTTTTTCTTTCGATATGCATGCTATGGATGGTAAGATCCCGGAATTAAGTGGGGAGTGAAAGCACAAAGATAACGTCCTCGTCAGATCTTCCCAAGAAAACGTCACATGGGATTAACCACTTATAGAATCGTTGGGGTTTTGATGCAGGAGAACGAGGAAATGTGCAATGCCCTCGTCGGGACTCGGAACTCTGGACCTCTCGAATACGCGTCGAGTAGGCTTCCAATTACACCATGGAAGCTTGCGGAAAGGAGGGAGAAAATACTTTATACCCTCTCCTTTTCTAAATGGCGACTGGAGATTAGGGACCCAATCACGAAATCCCAGTGGTGACGAATTATCGTCCACCGCCTTTTAGTTCGGGCGCCACTGTAGAGTCATTAGGCTGTTTTTTATGCTTAAGACGTGAAAAATGGGAATTACGCTCACCGGGATTGAACCCCGGACCTCTACAATACTCGTCGAGCATGCTTCCAATTACACCACGAAAGCCTGTGGAAAGAAAGAAAAAAATACTTATACACTATTCGCGACTAGCAATAGATATTACGCACTAAATAATGATTTGTTCTTTGCAGAATGATCATTTGCAATCTGATCAGATGAAATAATAAATTAAAAGTTAGAGAACACAAATAAAGATTGTTCACAACTCAAAAGTAAGAAAACCAAATTAAGTGTATTACAATGAAACGTGCCGTGATTTGCGATTTACTAACTAATGCAATGTGGAAATAAAGGAAACTGGAAAACACACGTTAATAAAAAATGAAGGAAAGTCACGAAAATCCAAATTAATAGCTAATAACAAATCCTGAACCGCACTTGTTTTAGAAAATTACAACATGCAATTCCCTTGATAAAGTCGTATTCATTAATTTTTGTTATAATTTAAATCTCTTTCTAATCCTAGTTACAGAAAAGTAATTTATAATGATACTTTTCAAAAGCTACTTAATCATAGTTTGTTATTTAATACATATTTATTCATCTTTGCATATACTAAGAAAATTACATTCTAAAACTTTAACGTAATCAGATAACGACTGGTTATTGAAAAGATACTGTTTCACTAATCTGATGCATTATAATTTCGCATTCAAAATGAAACCACAGTTATTTGGAAAACTGTAGAATATGGGAAGCTAGATGCAGGATTTCCCAAAGACCTACTAAAAATTATCTAAAAATTACTGAAAATGGCAGAAACATTTGTAAATATTTTATAGGTCTTTACACTTAATTTAAGAATTATTGCGTACTTTCTAGGTGCCGGTATGTTAAAAGATATATATTATAAGGAAACACGTATAAATTACTAGTTTAAACCATATATTACAAGGAAATGTCGCCTTTCCTATTGGATCCTCTCGTGATGTAACCGGTAGCACGTCCAGCTAGCACCCAGAAGATTCACGGTTCGAATTCTGGTAAAGGCATAGCTGATAACTGAAGTTTCTCGCTGCGAAAACTTAATACCTGTTAATGTTCGCATTTTTTTTTCCCCGTTTTGCTTTTTCTCACCTTCCCCCCTTTTTCTTCTTTTTTTAGTTTTTGGGTATGTATGCTCAATTTATTTTTGTTCATTTTGAATAAACTTTGCAATTATATTGAATGCGGTGCAAATTTCGACAAATAAAATCTTTAAACAAGAGTTATAGGAATAGCGGAAACTGAATTCAGCTAATTTTGTTTTCGCGATGCTTGATCAAAAAATATAAAAAACAAAATAAAGTTTTAGCCCTCCCCCCCCCCTCGCCGATAACGTAAAGTAAAATCAAGAGATTACTTTAAAATAGTAACATTACTATAGATAGAGTATTAGCAAGATAAAGAAACTGGCGAAGAGAGGAATAATTTATAAGAAATCAGTAACAAATAACGATCATTACAATTTCATATTACCAACATGTAAAATGTTAAAATCAACAAACTTAACAAATCACTTATGTTGTTTACATTAATTTTTATAACTTCGGTATAGAAATGGATGGGCTCCTTGACCTTGAGGTTGAAAGAATCAACGCTTAAACACCTTTCACCTTAAAGACTAACAAAAACGAAAAAGTAATTATTGATTACGAATACATCTCAAAAATAGACGTTCTTTTAACGATTAATTACCTCATTGTATAACTTTGACACTTAGTATCTATTCGGAAGATAAACAGGGTGTCAATCAATCAAAATTTAATCAATGATGTAACAGAACTATTTTGCATCACTCCATCAGTTGTTGAGTTAACTGACATGCTGTTATAGGGAAAAATAAATGGATTAAAAATCAGCTTCTGAAAGTAGAAACTGAAAAAGTGGCAAAAAATAATTTCAATTCTGAATTTAGTATTTCAGCGTTCTTTTCTACGTACAGAAAATTACAAAAATTCTATTATATTTTAAGGAATCGTTCCCTATCAAAAAAACTTTTTGCTTTTTAATTACTATATTGCTTTATAAAGCTGAATTATAATTTACAAATCCTTACATAATTAGTCCATAGGGATTTGAGTCCCAAAGGACTATTACTTTCATTTTCGCATTTTGCGTTGATTCACTATAAATGTCGGTTCACTTTTCGAACTGTTGCCACAAAATGTTAGAGTTCTGCATTATATTTGAAGAAATTAAATAATGAAAAATCTGCTTAAATGTATGTATATTTCTTGCACTGTGATCAAACAATGGTATCTAGAGCCATCCAATTTTGAATGACTTAATCCTACTGCGAATATGGGCATCTGAAATCCCAAATTTGAAATTTGAAATTTGTTTTATTATCGATTTCATGTTTTGTAAAACTTTAACGAATTTTTGAGTAACAAACTCAACGATTTAAAAGCGAGTAATGGCAACACTCTACGGGGGGGGGGACCTTTTTATCTCCAACGCGTCGAACTGGATATCGGAAATTCTAAAGATATGCGCATTTTAAAATTATTTTGCGACATTGCTTTTGAACTAAATTTTATGGTTTAAGTGCAAAGAACACGATATTTAATAAATAAAGGTAACACACAAAACGTTAAAAAAAAAGTCCCTTTGGACGTAATTTAAAATCTGAAACATTTCAGTTTTTTTTTTTTTTTTTTTTTTTGTGTGTGTGTGTGTGTGTGTGTGTGTGTGTGTGTGTGTGTGTGTGTGTGTGTGCGTGTGTATTTTATAGAATCATGTCTAAAAATGCTTTTAATTGAAAGATTTATGGTGGCTATACTGCCATTTGAATTTATGTTCCTTATGAAGAGGTCATAAAAATTGTACTTATTTTCTTTTGTCTTACTTACCTGCAGATTCATATACATCTCGGGCCCCACCCAGTGGGAAATGTTTAAAACCGCCGGATATTTGGAGTTCGAAGCATACTTCGATCCTAGACGTACAGGCTGTTTGCATGATTGGGTTTTTGATTTGCCTCATGCATAATGTGAATATGAGCCTTGAAAAGTTTTTCACGAAGGCGTCCCTCACCGGAGCTTTGGCATATTCACTTTATCTAATCAAACTTTACACAAATCCATTAAAATTGAGATAGATTCTTAATATTTTAAAACCTTTTATAAAAAAAAGAGTTATTCCCATTTTGTTACTCATAACAGCTTCTTGAGTAACTTAAAAACGGTAGGAAAAAATATAACTTTTGTTATGGATGAATTTTATAATCTCTAAGAATCATATTCACGGTTACTATTTAAATATTTTTTTAGCCAGCGCAATAATATAACAGAAAATATAAATAAAGATACACAGCTCGGTTATTTACATTTTTTTCCTCTTTGGATTTATTGGTAATATTTTATGGTATTTTTAAGCTGAAAAATAAAAAATGTATAATAAATTATTTGTTTTATAGAGACATTAGGTTATTTCGAAGCAGGAGACGTGAAAATGAGCCATGCCCTCACCGGGACTCGAACCACGGACCTCTCGAATATGCGTCCAGCGTGCTGACCACTACCCCACGAAGATATGCTAAGATAGTGGGAGAAATACCTTATAATTTAATCATGATAAGCATACGAAGATTTCTTCTGAACGGAAATTGCTAGGGAGGTATTTTACGGCAACTTTTTCCCAGAGATTGCTTTTTTCCCACTATATAATCATAAGCATTATATAAATATTTGCATAATAATACCTCTCACAGCTTCATGTAATTTTCGTCTGCTATTAAAATGATTTAAAAATGAACTGAAAATGTACTATAATTCATCACAGATGAGGCTTTTTTGTGCGTTTCCATATGAATTCCGATTTATGTGAAAAAAAAAAGGCTCCGATAAATAACCTGCTATTTCCAGCAGAGGACTATTGCAGTGCGCGATGGCTGAAATTACCCAAGTACACTAAAGACTAATTTATTGTAATAATAAGACAATAAATCTTCTAATTTAGTGAACAAAACAGAAATACACGTATATACGCTAAAAACTAATTTTCTTAAACAGACTGGATCTGAAATTCCAGACAGCTGCGTCCAGGACTGGTGTAAAAGAATTTTCTTCAAAGTTCATTTTCTCTACATATCCATTCATCTTACAGGAAGCCAGATTCCTGATATGGTCTTAATTGTGTTAGTTATGTATTTGAGGTTACGTATTTATGGTGAACTTACAGTTTTTTTTTTTTTTGCATTAACTCTTTCAAAGACGGCCAACTGACGAATAATAAATAAATAAATAAAAGCTTACGTCTTAAAACACTCGCTTTAATTCATACACATACTTTAAATAATACTAAAGCATGGTGAACGAGTCAGTAAACTTTAAAAGGTAGTGCTGTGTTTAAAAAAAATAATGTGAAGCAATAAATTGTAAAAATTGTTTTATTCCTTCATTTTGTAGCAAAGCAATTAGTGAGAAAATACCTAAAATTACTACAGACTTCTTTTGGGGAAATATTTTAATTACAATTACGCTTTCCAGATATGGTGTTTCATCCTTAAAGAGCAAAAATTTAGCTCATAAAAGTGCTAACCGTCGATGCCATCATTAGTGAACACTGCCTCAAAACTAACTACGATGCAGAGACAGCAGAAACAGTGCTTTCTGGTGAATTCATTGATACCTGCTAGTTTACACACGTCTTCTCACGTTGCTACTGACGTTATATAATACCTGTTTACCCGTAACGTAAATCTTAGGATTTTAAGCCTGGAGATTCATACTGAAAGTTATGGCATATTACTTAATTTTAGCCCCGTGTTTACAGGTTGACAGTAAGAATAAAATCCAGGCACCGATACTTCCTCTCTCAAGTATATTCTCAAATCAAATAACACTATCTTCCAAATTAAAAAAAAAAAAAAAAAAAAAAAAAAAAAAAAGATGTATTCCCCGAAAAACAGAAAAACAAAACCACTGAATTATTTGTTAGGAATGAAATATTCGAATCCTAAGTTCTCATCAAGAGCTCAAAATTTAAGGAAATATTAAAAAATAATAATAATTTTTAAAAAATCTGCAAGCTTTCATACATTACGCCCAAAGGGGCGTTTTTTAACGTCTTGTATGTTACCTTTATTCATTAAATATCATGTTCTTAGCACTTAAATTTCAATTCAACAGCAATGTCAAAAAGTATGTAAAAGCAGCGTATCTTTAAAATTTCCGATACACAGTTTCCTGGCGTTGGAGATATTCCCACCCCCCTTACAGTTGCATTATAATCGCTGAATTTGTTATCAAAAATTCTTTAAAGTTTCAAAAAATATGAAATAGATAATAAAACAAATTCCAGATTCCAAATTTGGGCTTCCAGAGGCCCATATTCGAGTGGAGGACGACGTTATTCAAAATTTGATGTCTCTAGGTACCGCTGTTTTTTCACAGTGCGGGAAACATACATACATTCATTCAGATGTTTCATTATTTAATGTTTTTAAATATAATGCAGGGCTTTAATATTTAATGGCAAAAATTTGAAAAGTGAAACGCCGTTTATAGTGGACGACGCTAAATGCCAAAAGGAAATTAACAGCCCTCGTGGGCAAATTGCCCTTTTGGGATACAAATTCTTAATCAGCCCATCATAAATCACGTTTACCTTTATACAAAAAATTTTGCCGATTTCGAAAGAGATTGATATCAGATTTTACTTCAAAGAGAAAAAAAAATATTCTACAGTGGGGCCGTAAATACCTCTCGTAAATAAGCCATAAAATAATAAATCATTTAACAAAAATGAACGAAACGAAAAAAGAAATTGATAAGGTTTTTGAAAGATGGGAAAAGCTGGATAATATCATAAAGTGAAACTGAGTCATTTTGGTGAATGTGAATGGCTACCGTAATCCAGTTCACCATATAAAGAAGTTATTTGTATAATTTTAGAGGATTTAAAGTCAGATTGGGACAGAAAAAAATGGATAACTTATTTCTTATATTTTTTCCATCGAAATATTCATATTCCTTTACGCGCAATCTTAACGCTGCCACAGTTTGATTCCTGTACATAAAGCGATATTTACAAGGAATGTTATACATTCCTCTAGAATCAAAACCTAAAACTCTCTGCGGATATAACAATAATACTTTTTAACAGAAATGAAAATGAATTTGCACAGAATCTGAACAATTTTGAAATTAGAGAGGGGAAATATAGATGTAAGATTTTGGTGTTTTTCATATTAGGTGCAATATAATGACAAATTTATGCTGACAGGAAGAAACTGTTTTAAAACTTTATTAATAACAGTAGAATGGGAAAAATTAATAGCAACAGCTTTGAAATAATTTAATTTTTAACTCCTTCAATAATATTACTCCAGCTCGAAGCTTTCAAACGCCTCATGTCACAGGTTCCAGTTTTTTGCAGTTTTTTATCAATATTTTATTGTAAAATGATTTAACTTGTATACTTACCGTACATATGATAATGGTTTTCTGTATATTTTAATACATCAAAGCTGGCATCAAATGATGAATCATCCTCTCTTCAATTTTTAAAAATGATCTCTAAATGCGTATGTATGTATATAGAAGATTTCCTAATTAAGCATTTCTAGAACATAATTATTTTTATAGATGTTCCTTTCGAAACTGCGATGGATCAAACAATCACTTCAATTTTTAACAGTGATAAAATATTACTCATATTTTAAACACGAAAAGAAATTATCTCTTATGTTTTTGGGAACTCTTCTTTTCTTTGCTACAAGAGATAAGCCTCCAGACCGGATCTAATTGATTTTTGTTTTATTTTTTGGTGTGCGTGTGTTAAGTAGGCCAGATATCTCCTCACGCATAATTTTTCGTTATCTGTAAATGACCCTGCTTCAGCAGATACCGCGGTTTAAAAAAAAAATTCCGCTTCCAAAATAAACGAGAATGGCAGCTTTCTTTTTCTTAACAGCTGTGCGATCCCTCGACACGACAAGCATCTGGTTGCGGTTAAAAGAAGCATCTTCCCTAGCACAAATCGCAAATTCGTTACAGCACAGACTGAAAAAGCAATACTCTCTGTTTGTATAACACACTTAAAATCGTTTTTACAATCGTGATGAACCTCGGTGAGGTTTACTCAGTGTCGCAGAAACGACTCACGTATTATTGTTTGGTAAGCTCAGTTACTCAACACTATTCAAAATAAACATTGCCTTCCCTCATGTATTTCTTCAGACAACTGGTCCATGGATCATAGCACTCACAAAAATAAAAAATGTGATTCAAAACAGCTACAGTCCACCAACGGACGAGTGAATAAGACTGCCAAATACTGGTGTTTCGATCTGGATTCAAATCGCAGCGAATGCGGGGGTCTGGTTGCATGGACGTTTGCGTAGATTACCTCACCCAAAACGTTAATATGAGCCAGTTTCCCACAGAAAATGTTTCATGAAAACATTCCTCTTCTTTGACAGATAGCCGTCATATGCTTTGCAGAAAGCTAATAAATTAAATCAAAGCATGCTGACAACGAGACAGGGGCAGATTTTTGTAAGATTCACGATGTTTATATTTTAGGCAGAAAGCACATCATGCATATGTTCAACATTCTAGGCCGTTTGGAATCGCGTAATTTCACCCTCGTTAGTTTACCTCTTGGGCCAAGAGGACTACGCTGATGACGTTGTCCTAGTCGATATAGCTATTCAGAATGCGTACACTAACCATCAGGAAATCTACAGATGTCAGATCAGATACAGGTACAAGTGGTCGGGACAATAAAATTTCACCGTTGGTGGTACAGGTATTGCACTAACTGTGCAGCTCCGAACGCAATTTGAATGCAGATCAAGGCCGAAGAGGGCGTACAATCAAACTACTCGAGAGATCTTTCGCCCAGCCAGTGTTTTGAGCCCCTCCATACCACACAGACACTATGCACTTACAAATATCTCTGGAATTCAAAAATCTTTACCCATCGGTACAGCATGTAACAAGTAAAACGGGGACACCAGTACTTTGCCGTCAACGCCGACAGTCAGAGAGGTACAATCCCATGCTTACTGCTATCAATGGTACGGCAGTCAGCTTCCCTAACTTGTATACCGACTAGGCGGCTGAAGATATCAGATCAGCAGAAAATACGAAGTTCGAAACAGGGTAGCACTGTGATGGTTACGAGTGTTATGAGAATTGGCTTTAATGTCTCAAAAATACTAAGACATTCATTGTCAGAGCACAAAATTTGCTGAACAACTGAAATTTCAATTGGTAGTGATAAAGATTAGCTATTAGAGGAAAAATAAATAAATATCTAAATTCATTATGAAATTACATGAATTTAGAATTTTTCTATGTAGAGAGATTTACGAAGCCTATATTTTTTTTTATTGTGACAATCACTAGTGGTCCACTACGCTTGCTATCAGTATCTTCCCTTTATAAGAAATTTTCACTTTTAAAAAGATGCAAATTAAAATAAAAGAAGAAGAAAACGCTTACAGAAGTGTTACTGTCATTTTGTTGTTAACATTATTTTGTTGTTTAAGAATCCACAAGTGGTGGCTCAATGATGAAGAACTCATAAATTAGAAATTAAGATTTAAACTAATGATTAGGGAGTTAATTTAAAAGAGTAGATATATGCTTTTCTACAGAAAATGTGTTCCACCAACCTTCCAGCAGTTACGACTGCTGAATTCTCGAAGTTCGATCCAAAATGAACGGTCTGGATGTATGGTTGGTTTTCGTAGGTTTTTTTTTTTCCATATGTAACATGAATATGAACCAGTTTCCCTTCTAAAAGTCTCCCAAGAAGGCATCAGCAGACAGCCCTCGTGCGGTTTACTAAATTTAGCACCCTAATCAAATTTTCAAATTTACAGAAGTATGCAATAATGCACTAATTACAACGTACTTCTTCAAGTATTGATTTGGTTTGCTTAATTTGATTATGGCGAAGTACGAAAGGGCTATATATCTACTAGAAAGAATGCTTCCGTGAAAGACATTATAAGGAAAACTGGCTCATATTCACGCTAAACTCGGGGGAAAACGTAAACACCTAGCCGTTCGCCTGGAATTGAACAAAGGTCGAACTGCCAGTGGTTAGGGACTTTACTGCAGTGGGATTTTCTTCAAATACTGACGCAAAGTTTATTTTACGTAATCTTAGTTTTTGCGATCTCGTATTGGCTACTAAAAAACGTTACCATCATTTTAAAGTACTTTTTTATCTCAATGATAATAAAGCTAAGCTTATTTTGAGCTGCATTGACAGCAAAAACTTGGCAGAAACCTAGATAAGTTTACTTGTAAGACATTTTTGTTTATTTGAGTATTTCAAAGCCATTGAAAGATATCTGCTTAAAGGTAGAAATACCTTTATGGAGGAATTTCTTAGGAAAACCAGCTCGTATCAACGCTACGCATAGGGAAACCACGGAAACCGACCAAGCAGTCCAGCCCGTTCGCCTGGGTTTGAACGTGAAACGAATTACCGGTAGCGGCCGAGCGGTAACGTCGCTGAACACTGGTAGTTCGGTCCGAGGTTCGAATCCCGCGAACGGGCTGGCTGCATGGGCGTTTTCGTGGTTTTCCCCATGTGTAACGTGCATACAAGCCAGTTTCCCTTAGAAAGTCCTCCACGAAGGCATCCCTCCCTTAAGGCAGATAGCCCTCGAGTGCTTTGCCGTAATCTAATAAACCAAACCAAAACCAAACCGAATTACCGGTATCCAACGTCTTTAACCGCTCAACTACTAGATGAGCTATAAATTAGATCGGACGTTACAAACAGGCTTCATATTACTACCAGATTAAATATGTATATATATATATATATATATATATATAGGCTGAATGAAAAGTTTTACGAATGCTTTCATTTCTCTTTCTCGATATTAAACATACCGGCGCAGAAACATACTGGCTACAGATACAGAGATAGGCAGCTAGGTTATATTGCTCCGCTGGCTACACAAATATTGATAGTGTGGTATTGACGAGTCATACGTTATAGCAACACTGTTCAAACAATCAAACTGAAGCCAGCAATTACATTGTTACGTTTAATGTCGGCTACATAAATCAGTTCCATGCCAATCTCTCCCGAAGTTCACTTTGGCGGACACACCGTCGAATCGAAATGCCACTCCTGACACTCAACTATGATTAATTCATGAACGTGATGTCATTGGGTAACACGGCGTTCAATACGATCGAACATTTTCTCGCAGTAAAAATTTGGAAAAACAACATACCATAGACATGGTAATTTCTTTGTTGAGCTAAAAAGGCGCTTCAGGAAAAGGAGGTACCATTTGAATTTCGTTGACATATTATTGATTAACAGTCTTAAAACGTTTCCGCCCTTCTCATGTTTTAAGGGGCTAGGTACCATTAAAATACATAAATATGTCAAAAATATAACACATTTTAAAGCTCAATATCTTTGTAATTAGATTACGATCGTGAAATTTCGTATACTTATTTCGATATTCTTGATAATGTACTTGCTTTTTTATTTTATGGTACAAATATTAAAATAATTTAAATGAAATAAAAATAGCTTTCCTCGTCAACAATAGTAAACTGAAACAGATACTACGCGCAACGTTATAGATACATAAATCACTATTCTTAGCTTACTTTCTTCCACAAAAATTAGATAAGTAATGTGTAATTAAATGTCCTACTTTAGAAATAATCGAATTATATTTTCTTAAACATTCTTTTACTTTTCAACTGTTCAAAATCGACTTTTTTTAATCATAAAATTATGCATAATAATATGGATATAGCACACATAATCATCGCGCGTATTTAACTGAGGCAATGAAAAGCAATAGATCAAAATTCAAGAAAACTCTACAAGACCGGGAAAGCATCCGTTTCTCGTTGTAGTTGTTAGTTCAGTGCGAGTTCGGAGTAGTGAGATATCTCCGAGTTAGCTTTGGTCTTGAGATACGATTTGCATTGCGTTGTGTTTAACGTTCTTAGTAGTTTGAAGTGTAACTACTGATGGTACTCTGCGAAATTGTAAAGAGTTGTACGGGTATTTTTGTGGAATGCTACAGAACTATGAAGTGTTCCTCTCGGTACAAATAAATTTCATCAAGCTAGGATCGGTTCTGTGTGCATTCAATCTATTACGAACACGTACGCAAGCAACAATCAAACACACCATCTGTGTTTTTAAATGGCAAAAACTTATAGTTATGTTTTAGCATGACTTTGCTTTTATAGCAAGTTTTCACAAAGGGTTGTGTTAAAATGCTCGTAAGAAATCGAATTTTAATATAAATGAATAAAACATTTGAATTTTTGGTCTATTTAAAAGTACTTTTACGATGTCTAAAGATTCCTGCTGCAGATGACACTAAGCTCGCAGTTTCTTCCATTCACATACAGAGCTCAAAAGGGATTTCACAGAGTTAAGATATCTTATTAAATGTCAGGAAGGTAATGTTAAATTATGTTATCTTAAAATCTGCTTTGTTGCTTCAGAAAGAAAAATACAGCAGTTAAGAAGATTCTTGGAACGTATAGAAAGAAGACACATAAGAATTGGTAACGTAACAAGCATACGCGAAAGCCAAGATACTTGGTTTTAATTTATTACGGCAAAGCACACCTAAGGGGAGGTATGCTTTTGTGGAGGACTTTCTAAGTGGAACTGGTTCGTATACACGTTAAACGTGGGGAAAACCACGAAAATGCCCATGCAGCAAGCCCATTTGCTTGAATTCGAACACACGATTCTACCGCTCTGCTGCTGGTGGACATGCTAAGATGGCTTTGTAATAGTCGAAATAAGAATTAAAAATTTTTAGTTAGACAGTTCAACAGCTCACACGCGCAGAGCTTATTCGAGTGATAATTTCGTCCCTAAAGCAAGTTCCTTAATATTTAAGGCGCGAAAAAATAACAAACCTACTTAATTAAATGCGTATTGCAAAAGTACTCGATGAACACAAGAATCTCTGTTATATCTAAAAGAATCCCTGTAAATAACACAAGTCATTTCTTAAAGGAAGTGATATGAATAATGCATGCGCTATAAATTTCTTCCTATCGAATTCGAAGGCAATGAAATAGAAACATGACTATGAGATTATTTAATACCTCATTGTTACAGTTTTTTTTCTGCAAAAACAATCAGGATAACCAAATGCAATTCCTTAAGTCTCATAATCTGCTACTTACTTATGCTAAATTTTATTGCAATTTTGATTCTTTTTGATAACCAGCGACATTTTTTGACCTGCTACTACTTCAATCAATTTAAAACAATAGTTTGTCTACAGTACAGTATATCTCTGGCATGAGGTGAAAACCACGAATCTAAATAATTTATTATTTTAACCTAAATAAATTTCCTATTTTCTCCCGTTGTTTCATATTGTGTAAAAAGGGTACACGTCGAAATAAAAGAATTGTTTTGAAAAAAAAATAATTAAGTCATAATTCAGTTCTTTCTAGAATGTCGAACAGTTAAATGCGATTTTCTAGAAGAAAAAAAAAAGATTTTGCAGACTAGTGGAGCAGATATATTACTTTTACAATTAAAAGTAGTAAATTAATTAGACCATTAGTGTATTGTGTAACAGAATATAGATGTTACACAAACGACCTTTAATTTTTAAGGGACGATTAAGGCTGCTCACAAGCAAATTTGTAAATAAATAGTGTTATAGGCTGTATATAAAAAGGAGAAACTATATAAAAAGATAAAATATAAAAGGATATTATTTCCTTAAATATAATTACTATAAAAGGATTTATTTCCTTAAATATTGATACTAAATAAGTATTTCAAATCATAAAATTCCAAAAGGCAGAGGATGTTAAGAAATTATTTTAATGCTGTAAAGTAAGACGGTTCTCAAAATATAGAGGCTAACGTTTCAAGCGACGCACACGAACAGCAAAAAAAATCCAGTCAGAATAATTTTTAATGCATCAAATATATACTCGAAAAGTAGCAGTATACTTTTATACTCGAAAAGTAGCAGTATACTTTTATACTCGAAAAGTAGCAGAAATATATGTAATAATATAGCCATAGGATTTCATTCACATGCAATCATAAAACGCAAAAGTATTTTTTTTTTTTTTTTTTTTATTGTTCCTCCTTACATTTGATCAAATTCACTTAAATTTCTGTCGGTAATAGGCACTGGAAAGTTACGTCAGTAAATTCATTAATGAAGTTTTCGGGAAATACTGCAAGTAAAACAAAAAGTTAGTTAAAAGGAGGAAACTGAAAAAACATAAATGGTATAGAATTTTATAAGACAGTTGAATATTTGGTCGTGATATAGCAAAGGAATTTGCAAATAAGCAATAAGATGAAGAGTGAGACATTGCAGCTCTGTTGGCATAATAATGGTAGGAAAGCCGGCTGCCACAGCTTTCGGCCGGAGTTCGAACCCTGGAGAAGGCATAGACGTTTATAAATGCATAATGGCTTTGCGGTATGGGAGCAAAAATATGAGGGAAGGCGGAAAGTCTTTTCGAGTGGTTTCGCGTAAAATAAAAATATTGGAAGTGTATTATATCCAACCCTCGGAAGTTCTTTAAAATCGCAGAGGAACGAGACAAAATTCGTTCTGTAGAGCTCCGATCAGACGGTGGTATAAATGGCATAGTCATAAGGCATAAAATGCGGACGCTCCGTTCACACCTGCGAGACAGGACCTAGGCCGCAGGCAATTAGAAAAACTGAATTTGCGCATGCGTGGATATGTTTACATCTTTCCCCCTCAACAGACTTCTCGCTTTCGCTCCGATTGGTCGACTCTTATACAAAGTCGGCATAAAGTTGAAAACTTCCAACTTTATGCCAAAGGCCCTAGTTTTTGTGACGTAGCCAATAGCCAATAGGTCTGGTTACCTAGCAATGCAGCTCGGCTTAAACCCTTTATGACATTTATCCCACCACCTGAACGCAGCCTTACGTATAAAGTGCCCAAAACAAACAAACAAAAAAACAAAACATGCGCCCCCGAAAAAAAAAAAAAAAAAAAAAAAAAAAGACAGGCGTTAATGATCTCTTGGCCGTATTTCATGAAGCTGATTGCAAGATACTGTCAAATCAAGAAGATAAAACAATAAAAACACGGGAAGCCATTTTGGCATACGTCACAGCACTAGCAAAATTTGTTTCTGTGAAAGAATGTCAATCCTGCTCCCTTTCTGCTTCGAGTAAAGGAAAGGAATAAGAGAAACGTCCTCCAGAAGAAAAAATGAAAAGTCTATTAATTATAATATTACATGGGTATTTTGGGATTACTTATTTTTCTCGATTGTTATCTTTGTGCACCCGTGCATTATTAATTAGAAAGGCTAACTGGGAGTTCAGTGTAATTTTTAATGGTTCCTTCTCAGATCCTGAGTTGAAGCTTGTCAGCAGTAAGACACAACTAACGGACACTCAGCAACAAGACTGCATTAACAGTGCCACTACTTCCTAACAACTTTTTGTGCTTTTCTTCTCATTCTGTTTCGAAATATGTTGAGCCTTCTGGAGCGAAAAGCATTCAAGATGGAGGAAAACAGTGCCCCCCCCCCAAAAAAAGAAAAAAAGTTACAGTGAATAAGGATTTTTTTCACGTAACTATGGCCCTAGAAACATTTACTAATTATAACAATGCTGCAAATAATTCATAATTATCAAATGGATATATTATAAATTGCATGAGTTATATACATTTAGAAAAATACACACTTGCGTTACTATGAAGTGCTTTTGTACTAAAAAAAGAAATATGAAGAAAAGCTTACTCAATACCGAAAAAAGATATCTAATTTAGATTCTAGAAATATTTCCTAATCTAGATTACAGTTTTAAAAGATACGAAAGCACTTTTCGAAGTAGCGTCAGTTTTCAACTGTTAATTGGCTAGCGAGATTTTCCCTTTAGATAACATGAAACAGACATCCTTTTGACATAGCTACCATACTTCATTCTCTTTAAGCACCAATTAATCACCACATGTATAAAAACATCAAGATCCAAATCTTGTAAAAATCCCATTCTGAATTAATCTTGGTAATTGTTTAACAACTCCTGTGGTTACAGTATTTGCACGCTAAACTGTGTTCATTTTTTTCTTGCCTTCCGCTCCACAAAAAGCTTTTTACGTGACACGAATTTAACCATAGCGATTTGACTCAGTTTTACTTTGGTTCAAGGTCAGCATCATCAGTCTTTTGAAAACATCGATGCTATTACTTTTAAAAATTCAGAAAAAAGAAATCTTATCTTTTAGTTGAGATACAATAAAATCTCTCTTAACTGGCACTCAGTCAACCGGTAGTATCAAGATAACGGCTCTTCTGAAGGTTTAAATTTAAAACCGAAATTTAGATATAGGATATAAAAAAAATATGTAGCTAGCAGTCTGATGATTCTACAGCCCAGTGTAGCATGGCTACATCCAACCAATTGGACAATATGAAAATGAACTTCCAATCTCTTTTTAATGAGTCGATGTGTTCTGAACATTCCACGATTTTTAGAAACAATTCACATTGAAAGACACCATATTTACTTTGCCTCTTGTCTGAAAAAAAAATTAAATATTACGTTACTACTGCTATGAATTGTGGTCTACGATCATGTTCGTAGATGTCAGGTCAAGTGGTAAAGATATTTTGACCTTAGCTCTACCATACCTTGTTTTTAAAACACATGTCCGACACCTTGGATTTAGTTAGTATTCCGATTATTGTGAGCTTAAGCAGGTATAGACAGTTCTGTTCCCATCACACATGAAGACGAAATAATCGACATATACTGGAAAAAGAGAAATTTGATAAAGAGGAGAAGGAGGCTGACGATAAAACATACAGCAAAAAAGCCATGTGTAAAGAAGGTGACAAAGGACTGCAGACTTCCGTAAAATTTCCCAAGGAATGTTAATCTCTGTCATCCCATGATGTCATGAAGCTTCATTGTACACACACCGATTTTTTAATGAAAATTGAGAATCGATGAAGAAAAATAATCGAAGCTGACAGACGTAAATTTTTTTTTTAAATTAAAAATTTGAGTATGTAATATATCTTCTAACAGGAACTAAAAGTCAATGATTTATATTGTTTATCAAACGTAAGAATATTGATATTAATCTAACTGAGAGGCACTTGTAAGCAGGCAATATCCGAAGATATATATATATCATTACTCTAAGAAATTCTTTCTTGTTTCTTTGAGAAGTAAATTTCTAAAGTTTCATTTAAGTATATTAATTTTAGAATGTTGTTTAATTTTGTTTTTCTGAAACATAAAATCATATATATGTATTTTAAATTTAAATAATCTGTACAATTTTCGATATTATTTAGTTAACTATGGTCGAAAGATCGATAAACACAACCAACAGATTTCGCATGCTGCAGGTTTTACATATAGCATCACAAGACATGAACAAGCGAGTTCTAGAAACGGATATTCAGTCCAGAATCAGCAAGTTCCCAATGGCATAATTAATTGTATATCGGTTTCACAACCGATGGATGAACTGGAGCACAGACTTTGACGGCTCTTGTGACGTCAAATCTTTGTTAGCTGTTGTTTATAATTTATTTCGCATTCGCATTGGTTCCCAGTACCCAGCGCGTACCTGAATTATTTTACAATCCTTTCAATAAGATAGTGAAATCTTTCCAATTATTTATATTATTTCACATTAAAAACAAATTTGACGTTAAAGACTTTAAAAAAATTCCACATTTAAATTATTTTGTAGGGAAAATTGGCTGATTGAAAGAAACTGTCAAATCAAGAAGATAAAACAATAAAAACTCGGAAGTTAGGTTAAGCTAGGTTAAAACTTTAGTACATACAAAAATTACACATATGTTATGCCATTTGCAATGCATGACCTTCAATGCACCTGCTAAGGTCATCGACAAAATTAAAATTCTCGAAATCCTATGAAATTTTTTTTTTATTTAATAAAGTATTGAAGAGATTAATTATTAACCAATTTCTCTAAGAAAGTCTTTCACGAAGCCATCCTCTTAGACAGATAGCCATCGTGTGTTTTGGCAAATTTAAACAACCTAGTCTTTATGTTGCTTGCAAATGTAAGTAAGAAGATGGAAATACAATCCATTTCCATTTAACCTGACGCGGATTAAATATAATAGTTATAAAACATACAGTCCATTTCCATTTAACCTGGAGCGGATTAGATATATACCTGGATATAATAGTTAGTTACTAAAATAGAAAGTTAACTTTATCTCTTGTGAAAAGACAGAGAAATTGCTCTCAGAAACTATCAGCGCAAGGTAGAAATATCTTCAGAAAATAAGAAAAAGGAAAAGTAAATTGCGTGATGTATAGCAGTGAAAGCAAATGATGTTTGTCAAATGAACGCTGCTAAAAATAAAAATTTCTAACCAGCTAAAAACATTTTACGTATGAAGTCAATGGCTTTATTCAAGTTCTGAGGTAAATATTATTCTTTAACACAATCTATAATCCAGTTTCTTCGTTTTTAATAATGTTTATCTTTTCATCATTTACAGAATATTCTTGTTTAGAATATTGATTTCGTTTAGTAAACAGACAATTTTATTCTCCACATTAAACCACTTGAAATTACAAATTCTTTTTCTGTTATCAAATACGGATATTCTTCTTTGTTCTGATTTTTAATTTTCCTCTGATTAACAATGACTTTGAGTTAACAGTGGACGTCATTCCAGGTTAATCAGAAATTTACAACACATCATGAACCTCTTGATTAAATAACTCGAGGCAGGATAAGTACCCTTCTTCAAACACAATATGCATTTAATATACAGCATCCGCAAACAGAACTAAACGACTCACGTTGTGTCTTCTGGCTAAATGTATATATACGCGACTGACAGATGTTTTCCAGATTCATGCACTTACGATTGCTATAGAATTTGTTTTTAACATGACCATGGCGTTAACAAATATAATGCTGTCGCATGAAAATCCGCCAAAACATTACCAAACAGTTAAGCATCGTTACAAAAAACTTAAATATCAAAAATATGTGCCATGCGAGTTCAAACATTAATTCATAACTCAAAAATCATTTAGCGACAATGACGTTTCTTCTTGTTTGTTCTCTTCTATCCAAAAATAAATGCAAAGGAAAGCTGCTTTATAAAATCCCTCTATATACGAAATCACGAAAATACAATATCGCATACCTTAAAGAATCCGTATAATTCACGATTAAGTATGCTAATAATGAAAATTTTGGAGATATTTAAAATGAAATCTTCCAGCATTTGGTAGGCTTCCAAGCAAGTCCGCGATAAGACAAAATGCGTGACACATTCCTTCTTTTATTAAGCGCTATCGGTTGCCATTCCGTGAGGGTTATATTTTTTCCCGTTTTTTAGTACCGCTCTAAAAACAGTCACAGAGACACGATAGGATCTCCTTCTCAGCAGATATTTCTAATCTTACATTTTATTTTATTTTTCTTCCTTACGATTAAAGGAGTTCAATTCAAAGCAGACGATTTATTTGAGACGACAAAAAGTATTACGTGCTCAAATGGTATACATGTATGTTACACAATAAAGATGGCAAATGGTTTACATGTATGTTATGCTACAACATAATAAGAGTTCAGTTCAAAGCAAACTATTAATTTGAGACAGCGAATTGTATTACTGAATGAAAAATAAAGACATGCGGTGTAAATGCATTATTAAAGTTATATCTGCAATAAAGAAGCACAAGCAAAACAAGCAGATTCCTTAATCAGTACGTATTTTCATTCTACGAGATGAATTATACATTCGAAGGAAATGTTTAAAATATGTATCTACATATAAAGAACAAGATATAGCAGAATTATTTGTATTAATTAACATATTTATATTAAATATTGTCTTAAAATGTGTTCTTAATTTTTAAAAAAATGGCTTTGTTTTTAAATAGATCGATGGATCGATCTATTTAAAAAACTCATGGCTGAGCATTTTTTTACTTAATATTTACTTACTTTATAAACATTTTATTTTGAACATTTTATTTGAAGACTAGAAAACTGCAATTCGAATTGAGGGCGGCTAAATATAATACTGCAGGGCCTGTGTCTAATAGTGGGGACACAAAATATTTTAATACTCATAAAATTTTAACTGTTTTCAGATCAGTAAAGCTTCATGGAAAGGCAATAGCACTAAAGAAAAAAATCTAAAACAAGCCTTAGAAACTTTTAAAATTTCTTTTACAAATTAAATAAATGTTAAAAATGAAAAAGTCATTATCTTCGTTTTCAGTGCACTACTTTCTTTACGAGATTTGATCTTGGAAATTCAGAGTACAGAACATAAAATCATATATCTGTCACTAAATAATGGAGATTATGTGTATACATGTACAGGGTGCTTTACAGGGTATAGCGAAACTTATAATTGAATAACTCTTCAACGGGTGGAGCTAGTGATGAGAAATTGTGCATGCATTTGCAGGGATCCAAAGAAAACTTATTTACGGACTCTGATTAGTTTCAACAAAAGTTATTCCCAAAATGTACCGATATTCAATAGAAGTGCGTACCTTTTTAGTCAAAACGCTTTATCTTTGTGACCAGAAACCCCGTGAAATACTCAGGAAGAGTGATCTAGTGTCTTTAAAATAGGTCAAAGTAATCTTCAAGCATGTTAAGAGCATTAATTCCCAAGTCTGAACGAACACATTCAGTGCTGATGACAAGGTGAGCATGAACACTAAACAAAAGACATCAAGGAGGTCCTAAATCATCATCGCTGTCAAAACAATAATAGAGAAATAGCCTTCAACATTAACTCGACACTTGGCTCAACAACTTGGCGTCAAAGCAGGCACAGCATGAAAGAATATGCCGCAAAGTTTTTCCATTTTCTCTCCCGAAATTCAATTAGACAACTTCTTCGCCCAGATGCCACTGAAAGAAGACTGGAGTTCGCCAACATCATGTGCAAATGATCGATACTTGTTTGAAAACGATATTGTGTCAGTATTGTTTTTTTCGACGAGGCATACTTCTGGTTGGATGGTTAAGTCAAACGTCAAAATTATCATATTTGGGGCAGCAAGAAGTCAGCATTTGTTGTTGTTAAGCCTCTTCATAAACAAAGGAAGACTATCTGGTGCACTTTGTGTGCTGGTGGCATTCTGGATCCGTATTTTTGTCCAGACAATGAATTCTGAACACTATCTTGACTTCTTGAGAATGAAGTTTATTACTGATGCCTACCATGAATACTGGACCCAAGACGCATGGTTTTAGCAGGACGGAGCTCCTCCACATTCAACAGGAGACGACCTGCTCAGAAGTCACTACGATAATCATGTCGTCGCAAGAGGATTCCCGAATCGCTTTGGCGATGGACTTTCTTGGCCTCCCTAGAGCCCTGACTTATTACCACTGGACTTCTTTTTTAACGGGTCTATGTTAAAGATCAAGTCTACAGAGATCGATCAAAAACCATAGAGGAGCTTAAAACAGCGCGAACAAGGTCGATTCCAACAGACCCATTCAAGCAGGTTATCATGAATTTCGAGCAGAGGCTTCGTTCCACTGTCTGCTCTAATGGCAAACATTTTGAGAAACTATACTTTAACTGCTTTTATTCTCATGTGCAAATCCTGAAAATTTGAAACAAAAATATTTTTCCACTCAAAAGTGTTACTCAACTTTTTCCTTTTCTATACCATGTAAGCGCCCTCTATGCATGTATGTTTTTCGCCCTAAGGAAAATGACCACCGCTGGAACCACCTAATTTTGAATACACCTAGACCTCCACCCGAACATGTGCACCTCGAAAGCCGAGAAATTTTGATTCACAAACTCAGGGATTGAAAAGCAATGTGTTTCCATTTAGTAACAACTGAAATATGTATATTTAAATTTACTTCAATTTTAAAACTCAGCGATATAAAAGGAATGCTTTGCCACTCGTCAAAACGCAAAGTATTTGTCCTTTCCATCTAATCAACAAACTTGAGGACGTAACAACCTGTCACTGCCAATAAAATATTTTTAGATAGTTCTTCATTTCTGTAATTATGACTTCCAGCTGGACTGATTAAAATCATTAGACTTTTTCTTTTATAATAAGAACTTCAGAAAGTTGGCCGTCCAAGCGTCTAGTATTGAATATGAACTCCGCCAAATATCACGATATATTATTCCAGCATAATTTAAGGATTTGTGGAGTTTTTTGCACTTGTAAGGAAGAAGACTTAATTACTGAAAACGTAGTTATATTTTGTTTAACTAGATTCACCTTCAGCTTCTGAGTAGAACTTCTAATTTTAATTGTAAAAATTTCTGTTTTATGTATTTTTGACTTGCCGCGAAGTGAGAACTTAATTAATTGAATGAGAAATATATTTCTAGTGAAATTCGAGGAAATAAGTTTAAATGAAATGCTCCCTACTTTAAGGATCGATTTTGCAATAAATGAATTAATTTCTGAGAAAAAAAATAAAAGCACATTTTTATGTAAAATCTCCGAAAAAAATATATGATCTCAATCACATTTTCACATCCAATAATTTTTTCTTTCAGTGTTTTGCAAAACCCACCTTGTTTCCATTAAGAATATAATTTAAAACAATAGGTTATAATGTATTCCTCCCACTTTCCTAGCGTGCCTTCGTGGTGTAGTGGTTCGATTCCCGGCGAAGGCGGCTGCTAATTTTCATCTCTCCGGCTTTTCTAAAAATCCTAATGTCTCTAAAATATTAAATAGTCCTATCTGTCGAAGTTTTAGGACAAATATATATCGAAAAATAGCAAACTGAGAAACCGCAGTTTAAAGAATGTAAACTGTCTAAATGGTTACTAAATCATTTCAAACTTCTTAAAAATTTTATTACTGAATTTCAATACATATATATATAATAAAAACCTTTTGGTTAGCATAAACGTAAATTACAAGCTTTTATTTGAAACTGTATCTGGCCCGAAATAATGCAAAAAAAAATGATAAAATGCAAGTGGAATTTTACTTTACTAGTTTTTGCTTTGTAAAATATATGAATTTATTGTAAAAGCTATATTTCTTGCAGCCATGACGCAAGAGAATTATTTAAATTTAATTTAATTTTACTATATTCTTGTGAATTTATTATAAAATATTTTTAAAACATTTAAACTCAATATTAAAACATTTATAATCAATATTACTTTGTAGTTTTATTCATTTTTTCAAAAAATAAATTTGAAATTTGAACAGGCATAAAACATTTTATTTGAAACTGCTCAGCAGCATTCTCTTCTTTTAGCAATTTGGATTCGTAGATAAGTTGTATGCTAAATTAAGTTAAGCGTATTTAAATTAATTAAAGAGTTTAATGTTTGTTACAGCATGATTTTCAATAACGCTACAGTCAGGAACGGCCAGAACAGAGTTTGCTGATAGTTATAGTTGTATTTAATCATATTCCTCTCCTTAACACTAAGATTTTTGGTAAGTTACTGAAATAATTAAGAAGGGAGGAAAACTGAAAAATTTCAGATTCTATATACCTTTATTTATTAAATATCGTGTTCTTCGCATTAAAACTATAAAATTCAATTCAACAGCAATATCACAAAATATTTAAGAAGAACGTATTCTTTTTCGATACACCGTCGCGCGCGCTGGAGCTAAAAATGTTCCCCTTTCCCCATGCCGTGTTGCCACTGCTCGCTTTGAAATCGTTGAGTTTGTTAGTCAAAAATTTGTTAAAGCTTTACAAAATGTGATATAGATAATAAAACAAATTCCAAATTCTGGCTTCCAGATGACCACATTCGAGTGCAGGACTACGTTGTTCAAAATTTCAGGTCTCTAGGTACCGCAGGTTTTTTCACAATGCAAGAAACATACATACATTCATGCAAATTCCTCATTATTTAATTTCTTTAAATATAATGCAGGGCGATAATATTTGGTGGAAATAATATGAAAAGTGAAACGCCGTTTTAGAGTGGACGGAGCAAAATGCCAAAACGAAATTAAAGGGGCAAATTGCCCTTTTAGCCCCCAACGCAACTGAAGGGGTGTGGCACTTAAAGGGCTGTCAAAATTTTTAAAAGCCATTTTATAACATTCATTATCGTCAGATCCTTTCAAAATTTCTCTTTTGTGTAGTAGGGGTAGTAAGGTACTTTTAGGCAGAAAATTTAAGAATCAGTAATTTTATCGATTTCGGAATACCAAGTCCCCATAAAAAATAAAAATATCGATCACATAACTTAAAGTAGGCATTATTGCTTTCAGCATATGATGAAAAATAAGTCAGAAAAGAATGTCACTCTCTCAAAATAAAAAGCGCGTTTGTTCCTAATCCAGTTGCATGATAAATCGCTTGCAACATATGCCCTATGTTATCTTGTCTACTATGATTAGCCGTTTGAGTTGCCGATTACATTGTTTGGAACGCCATCAGCAAAACGTAACGGGGCAGCCTTTTTGAGTTGAATTCTACTTAATGATTAGGTTTTATCAAAGTTTTTATTTACTATTTATTATTCAACAATGAACGTTACTTTCGTTTAAAATATGAAGGGATTTACACACATCAGAGTTTGTCTGCTGACGTGTCTGCTTCCATATTTTTCTTATGAGTTGTCATTTTTCTGCTTCTTTGTTTTTCGATGAGCTGTGCTTTTCTGCTGAGTAAACCTCGATAAAAGTTCAAAATCATTTCAATTCCTGCCCAATTTATATCTTACAGATATGTACTAATAAATATTTCTCATTGTACAAAAATGTAAAATAGCGTACTGGGTGTGCATGCATATCACATACATGTAAGAGTAAATATTTCTTATTTTTAAGGGGGGGAAAAGTTTAAATTTTTTTATGATCAAGTTAGATTCATAGGTAAAACAAGAACGATTAAGCTAATTTTGAGATTCTGAAGTGGAACTGGAAAGATCGAATGATAAGATTAAATTCAGATTTAAATATATTATGCATACAAATGCGTTATTAGCCGTTATTAGCGTCGTGGCGTGTCTTGGTGGTTCTGAAATTCAATTTTCTCAAGAATAGAGTAATTAAATTTTATTTACAGCTATTACAGCTTAGAAATTTAAAATTTTCCGCAGTGCACAAATTTCACACTTCTTAAAATTCACCAGAAGTTCATCAAACCAGAACTTTCGTTTTAGATACACCTCAAAATGAGATGTTGGCTCTCTCCCAGCAAGACGTTTCCTTTCACTTCTTTCTGTATCTTCTGCAGCCAAGTTGTTACCTAAACTTATTAATATAGCAAAGGTGTACTTTGCAGGGCAAATACAATAAAAGAAACAGTACTTATATTTCTGGACATTTAAAAAAATCCTAGAAGCATCATTTTTAATTAACAAAGTATCGCACGAACATTCTTGCGGTCCAGACCATTCTCGGGTGCATTATCTTATCAATGAACAAATCGGAGTGCTGCGAAGAACGTTTGCTAACAACAAGTACGGCGGGGAAAAATATGTAATGCGCAATTAGCAGCAGTGGTATTTATAATAAGAATTTATTTAATCTGTTTGGCTGAGATTTCATCGCGCTGCAGGTATGATCACATAAACAGACCAATTCTCAGGATTAATTTTCAGAAGACGCACTTTAAAGACAGGAAGGGCACGTAGTCAAATTAGAAGTACGAATTAAGAAGGGCTGTTGCTGTTGCTAAAGTTAATAATTTTGAGTTTCTTATTTTTATTATTATTATTTATTTTCTTACATATAAATAGTTGAATATATATATAAGTATACTTTACATATAAATAGTTGAATATATATATAAGTATACATATAAATAGTTGAATATATATATATATAAGTATGCCGCCTATAAATAGTTGAATATATATATAAGTATACTGCCTAACTAATGCTTTTAGGTGTTATATTTTACATGTTCCGCGTTTTCTAATGTTTAAATACCCGTAATTTTCAGTTTAACAATTTCAATTTCCTACATTTTTTTTAAAGCGAGAATCCTTCTACAAAATACATGCGCATTTAAATCTTAAGCAAAGACAGCTCAGCATGTTAACGATCGTGAATGCTTCATTTTGTAACAATCTTTAATAGAGATGCAACTTTGTTTCAATAATGTAGCTGATTATACTCGTTCACCCGACTCATTTGTATGAACTATGGATGGATGGAAACGGCTTATCATTCGACGAGACAGCAAGATGGATAAGTGTTAAACACGATGCCATCCATGGAACGTGATGGGAGTTTCAAAGCCAAGATTCAGCACCAAGGAGAAGAAATACAAGGTCGCGCCGCGTTACAAAAACTTCTGAAGGTCATTTTGCAAGTTCTTTTGACCTATAAGAGAATCATAAGGGATCTCGGTTGAAAGCCCATCATTTTCAGTAACTAGTGGGAAAGTGGCTTGACATAAATAGCCTCAACCTCTTTTTTTTCTTTTAATAAATATCTTAATGTTCTATACACTTTCACACACATTACATTGGGATATTTTTAATTGTCTGTCTTAAATGAATGCGACTGCACTAATTTAGGAAACCACTCAAACATAAATGCAGATTTTCTTTTTATAATTTCTGAAAATTTGGAGTGAGTTTTCAGTTTAATGTGCCATTTTGCTCTCTTATTATGATGCACTTCTGAATGCTATTGCAATGAAACCGTTTCAAGGAAAATGGGGTGACGAGCTTGCACAACTATCAGTGCTCAAGTTTGTCAAGTGATGGAAATAATTGTAACTTCCTTTTTGAATTTCCTTCGTACTTAAAAGTGCTACAAAACTAAAAATGCATTAGTTTTTCTTGTTCTAAACAATTACGATTTTCTAAAAAGAGAGTGCATATTCTCCAGCGTAACTCTTTGTCAATGAAAAGAGATATGTTTTAAAGAAAAGGTTTTAGAAACAGAAGGTTTCGTTTTCTAGATGTCAAAGAAAAGGGATTGTTTGAGGGAGAAAGTGAATTAGTTATCGAACATTCTTATTTCGGAAATTTTAACGTCAGAAACGCAGACATTCACTATCAACGAATTAGCACTGACCTCCAGAATGTGATCATGCAGTTTTTGGTGGTCACGAAATGTTTTAAAGTTTTTGTTTTGCTATATACAATAATGATTCTTTTTCATAATTGTTAAATTAATTTATAAATTTAACTAATCGTTAATAAGCATATTTCATTATTATTACTTCGTTATTACATTACCTTTTATCTAAGACTATTCTCTCCCCCCCCCATCTTTCATTTTTATTTTTATTTCTTTGTTTATTTCTTTCGAGCAAGAACTCGTTAGTTGCGATCAAATACACTACAACGCTTGCTCTTCTGAACCAAGGCCAATCAGCGTGGTGACATCGACGTCCTTGACTCGTAAGCCAAAAGATTTATCGGATAGATAATATAAGTCAGCAGATTAGATGAGCAGGTAGATAAGCTACGTCAGTGTCTCGAACGTCAGAAAGAGAAATTGACCTTGAAAGATCATAACCTTTTTTGTCTATAAACACTGGCTGCGATAATTTACAGCTATATATATAGGTCTCGAGTTTAAAATTTAGAGACACACTGGTATAGTTTTTTAAATTTCCTCATCCTTTTACATTGCGTTCCTACCCACGTTCCAACAAACTACCCATTTTAAAAAATGTTGCTAGCCCTTAACCAAGACAATTTACTTTCAAACCGTAGTAGTGGATTACAACTAGAATATGTGATAGAACTTTTACGTCTGTAGCATTTTAAATTAGATATAATTTATATCATACCGAAAAGAATGTTAGAATACGCAAAATTTTAAATAATAAATAATGTTCTAAAGCCATGCAGCATATACACACTGAGCTACATACATTTGTTTGTACTATTTATTTTCCTACCTTGCAATTTTCCCAGAAATTATCTTCACGAACTGTAGATGCTCGTCTGTCAATTTGACCTTCCTCTTATCAGTTTCCGACCGTGGAGAAAATCTGTTCACGTATAAATGTATTCCCAAAAAAGCGATTATTCTCAATACAAAAAAATTCCGAATAAGATTTATTTTACATTATAAATTAATTAGTTCCATTTACAGATTTTGTGGTGCGTTATTAATATTCGTTTTTAATGGTAACGAAAATAATATAAACTGGAACTTCAAATAACTAACATCTTGAAAGCTTTTCAACACCGTATTTGCTACAAATACATAACTTAAACACCTTCGCAAGCCGCATAAAACAGCTCTGGGGCCGCATGCGGCCAACCGGCTGCCAGTTTGAAATCACTAGTTTAGACATAAAGACAAATATTGCAAACATGCGACAGAACTTCCGATTATAACATAAATACACTCATGTCCATAAATTAAGGATAATTCGGAGTCGTGCGGAAATCGAACTCTAAAATAAATATTTCACCTGTAAAATCACTACACACATCTTCAAGAATCATATGCAAATTTCAGGAAGTAACCAGATGACACCGATGGTACATCACAATTACGAGAGTGTAAGAGAGTGATATATAAGTAATACCAGAAAAGAAGTAAAATTGTTCGCAGGCGCTTTATAAGCATTTCAGTGCAATAACCGAATAGTTATCACACAAAGGACGCATTTGGATGATTTTTTACGTGGTAGAATTATCGGCCGTCTGGAATGTAGGCGTACCCAACTGGAAGTATCAGACGAACTTGGAATTGCCCAGAATGTCATCTCCAGGCTTTCGCAACGATTCCGAGATGATGGTAATGTGAGTAGACGTTACAGCACAGGTCGCCCCAGAGTTACAATGCCGAATGAGGACCGGTATTTGGCAGTTACTGCCAAAAGAAACAGGCGGAGCACAGCCTCAGACCTGTTTCGTCAGCTCTCTTCAGCCACTGGTACGACAATTTCAAGGCAGACCGAGTACAGACGCTTAGGGCAGAGAAAGTGGTCTATATGTTCGTAGACCTGTCAGATGCGTTCCACTTCTGCAACTCAGTATCGCCTGCGGTTAGCCTGGAGTAGAGAGCATGCATTGTGGACACCGCAACAGTGGGCTTGTGTGATGTTTTCCGACGAGTCCAGGTTTAGCTTGCAGTCTGATTCTCGCCGGACTTTCATATGGAGAGTTCCAGGTACCCGTTACCACCAAGAAAACATCATTGAACGACACCATTACGGTGGTGCAGGAGTGCTCATTTGGGGTAGAATTATTCTGGGTTCTAGAACTCACCTGCATATTAAAATTGGAACCCTGACAAGCCAAATCTATCGGGACGTCATTCTGAAACAACATGTACGTTTGTTTCCGGGAGCCATGGGCGCACAATTTGTCTTTATGGATGACAACGCCCGTCCTCACCGTGCAAACATCGTAAGTGAATGCCTTCAATGGAAGGATATCACCCGCATGGACTGGCCAGCATTCTCACCGGACTTGAATCCAGTAGAGCACGTGTGGGACATGCTTGGCCGACGAGTTGTAGCCCGTCAGCCTCCTCCTACATGTCTACCGGAACTTCGGAGAGTACTGCTTTTTGAGTGGTGTAATATCCCCCAAGATCAGACCGATAATTTGAAACTCAGCATGCATAGGCATTGTACGGACTGTATTGCATCGTCTGGGAGACATACAATGTATTAACAATCATACCAACCATGTAATATTGGTTTTTTTGTAATTTTTTTTTTTTTTTTTTTTTTTTTTTTTGTAATTTTGTCCAGGGAGAAAAATCGCTAATTTTTTTAATAATATCAAACATATAGCATCTTTTTTGCTCTTTACCTTTTGTTTAATAAATAAGCTTCACAAATAAGTCAAATTTGTTTTGCTTCTAACTCTTCCTTTGCCTGTTTTTGAATTATCCTTAATTTATGGACATGAGTGTAGAATAGTCTTCTTTCTACTGTATTCTATTCAATGAATAGGGTTTTGCTAAACAAGAGATCACTAATCAGGCGCTAAATATCTCAAATGCCTCTTCTAATTATTATCGTAATCTTAACCCTTCATTAAATAAGGATAAATCACAACAACTCACTGACACGTAACCGGAACATTCCGCCTTAATATTAAAATGACTCTTTATTGTAACTTCAGGGATTAGTTTGTGGAATATAATCCATCTTAAAAGTCTTTAGTCAATAAATGGAAACACTTCATTAACCGTATTTGAATAAACAAACATTTCCATTGGGATTACCACGATAGATAGGATAGAATTACTTTCTTTGGTGGCATTTGGTTTTTAAATTAGCCGTTTCGTTTCCATTTGAAAGAAGGTGGATAGGATTTTCTGCATTTATCTCCGTGTCATTAATTTATCTGTTATCTGTGATCCTAGTTTATCTTTTTTAGCTTCCATTTAAGAAGTTATTTAACATTTCTTCTTTTTTCTCAACTTGAGAGTTTTCAACATATTAACGTTCCATCTAAGTTCTATTTTCGATTCTAATATCTCTAATTTTAAATGTCAACACTCTATTAAAATGGAACGGAAACATTTAGTAAGCTTACCAAAGTTACGAATTTTAACATTGATTCATAGTTTCGAAATGAAATTTTCGTTTTAAAGGAGGAGCGATTTTAATTCGTTCGCTCTTATATAATGCTCTCACGGGAAGGAATGAATGAATACAGCTGCAATGTTGCCAATCAACAAAGTGAAACTCTTACAGTTCGCGATATAACAGATTTTTAAAATGTGGTATGGTTTGTCTATGCTCGTTTGTTAAAGTCTCTTTCAAACATAAAATTAGGTAAATAATCAAGAATAATAAGATGGCATGCCTAAAAATCTTCAAGCTATCTTTATTGTGAATCTTTTATGAAACACTTACTAATAACATGCATCAATAAAAATTACGTGATTTTTAATGCAAACAACATACAGACATACATATGTGGGTCTCTCATCTATACATGCAAAAATATGCTACAATAATGTTATTTCGAATACAGGTATTAGAATGGTAAATTTAACATAATTTCTGCAAAGAATATGCAAAACGTGAGCATAGAAACTAAATGGTTTTTGTTTCATTTAGTTTCGAATATCTTGAAAAGTGTGAAAATAGTGATCCGAAGACATGGTTTAAAGCTCATTTTCTCCCAATGAATAGTATCAACAGATGGACAAATTTTAGCATTTACTTCAAAATAAAAATCATTTTCTGTAGTCGATATTTTACGGGAGTATTTTTTAATTCTATATACTAACTGTATTTAAGATTTTTTTAAACGAGGGTACGTTTACGAGTTCTTTCATGCAAAATACATTGTTAGCTGCTATTGGAAGACTGTTATGATATTTATGTTATGAAAATAAATCAAGCTTGGCAATTCAACCCGAACTAAACAAGATGATGGATGATGATTCTTCACCACCAGGACTTGGCGGTTGGGTTCCCTAATCTCCAGTCGCCCTTTAAAAGGGGGAGTATATAAGGCATTTATCCCGCCTTCTTAGCATGCCTTCGTGGTGCAGTGGTCAGCACACCCGGCACGTATTCGAGAGGTCCTGGTTCGAGTCTTGGCGAGGTCATTACTCATTTTTCATGTCTCCTGTTTCGAAGTAAAATATTTAGTTCGGGTTCCACTGCAGAGACATTAGGTTATTTCAAAGCAGGAGAGATGAAAAATGCGCTATGGCCTCACCGGGACTCGAAACTCTCGAATAGGTGCCTACTGTACCGACCACTACATCAAGAAGGCATGCCAAGAAGGCGGAAGAAATACCTTAAAAGCTCAATTTTATTTATCATGTAACTTTAATGTAAAATAAAAATTAGAAGTCAATAACATATAATCGATCACTTAAAGCACCATAACCCGAATATTCTTTATCTGAAACCACATCACTGTCTACCTAATTGTATTATTAGTTTATTAAGCTTTTTAAGTTATGTTAATAGTTTATTATTTTCTGTGAAATATTACTGACGTATATTTCGCATATGTCAATAAATGCATATTTTGTATTTTCTAGAAGGAACCAGTGATATTATATCATAAGTTATTTTGTAAACTTATAAAGTATTTCTCCCGCTTTCTTAGCATGCCTTCGTAGTGTAGTGGTCAACACGCTGGGCGCGTATTCCACAGGTCCATGGTTCACTTCCCGACGAAGGCGTTGCTCAATTTTCATCACTCCTGTTTTAAAAATAGCCTAATGTCTCTACAAATTATGTCAGAGATAATTCATTTCTCAAATGTGTCCGATATATATCGTGACTTGTTTTTAAAAGATGATGCCGAAATCAGTAAACATTCAGCAAATGTTTAAGTTATTGAATTTACAACACAATGCAGAACAAAAATATACAAAACTTTGGTTTTATTTTAATTATTTATTTTAACTCTCACTAACAAAGTATGGGTGGGGACGACTCACTGGCGCAAAACTTCGAGTTGGAAGAAATTATGGTTAGATTGGATTCCCGCCAGAGACTTTGAGCACTTAGGACTTCTTTTGTTATCCATGATATTGTGCCTCTAGCCGTTGCCAAAGGTTTGGAACTTAGCAACAAAGATGTGAAGAAGATTCTAGATGACCTTAAAATTGAATTTAGCAAGAATGAACTACACTAACTTCAGAAGCAACAATAAAAGTCGATTATGGAAGAAATGACTTCAGAAGAGAAAGAAAGAAAAAGACCCTAGTTTTCTGATCCGTGAATTTGAAATAAAATGGAGTAAAATCCAAAGTTTTTACGTAACAATATCAGCCTCATAAAGCAACAATAAGGCAGAGCATAAACATTTTCAATGATAGTACCGCGTCTCATTTCAGAAACATTTTAAAACGTAGGCAACGACAAACAAATCACCTTAGGCAAATTTTGAGTAAAAAGGTGAGCCACAAGTAAACTCGAGTGCCCTTATAAGGTAAAACACATATGAAAGAAGATGCCACCTAAAGAGTTATCGGATATTTTTATGCAAGGAAATTTCGAATCCAACAGATAACATCTTCCTAATCATTTTCCACTTACATCATCTTCTTTGTACACTTTCGTTCGTACAGATAGAATAAAATTAAATTCACGTTTCACCTATTTTATTTAATTTTGTGTTTACCATTTTTTACATTTAATGATTTCAATTGGTTTGAAGTTATGAACCAATTTAAAAACTACTGGTGTTAGGTTTAAATAAGCAATAATCTGTGATCTACGAATAAATTAATCTATTTTGAAATAATTCCTAAGCAGAGAATTGTTCGGTTTACGAATTTTGCGGTTCAGAAACGGCTTCAGGAGCGAATTAAATTCGTGAATTTTTCGTGGATAAAATTCTATCTAGCAGACGTAAATGTAATTAAAAATTTGCATAATAACGCGTCCCTTAACAAAAGACATCTCCTAAGGTTTTACGAATTTCTATGCTAATGGTGTTACATTACATCGCAAATTTACTGAAATACACTCATGTCCATAAATTTAGGATAATGCAAAATCAAGCAAAGCAAGAGTTAGAAGCAAAACAAATTTGACTTATTTGTAAAGCTTATTTATTAAACAAAAGGTAAAGAGAAAAAAAGGATGCTACATGTTTGATATTATTAAAAAAATAGCGATTTTTTCTCCCTGGAGCAAATTAAAAAAAACATATTAACAAAAAACCAATATTACATGGTTGGTATGATTGTTAATACATTGTATGTCTCCCAGACGATGCAATACCGTCCGTACAACGCCTAGGCATGCTGAGTATCAAATTATCGATCTGATCTTGGGGGGATATTACACCACTCAAAAAGCAATGCTCTCCGAAGTTCCGGTAGACATGTAGGAGGAGGTTGACGGGCTGCAACTCGTCGGCCAAGCATGTCCCACACGTACGTGCTCTACTGAATACAAGTCCGGTGAGAATGCTGGCCAGTCCATACGGGTGATATCCTCCGATTGAAGGCATTCGCTTACGATGTTTGCACGATGAGGACGGGCGTTGCCATCCATAAACACAAATTTGCACCCATGGCGCCCCGAAACAAACGTACATGTTGTTCCAGAATGACGTCCCGATAGATTTAGCTTGTCATGGTTCCAATTTCAACATGCAGGTGAGTTCTGGAACCCAGAATAATTCCACCCCAAACGAGCCCTCCTGCACCACCGTAACGGTGTCGTTCAATGATGATTTCTTGGTGGTAAGGGGTACCTGGAGCTCTCCATATGAAAGTCCGGCGAGAATCAGACTGCAAGCTAAACCTGGACTCGTCGGAAAACATCACACAAGCCCACTGTTGCGGTGTCCACAATGCATGCTCTCTACTCCAGGCTAACCGCAGGCGACACTGAGTTGCAGTAAGTGGAACGCATCTGACAGGTCTACGAACATATAGACCAATCTGCCCTAAGCGTCTGTACTCGGTCTGCCTTGAAATTGTCGTACCAGTGGCTAAACAGAGTTGACGAGACAGGTCTGAGGCTGTGCTCCGCCTGTTTCTTTTGGCAGTAACTGCCAAATACCGGTCCTCATTCGGTGTTGTAACTCTGGGGCGACCTGTGCTGTAACGTCTGCTCACATTACCATCATCTTGGAATCGTTGCCAAAGCCTGGAGATGACACTCTGGCCAATTCCAAGTTCCTCTGATACTTCCAGTTGGGTACGCGCACATTCCAGACGGCCGATAATTCTACCACGTAAAAAATCATCCAAATGCGTCCTTTGTGTGATAACTATTCGGTTATTGCACTGAAATTCTTATAAAGCGCCTGCGAAAAATTTTAGCTTGTTTGCCTGTATTCCTTATATATCACTCTCTTACACTCTCGTCATTTTGACGTACCATCGGTATCATCTGGTTACTTCCTGAAATTTGCATATGATTCTTGAAGATGTGTGTAATGATTTTACAGGTGATATATTTATTTTAGAGTTCGATTTCCGCGTGACTCCGAATTATCCTTAATTTATGGACATGAGTGTATATTAAGAATTAAAGATTACTTGTGACACTGCCATTTGCTTGCGATCTTTGAGCGAATGTTACATAGAGACAGGTGTTGTGTGTTCTGACTTATCCCATTTGTCTGGCAGTAACATCCGAACAAGCCCACGAAATTCATCGTGGCAAGCTGAGCAAGATTGCGCCTGTCGTTGGACAGAGCCTTGAGCACCAGACAAGTCACAGTACGACTTTGCTCAGTTCCGCTGCCCCCCCCCGATTTTGATGGAGAGAACCCCCAGGCGGACGGGTCCGAAGTTCTCACATCCCTCTTCCACTACCACCAACCTCTGGAGAGGATTTTTGAGTCGCCATATACACTGCCCTCCGAAAGTTAACGAACAGCATGTTTTTCAAAGCTCACCATTACAAAAATGTTAGTAATGTTTAAATTCGCAGTTCATATGCAAAACAACAACAACGTTTAAGAAAATATATGCTAAAACAACAGCTACCACTTTTATTTCATATAAATGAATACTTATATAAGATTTGGAGAAAAATCCAAAAATTGTAATTTTAGTTCACGAGGGTTGATCTTCAGTTGTTATTACAGTTTCGTAGACAATATCCTGTAAAGTCTATCAATATCCAGGAGAAGTCGTTTGCCTGATTCGTTGAGGTGGCGGGCGATCGGACGGATGGAAATGGGGATGTCACAAGCTGATGCTGCTACACGTGTCTTGTAGTGTGGTCCACCGACTAAGGAATCAATTTGAATCCGAGAATTTTGTGTCTAGAAGACATGTTCCAGGTAGATGTAGAGTTACAATACCTGCGGGAGATCGTTATTTAGCTCTTTTGGCCCGAAGAAGGAGTAACATTAATGTGCCTTAGCTCATGGCAAATCATTTAGTGACAACAGGAACAACACTCTCAGATACTACAGTGCTCAGATGCCTGCACAATACAGGTCTGTATGCAAGACGACAGTTGTTTGTGTCCCCTTGACCTGAGGATACAGAGGTGCTTGTTTATGTTGGGCAAGAGAACACGTCTCCTAGAGCAGTCAACAATGAGTGTTTGTGCTCTTCACAGACGAGTCCAGGTTCACACTGGAGAGTGATTCAGGTCGTCAGCTGATCTGGAGGGAACAACACACCAGATACAACCAATCCCACATTGTGGAAAGACATAGTTACAGAGGTGATAGAATAACGGTTTGGTCTGGCATCTTTCTCGGTGGTCAGACTGACCTGCATGTGTGGAACTTTTACCGGTGTGAGATATCCAGACGAGATCATTGAACAATATGTTCGCCCATGTGCCGCTGCTACTGGCCCTGGATTTCTTCTGATGGACGACAATGCGGGACCGTACCGAGCTCGAGTTGCTAAAGAATATTTTGAGGGTCACGGTATGGAGCGGACGGAACAGCTAGCTCAACCCCAGAAACTGAATCCGATAGAGCATCTTTGGGAGACAGGCTGCTGTTTTAAGTCCTCCTCTAAAGTCGCTACATGAACTTGAGCAAGAACTACTCCGTGCCTGGTCATTGCTGCCCATTTCACTGACCGACAACTTATTTGACAGCATGGAACGTCGCTGCCACCGATGTATTTGCAGCTAGAGGTGGACACATTCCTTAGAACCCTTTTTGTAATGTTACCACCCCGCCTGTCTTATATAAATAAGTTATGTACTATATAATCAAGTTATGTCTTATTTAATTAATTATTGTTCCGAATGTATGTTGAATTGTCAAAAATAATATTCAGCATAATGTGTTGCAAAGAATATATAGTATATTAAGTGTAGCATCGAGTTGTAAATCTGCCTTAACTACAGTGCAATGATCAATGCAATGCATATTATCAAATGCATAATGTAGCGAATGTGTGTAGCAATGTGTTAACATGCGATGTAGCCAGGAAAATGTTTATGCAGAAAAATCTATACTTTGCCCTTGTATGGCTATGTACTTTGCCCTTGTATTGATTTCGGAGTGTAGCTTCAGATAGTCGCGGGATACGGACGATACCCGATTAGTCTATGCAAGCCGTCCGGACCTGCTCTCACCTGTCACCTGTGACATACTGTTTTCCAAGACTGGATTTCTCTGCCAAGAGTGCAATGTTTCTTTGTAATTCATGTTTGTGTTGAACTTTAGAAAAATTCTACGTCGCATTCATTAAGGAACTGTCAAGTGAACAAACATGCCCTGTAAATTTCTTATTTCTATGTTCTTTCATTCTCAAATTAGACACAAAAAACATGCTGTTCCTGAACTTTTGGAGGACAGTGTATTTAGCGTGCCGCAAACACACTATATATTTACAAACATGCATGCCTTCTCCGGTATCCGAACCCGGCCCTTCAGTACCACAGTAGTCTTTCCTAACCACTATATGGTCTGGGCGGCAGAAACAGTTGTATGATTGCAAAGGTAATAAATAATACCACAGTCCATGTTGAAGTGTTAATATTCGCACCGTTTTGTAATTGCAGTAATATGTATTTACAAGATCATTATACTTTCATAATTTTAGAATAAATAAACTTTAGGTCATCAGACCAGCACTTGCTTTCGGAATTATTACATTACAATAAGGGATTTTAAATATGTTAAATAAAGATAATAATAATCGCGCTTTATTAGTAATTGTGATTAATCTTTTATTTAATTATTCACCTGATCTGTATCAACTCTACATAAACAATCATCCAGCATTTCTGCAAAACTTAATAACGACAAAAAGGTTTCTTTAATTAAACCAAGCCTTTCACTTCACCCCATTTAACCAATCCCCAAATTCATTATACGGGGTCTTTACGAACTTAATGGTTCTACCTTTACATTTAAGATTGTAAAAACACAGAAAGCCCTTTTCGACACTTAATTACTTTGATGGATTAATTTTTTCCATTTTCTTTGGAACAACTACGTTGCATTTGCTTAAATTTATAATGTTTGGATATCTACGAGAAAGAAAAGTCCATAAATCAATTGCCATAAGGTACTTAACAGAGATTATGTTTTACATTCAGGTTTTAAAATGTGAGATCAAAGGGTCACGGATGATTAATTAATGAAAATAAATTAATCAACGGTTGGGAGAATGAGAAACTTTTCCATGGAGAAAGAATTAATCCAAAAAGAGCAAAGATATCGGTTTTCGAAGCAGCGTCACATTCTTTTCTCTGAGCTAGGATTAAAAGTTAAATGACTGTTAAACCATGTTTTGGTAACGTAAGCAGTTATCATTCATTGCGATGGGGACTATCTTATCAGCATTTCGACATATTTCTAACTCAATTTTCTCTGCGAATACTTTATAAGTCATTTTATCTTAACCAGAAGAAAGGAATTACTTATAAGAAGTTAAGCATCTATTAGTTCTGACAGCAGATAAAAATCTTTCCTCTTTCACTATATAACATTTGATAAAAATAACAAATGATTATTGATAAAAAGATCTATAAAAGGACAATACTACGCAATGGAAATTGTTGAGATTTAGCTGCTACAGATATTGCGACAAGAAAATGAAAATACGGAACGAAGATCTGAGGATGACCTTGAGGATGCAAGATTTCTACCAACAGCGAAAAAAGGCGCCTAAAGCAACTAGTTTTACTAAAATATACTATGAAATGTGCTTAATTTTTTTTGATAAAATAGCAGCAATTAAAAAGGTGCAGAGTCATTGTTTTTTTTTTTTTTTTCGATGCCAGGAAATTGAAGAAATCCGCAGAAAACTCTTGCCAGGATCGAACGCCGGACCTCCTCACGTAGGACGTGCTTCCATTTACGCCTCGAAGATACGCGGAAAAGAGGAAGAAAATATTTTATAAAGGAATTCTGAAACGCACAAAAAGTGATTAAAAATAACATTCGGATTGTTTTCATAGACGAAGAATAAAGCATACGGCAAGTGATTCACCTATTTTATGTACATATACCTGCACTGCACAATTAAAAGTATAGCTTATTTCGAAGTATAATCCTGTATTTATTACCTGAATTCTTAAATCCTGCGCATTCCTCTTCACGAAACTTATACTAGATAAAAGGTAAAACATAAATATTTATGCATATTGTTATTATTTTTATTTATGTCGAACATTTGAGATGAAATCTTGAAATTCGATATAAGCGGGTTAGATTGGTATTAATGAGCAATTTCTAAACAAACAAATCACTCACACACGCCGAAAAAGAAAGTTAATGGGATACAGGGTTGTGGATTCTACATGTTACCAAAAAATATCATTGTGACCATTAGTTTTTATTCTTAGTAGATGATGGTATAAAAAAAAAGGTAGAATTATATACTTTACAATCGACTTATTATATGCAGCAATTTCATTTATTACATTCCAGATACAAAAGAATAGTTGTAGCAAAATATTATAAAGATTCCCAAATGAAATGACTTTTCAAATGTTTAATGTAATCAACAATGCATTTCTAAAATACGTAAGATTAAATCTTATTGAGCATTAAATGGCAACAATGTCTTCTTGTGTCAGACGTGATTTTATCAAAGCACTTATTCCACGCGGTAAAAATTCAGCGCCTTAAGTCAGAAAATGTTGGATGCGGATTAAGATTAGGATTATTCAATTATGGCACAGCACACGAAGGCTATCTGCCTAAAGGGAGGGATGCCTTCGTGGAGGACTTTCTAAGTTAAACTGGCTCGTATCCACGTTACACATGGGGAAAGCCACGAAAACGCCCATGCAGCCAGCCCGTTCGCGGGATTCGAACCTCGGACCGAACTACCAGTGTTCAGCGTCTTTACCGCTCGGCCGCTGGTGGGCTGTTGGATGAGTGAACTAATTTTTGTAGCATGATCATTTTTTTAGACAATGCAATTATAATCAAGTTATTTACTGAAGAGTTTAAATGTAACGGCTCTTATTAATTTCCTTCTCTCTTCGAGACAAGCAACTGTTGATTCTCTTCCCGAAGGCAAAATCTTGCTATGAAGATCATCCTATTTTTTCAGCATTTAAAATATTAGAAGAACGAAACGAAGAAAAAGAAATTACCAACAGCTTAAAAGATATTTTCTCCTTCCTTAAAGCATACCTCCATGCTGTAACTAGAAGCATGTCCAGCTAGCAAAAAGGGAAGTCCGAATGAACACAGATTTCACGTTTCCTGCTTCAGCAAGCCTAATGACTATACAAGTATAGTTCAACTGTCTCAAACGCAGCCTCGGCTGGCATTCTGCCAAAACCTCACGTGAAGACCTCCGTAAAAAGAGAATTTATATGCTCGACGGAAAGAAAGTCCCCATATTTCCACCAGGGCTCTCTTGCTTTAGCCCTGTCCTTCCACACTATTTTGAGGACAATTCAGTCCGAATGGCACATGCGTGTTTGCGCTCATGGTCGCGGATGAGGCGGTTGAATTACATTGCGGATATCTGTATAAGGAAAAGGATGCCTTCGTGAAAGACGTTTTAAGGAATACTGGTGCCTATTTTACGTTACAAGTTGAAGAGCTATGAACGCGTTCATGCACTTAGCCCCGTTCGCAGTAAAACTTATACTAGTAATAAAAGTAGCATAGTCTGCCTGCGAGGTTCCAACTGATGCTGAGATTGCAGATTTATTGCAATCGCTGGTAATCACTTTAAAAAATTGTGAAAACCATAAACTTGCAACCGATAAATAACTTCTGCCTTTTCATTTGTAAAAAATCGCCATATAGGAAAAAATCACCAAGGTGGTTGTGTTAATACGTAAGTACCCATTTTTTTAATTCTGCATTATTATGCAGAGTTTGAAAGACTAAATCCAAAGTCTTGCATTACGTTTACTAGAAGTTGCATTCTGAAACACTATTATAATTAACACACTTTCTTACTACGTATATTTCACTTATATAGAAAAGACTTTCTTAGTTCACAGAATAGCATGCGAGGAACGGAGGATTCAAATTCTAGCTTAAAAATGTAAAGGCACTTCTCATTTTCTTATAGTTTATTTCCTCTGTCTGGGATTTTGCAATATTTTTCTTCTTTCTAAAGGAGGAGATTGGTTACGTATATTCACTGTATGAGCTACAAAAGACGTCAACCTTTACTTTTTAATTAAATCTGATATTGAAATGCTTAGACGAGCGAGGCTTAACCTTGCATATGAATTTAGTCTTATTCAGTTTTGTCTACATCAGGGTTTCTTAAACTTTTTGGTGTGGGGACTCCATAACATTTACGAAAATTTTCTGGGCCCCCATAAGCATTGCGCAAATCCTACACACGCGTGAGGGAAACTATCAGTTTCTTCACTTGTACTGTAATATACTATTGCAGTTTTAGAAGATTTTTGAAAGTAAAATGAACCGTTTCTATTATAAAAAATGCCTCGAAACATTTTCGTTTTTTCTTTGTCTGTATTGTCTTATCTTTATCTATTTTCAGTTACATTATGTAAAAATATTTGGTAACTCGAAATTTATTATAATAAGTTAAAGAAATATCAAAATTTCTAAAATTTTCGGCGACCCCCTACTTGTAGGTACAGCGAGCCCAATTGGGGTCGCGACCCACGTTTAAGAAACTGGTGTACATCATCCAGTAAATTTCCTTTTAAATGTCTTTACATTATGCTTAAGATCGTATTTGTCATTGCAAAAGCCGTTTCGTCTGAATCGAAATACTTTTATTAATTAGATGGGTCACGTAATCTAAATTTAAAGAGATATCATAATTTGGGTTGGCTTCCTTATCATATGGATACTTTGCGAAGGATTTTATAAAATCAGAAAATATAAATAGAATTATTCATCAGTGAAAGAGGATTAACGGCAATCGATTTTTAAATAATGGATGTTGACATTTTGAATAATGCATGCCGCTGACGTTACGAGATTGTATTACAAGATGTAAAAGTTTTATGCCCCTTTATAAGAGACATACGGATTCAAAAATGTTTAGAAGCACTGTTTTATAGCTTCAATCTCTATAAACAAACACCCATCAAGAAATATTTTGGAAAGCATTGTACCCGTCTACCATAAAATTACCATTCCAATTCACATTTCCTATTATACACCAATTGTATCGCTTAAATTGCCCCCGACAAAGGTCAACAGCTGGCTTAAGCACACAATCATAACCTCGTCCTCCCAGCCACAAAAGAGATATTATTTAAAAGCGAAATAATGTGTTGCCACTGATAAGCCATGAATGATATTTGGATACTCGGAATCCCCTCTATCAAAATGAATGGGAAATGAGAACCTACAGTGATGGTTGCATATTTATAAGCTCACAGAAGGAACACATTTGCATGGGGGAGCATAAAGCGTTGCACTAAAACCAGTTTTCTTATCGATCCGACAAAGAGAGGAAAAGAGGGCTTATGGAATGGATTCCGTTCTGCTTTGAAAAAGGGAGAAAATCCAGTAAATATATGTAAACATGATTTCATTTGGTTTCAAATTTATATGGGATTTTTTTTTTTTTTTTTTTTTTTTTTGTTTTGGTTTTGTGAAACATGATGTTCACTGGTTGTATCTGATATATTCAGATTTCGCGTTCTTGTTGCGATTAAGATTACGAACTACATTAATCGAATAATAATCGTACAGATATATTATGGGAGTTCGCTGCTTAGGGCAACAAATTAAGTCGCAGATGCCTTTTAGTTAGCATTTCATAACTGGTGATCATTACATCAGCTCACCGATTCGGAAATAAGTACGAATCTGAAATTTTGAAAAATAAATAAAGAAGGAATAAAAATGTAAAATAGAATAAAATAAATAATAAATAATATAAATAAAGAATTCGTAAATTTCATTCAAGTTTTTATTTTATTATCAGATATTGAACTATAAGCTAAGAAGGATTTATTAATTCCTTTTCTGCAGAGACAATCTTTCCGTTCCCCCTCCCTCCCCAGGAAAGGTGAAAAATATACTCTGCTCTTCGGGATTTGAAACAAGGATCTTCCACTTGCTAGCTGGACGTGCTATCACGACATCACAAGCTACGCAAGAAGGAACGCGGTTGATTCCTTATATTCTCCCCCAATTAAAATGGGACTGAGGAGAGAAACTTATATGCTCACACATGGAGCGACTGACGGGAGAACCAGTAGTCCGTGACAAGTTATCGTCAATATGCAGGCGCAACAATAGAGAGACTAATTGGTTTCATATGTGGAAAACGTGCCCTCAACCATAATTTCGCTGCTGATAAATAGTGACGTCGAAACTGAAGCAACGATTATTTCCGATCGACAATTAATAAGAAAAAGGTAGTTATTGTTGAAGATTCTAAAGGTAATTTACATCAGCGAATGCCACTTACACTCCGACAGCACGCAAAGGGGAATGCGACAACGGCTTTTACTTTTTGAGCATATATTTCCCATTTTTATGGAAGAATTGAAGGCATACTGAAATTTACAACCACAAAAAAGTTTAATATTTTATGGAATTCACAAAGTGCGGAAAAAGTAACTTTTATGCGAGAATTTTTATGAAGCACACAAAGATAACTCTTTGCGCATCTCAAAGATTGTCCTATCACTACTGTATTAAGTCAAACTGGACAGAAATATTTGTAAATGGGAAAGAAAAGTTATTTTTTAATAGTGTAGTAAAAATTTGGGAATGAAAATAAAGCCTATTAAAAAATTATGAAATAAAAACAAAACGATTCTGTGGCTAGTTACATAATATATAACTTTTAAATTACCTCTTCTTAATTAAAACAATTATGTTCATAATTGCGATCTGGATATACTGTGAGGTAAATGCACTTATATTATTCAAAAGCTATTATAAAATAAAATGAAATTTTATTTATTAAGAAGTGCAGTTACTGCTTTTTTAATCGCTCAGTTTGTTTAGCAGTGTTAATCTATAAGATAAACTGAATATTTTATAGAAGATATATTAGAAATATTATATACCACAACTAATAATTATCAAAATGCCAATTCGCAAATATTAATTTCAGTTCTTTATTTACGTTAGAGATTTTGAAACCTATAATATTAAAAATAGTTTATATATTGCTTGATCTTTTAAGAATAAAAAATTTTCAGAATTTGAAATACTAAACATTACCGCAGTGAGCGAAATATTTCATTAGCCATTTGCATAAACTAATTGCAAATTAATAACGAGATAATTCAAAACTTCAAACGTAATATGAGCACACTAAAATATTTATTACTTGACAATATTTAAGAGTTGCAATACTCATAACAAATATTAAAATCGAATACGCAAATATTCCGTCGAGGGAAATGTAAAACATTGCTTATTTTAACAGCTTATTTGAATTTGAGGGGATCTTCTGGGTTTAAATTGCGTTTTGCAGTTACTATGCTAAATAAAGATAAATTTAACAGTTAAATTCTTAACAAATATGCAGTACAAATAATTGGTTTCAGCTAATATTTATAGGAGAAAAATTAAAATCGCGAACACTCTTTTAAAGTTTAAATAAAAAAAAAATGTAGACAAACAAATGAAATTCAAAAGTTAACGACTTTTAAGAGATATGAAACATGAGTTTAAATATTTATGCTATATACTTCATCTTGCAGCAAATTCATTTTATTTTTTGCGTCGCTTTATGTCATAAAATGTTTTATCTTAATCAGAATAGGAATCAAAATATTTTATCTTAATCAGAATTAACAATTTCACAGTAGTATTGGATAAAAAGATCATGAAAAATTTAATTCACAAATTACGCTAAATCAAAACCTAATTATTCGCACTTTAAATATTCTCCCATTTCTTCTATGCAGTTTTTCAATTGAACTTTCATCGATGGCTAAATATCGATATTGGTGTAACGGACTCTTGAATTCTGTCGAAAATGACATTCGCTGATGTAAATTACCTTTAGAATCTTCAACAATAACTATCTTTTTCTTATTAATTGTCGATCGGAAATAATCCTTGCTTCAGTTTCGACGTCACTATCATTTCACTTGAATATTTTTGAACATTTAATACCAACAGTAAACATGATCTCGCTTAATTACCCGGGTACAGAGCTGCACACGTGTACACTTCTGCGAAGATGCAGAGGCATTTTACTTCCAGCGCACGTCCGACTACAAGGCAATAAAAGATTCATGTTATTGTGACTTATCCCACTTGTCTGACAGTAAAATCAGAACACGCCCACGAAATTCATCGTGGCAAGGAGTGCAAGATTCCGCCATTCTTTGGCAATATCTTTGAGCACCATACGACTTGAGCTCAGTTCCGTCTCCAATACTGATGAATAGCACCTTGGAGGGAGCGAACGAATCCGAAGTTTTCCCACTCCTCTTTCCCTACCACGAACCTCTGGACAGGACTGTCGGATCGCCGCATATTTAGGGTGCCTCCATGTCGCACAGATAATATACATTTTTATACATCCATGCCTTCTCCGGGATTTGAAACCGAGCCCTTCGGTACGGCAGTCAGAGTCCCTAACTACTATCCCGGTTGGGCGGCATAAAACATTCATGATGATTAAATACAGCAGAACCCTCAATTATTTTAAGTAAACAGAACTGAATGGTAATCATACATCACAGAAAGTGGACTAATATGGTGCTGCCAAAAACAGGTTTTTAAAGAAGCCCGCTGATTAAAAGTACTTTATTTCAAAATTCGTACATATATAAATACAGAGCACACATACATATAAATACAGAGCATACATAATTACAGTAACTAATTACACGCAACTTTATATTATTCGTAGCAGATTTAACACGTAATTATTGAAAACCCAAACTGTATATAATTGGTTAACTGTTATGCTTACAATCGTAAAATGGTTTCATTAAAAATTAAATGTAAGTAAATAACTGTGAAATAATTTTACAATTATAAGAAATATAATTTGAGACGTTAAAGGTAGAACATAGCTTCTGCAAAATTCTGCTGATTATTTCGGGAATATCTGTATATTGTCGTGGCCAGAATGAAGTCCAGCGCTATAGCTTGTACAAACTGCGCGGCTGCACAAGGCTGCAGAATTTAGATAAATCAGAGATCGCATCAAAAGGAGAAACGCCTAGCGTAGAGCCAGCCCAGAATAATGGTCTGGGTTGCCGTTCTGTACAGTTATATGGCCAATACACTGGGTTGAGAGAAAAGCAATTCATGTTTTCTAGTGTAAATTAAACTATTTTTATATAAAAAATGAACTTTAATCAGTCAAATATCTTCCATCGACGACCTTTTGCCATCTTTCTGGCAACTTCATGATTCCGCGCTCACAGGTCTTCTGGTCTTTATCAGCAAAAAGTTCAACCAAGTGCGATCTGAGGTCATCGTTATTACTGAAATTTTTACCATTTAAGAAGTTTTGTAGACTTCGATAAAAAACGATAATTCGATAGTGCAAGGTGGGGCTATATGGAAGCTGCGACATGACTTCCCAATTAAGCTCCAATAATTTCGTACGCGTTGCTAAAGATGTGTGAGGCCTCGCATTACACTGATGGAAGACGATTCCTTTAGGATTTGCCAATTCTGATCTTTCCTCTTTGATTACTACTTCCAAATTCATAAGTTGTTCGCAGTAAACATCTGAGATGATCGTTGGTTGCTTTGAAGCAGCTCAAAATACACAGCACGTTTGTAATCCCACCAAATTAAGAACATGATCTTTTTCTGATGCAATGTAGTTTCGTTATGATTTGTGCTGATTCATCGCGCATGGAAAATGATCTTTTTCCATTAATGTCATTGTAGGCGATCTATTAATTATAATTCTTTTCAAAAAAGGGTCGACTGTATTAAGTTTGAGTTGCGGATAACAAATTTATATTCGTTGTGCTAAGGGAATTCCTTTCAATTCACACGGAAACTTAATATTGAGCTTTTTAACGAGTCCAAGAATCTTACGTGATTTCCAATAGTTGTGCGTGATCCATTTAATCTTTTTGCAGTCTCTCGTACACTTAATGACGATTCGATCTAATTACGTCTTTAATTTTGTCATCATCAACTTCAGAATGTCGGCCACAACGTTGGTCATCTTTAAGTGAAATATCTCCAAAACGAAACTTTTAAAATCAAATCTGACATAAGCTTTCTATTAAGAAGTCACCACCATAAACTTTACATATCTCTGTTTGAGCCTCAGCAGCTTGTTTCTGTTTATGAAAATAAAAAAGCAAAATATGTCGAATATGTTTATTCTTGCCTCCACCATTTTTGTACTGACCGTAAATACACAAATGTATACAAAAATACACGGAATTTTTTCTGTAGTAACCTAGAAGTGTCAGCTGCCAAATCGCAAAAGAAAAAATATAAAATCGACAGAAAAATAACAAAATGAACATAACGCTATCTATTTGTGCACAGAGAATTTCTTGCCAAACCAATATTTTAACAGAACCACGCAGTCGCACATTTAATAGTAATTATAATAATAGCAATTGCTATAACTATTTATAATTATTTCATTAATATTATTATTAATCAATCTCCTGGAAGTATTATGAACAGTTATTTATAATTATTATTTTTATAATTATTAATCGTTTGGAAGTAATATGGACAGCACATTTTAAATGCAAGGAATAGATTAGTTAGTAGTAATATTACTAATTTGTAATATTAATTGTTTTTGCGGAGTATATCAAATAAAACGAAATGTAAGATAATAGGAATTCTTACTGCGCATGCACACAGCAGCTGTAATTTCATAACGATAAATTACACGGAACTATACACTGCGCTACTTATACGTGCAATGATATATAGTAAGAGATATCATGTAACAATTTCTAACGTTGTATGAAAGAAAATGTTTTTGTTTCATGAAAATTCGTTAACTATTTAAAAGGCAATGAGCAATTTGCAATAGTTTTAATTTGTTTCGGAGTTAATTCTCGGGTGAACATATAAAAAGTTAGACTACATGATTTTTATTAAAAAATGAATTTTTTAAATTTAAAAAAGGCCAAACACGAATATTTACGTCATTTAAAACATTTCTGCAATTAGAAGTATATCCGAATGTTAAGAAAATAAATACCAGGCAAAGAATGTTTTCTTTCTTTTTTCAAATTTCTGATTGCGTGATAATAATCCAACGTATTATAGCAGTAAATATTAAACATAATCAAAGTACATCCCGATAACAAAAAATAAATGTAGTTTCACAGATTGGAAAAAATTACTAATTCTCTAATGAATTATATTCGCATGCTAACCTAACAAAATTATTTTTTATTAATAACAAGAATTTAAATACCTTACACTACGAGTTAAAAAAAACTCTAACGAATGCAGATAAAAAACTTCTGCAAAAATAAAATATATAACACATTCAAATGGAAATGTGAAATAAAATGAAAGTTGAATAGTAAAAAACGAAAATAACATCGACAACTAATCGATTCACTGCAAGGATAAAAATGGCACAATAAATATTAACGTACAGTGTACGTTCAATCTATTAGAATAGAGAAAAAATGATTTTAAATTTAACGAAGCTCTAATGATACAGATTCAAAATCCTCTCAGCGATAAAATTATACTAAGTAACGAACATGAAACAAAAAGTTATGCATTCAATACAGAAATAATTACATTTAAATAAGAATTCATTCGCAAATTATTTTATCTACACATTTGTCAGTAATAGAATTCGATATACTAAACATCACATTCAAATTTATTTACACTTCAGTGTGAAATCCTAAATTTAGTTTGACACAAACCAGTCATGTTTATGAGAGTGAAATTTCATTTAGAATAAGAGACTAGTAAAATATTCGCTCTAGAGATTAAACTATTTAAACTAGATTAAATATTTGTTATTTGTGCAACTGTGTTGTCGCAGACGATTAACTTTTATTTCTTTGCTGTGTTACCACACTCGACAATTATTTTAATTACTAATATTGTGAAATTTTGCGTTTGAACAAATATCTGCATATTTAATTAATCGCGTGACGTCAGAAAATGGAATCAATACAGCATTTTCTTTCTACACGACTTCTAAAATTTTTACTTTTCTATATTATTATTTAATTTTATTTCTAATACCTGTTTTGCTGACTTGAGCTTATGATACATTTATACATTCATAAATCACTCTGAAACGTTATACTCTTTTGATTTTGATTTTATATTAGCTTTTATTGAGATATATTTTATCAACAATTTCCAAACGTCAGTGCGTGACATCTGTACGTACGGACAGATAAAAAAACTCTTTTCCCCAAAACGGACTGCAAAGTGGATTTAAAATGGATTCAGAAGAGATTTTTTTCGCGACGTACATACGTGTCTCGCATAACTAAAAACGCGTAGACTCAGAAAGTTGAAATTTTGTACATGGAACTGCTATAACGTGTAGTTGTGCACCTCCCTTTTTGGTTGCAATCGGCTGCACTAAACACATACTCTCTGTGTATATGTCTCACTATTATATACCCAATCTGTTACCCGGCTCGGTAAGCTCTGTTTTTTATTCTTATATGTTGATAAATTGTGCATTTTTTGCTAAAAGTGATTGAATTATGTTTTTCTTATGTTCCGGTTAAGGTTTTTAATGCCTTTAGTTAATCTGCATGCAATAGTTATAGAAATATCATATTTAAATATTATAATATTTATAGAAATATCATATATAAACGTTTGATAAAAGTTTAAATGGCGCTGTTAAGCCTAACGAGGCGGCCATTTGTTTACATTTGAAACTTAGTAGAATATTGAATTAAATCAGTTTGTTAGTGTCTTTTTGCCGACTGGGACCAAAAGTAAACTTTTAAATTTTTTTACACGGAAAAATCTCCCTTCCTACCGGCTGGTCGAATTGCTTACTTTTGCGTAGAAACTTTAATTTTAAATGTAAACACTGTTTTTCAACTGTTTTTAAGTGCATTTGGTTTTTCTATATATTACAATTTTTAATGAAGACGCTTAGAGTTTTTATGTATTTCTGCCTTGTTGCGAAATAAGAACTGGAGTAATTAAGTGAGAAATAAATCTCTAATGAAATTCGAGGAAATAAGTTTAAACGAATGCAGTTAAAAATGTGTATGATTTAATACGTCGTACAAGGAAGGCCATGTGGTGTCAACATCAGATTTTTTACTTCCGCGAAGCAGTGTAGGTTGGCATTCACGTTAGGCTTAGGAAGAGTTGCGACTTTTAAAATATGAAGCTGTACCTAACAAAAGCATTTTTTTCAATTTTTTACACATTTTTACAATGCTTCACAGTCAGAAACATATTTTCACACAAAACACACATTTTACATTACTTAAGAGTTTACTGAATAGGTTTATACAATAGATCTCATAGGTAGCAGTTTAACACTCAACTTATATTAGCGCCCTCTATTAATGCAGTTAGCAGAAACATACTCGTCAATCTCACTTAGTTTAGAAAATGCTACTCACTCTCCGAAATAGAATTGTATAGAAGGTAAGTTAAATTAAAATTTACTATTTACTTTTAGTATTATTTTAGTATTATTTATGTATTTTATAGATTGTATATAGTTTATTTTTAATTTACATGCATAATTCCTGCCGGAGAAGTTTTCAAATAGGCAAAGGTTTCTAAATTACTTTGTTTTTCTAGAAAAATTTGGTTTTCTACTTTTTACATTTGGTAATTTGCATTTAATTATTATTTTGGTTCTTAGTCAATTTGCTTTCTAAATTCCTCAAAATTCTTTTTTTTTTTTAATTTTTTAGTAATTTACTACATTTGGTTCTTAGTCAATTTGCTTTCTAAATTCCTCAAAATTCTTTTTTTTAAAAATTTTTTAGTAATTTACTACATTTGATTTACTTTTGGTTTTTAATATTACTATACCCATGCCTATATAGATGACGAAACACGAATTGAGTAATTGGAGATTTAGATTTGGAGGGAACTTCCCCTTGATAAGATCTGTCTCCTGCCTGTTGAACAATTATTCACTAATGCAAATTAATTTAGTCGTAGAAATTTCTTTAAAAACATTTTTAGGATTAATTTTTTGGAATATTATATATTTATTCATGGTTTTAGATACTTAATTTACATATGCTTTCATAATTTAAATGATACTGTAAATTAGTTCACAATAATAATTAATCATTTATTTGGATGCATAATTTAAAATTTAAATTTTAATTAACTTGCTTTATACGAATAGAAAATGTTTCTTAAGTATATATATATATACACACACATATATAGAAATTTAGAATTTGCTGATGACATATGCTCAGCGAAATCTATTAGCCGAAAATCTTTTGAGATTCACAAGTGATAAGCGTCACTGTCTAGTCCTGGGGACAAGCACTTTTGATTGGCGTCAGTATGCTTCGAATTAATTTACCACTTTGTGGTCGTATTAAATTTAAACACAGATGTCATACTGGTTTGAAAATTAATTTTCGTTGAACGAACTGTAATGCATAATTATGCAAGATTATGAAGCTTGTCGACTTAATATACTACACCGTGTTTCAAAAAGAATATACATATTACAAAGTGTTATTTTGTCCAAACAATCGATCACTGCACCTCGGCTCGGCTTTTGGCGAAACGAAATACAAGTTCTAGTTTATATTAATAGCCGCTAGATGTCAGTTGTCTTATGTTTTGCGTACTAACCGTCACATGTTTAAAATGGCTACTCTGACGCAGAAATTATTTTGTGTTCTCGAGTTTGACACCTTGTGACTTCTTCCTGTGGGGTTTGATTAAAGACAACTTTTATGTACCACCACTCCCACAGAGCCTGTAAGAGGTGAAGAACCGGATCCGTACTGTCATAACATCAGTGACGACGGACATGCTTGCCCGAGTATGGGAGGAATTTGAGTGTCGATGGGATATTGTTTGTGTCGCTGATGGAGGACATATGGAACATCTGTAATCTGAACTTAAGAGGTTCGTAGATATGTGTGTAAAGTTTCATATTCGTATGTCATACAGTTTAATAAAGGTTAGGAGCAGACACATGACTGGAATAGTAAAAAAGCTTTGGTGGCTAAGAGCAGACATATGACAGCAAAGGGTTAACTGTATGCCTAAATTTAGGTGATACTCCAGAATGGTGACTTATAGTTTGACCCACCACAGTACGTATGTTATCTATGTGAAGATGCATAAAACACCGCATACTCCATACTTGACAGAAAACTGTATTTAAATCCTCCCAGTTCTTATATTAACTTTTAAGTTTATTAATCGGTGAATAATTAATAGACAATTAGAATATCCATGAAAAACTTAACTGCCTTTCTTTAGATAAAAATAAAAGCAATAACAGTAAAAAGATGAAACGATTAAATATAAATTTATTTATATACAGGGGGAGAATAAACGTTTTTATTCTACAAATTCTATTTCACAATTAAAGTGCTATCAACAGTTTTATGTAGTAAGTCGTTTTCTACAAGGATTAAAAATAAATCTAGAAGCAGAAAAACACCTTTTCTCTTATCGCTTAAGTTGGGCACGTATAGCTAAATCTAATTACGTGAACGGTTCTTATTTGAAGTCAATTGCATTGCATTAAGTAAACTTAATTGGCAGCACTGCTTCTGTAAAGAATGGTTTCTTTCATTAATGTTAAAAACACTCAAATTCTTCTATTTGTTTTTCCTCTCCTTTCACAATTTGGTTAATTTAGTAAAATAGTATTTTGGCAGTCTGTATCTAATTTATCCTGACTTCAGAAACTGATTCCTTAATCTTTTTTCCTCTACAGTGGCTGTGTATTTTTAAAATTAATTTCGAATTAATTTCTTAATTTCTTAATTTATAAATTAACAGACTTTTTCTGTAGATTTAAATCATGATTTGTTATTGATTTACATCGCATTAAGCAATTTACTTCTTTTCAATTTCACTTAAATTTTTAAATATCACCGAGGTGCTTATAGTTTTATCTTGGAAGTGTTTTGTAAAAATGGTACTGGCCATTTGAGGAAAATATTGGATGTATCATGCGATCCTACCAAATAAATGCACAACCATGATTTTTAATGAATAAAGTCTTTTTTATTATGAAATATTTCCACATAACGTAAACTTACAATAAAATAATATTATAACATTTTTTTTTTCTTCTCAGTCTGCCTTTGCAGTTTTGGCTCGCTCATTTTAAACAGTATAAGATTTCATGATATGTATTTGTTTTTAATTCCAGGGAAATTAATTCTTAAAATAGTGAAACAATCCTAATGCGTTCTAGTAAACTGTCTCGTATACGTGTTATACTTGGGAAAACCCGTGTTTGCATAAATGAAAGAAAAATGTCTATTTTTATTCCTATTTGTTATTTCAGTTCAGTTATTACTTGAAGCTGATTCGTCAATGAATAATTTGATATTACTATCACGAATGGTTTACGACGTAACATGAACTCCGTCAAAAAAAGAAAAGAAAATAAGATTATAGGAGAAAGTCCTATTTAACTTTGAGGTATATGGCTATCTCGCCAAATGAGCAAAATATCGCCTGGCAATGGTTTGGCAACTATTTTAATCGCCAAATTTGGCGAGAAATTACCGAAATTCGCCAAACTTTCCGACCATTTGGCGACTTGTTTGTTTGGTCGCTATATAACTGTAATTGGCCTAAATGGCTATGCAAATGCAATCGTGTCCGGTCCTTACATATGTAAATTTAATCGTAGATGCATTCTAGCAATTTCGAGAAAAGGAAGGTACCAGAGATTTCTCAGCGGCCAAGGTAAACTAGATAATACCGGAGAGTTCTCAGATTTTAGTTCAGAGTATGGAGAGGTCTCCGTGAGAGCTTCGCTCTTTGGATGTGCTTTGCATTGTGTTGTGTTTAACGTTATTATTAGTTTGATGCGGTAACTACTGATTGTGCTCTGTGTTACTGAGAAGATCTGTACGAGTATTTTTGTCAAAAGTTCCCCACATGTAAACTGTTTATTTTGGAAAAATTAACTTTATCAAGCCATCCTCGGTTCTGTGTGTATTCAATCGATTACGAACCCATACGCACGTAACATAATTATAACAGCTATTTCTCAAAACAAATACCATAGCCGTACAAATGAAAGATGACATATTACAATTATTAATATAATTTATACACATACAATAAATTATGAAAGTCTGATAAGTACATCGTTTGTAGTGTCTAATGAACGTAATTTCAGTTTTAATTAAAAATAATAACTTTTATTTTATTTTAAAAGTAAAAATAAAAACTGATTACTGAGCTAAGTTGTTAAAAAGAGTTAAATTCATCTTCTACCACATTTCAAAAGAATGTTCTAGCTTTGTTAATTTAAATGACTATTTAAATTAAATGACTATTTAAATTAATATTATGTCTGCTTTTTTACAAAAGAAGAAATGAAATAATATTTAAACTGCAGATAAGGAAAATGCGAATATTACACAATGTCACTCTTTAGGAATTACATGATTACTGACTTAAGCTCTTCGCTAGTTCTGTTTCATAAGAAGAAACATAAAGGAAACTAATTTGTGTTAACTTTGGATCAATTTGTTTGGGCATGATTCTTTTTTTTTAAACACGCAAATAAAACTTTATTATTTGTAAAGCATTCGATATTATTTTATCAAATGCAGTAATCCCTGTAAAACATTTCATTTAAAAAATTCTTACAGTTTCAATTTAATGCGTATAACTTAGTTTCCTACCGCCCCTCCCTAAAAAAGGCAATTTACATGTTACTATAAAATGTGATTGGGATCCTTCACTTTCTAACTTCTGGCAATGTAATTATAATTACCTTCAGAAAAAGGGGGGGCAGTTCTATATCTCGCGTTCTACTGATTCGATTGAGGAAACTCAACTTGCGTTTTTCATGTCTCAAAAGTGCGACTTAGGATATGAATCAGATTTATATATAGCATTGGTTTAATCTAGGTATTTTGACAAAAAATCGGAGTTTTTCTGAAATGACATGCCATTTTTTTTCCATATTTTGATTGTACGATTCAAATAATGTCAAAGTGCCAAGTTTTGTAAAAATCGCACGAGTAGTTTTTAAAAAACTAGCTCTCAAAATTTTAGCTCCTCAATGTTAACTGAATTTGACATATATTTATTACTCCTTTTACTTCCTTGTACGAAGTAAAAAGGAAGTATTGTAATCGCGAAAAGTTTCAGGCAGCATATTTCAACGAAAATATCCATTTTGACCGCTATCGAATGCCATTTAACAATGTTTTTGCGTGATATCTGTACGTAAGGACAGAATAAAAGACTCGTTTCCTCCAAAAAAATTATAAAACTGCTTTAAAATTAAATCTGAAGAGAATTTTTCGTGGCGTCTGTACGAACGTGCGTGCGTACGTACGTATCTCGCATAACTCAAAAACGAGTAGTCTCAGAACGTTGAAATTTTGTATATAGGACTGCTATAACATGTAGATGTGCACCTCGTATTTTGGTTGCAATCGGCCGCACCAAACGTATATAAATACTATATTTATATATATATATCCACTTTGTTACTCGGCACAGTGATCTCAGTTTCTTTACTCTTATATGTTTGTAAATTGTTCATTTTTTGCTTTAAAAATGATTGAATTATGTTGTTCTTATCTTCCGGTTAATGTTTTTATGCCTTTCGTAATTCTGGACGCAATATTTGTACAATTATCAACAATTTAAAAGCTGTATAAGTGCGGTTAAGTTTTAAATAACATGGCGGACATATTTGTTTACATTCGAAACAGCAGAATTGTAGATTTGTTGCCAATCTAGAGAGACTAAGCTTCGCAACAACAAAAATAACGCCTTCATTTATTATTGCGAATTAAATCATGCTTAATCCTTTCTGGAATTTTTTCGAGGAAATAAGTGTTTAAGATTTACTTAATTTTTAATAATTAGTAATTTAATTTTTAATAATTAGTAATTTTTAATACAGATATTTTGAGCTTTTATGTATTTTTGTCTTGTCTCGAAGTGAAAACTGAATTAATTGAATGAGAAATACTCAACCGTCTGTGAAAAACTGTTTCTTTTTTGTTTTGTTTGCTTAATTTCTTTTTTACATCGTTCTAGCTTTATTATAGTATTTGAAAAGAACATGTGGTAACGATTAGATAATTCTTTAAATGATATACTTTTTGTGCATTTTGAGTTATAATATGAATGAAATATAATACTGTTAAGTGAACCTAGTGCCAGAGTGTCGCTATGTTAAACAAATAGAGTGAATTTTAAAAAATGCCTTTATTCTATTGTGGTTTATGCGCTGTCGGCGAAGTAGATTTAATTAAATCCAATAAGTTTAAAAGAAATACAAGAAACAAATGCATATAATTTAATATTCCGTACAAGGAAGTCACGTGGTGTACACATCAGATTTTTTTTATGATTTATTTCTAAAATTTGTATTTTTAAATATTTTTTATAAATTTTTCGAAAACATTTTTGCATTGTAATATATAAAATTTTTAACATCATCTTAAAGTAGATGTATTTCTAGGCATACCTGCAAAAAATCAGAGTTTTTTTTACTCAAAATTTCCTAAGATATACGCGAATTTACACATTTACACATTTTGAAATATTTGTTATAAGCGATAGTAACGCCAAATGTGGTTAACGCATTTCGTTAAAATTATTTGAAAGTATAAAAGAGGACTTTTTCCCGCTCCTGCACAATGAAAAAAAGGAAAATGGGTTCCTGTAAATTAAGAGGTTAGCCAAGTGAATTATTGACTGAAAACAACAACGCAAGCTGAAAAATGCGCCAAGATATTTTTTTTAATTTCACAGTATCTCACCAAATCGCCATTTTAATCTCACCAAAAATTACAAAATTTAATATTTAGGAATAATTTGAGTCGTAGAAATACGGAAAAAAATTGGCTTGTCATTTCAGAAAAAGTCTGATTTTGTGTTAAAATATCTATATTAGAACAATGCTATATATAAATTTAATACATATGCTAATTCGTACGTGATTTGAATTTCCTCAATCGGCCCAGTAGAACGGAGATACTTTTTTTTTTTTTTTTTTTTTTTTTTTTAGCTGCCAATGCCACCTTAATGAATAGTCATTGCCCACACAACCCCCGAGCATAGAGTCTTATATTCTGGTAGATTAATGTTATTCTGGAGAAAGCTGATATAAGTAAGAGTCCATCTTTGTGTTTAGATGACCTGTTAGTTGCGGAAGGTTTCGCACACAATATTTTCTTTGATTTCATTTATTCACCTTTTTCATTTACTTTTTCTCTCATATTCCAGAAAAAACTTACATTAAAATATCTGTTGAGGATGATCCAGCTTTTAAATTTATCACATTAATATTACGAAATTGTTGAAGTTAGAGTAACTAAGAAAATCATCATGAATACGAGGAAAAAATTAATCTATTAATAACTCAATAATTCCCGAGAGAACTGAGAAATTCTTCTTAGTGCAGTTTTAACGACGCGATTGAAAGTAAAAAGAAACATTCAAGCAACCAAAGATTGGTTCTATGTTCAACTATGCCATTCCAAATGTCTGCCTAAACACTAAATCAAATTACGTTATCAGATACCTCAGATGAACTCACCTCAAAAAAGTACTTCAGTTTTAAAAACTCAAATGTTTCAGTATTTTTTAATGAAATAAAATGCTTTAAAACAGACAGAAGTCTTCAAACAGTGCCATAGAAAAACGAGTTTCTTGCAACTCTTCTAGGGATTCCGCAAGTAAAAATATAAAATTCGAAAGAATTTTTTAATACCTTGTGAACTGTGCGCCGTAAAACTTAACTTTTAAGATAATTAATTTATTATTACTTTTATTCTACTGTTTAACGTAAGATAATATGAACTAGATTTGTGTTGATGAATATATGAAAATCATTATTTCCTTTTCATTTCTCTTCATAAAGATCATACATTGTGTTTCGTTTTTTGAATGTATTTTTAATTCACTTTTCGAAAGATGATAGGAGTTCCACAAAGAAAAAGTTGTGGATTTATGGATCCTTTTAGTTAAAAAAATTTTGAACATAATTAGCATAAAATAAAAGAATGAAAAGAAAACAAATGTAGATGGTTGCGTTGTTTCTATAACAGTTTTATTGTTATTTACTTTTAATTTCAGGATAATATAGTTTGCTTTGGTCTGGTTTATTTAATTATGGCAAAGCACTCGAGAAGAACAGAAAAGAATTAAGAGTGACATGACATTTTGATTGAAATTAATTTTTTAACTAAAGAAACTTACAAAACATGAAATTTTACGTCATTTAAAAGATTTCTGTAGTTGAAAATATATGCTTCTAACCAAAGGTTGCGAAAATGAAAGCCGGGAGTGGACGTTTATGGATATGGTGTATATTATGTTATTACGGAATACTTTCAGAAGTAATTCTCTTAGATAAATCTAAGCAAATCACAAAACAAAAAGCTATTAAACTACGCTAAAATGATACTTTACTACACAACCATAAACATAAAAGTATTTTCCAGCGGATAATAGCAGTTCTGAGTGTAAAATTTGTTACTTCTAACAAAATCACAGATGCCATAAATTCTGAGAAATAGGAAATGTTAAATTATAAACTAGGTAGAAAGATATAAAAGTATTAAATATAAATGGAAATGTTTCCGCGGAAAACTGTATGAAGTAAATTTCTGTTTTGAATCATTTTTGACCATTTCAGCTGCTTTAGTTTGTGATAAAGTATAACACCATCACATTTTAGATAAATTTAATTCCTAGTTTCTCCCCCCCCCGAGTATCTTCACTCTTTAAAAAACATAGTATGGATATAATAAAAACAGCTTCAGCACAGTTAACAGAAGGCGATTTGATCAATCCCAATAATCTCATATAGAAACGGTGAAATCGATTCCGATTAATTCAAATACATATGGACTGTTATATATGGTCCATTTAAAGAGCTGTCCTAATAAAAGGTGATTCATTTTTAAAATGAAATGTAAAAGAGTAATCTAACATTCAAAGTATTTGTGCATAATCGTAAATATGACCTGAATTTTTAAAAAATGGACAAGATTGTGTTTATAACTGAAAAAAATGTAATATTGTAATATATAAAAATGTAGCATTAACATCAGTTGTAATTTTGTTTATCGATTACAAAAAATTTACTTTTGGGAGAAAAATTAACTCCTCTTTTTTTTTTTCAAACGTATTGTTATGAATTCTGTATATACGTAAATAATTTTAATGAAACTGTATGTGAAAATATAGTATCTTTTGTAAAACGTAACAGTAACACGAAATGCCTCCCCCCCTTAAAAAAAAAAACTCCGAAAAAAACAATGTTACAGGGACAAGTCTATGTAACATTGAGGTAAATGGGTATTCGCGAGGTAGCGCCAAGCTGACGGTGATTTTAGCTACTAATTTTTTGCCACCAAATTTGGCGAGAAGTCACCGAAAGTCACCGGACTTGGCTGGAGAGATTTTGATCTGACGCCTGTATAAGTGTAACTGGTCTGACTCCTATACACAACTGTATGCGACCCTATATATAGCTGTAACTGTATATGCCTTACAGCAACTTTGAGAATTCGAAGGTACTAGAAATTTCTCGGCGTATGATGGAAAACTATATGCGACCGAGAGAGCATTAGTTCTCAATTTAGTTCGGATTTGAGTTCAGAGTTTTAGCTAAGAGTACTGAAAGTACTGGGAGATCGCTCTACAATTTTACGCACTGAAGCTTTGTACACTGTCTCGTGTTTAACGTCCTTAGTAATTTGAAGAGGTCAGTACTGTTTGTACTCTGCCATATTGAGAAGAACTATACGAGTCCTTTTGTAAAAAGATCCAGCAGTAAAGTGTTTCTTTTGGGAAAGTACATTTTATCAAGCTATCGTCGGTTCTGTGTGCATTTAACCCATTACGAACCAGTACGCAATTTACAATATATTTAACAACCTTAGAACAAAAGACAGGGTAACATGGAATTACAAATTAAAAAGCAGGCAAAAATCTCTCGCAGTTTATTTTTAGAAAGTTTGTATTATTGCATTTTATAACGTACTTTATTTAGTTCAGTCCCCGAAAGAATAACTGTAAGCTACAAGCCCAAGTCTAATAATTCTTAACTAAGAACAAAAATTGTAATATTAATTAAAAATAAAAGACTTCATTTTACTTCGTACCGAACCAGCAACCATTTAACAGAAATGTTTGTATTGGTTGCACTTTTTTTCTCTTTATGGAACAATATTTGAAAAGGAATAAACACATAAGTAGGTTTTTCATACTTATCCTTATCCCAAACAATTCTTCACTAATTAAGGATATTTTTAGAAATATAGCAACACTCACCTGAAAAAGAAAAAGCAAAAATATAGTAACTGCAGTAAAATATCAAGTAATCTTAATCAAAAATGTTATTACAAATTATATGCGAAAAATAATTAATTATTGAAATAACCCATAAAGTACAACGTGATAAAATGTCTACACTATTTTCGTAAGTCTCTTGATGTTTAACATAAAGCTGCACACTTACTTCGATTAGAAGTCAAGTTTCAGAGCTTTCATCAAAAAGTGATATTCATTACCACATTGTATAACATCTCAAAGGTACTTTTATTGAAAAAACGAATGTAATTTCTAGAACGATACATCAATATTCGAGACCTCGAATGTTTCGAATCATAACTGAGAAAACCGTCACACATTTTAACTCAAAACCAGGAAGGATTAATATTACTAATGCCCAGTTAAAAGGGATTATTAAGAAAAGAAAACGGTCAGTGATTTCTATGGCAGGTGGATCATCGTTCCCAACCTCGTGGTAGTCCTGAAAGTTACCTTGAAAATGTGCTTTTATGAATTTTTAAACCAAACAAGTTTTTGACTTTTCTTAATCTTCCGAAGAGGATTTAGTGTCTCATAATTTGTTTTTATCTTTATTCACTTCTGAAATTATCCAGCGTATCTCTAATCTTGAGCACCGGCAAGAAAAAATTTGAACTGAATAATAGATTCTGTTACTATTATGATCAAAGAAAGATTTTAAATTAATAAAGGCATTAATAGTTGGAATTTGTAAGAAATATAACTCAAATGCTTAATAATTATCTAATTTATAATACCATTATAATATATATGCTCTAGTATTATAATTAATGACAGATGTTTCTAATGCTAATATTTGTATTTACTAATACCTTTTATTTTCTTCGTTAGCTCTTGCATTTATTGTTGTTATTAATATCATATTCACTGCTATTATTGCTATCAAGTAACTAATTCATTTCAAAAACTACGTAATATCCCTCAGCGTTTTGAAAGGTGGATCTCAATTTTACATGATTAGAGACCAAATTGTTCAAATGACTTCAAGAGCTTTCATGAGATCCTTGCTCCACAAAATTAAATGTTCTACAGTTGAAGACTTCTTTTACAGAATAGTTTTAAGCGTATAAAAACCCCTTTCGAAAAATAATAAATAAAATAGAAACACCTCAAGAATTTAATCAATTCATGTCTTTTAGGCTAACTCCCTATTTTAAATTTACACTAATAAGTACAAATAATAATGAACAGAAAATGTTAATAATTAGTTCTTATTTACTGCATTAAATTTCTAATAACCAATTCAAAGATTTTTCAGACAGTTAAATAACTTAATGGAAAGAAATTAAAAAATTTTATTTTCAAATATGTATATTAAAGCATGAGTAAATGTCCAAATTTAATATTAATGTAGTGTATTGAGTAATACTTTTCTTTGGCCTAACTTTTCATTAAATTAGGAAACACTTTAAAGAATTTTTTCTTTCTTTTTTTAAAAACAGACAATAAATTACAACGGGTTCAACGTCCTTTGTAATTCAAAGTGGGGGTGTCTTGTTTAGATTCAAAACTTTTTTTCTCACGCCAACGAAGCACAAAACACGAGGAGTCCTTTAAAAACCTGAAAACAAATCATAAAACCAACGCGGCGTAAAACGAAAGGAGTTAAAAAAAAAAATCCGAAGTAGGGGAACAAAAAGAAGGGAGGGAAAGCGAAAAAATCTAGGCAGAACAGAACGAGAAATAGGAGATCACGATCCCATGTAATGAGATACTCTCCGTCTTACTATTTCCTCTACTTCTATTTTCAGGGTTACCACAAAATAAAAATTGCGTCTGCTTGGCGAAATGTTTCGTTGCAAGAAGAGCGATAACCGCATCGATTTGCTGATCGCTAATACGCCAATCTGTAACGAGCTTAGCTCTCTGTTGTTTTTATATTTCTTTTAACTTTTTTTTTTAAAATTATTTTAGTATGCGTGGTAAAAAGCTAATTTTTGTTTTAGTTTCATTTTTCTTTTGCAAATGGGGTGGAAAAAAGACTTGGGGTGGAAAAAAGACTACACTTCTTTTTTTCCCCATTATTTTCCTGTCGACTAAAGAAGTGGAAAAAATACGCAAAAGTAAATCAAAGTAACATACAATTGATGGTTGGTTGTGACCAAATGGTCAATAGCAATCTTCTAAATAAGAAATAACAACGACGTTTTCGGATTTATTTTCTGTCTAGCGGTAGTGTTTCTTTCGATTTAGGTTTAGTAATTTAAGGAACCTCTTTTTCCAAAGCTATTTGTTATTTCATTTTTTACTCTTTAAATAACAAACTATTTTTTCCCCAGGATTAATGTAAAAATGAAAGATTTAAAAAGGAAAGGCAAGATCGGGATCTTTTTAAGCAACCGCATTGTTCCATTTCATGTGGCCGCGATAAAATTTAACGAAGTGCTAGAAAATGAAAAACATTCTTCGGAAAAAATCAAAATCAAAACAGTTTTTGAATTTATATGAGTGGCAAAAACTGTACAATAAGGTAGAAGTTTAAAATAAAAATAAAATTATTCATTAACAGCATGACTTCCAATATTTTTTAATTCTTTTATACATATGCTCAGAAATAGACATAAAAATTAATTAAAACTTTGAAAACAACATAATACGCGATTTTTTAAAAATCACATATAAATCGCGCTTTCAGTCCATTAAAGTTTAAATGTGGTTTTTATTAACGATTTAAACAATATATACAAAACTGAAGAATTTTTATATATGTTAGTAGCGTATTATATTCAAATGTAACAACACCAATGTATAACTACAAGGAGAAAATGCATACAGTCAATTCCAATTTTTCGTTCAAAAAATTTTATCCCACCCTACCCCGATCTCTTTGGAAAAATCATGCGCCCAGGTTTTGTCTCATCTAACATTCAAAACCACCAAATCGTCTGCAACTTCATAGGGGTGTCAAACTCTAGCTGGTTAGTGTATTGGGGCAGTCTCTAGAGCCCCATGCATTTTTACCTGTTTATCAGAAAAGAGATGTCTTAGTGGATGAACGTCTATGAAAAATTGGCTTGTACCCACATATACATGCAGAAAAACGCAAAATCCCATGTAATTAAATCGCTCGCCAGGGATCGAAAACTAAACCAGGTTGTACTACCAATATTCAGAGAGCTTAACCAATCGGCCACTGTTGGGAATTAGGTAACCTTAACCTGTATATGTTATATTTGTTATATTGTTTATATCTGCCCCCCGAGATGTAATTACTCCTACTATGAATATTGTCTCATGCCACAATAGTAACACTATATAAATATGTACATGTTGTATTGATCTTTCAACTGTAACATTGCAATCTCTTCTCATATAGTAGTTGCATCATATGTACCTCGAACCATATATAAGTTAAAGCTGTTATCTAAATAATGGTGGGTGTGGTGCTGTACTGATTAACCACTAAGGTAAAGGGACAGTGCCACGTCCCCCGTCTCTTATCACTTATCCTTCCTCTTAAGCTCCAGCGCTTTGCCCTATTGAAGAACCTACCCTACCCTAATGCTTTAAAATGTGTTTTGTTTTGTTTTTTTTAATTTTAATTTTTATACCACAGGAAAACCTCTTCTAAATTTCATACAGGTACAGATACAAGTGGTAGGACATTAGAATTTCACTATTGGTTGCACAGGGTATAGTCCCACAGCACACTACACAGCCCGTTTTCACTCCGGGCGACGGTTGAAGGGTCTCTTCCCTCACCATTACACCAATCGAGAGGACGTCCGACTCAGCAGCATTTAGGTTCGCCATGATAAGTGCCCTCATGTCGCACAGATACTATACATTTACAAATACGTAAGCCTCCTCCATAATTTGAACCTGAGCCCATCGGTACGGCAGTCAGCGCCGTGCCGATCAGAGCAGCGTTCTAATCTTCATAGAATCGCAAACACCCTAATCTCATTAATAGGGCCACCTCCATGCACAGGCTACATATGCAGTTGCATAGGGCACTCATTAAGATGCTCCCATAAACAATAGTACTTAGACTAATTCACTTTGTATTTCACTTTGAGCTATTAATATATATATAATCCATATGAGATGCAAATTTACGATCGTCTACGCCACTAAGAATACTAACGCCGGGTTTACGTCATGACCTCTTCTTTAAAACAGTCACCGGTACTCAGACGAAACATATAGTAAGTAAGAGCTACAAAGCAATGAATCTAAGACGTCAAAAGAGACGAAAGTGAAGAGAATGGAATACTAAAAATCAAACGACGCAAGTATGCATGTTTTTATTTAAAATGATAATTCACTCAGGTATTTTAAATACTCAGTGGAAACATCAGAATCTTCCTAGTGCTAATAAAAGGTTTTAATCTCCAAGTCATTCGTGCATCAGCTGTTTAAATATAAACTTTAAATCAGATTCTTTAAAATCACAGTTTAACGCTAGTAAAACTTTTGAAAACTTTCATCAACTGAAAGAAACATAAAAGCTCATAAAATCGAAATCGACTTCTATTATGAAAATTATTTACCTACAAATGTTCTTAAAGTCACATACAAGTGCAATAAAGAATTTGAAAGCCCACAGAAATATGAACCCATTTTTTATGATATATATTGATTCGAAAATCTACAGAATATGTTAACTAAAATAATCGGGTATGGGGTTTTTCACGACAAAAAATTCTTGTACTTTTATGTCAACGAGGTGCCAGTAGCTAAATCTGAGCTAAAGCACCAAATGTGGTACCATTCATATCGAGGCTGATTTATGCAATTCTGTGGTGTTCAGCTAAACAGATCGCTAAACACTGTTGTTCTATTGTATACAGAACAACCGTTTCGATTGCTCCTTGTACACAGCGATCTGTTTTCCCTTAAAATGTGTCAGATAATTGCATAAAGTCCGCACTTTAAACATTATATATAAAATATTTATTTTTTACATGAAGCTTTGTGCACCATTAGTATTGCCGCTATCCAGTTAGATTTCGCGTCAAAGTGTATGTTTAGTGCTAAGGATGTCGATAAAATAATACCAAACATACTTTCTCATAATACGTAAATTTAACAGGAAATGATAATTTTTCGAATTTTAATAAGCTAAATTTCCTGAAATGCAAATCAGCAATACAGTATAACAACTGCATCAAACTTACATGAAAATAGATAAAAAAAAATATTTCACTTGTCTTTCAAACAGTTTATTACTCGCAAGTATCTATGGTGTAACGATATGCACACCTCTGTCGAACATTTGCTTAATGAGAAGAACTTCCTGTTTTGTCCAGAGACTAAGTGTCAGTTAGAACTTTAAGGAAAGGTGTTGCGGAAATCCCCTGGTGCGGTTTCGGAGACGACAAGGGACGTCGTAAACTACCCCATTCCAAGGTATTTCCGACAAGACGTTTAACAAAAACGAAAGAGAGGGCCTTTTGTTTGAGCTTTTTATGCAGTGAAAGACTTGAAAGAAGATGCAACCAGCGTCGTTGCTGCATCCAGCGGCCATTGTTTTGTATTATGGCTGTAATGGTTTGATTAATTTACTTATTAGTAATCAAGAAATTCTTATTCAGTTTTTAAAATAAATATTTAACAGACAACTGCTCTCTTCCTTTTATCCAACACGTGTGCTCAGACGTCACAACGGTGTAATGTTTCAATCTTAACTGATACTAATAAATTGCCCTTTAATAAGAAATAAACTACATTATAATATGCACTTTAAACACTTTTTTTTTTACTTTACAAAAACACAAAAGGAAATAAACTTGCAAATAAAAGTGAAAGGTATACCATCGATTAAAGCAACAGCAGCATCTACATAAAAATAATAATGTTGTCATCTAATAAAACCAAGTCTGTAATTTTTTTAAATAAAATCTAAATATGTGGAAAAAAAACGAGTGAAACTAAGCGGCACTTTTCTGTTAAATACATAACCGTTTGGCGCTTTTATGGTTTTCGCGTATTTACTTCGTGCCAGGTGTCGCCAATTTGATTTGGCATCTTACCTGACGATAATTATCTCTATAATAATCAATCGCGCGATCACATTTTTCATTCAGTGTTTCTTTTCCCCTCTCTGCGGCAAGACATGAAAGAAATATTTATTCTGTTTCTTCCATTCTGGATTTTAATACATATTTATTTAAATTAATCTCATTAAAAAGTAGGAAAAATGCTCTTAAGAACTGAGTTTATTGCCTTTAAATTAATTTATTATTACTTAGTAACCTTCCAGATTAAATTGAAAGTATCTCAGGCTATACTGCGTGACATGCTGGCGAACAACATGCTGGCGCGTGAAAGGTAAAAGTATTTTATTTCCGGCCGCAGCAACACATTGCTTTCACACAGCCGAGTTTGTTAATTAAAATTGAAAAATAACTATTTTACATTTTTCCGAATGTAAAAATCTCGCTCGTTAGAGATAAAATTATTATGTCGAACAGTGTTACCACTACTCGCTTTCAAACCGTCGACTTTGTTAATCAAAAATTTATTGAAGTTTTACAAAATCTGAAATAAATAATAAATTCGGGATTGTAGGTACACATGTTCAAGTGGAGGACTACGTTATTCGGAATTCGATGGCTTTAGGCACCGTTGTTTTTTTCGCAATACGAAGAACATACATACAGATATGCAGATCTTCATTATTTAATTTCTTTAAAAATAATACAGGGCGATAATATCTGGTGGCAACCAACGCAAAATTCTATTTCTAGACCAACAGCCTATTTAGGGCTAAAATGAGCATCTTTGAATAATCATTCCATGAAATTACAATGCTATTTGAAGCCGAAATGGCTACACAGCCTTCATATATACCGCAAAGGGCGAATATAGCACCGAAAATACTTTAATAGAAAATGCCATTTAATGTTTAAAACATTTAATACATTAAGTTATAATCTGGAAAATAAATAAGGAAATATGTATTATGTTTCGTAACAGAAACTCTAGATATTATACTCTGTAAACTAGCAACAGCTTCTTACTGTACAAGGTTTCTTTAAATCGCTTAAAATAATAAAACGCAATAGGTATTTGAAAACGTTATTTTCAAAATAAAAGGATTCGCATGGTATTACCACCAGGAAAAATGATGCACTGGGGTCGGAAGAAAAAGTTACAGCAAGACACATGGTCATCAGGTGGAAAGTTAAGCGCTGTTTGATGTGACGCCATTTAAAGTTGGAAGAACAATGCATTTTCATTTGAGGGAAAAAAAATCCAAGCTGCACTGAGGGAATAAAGTATCCTCAATAAATAAAAGTCTAAGAATTTGCTTTACGCTGTTCTACTTACTTATTTGTATATCCTGTTAAATATGTAGCGTGCATTGAACAAACGAGATAAAGTTGAAAAAAATTAAAAAATTGTAAAAAATTTAAATTTAAATTAAAAAAGATCTGAAATGTTTCAGATTTTAAATTACGTTAAAAGGGGCGGTTTTTTAACATTTTGTGTGTTACATTTATGTATTAAATATCACGTTCTTCGCACTTAAACCATAAAATTCAGTTCAACAGCAATATCGCAAAATAGTTTTAAAATGAGCATATCTTTAGAATTTCCGACACAGAGACTCACGCCACTGGAGATAAAAATGTTTTTTCTGTACAACATGGCCAGGGCTCGCTTTGAAATCCTTAAGTTTGTTCAAATTCAAAAATTCATTAAAGTTTTACAATTGCAAATAAATTACAACAATAAATAAATAAAATTACGAATTCCAAATTTGGTCTTCCAGACGCCCGTATTCAAGTCCAGGACTACGTTATTCAAAATCTGATGACTCTAGGAACCGTAGTTTTTTCACAATGCGAGAAAAAACACACATTCTTGCAGATTCTGCGTTATTTAATTTCTTTAAATATAATGACGGACTCTAATGTTTGGTGGCAACAATTTAAAAAGTGAAACGTCGTTTTATAGTGGACGACGCAAAATTCAGAAACGGAATTAATAGCCCTTCTAGTGAATTAACAGCCCTTTAGGGGAATTGCTTCTTTGAACTAATAATTCTACTTTTATAAGAATTAGCAATATTATTCAGTAAAGGTTTTTCTATTTATTTTAAGGTAAGGCATCTGAAGACTTAAAATAACTCTCATATAAATTGTATTAACAATTTACACAAATAGAGTAACGAAGATGGTTTTCAGCAAATTAGATTAAATGGCTGAAGGAGAAGCTTTCATAAGTGGTTTGGTTTAGTTTAGCTGAATATAAGAAAGCATGCGAGAGCTAACTATCTAAGGATCATGATACCAACGTAGAAGACCTCTAAGGCAAATCTTTTTGCATTCACATTATGCATGGACAGAGTTACGAAAGCATTCAACGTAGCTAGCTCGCTGGGATTGGAACTCGGGGAGAACTACTTGCTTTCAGCGATTTTAATTTACCGTCTTTACAGACTATGATTTACAGACGGAGAAGCCTAATTCTCACTTGGATTGGAATATATCAAAGCATACTAGGGCTATTTGCTTTAAGGGAAGGACTGCGTATGTGGAGGGCGTTCTTGCGAAAACTGGTTGGTATTTAATTCAAACATGAAGTTGCTTATTAATATTTTGGGTTATGGCAAAGCACACGAGGGCCACCTGCCTAAGGAGAGGTATGCTTCCGTTGAGAAGACACCCGAAAACTCCGGCATGCAACCAACCCTTCGCCGATATTTGAATCCGGGTTGAACTATCAATGTTCACAGCTCAAGCTACTCTACTACAAGTGGGCAGTTCATCGATAATTACTATTTGCATACATTGCATATACATCTGGAAAATATGAGGCTCATCAGTAGCCCAGTAGCAATGTCGGTGTATACTTGGGACTGGTATTCACATATCCACGAATGCGTTGGTTGCATGGGCATTTTCATGGTTTTCCCCAGAGTCAACTGCTCTTAGGATGTCCTCCAAGAAAACACCTCTCCCCTTCGGCAGATAGCCCTCGCGAGCTTTTCCATATTCAATATAAACCAAAGCAAATTAAATTGGGAAATATGAAATCAATATAAGTTCTTAAATATGCGCCAATTTAAGTTCTTAGTAATTAAATTTTTCTTTATAAATACATTAAAAGTGTAATAAAATATTTTTAAAAAATACCTCAATTTTTTTATTATAAAATGTTACCTCAAAAATTCCGTAGCAATTATTATTAATTTATATGGGAATTTTTTTTAAATCTTTCTCGCTCATTCGATTCTCATGCAGATTCCCCTTTAATGTAAATTTAGTAACTGCAATTATATCTTTTCCACTTTCCATTAACAATTCTGGGCAAATATATGAAAATCATCCAATTTCATTAACTCTATTTCATTAATTTTATTATTTAACATACATTTAAAAAGATAACGGCAGTTAAAAAACATTATAATTTTAGGAAAACCCTGACAGAAAAAAACCCCACTTTCTAATGCCATTATTAGTTCAATCAGAATATATATATATAACTTAAAGATCATAACTTTCAAAAGCATTTATTATTTTTCGACTAACGCTAACCATATTCCACAGATTATTACTAATAATCAAATAAAGCACGAAAAAGACAAATTAATACGAAGTTAAAGCCATAACGAGAATTTCTCATACAACAAAAAGAACTGGGAACGCTAACTCACGAATTCAGGGCAAAGAGTAAAAGATAACGAAGTACAGGTATAGTTGAAAAGTCTATTAAGACACAAAAATAACAATGACAGTGATGGATCATACGACACTCATACACATGGATGACACAAAGTAAAAAATAAAAAATAAATCGCATGATTATCGCAATGGCTACAGCTCAAACTAGATGATTAATGGCTCACTATACCTTCAACAACGTAGTTGAATGATATCGTAGCGCACGTTCCGTTTTTATTCTAAGAGACTGTTACATATCCACGATACTCTAAATGGAAGCTAATTATTTTCTTGACAAAAAAAAATTTCCTTAAGTGAAAATTCATTGTTTCTTGCATCACTTTCTTTATGCGTTTCTAAGTTTAAATTTGATTTACATGAAGGGGGGGGACTGATGTTTTTTAGTGCTTTTATTTCATGAACTTCCCACGTGTTCTGTACTGCCATTTGAGGAAAATATTGGCTGCAAACCTCGTGCGCAGGCTATCCATTGAAAACTTACCGAGCGCAGGATGTCTTTTATTTATTAAAGAATTGCACATATCTTCAGTGGCACTAATGTATGAAGAAATATTATCATAGAATTCTTTTTTTTTTTTACACTTTTTTGCTATTTTGAACAACTTAATATTGCTTAAAGCTGCTAAATTTAAATCTATTTCAACTTTTTAAACTGAAATTTCCAAAACAGATTACACTTTCTTTTCAAATTTACGATTTAAAATTTTTTAAACTTTTTTAATTTTTTAAACTTTAAAGACTATTTCTCTGTTAACGAAGCGCCACTGAGTGCCACACAACCATTAGCGCAAATCTAACTAAATGGTGGCAACCCTGACGACACATAAAGCTTCATAAAGAGAATAAGTATATACAAAAGAATAATAGATACAATGTTTATAACGTTTTTAACGTGCACAATGGCAAGGCTGAGCGCAATGCCGAATTTGTGCAATTACTTTTTTTGAACGCAAACAGATTGCTACGTACATGTAGAGAACTAAACTTCCCAGACACATCGATTTGTTTTCCTTAACATTTTTTACCTACCTAAATTTCCATTTTACTTTTAAAACCTCTTAAATATTCCCCACCCTAGACCTTTTTCTTTAGACGGGACAATATTATTTTTTTCTCCTTTTGAACATAATCTTTTAATTCAGTCCTTTCGCAGCAAAATGCCGTTTTGATATTAACGCCCATTCCAAAAAATTAACAGAATTCTCAACTGTATCACGGCTGAAATATTTTTATTTATTTCTTTATTGTTGATTAAAATTAATTTCATTAATTCCCAAGTAAACCGGCGCGAAAAGATGATATGAGAAATGATGAAAACAGAATATGAAAATCGTTGGTTTATCATTTAATATAGCCCTTATTTTTCTTCCCAGATTTGCGCTAAATTATATTATTTTTGTTTATTAGACCTATTCACGGCTGAACGAATAAAACTGATAGTTCGACTTGGGTTCAGATCCTAACGAATGCATTACTGTATGTCCCCCCCCCCAGTTTTCGCAAGAAAGGCTTCCGTGAAGGTTTTGCTCCCCTTATGTACATCCCCTAACTCAGATAGCCAAATAACAGATAATATTATTTCGTTTAGGACGCATCCTTTGAAAATATAATTAATAGCTTTAAACGAAGCTTTCTTTCACGTTTCTAACAACCAAATATAATAACTTCATTTGAAATTTTTGAATTTGAAGTAAAAATAATAAGTTCTGTTTCATTAAGAAGTCACTTTTATCATTATTAAAACTAAACAAAAACATGAGGGGAAAAATACATGTAATTTAAAGAAGATAATATTTTTATTAGCGGCTGAATTTTTAATAACTTAATAACTAAGCAAATAAAATTCCTCAATCCTTAAGGAAATGATTTCGTATTTAATGATTACAACACTCAAATTCTCTCATCGAATAAAATTTTTATCCGTTTCGGTAACCAAAGAAACCAGACATTTATTAATATTAAATGCCATACCTTCAGAGTATTTACAAGTGAAGCTAAAAAATGGCATCTACTTAAAAAATTTTTACACTTTTATTATTTTAATAAACTCGTAACGTTTGGTATAATTATTTAAGAATTTCGCGAAGCGCGAATTATTTCCAATTTCGTTACTTATTCCCTGAGCTAAATCATTTTTCGGTGGAATAAAATTTCCTTTCGCTCAGCCAGGTTTTGTCGGCGAATAATTTCCTGCTAACATCAGCAAAAAACATTGTTTTTATAGCACTTGCCTATGAAAATAAATCTGGCTGATATAGAGCCAAATTTTTTCGTTAATATTTAACGAAGAATTATGTTAATCATATAGCACCTCTACATATGGTAATGAATTACACAAAGTGACCAGTGTATGATAATAAATTATATATAAAGTCATAAATATATTAAAATAACTGAAGTTTTTAAATCAACATTTTGATAAAAATCTCTATGAATGGTTTCACACTAAATAATTTTTAGACATACTAACATATAATAAGCATTGTTATGGAATTTTCTTTAATACCTGCAACGCAGGGATGACTTTTTTTATTACTTTGGCACAATTTCTGGATCCCTGATTATATTATATATTGATCACTGGTTAACTACAATGCAATTACAGCAGTACACTCGAAAACATTTGCTTGGAAATGGATGCCTTCAAGGAAGGCTTTCTAAGGGTAATGCTTTTATCTACGTTATTGAGAAGAAAAGCGAAGGTGGCTATCCATCTTCTACCCTATCAACTAACCTTGTTCTGATTTTTCTTCATCCCTAATAACGAACCAAAAACGATACGAATGCGAAATTCGAAAGGCGAAGACATGAATTGACGATTCTTATACGAATGCTACTTTTGTTTCGACGAGTTTACATCGGTGGTAATTTGATTATCTTGATTTGGTACAAATGGAAGACGACATTTCGTTTATATTTTAACAGAAACACTAACAAGATATGTCATAGTATTAGCAGCATCGCGACGGCGAACCAACAATTACATAATATAATCACAGAGACAAATTTTTTTGGCGCAATAGCGCCCTCTATACTATGAAAAGCTGTAACAAAGCCAAAGGACTTCTGCGTGAATATGGATCTAGGTACGAAAGTACTATCCATCCACAAACAGCGCGATCTCCGCTGGCATTCTGCCAAAAGATTTATGCATCTTAGGTACTCAGGCACAAACACTCAGGAAAACTGATTAGTTAGATGTGGAATGATACCGTTATAGTGATCTTTCCTGTAATGGTTATCGAATGTCTTCTTATTTTCTTATTAAGCAATAACTAACTAAAAGGAATATGCAATCATAAAAATCCTTGAACCCAAATTGTCGACTTCATTTGTTAGAATATCAATCTGTATTAGCATAGTTTTATTCACGGTCTTCGGTGTGACAGTACATTAGGACTCAAGCTACTGGGCTGTTAATGAAAATGAAAGGTACTTTTCTGCTAATGAGGCGCCACTTCGCGCCAAACATAAACATGGCGCAAAATCTTACTAGATGGCGGCAACCCTAACGATACATAAAACTTCAGGGAAAGAATAACTGTTTTATATAATATATATTATGTTGAATATGGACAATAATACGCTGCGATACTATACTTGTGCAACCGCGGATATTTTTTTAAGATCGCTGGGTGCACGAGGAGAAGAAAACTGTTAATCATTGGAATGAACACAGCGATCTGTTTTCGTTTAAAAACATCAGAGATTTGCGCAAATTCTACATAGCGCACAGATCAAACATTGTAACACACTGCATAGCTATTTACGACGCGATATAAATCGGCTACGCCATCTGGCGGTAGTGACACATTTAGTGACCGCCGTCCAGTTAACAAAAAAATGCCAAACGAAATTTTAACTTAAGGTAACTACACAAATAAGCAGCAAATTACCCAATACGATGGTGCAGGACATCCCTGTAGTAAATAGCACAATTTTATGTTACGGAAAAAGTAGAAAAACACTAATTTTACCTTTGGGAATGGAATCGCGGGCGAGATTAGAGATACTCAATGAATTTATTCTATGAGACTAAAGTTAACAAACAAGTCTAATTAAAAACTAGAGAAGAAACAACCTTAGACTGGCGTACATTTTGATAAAATGTTGTTTAGATTTGGAAACGATCAAACTTCTACTTCCTTATTTTGGTTTATTTAAAAACTACGCCAATCCTCTTTTTTTTTTTTTTTTTGGCCTAATTTAAAATTCTCCTCTGATGTGTTTTCCTTTCAGTTATGTTTAAGTGGGTAATTACAATAGCAGAAATAATTCTTATTGTTGGTTTGGCAAAGATTACTAATGGGTGCATCTATAAGACCAGCTAATAAAATTTGCAGTATAATGTACACTGTACTGGATATCACCCAATGTATTAAATGAAAACCAGTTAGATAATCTTCTAAAATTCTCCAAGAAAGACCCCCATAAGACACAGCCCTCTAGCACTTCGTCGTAATTATATTACTTTCTATTATTTTGCCAAGGACACCTACTGGGGACGTTAATAAAGAAGAATCAAGATCTAAATTCATTACGGTTCAACAAATGTTTGATCGACAATAATTAGTTCTTATAACGAAGATTCAAAATCTAAATTCATTACGGTTCTACGAATGTTTGATCGACAATAATTAAACACGCGGAAAATAAAAAAGAATGCCACTTCTTTTTACCCAAATGTAAACTGACGCACAAGCCTTAATTATGTATCTAGTAGCGTCAAGTGATGATGTATGACTTTTTGATAAGATAGATGTTTAGAAGATTAGATGCATATCAATTTACTCGATGAACCTGATAACATGCATATCGTTTAATAACTTTCTCACACTGGATTTGATAAAAGAAAATCAGAGAAATTTATTGAATGAGGATGTTACAGGGCTGCATCTCAGTACTGTAACCGACTTTCGGATTAACATTATTCTTTAATGGAAGTTTTAGTTGATCGTAAGTTAACCAAAATGGAATAAACCAAATTTTGTTAACCAAAATGGAATAAACCAAATTTTAAAATTATTTCTTTTATTCAGCAGCAGCTGTTTCGAAGCCAGAAAAGTACAGTATGGTCCGGTTATAATGCGACTTGATATACCGCGGTTTCGGATATTACATAGTTTTTGCTTAAAACTATATGTAAATGATGCGATTCTGAAAATATGCGCCAAGCAACATAACAGATCAAATTAACATCAATGACATTTTTCAATGCATCGAAAACACGAGAATGAGAATGGAAAAAAATCTGATGTGTACACCACATGACTTCCTTATAAGGAATATTAAATTATACGCATTTAATTTAAATATATAGAATTAACAGTTAACGAAATTTGAATTAAATCTATTCGTCGATAGCGCATAAACCACAATAGAATAAATGCATCCTTTATAGTCATCTATATTTATTTACCAAAGCGACACGTTAGCTCTAGGCTCACTTAACAGCGTTACATCTCATTCGTTTTATAACTCAAGTGCTGCTAAGCCTAATTTTTGTTTACCATAGCAGCCATATTTGTTTACACTTGAAACTTAGCAGAATAGTGGAATTGTTGCCAATCTAGAGAAACTAAGCTTCGCAACAACAAAGATAACGTCTTGTTTTATTATTGCGAATTAAATCATGCTTAATCCATTCTGAAATTATTATTTAAGTTATCAAATTATCCCATACATTGACTCAGCGTCCACAGCAAATTAAGTCAGTTTCTACGACTTCAGTGTCTTTTTTCCGAGTGAGATCAAAAGTAAACTTTCAGGTTTGTGCACCGAAAATTCGACGACCTTGCCCGCTGGCCGAATTGCTTGTTTTTGCTTTAAATTTAAGGAAAATAATTTGAATTTTTATGCATTTTTGCCTTGCATCGAAGTGAGAACTGAATTAACTGAATGAGAAATCTGTCTCTAATGAAATTCGAGGAAATAAGTTTAAACGAAATGCAGGAAAAAATGCGTATAATTAATATTACTTACAAGGAAGTCAAGTCATGTGGTGTAGACATCAGATATTTTAAGTACAGCAAATACAAAGGAAAAGACTTAAGAGTGTTAATCGGGGACACTGAAAGGTTGATGAGTGATGATTCAGGTTAATTGAAATTTAAATAACCACCAGTTTTTAAATGAATGCTTTTAGTGGCCATGAATGAAACTAATTTTACCGGGAAGTTTTAATTTAAATGTTTAACAGTTTTATTTTAAGTTAGATTATAAAAGGGCTGAATAAAGAAAAGTGCGCAAATGATGTTGGATGCATATTTAATATCTGCATTTCTTTTTTTCTTTGTATATTTTATTTCCTCACTGCTTAATTTTATGTAATGATTTTTGAAATAATCTTGTTACTGGCAACGTGCTTTATTTACTATTAAGTTTGTGTGAGTGGCAACAGTTGTTCATGTTTATGTTTCAGTAGAATAGCGTTCTTAGCCGCACTGCGCTGCAGGCAATATTTCTCTTAAAGAATTTTATGTTTTAGAATAACAATAAAGTTTATTATACAAAGCTGATGCTTTTTAGTTCAAGGCAACTACTTGGTTCCCCAGGTGAGGCATTTAATGCTATTTAATGTGTTATTATTATATGCTTTAGAACTGTGTTTAACGAACTTGTAAGTACTGGTACTGCGAATCGTCTGCGTGACGTCAGAAAGATAAGCGGAAATATTTGTTGCTGCTTAAGTATCTTGTTGAAGCTATTTGTGATTATTAATCATTATTCATGGTAATAATGACAGAATTAAGTGAATCTGATCTTAAAAGATTAAGAGGACGAACGAAATCTACCCTAACGCGGCTTCACAATAGTTTCAGTAATCAGTTAAGTTTAACGGAATTAAAAGCACGATTAGAAAGAATTGAACAAATATTTAAAGAATTTGATCAATATGATGCTGTTTTACCCGAAGAAGCTTCTGAAATTGCTGAATTCGAAGGTAAATATTTTGAAACGAAAGTAATGTATCAATCCGCCATTGAATCCGTAACGGCCAGAAATGTTTTGATTTCAAATCCCACTGCAGTTGAGGCTAGCTTTAAACTTCCGCGTTTAAACATTCCGAGTTTCAATGGTAAATATACTGATTGGCTTAATTTTAAAGATCTGTACATGGCGACAGTTCATACCAATCAGTCATTAGCGAAAATTCAGAAATTCCAATATTTGATAGGACTTTTAAAAGACGAACCAGCTGCTATTATTAAGCACATTCCGATTTCCGAAGCTACATATGATGAGGCTTGGGACAAACTGATGAATCGTTATGATAGAAAAAATCAAATTGTAATGTCGCTTGTCAGAACATTTCTTGAGCAACCCAAAATTACTAGCGCTAATTCTGTTAATCTAAGAAAACTATCTGATACATCTGATGAAGTTATCCGTGGATTAAAATCTCTTGGCGAAAAGGCTTCGTCTAGAGATGTTTGGGTAATTTATTTTTTGTTAGAAAAAGTCGATCCGGAAACGCGCCATTTATGGTCACAAAAAAATGGTGAAGAATTTCCTACCTTAGAATGTTTTTTGGATTTCTTAAACTCAAGGTGTGTTTCACTTGAAATGTTAAACACTCATAATAATGAAAAGCGAGTATCGCATAAAAATCAGTGCTCTGTTTCGAAGAATGTTTCACATAATAATAAAAATTCTGTTCTAAAATGTCAGCATTGCAATGGTTCTCATTTTTTATCAAAGTGTTATAAATTTAAAGGTGCAGATATTACGACTAGCAAAAATATCATTCGCAAGAATTTATTATGCTTCAATTGTTTCGGAAATCATCAATTAAAATTTTGTTCATCGCAGAATGTGTGTTCTATTTGCAAAGCAAAACACCATACTTTACTGCATGAAGATATTAAAAGTAATAACGTAGTTGTGTCAAATTCATCTCCATCTGATGAACGAATTTCTAATTCAGACGAACAAAATAATATTTCGAGTTTTTCTATTCAGGGTCAGAGTACTTCATTTTTACCAACGGCGGCAGTAATAATTTACGACTCTGCTGGTCAAGGTCATGAATGTATCATTCTTTTTGACAGTGGAAGTGAAGCTTCTTTCATCAGTGAATCATTTATTCGACAATTAAATATACGCAGACAAAATGCCCGTATTTGCGTAAAGGGACTTGGTGATTCTGAAGCAGCTTTGACTCGTGGTTATGTAAATGTAAAATTGTTTCCGAAATCTGAGTTGAAAAAAAATGGTGTTTTAATACAAGCATATATTCTTAAAAAATTAACTTCGCATTTGCCTTCAGTAAAGATTGATAGCAAGGACCTTGATTATTTGAATTCAATTAATCTTGCAGATCCGAATTTCAGTACGCCCAAACAAATAGACATGATAATTGGAGCTGACTATTTCTTTTCTCTGCTTCAGCCAGGGCAGATTGTTGGCTATAAAAATGTAATTGCGCAAAATACTATTTTTGGTTGGGTTGTATCAGGCAGAATTAAAACAGAAGGCAATACTCCGCATCCCATTAGTGTTAATGGCATTAGTTTATATATTGAGGATAACGTCGATGCAACACTTAAGCGTTTTTGGGAGTTGGAAGAATTAACGTTCCAAAATCAGAAGTCAACGATTGAAGAAGAGTTTTGTGAGAATCATTTTAAAGAAAATTATCGAGTAGACGGAAATGGCAGATTTGTTGTCCGACTGCCCATTTTCAGTAATGCTGAAGAGTTAGGCGACTCCAAACCTTTGGCTATTTCTCGTCTTCTATCCATGGAAAGAAAATTTGATTTAGATAAAGAACTTTGTAGGCAATACAAGGAGTTCATGCAAGAATACGAAACTTTAAATCATATGGTTCCAGTTGTTGAGAATGAAGAAAATAAGCAAGTATCTTATATACCGATCATGCTGTTGTTAAACCGAGTAGCTCTACCATTAAACTTCGTGTAGTATTTGACGGTTCATGTAAACCTAAAAATTCAGTTTCTTTGAACTCTGTTTTAGGGGTAGGTGCAACACTACGACGAGATATATTTTCAATATTGCTCAACTTTTGTATACATAAAATAGCTTTTTCTGCTGACATAGAAAAAATGTACCGCCAGATTTTAGTAGATAATGAGGATCAACATTTACAAAGAATTGTTTTGAGAGAATCTGTTAATTCAAAAATGCAGACATATAAATTATGTACAGTTACATATGGCACTGCATCTGCACCATTTTTAGCAACACGCTGTTTGTGGCAAATTGCTTTGGATGCAGAACAGGATCATCCTCATGTATCTTCCGTTCTTAAAAATGATTTCTATGTAGATGACTGTTTATCTGGAGCAATTAATTTAGAGGAAGCAGTTGACCTATGTTCTAAGCTTTCACAGCTATTAAGAGAAACGTGGATTTAATTTAAGGAAATGGAGATCAAACTGCTCAAAGCTTCTCGAAAATTTATCCATTGATAATCATGAAGAAGATGACCTGGAAGTTCACTCAGATGAATGTGCCAAGACTTTACGGCTGTTTTGGAACTCTACAGAAGACGTATTTTTATTTAACATTTCTATGGATTTTGGGACTGAAATTACTAAAAATCTTAACTGTCTTAACTGAACAAAGGACAAAATCAATTTTTTGTACAACAGCTTATTTGACTAATGACACTCTGGACAATTTATTTCAGAACTGTTCTTCTTTATCTAAAATAGTTAATGTAATTTCCTTTTGTTTAAGATTTATTTCTAGGTGCAAAGAACGGGTCTTTGGTTCTGAAGATAATAGGTTAAAAAGTCCTGCAGTAGTACCTTCATCTAATGAAAGGCAAGCAGCTATGAAGTTGATCATTAAATGGATCCAGTTTGTGCACTTCCATAAAGATATAAAGGATCTCAAAAATAATTCATCTTTAAGTCCTAAAAGTGTTTTAAGCTCACTTTTTTCTTTTCTAGATGATGATGGTGTTTTACGGGTGGGAGGTAGGGTGCAAAATTCTGACTTGTCATTCAATGCTAAGCATCCCATAATTATACCAGGTCAACACAGGATTGCTTTGTTGCTTGTTAAACAATATCATGTAACTTATATGCATGCAGGGCCCAGTTTACTAGCTAACATTTTAAAGCAAAGCTATTGGACTGTAAATGGTAAGAAACTTATTCAGTCTTTTATCCATAAATGTATTGTTTCTCAATCTTCTAAAATCTTTGATCCTCTTGGCTTGCTATCACCATGCACAGTCAAGTTGTAAATGTTTTATTAGCAATTGTGGTTTTTAAAACTTGACTGGGATGCCCCACTGCCTAAAGAATGGGAAGAGAAGTTGCAGCGACTTCAAGAAGATCTTAAGGCTCTCAAAAATGTTAAAATTTCAAGGTGGCTTCAAACTACGTCTAACCACATCTATCTGCATGGTTTTTGTGACGCGTCAGAATCTGCTTACGCTGCTGTTATCTGCTGTGTTCAACCAACATCTCACGACAGAAATGAAGTCAATTTGGTGGTTGCTAAAACCAAAGTTGCTCCCATTAAACAAGTGTCCATACCTAGACTTGAACTCCTAGGTGCATTGCTCCTTGCCAGATTAATCAAAGCTGTCCGTAAAGCCTTCTCCAATACTGAAATTTCCTTTCACGCTTGGACTGACTCTAAGGTTGTTCTCTGTTGGTTAGCAGCTCATCCTCAAAAATGGAAGCTTTTTGTGGCAAACAGGACTTCAGAAATATTAGATGCTATTCCCTATCAACAGTGGAGCTATATTTCGTCGAAACAGAATCCTGCCGATCTTCCTTCTAGAGGAATCGATCCTAAAGTTCTACCGAACATATCCCTATGGTGGCATGGGCCATCATTCTTAGCGTTCGACAGTTCAAAGTGGTCTCTACAATGTTCTGTCAGTAATGAGACTAACAGTGATGCAACTGTCTTAACTGAACAAAGGACAAAATCAATTTTTTGTACAACAGCTTATTTGACTAATGACACTCTGGACAATTTATTTCAGAACTGTTCTTCTTTATCTAAAATAGTTAATGTAATTTCCTTTTGTTTAAGATTTATTTCTAGGTGCAAAGAACGGGTCTTTGGTTCTGAAAATAATAGGTTAAAAAGTCCTGCAGTAGTACCTTCATCTAATGAAAGGCAAGCAGCTATGAAGTTGATCATTAAATGGATCCAGTTTGTGCACTTCCATAAAGATATAAAGGATCTCAAAAATAATTCATCTTTAAGTCCTAAAAGTGTTTTAAGCTCACTTTTTCCTTTTCTAGATGATGATGGTGTTTTACGGGTGGGAGGTAGGGTGCAAAATTCTGACTTGTCATTCAATGCTAAGCATCCCATAATTATACCAGGTCAACACAGGATTGCTTTGTTGCTTGTTAAACAATATCATGTAACTTATATGCATGCAGGGCCCAGTTTACTAGCTAACATTTTAAAGCAAAGCTATTGGACTGTAAATGGTAAGAAACTTATTCAGTCTTTTATCCATAAATGTATTGTTTGTCACAGATATAAATTGTCATCTAATAATCAGTTAATGGGAAACTTTCCAAAACAAAGAGTAACACTTGAGAGACCATTTTTTAGCACAGGTATTGATTATGCCGGTCCTGTAATTTTGAAATGTTACAAAGGTCGTTGCTTTAAGACCACTAAAGGTCTAGCTACCAAAGCTTACCATATTGAGGTAGTTAGCGACTTAACTGCAGATTCTTTCATTGCTGCTTTTAGGCGATTTGTATCGAGGCGTGGTACACCTCGATACTTATTTTCGGATAATGGTACGAACTTTGTTGGCGCAAAAAGAAAATTGTCCGAATTGCAAACTCTGCTACTTTCACTTAACAGCAATGAATTGATTTTAAATTATTTGGCTGAAAATACTATGGAATGGAAAATGATTCCACCTGCTTCTCCCCACTTTGGTGGTTTGTGGGAATCAGGGATCAAGTCCATAAAATTTCATTTGAAAAGAATGATAGGAGAGACAAAGTTAACATTTGAAGAATTAACTACTTTACTAACTCAAATTGAAGCTGTGTTAAATTCACGCCCCTTATCTAAAACTAATCATAATGATGTAGGTAATTTAGATGCTTTGACTCCATCACATTTTTTAACTGGGGATGTTATTACTAGCATCCCAGAACAGGATTTTTCTAATATTCCCAAACCCACTTTATTAAAACGATGGGAATTATTACAACAAATGAAACAAGGCTTTTGGAAGAGATATTATAAGGAGTATTTAAATTCCTTACAACAAAGATACAAATGGAAGCAACAACTTCCAAATTTGTCTGTAGGTGATATTGTATTAATTAAGGAGGACAACATGCCTCCTGGTGTTTGGCCTTTAGGTCGCATTGTTGAAATCTATCCAGGAAAGGATGGCAATGTTAGAGTTCTTACAGTAAAAACTGTTAATGGTTATTTTAAAAGACCTATAGTAAAACTTTTACCATTGCCATTGCATCGGGAATGATCTATTGTTAATGCAATGGCAAGGGTGGGAGTTAATGTTGGATGCATATTTAATATCTGCATTTCTTTTTTTCTTTGTATATTTTATTTCCTCACTGCTTAATTTTATGTTATGATTTTTGCAATAATCTTGTTACTGGCAACGTGCTTTATTTACTATTAAGTTTCTGTGAGTGGCAACAGTTGTTCATGTTTATGTTTCAGTAGAATAGCGTTCTTAGCCGCACTGCGCTGCAGGCAATATTTCTCTTAAAGAATTTTATGTTTTAGAATAACAATAAAGTTTATTATACAAAGCTGATGCTTTTTAGTTCAAGGCAATTAAATGAGTTTCCGCATTCGCGAATTCGAATGCCCAATTCTATTTCATTCAAACCTCAAATAATATGTAATATAGTTTAGTATAGTTTACCTCTTTTAGTACAGTTTATTATCCCAAAGGAGTGTTAGCTCAGAAGGGCTATTACTTTCCGTTTTGACATTTTGTGTAGATTCACTATAAACGGCGAATCACTTTTGAAATTGTTGCCACCAAACATTATCGCTCTGTATTACATTTAAAGAAATTGAGTGACGAAGAATCTACATAAACGTATGTATGTTTCTCGCACTGTGATAAAATAACGGTACCTAAAGCCATCAAATTTTGAATCACGTACGTCTCCAGCCGAATATGGGCATCTGGAAGCCCGAATTTGGAATCTGTTTTACTATCGATTTCATATTTTGTAAAGCATTTATGAGTTTCTGATTAAGAAACTCAACGATTTCAAAGCAAGCAATAGAAACACTGTACAGGGGAAAAAAAAATCTTTTATCTCCAGTGCGCGAGACTGTGAATCGGAAATTCTAAAACTATGTTCATTTAAATATTTTGCGATATTGCTGTTGCATTGAATTTTATGGTTTAAGTGCGAAGAAAATGATATTTAATAAATAAAGGTAACATATAAAACGTTAAAGAACGCCCCTTTGGACGTAATATAAAATCTTAAAGCTTTGAGATTTTTTTTTCTCATACACTCGAGGGCAATAAATAACGTAAAAAATCCAAGTAAGTGAAAACAGCAAAAAATGCACATTTACGTTTTTCATGTGGAGTCAGTAATTTGTACTCACTAATATTTTTCAATTCAATGAATATTTTCACAAATATTATATCAATTTGACTTTTCCCTTCACCTTTTAAATGAAAATACTTTATGCGTACCGTAAGTTCCCATTAAGATCCAGACCTTTTCTTAAAATTGCTTTATAGTTGTTAGCATGTTTTTTGCTGAAAGACTGAAGCTTTTATCGACAAATCCGACACTATAGTTCCATATCACAACTACAGGAATGATTTAAAGGATTCCATTAAAGTGATGCAATTTTGCAAGTTAAGTGCCCCAATCTCAAGAGCTCTTACAACGACAAAAATGCTCTCAGTGTGCATTTGTTTCTTTTGTTCGACTGAAATAATGAGGTTTCTCATTCATCGTGAAGAGGAAGTCATTATTTCGGTTTCAATGCCTTGATTTTTATCTTGTACGGTTTCAGAAATACAGCTGTATTATGCTCCTTAATGTAAAATTAAGTCAAGGTGCGTAATACAGCTTGCTCATTTCTTAAAATTAGTGGGTATGTTTCAAACGTGAATCTGAAATATCATGATAGTTTCACAGAGTCATACTTATTGACTTACACTGTATTTTTAATCATCTTTTAGTCTGTGATTTAGTTACCTATTACATACCGATCTTCAGAAGGAATAGTAACCCTTGATCGAGCGGATACAGGTTTCCAACAACTGTTTGACTTGTTTCGGTATTCGATAAATTGCCAAATGATCAATGCCAAATACAAGAGTGCCATATTTGATTAACTGTCCTGGGGCCCACAGGTGGCCGAGCGATAAAGTCGTTGAACAGTGGCAGTCAGTTTGAGATTTGAAACCAGGCGAACGGGCTGGCTACATGGGGCATTTTCATAGTTTCCCTCACGTGTAACGCGTATACAAAACAGTTTCCCTTAGGAAGTTCTCCACGACGATATATTTTCACTTAGGAAGACAGCCCTCGAGTGTTTTCCCATAATCAAAGTAAACCAAATCAAACCAAACTGACTGTCCTGCTTCTGTGCTTCTGTGCTTCCGACAGCACGCCAGCGCTCACTGTCTACCATCCGTTTTTTTTTTTTTAAAGCCATAGATACCTGAATATTATCATAAATTATACACATTTCGCATCATCATTTAAATGAACCTCCTCAAACCCATCACCCACCAGCGGCCGAGCGGATCACTGGGCGCTGGTAGTTCGGTCAGAGGTTCGAATCCCGCGAATGCACTGGCTGCATGAGCGTTTTTGTGGTTTTCCCCATGTATACGTGTATACGAACCAGTTTCCCTTAGAAAGTCCTCCCACAAAGGCATTCGCCTTAGGCAGATAATCTCGAGGCTTTGCCGTAATCACATAAAGCAAACGAAACCAAATCCTCAAACCCATGAGCATATTGAAATCTTCAACAAGTACCTAATTAGCATATGTTCGGACATCCACTTATGATTATCTGTAACATACGATTTCATACTGCAATCTGCATTAGCAGCGATTTTTATCTATCCAAATGCCACTACGCTATCGAAAATTCTTACTTTACATTGCGTGCTTAACTTTCAGAAGCCAGTGTATGTATGAAAATAATAAATATAATTGTTCGCCGCAAACTGATTTTGTCTAAAATATTCTTGTAAGCAGCAGCATTATTTTAGATGCTGTTATAGTTCCTCAGATAAGTAAAATCTTTGACACACAGCACTGGAAATCTAGCATTAATCCGACAGATTTTTTTTTTCCAACTGCTTTTCATTCGCAGGACGGAAAAAAAGTAAGTTACAAATGATCTGTTTAGCAAGAAAGTTTCAAGACTTGCTGAGGCAAATTTAAGTATCACCGTTAATCAAAAACTTACTTGTATGCAAATCTCTCAAACTTGTCGGATCACCAAAAAGATTCAAACTTCTAATTGGAAGAGATTCAGATTTCAATCTTAGAAGATGTGTGTATTTTAATAATGTATGTTCAGCCTATTTTCCGTTACGGCGCACTGGTTTGAGTTTCCGCTTTCAAAAATAATGTTCTATAAAACACAAAATTATACAAAAACCGACAGCCTGCGCATGCGTAGCAGAAAATTCAGAAACAAATCCTTTGACAGGGATCATAAATATGAATGATAAGGCTGATTACTTAATGAATTTGAACCGCAGATTTTCTGATAAAGCTGTTATTGCAGTTCTGTCAGTTGCAGTTAATTAAACATGAAACCTTATCATTCTTATATCATTATCATATCTTATATAACATGACATCAGAACTAAAATCTTCTAACAGAATAATATAATAATGAGATTTCTTTATGATTTCTGACATATGTCTATCATAATCTAATTCTTTACGAATTCTGGCTTGTGGTTCCAAAAGCCGCTCTTCCTTTTTATTTTCTTCACTCGTCTCACAACTTGGTTGTGCCAAGTGGTTATGCAAATACAATCTTTAAATGAATGTGTTGCAGTAAGTACTACATGTTGTGTACTAGCACATGACCGAATAGTAGAGTCCCCTAGACTGTAATTAAGGTAAGTTTATAGAATGGGATGAGCAACATTTCATTATTATCATCATATTTGGCCACTCGAGAAAGTGAGGCGATTGCTCGAGGCCTTCATTCTAAATTTTCAATATTTATTTTGAAATGAAAATATGACAACATCTCATAAAAATCAGTACCTTGCATTTTTAATATTGCAAGTGTGCTTGCAGGGGGTCTATCCAACATAACGTAAACTGTATAGAGTACTTAAACTGAGCTGCAGTTTACATACGGATGCAACACCGAAGCACGTTCGTGCTTTCCGTTCTGAACCCCCATGCAAGCAATTTATGTCTAAATGTGTGCTAAACATTTTTAGCTCTCTGTAACTCACATCCAAGTATTCTGATCCAGGTCCAAGCAATTTTTTTTTCCTTTGGGAACAGGCCTAGTAAATTATTGTTTATGTCAAAAATAATAATGTACAGATAATGATACATTTTGTAATAAAATATAACTTACAGTCCTCTATAAACATCTTTAATTTTCAGTTTTCAAAATTTAATTTAAATATTCAGATTTGGCTTTATAAGATGGCAACAATGCAAACGATTTTTTAAGCGAAATGTACGTTTGATAAGCATACAACGTGGACTCTACGTAGAATACGATGTAGCGAATTCTTGCTATGTCTTGGAAGAATAAGTACTGCAGACGAAGGTTTTTAAATAACCTTTTATTTTAACTAAAATGGGCAGATGCACACACTTGGTCACAAATCAGCGGCACTTGCGGCTAACAAGCAGAAAATAAAAATGTAAAATGCACATTAAATTAAAATCGCTAACGACTGGCTCTTACCTTACTTAATCTACTACAGAGCTAAATTCAAACACGCAGCATAAACTCGGAACTAAGTTCGCTACTACTCTATTCGAAATCTTGAAACGCAGCTTAAATAATGCTTCTGAACAAGCTTAGATTAGAATACTATGTCATTACAAAATTTACATTTCGGTAGGAAACTGAAATCAGGAAGGAAAAGAAAGAAAAACTAAAAATAATTGGTTAGAATATAATAAATCCTTACACAGTAATCTCTTTTGACGCTGCGAAACCATCTGACAACGACGACTAGTGCTGAAACCTGTTGAGACATTAGGTTATTTCGAAGCAGGAGTCATGAAAAATGAGCAATGCCCTCGCCGGGACTCGAACCAAGGACCTCTCGATACGCGCTGCTGACCATTATACCACGAAGACATGCTAAGAAGGCCGGAGAAATACCTTATAAAACTGGAACTGCGCACATAAACTTCTATGTCGTCATTATCTATTGTTTAATGTACAGACATGTTATTGTGAAAATTGAAAATGAGTTTTCAGATATTAAACGTATTAAAGCAAGTATGCCACAAGATTCATTAATCGCTGTCTTATATTTCATGTAATATTTGTATCAGTGATAGCCTTAAATTCAGATAACATACTAAGTGTAGCGTGTCGGTTATACAGTGTTAGTCACAAAGTCCATTTATCCACAGCATGCACTTATAAGGTATTTCTATCCTTCCTTTCTTTTCGTAAGCATTAAGGGTATAATTGGGAGAGGTCCTTGGTCCGAATGCCAGCGAGGGCACTGTTCATTTTTTTTTACGCCTCCTGTAAAAAAAAAAAAAAAAAAAAAAAAACTCTACACATTTAGCTACAAGACTTTTAACATTCCATCGTAAACTGGTACGAAACTGAAAATAAAGAAGAGTTCATTTGTCATTTTCCAGACGCCACTGAATCCATAAAGACAATGGCATTTCATACCATATTATTCTACTGTACGGTGTTTATGAGTGAAAATACCAATTTCAAAACTGACATCATTTATAGTAGAGACACAGCCCATAAAATACTTGCAAATGTCTACCCGATAACTGGAACATTATTCCAAATTACATTCTGTGGTTTTATGTTTACCCTTATTAAACGGATAATACTCTACGTTACTCTAGTCCTAGCAGTTGTGGGGAAGATGAACAAACATTGTCTTTAGAAGTTCCAAAACTAGGATATCAGAACCATTTTAAACTAGACTTATTTCGTTAGGAACGCTAACATGCATGCTGAATCATGGTCCATTAAATCCATAATGACCTGCTTAATGTAGTCTTCAAATTCTACGTGAATCGGAAGAGCTACAGTTAGGGCTTAATAAGGAAATTAAATGACTGTGATGACTTGGTTAAACGACTTACAAGCGACAAAAGTCCTTGTTTCAGAATGAGGAAAAAATGTGAGAGATTTGTGTTCTCGGTGGCAATGCTTACGCACTCTGATTCCCTCAACAATGATCTTACAGATTATGATGTTATGCTATCAGAAATATCATCAATGGGCAGAATTTTGCTACACTGGCGTTCCTGTCCGTTTATGTTATCAAAACTCGGTTCCGAGATATTCAGAATGTTTAAAATTCTGTTTAACTTCAACATCATACGCAAGTAAAAATTCAACGCTTCTTTATTTAAAGAACTGTTTTCAATGTAAGTTTTGGTATAATACGTACCATATGAGTGAATAATTTTGGAAAATAATAATGAACACTATTTTTATTCTTTTGTTAGATTAGTGCACTTCTCAGTGAAGGTATGCCAGTTTATAACACAACTCCGGTGTTGAGTCAAAATATGATAAATTAAATTTTAAATGTTTTGACATATTATTAATTATAGTGATTTTAAATTTACACTGAACTTGTGAATATAAATGATTATTTCAAAGCAATAAACAGACCCCCCCCAAAAAAAAACAGAAATTTATGCCTGAATATGCAATGCCAAAACGAAATTAATAGCCTTCTGAGCGAATTATCCCTTTGGGCTAATAATATAAACAACATTTTGGAAATGTCGCTTCCCCACACTTTACTGTTCTTCGCAAACAATCTGAAGAATACACCTTATCAGAAAGTAGTTTAAAAATCGATGACAAACTTTAGCCCACGGCAACAAACACCATGAATGAACTAAATAAAATCTTATAACGGAAAATGAAGATGGTTTTCAATTTAAATAGAAGCAATTAAAACTAAATTACAATCGACTAAAATAAATGAATCTGACATGAAAATCCAATCAAAATGACATAATCGCTAATTACGTTATATAAGAAATGCATTTCTGAGTAAAAACCGGTATTCTTCATTCAAGTACAACAAACAGTCTTACTAGATTCTTAGCTTCACAAAAATAGAACCTTTCCGCTACAGAAATAAATGCCATTCTTGATTAAAGATCTTTCAATCACCAAGCGAAAGAAAGATTCTTACTTAAACAACGGCAAAGTAACTTCAGTTTATTTTTACCTACTCATTTATTTGGCTTCTACTGGAATGGAAGTCGACCATGCAAAAGAAGATTATGAAACATCTCTACTCTCTAATCTTGCTATTAACGGATTAACCTCGACGAAAATCCATTTTCTTAGTCAATACTGAAGATGCTTTCATTCGCCAAAAGTCTTTTATCACATTAGCTTCTAATATACACACTATAACATATGTAGCGGTTTATGTTTATTTCCTGACTTTCCCGCAAGGTGTGAAGTATATTTCTATAATCTATATATATAAAGAAAAAAGTTTGTTTGTTTGTCCTCTAATAACTCAGTCACTACTATAGCTACTGTCACGAAAGTTTCTACAATTCTGGGTACTGGAAAAGGTTGACGTCCACTTTTTTCCAAAAACAAAAAGCTAAAATCAGAGATATTAATTAAAGAATCGGAAAAACGATAATTTTCGCCCTCATTTTTCCCAATGGCAACAGTCTCGCAAGCTGGAGATGAAAATCTGCTTTATTTTATAAGTTGTTGCCCACTGCCCGCTTTCAAATCCTAGAGTTTGTTAAGATCTATAGAGCTAGAGTTCCTTATAGATCTATCAGACAGACATACTGATAGATCTGTACGGAAATAGAGGCCGAAGTTTGGATGAAGCAATGATCGATGCTTTTTGAGCTCTATAACTGAGGTAAAATTGAAATGGGAAAAGACTCAACATTTTTCTTTTACAACAGTGTGTGATATGAAATGTTAAAGCTAAAGGTTGCTAAACTGCTTGCAGTCTACCAGTTTGCTTGTGCAGTCACTCCTTCTAATCCTCCCTTTTATTCCAAAGGGGCAATTTGCTCAGAAGAGCTATTAATTTCGTTTTGGCATTTTGCGTCAGTTCACTATAAAGGTCTGCTCTCTTTTCAAATTGTTGCCACCAAATGTTAGAGCCCTGCATTACATTTACAGAAATTAAATAATGATGAATCTGCATGAATGTATGTATGTTTCTTGAACTGTAAGAAAACAACGGTACCTAGAGAAATCAAATTTTGAATAACGTAGTCCTTCACTCTAATATGGGCACGTTGAAGACCAAATTTGGAATTCGGAATTTGTTTTATTATCGCTTTCATATTTTGTCAAACATTAAAGAACTTTTGATTAACAAACTTAACGATTTCAAGTGGGCAATGGGAACACTGTACGGAGGGGGTAACATTTTTATCTCCAGTAGGCGAGACTGTGTATCGGAAATTCTAAAGATATGCTCTTTTAAATATTTTTGTGATATTGCTGTTGAACTGAATTTTATGGTTTAAGTGTGAAGAACATGACATTTAATAAGCAAAGGCAACACACAAAATGTTAAAGAACGCCCCTTTGGGCTTAATATAAAATCTCAAATTTATTTATTTATTGTCTTTATTATTTCCTTGTACGAAAAATTCCAGATATCGCATTTCAAAGAAAATACTCATTTTAACTGCTCTCGAATCCATTTGAACGATGTTTTTAGTGACATCTGTAAGCACGGAGGGAATAAAAGGCTCTTTTTCTCAAAATGAATTGTAAAATGGATTTAAAATGGATTCAGAAGAGTCTTTTTTGAGACGTCTGTACGGACATACTAGTTACGCATGTATACATGCATCGCGCATAATTTCCCAATACTCTCAGAACGTTGAAATGTCATGTATGGGGCTGCTATAAGATGTAGTTACGTAATTATATATATATACACTAAAGAAATATTGATTATATTATATCCTAATATAAATTTAGTAAAATGTATCAAAATATATATACACATACACCCTCTCTGTTACCTGGCTCGGTGAGCTCACTTTTTTTAATTCTTACATGTCAGCAAATTGTGCATTTTTTACTTTAAAAATCATGGAATAGTATTGTTCTTGTGTTTCTATTAAGGTTTTTATGCCTTTAGTTAACATGCATACAATAGTTGTAGAATTATCATTAATTAAAAAGTTGTGTGTATGTGTGTATTTAATTATGGCAAAGCTCACGAGGGCTATCTGCCTAAGGGGAGGGATGCCTTCGTCGAGGACTTTCTAAGGGAAACTGGCTCGTATACACGTTACACATGGGGAAAACCACGAAAACGCCCATGCAGCCAGCCCGTTCGCGGGATTCAAACCTCAGACCGAACTACCAGTGTTCAGCGCCTTTACCGCTCGGCCGCTGGTGAGCCCAATTAAAAAGTTGTAATAAAATGCTACTAAGCCTAACGAAAACGCCATTTGTTTACATTTGAAAATCTTAGTAGAACAGTGAATTAAGTCAGTTTCAGCATCAACTTCAGTATCTTTTTGCCGAGTGTGGACCAAACGTAAACTTTCAGTTTTAGGCACCGAAAAATCTGTCTTCCTGGTAGCCGGCCAAATTGCCTTTTTTGCGTAGAAAGTCTAACTGTAAAAAATCAATTTAAATTGTTTTTAACTGTATTTGGTGTTTTACATTTTTAGGTATTTTACAATTTTTAATGAAGATGTTTAGAGTTTTTATGTATTTCTGTCTTGCCTGAATGAGAAATATATCTCTAATGAAATTCGAGGAAATAAGTTGAATGCAGCAAAAAATATGCATAATTTAATAGGCCGTGCAAGGAAGTCATGTGGTGTCCATGACATTTGATTTTTTAGCTTAAGCATCGTTTATCTTGTAACTTAATATTCCGCTTATTAAGCTTCGCTTTCCTCGCACTTACACATGTCTACAGCAAAATCAGAAAAATTTTAACAGCATATGTTTAGAATTCTAGATGCAGTATTAAGTGTTGGCATACATTATTTCTTCCCCCGGTTCATCATATCAGTGTTCAGTTTCATTAAGAGTTCGACCGCCTTAGCCGCGACCATGAGCGCAAATTGCATGCGCCGTTTGGACCGATTTATTCGAAATGAGGATGGAATTATGTCGTGAGGATTTTTTACGTTCTTATTTCTCTCTGTTTATTTCCCCTGCATTCAGAGGGCACAGATATAAGAAGAGAAAATTACTTTTACGTAATCTAAGCTGATAAATTGGAAAACTATTATTGACCGGTGTCCTTTTTTTGCTACAAAAAGAATATTTCCGCTAAAGAATATCGTTCCATGAATTTTAGTGACCTTATCTTTAAATAAGCCATAAAATACGGATTGTTCACATACAATTCACCTCACGGCAGATAACTAACGTCTCTTTTAGACGATTTTAAGAATGCTAGCCAAGGTTGCGTTTAAGACGGTCGGATTATCAGATGGCTTACAGAACTCTTTTTATTATTAACGTTTTGCGTGTTTACTTTATTAAATATCACGTTTTTCGCACCTACGCCACATAAAATTCAACAGCAAAATCACAAACATTTAAAAACAACATATCTGTAGAATTTTTGATAGACAATTTCGCGCGGTGGAGATAAAAATATTTTATGCCTTATAGTGTACTGCTCGTTTTCAAATCGATGATTTTGTTAATCAAAAATTTTCATTAAAGTTTTAAAAAATAAGAAATAAATAATAAAAACAAAAATATGTAACATTCATTCTAAGAAAATATTGAATATTTTAAATTAGATCACGAATTAAACACATTTTTATTATTTACACCATTCCGATTCAAAATTACGAATTGAATATTCTTAAAAACTGCATCTATCGCTTTTAAATAGCTTAGTTTATTAATCCACAACAAATAGATTACGTTTGAAAGATTTTTTGCACTTTGAGGAATGGCAACTCGAATCAAAACTGAAACTGCGCATTCATAATAGCTCGACGCAAAATCCAATTTCGAGATTAATAGCTACTTTTGGGCTTTAAAAAAAATCTGAAAGCTTTCAGATTTTACATTACGTCCAAAGGGACGTTTTTTAACATTTTGTGTGAGTTACTTTTATTTTTTTAATAACATGTTCTTTGCACTTAAATCATAAAATTCAATTCAACAGAAATATCGCAAAATAATTTTCAAATGAGCTTATCTTTAGAATTTCCGATACAAAGTCTTGCGCGCTGGAGATAAAAATGTCCCCCCCCCCACGTACAGTTTCGCCATTGCTCGCTTTGAAATCACTGAGTCTGTTAATAAAAAATTCATTAAAGTGTTACAAAATATGAAATCGATAATAAAACAAATTCCAAATTCGGGCTTCCAGATGCCCATATTCGGTAGAAGATTACGTTATTCAAAATTTTTTGGCTCTAGGTACACCGCTGTTATAGAATAAATAATGCGAGAAATATACATTTATGCAAATTCTTCATTATTTTATTTCTTTAAATATAACACAGGCCGATTATATTTGGTGGCAAAAAATAAATAAAAATTTTAAAAGTGAAACCATATTTATAGTGAATCAACACAAAATGCCAAAAACGAAATTAATAAAACTTCTGGGCTAACGCCCTTTGGGTTAAAAAAAAAGTTGCATACACGACGACATTAAATGAATACTCGATGAATGGTGTTAATTAATTGCTCGTTAATTTAAATAATTATTTTCGTAAGGGTAAGTACCAGTCTTATAACAAACTGATACTGCGAACGTCTACACAACGTAGACTCAATGGAGGAATAACGGAAACTTTCCATAATCATCACCTGCTGTTAGGGTGGAATACGATTATCACGTGATGCAGTGCAAGTCAAAGGCAAACACATACATATCCACCATAATGAGTTCAGTAGAGTCAACGTGTCAACGGGAAATGAGATCAGCAGCGCTAGCTGCATTATGTAAGGGTAACAAGTGACTAGTACAATGCACTATTAAATCTTAACTTAAATAGTTGAGATTTTCTTTTCTCGTTTATGATGTGATGCTAAATTAAGCACCTGAAGATGCATTTACACTAATTTGACAGTAGCTGGTCATATTTGACCTAACTTTGCAGGTTACGTTTCCCCACTTGAGGAAGACGCTGAAATAAACACGCTAAACCATTTATTTAAATACAAAATTATCGAGAACTTTACACAGCTCTTAAATTATTCTTCTAAGTATCTATACAAGGCATCTACGTATTCTGGCCATTTATCAATAAGTGACAACGGCTATGAGTACGCTCCAGCACTTTAATGGTAAATGAAAGTTACTTTAAAATTGAGTTAACCTTGAAATTATTTTACTACTATATATTAATTATTCGTATTATGCATAAATAAATGTACGACACTGGTTGGTAAAACAGTCTTTTTGAAAATGTCCAGCAAAATATACTTCTGTTGCCAACGCAGGAATGTCAGCAAATATTATACTCTTATTTCCGCTGCTTTAGCATTTCCGAAACGATCTTTAATATTTTTTTATGTCTTGCTGAAAAATAATGAATACTTCAAACATCTTTCCCCTACCCGAAGGCTTTTTCCGCGACGTCTGGCGAATAAAAATTACAGTCAAATACAGACTACTAGTAAGTATATCAGATAGTACAACATCAAATATGAAAGCAATATTTACCCGAGAAAATTTGTTTATATTCATTGAAGGCAAAGGAATATTACAACTATTATATTCTTTTATTATGAAGTCATGGGAAATCGGGGGGGAGGGGAGGACTGTCTCAGAAAAGATGAATCAGACATTTCATTTCACAGACGAATGCTAGCGAGTCGGTGAATTGTGGCTCTTCTTTTTTCCCATTTAATTAATTTAACTCATTTTCGAATTTACTCGTTTGGAATCTAGTATAAAAAAAGAGTGGTACTTTCTTTGTTCTCTATTACTCACACTATACTAACTTTGCTTTCCATGAGTAATTATTTTAAATTAATGATTTGTTGTTCTGTAATGAGTTCAGAAGAAATTAATTCCAGCTTTACTATTGAGTTACAGTCACAGCTAATGTAAGTGATTACGTATAAGAAATGGCTTTTTCTGAAAGTAAAGGATTATCGTATTTAGGATATTTATATTGTTAATTGCATTTCTTTAAGAAACTTTAAGACTCATTAACGTTGGTGAAAGAGGTTTATAGAGGGAAAAAAAAAGCTCCTAACGACTTTTAGCCTAGTTCTTTCTAGTAGGATGAATATGAAGAAAGTAAAATTACTATTGAATAACCCCTACGTCATTTAACCTGAAAACAGAGATATTTTTAAAAATTTTAATTTGTAAAATCCAGTAAGTAACCTTATTTTAGTCTTTCCCCCTGGATATGTGCTTTTTTGGATGTTTGAATGTGTGAAACAAATCCCTCATTTAAACTATAGACTAAATATAAACTATAAACATTCGTCACATTAATAGTCGAGCGGTTAAAACCGCTGAATACTGGGAGTTCGACTCAAATTGGATCCCTGGCGATCGGGCTAGCTGCATGGTTGCGTTCTGTGGCTTTCCCCACGTGTAACGTAAAAGCTCTTCAAGAAATCTTTTCCCTTACAGGCAGATAGGCCTGCGTTTTTTTACCATATCTAAATAAACTAATACTATGGATTCATTTTAGCCCCACTTTAGGAAAGCAGCACCAATGTTAAACGAAGGTTGACTGAATGTGTGAACAATCCTGTCGTTCACATGTTGAATTTATTTGATGTTGATTCGATTTACGCTACCACTCTAGTACCACTGTAAAACGAAGGCTAGTGGGAAAAGTAGCACCATTGTAAAACGAAGGCTAGTTATAATGTCATGAAGGAAATAGGTTATATAATAATTTATTTACTTTTATTTTTCTAATATATTTGGCACGTCTGAAACGTGCATCTCTTGAGTGCTATCTGTTTAGCTACTTTCTTAATTCATCGCTGCATATAGTGCGTATATTTTAAAAAAGCAAATGATTTATGTTCGTCTCATTTTCCTTCTCTTTACATTCATTATTGTACATCATTAACCCTTTCACGCCGACTGCTAGGCATACGTGGCCAATTATTTCCCGGCCGGCACGCTGACAGGCTAGAGCTTTTTCTCGTTCACATATTTGTGCCAGAGTGTTAGAACGCTTTAAAAACTATAAATTATGCCCCAAGATGGCACTGCATGTCCGTAGGATTTCAGATATATGTAGATTTGATATTCTACTCGAAATGAGAGAAATGACTAAAAAAGGGAAGAAAGGAATTAACATAAACAAACCAGCGCTTGTCTCACTCTAACTCGCCAAAACGATATAAACATTCGCGTTTATGATATCCCTCAGAATCCTTTTTTTATTATTTTTTCCCTCTTCTTTGTAGGGTCTTTTAGGATTACTGTGTGGAGTTCTGTTACGCTTTACGTTGCTTTCGGATATATTTCGCGTTCTTCCCTTTTTATTTTGGAAAGTCTTCTCTCCAGTTTATTATGACGAGAAGCGAAATTTATTTTTAAGTTTATTAATGCGTTTTGTCAATTGTAACTTCGGAATGATTTTGTATAGCTCATCCGAAAATTATTTTAAATGTAAGCAGTTTTTTAAATATATTTTCATGTAGTAAATAAAAAAAGACTATTAAATGTTAATTTTAACGTATACGATAGCGTAAGTAATGATCTAAAATGTTACCAAAAATTATTATGTTACGACATAAAACTTTTATCAATGAATCTCCCCTCCCCTCCCCCAAAGATAAGCTTAGAAACGCAAAAACCTCCTTCCTATGGGAGTATTCCTTTTGACTCTCTTCCGTTTCAAGGGAATGTCTTAAACAAAGAGGCGCCGTCTCGAAACGGTTAAGAAAATGAATTCACAAAAATATATGGAAAGTTTTAAACATATAAGACCAGTTAAGCATAGACTGTGGAATCTATTTCGTATGTAAATTACAGATGATTTTATAGGTTCGAACAATATTATTTTAGACTATCAGATACTTGAATACAATGTAACCTCGGATCACGAAGCCTCTCTTCACCAACAGTTCGTTTCATGAGCAAATTATCAGAACACACACACACACAAAGTATCGGATTACGAACGCTATCTCGAATTACGAAAACTGAAGTCAGCAACAAATTATCTTCTTACGTGTTTTTAGCTAACCTATGACACAGAATTAACCTGTAAAGCTTCTGAAAACATCCTTTTAATATTTTTCAATGCTTAAATCATTTTTACAAAGGCTAAAAGCAAATGGCTTACAGGGCCATGAATTCGACTTCAAGAATATTTAGGCCAGATGTGCCGCAGGTGGTGGTTTTAAAGTTCTGATAGCTCGGATTTTTTTTTTTTTTTGTGTCATCAGTGATATTATGGCTTTTAGACAATCTATGGGGTTGAATATTAAGAATAAATAAGCGAAGAAGTTCCCACAGATTCATAAAAATGAGCTCAAAGCAAGCACTGAAGCAACTTCAGAAGCAGCAACAAAGGGTGATTTATGTCTTTAGAGAAAGAAAAATGGCACCAGTTCTTTGATCCACAAAATTTGTGCAAAATGTGGTACGATGCAATGTTTTCACGAAAGATCCCATCTTGATAAATCAATAGCAAACTTCAGCGTAATCATGTACAATGAAATGCCATGTCACTTTAGAAACATTTGTATAAGTAGGCAATAACAAATCATATTTGAATGAAATAAAGACCCAGTGAGTTTCAAGTTGAGTCGAGTAGCGCTAACGAACAAAGAAAAGACAAAATATCCCCTAAATACAGTTACTTGACGTTTTATGAAAGGGAATTTTACATTGATAAGAAGAAACTCTTCCTCGTCATTTTCTACTTATGCGTCCTTTCTCTTTCGTGTAAGCTCAGTAAATTTAATTAAGTTTCCATCTATTTTATCTGCTGAATATTGCATTAATTCTTTTTGATTTATATTAAATGATTTCCAGTGTTTTGGGGTTATGAACGTGTGAACAAAGTCTGCAGTAAGGTTTAGATTAAACATTAATTTGTGAACTAGGAAAGTTAATTAACTAAGAAAGTGATTAGTAATCCTACCAAAAAATGAAAACTATATCTAGCACACTACAACAAAATAAAGTTACGATGCGTCTTAAAGACTCTTCTGTTATTTTGCATTGACTTTCCAGCTAGAACTACGTACATAAACTGTCTAATGCTCCGGTCACGCTTTGTGGTAAAGGAAGGAAAACTTGTTTCAGGAATGAATTTATCCATTTTAGATCAATTCCTTAAGAACGAATTAAAGTCGTAAACCTAAGTTTTACTGTATAATATTAACTGGTGTACAGTCAATTCAGTTTTTATGCGAAATCAGCAAGAATAAGATTCTCTCGCAGATATCAAGACCTTCCTTTCTGTGAATCTGTAAGTGAATTCCGTATTATGGTTTTGCGTATGTAAATTCCGTAGCAGAAGTTTTTTGGACGATTTTGTATCGCTCCCTTTCAATTTTCCAATCGCTTGATTCTTCCACCCCCTTTTACATGTTGTTCTATTAATTTTCTAAGCGCAGTAATTCATTTCTGAAAACCTAAGGGATTTATTATTGTTGTTGTTATTATTATTGGGATTTTTGTTAGATTTCCAATCAGCGAAACATTTCATTTCTCTAGGGATTTCGAAATTTGAGCTTAGAAAATCTCAAACACGTCCACTAGTTCTAGTTTCAGGCAATTATTTTAATTTATTCACATGTCCTTTTCATTTAAATATTAAAAAACTTCCTTTACATGTTCAAAAATAAGAGGAGTGGGAAGTTTCAATACAGCAGAATTTTAACTATTATTAGATTAACAAGACGCCTTAAATATTGCTTACGGGGAAGAAGGGTGGTAAGAGTAATCCTAGCTACGAAGTTTACTTATTTTTAATGCAGATTTTCTTTATACTCAACATTATTATACACAGTTAACCAAGAAACACTAAATAAAAAATAAAAAGCGGCTCTTCGAAAGGTTAAACTAAACCTGTCATTCATAAAACTGACGCTCGGTTAAATATAAATTACAGTAGCTGACTCCCAGTGTATTTTTTCTCTTGCATATAAAAACTTAAACGTTGAAATAAAAATGATTCGAAATCTATTTTTGAGCCCAATATATTATTTTGGTATCGCACTTTGAATGCCAACGGCACAGTAATAACTAACGTAACAAAGAGATATCTTTATTAACTAAGAAAGTGATTAGTAATCCTACCAAAAAATAAAAACTATATCTAGCACACTACAACAAAATAAAGTTACGATGCGTCTTAAAGACTCTTCTGTTATTTTGCATTGACTTTCCAGCTAGAACTACGTACATAAACTGTCTAATGCTCCGGTCACGCTTTGTGGTAAAGGAAGGAAAACTTGTTTCTGGTAATACTGGCTGTCTTTTTCGTACTTATCAAAAATTCATGAAACCGTCTTTGAACAAATACATTGCAAAACATGAGTGAAGCTGTCGGTGAAAGCAAACACTGTCATAACCGCAGTTCGGAAGTTGAAAGAAATAACTGTTATCTCGGGTTTCATAAAAATAAAAGGATCGAAGGAAATTTAGCATGATTTAGCTATCAATTTTTTATAATATCCCAAATCATAACATTTTATGTTATTTAGTTTTCGGTTAGGAATTCGATGCATATTCAACAGCTGAAGCAGAAATGGGGGGAAGGAAAATTGTCCACGAAACAAACATTGTTAATTTTATAAAAAAACATATATTCACATGTAAAAATCAGTTGAAATATAAAACTGCGTACGGATTGAGAGTTCTAGAGTAATCTGAAATGGGAAGTGCAGAAAGCGCAGAAAAAGCTAATGATTTTTTAAAGGGGATACTAAAGGGGATATGTTCTATTTTTTAAAGGGGGATCTATATTATTGAAGGGGTTTCATTGACTAAACATTAAGATAAAACATTAATATCATTTATCCAGTAACCGAGGAACTAGTATCTTGAGATGCAGCAACTGCATCCTTATCTCCCTTTTTAACAGTGCACAGAAAGAATGTCTACAATCTGGAATTGGTTTGTCTACAATTTGGAATGTCTACAATCTACAATTTGGTTTTGATATACTGAAAATTCGTTTCAGTCGACGAAATTCAGTAGTTATTTCGCATCTTCCAATAAAAAAAAAAAAATAATAATAATAATAATAATAAAAACCTTTTTTCCCAATCACGGCAATTTTATGATTATTCACTGAATTACTGAATTATTTAATTTCGAAAAACCAAACAAGCTCCGTAAATATTATATGTTACTATAATATGATACCTTAGAAAACCCTCGCAAGATACAGTGGATGGACAAAAATATGGAAACACCTTGTGAAATGCATGTCTGAAAAGAAAGATTTATTTTAATGAAATATGTAGGTGGCGCTGGCGTTTTTGACTACTGACGCCACCTATACAACTTCGTAAATGTGCTAAACAGTTCAGTTGTTGTCGGAGTACTGTTATGTGAGGTTGTCATTGCATTATGTCAGAGTTAACAGACTTCGAACGTGGGCAAACTGTTGGAGCACGTATGGCAGGTGCTTCCGTAAGCAAGGTAGCCGAGGTGTTTAGTGTTTTAAGAGGTACTGTATCGAAGATTTATTCCGCATATTTGAAAAGTGGAAAACATCATCTGCTAAATCACAGCGCGGACGAAAGTGTGTCCTGAGTGATCGTGACAGACCATCATTAAGGGCAATTGTGACGAAAAATAAGAAGACCACAGCTGCAAAAGTTACTGCTGAAATAAATGTTGTGTTACCGAACCCTATGAGTACCAAAACAATTAGAAGGGAGCTTCATAAACAGGAAATTGCTGGCCGTGCTGCAATTGAGAAGCCACTCATCAGTGATGTTAATGCCCGTAACAGGAAAAGGTGGTGTTTAAGTCATAAAACCTGGACTATAGAGTAGTGGAAGTGAGTAATATGGTCTGACGAGTCTTCCTTCACATTGTTTCCCACTTCTGGCCGAGTTTACGTCTGGAGAACGCCATCTCAAGCTTATAATACAGACTGCTTGTTGCCAAGAGTGAAACATGGCAGGGATTCTGTTATGGTTTGGGCAGCCATATCGTGGTTCTCTGCTAGCCCCATGATAACTGTGCCAGGGCACATGACTGCCAAGACTTATGTGAACATTTTGGCCGATCAAGTTCATTCCATGGTACAAACTTTGTTCCCCGATGGTGATGGTGTCTTCCAAGACGACAAAGCCCCTGTTCACACAGCTCACATTGTCCAGGACTGGTTTTCTGAGCACGAGGATGAGTTGTCCCATCTCCCCTGGCCACCACAGTCACCAGACCTGAATATTATCGAACCTTTGTGGTCTACATTGGAACGGAAAGTGCGTTCTCGTCATCCACCGCCAACATCGCTATCTGAACTTGCCACCGTTTTGCAGGAAGAATGGTATAATATTCCCTTGGCAAACATACAGGAACTGTACTTATCCATTCCGAGAAGACTGCAAGCTGTTTTGGATGCCAACGGGTTTCCTACACCATATTAAGCAAAGAAACATGTTTTTTTAAAGGTGTTTCCATATTTTTGTCCAACCCCTGTATATAATCCGTACCTCTTACATTCCGCTTTCCTTACGAATAGCTTCTCGACAGGACTTCCGGATCAACATTCCGCAAAGGCACAGACTTTATACATTCTGCAAAGACATTTTTGTCAGAAGCATCCATGTCTTGTCATGTGAATACGGGACCCAAAACGTGCCGTTTCGATAATCATCATATCGTTTCGGCTGGTAGTTTATTCATTACAACTATTTCCTGGTTGTTGGCAATCAATGAACATGGTTTGTTTTGCAAGAGTACGTCTATGTCATTTTCTACATAAATATATATAAAATAATTCCTTTTGTTTTACTGATTTACAATCGTCAGGATTTCATTCATTTATCATTTCGAGTCTAATTAACGTAACGATATAAACCGCATTTTTTTTTTCTTCTTAGCTAATTTATAAATTTTCATAGACATATCTGAGACTTAAATTTTAAGTAATATATGACTTGAAAGCTTTAATAATGGCGTCTTACAATACCATGGATCTGCATTTATATCGCAGAGTCCTAAAAGTCTAGTGCCTAAAAAATAATTACAAACGAATAATAGAGAAATATGTCAAAAAATTGCTAAGTATTGATCTGAAAAGATTAGCTGATTGTTTATTTGATACTTTGAATGCGATCAATTCCACGCTTGAGGGTAGGAATGTCTTCAAGGAGAAATTCTGAAGAGAAATTGACTGATATTCACGCTGGGACGCACTGTTAGCGTTCAGCACCTTTATCCATTCAGCTACTGTAGTCTGTTACATTAAAATATGTAATTCAAGGCAATTTATTTCTCTAAAACCATGTTAACTACAGTTGCAAAAAAAGATCGAATGCTCTAATTTCCCAAAGTCTCCTAATTCCTTCCCTGTGGTGATGACACCACAAGTTGTACAACACAAGTCGCTACGGCCTCGAAGTGCCTGCTTTAAAATAACAGGCGCAGACTTCAAGAGATGGAAGATATAAATATAAGCAGGGCGAAACTTTGTTACAGTAAGCCCAATATAACGATAACATAGCTACAATAAGTTTAATTTAGGTTAATTTTTGTAGAATTATCCACTTTGATAACAAATCAACGAGGCCTATGTATCGTTCAAATTGCAGTAATTAAACAGCCATCAATACATATCGTATAATTTACAGCTTGAAAGTTACTGTAAATTATTTATAGTTCTATGCCTAATTAGTCGAAAGAATAGCGAATTCTACACTGGATTTGGTGAGTCTACACTGGATGAATAAATTTACTGAATTATATATGCTGAAGAATATTAGCTCACGAGCCACATTTAAGCCTTTTAAAAAAATCGAAATTTCAATCGTAGATGAAGACAAAAAAAATTAAACAATAATGTGATATCATAATGACTTTTAAATCGATCAAATTGTACCAATCCATTGCAACTTGCTAATTTGTAACCGTACCGTAAATACCAAAAGGACGTCAATAAAGGGTAATCTTTAAAACATACAATTCTGGCAAATGTCTGTAAAAAAAGGTGCTTACAAATAAGGATGCAACAGAAGAGAAAGCGAAAACAGAAACTAACATCTGCTCCGCATAACTGCAAGAGGGGGATAAGTATGCCAAGATGGGGGACTGCTTCCTCACACGGTGTGACAACCCTTTCCAGGGAAAGGGTCTGCCCGTGATTAATGGGGGCAGAAAGATCTCGTCGGAAGGGAGGGGATCAAAATGTTGAGCGGGGGTGGAAAGCAGGGGATTAGCAGGTGTGGCCCCCCTCTTGACAGATAGGCGGCCCCCAACTTTAATAGAGGCTGAGAAAAGTGAGAAAAATTGAGACCAAATACCGTTAAGGCTGGCAGCAAGAGTAAAAAAGAAAGCGGCATGAATGATGTAATAGAACGGAATGAAAGAATCTGCCAGCAGCCGGAAAAAAAGAAGTTCTGGCTTGTCGGCATGCATGTATGGGGGTAATTGCTCAGTTACTTAGACAATCTCTAGTCAGGGGTTTATGTTTTTACACCAGAATAAGAAGCGTGGAATAAATATTGTTTAATCTATCTATCTTCATCGACAATTTTATCTTGAAATATTATCCAGAGGCGGCTGGTCGTCTTACTTTCAACAGCTGTGGCAACAGATCTGTTCATTGAGCAGAACTGGAACAGGGATTCCCAGTGGTCTGGTGGAAATCTCCGATGGTGGATAATCTAGTTGAAGAGCCTAGTGCTCAGTATGAGGATGAACAGAGGTCGATGACCCTAAATTGATTCGTTCTTAATTTGGCGACAAAATTTTGCATGTCACGCTAAAAATCTATCCTCACTTTTATTATTCTTTAATAACAAACACTTTACATTGTCGATTTGACCATCGTTAACATTGTAAGTTTTATTTCATTCCCACCAGTTAACAAGCCTTTTCATCATCCATTTCCTATTACTGATTTTGTATGGTATTTACAATCTTTACAACATTTTAACAGCATACTGGAAATCGTTTAGGATTTCCAAATTTTACTTTTATAAACGTGTTTTATATAATGTATACGTTCTCATCACAAACAGAAGCATCAGGTGAAGCCATATTTGAGGACACATATAACTGATATGTATGTAATTAAATCGTCTTATAGCAAGCTAAGATGTAACCTGGGTTACTCATATGGACGCGTTTTCCGTTCCTGATTTTCCAGTGTCCTTCCTTCCGTCTCCCTTTTTTCCGCGCACCGGATGAAATATGCCAATATGCTATTTTAATCATTGCTTGTGAAAAATCCTAGCACCTTCTCTACATGTACGGTAAAATGAAATCTTTTCACTCCATGCTATATGATCAGTGCTTCATCAGATGCAGAAGATTTATAATGTGCATTATAAAACTACTAGACTTAAAAGTAATAACATGCTTATTTATTCTTCTTTCACAATTCGTAACCAGTATAAAAATTAGAAAAATCGGAAATCAAATTTTAATATCCCATCAATCAATACAGGAACATTTTATATCAGTAAACGAAAACTATTTCTGTACATGCATTACGCAAACGCAATGCGATAATATAAACGATCTACAGCAGCGGTTCTCAACCTTTTGACTAACGCGAACCTTCTAAACAAAAATTGAAAAACTTTACTACCACCACTACATTTTACAATGATTATGTTTCAGTTTCTCAAAATAAATATTAAAAAAAATATTTTGCCACTTGCGGAACCTGCTGGCTATTTGTATTAAATATGCACACATAAAAACATTAGATTAAAAATTTATTATCAAAATTTAAGTTATAATACTTTTAATTCTAAAATTTATTGTGAAATTTGGGCCTGTTTAAGAGAGATCATTTTCTTTAGTGTCTGGTCATATTTCACTTAGCTTTAACCGTAAATTAGGACCCACTTTATAGAAGTCCTATATACAAAAATTTCGACGTTTTGAGGCTACACCGTTTTTGAGTTATGCGAGATACATATGTACGTATTGTTTGGGGGAAAAGAGTCCTTTACTCTGCTCTTATGTACAGATGTCAGGCAAAAGCATTAAAATTACATTCGATAGCGGTAAAAATGAATATTTTCGTTGAAATATGATACCTGGAATTTTTCGTAATTACAAGACTTCTTTTACTTCGTATAAGGAGGTAAAAATTACTGATTATAACTCAAAATACTCGAGTATTTTGCATTCAAAATTTCACGATGTATCAAAGAAAGATATTAAGTATTTCAAGTCTTAATCGAATGCATTCGCTTCAAATGATAAATGACCTTCTGCAATAACCGTTTTTCTTTTTGCGGTTTTAAACTTTTAGAAAAGAGAAATGTCTACCCCTGCTGAATTAATTCTATCAGAAGTTCCGTTTACTAAAACGAGGTATGGAAAGGCTTGGTATCGTATCTCGTGCAGTTAGCCACACTAATAAGACTCCACTAATTTAAGTGGAGTTGGTATATTTCCATTAATTTTATAGGAGCTTATTATTCCCCGTGCTATGATATATACAGGGTGATTCCAAATTCATGGTGCAAACTAGGAGGGGAGGTATAGGAAAAAGATACGAATAATATTCATATAGGAAATCCATGTTGAAATCCATTTATTTTGTCATAAATACACTTTGTCTCACTTCAACTGAAACATGGTGTTTACAAGAAGTGTTCAAAAGACGATATTCTTGCGAATTCGAAGCCTGTACTCGCTGAAAATGGAAGGGGTGTAAGGGATTTTCGCTTAACACGCTCCAAATGGTGTGCTGATACACACCACGTTTTGTGCAACAGCTCTTGTACTTGACTTGCATTCTTCAAATCTTGGATTGCGTACAATTCGTCGTCGACCAGCATCCTATTTGGTGACGTTGAAAGAACTTACTTCACAAAATTGACGATGTAACAGCTGAAACATTCTGTGATCCGGCATTCGTCTACCAGGAAACTGCGCGTGAAACATTCGTAAAGCAGCTCTGGCATTACCATTTGCATGTAATGCCTGCCTCCTTTCTCTCACAGGTAAAATCTCCCATCACTGACAACAGCACAATCGCGAATGGCGTATTATCCTATATGATACCCGCATTTTCACTGGCAGTGAGATGCAGCACCACTGCCTTCTAGCGGCAACGGAGGTTTTTATGCATATTACCAATATGCAAATTTGTTTCGTGATGTACTTTTAAGGAAGATCTTTTTAAATGAGTGATAAAATGCTCTGTGGGTGCTGCTCTTCGTAAGAAGCAATTATAAGAGATATTATGTGATCTCAATCTCATTTTACAGTTTTCTTATTGTAAATGCATTTAAGTTGTATTTATGACTAAATAAAAGGACTGCGATCTGAGTTTCCTATGTGAATGTTGTTCGTATCTTATGTTCCGGGAATGTCCGAGGGTCTCCCACCTCTTTTCTCCTACCACCAACCTCTTGAGAAAACTTTCCGCTCGACGCATATTTAGAGTGCCCCCATGACACACAGATACTATACATTTACAAATATCCATGCCTTTTTTGGGATTCGAACCCATGCCCTTCGGTACTGCAGTCACTGTCGCTAACCACTACCTCGGTTGGGCGTCACTTCAGAGTTTTATTTCTGTATTTGCTTGGGAAGACAAAAATGAGACGTGTAAAGACACACTAGCTTTAAAGTTATTCTAAAGGTTGCGAAACGATATTCCAGATATAGCAATTCTAATTCAAATTTTCCTCAAAACTGCTGTAGGTAATAATGCTGTAGGCTTGTTTTCAGAGGAGTTTTTTAAGCACAAATGTTTTAAAAAATACCTAACACTTAAAAAAATGAGTACCTTGTATTCAATAAATATTGTACTGTATAAGGGGGAAAAATTGGAATAATAAAGCAATCTTCTAGAATATTACTGATGATTTTGCTAATAAAGAAACAAGCCCCCTCCCTAAAAAAAGAATTAAAAGATTTATTTAAAAAATTAACACAGAGCTTTTATTTATCTTCCAATACGCCGTTCTGACATTTTATAAATTTTACTTTTTTGAGTGCATCGAGAGGGAGCGTTAAACGGATGACCCCGGGAGACAAAAGCTCTAGCTACGCCACTGGGGAAAAGCTTCACTTGTAACCAACTTATACAGTATTGACTGTGAGCTGAAAAGCTTCACCAAATAAAATTCAGTACAGTTTTGTATTATTTTTCATTTCTGAATCATACAAATTGAAATATTGAGAAGAATGGGTCCACGATACTCCAAATGGCCACAAAAGGCGCGTCTTCATCTTTCCACCTTCTCCAAACACCTTAGACAAACGGCCACCACTGCCAGAACAAGCAAATAAAGCGGCCACTCAAATTAAACCTTAAATCACCCGCAATTACGAGGCAGTCGAGAAGCGGCAATCCGAGAGCCCCAACTCATAAATCCCTCCAAACATATTGTCCTAATGTCTCATCCCGCTTTTATTTAAGACTCGTAAAAATCCCCCGACATTGATTGAAACAAACTTGGAGAAATGTGTTTCCACAATGGTCGAAGAATATTCAGTCGAGGGTCCCTCTTTTATCCATGTTGGCAGATCGCCCGGGGCGGCCTTTCTTCTCTTTCTTTTCAAGCAACGATGTCTCTTGGCCTCTGTATAATATTATTTGATGGATAATAAATGGATAGGATGTAACGAGTTGTTAGAAACAAGTTTTTTTCTACCCCTCTGCCTTCCCGTTAGGCAAGGCCGTCGTGCAGTTACCACACTTACAGGATTAGATTAATATGGGCTTTTGTGGGCGTGCCTGCGCGTTTGAATAGTGGCAGTTAGGATGGAAATTTCTTGTTTCGTATGTCTCCATCCTTTATTATGATCTAGAATGTAATGACCGGAACATTACCACCCCAAGAAATTTAACGAAAAGCAATTATTTTACTCTTCTAATTAATCCAATATCCCTTTTTTCTAATGGCATTTCATGTTCGGATAAATAAGTGAGTATCGACGCTACATAACATAACTGAATAATAAGCATTCTTTCTGATATCTATGCATCGTTCATTAATAAGCTAAGATCAATAACACGTGTTTCTTTCTATTTTTTTAATCACGATAATGAAATAATATGTTCTCAAATCTTAATTAAGAATAATTATCCTCTCGCCTCTTTTTTAAAATCTCTACACTAATATTATAATGGCTACGTAGCAAAGTTATGCTTCTATTATCTTCAAAATGTAAAGATAAAATACAATGCTCTTTTAGCCCAAAGGGGCGTTAGACCCAAAGGGCTATACAGTCTCAAAACGGCATTTCGCGTAGTTTCACTTTCTGCATTGAATCATTTTTCAAACTGTTGCCACCAAATATTATCACCGTGTATTATATTTAAAAGGACTAAATAATGAAGAATCTGCATAAATGCATAAATGTTTCTCGCAGTGTGAAAAAACAACGGTAACCAGAGCCATCTAATTTTGAATAACGTAGTCCTGCAGCTGAACAAGCCCAAATTTTAAATACCAAATTTGTTTTATTATTCATTTAAAATTCTGTAAAACTTTAACGAATTTTTGATTAACAAACTGAACCGATTTCAAAGCGAGCAATGGCAACACGGTACCCCTCCAAAAAAAAATATCTACAGCGCACGAGACTGTGCATTAGAAATTCTAAAGATATGCAGGTTTGGTGTTTTTATTTATTTTGTGATATTGCTGTTGAATATAATTTTATTTGGTTTAACTACGAAGAACATGGTATTTAATAGATAAAGGTAACACAAAACGTTAAAAGAATATAAAATCTGAAATCTTTCAGATTTTCTTTTTAATCCAAAGGGGCAATTTGCCCAGAAGAACTATTAATTTCGTTTTAGCATTTTGCGTTGATTCACCATAAATGTCGGTTCACTTTATAGATTGCTACCGCCAAATATTATCGCCCTGTATTATATTTAAAGATATATTAAATAACGAAGAATCTGCATAAATGTATGTATGTTTCTCGCATTGTAATAAAACAACGGTACATAGATCTATCAAATTTTGAATAATGTGCTTTTCCAACCGAATATGGGCATCTGGAAGCCTTAATTTGGAACTTGTTTTATTATAGATTTCATATTTTGTAATAATTTAACAAATTTTTTATTAACAAACTGAAAGATTTCAAAGAGAGAAAGGGCAACACTATCCCCCCCCCTACAAAAAAAATCAGATTTTTAAATTACGTTCAAAGGGACTTTTTTTTAACATTTTCTGTGTTACCTTTTATTTATTAAATATCCTGTTCTTCGCACTTAAACCATACAAACTCTGAAAATATCTACGTCTAGGTCTAGATCTTCACTTTGTCGGTAGTCTACGACCTTGCAGCTTTTACTAATGTGTTGATATCTTCCCCCCAAGGCAAATTTACTTTTTATACATCTTAAAATACCAATTAATTGAATGCGCACGGCGTGCTTGCTATCTCGTAACAGCAATTATACGTACTGTTACAATATGAGCATTTCGTAAGCAATGAAAATGTCTTAAAATTTACTGATAGTAGCTAACTATTACACACTCTAACTGGTGACTTAGGGGGAAAATTAATAATTCGCAAAATTTTATGTTATTAGGAAACGTCGTTAAAAATAAAGGAAAGGAAAGGTTCTTCACTACAAAGAGTTTTAAACTTTCAAGAAATACTTTTGTCACGCTTTTCTTGGGCGATATTTTATCACACAGTCATGCCACTTGTGTTGCACTTTCCCGATGTGACAACAGATGGCGTATCGAATAAAATATGCATAGAGAAAGAGAATCATCTTCGGGCCATGGGGTTCGCTACTTTCTATACAAATGGAAAGTCTGCGTTTTTGACATACTATTCTTCTCCTAACGAAAAAAAGTGAAAAAACATTAAACTTGCTAATACAGCATTTTAAATTTTTTTTATAAAATTATAATGAATCTAGGTACTTGTTTCAGCAAAGGAAATTACATTCAAATTGTGGTATTTATTACTACTTTACGATGATGGTATTTATTACTTCTTTCAGTATTTGAAATAGAAATACTTCATGCAAACGTCAAAATATTCGTGACGTTCCATTTCAGCTTTTTACGTCAGGCAGCCTAGATGTGACAAAAAAAAAAAAAAAAAAAAAAAAAAAAAAGAATCGTCTCTATTTGGGCATTTTTTGAAAAACCTTTTGGAGATATTTTGGTTAACAGCATCACAAATCGTACCATTTGAGCCTTCTTCCACATTATGGAAACACTGTTTTGTTTTTCTTCCCACTCCCAACAAATTACTGCCAAAAAGTCTAAATTCAAAGCACATCATAATTTAAAACTGCATTGTGTGGATACCAGTCTTCTGCGAAATCACTGATTTTGAGTTAAACCTATTACGTTTGTAGGCTACGAAACGTTTAATTAGCAAGAAAAACCTTTTCATTGTTTGCTTTAGAAGCAGAAATTCAAAAATAAATTTCACACATTTTAAATAATTCGAAAATAAATTGTGCGTGAAACAAGGAAAACTGAATAGAAAGCTTTTTAAAATGGATAGAAAATACTTACTTATCTCACCCGGAAAATGTGTCTTCTGTTTGAATACCAATAGTAACTCTATTTGGCAGATAATCGTAAAAACATATTTCCCTGTAGATGGCTCAATATTCTCGTCCACGATGAAATGCATATTTTCCAAAAATTTATCAGCAAAAGAATGAACTCATTTAATTTAAAACTGTCATAGCAACATCACAGACGATTTTCACAAGTCTATGAAACATTGCTTATTTAAATTAGATCTTAACCCAATTCTATAATTTTTTCCTGCTTTCATTTAAAGGATAGAATTCCCAAAATATTAAACTAAAATTTAATAATCCAGGAAGTTCTCAAGTGAAAGAGCACATTTGCTCCATTTTTTTCTCAAACGATTATCTTACCTGAAGTTTCCTTCAGCGATTTTAAGGGAAGAAAAAAAAATCAGAATAACTATGCCCAAGTTTTTTCTAATGGATTTACAACATGAGTTGTTGTGGTCTTCAGACTATACAATTCTTTACCGCAAGTAGAATAAATTCTTAGGTTCATTCAACTTTAAAATAATCGTTTACATTAAAAATAAATTCTAATGGCTATTATGATATTATGATATATTATGGTATATGATGATTTTGCAGTAATACATATATAAATTGCAGGCTTCTTTGCAATATTTTTTTCTTTTAAATTTCCCAGTCGGTAATATACTTTTACACGTTCAGAAAAGACTTTTGAAGAAAGAAAAGAGAAGAAAAAAAAAAAAATGATGCCGACGCATTTAAAATTGAAATCCTTTTTTCAATTATAATGTTATTCTATAGTAAAGATGTAATTTTATGAGTTGGCAGGCGCTATTAATATACGTGTTTTTTAAAGCAGCATTATTTTATTTGAAAGTAGGTATGGAAACTTGTATGATTTTAAAAATATTTTAAAAACATTAATATAATTCATTTCTTTTTAAAACTTTTCAATATAAGCTTATTTTCGAAATTTTATACTATAATTGAAGATTATAGTTTTTATTTATTTCTTTATTTAAATATTGTAAGGATCTTAAGTTTTACTAACGTTTATTTTATTTTAAATCTTTACTATCACTTCTTATTTTCTACTTCCGGCCAGAATTAAAAGCTTTAACTTATTTATGCAAATTTGTCTGGCGAACGCCAAGTACTTAAGTTGTGGCTTTTTGCCAAGCAAGAGAGGAAGGAGTTAGTAGAAGCAGGCCGCTTGCCTTAGCAGTTTTTTTTACTCGGTTGCTGGTTGCCTTCCAGGCCAGAGGCTTAATCCTCTTAATAATTTTAAACGTATTGTAGTGTTAACAGTTCTCTGTACTACATACGGCTTCCTGTTAATATACGGCCAATCTTCCACGTAGGCCCTTGTTTATTATTCCAAAGTTAAGTTAGAGTTTAGTTAATATTTTTATATTCTTACGTTCAGACCACAAGTGGTTGGTCTCTGTATTCCGAAGTCCGGAAATTTTTGTAAAGAGTGAAAAATAAAGGGTTTCGTATACCCTTCCTGTGTATCTTGTCTACTTCCCACATTTATTGAACATAGCTTTAGTAAGCTCCCTGTTCCGAGTCAGGTTCTTGAATGTTCCCCAAGCAAGTAAGGCGGAACATTGAACCTGATAATATGATATGGAATTAACGGCTCAGTGTTCGAAAAGGATTCAGCCTCAAAAATTTCTTTTAACTTTCCACCAATAAATGGTTTCATTTTCTGACCACCTCGAAATGTTCCCATTCCGGTTATATTACAGTACTTCACCGGACTGTAGGAATCTTTATACCAAGGAAAATCTATCAATGGTTTGTTATGGACGTCAGCCAGTTGAAGTTCAAATAAAATGGGAGATCGTTAACATTTTTTTTAAGATTTCACTAAAGATAATAACAAAAATAAGAATGATCTCAGCAAGCTAAAAATTGCTTACAGTAGTATCTCATACATAAATATTTCTAATAATACCTTATAGCATGATTCAGCACAGAAGCCAGATTCCATATCATCAATGCTTGGTAATGATCCCCCCCCCCAGATAAATTAGTTCCTTTGCTTTCGTTAAAAAAGTGTCAGGAATAATAATACCGGTTTTGAGATCAAGAATGTGTGTAATATTTACCTGCTTGGAATAATTATAATAATATGCCGAGAAAACTTTTTTACTTGAATATCAAAAGGTTTTAAAATGTTCACTTTATGCTCTTTATAGTTCACAAAAGAAAGTGATTCTAAAAGAATGAACGCCATTTATTACAGTTTAATACTTTTATTAACAGTTTACATATGTTTACAATTAATAAGCATGCTAGACTTGACCCTCCCCCCGAAAAAAAAGACTGTAAAGTATTAATGAAAAATACATGATGAAACTAACTGAAAACTAGAGGAAAAAAGGGATTCTAGAGCAGAACTGTATTATTACTGTATAATCTAGCGTTTTTAATATTTAGCTGTCTAGGATAGTGCAGTAATTAGCAAAATCTGACTGCTGGCTGATACCAAGGAAAGGTTCGATTCACGCTTGCCTTGAGGGAACAATATTGATCAACCCCCTTGTGATCCAGTCTAGGCGAGGATTCAGTGATGGAAGAATGGAGTGACCAATGTGGTTCAGGCTGTCTCCCACAATACTCGGCCGTTTGGGGGGAAGGGAGGCAGAAAAAGGAAATCCACATTTATTGCAACACAGAAACTCAGCTTAGTTGTGAAAAATGCGATTCTAGCTGTCAGAAGGGCATACTGTAATAACAATTCATTTGGCGATATAAAGAACAAGACTTGCCAGCCATTTATTGCCTTGTTTAAAAGAATCGATCTAATGAAGAAGACAGAAAAACTATAGATCAGGTTTAGCAACGAAACGTTTCAGCTGTTAACATAAATTCTCTTCCAGTATCTAGATAATGGATATAAAATGAAAGAAGAAACTAGAATTCTTACAAGACAATCCACTGCAGTCGCAAGAAATGCCCATTCAGACAATACCCGTCGACATCTGTCTGTAATACGTTAAAAGCTTAATCAATAGCCTTACAATGGATTATGTTGTTCGATTTGAAGAAAATGCATAGAATGTAATTAGATAAAATAAACAGCCTGTAAATATGAAATTCCATTTGTCTGATAAAAAATCAAAGTAAGATTGTTCAAACTCTGAGCAAATAGTGCCTCTATATAATGCACACGCTAGTTTACTAAGTACTACTAGTAAGTAGTTGCTAGTACTTACTAGTATGTTTCTATTGGTTTATTTAATTTCGACAAAGCACTCGAGAGCTATCTACCTAGGGAAAGAGATGCCTTCGTGGAGGGCTTTCTAAAAGAAACTGGCTCATGCACATGTTACGAATGGAGAAAAGCACGAAAACGCCCCTGCAGCCAGCCCGTTCGTCGGGATTCGAACTTCGGAACAGTGTTCAGTATCAGTTTTCAGTGACTTTATAACACTCGGCCGCTGGTGGGCCTATACTTATGCATGGGAGTCACCGATTATAAACAGAAAGGGAAAACAATAAGCAAACGTGAACTTCTGCCTTAAACTTGGTAAATCGGCCACACAATCATTAAACATACTTCAGCAAATGTATCCGATTCAAAGGAGAAAAAAACTCCACTGATAATCAGGGTCGATCTGGAAGACTTTCCATGAGAATCACTAACGAAAACATGGAACGAATTCGGAAGCATGCGCAACGTCGAAGGATGATCGACAGACATGCAGATCTATCACTTGGACGAATCCTAACGTATTGAGCACGCAATATGTGCTCTATAGATTCCAGACGAAGAAATGGCACTTCGCCATCAAACATTCATCGTCCACGAGTTTCTTACAAACCACAACAACATATTATCGCTTCCGCTTCGCCAGATTTAGCTCCTGCTGCCTTCTTCCTTTTCCGAAGGCGAAGATACAATTCAAAGGTCGCCATTTTCACATTACTGCCAAGACCTAGCGAGAATCACTAAAAGGTACTGACTCGCTTATGCTTCAAATGACTTACTTAGAGGTTGCATTACAGCGGTGATAGGAACATGTGCATTGCTCTGCAAAGTGATTATTTCGAGGCAGATGATGTTCAACCGCAGGTAGTGTACTTTTTTGCCAACAGAGATAGTCAAGAAACTTTTTAATTCACTCATACAATTCATCTCTAAAAAATCCTCTCTGATTCTGCAAATGAAATAAACCCTGCCAATCAAGAGGAACAGCAATCAATCGTTGAAATCATGTCCAGTGTTCAAATTTTCCAAACACATGTAAAGGAAACCCAAAGACTGGCTACAGAAAGACAAGAAAGATGAAAGCTACGCCATTTTTATCACACAACATTTTGATTCAATGGCTTAAAAACAAACAGTTAAGCATGTCGGAAGAAGAAGTGAAGAGACAGATGAAAAAGAAATATTTAATATATTTGTAATAATAATATTTATATAAAAATATAATTGAGTATATTACACAGTGAGACATTTTAATACGTTGAGAAACTGTTAGGCTATGTAGATCAACGTACTGAGACGGTTAAAGGGAATTCAACATAGTTTTTTTGAATTCAAAAATTTTTTCAGCAATTTTCCGTACAATTCTCAGCAAAAATACATCATAGCTCTTTTCCTCCCATAAGGATATTTCTGCGCCTTTTACACTGAAGCTCCTTATCTTACAAAATTATTCACTACATTCTAATCTTTTCTTTGTATATTTCTATATTACAGTTTTATATATCATATGATTAATTATTATAAAAATTATGTAACAGTATTATTTGCATTCTTACATTATATGGTAGTTTTGTGCATATTCTTGATTTATTTCTCATTTTTTAAATAATAAATTTTCGTTGGAAGACTGTATTACATCAATTATATTGATAAATAAATAAAACAGAATGTCTCAAAATTTTTGATTGATGTTCAGAATTTTTTTTCTTTTACAGTAAACGATTTCTTTTACAGTTATGTTTATCTGCACTCTCTTACTGTAAAATGATACGTCCGTCTAGAAATTCTGCACTCGTTTTCATGTTAAATATATGTAATATACTTTTACAATTTCATTTCTCTTTATTCTCTTATGAGAAATTCGTCAGTTACGGAGCTTTTATAGAACACTTCATATTCAAAACGTAAAAGTCATATTATTTTCCCTTTCTTTGCTTTTGAAATAAAAAAAAATGCTTTATTTCTTTGCTTTCATATACATTTCATGACCAACAAAACAGAATTTTAAGAAAAATTGTTTACAAAATCTGAAAAATTAAATTTCTCACAATTTAATTTTCCAGCCCGTTCGTTTGGAATCGAACCCACTTGTTTGGGAAGGAGCACATGAACTATTTGTACAGGTGAGATTTTATATATGAATGCTAAAAAAATTAAACTATGCAAATGTTGAGTAATTTTAAAATTAGACAAAATTCAACCCAACACTGTCATTCATTTTAAGATAAAGTACCGACAATTTAATGAACTTCGTGAAAAATTCATACCACTTCTTCACGGAACAAGGCTATTCCCCTTCGATTTGAGAAATGCCAACCTTAAATGAACGAAAAAAATATATATATACAATATTAAAATTTTTAAAAAATGCAGAAATTAGGTTTCCATACGTTGAAATAAATCGAAAAAGACAAACAAAAATTTACGAAAGCCGGTTTAACAATAGATAGAAGGCTTTACTTGGGCAATGTTATTAAAACATAATGCAAAAAAAATTAAGTAATTAATAATGAGTTTTTCACCTTGGCTTTTCATCACCGTAGCCAGTTATTTGTATTAGTCGCGGAAATTTAAAATATAATCTTTTTAAACATGCACAAATTAGTTTTGATGATAAGTAAAGAACATAAATTGTACCGCAAAATCATTTCTCACATCTAATGTTATTATACTTTTCTTTGACAGGTTTTCTATCTCTGATGGATTTATAATTTTTAAATTTAAGAGTCATTAAGCTTTAAGTTTAAATATGTATATGAAATTACATATTGTTTTTAGAACCGAAAAATATAGATTCTATTTTTTTAATTTACTTCCAAAATCTGGTATTTTAAACTCTCTTTTTGTTTATGTTATATACCATAAACTACCAAATCAAAAATAACTTTTATTTTGTTATTAAAAATTATACAGTTCAAGGTTAGTAAAAATATAGACTTATTTCTAATGATATTTTCTGTTTAGGTATTATATTACAGCCAACATACATTAAATATCTGATACAGCAGATTCTTGTCCAGTGAATGCAAAGACTTAATATATAATTAAAAATTTTCTACTTAAAAAATAACAATAAACTGAACAAGAAGCGCTGTGTCATCTACAGAAATATGTAGTTATTGTCAGTTCTTAAAATAAAAAAGAGGGTTTACAGTAATTTCAATAATAATATGCAGGGTACCAATTCAATTATTATTATTCTTATTTCTAACGAAAATGATTTTAGCATCATGATTTGTACAACGTTTTCTTTAAATTACGGGTCAGCTTCCCGGTGGTCTCCAACGTCTTCTTTTGGACTGTAACTACAGTAATCCTGCTGTAAAACCAAAAAGAAAGAAACATTGCTTGCATAACAAGGAAGTTACTACAAGCGGAAGTTTGACCTCCTATGACCCCTTGGCTGGGTTAAATGTGATTTTCGCGCACGAATTACTGCTCTGCGATGGCAATGGAAAATTCTTTGCCCTGTGCGATTTTTTGCTGTCTACATTTTTTTGAACAACATATGCACCGCCTTTCTTAGGCGAGATTTACTCTAATTGAATTTAAAAAATAAAATAAAATAAAAGGTACTCTAATAGCATGAATAAGGTCAAGGGTGTATCTGCACGACACTTTAAATGGTAATTTATTGAGCGTTGGTAAAAGGGAGGTAATTTGCAACGCTAAATAACTTTTGTCCAAAATGCTGTAATTTATAGTAACCAATTCAAATAATGATCTTCCGTAAGTGTACAGCCAAGTAACAGTCTTATTTTTATTGGAGAACATTAGTCTGAATATATGTGAAAGATTCCAAGAATAAGTTACTCAGGTGATTGAAATTTCGAGTGTCTCGAGTCCGAATAACTAGAATTCTGGGGAAAAGGGTATTGACTTTATGATCACCACACGACTCCAGTACTTCGCTGGAGCGTTTACTGAAGTACACAAGTGTTTTTACCCAAGTTACTCAGTCCAGTGTTTCACGGAGAATAAATTTTTAATATACGTTCATTGTTAACCCTTTGAGGCACAGTGTGTCCGGTCTGGAAACATCTAAAAATGTCCTGTACGCACAGAAAAATTGAATGAAAAGGGATTTATAGGTTACTATAGGTTACTCTGAACCTTCTTTATTTATAGTAGATGGCAGATCAACACAAACCAGTCCATATATTTTAGCCATGTTTAGTGTTTTAAGACCCTCATTTTTCAAAGAAATCTTCCAGATTTTTTAAGGGCATAAAAGGAATTGTTTGAAAAGAAATTTCGATGCTGTTTTTTGGCTGTATGCTTATCTCCTTATTTTATATTAGTTTTAAATTTTTACCTTGGAATCTTGCCTAAAATCAAACGGCGAACCCTAGGTGTGCCCAGACCGGGCTCACCGATAATCTAGGGCAACTGAGAGTCTGTATTCTTTGTTTTTCCGCGTCTCATCGGTCAGTTCATTGATAACAATGCTCGTTTCAGCACTCTTTTCGAAGCTCTATTTAATCAGTGTGCCCAGTTTGGGCACACACACAGAATTAAAAGATAAGTGCTATCTTAACATTTTACTTTTGTGTACTCCTCTAGGCGTAATTAGACTGCCTACCGTTTTCTTTTTTATCAAAATTCCAACTTTAAAAAAGCCTTACTCGTAATTTCTCATTTCTTTCATCCCAGTTCATTACATTATTACAGTACAGTAAAATATTTTGCGAAAGCGATGTTTACATGACTGATGCACTGCGTTCCAAAATCGCGTTCCGCACAGATGGAGATTCCGCAAAGATTCTATGGTAAAAATGTGTTAAATATACTTCAAATTACGAAAATAACGTATAATTTAAACTAATCTGAATACTGTTCTAAAAGAAAAAAATGAAACAAATTTAAATTGAAAAAATTATTATTATTGCTTAATAAGTAAGTACAAGATACATTTTTTTAAAAGTCCGAAGGAGAAATTTGACATGAAGGGCTATTAATTTCGTTTTGCCATTTGCACTGGTTCACTAGAAAAGGCGTTTAACTTTTCGAATTGTAGCCACCAAATATTAGAGCCTTGCATAATATTTAAAGAAATTAAATAATGAAGAATCTGCATGAATGTAGGCATGTTTCTCGCACTGTAAAAAAGCAACGGTTCCTAAAGATATTAAATTTTGAATAACGTAGTCCTCCATTCGAATATGGGTATCTGGAATCCCAAATTTGGAACTAGTTTTATTATCTATATCATATTTTGTAAAACTTAAATGAATTTTTGATTAAAAAACTCAACGATTTCAAAGTCTTAATGGTAACACTGTACCGGCGGGGAAGGACATTTTTATCTCCAGCGCGCGAGACTCTCTGTAAGAAATTCTAAAAATATGCTCTTTTTTAATTATTTTGTGATATTGCTGTTGAACTGAATTTTATGGCTTACGTGCGAAGAACGTGATATTTAATAAATAAAGGTGACACAAAACGTCTAAAAGAACGCCCCTTTGGACGTATTATAAAATCTGAAAGCTTTCAAACTTTTTTTTAGAGCTGGTGATTTTTTTCTTGGGCAATTCCTGACGCAACTGTTTAAAAGTTTCGAGGTAAAGAGCACATAGTTTTTCAATGCCTGTCAGAAACTGTCTTCCTCATCCTTCATTTGGGTCAATTTCCAAGGCATTTCAAATAAAGCTATCAAATTTTTATTGCCTTTTTGCAAAATCTATTTGTGTGAACAAGGATTTTCTTTCATGTTATATTTGAAAAATAAATACAGAACAAAATTAAAAGTGCATAAAGTGTTACGGTTAAAGCTAAGTGAAATTAAGACTAGACGTAAAGAAATTGACCTCTCTTAAACAGGGATAAATTTCACACAAAATTTTAAAGTATAACTTAAATTTTGATAATTAAAATGATAACCAATTTTTAATCGAATATATTTTTAATGTGTGCATATTTAATTCAAATAGCGAAATAGGCTGTGCAAATGGTAAAACACACACATATATATAATTTTTAATTCTTTTATTGAGTAATTGAAAAATAATCATTATAAAATGTAGTGGTAGACTAAATTTTGCCATTTTTGTTTAGATGGTACGCGTTAGTCAAACGGTTGAGAATCGCTGTTATAAAGTAATTTATTATAATAATGCCAATAAGTCCTCCTTCGCAGGATTTCACGTAGAAATTTATTATAATAATGCCAATAAGTCCTCCTTCGCAGGATTTCACGTAGAAATTTTTAAGTAGAACCAAGCAGCATTCACCTCACAGATTAAGGGGGAACAAAAATATCCAAATTTATATTAGATTAGATTAAGTTATATGCGTATGGCAAAGCACACGAAGGCTATCTGCTTAAAAGGAGGGTTGCCTTCGTGGAGAACATTTTAAGGTATATGACTCGTATTCACGTTACAAACACAGAAAACCAACCATGCAGCCGGTCCGTTCGCCTAGGGTCGAACTATTACCGTTCTTAACTACTGAGCCACTCGTGGGGATAAAGAAGTCTCCAGTCCATTTGCCAATAGTTTGGATCCCTGACAAGCCAACAATGTTAACTTTCATTTATCGAACCACTTTAACTCTTGGTGATAACTGCCCGTAAAAGTGTCAGGACAATCTATAAATGAAACAACAATTACATCTTAGACTAAACATCTTACAGTAAACGATGTTGGAAATTATTAGGATCAGTCTTTGATCATAGGTGTGTAGGAAGAAAACAACCCTAAAATGCGATACATTACGCAAATAAAAAAATTTCTAAATCAAGAAAGAAAATAACGTAAAAGTAAAATACAATGCTACAATTAATAAAAAAATTAATTCTGTGCATTTAAATAAATTTTTGTAATGCACTTTCATACATACAAAGCATTCATTTTTTACTTGATTGTGTAAATTAAGATAAATTTCTTCATTCCAATTATACTAAACGTCTAAAGTTAGCCATCGATTCCTTTTATTATATTCGACATTTCAAAGCACACATATTTTTTAAAATGTTTTCATTAAATACATATTAAAAACACAGTATATTTGTTGACTTATCAGTACTGCATATGTAAATTTGTATCCTAAATGTGTTTTTAATAATAATTTTTATTTATGTTTGCAAGTAGTAATAATTTGTAATATCTGGGTTAATTTCAAGCTAAAATGACGAGAATTTGCAAGGAAAACATACCGATTAAATCTGCTTATAGATATTTTAACATTCATCCAGAATATAAACCAGTGCTAGAAACTTACAATGTATGGCAATGTAAATTTAATGGAATTGCTCATGCTGTAAAGTAAGCTAGAACTATAATAGCACACGGTATTAAAACCTTTTTGATAGGGATCGGAAAGGAGAAGCATTTACCAGATTAAGGTAGCTCAAAATAACTGTCATTTTCGCTTAATGCAAATCACTCACCTTCAAGAATCGCAAATTAATTTCTCCAGTTTAATCACGCTGCGAGTTAAAATTGAACAGCTCGAAACACAAAATAATCTCTCCGGTGCTGAAATTTAAACACGTTACTTATTAAAACCTTTAATTTCCAATTAGTAGAACCTGCGCAAAATTTATATTGATATAAACTTAAGCAATTCACAGCAGCCTAGTTAAAATGCGATTAAACCTAAAACAGAATACATAAAATAATGACATAAAATCGAATTAGAAACTGATGAATAAATAACATTACGAGTGATAGCGGGAGACACATTTAATTATCACTTATTAGTGAAAAGAGATAAATAAATAAAAATAAAGTGATATTATGAAATGTAATTAGTAACTTGCGAAGAAAAATGGATAAATAAACGATAGTTAGGAGAAAAAATTATATAACATTTATTTACCTTATTTTCAATGAATAATTTACCACTAATGAATGTAAATAGACAGCGAAGGCGAGCCATAAACTACGCATACGTTATTACATAATTATTTCTCATATTTTTAAACTAATACAATGCGCTTAAGTTACGACACTTTGAAAACATACTTCAAAGCATGTTTGCCTCTTTCGAGGCATCTGTTACATATTTAAAATATATGGGTGTATTTATTTGATACTTCAGTTTAATCTTTACTATTTTTCTAATTAATCACCGGCTAAATCTAATTAGCCCAAAGGAGCGTTAGTCCAGACGGTCTTTTAGTCTCAAAACGGGATTTTACGTTCATTTACTAAAAAGGTCTGACTCACTTTTCAAATGGTTGCCACCAAATAATTATCACCTATATTTAAAGAAATTAAATTATAAAGAATTTGCATGAAAATATGCATGTCTTAAGCAATGCGAAAAATCAATCACCCTGTATTATATTTGAAAAAATTAAATAATGAAGAATCTGCATAAAGGTATGTATTTTTCTCGCATTGTGACAAAACAACGGTACCTAGAGCCATCCAATTTTCAATGACGTAATCCTACTGCGAGTATGGGCATGTGGAAGCCCAAAATTGAAATTTGGAATTTGTTTTATTATCGATTTCATATTTTGTAAAACTTCAAGGAATTTTTTATTAACAAATTTAAGTGCAAACAACGTGATATTTAATAAATAAAGGTAACAAACAAAATGTAAAACAAACGCCCCTTTGGACGTAATTTAAAATCTGAAACCTTTAAGATTTTAGTTTTTTGTTGTTGTTAAATCTTTTATTGTGTATTTTAAATTTTGTAAAACTTTAACGAATTTTTGATCAACAAACTCAACGATTTCAAAGCTAGCAATGGCGACACTGTACGAGGGGAAAAATATTATTTCCAGCTCGTGAGACTATCTATCGGAAATTCTTAAAGATAAGCTGTTTTAAAATATTTTTAGCCCACAGGAATATTAGCTCCAATGCTCTCCAAACTTGTATGTGTATGTAAATGAAAAAAACGCATTTTACCTCCCTTAAAATTTTAAATCTGTCTATAAAACATAAATAACCCTTTCAATGCACAGCAGTCTTCAGTAGTTGCGTCTAGTCTAATATCCAGTAGTTGCGTAATAATCAACAGCCATCTTATCGTAACCACATAAACGCACAATTACCTCCAGTTTATAAAAGAATGCATTTATTAAAGAAAAAAAAATATTTATTTTATCTTTTAATTTAACGCCGCAATATATTTCGAAATAACTTGAATTTGATTAGAATTATAGGTCTAATCCTCGTAGTCTAAAAGTATAATTAGTGAGCTGCCACGTTAGAAAAAATTTTCTAGCTTTTTGTGGTACGGATTTATCTACTTTGTTTTAGAAAAAAAGACCATTGAAAATTTATTGAATAGAGTCTCTAACTTTAAATACGGAATTTTTTTAATTGCATATATAAAATAGAAATAAAACTGAAATTATTAGAGATTATCATTTAAAAATGATATATGAAAAAGTAATAGAAAACTGTAACAGGAACCGAAATTTACTATATATAACTGCATATTTAGCCATCGCCAGTGGTGACCCGGACGTGATCCGAACACGCAACCTTCTGATCTGGAGTTAGATAGGCTACCTGCCGCCAATTAACACATGATAACTTGATAGTCACTCCCACAGTAGTGACCCCAAGCCCCCCCCAAATTAAATTAATCCCAATTAAAGCTTTTTTCTTCCTCTCTTGTGGTTTCATTGGTCCTTTATATCATTCTTCTTTGTAAATAATTTACGCGGGCAGTTTTCGTCATATACGTCGTTCAATACCATTTATGGCTTTCAATCGCTGATTAATTTCTCAGGAAAAATGTAGGTGTTGTCATTCAAAAATTTTGAAAATTTTTCACTGTAGCTGAAACTGTGAGAGGGATGTAGTTTTAAATCATCACAGCCTCGTGCGCGTACCTTAAACTATATCTAACTATTTTTTCAGTTGGTTGAGGCAGATACGGCCGCTAAGCGTTCATGTATTGGAGAAGTTTCTTATGTGACCATCCTTGTATTATTGAAACACAAACTGAACGCGATAGAAATGACCATACGATTAAGTTGCTAATTATTTACAGTGTTGATGCACTTTAGCCTAATGGAATTTCATCTGGCTTGGATGAGCACAGAAACGTATGCCAGCAGTGGTCTCTCAAATCTGGTACCTGTTTCGCAACCGCGTATTCTGCTCATTTTTAACTAAAAGTTATGACTTTCACCAAGTATGCTATGGACGGAGCTGAAGATGACATATTACCTATGAGGCGGATAACAACGATATTATAGACTATACTGAATTCCCGCCCCCGAATTTGTACCCATATTAAAAAATCTGTAAACAAATAAAAAATAATATTTTAAAATTATTTAATCCATAATACCATGTCTGTGAAGAAACTGTTTTAAAATTAGGCAAAAAAGCAACATTGGTTTGGTGTCCATTTTGTCCAAATCTTTATCGATTTCCAGGATAATCAGGTACGGTCCTTCTTCCTGAGAAGTAAAAAGATATTAACTTTGGTTTTGAATACAACTTTAAAGAACAAATTCTATCGGTTTGAGTAAGTCTCTAATTCAAAATTATTATTAACCGAAACTAAGGTTGCTTTTTGCTTATTTTACATTAGCATATTTCTCTTCCAGACTGGGATTACCCCCAACGATCGTGTAACAAAGTCCTCCTCCGAAACCATCTTTTTCTTTAAGCAGCTTTCTTTCTATAATCAGGTAACCCAAACCAAAACTTTTCCAGGTTAATTATTTGTAAATCGTTCTGAACTGGAACATAAGCCAACCCCCCAAACTTCAGGAGTAAAACATCTGCTAAAACTTTCCGGCTTTATGCAAGGCAATATATGGTATTATTTTCTGACTGTAGTTATCAACTGATTTTTGCAGGAGTAAATTTACATCGAAAGCAAAAATAACGATCTTCACAATATTGGAAAAAGCTTTTTCTTTAAATAATGAATAAAACATAAATTTGAAAAAACAGAGTCAACGACTTTGCTCTCAATCCATACACATTTCTCTCGAAAGAATAATAAAGTACGCGTTAAGACCGCTACGGTGAAAGAAAAATTGAAATATGTAATATTTTTAAATAAGCTGGTGGCTCAGGAAGGGTTTTAACAAAAAATTTTAATTTCGTTCACGCAACTAAATGTGATTTTAAAACCTTAATATGACTTTAAATCCTTTATCAGTTCACTAGATTAGATCATTAAGATTTAGTGTGTATAATTAATGGAACGTAAGCTCTTTTCTGCTGTCCCAATAACTAACACTAATTTAAAAAGTGACATTACAATGGTAGTAAGCCATAGAAATCAAAATATTTTTCTATGTTTTAACAGCGCATGACAAGTTGATGCTACGGCTACGCAGCATCGATCCTACAAAATGTCGATTATATGCAATGTCGATCCTAAGAATATAATCCTCTTAACTATGCTGCAAACCCTTTAATTCCAACTAATACATTCAGGCTACAACATTCTAACTAATGGTAACGGTACGTTCTAACTAATTCTAACAAATTTCCAACGTTCTATCTAATACTAATGGTATGTTTCGGTGCGAAAGATGGATTCAGTAAATTCAAAACGAACAAGTATAGCAACTGAAAAATAATAGTACTTATGTATTAATGCAACCACCTTAGTAGAAGTCGCCAAATTTTCAGAATGTGCCAACTCTGGTAACCAGGTGCATAACCATCTTCCGGTAGCCCAAGGGTCCAAGACTGCCATTTTCGTATGCGTTCTTTTTTGTTGTATTCCAAGTTCCAGTGTTTTTCTTTAACAAATGTTGATATTTTTGGCCTTAAACTTAGTTTTAAAATATGAGCTTGTGGAATATCCCAGCAACGGGAGAAACTGCGATAAAATTTCTTCAAAAATACAGAATTTTGCTGAAAATTTCCTAAAGCGAACAACGAGGAAATACGTTTCCTCGATAGCCGATGTTGGCGAGGACTGCACAAAGCCATGTTTCCGCTTAAGAGAAAAAAGATCGCTGTGTACCTCGAAAGAGGCTGTGTACCTTTTCGTACACAAATTTGTGATCGCTGTGTACTTTTTCGTACACAAAAAATTACGATCGCTGTGTACTTTTTCGTACACAAAAAATTACAGAAAGACTTGAAGGAGGATGTAAGTGCTTTATTTGTTTAATATACTACATAATCCTTATTTAATACTTTAAATTTGTATTTTAAATTGCTAAAGGATGTTTTCTTTTCATATGTTGATAATGTTTGCCGATTTATGATAAATATCGATAGTTTTGGAAGCGTTCTTAAAAATTGGCGCGAAATCCACCAATAAGTAACTTCTACCTTTTCATCTGCAAAAAAATCGCTAACGGCGCCAATACGTGAATAGAAAAATTATTCAAATCTTAATAATAGTAACAATAATACCGTATATTCACGAATACCACCGAATAAGACGCGCACCCGATTTTTTTGATTCACCAAAAAAGAAAAAAAAAAAAAAAAAAGTCCGCGAATATATTGGGCATATTTTCGTCAAGCCCACTGAAAGCATAATTTACAGATAAACACTTTTTCTGGATTACGAGCATAAAAAAGCAAAGAAATATGATACCGACTGACGGCTATCGAGAAAGAAATCTAAGCTACCACTTGCAGATTTTGCGAACTCCTGCCTAAGCACGTAGCAACCACATGCACAGTAACATTTTAATCGGGCTGAAAGAAAACACTGCTTATCTAATATGTAATATGAAATTTTATTCGTTAAACAATGGCTTCAGTCGGCAACAATCACTGCACAAAATATGGATTTAAAAGTGCCGAGTGTTCCTTTAAAATCTCGTGGTGATCTAACAAAGGCAGCAGTCTACCGGTATTCTAACAACTTAACACGCTATGGCAATTCTTACCACTTTTTTAGTCTTAGAAATAGTTTGCGTACCGAACTTCCTTATCAGCTGAGCTTCAGTACTGTTGCCAATGTTATGACTAAGAAGCCAAATTCGGCAAAAACCATTCAGAGAATAACAGTTTGGTGAAAGTACAGATATTTATCCTCCACCAAATACTTGGTCAAGATTTATTATTTGAAAGAAGGGTACAGTAGCATTATATAACATTATATTTTCTGGGGATACCCTAACTTTAAAAAGAATAATTTATGATGACCAATTTGCGTTTACCTTGCCTTAATTGCTTTCTTTAGCGTAAGCAGCGCGCCTCGATTTTTCAGATTAAAATTATTAAAAAAAAAAAAAAAAAAAAAAGAGGTTTCATATTATAAATTACGTCGGAAAGTGTTTTTTTTAAACGTTTTGTGTCTTACCTTTATTTATTAAATATAATGTTTTATGTACTCAAATTATAAAATTCAATTTAATAGCAATATCGCGAATTAATTTTAAAATTAGGATATCTTTAAAATTTCCGATACACAGAATCGCGCACTGGAGATATTTTTTTTCGTACAGTGTTGCCATGGCTCGCTTTCAAATCGTTTAGTTTTTTAATAAAAAATTCGTTGAAGTGTTACAAAATCTGAAATCGATAATGAAACAAACTTCAAATTCAATTTGGGGCTTCCACATGCCCATATACTATGGAAGATTACGTTATTCAAATTTTGATGGCTCTAGGTACCGTTGTTTCATCACACTGCTAGAAACATATATACATTTATGCAGATTCTTCATTTTCTAATTTCTTTCAATACAAGACAGGGCGATAATATATGGTGGCAACGATTTGAAGAGTGATACAGCCTTTTAAAGATTTCGACGCAAAATGCTAAAACGAAATTAATAGTCCTTCAGAGCAATTTGCCTTTTTGGCCATTTAAAAAAAAAAAAAAAAAAAAAAAACCTGTGCTTGGTATTCGCGAGCATATGGTAATAACCTGTTATGAAGTTTTATAATCAATCAGATATTTCACTACCATAAAATAACTTATATTTTTCTCATAAAGTAACCACTACGCACTCTTTCTAGAAAGAAAGCTATATTCCTTCAGATGGAAATAAATTTGCATTTCTTAATTGCCATTAAATAACAAACACAAATTAAATGTAAGAACAAAGTATGTCTCGTCACATATCACCAATGTGTCATATATATATAATATATATATTCGCATAAACTTCATTCTGGTTCAGTTTCACTGTCAAGCATTTCCTTACTATTTTTACCACTATTTTACCACTATTTACCACTACCAGATTTTTATTACAACAATAAAGAAATCCTTTTTTTTTTTTATGCGAATCTGACGAGAAACATTTCTTCACCACACAAACGTAATCATGTATCTTTTCTCATCGGGCTTCCACGTAATTAATTATTAATTAACTCTAATAAAATGAATCACTTTAATCACCTGGAAGCGAACTTCGGAAATAATTAGCTGATCCATATCGTGTAGTTAGTAGCATTGAATCGTTTGTACGTTACGTACCTCTCATGAGCATATGTGGCAAGTAATTATAACTTAATGCAGTTGAAGTTCCATTTATCAGATGCACGACTGATAGTCATGCGTAATTAAGCGTTGTTAAAAAGGTAAAGTTGAGAGCAATTTTCTCTATTAGAAGGGAGTTTTTTTTGACAAATGACTCATTATTTAGTAAAATTTGGAAAGCTATATGAAAACGTGATGTGTTACTTAAATTATTTTCAGAAACTTATTAAAATGCTAAAATAAAATTTAAAATTCTCCTGCAGAAGAAAATAACTTCTACTACTTCTCAGAAATTCTTATGAATCGTAAAACGGTTAATACAAAATGGAATTTAAGGATATTCATGATGAAATAATTAGATTAAATTGTATTACTATCATGCTAATACATATTTAATATTCTGAATTTATATATTTTTCTCCGTAGAGGTTAAAATTACGGCCGATTTTATATTACACACATTCCGTTACATAGTCTTTTAAGTATTCATGGCTATCATTCCAAAAGCAATTTGAAATATTGGTACTTAGGCATTAACGGAACCCCATTACCAGAAGTCGCCAAATTTTCGTAATGTGCCAAACTCAGGCAACCATGCGCTTAACCACTCTCTCGGCAACCATTCTCATAACAATTCTTTAGTCAACCAATGCCGCCATTTTCGTATGCTTTTTTTTTTTTTTTTGGTATTCCAAGTTATAACGCTTTTTATAAACAAATCGTGACATTTTTTTTTTTTTTTTGCATTAAATTAGCTCTAAAATATAAGTTTGTAGAATTTCCCAATAATGGAAGGAAGTGTTGTAAAATTTGTGCAATAATACACAATTTTGCAGAAAATTTCCTACAGGTAACAACGAGAAATTGCCTTTCCTCGATAGCTGCTGTTGCTGCGGATTGCAGGAAGCAGATTCTCCGCAATTCTCTGATGCCTTTTTTAAAGAGAAAATGTACTTCGGAAGAAGAACAGTGCACACAGGGAATTCACATTTAAAAAGATCAACTGCAATCAATATGCCAGCATAGTTCAACAACACAATTAAGAATAAATATGCGCTCAGCCGCATTAGAGACTGCATTACCATTGCTAAAAGCATTGCTGACAATCTGGAGTGACTTCTTTCCTTGGACACCATGCCGTCAGCAGCCTGCTTTGTACATATATTAATTTACTTAATGTCTTGTGTTTTTTTGTTTTTGCTGTTTTTAATTATATTTAATATTATGATTAATCCAGAATTCGTTTAATGTATTCCACAATTTGTAATGTATTTGGTCATCTTTACATCTGTACCTGATTTTTATAGCACATCGTTAATATAACTGTATGCCTAACATGTACAATAATAGTGAAAGTGCTGCGCCTAGTCTCAGCAGTCCCCACCATGCACCTTTCCATGTTCTGGTCCTTACATCAATGTTCCTCGTTTCGTGGCCAATCCCCGGAGGACACAGTACTAAACTCTTTATTTATGTTTATTCATGTATTTATTATTAATTCCATCGACGGGATCAAACAGGTATCCAACAAGCAAATCACCCAGTGGGCCAGCTGTTCCGTCGATGGTGAAAAGAAAGAAAGACGTGCAAAAAATTACAGAAAGATTTGAAGAAGAATATAAGTGTTTTATTTTTTAATTTATCCTTATTTAAAAATTAAAATTTGCATTTTAAATTGTTAAAGCATGTTTTCTTTTCATATATTGATAATGCTTACCGAATTATGGTAAATATCGATAGTTTGGGGATCATTCTAAAAAAAGGCGCGAAAGCCAGCGACTTGCACCTGATAAGTAACCTTTTCTTTTTCATCTCTAAAAAATCGACAAATTGCCGCCAAGGTAGTTGCGTTAATACGTAAGTACCAAAACATCTTTATTTCTTACAATCGTACAAATCGTCAAATATTGTCTTGCCATAATTATCACTGATTATTACTAATAAAACAGACAATAAAATAAAAATATTCAGAAAGACCAAAAGGTTGAAGTTGTTAAACTATACAAACTTTCTAAATTTCTAATAAAGGAGCAAAAAGTTGCCATACCTAGCTTCTACTTGATTACTCTATTTCAGGAAAGTTTAAAACATCATTATGTTCTGCGTCAGCTCTTAGAAAAGGTAGCTGAATGCACGTGATTGTATTAAATGCCCTGTAATCAGACTTTTACATGAACATCGTATCTACACTTTTCTATAAAATTCTACTTAATGGCTCTTTTTTAGTTTAATTTGCAGTACTAATTTTACCATATGTTTGGAAGGAAGATACACCATTCCATTTTCTTGATCAAATAACTATGGCAGCTGCACTAAACCTAATCTAATAATCTATTATTTACATGTTCTGCCCTGCGACACTGCACGGAAAAAAGGGCATTCAAAATTTGGAAAATAGCCGAAATTATTGCTAATAGACTTCTAAACCTACGTAGCTTCTTCTTCCTATTTAAAAGTCAGCAATATAAATTCTAAATTCTGCATTAATATTTTATTAATTTCCCGATTTTGACTGCTTATGTAGCCTTCTTACTTTCTCAGCAAAAATTCATTAGTTATATGAAATTTAAGGTAAAATATTACTTACTTCTTGTCACGTAAAAGTGTTTTCGGAAAAAAAGGGCATGTGTGCGATGTTATTATCACGCAATAATTTGAATATGTTTTATTCTTCACATCGATATTTTTTATTTCGATGTTTTTGCACTGCTTTATTTTTTTATTCAGATGTTTTAGAACTGCTATGTTTTCTCGAAGCTTTCTTTTTTCGCACAATAATTTTGTCACGATGTTTCAGGCGGACACCAGGACAACCGATTGGCATTCATTTTACATATGTACTAAATCGCAAATAACTCACCATTTTCCTTAAACATCTAAGAATTATCAATGTTATTTCTAAGTCACTTGACCACTGGCTGTCAAATCTTATGAAAGAAATGACACATATACCACAAGAAATTTGTATATTCCGGTATAATAATAGGTTTCTCTTAATACAGCTTTAAGTTAAATAACTGACACTGCTTTACAAGAAAAGAAATATCGACAAAAATCTTCTAGCCACAGAGCTAGTAAATTACAGGTATACTCGGTGTAGAGAGGAAGATTCAGGAAAGGATCTTCATCTATCGCAAATGAAAACGATAAATGGATTATTGCATCATCACCATAATTCGAAAGTCACTGTAGAAAGAAATTATCATATTTTTACAGCGAGCGCCTCCTGCAACTAAAATAAAGAATTTTTCTAAACCCATTCAAAACTTCAATTTCAACCGATTATCATTCCCCTCTCGTGTATTTTCAACACGAAACGATGTCAAAGGCCTTAGGGAGGTTCTCTTTGTTTTATACGGCAGAGTCCGGTACTTAGCCTGTCACTACCAGCAACGTTTGCTGTCTAGATAAGCGCGTTTGATGCATAATACATGCTCGTGTTTTCTCTGCATCTTTCATCGTATGCTCCCTTATTAATATTTAAATACGTTTCATTAGCCACTTTAAAGAAATATAATTTCTTAACACTGGAATTAAAGTGTGTGGTTTAAATGACAGAATATCGAGAAGCTGTATTTGCAAAGAAAAATATTGCATTTTCTTTTCATAATTTCCTCTAGGATAACTAAAAAATAATTTAAAATCTAAAAGCTTTCAGATTCAAAAAGGACTTTTTTTATGTTTCGTGTGTTACTTTTATTTATTACATATGATGTTCTTCGCGCTTAAAAAGCATAAAATTCAATTCAACAGCAATATCACAAAATATTTAAAAATAACATACTTCAAATTTCCGATAGACAGTCTCGCGCGCTGGAGGTAATTTTTTTAACAGTGTTGCCATTGATTGCTTTGAATTCGTTGAGTTTCTTAATCAGAAATTCATTAAAGTTTTACAAAATATGAAATAGATAATAAAACAAATTCAGGCCTCCACGTGCCCTTGTTCAAGTGAAGGATTTAGTTATTCAAAATTCGATGGCTCTAGGTACCGTCGTTTTTTCACAGTGCGAAAAACATACATACATTCATGCAGATTCTTCATTATTAAATTTCTTTAAATATAATTCAGGGCGATAATATTCAGTGGCAACAATTTAAAAAGTGATTCGCCGTTTATACTGAAACGCCACAAAATGCCGTTTTGAGTCTAATAGCCCTTTTGGGCTACCGTCCCTTTGGGCTAAAATTGAAGAGGAACTGTGGATAATGCCTCTATAAATTTATCTGTGCACATGTCGTCTGAAAGAGCGTGCAATAAAAACCCCATTCCTAATTTCACACTGAAAACGTTGACAACTTCATTTCAAACTTTTTCCTGAAAAGATGTAATATAGTAATTTCGTTGCTACGTCGATATTAGAGAGTTGGCTATCTGGCTAGAGGAGATGAAAGCAATCATTTTTAGTCATGATCGAGAAAAATCTGCGGCGTAGATGACGACTGGAGGGGAAACTGTAAATGTTTCTAACTACTTTGTCTATGTTTAACTTAGTACAAACCTTTTTGAACAATGTAGCGACTTATCGCTGAGTCCAAATGTGTAAATGGAAAGGGTTAAACTCATAATCTCAAACTAAGAACACAGATGGCCCGTTTTGGGGGCTTACACAAAAGCCTCCACTAGGGCTTTAAATCAAGATAAAAAATAAGAAACTACTCTAATGCTCAACTAAACTGAACTTAGCTATACAAAATTGTTAATTAAATTAACCGATGAATATCAGCAGGCATGTACAACACGTCCGAGCACAGTTAGCTATAAAGAACGAAGCAGCCAAACGGCAAATACGCACCACTATGGACTCCTAAGCTGTTGTGCTGAATTAAGCGAAACCTTCCTTTAAATACTCTTTCTACCTCATTTACATGCAAAGGAATAGTAGGTGGGAAACGAAAATAGGCAGTTTAAAAATTAAAATATCTTCTACAGAATCACAACTGGCTTTATGGTTAAAATGTCATTTTTGTTTTGAACAGGAACAATTCTTCGAAAATACATCTTTGCTTAACTGGTACAACTAATCGCGTCCCACAGTTTCTAGCAGCTTAGATCTTTCAGATTAAATTCGAAAGCATCTTATGCATTACTGAATGACAACAGATTGCAGCGTGGAACATATACGTATTTTATTTTCGGCAACGGCAGGATTGGTTACAAAAATTCAATACAGTTTTACAAAAACATGAAATAAAAAATAAAATAAATTCGAAATTCAAAATTCGGGCTTCCTGGTGCACATTTTCGGATAATGGGCTATTAGAGCGGCAATAATTAAATTTAAATATAGACTTAAGGGGCTATTGCTAATTTAAATTAGAATTTTCATCTGCGCAATTTTTACCTAACATACATATATGTCTGTAACATAAAAAATACGTATAATATAAAAATACTAACTTTAATATTAACTTTAATTTGCAATAGCCTTCCCGCAATTGTCTTTTTATTTGATTATTTCACCTTTCTATTCTAAAAATAGTAAGTGCTTATAATAAACCCCTTTAAATCACATCAAAATTAATCAATCCTTCTTTACACAGCTTTTACATAATGTTAATGACGCAGACAACTTGGATAAATCTTAAGTTAAAAATAATTTCAAATTTACTAATCAAAATTCAAAAGTTAAGGAATCAGAATGATGTTGAACTAAAATAAATTTATTATAAACCCGGTTTTTCATCTTAGATAAACGGTAACATCTCTTTGCTTCAAGGCCTTACAACTCCGCTTTTGTTATTTACTTTAAAAATACTATTAAAAATTGTGTATATATGTAAATAATTTTAGCGAAATTATATGTGAATTTGTAGTACCTGTTGTATAACGTTACTTGAAAAGTCTGCAGACACGAATCTTTGTCGGAAATCGCGCTAAACTGATGAAATATCACCAAGCTGGCAACGGTTTTGAAAACCAATTTTTGATGCCAAACCTGGCCAACCATTTGGCAGCATTTTGGTCTTTGTCCCTGTAAAAACTGTAACTGGTACTGTAATTGAATAACTGTAATCGATCCCTATATATAACTAACCATATCCGGCCCCTATATGCAACTTTAACGGTATATGCCTCCCAGTAATGACGAGAAATGGAAAGTTCTAGAGATTTCTCGGCGGCCGAAGGAAAACTATATAAAACCGGAGACAGAGTCTTTTATCATCATCCTCTGAATTTTTGAGCTAGTTATGTATATATTTTTTTTGCTACTGTATTCTGATTATTTATTTTGCATATCTACACTGTGCATCGCATCTCCATTTATCTGAATTAATTGGCTATCCTGCACGAGTCGTCTGATTCGACGCTGCTGATCAAGTGACTACCGAAGTTCCTCCCTCCAGCCTCTGCTCCACGGAATTCATTTTAAATGGCACCAGCACAGGGAGCAAGGAGCTTCTTTTCTCTCTTTTTCTTCACCACAAATTTCCACCTCCATCGAGAGAACCTTCCATTCAGGCTTCTTCGCTGCCAGGGCCTACACAGGACGATATCAAGAACTGGCAAGAGCAGCTTTTTTTGACTCAGCATTAAATTCGGAGTATTCAGAGATCTCCGTGAGAGCTTCGCCTTTAGATGCGCTTTGCATTGCGGTGTGTTTAACGCTCTTAGTACTTAAAAATTTTACATTCTTAGTACTTTGAAGCGTAACAACTGATTGTTGCGTAACATCAGACGAGTTGCACGAGTAAATCTGTGGAAAGTTACAGAACTGTGAAGTGTTTCTTGTGGTAAAATAAATTTGACCAAGCTATCATCGGTTCTGAATGCAATCAATCAATCTATCACGAAGCCGTACGCACACCACAACATGAAAATTAATTCAGGTATAGAGTTTTTGGCATCAATTCAGCAGAATCTCTATCAAATACATTTTAACAAGAATAAGAAGTAGTACTTAAATGCCAAGTTTACATTAAAGTTTTTCATTAATCGTCATTGCTCACGTCTACGCCATCAACAGCTAAATCATTTCAATGAATCAATGAGGATATGTGTCCGCACTGTGCCTTTTTCACAAACAAGGTACTTTTATGCTCCGTTTCTTAACATGTATTGTGTCTACAAAATTGATTTTATAAACGTTAGAAGTGCTAATTAGATTTAATTAGAATAAATTTTATATACACGACATTCTGCTTAGCTTTTCTCCAAGCTATTTCTCTGGAAAAGCCAAACATTTCGCTCTTAATTTATTACGGCTTATCAGTTTTGCATACCGAAACAAATCATTGCAAAATTTACTTGAAGTGTTTATAATGACCTACTCAGTGGTTTCTCTTACAGTGGATCGGCCATATGTTTTTCATCTACGTTAGTTTTCTATATGATAAATTAACTGAAGTTGGCTGTGGAATTAAATTCGGCGGAATGCTGTTTATCCACTTCAGATTTCTGCGATCTGATTTAGTTAACGGATGTTTATTATCTATAAAAAAATAAACCAATAATTACTTCCTTTCAGTTGAAGCGGTTTTTTTTCCCGTCGTTGTGACTAACTTGACTTTTCTGTCATCGAACATGCCCACGAAATCTTTCATGGCGAGGAGTACACAATTACTTCTGTCGTTGGCAAGAGCCTTGTGTACCCACCTAGGTGACAGTAGGATCTTGCCCTCCCCCCAATTTCGAAGGACAGCATTTTGGGGGGGGGGTTGTCCGAGGGTCTCCCACAACTCTTCCCGTGCCACCAAATCACAGGAGATTGTATTAGTTGTATACGTCATTTGGTTATTTGTGTAATTTTTCAGACATGCAGTTACGAATCAGATTCCCTTAAGTTTTCCATACAGGCATCCACGTTTACGGCAGCCCTCATATGCTTTACCAAAGTTAAAAAAAAATTCTACGAAAAAAAAACACGTAAAGAACTTTTTTTAAAAAAAAGAATAACTTCATTGTTTTAGGCCTAAAAATAAATAATCAATCAGATAACTGGATTTGTGGATAGATAACAGTAGTTCTTCTATATTTTAATATTTACAAAGTATCTGCATTATCATGGGGTTAATTATTTTACGTGTAAAAAGATTCTAAACAGAGTTGTCAAAATGTTTTCGTTGCGATCATGCAAATTCCCAATTCCCTTTTGAAAAGCGGATCATCACTCTGAGCTAAAATCTTGACTTTTTTCATGTACAAACATCGAATGTCCTCCAGCCCTGAGGGAGAAAACGTGAAATTTTCAAGAACTAATTACCTTTATCTTAACAAGCTGAAAGAGCCAAATTATTGAAGATTGATGGATTTTTGACGCACAATGTAAGCTTTACAATTCCCGGTGATTTCAAAACAAAACCTAGACAGGTTTCTAAAAGTTCGACAACCGTGGATTGCCATTCCCTGATGCTTTTCATATTTTTCAATACTTAATTGTTCGATTAATGTATTCACTGAAAGTGTGTGTGTGTGAGGGGGAGTCATCGTCTTACGTTATACAGACTTCTTCAAAGGACTGCATTAACAACAGTCAAGCTGCATCTTCGAAAGGACTGCATTGAGGTATTTTACACGCATAATTTTGTTTTAATGACAAGTCCTTTTTTAAAACCATTGCATATTTAAAAACTCAATAATGTGTAATGAAGAATCTATATAGGAATCATTCACTACTAATTTTCAGAAATGAATTACTAGAACGATGTGTATGTTAAACATAATGCAATCCAAATTTTTAATTTTTCATCATAAAATTTCGATATTGCTTTAAAAAAAGAAAAAAGGATTTTTATATTTTTGCAAATATTTTTTTCTTTTCTGGAAATTAATTCTCCAGATCAGTAGCAATATTTTAAGATACCGACATATTTCTCAACGTCAGACTCTCTCAGAATTCAGTAATTAATTGAATGGTAACAAAACTGAAATTAATTCAGTTTCTTTACGTTTATTTCCATCTTAAACATTTTCTATGAAATTTACGAACCATAATTACTCCAAAAGAACTACGATTCGTGGCTTTTGCTCATTACTAAATAAGAGTATCAACACAAAAATTAAGTACAAAGTTATAATGCATTAATAATTCACCTTATTAATTTATCTGAATTGAGTATTTTTAAGACAATGAAACATTGGCAGTTTGTCTTAATGTCTCACGTGAAACCTTAATACGGACTCACTTTCTTGGGGAAAATCTTAAGCCATTTCCGCCAGTGTTTAAGGCCACTGAATACCGATAGTTCGGCCTAGGTTCTATCCAAGGCTAAGCAGCTGGTTGCATGGTTGGTTTTCGTGTTTTCCCACGTCTGCCATAACTACTACGAAGATACTCCTCCTCTTAGGCATATGTCCTGCGTATGTTTTACCATATTGAAATAACTTAACCCAACATTAATGATAGTTAATGCTTCAAACACTAGTACTAATCTCCAGCAATAGTATTACTGTGAAAAGTTCCAGGAGTAATATTAATCTAATCTTATACAACTGAATGAAAATCATTAATACTAGATTGTAAAGTCATTAGGTTATTTTGAAGCAAGGGAAAAATGTGCAGTGCGGGTTTCGAACCCTGGACCTTCCGAGTACGCGTCGAATATACTTTCAATTACACCACGAAGGCATGCGGATGGGAAGGAGAAAATACCTTATATACTCCTCCTACTGGGGATTAGGGGACGCAATCGCCAAATACTGGTGGTGGCGAATTATCGTCCACCACCTTTTACTCATAAAGAGTCATAAAGTTTTTTGATGCTGGGGACATGTGCGATGTCTGATGTGGGTTAAAATCCTGAAATCCGCTGAGTTGGCTTCCATCCCAGAGTATTACTTAATCCATACAGAATTGGTTACCAACTCAGCAGTTTAAGGTCCTAGAAGATATTAATAGCACTGTGTTTCTTAGGAAGCCGAAGCTCTTACCCATCGTGCATAATGCATGCATACTTATTAATGCATGATACAAATATTAAATATAGATTCAGATATGTGAAGCAATTACATAATAAAAGCACATTCTTGAATAAATGCTAATACATTCTTGAATGAGTACTAAAACATATCTGAATTATTAAAACATTAAACAAAAATGATTACATTTTATGAAACTAATGTATGCTTCCAATACCGGGCCTCCCGAATACGCATTGACTAAATTGACTTTCCAATTACGCCACGAAGGCAAGCGGAAAGGAGGGATAAAATACTTTACCACCAAATTGAAATTAACTCTACAAACTGTCGACTAATCCGATACATAACATGGCTTAATATTTGACAATTAAAATCGTATTCAGTAATTTTTTTAATTTAAAATACTTACAGTTAGCCGTTATATTATGTTACGTTATACCGTCATTTGTTCTACATATGGCATGCAACCATTGCCATTCCAAGAGAATATGGCATCGCAAATAGCATAATCTTCTACACGGCATCGCAAATAGCTAGTTCTTCCATTCGACGTAACATGAGATTTTAAATATGTGTTCCAAATGGTAACTGTTTAAAGAACGAGTGATCTGAAAGCAAGAAATGTTTTGCTTAGTAATTTATAGCTTTAAATTTTAAATGTATTTAATTAATATAATTTAAAATACACGTAATTGCCGTCCAGACGGGAAAGTGGTTAGTGACTCTGAGTGCCGTATCAAAAGGCCCGGAGAAGGCATGGATGTAAACTGTCTATCCCTTTATACGAAGTACTATCCCTTTATACGCCTATGAGGTGCCTCCATAATAAAATAACCACCGTTTCTGGCCTTAGTAGTGGCAAAAGCCGTTAAAATGGTTAATGCCCGCCATAAAAAGAACAATTAATAGGATTTAGATCCATTTCGTATTTCTAATGTAATATATTATATACCTCGGAACAGAATAATGCAGCTATGATTTAAACATCGGATTTTTGAAATAATATCTCCAATTGATATAATGTATAAGTTACCTAATTCAAGTGATTTATTTTATACTAATTACTAACTTTAATAAATTTTCGCACTATAACTGTAATTACTAAAATTTTGAAGTCCTCTTCTTATTTCTTATCATTATTTTATCAGTTTTTATTTTTGTATTTATTAAAATTAAATTGTTATCACTCAGTATAAAACATTTATTCAAAATACTACTGAATGACCATATATAGAGTATTTAACATCATAAACTCGATAGTAGCTAACAATTGCTGCAGAAGTTTTAGCCCAGGATAGAAAAATGTTTCCTATTCTTCGCAAACAGAAACAAGCAAAAATATAATGATACAACTTCAAAAGATATTTTCGGATTTCATAAACTAGTTTAGTGCTAGCCGACACAATTAACAACACTAAGTAAATGTAAAAGGTAAATTGTCTATTGATACGATGTGATTGACCCATAAGAACACACACCCTTTTATATATAAAAAGAAACTAATAGTATCTGCGCTTCAAATGTTCTCTGCTATTACGTTCCTTCGAATGCTATTAACCTCCTTAATAGCTATATTAGAACGGCAATCCTTCCGTTTGTAGATGTTCTTCCTGAATTCGTGAGTTCATTTGCTTTTCTGCCAATTTTTTCTGATCGTTTAGGCATAGATTGCACACGTTTAGACATATAAATATACTGCTACTATTATCTTAAGCTGATAAGTATGGATCAGATACTTATTTTTGATACGAAAATGTCTGCTTTTGTTTATATTTTTAAAAATCTAGACGAGAAAAAATAGCTTGAAAAAAGGAAAAATAAATTAATGGCAATTCTTAAGCCATTTCCGCAAGATTATTTCTGTACTGAATAACTATTTTAACACCTTATTCACAAAGGAATTACACATAGGTAATAAACCATTTCAATGATATTATTAACTACATTTCGCTAAGAACGCAGATATTTTATTTACATACAATTTTTAAGAGCATAGCAACGAAGAGAACTGAAATGCCGAAATACAATTTTATAAAATCACAGAAAAGCGAAACCAATATTAATTTTTAATTTGAATGAAGACCTTAAATTCTAAACACAAATCATATTAACGAACTAATTGATAGTTTACTACGACATGGAATCATTAAAAATAGAAATGAGGTGCAAGTTGAACTCGATAGATAAACAAATATGAGGATGACAAGTATGCATTAAAAATCTGAAAAATATTGGCCTGCGGCAGAGATAAGTCTTTCGAATTCTCCAGTTTTCTTTCTGTTTATTTCCTTTCCCCCAATCATTCGAATCTTTTTAATCTTAACTATAAAAGCCTCTAAATGTTTTAATTCAAAACTTTCGAAAGGTTAGTATTACTAACGTCTAACAGAAACATGCATTAAAAAAAGAATACGATTGCTGCAATTTCAGTGGACGTTGACCACATCGTTCAGCCCATACAATTATGCAGCAAATTTTAGTGTTCTATGCAGAGTATGCATATATTGTTGTTGTTGTTATTGTGAATTATTTCACTTGACTGACAGCAACATCGGATAAAGTCAACGAATTTTATCGTGACGATGAGAGCAGGACTGCGTCTGTCGTTGGCGTGGATCCTGAGAACCATACAGGTGATAGTACGACTTCTTGCATTTTGGTATACTGCCTAGATTAACATCACGACAATCAACTTATCCGTCACTTATTATATTTTCTAAATTAGATGTTGGTTATTTGATGATTATTCAATCAATTCTTGAGATTAAATTTGTTAATAATACAATTAATTATTGGCGACCAACTGTATTTTTAAAATAAAATTAAAAGTTGGTAAGTATTAATCATTTTTATTATAATTTAGTGCATGTTGAATATAGTAAGAAATCGCAGGATATATAGAAGTAAGTAAAATGTTTAATGCACTCTGCAGTACAATTCTATAACGTACCGTTATTCAAATTATGGGTCGCGATGCCAATAGTGGGATCGCAAGGCGGATAAAAATCCTAAAAAATCTGAGCTGATGATATATAACTAAGGGATGCTCTGAATGGGGTCGTAAAACTGTTTTTTTGAGTCATTTGCATTATTATGGGGTCACACTGCTATAAAGTTTGAATACCACTACTATAAGGAATTCTCCGAGCACTATATAAATTATTCTAATTATAAATTCACTAAAAAACATAAAGACAGTGAAGTGAGACATATTAAAAACAACCACAGTATAAGAGGCAGTTTGAGAGACATAATACAGTGTTTGGTTACATTATTACTAGACTTAACCATGATTTGTCTCAAGCTAAAAATACAACCTAAATATAAGTTCCAGACAATTTATGTAAATTTTATGGAATGATATCCTTATCGTATCAGTGACACCATTAATATACGCACTGGGTGTCACCTAGTCTATAGTCTGTAACTTTTATTTCAAGGCCTTTATGATTCCCTGTCATTTACGATCATAACGCGTGTCGTCATTGCCACGTAGTACTTGTTCCTTTTACATCATTTGAGATATAGTTTAATTCAGCATTTATTCAGCGCATTTCACGAAGCAAAACACAGTAAACAAAAATTAAATAAGGGGATAAGAGACTCGATCGTCCGGAGCAGTCGTTACCATAATCACGAGGCAAGCCAGGAGGGGGAAAATAATTTCTGACGAAGTGTCAGTTCTAAAGGAAAGGTGACGCCACTGATCCGGTCTCTAGCTTGATTAAATCGAAATTTATATTTTTGATTTCTGAACACAGGCCACGTAAAACTTTAGGAATGGGCAAAAACAATCCTGACGTCTTGGGCGATACTTGCTGCTGTCAAGTTTGCCGTGTTTGACAATTTATTGCCAACTTGCCAACTTTCTGGAAGTTTCGGGAAACGGTCTTTTCGAAACTCTAGGTATGATTTCATTAAATTTCCCAGAAAGCCTAACACCACCATACAAATACGCCTCCAATACACAGGACTGGGTAGTTAGTTGTTAATCAAGTTTGAATAATCTCAAGAAGACCTGTACAACGAGGGTTATTCAATTTGAGATTTTGAATTTACTCTACGAGTGACATCAATAATTTACTACGTTTCTTGTGTGTTAAGACAGTATTTACGTAATATACACATTCTCTTTAAGTTTTTTTATTGCTCTCACTGTGTATTAATATTTTATTACTGCTCATCTGAAGTGTGTATTTAAAGAGACATCCACGAATGTGTAGAACTCTACAATATGTAAACATTTCCTTTTTATTATCACGATCATCACGGTATCATCAAAAGATATTAAAATTTACACAAAAACATACATCCATCCAGACTTCTTGAACAGCTAAGTCTGTCCATTAAGTGACTGAAACCTCAAACTGCAAAGAAGCTTCTTAATTATTTTTTAAGTGTTATGATATTCGCTAATATCCGATTAAATAAGGAGAACGCTAAAGAACGGAAAACACATTTTTCTTTCTTTACTCGCCAAATTTTCAATTTACTAAATTTTCTAAACTAATGAATAAAAAAAATTGTTTAATAAAACTGATTAATGATAACAAATTCAATCTTTTTTTAATAAATATAAAATAAGAGCAGAAGCTCGCTAAATTAATTACGCACTTCCTACGTTTTCTTACATTTTTGGTTCACATTTTTTAAAGTGAAGTTGCGGTTATTTATGACTGGATTCAAAGATAAGGATGGTCGTTTTTCTTCAAGGAGGAAGAGGATAAATCTCCGCCCTTCGTGAACTATTTCGTCGCCAAGATTTACAGATACTGCGAATGAAAAATAGACAGAAGGAGAAATTTTAATTTTCCTTTTACCAAACGTTCGTTGTAAATTGCTATAACATATAAACAGTTAATGCTTCTTTTTATAAATAAGGATCTTAGGTTAGGCTTCTAACGGTTAACATCTTTGTTGACAAGCCTGCAAAAATTTCACTATTAACTAGAGTTTAAAAAACTGTTGCCAAACAAGAAAGAAATAACATTTTTACTTCTTTGTACGAAGTAAAGGAAGCACCAGTCATCGCGAAAAATTTCGAGTATCAAATTTCAGCGAAAATATCCCTTTTGACAGCTCTGGAATCCATTTGGGAGATTTCTTGCGTTACACCTGTACATCCGGGACAAAAGAAAGGACTTTTTTCCCAAAACGTATTGTAAAATGGATTTAAAATGGATTCAGAGGAGATTTTCTTCGAGACGTTTGTAGGTACGTATGTATGTACCTAGCATACATTCGCACGAATATCCTCAAAAATTAAAGAAAAAGTACGCAAAAACGAGATGCCCCAAAACGTCCAAATTTTGTATAAGGAACTGCTATAACACGTAGCTGCGCACCTTCCTTTTTGGTTGCAGTCGGCAGCACCAAACGTACATATACCCTTGACTTTTCAAGGGGAACAAACCAACTCCCGTTCACTATATATATACCTACTCTGTTACCTCGCTGGGTGAGTTTATTTTTTTTTACTCTTATATGTTGGTAAATAGTACATTTTTTTGCTTTAATACATTTAAAAATGATTGAATTGTGTTGTCGTTATGTTCCGGTTAAGGTTTGTATGCTTTTAGTTAAAGTGCATGCAACACTTGTAGAATTATCAACAACGTAAAAGTTGTTTAAGAGCGACTAAGCCTAACGAAGCCGCCATTTGTTTACATTTGAAATCCTTAGTAGAATAGTGAATTAAACTTCAGTGTCTCTTTTTGCCGAGTGGGTCCAAAAGTAAACTTTCATTTCACTTTTGGGTAGAAACTAATTTTAATTGTGAAAAAAAAATTACATTTTTTAACTATAGTGGGTGTTTTATGATTTCCTGTGTTTTACAATTTTTAATTCAAGGTATTTTGAGATTTAATGTATTTTTGGCTTGTCGCGAAATGGGAACTGAAATAACTATATCTCTAATGAAATTCGGGAAATAAGTTTAAATGAAGTGCGGCAAGGCCGTACGAGGAAGTCATGTAGTGCCCACATCAGATTTTTTCTTTATGATAAAATTCCACGAGTTATAAGCAAAATGTGTAAAGAGTTACTTTTCTTACCCTACCAAAATTTTAAAAGTCTACAACTGTTTTAACGTACAATGAAAATACCATTCGCATAGGAAAAAATAGAAATTTTTATCGATGCTTATGTATATTAGTCTGGATATTCTGTAAAATTCATGGCACATACTGATGCGAGTTTTATAAAAAAGTTTTCTGCATTCCAAAGAAATCTGAAACCCTCTTTAAAACAGTGCCATTTTATGGGCCAGCCTAATTTTGCCTCCTTTTTTTGGATAGTCGAAGAAAATTTTAAGAAAAATTTGCTTCACAATTTACAGCTATAAATTAATTCATTTAGATATAAAGTTTATATATAAGTTCAAACGTAAGGAGCCATATAAAAAATAACCTCTCACTTCATCTTATAATGCAAAGCAATTTAATTGCCAACTACCATTAACTTTTTTCTTTCTATATGCACAAAAATATAGCTCTATTGAATATAAAACTGAAATTTTGCAAAATAAAGAAGATTATTATATAAGATAAAAATTCAATTTTAATTTTAGATTATTTAGTCTCATTTTTAATAACAAAATTATTTGTTTAAATTTCCATGTATTTTTTCTTCATATATCATATTCGGATTAAAGCAAAAACTTACAACGTAATCATTAATCTTCGGAAAACGCTCAATAAAAACACTTTTAACTATATCATAGATTTCCTTAACCCATCAGTCTTTTCACAAGGAAAATGTATACACATTTTTTCCCCTACCATCCCTGCTAGGGAATGGTATCCCTGCTGGGGAATTTATAATGAAATTTTGCATCCAAAGCAATATAGATTGATACCATCAACAGTTATAATCTGATATCATCAATACCCAATAATATAATTCGATTATATATTCTTTAATTACAAAAATCAAAACCTTGTAATAACATTCTAACTTTAAAAAAAAAAAAAACTTCCAAACCAAAATAACAGCGTGTTTCCTCCGCCTCTTACATGAACTCATAGTAAGCATTACGTGATTATGTTATAATTATCAGATAACGAATAAGGTTCACGTGGTTTTTGAGAACAAGTACTTAGTGTGTACAAATTGATTCTGATGACGTTGTATCTTTACATTCCTTTCAAACCTTATTCAATAGAGAGTTGTTCAGTGCATCGCACGTTTTCTTATCAATTTAGTAGAAAGCGCAATCTTCGAAAGAACATGTCGTTGGAAAAGGAGATTTTTCAAACCTGTTTTGCTTTAATAGAATACAAACTAGGAAACAAAGCTGTAAAGCCGCTAGAAGAATATGCTCCGCATTTGGAGATACGTCAGAGAGTCAACGGATTGCTCAAAAGTGGTTCAGCCGATTTTCTTCTAAAGACGAAAGCCTTGAAGATAAGCCTCGTGTTGCTCGTCCATCAACCCTCGACAAAGTCCAGCTGGAGGAGGAAATGAAGAATCTTCATCAAACCTTCCAGAAGCTTGCGCAGAGGTTTATAGTATCTGACAAAATCATTGGATCACATTTTCATAACCTTGGGATCTACTTGCCTTGTTGACCTTGGGATCTACTTGTCTTTGCTGTCGCCCCATAACAAAGTCTGGTTCCTGCACCAAATCTTGACGTATGACAAAAAAAAAAAAAAAAAAGTCATTAATGATAAAGGGAAGAGGAAACTTCGTTGGTCGACCTCTGGTTCGGTCTCCTTCGCCGATAACCGGTAATTACCAACAGAAATAAATGTTGTGTGTTTGGTGAATCGGCGCTGGCATAGTCCACTATGATTTATCTAGAAAGCGGAGAAACCATAACAGCCGAGAACTACAAAGAGTTTCAGCTGCACTACAACAAAAGCAGCCAGCAATGATCAACAGAAGAGAAGTTCCCTTCCTCCATCATAATGCCAGACCTCATACGGAAAAAACGACCAAAGAGAAAGCACTGGGCTGGCAAGTTCTGCCTCAGCCACCCTAATCTGCGGACATCGCTCCATTGGAGTATTACCTGTTTTTTGGTGATGGAGGAAACGCAGGGAACAGCAGTTCCAAAAACGCGACTATGTCACAAAGGCTCTATCACAGTTTTTGGACTCCAGCAAAAACGATTTTTCGAAAAAGGGCATTTATAAGCTTGTGTCTGGTTGGGAGCATGTAACTGAAGGCAATGGTGATTATTTCGAAGAATAAAATGGGTGTTTAAGATTTTTGTGGGCCGTTTTTAATGGATGACGAAAAGCGCACGAATTTTCTTGGTCACTTGGTACAGTACCTAATTCCCATAGCTCATTCTTCATTTACCTATTCCCATTCTTCATTTAAAAATACATCTTCAGAAGTATACACATATCACACTATACTATAATACTGCGTATAGGTATAGTAGGGTACGCTAATTGCATATGTATACTATACCCGTACCCAAATATATGTAGAATTTGACTTAATTCACAGCATGAGAGCACGAAGTAATATTTAAATGTTTATTTAATATAAAGAAATAAAATAATTAAGAAAAGTATATAAAGATGAAGTTAACGGTATGCAGGATTAACATAAGATAAGTCCTTTTAAGGCATAACATCAAGTTAATAACTCTTGAAGACGTGTGAGCCGTCTGCTCACGTCTGCCCTCCACTCTCGACCAGGTCTCAGTGCTGTCTGGGATGATTCTTACTGCGCTGGGTGATGCTATACTGATGACGTCATAATCCTGGTATTCTAATTCAGCATTGGACGTTGTGATTTCCTACAGCTTCGGCCAGCCTGAAGAGGCATCGTCCTCGATGTCTGTTGAATGGACATCACTATCATGTACCTGCAAAGATAATAAAAAAAAACAAAAAAAGAAAAAAAAAAGAGTATCAGGTCCTTAGGTTTTGAGCTGATACAAACATCAAATCAATTGGATCATGGCTTCATATGGTCAGCCGCAGTAGATGTCAAATTTGGTCCTTCATGGCATCCTACTTTCTCGACTTCATATCTGTCATTTGATCGAACAGCTATGATTTTATACGGTCCATGAAACTTAGGTCGTAGTTTCAAACCAGTCCCATATTGAGTTCTCTGAATGGCTACCAAGTCGCCAATCTTGTATAGTTTCGGTTTCTTACGTTTCTTGTTGAATTGTTTTCGATTCTCTTCTTGTATCTTCAAAATGTTGTTTTTAGCATCTTCTCTCATCTCATCGCGTTCTTGCATCAATTGCTTTAAATATTCTTCATTCAATATTTCACTAATTCTCAAATCTTCTTTATTCTTCATTTTCGTGCCTATGAGAAGCTCAAACGGTGAATATTTCGTACTTCTCGTAGTTGTACTGTTGATTATTCTCTGAACATCTGAAACATATTTAAACCATTTCGTTGAATCTTCATGTGATAATTTTGACAAAACAGGAATCAAAATTCTATGAATTCGCTCAATTTGTCCGTTACCTCTTGGAATACCGGTAGTAATTTTGACATGTTCTATTCCTTCTTTAGTACAATAAGCTAAAAATTCTTTCGATGCAAAGGCACTACCTCGATCTGAAATGATTCTGGCTGGATTTCCAAATACAGTCTGTTGTTGCTTCAATTTTGAAATAACTTCTTGCGTAGTTGGTGATTTCACTGGATAGAACCAAGTAAATTTCGTAAAAGCGTCGACAACAGTTAGAATGTGTTGGTATCTCTTGTTCGTCGATGGAAGAGGTCCAATAAAGTCGATATGATACGTACTCAAAGGAACGTTTTCTTTTGGTACAGGATGAAGAAATCCTTCTGCTTTTCCTTGCTTCTTGTTGTACAGTATACATTCTATACAGTTAGCAATTACTTTTTCAACTTTACATTTCAGTCTGGGAATATAGAATTCTTGCTCTACAGCATTCACAGTTTTATCTACAGCAAAGTGACCTTTTTTATGTACCTTCTGTATGATTTCGTTCTGTAAGGATTCTGGCACTACTAGAAGATCTTTACCATTTTCAAATTTGTACAAAATATCATTTCTCACGAAGAATCCATTTTCTTCTCCCTTCTCAACTAAATTCTTGATTAATTTCACATGTTCATCTTCATTCTGTTGTTGTACTAACCGAATCTTCTCAGTTACATCGGATGTGTATGATGTTAAAATTAAAGCATTTCTACTTAAAGCATCAGCATGTTTCATTTGGCTTCCTGAACGATGTACAATTTCGTAATCGAATTCTTCAATAAACATTGCCCATCTTGCAATTTTAGGAGTTAAATCTTTCTTATCTAAAGTTTTCTGAAAAGCGCTACAATCAGTTATAATTTTGAATTTAGTCCCTAACAAATAGTTTCGAAATTTCTTCAGAGCTTCTATTACTGCAAGGGCTTCTAATTCGTAACTACAGAGTTTCTCTTGCTGCGGTGAAGTCTTCTTACTCATATACTGGATTGGGTGATAATTACCATCATCAGACAATTGGAGTAATACCGCACCAAAGCCTTGACTACTAGCATCAGTATGAAGTTCTAATGGATATCCTTGCCTAAATATGTGTAGAACAGGTGCCTGAGAGAGAATTTCTTTCAATCTGCAAAAAGCTTCCTGTTGTTCTGGGATGATTCTTACTGCGCTGGGTGATGCTATACTGATGACGTCATAATCCTGGTATTCTAATTGAGCATTGGACGTTGTGATTTCCTACATATATGCGTATGTTGTTTATTAGGGTACGCAAATTGCATCATTCAAGTCGTACAAAATTTATAAAATAATTACATAATGTATAATTTCTTAAACATGCAGAAAAACACAAATATACAACTAGACTTCCAGTAAAATCAATCCAGCTTGGTGACTCAGCGTTAACTGCGGTTATAAATTCAAGAAGTGCCAATTTCTCAGTTTTTCCTACGCACAATACGCGTGTGCTATGCATGTTTAAATTTATTGTACGTTTCAGAGGCGATAAAGCAAAATAGCATAATAAATTATTGAATCATCGGTCTGCGTTTTAAACTTCTAATCTAATAGAAATAACGATAAGCGACCGTAGCAGATTGATGCAACTATGGTAGCTTGATGAAGGTCGTTTTTGACCTTTCATTGACCTTTCATGCAAGAAAATGCACTAAACAAAAACAATTGATAGGTGCTTTCAAGAACAAAATCAGGTACAGGTATGTATAAGTGGGAAAAGGCACTATAATTTCACCACAATCCCGCCGAACTGTCTCATTTTCATATTAATGAGGTTTATCTTGCTACTTTACGAATCATTCATTCATATGCCTAAACTCAAGTTCCCATGATCACAAACATAAATTTGATAACTAGCAATGAAATACATATTTCAAAAATGTAAATCACAATGAAATGGTACTGCGCATAAGAAAAGCGAATTATACGTACTAAATTGAACTGTTTCAGAAACAACTGACAGTGATATGCTTACACCATAAAATTACACCGATTTTACCAGTTAGAACATACTTTACAAGATAAACAAAGCTGATATTAAATTGCATTCACTTAAATGCAAACAAAGCACAATACCTATTTCAACAGTCTCGGCTCACTTGAAATGATAAGCACAGCTGATAAACTAAAGTAGAACACGCTAGGAAACAGATACCAATTCAAATCATGACAAATTCTCACCAGGTTATTGTGTGTGGTAACTGAAACTATCGAAAATCTGCTAAATTTCTATTTCTGTAAAAGGCAAAAAATACATTTAGATATTTTACCTATTTAGTGTGTCGGAAACGCATTTCGCATTTTTATTCTTTTCTTTTTCCTTCACCCACCCCCTGTTTTTTTAAATCTCGACCTGGAAATAAAGTAATAAACAAAACACGCCTTTTAATAATATTTTGAATTATAATTTACTTGTGTTAAATACTACATTACACGTGTTCTATCAAAGACTTAACTTGCAATTCAAATAAAAGGTCTACAGATTAAATGATATTATTTGGCAGACATGAAAACCTCAAATGCTGAGTCTTTTAGCTCAGAATTTCTTTAATATTTTCCCCTCGCGCATATTTTTCGCCAACGCATAATTGAATAAAGATGCAATTTTGAAATCTACCATGTATGCACAATATTTTAACATAAAACTAGAAAATGTGTTTTATAAATAAATTACATACACTTAATAAAAAGCTGTTTTATAAAGGAAATTAAAAATATTCTTGAGTCCCCATTTTACCATAAACTATTTACGAGAAGACGTACTTGTTGTTACTTACACACTTTTGTAATCTAAATACACATAAAACAATCATACTTTTAAATTACCCTTGCAATTCGATGAGAGTCCACGGAAAACAATAAATTAATGTTTGGTTTATTGATTTATTTAAGTTTGGCTATTTTCCCAACGGAAGGGACGCCTTCGTGGAATACTTTCTAAGGGAAACTAGCTCGTATACACAAAAATTAATGGTAGTACACTTAAATTTTTCTTGAAGGGCCATGCCACTTAATTTATTTTTAACAGATGATACCAATGCTTTATTTTATTTTAATTTATAAATTTGTATTTTATCTATAACTTAATTTTATATTATTCTGTTCAATTAAAATTTAGTTTGTTCTGAAATTTTTAAATCGGATTATAGTGAATTCAAAATGATCAAATTACTGTATTTGATTTATCTACTTGAGAGTGCAAAACATGCTGCTCAAAAACATACTTTAATACTTGATAAAATTCTCATCCAATGTTATCGTTTCCCAAAAATTCTGCTCATGAATGACCGAATGGATAACACCGCTGAATAATGATAGTTCGTCGGTCTGGTCTCGAATCGCGATGAACTTCCTTGCATTCATAGAATTACAAATAGTTTCCTTTAGAAAGACTCGTCAGTGGCCGAGTGGTTAAGACACTGAGTATTGGTAGTTCGATGTGGTTTGGATTCGATCCCAGGTGAACGGGGCTCGCTGCATAGTTGGTTTCCATGGCTTTACCGATGTCTAACGTGAATATAAGCCGGTTTCCCTCAGAAGATTCTTCAGGAAGTTATCTCTCTTCTTAAGCATATAGCCCCGTGGCTTTGCCATATTCAAATTACCTAATCTAATCCTTAGAAAGTCCTTCACGATGTCATCTCTCTGTTGGTAAACAACCACCGTGTATTTTATCTGAATTAAACCAAAATAATCAGCCTTTTTTTGTCAGTATGAACTTCAAATATTAAATGAAAAACTGCTTTTTAAATATGCCATACAACACAAAACGGAACAATCATCCGTTTACGAGAATTCAGTCAATTTCAACGAGTTTTGAATCGATAAAATATCATGAATTTTTCTTTACTATCCATTACCCATGACTACCGAAATATTTCTCGAGTGCGTAATCAGAATATTGTCACGATCATCAAATATTTTTTACTGAGATGAAGTTGATTGTCTGTAACGGACAGTTCAATTCAAAATGCTGCTGTCAAACGCTCACGAAAATTCACACGGAACAACTGGTTCGACCGAGTATCCAAAATGAATCACTCTGTTTCATCTTCACTTACACCGTAACATCCATTCTCCCTATCTTCAGTAACAGAATGGCTGATTGAGAAATATGGCGACAGCAACGGGACCTTGCGAATTAACGTTCGAATGCCATTAAAACGCAAGGGCAGAGGATAGTATCAGAAAACATGTATTTAAATTAATCGCGTTAATTACGCCCGTGATCATCGATTGCTTCTATGTGGTTGAAGCAAGGCCTGGGGGCCATATCCGAATCGAAAGGTGAACTAACACTTTCAGTGCACAACATGATATGATCAGTAGATCGATTTTAATGGTGTAGGTGCTTTAAATAGCTTAATACGTAGATTAAAGCCGAACGTTTTAAAAAGCTGGTTAGATTGGTTATCTATCAACATTTTTTTCCCTTCCATGGGAACACATTTCACACTGATCCCTTTGTGTATAATGCAGTAGTCTTAGCTTACAAGTTTAAATGTATGTGAATCAGTTCTATTATCACATTATGGCATGGTTCTGTACACAATATTTGTTTGCAGTTCTATAGCATGTACGCTAATTTAACCGCAGCTGAAAAATATAATCACAGGAAGATCAGCGTCAACAGCAAATCATCAAAACGTTGTCCCGTATATATATTCACTGCAACTCATAAATGTATTATTCAATATTACTCGCTGCAGCTTTATAATAGAGATATTCGTTGATGGGACTGCACGGTAAATGACAATTATATTTCGTAAATCAAGAATTACATTCCAAATCCATCAAGTGTTAAAATTTTAAACAAAAAGATATTAAGGATTTTTGTTTTCTCCCGCTATGGAACAACATCGGCCAAACAGTTTCCTCTAGAGAGAAATATGCGCAAAATTTGATAATTTAAGAAATAGTCCACACTCTGGTGATCAGCTATTTTCGACGGTATTCAAATTTTTGCTAAGCATAACTGCTATGTTTTAGGTTATTTATTTCAATAAACAAAGAAGCAAACAAAACGGCACACTTTAGAAACTTTTTATTCACAATACTCACTTTGAAGACAAGAACACTGTCATTAGAGATATAAATACACACTTAATTTAATGGGGCTCAACAATGTTGGCGCAAAATATCATTCTATAAAAAATAGTTTGGCGCAAATTGTCTTGTAATGGAAAAGATCGATTAATTGAATATTTATACATTTAATATATATGATGTATATTTTAAAATTGTGTATTTCTTCATGACTCTAATTCTCTATAAGAAACAGCTTATAAACGGTATTAATTTGAGAATGAAGTAAAATGTTGGAAAAAGCTAAAAAACTGTATTTTAAAATGATAAAAATTGCAGATTCAGACGTCACATCCAATTACTCGTATAATATTCTGGGTTCATACCTATAAACACTTGATTATATGTCAGAAAACGTTTTAGTTTGATTTATTTAAATATGGCAAAGCACACGAGGGCTATCTGCCTAGGGTCGGGGCTGCTTTCGTGGGAAACTTTCTGAGAGAAACTGGCTCGTATACACGTCACATTTAGAAAAACCATGAAAACGCCCATACAGCCGCCCAATCGCCCGGATTCGAACCCCGGATCGAGGTACCAGTGTTCAGCCACTTAACCGCTGGTGAGCCTTATAGGTACGAAAGGGTACAAGTGAGATATACAGAAATTATTACGTTATCAAATCCTTACTCTGTTTACTGAAGCGAGCAAATTGATGGAATTCTTAAATTCATTTTACTGAACTGTAGTAGGGTGGTTTCACTTCCTGTCCATAACAGATACCAAAAAATAAATTAATGCGAAAATTCTAATTAGCAAAATTAGTTTTGAATAAAATCTTGAATCTACCCCTACATCTATTTATCGTTTAAAATAAAATATTAAGTAGACTTTCCTTAGTGATATTACATACCGAGTTTCCTCTTAATTACCAAAACTCGATAACTAGTAAAACACCCTATATTTAATGTACCTCAACTGAAAATGAACTTAATATGCCACAAATGAGAATAACTGCATCAACATTTTGTGCTTTAGATATGAAAATATTTTTGTGTCTATTTCTAGCAACGAAGATGTCGGTAAAAATTGGTACGAAAAGTTTAATTAAAATATATCTTAATCTACAATAATTATTCTCACACTTTTACACTTTCCGTAGCTCGTTAGAAATGTTCACATAACGAGATTACTTCTGGTGTGGAGTGATAGACAACTACAGCTTAACAGTTATTAATGACGTCGGATATATGACTTCATTATTTCAATTCTCAAACTCTAAAATTCACAGAATTACTGAGTAGTATAAACAAATTAGGGATTTTTATCATTAGATATTGCGCATTTTGAGATCTAATGGCCTGCATCCAAAAGAACGTTTGAGTGCACTTCTTTGGTAACTAATGTCCTACCAGTTATAAATCCCTAAAATTCAAATGCCTTTTTAAAATTTCATTTTGCGTAATGTGTCATAAGAGTTTATGAAATTTCAAGGGAAAAAAATCTCCATTGTATTACTAGGAGTTAAAAGCTTATAGATGATAATAACTGGAAAATACTCAGATATTTAGGGTTAGTTTAGTAAACTTTTTTATTATATTTGGTAACGAAAGAAGGTACACTTTATCTTCAAGCTCATTATTATTAAAATTATTTTTAAAAGTTGCAAATTTTTATTCTATTACTAAATTCACTAATGTAGACATGATTTTATAAAAAGCACTATCAATTGATTTGGTTTGATGCACATACAAAATGAAATGAAATAAAATTTAAGCGAAATTTTTCATTGTTCTAGTTAATTGCCATAGTATTATCACCATAGCTGGGCAGCATAATGCATAATAATATACATTTTTCGCCCTGGCCATACAGAAAACGTTTAATAAGATCTCATAATAAAAATCTATATATTAGAATTAACAATTACCTTAATTAGCTTCCGATGCAGGTCAAATCTAAACCTAACTGAAATTTAGCTTCCGGGTCAGACGTCTATTATAGCCAATTCTTTCATCTGCTATTAATTATAACAGTTGTCTACTAAATGTTGGTGAGTTCATAATTTTGGCGACTTTCGGCGACTTCTCGTCAAATTTGGTGATAGAAGTTAGTCGCCAAAATCATTGCCAGCTTGGCGATATATCGCAAAATTAGCGAGAGAGCCATCTTTTCAATGTTAAATAGACTTGCCGCTGTATTCTATTTTTTTCTGGCAGAGCATCGTCTCTCTAGATTTTCATGTTACATTATAAAAAATACAACAATTTCACATCTAATTGTACCAAAATCATCTATCTATATCACTAGCAATTATACTTCTACAAATATAAAAAAATAATATAATAAAGTATTATACAGTTCACGATCGATTCAGTAGCAGCGACCGGGAAATCGGCCAATCCGATCTACAGTTAAAAAGCTTCAGTTTTTCGATGAAATAATCTAGATGTAAAATATTTTATCAGATATTGTAAATATATTTTTGTTGACTACAAAAAGACGAGGTATTAAATATCAATTCTAAAGCCTCTTTTTTATGTAAGTAGAAAGAGCAGCTTTCAATCGTAAATAATGCCTGACAAGCTAGCTAATGCACGCAGTATCGATGAATTATTCTCCACTGAATTTACAATTTCTACAGTACCATGTTTGCAGAAACAGTTAGCCCCCTCCCCCCCACAAAAAGCATTCGTAGACGTATTTTAAATGAAATATTTTCTATACGTCCCTTAACGATTGGTTATTCTCGATTATACAAATCCGACTGGCGTTTTGCAAAAAACCATTTATCTTCTCCAGTAAGAACATTTTTTGATATAAATTTATAACTGATTCAGCAGAAAGAATTAATAATATTTTTGAAAAGTAAGATATATTTTTAAAAGGATTTTTTTTTATTTTTAATGCACAAGCTACGGGGTGCTAATTTTTATCAAAGGATTTATGCTTCAATAAATGTGGTCGCTTTTATATTTATTGATTAACACAAAGGGGCTATTAGTCTCGAAACGGCATTTTGCGTTGAATCACTTCAGCCCAAATTTGGAATTTGTTTTATTGTCTGTTTTATATTTTGTAGAACTTTGACGAAAACTCTACAGTTTCAAAGCGACCAGTCATTCAGATTTTATAATAATAATAATAATTGTTATTATTATTATTATTATTTGAACTTAAAGTGGAACGTTAAATACTCATGATTTACCTGAAACAGTGCTGCAACATAAGGTCTATTTACATATCATTCTACGCTTTTCAAGTTCCTCTTTATTTTACGCAAAATGTTAGATTGATGTTAAAAAATATTTAAAGTAAAAGGTTAGAAAACATCGTTGGTGTTACAAAGTTTACGCAAAGATTAACGGGAGTCACATTTTTACGCAACTTGAAAAGTGAGAATTGTGGCTGATTTTCGAGTTTTAAAAAATTATATTGTTAAAGTTAAATATATTGATTATGTGTTTCAATTTTTTTAATAGTAGTAAACGAGATTTTTGTGTGCGTGTTGAGGGGAAGGCAAACCAAATGCATTTTCTGAAAGCATCAAATCTGCACCAAAGAATTGCGCGCAGACTTTCAACATCAAAAATTTAGTTACAATAATAACTTTAGCATTTTTGTGAAGAAACAACATTAGATACTATTCTTCACCTATTTAAATTTTAAAACACGAAATAATATTAGCACCATGCGAATAAAATATAAAAACGCAGAAATAGAATATAAAAAAAATCTCATATCGAATGTTGTTATTTGCTAAAAAAATAATTTTCCGAAGAAAGGAATTATCTGCATTTTTAAGCAACATCAACATGTATTTACACTAAAATTCTACAACCATTACGTAAAACAGATTTTTTTCAAAGAATGCGAGCAAGTAGGAAAAATCACCATTTTGACAAAAACACTTTAAAATTTTAAAAGATTTCAGAATATTATCTCTCAAAATAAAATTAACATAGTTTAAGATTTCCCAGTTGAAATACCATTCGTTCCTGTTCTTCAGTTCAGACCTAATTTGGCTCGTTTTCCCGCTTTGCGAACCTGCTTTTATTTCGGCTGACTGAATTCGATGCTGATCATTGTTTATCACAAATATGACTGCATTATCACAAGTTCGGTATTCAAAGTGCATTCATGGTATTTAACAGCCGAACGTAGCCATCATTATATATAACGACAGCCTCATTAACTTCTGTCTTGAGAATGTTACAAGCTCAGCTGTAAATTTCAGGACACAGATTCGAAATCAAAGCATTCAATGACTCATTTGTATTCTGTGTATATCCTCCTAAAGATATTTCTTAATCGCAATTGCATGACTTTAAATGCACTTTTTATAGCAGTCATTACAGATGATAGGGTTGACTGACGTTTTATGTATGAAAGACTGCAGATTTCCCACATGCACGCGTTCTTTGATATGTATACCATGAATCTTCTCCTACTAAGCAAAAATGATCGGTAGGTTAACACGTCAAATTTTGTAATAAAATACTACTCATACTGAATGTTACTTAACTTCAAAGGTTAAGTTAAAATTCTAGTCAATTGCAATAATAATTCTTCCTGACGTAATTCCTGATCAATAACTGCGATTATCCTAAAGAAAATGGCTAATCGTTTATCGTCTACTGTAGTGGCAATTAATACATAACAGCTTAAAAAATCTGTTAATGCTTTTCGTGTATTAACACAAACTGCAATATAATACAGAGTATTAAATGAAATTCAGGATAATTTAAAAATACTACATACTTTAAATGTTTTCACTGTCCTCACCAAACATAAATGCCATAGATACAGGATACAGTTCCTCCGCTGAGCAAAGATGGCCTCGGAATAATTAATACCTGAACAGGCAGGCAAACACAGAAAGCCCCTTCTGGGGATTACGTTATTAATAAGCGACATTTACTACAGCGCGGAGATCTGTCACGAAACATGCACTCGCCCGGATGAGCCATTCTCGCTGCATGAACTCAAAACCATTTGCGTTATTGCATCTCGAATTTCACACAGATGGAACGAAAAGAGTAAATTTGCTGCTGTTTTCGTTAGAAAATTATTTCCAAACTTCTGTACCACAAAATAATGCTTTCTCGCATTATACATGACTTTTCGGAAGGAAACGGAGCGTAAAGATCGGGCACGATGAATTTCCATTCTTATTATTAGCCGTGCTGATGTAAGAATAAGTACATATGTATTTTTTAAAATATAATGAAAAAATAATAGTTAATTCATCTTATACAAGCTATAAAAAGAGGCATTCATTTCACTTCGCCTTCCATAGACAACTTGTCTACTGGATAACCCGCTTATCAGTTCCTTAGGTCCTATCGATGGACGGACGTACGCATATTTTAAAGCTCGAAGTTATGTCGCTGGAGGACAGTGGCAGAAGATGATTAATACATAAAAATAACATTCCTTCCGCCCAAAAATATGGTATACATTTTTCCCGATATTATTGTATACATGTACTACAACTATAATTAATACTGAATAAGTTTCAGGTGTATAAATGACATTCAACTGATGTGAAACCTAGCCTTTCCAGGACCTTTTGCGAACACTGAAGTAGCTGACAACCGCCTTGTTAATATTAGCTTAGCTTTTTTAATATGAGAAATCTTACAGAAATTTTCTCTGCAGACTATTACCAAAGTTCGTTTCGGTTTACTTTTGAAGTTTAGCCGGTTTTTGATAAGCGAAGGACAAACTAAAAACTGCTTGCGATGTGGATCGTAACGGGGTCGGGCATAGCCATAAATATGATTTTAGTGATGAAACGTTTGCTTTTGCATGTTCGGGAGGGTCGTCATACTTCGTCAAGTTTTTCCTTTCACATCTGCGGGCAAACGCACTTCTCCTTCTTTACGTTGGTGGGTCTTACATTAAAAGTTTCCAATCACACCAAGTAATTTTGATGATGATTTTGACACCAGCAACTATGCCTCAGTTGTTTGACTAGCTTACGTATTTACAAATACGAGCACTTGATTTGTAATTCTTTGTTTATATCCCCTTTATCTTTACATGATTTTCAACTGTATACCACATTTTCCCGGATGGAGGGAGTACGACTTTTACGATGTTTACAGTGTACATATTGACAAATATCCAGTTTCTAGACTATAGGTGATGAAATTGTATTAGCAGACATACAGTGTAAAATGAACATTAACAGAATGAAGTGGGGTAGGGTATTTCTTTCCCCATTTTTATATGCAATACCTAGTAAGTACAAACAGACAATTAGGAATTTATAACGTGAGAAAAAAGTAATATGCCGTCGAGAGTACGGTAACTTGCGCTACTCTATTGATAGTTTTGTTATTCAACTAAGAAATAAATTCCAGATAACTAAAGGTTGCCACCAGCGGACGAGCGGTAAAGTCGCTGAACACTGGTAGTTCGGTCCGAGGTTCAAATCTCGTAGACGGGCATGCGCCCTCATGATGTTTCCCATGTGCAGTGTGTGTACGAACCAGTTTCCTTTAGAACGTCCTCCACGGAGCCATGCCTCCCATTATGCACACAGCCCTCGAGGCTTTGTCGTCGTAATCACATAAACCAAAAATTAAGCCAGGTAATTAAAAAACATGCTACTCCTTCACAGTAATAAGTTAAATAAAATTCAGAAATTACGTTATTCTGTTAAGAATTTGACTTTATTTTGAAACCAACTCTAAATTTGGACCAAAACAAATATAAATAAAAACCAGCATTTAATTAGACTGCAAGCAGAGAATAAATTAAAAAAAAAAAAAAAAAGGGTAGCATGATCTTCTGCTAGCTTACAACAAGCCGCGGCTAAAAGTAAATCAGTTGTACTTACAGTTGATTTCCAATATTACTCTATTATTATTTCAAATACGCCAAAGATTTATCCTGTAATTCGAAGTAGAAAGAATTACACATTTTGTTTGGGTACTTAATTAAAATTACAGAGAACGCGACGAAATGTCTAAGATCTTATTTAGTAGAAAATGTTATTTAGCTATCACATTTAGAAAAAGTTTCCCATCATTTAACTTCGCTTAATTCTTCATTTCATATGTTTTCTTAAGTAATGATTTCCGGCTTCATCTCCCGTACCACTACCGAAAGCCAACAGTACTTGGTGAAACATAAAAATACATTAATAGAGAATATCATTCTCTAAAGCAGGGATTCCGAACTTTTTTTTTCTTTGCATCGAGTATAACAGCACATAGCATAACTGCACATAAATAATATCAGATAACAAATACACTAAGATTGCGAACAAAAGTTTGCGGGGGGGGGAGAATTGGCTAATTAGATTCAGGTTTTATCATTTTTAATTTTATAAATATAAATATGTTTTCAAAAACAAATCACAGATTTTATTTAAGGAAAAGTTCGATTTTAATTAATGTAATTAATGTGATGACTGCACTTGATGTACTGATGCAATTACTTTTAAATATTTGGCATACAATTGCTTAAATTAAATCTCGTTCAAAAATATTCAACCATTTTCTTCTTTTCACTGGTAAATTATTGACTTCACTGACTTCGTAGCATGTAGACGTAGTTAATTCTACTAGGTAAGAAGAGGGGGGGGAATCAATAATTTTGTTTGGCAATAACCTTTTATTTTGGGATATTTCACTGGATGACTTTTAAACTCCAAAACTTAGTGTACACATGTGACTTGAATAAGACTTGTACTTCAGTATATTCCTTTAATGCAATGAACCCTTTTTGCATCATAAAATAAAGATCAAATATATTGCAGCTCAGCGGTTCTATGAACCATGTTAGCACATTCAAATTTTTAATGTCTTGGAAGCAAAGATCAAAATCTTCTTACAAATTTTAAAAGCGGCTTGTATATAACAATATATTTTCTGAGGAAGTTTTACATTCTTCCTTCTCTTTGGTTGCGTTTCCTTGTGTTCCTGGCCCACCAGCGGCCGAGTGGTAAAGACGCTGAACACTGGTAGTTCGGTCTGAGGTTCGAATCTCGCGAACGGGCTGGCTGCATGGGCGTTTTCGTGGTTTTCCCCATGTGTAACGTGTATACGAGCCAGTTTCCCTTAGAAAGTCCTCCACGAAAGGCATCCCTCCCTTTAGGCAGATAGCCCTCGTGTGCTTTGCCATAATTAAATACACCAACACCTTGTGTTCCTGTGTTTTACTTTTTTATACAGCTTTTGTTTGCATAAAAATTATTTTTAAAAAGTATTATTGTTTTTAAAATACAGTATATACTATTAGTGTATTTTGCCTTATATTTATTTTATATGTTTTCTTCCTTACAACATGATATAGCTTTATAACATAAAAACAAGCAGTTATCAATTTTACAATATTAATATATATAATAAATTTTTTGGGGGGGATTCAATGGAATCTTTATCATGCTGATCAAATGCCTGTACATATTCGGGTATCGACCTTTTGATTGTCACTGAGCTTTTTTTAAAATTTCATCGACTCCCAAGAGGTAATTTGAACACTTCCACTGGGAACTACTGAACTATCTTCACAGAAGACTAAATCCGCCTGGAGACATTGTTGGTCGTATTAGGGAGGTTGCACTAATCAGTGAACTTTCTTATGATGAATGCCACTACAGATGACCTAACTTCTTGGGAAAAAAAATTAACATTTCGTATTAACATCACCTCTCTAAGACAACAACCTCCGCAGAAAGCCCAAGCCATCTAAAACCGTAAAAACATTAGAATCTACTGTATTTATTAACACTACTTCATAATATGAAAAACAAATCTCCAGTACGTTGTTCAACGCCTGGAAAAAATAGTATAAAAAATCAGCGTCGGACATGAAATATAAAAAAAAATCTCACGCACTTAAGGAGTAAATTTGCAAGAATTAGATATAAATGTTGACTCTTTGAGCTGAGAATAAAATATTTTGCAATAGATTTCTGCATCGTCGGGTTTTCATTTCTTGCCAACTGATTTAACTTTAGAAACGTTAGAAAGAAGACACGCTTGTTCAGGTATTCGTTTGAAATCGTCTTTCCATGTAGAAGTAATGACTGACGGTTTTTTTCCTTTCCGAATGCTTATTTTGCACTTAGAATATATAATACCATGCTTTTCAGAATGTTTTTCGGAATTATGAAATAGGAATATTTCTCTTCCGAAAGTGCAAAAACATATCCTTCAATTCACAGCTTGCTTACATATAACATTTTGAAATTAATTTAAAAAATGAGTATTAAAATAAAACAAATATCTTACCTAAAGTCTTCATATATTGCAGGCTGCTTATAACATTAATTCTGAGAAATATATCCGAAAGCCAGGAAACATTATCTTTTATTAACCGAGACGTCAAACTAGGGCTAAATGCGAGAGTAATGTAAAGCAAAATTTAACGGCATTAACTCCTATTATGTGTCATTAGAAAGCTAATTTAATCCTAAACATAACAGAAAGGAAAAACAAATTCTAATTGTTTTGTCGCGGCTTCCTACTTAACGATGCAAAAGAAAATGTTCTTAATTCCGACACTTTAGACTGTTACTAATTCCGGCAGGTGAAGTAATTAGGAACTATTCTTAATTTATTTATACCTCGCATTTGGTTTTAAGAGCATTAGTTAAAGAGCTTAGGATTGAAACTTAATACTGACTTAGTATTTGCCCATTACTGAGAAAATACCTTTTATGTGTATAATAGAATATCTTTTATTCGGTCGTCAACTATGTGTAATTCAAAATTTTATATTGACGTGTTTTTATTTCCTATCAGTAATTCTAATTATCCGCACTGCCATTCTTCTTTTTACATTAAATAAAATTTATTGGCATTTAAACTGTTTTCATTTAATTAAACAATATGGAAATCCAGTTTAGTATATATTTTTTAAGAAAATAAAATTTGCGTCCTAGTAATGATTAATGAGAAAAAAATAATAGCTTAGTTTAATATAGGTATTAAAAATGTGCTTTTGAGTTCTGCTTTAGGGGAAAAAATAATAATAACAATAAGGGGGAAGGAAAATAAAACAAATGTTTTTAGATTTTGTATTACCCCCAAAGGAGCGTTATTTTAATTTACACACACATACACGTTTCCAGGGCTTTGGGCTAAAAATATTCAAAAACAGCATATCTTTAGAATTTTCGACAGACAGTCTCACGCACTGGAGATAAATATGTTCCCCCCCCCGTACAGTGTTACCAATGCTCGCTTTGTATCCTTGAGTGTGCTAATTATAAATTCGTTAACGTTTTACAAAATATGAAACAGACATTAAAACATATTTCAAATCTGGGCTTCCAGGTTCCCATTTTCGGGTGGAGGATTAGATTATTCAACATGTAATGGCTCTAGTTTCGTTGTTTCTTCACAGTGCGAGAAACATATAAATTCATGCAAATTCTTCAGTAGTTATATTCCTTAAATATAATACAGGGCTATAATATTTGGTAGCAACAATTTGAAAAGTGATACGGACTTTTATAGTGAACCGACGCAAGATACCGTTTCGAGACTAATATCCCTTCCGGGCTAACGCCCCTTTGGGCTTTAATAATTTAATTATTTAATTTCGTCGAATATAGTGTACATTGTGTTATAAAGAAAAATATGTTTTTCGGTATATATTAGCTTCAGAAAATTATTATAAAAGAAATAATATAATTCTTTCAGTGGCACTGGAGTAAACATGATAGAAAAAATAAAACCAATTTTCTGAATTTTTCCAATATCCGAGCGTGCTATGGGTCTTTTTAGACAATGTATCTGGAGTTTTATAATGATAAACAGTGGATTTACTCTTAATCAATAAAGTGATTTCTGTTAAACATGATTTGACATACGCATGCTTGTATTCACGGGCGTTATACACACAGGTTGAATTTCTTTAAGGGGACTCATACAGCTTAAAACCCATAAGAACTTCGATTATGTGACTGTTGCAAGAATTGGGATAACTGATTTATTTTAAAAACAATTACTTCCAACTTTTTACAGCTGACAGCATAATATAGCTACTTTCTGAAAAAGTAATCAGATAGTTTGTGTTGCTACAAATATTTTTATAATTTAATTCGCTGTGTGACAAAATTTTTCGTCTTGTTTCCACCTTGCGCGCGCTGTTTAAAACACTCTGTTGCATCATTTAATTCCATATTTAATATGTAGCTTTTATAACATTTGGAAACTACTGTGAACCTAAAATTCCAAGAATTTCATGTTAAATTTTGTAATACTAAAGCATTTATCAAATTTTGGTTCAGTTAGAAAATAGTGCCCATATAAAGAATTCCATCAAATTTCAAGTATGTGAATATGGAAACATGACAAAAAATTCTGTCACAAAGCAGATGAAATTACAAAAATAGTGGCAACACACACTGGTTACTAGTTTCTAAATCAGCTATATTGTGTAGTCAGCTGTAAAAGTTGGATGTAATTACTTTTAAAACAAATAAAAATCCCAATTCTTGCAACATTCACATATTCGATGATGATAAGGGGTTTAACGTGTATGAGCCTCCTTAATCTGATATTCCGTGATTTCCGATAAAATGGGAATTTTAAATATTAGGCAGATTTTGAATCTATGGCAGCGTTTATGGATCTCATTCAGGATTCAAAATTTATTTACACTACACGTGAAGAGTTTAGGTTTCAAAATTTCATTAATTTCTTACATCTAGCTATCATTACTGCCTTTCATGCTGCCAAGAGATCAACACGTACAAAAAACGGTGACAGAGGGAACTTACAGAAATGGATGGGCGTTGGTACTCAATTTGTTTTTTTAATTCAAATTTTACCTCGTGTTCCACTTAGTATACCACAAGACTTACACAAGTAAGTTATACCATGTTCAATAGCACTACAAATGGGTAAAAAGTATCATAATTTATATATAAATAAATTTAAAAAATAAAGAAAGAAAATAAGTAAAAGACAGAGTATTGTCTCTGTCTTAAGCAGAAATTTTTTGGTAATGACTGGACTCCTAATTTTTATGAAGCATTTGATCAGGAAATCAATAACATGGCTTAGCAAAGTAAGAAGGAAGAAAATCACCACAAAAAAGGGAGGGACAAAGAAAAGCAAGGAAGTGGAAGAGACAATTTCTGTAATGCGTCGAGAAAAAGGATAGACTTACCACATAGTTGGAACAAAGAAACATTATATCATGATTGCTCATTTGGTTTAAAGGAAATTGTTCAGAAAATGCCAAAATATTAGAAGAAAGTCACCACTGTAAATTGCTCGAAGAATGTCGATCATTAACCATACCAAAGCCTACTCCAGCGTAGGAAATCCGCTTTTTAGTTTTTGATATGCATTCCCTGATATTAGCTCCTGCTTGTGATCAGCATCAGCTTGTGAAATCCCCATTTCCATCCATCCGATCGCCCGCTACCTCAACGAATCGGGCAAACGACTTCTCATGAACATCGACATACTCTCCTGGATATTGTTCATGAAACTGTAATAACAACTGAAGATCAAAACTCGTGAATAAAAATTACAATTTTTGCATTTTTTTTTCCAGCTCCTATATAAATATTCATTTCTATATAAAATAAAAGTGGTAGCTATTATTTTTGCATATAATTTCTTAAACTTCGTTATTGTCATGCATATGAACTATAAACGTTACTGACATTTTTGTAATGGTGAGCTTTGAAAAACATGCTGTTTCTTAGATTTTGGAGGGTTCAGTGTACTTAAATTCATGGATGAACGCAGGGCGGTCATAAACAAACATTCCGAATGACAGCTTAAAAATAAGGAAAAATTTAATTTTTACAAACAATTAAAATTAGATTTCCATTTTCTTTGCATTTGACACCAGCACTGTATTTGTTTCTTTTCGCGGGAGGCATATTTTGTTGTAAAAGAAGCACTAGATCAATTGTATTTCAACTAAAGCACATGCCATTTAATAAAGCCTTTGATTTTCACTTTAAAATCTCGGCTTCAAATGACTACAGAAAGCGATAACATCTAACTCCTATTCCACGAATTCATTCAGGTTAAAAGTACTCTACAATAGCATTCTTTCGAACAGATGCATTAGATACAATTTACCTTCTTAGCCGGAGTATTTACTCCTTAAGCATTTATCTCACACACACCCCTTACACACCTCGCTTGTCGGTGCGGTTTACCGTTGTTCGAAAGGCTAGGATAAATATTCGAATAAGTAACCTCAAAAAATAAGAGCATTGCGTATGTATCTTTTAGGTTCCTTCGTGATAAATTGGGCGCGCGTTATACGCCGGAAAATACGGTATTTTAAAACTATTCTTCATTCCCATAAACAACGTAATTTTTAAAAGTAGCAAATAAATGAGAAAATTCAGACGTCCCACGAATAATTCGATTCTTCAGCAAGGAAAGTTTGAAATAGGATCTCTAGAATTTCGGAGTAATATAGGATTCGACTGAATGAGAATAAATTCCAGAAAAAAAATCCAATGTCTTTTGAGAAAAGTTCTACACATCTTATATTCTGATGAATCTCATTCAAGAAATTCGAAAATCGAGAAAAGTTAAAATTAATACTTAATGCTTTTGCTGGGGACTCGATTTATAAAAAAATTTCAAGTTATGATACCATTACAATTTATAGCTTCATAATACATTTACTACGATTGAAACGGATAATAAATAACCACACAGAATGTTTTTAAGACATTAAGCAATAACATTATACATAAAAACACGAACTGATTTCTTATATTAAAAAAATTCAGTACAATGATCCCTGAACATCTGCTAGCTGTACATACATTAAATTACGTCATGTACGCTTTTTGACTAAAATTTAAAAAATATATATATACATATATATGGTTTTTAAACACAGCCGACACTTCTTATAACATCATATGAAAGTTCTCAATGCGTAATGTTGTACGGTTTCCTTTAGTTTGCATAACAAATTATTTTAAGTTTGGTACCTTTCCTAAAACTCTCATTTTAAATCATAGTAAATCTCATCTTAAATCATGATCATCATAAAGTAAACGGATCTTACTAGGAAGCCTAAGTCGCACAGACTTCGACAGCACAGAAGAAAGATATAAAATAAACCCTTTATTATTCGTCAAATTCTTAACACAAATGGACGCACTTCGCGCTTACAATAACACCGACACCTTGCAGTGGAACTTGAGGATATTTTAATAATAAATTAAAAGATAAAGAGCAGTGCCGGACTAGCAATTTAATTTAAGGCTAACTAGGCTGACTCAGCAGCCTACCCGGAGATATACTTATTAAATAGCCAAAAAGTCGTAACAGCAAGGACAAAACAGACACATGCTCTTAATAGCGAAATCATGCTCTGAATAAACTTCTAGATTCGTGTGTATTTATACTCTTTTCACTTGACTTTAAAGTTACATCCTGGCGAGGAAATGCGAGGGAAAATAAGAGGTTCTGGAAAGGTACCAAACAAAATAATTTGTTATGCAAACTAAGGAAAACCATACAACGTATTCCCTTAGCATGTCTTCCATGAAGGCATTCTAGCCATTACACAGATAGCCATAGTGTGCTTTAACATAATTTAATAAATTCAATCCAATTCAATCCCTAATGTAAACAACTGACTTGAAGAACTGTCATTCGATGCGATAGTAGCAATGTACGAAAAATTTGAAAGAACTTAATACAGCGTTTAATAAAAGGCAACTTTTGAAACAATGTATTCATAAACTATAGGATTTTTTTTAGATTTCCCGAAGATATCGCAAATAATACATTGGTCTCCAGCATCGACGATTCCAGTATTGTTTCCCTTTCTTATCTTCATTTTCATGGAAGTCCAATCAAGCGAATGTTAGAAAACCGGGTAAAACAAAAATCCTTTTCCCTCCCCAACAAATTGAGTGCCACATTACCCTTTCTAAATTTTGCTCGTATCTTCTCTTTGTAGAAAATACCACCGCGATTTGATTTATGGCTCCCATGTGGCACTCGGAAACTCAGCAAGTGCCTGCTTACTTCCCTAGCGGTCCCTTCATTATAATAAACACCTTCTGTTAAGGGATTTCGAACCCCTGTTTTAATTCCCCCTAAATGTCTCGAATGGCAATTACGCGCACTGTCGCGCTATGTTTCTGCCGTAAACTACAGAGACAAGGGGGATTGGGGTTTGCTGTTTTCTTAAGAAGTGATTAATTACAGATGTTTTGTACGGAGTAAGGAACTTTACAAATAGAGAAAGGAAGGATGATTTTTTTCTCCCCCCCCGTATCTTATAATAATAAAAGCAAGTGTAATGTGTCTGTCTGTCTGTCTGACCGAGCTCTCCAGCCAAATCTATCGCACGCCGGGACCTGGAATTTTTTATACGGAAGCACAAAGGGGCTGGCCACCAGACCTCGAAGCCCGATTTTCGATTTTTGAATTAGAAAAATTTAAAAAAAATTATTTATAATTAATTAATCACGGTTTTTTTGACTCACTGATATTATTATTTGTTTTCAAATAACGTTCGATTGTAACAATTGATTTCTTTATTCTAGCGTTAGTTTGCTGTTTTGACGATACATTAAATCGATTAATTACAATTCATTTCTTTTTTGTAGCTTGTGGGGGGGGGGAAGAGAGAGAGACAGTCTACATGTCCTACACTACTATTCCTGCGCTATTCACTTATCTGCATTTTCTAAATGCACGGGCAACGCCGGGCGGGTACACCTAGTAGTTGATAAATTAAGACTTCGTTGGAAATAAAAAGGTAAGAACTTCTTTTGCGAAAGTGAAAGGCTATACATTCTGTTATTCAATATACAGTTCTTCCCCAGCTTGTATTTTTGCAACTGTTGGTCGTACGCATATGCTTTCAGAAAATGTTTTGGCATTTTTTAATTTAAAGAAATAATTTTTGTAAATCTTACGAAATCTTAGCGTTCCTCAAGTTCCTATATTTAGGAAAATTTCGCATTTGCTTCCAAACATAAATGACAAAATGTTTAACTTCAGTACGAAAAAAAATTCACTCTAAAATCAGAAATCCTATTCTAAGACAATGCACATTGCCGAAATATTTGCATTTGTACGTTATATGATTATTTCTCCCTCCTTCTGGAATGCCTTAACGATGAAATGGTTAGCACACTCGGCGCGTATTCGAGAGATCCGAGGTTCCAGTCCCGGCGAGGGCATTACTCATTTTTCACATCTCCTGCTTGAAAAATAGTCTAATGACTCTACAACATAACTAAAAGTATCGTTTGAAAAGTGTTTCTAATATTAAGAGACTACGTGGCATTTCAATACACATTCTTGTAAAAAATATTAACACCCCCACAAAAAAAAAAAAAAAAAAAAAAAAAAAACAGAATCTTAAACACGTAATCTCATAGAATTCGTGCTTTAAAAAAACACTGGCAGGATTCAGTATGGGCAATTTGCCAACTAGTCTAATGGCATTAATTAAAAATGAGAAGTATATGTACTTCAATGAATTCCTTACATTTACCAGAAAATATTTCTAAAGTAATAAAACTTCATAAGAATATTAGAAACGTACTTTAAGGTTTTGAAAATTTATAAATTACTCATCGGAAAATTTTTTCGGAATAACAGCTGTAACAAAATTATAAACAGAGACACTAGTAAATCACAAAGGAATATTATTAACTTCATTTACCATGAAAGTTAACCACCTCGAATTATATTTTTAAATTTCTTAACTCCTCAATGCACAGTGAAAATGACGTCAAATATCGCAAATTTTGAAAATAAATACCTCGGTCAATTTTTATTGTACCCTGTATTTAATTTTGATGATGAACACAGAATTATCTTAAACGTAAATATATGCCGGAGGAACATTAAGTTAAATTACGTTAGTTAGAACGTAAAAAGTTAGATTTTGTACTTTTTATGAAGTTGTTATTTATTTCAAAATACAAAAACATAAAAGTCCTTACGTTGAACCTACTTCTTGCGAAACGCGGTAAGACAGCTTCCCCCACAAAGCGGGCTTAGGGTTGCCAGAAAGTGGCAGGGAAACGCAAGGTTGCCAGATTTGGTGCGCGAAATCGCCCATTTGGCGACAAAATCGGCGATATGTCATAGATGAAGCAAGAACATTCTAGAAAACATTTTAACGGTTTTCGAGAATATTCTCGAAGGTAGGTTAAAGCTATGTATATGTATCATGACTGTCCTCGGAGAGAACAGTGCCTTGAGTTCAGAGATTAGCTTGACAGCGATGACCGAGTCGGGTGCTATACTTTAGTGTTTTGCCGTGAAGCTGTCTTCACCGTTATACCCTAAAGGCTGTGTTGCTGATTGTTTCAGCGTGTTTATCGTAGTTTTTCGACGACTGTAAACGTGTCTTTCGTACTGTTCTGTGTAATACTGGCAAATAAATTGTGTTTTGATTCTTCATCAAGTGTTATCAATTACTCCAAATCCACGAACCCGTAGAACGCAAACGATGAACTGTTGCGAAAATAAAAGCCGGTAAAGACTTTTGTGGACAAGGTGTATACTAGATACATTTCTATTATAGAAAGACGCACATAAAGTGCTTCACAAGGATTTAAAATGTGAAAACTGATCTTTTTAATTGGTAAACGCACAAATATTTCATCATATTATGGTCTGGTGTTTGCTAGGCATTCAAACCGACATACAGTGGTTAATATTTGCTTTTAGACACTTGTGTTTTTAGTTTTATTTTCAAATATCTGTTACTAAATATTAGCAAAATGAATATATTCCTGATTTATCTCTTTGAAAACATGACTGTTATGACAAAAAAAGTCATTCAAAACAATTCGGTCTCACAGGCATGAAAATACCGGGAAAGTCAATATTTCTTGGATATGAGATAAACTTACTCTGTTTATACGGTTTGCCGTGGAATCAGTTATTTTCCTCGTGTAAGAATGTTCCATTTGGTTCCATTCCTCCGTAAGAATTACTTGTAGTTAAACTTGCGGAGAACTATCATGCTTCCTTTTCCTTTCCTGCAGCTCCTCCATACTGACACTTGCTTGAGAATATACAGGAGTTTTGATAATTTCAGGGCAGTTGTATAATAACCACAAATAAACATTTTAGACTGCGCGATTAGAATCGTTCTTTTGATCGAACTTGAGTGCATTCTAAGTTTGCTTGCAAAATGCTTTCAGATGTTCGTTAGGATTACTGATATATACTGCTGGCCGCCCAAATTGCAACGCCAAGAAAGACAAGAGATATCACAATTAAATTAATTTAGTAGATAACATGTTGACCAAGTATCAAATGATTAAATTTATAGACTTCTGTGAAGTGTGGTTCCTTCCAGAATCAGAAACCAGAGTAGCCGCCATTGTTGGAGTTCACGGCTGCCACACGCCTCGGCATTGATTCAAAAAGGCTTTGGATGTGTTCTCGGGATACAGCAGACCAAGCAGCTTCCACACGTTGCCAAAGTTGATCTGGTGTGGCAGCTTGGGAAGTAATCTGGGTCACAGCAACCATGGACCACATGTTTTCTATCGGCGAAAGATCCGGACAGCGAGCCGGCCAGGGAAGCAATTCAATCTGGCGATTGACGAAGAACCCTTGGACAAAGCGTGCCACGTGTAGTCACGCATTATCCTGTTGAAATATGGCTGTGGGCAAGCCCTAAAGGTAAGGAAGGACAACTGGCTCCAACACCTCGGAGATGTAGTGCTGGCTGTTTAAAGCACCGGAAATGCGAAATAGAGGAGTATGAGAGTGATATCCAATATCGCCCCATACCATAATACCCTGCGCCGGACCAGTGTGGCGGTGCATAACGCAGCTGTTCAGCATCCTCTCTCCACGGCGTCTCCAGACTCGAATCCGACCATCGTGGTATTACAGACAGAAGCGTGACTCGTCAGTAAAGACAGTTTCATTCCATTCTATCGTTCACATCCTTGTTTCGTCGTACCATTGGCGGCGGAGACGTCTGTGATTCTGCGTCAAGGGTAGACGAAGCAACGGACGTCTTGCTGACAGACCACTCTGCTGTAAACGGCAACGAATGGTACGTGCAGACACTGGATGATGCGTTACAGATTGAATGTGCTGTGCTATAGTTCGTGATGTGACTGAGCGATCCGTCACAGCCATGCGCACAATGTTCCTGTCATCACGTGAAGTGGTGCCCTGAGGTATGCGATTGAAAATGTCGGTCCGTCGTACCCTCCTGCATCCAACGGTCACATAACCGCATTACAGTTGTTTGGTTTTGTCCAACACGACTACCGATTTCCCTGAAAGATAATCCACACTCTCGCTGGGCCACTATCCTTCCTCTGTCGAACTCGGATACTTGATCACACGATGATCGCTGTTTACTACGAGGCATAATTGATCGTTTTTCTGAAAAAAATTACAAGAAAAACACAATTGCCGAACTTGAAATCGTCGAAAACTCCAAGCGCTTAAATAGCGCTTTGAGGTGCGCCACAGGCGCGCGTGATGTCCGTCTACGCTGAAATTCTAATCATTTGCATATCTCACCTCCACTAATGCATGTTGTAAATTTCATATTATTTGAATGCTTCTTTTAGGGTGTTGCATTTACGGTGGCCAGCAGTGTATTTCGGTTTTCGTCATATTCGTCCACTGGATCCAAATATATTAAATTTTGACTCTGCAAACATAGTACTGTTCCAATATGATAAATCTTAGTTTACCATGGACTTTGCCAATGCTAAGCCTATTTTCTTTGTTTTTTCACTGATAAAAAAATCCTTGCTGATCGTCCATTTACCCACATGCCCTAAAGTTTTACAGCACTAATTTTGGAGTCTTGCTTATTTTGCCACAGTATAAATTTTCAATTCCTCGGCGATAGCTTAGAATGAGATCTTGACTTCGATGCATTTTCATTTTCTTGCGATTTCTATCTTTTTATAATGTCTAAAATAGTTGAACTTTTACATTAAGTGTCTTCTGGATATTTAGGAAACTTTTACCATCTTTAAAATGATGAATAACACTGGGGTACAGCAATTCCCTTGTCTTAGATCTCTGACTTATTTTTCACAAACTTTTGGCCTTCGTATTCGAACATAAACTCAATTTTTCCCTATCATGCCAATTTTTTAAGCTGCTGAATACACTCTCATTGTCTCAAAGGTCATACAGGATATATATATAAAGGAAAATAAAGGGAAAATTTACCAAATATACTATTCACAAATAACATTTTTATTCATACAAAGGCTATATATAATTAGTGCAAGTTAAATTTTATCCGTATGTACAAATAATAAAGGTTTTTTCAAAAAGGTAACCATTAAATTTTAAAAGCCATAAGGTAAAAGGTAAGGTATTTACAATACAAAGGTAAGGTATTTATAATATAAGGTAAACGGTAAGGCCATAAGGTAAGGTATTTACAAGCCATACAGTAAAAAAGTTTTGCCTGCGGCTCTTTCTGGAGTGTTTAATCTATGGACATTCTCGCTTGACGTTCCAACAACAGTCATCCATCGTATATACATCTCGTCTACCTTGGTACCGTGCCTTCATAATCTTAAAATCGTGCTGGAATCACTCATCCTGGTCACCACTGACTGAACGAAGACTTTTAGGGAAATTATCAAGATGGCTATGTAAAAAAATACATTTTGATGCTTACGTTGCAACCACATATTTTGAAGCACTCCAAAACTTGCTACACAATTTCGCTGTAATTCTGCGGTCGTGTATTTCGAAGAAAGTCTTTGGCAAATTTTTTGAATGCTAACCAAAGATTTTTTTGTAGTTATGTCATTCTTCTGATGAAATGTTCATCTTTAAGGAGATGTCGAATCTGTTCACCATCAAACACAAAGGCCTTTATCTCTTGAAGTGACAGACTAGGATATGCCGAAATGAGATACTTGAAAGAGTCTCCTTCACAGCTGGCAAAGCATTAACAAACTGTTTCAGGAGACCCAGTTTTATATGCAGAGACGGACATATAATGGTCTTTCTGTCGACAAGTCGCTGAAATAGAATGTTTGGATCACCAGGTTTTGGGTCAAATCCTGGCGGCTAATTCGACAGCACCCAATGCTTCTCATGACCTCTACTGTCCCACAGAACGAAAAAAGGATATCCGCGTTGCTGGCCAAGAAGGAAGCAGACCATTATAATGTCAATACAGATGATCCATTGGTGCCTGTGATACTGCCACAAATCAATGACTCGTTTTATGTTTTCATTTGGGACTGCACCAAATGAATTTCTATTGTGGAGGAGTTCACATTTCCAAGCTCCGCTTTGAGCTATCGATGAACCATCGACATTTGAGTTACGTTAGGCTAAAATTCCCAACTATTCCATTAAGCCATTTACATTATAGCAATACACAAATCCATCATCACTTCGATAGTATTGCAGAAACGCACTTTTCCTTGATTGGAAGTATGACGGATACCGCATCTCTTTTGCAAGCGAGTTTTTCTCGTGCCAGTGATCTTAACAGTTCTGAAGCTTTTTCGGATAGTCCCGAATTTCGTGCCAAATCATTCAACTTGTGCTGGTCAAATCCCTTACCAACGGAATCAACTTCAGTTTCAAAATCTTCGTCGTTGGGGTCAATTCGATATTCACCAGAATCGTATTTATGTATTTCTAAAGAGAGTAATTCTTTGAAAACTGGCACTGAGGATTCAACTGAGTGAGGCAGTGGGCGTATAGATGATGGTAAACTAGGATATCCTATTTCATATTTATTTTTCTTGTTATATTCTGACGTTTTCACAACGCAAAAGTAACAATTACTTGAGTGGTGTTTGACAGATATACTAAATGGAAATTTAGAACGTATTCCCTTCATCCCCATTCGTAAACTTCTCATACACTTTGTAAAGGCCCACGATCTATCCTGATCATCAATTTTCACTTTAAAACAGGCAAAATAGGCTTGCCTGACAAATGTACTAATGCTTGTCCTTTGAATGGAAATGGCAAAAATGCCCCATATAGTATGCTCGATCCATGAAACAACACGAATGGAGTCTGTTTCATCATTTAGGACGCAAAAGATCTGATGCAGACATAAGGAAATGTTTCAGTTCACATACAATTAAAAACTAAACACTGCTAACCTTGTATGCAAACAAGAACTCGGATTCCACTTCGGAACGCGTTTTACTCTATAACAACGACACACGTCTCAGTACAATACCTCAAGATTAACTGAACTATTCTAAAGAAGTATGCACCTGTGGCTGGTCCTCTACGGCATCATATATCCGTCGCCAATCGGATGGCGTATGTTAGCCAATAGCAGAGCAGTAGTGCTTTTTTTAAGATTCTCCTCGCGGAGAGTGGTCACATTAACATAAGGTCGAGGAAAAAAAACTTGAAGTGATAGAAGAAAACTAACTACCATTTTGAAATCAGCATGCCGATTTAAATTTACACAGCTCAAAAATCGAACTCAACAGAAACTGCATTACAAATTGCTCCCCAGAGGAATTAAATTTTTAACAAAACTTAACGTTCGTTCGTAGCGTCTTGGTATGTTCACTTGAGATATGTAATTATTAATACAGCTAGATAAACAAATAATTATTTCTAAATGCAGACGATAACTGTGATGTATTTTCATTTAAAAGAAAAAACTATTACAAGAAACATCATCATCTAAAATATCTCGACCAAACTTTTGAGTGCCCGAATTATTAACTTGGCATTACCTAAATAACTTATTTTATTACAAGGAATAACTTCATGATATTTGATTTGCAACAAGCAAGGCTTAAAAATTTGGACAAAATATATTAAAACAACTTTTAAGTCTCTGTCTGAATTTAATACAAGGTACACCCAATCCAGTTTCAAAAATATGTTGTATCGGAAAACAACTGTGATCCACTGTAAAAAATATTCAATTGGAATGAATTCTTTGATGTTCCTATAATTTATTTCACATTCGTAAAATTAAATTATTATGTATAATAAATACAGTTAAACTATAGAAACAATAGTGAGAAAAAATACGTATTTTTTCCCCTTCCTTTTTTTTAAATGGGATGAACAAGGCGCTAAATGAATTATTTCCTGCTGTGACATGCATATCTTGGCAGCTTTCCTCTCTTATCCAACGTAAATGAGGAGAAACTTTTGTCTGTCCCGACATGCTGAATGGAAGAGGGTAGGAGGGAGCAGATTCTCTTTAGAGTGTCAAACTATCTCTTCAACAATACTTTTCTATGTTAGAAAGCTACTTTGAAATGAGTATATTATATTCCGTATAGTTACTTTAGTTTCCATGAATTTTTGTTGTTCTGGAATTTTATATATTGATGCACAGCAAGGAATAAAGAAAACGGCTGAGTAGAAATAGAGGATAATTTAGCCAAGCCTGTACAAACGTTTAAGAGGAGTATGGAGCAGAAAGACAAATCTGAATCATTTTCATAAGTTAGAGTGTAAACAGGATAAGCCAGAAAAGAGCAGCACGTAAGTAACAAAATGTTTTTTATTATATTTAAACAAACATCAAAGAAATAGATTTCAGGAAAAAGAAAGTTGGTTGATGCAGGCGTCCAATAATTTTAAACGTTTTGTCAATAGAAAAGGACACAAATATGCTGTTATTAGAATATGCTTATCGAATTATTGAATTTTTGAGAAACAGTTGATTATGAAAAACATGCACTGGCTGCTAAAAAAAATAATAATAATAAAAATAAAAGACTGACACTAGAGTTTTCCTGGTGTATGATTCTTCTCCAGTAGTTAAATACCATTTCCATTTAATCACGTGCCCTCCACGCCATCCAGAAGGGTTCATTGAAAAATGTGGGGATGGTGATAATGTTTTAACTCGTCAGCATATACAGATTGCAGCATTATATTAGTGATTATTTTTACTATTTTAATTTTAAGAAAAGATGTAATAAATAGCTTGCTAATTTCACTCATGTAAAAGGAACTGAAATATCTTACTAAAAGAGCTCTAGAGAGTAACAGGAAAACAAAACATTTCCACGAAAATAAAGAACGAAATATTTCCCCAAACAATCACTAAGAAATTAATATTTTACCTCGCCACAAGAAAATAAATCCTAGTGGATAACCAAAACATCAGACATGTAAAATATTTCCGGTTTCCAACCCTTATCTATAGAACTGGCATTTTACAAATCAAATTCCAAAATTTCCATCCGCATGGTATCATTTTATTGGAACAAATGGCAGCAGCAAGCACTTCAATTCCGCCAAGAAGTATTTCCCTATCTTCTTTTCGCTTCAGGCTTCAAAACAGCTGCCCCTAGCGAGACACAGTCAAAAAGAGAGAGATAAAGTTTCAAGCCATCGTTTTTACCCTTTCTGTTTCTTTCTAACCGCTTACACCGTCAACAAAAATAGGCTCTTCCGCTGAGATGACTAAACACGAAAACTCATGGAGAATGTACTCAGACATGTGCATACTGTGAGATAAATTTTTAATCTTTTCTCCCCCTCTTTTTTCTTTCCCCCCTTTTTTTGGCAGGTAGTCAAGTATAACGAAGATGTGGAAATAAGATTTGACAAGAAGGCTGCTGTAGCTCATCAGCGAACTAACATTCAAGATTCAAAGTAAAGAAAAAGTATTGTCTTTTGACGAAATAAATTTAAAGAAGGCACTTCAAGATTAAGATTATGATAGGATAAAGTTAAACTGTAGCCCATCCACAACTTTGGCTTTTTAATGAACACGAATGTTTATTTAAGACGAAGGTAATTTAAATCTTTTACAATAAAATGAGGTTAGAAACGTTTTTATAAGGTAAACTTTTTTTTAAACTCATAAAATAATTAACGAGTTAAAAGACGAAAAATAATTTATCATATAAGTGTATGGGGAAGTATATGATATACAGTACTTATACGTGCGTATGGCAACAAGAAAGTAAATACATTTCTTTACAGAATCACAGCTGTGTGTCGTCCTTAATAAATTTATAAACACATTGGCTTATACTTTTAGCAATGCAATTCAATTGATAGATTTCGTTACGTGCGCGCTCATTATTATTCGTGACCTGAAACTGTAGACAAATTTTGTAAAGGGAATTATTTAATTCGTTATTCCCATGAAACTATACCAGATTATATTTCTTCTCTTAGTTCATTAATTACGTTATGAGATTTAAATAAAAACTTAAGTATAAAAATATTTTTTTCACTTTATTTTAATCTTTTTAGCTTCAACGACACGTTATCAGTTAAAATTATTCAGTTCAATGTCGATTTTCAACAAAGAAAAATAGCTCTTGTACTTCCAACAATACTGTTACATCAAAAGGTTGAAAAATTCGAGTATCTTCCAAAATTCCTCCCGAAAGTACGAAAGTTCATATCAATTTCATTGAAAATATTTATCCTCACTCTATACATTGATATAAATAGCAAAATTCTCAAGAGTTTTAGTTTGTTCGTTAAACGAAGATGAGTAAGAAAAATCTTTCCAACACTAAAAATCTAAACCGAGTTTTGAAAAACGTATTTTTGCACCACATTGCGTTGTCATCTACAGTGAATAAGTATGTAAAAATTTGAGTTGGATAGCTTATCAGAAAATAGTTTTAAAAATCGATGACATAGTGGATCGCAGAGATATAAACACCGCGAGAGAGTTAGAAAAAGCTTATATAAACAACGGTAATTTAAAAAATCCTAAAAATACGTTTAATTAATATTTTTATCATTTGTGTTTTAAAAGACGGTGAAAATTTTGTTTTATAAACATTCGGTTATAAAATACTGTTTTTGAAAATTTCAAAATTTTATCAGGGGTATATTTTTTAATGTTAGAATTTTAAAGTCTCATAAAAGAATATTACCTATTAAAAATCAACTTTTAATATGAAATGCTGAAAAAAATGTAAATATGAAATGGAAAGAAAATCAAAACTACATGGGAGATTGTATTGCAAATAACTTTTAGCACCAACCACTTTTTGAAATCGGTTGTTTTTGAAACCAGTAAACGAAACGAATAGTAAATGCAAAGAAATATGTACACAAGCAATAAAAATAATGTGACGTAATGACATTATAATCTTGAAAATATTTTCTAAGCGATGTAATTACAAGCTTCTGGAAATATATTTAAAATATGTAAATAGTTTTGCGTGCATACGAGTTTGTAATGGATTGAATGCACAGAGAACGAATCATAGACTGATAAAATTTATTTTACAAACAGAAACCATTTACAGTTTTGGAACTTTCCACAACAAATGTTTGTGCAGCTCTTTTTAGTATCACCGACTGCAATTAGCAGTTATACTTCCCACTACTAAGAACGTTAAACATAATGCAATGCAAAGCGCATCAAAAAAAGCACACGAAAATGTCTCTATAGTTCGTACCCAAAGCTGAATTGAACAACTGAGAAACTGAGGCGCTTCTTAGTCTTAAATAGTTTTTCCCCGGTCGCCGAGAAATCTCTAGTACCTTCCATTTCTCGAAATTACTGGAAGGCGTATGAGGGCCAGATACGGTAACAATTACTATATATACGGTTTAATTACATTTATTCAAGCCCAATACTAATTACTGTTATAAAGGGACCAAACCAAAATACCGCCAAGTGGTCGCCAAATTTAGGCAACAAAAATCTGTCTCCAAAGCCGTCGCCAGCTTGGCGATATCTCGCCAATTCACAAAATAGTCATTTACTCAATGTCAAAAGTATTTACCCTCTGTAATCTTATTTTTCTGGCACAGCATCGTCTCTTTAAAGCATTTCATGTTGCATTATACCAAAAAAGTACTACAATTGCGTTACAACGTTTATAAAATCAATCACAAATTTTAGCTACTAAAAGTTGCTTAATCACAACGCCTTTTATTGGAAAACTAGTCTAATTTTTCTTAACATTATTAAACAATTAATATATGCTCTTCGTACCAAGTCGCTAATCTCAGTTTGCACATGAATATCCGATCACGTGATAAGAAGGTATACTTAATAAATAAAAAAATTATAAAAAAAAAAAAAAAAAAAGCACCATTTACTACAATAACGGATGGAACGCCCAGCATTTACAAAAAAGAAAAAAAAAAGCGATGAATGAAGAAATTCTACGTTAGGGTTCCGTTTTAAGTTAATTGGCTCATTCATTGCGAACTACTCTTAAATGACGCTTTGCACGCATTTGCATATCTTACTTACATTTAAAGCTGCACATTGTTTTCAGAGTTCTTAAAAACATTAAAAGCTGGAAGTTTAATTTTCTCATCCTGTATGGTAATTTTCTTTAATCAACTTAATTACTTTTTTTAATACCTCAAAAATACAACGTAAATCACAATTTCAGGCAAAAAACTTAAGAGAAAAAAATCTGTATTTTTTAATTGGAATACTAAAGGTATCAGAGGACCAATAACGAAAAAGGTATCAGATGAATAACGATAGGTATCAGAAGGCATCAGACCAATAAAAAGGAGGGTATCAGACCAATAACGAAACTCTGAAATGTCCATGAAACCGACTACAGCATGAATGCGCTTCAGTTCTCTGACTTTTCGAGGTCAAAGTTCCTGAATTACTTCTCTCGTAAATTTTTAAATTCTTGGAGCTCCAGAGCTCCCCAATTATCTCACTTAACTTCAAGCTGTAATGGCCGAATATAGCCTATATAGCCTTTAGAGAATTTAACTTCAAGATCCTCCCAATTACAACACTTAAATATAGACGGTATGCATAAGCTTGTTCTACACTCTGGTTTATAACACGGATACTTACTTACATATAAGCGGTTAAAATTACATGAATTTTTTTGTATTTTATTTTTCATAATGAGTATGAAATTTTTCTAAATATGAGAACAGGTATGGAAGGAACGTGTAAAAGCGATGAATTTTTATGAAATAGGTCTTTTTACATCCTTTGTCAGGAAACTTCCGGGACAAAGGTCGTAAAAAAATAGAAAACTGCATTTACTAAGTAATGATCGTAGCTGCTATCAAAGTAGTCTCCTGGGCTATCTATACAAAACTGCCACCGTTTCTGGAGCTCTTGGAAGCAAGCGGAGAAATCTTCAATTGCGATGCTTGCAAGCTCATTTGTCACAGCCCGTTGGATGTCTTCAATAATCTTGATGAAGCTTTCCTTTTCCTTCACGGAAACAAGAAAAAATCACGATAATCTTTGACACAAATGTGAGGTCACGTTTGGTTCTATGCAATAGTTCAGCAGAAATTCTTCCGTCTTTCCTCTCTCTGTTCGTCTGTTAGTGAGTGAGGGACGATTCTTGCATTAAATTTCTGTTCCCCTAAATCTTCCCGTAAAATCTTAGGACACTAGTCATGATTCAAATTCAAGTCTTCTGATATCAAAGCACAGTTACACGACAGTCTTCTTGGAATAACTGCCTTACACACTCCACGTTTGCATCGATATGTGCTATAGACGGGCGACTAGCTCTGGGATAGTCTTGCACTCTGCCTTCACGAAACCTTTTGCGCCACTCGAAAACACAACTTCTTGAAAGTGCCTCGCCTGCATATGCTTGCTTAATCATGTTCCACGTTTCACTAGGGATTTTCCCGAGCTTAACGCAGAGCTTAATATTCACTCTTTGCTCACAATCATCATCCATTGTTTATTTAACGAATTACTGTTTATTTAACGAATATGACAACAATCTGAACAGTGTGTTGCTAAACACAAGCCCTGCCCCCTTGTAAGTTTGCGTGGAAACATGGCCAAGATCATGTCAAATAAGAATACTTACCAAGTAACATAAAAACTACATTTGTCATTTGTTTCTTTTTAGTACTGCAAATTCAGAAATAAAAAAAACATTGTTCTGGAACTTCTCTGACAAAGGATGTACATTAAAAAATGTTAAAACACGAATATTTGATTTGTTTTAACATTTTTGTAGTTAGAAGTACATGCCTACGTCCAATGCTTACGAAACTAATGGACGAAAAAGGACTTAAATAAACACAGTGTATATTAGAAAGCATTAAAAATTTTGTTAGTATTCTTAACAGTTATCCAGCTCTTCTATTTTATGTCATACATAGCCAAAAATTTGTTTCGCAAAAATCGTCTTTGACGCAAAATTCATAATTACATGTGTTATAAATTACATTAGATATTATTGAAAACGAAACTAAGATACAAAATATTAAGTAAGATGCACACTCCTTTGGGTTTTCACGTGAAAGATAATTCAAGAATTTAAGCAACTGGTAATGACAATACAACTGAAAACTGGCAATTTACCAGGCGTTGTGGATATTAAATACGCTAGTAGCCTAAAAGATAAATTATGAAAATGAATAAATTAAGAGATATACACTGAAAAGCTAAAACATTATGACAATCCCCACATTTTTCAATAAATTCGTCTGGATGACGTGAAAGTCATATGATTTAGTGGGAATAATATTCAACTGCTGCTGTAGAAGGTAAGGAAGTTATAACAAATTAATTTATGATAGCTGGAACACAGCACGCAATATGCGTGCTTATCACGGCAAATATTTGGAGTTGGAATAAGGAATCATTCTCGCATATACTTTTGCGAGTGATGGGAAAGGTTGCTGATCTAAGTGAATATGATAGGGGGCAGATTGTAATGGCCCGAAGAGTCGGAACGAGTATTTCCTAAACTGCATGACCGGTAGGTTGTTTATGATCTGCGTTGTTAGTATTTATGCAAAGTGGATAAAATGAGTATCCAAGAAAAAATGAGTACACCAGCAGTAGATGCGCCAAGGTTCTAGATGTCCCAATGTCATCAAAGAAAAAGGACATCGGAGGCTGTTCTACGTGGTACAGCAAAATCGGCGTCAGAGGCTGGGTCAGCTGACAGCCCAATATAGTGCGGGTCCAACTGCAAGTGTTTCGGAACACACAGTTCACCGGACACCGTTGGACATGGGACTGCGTAGCAGACGTCCCACTCATGTGCGTCTGTTGACCAAAGGTCATTATCAACCAAGCCTACAGTGGGACCAAGAACATCGAGACCGGATCATGGATAAGTGGAAGACAGTTGCCTGGTCGGATGAATCACGATTTCTGATACTTCACGTCGATGGTGTCTCATGGTACGCCGTCTTCCAGGCGAATAGCCGCTCCCTCCTGTACAGCAGGTCATACACAGGCTGGTCGTGGCGGTATTATACTTTGGGGAACGTTCTCATGGGCGGCTCTGGGACCCTTAGTTGCGGTAGATCATGAAAGTTGCGGACTGTCTGAACATAACTCTGGATCAAATGAATCCTTATATAGCGTCTGTCTTCCCAACTGGAAATGAATTCCTCTAGCAGAACAACGCCCGATGTCACAATGCTCGAACTGTCTTGGAATGGTTGGAGAAGCATAAATCTACCAAGAACTTATGGCATATATGCCAAGGCGAGTTTCAGCTATTTTGCAGGCCAAAGGTCGCGCAAAGCGTTATTGAGTAGGTGGTCATAATGTTCTGCCTCTGCAGTGTAATCCTCTCTAAGACGACTACCTATAGTAACAAATACTGTGGTTTCTCTATGAAGATGGTCGTCTTAAGAGAAGATATGTTCTTTGCCGATTTTTATTTATACTGTCAGAAATATCGGATACTTTCAGAGGTGGTCATTATAGAAAAGTGGTGTCGCCATCATTATACGTGGATAAGTTAATACATGATTAAATTTAAAAACATATCAAACATAAGCCTAAAATAAAAGAAAACAATTTTAAAATTATGTCAAATGGAAAAGGAAAATAAATAAACGTTCAATAAGAGATTTATTAGAGCAGCATTACTATAAACTGAGAAGCATTTACGTAAATCGTAAATTTTAAAATATTTATTATGATAAGATTTGTAAACGGCCACCTTCCTAAGGACACCAACATGAAAATGACTATTTTTTTAAAACATAAACAAATATGAATAATGAACATCACCAAAGACGATTACAACTGGAGAAAATCAAAATCACATAGAACACTAGGTAACATTTCAGAGAGGATTCACAGTATTTACATACGATGAATAACATACAAATGAGCTATCGCGCTTTTGTTACGGTGATACGGACGACTTTTGTTGGGCCCGAGTTCATATCCCATAGAAGGCAAGTATATTTTTAACTAAACAATATCTTTATGGCATGGGGAATTTAAATATTGCTGGGTCGAATATTCTTCTGAGAGGGAGGTGGTATTGCAGGAGAGGAAGCAGGGAACCTACGGATCTTCTCTCCCCACGGGTTGTTGTTCTCCATCAAAATTGGTAAGGAGCTTTCCATTTCAGGAGCGTGTTATTCGGTCGCCCCAGTAGATGCACCCTGGGCAACATTCTTGCTGATAAGACAGATGGGTTTTTACCGTTCATGACGAATGTTTGCAGGAAGGCGGCCATTTCAAACAACACACATAATGCGCTAAAAACTGACAGGAATAGCTCTCCCTTTTGCTGCATTAATTGATATGTTAAAATATTTTCTATCATAAACTGGCAACTGTGATGAAGAAGTTCGTTTAATTTTAATTCGAAATCATCGAATAACAATAAACTATTTCTACAATAAACTTAAAAATTCCCGATGCAGTGTTAAGATATGGCATACATTTTTTTTCCTATTTTTTGCAGTCTTTTTTCAGTTCATCTTATCAATGCTCAGCTTTCTAAGTAAGACATTCTTAGTTCTAAGTAAGACATTTCTAGTAAGACATTTTCTAAGTAACTTACATTTTTTTCTCTTTTTATTATTAGCGCTTTGTCTAATATCTTTATTTATTAAATATCAATTTCTTCGCACTTGTGCCACATAAAATTCAACAGCAAAATCACAAAATATTTAAAAACAGCACATTTTTATAATTTCCAACAGATTGCCTCCTGCGCTGAAGATAAAATGTTTCATTCCGTACAGTGTTGCCAGTGCTCGCTTTCAAATCGATGAGTTTGTCAATCAAAAATTCATTCAGTATTACAAAATATGAAATAAATAATAAAGAGGTATAAAGTATTCTCTAAAATATTGACTATTTTTAATTAGATAGGTCATAAATTAAATGCATTTTTATTATTTAAAACTATCCGCTTCAAAAGTAAGAAACCAATATTATTAAGAACTGTATCTATCGGGTTCAAGCACTTTAGTTTGTTAATCCATAACTGACAGATTCAATTAAAAAGATAAATATTTTACACTTTGTGAAATGGCAACGGAGTCAAATGAAAAGTGAAACGCTGCATGATTCGACGCAAAGCTGCCTTTCGAGACTGACAGTCCTTTTGCACTAAAAATAAATAAATAAATAATAAATAAACAAAAGAAAGATAAAAAACCCTCAATTTAAAGTCAAGCAATTGTTAGACACGTAATAGCTCGAAGAGTTAAAAGTGAAAAGTATCTTAATAATGCCGAATAATTTTCAAAACAAACACCCAAACTACAATTTTCATTTCCTGTAGTAATAAAATAGCAAAAATAAGATTTTTCATCTAGTGCTTTATTTTAAAAATTAAAAGCGAGCAAATATCACACGCACTGTGCAAACGATATCACATTCTTGTTTTTCTACATTGTTTTTCTTACAATGAAAGAAAAAACACTACTTTTCAAAAGGAAATTAGATTCTCATTTAAAAAAGAAGCAATTAAAAAGGCTTCTAAAATAAATGCTTTTACAGTGTCCCTAATGAATAAAAAATAAAATAAATTTTAAAACGATTGTTTGGTAAACTTAAGAGATTACTCATTATTCAGAGAACATAGATACTGTCAGAGAAATAAGAAGTGTCAATATTTACAAACAATATCCTTCCTTCTTATTCAACAGCGTTCGCTTCACAGCGTTTCGCACTTGAATTTTGAAAGAAAATTGCGACGAGGCTCATAATTGAAGTAATAATTTTATTAATGCGCCAACTACTGCGATTATTTTTGCGAATTTTAGGGAATAAACTAAGACTTCGCGAGTATCAAATTTGACGGTAACATGAGTATCCAATTTGTAAAATATAACCATGGATTTAGGCTTTTTCCTAAACGTTGAATTTTATTATAACTATATTATTTTTCATATTTATGTTGTTGCTGTTGTTCTTGTGGAAAATCTCTTTCTTCTGATATCACAGCAATCCCACGAAATTAATTGTGGCAAGAAGACAATATTGCGCTTGTCATTGGCCAAAAGTCTTGGGCACCATACTGGTGAGAGTACGACCTCGTTTCGTTCCACCACCAAATTTCATGGACAGCACACCGGGAAGAAGGGTTCGAGGGTCCCGTTTTGCCCTACCATCAACCTTTCGAGAGGACTTTACACTCGCCGCATATTTAGCAGTGCCCCATGCCACAGCACTACACATTTACAAACATCCGTGCTTTCTTCGGGATTCGAGACCGGGCCCTTCGGTACAGCAGCCCGACTCACTAACCACTATCTCGACTGTGCGGTGCTTTTCACATTTAAATAACTTAAATGTTAACTTCCGTTAAAATCACGGGAAAAAACAAAAACAAACAAACAAACAAACAAAAAAAAAAAAAAAAAAAAAAAAAAAAAAAAAAAAACTCCGTTAACTTAATATGGTGTCAAATCTAAACCAGAACATTAAGCTTGAGTTATTCAGTTACCTCTTCATATTTTGGTAAACTTCTTCAAAACAATGAAAACCGTTATTTGAAGGTACATAAGATCTCCTTCGGTGATCTTTTCAGGACAGACAAACAATTTCGAAGCCTAACAATCATTTTCTACATTTAGAAACGCGCTCTGGAATGGAATATATCAAAATGCCCTCTACTTAAATAGGAATCTTCCCGCCCAGACGTTATAGAGGTTAAGGAAGCCCGACTGCGATACTGAAGGGCCTGGGTTCGAATCCCGGAGAAGGCCTGGTTGTAACTGTTCGAACTTCATAGGAAAGGTGATGGTGGCCCACCTATTAGGTGCCTCCATAATAAAGAGATCAACAGATCTGGCCTTAGTATAGATTAATGGACTCTGTTACAAAACTGTAATTGTTCACAATCTGCCATTGGAAAAAAAAATACATTAATCTTGATCTCACAAAACAGATTATGTTGAGTTAAAGGGATTTATAAATATTAAGTTTTAGTACTAAAATTATACAATAGAACGCGTATTTGGTTACGAGTTGGCATCTATATTACTGCTTTGTTACTAGTAAATCCTTCTTTGAGAGAGAAAAACATAGATGCGAACATATAACGTGAGAACATATGTTTGAGGAACATAAGATATAACAACTTCTTTAAAAATACTTGAAGCCGCCCAACCGGAATAGTGGTTAGCGACGTTGACTGCCGTATCGAAGAGTCCAGTTTCGAATCCCTGAAGGCATGGATGTTTTTAAATGTATAGTGTCTATGCGGCATGGGGGCACTGTAAATATGCTGTGAGTCGAAAGGTTGGTGGTAGAGGAAGAGGGGAGGAGACCCTTGGACAGGTCTTTCACGGATGCTCTCCATCCAAATTTGGGGCGGAATTGAGCAAAGTCGTACTGTCGCCTCTATGGTGCTCAAGGCTTTTGCCAAATGGCAGGAGCAATCTTGCACTCATTTTCACGATATGAACTTCGTGGGCTTGTTCTGATGTCACACTCAGACAAGTAAGATGACTCACAACAACAATATATACTTGAGGGTGAAAATAACTATTTCCCACATACCGTTCTCCGAATTTTGCCCTTCCCCACATTAAAGTTACGATCTTATTAATGACAGATACAATACTTTGAAATCTACGAGAATGAAGTTATTAGATCAAATACAGCCTAGTATAATTTCTTATTTCTTTAACTGAATGAAACTTATAACGCTCACAAAAATAATATTTTCATTAATTAGTATTTTACGTCATATTTTAAATTTCATATATGGCAATAAAATATTGTGAAAATGCATTGTCTAGGTGTGATTCTACAAATAAACTGATTGCTAAAATTTTCAAAGTTTCCTCACTTACGGTCAAGAATGAGATACACATGTACGGATAATATTATTTGAAAGAGTTTCATTTCTAGAATGAAAGAGTTCTACCAAATGCATGAATCTGCCATTAGTAGAAAATTAATCATATTAACATCCTTTCCCTTTTTGTAAAGTAAATTAAGTGCACGTTAAAAAGCGCGATTCAAAACCTTTGTAAAAAGCTCTGTACAGGATTCAAAATCTTTGTATTATTTTAAAATAGATATGTAAATCTGTGTTAAACGCTATGTAAAGTCAAAAACAGTAACTTAAAAAAAGTAACAGTTGGGAAAATATACATAAATCGAAAAAGTTTCCCATACTTAAAATTTAACTTCGAACATTTATTTTATAAACTTATTTTTAAATGTTTTCGACAATAAAGAATGTGCCCCATAATATGGTTGGATAGGCATAAACTATGTTCCGACATTCAAGAAATGGGGGTTCGAATACAGGCCACTTATGACAAGTGTTTATTAGGCGAAACGGAACTTATTATCTGTCGGTACAGAAGTTCTGTCGAGAAGCTGTTGGAAATTCAAAATAGATAAAATACACTCAGTTATTCTCAATGGAAATTGCTATGAAGCAATTATATAGTTTGGATACCACTTGTGAAAAGGAAGTCATGTTTTTAGTCGTAGAACTTGGATAGCAGTGGTGGCAAACTGTCACTCCTGGCTTCAAGTTCTACTATCGATGACGGATGCATTCCCTCTCCTATTCATGATTATGTGTGGACTCGGTCCCATTTTAGAACTATGGTTAAGGATTAAGCAGTGGAGCAAGAACCATAAAGATATTGTTTGGGAAAAGTATTATGGAGTACTGACAATACTTATATAGTCTAAATTAGTTTATTCTGAAATTCCAACAGTCCCGAGTTTCTTTTCTGAGTTGTCGGATTACATAACAGTCTAGAAAATCGCCAAGGTTCAAAAGCGGACTAATAATATTATATGCTCGAAATTTCGCGATCTATTTGTATGAATTTTTTAAGTACCTTTTTCTTGGAGTAGGTAAGCAAATGAAAAATAAATGGCACAGAAACTACTTTAAAAGTAGGAAATACGATTTAAGAATAAAACACGTAATATATATTTTTAGCAATAAAAAGCTGAATTTACAACTACGTAAATTTTCCTACAGGAAGTAATAAAAACAAATGTGTTGTTTTTCCTATCATTACATGTCCAATCTGTATTTCTCACGACAATATATGGCAAGAAGTAAAGCATCTTAATCCGTTGAGTGGGAAGAAAGGATATTGCGCATAAAGATTTCATTGAAACACATGATCAGTAGCCCACAGTCTAATACTCGAACAGTTGCTCCGATTTACAATTCAATGAGCGTGTTGAAGTTTATGGACCCATTTACTCTGCCTGCCGATATATGGGTTGGGAAAGAGAGGGAGAGAGATATGTATGGAAATTTAATATATCAGCATGCTGGCTAGATATTCGCAAATCCTGAAATTCCTGTAGGTGCTGTAACACAGTCGTTATTGCACTATCAGTGTCATCGACATTGCGATTGTTACACAGGAAATGAATCTTAAGGTAATTAATTTATAGGTAATGATGAATTACGTATAATATGTATCAAATCTATATAGTTAAAGAGAAGTATTGTAGCTGATAACACTTTTTATGCTATCGCATATTGAGGGCAAAACAGGATAACTTCTTAGATATTAATAAGGTAATAATTTAGTTTATAAAAATATAAATAAAATCATTAAAAACTAAAAACAATCTAACGTCATTCTATGAAAATACTGAATATTTTTAATTAGCTAAATCATGAATTAAACGCATTTTTATTATCCAAATCAATCCGATTCAAGAGTAAGAAACGAATATACTCAAGAAATCCATCTACTGCTTTCGAATAGCTTAATATTTTAATCCTCAACAGGCAGATACAGTTGAAAGAAAATTAAAAAAAAAAAAAAAAAAAAAAAGTCTGAAAGCTTTTAGATTTTATATTACTTACAAAGTGGCGTTCTTTTAACGTTTCGTGTGTTACCTTTATTTATTAAATGTCATGTTCTTCGCACTAAACCATAAAATTCAATTCACCAGCAGTATCACAAAATAATTTTAAAAGAGCATATCATTAGAATTTCCGATACACAGTCTCGAGTGCTGGGGGGGATGTTTTTTTTGGGGGGGTGAGGGTAGAGTGTTGCCATTGCTCGCTTTTAAATCGTTGAGTTTATTAATCAAAAATTCGTTAAAGTTTTACAAAACATGAAATAGAAATATGAAAAAAAAAAAAAAAAACATGAACAAATTCAAATTTTGGGTGCCAGATGCCCATATTCGAGTGGAGGACTACGTTATGAAAATTCGATGTCTCTAGGTAACGTTGTTTTTTCACAGCGCGAGATACACACATACATTCATGCAGATTCTTCATTATTTAGTTTCTTTAAATATAATGAAGGACTCTAATATTTGGTGGCAACAATTTAAAAAGTGAAACGCCATTTCTAGCGAACCAACGCAAAATATCAAAACGAAATTAATAGCCCTTCAGGGCCAACTGTCCCTTTGGGCTTAAAAGAAAAGAACTTTTAATTTGACAAATCGTTTGCATATTTATTAGGTTACAATCTTAAAAGAACAATACTGTACAAGAATACTAATACCGCATTTTTAGCGCTTGGGATACTTAGAAATTACTTGCGTGAAGATTCGTTCGAGATTACCGTATGTAAAAAAAAATATAAATTCATAATGTTATACACTAGTAAACCACAAACAATTATCAGTGAATGGCCCTAACATGAGAAAAAAAAAAAAAAAAAAAAAAAAAAAAAAAAAAAAAAAAAACCTCAAATTATTCTAGTTTATTTTTTTAACCAACTCCTCACGCCAAAGTAAAAATGACATCAAAAATCTCAAACCTTAAGAATCAGATTTTTCGGTCTATTTTTTATTTGGGTACTAGACTGTTTCTGAACCTTTCATATTTTATTTTTTGTAATCAATATAAACTTTTACTGAATAAAATTACAGGGACCGGAGAAAGTCTAAGAAGCTAAATTTTGTAATAAACTGACTTTTTAAATTTCAGCAAGCCATAATATGAATATTTGTATCATTTGAAACACTTTTACAACTGGAAACGAACGTCTACAATATTGACGGTTGTGATATTAAAAGCCAGTGAATATTATGAGGGACAAAAATCGACAATACTATCTGGCTTTCTTGTTCTTTTTAAAAATAATTAATATTTCTTTATCCCTATGGCAACAGTTACTGCTATTAATGTCTCTACCCCCCAAAAAAAAAAACTAAGATAATGCTGCTTTGCGGCCGATTAATTCCAAGATCATCACAAGGTTTAAAAAGCATTAAAAGCATCCAGATTACTTCACATTAGGGTTGAAAAATGCTCTTGTCTAGAGATAAATATTTTATCACTTAGGATCCAACATTACCTTTTAACGATTGCTACATCAGTTTTTGGCTGCGAAAATTTTAAACAACAAATAATAAGTAAAATAATGCAATCTTATCATATAAAAACGCTATTTTTCTTTCTTCAGAAGTCATATTTAAAAAATACCTGATGTGATCATCCCACGACTTCCTTGTATGGGTCTATTAAATTACACACATTTTTGCTGCCCTTCATTTTAACATATTTTCTGGAATTCCTTTAAAAATGTATTTCTTATTCAATAAATTCAGTTCTTACTTCGTGGAAAGGCAAAAATACATAAAATCTCAAAACAGCTTAATTAAAAATTGTAAAATAAAACATAAAACACCAAATACAGTTAAAATCAGTTTAAAAAAGTTACAATTAAAATAAGAGTTTCTACGAAAAAAAAAAAAAAAAAAAAAAAAAAAAGCAATTCGGACAGCTGGCAGGAAAACAAAATTTTCGGTGCACAAAACCTAAATTTAATTTTCGTTCCCGTTGGACAAAAGACATTGAATGCGATGCACCAACCGACTTTATTCACTATTCTACTAAGAGCCTCAAATGTAAACAAATGGCGGCCTCGTTAGATCTAGAGCCGCTTTAACATTTAAAGTGTTGATAATTGTACAACTAGTGCATGAAGATTAACTAAAGGCATTAAAAACCTTAATCATAACATAAGAACAACACAATTCAATTACTTTTAAAGCAAAAAATGCACAATTTGCCACATATAGGAATAAAAACACAGAGCTTAACGAGACGGGTAAGACTATGGAGTGCACAACTACATGTTATAATAGTCCCATATACAAAATTTCAACGTTCTACGCCCAATCGGCTTTGATTTAGTACGTACATATGTATGTACAGACGTCACGAAAAAATCAATTCTGAATCCATCTGAAATCCATTTTAGAAACCGTTTTGGAAAAAAGTCCTTTATTCTACACGCACGTATAGGCGCCACGCAAAAACATCGTTCAAATGGACTCGAGAGCGGTCAAAATGGATATTTTCTTTGAAATACGATGCACGACGTTTTTCACGATTTCAATATTTCTTTACTTCGTACAAAAAAAATTTACTTCGTAAATCAGTTATCTCCCTTCTATATAATACTTATGCATGGAAACTTCCTCATTAACGGCCAGATATTACACACACACACACACCAAAAAAAAAATATTTAAAAATTTTATTTGCTCAATTATTAGATTTAGAGGCACGTGTTTTTCAAAGACATGAGTAATTTAAATGATTACATATTTTTAATTACTTCGTACAAGGAAGTAAAAATAATCATTTAGTACTCGTGTATTTAAAAAACACGTGCGTCTAAAAATTTAATAACTGAGTAAATATTTGTGTGTGTGTGTGTGTGTTCGTGTGTTTAATACCTCAAGCTTAATGAGGCGGTTTCTATACAAGCATTATATAGAATGGAAATTACTAATTTATGTATTACTTAAAACAAATTCTCAAATACACATTTCTGTTTTTAGCCGCACGCCTCTCATCCGAATATATACAAACTGCGGTGTATTTACAATATATATTATTGGCAGGATTGATTTAAAAAAATAATTCTAAATATATAAAACTGAATTATAGAAAAGGAATATTAATTAAAAAAATTTTTAGGCGATCTGTAAATAAAAATGGGGCAAACATGTGCTACGTAACTGCATTGATAATAAAAGAGAATGTTTATACATTACTTTTAAAGACTGAAAAGTAACTTGCTTTCAGTGTTTCGTTCGACAAAACAAAATCGAAATTTCTTACCTATAAAAGAGAAAAGAAAATTATAAATACATAAAATAAAAATTAAAGCATAGTAATATTCTCTCTAATACATTGTTTTTATAAATACATAAAATTATTTTAAAATATCAAAAACGCTACGCAAATGATTGATCGGTATCACAGTATGTATTACACCGTACAAGAAATAATTAAAATGATGGCGTTCGTAAAATTTGCCTGTTGCATACATCACAAATTACAGCAATTACATACATTATAAAAGATTTTATATGGTAAACCCTTGCCAAGCGCGGATTTGCAGAACGCGATTTCGCATGTACGCGTTATCTAATTGTTTCCATTTTATTTTCCCGAATCTAGAATTTCATAAACATGCAGTTTAACGTTTATTTATCAACACTGAATTACTGCTGACATCAACTCTGGCCACATGCTGTGATCAGTTTTAAAGGATTTCAATTTTAAAACTCTCTCACAGCGAAGTCGCCCGAAACGTCCGGCACCAAAAGTATATTATATATCCACTCTGTTATACATCACGTTTTTGTGCCATTACCTATTTTTTTCCTTCATTCGTATTTGTTTGATATGTATAGCAAAAATATTCGACTTTTTAAATGGTATGACATGCTGAGATGTCATGCTTTCATATTCGCTTGGCCCTTATTTTATTCTGGTAGAGGAAACTAGAATAACGATTGAGATGGTATTGAATAATTTCTAGCCTCCTAGAGAAGTAAATTAAACAAATAAGTATGCATTTTCACTTCTATGGTTCAATTTCTATTAACTTTCGCCGCCCTTTACTGTACACTTGCACACACACAAAGAAAGCTTTCAGAATTTATATTACTCCTAAAACGGACGGTTTTTTTCCCCTATTTACACACACACGTTTCCAAACTGGGCTAAAAACATTTAAATACAGCATGTCATTAGAATTTCTAATAAACAGTCTCTCGCGTTAGAGATAAAAATGTTTTATTCGTTACAGTGTTGCCATTGCTCGCTTTGAAATTCTTAGCCCAAAGGCGTAATTTGTCCAGAAGGGCTATTACTTTTCGTTCTGGCATTTTACCTTGGTTCACTATAAACGGCGTTTCACCTTTCAAAATGTTGTCACCAAAGCCCTGCATTGTATTTAAAGAAATTAAATAATGAAGAATCTGCATGAATGTATGTATGTTTCTCGCACTGGGAAAAAACAACGGTACCCAAAGACATCAAATTTTGAATAACGTAGTTCTTCACTCGAATATAGGTACTATATAGAAGCCCGAAGTTGGAATTTGTTTTATTACCCAACGATTTTCAAGCGAGCAATGGGGGGGGGGAAAGACATTTTTATCTCCAGTGCTCGAGACTCTATTGGAAATTCTAAAGATATGCTCTTTTTAAATTATTTTGCGATATTGCTGTTAAATTGAATTTCATGGTTTCAGTGCGAAGAACATGATATATAAAGGTATCACACAACAAGTTAAGAAAAACGCCACATTTGGACATAATTTTTTTTTTTTTTTTTTTTTTTTTTTTTGTGTGTGTGTGTGTGTGTGTGTGTGTTTTAATCAGACATTCGCTAAAATTTTACAAAATATGAAATAGATAATAAAACAAGTTCCGAATTCCAAATTCCAGCGTTCAGGTGGCCACTTTGGAAGGAGGGACGTCCTTCCAGGTGAAGGACTATGTTATTCAGAATTTGACTCTATGTACCGTTGGTTCTTTACTATGCGCGAAACATACATACATTCGTGTAAATTCTTCATTATTTAGTTTCTTTAAATATAACACAGAGTGACAATATTTGGTGGGAAGAATCTGAAAAGTGATTCAACGCAAAATGCTGTTCCGAGACTAATAGTCTTTCTGGCCTAACGCCAATTTAGGCTAAAAACAGAGAGAAGACAGTTTAATATCTCCCGTTCTACTTGGCCAATAAGGATTTGAGGCCTAGGGAGTAGTAGTAGTGAACGATAAGAGCGGGCGAAAGTCAGGCAAGTGAAAATGAAAATACTGTATTGGACATTGTTCAGTTTGTATTCCAATTTAAATGCAGGTTTTTATAAATAATGTTGCGATAGTTACCGGTAATTTATCCATGAATACTTTTCATTTGTTATTTTCTTCCTGTAACCACATCCTGCGGAAATTTAATTATTAGCTTTATTTTCCTTTCCTTTTCGGTTGAGGAAAAGGGGGTTGAAGAATACGTGAGTAAATGCAATATTCATCCATCCATCCCATCAATATATATACAAGTATAAACTAATTAGTTAAAAGTAGTAAATATCTTTGAAACAGACTGACGATACACCAGCACCATAAAGCGCACCAATTATTGCTGCAGGTAAAAATTCTATTCACTCAGTTATTCAGAGGAAAATAATTTTTAAATGCCTGAAATCCCCTATAATACAATATTTAAGGAATCGATAAGCCTAGATTCTTTGTAATAGAATTATTGTATTTTACCATAATGGAATTGGTAATGTAATTTAGGGACGACGTTCATAAATTTTATTTGCCACTTGCGATCAGAATTCTTATTCTGTGTGGCCTAAATTGTAACATTTATAGAACTCGTAAAATTTATAGAATTCCCGTAACGGATATAAAACATTGTACACCAAGGACAATTTTTACATTAGGATTTAATCTTATTTATTATCTACTTATAAACATCTATGATTTTCGTGAAAATTTCTGTGACAATTTCTCGATAGGTAACTTTACATTTAATCTGGCTTTAATCATCTCCTTTAAGTTTATTACTTTATCCATTTGATAGTTGTAAGTATAAGAAGATTCCAGAAAACATATTGCGTACGATAAAATATTGTTTTGCAAATGTCTGATATCTTAGAACAATAATATGTTTTTTAACAGTTCGAAATTAGAAATTACAAATGTGTTCATTCTGGAAATAATAGCATAGAACTTCACTTTCAGAAATTATCAGTAGAAAAAATTTCAAAAATCGAATTTGTCTTTTCTTTTTAATCTTATTAAATTTATTTTTTAAACATAAGAGAAACAGTAAGAAAACATAACATTCTTTTTTCCTTAATATAATATCTAAAAATGGAATAGCATGCATTTCATGATTTTTTTTAACTTCCATCATATTCAATATATTATCAACATATTCAATATATTACCATCATATTCAATTATATCATCTTTCCAAAAAGTCTAGAGTTCTGGCTGGTGGTGGTCGCTACAGCTAGACGACTAGTATATTTCAAATAGGGGCGAATGAAAGGTTGCCAATTCATACTTAAATGCGCCAAGATGACAAACTGAAAAGTAAATCTTCAAGACACCCCTACGGAAAATGCTTTAAGGCTCAAGACTCACTAGTCATTGTTTTACTTTACTGCCTGCATAGCAAGTGTCTTCTTGGAGAGTTTGTTTATAAACAAGTTGATAAATGAACGGTCTAGTTTCTCGAGAAGGCTTTCAAGCAGGTGGACATATTTGTTGTTATTATTGATGTTAGTGTGGCGATCCCTGATATTACCTAGCGTGCTCCTTGGTATTCTGCTGTTTGTTAGTGATGCTATGTATTGGTACAGATTGCGATTGCTACGCTAGATAGCCTCAACATCCTTGAAGATGGTCAGAGTTAGTCCCTTTGGAGTTAGAAATGGGCCTATTTCGTAGCAATCAAGAATAGTACCACCATCGCAAAAGTGCACTTAGGCGATCGCCTTCGATATTTTACCTATTTCCCGGTGCGACGACTGGTCCTCGAGGCCGCTACATCGTATTTCTTAGGATATTATGGAGCTTGAAACGCACTAAAGTATCCTTGAGGACATAAAATACTTACAGAATATTCTCCTATATGACAAAATTTTTAAAGCCATATCATGATTGCATTTATATTTTACTGGTAGATAATATCTTAAAAAAGGTGCAAATACAGTTTACACATATTTATAGGAAAGCTCATGTATCAAATGTATGAATATATGAAGATGTCACATTGTAAAATCCTATGACGCATCAGGCAGCATACCCATTTTGGCCACTGTTGTATTAAATAAGAGTTTAACTTAAAATAGACGTTTTAACTCTAAGCACGGCCTCTCTACAATGAATAATCCTGTCAAATGAAGCAAGTATTATTCAATTAAGCATTTATTTAATTCATTAGCATTAAGTCAATTCAGTATTCCTAATGCACCGCTGCATTGACGTATCTTAAAGCACATAAGAATTACAAATAGAAGTAAAGGGCAATTCATTTTAAAGAGTTTCTCAGAATTATGACTCAGAGTTTGTGAAATTAAATTTTTAATGCATTTATTTTTAATACCTAAACAGTCAAGGTAACAAAACACAACTTCCCCCCCCCCCGGACAACTCTGTAAAACCATGAAAGCCTTTTTTTTTTAATCATTCAGAGCGAACTGCTTAAAATAAGCAAACGAAAACATACATTAATCATTTAAGAAATAATTCAACCGAAACTAGTGAAAATAGCTAAGCGAAATGTATGCATCCAATCTTAATTCTTCAATGGCTACTTCAAACTCATATTTGTGTAATGCTGTCTCCACTTATATGAGACTAAGTTAACTCGCTTGACAGTCAGCAAGCATACGAGAGGTCACGTGAGTCAAGCAGTTGATACTCTTCCAGAATTTAAAGGATTAAATGCATTTCATTAAAACTTGAAAACCGTTCCATTAAACATAATTCTAAGAGTATTTTAAAAGTACACTTTCGGAGTAATAGCAGTTAACGGTAACAAAGTCTGAAATGTAATAAGACTCGTGAACTATGCGAAAATAATCTCAACTTGGAAATTCCTGTTTGCAGTTATTTTGAGTTGAAACATTTTCGCTTAATAAGCGACATCATTTTTCCTTCGTTGCAGATCGGATACGCGTCGAAACACTGGGTGTTCCGAAATTAATAGACTGTTCGAGACTAATAGACATAAAAAGTGCGGAATTCGTTAAGTGATACATCTTACATATAATGCAAATATACGAAAAAGATTCATTATTCAAATTTTCGTTAGAAAATCATACATGAATGCGAGCTTTTACTAAGAAATATATGTTATTGTCTCTCTATATGCATATTCCATTCGCTATGAAATGGGAAGACTTTTGCTTCTCTTGTTGTTCATCCTAAGTACGGTACAAGTTATCAGTTGATTACATCTCACAAATTACACTATCTACCAAGTATTTGGACGCCTGTGATAAAAAAGAAAAACAAAATCTCTTCAAACTCAATAGTTGGTAGCGCTTCCACGAGCGGCAATTACAGCCTCAAGCCTCCCCGAGCATGCTTTCCGCAAGTCCTTGTACGACAGCTTTTGGACATTTCTTCCACCCGACTTTGAGATATTGTCAGTTCTTTCACCTATATTGGACGGTTGTAGCCACCTTTTAATTCGGCGATCCATCTCGTCCTAAATGTTCACGATAGGGTTCAGGTGTGGGCTTTGGGCAAGTCAGTCTATTCGGTTAGCCTTCTAGTCATTCAGCTGGCGATGTCGTCCTGAAAGTAACATGGGTCGTACCTGTAAAACTGACACAGGAAGCACACTGTCATCCAAAATAGTGCAGAAAGTGTCGGTGTTCAGTTTACCATGAATTTGGACCAAGGGTACAGTCCATACCAGGAAACCACCCCCGCCCAGATTATAATTCCACCTCCAACGAACTTTACTGAGGACACAATGCATTCTTGTCGGAGGCGTTCTTCAGGCACACGCCAAACCCAGACCCTGCCATCCGAACGGTAGAGGGTGAATCTTGATTCATGACTCCAGAGAACTCGTTTCCACTGATCAATGATCTATTGTCAGCGTGAATCGCACCACATTAATCGAGCAGCGCTGTTGGGCCTTGCCAGCAGCACGACTATAAAAAGCAAGATGATTCTTACGGATGGTATTCATCGAAACAACACTGTCGGCTGCTTGCAGAAACTCCTAGAGTATGTGGGCTCCGAATTTCTCTGAACAGCACCCGTCCGTCCCTGTCTCCCAGTTTCGTGGATCTGCCGACTCTAAGAACATTTCGATAATCGCCGCTCACCTTCCACTTCTGAATCACATACGCCACTGTCGAATTTGGGTAATTCAGCTCACTAGATCTGCCTCTTAAGCATCGGCCATTTTTGTGATCCCCGAAAATTACACTTTTCTCGAAATCAGATAACTCTGCACTTCGTGTCATCTTGCATACCACTAATGCTAAAGTTGTTTCCTACACGATATTCAATGCAGAAAGGCTTGACATATATCAGAACCACAGATATCGGCACTTACATGACATAGATACACGTACATAGCGTATTATGGTATATGGATCTACATTAATCATTATGACAAATCTTCAGCATTACTAGTGACAGGAAGACTTTGCAAAGCCCAATTCAAATCAAGAACACCAGAAGCGATGGAATCCAACTCGTATTCATGTTTTTCTACAACTCGGTTCGCATGACAGCACATGAATGTACGGTTTGGTTTGGTTTATTTAATTATGGCAAAGCAAGCAAGGACCATCTGCCTATGGGAATATATGCCTTCGTGGAGAACTTTCTAAAAAAAACTGGCTCGTATACGCATATTACACATGAAGAAAAACACGAAAACTCACGTGTATTCCTCCCGTTGGCCAGGAATCGAGCCCGCTTCGAAACTACCAGTGTTCAGCGACTTTATCGCTCAGTCGCTGGTTTGCCCTTAAACTTACGGATTTAAGTATTCTGAAAATCCTATATAGAAACGCAATTTTTCTGTACTAGCCCACAGGCATAGACACATTCTCCCCTACTACTTTTTTACAGTTTATATTCCCCATTCATGATGTTATTAAATATTGTTACTTTCTATTATTGTTTAATCATTTTACTACATGAAAAGAAAGCACTACATTGGATTTTATAAAAAGTGAACAGGGCGCTGTATGGAGCATTAAGTCGAAGATTCTGAAACGTATGTTTGGCAACACCAGCAGGATCGTTTAGTTTTGATATAGAGCAGACGCATAGTCGAAGAAGATGAGCGTGCGGTTGTAAACATCTTATTCGTAAACAGCATTCATTAACATATTATATTACATTACAAAATATCTTGAATTTATTTAATTTATAAACAATAACGTGAAAATTATTTTATGACTGTGTCTGACTCATTTATCGCCCTTTTGAATTTCTTTCTTTGTTATATTTAAATTAAGTACTAGCAGAAAATACTTGAATTTGTCGTATTTAGTCGGTACGCCCGTCCGAATAATAGAAGATTAAAGGATGACGATTGTGTCTTAATTAGTGAATTCATCACGCGGGAAAGACATCATACTGGATATTTAAACTGAATGCTAAATAAGTGCATAGATATACAATTTAATTTGCGTTTTATTTTTTTATTATGAATATAAAATTTTCTCAAATATAAGGATAGGTACCGGAAAAAAGTATAAAAAGTGAAGATTTCGTAATGTTTGTAAAATTAATTTTTGGATTTTTAAAAAATACTAAAACACGAATATTTGTATCGTTTAAAACACTTCTGTTATTTGAATCTCTGTCTGCGATCTACGGTTGCAAAAATAAGACCAGGTGAAGACTTTTTAGGATCTGTCGTATAATTTCTAACAACACTAAACTAATAAAAGTACGGAAGAAGAAAGAAGAAAAAAATGTAATTTGTAATCTTCGCCAGTTACAATCTAACATTTATAAAAGGATGCCATTAAAAATACAAAAAGCTTTTAAACAAATCAAATTTCAGTTTAACCTCTGGAACAAGTTTAAGTTATAACTGAAAACTGATTTAAGAATTAGTTCCCTAGAAATTAAAGACATGGAGCATAAAATCTGATATTTAAAGGGACAATATCAAATGATAGAAAAATTTGCTTAGACATTATTTTGCCATAAAGTGACGTCATGACTTAATTATCCAAGACGTAGTTATGCATTTATTTCACATGATCGGTTGTATACAAAGTTTGCAACAAACATTTCCTTAAGTGGATATATTTTGTATTTAGAGTTAATCTGTAATCCTCCAGCTGAAAAGATAAACACCTCGACAGTTCATTTCGAGATAAAAAAGAAACAATTAAAATAGAAAATAATGAAACCATTAAAAAACACAGAACCACTCAAACAACTATCAAAACCTCTAAGGAGTTCGCATTAGTGTGTTTGACCTGGGAAGATTATCATTCTAAAACATTTCAGCATTTCGTATTTAAATATTATCCATACGAATTAAAATGAACGGTTAGCATTTATATATCCAGGTGCACTTTTCTCCACAATGGGTTTCATTACTAGCTATTAAATTAAAAAAAAATATATTATTTACTGAATATTGATGTTTCTTTCATCTACCAAAAGACTAAAAGTAACTTACATAACGTTATACACTGATGGCGTTAAATACATTACTGCCAGCTGTTAAAATTTCTTTTCTGTATTATTCCATTCACGCTATTTTGCATCAAACACTTTTATGCAAAGAAATGATTTTCCCCCTTTACCTCTTTAAAAGACATTACTGAAAGGTTAGGTCAGTTCCCATGAATAAGGCCAATGGTGATTTGGGATGGGTGCATAAAATAACAAGGAGGCAAATTCCTCGGGGTCGCCAGAGGTGAAATTATTGATGCTACAGGTGGCATAGTTCATGTCCAACTCAACAGGGTTTCAAGATGAAAGAACGATGAGTTATTTACGGTAAGAATTATAGATGTACTTAATGTAAAAAGTATTCAATTATGTGTCACATAAACATTTACAGATGTTAAGCAAATATTACGCATGTAAATGAAAAATTCCCATATTGGCGCGGGCCAAAAAATTACTTTCACATATGTTTCGTTTATTGCTTCCTAGAATATTTATTGTGAATTTTAATTATTAACACAGTTAATTAATTAACTAAATACAAAGAAGCTAAAAGTATGCAATTAGGATCGATGCAATCGTAAAGAATATCACAAAATGTGTTATACATAAGTATTGAAATGTTTCTGAAAAAAATTCTACGTATTCAGTCTTAGTTGTATATATGTGTGTTTAGTCAAAGCTGTCCAAAGCAGCGTTAGCCCAGCAGAGCTATTAATCTCAAAACAGGATTTTGCGTTCAATCACTATAAAAGTCTGAATCACTTTTCAAATTGTTGCCACCAAATATTATCAGCCTGTATTGTATTTAAAAAAATTAAACAATAAAAAATTTGCATGAATGTACGCATGTTTTTCGCATTATGAAAAAACAACGATACTAGACCGTCGAATTTTAAATAAAGTAGTCCACCACCCGAATATGGATATTTGGAAGCCTGAGTTTTGAATTTCGAATTTGTTTTATTGTGTATTTCATATTTTGTAAAACTTTAACGAATGTTTGATTAACAAATAAATTCTATGATTTCAAAGCAAGAAATGGCTGCACTGTAAGGGAAAAAAAAAAACATTTTTACCTCCAGCGAGACGGAAATTCTCAAGATAGATTATTTTTAAATATTTTTAGGCCAAATGCTTTCGAAACGTTTGAAAAAGCCACTTTGGGGGTAATAAGAAATCTGAAAGCTTTCATTTTTTAATTATTTATGCATAGTTTTCAATAAAACTTTTTATTTATTTATTCGTAAGCTGCATAAAATTAAGCGTAATACTTTTGCAAATAATATAATATTGTTACAAATATTTATTATTCTAGGCATAAATACTGTTGCAGATATTTAAATCTTTTTAAATAGCATTGCTGTTTTCTTGTATTGTTTTAGCGCTGTATATTGTTTTACTTAGTTACTGTTTATTGGTTGGATTTAGGATGAAATTAAGTGTTTTTTAACCGAATCTGTGGCCACACGTTTCATATTTAAGAGTTTATTCCTTATATAGAATTATAGATCTTTCAATTCTGAAGGCAAACACACTGTGATTTTAAAACTAGCTCAAGTAAAACTCAAGATATGAGCAAATGTCTTTCTGAGGGTCTTGGTGACAATTTCTGTTGCTCAGTTAGCATTATTTGGGGACTTCTCGCCAAAATGGCGACTTTCTAGAAGGTTCGAGAAAACACATTTTCGAAGTCCTACGACAAATTCTTCCAGAAGCTTCCAGGGCCTATGCTTTAGAATATAAATACAGTTCCGAGAGCTATTGTTCAGTATGAATCAACTGTGAGATTAGCGGTTAGCTGAATTGTAGCTTAAAGTTTTATTCTGTGAAGGATTTTGAGAACAGACGGAATTTTTTGTGCGCTAAGGAGGAGCCGCTAATAATATCCACGTTCTCCCAGAGCTATTTCTAGTTATTTATTGTTTATGTCGCGAATGTTTTTTAACAAATTGTCCATTTCTTCCTGTTTAACCGGAGTTATTTATTTAAACAAATATCAGCGAACCCGTAACTCGCACTAATGCGTAGTTTCCATGTCGTAATAAAGATTTCCAATCGAATTTAAACCGATATTTTTTTTTTTTTTAATTAGCTGCACACTGAACATAAGCTTTGTTGATAACGCTTGGAAATACCTGATTTTTTTCATCAGAGGACAACAAACAGCAAACGGTTTACTCTAGAACGACATATGTGTCAACTTGATATTTCCAGAGAGAAAACATACTTTCGGCATCAGCTAATTTTGACTCCAGTAAAATTTTTTAAAAGTAAGAAACACATCTCTTAGGTAAGTTATTTCAATAAACAACGAAGGAAATGGGATGACTCTTTTTAGAAACTTGTTGTGGATAATACTTACTTCAAAAAAAGGACATTGTTAAGAAATAGGAAACAACACATTTCATTTAATGGTAGCTAATAGGCAACCTTAACGTTTAGGTCTTTCCACAGAAAATTATAGCTAAACAGATGGGCACTAAATACCCTTTTTTGCTAATCTTTATTTTAAAGTAAACAACATCTGCATTTCTTTGCACTTCCTTTCCAAATTAAGAAATTTTCTTTTCTTTTTGAAAGCACTGTTATTTCATTAGCGTTAAAAAAAAGGAAATAAATTTATTTTACATAAAAATCCGATATGCATAAGCACTATTATCTCATTAAGTATATTTTAAAAATAAATAGAAGTAAAATTAAAAAGATACTGAACTTTAGGCTAAGGAAACAGTGATTACCAGGATCACTCAAAAATCATGTTTTGTAATTTCTATAGTTAGTTCTTTTAAATCTGTTGTAACGCCTAGTCAAAGGATTTGCTTTCGCGTCTTGAACGTTAATCCTAAATCAATAATTGTTTCACTCAACTGTACTGTAGGTTCAGTGAGAATTACTCCGAAAGTATTTCTTTTTAACCCACACTAATCGGATATATGGAGGTAATCTTCTTCAAATTAGGCCAACGACATAATCCTCACCCCTCTTTATTTTTATTTATTCATTTATTTTATTGCTTACTGCTAGTAAGATTATTAAAACTAGCGAGAATTCTTTATTTCGCCTCCGTTATTTTTAACGCATTTTCTCTCATTCAAATTTCAACGTGATTAAAACGTTAAATGCTGAAACTAAAATGAGAGTTGTTATTTAAAATAATAATAAACCTTAAAAACTATTAATAGCCTTGCAATTAACGAAGCAGATCATCTAACACAGGCGTTGAAAATTTGCGTTACTTTTGAAAAAAATCACAGTAATCTTTATATAAATTTGTGCAAATCCAAAATCCACTTAATTTCATAACATAAAATATAAATTATTTTAAGGCAAATTTTGTTTTTTTTTGATTACATTCTTACCCACTATACGCATATGCATACTTATATAATACAGACACATATTTTAAAATTGCTGTTGAAAAAGGTAGGATCTTTTTTACAAAAGGATTTTTCTTTCCTGATATTGCTGAAATACTTATTCTTCCTTCTCTTAAGAACGGTACTCCGTTGTACCACGATTTAAAGCATTTTAGGCTTGCGTTTGGTTTGGTTTGATTATGGAAAAGCACATAATCAAGTTAAATAATTTGCACGGCAATAGTTACAGTTACGTTATTGGTTAATAGTTGCAGTTACTTACTCGCGAACAGTTGCATCATAGTTAGTTACTATTACGTAAGCTCAATCCTGAACTACGCTTATGTAATGTTAAATACAAGTGTAATGTGGAATAATTCGACTTAGGTTTGATACCAGACGAATGGGTTGGTTTTCGTGGTTTTCTCATGCGTGACATGGATATGATTGGTTTATTGAGATTACGGTATCTATCTGCTTAAGGGGGAGGGATGCCTTCGTGGAGGTCTTTCTAAGGGAAACTGGCTCGTATACACGTTACACATGGGAAAGCCACGAAAATGCAAATGCAGCCAGCCCGTTCGCGGGATTCGAACCTCGGACCGAACTACCAGTGTTTAGCGACTTTACCGCTCGGCCGCTGGTGAGCTGACACGGATATGAGGAAATCATAAAGGCATCCCTTCCCTTACTTATTAGTGCTAGCATTTTAGTTATATTTTTATCATTGTTAACAGTTTAAGTTATCAATTAAATTATAACAGTTATAGCAATTAAGTTAATCATTGTTCGCAATAATTTACCACGAAAAAGGAAAGATATGACCTACAGTGCTGTAGTTTTTCGCGCGTTGGTTTTTATTTAAATTTGAAAAATTACAGTGGAAAATTAGTAAACTTTCCCATTAGTGTTAACATCAAAAAAGAAACTGTTGCGAAGTATGAGAAGTCGCCATATGTTTTTCGGCGATTTCGTGCCTTGTCGAAATAAAGTAACCGTATTATGTTAAAATGTAAAAAAAAAAGACTGTTTCCATTCATTAACAAACAAACAAACAAACAAACAAAAAAAAAAAAAAAAAAAAACCCTGAAAGTTCGTATTTTAAACTACGTCCAAAGAGGCGTTTTTTTAACGTTTTGTGTGTTACCTTGAACTATTAAATATTAAGTTCTTTGCACTTAAACTATAAAATTCAGTTCAACATCAATGTCGCAAAATAATTTTAAAATGAGCATATCTTCAGAATTTCCGATACACAGTTCCACGCGCTGGAGATAAAAAGGTCCCCCCCCCCCGTAGAGTATTGCTTGCTCGGTTTTAAATCGTTGAGTTTGATAATCAAAAATTCGTTAAAGTTTTACAAAATATGAAATCGATAATAAAACAAATTCCAAATTTGGGCTTTCAGATGACCACATTCGCAGTAGGAGTACTTCATTCAAAACTGGATGGCTCTGTGTACCGTTGTTTTAACGCAATGCGAGAAACATACATACATTTACGCAGATTCTTCATTATTTAATTTCTTCAAATATAATACGAGGCGATAGTACTTGGTGGCGCAACGTTTTAAATGTGATATGCCGTTTATAGGGTTCCGACGCAAAATCGCAAAACGAAAACAATAGTCCTCCAGGGAACAGAGCCCCTTTGGACTAAAAAAAAAAAAAAAATTATCTTTATTTAAGGATAATTTTGGCCAATCATGAGAAAATGCTAATTGTTTTAATTAAATATTTTCATTGGCCGAACAGCGAGAATTGTACTTTGTGATAAGGAATTATAGTTTTATAAATTTCCTTAAAACACTACCAGATTATTTTCTTGAAGAATAAATATTCAAGTATAAAAAAAGAATAACAGTAAACTAAATTGAAAAAATGGGTTTCTCTATGTATAAAGATTTTTTTTCCTGCATTTTGGGAGAGCAAAAATTAAACATTCAATGCTGCAAATTTTAATTTGCCAAACGGTCGCTTTCTGCGAGCAAGAATTTTCTGATACTGTCGTTAGTGGAAAATACTGGAAAGTCATGTTATCCTCCCCCTCCCCTCAAAAATACTCTTTCTTTTATCAGTGATATAAATGCATAACAATTAATTTCAATTATGTTCGTTTAAATCCCATAAAAATACAATCCACAGCAGTAGGAGGGATGTATAGAGCTTTTTTAGGGGGTTGTAGTACAAACAGAAAAAATAAATCAAAAGGAAAATGACACTAAAACAGTTTATTATAATCAAATTTTCGAAAGCTTTCAATAACGGTTTTTAGAAAAAAATATAATGAAAATTTATTTTCTGTGTAACGTTGGGTGTCCGACTGGTAATAATGACCCCACGAATGTCATTGGTGAAGCCCGCTCTTTGTGCAGGAATATTCTGGTTCCATAATGTGTCAAGTATTAATAATTCACACAAGTCGAACTAAATGATCAAAAATGTTTTTGTTTAGCCCTTTGTACTTTTTTCTTACACTGGCTTTATGTTTGTGAAGGTGTAATGAAAAAAATACTGCTCTCATATTGTTATTTAATAAAAAGATTTGCAATTAAAATAATACAATTTAAATGAAATTATTTCATTAAATCTAATGTAATTTAATGTTATTAATTAATTAAATGCAAAGATTTAAGAAAAATTTAAGTTGAACAATTCTGTATCTGCTTCATAATATGAAGCGATGAAAAGACTTTTAATTAATTAAAAGTAATCCTGTAAATGTTAGCAAAAACTATGAGTTAGTGACTATATGCTAAATATACTTAAAACAGTACTAAGTAATTGGATTATATAAAATGCTTTAAAGCTCTAAATTTTTAAGAAGTGTGTTTCTTACTTTTAACCAGCCGTGTTTTTTAAACAGTTATAGATAATTAAATGTGAAAGATAAATTAAAAATCTCATATTTCATAAAATGGCTGCATTCTGAGAGCTATATGCACGACGGTAGAAATGAAGGCCTTATGTTTCGCATACGTAGACTGTATATATGTATACTGAGAAAAACAGTGGGCGATGTTCACACGGTAGCGAACCTAAAAGTAACAATACGAAATTTTTGAAAAGATTTCGTTAAAGATAGTCAAATTTTGACTAACGTCAAAAATGAAAAATTAGTTAAGAGTGTACGTATAGCTAATTGGAAAATACGAAATTTCTTACGGTTAAGTTATTTGATTAGATTATTTGACAGCAAATAAGGGCTATCTGCCCAACAACAGAGATGCCTTCGTGGGGGACTTTCTTAGGGAAACCAAGCGTATTGACGTAACGCACCGCAAAAAACACGAAAACCAACTACGTAGGCAACGTATTCGCCTGAGCTTGAATCCACGTTGAACTACCAGAATTCAGTGGTTTCAGCCACTCGACCATTGTTGGGTATACATTACAGTTAGTCAATAAAGTCTGCGTACATCAAAAAAAGTAATATCAAATCCAAATTTTAAGGTGCGAAAAGGGTAGTTTCTTAAAGTTTTATTTTTTAAATATTGTTTCAATAAGGGACTTTGAAATTATTTAACTGTAATATTTTCATATCTAATAATTTATCCACACTAATTTTTAAAAGATAAGTGGCCAGAAATCAAAGCCAATAAAGTTTGCGTACAACGCGAAGGAGGCGGGGGATTTCTTATCTAACTTTTAAACTTCAAACTTGAGAATGCAAAGAAGGTTACACTTTCAAGGTCATTGACTTCCGAAGCAAATTTCACGTTGATTAGAAATTGCTATTTCTATTTTCTTTGACGAAAATGACAACCAATAAAGAAATTCCTTTAGTTACGAGACAGCTAATTATCAAATTGAGAGATGAAGGTAAACTCTTCGTTATATTGGTAAAACCATTGGGAAACCATTTTCTAGTGTGCAAAGAGTTATTCAAAACTATCTTGACACTGGTAGTCTTGCTGTAAAACCAAGATGTGGGAGACCGAAGAAGCTAACGCAGAGAGAAGAAAGAAAAATTCTTTTACGAATTAAACAAAATCCTAAACTTTCTGCTGAAAGCATTGCAAAAGACATTTTTTTAACTAGCAACAAGGAAATTTCTCCTGAAACTGTACGAAAAGTGCTGCGAAAGTCCGATTATCATGGACGCAAACCTAGGTCTAAGCCATACATTTCCGAGACAAATAGAAAGAAAAGAATTGCTTTTGCCGAAACATATTTAAACTCTTCGCAGGACTTCTGGAACAATGTAATTTGGTCAGATGAAAGCAAATTTACAATATTTAAAGTTAGTGGCCACCCCATTGTATGGAGAAAACCAGGAACAGAACTGAATCTGAGAAAGTTAAATCCAACTGTCAAACATGGAGTTGGCGGTGTGATGGTATGGGGTGTGTATGTCGTCGAAAGGAGTTGGAAATTTTCACATTATTGATAAAGTCATGGATAAGTATGTTTATCTGGATATTCTGAAGAAAAATCTACGAGACAGTGCCCGAAATTTAAACCTTTCTAATACCTTTATTTTCCAACAAGACAACGACCCGAAACATACAACTAAATTTGTGGAGGAATATCTCCTGTATCACACTCCAAGACAGTTGCGTACTACTCCTCCACAGTCACCAGACCTCAATCCAATCGAACATTTGTGGGCAAAATTGGAGAAACGAATTCGAAAACACAATATTACGTCGCGAAATAAGCTAATTAGTAAATTGCAGAAAGAATGGGCGAAATTTACGTCGGATGACACTGAAAAACTAGTTCAGTCAATGCCCAGACGTCTGCAAGCTGTTTTGAAGAATAAAGGATATCCTACAAAGTATTGAAGTAATGTAAAAAACTTATATTTTGCTTTTTCTTTTTGAAAGTGTACGCAGACTTATTGGAGGGAATTTCTGAGTTTTTTTGACAAAATATATTTTTGAAAAAATGTAAAAAGTATTACACTGATATTATTTACTTTTTATTTAAGCTTACAATTTTAGCTAATAGAAGAAAAGAATGCAATGATTAAAATACATTTTTCTATGCTTTAAGTGCTTTTTTAATTTAAAATTTAGTCTGCACGCAGACTTTTGTGACTAACTGTACATGCGGATAATCAGCTTTTAAAAATGAATGAAGAAAATGACTTTTATTTTACGTACACGTGAAAGCAATACAGCTTTTATAAAATCACTTCGTTTCTCTGAACAACAAAACTCGAATAAAATTATTAGCACTTGTGTTAAATTCTTCATTATAATATTAATATATATTTAGGAGGCGATGCGGCTAATCTAATAAACAATGTTATTAACAAGTCTTTAATACTGTAATTCAGGCTCAAAAGTTTGCACAGAAACTACTAAAAAATGATCGGAATGAAATGAATGATAAAATTTGACATAATGAATAATACTAAAAAAACTAAAATCATACAACACCCAAACTAAGAATGATGTGCAAGGAACATTTATATGCAACAATTATTAAAACAGTTAAAAGCGGTCTCTAATTTTAGACATAGCGAACATTCTATTGAAAACAAACCTTCAGCAGAGCATAATTCAAGAGCTAGCGATATTTTAAGAGACTTCAAAATTTCTTTCACAACTCTTACCCATACTAAGTTTTCAAGAGGAGAAATAACTTCCATTAATCATAGAATAAACAAACTAAAACAAAATACTTTGCACGAACTTCTCGTGACTTACTCTAGTTACTCTTCCAAAGTATAAAAAAAAAAAAAAAAAAAAAAAAAACCTTTTAAAAGAGAGAGGGCATGTAGAATTATGATGTTAAATATGTATTAAAACACGATTCTGAAGATACCGAAAAAGGAAGGTAGCATGCGAAACTAAGTAAAATCCTCACGCAAACATCACAGAATAGACTTCCCAAAGTAAACAACAAACGAAAAGAAAGCGTAACACGAAGAAAAAGAAACTAAAAGCCATTAGAGATTACAGCATTGTAACCTAAAGTACGTTTTTCTCAGCCTCCATTCTTCCAGACCACCCGAGTTGTGTTTTAGGAGGGAATAATTTACATTTACAGTCATAGTCGACCGAGCATGAAATTGTTTAATTACGCTCGAAGCTGAACGACTTACTCCACAAGCGTTAACGATCCGTCGATTATTCACTGCGTTACCAGTTGGGCCCCAAGTGACGATGCCACCGTCATTTCTTAAAAATCCGTGAAATATTTTTCAAATCCTTGTCCTTTTTTAGATGTCATGCGAAGCACGATAAGTAGTACTTGGATAAAGATAGTGAGACGGCAGGGTGGAACGCCCGTTTCCCAACCTTCATAGTTTATGTTGGCGACAAGGTGCTTAGAGCGTAGGGTCTTAACCTCTATTTCCCCCGCGAGATGAAGCACAGAAACAGAAGGAAAACAGAGGGAAAGACACGGAGGTCGTTTCGAAGCGCCAGAGTGAAAATACTTTTTAGCTTGAAGTTTAGGACTTCCTCAGACGGAAGCACCGTTGAAAAGATTAGAGTAAAACAGTTAACACACACACACACACACACACACAAAAGGATAATAAACAGGGTGGTGCAGTAGTCACTATGCCGCCTTAGACCACTAACGCTTATCGTTCTTGTTTCATTTTTCCTGCACGTAGCAAAAATTATTAGCAGCTGTATGGGAAGCTTATAAAGTTGATCATAGAGCTACCCAGGGAGTTGTTATACGCAACTAACAACTCAATGAGAAAAATGAGAAACCCAGCAAACAAAAAAGGAATATCTCGATTAACGTTCATTTTTGGGGTTTAGAAGATACGATCAGACATAAAGAAGACAATTAATTATGTTTAATTCTTTGCTTTAATATTCACTTTTAATGCTGCGAAAAAATACGAAAGATCTATAATTTACTCTTAAAAAAATGAAAATTACAGAGAAATTAAACATGCGCTCTTAAAAATAGTGTTACGAATTTTCTATATATGTAAATAATTTTAGTAAAATTATATGCGAAACTGTAGCATTTTTTGCATTATGTAACTTGGAATTCTTGAAAGAGACGAAGCTTTGCCGGAAATATACGAATACAGGAGAAAGTCTGCTTCACATCGAGGTGAATAAATCGCTATCTCGCTAAATTGGTGAGGTATCGCCAAGCTGGCAAGGGTTTTGGCGACTAACTTTTGTCGCTAAATTTGATGGGAAATCTGAAAACATGAGAATAGTCGCCAAACATGGCGACCATTTTGGTCCGTCCCTTTTAGCTAATTGGTATTGTAAATGAATGTACTGTAACCGTATCCAGCCCTCGTATGCCTTCCAGTAATTTCGATAAGCAGAAGGTACTAGAAATTTCTCAGCGGCTGTGTAAAACTACATATATGAGGCATAGGAGATCATTAGTTTCTCAGTTTTTTAGTTCAGCACTGAGTACGGAGTATTAAGAGATCTCTGTGGGAGTTTCGCCTTTTAAATGCCCTTTGCATTACACTGCGTTTAACGTTCTTAGTCGTTTGAAGTGTAACTACTGATTGCACTCTAAGATATTGTGAAGAGCTGTACGAGTATTTATTTTGTGGGAAGTTTCAGAACTGTGAAATGTCTCTTTCGGTAAAATAAATTTTATCAAGCTATTTTAAGTTCTCTGTGCATTCCATCTGTTACGAATCCGTACGCACGCAACAATATTTTAAAGGTGTAGCAACAATATCACTCCTATACAAGTTTATTTAACAAATATATGAATTTAGCGAATTAGGTTTATTTCTTCTAAAAGTCCATAAAAGTAAAGGATCCCTGAGAATTTAATATTTTCCCAGTTCTTGTCCTTCATAGTTGTGCTCAGATATTATGTCCGAAAGACCCACCTTATCCATCTGTTAATACTAAGCCTGAATTGAGCCTGTGTTGTCATATGTTTTCAAGCGACTGGCAGAGATCTCCACGATAAAGCTTTGTTAAAATTAATAGACACTGAAATACCACACACTGCTCGTGAAATTGTAATTAAATTAAGACATAATACGATTTTTTGAAGCAAGGTAGTCCTAACTTCCGTAAAGGTTTTTAAGCAATTAAAAACATCAATTACGCGGTTGTCTATGAGTACAGGGTTAATATATATGTTTTCATCGAAAGTGTAAATAGTGTCACTAGTATATATTGCAATTAAGAATGCGCTTAATGTCAACAATTTTTACAATGCAAGAGGATTATATTAATAGTTCAAAATGTATTTAAGAGTTACTCATCTCATATTCAGTTATGGCATAGTGGCTTAAATACCGCATCTAAAAATAATATTAAGAAGCTTAGCATTCTACATAACAAGTTTCAGCGCATTAGTATGAACGCGCCTTGCAAAATCAGAAATTATTTTTAAGAATTAAGGCGGATTTTACAATATATTTCTATTGCAAGTTATTTAGCTTATTTCAAGGGCAAGTTCGTTGATAACCTTTAGTGAAATTTGGCCATTTAAACGAATAATATTAATTAGCTATCCAACTAGTCTACCTCTATAGTTAACATTGGAAATTAACCTCTAAATCATGTCTATTGTCTCTATTAATAGTGCTTTTCTAGCTCTTTCTTCTTTTCTTTTCCTCCATTTATAAAATTTCTCATGAGAGTTCTTTTTATGAACTACATCTAAGCTGAATTAAAATTTTCAACAATATTTTATTTAAGATCATACGGTCTTGTTTGGCCCCCAAATAAAAATTAATTCTTCTTGAAAAAACTAAAAAACTGAATTGCACTTCTACAAAATTTTATACACGATTAAAAAACATAGAAAAGACTATTAATTTAAAGTCAAACAGCAAAAATCAGCGTTATATTTTCAAGTTTTACTTCTAAATTAATATTTGTTCGGCGTGTTATTGTATCTTAATTATAGAAAAAACTATTTTATGACGTCTTTGATATCGTGTCCATGTCGTTTTCAATTTCATTATTTCAAGAGAAATGCAATGCTTTTCATAGGATTGTCTTTTTCAGGGTTGAAACTGCTCAAAAATCAACCTGGAGCAGTCTCGGTTGCATGGAAAGTTTCTAGTGCTATCGTATCTCTTTCACGTCCTCCCTAGTGATGAATGAATAGGGACATAGTACGGTCGAATTGGCAGCATGGGCATTTTCGTTGCTTTTTCCATGTGACTTTCCTGTGTGTAATAGATATGAGAGGTGAGAATATACCTATAGAGGTGAGAAGTTGATAGCAATTATGGCTAGCATTCAGAAGGTGATGTGATAATTCGGAGCGTAATAATTGCTCCAGATGCAGAGAAGAACTCGTATTGAGACTTCCGATAAGTTTGTAAGAAGCTAAATACTCGCCTCAAAACCGCCAAAGACACCAGGTGTAAAGACATGCATCGGCGTAGTAATGACATCAGGAGTAAAGAGTTTCTTATAGGCTGAAAGTATGAGTTAATAAAAAATACCTTGGGTTGGCGGGAGGGGAAAGAATTGTACGGAATCGAGCGCGATTAAATTTAGAAAAAGGAGTAACTATTAAGCCAAATAATAACGAAAATAAGGGAGCACGAAGTAGACTATTTAAACAATAAAACAGAGGTGACTTAATATAAATGAAGAAGCATTGCTCCGTTGACATGTTACGAATGTTTACATGTTGAAGACATGTTACGAACTGACAGCGCCCTGTCTTTGGAGTGATTTGATTACTTAACATTAACGAACCCTAATAAAAATGTTTGTAAAGCGCATGTCTAATAATTATGATCGTAATTATTGTTGTATTACATGTAAATAAAATTTGTATGAGTGTTAGTAACAAATAGAATGGTTACTTTCCTCTGTATTTTAAACAGAAATCTAAAGAATGATAATGTAGTTACCACAACAGCAGACAGTTTCCCACAAACAAGTGTTTCTTTCCTCTAGGCAGATAATTTTATAGTATTTTGCAAAAAACCGATAAATTCAAATCCAAACAATCGATTTCAAATAACAGCGCCAATGTTCCAACAACAACTATGTTCTACAACAAAAAGAATTGTTTTCTAAGAAAATCGGTCTCTTCTTCCTCAAGGCCTCATGTAAATGTGTTTTCAAGACATTTACCTAAGAGCCAGTCAGCATTTGCAGTTTGCCCATAGATGGTAATTTTGGCAACCATAACTGCAACATGTGGCCTAACAATAACATTTTACTGAATGATATATTCTTCAAAATGCTGCACCTGCACTGAAACACAATGAAGTGCTTCGCCACCATATGCATGTCGTAATATTATTCTAAGTGCATCGTTACCGCTCTTCCCAAGTTTAACACAAAACTCAATCACACATTTATGGTATTGCCATAGAAACATCTTCCTGATCCTCTACAACAAAACGTACTAAATGCTAAACCTAGTGACCAATGGCCATGGTTCTTTAATTGCAAATTCAGTACATATATGTAAACTTCACAAAACTGAGTACAAGACTGCCATGCCTAATATCGGGAAAGAGGAAAAAAAACTTTAAATCTTTAAAACATCTTAAACAATTTTTAAAACGTATGCCCCAACATATGTTTATCTAGTCACTATTATTACTATTATTTATTTATCCGAACGAGTAAAAGATTTTAAATACAAATCTTTCACCAACTAGATTTTAATGGAGCGTGAGCCCACTAGTGGTAGAGTGCTGAACATAGAAGGTTCGGCTCCCAGTGGAAGAACAAGATACAAGGGAACTTTGTGTTTTTCATCATCGTTGATGTGACCATAAATCGGTTTTCTCTAGAACGTTCTCCACGAAAGGATCCCTCCTCAAGCAGATAGATTCAGCTATCAATTAACTAACGAAAAAGTACAAACTGCTGGTAAACAGTTAAGTTTTATGTAGCGAAAATAGAACGATTATAAGTCACAAGTTATATTCCTGCTAGTAAAGTTAATTAGATGATGATTAAATACAAATCTTTTACTAACAAAATTTCTAAAATCATATATTAGTAAAGTGAAACAGACATTAGGCCTTAAAGAAAGAATTAAAAGAAGTATAATAAAATTTATTTTGACTATTTTTAGTAACTATTTCTTAAATCCCAATATTAATTAAGAGAAAACGGCTCAGTTTTTTAAATTTGTAATAATTATTAGTTAATTTCATTAGAGCGGTAAAAAGGGAGTAAAACGCAAGAGATGTTTTAATTTAAATAAATTAAAAAAAGTCCATTATTTTGAGAATTCTAAAATCAGTTTTTCACATTTGTAGATTACTCATTTGAACAATGAGAACTATTTTTGGGATTATTTGCACTCAATTATTGAGATTTATGCAAATAATTTTGAAGAACCAAATAATTATGTGATAGCTACTCACATGAATCGGGTTGGCAAGAAAGTAATTTCGGTTTTTCAATTTGATATAACACTCAGTTTTTTATACCTAAAATGACTTCTAATCAATCAGATATCTTCCATTCTGTTCAATGACCGTTTGACATCTTTCTGGCAACTTCATGATCCCGCGCTCATAGAACTTCTGAGTAAAACACTCAACCAAGTGCGATTTGAGGTCATCGTTATTACTGAAATTCTTACCATTTAAGAAATTTCGGAATAAATTATAATGCGATGTTGCAAGGTCGGGGCCATATGGGGATGCGAAATCACTTCCCAACCAAGCTCCAATAATTTCGTACGCGTTGCTAAAGGTGTGCAAGGCCTGACATTGTCGAGGTTGGAACATGATTCCTTTACGATTTGCCAATTCTGGCCTTTTACCTTTGATTGCTTTCTCCGATTTCATAAGGAAGTAAACATCTGAACTGATCGTTTGGTTAGTGGGAAACAGTTCAAAATATACAATCCCACCAAATTGGCAGCCTTTTTCTAATGCTATTTAACTGTTGATATGATTTGTGTTGATTCATTATGCTTAGAACATGATCTTTCTTTAATTAATGTTATTGCAAATGATCCATTTTTCGTCACCAATGATAATTCTTTTCTAAAAAGGATTGAATGCATTATGTTTGAAATGCATATCGTAAAGATTGAGTCGTTATGTTAAGTGAATTTCTTTGAGTTCATACAGAACCCAAATATCGAGCTTCTAAACGAGGTAAAGCCATTGTATATGATTTTTAGTTGTTGTGTGTGATAAAGTTGATCTGTTTGCAATATCTCGCGCAGTTATAAGACGATTCGATTCAATTATGGCTTTAATTTTGTTACACCATCAACTTCAGAAGCTCGGCCAGAAAGCTGACATCTTCAAGCTTAAAATCTCCAGACAGAAATTATCTAAACCAATTCTGACACATGCGTTCTATTACGCAATCAACAACATAAACTTCACATATCTGCCTGAGAGCCTCAGCCACTTTCTTGCTTTTATGAAAATAAAAAAGTAAAATATAAGTCAAAAATTATTATTTTTGCACCCTATGTTAAAACTGAGTGTGAACTAACAGTTGTAAACAAAAATACTTGGAATTTGTTTCTACAGCAACCTAGAAGTGTCAGCTGCCAAATCTCAAAAGAAAAAAAAATTACAAGATTGACAGAAGAATAACACAACGAACACAGCGCTATCTTATTTGTGCAAATCGAAATTACTTTTTTGCCAACATAATATTAATACAATCGCTTTAAAAAATAGTTTTTCATCAGTTAAACTGATATGAAACTGTCGATTTTAGCAGTACTAGATTTGATGACGCCGCAACATAACGTATTAATCGCATGTTCGACAATTTAAAGATACAGTCTGAATTTCGTTAGAAGAAAGTATATCATTTCGTTAGAAGAAAGTATAGCTTACGAAAAAGTAATGAATTTGCTCTAACGCTTTACCTTCTTTCCCCACATTCTCATTTCGGCACGCTTATATTTTACTCATTCATGAATACACTTGTAAGGTTAAGTCATATATTTAATCACTAGAATATCATAAAAAATTACGAGGTAATTATTTTTAATTTGACATTTTTATTTTCTATAGTTTTCTACGTCAAAACACTAGGAAGGTATCATAAAAAGATCTATTTGATTTACTAAAAATATTATTTTCAATAAAAATTGTAAACAATACTATTATTTAATTAAACAAATTATTTTTAAAATCAACTTCACTCAAGCAAAACTAATAAAATAAATGAGTTATTACGTAAATTTTGAAAAATAATTAATTTAAATACATTAATAAACGTTGTGATTTTATAAAGTAATTAAATAATTATTTTTCAAACTGGTGCGTAAACACCTAATCTCATGTAAAATATATTCACTCAAATATTTCGCTAGTTTTCTCAATTACTTTAATGTCTAACGATTACTTGCAATTTCGAAGGCAATTCATAATAAAAAGCTTTCGAATTTTAAACTACGCCCAAAGGGACTTTTTTTAATATTTTTTTGGTTAACTTTTTTTTTTTTTTCTTTTCATTTAACTTAAACTTTTTTAAAACTTAAACTTTCATTTAACTTAAACTTCTCAAACTTTTTTTTTTTTGTGTGTGTTAACTTCATTTATTAAATATCATGTTCTTCGCACTTAAACCTCATAAAATTCAATTCAACAGCAATATCACAAAATATTTAAAAGTGGCATATCTTTAAAATTTCTCACAGACAGTTTCGCGCGCTGGAGATAAAATGTCTCCCCCCCCCGTAAAGTATTGCCATTGCTCGATTTTAAATCGCTCTTGTTGAGTTTGCTAATCCAAAATTCGTTAAGATTTACAAAATATGAAATAAGATAATAAATTCGAAATTCAAAATTCGTGCTTCCAGATGCGCATGTTCGGATGGAGGATTCAAAATTTTATGGCTCTAGATACCGTCGTTTTTTCACAATGCGAGAAACATACATACATTCATGCAGATTATTCATTACTTAATTTTTTTATAAATATAATACAGGCCGATAATATTTGGTGGCAACAATTTAAAAAGTGAATCGCCGTTTATAGTGAAACGCCACAAAATGCCGTTTTGAGACTAATAGCCCTTCTGAGCTACAGCCCCGTTGGGTTAAAAATTAAAAGAAAATATACATATTTCTCAAAATTACTTATGTCCAACAATAATCTTTTTATGTAAATTATAAATACGCTAAGCAAGAAATAAAAAAACATAACTTCATTTAAAGTGCTAAAAATTACCATTGCCATAATAATCACAACCAGTACAAACTTCTCCTTCTTTTTACAGAAGTAAATCTTTATCCTATAATTTAAGAAACATATGTGTAAGAGTTAAATCTCTTTTCAAATAATGCTTCAAGTACAGTTTTCTTGAAGTTCCTCCGTTGTCTCATTAAAGCAGGAAAAATGTTTTGTTCAGGAGCAAGAGGACCTTTTTTCGTTTTTTTTTAATGAGACCCATTAACGGGAACTCAAGCAGTAAACAACAACGAGTTAATGCTTAATGCCACGATCAAGATTAATGTCGTAAAGTTTACGAGAGGCGAATAGAAAAGAGAGTTAGGAAAGGCATTAATTCTCCGGCAAAATTTTCTCGCTTAGCAGCTACAAAATATACATGTATTCAACACTGGATAAAGTGCCGTATCGATGTAAACGGATTATTGCTATAATTTAATTTCGCCCCGGACAAATTTTCAAAAAAAAAAAAAAAAAAAAAAATGTATTACGTATAAAATAATGCGTTTTAAAAAACATATAGTACTTGAAATATGAACATAAAAATATTAAAACACAAATTCTGAATGAAATATATTTTTAAAATTGCAAGTTGAAGCTTGTGCTAGTAATTGGTAAAGAAACAATGCCAATATAAAATTAAAATTAGGTTAATAATATTAGATTAGTTAAGACACAATAACACGCCGAATAAGTACTAATTCAGAAGTCAAACAACAAAAATCAGCGTTAATTTACAAAATTTTCACAGGACTAGTTTCGATGGTTTTACCGAACCATCATCTTCAGCTGCAAAACCGCAAATGAACAAGATAGGAAATAATGTTTAGATAAGATAAGAAAGCCTGGACAAGAATAAGCAAGTGGCGTCATCTGTTGGCGAAACCAGAACTAAAACATAATTTCTCTAAAAGCCGAAGGGAAATTTGGATTGGAATTAGGATCGTTAACTAGAACAGAAAGATTTTTATGAATGTGAAATGCCTCTAGAAAATCCAGTTATCCAATGGAAGATGTTTTTTGAATAATTTTGGCAGCAGAAAAATTGAAAGTGTGATTTTCGGACCAACAATGTTGAGCAACAGAAGACTTCTGTGTTTCCTTTTTTCTAACATATGCCTCATGTTCTTTGACGCGAAATTTTAAGGCTCTCTTAGTTTGGCCAATGTAAATTAAACCGCACTGGCAAGGAATCCTATAAATACCCCAGGAATTCATATCCGGAATGGGGTCTTTGAGTATAGAAGTTGGAATTTTATTGATGGGAGAGTAAACAACCCGAAAGTTAAATTTCTGCAAAATATGTGCAACTTTATAGCTAATTGATGGAAAGAAGGGAATGACAACAGAATTTTTATAATCTCCTAAAATAAGAGTGTGGCTTTTAGTGTGTTGAGATGAGAATTTTTTAACTGCTTGATTAATAATGTTGGGTGAAAAGCCCCTGTCAATAGCTATTGCTTTTAAATAATTTAGTTCTTCATCAAGCGCTAGTTTGGAGGAGCAAACTTGAAGAGCACGGAAAACATAGGAATAAAATGAAGCTAACTTTTGTTTAGTCGGATGACATGATTTAAAGTGTGGTGGAAGGCAAACCGATGAAGGTTTACGGTAAACTGTAGTAATGAAGTTGGATGTGTTACGTGTGACCAGAATGTCGAGAAACGGAAGAGAATTGCAAGTCTCAAGTTCAAAAGTGAACTGAATAGCAGGATCAATAAAATTCATTGTTGAAAGAACTCTATTTAAATCATCTTTATTACCTTCAAACAGGGTAAAAGTATCATCTACGTAGCGGAACCATGCCGGGAAGTTTAAAGTTTCAAACAATTTTGATTCATAATAATGCATGTAGATATCAGCCAGGATGGGACTGAGGGGGCTTCCCATGGCTAATCCCTCAGTTTGCTTGTAATATTTATTTTGGAAAACAAAATGTGTTTGTTTCAAACAGAGTTGAGTGAGAGAAATTAGCTCATCAATTTCGATGCAAGAGAAATGAAATTCGCGAAGTCTGGTTTCTAGACATCTTAATGCACCCTCCACTGGGACATTGGTGAATAATGATTTTACATCAAAAGAAACCATGAGTAAATTACGAGGAGAAATGTTTTTAACCTTTTTTACAAACTCTATTGAATTTTTTATGGTGTAAATGTTATTGTCTAATAGAGTGGAAAATCTAGAAACTAAATATTTAGCTAATGGATACGAGGCAGTACCTAAATTTGATACAATAGGGCGGAAAGGAATACCACTTTTATGAATTTTGGGAAGAGCATATAATCTGGCACAATTCGCAACAGATGGGATAAGCGAATGTTTTAAGTTGCTTGAAATGATTTGCGAAGATTTGATCGCAGTTTTTATTTTGGATAAGTCCGAAGGTGAAGGATCTTTAGGGATCGGATTATATGGTCCTACGTTTAAGAGTTTAGTGACACCATCGATGTAAGTGTTCTTATCCATGACGACTATCTGGCCACCTTTGTCGGCCTTTGAAATGACAATATCCGGGTTAGAATGAATCTCGCGCATTGTAGCTCTTTCTCTCGCAGTTAGATTTGGTTTCAAATAATAATAAACCTTTGAAACAAATAGTTACAGTTAGTTTCCTATATGAGAATTACTCTTCTAGAAATTTAGGATACAGAACATAAAATCCTTAACTTAAAACAACTGTTCCCATTTCCTACTGCTAAAAACTTACTTTCATATTTATTACATCACTGATTATAGCCATGTGAAGATTTAAGCGCTTATTTAATTAGGAAAAGAGGTCACTGGGCAGTTATTTTACTGAGTCGCTTGTGCACCAGCGTAGCTACAAATATTTCCCTCAAAAATGGCAATACTTTCGTCATTGCCAGGACACCAAAATCGATTACTAAAAACAGTAAACATTTCGGAATAGTGTTTAATAAATAAAAACCCAAAGATAAAAACAACATGGGATTTTTATGAAAACAATTTTAGCTCGTAAAAATGCACAGTAATACGCAAATGTTTAAAAATACCAAACTGGCAGTTCTGACCATCATGTAGTGACTGCGATTTATCTAATCTTTGAAAGCTTCAACCTTTTTAGATCAAGTCGCTCCATAATTTAATTTCTCTTCTGTTTACACTCGCTGTTTAATAGACGTGAGTTTCATTAACAGAGTTATTAAACCTAATAATTCCAGACATGTTTGAAGTGTCCGTCCATGTGAACAACAGCAGCAGCATAATAGCAAAAAGAATTATTTTTCTTTATTTAGTTTGCTTGGTATTTCCATTCAGATAAAAAATGAACAAGCCACTAAAGTTAGACACATAATCATTAATCCCAGAAGTTTTGTCTACTAAATTTGCGCACATATTTGATTTCGGAAAGAAGATTACTTGAATAAAAGAAGGCAAAGAAAATTCTACTTACTTTCATGGCTCTAATGAATTATAACTTGCTTCCACCGCCCAGACGAAACAATGGTCAATGATGCTAATTGCCGTACCGAAAGGCCCAGGTTCGAATCCCGGAGAAGACATGAATGTTTGTAACTGTATAGTGTCTGTGAAGCAAGGGGGTATTCAAAATATACGGCGAGCTGAAAGCCTCTCGAGTGTTTTAGTGGTAGGAAAGGAGGTAGGGGAATCGTCCCTCGGGGTGTTTCTTTCAAAAATTACGGTGAAACTGGGCAATGTCACGCTGTCACATATGTGGTGCTCAAAGATTATGCTAACGAAAGATACAAGACTTGCACGCCTTACCACAATAAAATTCGTGGGCTGATTACGATCTAATTACGATTTATGAAATCTACCACAGAAACACAACTTGCTTCCTTCATTTCCTACTCATTATTGAAACATTTGTTAGTTTGTTAAATTAATTATTGGAAAGCACACGAGGGGACATCTGCCTATATGTCTACATTAGAAGACTTTTTAAGTGAAACTGGCTTGCATTCGCATAGTACTTCGGAAATATCGACGAAACATCCCTGCAACCAGCTGGTTCACCAGGATTCGAGCTCATTGAATCATCAGTGTTTAACGGTTTTACCCTCTCGTTCACAGGCGAGACCGAGATAAATCACAGACAGAACCGATACAGGACTCTGGTCATAGTTTTGCAAGTCATAGTAATACCACGAAATGGACAGAAAATTAATATAATACATGTAAATACCTATCCCAAATAACAGGAGATGATGATAATAATAATATATGATTAATACAAAAGTTCCAGTTATTTTTTTATTCGATTTTTGATAAAATATTGTGAATGCACTAATTAATATTTATATTAAATAATACACAGTTTAAAAATGTTGACAGTCAGGGGAGAGTTTGCTTAAAATATAAGAGTATGTACACTTTTTAATCAACATATGTGTATGGAAACATAAACGTTCGTGTGCACTATATTTATGATCAGTAAATATGACATATTTACTAAAAAAAAGCAAAAAACACTATTCAAGTAATAAACTGTTTTCTACATTTTATATTCCTATGGAGTCGTTTATTGTGCTCATAGAGATCTGTATTCAAGGGCGCCAGCTCTGGGAGGGAACATTCTCGAAATGATGTGTAGTGTGCCGGTGGATCTACCGAGTGGTAGTATGCTTGTGTCTCGGTGGGTAGAGGAACAGAGTTCGGCTATTCCTCCTTTTATCTCCATGAAGCTATTCAAACCAGGACTGTACGTGGAGACTCACCTTCCAGTCACCAGATGGATAAGAAAGTTGAACACTAAAGTTTAAACCAGGTTCAAATCTCAGCGTATGGACTGGGATTTAAAATAGAAATTTTCGCGGTTTTCGCGTATGTAATAACGTGAATACGAGCTAGTTTCCTTCAGAAAGGTTTCCTTCGATGACATTTCGTCCCTACGGCAGATAGTCCGAATTTGTTTTGCAAGAATCTAATAATTCATCAATTTACAAGCAAGCAATAAGCAAGAATAAATCAAATGTTGTTGCAGCTGTTGAGAGCTTGGTAAGTTTACCTCAAAATAAAATGCATTTACGCGTTCACAGTAAACGTACAGTTATTATGCAACAAGCTGTGCCCAATTTAATGCAAAGTAACTTTCCGAGACGCTAAAGAACGTTAGTTTATATTACTTCTAAGGGGGAAATTCTACTACATGTAACAAGAACAAACTAAAGTATTGCAGCAGCTGTTGACAATTTAGTAAAGCTTATTTCAAAATAAAATGCATTACTGTTTTCACAATAAATATAAAATAAGTTCTGAGTAAAATTTACTTCAAACTGACATTTTGGATGTAAATGAGATCACCAGATTCCAAAACGAGTGTATGAGCTTTGAGAGCATGTAAGATTTAAAAAATAAGTTTCATATCCTTTTTAATTTGTTCATATCCATCCACGCAAAACGGTGATGTATATTAGAAATCAAATATGATACTAGTTTAAAATAATGTATTTGGTAAGTATAATGAGTGTTTTATTGGGGTCAGGTTTTACTAGATTAAAGGACATTTCTTTTGTTATTTCAATACAAAGCTTTTATGATATGAAATGCATATTTAGATTAGAAAATTTCGCAACGCATTTTGAAAATTTTAGCAGAAACACAGCGTAAGAAAATTGTTTACTTTTACTGAAGCTATCTGTCTGCTTGACGGACACTTACATTTAGGAAGTGCCCACCAACGGAAATCGGTAAAGTAGCTGAACACTGGTAGTTCAACTTAGGTTCGACTCAAAGTAAATGGGCTCTGGAGCTGGTCCTGCTTGTGAAAAACAAGTAATAACTAGTGTATTACGTATACCCAGGCTCATTCTGCACGTTTGACATTATGTAAAGTCTAGAACCAACTTAAAGAGCTATCAACGACGAATACCAAGGAAACGTCAAATGACACACAAAGCAAAAAAAGGCCGACAGCGATTTTGGTAATTTTCCAAGTAAAACTGATGAAGCGCTCTTGGCATTCGTTGACTGATTCCGTCTGCATTTTCAAAACCGCTTTCATCAGTCAAAGCGTAACACGAAGTAAAAATTTATGCGGTTTAGTATAAACCCTCATTTAACAGTCTCTTTCTTTCCAAAACCTTACTGCGAAATTATACCGCTTCCCGGTAATTCTTAAAATCAAGAACTTCTGTCATGTATGTTTAGCTCTTCATAATAAAATTATACAGCTTAATGTAAGCAATTAATCGTTCTCAATGTAAGCAATTACTCTTTCTCTACGAAATAAAAAACAAATTATTGTAATTGTTTAAATATATATTACAGTTCTTGCCAAGAATAACCAAATCACGAAATTGCTTAGACTGGCAGTCGTTCCGCTTACATTTCATGGTCACAATCTTAGATAAGACCAATCACATTCCCTCCCAAGGAGACTAAAAAGGAAAACTGAGTCGACACAGACGATAGAGAAACAAATCACTACCAGGTGATTTATTAATACTAGTGGAACTTTCGTTAAACATACCAACACCTACAAAACATACCAAGCATTGAGTCTTCAGGAATGTTGATGAAGAAAGAAGTATGTAAGATGTAATACATCACGTGGAAACAAAAACATCTAACTTACAGAAAGTCGGAGCCGAAGGAAAGTACCTACTGATAGTAAAGATCCCCAAACATAAAATAACTGATTAATTAACATAAAAAAGAACTTACAACCTTAAAAAATATTTCCTCACAATTTTATTTCGTATAAAATATTCATATTTATCTTGTTTGCTTTAAATTACTCTACCGAGAACCCTCTTATTGTTAAGGAATTCGTTTATTTTCATTGATTAAATGTACTATAATAAATACACTGTAGAAGAACTTTGGTTTCACATATTTATTACTGAAAGCTTTCCATTGCAAAAATACGAACTTTTTATGAAAGTACAGAATATTTTCGTATAACAGGAAAAGAAGGACTTAAAAATTAAGAGTACATTAGGGAATTTTCTTTCATGGCGACTAGAGAAAGGGGAAATGTTTGTGCATGTTTAAAGAAAAATTACACTGTCTTCAATAAAATGTGGTTAACTTTAAGCTTCTGTTGAGTTTTATCCTTTAAGACCCTTCCACATTCCAGCACATTTTGTGTTTCAGTGAAAGAAAAACATTTCTTTAAGGTTGGTATCTTTAAATTTTCTTTAATGTTGCTACACGACGTAGAACAGTTTTGTGTCTTGAAGGGTTAGAAATAGAAATGAGAGCAGACGTTGTTCTGAGATACATAACAGAAAAATTAGAAAAATCTTTCAGGAACAACCTTTGTAAAATATAATAGAGTCTTTTATTAACCATGTTAACACTGCAAATCTATTTTATATTATAGCAGTTCAATATATAACGATAAAATTAAAATTTATTTCAATTAAAATTTATTTAAATTAATACATAAAATAATTTATAAAATTAAATAATACATAGTAAAGTAATTTATAATAAATGAAATGATAAAATAACTTATAATAAATAAAGTAAGTTTATAAAATAAAATAAATAATTTATTTAAATATTTAGATTTAAATTATTAAGGAGGGCGGTTATTGTTTTTAAATCGCTCAAATTGTTAAGCAATTAATATTTTATAAAATTCTATGCTAACATTGAATAAAACATAATAATAAAACAATACAGCAACAATTTCCTTTTTTCTCCTTATACACAGCCACCTTATTTTAGTTCACTTTTACTGTGCTCAAAGAGGATGCGTCATTTTTTATCTTCTAGGTGCTTTTGCTGAATTTTAGAATGTTGCCATTCGACACAAACATGAGGGCGTTTGTTTATCTTTCAAATTTATTTAATATGTAATTGCATAATAAGCTGAAGAATTTGAATAGTCAGTTATCAGAACAATCCTTCAACAAAGCGTAAGATTTTTAATTTATTTTTTATGTTTAATCATGTGTTACAGATTAACAAACTGAGCGATTTAAATGTAAGGAGCGCATTTCTTAATAATCTAAGTTTTTATTCTCTTTTTTTGTAATGTTGCATCTAACTTAATGCATACGGAAATAGATTTTGTTTACATTATTAGTCCAAAGGGATTTGAATCCCGAAGGACTATTAGTTTCGTTTTGGCATTTTGCGTCGGACTCATAAATGTCGGTTCACTTTTCAAACTGTTGCCACAAAATGTTAGAGTCCTGCATTATATTTGAAGAAATTAAATAATGAAAAATCTGCATAAATGTATGTATATTTCTCGTATTGTGATAAAACAACGGTACATAGAGTCATCGAATTTTGAATAACGTAATCCTCCAACGAATATGAGCATGTGGAAGACCAAATTTGAAATTTGAAATTTGTTTTATGATCGATTTCCTATTTTTTAAAACTTTGACGAATTTTTGATTAACAAACTCAAGGATTTCAAAGCGAGCAATGGCAACGTTGTGCAGAAAAAACATTTTTTTCTCCAGCGCGTGAGTCTCTGTATCGGAAATTCTAAAGATATGCTCGTTTTAAAACTATTTTGCGATATTGCTGTTGCACTGGATCTTATGGTTTAAGTGCGAGGAACATGATATTTAATAAAGAAAGGTAACACACAAAATGTTAAAAAACGCCCCTTTGGACGTAATTTAAAATCTGAAACATTTCAGATTTTTTTTTTTTTTAATTCAAATTATAATTTTCGTGCACATATGCTGGTTTGTTGTAATTGACGGATGATATTTCTATCGCCATGTGTTATATAAATGGTACCGAATTTCTGTTCTTAATTTGTTAATACAAAATTATGTTTAAATTTTAATTTAATTTTTATTTATTTTTTAATTTAAATTTATAGATTTAAATCTGTTTTTAGTTTTCATACAGTTAAACATTTCTTCTTCTTCTTCTTCTTTTTTTTTTTTTTTTTTTAGAATCAGTTTATTTGATTTACTTATGTATGTGTGTGAAACTTAATAGTAAACCTTCCTTTTAAGTGCCCTTAATCTGCTTTCAGATAGAAGTTTTCTTTTTTGTTTTTGTTTTCCTTTACATTTAAATGATATCAAAGTTACCTCATTTAAAATGAATACATTTTTAAATAGTACTTGTGTTTGCGAACACTATGCTTTTAGAGTAACTTGATTTAAAGTTTGAAATAAATAAATAAAATTTTTAAAAAATTCTGAAAGTTTCAGATTTTGTATTACGCCCAAACGGGCGTTTTTTTCATTTACATACACATACACGTTTCCAGAGCATTTGGGCTAAAAGTATTTAAAAACAGTCTAGCTTTAGAATTTCCGATAGACAGTCTCGCGCGCTGAAGATAAAAGTGTTTTTCCCGCACAGTGTTGTCACTACTCGCTTTGAAATCGTTGAGTTTATTAACCAAAAATTCGCTAAAGTTTTAAAAAATTTGAAATACACAATAAATATTTAAAAACAGTATATCTTAAGAATTCCGATAGACAGTCTCGCACGCTGGAGATAAAAATGTTTTTTTTTTCGTACAGTGTTGCCATTGCTCGCTTTGAAGTCGTTGAGTTTTTCAATAAAACATTTGTTAAAATTTTACAAAATGTGAAATATACAGTAAAAGAAATTCGTACTTTCAGGTGTCCATATTCGGCTTGAGGACTACGTTATTCAAAATTTTATGGCTCTAAGTACCTTTTTTTTACAATACGAAAAATATCCATACATTGATGCAAATTTTTAATTATTTAATTTCTTTAAATACAATACAGGGCTATAATATTTGGTGGCAACACTCTGAAAAGCGATTCAGACTTTTATAGACATTCGAGGCAAAATCTCGTTTTGAGACTAACCCTTTTGGGCTAACGCTTCCTTAGGCTAAAAAACAGAATTTCTGCTTATAATAAAATTTCTGCAGAAAGTATTAAACAGACATTGCATTAATACAAATGATCTTAAAAATGACACACAATGAAAATATGTTTCACAGAAATATTCTAGTTCTTCCTTAAAAGGCGTATCGTTTTGTTATGTTTATCCTAAATTCCAAACTTTTTGTTTCAAATTATTTTTTTGTGTTGTCTATCCTGATTTTATAAATTAACTAACGCAAACAAATGTCTAGAGAACGATATAAATATTGCACTTTTACTGCAACAGACATTTTTTTTTTTTTAAATTCCAGTTGCATCAAAATAAATCCTCTGAATTAAACCGACTCCACACCCTTCGCTGACATTTAGACTTGCACGAAGATATACAGTGATAGATGGGAATTCTTGAATATATAGTTGTTGATTGATATTCAGGCTTGGAATGTTTCCAGATGCACATATTAAATAAGTCTGATTTATTGTTACTAATTTACAATTTTTCCATATTAGAACATTTTCAGTCCAAAGGGGCGATTTGCCGAGAAGGACTATTCATTTCATTTTGGCATTTTGCGTTGATTCGCTACGGCGAATCACTTTTTAAATTTTTGCCACCAAATATTGGAGCCTTGTATTACATTTAAATAATGAAGAATCTGCATAAATGTATGTATGTTTCTCGCATTGTGATAAAACAAAGGTACCTAGAGCCATCCAATTTTGGATAACATAATCCTCCACCGAATATGGTCATCTGCAAGCCTTAATTTGGACTTCGTTTTATTTATCGATTTTTGAAATAAATATTTTGTAACGCTTTAACGAATTTTTGAATAACATAACAAACTGAACGATTTCAAAGCGAGCAATGGCAACACTGTACGAAAAAAAAAATTATATCCAGAGCGCGAGACTGTGTATCGGAAATTCTAAAGATATGCTCATTTTAAGATTATTTTGCGATATAGCTATTGAATTGAATTTTATGGTTTAAGTGCGAAGAGCATGATATTTAATAAATAAAAGTAACCCACAAAACGTTAAAAAAACGCCCCTTAGGGAGTAATGTCAAATCCGAAAGCTTTCAGATTTTTTTAAATTATTAAATTGTGTACTTGATCTGCCAAACACAGTTTCTATTATATTTCTTCAAGCCAGACTCTACAGTCACTGAAGTCCAGGAGACTAAAGTTTCAATCTGACCACATAACTCGCAGATTATTAAATACAGGACTGTTTCAAATGAAAAAGCAGTTGAATGGCATCATGTTTCTATTGTTGTGATGTTGTGATGCTTATACTGGCATCATGTTTCTATCCACAAGTCAGGATAATAAAAGTTTTAGTTAGATTACTATTCGCGTTATAATTACTTGGCGATAACGCGTGGATCATTAGTTAAAGTACTTGATTGTTTCAAATGAAACAGTTGAATGGCGTCATGTTTATACTGATTGCCGAAGAAATTAAGCGCTGAATTTTACGGCAGTTTTCCTTATGTCGTAAGATAAAGTCACGCATGGGTGATGCAACCACAGTATTGGTTTCGTTCAACGAACATTAAACATTGAACACTACCGATACCAAGTGAACCAGTTATGGAACGCAGTTATGCCATGGAACGCAGTTAATTAAATTTGTTATATCATTACTCCGCGTGCAAAATACGAAATTCTGCAGCGGTTGCAGTTAAAAAACATCAATAAAGCATTCGGTTGATGAACAAATTAATAAAAGATCCACTAATTATGTGTTTAAAAATTTTCACTTTGAAGAGATAAGGCAACAAACGAAACCATGGCCATAATTCTTCCTCCATTGATTCGAATGAATTAAAGGATTTAATCAAATCAGATCATCGATAAACTGTACAAAAGAATACCCATACACTTAATGCGGCCCTGGTGCCCACGTCCTCCGTTACTACTACTACTACTACTACACTTAAAAATGTGCACTTTTTAACTACTTCATGGAACGTAGCAATAATAAGAAAAAGTGCAAATGGCATGTCACGAGCTTTATCAATGGGTGCCTGTCAAAGTTTTTGATGAAAATAAAGCATGCGTTTCTCTCTTAGATTTCTGTAACAAAATGTGACTGTGGATATTCTACGACAATCGCACACATTCGGCACAGCGGTTGAAATGAAAGATGCTCCGGGAAAGATTACGCAGGCAGTTTTTGCATCCAAAGTCGATATCACTCTTTATATGGTTGCGTTTACTCATTCCTTCCAACAGAGCCAACGATAAACGCAGCTCAATATTTTACAGATATGCACGGAAATTGTGCCTTAAGCAACCAGCACTTGCGAAGAAACATGAAGTCCTATTTCCAGAAGAGAACAACCCAACCGCATACTGCAGTGCCAACCATACAGCAAAGTAATAATTTAGGACACGACATTATGTCTCATCCTCCATATTCACCAAATTACCTTTTTTTACCATATTTACCTTTTTTTACAATACGAACGTCACAAAAAATCTCTTCTGAACTCATTTTAAATCCATTTTACAACCCGTTTGGGGGAAAAAATCCTTTATTCAGTACGTATATGTACAGGTGTCACGTTAAAACATCGTGAAATTGCATTCGATAGCGGTCAAGATGGATATTTTTGTCGAAATATAACAGAAATTTTTCGTGATTACGATACTTCCTTTACAAAAAACACAAAATACAATAATTTTTTTTCTGATAAAAACTTACATATTGGTTAAGAACCATTCCTCCAATTCCAAGTTACTGAAAAGACACCTTCATAGAAATAATTAGATTTACTGATACTTTCAAGTACGTAAATATGTGTAGCATTTTCAATTTAATCTTAATCCTTTATGAATGTTTATACACTTTAGTTCGTAAATTGTTTATATTGCTTTTCTATTTTGCTCAATAAATGGCACTGATTTTTTTCCATATTCATCAAACCGAAGCAAATCACATGCGCAGGTTACTTGAAGAAGACAGACTATGTAAAATAATTTCTCAAAACACACTGAGCCTTGTAATTTGATATTAACGAAAAGGTTCCGATTTTCATTAATGTACATTATTTTTTAAGTTAAATCTTTCCTGTAATTCCACTGTTTCATCTATTCCACCAGAATGTGCAAATCAGATTGTTATACAATGAGAATTTTTATGACTGTTATTTAACAATGAACTCTGTATTTAACAAATGAGATTGTTACATACACAGCGCGAAGTTTGAAACAGCAAGAATTGGCAATCCCAAACCTGTAGTGCTGAAATTTCTCTGTTACTGTCTACATTTAGTGTTCCTTTTAAGAGCTCTAAAGAGTATCTTTCACTGAAATTAGATAAAACACAATAAAGTTGTTCGACTTCTAAATTTTCACTTTGACTGAGTCTCTGTTGTCTATGCAACACGCAGAAAGACGCAGTTAATTTCATTCATTGTTTTAGTTCTTTGAATTATATTAAATTTTATGCAGCTAATGTCATTTCTTTCAAAAGATTCCTTATTATGAAAAGATATGTATATATTTCTTAGCATTTGTAAAATTGTGAATCTACTTTCTGAAATGGCTACCTCATTTAAAAATATGAATATAATAGTAGCATTTTTATTCTTCGTTAAAATTTCACTATTTGATTTAAAAACTCATTCACAGCAGCTTTATGTAGAAGGAATAAAGGATTAATTAGTGCGTTTAAGGTGTAAGACATTATGATTATTTCTAGGATCGATTTCACTAATTTTTAAAAAGGTTTTATAGATTCCATGAACTTTATAGTTAAAGCAATTGCTTTTTTTTCATATTCCTCTTTCTTGTAATATACCTCTAAAAATTTAAAATATATTTACTTTTAAATTATGCATTGTAATATGGAAAATGCAATTAAGTTGGTTATTATTATTTAAAATTACTATAAATCTATTTAATGATGAATGTGGGGCATACCTGCTAACCAATCGTAAAGATCAGGTGTCCTCATTCATCGTCAACTAAACTGAAATGTTTTACTTTTATGCAACTTCAAGTTACAATTAAAATAATGCCTTCGTCCAAATGCCTTCGTTGTGTAACTGGAAGCACGGCAAGCCAGTAAGCAGGAGGTCCACAGTTCGGATCAAAATGAAGGCATCGCTGTTGTTTCCAGCTCCAATAAATTCCTAATCGTTCAACAAAGAGAGAGAAATAATTCGTCCAGCAGTATGTGAAGGTTAAATTGGTGTTTAGATTTAGCTGAACTGAGTTTAAACTCATAAGGTAACCAGTCATTTTCTCTCAGACTAAATACGCGTGTCTTATGTGAACTAATCCAAAAATATGAACAGATACATACAGACACAATATTAAAAGAAAACTAAAATAAATCTACTTTATCATAATCATTTGTAACAAGTTCTAAAATTCAGAAAAATATTTTAAAACTTTCTTTTAAATGTAAAATGCAAAATTATTTGCTGTTCTAATATTCATACAATCAATCGTAAAGGAAGAAGGGATAGAAATAAAAGGTACTTTTTTATTGATTCTCATTACAAAATTCTCAAGCAGTTTTCATTATATATGCGTGAATTAAATTAAAAAATATGAATTTCGGTTTGCGGGGAGGAGAAATCATTCATAAACAAAATTTACAATGAAGAGATTATTTCTTTTCACTGTAGACGACAAGACAATCTATATGTATAAAGAAGAATGTCTGTTTGTGTATGTGTTTGTTCGCGATTAACTCAGTCACTACCATAGCTATCGTCACCAAACTTTCTACAATTCTTTTCTGTGTCCTGAAAAAGGTCGAAGTCCACAAAAAAGTAGCTAAAATCAGATATATTTATTAAAAAACTCTGAAAACACTAATTTTCGCACTCATTTTTCCGGGTGGCAACAGTAGCGCGCGTTGAAGATGACAATGCTTTATTTCGAAAAGTGTTGCTACTACTCGCTTTCAAATCGTAGACTTCGTTAATCAAAAATTTGTTAATTTTACTAAATCTATATATATAAAGAAGAATGTGTATTTGTTTGTTTGCTCGCGTTATTGATTTTTAAACAATTCTGATCAATTTTCTGCCACATTTAATCCACTAAAATTGAATATAAGTGAAATATTGGATGGAACTTGAACTTTTACAACCATTTGATTAGATAAACGAAAATCATTAAAAACTGCGTGCCATTGTTGCTGATATAATGAGAGAGAATTAGTTAATTTTTCAATCGAAATTTTTTATGTGGTTTCCATATTGCACCAGATTGAATACATAGCTCTCAATTTAACTTAACTGGCATTGGGTACTTCCGCTAGCAGTAAGATAAAAATCAGTTTCAAGATCATAAACATAAATCAATTAAACTTTATGTCGAATGCGTAAACGCATGGATATAACGATGCTGAAGTATCAATTTAATGTATGACTTTCTTACATAATTACCTTGAATAATTTTCCTTACATATTTAATGGATAAAATCAGATAATCAATATCAAATCAGATAGACATTCGAAAGGGAAACTTTCCGAAAACGATACATACTTTATTCCGTACTTATTTTTAATCAAATTCGAATCATAAATCATTAGATAATCATTTGCTGAAAAGTTACGGTACTGTATTTAAATTCGTTTGATCCACAAAAAAACAGAAAACTCAAGAAAAGGGACATCTTCCGCAAATAATTTTTTGAGACGATAATATTGCCATGGTAAACTGATAGAAACATACAAATAAATGCCAATATAGATCTAATGGATATTTTTAAAGTGATGGGGAAACTGTTAATGGGTAATTTGTAGGATTTTAAATCTTAACTTATTTTCTCCAACCCTACTAAAATCATCAAGCCAGTTATCGCGCCATTTGTGAAAACAACTTTGTAAAAAGAAGGTAAAAAACAGCCTTTTTTATCTCAAACTTTAAACTGAGCAAATTCACGTCTTGTCCTTATAATTTATTTCTGCAGCTTGCGGAATAGCAGGTAACAGAAATGTGAACTCGCACAAACGTTGACAAAGCCTGACAAACGTTGGCTCAAATCCTAACTGACGGCTGGAGTGACTCGACTAGCTCCTAGGTGGAGAAATTTATTTCTAAAACTAAACCTTGAGTCAACACTTTGAAAACAATAGCTCAATTTACGCAAAAAATAATTACAACTGAAGTTCTCACTACAAAGATTTTTCTGCTTCCGAAAGTTTACCTTGGTTATCACTTCCTTCCAGAAGGAAAAGTAATTTACACAAGGGTACTTTTGATCACATTAAGTACGTAAACACGTGAAAATCATTTTACATTCATCTTTTACTTTCAGTAACTTAATTCTTTCCCCCGCTTTCCAGCTTTGTGTCGGGTAATTCATTGAGTGTCTTATTGTATCAAAGCAACTTCTTTACAGGACATCAACAGCACCCTATTTCACCCAACATCTGTGCCTAATGTTAAACACTTTAACCTAATTTAAAATTTAACATAGTGTTTATTAGAACGCCTATCCTTAATTTCTCAATACCTTTTTCACTTGGATACACTTGCAGTAACTCCCTTCGCAATAACATGTTTTCTTTTACAAGATTTAATCCTTAAAATATATTCAAACATAGTAAATTTTCTAAGTACTTACTTAGTACACTGATGAATTTTAAGTACTTTTATAAGTACTTAAAATTCATCAGTGGTATTACGTTTGATCAGTTTTAAATTTAACAAACTCATAAGGTTGTACACTAACTGCTATTATTTTCATTTTATGCCAAATAGGTGATCAGACTTTGCTGACCCTGATTCTTTTGCTCGGCTGCAGTCAGACTGATCATCTCCTATCCGCTTCTTTTCCCACTATCTGATTGTATTCGAACTCCTCTACCTTTCAATGTTTTCTGGGGAGTTTGACCTTTCTCTGGAGCCTTTGCTGGGGCTGGTGATTGGATTGGATTGTAGGACGACCCGGTTCCCCTTGTCAATGAAGACTTTATGACCAATATAGGTCGCCTCGATCATACCAAGCTTGTTAATAATACTAAATAATATAGCTTGTTGGTCGGTGACCTCTTGTGCCATTGTTACCATCCTTTATCTGACCTTCACCTTCGCAAAATCCCAGAATTTTTAAACGCTCCTTCCTCTTTAGGCTGCCTTGGCCTTTTCCTTTGGAACCCCTGTTGGTACTGTTGACATCTTCAAACTTTTTCCTTTTGACGTCGTTGGTCGCATGGTCTTTTCAGATTTTCGATGAACCCCTTCTTCTTCAAGTGGCCTTGGCCTCCTCCTCGTCTAGGAACTTCACTGATTTCGCTAGTCTTTGTGACACACCCTCATCTGTAGCCCTACTCTTGGGAAATTTTAAATCCTGAGCCTTTTCCATTTCTCTTTTGATTGGCCTTTTCCCTTTTGCTCTCTGTGGTTGTCTCGTGTAACTTCTGTTTCCTCTGACGTTTCTCCGGCTTAATTTAATCCGACGAGCCAGCACTACTCTTTACAGAACCTACATCTTCTGAGCGGCATCTCAGCCCGCTGATAATATTTCTTTACCTGCTCCACATTCAAGTTTTGGATTAATCATCCTTACTCCGTGAATGTAACACTAATCTCTACTATGCTGAATCAGAAAAGGGCCTTCGAATTTATCGAAAAATATTCCAACCTGTAGCGCTAAAGAAAGAGAATGCTTTATTTTCAGAACCCTATTTACCACCTTAAAAATGTTTTTCACGCCTTTTTTATTAGTAGAGAATTTTTGCTTGGCAAAGGGCCCGTCGAGTTATTTGTTACCTCGCTGAGAAGTTTCAGCATATCTTTCATTTTAAACTCTACTGATTTCTTCTCAACAGAAACAGTTTATCAAGCGGAATATCAACTTCCTGCTTAGAAATTACTCAGCGGATGTCAAGCCAGTTGTATCATGCTTAGCCGATCTCAGTAAATAAGGAAACTCATTCCAGCCTTTGTGATACTTTTTACGTAACTGCGGATAATTTTAACTATGTTTCTATTTACTCGCTCTGCCGTATTTGATTGCGGTCGATAAGCGACTATTCTAAAATATTTGATGCTAAGACCAAGGCACATTTTCTTGAAAAATCTGATTAACGAATTGCTGATTTTAATCGGATATTGCTTTTATCGAGCCTTCATATTTTATATTTATTAAGAAATGACAGTAGTTTTCACGAAAGCCTTCCAGAGTGGAACTAACTATGCCCCCACTTCGAGAAACGATCGATCATAAACAAACAAATATCTATTCTTGTTTTCACAACGAATGTAAAGGCCTAATAAATGAATTTCTACTATTTCCTTAAACGAAATGGCTTTTCTCCTATTTAGAAATCACAGCCGACCTGTAATTAATATCGTTAATTCACTAGTAAATGCTACAGGACTTGGTATATTCAGTCATAAATACATGTAGCGGGGGGGAATAAACTGATTCCCTGACTTTCTGTACTGTTTTCTTGATTTGAAGATGGTCTGATAATGAACGATGCATCATACAATTCTTGTAAAATACTAAATCTTAAATTCCCTAAAATAACCTGTCATAATTCCATACTTTTGTCTGCCCCCTTTGAATGAGACTGATGGTTATCTATGACTTCGCGGCGCTTTTTCCCAATGCAAGTGATATAATTATTCTCGAAATTAACAGGATCTTCTTAACATACCAAAATAATTTTGAATTCTTGTTCCGACTACTTGTTACTCTTTTGGCCAGTTCAAAATTTTTGAAGTTAAAAAAGCACATTTTTATTTCTTTTGCCTCTTCGTATAACTTTCTCAACAGGGCATCCGCCACAACATTTAAATCTCCTCCGCTTGCGGGATTTCATACAACAAAAATGGGAACTTAAAAAAAATTCAAAGTAATTAGAGGCTGGAGATTAGAGTACGAAAGTATGGCAAGCGTTGTGTTTAGTTCTAAGTGACTGAGGGTGTGATTCGACCAGCAACACAGCTAACGTTGGATAACGTAGTTGCAGGACTGGTCGAGACAATAATACTACGACCAGCATCCTGCTAAAAGCTCTCTCTAACTTCCATAAATCTGTTCTTAAACACCCTTCTATTCTCATTTACATCCTACTTAGAGATAATCAAAAGTCGAAATAAAACTATAATTCATATAAGAAGATAATGGGTTAATTAACATAAGATACTCTACAAATTTGAGTTCATAATGTTAAGAATAGCGAAAACAGTATGTAAAGAGAGGAAGAAATATTTCGCAGGTTTAAATAATTTATAGTATCTTTAAACAACAAGGTAAAACCACTGCAGACGTTAGTGAAAAATTATCATAAATTATCAATTTATAATTATTAACAAATACTGGATTAAATCAAATTAACTGCTCGTCAATGTAGATATGTTTACATTACTATAGAAAGTAAGCCAAATAACTCTGCGAAAAAACAGTAACTTCCGAACTGGATAACCCTTTCATTAAATTATACTTTAAGGCATACTTGACCCAATACCTCGGAACAACTCGCGGTGGCAGGGCCGAGTTAAGCGTCAGTAACAATCTGTCATACCTCACGGGTTTCTTTTTATATTTAGCTTATTTGCTTCATTTTTTTTTTTTTTGGAAATGCGTTCTCAGATTTCAGTGAACTAATATAACACCTTAGTTAACAATCCGTCAAAATTAAAATGCCTTACTTTAATTAAAAACAATCATTCAATGCATATGCAATTATCCATTAATAAAAATTTTCTCTTTCATCATTAAGAAGGACGTTAACAATCTGTTTTACAACCAAGCTGTATTTGAAATTTAGCTAAGTTTCACAAGAAATTAAAATTTTTAATGAATTTGCACATCCACATTATCACAGCTTTCCCCAATCTGTAATTGGGAAATCAGCGGTTGAGCGGGTAAGACAACCGGTATCTGAACAGACGTGTAAAGAATTACCGAATGCTTGCGAATTTGCACCTTATGTAAACGCCCACCAGCGGCGGGGCGGTAAAATCCCTGGACACTGGTAGTTCGGTCTGAGGTCCGAATCCCGCGAACGGACTGGCTACATGAGCGTTTTCGTGGTTTTCTCCATGTGTAACGTGTTAATACGAGCCAGTTTCCCTTACAAAGTCGTCCACGAAGGCATCCCCACACCCGGGTCGTGCCTTAGGGCAGAACACGTAAAAATAACAACCTATGTAAATACGGGACATTCTGCAAGAGCAAGCATAATACAGGGGGGCCACGAATGACACGTACACAAGAAGACAAGATATACTGCTTCGAGTGGAAGAAATTTCTGATACAAGCACACGAACCATTGACCCTGATATTGCAGCATCTCAATACAGTGCATAGTACACAATACACAAAGAGCATTTAATCGGTCCAGTCATTGCAACATGAGGATTATCCTCGACGCGTGGAATTCGGTACGTGGGCAAATGCAACCAGAACCCGGCGATCCTGCATTTTTTCACTGATGAAGCTATTTTCTGTCGTGAAGGGATCTTCAGTCAACACAATGTTCATGTGTGGAAGCTCAACAACCCACAAAGTATGCATCCACATACTGCTCAACGACGGTTTCCCGTGAATGTATGTAAGGGTATTATTGGTGATCACTTAATTGGGCCATGTCTCTTACCAGATCTACCAGATGGTCGAAAATATTGCATTGTTCTAAGAAAGGTACTGCCACAATTACTTGACAAAGTTCCTACGTCTGTTCGGCATGCAATGTGGTACCAGCACCACGGGGCATCAGCTCATTTTAATGGCGTCGTACAGATTACTTGAACAATACATTTCCGCAGCAGTGAATTGGTCGTGGAGGGACCGTTCCATGGTCACTATTTTCACCCGATTTATCTAAAATAGGCTTCTTCTTGTGGGACACTCTAAAAGCCATGGTCTACGAGACTCCTGTTAACTGTAACACCGCCCTCGTTGCAAGAAACTCAGTGGCAGCTGCCAATGTCTGCGACATGCGAGTTATTTTTAAAGGATTCGACAATCCATACGTCGCCGTTGTGAAGTCCGAATAACGGTGAATAGTCGGAACTTTGAGCACGCGTTATGAAGCTTAAAATGTATACGTACTGTAAATTATCTTAAATAAAGAGTTTTTCCATCCATTATTGACTTGTCATTCTGCATCTTTGTTTGTCCTCCAGTTAATCAGAGGTAACAAGGAAAAATTTGTAATTCTTCGTGATCGCAAACTGACATTTAAAGACCATAAATAATAAATATTAACTTTCCTGATAATAACAGTTCCCTACATTTCGTAACATTGCGTACTCCATGGAATTTCGGATGTTTTGGATGGCCCTGTGTGTTTTGAAATGCCGCATCTTCGTGGCTACCCGCGAACATCCGACGTATACCCGGAGCATTTCAAAACGTCCGAGATTTCATGCTGTGTCCACGTGACGAAACTTTGGGCAACTTCATTATCAAGAAAGTCATCACTTATTTTAAACTTATAGTCTTTACATATCAATTTGCAATCACGGATCCTAATGCTTTTGAGGAGCGCTGTCAACGGTTTTCCTGCGACAGTCCCTAACAAACACCCTTGTTTCGTTAGGACCGCATTTCCGACTCTGTATTGTTATGATATTCCGAGTCGTCTAATGTATCCCTCTCGTACTAGAAGTTTGTTCCTCTAGATTTGAATCACCCTACATAATGTGAATATGTTTCGGGGATATACATGGAGAATACTAAGGAAACGCCCATGCAACCCGCCGGGAGTCGAGGACCGGACTGAAGTACCAGTGTTCAGCGACTTTACTACTCGGACTTTGGCGGGCATGGTGTGAATATGAATAGTATTTATTCAAAAGTCCTCCACGGAAACACATTTCCTTCAGCAAACAGCTTCCGCCCGTTTCTTCCTTAGTGCTGAAAGGTGATGATTAAACCAACAACCCATTAACTTGAATATGCTTTTGCACTTTTATCCATGTATTGGTACTAAGCACATGAGCTAGACCTCGCTTACATGTTTCCTCTTAAGAGAAGACACGTGAAAGCCCAATTCATTTGTTTAATGACTGACTATGTAGTAATACACAGTCGCATTTATTTCATGTAGTAGCTTTCTTTAGAAAGCAGCTATATAAGTGGTTTTAATACACATCCAAAGACACCAGCGTAATTGAAATAGTATTGTTAAATTGTATTGACAAGTTTCCAGCACAATTCATAAACACTTTCGAAGAAAGGAGAGGAGAGCATCGTGTAAATTAATAAATGTTCCTTCCATTTAATAGTCATTTAAATTTTAAATAAATATACATTATGTTCCATTCAATAACTTACAGAAACATGGTCTAAGTACGTTTCATATTATTTTATTAGGATTCATTTCTTTTTAAATCTCTAAAACACTGATTTCATAGCAAGTTTTGAATAATTAAGCATAAATTGTATTTAAATTTTGCTAGCGTTTGATGATTCTAGGAAATATTTCTTTTATAGTCAACGCAATGTATTACGTTTCTATTTAATTGGTTATAAGATTTCTCTAAGCAACGAAGCTTTTCCATTTTTATTTTCATTATGTGGTATTGCGAGGTATAGGGGAATCTTGACGTGACTTAATCTTATAAATGACATTATTTAGTTGGTGAATTCTAGAAACAATCCTATTTTTCCGCAGTCTTACCGGATTTCATTAAGCTGTGACTTTATGCCTTTCGCTCTTCATCTGTAATAATGACTACTGAAGAGCAATTAATTTCATATACATGTGTCCCAGTTTAACATAGCTTTAATATTTAGCTCATTCATTCTAGAAACGTACTGCTGTGAGGAAGCTTTTATTACAACAAAGTTAACAACTTTTAAAAATAATCTACCTTCTATCTATATAAATAAAGCAAAGAGTTCGCGTATTTGTCTTTCATACAAATCTACTTGATGAAATTTGGCACACTTGGGCCTTCGAAACAAGAGGAAAAGATGGTGGCTGCCTACACAAGATTTCTTAAAAGCCATCCCGAAGGTTCCGCATTCTTTATAAACATAAATTTTATGTTAATTTAATGAAAAACTCAGCGATTTAAAAGCTTTGTATTGCCACTCGGCAAAGCATATTATATTTACGTTTAAAATTTAATCAGAAAACTCGGCGATATAAAACAAGTGTGTTGCCACTCAGAAAAATGGAATATGTTTATTTGTCTTTCGAATTTAATAAACATGATTTAAGCGATTAACAAATTTGAAGTTAATTCACACGACCGAACACAGAGATTTAAGAGAACTGTGTTGCCATTTCTTAAATCAAAATATTTTTATCTTTCAAGCGGCAGTGTGTTCAGAAAAAGCGTAAGATATTTAATTTTTCTTTAAATTTATTTTGTTATTAATTAACAAACTAAGCGATTTAAAAGCAATGAACGAAATTCATTTACTATTAATTACTAGCTGGAGCCATGACATTATACAAACCAGATTCATTAAAATCCTCTGTATAGAGTATAGAGAACAGTGTCCGTGCAAGTCATAAAAATCTACAGTTTTATTAGGACCTTGATTAAATTTTGAACACTTAACCTTAAAAATAAGAGGATTACATAAAGCTAAATGCATAAGATTTCGAAAACCCACCCCAAGGGGTCCATGCTCAGAGTGCGTATTCAGAACGTTGCGCTCACAATATACATCTTAACTTCAAGTCGGCGTTGTTCCGTTCCAGCCATCAGTCCTCACTAAAGCTGTTCGTTTGCATTTTAAAACAGTGTAGAGCAGCGGTTCTAAACCTTTTGACTAACGATATTAAACAAAAATTGAAAAACTTTAGTACCATCACTTCATTTTACAATGATTATTTTTCAATTTCTGAATTAAAAAAAAATTAGAAAAAAACTGACATTTTTTTTTACTTTACATTACGCCCAAAGGATCTTTTTTTAACGTTTTCTCTTAAAATATCCTTCAAATTTATCCTTTAAATTCGCATGCTTAGATTCAAGCTGTCTTTTAAGAAACAATGGTTTCATACTTTGATTGGATAATAGTTCACTCCAAACAACACATTAAGGTTGAGGGTCTATTTCATCTCCATTCCAAGTAAATCGAAATGATAAATAACTTTCATTATATTTTCTGGAAACAATTTTGCTAACCGACTTTCTCTTTTCAATATTCTTAGTGCTAGTAGATTGTCCTGTATCCATCACCTGTGAATAGTCACTTTTTCGCTTAGTCAATCCTAGCCCAGGTTTGATTTATTATTTTTTCCCACAAATATTTAAATGCACAATATATTACGAATTCTTCAAAAACAGAAGACGATATTCTCAAATTGCGTAGAAAAGTAAGGAATACAAAGCAAGAAGAAGACAAAATACCTGCTGTTGGGAGACAACAAACTGACGTAAAAAATGATTCTCATTGAAAATGGAGCAATATGAGCCCGGAAATGGTGATATAAAGTGCTGACAAGCTAATAAATCGATAAACTCTAAGAGAATTAATGAAATACTATTATCTTTTTATAGGAACTTATTTCTATTTCCTATTAAGTACAACATCCATTTCTATTATTCTTTTTAAAACCTCATTTATGATAAATGTTGTTATGTCTATGACTAAAAGAATACTTGTAAAAATACAAGCGGGAAATGACTTTGAACAACGCTCAGATGTCATAAATTTACGAGTGTTAGAGAAAAACTTAAACAGGTTGTTCAGGTATTTAATTTTCAATTTTAATGGTTAAAAATACTTTGTCTCTTTGCGTGCCATCTTTTTTTTTTTCCTTGCGTACTACCAGTGGTACGTGTATCACCGGTTGAGAATCGCTGGATTACAGTTTTAGCAGCTCTAAATCGTAAATCTAATTCTTAGTTCATATACAATGATTGCTTTTAAAGAAGAAAACAAATTTTTAAAATACGATAGTTTATCTCCAGTCGTGTTCGCAATTATGTAATACATACGTATGCAAAAAATTAATAAATAAAATAAGGTAAATAAAAAGAATAAACGAACAAAAAAAAAAAAGTGAAAGATTTCATATTTTATATTACGCCCAAAGGGGCGTTTTTTAACGTTTTGTGTGTTACTTTTATTTGTTAAATATCATGTTTTTCGCATTTAAACCATAAAATTCATATCAAAAGCAATATCGCAAGATAATTTAAAAACAGCATACCTTTAGAATTTCCGATACACAATCTCGCATTGAAATCGTTGAGTTTTTTAAATCAAAAATTCGTTAAAGTTTTACAAATTATGAAATAGATAAGAAAACAAATTTCAGATCCCACATTTGAGTTTCCAGACGTCCATATTCGAGTGGAGGACTACGTTATTCGAAATTTGATGTCTCTAGTACCGTTGTTTTTTAACAGTGCGAGAAACATACATACGTTCATGCAGAATCTCCATTATTTAATTTCTTTAAATATAATGCAGGGTTCTAATATTTGGGGGCAATAACTTGAAAAATGAAAAGCCGTTTATAGTGAACCAACGCAAAATGCCGAAACGAAATCAATAGCCCTTCTGGGCAAATTGGCAAATTAGGTTTAAAAAAAATGCACATTCAATATACTGCTCATGAAAACATAATCAACATTTACAACATAGCAATTCTAAAAATCACACAAATGTAATCAAAAATCGTCGTGGTTATAAATCATTTTACTGATACAATATATTCAAAAACATTTATTACAGATCACTGCTCTATATTATTTATTTTATTTTTTAAAGACACAAAATATTAAAGCACCATTGCATAGCGAATATTATATATATATATATATATATATTTCCTTTTTGTAATGCTGCTGCTGATACCATCTGAATGTTTATTGTATAACAAGAGGTCTTACCCGTCTCTTTTTATGTGCCAAATTCATCTTCATTTTATACAACTCAAAAGTTATTGAAACTTGAGCTATTTCAGTTTCTTCTTTGCCTTTGTATTTTTATCTTTTCTTGTTCTGAATAGCTGACAGAAAGATACAAACGTGTTGGAGTGATGACCTTTGCTTATGAAGCATTTCCTGGAAGTATTGTTGTATTTTTCTTTAACTCAATATTTATTTCAAATACGTTAGGGAATATATATTTGTCTTCAGAAGTACGCATTTAAAGAAACAGCTTTTAGCGTCAACAAAGGACATATTTGAGAATTTCTTGGCTAGATGGGCTTCGGAATCCAATATTAAAGAAAAATATGAGATAAAACATTGTTATCGTTATCTAAAACCTGAAAGTTGATGTACTTTCATTTTAAATCTACGCGGTGCAAATAAATTCCAAGATTATTTCAGAAACGTTAGTATTCAGAATAAATGATGCATGGTTATGTAGCTGTCAAAATATTCTTGGGAAAATATAATACTGTTCTGTTTCTATACCATTCTCTACACAACAATACGTCAGAATTTTTAATACAGTTCTTACTCTTAAAACCAATTCTACCAATTCTAAGCCTACGCAGTTACTATTAAACTACATATTTACCTAAATATTCATTAAAATATCTTTAAATTATAACCATGTATTATTTATTTTGATATTCAGTTTTACAATTTATACAATATTTAATTCTAAACGTAAGTAGTTATTATTTAACTACATATTTATCGGCTTGGAGGGAAAGTTCTTTCGTATTTTAAATAGGCAGGTGATTTTTCTTGTAAATAAAAAAGACATCTGCCTAGTGAGTCATTCAGATTTATTATTATTATTATTATTATTATTTTAATTTTAATTTTTTTTTTCAGCTGCTGTATAATATAAAATGAGTCCTTTTTTACCGTTCATCATTTACTTGTGATATTTAAAGTGAAAAACATGTCAGTAAATAAAGTGCATTTTTACGACACTGCATTTTGTATCAATTCCCAAAAGTACGAAACGCGTCGGTTGCATGTAAAAATTTATGTGCGGTTGGAAAAGAGATTGTAAATGTTCGTACTTGTCAAAGATGGTTTAGCAAATTTCGTTCCAGGGATCTGAGTCTCCAAGAAAGTGATCGATCTGGACGACCATCCAAGATCGATAATGATGTTTTGCGATCCATGTTAGAAAATAATCCACATTTAACAAGTCGAGAAATTGCAGAAGAGTCTGGCGTTCATCATACAACTGTTGGAGATAACATTAAATCTCTTGGTTTTTTTGTTAAAACAAAGTGTTTGGGTTCCACATGAATTAACGGAAAAGAATTTGTCTGATCGTGTAAGAATGTGTTCATCACATCTGATTAGACACAATGTGGAGCCGTTTTCGGACAGGCTGGTTACTGGAGATGAAAAGTGGATTCTTTACGAGAATATTAAGAGAAAAAAAATCTTACTGCAAACCAGGTACATCATCAGCAACAGTTCCAAAACCAAATATCCATCGACGAAAAGTACTGCTTTGTTTGTGGTGGAACAGGAAAGGTCCAGTGTACTACGAGTTGCTGAAACAGGGAAAAACCATTAACGCGGATCTGTACTGCAATCAGCTGGATAAATTGAATGCAGCTATCAAAGAAAAAAGGCCAGCATTAGCGTCCGGAAAAGGAATAATGTTCAACGACCGCATACTGCAATGGTGACAAAACAAAAACTGAATGCGTTAGGATGGGAAGTCCTTAGTCACCCACCGTATTCACCTAACATTGCACCATCTGATTATTACCTGCTCAGATCTCTGCAAAATTATCTAACGGGAAAAAATGCAAGTCTTTTGAAAGTGTTTCTAAGACAGTTGCTGACTATTTTAACTCCAAAGACGAGAACTTCAACAAAACAGGAATTTACAGGTTACCTGAAAGATGGCAACAGGTTGTAACAAATAACGGAACACATATTATATTAACACATATTAATATTAAACACATATTTTTATAAATGAATTCAAATATTTTCTTTAAAATACGACAGAACTTTCCCTTCAACCCGATATTAAAATATCTTTAAATTATAAACATGTAATATTTATTCTGATATTTAATTTTACATATTTAATACAAGATTTAACATAATTTATACAATATTTATTTCAAAACGTAAGTAGTTACTGTTAAACTACATATTTACCTACATATTTGTTAAAATATGTATTATTTATTTTGACATTCAGTTTTACATATTTAACACAAGATTTAGTGTAATTTATATAATATTTAATATTACTCATCTACAGACACACTGACGCACTAAATTAAAACGCCTCAAAATAGAGGCTGCGGAAAAATTATCAGAGGTCACAGTTAAACGTTATTATTATTTTTATTACTCTTGTTGCGTTCTACGGGTTCGTGGATTTGGAGTGATTGACGACAACACTTGATGAAGAATGAAAACACAATTTATTACATTTATTGCCAGTAATACTCAGGACAGTTCCAAAAACGCGTTACAGTCGTCGAAAACTACGACAAACACACTGAAACAATCAGCAACACAGCCTTCAGACTATCAGGCTTTAACGGGAAGACAGCTTCACGGCAAAACATTAAATACAGCTCCCGAACTCTCTCGGAGCTCAACACACTCAAAATGCTTTTCACGATAAAACTCTCGATGCACTCGACATTACACTTCTACCCCGCGTACAGGCTGGGTTTATATAGCTTTTGGCCTGCATTCGAGAACATTCTATGGCAAACCGATAAGAATTCGTCCCAGAATATTCTCTCTCCGTCTATCGCCAATTTTGCCGCCAAATGGGCTACTTTGCGCCAAATCTGGCAACCCTGCCTTTGTTATTTTCTGGCAACTATCATTATACTATTATTATTTTATAGATAATTGGATGACTGTACTTTTATCTCTACTAGTAATACTGCGCATTTCTTGCTTGTGTATAAGATAAAAAATGTTATTATACTTTTTAAGGCGTTATTTATTTTAATCTTTTATAAATTTTTAAATTCTGTAATTTCATTGCAATCTTTTATTACTTTTCTAAAATAGCGTATGTAATAACTAAAAGTGTTCCATTTTTAATAAATCCTTAATATTGTTCTTATAATATAGAATAATAATCTTATCATATATTATATATCTTTAACAATATGTTATAATTTTTATTATAATAATTGATTTAGGTCCTTCATTTCAAACTGTTATTTTTGAAAATGAAGTCTTTAAAATTGTGTTTCTCAAAAGACCAGATCGCATAAACAAATGAATAAATTGCGAGTAAAAAAGTAATCACAGAAAATATCAGGTATGGAAATAAAAAATTTTGCATTACAAAACAAAAATTCGGATGCATGTAAAATGTACAATACATTTTTAATGACAAGTAACGAAAAACATTTCCATCAATTTTTTACTTTAGACGGAAGTTCAGCCAATCTTATACCAAACGTAAATACTAACTTCAAATTTCATTTTCCTTAAATAATTGAAATCTAATCATTTTAATTTAAAAAATAATAAACATTTTTCGGTCCTTCTTCTATTTGTTTTTTTATTTTTGTTAGATATGAAACTTAAAATAGCTTTTTTAAAAGAATTAAAGAATCTTTCATGAGGAAATACATATTTGACGTATATTTCAAACAGTTTGTACGAAATTTCTGAAGCAGCTGAATATTAAATTATCCAAAAGTTTAATAAAGATAGCTACTCAATTTATTTCCTTGAATTGTATCTTTATTTTCTAGCTATTATTTTTGGTAACAAAGTTCCTTGCAATAAAGTACTGCCTATTATGAAAACAATGTCCCCATGTGGATGAGAAGTTTTATATATAAAATCTAACTTTCTATTTAGTACCGAAAAGCAAAAACTTCAATCAGAAAAACATCTATTTGGTATTTAATAAGTTACATAAAATGCTCTTCTTATCCGTGCTGCAAATTTCACAGATATATAAGCAATATCTTCCCAGTCCTATCTGAAAATTTAATAACGACTATTAATTTCCCCAATACGAAATGTAAATCACAAAAACGAGCAATATCCATTTCAAAATTTCTCCTTCTATCTGAGCAAAGAATTTTCAGTTTTACTCGGTGATGACAAACACTAAAAAGTGATTAAAACAAATTCCTTCTCGAATACTGCTTTGATCTTGCGCATGAAGAAATGGATTTTTTTATAGTTAAATTATTAAATTACAATGAATATTCAACTAAATTTTAGGGTACAAGCATCATACAGAAAGTTACTTCTTTTTGCCCATAGAATTCCCTCACGCTACAGATTGTTCTCATAAAATTTTCAAATTTGTTTTGAGAAATTTTGTAATCGGAAGTATATATATATGTGAGATTAAGGTTACGGAAATGAAGCCTGTACCTAATTTTGTCAACATTCCGTACGCAAAATTAATACAAATTATAAAATATCAAATATTATTTAATATAAAGACGGACATTCCCGCTCATATACTTTAGTGATCATCTAATTCTAAGCACGTCATATCGAATGCATTAACCTCAAAATCCCCCATCATGTAATTATCCATACAATTAACCAAATAGTAAGGCTTTTTCTCTGTACAGTGATTATTATACGTACTGATTATTAACTAATGATTAGGGATGATTACCGAAATGTATACATATAGATAAACTTATACAAAAAACTGGTTATGTTACAGCTAGTTTTATTGAATTGAATTTAATTTAAAAGCCGCTTAAATTATTCACATGAAATTAATTTCTTTAAAGTGGAAGGCAGTCGAGGTTTCGATGTTGTCGCGCGTCGATCTCGCAATATTTAATTGTTTCCGCTTAGCTGAAATTAAAATTCTAAAAAAATAGTGATTACTGAAATATTCAAAGCATTGATAAAATTATATCATCCTAACGTTTTAAGTTCACATCAAGGTACGCAGAAGTGAGCATCACACTTTATGGATCGCACAGGTTAATGAATAGCCCTAATGTTTAGAATTAACCCCACCCCATTAATTCAAATTGCTGAATTTAAGAAGAGAGAGGTTATTATTGGGAATAAAACTTCTTCACACGAAGTGTGCCTTTGGGAGTTGCAGGAGTCTTTATTTTTGAAATCAGATTTCCAGGTAAATTGAATTCATTTACAAATGCTAACTGTTACAACACATCATTATTGAAACACATTGCCTTTGATTGCACTTTGTATTGATTGCCTTTGATTGTACTTGCGTTACCTCTGACTATACTTGCTTTGTCTTCTCCCAAATAAGCAACTGAGTCACTTGACTTTGACTTTCCTGAATTTTGCATTGTCTATCATATATATGCAGTCATATTGTCATTATTTCTTTGTCATATACATTTAAATACACCGACTTTTTTTCCCAGTTTGGTTATTCTTTACATATAGACCTCACACTTGATCTGGTTACAATCTGTTCTTTACAGTACATTACTATTATATAAAATGCCTTTGATACAATATACAACTATGTGAACTCCATAACATGTTGCATTATTTGCCATATATACAGTATTATTTGATATTAGGCATTTTCCAGTTAAATTTTCCAATAAATCTCCTTGTGACACTAACAGATGTATAGTATTAATCAAATCTGAAATTTTTGCTGGAAATTTGTAATCTAATTTCCGCTGTCTTTCCAGTGGCTGAGTGGTTACATCACTGAATACCGGTAGTTCGGACCTGAGTGCAAATACCTTCAAATGGGCGGGCTGCATGGGAGTTGTTTTGGTTTTCTTCATACAGAATGTAAAGAAGAGCCAATTCCTTTAAAATATCCTCCACGATGACATCTTGTCCCTTATTTGCAGATGGTCCTTGCGTATGCTGCCATAATTTAAATAATAAATTTCAATAGCTGCTAAAAGAATGAGAAAAACAAATTCACATTTCTAGCCAAACTTTTGCAACTCATAACTAAGGAATTACATTCCGGAGCAAAAATAGATCACTTTATTAAAAGTATGTTATATGTAAAAGAAAACTGACATTTTAGGGAAGGAAATACGGTATCGTGATAACTCAGTCACGAGGAAGTACTATGCAGACAGGAATCTCATGAAAGCTGATCTACATAAGAAATGCATCTAAATGTGAACGACACACTGTTGATCAGAAGATCCTTTCCATGTTGAGATGTGCAGAATGCATTATAAATTTGGATGCATTTTGAAAAAGCATTTAACTGGCATATCAGAATGAAGTCTGAATCTATAAATTAATCATATAGGCGAATTTTCTGGGGCCATAAGGTACACTGTAGTTCAAACTTTCACTAACAGATGGCGCTATACTGTTAATGCCGTAAATTCTTCAAATTCAATTTCTTTGTAATGAATATTACACGAAACTCAAACCTCAAGATGAAAAGGACTATTTTCATACGCTAGCAAATGCAAATGGGTAGATTCAATGGAATCTTAATTTTCCCATTTTGTTTATTATGCGATACCAGCAGTGAGATTAATTGGAAATATCTTAGTTAAAATTAATTCTCAGCACGCCAAAAACAAAACTGCTCTTCTAATAAATTTTTAGGTGCAAATCGCAGTCTAACACGCCAGTTCTTTTAAATTTTACTAAGTATTTTAATAACGTCTAAATTTATAGGACGACCTGTATATTTTAAGTGCATACACGAAAACCATCAGTTCTTAAATCAAAAATATTACAAATATAAAATGAATCTAATTTTCTATCTGAATTATATCAGAGACAAACTGGACAACGTCCATTTAATACATCGTATATTTTACAGTAAAATGGAATTCAACATGTATTGAATATTGTACCGAAAGTTGATAACATGCTTTATTTGGAATCACTACCAAAATAAACCGTTGTACAATTTCTTGGATTTACAGAACACTGGAAGTGTAAAATTTTAAATTTTTAAACAGTATATTAAAGCAAATCGATTATAAGTAAATATAAACAACGTGATGAATTTCTTTTCTTTTATGAAAATGCGACGATTATTTACTTTCTTTAAAACAAGATTCGACAAAATCATGTTATGTGGAAAAAAAAAAGCTCTCCACATGAGCAATAAAAACATAAATTTATTTATAAAAATGCAGATTCGTTATTAGTTACGGCTTCACATTTCTTACGAGAGAAAAAGAACACATTGTTGCCATACGCTGCAGCCCAAGTATTGGCATCAAAAGGTTTGGCTTGTGAACACCTTTTCATGAAGCTGAAGAGTAGCTGGTAGAACTATAGCACTGAATATTTGTTGTGTTTGGTGATCACGTATAGTTTTTGACAAGATCATGTCAAGATTCAACTAAATTTAAAACTACATATATTAAGCAAAGGTGTTCTTATTATTTCAAATAGCCGGGCATTAGCATTCGTCGGGAATGGCCAATACACATCGGTAATTTAGCATCTCATCACAGAATGTTGCTCAGGGTGCACCACAGAAAGCGACCGAATTATACCAGTAATAAAGGAAAAGCTCTGTCCCAGTCATGACTTGGAAAGCCAGACACGAGGGCCTCCCATCCCTCTTCCACTACCACTACACCTCTCGAGGGAACTTTCGACTCATTAGTTATTTTAAGTGCCTCCACGCAGCACATACTCAAATCACAAATATCCAAGTCTCCTTTAAGATACGAACTCTGGCCCAATGATACGAAAGCCAGCACAGTTAACCATTTTACTGATTAGATATCCCGCACATCTCATGCGTATGTTCTGATAAGATGACACTGATTAATACATCTCTGCATTTAATGCATGCTACTCTAATGCAGCTAACATAAAAAGGCACAAAATTCGAAATATGATTCAATTAACTGTACATCGGATTCGCATTACTATTATGTCGGAAAACAAAAGCTACCATAAATCAGAGAGAGTTTGTGCGGAAATATAATTCATTAAATAAACGATATTTAATAATAATATTTTAATTTGCTTCCCTTTTAAATTATTACAGAAATATAATGGAATGAAAAATCACAGTTCTTAAATTTATATTCATCTACAGGAATAACAAATTGTAGCAATTACATAATTCTATGCAGCTGCATTAATAAATTAACTTCTAATAGTTTATCACACAGAATTCATTTCACTATTTACAAGATTACTTCAAAAGGCGATTATCTCTCAGGATATGATTAAACTCTCAAACTACCATACGGATAATATCAACTCTCGTAACTTCAAATCATAATCCAGCGAAAGCTTACAATGGATCGAAAATCCACTTCAAAGCCAAATAAATATCCTTTTATAAAGCCATTACTCTGGAGTGATTAATTCTAAACTGTGATTGAATTAATTTCTGGTCAAATTATGCAAATAAATTAACTTTTCAACTTCAATAATCCATTAACAAATCAGCTTCCAGGAAAGCATTTCCCAAATGAAGCTCGAGACAAATTTTCAAAGCGTTATGTTTTACATAATTAATTACAATTCTGTTTCAATAATGCTGTCTTTTAAATTATATTGGCGGGGTTAATTTAGAAATTAGAATAGGCAATGCAATCAATATTTCTATGGCAGTTTTGAATTTAAAAAAAGAATGAAATTACACTCGTACTGTTTTCAGTGCATTTATATTTAATTTTAAGTACTTTTTAAAAGTTAATAAACAAGGACCGTTCAATTATAAACAAGAAGTTTTCAGCTAAATATTATTTATTGAATATACTATTACTAGTTAACACTTGCTATTTTCTGTGGAGTCGGCCTGCCATTATAATACGTTCCAGTTAAAACTCCTATTTCCAACACTTACTTAAATCACCAACATTTACTTAAAAGTTCCTTAGCTATTTCTCTGACAGTGGATCTTAATCCATTAATGCATCAACGACAATCAGCTTGTTTTTTTTTTTTTTTAAACTTACAAATTTTTAATTAGTTTACTCACGACGTCCGTGGCTTTGGTCAATAGTTTGTGATGTATTTTACACTTTTTCCTCGACTGCCGCCCACAGGAGATTGTGGTTAGTGACTCTTTGACGCACTGTACCGACGCTTGTAAATGTGTAGGGTCTTTGCGGCAAGCGGAGCCGAAAGTCCTTTCGTGCGGTTTGGTGGCATAGAAGAGGAGTGGGAGATCCTCGGCGTCCACAGTGGTGCTCCCTTCAAACCTGGGTGAAACTAGAAGTCCAACCTCCTTGTGGCGCCGGCAACCATTTTTCTATGAAATTTGGACTCGACAACAACAGCATAAGCTATCGAGTTCAAGTTTTGCACATACACTTTGAGTGACAATGCAATGTGGTGAAGTGATGTTTTCAGAATTCTAAAAATATTTCTTAAAATTTTACGTTAAAACGATTTTTCCCTTATATCTTCGTTTAAGGCATGAACTAAAAATCTCGGAATTTTACTGTTTGCCCACTCGGATAAACAGAAAGAAAAATCTTCGAAATGAAATTTGCAATAAATTGTTAACTTCATTTCTGATATTTTTAGAGAACTTTCAAAAATCGCTTAATTTTTTCAACTATTTGACGTTCATTATTTTAAAATTTCAACATCTAAAAATGAATCGGCTTATTAGGTTTTGAAATTTTTACAAATTATGAAACAAACTCTTCGCCCTCTTTTATGACATGAATGATTAAAAAATAATAATTGGACGATTTTCTACATTTTTTTAAAATATGCTGTAGACTCTAGGTAAAAGAAAAAGCTGCGGTTTCTCCTTGCAGTGGCGTTTCGCCTGATTTTCAAATTTACTATACCGTTATTCGTCACAATGTTTTTCTTGCTTTTAATTCATTAAGTGTTTTAACAGCTTTAAATAAATGCTTATTTTATACATTTTATTTTAATTAATTAATTAATTTATAATTATCATCGGTTGGGGCCTTTGGCCACTAAGCACGTAGTTCATTTTTAATTCTCAGCCGGCCTTCTATAAAAACCTTGTGCCAATCATATTCACTAAACCGAGGCAAATATTTATCTCTAAACTGCTTTTTAAGTGCTGATTAAATGCGAAACAGAATGACATCATTATTAGTCAAAAATGTAATAATGTTTCGCTGCGCAGCATTTTTGTGAATCTCCTGCTCTGAAAAGTTGATTATAATTAACAAGAGTGAACAGATGAGATACTAGCACTACTACTGACGAGTTCAAACATATATGTGCTTCCCAATGCGTCATAATTATGTTGAATTTTACAAGAGGGGAGTCAATATTTCTGTTCAGATACATATCAGAATTAGAATAGCAATTTCGTTTTCTTAGATCTGTTACATGTTTTGACTAACTTTTGGCTTCTCAATCTAAAAATAATATCAGTTACTGTTTATCACGTCAACTTCCTTAGTTACAGGATAATCCTCTCTTTGTCTCAAAAGTCATACAAAATATTCATATAAAGGGAAATAAATAAAAAGAAAACTTACCAAATGGGTAACTTTTACAAAGAACTAGTTTTATTCATACAAAGGCTACGCATAGTTACTGCAAATTAAATTTTGTTCATACAAATACTTAAGTTTTATACCACACAGTAAACAAAAATATTAAGGTCAAATTTTTCACTAATGTTTTTTTTCCTTATTGATTATAATCAAATAACTGTGCTTTCTGGATATACGCTTTCGTAGCTCGTAAGGTACGGAAAAAAATAATTTGTGAAAGAACTTCTGCACTTGTATTTCAGGTTTATGTAGTACTTGAAAAATAGGTAATGAAGTAAAGTATCTGAAGAATTTTAAATGGCCAAATTATGCATGATGTAAATACAGAGAGAAAACTTTAACTTCCGAACGAATATATTTTGACAAAGTTTATTTATCTGACAATAAATTATTAAATGAAATATTGTATAAAGAAAGATGTGAAATCCTTGAAAAATTAAAGCATTGTTCGAATATGAAACTGAAAGGAAACGAAATAGAGCAAGATTTTCTCCATAATCAAAATAATGACATTTCTTCCATATCAGTAAAATTAACAACTTAACTCCGCTTAGCAAGAACATTTGTAAAACCGTAGCATGTAGTTTGATACTAAACCGTCTCATGGCAATTAATTCTAAAAATGTAAAGTATTTCCGAGAACATAAATAAGTACTGATATTTAAAATCATCAACTATCGTATTCTCTTAAATGATTACTTTAAAAATATTGAAATAATTTGGAAATGTATTGTCCGTTAGGATGTCAAGCATATTAAGTATTTAAACCAGCAAAATTAAACTTCACACAAAGTGTTAGTAGCTGAACCTTTTTGAACGAATTGGCTTCAGGCAAGAGTCGGAGTTTAGATGTCTCTGTAATAATGAGAAGCATCTCGAAGATCTCTTTACCAGGAGATATTTTAAATAGGAACTAGATTCGTGCAAGTCGTGCTCCCACAGCATCACACAGTAGCTGGTAATGAAAAATTGGTTCTCTAAGAGAATGTCAATTGACATCAGACTCTTTGTAAGCTAGGCAGATGTCCAAGGTTCATCGGCAGATGTCCACGGTTCCAAAATAAAGATTACTTCACAAAACGTTTTGCTGATAGTCTACTTGGATTTCAGAAAAGTGGTCTGTTGGAAGCTGATAAGACATTAAATGGAGAAATAAACCCGCAACTCGCTCATCGTGACGACCTGAAAAAAAATTGTTATCGGTATTATTAATGAATCGTCTGGAACTTGTACTCCAGCGCAATAACGCAAGATCCTATACATATATATACTATATACGGACTCAAGGGGAAATTACATCAGTTTGGGTAACCGGCTATTACTACACACATATTACCAACTCTTTCGGTATGAAATAATTATCTTAACGAACATTTTACGGTACTATAGAGGATCTTAATAGCTGACTAAGAAGGCTTATTAACCAAACAGCAGAGAAAATAGTAGTTTATAATTCCCCCCCAATGGCATATTGTGTACAGTTACAGTGTAACAGAGTCTATTAATCTATATGAAGGCCAGATGTGGTTGGTCTTGGTTGATGGATGCACATAATAGGTGGGCCACCACTACCTCCTATGAAGGAACGGATAGTTACAACCCTGCCTTATCCGAGATTCGAACCCAGGCCCTTCGGTATCGCAGTCAGGCTCCCCTAACCGCTATACCGTCTGGGAAGCGTAGTTTATAATAATGAATAGTAAATTGTAGATTAAAAGCCAATTATACAAAATTATACAATTCTTTGACTGAAGACGTAAGAACTTTTGCATATTAAATAGATTATAATAAAAGGCAATAAATATTTTTAGGGTGAAATTTAACTAATCTTGTTAGGTAACTACTAAATGGAATCAAAAACTGTTAGCAATTATTAGAAAACTAAAATACCATAGTTTGAAAATCGTAAGTACCAGGTACGATTTAATTTCAGTGTTAAAAAAAAAAAAAAAAAAAAAAAAAAAAAAAAGATTTACCTCAGAGCTAGTGTTACAGCGAAAAAATCTAAGTAAAACTAAGTAGACCATAAAGAAATAATTACGAAGTCAAGAAAGCAGTCAAAATTATCCAAAATAAATAAGTAATAAAATAAAAATATAATAATACGATAAAGTCTTGAAAGCTAAGCTATATCATAGAATAATTGTTTAGTGAAGAATAAAAATGCATTTCACGATACGTATATTGTTAACATGTTGTCACATCACGTCATCTCACTGTTCACCACTAGACAACTAAACACAGTCTGCATATTAATCTTAACATGAGTGACAAACAAAGAACATATTTTGATCACGCAAATGAAAAAATAGAAATAAAAGATACCACTAAAGCGTGACTTCCTCTGCCTACTTTCTCTAGGGTAAACGTAATTGCTCGATATCGTGTACTTGACAAATCTAGGTGATTGTTAAAAATTTTGTGAGAATTTAACCGCTTCGAAGGTAGTACGATACGTAAATAATGGCTTTGAAATAATTTTCATGAATAATGCTTGAAACGATACTTCATTTTTATAACGGAAACAAAAATGCCTTGTATTCTTAATGAACATTTCACGGTAAAAGAACTATAATTAAAATAAGTTACTATTTACTCAAAATATATTTCACACATATTATTCTATTTAAATGTTGAAATAAATGGCGTATTATTCATTTACAATGTGTATTATACACTTACTTTTCTCTTTTTAAATATGAATGAAGTCTAACACGGTAAATTAAAATATTAACAATCTCTGATTTGTTCAATTACTTAAACATTGACTTGCTTGAACATTTCTGCCCATACCTTAACTTAACTGCAAACAAGCTATAAATTCCTGCTTTTCGAAAGGGAATACGAACTCGCGTTTTAAAATAATATGGATGCTTGGACTAAATTAGAATACTGAACTAACAATCTGATATAACAAAGCTAAAAGCTCATTAATTTTCAATCATTTTATAAATGCTGCGGAAGTTAAATATACCAGTACAAGTCGTTAAATAAGGCTATTATATAATTTACATTAGTTACGGCCAATTAGAGGCCATTGAAGTTTCCGTTGTTTGTGGTTAAAAAAAAATCTTTACTGAGTTTGGATTTCGGATTACGTCTATATTTTCATATGTTTAATAATCTTAAAACTATTAAAACTATCATGAGGATTTAAACAATAAGGAATATATCTGAAAACAGATTTTTTTGAATACATTCTTCGCCCGCAATGTTCAAATAAATTCTTTACATTTTCTTAAGATTTCCGAACTAAATTACTTTCCAAGAAACCATATTTCAGACGGCACTTACAGTGTTTTAGTGAAATCTTTACTCTGGTGTCTGTGTTCTTCTATCTAGAAAACTCTTCATGAAGATTATTAGCCCAAAAGGAGCGTTAGTTCAGAAGGACTATAAGTCTCGAAACGACATTTATCGTCGGTTTACTGTAAATCGCTGCCACCAAATATTATATTTAAAGAAATTAAAAACTGAAGAATCTGCATGAATATATACATGTTTTGCGCATTCTAAAAAAACAACGGTACTTACAGCCACCAAATTTTGAATAACGTAATCCTCCACCCGAATATGGACACCCGGAAGGCCGAATTTGGAATTTGTTTTATTATCTATTTCATATTTTTAGAACTTTAACGAATTTGTGATTAACAAAAGATTACAAAGCGAGTAATGGCAACACTGCACAGGAAAGAACATTTTTATATCCAGCGCGCGAGACTGTCAATAGGGAATTCTGAATTATGCTATTCTTAAATACGTTTAGCCCAAAGGGATATTAATATTAGCCCAGATGCTCTCGAAAAATGTATATGCATGTAAATGAAAAAAAAACGCCCCTTTGGGCATAAAAAATCTGAAAGCTTTCAGATTATTTTTAATATCACAAGAATTTTGAAATAACCAACAATTATTACCTTTTTTATGTGATCCTAAATATTTACTACATTAAACATATTGCGCGGCCCACTGCCCACAGACACCAGTTAAAAACACATCGGTTAAGAAATTGGTCGCCAATGATCTGCATGATTATTCATGAGCATTTTACTGGCTTTACATAAGCTACAAGCTATTTAAGAAAATGCATAACAGCAATAATTAAAGTCATACATTGTTTATGAAATTTTCGCCATCATTTCAATAATATATGAAAGTTCTAAATACTACGCTTTCTAAAACTCTTTCAATACAATTTTTCAGAAATAAAAAATTAATTTTTTCAAACAGATTAAACTGCTGTAAATTGGAAACAAGACAGCTTTTCGTTTTAAATTAGCAATTAAAAATATTTTTACAAACTGTAATTTAGCAAGCTTCAGGCTATATAATGAAATATCTTGAAATATACAAAAGCTTATCAAAAGGACTTTAAGGAGGCTTCACAATTTTTGTTTAACGTGTGTTATCATTACGTAATAACAATGATGTGGTTGAAATATTTACTAGGAATGGCTAAACTTTGCGTCAGTGCTTGACGCATGTAAAAAGACCCTAGGAAAACTGAAGAGCCACAAGTAAATTTACCCCAAATCACAACTAGATATTTATACCGTTTTAAAAGCAGAAAAGCATTTCTTAATAGAAATAAATGTTTTATGTTACCTGACAGCAATATCGTATTTTATGATTAATATGGTTATTAGCACAAATATAATTTTGTTGCTTTGTTACCAGACCATTTGTTTGATATACTGAATTCTATTTACTACTTTGTACGAAGCAAAGAAAGCATTGTAATCGCGAAAAATTTTGGGTATCATATTTCCACGAAAATGTCCATTTTGACAATTTATGCATCCATTTCGAGGGTTTTTTTTTTTTAGTCCAAAGGGATTTCAGTTCCGAAGGACTATTGCTTTCGTTTTGGCATTTTGCGTCGGACTCATAAACGTCGGTTCACTTTTCAAACTGTTGCCACAAAATGTTAGAGTCCTGCATTATATTTGAAGAAATTAAATAATGAAAAATCTGCATAAATGATTGTCTATTTCTCGCATTGTGATAAAACAATGGTACATAGAGCCATCGAATTTTGAATGACGAAATCCTACTGCGAATATGGGCATCTGAAATCCCAAATTTGGAATTTGTTTTATTATGGATTTTATATTTTGTAAAACTTTAACGAATTTTTGATTTACAAACTCAATGCTTTAAAAGCGAGAAATGGCAACGTTATATAGAAAAAAAAAATACTTTTATCTCCAGCTCGCGAGACTGTGTATATCGGAAATTCTAAAGATATGCTTAATTTAATATTATTTTGCGATATTGCTCTTGAACTGAATTTTATGGTTTAAGTGCAAAGAACATGATATTTAATAAATAAAGGTAACACTCAAAATGTTAAAAAAACGCCCCTTTGGACGTAATTTAAAATCTGAATTTTTTTTTGGGGGGGAGGGGGAGTGATATATGTGCGTACTTTTCCTAGAAAGTAAGTAGCTTTCTTAAAAAGTTAACATATGTGCGTACTTATAATAAACGCAAAATTTAGAAGTACTGATGTAGGAATGCCAAGACGTGGAAACGCAGCAAAATACTGATGATGAAGCACGGTTGATTGAAGAGGAAGAATTCTGATTGCGTAATATGCTAATATGCTGAGTTCGTAATATCTTAGAAATTTGGTAGTCGAGGCAGTTTTAATTCCATTTTTGTTTGCAACTGACTTTTGTGGTCATAATCACTTGGCACTCTAGTCGTGCCTATTCACAGAACATTTAAATTTTTGATATTATTGCGATAGCAGCCAAGGCAGCGAAATTACATCCTAGCAGGGTAGAGAGCGAAGCTGAAATGCGTAGTTATGCAATATGGAAGCACACGAAGAGAAAAGTTTTGGTTTGAGTCAAAAGTTTCAGTTCCCGATTATTACGTCATCAGTGCTGCGCAGGCCATGCGAAATGGAATGATCTAGAAAGGACGCAATCCAGAGAAGTTATTATGGTTTTCAAAATAGAGAGGAAGAATTAAAGAGTTTACCGTTAGTCTATATTATAATTTTGATACACATATTATATATATATATATCCGACCCTTTACTCGGCCTTTATTTTCGCACTCGTTGGTCGTAGTAAAATACTTTCAACTACAGAAGGAAAATATTCATGTTTGGGCAATGCCAAATTTGAAAAAAATTAACTGGCGACAAATATCAAAATCTGGTGCCTATACTTATATTTGAAAAAGTTTTATATTCGTTGTGAAAAAATAAAATTATAAGAAATTTGATCCAGTACGCCAAAAGTTGACCTGGATATGTAATTTCAAAATTTGCAATTTTTGATGTACTTTTCAAATTGCCTAGAGAAATCGGTTATTCAAGTTAGAATAATTCGAGGAAATACGTTTCAATGAAGTGCAGCAAAAAATGTGTATAATTCAATAGACCGTGCAAGGTAGTCATGTGGCTGTCCACATCAGATATTATTTTTTAAATTAGACAAAGCAATTTCCTCAAGTTTTAAAACTTTTTTTTCTAATTTTAATTATAATTTTCAGCTGGCTTAGGAGCAAAGGCCAAATAATGCAATGATTTGAAAACGGAAGGAAAAGAAATTGAGGATGTTAATTTACTCTTAATGACAAAACAAATAAGATGACAGATAATAGTGTCCAAAGAAATTGCAATTCGATACATGAATATTATTTTAAATAAGCTTCCAACTTAGCAAGAGTTTTGCATAAAAGACAAAAGTATAGTTTTCCTAAAGAACTAAGGCGACGGCCAACATATGGAGAAAAAAAAAAAAAAAAAAGCTAAGCAGAAACCATTTAACTGGATGCATTGGGCTGTCACGTACGCTTTCATTTTGTTAAGGTAAAGTAAATCATCAATGCGGTATACCGCAAATGTAAACTTGCCTTTTCTGCTATCCCGTTATCCCTTCCGAATTCTGGAAGAAGTATCGACACAGTAATAAATGATAGAAACAGCATACGGTTTGGAATTATTTAAAATGCATACACATATACTTAAAAATTAAATTAGTGATTATCTTCCAAAAATATGCTGTAACTCGATTTTTCTTTCGCTTTAATATGATACTTCCTGGGGTGCGGCGAAAATTTGTTAAGACGCAAGTCGCATTCAAGGGACTAAAGAAGGTCACTCTGGCCATGCCTGATATATATAGTAGTAAAGTATAATTATAAAAATATATTCTATTAAATCACAAGCAAAGATTTTGCTTCCAAAGGGAAAAATTAATGAAATAAACAATTCTTTTTGCCGGGGGGAACTCTTAAAAATGTGACAAACCATGCAATTTATATTTATATAAAGTACGATTAATTATACATATCATATATTCATGTATAATTATAACTGAACAGATGGTGATGAAAAAAAGAGTAGGAATTTGCTTCCTTTGAAAACACTGTTTATAAAGTTGTTCTCTCTCCAAAACAAATAGTTCTCAAGTGTAAAATTAGGGAAAAATAGCAACCTCATTTTGGTGTAGATTTTGAATAAAATTTTAGAGATTCGCGGTTGAATAGGCACCTGAAAAAGAGGGACCTGGATCTGACTGCCCTCGAAATCGACAGGATGCCAAACCAAAGGTTACTTTTTTATGACTAATTTTAAATTTCATATTGGGGTCTTTTTTGTTCCATCTGAGTTTTCGAATGTTCCGTAACAATATAATATATTAACCACCAAATTACTGAATATAGAATGAAATTATACGGAGAAGCACCATAACGATAAATGCAGTCAACTTGCTACACAAGCGGTATCAAACAAGAGACAAATTTCTCACAATTTCAACGAATGTATATGTTCAGCTCTAAAGTAAGACCATTTATTTAGCATAAACTAACTACATAGACAGTGTTATAGCCGGAATGAAAGCACAATTACTTATTTATAAATTAATGGGTTATTATCTGGATAAATTTTTACCATGCTCTAGGCTCATCATTTACGGCTAATTTAGAAAACTGACTGGGAGTGCAGATATATCCAATCGAATTTTATAAGCCTTTTCTGCGAAATTATCATGCTTAGTCAGAGTTTTCCTTTTAGATTTACACGAAAGTAACAAACAAACGGGAAATTTAATTACTATAAAGATATCAGCTTAAAGGAAATGATTTAATCTATTTAAACGGTACCCGGGGGCATTCTTTTCACAAGCCAATGCATAAGCGAGGCACTGAAACTGCTTATCGATCGTTGTAATGGAACTGCAATATGTAAGATTAACTCAAGAAGCGATTGACACAACGATACAACTAAGTTCAAAAGGTAATTACGGCGCTGGCAGGATTAAACAAATTCCTACAAAATTATTATTCCGCTACGACTAGCACACATTTCAGCAAGATTCAATCGTGAACGGGCAGGCTTGTTTTCCGTCGATACAATGTGCAATCAGGCTTGTCAATTATATTAAATTTAATGAGGATTGTCAAGGGATCACTGCTCACTTTTCGCTTTCCTTTCTTACTGCCAATTATAACGAGGCTCAGTGAGAAAGAATGGTTTATACAGTGATCCAGGAATTACACAACATGCATTTAAAACAGCAATAAATGCGTGATTTATTGTTAACACAGATCTCGGACTTTGATAAGTGGCATAATTCGGTGAAATTTTTTACCAGAGTTTTGTGAAGATTTCAGAAGCATTTTTTTATCTGTTTCGGGAGTACTTTTAAATGTCCTGTTCATATAAAATGTAACAATTACTTTTTAAAATGCCTTCTTCTTTTCATATCTGCAAGAGTATGTAACATATACATATACACACAATCACTATAGAATTATTACAGTATAGCACGCCGAACAGCGGCTGAGCGGCTAAGTCGCTGAACTCTGGTAGTTCGCTCCGACAGACGAATATCGGCGAATGGGTTGACTGTACGGGCGTATTCGTGATCTTCCTCTTGTGTAACCTGTATAGGAATCAGTTTTCCTTAGAAAGTCCTCCACGAAAGCATCCCCTTCCCTTAGGCAGATACCCTCGTGTGCTTTGCTGTAACCAACTAAACCAAAGCAAATCAATTACAGTATGGTATTTTCTAAGTGACGAATATATAGTTATAAATTTATTAGACCTTTATTTTTCGGACCCATATTTCATATCAATACACTTAATTCAACATACTTGAATAAATACTTAAATTTGATTTGAAATGTCTCATGAAATTTGAAAAATTGTACTTTTTTACATTCCAGTGCAATTAATAGAATTCGAAACTTAAAATTTTTACACGTCTCTCCTTTTGTAAAATGCTACAGCTGTTTTATCGCTTTCGCAATACAGCAGATTACCTATAATTTAATTTGCTATACTGTTTTGTTGCTATTTGAAATACATATAGAAGGCCACCAATGAATCATCCGTTAAATATGATTAAAATGTTCAGGAAAACAGCAACACATCTTTCACGGGTTTGTCTCTTAAATGCAAAATTCAGAGCTCTTTTAATTTATAACCGAAAAAAAAAATCAGATGTAAAGTAAACTGCGTTTCTGACAGGGGAAAAAATCTAGTATGAGAATCGTATAATATTACTATCAAAAGGATTCCTCTTCCCGATTATTTGTATTGTTCAATAAAACCGAGATCAAAAATTGTTATGTGTTTTCATCGATGATGATATTAGCATATATCGGATCTGCTAAATTTATCGCGATGAAAATTAAATTAATTGGATCATTATCTACTTCCGTGACTAATCACATTTAATTTTGTTGATCACACATCATTATTAAGAGCATTTAATTTTTCATAAACTTCTTTATATTCTCGTCGTTAAAGCTTGCTACGTTAAACTGTAATTGCAGACCTATACTTCCGCAGTTAAGATTTATTGATTTGAATCGCAACGTCTTTAGTTCGCTTTCTTGTAAGACTTCCTAAGATGCCCGTCTCGGATTTCCGTTTCCCTTTAATGTCCGGTTCTTTCTTGGCGCTGAAGCGGATCTTTTATCACTGTTCTTGAGTAATTTTTGCCATATTGTACTGATGTCAATGTATTAATGTCTGCCAAAGTTGTTTTTGTCACATGGTATTGTTTCGCCGTCTATCACTACAGCCAGCAGTTAGAACAGATTAAAAAAAAAATTAACACGTGGGTTAACAATTGTAAAATACGTAAGTGTAACAATGATCTAACGAATACATTTTGGATGCAGAAATATATAATAAAGGGAAGAGTCTGTCTGTGTGTGTGTCTTTCGTTTATGCTACGCGTAAGCTAATAGGCCCAGAGATAAGAAATTTGGTACAAGGGGTGTATCTAGACAAGAGCCAATGCACCTCGAAGCAACTTTTTCAAAATTCGAATGAGTTTTTTTTTAATGTTTTTTGATGAAATGGAATCAAATCGATAATTCTCTCATTATATCAGCACTGCTACCACTGGGAAAAATGAGGGCGATAATTGTGTGCAGTTTTTAAATTAAATATTTCTCTTGGATATTGAACGTTTGTCGAGAGAAGGCAACGGGCAGTTGGTAAATTTATTCATTAGGATAATTAATATTTGTATTAATTGATACTGCTTATTACATTGTAAATTTTTTCATATGTAATACTTTTTAATTGATTTTTTTTTCGGGGGGAGCTTAAAGTTTTTCTGCATAGTAAAATTCTGTGCAGTTTTTAAATTTAATTCTGGGTGTTCCCTTTAGGCATTTTTCCGTTACAATTAAAAGCCAGACGAAGCTGGCCGTCTAGCGGCTAATAAGATACATAAATGAGCTTAGTATATATAAATGAATTCAATACATATAAATGAACTAAAGATATCTTTGAGTATATTTGTTAAACATTACTCATGAAGAAACAACGATTTTGACTAACGCATGCTTAACAAGACACATATTATAATTTAGTGACCTTAAACAGGCGAACTTCCATGCAATTTTAAACCGCACGCGAGAATATTATAATTATGTATTTAATGCAAATATGGTATTGCAAAAGTTTCGAGATTTTAGTTATTTGAAATCCGCGTTTAAATTATTTTTGTTATCACTAACAACGAATGGGAATAAGCATCACATATCTGTGCTTATATAAATTTTCAGAAACAGTTTATAGAATACAATGTGATATAACTCTTATTCAAAGTTTTGATGATACAGATTCCATTAACTTTTACTTGTGCTTGTCAAAACATAAGTACTCTCAATTACGAGCTTTTGCGCTAAGAAGAATTGCTCTGCTTCGGAATACATATACATGTGAACAGTTTTTTACCCCCAGTTGAAAATTAATTACAAAAGAGCCTGATTAACCGATGAGCATTTACAATCCGTAATGACGGTAATTTATACTAATTTTTCTCCAGTGCACAAAAATTATACAAAAAAAAAAAAAAAAAAAATTGGGGGGGGCATACACATAAAAAATTATAGTAATTTACATATAAGCATATTTACTTTAATTTATGTGTCAAAGAAAAGTTTAATAGATAAAAGAAAGAGACTACGTTGCCATTACCTATTCTCAAGTTTTGTCCCATTTGGAAAGTTAATTATTTAAATTAACAGGAAATTATTTAATCAATTATTAGGTATATGCATTAGGTATTGCATTAGGTAAGATTCCTCAATGAATCAAATTAAAACAGAATCGATAAAAACTAAAACGATTTTATTATAGAAATCGATGAACAGTCAATCACTGACTGACAAGCATTCCCCACCTAAGCATTAACGAGTAATATAACGACATTTCATTTAAAGCAGAGAAAAAACATAAATATAATGAACGAAATAAAAAAAAAATAGCGAACAATTCATTTTGGTTCTAGTGAGTGACTACAATTCTTTCGTATGATTGATGCGTGCAGTCTTCTCTGTCATTATGAGACATCTGTATTCATGTCAGACGCAGATCTATAGAAATTCGAATAACAAAAGTAATTCCGGAATCAACACAGAAATTATGTCTGTCTTTCGATAGGTTGGCTAAAGCACCGAAAAATCAAATACAAATGAACTCGTATTTTATAATAAGTTATCTTTAAATAAGTTAATTCGTATTACGAAAACAAACGTACAATAATGACAGTAATTGCAATACTTTATCCCCCAAACCAGCAATCTAAATATTACGAGAAAAATTATAAAACTTTCTCAATAACAGAAAAATGTATTTCTGCACTATAAAAAAACCAGTATTATGCTAAATCCAATAAATGTACTTGGAAAATATAGCTTGAATCAGAGGATAGCGCATATTTTTTTTTCCCCTTTATGCTTACAGTTACAGTTTACAGCCAATAAGATCAAACAGATTCGTTTAATTTGGTTTTACAACCAATTTTACAATGCATTCTACAGGGGTTGGACAAAAATATGGAAACACCTTTAAAAAAAACATGTTTCTTTGCTTAATATGGTGTAGGAAACCCGTTGGCATCCAAAACAGCTTGCAGTCTTCTCGGAATGGATAAATACAATTTCTGTATGTTTGCCAAGGGAATATTATACCATTCTTCCTGCAAAACGGTGGCAAGTTCAGATAACGATGTTGGCGGTGGATAACGAGAACGCACTTTCCGTTCCAATGTAGACCACAAAGGTTCGATAATATTCAGGTCGATAATATTCAGGTCTGGTGACTGTGGTGGCCAGGGGAGATGGGACAACTCATCCTCGTGCTCAGAAAACCAGTCCTGGGCAATGTGAGCTGTGTGAACAGGGGCTTTGTCGTCTTGGAAGACACCATCACCATCGGGGAACAAAGTTTGTATCATGGGATGAACTTGATCTGCCAAAATGTTCACATAAGTCTTGGCAGTCATGTGCCCTGACACAGTTATCATGGGGCTAGCAGAGAACCACGATATGGCTGCCCAAACCATAACAGAACCCCCGCCATGTTTCACTCTTGGCAACAAGCAGTATGTATTATAGGCTTGAGATGGCGTTCTCCAGACGTAAACTCGGCCAGAAGTGGGAAACAATGTGAAAGAAGACTCGTCAGATCATATTACTCGCTTCCACTGCTCTATAGCCCAGGCTTTATGACTTAAACACCACCTTTTCCTGTTACGGGCATTAGCATCACTGATGAGTGGCTTCTCAATTGCAGCACGGCCAGCAATTCCCTGTTTATGAAGCTCTCTTCTAATTGTTTTGGTACTCACAGGGTTCGGTAACACAACATTCATTTCAGCAGTAACTTTTGCAGCTGTGGTCTTCTTATTTTTCGTCACAATTGCCCTTAATGATCGTCTGTCACGATCACTCAGGACACACTTTTGTCCGCGTTGTGATTTAGCAGATGATGTTTTTCCGCTTTTCAAATATGCGGAATAAATCTTCGATACAGTACCTCTTGAAACACTAAACACCTCGGCTACCTTACTTACGGAAGCACCTACCATACGTGCTCCAACAATTTGCCCACGTTCGAAGTCTGTTAACTCTGACATAATGCAATGACAACCTCACATAACAGTACTCCGACAACAACTGAACTGTTTAGCACATTTACGAAGTTGTATAGGTGGCGTTAGTAGTCAAAAACGCCAGCGCCACCTACATATTTCATTAAAATCAATCTTTCTTTTCAAACATGCATTTCACAAGGTGTTTCCATATTTTTGTCCATCCACTGTAGTTCTACTCGTTTTGAATCTGGATCTTTTAAGAACATTCAGTACTGAAGATCAACAAAATGCTTTTGATAAACTGGTAGAGACATTAGGTTATTTCGAAGCAGCAAATGTGAAAAATGAGCAATGCCCTCGCCGGGACTCGAACCACGGACCTCTCGAATGTGCGCCGAGTGTGCTGACCACTACACCAGAAAGGCATGCTAAGAAAATGGAAGAAATGCCATATATATTTCTCCTTTTAAAGGGCGACTGGGTTTAGGGGACCCAATCGCCAAATCTTGGTGGTGGAGAATCATCATCCACCACCATTTTTTAGTTCGGGCGCCACTGTAGAGATATTAGATTATTTCTAAGCAAGAGATATGAAAAATGAGCAATTATATAAATTATCTTTTTAAAAGGATCCACACAGTTTGATCGATGTAAAATAGGTCCTCTTGTAGCCTCTGCAAAGGTAAAGCATATAAATACAATACAAGATTAGAGATTTTAGCAGAAAGTATGCTTGTTAGTGATTTTTTTTCCTTCTCACTGCATACGATTAAACAAGTTAATCCTATTATTTTTCGATAAAGGATCCATATAAATGAACATCCATGGATTTTGCGATAGGGAGATCGGGATGCTGAATTATTATTATCACTATCTCTATTTTTAATAATATATTGACGCGCAACTGAGTGATGGTTGTGTTTGTACCGTGCTGTAAGGTTTACTAAAATAGCGTTATATGGTTGATAAACTAATAATTCAAATCACAGCATAATATTTTTGTCCGTTTCAATTCACAGCAGAAAGTACTGACTCGTACAAATAGAAAACAGTATGTTGCAAGCGAAAGTAAAATTATTATTGCATTGTCTGTAGCAATGCAATATTAATACCACGCTTAAGACCAAAAGAATGTTATTAAAGTAGTTACAATCATTCACAAGTCTAAAAAATTTTAAAACAATCGAAATTATGATATTATTCTTTTTATGATAAAAGCCCAAACTTGATGATAATGAGTACAGTAAATTCTATACATTCACTACATCATTGCGAACCTAATGTTTCCCTTAGAAAATCCTCCATGAAGACAACTCTTCTCTTAGGCAGATAGCTCTTGTATGCTTTCTCATATTCAAATAACATAACAGAACTGAACCTAATCATTATGCTACTACGCTGACATTTTGAAGAATCTGTCCCAAAATTAAATGAATTAATAGCTCGGTAAATACACCATGCGATTCTGTACAGGGTATTTTTGAATGGCGTAATACTGTATATTTAAGTTTGAATCTTCACTACACACTTGGAAGGCCTTTGTGATATACGAACTAAAATGGTTGGAGATTAAATATACTAAAGTACAGAAAGACGGCTAGAATGAAGATGGCTAGAGTGAGATTTTTGATAATTCTGGCATCTTGAACTTGCCCTCTAAATGCAATACGGATACAATATATTTAAGAGTAGTTACGATATTCATAATATATAAATCATATAATAACCATACTAAATTAAGGTTTATTATAATGTAAGTTTTATTCTTATACCAGCATTGCACTAAAATATAATTTCTTTCTTTATATAAAGATGAACTTCCGTCTAAAAGTATGCATTCAGAGAACGAAGTGAAGGGACGGAAAAATCAAATCTTCCAAATCCCTTTCATTAAGCCACGAAGCAACCGGTACATTACATTATATCTCGCTCGTTGTCCAACCGAAACGAGGAAAAAAGAATTAATAAAGGAACATGGCGTTATGAAACATCTGGAATGCTGTAAGGGGAAAAAAAGAAGATCGTATATTGACACCTAACAATAGATCTTGCAAGTTGAACTGCAGAAGATAAGAAGCTTTGTTTTTCGACAGCTTCGTTTTTAGATATTTGACGTAAACTGTCGGCATTTAATGGTGAAATATGTTGTACTCGTGGATTTGTTTAGTTAAGACTGGCATGAAAGGTTTTTATTATTATTTCGAAATAAGGATAAAAAATGAATTAACAAGCTTCAAAAGTTCTTTTAAAGAATTTTCTTTTAAATTTTAAACAACAACAGCATTTATCAGAGAATTATCTTTCTGTTTCTTCATGCAAAATAATTCGCGTCATTTCTTACGAGAAAAATATAATCGCATCTAATGGCTACAATTAAAAATGTTTTACGACCTTAAATTATTGAAAAGTTCTCTATACGATATAATAATAGTAATTATAAAGCCTCTAAGTAATATAAATTTATGTCATTATTCTAAGGCAATTAACTGTTTAATAATAGTTTGGATGAATGTTTTTTTTAATTTATCGATTTTTATTTTCAGCCATCTACGTGAAGAAAAAATTTTCCATGTCTGATGCATCTTATCGTTCAACAGTATGAAAACAATTCAGTCTTGTTTGCATTATGAAACGGAGTTGCAGAAGAAAAAAGATAACCGTGTCTAAATATATCCAATCATATAAACGGTAATAGAAAACTACTACTATTAGATGATTTTTATTACAACACAAGGCCCAACACGTTCTGTCTCCGCAGAAGTAAACCTGCCCTATGTCTAGACTATTTAATGATTTGTATTACAACACAAGGCCCAACACGTTATGTCTTCGTAATACGAAACATGCTCTAATCTCTAGACATATTCTACAAGTCCAATTCACTAAACTTAGACGTCTAGTTGGAAGATGCTAAGAAAGTTCGATTCCCAACTTAGGGAAGAAATTTTTAATACACCTCCAATGCTGCAGGGCATTCTTTTTTTATTGCCTACCGAAGAAACGGTGTACCCAGTTTATGCTTTTTAGTTGCTTATGCCAGTATTTCAAAAAGTACACAACATTTCACAGCGCACAGCATATTGCCAGCACACAGTATTTCAAAAAGAGAGATAAAAAACAAGAAACTACAGGTATAGGTATAGGCATAAGTGGGGCGGAAGACAAGTAGCGGGCCATTGGTCGTATAGGTGTAGTTCCGCCACCCTAACCGTTAAATTCCTACCTAATTTTGATGAAGAATACGCCAGGGAACGGTTCGACGGTCTTCCATCCCTCTTTTCCTACCATTAAACCACAGACGACGATCTTTATCAGCTTGGAAAGCCTCCCCCCAATGCCGCATAGGCACTGTACGAAAACATAGATCCATGCAATATGGGATTCCAATCCGCACCCAACGATATGGTATTCAGGAACACTAACCGCTGTACCGATCAAGATGATTATTAGAAGGATACCTCACTTCAAAAGAAGGAAATAAGCTTCATGTCTACAAATATACACTACTGTAGCCCATCTCACCTGAACTCTTGGTAGGTGCTCACCATATATATATATTTTTTAAATAATTAATGACTTGGAGGTTTCTTGGAAGGCGGAACCCTTCTACTTGTGCAATGCTGTAAATATCGGTTCCGAAATACATATATGCTACAATTAACAGTACCACAAAAGCATATTTTTTAAAATAATCTATACTGTGACGCAATATAAGATCACAAGGATTTAACTGTGCTTGCTGCTAGAAACAAGCTAGGCGAATAAGTCGTTCTTTTTAATTCTCTTGATCTGAGAATATATCTCGATCAACTCCATAAATTCATCATAACCAAGAAGTAGAAAGGGGCTGTCGTTGGCCAAAGCCTTGAAGTCTTACAAGTGAAAACTTACAAAACTTTTGCCCCGCTTCGCCTAAATTTTGATGGAGAACTCTTTACGGTATGGACTTGAGTGTATTGCGGCAGTCTAGACAACGATAAGAAATTCATGTGTGTGGGTTCCCTCAACAGTCACAATACAAAACACGACATCATCAGTCACGACATCAACAGTTACGAGGTGTGAGACTACACCTCTAGAATTACAGTAACATTACACTCAAGAGCCAAACATTATGACCGGCCCTACATTTTGCGATGAACACGCCTGGATGACGTGGAAGGCACGTGATCAGGTGGAAGTGGTATTTGACTGCTGCTGGAGAGTCTGAAGTATCATTCTTTCACTTACTTCTGTGTGTGATGGGAAAGGCTGCGGATCTAAGCGACTTTGATAGAGGGCAGATTGTAATGGCTCGAAGGCTCGGAACAAGTATTCCAAAACTGCACGACTCGTGGGTTGTTCGCGATCTACAGTTGTTAGTACGTATGAAAAGTGGATGAATGACGGTGAAACCAGCAGTAGACGACATGGTGTTGGACGTCCACACGCTGTCAAAGAAAAAGGTCTTCGGAGACTGTTTTGCATGGTGAAGAAAAACCAGAGCCAGACAGTGGCTCAGCTGACAGCCGAATACAATGCAGGGCCCAAGTAGAAAAGTATCGGAGCACACTGTTCAGCGGACACTGTTGGATATGGGGCTACGCAGCAAACGTCCCACTCGTGTGCCTTTGCTGACCAAGCGTCATCGCCAACTGCGCCTGCGCTGGGCCCGAGAACATCGCGACTGGTCCATGGATCAGTGGGAGAGAGTTGCCTGTTCAGATGAATCACGGTTTGACATTCATAAAGCCGATGGCCATGTCAGGATACGCCGTCTTCCAGGCGAACAGTTGCTCCCTCAATGCACAGTAGGTCATACATAGGCCGGTGGTGAACACGCCTGGATGGTATTATGCTCTGGGGGACGTTCTCTTGAGCGTCTCTGGGACCCGTGGTTGTGGTAGAACAGACCATGAATGCTATAGGGTATCTGAACTTCATTGTGGACCAGTTGCACCCTTACATAGCCTCTGTTTTTCCAGCTGGAAATGGAATGTTCCAACAGGACAACGCCCCGCGTCATAAGGCTAAGATTGTGTTGGAGTGGTTCCAGGAACATGATGCTGATTTCCAGTTAATGTCCTGGCTGCCTAACTCACCGGATCTCAATCCGATAGAACACATTTGGGATGTCATGGGACGGCAGCTCAGAGGTCAAAGACTACCAATGCGCAATATCTCGGATTTGCGTGACCGTTGCTACAACATCTGGTACAATCTGTCTCCGGCCATCTATCAAGGACTTGTGGCATCCATGCCAAGGCGGGCTGAAGCTGTGTTGCTGCCAAAGGTGGCCCAACTCGTTATTGACAGGTGGTCATAACGTTTTGTTTCTTAAGTGTAACTTGTTCACTTTACAGACTTTACAGGAGTGATAACGTCCTGACCAGTGCCAGAAGATTTTAACGATCTGTACTGCGTCTGTCATCAAAAGCTCTCAAGTTTCCAAGGGCTGACCAACTGATAATTGCGCAGTTCCTTTGATATCGTATTCAACTATAATGAATCAAAGGACATAAACTACAACCGAAAAATTAAAACGTTATCTCAATTTAGTCTTCAGAATGTTCCAGATAGCCCAAGTAGATAAATCGCCCCGAAAGTTTCGACTAGGGAGACTTTTGCTGCTAGAAAGATTTTCACATAACGAAGACTATAACTATATTTACCTAGAAAGATATCTATATAATTACTCCCATGCATTCAAATATTTATTAAATAGTTGATATTGTTACGATGTTCAGCTTCTAGTAGATTTATGATAACTATGTTTGAGTTCAATGCTGCAGTTAAATATGCAACCTAACTAAAACGAAACCAAGCTAACATTGGTCCAATGCCATCAGCCTGCTCTAAAGCTTCAGTCTCCTACCGCGCTTCCTTTACCACAACTTTTTCAGGGAACTTTCAGTTTGACAATATTTAATGATTCAAAAACGATCACCCGAGGTTATGGCAACTTGCTCCTTTGCCGCCATTGTCAACACGGCAGTAGAGTTAGTATCAAATAATTTATCAATATAAACACGATATTAAACACAGTATTTCAGCAAGATGTTGATAAATATGCATGATGTTTTAACACATAGTTTAATACAATACTAAATAATAAACTACTGAAAAATAATGCTTTGCAAGACAAAATTGAAATTTCTTTATTTTAGAAATTGATCAACAGAATTAATTTTGTGTTAGTGATTCTTAATAGTGTGTGTGTGATTCTTAATTATTGAGTAGTTCACGAACATGCAGTCATTTTTAAAAGAACTGATGCAATGATTTCCGAGACGACCACGTACTTCCTAGACCGAAAATGAAAACCAAATGGAAGACAAACTACGTAATTTGCAACTGCGATTGCTATTTATACATTACCTTATTGCTGTTCTTTAACGCAATTAACAAAGATCTTATTTCACCTTTTAAATGCAAGAATTATTTAATAAATTTAAACTATCATTGTATAAGGAAGAATCTTGAAAAGAATCTCCATTATGTTGCCTAGCAATGTAGTATTATCCCCCTCCCGAGTAATTTAAATTTCATCAGCAGCAAAGAGTATAATTTAGAAACGAGACATTCATTTCTTTAAATGTTTCACACATAGCGTAAGAAATAAGTCCTTTTGCCAAATGCTAATCAGAAACAATGCATATTTCCGAATACTTTTCAATTTATTCACTTCATGTGATCGTTACAGACGATATAAAATAGCTTCTAAAAATTATGCTTAGCAATATTACAGTTAAAATATTGTTTCTATTAAAAGTTTAAAAAATATAATTTAATTAAATTCTGCACGATTTTTCCTTCATGAAGAAGATTGATGATATTCCTATTTTAAGTAAACACAACTCAGTTAATATTTGAAGACAAAATAAATATTTGTCGTTTGCTTGAATAATAATCACGTGGAACAAGAAAATAATTTCGGTAATTTCCTAAAGGAAAAAGTTTTTAATATTTTTAATGGAACATCAGGCTTATTTAAATCATGAATTAAAATTACAGAAATTCCAATGCAACACGAAAGAAATAACTTTGTTAGTTAATTCTTTTATGTTGCAAGTAATAACAAAAGAACTTATTCCTCACTATATAAGATGAAAGGATGTAGGTTTTGACTCCTTAAAGCAATTTGATTTTGCCAAAATTTGCAAAGAAATACTATCTTCAGAAAAATATAAAAAATTGTTCAAATATTAAAATGAATAAACATTTTATACAACTAATAAAAAGTCTATATCCTTAACACTTTTTTAAGCAAAACGTATTGTATTGTATATTATGAAAAAGAAATAATTCATTACGTCTACGGTACGCTTATTTGTTTGTGTAATTTTTTATGACAAGTCACACAAGAGCTATCTGCCCAATGGGAAGGATACTTTCATGAAGGATTTTCTGATGGAAGCCGCTTTGTATTTACATGACACACGAGTTTTCACAACTCTCCTGAAGTCAGCCCACGCGAACCCATATAGTATCAATGTTTAGTGTGTATGCTCATTCGGCTACTGCTGGGCACAGTTTTCTAGATATTTTACACTTCTACGGAAGCCATTTAAAGTTGAGGGGATTAGAAACAAATTACTGTGATTCATAATTCTAGATATGATTTTTCTATATAGGATGCTAGGATACCAGAATACTAGAGGATACTAGATTGTATATTTTGAGCTGGTCTAGTATTCCCATTTAAGGAAATTACTTGTTCTCAAATTATCATTTATGTACATTTGTTCTTAAGGCGAAAAGATCACAAGGTAGGGCCTTACTGAACACTAATAGCAAAGACGATAGGGCCTAATAATATCTGCTAAGATATTATTTATTAAATATATGAAACAGCCTGTTGGTAGTCACGCACATAACTACTTTCACGATTAGAAGTTTATCTATTTCAAAAATACACTAAACCAGTGTTCTGAAAACGGCGTCCCACGTGTTGCAGGTGGCCCAAGAAGCAATTTTATGCGACCGCGAGGGCATTTCAATTATGTGTTTTCTGAAAATACGCCGTTGCAAAGATTTCAAGATTTTAGTTATCTTAAGGTTAAGTTTATTGGCTTATATTATTTTCACTTACATTAAAAACAAATATGAATAACGCACTAGAAAAATCTAAAAGTGGAATTAATTAATTTACAGCGTGATATAAATCTTTTCCAAAGACTAAAAGCTGCAGATTTTATTAACTTTTCCTCCGTACTTGTCACAAATAAATAAGCTTAGTTTCGAATTTCTGCATGAAGAATAATTGTTTTATTCGCGAATATATTTATACGTGAACAATTTTATTTTCACCATCTCATCTCGTAAATTTTCTCTGAAAACTTAAGAACTTTTTATACTTTGTTTATTAACGCAAATTATTTGATGATTAATTAAACGTATAGAATTATCTGAAACAAATGTAAGTCTAAGAATTTAATACTTAGCTGTTAATATATAGAATTTAATATTTAGCTGTTAATATATAGAATTTAATATTTAGCTGTTAATATATTTGAATAACACAGTGTAATCAACAAAAAATATATTACTGCTACAAAGCTTTAGATTTCTCATACAAAATAAATTTAAATTTGAATTTTTTCCTTCGCAGTACTTTTATTATTGTTTATCTATGTTTAGATAAATATATTTAATGAAATCTAAAATTACTTTAAATATTTTTTAATTTCTTAATAAATATTTCAGTTTTCCGATTTTGTTAAAAAAAAAAGCGAAGAAGAAGAAGAAATAAAGGGGAAAAAATAAACGCACAATAAAAAAATCAAATGTCTTCATCGTGGATTCGGCAAGCATGAAATTTGAGTTTAAAGCCACTGCACTAAACAAATTTGCAAATTTGAATACTCATATACATATTCCAAGGCAAATACATTTGCTCAACACACACGTACCTTTTTATAGTTAGTAAACGTGTTTGTTCTGGACGGAAAAAAAGCATAATAAATAACAGTTTTCAACTTAAGAAAAATTAAATAAGAAAAGTGCCCTAAAAAGAATTAATATTATGAATAATAATAAAATTAAGAAAATCAACAGTTAAAATAAAATAAAATGAAGAACATTATGCTTGGCGAAGTATATAGTAGATCAGAAATAATAAAAAATAAAGGGGAGCCGTTCGGAAACGACAGATTTAAATTTTCTGTCTTTTTTTTTTTTTTTTTTTTTTTTTGTATTTAAGTTGGCAGTTGTAACGATTAATATTTGTTACCAGAAGTCACAGAGGCTAACGAAAATGGTTAGCAACTGGACCGGCCTTTTTTAAGAATGAGATTAAAATAAAAATCCCAGATATAATAAAGATATAAACATATATATTTTCTTACAAAAATTTTATTTTTGGGTAAATAATCCAGGGTGTACCGTAAATGTTGCGACAAACTTCAAGAGGGGGTGAGGCACATCATAAGGATTAAGATTTGCATATGAACCTATAACCCAGAGATGTTAGAGGTAAGTGGTAGGAGAGGTAGAAGACGAGAAAAGAAGCAAGAGTGATTAATTTGAAACATTTTTATTGGATATGAATACAAATGCCGTATGACAGCTTGAATGTTACAACAAACGCTTGAAGTTTGCACCATCAGAACGTCAATTATGCCTGACACCAACGGACCATTTAAATGCCGCGAATTATTAGATCTTTCTGCAGCAGGTTCTTCCCGATTTGCTTAACGATGTGCCACCAAACGCGAAGCGCAACATGTGATTCCAACATGATGGGGCCCCTACTCATTTTGGACTGGATGTTCGTAGCCATTTGAACAGATCATTCCCGCACCGATGGATCGGGCGTGGCGGACTAGTTCTTTGGCCCCTTCGCTCACCGGATTTATCAAGGCTTTGATTTCTTTTTGTGGGAAGACATTAAAAGTATTGTGTATCATGATCCTGTTGTGTCTGAAATGGATCTCGTGGCAAGACTCGCCTACACAGCTGCTACAATCAAAGAAACTCCGGATGTGTTTGAACATGTCCCGCAATAAATGGTCATTCGGTGTCTGGCATGTTTGGCGTCTGATGGTGCAAACTTCGAGCATCTGTTGTAGCATTCAAGCTGTCGTACACCATTTGTATTCACGTCCAATAAATGTTTCCAAATTAATCATTCTTGTTTCTTTTCCCATCTTCTACCTTTGCTACCACTTACCCCTAAAATTTCCGGGCATGGGTTGCTGCGCAATTCTTAATCCTTATGATGTGCACTACCTCCCCTAGAAGTTTGTTGCAACATTTACGGTAGACCCTGTATGTGTACGTAAAGCAATAATTTTAGGATTTGTTTCAGTATACAAAAATTAATGAAATAAAATAAGGTTGTAATGAGACGGCTGTGCTCGTTTTTCGGTGTACAACAAATTAAATCTTGGTGCAATATTTGACACTGCTGGACGTAAAGCATCTTCAGCGTTTTTCAGCACTGAACAACATCCAGTAGTCCGATCCAGAATTCTATCGAGGGTTTTTGTGGAAACTCAAGTTTTGAGTCACCTTGAAACTTGAACAAATTCCTCTTATGCTTTACATGGCGGGTTATTAATCTCATCAATTTTAATTAGAAATACTTTTGAACCTACGATAACTTTCTGAAAACAAGAATCGATTTAAGTTTACAAAACAATTTATTTACAAACATTTCTACAGTGTTTAATTGATCTGTATAATAACTTTTTCAACTAAAGTTTTAAAATTATCTTTTTCAATTATAAAATTGTCAAAAACATATCGAACGACTTATTTTCCACTCCGTTCTTTCAAATGTTGATCTAATGTTCCAAATGTTATTCTAATAACAAAACCTTTAACTTCACCATTCGAAGTAAATGTATTGCTATTTGTTCCTTGAATAGAATAGTTGAAATCGTTTACTTTTCCAAAAAATATCTAATATATAACACAGCTTTGACAGCCATAAGCCATTTTGAAAAACAGCAGCAAGATAAAATTTTTATTCGGTTAAAAATATTATAATGCTTTTAATAGCAATAACCTTACTCTTCTCTCTCGTCACTCATCTTACTTCTGCGTTTGACAATATATTTTTGTATTCGAAGTCCAAGTCATTATAGAAATTTGAAAACAAACGGTTGTTAGGGACACGGTTTTTTAATAAATATTATAATACTGACAGTATCCTAAGGTACGCAGCTCAATTTCGGCTAATGTTTTTGTTGCACGGGATTCTCAATAGATTACTCAATGTGTAAAAGTTTCATGATCACTATCAGCAGCTTTAACAAATGATTTAAACTGATATTTTCGCCAGTCATCCGCTTCTGCATAATTTTCTGCATATTTCAATGTAATTTTAGTCCAAAGGGGCTTTGTCCCTGAAGGACTATTGTTTTCGTTTTGAGATTTTATGCCGAATAATTCTGAATGTCCTTTTCACTTTTCAAATTGTTACCACCAAATATTATCGCCCTGTATTGAAGAAATTAAAAAATGAAGAATCTGCATAAATGTGTGTATGTTTCTCGCATTGTGATAAATAACGGTACCTACAGCCATCCAATTTTGAATGACGTAATCCTACTGGGAATATGGACATCTGAAAGCCCAAATTTGAAATTTGGAATATGTTTTATTATCGATTTCATATTTTGTAAAACATTAGCGAATTTTTGATTAACAAACTCAAGGATTTCAAAACGAGCTATGGCAAAAAAAAAAAAAAAAAAATTATCTCCAGCGCGTGAGACTGTGTATCGAAAATTCCAAAGATATGTTGAATTTAAAATTATTTTGCGATATTGCTGTTGAATTGAATTTTATGGTATAAGTGCGAAGAACATTTAATAAAGATAACACACAAAATGTTAAAAAAACGCCCCTCATCTAGACGTAATCTTAAATCTGAAACCTTTCAGATCCCTCCCCCCATTCTATATTAAGTTTTTTCACAAAAACTTTCAACTTTATTATTTCGCTCTTGTATGTTCTTCCAAGGAACGACAAAATAATTTTTCATCTATGTTACCTTTATAAATATATTTGACAACGGAGCTGTATGAAATATCAGTTGTTTCATCCAAGTAAGTTGAAAATTAGTAATAAGTTGCTAGAATTTCCCGTCGCTGATTTCAACAATTCCGTTTGATAAAGGAATTTTCTAAACTTTATCGCCATCTTTATTCTCGTGAAGTATTTACTAGTTTAATAGCAGCAGGTAATGCAAGATCTTCTCCAGTGGTGTATGGCATTTTTTTTAGCAATCAGACATGAGCTTCGTATGACGCGAGTAAATATTTTTTGCTAAAAACCATAAATTTCTGCAAAACACTTTTTTTTTTAACCCTATTAGTCTCGAAACGGCATTTTGCCTCGAATCACTAAATGCGTTGAATTACTTTTCATATTGCCACGAAATATTATCGCCTTATATTATACTTAAATAAATTAAATAATGAAGAATGTTTGTATGTATGTTTTCGCACTATTGGGGGGGGGGGTGGAAGTACCTACAGACATCAAATTTTGAATAACGTAATCCTCCAAAATCAGGGCATCTAAAAGCCCGAATATTCAATTTCGAATTTGTTTTATTATCTATTTCATATTTTGCAAACCCTTTAAAGAATTTTTTTATTGAAAAACGGGTTCAAAGCGAGCAGCAGCAACAGTGTATGCAATAAAACATTTTTATCCCCAGCGCGCGAGACTGTCTGTCAGAAATTCTAAAATTATGCTGTTTTAAAAAATTTTTAACCCTAAAGGGCGTTAGTCCAAATGCTTTTGACACGTGTATGAATGCGTAAATAATAATAATAATAATAATAAAAATGTGCGTAATATAAAATCTGAAAGCGTTCAGATTTTTGTTTCTGTTTTTTAGCCCAAAAGTGCAATTTGTCCAGAAGGGCTGTTAATTTCGTTTTGGCATTTTCCATCGTCCACTATAAAATGACACAGCTTCACTTGTCAAATTGCTGCCACCAAATATTAGAACCTTTCATTATTTAAAGAAATAATGAAGAATCTACATGAATGTATGTATGTTTCTCGGAATGTGAAAAAACGGTACTTAGAGACATCAAATTCTGAATAACGTAGTCCACCACTCGAATATTGGCATCTGAAAACCTAAATTTGGAATTTGTTTTATTATTTATTTAATACTTTGTAAAACTTTAACGAATTTTTTTATTAACAAACTGAACGACTCTAAAGCGAGCAAGAACGGAAAAATTATCTGCAGGGCGAGAGACTTATCTATCGGAAATTCTAAAGATATGCTGTTTTTAAATAGTTTGTGATATTGCTGTGAATGTTATGGTTTATGTAAGAAAAACATGATATTTAATAAAAACATTTAACACTCAAAACGCTTAAAAAAAACTTTTGGGAGTAATACAAGTTCAGATATTTGTTAAATTTGTATTACTATTATTTAAAAATTCTTTCTAACCACTGTTTTGGTTTATTGAGTACGTAGTGTGCTTGGATTGAAGATGGCTTTTCCAATTTGATGGTTTCATACTCTTCATAGCCATAACATTATTGCACATTACACAAAGAGGTTGTTCATTACATCACAAGTATCGAAAGTAAAACCAATTTGGAGAAACGTTTCATCATATTTCCGTTTCCGCATTTTAAAATGTCTCATTTTAGTTACTAGCTTCAGTTTGCAGACATTTTAACTTTACCATCTACTTCACTACCTATGTTACTCGAGCTCAACCATTTATTCACGAGCAAAAATACTTTTATCTTAAACTATAAATAAAAACATCTCTCATAATAGCTATTCAAATAAATACAAATCTTAGTCGAGTTAAACAATAAAATACAATAGGCCATTGTTCTTGTGATGTACACACTTGTTGCAACGAAAACAGAAAACACTAACTGTACTGGAAAAGCGTTATCGCTACACTAGTCGCAGCGGCGCCGAACATTATTCTCGGCACGCCTATGTGGCGCAGGACGTTATGTACTGTAGCGGCATATTTTGATTCTGAAATAACTTATATACTGAAATTGCAATGCGACACACCTACTACGATACGTATAGTGGTATTTTTCAATATGTAAATACAATTTACAGCTCTGTTCTACTTAATCAGCATTAAGATCGTACGTATAATTGCGTTATACAGACAACTTAATATACTAACCTAATGAGCGGATTGCAACTAAGGTTTTTTTCAAATCTACGTATCCGAATTAAATTTTTGCGGCCCCAACGTTTCGCTTCGCAACCCCATTCGGGGTCAACACAAATTTTAAGAAACGCTGTTCTAAAATAAAGTCAATTCTTCCTTCTTCATTCTTATGACGCTGTATCTTTTCACAGTTAAATTTTTTCCTGACAGTTTTAAAACAGATTGAAACTTCTTCAGGTTGTTAAGTTAGTTTATAATAAATCACACCCGTGATATTAATGCTTTTGTCAGTTAGCTGCATACAGTAATTCATTTATCTTCAATATGTAAATGCATTGCTCAGTACAGCATTAATTTATTTAAGTAAAATCATTTCATCTGGATTTTTATTCTTTTGTACGAAGTACAGGAAGTATTATAATCGCGAAAAATTTCGGGTGTCATATTTCAACGGAAATATCAATTCTGACTGTAAAAGTTATTAGAATTCACTTGTGACATTATCCTTAATGTCACATTTTACAAGTTCTGAGTATAGTTCGATCGCCTCATTCGCGACCATGAGCGCAAGCGCGCATGCGCCATCTGACCAAATTATTCTCAAAATAAGGTGGAATGGATAGGGTCAGTTCTTTCCCTCGAGCATATAAAATCTGTCTTTTCAGAGGGTTTCACATGACCTTCCATGTCGCAGCAAATAATAATGCCCCATTTGGACGAGTCTATGTGTTTTCCAAGGTTGCGTTTGAGACGGTCGAACTATAACTACGAAAACGGTTTCCACACATGGGTGGAAAATCTACAATTTGCAAATGAAGTTTCTCTTCTATACTCACTATGAAGAATTTAGTCTTGTTCATGAAATACGTCCAGCACTTTCAGTCACCAGACTCAGGTATAAAAAAAGGTGTGGTCGCAGAAAAAGCCAAGTACCTCATTGAAGTGAAAAAGAAATGCATAATTAAACTGTGGCAAAAGAAAAGTGCATATACTTAAAATGTTAATTTTGTAGTAAGTTATTATTAGCAGTATATTTATACACAGTCATTAATTAAGTAGAAGTAGTTTTACTTTTGTATTATATTACATCAGAATTTCATAAAATAGGTTCCTAAAATTTAATCACATTTTCTCTCAGTTAAATCTCGCAATTTAGTTCGCAGATGCAATATAAAAATTCTGCTAAATATCAATCGCTGAAGATATACTGATTAAGTGATTTCATTCTCTTTGTTTCGTTTACTTTGTGTTTATAACTTCAAAAGAAGACTTATCAGACTTGTCTAACTGGACTGTTTACGCACTATAATGGAGGGGAAAAAAAAAAAAAAAAGTGATGACAACTTAGCACAGTTATCTGAAAGGAAGATCTTGTAAGTTAAATTCATAGTACGAAATCGAATAAATTAAGTTAATTAGAAAAATGTTCCTTTACAGCATGTCGTGAAATTATTTATGCTTGTAATGCGCGCGCATCGTGAGGTGAAAAAGGATGCTCTAGAATAATTAAATAAATAATTAAATAAATTCTTTAACATATGTGCAATCAAGTGGGTAAAGGGAATTGAAATGACGTAAAGGTATGCTACATATATATATTATTTTTCTCATCAAAAGAAGAAAAAAAAAAGATGTCAAGACAATTTAGATAGAAATTAAAATTCTATTAATAATCTAAATTTTCTTCAGAATTAAAGCAAACACAAATCTTAGCAAAAAGACAATCAATGACAAAATTCTTAAACATCTCTCTTTAAACAAATTTTGTAATCTGCACTTTCAGAAAGTCGAAATTTATAACCTATTAAAATCATCCATGCATGTAAATTTAATCAAGTTGTTTAAATTTGTCCATGGATCTTCTTCATGATGATATATCAAGCAGAGTATAGAATTTCAAATATTTCAAATTCATACATACGTTAATTAATTACATAGTTAATGTAGACAGATCAGCAGACTTGAAAGCGCAGTTATTTTAATTAGCCTTTCAGAAAGTTAACAAATTCTTTAACAACAAAATACAAAAAGTAGCAAAAAGAAAAAAAAATTATGGCGAAAGAAAAAGAACGTATGCTTCTAAGAGCTCTCTACCGGAATCAGTTTTAACCGAATTCTTTTTCCCCAAACTACTTTTCCTCCTTCAACCGGCTGGCGGCGGCGAATTCTTCGTTGTCACGGCAACGCTAGCGTCACTAATAGTCCGTCATGAAAGAGTGAAAATTTTTATAGATGGTTTAAGACTGATGAAAAATACACCGGGCTTTTATTAGCAGCATAATTTACGATGAATCGTTACACAAAATCCACTGATCCGAAAGTAAAGAAGTTTTAAAAAAAGATTAACCGATATTTTTTTGCTATTTTTTGGAGGCTTTTATAATGGTTTGTTTCTTGTGATGGGTTTCGTTTTCTTTTCTTTTTTTTAATAAAATTTTTAATATGCAAATAAAAGCGGAGTTAATGTTTGTTAAGATGAAATTAGCCGAAAAAAACATTTTGACGACGGTCATTGAAATTTATAGTTCATAAAAGTTTATACACCACTCATAAAAATAAAAAAAAGCAACAATGATGATGTAAGCATTAAAGGGGCCCATTTGATATTATTAGTGATTACCTAGATTATGTCATCTTAAGAAATATTGAAGCTGCTTGCTAAAATTTCTGTTTCCTAATGCCTCGTTTTAGAATGTGTGCAATAAAGATGGAATTTTGAAAGCAATGTTCGTTATAAATTGCTTTTGGTCGACAAAAAACATTTCTCAATTGAACTCGGAGTTGCATTTAATTAAAGTCTGTGCATCGAAAATCATAAATTATTATCTAACTACGATACATTTATTAATTCACATATCAATCGTCTTTTAATTTTTCGGTTTTAAATTATAATTTTTTAATTATTTAAAGAGTTTTTCTTTCATAATGAAGGAACCTAATTATTAAACTATGTACAAGTATTCAAAAAGCAGTTCTGAATTCCATACCAGAGTCATACATGAAAATGAACATTTAATTATATCAAAATTATTTATTAGCCCAAAGGAGCGTTAGCCAGTCGCTCATTACAAACGGCGTATCACTTTTTAACTTGTTGCCACCAATTATTATCGCCCTGTATTATATTTAAAGTTATTAAATAATGAAGAATCTGCATGAATTTTTCTTGCGCTGTGAAAAAACAACAGTACATAGAGACATCAAATTCTGAATAGCGTAATCCTCCACCCGAACATGGGCACCTTGGAAGCCCGAATTTTGAGTTTGTTTTATTATCTATTTCACATTTTGTAAAACTTTAACGAGGTTTTTTAATTGACAAACTGAATGACTTCAAGCAATGGCAATACTGCAGAGGGGGGAGGAATTTTTATCTCCAGCGCGCGCGAAACTGTCTGCCGGTAATTCTAAGGATATGCTGTTTTAAAATATTTAGGGACATTACTGTTAAATTGAATTTTATATGATTTAAGTGCTAAGAACATGACATTTAATAGATAAAGGTAACACACAGAGCGTTTAAAAAAAAGCTCCTTTGGGTGTATAAAATCTGTAAGCTCTCAGATTTTTTTTTTTTTATTATTATTTTTTTTTTAAATATTTTTCGCCCCTTCATTTTTTCTGTATTTTCACGTTAAAAGGAAACATACACAAAACGTAGCGATTACATAATGTGACTGCATTCTTTAAAAGTTTTTTTTTTTTTTCTGTAAAGCGGACGGACGAAACTGAAAGTGCATTAGTCTTATCGCCTGATAAATATATATGATTTTTAACGTTTCTTCATTATTATCTAGAACGATGATTTTTAAGCCATCTGGTCGAAAAACAGTTTCTTCAAATGCTTTATACTACAGGGTATTGTATCACACGGTTGCTGGTGAAAACATCGAGACAAATTCAACGCAGATGAAAACATCGTCGTACAAAATATCGCGGCAGAATAAAATAAAACAGAATCTGGGAGCTTTCTGATTTTAAAATACGCCCAAACGGGCGTTTTTTTTTTTTTTTATCGTTTTGTTGTTACCTTTACTTACTAAATATCATGTTCTTCGCTCTTAAACCATCAAATTAAATTCAACAGCAATAATCACAGGGAGGGAGGAAAAAAAAACCTCGCACATAAAATATCTATGCTTGAAGATGCATGCGATGTTAATGTTAAGGTTAATGGAACGCTTTGAAATCGTTGAGTTTGTTAATCAAAAATTCGTTAAAGTTTTACAAAATATGAAATAAACAATAAAATAAATTCCAAACTTGGGTTCCCAGATGCCCATATTCATGTGAAGGACTACGTTATTCAGAATTTGATACCTCTAGGTACCATTGTTTTCTCACAATTGCAAAAACATACTACATTCATGCAATATTCTTCATTATTTAATTTCCTTAAATATAATGCAGGGCTCTAATGTTTGGTGGCAACAATTTGAAAAGTGATTCATACTCTTATATTGAACCAACCCAAAATGCCTGAGCGAAATTAATATCCCTTTTGAGCTAGCGCGCCTTGGTTAAAAAGCAAGTTCTAAAAACATCGTGCTATAAAACACTCTGTTAAACACCTATCTTGAAAACCTGAAAACGACATCTAAAATGCAAAAATCTTGAAAACTTGACATTGGAAAATGATATCTGGGGAAAAGGATCTTGAAAACTCATTTGATATTTAACTACCAAAAAATAATAAAGAATGTAAGTGTGATCTATGTGATAGAATATACACCATGTCGCAGAAAAGTCCTTACTCTGTTTTTCTGCTTTTTCTTCCGTAAACGTTGGTCGTGGACATATACTTCCAATTACTAAAATGTATTAAATGACCCCAATAATCAAGTTTTGACAGTTTTATATTTAAAGAAATCAGTTTCGTAAAAATTACGAAATCTGACTTTTTATACGTTTCTCCGGTTCCTATGCTTAGGTTTAGGGCAAATTTATATTGCTCATACAAAAATAAATCACAAAATGTGTGACTGCCGTATGGCAATAATTTTCCGAGATATTTTGGCATTAATGTCGGGGATTATGATTATAGTTAGTGGAAGCACACAAATTAAAGAGAAAAATATTTGCACGTGTACGTAACTTAAAAAAAATTATCAGTTTGGAAATATGTTTATGGTATTAAGAGATTACACGAGGAACATTGCTAAGCAGATAATTGTGAAAAGTTTTCATCATTATGATTTGTTTTTCAAACTGGAGAATTCATGTTCTAGAAAACAATGGCATACTTCAGGCACGCAGCTAACTCCTACATAGTATTACTTGTGTTATGTAAAAATGGAAAACATTTGTAGCTGAGGTTAGTATTTGTAGTACAACGAGCTTCTTGTATCAGCTGATTATGATTTTTAAGTAATAAAAATTTCGTGAAAAAATTAAAAACATATTTTAAGACTCATCAAAATCACAAATTACTTGTGTGAAATTTTTTTGGCATACCAAACTAACAAAATTATAAATTAAAGAGACTAATAAAACACGAAACAATATCATTTAATGTCATTTAAGAGGTAATAATTATCCTCGAATTATTCTAATTTATTTACTCGATTTCTCGTATTATTATTTAAAAGATCGGTTACATCTTTCAATGCATGTTGAATATGACGTCAAAAATCGCAAATTTTGAAATGAAACACTTAAAAAAAATTTAAGTTAAACAATTTGAAATTAAATAGTAAATTAACCCTTAAATGCATGAATTTTTATTTTAAAGTCAAAAATACATTAGAATGGATTTCAAATAAAATAGGAAAAGTATTTAAAAAAATCTAAACTAAGTTTTTATTTCAATTTTCGAAAAAAATATTATTAACTTTTATAATAACAGTATGATAGGCAAATGTGTAATAACAATTTTATGTAATACTCCCCACCTTATAAACTTGTTCAATTTTAAAACTTTTAATACATCAAAATAACAACAAACGCAAAATTTAAAATTCGTAAACGCAAATGATGTCCACGCCTTATACATCAACTCACAATAATGACCGTTACACCACACTGAGACTTTCAAAACTATATACATAAACAGTATGTATGCAATTCGTTACACTATGCAGTAAGCTAAAATTTGTGTTCTGATTTGATTTACATGACTAAATATGAGTACGTTGCCAAATGGCAACTACATGCATTTAAGGGTTAATAAATTATTTTTTGTCATACGGAAGCCAAACGTTTTGTGTTTAATTTTTCAAAATGAGTACAGAACATTTTTCTAATATTAGGCCAGAGACAGAAAGTACATATAAAAAGTTTAATTTTGTAGTTTTTACAAAACTGATGTCTTTACGCATAAAAATGTCAAAACATAAACATTTGTGTCATTTCAAATCCCCACCCCCCCAAAAAAATCTGGTACAAAACAATTTAAGCAGAATGCACAGTACAGCTAGCTACCTTTGCACGACACTAGTTGGGCATATAAAGGGATTCAAATCAATAGAGGTTACTAGAGCTGTTTCCGCTCTGAGAATGACACACAATTTAAAAAACTTCAACTTGTCACCGTAAAACCCAACCGCTAATAAACTGATCCATCCTCGTTGCTGCTGTTTCCTTCCCAAAAGTAGATCAATATCGAGAAAGCGATACAGCAAGTGATTTATTGCAGAAATAATGACACATTCCTCCGTATATTATAAATCGAGCTTCAAGATTGTGTGTTTTTAGTGATTTAATTCCTTTTCGATATCATTTTTTATCGAAATCGGATTATTTTTCCCAATTCGCCCTCATAAGTTGAATATTGCATTTTGAACGTAACTTATTTTCGTCGTGCTTTCGGGACAAAATGTTTTATAAATCAGAATCTTGTTTTCATACTTACTAGATTTGAATATTTCATGTTTCATATTTAGCTTAGCAGCTATCGACAGACACAAAATTAGGCAAAAATCGCTCTATCTTTTTAAAATGTGTCCGTCATTTTCAGAAGTAAAGAAACCTGGCAGGTAGATTTCTTCGCTCCTGATGAAGTGGAACCTTTACCTGTTTGCCCTCGAAATCGATACAGTCTTGACTAAAGCCACACACAAGGTTGTTGCTTTGTCTATTTTTATGCTTTACTTTGGCTATCCTGATACGGGAGAATATTTCATGTTTCATATTTAGCTTAGCAGCTATCGACAGACACAAAATTAGGCAAAAATCGCTCTATCTTTTTAAAATGTGTCCGTCATTTTCAGAAGTAAAGAAACCTGGCAGGTAGATTTCTTCGCTCCTGATGAAGTGGAACCTTTACCTGTTTGCCCTCGAAATCGATACAGTCTTGACTAAAGCCACACACAAGGTTGTTGCTTTGTCTATTTTTATGCTTTACTTTGGCTATCCTGATACGGGAGAATATTTCATGTTTCATATTTAGCTTAGCAGCTATCGACAGACACAAAATTAGGCAAAAATCGCTCTATCTTTTTAAAATGTGTCCGTCATTTTCAGAAGTAAAGAAACCTGGCAGGTAGATTTCTTCGCTCCTGATGAAGTGGAACCTTTACCTGTTTGCCCTCGAAATCGATACAGTCTTGACTAAAGCCACACACAAGGTTGTTGCTTTGTCTATTTTTATGCTTTACTTTGGCTATCCTGATACGGGAGAATATTTCATGGGACTTTTGTGGAAGAATAGAAAGAATGCGGAAAGTCATACCTGTTACACTAACTACTAAATTTCACTAACAATGGCAAAGGACCAGCAGCGGCAGAGCGGTAAAATCCCTGAACACTGGTAGATCGGTCCGAGGTTCGAATCCCGCGAACAGGCTGGCTGCATGGACGTTTTTGTGGTTTTCCCAATGTGTATCATGTTAATACGAGACAGTTTCTCTTAGAAAGTCCTCCACGAAGGAATTTCTCCTTTTCGTGTAATGCCTTAGGGCGGAACAAGTAAATAATAATAATAACAATGGCAAATATGAAAAGCTAAATAAATATCAGTATTTAGTAGCAGATACAGTTGACAGTCATATAAATATTCCTTGATAGTCTCAAATCTTTATCATCAGACGCAAGCCGTGCACAATAACATCCTAGCATACGCTGTTTTTAACTCACGTCACACCGCATTTACGTCGGCTGATTTAAGCGGCACGAAGAATTTTTTTTGTTTTTTGTGGAGGAGGGTCTGTGTGTGGGGTTTACGCTCTTAGGGAGGGGGAAAACTTATCTCGTTTCTCTTTTAATAGATGAAGTCGTTGCCATGAGGAGAGAATTTAATTTCGAAGTACATGCTGAATAAATCGTAGAACTCCTGAATTTCCCTGACCAGGAACATATGCTTGACAACATTTTGGAATGTCGAATGCCCTTCTTGGGGGTCGGGGGTGTACTGAAGAATCTTACTCTAAACGTACAGGAGGAAAAAAAATCGTGACCACTTCAAAATTAAACGGAGGGTTAAATCTAATCGAAACTTAATATGGTATTCGTCGAGGACAATGATTCAAACAAGCAACAAGAAGAAATCACCAGAAGAGGAATTAACAACTGTAAAGGGATATAAGTATTCTCGCTTCTTGGAAAAAAGTTCCTAAGGGAAAAAGAAGGCCTCTGTTGGTTCACACTTCAGGATATCATTTTCTTCATTTTCCGAACACATTAGTAATTTTATAACTACGATGTTAATTACAGTGAGCCGTTTCTAAAATGACCATCTTCGGTTCCAAATGAGTTTGATTTTGAGAGAAGGTGATCGTCACTTATTGATGATTTTCAGTATCAATATTTGTTTAATGTCCTTACAAATATTGCCACATTCAGAGGTCCTCGTCTTAAGGAAATGTCGCCACGATAGTGTTCATTATACATAAATTCAGAAATAATCCTTACATCATAAACAACTGGTATAAATTTTTAATTTCATTAATAATAAGATCTATGTTCAATATAAACTTATTTGGACGCTTTTGCGGACGGGGGAAGATTAACATTACGAACCCGCATCAATGGAAAAATATGTCTCAAATTTATGTCATCTCGAATAATGTCATCGATCTAGAAACTACTAGAATTACTACGTAACTTCAGGATATTACTGTGCATACGGTGTAAATAACATTACCTACATAGCATTCATTAGGGACTAGAAATAAAATTCCGAATGTTATTTTGCTTTAAAATACCCGACAGCATTGGTTACACTGTAAGAACGTATGCGGAGAAAGTACAATTAAACTGTAAAGAAGGTAAAATTAGTAGAAAATTCAATAGAGAAAAGTACTAAGAGTAGTTAATTAATTATAGCTGATTTTTCCTATTTCCTAATTCCTATTATATTAGTTTTACTAGTTAGATAGGGAAGAGTATAAGGAATAAATGTATTCCCCTCATGTGCTCGTGGTACGAAAACATTCAATTAGGCAGTCCGATACGTAACATTTATTTTCTCACAGTACCTCGTTTCAAAACTCAGCACCTTATTGCACGAATATTTCACCTCTTAATCTTATGTACCTTAGATGCAATGTAAGCAACAACTACTTATATCTCAAGTGAAGACGGAGCGGTCACTAAACACTGGTAGTTCGGTCCGGGGTTCGAATACCGCAAATGGGCTGGCTGCATGGGCGCTTTCGTGGTTTTCCCTATGTGTAATGTGTATACTTGCCAGTTTTCCTTATGAAGTCGTCCACGAAGGCATTACTTCCCTTAGGCAGATAACTTTTTAAAACTTTGATTTTTTTCTTCTGTGGGCAATCAATCACAATTTATCTTCCTGATTTTGATGGCAATTATGAACGATTTGTCGTTTCGAATTATAAATTGAAAGTATTTATAATATACATTAAAATATTAAAGCGGAATTTATGATAAAGACAGTCATTTACAATAAAAATTATTGAGTGATGTATTATTTGATAAAAATTCTTCTGAACATCATTATCATACATTTTTTATACATACGGGTAAAAGGTGGATATTACACATCAACGCTGATTTTCAGAATCTTTTTCTTTAATTTAAAATTTCAATCACATTTTTAATTAATGTATACGTCTTACACTGAAGTATTTTTTTAGGAAACAGTCGGAATTAGCTAAAGTACCTTAACAAAAACTACTGATTGAGAACAGTAATTTAGTTGTTTCCGTATTTAAACATTACATAACGAACTTTGACGTTAACAAAAGCAACAAAACGTAACAACTGATCTCCGCAATAAATACAGAAGAAACATTTCCACGCTCTATTCTTTTAATCTATCCAAAGAATGGTTAAGCTTGAACAAACATTCATTACGTTCTCTCATTTTGACGGCCCCTGTCATCTTAAGCAAAATATTGATTCACCCACAGAGTCTGAACACTGCGTTAACTCAGCTAACAGAGCGACGGAACTATTGAATAATTATGCTGCACGTTGAAGCTCGTGAAACCAAGCAACTACAATTAAATTCACATATCGTCTACTAATGATTAAAGGGTAACGACTTATACTAGAATTAACCTACATCAGTTTCATAGGAGACATAATAAAGTACTCACGAAACGTTTCGCTGTTCTTTCGCAAGATAAATGCATGCCTAAGTTTACGACCAACTGAGTTATTATAGCGAATCATTTGGTAAAACTCAAATCGCGCAGATTTTAACTAAAGAGAATGAGAAAACTGTGCCACCATTCAACAAATGGAAAAAGTACTGGAACGGAAAACCAACTGAAAAACTATTTCAACAACTACTAACAATCTTTTATTTACTTTTGAAATCTCTTTGTGATATTATAATAATTAAGAAATAAGAAATTAAGAAAGGAATTAAAATACGTTAGATATGATAGCAGAAATTACTGTAAAAGGATTTTGTAAGATAAGGGAAATGTATAAAAAATTTGTAGATTTTAATGGACCACGCAATTTTCCTATGAATTTTTAAATTGGCATAGGGCGATAGGAAAAGATTTTATTAAGGTAGTGAACTTTATGAATGTCCTTTTTTCCACTTCGAAGAAATCTGATTCACATTCTTCCTCTGATGTAATCCTTAATATTTTGCACTCATAAATTATAAGCCCAAAGGGGATGTTTGTCACGAAGGACTATTAATTTCATTTTGTGTCGTCCACTATAAAACGTACTGGAACGGAAAACCAACTGGAAAACTATTTCAACAAGTACTGACAATCTTTTATTTACTTTTGAAATCTCTTTGTGATATTATAATAATTAAGAAATAATTTTTCACTTTTCACATTGTTGTCCCCAAATTTTACTGCCCTGCATTATATATAAAGCAATTAAACAATGAAGAATCTGCAGGAGAAAAAACGATGGTACCTAAAGACATCAAATTTTGAATAACGTAGTCCTCCACTCAAATATGGGCATCTGGAAGCCAAAATTTGGAATTTGGATTTTCTTTTGTTATCTATTCCATATTTTGTGAAACATTAACGAATTTTTAAATAACAAACTCGAGGATTTCAAGGCCAGCAATGGCAACACTGTACAGCAAAAAACATTTTTTCTCCAACGCGCGAGAATATCAATTGGAAATTCAAAAGCTATGCTCTTTTTAAATATTTTGTGATATTGCTGTTGAACTGAATTTTATGGTTTAAGCGAGAAGAACATGTTATTTAATAAACAAATATAACACACAAAACGTAAATAGAACGTCCCTTTGGACATAATATAAAATCTGAAACCTTTCATAATTCATTTTATAATTATTTAATAAGTGTTTAGAACATTATAAAGTGATTGCCAAATAATAAAGAAAAAAGAAACGGTAAAAACAAATATCTAAAAAAATAATAATACTTTACATTTTCACTGATTGAAAAACAATGCGATTACGTTAAATATGAAAAATAATTAAAGAATTTAAAAAAAAAAATCCCAGGTGTCAACTGTACTTTTACTTAAAAAAAGGAGTATATTAGGTATTTATCCTGCCTTCTTAACATGTATTCAAGGTGTAGTGGTGAGCACACTCAGCGCATATTCGAAAGGCACGAGGTTCGAGTCCCGGCAAGGGCATTGCTCACTTTTCATGTCTCCTGCTTCGAAATAACCTAATGTCTCTATAACTTTATTAAACTTCCTAAAATCATTAATAATAACTGAATACTTTCTCTGACTATATCTTTTCTGATCATTCATCACATTATCACTAAAAATTCATTATCACTGAAAGATCAGAAATTCATCATATTATCTCTATCATTCATGGCTGCTTGATACTGAGTTGCTGATACTGAAAATGTATTTCGATTGAAAATGTATAATGAAAACAATAAGGACCAATCCAACTTTTCAATTTTTTTTTTCAATGTAAACGCGAAACTTCTGCGAAACCATCAATATGGTTAGTTATACCTGAGATACTACAGTGTCAGTACCAGTTTATCTAAAGCGAATATCATAACAAAACGAATCGCATGAACTTTTGCTTTCCTAACGCATATTATACGTTTAAAATATACATAAATTTTACGTAATACACGGTATATTGTAGAGACAAACACTATACAAACATACATCATGCACAAAAGATATTTGCATTGCACAAGCTATGCATTTATATAAAATATGGAACGAAATAAAAAATATAATTTAGTCAAATGAAAGTAAGAAATATTCTCTCGTTATGGTTACACTCAAATCCAAAGACAAGTGATAAAAATTAAATGATACAGTAAATTGCTGATATCGGTTTATAATGGATTAAGCTTTACGAACACTAAAAAGTAATGAAGAATCAATAATAAATTATTGATATGTTTCTAAACTATCGCACTTTAGAAATCCCCTCCCCCCAAAAAAACTTTTTAATTTCGTTTATCAAATGTTTTCATAGTTTTACTATTTAAGTTAGTCGCTTGGTTAACTGGTTAATGCAAAGCATGCAAGCGCTCTCTATATGAATGAATACCATACAAAATTTGGCTCTCGTTTGCGTTCTATATGGGAAAAATGCAAAAACTCTATGCAGTTACACAGTCGATTAAAAACATTCAATACTAGAACCTGAAATCTAAATGATAATCTGATGATACTGAATCCTGTAAAAATGCCTGAAATAGTAGTGAGTGAGTTATAAGAATACACTCTTTTAATAATTTATCCTACCGGGATAGTGGTTAGTGACGTTGACTGCGATACGGAAGGGCCTGGGTTCGAATCCCGAAGAAGACATGAATGTTTGTGTAGTGTCTGTGCTGCAAGGGAACACTTTAAATATGCGGAGAGCCGGAAGTCCTCTCGAGAGGTTAATGGTGGGGAAAGATGGATGGTAGACCGTCGGACCCATTACCCCCCTTGAGTGCTCTTCATCAAAATTGGGGGCGGAACTGAGCAAAGTCGTACTGTTCCTGCATGGCGTTCAAGGCTCTTGCCAACGGCAGGTGCAAAATTGCATTTACCACGATGAATTTCTCGGGCTTGCTTTGATGTTACTGTCAGACACGTGAGATAAGCCACAACACCCCCCCCCAAATAATAATAATAAATAAAAAATAAAAATTTAAAAAAAAAATAAAATTTGAAAGGTTTCAGATTTTAAATTACGTCCAAAGAGGCGTTTTTTAACATTTTGTCTGTTACCTTTACTTATAAAATATCACGTTCTTCGCACTTATGCACTTATTTAAATTATTATTTGGATGATCTTCGTGGCTTTTAAATTGTTCACTAACTAGCATCTTACTTTTATTAAGCTTCCTCTTTAATTTAAAATCTTTCCTTGTAAGAAATTCGAATTCCCTGGTCCTTGAAAAGTTTTTAACAGAACTGTTATTGCAATAATTTAAGTTTCAGTATTCTTTTTTTCTTGAACTAGAACATTCGTCTCTACTAACTGCATAGAGTTTAAATTTTGAAAACACTGCAAAGTAAAAATAAATTTAAATGTTGGAAAAAAATCACATGCTTGATACAAGCAATTTAAATGCTCAGAATCGACAAAAAGTATCTATAAAGGTTAAAATGTTCACAATGAAATACATTTATGGAATTTAGAAATAAATCAAGAAGAACACAGACATAAAATATACTTTATTTCAAAGAGAAATTCAGACGATATAATTCACAGGCCAAAATAAAAACTAAGTCAACGTCTGTTGCATGAAAGAATTATGAGATCATCCATTTCTATGGCAAGCAGTGCGCAAAGATGAGCGAAACTAGGGTGTTTCATCTCTTTTAAAAAATGCTTCATGAAACTTTTCACATTGACTTCAAGAAGGAGGGAAGAAAGTTCATCATTCTTTAAGGAAAAGTACGAATGAGCTTCGACGATGTGACCGTAAAACTAGTTTCAGGGGAACTTTACTTTAAGGTGAATGGCAGCAGCAAAGGAAATCGTCCACGACTTTAAGGGCCAGAGAAGAAAATATATTGTAAAGGCAACTTAAATGTCCAATTTTCCCCTTCTTCCATTCTAAAGATTTTGGAATCTAAGGATGCTTTATTTACTATGTAGCGCATATTTTACAAAAAGCAAGAATTTGCCAAATTTAGTATGGTAGTTTATTTCATTTTGTACTAGCCATAAGTTACGCTTTGCACAGAGATAAAAAACAAATCCAAACAAAACGAAATTTTGGCTACATCTTTTTATTTGCAAGTGAGACTAATCGTAAATGCTCAATAACATACATAAATAAATAAAATACGTCTTCTAAGTTCTTATGCACAGTTCTAAAGTTTGTCTTTCACCTTACAGTAATTTTGGAATTTATTTTCCGTTTCATTTTTTGTGCATTTTACTTAAAAAAATCTTGGGGTATTTTACGTCAAAAAGATTTTTTAGTATTATTTTTATCTGTTTTACTCTCAAAATACGAATCACACGTTAGGAAAGCTCAGTGAAAATTATGAGACTCTTTTTGTGGTAATATTTTTCAGAAATAGAAAATTTATTTAAAACGTTTTAAAGTCTCATTTTGTTGCGAGGAACAAAACATGTTACTCGGTGCTCATTAAGCTCCCCAGTTTAGTGTTTCAAATACTTACCTCTTGACAAGTTCTGTGTAAAATATTAAAAAGGGGTGATTAATACATTATTTATATATATATATATATGTTTTTTCATTTTATATTACTACTTGTATTAATTTTTTCACTGCTATTATTATGGTAATTTCAAAGATTACACTCCTATTAAAAACAAATTTTAACTTCCCGTACAGAAAGCCGAACTTGACATTTTCGACCGCTCTAAATTTTTTTTTTCATTTTGAATCTTTTCCCCTATACCTTTGCCCCAGATAGAATAATCATGATTTCTGTTCCTCTTGAATTCAAACGTTTCTATGCAAATAGATATTAGATGAATAAATAATCTATAGTTTCGTATGCAAACAGAATATATATGTGAAGAAAGCAGAGAAAATGACGTAGTACCAAATGTCAATCCATAATGAATAGGAAACTGGCAGCCAAGGCAGATTAAGTCTTCATTTTATTTCAGTAAACATGTTGCAGCCACAAACAACTTGACAAATTATTCGTACCTATTTCAAGAGGTTTACATTTTTGATAACTGCGCAGTAAAGAAGCAGTAGCCAGCAGACCATTCTAAGCCGCAGAGTTTAGCATAAGTGCGTTATGTTCAAGGTGAAATCTTAATTCAGACTGAGTTAGTTTTGGTTTTCAATGCATTTTGATTGGATGATTAAACACTGCTGTAAAATTATTATTGGTTGTTTTAGTTCCATTTACATTATCAGAGTTATGTAAAAGTCATATGACATGGATTAGTGTCGAGATGAGGAAGTGCAAAGAGAGATTACTATTTCTAGAATAGAGAAGGGAAATTAATTTACGGTGCTAATTTAAATTACATTTTATCATTTACATATTCTTTATTTTTCTTGAATATATAAAAGAAAATTTTTGTTTCTTTTATGCTTATTTCTTGAAAAAATTGGGTCATTTTTTACAGTATGTTTACAGAACAATGAACTTGCAGACTGTCCAAATTTCAATAGCATTTTCAGATTGCATTTATTGTTAAAATTATGTCTACAAGGTTATGATATTTTAAAACATTTAGATCAAAATTTATGCGCTTTAAAAAAAAACATTGTATTTCCCTTGTTTCAACAATGCTTTCTTTTAAAGGGGCTTTTCTGTTTCCAAGCCTTTTTCTCTTTGAAGGGGGGATATGTAAGATAAAAATATATAAATCAGCTTTATAATTTAATTTTAAATAGCTTTTTAATATGGTTATTTCCTCTTTATTCCAAGAATAACAACAACATTTATGGACACATTAAATAATAACAACATTTCTAGATTAATCTATACCACAAAGCTTGCGTAACGCTGATGATTTCGTTTATTTCGGAACCTAAACTCTGAAAACTGAAACTGTAAACCAAAACCTTTCTCTTAGGTGAGCTACCATACTGCATAAATGCTTACTTCGCTTGTATCTCTGTTGCTGCTCGGACGCCATTTCATTCCTATCGCAATAATATTCAAAACTGTACATGTTTTTAAAATAGGCACTGCTAAGTGAACTGTCTTTAAATGTTAATTTAAATATAAATGGAATAGAAACCGCCTTAACTACCCAATTTCTTATTCATTGTGGATCGAAATTTCAGTATTCTACGCAATCAGTATTCTTCCTCTTCAAGAAGGATCATCCTCCACGAAGGCATCTTTCTCCTTAGGCAGATAGCCCGCGAGGTTTTGCCGTAATCTCATAAAACCAAATCTTTCTGATATGTTCTCTATTTTGGAATACTAAATTCTGAATATTTTGTGAAAAGTCAGATCCAGTCGCATTTTTCCTACAGAGTTCATTTCTATTGCACATTCATAAATCTAATTCCTATAAACTCATTATATAATCATCAAGTTATTAGTTTAAATTTTTAATTTAATCTTTTTTTATTTCTGCGGTTTCGTGTCAAGATATTTTTAAAAAATTAAATGTTTCAAAAACTCCTGTAAAAGTAAATAGCGGTACATTTTTATCTAGAATAATTTATTTAAAACTAAATGTCACTCAAGCAGTAATTGAAATGAATGGTTTATCAAGCAGAATTAAATCGATTTAAATAATTCATTTTTAAATATTCTTAACTGGAAAAACGGTTAAACTAAAATTCAGAGCTGTTTAGCCTTCAAAAATTGATTTTACATTTTTATTTTTAGAAAGTAAATATGATGAGCATTTAAATGAAAAAAAAAATATATAAGCTATATATAATAATGTTAAGACCTTCAACTTTAATCTAAACACATTAACATATCGAATAGCATTTTACAATATTTTTTTTTCTTTAATCAATCCGTTTAAAGATTTAAAAGCATCAAGGGTGTGGGGGAGGAGATCGGAATATCATATCAAGATGTATAAAGCTGATGGGAAGTCTTAAATTAAAAAACAATAATCAATATGTCTTTTTTGATCGTTGGGGGTTCCGTTCCCCTCTTCAATGATTATTTGGATTTTTGATCACTCCCCTCTTTCCCAACTTTTCTCGATGGCATTTTTTTATGTTACTATATTTTTTCATAGAAAATTTAATGGAATCAGGGATGAGAAGTACGCATTGAACAATTATTTAAAAATATTTATATAACCAAATCTTCTTTATATCTTCATTTTAAATGTTACATTCCACTTATATTAATGCATTTTTTTTCAGTTTCGCATTGTCTTAATAGTATTTCTATGTAAAGTGTATACTTTTAAGTTTTATAGTTTGTACATCTGAAGATACAAATTATATACACATTAATATACTTCTTGTCAGCGTGTAAATACAATTATAATTATTTTTACCAAATTTATGCCTATCGGCAAATATGTAACATTATAGTATAAAAAGATTACCTATATAGTTTAACTTTCATCAGACTGTTTCAAATATCTTTAGAGTGTATTTTATTTTTCTTTCATACTGGCAAGAAATATTTGCATAAATATTATGCATTTCTTAGTTTTACGTAATGTATAGTATATACAGTTTTTGTACGTTAAAACAGGAAAAGGTATTGTAATACAGTTATTTAAACAAAATAATATTAATACAGTTGAGTATTTTATCCCATAAGGATTAGTTTCTTTAATGAAGTTTTATATTTTCCCCTCGCGATGTATTTTCAGCGCTGATTCTCCATCGCATCTACAAGCATTCATTTTCTTTATTAAATTTTATATTACTGTCATCGCGACGTATCAGCTACAGCTGTAGTAAATTTTCATTAGGCTCAGAATTTAAAATAATACTCCGAGCTTACGGAATATAAATATAAAAAAGTCGTTTATTAGAATATATGGAGTACGATTATAATAAAGCTTAAGAGAAATATTGACTTTCTCGCCTTTTTATCAATAGACTAACAATATAGAAATTACCATTTTAGAAAACTAAAATATACGATTAAATAAACTTTCTTTCTTTCTTTTCTTTTTTTTTTTCTTTTTTCTTTTTCTTTTTTCTTTCTTTCTTTTTTTTTTTTTTTTTTTTTCTGTCACATTAATGCTGAATAAAACGAAATGCATTTACTTGACGTGTTACTTAGCATCATAATATACATAAACTAAAAAATCGAATATGAATCCAGAGGGCAGAAACTATCATGAAACAAATAAATCTGGAAATTTAAGAGAGACAACGTTTAAGGAGGCACTAAACGCACAAACGCACGAATCATTATAAGGAGTCAGATGCGCTACCTGCCGTCACTCAACATAATCGTAACACATAGTCTCCCACAATACCTTCTTTGTCGAATATGTGCAGCAGAGCCCATCCTTCACACCATCAGAATCTGCATCGCAGTAAGGTTTATATTTTTGAATGCTAGTGGAAATATTTCGTATTCCTGACTCTGATGCTTAGCTCTTCATCGAAAGGACATAAGGCCGTTGTTGAAGACTCCAGCAGTGATGTTCTCCGCACCAATTAAATGCGCTCTCTTTTTTGAGAGGTCGGGAGACACAAATTGTTAGACTGTCTGTCATAAAGTTATCTCTCATTTTTTGCGTCATATGTAGAATTTGCCGCGTATAAATGTTCTAGCTGCGGCTTCGAACTCTAAACTTAGCTAGCTTAGCAGGTAATTATCTGTAACGACGAGCTATTGAGAGCAGAAATCGATCTTCAGAAAGACCTCTTTTTTTTACTTCTAAGACCTTTTCATGTTTTTCTAGCCACTGCTTTAGAGCCTTAAAATTGTTTCTAGAAGGTAAAAATTGTCTGCTTTAAAACTTTCAATAAATAGCTGGTATTTCGCACTTTATATTAATAGCTGACGCTTTATCATTTCAAACATACTTACTTCCAAATGATTTTCGAGCAATAAAAAAGTGCTTTGACTAAATAAACATTGAAATCAAATCCTGAAAAGCAGCTGTTGGTGTTCTGAGGTTTTTACACATACCAATATTCGCAAAAACAACAATAAATATTTTTCTAAAACACTGGTTTAAAATGGTTAAAAATGGTTTGTACTCAAATGAGCTCTGATGAGCTCAAATGTGCCTATGGTATTTATATTTTATGACTGCGCTGGTAACGGCGGTTTATAATCATTATATACTTTCTATCTTAATTTTAGATGAAGGCATTAGAAAAAATATAAATAATGATACACAAATATCAGTTTCGATAACATAAAAATTCACATAATTATCATTTTCATAATTATCAGTTTTCACATAATTACCATTTTTCACATAATTATCAGTTTCGATATCTGATGTCTACTATAATATAAGTAAACAAAAGGGAAAATGATTAGGAAATTATATTAAATTTTCATCAATATCCGGAATAGAAAATATCTGATGAATATTATTCAGTTACTATCGTAAGTCTCAGATCACATCTTATTACATATTTTTTAAAGTAGCTCTATATTTTACAATTAAAGAGTTATTTAAAAATTAGAAAAAAAAAAAAGTTCCGCATACTCGCACGAAAATTGAAAAGACCTTTCAACTGAAACTTCCTTTCGTAAACATCACGAAATTCTCTAGTATCACGGAAGATTAGCATTTTTAATTTGCAATTCTAAATATACTGTGAAATCAAACGATGCTTTTAATCTTAACAGCTTACTCAGTTATAGCGATAAACGCGTTAGTAATCTATTCCGCAATAATAAATGGAATCAAAGTCTTTTCCGTTGTGGGTATTTTAAATGCAGCTTTCAATTTCATCAAAGATAATATAGTATTTAATACACTTCTCGCAAAATATTAATATTCTTTAAAAATCTTGGTCTGCGAAAGAAAAGCCATTATTCTGATTGCAGTAAACTATGAATTATATTACAAAATAATAAAATATATTTTCCACACAAAACTCTTAAACCGTATTTCATACTATATAAAAAATTCAGTATCTAAAAGCGTCAACAAAAGCAGCATTTTTCGATTGATTCTCAATAAATATAGCACAGGCTGTAGAGACATAAGGATTATTTTTGGAAGCAGGAGATGTGAAAAATGAACAACGCCTTCGCTGGGAATCGAACCACGAAACTCTGGAATACGCGCCCAGCGTGCTGACCACTACACTACGAAGCCTGCTAAGAAGGCGGGAGAAATACCTCATAAGACTTTAGGCCCAGTGGTAGTATAAGGATACAGTGAACTCTCGTTAAATCAGAGGTGGCTCAATCCGGGGTTTCGTCAATAAATAAATAAATATAAATAAAAATAAATAGTGATAATAATAAAAATTGAAAGCAATTATGATTTTAAAGCGGCACCAGACTGTTTTCAAACTCTCTGGTACACTCTCATACACAGAAATACACACGAAAAGTGAGAATAAATTGTAAACATGTAGAGTCATTAGTTTATCTGGTAGCAGGATACATGAAAAATGAGCAATGCCCTTCCAGGGACTTGAACCTGGACCTCTCGAATACGTGTCGAGTGTGCTACCGTTACACCATAAAGGCATGCTGGAAGGAGGAAAGAAAATACTTTATAAGCATTAAATGCATTTTAAGAGTTCTTAGCGATATACGTTATCGTGCGGAAAGTAAACGTTAGACAATATGACACATTTGAGTGTTATACGTGTTGTGAGCGTTACTAGTCTCATTGACAGTACTTAAATATTTACAGAAATTTGCAACAACCGATTCGAGAACATATGATTCTACTTACCGATTCGAGAACATAGCGGTACTTTTATTTGTGTATATCTAGTACTTTAGGATTGCAAGAACGCAAATTATTTTAATCAATAGTCCATGGTTGTCGGTGCTGGTGACATGTACACAAATTACGTAGCAGAATGATGAACCTTCAGACAAACGTTGCTGTAAATTCACGTAATTTATTTCTGAACAAAATAATTCTTGAGACGCGTCACACATCTTTATCGGTGCGATCTGCACAAGCAAGAATCATTCAGGAAGACTTGGGAAAGTGTGGTTTTTAAAAAAGTTTTCATTTCCACAGAAATCTTATTCGCTCATTGGCTAAGACGTACCTGCATTGCAAGGTTATGTAAGATCGGATGATATAGGTTACTTAGAAAGGACGCAGTTTAGACTGAAACATTATAAGCAGTTATTATTTTTAGGACAAAAATGGGAAATACCCAAATAAAAATGAAAAAATGTAAGGAGCTATTGCCAATTAAAATTAGAAGTTTGCTCTACGTATTCTTTATCTTACATATATATGCAAGATAAAAAATATATAAGATACAAAATTTACAACGATAAAAAAACTTTGTTATATAAGATAAAATCTACAACCTTTTTTTTATCTTACATATATAATATAAGTCACAACGATAAAGAATATATACATATATCAGATACAATCTATAACAATCAAAGATGTATACGTAAGTTAAATATAGATTATATGTAAGATAAAAAATAAGATTTTTATCGTACATATAATATGTGTATTAGATAAAAATATGAAGTGCAAATTTCTGATCATACATGTTGTGCATCGTCAAATCATACATATTATATGTATGATCATCTGATCATTACATGTATGATCATTATGTTTTGGGGAATATTGGTAAAACTTCTGATCATACATACTATATAATCTGATCCTACATATTATGTATGAACTATTTTTGGCTGAAAAAGTGAATTACGCGAAAGTGACGATCCAGACTAGTAGTCTTTCGTTCTAGTAGTCTAGGATATTTTTAGTAGAACTAAAAATGTTCGTTTACAGCAAAACGATAGAAAAATTACTAATCACAAAATCATCAAAAGGAAAATCCAAAAAGGAAAAAAAAAAAAATTCGCAGGATAATAAGCAGTGATAGCCAACGATGTCACATTATCTAAGAATTGTTTTTGTCCTCGATACATAATTTTACGTAATTCGAATTATAAAAACAACGTGTAGTAAAATATAAAAAGTTCTAACCGACCCTTTTTATGCAAATTTTAACTCCATTTTTAAAGCTTTCTTGTAAATATCGTCCTCGAATGTCACTCATATTTTAATACTCCTCCCTCCTCAATTCTAATACTATTTATTGTTCAGTGATACAATGAACTCTTTGTGTTTCAAATGCTGATTTACTGTTTGTAACTAAATGAATAGATTTTCTAGATTAAACTATTTGCGTAATATGCAGCGCCTGGAATGTCATTTTTCAGTTACGATAATTGCTCGCATGTTCATAACTACCAGTTCGTTATATTATAACGAAATATATTTTAATTAATTAGATATATTATTAAAATATTTATTTTACGATTTTTAAATCGCTGTTTCTAAAGTAGTTATAATGTGAAAGCTGAATTTAATATTTATTATGTTATGTTGAATGCCAATACATTAGCCATGTTGCTTGAAAGGCAAATTAATGCAATGGTAACACTCGCCAAATAATATAAGTCATAAATATGGCAATGCCGTATAACGTAACATAACGGCCCAAAATATCGGAAAGCCTCTGCTAACGTCCAAAGTCGAATTCATAATTTAAAATACAAAAGAGGCATTGTCATATATAAGCAACAACTTAAGAGTGTGAAATTTTGCTTCACAGTAATTTAACTTTCCTCGAAATCTAAGCAATTAAAATCCACATCGCGCACTAATTAATTTTTTGGGTTCAGCACACGCAGCTTTCCAGCAGTGATAAACTTCATCGGTATTCAGCGACTGCATTTAAACCTAATAAAAAGAAAAACCACTATGCATCTACCACGCATTTAAAAATGTGGAGTAACAGTATTAGGTGAAAAATAAATAGAGCAGAATTTTTTTTCGTATTTAGTAATAACTCATATACTCTTTCGAAACTTGTTTAAATGTTATTTATGTGGGTGTCGAATCTCAAGAAAATAACAGAAATAATAATCATAACACAGCAATCAATCTGATCTTCAAGTTCGAATTTATCATATGAAACAGAAGCTAGTCAGGCATAGCAGGCTTAGCATTTTGATATAAAAATAAATTTATCTTAAAATAAACATAAAACATCTCGAATTACGGTTGAAGTTTTCAAAAAACGTTATATTTTATCTTGACAGGTAAATTTTCAGAAAACAAAACAACAGAATTCAGCGCTGATAAGTAAGCTAGGTCAAGGCATGAAAACTGATATTCAGACAAAAATAAACAAGAAGAAAACTGTGACTACTGAAGCTTCTGACACGCCGACAGCTGTTACCTGATATGTACATTTATCCGAAACGACATTTTAGTAGGTTTTAGCAGGACATTTAGCCGGCCGGTTAACAGTTGTCGGCTATGTATTTGCGACCGAATGTTTTAATACATATTTTCATAGCTAACTCCCTTCAGGAAATAACTTTGAAGACAAAGAAAATACCTGCTAGTAATGAATTTCATAAGGAAAATACAGTCGTAGAACTTAACTGAATATTCTACTCTAGCTCAAGCGACGCTATGCTTGTAGAGTCATTAGGTTATTTTTAAAGCAGATATGATGAAAACTGAGCAACGCGTTCGCCGGTTATGGAACCACGGACCTCTAAAATACGCGACCAGCGCGCTGACCAGTACACTAAGAAAGTATGCTAAGAAGGCGGGAAAAATACCTTATATACTCCCCCTTTTAAAGGGTGACTAAAGTTTTTAGGGGACCCAATCGCCAAATTCTGGGTGTGGAGAATCTTCATCCACCATCATTTTAGTTCGGGCGCCACTGTAGAGTCGTTAGGTTAGTTTTAAAGCAGGAATGATGAAAAATGAGAAACGCCTTCGCCGGGAATCGAACCACGGACCTCTGAAATACGCACCCAGCGTGCTGACCACTACACTACGAAAGCATGCTAAGAAGGCGAGAGAAATACCTCATATGCTTTTAACATATATTTTCACACGAAGACTAGACGACATGTTTAGTCACACGGCTAATTACAACAGCCAGACAGCTAATTAGAATACATTAGTTATAAGACAGCTAATTACAATAGCCATTACGATATGCAGAGTCTGTTGCATTTCGTTTATCGCGAAGAGATTTGAAAGTTCAAATATTCTAATGAGAACAAGCATAAATAACATAAAAATTGGTAAACGTCTAACATAAAAATTGGTAAATGTCAATCATAAAAAAGAACAAAATCTTTTTAAAGTCTTTTGAACAGATTCATAGTCTCTTAGTCAAATTCAGGCACATTTAGAATTTATCTATTCTCCCTCCCCCCTTTCATTAAATTGTTTATTTTGGGAATTTAATTATCTAATCAGAGGTAAAATATAAATATCGTGAAAGAAATAAACTTACAACCTACCTACCACGCGCTTTTTTTAAAAATTTTACTGCACATTGTTTTTCGTAACACATTTTATTTTTACGTTGTTCCCAACTGGGAACTGCCACGTTTAACTCACACATATTTTATTCCACTAATAAATAACTTTCTTATTAAGAAAGCATCCAGTAATTAATTAGTCTTAATTTTAAATTCATTATTTTAATTTCTATCGTTTACAAAGTAAAACAAAAAGGAATGAAGAAAATTAAATTTACCCGAAAGCGTCTCTTCATAATAAATTATGAATAACTGCACATTAACGTATATTCAAAATTTAAAAAAATAAATATAACAATAACATTATTTTTCGACTGTGAAGAATCATTTCCCCTCAAGTAATAAATGAAAGAGAAAATTTTTACGTAAATTGTATAAAATAATTAGCTTTTCACAAATGTTGTTATTCTCAACAGGGAACATTGGTAGTTAAATGGTTAATTAAAATAAAAAAATATGAAAAATATCACATGTTTAGAGAATTTATTGTATTCCGTTTCAATAATTTGACAATTACGAGTATGTTCTAGTCATAGCGGACCGATGTTAATACATTATTACTGCATACATATCTATGAGCTATGCTGTTTCAGTGTTTGTTTACTAAATTTTAAAATACTCTTGGGTTCACAATTGTTCTTTTCTTTTTCCGCACGAATGTTATCATTTTAACCCAATATCTTGGAAATATCAGGCTGCAGGGACAAATCACATTGTAACAAAACTTTTTCTCGGTTTCTACGGGGGGGGGAGGAATTACTGAATTCCTTTACGGAAATTTTAAAAAGGCCTCTCTTTCTTTTATTGAATCTTAACTTTTACGATCTCATGAAGAAATGCATATTCGAGAACCGCACCAAATATAATTTCAAAAATAGCTGTTGTGCATTTTTAAGAGAAAATATACGTTGTTTAACGGGTTGCACTTTTTATAAAAGATAAAGATGTGATTTTATTCCCACACATTTTTTTTCTGGTAATAACCAACGCATATGGAACGTAATTTAAGATAACGTTGCCAATATTCCTTACTGGAATACCCTACTCTTTAAATTCTTTATATAAAGTGGACTTTTTTAATTCTTTATTAAAACTATAAGAAGCTTATGTACTTATAAAGAATATTATTATTATTACTAGCTTAGTATTATTAATTCTAAACGAAATCTTACATTATCAGACTTCTTCGTATGTTTATCATCTCCGATCAGTTTTGTGAGTATATATGTAATGAAAGAAATTTAGCTGTAGATAATGTAGAAATAGTTCATGACGTAAATGGAGAAATATGGCATTTCGTTCGCTGTAATAAAGCAGATATTTGTGATAAAACAATAAACTTGTATGTAATCTTGTAGAAGCATTGACAGCACAGAATGCAGAATATTGAATCCGTAATTAGGAGCAAAATTGGCAACCGACGCATACTAAATATTAATCTTTATTTCAATTGACATTTGCGCCACAATATTCACTTGGCACTTTAACCGTGCTTGTTTCTGAACGGTTACATTTTAGATATTATTACAACAGGAAGAAATGCATCAAGCAGCGTCTTAAGGACAATACAGGAAGAGGCGAAGTGCGCAGTTAGCTAGTATGGCAGCTTATTAAGAGAAAATTTCGGTTTCGGTTCCGAAAGAGATAAGTCATCAGAGTCATGCAAGTTATATGATATGGAGTGATTTCGAAATGACGCAGTCCAGATATATTATAACTATTTTTAGAACAGAAGGGAAATACCAAAATAAAAAAAGCGGAATTAAGTGGCTATTGCTAATTTAAATTATATATATATACATATTTTACATTTTCACAATGGGGGGAACATTCATGCATATTCTTCGCTATTTAATTTCTTGAAATATAATACAGGGCGGCAATATTTGGTGGGAACAATTTGAAAAAGTGATTCAGACATTCATAGTGATAGAACGCAAAATGCCGTTTTGAGACCAATATAGCCCTTCTGAACTAACTCCTATTTGGGCTAAAAATTTAGTATATAACCGAAATTCTTTACAAACGGTTAATTACATTCACATTAATATAACATTCCTACTTTTTTATACTGAAGAATACATTATAAACATTGGTTTTTACAAAGAACAGCAACTGTGAATTTCGAGAACCACAACAACCAAATTGGCAGATGAGCTCCAGAATACATAGGAATGACACATGACTAATGTCATTCCAAAACAATTGACATTATCATATAAAATGTAAGTTAAATAATAATAAACTACAATAATTCAACACACCAGAGCTGAAATTCATATTCTACACAGTACATATAATTTGCCAATAATTGGTGTTGTTAATAAACATATTTAGGAATAAAAAAGTTTAAAATATTTAGAGTTTTAGGCAAGTTTTTCAGTTGGCAAGAGCTCTAATTAGAAGTTAGGCAAGCATTCGATTATCCTATAAATATCAGTACTGCCTTATAGGAAAAAAAATCAAGTGAATTAAAATTAATATATTTTTTGTATAAATTCAAACTTTCCCATCGTAATCTTCTTAATATAATAGTGTTTTAGAATAATTTTAATTATAAATTTACTATATCAGGTACTCGAGAAATCTTTTTGTTTTGTTAGCCCAAAGGGCGTTAGCCCAGAACGGCTATTAATTTCGCTTTGATGTTTTGCGTTGATTTACTTTTCAAACTATTGCCACCAAATTTTAGTGCCCTGTATTTTATTTAAAGAAATTAAATAAATAATGAAGAATCTGCATAAATCTACGTATGTTTCTTGCATTGTGATAGTCCAATTTTGAATAACGTAATCCTCCACCGAATATGGGCATCTGGAAACATTCTTTTATTATCTATGGCATATTTTGTCACACGTTAAATAATTTTTGATTGATAAACTCAACTATTTCAAAGCGAGGAATGACAATACGAAAAAAAGATAACTCTAAAAAATATCTAAAATTCTAAAGATATGCTACTTTTTGAGATATTGCTGTTGAATTGAATTTAATGGTTTAAGTGCGGAACATGATATTTAATAAAGGTAACACACAGAACGTCAAAAAGCGCTCCCTTTGAGCGTAATGTAAAATCTGAACGCTTTCAGATTTTTATTTTTGTGCATTGTATGACATTAAATTCTTGTAGAACGCATAATAAAATGCGTGAATGATACAAATTCTCAAAAGAAGTACCACGCGGAAAACATTAAGAAACTTATTTTAAAATACATGAACAAGGGAAAACTTTTACTTCAACATTAAATTCAACGACAAAAGTTCAAAGCACTTCATAAGTTCAAAATGCTTTCTTTTCTATTCAAGCAACAATTTCCCCCCTTTCTTTCCTCAATGTTTATAAAATAGTTCCCTCACTATCGCCCAAGCATTGCGGAATTCCATTGTTCCTGAACGTTATAAACATGTAGTTGGTTTTCGAGCTGAACTAAAAGGTAATGAAGTGTAAGCGTGTGTTTTAGATATTCGAACAATAGCTCGCTGACAGTTTATTATAAGCGGAGATTTTTCTTCACACATTGGTGTACAGTATATGTAAAATGCTATGTTTTAAAAGTCAGTTTTTTATTTCACTCGCTGTACGTGGAAGGAAAGGCATCAAAATGGATGTTTTCTGATACGTACTGCAATTCGACTGTATTTTCGTTAGCTTCATAAACAAAAGCGAATCAGGTTTGCCAATAACAATAATAAAAGTTAGGAAGAAAAATCAAAGATTTTTTTTAAAACTATCAACATATCAAAAACGTCGAAACTAGACAATAACTACCATCGTTACTGTAATGAGTGAAATCTGTACAACAAAGCTCGACGATGGGAAATATTTTATTATGCGAAATCTTTAGAAACGTCTATAATGAGATTACTCCAGATTGTGGATGCTAACGTTACCAAGGCATCCATATATCACGCGACCTGTTAAATATTACTGTACCAATAAATGTGAAATATTTTAAGTTCCATACGGACTGTCAAACAAATCCAGCTCACAAAAAGTTGCCCCGTTCGACGGGAAGTAAGATCTTCAATATAAATTTTAAATCATAACTGTATTTTCGTTAAAAAAAGGGGCGATTTAAAAGCAATAAATGAACTTCATATTCTGCACCTTAAATTCTTTAATAACACATGTAACTGATATAATAAAGAATTTATTTACTTCATATACTTTATCGTATCCAGATAGTATTTATACAATTATAAATCATATCCAGATGCATCGCAGCTTGAACGCAAACTTGATTCTGAATTTTTATTTTGTTACGTTCAATACTACAACAATGCATCTGCTGGCGACGAGTTTAAAAAGTTCAAACGTGTTTTTTTTTTTTTTTTTTTTTTAAGGTACACTTTTTCCAAGAAAAATTATTAAAAAAACGCCTGTCTATCTAATTAATTATGTCAAAAAGCATGAACATCAAGTAAATTCTCTAAAACAAACTACGAAAGTCAAACATCTATAATATAGCTTGCCACTTAAAAAGAGAAGACTGGAAACTAGCTGAGCAACAGTTCGTTATATAAACGTGCGTGTAAAAGAATTCTCAAAGTTCACATTTCTTTTGACACTGATAACAGATGTCAGGGCATGATTCATGTTTACAGTCCTCTCAACAAAATTCGAGTGATAATATAGTTCTGAAAGCATGATTTTCATTTGTAAATGAAAACAATATGAATTTTACAATTAAATTTTTGAGACTGCTAAAACAAAATAACTTTTCCAAAGATTCCATAATATTCTAAAATGTATGCGACTGCCGGGTGACACAGAAGAGAAGGTCTACGGTTAAATCAAAATCACGGTTACGCATTAACCGTGAGAGTTAAGAAATACAGTAAAGAAGAATGAATAACCCATATTATAATTAATAGAAAAATTATATCTATAATTTATACTGACAAAATCTTGTATTTTCAAACTTTTTAATTTGGAAAAAAAGTTCACTTGATTACGTAAATTTTATCAGCTTTTAAAAAAATGTAAATGACAGAAGAATAAATTTATTAGAAATGAAGAAAATAAACTATAAATCACATTAAAGAATAACAATTGCAAAAGAACTTGAATTATGTATGTCACTGACTTCAAACTTGCTTAAAAAATAAAAGTATAATTTTACAGACTTAATTTTTTTTAAAGACATTACCCAGTTAATACGCAACTTCAATTAATTTGCTTGCGGATAATCTAGAATTGACTCAACATTTAATTAATGAAAACACTCGAATTTGAGCTAAAACATTCTTTAATGAACATTTTTAGTTTCGCTTATCTTCAGAAAAGATAAAGACGAACGTTAACATTTACAGAAGTTTAGTTACTTCGTAATGGCAACATATCTGGCAGTTCAAATTTTCCTTTGTTACCGAAAAATTCGCGAGACTTATAAATAAATGAATAAAATAAAATTTGTATTTTAAAGTTCCTTTTTTAAATTACTCGTCCGTAAATATCAAGCAGTCGCATAAATGCATAAGGAATCAGTAAAATTAAGCAGTTTTAAAGCTTACTGAGATCACTGTACTTTTTACATATAAATCACATTTGCTTCAAAAGATGTGTTTTAAAGAAAACATTAGCGCCAGTTGTAATTTTACGGAAAAAAAAAAAAAAAAAAAAAAAAAAGACACAATTGAAAGCAGCAGCGAGGTAAAGAACTGAAATAGAACTGAAACTTAATTCCGAATCTAAACCGAGACCAAGACTACCCTGCTAAAATATTAGCCGTGACCAAAAAGCCCGAGTATTTTTTTTTTACAAAAAGTCCTTTTCTTTCAACTCCACTTTGGTACAGTCCAATGCTGCGAAAGCAATTCTTTCCTTTATTACAACAAACTGCATCCTCATTCTTCCCCAGAATAAAGAAGACTATCTTCACAGAGATTAAATGCACTCATTATTAGCATAATTATTCATGGATGCAGAAGGCAGACACAATATTATGTCAATACGGAAGCGTAACTGTGTTAGAATGTGAATTATGTGGAAGATCAATTATTATCTAGTATATTTATGCATTCTCGAGGTTATGGAGAAAATCTGATTGACACGATAACGGTAAACAACCATCAGTTTACTTTTTTTTTTTTTTTTTTTTTTTTTTTTTTAGCAGATTGACTCACGGTTTTATGTATACGTAAACCACGAAGGTTTTTCATGATCGTTCAATACATTTTGCTAATACGTACGTAGCCTTAGTGATTCTGCAGCACAATCCATCACATTACAAAATAAATGAAAATATATCTTTTGTCGCTGAAGTTGAGACACTATTCTTTTCCTAAATACACACTAACTATTATTACAATTAATAAATATTTATTATTTATATACTTCTTATGAAATACTTATTATTTATACACTTATTATTATTACTAAATAAATATAATTTACATACTTATTATTGTAACAAATTATTTATAGACTTATTATTATTATTACTAATTATTTATATACTTATTATTATTACTAAATACTTATTATTTATGTCCGCCATCGTTAATTCGACATTTATCAGATGCATTTTAAATTCACTTAAACACTTATGAACAATCAAAATGATAATAACGAACAAGCAACGTAATTAAGACATTAATTATTGTAAAACATATGATAATAGCGGACAAGCAACGTAATTAAACCATTAATTATTGTAAAACATAAAGTTTCCTTTCAATAACAACCACACATTCGCAACATTATTTAAAACTAGAAAGCTACTTATTACTGGGCAATATAATTCCTATAAATGTGACCGTAAAAACTGCTGCGTAGGTATAACTGAAAGCATTTAATACTTAAAATAAATTAATACTGAAAATTATCGTTTTAAAGACGTAAATGAATTTAACTTTCAAAAGGATAAATTTCGCAAACTAGAATTGTACTGCAACTATTAACTGCGAGATTCCGGAAGCAAGCGATAGAAAACGTAAGAAATGAATTTTACGAAATCCATGTTTAATAAAATTATTATCGCTGCAATTCTCTACTCAGATCTACTTTTATAATGAAAGGCTATAAGACTTCATTCATATCACATGTTAAAAATGTTATGATTTACTTTTCATTCTCATTACTTTCTGGTTTGACCATAACTGTAAAATCAAACTTGTATAAAGTTCCCTATTTAATTGGAATACTTGCCAAAGACTAAAATTTTTATTTTCATTTTTTAGTTATTGCATTTCGTCCTTCTAATATTTTATGATTCTTTCTTACAAAATTTCCTTCACGTAAGGGAAAAATTTCATTTGTTTAGGTCGGCGCTAAATTCTATTTTGTGTCTTAGAAATTCGTACTATAGTTAAATTCGACTGTAATACGAATAATCTGCACAGGTCAGTGAGGTTAGGCCTTTAAAGAAACACGCGTAAATTCCATAATTTATTTGCACCTTATTATCCATATTCATCTTCTTTACAACCAAGATCAATAGTACTTTTATGCTGACAATTAAAATTTAAGAGTTAGGCGAATTTCGTAGATAACAGTAGCCTTGTCCTTAAGCGTGAGAGAATTTTAAAAACGCATTCTCCGTTCAGAAACAGCATTCAGAAAGGAACGTATATGTATTTCACGTATTTCATATGGAACGTATTTCAAAATGATGAAAAAACTTTCGAAATAGGTGTCATATGTAAGTACGTTAAAGGCACTTTTCAAATATTTGTAGCCTCAATATTTGCGCAAAATTATAACCTGTACGGATTGCTTAGTCCTTTAAAAGGAGTAAAAAAGAAAGTCCACAAACGATGTTAATGCCCCATCCACGCAAGGGTCGACGATTCTCAAGGTCAAAGGAATTCTCTCCAGAATGTTTTGATACGCAAAGAGAAGAGAAAACATACTTCACATGACTTCATCAAAGCATACTTTCTGAACTATTTTACAATTAAAAATCCATTTCGTATGCGCTTAATACTTTTTTATTCAAACTTGTTGGCTCAACGTACAACACAACTGCATTGAGGCTGATCAGGTCAATTTGTTTTTTAACGCAGTGTTTTATTTTTGAAACTACTTTACATTCGCCTTAACTCATGAAAGTGATAAAACAATTCCTTGAATTTCAAAAGTTGAATGGGAGAGAGCAGAAGGAGGATTCACTTACCTCCAGATCCTGATAGGTCATGAAACTCAAGATCAGAAAACCGTCTATCACATCCTCTTCAGCTAACGACGTGCTTACGCCGTTGCTTTTCATATTCACCACTGGTAATCCCCTGTTATTATCCTTAGGATTATCTCCGAGAGCGCGATCACCGTCACTAATCTTCTTGGCACAACCCACCGTATCTTCTTCACCTTCTGTACTTTCCTCGTTACTGCAGCTGACCGAGCCCAACCTCGAGCGGGCCTTCCTGTGGGCCCTTACAGGCCCTTTGACGGCACTCTGCTCCCGCAGACGTAAACGGCGGCCGTCACTCATGGCAATCTTTCCGAAAATTCGGTGTTAAAATCAATATCAGTAGTTAAACGATTTTTATTTATTTATTTATTTATTTATATTTTCAGGAAAGGGCTTCTGATCCGCATTAGGGAGGCATGAAAGAACACCGACACGCACACATTATCCACTCGTTAGCATATCCACGTTGGGTTCTTGGTGTTATTATTCCACGGCGAGTTGTTGTTACGCCGAATAAAATAACAGGAACGTATTTATTACACACTCACTCACACACACGGGAGCACTCGGTGTTGTTATCCACGCGGGCTTTCTTTACTTTCCTCCGATTGCCAGTTGATGCAAGCGAGCAAGCGTAGGGGAGCATGGTTGCCGGAGAGAAATCGCGACGCCAAGTATTTTCGCCAACGGAAGCGATAACGATGCCCGTGGCGATGTCTGTTGAGAACTCCGCCAACTCCGGAGCGAGTTACTTATTGGAGCGAAAGACGAAGGAACTTCTATCGGATATTTGCGACTCTTCGAAGCTCGTCGATAGAGGTTTTGAAAGTGCCCACCGGAGGAGGAACAAATATCGATAAAATGCAATGGCGATACATTCCCGGATAATGGAAACTGATCAGTTCTTTTTATATTAGGTATTTACTTGTCATCGTAAAACACATCCGTTCAGTTGGTCATAATTGAATATCAGGATACTGGCAGTATTTTAACAAAATTTCACCGCTATTGCTACCATAGGTCACAAATATACAGATTTTTCAGGATTGAATTTTTTGTATAAAGAGTTTCATTTATCAAATTACTGAATCCACAGAAGTCCGCTGGTTGCAGAGTGTCTGAAACCCAAAGACAACCGTTAGTTTCTGCTATGTTTGAGTATTGACGGTTGAATGAGTTGGCTTGATGAATCTCTCTATATAATGTAAATACCAGCTAACTCTTTCTCATAATCTTTTTCTAGAGACACTCTCCAACATAAGCAATTAGCTTCCGAACGTTATGTTAGTTAAAAAAAAAAAAGGGGGGGGGGACAAAATTTGAATTTTTTGCTGAGAGTAAGAAAAGACTTCTCCGCAAGTCTTTAAGTAAAATTCAAGCGTAATTATTTTGCATTGATTAGGAAACCAAAAGAGCCAAATATAACAAAAGTCGTTTCTTTAATACTCTGCAATCATGCCTGTTTGCAGTGAGGAAGTTATCGTAATAGAATTCAACTTCAATTCATTTGTAATCGGTTTAAACTATAGGCGTGATCGCTAGTTTATCCTAGCTCTTCGGACTATTAAAGCCTGATATTTTAAATAAATAAATGAAACCTGATACTTCTCGGTTGCAAATAAGTGCTATCACAGCCACCGACTGGTTTGTGAGATTTTTTTTTTTCTTTCAAAAATCTTTCAATCTTTTGTTCATGTGAACTGAGTGGTCTTAGAGTATGAAGACTGTTAAAGATTTGACAATTAAACAGTCAGTGCCAGTAAAAATCCAGGGCCTGAATGTTTTCGAACTTAGTGTGCACCAAAACTAAAGACAAAAAAAAAAAAAAAAAAAAAAAAATCATCTAATGAACTAATGCCAAATTTAGAACATTCCTGGATTGAAATTTAAAAAAAATAGGAAGGAAGAGATTAAATGGTACGTTTTCTACGAAAATACTCTGCTTTAAAGAACTGGATGTTGAAAAGAGATTCAAAACATTTGCTTTCATCACAGTTTTTATACAATAATATAAGCTTACAGTTTGAGTCCGCCCAGATGGGAAAGTGGTGAACGGAAAGTGATTAGTGAGTCTGAGCGGAAGGGCTCGGGTGCGATTCCCGAAGGTATGAATGTAAATTGTCTGTCCCTTCATAGGAGGAAACGGTCTGCCACGGATTGGCTGATCTCCGCTTTCGGCCTAGTGCTCGCCAGTGGAGGGGGTAAAAATTCATCCTAGATGTCATCTTTTCACAAACATATCTTATAAAGAAGTCCATGGTAGTTGAATACATCCTTTGAATTCTTAATATGTGTTTCTTTATCTCTTTGAGAGCTATAAAACACTATGCACTTCTTCTCGTTGAAGTTTAAATTTTACTTCTTAGTTTATTGAAAATAATATAATTTTATTAAAAAGAGTATCAATGTTATGCATACGTGTTGGTCATGATATGAAAATTATGTGTAATATAATTAATAATAAAAAAGTTAATATTTATAATGAGTAAGCCCATTGATTTCTAGAATGGTCTTAGAGAAATAAAGGCATATATCATATTGTAACCTACTTGTATATAAGTTACCATGATATTGTAACGTATATTGCAAGTGTGTAAAAAAAATCTAATTTAATGAAAGAAGGACATTTAATACTCATAAATACCTATTTGAATGTATTCAAAACTAAGAATATTAAAAATATTTTAAACGGCATTCAAAACAGAAGGTAGGCATTTTCTAAAAGAATCTGAGTTTCATGATGATTTTCAGACGGAACTTATAGTTTCAAGAGCCATCCTACTAGAATCAGAAAATTTCCGTTGATAGCTAAAAATGGTTGATAGCTAAAAATTCAGTTAAGAAAGGAATAATTTTTTAAATAACTTTAATGATTTCGAAGTGTGTGTTGATTTATTTTGTTCGCATTCATAAAATTAGTGCTAGATTAAACAGCAACCGAGTGTTAAGACGGCTGAATATTCGTAGTCTGACTCGTTTTCAGATCGAAGCAAAGAATTGTCTGCGTAAGAATTTTTGTGGTTTTCCCAAAGTGTAACACGAAATACAAGTAAATCTATGTAAAGTCCTTCACGAAAGCATTCCTTTCGTGAAGTCTAACACCAAGCACTTGTGAGTGCTCGAATGTGCTCTGTCGTATCAAATTAAAGGTAATTTTCGCGTAAGAGCCTTTGATAATTTTTTCCCGTCTGGAATGACAAAGAAGGTTAACAATATTCTTAATGGCCTTTCGAAGGGTGCATAGAAGTTAACACTCTTTACCTTTAGAAACAAGTTAATTCTGGAACGACACGTATTTTGCGATAATTAGGGAATGCAACCGATGAATATATCATTATTATTAGTAGCTGTGAGAATTAAACACAGTAAACGGGGGGGGGGTATGCGTGAATGCGTTTTATAAAACGAAATTTTAAAACGACTATAGTAAAATGAAACAGTATCAAATAACTATAGTGAGAGCACGCTAGAATATGAATGAATGCTTGCCTTTGTCCCCATTGCTTTATTTATTATTAAAAATAGTTATCTTTATCTATATGTAGCAAATAATAATTTTAATAATATCATAATTCTTGAACAAGACGGTTATATGCTGGTTTTCCTGTATTTAACACATTGGCTGCCGCCATTAGGCAGAAAGAGATTAGCTTGATGTCGGAAAAGGAAATTCAAGAAAACTATTTTTTATTCAAATGTGTAAATGAGTCTACGATAAGCATCAATTATCACAAATGCTCGGATGATATCAGAAGAAAATTTGAAATTGAGGCGGATGGTGAAGAGAGAGTCTTTTCCTGCAACACATTTCATATTATTATGCTGGTATTTGTAATTTTATACCGTATATTTTATTATCATTGCACATGTGCTTGGTTTGGAATGCAATCTATAACACCTGAGGCATTTGAGACAAGGAAGACCTAACACTTGAGGCCAGGAAGACCTTAGGTAAACTATTAAAATATTAGTTTATTTGAATATTGCAAAATAACTAGGGCTATCTGCTTAAGATAATAATGCCTTCATGGATGGCATTTTAAGTGGCTCTTATTCAAGTTGCATATAGGTAACACTACGAAAATCAGTCAACGTGCATACGTTCGCTTAGATTCAAACTCATATGGAATTATTAACCATTCAGCCATTGGTCGGGTCTGAGCAACAAATGAGCTGTGGGAATTCAGGCATTCATCTTAGATATGAACTGCTGTATCTTAGATTAAAATGCTTTTTAGATTTTATCTTTGAAACCCACCAACAGACACTGCTTTAAATCATTAAAGAAAACTTTAATTACTTAAAAAAGTAATTAAAGTTTTCTTTAATTAAACTTAAAAAGTTAGTCTTCTTAATTAAACTTAAAAAAAGAATTAGCATTATTTATAAAAATTTTAAAATATTTTTTTCTGTTATATTTTTGTTTTGAAACTTTATAGGTTCTTGTAATGAGGTAATTTAATAGGAATTTAATAGGAATGCACAGGAATTTATAAACCGTATAACTATCTCTAATTATGATAGCCACATCTACTTCAGCGATTTCAGTTTGTCTGCATTAGCTATACTGGTTACTGGTATGCCTAAACCCAATAGGTAATAACATACCATTAATGTTTTCCTGAATTTTTCTTCCTGTACCGTAATAAGGTATTATGTTTAGTTGTAGGGCTTATGTTTTATTCCAATCAAAAATCTATCAGAAACAAATGAATTCTAATCAGGATCATAACTTTATGGAATATTCCCTTGTATTTTTATTTCTTAAAATTTATCCTAAAATGTAATGGAGGTCCTATATTCGAGGAAATTTTATTTTCGAATGAATACGGTATATTCTTGATTAATCTTTCTTTCTCTGTGTTATATGACCTAAACTGAATAATTAGTCTGATTTCCATAATTATATTTCATAGCCATATTCTTGGACCAAGTTGCTCTTCTTTATTAACTATAACGTAGCATAGTATTAAAAATAGGAATTTAATGATTTATTTTTTATTACTTTATCGTAATCAGGTTTCTTTATTTTGTATTTTTCGTCGCGTGGCTTCCATTACTTTCGAGAAAGAAGTTATGCAGAACTTTGTATTATAAATAATCTAACTTAATTAAGAGAAAAATTAATGACGTCAATTTATTCTGAAATGCGCAGCAGTTTCGCGGTGTTGTTAAGGTTGTGTTTCGCGGTGTTGTATTTAAGTGTTTTTAAAGAATGAGCTGTTTTGTAATATTAAAATTTATTAATACTATTGACAGAATAAAGTTGGGTAACGTTTTCGGGGATGAATTTCATAGACTAAACTTGCCTAAGATACGCCATAATTGACACCATAACTGTTGACATCAGTAATTATGTCCTGTCGCCTTTTAATCTAAACTTAGCGTTTTTGCAGTAAGCTAGTTCTTCGCCTAGAAACTCTTTGGTTATATCAAACATACAAAAATAAACTGGAATACCATAGAAGAGATTAAACAAAGTTGTCCAAATATGAATGTATCTTATTAACAGTTTCTTCGTCTGAAGTTCGGCTTGTTGCTCGTTCCATTTCTTCTTCTAAACTTCCCCATTGGACTTTAGCCCTGACGAACCCATATTTAACTTCTTTGAGAACTGCGCAGTTGGTTGCGTTTACGAATATTTATAGAAGAAACAAAATAATTTCTAAATCGATCAAAAGAACTGTTAATTAATTAGTTAACTTTAGTTTCAGTTTAAATTAAAACTTGACCAAATGATTCCAGTTTGACCAAAACCAATTCCAAAACTTGAATATGCAGTAAGTTGAAACTTTTTGAGCCGTTATATTGTTTATAAACTCTAAACTGAACTAAACTCTCAGGCACAAACAGCCCATGTGAGGAACAGAATAAGTAAATAAATCTTTGCAATCCAGTCTGTAATTTTTAATAAATGAATACTCTGAATGCACAGATTAATCTGCGTTTGAATCCCTGGACAGCAGGCTAGCTGCCTAAGAGTTTCTTTATTTTATTCATGTAGATGTAGATGTATTTAATTATGACAAAGCACACTATCTGCCTAAGGGGAGGGATGCCTTCGTGGAGGACTTTCTAAGGGAAACTGGCTCGATTTTCTTCATGTCTAATGCAAACAAGAGCTACTTCCCCTTAGAAAGTCCTCCAGGAAGGCATTTTTTTGCCTTGGATGGACTTCGCGTGAATTATACAATAAAAATAAACGTTATACAGGAAGTCTAACATTCTATTCAGTTTTAAAAATTACGGTGTTTTTGAAAATGAAGCTGGAAGTTAAAATCTCTCGAAGACAGTTCACAAATACAGTTTAGTAGAAACATATCGAAACTTGGAAGTTGACATTACGAATATTTCAACTTTGCCATTTGCTATTGCTAGTGGCGAAAAAAGCTTCAGCAAACTTAAAATATTAAAAACTTATGTACGAGCTGGGACATGGCTATCCTTTATATAGAATAGGAATTACTGTTATTATTAATATTTATGGAATATCAAGCAGATTTCAGAAAAAGTATTTGAGGATTTTGATTTATTAAAAAGCGAGAAAAATGAAATTATAAATAAGCACTACTATTTACAGTTTTTTAACGTTATTTATAAAACTTATACTTTTTAACTACAAATCAGTGCTTTCAGCACATTTCTGAATATATTAAACTGTATTTAAAATTTTTTTGTGTTACAGTGTTATGATTTAAAATAGTTACCTTTAACGAATATGGAAGTGTAAGATATATTTAATTTGATTTCATACAAGGGTGCGAATTTATTTCTTATCTTCAGGTGAGCAAATATCTAGGAATGCCAAGGCAGCACAATTTAAATCAAATAAAAGTCGGATACATGGTGATTTCCATTGCACCTACTACATAATTCAAACATTGGTTCACAAACTGCGTCGGTATAAAATGCTAATATGGTTACCCATAAGGGAAAACATGAGATCTCATAGGAAAATAATAGCAAAATATATATGATATATTCAAGAGGATTAAGAAAGAGACTCCTTGCGACACTGTATTAATAAACGGTAATATTATATGTTTGCATCCAGTGCGTGTTTCGATTTTTTTTTTTTTTTTTTTTTTTTACAAACAGAATAAAGTACAAGATTAGAATAAAATTAGGACAATACTTCAGATGATACACGTTTCATAGGCCTACGAAACGTTGCTTTGAAGATATGAGGGACTTACGAGATAAACTAATGAGTAATTCTCAATGTCATGTGACCTAAAACGGTTGTGTTGATGAAAGGTTTTGCTACTAGAACTGACTTTCTCCATTCATTTTCTGCAAAAAGGGATAATTCTTTGGCATTTTCTCAGTGTGCTGTTGAGAAACTTTATATTACGTTGCCATAAATAACTGAACTAATCGTATGTAGTTCCAGAAGCAATATTTAACTCCTTTAAACTACTCGCTGTGTATTTCCAAATATAAGCCGATCCGTGTGTAAGTCAAGAGTGCGTTTTTTAATCAAAAATTTATCAAAACTGGAAACCTCTATATAAGCCGAAATGAGGAAAAAATTTCTCTAGCGTTCGAGCATGTGGTCATAAGAGCGAAAATGTTCACGTAATGGATAAAGCAGGTAAAATGGATGGATTAATTTGCAATCAAATTGCTGCAAAGTAAAGTGCCAGACGACAACGAAGATAGTATTAACTATGGTAACACTATCTGGAGTTATTTTTTGCGTTCGTTTGCTGTCTTGCATACTCTGCGGTATCTGTGCTAGTCCTATTTTCTGTATCATTTCCTTTTTTGTCTGAAAGATGAGCGGGAAGAGAAGTTCTTACAATGCATATTTCGAACAACAGCTGACAGTGTTTGATGAAAATGCTAACTGTATGACAGCTTGGCATTTCTCCGTAAATAAAAAACAAGTTCGAGAATAAATAAAGCGGGATGCAAATTTCGCCAACATCAGATTTTTCGCTTTGGCGACGACGCATCAAATCAATATTATAAGTATTTCGAAATAAAACGACTCATTTTTCATGAAACGAACATATCATTTCAAAATAAATTAATTTTTTCCACAAATTTAATAATTAAAAAAATGCGATATTTGACGATTTATCCCTTCCGCCCGGCTAATAGAAAAGTACCTGTTGAATTTAAGGGAATTTTCACATATTATGCATGGGATGGAGTTGTAATAGGTATATGTATGCCACGAAACTGAACAACTGCAACTGACTTATACCAAGTTTTAACCATTACATAACCTACCTCAATAATAAATGGATTCTTTTTAAACGCTACGTACCTGTGTTGTAGCGAGAAGAATGCACAAAAGCTGTATGCTCAGGATGTGCTAGAAACAGGAAAAGCGAAATGTTGAAAGTGCGGACATGGATACGATAATATGCTTCTCAAACTCATTTGGAGCGGAAATAGAAGCTTTCGTACGTTGTGTTATCAGATTAAAAAAGACACGGAACAGATCATACGAATCAAAACTAAAACGCAGATCGAAAATGACATCATTAGCAGCTCCACGAAATCAAAACATCATCAGAACTCCAGCAATGCGAAAGTTATAGTGATTCTCATGTACGACTGTAATGGAGTTATTTCTTGATGCACATAGCAGCCCAAACACAAATTGTCATCGTGGAGTATTACTGTTTATTTTTGTAACGTAACTCTCCACCTGCATTGCAAAGGAATTGGTTAAACCCAGGTTCGATCCTAGATTTTCACCTACGATCGAACCTAGAATCTTTCGAGCTGGGTGCATAATTGTTTTTTGTGGTTTTTCTCCTTGTCAAAGTGAATGCAAGCCAGGTTTCCCACGACATTCTCTCATGAATGGACTCCTTCCTTTAAGCTTGTAGCTCTAATATGTTACCTGTTAGTATGTCCCTATTCTAATAACCTATCCTTTATTAATCAGCACAGACGTTGAGTAGGATGTCACATACCCATAGCCGGGTTCACCATCGTATATCTGAAAACCTTTTCTTTTTCTTTCTTTTTTTCTCAGTAGAATATGCTAATATTATTACATTTTAAGCAAACTCCTCCCCAGTTTTGAGAAGAATACCCGGGGGGGGTTCTGAAGGTCTCGTGCACCTCTTGACATTCGGCTCGCCGTGCCTTTTGAATGCCCTCTTGCCGCACACACTCTATGTACTTAAAAACATCCATGCATTTTCCAGGATTCAAACTCGGGTCCATCAGTACAGAAGACCTACCTTTAGTAAATTTGGTTCTTGTCATTACTTTTAAATGCAATGGCCAAGAGTATAATTGCCCTGGAAACTGACAACTCAATCGAAATTCGAATTCTGGCGAATAAGCTGCCTGAATGAACGTTTAAACAATTTAACTGCAAATGCAACGCAGATACCAACCAGTTTCCTTTAACTAGTCTTCCCTGAAAGTATCCTTCTTTTAGCAGACAACTGTCTTGTTCTCTGCTTCAATTAAAACTTACTAGTCAATTAAATCCAGTGCATTTTTAAACTGAACTGTCTCTTTTATTACACATGTTCTTAACGTTTAATACGAATAAATTGGACTCAGAAAGTTTTCCATTAAATTATCTGTTCTCTTAAGCAAATAGCCTTCTATTTCTCTGTTGTTGTATGAATCTCCCCTATATGAACATAAATAAATCACGGAAATTCATCATGAATTCTCCATTCATCATGGAGGAAAGGAAAGCGATTCTCGTTGATCAAAGCCTTAAGCACTTTCACACGTGACACTACTAATTTGTCCAGATTTCGGTTAAAAACAGAAATGGAGACCTGCGAACTGTAAATAAAGGAAATATGCCCTTATAAACTAGTCGTTAAAAGACTACATTTTTGACGCTTAAAGATACGTAACGGCCGCGCAATCAGCATAGTGGTTAGTGACGCTGACTGCCGTACCGAAGGGCCCAAGTTCGAATCCCGGAGAAGGAATGGATATTTTTAAATGTATAGTATCTGTGTGGTATTGGGGCACTCTAAATATACGGCGAGCCCAAAGTCCTCTCGAGAGGTTGGTGTTAGAGGAAGAGGAGTGGGGGACCTTCGGACCTGTCCCCCCTCCCCGAGGTGCTCTTCAGCAAAGTCGGGGGCGTAACTGAGCACGATGTTGAAAACGATAGTCGCAATCTTGCACTCCTTGCCACGATGAATTTCTGGCAAGGAGTGGCTTGGTCTGTTGTTACTGTCAGACAAGTGAAGAAAGTCTCAACAACAACAGAATACATAACATGAATGTGAACTAATTTTCCTTAGATATTTCTCTAAAAATGCATTCATATCTTTTGACAAACAAACCTAATAAACTATGCCGTAATCTAATAAATAAAAATCAGAAACGAGGCTGAGTTGATAAAAATTGTGCAATTTTACGGCTATTATTCTGTTTTCGATTCCTGGCGGAACAGAATAACTACTTCATGTGTTTTGCAGCTGCCTAATTAATCAGTTATTATATAATCAGTTATCCTTTCAATTTGCTTGAAGCTCACGAATGGATGAGTGCTAAAACTATTTGAACACGTCATATATAAAACCATTTGAGCACATCCCGGGTTTAAATCTTTGCAAGAGCTTTTTCCCATGTTTTCTTCATATGCACAAGTGGCAAAATGCCATTTTAGCTTAAAACATTTTTCAACTTGTTGATAACATGTACAAAATACACTTCCGAATACTCTAGAGTAATCTCTGTACCTGCAGCATTCGGCATAGCAGTTGTTCTCGAACAAAGAGAGTGTGCTGTCCAAGTTGGGAACTCACACATTTTATGAATGGATATGGGTATGCTTTTTGTTCTTAAACGGATCTGTAGAATTTACTTCGCTATGAATTCTGTAGCTGCATTATACCTGCATTTATTTCATGTAATTATTTCCTGTTAATATATACCTTTATTATTTTCTATTAATTTAATGTTAATTCAAACATATTCAAATGTTTTCAGGTATGAGATGTTTTCTCCCCCCAAAAAAGAGCGCTGCAGAGTACAGCGTTATTTTTATGTTCGCTTGTTAAATTTATTTAACAAGATTATAATATCAAAATTATTATATTCTACTTTAAACCAATTTATTAAATATAACTGTTTGCAGGTGGGAATAAGCCAGTTCATTTGATAGATTATGGAAAAGAGATTATTATTAATAATTAATTATATATTTCTTTCACCCACAGCAATCTAAGTGCAACAGAAGTCTACATAAATATATTTGGGACAAATGTATTATAAATAAATGTTCTACGCACATTTAAATACGTTTAAAAACCGTATTGGAGGTGTTTGTTTCAAAACTGATTGCAAAGTGGTAAGACAATAAAAGAATCTGTGAAACATTTAAGCAGAAAAATTTTAAATGAAAGAATTTCAAAACTTCGCCTAGCTGTTTCGACCATTCTATCCGGATCAGCAAGAAAATCTACTGAAACCATAGAGGCAGACCAAGAAAGTTTTTTCTTTTCTAAAAGTTCCCAAATAAAAGCTTTAGCATGAGGCCTCTCGCTACTGATATGGATCAGCAAAAATTATTTTATGCTGCTCAAAAGTGATTTTATAAAGAGTATAAACAGGACAGCTGTCGAATTCGCAAAATTGCTACGAATGTAAATTGGCAAAAATTGAAGAAAATGGTGCAATTTAAGAATTAAAATGGGATGTCTATTTCAATTCTTCTTAAACTGTAGTATCTTCCACTGCAGAAAACTAGTCCAGTTATATAGACGGCATAAATTAATTCCTGTACACAAGTACAGAATGTATAGAAGCTAAATCATTGTCACAACAGCCTGTAGGATAGTTCTGGACGTTCAAGACGTTCTGGATGCTGAGAATGAGGAACATAAAAAGGCTTATTCCCCTTCAAAAGAAATAAAATTCGAGAGTGAATAGAAATACCGTCATATTGAACAAGATGTTGATCTTATCAGATACGGTAATTACTGCTTGACTGAAAATGATTTAAAAAACATAAACCCTTCTCACAGGAAGTGATTACTATGTTTAATGTTCCAATCTTCGTATATGGAGGGTCTATGGACTTAGTTGATGATTCATATGATGATATCTAAAGCGATGGTGAAGAATAAATAGTTATTAAGATATTTCCTAAATTTTCAATAGGTGTTTATTTTTTATTCTTTTATTATAGAATAAAAATGCAAGAAGTAAATATTTTTATCTAAAAGGTTTTAAAATCGCTTAAACTACGCAACGCGTCTTAGAGAAGGGCATTTATGTTTCATTTCAGATGTCTCAAAACATTTTGGCACCCTCTATTTATGGTATTTTTCGGTCTCCTCATAAATTTTAATTCATAATACATCAGGAATAATAGTTTCTAAACTTGTTTTATAGCGTTCAGTATTTTTGCCAATCTAAACTGTGCATTTTGCTTATGTGATGCGTAATGTGAATACGAGCCAGGTTGAAATATTAAGACTTCGACGAAAGCAACCCTCGTGTTAAGCACAGGACTTTCGTGTTCTTTACCTTTACTTTCGTGTTTTACTTTCGTGTTCATTCAACATATTTCCGTGGGTAAAACTCATCACCGCACTGTGTTCTTTACCATAATTACTTCGTGTTCCAGCTGGCTTAAATTCTTCCCGTGTAAACAATCCTTTATTATAAACTCTAATACTATGTTGGACTAACTGTAGCAACGAGGGTGCCCTCTGGTGAGAGAAATACTCCTGTAAAAAGCCAAGTGATCAACCTCATTGGTTGTATCAGACTGTTGCTCTGTAATTTTCTTAAAGTTAAATGTGATGTCCGTGTGTAACTTAAACCTTTTAATAAATTATTGTTACACTACAAAGGATTCTTTTTATGATCCCATCCAAAACGACTCCCCCACCATACCCGCAATTTTGTTTCTTATGGTAGAATGTTATATATAATTGTAAAACCTATCATAATTACAGCTACAATAACAAAAATATGTGGATTTTATTTGATCTCAAAATGTTTAGTTTCTCTTGAAGTTTTTTTAAGTAGTTTGACTATTTTGAAGTTTCATTCATATTCAATCATCATTTGGGAATCATCTGGGCAAAAAATATCTGTAGATTTCTGTCCTATTATTCTAAGTATTTCTATCCAACAAATGAGAGAGATTTTTTATATACCTCTTTTGGAATTTTATGATAATTATCTTTACGCACGCTTGATTTTGATGTTTTTACACTATCGTCCGTAGCTGCTTACAGTTTGAAGGCAAAGTTCACTTGCTGAACTAGAAAGTTATTCACAGCATTTTTACGCTCTGTGATTCATGCTGCTATACTTGTTTGATTATTAAAGTCATAGAGTGTAAGAGTATTAAGCTCAGATGTAATACCAGAAAGCTTAACATAATGCAATTAATCAATTCATCAATAAATACGCATTAAGGGAAATCTCATTAAGTGAATATAAGAAGTATTATGAATATTTATAATTCATTTTATCAGTAAGAGAATTTTTTAAAAATCTGCAATGTATGGTAAATGATGAAATTAACCTTTCCCTAAAAGTGAACTCTCTTCAAAAGGTTTTTATTAGTGTTATTAGTGTTCAATTATTATGTGTTAACTGGCTATTTATTACATACAAAAACTCTTATAATATGCTTATGTGTACAAGAAAGCTCTTTTGCAAAACGTTTAAACATTTTCTTCAAATTTATTAGTTTCATAGCATTTAACTTTTAGAGAAATTAAGTTGGAGAAAGGATCGGAATTAAAATGAGTTTTAAAGTCTTAATCAACTATTATCTCTCAATGGAATTTGTTAAATATATTATCAGCTAATTTTCAGAAATCAATGTAGCTCAATGGATTCAAATAAACCTAAATTTAAATGAAGGAATTTGAAGAAAATAGAATTAATTCACTTGTCAGGTGTAATTTTTAAATTATAATTAGTTGAGAAATGTATTTCAGATTGGACTAATTTGCAGTATATTTTAGGCAACACATAATTAAGTCTTCAGGTCATCTGCAGCACTTTCCTCAGCTGCAAATATAATAAATAATTTATAGGCTGCAAAATGCTATTGATCGATGAACTCTGCCTGTCGCTCTCTGCTTTTAATTACCAATTAGTTTCAAATTCAGAATAAAACAAAGGAAAAAAGCTTATGTAGGCTTTTAATCTGTAAAAAGTCAAAATTACTTGTCAGACGAAACTCTTCAAAATACGTAATTTTATGCTTAATTGCTTAAACCTAAATTTTGGTTCGTGATGAAGGTCATTAACAAGAGCTTTCATTCATTGCTTTTCGTTCCTCTTTATCCGTTTTGTTTCCCGAGATTTCTTTTTAAATTTTCATTTTTGTATTTCTTTTTAATGCTTATTCGTAACTAACCAATAAGTAATTAAATCGTGAGTAATTTCTGTTACATGTTTTTATAGGATTCGCTAAAGGATAAAACACTGCGAAACTTAATTGTTAACTGAAGCCATAAAAGCTTAAATAGATTTGTGATACCTAGTTTATTTATTTAACTTAATTTAATATATTTTAAATATTCCAGAGTAGGCCAACGAAAACTTAACTTTTTTGCGACTACTATTGACTAAACCCGCAAAGATTTATCGTACTCCGCCGTACGTACAAGTAGATAATATCCAACATGCAGCTGAAAAACCCGCGATTCAAGTCCCTGGAAAAGTATAGTTATTTTTTATATTTCTTCCTCTGAAAAATTTTATTGTCTTTATAAAAAGACTCTAAACAGCCCATAGTACGGTCATTAAATATTGGTAGTTTATCCTCATGTACAGCTATTTCTGATTTGAAAGAGTAGAGACGTTAGGTTATTTCGAAGCAGGAAATGTGAAAAATAAGCAATGCCCTCGTCAGAACTTCCAACTCCGGACCTCTCGAATACGCGCCGAGTGACTGGCCATTACACCACGAAGGCATGCTAAGAAGGCGGGAGAAATACCTTATATACTTCTCCTTTTAAAGGACGACTGGGGTATAGCCAAATCCTGGTGGTGGAGAATCATCATCCACCCACTTTTTTAGTTCGGGCGCCACTGTAGAGTCATTAAGTTATTTTGAAGCCGGAAGACGTGAAAATGAGCAATGTCCTCGGCGGGATTCGATTCTCGGATCTTTCGAATACGCGCCGAGTGTGCTGGCCATTACACCTCGAAGTCATGCTAAAAAGTCGGGAGAAATATACTGCCCCTTTTAAAGGGCGGCTGGGTATTAGGGGACAAAGTCGACAAATCCTGGTGGCGGAGAATCATCATCATCCGCCACCTTTTTTAGCTTAGGCGCCACTGTAGAGACATTAGGATTTTTAAAGACGTGAAAAATGAGCAATGCCCTCGCCGGGAGTCGCAGACAATGCGTCGGTTAGCATCATTATAAAGCTGCAGAGTGAAGCTGAATAATTTATATATTTTCCTAGCGTTTGCTATCTGAATACAAATGCACATGAAATCAAGTAATATGTTTTCGCTTTAGCAAGCAGGTCCATAAACATCCTGCCACTAGTATTAAGAAAAGAGTTTCCTCAACCACTGATGGTCAAAACTTTGCGAAACAGAAACCAAGCAGTTTTCGCAAATTACCGCGCTGTTTATTTTCTTCAGATTATATGCACAGCAAAGCAAAAGATGACCAAAGGAAAAATAAAAATACATCTCGATATATACACAGACAAAAACTGACGCTGTCTTAATAGTGCTTTACAATATGTAGAATTATTATATTATTTTGATGCTGGAGACGTAAAAAGTGAGCAATGGCCTCTCTGGAACTCGAACTTGGACCTCTCGAATATGTGCTGAGTGTGTTACCGTTACACCAGGAAGGCATGCAGAAAGGAGGGAGAAAATACCTTATAAAATATGCAATGTATTCGATAATTATCAATTTGTAAACTATTGATATTTAAATGTTTATTATCGGAAATATTTTCCTTTCTGTGGCAGAAATGCTAACAGCTTTGTAATTTGTTTGAAATTATAAACGCATATAATACATGTGCTATATTTTCATAGTAATACAATTTAAGTAATAAAGAACATTTTATAATGCGTTTAATTAAAAAATTGCATCCTGAATTTAAATTCATCTTTCTATTTAAGTATTTAAGCATTATAGACTTTTTCTAAGACTCTATTTGTTGAATCGAAAGCGACAAAGCACACCGGAGCTACAGAAAGGGAGATATGCCTTCATTAAGAACATTCTAAGAGATACAGTTTTGTATTTATGTTAAACATGAAGAAAATTTATAAAACGCATTCATTTGGCCAGTTAATGGAGATTCGAGTCCACATCATTGCTATGGCGTAATTAAAGAGGTGAAAATATATTTACTTATTTTTCGCTTTTCTCACTCCGAAAATCCTAACAATGTCCATAGTATTAACATCGGAACTTTGTGATAACGCGTGGTAATGAAACAATACTAGATATCTGAATAGAGATAATTGGATTGCTAATAAAGTGAAAAGCAAACTAATATAACTAGATTCCTAAGCTGGGATAATTGGACTGTTAACAAACGAAAAGCAAGCTAAGCAAGCTCTATCTCTTTCCTTTCGAGTCTTAAAGATATAAAATGCTGTAGCTTGAATTATTTTATCTTATATGGACATGTTAAGATTATTATAATTCTACGTATTGTTACAAAATGCCCAGCTGGGGTAAGACAGCTTTTCTGCAAAGCGGTGTTAGGGTTGTCAGAAATGAGAGGGAAAGGCAGGGTTGCCAGATTTGGCGCGAAATCGCCCATTCGGAGACAAAATAGGCGATATACCATAGACGGAGCTAGAACATTTTAGAATGCATACTTAGTGGTTTCTCCGAGAATGTTCTCGAAGGTAGGTTATATAAAGTTATATATACCCTGCCTCTCCTGTATGTTGAGTTCAGTAGTAGTGCTTTGTGTTCAGAGATTAATTTGAGAGCGACCAAACCGAGTCGGGAGCTGTACTTTAGTGTTTTGCCTTGAAGCTGTCATCACCGTTGCAGCCTGAAGGCTGTGTTGCTAATTGCTTCAGAGTGTTTATCGTAGTTTTTTTTCGACAGTTGTAAACGTGTCTTTGGAACTCTATGTAATACTGGGGAATAAATAGTGTTTTGATTCTCCATCAAGTGTTATCGTCAATTACTGCAAATCCACGAACCCATAGATCGCAAAAGTATTTTTACAGTGATTAACTAAAACACTTGTAATGTGAAACAACTTTTACTCGCCAAATATTTATTGCTTACAATGAAAAAAATACCAACACTTATTTCTTGATTTGAAGTTGTATTACACATACACATACTATAAAATTATTATAATTCTCTCTTCCTATATATGCATACAAAGGGAGAGAAAAGAATTTTAATTAATTCATCAGAGATAAAATAGTGAATATTTCATATATTGTAAATGGACGGTGTTTTTTCCAAGATACGCTAATTTAATTTCATCTCAAGTTTAAAACTCTTCTGAATTACTTTTCTAACGCATTCAATTTCTCGGTATTTTGATTAATTCTGAATTCATGAATGCGAAATATGCAAGCTAAAGTATCAATTTGCGACGAAGATAATTCTTTACAAATTTTTAATGTATCATAATAAATCAAAGCTTTGAGTCATATTTATGACTGCGTGCAGTTTATCCGCTGTTAATTAAAAATTGATAAATCCTGTACAGAATAGGTTGTTTTCAGATTTCATGAAGCGAAATGTCTGAGTCTTAAAATATTTCTATGCCTTTTAGTAACTTTTACCAGAAATCTAAAGGAAAAGATATGTATGTACATATATATATTTGGTTTTGACTTTCATTTTTCAAATTGTCATAGAGAAGAATAACTTATTTACGACGTTTGGGTTTTATTTAATACTTGTTTTATTATTTAAGCATAATTAGTCATTATCATAATGCTTTCTGATCTTTATTTTTAAATCTATATACAACAGTAATATTTGTACGATTGAGTTGTTATGGGTAATAGATCTGGGAATTACTTTTTTTTTTCCCTTTTTGTTTACTGGTCAAAGAGCTTGATCGACATAGAAGAGCATACCACGTTTAACTTGAAAGAAATTGAAATGTGATAGTTAATTCAGCGGGAAGTCGTAGGCCGAAAAACTAAAAAAATGCCGTAAAAACGCGCTGTAAGAATGTTTAATACTATTAGATGATGGAAATCATTTGAAACCCTCGATGGTTATTTAGCTACTATTCGTATTCAAATCTGCGTTAACTAAATGCTTTGTTGCTTTATGTACCTTGGCTAAAGTAAAAAACGACTAACTTTACAATTTCCAGGAAATGTTATACTAAACTTATTTAAAACTTTATTTTGAACTTCCGATGAAAGTTAAAAATATAAGTCCTCACTGAAACATCAATATCATGAGAATTCGTTTCAGGGAATGCCGTAATGATACGTGCTACTTAGATGACTTCGCCCTGTTGACATGGTGGTAGAGAAACTGGCTACATAGCCGAATTCTCGAGAAGAGGATGTTATATGTGTAATATGTAAGTCTACGGTGTCTTTACTGATTGAAAAACTTAACATACTGTTTATCTGATAATATTCTGGAAAGGTTCGTGGTAGGTAAGAGAATCTCGTATTCGTCTCATTTCGGTTCTGTCTTCTTCAAAATTGTGGCGGATATGAGCATGTCTCTTTCTGTCGCCTGTAGGATGCCTAAGGCCAGCAAAATAGGCGCTTACTACTTTTTGGCTATGATGAATTTCATGAACTTGATCGAATAATTCTTTTAAATCAGGATGATAGAAACAACAGCTTCATATGCCTATGTTTACCTTCATTAGAGAGGGAAACGGGGGGCATTTTGCGAAACTAATAACTTTAATCTTACATTCGTGCCACCCAACCGGGATGAATGCCTTACCGAAGGGCTCGGGTTCGAATACCGGAGAAAGCATGGAAAGTTGGGAATGTTTAGTGTCCGCGCGGAAAGGGGGCACTCTAAATATGTGGCGAGCTAAAAGTCCTCTCAAGAGGTTGGTGGTAGGGAAAGAAGGGTAGCAGACCCTCGAACCCGTCCTCCCCGGGGTTCTCTCCATAAAAATTGGGGTTGGAACTGAGCAAAGTAGTATGTTATGCTATGTAGAAGTGAGGGGGCCACCTAATATTTACCCTAAGTAAGCAAGTATTAGCCCGACACGCTAACTAGAAAACTAACAACATTCTGGCATCATTCCTCGAGTCGTGATGGAAATTGTGACTTCAGTGAGCACTATAAGTACTATCCACCGGTGGCGGAATCAGCGGTACTCCTACCTTTCAGCGTTAAATTAGCTCAAGTAAAAGGGATTAAACTGCATGATATACATTGCGATATACATAGTTGTGCAGGTGCATATTTTAAGATGTTATCTATTGTAGTGGGTACACGCAACATGTTCAGGATATTATATATTGCATTAGAAACAGGCGTGATGTTCCCACGTTACAAATCATTTTTGTAAACATGTTCTGTTTACTATCAGAATTAATTAAGAACTATAAAATTGTTTACCAAGCTTACATTTACGTGCTCCTGTAAAGTTGTGCTGAAACTTTAACAGCTCAATTTTGACGATTCATTATGTGCTGTAACGTATGTTTGTGTTAATTGATTTTCAGAAATTACATTATTTGTCTAGCAGTACATTGTTAGTGCTCAAGGCTCTTGTCAACGACAGGAGCAATCTTGCACTTCTTGCCACGATGAATTTTGTGGGGCTTGTTCTTATGTTACTGCGAGGGAAGAGAGATAAGTCACAACTACAACTATTCCTACATTCGTGATTCCACACTCATTTGTAAGTATGAAGGTCTATTCTTGAGTTCTTTTAAATGCCGAATATGATTTTCAAGCTAAATTTCAGGTAATACGACAAAGCGATAGTTTTTGCATTATATTTGAAGACTTTTAAAGTGAAGAATAGTCTTTGGTTCGTGTTTAGACACAAACAATATTTCGTTAGTCCAAGTTAATGACTGTTGCTAGCACAGATGAGAACTCAATTTCTCTATCTAATCGTAAATCGTAATTATTTATCTAATAATTCATTCCCTTTACGTAAATGGTCGTCAAAATTAATAAACATATTTTTTATTGTTGTGATTTAAGCACCTTTATACTAAACTCCCTTGATTTATTTCCAGTGGAATTAATAAATCTTATTGTAAGAAACTAATGCAGTTTAATTGAATAGGAAGCGTGTAAGTCATGTACATGGAATACCAGGATACTTTCTCACACTATACGGGATTTTCTCCTACATTAGCGTGTACCTTTATAGTGTATTTGGAAGGTCACGCGGCTAGCAATTTGGAGGTAAGGAGATCGAATCTCATCGAACGCAGTGCTTATTTATCATGTCCCCTGGCTTCAAATGTTCTAAATGAATCTACAATTGGCGCCTAAACTAAAGGGTGGTGAACGATAATTTATCCTAACCACGCTATGCCGATTGAGTCAACTCCTTCTCAGTCAATCTTTAAATGGGGGAGAATGTAAGATATTTTCTCCCTCCTTGCTTTCGTGGTGTAACTGGAATCATATTCGTCTGCCATTCGCGAACTCCAGAATTCGAAATCTCGGCGAAGGCATTGCACATTTTCACGTCTCCTTCTCCGAAATAAAAAACCCCATTAGACTCTAGAACAGTGTTTCTTAAACTTGTTTCAGTCGCGACCCTTTTTTATCACTGAGAATTTTTCGCTACCCCCAGAACCCCATAATATTTACAAACGCTTTGTGGGACCCCTTAAGTATTGCCCAAATCCGACGCACGCGTGAGTGAAACTGTCAAATTTTTCACTTGTATTGTAATATATTATTGCAGTTTTAAGTCATTAACTTTAATTTCTAATTTTAAGACATAGAAAATTTGTGAAAATTTTAAATAAGTAACAGACGAAATGACAGCTTCACGTGCAAAACAAGGAAAAGGAACGTTTATATTATAAAAAGGATGCGTCGAAACGTTTTTGTTTTTCCTTTATCTGTATTGTCTTATCTTTATCTATTTTCAGATACATTGTGCAAAAATATTTGGTAATTGTAAAATTATTAGTTAAAGAAATATCGAAACTGCTAAAATTTTTGGCGACCTCCTGTTGCAGATCTCGCGACCCCCAAGGGGGTCACGACTCACAGTTTAGGAAACCCTGCTCTAGACTATTATATAAAAGTTTTAAAAACGCTAATAAATGATCTGCAAATAAATAAATATAAAAATATTAAACCCAAATGAAAAATTAAATGGTAATGAATCATATCTTTTTAAAATGGTATATTTTTAGAATTTGATAACATTTTCATTTTACAAGCTGATTATTTCATTCAATTTCCAATTTATTTATTTATTCAGTCTAGTGTCGTAAAACATTCTATAAAGGAAAAATCTGAAATTTTAACATCAAGCATATGTCTGTTCCTTCCGTGGAAATAATAAAAGCTCATTCATCATTGTAGGAAAACGACAGATAAATCAGATGCTTAAATGGTTTTAGTAATAACTTTCAGTTTATGTTCAGCTAGCTTTTTCCACTCGAGTATAAAAAGACTTCTTTGAAAAGTCATTATACATAAAGTGTATTTATCTGAATCTTTGTTCATTCTTAAATAAAAAAAAGATATTCAATAGAAACATCATCGTGAAGTAATTTTTCTTATGATGAATAGGGCAAAAGCATATTAACTCTTATTGAAAACTAAAGAACTTCTAGTTTAGTAACTGTGGAAAAAATTTAAAGGCTTCAGGAATAAAATATATCGACAAAATTTCAAGAGGGAAGAAGAAAGGTCATAGTTAAAGAAAAGATATCGTAGTTAGATGTTAGATAGGCTGCTTTGAAGCTTAATGAGGATCAATACAGTACCATCGGAGTGTTTGCTTGGTAAGCAAGAAGACTACGTTTTAGAGATTTAAAAGAAAAATGAAATTTTAAAAGTTTATTCAAAATATTTAATATGTAAGCATTCTTTTAGTAGAATTATCTGAATCGTTCGCCTAGATTCGTTCTGAGATGACAAATGTTTTCATTTAGAATTTAAAATACGAATTCGAATTAAATTAGCATTAAAAAAGATATCAAGCCTTTATGGATTACAATGCATAAATTCATATCACTTGAGATAGTTAAATCTTAATATCTGGCTGTAACGAAAGTCATAAAACGTTCTTAATCAAGTTAAAAAAAATACCAACGTGAAAGCAGTACCTTTATAACGATATTAAGTTTTTTACTAACGTTTATTTTATTTTAAAACTTTACTGTCCTCTCTTATTTTCCAAAACGCGTTAATCTGTTTATGTAAAAGCCCACCAGCGGCCGAGCGGTAAAGTCGCTGAACACTGGTAGTTCGGTCCGAGGTTCGAATCCCGCGAACGGGCTGGCTGCATGGGTGTTTTCGTGGTTTTCCCCATGTGTAACGTGTATACGAGCCAGTTTCCCTTAGAAAGTCCTCCACGAAGGCATCCCTCCCCTTAGGCAGATAGCCCTAGTGTGCTTTGCCATAATTAAATACACACACACAATACACACTGTTTATGCAATTGTGCTTGCTAGCGCTTAAGTACTAGGAAAATAAAGGGTAAAGTTAACCCTTCTTACTTGTATTGTCTATCTCACATATACACGAACATAGTTTGAGTAAGCTTCCTGTTCCCATTCAGGATTACTAGATGTTTCCCAAGGCAATTAGAAAAAATAGCAGCCATGATACCTTTAGTGTGGGTAGTATTCACCACTCAAATCTATGATTTTCTGCCAACATTTTGGTAGTTTTCCAAAGCCTTCGGCCCACAAACTTTGTAGCTGCGAGTCCAAAAACAAATCACCCTCATTTCGGACGTCTTGCGTTAGAATGGAAGATTGCACCAGCAAGATGCAGCTGCAGGTGTGAAGAAAGGTAGGCGTTCAAAGGAGTGATGTCGAGGCTATGTGGTGAGTGTGGCAAAATATCTCTTTCGAGTCCGTACAGAGTCCTGCCGGTGAATGCAGTCACATGTGGTCTTTCATTATCTTGATGGAACATTACCTTATAGCGCCGGAACTCAGATGGACGTTTTTCCTTGATAGCAGCGTCAACATGGACTGGTATCTCGCTTTACATCTTACTGTCGAGGGTTTTACCTTTTTCCAGATACTCTTTGTGGATAATACCACCAGATACAAAGTATGATGTTTTTGTCAAATTGCTCTTCGTGACGCTGCCGACGCGCTCACCGGGCGGCAAAATTCACAAGTGCACATCAGTATAGCCACTGAAAGAGGAGTTTCAAGAATGGACCAATGAGTTGTTATTGCTCTTGTGACGTTGAGTCTTTAAAACTGTGGATATGATCGCATGTTGTTGTTTACGTTTTATTTTGCATTTGCTTCGCAGTTATATATGTAGAGCGTATAAATACTGCTACTATTTTAGTAGAAAATCTTGTAGTTCTTTCATTTTATAAGTTTATTTAATCGTCAACATTTCACTTTCGAGAAACTTTACTCGTGCTGGTATTCGGATTAATGTTGGTGGCATATTATCGCTTTTTACATAGAAAAATGACTCAAGGTACAATTAGCTTCCAACATTACTCATTTATTAACACTTGTGGATCAAGTTAATTCAAAGCGTACAATTGTTTTAATTGAGCTCAGAATTTCAGGGAGTCTAGTAGTTTCTTATCTCAGTGCTTGTATTCCTTTGATTTTGAATGTTTATACCTATTGTTAACATTAAAAGTTACATATGAATAGATTAAAAATTTTTCGTTGTGAATAAGATACATCCATTCTGTTTGAACAGTATTTCTTGCGCAGAGAATACATATTAAGAGCGAACAGTTTTTAATGTGAAATTTAACACACTAGATATGTAGAAATACAAATTAGGAAAATTCATTTTGAATAAAATTGTGCATTGGCTATTATTATTGAAAATATTTTTCATGTAGACTGCAATAAAAACTGCTAAGATTTCTATTATTTACAAATATCTAGTTACATTTTATTTAACTTCACACTGAAAATTTTCACAAGAAATCCACAATGCATTCATTATTTTGTACAGGATATTGCGTGACAAAACATTTTCAACCATCTTGCTTAAAGCGTGGCAAAGGTCACATAAAATCCCAGAAATATTACTGGAAGCCCACTGGTCCATTCTAGAAGCCACTCCCTCAGTGGCGATACAGATGTGCACTTACGAAATATGCCACCGAGCTCAGACCAACCCCCTCTTCGACCTGTGTTGTTGAAGTAAATCCACTTTTTATCAAAGTGATCATCCGGTCCAGAATTTTATCTTTGCGTTGACATTCGAGCAGATTAGTGCAGGCCCGAACATATCTGTCCTTACCTGCTTGAGTCAGCTCATGCGGCACCCAGAGATTGAACTTCTACGTTAAGCTTATGCATAGCTGCATAGCGCTACTAATGGACATGGTGCTAACGTCTAACTCCTTAGAAAGCTTTCGAGTGGTTGCATACGCATCTTCTTCCACAAGTTCTCGCAGGCCGGCCTCATCAACATCAGTAAGCCGGCCAGAGCGCTCTGCTTCTTGAATGTTACAGTCCTTCTTTTTGGTGACATTCTGTAGCTGACGTTTTGCAACAGAAGTGGAAATAAATGACGGCTCTAATCTGGTAGCGTGACAGTTCCATTTCAGACATCTTGTGCTTAATGATAAAGATATTTTTTACAAATTTCACAACACATTGTTCTAAAGCAAGTCTCTTTCTTTCAAGTGCCAAACATCGTTTGACAAAATATGATAAAAGACGCCAACGCGAACTGTTTGTGCAGACGATATTTACGGTGGCGCGAAACTTTCGTTATAACCCCATATTGCTGCTATTGTAAAGATAGCTCATAGTTCAACGAAACGTCTTAGAACCTATAGAAAACCTAAACGAGTTCTTTACAGGTCCCGTGCATCGAATCTACCGAGAATCAATGCAATATCACTTATTGATAAGTGCGAAGACTTCATATTAGAAATTTGAAAGAAAAAAGGTAAATGTTAAAAAAATTGGTTGAGAATAATATTCAAACATTCTTTCAGCTGAATTATTTGAATCTTTCGTGCGTTAATTGAAAACATTCACTAATGATTCTTTTTTTTTAATTTAACGATTCAAGTAAAAGTGATCATGTTAAATTAGATTTTAAATATATTTCAAGTCTTTACAGATTGTAATAAAGAAACTCATATCATTTAAGATCATTAAGCCTTAACTTACCATTGGTAACTGTATACTGCTGCATAAACTACTTCACAATTAAACAAAGATTTTTAGGGGCAATAGAAAATTAATAAAGTTTAACGCTAGAACATTGATAAATGTGCGACTGAAGAGCAAAAATTTACTTTAATTAAAAAAAAATAAAGTTCAGATTTAACAAATGTATACCTTTTCCCTGTCACAAACAAGATTATAAAATCTGCGACAAATCACGTTTAAGTGAACAACATAATGATAGGTACTGAAGGTTACTAATAATTTGATGCTTTGAAATTTGAAGAATCATCTTTTACACCTGCATCTTTCATTCAAAAGAAATCTCAACCGTTTATTGATTTAAATGGAAAATCAAACAGACAGCTACAATTTATTTAAAATTTTAGGAAAACGAATCTTGTGTTACCATACTAAAAGCGAAATTAAAGTACTGTGTAAAATCTGAAATGCAAAGAGAAATCATCATTTTTAAGTACAGAAACAAGCGGGTATTCTTTCTTAGAGTGAGGGGGACATTTACCTAACTCTCGACATTATTTACCAAAAATTTGCTTAAATATACTCATTTACCGATAACTCACTTGCTAACAAATCAGTTTACCATTAATTTATTGGTGACTTGATCACATCCAGCTATATAACTCATTCATTAAATTTCAGCGTTTATAAAAAATACGGAAAGAGTTCCTGATAATTAGAATGAAATTAATCGTCAAAGTACTCTTGTTTTATTCAGTATTGCATTACATTATTTTTTTATATTAAATTTTCTGTTGTATTAAATATGTGTACTAAATGTATGTGTGTGTTGAGAAGAAATTACTCATGTAATCATAAATTATGTGTTATAGTTCTACATAAAAGTACGCAGCTCAATATGTAATATAAGGGAAATATTTTCACGAAGAAAAATTTGAACGACTTTCATTTGAACATTTACTTTATGAAAAAATTTGAACATTTACTTTGTGAAAAAATTTGAACATTTACTTTGTGAAACTATTTTCGTCAAGACAATTTACAAAATTTTCATTGAACAATCTAACAATTTCAAGACTCTAAAATGTGCAGTTGTTTTAAAAGAGTACATTGCCTAAAATTATTATTAAATTCAAAATTTGACGACTTATAATTTTTTGATTATTTAAAAGTTAATTTTATATTTTGTATTTTCAAAATTATATCTCTTACATTTTGCTACTCTAATGCTTTTTCTACCACCCTACTTTCTTAACCTTTCTTTTGAAGGGGGGGATACGTAAGATATAACAGAATATGATAGCTCCTTTTAAAAATAATTGGCGACTTCCGAATTAACGATTCTATATTTGGTGCTCTTTCCCTAAATTCATCTGTTCTCCCAAATTCGAGATCATTCCAAATTACATCACACTCCTTGAAAAAGGTAACTAAAATTAATGTTGACCAATCATTGCTTAGAATACTTTCTGCACCTACATAGTATAAATACGGCTTTGCGAGGAACTACTTTCCTTTTTTCTTCCTGACTTCTGCTATGCAAACAACTCTGCGAAACTTATGCTTTCCTGCCTGAAATTACGTAGCCTGTGTAGCCTGCCTATATCTATGTATATAAGAAGTTATTGTATTCAAATATGATTGAAAAGTAAATTTGTCTGCCAAAGAGATGAGTTTGATATGTGTAAAAATAAGGATAGTGATTCTTCAATTCAGTTTTGTTATCTGCTTCATCAAGCCTTTAACCTCAGCCATTACTGTCTTCTCAGCCATGTCTACAGCCAGAAGTTAAAAGTACCGGATTTCTCATTCTACGCATTTAAATTAGTACATATATATAAGTAAAAAAAGCAAAATTTAGGAGTATTGATAAGGGAACACTGAGATGTAGAAACGCAGGCGTAGATACCTATTGGTTAGAAAGCAGTAGATGCAAGAGGAATAATTCTGATAGTGTAGAATACTGAAATGCCGATCCATAATGAATAGAAAACTTGTCATTCGAGGTAGATTAAATTCCATTTTTATTTAAATTGACATTTGTGATCACAATCGCTTGGTACTCTAATCGTTCCTATTTCCAGAACATTTACACTCTTGAATACTATTGTAATAGGAAGAGAGGATAGTGTAATTGCGTCGAAGTAGCACAGACGGTAAAGCTAAAAGTACGCATTTATCCAATATGGCATCTGTTTAGAGAAAGGATTTGGATTAGAATAGAAAGGTTTCAATTCTCAGAGTTAAGGTTCCGATTAACTACGTCATCAACGAAATGCAAGCTCTGGCGTAAATTTATCTAGAAATGACGTAGTTCAAAAATGTTATTAATTTTCTTTAGAATGAAGAGGAAATACCCAAATTAAAAATGAGGAATTAAATTTAAGCTGTTTCTAAATTAAATTGGTTTGTAACTCGTGCATTTTTCCTTTAAAAATGATTATATTATTCTTATGTTTTGGTGAAAGTTTTTATGCTTTTAGTTAATCTGCATGCAATAAATGTAGAATTATCAACAATTTAAAAGCTGTTCAAGTCTTGTTGAGTCTTTGTTTACATTTGAAACTCTTAGTAGAATAGTGAATTAAGTCAGTTTGTGCATCAACTTCAGTGTCGTTTTGCTGAATGGGACCAAAATTAAACTTTAAATTTTATGGTCCGAAAAATCTTCCTACCCGCTAGCCGAATTGCTTGTTTTTGCATAAAAACTTTAATTTTAATTGTAAAAAAAAAATTAAACTGCTTTTAACTCTATTGGGTGTTTTAGGTTTTTCTGTGTTTTATAACTTTTAATGAAGATATCTTGAGTTTTTATATATTTTTTGCCTTGTTGCGAAGTGAGAACTGAACGAATTGAATATCATTCTCTAATTATATCTCTAATGAAATTCGAGGAAAGAAATTTGAATGAAATGCAACTAAAAATGTATATAATTTAGTAGTTTAAGTCATGATGGTTTCCACATCAGGTATTTTTATATTAGGAATCTGCATTTTCTGGAGAGAATTTTATTATCCGTCATATTTAAAATTAAACATTGTAAGATCAACTTTACGCTTTCCAAAGAAATATTTATTTGTTATTCCTTCGTATTTCCTTAAATTGTAAGGAAGAAATACACTAAATTCTTCAAAAAATGCACTAAAGAAATTTAGAGAAACACGCAAAAGCCGAAGAAATGTTTGATGTTACGAAAGATAAATTAGGGAAATCAATGGTATAAGTCATAATGTGTATGCCAATATTACCATTTTATGGAGTTTATCTAAACTAATCCAACTTTTCCCATTCCTCAGATGATTGAACTTTATCTTCGATTCAGAAATAACTATTCGTTGCGGAAATCTGGCAATATAAAATTCAACGGACAGTGATGTGTTTTGAGTGTATCTTCTTGAATAATGGATATGCAGTGGTAAGTCATCTATCAATGCTTGAGAATTCTCTGAGCAATGAATCAAAAACAAACACATAAAAAAAGTCTCAACTGCTGCTTAAATTTTCGGGGAATAGAGATATTGAGAAGCCCGGGGAATTGTGAATATAAGCGCAAGTTTTAAATGAAATTTGCGATGAACAAATTTGTGGTTATGCGTAAAATTTATTTTAACTTGAAAAGTTCAGTTGATGGTTGAATATCCTTTACAAAAACTGCAACAAGGAGTAGATCTTCTATACCTGCCCCCACAAAACATATAACAGAAATAATTATTTAAATAAATAAAGTATTCTTCGAATAAATTGTATCTGAATAATTTGCTGTTTCTAGGAATATCAAAGGAAACCATATTTCTTTCAAATCTAATCACACCAATTTTGAATCAAAACATTTTTCTCTAAATGAGGAATAAATTTCTAAAGAGGTATTTTCATGCAACACTATTTAGAGAAAAAAAGAAATATATTAAATTGTACTCAGAAAAGTAAACAAGAAGCCCGTCTTTACAAAATAATCATTCTATTTCATATGGATTAATTTAAATTGGATTCTTTTACTATGGCAAAGAATGATAGATCGCTCTGTCCGTATCCTTACAAGGTATTTCTCCCGCCTTCTTAGATTGATTTCGTGGTGTAGTGGTCAGCAAGCTCGCCACGTATTGGAAAGGTCTGTAGTTCGAGGGAATTGATCATTTTCACGTCTCTCAGCATCAACAAAATTCCTAATGTCTCTAAGGTGGCACCCGAACTAAAAATGATGGTGGCTGATGATTCTACACCATCAAGATTTGGCGATTGGGTCCTCTAATCCCCTGTCGCCCTTTAAAAGGGGGAGTATATAAGGTATTTTTCCTGCCTTCGTGGTGTAGTGGTCAGCATGCTCGGCGCGTATTCGAGAGGTCCGTGGTTCGAGTCTTTGCCCATTTGCTCCTTTTTCAGGCCACTCAGCATAAAAAAATCATGATATCTCTATATCTTCATGCAGCCCCTTTAGAAAAAATTTTCCAGTATTTATGTATATGTTATTTATGAGGTTAGGTCAGGTTAACCGAACACGGTAAAGCACACGACTTTCTGTTTAAGGGTGGAAATGTTTTCGTCGAGGACTTGCTATGAGAACCTGGCTGTATTTACGTTAAACATTGGAAAATCTATGAAGACTCCTATGCTGCCAGTATGTTCTCCGATATTTGATCTTCTTTATTGGCTAGACAATCATGTAATCCTCACACAAAATTCGATCAAGTGAAACATTGGGTCAATTACCAATATACAATAGCTTTAACCATTTGGCGATTAGTTAAACTTACGTTAAAACTCACATAGTATTGGTGGATGCTATGAATACTCATCACTAAATGCAGACACTTTGCTGCCTTTAAATGGTAATTAAGATTATTTTTGTATGTGTTTTATAATTTATTGTTGTGTCGTTTAGATGTCTTGAAAATATATTTGCAATCACTGATAGTGTTTTGTAATACTCTTACAATTAATATTATGGATACATATGTATTTTCACCTTCTGATTGTTTTATTACTCGCCACTTTGCATATCGCATCAATCAAACAATTTTGTAACGACACGTAATAGCAGCCTACGTCCGTAATGAATATAAATCATTCCGCGGTACTTATAAATATAAATCATTCCGCGGAACTGGTTTGTTAAACATTTCCATCAACTGTTCGCTTGATTTTATGAATGGCTTTAAATAGCAGTATTTTACCTACAGTATTTTATACTGAAATGACATGATGAAAACGTTAGAGCTAAGTACCATTAGATTAGCATTTCTTATTCTCTTACTGTTTTTTGTAAAATCAAAAGGTTTCTCATTGAATATCTCATTGAATATCTAAATAGAGATTTTCAATCAAGGCTCCATAATAAAGCTTACCGAAAGGATTACGTAATGTTTCAAATTAAAAAAAACTGTACCAAGATATCCATGAAAAAGATTAAATTGTATTATAAATAATTTACGGTTGCGAAATTTAAATTTGACTTAAATTTTGTAAATTGTGGAAAGCTAAAGTTTTTATCGTTTCAAAAAATTTGAATAAAGGACACATTTAATTTTAAACAGCATAAATATTACCTTTGAATATTGATGTATGGTATAACTGAAAAATACAGCTTTTAAGACTACGAGTCATTCCCGCTTTACGAAAATTCACCTTTAGCATAATCTTAAGTTGATACCTTTTTTTCAGTTAACGAAAGAAATCTAAAGAAACCTTTTGATTTTACAAAAAACAGTAAGAGAATAAGAAAAAAGAAAGAAAGAAAAGCGAAAGTATGGTTTAACATTTGTTTTTATGCAACGACTGCAGAAAAATATGATTAATTATGATAAGAGTGGATATGTTTAAAGTAATTTTTTAGATTTTCATCATAGTTTGCATGGTAGAAAAAAAACTTGCAAGCTATTTAATCTTAATCCTAAACTTTCATATCAGCCACCGCGCAACAAATGTGGCTTTTGAATTTGGGACAGGCCAGAATGCAATCATTCTGCATTTATATATGACGATAAAATATGACTAAACGACATGGTCCGTTGAAAACTTTTCGGGAGCCAAATGTAGGATTCCTCACTGTGTAATTCTAAGTTATAGTTAAAAGTGAAGAATCTTAAGAACTAGTAAGCCAATAATCGCTTGAGTTCGTGAGACAATAAATAAACTTGGAAAGGGTTAAAAGACCCTTTATTTTTCAACTAAGATTTAACAGAACTCCGTCTTGGAGTTGTACAATAAAGCCGACACTAGGGCTTGAACTTAAGAGACTAAGAATAAAACTAAACTAATCTTAACTAAAGAGATATAGCCGAAGCTATCAAAATTCTAACCGAGTTGGCCCCTTAACGCTAATTGACTGCGAATCTATCAAGGGCCTAAAGTACAACCGAGCGTAATAATAGCTTACGAGAGAGTAGCCTAAAAAGGGGGACGTGGGCAGCCAGAATGTCTGGTAGCTCTCTCATTAAGACAGTAGAACTTCACGGTTCAATACCGCTCTTCCTCATTAGCATTCAGACGTTATTCTAAAACTGCATTCTGGCCGGAAGTGGTAAGTTGAAATTAAGTATCGATAGGAAAGGAACTTTAACTCAAAATTAACTGTTAATAAAATTAACATAATTCTTACAACCTGATCTCCAGCGGCTCAATTATGCCATCAACCCAGACACTACTTTCAGAGCTCATAATCTGTTCGTTGTTTATTCAGTGTTGGAAGATTTAATTACTGGATGCGGGGCGTACTGTGGAATTGCACGATGTACCATAATAGGCAAACTTTAGACCTTTTGAAAAGCTTCAGTTTATGCAAATTCTTATAAAACTTGCAATTACCCCCCCCTTTTTTTTTTCCTCAAAGAGTTAGTATGGGAAGGCATTACCAGTTGACCTATGGTACATCGCTGGTGTCCCCCATACTTTTACCTTTACCTTTACCTATATACTTATTGCTACGAAATTATACTACACGTATTACTATTTTTTATGCTATACGTACATTGCCGCCCAGCCGGTATAGTATTTAGTGACACGATCACCACAATCAGCATTACCGAGAAATCCTGGGGAAGGCATTAATGTAAGCGTATAGTGTCTGTGCAGCAAGGAGTCAAATTACCCGAAGAACCCTTTATTAAATATTTAATGCCCCTTTATTAAATACCCGTTTATTAAATATTACCCATATTTTCAATAAATATTTAAAATACATTATTTGTACTGTAATCGCGAAAACTTTCGGGTATTATATGTCAAAGAAAATATCCATTTTGACCGCTCTCGAATCCATTTGAACGGTGGTTTTGCGTGACATCTGTACGTACGGACAGAAATTTTTTTTTTCTTTTCCTTTTTTTTTTTTTTCCAAAATGAACTGTAAAATGATTTTAAAATGGATTCAGAAAAAACTTTTTCATGACATCTGCGCCTACGTACGTACATATGTATGTATCTCGCATAACTCAGAAACGAGTAGCCATAGAACGTTGAAATTTTGTATATGGTCCTGCTACAACCCGTAGCCTTGCACCTCCGTTTTCCGTTACAATCGACTTGGTAAATTTTGCTTTTTTTTGCTTTAAAAGTTATTGAAATATTTTGTTCTTATGCTCTGATTAAGGTTTTTATGTCTTTTGTAGAATTATAAGCAATTTAAAAGTTCCTTTAAACCTAAGGAGGTCCGCCATTTGTTTACACTTGAAACTCTTAGTAGAATAGTAAATTAAGTCATTTGGTACATCAGCTTCAGTGTCTTTTTGCTTAGTGTCACCAAAAGTTAACTTTCATTTCGTGCACCGAAACTTTTGCCTTTCTGACGGCTGACCGAATGGCTTTTTTTGCATAGAAATTCTAATTTTAATAGTAAAAATTATTTTTTAACTGTATCTGGTGTTTTGGTTTTTTCTGTACTTTGCAGTTTTTAATAAAGATGTTTTGAGTTTTATGTATTTTTGCCTTGCGAAGTAAGAACTGAATTAATTGATTGAATGAGAAATATATCTCTAATGAAATTTGAGGAAATAAGTTTAAATGAAGTGCAGCAAAAATGTGTATAATTTAATAGGCCGTATAAGTAAGTTATGTGTGTCAACATCAGATATTTTTGCAAATGGATACACTTGCCGAACTATTTTTCTTAAAACCTCAGGTAAAAATGAATAGGCATAAATTAATTATTTAAATTGTTGGCAGGAAAAGGGCATTATGTTTCTATCCTAGACCATTCTGTTTAAATAAAGCGCGAACTGCAACTTCTAGTAACGGTATTAACTATGAATTAGGCCTTTATTAAATGCAAAACACATTTGCAATAAACAGTTAAAATAAGTTTTGCTGCAAAAGAATCCCTTATGCAGAAAATATTTCGGATAAAAATAAATACGTGTACATTTATTAAGTTGATTGTTTATTTAATTCAACTCAACACGGCATATAAAAGTAAGCATGTCTTCGTGGAGGACTTTCTAAAAGAAACCGATTTGTATTCATGGAAGGAAAGCCACGAAGATATCCAAACATCAAGATTGTTCGTCATAGTTCAAACCTGAATCGATCTACCACTATTCAAAAACGTTTTAACTACTCAATTACTGCTAAGGTAAAAATTAAATTGCTTCTCCAGTTATATTTTAATTCTAAATGCTTTTATCTTGTAAGTGAAATTGTAGCTAAATTAGTTATAGTTTTAAAGGTAAAATTAACTACAACGAATCACCCTCTTTGGTGATTCATTGTAAAAGATAGCTTAAATTTTGAAGATAAATTAAAGAGCTTTTGCTTTACCGAATGGCAGTATTATGAGAAACTGCTATGCGCGAGGGCACATGAATGTTTAATTAAGATTTTATATTTTGCGCAGTGAACCAGGATTGTGAAAGATACTTCTAGATAATTTATTTACGTTCATTTCTTCCATCAGTTTCAGAAGCACGATCGTGTCGGCAGATTTTGTTTTCAAGAGGAAACTATTTTATATCATAAGTAAAAATAATGAGGCTACCTCAGAGTATAATAAACCTCAAGTACTAACAAATTTATTCGAAATTGCATTGGAATTCTAAGATAAAATGTAAAGTAGAATTATAACTAACACTATAATTTTATTTTAGGTGTATTTATAATTTAAAATCGTGCAATGCACGAACTAAACTTAGTGCAGAGGACTTTTCAAATTTTTTGAAATTTTAAGACTTTTTACATGGACTAAGGGTTAAAAATTAACATGTTATTTTTTATTGTTATTTTTTTATTTCCAATGGCAGGTTGTGAACAGTTACAGCAAAAAACGAGAATAAAAATCACAGTACAACAACACAATATTACAAATAAAGCTGCAACAGAGTCCATTAATCTAACATATCTCTTGCCTCCCAATAAGGAGACATAATGCCAGTTGTAGATCTTTTAGTTACTATAAAGTGTTACCAGGTGCACCACGAGGAGGTAGATCTTTACCACAAGGAGGTAGGGACCACGAGGACCAAGAGGAGATAGATCTTTAACACTAACATTAACATGTAGTGGTAAAGACCTTAGGGTCCACGGGCTCTTAACAAGTGCTGATCTCTCTCTCTGAAATCATGCAATTACATTGGAATTAATTATATGCAATTACAATAATGCTGTAATTGTACAACGTAATTGAATCAACTGCAATTACACTTACTTTGTAATTGTACGATTTATAATACAACTGCATTGTAATTGAGTTAATTGTATTGCAATTGCCTGAGTTATAATTACAATTACATTGCAACTGAAGGATTTCAAATTTCAGTTCGAATGTAATTGCTTTGATTGTAATCGCAATTACAATTACATTTTAATTACGAGTATAAGTAATTCAATTAGAATGTAATTAATTACATCGCAATTGAATTACTTATATTTGCATAACCTATTCATCAATTACATTGTAAATGAATTATGCCCAACGCTGATATATCGCATTCTTTAACTGAAAAGTTTTGCCATGTAAAATTAATGACTGAGGATTTTTTCTTTCATCCCGATTTATAACGTTGCTTCTTTTGAGCTTAGAAACTGTGAAATAACATTTCTTAAATGTGGAATAAAAATATTTTTCCTCGGGAAGGCCCAAAAAAACAATATCTTATCTTTCGATATACAGCTCGCTTACATGAGACATTTTAAAAGAATAAATTTCAAAGTATCAGACGATGTTTTTTATTTCAAAATATACTCGGTTGCATAAAATTTTATTCCAGTGCATTTACATTTAAATTTCTTTTTATCGAAACTCTATCAACAACGACTGTGCTTATCATATTAGTATTTTGTTTAGTGTTATTTTATGTTTTATAATATGTTTCGTATGATTTTAAAGAATTCTTTTTGTAGACATGGGAATGCTTAAAACTCTCTTCCACATAAATTAATAGCAATTGCTTTTATGTGTTACGCACATAAAAACTACCACCCAATTAGGATTGTGTGTAGCGACGCTGACTGCTTTACCGAAGGGCCCGGGTTGGAATCTCGGAGAAAGCATGGATGTTTGCAAATGTATAGTGTCTGTGCGGCATGGAGGCGCTCTAAATATCCGCTCCCGCGAGCAAACGTTCTCTCGAGAGGATGGTGATAGGAGCAGAGTGTGGGAGACCTTCGAACCCGTGCTCGCCTGGGGTGCTCTCCATCGAAATTGAGGGGGGGAGAAGCTTAAAGTCTACTCTCATCTGTCTGGTGCTCAAGGTTCTTACCAACGACAGGCGCAATCTTGCACTCCTTGTCATGATGAATTTCGTGGGCTTGTGTTGATGTTACTGTCAGGCAAGTGAAATAAGTGACAACAACATGTGTCACGCTACTCGACGTTACGAATGATTATACAAGAACGCTGTGCTTTTGTAAAGCTCGAGAAACCCGCATTTGGGTAACAGAAATAAGAAAATAAAATAGAAAACTAGATATATAAAAAGATAAAATTTTCCCTATAGAACCCTATATTACAGTTTACGTAAATTTGCAGGAAAACTCACCCCTTATGCTTAGAGAAAGAAGAGCGTTAAAATATGCGCTAATAAGCTGCATTTACAATTATACTTCCTAAAGGCTTTTCCATGGTCTTTATTTAGCAACCTGTTTTCATTGACTTATGCTTCTAATTACAAAAAATCTTTAAATGAAACAAATATTACACATTTCGGCATTTTTAAATTAAAAAAACCACTTTTTTGGTAGAAATTACGAAATCTAACTTTTATTGACTCTCATTCCTGCAATTATAATTAGTAAAAATTTATGCTCATTATGAAAAAAAAAATAAAATACAAACCGTTTGACTCCTATAGAACGAAAATTGAGCGAGATATTCTCTTTTAAATTTTGCGATTTCTGCCGTCTTTATCAGCCTGCCTCTAAAGGCAAATTTAATATCATTCATATAATTCGAGACTGATTATTGTCTTTTAATGTCAATCAAAGTGCTTCGCAGCGTTAAAATTTCTTAAACTTATAATATTGTTACATATGGCATTCAGAAAGAAATTTTACAAAATAAATGTATAATTTCTTAAATCTTAAGTTGCGTTATTAATAATGTTATGCCATTTTATTACATCAAAATCATAACTTAATGAACATACAAAAATTAACTACACTAAAAAAAGAAGTATTGTAATCACGAAAAATTCTGGGCACCCTATTTCAACGAAAATATCCATTTTGACCTTTATCGAATGCAAGTTAGTGATGTTTTGCGTTGCATCTGTACCTAATGACAGAATAAAGGACTCCTTTCTTCCGCAAACAAATTATAAAACCAATTTAAATTGGATTCAGAAGATACTTTTTCGTGCCGTCTGTACGTACGTATGTACTTCGCATAACTCCAAAATGCCTAATCTCAGAGCGTTAAAATTTTGTATATAGGACTGCTATAACATGCACTTGTGCACCTCCTTTTTTGATTGCAATCGGCCGCACCAAAAGTATGTAAATATATACCTACATATATAAAAAATGCATACATATATATTTTTTTAAATGCATTTTTTTCGAACCTTAAGCAATTGCGAGGATAGTTTTAGTTTTTAAACTTTGATATATTTTAAGGAAGCTTTGATTAATGACTTTTGAGTTTACATATATATATTCACTCTGTTTCTCGGATCAATGAGCTCAGTTTTTTTATTCTTATATGTTGTTAAGTTGTACATTTTTTGCTTTAAAAGTTATTGAATTATGTTGTTCTTATCTTCCAGTTAAGGTTTTTATGTCTTTAGCTAATCTGTATATAGTATTTATAGAATTATCAATAATTTAAAAGTAGTTTAAGTGCAGCAAAGCCTTATTTTTTTTTTACCATACCATAGCAGCCATATTTGTTTACATTTGAAACTTAGCAGAATAGTGAATTAATTCTTTCTGCCCCTTTAGTGTCTTTTTGCCGAAAGGAACCAAATGGAAACTTTTAGTTTTGTGCACCGAAAGATCTGCCTTCTTGATTGCTAGCCGAATTGCTTGTTTTCGCGTAGAAACTGGAATTTCAATTGTAAAAAATGTTTTTTTTAATTGATTTAACTGTACTTCGTGTTTTATGTTTTTCTATATCTTTCAATTTTTAATGAAAATATTTTGAGTTTTTACGTATTTTTGCCTTGCCGCGAAGTGAGAACTGAATTAATTCAATGAGAAATATATCTCTAATGAAATTCGAGGAAATAAATGTGTTTTATTACCAACAGATATTGTCGCCAGGCTGTCTTGGATAGAGGAGAATGTTTATGAGCAGCGCACGCGCATTAGGTAAGCGGCGATGAATCATCTGTGAAAAACTGTTCCTTTTTTATTTGTTTAATTTTTTTTATTCATCGTTTTAGATTTATTATAGTATTTTAATAGAACATGTGGCAACGGTTAGATAATTCTTCAGATGATATCATTTTTGTGGATTCTGAGTCGTAAAATGAATAAGATGTAACGCTGTTAAGTGAACCTAGCGCCAGAGTGTCACTATAGTAAATAAATATTGTGAATTTTAAAGAGTGCATTTATTCTATTGTGGTTTATGTGCTATCGACGACGTAGATTTAATTCAACTCAATAAGTTTCAATGAAATGTAGGAAAAAATGCATATAATTTAATATTCTGTACAAGGAAGTTATCTAGTGTACACATCAGCATTTTTATTTATGCAAATAATGTTGCGCGTTGGCTGTGTGCCAGTATTAAAACCTGCCATTGTTTTCTGCCACTTGAATTCTATAAAATCTTGTTCATAAGATCTAGGTTTTAGGAAAAAAAAGTTGATTATTATACTTTTCACGAGAATTTGCATAGCAGTGCTTGTCACTTAATTTATTAAGAGCAGAAAATTTTTGTAAATTGATATTTTCTATTTAGTTATGTACAAATGCAAACATTTCGCTCTTAATTAGTGTGCGATACCTATACATAAATTCAGACTTTAAAAATTAAACTATCTCGGTTATTTTTTTGTCATACAGATGAATCTTTTTGTGTGTTTTCTTTCTTTATTTTTAATGAATATAAAATTTTACTAACTATAAGTATCGGAATGAGGTATAAAAGTAAGATTTCGTAATTTTTACGAAATTGACTTTTTAAAATATAAATATGACGTAATATGAACATTTTACTTATTTAAAGAAATTTAGTGATTGAAAATGTATGTCTCTATGAAATGTTGAGAAAATAAATGCCATAAAAACTTATGTGAGCGCAGTTCATGTAGCATTTTTTTAAAAAAAAAACGTTATATCTATTCATTACATATTTATATATCTATAACTTTACTGTCTCACTAAAATTAAATAAAAACATACGCAAAATGTTTTATGCAGAAATTTTTCAAAGCCGGAAATATATTTCAAATTTCTTTCAGTATGCAGTGAACAAATATGCATAAAAGTTTACAAGTTTGATGCTGAGAACAATTTTCTGAAGCATTAATAAATATTAAATGGAAGTTTCAATTCTTATATTTTAATATTAACTATGTTTTTATCAATTACATGACATTGTTCGTATCATCAAAAATGTACTTAATACTTTTTACTACAATATGTACTGACTTCTTACATACAGTTCAAAATTTAGGAAATGAAATTCTCTTTTTAAATATTAAAACGTCTCATATTATCTAAATGAACAGATATTACTTCAAGAATGCATTATAACTGTATCAAATGTAAATTTTATTTCTCTTCAAGCATCTGATATCGAGATATTCTTGAAAATTAAAGAATAAAACCCAGTAATATTAATTACTAAAAAGCTATTTTAGTTAAAGCATATGGCTTGATAGCTTAAGTGTCAGAAGGAATATTTGAATAATTATATAAACGAAATAACAGTTATTGCGATGTGCATATTTTATTCGAAGCCTCTTTTCGTACTTATTAATAATACAGTTTTCAAAAAAGAGAAGTAATCCTCTTTCACTAAGCCTGAGTTTAGTGTAGAACTTTCTGCTTGAGCATACCCGTAGAAAAGTAATAAATAAACAAATAAACAGCCTGCCAGCTTAAACATTTCTTAAAAGAAGTTGTTGAAATTTTAAAATATAATTTAATTCCGCGTTCTTAGAGAAAAGAAGATTTAGCTTTTTACATATCTTTTTTCAAAACAGAAGATAAATAAAATAAAACAGTCTATATATTTTATGCCTTTTTATTTTCTTTAAAGAAACGTTAAAGAGCATTTAGTGTGCAAATGGTTTCATGCAGCTCTTTCATTCCCAAAGTTGATAGCATGTTTTAAGTTTTCGTTTTCAAATCCTGAAATTATGTAGCTTTAGGAACTAAAAAAAATTATTACCTCTTCTTAATTAATTTTGTTAAATGATATCTTTGCAGTAACATGCAATTTCATTTATATCTGTTGTGGAGGTAATCGTACCCCTTGTATTTAATAGCTTTCGTTAACTTTATTTCCCAGTTAAACAGTTTTATTTTAATTTGCGAAGTAAAATTCAAAATATATGCAGCTCACCGCTATGTTCGCAAACTTTACCAGGACCGTGACTGGGGAATTCGGAGAGCTTCACATATATATAAAAAAATCTGATCTGGACACCATATGACTTGTACGACCTATTAAATTATGCACATTTTTTACTGCATTTAAACATATTTCCTCGAATTTCATTAGAGATATATTTCTTATTCAGTTAATTCAGGAGCCAAGCGCTAAAGTCGCTGAACACTGGCAGTTCGGAACGAAGTTCGAATCCCGCGAACGGGCTGGCTGTATGGGCGTTTTCGTGGTTTCTCCCATGTGTAACGTGTATGCGAGCTAGTTATCCTTAGAAAGCACCCACGAAGGCACGAAGGCATCCTTCAGGCAGATAGCCGTAGTGTGCTTTGCCATAATTAAATAAACCAAAACCAATTAATTCAGTTCCCACTTCGAGGCAGGGCAAAAATACATAAAAACATTTTCGTTAAAAATTGAAAAACAAAGTAAAGCATAAAACACCAACTACATTTCAAACAGTTAAAAAAAACTGAGCTTACCGAGCCGCTTAACAAAGCGGGATACGTATACATTTATATATTTTTGGGGCGGCCGATTGCAACTAAAAAGGGAAGTGCACAACTGCGCATTATTGCAATCTTACATACAAAATTTCAACGTTCTATAGCTACTCTTTTTTAAATTATGCGAGATAAATTCATACGTACATACGTACCTACAGACGTCACGAAAAAGTCTCTTCTGAATCCATTTTATAGTTTTTTAAGAAAACGAATTATTTATTCCATCCTTACTTACAGATGTCACTCAAAAACGTTGTTAAATAGCATTCGATAACGGTAAAAATGAATATTTTCGTTGAAATATGATATTCGAAATTTTTTGCGATTACAATACTTCCTTTACTTTGTGCAAGGACGAAATTAGCTCAGTTTATTAAGCACAGCAATTCTCTTAGTAACAGTAAATGTTATTGACGTCATTTTATTGCGTTTAATATAATCTAGTTTGTTATTTAATTTTCCGTTATGTTTTTGAATAAACCTTATTATTCGGTCCAAACGGAGAACCTCTGATTTATACGTTAACAAATTAACGTCTCCTGAATCCTTTTATATCCCCTTTCGGAAGCTGAATACTTAAAGACTGGGATGACTTAAAAACAGAGAGTATAATGTAATAAAATTAACGCAAGAGTAATTTGAAAATATCCAACAAAAATAGTTTAAAATATCCAAATTTAACTAAAGAATACCTAACATGTTCTTATCAAATCTCAACAAAAGTTTTAGATACTGCCAGAAATATTCCATCGTGGAATTTCTTTTTTATTTGGAGATCCGAGGAATGATGAAGGAATCCCCTTTATTTAACCAGAAAAGATTGTTCAGTAATCGATTGAGAGGATGCAACAAACAATAAAATAAAATGCAGTTTTTAATTACTGTTACATTTATTCGCAAATGCATTAATTTAAAAAAAAAAAAACAAAAAGATTAATTAGAAATCTTTTAGATAAAGTTACTTTCATTAAGATTAGTTATAGACACAAATAAATATATAAGAGACCACAGATTTAATAATGGTTAATTAATGATGGCTAAGATAATCCAATCATGGCTAGTTAATCATGCGTTGATCTAATAATGGTACAAATCTAATGATGGCAAATTAATAATCGCTAATTAATTACGGATTAAGAATGAACTCATATGATGCTTGGATTCCTACTGGAAAATTTCAGCTTATTTTCTTTTCCTGAAACAAGCTGTATAATTTGCAGAAGCCACTTCGGCAATGGGAGAATTTATGTTAAGTCTTGATATTGGGCTGCTGTTGACGCCACCATGGAGAAAAAATGAAGAAATAAAATTTAAGATATATAGCACCTAGATGAAAAGCATGTTTTTTCAAAAAGAAAAAGTGATCATCATTTATTAGAACAATGTCTAAGTAAAAGAAAAACTATACCATAACATAATTATAGAATTATATAACCGTATATCTGATGTATTATTGACAATGTTTTCAAGTCTTAGGGATAGTAGCATCTCTGGTATATCGTAATTTCAAGTTACGCCCTATTTTGCAACATTTGTTACGCCTTTCTCCTTCTCTGTGCAGTCTCAGACATATAAAATATTGCAACTCTAACTAATGATTTATAAAACATCAGTTTATAGTACCTCAGAAACATTTTACATATCTAGGAAATCTAGGAAAGAAAGGATGTGTAGGATTTATGAAGTCATATCTGAATTTGAGAATACTCTTGTTAAAAAGAACTTTAAAAATAAGCATGTAACACCTGCTGTGGATTCCAAGTACCTTAGTGATGTCTCTTATCATAAAAAAGGTGTTACGTTTGCTCTGCGCTGTTAATTATCACCAACAGAATAACTAACCATCAAACAAAGTGACACAAAATTAAAGCACTAAGTTTATTCTCTTTCACCACTTGTGAGAGCTTAAATCAAAATGCGCAAGCACAAATTTACCAGCCACATGGGCCTGGTTGAAAACTCAAAGCCTCCTTTCACGAAAGATATAATTTCGAAAAGTTTAATCTAACCTAGGCAGAGACTACAAGATTATCAAAAGCCCAATAGAACTTCGAATACACGCACTTACCAAGCGGGATCTAACCTCAATCCCAGCAAGCCCAGCTTTAGCGTCGCCAAAGGCTGTTTTCTGCGACTGGCAGGACAACAGAACGCATGTCAAACTCTCGTACTCTATTCGTTAATCTCTAAAACTTATAGTAAAACTGTTTGCCACTCGAATCTACATAAATTGTGGGATGAGCGAATCTCGAGGCGGACACATGCAGGATAAAAAGAAATAAATTAAAATAACATTTCGTTAGCAAAACTTAAACATAAATGCCGTAAGTAGGTTTTAAAATGTAATGAGTATGTCTTTTGTAAATGAAATCTTCCCTGAAATTTATAGAGAATTGCTTTAAGGAAAAGCGAGAGCTGCATTTTTCAAATTTTTATGTGGCACCATAAGTAGCAGCATGATTAGTTCAATGGCAGCAGCTACTGGCTCCGACTAATATTCAGTACTGAAAACATTACCGGAAAAAATTTAGTATATGAGTCTGGGAAATGAACTTTGTGACATTATATGCCATTTATTGATGCTGTTAAGTTTAAGGATGTGAATAAAGCTGATCTGCATAAAAATGTGCGAAAGGCAGCCCAGAAATCGAACTCTGTTCGACTGTTTCTGTCCACTTCTCTATTTAGAAATCATTGGCATAGTAAAGGCTTGAACAGATCGGTGCCACGCGAACTCGTCGAGCAGAATAGAGTAGAGTGAAACGAAGCCTGCTGCCTTCCATTATGCGTTAGAAGTACAAGCGAAAGAATTTTGCAGCATAATGTGATGAATGATGAGAATTGGATCATATAAGACAATTGCAAATATTCGGTTCCATGGTTGGGAATAAAATAAGTTTCTGGAAGAAATTTGAAATCACTATTGTAGTTTAACTGAAATGCTTGATATGTGATCGTCCTCTGAAGGATTTGCCATTCATTCTTCCCAAGTCACACTTTGATATAATCACTAATAGTAGACTGATACTTACCGTGCTATTACATGTTAGTCCGTGGGGTCTAAAATGCAATTTCATGCACCAAATGAACAAAACACTGTGCTTTAGGCTACCGGGATTGGTCAATGAACATAGTATCAAGGCAATGCGAGACGCAACCACAACTATCCAATAGACGAATAACTTGAGATAGGAAACTGTAGTAGATCATTTTTCTTCCGCGAATATTTTATAAGAGACTATCAATTTTCGTGCTTGCGGAGACAGCGTTATATTCGAAATCCACTTTAATGCTTTGCCTTCTTTGAGGCAGTAGAGGATTACACTGCTTTTACGAAATTTGAAATTTTCAAATATAATGTAAACAACCTATCAGTTCTTTGGAAACAATGCGCTGATGTTGCTAATGATAATTTTAAATAATTAAAGGTACCTTTCTTCCTTTTTACTTTTTTTAACCATTCACGAAAATTCAACCGACTTCATTTACAGAAAATTAGTTGGGTTATAGGGTATTTCTCCCGCCTTCGTGGTGTAGTGGTCTGTACGCTGGGCTCGTATTCCAGAAGTCCGCGGTTCGATTCCCGGCGAAGGCGTTCCTCATTTTTCATCTCTCCTGCTTCCAAAAAATACTTATGTCTCTACAGGATGACAGTCATCAAATTTCTGAGAATTAGCAAATTTCTTCTTGGAACATTAGGAATGACCAATCGAATGGGGAAATGCTAACATTTTCTTAAAATACGAAGTAATTCAAAATGTATGGTACTAAACGAAGCATATTTGTGACTACAGCAATAAATTTATTAACTAAATACAGAAAATTTAACTCTTCCAGTTTCCATTGATTTTTCATAGATTATCGATGTGGATGGCCTTTGTGACACAACAGACGTATACATGATGGCTCTTGCTTCATTGCGCTATCATATGCTGATTACTCGAATTCACCGCATCAGGTATTTACTATTTTAATTACTGTTAAGTCTTATGGAAGGGGGAATACGAAATACATTAGCAAACCCTCAAAGGAAGAAAAAGGCCATTGTGTGATCTAGGACAGTGCTCCGCAACCGGTGTGCCGCGGCACACTGGTGTGCCATGAGTAGGATATAGGTGTGCCGCAATCAAATACATGTATTTGACATTTTGAAATTTTTTAACATGTATTTAATACACAATGACAATTTTTTTCCTTAATAATGTCTATTTTAAATGTTTTTATATATTTCACTGTTGTGTGGTTGTGTGTGTGAATGTAAGTGTGTCAGCATTTGAATTTTTTCGGCACTTCCTTGATAACTCGGAACTCAAAAATATATAACTTTTTTTAAACATAAATTTAAACGAAATTTATTGGTTTCAGACCATTTTAATTAAAAATAATATCTCTAAAACTGTTTTTTTTTTAAATTTGAAATAAACCAATCAAATTAAAGAATTTTTGTTTTTTAATTTTTAAAAAAAAATTTCGCAGTCAGTAATAACAAAAAATGGTATACAAAAATTACTTGAATTATAATAAATTTATATAAAAACAAGTTTTTATCAACAATTATTTTTAAATATACTATAGAATATGTTATGGTTTTATAATTGTATATTTTTCAAATTAAAAACAAAAATTTATTGTAAATTTTGTGTATTAATCAATACATATATATATACATTAGCTTTTGGTGTGCCACGAAATTCCAAAAAGATTTTTTGTGCGTCGCAGGTGAGAAAAGGTTGCGGAGCACTGATATAGGAGACCAGAATATCAATAGCGCGTTCAAATCAGCACAGTCAATTCAACTGCCCATAACATGCCAGTTGATGCATACGCGTATGTGTCTATGGCAATATAGAGGGGTGTCGTCTTACTGCAACATAAGATTCAGATTTTTTTTTTTTACTTTCAGACAAAAGCCGCTCGAACATCTCATAATCTTTGGGATGGTAGGCTTCACGAAGAACGAAGTTTCAAATACACTGCGGTTGATAATCGCGGAGGAAAAGTTTACCTTTGAAGAATCACGTTTTTGTTCTACATTTATCGATTTAGTTTTTACATAGTTTAAAACCTCATTTTCCCATTTGTTTTGTATATGTGTGTATGTGGTTGTGCTCATTCCGCTGTTTGTATATCAATTGAAAATAAAAAAAGTTATTCCGTATTGTCAAATGACTTTCAAGTTATCTGTGTATTGCGAAATAAATTCATCACAGATGTTCTTTTTTCTTTCCGTACCATTCATTTTGACTTACCCTAGAGCAGAGGTTTTCAGCCGGTGGTACGCAAGAGAAAAATAGGTGGTACGCAAAGAAGCAAAGTATTTTTAACTATTAAATTCAAAAATTAAAATCCCAACATCCTGATTGAGTTTTCTCTCTAACCCTCGTAAATTTATGCGATCTGAGCTTTGTTCAAGACTGGTGGTGGTAGTAGTACTTGGTAGTGGTGGTACTAAAGGTTTTCAGTTTTTGTTTAGATGGTACGCGTTAGTCAAAAAGTTGAGAACTGCTGTTCTAGAGAATAACGCAAACAAATTGATTATAATGCGCCAGTTGGTAAATTAGAATATTGCATATTTTGTTCATTCTTTTGCTTAGAATTTTGAATTCATTTTGAATTTTGAATTGAATCAGTAGACATGGTATATATAAGAAAAACAACGTCCTTAGGTCTTTAATTGCTGTTTAATGTTATGCTGTGAATGATTTTATATATTCTTTATTTTAACAGAAAAACAGCTCAATTTAATGCTGGATAGCCCTTCTAAGAAGCCTGTCTTAATAATCTTGGAGGACTTCGCTTAGAGAAAGATCTTTATATTTCACTGAATATCTTAGTAGTTCGAATTATCACTAATAATCCATTTTCATCACAATCTCAGTAAAAATAATTTGTTATATGAAATAGAGATTGAATACATAATAAACAATTAATTAAGAACATAATAACTTTCTTAAAACGACTTAAAAAGGAATAATTTATTTAAACAATTTCTATAACGTTAAGGGAAAGAAATCAATGAAATAGTTTGAAAACTTTTTAACTAAATTATACCATGCGAACAGTATAACTAAGCATTTATCAAAGTTCAATAAATATTCTTGCCAGATATGTTATTTAATATTACGCTGCGTAGAGTGAGATTTTATGTTATTTAATATTACGTTGCTTAGAGTGAGATTTTAAATAACCACATGTGGAATGAGTTAATTCTGGAAATTACATGGACTTAATTCATGCATATATGGCATGTATTAAATCTGAGAATTATGCAGCACATATATCATTTACTATGTAATTTAAGAGAAGGAAATAAAGTTTGCTCTCAAGATTGAAGCAGAGATAAGAATCACAAATGCTAAGAAATTCTAACAAAGAAATTCTTGATTTAATTAAGGTTTACTAAAGAACATTTTTACAGCCAAAAGATTATTTCCATGTCGAGGATCATAATTTAAACATAGTTCAGTTGTTGAAAATATTCTACTTTGATATATTTAAGATGATGTTTCTTTCCTTTTAAGATAGGAATGTTGAGTAATAAACCTATTTTAATTTGTTTAAACAAATACAATGAAAGTATTAATATTTCGGATATGAAGAGAAAATATGATTTCACCAAACACAAGCGGTAAAACACTTCAAACGTTTCATTTAAAGAAAACAAAATAACGGATTGCGAACATTCGTTCTGGCTATGGCAAAGCACTCGAGGGCTACCTAGAGAAATGGGTTGCCTTTGTGGAGGACTTTCTAAGAGAAATTGGCTTTTGTTTGCATTACACATGGGGGAAACCGCAAAAACCGTCCATGCAATGTGTACGCCATCCAGTCTGTATGCCTGGGCTCGAACCGAGGACGAATTACCAGGATCAGCAGTCTATAATGCTCGACCACTGGTATTGTCGAACACCTGTTCCATAGAAAAGTGTATCAGCAATCAAAAATTTGGATTCATTAGCTTATGCATTAGCTTCATTAGGAAAACGTAATGGTATAATTAAGAATAAAGCTATGTGTCTTATGTCAATAATAGTATAGAGCCATCTACCTTTTACAAAGGATGCTTTCGAAGAGGACTTTCTGGGAAAAAGTATTCCGTGGGCCACTCGTAAATTAGCAACAATAGACATAGATTAACTAAAACTAAGTATTTACAGGCAAAACTATAGTTTCAAATGCTAAAATGTTTTTAAGCCCATCACATCAATTAATCAGTCAATAAGCATTAATAAAACATTAATGCAATTTCAAATAAAATTCGACCTAAATATGTATATAGACAGGTTTCTTTTTCCTCGTAATAAGTACGTGTAATTATAACACTTTCAAACAAAATTAACTATTATAAAGCAATAATACTTCATAATAATATTAATTATGTATTATTAGACTTAAATTTTTCAGCATATAATATGTAACAAAATTACAAATTAAAAACAATAAATCGCGAATGAATGTTATTAAAAAGAATTTAAGGGGGAAAATATACTTCGAATTATTCTAATTTATTTATAAGTCGATTTCTCAATGTAAATTGAAAGCGACGTCAAAAACAGCAATTTTTGAAATTAAAAATCTCGTTCAATTTTTGTTGTCAGGTTTTGTGCATAATTTTCTGTAATGATCACACAATGTTTTTAAAGATAAAAATAGTGACTAGAGGAACGCATAAAAAATTAGATTTCGAAATTTTATATAAATGATTTCATTAAGCTTAAAACGCCAAAACAGGAAGACTTCCATCATTTAAAACATTTTTGTAATTAAATGTGTACTTGTGCCGCGAATGGTTGCGAAGTTGGATATGATCTTTTTTTTTTTTTTTTTTTTTTTTTTTCTTTTTTTTTGGACAGGGTGTATATTATAGACAGATTTATTACAGTTTCGTCTTTCCTGATAATGAATACATGTAATAATATTATTTTTAAAGGAAATTCACTATAACACTGTAGAGACATTAGGTTAATTGGAAAAGCCGGAGAAATGAAAAATTAGCAACCGCCTTCGCCAGGAATCGAACCACCGACCTCTGGAATACCGGCACAGCGTGCAGAACCGCTAGGAAGAACGAAGGCACGTTAGGAAGGCAGGATAAATACCTTATAATACAATAAAAAAAAAGATGTTTCAAGTAGTTTTATTCATCTCATTTTAAATCTGAATAGACGGTAGGTTTTTTTTTTTTAAATTCTGCTCTTGTATTACTTATAAGGTAGACTTAAAAGTAAACCAAATTGTGATTTTCTTCATCCAAGAGGATACACATGCACTATTTCGTGCTTGAATTGTAAGAATCATAATAAAAAAGTTTTAATAAAGCCAATATATATATATGTAATATTTTCAGTAGATCGACAAGCAATCTGGTTACGATGAAGCTTAGAAATCTGGTTACATCAGAGTCTGGGTGTGGTCGTGGCGAAGTGGAAAACTTCAGAATTGAAGACATTTAATTAGAAGAATTTAACTTTTTAGCTCCATATCTTTATTCAATGCAAATGGCAGATCATTCATGATTACATATGCGATAGTAATTTGAACTAAATAGTATTAACTTTAAATTTACTGCGACATTCAGAGGGAGGCAGATGAGAAGAGCGGCAGCATGGGTCTTAGCAGCAGTAGAGGGAGAAAGCGGTCTTTTGACGATAAATGGCGCGAACTTCTCATTTATAGCAGCGGTTACGTAACATGCCCGAATGTTCTTGAAAGTACTGGTCTAGGGAAAAGATCCTGAAATTGCGGAAAGTTACTTAGAGGTTGTCTGTTCGCGTAGAGCAAAGACATCGTATTTTTTATATTATATATTTTTATATTCATATACACATAATTCAGTGCAAATTTTGAAAATTCACAGGAAATTAACTACGAGAAAGAGCCACATTTTATTAAATAATATTTATAAATAGCGGCAAACTCGATAAGCTCCTAACGTATTCCCATCTTTGTGATACGACAGACAGCTAAGCAGCAATTCGTTTCATCTCATTTCCGTTCCAATATATTACGACTGTCCAGAGCCACAGCAACAGCGATGCGACTTCGTATCTTTGAAAAACTTCTACAAAAAAAAAAAAAAAAAAAAAGGTCACATGCTTTAAATCCGAAGACTATGATGGCCGCCGCATTAGCACGTTATTTTCGAATGTTTTCTGTCTACCTTTATGTCAAATTTTGATTAAGATACTCTCTCAAATACTCTCTGGATAAATTTCGGTTAAGATAAATTTCTCTGGATAAATTTCGCTTCGCAATGATCTCGATAAGTGCCTTGTATAGTCAATTGCACAACTACCTTATTAGAAGAGGTACTTCTCACTGAATGGTACTTTAAGTAGTTTTCCGATATTTCCAAATAAAATATTCTCAGGAAAACACAGACGTCTGCCGTATCAACAAAGATGAGAACGCTGAGTGATGGCAAAATGTGTATATGTGTGGCCGTGCGTTTACTTTCGTTTCACAGTGTAAGAAAATTTGATATCGGTTACAATAATTTACATTCACCTATATCATGAATTTAAAATATATTAAAAAATTTTCGCGGAAAGTATGGGGTATCCCATTTATAACTTTTCAAGGAAACTGTCTCATATCCACGTTATATAAGGGAGGAGAACGAAAATGTAAACGCAGCCAGCTGTTCGCCGGGATTCAAACTCCGGATCGGACTACTACTCTTCAGCGGCTTTTACCGCTCAGCTACTTGTGGGTTTTTGTAGTTCATAGACATTAGTTTTTACATGCGTATTGCTAACACAATATAAAGACTTCTTTCATTAACCTATGTTTGATTTCTATGGTCAGTCTAACATTACATTACATTGGATTAAAATGAACACAAGTTGATATATTTTAAATCAACTTTATTGCTTAAAATATTGAAGTTTTAAAATTTTCACGTAATCCATCCGCGAACCCTCCTATATTCTATCATATTCGACTAAGGTAAAAAGACAAATTCAATTCACGCAGAAATTTTCGTACTAAGCAGATTTTGGTCAACCGCATTGCAAATTTTCTTAGTTTTTTTTTAGTTCTGGTTATGTACGTAGATATAGGGGGCTGTCACTCTTAACTCCATACACAGCAGAAAAAATAAGCTATAAAACGTTGACAATCCACTTTTGTTCTTTCACTACGTAGTTTATCCAATTTGATAAATTTGAATTCGTGTTGGAATTATGTTAAATGCATTAGTTTAATCAGTTATGGCAAAGCGCGTGGGAGTATATGGCTAAGGCGAGGCAGGCTTTGTAAAGGAACTTCTTGAGGTAAATTGGCTCGTAGTCACTCTTTACATAGAAAAAAAACAAGGTTACTATTCTACAAGCTTTGTTTTGTATGACGTCACTGTCTTCTAAACTGGTCAAAAGCAATTTGTGTTCTCTACTACCTTTGTGTCTTTGTTGCTCATTTTAAGTACATGACGTCAGCATTGAGAAAAGCCTAACCTTGTTTGTCTCCTGATCTTGGGAAAAAATCTAAAACAGCTATGCAATTAGACTGTGCTCCAAAATTCAGACCCAGGTCGGGCTACCAAGTATTTCAAATATTTAGTGAATGGTCTAGTCCTTATGTATTCTAAGAACTTTTCTTTAATGCATAATTTTTCCCTCTTTGAAATTTTGATATTTTTAGTTTGTGGATGGTGGAAAATTGAAGTATTTAGATTATAAGAAAGCACAGAATGCTTAATCTCTAAGAGAAGACTTTCTAAACGACAATGGCTCATATCCATCTTGAACATAGGTAAAACCGTGGAAGCTTTCATGTAGCCATTCCATTCGGATTTGAACGTAGGTGAAACCAAGATCAGTAGACAATCAAGATTAGACTCATCCCAACGCTGACCTCACTGGCTTAGAGAATTAGAAGAAATGAAGACATAAAGGAGTAGCTGCTGTTAAGTTGACTAGCAGTCAGTGACGTCACAGAAGAGCAAATCTTGTAGTATAGTAATCTTCGATGAAACTAACAGCGTTTAGCTGTTACACCGCTCCGTGACTGGTGGGTCGGTGTGATGGAAGAGGTTGAAAAATGTAAAATTCAAATTTAAAGACTTCTCATCAGAAATCACATAGAATAATGCCACCACTAGTCCCCAAACAAAAATTTAACTTTATAAGAATAGAGATGACTTTTAAAAATGTAGTGATCTTCATAACACGTCCTTTTTTCTTCTTTTTCAACTTTTAGAAAGGTTTCTTCCAAATAATGATACCATCATTGACACAAATATGCTTATTGTGGTATAGTGGCCGAAACCGCTATGCAAACCCTGGGTTGTGACATCAGGTTGAAAACAAAACACAGCATAATAAAATTTATTGAATGCTAAAAAAATGGCTACGTACAATTCTGCAGAGAAAACCTATCTATTTCAAAAATTAAATTCTATACATTTTTACGTGCGAGAGCAATTCGTGGCTCTCGAGCTTGCGTTTTTAACATTGCCAACGATTTAATTATTTTAATAAAGACTATTTTAACAACTATTGAAAACGTGTTTGTAAGTTAAAAAATAATAATTTTCAGCTTATTCTCACGAGACATCCTTGTCCATTTTAATCTTCAGTCTCTTCTTCTTTTATGTGACCTTATCACAACTCCTCCCCTCATAAAGAAATTTTTCTTGACTATGGAAGGAAAAATTCTAAATACATTTCACTGCTTTCAAAACACAAGTGGTAACCATTTAAGTGATAATAGAGAAGCCAGTTACATTACCCTGCACTTATTTCTAGATAACATAACCGCACAAATACAACAAAAATAAATTAAACTACTCCTAATGTGTGCCTTATACAAAGCATATTCCTCAAATTTTACACAATGCTAATACTTAAACATTTGATTCTAACCATTTTGAAAATGAAACACACTATGAAAACAATTTAAATCTACAAAAATATAATTCCAAAACGCTACAAAAATCATTTGTCAAACAACAGTTTACAGAACAAAAAGGATTGGCTCCTTCATATACTTCACATGCTAAAGTTCCTGCTACAAAAACGCTACAAAAATCATTTGTCAAACAACAGTTTACAGAACAAAAAGGATTGGCTCCTTCATATACTTCATATGCTAAAGTTCCTGCTGTCCGTAGATCTGATCTCGAGTAATCAATCACTGAGATAGGACACTCTTGAACATTTACAACTATATTTGGATGAGGTCCCAATTTCTTTTTCCTGACTTTATGATTTGTCAGTTCATCCAAAGAAAACTCGCCAATGCTGGTAATGTCTCCTTATACATTGCACGCCATATAGCATATGCATTTGATTCAGCATTATAATTGAACATCATTTTTACAGCAAGGTTATTTGGAAGCAATTTATCAGAAGGAAACGTCTTGATAGAAGTGGGTTTTTCGAATATCGAATTCTGCAGATCTTGTGTTCCTTCAGTATGCGATATAATAAATTTTGTTTGGTGTTGAACATTATCATGAGTTTCTGTTGCTTGTGCTTCCGAGAATTCTGCTGGCGAAACATCCGCAAGGATAGACCTTTCTTCTAAACTGATGTCTGCAATTTTAATTGCCTCCTCCGTATTACTGGTTAATTTCTTTTCTTCCGAATGCTCATTATTGACGGCCCTTTCATTTTCTATCTCTTTCTTTTCTTCCGATCTGGAATCTAATTCTTTTGCACTCGCTCTCTCTAAACTCCTGCGCGCATGCGCCTGACTACGAGTCTCCACAGCATTCAAGAGAACCGATCGTTCCCTAATTTCCTCAATCAACTGTGCAGTTTTATTCCCTAACAAATAGTTCTCTTTATCTAACTCTACCGGAGTAACCGCTGCCTTTGTGGTGACCACACCAAAATCACCTTCAATGGTGACTTTCGCCAAAGGTAAACATTTACACTCTGTGTCCAAAGGCTGTTTCACCCATACAGATTCCCCTAATAAGTCACTAGTATTAATCCAAGTACTATTATACAGATCTATACCAGCTCCAGTATCTCTCAGATATTCTCTCTCTATCCCATTAATTACTGCTTTCTTGAAATACGGCTCAAAACATTTTCCTAAACTCTCCGTTCCTAGATTATTCACCAGATTAGCCTTATTCTTTTCCAGCGATGGACAGTTAGGTCGGATATGTCCGTCCTTTCCACTTTGGTAACACCTTATTTTCCGCTGTTTCTCGAAACCTGCTTCATTGAAAACTTGCTTTTTTTAGGAGCCTCCACTTTTCTATGCTCTTCTGATTTAATTATTTGATGACCACTACTTTTCTGATTATAACTACAGTTAGAATTTACATACCGCTCTCTATCTTTCTCAAATGGTTTCTTTAACCCCGCTCTCTGTTCTAACTTCCTCGTATCTCTTCGGAAAGCCTCATACTTGTCGCATTTCTCTGCTAAAATGGAAGATGTTATAAATTCTTCCCAATTGTCTAAGTAGTGCTCTCTTATTTCTAGAGGGACTCGCAACTTAATTTGCTCAGTGAGCATAAGTTCCTTAAGACTTTCAAAATCTTGAACTTCTACTGAATCCAACCAATTCTCTAAATACACTCTCAATTCATACACTAAATCCACCCATAACATTCAATTTTCTAGAATGTTCTTCAAATTTTGTTTTTAGTGCCCAAGAACTAAGCTTGAATCTCTGCATGAGTAATTTCTTAGCATGCTCATAATCATCTCCTTTATCCGCTGGTTCTTTCACTATTAAAAGGAATTAATTGCGAGACCCAATCAATCTCATTAACGTTCTCTTTTTGAGCTTGTTTCTCAAATAGCATAAAGAATAATGAAATATCTATATTACTCGATCTTTCAAATTAACCTTTTTTTCTCTAGATTGTTCAACTTTCGAAACCGTGGAAGCTAGGCTATTAGTCTGAACCACATTCATCAGTTTTAACCTTTCCAATTCAAAAACTCGCTCCCGTTCCCGTTCCGCTCTCTCTTGTTCACGTTCCCGTTCTGCTCTCTCTTGTCCACGTTCCCGCTCTGCTCACTCTTGTTCCCGTTCTGCTCTCTCTTGTTCACGTTCCCGTTCTGCTCTCTCTTGTTCACTTTCCCGTTCTGCTCTCTCTTATTCCCGTTCCCGCTCTGCTCTCTTGTTCCCGTTCCCGTTCTGCTCTCTCTTGTTCACGTTCCCGTTCTGCTCTCTCTTGTTCACGTTCCCGTTCTGCTCTCTTTTGTTCACGTTCCCGTTCTGCTCTCTCTTGTTCACGTTCCCGTTCTGCTCTCTCTTGTTCACGTTCCCGCTCTGCTCTCTCTTGCTCGGCTATTTCTTCTGCTTTTCTCTGCTCAGCCGTAGCCCAAATTCTTGCCGCGTATTCTTTCGCAGCTTCTTCTTCATAGTCCTCGGCATTTAGAATAGCCTGCCTAATTTCTCTTACTCTATTTGCCTGAGACACATTTGTTTCAAACTCCTCCGCTAACTCCAATAGCAGAGCTTTAGTAAATTTCCTCATAAACTCACCCTTAATGGAAAATTAAAGAAAAATAGCCTACCCCGAAATACAATAACACAAAAACAACAACAGGTCTATCTCTCCAAAACTGAATAATTCCCTAACAATTCTGAACACTAATTGCCTTACAACACTTAATGATAATACTTATGCCTACAGACAAAGCGTATATAAAAATATGCTAATTAGGCAACCTTTCCTGCTCTATATCCAAAATAAGCCTAGTCTCGAATAACTGGCATAACCTCTCCAAAATCACAAAAATGGTACTCAGCAATTTTGAAGACGCCTTCGATTGACTCTCCTGGCACTACTTGGATATTCTTCCGGGAAATTTCACTATTTTGCGGCACTAGATCACGCTTCCTCCGGCGTTCCCTTCTGACACACTGTCACTTGTCACTGAAGAGGCCTCACCACGCGAACTGTCCTTGCACGCAAAATTAGATCGTTCTTGAAGAGAAGAAAGTTTTGACTGTTCACAGGCGAAAAAGTCCGTTCCTAAATTTACTCTCAGGAACAATCCCTAAAAGCTGCCACCAACTTTTAATACTTACTGCTGTGGTGTAGTGGCCGAAACCACTATGCAAACCCTGGGTTGTGACATCAGGTTGAAAACAAAACACAGCATAATAAAATTTATTGAATGCTAAAAAAATGACTACATACAATTCTGCAGAGAAATACCTATCTATTTCAAAAATTAAATTCTATACATTTTTACGTGCGAGAGCAATTCGTGGCTCTCGAGCATGCGTTTTTAACATTGCCAACGATTTAATTATTTTAATAAAGACTATTTTAACAACTATTGAAAACGTGTTTGTAAGTTAAAAAATAATAATTTTCAGCTTATTCTCACGAGACATCCTTGTCCATTTTAATCTTCAGTGTCTTCTTCTTTTATGTGACTAAAACAAGCCGTTCAGCTTTCTAACAAAGCGGTTGTTTAGACACGGCACAGCAATAAAACGCTATTGTCCCATTTAAAATGAAAGTGTGGTTAAAATTTTGATGCTTCACGAAACTTAAGCTTCAGAAAGACACAAATATACAAAATTACACACGCGGATATGTATTAGCGAAAACAATAGTCAAAATGATTTCAGACTCAATATATTGATTATCATTAGAAACTATATTTTGCACAATTTGTCGCAATTTTTTATGGATAGAGTAAATAACGTAATGTATTTTAACGAAATGAAAGTAATATTGTGTAATGAAAGTATTATTATGTAATGTATTTTAACTGGTTGGTAACTGTTATTATGTGAATGTCTTTAATCTTTGTTGAATGATGAAAGAGTCACGTCTTACGTATTAGAAGAGACGTTTTCGAAAGAATGAGTTTAGCCATTGATTTCCATTAAGGATTATTTCAAGTTATTAAATAAATACAGAATATTGAAGAACGTAACTAATTATACAAATTTAAAAGTGGAATAATTAAAAATATCGTAGCAATCTCTCTTATAATTTTACTATTTTTGAGAAATTAATTTCGATTTACTAAAGAAATGTTTTTAAAATCTACAATTGTTAATTATGCAGTATTGAGAGTCCTTTATATGCTGGTACTTCGTGAAAAAGTGTTTGATATTGAAAGAAAGGGATACATTTGGTAATAATAATACTTTATTGGCAGCAATATATTACGGACTGAATTTCTTTTCGTGCTGTGCGGTTCGTTACTATGGCAATAACGTAACATTTTTTATGCAAGTAATGCTATATATTTAATCTACAAAGTAATGTCAGTTTTCGTAAAAGAAGAGAAATAAGAGTATTAATAAAATTAAAGAATAATAGTATGTTTAAATTTACAGAATTAGATTTATTTCCTCTCAGTGTTTCTATCATTCATATTTAATATGAATAAAGAAGATATATGCTAGTTTTCTTATATGTAATACTGAAAATCATACTAGATTACAAAAGGAACTTTTTTATTAGAAGTTAACTGTCTGTTTCTATGACGTTCTTGGCTTTTGTCATATTATTACGTTCAGAACAATATAAAATAGTATTTTTTGTTTGAAATGCAAACATTGTGTCAATTCCAATTTCCGTATAATACTTTTTAATTCATATTTTTCTGAAGCTGTATCTTTCACGCATGCACCCAAGCACGCAAAATGGCAAGTAGATAGAATCTAACAAACATGACGTTTATTATTTATATTTCAATAAAATACAATAAAGCTCACGAGTGCTATCTGCCTAAAAGTAGTGATACTTTCAGAACAATAATAACTGACGGTTTAGTTGTTCGGATAACCTTCGAGCCCTTTGTCCTATTCTAATAACCCAACCTAACATATTCAATTACAGATGGTAAAATGACGTAAGCATCCATGCATCTAACCTGTTCACCAAGAGTCGAGCCCATATCGAATTAACAACAGTCTTTTCATTCGAGATATGAAATGAGCAACGTTGAACTGAGCAGAACATTATCCGTTCTATGGGTATCTAACGTAATACCATAGGACTATCGTATATCGGAGCCATATATCGAAATATCATATAATATTCAAAAATCAAAGCTGCAATTTATCTTCTCAGAAAAAGTTCTATCATGCTTGTAGTATTTAGATGCAAAGATCTAGCTGACTCTGCCCATCTATACAACCATACAACTCTACACATCCGCTTCAAAAAATAAAGAAAGTCTGCATTCTTTGCTGAACATTATGAGGCTCCAGTCTGAGATATTCCAAACCTTGAGGATTCTACAGTAAGCTTTGATATTGATGCCGAGGGATTAATTGTGGATACCCGATATGAGGTCAACATCTACCATTTCTTCTTATGACGATGGTTCATGACATTACCCGTCCAGGAGATGAATTTTAAATAGCGAAACTGTCGGTACATTATTTTCACTATCACATAAGCTCTTACTGAGAGTCATCATTCATAGGGATGACTCTTCCCTCATGATGATTATGGATGTACTGCTGGTAACATTGTCTGTTACAATGCTAATAACATTGTCTGTTAGTGTTGTTGCTTCATTCCTCATACGATTCGTACATCGAACAGCTCACTTTCCAAAAGGAGGTGATGTAATTTAAGCAAAAGTCTCTCGGTTGATTGTACCATTATTGGGTCTTGCGGGCATTCTCACTTGCTAATGAAAAAAAAAAGAAAAAGAAAAAAGCAATCCGAACACATATTGTGGCTGCTGAAGTATGTACGGTAAATATATTTTGGAACCCGCTGTTCCTTGAAATTTTATACCCGTTTCCAAATGCGCATTTTTTATTACTTGCATTGTTCGATTAAATGAATGATATTTTATGTTAAATACCGAGGCTGTCAGACAGGGCTTTTTTAAATGCACTGACTTTTATAAAAGAAGTAAAACGTTGCTTAGAAACATTACTTTTGAGTAGACCGCATATCATTTACCTGGTGAAGGTGGTTAGTATACTGCACTACTCACAATTTTCGTCTCATAAAAGAAATTATTTAATCTTCTTTCTGCGTAAAATGCTACTTTTTTACTCAAGAAGAATAAATCGATGTTTACTTTAGAAATGAATTCAAATTTTATAAGCTGATTCTATTGTTACTTAATCAGAGGGAATAAAGAACGCATAAATACCTTTCAAATACTATAGATGAAACTTTATTATATGTAATATTTTAATGTGGGTGAAGAATAAAAGTTCATCCCAAAAAAAAAAAACGGTATATAGGGGAGTAATGATATAGTCAGTTAAATTTTCGCATTGAAGCGTTCTCTATTAAGCAAGATGGCACATTCTTTGGGAAGATGAATTGCGACGTTTCAGCTTCCTTTCACAGCTGCTTAATAGATATTGTTTGGACCGAAGTATCACAAAAAGCTCGGGATGAGTGTAAGTTACAGTTGAGTTGGCTTGAAGGTTAACGGCAGCACATAATCCTGCGTATTTGAAAGCGACAATGTGAATTTATTCGCTGTAGATTTAAATAATAGAAGCTTTATATAAAGTCATTTCAAGAAGCTGTTGAATCTCACTTTCTTTCAATGGATGGCAAAATTCAGTCTCACAGGTTGTGGCTTGTCGTTGAATTCCCTGTGGGGAGCGGATGTGTAGAGTTGCATGGTTGTATAGATGTGCAGAGTCAGCTAGATCTTTGCATCTAAATACTACAAGCATGATAGGGCTTTTTCTGAGAAGATGAATTGCAGCTTCTCAGCTGCCTTTCAGAATTTTTTCTACAGAAGAATGGTATTCCTTAGGCATAACTCTAAGTATACAAGGTTTAAGTTACAGCTCTGCGCTTAAAAGGAGTAAAGTAATGTTTATATTAGGTGTTATGCCTCAAAATGCAATTATTTTAAGATTCACATTTCAAATCAAACCTAAGGAACTTACGTTTGGAATGAAATGATGACTTGAATCCAAAATTTGTCTTTTCCCGCTTACCTCCTTCTTCTCCGTACTAAACTTGTAGTCCACATTCTCATTTCTGTTTGATGGTTGACCGAAAAATTTCTCCTTTCATAATGGTTATGATCGTGACCTCACGAGAAGTGCCCTTCATAATCTTCACTTTTCTGCGATTTAACAAGAAAGGATAAACAAATGCTGAGCAGATTTTAAAAATAATTTGAAACAATTTCTTGTAACAAATATTTATTAAGTGCTCCAAATGTGAACAAAATTAAAATTATTAAATTGTATTAATTAATAAGTGCTCCAAATGTGAGTGGAAAAGAAAAAATAAGTTTCATTCCCAAGCTACAAGGGATTTTTATTAGTTAAAAATTTTAAATTATGGAGTAAAAATAAATGAAATACCTTATAACATTGTTAGATGGAAATTAAAGATTCATTTTCCTCTGTGATTTAATTAACAAATATACCCTAAAGATACCACATATTCGATGTTTTATGCTTATATACAGTGTTTGAAAATTTACCAGCTACTTTTATTCTGGATACAGTTTATTAAATTCTTTGAAAGAGACTCAAAACTATTTTTAATATCTTAAATTCACAGAAGGCTTCGAGAAAAATTAATCTACATAATATGATAGCCTTTTCTTTGATAAATTTAGAATGATTATTAACGTAGAAATATGAGTAACAATCTTATTAACTGAGTAAATTTATGTTTGAAGAATATTTCAACTAACATGAGCCTTACTCCTATTTCTAAATTAATGACTATTCCGAATTCAAAAGGAAAAATGTTTTTGAACTAAATTCAAAGAAATTAATTTCAAGTTAATTCTAAATTAAATTCGAAAAGAAAATTTTTTCACGTATGTGCATTCCTTATCAATTTTTTAAATTTTACCTTATACTAATATTTCAGGCAGAAGTATATATTTTGTTTACCTCCAAAAGTATGTATATATAATACTATAACTGTTTCCATTAATTTTATTATTCTTTTGATTAAAAAGAACTTAATTTTAACGTTTGATTTACCTTTATTTCTATATAAATTAAATATAATTTTGAAACCATGTAATATTCTACCTTTACTGATTTAAAAATTTCATTACTTCACTGAATTTCATATTTTTTTTTAAATAGGAATTCGGACACTTTCAAGTACGTAGAGGAGCGTTTAAAGCTTGATATCATAAAATGACTTTACGTTTAGTGAACAGCAGCTTTTTAATTTTTATTCATTTTATGCTTTAGTATATTAAATAACTCCTTGAATAAGGACTCCTTGACATAATTATTTGAAATAGAGTTGTATTTTAATTAATGACTTGAAATATTTAGCAAAATAACTTGAATGTCTCGTCGTAAAGCAACTTAAGAATAGTATGTGCATTAAAATATTCTCGAGACTTTTCCACATAAGGAAAGTGTGTGATAAAAACTGCAGAATTAAAAAAAAAAACACCCTGGAAGTTTTCAGATTTTATATTACGCCCAAGGTTTTTTTTTTTTTTTTGCTTTGACGCTCGATGAAAATCTTATTTCTTATGTTTCCAAAACTCTTTGTTCCTATGTTCGTTTAAACTCGGGTTATGATACTTTATCTGATAGCTTGTCCATGAAAAGCATACCGGAAGTGCACAATAAGTAAATATTTAAAAGGCTGAAGTGGGTGTGTCAGAGTTGTTTACTTTTTTAAAACTTTATTTCATTGCAATTTAAAGACCAAAAAGTATTTTTATGATGGCAAGAAAACAAAGTTCTACTAGCATATTTTCAATCTGTGTTTTATGAATTCTCTAACGTATTTTCGCTCGTGTTCTGATCCCGTGTTTACATTGCTGATAAGCGTTTTTTTTATTTATTACTGAGTAATATTCATTACTTTTTATAGGTATAGATAGATATTGTATATACGTGTTATGTATATATATATCTGGTAAATTAGGTATAGATATTGATTCAGAATGACTTCTGAATTAGTATTTGTTCAGCGTGTTATTGTGTCTTAAGTATAAATATTGGTTACTACACTGCAAACGAGTATGAAATGTTTGATGTTAACCGTATCGACAATGCAAAACGACATTCCCTGAGTTGGCTTTAAAAAGCGGAGAAAATCTTTAAAAGCTGCGAGAAAAAAAATGTAAATTCTGAAAAAACCAGAGGACATTAGTTATAAATTAGGGGAATTTTAAGTTTACAAACTGATTAAAAGTAGGTAATCGAGTGTTTGAATTCTTTAAATACGTTTATCTCGTTTTTCATTTTTCCTGTTTTAATGCTAACAAGAAACACAATATCTTTAAAAATTACAATTGAAATCTTATATGATTTGGTATACATGTTTAGAACACTTCATGTAAGGAGACAGACTATTTACTAATTGATTAATGCAATTTTATAAAGTTATTATGTATTAAACATGAATTTTAATGAGAAAATATGATTTTTCTTTGTAATTTCTACACATTGTAGCTTAAAATTTTTTTAAATAACTCCCTAGCTTTAAAATAATAGTCCACCTCCTTGAGAATATCATTACGATGGGTTTGCATTTTACAAAATATGAAAATATATTATACATTTTTTAACACAGTGTTTCTAATTTATTGTAAATATTGCTGTTTTTTGCTTGTTTTCTTACTTTACTCCAAAAATACAAAATTAATGGTCATCAAATAAGTCAACTTCTTGATTTTTTTCATCATTAATTACTTTAAAACCAAAATTAAATGCATAAACTTAAAAAGTAAGAAAAAAAGTATTCGAAGGTATACAGCCCCCTTAAATTTTTGAAACCAAGCTTTCAAATATTTCTCCTTTCTTATATTAAATTATTCTATTCTCTATTAGCGTTATTAAAATACAGACATGTTTCACTATAGCAGCAACACATTTCCTTTTTTACGAGGTAAATGTTTTTTTTTTTTTTTTTACAAAAATGTCTACTTCAAACTAAGGCTTTGCTACATGTATGAGAAAAAGGCCATTAATACTACTGCTTTGACTTTTTTGAAATTATATCATTGTCTATCCACATTAGAAGCAAATAGTTTGAAAGCGAGAGATAGTGCCCGTTTAGTGCAAAATTTCCTTTAGAAATACAGATTTAGCTTTCGAATTTATATCATCGAAGTACGAACAATTCTTGGTTAAATATTTGGCTTTCTATTTTCTGCAGCAAGTTGTGATTATCTATTGTTTCTTTTGTTATGAGTGGTATTGCTTATTGTATTCTTAGCTATCACGATTCTAAGAATTCTATTCTATTGTATAATTTTTGTATTGAAAAAGGAGAATATTTTGCTAGGAAAAAAGCAAACAACTTCTACCTGAAATGTATTTAGATGAGCCGTTTTGAGTTTAAGATTATTAGGTTCTTGGATTAAAATAAGTGAAAAATGTGAAAAATGAATTGTTCCTACACGGCGATTCAAGTAATGGATCTTCGAGTTATTAACTAAACACGGTAACCACTTACATTAGGACGCAACGCACAGGGGTATGAAAACTGTTATTAGTTAAATTTTTACACTGCATTGATTTCAGTTACTTGCTTAATAAAAATATTTCTAATAATGTGACAAGTAGCTCTATGTATTCACAGTACTATGAAAGAGAACAGAAGATACAGAAAACGCATTATTGTCATCCCAGATATATTAAAAACTTTAATTGATCTCTAGCAGTGCTCTCTAAGGGTTCAGTATTGATCCCTTGAGGGTCGATGACATTTTAAAGGGAGCCAGTGATGATTAATGAATCGACTGGGGGTCAATAACTGAAAGTGCATAATCAAGATTCATTTAAATCACCAGATCAACTGGTGTAATTAAGATTCAATTGATTACGAAAAATATCAATAAAATTGTTAATTGATATTGTTGCGTTCTGTACGGGTTCGTGGATTTAGAGTGATTATCGACAACATTTGATGAAGAATGAAAACACAAATTATTAGCCAGTATTACTCAGGAAAGCTTCAAAAACACGTTTACAGTCGTCGAAAAGCTACGACAAACACGTTGAAACAATCAGCAACACAGCTTTCAAGCTATAACAGTGAAGAGAGCTTCACGACAAAGCACTAGAGTACAGCTCTCGACTCTGATCGTTCTCGGAACTCAACTCACTCTTGAGACTCTCCGCGCTACAACTCGCGATGCACTCTTGATGCACCAACTCGACACTATATTGACGATCAACTCGATAGACTACGAGGCACTCAATAGACTCACGATCGACTAAGAGACTCTGACGAGACAATGTCTAGTCCACGTACCATCAGGGTTGATATAGCCTTCAGCCTGTCTTTGAGAACATTCTGGGCCAAACCAGTAAGAATTCGTTCTAGAAGGTTCTTCATTCGTCTATGACATATTCCCAATTTTTTCGCCAAATATCGCTAGATGGGCGATTTTTGGCCAAATATGGCAACCCTGCATTCTCTGACCATTTTCTAGCAACCTAAACCAGCCTTGCGGGGAAGCTATCTTACCGCAGCTGGACTTTTGTAACAATATAAAGCAGTGCAGTATCATGTAGTAAGGAAGAAATTATATAAAAGAAACATGAAGGAAAATGCACTAAAATTATTTAGCAGTATATTTAAAATAATGTACATGAAATTAAAAATAATATTTTCCAATTCTAAAAATTTTTATGCAATAAGCGCAATACAAAAAGTAAAATGTAAGAACATAAAAAACGCAATAATAATAAAAAAAAAAAAAAAAAAAAAAAAAAAAAAAAGACGAAGAAGTCAAAACTAGAATGGAAAACAAGAAACAGGTTGAATATTTTTAAACAAGGTGGTTTAAAAATTGAGTACATCAAGCTCAGACATCATATTATTTAAAATCGAACTTTTGTGCAATTAAAATATGTGATTTTATTTCTGAAAACTTGCTTATATTTGAAAAATGAATAATAATAATATAAACGATAAATGAACGTAAATCTAATAAACCATTTTTGAAAACTTTTGTTCCTATTCTTAATCTACATAGTTGTTTTATTTTAGTCATTTACCGCAGTTATTTGTATTATAATTATGTTTTTTATTATAGGTAAAAATATAAGGGGAGGGATCGAGGAAGATAATCAGTCCTTTAAAAGGAGTCGAAAATCCCTTATCACTGGGAATGTCTGATCTAGATAATAACTAATGCTTTGGAAAGTTTAAAGAAGATTCATATTCATGCGTGAATGTTATAAATATCAATCTATTATTTCCTCCATTCTCTGAAAACGGTTTCTGCTTTTTTTTGATGTTCTAAATATATTCACCACACATATAGAAGAAATGTTATATAAAGTTGAAAAAGAGTGTATCAGTGTCTGTTGAAAAATACATTCTATAGAATTTCAAAAGCAGTCAGTCCAGTTTTGGGATGGCATAAATGTAATCTATTGAATTTCTAAAGCAGCTATCCTTCCCATCAGAGCTGCTGTATAATATTCGCTAGAAGCAAGAGGCGAGAATAAAACACTAGTAATAGATTTAGCATGGTATTCCAGAACAGTAAGATGGCCATTATGTTACCTCGTATAATCGAAATACTACATAATTATGTTAAATTTGTCCTTTAATTAATAAGGAAAATAAAATCTGCCTATATCTATTACTAGATCTACATTTAATAACGCTCAGTATTTTTAGCATTAATAATTAGCAATTAAAAGTAATTAATTAATTTAGAAAATAATAAGCAATTATTTAATTTAGTAATTAATTAAATTATTTATTAAGTAATTTTAAACCAAATAAATAAGTTTTAAAATGTATTCCGAACGATGTATTTCAGAAATTCAACTAGCTGTAAAAAGATAATGGTTTTATATTTACAAGAAATAAGAGCTCTCTTGTATCAAGTTTAAAAATAGAATTTTCCCCATCCTAGACACAGAGTTTTTTCTTTTCAGCAGAAATTTAATTATAAAACTTATAATAATGTATTTTAAAATATCTCATTATATTTATTGATACACATACATACAAATGTGCTGTAATTTCTTTATTCAACAATATCACTGCCTAAGTTTAGGTAAAATTCAAACTTATGCTGAAATTAATTTTATGTAAAAATTCTATGCATTTCAAGGGCGACTCGCACGGCATATCCTCTGCAAAATGAAAACTATTCTTTCTCTTCCCAAAGTATGTTAACTTCATAGGTAAAATAAAAGCAAATAAATAAGAAAGGGAAAACAATGATTGTAACTCGAAAGGGAAAACAATGATTTTTTTCTCCCTCCATAGAGGGGGTTACATAGAAAATCTAACAAATTATTTTTATGTACAGAATATACACCTAACACAAAAACCACCTGACAATATTTAACATAATATGCACCTAAGAAATCTCCTCAGTTTAAAGAGGACCTTAAAAGCAAATTCTATATTCTCTCGAAAATTTAGAAATCTTAAATCTCTGCCGAACGAATGCGTTTGCATCATTTATAAATAATATATACATATAAAACTTTAAACTTACAATATAAACTTTTAAATTTATAAGTAGGTATATAAAATACTTATAGTATATTGCAAACACTGTTTATCCCTTATTTCGCCTGTAGTACGTATTATAAAAAATACTTATATTTCCACTGTTTAGTTCTTTTCAAGTCATTATTCAATGCGCATGAATTGAAAAAATAATGAATTAAATGCTTCGTATAAAACATGATTTATTTTCGGTTTTTAGATTGCGTTTATAAGTAGCAATAGTTTTCAGATTATCCATACCGCTACGACTCTTTCCATTTATTTGGTTAACTACAAAATTAAAAAGGAAAGAGCTTAACATTTAGAAAATATCAGATTTCAATAAAATATGCACTGATAGCTAAATTAAGATGTGGCAAAGTACTGGGAATATTAGTCAAGAAATCTCAGCCTCTCTACTTAACCCAAGACCGAAATTAAAATTTGATTACTGAAATACATTTTTTGCTAGAATATACTCGTACTTGTCCAATGTCTCAATACAACGTTTTTGCAGAAATCTAAATGATTTTTAAAAAACCTGATGTGGACAACACATAACTTCTTTGAACGGCCAATTAAATTATACGCATGTTTTGCTGCATTTTATTTAAACTTATTTCCTCGAATTTTGTTAGAGATATATTTCTCACTTCGCTATATAAAAACTAAAAATATGTCCATTCAAAATTGCAAAATAAAACATAAAACACCAAATACAATTTAAAAAGTCATTTTTACAGTTAAAATTAGAGTTTCTACGCAAAACAAGCAGTTCAGCTGGCGTGCAAGAAGACACATCTTTCAGTGCACAAAACTAAAAATTTACTTTTGGTCCCAAAACAGACAAAAAGACATTAATGTTGGTCCAGGAGTTGAGTTAATTCACCATTCTAATAAATGTGTCAAATGTAAATAACCTGCGGCTTCGTTAGTCTTAGTTACACTTAAACAGCTTTTAAATTCTTGATAATTCTGCATTCTATTTTATGCAGATTAACTAAAGGCATGAAAATGTCAACCGGAACATAAGAACAACAAAATTCAATCACTTTTAAAGCAAAAAATTCACAATTTACCAACATATAAGAATAAAACTACTGAGCTCACTGAGCCGGGTAACTGAGTTAGTATATATTAATATATATATGTAAGAAGAATAAAGAATATATAAAATATTAAATTATCGACATAAATTTCCCTTCTTAATTCTAAATATAGTAAGCTCTATTTGCACTGCGTTATTTAGAGACTAATCCATGTCATATGATTCTTACTTAATCCTGATATGTAAATGGAACTAAAGCAGCCAATAATAATTTTACAGGAGTATTAATTATCCAATGAAAGTGCACCGAGAACCAAAACTAACTTCGTCTGAATTAAGATTTCATCCTGAACATGACGCACTTTCTTTCTACGCTTTGGCCTAACTGCACTGCTGCCTATCTGTTCCTGCTGTCTTAAAGCAAATTTATCTTAAAAATGTAAGTTTTTTGGAATAGGCACGTTTAATGTGGCCGCAGCATGTTTGTGTAAAAAAAAAATCTGATGTGGACACCACATGACTTCCTTGTACGGAATATTAAATTATACGCATTTTTTTCTTGAATTTCATTTAAATTGATTGGATTGAATTAAATCTACTTCGTCGACAGCGCATAAACCACAATAGAATAAATGCACTCTTTAAAATTCACTATATTTGTTTACTATAACGACACTCTGAATGCACAAAATTTATATCATTTGAAGAATTATCTTATCGTTGCCACATGTTCTATTCAAATAGTATAATAAAGCTAGAACGATGTATGAAAGAAATTAAGCAAACAAAACAGAAAAGAAACAGTTTTTCACAGACGATTTAGTATTTTTCATTCAATTAATTCAGTTCTCACTTCGCGACAAGGCAAAAATACATAAAAACTCAAAATATCCGTATTGAAAATTACGAAGTAAATCTTAAACACTTATTTCCTCGAAAAAATTCCAGAAAGGATTAAGCATGATTTAATTCGCAATAATAAATGAAGACGTTATTTTTGTTGTTGCGAAGATTAGTCTCTCTAGATTGGCAACAAATCTACAATTCTGCTGTTTCAAATGTAAACAAATATGTCCGCCATGTCATTTAAAACTTAACCGCACTTAAACAGCTTTTAAATTGTTGATAATTGTACAATTATTGCTTCCAGAATTACGAAAGGCATAAAAACCTTAACCGGAAGATAAGAACAACATAATTCAATCATTTTTAAAGCAAAAAATGTACAATTTACAAACAAATAAGAGTAAAGAAACTGAGATCACTGAGCCGGGTAACAGACAGAGTGGATATATATAAATATATTTATATACGTTTGGTGCGGCCGATTGCAACCAAAATACGAGGTGCACATCTACATGTTATAGCAGTCCTATATACAAATTTTCAACGTTCTGAGGCTACTCGTTTTCGAGTTATGCGAGATACGTACGTACGCATGCACGTACCTACATACATTCGTACAGACGCCACGAAAAATTCTCTTCAGAATTAATTTTTAAGCAGTTTCATTATTTTTTGGAGGAAACGAGTATTTTATTCTGTCCTTACGTACAGATATCACGCAAAAACATCGTTAAATTGCATTCGATATCGGTCAAAATGGATATTTTCGTTGAAATATGCTGCCTGAAACTTTTCGCGATTACAATACTTCCTTTTTACTTCGTACAAGGAAGTAAAAACGAAGATTTAATATGCCTTTGTCTCCAGTTTCCTATTCAGTATGGATCACCACTTCTACGCCATCAAAATTCTGCTCGTCATTACTTCTAAGTTTGTTTTTATTACATATTATTATATACTCTAGCAAATGAATTTGAAACCTATGAGCTTTTCATTTGAATGCGTTTAAAGGAATGAAGTATGCACATTTTTATCACGTGCGTTACACGTGGTTAAAATGCTAGTATAAGTAAGGTGTAAGACTGCTTTTCACGTTGAATGAAGGAAAATGGGAAAAACGACAGATCTTTCATCTTTTGAAAAAAGGCCCGTTTAGCACGGGCCTCGATTCGAAGACAGTAAATCTCACTGGGTTCTAAAAAGCAGCCATATCGAAGATTTTCAAAAGTTCACAGTACCACACAATCAGAACCCACAGTAGAAGGTGTAACTGCGGTTCGGGCACAGTTTTCCAAGAAAGCGATTGGCGCCGTCTCCGACGATTTTACAGCAGAACAGGACTCTAGTGTACTTCAACTGATACAGATCATCAAACAAGGCTCTTCCCAACAGATTTCAGCTCGAAACATGCGTAGAAAATTGCAAAGGATAGGAATGCATAGTCGGGTGCTTGTGAGAAAACCACTCACTTCTGCCCGACATGGAATAATTCGTTTGCAGTGGTGCCGAGAAAGACGACGCTGGGCATCTCAGGATTAGAAACGTGTAATATGGTTGGATGAATCACGCTGCACCTTATTTTCACTGATGGAAGACGTCGAATTTGGCGAGAATCCCATGAAGCCATGAATCCACCTTAGCTTCGTTTCATTGTGCAAAGGTCTGGTGGGAGTATCACGATATGGGGCATATTCTGCTGGCATGGAAGTGGTGCCTTGGTGTTCCTCGAGGGTAAACAAACAGCCATGGTATACCTAGATATAATGCCAGATCAAGTGCACCCTGCAATGTTGCATTTTTACCTTGATGGCGACGGATACTTCGTGGACGATAATGCAATTATACATCGTGTCAGAAGTGTTCAAAATTAACATAATTAAATAACATAAAAATTAAATAACATAAAATTAACATAATAAGAATAAAAAAAACATAAAATTAAAAATAACATAAAATTAACATAATAAGCTTAACATCAGTCTGACTTCCAACACCTTCCCTGGCCACTGCATAGCTCAGATCTTAACCCAGAGAAAATGTGTGGGATACGGTGAAAAGACGCATCCGATAGCACTCTCCTCTTCCGTTTAATTTACAAGATCTAAAAATTTGCATAGCCAATGCATGGTATTCTCTAGTCGTAAATGCACTCCAGAAGCATGTAGACACGATGCCCAAAGGAATCTGAGCAGTTATCCGTGGAAAACGTGGTCCAATAAAATACTGATCTTGTATTTCTAATTCAATGTGTGCATATATGTACGAGTTATACTCGTATATACTATATAGTTCGTGGTGCAGCCGATTGCAACCATAAAGGGAAGTGCATGTTAAATCAGTCCCATATACAAAATTTCAACGTTCTGAGGCTACTGGATTTTGAGTTATGCAACACACATACATACCAAAATCTGTTCTGAATCCAATTTACAATCTGCTTTGGGGGAAAAAGTCCTTAATTTTGTCCGTCAGTACAGATGTCAGTGTAAAACCATCGTTCAAATGGATTAGAGAGCTTTCAAAATGGATATTTTCCTTGAAATATGACACCCGAAATTCTTCGCGATTGCAGTACTTCTTTTATTTTGTACAAAGAAGTAAAAAGTGAAATCTTCTGCTCTGAAAACAACGAAATTTATACTTACGGAATTCAAGAAGCAACTTTAGCTTTTTATTCCTTCAGCCTTTAATGCGCATATGCTTTCTAAAGTCATTTCTGTTTTACAGTTTTATTTTCTCAGAAGTCTCGGCAGAGCTGTCGTTCTGTGTCGTTAAGGAAATTTGGTTCTCTTATTTGTCATCCATTTTAATCTTACAGAGAGTTAAGCATTAGAAGAATAAACGGTTTAACTTAAATTTCCAAGAAATTTTGTTACATATTTAGGAAAAATTTACGTATCTTTCAGCAAAATGATATTGTTCTTGTAATTAAGTTTAAATGACATGATATAATTTCTACCTTTCCAAGAAACTTTCAGCAATAGTTTAGTCAAACTAAAAATGCTCAGAAACTCCTATTGTTAAAATCCAGATTTTCATGTTTATTAGCTCAAAAGCGCTATTAGACTGGAAACACGATTTTACTTTGTTTGACTTTTCATTTGAGTCAGTTTCAGTTGCCATTCGCAAAACGAGAGATAGTCTTTCTGATTTAATTTATTTAATCTTACCCATGTTAAATTAACAAACTAAACTATTTAAAAGCAACAGATTCAGTTCTTAATAATAAAATTATTATTGTCGTTTACTATTTAATCTAATTGATTTAAATAAAAATGCATTTAATTCATGATATATCTAACTAAAATATTAAATAATTTTACAAAATTATGTTCAATATTTTTAATTCTATATTAAATATATAGAAGATATATAATATTCCCATGTTAGTTTAAGTGCATATTCATCTAAAATGCTATAAAATGTTTCATTATTCCACCTGGGCCATGTCTATTGATAAAACCGTATAAAACTTTAAAATAGCCCTCTTGGAGCGATCTTAAAACTCTCATTACTTTTAGATTTTTTATTAAAAATATATAAATATCTATGAAAGAAAGTAAAAGGCCAAATAACAATATCAAGGATATCGAAATAAGAGTACAAACTTATCGATCATAAATCAGTTAGTTATAAAGATTTGACATTTGTTGCATATTTTGAAATTTTAAAGTTACCTGATTTCTTGAAAAGGCTTTCATGAATTAAAAGTATCTTTTCTTAGGTAGACAACTCTCCAATGCTTTGCTATAATATAAAGAATTTATTCAATCCTTGTTACGTAATTTCTTTGTTAACCGCCTGAATGTACGTAACAGACTTTTAGAATTAAATATTTAAGTGAACTCAGTTGAACTTCATTTGTTTATTTTGCAGCGAAATCCTTAAAATAAAAATCCCTTTGTTCCTAATTAAAACTTGCTCGATGGTAAATGTTACTGGAATGAAATTAAGTATACATTTAACAGTTCAAGAAAATACTACAATTACTAAAAATATGTAAGCTAATGAAGATATAAGAGATAAGTATTTATTGTTTCTTACATAGGGTTTTATGTTTTATATTGTTTTTACATCTTAGTACGTACTACATTACTCCTTAGTTTATTGATAACTGTGATTATAATATAAATTATTTTTCCCTGCTTCCAGCATACCTTCGTAGTGTAACGGTAGGAAACTCGGCGCTTACTCGATAAGTCCAGGTTCGAGACCCGAACGGGCATTGCCCATTTTTCACGTCTTATTCAAAAAAAAAAAAAAAAAAAAAAAAAAAAAAAAAATCTAAGACTCTACAGTGGCTCTCGAACTAAAAGGTTGCGGATGATCATTCTTCACCACCAGGATTTGGCGATTGGTTCCCCTAATCCTCAGTCGCCTTTTAAAAGGGGGAGTATATCAGGTATTTTCTCCCTTCTTTCTGCATGCCTTCGTGCAATGGTAGCATACTCCGCGAGTATTCGAGAAGGCCATTTTTGTGTCTCGGTAAGAGCATTGCATATTTTTCACGTCTGCAGCATCAAAATAGGCTAATGTCTCTACGATAATTTGAAAAATAAATCAAGGATGTTATATTTTATTAAATGGCAACACTGAAATAAGTAGCTATTTGTCAGGCGGTTTGTTAAGAAATTTAAAATTCAAAAAAGTTAAATTAAAATCTTATGTCTTTTGGCATGGCAACAGTAGTCAGCCCACATGGGTGTTACATATCATGGTAGCTTACAATAAATAAATAATAAACACTTCGCTCTTGAGATTTCTAATGCTAAAATCTCTTAAACTCGCAGAATTATTTTTAATTATTCGCATTGTGCTGCAAAGATGGGAAATTGGATGCTATTTTATGAATTATCCAATTAGAATTATTATAGTGCTTAGTTATAAAGAGGGGGTGATATTTTCACATCATATCTCTTGCCCAAAATTAAATATTGTTTATTAATTTAACTCATTTCGTGTTTGTCTGAAATGCAAATATAAAAGATACTTCTACCTTCAGCAAAACTGATGAAAAACATAAAAAGATGTTACATGGAATAAACTAAACAAATCTACGGAAGCAAAATCTTTAGGAATTTCTCGTGATTTAAAAAAAATATATATATATATATTTTTAAACATTCCTTCTGAAAAAGCAGTTTGAATAATGTTATTATGCTAGTAAACATTAATTCTTTTTAAATTTTATCTGTAAGACATAATCAATTAAACAGCAAAATTCTAATGGGCAAAGACCCAGAAAATGCTATAGATAAGAAAACAGATGATAGAGAATTCTCAAATAGCTTAAAAGCCAACTGTCGTGAAAATTAAATAATATTCTTTCGCATGGAAAATTCAGAATAAAATTGCACTGAATGTTATTTCCGGCAAGAGAAAATCTTACGTTTGCAAAAAATCCAGCTATTACATATAAATGACTTCATTGCTTAGCGACTGAACCAGAAACTCTTTTCTCCGAAGAACGCAATGAAGAAGAAAGAAAAGAAAAGATTGTGATCCTCCTATCGGTAAAATATCTTATTCTGGCCTCGGATATTCTTCTTCTCTATCTTTAAATTTTCTTGTTTAATTCCGCGTACTTTTGGATTCGAACGCAAATTTTAATAGCTAATTTAGATAATACTCTTTATTTTTTCGCATTTTAAATCTTGGAATTCGTTGAAAATAATAGTTTCGAATTTTTAGCCCAAAGGGCGTTAGCTCAGAAGGGCTATTAATTTCTTTTCGTCATTTTACGTTGATTCTCTTTTCAAACTGTTGCCACTAAATATTACAGCCTTGTATTACATTTAAAGAAATTAAATCTTGAAGAATCTGCATAAATGTATATATGTTTCTCGCATTGTTATAAAACGACGGTATCTAACGCCATCCAATTCTGAATAACGTAATCCTCCAGCGAATATGGACATCTGGAAGCCGTAATTTGGATTTAGAATTTGTTTTATCATCTATTTCTTATTTTGTCATACATTAAAGAATTTTTGATTAACAAACTCAACGATTCCAAAGGGAGCAATGACAACACTGTACCGGACAAAAAAGCATTTTTATTTCCAGCGCGAGAGGGAAATTTTAAAGATAGGCTCATTTCAAAATTATTTTGCGATATTGCCATTGAACTGAATTTTATGGTTTAAGTACGAAGAACAAGATATTTAATAAATAAAGGTAACATGCAAAACGTTAAAAAACGCCACTTTGGGCGTTTTGTAAAATCTGAAAGCTTTCAGATTTTTGCTTCTTATTTAAATTATTGTTAGGAACTTCAAAATACTGTCTCAATAAAAAAAATGCACTATTTGAGAAATATCAGTGCATTTTATAAAAAGGCACCAATAAACGAGCCATTTATATCTTAAACGACTCGTAAAAGATTATTTTGTAGCTGAGGTACATAATATGCAGTATCAGAAAAACTCTAAAGGTGTATACAGTGGAACTTCGAGATACGAGTACCTCTATATACAAGAAATTCGAGATACGAAGAAAGTATGAGCGACATTGACTCGAGTAACGAGTAAAATGAGCCAGATTGTTGTTATGCGTGGCCCCATTTCCCAATCCGGCTCGGGGAATTCCCTCGTCAGATCACTCAATGTTCTTTGATCTACATGTTTGTGCGCTTGTGAGTAAATTCTTTATTACATTTAACGTGCAAATTATTATATCACGATGCCTCCCAAGAAAATTGTTGTCTCAGATGGTGCTGCAAAGAAACGTAAGGAAGCCATGGCCATTAAAATTAAGAAAGAAATCGTAGATAAACAAGCGTGGTGTAAGAGTGATAGAATTGGCGAAGACTTACGACCTTTCGACACCGACTATCTGCACTATTCTGAAGAAGCAGGAAGAAATTAAGAAACTTGATGTAGCCAAAGGAGTTACCGTTACTTCCAAGCACCATCCAAAACTCCTAGATGTTGAGAAGCTGTTGTTGGTGTGGATTAACGAGAAGCAGTTAAAAGGTCGGTGTCGGAAGCTATCATAAAAATAAACTACGGTTATATTATTTACCAGTGTTATTTATTAGAAAAATTGATTTTTATGTTGATATTTTGGGGGGGGGGTTGCAGAACGGACTAATTGGATTTCCATTATTTTCAGTGGGGGAAGTTTATTTCTAAATACGAGAAATTCGCTATACGAGCTCAATGCTGGAACGAATTGAACTCGTATTTCGAGGTTGCACTATATATAGTAATTGAAGTATCGGTACACCGGTATAAGGAATACAAGTATTTCGTGCTATTTTGCAATTTCGAGAAATTGGTACTTCCTAAGGTAAAATACCGGCATTTTTTAGTACTAGCTATAAATAATAAATATTTTTTTATTAAAGGTTTAGCATATTATAAGGTATTAGTCTAATTTTTATGAGTTAAAAAAAAAAAAAAAAAAGGCTTGCAAGGTCGAATTTAATTAAGTTCATTGTAAATTTCTAAATTTCAACAAAAATGTTAATAATATTTAAAAAATATTTTAAAAACATACATAAAATTGAAGAAATTCATTGAAGATGACGTTGATGTTAATATTGGGAAAGAATTGTCTCTCGAGAAGAAACTATCGGTTTGGCAAGAAAGTAATTTCGGTTTTTTAGTGTGAAATAAAACTTAATTTTTTATGTACAAGAAATGAACTTTAATCAAATATCTTCCATTCTATTCGGTCATCTTTTACCATTTTTCTGGTAGTTTTATGATTTGACGCTCATGCGTACGTGCGTATGTATGTATGTATCTCGCATAACACAAAAACGAATAGTCTCAGAACGTCGAAATTTTGTATGTGGGACTGCTATAACATGTAGTTGTGCATCTCCTTTTTTGGTTGCAATATCTATATCTATATCTATATCTATATCTATATATATATATATATACCCACTCTGTTACTCGGCTCGGTGTGCTCAGTTATTTTATTCTTTACAGGTTGATGAAATGTGCATTTTTGCTTTAAACGTGATTGAAATATGATTTTTATATTTTCCTGTTAAGGGATTTATACCATTAATTAATCTACATGCAATAGCTGTAGAATTATCAACAATTTGAGTGGAATTAAGCCAAACGGACAAGCTATTTGTTTACATTTGAAGCTTAGTTGAATAGTGAATTAAGTCTGTTTCTGCACCTTCAGTGTCTTTTTGCGGAGTGGGACCAAAAGTAAACTTACTATTAAAAAATACAAATAATGTATTTTTGGTCCGTTCTTCAATCACTAACCATATATTTATGAATATTGCCAATTACGTGCATAATATTATAACCTAAACTAAAATTACTTAATATTATTAAATGCATATATTGTTTAAGATCGATTAATTGCTGCACAAAAAGCAATATTTAGTCCTAATTTCAAAGAAGAAATAAAGATTTCGTTAGAATCATCAGCACCCGTCCAAGTAGTCAAATGGTTACATTTCTAAGATGATAAATGCGATGAAAACGTAATATAAGGCCACGCTTCGAAATTAGGCCACGCTGCAGTTGTTCTTATAAAATCATATGATAAGGGAAAAGGAAACGCTCTATATATAGCGCGTTTCTAGAATTATTGCGTTTATATCAATAAGCTTGAGAACTTACTTGAATTTTTTATTTTTAAATTTAAGTTGCTTTAATCAGTCGTTCTTAAACTCATATAGCGTTTTATGTCGAAGACACTTTAGTCCATTCTTCTTATATTCAAATGGCGTTGATTTACGCTTGTTTTAATTAATCTTTCTTTTTAACTGAAAATACTTTTTGAATTACTTCAGTCATCTTTCTTAATATCAAATGACGTTTTAAGTTTCTTCAATCCTTCTTCTTAAATGAATATGGAGCTTCAAATGTAAAATTGTTTCAATAAGTCTTTCTTATTTTCAAGTGGCAATTCAGATTGCTTTAAGTAATCTTTATTATAAAACTAAACTACAAGTAACCTAAAAATATATTTAATTTCAAATTTATTACCTTTGACAGTCTTCAATTGCTACTTTTCTGTTTTACTAGGATTGATACACGAACAGCCTCATGCCTTCCTCCCCCCCGAAAAAAAACAAACTAAATTAGAGCTATTGCAGCTCTATGAGATATAGGAACTTTAATTTTACAATCCAAATTATAAGAGGGCATTACTTTAGGATATACAGAGTGAGCTATTTAAGAACACTACGCCTTTTTTAATTCTAAATGCTTTATAAAGATTTTAAGCTGATGGAATTTTTCAGACATATAAAGAAATACAAAAGCAAATATTTAAATTTTCATATTAAAGTACGTTTCGTATAGATTTCTATGTTTAAATGCATGTTCAATACAGTTCTGACAAAGCAGAAAACGAATCCCGGCATTTATCTCTGTCGGTGTTGTGTTCTACTAAAATATCAGCAGAAATTCTGTTTCTCAGGAGCGATTCTTATTATTATATGAACCATAAAATATTTAAAAGACATCCCAATATGATAGTAAGAAGAATATTTCGTTTATAAGATTAAGCTTAGTAACCTGTTAAGTCATAAATATACATTAAAGAATTACTTCGAACGGAAATTAATCAAAATTCCATTAGTTTGGCTGGTTAACAGGTTAACAGATTGTGGTTGACGCTGGTATATTCGAATTGTCGATTCTTTACGCGTTTCTCTTCATTCCAATTTTTCAACTCTGGTGGAAAAAATATAAATTAAAAGAAATAAATGTTATAAATCAAAATTTTGAAAAGACTACTTTTATTAGATGTAGAGTCGTTAGTTTATTTGAAGCAGAAGACATGAAAAATGAGCAGTGCTTTCGCTGAGACTCGAATTTGGACCTCTCGAATACACGCCGATTGTGCTGCCTTTACAGCACAAAGGCATGCTGGAAGGAGAGAGAAAATACCTTATATTCTCCTCCCTTTTATTGTAGACGTATATAAGGTATTTTCGCTATATAAGGTATATAAAGTTTAATCGTCGAATCCTGGTGGTCACGAATTGTTGTACACCACTTTTTAATTCGGGCACCACTGTAGAGTCATAAAGTTTTTTGAGCAGTAGAGATGAAAAAAGACCAATGCCCTCGCCGGGACTCGAACTTGGACCTCTCGAATACGCGCCGAGTCTGCTGCCATTACACCACAAAGGCATGCTGGAAGAAGGGAGAGTATTCTTCATAAGTTGAAGCGCAATAGAAGCTTTTATTTAAAAAATTTGATGTGGACACTACATGACTTCCATGCACAGCCTACTAAGTTATACACATTTTTTGTTGCACTTCATTGAAATTTATTTCCTCGAATTACATTGGAGATATGTTTCTAATTCAATCAATTCAGTTTTCACTTCGAGGCAAGGCAAAAATGCATGAAAACCCAAAACATATTCACTTTGTAAAATACCGGAAAATCTAAAACTCCAAACAGTTAAAAAATTAAAGGAAAACAATTTTTGCAATTAAAATTAGGTTTGCTACGAAAAAGCAAGCAATTCGTGCCAAAGGCCAGAAATCCAAATTTTTAGGGGAATTCTGAAAATAAGATCCTGAAGTTGGTGTGCGAACTAACTTAATTCACTATACTGCTAAGAATTTGAATGTAAACGAATAGCCTCTACATTAAGCCCAGCACTACTGAAACCGACTTTAAAATTTTTGACATTTCTACAACTATTGCATGCAGAATAACTAAAGGGATAAAAACCTTAACAGGAACGTAAGAATAACATAATTCAATCATTTTTAAAGCAAAAACTGCACAGTTTGCCAGCATATAAGAATTTAAAAAAAAAAAAAAAACACCTTATCAAGCCGGGTAAGAGAGTGGATATATATATATATAATCGAAATAGAAATTGAAAAGCTAACAAGTAATGAGACGTAAGACCTATTTGGTCTTAAAAAGTTTTTGCGCAAAATGCTGCAAAAATATGAAATAATAGGAAGAAATATTGTAGCGAGCTTGCTAAAAAGTTACCAGGAGCTGTAGCTCCATGAAATAGTTCAACGCAGTATTACTAAAATATTAACATAGAAGTAATATTTTTAAAAAAATTATTAACAAGGAATATATATATATATACCTTTAAGGCTGCCTATTGCAACAAAAGAGGAGGTGCAAAACCAGATATTATAGCAGTCCCATATATAAAATTTCAACGTTCTACGGCTCATCGTTTTTGAGTTACGCGAGATACATACATACGCACGTAGACATCAGGCAAAAATCCGTTCTGAATTCATTTTAAATATATCTTATCATCCGTTTTGGAAAAAGGTGTTTTTTATTTTGTCCCTACGTACAGATATCACGCAAAATATCTTTCAGATGGACTCCGGAGGGGTGAAAACGGATATTTTCGTTGAAATATGATAACCGAAATTTTTCGCGATTTCAGTGCTTCCTTTACTTCGTACAATGAAGTAAAAAATCTGATGTGTACATCACATTATTTCCTTGTACGGAATATTAAATTAAATATTCATTTAAACTTATTTCCTCGAAATTCATTAGAGATATATTTCTCATGTCGCGACAAGCCAAAACCTCAAAATATCTATATTAAAATTGAAAGATATAGAAAAACATAAAACACCAAATACATTTAAAACAATTACAATTTTGTTAAAATTAAAATTACAGTTTCTACGCAAAAACAAGCAATTCGGATAGCTGCCAAGAAGGCAGATTTTTCGGTGCACAAAACTGAAAGTTTACTTTTTGTCTCAGCAAAAATACATTAAAGGCGTAGAAACTGACTTATGCAGAGTCAATATATGGGGTAATGTAATAACTTAAATGATAATTCCAGAATGGATTAAGCATCATTTAATTCGCAATAATAAAACAAGACGTTACTTTGTTGTTGCGAAACTTAGTTTCTCTAGATTGGTAATAAATCCACTATTCTGCTAAGTTTCAAATGGAAACAAACATGGCTACTATGGTAAAAATAATTAGGCTTAGCCAAACTTAAACAACATTTAAATTGTTGATAATTCTACAAATATAGCACGCAGATTTACTAAAGGCATAAAAACCTTAGCCGGAAGATAAAAACAACATAATTCAATCATATTTAAAGCAAAAAATGCGCAATTTACCAACATATAAGGAATAAAAAACTGAGCTGACTGAGCCAATTAACAGAATGAGTATCTATATATACATACACACACACACACACACATATATATATACCCACTCTGTATATATATGTTTTTAAATTTGTATGATTTTAAATTCACTTAGTGCGCAATCGAGTTATTCTTCTACTTGCGCAATTGTTGCAAAGCAAGTAAATAATAATTTATTTACTAAAGAAATATAAACTATATTATCTCCTAAGATTAATTTTAGTAGAATTATCTTAAAACAGTGAATCCATAGTCAGTAAGTTCAAATTCGAAAATTGTTTTAAAGTAACTTGAATGTAAATTGTTAAAAATGTTTAACGGGGACTTGAATTAAATCATGAATAACAAAATTTAAATTAAAAGCAAGTAATTTAATTAAATGCAAGTAATCATTGCCATTGATCAGAAATTAGATACTTTTGGTGCGGCCGATTGCAACTAAAAAAGGGAGGTGCTCATCTACATGTTATAGCAGTCCTGTATACAAAATTTCAACGTTTTTGAGTTATGCGAGATACATTTATACATACGTACGTACAGACACCCACGAAAAAAAAATTCTTCTGAATCGATTTTAAATCAGTTTTATAATTCGTTTGGGTAAATAGAGTCCTTTATTCTGACTTTACGTACAGATGTCAAGCAAAAACGTCGTTAAATTCCATTCGATAGCGGTCAAAATGGCTATTTTCGTTGCAATATGGTACCCAGAATGTTTCGTGATTACAATACTTCCTTTTTACTTCGTACAAGAAAGTAAAAAGAATGGATTTGTTAAATTTCAGAGATAAATTTCACTCGAATCATTAATATCCCCTCGCATTGGCTGTAAATGCAGTATAGCTGAATCTGTTATAATTTTCTAATAATGAGTGGTTCAGAATTTAGTACTTTTATGAACTAAGTAAGTAATTAAGACACAATAACACACCGAATAAATACTAATTCAGAAGTCAAACAACAAAAATCAGCGTTATATTTTCAAAATTTTCACAGGAGTAGTTTCGATGGTTTCACATGACTAGTTTCGATGGATCCTCAGCTGCAAAACCGCAAATTTGCGGTTTTGCAGCTGAGGATGGTGGTTCGGTAAAACCATCGAAACTAGTCCTGTGAAAATTTTGAAAATATAACGCTGATTTTTGTTGTTTGACTTCTGAATAAGTAAGTAATATATTGATTTTAACGAATTTTCTGGAAATTAAAAATCCGTGGTTAGTATTTGTTTGTTTAAATCTTGAATCTTGAATTAATTCTTCATCCCTTACAATGTACCTTGGGCAACGCTGTCACTGATTAGACTGCTAAACAAATGAGGCATTTGGGCAAGTGCCTGGCCATTAGGTGAAAAAATTGCATACTTCATTTACTAAATTCCTTTTGTATTTTGTCAATATACGTAAATGCATTTTTAAAAATCGTATTAAATTTCTTTCCTCATCATATGCAGATTTCATATTTTCTTTGAATAAAAACCTTTAATATTAGTACTTTTTTAATTTATATGCTAAGAATCTGAGAACCTTTTAGGATTTTGATCCGAGAAAAAATTTGTATTTGCCCCAACTGTAATTATAACAAAGTCTACCAAGGCTATTTCCCTCGAGAGAAAGGCATTCGTAGAGAGATTTTATAAAAGAAACTCTCTTATGGAATCCCATGAGGAAACCTTGAAAATCTCATTCAGCTAACTGAATAATAATTACTGAATTATTATATCCATCTACTCAGCCATTGGTGAATAACAGTTAGTTATTGGATTAAATCTTAAGGATCTAGTAGAAAGAGATCACTTAGAATAAAAGAAAATCCATTATTTTCTTTTTAATAATGTACAAGTATTTTAAATTACAACTCTTCTATAAAATTAGGAGATTGCTGAATCCTTATTAATAACATTTTAAAAAATAAATTTCATTTAAACGTACGGTAATTTGATGAAAATATTACAAGATAGTTTTACCCTTTTAAATAGCTTATAAATGTATATATTTGTAAATGAAACCTTTCAACTAGATTAGAAAACTTCGAACGTACTTGCAGTTACATGAAATTACATTTTGAACTGAAAAGAATAATGGTTCGCAATCAATCTGAGAACAAATATTTAAGTTCTTTAAATCAGAAGCAAAACAAATGTAAATCATATCGAATAAACTTCCATTTATTCGAATATTTCCTCTAATAACATGCTATTAGAATGAAGTTTAAAATGCATATCTGTTTCATCATGCTAAATCAAAAAGAAGAAATAAAGTACGCCATTTAGAACTCCAAGAACGCACTTTATAGATTTTCAAATTATGATTATTTTTCTGCTAATTCAGCATTCGATGTAATCTTTCAAAAGCCATTTCTTTATCGCGTTCATAATATTAAGGCGACGAAATGGACGTAAGAAAAGAAATCGCCTTCTTTATTAATATAAACTACACCGGTAAACATCATCATCAATAATAGCAGAGGGGGGGACGTAATCGTATTTGATGCTTCCCAGGAATGATGATTTTTTTTTTTTTGCCTAAGAAACACACTTTATATGACAAATTATATCGCAAACAAGGAAGAAAAATTGAGAGCAGTATTATTGATTGCTTTTCTGCTATTATTTGGATAGAACGAGCCGAAAAGTAAAAGCAAATTTATTCAAATTTTTTATCGTTTGCAAGAGACGTTATTTATTTATAACAATCAATGAAGTCCTTACATAAATGTAAAACGACCAGTCGAGTTTTTAAGACTTAATCCAATTTATTGTAAGCTTGCTTTAAATTATTCAATTTATTATGGGCATATATATACATAATATTTAATCTTATGAGTTTTACGAACATATTTTATCTTCCTCCTCTTCCTTTGTCTAACATATCAAGAGTTTTGGAACGTTCTAAAGGTGACAATGCATTTGGAAAATAAATGAGAAACATTTATGCACGCATTTTCCACTTGTTATAATGAAGAGCTCAAGAGATTTGCGATTTTATCTCGGAAATTTAAATCTTTTGTTTGATTCTCTAATTCTTCCTTCCTCCAAATAAATAAAAAGCGCAACCGAAATATGCCAGATTAAATTTGGTTTACCTAATGTTAACATTCGATGACAAACCATATTACATATATGTGATAATAATTTAGGTAACGATGCCATAGAGCTAGACTCAGCTCTGTAATTTTCGGCGACATAGGAGCTTAGTACATTTGGCGACCCATACAAATTAAACATATTGATAATTCAAAGCGAAAATTGCCAGTCTTTATTTGTCACTCATACAGTTCCAGGTGCATATTACGATTCTTTCATGATGAACAGCATTGCTTCTTTTTCATCATTAAAGTTGGCTATTACAAAATTTACAGCTACTTCTGCAGTTTTTCTAGTGTTGTTGTTGTTTGGGGACAAAATGTCCAGATCAATGAATTTAACGACTCATTCACATTTTGTGGTCGACCACCAGTGCATATTTCTAGCAAGTCTGGGTGAGACAAATCTTTAAATGTTCGTTTCATAGTATCTATAATTGCTAAAAGAATTGAATTTATATGTTTAAAGTTTTCTTTTGTATTACTAAAAACAGCTTTGTACCCGCACCAAGAATCAATACTATCAGGGCAAAAGTCGTGAGTTACTCCATCATAATTTGAACTTTTATGGTACCAAATAGCCCACATAGCGTTTTGCATATCACATTAATTATGAGAAATGCTTCCCAATACCATTACCGTAGTATGTTGCTAGTTGATCTATGAACACATCTGTGAGTCGACCTTTACAGCTCAGAGGTTTTTGTCGTACAATTTTTCACGGAATTCCTTTTTTGCTTTCCCCAAACGGGCACCCATTACTTTTTGAATATGATCCACACATTCTATCTTCGTAATTGAAACATATATGGGTTATCCTTCGTAAAGACTCAGAAAGTTTTAAAATTTCCGTCACCTATGTAATTAGCGTAAAGAACACCATACTTTTCCTCTGATCGAGAAAACATATCTAACATACCATTCGCTTCCATTTGTTTAGATGAACCTGAATGATTCTTATTGCATCTTTTGTTATGTTCCATTTTCCATTTCAAATAGCTTCCCTTTAAATTTATATATTTTTCCAGTTTCACAACCTTTGTAGTTGGAACTTGAAACATAACGATCAATAACTTTACCCGCTTCACCACCAATAACGGAAATTACACTGAAACGTGAAGAATGTCCTTTGGTTTTCCAAGTGCTATACTCCGCTGAAGGTCAAAACAGAAGAATCAGTGATTTTTATTTCTACGTCAGCTGCTACCTTCATATGTTTTTTCCCAATATATGTAGCAGCATGTATATGACTTGCAATTTTGTCTTATGACTTTTGTGCTACAGGTAGCGGTAGATTCATAATTCCACAAAATGTTTTGAATTCCGTTAATCCTTTTCCAATAGACCTCATTACTAAAGTAAAACTTCTATTTAAATCAGAAGCATTTTATTTTTCACCCATAAGTTTTAAATTTCTTATAGGTGTTAGTACTCCACAAGTGCAGCATGAGATATTTATTTTTATTGTTAAAACATATAATCATAAGTAATACGAATTTCAGAAGTACTACTACTTCAGAAGTAATGATAAGTAATACTCATAAGAATCATAAGTAATACTATGTTTTGTTATGACAAATATGACAACATAAATATTCTTTTACTCTTGAAAATAATAAAGTTTTATCAACGAATGCATGCACTTTAAATTCACTGTCACCAGTTACTACTGGATGATCAAGAAATTATTTTGCTGATGCAGATACATTCTTATCTACATCATTACTTATTGTATATTCATTTCCAAGAAAATATTTCTTTTTCTTTTCTTCGGTCTTTGATATGAAGCCCTTTTGATATTACTATTCATTTTTAATTTTAAAATAAAATTCTTTATATAAACTTTTATCCAGTAAACAAACTTGCTATGAAAGCCCCGGAAAGATACTCATAAACAACGTTTGATTCAGCATGTAAATAAGACCTAAGAAGTAAACAACTTACCAACAGTGAAGTTGACATTCAAAACATTTTATTTATTTATACAAATGCCAGACATTTGGCCACTAAGCCATTAGTATTGATCTTGCTTTCCAATACTTAAGAATATTAGAATTAAAAGATAATAGTGCAGCGTATTCTTCAATAAAATTTTTTTTCCGTGGATTGTCCAGAATTACAAAGAGTACAGACTGAAGAGTCCTTAAGCAGAATTTAAAAAAGGTGGGCATTTAGACAATCGTGCCCAGTGAACTGACGAAGTAACGCCACGGCTACAGGACGAGGAAAATCTGGATTAACTGGCTTTAAACTGATGAAACACTCCCAGGCCTTCCCTTGTAAGGATCTTAAGTTTTACTAACGTTTATTTTATTTTAAATCTTTACTATCACTTCTTATTTTCTACTTCCGGCCAGAATTATAAGCGTTAATGTATTTATGCAAAGTTTGTCTGGCGAACGCCAAGTATTTAAGTTTTGGCTTTTTGCCAAGCGAGAGAGAGTGCCTTCGTGGCATGGCATAGTGATTCTGCACGTTGGCCTGGTAATCCAGAGGTCCGTGGTTCGATTCCCGGCGAAGGCGTTTGCTCATTTTTTCTCCTCCTTACTGCGGACATTATGTGAAGATAGTTCTATGTTATTGTGCCCATCCGGCATAAATTTGATTGAGCCAGATAAACTACTGATCTCAGTGGTATTCTGGCTATAAGTTATCAGTCAGTCAGTCAAGCGAGAGAGAGGAAGCAGTGCGTCGAAGCATTCCGCTTACCTTAGAAGTTTTACTCAGTTGCTGGTTGCCTTCCAGGCCAGAGGTTTTAATCCTCTTGATAATTTTTAAACGTATTGTAGTGTTCACAGTTCTCTGTACTACATACGGCTTCCTGTTAATATAAGGCCAATCTTCCACGTTTGTTATTTTAAAGTTAAATTAGAGTTTAGTTTTATTTTTTATATTTTTACGTTTAGACCACAAGTAGTGGGTCTGTGTATTCCGAAGTACGGAAGTTATTGTAAATAGAGAAAAATAAAGGGTTTTGTATACCCTTCTTGCGTATCCTGTCTACTTCCCACAGTGATTGAACATAGCTTTAGTAAGCTCTCTGTTCCGAGTCAGGTCCTTGCATGTTCCCGAAGAAAGTAAGACGGAACATTGAACCTGATACCCTTAGCTTCATTTGATAGCTATAAGGCAAACTTGCTCTTAAATTCTAATTTAATTAGGAGTTTTGCAGAATTAAAAATCATATGGTTATTTGTGGCTTATAGAAGAGCCGTTTCTTTCTTTGCCAAGTAATCGTCTCTTTCATTTTCCTCGATGCCACAATGAGCAGGAATCCACTGCAAGACAATTGATTCAGCCAGAGACTTGAGAATCTTCCAACATTCGTAAATTCATTCGAAGTGCAAAATTTATTGTTGGGGATAGCCTGCAAAGCGGCTTTGCTAGCGGGCAAAGTAACAGCCCGAGGGAAATTACCCTTCCGAGCCCTTAATTGATTCAAAGCAATAAATATAGCCTAAATTTCACCATCAAAACTGGTAGTATCTCTTCCTACTTTTTTATAGAATGCAAAAAGATTCAATAGATTTCTGCACCAACTCCAGTACCTCACTGAATCATGGATCCATCGGTATAAACATGGGTCCAGAGAAAAAAAGATTTCTCGGATATTGTTACCACTCCTGCTGAATTTAGCATTTCCTGTTTATTATTTAATCGTTTGTTTTGTAATTTTGTTTGATGTATGAATCTGACAACCAGTTTGTTTTCGAATGTTTTGATCGAGAAATTTCCGTTCTAAGTAAGCAGCAGTTAAGTTAGTTACATTACTGAAATACTGTTTTTTCATCATTAAGATATACAGATCACTTAATCACTATACTAAATTCTACATATAAATAATCGCATCTGTATGTGTTCGAAAAGTTAAATATATTGGATATTAAACGAAATTTGATTTGCGGTCGAAAGAGATATCTTTTCTCAACAGTTTCATATGCAATGGCTCTGATCTGGGCAGTGGGCATCTCACTCTTATCAATTTCTCGTCAAGTTCATGGTATACACAGAAGTCACCGTATTCAAGAGGATACAAGGGCACAGTCATTACGTTCATTTCTCGAATATGATCTAGGTTTTCTGCTAATTGATGATCAATATAAAAATTTTATAGTTGCAATCCTTTTTCTCCTATACGAAAAGGAAATAAAAAAAACACTATGATAAATATTTTTGTATAATAATGAATTTCCCCCCGAGGGATGACATATTCTGTTTGTTGTCTTTGGAAATTTTAAGCTTTTGAATTTCTTTTAGGTCAGAAGTCATACCATCGGGTTGAGTAGTTTTATGTCCGGCATATTTTTTATTCCGTCTGTGTTTATTATATTACATGAAGCTGTTATTTCTCGTTAGAGACTTAATGTGCTAAAAATAATCCTGCGTTTACAATATTTTACGAACTTATTACTCTCAGTTTAACATTTATCTTGCAACAACCGAGTATTTTTAAGTATGTAAGTGCTTACATTGCAGACAATTAATATCCTCTGTCACATCCACTATCCTGTGTTACAGGCAGCTACTATAATTGTGTTTAAAACGCAAGATGTTACGAAATCGTTTTTTACAATGGTTTGTATGTTTACAATTTTACATGCAGCCTTTAACTTACGTTTTCCATACAGCATACGTTTCCAGTGTCTGTACATTTACAGCGTTGTTATAATTATTAGTATTAAATATTTTTCCAATAACATTTTACAATGGAAATTTAATATACTATGAAATATTTTCTTGGTTTAGACTATTTATTTAAATGACTGCCCATTGGATGAATTGAAGCAGCGAAGCTGGTAATGAAAGTGATAATATGATTTGCTGGCCATCATACTCGACTTATTGTTACGGCAATAATTTCTGACACAGTGACCCACTAAATATGAACTACAACATCTTGTGTACTTGAGAACTATTAGCTCAAACAAACTATCATCCAACTCAAAAAACCGTTATCCAACAAAAGATGTGAAAGCAATCAATACGTAAGAATAGCTAGGGACAAGTTTCTGCTGATAATTCAAGTAATTTTTAATTCATGTGAGCTCTTACAAGTCCTGTATTTGTGATCCGTTAAACTTAAATAAAAAAAAAGTTCTGAAACAATTTGATCTATATTTGTTTTAAACATAAAACTTCTGTTTTGATATATTTCAATGAATATTGGTTAGGCAAATAAAACTTCCTATTACATTTATTGAACAAAATAGAAAACAAAGGATTTAAATGATAACAGAAGACTTACTAAATATTGCTGAAATGTACAGTAATTAAAACCACTGACAACATTGGCAGATTTTGGTGTATAAGGAAAGCTTCTGTAGTATTTAATACATATAGTGAATTTCAGTCATTCTATAATTTTAGAAAATTTTAAATTGGCAGAATAACTGAGGGATACACAGTTATTAATAATTATAGATTTATTGCACAGTTTAAGCATTAGAAAATTTAAAGCTTAATTTGATCAACGGTTATACCAACAGTTCTTTTTATTTAAGATGATGCAAAAATTATTCTTTCTTTTTATTATTGGTTTATGTTTATTTCAATATTTGATTTAATACGCTCATTTCCACGTTTAATGATACAACACGTAAAATATGCTTTCTTCTGTGAGATTTTTCCATTTGAACGATCATATTTCTGACAGAAGGGCACGAAAAACTGTTTTCCCCTTGATGAAGAGGGACTCATGAAAATTTATCTTTCTAAAGAAAGTAACGCTGATTAAAGATTGAATTTTAAAAATTGCATTGGCCGACTCTTAAACAGGAGTTCTCGTAAGGAGTGTTCCATGAGCTCAGAGCAATTCGAATCTTTTTAAGGGCACATGCATTTTTTGATTATGGTACTTTAAAAATTCTGTGGATTTTTAGATGTGTCTATGAAACTGTCAACAGATTTTTTTTTATCACTTGTAGTTTTAGAGATACAGCATATAACAGCATGGCTCCTTTATGTGAAGCGAACATACGTATAAAACATGAATTTTAATATTATTAATATCGCAATTCAAATTTTAACCCTTAAATGCATGGATTTTTACTTTTATTTTTATAGTCAAAAATATTCTGTAATTGACATCAAATAAATAGGAAAAATAATAAAAAAATTCTAAGTTTTTATTCAAATATATTTTTAAAAAATTAACTTTTACAAAATGATATGATAGATAAATGTGTAATAACAATTTTAGGTAACATACCTTATAAACTTATTCAAACAATTTTAAAATATTGAATACATCAAAATAACAACAAACACAAAATCAAAACTTTGTAAACACAAATGATGTCCACACCCTACACATCAACTCAAAATAATGACGGTTACACCGTGAGCGGTGCCACAACACTGAAACTATCAAAACTATATACGGTAAACAGTGTGTATCCAATTAGTTACACTATGCAGTAAGCTAACATTTGAGTTTGATTTGATTTACATGACTAAATATGAGTATGTAACCAAATGGCTACTACATGCACTTTTAATATTAAATTCTCATACAATTACTAATTATTAAGAATTAATGTGATATTTTAACTTAATATAAACAAATAAAATTTCATAAATCAAAATTTTTATGTATACTAGTCACTGACGAAGTTATTTACCACATCGCTATATTGAAAGTCCACAAAGCTGGAATACTTATCGCTCCATAGTTTCTAACTAAAAAACTACGTCATGCGCGTTTGCCCAATATTTAGTTTTCAGATTTTTCCGATTACTGTCTAAAACTATATATACGCTGTGTAAAAAATTATTTCGAAGTCGTCGATAAACATTAGGATATTTCCACCTCAGAGCTCAATTATGGTTTCTTTTGATGTTTAATCATTGTTTGCTATTCTTCCTGTTTAGTGTGCATTGAAAATGTCTTGAAACCAGTTTTTGAGAATTTCATTTCGCATATTTATTGAAACTCGAGAGTTAATTTCTTTCACTTAAATTTCTTTGAGACAAACTTTTTTCATTTTCCAAAAATATTATTAACTCCAAACTGAAGAATGAGCCATGGATAATCCCTTTACTTCAGTAGTTACTGACATTTATACGTATTATTTTGAAGTCAAATTATTGAGAAACTATCATTTGGGCCATCATTTCGCTATGTTGATGGCATATTAGAGCTTTTTTATAGAATAAAAATTTAACCAAAGTTATACAACAATATTAATGCCAAGAATAAATACGTGTTACACACGTTACGCTTTTGTTTTTGGTGCTACATTCGGATAAATCAACATTTATATTTTATCTAATTTTAGGGTATTAAGGTATACTAGAATCAAATCTAAATATTACCTTCATTCAGGGTTACTGCGGTAGCAGTGGAGAAAAATAATTAAAAAATATCTATACCTAAATAATTCACTAACGTTTTGGTACCGTGACTCTTAAATTTTACAACAATAAACAGTCGTGGTTTTTAGCTTAGGTCAAATAAATATATCTTCTGTTGCTTTAATTGTTGCGAATTGTGACATTGCTCGGTAACACAAAAACAACTAGAGTAATTAGAAATGCTACTAAACTGTCTGTACTAAAAGGTCACTGATATTCCGCATTCCAGATTTAGTTCCTCGATTCCTCTTCCCACTGCTGCAGAAATTCTATGCTAGTTTTGCACATAGCACTGAAAGCGAACTAGTTATCTGGATTCTCCAAGCTGGATAGTAAAATTATTCCTAAGATACTGGAAAAACAGTATCCCTATTTTCTTCTACGGGGCGCTCACCATAAATGTTGGCAATACACAAATGATAGTTCCAACAGCTTCTTCATGACGAAGACAAGGTGTGAGTCGAAATCAAAATCTTTCAAGTAAAATCATTGATTTTTTTTTTTGTTCAAAATATTCAAAATACCATTCAAAATATTTTTAATTCATATACTCAATACATTTAATAAATTTTATAACAGGTGACATAAGAATTGTTTCTACTGATCGAACCTTTCTGGGCAGAGAAGTTTTGTCTTTTCTTTACGAAACTACATGAATCAAACCGGATTATTGACTAGAGATCAAACGTTTTAATATTTTACTACGTACTTCTTCCTAACAAACACTGATGTGAAAATTAAATTTATGTATGGTCATTCATTTTTCCTTTTTACTACAAAAAAAAAGAGGTTCCTTTTTGTAAAGAAAAAATACACTAATTAATTAATATTTCCGTTTTTGATGAGCTTCATTTCTAAGGACTGTTGCAAAGATTGTGATCTACGCACTAGGTGACTGTATTCTATTTTCGAAACTCAGAGGCAGAAAATAGCTTTAATTTCCAAGCATCGTTTTTTCTTGGTTACATTCGTTTTCTCCCGTTTCATCCTTCCTCTCTGTCTCTTTTTCCAATTCCATACAAGTATTCAATCTTACGACTCGGTGTTGGTTTTACAGGAAAGAGTATTTCTACAAATACAGAAAAGAAATGCTTTTAAAAAGTAAATGTATGATTTGTAAACCACTTGTTTTGTTTCTGTCGATATTATTTACTGACCTAAGTTTTAATTCCATTTATTAAATTCTGCTCTTTTTATAAAGCAGAAATTTCATTATATACTGGAAGAAAATATATTTTACCAGGGAAAGGCAATTTATTTCTATATTAAGATACAAGCAAAGAGAAACACAATTTACACCATTTCAGTTTTAAATCATTCTACTCTATTTTTTGTGTTTTGGGTTTACTTTTGAAACAGTAACGAAATATATGCCTTGCTTGACTTAAGATCAAGAATAACAATTCCGAGAGAAGGAACACTTTCACTTTACAGCAGTGCACTAATGCGTGCAAAATCTTCGTGTAGCTGCTCAAGTAATAATCTATTCGTTAATTATTCAAAGCTGATTGGTATTGTCTGTAATTCATGTATTGAAAGAGGTTCGAGGATTGTCGCAGCAGTTGTTTCCCGATTTCCAGCTTTTCCGACATTATCCTATGGTTAAAGTGCTGATTCATCGGCTATTATCCTTCATTCTTCCAATTATTCCTATTGACGGAATTTTTCCCTTTTCATACTCTTTTCAATAAGTCATTGTTAAAGCAAAGAAGGTTACGTAATGAATGTCTGTTGGATTTGTAGCTCAATAGTATACTGAACACTCCAGTTGTGAAAGTCATTTCAGAACTATGTGCAAGTGTAAAATGCAATTTTGTTTTCACATGCCATTATTCTAAATTCACCTCTCTCACACAGTTCTGTTTAAAGCGTGTTCACGAGTTTATCGAAACCTGAAATCGTAAAATGCAGATTAAACACATTATCTTATTATTCGAAATATAGTATAATTTCTAATTTTTAGCTCTCACCAGAATGTAAATGACATACGTGTATATAAGAACACGGTTCTTGAAAGTTAGAGCTTTGATAGCAAAGCTGGCAGTTGTGTTGTTGTCTCTCCCATCTGCGAGAGTTACGTAATCCAGCGTTAGTCTTTCTCAGTCAAGTTAATCGTGTAATCAGTTTGAGTTAAACCAATACTTGTTAAGCTTTTATGCTTGTACTCTAACGTTAAATTATAATTTTACTTAAATTCACATTTTATATGACTCGAATGCTTCAAGCTGAGGACATCAAATTGTGAGCATCGGGAGTCAACATTTTAAATAAAAAGGGTTGTTTAAACTTTTTTCTGTGTTCTTAGCTACTGACACAGATGGAACGACACGTCGTCTGTCATCCTTAGTAGTGGTCAAGTAATTATACAAGTGAAAAGATTAGAAATGTATTGAAGCCAAATGTGGTCATCCAACGCTAATATTCGAAAGTATATCATATATATTAGAAATAAAAACTATACATAAAAAAGAAATTAACTTAAGTAAATTGTCGAAAGAATATGTTTGATAAATATTAGAAATACAAACCTAAGTGAGATGAAAGCAGTTAGGTCTAGTTCACCCAAACCACTTTAATTGATGAAAGCGCATATTCGCTGTTTCAGATATTACTTTTTTGAAAAAGGAAACCGATAAGGGAAAGAAGAGCAGTATGGAACAGATGATAAATCGAGAATGGATGATTAGCAATAAGCCGTCCAAACTCAGATCGTTACTATAATACATCAAATAATTGAATATGTTATATCATAGTTCTTAGTGAAATTTGTGTTTAGCTCTGGGTGTTCTTTTAGATAAATACTTCACCGTAAGCAAATTAAAAGACTACGAAGAAGAGAGATCCTACGATATTAAATGATCTGTATTTATAGATATCTATAGACATTAGGTAATTTATTTTAAAGCAGGAGTGATGAAAAAATATGTAATGCCTTTGCCGGGAATCGAACCGCGGACCTCTGGAATACGCGCCCAGTATGCAGACCACCACACTACGAAGAAGTCGGGAGAAATATTTTACAAATTAACAAGAAATTTATTAAGCAGACCTGGTTACCGGGATAATAATAAGTCTGTTACCGGGATAATAATAAGCTACACAATCTGTGGAATGCTTATGACTCTTTTTAAAAACTAATTGATACAGGGACCGAATGGATTAACTGACTATTGACATTCTAGACGGGGTCTACAAATTTTGAAGTTTTCTAGGGAGTGTTGCAACACCCTCTTGTGAGACGATTTTTACAGTAATAAAACGACTGATTTTATGAGATGGGATGGGCGGGAGAAACAGAATACTTCGGTAGACGGAGTAATTATAATAAAGCTCGGACAGAGAAACAATTTCAGATTTAAGAATATTTTGAAAATAATAAATCTAATTTTGTTCAAAAATTAAGCTGATTTTATTACTTTTTAATGGCCTGTTTTCGTATAAAACAAATTTCAAATGAGAGAGGGAAAAGTTCAAGATGTTAGATGTTCTAAGTAACGCTTACTTTCAAGGTAAAAATTTCAGGCTGACTTTTGCGTAGCCTTCGTCTAATTTTTCGATATCTATATTTTGTATCCGAGGACTTTTTTTTTTCGATCCAATGAAGACAAGTTGTTCAAAGCTTTAGAAAAGTGTGAGCTTGAAATATTCCGAATTCAGTACTCTCAATATGATGTTTTTAATTTCATCGTGATTAATTAATGTTTTATTCATTTAATAGAGATACATGGAAGAAAGTACGGGAGTAATAGGGCTGTAGAAAAAAACGATGTACGTGCTTCATTTTCTTATTTTTAAATTTCGAAAGATTTTAAAAACTTATACAAATAACGTATTTAAAATTACGAGAAATAAAATTTGTCGTCATTATTTTGGTTAGTCTCAATGATCGATTTTTAAATTCAAAAAAATGTTCTTGTTGCTGTATATTTCAGTGTTTTATCCCCTTATGTTATTAAGGCATTTATTATTCACCTGATTTGGCAAAAAGCTGCCGTTCCAAGTGGCATACGATCTCTAGTTTCAATTTCACGTGGCTTGGTAATAGCCAGTTCTCAACCGTAGTGATATTTGCTGTGGCATACGATTTAAACTTTTTCTCTTAGATTATTATTAGCTGCGTAATATTCTGAGCTATTTAAAATCAATGCTTAATACTGTATTACTAATTTATCTTAGTAGTTTCTCTAGCTGATATAATTAATGATGCATTTAATACAAAATATTAAAAATTAAATATGTACAAATGATAAATTTATGAATCCTACGTGAGGAATGAAAATACCAGCATAATGGCAATTAATGAAAAATATTTCTAACGCCATTTTTATGTACAAAATAATATTTAAAAGTTTTTGTTCCCAAATGTAAAAAAATATTAATACTTTACAAACAATAATAAACAATAATTGTTCAGAATTTTATAACGTTTCTTTTTTCGGGATATTTTAATTACTTTTACACATATTTCTGTTCATAAAGGCATTTAAAATGTAATGCAGAAGAAACTTAAAGAAAATTAAAGCTCCATTTATTATAATAAAACTATTTTTTATGTGCAAAAATATTAAGCTTTAATCAACTTCTACTCTTCATTAATGTAGAAATTAAGCGAATCTGAATATTCCAAATAACGAAATTTTCTCATCATTTTCAATTTTTATGATAAACATTCAATAACTTTAATGCAAATTTGAATATTGCAAATCATGTGGAAGTACGTGGTAGTAAAATTAAACTAACTTATTTCTTAAATTTCTCTGTTTATCACTTTTAAATGCATCATTAGCTCTTGTATTCAGAAACATGCAAAATTTTAATTACAATGTAAGTAGTAAAACTGAAGCTTAATGCTAGTAACGTTAACAACATTGTAATAAACGTCAATCAGTTTCTAACTTTAAATTTAATGCCAATAAAATTAACTGCCTGTAAGAAAGTTACATGAGAAACATATTTTAATTACTCTTTTGTGCCATCTATTAATTACTAGATGTATCATAGTTTCATAGGTGTAATCGCTCATAGCGTAATATTTTCATTTTTCTTATCGTGCTACGCTATATTACAATATTAATCGTCGAAGAAGAGTTGCAAATTGCCTGTTCTGAGAGTTGTAATTGCTAAGCAAAACATATTTATTTTTCAGCTAATATTAGCGCCTTGCTCATCAGTAGAATAAAACCCTGCAGATTTAAAAGCTGCATTTTGCTAAGAGTTTCTATTTTTATTTTTTTCCTTAGTTATCGCCATATGTTGCCTATCAGGTATAAAAGAGCTTTTGAAAAAGAATGTAACCGTTAGCAATTTATTTAACCATCAAATAAGAAATCATTTATATACAATGCTAATAATATTATGTAATGAAATGTATTCATGTGATTACTAGGTATACGGGATTTTCGCATTAGCGAAACAGATGCGATAAATAGGAAAATTACCAGTAGCGACTGAATGCAAAATATTGTTTAGGAACGTTTTGAATGAAAATGGTGAAAAGTTGATTTTAAATGATAATTCAGTTGATTCGCGTGACGTCTTTCCGCATGTTGTTCGGAAAATCTTTGTCAATATTTGTTTACCGCCATATCCCTCCTGTACGTACCGTCTCGCCCCAACTGTGTCTCAGACTATAGGGTAAGTGGCCTTTCCTTCGTTTTGCTTTTAAATACATAGTTAAATTTAGTTATCAGAAATTTTTGTCACTATGAGTTGCAATAAAAATAAAATAATTGACAAAACAAAGAAGTTTGTACAAGAGGGTATGTATTTAAATGTATGCTTATCGTTTGCTATATAAACATTGTAATGTTCGTTTAGAAGGCCAGGAAAAGTATATTCTAACTAAACGTACTGTAAGTGCTAATAATTTAATGAAAAAAATTGTTTAAATAAAATGAAGATCCCAACTGTCAGTAGTTTTCAAAGGTAAGAACATACCAATATGGAAAAAAAGAATTTTCAGAGAATGCTATGAAAATGTGCTTAAAAGCCAATATTCATAAATTACCACACCAAGCTGTGTGTAATTATTTAAAAGATTAGATTTAGATAATATACTTTATGAGATACTTTAAGATGAATATATGCACTATGCTCATATTCCTAGAAAGAAACAATATTAAAAGAGCATCTGGAAGATACGTCAGTAGTTCTAGTACCCGATGAAACATCTGCAAACAAGAAAGGTGTGTATGTGTTTGTGGTCTTGATGAAGATAATTGATTCAGAAATACAGAAGTCGTGCTTTTTGCAATAGATTGTGAAGGGTGCGTCTTGTGAACTTTGTTGGCGATGTATTTAACGGAAGGAATATAATACCATTGTAGAAAAAAATTCAAACAGCTATTTAGTATTCGAATAAAAAAGGAAAAATGCGTGCTAAAATTACAAGGCACCTCAGTTGGCAGCAAAACGTTATTCTGCACCTTTTATTACCGGGTGGAATACTTAGTTCGAAGCATTATCGTGTATATAAGCATCAGTTTTCAACCTGAGTCACTTTCTCGTAGAAAACTTTGCACGAAGACTTTTCTTCGATTAGTTATAGATAACCTTCGTGTGCTTTGCCATAATTAAATTATCTAATATTTTAATCCTAGTCATTTTTTGAAGTCTGTCTTGCAAAAACATGTTAATTTGTTGAAACGTTAAAAAATACACGAATAAATTTGTTTCAGGTAAAATATTTTCTCTTTCTGACGTCTTGTTGATTCTGTGATTTGAGAGTTTACCGTAGAATGAAGGAATAAGTGCCTCCTTTTCTACAGTTAAAAAAATCAGAGAAAAATTTGCCTTTTTTAGCACAAGGGAATAAACACAAGAAAGCATGTCAGTATCTAAGATGCAGAATGGCGTCTATTTTTTATTTTGCGTGGTGGTGAGTAAAAACAAGAAGCCATATTTTTTAAAATTCTCCAATCACACAAGCTTACGAAATTTAAGTCAGTGAAAAACCTTTTTTTTACTTATGTAAAATTGACACTTTTTCATTGAATCTGAAACTAAACTGAGAAATTTCTATCATATTTACTGAAATCTGTGTCAAAGCGTTAAATATTTTTTGACTATGATCTGTTCTGCGAAAGAAATTGAAAACTAAATACACTCATGTCCATAAATTAAGGATAATGCAAAATCAGGTAAAAAAAGAGTTAGAGGCAAAACAAATTTGACTTATTGTAAAGCTTATTTATTAAACAAAAGGTAAAGAGCAAAAAAGGATGCTATATGTTTGATATTATTAAAAAAATTAGCGATTTTTTATCCTTGGAGCAAATTACAAAAAAAAAAAAAAAAAAAAAAAAAAAAAAAAAAAAACTATTTACAAAAAACTAATATTACATGGTTGGTATGATTGCTAATACATTGTATGTCTCCCAGATGATGCAATACAGTCCGTACAACGCCTAGGCATGCTGAGTATCAAATTATCGATCTGATCTTGGGGGATATTACACCACTCAAAAAGCAATGCTCTCCGTAGTTCCGGTAGACATGTAGGAGGAGGTTGACGGGCTGCAACTCGTCGGCCAAGCATGTCCTACACGTGCTCAACTGATTTCAAGTCCGGTGAGAATGCTGGCCAGTCCATACGGGTGATATTATCCTCCGATTGAAGGCATTCGCTTACGATATTTGCACGGTGAGGACTGGCGTTGTCATCCATAAACACTAATTGTGCGCCCATGGTGCCCCGAAACAAACGTACATGTTGTTCCAGAATGACGTCCCGATAGATTTGGCTTGTCATGGTTCCAATTTGAACATGCAGGTCAGTTCTGGAACCCAGAATAATTCCACCCTAAATGAGCACTCCTGCACCACCGTAACGGTGTCTTTCAATGATGTTTTCTTGGTGGTAACGGGTACCTGGAGCTGTCCATATAAAAGTCCGGCGAGAATCAGACTGCAAGCTAAACCTGGACTCGTCGGAAAATATCACACAAGCCCACTTGTGCGGTATTCCACAATGCATGCTTTCTACTCCAGGCTAACCGCAGGCGACAGTGAGTTGCAGTAAGTGGAAAGCATCTGACAGGTCTACGAGCATATAGACCAATCTGCTCTAAGTGTCTGTACACGATTTGCCTTGAAACTGTCGTACCAGTGGCTGAAGAGAGCTAATGAGACAGGTCTGAGGCTGTGCTCTGCCTGTTTCTTTTGGCACTAACTGCCAAATACCGGTTCTCATTCGGCGTTGTAACTCTGGGGCGACTTGTGCTGTAACGTCTACTCACATTACCATCATCTTGGAATCGTTGCCAAAGCCTGGAGATGACACTCTGGGCAATTCCAAGTTCGTCTGATACTTCCAGTTGGGTACGCCCACATTCCAGACGGCTGTAATCTGTAAGAGGCGATTGACACTTACATCGAGAGGGTGATATTTAAGTTATTATTATTTTTGAGATTTCGAAGCTTTTTTGCCAATTTATTTGTTTTCCCGTTACCTATGATGCCAATATGCGCTGGCAAACATTGAAGAATGCAGATCTTATATAACTTTTGAATCTAGTTTAAGCGATATCGGATCCCGTAGGTGATCAGAGAACTTCCATCCAGGACTGCCTACAGAGCAGCCATTAATAAAAACAGTTCTGATGCTACTAATTCATGCTATAAAAGCATTGGATTCTAGAAGCAAACTGTAGCATCACGATATTTTAGTAGCTCACTTTAACAGCATTGATTTCGGGTAGCAATCTGAAAAGCCACTGAATTTCAGGAGCAACATTTAGCACGAGGATTTTCGATCTGTTCGCTCCATGCACCCCTTTTATCATTGCTAGAAGATGATATCCCTTCTCTTTCCAAAATTAAAAAAAATCATGTATATATTTATTTGAATTTAGATTATCTTTCAATGTGTTTTATAAATTAAACAATGAAAAGTATAGTAAATGTTGATAAATGCCAAAACTTAAATAAAAATAAATTTTTATATTCTTAAACTAAAACTATGTGTCTTCATGTACGGTTTCCAAAATTTTACACTCTTGAAGTATTTCATGTTTCTATTTTGTGTCTTTCAATTATCAGTCTGATTCATCTCTGTTTTTAGCTGTAACATTGATTAATATACATGTATTAGATTGTAAAAGCGAAATAACAATACAATGCGCACATTTAAAAATTTTGTCTTCTTGAAGTGTTCAATAATCCATCTTTTAATAGTCATCTGCGACTAATTATTGCATCCTAATATTATTTAATTCCGTTCCATATCTGCATCCATACGGATAATCAATAGGGTTAATTTATATGGCATCAGCGCAAAATAGAGATACAATTAATGGTGATAAATTAATTAGAAAAATTCGCTCTTTATCTGGAAAAATATATTTCTAGCTATTGTCTATCCTTTCACCGACTTTATATTATATCTTTTTGCCTTTCATGTTTTCCAAGAATGTCAACAAATTCTTTCCGCAAGAGACAAATCATAGAGTTTTCAGATCCTTACAATTCTTCGTGAACTGTATTTTTCTTTGCAATCCCTGTTCGCTGTATGTTTTTGAGACAAAGATAAGCTGATACGAAACATCGAAGGTTAGAATTTAAAAGGCAATGGTATGTCGGATAATAAGATACATTTGATTCTCCGTACAAATAGTAACTACTTTTAAAATACTTATTTTTCTTGTTATTAAATATACCTTTGCGTATTTTTTGAAGTACTGCGTGCATACAATACTTTGCTGCGTCAGAGAATGCTTTTCAAAACATTTTTTTTCATATTATCTGCGGCAATGTTAACCTAAATGAAAGGAATATGTATTGTATATTATTAGTTATAATAATAAGAAATGCATCTTTTGCTTTGTAATACAATTTATGTCATTTTCTTAGTCATAAACGTTAAATACAAAAGATCCCAAAGTAGGTCTATACGCAAGCTTTTATTTCGGAATAAATAGTCCCAGATGTTATGTAAAGCCAACGTTCTCGGTCAGAAACAAAAAATTATGACGAAAGTTACCCAATCTAATCATGCAACGGTCTTCTACTGATGCGATATATAGCGGACAAATTAGCAAAGCAGGCAGCAGAAGGTAATGAGGCAATCCCAATCTCCATGAAATGGCCCATCTCCCATCTAGTACCGATCCTCCAACAAATATAGAAATCCAAATGGCAGATAGAATGGGGCACGAGTTAAAATGGCATGAGAACCTACTATCACATTTCCAAAGTAGATTCGAAACGTTATACAACCTCAACTGCTACGATATGTTTCCGGCCATGGGCCATTCCCGGTCTACTTTAACATATATGGTATCATGGATACGGACACTTGCACATGTGGGGCAACTAGCTCCCCCGAGCATTATCTAACTCAATGTCCACTTACGAGTGATTACCATATAAAAATGCCAACTACAAACCTGCAAGCATTCCAGAAATTTAACATATAACATAAGCATTTAACTTACAAAATATGGAAAATGATGAATGTTCTGGAAAGATTAGGCACGGATCTTTGTCAAGTTACATAACGTCTATCAATAACATCCAATAAATAAGAATCCATGAACAGGTGCAACAATGAGTATATAGCAATAAATGAAATGCAACAAGTGTTTTAATAACAAATCCTCAGTAATGTGTACCAGTTTCCAATATTCATTAATGTTCAGAAATATGTACCAAGAAATAAACTATTCTTAATCAAGCATCCTATGAACATATGCACAACAATATGTATAAAACATTATCATAAATTAGCAAGTGTACACCTTCAAATCTTCAATCTCCAGCTATGAGTACCAAGTACTCCGTAATGCGTCCAGTAATGTGTACCAAGGAATGAACTATGCTTACATAAACATTCACCGAACAGGTTCACAACAAGTGTGTGTAGCACATATATTAAATAGTTAGTACATCTTCAACCTCCAGCAATAAGCAGTAAAACCACTCAAAAATATATTCTGCAATACTGAAAGAGTACCAAGCAACTAATACCAGGTACTCAGTATATACTCTGTAATGTATATCAACAGATGCAACAATCCGAATAATACACTAATATAATGTACCAACAGGTGCAGCAATGTGTATATAACATTAATACTATACAGCGAGTGTTTAAATTTTAATCTTTAGTAATATGTGCTAAATATTCAATAATGTGCTCAACAATGTGTACCAAAGAATGTACTACGCTCACATAAGAGTCCAAATAAAAGGTGCACAACAATGTGCGTAAAGCATTAACTTAAATTACCAAGCGCACATTTTTCAAATTTTCAGCAATATGTACTAAGTATTCAATCCAGTAACGTGTACTAAGGAATGTACTATGCTTCCGTAGGCATCCAATAACCAGGTGCACAACAAAATATATAGAGGACTTATAATATCGTTCTTAATTTTTTGAGATCAGTGTTTAAATCGAGGCGACCATCAAGTTACCTAATTTTGCTATCAAACTAAAATGTTTTATGTACGAAATAAATTTCTAAAATCTCAAATTTCAAATTCTTACTGAAGATTATTTTTTTAATCGAAACCCGTAGTGGAATCACCCCTCTGAATCATTCATCTTATCCTCTTCTTGTGAGCAAAGTGATTGGTTGGTTTCGTTTATTTAATTATGGCAAAGTACACTAGAGCTATCTGCTTAAGGGGAAGGATGCCTTCGTGGAGGACTTTCTAAGGAAAACTGACTCGTATACACGTTACTCATGTCAAAGTGATTGGAAGCGGTTATGAACTTTTAATAATTACCACATTCCATTACTATTTATAGTATTATTTTGTTTTTCATTTTCTATCCGAGCAACTGGTATGACGCAACAAATCAGGATTTAAATCGCGCGCATTTTCAGTATTATTATTTTGTTTTTCATTTTCTATCCGAGCAACTGGTATGATGCAACAAATCAGGATTTAAATCGCGCGCATATCATTTTCAGTATTATTATTTTGTTTTTCATTTTCTATCCAAGCAACTAGTATGATGCAACAAATCAGGATTTAAATCGCGCGCATACCATCTTCAGTATTATTAACCTTGATTTATAGTTTTTGCAGTTAGTATATTATAGAATTTGGATTTAAAAATTATTAGATAATTTAAACTTAAATAATACTGCTGCAATACTTAAAGAATCAGTGGAAAATGCAGATGAATCAGTTTAGAAAACTTCGTTAACGTATTTAGGTGAACGAAAGAAATAAATATGCGACAAACGTAGATGAAAATACAATAACGAATTGTTCTAGGGAAAATGGTATAAATTTGGGGATAGAAAGTCCTGATTGAAATTTAGTCCTGACTGAACGCGAAGTCGAAAAGCAAAGTAAAAAAGTTAGCTATTAAAACTAGATGAAATCAAAGCAACAACGAAATGCTTGCAGATGTCGGATATCTTATAGAGGGAAAATCACTTTTACATATTGATAACCGCCATCAATGTCTTCTTAGATGACCAAATCTAAAGAAGACTAAAAGCTTTTACAAAAGTGAGTTATTATTCACTGTATTTACACGTAAGGTGGCGCGGATCAGATGGCACATGTCAAATTTGAATATACCACCGGAGTGACAACCTGTCATGGTTTGTTGGAAGTGGAATACTAGAGAAGAGGATGATATTTCATACAAATAGCCCGCAATAGCATTGTAATAACATTGTAAAAAATAGCATTGCAATATGCAACGACGTGCCAATACTTTTCACAGCTATTATGAAATTACAACGGTGACAGAAGTGTAATACGACCTTAGTGCACAGATTTCTTCAGGAGGGGGCTCCCTGAAAGATTATACGTCTCGGAGATACATTGTGACTATTCTAAAACTTGAATAAATTATAATTAAGTTAAGACTAAGCATGTGTATGATGATTTACAGTAACGGTTACAAAAATTCGTGCTAAGAAAAGTAAAAAGAAGATACTGATTTTTTTGGACATATAGACTAGTATATATTATATTATATTATATATTATATAACGAAACTTAACAAAGCTTAATTTTTTTTAAATTCTGTTCTTGCATACGCATATTATTTCAAATATAACGAAATATTTTCTACAAATTTAATTAGAGTTTACATTACATTTATTGAAAAGAATTTATTTCGAAATGTATAACAGAATTCCATTTTTTTATTTAGAATAAATACAACTATTTCCCTTTGTAATAATATTCATTATCCATATGATATCAAGGAAAATAACAAAAGCCAGTCGTAAAATGTTGGAAATGTCTTTTGCTTCCCACAAGTGTTCCCACTTCCTCTAAAAGATTATTATTAATATGAAAACCTAAAACACAAAGGAGCAATTCCTTATAGATATTTTTAATATCATAGGATATATTTAATCAATTTTATATTAGTATTATATTGCGAAATATAATGCAAGTTGCTTATACTTTTATGAATATGTCTCATGATAATTCTAAGAAGAAGAAATTATCGTGAGAAAGTCAAAGAAGAAATGTCTGAAAGTTAATTTAAAAGCTCATGAATTTGATTATAAACTAAACGAATTTATCTGTTTAAAACAAAATTCAATATTTGACAGCTGTATACTGTTACGAATTTTGTACATAATTAAGTCTAATATAATTAGAATTTTAAAATGAATGAAATAATTATTTATATGAAATAATTTTAGTTAAATTATATGTGTATTTTTCTGTATAATGTAACATGAAAAGCTTGAGAGAAAAGTGCTCTGCCGGAAAGGTAAGCATACAGGGACAATTTAACATTGAGTAAATGGCTATCTGGCTAATTTGATGAGATATCGTCAAGCTGGCAATAGTTTTGGCGATTAACTTTAATCGCCAAATTTCATTAGAAATTGCAATACTCGCCAAATTTGGCTACCTATTGGTCCGGTTCCTGTATAACTCTAATGGATATTGTAATTAAATAACTGTAGGTGTGGTGTATTTAATTATGGCAAAGCACACTAGGGCTATCTGCCTAAGGAGAGGGATGCCTTCGTGGAGGACTTTCTAAGGAAAACTGGCTCGTATACACGTTACACGTGGGGAAAACCACGAAAACGCCCATGCAGCCAGCTGCTCGTTACAGCTAATATAGGAATCAATTACACTTTTATTTCCATCGCGCGAGACTATCTACTAGAAATTCTGAAAATAAGCTTCTTTTAAATATTTTTAGCCCAAAGGAACATTAGCCCAAATCCCCTCGAAACGTGTATGTGTCTGTAACTGACAGAAACCTTCCTTTGGGCGTAATATAAAATTTGAAAGCTTTCGGAATATTTTTCCTTTTAACTCACACAGTCACAAATGTACAACACGGGGCTTACAAAAGTAAGTTAATTTAAACATTAAATATTTCTTGCATGAAAAAAACCCGGGAACACCAGTCTAGACTTCACAAAAACAGATAAATTCACTGACCAAATCACCCCAACCTTTTTCAAATCTTTCTAAAAGAATAATCCAGTGCCATCGATGCTAGGGCAGGAAAAATAAATGTGCGACATCTTGAATTACGTAAAAAACAGAAAATATTTCAATTTTTTGTACAGTTAGATTTCATTTAAAATGGATATAAGGAGGAGGCACAAAAAGGAGAAGAAGAATTTCAGGTATAAACAAAAATTACTAAATGATTTAGTAAAACATGTAAAAATTGTCAAGATGCGTCAGTTTCCTTTTATTTCAATTTCATGATAAAGAGATACTGAAAATATAACGAAAGTTGAAAAAAATATTTCTTCAAAATTACTTTAAAATGCAATATAAAAAAAGGAAAAAAACCAAACAAAAAATATATCGGATATAAAGGGATTGAAAGCTGTTTTAATAAAATCCTTCATTAACAGTAAAAGAAATAACGTTATTTTTAAATATAATTAAAAGACTGAGTAAAACCTTATAAAGTTGCCAAGTATTATATTTCAGTTTTTGTAACACATTTTCTTGCTTTATTTTTAAAAATTCGTCATTGTTTTAACTAGTTCGATTTCCTTCAAAATATCGAGAATTTGTGAAGCAATAAATTATTTACTAATTCAGAAATTCTTAATTCTAAAGTAAACATAATATTGGACAAGATGTATTCTCATAAGGTTCCTTAATTATCTTGAAAAGCTTCAAATATCTGGAATAGTTATTGCCCCACTTCATCCCTGGTATTAAGAAAGTCTGAATAATTGGATTTTCCTTTATTGCCGTATTTACTGTAATGCATATGGGATTATTTATTTTTCTTTTTAACTTATTTAATTTTAAAGAAAGGTACCACAGTTAAAAAATTACCGTAAAGTAAAATACAAAATATGTTTCTTTTCCCTAACGTCACAAAGAAAATATTTTATATTCTTCTTAATATTAATCCTTTTTAATTCAATTAAATAAAATAATGAAATTAATCTTTGTTTGTGTAGGAGCAAAACCAAGATTCATAATCTTGTTTTTATTTTATTGAGTTAAATCTAAACGAAGAAATTCTTCTTATGATTTGATTAGTTCAAGCTAAGCCATAAATTTTATTGGCAGAATATTGTAGGGATTTATATTTATTTAAATAACCAATTTTATTTAATTTGTTATTCTTTCCTATAAGCTTTCATTCCCCTAATTGCCAGTGCCAGAATATTTAAATTTGGTAGCGCGCGTGAAGGAGTGCAAATTCCACGTTGAAGAAAGAGTTTAAAAACCGAGGTTCAGTAGAAAAGAGGGAGAGTTAGACTATTGCCGTCACCTCTGTTGCTTAAGCGTCTGCTCCCCAGAGTTATTGCTGTTTCTCGTGGCTTAATTGCATTTACTTACTGCCACTAGTTATCAACGGGAGTTAAAAAAACAGAAACTATTCTGAGCTCTGTGGTTTAGTTCAGCGACTTGTGCATATCTTAAAATCTTTGATTAATTCTTTTGATTTCAGTTACCGCCCAAGCAGAGGCGTAGTTTGTTAGCCTCGAGTTGACGCATTGTACATTTTGGTACTTACGTATTAACGCAACCAGGCCAAAATTCGCATAAATCGCCAAATTTGGCGACCCTACTTTCGGCAACCCTACGTGTTATACGTAGTTTTGTAAAAAGAATTTATTTGTAAAAAGAAAAAATAACACTGGGCGTGTACTACCACAGCAATGGGTTTTCGGCGGAATTTGCCGAGAAAAGAAAGAGACGTTTTTGGTTACTGTACCTAACAGAAGCGCCGTTACTCTCATGGAAAAAATTTGCGAAAATATCAAGGAAGGAAGCATCGTTTATTCGGATTGCTGGAAAGGATACAATACAAGTGAGTTCGAAAATGCTGGATTTCTGCATGGAACTGTTAATCACAAATATAACTTTGTGGATCCCAACACGGGCGTTCACACACAACATGTAGAGCGCATGTGGGCTCAGCCAAATGGCGCAACAAAAAACAGAGAGGAACAGCCCGTCATCATCTTCTCTCATACCTTATCGAATTAATATGGCACCAAGCTCAAGATGTTAATGGCGAAGACGGTTTTCAATCACTGCTAAAAGCAATAGCCAACAGATTTCCGCCGAAAAAATAATTCTGCAACTTATTCAAATTCGAAACCGGAAGGGTTTAATTGCTATTTTATATTTTAAAATAAAATAATATAAAAAACTGTATTAAAAATTATCAGTAATTAATAAATGTACATTTTCTTTCTATTCATACTTTTTTATTCAAACTTACAAATCGCGCCAACCTGGTTGCGATAATACGTAAGTACCTAAATGGTAAAGAGTTCATAAAGGGAACTTTTAACCCTTCTTCCGTGTAGTTACTACTCTTACAGTTTTCACACAAGAGTTACTTTAGTGGACAAAATAATAAATCTAACAATATTATGCAAATTCTTAAATTTATTTATTCGGTTTAGAATAAGAAATATATGAATAATTTAGGAACAAACTTAATTTTATATGACCTACTTAAACCAAGCGATCAGAATAATTAAAGTTTCGGGTCTTGGGACTTGTTGTACGCTTCAAATACTTAGACTAATATTAGACTTGTTTCAAGCCTCTTAAATCCTTATATTTCTGTCTTTCTTATTAGGATAGACATTAGAAGACATTAGATAGACATTAGAAGAAAGAAGGATTCTTTTTCTTCAGTGACATATAATTTTTTCTATAAAACATACTTAAGATAAATTAATAAAAAATATGGTGTTGGACACCAAACGATTTCTGGTACTTGCGTTCTAGCGCAATTCCCTTGGCGCAGTCTGGCAGTTTATTGCAGAAGAAAAAGGTGATTCGGTGAATTTTTCGGACTGAAACTTGCAATGGATATGGTTATCTAAAGAACTGTTATAAGTACGGTTGCCAGAGTTTGGCAGCTTCTGAAAATTTGGCGTTATTTAAGCTTATTTTCACGGAATTATTATAACTTAACCGATCCCTCAGGACGAGTTGAAAACGACAGCAGATATTGCATATTTTGAAATTAAATATCTGGTCCATTTTTTTCGTTTGGTAGTCAAACTCCTTATTCCTATTTTTTTCATAACGGATGTAAAACTTTCCTAAATTTAAGTATGGGAACCGAGAGACCGCATTAAAAGTTAAATTTCATTATTTGTTCAAAATTACTTTTTTAAAATTTGACATTGTCACAACATGAATATTTTCATTATTATAATACTTCTGTAACTGTAAGTATATGATTACAACAACGGTTGCGAAAATAAGGGCAGGGTAAATAATTTTAGAACGGATAAACTGCGTCTCTGTGTGTATGTAATACATAATGTATATACATAATCTTTTGATATTGCTGGTTGCAATAAAAAAGGGAGACGCATGGCTAGATGGTATAGTAGTCCTATACACAAAATTTTAAAATTTCAACCTTCTACAGTTAATCGTTTTTTTGAGTTATGCGAGATATATATGTATATATATGCGTACAGACGTCACGAAAAAAATCCAGTTTGATTGCATTTTAACCTATTTTACAATTCGTTTTGAGAAAAAAGTTCTTTATTTTGTCTGTACGTACAAACGTCTCTCCAAGAATAGTCAAAATAGATTTGGGAACAGTCAAAATGGATATTTCCATTCAAATAAGCAAACTTAGAATTTTTATTTTAAAAAGTATAACAAACAATTTGATATTAATAAGTGACGAATTAGATAATTAATCGTAGCTTCACATTCGATGTCAATCAATACATACTTCATGCTCATTTTCACAGCCTTTGAGATTTTCGCTTTGCCCAACACTCGGCTAAATGGCTAAAACAGTTGAACACTAGTAGACCGACCCGAGTTCAAATCCTGCCAATTAGGCTGACTGTATAGGTGCTTGCTAGGTGTTCAAACTGACCCTCTTTTCAATAGCCTTATATTCATCATCCGGTGTAACTTGAATATGAGCTAATCGTATGTGAATATGAGCTCAGAACAACCTTCAAGAAAACATTTTCCTTAGACATTATCCTTAGACAGATAGCCCTTCGAATGCTTTGTTTTAATCAACTAATCTAATCGAATCTCAGATTTTTATTGCTTGCGTTAAAGATAACAAATGTTAGAAATTGCTCAAATTACTAACAACTATTACTTAAACAAAGGATAAATTTAACTGTTTAAATAGGCAAAACTTGAAAAAGCAGAGCACAGATTTTCAATATTCTAATATCGTGTTTTTAATTTATAATGAGCGAAAAATAAACAGGGAACTAAGTTTTATTAAGCATAGCAAGATATTACGCATTTTAAAAATACTTAAGTGCAGTAATTATCAATTTACATAATTATCAAGTCTTTTAATGATGTGATAATAAGCATTTTATTTAAAGGGAAATTGTTAAATAATACCTCTCAATTAATTGGGAATGTATTTCTTGTGGATCACTAAATCTACTTAAAAACTTATTTAAAGAATGATAATTAAACTTGGAGTGCTCGAATGTGTTAGTAAAATCAAACATATTACCCGGTTATTATATTTGTCGGTTCTTTAAATTTCTGGTCATAGAATGGAAAATTTTGATTTTTTTGGATTATTATCTAATTAAGAATAATTTTGGAAAAATATTAAAAATGCCTTATTTGTTTCGAATAACTTAAATTTCCATTACACGTACAGAGGATGAATTATGTTTAAATAATCTCATTTGTTTCTGCGATCTCGACAATGCTCATACTTGCTAATATATTCGGCTTTTACTTATTCAAGAAATTTAACGAAAGTGTTCGGTGTACAATCACTTTTGTGGTGTATTTTATCTATGTCTCCTTACATTTTTTCAGTTTTAGAAAGATAAAAAAGTTTAATTCAAAATCAAAGGGAATTGGTATGAAAAAATATAGGGCTTCATTCGAATTCAGTTCCGGGCTACAGCGCGTTTTTTAGAAATTCTTAAAGTGTACCAACACATTTGGGCCCCACTGTATATTTTCTTTATTTTTCCCAGTCTTTTCTCTATCCTTCACATAAATCTTCAGTTTAATAAGTAACATGGCTTGCAAAATTTCTTTTGTCTTTCTATTATTAACGTTTTGTGTGTTAAATTTATTTATTAAGAAACACGTTCTTCACATTTACGCCACATAAAATTTAATTACATTGTAAAATCACAAAATATTTAAAAACAGTACATCTTTAGAATTCGACTGACAGACTCGCGCTGTGAAAATAAAAATTTATTTATTCGCTTTTATTCTGTATAATGTTGCTGTTACTCCCTTTCAAATTGTTGAGCTTGTTAATAAAAAATTTCGCTAAAGTTTTACAAAATATGAAATAATTAATAAAAAAATATAAACAAAATCTGAAGGTCTTCAGATTTAATATTATGCCCAAAAGGGCGTTTTTTTTTTATTTACACACACACATACACGTTTTGAGAGCATTTAAGCTAATGCCCCTTTGGGCTAAAAATAGTATATCTTTAGAATTTCTGATGGATAGTCTCGCGCTCTAGAGATAAAAATATTTTTTTCGGTACAGTTTTAGAGACATTAGGATTTTGGGGAGCAAGAGAGATAAAAAATGAGCAATTGCCTTCGCCGGGAATCGAATCACAGACGTCTAAAATACCGGCTCAGTGTACTGACCACTATCCCAAGCTAAGAAGGCACGCTAAGAAGAGGGGAGAAATACCTTATGCATTGTTGCTGTTGCTCGCTTTGATATCGTTGAGTTTTTTAATCAAAAATTCGTTAAAGTTTTACAGAATAGGAAATAGACAATAAAACAAATTCCAAATTCCAAATTAGGGCTTCCAGATGCCCATGTTCGCTGGATGATTACTTTATTCAAAATTTAACGACATTAGGTACCATTGTTTTATCACAGTGCGAGAAACATGCACACATTAATGTAGATTCTTCAATATTTAATTTCTTTAAATATAATACAGGACTACAATAGTTGATGGCAACAGTTTGGAAAGTGAATCAACGCAGAAAGTGAATCGACGCAAAATATTAAAACGAAATTAATAGCCCTTTGGGACTAAAGACAAATTTCCTCTCTTACATCACAGTAAATATGTTATTGGTATCCGAAAAAAAAAGACAATCAAATTATTCAAATATTTGAAATATCCGGATTGGTTCGAACCAGTTTGAATATTTAAAATTCTAGTGCATGAAATAATTAATTGGTATTAATGAGGTAATGATTGACACATATTTGACATATTCATCTTCTTATCATTTAAACCTGTGATAGAATGAAATACAGAAGCCCTCCGCTTGCCAACTAACAATCTGCTTTGAAAAGGGATGAAATGTTTGTCTAACTTGCAGACAGATAGCTCACCGATCTGTTAGATATTTGGCAGCGTTGAGAATAGAAAAAAACAAAGATGCCAGAAAACCGAAAAAGAAAGGGATCCTCGAGTACCTTTGATTGCTGCCAACCTCACATTAATGGCAATGAGCTTTACATGTCTGTCGGAACAAAGAAAGAAAGCGAGTTGATGATGAAGTCTGTAAGTGGAAAGAAGAACGCGAGGAAGTTATTTGAAGATGCATTAATCCATCATTAACTTGCAACTTCTATCACATGTCTAATGAATTGCTCTCTCTTCAGCTACAGTTTCATTGCCGCTTCTGTCTAAGATTTACGTCTGGTTTGGTGGAACAGTTCTTATTAAATGACGACATATATGTGTTCTGAAACAAATACATACTTAAAAATTTAATTTATGAATGACAAAATTAAGAATGTCCCAAAAATGAAACAAAATAAAACAAAAATAACTATGAAAGAAAAAAATCTGAAATCTTCCATATTTAACATCATGGCCAAATGGGCGTTTTTTAACGTTTTGAAGGTTACCTTTATTTATTAAATATCATTTTCTTTGCACTTAAACCATATAATTCAGTTCAAAAACAATATCGCAAAATAATTTTAAAATGATCATATCCTTAGAATTTCCGATGCACAGCCTCGTGCGCTGGAGACAAAAATGCTTTTTTTTTTTCGTACAGTGCTGCCATTGTTCGCTTTGAAATCGTTGAGTTTGTTAATAAAAAATTCGTTAAAGTTTTATAAAATATCAAATAGATAATAAAAAAAATTCCATATTCCAAATTTGGGTTTCCAGATGCCCCTATTCGCTGGAGGATTACATTATTCAAAATCTAATGACTCTAGGTACCGTCGCTTTATCATAATGCGAGGAACATACATACATTTATGAAGGTTCTTCATTTTTTAATTTTTTTAATTATAATACAGGGCTGTAATATTCTGTGGAAACAGTTTGAAAAGTGAATCGTTTTTCAAGTTTTCAATACAAAATGCCAAAACGAAATTAATAGCCCTTCTGGGCTAACGCCCTTTGGGCTAATAGTATCTGAAAGCTTTCGGATTTTATACATTTCGAGTAAACGTGTGTTTTTTCGTTTACAGACACACCTACCTTTCGAGAGCATTTGAGATAACGCCACTTTGCAAAATAATAATAATAAAATAATATCTGAAAGCTTTCCGGTTTTGTATTACTCCCATTTTTTCATTTATAGACACATCCAGGTTTCTGAAGGATTTAGACTAATGCCACATTGAGCTAAAAATATTTAAAAACAGTATGTCTTTAGAATTTCGGATAGACAGTCTCTAGCGCTGGAGATAAAATGTTTTATTCTCTACACTGTTGCCACAGCTCACTTTGAAATCGTTGAAAAAAGTTAACAAAAAATTCTTTAAATGTTTATAGAATAAGAAATAGACAATAAAACAAATTCGAAATTCAAGACTCAGGCTACTAAGGTGCCCATGTTCGGGTGCATGACTATGTTATTCGAAATCTTATGACTCTTATGCCGAAATCTTATGCAGTTGTTTTTTCACAATGCGAGAAATATATATAAATTCATGTATATAATTTGTAATATTCATGCAGAATGGAGTAATTCTCCTCCCGCTTAGAATTCGGCGAATTGCAGAAATAAATCCTCACTTTCAATTCAATATAAATATCATCTAAAACTTCAGATCTGAAATCCTGTAAAATATTATTGTGAGCTTAAGGGAAGTCACGTATATGTACAGATCAACCAATGATAACTGGTAATTTGAAAAGAAGCTGAACGAAAAGATATGCATCAATGACTCCTATAGAAATATTTTTAATGCTGTCAGTAACTCTTAAATAATTTCCAAATAATGCTATATTCGAGACTCTAAAATGTCTGGCCCATTTAAGATTTGTTGCAGGTGTTTTGTGTTTTGCTTCAGGTACAATTTTATGGAGAAAATAGTATCAGAACTTGTATTCCTTTTTACTTGCTTTGGAAACATGAACTGTCCTGACTCGGAACAGGGAGCTTACTCAAGCTATGTTCAATAATTTGTGAAGTAGACAATACACACAGGAAGGGTATACAAAACCCTTTATTTTTCTATCTTTACTTTCCGGAACTTCGGAATACAGAGACCAACCACTTGTGGTCTGAACGTAAGAATATAAAAATATTAACTAAAACTCTAACTAAACTAACTTTGGATTAATATACAAGTGCCTAGCTTCAAGAATGGCCGTTATTTAACAAAAATCCGTATGTAGTACAGAGAGCTGCTAAAACTACGATACGTTTGAGATTATGAAGAGGACTAAACCTCTGGCCTTGAAGGCAACCAGCAAACGAGTAAAACTACTATGGCCAGCGGCCTGCTTCTAATAACTCCTTCCTCTCTCTTGCTTGGCAAAAAGCCAAAACTTAAGTACTTGGCGTTAGCAAGACAAATTTGCATAAATAAGTTAAAGCTTTTAATTCTGGCCGGAAGTAGAAAATAAGAAGTGATAGTAAAGATTTAAAACAAAATAAACGTTAGTAAAACTTAGGATCCTTACAATAGTAATTAAAATTTTATATAAATTTGTTTTAAGAAGCACGTATTTTAATGTATTTCTGCTCTAACTGCGTCACTATACACCGAAAGCTCATTGAACTATTTTAGTATGTTTGCTGTCTTTTTAATTACATATATTTGAAAATCAAGTGCAATAGGAAAAAGAAGCGTTCTCAGACCATGTGGGTAATTAGAAAGTCAACTATAATTTAATGTAAATAAATATATATTAGTATTAATAATGCGTTGTGACTTACTTACTGGAATTTTCTGGAATTAAAGCTTGGCAGATAATTTAGTTTAATGGCAGCGGCTTATTGATTTTAGACCAAGGTTTTCGTGACAGAATTAAGCGTTACTGCTTTCTGAATCTCGTAATAACCATTTTACGTCATATGCGAAATTCCAGCAATTCAACTACTTGTAATCCTGTTTACCTCATTAAACTGCCAGTAATTTTTCCTTTGTTATAAGAGTAGTTAGATTTCTTTAATTTAATTAGACAACCAATAGCTTTAAATAAACGTTTATTGATTTTATCTGCTATAGTATATTTTTCCGGTTTATTGATTAGAAGGACTGTATAATAAATAAATTAAAGTAGATATTAAGAAAGTAGATATTAAGCAGTTAGGCTAAGAGATTTATTCGATTTTCAGAATGGAGATTACGATGTTTTCACCATTGAAACGTTTTGCATAATTCTCAAGTTTATATTACAAATAAATGCGCATATATATATATATATATATATATATATATAATATGATGAAAAAAACGTGGCAATATTGATAATGTAGAACGTAGAATGTTGAATTTGTAATAAACCACAAACTTTGCAGTCGAGGCGAATGAAATATTCATCTTTATTTCAATTGAAACTTGCAGCCACAAGTTACTTGGCACGCTGATCTTGCCTATTCCAGAACACACACATTTTTGATACTGTTGCCATAGGAAGAGTTCTAGAGTAAATGGTCTTTCTAAGGATTTTAATCTTCTTGTAACATTGCCATACATTGTATAAGGGAAAAAAAGTATGATGTTTTCCTGGATTGCCGCGTTGTAAATGCATTATATGAAATATTATCTGTATTAGTTCTGCGTTTGTGATAAAAAAGGAGTTTCGAAAAACTGTAGTCAAAGACGTTAAAGGTAATAAGAAGAACGCTGAATGTAACGCTGAATGACGCTTATCATACCACAGACGTAGATTCAATAGTCCAAAACAAGTTACAAACAGCAAGTTACAAACAAGTCCAAAACAGCAAGTTACGAAAAAGGCTATGGCAAAAAGTATCATGCATAACAAAATGTACGATGTCAGGGTCGGAAATGTCATCTGATGATGCATGCTGAATGAAGATTAAGTTTCCTATGCACGGGTATGACCATAAAGAAAACGATTTGTTTGTGCTTGCTTATTTCCCCTGTTGCCTCTATTTTCCCTGCTGTCTGTTTTCTATTTTCATCGTAATTGTAATGCAAGATAAATATCTTTTTTTTTTTTTTTTTTTTTTTTGTCATAGAGTTCTTGAGAATCGATCAATGTTTTGCAAGATAAAAACTCAACTTTATCGAAGCACTAGTTATTTTGTACTTCTGAAATATGGCATAGGCAAATTTCTGTTTAAAAATTCTGCAGACGAAATATAGCATGTATCAAGATAACAGTATATTTTATTAATTAATTATGATATAAAAATCGTTAAATATTAGTATGCTAAAGTATCAATGCATTAATATATTGATATATCCTTACATTAATTTTGCTAAATTCCTGAACAAAACTGTGCCAATAGATTTTATCATTTTAGACAAATATTAAAATTATAAACATTGAGTAGTATTATTTATGATTTTCCTTCTAGATATGGCTGAGCTATTGATAAGGAATTTTTTTCAATCCCATGGTCGGCAGTGGCAATTCTATCTGGGTTGAAAAGATGTATCACAGTATAAAATAAAATAGTTCTTTCGATAAAAGATTTTCAACGACTCCTCTATTTACAAAAATTGACATCAAAGACAATTCAGTATTTTTTAACTTGACAAGCGGAAGGAAAAAACTTGTCAAACAAGGTTGAAAATTGGGATTTGTCGTGACTTTTAGTACTGAACCAAAAGCTTCTGAGATAAACGAATTATAATGCTTTGCGGCTTTAAATTTTTATATGTTATATGTTTTCACTGCTTCCGTAAATTACATGAAAATATTTATTATCCTAGGCAATTTTTAATATATGTTACAATTATTAGATATGAATTATTTTTAGCATACAAAGCTTTCATACAGATTGTCGATTTCTGTATGGGATACATTTTTTATTATTATTTACGCAATGAAAACTGGTGAATATGGTATCTGTAAAAAAGTAGTTTTTTTAATTAGTGGCGATACATTGCATAATGCATCTTACTGTTTATTAATCCAAGAATAGATGTTAAATATCAGAACATGTAACTTATTACTTTAATATCTTATTCATTTATTTAGTAAGTGATCATATTTTTCCCTAAAGCATGTATTTTCATAATACTTTTTTGGAGCGCGACCTAGAGCTCAAATGCATTTTAAGTCTAAAAAACGTACTGAAAAATAATTTAAGTGTTTTAAAGATTTGATTTACAGACAAGAAGTTCATTAAGATTTTAAGAAAAGGATTAAAGTTTTTTTGGAGGTACGATGTTAGGGAATATTTGGCAAAATATTTATATTTCGTAACAATTATAACGGCGAGAATTAGACAACTAGGTGACTTGCTTTAATACTAAAAGTCTGAAACTTGCCGCCAATACAGTTTAAATGCCACCAATATTCCCCAAAGCCAACGTTTTACCCCAACTGAAAATTAACAGAAATTTCTTTTGTTCTGCCTCTCCTGTTTCTGTTGTTGTGCCTCTCCTATTTCTTGATAGTCATTCTTGTGATAATAAAACAGAATAGTAATAAAACAGACTCTTTTGCTTTGCACATTTGATGTTTCCATTTTTTAAAAAAAGTTCAAGATTCATTTTTAAAATGTGCTTATAAGTTACTTCAAAATTAAATAAACAATATAAACACATGAAAATTTACAAATAAAATTCAATACTAATTGTAAGCAATATGCTGATCAAAGTAAGGCATATTTTAAACATTAGAATAAAAGTGTGACAAAAGACTTAAGCAAAAATAAAAAAACAAAGAAGCGGTAAATGGTATATTAGCCCAATTCGAATTTCATTAAGGCTCTACAGGGGAAATTATTTTAATGATTTTCGAAGCCAGCTAACTCCATATCGCGTTTCGCCGAAATAGACAATTGAAACTGTATACGAAACTCTTATTTTAAAAAATTAATTGAATAAACTTAACCATAAACTTTAGTCTCTGTTCCAATTTCCCGACGCGTCCGCTTGAAGAAACACATTAAGGTGTAATAACAACTGTACATAATGGACTGGTAATGACAATGTACAAAATAAAATAAATAGCGATTTGCTATTAGTCACAAAATAGAAGATTTTATGGGAGGACCTACTAGCTTATAGAGTTTAAACTTTGTGAAAGTACCAAAAATTAAATTTAATATTTAAAATTATAATAAAAAAACTAAAATTTTTGTAAGGGTCTTGCTAAGACCAAAAATCAATACAAGGGAAAGAAATATTTTTTAAAACCAGATCTGGAACATCGATGTCTTCATTGCTGTAACTATGCAAACTCAAATAGGGGGTGAAGCCTCGAGCAAGGAAGTTTCTAATATATATATTTCGAAATACGATAGCTGGTTTAAAAATAATTGGGGACCTCAAAATTAACGTTCTAGATTGGGTGATCTCCCTCTAAATTCATCCGTTCTCCCAAATTCGAGATTTTTTTACGTTATGTAAAGCTACTGGGAAAGGGCAACTAAAACTAATATTAACCAATCATAGCTCGTCTCTAGAATCTCACCTGCGTTGGTATATATACCTCTGGCGAGCTAATTGCGTCATTATTATTCTGCTAGCTTCTACATTGTTAATATCTCCTCGCTTCGCTTTTTTTAAAAACATCTGCATCATTTCCTGTTAAAAACAAATGCGTATAAGAACTGATTGTAATTGTATACTTAAAAAGAGTATGTTGTCTTCGAGGAATAATTCTAGTGTGCCTGGAAATCTGGAAATAAAGATGATAATTAGTTGAACTTAGTTTAATATCAACTTCTTCCTCTCGCCCTACCACTCAGCCATCGCAACTGTGCTCGAAATCCTTACACACACACACACACACACATATATATATATATATATATATAAAGCGAAAGTGTCGGGGGACATTTACTCAAGTATCTTGTAAATTTTACTACATAAATTGCTTTTCACTAAAAATTTATAAAGAATCTTGTGCTAGCGAAAATGCTTCATTCAGAATGAGTTCTTTGATACTCTACTTTGGTTATAAATCCCATCACTTCACGGAACTACAATTTTGACTTCACTTAATTTCCCAGTTTGGCATCATCATTCTTACTTGAGTAAAAGACGAAACACCTTCGCCTTTATTAATTATTGTCCATTGAACGGGAGTTGGTTTGTTCCCCTTGAAAAGTCAACTAATTTCCAATCAATAGCGATAATTACTTATTAATTTTTTTCAAAGTTTGAAATTTTGTTATTCATGATTTAAATTCAATTCCTCGTAAAACGTTTTTTCATAATTTACATCCAAGTTACTTTAAAACACAATTTTCGGAATTAAAGTTCCTACATATGGGTTCCCTCTTTTTTGATACTTCTGCTAAATTTATATTAGGAGATAATATCATCAATATTTCTTTAGTAAATAAATTATTATTATCTTACTTTGAGCTATTGCGCGAGTATTAGAAAAACTTGTTTTTGGTTTCAATGAATTTTAGTTCATTCAATATATATATATATATATATAATATAATATAACAATCATATAACACACACAACGAAATTATATCAAAATATCGTCAATTACTAAAATTATTTAGAGCTAATTAAAAATTCATGTCTTCAAGGGAAATTTTAAATGGAGGATTTAATGAAACAATTTGAATCTCTTGCCGAAAGAGGATTTATAAATAGTATTTATAAATTAAGATGAGCAATTACACAGCAGTCAAATCTAATCAAAATGATATAATGTTATGAGACATGTGTACACAAATTTGGAGAAATGCATAGTGCAACAGGAAAAAATGCAAAGTAATTATTAATTCATTTAATATAAGTATAATTAATTTATTTATTTAGATGAAATTTTAAATTCATATTATACTGTACACTTTTCCCCGGTGCTGCACAAATAGTCTGTATGAGGCAGGTAACCGAAATTTATCAAACATATTATTCAAGTAAATATGACATACAAGAAACATTTTCTTAAAAGAAGTGAACGTAAAAGCCGAGAAAATAGAACTTCTTCAATTCAAACACAGCACATATAAGAAATGGAAATGATAAAACTCTTTGTTATCTCTATACTGTAGACGCCGCTTAATGTGATTGCAATTAGTGTTATCGAATTGCCGAATCCTGCCTGTTTATATACGGGAAACACGGAAAGTACGTCGTTCATTGTGATTAACAATTTGGTTAATATAATTAAAATACTGCAGAATAAAACTTTTAAACTGAAGTAAAATCATCAAATAAGTTCAAAATATGCATTATGAAAATTATCAAGTGACAGAGAAAAATCGCCAAATAAGGGACTAAATCTCCAAATAGGTAGTTTTAAATTTGTCAACTATCTAAAACTTAGGGGGAAAAACCCCTGTATTTGACGTAAATTTATCATTAATTCTATCCCTCTGAAAGCGATCAGCTACAGATCTCTCTTCTTCAGGAGGGGCGGGGGAGTTTGAAAAACTGTTTTTCCTGAAAAATAATTTAATTGAAAACAAATTCCATGAATTAGCGAGCTTTTATTGATTTTAAATTATTTAGATTCATGTTTCAAGTTGAAAAGTAAATTCATTTAATTGCGTTTAATTTACTTGCGTTTTATTTGTTTTTGGATTTTAGTAAAGGCACAGGTAAAGAAAAATTTTTAAAAATATATATAAAAGTAAGCAAAAGAAAAATTGAGCCACTAAATAAAGCACTTCGAATTCATTTTTACGAAAAGATTCGAACTCTTATTTTTAGCAATTTTACTTAGAATTTTGTTTCTTACTCTAAAAAGAAGAATAATAAAGCCTTGAAGTGTAGTATTTTTCAAAGTAAATTCGTTTAAGCCAAAATAAAACACAATATATTATAGCGATGTATTTATTATGTTATATAGTATATTGGAAAATTTTGTTTAAGCTTTTAACTTTCTCTTAACTATTGAATTTAGTTATAATTCTCGCTACGAATGGTTTCTGAGATTACACTATGCAGTCGATTTAATTTCCAGTTCATTAACTGCACTATTTTAGGAAATATTAAACATATGTTAATTACGAAAGAAATGTAATAAAAATTTCCGAAATCCTTCCTTCTATTTATTTAGAAATGCATTATAAAGTGTTTGTTTCCTATAATTAGCCTTTTCAATTTTTAAAATTAAATTCGTTTCTGTACTTATGCAGCTTATCTATTAAAGTGAATTTGTCACATGAAAAAGATCTTGCAGTCTAGGCAGCTGCTGTTTACACTCACTATACAGTGCTCTAACAAAAGTTCTTTCAGCATTCTGCGTTTCTTGTGCTGTTATATAGAGATCTAATTCAGGCTGTCATTTCTTATCCCGTATTACGACATGCTTATCTCAGGTCAAGACGACGTTTTAGTCAAGTGTCTTTGTCTATAACTTGTCAGGAATAGGGTTCGGATTTCAAAATATTAGTTGACGGCTTATGATTTCTGATAAATCTCGTCTTCAATTACTTTTGTCGTCGTTTAGCTTTTTTCCATGTGATACATATAGTCTCGGATTTATCTGATGGTACGTCACATGATCTGACAAGTTCATAAATTTGTTAGATGAATGCACTTTTGTTTTAGTTTAGTAATACGAACATTTTACTATTATCTTGACTTATGATATTATCCTTCGCATTCTTTTAAATGTATAGGATATAAAATCCAAGGATATGAAATCCAAGCACCAGTTAAAAAAGTAAATAAACGGAGCTATGCGGAAAAATAATATTATGTCTAGACGAAAGCATTTCTCTCTCTTTTTATCCATAAATATATATAGATATAGCTACATAAATATGTAACATGCTAAATTTATTCGTAATGAAAAAAAAAAAAGAAAAAAAAATAGGAAACACAAAACGTCAACAGCTACTTCATTGCAGAAACAAAACTAAAGTGATGTTGTAGGATATATAAATATATGAATAAATGTATTTAATAATCTCTATTTTCCAACAGAAATAAAATTCGGGACATCAGTTACAGATAAGCATCGGTGTATATCAGACAGTAGAAAATAAATGTAATAAACATTACGGAAATTTGCTTTCAATGCATCTAAGAACTTGAGGATGATTATTCATAAAAAGAATTTCAATTATCACTTAAGCTTTTGTTTTTCCTATTTGATGCAAGAGTTCATGTGTTTCATTGTTCCAGTCATTTCCCCACGCCCATAGCGCATTTCTCACTTTTGCTGTTAACTTTTAATTTTGCTTTCCTTGTATGTACATAACATTTTAATAAAATAAACTTCAAAATTTGAAAGTTTATACAACAAAGAGACATCTTATTAGTTGAAGATCTCTTTTTAAAATTTTTAAGACCTAAACTCAACCAGGATTCGAGCCCAGGGACTTACTACCATCGATTGAAATGCTTTTTTCTAATGAAATATTCACACTCGCACCCAATTTTGGATATTTTTAACTTACAGGTGAAACTCGGAATTGCAAGATTGTCACGGGATCTGTAGAAAAAACGCTATTACACCAAAAGTCAACTATCGTCCTTCATATAGGTTTCATCTTCAGTTTAGGGAAAAAGTTTGCACCATGCGTACGTAATTTGTGTGATTACTGCAAAACCTTGAGGACTATCTGCCTAAGGGGAGGGATGCCTTCGTAGAGGACTTTCTAAGGAAAATTGACTCGTATACACGTTACACATGGATAAAACCCCGAAAACGCCGATGTAGCCAGCCCGTTCGGGGGATTTGAACCTCGGACCGAATTATCAGTGTTCAGCGACTTTACCGCTTGGCCGCTGATGGTCCCCATGCGTACGGGTAATGAAAGAGCAGATGACGGAAAATTTACTCTCTTTGTTGAGAACAAAAACGGAGATGACCTAAATAATCTAATAGCAAATTCTTGGCGTAGTTAATAAAACCACGCAGCTGAACTAATTGGGCACCCTTCTACTGCTCTTAAACTCAGAAATAGACCATAAGATCCTAAACTAAGAAATAGACCTTAGGTCGCAATTTTACGAAACGATCCTGTAAGTGATATCTTCATCAAAATTGTCGTAGCTGATCTAGGAAGCCATGTCTCAGATGATGACTATAAAGATTAATTGAATTACTAGTCCAAAGGGGCAATTTGCCCAGAAGGACTATTAGTTTCGTTTTGACCTTTTGCGTTGGTTCACTATAAATGTCAGTTCACTTTCCAAATTGTTACCACCAAATATTAGAGCCCAGTATTATATTTAAATAAATTAAATAATGAAGAATCTGCATAAATGTATGTTTCTTGCTTTGTGATAAAACAACGGTGTCTAGAGCCATCGAATTTTGAATGACGTACGTTTCCACCCGAATATGGGCATCTGAAAGTCAAAATTTGGAATTTTTTTATTATCTATTTCATATTCTGTACAACGGTAATGAATTTTTTATTAAAAATTTGACGATTTTAAAGCGAGCAATGCCAACATTGTACGAAAAAAAATAAAAATTAAAAAAAAAAATTTGCCCCAGAACACGAGACTGTGTATCGGAAATTCTAAGATATGCTAATTTTAAAATTATTTTGCGAAATTGCTGTTGAACTGAATTTTATGTTTTAAATGCGAAGAACATGATATTTAATAAATAAAGGTAACACACAGAACGTCCTTTTACAAAATGGACCTTGATGTATATTTCATACATTTATTGCGGTTGAAAAGACTTGGTTTTTAGAATACAAAGGGAAGTTATGTTGCTTGCAGAATTTAAATTTAAGCTTCTTGCCTGTAAATTGTAAAAATTTATTTCAGCCATCCATTAAAGCATTTTATTTTTTAATATACATTCGTTTATCTTGAGTTATTAATTTATACTTGATATTGGGCTATTTATTACTTTTAAGGTGTACTTTAGCCGTTTTTGTCATTTGTTCTAATTTATGTTTCTAAATAATGTTTTGTATTAATATCTGTGTTTATTAGCAAACATGAGTAATTTTATTTTGCCATTTTGATAACAATTTTCCAAATGTTTCACTCCGATTGCTAAAAATTCCCATGCATCTTTTCTCGCCGACATATTTAACATATAAACTAAATGCGGAGCTTATCGAAAACTGAGGAAGAACTTATTATTTTGCAAACAAAACTAATTTTAAATGTATAAAACCTCAGCATTATTTTGATAAGTGAGTTGTAGTGAAGTACTTTCTTTTCGTCTTATAAAATCTTTTATTAATATCGTAATTTGTTTTCAGTATTTACCATTCCTTATTTCCATAGACTATATAGCTTTTGAGGTATAACTTGCCATCTTTAATATTTATTATCTTATAATTAGCAGAGAGTGTTTGTTTTAATCCCTCCACAATCAAAATCAGAAGTTTAAACTATCTTTTTATTTCTTTGATATTAGAGAATTCGTTTTAGTGTCGCACTGTAAATAGAAAGTTCAAAAAGATGAATCATGCCTTACCTGATTGATCTCTTTTAAAACGCTTCGACAGAAAGCAAAATGAGGTGCGGATTCACTTAACTAATTTAGCAATAATTGTAGGTATGACAAGAATAACCGTAAATAAAACCTCTGTGCAATTTCTGAGAGAAATTAAATATGGATAAAACAGGATTAAAAATCGAAGAATTGATCAACGGCATCAAAAAGTGGATCGAGAGACCAATAATAAGATTTATTTCATTTTTCAGAAAATCTTATTTAATCGCTTAATGCTATTCCGATAGATTTTAATGCATTAAATCTCTCAGCAATATATACTCTAGTTCACGTCATTTCAAGTTCAATTTCGTGGTCTTTGGAAAACAAGTTGTGGTATAATTGCAAGAAAAAGCTACAGTACAAAAGAATAATATACTCAAACACTGTCCAGGCATTCAGACAGCGAATTTCATTAAACGTAAGTCAAAGTCATTTCTCTAGTTGCAATGATAAATTTTAATATTAGAAAATAGAAGATAAAGGTCTATAAGACAGCAACACTTTTGGAAATATATTAGCGCCTTTGCTTCTTTAAACTGAGATTCAACTGAAGAAAACTGAAAAAAAAATTCGACTGAGTTATTTATAAAAGTTTTCTTGATGTCTTATCCTCAACTAATAAAACTATGCGGTAACAAAAATCTGAAAGGTTTCAAATTTTAAATTACGTCCAAAGGGAATTTTTTTTTCAAATTTTGTGTGTTACATTTACTTATCAAATATCATCTTCTTTGCACTGAAACCATAAAATTCAGTTCAGTGGCAATTGCAAAATAATTTTAAAATGAGCCTATCTTTAGAATTTCCGATACACAGTTCCGCGCGTTGGAGATAAAAAGGTCCCCCCCCCCGTAGAGTGTTGCCTTTGCTCGCTTTGACATCCTTGGGTTTGTTAATCAAAAATTCGTTGAAGTTTTACAAAATAGGAAATCGATAATAAAACAGACTCCGAATTTCAAATTTGCTCTTCCACATGTCCATATTTGCAGGAGGATTACGTCATTCAAAAGTCGATGGCTCTGTGGACCGTTGTTTTATCACAATACTAGAAATATACATACATTTACGCAGTTTTTTACATTTATTTAATTTTATATAATTATATTTATTTAATTTCTTCAAATATAATGCAGGACTCTAACATTTGGTGGCAACAGTTTGAAAAGTGAAACAGACATTTATAGTGATTCGACGCTAAATCGCAACACGAAAACAATAGTCCGTCAGGGACAAAGCCCCTTTGGACTAAAAATATGAGTTTTAGAAACCAGCTCACAGAAGGTAATAAAGGAAAGTGGTCAATTCCTATTTAAAGAGCCCACCAGCGGCCGAGCGGTAAAGTCGCTGAACACTGGTAGTTCGGTCCGAGGTTCGAATCCCGCAAACGGGCTGGCTGCATGGGCGTTTTCGTGGTTTTGCCCTTGTGTAACATGTATACGAGCCAGTTTCCCTTAGAAAGTCCTCCACGAAGGCATCCCATCCCCTTAGGCAGATAGCCCTAGTGCGCTTTGCCATAATTAATAAACCAAACCAAAACCAAATCTATTTAAAGAACTTCGTTTCCCAATGCGGTGACATTATGCTGTGTTAAATAAACTGGGAGGCGCCAGTGGTAAGAAGACAGCTACGAAAAATGAGTACTGGAAATCAAAAATAGCACCGAGAATGAATGCCGTAACAAAAATGTAGTGCTTTTCAAATATGTTAAAAAGTGTTAGTACTTTTTTTTTTACTTGAAATATGATATTTTAAGACCGTGCCTCTTAATGTGTTTCAAAGCTGGATGTTATGATTTATGATTTTTTAATGCACTTTTAACGTTCTGTGGCTACTGTTTACGTTCCTGTGTTAGAATGGTGCCGACATGGATGACGCAGTTTCGTTTTTAAATATTCTTAATAAATTCAACGACTCTTGGTGTATTTAAATCAAACTGAAGACATTTAATAATATAACATTCACACGTAAACATTTAGTAATAATTCAGAAGTACAGATAAGCTTTAAGATAAGAATTAAAACCGTTACAGGCCAGCTACGATTTTAGCGACCGAATTCTACGAACGACAAATCTCAAAAGCGTATTGCCAACGCAGGGTAACGAAAAGGTAGAAATTAATTCGATAGGCGTGGAAGTGAACATACTCCCACCCTATCAGGTTTAGTCCTGATACACAGGCAAAGGTGAAAGTCTATTAATTGGTCTTGTAAAGATACCAGTTTTAGTTTTGACTGGAGCTACGCGAGCTAAGCCGTCCTTGCCCGGATGGACATCGATGATCCGTCCTATAGGCCAAGCTATAGGTGGAGATCCATCTTCGATGACAAGAACCACCGTGTCGATCTTCAGGTTTGGTTTGGTGTGCTGCCACTTGGGTCTCTACTGAAGAGAAGTCAAATATTCCCTTTTCCATCGATTCGAGAATCCCAGACGTAGATTCTGTACAAGTTCACACCTAAAACTCCTTGTGCGAACAAACTGATGTGTCTCTGGAAAGGAAGTCAAAGTATCACCTGTAATAAAATGAGAAGGGGTTAAAACATTAATAGAGTCAATATCAGAATCGTTCACATAAGTAAGTGGACGTGAATTCAAAATAGCCTCGATCTGGGTAAGTAGCGTTGACAACTCTTCTCAGATGAAATTTCGCTGAGCGAATGCCGGCTTTCCATATTCCTCCGAAGTGGGGCGAAGCATGCGGTATAAAATGCCATTCAATAGATGACTTAGTTAGTTCTCGGGAAACCGATTGTGTTGCATACAAGGAAGACCAAATCTGATTTAGTTCTTGTAGTTTTCGGCATGCTCCCACAAAATTGGTACCGTTGTCACTGTAAATGTGCCGTGGTGCACCGCGACGTGAAATGAAACGTCTAAGTGCCGCGATAAATGAGTCTGCCGTCAGGTCACTGAATGCTTCTATATGCAGAGCCTTAGTCGACAAGCAAACAAACAGAGCTATATAGCCTTTCGTTGTTTTAGAACCACGACCCTTATTAAATTTCATGGTAACAGGACCAACGTAATCCACATCAGACGCGAAAAAAGGTCGTTTCAAAGTCACACGATGTTCAGGTAAGTCACCCATCAATTGCGGATTTGAAGCAGCTTTAAATCGATGACATATTAAGCAATGGTTGACACAACTGCGTATCGGTCTCTTTCCTCCAATTATCCAGTAAGATTGCCTGATGAGGTGTGATAATAAAGAAGGACCAGCATGAAGGTAAGTAATATGAAGTTCTTTTACTAGTAATTCGCTAAATTTATGTCGAGAAGGAAGTATGACAGGATGTTTGATGTTAAATGCTAAAGATGAATTTTGAAGACGTCCTCCCACCCGTAAGAGACCATCTTTATCTACGAATGGATATAGAGAACGTAGTTGGCTCTTCTTGGGTAAAGGTTTATCTTCCTTAATACATTCCAAATCATCTTCGAAATAATTATGATTCGAACAACTCTGAGATAAATTATTTCTAATACTTCGGTAAGGCAAAAACCTAAATACAGAGACAAATCATTATTGCGATATTTACAAATACACACCGCATCCACAAAAGTTATTATTTGTCTCTTATTCCTAAAACTGTTTGTCGAAGAAATATACTTTAAGTTAAAAAATGTTTAAATGTAAGTATTTATTTTTTTGCATTTTTAAATTTAAAACATTAATTTTGTAAAAATTACGAAATCTAACTTTACTCTGATCCCTATGCTTATGTTTAAGAAATTTCGTATTCGTTATAAAAATAAAATACAAAAACTGTGTTTCCCGTACGACAGAAAATGACAACGGTATTTGATATTCAAGTTGCAAATCATATTTAGGAGCTGTACATAAATTGAAGAGTGAATTGTTTACGTGTAACTGAAAGTAAAATATCATTTTTTTTTTCAAAATGGAGATCGTATTCACAGAATCTTATGTATTTCGTGTTCTAGGAAACACTTGCAGCTTCAATATTGGCATTCACCCCAACTAGTAATATTATTTGTTTTAAATAAAAATAAAAATATTTTTAGTTTAATATTTCTTGCATAATTATTAGATTATGATTCTGAAGTAATAAATTTGCATGAGAATATTAATAGAATAAATTTGCATGAGAATATTTTAGCTTTTAAAAACTTATAAATTACTTGCGTGAAAACTTAGGCATATCAAATGTAACGAAAATTATAAATTAAAAGTACTAATAAAAACAAAAGAATATCATAGATTGTCATTTAAGGGGGAAATTAACCTTGAATTATTCCAATTACTAACCTACCCTTAAACGCAAATTGAAAATGACACCAAAATTCCCAAATTTTGAAAATAAGTTCTCGGGTCACGTTTTGTTGCGCTTGAGTCAAACTTTTGTATTTTATTTTTTATAACGTGTACAGTATTTACCTAAATATAAATATAAGAACCGATGCAATATGTAAAAAGATAAATTTCGTATTTCATACCAAATTAATTTTTTAAAACTTAAAAATACGAAAGTATGAATCTTTTCGTTGTTCAAAGCAATTTTGTAGATGGAAATATATGTCTAAGACCAATGGTTGCGAACATAAAGGCAGGTTAAAGACTTTTGTGGATGTCTATAAATGCCTGTAACCACACATTATCATTTGCGGCGGTCTGGAACGAGAATTAGCTCGAAGTCATCGCTCATCGTGAAAGAATTTAAAACGATACTAGGATTAAAGAAAGCAAAAGAATATGTATTTCTGTCGTTATTATAATATAATCTGATAAATTACTTTTTTCGAGTTTTGAATTTTCTATGCAACATCAGTTATTGTTTGGTTATTAGAATATGGCATAAATTTGAATCTTTTTAAGAGGCAAGAATGCTGTCATGGAGGAGTTTCCAAAGAAAATTTGCCTCTCATTCACTTTACACATAAAGGAAACTACGAAAACAAATCATACAGCCAGCCCGTTCGTCTGAATTCGAACCCAAAGCGAACAACCAGTATTCAACAGTCTTTAATCACTCAGCCATCGGTTTTCAGCAATGAATTAAATAAAATGCCAAGCAGAAAATTTTATAAAATGTTGTATTTAATGTTTTCGTGAGTACGATTACTTAAGGTACCCACCAATATGCATTTAAACATTTCCTTACTTTACAGGTTCATTTTATTTTAACATAAGCAGATTTATTCAGTTCTTCAACAAGAGTCTGTAAATTTGAAAAAGAAATCTCGTTCTGAACATGAACAAAATAATAAGAGATGACATTTCTAAGCTTGTGAATTAAGAGTGTACCTTCTGCTTGTATAATAGGCTTCCTAAATATAAATGCTTTAGTCTAGAAATCTCATTTCTCTTCCTCGCATAAATTCGTTTTCTTGCTGTGCCGAGTCACAGATTTTATAAGAAATTCTTAAACGTTATAGATGTATTCATAAGCTTTAACTTGCTTGCCGTATATTAAGGAAAAGGTACATTAAAGTTAATTTGAAATATGAATGGAGAATTAAATTTAATCAATATATTAAATATTAAATTAAATTGAAGTAAAATATTTTCTTACTGAATACAAATGGACAAGTATAAGAATGCCCGAAATAAACAATACATAATACTTCCATTAAATATCTAAAACAAAGTCACGTCAAGCTGATGCAACTGTATTGCATTTTTTATAATAAAAGTGATGTCTAAAATAAAGAAAAAAAATTTTTTTTTAATTTTAGAAAAGACAAAATGCCCTCTTGAAGGTTACATCTTCAAGAGGTACATAGTTTTAAGCAAATATTAACGGAAGCCACGCTCCAACTTAAGTAGATAAGTGTAGGTTTAGTTATTTGAATATGGCAAAACACACGAGAGCTCTGCCTGAGAGAAGGGATGCTTAATTGGAGATACTTTCTAAGGGAAACTAGCTTATGTTTACAGCATACACTGAGAAAACCACGAAAACATCCATACAGCCAGCCCGTTCGCCAAAATTCGAACCCGGGTCGAACTTCCAATGTAAGCACTTTTAATCTGCGGTGGACCACACGGAGATGAGAAAATCGTCTGTGCGCTCTCCTGAAAGTCACTGTTTCCAAGCTTTTGCGACGTGTCACACGTCATAGTCTGACATTGCATACGCAATAATTCGTTCCAGTTGCAGTTGACAGTAATTGTAATAAATATGTTCTGAGTTCAAAAATGCAGTAAGCATTACGCAACCTCATAAATATACTAAACATTGACGGAGTCAGAAACGCTACCTGCCGCCAGTCACCGCAAATTGCTCAACTATAGAATGCATAGCCTGACAACATTGGGCGAAGATTATGGATTTAAATATTAGTATACTTGGCAACATCATTAACCATTTGGCTACGACTTGAAAATTATCCATATATATGTTTACAATGGTTATGTTTCCGAACACATCAGCATCACTTAAGCATAGCTAAAATGTTACACCTAAACCCTGACACATAATATAGCTGATACGACTGAATTTTAAATTAGATAGTTACATTAAAATAAAATACATTTTTCTCTGAGGAAACAAAGTTTTTCTTTAAAGGCGTAAATGGTATTTCCAGTCATAGATTAAAAAACAAACTGTTTCAATGTCCGGACATTATTAGTTTAGAAGTAGTGCGAACTATTTTATAAGGTTATTGAATGCTAGGAGTTCGACTTGGGCTCAAATCCTGTAAGCGGGTTGGCTACACGGGATTTTTTGTGATTTCTCCATGTGTGAAATGAATATGAAACAATTTAACACAAAAAATCCTCCACGAAGGCATCCCTCCGCTTAGGGGGGACACCTTAGAGTGCTATTCCTTGATCTAATATGTAAAATAATTTCTCAATCATTCCTATTCTGCATACTTTGCTGTTAATTAATTAACGAAACCAAATAAAGAATTTTTTTAACTACTTGAGACAGAAAACTAACATCTCATATTTTATATAATTTTCATTTTGTTTGATTCTTTTCACATTGTAAAAACTTTTATTTTGAAGCATATCAGTTTTAAGTTTTTACATACGTTACCTGCGTGGAATTTAAAACCACAAGAAATGGAATCTTTCAACCAAAATCTGTAACTGTTACGCTTAACTGAAGGTTTAACTTCGGTTTTATTCCCGGCAATAAATATGTTCTATAAAATAAAAATAAATTGTAAAAGTGGAGCAAGTGGAGCGGCTACATGGATGTCTTTGGGGTTTTCTGTGCATATAACGTAAATTTTCTTCGCTTATAAAGTTCTCTATCAAGTATCTCTATCAGGTTCTCTATCCGTATTCTTTATCGTATTGAACTAAACAAACAAACAAAAACTAGAACCAATCTCAGAATTAAAATTGCATATGAGAAATGAAATTAAATCCTTTTTGCTTCAACTTTTAGTTTTCTGAAACAAATGGCATCCGAATTCCTGTATGTACCAGCTTTGATCAGTAGACACCTTTTAACTTAAATAGTAAGTCTGTACATAATGTTAACTTTGAATCGAAAACTATAAAAGTAGACCTTGCATTGTCTTAAGTTACTGTTAAATTGCATTCTGCTTTTAAAAATGATAACTGAAAAATAATGGAATTCGACTGGATTTTTTTCTGGTTTAATTGATTATGGTAAAGCACATTAGAGCCATCTGCCTAACTGGAGGGATGCCTTCGTGGAGGACTTTCTAAGGAAAACTGGTTGGTATACACGTTACGCATGAAAACAAAAACACGGAATTCGATTCTAAATTCTGGTTATCAGAAATATGGATTCAAAGTGTGGCTTGTTTGATTACACCAAAATGCCCTAGGGCTATCTAGTTAAGAGAAGAGGTGTCTTCTTTGAGGGCTTTGTTAAGAACAGCAGGTTCCTATTCACATTAGGCAATAGTAGAAACATGAAAACGGCCACGCAGCCAACCCATTTGCCAAATTTCGATCCCGAATAGAACTAGCTAAGTCCCTTTATATTATCCATTCAGCTGTTGGTTGAACCATAAAATTATTTTAATAAAATTCAGTTCTTTGTCTTGAGACATTATTGGAAAGCCACACTCTGAAGTATGTTTTTTTAAGTATTTAGAGTTAAAAAAACTTTTCCTCTAAATATTTTTACACTACATTTAAGAATACGTTTCTATTTCGTGAAGATTGTGAAACGCACCAAAAAGATATTATTATATTATTTCAAAACCTTTAAACGAAATAATAAATTTTTACAGAGAAAGGGTGTGAAAATCATTCAGCTCCATCTGCTAGGGAAACAATCCCTGGTTCATAGTTGCACTGTTATCACTATAGTCTAGACATCAAGAGTTGATAAACGAATCTTGTCTTTTTTCTCTTAAATTCATTTATCATCCAGCTGACATTCTAAAAAAGAAATGGAAAAAAACCACAGAACTCGACGAGGAATTATGTTATTTTATTTATCCTGACAAAACCTACAACACAAAGCAACGGAGTAACAACTTAATATTTCATCTAAACAATTTATTTTTTTACTTGCTTCTGAATTTCTTCCTTAGTAGTAAAGGAAAATATCTGCTTCAAATATAATGGATGGTGAAGAACTTGACAAATTAACTGCATTTCTATTCGAATTCCAATCACCTGAACACAGACTAAGAAGGTAGTGCCCAATGTTTCGTACAACCAAACTGAATCTTCTGCTTGAAAATTTCCTTACAGTACATTTGTTACATTTTATCGACAATTAAATAGCAGTTATTCATAAAAACCACTTTTGTAAGCTGAAGGTGGCATTCATAGTTCGAAGTTCAAAGAAAATAATTATAAGCGTATTATTTAAAAGTAACTTTGTTTAACAAAAAATAGGCTAGAGCTTGTTCAAAAATGTATATTTTTGTAATTCCCATTGTTCTGAAATTCTTGTAATTTCTATGGATTGAAATTACTCAGAATATTACGAAATTCGGTTTTTGCAACTGTCATTTTATTTATATTACCAATCTTAATAGTAAATAAATAATATTTTGTAAATTTTTGGTGCTCTTGGTTTATGAAAGGATCTTCATAACTATTGTAAAATATAGTGTAAAAATATAGGATATACTGTAAAAATTTAGGTTTCCTTGATAGAACTGCCGAATTTCTCAGAATTTCATAGCTGCCAATTATCATGTAACTCTAACTACCCTATACTGATTTACAGGTAGATTTGAGTCTTCTGAATTTTAACTTTTAATCTTGGCAAGAGAAAATATTTCCAGTAATAAATGAATTTTATTGGATTGATGAAACTTAAATTGCGCTAATTCTATTCTTTTACATATAGTGAATTTCAGCATAGTGTTTCCTACCAAATTTTATTGATCTGCATTGTCTTAATTTACTGTAAGCATTTGTAGAAAATTTTATGAAGATTCAAATCGTTTTTAATTACGAATATTTCTGTTTAATTTTGCTGTGCATGAATATATGGTACTACATTACTTAGTTTGAGGATTTTCAATAGGACAGAGTGTTTGTTTTTACTTGATACTACTCAGAGCCATCTGCAGCTTGGGCTATCTATCAACTGGAATGCTACTAAATTTGGAAGACGACATGGAAAACTGATTTCTTGAAATAAAATATAGTTCCAAAAGTTGCCGATAGAGGTAAATATGGTGCTTTTCTCATTTACACAACTGAAAATTTGCATAAAACGCAGGTAAAATTTAAAAATGCAGTTGCTCGATGGCGCAAACTTGATGATGGCAATAAAGAGCCAGTAATTCACTCTCCCCTTTTTACATCATCGATTGTTACTTACGAAATTGTTTTATTTTCATCAATCAAACCGAACCGCCGCTCTTCGTGACTTTAGAATTCGTAAGAACTTACCAAAACTTACCTTACTTGGCCTTGTGTCAATTAATGCATTGAAAGGCATGGTTCAGAAGTTTGAAGAAACAGTTCGGTTTGGGGTACAACGTAAACAGATGTCAGACCAGACAATTACAAAAGTCGCGATTGCAATCGTTGACTGCACCTATAAAATCATTGCTGTTAATAGCTGTGCCCAAGGAATGCGCGACATTTGGATAGTGTATCTTGCAGAAAGTTCTTCACTTCTATTCATACAAATTCAGCTTAGTTCAGGAATTAAAACAAAATGAGTACGATAAAACAGATGACATTTCCTGTATCATTTCTTGCCAGGCTGTAGGTCAACGGAGATTGGCCGTAGAGAATTCTGTAGGCAGACAAGGCCCATCTTCACCCAAATGGCACTGTTAACATTCACAGTTCTCGATTTTGTTCCGAGCAATTTCATGCAGCTCAGAAAATCTGATTGCTTTCATTAAAATCCACTGTTTGACGAGGCTTCACAGCAAATTTCATCAACAGACCATTCTTTTTTAAAACATTAGTCTAACGAGACCACAAACCTGTACCGTTACCACGCAATGATATCATAATATGCTGAGTAGTTTTTAACAATTTCAGCAGCTCTATCAGGTCACTTTTATGCAGGATGGAGAACTACAGCACATCGCTCTATTGGTACAGCGGCTGTTGCGCCATCACTTTACTGATGAAAGGCTTTACTCATGTATTAAGTAGTTTTTCTTTTTTTCTGCTTGCACAGCCGCCTCACTCCCCGCATCTACCTCCAAAGTGACTTTTTCCTGCGGGGTTTTTTGAAAGTCAAGGTCTATCTTAATAGGATCTCGACCTCGTCTATCTTAAACAACAACATATTGCATACTGTGCTGAGCATTCCTGGTGTGTGTGTATGTGATTATGGCAAAGCCTCGAGGGCTATCTGCCTAAAGGGAGGAATGCCTTCGTGGAGGACTTTCTAAGGGAAACTGGCTCGTATACACGTTACACATGGGGAAAACCACGAAAACGCCCATGCAGCCAGCCCGTTCGCGGGATTCGAACCTCGGACCGAACTACCAGTGTTCAGCGACTTTACCGCTCGGCCGCTGGTTGGCCCATTCCTGGTGACATGGTACGTTAGGCTGTCAAGAATGTTGGGTACAAAATGCAATATGTGATCTAAGAGAAGATGGTTACATAATAAGAGGTCTAAACGTGTTAATTGAATGAAGCGCCACGGCGCACTGAAATAGCATCTCTGTAACCCTTTAGGCTCTTCATTTGCCGCATTAAAGCGGTGTTGTACTGAAATTTTTTCTTAGTCATTGATCTGTCTTAGCCATGGTAGCTTTAACAGCCCCAAAGTTTCTCCTATTGGCGACTTTTGGAACTAATTTTTTCATGGAATCTTTATTTCTTGTGTCGTCGTTAGTCCGCATACCAAATTTGGTGACATTCCAGTAGATAGATCGAGTTACAGATAGACAGAGTTACAAACACTTTGTCTAAGAAACGAAAGAATTATCCAAAGGAAGGAAATTATCCTAGAGAAAACAAAATTATCCAAAGAAATTAAAATTTCGAATATCTAACTAACTATTAAAATATTTTATATTAGGATCATATTATAAGCATTTAACTAATATGAATCACGTATTAAAAAGTGAATTTTGAAAAATTAAAATTTTTTTTGAAGCGGTGTCGTTGAAATTGCGAAAACCTTCCGGAAATTTCCGATTTTTTTATGAGAATATCCCGGTTTTTTATATTTTAAATCTTATAAGTATGCTTTCTATATCCTGCCTTGGGTTCATACAGCATAATTATTCCCCAACATGAAATCTAAATATTTCTGTTTCAATTATTACAAGCAATTGCTGCATCTATTTTATTAAATGTTTTACATTTAACTGTAGCAGTGTTTGAGGATCGAGTTGTTCATATGTAAATTCATAGGTTTCCTATATTTCACAATGATAAGGCTTTAAATGGGCATATTTTCTGTGTTTGTAAAATCGACAAAGATCGTTCTTTAATGTTCGATTGTTTATGACATATAAATTCAGTTGTTATCTGATTAGATTAGGATAGGTCAAGATGAAGAAATAATGTTTTGTTAGAATGAAAGTACCCTTTGTTCACTATTTTGTCCTTGAAGAAAAAAACTAAGCAATGCTTACACTTGAAAACTGAGGACAGAAAAGGATTAAATTCAGTAACTAAAGCTCAATAAAAATTCAAACAAATAAATGCCATTAAATAAAAAAAAAATTAAAATAATAATGTAAAAAATTCAAGTGCTATTTAAGATTTAGAATAAAACTAAGGGAAGAAAACGTTATTGCATTTAATTTGTAATAATCATTTCGCTGCTAAATGTATGTGAGCCAAAGAACCTGGCAGACAAGTGCAGTTCAAATCTCAGCGCTTAATAAAGATTTTACTTCCAATTACGAAATTAAAATTTTTAGAATGGATAGAAAGCTTTTTCAACCTGACGGTCATTGTCTTTTCTTTTTTTTTTTTTTTGAGCCTAATATTTTAAAAACTACACTTGTGCGATTTTTACAAAACTTGGCAATCTGTCATAATTTGAGTCGTAGAAACGAACTATGCAAAACAATTGGTATGTTGTTTAACGAAAAAGTCGAATTTTGCATCATAATACCTATATTAAAACAATGCTATATGTAAATCTAATATATATCCTCAGTCGCGCTTTCCAGACCATGAAAAAGTGCTAGTTGAATTTCGTCAATCGACACAGTAGAACGGGAGATATAGAACTGTCCCATTTGTTTTCGCAGTGTAGTTGTTTAACTGTGAAATGTTGTTTGAGTTAAGTTTGAGTCTATTTTTTGGCCTCGTATCAATAAAATACTTAGAATGATCTTTCTCTTACGTACTTAAATCTGTACTTAAAACCATAATAAATTTTATTTACCTCTTTTTGACAGTAACTGTAGATCACAGAACTGCTTTTAAAAATTGCGAAATAAAGCTATTTACAGAGCAGAAATTATTTTTCAGTGCTAAAATTTACAGACTGATAAAAATGTGCTCAAAAACAAACTGCATGTAAAAATACAAGGTGACGAAAAATTTTAGCTTTTCATTTGTTTTTCATAACGTTACACATAAGGCACTTTTGTAAATACGACCTGGAGTTGGATAAATTTAAAATTCTGCATGACAGGTTTAAATTCTGCATGACTATGTGTAACTTATCTACTTATCTAGAAGATTATTCGGTGTGAATTGCAGCAATCGTAAAGAAGGTAAATAATAACCATTACCCGGAAGATTTTAAAAACTATTGTGTATGTATTAAAGAAACAAGAAAAAGCAGCACATGCTGCTAAATTGGAATTTGAAGAATTTAATATAAATTCTATGTTTCTGTTAGACCAAAGGAGCAATTTGCCATGAAGGACTATTACTTTCGTTTTGGCATTTTGCGTTGCTTCACTATAAATGCTGGCCCATTTTTTCAAATTGTTGCCACCAAATATTATCGCCCTGCGTTATATTTAGAGAAATTAAATAATGGAGAATCTCCATAAATGTACGCATGTTTCTCGCATTGGGATTAAACAACGGTACCTTGAGCCATCGAATTTTGAATAACGTAATCTTCTACTGAATATGGTCATTTGGAAGCCCAAATATGGAATTTGAAATTCGTTTTTTTATCGATTTCATATTTTGTAGCACTTTAACAAATTTGTTTTTAACAAGCTCAGCGATTTCAAAGCGAGAAATGGCAACATTGAGCAATTAAAAAAAAAAAAAAAATTCTCCAGCACGCGAGACTGTGTATCAGAAATTCTAAAGCTTTGCTCATTTTAAAGTTATTTTGCGATATTGCTGTTGAATTGAATTTTATGGTTTTAGTGCAAAGAACATGATATTTAATAAATAAAGGAAACACACAAAACGTAAAAGAAACGTTCTTTTGGGCGTAATGTAAAATCTGAAACAATTCAGATTTTGTTTTTAATATCTGAGCTAGAAATCTCTATAGAACTTCTAATTATAATTTTTCCATCCATTGCGTAATGTTGTTTTACATTACTGCATTAGCAATTAAATAAGCAGACTGGCAAACGGCCAGATGTGAGAATTATTGCCATTTTCCATTAAGAAAAAACAACCGCGATTAACTTAAATATAAATGCTTACTTCTTACAAATTTTAGCTTAATTTTATTTTTATAAAATATAGCTCTTCGATATACTTTAACATTCATACCTGATAAATTTTGCAAGCGTTTATATAAATATTGTAGTTAATAAAAAAGAGTTTCTTATACCCTGTGTAGAAATGCCTCAGCCAAAATACTGAAGTAAAGTAAAATATAATCGATAAACATGTACGTCATGTAAGAAATTTTACCTGTAACCGTGCTCAGGTGATAAACCGCTACGTAATGTTTTAGTAAGGATAGATAACATTGCAATCATTTCCTGCCATTATCTCTGTGTACTATGTCTAACAAATGAAACACGATTATTTTCCTAGGATTCTAATAAGTTCAGTTTTTAATTTAAGTTCAGAATTAACGCTGATTTTTGTTGTTTGACTTCTGAATCAGTAAGTTCAGTTTTATGAAGAACGTAACTAGATGATGCGCTTAAAAAAATCTTAAAAAGGTATTAAAGGTTTTAGCGATCGCCCTCAACTGAAGTAAGAATTAAAAAAAGAGAAAAGAAAAAAAAAAGATTTTTATAAAATAAGTTTTTATTTAAAACTTATAAAATAATTAATGACTTGAAACGATCACTGGAATAATGTATGTGGCAAAATACTCTTAAAAACACTTGGTCATCGCTTTTTCCGAAGAAAATTTTAAAAAGGATATCATTTAAAAATTCTAATTAAAAGTGAAAAAAAAATAATATTGTTTAGAAAAACATTTATTCTTCGGTGCAAGGAGCATTAAATAGCCCATTTACTGCCAAAACTAGCATATTGGCTTGATATGAGAGTATAAATCTTAGGAAGAAAATGCTCGGGAATTGGCAAAAAGACTTGGAAATAAAAATTATTGGTGAAGTACAATGAGGTGTCGGACATGGGTCGAGCGATCAGTGGAGTACACGGCTGTTGAGGGGTTAGTTGGGATGGGACGGAATAAAGGGATCTAAAGTAGCATGTCCCTTCATTTTTCTTCTCTCTCTCTTTTCTTTAAAAAAAAATATAACATGTTGCTACCTAACCAAAAAGACTTGAATTATTATTATTTGCTTGTTTACACTTGTGATATTAATTTTGACTCAGTTTTAGAGCCGTTTATTTTATTATTCTGTTATAATGTTTGATGATTTTAGTCTCCATTTCAGCAGATGATTAAAGTAGTTTTATTCAACAGCAATTCATTAAAATGATCCAGTTTATTTATCCCGTTTGTAGTTTCAATAAACCTCTTACTTAAATTCTAGTCTGGAGGCAAAGAGAAGTAAGGTGGAATCAGACCCATAAAGTTTTCTTCAAATTATCAAATAATACTAAATAAGACTCCTGAAAGCATTTTTTGTTTTGTTTACATTAGAAAAATCGTAGCAATTATATTAGGAAAACAACAGCAAATTACGTTTGAAAGTAATGAATAATGTTACACAAGCAGGTATCAATTCTCTGTTTTTGATTTCGATGAAAATTTTCCTCCTGTTGCCAAATTAAATTCCATAGGAATAATTAGTCTATGCTGTAGAAAACATTCGAAAAGATTACAGTTAGATTTCGAAATGGCTGACGTAAACAGAAATTCCCGTAGGATTTCAAAATGAAATCAATTTAGGTAAAGTATGTTTTTAAAGCGAAATTTATACAGTCGTAAACAATCAGATAGAACGAAAAATTAAAATCTTCTGAACAAATCATATAATACCTGTAACTGTGTATATTATAAAAGGTTGCTATTTAAAGGGAATCCCAGACAAAGACGATAATCGAAAATCCTACATAGAATTTGCATTTATTCCTGCAAGGAAGGTCTTCCGAGCTGCCAAACAAGGAATATACAAAGATGATTGCATTTGCAGACGATGTAGCCTTTGTTGTGAAAGAGCATTCAAGCGGTATGCTGGAACGCTGCTGTAATGGTAAAATGATCTCTGCAATAAACAAAAACTAATCATCGCGGAAACAAAATAAAAAATTATGATAATTCCCAAACTGGGTAAAACTCTGCAACGCCATTCCTGCGTAAAAGTTAATAAGAAAAAAATTAAAATATCTAAGGAAATAAAACTTTAGGCTTAATATTAGAACTCAAGTTCTCCTAGTTACCACATCTTCATAGTATATGTAAAAAAACTCTGGAAGTCTCATGAGTTCCTTCCAGAATATATGAATTCGCGTGAGGTCTTCAAAAACACAAAACATCCTTGATCGTACAAGTAATTGAAAAGATATTGCTTTTGCGGAGCAGCTGTTTAGACACACCCAATGAACGCACGTTATACGAAGAACACTGGCTTCAATCCAACGGCAATTCTGTTGTAAAAATTAATTAGGCATTTGACAATAAATAAATAAAATGTTTTTTTCTAACTCACTTCTGGCAACCCTAAATAATGCCAAGACACACGGGCTTCAAACACGTCAACTATGTTAATCACGTGATATTAATTTATCCCATGATCCTCTTGTTCTTTTGCTATTATTAAGCTTTTGTATGTGCTTGTATTAACAGTAATGTATCTATCGCTTATATTATTTTAGTTGCAGTAGAGTAAATATATTATTAGTGTTTAAATCTGCATCCTATTATTTATCGATAAATCCCTCATATCATCATCAATAAAGTTTCGGAGATTGAACTGCTGCTACTGAGTGCACAAAAGGTAAGCTGATTTTGCTATCTTTATTCTTCAGTGATTATTGAGACTGATATCGTTGTGAATTCTGAAATTAAAATTTAAACTGTGCACATAAACTTTCTGCAACTGCTAAGAAAGAATTAATAATGGCACAGTCAAGTCTTAAAGATTGTATGCAAATAACGAAACTGAATTCCGAAAATTACGCTACTTGGAAATTCAAGATTCAAATGGTGTTAATGCGTGATGGGTTAGATGATCTTCTTTATTCTCCCCCATCATCTAAACCTGATGATGAATTTTGAAAGAGGGATAAAAGCGCACGAGCTATAATAAATCTATGCGTTAACGACTCTCAGATTATTCATGTTAGAGGTAAAACGACTACCGCCAGTACATGGCAGACATTAAAGTCAGTTCACAAGCGCTCAAATTTGAGTAACAAACTATATCTTCTGAAAAAATTATATTCAATAAAAATGGCAGAACACGGTGATATGATCGCGCATGTCACTCATATGATGGACTTGGTCGAAAGAGTGAAAGCTGAAAGGTCGAAAGACTGAGAACATTCCTGTTCAGTATGTAGCCGCACTTTTGTTAGTTTCGATTCCCGAACCGTACAATAATCTTATAACCGCCATTGAAGCTAGAGAGGAAATTCTTATAATTACAGATCTTTTGAAAACGAAACTCACTCACGAGTACAAGAGAAGAGTAGAACAACAAGCAGATCAAAGTTCTAATTCTTCAACCGCGTTTTAATCTGTAATAAATGCAAGAAATTATAATAATAATAAACAAAAGAAATTTTGTACCTTTTGTAAACGCAGTGGTCATACTCGTGAGAGTTGTTATAAATTAAAAAACAAAAATAACAATTCTTGTCCTGACAACTCAAAATCAGAAAATCGCGTGACCAAATATGTCGGAAAATCCAACCAGCATTGTATGAGCGCAGACATTTCCGTTCGCTATGAATCCAGCTGTCAATTGTCGTCAGTCAAAAACACTGTATATGAAAAAGGTTTAATAATTACTCCACGATATTGCTCAGAGCAAAATATAAATAAAAAGATTTTGTACATGAATTCCGGCGCGAGCAGTCAGCTAATGGGAGATAAAAGTTTGTTTACAGAACTGATATATGAGGATTCTCAAGCAAAATTCATTTTTAGCGGATGAAAAAATTTTATATTTGCAGGGCAGAGGATTTGTTGACCTTGATTTAGAACATGAATGGGGATTACAGAAAATTCGATTGACTGATGTTTATTACGCTCCTGATTTAAAGAGCAACTTAATTTCCATTAAGCAAATTGCTAGTAAGGGATATTCTGTTACTTTCAAAAAAGAAAAGTGTTACGTAAAGAAGGATAGCCAAATAATTATCCGTGCGTATTCTGATGATAATAGCTTAAAATTCAGAAAGCGCTAATTTTTCAGCTGAGTGAAAAAATAAAAACTGTATTCAAATATGGTATTCTAGGTTAGGTCATCGAAGTTATGATGCAATCAGACAATTAGTAAGATAAAATCATGCAGAAGGAATAAAATTAGATAATTGCAGTCATAATAAAAGCTGTTCAGAATGCATAAAGAATAAAATGCAGCAAATTCCTTATCCAAAAGCTGATAGCGTTCGAGCAAGAAAAACCACTGGAACTTATACATAGTGACATTTGCGGGCCTATGCCTACTCCAAGTATTGGTGGAAAACTTTATTTCGTAACCTTTATTGATGACTTTACTAACTACACTGTCATCTATTTACTCGCTAAAAAAATGAAGTTCCTCAGAACGGTGTGAGCGAAAGAAAAAATAGAAGTCTTACTGAGATGACCAGGTGCCTGCTGTCCCAAGGCCGACTTTCAGACAAATTCTGCGGCGAAGCTGTCAATACAGCAAATTACATCCAGAACCGCCTTCCAACCAGAGCTTGTGATAAGACTCCCTATGAATTATGGAGTGGAAGAAAACCTAATTTAGCTCATGCGAAACAATTTGGTTGTACAGCCTATGCATATGTACGTAATGAAACCCGTAAAAAATTAGATAAAAAAGCAATTGAAAGAATTTTTGTCGATTACGGTCAACGATCAAAGGGATACAAAATATACATAGGTGAAAACCGTTTAATTATCATGAAAAGCGTAAAGTTTGTCGAAGAATTATCAGCGAATGAAAATATTGAAATTTCTCTTCATCCAAAGGTTGAAGATGTTGAAAATGATGAAGAAACTGAAGAAAAGGACGAAATTGTATCCTAAGAAAACCAAGATGATCAGAAAGGAAATTGAAGGGAATACTACCAGAACGTCTAGGATTTTTAACAAACACAATCAAAACCATACCTGAGAATTTTAAAGACTTGGATAAATTGAATTCCGAAGAAAAGGAAAAATGGTTACTCGCAATTGACGAAGAAATAAATTCCTTATCCCGAAATAAAACTTGGGAACTGGTTAAGCTTCCTGTTGGAAAGAAACCTATTGGCTGTCGATGGATTTTCAATCTGAAAGAAAACGAAGATGGAACAGTCATTCGTTACAAAGCGCGACTAGTTGCTAAAGGTTATAGTCAAAAATTTGGAACTGATTATCATCATACCTTTGCACCAGTAGTTCGACATACAACTATCAGAACTTTCTTTCTGTCGCAACATATGGTAAAATGCATGTGAGACATGTAGATGTCACTACAGCATTTCTACGTGGAAATTTAGAAGAAGAAATATACATGGAACAGCCAGGAGGCACAGTTCAACCCGGAGAAGGTTTGCAGACTGAAAAAAGCTATTTATGGTATAAGATATTTCTCCCACTTTCCTAGCGTCCTTCGTGGTGTAGTGGTTCTGCACGCTGGGCCGGTATTCCAGAGGTCCGTGGTTCCATTCCCGGCGAAGGCGGTTGCATATTTTTCATCTTTTCTGCTTCCAATTAAACTAATGACTCTACAAGTGGCGCCCGAACTAAAAGGGTTGTGGATGATGATTCTCCACACCCCGGATTTGGCGACTAGGTCCCTAAAACCCTAGTCGCCCTTTAAAAAGGGGAGTATATAAGGTATTTCTCCCACTTTCCTAGCGTCCTTCGTGGTGTAGTGGTTCTGCATACTGAGCCGGTATTCCAGAGGTCCGTGGTTCGATTCCTGGCGAAGGCGGTTGCTAATTTTTCATCTCTCTGGCTTCAAAAAAATCCTAATGTCTCTACAGTGGATTAAAGAAAGCTGATAGAGCATGGAATAAAAAGTTGAAGAAGTATTAAAAAATAGTAACTTTATGCAAAGTACGACAGACCGATGCTCATTTCTAAAGAAAGATGGAAATGACACGATAATGATTATTGTCTACGTTAACGCTATTCTTATAGCATGCAAAAGCGAAGAAAAAATCAAAAGGCTAATCAAATCTGTCAATCAAAGATTTAGGAGAAATCAGAAACTACTTAGGAATCAACATCAAAAGAGATCAAAACAAGTTTCTATTGAGTCAAAAATCAAAAATAGAAAAATTGATAAGATATTTTGTCCAGATATCCACAAACCAGCTTACAAATCAATGGATACTTCTTATCCTTTTAACTGTCATGCCCGAGATAATCTCGGGCACAGTCCTAGTGTTCGAAAATGTCACGCCCGAGTATTACTAGGGGTAATTTTTTTTTTTGAGTGCATCGTATTGTTATACCCGAATATATATCGGGAGACGTTTATTTCGGCTTCATCTCTTTGTCAAACCCAACTGTATCTCGGGAAAAGTTAATGTGCGCTCAGTTCAACAGATGACAGCACTTTACTGAAGATTTCAAAGGTTAGAGGTTATTTGGTTCAAGGTGCATGGGATCTTTTTGTTGTAAAATAGCGTCCAGTTCTTTGAAACGTTATATAGATGATTTAGATTCTTCAACCGAAGATGAAGGATGTGTGTTTGATGAGCAGTATTAATGATACTTCCATGGTCAGCCTCAAAAATAAAAAATGGAGATATACTCAAGCCGAAGATTGTTTCTAATTACGGTCTAACTATGGGTGGTGTAGATCGCTGTGATCAGGAAATATCCTTTCATCCAACAATTCGAAAACGTCAGATAAAATATTATAAAAAGATACTTTTACATTTACTAGACAAGGTACTCTGGAACTCATATTTGCTCTATAAAAATGTAGTTGGGAAACGTATTACATTTTTAGAATTTCGAATCCAAGTTGTAGAAGAGCTTTTGCATAAATATGATGATGCAGCTTCTGGACAAAAGAATGTTGGCAGACCACCTACAATAGATAACCCTGCTCGTCTTACTGAACGACATTTTATATCCCATTTTCCTCCTATTCCTGCGAAACGTGAGCCTACAAGATAGTGCAAAGTGTGTTGTTCGAAAAAGGATAAAAATGGGGAAAAGATAAGGAAGGAATCACGATTTTGGTGTAGTGATTATGGAGTTGGTTTGTGCTTGGAAAAGTGTTTCCAGTTGTACCACATAAGACTGAATTACTGAACTACTAATAGGCATTCACTTATATTTATTTATGTTTTAGAAAATAGTTAATTCTTTTCATTTTTAGAAAATAATGCTCCACTAGAAGCGAACTTTGCAACTGCCATGTTGAGTGACAGCGGCCTCAAAGAAAATATTCAGTGGCTAGAAAACTTTAAAAATTTTACCCATGTACGTCAAAATATCAATTTTGAACTACTTAAGTATATTTTATTTTGTACTAAACATTTGGTTTTTGCAATAAAAAAATTTGACAATTTGTGTACCCAAATCATCAAAATAGCTTGACAGTTAAAGGGTTATCCAAAGGAAGAGGAGATCTCTTTACCAGTGGACAAGACCAAGTACAGGCAAGCCATTGGAGCCTTATTATACATAGCCACTGTAACCAGACAGGACATTACTCTTGCAGTGAATGTGTTAAGCAGGAAAAATGAATCTCCAAATGAGAAAGACTGGAAAGCAGTTGTAAGAGTGATTCAATACCTCAACTCTACGAAGGACATTTGCCTGAAAATTGACTTTGATAGCACACCAACACTTTCTTGTTATACGGATGCTGACTATGCATTTGATTTAACCACTAGACGATCAACCAGCTTACACATCAATGGATACTTCTTATCCAAAGGAAGAGGAGATCTCTCCACCAGTGGACAAGACCAAGTACAGGCAAGCCATTGGAGCCTTATTATACATAGCCACTGTAACCAGACCGGACATTACTCTTGCAGTGAATGTGTTAAGCAGGAAAAATGAATCTACAAATGAGAAAGACTGGAAAACAGTTGTAAGAGTAATTCAATACCTCAACTCTACGAAGGACATTTTCCTGAAAATTGACTTTGATAGCACACCAACACTTTCTTGTTATACGGATGCTGACTATGCATTTGATTTAACCACCAGACGATCAACAGGTGGAAAGTTATTTTTTCTTAGGAAATAGTCCAATATTTTGGTCCACAAAGAGACAAAATTGTGTTTCCCTTTCATCTATCGAATTCGAGCTTATTTCTGCAGCCACTGCTGCTCAAGAGCTCAAATGGATATTAGATCTCCTTAAAGATTTTGGACTACCTATTTTGGACTAAAGATTTTGGATTACCTACCCATTAAGATATTTGAAGACAATAAGTCCACAATAGCTCTTATAAAACAGGGGAAAATGAATACCAGGCTGAAAGGCATATTAATGTTAAATATTTCTTTTTAAGGGAAATGGAAGAAAATAAAATAATCGAGATAACTTACTGCAATACATTTACAATGATTGAAGATATTTTTATTAAGCCATTGGCCCAAACCAAAACTTCTGAAATTAAGAAGTGAGCTGAATATGATTTCCAACATTTCCCAAATGCATGATTAAAGGGGGGATTGTTGTAAATTAATCAGACATTTGAGAATAAATAAATCAAATGTTTTTTCTAACTGACTTCTGGCAACCCTAAAAAATGCCAAGACACACTGGCGTCAAACTCATCAACTATATTAATCACGTGATATTAATTTACCCCATGATCCTCTTATTCTTTAGTTCTTATTAAGCTTCTGCATTTGCTTGTATTAGCAGTAATGTATCTATCGCTTATATTATTTTAGTTGCAGTAGAATAAATATATTATTGTTTAAATCTGCATCGTATTATTTATGGATAAATCCCCCATATCATCATCAATAAAGCTTCGGAGACTCAACTGCTGCTACTGAGTGCACAAAAGGTAAGCTGATTTTGCTATCTTTATTCTGCAAATTCTTCCTGCAAATAGTAGAAGGGTTTCGTACAACAGCAACTGCCAGCTTATGTGTACTAACATGACTTTCCCCACTGCATATTCCAGCAGAAGAGGAAGATGACCCAGGAAAAGTCTACAATAAAAAAATAAAATAAAAAAAAAAACATTCGTTAATGATAAAAAAAGAGCTCATTACATTATAAATATCTAAGGAACCATACTTGCGGCATCCAGCATCATATAAAACTGACATTAAATCAAAATTTAATACAGTAAACAAATGCTCAATGGTATGTACATACAGATCGAAAATTAACAACAAAGTCGGAGCGTCCATGTTATTCTGATTTCAAATCTTCAGAAAGAAATCTGGAAAGGCCACTGGTATGAATATGAAAGAGTATCCCGAACAGAGCTGACGACAATAAAACGAGCAATTATTTGTGCAAAACCTGTGAACGCCAATTTAATTACCATTTTTTCAGTCATGCAGAGATTCAAGCAGTTGCAAATTACACAAATAAATCTCCCGTTGTACAAGAAATTCACGATTTAACAGTGGAAAACGCCAATACTAAAATAGTAGTTAAATGGGTAAAAGCCCATGCTAGTCAAGTGTATAATGACAAAACAGCTACTTTTGCCAAAGAAACGGCACAGAATGAACCACTGCTTACAATAGAAATGCTACTGCTAAGGAACTCATATAAAGAATTCCTTACGCAAAAGAACACTTCAAATCTGGAAAAACAAATGTGATGAAGCATAAGAAAAAGATTACATAAAATGTGTAAATCACACATACTAATTTACCACAAATTATTTTTATTTTCCCACATACTGTTTTGCTTGAAATCTTATCGAAACAGATAAATGCATATGTGGGGAAAGAGGCGACCCTAAGTATTGTATATTTAACTCGTAAAAGAAACCATTCCAAGAATAGGCACCACAAGATATCAGATGGATAAAAAATCTCAAAAATTATGATCCAGCTCATGGCATATGACAAACAGAAATATGTAGAATCTAATGAAATAAATAAAATACTTATACACACATCCAATAAGATACTTTATAAAATGATTAAAAAAATTGTAGCTATGAGCAACAAAATATAAATACACTCCAAAGCACTATCAGAATACCAATTAGTATTTCAAAATGAAATAATTAAAACTGTATATAAAGAAACGTAGAATGCATGACTTAGACCGGCAACATGGGGGGAAGCCAGTAGGAGAAAGGTGAAAACGTTGCGCACTGTGTGTTGGATACCTTTCTGAGCCGGTTTCTGAAGTAGAGTGGTTTGTGTCTCGCGATGAATGATGCCCTAGTACAGAGTGCGATGGAGTACCTGTAAATCTATAGGCGACTTTCTGGCGTTCTGTTCCCTTTTCCCTGTCTCTGGTGGAACACTTGGCTCCCTGGTCGGTATACTGACGCTAACTGCAATACCGATAAGCCCGGGTTCGAGTCCCGGACAAGGCATGGTTGTTTATAAGTGTATATTGCTTGTGTGCATGCTAGCACTTAAATACGGTCCAGCCGAATGGTTCGTTGACAGGAGAGAAGGAAGAACCTGGGATCATCCCCCGGAGTGTTCTCCATTAAAAGTGGCTGCACAATTAGTGCGATGAGACAATGCCTGTACAACCAATAGTGAAATTCTGGAGTCCCAATCACTTGTACCTATAATTTTTGAACATTTCTTTAATTTTATACACTATTATTTCCTTTCTTTTTTCAACAAAGATTGGTGACGTTACATTAATTGTGTAACCATCATAAATTAAGCGTCCTCTTTTGAATCGAGTTTCGTACAAAGATTCTACCAGATATCAGCCCAGATATATGCACTTTACCATACTAATCTTCCACATTGCCTGGTAAATTGAAAATTCAGGTATATAAGATTTATAATTTATTTCCCAAATTATAGTAGCACATTGCTTATCAATAGTACATTTTGTGTACTTCAGCTTCAAAAAAAAAAAAAAAAAAAGCTTTTGTAATATAAACGGAACTTGCATTTCACTTCAAAGATTACGTGCAAATCTGATTTTGCACTTTTGACATGGTACCTCTGCATTAACATTGAGACACTAGATTAAATCGAAACCTGATGCAAACAACGCTGTCTTTATCTCGTGCCGTTATTCTAGTCTCTATAATTGCTCCACATCCGTGTCAGTCGAAAGCACTTGCGTATCTGTCACGCAGAAAACGTAATTGAATGGAACCTGGGATGAAATACCGTCTCGACAATAGCTACAGTAATAAATCGATAAAGGAAATCCACTCCTATACCTACAACAGCCCTAAAAATGTCCGGTCCAAATATTTTATGGCCCTCGCCAAAACTTCCTTTTTCCAGCGCTGAACACTCATGTATCAAACTTAATGTCAAAGCTGTCAGCGGAGAGCGGCGAGGAACATGTGCGATCTTCAGGCATTTGGCGTGAAATGGGGTTAATATTGACCGCCAAATACTTGGCGAGGAAAGGCTTTTGGCACACGTACATATCATGTTTATTCTTGAATCCATTTTGAGTTAAGTCTTGTCATGTTTCCCTTGGATATTTCCTTAAAATACTGAAAGGAAGGAAGGGAAAGAAATTATGACGGATTGCTCTGGCACAGATGGTGTATTTTAAAGCATATGTTTTCTGTTTTATTTGCATATCTTGCTATTAAACTTTCAAGTAGAAAGAATTAAAAGTGAGATTTAAGATCTAAATATTACCTCGAGACACTGAATTAAAAGAAAACTGTTCTTGATTGCATTGTTATTCTTATTATTTCTGTCATTCTGCCATTCGTTTCACTTTCAACAAAGCTATACTTTAGATTTTTTTTGTTTCCTTAATGATACACCACATTTTTTTAGAAAAATCACATTTCCTTAATATTTTTAAATAGAAGTATTTAAATTTTCAGTAGCTTATTAGAGAAATAAATATGTATTATAATACAATAAATGGTCTAAAAGTCCTTAGTGAAATTGTAATTATGTTTTGCATTGCTAATTTCTGTTCAGATTTGAGCTCATTGATAAAAGTTCGGGTAAAACTGCTGCATTCTAGTTGTTCATCCAGTCGGTTTCTTACTAGTGCACTTAGGTACGTTTCCTCACGTAAAACGTACAAATGAGTACATTTCCCTTAAAAATGGTCTGTACAAGGGTACCGTTTCTTTTGGAAGCGAACTTTTAATTGCTTTGCCTTAATCATAACTAAACTTCTATTCTGATTTACTCTTCATAAGAATATTTTAAAAATGCTTCAGATTGCTTAGAGCTTATAAGGTATCTTCTCCCTTCTCTCTGTACGCCTTCGTGATGTAACGGTAGCACACTTGGCGCGTATTTCAGAGGTGCAGGGTTCAAGTCACGGCGAGGGCATTGCACATTTTTCACATCTCCTGCTTAAAAAAAATCTCTCTACAGTGGCGCCAGAACTAAAAGTAGTGTACGATAATTCGTCACCACAAGCATTTGGCGATAGGGTTCCCTAACTTCCAGTCGCCCTTTAAAAGGGAGAGTATATAAGGCAATTTTTCCACCTTTTATGCATGCCTTCGTGTTGTAACGGTAGCACACTCGATACTTATTCGAGAGGTCACGGTTCGAAACTCGGGGAGAGCATCGCTCATTTTTCATGCACACCTGTTTCAAAATAACTAATGATTCTACAAGCGCACCTGTAAATTTATGCAAAAATTTTAAAAGATTAAAAATTTAAATGAATTAATTTAAATTTTAAAATAAAACACAGTAAATTAAATCGTGGATGTGAGAATATCCGTTAGATATATTTTCCTACTCGTATTATGCGTAATAATTCAAATTTGATAGCTCAAAGCAAAAGACTATTAAAATTTTATGTCACTTGCAAATAAACAGAGAAATAATATTTTCAAATTTAAAATGAGATGTAATGACGATATTATTTTGTCATACATTTTGTACAAGACTTTTATTAATTTCGAGGACGATCAGCACATGTCCCTCTTCTTCACTTCCTCACTGTGCAATTAATGACATTAATTCCAATTCAGTTCACCTTAACACTTCTAGAATTCTGATATTTTTGTTTTTAACACTTAATTATCATTTTCCTCAACAGATAGCGCGGTATTCGTGTTTGATTTACTCCATGCGTGCTTCTATGTAAATACTGTCGTCACTCATCCCATTCTATAGAATTTTGTATTGCTTCTGAAGAAGAGGGACCTGTCTCTGATTGCCCTCGAAACTGATAGAGTTTTGTTCAAAATTTATGCCAAAATAAGATTGCTCATTTTGCTTGATTTGAGATTTTACTCCCTAGTGTTTCTTTTCTAATGGTTCTAATGGTTACCTTTATCCTTTCTAATAATCCGCATTTAATTTCAATAATATAGTTAGAAAACGTTATAGAAATGCTTTTTCATATATCTGTCTGAATATAAAGAGCTATTTAATTGAAAATTTTAAAAGCAATTTCCTCATTGTTAATTTTTTATTTTTTTAAAAGTGCTTACATCTTATTAGACAGATGAAGTACTTTGACACTTGTGAGTTAATAACTGGTATTAAAATTTCAATTTAGATTTGTTTGTAAAATTATTAAAGCATTTTTATAAAATATTAATTGTTTTTAATATCTCGAAACAAACCAAAACAACGGAAGTATTCCAATTAGAATTAAATCCAAAATGCTGCTTTCGGCACATTAACTAATATTAAAATGAGATATCGAGCAGTTGTTTAATATATGGTAAAATATTTTGTTTTATCAGTTTTAAGATTTCTTTTTTTTTAAATTAAGTAAATTAACATTTTGGAAAATTATGATTTGAAATGCATTTAGATTTGAAAAATTTTATTGAATAAAAATTAATTTTTTTAATTCAATATTATTTCTTGATGTATTCAAGAATTTTAATTCAATATTATTTCTTGATTCCCGTCAGCTTAAGCTGAAATAAAAACCTGTAATATAAAAACAAATTATCAAAAGAATAAAACAATACGAGCCCTTAAATATAGTGATGAAGTACACTTCAAATCATTTTAGATCTTGTCTCGCTTAAGGGAACATCCAAAATGCTGAATGAACTTAAATCCAAAATGCTGCTTTCGGCACATTAACTAATATTAAAATGAGATATCGAGCAGTTGTTTAATATATGGTAAAATATTTTGTTTTATCAGTTTTAAGATTTCTTTTTTTTAAATTAAGTAAATTAACATTTTGGAAAATTATGATTTGAAATGCATTTAGATTTGAAAAATTTTATTGAATAAAAATTAATTTTTTTAATTCAATATTATTTCTTGATGTATTCAAGAATTTTAATTCAATATTATTTCTTGATTCCCGTCAGCTTAAGCTGAAATAAAAACCTGTAATATAAAAACAAATTATCAAAAGAATAAAACAATACGAGCCCTTAAATATAGTGATGAAGTACACTTCAAATCATTTTAGATCTTGTCTCGCTTAAGGGAACATGTTAAATTCGAAGCAAAAAAAATTCATTGAACTAGAAAGTTTGCGAAAATATGCTGCAATAATGTACATTATAATTTAATATAAATATGTAAAGATAAGTCTACCCAGTCCGCTGTTACCAGTCAGCCATTTTTTTGTCTTTTTATCTTTATTATTAAGCATCAATTTCTCTTCACTTAAGCCAAATACAATTTAACAGCAAAATTACACAAATTTTAATAGCAGTACATGTTTAGAATTCCCAATGCAGCATTAAGTATTGACATACATGTTTTTGGTTTTTTTAGTCTGTGTTCATCATATCAATGTTCAGTTTTCTCACTACGATAGCTTTACAAAACTTTTTTTTGTCTTTTAATTATTAACGTTTTATATGTTTACTTTATTTATAAAATATCCCGTTCTTACGCCACATAAAATTTGATCCAAGAGCAAAATCACAAAACATTTACAAACAGCATAGCTTTAGAATTTCCAATAGACAGTTTCGCGCACTGGAGATAAAAATGTTTTTTTTTTCCTTGCTGTATTGCAACTGTTCGCTTTGAAACCGCTCAATTTGTTAATCGAAAATTTGTAAAGTTTTTGTTGTAATTGTAAAAATTTGTAAAAAAAGTTTCACAAAATAGGTAACAGATTATAAAACAAATCCGAAATTCAACATTCGGACTTCCAGGTGTCCATGTTTGGGTGAAGGATTACGTTATTCAAAATTTGTTGGCTCTCACAATGCGAGAAACATGCATACATTCATGCAGATTCTTCCTTATTTAATTTCTTTAATACATCGCGATAATATTTGATGACAACAATTTAGAAAGTGATACTCCATTTATAGTGATTCAAAGCGAAATGCCGTGTCTAGATTAATATCCTATTGGGGACTAAGGTCCCTTTTGGGCTAATAATGGTTATAAGTTATTAAAATTTTTGGATAATGCTGAAGATGCAGATAAGAACAATTAGTATTCATATGCGTTGTTACTTTGATAAAAGTCTAAGTCTAAATGCCTATTTAGCCAGACGACATCGTATGCACCATGAGACAACTTCAAAGGAAACAATGCCATATCAGCTTCATTAGCAGTTCTTAAAACATGATTTCCTACTTTGCCGTTTCACTTCAAAAGCGTAGTTTTTCATAATAAACACTCAACATGCACGACATCAAATAAATGATATTGGTATGCATCTCAATAGGATGCTGATTTTCTTACAACAATAAGTACTTAAGATAAAAATGCGATTAAACAAAAAGCAATTCTCTGTGAGTTTTGGTGAAATTTTATACCTACAACTGTATCAAACTAAGTAATTTATCACGGAAGCACAAAATTACTGAACGATATGTACTCAAGTTAAGGAAATTATTGATTTGAAAATACTTTTGAAACATCCCTTAAAGTCCACCAAAGTTAACGGAATCTGCAAAGTTTTACGCCATAATTAGCTTATTTTCTTGAACTCTACTGAGACTGTCAGGCGAGTTAGCGCCCCGTCTATCCGTAAATAAAAATAACATTTGAGTCGGAAGAAAGTTTAAACACTCCTTTTTATTTTAAACTTTCAACCTAAAAGATGCGCGACATCTGTTTCCAATTTAATTCTGCGCAGCTTGAGGGACTATAACAAATTGAAATTCGTGATAATTTGATGCTAGATATTTACAATTGTAAAAGCCTTGCTAAATGCGCAGTTTAATTCGTCTAGAGAATGATAATTTAAGTCTTAGTGAAGGGTGAGATACGGTACCATACTACTCAGTGGTGGGCGGGTACTACTCTCAGGCATCACTTTCATTTATGTCCTTATCGGTTATAAGTTCTTTCATGCCCTTATCGGTATAGTAGATAGCGAAGCTGGTTGCTGTACCAATGAGCCCGGATTTGAATCCCGGAGAAAGCATGGATGTTTGCAAGTATGGATGTTTGAAGTGTATAGTGGCTGTGCGGCATGCGGGTACTGAAAATACTAACAAGTCAAAAGTCTTTTAGAGTTGTTTAATGGTAGGATGAAAGGAATGGGAGATCATTGGATCCGTCTCCCGTAGTGTTCACCATTAAATTTATAGAGGAGCTGCACAGTTAATACGGGGGAAATTGTATAACCTAACGCAAAAGTCTGGTGTCCAGCCAGCTTTTACCTGTACTTGCCAAAGCCCTCACTCTGGTAGAGATCGCGAAAAGGAGAATAAGAATATACTTCAAAATCATATAAGTTTATTAATATAAAGTCTGTAAATCAATTTATCACAGATTTTCTTCAGTAGACTTGCTCCACTGAATTTGAATCATCGAAGGTCATTTGCATCCAAGCGGTAACCGATCTCGTTCCATGTTGTTTCAGCCGTAACTTCAGTTAAATGGTTTAGAGATGTTGATCTTAATCGAGTGTATTGCTTTGAAGAAACAATTTCAGTTATCTTAAATTTGGTGACAAAAGAAGTTCCGTATGATATATAGAACACTTATTATATAACAGTTTTTTAACCCAATCTTCTCTCTGCACAAAAAAAAAAAAAAAAAAAAAAAAAAAAAAAATCTGAAATGTTTCAGATTTTAAATTACGTCCAAAGGGGCGTTTTTTAACATTTTGTGTGTTACCTTTCTTTATTAAATATCATGTTCTTCGCACTTAAACCATAAGATCCAGTGCAACAGCAATATCGCAAAATAGTTTTAAAACGAGCATATCTTTAGAATTTCCGATACAGAGACTCACGCGCTGGAGATATAAATGTTTTTTCTGCACAACGTTGCCATTGCTCGCTTTTAAATAGTTGAGTTTGTTACTCAAAAATTCGTTAAAGTTTTACAAAATATGAAATCGATAATAAAACAAATTCCAAATTTCAAATTTGGGATTCCAGATGCCCATATTCGTAGTAGGATTACGTCATTCAAAATTCGATTGTTCTATGTACCGTTGTTTTATCACAATACGAGAAATATACATACATTTATGCAGATTTTTCATTATTTAATTTCTTCAAATATAATGCAGGACTCTAACATTTTGTGGCAACAGTTTGAAAAGTGAACCGACATTTATGAGTCCGACGCAAAATGCCAACGCGAAAGCAATAGTCCTTCGAGACTCAAGTCCCTTTGGACTAAAAAAACGCAATTAATAGCATTTTTGTAGATCCTTTTCATTGGTTCTAATTAATAGTTAACACAATTAATAGATTGAGATATTGAAAATCGACTTCTATATTTCGTTCTAATGGCTTAAAATGTCGATTGAGTCTGTTAGTATAGTTTTATTCCCAGCTCAGCCACAAAGCGAAGTTTTTAGGAATTTTATTTCCGGCTCAGAACAATCAGACATACACCCTCATGTGCTTTACAAAACAGTCTGTGTTTTTAATACTCTTTAATAAATAAATATGTAACTTTAAAAAAAATGCAGTCAATCTCAACAGCATAATAACGTTTTATGGAACCCACCTTTTTAGGATATGATTGTATATGAAGATAATATTGCACAATTATTTGGGATTTTGTTTAGTATTATTTTAGCAAAAGCTTTTAACCTCAGTTTAATGCATTTCCAAGATTTGCACGAGAAGGTAGGCCTGTTATTATCTATCAAAAATTTTAGCCATAAATATAATTGTGTTATATTATTAGACTTCGCTTAATGTGATGACGTTTGCCCAAGGAAATTTTGATAACATTAATCGAATGGTAACACTAAACGATAAGGGAAAATATCCTTCAAAACACCAAGAGAATTTAATTAATTTAATAAAAAAATATCAAGAAACATAGGCATTTTCACAGCATTTTCATTAGGAAGATGCAAAAGTTTCTTTATGTACTCTTCGTAATGTCTCTAATGCAATTCAGTTATGAACTGTTCATAACATTCCTGAAAGACCGATACTGTACTCCTAATCTTAGTATTCAGAAGGCATCTCTCGTTGGAAGAGAACATGCCAATGTGAAATTTTAAAATTAAGCAAAAAGCAAACCTTAATTTGTTTGTCTTTGATTTTTTCAAGTCCCCCCCCCCAAGGGAAAAGAAAATTCTGCAGAATGTGTTTTTGCTCCTGAAAGAGAAATAACTGTGTCTGATCATCCTAGTCGATAGAATTGTTTAGAATCCATGTCAAACTTCAGTTGCTCTTCTGCCCAATTTTAAATGGTTGACTGAAATCAAAACCAAGCAATTTGGGGACTTAAGTCCCCAGTTGGCGACATGTTTTTGACACTTAGCAATTTTTTATAACGTAGTTTGAGTTTATTTGGTAATTTTAGTTAAAAAACTTTATTCTATGGTAGTTTGATAAATTTAACCGTCTAGTTGATCACAGGTTTTCGCATACAAACGGGCGGGGCTTCGACAAATCGACATAATATCAGAATGATAACATTAACCGAGATCATACAAGGTGTGACACAAATAAACGAGACTGATCCAATAAATCATTGTACTTACAGAATCAGTTCTCCGTGACATTATCATCTTCAAAGTAGCTCCCATCAGCATTCACACACTTCTGCATTCGGTGCTGCCATTGCTGGTAACAGTTCTGGAACCAGGTTTTTGGAGGGCCCATTTTTATCTGAACCTCTTCAGCTGTGGTAAAATAGGTTCCCTTTAATTAAGATTTAACTTATGGAAATAAAAAAAGTCGCACGCAGCCAAATCAGGTGAATAAGGTGGATGCCCCATCACAGTAATGTTTTGCTGGTCAGAAACTGCTTGACAGATAGGGCAGGGCCGTGTGAGTGGCTGCATTGTCCTGGTGCAACAGCCATCCATCACTCCACAACTGTGGCCTTTTTTTTCTTAATTTTTTCCCGCAGCCTTTTTAGTACTTCAATGTAGTAGTACTGATTAACAGTCTGACCACTGGGAACCCATTTAATAATGATGAATGCGGGGCGTCTAACACGTTCATCATCTTCCACACTGTCCCTTCTTCCTGAAAACCGCTTCTCTCCTGAAAATCGCAAACACAATGAGACAAAGTTCCATCTCCATAAGCCTCGGTTAACATTTAAATGTTTTCCCCGCTAAATCGAAACTGGCGGCAATGGATAGAGGAGGTGTGTGGCATGACGTCACCAAAACAGTTGTTGCCAACTCCAACCTGTTTTGAAGCTATACACTTAGTTTCGATTTTTTGTGTCACACCTCGTATTAAGTGCTATCTACTGTAGTTCTACGAGGTAGAGCTCTATTTAATCTCACCTTCAAAATTAAAATTTCTGTTCTAAAAGTCAGCACTAAATTCACGGTAATTTTAAAAGACTACTTTAAAGAAATTTGAAACTGATGCACTTTTGTAGATATTGTAGAAATGTATATTTCTTTATAAAATCTAAATATTACGTGCTACCTATGAAACACACATAAACAAAATTGTAATATATTATATGAGATGTAATTGCATATATATATATATATATATAACATATTAGCATATATTTTAACAGTACTTTTAAGGTGCATGATTATAGTTTTTCATTTTATGCAAGTATCAATTATCCGAGATTATCTTCTGTTTCCATTTTAAAATTGTCTATACCGATGGGGGGGGGGAATCCTTTGCTATTTAATGTGATTATCCGTCATTGAAATTGTATTTTCTCAGCACATGTCTTGCAATATACGAGCTGCTTGCAAATGTTCGATTTTAGTTGAAAATATGAATATACCAATAGAAATCATAGAACCGCTGAATTGCGATATATCTGATCTTGATACTCTTATTGCATCATAAGATGCAATAAGAGTTTTTTTACTTGAGTGAAGATGCTCAACCCCGAGTCTTATTCAAAGCACATAGGTACGCAAAGTTTGAGAATTTCAAAACCATTCCAGAGAAATATACCCAAATAAGAATTATTATCGAATCAACATTATTACTTTTCTATCACAGAAGAAGCAGTTTTTAGTTACGTCAATAAGATAACCCCTCAGAAATCAACAAAAATTTTCAGTATTTTGAACGGGATTGTTTAAGTTAAGCAATTTTACGCCACATATTAAAGCAAAAATTTCATCAGTACATCAAGTGCAGACATTGCATTAATTAAAATCAAACTTTTGTGGAATGAGATTTTGCTATTTTGTGTCTCAACATTTGTTTGTATTTGTAGAATAGAAAATAATAATAATAATGCAAAAAATAACAAAACATAATTTAATAAAACATACCTTTTCAAAGCTTTTCTTCATGTTCACAGCTTAATTGTTATCTTTAAGTTACTTCCCTGCGAAAGGGGAACAGGGAACAATAATTAAAAGGATATTTCTGGTTCGAGTGTTAAATTAGAAATAAATTTGAACTGTCAGGTCTGAATTAGGAAAAGGCTGAATCGAAACATCATTCTTTCTATAAATAACAAATATTAGTACGTCTAGCCGTAATTAGTCCCCACGCATTATCTCTGATTTCAACAGTGTAATTGCTACGGTCACTGGCGTGGCAAAAGACACTTTGAGTGACCATGCAAGCAAGGTCACTAGCAAACGAAAACGTCTACTTTGTTAACGGTAAATGCATGCACGGCCAGAATTTTTTCTATAAAACATCTGGAGGACTCTTTCTATGTTGAAATATATAAGAAGTGCGCATCATAAATATTTTCTAATATATAATTTCATAATTCTTGCTGTCTACCGTATGAAATCTATTAATTGTCTTAAGCTTACAGTTTGCAAATTGTTGATGCAAGAGATACACGCAACTGGAATTTTAATAATTAGCAAAATTTAACCTTTACCAATGATTTAAAATAAATAATATCGAAGAAAACGTTTTAATCTTTTCCCTTTTAAATCTGCACCAACAAAAATATAATTTGGCTAGTCAATGCAGACATGAATTTAAATTAAAAAATATATGATGCGCCTATTTTATTGCTTCTAATTTAATATGCACTTAAAAATGTCACAAATATTTTTCTCTTAAGTTATACTTTTCTAGAATACATCATATCCCTTATTATACTTAAAAACTATTTCTTTAAATAATCTGTGTCGATCCCCGTGTGTAGTTAAATACGAACCAGTATTCGTTAAATTATGCAATAGATCTTAGTATGTTATACCAGTAAATTTATGTTTATTTATTCATCTAGGTTTATTAACGTTTCATTTCTGTACCTGTCATTGGGTATAGATTGACAAAACTTCGGCAAATTTAAAGCAATTTGTCAAATAAATCATATATGAAGCTGCTTTTAACTGAATGATAATTTAAACAAAGTATTGCAATGCGATATTAATATGGAATAACCTTACAATCCAAGTATGACAGTTTTCGTGTATTTGATAACAAATAACCACGTACATTTTTGAACGAACCGTAGAGAATCATTCATAAATAAATCACTGTCTTTGCGAAAAAGATGGATGATATGTGAAAGGAACTACGTAAAGGAACTACGTAAAGGAAATGTTTGTGTAAGATATGAAAATAGTTATTCAAATGAAGTTGAAATGATTAATGTAAACTTGGTACCCACGATATGAGATGGATCGCAAATCATTTTTGGCATAGTTTATTTACATTATAGCGGGATCGGATTGCATCTCTTTGTCCGCTTCACTGGAGATGAAAGTTGAATTTGGTCGAATAAAATGTTGAATTTGATCAAATTATCCATCATAAAGGGCGTGAAATATTGTTTTAAAGTTTCGCTTAGCACTTTATTATGACAGTATGATATGAATGATCTCAAAAAATCTTCATTCAATGACTTAGAATAGATTTATATTCAGATCTGTAGCAAAGAATACATACGACCAGGGAATATCATCAATTGACTCTCTGATTAAGATAACCATGCACCAAAAAGTATTCTCCAATATTTGTGTTCACTTGTATGTTTTATTTCTTCCTGTAACAACATTTATTATAGGCTGACATCTGAAGCGTGTAGAAATGTTTTGAATCTCGTATGAAATTCTTTACAAAGGATACAAAATTAATTCTGTTGGAACTATCATTATATTCTAAAACGGTTTTAGATTTTCAAAACACGCAAATGTGTGAGATTTTACGCCTTCTATACCAAACAGCCCTTATAACTTTAAGCCCTGTGAGCTATCAAGATGAATGTTGAAGGTTAAGTTAATCCTGAGATTGGTCAGTTAGCGTTAAGGGGACAACTCTGTTAGAATTTTGATAGCTTCGGCTATATCTCTTTAGTTAAGATTAGTTTAGTTTAATTCTTAGTCTCTTAAGTTGAAGCCCGAGTGTCGGCTTTATTGTAAAACTTCTAGACGGAGTTCTGTTAAACCTTATTTGAATAATAAACGGTTTTTTAACCCTTTCCAAGTTTATTCACTGTCTCACGAACTCAACCGATTATTCGCTTACTAGTTTTTAAGATTCTTCACTTTTGATTGTAACTTAGAACTACACAGTAGGGAATCCTACAACAGTATTAGTTTAAAAGTTAAGAAAAAAAAAAAAAAAAAAAAAAATAAGAAAGTAATGTGATTGCCAGTTAAGGAGTTTTGCCTGAAGCTGCTGATGCAAAAAAGTTTCCTTCCACTGAGAATCGAACACATGATCTAGGGCTGCAATCGAAAGCTATGGCCACTAGCTCATGAAAGCTATTGCCGATTTCATTATAATTTCATCTTCATGTAGGACCTGTTTTAATGGAATGAAGCAATTGTTTTTACTAGATTTGAATCTGTTAGCCAAGCAGAAAAACTGAGCATTGGGATAACTATACGGATGTTTTCGTGGATTTCCCTATGTATATTGATAATATGAACCGGCTTTAGACAGAAAGATCGTCACAAAGAAGGATCGTTGTCCTTTCCCTTAGACAAATAACTCTAGTGTGCTTTGCTATAATCTTAATTAACTGCGATTCAAAACTTTTTCTATATCAGAATCATCATTCAGAACATATGTGAAGTGAATATAGTATATAGCTGTACTACAAAAACCAAGAATCTCACAGTAAAAGAATGAAAGGGAAAAACATCTCCAGGAATAAAAGTAAGATACAAATATGTAAAGGATCAAAATATTAATTTTAATTTGCAACAGTCTTTAAGTCTGCTTTATAATTTGGCTAATTTAGTTTTTACCCTACAAATAGAAATATGTTTCCGATCAGAAGTAAAAATTGTAATATGTTCCTCCTCTTCAGCCAACACCTGAGATTTATTTGTTTGGTTTGATTTAGTTTATTAAGTAGGGTTTGGCTTAGTTTATTACGTGGGGAAAATGTAGAAAATCTTGTGTTAATTAGTCGGTTACTTAAATTTCAGCCGTTAATATAAATTCTCCTTTCCGTATTGCAAATGGATAACTAGTATTTAAACTGAGATTTTTGGATTATAAGACAGAGCGTGTTTCTAGCATCGCTTGCGAGCTACATAGTTAGTTTCCTACCGATTCTGATAGATGTAATAATTAAACCTTCGTTCTCTCGCTGCCGGCATCTAACCCTCCGGTAGAGCTAATGAGCCAGCTAGCATTTAATTGCATAGTCCTTAACTACTTTTCAAGGTTCGATTTAATTTAGAGTGTTTTATTTTATGTTGCATCACCGCGAGCTGTAGAAATTTTAACACAAGAGAGAGCCCTTATTTCCAAAGTTTTGTTTAAATAAAAGGGTTAGTTTAACCTTCTCAAGCCCTTACATTCGTTTTCAGACACTGCGATCATTCTCTTCACGTCTGCTAATGTTACAGGACTAATTCTGCATTACCAGATCAAGTGTAATCCTACAAAGTGAAACCATAAATATATTTAATCTAACCTTCATACTGAAATCTACGCATTCTTCTATCACTTGCTGTAATATATACTTGCTACTTCAAGTATGTTACAAAAATGGGAAATACACAAATTTAGTTGTTCAAGAAAACGTGAAGACTACGCCAATTTAACTGTGTTTTTCGAGAATTTTTTTCAATCTGTAAGGGTTATGTTAATTTATCTAACAGTTAAATTTTGAGTAAAAATTCCATTCCTGTTTTCCTGAATTTCAACTTACAACTTCAGGCCAGAACGTATTTTTAGAAGCGTGTTTGAATGCAAAATTGTATTTAACTGTGAAGTTCTACTGACTTCGTTAGAGAGAACCAGTGATTCTCGCTAGCGCGCGTTCGCCTTCTTAAGCTATTCTCTCATAAATTATTATCACGCTCGGCCCTTGATAGCTTCGCCGTTATTCAGCATTAAGGGGCCAACTCTTTTAGAATCTCGATCGCTTCGGCTATATGTTTTACTTAAGATTAGTTAAGTTTTAGTTTTTAGTTTCCTAAGTTCAAGGCCCGAGTGGCGGCTTCATGGTAAAACTCCAAGACGGAGTTCTATTAAACTCTATTGGAATAATAAAGGGTAGTTTCACCCTTCTTACGTGTTATTCTCTATCTCTTGAACTCAAGCGATTATTCGCTGATCCGTTCCTAAGATTTTTCAACTTCAGCTGTAACTTAAAAGTAACTATAACCTTCGCACAGAATCTTACAAAGAATAAAGAAGTGTTGAAGCCGCTGTCTGGGCAAATATGTCTTTATGCACCAGTGTCATCATATCATACGTTATCCACATCGAAATTTGTATTACATACGTACTGGAATACATGTGTAGCGTATACTGAAATAAGTTAAAATGACCATCTTGGTTAATTTTCGGATTTCATAGCAATCTATTGTTATCTGAAAAAAAAAACAATAATGTAATTTAATTTGTACTATACTCCTACTTTAATTTTGACTGCCTTCTTTAGATACTATAAATTTTATTTTATTTCTTTACATTATAAAGCTAATGAAATTTACTGTGTAAATAAGAAAACTGCATATTTTATTCTTTTTCGTTTTTCTGGATATTTTAAATTACAGTTGATTGAGATTTTATTGTTCTTTTTAGTTAGGCAATAATTTAAACGAAAAATGAAGTGGTGAAATGAAAACCTTCTAACCTATTCAACCTTCTAAAAAGTTACCAACTCATGAATAATTTATGAATTGGCAGAGAACGTTTGTTTGGTTAATTTAGGGTCATAAGCACTGTTCTATTTATATATTTAATTATAATAATTTACATATTAGTGATATTAATTTATTTATATAATCTATTTATATATTAATTATATTAATTTATTATTATATAATTTAAAAAATAATGATAAAAAGAAGCATTTTGAATGAAATGAGAACTTTTATGAACGAAACAAAAAAAATTATAAAGCTAATATTTACATTCTTATAGCCGGTGGATGCCCTTCAGTGAAATAGTGATTCAAGATAATCATGTGTAATCAAACATATCTGTGATACACGCATGCGCAGGTCGGCTCTTGTCGCGTGTGTGCTGGAAAATACGTGAAAAACACGGTAGTCTTATTTCATGTTGAAGCCAAAGTGCGGATAATTGAAATATACCCGAAAACGTTGCTCGCATCTGATGCTTCTAAGTAATTTTAAAGTTTTGCTTGAAATAAGAAATTCTCAGCCTGAAACGTTTAGTTATGTACACATATATATTTCTTTTGGTGCTCATTAAATCTTCAAAGGTAAACTGACAAAAAATTTCCTACTTAAAATAAATTTTGAATTACTTTATTTTTAAAGAGTTTAAAAAAGGTCTCTGTAAATACATAAAAGACGTTTCCGTTTCACTGCCATTTTATTTTGCCGAAAAATAAAGTACCAAACAAATAAAGCTTTTACCTCAGATTGGAAACTGATTTACTCTTCAAAACTATAACACACGTGTCCACATACATAAAAAAGAGGAGGAAGAAAAGCTGAAAACATTCGTTGAAGCATTTCCTGGAAAAGTCTCTCAAACTTAAAAAAAAGAAGATAAAGTAGTAGCGAAAAATAAAAAATAAAAACACAACTTAACAGCAAACGGGCAAGAATCAAAACACGCGGGAGAAATCTTTTCTACCTTCCAAAACTGCAAGCAATAAACACCTTAAACCCATAGCTTTGAGTCTCTGGGCCTTTTTTACTTGCCTTTGAATTTTATTCTATTTTTCTGGACTCATTTTACAAGGACTTTGTGACGTTCTTTTATAGCTCCAAGAAACGCATTGTGACTCAAGTTTACTGCCAACTTATGACAGAAGAGATGTTCTTTCGTGACACCTTAAGTATCATAATGTTGTGGACTGTATTGTGTAGAAATTTAATGAAGCGAAAGCATTTTCGCGTATCTTGGAATTTTTAAAAGTTATAATAGGATTAGATATTCAGGGGAGGATAACTTTTAATTTTATTATGGTTCTAATTAAAATCAATTTTCACCGTAGGTTTTTAATACATTTTAAGATTAGATCCCACACGTTTTAAATAAAACTAATTTAAAGAGGAATTGGCTGAAAGCAGACACTTCTCAGCTAATTTAACAGCTGCTTATAATAACTGAAGAATTAAATTTAACCTTATATGAAAGATTACAAATAATAGTATTAAGATTTCTTAACTATCTAGTTATTTTACTTTTTTCTCTTCCATATTTCCTATTTTCTGTGGATCTTCACTAGAATGTAGATGAAGTTCAGTTTAAATAGTGGATGCAGTCAATATTTAATACTGCGTGGTTGAGCCTTCGTAATATGATTTAGTTTAGTGTGAGGCAGATGTAAGGTTTACAAGAGCTGAATCTAAGAGGCTCAGTTTTTGTTTGTCTTTCTGCAATCTGATGAACTCCACAAGTTGCAGAAAATAAAATTTTAGTTAGGATTTGTCTTTGTATTTATTAACTGAAGTTTATGTTATGTTGGTTCGATGATTCGTCTAATCAAATAATGAAACTAAGCCCAAATTTCATAATTATAATTATCTGGTCCATCAGCGGCCGAGCGGTAAAGTCGCTGAACACTGGTAGTTCTGTCCGAGGTTCGAATCCCGCGAACGGGCTGGCTGCATGGGCGTTTTCGTGGTTTTCCCCATGTGTAACGTGTATACGAGCCATTTTCCCTTAGAAAGTCCTCCACGAAGGCATACCTCTTCTTAGGCAGATAGCCCTAGTGTGCTTTGCCATAATTTAAATACACACACCAACACCATAATTATAATTAAATATATTTTTCTTTAATCGTAAATTCTTTTACTTAACTTTTGTTAACTGTTTAACATTTTGTTAACTTATCTGAATAAGAAACAAATCAATATGGCCAAAATAAAACCTTATACTGAAGTAGGTTTTATATGAAATTCTCTCGTTTTCAGATGTATTATCCATTTCTTCCGAAGCAAAAAAACATTGGCAATGAAATCTACGTCCGTTTAATATTAATTTTACCAAATTTTAGAACCAGCTAACTGGTTAGTTTTACCAGTTAGCAAAATCCTGTCTTTACATAACAGAAAATTTAAATAGACGCATAAAAGTACAAGAATAATTTCTCTCATTATGGCAGAATAAAAAAGGGATGATCATAAAGTTAACAAGAAAAATGAAATATATTGCCATTTAATGATCATAAATATACATGAGAGTATAATGCTGAGGTATTTAAAGTTTGTCCATTGTAAAGCTATGCATGGTTTGCCAGATTATTTTATGTTAAAGTGCATAAGACATCGTCAAATTTCGATTCATTCTTTCTGCACTACTTTTACAATCTTTGAATTTCCATTGCTGACGAAATCTTTTTCTTTCTTTATTCTTTTCTAATTTTATTATTTTTCTTTTATTTCTGTGATTTTCGTTTTATGGTCATTATAGAAAGTAATTTATTCTTATTGTGTAAAAATAAATGCATGTATGTAGTATTTTAATTGCGTAGGAGGAATCTGGTACTTTTTAGAATCTTTCGATATTCGTCATGGCTGAGGTGGCTGAAGGTAATGTATTTAATACAAATGGATTTAAAGAGGTTCCAATCTTTATTTTCACGCATATAAAATCATCTTAGTAGACATTTATCCAATCATAATGAAATGCGATAATTTTTATGTAAATTGGTTTTTAAAGGTATGATGTAGGCATTTTAGATAGGCAAAACAGCGCGGTATTGTCAGTATAGAAGTAAGGAAAAGGAAGATAACGTAGTTATTTTGCAAAGAGTATTTATACCTAGTAGATGCAGAAAGTTCTCTAAGCTGTAATTGTTTAATTTTAGTTTTAGTTACCTTTTTCAAGCAGCGTTATGTAACATGGAAAGATCTCGAATCTGGCAGAACCGATGAGGGGGAGAACATAAAATCTAGAATAGTAAATTTTGAGGTCGCCAATTATTTCTTAAAACAGCTATCATATTTTGTTATATCTTAGACACACACACACACACACACGCACACACACACACACACATATATATATATATATTGTTATATCTATCTATCTAATGTTGTATGAACTTAAATCCATTTACTAATTTCCGATCAATGACAATAATTACATGTTTTAATTTTTCCTTTTACAATTGAAATATTATTCTTCGTGATGATTTAACTCCAGTCCCCGTTAAAACATTATTAACATTTTGCTTTCAAATTACTTCAAAACATCTTTCAAAATATAACTTACCAGTATGGATGCACACTTTTAAAAATTCTATTTTAAAAATTCTACTTTAATTAAACTTAGGAGATAATATAATCAATTAATCAATACTGTTTAGGAAATATCTATCTATCTATCTATCTATATATAGATAGACAGATATAACAAAATATGATAGCTGTTTTAAGAAATAATTGGCGACCTCAAAATTTACTATTCTAGATTTTATGTTCTCCCCCTTAAATTCATCGGTTCTGCCAGATTCGAGATCTTTCCATGTTACATAACGCCGCTTGAAAAAGGTAACTAAAACTAAAATTAAACAATTACAGCTTAGAGAACTTTCTGCATCTACTAGGTATATATATATAATTTATTTCCTAAACAGTATTGATTAATTGATTATGTTATCTCCTAAGTTTAATTAAAGTAGAATTATTTTAAAAGTATGAATCCATACTGGTAAGTTATATTTTGAAAGATGTTTTGAAGTAATTTGAAAGGAAAATGTTAATAATGTTTTAACGGGGACTGGAGTTAAATCATCACGAGGAATAAAATTTCAATTGTAAAAGGAAAAATTAAAACATGTAATCTAAAAAAACCTTTGCGGTCAAGAATTTTGCGCATTGAGCTGCAAAATTAGAAAACAAGGTAGAAAGGAAATTCTCCATGCTATTCCTTTAAAGCAAATGTGATACTGCGGTTCTCGTGAATAGTTTTAACACTAAGTTAAAATAAATTGCAATTAATAAAAGTTTAAATACAAGAAAAATGAAATTATAACAAGAAAACTGACAAATAAAAAGTGAATGTAAAACTCAAATCAAATTTGAATGTTAAAAAAAAATGTTACTTAAAGTTTAAACAATCCTAAAACATTTTAACCTAAACACAAAAGTTATTTAAGACACAAGCACAATTACAAAGGAGCGGCAAATGGTAAATTAGCCTAATTCGAATCCTTTTAGGGACTGTTCAGGGGAAATGCACAATGAGCTTCGATTCCAGCTAATTCCATATCGCATTTCGTCAAAACAAAAGAATTGAGACTAGACACAAAATAACGTTTTGGCTATCAAACCGACAAAATAACATATTAAAACTTTTTGAAGAACTCAATTTCTCTGTTTCATTTCCCGACGCGACCGCTGGTTAAAAGTAAATGAGAAACGCATTAATGGTGCAAGGAAAAAACTATACAGACTAGCCTGGTTAGGCAAATGTACAGAATAAAATAAATAGCGAATTACTATTAGTCAATTTATATATATATATATATATATATATATAAATTATATATATATGTATATATATATATATGTTTTTAAATGTAAGATTAAAAAGTATGTGAAGCAAAAAGCAAAATTCTAATATTAACTAATAGCAGTTCCGTGATTTCCATTCTAGTTTGGATATTTTCCGTTTCTGTGTTAAAAACAGTACGCTATAAATTGCAACGTTTCATAATTAATCTGTCCTATGATTCTTATTTAAAGCTAATGACAAATTTTACGTAAATGCTTTATCCAATAATGTTTTCAAATGATTTCATGTTCGGGAACCGAAACTTTTAGCAGCCAACGGGAAAACTATGAACTGAAACCCAAATCACTCTTAAATATAACTTTTTTTTTAGTAAATATAACTTAAATATAACTTTCTTCTTTTTTTAACGTCGCATTTGCTCTCTACTTCCCTCTCCAGTTAGATCGCTGAGGCTACTTTTCGTACCTCAGCATCTTCAAAAATGTAAACAATTCAAAAATGTAAAGAGAAAAGGGGCATTTTATTTTCAATAAACCGGTCACCAATTCCTTCCGCAACATATACACTTATTATAGTGACACATTTCATTTATTTGACGAATGCAGGGTCAGATTTATGTATAAGCTACACAAGCTATAGCTTAGGGCCCCCACTTCCTTGGAGGCCCCCCAAAATTGAAATATAGTATAAATAGTACTAAAATATATTATAACATACTTATAAAGGGCCCCATATGTCAAATAGCTTAGGACCTTATTAAGTCTAAATCTGGCTCTGCACGAATGTAATCATATTTCTTATTCCCCCTGTTCAAAGTACCTCTTTAAATAATAATGCTGATTATCATGATAATGATCACGTATATAATAATTTAAAATTGCATATCCAGAGTTTATAATGTAGTATGTAAAGAACAATGTTTCAGCACATCAAGTATGCGTAATTTTTTGTTTCAGTCTGACGTCTAATAAAATTCCATTATCGGGATACGATAACAGATAATATGTATAAAATAAACTCCTTAATTATCCTTGAACCTATTTTCATAAAATAAACAACCGTTGAATAAATTATCTTACACGGAAGCATGCTTCATTCCAAACCCATTTCTCCTCAATTTATTCGCATTCTCAGTGGATATGACGAGCAAACATCAGTACTTAATTAATTTTGGAAGTGTAATGAAATGGGAGGCGAGACAGACGCCGAGAGACTGAGCGAAAGGGTAAATAATATATATTAAGAATTCTCCCCATTTTCGAGTTTACTTAAGCTACAAAAGTGTCCTCCAGAGCAAAACGTATTTTAACAATCTTTACATAAAGCGAAGTAATGTTGAAGATGCATTTACAGGATTAGATATAAGGAAAGCGTTAAACTAACATTTTAGAAATAAATTTGTATTTAGTGAAATTTATGAGGATTTTAAATAATATTTTGTAACACTCGAATGATAAGCTCTGAGTCACTAGAAAGTAAGAATGGTTTAAGGATATATATTTTTACATATGGCATTTTTAATAATAAAAATTATTTTCTGTTAATAATTACTGATGTTTAAATATTAAATTCCTACTCTAAAATCAATCGCCAATAATAATGAGCTTAATAAATAGTCCCCAAGAAGAGAAAACTACTTCAAAATGTAAAATTGTAATTGGGCTTTGTATTTTATTTAAAAAATAGAGCCACTATGTGAATTGATAAATAATTATTTCCTTCAGTAATTTAAATTATTAAAATTTTATTTCGCTCTTTAATATTTGTTGGGTTAGAGGGAGAGGTCAGTCTCGTATTTATTCAATAATTACATATTTGGTAGGTTTTATTTCCAAAAAAACATTTTTCTAGTACTTGTCTTTTATCTTAACGCAAATGAACACTTTTGGATGTTGTTATTCATTTGAATTTTTAAATTTTTCGTAAAATAATACTATGTTACATAGACTGTATGTACTATAAATCGCAGCTAAGGCGTAGGGTTAAAAAATGATTAGCTAACGTTTTCTTTATAAAATTAAAAATGTCATTATCAAAGTAATTTATGATTTTATTTCTTTAATTTATTTAATAATAATGCTAATTTATTTCTTTAATTTATTTAAATAATAATATTTAATTTATTTAAATAATTCATTTTAATGTATGTTGAGTTCATAAGTATGTTAAAATAAAAATAAAATTACCTCCAAAAGAAAAATTATTAATGAATGAATTTTGAATTTTAAAAAGTGAGCGGGTTTTAGGAGGTTTTCCTTAGGAAAAATACTGCATCATTGAGTTATATAAATGTTTATACTTCATGATAATCTCTGAAACAATTTTATTTTCGCAAAAGCATTTACAGCTTATGCATTTAATTAGTGTTTTTATTGTGAGACGTTTTCCTGCAAAATGTTTTCTCTGATCTGCAACACTATATATTGAGATAACAGTTGAATAAACATGAAACCCTGGAGAAAAACATAAAAAAAAAAACATTTAAAAGTAAAATATGTAGCTAAAAATAACTATTGAAAAATAAATTTTAGATCATTCATGGGAATAAACCTTTTTGCCATTTTGCTAACATATGACAGACTGTTATTAAATCCTGTAAGCACACATGTGATAGTTCAAACTTCCTTTAAAATCAATATATGAATTTGCATGAAGATGCATATGTAAGGCTGTACTGGGAAGTGCAATATCCAATTTAATAAATGTAGAATCTCCCAAGATTATATTTAGTTAGTTCCAAAAAATATGTTCCTGATTTTACTTAACCACACTCATAGCACATACTTCCCCGTTCCAAAAGGGACTCTTCGATTTGATAAGTGTCATCAGACGTCAGCAAAGCGACACAGTCGTCGGGGTTAAATATGGCCTGCATAGTTACTCCCGAGAGAGACTTGTGGCTTGGAGGTTTCTAACGCGTAGAATGCTTCGAAAATGAGAAGAAGAGATTTATAGCCTAATTGGTGTTGCTGACTTCAGAACAGGAATATATCAGAATCGTACGAAATAAATTTCACTTAAAAAGACTGGATATAGGAATGCACGCTCACCCTTTTTTTTAGCTGACAATGCATTGGAAACCACTTCACGGTTGAAAGCTTGCCTTTAGAGGATCGTCAGCGTTAACATTTTGATAAGAGACTAGTAAGGTTCAAGTTGACTTGGCTCGAACTTCTAAAGAGGTCTTGACAAATGGTAAAAGGGAGGGGGGAAGAAACGCTTCTATCTTTAACTGATTCAGTTTCAGAGACAAAATTTTATGTTTGGAGGTAAAAAAGGTATCAAATTAATAAGTTATGTTGGATGATGTGGTGGTTAATTTTAGTAAGAAAAAGTAGATCATAATTATCTTCTTGGAATATCCTACGTATACTAGAAAAGCAATATTCATCAGTAACAAAAGATACAGAGCAAATATAAAAGGCTATTTTAAACCACGGCATTCTAATTAAATACTTAAACTTTTAACACTTAATTGTGATCTATCTCTTACATTTAATCACACAAAATTGATTAAAATAGTATTATTAATTCATGTAACAATATAAAGTTTGCTGTGAAATTAAGGAATATACACTAAAAAGTGGTTATATACGTATCTCTATTGCGATTATTTTCTTAAAATACTCATCTTACTCAGCATAATGATCTCTGACATCTTTTGCTTCAGTGTGAAAAAAAAGGCCATGGCATTTAATCACCAATTTAGTAGTCGACATCCTATTAATCTCTTTTTATTTCAAATCCTCAGCAACATCCAATTTACTTTGGGTTGTAATGATGACTTTCTCTCGTTCTGTTTCATATTCCTCGTTACGCAAGTCTTGATACTGAACTAACTACCGTACTGCTACAATTACTTTAAATCCGAGTGCAGAAATTCCAATAATGAGCCTCTTCGAAAAAAGAGATATTAATCCCTGGTATTTATCACGACAATTCGATCCTAATCCATGTTGATTAATCCATAAATAAACCACCATTTTTCGATTTTATGCCTGAATTAAAAGAAGTCATTAACTTCATCCTCCGAATAACAATTATTGCAAAAAGTAGCTTATGCTCTCTCCCAAAAGTGACAAATCGTCTAGTGTTTAGTTATTATTTTCATTGCCGTTTTTTCTTTTTAGGGTCTTTTTTGTGAGGGTAAAAGGGAAAATATCTGAGATAAAATTAATTCTTGCGACCGTTTTTCTGCAATTCTCATTTATTTTCTGGATACATTTACTTCGGCGATTAAGACAAATGGTGGCACTGAGAGTGAAATATTGAATGTTTTCATTTCTTCACGAGTGCTGTGAACTGGAATAAATATCGCAATTTTTCTTTTAGTTCTGCAAAAACGCTACGGTGGAAGACGTATCAGTTTATTTCAGAAACCTTTCATTATCCAGCACTCCAAACCATAAATTTAACTTAAATGAATTATGATTAAATAAAAAAATTGATTAAAATTCTAAGAAAAGCTCACTTAAAAATTTTCACATACAATAGTATTGCAATTAATCGGATAAACCGTTCTTTCATCTAATGCAAATAAAATTAAGCTCATTGATAATTTACTTACATACGTTAATTAAAATAACACACTGAAGAATAGATATTGAAAATACTAAAGCATCAAGAAGCAACGAGAATTTATGTAACTTATGGTGATTCTTGTTACTTTAATATCTTCAACAGATTATTTATATTCCCTATTTTCCTTCTTTCGTCGGTTTAAATTAAGGATAGGATATAGGAATCTTTGAATCTCTGGAGTGTATTTGTCATTCGAATCTTTCGAATTCGGGCATAAAAATTCATTACATATGGGGTTTTAATAAATGTTTCCAGCCACCGCAAATATCTTCTGCGCAAACAGTTCGTGTTGGCGTGTTTAATCATATGTGGTCAAACAATTTTTGGCATTTGAAAGAAAGAGACTTGTTTTAGAACACTTTGTTGTGAAATTTGTAAAAAATATCGTTGTCATTAAGTGTCTGAAATGAAACTATCACGCTACCAGATTAGAACCATCATTTACTTCCAGTTCCGTTCCAAAATGTCAACTACAGAATGTCACCAAATCATGTGTATAGCTTTAGGTACTAATGTTGTATCATACGGCACTGTGAAGTTATGGTAGCGAAAGTTCAAAAACAAGCATTATCACACTCAAAACGCAGAGCGCTTTGGCTGGCCTACTGTTGTTGATGAGCCCCCCATCTTTTGGAAGAATATCAGTGTGCAACCACTCGTGTATGCATCATATAAACTTGACGTGCATGTTCAATCGCTGGGTCTTGCATGAGCTGACTCAAGCAGATAAGAACGGACGTGTTCGCGCCGGCTGTAATCTGCTCGAATATCAACGCAAGGACAACATTCTGCACGGATCGTCACTTGTGATGAAAAGTGGACTTACTTCAACTAAACAGGCGAAAAAGGGGATTGGTCACCGCCGGTGAGCCCGTCGGCAGCGCCGCGAAGAGATATTTGACTAACAAAAAGATCGTACTTTGTATCTGATGGTATTATCCACAATGAGTATCTGGAAAAAATGTAAAACACTCGAAAGTAAGGTGTACAGGGAGATGCTAATCCATGTTGATGCTGCTATCAAGGAAAAACGTCTAACGGAGTTCAAGCGCAAAAAAGGTAATGTTCCATCAATATAATGCAAGATCACATTTTTCTACATTCACCGGCTGGACTCTGTACCGACTCGAAAGGAATCTTTTGCCACACCCACCTCATAGCCTCGACATCGCTCCTTCGAACTTCTACCTTATATCACACATGGCAGCTACATCTTGCTGATGCTACCTTCCATTCTGCACACCGATCCTGTTTTTGGTTGATCTGTTTTTGACTCGCGGGCCACCAAGTTTTTGAGCCGAAGGCTTTGAAAAACTACAGAACTCTGGCAGAATATCTCAGATTTGGGTAGTGAATACTACCCGCACTAAAAGTACTGGTTTCATTTCCTTTTTTCTAACTTTATGATGAACGTTTTTTGGCGGGAAACGTTCGTTACAACCAAATATTTATAGCGGAATTAGGAAGGAATTAGTTTTATTGGCGTTCAACCTAAGCATGCAGTAAAACAAGAACACGATTGTTGCACGTGGCCTGAATCACCACAATTATTTCAAACTGTGTTGAGTGTTACACTCTTTTTCTTCTGAGGAGAATCTAGTTTTCTATCATTTCTTGAAACAAATACCCCTTCTCTGGACTTGCTTTAATATAAAAAGATTTTGAAAAATGTAAATCAAAACAACAAAACTTGAATTTTACCTCAAACATATTTTGTCAAATTGTATAATTTATATCAAGAAACGAATCTTAAGATAAAAAAGTTAATTATACTCTTCGTTTACTAAATTTAATTAGCACTTTTTTTATATAAAAGTATGTGTATTCTGAAAAATCTATATTCTTAAATTTGTTTTCATGAAATTTACATTTCAGAGCTTGATATTAAAACCCTTTATTTTTCATTTATTTTTACTTTTATGTGAAGGGTTTGAGATATTCAAAAATCTTTCAGGATTCGTATTATGGAAAGAAATAGGATTCTCTCATCTCGAATTGAATATTGTAAGAAGAAAACGTAATGCAGTATGCAATTTCAAAAGAGATTAAAATAATTTAAAGGAATGTCTACGAATTTTAGAGCAGGAAATATTATTTGGTAAGCATGCAGACTACAAATGTAAATGCAAAAGCAATAATTTTCTATTAAAAAGCATGTTCTTTATTCGATTTTAGAGTATCCGTATATAAAAATTAAACGTTTTAATTTTATTTATTTAGTCTAAAAGCAGATATTATATGACCCGGTAGTAATTCAAGTAATGACAGAAATAAAAAAAACTAAAATTATTCCTAAATTTTGTTGACTTTTATTTTAGCCCAAAGGACGTCAGCTCAGAAAGGCTATTAATTTCGCTTTGGCATTTTGCGTGGACAACTTTAAATATCCGTTTCACTTTTCAAAATTTTGCCACCAAATATTATCGCCCTGTATTGTATTTAAAGAAATTAAATTATGAAAAATCTCCATAAATGTATGTATATTTCTGCTATTGTCATAAAACATCGGTACCTAGAGCCATCTAATTTTGAATTACGTTATTTACGACTTTTTCTTTAAAAAACACGAGCCGGGTCTTTTGGATACAGTGCGTTCACTCGTGTAACTGAAATGAGCGCACGTGTTCCCAGGTTAATAAATTAAGTCCAATTTTAGATGTCAAGTCTAATTAACGATAATCTAAACTTTCATGTGACGAGTTACAAATGTGACAGATTACTGTTTTGTCGATGACAGATTCATTAATCGCCAAACGAACATGCTTTCGTTTTATAAATGTTTTTTTAATTCAAACTTTTCGATCAAATTGAAGTCATTTGAAAACATGGAAAAATAATTTGAACAAATCCTTTTCTGAATATCTCTGCAAATTTTGCTCGTGAATGTATGATTTTTTTTTAATATTTAGTTGTTGATTTATGATGAACAATTCAGCAACTGCAGTTTTCGTTTCATACGAACTTGGGAAACGTTAAGCTTTGATAGTTACAGAACCACAAATTCTTAATATTGAAAACTTCTTCATGTAACTCCTATCTTATTTTTAAAAGCTCTATAATTGACTGCGTATATCTAGGAACAATATTTAAAAAAATAAATATCTGAAATCCCCCCTTTTTTAATAGTTTGCACTATAAAATTTGTAAAAAGGTTTCTTTGAACCATCGTGAACATATAAATACTTTTTAAATTGAACATCGACATTCAAAAAGCAATAACGTAGCTAATAAAGTGTGATATTCAATATTTAAACATTTGAATAAATACGGGGAATTTCTATTTTAACCTTTCAAATAAAATAAAAGAAGTTCATATTTCTCATTTATTATTTCCATTCTATCTTTAAAAGCATTGGTAAAAAGAACTTTGTTTTTCCTTGCGGTTTTACTGTAAGAATATCATTTTCATTCAATGGATCAACAATTTAAACATATTTTGAATTAATTCACAGAAATAAATTTTTTCTCTAAGCCAGTTTGAATTCGCTTACATTTTTTAATAAATAATAGTATTGAATAAACTGTCTACTTCTAAAATACAGCTCATTTAATAACATTTCAGATGTAAATGATGCTAAATATTTGAATCAGATTAAATTAATTTTATTAAAATTCTTTCCTATAAATTCTTTCCTTGCATAAAGATGATAATGTTTTCTTTCTTTCGAAAATATTTATAACATGTTAAAAATTTATTTCAAATAAAGATTGTAAATGAATTTGACTCAAAGTTGAAAGTTTTTTAATTTCAAAACAAATCTTCTGAACACTGTTAGAAAATGTAAGTATATTACTGCAGAAAAATGAAAGAAATATTTTCTTCTTTCTAAGCGCAGACATTAAAATATTTGTGCTTTATTTTTAAAAAGGATATTTTTATAATCCTTATTTAAACAGCATTCATATTTCCGTTTTTTTCTCAAAACTCTGGAGTGAGTGATTTTAGTTTAAGCTACAATTGTAAGAATTTTGAGTTAATAGTAATTAACAACTTTCTCGAATTTGTTTCATTAAGGATAAAGTAAACTAGCTAAGAATTGCAACTTCTATTATTTTCAAAGATTTTGAAGTATATGAACATTAGAAGACTGAAAAGAATAGGTTTTAACTCATCATTCAATATATTTATACCTGCAACTTACCCATCTTTTATCTCTCTATATAAAATAAAAAAGTTATTATTTTATTACTCTCAAATAAGAAATTAGAATAAAATAAAAAAAATAATAAATCATGTAAAGAGACATGTAATAATAATAATAATAATAATAATTCAAATACAATTAATTCCGAATTTTTTGGGATTCAAAATTAAGTAAAAGAGAATAATTTTAAATACACAGTACATCAAAATCTGGAAAAGAAAATAAAACATAATTAAATTAAATAAATAAAGACTGATCCAATCTAGGAACAGCTCAGCCTGGATGAAATAAAAATTATGGCTAGATTTCTGATCGGGTCAAATAAGTCCAATATAGGAAATTCAAGCAGCATTTTTACTTCCTTGTACAAAGTAAAAAGGATGTATTGTAATCGCGAAAAGTTTCAGGCAGCATATTTCAACGAAATTATCCATTTTGACTGCTGTCGAATGCTATTTAACGATGTTTTTGCGTGATATCTGTATCTGTACGTAAGGACAGAATAAAATACTCTTTTCCTCCAAACAAATTATATAACTGCTTTAAAATGATTTCTGAAGAGAATTTTTCGTGGCGTCCGTACGAACGTACGTACGTACGTATCTCGCATAACTCAAAAACGAGTAGCCTCAGAACGTTGAAATTTTGTATATAGGACTGCTATAACATGTAGATGTGCACCTCGTATTTTGGTTGCAGTCGGCCGCACCAAACGTATATAAATATATTTATATATATATATCCACTCTGTTACCCGGCTCAGTGATCTCAGTTTCTCTACTCTTATATCGTTGTAAATTGTACATTTTTTGCTTTAAAAATGATTGATTATGTTGTTTTTATCTTGCGGTTAAGGTTTTTATGCCTTTAGTAAATCTGTATGCAATATTTTTAGAATTATCAACAATTTTAAAGTTCTTTAAGTGCCTCTAAGCCTAATAATTTTTTTGATGGCGGCCATTGCTTGTTTACATTTGAAACAGCAGGATAGTGAATTTGTTGCCAATCTAGAGAAACTTAGCTTCGCAAAAACAAAGATAACGCCTTCATTTATTATTGCCAATTATATCATGCTGAATCCTTTCTGGAATTTTTTCGAGGAAATAAGTGCTTAAGATTTACTTCGTAATTTTTAATACAGATATTTTGAGTTTTTATGCATTTTTGCCTTGTCGCGAAGTGAGAACTGAATTAACTGAATGAGAAATACTCAATCGTCTGTGAAAAATTGTTTCTTTTTTGTTTTGTTTGCTTAATTTATTTTATAGATCATTCTAGCTTTATTATATTATTTGAATAGAACATGTGGCAACGATTAGATAATTCTTTAAATGATATAAATTTTGTGCATTCTGAGTTATAATATCAGCTTCATTCTGAGTTGAAATTTGCTTTGAGCTGGTTGCCTTTTTAATCGCGTCCAGATCCGAGTTTTTCAACGCATCGGTTGCGCATCCATTTGGATAATATTGCTTTTCTTTGGAGTACGCCTTCCGGTATTTCGCAGAAGCTGCTGCACTGGATTTTAGTAAGCTATTTTTGCTTTTTATTTCCTCGCTATGTTTTACCTCGGTGAAATATCAGTGAGTGTCAGCCATCAGCAAACTTAGATAATGAAACCTCAGCCGCCGAGCAAGCCTTCGGTAGGATTAATATACACATAGAGAGACTAATCTCCCACCCAATGTTAACTCTTACACAACTCTAAAAAAAGCAAGCTATTGCTGATCTCCTTAAATTCAACTCAGTTGAAAACAAAACTAGCGATGATCTCAAACGTATAGCGGAACTTGAACGCATCATTCAGGATTACGACATTTTCTTAAATCTGGCCGTCATGCATAAAAATCAAACAAACAATTCCATGGAAAATAATAACGAAAGCGATGCTATGTTAAAGGCAAAATTATCTAATCAAACACAAAAAAGCTATGCAAATAATATCGAGCCTCCGACTATATCTAAGAATAAGAAAAAGGAAATTACTACTGACAGCGACGGGTTTAAAATCCCCCGTATCACGCATAAGCGAACGCATTCAAATTCATCGGAAGCTGAACGACCCGTACAGATAAATAGGTTCAATGACCTATAGGACGATGACAGCATGGAGAAGGAATTGAACTCAGAGTCCGCAGGATTTACTCTCGCCAAAAAAAGCACTGGACATATTTCCCCAATTGTTCTCTCAGATTTTACAGCCAACTGGGATACGTTAAAAGAGGAAATCGAAAATTTAGGAGTAAAAAAAGTCAAAGGCAATCTCACAGGAGATACACTCAACATCAAAGTCTGGGATAAAGATGACTATCCCGCAATCACGGACTTTCTGGCCAAACGAGCTGTGCAATTCCACACATACAAAATTAATTCCGAAAAACCAATCATAGTAGTAATTAAGAAGCTGCCTAGAAACTCAAACGTGGAAATAATTCACAAAGAACTCACTGAACACGGCATTTGTAGAAAAGATACGTCAGCTCGAAAGATTCCGAGAAGGAAAAATTGTTAAACTACCTATATTCTTAGTCGAGGTCAAAAGAAACGAAAAGGGTAAACAAATCTACCAAATAAAGCAACTTCGGGGATTAGACGTCATAGTCCGTGCTTACAAATCCAGACCTGGTCCTGTGCAATGCAACAGGTGCCAGAGATACGGACACACTCGAAATGTATGTCATTACAAACCTAGGTGTCTTAAATGCGCCGAACCGCACGAAACTTACACCTGTAAGAAGAACAAGGACGAACTACCAGCGCTCTGCGTTCTGTGCGGCGATTGCCACCCGAGCAACTCGAAGGAATGTAAATACCATCCGGATAACCTACCCCAAAGAATCTTCAATAAGAGCAATCAAAACGAGAAAAAGCATGAACAGGAACAATTTCAATTAAATAAAGAAGATTTTCCTACCCTCCCTGGAGCTACGTAAAGCGAAAATACTAAAAATCAGCCGAGCTGGACAACTCAAAAGGAAACCAAAAATAAACAAGAAAGCGAAACTAAAGAAGTTTCATTTTTTGAGTGCATAAAAACTCAACTCCTAAAAGCGAAAGAATTCTTTACAGAATTTAAAAAAGCAAAACACATCATGGGTAAACTAGAGTAAATATTTCACTTCTTTAGACTATGACTTTTAGACCTCATAGCAATATAAACGCTATGATTTCAGCTACAAATAGCTTCTTAAAAATTTCCTATTTCAATGCGAATGGTGTCATAAAACAATATCAAGAAATTAAAGATTACTTGAATAAGTACAACATTGATGTCATGATGATAGGTGAAACTCACCTTAAAGCTTGCGATAAATTTAAAATTAACGGCTACAATATTATAAGGAAAGACAGAACCCGAAGTAGATGGGGTGGTACTGCAATTAACATTAAAAATTACTTAAAGCATACTGAATATGATCTTCCTCACAATAGTCTGCTCGAATTTACTTCAGCTATCATTTATACCGCTTTAAATGAAGCGTACCTGTTTATTTCTATTAACAATCCTCCTAATAATCTGATGACTGACCTGGATATCTTAACCTCCACCAACTTCCCGACTATCATCGCAGGGGATTTGAACGCAAAGCATAAGGCCTGGAATTCTAGAGGATCTAACAGCAATGGAAACACTTTACATAACTATTTAATTAACAACGACCTCAATTTTGCTGCTCCCACTTCTCCAACAAGAATTAGGGCTAACGGAAACAACGGTGAAATTTTGGACAAAATCTTAAAAAATTCTTAAAAATTAATTTTCTTAAAAATATTCCTCATACACCTCTCTTAGAAGTAATAACGGACTTAAATTCTGATCATCTTGAACTTCGATTTTTATGGCTTTTATCCCCCGTTAAAGAAACACATAACTAAGATACATTGGACCCAATTCTCTGATACTATGAAAGACTATAATTAAAGAAATAATTATAATCATTGCGGTGATATCGAAGATGAAATTTATAAATTCACCACTAAAATGAAAGATGCAATCAATAATGCGACTTATCCCTGCAAAAGCACTAATTGTCTCTCCCTTCCTAAATATATAAAAGATATTATTGCAGAGAAGAATAGAAAACATAAGGAATGGCAGCGGTCCGGAGACCCTCGTGCCAAAGGGCACATCATTTTTTTAAAGAGGAAAATCAAGCATGAAATTATGGAATTCAGAAACTAAAAATGGGACTTTCTCCTATCAAACCTGGATCCTCAAGATCAAGCAGTATGGAAAATTGCTAAATCTCTAAGAAATAACAGACCAAATCAAACTTCTGCAATTCATCACATGGGAATCTTCTATCAATCTGAGGACGAGATCGCTAATATAATGGCTAATGAATTAGAGAAAATCTTTCAACCTCACCCGCCTGAGAATAACTCCTAAGAAGAAGAAGAAGTTAATTTTACCATTGACAGTATTAACAATTATCCTATAAGAAATTTCATTCTCATTACTTCACCAAGAGAAGTAAGAGAAATTATTCACAAACTCAAGCCAAGGAAAGCCAAAGGCTATGATCAAGTTATCAATGAAGCATTTAAAGCCCTTCTTAGACGTTGTAATACTAACATAGTCAATATTTTTAATGCCTGCATCCAAAATAATTATTTCCCTCAGCAAAGGAAACACTCAATAATTGTCAATATCTTAAAACCAAAGAAAGATCCTAAGCTCGTCACTTCCTACAGACCTATCAGTCTTTTATCTTCATTAGGAAAAGTATTTGAGAAATTTCTCTGCTCAAGGCTTACTAATCATCTCGAAAGACTCAATTTAACAGATGATCTGCAATTCGGCTTCCGCAGTGAACACTGCACGACTCATCAAATTCTCAATTTGGTGGAATTTGTTTCGCAAGCCTTTACTAAGAAAAACGGGGTGGCTGCATGCTGTCTCGAATTCGAAAAGGCCTTTGATAGAATGTGGCATGCAGGCCTTCTGCATAAATTGAATAATTTTATGCTTCCAAACAGTTTCGTAAAACTCATTAGTTCCTATCTGAAAAACAGGACTTTTCAAGTTCGCTGCGGTGACACCTTATCTGTCAGAAAAATAATTCATAGCGGGGTCCTGCAAGGGTCCGTTCTTTCCCCCCGGCTCTATAATGTTTATATCAATGATTTCCCACACTCATTCAACACTAAAATACTCAAATACGTTGACGACACTGTAGTACTGACTGAATCCAGAAAATCCCAGCTCGCTCTAAGTAATTTACAAATGCATCTCAATATGATCAATCACTGGTGCAAGACTTGGAAAATTAAGCTCAACGCCCCTAAATGTTGTATTGTGCTCTATCGGAGTTACAAAACAAGATTAAGAGTCAATACTAATATCTACTTAGATAGAACTCTAATCCCTGTAGCTAATTCCTATAAAATATTAGGTTTTTACATAGATAAGTCTCTCAACTTCAAAGATCATATTTCTTATATCTTAAACAAAGCGAATGCAGCCTACATGGCAATTTATCCTGTTATCGGCAAGAAATCAAAGGTCAGTCTAAAAATAAAGAAAATGCTTTACAGATCTCTAATTCGATCGATCATTCTATATGCAGTGCCGGCCCGGGCAATCGCCAAAAACACTGAACGCAAAAAAACTGGATATATTTCAAAATAAAATTCTACGTAGCATTGTGAATGCACCTTGGTATATGAGAAACTCTATAATTCATAACGACCTGGATATTTCATCTGTGCATAACTTAATACTCATGACAGCTCACAACTTCTTCGAGAAGATGAAGCATAGTCAGTATAACGCAATTAAACAAATGTTGGAGTATGATCTAACCATTGAATACACTGTCAAACGCCCAAGGACAATTCATCACAATTCGTCATGGTGGTAACTTGTAAATTTTAATTTAAAAATTTACTTGAACTCTGAAATTGGACTCTCTCCTATTATTTGTGTTGAATCTTATACTTATGTTAATCAAGAAACTTTTTTATTCAAGATTTTTATGTTACTATTTCATTTTTTTAATTATTTGTATGAATTTTTACTTTATCGTATGATTTTACGAACTTTTGAACTTTTTACGGCCTATCTAGCTACTGCATACTTCTGAAGGACTTTGAACTCTTATGCTATTAACAGCTTCAAACTGTCTTCGCGCCATTTTCATGATGTCTAACTACTGTTTATCCTGCACTCTCAAACTCTCAATTTGATGAGCTATATTGCACTCACCATCTGCATTTGCCATACAACTCACTGCACCTGCCTGCATGCTTCAATTTAATGCCACTGCTTATCAGTGCACAATTTTTATGATGAACGCCTACTTTCGTAAGTATTAAGATATGCCTGCTCACGCAGCTGAATTTTCTTCGCCCACGGTTGTTGGTACTTCCCTAGTACCGTTTATTTGAAAATATCTTTGCCTAGTGCACTTCAATGTGATCTACTGGCGAAAACTCTTTAGTACTAATGACCAGAAAAAAAAGTAAGTCATAAAGTTATAATATGAATGAAATATAATACTGTTAAGTGAATGTAGCGCCAGAGTGTCACTATGGTAAACAAAAAGAGTGAATTTTAAAGAATGCACTTATTCTATTGTGGTTTATGCGCTGTCGGCGAAGTAGATTTAATTCAACCCAATAAGTTTAAATGAAATGAAAGAAAAAATGATTATAATGTAATATTCCGTACAAGGAAGTCATGTGGTGTACACATCAGATTTTTTTAAATAAATTAAAAATAATATTTTACACAAACTACTTTAAATTCCTCTATTCTCAGTATAGCCTTATGCTTTTGTACAAATTAAGTTTGGCAATAATTTTTAAATATCTTCTTTAATTTTAGCGGTCTCATAAAACCTGAAGGGGGAACAAAATGATACGTCCCTTAAATAATAGTGTTTATATTCAGTTTCAAAGATAATAATCAATATATAACATAAAAAATTTCTATATATATATGTGTGTGTGTGTAATCGTTTTTGTATATGCATAGGTGCAATAAAACTTGCTTAATAGAATGATAGAGAAAAATAACTGCGAATTGCTCAATTTCTAAAAAGAAGACATCTTTGTCTTTTTGTTTTAAAATTATGATTTTTCATAATTTCGATTTTAAACGTTATCTGTGGAAGTGCGAAAAAAACCGAACAGTTTTAAGACTTCCGCCAGATATCTTTTTGGACAGTAGATATAATAAACTTAACTAGATTCTGGGGCGATTGTATGTCGATGTTTCTGAAACTTCAAAGGACAGGATTGGTCACAGTGATGGAATTACCTAGATTTCTTACGGGGGATGAGAAATAAGTCTCTGCAAAGAATGGCAGAAGTGCCATTGAACTTTGTCAAACTTGGAAGATATTGAATAATGGAGCACCTCAAATATTACATCCTGCGTATATTTGTGAAACACGTAGCAGTGTTTCGGTATTTTATTGCTGGAGGCAGTTCAAGGACAGTAACACGGGAGTGTTCAGCAAACAATGTTCTGGTAGAATATTCCTTGACGGTTCTGGCGGACGGCAAAAGACAGTTACTAATGCAATGGCTTAGTAATACATTTTCGTGGAGCCACGAGGAAGAAAAGCCCGATTTTGCTGAAGAATAAATAGGTTTTGCTGCAGGACAGTGCACGGCCATACAGGGTTTTGTGGTACTGGTAACGTTCTTCTGAAATACAGATGTACTCTTCCCTCTCGTGAACTGATTCAAAGAAGTTTGATTTATTGAGCGAGGGAACAATTATTCATCGAAAAAGAGTGATAGCTCATTCAGTGTTCGCACAACGAGAGCTCTTGTTAGAAGCGTGCCAGGAAAGTTCGATTCCCATTTTAGGAGAAAAGAGTGTTTATCCTTTCATGCTAAAATGAGTTTAATTATTATAATTTACCAACTTTTTAATATTTTTATTCTAAAATTTTATTCTTAGTTCTGTGTAGAAAGGATAATGTTAGGAAATCTAAATCTGCAACCGAAAAAAGTCAAGCTAGTAAGTTAATGTTTCGATCGAGTCGATCCTTCTGATTACACCGCATTTTCTATTCTTCTCTCCCTTCATTCTATCGTCGCCCACCGTTCTTGATTCATCCCACGTTCCCGATCTTATTCATCAGATTCTTATTGTTGGTGCTAGGTGACTCATAAAAAGATAGATTCAGTTCTCTAAGCGAGTGGTTCTCATCTGATCGAACAAAAGTTTGGCTTTGTCTCCTCTACTTGGAAATCAATAGAAAAGCTCTAGAATACCCTTCATATAAATTTGGATTTTGCACCAGGTAAATTCTGGGCTTTCTTGACGCTGAAAAGATAGTTACACAAAAGGAAGTTCTCTTCAAATGAGCAAATGAAAACTGAAGCTTAAACCAGTGATAAAATTTGTGCCACAAAACAGCGTATTTCATGCTATTTCGAATAGTGTTTAAAATTAAAAGCATTGCTCAAAGTGAAGGAATCCTCTCTGAAAAAAATAAGGGTAAAAGGAATCGTAAGGCCATCCGATTCTGAATAAAAGAATTAACATTAAAACTTTTCAGTCTACTCACATACATTATGAAAAGTATTGCATTATGAAACACATTGCATTATGAAAAGAAGTTACTTCAGAATGCTATACAAAAATAACGTATTTTTATAGAATTTGTTTGATTTCAGTAGTCGAAATAATCGTAAAAACTTAAATTTCTCGAATTGTTATAAGTGCCGATAGAGCCTAGAGATATATAACATATATTTCATTAACGTAATATTAATTTGATTTTTAGAATATTTTTCAATTTATATCATATTTCTTTGAAAGTTTTCACAAATTTTCGTTTAAAACGAAAGGCACACATAATGTGAACCAGAAAAATTATAAAAAAGAAATTCAGTTTTCTGTTAAAATGACAGCCGGTGCTTTCTGTTATTATAATTAAGAAGGAAAATTATTTGATAGTACTATTTATTTTTGGCATCGAAATCAAAACAATTATCATTTATCAAAAATGAAAACTATAATCATTTATAAAATCAAAACTATTATCACTTATCAAACTTTTTCAAAACGTCTCTTTTCAACGTACCATTTCCTAGTAGGTGTTAATCACACCAAAAAACCTCTAAAATTATATTGCTGTTAAGATTCGTAAACTCTTTTCCCTTTAAAAATACGAGTTTCTTTTATTATTGTTCTTTTTTATGTTTTTATGCGTCATTTTCTTTCATACTCGTTAACCATTCCTTATAAGTCTTTTTAAATCTCTTTGTTAATACTACAGCTGTGAAATTAATTTTCGATACTAGTAACTGAAGTGAAAATCTATGAAAAACTTTTAAATAATTTTAATTGAAAACAGTTTGGTATTTGCATTTAAACTGCATCCTAAACCTTTTCTCTATAACCTCTAATGCTCAGAAGACTGGAAGGTTCTCCAGTAATTTAAATTAAAAAATAATACAGTAGTAAGTCAATATAACATGTTGGTAAAGACAAAGCACAGAAAATCCGGCATTGACTCATTACACTTTACTGTTTTCTTCACGGATTAAAATACCTACTTCGTACATAATTCATTTTCAAATCAATATATAAGCTATGTTTGGCTGTCTAAAGATAAAAATAAAAATTGTGATATGGAACGATATTAACAATGTATGTTAAGTGTAGTTCTTTTTTGTTTTAGTGCATAGTTAACATAATTATATTTTAGTAGGTAGTTATTTTCAAACGAATTTTTTTTTCATTATCTACCTCGATGCGAATATTATATTTTTAAATATTTTCTCGTCCAGTAATTTTCGAACTTCCATATAAATTTTTTTCAAGATGATTTTAATGTAGAATATATTTCTTTACTTATTTAATATATATGAATTATTTCCGATAACAATGTAATCACGAGGATAGCGATAAAACTATTATTTTAAAAATAGGTTTTGCCCATGTAAGAGGTTTTGTTCGCGTAGTTATTCCCCTCATAATAATATCTTCGTAGTATAACTTAAATAAGAACCAGTTTCCATTACAAAGTCCTGCACGAAGGAATCCCTCTAACTTAGACAAATAATCCTTGTATGTTTTGCATATTTAACTAAGCAAAAAACATAATAGAGGAATATATCTTTCATTACGAAAGCATGAAAGGAAATATTCTTGTGAAACGTGAAAATTCAACTTTAAAGGTAAATATATCAACGGAATATGAAAAAAGTGAAAAAGAATGTTTATAAATCAGATTTTCAATAACTAATTGATAAAAAAATGAATTTTGTCCGAAATATAGTTTAAAAAATAAACGTGACAACTTAAGATTTCCAGTTTCTAACTATGAAAATTTAATGTTATAGGATTTAATTATTTTGAAAATGAGCAGCTTAGCATTTAAATATATAAATGATCAAAGTGCTTCAGGTATTCCGTCACAGATATCTAGTTTTAAAAGCCATGCTATACCAATAATTTTGGTAGCTAAAGCAAAATCGGGTCCTTATCAAATAATTCAGGAATTCAGTCTAGTTCAATCATATTTGAAATTTAAAAATTGCGTTAAGAATATTTTGAAGAACATGAATTTTTAATGTTAAAGTGAAAAAAGCTTAAAAAAAAAAACTTTAAAAATATGAAGGAAAAAGTTTTCAGATTTTATGTTACGAAGAGTTTTTTTAAATGTTTATTTATTAAATATCATGCTCTTTGCACTTAAACCATAAAATTCGATTCAACAGCAATATCGCAAAATAATTTTAATAAAGCATATCTTTGGAATTTCCGATACGCAGTCTCGCACGCTGGAGATAAAAATGTTTTTTTTTTTTTTCGTACAGTGTTGCCATTGCTCGCTTTGAAATCGTTGAGTCTGTTAATCGAAAACTCATAAATGCTTTACAAAATATGAAACAGATGATAAAACTAATTCGAAATTCCAAGTGCCGTATTCGGGTGGATAACTACGTTATTCAAAATTTAATGTCTCTAGATACCGTTGTTTTTTCATAATAAGGGAAGCATACATACATTTATGCAGATTTTTCATTATTTAATTTCTTTAAATATAATGCAGGTCTCTAATGGTGGCAACAATTTAAAAAGTGAAACGCCGTTTTAGAATGAATCAACGCAAAATGCTAAAATGAAATTAATAGCCGTTCTGGGTAAATTGCCCCCTTGGGATAAAAATAATTTCTAGATTTATAGCCAAAGAGAAGTGCTACCGCCTTTCATACTGAAATTCCCATAAGAATCTTAGCATTATTTTAAATGTATCAAACGGTTTTTACTCCCAGGACAACTTGACACGTTTAGTGGATATCCTTATTTATAATACTCGAATTATTTAAAATTAGGCAAAAAAGCGACTTTAGTTTCATGTAGATTTTGGAAAAACTATTAATTCTGAAGCCCATGAGATATGTGTTCTTCATCTACAAAAGAAAATTTTGTTTCAGTGGAAGGACGGATAGCCATTTTATATTGAAAATAACGAACGAAGCAAAGAGCAAAGCGAAAACATAAGTAACGCTATCTGTTGAGGAAAGCAGTAATGAAACATGAAGACTAAAATATAATTTTGAGAGCGTTAGGAAGTGTCAGATTAGAATTAACTCTCATTACCTAAACATGATAAATTTTTGTAAATGTGATTTCACTTTAAGCAAATCCAGTTCACTAATTAAAGAACGAAATTTTTCGCAGAACTAAAGTTGAAATTGAGATTAAGTGTCCAATTATGACTAGCTACCGAGTATTTCTTTCTTTCGCATTTCCGAGTATAAGATTTAGGCTTCTTGAAATGAAATTTTAAAGCTCTTTTAGTTTAGGGATAGTCAGAGTGACTAAATAGATTTTCCATCAAACCCCTAGTCAAAAAAAAAAAAAAAAAACCTCTATTATACATATCTAAATTTCTCTCAGACATTTATTAGAATTAAAAGGCTTTTTTTCCTGCAAATAAATAAAAATCGAGGTAAAATAATTTTGCCATTTGTTTGTTGAAGCAACATAGATGACATGAAAGTCAAATTACATAAATATATATACAAATTACATATATATATATATATTATATAATATTGCTTCGAAATTGCTTACCACGAGCATCATGCATCAAAAAATGCTTTACATCTGTCTTATATTTTGAAAAAGTAATTCTGATGGAAAATTTAAAAAGCGGATATGCGCACAGATGGTGAAAGGTAATTTTTATTGATTACACTAGTAATCGATAACCTCATTTTCCATTTTAATGCGACTCATCAACAACATTTAATTGCTCTGTCATTGTTTAAATACAGTAATCTTGGCTGTGAGTTTTTTTCTTTATTTTTTAATCCTTCAAATGGCTCTTAAGCGAGCGATTCGAGTTTCCGAAAATGATGATCAATTAATTCAATAGGTAATCATTAGTTAAATTTCAGGAAGAATTATTATTTCAAGGGGTTTTATTTCTATTCTTTCTTTTATTACATCCCATCTGCATTAAATATTTTTCGGAGGCTGCAATTATTTAAATGCATCATAACTCTATATTTCTTTATTCAAATTAAAAAAAGTTAGAATTTTATAGTTAATTATAATAATTATTTCTAGTACATATTTAAAATAAATGTGAAACTCTCCGATTGTTTCCTTACTCAAATTGATTTATAGCTTTGTATAATTTAAAATATCTCTGAAAAATAAAATTCTACAATGTATTAAGGCTTACCAGCGGCCGAGCGGTTAAGTCACTGAACGCTGGTAGTTTGGTCCGATGTTCGAATCCCGCAAACAGGCTGGCTGCATGTGTGGTTTCTTGGTTTTCCCTGCGTATAACGGGCATATGAGCCAGTTTCCGCTAGAAAGGTTTCCACGAAGGCATTCCTTCCCTTAGGCTAATAGCTCTTGAGGCTTTGCCATAATCACATAAAACCGAACCAAACCTAAAATGCATTAATAAATATTTCGAACACCATTACATCTGTCTACCTCATGGTTTGGTTAATTTGACTGAAGCAAAACACGTGAGGGCGTAAGAGGCGAGATGTCTTCGTGAAGGATGTTAAAAGAGAAAAATGGCTGGTGTCTACGCTGGATATTGAGAAAAGCACGAAAGTGCCCAAGCAGCCATCCCGTTCACCTCGAAGCGAGCTCCAGTCGAATTAACAGTGTTCAGCGACTCTTACCGTTCGGCTGCTGGTGGGCCCAACTCATTATAGTATCTGTGTTTGTATGCATTATATCGTTAGTAACAATACTATGTTTACTTGCATATTTTTCCATACAGTTTTAGGAAATAATTTAGAAAGTTTTCATTTGCTGACATTAACTTTTCTCCCTAAATTTTGAAAATAGATGCTTTTTTACCTTCCTTAGATACTTCTAAAACTAATTTTTATGGATCCTATAAATGATATTTCCAAGTTGAAAAATATTAAATTTCGACATAAAAGTGTTAGACTGCAAAATATCAATGAATTCCCTATTAAAGTTTCAAAACTTAAAAAAAAAAAATATTACAAAACATATAAACACTAAATTTTAAATAAATTCCATATTCTGATTCTAGTTAAACACATAAAATGACTTTAAAAAAGAAGGCTAGAATATTAATTAACTAAATAGTTACTCGTAACTATTTAGTTAATTAATCTTCTAGCTTGGGAATTTTAGTTTGCGATTTAATCGTCTAAGAAATAAAAGTAGATTACATAAAAGGAATGATTTAAAATAATCTGCCAAAAATTTTAAAAAAGGCCAAATGACGGAAGGTGGTATATTATTGTGATATTACTTCATCATTAATTAAAACTGTTCAAACAATAACCACTCAGGAAGGGAAAGAGGTTATTTTTCCCTTCCTGACAATGAACACTTGCAAAGGGATGTCTGGTCATGTGGCTGAAAAAAAATTATTTATTTACTATAAAGGAGGATTAGAAACATAAAAGCAATATATGTTGCGGTAATATTAATACATCTATATGGTAGGAAGGGAGAAAGTACTTTACATCTCCCCATTATAAAGGCGGCTAGTGAAGACTCCAGTTTCTAAATCTAATCTCTAAATAATGGTGGTGGCGAATTATCATTCACCACATTGTGTCCCTGTAGAGTCTCTTTGAATACTTTTCGAAGTAGTGGGAAAAATCAGCGGGATACGAACCCCGGAGCTTCTTTGGAATTAACCACGAAGGCATGTTCTAAGGAGGGAGAAAATACCATAAAATAATGGGAAAACATTATCTTGAATTCGAAGTTTGAGAGAAGTACATGGAAAAGTATCCTCCCATACTGCTTTCTGATTTCGCTTATCTGTTTATTCCTGTCTCTTTTCGTTTACTTTCTTTTTATTTCCAGTTTTGTTGACTTTGCACTATAATCTATCTTTATAGTCTTACTCATTGCAGTCTCCAATTGTTACAGAGTTCTTTCTTTGTCAAAGAGGACTTTACTGTGTGGAAGAGTCACCTTAAATCTTCTTATGGCTTTTGATATTACAGATATCTAGTCTAGAGCTTTTTTTTCTCTTTTCGCTTTATGTTACGTTACATTGCAGCAGAATTAATTAAGAACGCGGATTGTAAAATAGTAAACTGCCAGTTCTCAGGAATAACATCTTTAATTTATTCTCAAAGTAGCAATATAGTACATTGCATAGCAATGTTACAAACTGGGAGATTAAGTTGAATATGCTCTTTTCTTAATAAGTTTTGTTTTATATTTAATGTTGAATATATATCATACAATTTAAAATGTATGCCTGCTTAATATTTTTTATAAATAATTACATCATAATTGCAAAAGATGTTATGTATCGTATATTATACGATGCATAACAATTACAGAACAATTGTTTGCTAGTTGCTTTCACATTTCGCTACAGTTTGTAAAATTCCTCGAAAAAACAAAGTTTGTTTCTTGTTTTTAGTAGAATAATATGTATCGTACCTATTTGTTTTGTATAAGTATCTACTTGATATTCTAATATTCTACCTGATATTCTTCTATTTTATTGCGAAGTACTTTGCTTAAAACTCTTTTGGTTTTTGCTAAATGATTTATGTTGTGAAGAATTTCGAATGGGTAATCTGAAATATTTAATAAGTATTATGCCATTACTGCAGTAATAGAGAAACTTTTATTATACGCTTTTTTAAATTAAAATTAAAAATACGGGTATCCTTCAAGGAAAGATAGAGAAAATTGTTTAAAAAAAGAAAAAAATATACAGGGGGGGAAGGGAAAAAAACTGAGAGGTTTCAGATTTTAAATTACGTCCAAAGAGGCGTATTTTTAACGTTTTGTGTGTTACCTTTATTTATTAAATATAATGATCTTTGCACTTAAACCATAAAATTCAGTTCAATAGCAATGTCGCAAAATAATTTTAAAATGAACTTATCTTTAGAATTTCCGATACACAGTCCCGCGCGTTGGAGATAAAAAGGTTTTGTTTCTTCCCCGTAGGGTGTTGCCATTGCTCGCTTTGAAATCCTTCAGCTTGTTACTCAAAAATTCGTTAAAATTTTACAAAATATGAAATCGATAATAAAACAAATTTCAAATTGGTCTCCTACATGCCCATATTCGTAGGAGGATTACGTCATTCAAAATTCGATGGCTCTATGTACCGTTGTTTTATCACAATGCGAGAAATATGCATACATTTATGCAGAATTTTCAGTATTTAATTTCTTCAAATATAATGCAGGACTCTCACATTTGGTGGCAACAGTTTGAAAAGTGAAACTGACATTTATAGTGATTCAACGCAAAATCGCAAAACGAAAACAATAATCCTTCAGGAACAAAGCCCCTTTGGACTAATTATTATCGTGATTTTAAATTAAATAGTGATCCATGCATATTATTTCAAGAAAATTATATGCATGACTCGTATTTAGTTTTAAAATTAAAAAGGCTTAAATTTAAAAAAATGGCAATAACTTGATTGTTTTTAAATTTTGTATTAACATAAGGTAATTTCAGTTGTTTTATTAAAAAATATTCGACTGCTTCAGAATTTCACTATTCTTTTCAATATTACATTTTTCTCATTTGAAACTGGAAACGAACAATCATTACAAATAAAACACTGAATAGCTTTCTGAAACGAGCTATGATTCGTGGCGGTTGTACTATGTATAATATTAAAATTATAGATTCGATTCTTAAGGAGCAATTTGTAACCTGGAATCTGTTCCTCAGTCAGTTTAATTAGCTATCAACTTTGAGTCTGAATTAAACATCTTGCCAAAAGTCCAACAGCATTTGCTTGCTGTGTGTTCTTGTTCGGAATGCATTCTAATATTCTATTCATGTAACAATGATCTTGAATGACTCGCGAGAACTTGCTTCTATCCAGATTTCGATTACAATGCTCAATCAAGTGCTTCGAATAATGTATGCATTTGATTTCAGTGATAGACTACAGAATCGGTATAGAGTGTGAATCTGCATGAAATGCTACTGAATGCTGTCCTTTAGTGAAGTGAGGATGTTTATTTGAGCAATACGTATATTAGATATGGTATCTAAAGCAAATCTGAATCATATCCTTAGTCGTATAAGTTTCGAAAAATTTGATCCTTCAATTAAAAGTCGTATTTTGCCATGCCCACAGTTTATACATGTCACCTTAATCAATCCTATTATTAGTTATTCTCTAATAATGCACTTGGTTACTAACGACAAATTCTAAAAAATTAATTCTAAATAACTAATTCTTAAAAAAGTAGTATCTTTATTGATAAAGGCAATGAATACTGGAGCATGTAGCAAATTCGCACAGTACGAGACATTTAATTTATCTTCCAAGTTATAATAGAACTTTAGTTATACATTTAACTAATGCCAGATGTCATGAAAGATACAGTCTCTAAAATAAAATAATACCAGCCGAAAAGGAATTATTACTAGACAGTTCAGGCAATAAGAATTAGCGGTAATTGCAATACCAAAATTCTAAAAGTATAAATTTTAATTTTGAGCATTTTATATACTTTTTTTCCTCTAGAAGATAAAGGTTTAGGCTTTTAGATGTCATTTTTACATCCTTGTGCGAAGTAAAAGGGAATATTGTAATCACGAAAAATTCCGTGTGTCATATTTCATTGAAAATATCCATTTTGACCGCTGTCGAATGCAATTTAACGATGTTTTTGCGTGTCATCTGTACGTAAGGACAGAATATAGCCCTCTTTTTCTCCCATTATAAAACTGATTTAAAATGGATTCAGAAGAGACTTTTTTCGTAGCTTCTTTACGTACGTAAGTATGCATCTCGCATAATTCAAAAACGAGTAGTTTCAGAACGTTGAAATTTTGTATATAGGACTGCTATAACCCATTTGCACACCCATTTTTATGGCAATCGGAAACACCAAAAGTATATAAATAAATATATATATATATATACCCACTTTGTTACTCGGCTCCATGAGCTCTTTTTTGTTTGTTTAAAAAATGATTGACTTATGTTGTTCTTACCTTCCACTTAAGGCTTTTATGCCTTTAGTTAACCTGCATGTTATAGTTGTAGAATTATCAACAATTTAAAAGTTGGTTAAGTGCGGCTAAGCCTAATTTTTTTAACCATAGCAGCCATATTTGTTTACATTTGAAACTTAGCAGAATAGTGGATTTGTTGCCAATCTAGAGAAACTAAGCTTCGGAATAGCAAAGTAACGCCTTCTTTTATTATTGCGAATTAAATCATGCTTAATCCATTCTGCAATTGTCATTTAAGTTATTAAATTATCCCATATATTGACTTTCAGAACAAATTAAGTCATCGCATCCAGAACAAATTAAGTCAGTTTTGCGGAGTGAGACCAAAGGGAACTTACTAGTTTTCTGCTCTGAAAAATCTGCTGTCATGACCGCTGGCCGAATTGCTTGTTTTTGCGTGGAAACTGTAATTTTAATTGTAATTTTTTTTTCCATTGCTTTAACTGTATTTGGTGTTTTATATTTTTCTATATCTTTAAATTTTTATTATAGATATTTTGAAGTTTTTATGTATATTTTTTGCTTTCCCGCTGAGTAAGAACTGAATTAATTGAATGAGAAATAGTATATGTCTAACGAAATTCGAGAAACTAAGTTTAAACTAAATGCAGGAAAAAATACGTATAATTTAACATTCCGTATAAGGAAGTCATATGGTGTACACATCAGATTTTTTGTTAAAGGAGAAGAGACGTCGTTAAATATTTCCTTTTGTTTTTATTTTAGCAATTCTTGTATTGTAAAATAAGGGAATCTTAATAAACTCTGTTTAGTTTATGCGTGGTATGTACAAGTAAGTATTTATCACTCTAAAAAAGGTAAAATAAAAAATAATATTTATTCTCTGGATTCTAGCCTTTTACATTCCTTTTACATTCCACATTAAAATACAATGTAGGTTTTAAGCTGGAATCTGATAGATTGAACTCTTGATTTTTAATTCATTTATTCTCGAACTCTTGATTTTTAATTCGTTTATTCTCGAACTGTATTAACTGGTCCTTACCTTATTTTTACTAAGACGTTTTAAATGTAATTCATTTTAAAGTTTTATTATTTAGCCTTTAGATTTAAAAATAATAAAGTCCAGTATCGAGTATAGGATCTGTGAGTAGAGGTCAAGTCTAGGATATCTGAAACTGCAGCTCAGTGTGTTTTCATTGTTTTAATGATGTGGTTGATCATTACTCTTCCTTTATTTCTATGTGCATATTAGGCATGTAGTCTTTTAGATACAGGTTTTCTAATACTCATCAGAGAAAGACATTTTATTTTCTCCTGTCATCCTTACATTCACTTATCCCTACGGATTCTCGGATAATGGCAATAAATCTATTTATTCGGTTTACTTTTACTCAAATATTTATCCTTTAGTATTCTGCTCCTAGTTATTTTATTATCATTAAATGTTTCGTGGACGAATTTCCCACAGTCTTATTTAGTTTAGCGCCTTCCGTTTTCTTATTCTATGCTAATAAATTATTTTATCCCATTTGCTTCACTCCGCACATTTGTTATTATCTGCGCAATTCTTTCATATTCAGTACTTAGAATTTACCCTTATATCCTCTTATCTAGTTGCAGCAAATCCCTCGGATCTTTTCTCACATTTACGTTTATAACGGAGTTCTTTATGGATAATAGTTCTGATTCAATAAAGCATTCCTCTATCTGATTACGCATCAATACATTTAGCCCATATAAAAAATGCACACAATCAGATTTTAATGGTTAATTTTAAACAAATGTTGAGTGTAATCAAAAGCAAATATTAATTTTTGCCTGTTCAGTGTGTGTGTGTGGGGGACTATGTTTTGTATATTGATATATACGAGTATGTAAAGTTGGCAAGCTTTTACTGAAAATACTCTAGGTTGTTTTACTTGTTTATAGATTATTTTGTTTTTCGCTTTTAGATACTTTTTCGAGTTCATGCATACAGTTTTATATTGAAATGAAAAACACATTAAAACCCTAAACTCAAAATGTTGACCATCTTTGAAACATATAGACATTTTTTCTAATAAAAATAAATAAAGCTGAAAATCGTTTCTGCAGATATACATCTTATTTAGGAATTATAAAAAACCTGGAGACTTGATATGTGAGATATTATTATTGTGTTAATAGTAACACAGGGTGAGTAAAAATTGTGTGAACACTATCTAAGGGAAAGCATTTATTCACAGTTTTCGTTAAACAGAGTCTCAACCTGACCACCAGCCCGAGTAATGCACTCAAACCAACGTTCAACAGTACAATTTACTGCCAGAACACACATTTCTGAGGAAAAATGTTGGATATCAAACGTTTTATTTTGTCCTTTAGTTTGTCCAGACTTCAATGTCTCGTTAATTTTGATGGTCTCCGTAGTATGGCGTCCTGCATTAAAGCAATATTTACCTCACTTCTGGCAGTTCTAGGTAGCCTCGCATTTCCGTGATAACTACTGATCTAGTTTGCTGCAATCTTCAGGTAAATGCAATAAATTGTTGAACGAGTTGGTGGCTGTCTCTCTGGAAATTGTTCTGCAAACCTTCGACGCACTTCTGTGGCTGACTGCAAACTTTCATTAAGCTTGCAACCACTCTGCTGTGCTCCTATGTGAGTCTGTCAGCCATAGATATTAACGACCTAAAAAGAAAATGAAAAAAAATTAAGATTTTTCGCATAATTTTGACTCACCCTGTAGTATTTTACCAATAACCTACAGGCTTAATGAGTGTAAATACTATTATTACTAATTGTAGTGTAATACCGGGTATTTTCCGGTTAAGCAATCGCTGGAAATTATGGCATAATCTATTCATTTACTGATAGTTTTTTTCTTCTTCCCAAGGTGACAGATAGTATGTCACCAGAAAGAAAGGAGCTAATAAAATACATTCAAGCCTTATACGGACGACGAATTTACGCGAAACTTCTGGTTAACAGTCAGCCTTTGCTCACTATTACATCATTTAAAGCCACTTAAGCAAGATTAAAATGTGTATTATATAGTTTGAAGGAAGAGAATAAGAAAATTTAGGCTGAGTACTCTACACTTATAATTAATAAATAGAAACAAAATATAAGCAGCACACTGAAAAAGGTTTTTTGATTGAGTGGTTATTATATAATAAAAGTTTTGCTATATTTAAAAAAATAATGTTTCTAATTACTTTGTCTATGCTGAACATAGTGGAACTTAATGAACTATGTAGCGACTTATCGCTGAGTCCAAGTGTGTAAACGACAAAGTCCAAACAAGGGTCCCTTTTATTTACTCAAAGAAAGAATGATAGGCAGCCCCTTATCAGGCTTATAGGAAAGCCTCCACTTGGGCCTTAAACTCAACTAATCTAATGCTAAACTAAGCCGAAACTAGACACAATTACCTAACGTACTTGGCCCTTGACTAAATTAACTGGCGAATATCAGTAGGCACGTACAATACGGCCAAGCGTAGTGAGCTTAACAGCGAAGTAACCTAATGTCAAACACGCCGCCACTAAGGACTCTTAAGCCCCACTAAGGAATTCTGCTGAAGTTAGAGAAACACCCATCTTACCTCATTTACATGCAAAGCGGTACTAAAAACTCATTCTGTTAAGGAGTTAATTGTAAGTTGGAATTGTAAGGGGGAAATAAGAATTTAAAGGAAAGTGCTTCAAAATTAGAAACAACTGTTAGAAAATTAAAATAGTCCTTAAAATGTGCCCATTTTTTTATTTATTTATAGTCTTTATATTATTACGTGTAATAATTTAAATATAATAATAATAATTTTAAGATGAAAGGATTTTTTTATATTTCACCGTGAGTGCTTTTCGTGACGTGTCCAGCTAGTATTTGGAAGGTCTGTGGTTCCAATCTCGCAGAGGATATAGTTTATTTTTAATGTCTCCTGATTTGAAAACCCTAATAAATTCTACAAAGTTAAAGATTTACGATAAATTAACTAATTTATAAATTAGGTTCCCAGAAACTAAAAATACAGAATACAAAATCTTATATTGAAACGGAGCTGCGAAACCAAATAGTAGGAGAGAAAAAGATGCTATAATGTTATTTCTCGCAAACGTACGCCATATAGAGATTTGCATTTAATTAATAAAAGAAAGACTTAATTATTCAAGACTCACTTGTGCATCTCGCCAGAGCACGAGGTTGAATATTTCCCTCATGTAGCAATCCATTCTGTTTTTCTACGAAGCAAAATTCTGAACCAAAAAAAAAAAAAAAAAAAAAACTATTTCAAAGAAATTTTCCTTTAACGTCTTTATAAAAGAAACAAAAAATCTCTTAGCTGCTACTGTCGAATAATTATTAAGGCTTCAAAGCTGTAATAATCAATCGATAGTAACGACAAAATTGCAGAATCGTTCATTAAGACTCAAAGCATTTTTCTTGCGTACTAGCTCTGAACTGAATAACCTCGGCTTTCGCTATTTAATCTTTTATAGTAGGTCTTGCGAAGAAGGGTAAGAAGAAAAATTCATATTCGCAATTTTCTCTTACATTTCTCCGAAATGGTCTTATATCATTCAAGCTAAAATTTCTATATCCTCCAAACACTCACCAGATTTCGCGATTTTCCTCCGAATAACACCAGTCAAAAGATTTCTACGATTCTGTACACAGAAGTAAAGGAATACAAAATTCACAAGAAAATTTAAATAAATCATCTCTCTCTGTATATATATATATATATATATATATATATATATATATACTTTTTAAACAAGTGAGAGGATTGCCCATGGGCTTACATTCCAGCTCCTCGATCTGTAATATCTTTTTATTTATCAAAGAATTTAACTTCCAAAAAAATCTACAACCACAAGAGTTAAATTACTACAAACACACTTACAGATATATTGATGACCTTATTACAATTAATAATTTTGGTAAAATTGAACACTCCGAGATTTATCCAAATTGTCTTACACTTAATAAAACTAATAATTCACAAAATAACATAGACTTTCTAGATCTTCAAATCATTAACTACAAAAAAATTTTATTTTTCGACAAAACAAGAAACTTCAATTTCAATACTAACAAATTAATAAATTGGAACTCCAACATATCCAAAAAGTAATTAACAATACAATAATTAATCAAATACAACGAATTAAAATTATATGCACAGATACAATAGATTTACAACGCGAAATTTTGCTCCTTATTAAAATTCTCAAAAATAATTTAATACCCATTCAATATATTAACCATTGCCTTAAAAGAGCAGGCGTTAAATATTTACTCTAAATCATTTAACTGATAGGGATATGATAATTTGTTCCTAAACCTGAGAAGGCGGTATAAGTTGGATGACTATAGTTGAAGGATTTGTATATAGTGTAATTACTTTGTTGTATATATTGTAAAAAGCTAATTGTCTTCAGACTTATGCTGTTACTATGCTGTTACTAAAAAAATGGGCCTATTTCATGACTTTAGTCTGTCTAATAGCTCTTGGACAGTGAAAATTCACTTTTTCCTTTCTTAAATTCTTAATCATAGCGACACGACAATAAGCCAGAAATTAATTAATTTCCATTCACTAGTATTTTCAAGAAAATCTTAACAGACAGTTTCACTCAAATAAGAACTCCACATAATACATCCCTCAAGAAATCCGAGTCCCACCCACTACCATAAATTACTTCAGCCAAGTCTTACCGACTGATATTATTCAAAGCCCCCACTGCCGCTAAGAATTTTCGGACACCCTACACTTATGAGTCAGACACGAAGAGAACACTTTGCCAACTCCCCACTAGAAAGAATGTAAGTTACTTAATACCTTTTCTGGCCTTTATATCTTCATGTACATTCACTGTTGTTATGATATTTTTTATATTATTTTTGATTTGTTTTTACAAAGTTTGCATTATTTATCTTACTTTGTAATCTTCTATGTTTATTTCAACTTTACTTCGAATTCGATTTCATAATGACAATTTCCAATGTTTAATTTTTACAAATAATATAGAATTCAAATGCATAAATATGAGGGTGTCGGGGACGGTTACTCGAGTTTTTTCGGATTTCTCTACAGAAATTGCTTTTTACATCAAATCGAATTGGCTAAAATGCTTCATAAGAATAAGTTCTTTGAGTATCAGCATTGGTTCGTAATTCCTTCTATTCGCGGAAATATTTGGCTTGACTAGAATTGCCGGTTTGGCTTTACCTTATAACTCGAGTAAAGACGAAACACCTTCGTATTTACGTATTTTTATTAATTATTGTTCATTGAACGGGAGTTGGTTTGTTCCCCTTGAAAAGTCAACTAATTTCCGATCAATGACAATGATTACATGTTTTTAATTTAATTTTTCCTTTTACAATTGAAATTTTGTTCTTCATGATGATTTAATTCCAGTCTCCGTTAAAACATTATTAACATTTTACTTTCAAGTTACTTCAAAACATCTTTCAAAATATAACTTACCAGTATGGATTCACTCTTTTAAAATAATTCTACTTTAATTAAACTTAGGAGATAATATAATCAATTAATCAATATTGTTTAGGAAATAAATTATACTCGTATATATATATATATATATTCATATGTAACAAAAACAGAAAACAACTTAAAAATGTTGATGGCGTAGCACGTAGATAACGTAGAACATAGATCCATATTCAAGAGGAAGAATTATGATTGCGTAGAATGTTAAAATATTGAATTTGTAGTGACTAAGAAACTTAGCAGTCGAGGCGAATTAAACTCCATTTTTATTCAAATTTAAATATGTGTGTGACACAATTCACTTGGCATTCTAACCGTGCCTGTTTCCAGAAAATTTACAACGATGGTGTAGAAAGAGAGCAAAGAGAAATATCGTCCAAGCGTCACAGAGGGTGAAGCAAAAGTGAACAATTATCCATTATGTAGTCTCACTAAAAGAAGGTTTTGGTTAAATTTATTAAGATAAAGATTTCGGTTCTCGAAATTTTGAGTTCAGGTTCCAATATTAACTACGTCATTAGCGTTACGGAAGTCATGCAAGATGGATTGATCTAGAAATGCTGCAGTCCAGAAAGTTATTACGATTTTTAGATCAGACGGGGGAATTAATATATATACATATGTATTAGTTAGTTCTCTTTTCTTTAATTACATATATATACGTACTTAATTACTGTATGTGTGTGTGTAGAGTCATAATTTCTAGCATTTTTCTTCTTTATTTTTGAAGCCATAAAATGAAACAAAAGCATAAAAACATAACAAAATTAAATATTCTTAGAACATTAGTAAATATAAAATCCAGTACGACTTCAAACAAAAAGCCAATATGATTAAATTAATAAACATAAAATCCAATACAACTTTCTGTTGCCTTTCTTAATTTAAAGAATAGAACTGCTATACGACCTTTATTACCTCATTTTTGAAATCTGAACAGAGTTAAAATAAATACCGAAATATTTCTGGATTATCCTCTTTTTAAAAATCGGTATTAATTATTGCTCCATTTTTTAATGAAATGCATAGTGAAGAAAACACACTTTCAGCTCGTATGTGTAAATATGAACTGAAAAATATGTTTTCAAGCATAACATCTATGGTTTTTCATTAATTTGTTTCTTTGTATATAAATTCATTTGACGCCTTAAAGTTATGAAATTTCGAAAATGAGATGAAATTTAATTAAATTTGTGCTAAGAATGTCAGGTAAAAAAAAACGCTCTTTTCATTTAGAAATTTCCATTATTGCAATTCTATAGGATAGGTAGCCTCTGTAAAGATGTGAATGAAAACAGAAAAGCGTAAAAAGAAGAAAATATTTTCCTAAACGCAAGCGCAGCGTAGGAAATTAAACTTCAATCTTATTTTTAATCAGAAAAATAAAGGTTACTATCAGAAACAAGAGAAAAATGAGTTTTTTATAAATTTCATTTAAAAGGAATGAAGGAATTACATAATCAATATGTGGTTCAGTAACTTATGACAGGTTAGGAAATAATGAGTGTAATGCTCTTCTTGTTTTTATTCCAATTCGGAAAATAAAGGATACTCTGCAAACGGAATAAGTTTTAACAAATAGTGCCCCTTAAAATATGTTTGTGTTCTGACAACCTAGACTGTAATTTAAAAATTCTGAAAATTTTAATAGCATAAACTTCAAATTAATTATTTAAGTAATGTTTTATTATTTTGCTAAAAACTATTCTTTGTATTTTATTATTTCTAAGCTTTATAATTTTATCTTTATCTTTTTTATCTTATTTATTTCGTCCATTCAATCAGATGCTTAAATTATAGAAAATGAAGAAAAGATTTAAAAACTCGCGAATAAACTTAAAATTTGTTAATGATGATATGATAAATTTGCTAATGGTGATATGATTGGCTATGATAGTATAAACCCTGGGAAAGAATTTCGAATGCTCCAGAGGTCAGCTTACTCGCTAAATGGATTTAAAATCAAGTTATTTGACAATAGCCTAGTGAGCATTAAACTAAGAAAGTCTTCATTTCCTAAATGCTATTGCACATTTGTGTCGAAAATTAAGAAACTAAAACCCGTGTTTTATAATTTCCAAATATAACTGGACAGAATTCAATGAAATTTAGCAAAATACAGAGGAATATTAAGACAGCAATGTATACCATACGATATTGAAGATAGCATTCATAACGCTGACTAATACTCATATCATCATGAATGCTCAAACCTAAAGTTTTAAAATGGTGCCTAAAATGCAACTAATATGTGTATGGTATTTCTAATAGACGCATAAGTTAACGGGATTGTTCATACATTTCTGTGGTAGCCTTCTTTATATAGATCCTGTGCACTTGTGTAGATCTGAATGACAATCATTCGCCGAATACCATTATTGAGGATAGTCATTTATTAGAGCCATAAGAGGACAACAGTTGACCACAAAAAGGAGCTGAGAACCAACCGAGTCCTTGCATAGTCGCACATAAGAATCTACGGTATCCTTCTCTAAACCTCTGAACAGACCGAATGCTTCTTTCAAGCAAAGGAAATGGATGCTGTTATAAGTACAATGGCTATCCAGACCACGACATTTTTGCTGCCATAGTTGTCTCTTTCTCTGACGTTATCGGGTTTCCGTCTCTCTTTAGATGAAGGCACGTAACGAAACAGCGTCAAATCTAGTTTCGTCATTGAAGAGAATGTTAAGGTAACTGAAAGTGGGTCTAAAGTTGATGCTCTCTACAACACACCAGACCTGTTGTCTTGTGTTAGGGAAGAAACAGAACACAAACAGTAGATATTATGGGGAAAAAAGTTTCTCTCTCATGAAAGCTTCCTAGAAAAACACTTGAAACAAAATTTCCGATGGGAATATCGAACAAATGAGAGAAATGTATGCCTGTAATTGTGAAATGGCTAAAGTGCTACATACCGATCTTCATTGGATGTATAGATCCCTAACGCACTAACCAGGCACTATCTCTTCCTGCCGCTTTTCAGATATCATATATAACCCTAAATTTACAGCGTCTCGTAACAGGAAATGAACCCAGACTGTAATTTAAACAGATTAATTTAAGAATCCTAGATACAGATTCAGTTATGAGAGTTTCCACCAATTTCAAAACACTCTAGGCTTTAGATTTAGCTATTTTGTAACCTAAACTTGAACTCGCTCTGTCTACCAATAGTTCTCCATTTCATTCCGAAATCTAAAACTTTGTGTTTATCATACTACCGCAATATTTACGAAATTTAAGAAAATTTTAAAACCAATGCTATGATTTTAAGTGATATGTATGAACAAAATCCGAATGAAACAACAAACCCCCTTTTTTTACTATATCTACCTGTACATACACGATTAAGAATCTGACAAAAGTGCCACTGCATTAATTTGGACCATATGCTTCTTGATTTGGTTGAATATTTTGTAGAACGTTTGATGTCCTAACTTTGTACACCAGAGGCTAAAAATTAAATATCCATTTCCTGTTACGAGTCGTTGGAAATTGAGCGTTATAGTATATGATATTTGAAAAGAGGCAGGAAGAGATAGTGTTGGGTTGGTTATCGTCTGCTTTTCTTTCCTGTAAAGCTGCTGAGTATAATCCTGATTGTGATATTTTCATACTGAAAATTTCTGATATTTCGAATACTCCATTCTCTGGAGACTCGTGTAACCCTTAGACCAGCGGATATTCTCAACAATCTTAGCTGGATTCACTATTGTATGAACCGAACGGAAATTCTCAAGTAAGGCTCTCCAAAGTATGAATTTCTAGTTAAATTCTCCATAGCTTAATGAAGAACGTATTCTGCGTTTTAATCGCGCCTCAGCTGCACAGTCGCTTCTGTAGAATGAAGCTCCTTACCATTGAATCATTGTCTTCAGTGGTAATGTCGTCTCTAAAACCGTTACATGATAATTTGGCAAAAATTATGAATTTTATCTGATGTATATAACTTATGAACTTCTTATTCTGTTCTGGAGAGATATCAATTGTAGATAATACTTTTTAACAGCTTCAGTAGTTATTATGGAATTCGATACCATTTCATTAAACAAGCAATTACGTTAAACTAATACTTTCTTAAAATTTATAAAATCTAAACTTAGGCTACAATAAACTTAAATTACTGCTTTTAAATATCTTGATTTAAAATTGTTGTGTTTTTTTATTTCGCGTTTTTAGAACTTGGAAAACAGTAACTCTATCAAATGTTGTAAAAGATTTTATGACTCATTATATTTAATTAAAGGAGTCTAAGCTTTGTAACTCAACCAGAACGATAAAAAGTGTGGAATGAATAAGATAACTGCTTACCAGAATTTTTAATACATCCGTGTTAAACTTGATTTTAATTCCAGCTGTAAGTCGCAATAGTAAAAAATAATGCTAAATATGAGTTATTATTCGTTATAAAGAAAAGAGGAATGAATAATTGAGAAACATTACGAGCGAACGAGGGACAATTCAATGCAGTAGAAACTGGACATTAAAACAAAAATAATTTGCAAATGTAAATGAGAGTAAGTCAATATGAAATGGAGAGGTAATATAAGAAAGTTGCAAGAAAAAGATAATGAGAATTAGCTGAATAACAGTTGAAGGCAGACAAGAGCTGGCCATTAATAACATAGACAATGGAAATATTTTACAACCGGAAATTCTATGAATTTCAAAAAAGATATTAAATAAATAAAATTTCAAGAAAAGGAAACAACTGGCGATTAGTTGTAAAAGCATTCGGTCTGCTGGTAAGCATAAGGAAGTTAAGAAAGAAGGTTCTTATTTCGAAAGTTTAGCTACACAGTGCTCACAACTAACCAACAGTCGGTGATTTTCTATAATAAGCAAGTAATATGAGAAACAATACTATTTTGAGTATCAGTAGCCCCCAACCGCCGAACGGTAAAAAGAGGTTGAACATTGATAATTCGGTCCGGGGTTCGAGTCGTGTAAAGCGGATACGAGCCTGTTCTCTTAAAAAGTCCTTCCCGGAGCATCCCTCCTTTTCCGTATATTGTCTAATAGCGGAGCACATAATAAAGAGGATGAAATGCCACAACTCAAAGTAGGATAAAACTCATGCTAAAACGAAATGTAATGTTGCGTGCTGTAGCTTCGTACAGATCTCCTCAAATATCCATTCCAAACGAATGGAGACACCTGGAATTTTATTGAGAGGAGCAACGACAGTTACAGTCACGATAAACAGCTATAGATGGTCCAAGAAAAGCTACAGAGATGAGGCAGAGTTCTTAATAAGCGAGAAATATCGCAGATAACAAAAATCGTGCGCAAAGGCAAGTTTAATATTTCACCAATCACTAACCTAGAAGCTCATTTTCAAAACATTTGTATAACTCTGAATTCACAGGTATGAATTAAATTCACTGTGCAGTGCAGGCGTATACGCGTGCCTTGTATGCAGTTTATGCGGTTTGTTATTTGATCTATTGAAATAGAAAACGTAGTACTCGCCGGTTAAAGTGGTCCTTGAGTTACAACCAGTAAAATGGCGATAAATGGCCAAATGGGTGCTGAGAATATATTTATCTTTGAAGTTGCGTAATTATGGAGCAGCCTTTTTATCTTTATAGTTGAATTCAAAATATTATCCTGTAGAGTTTTTTCATAATAATAATTCACATATAAGCTTTATATTTGAATTCGAAATTTTTCTGTATTTCAGGCGTTTTGATGCTTGCAAAATATCCTTGTGAGCTAGAAATAACTTTTTTCCCTACCGATGGGATGAAACAAATTCAAATTCTTACTAACGACGGAGCGGTAAAGTCACTGAGCACTGGTAGTTCCACCCAGGTTCGAATCCCAACGAATTCCCTAACTGAAAGGGAATTTTTTGGTTTTCCCGCAGGGTAACGTGGATACGAGCCGATTTCCCTTAAGTTATCGTTCATGAAGGCATCCCTCCTCATAGCCCTCGAGTTACTTTACCTTAATTAACATTAAGAAACAAAAACGATTATTGATTAAGTAATTGATTTTTTTTTCCGGATTCTGCAGCCGTTAGTTAATCTTGTTTACAATCGCATAAAAACAAAAACCCTCTGCATTTCTTTTTAACAAAAAATTTCATAATGTATTCCTTTCCTAAAAATGAAATCTTCATCTTTATTCAAACATTCACTTGCGTTTGGAGATTCAGTTTGATTGGTTAACTAAATTTGAGATTTTTTTTTGTTTAGTCATTTGAAAAATTAAAAAAGAAGAATAATGAAAGGAAACAGATGGTTATCAATAAACTCAAGCATTAATGTAGCAGTTACAAGACACAGTTTATGTAATATATCTACGAAAGCAATTTGGTAAAAATCTGTACTTCTTATTTCATTTAATATAATTTTGTATGCAGTTTATTTATCATCAACAATATATAGAAACATACCCGAAATTACTACGATACATGTATAGGTAAATACAACAGAATATAAATTTAAAATAAATACAACATACAGAAACATGCAACAAATAGAAGAATATACGGTACTTACGTATTAAACGCAACCACTTTGGTGCAGTTTTACGGATGAAACGGTAAATGTTACTTATCAGATGCAAGTCGGTGGTTTTCGTGCCTTTTTACAGACAGATTCTCAAACTGTTGATACTTAAAATATGTCGGTAAACATTATCAATATATAAAAAGAATATTTTATCAATTTAAAATACCAATTTGAATTATTAAATAAGAATTATTTGATACATTAAAAAAATAAAACGCTTACATTCCTACTCAAATTTTTCCATTAATTTCGGGCGCTATTCCTTTCTCATGAACACAGCGATTTGGTTTCGCTTAGAAAAACATCAGAGAATTGCGGAGACTAGATTTGTTTCAATCCTTGTCAACAACGGCTATTTATGACACCTTTTTCCTCGTTGCTCCCTATAGAAAATTTTCAGCAAAATTCTGTATTCCTGCAGAAATTTTACCGTAGTTTCTTCCATTGCTGACAAATTCCACAAGCTCATATATTAAAACTGAGGCAAAAAATATCACGCTCTATTAATAAAAACCCTTGGAACTTGGAATACGACAAAAAAGAACGCTTACGAAAATAGCAGCCTTTCTTCACTGAATGACTGTTATGAGTATGGTTGTCGGAAGAATGGTTATGAGCATCGTTGAGAGCGTTTGACATATTCTGAAAATTTGGCGACCTCTACGAAAGTGGATGCTCTAATACGTATGCATCCAACATACGAAACAATATATGAAGTAACTTACAGAATACATTCAATATAAAAACATCTGAAACTTTCTGATGATTACATGAGGTCTCTTTTCCAACATACAGTTGCGTGCAATGGCCATTTCATAAATTCTTTTGAAGGATAAAGTACCTTCCATTTGGGAAAAAAAAAACTACATCTTTTTCTGTCAACGAAAGAATAAAAATATTAAGCATATTAAATATCTGGGAGGAGGGTACTAAAAAATTTCTATTAATTGTAGAAAAATAAACTAAAAGCATATATCAAACGTTAACTACTGGCGTATACGCAGATCGGTAACCGTCTGTTTCTCGCCAAAGCTGAAATGCTCCAATGTCTACATCTCTCCACAGCCGCTATAATCAAAAAAGCTATATCGATTAATTTGCGGTTTGAATAGGATTTGCATCAGGTCAAGCTGATATTTTGTGTTTCTAAATATTTTTATTAACAATATTTTGTAATATTTATCATTATTAACAACTTTTTATAGTAATTGAAATTTGTTTCTCGTTCTTTGTTTCGTTCGAAAAAGGGTGAAATTTTGCTAAAATAAACATTGAAGAAACCGAGAAAAAAACAAATGCATGACGAAAATAAGAAAAATGAAAATATAATATTAAGAACTTAAAACTTGTATCTTCATATTCCAGTTTATAGAGTGAATGAGATTTCTTTGTTTTTAGTTTTGTTGTGGTACACTTAATCTTTTATATTCCGACATGAGAATTCCTCTGACAATTGTATGCATTTTTCACAAATTAATGATACCCGTTTCTGTGTCTTAACTTCCAAAGACGTACTTCGTGTATTTTTTCAGGTTATTTTGTAGCCTCAAACATGTTACCTACGTAGTAGTACTTCGGTAAAAGTGCAAAAGTTTACAACAATATTCAGTTTTTTTGTTAAGTAGTGCCAGAGTTTGACACCATAAATACTAGCGATATTTATTACGTCAATACGTTTACCTCAGTTATTTGATAATATTTTATTCTTATTATCAAAACTACAAACTTTTAGTCAAGTATTAATAATTTATTATAATATCTGTTATTGTAAATCTGTTATTGAATAATCAAGCATTCATAAGATGGACTGAACATATAATGTTGAAAAGCAGCTATACGTATTGACTCAGAAACGTTTTTGCAAATAACGAAGTATTAAGTTGCATAGTGCCAAATATCTACTATTCTGTAGGCTGTTTTTCATTTTTATTTGAAGTTTGTTTTTATTCAAATAAATATTATTATTGCCTTAGCAAAGAGAAATAATATAAGAAATTTGACTGTCATATGATGAGTATATGTATTATGAGACATTATGATTATAAGTACATTATAAGATTAGGTTAGTACATTATTGATTAGATTAGTGCATTATGAGTATGGATGTTTTTCATTTTTATTTAAAAATTTTTATTAAAATAAATATTATTATTACCTTAGCAAAAATTAATAATCTAGGAAATCTGACTGCATTATGAGTACATTATAAGTATTACTGCATCAGTATTAGTACATTATGAGATTAGATTAAGTACATTATATGTGTGACTGCATTATGGGTATGGCAGTTTTTCATTTTTATTTAAAGTTTGTTATTATTAAAAATAAATATTATTACTTTAGCAAAAAGTAACAATCTAACAAATGACTGCATTATGAGTACATTATGAGTATAATATTAGTATATTATGAGTAGTACATTATGAGATTAGATTAGTATAATATGTCTATGACTGCATGATGAGTATGAGTATTTTCCATTTTTATTTGAAGTTTGTTTTAATTAAAATAAATATTATTATTACTTAGCAAAAAGTAATAATCTAAAAAATATGACTTCATTATGAGTATAGTTTTTATTCAGTTTCAAGATCTTTCACTGAAGACAAAATACTCACCTTGATTATACAACTTTGATCAAATTTCTGTCGTCTTGTTCTTCCATCTACTAAACAGAAAATCTCTCCGAGAAGTTCCAGCTGCTGTCAGCAGTCAAAGACAGTAAATCTGAGTTTCACTAAACGAAAAGGAAAACCAGATCTAGCTACTGACTTCTCTGCAGGTAGAATTTCTGACTCTTTCGGTTGCAATATGTCGCAGTTTATTATTCCCTTGAGTGAAAGTTTGAGAAGACGCAAGTCGATTTGTTGTTGAAAGCTTGGCTAAGAAGGAGAACTAAATGAATGAAAGTTATTGCTCAAGAAAATAGAATGACAGAACGTATTTCCGTTAATCCAATGGACATGAGAAGGTTGAGAACGTATAAGAATAAATATTTCTCTCCATTATTTTATTTCACTACTCAAGCGCAGCACAGAAGATATTTCTTCTTGAATACAATTCTGAGATTTTATATGATATTCCTAAACTGACTTTCTTAGCCTGAATGAAAGTTCATTACGTAATTATTTCTTATTCTGACTCAGCAACGTATCCATACGTCTCATGTTGTAATGAATATGTTGCTCATCTTAAAGTAAACTAATTTGTTTTGAAATGGGTTTCAACTCATTCACTTCAAAATTGATCAGAATCAAATAAGATGCATGTAAAGCATCTCAGCTTGAATTTAAAAGTGGACAAAATTCAGCTATAAATTGACAGGAATTAAAGAGGAAAGCTTTTTGCATTTTGGAAAAATCCGATACTCGTCTCTCTCTTTCAACTAACAAAATTAATCTGAAGCATTGTGGCAATTTTTACAATGTAGTTGTACAATGTTTTTGTAAGCTGTTCCACAACGAACGCATAATATAATAAGATATGAAGTAAAAACTGCTTACACTGTGCTAGCATAACTCATCGTTTACATGCTACAAAAATCATCAACGCACAAATGCGAAATATTATCTAACCAAGGCTTTTAAATACAATATAAGATGTGACTGCAATTATACTCATTCCAAAAATATCACAAAGTATTTGTTGAAGGCATTTCACTTCTTGGTAAACGGAAATCTGTTTAGCGTCTATTTTTTCTTTAACAATTATTGACACAGCTTTCCAGTTTTATCACGGACATTGAATAAAAATCAAAGCCTACGCTGACCACTTGGAGATTTGAACATAATTACCGCTGATAAAGTGTTTATTGTGAGGATATTAGTGTAACCCTTTTTGCAAAATATCATTTTTCCCATCAAGATTGTGCAACGCCTTAACGCCTTGTTTTTTGTGCAATGCCTTGTTTTTGAACAATATACTTGAATTTTTCGCCTCTGTTCATCAAAAGAGAAACAGATTATAAAAGATTTAATGGCAAATATTTCGGGACTTATTTTGGATAAATTGTGTGCATTCTTATCGATCAAAAACGATTATTTACAAACATTAGCTAAATATGAATGATAAGTTACAGAGTGATTAAAATAAAATACTAAATATTTTTATTTAGTATTATGTTATATTTTATTGGCCAAAAGGTGCCGTAACCCAGAAGGACTATTAGTCTCACAACGGCATTTTGTGCTGAATCACTTTTCAAATTGTTACCACCAAATATTATCGCCTTGTATTATCTTTAAAGAAATTAAATAATGAAGAATCTGCTTGAAAAACAACAGTACCTAGAGCCATCAAATTTTGAAGAAGATAGTTATCCACACGAATACGAGCACCTGGAAGCCCACATTTTTAATTTCAAATTTGTTTTATTATCTGTTTCACATTTTGTAATACTTTAAAGAAGTTTTTGATTAATAAACTCAACGATTTCAAAGCGAGCAGCGGCGACGCTGTAGGGAATAAAACATTTTTATCTGCAACTCGCGAGACTGTATATTGGAAATTCTAAAGCTATGCTATTTTTAATTATTTTCAGTCCGAAGAAGCGTTAACCCAATTTCTCCCGATGCAGCTCTCGAAATGTGTATGTGTGTGTAAATGAGAAAAATGCCCCATTGGGCATAACATAAAATCAGAAAGCTTTCATTTCTTTTTGTTACTATATGATATTACTATCATCAATGGATAAGATCAGAGCGATCGGAAGCGTTTCCTAACTTTAATATCATTATGGCTGAATGAAAACGATAGGGTAAGGAAGAGCAGAATTTTCAATTTTTATTTTTCTTGTTTAATAACGTTTCAGTATACCTACATCAAGATATTTGACAAAAAAATTTTAAAAATTTGACCTATTGCATTAAACTTTAACATACTCAGAAAAGGATGCATTTTTAATTTAATAAATCATAAGTAAGGCAATAAATTTATAACGCTTATTTAAATGTTTTTGAATACATTTTCAATCCAAGATTTAACAAATGTAAGTTAAAAATATTTAAAAATGTGTTAGGTTTTTATGTCTTGAAATGTACTTTAAAATATTTAGAATTTCGAGTAATTTTTGAAATATTTAACTTTTTTCTTATATGAGTAATTTATTTTCGTAATACTCAGACAATACAATAAACTGTGGCTGTACAGATTGGGGAAACTGTATGAAATAAATTAGGTTCCTATGGACGTTGACTGCAACAATAAAATAAATAATACAATATTGCTTCGAGAAAGGTAGAAATGGCATTTTAAATGCATAGACTTAATATAAAAATTTAATCTTTTAAATGTTCGCAGCTTACATCCTAAGGAGACATATATTCATACTTTAAAAAATGTTTTTGAAGAAGAATCAGAGAAAACGCAAAGTTCTCATTTGATAAATTTACTAATTATTAATTAAAACTACATATTCAAACATATTTATTTATAACTGCAAGGAATTTCACTTTCGATAGAAATAACGCACTGTTTTCAGGTTCATGTGACGTAAATTTAAACGAAGTAAGTTTTAATACATGGGAATCAAAAATATTAAAAATCCCTAATAGTACCTGATAATTAAAACAATTAGCTCATAGCTCTCAACTTGTACTCACTACGTGCCTGCATGGCTTTCAAAAAAATTATATCGTTATTAAAAGTTTGATTTAAGCTATACGTGTATCAAGACATCCGACTTACTGCGAGGAGAGGGAGGAAGAATTTTATACAAACAATTAAATGACATTTAATTTAAATAACATCATTAACGAACATCCATTTACTGTCATTCGCAGATATTGACGAGCTGTTCGTCGTCAAAGCCCTAAGCAAAGATGAAATAATATAGGTTGACCTTGAGACTCTTAATTCCGCAGAACTTACTGCTAATGAAGGATAAGATCTAGTTCTAAATGCATATTGAAAAAAAAAAAAAAAAAAAAAAAAAACTATTTGGAAAACTGGGTCAAAAAATTGGATAAACATTTTGTTAAACATGATCGTAGTAAGAAGCTCGCTGAGAAGTTTCGACTTGGAATGAAGTTGCTGACAGCCTCTTATAAAGAATTATATAACTGCCGAACCAAACAAGAATACAACAATTAATATATAAATTTATTTGTAAAACCGGTGAAATATCAGTACCTGAGGAGACCCACTCTGATTTTGCTAAAGAAATCACAGAAAGAATTTCATAAGAGGAGAAAGACAATATCCGCAAGATTTCTAGATATAGCAGTGATATTCCGATCATACGCAAATGTATACACTGTTTATTGCTAGAAAGGGGAAATAAATGAAATTTTGTTATGCGTAAAACCTTTTTTGGGGGTTGATGAAGATTCTGTTTCATTTCAATTGAAATTTTACTTAATACATTTTCGTTACATATTATTAATTATATGTGCATTTTATTGAAATAAAATAAGGATCTTATATTTTCAGATAGTTTATTTAAAATATTTTTGCTGCTTTTTAGTACAAGGAAGTAAAGGAAGTGTCGTAATCGCTGAAAATTAAGGATTATTATATTTCAAAGGGTATATCCATTTTGACCGCACTCAAATCCATTTAGGCGAGTTTTTGCGTGACATCTGTATGTGCCAATAGAATGAAGGACTCTTTTTCCAAAACGGATTGTAAAAATGGATTCAGAAGAGATTTTTGGGGACATCTGTACGTACCTATGTCTGAATGTATCTATCATAACTCAAAAAGATTAGAAAGTGTATATGGGACACTTAGTTGTGCATCTCCCTTTTCTGTTGCAATCGGTCGGACCAAGCGTCTACATATACATATATACCGAACCTCTTACTCGGCTCAGTGAGCTCTGTTTTTTATTCTAATATCTTGGTAAATTTGGGTTTTTCTGCTTGAAAAGTGATTGAATTATGTTGTTTTTAAGTTCCGATTAAAGTTAGTTAACCTTCGTGCAATAGTAGTAAAATTACCAAAATTTAAAAGTTTAAGTTATGCTAGACCTAACGATGCCCCCATTGTTTTACACTTAGAACTGTTTGCAGAAAAGTTAATTCACTAAGTGCACCAATTGCAGTATCTTTTTGCCCAGTGGGAGCAAGAGTAAACTTTCAATTTTGAGCACTGAAAATTTTGCTTTCTTGTTCATTGTCGGAATTGCTGATTTTGGCGTACAAAATCTAATTTTAATTGTAAAAATGTTTTTAATTATATAAATTTTTGCTGCATTTCATTTACACTTATTTCCTCGAATTTCATTAGAGATATATTTCCCATTCAATTAATTCAATTCTCCCTTCGCGGCAAGGCAAAAATATATAAAAACTGAAAACATCTTCATTAAAAAATGTAAAATACACAAAAGCCTAAAGTACCAAATACAGTTAATGGGCCGTACAAGAAGACATGTTGTGTTCACATCGGATTTTTTTAGTTCTGGAATCAATCCCTCCTTCCTTCCCTAGATACAATTACAATGTCTTTTTTTACATAACTCATTTTTGCACGTTTAAGAAGCGCATCTATTGTGTAAAAAGCAAAATTAGACACATACGTACAAGAGTCTTAAAAATCTGCGAAGTCCCTAATTTACGAAAAGTTATATTAATTTGCCTAAGACACTAATAGTTCACAATTCTAATAATTGCATCAACTAGATAAAGATATTTATTCGGGTATTTATAATTTTATTTCTTACTTACTGCAAAACGCTCTCAAAAGGCAGCTAGCAGCATAAAAACTACCTTCAAAAGCAACACATACTTCCGTAGACAAGAATTTGTCTTATTAAGTTTCGACATGAGTTGCAGATAAGAAACCTTAGTATTTAAACTTACATTTGCAATCGACAAATAAGTGTCCTTCTAACATGGACAAATTATTGTACATTTCAAACAATATCCCAAAAGCGACAAGCAATTTCTTAGATAAGAATTAATCTCATTAGGTTTCAACATAATTTGCAGACAAGAACTCGCAGTTTTTAAACTTAAATTTACGAAACTGATATTTGTGAGATTAGCACAAAACATTCGAAATGGACAAATTATCACGATAGAAAGTTAAGAAAAATATGTAATAAAATAAATTAGTACTTAGATGTTGAGAAAATAACATAATTTTCACAACTATTGTTTCACATTTCTTCATTCATATTATACAAGACACGCTGCTGAATTAATTTATGATTTTAAAAATAAAACCTCAGAGGGTATTCGAAATATACACACGTTCCTTGAGCACACACAGCATTTTTACATTTATTCGGAGTTAAAAGTTATTTGATTTATCTCTTTTGTAAGAGAAAGAGGAATTCTTTATTTCCCTCCGGCATGCGAATTCCCTGTTCAGCAATGTAAACAAGGAGTGAAGAACAGAAAATTTCGAGAGGAACACAGAGTAAATCACCAAAAATAACATAAATCCCCATCCAACAGTTTCCTGCATCATTACAGATTTCAATACAGACTCGAGAACAATTTAATTAAAATCCTAAGGCTAGTAAAATTCAGATCATTAGCCAAATAATCCTTAGCCCGCTTCAACGATTTCCCTCCAAGTATATTGCTTCGTTATCCTAGTATTACACTTCCTAAAGAATCTCCATTTATTCCCTTCAGAGAAGCCAGCCGAAAACTTTATAAATATTTAATCTAACGCAGTGCTTAATCTAATGCCTTTCAACCTGACAAATAGATTTAACCCTAATTCCATTGAATTCGGCTTAACAACGAGAATTGATATGCATTCATTTAGCTTAGGAATGACAAATTGACATAAAGAGTTTTGTTTATAGTTGAGGATTCATGTAAAGATTATGGATATGCTGTTCTTTCATCAGTATCATAGGGTTACAATTATTAGCATAACTAAATGCTGATGGATTGAAATCTAACTGAACTGAACTTCGCTTAACTGAAATTCATTCTAAACGAAACGGTGTGCAGAGGGGAAAATTAGAAATTTTAATTTTCAAATTTATATTCTGATGCTTCAAAAACAGGCTTATCACATTAAAAAACTCAAATTAGAAAGAGACATATTTAACAATGAAATGTATAAAACTTTTTTTTTTTTTTTTTTTTTTTTTGCTCAGGAGGGCTATTGATTTCGTTTTGGCATTTGCGTAGTCCAATACAAAAAACGGCGTTTCACTTTTCAAATTGTTGTCACCAAATATTAGAGCCCTGTATATTTAAAGAAAGTAAACGATGAAGAATCTGCATGAATGTATGTACGTTTCTCGCATTGTGAGAAAACAACAGTACCTAGAGCCATCAAATTTTGAATAACGTGCGTTTCCACTCGAATATGGGCAACTGGAATTTAAGATTTGTTTTATTATCTATTTAATATTTCTTAAACCTTTGACGAATTTTTGATTAACAAACTCAACTATTTCAAAACTAGCAATGACAACACTGTACGGGAAAAAAGAAGTTTTTATCTCCAGTACGCGAGACTGCGTATCGGAAATTCTAAAGACATGCTCATTTTAAAATTATTTTGCGATATAGCTGCTGAATTGAATTTTATGTTTTAAATGCGAAGAACATGATATTTAATAAATAAAGGTAATACACAAAACGTTAAAAAATGCTCCTTGGGGCATAATGTAAAATCTGAAAGCTTTCAGGTTTTTTTTTTTTTTTTCCTTCGGCTACAACACAGCTGAAATTACTCATTACAAATTAAATATACAATACTAAATATTTTATTAAAAACGAAAATCAAATATTTAAATACTATGAAGTATGATTTTTACTTCCTTGTACGAAGTAAAAAGGAAGTATTGTAATCGCGAAAAATTTCGGGTATTATATCATATTTCAACGAAAATATCCATTTTGACGGCTATCGAATGCAATTTAACAATGTTTTTGCGTGACATCTGCACGCGAGTACAGAATAAAGGACTCTCCTTCCCCCAAAAAATTATAAAACTAATTTAAAATGAATTCTGAAGAGAATTTTTCGTGGTGTCTGTACGTACGTAAATATCTCACATAACTCAAAAGGGAGTAGCCTCAGAACTTTGAAATTTTGTATGTAGGACTGCTATAACATGTAGATGTGCACCTCGTATTTTAGTTGCAATCGCGAAGTGAGAACTGAATTAATTGAATGAAAAATACTGAATCGTCTGTGAAAAACCGTTTCTTTTCTTGTTTGTTTAATTTCTTTTATACATCGTTTTAGATTTATTATAGTATTAGAATAGAACATGTGTCAACGATTAAATAATTCTTCAGATGATATGACGTTTGTGCATTCTGAGTTATAAAATGAACGAAATGTAAAGCTGTCTGTTAAGTGTCAGAGTGTCGCTATGTTAAACAAATCTAGCTAATTTTAAAGGGTGCATTTATTCTATTGTGGTTTATGCGCTATCGACGAAGTAGATATAATTCAACCCAATAAGTGTAAGTGAAATGCAAGAAAAAATGCGTATAATTTAATATTCCGTACAAGGAAGTCATGTGGTGTACACATCAGATTTTCAATCTTAAATAACTAATTTTGCTATTTGTAACAGACTAACTGAATTTGAAAGCTATGTTTAGAACTTTATGTTCTCCTGAATAGAATCGCATTAAGAATCGGTCATTCCCCAGGGTGTTAAAGTTGAATTGCAGATCTTATGCACTGCGCCTTGGTATGACTTGCTGAGATTGTGAATGATAAATGATGGTTCTAGATTTTCTCCGGTCGTCTTTGGTCAGTTCTCGAAGCATGATCGTGTCTATACGGATTTTATTTTGCCAGGATATGATCCTGCCTCTTAAGAAGAAACAATAATAGCCTTTTGAGGTATGTTTTGGGAGAATAGTATCAGTGAGTTAAGAAATATTCATCTTTATTTTTTTAAAACTGACTTATTGCTGTGTATTTTACTTGCTAAATTCTTCATTTTATTGCATTCTCAGCGCTTTACTATTTACGGGTAAAGAAGTAATTTATCAAGAAACCAAGTCTTAGAAAATTGTACTACATGCAAAAAATAATGAACATGTAAAATACATATCGTTTGAAAGAGTTATTTTAAGAACCTATTTAACAGATTGATTATCTCAATTAAAAAATACGAATGTTGTTAGAGTCGTACGTTATACCTTAAAGTCGTTAAACTTCAAGACCGAAGCTATTATTTTCCAATAAATTATAAAGTTATATAAAAGCACATTTCAAGTGATTTTTTGCAATTCTTTGAATTTGTCAATGGTTATCCAGTCATAGTTACATAGGTCAGGTGAAAATGTTTAAAGCTAAAAACGAAGGGTTATTTTGGGGATATTATTATTAGTTTTCATTTCATACTTCGAACAATTTACACTTTTTTTTAGCAAATACTCAATCGCTTAAACTACGGTACTATAAAACAAAATTATCCGAAACTTTTATTATCCTGATAATTTATCGATTTTATTTTGTCAAGTTTGTAGTTTTTTTACTTTAAAAAAATGTTTTAATGAACAATATAAAATTAAATGTCATACAGAATTCTGAAAAGTAATAAGTTAAACTGATATAAGTACTGACAGAGAAAAAGTTAAGATTATTCTATCTACGGAAAAATTTGTAGGGGGAATATTTAAGACGTTTTGATAGTAAAAATAGTAAAAATGGAAATTTAGGTAGGTCAAAAGGTCTATTATACAGGATGCAAATATGGTAAAAACGTTAGTGAAAACCTCAAAATTAAAGAAGCAATGAAAAATTAATACCTGAAAAAGGTACAAGGTATAATTTTTGCGTAATTGAGAGGTCCGTGGTTCGATTTCCAGCGAAGGCGTTGCTAATTTTTTATCTTGCCTGCTTCCAAAAACTACCTAATGTCTCTACAGTGGCGCCTGAACTAAAAGAGTGGTGGATGAGGATTCTCTACACCCAGGATTTGATGAGTGGATCCCCTAAAACCCCATTCGCTCTTTAAAAGGGGGAGTATATAAAATATTTCTCCTGCCTTCTTAGCGAGCCTTCGTGGTGTAGCTTCGTGGTCTGCACGCTCAGTGCGTAATTGAGAGGTCCGCGGTTCGATTCCCGGCAAAGGCGTTGCTAATTTTTCATCTTGCTTGCTTCCAAAAATCCTAATGTTTCTACAAAGTAAAAAAAAAAAAAAAAAAAAAAAAAAAAATGTTAATCACCTCCATTTAATGTTTCAAAAGAACTTGCCAGGGTATTTAAAACATTATATCGGATTGATTAATGCGAGATGAAAAACATGTTTATTTCCTCTCAGCATTGTAAGACATCAAATAGTTGCAATTTAATTTGATTTTAAAAAATTTTACTTCTAGCTCGTCTAGCATTGCTGAAGAGCTTCTCCGATATGCTATCCTACCCCTACGAATTAAAATTAAAGTAAGAATGTAAACCTAATTAGAGTAAAAAACTGATAATAAAGCAAAAAAAGTAAAACATAAAAAATATAAAAACTCATACCGTGTAAAAATACAGTAAAGTTCAAGAAAAATTACTACATCTGTACATTAAAGTCTTATATATTTTCAGTTAAATGTTTTAAAGTATTTTACTCTCGTTAAAAATGTTATATTATATGTATACATGAAATGTGAAATATGAATGAAAATTACTAACTTTAATTTATTCTTTTAATTCCTGATTTTAATTTCGCTACCTCCCTTTTCCTCGCTTTCTTCTCGCTACCCACCAACCTTACAAAAGGTAGGTAGCGATTTTAATTTCGCTACCTACCTTTTGTAAGGTTGGTGCAAAACTCAGTGAAAATTTTGAAGAAAAGGGGAAAAAAAAAGAGAGGGAGAGCATGTAACTGATAACTAGTAAAACGGAGTGATAGTGGAGAAGATAAAGTAAAGTATGGCGATGGCGACTGCCGTATGTGATTGAAGAAAAGAAACAAGTTTGGGCATCGTGGAAGATGATAATTTGTATGGATGATTTAAGCATATGGAAAATTACATGAACTCAAATCCTCTGAGAAGAGAATGCCAAGATTTGTGCGTTGGGTCCCGGCGTATGTTCCTGTTCCTGAAGCATAGGACTTTGCTGAACCCGTATAATATAGGCTTCTGGCAACGACTGATGCCGTGCAGCTACACCGGCATTATAATTCTATTTTCCGAAGTATTATAAAGTACCTATGCGGAACTGATATTTAGCGATGAAGTAAACGGCTGAACGTTACGAATTAAGTGAACTGTGTTAAGTGCTGTAAGTGAATATGTTAAGGACAGTTTTCATTACATTTGTAGTCAGATTCTCAGAATTTAAAACTTCAGCATGGCTTATCCCGTAGTCTGCTTAATGTAAGCATTCTTCACCTCCTTCTTGCATATAGTGATGATTATGTGAAACTATGTGATTTGTTTTCTGTGTGTGAATTGCATATTTAATGTGTTATTTAGGTTCTTATATTTAAAATGTGGATATTAATCGGAGATTTAGTCCCGAGATTAGGATAAGCTATATTTGTATGTCTATTTTGATCTTAATATATTATTCGGGTACTTGGAAAAATGTATAAAGGAAATGAATAATTTAGAAGCAAAGAATTTCGAGTTTATTTACGACTATAATTACCGGAAGGAAATTAATTTAGATTGAGAGCAATGCATCTAACAACAAAGAGAACAGTACCCCTGTAATCTTTTCTAATAGCGGTGCAAAAAAGACGATTCATAGTTATACATTTTTCAGTCTGATGCAATATGGAATCCACATAAAAAAAATTCGATAGAAAAATAGACTTATTCTCTGTCATTATATCAGCACGCATTTGGCACGCATTTTTTAATGATTTTCGTTTTTGTAATCAAATGGTCTTTAAAGCTCAAGTTCAATCCAATATTTCACCTATATTCAATTTTAGTCGATTAAATGTGGCAAAAAATATTATCATAATTGATCAGAAATCAATAACGCAAACAAACACATAAACAATCATTATTCTTTATATATATATATATAGATTCTGTAAAAGTTACAAATTTTTGATTAAGAAACTGTACGATTTGGAAGCGAACAGTAGTAACACTTTTCGAAATAAAGTACTTTTATCTCCAACACGTGAGACTGTTGCCACTCGGAAAAATGAGGACGAAAATTAGCGTTTTCAGCGTTTTTAATTAATATCTCTGATTTTACTATTTTTTTTTTTTGGAAAAAATGTTGATGTCTACCTTTTCCAGGACCCAGAAAAGAATTGTAGAAAATTTGGCGACGATAGCTATAGTAGTGACTGAGTAAATCGCGAACAAACACACAGACATTATTCTTTATATATATAGATAATAGTTCCTGTCCACGACAGATACAATTAAATGATTGTAAATTGTATGTGTAAATCGAACCTTGGGTTAATTATCTGCGGATGCTTTTGTACTATTATTGTCAAATTGTTCTTTTAAGTTGTAAATATTTATAGCTGTCCTGATTGTCATAATGTTTCATTTAGATAGAGGATTAAAAGCACTCATTCTATTTTAGCAAGTAGCACTGTTTTTGCTTATTGATCCAATTAAATTTCTCTACACAACATTTTTCTATCATAACAGTATCAAAAGTATAAATGTACCTGAGTGCCAAGTAAATTGTGGTCGCCAAATGTCGATTGGAATAAATATGAATATTTAATCTTACTCGGCTGCCAAGTTTCCTAGTCATTGCGGATTTTACTATATTTTAGCATTCTGCGCAATCAGATTTTTTCCTCTTCAATACGGATCTACGGTCTCCGCCATCAACGTTTTTATTTCTTTTCATTACGCACACATACACACACACACACACACACACACACACACATATATATATATATATATACTGTTTTATTATCTGCTTGATTTTTGTCGAAATAAAATTGGATAAATGAAAAAAAAATGGAGATTCTTTCATTTGTATTTAGAGTGGAAAAGTAAAAAAATACAAAAGACCAACAGAATTATCTGCATTTTTCAAATCTCTGAAAAGATTCTTCTTGTAATTAGGTGGTTTATGAACTGATTCAACAAAATTAGTCCGCGTATTTGCAGTTCCCAATGAATATAAATTTCGAAGTCTATATCAAAAACTTCATTACGCGTTATTCCATTTTCCTTCGTAAAACATTCATTTGTTCAATAATTTAAAAACGATTGCTTTAGTAGGAAATTTAATCCGGTTTTTAATTACGGAGATATTTTAATTTCTTTTATTGATTTAAATAAAATAAAAAAGTTTGAAATCCGTTTTCTAAAATTCAATTTATGTTGGAAATATTCAAAAGGAATTTTCCTGAAAAGATGCGTCTGAACGTGAGCTCTTTTTAATTCTCATCCTTAGAGTTTTTTTTTTTTTTTTCTTTTTAAAAGAGAACTAACCTGACTTAAAAATAGAGTTTATTGTAATTAGAGATCGGAAAAGAAATCATTAATTATTTTAAATTATACTGATAATTAAATGCACTGATTATTGCACGTAAATAAATATTCCAAGCACGAGGATTTATGCCATAGTGTAATATAATTAGTATAGGATAAAATTATCAGCTGGAAAGTTTTGAGGCCGTTTAATTTTTGACTCTGGCATGGTTGATTTTGGAAATGAATGTTAATATTACTTTGTGTTTTAAATATATTGTTTTTTTTTTGTTTCATTGCATGTTGAAAATACATATTAAACCATACTTTACAATAAATTTATATGTAAGCCAGTTTTGTTTTCTGTTACTCTTAATTAATATAAAGTAACTGTATGTATGGTTATATGTGTTAATTATTTTATTATGCTTACATGTGGGATACGTGTAAATAAACGTTGGAAGACATATGACTAAAGCTCAGATATTTACTATTTTCTCCCTCCCTCCAGCATGCCTTCGTGATGAAATGGTTAGCAAACTCGGCACGTACTCAGGAGGTCCAGGGGCGAGTCCCGGAGACGGCATTGCTTATTTTTCACACATCCTACTTCAAAATAACCTAATGTCTCAACAGCGTGTTCCAATCCAACGTATTTTCACGGCGAATTCACAAGAACTGGTGATTTCGGTGATTCGATACTTTTGAAATCGAGCTTAGAATAATTATTTTTCTTTTACAGAGGATTCTGATAGATCTTTCACTGGCATTGGTTGTTATTACTACTATTACTATTTATAAAAAAAAACTAGGTGTTCTTTATAGTAGCTTGATTATTCTAAAAATCGAACAGAAACATATTAATACGCAGCAACGTTCACTACTTCATGGCATTGTTCTTTTACGTATTACTGTAAGGTAATATTTCATTAAATTTTGGAACTTTTCTTTCTGCATCTTTTTATGTTATTTTGTATATACTGTACTGGCTCGCGAAATAATTTTAGAGATTATCAGACTATGTATATATAAACTCTGTCACAAAAAAACAAAATATACATTCACCCGGAAGAAATCGAGCCACAGTTACGAAACTAGGCAGGAATGTAGTCTAGCAAGAGATTTACAAGTGATTTAAATTTCGACGCTAATGAGACAAGGGTAAGCGCGCTACGCACATATGAATTCCTCAGCTGGGCGGGTTTAAAAGTCTTATTGCTCGTGCCGTAGTATTCGTATTCAAACGAATCTGTCGATTTGGATGGACGGTTTTGTGACTAGAAATGCCTCTGAGACGTAACCAGCGGCACTACGAACAGTTATCGGACTTTAAGAAGGGGCGTATAGTAGGTATCAGAGAACCAGTTTGGTCGAACAGGCGTATCAGTCGCCACCTCAGTCGAAGAGATAAAGTAGTAGTTGCTCGGTATTAGCGACAGTGGATCACGTAATGGATAGTCCACCGTGAGAAACCATTCAGAGACAACTAACCGACGCTGGTATATGCTAACCTCACATCACAGGCAGTGTCGACTGGATTTTTGCCGAACTCGTGTAAGCTGGAGTGTGACCGATTGGAGGCGTCTGACCTTTAGCGATGAATCCCGATTTAGTCTTAGAGCTGATGACCAACGCACACGCGTGTGGAGGCGGTCAGCGGTCCGATTTGGCATTTTATTTCGAGGGGCATACGGCGATTACACAATGTTTTACAGCGTGGGAAGCGATTTTTTAGGACACACGATTATCTCTAGTCGTCCTTCACGATTCTGTGACGGCTCGCAGTTACGTGGACGACATTTTAACACCAATTGTTCTGCCTATGCTATCAAGTCACCCAGGTGCCATTTATGAAGAAGACAACTCTCATCCACATACTGCGCGACATTTCGAAAAATGTCTTCAAAAATATGAGGTACTCCCATGGCCTGCCAGGTCATCAGACCTCTCGCCAAACAGCACGTTTGGGACATTTGCTTGGAAGGCAACTGCAGTCTTCCTGCAGTTGAAAGTAGTTCTAAAAATTATTTAATTATTTTATTACCTTAAGAGAGATAACATTTTAATTATTCAAGATGGCACATAATTTATATGTGGTATGTCAACAAATAACAGATATTATTAGATCCTTACATAAATAATAGACTTGAAAAGACTTGCGCAGATAAAATAAATTACGTACACTGATGGCTAAATTTAATTTGACGGTAATTCCCCATGAAGGCTTCAGTTTATCCCATCGAAATATTCGTTGCTATTTTATTGTCATAGAAAACTTTCTAAGCACAATTCATTCCATTCTGGCCAAATATCGGATATTAATTTCAAACAAAAAATGAAATTTTGCACTTCTGAATTCCGTAGTTTAACTAAAAAGCTATTCTTCGAACCTTTAACGAAGAATGTAATATTTTTATAATATGAAAAGAACAAAATGACTTACAGCTGATAAAGATAAGGCATTATTTGCAGTATCGAAAGGAGGCTTTCATTGAAAGATGATAACAAAGTCGAACTCGCCTATAACAAACGTGAAGGGACAGAGATATTTGCTCGTTATAACCGAGTGCTCGTAAAAAAGGGGATTCGGGAAAAATCATAAAAATACACGTATACTTACTATATTGTAAAAACTTTATTTACTTTTTATTTCTGTACAGTACAAAAGAAGTTGGTTTGAACTGCCTTATTATGTCTTTCTTGTGTTTACACCCCTGGCTTTGGAAAAATTTTGAAGATTTTCTGCGCACTCAAAAACCATTGGCAGCGGCTCAGCTTTAAGTTCTTCACTTCGTCGTTATCATCACCGCTTTCATTAGTTTTCATCTGCTTTAGCTTGAATTTCAGCTACAGTATCCTTGAGAATGGGTATCCCGGAGGTGATAACAAGGGCGACAACAGATAAATAATTTTCAAAATTATTCTCTACTCATTTCCAAATTTTCCAAGACGTCTTATTCTGTCGTCTTCTTCAGTGATTTTCCCGAGAAATGTCCATTCCAGCTTTATGGAAGTAATTTGTAAATACACGTTGATGTAGCGTTTTTCCATGCATCGTTCATTAAACGTATAGCTTCGAGTACATTTACATTAGCATGTGAAGTTGTTCCTTTTTTTTCTTTGCTACCGAGAAGCATTAAAATACTCAAGCGCTTACGAAAGTTTCATATAAAACTTCTGATGATCCCTTGGTCGATAGATTAGATGAATTTAGCGAAAACATTAAATTCTGATCACTCCCCAAGATAAAAAAAGGCCGCCGTCGTGTATGCGCAGGATTTATGAATCATCACTAACTTTCAGTTGACTTCAAAATATTAAAGAAATTTTTCCAAAAATGATTGGAGAAATGGAACTGGAGAGATGGAACTCAACAGCAATTTTATGAATCACAAAACTATTGCCCCCTAAAAGCGAGTTACGCTCCCATAGACTTAAAATTGTACCAACGATGTATTTTCGATTTTCTCGTTATAAGTTGTACTGTAATCTGTTTCAGTGTGCGAGGAATTATTGTAAACAACTTTCTGGAGATCAAAATAGTTTTACAGAGCTATACATTCAACAAACAATACACCTAAAGTAATTGATGAAAGCTGACCCTAGTTAATTAACATAAATGACGGCCTTTTCTCTCATGGCAAGATGCGAATTCAAGTGACATGAAAAACGCTGCAAAATTTAAGAATAAGACAGTTTAAATGGGTAATTATGTTTAAACTATTATATTTTCTCGACTAGGCAGAGCAGATTGTCTTCAATATCACCTTAATGTAGCTTCCTTTTTTAATAGAAATTTCACTTCCGGTGAAAGCTCAGTTAATTCTTTCCACTAAAACGCAAGGATTCAACACTAAGAGCTGCACATTTAATATTAAGAGAGAATTACTTTTCATTTCACTTCACTAATAAAAACGTTTAGATAAATGTTCTATTCTTTAATCTTTTTAATTTTGTTCTACCCGACCACATTTTTATGGAATGATCAGATATTCAATTGTAACTTGATTACTTAAGAAGCAACATAAATATATCTGTCAATAATATTTTTCGTATAAAACAAACTTTAAAAATACTTAAATTGTATTTTTATTGTTTTAAATATATATTCCTGACTGTGGAAAAAAAAAGATTGTTTTCGAATTTTGACCGAAACTTTCTCTCATATTTTAATATTATATAGATATTCTTATCAATCGCCGAAGAGTTTCTTATCAATACGTTAAATTTCAAGTAGACACAAATATTTCAAGAAAATAAAAATTTAAAATAAATAATTGAAACTTCTATATAAATTAAATAACTTCAAATAAATCATATTTCTTCAAGGCACTTGAAAGTAATCAAAATAAGTAAATGCATAGACAGGAATTTGCTTGTTCGCAAATAACTTTGTTTTCCGACAAGTTCGACTATTTGTGGGGAACTTGTAGCGCGAATTTTTTTTCTTTTTCTGCTCGCAATTCGAAAGGAGGAAGTATTGCGCGATTCTTTCCACGATAAACGACAGAAACTTAACTACTTTTAAAATTTCGTTATAATGTATACACATTTCCAATTTAATTTTTTTAATTCTTGCATGCTTCATTGTCATAAACTGAGCTCGACGTTAGAAGACTGTTTAGTGAATAATCACTAAATCTTTAAAGTACTGCAAAGTCAACAGAATGGTCGAAAGACACCTTCATTAACTCAAATGAAGTTCACAAACGGCATTAACTTGTGCCTACAAAAGCCAGCACTTTTGGCTAAAATCAAAGGTAATGAATAACTTAAAATTAATCAAGTTAAATATAGCCCCACGGCTTCACAGGTTAACTATCGCACAAGTTGGCTCTGACTCGAAACGTTGGCGTAAACAAGATTAACATCAAGTATAGCTCAACGCCGCATAATTCTAATCGCTAGAAAACCAAAGATAACAAGTGGTCCTAAGGTGTGGAAAAATCCCCCAAATGATTTAAATATCGCCGTTAGAGGGCGCTTCGCTTCTGAAAAAGAATGTTAGTTTTTAGTTTGCGTCATAGTTTGTTAGCAGTGAACCTTCGATGCAATCCAGGTTGCTTTGTAAATAAAATGATTATTTTTGTAGATTGTTGAAGTATTTCACTTCATTTAGAATTAGATCAACTTTTCGCAATATGGCGCATCGGTGCCGAGAACCTTTGGCCAATTTAGAAGTTTGTGTTTTTTAATTTTGGATATAATTTTATGCGAAGACAGCCAAGGTAAGCCTGTATTTTCTATTTTGATATAATATGGAAGATCTTATTGCTAAACTGAAATCTAAACGAAAGGTATTGAGGACCGGACTGTCCAAGATATTAAAGAAAATTGAAACCGAACTGAATAAAGATGATAGTAGTATAAATGTAAATGTATTAGAAGAAATTTTAGACCAGTTAAACGAAAAATAAAAATCCTTGAGCAATTTAGACGCTGAAATAGAACGAGAATTAAAAGTCGAAGAAGACGAATTTGAACCTGAAATCTCATCCGCTTTGGAATATGAAGAGGAAATTCAAGTGTGGCAGTTTAGAGGAAAGAAAAAGTTGAAAGAGTTGAATAAGTTGGAAAATTCGGACAATGCAAATAGAGACATTTCTAATGAAACCGTTACAGAATCCCAAAACGAAAGTAACAAATTCACTCGTCTTCCAAAATTAACGATCTCTAAATTTTATGGTAATTCTTCGGATTGGTTAGAATTCATAGGTCAGTTCGAAAATGCGATTGATAAAAATCCGAATTTATCAAAAATAGAAAAATTAATTTACTTAAAAAGCTTTCTTGGTGGCTCAGCCGCCAAAGCTATTTCTGGTTTCGCTCTCATCGAAAATAATTACGAAGCTGCTCTTGAACTGTTACGTTCCAAATTTGGTCAAAAGAACATCTTAATTATTTCGCATTTAGGACAACTCTTAAGTACTTCACCTGTTATAAATCCTAATGATATAAACGGATTAAGAAAACTTTTAGATCACGCCGAAGTATAGATAAGAAATCTTGAAGCATTAAGAATAGACTCTGATACCTACGGAAATCTGTTAACGCCTTTAATTTTGAAATTACTTCTTAATGAATTCGTTCTTGATTATAGTCGAAAAATAAAAGACGAAAATTGGGATTTAAAAGGTTTGTTAGCCTTTTTGAGGAAAGAAGTATTCAGTAGAGAACGCGCGGCTTCGCTTAATTATAATTCTAGAGAAAAATATTCGCGATTGGAAAAGCATTTGCCCTTCAAACATAAACATTCTCCAGCCATAACGAGCAAGCCGTCTACAGTTGAGTTATTAGCGGCGTCAGCCGAATCGCAGTGTCTTTTCTGCGGATTCATAAATCTGCGGATTGTGAAATTTTAAATGTAGAAAAGAAAAAAGAGATCTTAAAACGTGAATCGCGGTGTTTTTTATGTTTGGGTCGATTTCACCGAATTCAAAATTGTAAACAAAAAATAAACTGTGCCTTCTGCTTTAATAAATACTCGAAAGCCATTTGTTATTCATTCCATCAGAAAAAAAGATAATGAAAAACCTGAAAAGAAAACGTCGGATTCGAGCGTTATTTCCGCTGTTTCGTCATATAATTCCGATGAAAATAGATCTAATAAAATATTATTACATACGGCTTCTGCATTGTTCCGAAATAATGATAAATCTGAAAATGTCAGAATTCTTTTTGATAATGGCTCAATGAGATCTTTCATAACTAAAGATGTATCTACTAAAATGGAACTTCCGATTGTTAGAAAAGAATCACTTTCTGTTTATTCCTTTGGTGAAAAAAGTGCGTTAGAAAAAACCTTTAATGTTGTTAGAGCAAAACTAGAAAATGTAAACGATCCTAATCTTAATATATATATTGAGCTTCTTGAAACCGAAAATATATCCGAGGAACTTTGCTAAGAAAAATAAAATTTTACAAAATTTACAATTAGCAGATTGTTGTAGGAAAAGTGACAAAATTGATATTCTCATAGGGGTAGATTTCTACTATTCTATAATTACTGGTAAAATTAAAAGAATTTCAAGAAATGTAGTAGCCACTGAATCTTTATTTGGGTGGTAATTGCAGGGTAAAGTAAATAATGATCATAGTGAATTATTAACTATGAAAGTAATTGTAAATGAAAACTTGATATCAGATCAGTTACAACAGTTTTGGAAGCTAGAAAACTTGCGTTTGGAAAGTGATACTCAAAACAACAAAACTGTTGATTTAGAAATTATGAAATCTTTCGAATCTGATATCAGGTATAAGAACTGCAGATACCAAGTAAAATTACCTTGGAAACCGAATTCAAAACATTTAATGGAAGATAATAGGGAACTTGAAAGATTTAAGAAATTGAGTAACAAATTTAAAATTGATAACTCTTTGTTTGTTCAATACACAGAGGGTTTAAAGGATTACGAGTTAAAACATATTATTGAACCAGTTCAAGAAGACAATAAAAATGATAAAACCCTATTTTATTTACCTCATAGAGCAGTCATCAGAAATGATAGAGCAACAAGCAAACTAAGAATAGTTTATGATGCTTCAGCCCATAAACCAAAAACACTCTCTCTAAATGACTGTTTATATACTGGTCCGAAACTATATCCTGATATTTTTTATTTATTGATCACATTTAAACAAAATTCAATAGCCTTTACAGCGGACATTACACAAAAGATGATCCTGATGATAACAATGAAAGTTTGAAAACCTTTAGATTTACAAGAGTTTTGTTTGGAGTAAAATCTAGTCCCTTTCTACTAGCAGCTACTATTAAGCATCACCTTAAAAAATATTCAGAAATATATCCTGAAACAGTAGAACTCTTAAACAACTGCCTGTATGTTGATGACATTATTGGTGGTCACCAAAATTTAGAACAAGCCTGAAAACAAGTTTAGAAATTGTGAACATTTTCAATGAAGCTAGCATGTCACTACATAAGTGGCATACTAATTCCAAAGAACTCAAAGACATTTGGCATCGCAAAGAATTTTCGCTGCAAGAATCTCCTGAAGTTGTCCCGATCAAAGTGTTAGGAATTAACTGGGATACGGATAATGATAATTTTTATTTTGACACTCAGCACTTGACAAATTTCATTTCCTCGTCAATCAACTCAAAACGTTTTCTATTGCAAACCGCAGGCCGTATTTTTGATCCTGTCGGATTTTATGGCCCTTTCACTATAAGAATAAAGTGTTTGATTCAGGAAATCTGGTCTGCCAAAATTGATTGGGACGATGAACTGCCACCTGATCTTAGTTATAAATGGAAAGCCTGGTACGAAGAAATTGAAGAACTGAACCACCTCAGAATTCTCCGTTACTATTTAGAAGGAATATTAGATGCAGATGTGAAACAAATAGAACTCCATAGCTTTTCTGATGCTAGTTTGAAAGCTTATGGATGCGTGGTATATCTGAGAATAGTTTTGAACAATGGAACTTTTCAAACAGTTTTTGTTGCTTCCAAGAGTAGAGTTGCACCTCTGAAATCTCTTACACTTCCTAGATTGGAGCTTTTGGCTGCGCTTTTATCCGCTAGATTGAAAGATAAAATCGCAAAATGTTTAAAATACGAAGTAATCCCCCTTCCACTGGACGGATTCTCAAATAACGTATTTTGGATTCAGGGATCTCCCGAAAGATTTAAATCTTTCATCAAAAACAGAGTTTATGAAATTCAGAAACTAACTGAAAGCAATAATTGGCATTATTGCCGTGGGAAAGATAATCCCTCCGACCTCATATCACGAGGAACTACTGTTGCTAATTTAAGAAATTGTTCACGTTGGTGGTTTGGACCAGAATGGTTACAAAACAAACGTATAGACTGGCCAGTTCAACCAAAGTTTGACGTGGGAAACGATAAGCAACTAGAACTCTGTAGTAAGATATCTGTTTATGACATTGTTGTGAAAAGAGATGATGAACTATTGGATATAACAAAATTCAGTAATGTACTGAAATATCTCAGAATTATGACATGGATTAGACGTTTCGTTGCTAAGGCAAGAAAACTGTCTGCTAATAGTGGAACACTAAGTGCTTCTGAAATTCAGGAAATTGAAATATTTTGTGTTCGTAAAGCCCAGATGGATTTCTTCACACCTGAAATTAAGGCTCTTCAATCTAACAAGTCAATTCCTCCAAGCTCTGATATATTCAGCTTGGCACAGTTTCTTGATGAAAATAAAATTTTTCGAATTAAGGGAAGATTAGAAGAAACCGAATATACAGTTGACGAGAAGCATCCAGTTCTTCTTCCTAAAGATTCCAAATTTACTGAATTAATTGTAAAAAGGGAACATAATAACGTTCTGCATGCGGGTGTTGCAGCAACAGACAGAAATTTTGGATTCCTAAAGGCCGTCAGTTGGTAAAGAAAGTCTTAGGGAACTGTTTAATTTGTCGGAAATACGCAGTAAAACCAGCGAAACAAATGACAGCTCAGTTACCTAAAGATCGAATTGTTGAAACTCCACCTTTCTATGTTACAGGCGTGGATTTCACAGGTCCAGTTTACATCAGGTCTGGAAACGACATTCAGAAATCATACATTGTATTGTTTACGTGCCCTGTTACACGAGCGTTACATCTAGAACTCATTTCCAATATGTCTGCAAACAAATTCATTTTGGCTCTCAGACGTTTCATTTCGAGAAGAGGAAACTGTCGCACCTTTTATGCAGATAAAGCGAAAACTTTCAAATATGCTGCCAAAGATTTACAGTATTTTTACAGCATAATTAAAGGTACATACTTTCAAAATTTTCTAGCAAATGAAGGCTTGACTTGGAAATTTATCGTCGAGCTTGCTCCATGGTGGGGAGTTTTTATGAACGCCTTATGAAAACCATAAAGGAACCGTTGAAAAAGATATTAGGCAGAGCTCAACTGAATTTTGAAGAATTTATGACTGTGTTGACAGAGGTCGAAAATATTGTGAATAGACGTCCTTTGACCTACGTTTACAACGATTTACATGAACCTGAACCGCTTGCACCGGCTGATTTTCTATTGATCGGACATAAGGATGAATATCCATACAACTTTGCTGAGATCCTGAATAACTCTCCAACAAGAAAGAGTCTAATAAAACGAAAAGAATATCAGACAACACTTATAAAACAGTTCTGGAAAAAATGGAAAAATCAGTATCTTCTTGAGTTGAGAAATGCTCACTACTTCGGTACACCAGAAGTCAAGAAAAATCTTAAAATTGGTGATATAGTTTTACTTGAAGGAACAACTAAATCTAAGTTCCTCTGGGATTTAGGTCGAGTAATTCAAGTCTTCAAAGAACGTGATGGTCTTGTATGATCATGTGTGGCAAAAACTAAAAAAGGGGACCTTAAGATGTAAGGATCTTAAGTTTTACTAACGTTTATTTTATTTTAAATCTTTACTATCACTTCTTATTTTCTACTTCCGGCCAGAATTATAAGCGTGAAGGAGTTTATGCAAAGTTGTCTGGCGAACGCCAAGTATTTAAGTGTGGCCTTTTTGCCAAGCAGAAGAGAGGAAGCCGTGAGTTCGAAGCAGGCCGCTTACCTTAGAAGTTACGCAGTTGCTACTTTGCCTTCCAGGCCAGAGGTTTTAATCCTCTTGATAAATTAAACGTATTGTAGTGTTCACAGTCTCTGTGCTACATACGCTTTCTGTTATTATAAGGCCAATCTTATTCTAAAGTTAAATTAGAGTTTAGTTTTATTTTGATATCTTTTAAGTTAGACCCCGAGTGGAGGGTCATTGTATTCCGAAGTACGGAAGTCATTGTATATAAAGAAAAAAATAAAGGGTTTTGTATACCCTTCGTCTGTATCCTGTCCACTTACTACAATTAGTGAACATAGCTTTAGTAAGCTCTCTGTTCTAGTCAGGTCATTGTATGTTTCCGAAGAAAGTTAGAAGAAACATTGAACCTGATAGTGGCGCCCGACGAAGAATAACCATGGCCGAGTTTCAAGAAGAACCTGTGCTGCCTGCAGAAACAGCTCAGAATCCAGAAATGCCAGCTGCCGCCCTGGAAGGATTTGGGTATATTGTCCAGACCATGCGCGCTTCGATAAAACCAGAAGCAACGTTTAATGGAAACTCACAGGTAACCAGTTTTTTGGAAAAATTGGATGACCACTTCATGCTCTACCCCGTGCACGAGTTTCAAAAAGTTACCTTAGCTACCAGCGCTTTGAGGGGCCAAGCGCTTAACTGGTTCAAATGTATCGGCAGAAGTCTCTTGGGTCAAGCAGGAAGTCCCACCTATACCTACGAAAATTTCAAGACTGCCCTACTAAAAGCCTTCCCTGTTGTAAGGGATCGTGCGAAATTAGAAACAGAACTTTTCAGTATATATCAACAAAGAATGGAAAACCTCTCCAGGTTTATTTTAAGAAAAATTCACGTTTTCAAGCTCTTGTATGGAAACCGTCCGGATCCTGAAATAATTCAAGTGATTTTGCCGAGGTTACTACCCCAAGTGCAAGACTTTATTGAATTGAGAAATCCGACTACACTGGAAAAATTATTTGAGCTAGCAATCCAGTTTGAAAGTAGAAGAACGGCGGACGTCGAAAGAAGACGCCAATATCAACAGCGAAACCAATTTGGTACGCCAAGACTACAGCAAACTCAAGCACATGGCTACGGAGAAAAAGCGAATCAGTGGGCAAGGAAACCCGAGCATTCAAAAACAGCCGGCGAACGTCGACAGTTCAATAGCAACCCAGGAAAAAAGTCTCAAGGCCAGTGGAGAAAGAAGGAAAGCACCGAAAGAAAAAATAATTTAAACTAAAACGGATTTCTGCTGACGAGAGGGTGCGGAAATCCGAAGGCCACGAAAACCCCTCTTCCTACAAGTTAAATACAGTAATGGTGAAAAATTTAACTCTTCCGAAGATTGAAGTCTTGGTAAATAATATCCCGGCCACCGCACTCCTGGATACCGGCGCGCAGTGTTCCTGTGTGGCAGAAGTCTTTTTTAGAAAGTATTTTCGCAAATACCGCATATATAATGCGGATAATACAACAGTATTAGCGGCGCAAGGAGAACAATGTAAGTGCGTAGGTAAAGTACCTTTGTACATCCGTATCAAGGACGAACAAGTAAAGGTGATGTTTTTTATAGTAAAGAATTTGCAAGCACACTTAATACTAGGAATAGACTTTCTTTCAGACGCACAAGCTACACTGGATTTTAATGAAGCGTCTCTTAAGCTGACGATGAAGCCAGTGCGTGTAGAAAAGGTTGAACCGCCAAGGGTAAATCTCGACCACCTGCCTAATGACGAGCAAGATAGAATCCGACAAGTGGTAAGTGAATTTGCTTCCTTATTTAGTGATATTCCAGGATTTACCCAGGTTACCAACCATAGTATTGACACCGGAGATGCATTGCCGGTTCGTCAAAAACCATACCGGTATGATAAGAATAAGGAAAAAATTATAGAATGGCATATTACCGATATGCTACGTAAAAAGATCGTAACGCCTATCTCAAGTAGTTATGCTAGTCCGGTGGTTTTATGTAAGAAAAATAATGATTATCCTTTGGAGCATCCAAAAAGGTGGAGATTCGCTATTGATTACCGTAAATTAAATTCCATAACGAAATATCCGGTATATCCGTTACCGATTATAGAAGAAATTTTAAGGAACATAAAATCAACCAAATTTATGACAACTTTAGACTTAACGAATGGTTATTTTCAAATAGGGATCAGGCCTGAGGACGTGCCTAAGACTGCTTTTATAACCAAGTCTGGCACTTATGCATTTTTGCGAATGCCGTTTGGCCTTTCAGGCGCCCCAGCAACATTTCAGCGATGCATGGACATTGTGTTAAGACCTGTTCTCGGAAAGTCCACATTTATCTATTTAGACGATATCATTATTACTAGTGATAATCTAGACCAACATGTACAGGATTTAAGACAGGTGTTTTCTTTATTAAATGAGGCCGGTCTAAAAGTTAATGTCGAAAAATGCAAATTTGCAGCCCCTGAATTAAAATATTTAGGTTACAAAATATCGCAAAAAGGGATCGAGACAGATGAATCAAAAATAATCGCTGTACAAAAGTATCCGACTCCAAACACGGCAAAGAAGCTCTCTTCTTTTCTAGGACTTTGTTCATATTATAGGTCCTTTATAAAAGATTTTGCGGCTATCGCTGAGCCATTGTTAAAATTAAAAAGGAAAAAGGCAAGATTCTCGTGGACGGCCGAAGCCAATAGTGCTTTCGAAAAATTAAAACAAGCATTAACGCAAGCCCCTGTGTTGAAATTTCCTGAAAAGGATGAAAATTTAGAAATTTCAGCGGATGCTTCGGATTATGCGGTAGGAGCGGTACTTTCGCAAAATCAGCAGCCAGTAGCATTTTTTAGCCGAACTTTAAATCAAACACAAAGAAACTATTCCGCGACCGAGAGAGAGGCACTTGCAGTTCTGTTAGCAGTGCAAAAGTTCCGAGTCTATTTTGGAAAGGCGCCGATAACAGTATATTCTGATCATGCGGCGGTAACTAGATTGTACTCTGGAAAAAATTTATCCCCAAGGTTAATAAGATGGGCACTCAAGCTGCAAGAATATAATCTGGTAATCAAGCATACCCCCGGAAAGGAAAATATCGTAGCAGATGCCCTGTCACGAATTAAATTAGACGAACAGGGTAATACCGTAAAAGTTGCAATGCTGACAGCGTGTACAATAAATTCCCGAGAAACTGTAATAACCGAACTGGGTAAGGATCCTGAGTTTGGAAGTATTTATGAGTATTTGAAGGATCCTGAAAATTTTAGCCACCAAGATATTGTGGCGATAAGAAATAGGGCGGCCCATTACGAACTAATAGATGGTCTATTATTTTATACAAAAACTACGAATTCCAACAACGAATTTCGACCTGTTATCCCAGCTAGTCTTAGATTAAATATCCTGCAAGAGCTCCATGACAGCCCTTTAGCTTCTCATGCTGGTATTCGAAAAACTACTCAACGCGTACGCGAGGCAGTCTACTTTCCTGAACTGCAAAAGTTAACAAGGGCGTATGTCCAGTCCTGCCCAACATGTCAAGCCGTTAATTATATTAATTTCCGCCCGGCCGGGTTTCTAAATAGTATTAAATCCGAATTTCCAAATGAAATAATCGGTATCGATTTATTGGGCCCTTTCCCAAAAAGTCAGTTAAACAAAAGTCGCTATCTCCTTGTTATAGTTGATCATTTTAGTAAATGGACCGAAATTGTTCCCTTAAAACGAGCCTCCGCGAAATTAGTTACCGATTCTATTTTAAATAAATATATTTTAAAATACGGGGCGCCCCTAAAAGTTATATCGGATAATGGTCCTCAATTTGTAAGTAATATATTTGAAGACATGTGCCAAAAACTGGGCATACGTCATTTAAAAATGGTCCCGTATCGGCCGCAATCAAATATAGCGGAACGGGTCAACAGAAATATAGTGAAAATTATCCGTAGTTATGTTAAAAATTTTCATAAAAGCTGGGATAACTATGTCAATGAATTTGCTTTCGCCCTTAGGACCGCAAAACATGATACAACGGGAAAAACTCCTGCTGAGTTATTTCTAGGCAGAAAGATTATAACACCGTTAGATAAACTATTTTATGTGCAACAAAGAGCCCCAGAATTTAAAATGGGTGATATAGAAAAACTAATAAAAGAAGCAAAAAAGAATACAGAAGTAGCACAAAGAAAACAAAAATTGTATTATGACTTGAAACGACGGGGAGTAACTTATAAAGTAGGGGATGAAGTACTAAAAATTAAGCATTCACTTTCTTCAGCACCAGAAGATAAAACTGCCAAATTTTTCCCACGCTTTGAAGGACCATATGTTATAGAAAAAATAACTCACGCTGTTGTAGTATTAAAGGCAAGAAATGGTGAAACCTGTTCCGCAAACATTGACCAGATAAAACCATTCTATGACCGTAATAAAATGCAAATCTTTTCAGATCTTTTGCAGGATCCGGTACGGCAGACACCGCAGGTACAAGTTCCAGAGGTGGGAAAACGACAAGTACAAGGGCAAGCCAATGAGAGACAGAAGCAAGTGAAAAGAAAATTGCCCCGCGGAAAAATTGAAGGTACAAAGAAAAAGAAGTCGTTCCACCGTCCAAAAAACAGAGTTCACGAACACCCCCAGAGTGAAGAAGGGAGAAGGACGACGTATGTGGAAAAGACCGGGAGAAAGGACGGCAACTATAACCCGGCTGTGAAACGGAAGATTGACTCATCCGACAGAACTCTCCGCAGCAAAAGTCGCCGAACTGCGGAAGGGCCATCAGCGGCGGAGGAAAAAGTACAAGAAAAATTTGAACGGCCAACAACGAGGTCCAAGCAGGATCACGACAGAAGTTTCCCGGTTCCACCAAGACCAGCTGCCTTCAAACGGCCAAGACCACAAGCAGAGGACAGAAGGAAGATGTTCAAGGGTGGCCGTAGTGGTGAAAAACGGAAGCTTCCAGAGGAAAGCACTGAAGGGCGAGCCCGTACAAGAAGGAGGATCAATCAAGCTACGGTTTGCAGCACCTTTAAAGACTGGGCCCAGAAAAGGATGTCTGAATATTACAAAGATAAGTAAAATTTTGTGTTACTTTACAAACTTAAGTTAATCTTTCATTCTTACTGCAAGTGGCAGATTTGAAGAAGTTTTACCTCATGCGAGGTCTACCTTTATCGCCAAAAGGGCGAGAAATGAGTTGTGACCGATTTTCTTATTATGTTTTTCAATTACTCGCGCGTAAAACTAAAGTTGATGTATAATAGCGTTGTATAAAGACTTAAATATTGTAAAAAGTTATTGTATAAATTTTATTTAAAACATTCTAACAAGAAAGAAGTTTTAGTCTGAAAGACTTTTTGAAATGTAGTATTATTTCAATGTAGAAAGAATTGGCACTTGCTTTGAAAAGAATAGAAGTTAACAATGTACTACTAATGTATGTTTTCAAATGTGTAAAATTAAAACGGCATCTTGATATGTTCTTGTATACATGTGAACTGTTATTTTGAATGTTTAGAAATAACGTGATATGGTAAAAGTGAAAGTAATGTTAAAAAATTTGTTATTCGTGTGACTGTAAAGATTAAATCATGCTGAATATGTGTTAAAGGTTGAATGATGTAGTTAGGCTCTCTGACGCTACACTTTAGAGTTAGCCACTTTCAGAATAGTACCTCAGGGTCTAGAGTTGAAATTAGGGTGTGTTAAGAGGTCTCGTATGTTGAATTTTAACACGTTAGTGTTTTGATTGTAGGAGGAAGTGTTGAACACATAGACAGAAACACATTCGTGTTTGGTGTTTTTACAACACATGTCAGAGAGCACGGGGAGAGATAATTAAAATAGTCATGAATGAAATAAGAATGTTAAGAAAAGTATATTCTATATGTTATTTGCAATGTCATTCTGTAACATTTCATTAAACTAGTTTTCCTTCCAGATCTCTGGAAGGAACCAGAATTGAATAAAGCTCCTGTTTTGATGCAGTACAGATGAAAAAGAAAAAAGATTGTTGTATATTCCGGGAGCTGCTATTGTAACAAATTTCTTTCTTTTAAAATTTTCTAGTTTCTAGCTAAGTTATGTTTGTAAAAGTTTGGCCTCGCGTTAGTTTCTAGAGCTAAAAGTTTTCAACAAGGTCGTTTTAGACCTCAGTTTCAAACTAATTAACTCTGGCGGGAAGTATGTAAGGATCTTAAGTTTTACTAACGTTTATTTTATTTTAAATCTTTACTATCACTTCTTATTTTCTACTTCCGGCCAGAATTATAAGCGTGAAGGAGTTTATGCAAAGTTGTCTGGCGAACGCCAAGTATTTAAGTGTGGCCTTTTTGCCAAGCAGAAGAGAGGAAGCCGTGAGTTCGAAGCAGGCCGCTTACCTTAGAAGTTACGCAGTTGCTACTTTGCCTTCCAGGCCAGAGGTTTTAATCCTCTTGATAAATTAAACGTATTGTAGTGTTCACAGTCTCTGTGCTACATACGCTTTCTGTTATTATAAGGCCAATCTTATTCTAAAGTTAAATTAGAGTTTAGTTTTATTTTGATATCTTTTAAGTTAGACCCCGAGTGGAGGGTCATTGTATTCCGAAGTACGGAAGTCATTGTATATAAAGAAAAAAATAAAGGGTTTTGTATACCCTTCGTCTGTATCCTGTCCACTTACTACAATTAGTGAACATAGCTTTAGTAAGCTCTCTGTTCTAGTCAGGTCATTGTATGTTTCCGAAGAAAGTTAGAAGAAACATTGAACCTGATAAAGAGACCTGTGCAATTGATATACCCCCTTGAACTATCAGACTGAAAATGAACTAAATTTGTAACCTTTTAATTTTACTTCTTATATTTCATATTCACTAACATTAATTTTAGATAATGAGTTTAGTTATTACTAATAATTTACGGTTTGTAATTTGAATTAATATTTACGTATTGAGTAACATTTGAGTTAATGCAATTAACTATATTTGTTTAATTTATAGAATTTCCTTTTGCAGTTTATACTTACATCAGTTGAATGTACTTGATATATAAGTTGCTTTCTTACGTTTTTATTATTTGTATGCTGAAATAGTGATAATTTTTGCAAACATTATCAGGTGGGGAGTGTGGAAAAATCCCCCAAATGATTTATATATCGCCGTTAGAGGGCGCTTCGCTTCTGAAAAAGAATGTTAGTTTTTAGTTTGCGACGTAGTTGGTTAGCAGTGAACCTTCGATGCAATCCAGGTTGCTTTGTATATAAAATGATTATTTTTGTAGATTGTTGAAGTATTTCACTTCATTTGGAATTAGATCAACCTTTCGCAATATAAGGCAGTCAGAACACGCTCTGATTTCAACTTCCAAACCTTTCCTTAAATAATAACTTTCTTTAATAACTTCGTTTGAATACACCTGCGCTAGTCAGTTTGTATTCTGGCAAGAAAGTGTGAGTTGAATGTTTTGTGATTTTTTTCTTATGTGGTGTGTATGTACGCGCAAATGATATGTTCATATCATTTGACAAATTTTGGCTGTTATTTGTATCATTCTTCTGTGTTTCTTCTTTCCGGAATTTATCATTTTTATGCTCCCATTATTTATTCTGGTAGGTCTGTAAGAGTTTTGTTTCTGATGTGTTTAGTGACTTTTGCGTTCAGTCTATTACGAACGCGTACGTACGCAACAATATAGTATTCTGTTTTGCGCCTCGATGTTATATCAGTAGTATTTTACAGAAATTCATGGCGCTATTAAATGAAAAGAAGACGCATCAGAAATCTAAAAATTGTCTTATGATAATGCAACGTTTTATCGTTAAATAAAGGAGTAAACAAAAGCATAAATTATTCTCTAATATAAAAAAACAAAGGCTTTCATGTCATAGCTATAAAGCTGTACGTCGTGCAAATATCCATTGCAGAGTCAATAAAAATCAAGTAAAGAAATGCTAAAATATAAATAATCATTACAGTAGTACCTTCAAGAAAAGATTAAAAGGGAATCAAAAGATCAGCATTAAAGATGAATTCATCTTTTAACTTAACAAAGCCAGAAATGAATTATGTTTTACATATTAATGAAAGAATTAAATCAAAATAACAGTAAATGAGAATTGAGAAGTCTTTTTTTAACTCCCATAAGAAAGTATATAATAATAAGCATTCTAGGTAAAATATAACATATTTCTGAGGCACTCAGTAAAAGGAAAAGCTTGAACAAAATAGTAAAAATGTTTGATGATTTTCTTTAGGACTCTAATTGTTTGCAAGACATGTTTTGAAAATAATCAGATCTTATGTCTCCAAAGTAAAAAACTCGGATTATAAAACAAACAATCAGATTAATAAAAGGAAAAATTATATGTAAAACAGGTAATAAGAGTCAAAATATTATAAGTAGTAAAATCTAGAAATAAAACATTTATTATAATTAAATGCTTAAAAAATTTAAATGACAAAAGGAGTAAAATAAAATGACAACATATGTCAGCCACAGAAATTAAATACGAAAACTGACTCGCGCTTTTTTTAGCTTAAGTACATTCACAATATTTAGGACAGGAAAGCTGTCAGGATGTAGATGATTTTTTTTACAGTTTAAGAAAAAATGCCTGAAGTGCGATACATGTCACCAGATATGTTTAAATTTTACGTACTTGCGTTTTTTTCTATATTATAGAAGGAAGAGAATGAGTCTAAATCCTTTTAAGGATCTCTGACTTTATGTTCAAATCTGTGACAAATACTACATTTAAGTAATTTTTTAAATAACATTATATTTATTTGAATCATAATCATAATCATAATGAATCATTAATTCATAATCAATGAATGTAATATAAATCAACAAATTTCCATTGATGATCATTGTATACCATTGTTTCCAGAAAATGTCTTAGTTTTAATTAATTTCCTTCCCCAGTATCTGGCATACATTTACTGGCCATTAAATTTGCAACACGAACGAGGACAAAGGATATATTCCTGGATCTATGCAAAGTAAATACACACATCAATCATCAATACACGCATCAATCAATCGTTTTACAAACTGTGATTCGAGAGCTAATTAAAAAATACCCATTAAAAAGGTAACTTGAATAACTTTCTTTTAATGATCACAAAGAAACTGTACTCATGTGCAAAATTCAGAGAATTTGCTTGTTATGTCGAATTCAATCAGACAGATTTTAATTAAAATTGGTATGAATATGCATTTATAACAGGGAAAATACTGCACTTTTCAAACGTCATTACATGTACGCAGGCTTATCAGCGAAGCTCATACTGCAGGGATGTCCAAAATCCCCGTTGTGACACGTTGACCACGTTGAACCGAAAAGGAGTCTAATATGGCGTTTGGTCCCCTCTCGCAGCCAGACAGGTCTTGCAGTAACCGTCGACCAAGTAACCGTCGGTCCACGTAATCGTCGAGCTTACTAATTCATTAAAAGGAATCCAGGATCAAATGCACTCCCGAAAGATCGAATGTAAAGTTCTAAAATCTCCTCTTTATACCTCATAGCAGTCAGGAAGCCTTTGTCAAACACTTGCGGGGGTGCGCAGCCGTCCATCATAATGCCTGCTCAAACCATTACATCTTCACCTTAATGATCCTTTTCCCTGATTAAGGAGGGATGGTATCTTGTTCCATTGTACCTAAAGGGTTCTACTTCCAAGTATCTAAATACGGACAGATAGCTGTATCATGGTCAGGATGTAAAGCTACAACTCTCTCTTAAATTTAGTCTTTCATTCAGTAATTTTTGTTTTTATGTAGACGATTCTGAAGTTGAAGTTTTTGTATGTCAATCAAACAAGTTTTTCATTATAGTACGTGCTTAATAAAAGATTTATTAATACTACTCTGCTAATTTTTATTCGTTGAAACTAAGCAGCAATACCAACACAGAATGACACAACGTACCTTAAATAACGTTATTTTACAGATTTCTAATACCACAAAGATAAACATGTTCAAATGCATTGGACAAACCGAATGTGCTATTTAATTATATGTGTTTTAAATGAATCTTCTATAGTTTGCCACCTTTGGCAACCTATAGAAGATTAATTTAAGGTTCATTCATTTTGGTTCTTTACACGCGGCTCTAATCTAACTTCGAGCCCCGTTGCAATAGCGGATCCAGGATTTCTTTTCTTGTGGACAGATTACTTAGCATTGTGGAAATGAAACTGGTGAGAGGTTTGTCTTTAATTCTAGTTGATTTGAATTTGAGCCACCTTTTCTCTGAACTTAGATCTGAATGTATATATGCGTTTTACAAACTGTGATTCGAGAGCTAATTAAAAAATACACATTAAAAAGGTAACTTGAATAACTTTCTTTTAATGATCACAAAGAAACTGTACTCATGTGCAAAATTCAGAGAATTTGCTTGTTATGTCGAATTCAATCAGGCAGATTTTAATTAAAATTGGTATGAATATGCATTTATAACAGGGAAAATACTGCACTTTTCAAACGTCATTACATGTACGCAGGCTTATCAGCGAAGCTCATACTGCAGGGATGTGCAAAATCCCCGTTGTGACACGTTGACCACGTTGAACCGAAAAGGAGTCTAATATGGCGTTTGGTCCCCTCTCGCAGCCAGACAGGTCTTGCAGTAACCGTCGACCAAGTAACCGTCGGTCCACGTAACCGTCGAGCTTACTAATTCATTAAAAGGAATCCAGGATCAAATGCACTCCCGAAAGATCGAATGTAAAGTTCTAAAATCTCCTCTTTATACCTCATAGCAGTCAGGAAGCCTTTGTCAAACACTTGCGGGGGTGCGCAGCCGTCCATCATAATGCCTGCTCAAACCATTACATCTTCACCTTAATGATCCTTTTCCCTGATTAAGGAGGGATGGTATCTTGTTCCATTGTACCTAAAGGGTTCTACTTCCAAGTATCTAAATACGGACAGATAGCTGTATCATGGTCAGGATGTAAAGCTACAACTCTCTCTTAAATTTAGTCTTTCATTCAGTAATTTTTGTTTTTATGTAGACGATTCTGAAGTTGAAGTTTTTGTATGTCAATCAAACAAGTTTTTCATTATAGTACGTGCTTAATAAAAGATTTATTAATACTACTCTGCTAATTTTTATTCGTTGAAACTAAGCAGCAATACCAACACAGAATGACACAACGTACCTTAAATAACGTTATTTTACAGATTTCTAATACCACAAAGATAAACATGTTCAAATGCATTGGACAAACCGAATGTGCTATTTAATTATATGTGTTTTAAATGAATCTTCTATAGTTTGCCACCTTTGGCAACCTATAGAAGATTAATTTAAGGTTCATTCATTTTGGTTCTTTACACGCGGCTCTAATCTAACTTCGAGCCCCGTTGCAATAGCGGATCCAGGATTTCTTTTCTTGTGGACAGGTTACTTAGCATTGTGGAAATGAAACTGGTGAGAGGTTTGTCTTTAATTCTAGTTGATTTGAATTTGAGCCACCTTTTCTCTGAACTTAGATCTGAATGTATATATGCGTTTTACAAACTGTGATTCGAGAGCTAATTAAAAAATACCCATTAAAAAGGTAACTTGAATAACATTCTTTTAATGATCACAAAGAAACTGTACTCATGTGCAAAATTCAGAGAATTTGCTTGTTATGTCGAATTCAATCAGGCAGATTTTAATTAAAATTGGTATGAATATGCATTTATAACAGGGAAAATACTGCACTTTTCAAACGTCATTACATGTACGCAGGCTTATCAGCGAAGCTCATACTGCAGGGATGTGCAAAATCCCCGTTGTGACACGTTGACCACGTTGAACCGAAAAGGAGTCTAATATGGCGTTTGGTCCCCTCTCGCAGCCAGACAGGTCTTGCAGTAACCGTCGACCAAGTAACCGTCGGTCCACGTAACCGTCGAGCTTACTAATTCATTAAAAGGAATCCAGGATCAAATGCACTCCCGAAAGATCGAATGTAAAGTTCTAAAATCTCCTCTTTATACCTCATAGCAGTCAGGAAGCCTTTGTCAAACACTTGCGGGGGTGCGCAGCCGTCCATCATAATGCCTGCTCAAACCATTACATCTTCACCTTAATGATCCTTTTCCCTGATTAAGGAGGGATGGTATCTTGTTCCATTGTACCTAAAGGGTTCTACTTCCAAGTATCTAAATACGGACAGATAGCTGTATCATGGTCAGGATGTAAAGCTACAACTGTCTCTTAAATTTAGTCTTTCATTCAGTAATTTTTGTTTTTATGTAGACGATTCTGAAGTTGAAGTTTTTGTATGTCAATCAAACAAGTTTTTCATTATAGTACGTGCTTAATAAAAGATTTATTAATACTACTCTGCTAATTTTTATTCGTTGAAACTAAGCAGCAATACCAACACAGAATGACACAACGTACCTTAAATAACGTTATTTTACAGATTTCTAATACCACAAAGATAAACATGTTCAAATGCATTGGACAAACCGAATGTGCTATTTAATTATATGTGTTTTAAATGAATCTTCTATAGTTTGCCACCTTTGGCAACCTATAGAAGATTAATTTAAGGTTCATTCATTTTGGTTCTTTACACGCGGCTCTAATCTAACTTCGAGCCCCGTTGCAATAGCGGATCCAGGATTTCTTTTCTTGTGGACAGGTTACTTAGCATTCTGGAAATGAAACTGGTGAGAGGTTTGTCTTTAATTCTAGTTGATTTGAATTTGAGCCACCTTTTCTCTGACCTTAGATCTGAATGTATATATGCGTTTTACAAACTGTGATTCGAGAGCTAATTAAAAAATACCCATTAAAAAGGTAACTTGAATAACTTTCTTTTAATGATCACAAAGAAACTGTACTCATGTGCAAAATTCAGAGAATTTGCTTGTTATGTCGAATTCAATCAGACAGATTTTAATTAAAATTGGTATGAATATGCATTTATAACAGGGAAAATACTGCACTTTTCAAACGTCATTACATGTACGCAGGCTTATCAGCGAAGCTCATACTGCAGGGATGTCCAAAATCCCCGTTGTGACACGTTGACCACGTTGAACCGAAAAGGAGTCTAATATGGCGTTTGGTCCCCCCTCGCAGCCAGACAGGTCTTGCAGTGACCGTCGACCAAGTAACCGTCGGTCCACGTAATCGTCGAGCTTACTAATTCATTAAAAGGAATCCAGGATCAAATGCACTCCCGAAAGATCGAATGTAAAGTTCTAAAATCTCCTCTTTATACCTCATAGCAGTCAGGAAGCCTTTGTCAAACACTTGCGGGGGTGCGCAGCCGTCCATCATAATGCCTGCTCAAACCATTACATCTTCACCTTAATGATCCTTTTCCCTGATTAAGGAGGGATGGTATCTTGTTCCATTGTACCTAAAGGGTTCTACTTCCAAGTATCTAAATACGGACAGATAGCTGTATCATGGTCAGGATGTAAAGCTACAACTCTCTCTTAAATTTAGTCTTTCATTCAGTAATTTTTGTTTTTATGTAGACGATTCTGAAGTTGAAGTTTTTGTATGTCAATCAAACAAGTTTTTCATTATAGTACGTGCTTAATAAAAGATTTATTAATACTACTCTGCTAATTTTTATTCGTTGAAACTAAGCAGCAATACCAACACAGAATGACACAACGTACCTTAAATAACGTTATTTTACAGATTTCTAATACCACAAATATAAACATGTTCAAATGCATTGGACAAACCGAATGTGCTATTTAATTATATGTGTTTTAAATGAATCTTCTATAGTTTGCCACCTTTGGCAACCTATAGAAGATTAATTTAAGGTTCATTCATTTTGGTTCTTTACACGCGGCTCTAATCTAACTTCGAGCCCCGTTGCAATAGCGGATCCAGGATTTCTTTTCTTGTGGACAGGTTACTTAGCATTCTGGAAATGAAACTGGTGAGAGGTTTGTCTTTAATTCTAGTTGATTTGAATTTGAGCCACCTTTTCTCTGACCTTAGATCTGAATGTATATATGCGTTTTACAAACTGTGATTCGAGAGCTAATTAAAAAATACCCATTAAAAAGGTAACTTGAATAACTTTCTTTTAATGATCACAAAGAAACTGTACTCATGTGCAAAATTCAGAGAATTTGCTTGTTATGTCGAATTCAATCAGACAGATTTTAATTAAAATTGGTATGAATATGCATTTATAACAGGGAAAATACTGCACTTTTCAAACGTCATTACATGTACGCAGGCTTATCAGCGAAGCTCATACTGCAGGGATGTCCAAAATCCCCGTTGTGACACGTTGACCACGTTGAACCGAAAAGGAGTCTAATATGGCGTTTGGTCCCCCCTCGCAGCCAGACAGGTCTTGCAGTGACCGTCGACCAAGTAACCGTCGGTCCACGTAATCGTCGAGCTTACTAATTCATTAAAAGGAATCCAGGATCAAATGCACTCCCGAAAGATCGAATGTAAAGTTCTAAAATCTCCTCTTTATACCTCATAGCAGTCAGGAAGCCTTTGTCAAACACTTGCGGGGGTGCGCAGCCGTCCATCATAATGCCTGCTCAAACCATTACATCTTCACCTTAATGATCCTTTTCCCTGATTAAGGAGGGATGGTATCTTGTTCCATTGTACCTAAAGGGTTCTACTTCCAAGTATCTAAATACGGACAGATAGCTGTATCATGGTCAGGATGTAAAGCTACAACTCTCTCTTAAATTTAGTCTTTCATTCAGTAATTTTTGTTTTTATGTAGACGATTCTGAAGTTGAAGTTTTTGTATGTCAATCAAACAAGTTTTTCATTATAGTACGTGCTTAATAAAAGATTTATTAATACTACTCTGCTAATTTTTATTCGTTGAAACTAAGCAGCAATACCAACACAGAATGACACAACGTACCTTAAATAACGTTATTTTACAGATTTCTAATACCACAAAGATAAACATGTTCAAATGCATTGGACAAACCGAATGTGCTATTTAATTATATGTGTTTTAAATGAATCTTCTATAGTTTGCCACCTTTGGCAACCTATAGAAGATTAATTTAAGGTTCATTCATTTTGGTTCTTTACACGCGGCTCTAATCTAACTTCGAGCCCCGTTGCAATAGCGGATCCAGGATTTCTTTTCTTGTGGACAGATTACTTAGCATTGTGGAAATGAAACTGGTGAGAGGTTTGTCTTTAATTCTAGTTGATTTGAATTTGAGCCACCTTTTCTCTGAACTTAGATCTGAATGTATATATGCGTTTTACAAACTGTGATTCGAGAGCTAATTAAAAAATACCCATTAAAAAGGTAACTTGAATAACATTCTTTTAATGATCACAAAGAAACTGTACTCATGTGCAAAATTCAGAGAATTTGCTTGTTATGTCGAATTCAATCAGGCAGATTTTAATTAAAATTGGTATGAATATGCATTTATAACAGGGAAAATACTGCACTTTTCAAACGTCATTACATGTACGCAGGCTTATCAGCGAAGCTCATACTGCAGGGATGTGCAAAATCCCCGTTGTGACACGTTGACCACGTTGAACCGAAAAGGAGTCTAATATGGCGTTTGGTCCCCTCTCGCAGCCAGACAGGTCTTGCAGTAACCGTCGACCAAGTAACCGTCGGTCCACGTAACCGTCGAGCTTACTAATTCATTAAAAGGAATCCAGGATCAAATGCACTCCCGAAAGATCGAATGTAAAGTTCTAAAATCTCCTCTTTATACCTCATAGCAGTCAGGAAGCCTTTGTCAAACACTTGCGGGGGTGCGCAGCCGTCCATCATAATGCCTGCTCAAACCATTACATCTTCACCTTAATGATCCTTTTCCCTGATTAAGGAGGGATGGTATCTTGTTCCATTGTACCTAAAGGGTTCTACTTCCAAGTATCTAAATACGGACAGATAGCTGTATCATGGTCAGGATGTAAAGCTACAACTGTCTCTTAAATTTAGTCTTTCATTCAGTAATTTTTGTTTTTATGTAGACGATTCTGAAGTTGAAGTTTTTGTATGTCAATCAAACAAGTTTTTCATTATAGTACGTGCTTAATAAAAGATTTATTAATACTACTCTGCTAATTTTTATTCGTTGAAACTAAGCAGCAATACCAACACAGAATGACACAACGTACCTTAAATAACGTTATTTTACAGATTTCTAATACCACAAAGATAAACATGTTCAAATGCATTGGACAAACCGAATGTGCTATTTAATTATATGTGTTTTAAATGAATCTTCTATAGTTTGCCACCTTTGGCAACCTATAGAAGATTAATTTAAGGTTCATTCATTTTGGTTCTTTACACGCGGCTCTAATCTAACTTCGAGCCCCGTTGCAATAGCGGATCCAGGATTTCTTTTCTTGTGGACAGGTTACTTAGCATTCTGGAAATGAAACTGGTGAGAGGTTTGTCTTTAATTCTAGTTGATTTGAATTTGAGCCACCTTTTCTCTGACCTTAGATCTGAATGTATATATGCGTTTTACAAACTGTGATTCGAGAGCTAATTAAAAAATACCCATTAAAAAGGTAACTTGAATAACTTTCTTTTAATGATCACAAAGAAACTGTACTCATGTGCAAAATTCAGAGAATTTGCTTGTTATGTCGAATTCAATCAGACAGATTTTAATTAAAATTGGTATGAATATGCATTTATAACAGGGAAAATACTGCACTTTTCAAACGTCATTACATGTACGCAGGCTTATCAGCGAAGCTCATACTGCAGGGATGTCCAAAATCCCCGTTGTGACACGTTGACCACGTTGAACCGAAAAGGAGTCTAATATGGCGTTTGGTCCCCCCTCGCAGCCAGACAGGTCTTGCAGTGACCGTCGACCAAGTAACCGTCGGTCCACGTAATCGTCGAGCTTACTAATTCATTAAAAGGAATCCAGGATCAAATGCACTCCCGAAAGATCGAATGTAAAGTTCTAAAATCTCCTCTTTATACCTCATAGCAGTCAGGAAGCCTTTGTCAAACACTTGCGGGGGTGCGCAGCCGTCCATCATAATGCCTGCTCAAACCATTACATCTTCACCTTAATGATCCTTTTCCCTGATTAAGGAGGGATGGTATCTTGTTCCATTGTACCTAAAGGGTTCTACTTCCAAGTATCTAAATACGGACAGATAGCTGTATCATGGTCAGGATGTAAAGCTACAACTCTCTCTTAAATTTAGTCTTTCATTCAGTAATTTTTGTTTTTATGTAGACGATTCTGAAGTTGAAGTTTTTGTATGTCAATCAAACAAGTTTTTCATTATAGTACGTGCTTAATAAAAGATTTATTAATACTACTCTGCTAATTTTTATTCGTTGAAACTAAGCAGCAATACCAACACAGAATGACACAACGTACCTTAAATAACGTTATTTTACAGATTTCTAATACCACAAAGATAAACATGTTCAAATGCATTGGACAAACCGAATGTGCTATTTAATTATATGTGTTTTAAATGAATCTTCTATAGTTTGCCACCTTTGGCAACCTATAGAAGATTAATTTAAGGTTCATTCATTTTGGTTCTTTACACGCGGCTCTAATCTAACTTCGAGCCCCGTTGCAATAGCGGATCCAGGATTTCTTTTCTTGTGGACAGGTTACTTAGCATTGTGGAAATGAAACTGGTGAGAGGTTTGTCTTTAATTCTAGTTGATTTGAATTTGAGCCACCTTTTCTCTGAACTTAGATCTGAATGTATATATGCGTTTTACAAACTGTGATTCGAGAGCTAATTAAAAAATACCCATTAAAAAGGTAACTTGAATAACATTCTTTTAATGATCACAAAGAAACTGTACTCATGTGCAAAATTCAGAAAATTTGCTTGTTATGTCGAATTCAATCAGGCAGATTTTAATTAAAATTGGTATGAATATGCATTTATAACAGGGAAAATACTGCACTTTTCAAACGTCATTACATGTACGCAGGCTTATCAGCGAAGCTCATACTGCAGGGATGTCCAAAATCCCCGTTGTGACACGTTGACCACGTTGAACCGAAAAGGAGTCTAATATGGCGTTTGGTCCCCTCTCGCAGCCAGACAGGTCTTGCAGTAACCGTCGATCAAGTAACCGTCGGTCCACGTAACCGTCGAGCTTACTAATTCATTAAAAGGAATCCAGGATCAAATGCACTCCCGAAAGATCGAATGTAAAGTTCTAAAATCTCCTCTTTATACCTCATAGCAGTCAGGAAGCCTTTGTCAAACACTTGCGGGGGTGCGCAGCCGTCCATCATAATGCCTGCTCAAACCATTACATCTTCACCTTAATGATCCTTTTCCCTGATTAAGGAGGGATGGTATCTTGTTCCATTGTACCTAAAGGGTTCTACTTCCAAGTATCTAAATACGGACAGATAGCTGTATCATGGTCAGGATGTAAAGCTACAACTGTCTCTTAAATTTAGTCTTTCATTCAGTAATTTTTGTTTTTATGTAGACGATTCTGAAGTTGAAGTTTTTGTATGTCAATCAAACAAGTTTTTCATTATAGTACGTGCTTAATAAAAGATTTATTAATACTACTCTGCAAATTATTATTCGTTGAAACTAAGCAGCAATACCAACACAGAATGACACAACGTACCTTAAATAACGTTATTTTACAGATTTCTAATACCACAAAGATAAACATGTTCAAATGCATTGGACAAACCGAATGTGCTATTTAATTATATGTGTTTTAAATGAATCTTCTATAGTTTGCCACCTTTGGCAACCTATAGAAGATTAATTTAAGGTTCATTCATTTTGGTTCTTTACACGCGGCTCTAATCTAACTTCGAGCCCCGTTGCAATAGCGGATCCAGGATTTCTTTTCTTGTGGACAGATTACTTAGCATTGTGGAAATGAAACTGGTGAGAGGTTTGTCTTTAATTCTAGTTGATTTGAATTTGAGCCACCTTTTCTCTGAACTTAGATCTGAATGTATATATGCGTTTTACAAACTGTGATTCGAGAGCTAATTAAAAAATACCCATTAAAAAGGTAACTTGAATAACTTTCTTTTAATGATCACAAAGAAACTGTACTCATGTGCAAAATTCAGAGAATTTGCTTGTTATGTCGAATTCAATCAGGCAGATTTTAATTAAAATTGGTATGAATATGCATTTATAACAGGGAAAATACTGCACTTTTCAAACGTCATTACATGTACGCAGGCTTATCAGCGAAGCTCATACTGCAGGGATGTGCAAAATCCCCGTTGTGACACGTTGACCACGTTGAACCGAAAAGGAGTCTAATATGGCGTTTGGTCCCCTCTCGCAGCCAGACAGGTCTTGCAGTAACCGTCGACCAAGTAACCGTCGGTCCACGTAACCGTCGAGCTTACTAATTCATTAAAAGGAATCCAGGATCAAATGCACTCCCGAAAGATCGAATGTAAAGTTCTAAAATCTCCTCTTTATACCTCATAGCAGTCAGGAAGCCTTTGTCAAACACTTGCGGGGGTGCGCAGCCGTCCATCATAATGCCTGCTCAAACCATTACATCTTCACCTTAATGATCCTTTTCCCTGATTAAGGAGGGATGGTATCTTGTTCCATTGTACCTAAAGGGTTCTACTTCCAAGTATCTAAATACGGACAGATAGCTGTATCATGGTCAGGATGTAAAGCTACAACTCTCTCTTAAATTTAGTCTTTCATTCAGTAATTTTTGTTTTTATGTAGACGATTCTGAAGTTGAAGTTTTTGTATGTCAATCAAACAAGTTTTTCATTATAGTACGTGCTTAATAAAAGATTTATTAATACTACTCTGCTAATTTTTATTCGTTGAAACTAAGCAGCCATACCAACACAGAATGACACAACGTACCTTAAATAACGTTATTTTACAGATTTCTAATACCACAAAGATAAACATGTTCAAATGCATTGGACAAACCGAATGTGCTATTTAATTATATGTGTTTTAAATGAATCTTCTATAGTTTGCCACCTTTGGCAACCTATAGAAGATTAATTTAAGGTTCATTCATTTTGGTTCTTTACACGCGGCTCTAATCTAACTTCGAGCCCCGTTGCAATAGCGGATCCAGGATTTCTTTTCTTGTGGACAGGTTACTTAGCATTGTGGAAATGAAACTGGTGAGAGGTTTGTCTTTAATTCTAGTTGATTTGAATTTGAGCCACCTTTTCTCTGAACTTAGATCTGAATGTATATATGCGTTTTACAAACTGTGATTCGAGAGCTAATTAAAAAATACCCATTAAAAAGGTAACTTGAATAACATTCTTTTAATGATCACAAAGAAACTGTACTCATGTGCAAAATTCAGAGAATTTGCTTGTTATGTCGAATTCAATCAGGCAGATTTTAATTAAAATTGGTATGAATATGCATTTATAACAGGGAAAATACTGCACTTTTCAAACGTCATTACATGTACGCAGGCTTATCAGCGAAGCTCATACTGCAGGGATGTCCAAAATCCCCGTTGTGACACGTTGACCACGTTGAACCGAAAAGGAGTCTAATATGGCGTTTGGTCCCCTGTCGCAGCCAGACAGGTCTTGCAGTAACCGTCGACCAAGTAACCGTCGGTCCACGTAACCGTCGAGCTTACTAATTCATTAAAAGGAATCCAGGATCAAATGCACTCCCGAAAGATCGAATGTAAAGTTCTAAAATCTCCTCTTTATACCTCATAGCAGTCAGGAAGCCTTTGTCAAACACTTGCGGGGGTGCGCAGCCGTCCATCATAATGCCTGCTCAAACCATTACATCTTCACCTTAATGATCCTTTTCCCTGATTAAGGAGGGATGGTATCTTGTTCCATTGTACCTAAAGGGTTCTACTTCCAAGTATCTAAATACGGACAGATAGCTGTATCATGGTCAGGATGTAAAGCTACAACTCTCTCTTAAATTTAGTCTTTCATTCAGTAATTTTTGTTTTTATGTAGACGATTCTGAAGTTGAAGTTTTTGTATGTCAATCAAACAAGTTTTTCATTATAGTACGTGCTTAATAAAAGATTTATTAATACTACTCTGCTAATTTTTATTCGTTGAAACTAAGCAGCAATACCAACACAGAATGACACAACGTACCTTAAATAACGTTATTTTACAGATTTCTAATACCACAAAGATAAACATGTTCAAATGCATTGGACAAACCGAATGTGCTATTTAATTATATGTGTTTTAAATGAATCTTCTATAGTTTGCCACCTTTGGCAACCTATAGAAGATTAATTTAAGGTTCATTCATTTTGGTTCTTTACACGCGGCTCTAATCTAACTTCGAGCCCCGTTGCAATAGCGGATCCAGGATTTCTTTTCTTGTGGACAGGTTACTTAGCATTGTGGAAATGAAACTGGTGAGAGGTTTGTCTTTAATTCTAGTTGATTTGAATTTGAGCCACCTTTTCTCTGAACTTAGATCTGAATGTATATATGCGTTTTACAAACTGTGATTCGAGAGCTAATTAAAAAATACCCATTAAAAAGGTAACTTGAATAACTTTCTTTTAATGATCACAAAGAAACTGTACTCATGTGCAAAATTCAGAGAATTTGCTTGTTATGTCGAATTCAATCAGACAGATTTTAATTAAAATTGGTATGAATATGCATTTATAACAGGGAAAATACTGCACTTTTCAAACGTCATTACATGTACGCAGGCTTATCAGCGAAGCTCATACTGCAGGGATGTCCAAAATCCCCGTTGTGACACGTTGACCACGTTGAACCGAAAAGGAGTCTAATATGGCGTTTGGTCCCCCCTCGCAGCCAGACAGGTCTTGCAGTAACCGTCGACCAAGTAACCGTCGGTCCACGTAATCGTCGAGCTTACTAATTCATTAAAAGGAATCCAGGATCAAATGCACTCCCGAAAGATCGAATGTAAAGTTCTAAAATCTCCTCTTTATACCTCATAGCAGTCAGGAAGCCTTTGTCAAACACTTGCGGGGGTGCGCAGCCGTCCATCATAATGCCTGCTCAAACCATTACATCTTCACCTTAATGATCCTTTTCCCTGATTAAGGAGGGATGGTATCTTGTTCCATTGTACCTAAAGGGTTCTACTTCCAAGTATCTAAATACGGACAGATAGCTGTATCATGGTCAGGATGTAAAGCTACAACTCTCTCTTAAATTTAGTCTTTCATTCAGTAATTTTTGTTTTTATGTAGACGATTCTGAAGTTGAAGTTTTTGTATGTCAATCAAACAAGTTTTTCATTATAGTACGTGCTTAATAAAAGATTTATTAATACTACTCTGCTAATTTTTATTCGTTGAAACTAAGCAGCAATACCAACACAGAATGACACAACGTACCTTAAATAACGTTATTTTACAGATTTCTAATACCACAAAGATAAACATGTTCAAATGCATTGGACAAACCGAATGTGCTATTTAATTATATGTGTTTTAAATGAATCTTCTATAGTTTGCCACCTTTGGCAACCTATAGAAGATTAATTTAAGGTTCATTCATTTTGGTTCTTTACACGCGGCTCTAATCTAACTTCGAGCCCCGTTGCAATAGCGGATCCAGGATTTCTTTTCTTGTGGACAGATTACTTAGCATTGTGGAAATGAAACTGGTGAGAGGTTTGTCTTTAATTCTAGTTGATTTGAATTTGAGCCACCTTTTCTCTGAACTTAGATCTGAATGTATATATGCGTTTTACAAACTGTGATTCGAGAGCTAATTAAAAAATACCCATTAAAAAGGTAACTTGAATAACTTTCTTTTAATGATCACAAAGAAACTGTACTCATGTGCAAAATTCAGAGAATTTGCTTGTTATGTCGAATTCAATCAGGCAGATTTTAATTAAAATTGGTATGAATATGCATTTATAACAGGGAAAATACTGCACTTTTCAAACGTCATTACATGTACGCAGGCTTATCAGCGAAGCTCATACTGCAGGGATGTGCAAAATCCCCGTTGTGACACGTTGACCACGTTGAACCGAAAAGGAGTCTAATATGGCGTTTGGTCCCCTCTCGCAGCCAGACAGGTCTTGCAGTAACCGTCGACCAAGTAACCGTCGGTCCACGTAACCGTCGAGCTTACTAATTCATTAAAAGGAATCCAGGATCAAATGCACTCCCGAAAGATCGAATGTAAAGTTCTAAAATCTCCTCTTTATACCTCATAGCAGTCAGGAAGCCTTTGTCAAACACTTGCGGGGGTGCGCAGCCGTCCATCATAATGCCTGCTCAAACCATTACATCTTCACCTTAATGATCCTTTTCCCTGATTAAGGAGGGATTGTATCTTGTTCCATTGTACCTAAAGGGTTCTACTTCCAAGTATCTAAATACGGACAGATAGCTGTATCATGGTCAGGATGTAAAGCTACAACTGTCTCTTAAATTTAGTCTTTCATTCAGTAATTTTTGTTTTTATGTAGACGATTCTGAAGTTGAAGTTTTTGTATGTCAATCAAACAAGTTTTTCATTATAGTACGTGCTTAATAAAAGATTTATTAATACTACTCTGCTAATTTTTATTCGTTGAAACTAAGCAGCAATACCAACACAGAATGACACAACGTACCTTAAATAACGTTATTTTACAGATTTCTAATACCACAAAGATAAACATGTTCAAATGCATTGGACAAACCGAATGTGCTATTTAATTATATGTGTTTTAAATGAATCTTCTATAGTTTGCCACCTTTGGCAACCTATAGAAGATTAATTTAAGGTTCATTCATTTTGGTTCTTTACACGCGGCTCTAATCTAACTTCGAGCCCCGTTGCAATAGCGGATCCAGGATTTCTTTTCTTGTGGACAGGTTACTTAGCATTGTGGAAATGAAACTGGTGAGAGGTTTGTCTTTAATTCTAGTTGATTTGAATTTGAGCCACCTTTTCTCTGAACTTAGATCTGAATGTATATATGCGTTTTACAAACTGTGATTCGAGAGCTAATTAAAAAATACCCATTAAAAAGGTAACTTGAATAACATTCTTTTAATGATCACAAAGAAACTGTACTCATGTGCAAAATTCAGAAAATTTGCTTGTTATGTCGAATTCAATCAGGCAGATTTTAATTAAAATTGGTATGAATATGCATTTATAACAGGGAAAATACTGCACTTTTCAAACGTCATTACATGTACGCAGGCTTATCAGCGAAGCTCATACTGCAGGGATGTCCAAAATCCCCGTTGTGACACGTTGACCACGTTGAACCGAAAAGGAGTCTAATATGGCGTTTGGTCCCCTCTCGCAGCCAGACAGGTCTTGCAGTAACCGTCGACCAAGTAACCGTCGGTCCAAGTAACCGTCGAGGTTACTAATTCATTAAAAGGAATCCAGGATCAAATGCACTCCCGAAAGATCGAATGTAAAGTTCTAAAATCTCCTCTTTATACCTCATAGCAGTCAGGAAGCCTTTGTCAAACACTTGCGGGGGTGCGCAGCCGTCCATCATAATGCCTGCTCAAACCATTACATCTTCACCTTAATGATCCTTTTCCCTGATTAAGGAGGGATGGTATCTTGTTCCAGGCTCTCTCTAACCAGTATCCAAGCTGAATCTCGAATCATCTGAAAAAAGCACGGTGCTCTACTGGTCGGGTCCAAGGCGTATGTTGTTTTCACCATGCTAAACGTGCTCTCTTGTGTTTTGCAATAAGCGGGAGGCAAACACCAGGTCTTCTTGGTATACATCCGTATCTCATGAAGCCTTCGAGGAGCTCTAGACTGTGAAACTCGAGTTCCACTGGCAACGTGCAGTTCAAGGGAGAGCTGTAAAGCTGTAGGAGACGTGTGTCGTCACGCTGAAAATGCCAATAACAATCTTACTTCGTCGTTGTGAATCTTGGTGAACCTTGTCCAGATCTTCGTGATATGGAATCAGAGTTTTGAGACTGTTTCTACAAATTACAGACGACACTGGACTCTGTAGCTCTCTATCCACCTGTGCTTCTGATAGGCCTGCCTCCAACCTGTCGACAATTCTCAATCTCACTCAGTTATTTGTACGTTCGTGGCTACTCATTTTACCTGATAACTTCCAAAATTAACCCAATTCTTCCGAGAAAATGGCGGATATTTTGAAGGAGTAAGAGCACACAAATCACCGAAAACATCCTCGTGCGCTTACATCCCCTCTACAATCGCTGCTCCGCAGAGATGAAAGTGCGCGTTTACGTATTCGACTAATGAATATTTGCATAATTCTTCGGCAACATTGTTAATATCTTAGGTTCAATTTTTTTCATAAAAATAGATAAAAATATCAAATTCTCTTAATTTTGCACACAAGTATGTATTAATGTTCATAGCCATGGTATTCCGTTAATAATTACAACAGAGTAACCTTTTTTAAATTTCGACACACAGTAGAATATATTGAGCTTTTTCCAAGTAGAGAAAAAGGAAATCAACTATGCTGCCATCAGGATTCCAACTCCGAAGCCTCGGATAGGCGGCTGGATGTGTTAGTACTAGCCCACTTGGCACTTAGTAACAAAGGAAAAAGTTCCTTTTACTTTTCCTCACTTTAGATCTGGGAAGGAAGAAGATGCAGTAGCCAAACTTGGGTGATGATGAATTGCCGTCCACCAGCTTTAGCCGGGTGCCACTGCAATGTCTGCTGTAGACGTTTTGGAGCAGGAAACATGAGACTATCACGATGCCGTCGCCAGAACTGAAATCAGTATTTGAATTCCAGCCGGACGAGTTCCGGTTACATTGGAAGGCAAGCACTGAGGAAAGCTAATATTCCTTATAAGCAGGGATACGTACTTTATTGACAAGTAGAGCTTTCGCAAAAAATAAGAAGTCTAATGGAAATTTTCGCTTTTACTCAACGCAAATAAATAATAAACACCATAGTTTACACCAGATTCATATTATAAATCATTGCATGCATTATAATTGTGCATCATAACAAGCACGGATAATCATACATTATAAAGTGAATTTAAATTAATTCAGAGTTATTATGCAGGATGTTCTTGAGCAGCACAAAAGCCTCCCAGAAATTCTTGGTTATAGTACCACAACTTCGACATTTTAGCAAGGACTTATATATAAATGAATAATATAGTATATAATATAAATGAATGAATATATAATAGCATTTATATATAAATGAATATAATATTAAAAAAAAATCTGAAAGGTTTCAGATTTTAAATTATGTCCAAAGGGACTTTTTTTAACGTTTTGTATGTTACCTTTATTTATTAAATATTATGTTCTTTGCACTTAAACCATAAAATTCAGTTCCATGTCGTAAAATAATTTTTAAAATGATCCTATCTTTAGAATTTTTGATACACAGTTCCACGCGGAGATAAAAAAGGTTTTTTACCCCCCCTACAGTGCTGTCATTGCTCGCTTTTAAATCGCTGAGTTTGTTACTGAAAAATTCGTTTAGATTTTACAAAATATGAAATCGATAATAAAGCAAATTCCAAATTTCAACTTTGGTCTTCCACATGCCCATATTCGTAGGAGGATTACGTCATTCAAAATTCCATGTGCAATGTTTATCACAATGCGAAAAATATACATACATTTATGCAGATTTTTCATTATTTAATTTCTTCAAATATAATGCAGGAATCTAACATTTGGTGGCAACAGTTTGAAAAGTGATTCTCCATTTATAGTGAGTCAACGAAAAATCACAAAAAGAAAACAATAGTCCTTCAGGGACAAAACCCTTTTGGACTAATAAATAAAAATAAAGAAATAAGAATACAAATCATAGTTTATCAAAAATACTATAAGAAAATAAACTACTGCAATAAAATAGTAGGGAAAATGAATTGAAATCGAACGTTGGTGTAGGCACAATATTTTTTTCTTGAGCATGTCTGCTGTCGGTAACTACGAAGCTGTAGGTATTAAAAGATCTTCTAACATCTACGTTAATAAGTGATTTTGAAAACTTTGAAGATTTGACTTTAAGAAATATTCATTACATAATGTTGTTTTAAAAATTGGTATTATGTCAATGTTCAATGTTATGAATCTTGATTGATAGCTGTCAGAAGTTGTTCATGAAAATAATTGCATCCATCAATGAGCTCGTTGTTTCAAATGTCTTTAAAATATGCATAGCTGTCAAAATGCGGAAGTTATCGTACTATATCCAAGAATTTCTGGGAGGCTTTGGCGCTGTTCGAGGACGCCAATTTATAATAATTCCGAATTAATATAAATTCACTTTATAATGCATGATTATCCATGCTTTTTATGATGCACGATTATAATGCATGCAATAATTTATAATATGAATCTAGTAGTGTAAACTATATTACTATTTAGTTAAACATTTTATACTCTATATTTTATTACTTTTTTTGAGGGGGGGAGGTAATTTTATACTGTCATTTTCTTGCATTTTTACGTTAAGAAAATCCTAAATAGGGAAGCTAAGATTTTTCTGATCAAAGTACATTTAAATACGATGAAAAACAATTAATAGTTAATGCACGTATATATTATTGTGCAGTTAAACTTTAAATAACATACATTACGTTGATGTAAAACTAAATTATATGCAAATGCTATTAACTTATTAAACATTGACTTTTCATATAAAGAGTTCTACAAATATCTAGAGACAATTAAGAAAATTCAGACCAAATAAAACTTAGTAGGAAACATTACGGTGGAAATCATTAAGAATGTGCTGGAACGGAATTTACCTTTGTTATTTCTTAAATAAAGGATAAATATATTAAAAACTATGAGGATCAGCGATCTAATCGGAAGATATAATGAAATATCATATATCTGTTATAAAACAAGGAGAATTAGCAGCTATAAATATCGTATTTTAGAGTAGCTTTCTGACAGGTTTTGATTCAAAGCTGATGTAGGAGTTCGTGCCGTTTTTACTGTGATAGTGGGGAAGAAAAGCTTTTATTTATTATTTTTAAATATAATAAAAATGAATAATTAATTCCCATATTATCATGTGGCTGAACTTAGTAATGTACATAAATTATCTGCTGGTCAAATAAATTGGCAAATATTGTTTATAAGATTCATTGGCTGCGTTGTATCGCACGTGTAGAGAATCAAAATATTTAAATATTTTTCTGCACTTTCATTCATTTTAAATTTTTGATAAACTTCATTCTCGTCTGTGAAAATGCATTTTGTCCTACCTTCAAAATAACCATCATTTTGAAGTAAAGGTCTTAAGAGAAGATTTTGTATCGCCTGACTACTTACTCTAAAAGCTTTGAGTGAATGCGAGTACGAATGCATAGTTTCGACTTTCTAAACTCAGAAACAGTTTCCTAATTTTTGGACAGAATTCAGAAAAGAATGCTATTTCAAACCGTATTTTACGAGACAGAATTTCATTTTCAAAAAATTTAATCAGAAAGTCGATATTCAAGTTGCCATCCTTATATTCGCTGAGAATAACAACAATATGCTCCATATATTCGCTCAGATAAATAATAGCTTCAAACCAACGACCTATTTTCGTTAAAAATTTCGAAAACAATATTTTATATTTAGTTTATATTATTAGTAAATTTTCAGTCACTCGCATTTATTACGTAAATACAAAATTTACGTATCCTTACTTGACAAACAAAACATAATAAAAATCAGATATCGCGATTTGCAACTACATCTTGCCTGGACAAGAGGATCAGCACTTGGAATCCTGGCATTGCCAGTAGAAAATGATTATTTAAAGCAATAAAATTAATCGAGTTAATTTAAACTAATAAAACTTATTAAGTTAAAATACAAACGAATGAAATTTATTTAATTCAATTAAAAACATGTTGTTTCTAACATTCGAAGAAATCGGTGATGATTAAAAATATAAAATTACAAAGCTGTATTATTTTAAAAAGAGAGTTATAGACAGCATGTCTTTTTTCCTTCGAACAGTGTTGTTGTTGCTAAATAGTCTTTGGGAGGTCTTATGAATAATAATTTATGGATCACCTTTTATGCCTCTCGTTCGTAACTTAATGAACCGATAACTTAATGAACAATGATAACTTGCTTACTCCTTGCCCTTCCTTTCGATAACCTCACAAGAATGGATCTAAAGGCGTTTGTCTTTAGCTAATACCAATCCTTCAAGACAGTCTAAGGATAGATAAACTTGTACAAGTATAAGTACCTGCACTGTGTAAATACAATAATTAACAAACATCAGCGTATTCCAACATGCCTTATCCACTATTTCGAGAGGAAAGCGAATTTTAAATACCGATGCAATAAATTACAAACAATTATAAACTCATAATATATCAATCAAAAATGAAGAAGAATATACTGTCGAAAATAAATATCTTTAAAAGATATAAGTTAATGAAAGATAAAGCTGAGTATAAAAAATGTTTCGAAAAATCTTATAATCACAGTCTTAAAGGGCAGCAAAGACGGCAATTATGCAAATGCTAATGCAATTATGATTACCCATAATGGGTTTTTAACTATAACGATAACAATAATTAACTAAAAGAGCTATTGAAATATTCATATGAAGAATAAATATAAGTTATAACGACTATGTTATTAAAAATTAAGGTTGTTAAAATATGCTAAATATGGCAATTATATATTATTCTTTTAGCGAAGAAAACTTTTCTGTAGAATCAAATTACTTTAATGTGATATTAGATTTGTATAAAAGGAAATGTTAGACATTTCTTCTGCCTTATTTTGTAGGAAGAATGTACCCATTATTTGAAATGTTATACTTCTTAAAAATTTAATCACTCTTCAGTAATGGTGTTCTGGAATATTTTCTCCAAGAACATTTTTCACTATATAGAACGCAAAAGAAGAAAAAGTCCTCCGACGCGAAAAATATAAAGGAAGTAAAGAATTCCATTATAGGGGAAGGGTGGAGTCGGATCTTGTATAATTTATGCTTTATAACAGTAGCAAAAAATAATGCTTTAACTCGCTTTTATTCTCATGCTTTGCTTTTAAATATTAATCTACTTAATATTCTTCTCTTGAAAGCCAAAAAGGATTACTGAGAAAGAATATCAGTTTTATTCAATTAAATACGCTTAGCTGAACAACGGTCATAATTTTTATCACCCTTTTATTTCTACTGCAACTTTGGAAAGCAGACGAGTTTTATTTTTCTTTTAAATTGAATACCGATACGAATTAATCATGATTACTGGGATCAAGTAATTTAAATACAGTTCCTTATTTTTGAAACATTTTTGAAATCTGGAGATGCGTTTCTTTTTCTTCTTCTTACTTGCTAAAAGAAAAATTATTTTTAGTGCATCTTTAAATTTTATTTCCTTTATTCTTTAGACAAGCGAAAAGGTTTTGCTGCACTATTGGAGACAAAATGGCTTAAATTAAATAAAAGGCATTGTAATTCGAAAAGTTATTGTCAAAAGGTCTTAAATAAAAGAAATTCCATAGAATATGCTACATTTTAATAAAAGTAAAAGTCATAGTTTTTTATTTTAAAAAAAGTGTATATGCTGAGATTAATTATTTTTTACCGTACTACGTCGGATATTTTTAATATTTTCAAATAAATTACCACCAAATTACTAAATCATTTTTCAAAAATAAGATCTCAACATAGCTTATTAGTGACGTGCAAAGTATTATTGTTGTTTTATACCATGCCTAAATTCTTAAACTTTTTTTTATGGCTTACAGGTTGATGGCTCATCAAAGCGAGTATAAACAATGAAACTTTTTTTTATAAATCCCTCTTTATTTTACTACCTCTTAAACGCTTTTAGAGTGCTATCTTTTTATCTCTCTATTTCTCCACTTATCGTAATCAGCAACTGTATCAGCTCTCCACATTACTTTCATGATTCAGTTGTTGAAGTTTTTTTAAATCCCTGATTTCCTGCATTTCTAGTGTCTGATTTGTTGGGAAGAGTGACAATAAAACTCCGTCTGTTGGCGCATTTTTTTTTCTTCTCCTAACCTGTTAGTTATCTCTCTGTATCTGGTATGGAAAAAAGGAAAAAAACTCAGATTTTCATCTCGAAATGTATTTTTACTTTTGTTAACGCAGAACAGAAATTTTTTTCGTGAAAACACGACTTTTGAAATTGAAATTTGAAGATAGTTTTCAAAGAGATATGTATATATATATATATATATATATATATATATGTATATACTCCAAAAGTCAAAAACAAATAGTACTATATTTTTCCAAAGGTAGTACTTCTTTGATTATATTTTATGCTCACGTTTGAAATTAAAAAGAAATAAACATACTTCCTTGTCCTATTAAATTATACACATTTCTTGCTACACTTTACTTAAACTTAAATCTCTCAAGGCCAGTTGAAAAACACATCAAAAATTGCAGATTTTGAAATAAAATATGAGATCAGCTTTTTTCATACGAGAAATATAATTTTATGTTTTTCGCAACGAGTATAAAATTTTGCAAATATATGCATAGGAACCTTGAAACCGCATTAAAAATGTAGATTTCGTTATTTTTTCCAAAACTAATTTTTTTGTAACTGAGAATTTATGACTACGACCAATGATTGCGAAAACAAGGACCGGGTAAGAGGCGTGGGTATATAGGTATGCGTTTAATATTGTCAATTGCATTAAAAAAGGGAGTTGCACAACTAGATGTTATATCATTCCCACATACGAAATTTGAAAGTCTTATAGCTAATCGTTTTTAGTTACGCGAGATGCATACATACCTACGTACATACATACGTGCGTACGTATGTACAAAAGTCCCTTTAAATCCCTTTTAAATTCATTTTGCAATCCCGTTTTGGAAAAAACAGACCTTTATACTGTCCATACGTGCAGATGCCAGTCAAAAAAAATTCATAATGGGTTTGGTCAAAATGGATATTTTCGTTAAATACGATACGCGGGATTTTTTGCGATTACAAATACTGCCTTTACTTAATACAAGGAAATAAAAAATACAAATTATGAGATATGTATTGATTTTTTAACATTTAAAGAACTATCACGTTTAATGCAAAGTAGCTTATAGTTTTACTTAATTTGCTAGACACAGCAAACTGCGTATTTCTTTTTTATGACAAATAAAAAATTATATTAAAGCATTTTAAGTATTTAAAGAATTTTTTGCTTTATTGTACATTATGAAAAATATTTGCAGAGTTAAACAAATGAAGTAGCCAGGCTTGTTATCAACCAATTTCGTCTTTGATGCATCTTCATAAAACTGGTTCCCAGTTCTTCTAAGTCAGCTGCCAAATGAAGGAAACGTAGGTAGTTTTGAGTTTTCATTTCACAGATGTTTTGCAAAATTAAGATCAGGACTCTGTGAACGCTAATCTCACAATTCCATCTTATTGTCAAGAAATCAGTCCTGAAAAGTCTGCTATGAGCGACAGAGAGTTCAATCAGATTGACAGAGATAGAATCCCGCTTCATACTATTGCCATTATTGTTTATAGGACCTAACTTCCTAGTTTTAGTTTGGTTTATACTTAAACGAATAAGCTAAGTTTGAAGAATAATATAGGACTCTTTAATGAAGATTCCCGTATTTTTTTGGAATCCTAGGGCTTAAGAATTTGCTTCGTATACATGAAGAACCCAGAAAAAGCAGTTTTGAGTTCTCAGTCGTAGATTTCTTTTTTTCAGCTTCATAATCTTAACCTCTCTGAACCTCTAAAATTAGACAAAATGCAACCTTAGATTTCAAATGATACGATAGGTTTTGAAAACGGTCATATATCAATCCCGCCGTTTCAAGGCTATTCTCTACTGTGGCATCTAAATATCAAATTGATGTCTGAACACATTTTTATAGGTTGTTATTGTAAAACTAATAGCAGTAAAACTCTCCTTTAATTTAGGATTATTGGTATCACTTTATCAGCTGATTAAAGTTTGTTTTACTTGCACGATTATCGATTAGTTCACCAGTGAGAATCACTGAATTCCTTGAGCAATATTTCTAACTTATACAGAAGGACGACAATATTAACAACTAATTTTGATAACCTTTCGCTTTCACTGCTCGATATGACCCTTTACTTTATCGTCAAAGATCCTTTTATCGCGAGCTAACACTGTCGGTAAGAGGCCACTACAAAAGTACTTGAGATTAGTGATTATTGCACAGCATTTCTACCACAATACTCTCGCCAGATAAAAACAAGAAATAAATCTCAAGTAGTTGGGCGAAACAGAAATTATTCTCTTGAAGTCTGAGAGCTTATTGTCGTTTTTTGACGTATCTATACTAATGCGAGATATTGAATGACAGACTTATTGTTAAGCTATGATATTATTTAATAACTGACAAGTATATTTATTCTATTTATTCTGATTCCACTTCTGTTTCTTTTGTTACATTTATCATTGAGGTAGATGTTATTGTAACAAATAGAAATAATAATTTTAGGGGGGAAATGAATAAAAAGTGCTTCATGTATAACCATACAAAAAAAAAAAAAAAGATTTTCTTGGGTATGCGATATTAGGTTTAAAATATCAATCTCCATTATGAAAATTATTATTTTTCTTTTAAAATGACAGATTAACTAGAACAAACTGCTGCTTGGCCGGGAGAGTGGTTAGTGACTCTGACGGCAGTACCGAAGCGCCGGGTTTGAATCCCAGAGAAGGCTTGTAAATGTATAATGTCTGTGCCGGCATGGGGAGCACTCGAAATATGTGGAGAGCCGAAAATACTCTCGAGAGACTATTGGTAGGAAAAGAGGGGCTGGAGACAGACCCTTGGACTCGTCCCCCCGAGGCTCTCTTCTACAAAATAGTACTCTAATAGTACTAATAGTAAAATAGCACAATAGTACTCTCACCGGTATGATGTTCAAGGCTCTTGCCAACGACAGTCGCAATCTTGCCTCCTTGCCACGGTGGATTTCGTGGGCTTCCTCTGATATTAGAGAAGCGAGATTACTGACACACTCGCGCGCAAAATATAATACTAATCATCATCTGTTTGTGTGCTGCCTTGTATTACAGCTTCAAATTTAAACAGAAACATTTTCCATCAAAACATAGTTTTATTTAGTGGATTGTTAAATTTTTTCTGAGAATTTCAGCAGTTGTTTGCATTCTTAAACTTACAAACTATGTAATGCATAGTTTCATATGCTGATAATCTGGAATCTGTATATTATAATAGGATACTTGTGGTACGTTTCAAATTATACGTGTATATGAAGCTCTGAATCATACATAAATAATAAATACAATAAAATATAAATAATAAATAATTATAAAGTACATAAGAAAAATAACCATGTAAGCTTTCAAAATTTGAATTCAGCGTTCGGTTTTTAAAATAAAAATATCTCCTGTTTTACAGTATCCTTATATCAAGAGATGATTGATTAGTATGTAAAAATATTCTGTCCTTAAAATAAATACACAAGAGATCATACAAATATTTGGAAAACTTTGGAATTCTTAAAGCTGACAGCAAGAATTACAACAAATTCAAAGACATCCTTGATGTCCGCCAACATCAGGGTCAATTGGTTAGTTTGTTTCTTGTCTTTAAATAAAGTGATAGTTTGAAAGTACCAGTCAACTTATTTTCAAGTTTTGAAAAAATATTAAATTTCAAACATTTGCTGTACAGAATTAGAAAATAGGAATTATATTCCTAATACATCAGAGGGGGTTCTGAACAAGGGGAAATCACCCCTAGGAGGGAATTTTATAGTTTCAGGAATGGGGAGAATGCAATCTACCTTTTATTTAGCTATCAAGCTAGCTGTTAGCTTCAGTTCATGAACATCAAAAGACTACGTTTGTTCAAGGTTATTTTCCAACATTTTCTGTAATTTTTATTGTTTAGTTTATAAAAACTCTTAGAAAGTAATTTGAATTTAAATAAAAGTATATATGTATTTTTCGAGTTTTGGAAAGGAGACGGGCTTGATACTCTTCTAGCAGTTATGAAACGGATGCATGGGCCAAAAAAAGTTAAGAATCACTGATATATACGGTTTTGATAAATGTGGTTCCGATGTCTTCCAATCTAAGAGCTCTGGTAATTCCTAAATTTTCAATTACTCCTCCTTCTAGTTAGTTCTGTGAGCGTAAATCTTTCTTTCCTAATTAATGTGTCCTCATAGTACAATTTCTTACTTTCTTCCCTCTCTCTTCTAACCTAAGGTTTTGCTTATCAGGTCTCTCTGTAAGACAAAGTCTCGCCCTGTAATTTTTTTTAATAAATAATTTTTTTTAAAAAATTAATTAATTTTTTTAAATATTTAAAATATATTTAAATTTTTTTAATTAATTAATTTTTTTAAATAAATAAATTAAAAAAAATCTGAAAGCTTTCAAGTTTTACATTACGCCCAAAGAGGCGTTTTTTTCTAAATGTTTTGTGTGTTACCGTTATTTATTAAATACCATATTCTTCGCACTCAAACCATAATATTCAATTCTACAGCAATATCTCAAAATAATTTTAAAATGAGCATTTAGAATTTCCGATACACAGTCTTGAGCATTGGAGATAAAAATGTTTTTTTTTTCGTACAGTGTTGCCACTGCTCGTTTTAAAATCGTTGAGTTTGTTACTGAAAAATTCGTTAAAGTTTTACAAAATATGAAATCGATAATAAAACCAATTACAAATTCCAAACATGGGCTTTCAGATGCCCATATTCGGGTGGAAAAGTACGTTATTCAAAATTTGATGGCTCTTGATACCGTTGTTTTATCACAATGCGAGAAACATACAAAAATGTATTTTGTGCATCTCCAAATCAGATGATGGTGGTTCAGTGGGTTTACTAATTTGAACACTTTTACGTTTTTAACAATATTTTAATTACTATATACAGAGCGTATTCTTAGGCCGCCGCCTTCCACATGAACAAACTTTATTCTCTTACAACTAAGCGAGCAACAGCGCCCTCTAGCCTTTTTCTTCAAATTACACAACACTCCCCACCTGAACTCGGTGGAGAGTTCATCTTTCAGTAATATATTCTAGAATATATAATTAATATTTCGACAATAAATCCTGGAGAAATGGTTAAATATAACAAACATGCATACATAATTATAAGCACAAAAAATTTTACAAAACATTAAATGATACCTATCAGCAAGGTCAGGAGAATCAAACCTAAAAATACAAAATACAAACATTAGTTAAGTTCCATATTATATAACAATTGTATAGGCCTTTTTAAGGTACCAGTAGGTGTTTTAATTATGCAAGATCTTATTTTACCATCTCTGCCTGACATTAATTCCAAAATTTTACCTATTGTCCAAAGATTTCTGGGATGTTTGTCGTCATGAATCAAGACAATATCGTTGATTTTAAACTGAGATGCGTTAGAGTGTGGAGGACAAATATTGGCAGATCTCAGATTAAAAAGATACTCTGATCTCCAACGCTTCCAAAAATGATTTAAAATATCTTGATGGTATTTATATCGTTTAATAATTGAATTTCTTGACCCAGTCAAATTATTTGATGTTATTTTATTAGCAGGCAGAGATAGCAATCGTCTACCAACCAGAAATTGAGAGGGCGTTAGTGGAGAAGGTTCATTGGGATCGGTAAACACGTAGGTAATTGGTCTACAATTAATCATTGCCTCGATTTCAATGAGCACTGTTTCAAGCTCTTTCACAGTAAGGGATGATCGACCAATAATTTTTCGCAAGCTGGATTTTATGGTTCGTACCATACGCTCCCAAAACCCTCCCCACCATGGACCCCTCTCAATAATAAATTTCCAATTTATGCCTCTAGCAGAAAATAATTCTTTCACAGATGAGTCACTCAAAGTTTTAAAAATATGTTTTAGTTCTTTATCAGCTCTTTTAAAAGTCTTGGCATTATCGGAGTACACGGTGGTACACAGTCCTCGGCGAGCTAAAAATCTTCGGAAAGCTAGCAAAAAACTTTCAGTGCTGAGATCAGTTACTATCTCTATATGTAAGGCACGAGTGACCGCACACGTTAACAACAGCATGTAAACTTTACCTTGCCTGTCTTTCGTAAAAAATGGACCGGCGAAGTCCAACCCGGTCACAGCAAATGGAGGCGACTCTTGGATTCTGTCTGGAGGAAGTGGAGCGATATCCTGTACCCCAGGACGTGCACTATATCGTTTGCATATCACACATTTTCTGATGATAGTCTTAACACGCTGTCTTCCCTTAATGATCCAATATTTGTCTCTGATCTGAGTTAGTGTCGAATTAACTCCAGCATGGAATACCCTTTCATGCGAGTCCGTGATGATCAACTCGGTAAACTTACATTTTGAGGGTAATAGAATAGGATGTTTTAAATTCTCGTGACAGTCTGCAAATTGAATGCGACCTTTCAACCGAAGAATTCCCTCCTCATCAAGCCTTGGATTAAGGGAGTAGATGGAAGAATCGAGAATTGATTTTTTATTTGATAACTTAATTATTTCCGTTTGATACGATTCTCGTTGCGTAATTTTTACCCAATAATGTTCAGCTGCTTTAATCTCAAAAGCACTTAAAGGTCCATTCTCTGTAGACCTTTTCCGAAGCCTCCCAATAAATCTAAATACATAGGCAGTAATTCGAAGTAATTTTCCTAAAGAACTGAATTTTTCTATATGCAAAATTGGGGATTCATTGTTAATTACAGGTGCAGTCAAAATAATACTTTTTCTTAACTCCAACGATTCTGAATTTGGTTTTAATTTCTTTTGTTTTGGAAAGTTTTCAGTAGGAAAACGTAACCAGTGTGGCCCATGCCACCACAGATCATTCTTAATTAGTGACTGAGCACTAATTCCTCGAGTCAGTAAATCGGAAGGATTTTGTTTTCCTTCGCAGTGGTTCCACAATTTGTTGTTGCATATACTCTGTATTTCTGTAACACGATTGGCGATAAATGGTTTCCAATTATTTGGCGAACCTTTAATCCAAGTAATGGCGATTTCGGAATCACTCCAAAAATAAACATCCTCAATTAAATCACCAAACAATTTTTTCAAATATTTATACATTCGAGCAGCCATGAGTGCTCCCATTAACTCTAAACGAGGAAGCGTGATTGATCTTAAAGGTGAAACTCTGCATTTCGACATGATAAAGGAAGTTTTAATTTTAGAATCACTCGTACAATATCTGAAATATGCGATGGCCCCATATGCTTTAGGACTAGCGTCCGAAAATAGGTGAAGGCTTATATTCATTGGATCGTCATCAAAGAAATTTCTCTGTATCGATATTTCAGTTAAATCATTAAGTTCCTCCCGCCAAATGTTGAATTTGTCCTTAATCTCTGCAGGAAGGACCTCATCCCAGTCAGAACCGGAACACCAGATTTCTTGCATAATAATTTTTGCCCGAATAACAAAGGGTGCAATAAATCCAAATGGATCGTATATTTGGGCGATGCTTTGCAAAAGTTTCCTTTTTGTAGCAAAATCGTTTCCAGTAGAAAAGTCAATTAAATTTTTTAAATTTAACTTTATATCGTCTTCAATGGAATTCCAAATCATGCCTAAGAAATTCGATTCACTAGTTAATTTGTTGTCTGATTCCTTAATCCCATCTGAGACCCATAAATCGTTTAATGCTTTAGAATTAGTTCTTAATTTTCTGAAATTCATCCCAGCATCCTTAAATATATTAACCGCATCTACAGATAACCGATATGCATTTTCAACCGTTCCTGCTCCAAAATATAGGTCATCGACATAAACAGAAGAATTTAACATTTGGAAACTGTCCGGCATTTTATCTTTATATTTTCGAATGTGATATTTTATAGTGGCGGCCAAAATGAAAGGAGATATAGTCAAACCGAAAGCTACGCGACACATTTGCATAATCTTAAAGGAGTCATTATTTTCATTAAACCAAAGAAATTTTAGAAATTTTCTATCACCTTCAGCAATTCCTATCATCAAAAAGGCTTTTTCAACGTCTCCACAAAACGTTATCTTAAACTTACGAAAATTTAACATAATGTCTAGTATATTTGGATTTAGATTAGGTCCCGATTCAAGGCAGTCATTTAACGAATTCGTGTCCTCTGTCCTTGAGCTAGCATCGTACACAATTCTTACCTTAGTAGTTTCACTAGGTCGTATCACTGCTCGGTGCGGCATAAAATATCCCAAATTTGTATCATTATTTGGACATTCCTCCACAATTCCTTCTAATATCTGGTTCTCAATTATATTTTTATATTCCCGAAAAATCTCCGGAGTTTTACTTAGTTTATTGTGAAGGTTTGCGAATCGTTTCTTAGCTACCTCAAAATTATTTCCTAAATTATTCGGACTGTATTTCCAGATTAAATTTGCCTCATATCTTCCGTTTTTAAACTGCAAATTTCTTTCAAACTGGTCTACTATTTCGCAGTCAATATCGGAATAATCATCAGAATCATTAATTCCCATATGTTCTAATTCCCAAAAACCTTTTAAATCTTTCAACACAACAGTGTTTGTCATTACCGCTAAATTTTCAGAACAATTTTTGTTTGTTTTATTTTTCTCGATTCCTGCGGCAACCCAACCAAACACAGAACTGACTGCGTGCAACCCTTCAGATATTTTAATTCTTTCAGAATAAACTACATTCCAGAATTCATCCCCTCCAATTAATATCTCAACATCTATGTTATTTTTTATTGCGCAATCGGCGATCTGCAACCCCATATGCTCCATGAAGTCTGCAATTTGTTTACTAGGCACACTGATGGACGCCGAGGAAATAACATCCGAGATCAAACATTCAATTTTTATTTTATTATTTTGTTTCCAATTCTGAATTTCGATTTCAACGACCGGATATGAATGATTCATTGCCTTCGTTGCACCAAATGAATAAACAGAAAGTCTTTCATAACGGATTGGAGTAAGTTTTAAATGGTCGGCCAATTTTTTCGTTATAAAGGATCTGTGACTGCCTTGATCAAGAATTAATCTAGTTAATTTTGATTTATATTTAGAACAAGCATAAACTGTACAAGTTTGTAATAATATTTCCCTGGCATTACAGTCATTATTATTATCACATTGAGGAACAGAAGCAATCAATTTTAAGTTTTGAACTTTATTTCTTTCCTCAGAATTCAAAGTCAGAGATTCAGTTGCATTTTCGGAATAACCTTGTTCCGAATTTTTGTTTACAAGGGATTTATTAGTACAAATCGATTCATTGTGATACATACCGCCACATTTATTACATTTAGTTTTATTTCTGCACCTTTTTGATGTATGGAATTTTTTAAAACAAGAAAAGCAGCGGTTTTCGGATCTTAGTTTCTTTAATTTATCAGAAACATTCACTTCGCATTTAAATGACTCGTGCAAATTATCACAAAAGATGCATTTTCGGTTAACTGCAGTATGAAATGCAGCCGTGGGTGTATTTTTTACATATTTTCTAGTTTCATATTTTGATTGATCGACTCGCGGAGGCACAGGATTTTTCCTTTCGCTTAATACTAGATTTGAAACTTCCCTGCATTCTATTTCCGTTTTAATAAATTGTGTTAATTCCGAAACTTCAACTTTATCTTTCGATCCTCTTTGCCGATTAAATTCCAAAACTAAATCGTCCGGAATTAATTTTAATAATATTGGAATTAATAAATGTCCATATGAGCCAGAAGTTACTTCTAAAGTTTCCAAATTACGAATCGAAACTTCTAATTCGTCATATAATTTACGTAAAGCCTTTACGTTAGCAGAATTTTTAACGGCTTCTAAATTGAGAATTTTATTCATGAATGAATTAATGATCAGGTCTTTTCGACCATATCTGTCCTTTAGTAATGCTACACAACTATCATAATTACTTTCTGTTAACTCAAAGCCTGACACAACATTCGAAGCTTGTCCCGTTAAGAATGTTTTTAAGTATACAAATTTTTGTATTTTTGAAAGCGTTTCGTTTTTATGTATCGAATTTTCGAAACTATTCCAAAATTCATTCCATTGTTTGGGGTCTCCCCAAAATTTATCAATCATTAATTTTGGTAATTTCAGCGTACTACTTCCACTAGAACTGGAACTTACATGCAAAATTCCATTACCACTAGACTGGTTTAAATCAGAACTTTGGGGATTCCTCGCTGACGGTACTGCGGTAATCGCACCTAGAAACTGCTTAATTTGACTACAAGCAATTATACATTTGTCATTGTATTCTTCGCTTACACTACAATCTTCTTCAATTAAGTTAACATCAATTAACTCTTGTATTTCATCATCAAGCGTTCTCAAATTATTTTTCTTTTCGGTTAATAATTCAAACAATTCCCGTAATTCTTTAATCGAATTTTCCTCCCCTTCAATTTTTAATTTATCTTCAATCACTTTAATTAACCTAGTAACAGACGATCTCAATGTGGAACGTTTACGTTTCAATCTATCTAACTTCTCTTCCATTTTATTTAATTTAAATACACCCACGACAGCAATAATAAATACTTACTAATGTACTACAAATAATCACTAAATAATTAATTTAAGATTTCCCTACCTTTATTTGGAATTCCATTGTCACTTGAATATGAAATACCCATTGAAATCGAAACACTTGGATCGAACACCTAAAATCTTCACAAAGCCTTAATTCCTTACGCCGATGCACCATATAATAATTTTTGTGCATCTCCAAATCAGATGATGGTGGTTCAGTGGGTTTACTAATTTGAACACTTTTACGTTTTTAACAATATTTTAATTACTATATACAGAGCGTATTCTTAGGCCGCCGCCTTCCACATGAACAAACTTTATTCTCTTACAACTAAGCGAGCAACAGCGCCCTCTAGCCTTTTTCTTCAAATTACACAACAATGTATGCATATTCTTCATTATTTAATATTTTAAATATAATACAGGGTTGTAATATTTGGTGGCAACAGTTTGAAAAGTGAACCGACATTTATCGTGAACTAACGCAAAATACCAAAACGAAATGGATAGCCCTTCTGGGCTAGCGCTCTTTGGGCGAAGATATTTTTTTTTTTTTTTGCTTGCCTTAAAATTATTGCCGTAACGTATTATATTGTCTAAAATATTTCAATCGCCTATGTTTTTTCGCTTTCTTGATTTGCGTTTAGAACAAGTAATGCTCATTTACACTTTCATTGATGTCTTGATATTGATAGCTTTTATTCAGAGCTCTAATTTTACTTCGGTGTTTTCGGAGCTCAGCAGGCCGCTTCCTTTAACTAATCTGATTTCATGTTTATAACTGATAAGCTGTAGTGATATTTCTTTCTTAAAATGTTAAGGTAAAAATTTCAAGTTTCTTCCCTGCATTTATTTATGCAGGGAATATCATTTCCTAAATATATTTCTAGTAATCCTATTTTTCTTTGAGCTTAGTGCTGCAATATTATCTAAATCAATATAAATATATTGATCTAGATAATCACTGACATCCTGTTCTAAAATACCCATTTTAATCTTGCCTGCCTGGTGAACTCAGTGCAAAATTCATACATTCATTCCCCACTGGCGAAGAGAAAGATAGCATCAAAGCCATTAATGGTAATCAAATAAATATGATAAAATCCGTTAAATTACTTCAAAGATAAGTGTTACTCAATCCCAAATAAAATGCTTAGAATTAAAATCGCCTAATAATATAAAATTTGTATGTAAATTTTAAATTTTTTCTGATTGTGTGAGATGAAATTACGAATGTTTTGGCAATAATAAAGAGCGTGATATGCCATTTCGGGGAAATAGCTGGAGCGTATCATCGAAGATTTTCTATCATGGTCTTGCGACAGCTCCAATAGCATTCTCAGTTAAATTTACGATAAAATATTATTTATTATTATAGTGGTCTTCCTTCTCTCTGCGATTGCGGGTTTCCAAATTTTAATTTTGCAACCTAATTTGCCTTGAATAAATTCATAATATTTTTGTAGACTAGTTTACCCTTAATAATATGTTCCAATTTTTATATTTGTATACTGATTACAATAAGGTTCTTGCGTATTGCAATAATATTATTGTTCTCGATATTTTCAACTTCAGAAAGCCGGCATGCCGCAGGCGCAAAATTATTTATATTTATATTTAAAATTTTCATGTTAGTTTAAAAATTAAAGGTACAAAATTAAAATACACAAAATAAAATAATCTAGAATTTTGAATTAATATGTTAGTTAAATTAGTTATAATAGTTAAATTATAATATTTATATATACTAAATTAAAGCAATATGAAACTCAATTTAAAAGTAAGCATTTAAGCCCAGAATCAACAAGTTAAAATCAAATTATGTATACTCTCAAGATCAAATATATAAATACACTGAAAGTAAAAATGTATATCAAATTATTAGAGGAATTAAAATGCGGGTAATTCAAAATCATATAAATACAGAACTGACGATTAAAATTTACCAGAACACAGAGAATAAAGCAAAATATTAAAGTAGAATAACAGCATTTGTACAGAATTCCCGATGCAATGTTAAACACTGCATACATTTTTCTATTTTATCGTTCTTTTCTAAGTTTAGCATATCAATTTTCAATTTTCTTGGTAAGATGGCTTACAAATTTATTTTTTAGCCCAAAGAAACGTTAGCTCAGAAGAACTATTAATTTCGTTTTGGCATTTTGCATCAATTGACTGTAAATGTCCGTATCACTTTTCAAACTGTTGCCACCAAATATTATCGCTCTGTGTCACATTTAAAGAAATTAATGAAGAATCTTCAAAAATGTATGTCTGTTTCTCTCATTACGATAAAGCAACGGCTCCTACAGCCATCCAATTTTGGATAACGTACCTCTCCACCCGAATATGGGCATCTGAAATCCCAAATTTGGAATTTGAAATTTGTTTTATTATCGATTTCATGAACTTTAACGAATTTTTGATTAAGAAACTCAACGATTTTAAAACAAGCAATGCTAACATTGTACGGGGAAAAAATAATTATCTTCAGCGCGCGAGATTGTGTATCGGAAATTTTAAAGATATGCTCATTTTAAAATTTTTGCGATATTGCTGTTGAATTGAATTTTATGGTTTAAGTGTGAAGAACGAACACGACATTTGATAAATAAAGGTAACAGAGAAAATATTTAAAAAACGCCCCTTTTTGGCGTAATGCAAAAAATCTTTAGAATTCTAAAGAAAACATATCTTTAGAATTTCCGATTGATAATCTCGCGCGCTGGAGACAACAAATATTTTATTCCGTACTGTGTTGCCACTAATCACGAAGTTTGTTAAAAATTCATTAAAGTTTTACGCATGCAGTTAGTAATAAAAATGTATAACGCCATTCTATAAAATAGTGAATATTTTTAATTATGTAGATTATGAATTAAAAAAAGACAGAATTTAGAACAGACAGATTCAGTTTGAATTTACGAAAGATAAATGTTACAATTTATGAAAGATAAATGTCTAACAGTTCGCCGAATGACAAGACTCGAATAAAAAGGGAAACGATTACTTTTTATAATGATTCAACGCAAAATGCTATTTTGTGACAAATATCCCCATTTGAGCTCATTGGAACTTTCCACAGAAATACTCCTATAAATATTCACAGTATCACAGAGTACAATCAGTAGTTTTAATCTTCAATCTACTAAGAATTTTAAACACAATGCAATGCAAAACGTATCTAAAAGGCCTCAGTACTCCGAAGTCGTTCTAACAATTCACAATTAAAAAATTAATGCTGTCTCCTGTCTTATATAAATTTCACTCGGCTATTGATATATTTATAGTACTTTCTGCTTCTGGAAGACAGCATGAGGGTCGAATTAAGGTTACAGCTAATAAAGTGATCAATTACATTTATTCAATGCAATACCTATTACGGTGACCAGGGACCGGACCAAAATGTCACCAAGTTTGACCACTTTTGGCGATTTCTCGACAAATTACCGTAAAGGGATTTGTCCCTGTGTTCTATCTTTTCCGGCATAGCTTACACAGAAAAATATAACAATTTCGCATATAACTTCACTAAAATCATCTATCTATGTACAAAGCTCTTAACAATACGTATTTTAAACATAAAATTCCGGAAGACAAGCATTTAACACATAAGGAGATCCAATGGCGTTAAAGGAATAATTAGAAGGATAGGAGTTTAACATTCTGTTCATTTCTTTAAGCTGTCGGATGTCATATGCACAGGACAGTGTACAAATGATGAATCATGCTTTGCATCAAATTTGGGTCTTAGGTAATTACCGTATTTTTTCACGTCTCTTTTTGGCTTAGCTTTTTTCCGCTGAACATTTTTCAACTAAATTTTAACTTCCTCAAAAGGTTTAGAAAATTAGCTTCTATAACTTTTGAAATGGATTCATCACTGTAGCAATTTTTTCCGTCTCACTAATTGATTTTCTCGTGGATTTTGGGTGCTTGAACACTGAATAAGCAATAATAGTGAAGAGCTTCTAGAAAACTGATATATCCAGAACCATATTTAGGCTTGATAAGGCCCTAAGCTATTTGAAATATAGGGCGATTTATAATTCTCTTATAATACACTTTAATACTATTTATACTATATTTTAATTTTGGGGGGATCCTCAAGAAAGTGGTGGCCCTAAGCTATAACTTGTACATCTCATACGTAAATCTGGCCCTTCATATCTCTGACACTGTTAATAGTTCTGAAGATCATTGCAGGGGACAAGGCAGATCGTAAGGTGATGAAAACGACGACAACTGTTACGACTTGTAAGGGGAAGCAGATGACATAAACAGCAGGCAGAGAGAAATTTATATCAATAGCAAGAGTACATTTGCCTTATAAAATCAACAGTAAGAATGGGCGAGATTCGTGATACAGGTAGTAATCAGTAAGTAGAAATGAAGTAGAAGTAATAAGTAGTAAGTAGTAATGCAGTAAGTAATAAGTAGTAAGTAATAAGTAGTAATGCAGTAAGTAATAAGTAGTAAGTAATAAGTAGTAATGCAGTAAGTAATAAGTAGTAAGTAATAAGTAGAAATGAAAATATCTTATTAGATATTGTAATGCTGTTTCAGCCGTCAAACAACAAAAATCAGTCTTATATTTTCAAATTTTCACAGGACTAGTTTCGATGGTTTTACCGAACCACCATCGTCAGCTGAAAAAGCGCAAATGAACGAGATAGGATATATCGATTAGATAAGGTAAGAAAGCCTGGACAGAAAATAGTCCAGTGAACTTAGTCCAGAAACTTAGTCCTGTGAAAACTTGAAAATATAACGCCGATTTTTGTTGTTTGACTTCTGAATTAGTATTTGTTCGGCGTGTTATTGTGTCTTAATTGTAATGCTGTATTTACTATGTATTCTTATTGCACTGTAGTTTCTGTTAAATAAATAATACTGTAATAGTAACTGGTAGTTCATCCTCGAATACTTTTTATTTGTTAGGTTTTTATAGTAACTGCATCTTTCGGAAATTAAATTATTTCCATAATTTTCCCCTCTCAATTTTCGTACGATAAAATTAATCAAAAACAATACGCGACTAAATAATATATTCGTATCTGAAGTCAGGCAATTTACGAAACGTAGCACTTCACACTTACAGGTATTGACTTCATGCGATTCTGCGTAATATAATCTTATCATGCATTATAGCAACATGTCTAACATCTTCTGGTCAGAATAGTTTCCTAGAATATGTAATCCAACCGATTGCTACGATCCTCTCATTAACTATTTTAACCACTTGATATCTTGGTGAAATAATAAAAACTCTATGGGTAAAATCTGCACTAAGGCCCTTTTTTTTATTTCGGAACGTAGCAATTCGCATTTACGGCTCCTGACTTCATGCGATTCTGCGCAATTCGGGCAGATTATCCTGCCATGCATTAAAACAACATGCCTAACATCTTCTGGTCCGGAAGAATAGTTTCCCAGAATACGCAGTTCTACAATCCTCTCCTTAACTATTTTAATTTGACATCGGGGTGAAATAATAAAAGCTCTAAGGCAATATGTACATTAAGGATATTTTTATTTTAGAAAGATATTTCACGAAATTTCTGTCTTCGTTTACAAATTAATCTTTAGAACATTAGCTATGATTTCGCTAACCACATCGCGTGGCACGAAGAAAATACAGGGCTTCCTTTTCATTTTAATTGTAACTTTCCAGTTTTGTTCTTCTTCAAGTTTTTCATGTAAGCGAATAATTTCACCCCGAGATTCCATCGTAAATACAGTATTTCTGTTTCTTCTTTTAATAGTCTCTCAAAGTTTGATATGAACTTCCTCTGGTTTCTTCTTCTTGAGCTCTTTGCATACATTCAAATTTATCTTTGAAGATTTAATTGAAATTTCATTATGTCCATATTCGATAGTTTTAATATTATCTTCATACATGCTTTGAATATTATACGATTTTCACAAGTTTAATTCAAAATATATCTGTACTTCGTTTCGCCTAAGAAGATTAAGTCTCCTCTAATTTCACGTACTTCTAATTGTATTCTCTATTCAGATATAATTCATTTTTGCTAATTTTATCAACTTCGATGAACTAGAGATTTTGTTTAGCAGCTAAGTCGACGATATGGAATAAATAGTCGGTCACATTGTCGATGTAAACTTCAGTTACTTCGTTTGTTTTCAATTGTTGAACTATTTTGTGAAGTCTAATGTGATACTGGTATTTCTAATAGTTGTTACAGAATCCAGATCGCATGATAATGACAATGCTACCACTCGCTGAATTCTTTTACGCAGTATTCCTTGAAACCGTGGGAATGCCCTTTAACCAGGGCGTTGTTGTGTGTTATCTAAATCTGCTTCTGCATGCTATCTATAATGCATCATCATTAATGATATAGCGTTGTGTCGCGCGAGCAAAGAGAAAAATTTAACCGCCCCTTTCCTCTGCAACATCAGATGGTTGACCAGTTTTTCCTTAATTGCATGCTGCTTAGCATTCAAGCAAGAAGATAGATCTGGTTTTGTTTATCCCTGAATTTAGTGCAATTTACAATACGTTTCAGAGATTACTGTTATGAAAAGCTGAGTTTTTTTGTTTCGAAATTTAGATTTAAAATGCTTTTTAGGTAAAGTTAGCTTATTTTAGATATTTATTCTTGTTTCTGGCTTTCTTTCAAAATTCTGCTGATCAAGCCTGTTACCAAGTAAAGTATCGTTTTTTAGAAACTTGAAGCATAGCTGAAAAAGAAACAGAGGGTCTTTCCGAGGATTTATTTCAACCGATATTTCTATTTTGATCATGCTGTGGAAAATAATAATTATTTAAAAATGGTAAACATAACGGATATGTGCCGGAAAAGTAAAAACTCAAGACTTACTCAAACTACATAGTGAAAGAAAACTAGTTTATGATGCTAAAAAAAGGTTAACTTTGGCCGGGATCATTTGTAAGTTATGAATTTAACAAGCTCAGTGTGATATTAGTATCTATTTTAAGACATGAAAACTTTCGCTGAGGTCATCGGGATCTGGAGGTTCTTAGTTTTTTGAGTGAAATCCTAATTTTAGTTAGAGCGAACTGGATCTTCAAATCAGAAATCAAACTTCATTGTGCATCTGAATTTCAGTATTAAAGGAGAATACTGTTAACAGAAAATAGTAACTCCATATTTTATTTACCAGCTAGTAAAACTGATATTCGTGCCAAAAACAGAACAAACGACGGAATTTTCACAAAAAAATCAAAATGCGTGGAAACACAGCATCAGCTGAGGAAGAAAATCTGCCCTGTCAAAACCCGAACACAAAAAGAAATTTTTATGGATTGGTCTGATGGTCGTTTGGTCAGATGTTTTAATTGGATTAGAAGCCGAAATAAAAATATATATGAATCTCAGTGCGAAGTAAAATATTTTTCTTCTCACTCCGATTAAGTGCATTTTTGTTTTCCTCTGAACAAAAATATTTAATTTTGCTTTATCATTACTCTGGATTATATAGCGGTTAGCGCTTACTTACTATAACCCTGGAAGAGTCTACTGAAACTAGTCTATTAAGGCTTTATCATTACCCTGGACTATATAGCGGTTAGCACTATTGACTGATGAATCTACTGAATGAGTAGTGAAAATGAGTCTACTGAAACTAATCTATTGAGGTTTTATCATTACTCTTGGCTATATAGCGGTTAGTGTTAATGACTACTAACCTTGAATGAGTCTACTGAAACTAGTCTATTGAGGCTGCCTGTAATCTGAATGACAAAGTAAGGGACTGAATCCCATGTTAGTTAGTTACCTGTTTTACGCTTTCTCACGAGCGTAATATCAAATAAATCCAACTAGTGTATCATTTATAACTTTCTTGGAGATGAGGCGGCTATGTAGTTAATCGGGTGTTCTCAACAAATGTGTGAGAAGTATACGTCCGGTAATTTGGGGAAAAAGGAGAGAGAGAGAAAGGGAAAAAAAACTGACTTTTATCCTCTGTATCATGTCTTATTATTACGAGCATACTTACGTTTGAGTTCTTTAACTATTTCACTTCATATTTTTGGATTTATGCTAATTTCTTATCAGTCTGCTCTTTTTCACTTAATTTTTATGATATTTAAACTCATTATTTACTTAATTATTATTAACTTTATTTATTAATATTTTTTATCCTTTTATATTTTATTTAATTTTTCATTATTTATTCATTTCATTTATTTTGCGTTCTCGTCTTTTTTCGGCATTTTATACAATTTCAGTACTTTTTATTTTAAAAATTAAGTCCTAGTGGTAGTATTAGAACACGCTTAGAGCTTTTTATAAATGAATGAAAAAGAATAGATCTTTAGTAAACTAAGCAAATGAAAATATCTATAAAGATACAATAATAAAAGCGATAAAATAGTAAATCGATTTATAAATTACGTACAATGTCTTCATAAAACAAGAGCTGCCCCAATCAGTTTTTAGCCGCCCAACCGGGACAGTGGTTAGCAGCGCTGACTGCCGTACCCTAAGGCCCCGGTTCCAATCCAGGAGAAGGCTCAGTTATTTGTAAATATATATAGTCTGTGCGGCATGGGGACACTCTAACTATGCGGTGAGTAGAATGTTTTCTAGAGAGGTTAGTGGTATGGAAGAGGGATGGAAGACCCCCTCGGAGCCATCCCAAGGGTCTCTTTCCATCAAAAGTGAGGGCGGAACTGAGCAGAATCGTATTGTCAGCTGCAGGGTGTTAAAGGCTCTTGCCAAAGACAGGCGCAATCTTGTACTTCTTGCCATGATGAATGTCGTGGGTTTGTTCTGATGCACTGTCCGGCAAGTGAGATAGCTCACAACATATACCAGCAGACAGTGCTGCTACTGAGGTAAATATTGAACGAATAGATTGTCTGGGATATAAACGGAAAGTAAGGGAAAGTAAGGAAATTGGATCTAGATATATATAAAGAATGGAATCAAAACTGGAAAGATTGAGACTGTAGAAAGGACTACTTAGAAAACATTGGAATCTCGAAAAAAATGAAACTCATAACCAATTAAGACCTTCGTGTCTTGAATCGATGGTATTTTAGAATTTCAGAATTTCAGGTCACGGTAGATTCCCGGCTTACCTAAACAAATTAAAAGTTTAAGAAAATGCAAACTGTATACTATGCGAAAAGCTGGAAAATAACAGGCACTATGTGAATTATCAAAAGACCTTAGGAGTCTACTGAATGGAGTCGAAAGATTGTGAATTATCAAAAGACCTTAGGAGTAGCAAGGAGGAGTTTAAAGACCTGATTTATACTGGAAATGAAGCAAAAAGAACAGCAAAAAAAGATAATAGAAAGAAATAAAAAAACTAATCGCAACTGGAATAGAACAATAACAAAGAACACACAATATGGATGCTTCTGGAGACTTCCATATGTCTTAATGTTGTGTTGTCCCATATGTTTTTCCTTCGTGGCCGGACTAGAAAATCCATAACGCGAGCTTGGGCTTGCCAGGAGGGTGGACCGCGCCATACCTACCTACCTACCAACACACACTTTGCTGATTACACAAACAGTTAAAAATTACATAAAACTGATACATTTAAGTGAAAATAAAAAATGTAGGCATAATTTAGCATGCATATTTCTTGGGCTGAAGGATTTTACAAACTGTAATTAAAAATGGTAGTCATATGGGGCACGGAGGATCTGGTATTCGGGAAAACACCGGGCGTGTACCGGACTTCTCCAGGAGCGGCCACGATGCCTCCAACAAGTTCCTTAGCACTATTAATGGGAGCTTCGTATACCAGTGTCTTGACCTAGCATTAGAGGAAGTAGGTAGTGCAAGGGAAGTCTGGCGATCTTGCTGGCCAATACACCAGCCCACTCCTACCGATCCAATGTTCAGGTTACGTTGTTCTCCGGTGCAGACCCACATCAAGGTTGTAATGTGAGTTATATGTAATAAAGCTCTGCGGTGAGCGCTACCGCTCAAATGTTACGTCAGCTGACGTTTCGGTGTACGTAGCGCCATTTACCTCGTATACCGCCCAAAACCGTCCCAACATTTTAACTATACTAAACATATTAAAAGTGTTTTCTCACCTTGTTTCTGTCCTCCCTTTCTTATGTTTTGTGCCGTCTCTACTGCGCCAGGCAGATGTTTTCGTACCACATATTAGAATGTGTCTTGAATTGATGGTGTTTTAGAATTGCAGACTGTTTCGATATATTTCTAATAAAAAATAAAAAAATTTCAAATCATAAATTTAAATATGGATATTATTGTTGATTACAAGTCAATATAGCTTGTTAAAATACAGGATGATCACAAAAACAGTCTCTGATTTCGAAATGAACGAACTTTAATACCAGATGGAATATCCTGCTCAAATTTCTATAAGTAGTTACATAAACTCAAAGGTTTCTGATGACATTGATTAGAATCACAAACAATCGATGTGCGAGCCACTTATTAGCAAGCATCTCAACCGGTAATCTAGCTCCAACCACACATCTTGAAGCATATCCCACGCAATGCAGTTGACAGCTACACGGATGCCGTCCTAGAGATCGTTTAGGCTTATAGGTTGTGCAGGTACACAGATCTTATCCTTCACGATTCCCAAAGGTAAAAGCCACTCACGATTAAGTCCGGTGATCGTGAATGCCACGTGCAAACATGCTGACCATTGGGTTCAGCTAGTCCTGTCCATCGGTTCATCTGGTTGTCGTTCAGAAATCTGTGTAAAGGTCCCTAAACTGCTTGTTTTGGCAAGTTTGGCTAGCATGCACTAGCTCCTTTGCTGCCGAGTAAACTCTATTTTCGATATTATTGCAATATAACTTCCCAAATTAAAACTAGAAAGAAGAAATATTTTGTAAGTATTTCTGATAAGAAAGATATAAAATATTTTGTATTAATTTAACATTGATATTTCAGTTAAAATATTTCAGTTCTAAATGACATCTTGAAATCAGGGCCTGTTTTTGCGCTCAGCCAGATTTGCTTTATATACAGTATTTTCCTTAATTTATTTTATTTTCTTAAAATTAAAACTTTTCTATTGGTAATGGTGAAATTAATAAATATGTCTTACACTCGATAGCCTTTTATAATGGAAGAAATGTGGTATTAAAAATGATAGTCATTAACATCTGAATAAAAATTTACAATCAGCTGATAAGGTATGTATTTCCATTTTCTCTCTAAGCAATTATTTCAGTTAAAAACATGGCCCTCTGTTTTTAATCCTTATAAAATATAGGGGCAATTGATTAGCACCATCATTATTATTATTGCTGCCAGTATACTACTGTGAGGTGGGGACGGTAAAATATAAATGTAAGCAAAGAAATTAAACATATTAAAAAGTTTTAAATAAATAAAAGAATTTAAAACAATGAAGTTCTTACGCTTTTATTGACTAACATGAAATGAAAAGATTTGACTGAGAAGCGAGCAGAGTAGAAAGGGAATGCTTTAGGAATAAATATTTCAAGCGAAATATTAGTGATTTTCACTCACCATTATGCATAAGAACAGGAAGGTTTAATAATCTATAAAATAGCTAACTATTTTTATCAGTATAAATGAGGTTCTTCTTCAAAAACTTCTTAAAATAAGTGCCTTCGTTTAAAATATCTTTATAGATTTATCTTTTCCCCATTTAATGCTCCAATGATTATGTTCTTTTATAAATCCCTTAATTTAACTACCAGTTTAAGCGCACAAAAAGAGCCTTACAAATGAAGATTTAAAAAAAGGGGGAGAAGAGAGAAAAAAAGAATGAAAAGGAAAACATATCCGCAATAATGGGCTGTTTGATCTATAATAAAAGTTCCAAAATAAAGCACATAAAGAAAAGATCTTTAACGAAGTTGGAACTTCGTTACATTAGTCTCGCGAGACGAGCAGAAGAAAAAGTTAAAAATATTTTCAAAATGGCAAACCTAGTGGGTATTATAATCCTTTTGCAACGGACACAAGCAATTCCCTTTCCAATGGATGAGACTCTGCAGAGAGATTATATTATTTGGAGAGAAAACAGTAAAAACGTGATTTTTTGCTCATTCAATAGATGGCGCTGTATGCGAGGTAGTAGTATTTTCCTTTTGTATTAGCGTAATTGGCAGTTTAAATTGTGGAAAAAGATCGTTATCTTCTCTGCGTGGTTCTGAACAAAAATTCTTTTAAGTGGATCGTCGAAAATAAATTTTTTATCCATTATTTATTCCCATCATGAAGTAAAGCTAGAATTCTTCTTTATTACCATCTCTTCTAGTTTTTTTTTTTTTTTTCCTTGCTGCGTGTATGTGTATGTGAGCGCTGGAAGTTTTTGTTTCAACTTCAGCGACTCGATCGATTGACAGTGGTTGAAAAGATAATTCACTTTAATTTACTTTTGCCGCTTTGCGTTAATAATTGGCAGCTATTTAACTCATAAAAAAGCCCAATTAAATATTTTTGTTACCCATTCTTCAATCAATATATTGTAAAATTAGCTTCTTGCCTAAGGGGATTTGATGTGGAAAGAAACGGAATTGAGTGTTTCATTAAAGGCATTTTCAGCATTGTAAACATAGACGTAATTTCAAGTATGACTTAACTATTTCTTTTTTTTTTTTTTTTTTTACTGGAACATTAGTTCTACGGAATGAAATAAAGGCGATTAGAATTTACATGTAACAGAATTTATACAAGGAAGTAATATACAAATATCTCTTCAATTCTATTTTTAATTTTATTAGGTTAAAAATTAATATTTGTCAAAATGCTTACACAGTTTTAAAAATAGAATATATGTAAAATTTACATATTTTGCGTGTAGGTGTGTTATTTAACACTCGTGCAGTATAAATGCATTATATTTATATTTTTTATCCATATGCATATTAAATAAGTAATGCATATTACATAACATGGAAATATTTCGTATTATTCGGATAGAGGTTTTACTTGCCCAGAAGGGCTATTAATTTCGTTTTGGCATTTTGCGTTCATTTACTTTTCAAACTGTTACCACCAAATATTATAACCCTATTATTATATTTAAAGAAATTAAATAATGAAGAATCTTTCTTCACAAATTCATTCAGAACCATCAAATTTTAAATAACGTAATCCTTCACCGAATATGGGCATCTGAAAGCTATAATTTGGAATTTGGAATTTTTTTTATTATGTATTTCATATTTTGTCAGACGTTGAAGAATTTTTGATTAACAAACTCGACGATTTCAAAGCGAGGAATGGCAACACTGTACGAAAAAAAAAACATTTTTATCTCCAGCGAGAGACTGTGTATCGAAAATTCTAAAGATATGTTTATTTTAAAATTATTTTGCGATGTTGCTGTTGAATTGATGCTTTAAATACGAAGAACATGATATTTAATAAATAAAGGTAACACACAAAACTTTAAAAAAAATCGCCTCTTTGGGCGTAATGTAAAATCTGAAAGCTTTCAGATTAAAAAGCTTATTTATAAAGATAATGAGATCTACACATTGTGAAAATGGTCTTATGTGCTTCCGGAATTATTACATAGATTCTTAAGTTTATGACTATGTATCCTTAGATTACCAGTAGATGGTGGTAGTGTTTGTAAAAAGAACATGGACCTTATAAGAGATAGACTAACCCAGTGGGCGGGGCGCGTGTCACCGACATGTCGGCAAGAAAGAGTAGGGATGATCTGCTTTACTTTAACACTGAAACCTATGGCGTTTGTATCACATAACTCTTTTTAATTATTAAATGTCATACGTTGTATAGTGATTTTACAAACTATAATAACATTACAAAACGATCATATTTATTTAAACAAAACGATTATATTAACATTAAAGGGGATTAGTTATTTTAATAATGCATAAAATTCGGAGCATAAAATTTTCTGAGCGTAATGAAGGGGGGGAAAAGATAAAATAAAATCTAGAAGCACTCAGATTTTATATTACGCCCAAAAGGAACCTTTTTTTAAAGTTTTGTGTATTACCTATATTTATTGAATATCATGTTCTTCGCCCGTAAACCACATACATTTGAAAACAGCATATTTTTAGAATTTCCGCACTGGAGATAAAACTGTTATTTCTAGTGCTCGCTTTGAACTCGTTGAATTTGTGAATCAAAAATTCGTTAAAGTTTTACAAAATATGAAATAGATTAAAACAAATTCGAAATTCGGCCGTCCAGATGCCCAGTTCGGGTGGAGGATTACATTATTCAAAATTTGATGGCTCTAGATACTGTCGTTTTTGTCACAGGGCGAGAAACATACATGTATTCTTACAGATTCTTCATTATTTAATTTCTTTAAGAATAATACAGGGCGATAATATTTGGTAACAACAATTTGCAAGGAGACACGGACATTTATAGTAAAACTGCGCAAAATGCAGCTTCGAAACTAACATCCTTTCTATGCTACCGCCCCTTTGGGCTAATAATTAAATTAACAGTAAATAAAAAAACTTATGTAGAACTAGAAATAAATTAAAAACATAATCACTGTAAAATACAAGCAAAATTAATTATTACGGTTAAATACAATTTTATGTTAGAATTAAATGTATAAAAATGTTTAAGGAGTCAAAAGTGTTTATCACTATAATGTATTATGAAATATAATTGAAATAAAATTCCTTTACAGGAATTGTACTATAATACTCACCTATAATTTTAAAAAAGCAGCACAATTTAGAATTTTAAACAAAACTTTCAAAAATTCGTTTTTAAATATTTTAGTATTTTTTACTTATTTACACCAATAAAAAGCATAAAAATTGCAAGAGAAAATTGCTTGTTTGAAATTTTCTATTAGTTCAGATTTAAAATATTATTCACTAAAAGAAGTAGTTACAAATTTCCTTACAGCATAGGAAAATCTAAAAAAACTATTCAGCCCTGAAAACATTGCATAGCTTTATAATTATTTGGAAAGTTAATTATGCTTGATAAATATGCTAAATTTTTAAAAATCAATCTCAATTTCAAAAATAAAAATATGTAGAAATTCTAATTTGTGAAATGAGGCGCTACAACCATCTTTTTCTTGACAATTATATACGCTGCAATAGGCAACCAATGTTAAATTTCTGCAAGTCGTCCCTACTCCTCCGGATGTGATCAAGGTGACAGCCGGCAACGCATCAGACGAGGGAGAAAACCCGTTTGGGTTAGTCTATTTCTTATAAGGTCCATGAAGAAGAAACTGTGATGTCATAATTATGTATATGTATCAGTTCGTTTTTGGTGTTCGTCAATAAACGTTGTGTGGTATAACGCTCTCTGTGTATTACTTTACATTCGATCCAGTCTGATTATTCGAGACTTACATATATTTTGTTTATATATAAATCGTTTAAAGGACTTATCCTTTGCGTTATTTTATGCGTTAATTTAAACCCATACTGAATGTTGAATTAGATTTTATATGAAGGGGTTATAATTTTTAAAGCAAATCCATAATTTTTATTATGAGAAAGAAGATATTTGCTGAAAATGTTTGATAGGCTGATGAATACTGTTATGCATGTGGATGTAAATGTACTGTAGAATAATTTAGTACTGTAAACCCAAGTGGGCTTTTTAAAGTAGTTTAAATTTATGAAAATAATCATCAAGATTAGATTTTAATTCCGTAGTGTTTTAAACGGAGTAAATATTTTAAACAAATGAATAGAATAAGAAATTATTAGAGTATAAAATTAAAGTGATGTTGAAAAAAAAAACATATTTTGCATAATCTTCTTTTTTTTTTTTTTAATGTTTACAGAAAAAAGAACCAAATAAACAGCCCAACCAAGAAAATGGCTAGTGACCCTGATGTTAGTGACCCGAGTGCCGAAGGACTCGGGTTCGAAGGCATGGATGTTTGCAAATCTTTTTACAGCTTGAGGCATTCAATATACGCTGGGAGACGAAAGTCCTCTCGATAGGTTGGTGGTAGGAGAAAAGGGGTGAAAGACCTTCGAAACCGTCCTCCCCCCCGGGGTGCTATCCTTCAAAATTGGGGAGGGGGGAACTGAGCATAGTCGTGTTGTCAGCTGTATGGTGTCCAAACTTCTTCCCAACGACAGGCGCAATCTTGCTTCCATGGCACAATGAATTTCGTGGGATTGTTCTGATATCAGACGAGCGAGATTAGTCACAATAACAAAAACATTGCAAAACAATGTAAACTTTCAAAAGTTACTAGATATTCTGGATTTATAATTTTTTTCCAATCGCTTTAGATTTCTTATGATATTAATAAACGCATGAAACGCATGAAAATAATGCATGAAAAATATTATGAATCTGATAAATGGTTTCATATAATTCTATTTGAATTCACAAAATTTTCATAAAAGTAGTGAGTGGAAAACAGGGTGAAATGCTGATAATAACTTGAGTCCTTTTGATTTGTATAACTTTCGTAAAAAAATGTCAAAAAATTATCATACCTTTAAATTTCTAGAATTATACGTGTATTCTGGGGGCGTGCTTCCTGGGTAAGATAAATGCGTTAATCGAGTAATCCTTAAATTATTCTGTGCAATCTCGATGCGTAATCTCTTGAGTAGATTACTCACTGAGATCAGTTAAGAGTTTGAGATCTTCTTCGCTCCCTAAGATTGGAAATTAGCAGACTATTATTTTTATCACCTAAAGCTAAATCTGAAGTTGCCTTTACCATTTTACTTGTTTCCTTTATGTTTGAATTTTCGTAAGTAGTTTTTCCCAAAAACTCATATTGTATTTACAAATCTTATGACACCGTATTCTCTTTTCCATCTTTATTCTTTAAAGCTGAAGAAGTTTGTCAGATTGTGAATTTTTATTACCGTAGTCGTTCATTTTATTTCCGGTACTATTATGTTGTTTACTCGCAATGACACTGTCACCTTGCGTTTTCCTTAAAAATATACTTAATTTTCTTTTCTCTTTTGATGGTTTATTAAACGAATTTCTGGTCAATGCAATTGCTGTTTGCACTTTGTTGTCTGTTTACATCTAACAAAACGAATCCTTAACAGAACGAATCCTTAAAACGAACGAATCCTTAAACGAATCCTTAAAACGAATCCTTAACAGAATTTTCTTTCTTAACGCTTTTACGCTCTTTCTCTTTATACAGACCAGTTTACATTCAACAAAGTGCAGACAGCAATTGCATTGACCAGAAATTCGTGTTCGGTAAATATGTTTATATGTTCATATAAAAAATGGTATGATATTTGTCTTATCCGGAACTCATTTCATATATTGCAAAATATTCTAGATAAAAACATCTATTCATAGACACTAATACGTTGTAATATCTGACTTTGGAAATACTTCTGAATATTCGGTATAATCTGAGAGCAGTGAATATGTTAGAAAGCATAGAATATAACTCTCCCATTTCTAGAGTAGTATTTTAAAAATTACGCTATGAAACACGAATACCGTCGAAGAAAAACAACTAAACTTAAAAGGAATTTTAAGTCTAATTGGAAGAGAAACACAAATTTGTGAAATTTAAAATTAGAAGGATAAACGGAACTGCGTCTGATTGCCCTTCGATATCGATTCAGTTTTATTCGGAATGCATTCCAAACGTAGGCTGCTTTGTTGCCTGATTTTAAATTCTAAATTCTTCTTTAAAAATGTAATAGTTACATGTGAATCATTCGATGGCCAATCGGTAGGGATTTCATTTGTGGCATATTTGGAGATCCGAAAATTGCAGTAAACCCAAACTTCTCCCGTTCTTCTACAGGAAAAGAGCAAAGAGTTAAGTGTATGCTAAACGAAAGAATAGAGAGCAGTTGTCATTGGGTATCTGCCGAACAATAACTGCCGACAGCCAAGCTAAGCCAAGGAATCTAACTGCCGGCAGCCAAGCTGTCATGGCCCTGATGACTGACAATTTTGATTAAAAAAATTTTAAATGGAAAAGATTAGTTTCAATAAGGCGTTTAAATTATCTTTGTTAATATTCCTGTATGCGTGCGTGTTCTATAGTGGTGTTCTACCATTGTCATTCACATTTCATTTCTCTTGAGAAATCGCATTGTAATCGGTAATCGGTTGCAGATTTGCTGTAAATGTATAACATTTTGCAGGGCTGCCCGCAGCTTCGAGTCTTGTAAGGTCCCTAAATCGGCCCTGATACCTGTGTTTCAAAGCAATATTGAATGTGTAACGTGTATACGAGCCAGTTTCCCTTAGAACGTCCTCCACGAAGGCATCCATCCCTTTAGGCAGATAGCCCTCGTGTGCTTTGCCATAATTGAATAATCCAATCCAATCCAAAGGAATATGACGAGGTTCTTTGTGCGTTAAAAGAAGGAATGCTGGCACACTTCAGGAACTGTACTGTTGCGTGCGTAGATGTTCGTAATGAGTCGAATGCACACAGAACCTTCTCGGTATCAAATAGCGCAATCAGTAGTTACACTCCAAAGTATTAGGAATGCTAATCACGACGAACTGCAAAGCGCATCTAAAAGGCGAAGCTCTTACAGATATCCCATTACTCCGAAGTCAGCTCTGAACTAACAACGGAGAAACTAATGCTTTCCCCAGTGTTACATATTTTTCCACCCGGCCACCGAGAACTCTCTAGTACCTCCCACTCCTCGAATGGGAACACGCCCAAATGGGATAGTGGTTAGTGACTCTGACTACCATACCGAAGGCCCAGGTTTGAATCTCGGGGAAGGCATGCATGTTTGCAAATGTGTTTGTTGTGCATGGGGGCACTGTAAATATAGGCTGAAAACGCTTTCTTTCAGATTGGTGGTTGGGGAAGAGGAATGGAAGACTCTTGGACCCACCTCCGTGGTGCTTTCCCTCAAAATTGAGACTACAGAAGATCGTTTAGTTACCTATATGGTGCTCGAGGCTCTTCCCCACTAATCTTCTCGCTATCAATTTCGTAGGCTTGTTCTGCTAACATAGTCACAACTACATAAACAAATTCTCAAAATTTTACTGGAAATGTACTATATAAGGGCCTATTGTGTTTGCAGTTACATACAGGGATTAATTAGTTATTCAAATGCAATACCAATTACAATTATACAGAGAATGTACCCAAATGTCTCCAAATGATCGCCAAGTGTGGCGGAAAACATTTGTCGACAAAACCAGTGCCAGCTTGCCGATATCTCACCAAGCCATTTACCTGAATGTTAGTTAGATGGTCCCTGTAACTTTGTCTTTCAGGCGAAGCTTCGCTTTTTTCAAGCATTTCATCTTACATAATACTAAAAATACTACAATTTCACATAGAATTTCACTAAAATTATTTAAATATGTACAAAATACTCTGTACTCGAATACTGTCCAATCAGGAACTATATTTTAAAGAAATATAAACTATTTCTCTTTATTTAGGTAAGAATCTTTTGGTATTGTCTTATAGCTGTATTGTCTACAGGCTGTGATGTTAATAAATGTTTTATTTGGCTTACCTGCTCTTAGGTTATTTAGACGTTTTTAATTAGTTTCTGTCTGAGAAATAGTTAATGATATTTTAGTCTAGACAGCCAATAAGTAAGAGAGGAAGGATCTTAGATTTCAAAAGTTCTCTTTAAGATCAAACAGGAATTTAGAAAATGAAAAAGTATAGATCCTAAATAAACATTTATCGTTTTACCTTTACTCTAGAAGCTTCGGTGGTGCTTAAATGAATATTCGCGGAGGAAAAAACAGGCATGTTTCGACAATGTTTGAAAATGCTCATAAAATTGCCGTATTTGAAAGTTTTAAAGTGCAGATCTTATTCCGTTTTTATTATTTTAAGTTGGCTGAACCATTTTTTTTTTCTAACAGGTAACGTAAAAATATTCTTACTGCTGCTTCCAGATAATATGGATACGATTCAAGTAAATTACATTCGTGAATTACTTTTAAATCATACTGTACAGACATTAGGTTTTTTGAAAGCAAGAGAGTAGCAACGCTTTCGCCGGAAATCGAACCACGGACCTCTGGAATATTCGCCCAGCGTGCAGACCACCACACCCCGAAGGCATGCCAGGAAGACCGGAGAAATGCCTTATATACTTCCCCCTTTTAAAGGGCGACTGGGATTTTAGGGGACCCAATCGCCAAATCCTGGTTGTGGAAAATCATCATCCACCACCCTTTTAGTGTAGGCGCCACTAAAGAGACATTACGATTTTTTGGAAGCAAGAGAGATTGAAAAATTAGCAATGCCTTCGTTGGGAATCGAACCACGGACCTCTGGAATACGGGCCCAGCGTGCGGACCACCACACCACGAAGGCATACCAGGAAGGCGGGAGAAATACCTTATAATACAAGCGAGGGTTGTTTAATTTAAAATCTGCTTTAGTGACCAGAATTACAGAAACAGTGAGTTTTTTTTTTTTTAAGTAAATATTTATGATTGAAATTCTGCAACGTTTATGTCAATCGGATATTTAAGTGTCAAGTTATAAGTTGTTACTTAACGGTTCCTATAACGGAAAGTTCACAAAACCAATGATATTAATTTTTCGTCACTTAGAAACCCAAAATAAGAAGATCTTTCTTTCAATTTTTCCTAACTCCATTTCGTTTGGGATATTAAACATCTGGCATTTTTTAAATTTCTGTAATAAACACTTATTTTTCTGAAATATTAGTTTTTTATGAGTTGATATTTGGCAATATGATTTAGTAACATTTTTCTGTTACTCTCAAATTCTAATAATATAATTATTTTTAATGCTCAACTTTTTAGATTTCTCAAAAGTACACTCAGAAAAATTTTCTTAGCTACTGTAGAGGAAGACATAGTCTTTCTATTAACCAGGCCACTTCGTGGACAATTAAATATAGTTTTTGTCTGTAAAAGGAAATGTAGAGTCATTAGGTTATATCGATACAGGAGCATAAAAAATATACAATGCCCTCGCCGGGATTCGAACACCGGATCTCATGATGCTAGTTGGACGTGCTGTCTAATTACACCACGAAAGTCCAGTTAAAAAGGCAGAAAATAAGTTATTTTTTAATGGTCGTGGTTTGTTACGTCCATAAGACCAACTTGTTTGGTTACATGGGTCGGGCTACGCAGACTTCTGGTACCTTATTTATTAACTTTTTTAATTTTATACAGAATTTAATATTATGCAAATTACACATAACAGTTTAAAATAGGTTTTCTCCAAAATGCTATTAATATCACGTTGCTGCATTTATGATTTGATTCCATGTCGTTTAGTAATCGATTTCAGTTATTTTTAGATACATTTCTTTAACAGAGTTGTCTCTTTGATGTACAACTTGCATCCGTGTTCCTTACCTGGAGGCCATAACACTGTTGTGAAAATAACGCATTTAATTTAAAGGTGGCTAATAGACAACGCTGGCACATGTGTCTGTCTTTCTCTAAAAAATTGTTTGGGTTCCTATAACGGAAATTATCCCATATTTTCGTTATATAAAATTTGCTGTCATAATAAGTTTATTAAGGTTTCAGAATTCCCGACAACTCCTAATTTACATGAATAATCCTATGTGGATTGTAAAATTGACATAAAGAGAACATGATTTTCATGCTGAAATTAATTGACTTTCCTAAAAGTTTTCTAACATATTTCCATCGCTGGTTTGAATTCCACTAAATGCAATTAATTTTATGGCGTCATTTGTTTCCTTCTTCTTTAACAGAAATCAACAAGTAATCGCTTTCAATAAGCTAAAAAAAAAACTTTCATTTAAAGAAATATTCCTTATTGCGGGAATACTTCTTAGCAGCATTTAAAAAACAAATTCTACGCTCCTGCTTTTTCCGGCCTCACCAGTGGCCAAGTGGTTAAAACCGTTGAATATTGGTAGTTCGACTGGGAATTGATACCAGGCGAACGGCCTGTGCATGGTTGATTTTTCATAGTTTTCGTCATGCGTTGAACATCCCACGTTCATTTCCCCGTGTCCAGTTTCCCTTCATTCCTTTATGAAGGCATTTCTTCTCTTAAGCAGATAATCCTCGTGAGCTTTGTCAAATTCAGTCATATTACTTGGCTTTTTTTTATTTTTTTTATTAATGTTCGTGACTAAAAATAGCCGAGTTAATAAGACTGGAAACTTGTCCTGATGCAGTTGATGCCAAATGAGTTGTCTGCGAATGGCCGATAGGTTGGGTCCCATGTGCATACGAGACAGTTCCTATAGAACAGGGGTGGGCATTTAGCCGATCGCGATCGACCGGTGGACTACCAAGGCATTATGAGGTGACCGCCTTTACTAAGACCTAAGACGCGCATACCAAAAGAAACGTATTAATGGAAAACCGACGCCAGCTAGACTTAAGAATCGGCTTTACACAGACGATGCGACGACTGTTTAGTTCAGCAAATGATTCAATGAATACACATTCATGTACCTTCACTTGAAGCGCACGCTGACGATTAAATATATGGATCGGTTACAGTTTCATCGGTATACGTATGTTCGCTGCTTTGCATACGTCCACGCTCTACGGTCGCTCAAGTTCTTCGAATATTCGTCTTGACAATTTTGTGTTATTGTGTCTTTGTAATAAAAATAGTAAACCTGTCATATTTTAAAAGAGGTGGTTTAAAGAAAGAAGAAACAAGTAAACAATTTAAAAGAGGTCGAAACAAGTGTTAAGAAAAGAAAAACCATGAAATTATAATACAAAATAGGTATAACAGTTTTTTTTTTAGTTGAAATGCATTTCAAAGCATGCAGGGAAGTTTGGATACAGATTTACCATTAAAAGACGAATTGCGTAAACAAAAGTTAAGAGAATTCAAATCGCAATTAATCGGACAGCAATCATATTTTATTAAACCCAAGACTTATCTAAGGCTGCAACAGTTGCATCTTTCCGTGTGAGTTATGTGTTAGCAAAGCATAAGAAACCTTTCGCAGATGGAGAAATGATAAAAAAGAAGTTTCTTGAAGCCTACAAATCGTTATTTGATTCATTCACGAACAAAAATGAAATTATTTCCTCAATTAAATACGTACAACTTTCGCGTAGAACTGTCACGCGCAGTATAGAAATGATGAGTTCCGATCTGGCTGATCAGCTGACCCAAGATATAACTAAACTGCATTTGCATTTCCTTGCAGTTTGACAAATCTACGGAGATGGTTGATATTTTTCGACTTTGCGTTTTTATAACCAAGGATATGAGTGTAAAAGAAGAATAATTAACATTTCCTCTAAAGAAGAAACGACGAGTGAAGATGTTTACTGTGCCTTCAAAAAATACATAGAGGGTAAAATAATTCCAATTGATAAAGTTATACCGATGACAGCTGATGGAACCCCCATCAATGACTGGCCCAGTCAATGGATTTTTGGCTACGTGTATCAGAGACAGACGTATAAGCTACACAAGCTATAGCTTAGGGCCCCACTTTCTTGGGGGATCCCCCAAAAATTAAAATATACTAGTATAAATAGTATTAAAATATATTATAACAGACTTATAAAGGGCCCCATATCTGAAATAGCTTAGGGCCTTATCAAGTCTAAATCTGGCTCTGATCAGAGACAATGACATACCGCATTTCCTTACTTATCGTTGCATTATTTACCAACAAAACCTCTGTTGTAAATTCTAAATATGCGTCATGTTATGAGAATCTGCATGAAACCTGTGAACTCAGTTCGAGGAAGAACGCTTCAGAGAAGAATATTTCGGGCCCAATAGAAGAAGATGGATCTGGTTAATATTCAAATGATTAATCTGATCTGAATTATTATATCATTCACATGGTCTTTGGTTCAGCAGAAGTATATTTTTACAAAGATTCAGGAACCTACTACAAGAGGTAAGAGATTTTTTGGAATCAAATGATAAATAATACTTTGAACTTGGTGATGACGTTTGGTTGATGGATTTGCCTTTTGTTGTTAATACTTTCCAAAACAAGCTAATATCTTCCCAGCTGAGGCAGAACGAACTGAATTTTTTAAAAATATTTCTGACGAGTTGTTTAAAAACGGAGGTACATTAAACGAAGAGAAATATTATGCTGAAATAATAAAACTTCACTCAGAATTTGAGAGACGTTTTCAAGAATTACTTAACCATCATTTGTTACCCATTTGACAATGTTGATGTGGAAGAACCAGTTGAAAATATAACTTACATATTCTATTTATCTCTTGAGAGAAAAAGTTTTTCTCCTTCAAAATGATATATTTTTAAAAGTATGTAGTTCAGAACCTAAGGATGACTTTTGGGATCTCATGGATGAAGCATTTCATTTAACATTGTTCTTTGGCTGTGCCTACCTGTGCGAATCTGCATTTTCAACAATGAATATAATTTAGAGAACATACCGTTCCCGTATCACAGACGACCACTTAGAATCCAGTGCAAGATTACCAGTTAGTAATTATATACCGAGATTTTCAAGACTGGCGGACAATATGCAGACCAAGTCTTCTCCAAACTATAACTTCGAGAACTAACTTTAGATTAAAATGATTCATTTTTTAACGTACTTTGAATTGTTCGATAAAAAATGCATCATTTTAAATTATTATATTTGTGACTATTATTATTATGTTTGTATCTTGCGTTTTGATTTAAACGTGGTTTTAAAAGCATAAGTATTTTTATGTAGAGTTAGGTAGGTAAGAACATATTCCGTATTTAATATTAAGTTATAAAAAAAAATCTGAAATGTTTCAGATTTTAAATTACGTCCAAAGGGGCGTTTTTTAACATTTTGTGTGTTAAGACACAATAACACGCCGAATAAATACTAATTCAGAAGTCAAACAACAAAAATCAGCGTTATATTTACAAAATTTTCACAGGACTAGTTTCGATGGTTTTACCGAACCACCATCTTCAGCTGCAAAACCGCAAATGAACAAGATAGGAAATAATGATTAGATAAGATTCTTATCTAATTACATATTATCATAATTATATTAAATTAATATAATTACATTCTTATCTAATCATTATTTCCTATCTTGTTCATTTGCGGTTTTGCAGCTGAAGATGGTGGTTCGGTAAAACCATCGAAACTAGTCCTGTGAAAATTTTGTAAATATAACGCTGATTTTTGTTGTTTGACTTCTGAATTAGTATTTTATGTGTTACCTTTCTTTATTAAATATCATGTTACTCGCACTTAAACCATAAGATCCAGTGCAACAGCAATATCGCAAAATAGTTTTAAAGCGAGCATATCTTTAGAATTTCCGATACAGAGACTCACGCGCTGGAGATAAAAATGTTTTTTCTGCACAACCTTGCCATTGCTCGCTTTGAAATCCTTGAGTTTGTTAATCAAAAATTCGTCAAAGTTTTAAAAAATAGGAAATCGATCATAAAACAAATTTCAAATTTCAAATTTGGTCTTCCACATGCTCATATTCGTTGGAGTATTACGTTATTCAAAATTCGATGACTCTATGTACCGTTATTTTATGACAATGTGAGAAATATACATACATTTACGCAGATTTTCATTATTTAATTTCTTCAAATATAATGCAGGACTCTAACATTTTATCGCAACAGTTTGAAAAGTGAACCGACATTTATCCGTCCGACGCAAAATGCCAAAACGAAAGTAATAGTCCTTCGGGACTCAAGTCCGTTTGGACTAATAAATAATGTAGACCTTGTTTCTTAGCTTGCTACACCTACACCACTGAGTGGACCGCAACACCTTGAAAAAATTAAAATAGCCCGTACCCTGGAAAACTCTGAACATCCCTGGAATAAGCCATAAAGTCTTATTTTAAATCTTCCAAAAACTTTCTAGAGCTTTTAACCTTCTTTATTTTCTTTGAAACTAACTTTTCAACTAAAATAATTTACTTCATTGCTTCATAAGCAATAAACAAAGAGAAGCCATACCTTATATGTTTACATTACAGCTTGACAACGAATAAGACTATAGTGCCGGTTCTTTAAATCCACCCAGCATTATGTGTAACTGCTCCAGAAAACAATATGTAATATATAGCATTGCAAAAATCTTTTATGATTCGTAGCAATAATAAAAATCTAAAGTTATCAATTAAAATAATAATAATAATAACAATGTGTACAATGTTTATGAATAATTTCTTATGTCCAGTATATAAAATACTAAGAAGTCTTATATATTCCATTTAAATAGGAAACTATTTAATACAAGCACCTCACATTACAAATTTAGACAGTTGATCTCACAGCAGCAATTTCTCATGTAGTGAAGATGATTTCTGCCTTGTTTGCGAAAAGTAACCTGACCTAAAGAAATGAAAAGATAAGACTGTAAACTTTCCTAACACCAAAAAATTCAATTTCAAGATAAATCAAACTATCAAAATATCTAGATACTTACACGCGAGAATTTAAAATATAGTTTAGATAAAGTTCAAAAACATATCTACAAATGAAATATACTTTTCAGACACACAGCAAAACAAAATCCTAAATAAACCCAAAACATTTCTTATACTAAAGTGAAACAAATATATAATTCTGCATATTTCCCATTGTTCTTTCGAAAAGTTCGGGGAGGGGGACAGAAAAATGAATCTACTTTTGCGTGGTTATTCCATGTACGCGTTTCAAAAACATGGATGTTTAAAGAATACAGTATCTGCAGAAGAAAACATAACTTCAAAAATAAACGATTCGTAAAATGTGGATTGCTTTTCTCTTACTCCCCCCGTCCTCTTCGCAACAGATTATATTCTTTTAATACTCTTGCTCACTCCGTTTCTCTTTATTTTATTTTTTTAGCTCCAATGTGTATTCTTTGCTTCTGCAATTGTTTGGATTCCTTTTCTCCTTTTTTGAATAGTTTCCTCTATTCCTTGTTCTAAGTAGAATGAAAAATAAATTCTAGGCAGAAACAGGATTCATTTTTTTCTCTCCTTCTCCCCCTTATATACTTTTCTCTAAAAGAGAAACGAGTCCCTACTGAGGTTAAATTGAGGGAAGGTTGAGGACGCCACGGTGTAAGGATTTCAAAGGAGCATGGAAGAAAATGGTTTGTATTTAAAAGAGAAAAACTCTGACAGTATTTTACGGGATTTTCTTTATTAACTTTGAAAGGCTTTTAGTTGAAGTTTAGTGGCGACATTTAAAAGTGGTTCTGTGGACAATAATGCGATATTGTATTGTTTCAAAACGATGAAAAAATACAAATTGCTGGCTTTAAAGAAACTAAGCATTAACTCTGGTTCTGTGAAGTTCGTTTTCACCGTGATTTACTTACCTTCAAGTTTCAGTTTTCTGTTTCTTGATGTAAATTATTTCCCTACTTCTTAGATGGGAACAGACGGTTTTGTTTTGACATAAATAGAAAAATATTGCCAATATACATAGCATATCGTCCTTCATTTATCTTCCAAATTATAACAACTCATTGTTTATCAGCAGCACAAAGAAGACAATTAAAATAATATGTAATTATAATTTATAATTTTTTTTTTCTTTTTCGATGAAAATTTTAATTTCCGTCTTTTCTGTTAACTGGATGATGGATGTTTGTAGTGGTTAGTATTTTATTAATATTCATAAAATTAATGTAGTGGACAAGGAAACTTCTGAGTCATAAATTACGTACTTCGGTTAGAGATAGCATCTGTAACTTATTTATATCTATATAAATTTCTGCATTAAAAATTAAGCCTATTGTAATAATAATATTCTTTATGTATGCATATATTAGTATAATTTATGTCCCCTTCTTTATAGCACTTTTTCTAATTTAATTTTAATTGTAATTAATTAATGCATCTGATAATTGAAATGTCATAATTCAGTTATATTATTGTAAATGCGTGTAACTGTAGAAAGACACATGAATAAGAACTAAACTTTTCTATTTTAAAAAGAGTTAATCTTTTAGAAAGATATCTGAAATTTTCAAAGATTTAAATTTTTATTTATGAACATAAAAAACACTAGCCTATCAAGAAAAAAGTACAGTGAATTTTGAAATTGTTAGTATGTAACATAACTTCATGTTAAATGAAATTAAAAAAAATTCAAAATAAGGAATATTTTCTGCATTAGATTGTAAGAATCCGCATAGCTTATAAATTGAAAATTATTCTAACAGCATCCATACATAGCAGATAAGTAGACTAATGGAGGTTTTGTAGGAAGTAAAGATTATTAAATTTCAGTTGTCAGTTAGCTCTGTAATAATGAAAACTGAATTTTCTGGAATAATATAAGTTTTGCTGACAACAAAAATGGATATTTTAAATCAAATGAAAAACTAATAACCTTTCTTGGGAAGAGAATAGGAAGACGGCAGCGAAATAATGGTGAAGGTAGTTTGACAGTTCAAATATATGCAAAACTTGCCAGTGGGTTTCATTAACTAATTTTATTTAAGGTACAGTAGATCATCCTATACAGGATGTTTCAGCAAATCTGTTATAAACTTTCAGGCGAGATAGAGTTAACCTAGACGATGCAAAATCACATAGCTATGCATGGTCGAAAAGGCTTTCCTGGCGTGGTAGTGACAATACAAAATGCAAGAATGGAAGAACAGGAACAAGGAGTTTATTATGCTTAATTATGCTTAATTTTCAGCAGAAATCAAGAAATAGGAACAAAATTAGACAACGAGCGTCATTAAAGAAGGTGTTTGAAATTATGCCCACGGACCGTGGTGCAGGCCTCACATCTCTGGCGCACGGAAGATATGCATCACGCATGGAAGATACATGACACACGGTTCCTGCATCATGGTCCGTGGTCGTAATTTTAAACACCTTCTTTGGGCTTCTGCTTTTCTTCTTCTGATCGTTGTCTGTTTTTGTTCTTATTTCTTGGTTTCTGCTGTAATAAGCATAATAAATATGTGTTCTCACACTGCTCGTGTCCTCCTTTTCTTGTAATTTGTGTCGTCACTACGACGGCAGGAAAGCGTTTCCGACCATGCATTTCCATGTACGATTTTCCATCTTCTTGATGTACTCTATCACTCCTGAAATTCTGTAACCGATTTTCTGAAACATTCTGTATATTTAAATATACAGAAAACAGAATTTGAAGACATCTGAAGCTCACCAGTGGTCGAAATGCTAACTGCTAAAAATTGGAAATTCAAGTCGGTTCGAATCATGGTAATTGAGATGGAAACATAGGTGTGGGTTTCCCTCATATATAACATGAATACGCGCCAATTTGTGTTTTAGAATATCCTCCACGGAAGCATACATCACATTAGCTAGCTAGGGATAGTGTGCTTCCCATAGTCATATAATCCAATCCAAAACGCAACTGAAAGTAATCATCAAATATTCCAATCCAGCAGACATAAAAAAAATGTTTTAAAATATATCAGATACTTTGCAATAATGTATATATATTTAGCAATACATACATTCAAAACATACCGAACTGATCTTCGGTCAGTTATATCGCTAAGATAACACATCGATCTCTGGTTTCCTTACAATCAACCTGAAGGCTTTCACGCGTTATTTCCAGTCTGACAAATAAATATTTTAGAGTATATTTGACACAAGCTTTAAAAAAAAATACCAAAACATGTAGTTTCTTTCGAGAAAGAGATAAACCTATGTTGCCAGAAGAATAAAAAAAATCAGTAAAGATCTTGTCTAATTAATTGTAAAAATAGTTTTTCAAGTAAAATGACATTTGAATAAATTTTCAATTTGAAAGCATAACGCATTCTTCTTGGTGTTTTATTTATGCCATCCTAAGTTCAAGAATTTTAAAAGTTTATTTTGAACTTAATTTATTATTTTGATTAATTTGTAATTATATATGAAGGTTAAGCTACATAAAATTAAGATGCAATTCTTAAAAAGGGGAAAAATAGGCATAGTTCGTTATTTTAATTCTGTCTTATTCAGAAATTTATGTTAACTTCGTAAGCGTTCCAAAATTTATGAAAGCCAATATATCTGGTTGTAACGAAGGTTTTTCGCCAAACAACGTTCTTAATAAAGTTAGAAAAAAACATGAAAGTAATACATTTAATGCGGGTAGTAATCCCCACCTAAATCTATAATTTTCAGGCACCGTTTTGGCAGTTTTTCAAAGCCTTCAGCCCAGAAACTTGGTGGCCGTGAGTCCAAAAACAGTTTAACCTCATTTCGGATGTCCAGTGCAGTATGCAAGATGTCACCAAGATGTAGCTGCAGGTGTTAAAAAAATGTAGAAGTCCGAAGGAGCAATGTCGGGGCTATATGGTGTTGTGGCAAAAGATCCCATTCGAATCCGTAGTCCCACATGTGGTCTTGCATTGTCTTGATGGAACATTGCCTTTTTGCGCCGAAAGTCAGTTCGACGCTTTTCCTTCGTAACACGGACAAGCATTTCACTGTATACCTTACTGTCGAGGTTCTTACCCTGTTCCAGATTTATGGATAATACCACTAGATACAAAGCATGATCTTTTTGTTAGTCAAATTGTGCTTTGAGACGCAGCCTAAGGGTTTACCGGGCGCAGACCAACCCTCTTTTCGGCCTGTGTTGTTGAAGTAAATCCACTTGTCATCACAAGTGACGATCCGGTTCAGAAGTTTGCCCTTGCGTTGATATTCGAGCAGCCTAGTGCAGGCCCGAAGACGTCTGTCTTTACTTGCTTGAGTCAGTTCATGCAGTACCCAGCCATTGAACTTGTAAATCAAGTTTATACAATTCATAGTGCGACTAATGAACATGACACTAACTTCTAACTCCTTAACAAACTCTCGAGTGGTTGCATAATGATCTTCTTCCACAAGCTCTCTTAGGTGGACCACATCAACGTCACTAGGCCGACCAGAGCGCTGTGCTTCTTGAATGTCATAGCTCTTGTTTTTGAACTTCGGTACCAAACCTTCGCAATGTCATATGATACAAAATTAGTACCTAAAGTTGTATACATAATTTGGTGACATTCTGTAGCTGATATTTTGCAGCAAAACTGGAAGTAAATGATAATTCTATTCGGGTAGTGTGATACTTCCATTTCAGACACCTTGTTCTTAATAATAACGATATTATTTTACAAATTTCACAACACAGTGTTCTATAATGCAAAGGGTTATATAACGGACCAAAATTTTAAAAAAATAATTATTGGGTGCCTCTTTGCACGTAAATCTCTTAAAAGCTCATTCAACGAACTAGTGCTTCAGATTTACATTGAAAGTTTACTTAAATCCCCTAAAATCTCGTGTGCTTTATTCAAATATTGCATAAAATCCTCAAATACTCTTATGTAAGAGCTTGAACTGGAACGAAATAAACAAACTAACAATATTCGTACTACCAGTCGAGTCGTTACAAAGAAAAGGATGACTAGAGTATATATGCAAGAAACATTTCCTTCAATAAAGATAATAATGCGTTCGAAAGTACGTGACTTTGTCAGTAAAATACTTATTTCCAGATAATCGCAAATATCTACATTTTTTTCGAGGAGGGAGTGGGTATTGTCTTTTCTTTTCTTTTTAACTGGGGATGATCGGATAAATGGTATTTTTTATTCCTTGGAAATATAATGTATTCAGGATACATCGAACATTTATAAGGATTTTGTTTAGTTATTTATTTTCTTGTTAGAGCAGCGGGATGTAATGGGAATCGCAAGCTGTTGTTTCTCGAGAAACGAATATCCTTGCTAATAATAAATATTTAATATTTTTGTTTAGTAGATAAATTGATGTACTTAAGAAACTTGGTCTTGTATTTTATTAAATACAAACTTTGCGTCATGTCTTACTTTCTTTTGTTACGTGTTATTAAAAATGCTTAAAATTATTTAATATGCAGGCAGATTGGACAATAAAATGTAAAACTAAGCAACAAAGATTGCCCTTTTTTTATACATTGAAAGAAATTGATGTTTGAGTGGGTAATAAATAGTACATCCTATTAAAAAATTCCTTTCTAAGAAATAGTGTCACTCAAAAAGAATATTCTTTCTTTTAAAAAAAGATTTGCTTACCCTCAGTTTTAGAATTTATTGCATCATGCCTATTTCAGATACAGATTAAAGTCGCAGTAAATGTTTTAATTGTAGATTTTCGGATAAAAATACGTTAGGGTGTTTAAGCGGCCATACACATGAGCTTTTGAAGAGTTTTGAAATTTTCATGTTACAGACTGGGCGAAAACGTAAACCGGAACGGTGTGTAGCTTTAACAAGGAAGCATCACCTCCTGCATTAAAGATATTTTTTTTTATTTTATAAACTAGTAGTTTCTTAGTTTTATAATTTTAAACATGCATTTTAGTTTTAACTGAACATAGAAAGTAAAAGCTTCAAAATAAAGGCTTGATTTGAAGTAATAAGGGAAACGTTGTGCCTAGAAAATCTAACAATTCCTGTGGATCTAACAAAATAGATCCATTTTTGAAGCCGCAAACTGTAAAACTTCATAAGAAATTAATTCCGATATTAAATTCGGTATCAAAGGCGTTTTCAGGACATTATTTGGATATCATGCATAGAAACTTGAACTTTCTTTAACTGTCACCTGTCATCAAAATTGCAATCAAAGCGCAATGCTGTAATTATTCATTTTAATTAAATACAATTAAACACGAAATTGCACTTCACCACATACATTAGCGCCGGAAATATCCAAATTCGGTGATTGACATTGTGGTGCGTAATGGATGCATGTTGGAATTCCATTCTCTACTATTGTTCAAAGTGGTTTATGAGAGCGATCAGCATTCAGTAGTTGCGACTCAAAGCAGCATTTAAGTGAAGGTCAAAAGTGGCGAATAAATGGTAGAATCGAAGGAGGTCAAACACAAATGGAGGTTGCCCAAGATTTGAATATCCCTCAAAGTGTCATAAGCACTGGATCAGTTGATACACGATCTGCTCAAAGGCGACCAAGAGCAACAACTGCATCAAAAGGCCGTTTTCTGCCGTTGTCGACTCGAATAAACTACGACTACAAGAGATTTGGTTTTATACCTTCAGGCTGCCACAGAAACTCGAATTAGCCGTTCTACTGCTACACAAAGTCTCAACGAAGTTGGAATTTATGCAAGAAAACTAATGGTTTATTATGTCCCACTCACTTCAGCTTACAGAAGGGTCCTTTTGAACTGGTACCGTCGTTTTGTTCAATGGAACCAAGACGACTTGGCCTGAGTATTGTTTTTACTGAAGAGTCCAGATATAGTTTGAGCAGTGGTTCTAGACGTGTTTTGATCTAGAAAGAGGCAGGAACACGCAACTTGCCTTCCCTTTTCCGTGAAATTTCGCGTTTACACGACCGCGGTTGATTTGGGAAGGATCATGACAAATGGCCGCATTCAGCTGCATATCTCTTATGAAGGTTCTATATCCGCTGAACGAGGTATTGAAACCCCAAGTTAGACTGTTTGGGTGTTGTTGGTCAGAGTGTTTGCTAATGGATGACAATGCTCGGCCTCATCGAGCATATTTGGTATTAGAATACTTGCAAAATATCACTCGAATGGATTGGCCACCTGACTGTAACACGACTGAACATGTGTGGGATGCTAAAGGCGCCGAATTTCCGGTGGGCCTAATTCTTCCCTGAACCCTTTAGAAGCTGAAAACTGCACTTTTAGAAAAGTAGCGTGCAATTCTACAAGATCAAAACTTTTGCAAAATCTATGAAATGAAGACGTGAGGTATGCGTATCTGTCGAAAGTGACCATGCACCATATTAAAGAAAATATTTTCCATAAGAGGCGATTTAATTTATCCACCATTTTACAGTTTCCATAAATTTAGTTTTAATTGCAATTGTTTGTCAATAATCAACAGCCAAGTATTATAATTTATGTTAATTAATGCTTTTGCACAAATTTCTATTTATAATTTTTCATTAAGTATCAGTTACGATTTATTTCTATCATTCTTTAATTCTGATAATCAGTGTATATATGTTTCAGTACTGACATGGTAAATATTATGTTTTAATGGACAACTCGTCTTTTTAAGCATATGAACAATTCATATTATAATACAGCTGCTGCAACTACTGAAAAATATGTGGACTTATTTTAATTGCTAACTTAATCAAAGCCAAGGGCAGAATTATATTTATTTCACAGATATTAAATTTTGAAATGTAAAAACGGCAATCCAAAGATAATTTTTAATATTAATATAAAAATAATAAATTATACGGAATTAAATAAATATCAAATGAGTTAAGAAAAATTTATAAACAAAGTATTCGCTTAAAAATCAATGACAGAAGACGAAAAGTAGCTAATAATAAAACACGATACAGAAAAATGAAAGTGAAAATACAGGCTTTAACGTCATTTAATGTCTTTTAGTATTTAAATACAAACAGCAGTAATTTTTGTCGAATATTTAAGAATAATTCTTGTAAATTAAATTTCGTTTTCCTAGACACCAAAACTTTCGTATGTCTGGATTTCCTTGTATATATTATTGAAGTTTTCTAAATTCGAATAAATCGCTTATATTTACAAAACAATATTTTAAAGAAAATAATCTTCCATACTATATGATGAGTATTTATATAATGCATGGGTGACCAACATCTGCACATATGAGGCCAATTTAATATGCAACATTGACCTCACAATCCTCTTAATGTTGTACTTTGTTATCACTTCGTAGCAATTATTGGAATGATAATAATAATAATAATAATGATAATAATACAGCTTATTTCTATATAATACTATTACTTTAGCAATCTTGCTTTTTAAGCATGAAGAAAGGAGATGAGGACTTTGGCGAACGCCATTTCCTCCAGTTTCGTGAGGTATTATTACTTATTTCAAATAATTTTGATTTATTGTGTTGCCATACCAGGATCGATGGAAATTCTAATGATATTTTAAAATTTTAATGATATAGTTTATATTTAATATAAGTGCTGAAATGATTCTAAAATGAGAAAAAATATGAAACTATTTACCTTTAAAGAAGTTCTGCAGTTATTAAAAACAAGAATATAATAAATTTTGATATCTTAAAATGGAAGCAACAAAAACGTGCGTCGAGAGAAGCTTATTCCTCATCTAAGATATTCATCTGTTATTAAAATGTAAATTATCTATTGTTATAAATATCTATAAATATTTAAATACTTTTATTGCATTCTTGTTTTTCTATACTTTTGTAGTATATGTATATTTTGAGTTTTTTATTTATCTGTTGCTTTTAAGGTGCTAATTTTAGAGTTTTTTGTGTGTCTAGTTAAATCTGTGACAATATATTTAAGTGCTTATTTCTTATATACAATTATAAAACTTTGAATTTTGAATAAAACAACGTTTAAATTTTGGAAATATATAAGCCAAAACGCGAGATATGGACAAATAAAATCCTGTGTGCTTTGGTAAATCAGTATATGTTCGTAATGTTGATATAATTTGGATATTTTTCGCCGGTTTGGTGACTTTCTGGAAGCTTCGGAAAAATACATTTTCGAAGCCTTACGATCGTTTTTTCCCCAAGCTTCCAGCGAGTAAATACGGTTAAATATTATTTAAATGCAGCTTCGAGAACTTTAGAGCTCAAGTAGTATTATCCCAGCTGTGTGATTTAACGGCGTTGAATGGCTACTTAGAGTTCACTTTGTGAATGACTTTGGGGAATACTTCTCGTGCTTTAAGGAGGTGGTGTAGGTGTTGGTGTATTTAATTATGGCAAAGCACACGAGGGCTATCTGCCTAAAGGGAGGGATGCCTTCGTGGAGTAATTTCTAAGTTCAACTGGCTCGTATACACGTTACACATGGGGAAAACCACGAAAACGCCCACGCAGCTAGCCCGTTCGCGGGATTCGAACCCCGGATACCAGTGTTCAGCGACTTTACCGCTCGGCCGCTGGCTTTAAAGAGGAATCGTTTAGTATTCACGTCCTCCTTTAGCTACTAATTGTGTTATGTGTCGAACAAATTGTCCATTTCGTCCTGCTTATTTGGAATGAATATTTAAAAAAGATATTCAATATTCACAACAGTGTGCTGAGGTATCAATATGTTTTTCAGCTATGCTGAGGCATCAATATGTTTTTCAGCAAGCTTTCAGCGGCTACAGCAGAAACTTTACTGAAAAATAAGATTATTTTTAAAACTGAAATACAATAGGAGAATCTACTTATTTTTATTTTTTTTTTTGACGTAAAAGGACTATACATTAGAGAAAGTATGTTGTGCTACGGTTGCGGAGAGGGAAGTCGAAAACCATTCAAATAAATTTTAGTATGATTAAATAACATATAATACAAAGATATATTATAATGCATGCTTTTGCACTTAGTTTCGCACTCTGTTTTGCACAGAGTAATACTTATTTATTTTAGTTATTGTGGGTCATAAAAAGTATCCGTGGCTTTTACCCTCGATTACTTTCGTTAAACCATGGTTCTTCATTGTAATTTCCTTCTTGTGGAATGAAATATATGGAAAAAAATAATTCTTAAATATCATCATTTCTGTCTCTCAAGCAGTTTTGAATTTAGTTTTCAAGCAGTTTTGAATTTTTATAAAATATAATAATTTTGATAAATTTTTGTTGATTAATTTTTCAGTTATGCTATTTTCTCGGGAAGTGAAATTGGAGAAATGTATAATAAACAAACATTATTGAAACATTATTATTTTGTACAATTAACATTTTAAAATGTATAATAAACAAACACTGCTGCCCCACGTGGGAAAGTTTTTAGTGATTTACTGCCGTACCGTAGGGAACGGATTCGAATCCCGGAGAAGGCATGGATGTAAATTGTCTGTCCCCACATAGAAGGTAACAGTGGTCCACTTATTAAGTGCCTCCACATTGTGTCACAAGTCACAGCTTCCGGCCTTAGCAGTGGCGAACACCTCTAACGGCTATTTCTCGCCAATGGAAATAATAAACAAACAGAAATTAAAAATTATTTAATGATAGGTCAAAAAAATCTTGAACTCGAAAGTAATTTCTAAAATATTTAGGATCTTCATCTATCGGATTTTCGAATGAACTTCGCTTGAGAAGGATTTGTTACCCAGAAATTTCCAAAAATGAATAGGAAATAATTAAAAAATGCAAACTGGCCCGTGGGGGGATCGAACCCGCGACCTTCGCGTTATTAGCACGACGCTCTAACCAACTGAGCTAACGGGCCACACTTAAGCTTCTAACTAATTCAAACAGACTAATAACCCTCAGTTCTGGATAAAGACTATATTCCAGAGTTTTTCGGGGGCCCCCAGGGGCCGAGCGGTAAAGTTGCTGAACACTGGTAGTTCGGTTCGAGGTTCGAATCCCGGGAACGGGCTGGCTGCATGGGCGTTTTCTGGTTTTCCCCATGTGTAACGTGTATACGAGCCAGTTTCCCTTAGAAAGTCCTCCACGAAGGCATCCCTCCCCTGAGGCAGATAGCCCTAGTGTGCTTTGCCATAATTAATTAAACCAAACCAATCCAGAGTCTTTCGAAAGACAGAAAATTACATAGCGCCATCTACTGAATGTTGAGTGAAGAAATTTTTCCGAAAGGAATTCGCTTATTTTTATAAAATTATATACTTATTTTAAAAGAAATAATTGAGATAAAAGTTGTTTTTCCCCTTTATTACTTTTGGAGTTATAATTAAAAATTTAAATATTATATATTATTATTATTATATTTTTGGAGTTGTATTTTTTTGGGTTAATACATTTTTAAGAATTTCTAAAATGTTCACATGTGAATTAATTCATCGCATAAGGAACTTTGCAAAAGATGACATACCGGGCCTTAACTAAACAAGAGGTGACCTTCCCTGTATTTGTCTTTGGTGGTTATGTGTATGAATCACGTGATACGTCCATCTGACGTAAATCATCAATTTGACGAATTTTGTTGATACTACTATGGTAGCAACAATTAGATGATAGAGTATCTGTGGGGGGTCATCTTGTACGAAATATGATAGGAATAATCCTCGCAATGCTATTCCATCATTTTGCTGAATTGTGATGGCACTGTGTCAACAATGGGGTTGAACATCTGGTGACGTTGAGATATATTAGGACAGTGTTTGCGCGAATAAAAATAAGAGATGGCCTTCAGTGTTGTTTTATATCTGATTATAGTAGCAAAATGATGACTTGATAAATGTGGAATAGGAGTGCTTCGATTGACAGATTCTAAACACGATCGCTTGAACTGCTTTTTAAATACGTTTCAAGTACAATGAAGATCATCGAGGAAATGATAGCTCCTCTTCAGGACTACATCAAGGCATCCTTCGGGTAATATTATATATTTAATAGGATAACATGGTAATGTAACAATGTAATAAATCTTCGGACAATATAATAAACTAAGTACGTATATATATATATTTTTTGTATTTGTATTTATTTATATACTGCTGCTTTTTTTATGGTTTAGTACGGTAAGTTTACCACTTTCTTTGGTTTCGAGCACAGTTCACGGCGAAGGTCACGAGACGGGTTATAGGTCTCATACTGGCGTTTTACTTCCTTTCTTATAAAATGGCTACTTACCAAAAATAAAAATCTCAAAGATTTCAGATTTTACATTACGCCCAAAGTGGCGTTTTTTTTTTTTTTTTTTTTTTTTCATTTACAGACATACACGTTCCGAGGCTAATGTCACTTTGGGCTAAAATTATTTAAAAACATCATATCTTTAGAATTTCCGATAGACAGTCTCGCGCGTTGGAATTAAAAATGTTTTACAGTGTTCCCATTGCTGGCATTGAAATCGTTGATTTTGTTAATCAAAAATTCGTTAAAGTTTTACAAAATATGAAAGAGACAATAAAATAAATTCCAAATTCGAGCTTCTAGGTGCTCATATTTGGGCGGAGGACTACATTATTCAAAATTGGATGGCTCTAGGTACAATTGTTTTTTCACAGTGCGAGAAACATACATACATTTATGCAGATTCTTCATTATTTAATTTCCGTAAATATAATACAGGGCGATAATATTTACTGGCAACAATTTGAAAAGCAATACAACGGTTTTAGTGATTCAGTGCGAAAGGCAGTTTCGAGACTAATAGCCTTTCTGAGTTAACGTCCCTTTGGGTCTAAGAAAAAAAAACGCTAACGTTAATTCAGTTCCATACGATAATCAGTTATCGTAAATGAAATGGAAGAATATTATTTCCTGCTTTGCTCAAGTGACATATGTTAGATTTTGTTGCTTTATTATGCATTTATCTGCCAAACGATCCTGGCCATTAGAAACATTTGGCGAAACCTAAAATCTTTAATTTATTCTCCAAATTTAATCAATCTATCACTGGAAATAAACTGAGACATTTAAAAGCATTAAACACATTTTCTAAGCATTTAAATATTTATGTACTATTTTTCTTCAATAATAGTTCTAATTTATATAATTTAAAATCCTTTAATTTGATAATTTTATAGTTTCTATGAAAATTGGTAGTATTATTTTAATTAATAAAGTATACCTTTTATGTCATATATTTTATATTAGTTTCCATATTATATACACTATAACTATACTATATTAACTATACTATAACTATACTATACTATATTATTACATATAGTTAATATATTTTATATTAGTTATCCAGTTTATTTTATTTTTCAAATTATAAACAGATCATTTTTATCAACGTAAAAATATGTAACGATATATGTAATGAACGTAAAAGTGAGCTAGGATAACTCGGTATCCTTACTGTATCAATTTAAAAATAGAACTAAGAAGCAAATCATTAAGTTGGAAGCTTATAATTTTTAAATTGTACCGACTATTAAGCATCCCTATTTACAGTATATAAGATAAAGTAAATATTTTATAATATATCGAAGGGGAATCACGTTAAAAATTGGTTGATTGCTAGCTCGGTTGATTTGGTTTGTCTGATTACGGCAAAAGGGAAATCTGCCTATGGGAAGGGATCTTAGGGAAATGATGCCTTCATGGAGGATCTTCGTATCCACATTACGCTTGGGAAAACAACAAGAGTAGCTAGCTCGTTCGATGGGATTTATATCTGAGTCAAACTGCCAACACTCAGATACTGTTCTTCATTTTCAAAGCAAAATCCTTCGCACTGAACTATATTTTTACAACGTTTTATAAATAATTCAAAAACCTGAAATATACTTTTTTGCGGTTTTCACTTATTCATTTGAACAGAACCCTTTTCACGCACTTGTCCTTTTTGATATTGAGAATGCCTAAAAATTATGTGTGTTAAAGGGGGGCCGTAGGGGAATATTCCAGTATTGTTTCAATCTTTTTCAGTCAGTATGCTGCAGTGTCGGGCATTCTCCTGAAGGGGGGACACTGTTTTTAAGCAAATACGGTCTTTATTTCTTCATAGATCTACGGAAATAGTTTTAAGAACGTTTGCATAAAAGATATCCTTCATTATCTACATAATAGTTTGACAATATTGCCATCCGTAAATGGTTTACTGAATATGCTTTGTCGATAGCAGGCGTATTATCATCATGAAAGTCACTCCACTCTAAAAGATAGTCAAATACTTCTGAGTGCCTCATTATTACATAAATGCCATAACTTTTCAATTGCTTCATTGCCGATCTTCCCAAGTACAACACAAAATTTACCCACACATCTGTCATATATTCATGTAGACCTTTTCCTTATCTGCCAACGCTTTAATATAGCCTTTAAAATAACTAATACAAGTTTCGCCCTTTCTAATTCAAGATAAGAGAAAAAAGATAATTTTAAATATTTTCAGTCAGGTGTTCTAGTATTGTGTCATACATCTAACAGATTAATTTTGAAAACAATTGGGTTAATATTATTACTCCTAAAAGATGTTCATAATGTCATATATTATGTAGCTTGAATGCTGGATAATCGGTTATTTACAGAAATAATGCTTGCTTGGATCTTCTATTAGATAATTCGATACTCTCAAATTGCTTTAAATAGTAATCCTTCCTCTTAACCCTTTACTATGACTTGCAACTGTTTAAGAGCTTTTTGTTTGTTTGCAGAGTAGACATAACCCTCGTAATTTAGTAACAACCTTTGCTAAATCTGGGGATTGCTTATTTATCTGACGCACGCTTATCAACATAAAAATAATTCCTGTTAAACCTGTAAATTTAAACCGAAAACTAATCCCTGCTGTTTAACCTTCCCTTGTTCTGATGAATTATCGTATTCGCAATAATGTAGATGTTTAATTAAACTTCAATAACCCAGACAAAGTTTAACTAAAAAGTTTTCTGAAACTATATTATTTTATAACGACCACATAAGGCGCCACATGGTTGATGACTGTCTAGAAAGCCAGGCTGAATAGTGGCCTGCCAAATTTCCTGACTTTAATTCTATTGAACATGCTTGTGATGCTCTTGGGAGGGCTATTACAATACGTCAACCCCCAACGCTATGCGAGAGTTAAAAACTGCTATTGTGGAGGAGAGGGTGCGACCTGCACAAGCACTTCTGAACTGGCTTGTTTAGGATGTAGATTAACAAATATTACATCACCGTTGCTTGCAGAATTTTTGGAACTCAAATATTTTTTATCCAACGGCGGGTGCTAATTTGTGTTTTTTCGACATTGGCCATTCTGAAGCCTGGAAGTGGTGGCCATTTTATTACGAAGGCACCTAATAGACAGCCATCGTTGCCTCCTATGAAGGGACGGACAGTTACAATCATGCCTTCTCCGGAATTCCGGTATCGTAGTCGGCTCTTCTAACCACTATACCATCTCAACTCAGATACTATTTGAAACAGTAAAACACAAAATCTAATCTTCAATTAAATAACTTGGCTTCAGATAATGGGGATTCTAAGCCCACGATATAAACAGACATAGAATTCGCTCATCAAATCACAGTTCGGCTAGGTGGAAGGCTTTTCGTCTAAGTACAAATAACTCGCCTTGGGATTTATACTCAAACTAATCTGCGTTCTGGTGAAGGCTGACAGAAGAAAAAGAAAGTATAGGAAAGAATTAGCATAAAAGTAACGATTTAAATAAAAATATTATAATATTAAATTAATATTAGCCTTAATTTTCTTATCTTTTATTACATAGTGTGCTTCTACGAAAGACAATAATGAACTATGAATTACTTATCATTCAAGCTTGGCTTTTGTTGTAAAAAATGCGGATAAAGATTTAATAATATAGATCTAATGTTTCAATTCATGTATTCTATTGATGAATGCTCTTTTCATATTTTATCATTTGAGTGACACTCTTTAATCACTTTCCTACTAAATATGCACTTATGACAAACGAAGATCTTTGCGAAAGGAAGGTGGTGTAACTATGAAGTTGAAGACACGTTACGCGACAACGCAAAACCATCATTCATTTGCTGACTACATTTTAAGTCGACGTTTGAACCTGATTGTAATCGCAGCTTCAGTCTAACACAAGGAATAAGACATTAGGTAAACAGTCGTTAATCACTTAATGATTTACGTTATGCTGTCAAGCTATCCACTTTCTAGGACATACTTATTAAAATTCTCTTAAAACGGCGGAGACTAATATTGATGGAAAAGGTTGTAAACTTTTACATTTTGTTTAGTATTAGAATAATATTTGTGGATGTTTAAGAATGGTGCATATGGAGGCTATAAAATGATTTTCAGTAGCTCATATGGCCGAAAAAAATCTTTTGAAATTTAAACTTAGCAGTTTTCAAGATTTCTAGCTTATATAAACTTATATTAGAATGCTTATTATTTTAAATCAGTACTATTATAGTGACCCTTTTCAAAAACTATCAGTCATACATGATTCCAGACGGTCTTGTCTGCTATGGAGGAGGTTGTCTTAAAGAAGACTTCGATAACAGTGTTTGGCAATGTACATAAGGATTTACTCCATTTAAAACTGTAAAGGTCTGTTAAAATATTTATGTAAAAAGGCTGTTTATCAGTTTATTAATTTAATTATTGATTAATCATAAAGATAACTGCCGAATAAAGTACTTTAAAAAATCTTAGGATAAAACTTTCTTCCACTTTAATTCCTAAAGTACTCTAAGGGAAAAAATTCTAAACTATAAAAGACTATTTCATTTCCTAACTTTGAAATTATTCATAAAAACACATATTATATGAAATCTGTTTAATTTAAATTAGTATTGTAACAACTTTGTTTGAGATCTTGATTTAAATTTACGCCAAACTGAAGGTTGTTTTGTCATTAATTTTATGTTTCACTTGGCGTGTTTTTCTTCTGCTTTCTGTTTATTTGAACTTGATTTCCGATCAGTCACTTTCTTTACAAAAATAATTTAAAGTGAAGGGATCTATCAGCTGTTTGTTTTATTTTACTGCGTGTTTCAAGCTCCCTTTCGATAGTACTTTAATAACAAATTTCAATAACATTTAATTATTAATTAATTAACTTAATTTTTCATTAATTTTAAAATTTAATTTTTAACTTAACTTTTTATTTAATAATAAATTTCAATAACTGTAATAACATTTATAAATCTAACACTTTTGCTTTTTGTTTCGCTCATTTTAATGTGAACTTAATCACTTAAGCTTTGCAAGATTCAAAATTCAAGCAAAACATAGCGTAAACAAGTGTAGACATAGCAAACTCAGCTTACGCATTACATATACTATTCATTAATTATTATTAATTAATATTAGATATTAGGAGGTGAGGTACACTCTGCACCCTTACCCTCCCCCAAATAAGGCAGTTCTATATATCCCGTTCTGCTAAGCGGATTGGCGAAATTTAATTTGCGTTTTTCATGTCTCGAAAACGAGACATAGAATATAAATTAGATCTTAGAAAAATCCCTATACTTAATATACTTATTATAGATACACTTATTACCCCAAAATATTTATGTTAGAACAGTACAGTATATAAATCTAATGCACGCTCAAGTCACTTTTTCGAGACATAAAAAACACAAAATAAAATATCGTTAATCGGCCCAGTAGAACAAGAGATACAGAATTTTTTTTTTGTGTGTGTGTATCTGTGCGTGTGTATGCAGATTGACGTACATTAATTTCTTATTTTTTAAATAAACGTGACATATTTCAGCAAGCTCAGAAGTATAAAAGTAGAAATAAGTTGTTTTTAATATGAACAACGCAAATTTATTATATTTTACCGTTTGCATGGTTAGAAAATGGAAGGATTGTCATGAAGAAATTAAAAATATTATAATGAATTATTTAGAGAGAGGGGGCCATGTGTTAAACCAAGCTTATACACTGCGTCCACAAAATTCCTTACACAGCTTTTCTCTTTCCTATTTATTTTTAATCTTTGCTAGTACATATAAACTTCGAATCACAAAAATGTTGTTGATCACTTAAATATTCGTGTTTGGCATTTTTTAATTTAAACGTTTTAAATTGAATTCGTTAACTTTTTCAAAAATTACGAAATCAAACTTTTAATACGTCTCTCTGGTCCCAATATCTATATTTTGGAAAAATGTTTACTAATTATAAAAAATGAACACAAAACGTTTGACACCGGTACGAGAGAAATATTTAATTTCAAAAGTTGATCGAGATATTTAATTTTAAAATTCGCGCTATTTTACTATTTGCGCTATTTGAGAATGCGCATTGAGGGGTCGAGTAATGGACCAATTAGAATAATTCAGTTTTAATTTATTAGTTCGCATTTCGTCTTATCATTTTAAGTTATTATTGCAGTTTGCGTTATCTATGTTTAAAGTTTCCGCTACGAAAATTACGTTTAAAAAATTAATATATACTCTAAATAATGTGTATATAATATGAACGTAAGTAGGCTTTAGTATCTCAATTTAAAAGAATTGGGCTACTAAAAATTATTTTGCATTTATATGTCTGAATTAATTATGATAATCGCTTAAGTAAATTATTTACGAATGACATTAAGCAGATATTAAATATACGTTAGTAAATACAAATTTATTATTTAATTTGTTTGGGAAAAATTATTTACATAATGTTTAAAATGATACAGTTATTAAAATTAGCTTATAATCTGAAAATATGGATAATGCAAAATTAACGTGATATATGAAATTTCGAATCATCAGGAGCAGTTCACGAGAGTTTGAAAACATTAATACGTGAAATTACAGATTAATATTAAGTAATGTAAGGGAAGATGTTTAACACTGTCTTTCATGTTAATGAGAACAATTTTCCTAAAGTAAGAATAATGCATGGACTGTCAAAAGACCTTACTGTATGTGATTAAAGCGTATTGAAAACAGATTTTCAATAAGCATTAATCATACATGTAATCTCGTTCGTCATCGGGAAGGCAATAAAGAATGTGCTGTTGGAGAGGTAAAGCTTTGTACTAGATAATAGTTTATGATGAAGTGTGAACTAGAGCTTTAAAGCAGGTAACTTTTTCTTTTGCCACTAACAGAGGTTTATTTTGTTATACATCCAGTTACAAGTATTATGCAGCTTCTTTAATATTCATTATCACAGTTGCATGGCAACCTGTTTAATTCTATAAAATAGCTTTAATATTAACTATAACAGTATTATAGCAAATCCTACCTAAGACTGTAAGGATCTTAAGTTTTACTAACGTTTATTTTATTTTAAATCTTTACTATCACTTCTTATTTTCTACTTCCGGCCAGAATTAAAAGCGTTAACTTATTTATGCAAAATTTGTCTCGCGAACGCCAAGTACTTAAGTTGTGGATTTTGCCAAGCGAGAGAGAGGAAGGAGTTAGTCGAAGCAGGCCGCTTGCCTTAGAAGTTTTACTGGGTTGCTGGTTGCCTTCCAGGCCAGAGGTTTAATCCTCGTGATAATTTTAAACGTATTGTAGTGTTAACAGTTCTCTGTACTACATACGGCTTCCTGTTAATATACGGCCAATCTTCCTTGTTTATTATTCCAAAGTTAAGTTAGAGTTTAGTTAAATATTTTTATATTCTTACGTTCAGACCACAAGTAGTTGGTCTCTGTATTCCGAAGTACGGAAATTATTGTAAAGAGTGAAAAATAAAGGGTTTTGTATACCCTTCCTGTGTATCCTGTCTACTTCCCACATTTATTGAACATAGCTTTAGTAAGCTCCCTGTTCCGAGTCAGGGTCTTTGCATGTTCCCAAAGAAAGTAAGGCGGAACATTGAACCTGATAGTGGCGCCCAACGAAGAAGAATAACCATGGCCGAGTTTCAAGAAGAACCTGTGCTGCCTGCAGAAGCGGCTCAGAATCCAGAAATGCCAGCTGCCGCCCTGGAAGGATTTGGTTACATCGTCCAGACCATGCGCGCTTCTATGAACCCAGAAGCAACATTTAATGGAAACTCACCGGTAACCAGTGTTTTGAAAAAATTGGATGACCACTTCATGCTCTACCCCGTGCACGAGTTTCAAAAAGTTACCTTAGCTACCAGCGCTTTGAGGGGCCAAGCGCTTAACTGGTTCAAATGTATAGGCAGAAGTCTCTTGGGTCAAGCAGGAAGTCCCACCTATACTTACGAGAATTTCAAGACTGCACTAGTAAAAGCCTTCCCTGTCGTAAGGGATCGTGCGAAATTAGAAACGGAACTTTTCAGCATATATCAGCAAAGAATCGAAAATCTCTCAAGCTTTATTTTAAGAAAATTCACGTCTTCAAACTCTTGTATGGAAACCGTCCGGATCCTGAGATAATTCAAGTGATTTTGCCGAAGTTACTTCCCCAAGTGCAAGAATTTATTGAATTAAGAAATCCGACTACACTGGAAAAGTTATTTGAGCTAGCAATCCAGTTTGAAAGTAGAAGAACGGCGGACATTGAAAGAAGACGCCAATATCAACAACGAAACCAATTTAGTGCGCCAAGACCACAGCAAAGTCAAGCACACGGCTACGGAAGCAAAGCGAATCAGTGGGCAAGGAAACCCGAGCATTCAAAAACAGCCGCCGAACGTCGACAGTTCAATAGCAATCCAGGAAAAAAGTCTCAAGGCCAGTGGAAAAAGAAGGAAAGCATGGAAATGAAAAATGATTTAAACTAAAACGGATTTCTGCTGACGGGAGGGTGCGGAAATCCAAAGGCCAAGAAAACCCCACTTCCTTCAAGTTAAATACAGTAATGGTGAAAAATTTGACTCTTCCGAAGATTGAAGTGTTGGTGAATAATATCCCAGCCACCGCACTCCTGGATACAGGCGCGCAGTGTTCCTGTGTGGCAGAAGATTTTTTTAGAAAGTATTTTCGTAAATATCGCATATATAATTCGGATAATACGACAGTGTTAGCTGCGCAAGGAGAAAGATGTAAGTGCATAGGTAAATTACCGCTATACATCCGCATCAAGGACGAACAAGTAAAGGTTATGTTTTTCATAGTAAAGAATCTGCAAGCACATATTATCTTAGGAATAGATTTTCTCTCTGAGGCACAAGCAACGCTGGATTTTAATGAAGCGTCCCTTAAGCTGACGATGAAACCAGTTCGAGAAGAAAAGGCTGAACCGCCGATCTTAAACCTTGACCACCTGCCTAATGAAGAGCAACGAAGAATCCGACAAGTGGTAAGTGAATTTGCTTCGTTATTTAGTGATATTCCAGGATTTACTCAGGTTACTAACCATAGTATCGACACCGGAGATTCAATGCCAGTTCGCCACAAATCATACCGGTATGATAAGAATAAGGAAAAAATTATAGAATGGCATATCACCGATATGCTACGTAAAAATATCATAACGCCCATCTCAAGTAGTTATGCTAGCCCGGTGGTTTTATGTAAGAAAAATAATGACTATCCATTGACACATCCAAAAATGTGGCGATTCGCGATTGACTAACGTAAATTAAACTCCATAACTAAATATCCGGTGTATCCGTTACCTATTATTGAAGAAATTCTAAGGAACATAACATCGACCAAATGTATGACGACTTTAGACTTAACGACTGGTTATTTTCAAATAGGGGTTAGGCCTGAGGACGTGCCTAAGACTGCTTTTATAACCAAGTCTGGCACTTATGCATTTCTGCGTATGCCGTTTGGCCTTTCAGGGGCACCGGCAACATTTCAGCGATGTATGGACATTGTGTTAAGGCCTGTTCTTGGAAAGTCCACATTTATCTATTTAGACGATATCATTATTACTAGTGATAATCTCGACCAACATGTACAGGATTTAAGACAGGTGTTTTCTTTATTAAATGAGGCCGGTCTAAAAGTTAATGTCGAAAAGTGCAAATTTGCAGCCCCTGAATTAAAATATTTAGGTTACAAAATATCTCAGAAAGGAATCGAGACAGACGAATCAAAAATAATTGCTGTACAAAAGTATCCGACTCCAAACGCGGCGAAGAAGATTTCTTCTTTTATAGGACTTTGTTCATATTATAGGTCCTTTATAAAAGATTTTGCAGCTATTGCTGAACCATTGTTAAAATTAAAAAGGAAAAAGGCAAGATTCTCGTGGACGGCCGAAGCCAATAGTGCGTTCGAAAAATTAAAGCAAGCATTAACGCAAGCCCCTGTGTTGAAATTTCCTGAAAAGGATGAGAATTTAGAAATTTCAGCGGATGCTTCGGATTATGCGGTAGGAGCGGTACTTTCACAAAATCAGCAGCCCGTGGCATTTTTTAGCCGAACTTTAAATCAAACACAAAGAAACTATTCCGCGACCGAGAGAGAGGCACTTGCAGTTCTGTTAGCAGTGCAAAAGTTCCGAGTCTATTTTGGAAAGGCGCCAATAATAGTATACACTGATCATGCGGCGGTAACTAGATTGTACTCAGGGAAAAACTTATCCCCAAGGTTAATAAGATGGGCACTCAAGCTACAAAAATATAATCTGGTAATCAAGCATACCCCCGGAAAGGAAAATATCGTAGCAGATGCCCTATCCAGAATTAAAATAGATGAAGAAGGTAATACTGTAAAGGTGGCAATGCTCACAGCATGTACAATAAATTCCCGAGAAACTGTAATAACCGAACTGGGTAAGGATCCTGAGTTTGGAAGCATTTATGAGTATTTAAAGGATCCTGAAAATTTTAGCCGCCAAGATATTGTGGCGATAAGAAATAGGGCGGCCCATTACGAACTAATAGATGGTCTATTATTTTATACAAAAACCACAAATTCCAACAACGATTTTCGACCTGTTATCCCAGCTAGTCTTAGATTAAATATCCTGCAGAAGTTGCATGACAGCCCTTTAGCTTCTCATGCTGGTATTCGAAAAACTATCCAACGCGTACGCGAGGCAGTCTATTTTCCTGAACTGCAAAAGTTAACAAGGGCGTATGTCCAGTTCTGCCCAACATGTCAAGCAGTTAATTATATTAATTTCCGCCCTGCCGGGTTTCTAAATAGTATTAAATCCGAATTTCCAAATGAAATAATTGGCATCGATTTATTGGGCCTTTTCCCAAAATGTCAGTTAAATAAAAGTCGCTATCTCCTTGTTATGGTTGATCATTTAGTAAGTGGATCGAAATTGTTCCCTTAAAACGAGCCTCCGCGAAATTAGTTACTGATTCTATTTTAAATAAATATATTTTAAAATACGGGGCGCTCCTAAAAATTATATCGGTAATGGTCCTCAATTTGTAAGTAATGTATTTGAAGACATGTGCCAAAAACTCCGCATACGTCATTTAAAAATGGTCCCGTATCGGCCGCAATCAAATATAGCGGAACGGGTCAATAGAAATATAGTGAAAATTATACGTAGTTATGTTAAAAATTTTAATAAAAGCTGGGATAACTATGTCAATGAATTTGCTTTCGCCCTTAGGACTGCAAAACATGATACAACGGGCAAAACTCCTGCTGAGTTATTTTTAGGCAAAAAGATTATAACGCCGTTAGATAAATTATTTTATGTGCAACAAAGAGCCCCAGAATTTAAAATGGGTGATATAGAAAAACTAATTAAGGAAGCAAAGAAGAATACGGAAGTAGCACAAAGAAAACAGAAGCTCTAATTATGATTTGAAACGACGGGGAGTAACTTATAAAGTAGGTTATGAAGTTTTAAAAATTAAGCATTCACTTTCTTCAACACCAGAAGATAAAACTGCCAAATTTTTTCAACGATTTGAAGGACCATATGTTATAGAAAAAATAACTCACGCTGTAGTAGTGTTAAAAGCCAGAAATGGTGAAACCTGCTCCGCAAACATTGATCAAATCAAACCCTACTATGATCGTAATAAAATGCAAATATTTTCAGATCTTTTGCAGGATCCGGCACGGCAGACACCGCAGGCACAAGCTCCAGAGGTGGAACAACGTCAAGCACAAGGACAAGCCATTAGAAGGCAGGAGCAATTGAAAAGAAAGTTTCCCCGTTGGAAAATTGAAGGTAACAAGAAAAAGAAGCCGTTCCACCGTCCAGAAAAGACAGCTCACGAACACCCCCAGAATGGAGAAGGGAGAAGTAAGACGAATGCAAAGAAAGCCAGGAGAAATAACGGCAACTATAACCCGGCTCCCAAACGGAAGATCGACTCATCGGACAGGACTCTCCTCAGCAAATGTCGCCGAACTGCGGAAGGGCCACTAGCGGCCGAGGAAAAGATACAAGGAAAATTTGAACGGCCAGCAACGAGGTCCAAGCAGGAACGAGAAAGAAGTGTCCCGGTTCCGCCAAGACCAGCTGCCATCAAACGGCCAAGACCACAGGCAGAGGCGAAAAAGAAGGTATTCAAGGGTGACCGAACTGGATGAAATAGAAAGCTTCTAGAGGAAGAAAGTGAAGGGCGAGCCTGCACAAGAAGGAGGATAAATCAAACGAGAATCTTCGCTACCTTCCAGGACTGCGCTCAGAAAAGAATGTCCGAATATCACAAAGATAAGTAAAATTTTATGTTACTTTGCAAACTTAAGTTAATCTTTCATTCTTACTGCAAGTGGCAGATTTGAAGAAGTTTTACCTCATGCGAGGTCTACCTTTATCGCCAAAAGGGCGAGAAATGAGTTGTGACCGATTTTCTTATTATGTTTTTCAATTACTCGCGCGTAAAACTAAAGTTGATGTATAATAGCGTTGTGTAAATACTTAAATATTGTAAAAGTTATTGTATAAATTTTATTTAAAACATTCTGGCAAGAAAGAAGTTTTAGTCTGAAAGACTTTTTGAAATGTAGTATTTCAATGTAGAAGAATTGGCACTTGCTGGGAAAAGAATAGAAGTTAACAATGTACTACTAATGTATGTTTTAAAATGCGTAAAATTAACGGCGTGTTAATATGTTCTTATATACAATGTGAACTGTTATTTTAAATGTTAAGAAATACTGTGATATGGTAAAAGTGAAAGCAATGCCAAAAATTTTAAACTTATTCGTGTGACTGTAAAAAAGACCAAATTATGGTGAATGTGTGTTAAAGGTTGAATGAATGTAATTAGGCTCTCTGACGCTACACTTCAGAGTTAGCCACTTTCAGAATAGTACCTCAGGGTTTAGAGATGAAGATAAGGTGTGTTACGAGGTCTTGTTATGTTGAATTTTAACACGTTAGTGTTTTGATTGTAGGAGGCAGTGTTGAACACGTATACATAAACAAATTCGTGTTTGGTGTTCTTTTACAACACATGTCAGAGAGCACGGGGAGAGATAATTAAAATAGCATTGAATGAAATAAGAATGTTAAGAGAAATATAAATATGCATGTTACTTGCCATTTCATTGTGTAACATTTCATTAAATTAGTTTTCCTTCCAGATCTCTGGAAGGAACCAGATTTGAATAAAAGCTCCTGTTTAGATGCAGTACAGATGAAAAATTGGGTGTCCATGGAGCTGCTATTGTAAAAACATTTTTTTTTTAATTTTCTAGTTTCTAGTGAGAAATGTTTGTAAAAGATTGGCCTCGCGTTAGATTCTAGAGCTAAAAGTTTTCAACAAGGTCGTTTTAGACCTCAGTTTCAAACTAATTAACTCTGGCGGGAAGTATGTAAGGATCTTAAGTTTTACTAACGTTTATTTTATTTTAAATCTTTACTATCACTTCTTATTTTCTACTTCCGGCCAGAATTAAAAGCGTTAACTTATTTATGCAAAATTTGTCTGGCGAACGCCAAGTTCTTAAGTTGTGGCTTTTTGCCAAGCGAGAGAGAGGAAGGAGTTAGTCGAAGCAGGCCGCTTGCCTTAGAAGTTTTACTCGGTTGCTGGTTGCCTTCCAGGCCAGAGGTTTAATCCTCGTGATAATTTTAAACGTATTGTAGTTTAAACAATAAATAACAAAAAAAAACATGGTTTTATCCGGCCGGTTCGCCTCGGATAAAACCATGATCGAATTCCCAGTATTCAATAGTCTTAACCACTTAGCTATTGGAAAGGCAAGTCCTTCTGAGCGACTGATGGAAAAAGAAGATAGGTTATGAGATCTTTTCATTCTTTTATTCCGCGAGCCATCAATACAAACTTTGGTGAAGCTTAGGCAAATAGCCCTCATGTGCTTAGCCCAAATTAAATAATCCAATCCGGTTTTCATTGCTAAAAAGATCACTATCGTTCACTCGCTTACGAAGCAGTTAATAAACATAAAGCAAATACTCTTTTTATTAAATTTATTTAATAAACGTAAATTAAATGCACTTTTTATTACAATTATCTAATAAACATAAATTAAATTCTCTTTTTTATTCCGTTTGTTTTCTAAACAAAAACTAAGAATCATTTAAGTCTCATTAAATGTCTCTTCGGAACAAATTGGAGAGCTTTGCCCGGGACAGTTTAGAACAATATACACCTCATTAATTATGCAGCATGCTTCTCTCATTTGTTACATTCATGCTTCCAAGACTGTCTTGGGGAAATTATAAAGTGTCCAGATAAAGGCCCCAAAATTCATTACCGGGCCAGTGTCCTCCACCAATAATTTAAAAGCAATTCAGGGATGTGGTTTAGAAAACCTTGAAAAAAGTAGAAGGTATAATGTAATACAATTTAGAAAACAAGGTAAGAAGCCAGAATACATCGCTAGAAAAACCTTCGAGAACTATAGACTGAAAAGAACATCTTCTATGCAATTTGATAAAGTTATTAGAGCAGATTTCGTCCTCGATCACAACAAATTTTCCATCTTCCGACAGATAACATTTACGTCCAGATTTCCTATGAACTCTAAGATAGTACTCAACCTACTAGAGCCTTGAAAAAAGAAATTGATTGAAATCATTAAAGCGAAATGATCCAAAAGAGGACTTTCTGCACGCTTATACAGATGGTTCTGATGAAACTATCACTAATAGGGGTTTTGGAGCATTTCTACTCCAGGCGATTACTATTTATCAACACCAAATTGGCGGGAAAGTCATAGTCTGTGACTTCACCTTCGAGCTTCTGGCAATAGCGTAAGCACTTGACCCTTCCTATTTCTGAGCAAGTAAAATGATTCGTTATTTTCTGCGACTGAAAGGCAGCTCTACAGGTATTCCTGAATTGAAGTTCCCCGGTCACCAATGGGATCCACTTTCGCCTAAACGAGATTCAAAAGTTAAATAATGTCTACATTCTTCAATGGTTGTCAGCTATGTCAACATCGCAGGTAACGAGAAAGTAGATAAAGTTACAAAAGAGGCTTGAAATCTCCACAATAATAATAATGTCCCTCTGTCGGACGCAAATGCCATGTCTAAATACAGATTGAAGGAACATTCAATTCCAAGAGACCACCATTTCTATAACATTAGCGGAAATCGATGTATAACTAAAACATAGTCAGGCCATCAAAGAGGATTGGAAATTGACAAAGAGTGTAAGCAAACTACAAAAACTGTGGTAACTGCCCGGATACAGAATTGAAAGTTGCACGCATTTTTGATTATCCAGCCATTTTTGTTGAATTTTAAAAATTGGGGTCCTGTTTAAGAGACCGAACCTCTCTGTCTATTTTTGCAGATAACTAGGATTGTCATCTTCGCCCATGGCAATATTTGAGTAAGCTTCATCATAGTTACGATAACAACAACAACATTTAATTTCCATTAGAGAAAGGCCTCATGGCTGCATAAACTTGCACTGCCTACAAAGATATCTGTATTTTGACTGACAACCGCACTCTATCCAGCATCTGCAAAATTGGCTTCGTATTGGTGATAATAATTCTTACTCTTTTGGATTTGCTGCAAAAATTCTCTTTCCGTCATAATGTACACTGCTCAAAAAAAAAAAAGAAAAAAAAAAAAAAATGGGACAGTCTTATATCTCTCGATCTACTGGGCCGATTGACAAAATTCAAACTGCGTTCTTCATGTCTCGAAAGCGCGACTTAGGATATATATTAGATTTATATATAACACTATTCTAACATAGGTATTTTGACACAAAATCGGACTTTTTCTGAAATAACATGCCAATCTTTTTACATATTTCGATTCTACGACTCAAATTACGCCTAAATATGAAATTTTGTAAAATTTGGAGCAAAATTTACGGAGAAATTCACAAATTTATGTTGGCACTATTTTGTCAGTTTGCGCCAAGAATAGTTCACTTGGCGAACTTCTTAATATATGGCAACCTAGTTTCCTTTCCCGTGAGAGGAAAAAAAAGTCACCATCGTTCCTTTTTTTCCAAATAATATTCTTTATATTGTATTTTTAATTATAACTTACTATTTTAAGTAATTTTTTTCTTTTTCGAATTTCATTTTAATTGTTTAAGTTGCATGGTTTTTTTCGAATAACTGTTTTAAAAATTTCTATTTACCTATTCGAACTGTTTTAGTGCGGAATTCAAACTTAAAAAATTACTAATTAGCGATCTGTAAGAAAACGATTTCCAGATTGTACGCACTTATGCGAGTGATTTGCGATCTCACATTTTCTAATCGCTAATTCGTGGTTTTCACGGACGAATTTCTCACTTACACGGATGGCGCACTCGACTTTTATCGAATTTAACGCCTTTAAATGGTAATTTGCCTACTTCAAAGTTTCTTAAGGGTATACAGCATATTAAACCCGTGTAACAAAAGGTTAAGTTAGATTCCGACCCATATTTCGTTTAACAATATTGCATACAGCACCATTTTGCCCTGGTGGTGAGGTTTCCAACTTTCGTTTTTTCGCGGAAAATAAATTCCCATGACATCCTTTACACGGTTACAAAGTTTGATAACATTTGATCCAGTAGTTTTCCTTTTATGACCGTTTCAAAGTGAAATTTTAATTATAACCACCCTGTATATTATTAAATTTTAATTTGAAGCTATGCGTTATATGTATACCATTTGTAAGATTTTCGCTTTTATGGAAAAAATAAAGAATCGAAGCAAATATACTTAGGATATTAGACCAAAACTGAAAAAATTTCCCCTCCCTCCGAAAATAAAATATTGAAACTTCGACCATGAATTTATTGAATTATCGAAATATTCAATTTGACTTATCTTCTAAGTCCTAGTTCCGACAACAATTCCATCAAAAATTCCGAATTACTGAAGCTGAAGTAAAAGGTTTAGTATATATTCACTGTATGTTAATAAAGTAATAAGAGTGTAACAAAAAATAGATTATAGAATTTACGCTGATGCAACTATTTGTCTGAATGCACAACATGTAATGGAAGAGAAGGCTTGTAGAGATATGTTTTTGACATGCCTCTAAAAGTAGATGTCATACTCCTTTTGTCTCTTCAATGTCAAAACAGATTCCTTTGAGAGGCCTTTAGTTTTGGGAAGGAAAAAATCGTAAGAAGACAAATTTGAAGAACATGCAGGACAATTGAGTACACATACTTATTTTCGAAGCACAAGCGGTTCTCTGATTGGTTATTGAATAATGAAAAGATGCATTGTCATGCAATACAAAACATTTGGAATACGTTTTCTGACTGAAAGATTAAAAGTCATCTGCTTAATTCACAGCCATTTACAAGTCAACTACTCGGGCAATTGCAGAATCGTTTTGATCCTAAGCTTGTAAGATAAACGTAACTTAATCTTCCGAGACTAACACTTCTTAATCTTCCGAGAACGTTCCTTCTTTAGCTCACATTCCAAGAATATTAAGTGACAATTATTATAACAAAAGAAATTGAATATTCATTTGCACTACGGCTTGGTAGTTTACTAACGAGTTAACAAAACTTAAATTCTGCTTTTTGTGTCTAAGAATACAACAATATTTTAAATATTTACAAATAAAATATTAAATTGGAGCCTCACCAGTTGCCTAGCATTTGAAGATTGTTAAATACTAATTGTTTGTTGCGAAGTCTAACCCAGGCTGCATGGTTGGTTTTTGTAGTTTTCTAGGTTCTCTTTACAAAGGTTCTCTATGAAAGCATTTTAATCAAATAGCTCCCATGTTCTTTCTATGTTCAAATCAACCAACTAACCTAGTTTAAGCGCGATTTCCAAGGGAAGTTACTAGCAAAACCCGAATACTCATTAAAAATCATGTAGCTTGCCAATCGGGAGTAATATGAAAGATACGGCGCCAATAATTGAATTGCTGTTCCGGTACGCTGTTTCTAAACTTAGATGGTCATTCCTTAATTAAACAGCCCACCAGCGGCCGAGCGGTAAAGACGCTGATCATTGGTAGTTCGGTCCGAGGTTCGAATCTCGCGAACGGGCTGGCCGCATCGACGTTTTCGTGGTTTTCCCCAAGTATAACCTGTATACGGGCCAGTTTACCTTAGAAAGTCCTCCACGAAGACATCCCTCCCTTTAGGCAGATACCCCTCGTGTGTGCTTTGCCATAATTAAATAATGCAATCCAATCCTTAATTAAATAAAATTGATTTGTAATTTCTACTGGAACTGACGGTAAGAATTGAAGTGCAAATAAATAATATCGTGTGCAATCTTGATTAATATAAAATTTAAAATATTTACATAGAAAAATATTTGCATTCAGACAGAAAGTTTTTTGAAATATTTGCAATTACTTTATAAGAATGATTTATTAATAACCGTAATAATTACTTATTATATTACTGATGATTAGGATTCAGTTCTTGACAATTACATTCTAAATTAGAATTTTAAGGATATAATGAAAATACACTACGCACAAAAATACATTTTAGGATAAAAATGAGTTGGTTTTTTATGTTTTAAAATTTCTTAAATTCATTTAATAAACATCGTATCCTCGTTGTTAATTGAATCCTGAATGTTGGGCGGCGTTTATAGAATTATTCTTACTTGTCCACAGAATCTGCTGACTTATCCAGCCATTAGGTAGCTGCAGATCATTTCTACATAACCACTGAACTTCCATTAATTGAGTCTCTAGAGGGCTGTATGTTTATATCATAATTTGACTTTTATAAAAATGATTATTCTAAACATTATGTTTCTATAAAAATATACTGTGCTTTAAAAATGTGGATGCTAGTATCAGCCACTCTTTCAGCCACTTCAAAAGCAACATTTTGTTTAGAACTAAATTATGCAGTTAATGTCATAAAATTCAAATAAACATCAAACGAAAATTCTCAGTTTTAGACAATTTTATTTAAACGAAGTAAAGTAGCAGACGATAAAACGAAAGTAAAAATTTACTCTTATTTTTTTAAAAAAGGAAGATAGAGAGAAATTGTAAAAAAATAGTTAAAAATTTGAATAATATCATCTATAATTTAAAAAATAGCTTTTCATATAGTATTAATAAATATTTATTACGCTTCATTGAGGGAAAAAATGTCATATAATTAATTCTCCGTAAAATCTTACTTGAAATTTAAGGTTAAAAATAGCTGTGGCAATTCACTGTAACAAAAATCCATAGACCACATTTGGCGTTATTATCGCTCAAAAAAAAAAGATGCCAAATTTCAAAACTCGAAAATATGTAAATTCGTGTATATCTTAGAAAATTTTCAATAAAAAAGTCTAATTTTTTGCAGATATGCTTAAAAATACACCTACTTTAAGATGATGGTAAAAATTTAATAGGTTATAATTCAAAATTTTTTTCGAAAAATTTATAAAAATTATTTAAAAATAGAAATTTAAAAAATAAAACACAAAAAATGGATAAATTTTATTTGTAAAGAACCTAAATTTCGAAATGTGAGAGGAAAAATCAAAAAAGTTTAATAAAAAAAGAGATATTAATAAATATTTGCCAAATTCAATTAACACTGAGGAGCTAAAATTTTGAGAGCTAATATTTTAAAAACTACTCGCACGATTTTTACAAAACTTGGTATTCTGGCATAATTTGAGACGTAGAATCGAAATATGTAAAAAGATTGGTATGTTATTTCAGAAAAAGTCCGATTTTGTGTCAAAATACCTATGTTAGAATAGTGCTATATATAAATCTAATATATATCCTAAGTCGCGCTTTCGAGACATGAAAATCGCAATTTGAATTTTGTCAATCGGCCCAGTAGAACGGGAGATATAGCACTGTCCCATTTTTTTTTTTTTTTTTTTTTTTTTTTTTTTTTTTTTGAGCAGTGTACATCTGAAATGGATCCCTTTCCACGCTGCCTTCAATGGTAATGAAATGGCTGATGCCCTAGCTAAGGAAAGTACTTCAATGACTCTGAGCATTGGCGCTCTGACCTTTTTGGAAATCTGCTTTAGAGTTAAATCTACTTTTCCCTCATCCTGGCATTATCCTCCTACACATGACTGTACTTTGGCAGGCATCCGGGAGATGCTATTGCTTTTGGAGGTACTCGGGTTCAGCAGATTTCTTTGACGAGGCTCCTAAGTGGACATCTAAAAAATGCTTTAAATTTGGCCTGGGACATAAGATCTACCCCATCTGTATTAAATGTAATACTGATCATTTCTTGGAATTTGTAAAAGAGGTCCTACTTTCGTTTTGGATTCATGGACGTTTCTTGGACTCATGGATCTGGTCTAGCCTAATGGCTAACCAATTAGGATAAGTAACAATAACAGCACATCATTTAATAAACATAAATTAAATGTTCCTTTTATTCCATACATTTATTAAATCAGTAATGGCATTAAAAATCGTGTAGCTTTTCTTTTTCAATATTAAAATTGAGTGAGAAAATGGTTTTTTAAATGCTTATAAATGCTAATAAAAAGTAATCATCGCTTACAACGTAAGTTTCCTATATCAAATGCAGACAGTGGTTTCAGCTGTTCGAACTCTTAATTATAGTAGTATAAGATTAATTAATTACAAGAAACTCTTAATTATATTACAAGAAAGGCAAATGCTACATAAGAATGGTAACAATTTTTAATTTGGACAAGGTGCATTGTTATTTATCACCTATAGATGACTATAACACTTAATTCCCAGGATGTTTTTTAAAAGAAGGAGGAATACATCGATTATGTTGTCAGTTTGTTTTTGTTAAATGAAAATATAGAAAAACTGCAGCAAGCAAACAGATAAAATACTAGATAACATTAATTTCATATTTTTCTCTTTGATTTTATTTAAGAGGCTAAAGAGTAACAATTTATTTTTACCCTATAATGTAACACTTCTTGTGAAAGAAACTGGAATTAGTAATTAGGCTTTTGAAATGAACTATTTTAAAATACGAAATTATTTTTAATACATTCTTCTATTAAATTAATAAAAACAAAAAATAATTAAAAAAGCAGCGTTATAACGAATTATATTTATGTTTAATGAATTGTACTTATTTAAAAATTCCGAACTTTCAATTACGTTAGGAATGCTGAATAATATATTTATACCTTGACTGAAACTGATATGATAAATTACATTTTGAGCATCCAAACTTAACAGAGCTATTTTTGATTCAAAATGCAATTAATACTGTAAACCAGACATTCTTAGGAATAATGAACTTTAACATTTCGGAATTTTGGCAATTAATGAAATATTTCGATTCTGGAGTTTCCAATCTTTAATTAAAATTTCATGAACCAGCGACATTTTGAGATAACGACATCTTGAATTAACGATAACGAAAACAAAAAGATCTGAAAGTATCTGAGTATCTTAAAGTACATGAAACTTCTGAAAATTGCACATTTAAAGAACTGTGTGTCAGGAGTCTAAATGAAAAATATTAAAAAAAAAATTAGAAGAATGAGCTTTCATTTAAAACTCAGAAAAACATTAATGAACTGAAACGAGAAAAATATTTTATCGTATAGTTAATATGAACAAGAGATCAAATAGTTCTGTTTACAAAATTCATCTACAATTTTATATCGTTAATAATAAAAGCTTGGGGCTCCTTTAATAAATTTATAAAGTAATGCCTTACTTTGTCAATACAATTCGATTACTCGATTTTGTTCTTTAGGCGACCACCCTTTTATTATCCTTGATATAAAATTTAGATGACTCTTGTAAACAGAATTATTTTATTTCTTGCCTTCATCAAACTACACGATAAATTATTTTTCTCCTTTTAGTTCATTAATAATTTTGTGAGTTTCAAATAAAAGCTTATTTTACGTATAAAAAATTACTTTTGCTTAGTGACAATTTATCAATCAAATTATTCAGCTGTAAAATCGACAATAAATGATCACTGTTTTACTTTCAATTAATCTGTTCGTCGAATAGCTGAAAAAAAAAACCCTAGTATTTTTGCCAAAAATTTAATTAAAAATGTCACATAAATTTTGCTTAAAAGATATTTTCTGCTCTACCCGATAGTGCAAGCAGTAAAGTTCTGAGAGTTTTAGTTTTATCTTTAAAACTAGGTTTATTAAATAAGATATGTATGAAACATAGTTTCAACATTAAGTTTAAAAAAAATGTAAGTCAAATTTTGAAAGAATCGCTGCATCATAATGTGCTCCCATTCATAATGAGCGCGTGTGCAAAATGTGAGCTGGATAGCTGATCAAGAAGTGACGTAACATCATCATTATAAATTTGAAACTGAAAAACAATTTTTCTTCTTTTTCACATTGCAGCGCAATTTTTGTGCTCAATTAATTTATTTTTATCAGTCTTATTTTGAAACATAGCGAAGAATTTGTTTTATTACCTCTGAAAATTTCAAAATTTTGTAACTGATTGATTGATCACTGCTTAGATGTTAAAACTTCAATATTACAGACGTCAAATAACTGGAAAAAAAAATCGAGCAATTTTCAAAATTTCTTCGAAGCGTCACAAAAGAAGATAAATTTTATATAAGATAAAAGATATTTTATAAAAAATCTTTTCCTTCCTCTACGTGATGGTAAAAAGAGTAAATCTTTGAAAAAAAATTAGATTGAATTTTTGAAAGATCACTTTATTACATTGCAGTGTAACCTAGAAACATTAACGGTGCAAAATTTGAACTCAATAGCTTATCAGAAATTATGTAAACACTGACGACAATCTTTTGACCACAGTATCAGACATCAAATGTAAACTAAAAACAAAACCTTGTAAAACATTCTTTTTAACTTTGGAAGTAGCAGTATCATCCTGAAGCAAAAGATATACCACACATAAAACGAAACGGGAAGGCTATTATGATAGAAATGTACCGGGAGTGATGAACTTGAAGCACTCATTGTGCAAGAAAATTTTTCTCAGAATGTTTTAAAAATATTTTTCAGAAGTTATGAAGACTTTCGGACAGCAATTTGGCAAAAATCTGTATTTTCTTTCCATTCGTCGTTTGCAAATAAGTTCTCGTTTAATGAATAAATAAGCTTTGCTTTGGTATTTTCCGAAAATGACGAATATAATTGAGCAAAAACATGAATTATATTTTGTTTTCCTAATTAAAGTAAATTCTACTACAAAAATGTTTAAAATGTTGTAAATCTTTAAGTATAATCTTTATCAAAAAGGAGATGTTTAATGAAGGCGTAAAGCTTTCTTAAAAGGCTTTATAACAGAGTGATAAAGTAGGATAAAGTGGGTTGGATTGAAAACGGATCCATCCAATATTTAAACACTCAACCTACAAGTGGCCCCCCAGTTGTAAGTTAGTGGGTATTGACCTCATATACAACTTATCCGCCTTCTTTATACCATGACCGCCATGGTATATAAATTATCCTGCCGCCCAACCGCGATAGTGGTTAGTGATTCTGATTGCCGTATCGAAGAGCCCGGTTTCGAATCCCGGATAAGGCACGGATGTTTGTATAGTCTCTGTACTGCATGGGGCACGCTAAATATGCAACGTGCCGAAAGTACTCTCGAGAGGTCCTAAATGTCCTGTCGGCTAAGTGTCCGTGTCGGTTAAACGTACTGTCGGCTAAATGTCCTGTCGGCTAAGTGTCCATGTCGGCTAAGTTTCCTTGTCGGCTAAATGCCTTGTCGGCTAACTGATGTCGGTTAAGTGTCCCGCCGGCTAAGTGGTTGTCGGTTAAGTGTCCGCGACCGATTCTAGCTGATATATTCATTGCACAAAACTACGTGGGAAAGGGGCCATTGTCCAGTAATGAACCATGTGATTTGTTCGGCAATTGCATGGAAGAGGAGAGTCTTATTTTTTCAATGGCTTGTATGTTCTTCTTCCTATGTTGATGGTACCCCACTACAGATGTTTACTAGTAATTCGTAATTTAGATATTATGTGGGAAGCTGCCGATGGAATATAAATTTCTGTATCAGATGAACCTTGGGCTGCTTCTTTGGCTAACTGATCAGTCTCTTCATTGCCTTTGTCCAAAATGAGCTTTATATTACGTAAAAATGTTGACTTTGGAAGATTTATCTAGAAATTTTTGAGTAAGTATACAATTTATTGCTTGTATTAGTGCTGGCGTGCATTGCAGATAAGCAGACAGAACAGATGTGTACAGATTTGAGAAATTTTGTTTTTACGCTTTGCTCGACTGCTTGAAAAATTGCATAGATTTCTGATTGAAAAACACTGTTTTCTTTGTGAAGTTGGTATGAAAAGTCTTATCATTTCGATCATCGTAATATATTTTAATTGCGCATTTTTTCCATTGTTGATGCCGAAACCTTCAGTGTATATTTTTGAGGAAAAAAGTTTATCATGTTTTATGTCTAATGTAATTTTATTTTTACTAGCTGAGCTGTAAGAGGATCTCAACAGCCACAGATCAATTAGGTACTTGTCGAAACAAGAAAAATCAGCGATAGCCTTACCAGGACTCGAACTCCAAATCTTCCCACTTGTGGCCGAGCTTACTGCGCCAAGAAACTACGCCGAGAAGTTGTCCGGCACTAGGTTTATCGCAGCAGCAAACATGAAGAATTCGCAGTGTCCTTGGCGGGATTCAAAATCCACGCCTCCCGACTCTGTATGTCGGACGTACTTCCAGTTATACTAAAAAAGCACGTGGTGAGGAAGGATACACTTCGTTATAGAGTGAAATAAATACTCTTGAAAGAAGAAGCAAGATGGAAGAATCTATGTTAAAGTTGGTACTGTTGATTATTTTTTCCGACTAATGTTGTGCGTTATGAATTTCTACAAGTCAGTCAACTTTAGAAAAAATTTATTACAAAGATTTACAAAGAATTTAAGTGTTGTAGAATGAGTTCATGAAAAACTGTTTTACGCAAAGTTATGGTAAAATAAATCATAGATTTTACTCCACGATGCACTTGTTCACAATGCTTTTTTTCGGTCACATTTTTAGCCACAAATTTAACAAAATTAGCTCCTCAAGCTTCGTATTCACATGATATGGCGCCGCGAAATGTTTTCTTTAATTCGTCACAGAAGTACTTTGAATTTTAATTAAGTAAATAATTCGGAATGCGTTTGAAACATACAGTTCATTAGGTTTGATTTGGGCAAACATGAATAAAAGTATTCTACACTAATTAAATGGGAATTATTGTAAATGTTTTGAAATTTGCAAGGCAGAAGTAGAAGAGAAACAAAATTTTGTCTTATCTATACTTTGTTGTATCTATCAATGAATGTTATTCAGATAATTATTTTTCAAAATAAACGAGAAAATATTTATTTATGAATTTATTGATAACAAAGAAAACCATGGAGGTACAAACTATGTTTCGTGGCTTATCTTCCAGGAGCGAAGGCTTTCAACGTAAATAATAATCTTACATCCTGATAATCATTTCCTAAAGCGGAATCGCATCTTTCGGAATCATAGCCATTAACTTAAATCAGTTACGTCGACGTCAAATTGCCCCTTACAGTTTCTGCAGTAGTCACCACAGTCATTGCTATTTTTTCAGCGTTTGTAACCCACCCGATATTTCTTTTACTTGTACTATTCACGTGTATAAATATTAGGGCTTTTTATGCTGGAACGTGTGAAAAATGTGCTGTGCCCTCTTCGGGACTCGAACCTGAATCTCTCAAATACATGCGGAGTGTGCTAACGTTACACCACGAAGGCATGCTGGAAGGAGGGAGGAAACACCTTATAAAAGAACAATCATGTTTTAATAAATAAAGTAGAATTTAGAGTACATGTTGTCTTACATTTCTGGTGACATTCTATGCAACCTCGATGCGCTGCTTGTTTAGTGTCCCAAGTAACAAGTTTTTTGACAGCTTTTTAAATCCTTGACAAAATTGAATGCAACGCTTTTAATTATTATGATTGCAATCGAAATTTTTTTTCATGTCACAATAGTCACGGAGAACGTTGTCCAAGATGCACCACAGAGATTAAAAGTAATGTTTTGTAATTAAAAGTGATGTCAATGAATTTTATCTATTTTATTCAGTCATGATTGCTAGATGAAACACCTTTAATTCCTTTCGTGATCTACATAGAATACATTATTAGGGTATATAAATTTTTTTTGAAACCACTATTCTAATCCGATATCTGAATAAAACGAGGGCAGCTAGAGATCTAGACAGTTAAATAGAAATAAAAGTACTTGTGTATTATCCATCGAAGGTAAAAATGTAGCCAAGCAGCGCGATTTAGTGTCAATTATGGATGAACGTGACGTAACAAAACACTCATAATATCTGCGCTTTCGTCTGATGTAACTCCGATTGATTCCCCATTCTCTCCTTTTAACAAGACGAAAAAAGATACATTGCTCGCAATATCTTTTTTATGCCGTAAAATATTACAAGTATTAAAAGGACGAAAACGTAATATAAGACATAAACTTAAAAGACACGTGTAATAAATATGAAAATAAAATATTCTCTTTTAAAACATCAACAAAAATACTAATAATTTTAGATGGATTATGCAAATTTTTAATGCAAATATTTTCGTACGCCATCTCTAGTATATTACTTTTACCGGTAAATAAAGGAAGTTGCAGCAATGGACTAAAGTTTGGTTTTGTCCATTTATAACGTGTGGACGAACTAGTTTTTCTTGCAAAGCTCTCCAGGGGTTTCCTTCTTTCATGTACTAACTAAAACTTTTATTACTTTTGGGGGGATTCTCACCCTTCATGAGGATAACTGTGCAGAAATATCTAACTTTATGCGCCCTTGTGGCACTTATTTGCAGAAGTTGAAATACATTGGGTAAAAACGGGATAATCTTAGCATATAGAAGAAGTTGGAGTTGGAATTGGAGAACTATTTATCAATATACTAAAACTTGCGAGCAATTTATAAATTAACAGTTAGCGCTGTATATTTTCCCTCGCATTTTGAAAAAAAAATTATTAATAATTGGGATCAGCCTCTACAGAACAGCAAGCAATGGATTAATTCCAAAGTTCAGGGATACTACCACAAAGAATATGTATATTAATGGATACGATATGGTCCGCTGAATATGGACAACAGTATAATAATAGATTAGTAGTTACTTGCAGGCTGTTTGCACTTAAAGAGCTCTAGAGTTTCTGATGAAATCGGAGATGAAGCGGGTGGAAGTGAAAACGGATCCAATTTATTAAAATAAGAGCCAGTTCCCTTATCATTCCATCGGAACGACAAGCAGATCATGGTTTCGATAGTAGTCTTTCACGGTAAACGGGATAATACCTAAGTACCAAAATTAATGAAATTATACACAGAGGATGTTTACACATTTTCACTTTTAGGACGATTTTGGGGGCATTTAATTAATGTTTAAAATGAAGAGCGTATTTTTTAATGCTCGATCTAATAGTGATTTTTCTGGATTATAAGTCAGCATAGTGATTTTCATGACAGAAGGGCTTCCCTTAAAATTTCTAGGGCTATTAATTACCATTTCTCTTCCACTACCTTCCAGAGTCCAACAATCGTGGCAGTTTTGCGCTTAGAAACACCTCTTTTCAAGAGATCAAGCATAATATCTATACGTGAAACCTCACAAGACCTCTCAGGAATACTTGAAATGGTATATATTTAATTTCTGTATCAGTCTTCTATTTTTTTTAAGAAATGCAATGATACTTTCGAATATGACGCGTTGCTTGATGAAGTTTCACACTTTGAAAGTCATTGGGATAAAGAAATGGAATTTCTTCTGTAAATATCAAAATTTTTCTCTCATTTTTAATTTCCCACTGTAAGAGAATCCTGTGACAGTCATAAACCCATTATTAAAATTTTCTTTGAATTGACGGTGCCATGTCTGTACGTTTTTCTCTTCGTTTTCAATTATAAATACACCATCCCCTCCACAATCTTTTAGATAAACCCATGCTTCATCAAGAGTCAAAATGTATTTCCATGTAGTAAATCTTGGAATATTATTTCATTTATTAGTGCTACAGATATATTTAAGGACTTCTGCGTCTATTGATTTCTGCGTCAGCGAATTTTCTGTTGTTACCCACGATTTAACTTTAGAAACATTAGAAGCAGTATGTACCTTTTTCGGGTAATATTCAATTCATTTTAAGTCTTCTTTCCACGTTGAAGTATTGATTGACGGTTTTTCTCTTTCCGATTAATAATAATGCTTAGTTTGCACTTAGTAATTTTAATTCCATGCACTTTACAAGTTTTCCAATTAATGAAACAGAAATATTTCTCTTCTAGAAGCGCAGAAATTTATACTTCAATACACAGCTTATTTATAAGCGACATTTTAAAAGGATAAATTTAAAAGTAGCAGAGGATATTTCTCATTTCAAATAATAAACTGTTGTCAGAAATTTTTATTCCAAAACATTGAAATGAATTCTTTACTGAAATTGTTCTAAAAGTGTGTAAACACCCTCTGTAGTACATGCTTGTTATTAGCAAGTTATCCTATTTTTTTAAGATTCTTTTTAAGTTTTCAATTTTTGAGAAATAAAATACTTCCAGATTTTAACTAAAGCCAAGATTAATTAAAAAAAAAAGTAAAGCTTTTAGATTTTATATTACGTCCAAAGTAGCGTTTTTTAACGTTTTGTGTTATTATTATTAATTTATTTATTAAATGCCATGTTCTTTGCGCTTAACCCATAAAATTCGTTTCAACAGCAGGATCAAAAAATAATTTTAAAAAAGCATATATTTAGAATTTCAGATACACAGTCTCGCACGCTGGAGATAAAAATGTTTTTTTTCATACACTGTTGCCACTGCTCGCTTTGAGTTTGTATATCCAAAACTTGTTAAAATTTTGAAAAATATGAAATAGATAATAAAACAAATTCCAATATTCCAAATTTAGACATCCAGATGCCCATATTCGAGCGGACTACGCTATTCAAAATCTGATGTCTCTAAGTACCGTTGTTTTTTTACAGTGCAGAAACATATATACTTTCATGTAGATTCTCATTATTTAATTTCTTTAAGTATAATGCAAGGCGGGCTGTAATATTTGGTGGTAACAATTTGAAAAGTTAAACGCCACTTATAGTGAACAAAGGCAAAATACAAAAACGAAATGAATAGCTCTTATAGACAAATTGATCCTCAAATTTAATATCTTTATGTTATCGATGTAATAAATGTACTACATAGATAACATAAAATAGAATAAATACTAAAACATGTAGGTTCTTTAAGTCTTACTGAAGCTGTGAAATGAATAATTAAATAAACGGACAAGGCAGCAGACTACGTGACAAAGAAGAATAAATGTTCTTACTTCTGCATTGAAAGAAATACTAAGTTTAAGTAATAGAGAAGAAAAGTTCTAAGACATAAAGTAATCGATATGTCTCGCTAAAGAACCTTGAATGCATCAATATGTCTAGACCCAAGCCATGAAAAAGTGTTATGATCTCACTTGGTTCAAACTATTTGACGTAATTCCATTTCCTCAAATAAGTGTCTTGCAACTATTTCTTTACTACCAAGACGAAATATTGAAGACATTTTTACTTCCGTTTACTGCATTCTTCCAGATAATCCTTCTGTTATATGATCAAAAGAGTTTATAAAGAAAGAAAATGGACATCAGAGATGTATCTAATGCTACTTCCGATTTGCGATAGTATAGCATTTTTCATGCACACCAAAGATAAATTTTTTCTTTTGTCCAATACTTCGAAAATTCTAGACTGTATTGTTCAACAAATATATGCCAAAGGCCGTGAGATGTGACAAAAATATGCCAAACCGTTCAAACAAAATTTACAATTAATTAATGGCCAATAAAGCATGCATTAATATTCAGTTTTTTGTTCCAAAAGGTATATATTATGAAAAACAAACCCTATGATGAAGTGTTATTTTTAAAGTTAACTTTGAAAATAATATTTTTCTTGTGTACATACAGCTTACGCAAGTCTGTTTAAATTAATATAAAATACGTTTCTGATTGCAACTCCATGCATTTCATCTGCATGCGGTCTAGTTTAAAAGGATTTTAGACTGAAATGTGGTAGATGGGTGCATTGCTGTGTCTCATTATCAGGGATGGGCCATTCGCTAGCAAATTTATTCAAAACACCGATTCACTTTACTAAGCGAGCAATCGGGTACTCTTCAGAACAAAACGGTAGCTCTTTTAGGTAGCTTCACCCACCTGGAGCTACTGTTGGAAGCGTGCTAAGAAAGTTCGATTCCCATCTAAAGAAAGAAAAGAATATTTATCCTTTCATGTTAAAAGCGAGTTGAATTTTTATCATTTCCCAAGTTTTTTAACATGTTTTATTTTCTAGGATTTTTTCCTGAGTTTCTATGCAGAAAGAAAATTTTAACCGCAGTTAAAAACCACAACTTGGATTAAAACCACAGTTGAAAATCATAACAGGCAGTTAGAGATTCGTTTAAGTCAATTTTCCCAATCAGCATATCCATCTTAATTCATTCACCATTCCCGATCTTATTCACTAAGTTTATTTTTGAATAAGGTTGAGTTAGAGGTTCAAATGTTAGATTTGGAACAGGTCATTGAAAAGTTGTTAAAGTTAGAGGTTGAAAATCAGAAATCAGAACAGGCAGTTAGAGGTTCGATTAAGTCCATTTTCCCGATCAGCAGATCCTTCTTGATTCACTCTCCGATCTTCTTCATTAAGGTTATTTTTAGTGAGCAAGGAGAACCATTTTAGTTTAGTGAGCGAATAGTTCTAATCTGATTTTATAAAAGAGTGATTTACCGCCCCTTTCTACCAAGTTTTAGCTTTACAAGAGTTTTGCAACAATTTTATACTCCTTATAGTTTTAGTTTATGAAAATTTCAGCTGCAAATGTCCAGGTGTGGTTTGATTTCACTTGCATTTTAATTTGACCTGTGTTTTATGTTAACAATCAAATAACACTTAAAAGCGATAACTCGCCAAGAGGTTAAGACAACATTGGGTTGAATGTTCACTTCAAGTTGATTTCACCCTCGTATAGCCCATGAGCAGAGTGCTTGATTTGATCCCTTTAAAACAAGATGCATTCCTGGCGAGAGGATGGGCTGCTGTGTAATAATTTAAGTGCTTTTATTTCTTTTTTTCATATTTCTTTTTAGAAAAAGTTTTAAGGCTTTGCAGTACTTCAAAAGGAAAGAGTTCAAAAGTGTAATATCATAGCTTAATGGATAAAAATTCAGGGAGAAATTTTAAGAAACTATTTCATAAATAATGTTACCCGAAAACTTCCACATAACATTGTTTTAACGTTTGATTTGCCATTAAGATAATTACAGATTTCCAGGAAAAATACTTCATTTCATTAATACATAAGTTTAGAAATTACGGGCAACTTACAATTATTATGCGACGAGAGCTGACATAAATATAGAAATAAATTAATTTTGATAATGATCAGATGGTATATAACATTTCAAAGAACATTATTCATTGCATCGAAACATCACTTAAATTGCATTGAATCAATTCTTTCTTCAGTCCCGAAAATTCGGAGATTGCACCGAAATAATCAATAGTTTATTAGAGTAGTGGAACGATCTGCTCAGAAAATAACCTTTGTCCCTAAGATTTTCCCTTTAAGAGAAATTCAATGCGAACTAACATCTTTTTCTACACTTTATAATTCCCTTGTCAGCGACACGAACATTCCCTTTGTGTATTCTTCAATGTTCGCACCTGTAATTCCCTCAGGTAGAATCCGACGACACATTCAACTGAGATTCCCATGTTTCAGAACTAGCAGATGCTTGTCCATCGACCGCCGGACGTTAATAATGGCGCAGGTTTGCACGTCGATAGAGATTAAACCGTGATCCAAAATTCTCTGAAGCCAGCAGTCAATCTCATGATATATACACCTCTCGCCTTTATGCTGGAATATGTCGGAAATGCTTGCCTTTGACACGCGACATCATCACTTTGCTAAGGATTAACGGCGGACGTGGTGATCTTATTGCAAATAAGGACAGAATTCTCTTTTATTCTGGGTATACAGAGTATGTTAGGCAAATGAATGACGCAACACGAGTAAAATATGATAATTAAATTGACTAAAATTCAAATTAAAATAAATAAAACGAGCGGGCATTATTATTAGTATACACTACACAGAAATTTTCGGAACATAACTTTAGCTTGTGTTTCTTCTTATTTTGAATACCATTTAAAGCTGGTTTTGGTAAATATCATCTAGTTTTGTATCGTGATTCGGTTTGTTTACTAAATGTATTGGTTTACACGAAATAAATGTATTAACTGATAGATTTACTTAATGCTTTGTTTAAAAATGATTATTTCTACATCGATGTTGTTACATCGATTATGTTAAGTATTCGCATTCAATAATTTCGAACTGATATAAAATTTATAACACCTTGTAAGGTGTGTTTTCATTTTATAACAGTTAATTTAATTTTAGAGTCACTTTCCTATCAAGTCTTGTTCCCACTTACAATTCCCTACCAGAATGAGTTTTTAGAATCGAGTTGAATGCAAAGGAGTTAGAAGAAAGTATTTAAGGATGGTTCAACTTACTCTGAGAAAGAGTACTTAGGAGTCTGTAGTGTAGCGTGTTATCCTTCTGGCTACTTCGTTCTTGAATCTACTCCAGGGGCCGTATATTATATGGCTTTTGATATTCGCCGGTTAGTTTTAATTCAAGGCCAACTACGTTAGATACTTGCGTTAGCTTCGGCTAAGTCTCCTTTAGTTAGTTATAGTTTAGTTCTCATTTCTTATTCTGAGTTAAAGCCCGAGTGGAGGCTTTGTTGTAAGCCCGAGAAGGGGGCCAGCTATTATTCTTAGTTGAGGGACATAAAGGGTATTTTAATCCTTCTTGAGTCGAAATCTTTAGTTATTTGAACTCAGCGGTAAGTAGCTAAACAGTTCGCTAGGTTCCTCGACGTTTACTTTAGACAAAAAGAATGAGGAACCTACAACCCTTATTGCTGCAAACATCATTGCTACGTAAGTTTATTAAAGTTTTAACGCTAAATGTGCATCCCTTTTTATTGATTATCATTAAAAGGACTTTCATTAGAAATCTTCATCTCAAAATTCCATGACATTTACCGATTTTAAAGCAATAAAGTTAAATTACTTTTAAACGCTAAGCAGGATCCTAATTACCTGAGAAATAATGCTGTAAATAATACGAAATTATAGAATAAAACACAAAATAGGATTTACTAAATGAAAGGTAAAAAAAAAATAATATTGATGCGCATGAAATGAAAATGAAAGCAATTAGACAGATATTCGTATGGGAACAAATAAATAAAATATTAATCGTCTCAGCATAATATAAGAAAAGTTTTCGCATTTTTGGCCTATTCCCCAATGATATTATATAAAAAATCCATAATTATAATTCTAGTTTTATTTTCACTATACCTTCATTCCAGATTAATAAACTTTAATCCAAGCAGAACATATAATAAATTGAAGGAAAAGAATTTTTGAGTAGTAAAACAAAATAAGTTAAATTTCTGGCGAATCTCCACAGTCGTATTGTAAAGTCACTCAGTTCTTTTGCGAGTAAGAATCATAAACATTTACTAAAATTCTGAGGGATTCCCAGGCTATAATTTTTCAGCTGTTAACTATATATAGAAAACACTACCGCATCAGGATACATGGGAATGAATCAATGAATTCTGTAAAATATAATTATTTAGAAATGATAAATGTGTCTCCATAAGTGACCATTTTTAAGTAGCTGAAAACTTAAACAATTTAAAGTTGAAAAATTTTCAAAGTTTTCTTCCCAAACCTCCAGAATTCTTTCTCGGAGCATTAAAAACTCACAAAACTTATTATTGAAATTTAATCGACCATTCTGCAATACTTGTAACGGAAAATTATGTAACAGTATTATTGAAAAAGTAAGTATATTAGATTTCCAATAACGGAGACTGCATCCACGGTTAACCCGACAACAGTTAAAAAAGGAATAAGCGAAAAGAGGAATAACCGAATATTATAATGTTACGAAATATGAATACATGCAAATAATTTTAATAAAATTATATATAAATTGTAGTATCTCTTGTATAATATGACATGAAATGTATGAATCAGAATGCAAAGCTACGCCAGAGAAATAGGATTACAGGAGTAAGTCTATTTAACATTTAGATTGTTATCCTTTAGAAATTAATGTTAAATCTAAATTTTAACATTTAGATTGTTACCTCGCCAACTGTATAGAGTACTGTGTAGAGTTGTTCTGAAAGTTGTCGTAGATGAAAAGTTTTGGTATGTACGCAATTAAACGCATAGTGATCAGGTGATCCCTGTGGTTGTAACTGTCTGTCGTTTCATAGGAGACAAAGGTGGTCCACCTATTAGATGTCTCTATAATAAAGTGACCGCCAGCTCTGGCCTTAGTAGTGGCCACCCTGAAGTTGGTTGAGGGCTCGGCATTGAAAAAAAAATCTAATAATCTAATCTAAAAATTAACAATTAATCTTAAGAATCTAACAATTTATTTTAATAACTATTATAACAATATAACAACTGGCGCTTGGAATAGTAACTTTTAGGATCTGTCATAAGTTAGTAACTTCTATGAATTGGCGTTCTTATGAAATCATCTTACTTGTCATTAGCCATCGCTGACATATAGAGCCTATCTTACAAGTCTGTAATTATGATGGTAATATTTTCACTTGCGTTCATTTATTTTGTTATTTATACCAAATAAGTATCTTGTATAAATTATAACGTATTTGATTGTAATGAATTAAGACGAATTTAAATATTTTAGGACGAATTCGCTTCAGCTGTATACATCAATGATGATTAACCTTTTTCATCTTTAACAATAAAGTGTTCAATATTGTTACGAATTTTCTATTTAAATAGATAATTTTAGTAGAAATGTAATTAAAATTACTCTATTTCCCCACGCATTGTAGAGTGAGACAAATTTTAAGAGAAAACTACGCGGAAAAGTAAAAATACAGGAGCACGTGCATTTAAGATTGAATAAATGGATGCCTCGGCAATTTCTATTGAAATTGAATAAGTGTAATTGACTACTGTGTTAGCTGTAACCGTAATTACATCCTCTTATTGCTTTACAGAAATCTCGAGAAGCAGAAAATGCTAGAACTGTCTCTCGTGGCCGGTTTAAAACTATTTAAAGCCGGAGAGAGACATCTCAGCTCAGTTGTTTAGTTAGGTGCTGTTGTTATTGTTGCGAATTCAGCTTGAGATCGGATTAGCTTTCTTTTTAAATGCGCTGTGCATCGCGTTTTATTTAATTTTTTCTAGTAGTTTGAAGTATAACTACTGATAATTATTGCATAATATTGTGAATACTTGTATGAATATCTCTGAAGGAAATTCCAGCGTTCTGTTATATTTTTTGATAAGAATAAATTTTGTTAACTTTTTATCAAACTTTTGCATTTAATCTATTACGAACCCGTACGCACTATTCAGTATGTTGATAATATATTCAGCATACAATACCATATAGATTTCGCTTTGAATGACTTTTCTCAGTTGCAGCTAATTTAAGTTTCTTAATATATTTAAGGTATGTTAGAGTTAAGATGTGGTGTTCAGCAGGATCGATGTATCATTATTGCATTCCTGTATTCAACTGACCACAGTTTTTATCTGACATAAATAACCCCAACGTTAAATCAAGGAATATCTGTATTTAACATGCGTTCTTAATTATTACATTTAATATATTAATGCGTAGTTTTGTACACATTCAACACTTCATTCAAAATCATATCATTATTTCTGTTTTGGGATTTTTATTTCCTTTAATATATCACAAAAGATAACATTAACAAGCTTTATTTAGGAATTTATAATATACGGGAGAGTTGAAACGGTATATACTGTTTCCAAATAAGAACTAATTAGGATTGGCTATGTAATATAGAATAGATCCCCATCCATTACGAGCAACCGTAGTTTAATCAAGATTCTAGCCCGGTCGCTGTTGATTGGTTGGTTATTTGATGATGGCAAATGACTCAAGGGCCCACAGCTGAAGAGAAGAGACTTAAGCTCGGGAGAAAGACTTGATACTTTATAATAGGTAGAGTGTACACTGCAATAGTTTATCAAGAGATGTTTCAAAATTAAATGTAACATAGGAACTTCACTTGAGAATAATACGTTAAGTTACGAAGCACTTAAAACAAATCCCAAAATCAGTTAACCAGATTTTCTGAGCTGCGTCCCAAAGGAACTCAATGACGGCGTTGCGAAATGACATGGAAGAAAAAACATAAAATCAGTTTCTTAAGGCTGTTTATCGTACGATTTTCGCTCTTACTGTAGCAAAGCTAGTATTTCAGTAACAGTTATAGAAAGTGATATATAATCATAATACATGCAGTTAAATATTGGTTTTATATTGTTGCGTGCGTACGGCTTCATAATGGATTGAATGCACAAGTCGATAAGAAGTTAATAAAATTTATTATTATTTCAAGAAACAAAACAAAATGCTGAAATTTCCTCAGAGATATTCGTACAATATCGCAATATCTCACAGTAGTTAAATTTTAAACTACTAAAACGTTAAATAGAGGTCAATTCAAAACGGTGAAAACTAATGCGATCTCACCTCGAATTCGCTACAATCAACAACAAGAACTATGTAAACAACTGAACTGAGATGTTTTAATCCGGCTTTTATAAGCTTTTTCATCATGTACGAGAACATTCTGGCAAATTTTATTTCTTGAGTTTTCTGGAAAGGAAAAGTAATTACGAGACATCTATTTATTAAATATTAAATGCGTGTCCGCCTATATGTTTACTTTTTTTTGCCTAGCTTTCTCTTAAAACTCGTCGCGAGCTGCATTGCACGGGGAAATGAAACAATTTAATTAGAATTCTACTAAACAAATTGGCAAACTAAATACAAAAACAGTCATAATATTTAATTCTGATAATGCTGTACAGATCAGATACTTTTCTAAAATCTTGCATAAAATGTTGTCTCAGCTAAATTATTTTTCCAATAAAACATAGGATGATTCTGTCTGTGGAGGACCCAAATTATGGCCTATAAAATTATATTATTATATTACTATATATTACACACTTAACTATTTACGTAAATTTAATTTCCAACGTTATTCGATAAAAATATTATTGTTATTAAAATAAAACAAATTATATATACAGATAAATTTTAACCTTTCAATGAGGCTAAGTAACACTTGCTTATAATCGATGCTAAAATTGGTCTCCTTTCACAACCAAGCATGTCTTAATGTGTTTTTATAAATCTATTTCGAAGTTCTATGTGAAATACTTTTCTCAAAGTGCTGACGTCTTTGAAATATAGTATTATTAAGGAGACGAATTGCGTAATGATTTTCACTTCGCTCTTCAGAGAGAAGATGTCCGCTGGCGTTAGATCAGATTTGGACGGCAAAATGTTTCTGAAAAGATTCTAACTCAAACATAATAAACAGATGAACAAACAAACAAAAAAAGAGCTTTTAATTTTGGATGCTGGCATTTAAAGTATGGTTTCTATCAAAAATTGTTTAAAATGAATCTTTGCATGCTGACATTTGGAGTGCCATACTGGTTATCAGAGTTACGTGTTTTGAATCTATTCATGTATTTTAAATAACAAATGAGGTGCATTATTTACACTGCGGCTCATTTAACATAATAAAACAGTACCCGTCGGTTATTAAAATCACTTCCGTTTCAAACATATATGAGTTTATTAAGTGATTGAGTTTAATAAACGGCAATTTCATTAATGCAAATTAAGTATCAGCTTTGAGTTGATTTAGTAAAATAGTAGCTAATAATTAATCTAACAATTAAAACATAAATTAAATTAAAATTAATGCCAAAATTAAACTATTTGAGAGAACTGGAATTTAAAAAAAATGTATTAAAAGACTTTATATTTATATACCAGATGAAATTTTAAACTTTTATAAAGAGCTTCTGTGACCGTATTTGTTTCGTATTGTTCATTATGTTTTGAAGTTCGCGAAACTGTTGGGAGCTTTTCTGATCTCCACCTTTGAATTCAAGAGTTCTTAGGGATTTGCAAAACTTTTCTGGATTCAGCTAAGATTGATATGCAGTCACTTTCTTCTGTATCACTTTCACTGTCAATCCTGTGGCTCTTTTAACAATGTCTGTAATGTTACAGGGGCTGTATTCACATACTATCTGGATATTATCACCAACTGCAACGTTAAAAACGAATGTTCATAATTTCCCTCACTGGTGTCCGAAATATTGGAAATAGCTTGCAATTCCTCTATGGCTTTTTCTAAATAAAAACCACATTTTCTAAAACAATTTCTAACTGAGTTTTAGGAGATTGTTTTCCATGCTTTGACTATAGACTATAACATGCGTAATCTGTAGAACTAACTTAGTTTTCTACTTCGAAGTGCTTGCATTTTCACAAAATTCAATTTTGTTTATCTTTACTTGAACGACACCTTTTCTGTATTGCTATTTGAAAGCTTGTATAATTACCTAGACTAAAGGAACAATGCTATTCTCTCTTTCCATCTTGTGAGCCATCCATTAATTGGCACAAAGTTTTCTTCTAGTATTTTAGCAAATTCTACAGCTTTTGAAGTCAATAAAGCTCTATAAAGAGGAACATTCTTTACTCTCATATTTTTTAACCCTTCTAGAAGAGCGGTTTCAAAGTCTCTCGATTTTCCATCCTTTTTGCGCTTCCTTTACACATTTTTTTTTCACTAGTTCTTTATTAATTAAATTTTTTTGGTTAAGTAAACTGCGCAATACTGTTTGGAAAATTGTCATTTAAAATGTTGCTTCAATTTGGCTGTATTTATCAAATGTATCACTTTGAAGTGCTTGCATCTTTCAAAAATTTAAATTGTCTTTCAGGCGTAAATAATTTCATGTAGGCATTTTCGTCATGTTGCAAGTAACGCTCGCAGCAAATAAAAAATGTTTCTGCCAGCGATTTGTTCAAATCAAATTCCTGTTTCTAGCCAGCAAGAAGCTTTGCACTTTGTCAGTCAAGTCGACCTGTCACTTCATGGTTACCATAGATGTAATTAATGCTTCCTTTTCTTTTTTTCTTCAGCCTATAACGCCACTCCTTTTTTCCAATCAAAGCCTGGTTCCATCTTTTCATATTTAAATTTAATTAAATTAATTATTTAAAGCAGCATTTTATTAATTATTTAAAGTAGAATTCTGGGAAATATAGGATGTGGAAAATATGGAGACAGAGGTGAAATAAATCTAAAGTGGAAAACTCTTACTTAGCGATCGTATTTTGAATAATTTTCTATTGCGCTATGTAAGTTATATAGTATTTTATGCTGTAAAATTGAAAGTAGCATAACCCTGATACATACATTTCACGTAGGAAATTTCATATATGTCATCAAATTTTGCAGAATACATTTCACATAGAGAATTTTATAAATATTGTCAAACTTTGTAGAAAATCTTTTATAATAGTAGATTTTCTGATACACCAAGAATTAATGCGAAATTGAGAATATTCCCAAGTAGCACATGACGCAGCAAAGACCACTTTGCAACCTCTCGAACTAGTTTGCAACATCTTTGCCACATCATGTGCTACTTGGATTTGTTAACATTTATTTATTTAATAGGTGTTACATATATATTTGGAATGTTTCAAAATCACAAAGGAAAAACATTTTCTGTAATTAAACTTCAGTGTCATAAATAAATAACATTTTAATTAATGTACATATAATCAAAATGATATAGAAAAAAATTGAAATTATGAAATAATTGATTGAGGATGAAAAGTTATAGTTGTATTCTGCTTTAATCTCAATTAGAACAGAACATTTTTAGAGTAATTAGTAATTTATTTAATTAACGTTAGAATAAATTTATTAAGTTTACGTTGAAGTACAAAATATCTATAGTGAAACCTCTCGAGAATATTAACTCCCTCAGACGTCCATCATTGAAAATGACGGTTAACTTTAAGACCATAAATGAATTCTGGTACTGAGTATCATTTCTGTAATGTAGCTGTAGTTAAGATCAAATTCTTGTGGAACCATAGACTGCTGTCTTAGAGAAGGTTTAGTAAACCTTTTATAAAGCTTCAGTGCACTTTTATAAAGGGTATTAATCTTAATTATACATTTGTTTAAATTTGTGTTGGCTCAAAGGATTGAGATAATTACGTGGCTTTGAAAGGACGTGAAACTGAAAATGAGTATTATATAACAAAGCAAAATGACATGGGTAATAAATACTTTGAAGTTAAAGCCTAAGCCGGGTTAAAACAATTAAGACCTGCCTATTATAAACCGTTTTAACTCATGAACATCAGAGTTCACAGTTCAAAAACTACCTTTTCAAGAAGCGCATAAAAGGGACGATAACAGCAGGCGAATGCTTTGATTTCTAACAGGTTGAACGAGAAAAAATGAGTCCTGACTAAGTCCCAAAATAGCTATAACTCTTTAATTTTGGATTATTATTATTTTTGCATTGTTTTTAAACTGATTATGCTAAATCATTATGAACTGCAGATAATTAGACAGAGCAACTTATTAATTTTTTAAGAGAAATTATCGAGTTACTCTATTTTGTTATTAATAATTCAGTCATCTGTTCTCTTCTCTACATATAATAAAAAAAAAAGAGTTTGTCTGTGTGCGTGTCTTTCGTTCGCGCTGCGCGTAAGCTAATAGACCCACGGCTACGCCAGCGCACCTCGAACCGATTTTTTCGAAATTCGAATTATAATTTTATTTTATTTTATGTTTTGTGACGAAATCACATCATTTTGAGACATAATGGGCTATAGGAAAGCGAGATTTTACTCCACACACTCCGTTTTCATATCGTCATGAAACGCAGGCACTTAGCTATTTTACGAACTTAAAATAAATTTCGTGTTTCAATAAATCGATTAAATACGAATTTATTTAACAAAGTGAGTTTAACACCTTTTCAATGGGATTTTTTCTAAAAAAGTGTATTTTAAAAAATGAACAGTTTATTTTCTTTGATTTTTGGACACGTTAAACTTTTATCCTTGCGACTGTTTTTACAAAAATAATTTTGGAAAAATGATAATATTTTGTATTTAAAAAAAATTAAATGAAGCTTCCGAGTACACTTCTCACATCTCACATCTTTAAAATGTGATTTTGGCAACAATTTTCTTTTCTTATTGTCGTTGATAGATTTTCGATGAAATCGCATCATTTTGAATAGTTTCATTCTTTTAGAAATATGGGTTTGACAACAGTTTTTCATCGTATTTCTTATGTCACTGTTTTTAAGAGATTGGCATATTTCATTGTCATTTTTTATATATATAATACATTTTTATTGATAAAGTTTTTCTGCAGAGTAAAATTCTGTGCGGAATTTTTTGTTTTTTGAGTTTCTTTCATGTTATTTTTTGCTTATTTAACTCTTTGTAAGGTATTGAAAAGTTTTGTATGATTTTTTTTTTCTTCAGAGGAAAGTTGGTTAATTTTTTTATTAGGATAATTAATATTTGTATTAAGGGATATAGTTATTATATATTTATTATGATTAAGATAAAAATACTTTAATTTATTAGTCCAAAGGGATTTGAATCCCGAAGGACTATTAGTTTCGTTTTGGCATTTTGCGTCGGACGGATAAATGTCGGTTCACTTTTCAAACTGTTGCCATAAAATGTTAGAGTCCTGCATTATATTTGAAGAAATTAAATAATGAAAATCTGCGTAAATGTATGTATATTTCTCACATTGTCATAAAATAACGGTACATAGAGTCATCGAATTTTGAATAACGTAATCCTCCATCGAATATGAGCATGTGGAAGACCAAATTTGAAATTTGAAATTTGTTTTATGATCGATTTCCTATTTTTTAAAACTTTGACGAATTTTTGATTAACAAACTCAAGGATTTCAAAGCGAGCAATGGCAACGTTGTGCAGAAAAAAAACATTTTTATCTCCAGCGCGTGAGTCTCTGTATCGGAAATTCTAAAGATATGTTCGTTTTAAAACTATTTTGCGATATTGCTGTTGCACTGGATCTTATGGTTTAAGTGCGAGGAACATGATATTTAATAAAGAAAGGTAACACACAAAATGTTAAAAAACGCCCCTTTGGGCGTAATTTAAAATCTGAAACATTTCAGATTTTTTTTTTGAAACTTATTTTACTATCAAAATTATAATTAGGAATTTGAAGCTTGAAATTTTATTGAAATTAAAAATACCAGCTTACCAAACGATAAAATCGGGAGAATGCTTTTAAAGAAATTTTGAGAATTTTAATTATTAAAATACTTCTTAAATGTTAAATCTCTACACGTAATAAAAGAAAAAGTATGTGTGACTTTCGTTCGTACTGCGCGTAAGCTAATAGACCCAGGGCTACAAAATTTGGTATATAGGTGCGTCTAGACAAGAGCGATTTTTTTCAAAATTCGAATCAGATTTTTCTCACGTTATATTTTCAATTTTATCGCATCATTTTGAATAGTTCCATTCTTATGGAAATGTGATTTTGGCAACAGCTTTACATTCAATTGTATACTGGACTGCTGACTGTTGAAAATCAGCACTGTTGCCACGTGGAAAAATGAGGGCGATAAGTCTGTGCAGATTTTAAATTTAATGTTTCTCTTGGATACTAAACGTTTGTCGAGAGAGCGCAAAAAGAATTTGGTTAATTTATTTATTAGGATAATTAATATTTGTATTAAGAGATATTGCTTATTTCATCATAATTTTGTTATATGTAATACATTTTTTATGAAGTTGTTCTGCAGAGGAAAATTCTGCGAAGTTTTTAAATTTAACATTTGGTATTTCCTTCAGGCATTTTCCCGGTACATTTAAAAGTCAGACGAAGGCTGGCAGCGTAGCTGGGAGTTTCTTTAAATGAATCTTCTTCTAATAAACTTCATCAAGTTTGAAAAATATTACTTTAAATCTGAAATTTTTACGCAGTTTTCTAACACTTAATCCTTAAAAAATATATTCTTTTATGAAAATAGAAGCATATATTGAAGATAAAATTATTAATAATTCGTTTGCGATCATTTTTTAAATTATGAATTATTAATAATTAAACAACAGCTAAAATACAATAGCTCCAACTAGTTTCTGCACAGCTCGTGCACTAGAAGCAATTTACTGCACATATGTCTGCCTCTTTATAAAAAAGAAAGGGGAAGGAATAGAAAATTTAAATTATATGCACATTTAAAAGCTTTACCATCATATTTACGATGTCCATGATGATGAATAGTTTTTGCTACACCTCCAGTTCAGAGCGTTAATATATGATGCACTATTTAAACAAACAAATGTACTTGTTGTTAAATAAATACCGAAGTTTGCTTCACATGGTGGAAAATAATCCCACACAAATGTTAAGTATCGTTGCAATTAATTCCGGTAATTATTATTCTTCAAGCCTCATAAACTTTATGCAATCCATTTTCCAGCTGGATTGCAAGCATCAACGTCTCTTTAGCTCTAATTCAGAGCTGGGGAAGCTCATTAAAAGATTCGATAATAGTGTGCTTTCGTTTGCATTTCATCTACACAATTAAAAGTAATCTCTGTCTCTTAGGGTCAAGTGAGATTTGCTAATAACGGACGAAAAAAAGAAAAGAAAAAAGAACTTTTCGAGATTTACCTTTTTAAAAAATTACGAAACAAGTCAAACTAATTGTCGCTGACATTGTGTAATTAATGTGTACCCAACGGTCAGAGATTCTTACCCTCCTTTTCCCCTGAAACTGCTTCTTCCCACCCGGATACAGTCTGCAATAATTAAATTTGTTCGCCAAGCGAGAAAGCTTTTCGAAAGAGGCCGAAAGATAAAACAAAACGTCTTTCCATTGGTCTTAATTGGATTTAAACAGACACACAAGGCATTCTCTTCTTACCCTGAGACTACCATTTTCGACCCTCCTTCCTTGTTCAGCCCGGGTCTCTATCCCCACCGCACAGCCTAACCCTCCATTCGTTACAGTATTTGATTTTATCCAGCTACCGAGTTTGTTGCATGTCGCGGTGAAGTGTTGCAGTATTGGCATTTTATCATTCCTTTTGGCGAGTTGTATTTTTATTAAGCCCGAGATAATTGGACTCGGAAGTTAACAAAATGCTACTTTATATAGGTACCTATCTAGAAAATTTCTGCTAAAAATTAATAGGAAAAGGGTCTAAAAATTCATTAATAAAGAGTATTCCAAAGAGATGGAATGTGTTTTATACTATCTATTATTATGAAAGATATTATTTTATATATAATACATAAATATGTTATTATTAAAATTGAATAATTTTAAATATATAAATTTATAATATCGTTTAACATTATTTTTTGGCATGCTAACAGCATCAAAATCGTATTCTTGTCTTTATACAAACGAACAAAATAGCTATCTTAATTTTAGAATGAAAAAGTTTTATGTTTCTCTAGCTAGCGCTAATTGCATGCGATGTTTTACAACGAGTTTACACGCAATACAGGTGGCGCACGCAATAGAGGGATCAGAATTAATAATGACTTTTTTTTAAGGAAGAGTTTTTCTCCCTTAATACTCTCTCGTGTGCCATCACTAGTTTTACTTCTGCAGATTCTTAGTGCCTGAGTTTCTAATTAGGAGTGTCACCTTTTTATTAGGTGTCCGGAAAAACTGCAGAAGAAATTCTTAAAAGATTCGGAACATTCAGAGATGCATATAACCACTATAATATTTTTAACCTTTCTTACGTCCAAACTTTGCTTCGCATCATGATAAAGATAAAAAAGACTCGAAGCTGTCATGCAGTTCCAAGTAAAGCTCAAGTCATTAATAACTAATAATATTTAAACGATTAATGTACTTTCTAGCGAAACATTTCACTATTATAATTTATTTTGATTTCTGTAGTTTTCTTTGTTTGCTTTCTATATTTCTAACAATAGGACAGGTAGAGGATCAATGTTCTCTTCAAATGAAAGGTACATCAAGAATTCGTGGTTAGGTTAAACCGGGACTCGTCTGGGCAGAGAAAGGTCCCTCACTGATGCTTGGTTCCAATTTGATGTTCCGGGCACTAAAGTAAATGAACTGTCTTGTACACAAAAATGAGCCCCCCTTCCCAAAGGATGTTTGATTTGAAGTCGATGTTTTCTATACCGGACTAGATGGACTCTTTTGAACGCAAAAATGAACAAGACGTAAACAACATGACCTCTTGGAAACAGATGACAGCTTAGAATCCTATGTTCGCCTTTGCAGGTGTGCAGTTGACTCTCAGTTAATTTTAATAGATGATAACACTTGTCCACCTAGGCTTAATGAGGTGGAGGATTTCTTGGAAAAAGGATAACAACTTGACTAAGGTTCTGATCTCTCAGATCTTCATCACTAAAACTTGAAAACAAGGGTTTTTCACCAGGGCTGCTAGCACCCTTTGAGGGTTCAAGGTAGCGTTCGTGGGAGAGCGGAGTGAATTGCGAGACTATATTTTCACTTTTTTAAAATAAATGAAATAGTAGTCTGAAAATTACTCCACGGCAATGGTGCGCGTGCAAAATACATTTACAACTCATGTATCGATAGCATATTTTGCTGCCGATATTGTAAACGTCAGCTGCATTTTGCAACGTTATGTATGCTAGTTAATTTTAAGTGCATTGCATACTGTTCATTTCTTGGGCATGCCTTTTCTGTCTCTAATAAAGAGTCAGTATACTTACATCATGATATTTTTCTTCTAATCAACTTGATTCGTATTCTTAGGTTATATTTCACAAATTATTGTTAACGTTTATGATGTCGAAGAAAGGAAAATGTAATACTGGCTATGCGAAGTTTAGTTTCCCTTGAATCTTGATTTTTTTGGTGTTAATCATGCTATTTTGGAGTAGGATGGATCTAATTTTAGAGCTGTTTTCCTATGTCTCCTCAGAATTCGAGAAACGCTTGATTTTCCAACATCAACCTCAGAAATATTATTTCTGCAGGTATGGATGTGTGACTGTTAAGTGCGATAATCTCTGCTCGCTTTATAGATACGATATACATTTTTAGTTTATTAAAATGATCGAATGCAAAACGTGTTTAAAAAGTATGCAAACGTAACTTCCGTTTCTCAGTGAAAAAAGCTTAAAAAGGCGCAATAATCCTAATTTATTATCTAATGTTTCAAGTAGTCGAATGCAGACAATCAGGCGCCATTAAGGCAGATAAAACTGCTTTTAGGAATCTGTTGGCGCCAGCTGGCAACCAACTTAAAGCTCTGTGAAAAAAATCACCTTGTCCCAAATAATTTGCATATTATAGTATGCGACATGACTGTTGTATGGCGGATTTTTTTCCTATTATAATTAGCCTATGTCCGTACCAATTTTCATTAAAATATGTTCATTGGTTCTGAGGATATTGGACCAAATGGGAAAATTATCGTGATTAAAGCCCTAATTCTTAGTGTCTTGAATATTAACATCAGAATATTTTTTAAATCGCTTATGCATAAAATATAGCTTCTTCAGTTCTGTATTTGCATGCTTTTCCGATGCTTATAAACTGGTTGTTTGCTTTATTTCACTTTATGCAAATAAAGAACCGGGTATGGCTAAATAATTCAACAACAAGATTTCTAGGATTTTTTCTATCCTAGAAATCTTATTGTTGAATTATTTAGCCATATCCGGTTCTTTATTTCATAAATAATACCAAGTTAATCTATTACATCACTACTGCTTTCGTAGAGAAACTTCCGAGATAAACTGAGATAATAGTCACGGCAGTGAAAGAGGCGAAGGGTGAGGGATTCCGAAGTTCATTGGACTAAAGTAGTCTGAACTTTTCACTTATAGATCTGCATCTATGCTTTACTAAACATCTACAGTGGTGGCCAAAATTGTGGACACTTTTGGGAATTTGTATGTTTTTGAACTTTGTATGCTTATAGAAAACGTTACATGTCACAAAATGTAAACTTGTATATATCATTTTAAAGAGAATTTATTACTGAATTCAGTACAAAACACAAAATTCAATTATTTGCAATACAAAAAAGTTAAACGATAATAGTTATCGATATACATTAGTTAGTGATGATTGCAGTGAGTTATCAGTACTTAGTAGGGTACCCTTTATTTTTGATTACAGCTTCACATCAACGTTTCATTGAGCTGACAAGAGTTTTAAGCTCTTCTTTCGTTATTACATGATAACGGGAAACAATTATAGCCTCAATTAGTTTACTTTTATTTGATGGGCGCCTCATTCGGACAAGAGTTTTCAAACGGTGCCACAAATTTTTGATAGGATTGAGATCAGGGCTGTTTCCTGGCCATGACAACAATTTAATGCTCTTTCTACGAAACTACTCTTTTCATATTTTGGCAATGTGGCAAGGAGCAGAATCCTGCTGAAAAATAAACGAAGCATTGTTGGGAAAGAGATCTCTGATGGAAGGTAGAAGTTTTGGTTCTAGAATAGTGTCAATGTATTTTCTGGCATTCAGTGTCCCATCGATGACATGAAGGCGACCAATACCATCTGCTGACATGCATGACCAAATCATAACACTAAGTGGGTTCTTCACAGTTGCTTAAATGCAGTCAGGATGTAGCTCTTCTCCTATTCTACGTCTTACATGTTTTCGCCCATCACTACCGAATAACGATATCTTAGTTTCATCACTCCATATAATTTGTGACCACTGATCATCTGTCCAATTAATGTGTTCCTTTGCCCACTGTAGTCTATTTTTTTTTTCGTTGCTGAAAATTGAGATAAGGCTTTTTTCGTGGAATTCTATCTCTCTGTCCAACATCTGTTAATCTTCTCCTGATTGTTCTTGAACTGACAGAAACACCAGCATCATTCAGATCACTTCCGATGGCCGCTAATGACATTTTTCTATCTTGGAGACATAGGCCTTTTATTCTTCTGTCATCAATAGATGTGGTGCACCTTTTTCGGCATTTTCCTTCTTTGTTTTTTATTGAATTTGTCTCCTGATATCGTAAACAAAACTTTCGGACTCCAGATGTAGTCACTGAAACACCCACCTGTCTTACAATTTCAGCATAGGAAAGACCACTTTCTCGTAACACAATAATATTACATCTCTTTCTAGGTGTCCAATCTACTCTTTTATTTGATGTCGTTGCTTCTTGACTAAATATTAAAAATTTTTACAAAAATTCCTACTTGTAATTGCAGTGTATAAGAAACAGGTCCTCCTTCTACAGAACAAAGCAAAATAATGAATTGTTTCAAGTGTAAACATGATGTCAGCTTCTATTGGCAGTTACTAACATTTGATTAGTTCTCAGAACAAGAACAGTTATTGGCCAGGAAAGCTAGACATTACAAACCACTTCATAACTGTGTTTTTATTTATATTAAAGTACATATAACTTTTTGTATTGCAAATAATTGAATTTTGAGGTTTGTATTGAGTTCAGTAATAAATTCTCTTTAAAATGATATATACAAGTTTGCATTTTGCGAAACAGGATTGAAATAGGAGTAAAATTTTCTATAAGCATACAAAGTTAAAAAAACATAAAAATTTCCAAAAGTGTTCACAATTTTGGCCACCACTGTATATGTATTATTTTACCAGTGACGGTTTACATACGAGGCTAAGGAAACAATCGTATTAAATATGTTTTACCACTGATCTATTTGGATGCCTAACTATATGTGGCCATCGCAGAAAGTTGACTCGTCAATACTTTCCATAAAAATTGATTAGTCAATGTTTTCTTGTAAAACGTCAATTAGTTGATTACACACACGTTTAGCCAATCAGCGCCTCTCACAGAATGACGACTGTTTGCCGCTAATCTGTTACTTTAAGTTACTGAAGATGGATGTACTTAGAAATTAAAAGCTGTGTTCGTAATTTAATTAGATTACGTAAGATTAGGATTTTTACTCTTTCTGAAAACGCAATTATTACATTCCTCAGACGTTATACGAAAGTCAAAGAGAGTGGGGTTGATTTTTTTTACATAATTTTTCTACTTTCTTTAGAATTTGTCATTTTGTCCGTGTTATTTGAATGCCCGTCTCTGCTGCAAACCGGCAGCATTCTTGTTCAACCATTTCACTATATTTGAATCCGGTAATTTATTTAAGAAATCGCCTTCAGTGCTCTAGAGATTTGCAGTTGCGGATTGCAGGACGTAAATGAAAAAGGCAGTTGAGACTTGCTCAGGTAATTTTACATAATTTTATATAAATGTTTATTAAATAACTGAAATTAAAAGTGCAAAACAGAATTTTGCAACTTTACGAATGTTGACCAGATAAAAAGAATACATAATCTCCCCCTCACTGTAGCTCCAAGTTCGATGGATCTACATTTAAATCCTGAATAACTAGATTTTTGTAAACTGCGTTTGCGAAAAGAAGTGTCTTAAATTTGTGATGGCGTGAAGCCCTTTCTAATGAAAAGAGAATAAAGAAAACAGTACTAATAAGTATCCAACTTTCTTAACAAATGTGTTCTCAGTCAAAATGAGAAGAATCTAGCGAAATCATACTTATATCACAAATTCTTATGGTGCATGACGAAGGATAGAGTTTTTCATCTGTTATTATTTGTGAGTCTGTCTAAGTTAGTTAAGAAAATAAGTAATAGCTATGTGAATTCTCGTTAAATTTATATGTTTTTATTCAAACAGGAATTTATTGAACTTTACTGGTAATAAAATTTTTTATCATAAATGCATAATAATGAAATTATATTATATTATAGTGATTATGTTAAACATTTATAATTTCTAATAAATATGATTATATAGCGCTTCAGCTTTGTAAGAAAACAAATACAGTAGGGTCTTGATTATCTGATTTAAACCTTTTGATAAAAATTTAATGACTCAAATCTCTCGTATTGAAGAGGCACCTACGATAACACTAATTATACTGACTTAAACCTCTTGTATTGAAAACAAGTCAAATAAGTGTAAATATGGATAACGGAGAACTACCAAAAATCGGTTATCAAAGTAGATCTTTTGAACAAAACAGAAACGTAAACTTAAGCGTGATACAAACCATACAAAATTAATGCACATTAGAATTGGTGAGTAGAATCATATTTTTATGGTTTTCATGGAAATATTGTTGAATAATATATTAAGGTGCATTGTGCAAAATTTGTACAAGAGAAAAGTAATATATTATAATCGATATTGTAAGACATATTAGTATTGTAATATACTAATTATCACTTAAATTCAAGCTCTTAGATGCTAAGGATTATACAAGCTTCCGTTTTTCCGTAAGTTATATTAATTGGACTGAGAGTAACTATTCAAAGTTCAAGAATAAAATACGATGTTTATCTAACTACTAGCCTAAAGGTACTAAATTAAAATTACAGACCTTCATCAACACTATTTGTGGGTGGATAATTTTAAAATGAAAGAGAAAAACTTTAAACGTTTCTTAGCTTCTATGAAAACTAACAGAAAAATTATGAAAATTCAAATAACAATCTCATGCAAAACTAAATATTAATGTAATATAAAAATCAATATTTATCGCTTCTGTAAGCTGGTGTAGAAGTTTATGTACATTTAAATAAACTGCATTTACAGTGGGTTAGATGTATGACAAAAAGTGAAATATTCATTACGTAACAGTTCATTTTAAAGCACAACAGAAAAATTTACCTTATTTGCGACCAGCTTTCAAAATAATTAGATATTTTATTTTCTTCAAAAACTGAAATTTCTATGTAATCTTCATATGCCAACACACATTTTTCATACCTTGTTTTCTGCTATTTTCTTTTATTTTCGTTTTTTATTATTTATGTATTTTATGCCCATATGCCTATGTTCTAAGTATAATTTTTATGAAAAACATTTTATTTTACATGAGAAAAGAATGTTTTCCTTCCATAATAAAAATTAGGTTAATTTTATCATTTCCAAAAGTTTTATCATTTTTAAGTCTAGAATTTAATTATTAGCTCTCTATATAAAGGAGGTTTTGAAGAATCTCAAAGCTACAGCTGAAAGAAATCAGCCCATAACATTAGCGGTCTTCCGATTCCACTACCCGTTGGATTCATCTCATTCTTTGCTTCGTCCTTGCAAACCGTTCTTAATTCACATCCCGTTCCTGATCTTATTCATCAAGGTTATTATTATAAAGCGGTGAGTCTTAAAAAAAATCAGTTCAATTCATTGAGGAAAAGGTTATAATCTGATTCCACACCAGAGCCCTTTTGTCCACTTCTGTTCTGAAGCACAGTAAAACAAACTTAAATGAAGGTTTAAAACAAATATTTTTAACTATTCTGTTAAGCAAGTTGTTTAGTAACAGAAAATAAAGCTTCTGCAGCTTGCAGGTAATTCATAACAAATGCTCAAGTGAAATTAAAATTTTAAATACAGAATAAAATCATCTGATAAGCTTTAATTAAAGCGAGCAGTTATGGATAGCAAAGTTAAATTTGATAAATACAATTCAGTCGCAAGGCGTAGTAATAGGAGTGCAGTTAGAGATCTTTACCAAAAGCCCTATTTCAAAGTTCAGAACTCTACGTTTATGTACGTTTACGAATTTGCATCCCGCAGGAAGTCAGAGAAGGTAAAAGGAAAAGTACGAGTAAAATAATAATACAACTAGTTAATTAACACAAAACTGTACGCATTTATTTAAAGTTTCAGGTATAAGGTTCTTCGAAGTAAGTATGTTCAATAATTAATTATAATCTATTCAACATGAGAATTTTCGTATTCTCTTCAACTTTATATGTATAGTACAAATGCAAGGTGCTTGCTTCCTTTCACTGTAAAAACAGCTCTTTTAATTCAAATTGCCTTCGCATTCTTTATGTAAGCAGCTGTTTAAAGTAATGCAATTATTTCTAAAAATGATTAAATAAGGAAGATTTTTATAAGTCTGGCCTCTTTCCGCCCCAAAAGGTACGTATAAGATTATGATAATTTGTTTAAATTTAAAATATGTTTATAAATTTTTATAAACATTAATAAAAAAGCAGTTTTTACAATTAGCACAAATAATACAATTAAAAACACATCAAGCACTTAGAAAAATAAAATAATACGAACGGCATTATTTTTTAATACAACTTTAATTGTAAAAAAAATCTGCTTTGGATTTAAGCATCTAGTAAATCTCCTAAAAATTCGAATCCTTTGTTTGTAAAATATAATTCTCCCATACATTCTCCTTTGATTGAAAGCGCTATCACCAATGCCTGCGAAACTGGTAACACTATATACTTAATTTCAGAATTCACTAACACTGCGTGAAGTTAAAAAGAATGCATTGCAATCAAATGACAGAAATCTAAAGTAAAGAGGTTTGTTTTACTGCGTCACTTCCAAGAAGAAAAAACAAGCAGGTAGATAATTAACTGTAGCAATAGCATAACAGATCTATTTTTTTTTTTTTTTTTTTTGGTGGTCGACTTCTTAACAGAATACTTTCTTATAGAAATTGCCTAACATTTATTCTACCGCATACACGGTTAGCAATGTTTTGCGCTTTCCTGTATTTCTTAGTCCACAAAGAAAACAAGGCGGTTTTCTTCGGGAGATTTCGCCGTCTTCTATTGGCATAGGAATTTGAAGCAGTTATTTCGTAATCTCCGCTTTCTTGGCTTTCAGGTTTGTGCGATATTAAAGTTAAAAGAATTAAATGATTTTTCTTATAATAGCAATTCTTGGAAACCTATGTGTATATTTTACCATATTATGCTAGCAAGAGTGTCTTAATTCATATCGTTCTAAAAATCTCGAAAGGACCTACAAGAATCATCAATATATTAAAACTTAAGTATCATGTAATGCTTGTAAGAGGACGAAACGCAGTTAAATGATTACAACATACCTTAAAAGTTTACAAAATTAGAACACGTAGTATGTGTTATAATTTAATTTTTTAGAAGCTGCTAAATGTATTCTCAGTTAGGGATATCTGTAACTATGAAACTTTCAAAACTTATTTGGTCATCGAGTTCTTGTTAAGAGGTATCAACAAATATTCGCCATTGTACAGGATATGATTGCCCTTCCGCCCACCTGCACTGCATTTCAAGCGATCTTCTTTGCCCACTCTGTAGTTCTGGAGAAGAAATGGACAGCAACCACCTGCTCCGATGTGGTGCTCTTCGTGGTGTTATAGAAAAGTGAAGATACTGGGAGGCAAGAACGTTCGTTAGTTAATGACTTCGGTCTTTTTGTTCTTTGTTCTGTTGTTTGTGACTTCTGGTTATAAGATTTTAGTTCTTTGTAACTTTTGCCTAGCCATTGGAAATTTAAAAAATATTCATTGTAGCCTATGATGATACAGCACCTTCCTATAAAACCACGAAAAGGTGGGTTGCCTTGTTTCGATAGGGGAAAGCATTACTCAGAGATGATCCTTAACTAGGCTACAAAGCGGATATGGCTATTGAAGAAATGCAGTCTATAGTCGAGTATTATGTAATGGAAAATAGACGATTCATAGATTGCTACGGAAAGGTCATCAGTAGAAAATAATATACTGCAAATGTTGGAGATGTTACAAGTGGCCCAGATGGGTTTCCAGAAGTGGGCCAGGTGCAGCGACAGAAATGAATAAATATCAAGTCGGATTGTTTTGAGGAACAAAGTAAACTCTGTGTAAACTCTCAGTGATAAAAGTCAGAAAATTGTTTATTCATGGCTAGTGATATAAGATGAAACATAATAATTTCACCATTTTGACCCAGAATTGAAATAAAAAAAAGGTACAAGGTACGACTATACAAGTTTAGAACCTGAAAATTAGCCTTGAAAATTTTGGACACAATTGTTTGAGAATAAATATAAAAGTCCTAAGTTATAATGACATCCTCTAGCTATTGTAGCTTCTACTAGACCGTGAAATTCGCTTTCTACTGATAACCTTCCACTTATCATTAAGACATGGTATAGGTTATAAAGTTAACAGCATAGAAGCAGTGTAAAAGCCATTTCTCAAGAGCGACGAGTATTTTCACTAACAGTAACAAATTTCGCTAGAATTCAGCTCAATTTGAAATCGAAATGTTTAACCCTATTTGCGTAATGATTTTCATAAATTTCTAAAGTTTATAAATTATCGTAATGAAAGCCGAAAAGGAACAGGAATTTAAATTTTAAACTGACCTAGTAGGAGTATAACACAATTATTACAAGATCTAAATATCACGAGCATTAACACATTATCTATAATCATTTGATTCCTTTAACTTATAAATTTATTTCTTCTTCATATTTTGGACTTTCAATGTACTCAGTATTTTGAATTCGGATTTGCTATTCAAAATTTTTCCTAAGCTGACCAATTAAAATCCTAAGAAAATTTCATATTAGTTAAATAAATAAACACACACTCACACACACAAAAATAAAAAAAAAAAATCTTAAAGGTTTCAGATTTTAAATTACGTCCAAGAGAGCAGTGTTTTTTTTTTTTTTTTTTTTTTTTTTTTTTAACATTTTGTCTCTTACCTTTATTTATTAAATATCACGTTCCTCCCACTTAAACCATAAAATTCAGCTCAAGAGAAATATCGCAAAATAGTTTTAAATTGAGTTTTAAATTGATAAATTTTAGAATTTCCGATATAGAGTCTCGCGCGTTGGAGATAAAAATGTTTTTCTGTACAGCGTTGCCATTGCTCGCTTTGAAATTCTTGAGTTTGTTAATCAAAAATTCGTTAAAAATTCACAAAATATGAAATCAATAATAAAACAAATTTCAAATTTGGGCTTCCACATGCCCATATTCGCAGTAGGATTACGTCATTCAAAATTTGATTGCGCTATATGTACCGTTGTTTAATCACAATGCGAGAAATATGCACGCATTTATGCAGATTTTTCATTATTTTCATTATTTAATTTCTTCAAATATAGTGCAGGACTACTCTAACACTTGGTGGCAACAGTTTGAAAAGTGAAACGCACATTTATAGTGAACCAATGCAAAATCGCAAAACGAAAACAATAGTCCTTCAGGGACAAAGTGTCTTTGGATTAAAAACTCTGAAAGGTTTCAGATTTTAAATGACGTCCAAAGGCGCGTTTTTTTAACATTTTGTTTGTTACCTTTATGTATTAAATACCATGTTCTTTGCACTTAAGCCATAAAATTCAATTCAAAGGCAATATCGCAAAATAATTTTTATATGAGCATATCTTTAGAATTTCCGATACACAGTTCCATGCGCAGGAAAAGGTTTCCCCCCCCCGTGTAAAGTGTTGCCATTCCTTGCTTTTAAATCGTTGAGTTTGTTAATCAAAAATTCGTTAACGTTTTACAAAATATGAAATAGATTATGAAACATATTCCAAACTCCAAATTTGGGCTTCCAGATGTCCATATTCGGGTGGGAACGTACGTTATTCAAAATTGGATGGCTCTAGGTACCATTGTTTTTTCACAAAGCGAGAAACATACATACATTTATGCAGATTCTTTAAATGTAATACAGGGCGATAATATTTGGTGGTAACAATTTGAAAAGTGAATCGGACATTTATAGTGAATCAACTGAAAATGCCAGAACGAAAATAATAGTCCTTCAGGACAAATTGCCCCTTTTGAGTAATAAATAAGATATTTTTCCATGAAGGAATGATTTAACAAAAATATATTCTCGTATTTGTTTAAAAATTCTTGTTTAGATTTTTTAATAAAATGGCGTATTAACTGTAGAAAGATGCCAGTATGACACCACTCAATGTTTAAATTTCTTAAATTTATTTTCTTTTCCTTTTTAAATTTTAATATAAAATTAAAAAAAGCTGGAATAAATCTCTTTCATTAATATAATACATGTTTTCTGCTTAGGTATTGATAAAATACAAGTGGACCAGACTGAGACCAAAGATGGCTGATTGCAGAAGTTCCTTGATATTTCAGTTAGCTTCAGGAGCAACAAGCTCAATCATCATCCTCTAATGAATGGTAGCTCGTGATATTCTTTTGTCACTGGCTCATTGTACCAAATGGCAGTTTATATTACTGCACTTCATGCGAAATAACTACGTTAATGAGGATGGGATCAGAAAACAATCTATCTCGAAAGGAATCTCGCTTGTGGTTTTCAAAGCAAATATTTATTGGAGAGTATGAACGGTAAATCTTCCCTTGAATAATCACCGTGTATCCTATCGAAGAAGGATAGTATCTGAAGTGGTAATTTTTAATGGTTCAATGTCACGAAGTGGGAACTCAGGACAATGGATAATCCAGTGACTTAGAAAATGTGTTCGAGGTAAGCGAGACTTCATAGTTTAATTATAAAGACTTCAGCGAAATACTCTTTTAGAAACTTTATTAAGAATATTTTCCCCAAAATTAGTATATTTGACTATTAATTATTGTTCTTTTATAACAAATTTATTAGTTTGTAGTGCAGTTATAATAAACTTTAATAGATCTGAAATATGAAAATTGTTTAAATAAAGCAAGCGACAGGAATGTATGAAGTTAATATAGAGATTGCTTTCAGATTCTTTCAGCAAAGCGTGCTTACTTAAACATATCTGTCAATACATGTAAGCACTTTGACTTAAATACAGGCAAAATGTTAAAATAAATAAAAATAATAAATAAAAATTATCTAAGATATTATAACATTTGTATTAAGAACAATCAGATTATTTTTACAAAACAAATTATTTTTTATTTATTTTTTAGATTTAATATACATTCAGTTTCAACGACAAAATAGATAGATCTGCAATTGCATATTATTAATATTTGCTTGTTTTGCTAACAATTAGTCTTTTTTATTTTTAGGTTTTGTTATTTACTTCATTTCCTTGTTCAAGAAATGTGTCATCAGACTATTTTAATTATGGCAGAACACACACTGGTTAGCTACCTAAAGATAACTGTTGCGAAAAGCCCCGCTGCGGTAAGGTAGTTTTCCCGCAAAGAGGATTTATGGTTGCCAGAAAATGCCAAGGAGAGGCAGGATTGCAAGATTTGGCGCGAATTCGACCATTTGGCGACAAATCGGTGATATGTCAAAGACGGAATGAGAAAATTCTAGAACGAATTCTTACCGGTTTGCCTCATAATTTTCTCGAAATCAGGTCAAAAGCTATATAAACTCTGCCCGTATGCGGAGTAGCAGTTTGTCGAGTTTATCGTGAGAAATACCTGGAGTACGTAAAGTTCAGTAATAGTGTCATCAGCTCCGAGGGCGATCGATCCACTCGGGAGCTGCACTTTGCCGTGAAGCTGTTTTCACTGTTATAGCCTGATAGTCTGAAGGCTGTGTTGTTGATTGTTTCAGCGTGTTTGTCGTAGTTTTTCGGCGATCGTAACGCTTCTTTGGAATTGCCCTGTGTAATATTGGCTAATAAATTATGTTTTGATTATTCGTCAAGTGTTGGTGTTAATAGCTACAAATCCACGAAGCCATAGAACGCAACAATATTAATGCGCTCGGGGAGTACTTTGTAAATAAGATTGTTTCGTACTCACGTTTCACGTAGTATAAACCCGGAAATTCCTATGCAACAAGCTCATTAGCCGATATGTTCGATATACCAGTATTTAGCGTTCTTACGTCTCGGCCATTGATGGATCCCATAAATGCGGCAATGAGATATTAAATAAAAGTAAAATAAATAGGAACAATGTCCTTACTGGGACATTGGTATTCACCTCAAAGAAGCTACAAGGAAACATCCTACTGCTGAAGGACGATACTAATATGTAGCTACAGATAGTTAACCTTGGTAATTTAAGATACTTTCAAGTATCCTGATTTTAAAATACTCTGTAAGAATGAGAATCAGATGGCGTTGTTGTGACTGCCGTTACATGACCAATCATTTAACGCTGAAGCGCATAACTAGATTTTGTGTACTTTTTTGGCAACTCAGTAGTTGCACTTTGTTCTGGAAAACTGTAGCAATAACCGACTTAGTCGGTAGCAATGATTTCAACTCTCGTTTGAGAGTAATTTAGAATAGTTAAAATTTTGTAAATAAATTTTGTATATAGTTTTAGTCCATGTGTTAGTATTAGTCCATGTGTTCACATATTGAGTGACTTTATTGAACCGTATCTTGTGCGGTAAGAATTATTAACCTGCATTGAATCGGATTATTAAGCGTATTACAGGTCTACTAAGGTTCTATTTCTTACTGTAAAATCCTATTTGAAGCTATTTGTTTTGTTATCAGTCTAAAAGTGGGAACATTTACCAATTTAATTTCAATTTGTAAAATACAAATGTGATTATAATCATTGTTGAAAAAAATGTGATTTTGAAACTTGCATATTTATTTACAGTTTTTTATTTGGGGATCTTAGTTAGATTTTAAATTATATTTTTTAAGAGGTAACTTCATTGAAGACACAGAATAAGGCTGGACGGTTGACAGAATGGCCAAACTGGCTTTTATCCCGATCTTTTGAAACTCTTACCCTCTTTATGAAAGTTTTCTATATGATACTTCGCGATTACAAAAGTTTCACATCAGTACCGTTGTTATTTACAGAAAACTGTAAAGAGAAGAATGGGGGTAAAAACAAAAAAACGGAAATATTATTCTCCCTTTGATATATGCAATGTTATGTTAAGAAAAACATAATTTATAACAATATGTTAAGAAAAACATAATTTATAACAATATGTTAAGAAAAACATAATTTTAGTTTTGAAAAAGCTTTCAAATTTAAGGCAGCTTTGCGAGTTGTTTTGCTTGTTTACGAAGATTTCTACTGTAGTAAAGAGTAAGTCAGAGTAAACGATAAATCTTGGCTTTCGACAATTCGATTTCTGAACAAACAAAGAGAGAGAGAGGCTGCAGACATAATAACTGAAGCAAAAGAAAATCATCTCTGTCCTTCATTTATATTTCCTACTGCAGAATCTCTGGAGAATCCATTTAATATATTATCGTCATTACCATAGTCTCTAAGTGTTCGTTCTTACCTGTTTTGACAGACAAAACTATCCTTCATGTGTTGTTATTTTGGGCCGAGTATTTATCTTATTGTATTTGCCTAAATATGCGTTATTTGATATAATATGACAAGTATTTCTGAAGCTAAATAATTTAATAGTAATTATTCTTTGTTTAACGACATTTCGGTGTACCATAATTCTCACACAAATGCACTACATTTGCAAAGAGAGAAAATATAGATTTTAAACTGAACTTCAAGGAGAGACGAGATTTTCACCTGAAAAGAAACTTTTCCTTTTTTTTTTTTCTTTCAAATAACTTTCAAGGTTTTTGCAATATTTGCAATAAGCAAATAGCTCTTAATTTAGAACTGAATAAATTTATTTATAATTTTAGTTTGTAATCACTTATAATGGCACTGAAATAGCTGACAGTTGCTGAATTATCATTTGAGAGAGTTTCGTATGCGCATGCAAATGGTAGTCGTTAAAATACGTTTTCTGATTCTTACTTTAAGAGTGAGCACATATAGAAATAATCAGTTTAAGAATTAAAATGATTCTAATTAAAAGAATCTAAACCTAACAAAGCATTCTGTCTGCCATATTTAATTTGTCTCTTTTTGTAAAGAAATTTCTATGAAAAACTGACTAATATATAACTTATTAATTTTCTTTTATTATTAAAGGGCTGTACGGAAGAGCCCGGGTTCGAATCCCGGAAAGGCACGGATGTTTGTAAAAGTACAGTGTCTGTGCGGCATGAAGGCATTCTAAATATGCAGCGAGTCGAAAGTCCTCTCGGGAGGTTGACGGTAGGGAAAGAGGGGGTGGGAGACACTCGGACCCATTTCCCTGGGGTGCTCTCCTTCAAAATTGAAGGCGAAACTGAGCAAAGTCCCACGGCCACTGTACGGTGCTCAAGGCTATTCCAACGACAGGCGCAATATTGCAGTTCTTAAGAAAATTATTTGTTTAATTTTTAATCTGATTGATTTAAATCAAAAATGCGTTTAATTCGCGTATATATCTAATTAAAAATTTTAAATACTTTTACAGAATTACATCGCATATTTTTTTCATTTTTCAAATATACAGGAGATATATAACACTCACATATTAGTCTAAATGCATATTCCTCAAATTTCCTGTAAAATGATTCGCTATTCCACCTGGGCATCTCTATCGATAAATCTCTACTGATAAACCACACTAAACTTTAAAAGAATCCTTTTAGGCGATTGTTAAAATCTGAAACCTTTTGAGATTTTATTTTATTCAATATTCTTAAAACTTTTTTAATTTATATTGATATATTTGTATAGGAACTCAATTAAAAATAATGTGTTTTCATTCGATGCATACCTGTACGATATACAAATTTTGCCTCAGCTTGTAGATTTTTATTTGCAGAAAATATTTAAATAATGGATAATTTATGATGAGTTAATTGACTTCGGCGTTATTCTTCAGAAATTCCAAATCTCATTTACTAGATTTTTTAAATATATGATTATATATTTGATGATAAAATATGGTTCACATTCATAATAATACATTCTGTAAAAGTTATTCTTATCTTTATTTTAGTCTTTAAGTGACTAATGATAAATTAAGTAATGTAATTTTTGTTACAATACTTCTAAATTTTTATACCAAATTTTGAATTTGAAAATAATTAAAAAATGAAATAAAGCTATAAAAATGGAAGGTGGGAGGTGGAAACATTGATTACGAGTATTTCGGGGAAGGAAAAAAGGAAAAGAACTTATTGTGCGTTAGGGTGACCTTTTATTCTTGGGCATTCATTCTGTAATTGTAAAATTAACGTTTTAACATGGTGATGTATTGTGTTTTTTAGTCTCTTGGGCAAAGTTATCTGCTCTTATCACTCGAGGAAAAGGAGAAGAACGACGCTATGAATTTATTCTGTAGATCTCTGTAGATTAAAAACGCTTCTACGTGCGTAGAACGAAATATTTTGAACCTTATAAGGGAGAAATGATACTAGTTATATAAAATTTTGTAGGATTGGTTGAAGCTGTATGACAAACTCACAAAATTGTCTCGTTTTCTTCGCTGTTGCTTTCAAATACATGTTAAAGAACAGAGTAACTGACAGGGGCCTTCCGATGTCGAAAGGACCTTCAAAGCAATGTAATGTGGCAGACGTTTACCTAAAAATGTGTGATTTGTTTACAACAAATTTTCTAATATTCGTATTTGTTCCGCATATCTTTGATCATTTCCTACCACTCAGAAATTTAATTTATTGTATTTTGATGCAATATATACTACTTCAATATTAACCATTCTATACAAATAATATGTAAAGTTTTGTTGCTCAGAAAAATTATACTTGCTCTTAATTTTTAAGTGAACGTGTACCTTGTTTAATAATTGCATTCCTCTATGAAATGTTTCATCAATTTAGCTTTAACAAGTTAATTATAATACGTCTTTTTATTATATATTGCTACTTTTCTAGTGCTAGTTAAAAAATATAGTATATTGTTTATTTGGTATATTTTATTTATTCCATGTTATGCATGGCATAGTTATTAATTTGTGCTTTAGCACTATTTCACAGTGTATTTCTAAGATTATTTTGTAGGATTCTCCACTGTGTAATTCTAAGTTACAGTTGGATGTGAAGAATCTCAAGAACTAACTAGTAAGCGAATAATCGCTTGAGTTCGTGAGGAAGTAAATAAACTTGGAAAGGGTTATAAGACCCTTTAATATTCAAATAAGATTTAACAGAGCTCCGTCTTGGAGTTTTTCAATAAAGCCGACACTGCAGAAAAAGTTACTACTAAAGACCTAAAAATTATCTCAGATCTTTAAAATGTTAGATTCGAGAAATTTTTAGCAGTGAAAATATTTCAAAATTTACTAAAACCTTTTTACTTAGCTCATTGATCAGATTTAAAATGCCAGCAACAATACTGAAAAATGTATGATCTTGTTTTAGCTTGTTTGATTAGATAGACAATTAAATGTTTCAGTAGTTAAATCGTTTCTAGTAAATACCGCTCTTCCACATTATCATCCAAATGTGATTCTAAAACTACGTTCTGGTTGGAAGAGGTAAGTTGAAATTAAGAACCGATAGGAAAGGAAGTTAAAATTTATCTGCTAATAAAATTAACATAATCCTTACAACTTTTAAGTTTGCCCAACGTGAGTATTTTATCTTAATGCACTATTATATGGAATAATGAATTCTATTCGCTTTACAAATACACCATATCTCTAATTTATAGTAGAGTAACATCAGATTACGTCCCTATGTTTGTACTCCTCAGTTCTATTATTGAAATACTCAATTATATTCTTACTTCTTCAGTTTACTCACTTTATCAGGTTCAATGTTTTTTCTAACCTTCTTCGGAAACATACAATGACCTGACTAGGAACAGAGAGCTTACTAAAGCTATGTTCACTAATTGTAGTAAGTAGACAGGATACAGACGAAGGGTATACAAAACCCTTTATTTTTCTTTATATACAATGACTTCCGTACTTCGGAATACAATGACCCTCCACTCGGGGTCTAACGTAACAGATATCAAAATAAAACTAAACTCTAATTTAACTTTAGAATAATATACGTGGAAGATTGGCCTTATAATAACAGGAAGCGTATGTAGCACAGAGACTGTGAACACTACAATACGTTTAATTTATCAAGAGGATTAAAACCTCTGGCCTGGAAGGCAAATAGCAACTGCGTAACTTCTAAGGTAAGCGGCCTGCTTCGAACTCACTGCTTCCTCTCTCTGCTTGGCAAAAAGGCCACACTTAAATACTTGGCGTTCGCCAGACAAACTTTGCATAAAATCCTTAACGCTTATAATTCTGGCCGGAAGTAGAAAATAAGAAGTGATAGTAAAGATTTAAAATAAAATAAACGTTAGTAAAACTTAAGATCCTTACATACTTCCCGCCAGAGTTAATTAGTTTGAAACTGAGGTCTAAAACGACCTTGTTGAAAACTTTTAGCTCTAGAATCTAACGCGTGGCCAACCTTTTACAACCATAATTTAGCTAGAAACTAGAAAATTTAAAAGAAAGAAATTTGTTACAATAGCAGCTCCCAGGATCTACAACAATCTTTTTTTCATCTGTACTGCATCTAAACAGGAGCTCTTATTCAATTCTGGTTCCTTCCAGAGATCTGGAAGGAAAACTAGTTTAATGAAATGTTACAGAATGACATTGCAAATAACATATAGAATATACTTTTCTTAACATTCTTATTTCATTCATGACTATTTTAATTATCTCTCCCCGTGCTCTCTGACATGTGTTGTAAAAGAACACCAAACACGAATGTGTTTCTGTCTACGTGTGCCACACTTCCTCCTACAATCAAAACACTAACGTGTTAAAATTCAACATAACGAGACCTCTTAACACACCCTACTTTCAACTCTAAACCCTTAGGTACTATTCTAAAAGTGGCTAACTCTAAAGTGTAGCGTCAGAGAGCCTAACTACATCATTCAACCTTTACCACATATTCACCATGATTTAATCTTTACAGTCACACGAATAACAAATTTTTAACATTACTTTCACCATATCACGGTATTTCTTAACATTTAAAATAACAGTTCACATGTATATAAGAACATATCAACCTGCCGTTAATTTTACACATTTGAAAACATACATTAGTAGTACATTGTTAACTTCTATTCTTTTCAAAGCAAGTGCCAATTCATTCTACATTGAAATAATACTACATTTCAAAAAGTCTTTCAGACTAAAACTTCTTTCTTGCTAGAATGTTTTAAATAAAATTTATACAATAACTTTTTGCAAGATTTAAGTCTTTACACAACGCTATTATACATCAACTTTAGTTTTACGCACGAGTAATTTAAAAACATAATAAGAAAATCGGTCACAACTCATTTCTCGCCCTTTTGGCGATAAAGGTAGACCTCGCATGAGGTAAAACTTCTTGAAATCTGCCACTTGCAGTAAGAATGAAAGATTAACTTAAGTTTGCAAAGTAACATAAAATTTTACTTATCTTTGTAATATTCGGACATCCTTTTCTGGGCCCAGTCTTTAAAGGTATAGCAGATAGTAGCTTGGTTGATCCTCCTTCTTGTACGAGCTCGCCCTTCAGTGCTTTCCTCTGGAAGCTTCCGTTTTTCACCAGTACGGCCACCCTTGAACACCTTCCTTTTGTCCTCTGCTTGTGGTCTTGGCCGTTTGAAGGCAGCTGGTCTTGGTGGAACCGGGAAACTTCTGTCGTGATCCTGCTTGGACCTCGTTGTTGGCCGTTCAAATTTTTCTTGTACTTTTTCCTCCGCCGCTGATGGCCCTTCCGCAGTTCGGCGACTTTTGCTGCGGAGAGTTCTGTCGGATGAGTCGATCTTCCGTTTTAAAGCCGGGTTATAGTTGCCGTCATTTCTCCTGGTCCTCTTCACATACGTCGTCCTTCTCCCTTCTTCATTCTGGGGGTGTTCGTGAACTCTGTTTTCTGGACGGTGGAACGGCTTCTTTTTCTTTTTACCTTCAATTTTTCCGCGGGGCAATTTTCTTTTCACTTGCTTCTGTCTCTCATTGGCTTGCCCTTGTACTTGTCGTTTTCCCACCTCTGGAACTTGTACCTGCGGTGTCTGCCGTGCCGGATCCTGCAAAAGATCTGAAAAGATTTGCATTTTATTACGATCGAAGTAGGGCTTAATTTGATCAATATTTGCGGAACAGATTTCACCATTTCTGGCCTTTAACACTACAACAGCGTGAGTTATTTTTTCTATAACATATGGTCCTTCAAATCGTGGATAAAATTTGGCAGTTTTATCTTCTGTGAAGAAAGTGAATGCTTAATTTTTAGTACTTCATCCCCTACTTTATAAGTTACTCCCCGTCGTTTCAAGTCATAATACAATTTTTGTTTTCTCTGTGCTACTTCAGTATTCTTCTTTGCCTCCTTAATTAGTTTTTCTTTATCACCCATTTTAAATTCTGGGGCTCTTTGTTGCACATAAAATAATTTATCTAACGGTGTTATAATCTTTCTGCCTAGAAATAACTCAGCAGGAGTTTTTCCCGTTGTATCATGTTTTGCTGTCTTAAGGGCGAAAGCAAATTCATTGACATAGTTATCCCAGCTTTTATGAAAATTTTTAACATAACTAGGGATAATTTTCACTATATTTCTGTTGACCCGTTCCGCTATATTTGATTGCGGCCGATACGGGACCATTTTTAAATGACGTATGCCCAGTTTTTGGCACATGTCTTCAAATATATTACTTACAAATTGAGGACCATTATCCGATATAACTTTTAGGGGCGCCCCGTATTTTAAAATATATTTATTTAAAATAGAATCGGTAACTAATTTCGCGGAGGCTCGTTTTAAGGGAGCAATTTCGGTCCATTTACTAAAATGATCAACCATAACAAGGAGATAGCGACTTTTGTTTAACTGACTTTTTGGGAAAGGGCCCAATAAATCGATGCCGATTATTTCATTTGGAAATTCGGATTTAATACTATTTAGAAACCCGGCCGGGCGGAAATTAATATAATTAACGGCTTGACATGTTGGGCAGGACTGGACATACGCCCTTGTTAACTTTTGCAGTTCAGGAAAGTAGACTGCCTCGCGTACGCGTTGAGTAGTTTTTCGAATACCAGCATGAGAAGCTAAAGGGCTGTCATGGAGCTCTTGCAGGATATTTAATCTAAGACTAGCTGGGATAACAGGTCGAAATTCGTTGTTGGAATTCGTAGTTTTTGTATAAAATAATAGACCATCTATTAGTTCGTAATGGGCCGCCCTATTTCTTATCGCCACAATATCTTGGTGGCTAAAATTTTCAGGATCCTTCAAATACTCATAAATACTTCCAAACTCAGGATCCTTACCCAGTTCGGTTATTACAGTTTCTCGGGAATTTATTGTACACGCTGTCAGCATTGCAACTTTTACGGTATTACCTTCTTCATCTATTTTAATTCTGGATAGGGCATCTGCTACGATATTTTCCTTTCCGGGGGTATGCTTGATTACCAGATTATATTCTTGCAGCTTGAGTGCCCATCTTATTAACCTTGGGGATAAATTTTTCCCTGAGTACAATCTAGATACCGCCGCATGATCAGAATATACTGTTATCGGCGCCTTTCCAAAATAGACTCGGAACTTTTGCACTGCTAACAAAACTGCAAGTGCCTCTCTCTCGGTCGCGGAATAGTTTCTTTGTGTTTGATTTAAAGTTCGGCTAAAAAATGCCACGGGCTGCTGATTTTGCGAAAGTACCGCTCCTACCGCATAATCCGAAGCATCCGCTGAAATTTCTAAATTTTCATCCTTTTCAGGAAATTTCAACACAGGGGCTTGCGTTAATGCTTGTTTTAATTTTTCGAAAGCACTATTGGCTTCGGACGTCCACGAGAATCTTGCCTTTTTCCTTTTTAATTTTAACAATGGCTCAGCGATAGCCGCAAAATCTTTTATAAAGGACCTATAATATGAACAAAGTCCTAGAAAAGAAGAGAGCTTCTTTGCCGTGTTTGGAGTCGGATACTTTTGTACAGCGATTATTTTTGATTCATCTGTCTCGATCCCTTTTTGCGATATTTTGTAACCTAAATATTTTAATTCAGGGGCTGCAAATTTGCACTTTTCGACATTAACTTTTAGACCGGCCTCATTTAATAAAGAAAACACCTGTCTTAAATCCTGTATATGTTGGTCGAGATTATCACTAGTAATAATGATATCATCTAAATAGATAAATGTGGACTTTCCAAGAACAGGTCTTAACACAATGTCCATGCATTGCTGAAATGTTGCTGGGGCCCCAGAAAGGCCAAACGGCATACGCAAAAATGCATAAGTGCCAGACTTGGTTATAAAAGCAGTCTTAGGCACGTCCTCAGGCCTGAACCCTATTTAAAAATAACCATTCGTTAAGTCTAAAGTCGTCATAAATTTGGTTGATTTTATGTTCCTTAAAATTTCTTCTATGATCGGTAACGGATATACCGGATATTTCGTTATGGAATTTAATTTACGGTAATCAATAGCGAATCTCCACCTTTTTGGATGCTCCAAAGGATAATCATTATTTTTCTTACATAAAACCACCGGGCTAGCATAACTACTTGAGATGGGCGTTATGATCTTTTTACGTAGCATATCGGTAATATGCCATTCTATAATTTTTTCCTTATTCTTATCATACCGGTATGGTTTTTGACGAACTGGCAATGCATCTCCAGTGTCAATACTATGGTTAGTAACCTGAGTAAATCCTGGAATATCACTAAATAAGGAAGCAAATTCACTTACCAGTTGTCGGATTCTATCTTGCTCGTCATTAGGCAGGTGGTCAAGATTTAACCTTGGCGGTTCAACCTTTTCTACACGCACTGGTTTCATTGTCAGCCTAAGGGACGCTTCATTAAAACCCAGTGTAGCTTGTGCGTCTGAAAGAAAGTCTGTTCCTAGGATTAAATGTGCTTGCAAATTCTTTACTATAAAAAACATCACCTTTACTTGTTCGTCCTTGATACGGATATATAAAGGTACTTTACCTACGCACTTACATTCTTCTCCTTGCGCCGCTAATACTGTCGTATTATCCGCCTTATATATGCGGTATTTGCGAAAATACTTTCTAAAAAAGACTTCTGCCACACAGGAACACTGCGCGCCGGTATCCAGGAGTGCGGTGGCCGGGATATTATTTACCAAGACTTCAATCTTCGGAAGAGTTAAATTTTTCACCATTACTGTATTTAACTTGTAGGAAGAGGGATTTTCGTGGCCTTCGGATTTCCGCACCCTCTCGTCAGCAGAAATCCGTTTTAGTTTAAATTATTTTTCATTTCCGTGCTTTCCTTCTTTTTCCACTGGACTTGAGACTTCTTTCCTGGGTTGCTATTGAACTGTCGACGTTCGCCGGCTGTTTTTGAATGCTCGGGTTTCCTTGCCCACTGATTCGCTTTTTCTCCGTAGCCATGTGCTTGCGTTTGCTGTAGTCTTGGCGTACCAAATTGGTTTCGCTGTTGATATTGGCGTCTTCTTTCGACGTCCGCCGTTCTTCTACTTTCAAACTGGATTGCTAGCTCAAATAACTTTTCCAGTGTAGTCGGATTTCGTAATTCAATAAAGTCTTGCACTTGGGGTAGTAACCTCGGCAAAATCACTTGAATTATTTCAGGATCCGGACGGTTTCCATACAAGAGCTTGAAAACGTGAATTTTTCTTAAAATAAAGCTCGAGAGGTTTTCCATTCTTTGTTGATATATACTGAAAAGTTCTGTTTCTAATTTCGCACGATCCCTTACAACAGGGAAGGCTTTTAGTAGGGCAGTCTTGAAATTTTCGTAAGTATAGGTGGGACTTCCTGCTTGACCCGAGAGACTTCTGCCGATATATTTGAACCAGTTAAGCGCTTGGCCCCTCAAAGCGCTGGTAGCTAAGGTAACTTTTTGAAACTCGTGCACCGGGTAGAGCATGAAGTGGTCATCCAATTTTTCCAAAAAACTGGTTACCGGTGAGTTTCCATTAAATGTTGCTTCTGGTTTCATCGAAGCGCGCATGGTCTGGACGATGTACCCAAATCCTTCCAGGGCGGCAGCTGGCATTTCTGGATTCTGAGCCGTTTCTGCAGGCAGCACAGGTTCTTCTTGAAACTCGGCCATGGTTATTGTTCTTCGTCGGGCGCCACTATCAGGTTCAATGTTTTTTCTAACCTTCTTCGGAAACATACAATGACCTGACTAGGAACAGAGAGCTTACTAAAGCTTTGTTCACTAATTGTAGTAAGTAGACAGGATACAGACGAAGGGTATACAAAACCCTTTATTTTTTCTTTATAAACAATGACTTCCGTACTTCGGAATACAATGACCCTCCACTCGGGGTCTAACGTAAAAGATATCAAAATAAAACTAAACTCTAATTTAACTTTAGAATAATATACGTGAAAGATTGGCCTTATAATAACAGGAAGCGTATGTAGCACAGAGACTGTGAACACTACAATACGTTTAATTTATCAAGAGGATTAAAACCTCTGGCCTGGAAGGCAAATAGCAACTGCGTAACTTCTAAGGTAAGCGGCCTGCTTCGAACTCACTGCTTCCTCTCTCTGCTTGGCAAAAAGGCCACACTTAAATACTTGGCGTTCGCCAGACAAACTTTGCATAAAATCCTTAACGCTTATAATTCTGGCCGGAAGTAGAAAATAAGAAGTGATAGTAAAGATTTAAAATAAAATAAACGTTAGTAAAACTTAAGATCCTTACAACTTCTTTAGTGACATTTTCGTTATAACGTTATTTCTTGTTGTTTGTGTTTGCACTTTGCAAAGTAGAGCGGCTATTTTGAATGCTCTACTCAGGATAGTCAAATAATTCTTGCTGTCTTATTCGTATTAGTTTCATTTAGTTAAATCTGCATATATTTCAATTATACATTTATTGTCTCTTCCCAGCTTCCAGTACATTTTTTTGTCTTATTTTTGTTTCCAGTATACATAGTAAGTATTGTTTAGGACCATTAAATTCCTTTGTACCATTTTAGATTCCTTCGTCTTACATTTATTTTTAGCTTTGAAAATATCTTCCCAATAACACCAAATCTTAAACTCACTTTTATTGTTCTCATCTAGTTCTCTCTTCACACAACACCTTTCCTTAATTTCGCCTAGTTATGCTGAGCATAAACGCTAAAGTATCACATTCAGGTGATTGGCGTATTTTCTGGAAAAAAATTCTACGAATTGCTCCTTTCTATAAAATTATTTTTACCCTAAATGAATTTAAAGTTACCATGATTAGAAAATTCCCTGAAACTTTTCTCTACATCGCTCATTCACTGTACAGTGCAATTCAACACATATAAACTACGTTTACTGTATTATCAGATTTATATTAGAGAACTTCCTGTTTCTCTTGAGAAAGAACCAGAATATTCGCCTAAATGGCTGGAAAGAAATCAAGGAAAAACTCGTTAAGGACAGTCTTCCCCAGCTGCGCTGTTTCCGTGGACAAAAATGGAAAATGTGAAAAAAAAAGGGCATTCACCTGAGAAATGCCGAAGGAGTAAGGCGCATCATGCGACAGGAAAGCTGCTGTCTTCCCCTTTCTGTAAATGGATTGTTATATTTACCTTATATTTAACCAAGAAAACTTGCGTTAAATTTCAAAATAAATACTTGGTCTTAGTATTTCTATCACGGAAGTTCGGTACACGTTACAGTACTAACCGACTCTTAATATGCATGTCACGTCATATGTATATATTATTTATGTATGTTTACAAATACGTAAATTTCTCTAAAAAGAAGCCATACTGCAGCAAGACAGTGCACCTCCTTGCCGTGTAGCCCCAGTTGCACAAGCTGGTTCTTTTGTGGTTTCCCCTCACTTTCATCCACCTTATTCTTCCGATGTGCCCTCTCTGATTTTCATCTGTTCTATGAAAAATTCATTTTTAGAGTGTCACTACATCATGGACGATGATGTTACTTAGGTTGTCGTTAGTGATGTGAGACTCAGGTAAATCATTATATAACAGCACTGTAAACAAACTGCAACATAGAATGCACAAGTGTACTGATATGGGGGTGATTATACGGAGAAATCATAATGAGAAACTGTAACTTTACTGCGAGTGGAAAATTCTCAAAATTTTCCACTCTTCACTCATACGTGAACATCTTATTATGTGACATGAAATGGACATCGAATAAATTTCAGTTTTAATGTTACTTTATTCTTAATGACAAGGCGAGAGCCCACTTTACAATCAACATAATTCTCATTATAACACGCTTATATTTTGCACTTATTTATTACCTTATATATTATACTTTAACCGTAAAATGATTTAAAAGTTATACATAATTTTGCGTTTTTATTTACTTTCACATTTCACATAACTATATTACCATGTTTTAATTTATTTCCTATAACTTTGATGCCATGTAAATCGGATTTATTAAAATTAATTCCTTCTTTGAAACTGTATCTTTTGATGCAAGACGAAGTTTGTTACATATGAATCTAAAAGCTGAATTTAATGAAAAGACTTCTTGTTAGTAGTATAAAAGTTTGCGTATCTATCTTTCACGATAAGGATTAATGAATAGGATATTAAATTTTACCTGCGTGGTTTGCTTTCGCATATTATATGTTATTGGCTGAATTTCTATATTACATACTAGAATCAATTGCTCGGTGCTGTGCTTATCCAAGTTTTTCAGCGAAGCAAGTGTTAAAACTGACACGACATGGAACTTACGATGAAGCCTTTTGATGATATAAATCTGACTGAAACTGAAAAACTGAAAGGAAGATTGGATTGGATTGGATCGTAGGTTTAATTGCGCATAACCTGTCATGGTTATATTGCGCCGAACACGTGGTTATTAGATTCCATCTTGTTAAGTATTAAAACAAAAAACACATAATAAAAGAATATAAAAAAATCCTCAGAAAGCTTTTTCAGCTTTAGCTTTCAAATATTATGGTCAATACAGCGTTTTTTTTTTTTTTTTTTTTTTAACATTTTGTGTGTTACTTTTATTTATTAATATTATATGTTCTTCGCATATAAACCTTAAAATTCAATTCAACAGCAATATCGCAAAATAATTTATAAAGAACATATCTTTAGCATTTCCGATACACAGTCTCGCTCGCTGCAGATAAAAATGTTTTTTTACCCCGTACAGTCTTGCCATTGCTCGCTTTAAAATCGTTGTGTCTTAATGAAAAACTCATAAATGCTTTACAAAATATGAAATAGATTATAAAACAAACTCTAAACTTGGTCTTCAGATGCCCATATTCGGGTGGGGACGTATGTTATTCAAGATTTGATGGCTCTAGGTGCCGTTGTTTTATTACATTGTGAGAAACATACATGCATTTATGTAAATTCTTCCATATTTAATTTCTTTAAATATAACACAGAGCGATAATATTTGGTGATAAGAATTTGGAAAGTGATTCAGAGCTTTAAAGTTTTCGACGCAAAATGCAAAAACGAAATTAATAGCCCTTCTGGGCTAACGCCCTTCGGGCTAATAATAATCTGATAAAAATTCAGTAGAGTATTGATCTGAGGAAGAATAAAATTCAACACATATAAGGAAATTAAAAAAAAATTAAAACCTCAGTACATTTAGTAAAACACAAGAACATTTAATGATTTAATGATCACTCTTATAAAATTCATAGAATGAATACAAGTGTAAAAGCCAGCTAAAATTTCAGTACATATAATACAACAATTAATACAGTAAGTGGAACATATTAAAATGAATTCAGATTTGATTATACAATCAAGTATCTCTTAAATAATGAAATAAGACTGAATTGACCTCTTTCTCGATTAAGCGGTCAAGAGGCATATAAAATTAACTCTGAAATTTTAATTACTTTTGGAAATTTTAGGAATTCGTTAATAATAAAAAATTTACACTAAAGATATATCGAGTAAATTTAATTTCGAGTAATTATAGTGTGTTATAATACTTTTTAAAACGTCATTAGCTTTTCCTTTACTTGTTGTGACGACAGCTTTGTGAGACATAAATAGCCCGACGATGACATGGATAACTTACTTACGTATGTGCAACAAAACACTCATCATCTATCATACAAAACCTAACGAAATCGTAATCGTGCTTTGGTTAATAAATCGATTATTATCTAAATATAACTATTCATTACTATACGAGACCAAGGGATTCGTTAAAATTCAATCCATGTCTGTAACGTCAGTACTTGATTCCACTACCTCAATGTCGCGATCTAATTCTGTTCTCCGCAGCAAGTCCACCAATCGATAAAAACACTGGCAGTCTGCTCTTTGCAATTCGGTTCACTGGCGTCCTCATGGTCTTCAGACATTATTTACTTTTACAGTCACCCGGAAACAGCTACCTTTAGAAGTCTTTACTGTTTCTAGAAGGTTTATTTCTGACTTCGTAGCTGAAAGCCATCAGGATAAAATAGCGTTTTTATCACGTTCTTCGGCTGCATAGCAATATATTTATTAAGGAGACTTACTCAGCTGAATATATTTATACATATCGATACGTTAAAGCTTTAGATTTAAAAAATATATATATATAAGCATAGAGAAGAATTTCTTAGGCCGAAACTCACAAAGTTAAAACAGAACTTAGAATCTCGAGACAAATCAAGGGTTTCATGAAGTAATTAAAACTACATTGCGCGTAAGTATTACATTAGGAATACAACGAAGATTTAAGTTGCGAATTTAGAAAGCACCCATTCGAGATGAGTTTCGCCCTGTTCATGATTGCTTGTTTTGATTGTTTGTTGCTTGTTTTGATAATCAATTATAGCAGAGCATGTGTGAGCTCTCTCGTCTAAGGAGAAGGATGCCTCCATGGAGGATTGTTAAAGGGAAGCTTAAACAAGCATTCGAGTTACACATCAGTAAACATTCCTATGCAGTCAGTACGTTCGCCAGACTTTGAATCAAGGTCAAACTGCTTATGTTTAATAACTTAATCTTCTCTTCCATATTTTTTGTTTAATTAAATGAAATATTAGATAGATCAGGCCAAGAATTTTAGAGGTATTTTAGAAATAATGCTTTACGATGTCCCTGGTATGGTGTTAACCACAAGGTCATTCTCTATAATTTGTACATTAAAAAGCGGAAAACAATAAATAGCAAATCAAGCGTACAGCAAAATACCCAAATGTGCCATCGGCTGTAATACTAATACCTCACCTTGTACGCGTGACAATAGAAAAGGAACTGGAGAGATGAGATCGTTACTAAAGGTTGCGCAGCAAGACTATCCTGCTTTCAAAGCAAATTTGTCTTATAAGTTCAAGGCGAATTGAACGACTTCATATGGTCTCTTTGTAAAAGTCCTCATTTTTTTTTTTCTTTTTCTCTTCTTTTTTTTTTTTTTTTTTTTTTTTTTTTTTTTTTGATGAACTGCAAAGAAGCATTTTAAGATACTTATTGTAAAACAACCATTTAGTGTAATGTAACAAATTTTGATCTTAGTAATTGACAACTGCTAAATGGAATAGTTATATGTAGCAACTATTATAATAAAACATTAAGACAAAAAAGGTTAAAATTACCATGTTTATAAATAAACAAAAATTCATTTCACGACAGTTCGTGATGTCATAATTAGAGCTTTACTACGGATCTCCACTGAAAGTAGTGTCGGAAGACAGCTGAGACATTTTCCTATTACCCAATATTTACTATATTACTATATTTACCCAATAATGAGTCCGTGTGACCATGATATCATCGAAAAAATGAAAAACCCACTGCAAAAGCTCCATTATAACAGTAGAGAGGAGGTTATTCGTGCTTTAGGGTGATCGCTGCGGAACATCATCTTGCTAATGGCGTATCTCGTTTTCCCGTAATTTAACAGAAGGCTGTAGACATGGCCAGCAGTTGTGTTAGAAAGTGATTGTAAATGTCTATAATAAAGTCATTTCATAACTGTCGAAGTAATGCCAGTACATTTTATCCAGCACTTATAAATCAGTAATTATTTATATGATTAAGTACCATTTCATACGATATGTATTTCGCCGAATGGGTATTTTTGTCTTTGAAATCGCAATAACAACCTTGTATTCAGCGTATATATGTTAAAACACTCAATCGATTTCGAGGACAACTAAAGGTCTCTTCTCATCAGGAGAATGAAATTACTATAAAGGGGAAAAGAAGAAAATAAAGCATTGGCAAAGAAGTCTCAGAAACACGTGGTCGTTATCAGCACACACTTGGTCGTAACCGGATTTTAAATCAGATTTACACTGGCTGCCTACTTTTACTGAGCCAGGCTCTCTAATCAAACATATAACACATAGACTAACACGCAAACAAATCAAGGAAGTCAAAAAATAGGGAGCGAGGGGCAACTACACCTTCACGCACCAAGACTGAACCTCGAATTTTGATTGAATTTTGAAACTTTGTCCTGAAATCTGAGAATTGTCTTTTATAGTTATGAATAACTCTCTGCAATAGCTATGAAATGTTGGTTTCATTATGCTGAAAAGCCAGAGCTCCAGAGCTCTGAGGCCAAATTTAAACTCCCAGTGAAAAATACCTATTTTTAATTCATTTCCCAAGTAGCACACGACGTTGCAAACTGGTCCGAGAGGTTTCAAAGTGGTCGTGGTAACTTTTACGACGTCTTTACAACGTTGCGAAGACGCAAAATATTTGCCATTGCACCTTGGCAATTTGTCGACGTCGCTGAAAAGACATGATATGACCGCTTTTAGACGTGGTCATTTTAGCATCTTTTCCATAGTTGATCAGCGTTACGTTTAGACTGAAAAGAGACTAAATCTGCCCTTTCAAGAATCTGAAGTCCGCATAAGATTTATTTAGCAATGTTTCATTACTTTATTTCATCTAAATATATTAATCTAAGCTAGATTCATCTAATGAAATATAAATTTAATATAAATACTTTTGATTTATTAAATTTAATTAGTACTAAAAATACGTGCTAAATTATTGTTAATTTTTTAAATAACTAATACTTAAAATATTTATTTATAAATATTATAGCAAAATATTTTAAAATGAAACTAATCTATGAAGTAAGTTATTAAGTTATGCATTTTATATATTTTAAAAAATCATATTTCCGAAATCAATGCAAATCAAGTGTTAGCAATTATTTCACTACTGAAATATGACTTTATTTATTATTTTTGAAGTAAGAACGAATTTATTTTAATTAATATGGTGACATAACATGAAGCATTTCACCGCATACAGAGCAAAAAGTACAATTTTCGAGAAGATATGATTGTGCGTAAAGATGTATTCACGGATAAAGATGGTGCGATTTTAAGAATTCCGAGACAACGTCAAATATAAAAAGAAGATGCATATCCATGCATATTGATCTGCTGTCCAATATATATGACGGTCAGGAGAAGCAGAACGGAAAAATTAATGGAAAAGGAGAAAGGAATATTAACACTTTTGATGGAAAACGACAAAATTAATGGATTTGATAAATTACTAATAAATGTTGACATCAAAATTAAAGAAACTGTGAACAAAAATACGAAATTCATTGCATATAAAAATTCTGATGAACTCTTTGTTATGTTTCTACGGTTTTGTCCATCTAAATGCATTAAAAAAGCTTGGTTTAAACCTAATATACGGTACACTCGGGATTTGGCGACATTGACTAGCGAGCCCGATAACTATTTTTTGTAAATATAACCTTGTGAACGTAATTCTATTCAGTTGAAATAATTCTTCTAAGCCATTTAAAAAAGATTCTATTAAATTATCAGAAGAACCGTCGAAAGGTTTAATGCAATCGTATAACTCGCTGAAAAGTTACACTGAAATGCTGTTCAATCGATTGATATTCCATATATATAATTTACTGGATGATTATATAAACGAACATCTGAGCTCGAGGCTTGCGCGCTTTGGCTGGCTGCCAAATTAGAACACGTTAGTTAACTGCGCAATAAATTTCAGATTCCATATTACTTTCAGAAATGTTTTCTTCACGGTTTTGCAATTCACCGTCGGACTTAAATACTGGAGAGCTTCAATACAGAAAGAGAACGATGTACAAGAATATATTGATGGCAGTTTATTTTGAATTGAAGAGAAATCATCGTGGTAATTCCGAATTTATGCTTATTTTGTTTGTGAATATCTGCTCTAGAAGACGACACCAAAATTTTGAATTTTGGATTCAGAAAATTAAAGAAAATATCCGATGCAGCTTGCTAAAAACCTCTATACAGTGAAAATGTGTTCTGTTTTGGAGTTTTATGTCGCCAGTGATTAAAAAGTATATGGTGGTTTTTCTCCAATCGTCAGTGGCTCCACAAGTACAATATTTGGATACACGAATTAGCGATTCGGTTATAACGTCCTAAGTGCTATAACGTATATCATTCATATTAATTGATTATTGTGCTGGTTCTCAGAATTAATTCATATAAAACGAAAAACAACATACAACGTTAAGGCATTTTCTGGTTTTGCTGAAAATGCAATCAATGCAGAAGCAACCACAATTCAAGCTGTTATGGTATGTTCATGAGTTTCAAAATAGAAAGAAATTATCGGAGTGGTACTTAATATGACTGCTGAAGATAAATTAGATATATGTAATAACATATTAGAAAAATACAAGGAATACATTAAAATTAATAATAATGCGCATTCTATATTATGTTGTCTTTTGTATAGTATACAGAAAAGGTTAATGATTTTAAAGTGTATGAAATGTATGATCGAAAAAATAGTGTTAAGGAAACATTAGCATTACTATGAAATGTAGTAATCTATAATTATGTAATATTTAATTGTGTAATATTAAAAAACACTAAATGTTTTTATTGTATGCAAATTGCAGTTTTATTACTTTTCGTTTGGTATTTATTCTTCCAAACACTGTGTAATTCGCACTTTTTTAAATATTGCCGTCATGTATGTTTATTAGATTATCTCAATAAATGAATGTTGGAAATTGGATTTTACTTTTTATTAAATTTAAGTATATTCTATTTTCTTCGCTTACTTTTTATGTGCTTGTGATAACAAAGAAATTCATAGTAAATAGAAACAAAGTTTCACCGTGTGCTATATAACGAAGAGCTTACTTTAACGTACTTAGCTTACTATCGTATACTATATTATTTAGATTATTTCTGTACAGTAACAAAAGGAAATTTATTGACTATATAAAGTGCATGAAATAATCATTGTAATTTACCACTATTCTAAAATGTGCGGGAAAAAATACGTAAATACATTAACATATGATCGAAAGAAAAAACATCAGCATTATTAGTAAATACTGCAACCCATAATTACTGCACTTTTAATTGCTTAATATTTAAAAAATATGAATAATATTTTATTAATTGAAAATTTTAGTTCTGTTACCTTCCTTCTGCTTATTTATACTTTCAAACACTGCTACATTTTTTAATAGTGCTGTCGTGTACAGCACTACATGTTCTTGTTTGTTAGGTTATTACTTCATTTTAGATATGAATATCGGAAGTTTTTTTTTGTTATTAGATTTAGATATATTTTTGCATGAAATACTTTTGATCACATTATTAACTACTTTATACAGTGTTTCATTTGCATGTCTTGGAGATATAGAAGTTAATGATTATATTCTTTGCTATGAAACCCGAATAAATTTATACTTAAGTTCAGGTAAAATACTTATTATGCTACCTTAAGAGCCACTTCCTAATTTATCATGACGGGGGTAATTTTCAATGTCTCTGAGATTTAACAAAAATAAATGTGATAATGCTGTTATAATCAGAAACTTTTTTTACCCACATATATATCTTTACTTTTATTTATGTCTAATTGAGTTTTATTTACTTAAAACCTACTATTAAAGTTATATATTTATAATAACCACTTTCATTATCATTCTCACTTACATACTAAAGGATTAAGGAGAAAAAAATGATGAAATATCAAATAATCGTGACTTGGAATTTAAGTTATTTAAAAAATATAGTTTAAAGTACTCTAATTAAGGCTCTTATTAATTATTCTTATTTATTCTAAGAAAAAATTGTATTATCTTCTAGTTTTCAGAATATGTTAAAATATTTAAACGTTAGAAAAATACAAAGAATGCAAAATTTTAAAAAAGAAGAAAAATACATGAATTATTAAGCTTATTTTTCTTATAAATCAATCTTTTTTATATAAATCAATATGCAACACAAGGACATAATACCGACGTTTTCACAATTGTTGCAAAAAGATCGAATTCTGGGAACATTTAGACGTCGTGATACGATGTTTTCACAACCGAAATATAACCTAATAAAGATGCAATAACGAGGTCTGTGCGAAAAAAATCTCATCTGAAAAGACTTAATAAAGACGTCTTTGCAACGGTTGCGAAACAGGGAAGTTTCGCGGACATCTGGGCGTCTTAAAGACGACATATTGCAACGTTTTTGCAGCGACATCCACGACGAATTTGCAACGTCGTTATGACGTTGCCGTGCTACTTAATTTCCATTTTTGGACAATGCGACCGTCTATTGGTGAAGATCTCAAAAATGGTTCCATAAGCACATCCTGGATGATTTAAATCTAAACTTCTAATACACTGATTCATATATTGGTTAAATTTGGGAATGAAAGTCATTTTATTCTCAAATTTAACAACTGACGAGAACATTACAGCTAGTTTAAAATATGTGTTCAATTAAAAAGATATAGAAGTTGTGATACTTCTTACAGGTACTAGAATTGCTTTCCTTTCTTCAAAATATGGTAGGTGTATCTTAGTTGAAATTAAATAATAACTAATTTATGTTCGTAGTTCCGTTTAATGCATTATGCACAGAATTCGTTTCTTCTGCAAGCAATATGGATAGCAATTTCTAATTCTAAATTCGCTTTTCGGGAATAAAGACATTCCCGCCGTTAAGAGGAATTCTTTTTGACTTCTTTATTAAACGTCCAAGTGTAGTTCAGGGTAACCAAATGTTCCTACAGGTTTATTAACGAATCAAATGTATTAATGAATCTACCAAATATAGAATAAAGGTTTTGAATATAAATTCGAAGTCATCAGTTGCAAAACTTGTAATAGTATATTATATGTATGCAATTTAATCTCATTGTAGCATAAAATATATCACAGCATTTTTTTCTAAAACAAAAGCCAATACTTAAGATAAAACAAAAGGAACACGGTTACAAATGTGTCACATGGCAACTTTTTCTGCAATGACAACCCTGAGGAAATTCGAAAGATGTTTGTCGGGGTAGCAGGAAGGAAAGTGTTGGTGGCAGATGGAACGTTAATACTTCGTCCGATTTTATGAAATCTGACAAGATCTAAAAGGCAGTTATAGGGAAAGAACATATAACATTTCTTGTCCTTCTTTCTCCATTTCTTCTTTCTTCTCTTACCTCAAAAGAAAATTTTTATGATTTTATTTGTACAGAAATAATACTTCTGAATAGGAATATCCTGTAATTAATTGATACTGCAAATAGTATGTTCACTTCATAATTCGAACTTGTTTCACTTTAATTCTTAAAATAAGTTTGCTTCCTTTGAACATTTCTGCAATTTTAAAATTATGTATCTGGCATCAATTTCTAAATGGTTTTAAAGGCTTTTTAATTTGTTGCATTCTTTTTACTGAAGCAGATTAAGTTGGCAAAAATTGTGGAGTTTATAATGTCTGTTGTAGCAGCATATATTAACATATTAGTTTACAAAAATAAAAGTATTTTATTTTAACATTGATATTTGTTGAGATAAAATTCCTTAGGTGAAAATACTAAAATTATCTTGTTTACATTACATTAAATAAGCAGAAACGTGCCTTTCACAAGCAAACCACAGCCAAGTTGTCCAAATTTTCTGATTATTCAGGTGAAACGTAATCTCCGTTAGTCTGAACAACTGGAATTGAGCTGTATTTTACTTCGAATCTAATTTAAAAATAGTTTTCGAAAAGAGCCCGGGTTCGAACCCCGGAGAAGGCAAGGATGTTTGTAAATGTATAATGCCTGTGCGGTATAGGGGTACTCTAAATAAGCGGCGAGCAGAAAGTTCTCTCGAAAGGTTGGTAGTAGGGAAAGAGGCATGGGAGATCTTCGGATTCGTCCCCACAGGGTGCTATCCATCGAAAATTGAAAGCGGAACTGAGCAAAGTCGTACTGTCACCTGCATGGTGCTCAAGGCGCGACAAGGCCAACGACAGGAGCAATCTTGCACTCCTTGCCACGATGAATTTCGTGGGCTTGTTTTGATGTTACTGTCAGACATTTGAGATAAGTCACAATTCAACAACAATTTTTAAAATAAAGTAAATAAAACTTTGTGTTAGTACTTTAGATAAATGTAAAAAATTATAGATTTAAATTATGTTTCTTATTATTTTTTCATATTTTATCTTGTTTTTTTTTCTATAATATTCACTACTTATAGGGTATGTTATCTACTTTTCTTCCTTCTTAACATGAGATTTTCAATCAGCTAGTTAATGCTCCTTCTAAAGTGATAAGGAATGCAGATTTTGTTGCTTATCCTGACATACATTTTCTTCGTCAAGAGGCCACAGACATCTTCTGAGGATTAAGCCAGGATTTAACGCTTGTCGATGCAATATTTGCACACAAAAGTCTTGAAACTATTGTACAGTAAGTTTAGCTACGTTAACGAATGCATGTATATCCTTGCTGGAGAATTGTGTTTTCGTATTCACTCAGATTGATGGAAGGAAACAATTCAATCTCATAGCATTAATAAATGTTAACTTTGTTTGCTGAAGTTCTGCACATCTGGTCATAGTTATGATGGAATCAGATATAACTTTCATGTACCATAGCTTATTTTTCCTATTTTAATTTCTGCATATGTTAGTGGAATCCATTCAGCCTGTCAAGATTAAACTTGTTATGGCACTGAATTCAACATGTTGATATGTACCATAACTTTAAATACAATATTCAGCAAAATTTTGAAAACCTCTTTAGCGATGCGCTTTCAAAACTTATTTTTAACCACTCTTAGTATTTAACAATATACAGTCTATTTTGTTAACCTTTTTAGCAAGACCGTGCTGCTGTTATTTAAAATTAAATTTTCGCATTATTTATGATCTTGGCGCATCAGTGGAAATAAACTGCGAAATTTTTTTTGCCGAAAATGGAAGAAGAGAATCACAAATGCAAATTTTTCTGATGTTCAAACTGTGGAGTATGCTAATTTTGAGTTTCAAAAACGTCGCTTCAGCGGCAGCGAATGAAATTTGACTTTCAACTGAATAAAAGACAATGAAGACAAGGATGATCGGCATTCAGTGACTGCTTTGTTTCGATGAGTACGATGTCTCAGCGAAGTCATTTAACCAATTCAGAAGCTTGGAGAGTTGTAGGTAAATTAGAAGGGGGCCAAACTCAAGCCGAAGTAGCGCAATCCATTGGAGTGTCACAAAGTGTGATTTCCAGGATCTGGAACCGTTTTTTGGAAATTGGAAGTGCAGGTCGAAGACCAGGGCAAGGTCATAGACGGGCAACAACGCCCAATGAAGATCATTATTTAGCGTTAACGGCTTGGAGACGCCAAAATATGAACGCTACTCTTCTCCAACAACACCTTCGCTCGGCTACTGGCACCACGGTTTCAACTCAGACTGTCCGAAACCGGCTCCATGGTGTAGGTCTGTATGCTTGCCGACCAATGGTATGTGTTAGACTAACATCAAGGCATCGTCGCGACCGCAGGGAGTGGGCAACAGAGCATGTGAACTGGAGGAGAAATGAATAGAGCAACATTCTTTTTTCTGACGAGTCCTGTTTTTCTGTTCATCCTGATAATAGGCGTATTTTCATCTTGAGGGACCGTGGCAGTAGGAATAATCCTGCGTTCGTGCACGAAAGTGTCAGATTTGGGGGTGGGGGAGTGTTGGTGTATAATGGCATCTCCATTGACGGGCGCACAGACCTCTACATCATTCGAGATGGATCTCTGACTGGTCGCCGATATAGGGATGAGATCCTCAGACTTATTGTAGTCCCTTACGCTGCAGCAATCGGAGATGACTTCATTTTAATGGACGATAACTGCAGGCCAACTCGTGCTAACCTGGTGGAGGATTTCCTTTTCGAGGAAGGAATCGTACGAATGGAATGGCCAGCGTGTTCTCCAGACATGAATCCAGACATAAGCGCGTTTGGGACGCTCTAGGAAGACGAGTTGCTGGCCACCAACCACCCTCACAAACTCTCCAAGAACTGGAAAGAGCTCTTCTGGAAGAGTGGGACAGAATACCCCAACTTGTGATTAATAGCCTCATTGACTCCATGCCTCAAAAGTGTTCAACGTTGCTGGCCGTCCGTGGAAACCATGCCCCCTACTGAAAATGATTTCCTTTGAAGAAAACACCTTTTCTTATTCTTTTTTTCTCATATGCACAAATTGTGTTTTTTCCTTTTGTACATAAATGCGCAATAAAATGCATTTTTTTCTGCCAAACATGTAATTCGAACCGTTAACGCTAAATAAAATGTGTAATTTATTCTCATATAACCTACTACGTCTGTCGACCATGTATCAATCACCTAAAAAGTTTCTCAGTCACAAGATCCACCTAAAACCGCAATATCCTTTCATTGTTTTGAGCAGTGTATATTAAAACGCATTTGTTCACCGGAAGGGGAGTTGCCAATTTCGTTTTAGTCTGGTGACGTGGTTAATTTAGAAACTTTATAGGTAACATAAATTTTGGTGGCCATTGTTATCGCTAACTTTTTACGAGATAAAATATTTTATGACATTTTGAGAACATTTAAATTACATTAGCTGCTTGTATTTGTACCTTTAAAATATTTTACGAAGCTTTGAGAATGTAAATTATAGTACCTACTTCCATTTGTACGTTTAAAATATTTTATGACGTTTTGAGAATATGTAAATTATATTAGCTACATGTATTTGTATCTTGTTGCCACTTTCTAAATAGATATTTTATCCTTTTCAATCCTACTCAGTTATTTACTTACACAATGAAATACACGAAATATTTAATTAATTGATTTTAATTTTGTAAAATTCTACAATTTTGACCCTAATCAGTTTTATATAGTTTGTTGCAAATGCGCCCTAAAATAGCAAAAGTTTTTTTTTTTTAATTCACTCGACTGTATACTTGAATTCAATATTCGCAATTTATTATTTTGCTTTATTATCCGATTAAAATGTTAACCCCAACTGCCCGATGCTTATTAAGTTTCCGGCCTTCGGGAGGTAGAAAGAGCATGTATCCCGTTATAGCCAAAAAGGGTTATTATAAATAATTCATCATATTTCAAAATATTGTTCTTTTAAAAATATTACTGTTCGAGAATAGAAATTACTCACACAATTATTCATGAAATTCACATACTAAATTCAATGGACTGTAGATTTCTTTTATTTTTACTTCTGTTTAACAGATATTAAAACACATGAAAACTTACACAGTCTTACTTGGATGGGCACTCTTGCCATCCACATACATACACTTACCAACTCGAGCAACCAGCACACACTCAATTCATGTCCTCTAGCTTTTCCGTTTGTTCGTTTTCTACTCGTGGTTGCCAGATCACTCTAGCTAAACAATATTCATTCGATTCGTGGCGTCAGTTCACTTCTACCTTAACAATTACAAAAGACTAGTAGTTCATCATGTTCCCCATACACTCTGCAAATATTCAATGTGAGCTCTATTGTTCACACGACAAAAGTTAGTCGAGTCTGGTCTACAAAGGATGATTACACACTTTTAGAACGATTTCCATAAAGAATTTTAAAAAAAAGCAAAGGTTTTAGAATACATATTTCTGGCAACAGCTTATTACTTGAAACGTGAAATATCATATGCTACTTATAAATTTATTCGTCGTTTAAAATGATGCATGCAAACAAGCTGCGGATTGAAAGACATGTTTTTGCACTTTCCGAAGAGAAATATTAATATTACATCTTTCAAAAACGTTGTGAAATGCTTGGTATTAAAATTTCTAAGGTCAGAATGAGCAATATTATTCATCAGAAAAGGAAAAACCGTCATCGTTACTTCTACATGGAAAGTAGACTCCAAACGAATTTCCGGAAAAGGTACGCATTATTCTTAATGTTTCTAAAAGTAATGGTTGGTAACAAGAGAAAATCTGTCTGTGACCAAGCGTAGCGTAATTTTTAGGACCCTATATGAAAAACTGTTCAACGGGAGTTTACATTGTGATCATTGATAAAGCATGAATTTATCTAAATTACTGCAACGAAAAAAGGTATATTTATTATCTAATACGAAGACTAAAAAAAGTGCATTGGTTTCTTCAGTGCAACGAAAGTTTCAGTAAGAGGGTTTATGACAGTCGCAATATTTTCTCACAATGAGAAATTAAAAAGTAGAAGAGTATAAAACATTTTCAAGTCAACTTTAAAATTAAGAGAAATTTTACTTCTGATATTTACAGGAGAAATTCCATTTCCTTATCTAATCATTTTCAAAGAATACTCTTTACATTTTAAACATTATTTAAAAGTCCCCCGAAATCGTTTTAAAAATGTATAGACACGCTCTATATCTTTTATAGTACTTTCTGCCATTTTTAATCATGCTATAAAATAAGATGGAGTGAACAAAGCTTCTGATTAGATCTGCGTTTAAATTCTAGAGGATCATATAAAGAATATTTGTAATATGTGAAAAATATAGGGTGATCATTTTTAATGTATCTATTAATATTCTATGTGCGATGCATATAAGAATGCAGCATTTTAAAATTTAGTGAATTACTCAAAGTAGCCCTATATAGTAATTGAAACTAAACAGATATTGCACAATTAAATTGCTGCATTTTCTTTAAAGTTTTATCTCCACTTGGGAATTAAGATAAAAAGTAAATATAGCAACCAAAAGTGCCCCTGGGTCGAAGAACTTTCGTCGCCCTGTACATGATGCATTCTGTCTTAAAATTATAAAATTCATATCCTTGAAGATTATTTATGTATTTTATTAACATTTATTCTATTCTTTAGTATCACAAAATTTTATACATGTACTCTAGATTCTAGATATGCCACTGTTAGATTTTCATTGCTTTAAAACTAGCTCTAGAGTGCTGTGTAAATAGCGAGAATATATCATGAATTTTCATAAAACGCATGCTGCTTACACCCATTTTTTTAAATGTACCAGTAGATGAAAGTTATATGTATCTGAAAGTTGATAACAGCATTTCTGCATTAATATTTTATTGTTATTATTAGATATTGTTAGATATTGCATAGCATATAAAATAAGAAAATGAACTCACTAAAAATTTTTAACTTAAAATTTAATGTCTGAAATGAAAATATTTTCAGGCAATGTTTGCTAACATTTTGAATCGTAGCATCATAATTCACTTTTGTTTGGTTTATGCAAATCGCACTATAATATATTTCCAAGTATAATCAGTAGATCAATTATATTAATCAATCGCTAATTCATATTACAAGGTATTTCTCCCGCCTTCTTAGTGTACCTTCGTAGTGTAGTGGTCTGTACGTTTGGCGCGTATTCGAGAGGTTCGTGGTTGGAGTCCCGGCGAGGGCATTGCTCATTTTTCATTTCTTCTGCTTCCCCCCCAAAAAAACCCTAATCCTATACATGTTATAAATTTAAGAGCAAGTTTCTTTTTAATCTCAACCGAAACACAAACAGCACTCAACTGAAATAATTATCGAGACTAGTGTTAAATGTATTTATTAAAATTTCGGAAAACTGGAATTAGAGAAAGGAAATTTCTCTGCTTTCAGAAAGCTTTTATTATATCATGTTCATAAAGTTTTACAGATATTTTCATTTGCTAATTAACTCTTAGAGGACTCTAACTTTAATTTGCTATTTTGGCCCCTCCTGATCTCATGTGAAAGCATATTCAAATTTTACTGTCTGGGCTTACTTTTGAAACTGATTCTGATAATATCCTTTACTTCCCTGATATTCTCATAATTTTCAGTGAATCTAATTTCAGCACTACAGTTTATCGAAAACCTTTTCTGTTTTTCCGCCTGCCCATGCTAAGTCTTGTTGTCTGGCTAAACAGAAAAGGGCTTATTTTTACAACTATATATTTTGCGCTCTTAGAGTTGGTTTCTCACAATCGTTGTTTGGTAATGAACTCAATTATTTGAGATAACTTGCCGTTGACCGAGGATTTTCTCCCTTTTTCATCGAAGAATCCTTTAAAATATTTTAATATTCTCAGCAAAGGAAAATAATCCGCTGTTAGAAATAACATTTATAAGGTAGCCGTGCTTCCATTTCATCCTTCAGACATCTAAAAATTAGACACATTCGCCAGAAGTTCAATTTTCACGTCATCTGCTTGCCTATCAATAAAGTCCATGGCTTGATTCTTATAGAATCTATTTCTGAATTATTGGGAAATTTATAGATTATAGCTTCTACTCATCTTAACCTACACCGCATATCATAAAATCTGCGTAACCTTCTTGACTGAGCGAATACGTGACGAAACGAGGCATAAAGTAAAGCATTAACATAGGTTTAAATGTTAGTCATATTAAATGAAATGTTACAACAGTACTTATATTAGCATTACCTCTATAACTTCGTTTGAGAGAATTGTTTACTAAACAGACTCAGATCATTTCATTGAAACATGAGTTAAGTGCCTTATGTTTGGAAATAGTTTTACATACTGTCACGCAACTATTGAGCCACTTTGCATTGAAAATTAAACTCTTGTGTCCATTATAGTTAGTTAATTATTTGTGAGTAAAATATCGATTAAATATAAATTTAATCAGACAAATTTAGTATCATAATATTATACATATTTCTTTAACATGACGCGGTTCGTTAATTATTTTATTTCAGAATAATTTCAACTCTCATTTAAACCATAGGCTAGTGATCAATTAAACCATACGCTAAGACGATAGATAGGAACGGTTTGAATTGTCGACAGACAAATGTTCAGAGTATAGAGCTATGAAGTTAATTATTTTAAATTTTGCAACATTTCCTCTAAGAGTACTGAAATGAAAATATAAACAATAAAATTTAATATTATTTTTCAGGTGTAGGTTTCAAGTTTCAGGTTTTCATATTGCTGTTTTGTAAAACTGTATAAGAAATTTCCTATTTAATTCATATTATCTTGCAAATTCACTTTCAGTGAAAATTTCTACGTAGAACTATTAGTAGATTACTCTGCTTGACTAAAATTATCTTGCTTGACTATAATTATTCTTGGGAATAGAAACTGTAGCGCCACAATTTAATTAGAACGCGGATATTAGTACGAAGGATTATAAACCTAACATGGTTGGGTTTGCAATTAATTATTCATATATACAGGCACTTAATTTATACGTTAATGGCAACTATTTATTAAGTTAATGTTCTGTCTGCCTCTATTTTTACAGAATACTAGATTGCGTCTCGAAATTAAAAGAATTATATGTTTCAGTATTCTATTATATCACTCTATGTATTTCTTTTGTTACTTTCAACACAAAAATGTAAAAAAATAACAGTTAATAATAGGAATAAAGTTTAAATACAGAATCAGGAGCTTAATTTGCTCATTACTTTTATTACGGATATGACTGGTTTTAAGGAACATTTATGTGACTCGCTGACTGTTCTTTTTTAGCCATCGCATTTGCCTAATGGGAATATTCGTCTCTTAAACAGATAATATAAAGATTTTTATTACTTCAACCAATATAGTTACTTCTGCTTGGTTCTGATATTTTCAAATCAGTTCCACAATGACTTTTAACTTATGAAATGTTTCAACTGTCCACTTGCTGTGTTCAAGGCAGCAAAATTTGCGTTTTTCAGCCGCGTTCTGAAAAACTATTATTCTAATAATTGTTGAATCAAAAAATGAATAATGTGAGACGAAAGGAAGTTAATACTTACAAGCAAAAAGAAAGATTACTTTCAAAAATGAAAACAGGAATCGAAGGTCGGATGTGGACGGCACATGACTTTCTTCTAGGGCCTATGAAATTATATACATTTTTTGCTGAATTTCATTTAAACTTATTTCCTCGAATTTCATTAGAGATATATTTCTCATTCAATTAATTCATTTCTGACTTCGAGGGAAGGCAAAAATGTATAAAACCTCAAAATATTTTCTTTTTGAAAAATATAGAAAAAACATAAAACCAAATACAGTTAAAACAATTAAACAAATTTTACAATTAAAATTAGAGTTTCTACGGACAAGCAAGCAATTCTGTCACGCAATTCTGTTTTACGGTGCACAAAACTGAAATTTTACTTATGGTCCTTCTCGGCAAAAAGACACGGAAGGTGAAGAAACTGACATAATTCACTATCCCAGTAAACTTCAAATGTAAGCAAATGGCTGCTCCTTTAGGCTTAGCTCCACTTAAATAACTTTTAAATTGTTGACAGTTGTTGACTATTGCATACAGATTAACTAACAAAAACCTTAACCTGAACATAAAAACAATATAATTCAATCACTTTTAAAGCAAAAAATGCACAATTTAGCAACACATGAGAAAATTGAGCTCACCGAGCTGAGTAACAGAGTGGGTATATATTTATATACTTTAGGTGCGGCCGATTGGAACCACAACTACGCGTTATAGCAGTCGCATATACAAAATTTTAACGTTCCGAGACAGCTCATTTTGATTTATTCGAAATACATAAATACGTACAATACATACGTCTGTACGTGCGTACGTACGTACAGACGTCGCGAAAAGGTCTTTTCTGAATGCATTTTAAATCCATTTTACAATCCGTTTTAGGGAAAAAAGTGTCCTTTATTCTATCCTTACGTACAGATGTCACTCAAAAACATCGTTAAATTGCATTCGATAGCGGTCAAAATGGATATTTTCGTTCAAATATAAGACACGAAATTTTTCGCGATTACGGTACTTCCTTTACTCCGTATAAAGAAGTAATAATAACTAAAAATTAATTCAATAATTAAATAAAGAATTAAAGTTTTTGCTCAAACTAAACTATTAAACTATTTCGAAATTCATTTTTTTATTTTTTTATGAAAAGATTTTTGTAATTAAGTTCTTGATGAAATTTTATTTCTTACAAACAACAATCTTGTCTGGGTTTGATTGCTATTGTTCAAGACTTGTCAATCTTGTCAGTTTCTGAATTATATTTTCGACTTTGTAAAGCTGCTAGTAGCTTTTTTGATCAGCACTTTGGCGGCCTATGGGTCACATGTGGGTCCTGAACCACTTTTATGTAGCCGCCGAAGACATTACTACTACGTATTCCTTGCAAATATGGTGTTGCAAAGATTTCAAGGTTTTAGTTACTTGAAGTAAATAAAAATTATGAAATTTTCATTACATAAACGAATATGAAAGACGCAGAGAAAATCTAAAATTGGAGATAATTGGTTTAAAATATGATATAAATCTTATTAAAAATGTGAAGATATAGGTTTCACTAAATTTTATTCGAATTATAAATATATAAACTCGTTACGAATTATCGTCAAAAAATAACTGCTTTGTTTGGAAGTACATTTATAAGTGAACAATTTATTTTCACAGTTAAAAATAAATACGAAAGAATTGATTCACAGATGAGCATTTGCAATCCGCACTGAAAATATTTCTCGCCAAGGATACAAACTTCAACAGAATCGAAACGTCATCAAGTCAAGAAATAGAGAAGTTTATAAGGATTTACGTATAAACTTATGTGCAGACTGTTTCATATTGAATGAGCCAAACAGAATAGCGTAGTACATGATCTGTAATTGTTTATTAAGCCGAAACAAATTGATTCTGAAACTACAATTATACAAGTTTTATCTGGCAACCGCGAAAAATCTTCTGGTTACGAAATCGCTGCTGGAGGTATTGTTCATCAAAATGGCGCCATCTATGCAGCAGAAGTTTTGGAATACGCTAAAACATCATCCGTCGTTCAAAGATATTTTCGCATGAAATTTGGTAAAGAACAACCGCATCGTCACAACATCAAGTAAGGGATGAAGCAGTTTCACGAGATGGACTGCTTCAGTACGAAAACCAACCCAGGATAAAAAGCAGCCCAAACCGAAGTGGTTGATAAAATTTATGAAATGTTTTTATGAAGACCCACAAAATCAACGCGTTGTGCGAGCTGTGTACTCAATGTGCCTCATGTAACGGTATGGCACATGTATAATTCCGACTATACGTCTTTCAGATGGTGCAATCGTTAAAACCTTGCGAAACCGGCAAAGCTTTCTGTGAAAATTTGCAAGATAAGCTGGAGGTAGAAGGTTTCGCGAATAGGCTTGTGTTTCCGGATGAAGGCACCTTTTACTTTCTGGCAAAGTTAATAGCCATAATTTACAATTTTGGAACACAAAACATTCACGTAGGGTAGTGTAATGGGACATGAGCGTGTTTCTCAGGTGAATGTTTTGTGCGCCATTTCCAACAGTTGTGTTTTTGTTCCTTTTTTCCACGAGGATCGTGTTAAAATTGATTAATGGGTACATTTACCAAGATATGTTTCATGTTAAAATTGATTAATGGGTGCATTTACTAAGATATAGTATTAGAATGGTCGTTCCCTCAGGTTAGAGGATGTGGTTCCCCGCTTCATTCTGCAGCAAGGCGATGCTCCTTCACATTGGTATAAAAGCGTATGTCAGTATCGGAACAATAATGTATCCCATCGCTGAACTGACAGTGAAGAGTCAAACGATTTTGCAATGCTTTGTTGGCAACGGAGATCTCCAGATCGGACCCCAAGGAAAGTGTTCGTGCTTCCAAGCAGGGAATACCTGAAGTGCATGAATCATTAACAAAGGATATTCTACTCCTAGAGTGGTAGAAGCTGGATGGATATTTTATGTGTCACCCCAGGGGCAAACATAGAACATCCATTGAAACTTGGAAAACTAGTTTCATTGTAAACTTTATTTATTAAAATAAAATAAATACAGCGTCACAGGGATGCTTTCTTTTTGTCCACACAAAATATATATATGCACATCAAAAACAAATATACGAGTGCTTCTGAAACAGTGCGCACGACAAGAATACGCTTAGATTTCTTTAACGTCTAAGAAGCATTTTATTTTTAATTGCTTACATTTATGACAGTAAGCTTTAGTGGCATTATTTGTTTTAAATGTTAATTGCAGCGTCGAGGAATTTAACAAATGATTTGCATTTAAAATCATGCCACATTTGTCTTTAAAAGAATGAAAAGTTGCTGTTGAGTTAATAGCTGTAAACTCATTGTTTTAAATATGAAATACCCTCTATATTTATTTAGGCGTCAAAGGGAAATTAAAAAGAAAAAGAATGAAATTAAGATACCATTGTTTATCCTCAAGTTTTGTCTCATTTGGGAAAATTTCTCTGAAAACTAAGAAAGTTTTCATAGTTTGTTGTTTTAGTTCAAATTAAAGTAAATTATTTAATGATTAAAAAACATGTGAGAATTATTTGAAAAAATGTCAGACTAAGAATATGATATTTGGCTGTCAATGTATTTGAATTAAAAAGTGTAACGAACGAAAATGTTTTATAGGTACCGAACTTTAGATTTAAGATGGAAAAATTCTTTTTTTTTTTTTTTTTTTTTTTTTTTTTTTTTTTTGTGATATCTTTGCTATTATTGGTCAGCAGCCGAGCGGAACCCTGGCACTTCTGTCCGAGGCTCGATTTCCCTAAACGCGCTGGCTGCACGGGCATTTTCATGGCTTTACCATATGTAACGTGTATACGAGCCAGTTTTCCTTAGAAAAACCTCCAAAAAAGTATCCTTTCCCTCAGACAGACAGCCTTCGAGGCTTTGCCGTAGTCGCATAAAACAAACCATTACTATTATTATTTGTGTTCTAATTAATAATATAATTTAGACACATGTAATATAAATAATGTGATTTTGGTTACATATCACTAATTTATCATGCAATATTTATTATAGTAGAGAAATATACTATTCTAATCTATCTACATTTTATTTTATTTTTGTGAATAATCTATTTTTTAAATACATACAAAAAAGTTAATATTTTGATTTCATACAATTTTTCCCGAGAAACTATCTAACTTCTTGAGGAAATCATTCTTCAAGTCATAGGAAGTAAAATGACTACATAAACGAAGACTCATAGATATACACATAGATATGCACATCAAAAACAAATATACGAGTGCTTCTGAAACAGTGCGCACGACAAGAATACGCTTAGATTTCTTTAACGTCTAAGAAGCATTTTATTTTTAATTGCTTACATTTATGACAGTAAGCTTTAGTGGCATTATTTGTTTTAAACGTTAATTGCAGCGTCGAGGAATTTAACAAATGATTTGCATTTAAAATCATGCCACATTTGTCTTTAAAAGAATGAAAAGTTGCTGTTGAGTTAATAGCTGTAAACTCATTGTTTTAAATCGAAAACCCATTCACTTATTATTAAAGGAAATAATCAAAACTCTTGTTACCAGCGTTAGGTTAATGAATAGAAACTCAGCAACGGGGATGCAAAATTCATCAATTCTATTGAGTAAAGATTCGACCAATTTAATAGATAAGAGAGAGTGAAACGTGCTTTCAATTAAAGATTAAAGAGCCTATCTATTTTAAATCTTTCCATTTTCAACCAAAGATTCATTTTGGGCTGGTATTAATTACTAAAGGAATTAAGTGTACACAGGTTGACGGTACAGGTACAGGTCTTGCATCTGCCTGAAGATTAAAACATTAAGAGCTATTTTGGAAAAGATGCTAATTATAGATAAGGCGTATATTTCAAACAGAATTTTGTTTTAAATTAGTGTAATGAGAGGCAGTATTATGAAGTTATTAATGGTAAATTCTAAATGGAAATTTTCAAAATTGAGTGCATAAGTGAAAACTATTTGTTATAATATATATTTTGATTATTTGTAACATAATATTTCAAAAATATTTTCACGATTTAATGTGCGAGTTTGAAATTTTAATTTTATTCATTTGTCAATGAAGCAGAATTTTAGATTGATACTTTAGCAACAGATAAAGAACAATTTAAGTTGTTAGGCATTTATGTGTTAATATTTATGTATTAATATTCCAAAATTAAAATTTTCAAATTCGTTGAAGAATTGTTATTATTATTTCTATCCAAATACATAAAAAACCTCTTCGAGGTATTTAATGCTTTCATTTCTGGGATTATGTGTTCTTGAGAAACAGAGAGTATTGGCACTAGATGTAAATATTTGTTAAAAGCATAATCCGCAAGCGATCGAATGAAAAAACCCATAGCTACGTTTTAAATAATTAAATTTCTTCTTCGCTGAATAAATGCACGGATTTCGAAGTGGCGTTATCTTACGGCGAAATAATATCATAGTACATTCTTTTTAATGATTTATCAGTGTCATTTTTAAATATTAAATTTATATTTAATGCCTTCAATTTCTCGAAGATTAATTTTTAAGCCAGTATGTCTATTTTAAATGCTCTCTCTCTATATATATATGTCTCTATCATTTAATATAAAAAGAAATATATAAATAGGCTTATAAATTTAAATTAAAAAATTAGAATAAAACCGTTTTTCTAAACCCGTTCTGCGCTTTAGCTGCAGGTTGAAGTAGATTAAACTTAAAGCATCTAAATTAATGAGTAAATTGGAATAATTCCTCTATAGTATAATAATTGTAACTGTGTATAAGAGGTATAAAACAATATCAAAACTAATCCAATTAAAAAGGGAATTCATAGCAGAAAAATCTCGAAAAATAAATGCGAAAGGGAAAATGTACAAAATTATACAAATAAAAATTAATCTCCTTTTATTGAAACTCCAATTCAGGGGAAATTAAAGTAAAGCTCTTCATAAAGGTCTATTGATATGTTTCGTTTTTCTGGTCCATTTGAGATCAAAAACCGTAAAAAGACTTCATCCCATTTCTATTAAAGACTTTAAATTCATATAAAACCGAAAATTCAAATCTCAAATGTACCAGAATGTTCCCTACACATTTTTAAACACTTGGAAAAAAGAATAAAACATTACGTAGTGTCAAAATCTCAAATTAAAAAAACCCTAGAACTTTACATTATGCACACTGAAATTCAAAAAAAGAAATTGGCCTAAAACCAGGATATATTAATCCGAAATTTAAAATCAAGTATAAATAAAGAGCAAAACTAAAAGTTCTTTAACCAAACTAAAAAACTGGGAGGTTCCCGATTATGCTAAACTATAATATCAAGAAAACGAAAAACTGTACTTAGAGATTTCTTTAAATCAAAAGATTTTTCATATTTTAAATATTCGTTTCAAAAATTTTAAAGCATTCGTCATAAGCTCTTCGACGTATTAGACTGTAATATGAAATTTTCAAATTGCTTTATTTAAATATTTAGTTCATACTTGCATTTATAGGTTCATATATTTTTCGTAAGGAGAGCTAAAATAAATGCTACTCGTCTGGATCATTGAACATGTATGAGCAGTAATACGCATGGGATTCCCCAGTTGAGGCCTTGTTTTGGGACATCAGGACGCGAACAGAATAAAATTAATAAATTTATTTGTATAGAATACACGGCAGTGAGCGGCGCCCAACCCTATCTGTTGTTAACAGCAAATGCAGCTAGAAGCATTGCACGTACTCGTAGCCTGGAGCCGTAAGGTATTCATGATTAAATATTATAAACATGTAATAAAAGTAATTGTACTATATAAATATATATACTATATATATAACAATATGTGGCTCTGGGAAACGATGAATCACTACCAGCAGGATAACATCTTTAAGGATTTGGCTTTTTAATTATAACAGTACATTTTATCAGCGCCACCAAAAAGAAGGCAATATGTTTCTGGAGAACTTCTTTTTACCTCAAAGCAAGAATCAGCAACCAGAAAGTTCGCTTTTATAAGCAATTTCTTGGTTTGTTTATAGTGGCACAGTTCTAGTACATCCTTTCTTGAAAAACTTAAAAATTCTCAGGCGGAATTAAAAGCCTAATAATGTTTTTCGTACCAAATAAATCAAAATGATTTGCACATAAAAAAATTATCTGTAAACATTCGAGCTTCCTAACTTATTTCACTAATTTATTACTTCGAAAATAGTTTATTAGCCCAAGAAGGCTATTAGTCTTGAAATAAGATTTTGCGTTTTTTCACTTTAATGCGTTGTTTCACTTTTCATTCCAGTATATTACCATTCGCCAAACATAAGATATTACGCTTTCAACTCAATCGGTATGCTATTAATCAACAAGCTAAACTATTTAAAAGCAATAGATTCAGTTCTTAACAATATTATTTTTTACTTTTTAATCTGATTGATTTAAATAAAAATGTATTTAACTAATGATATACCTAACTAGAAACAAAATATATTTTGATAGAATTACGTTACGTATATTCTTCCACATTTGAAATATACAGAAGACACGCAATTTTTCCATGTTATTCTAAAAGCATATTTATCTAATATCCTATAAAAATGTTTGCATCCGGATTCCTTTTAAAAAGTGACCTAAGTTAAAATCCTTCCCGTTCAGTTTACATTACTATTTGCTCAAAACAGTTTACATTAATCTGTTTTGCGCTTAATAATTGTTAGTCTAAGTTTTTAATTTGTTCTAAATAACACTGCTGTCGTACTTAAATTAATATAAACATTAAATAATTGAGAGTTTTAATTTGAGAAAAGCAAGTGCTCAAATATTTGCTTTAATAATTAAAATGCATGTTATTTAACACTGTTTAGAGAAAACCTGCTGTAACTTCAAATTTTCTAACGAACTGTTAAAATGTAATTATTTTATTATTTAACATTCTCATATAAACCTGTGTTGCATTTTATATTTTATATGTAGAATAGCTTCTTTTCTGCCATTTTGGGTTTTCTGCTCTATAAGTATTGAAGGAGAAAGGATGATTAGAAAACATGTATTCAGTAAAAACTAAGTCTCATTTTTCTGGAAAGGCAAGTGGACTTCTAATGATAAAAAAGGAATAAATAATTTGTCTCGAGTATCCGAATCCTATTTGATGTAATGCACACCATGCCCAACAAAATAAGTGGACAGTTCTATATCTCGGTTTCAACTTGGCTGAATGATGAAATTTAATTTGCATTTTTCATGTTTTGAAAGCGCTATCAAGGATTTACTTTAGATACACGGCATTGTTCTAATATAGATATTTTGATATAAAATTGAATTTTTCTAGAAATTATACACCGATTTTTTTTCTCATATTTCAATTTAACAACTCAAATTATGTCTAAATATTAAATTTCGTAAAATGTGGTGAAAAACTTACCGAGAAATTAAAAAAAAATTATCTTTGGGGTTTTTTTTTTTTTTTTTTTTTTTGAGTTTGCGCCAAGAATAAGTAACTTGACGAAATTCTTAATTTATGGTAAATTATTTTCCCTTCCCTTTCATTGTGCAAGAGTAGAAAAAAAAGTTTTGTTAAAGTATTTTTAGCCTAAGTTTTCTCGAAACGAATGTATGTGTGTAAGTGAAAAAAAAAAAACGCTTCTTTGGGCGTAATATAAAATCTGAAAGCTTTCAAATTTTTTTAATGCTTTGTGTTATTTATTTTTATGTATCACGTTCTTCGCACGTTTTACTGAACATAAAATTCAGTTCAACAAGAAAATCACAAACTATTTAAAAACAGCATATCTTTAGAACATCGGATACACAAGCTCGCACGTTAGCGATAAAAATGTTGTTTTTTTCCGTACATTGTTGCCACTGCTCGCTTTCAAATCGTTGAGTTCGTTAAACAAAAAAGTCATTAATTTTTTACAAAATATGAACTAAATAATAAAAAGTTATATCGTACCATTCTATGAAAGTACTAAATATTTTTAATTATATAGATCATGAATTAAATGCGTTTTTATTTTCTAAATCAATCCGATTCTAAATTAAGGAAAGGAATATTTTTATGAGCTACTTCTATTACTTTCAAATAGCTTAGTTTTTTAAGCCACAACAGACAGATTTAATATGAAAGATAAATATCTTATATTTTGGCGAATTGAAATGGACTCGAATAAAAAGTGAAAGGGCGCATTTATAGTGATTCAGCTCAAAATTCTGTTTTGAGATTAATACCTCCTTTTTGATTAGAAACGTTGTGAAAACTTTTACAGGGTTCTAGTTGTGTAGAAGTTTAAAGCAATGTCCTTTGCTAGACAAGCGAGTTATCGTTCCAGCCTGAATTAAGATGACATTCCTAAGAAGTTTAAAATAACATTTTTATTAAATATTTAAATTAAACAGAAGACACCAGTTATGTGTGCAAACAGCATTCTCCATTTGTGGAGATTAAAAAGTAACATAAGCTGAAATTCAGATTTAAGTACAGTAGTCGGTGACTAATCAAAGGCTGACTCAAATATTTTAACGGTGCGGTTTATCATCGGCCAGCAAAATGGCTAAAGCCGAAATAATCACTGGTAGAGTTAGCAATAAGACTTCACTTGCAGGCGAGGCTGCCAAAAGCTGTGACGCTAAAACATTCAGAAACCTCGAGTTAAATTTTCACACAAAAAATTTGTATTCTGGTGAGAACTACGGAAATATTTAGAGCTATAATAAAAGTAAAATCATAATAATTGGTTTTTTATGATGATATACATTATACGTTGTAGTTTGTAACTTGGTACTCACATTTATGACCTGAACTTGCTTGTTTCGAAGTAAAATGAACTAAATTATATTTTTTCTAGTGTGTGTATTTAAGATAGGCTATCAAATCTGCTACCTTATATTGAAACTTTCTACTACTATTCACAAACCAAATTAGAATCTTTTGAATATTATAACAACTTAATGTTAAGAGAGAGAATGGCATATCACAGGCAGATCACTCCGTATTTTTAATGTTCAATAATCTTTGAACTCACTCTATATGTTTCACTTCAAAACGTCCTTTACGTAGCAATCTTATCTTTAGGCAAACGGCCTCCATATCCCCTCATGTTGAATAAAATCATAAAAAATCTGAAAAGTTTCAGATTTTAAATTACGTCTAAAGGGGCGTTTTTTAACATTTTGTGTGTTACCTTTATTTATTAAACATCATATTCTCCACACTTAAACCATAAAATTCAGTTAAAGAGCAATATCGCAAAATATTTTTAAATTGAGCATTTCTTCAGAATTTCCGATACACAGTCTCACGCGCTGGAGATAAAAATGTTTTTTTTTTTTCTGGACAGCATTGTTATTGCTCGCTTTGAAATCCTTGAGTTTTTTAATCAAAAATTCGTTAAAGTTTTACAGAATATGAAATCGATCATAAAACAAATTCCAAATTTTAAGTTTGGGCTTCCAAATGCCCATATTCGCAGTAGGATTACGTCCGTCATTCAAAATTGGATGGCTCTAGGTACCGTTGTTTTATCACAATTCGAGAAACATACATACATTTATGTAGATTCTTCACTATTTAATTTCTTCAAATATAATATAGGGCGAAAATATTTGGTGGCAACAGTCTGAAAAGTGAAACGGGCATAACGAAAACAATGCTCTCTCAGGGACAAAGGGCCTTTGGACTAATAATAAAAATAGAAGGATTCTTTTTTTTTTTTTTTTTTCACAGAAAATAAGGTAAATATTATTGGCAAATGGGAAAAATTTAGGTTTTACAAGTCAAAAAAATAAGAAATGAAGTGAAAATGAAGGTTAATAAATCAAATTGTCAAGGATCAATTGGTAAAATGACTAATTTTTCAAAAAATAACTCTTCTATAGCAGAATGAAAAAAGGTGATACATGGGAATATATGGATGTATGGAACTGAAATGGAGATTCGAAAAATAAAACAAGTTAGATTCAGATTTTTTCAGTTTCTCACTTTTCAGTAATTTACACCATTGAATTTAGCTCTTCCAAAAGTAAAAGTTTAATACTTATACTGGAGGATACTTAAATGCTCATAACTTAGCATTTAAGTGTCCTTCAGTATAAGTATTAAGTACAAGTTAAATGCTCCAGATATTAAATCAGAGATATGTATTTTTAAAAATTACATTATTTTAATAGAAATGGCTAAATTAAGATCACATCATAAGTTAATATAGAACATAGAATTACAATTTAATTGCCATATACGAATTCGAAAACTGCGTTAAGAATGTTTTCAGCATTGCCAATTACAGTTATCAGGATAGAAAATAACATGGTTAGGATAAATCTATCATGTTATTTTATGAGATGAGTCATGGTAGATTTAGTATAATTATCTTTATTGAGTATAAAATTGATACAGATATAGCTAATTTTATTTTAAGGAGCGCACATTTACCTCTTTGTCTCAGGTGAAAAAGTACCTAGCCATGGCTCTGCGTACGTGGAATTTGCAGTGTTTAAATTTGGCTGTTAGACCTTTAATACTCTCTCTAGAACAGATCTATGTAATGATTTTGGATTAACTGGATTACGGCAAAGCACATTAGCGCTATCTGAAATGACTATTTGAAACGGAGAGGAATGCCTTGAGAGAAGAGTTTCTAAGGAAAACTAGCTCACATTTAAGTAAGGAGAAGAAAACAGCTTCTCTGCACCCACTCCGATTTTAGGAGGGATTACCGGTGTCCAGTTATCGTGTCCGCTTGACAACTGATTGACTGCATGTAGTGATATCCTCCAAGCAATGTGTGTTATATAGCATCACAGAAGGAGTAAAATTATCTTTTGACCATTGCGCGCGATGCTGCATTTTGCGCATCACATTAGAGATATTCTTAACTCACTGTACAGGGTTCTTTGATGAAGTTTAGCTAAGCTCCGTTACAAGAAGCTTAAGTTTCTTTGCTAAATTTCCGATTATCTAATATTATTGTTCTCAAACAAAGGTCTATGGAGTCGAGTTTTCAGAGCAAGCTGCCCGAAACGATCTAGAAAAACAGTAGCATAGATTTTCGTAGCCGTAAGCGTGTAGACACGGGTGTAGAAACTGTGCAATGAAGGAAACCGAAACTATTTTGCGGGTAGAAACTGAAGCAATTCCTGCGTGTTACGTGTATAGATCAAAAACGTTATGATCTTTTTGATCTACACACGTAATTTATGCTCATTTGTTCAATATCATAGACCTGAGGATTATCAATGATTGGATCTTAACTAATACATCGCCTCAAAAATCATGGGATTGTGATGCAAGATTTCATATTTAATCATCATGAAATAATATAATTTTTTCATGATGTCTGCTTCATTTTAGGATCGTAAGACGAATGAATAAACTACAAGAGGATCATCTTAATGTCTCCAGATAGATACATGTACTAACAGCAGTAGTTTTTGCATGCCTGGGTCTTAATACTATCTTTATAGTTTTTTGAAGACTGAGATTGAAAACCATTTTGGGTTCCGAATAATATAGGTCTTCTTTAGGAAACCAGAAGTCATCAGGACATTTTTATTATCTATCCAAACATTTTATAGAAATTTTATTTCAGAGCTTCTTGAAGATGGAATATACTTTTTCATTAAAAAACTGGAAATGTATTGATTCCTTGTATCCACTCCGTGCAATATACTCCATAAAAACCTAGATAATATTTTCAGCAAATTATTCATACTTAATTTATTGAATTAGTATGTGAAATATTCAACTTTAATGATCATTCTTTCCAACACCAATTAAGAAGTTAATACTTGATTATGTAAATAAAGAAATAGCTCTTTTAATTAAAGTCAAACAGTAATTCCCAGAGTGTTGAGAAAACTAATTTAAAAGCTTTTCCTCTAGAAGGTTAATATATAACAAACAGGAGAAAAATACGAGGAAAAATGGGAATAAGGAAGCAAATCCTTTCTGTGTTGGAAAACTTGACAGGATAAAAGATTTGAATTGAGTGCAAGTGTTTGCGATGAGAAGCGATGGCGACCATTATTCATTCTGCTCGTTGCTAGGCAACAGAAAATTCCTTTCCTCTATCGAGTCGAGTTGAGTTGAAACTTGCTGCTGCCAGCGGGGTGAACATACGGCGACGGAATAGTTGCGGATGTCGCTTTTAATGCGATGAAGCATTCATCACGGATGAAAGTGCATTTTATATCTCTGCAGGGAAGTGAGGGAAAAAACTTCAGCTCGTTTTTGAATTGTTGTCTGAATTGTTTAAAGAGTTCTTGCGAAGTAATGAAGTGAATTAAAGAAATTTTATCTACGGAGTGCTCGAGGCCCTCTTTTCTAGAATCCGGAGGGGAATTATAAAACAATTTGTTTAAACAATTTGAAATACTTAGACGGAACAGATAAAGCAAATATGAGTTTTTATAATATATTTTCTTTTAGAAAAGTATTATTATGTTCGGAAGTATGTAAAGTGTTCTTTAATTAACCAATGGGTTTTACCTGAAGTGTAATGTCACAAGAATGCTTGGGAATGTGTAATGCCTTACATAAGAAATGTAATGACACATGAAGAAAAATGTTTGCGTAATATACACGAGAACAAATGTTAAGAATATCAGATTATTTCTCCATGGCAAACACAATAGTTCATAACGCAGTTTTAGAACGATACCCTACATTTTTGATTTGCGAAAAGCAAAGATCTCATCATTCCTAATACCATCGAATCTTCCAGCATCATTACAATTGCACACACTCTTGGAGAAGGATTAGATGTTGTAGATATTGATGAATTGTTAATCGACAAAACCCTAAGCGAAGATAAAAAATTAGAAGCTTTCCTTGAAACTCTTAATTTCACAGGACGTAATAATAACTAAAAAAATTATCTGGCTAAAAACTTGAATTTAATAAAAGAAGGTATGGAACTGGCCAAAAAATTGGAAAATCATTTTGTCAAACATTACCTTAATGCGGAACGTGGTGAGAAGTTTTACCATGAACTGAAGTTGTTGACAGTCCTTTACACAAAATCCTGTAATGGTCTCACCAAGCACAAACACAGCGACTAATAGTTGAATTCGTTCGTTAAACCAGTAAACCATCAGCACCATAGACTAGTACTGATTTTGTTCAAGAGACACAAAGAGCATTTCATTAACAGAGAAAGAAGACGATCTCCGCAATATATCTGGTGATAACTGTGGTATTCCTGTCCTGCCCAAGTGTATGCCCCATTTATTGTCAGAAAATAAAAATGTATGAAATCGTGTTATGTGTAAAACAGAATTTTTTTATTCATGAGGAATTTTTCATTTCAGATGCAAATTTACTTCAATGCATTATATCTTCATTATATGTTAGTGCATGTATATTTTGTTGCCATAATAACCTTAAAATGACTGTTTTCAGATGGATTTTAAAATTAATTTTGCTTATTTTTGTATCTGGAAACAGTTTTCTGTTTTTTTCTTATATGCTATGTCTTTTTTTTACACGATTTGTATTTTTACAGTTATTCTTTAGGAATATTCTAGTAAAGACAGAATTAGGTGCAACTGGAATTTCCTGCATGGAAGAGCAGCATAAAATGCTTCATTCTCTGCATTTTCATTACAAAGTTTTACGCGACCAAAATTGAAGCACAAATGTGTAACTCATTTGATTCATTTCATAAAAACGAAAAACATATGTAGCCCTTCGAAAGCTATTAATCGTGCAGTTCTTTTAATATGTAGATAAAATAACAAAGTACAGTAAATGAATATTATGAAATGCTGATCGGAATTTATTTTACACGCACATTTTAGGTCTTTTAGAGAAGAGATTTGTAATTTATCTCGTTTATGTAACATCGAATAAGCAGTAAATGATATAAGTCGTCTTCTAGCTTGAATAATTCGAAGCCAGTAAGATATTATCCAAATTGAAAATATTTAATCAATTTATGGGATAGATTAAGATCGAAACACAATTATTTATGTGTGAAAAATCTTATATTCGATCGATCTAAATTGTAAATAATTAAAAGCAGAGGCATAAAAATAGTTGACCAAGGCATAAAAAGAAATCTAAAATACAAATATATCTGCAATACAGTGAAATTTTCTAGGGTGGACTCATTTAAAACTGTCTGTACCAAAATGCCATTTTACGTCACATTCAGAATGAAATTTGAAGAAAGATATTCGTTTATATATCTTTTTTAAGTAATTCAACATTTCATTGTTGTTGATTAAATTGTATCTATAGCTTAATGTTTCTTGCATTTATTTTGCGCTCATGCAAATGTGTGTAAACTTGTTTATGTTATATTTTTTTATATTTCTTGATAATGTTTTATACTATAAATGCATATAATTTATTTCAACAATGTTGAGCCTAAATCATTTCATGCGTACGGCCTTTTGCAGCTTGTTAATAACTCTACTATATCTAAAATATCAAATTTGGAAACTTGGCAACATATTTATTAACATTCACTAACATACCTCATCTGAAAACTTTTGGAAATGTTTCGAAATTTTGATACAGCTCTACAATAAATAAAAACGAAGGCAGGCGAAAATTCTAAAAAAACCGCCCAAAGATAGCGTCGCACATATTAACACCATAAAAAACTAGACAGAATTCTGTAAGAGAATTGTTGATTTTGTTATTACCTCAATGGAAAAGAATGTGACTGACTTTTACCGCTATGCGACATTTACCAAAATTTGCTGCTATCGTTTGCCTGAAATCAGGATCAAGCCCACGAAATTCATCGTAGCAAGGAGTCAAAATTGCGTCTGTCGTTAGGAAGAGCCTTCGGCACTATACAGATGAGAGTACGACTTCGCTCCGTTCCGCCCCCAATTTTGAAGGACAGCACCCTGGGGTACCGGGTCCAAAGGTGTCCCACCCTTTTCCCCTACCAACAACCTCTCGAGAGGACTTTCGGCTTGCCTTATATTTTGAGTTCACCATGCCGCACAGACACTATACATTGAAAAACATCCATGACTTCTTCGGAATTCGAACAAGATTCCTTTATTGCAGCAGTCAGATTCCCTGTCCCGGTTGGGCGACACCATAAATTTTAAATATATATCTAGTGCCCTTGATGTTCCCTTCTTAAGGCGCACGTTTTGGAGTGAAATTAAGACTTTCTCTTCTAATCAAAGCATATTTTTCTCTCAATAGCGCTTTGAGGGATATTTGAGCGATTTATTTTTGCACTTTTAATTACATTGAATGTAATCTATTTGACGTTTCAGTTTCTCTTACTATCGCTAGGGAATTTATTCAGAAGTGAAACCGTATTTTCTGTAACAAAACTATATTTCTTTACCCGAGAAGATCTTGGGAGGTGCTTATAAAACAACTCTATCTAAAACGTTAAAAAAAGTTATTATCTACTGATCTTCATGTTAACATCCGTCAGGGCACACGCAATTATGTTACTGTACTTTCGACATTCCTGAAACACTAGAAGAATGTTTCTTTTGTTAGCTTATCACAGATATTGGTCGTCACATGATTTTGGATAGCTTGATATGTCTGGCTACCCTGATCACTTAAACGAATAGTAATAAAAGAGAACAGAGGGATAGAAAAGAAGACATTTGAAAATAAAGTAGATGTGGCATGGAACAGACTTTTCTCTTGTTGCAAAAGCCAAATGTCTTTGCTTAAAATGTGTCAAGCATTCCAGCAAAGGTTCGTCAAATTGCTCTTCTATGGGATCAGAATAAAATCTTTGCTCACTAAATTTGATTGGTTCTTTTTTATGATTCACCTGTAACTAGCAATAAGCTTAAAGAATAAGATTAGGAACGGGTAGTGAGTCAGTAAGAGTGAGCTAAGATCGTAAAGAATCGAACGAGTAATTGGGATCGGAAAAATCGACTCACTACTGACTCCATAGACTGATTTCTTACAACTGTAGTTTTCAGATTCCCTAAAATCTTATCTCTACATAGAACTAACAATAAAATTTTAAAATAAAAATATGTTCAAAAAGTTGGGAAATGATAAAAATTAAACTCATTTTTTAACATAGGAAGATAGACATTCTTTTATACGTAAAAACAGAATCGAACTTTCCTTTTCCACTTCCAGAAGAACTCTCGGTGGGTGAAGTCTAAGAGAGCTACTGCATTTTAGGAAGAATCAGCGTTTGTTCACTCAGTAAAGTAAATCGATTTTTTAAATCAGTTCGTGAACAGCACATCTCTGGTTGCTCGAATGGTCGAATAATAATATATAACCGATCATGCCACAACATGAAGTTTGCTACATGTTGTGGCATGATGTTACCCTGGATGTTACCCGTTTCGCAAATTTCTTCTATAAAGTATATGCCAATGCCTTTTAACAGACTAGCTCAGTTAAGAATTCATGCACAGATTTCACGCAACACTCTAAGGCAGCGGTTCTCAACCTTTTGACTAACGAGTACCGTCTAAACAAAAACTGAAAACCTTTAGTACCATTACAACAATGTACTACTACCACCACCACTCTTCAACAAAGCTCAGATCGCATAATCGCATAGTGTTAGAGAAAAAAACTCAATCAGGATGTTGGGGTTTAAATTTTTGAATTTAACATAATACTTTGCTTCTCTGCGTTAAAAGAATAAAAAAAAAACATACTTTCTTCTCTGCTTACCACCTGTTGATAACCCCTGCTCTAAAGGACAAAAATTAAAGGAAAAATATTTAAATAGAGAAGAACTGTATATTGTGAAACGCTTAACACGCGTGAGAAAATATCTTTAAGGCGAGAATTCCAAATAATAAAAGACCTGAAAGGAAAATAAGATACATATTTGTAAAAGCGTGGAGAGCAGATTTATAAACGTTGATTAGTTTCAGTAATTTATACAGATTTTAGAAATCGATACTCATATTATACTATTTTTGCTTAAAACATAGGTCAAAGAACTTTCAGCTGTTTATTTATGTAATATTTTGACTATATGCTTCTTTGCCATTTTCAATTCCCAACTTATTTAAAGTGGGTCCAACAGCAGCGGAGGGGTAAAGTTCTTGAACATTGGCAGTTCGGATCTGCGGAACGGGCTGGCTGCATGGGCGTTTTCGTGGTTTTCACCATGTGTAACGTGTTAATAAGAGCCAGTTCTCCTTAGAAATCCTGCACGAAGGCATTCCTTCCTTCCGTCTAGTGCCTTTAAATTACTTAAGTTCCAACTTTTATTGGACATGAAAACCGATTAATAAATTCCATTCATAATAATTTCTTATTCTGTTATAATGAATATATTTTCATTCCAAAAGGAACGTTGTTCAATTTATTAAAATAAAAAGACTTATTAAAATGAAACATACAAGTACCTTTTCATTTTTGCTAAAAACTAAAAAAAATTTTACCGTACACAGTATGATGTTGTTGCTTATATCTATAAATATCATATCCCTATGTTTTTTATCTAATAATGCCGAACTCATGAGAAGAACCTCTTGTCCCAGACTTGCTTTATTCGAATGACAATAAAACAGTTTTCTTTTATTCTCCCCACATTTGCGTTTTTATGTTTATGCTGTCTGAAAATATGAATCCAATCTATGAAATTCATGTCTTTTATGTTCTTATGAGTCTAGACACATAATCTGTAGTGGAATTATATGTTTATCTCATGTATGGAGTGATGTTTTATGTTTAGGTATTTATTATGCCAGTAATAGAAAAAGGAAATATTTTCAGGATTATTTACTTTTAGAAGCAATATGAATCTTATTTTTATGAAAACTTTTGTAATATGATAGCATAAGATCAATAATTTAATGATTTGAATGGACATGCAAGAAATACAATTAAGATATAATCCATATAATTTTCTATTATTGAAGTAGGTAATTTAAGGCATCAAAATCGTTTTTTTCCTTGTTTATGTTTAGCCTAGCAGCCTTCTCATCTTTTAAGAACTGTCTGTATGCCATTGTTTCGTATAAGGAAAATATGTAAATTTTTATTGCTGATCACATAACAGTAGTCAAGAAATTTTAACTTTTTGTATCATAAACAAAGACAAACTATCTTTGAATAATTGATGAAGAAAATGATAGTAAAAGTCTCCTAAGTTATACCGGTTTTGTGTGAGATGTATTCTAATAAAAGACACAAACTATCCCAATCGTTTTAACATATGATTCTAGTTAGATCAGTAATGCCTAACATTTTTACGTAACTGTGAGGCACCATCCTACTTTTACTTAATGCAAAATGTCAAAGAAATGCAATAATGACCTTAGTCAAAAGCGTACAGTTTAATCCCAATGCTATGTTTAAAATGTCTAATTTATCTTTTACTTTACAAATTAATTTATAATATTAAATATAAATGAAAACGTTAAACTACATCACAAAACAAACCCCTCAAGATTAATCCTAGATAATACTGACATTATTAATTCTGCAATACTGTACGTTCCAAGAACATGCAATACGTAATACAATATGCAATATGCAAAACGTAATACAACATGCAACTTTTCAATATTTCATGGTATTGCTAGTAAGTTCCCGATTCTCTAATGAATCGATTAATGTTTTAAATTAAAGTGACCAACCGACTGTGTCTCGTTGGACCCTTTTTTTTTAATCCCCATTCATCTGTCGTGAATAAATTTTGATGAGTTAGTATTGTTGTTAACTCTCATTATGGAGAGAACAAAGCATTTTTGGCTGCTCGGTGATTTCTACCCCAACTTCAGCTACATGTCTACGCCACACGTTTTTTTCTCTACGCCCCACTTTTTTTCTTCCCCATTTTTTCCTTCGCCTTTCTGAATCATGTTAACATAGATGCAGATGTCAGTGCTAACGCTGGAAATAATAACTCAAGTAAAGAATAACTAAAATAGGCAACTCAAGCCTTAAAAATCATTCATCTCGTAATATCTTAGAACTAAAATCAAAACAGTTCACAGAATGCAAATCATAAAATTAAATCATAATAATTAGGCTTATAACATTCTACGGATTGCATTGTTGGAATCTCAAAATTCACAGTTTTAATACGTAAAACAGCATCTTAACTGCTTTCTAAATTAAAGGTTTTAAAACATAGCATTCCATTTTAAATTGCTTTACAAATTGTTGCTATCCACAACTCCAAAATAAAGAATAATTAAATTAAACGTTTTAATATTTTCCAGCGATTTCAGGTACTGCGTAGTATTTGTGTGCGTTAATACTTAAACACGCGCATAAACGTTGTGACGTATAAACGTTAACACACGTATAAACTTGTGAATAAACATGCTAGAAAAGAGTAGGAAAAGCAAACACAAATTTGGGACTTTTTTGCAGTTTCAAGCAATAAAACTTTTTACAGACGAAGATATCCGGGGGAAATTATTCGGTTACTTTTACTAATTATTTACATCCCAAATATGAATAGTATAGCGAAAATAAAAAAAAAATAGCAACACTTAACACTCTGTAAATGTAAACATTGATCAGCTGACTGCATACATTCGTCTTTTCTAGTATATGATGAAAGAACAAAGAGGAATAAAACCATGCAGGTTATATAGAAACTATTCTTAAAATGAAAAATATTTTCACAAATGCAGTCATTTTCATTTTTATTTATTTAATTTAATTTAATTTGTTTCTTCTTTTGATAGTGAGCATCAATTTCACTTACTAGAAAAGAATAGTAGTCACTTATCATGCAAGTAACCCACCTAACTTGATACCTTTGCCTCATGTTTTCAATTTATTCATGGAACCTTTACCCTTGTTCTTGTTTACAGTTCCCAAGTTCCCATTGGAAATACAGAAAGTAAATTTTCAAAGACAAGATCATAATTTGCTGTAACATGCCAGGATTTGCTTAAACCAATTGTCGGTAATTTTCTGCTCTATTATTTCTCATTCATCCAAGAACCGTTTCTCAAAAAGTCTTTCAGGTCGTTAATTCAACATCGTTTAACTTATTATGAAGATATTTTTACGAGGGAAGGGGTATGTAAGAGTTTCCGATGTGGGAAGCCAACGAATTTCATTCTCTCTGATCACTAACTTTTAGAAATTTCTCCATTCTTGTCTATGAGCATCACAAACTTTTTAATAGGCCTAATTTTATATTTAGAAGTGTTGAAAGTAATTAGGGATGTCTGACATTTTATTGCCCTGGTATAAACGCTTCTCTAGTCGCCGCTGTTTCACATTGCAGAGTGAGTTCACATCGCACTGTGAAAAAGAAGAAACAAGGAAAGAAGAAAAGAAGAAACACATTAATTAATAATGTTAACAGCAGCTTGTGAACACAGTGAGAGTTCACACTGCACTGTGTTAACAAGCTGCTGTTTACAAGCAAAGAAATAGCAGCATATAATCTCAATAATTTAAAATTCCACAAATATATCAGCCTTATTTTTTATAATAAATCACTTTTGATAACAAAGACCGGCTTTAGTGAATATTTCTTTCATTTCTGTCGAAAGCTTTATTATTAATTTATTTTCTTATATTTTTTCTATTTTCATACTGCTGCTTTTGAGATCTTATATTCCTCTAGTGTAGTGTTGCTTTGAGTTTAGACGAATTTATAAACACCCTCCGTTTCACAACGTGTCTTGGTAATTTAACTTTACAATTGTTTCAATTATATTTCCTGATTTTTCTTACAGTACTGTGGTAGGAAAGAATTTTTAATGACTTTTTAATGACTTAATAAATAAGAAGAAGAATGATGAAGCATCTGAAGATTCATACTTCTCAATAGCGCATACAAATTGGCTTAATTCGGTAATTTTTTCCCGCTATGCAAAAACAGTTTTAACAACCAAAATGAAAGGAGGAAAGCTGTGAAACATTGATAAATATACAAGTACACTTGAAAATATACAGTTAAAGAGACTGAGTCGGAAAGATATGAATTGAAAAATATGTGAATACTGTATACTATTCATAAATCCAAAATCTCGAACTTGCGTCATCGCGTAATTCACGCAACTATTATTTTATCATAAAATTTAAAAGCATGTTATATCTCCAATATTTCTTCTTAATAAATTTGACTACTGAGGTATGTGAGAGTTTTATGGGTTCCAATATCCTGCTTAACTCCGTTTCAGTCTTTAAAGTTTGATTCCCACAAAATTTTAATAGTATGCAATTGACTAGAAGTCCTACAGATTACACAGAGAGTCACCACTTGATTTCAAGCGGTAACTCGAGAGATGTTTCTCGGTCACCACTCCAATTCATGCGGTAAGTCGATAGTTGACTCTAGATCATCACTCGGTTTGACGCGATAATTCGAGTGTTAACGATGCTTATATAAGTTTGGCTTGGGCAATATTGCTTCATGAAGGCATTCAACAATCTACGCGTAAAAAAACAACTGTCAATCTTTAAACTTAAATACCTTTTTCAGATTTGTTGCTATATATGCATCTTTCACGTTAGTTCGAACTCGACAGTCATGGCAAGAGGAATATTATTTTCGAAGTTACGAAACCCAGTAACATGGAATACGATATGGAATCAGGTCAAGTGAAGATGAGTTCGATTTTTCATTGATGAAGAACGAAATTACTAAGAATTTCTATGCATAGACTACTTAAGGATTTAAAGAAGGAAAACAGTGATGAAGATGGCGATGAAGTAAGACGGCGAAACATCAGGGTAATATAGAGAGCGAATATGAAAGCGACAGTGATTCCGCAGAAGAAACTGCAAATTCAGAATAGATGATATGCACAGAATCGGAAGAAGTACCTCAAAGAATACCATTTGTATTCGCCGAAAGAGCAGCAGAACCGCAAGTATCTTCAGACATAAAAGAAGCATAAGGTTTCAGTGAAATCATTTTTTTTATCTGTAAGACATTCACCAAATATACAAAAACTCGACGAGTGAAAAAGGCTTCGAGTACAAAGGCTTAACTTGCATTATTTAGGTTTGTATGCTTTATATGTCGTAATATTACATTAAAGTAATATAAAGGAAGGAATACTTTTCTGAGCAAAAATATCGTAAGGAAATAAAAATACATCTATGGTGCTATGCATTGTTAAAGAATATATAGTTTGTTTAAAAAATGAATTTTGTGTATGGTTGCGTCTAGATGAATATTGACTCAAAGAGTTCAAAAACGTGGTAGGTGTCACAGAAGAATAAAACTAGACACTGAAAATGAAATTTTGTAGTAAATAAAATGTTTGAATAATCTACAGATTACATCAGCTTCTTCACATGCCGAGACTTTTTATGTTACTTTTGCCATTGCTGCTAATATGAGCAAATCTAAGCAGAAACTAGAGTATCAGCGTCTGAAGTGGTTCTCCTATTCTGTTAAAAACGACGGCATTTCTGGAAGAAATGCACAAAAGTAATTTATTAAAGATTTTAACAAAATTATTATGATCATAAAAGGCAGAAAATAAGCACGTAAAATTGTCAAATTCATAAGTATATTAAATGCCTTTATAGTTTATATTTTAAATAAATTTAAACAAATGTCACAATTAATTGATTAAATAACAAATTAACTTGAAACATTTCCCCTGTCTGGCGCATAATTTTTACTTTTTCATGCGTTTTCTAGTAAATGTGTTTATTTTTGGATTTTTTATGCGTAGGAAAACTAATTTATAATGATTACAATAAGAAAAATTATCCAAAGTACAACTGACTACATATAACGGTAAGAAACATGCTACATGGTCGAGGTTAACGTTTTTATTTTCATTTTTGATTGTAGATTACGAAGACTACTGCAGACACAACAAGCAAAAATGAAAGAAAACAGAACTAAAAAACAGTGTCTACAATATAATCTATAAATCTGTTTTGTGTCTCGTTTCCCAGTATGTCTCGCGAGTGATCCAGCATTAATTGCAGGGCAACGATTCAAATGACTCATCGATTTACGCATGAAAGTTGTACAATTTACAAATTGGGGTTGGAATAATGTTAATTTGATGCAGGTGTTTTACAAGGCAATCATAGCCAATAACAAGACGGAGAGATAGCATCAGATTTCTTTCTGGGCCCTAAATATGTGTCAAACTTCTGTTAATCCATACTGTTCCATTCTGTCCATTTCATTCTGCTAATCTATTCTGTTAATCCATAATGGCTCTTCCTTTAATTAAAATCTTTCTAAAAAAGCTTCTCTGCAGTAATTTTTATTACTCTTTTGGCAGTGTAAAAAGGGATGCATTTTGCATTTGTCAGTTATTTGGAGAATATTGGTCCTTTCTTTGCCAATAAATATGCCTTATCATTTCCATAAAGGCCACAGTGCTACTGCATGTCAATGTAGTCACCCTCCTAAGCTGAGTTGTTTAGAAACTGCTGACATTTTAAAACATCAACAGATATTGGTGATTGAAAAGGAGAAATGGCTAGAAGGGCAGCTTTAGAATGTGTTGATTTTATGACAAAATTATGGCAAAATTTGCAAAATGTTCAAGTTGACATTGGAGTTGGGATAAGACTACGTGTATGGACGTGATATCAGCATCAAAAGCAGTTCTATTCCTTCCAACAGGTTTATAAAATCAAAAATGTTTCAAAAGATGCCAGCGCCTGCATTAATACTGTCAGCCAACTCAAAGCCATCCCTAAATATATGCAGCTATTCAGTCTCAGAATATAAAACATTAATGGTCGAGGTTCAAGTATATAAGTTTTTAACAGAATTTTATAGACGTTTGATGACCATTCCAAAGCACATAAATATTATATAACTGATTTAGAGGAAGAAACTTAAAGAATGAAGGCTTGAATGTGTTTTAAGAAAACACTTTACATAAATCTTTCTCTGCAAATGCCTAGCTGTTGAAACATGTATTTCAGTATCAGAATTACTGAGGTTAAATGACATGAAACTGCTCAGGAAGTTCGCTAATGATCGTTCCATGTCAAAAATCGTGTCTAGAAAAGTCTAGGAATTAAAAGGCTCATTAAGGAGCTCTTTTCAAAAATTCTCATAAGTAAGGCTGGTACTTTCGTTAAAAAAAAAATAGTTAATTTTTATTTTCTCTCAAATTATCACCATTTTTTCGAAATATAATATTGTTGAATATATATATATATATATATAACAAACTTAGAGCATCTAAAGTTAAAAGTAAAGTAAATTGGAGTCAAAGCAAGGCAATTCCTCAACAATATTAATAATTGTATCCTTGTATAAGAAGTTTCACACTATATCTAAACAATTCAAAATTATAAAAAAAAAGGATCACAGTAGTACAAACTCGAAAACTAAAAATGTAAAAGGGAAAAATATAGAAGAAATAAAAATATAAAAATTAATCTTCTTTTATTGAAACTCCAATTCAGAACTCATCAGGGGAAAATGAATTTGTATTTATATATATATATATAAGACGATCCTAAATTTTAAGGTATTTACAAAACAGGACTTATAGACAAGTCATTTTCACATATATGAACTTGATATATATATACAAGAAACGTAATTGAGTAATCTAATTTGTATATTGAATATTAAATAAGAAAGATAATTAAATTATCAAAACACTATAACAATGAATGAAAAATAAGTAAATATGCCTCTTTAAAATGTAAATCCTAAGGTATAAATAAACATATGAAGAATTTATATTATTAAGCTTCTCCTTTAAAGCAAATAAGACTTACGAAAAGACAAAATACTGATAATTTATCATCTTACATTAGGTATTAATACTTTGTTTTGTGTTTTAAGGCCATTTTCTCCAAAATATACGTTCGTAAAATAATAACAACATATCAAGTATCTGTAATATAACTTGTGAAAATAAAGTTTTACAAAATGTTAGCAGTATAAAATGTCAGTACATTATTTTAATATCACATCTAACTGTATTTAAAGACTCTCTACATAAACAAATTTAAATGCTTTTTGTAATTTTAAGCATACAGAAGTGAAGGGTTATAAGAGGAAACTGTATATCAACTGAAGAGTATCATGATATGCTTCCATGAAAATAGAACTGTACAAATAAACCTTTGCTGTACCTGGTTACCACATGACTGGAGTGTAGAAATTGTCAAATATAACACCAGCTAATCTAAGATATAAAATCAATAAAACTAATCTGAAATACAGAAATAATTAACTTAAAAGTCAGCAGTACCGCTAGGCTACGAGAATGACAAATTGGTGGAGACAGCATGGTGTGCCTTCATTCTCACCAAACACATTCATATTGCTTGTTATTACATATCCATATCATGACATTCATATACTCATAGTAAAGCATTTTATTAAGATAAAAGGTATCACGGTAATTTTGAACAGAAAAAAAATTATAATTTGTATTTTATTTTGCATTCATTCCGTCAGGTGCCTATAGGCTTATTATAGCTATTTTTAAAAACATTGTGATGCCAAGCAGAAAATACTATGAAAGCTAATGTTTTGAAAAGATGTCACAGTTTTCCCGAACTCATGATTCTAAAATTAAACATTATAATGTAACAAACATAACAAAACTATAAAGTAATTACTAATTTCGATTGCAATCTGAGCAAGTGAATTCTTTGCGTTAAGATAAATTTGCCTTTTACAACAATGATAAAAACGAACACGTTAAAAAGTCTACAAATTTGTAATAGATAGCTAATAATTGCTTCAGGGCTATACATATGGCTATTAGGTCACCATCAAAGGAGGTACCAATGTGTCCTGCAGGAGCGTAAAAAGAAAAAGATTCGAAAACGCACCAGTTGGCAGTCAAAACTGAGAACAGTCAATAAAAATGTGCAGCCAACTGAGGATATGAATGTAACTCAAAATATTACATATAAAGAAAATTGAAGCAAAACAGAATAAGCAACTAAACGATTTATGTTGTTCAAATGCAACAAAACAACATGGATACTAAAAATGCAAATTAAATAACTGAATGGATGTTTTAACAAATAAAATTGCCTAGAAAAGTGAAAAACTTTTATAATTAGGATCAAATTGTTAGCATGTATTGAAATCTTTACTTTAGATAAGCTAAATCCAGTAACTTCAGAAAGTACATAGTGCAAAGTTATGCATATAGTTTTTAGTGTTTGCCTTTTATTTTTAATGTGTGGGTCAGGACTTTCCTTTTAGGGTCGTCATACCACTGCGTTTGATATAGTCGGTGCATTAAAATGCTCACAAATAGCCTCTACGTTAGAAGTATAAATTGCCAGTCTTAAAATGTAAATTATCAGAAATTTAAATCAGATGTTAATTTACTCTTGAAGCTTGTCATTTGAATGATTACTGAATTTTCGTCGTTATAAGTGGGCTTGTCTCATTACCATTCGTTTATTTAGGAAGTAGTATTATCGTTCAATTGTAAAAGCTATAGGAGATTTCTCTTGCTCAAAACACGTTCTGTATTTGTAGCAAACTACAGTAAAAATTTGAATTTTGAATACGATTAGAAACAAGGACATCTCACAGCAATCTGTTCTGATTTTCTCAAAAATTAAATCGTAGAGTAATTAGATTATTACAAAAGAGATCGGATTTTATTTCATGTTCGTTTAATAAATTACCAGGAAAAGTCTATCCTACTCTGTTCTCTAAGAAAAGGAAAGGGTTGCTATTTTGATTGGTTGGTTAATTTTAGTTAAAGCAAAGCAGAAGAAGGGTATAGGTTACCTGAGAAGGAAAAGATGTCTTCGTGGGAAGACCTTTTAATGGAACTGGTTCGTATCTACTTAGCCATTGGTGAGCTTTTCTAGTTTGGAGAATTTCTGTAGGAAAACGAATGTTTTTATTTTGCTCTCATAGGGAATTACTGAGTAATTCACTGCAACCAAATCATTCCATTGTCGGTAATCGAATCTTGGATACAGCTGCACATTTTAGGGCGAATTCGTCTCAGTCATTCCTGTAATAGATAGAATCTTAATAAACTTGTTATTATACAAAATTATTTCGATTATTTTGAGACATTAAATTAAACAATCCAAAAACTCTCAAAACGAAAGTCCAACATTAAGAATCAGCGTAAAGTTTCAAAATTTTTTTGCATTACTAGTTTCGATAGTTTTTGAACTACCTTCTTCAGCTGCTAAGTGCAAGTGAACCACATAAAGGGTGAAGAGAGATAAGATAATAAAGGTTGGACAGAAGTTAAGCTACTCGCGCCATCTATTGATGAAACAAGAAAAACTAAAAGAAAATTCTTTAAAGCTGAATATAAAGATGAGTTGCAATAGGGGTCATTAACTAGAAAAAAAAATGAGGGGGGATGTGAAACGCTTCTAAAAATCTAATTCACCAATGGAGGATGTTTTCTGAATAATATTGGTTGCAGAAAAAATGGAAAATGGGATTTTCATTCCAACAATGCTGAGCAAAAAGGGGATTTCTGTGTTTCTTTTTTCCTAACATATGCCTCATGTTCTTTAACACGAAATTTTAAGGCTCTTTTTGTTTGACCAATGTAAACCACACTGGCAAGGAATCCTGTGAATACCCCAGGAATTCATATCCGGAATGGAGTCCTTAAGCATGAAACTAGGAATTTTATCGATAGGAGAGGAAAAAAAAATTAATTTACGCTGATTCTTAATATTGGATTATTTTTTATTGTTATTCAGCGTGATATTTAAACTAAATCCAAAAACTATTTACGAATCCTCCAAAAATCTCCTAGATATGTTTAAGAAATCCAAAATCTGCAAAACTAAACATCATACGAACAAGATTGAAGTAAATTATTTTTCATATTGGCCAAAAAAAAATTACATTTCAAGCTTACAAGTGAACAATGCATACTAAAGAAAACATGAAATATTAAATAGATGAAAATGTTAAGCAGGTAAAACTACTAAAATTTAAACATGTAAGAGAAGAAATATATTGAGCAAGAAAGTAACATATATTTTCATCCATCATTCGAGAAGTAGCTTGAATTTCAACTGTTTTAAGTGAATTCGTGAATACAAGTTTTGGATTTATTATATTTATCCGATTGTTAACATCACTGGATTCTCTTGTTTGCAGGTATCATATATCATATATCATATATCAGATATCATATAAATAAAAAATTTTAAATGAAAAAAATTCTTGCATTTTTATTTATATTTACGAGCGTATCAAAATATTCATTCGAGTTTGAAGAGACAACCATTTTATTCAATTCTCAGCGTTTCAGGATATGTATAACAAGCGTACTTTCCTCTTCTGATGAAGGTGTTTGGGGAATTGTTGCTTTGTTATTATTATAAAATATACATTTATAATTAAGTAAACAAAATTCTCTGCTCAAAATATGATTGAAGACAATTTGGAACGACCTCATGTGATCTGAAAAGAGTTCTCAAAAGGAAAACCTATATGAATACAGCGTAAATTTGATGTAATGTAAGTAACTTGCAATATATTTTTATTTAAAAATCATCAAACAAAACAGCGGCATTTACAAATATAGATTATGCCTATCCAGCAGATTAAAGCGCAGTCAAACCAAATTAAATTACATGTAAGCGAACAGATGAATTTTTTTGAAAACATTTCTCAGTTGAATGAACTGAGAGAGCTAAAGAGAATACAATGAGCTACGGATTCAATTCATACGATAATGGAATTATTTATCTATATTTAGTATGGCAAAAAATGTAGTATAAAGGTATAACCATTGCTATACCGCAAATGAGCAGAACAGCACCTAAAGAGGAAAAACGGCGTGGCCGCCTACGATGGAAAGAACAGACTGCAAGTGCATTGTCCAGTCGACTTTCCAGTGTAATTATATTCTCACAGAACAACATTCAGTAAACAGTATAATGCACGATACACTACGTGAATTTCGGAATTTGTCTTTCTACGTATATTTTAAACATAAACACTGGACCTTGCCTGGAAGTATTGGTTAAGCATTTGGAACTTGGCTGGCGGCAGAAATAAGCATACTTCCAGGACTGACTTCTAATACAAATTGTCAAAGTGCAAGTTGGGCTGCTATGTGAACTTTCTAACAGCGTTACAGACATATGGTCTGCATTTTCTCTTGCATTTGATACAATCAATGCTTCGCGTCTTCTCTCTGTTGGTTTTAGGGATTTAGGGAGCTGGCTGTTATGTTTCGTTCAATAAGGTTTGGTTTGGTTTTGGTTTATTTAATTATTGCAAAGCACACGAGAGCTATCTGCCTAAGGGAAGGGATGCCTTCATGGAGGACTTTCTAAGGGAAACTGACTCGTATATACCTTACACATGGAGAACAACACGAAAACGCCCATGCAGCCAACCCGTTCTTCGTTCAATAAGAAAAATAATTTTAAATAATTTTGTTGGTTTTGCCATCATAGAAATGCTCGAGAAGACTGCCTATTAGAGAGTGATTCTTACGTAAAGACTGTAAAAGGAAAACTGTTTCGTATATGTTACGTTTGCAGAAAAGTATAAAAGGTTTATGCAAACAGTTGACTGATTACAATGGGAAATAATAGTTTCGCGGTGATACAAAGTTTCGAATTATGTATAATTTTACTTCTAAAGAAAACTTTGTAAATCAGGTTTTCTTAACCTGTGGGTCGCGACCCCCAAGAGTGTCGCGGGACCTGCAACAGGGGGGTCGCCAAACTTTTAGTAGTTTTGATATTTATTTAACTTATTATAATAATTTTACAATTACCAAATATTTTTACACAATGCATTTGAAAATAGATAAAGATAAGACAATACAGACAAAGATAAGACAATACAGACAAAGATAAGACAATACAGACAAAGAAAAAAACGAAAACAGATTTCAACGCATTCTTTTTATAATATAAACGTTCATTTTTCTTGGTTTGCACGTGACGCTGACATTTTTCGTCTGTGATTTATTTAAAATTTTCACATCGTTCTATACCTTAAAATCAAAAACTAAAGTTAATGACCTAAAACTGCGATAGTATATTACAGTACAAGTGAAAAAATTGACAATTTCACCCACGCCTGTGTCGGATTTGCGCAATACTTTTGGAGTCCCACAAAAATTTTTGGAAATATTATGGGGTCACGGGTGTCGCGAAAAAATCTCAGTGACAAAAAGGAGTCGCGACTGAAAAACGTTTAAAAAATCCAGCTGTAAAGGATACGGAAGATACTTTAAGGTTTTCGAAGACGTCGTTTTAATGAATCCAACAACAAGATAACAATCTAAACGAGCATTAACACTTTGACCATGAAAGTTCAGCCGTCGTCCTAATTAAAAATTACCATGGTTGACGCTGCATATCACTTACAGAAATTCCTTGTACTAAAATAATGGATTATTAAATCTTTAGGTTTCTTAATTCTTAATTCATAATCCATACAACATATATTCATAGTATCTTTACTAAATATCGAAAAACATCTTGCTATCTCTTGTTATTGCATGAAAACCTCTTGCTAGTTTTCGCAGCGACTTGCGCGAAATATATGTCTTGTACAACCGCTGAATTCACTTAATCTCGATGACACTGCAGACCCTCAAATATGCTTGCTAAATCTATTTCATGTCGGTATTTAAGGTATTAAGTTACCAGTCTTCTAAGAAGTATTAAGTTCCCAGTTTCCTTTTTCTAAGAAGTTAATACTTCTAAGAAGTATTAAGTTCAGTACTTAAGGTATTAAGTTACCAGTTTCCAGAAGAAGAGCTATTTAAAACTCAGACGCTAAAGATGCGTCTGAGTTTTAAATAGCTCTTCTTTCTTTGCACGATGTCTCAGTCCAGGAGACCAGATCATCAGCACACAATAAACATATAATGCTGGTATTTTCAGTTTTAGTTATGAGACTATTTATGTATATGTTAAGGAGAAGACAACTGGTAACACCTCCCTGTAGGAGGCCAGTTCTATGTGCTTTATTTCTTGAAAAACAGTATTCATAACGAACTTTACAAGGCTACTAGCTAAGAAAACTCTTGAACCAATGAATTATGTTTGAAAGAACTCCAATACTGGAAAGCTTCAAGAGAAAAGTACACTTACAAGCGGATCTCAGGTCAAAGAAAACTGCGGAAAGGATGTGTTTTTTTCTCTGATACATCCTTTACTATTTTCTCTTAGGAATATTTCAATATTAATAATTTGTTCTTATTAAGGTTGTCTTAAATAATCATTATTTGTGACAGTAAAACAGCCAGCCAAATATGGCGGAATGTTTTATGTAAGCAGACCAAATTATGTAACTCATACCAAATGTAGGAAATACTGTAAATTAAGTGACCAGTTTGCATTCCAGCTGGAGGTTACGTTGATAAATATGATACAGAATAGCTGGTTCTTGTTTGGCTTAACCAGACCAAGTGGATGGCTTTGCATGGCACTGTACGGAGCGTAAGTGCATCTTTCAGTGGGGGTATCATTTGCGTTAAATTGGTAGTATATGGGTATGTTATCTGGGTGATCCATGGTTATTTACTGATGTCAGCCATACTTCAGTTTGTAATCTGTCATCAGAAGGTAAACAACAAAAACAAATTTTATAATTATTTACACGTTTATAAACATTTTGAATTCTGAATGTAAACTTCAGAATTCAAAATTCAAAATGAAACAGTATAAGTAATGATTTACAAGAAATTTATATATTACTCCAGAAAATTATTTGCTTCAATCTCAATTTCGGGGAAGTTACATTCTCAGTTTCTCAGAAGCTTTCCTCTCAATTTACGCTACCTTCTCGACTGTAATTTCAAAAAGCGATAAATATTCATAATGCATTTTGTCATCCATGAGACGCTTTTACACCCAGAAAGCAAAACTAAAGCAACTTCATGAAGAAAATTTATCTCAACCGTACGAAAGATAAATCTCTATACAGAGCTTGAAAAATTCTGTTTATATCTTTATTTATACCTTCGGAGTGCAACAGAAAATTTCTGAAAAACAAGCGTAGCATTTAGTATTCTATCTGTTAATTATTGCTAGTGATAATTCCGTAACGTCTTGATGCAACTGTTCGATAAAATGCAGGAAGTTCGTAATAAAAGCTTTAGAATTCAAATGACATCGAATGTTGATAAAGACACAATAAAATGAATATATTAAGCAGCAAAATTTTGCATTGAATCTCACTTTTCAGTTAAGGCAGAAATGACTGATTTAATCAGTTTGATTTGTTATTTAGTTGCTGCAAGAATGTATGTTTCTGTGAAGAAAATTAAATCATATTTGCTTTACTCATGAGGAGACTAAGAATTCACGTTACGAATAGGGGGAAAATAAGATTCTCTGTGTAAGAAATCGAAGCCCATTAATATAGCTTTGCAAATATAGTCATTGGAATATTGCAATCCATGAATTTAATTGGAGATTTTAATTTCATCAAGCATTCTGCTAAGTTACAGGAATTATAGTTTGTGAAGATAGTGTCATTTTTATTGTCACATGGGTTTACTTGATTCAGATCATTTTGTAAAAAGGAAATAAAATGAGTCCAAAAATGTGTTTCGTTGATTACCAAGATTTATTTGGCTGCATGAAATAATTCAGTATTAAATCTCATCCTACACATTATTTTAATAAAATGCACTGCATCTCGAAATTAATTTATATCAAGTTACTCCTTCAAACTGCGAGAAATAAAGGAATCCAACCTTCTGCCCTGGATTAATTATTCAGAGAATTCTTCTAGATGCAGGTTTCGGAAAGGCTAGGACGAACGTAGCGTACAGAAATAGAAGTGAAAGAAATAAAACTGTTCGAAAATTTTTTGGGAAAGACCAGTTTTGAAAAGCTACCAAAATATTTGTCTGTGTTCAAAGCTTTATACTAAAAGTTGGTATAGTCTATCAAAAAATAAGATAAGATAAATAATCATATCAAAGAAATAAAATAGTGCTATTAAATTAAGCTAATAAATCTAGCACATTATTTGTACTATATCTCTCTCAGAGGAGGAATACCTTCGGCGAGGACTTTGTAAGGAAATATGATGTGTACTAAGAATATTTGTGGGATACGTCGTGTCAATGTAACCATACCATCCAGTGTTTTCAATCCCTTTCCGTCTTGAAATATATAAACTGTTATAAGAAAACTGAAACACATACATACTACCTTTTAACAGTTGCAAATTTAAAAATAACCATTAAAGCATAATGAAAGGCCTTGGAATACCAAATCTGACAACAGAATATCAGAAATTTCTAGAACTAAAGTAAAGTCTTTGGTCTTTGGTGTTAAGTCTTTGGTGTTAGGGAGAAAATTCTTAGAAAAAGAGCTCTGTGGTTTTATATACGTCCTATGAATTTTCACAAATTAAATGTAGAAAAATCTTTTTATATATTTTCTTTTTATTCATACAAACCTCGGTATCAGAAGAATATAACTTTGTAATTAACATAAATTCTGTCATCTGGGAATAATTTATATTATGCATATACCATATTATCCCCCCAGTCATCGTTTGTTTGTCATAAATGGAAACTTCCTTTTGTATACGGGTAGATTTTAAAATGATGGAAATAAAGGTTAGATTATTATTCTCCAATTTTTACCTGTTCTTTGCTTTAAAATTCAACTTTCATTTTGTAATTATTCAGTTGAAAATATTGAATATATTTTATATAGTGTGTTATAATTAAAGTGACCGTACTTGGACATACATAGAGCAAGTTCTGAATAACGTACCTTATTGAAACTTAGTATATACGTTATATGGGCCAGTGGAAAAAGAAAACCGTAATTAAAGGTAAAGATCGACCGGCAGATGAAGACATGGCATATAAAGAACATGAAATGCAAATTGTAAACATAAAATTTTATTTAATCGTAATAATTGTTCCTTATGAGTTCCATTTGCCTAATCACATGTTCAAAACACGTTATTGTATGTTTAACAGTGGCGCAAGGGATTTCTCGAGGAATTACAGCATCATGACATGTTATGCTTGCTTTCACTACAGGAAGGATCGGTATATTTCATCCATTAGACACGATCTTTTAGAAATCACCATAGCCAGAAGTCATAGGAATTCAAGCCCGGAGAAAGAAAAGACTAGACTTTCAGAAAGTTTCTCAAAACTAGTCGATCATCTCCAAAATGGGCCCAAAGAAATTCCTTTTCTTGCCGAATAATACGAGGTATTGCACAAACTTGCATAGTTAATCTCTAAACAGTTTCGCTTTCGTAAAGTAGAAATAATTTGTTACTGCAGAAGTTCACAGTAATGGACACTAGCAATGATATATTGTCTTGAGAAGTATTTTTCTCAAGGAAAAGGGTTGAAAGTCAACAATAAACCCACACTATACAGTCACGTAATCAAAATGCAAAGGATGTTGGCATTTGAAGTAACCAGTATGTGATAGTTCTGAGTAATGGTTGGTTTGGTTTGTTTTAGTTGATTACGGCAAAGCGCACTAGGACTATCTGCCTAAGGGAAGAGATACCTTCGGGGAGGATTTTCTAAGAGAATCTGGCTCGTATACACGTTACACTTATACAGCCAGCCCGTTAGCCTGGAATCAAACTCAGGACAGATTTTACCAGAGTTCAGTGATTTTACCACCCGGCCTGTGGTTGGCAGTTCTGAATAATAAAAACTTCATCTAAGGCAAAACGCACCTTTTCTTATCACAAAATGTTTCAAGGTTACGTATTACCTACTTCTGTTCTCACGAGAAAGTGACAAATACATTTATGGGGATGATGACCACAATGATGAAATTTACAACAATTTGCTTCTTAACACTGAGGTTTACTTCTTTACACAACTCTGTGGTGACACAATTAATAAAATTCAAGAGACATATACTCAACTTGGACATTAATCTCATTGAAGCTAGAACTCGGTCTCGGTTAAAACTGACTTGTTTATATCAACAATGAATCTAAAATAATTCCATTACTTTGATAATAAATTTGATACGATTTCCATTATTGAAAAAAATTTTATTTCTTCATGAGATATATTGTTATATGTAAGCGAACTGCAAAATTTAGAAGAAAATTTTAATGCTTACTTCTAAGATAGAATTGAATGTGCCCGCACTGCTCAAAATGTAGAGATATTAGGTTATTTTTTTAAGCAGGAATGATGAAAAATGAGCAACGCCCTCGCTGGGAATCGAACCACGGACCTCTGGAATACGCGTCCAGCGTGCTGACTACTACACTACGAGGGCATGCTAAGAAGGCGGGGAAATGCCTTATAAAACGACCGCTAAACTGCGATATATCTGATCTTGATATTATGTTGCAAGATGAGTTAATTGCACTGAATAATACTTATAATCGTATTCAAGCACACATGGCTACGCTAAGTTTCCGAACTAAAAAACATTCGAAAGAAATATTCCCAAATTAAGAGTTACTATCAAGCCAAAGTTGTTGAATTTTCTTGCTTACTATAAGCAGAAGTTCGTCAAGGCAATAGTTTACTACGGGAAACAAGAAACACTTTAAATATTTTTGAACCAGATGAATTAAAGTCGGGAATTTCATGTCAGATATTAAAGAAATGTATCAATACATCAAGAGAACCCGTCACATTAACTAAAAATGAACCTAAATTAGATCCATCAACCAATAAACCAGTTAGAATGAACCAATTAAAATCTTCAGTTTTGCTTCCGAAATCTTGTTTATATTTGTAAAATTCATATAATAATAATAATAATAATACAAAACAATAATAAAATATATATTTAATAAAAAACATTTTCTCGAAACTCTTGTTCATATTTTTAGACTAAAGTTATTTATATGCAATTATTTGTATTATGATTATGTTATATTCTGTGTATAGTAGAGAAAAACACAAGGAGGTCAACGAAGAAAATCATTCTAATAAAAGTTGTTGATACAAGTAACAAGAAAAGTTCGGAAATTCTGGTCTAATACTTAAATTTCGGAGATAATATTTCAGAGAAAAATTTTAGAAAAGTCCATTATTTATTGGATAATATAATAACATATATCCATGCTTTTCTTTTTAATAACAAAGGAAAATTTTTTAATTCTTTTATAAATGTATTCTATACTTAAAAGAACACATGATAATTTCTATTATTAAGTTACACATTCGAGGCATTGACATGTGATTTAACAGTAATCCGCCATTTTCAGGAAACTAAAACACGGGATCGTGAGATTATCTTCTTTCGTTTTAGATTAGTGTTTTAGAACTTGCACTGGACTTTACGAAGCAATACACAATGGAAGAATCTTACATCAAAGGAAACCAAACTTTCGTAAATATAAATCATTGATTTCAAAGGAAGGGTATTTGAGTTAGACATTACAGGTTTCTAAAGGCTATTTTTTCTTCTATTGTATTCAAAGCGCATTCCTTTTCAAGATATACTCAACACAATATTTTAAGCAGAACTAAATCTATAGTAAGTCCGTTTAAGAACTGATAGACCGAAAAAGTTGAGCGCTTTCCTATATTTTAACAGGATTTATCTCTTGTTTCTTTCTGGCATCCCTAAAAGGGAGATATCTCAGAAACATCTGGACTTATATATCCGTTTTTGTAGAGTCCGTTTTATAAATATGATTCTTTTCAAAGGATTTGCCTTTTCTCACTTTCTTTAGTCGATTTTAATTCTGTACGTGGACAATACTGCGCTTCCTAAAAGGGAGAGACAACAGCAAGCTGTAAAATGCTGAAATGTTACACTAAAAACATGAAACTGAAAGAAACCTTTCCTCGAATGGAAATTTATAAGCAATAAATTTCAGAATTCTTTACCGATTACTGTGTTTGTAAACACTTTATGTTTTAAAACAAATTCTGAGTTGATTGACATTGGAATTTTAGGGTAGTTTTAGTAGAACCACAGGTATGAGTATAAACCTAATCACCGGGACTTGAAAAATTTGGTGACAATTCGGCGACATACTGGAAATTACCAGAATGATCTAAGAGCAATTTTACTCAAAGTGGTGCTTGCGTAACTTATAAATATTGGCTGCGTTGATGCCGAGTGTCAGTCAGTTCAATTATTCAGTTCGGAGTTGTGCGAATGCTTCGTGCTCCTGCTCGGGGACCACTGCATTGCAGGATGAATTTATTATCATGCAGTATTCCTCACTAGTTAAGGAAAATTTTTCTTATCTCTTCTTTTCCCTTCAGCTGTTGATAACTGTTTACTTTTCTGAATTAGGTCTTGTTCATTTCAGTAAAATGTTAGCTTCTGCCTGTTCATCTGGCGCAGTTATTAAAAAGATTACCACAGATCCATAGCCTTTTGATTATGAAAAGGGAACTGGTGTCAGAATGTGGGGGATCTCTTTACATTTTATTATTTAATTATTTAGTTAGCGAATTTACGCAAGGATTTTATCGCGATTTTTTAATAGACTTTTTACTTACTAGAAACCTTTCGGACTCGAAACCTTTCTAAACTTGATAGCTCTAAATACTGTCGCTTTTGTACCGTGCAAAGAGCGTATACTGCGGGGGGGGGGGGGAAGAGGAAGTTCTATACTCCCGTTCTACTGGGCAGATTGACAAAATTCAACTTGCGTTTTTCATGTCCCGAAGGTGCGATTTAGGCTATGTATTATACTTATATATATCATTGTTCTAATATAGGTATTTTGACACAAAATCGGACCTTTTCTGAAACAAAATACCAATTTTTTTCCATATTTCAATTCTACAACTCAAATTACGCCAAACTACCAAGTTTTGTAAAAGTCGCACGAGTAGTTCTTAAAACATTAGCTCTCAAAATTTTAGCTCCTCAGTGTTAATGCAATTTGGTATATATTTATTAAGCTCTCTTTTTGTATTAAACTTATTTGATTCTTCCTTTCACATTTCAGAATTCAGGTTCATTCCAAATAAAATTCCCCATTTTTTATGATTTATTTTAAAAATTTTTATTTTAAAATAATTTTTATAAATTTTTCGAAAAACATTTTGCATTATAATCTATAACATTTTTACCATCATCTTAAAGTAGACGGTTTTATTCAAGATTCCCGAAGATATACATGAATTTATATATAGGTGCGCTTTGAAATTATGCATATTTGTTGAAAGTCCATTATTTATTGGATAATCATTATCAAATATCATTATTTATTGGATAATCATTATCCATTATTTATTGGATAATAAAACATCAAATGACACTTTGATAAAATTATTTGAAAGTAAGAACAATGTGACTTTTTTTCCGCTCATGCACAATGTAAAAAGATAGGAATGAGGTACCTTTTTTTCCTCTTCGGCATAATAGAAGGCAAAGGAAAATTGGTTGCCATACATTAAGAAGTGCGCCAAGTGAATTATTCTTAGCACAAACTGAAAATAATGGGCAAAGATAAATTTTTGAATTTTTCCGTAGATTTCGCCCCAAATTTTAAAAAATTTAATATCTAGACATAATTTGAGTCGTAGAATACATATATGGAAAACAAAATTGGTATGCTATTTAAAAAAAGTCCGATTTTATGTCAAAATACCTGTTTTAGAACAATGATATATATAAATCTAATATATATCCTAAGTCGCGCTTTCGAGATATGAAAAAAGCAATTTGAATTTTGTCAATCGGCACAGTAGAACGGGAGATATAGAACTGCCCGTCTTTTCTTTTTCGCAGTGTACGTACATACGTGAAGATTTTTCATAACTTAATTTCTGTAAAAATAATACAGGACGATAAAATTTGATGGCAACAATGTAAAAGGTGGTTGTCTGTTCATGGTCAACGAACGCAAATCACATTTCGAGACTATAGCCCCTTTTGGGCTAAAAGCGTTATATATATATATATATTTTGTTTTCTGTTTTGAAATGTGTTCTTGTTTTGAATGGTGGTTTAATTTACATACCTAAATAAGCTTCTTCAAATTAAACTGCTTTATAATATAGGTAAAATTTTAACAGTATTTTTTGTTAAAGATAACACAAATTATTCCTCTTTCTTGTAACTTTTTAACTGCTTCTGAATCGACCGTAATTTTAGATTAACTGTGACGTCACCTATATTACCCCTGTTAATTTCGATTTTACTGTAGTTCGTTAAATTCCATTTGTCTTTTCTTAATACAAATGTATTTAAAAAAATTTTACTCTATTTTTTTTTCAGATTTCAAAATTAACTTTAATTACTCGTAAAGCCATTAAATACTAAATAAAAATTTGCATTTTCTTTCTTCATATTAGAATTTCTTTCTTCTTATATAGAGAATTCGCGAGACTTAAAATTTGAAACATTCATCTTAGATCATCTAAGATCTAAGAGCTGGCAAGATTCGGTCCACCTCCTACCACTTTGCACCAAGTAAAATTGAAAGAGTGGCATTGAGTGTGGGTAAATGTTCCTAAAACTCTCTGAAAGATCACTAATGAATTACGTTTACTAAGTGTGCATGGTGATTACAGTATAAGGTATTTTCTCCCTCCTTACAGCTTGCCTTTATAGTGTAACGGTATAACACTCGGCACGTATTTGAGAGGTCCAGGTAGAGTCCCGATGAGAGCATTGCATATTTTTTAAGCTTCCTGTTTTAAAATATCCTAATGACTCTACAGTGGCGCCTGAACTATATATAATTCATCACCACGAGGATTTGGCTGAGTCTCCTAATTTTCAGTCGCCTTTTAAAAGGGGGAGTATATAAGTTCTTTCTTCCTTCTTCCAGCATGCCTTCGTGGTGTAACGGTAGCACACTCGGCGGGCATTTGAGAGATTCAGGCTAAAATTAAGGCGAGGGCACCGCATATTTTCACGTCTCAAGCTTCAAAAAATCCTAATGACTCTACACAGGCTTTACACGGATTCCGGGCTAAGCTTATTTGAGTGTTTGTGACTTCCTCTAACCGCTAAATAGCTCCCTACTTCCATTCGCTCTCACCATGACATGATATTTTAGCTCAGTCAGTACGATAATTTAAGAGACTGTTATCAAAATAATGGCATTACTAATAAAAAATTGCTATCAAAAGGCTCTTACCAGAATATTAGAGAAGATGTGGGAAAAGAAGAAATTCTAAGACCTTAAAATGAATGAACGAACATATTTCTTCGACAGCAAGTAACATTCATGGAGAGAAAAGTAAAGCCACATTTTTTTCTGCAATTCCATCTAGTTTCCAAATTCCTCGCACTCACAGGAATGCAGAATGGGAACTTGATGTACGTGGGACAAGCTGATAAGACGGCTAAAGTTGTAGGCTAAATAAGAGCTTTTTGTCCAGAAGTTCAATGAAATGTCTCTACTATAGAAAAAGGGATAAAAACTATTTATATTTCATGGAAAAGCCAAATATACATTCTAGTATTATGCGCTAAATATCTGAGAGGAAGTAAATATTAGTGAGAAAATTTTAATATTCGCTTTATACATTGTAAAATATGATTGCAAACTTTCAGAAATTTAAAATATGAATATTATTTAAAATATCTAAAAAAAGGCAAAAAAGGTACACAAAAATCAAGTTTACAATTATTTGCACTACTTTTAAATATATTTTTCCAAAGTACAGTAACTTAAAAGAATATATTCAGACGTGGGATAATTTTGAGACGATTAGTTATCTTTTCTTATTATTTTTAATTTATGTAAATAAATCGTAGTTTACTAATAACTCGAAGCTTTACTGACGTTTTTCTACATCTGGTGTCCACACACACACACATATATATTTAACTCTAGCTCCTAGTATTCCGCAAAGTATACCACGAGGCTTACACAAGTAAATTACAACACTTACAAAGAAATTTAGAAAAAATAAGTAAAAGAATAAATAACAATAAAAAAGTTTTCAGATTTTATATTTCGCCTCTAAGGGCGTGTTTTTCCTTTACCTATATATGCGTTTCGACAGCATTTGGGCTAATGTTCCTTAGCGCTAAAAAAATTTAAAAATAGCTTATCTTTAGAATTTCCGATAGACAGTCTCGCGCGCTGGAGATAAAAATGTTTTATTTCCGTGCAGTGTTATGATTGCTCTCTTTGAAATCATTAAATTTGCTAATCAAAAACTCATTAAAGTTTCACAAAATACGAAATACACAATAAAACAAATTCGAAATTCAAAATTCGGGCTTCCAGGTGTCAATATTCGGGAAGAGGACTATGCTATTAAAATTTTGATGTCTCTAGGTACCGTTGTTTTGCGAAATGTGAAAACAATACAATGCGTACATTGCGTACATACAATGCGTACAATTTCTACAATGCGAAAAACATGCATACATTCATGCTAAATCTTCATTATTTAATTTCTTTAAATATAATACAGAGAGATAATATTTGGTGGCAACCATTTGAAAAGTGATTCAGACTTTTATAGTGATTCAACGCAAAATCCCGTTTCCAGTCTAATAGCCCTTCTGGACTAACGCTCCTTTGGGCTAATAAATAAAATAAAATAACCTGAAGAATCTAAATTGAGAATGAATTTCCAAGAGCAAAAATTGTCTCTTTAGTTCGTAAAAGTTCAGAAAAAACAGGTGACTCAAAATCCCCTGAAATATCTTCCTCTGTTCGTCATCAAAGCACTCAAGAAGAATATGCTCATCCTCGCTACCGCAGCTGCACAAGTCTATATCGCTTCAAACAGCTCTTGAAATTACCGTGTCCTGTCAAAAATTGAGTTAATTTAAAAGTTTTGAAAATTGGTCAACTTTTATTCTGTGAAAAATTGTAGGAAAAAGAACTGGTCTATTGTTCTTATGGTGATGGCAGATATTCTACGTGAAAAATACAGACAGCATCATTTCTTTATCATGAACTAGCCGCTATGCAACCAGCCGTCGTCTGGGTTTTAAATGTACCGTAAATGGTATGTACCTAAAGGGAACAAAAAACATTAAATTTAAAAACTGCACAGAATTTACTTAGCAGAATAACTCAAATTAAAAAAAGTATCACATAATAATAAAAAGAAGTATCACATAGTAAAAAACTTACAATGAAATAAGCAATATCTCATAATACAAATATTATTTACCCTAATAAATAAATTAATCAACTTCCATTTGCAAAATCTTAAAAATTCAAATCGAAAAGGAAGTTAAGAACTTTGTTTCCTAAACAAATCATGTAAAACTTTTATATAAGTAAAATTATATATAATTAAACATAATATAAAAAATTATAATGAAATCCTTATGTCCGGAAACCACACCAGGGGGGTTTCTGCTGCACCTTTCTTCCAAAGGTCTGCTGTCTATTCTGTCTTTGACAACAGATATTTCTCATTAAGCACCTAGAAGTCCGAGGGCTGCATATGTCTGAACGTCACAACTCCTATCCTCCCCGGGGGTTGGGGGGTTTTCAGAACTCTAATTCCTCGTACCTTACCACAGCAAGTCTTAATAATAAAAGTAATTAATAATTATTTGCACTAATATTTTTTTCACAATGGTGGGCTAAGTACCAAGGATAAACATAACAAGAACTATATTGTGGCCAGTAAAAAACATATAAACAACATAATATTAAAAACTAAAGCTTAATTATACACATACCATAAAAAACGTATAGTTTCTGAAATATGTAATACAATATAACAATATACATTCCAAGTTTAGTTTTAGTGAAATTTTTAGCCAGGCTGAAAAGGGAAACCTTGTAGATTTTTAATTTTCAATTTGTGAAAATCTCTCAATGGTAACTCAACTACGACATCTGACCTCAAGCTAAATTTACAAGCTACATGAGAACTACTACATTTAACCTCAAGATAAACATGTAAATTTAATTTGGCTTTAACATCAGAAAAAAACTACTTCATTACAAGTTGGATTTACATCATTCATGAAGTAGCTATATTCAATCCTCTTTGACCCTTCAGTATCAGGCACTAATATAGATAAATGATGACCTGGGAAATTCTTCTACTTTCCTTGATAAATTTACACCGAGCAGAGTAAGTCTTGGGCAATTCTCCTACGGAATTTTTAGGCATTTGCAAACCTTCTGAGTCTAGTTGGTACGAAGCATCATTTGACATATCTACAGTTTCTTGTTCGCGCCGAACCGAAAAGGAAATTCTTAGCTTGTACACATTTCCCAAAGAGTTACTGTGATCGTTTAACGCGACACAGTCAAAAGATGGGTTTACAACGTCACCTTTCTTTTGTAGATCAGTTAACTGCGTCTGATGTTTTGAAGTAGTGACAGTTCATTCACTTCTATTTCAGGCAGAGGGAAATTTGGTTTTCTCCATCCCTTTTGTTTGAGAAAAGACTTCACACCTTTCTATAATGAGGGGAGAAACTTCGCTTGAGGGTTCGAGTTCGCCGCGTTCAGACTCCAGCGGACAGCTTTTCCCGATTTCATTCTTTGATTGACTCGGAGTTCGAGTACCTGTTTTCACTTGAAAGAAAAGCTTATCGGGTTGATATACTGTTAATTTTTCGGCGGTTCTGTTCCCTAACAGATAATGACCGGAGTCCAATTCATTTCGAATGACCGCTGCTTTTGTTGTTACTTGGCCAAAAGTTCCTTCTATTGTAACGTTTCCTAAGGGTAAACAAATTGGAGCCTTTTCAAACGGGTGTTTACCCAAACAGTCTCGTTCGTCAGCATCGAAGAAGTGAGATATTTCTTGCATATTACGTCAATGCATGACCCGGTGTCTCAAAACTGGAAGATCAAACCCGTTCACTTTAGCCATCGTTAGATACGGGGCTAAAAAATCTTCTTCAATCTCCTGGACTCTGTTTACAATAAACGGAGTTTTGAGATCCTTTTTAACTTCCGAACATTGAGGTCTTAAGTGTTCGTTTGAACCACAAGAATAACACTTAAGTGGTCTTCTCATATCAAATTGACGCTCATTCTGATTCCGGAGATGTTCCTTTCTGTCAAAGGCATATCTATCCTCCCCTCCAGACTGGTGATACTTTTGCGGATTCCTTGAATTTAAATGATTTTTATTTCCCCGTTGTGACTCAGAGCAATGAACAGGAGATATCTTCTTCCGGGTTTCACGTGCATTTTTATACTCTTCTAGCATTTCTGCTAATTTATCTGGAGTCTTCATCTTCGACCATTCGTCAATAAAATGCAGCCGCACTTCGACATTTACACGGTGCTTTATTTGGTTCGTTAGCATGAGATCCTTTAAAAGTTCAAAATCGGTAACTTCCAAACCTGCGATCCATTCTTCAAAATAATTCCTTAATTCAAAGGCAAAATCTCTCCAAGTGGTTCGAGTGTTTTTCTGGAATTCCGTAAATTTGATACGAAATTTTTCTGGACTAAGCTTAAACCTTTAAAGCAATATCCTCTTTACGTAATCGTAGTCATAAGCCTGCTGCTCTGGTTCTCGCATAATCAGCTGAACTATGTTAGTTGGCAAAATTGTCAATAAAACCGAAACCCATTCTGATTGGTGAAGATTCGCACGCTTTGCTTGGCGCTCAAACACGACTAGATACAAACTAATGCCGTTCTCTTCAGGATCAAATTTTGGAATCATTTTTTTTTAGATCGTAACGGCTTTTCTTAAGTTCATTTCCTTCATTCCCGCCATTTACAGAGTCATTTCCATTAGCGGCTAGTAATCTTAATTTCGATAATTCAGATTCCATTTCTCCTCTCCTAATTCTATCTTGCCTCTCTGCAATTCTTTCCTGCCTTTCATCTTCTTCTCTCTTAATTCTTTCCTGCTCCTTTTTTTCTTTCTCAAGCCTCGTTGAAGTGATATTTGCTAACAGGCCTTTCACTAGTTCTTCCTCATAGGATTCATTTCCCATAACCAGCTGTCTTAAATACAATATCTTAAGTTCAGGGCTAACTTTTTATCCTAACTCTTCAGCCAAGGATTTAAGATCCTCTTTCCTAACTTTTATTAAGAATGTCATGCTATAAAACAAAATTATGATAACAACCTAACAATTTTAGCTTCCTCACACTATATATATATATATATATAATTGATTTAAACAAATATCGTTTCAGAAAGAGAGAGTAAAATTGACCCCTTAATTTTTTTCACAACATATTTTACAGGTCGTAAACAAAAACAAGAATGTTTACACTATAATATGCACATTATGCGTTCAAATAAAAATTTGTTTACTTGAGGACTTATGATACTACAGATAATATTACCCTCTTAAATGCTTTAAATTCAGTTGCGTAAAACACTCTTGCTTATGATAATAGAATTTACTTTCATCAGAATTTGAGGTATCTTAAAATATGCATTCAAAGGGTAATTAAACAACATATATCTACATGCTCATAACTAAACATTAATATGACAACGGTTAAAATGAAAAATACTGGGGATTTCTAGCGTTCCCCTTTTACTCATTCAATAGAAAAAAATGTTCTCAGTTCTTACACAAATAATGTTTGACACAACTGAAAATTCTAATATTTATAACATTGAAAAGTCTTAGAAATGAATGTCAGAATGCCACCTATCCTTAGAACCTTCAAAATTAGAGTAATTCTTCTCCTTTACACATTCAATTATATAAGCTTAATTTGAGCACAACGCATTACCTTTTAGATATTAAAAAATGTAATAACACAGATTTAAATTCTAAAATTTACACTTCTTATTGTAACATAAAACCCAAAACAGCACCTTTCTTTACAGAAAACAAAGTTGACTTAAAACAGTTATGTGAACTTATATACTAAATCACCGAAATAAATTAAATTACTTTACTGCCTCAATATAAAAAATCCAAGGTACTTACCGCCTCACTAATATATAGCTGTTGATGATTCCGATACTTTTCACTAATTTATACCTTCACAATAATCTGATGATCTTCGGAAAGAACACACTGCACTAAATTTTTCATGCACAACGATGATCACACACGTGTCACATTTTCACTACACTACACATTCAAAATGATCTGATGATCTTCGGACAAGGCTTGTCCGCCCACTTCCGCACTAATTTTTCTCGAATACAAGATGATCGCACAATTTATGCTGCTGAAGATGAACTGTATTCAGGAGACTGTCGTTCCTTTTTGTCTGCACTGGTGTCCGTAAACTTCTCCGTGTATTCTGAGCTGTATTCAGGAGACTGTCGTTCCTTTTTGTCTGCACTGGTGTCCGTAAGCTTCTTCGTGGATTCTATCTCACTGCTTTGAAGAGCTCTAAATCACATTTCCGAACTGATGTTCGTAACGTTTCGTGCTGCACTTCAGAACCTAACGGTCTGTAATATCTGCAAAACACTGATGATGTTCGGACAATGGCTGTCCTACAAACTTGAGATGAATTTCAGAGCCTGACGGTCTGCGATCTCTGCATGGAATTTCTTATTTCACCTCATCAGAGAGCTGTAATCACTTTTTCGAAATGATGTTCGTAACGTTTCGTACTGCACTTCAGAAACTGACGGTCTGTAATATCTGAAAAACACTGATGCTATCCGGACAATGACTGTCCCGCAATATTTGAGGTGAATTTTCAGAGCCTGAAGGTCTGTAATTTCTGCATGGATTTTCTCATCCCACCGCTGCACCATTTTAATAAAGCTGTAACGTCAGAACACCCGTTTTGAAAGAAAAGACAGGTTTTCTTTTAAAATATTTTTTTAAAAAACTTAATAAGAAATTCTTGAATAAATATTAAAATAATTGAATCATTTCAGCCATAATTCATACAAAAGCCGCTGACGGGGCGACGACGCTAAAATGCGTCGTTTACAGCATGAAAAGCTTTTTCACAAAGCCCTCTCTTCGTTTTTGTAGCAACCTGGAAAAGAAACTTAATTAGCTCCTTATGTCCGGAAACCACACCAAGGGGGTTTCCGCTGCACCTTTCTTCCAAAGGTCTGCTGTCCATTCCACCTCTGACAACAGATATCTCTCATTAAGCACTAGGAAGATCGAGGGGTGCATATGTCTGAACGTCACTCTGCCCTTTAAAAGGGAAATATTTAAAAGGGTACTTTCTCCTTCCTTTCTGTATGTCTTCGTGGTGTAACTAGCATTCTCGACACGTATTCTAGACGTCCGGTTTGTGTCCCGGCAAGGGCATTTCTCATTTTTCCTGTCTCCTGCTTCGAAATAACCTAATGACTGTACAATATGACCATCGTACCTTCAAACACTCTCATCGAGAAAGGTATGTTCCAATAATTCCTATATTAAAAGGCATTAATTATTTACTGCAATTCAAATCCTTTAATAGAGAATAATAACAATAATTAATAATTTATTACAATCATTGCACAGTTATTTTAAACTTTTAGAGCGGTTATATACTATGATAAAATTCAACAATTGTTTAAAGTTTACTTCTGTTTCAAAGCCCTAAAAGCAGCTGCAATATGTAACTTCTTGCAAGCAAATTCGTTATATCTAAACTAAAGTGTTCCTTGTGTAAATCAAACAATTTCACTGACACGTGTCTAAATAAATTATAACTTAAATTAATTACTCCAACAAATTCCGTTCAATAATTCATTATGCCACACTCCAAATTTTATAATTTCACCGAAATATTTTAAATTCCCCCTTTTCTAACAGGAGAAGTTAAAGAGTCTCTCTTTAACCGTAACTGAACCAATGCCAGGAACCAAAGATTATCATAAATGTTCTCCGTGCTTCCATCATTAATTAGCCAGCCGTGTAATTAACGTAGCAACATACATCATCTCTGAATGGAACAGCTCTGATAATAATTTATGCAGCTCAAAATTGACAGTTTTCTGCTCATCTTAACATTCATTTAATTTGTTGAGGAAGGAATTTATCTGGATATTAGACTCAGATGGGTTCTAAATTAACTTACTTGAGTGAAAGTAATTTTGTGTAATATAAATAGCGGAATCAAAATTTCGACGCTTCTATTCTACTACCGAATTCTCGCAGCTGATGATAAATTCCTTAAGGCTTTTTTAACAAAGATAAATTTTCTTTTCTCCGAGAAAAGAATAAAGGTCGGTAAGACAATGGATTTTATTATTTTTTTCCTTGCTACATGAATCTTAATGAGGTTTTAGTAGAAAGAAATTAGATTAATTTGCATGGAGAACACTTTTATCAGTTTTTCCCCTTCTTTTATCGCAAGAAGAATGTTTAATTTGCGAAACTATATTTAAATTGGAAACAATTTTAATTTTATGTAAAGTAATAAGTCCATTTTAATTTATATATTAGTCATTAATATTTTTTGTAATTTGCTTTATTGAGAAAATCTTCAGCTGAATTACTTTCTGATTAACTTAAATTAATAAATTGACTTCATTTTGACATCTTGAATATTAATACTAATTGGCAAAATCATCTTTTCTTCTTCCTCCGTCAATGTTTTTTTCATGCTTTTGTTTCTTTTAGTGCTTTGGTTAAATAATGCCCAAATTTTACAAACTTTTATTCTGCTGTTTCAGAATTGGAAACACTATCTCTTAAAATTTGGGACAAAGCTTAAAGTAAGGACTTTTTTTTTTCAAAATAATATTTAAAGAACATTATTATAAAAATGTCAGCAGTTAATTTAAGAGTACGAAATGACATTTTAAGGGGACCTAAGAAATAAAATGCTGAAACATATGTGACAGATCATGAAGAATCTCAAGCTGTCCTAGTAAAAGAACGAAAAGTGCACTGAAAGGTACTTGGAGAATAGAAGATAGAGAGAAATATTGTTGGAGAAGTTATACAACAAGGATCAGGATAATGTTTCTAAAATTTGCAGGACTTGCTCCGATGGTTTAAATGCACAAAACTTCTTCAGATGTCTAAGTGTAAATGTACGAGATAGAATATGGTGATAAGATCAAAAGGAGTAAATGAATTCAAGCTACTGGTGCTATCTATCTATTCATAAAACAAGAAAACTAAAACTAATTTCCTTAAAGTCTGAGGGTAAAGATGGATTGGAATTAGGGTCGTTAAGTAGAACAGAAAGATTTTTTGAATGTGAAAAGCCTCCAGAAAATCTAATTCACCAATGGAAGGTGTTTTTTGAATAATTTTGGCTGAAGAAGAATGGAAAGTGTGATTTTCTGATCAACAGTGCTGGGCAGCAGCCGATTTCTGTGTTTCCTTTTTCCTGACATATGTCTCATACTCTTTAAATTTGAAGGCAATGAAGACAGCATAAAAATAAAGTGAATGGAATTTCATTTAACGCACACTGGTCATCAAAATTAAAGGATAATGCAAAAAAATATGTTCACTAAGTTGCAACCAATGCCCAGTGCTGTAATTATTTGCATTAATTAAATACAACTAAACACGAAACTGCACTTTCGCCGCGCATTAGCTTCGAAAATATGAAAATTTGGTGATTGGTAATGTGATAATGGAATGGACGTATGTTGGAATTCCGGTCTGTAGTATTGTCTAAAGTGAATGTGGTTTCTGAGAGTGATCAGCATTCAGTAGTTATGGTTCAAAGATATCATTTAAGTCAAAAGTGCCGAATCGGTAGAATAAAGGGAGGTTAAACACAGATGGAGGTTTTCCAAGGCTTGAATATCCCTCAAAGTGTCATATCAAGAGTGTGGAGCTCCTTTTTAAGCACTGGATCAGTTTGATAGACAGCCAGTCAATCGTGACTAAGAGCAACAACTGCATCAGAAGATCGTTTTCTGTCGTTGTCGGCTCGAAGAAACTGCGAAGCGACTACAAGAGATTTGGTTTGAGACCTTCACAGTGCCATAACAACTCGAATTAGCCGTTCTACTGCTAAATGAAGGCTTAACGAGGCTGGACTGTATGTGAGAAAATTAATGGTTAATGTCCCACTCACTCCAGCTTCCAGAGGGGCCTGTTTAAACTGCTGCAGTCGTCATGTTTAATGGAGACAAAATGAATGGGCGCGAGTATTGTTTACTGACGAGTGCAGATATAGTCTGAACAGTGATTCTAGACTTATTTTCATCTGGAGAGGCAGGAATACGCAAATTTCCTTCCCTTGTTCGTGAAATATATGCCGTTTTCGCGACCATGTTTTAATGGTTTGGAGAGGAATCGTGACAAGTGGCCGCAGTGAGCTGCATTTTTTTTCAAGGAGGTTCTGTACACCGCTCGGAGATATATGGATGAGATAACGGAACTCCAAGATAAACTGTTTAGGGTTGCTGATGGCCAGAAGTTCTGCTAATGTATTGCAAGGTTTGGCCTCGTCAAACACATATAGTGTGAGAATACTTGCAAACAGAAGACATCACTCGAATGGATTAGCCACCTTACTCACCCGACTTAAATTGTATTGAGCATGTGAGGGATGAATAGTAATCTTATCTTAAGAATGATTATAAGTAGGGTCATTCTTATCTTATCACCATATTTTATCTCGTTTATTTGCTCTTAAGCAGCTGAAAAAGTTGATTCTGTATTTAAACCATCGAAATTAGTCCTGTAAAATTTACAAACATTTCACTGATTCTTGCTGTTTTACCTCCAATAATCGTTATTCGGCGAGTTATTTTAATCCAAACTATAGAGCGTAACAGTTTGGAAATAAAATTAAAGTAAGAATTTAATTTTGAATAATTCTAATTTGAAACATTAATTGAAGCATAAAAAAGACAACTTATTTCGATTGCGTGCTGAAGCAATTTTTTTAATACAAATTGAAATAACGCCCAGATTATTGTGGTGTTGTTTGTAGTTCCATCAGCTAGTGCAGTGCTAAAGTAGGTCCACGAATATATTAAATTTGAAAAGATCGAAAAAGTGAATCGGTAAGGAATTTTTCTGCGGTAAAATTAACGCAGACGACAAGATGATAAGTGCTGTCTTGCATAGAATTGAGTTTATTGCAAATAAAGACATTTTATGATGGCGATCGCATTTGAGGCACGTTAGAGGGCCACTCATGCACTTAAAGAGAGCAGTCCAGTTGGCCCTGTACCCTTTAGAGATTACAGCGATTTCCATGATGCTGCACTCTTCACCAGCCTGGTAGTCATCCTAAAGGTACTGTCACTGTACGAATCGTGATTAGGTGGGATAATCCAGACGGTTTCTTTGTCACCATTTTATGAGCTTGCGAAAAGAAATAATTCTGGAAATCTTAGACTCCGGAGAGGGAACCGCTGGAAAGAAACAGAATAGTTCCGAGGAAGATAGCTAAACTGATTTGGTATAGACAGGAGCTCTATTACCCATTTCCAAGCGTTCAAGTACTGAATAGAAATGTGACTGTCGGACAAAAGCCATGTATCTTCAGTGAAAATGTAGTCATAAATTGAAATATATGCATGATACTTCTGGAAACATGAACGCTTCCAGCTTCTGGAAGTATCAGATTACCTTTCATCAAGCCAAAGTGATGCATCAGAGAGATGCGCGGTTGAAGAACAGTGATGGACAGAGTTGAAAGGACAAGTATCACAACCAAACGAAGAGAAACTACTAAAACGTACTAACGTAGGAAATTGCGGAGAAATGTAGGAAGGAAAATCCAGCTGAAAATGAGATCCCAGATAAAATTATATTTAAATGAAAGTATATGCTTAACGGTAGATGAAGCCAAGAAAATAAAACAAAATTAATGTGTGGAACCAAATGGAGAATGGGAAATACCATCAACAAAACGCAACAAACCTCAACTGAAAGGAAACAACGCAAATGTAAAAAGACAAAGAAGAAACAGATACATTGCTTACTGTATTTCAGCTGTTTGTGTTCAGTAATTTTAAGTGATATTAAATATTTTAAAAATGTATTGATTTGTTTTAAATAAACGCATTATAGTATTTAAAAGTTTTCATAATAGGGGATAGTTTTGGATCTTTTTTTTTTTTTTTTTTTTTTTGGATTGATTTTTTTTTGATTTTTTTTTTTTTTTTTTGATCAAAGACGTACGGTACAGTAAGACTTCACACTTGTATTCAGTACTTCCTGTCATCACATTAACACCACAATCAATGAAGACATTCAAAACTTTCAGCACAATCTACTGCATCACACACTTTAGCAGGCATTGTGAGTACCACTAATTGACTTGTCTCAGTACGCTATCGGTTGTGCATCTAAACAGACTCAGATATGACCTATTATACAGAGTTTAGGTTTCAAATCACCATTGTGATCAAATATCTCTAGCGTGAAGAGTTCAGAAATGGAAAGTTTGCCCACTGATAACCTATGTCCGAAAGTCTGTGCTTCTCTTCTATATTATCTCCGTAACTTATGTTCTGAATGCAGCTTAAATTTGTCTTATCAGAAAATAAAGAATCATGCATTTGCTACAAGTACGTGAAACTAGATAAAAGCTCCATATGTGCCTAGAATTCCATCAAAGATGCTGCGGATCTGGAATCATGTATTTAACGGAGTTTATGTAGTATTCTTCTTTAAGAGATGATCTCCCTGTGCATCAATATCACCACCAAATTTTTTGTTAGCATTTGTAGCAGACCGTTAGCAAATTTGCTGGAACACGCTTCTTGCATGATTGCTCTAGATACTTGCAACGTAACGCAAAGTCATTTTAGTCCATTTTGTATGAGACAAATGAAGAGAATTGTTAAATTATTAAATTAACGTACCAAGATATTGAGTCTATTCAATAGACTGTGATCCCTAAGCCCACTTTAGGAAACACTGTAAACATTTGACTGTTAAAAATGAATTTGATAAATTATGCTCGATTAATTGTACGAAGAAATGTTGCATTTTAAATGAGCCAGGTGTAAAGGTCTAAGAAATATAAATGTTATCCTTCTTAAATATAATCCATTTTGGATAATATGTAAAGAATTATTATTTAGAACATTTGCTGCAGTTTGTATTAATCTCCAGTTTGTTCACAGATATCAGAAACTGCAGATATACAGAAATTAAGCTAAGCCTAAAAATTCCTGAAAATATTTCAGTAAAATATTATAGTTTGATTTCAAAATTAATGGTTCATTAATTTAATACCAATTAATATTGGTCGATTTGATGAGTTAATTAATTACATGAATTTACTGTTTAATTTTTTTTCTCTTTAGTTCAATTAGGATAAGAAAAACGATTTTTTTCCTTCAGATACTGAGAGTCAGATTGTTTATTTTTGAAGTACTAATGACAAAATGTCTCAACTCGAGCAATAATTTGCATAAAAATTCGTCCAGTCTGTCTAATCTACCTTACGCATTATGACGATATCGTTAAATTGCTTTTTAATTAATTGGAATATCGTTAAATTGCTGAATGGAAATGGTAAAATTAGAAATCATGAAGAAATATTTTTCATGAGTTATTTTCAAACCTTCTTAGAAAATTTAATTTACATTAACTTTCCATATAAACAGGGGGCAAAATTTGACATCTTACTAGAATTTATTTAAATATAGCCCTGGAATACCATCCTTCAGTACCTTTTTACTGTAGCCATAATTCCCAGTAAAACTTTAATTATTCGAATTAAATAAATCAGAATTTTCGGTAAGTTTAATTATGAATAAACTAATTTAAAACTTGAGAAAGTTCACTATTGAATCTCGAAAATATTCCCTCTCGCTTCAGTATTCAAATTTTCAAGCTCGACTTAATATTATCGTTAATGAACGATTGTTGAGCCCAATTATCATCAAAATCTTAAATTAAAAAATAACAAGAGGACATTACTGAGATTGTATCAATATTAGTGCTGTCAATTTGCATTGAAAAGTAAAACGGAACTTAAGGGAATAATCACGGGAAAGAATTATTCGTAATTATTCAACAATAAGATAAGTCTTTATACATTGAAGAAAAATAATGTGCCTAAAATAAACTATCAAAAATCAGAAAGACGTACGATTAAAAAAGTAAAAGGGGGCATGAGAGCTGGGCTGAGAATTCAGTTTGCAGCTTATTATGTTTTGCTGTTCTTTTTTTTTTTTTTTTTTTTTTCCCTTACAGAGCTTTGCCTGTGGATAATTCGATTGCTTCCAACCCAATTATAAACTCTATCGCTTCCTGTCTATGTGTAACGTGTATACGAGCCAGTTTCCCTTAAAAAGTCCTCCACGAAGGGAATTCCTCCCCTTAGGCAGATAGCCCTACTGTGCTTTGCCATAATTAAATACACCACACCACCAACGCTTCCTGTCTAATTTTATACGCAATTTTTATTTTGGAATTAGGAATTAATTTATGCAGTATAATTAACAGTTTTTCAGAAGTCAGCTTGAATATTTTTAAACAGTGCCACATTTTTCGGATTTCTTTTCGTAGATAAAACGGCAAGAAAAAGGTGTTTTGTTACAGAAATAACATATAAATAATGATTTTATCAAATACATAAACCATGTTTAAATTATTTCAACAAATCGAGTTACTCAAATTTTAATCCTTTGAAAACAAATCCGGGTATTTCTTTCATCTTAAAATGCACTTGACTATACAAAAGAAATATATTAATAATTGTATTTTCTAAATTTGAACTGAATATTATTGCTTTATTTCAGCTGTTCTGTTTCATCTTCCTTCCAGTTCATTTCGGACTAAATTTTAGAAATTCTTTAAACAACAGGCGTTTGCTTATAAGAATAACATTTAAAGTTTGGTAACACTTTCGGGAAATTTTCTTCAGATATACGAGTACTTTGAAAAATAAATATTTTATCCAGCGATAAATTTCTAAATCAAACAATTGCAGAAGATCAGCAAATATTTTATAATAGGTATATTTTTATGTTTAATACCAAAAATTTAGGAATCCAAAGTTTTATTTCATTTATTTTAGATCAGTATTGTAAGAATTTTTAATCCATTGAAAAGAGTTTTTAAATCTGTTCTTTGTTGATTTCAAATTTTTAATTTGATGCTTAATATTCGATCCCAAACCACGTTGTTAATTAAAATAGATTATCATTAAGTAACTGCTAAACTAAACACTTTAATTTTAGGAAAAAATTGAATCATCGGAGAGTGTTGTATTAGTGTATAAAAGGGGTTTGAGGGAACACCAAAATTTCATTCAAATGAAGTGCATCTCTTAAACATGAGTTTTAATGCGCTTCTGATCAAAGACGTACGGTACAGTAAGACTTCACACTTGTATTCAGTACTTCCTGTCATCACATTAACACCACAATCAATGAAGACATTCAAAACTTTCAGCACAATCTACTGCATCACACACTTTAGCAGGCATTGTGAGTACCACTAATTGACTTGTCTCAGTACGCTATCGGTTGTGCATCTAAACAGACTCAGATATGACCTATTATACAGAGTTTAGGTTTCAAATCACCATTGTGATCAAATATCTCTAGCGTGAAGAGTTCAGAAATGGAAAGTTTGCCCACTGATAACCTATGTCCGAAAGTCTGTGCTTCTCTTCTATATTATCTCCGTAACTTATGTTCTGAATGCAGCTTAAATTTGTCTTATCAGAAAATAAAGAATCATGCATTTGCTACAAGTACGTGAAACTAGATAAAAGCTCCATATGTGCCTAGAATTCCATCAAAGATGCTGCGGATCTGGAATCATGTATTTAACGGAGTTTATGTAGTATTCTTCTTTAAGAGATGATCTCCCTGTGCATCAATATCACCACCAAATTTTTTGTTAGCATTTGTAGCAGACCGTTAGCAAATTTGCTGGAACACGCTTCTTGCATGATTGCTCTAGATACTTGCAACGTAACGCAAATCTTACAAGACCAATATGGATTGAGTGATCCTCCCAAAGTCTCCAGAACGGCGAAATGTTCCTTATCTGGCTGGCATAGACTATATGTTGATAGACAGCAACATTACCTAGTCGCTGAACTGCATCCTTGAGAAATATGCCATCTCTGAACAAATTCAAGATGACTGAGTGGCAGGCAGAATATTTTTTCGCCACTAAAGGATCTCTTCTGCAAAGATAGAGTCTAGAATCTGCTTGACTTTATAAGGAATTTCTCCCGCCATCTTTTTTTGCCTTCGTGGTGTCGTGGTCTGCACTCTGGGTGACCACGACTCAGAGGTCCACGGTTCGATTCCGGGCGAAGGCGGTTGCTCATTTTTCATCTTTCCTGCTTCCAAATTACCTAATGTCTCTACAACTTATAAAGGTCTTTATTGCGAAGGAATAAATATCCACGATAATGAAAAAGGCTACCAGAGTTTTCAAAGTAATCTAACAAAGTTAAATAAGATGAGAAAACAGATTTTCTCGCAGGTTGAGAGATTATGCCACATTCTGAGTTATCTGGGGTATTATGCAAGAAAAAGAAACACAAAACCTTACTAATACAACTCTCTGACGCTGTAGTTTCTTATCTTCAGAGATTGCTAAGACTTGTATCTGAATTTATTATCTTCTGTCTCGTAACATTCACTCCTTGAGTTTGTAAAGAATCATTTAGTTTTAAATTAACCAGTTTTGTTCAGTTACTTATCTTTTCTATCCTACCTTATTTCCCTTTCTTGCCAGAATGGTATTTGAGTTTCGCATGATATGAAAATTAGGGGAGAAAGATACTATTTAGGATTTAGGATTTAGGAACGGGGAAGACGGGCACCACGCCTTTACCATTTGGTTAATTGGTTTAGCGCCGTCTCCCCACTACGTGATCCCAGCCGTTTATTGATATTAGCAAACAGATACATAATTTGAAATGAATACAAAATTTGCAATGATACATAATTGAAATGAATACATAATTTGAAATGAATACATAATTTGCAATGGTACATAGTTTGGAAAGAAAAAAAATTGAAGCATAATGTATAAAATAGCATAATTATAAACGTACAGAATTTTGAATGCAATACAAAAATTTTAAACATAATATATGACATAACTCTTTAAAATATGTGCGGAATTTTAAATATAATATGCGACGAAAAGAAATAGTAGTGATGAAGAGTAGTTTGTAGTTCCAACAAAAGTCTATAGTTCAAAGTCTATATTCAGAATTCACAGTTCAAAGTCTATAGTCCATATTCTATAGATGTAGTACAAAATCTATAGATCAAAGTCTGCAAGTTAAATATTTTGTTTATGTAATTCATGTATATTGCTCATATTTGCAGATTTTGCAAGTCAGTAGGATGTAGTCGGCTCAGTAGGATAAGGTTCTTACATTCAGTAAAAAATTGTACAATACAAACTGGCTAAATAGTTGGGAGCCCGATGCAGGCTAACGTGACAAATTCTTACTACATTAGATAAGTTCAAAATAAATAACTAACAGGATGCCATCAAACTAACATTTACAATTTTTGGTATGGTAAAGAGCTGACAGAAATAATACAGTTGAACATATAGTACAATAGAACATAGTAACATAGTATACTGATAATGCTAGATTTGTTGACTGGATGATAATGCATGCTAATATAATATAAAAAGAAAAGCATACAACAATTATTTTCATATAAACAAGTAGATCAATGAAAAATGCGTAAAAACAGTATAAAATACAGTACAGTGCAAACAAACCAACATGAAATCTGTATAAATGCTTGGCTCAAAATTCGATAGGTAAACAAGAACATATACAAATGCTATATGCTATATAATATATATAATATTTACTTTTTAATTAAAAAGTTGACAGATTCATACAGCGATAGATAGTACAATGTAATTAGCTAACATGATGCTAAACTAACATTTACAGTTTTTGGTATACTAAAGAGCTGACCTAACATGTTGTACAATAGAACTTAGTAACATAGTATGCGGATAATGCTATTCTTGCTGACTGAATGATAAGGCTTGCCATTATAAAGAGAAAGATACTATTGTAGCTGTGGTCTGAGTTACTTCAGTCACAGCGTGTTCTGTCTTTTGGACACGTTATTTCGCTGATTTAAGCTTGCTATTTTACGACCATGCATATTAATTGCCGGTTTGTCTACTTCAGTTGTAGGGCTAAAAGCCAATTCTCGTTAATTATCTATATGCAACTTTAGCTGATTATTTAGTTTTCATTTCATATTTCTATTTTGAGTTTCAGCCGATGGCTCAGTTTGTAAGCACCAGGACTGCCGTCTGTAAATTCCTTTTTGAGTTGAATAAAAGGGTCTTTTCACCCTTCGTCTTATCATTGATGGAGTTTGAACTTAAAGAATAGTCTCTTCACAGTTCAAGCAAAGATTTAGCCAGTAAAGTAAAGTTAATTTAGCTATAATCGTACAAGTTCTTAGTAATTTTTAAACTCCCGATACATATTGAATCTCATATTAATTTTTATCTCGATCTTCAAATATTTCTTTTGCGCATCTAATTTTTTAAAATTATGTTACTATGTGAACCGTTAACACGCAATAATATCTTGGTATATAAGATATTAAATACATTAAAAAAATCTAACATTCGATGAAGAAATTTTCAAGGCAGATTAGCTGTGTTTACGAAACCCACAACTGAGCTGTTTGTATATTGCTGTTTTAAAAATTAAACTAAATTAAGGTATTAATAGTTAATTTCTAATTCGCATTTTGAAGTGAGTTCCAAAACATTTTTTGCACATATAGTGGATTGTTATGGCTATTTATAACTATTCAACCTATTTGCAGACATTAATAAAAGGATTCTTCCAATTAACAAATATTGGTTGCCTCAAATAATATAAAAAAATTAATTTGTTATCTATGTAGCGAAAAATGTTCCGGAAATTTATTTTTTATGGATAATTATTTTTTTAATGACCGAAAAAAGAAGTTGTTGATCATTTGACTTTTGATCATCTTAACTTTAATTACATAAGAAGGCTTAATTTATTTGCTAAACTTTTTTTTTCTTACTTTGGACAAGGTATTAAAAACCAGAGTCTTTTCAACGTTTATCGCTTTTTGATTCGCTGGCAGAAGGATAAAAACAAAGACCTTTTCTTTTCAAGAGATCTATCTTTATCCGCATTTGTTCAATGCTTACTTTTTTCACTTTTTTTCAGTGTAAGGATATATGTAATAAATAGCAATAACGCGTGTCTCCAGGTTTTCTTCTGTTCTTAAGTTTGGTACATTGTTCAAATCTGTTAATTTATTAACGTCAAAAAAAGATTCTGAATTTTTGTTTTTATTTCTTTGCTGATATTTTCTGCAGCACAAGTTTTTTATATAAGTATGAAAAAGAGGAGGGATTAGTATTTTTGAAAACTTTTAGCAGATTTTTGTAAAAAATAAATCCCTTTGACGAAACAAATATGATATCGAAATAGATTTCTTCTTCAAAAGATTAAATTTGAATTTCCTTAACGACATAAACAAATGTTTATTATTGACATTTTAAACGAACTTTCGTTTAAACAAGTTCCTTCTTGTATAAATACCACCTTTTCAACAAAATTGCAAATAAGATAAAAGTTGAAATATAACTAATATATCTAATGTTAATACAATTCAGGAGTACTATGTTATTACTAATATATAGGTTAAAATAATTTATATTATTTGTTTTAAGTCCATAGCAAGTGTTTCTGACCTCAGACATAGACGATCTCAAAATCATGTCTTTTTAAAGAAATATGTATTTTCTGCATGCCGTAATTAAAATATAATTTTTAAATAGTCTGTATTTAAAATTCGAAACATAAATGGCAATATTTAATGTTTTAAAAACGTATTTAAAATTGTCAATGCTTTTTATGGGGATCGAAAATCAAATGTGCTAAAATATATTGCTTAAAATTCTTATTTATTTATCATACTAGTGCACAATCAGCAGAATCTTTGAATGGGGCACAATCAACAGACTAATGTTTGAATATAATGTGAATTAACGCTCAGTGTTTTGCACATTTTTTCTAAAATCATCTACTTTATTTAAACTCTCATTCCACTTATTTTCTTGTTCTAGTCGTATGTAATCCGTAATAGTTGTTATCAGCAAAATACTATTCCTTAATCCTCCGAAAAATGATTTAGCCTTTTTTTGTCAAAGCGAATTCTTTTATTAATAACGATTTTTATTTAAAATTGTAATGAATGTTAACCACACAGTATACGAAATGCAGTAATCATACCAAAATGTATAGTTATAAGAACACATAGTTACTAAAACATATATTTACTAAAACATATAGTTACTAAACATATAATTACTAAACATATACAAGTAGTTACTAAAACATATAGTTACTATAAACATGTAGTTACTAAAACATATAGTTACTAAAACCTATAGTTACACCAATAATCATACAAAAACATATGACATTAAATATTTATTATTTTACTCACAGTTAATCTTTTGTTCTTTGTCCCTACTTTTCTTTATTAGTTTTATATTCTGTCTCAACATGTATGCAAGCCATGTAATAAACCATAGGGTCATTGTGGAGCTTAAATTAAACGCAGTTGAACTAAACCCAGATTAAACTTGATCTAAGTAAGTGTAAGAGCGCTTTCAGTGTTTTAAACTGCCGTATTATGGCGTTTTTGTATTCCGTGTTTTTGCATTTTTGTAAACTTTTTGCTGCTGACACTGACTGCCGTATCGATAGGTCTGGGTTCGAAACCCGGAGAAAATAGAGATGTTTACAAGAGTGCAGTGTCTGTGCTGCAAGAGGGCACTTAAAATACATGACGAGCTGAAAGTCCTCTCGAGGGGTAGGTGGTAACGGAAGAGAGGTGGAAGACCCTCGGACTGCTTTATAGGGTATTCTTTCTCAAAACCGAAGAGGAACTGATCAGTGCGGCTGGATACAATGACTGAACATGAACTTACTGACTAGCACAGGTATATAACACGTATTTTTCGCTTTTTTTTTTCAGCATTTAACTAAACGCTTTTATATACTTGAAAATTCGTAAAAGAATATAACTCGAGAATTCCTCGTTTAGAATAGAACTTTAAAAAAAGCCATAGCACCATCATTGTAAACTGAGAATATCTGGTTTTTTTTTTTTTTTTTTTTTGCGTATCAGACTTGCCTTTTTCGAAATATTTATGTTCAGTCTTATAAAGAATCTTCTTGAATTGTTTTCAAGTATTTTTCCTGCCTTAACATTCTGTTTAATAAGTTACAAGAAGTAAGTCTCTTTTGAAAATCTTTGAAATACTTTGTGGTAACAAAGGGTAAATTCAAGAGTAAAGAAAAGTTTTTGTATTCCGGGAAAATACTGAAAATCTGTCTTTGTATAGGTCCGCATTGGAAGTAAGAACAGCAGTTAAGATATTATCCGTTCAGGTACAGAATACTGAAAACTATTTGAAATAGTTCTGAACTTAAAAATGGTGAAAATAGCTCAACATTTTAATTAAAAATTTTGCTTCATGAAAACTCATTAGCTAAAATATATTATCTGAACTGAATTTAAATGCCTAATGAGTTTTAATACTACCAATTTATCTAGCAATATCTGACTATGTATTATTTATATATTTACGGTACATTACTTACTGTTAGAGAATGTGTCATTCAAAGCATCGCATATAAGCAACCCACTGCTGCTTTAATTTGGTAACGAATTATTTTAAGATGCAAAGTTTTCTTTTTATTTAAAATTACTATTGTCCAATTACCTCTTTATTTTAAATACATTCTCGCAAAATTTAGAAAATAGCTCAGTTTTATATTATATTGTCAAACTGTTGCTGACTGTTTTCGCAGGGATATCATATGATTTTTTTTCTTCCTTCAGTGAGTCTAATCTTTCAAATCACCAATCGATTAAAATATAATTCAAACCACCTTTTGCTTCCCATAGCAATTTTGACAAATCTTTTCATATATCAATTTTAGTCCCAAAAGGCGTTAACCTGAATGAGTTAGTACGAACGGGACTGAACGGGATTTTATGTCGTCCACTATAAACGGCTGTATCACTTTTCAAATGGTTGCCATCAAATAATATCGCCTAGTATTATTTTTAAAGAAATTAAATAAAAATGAATTATCTACATGCAATGTATGTATATTCCTCACACTGTGCAAAAACGATGGTATCTATAGCCATCAAATTTTGAATAAAATAATCCTCCACTCTAATATGTGCACACGGAAAGGAATTATATATTTAATATTTTGTAAAACTTTAATGAATTTGTAACTTAAATGAACAAACTCAACCATCTGGGAAAAAAAAAAAAAAAAAAAAAAAACATTTGAGGCAACACTGTACAGAATAAAATATTTTTTCCCTATAGCAGGCGAGAATGTATATTGGAAATTTTAAAGATGTGATGCTTTTAAATATTTGTAATTTTGCTGTTGAATTGTATATGTCTGAAAAGGCAAAAAGAAATGGATTAGGAAGAGTGAAAGCAACAGCAGAATGGTAGACTGTGAGGTCAGCAAGAGCGAAAAAAAGCTTAACAAACCTATTTGGGAGATTGTTAAAAACACTAACCCTTAAAATTTGGGAGGAGGATTTTATAAAAATTTTAATTACAGTATTTTTATTTTGGCAATCTAACGACATGATGCACAAAACTTCATCTGTACTTTCGAAACACAAAATTCATTTAAAAGGTTTACAAATCAGAGGCTTTGAAGTATTTGAATTGAATAATTCTTTATTTTTCAATCATATTACCATACTTTAACAATAAAATTTGTGAATACGTATACCTTACAAAAATCGCATATCTTTAAAACTATTAACTCAAAAAGGAGATTTGATAAAATGCAGTCTGAAAAAGCAAAAAGTGTGTAGTTCTGTTCAGATAAAAATTTTTATTTTCAACTTATGTATGATTTTTCGCTTGAAGAATCTTGCAGTATTTCAATTAAATCAGTTCCGGAGTATTGAAAGTCTTAAAACAAAATTTTTTAAATAAATTTAATAAATTTAAATAAATTTTTTAAATGTTTAAAATTTTTTTAATGTTTTAAATTTTCTAAAATGATAATTGTTGACGCTTATAAAACTTATTTACTCTTTAATATATTTAAATTTGTGAACTGTCAATAGTATTGACTCAATACGAATAATTTTTAAAATGCAACGTATAAGTGATAGCTACAACAACTTTAAATATTTACTTTATATAGCAGTATCTCGAAGCCTTATACAGTCATATTATATCATTTACTTAATGTCAAGAAATATGCTTGACGTTATAAGGTATAACTAGTTTAAATGTTCATAACTTCCCAAAACTCTTCAGACTTCTCTTTTTATCACGTGTAGTTATATTTTTACAGCTAATTATTATTAAGTAACTTCCTTATACTGACGTGCTAAAATGTACAAAAAAGATAATTTTTTATGCCTTTCGGTCTAACAGTTCTTCTGCTTAATACTCTCGTAAATTTATGGCGACATTAAAAAGAAAAGCTCGAGACAGAAGCAAATTCTGCAGTTCATATTTATTTAAGAATTAAGGGATTATTTCACAGTTTTATGTTTTTTTAAGCACTTGCAAACGAATTATGTACATAATCTCATGCTGGAAAATATTCAAAATATAAATATTTGATTTTGCGGTGGGCAGTTGCCAATGGAATTATTTTTATTTCATGCTTAATTACAAAAGCTCCATTTGTTAGGAAACATCGATATATAAAAAATAAAAATTACAATATATTGTCTGCTCAAGAATATAAATTAATGTTTTATATTTTATTATTCAACAAAAGTAAAAAAGAAAAACATGTCAATTTTTTAGTTAATGAAATCATATCTTAAGTAAGCCTCTTTTGAAACAAAATAATACTTAAATCTTTAAATCTTTTTAAGATTCTCTTCACCATTTTTACATGTTCGAATGCAAAATTTGAAAAGTGTATTAAATCAAAGTGGCATTATTTATTATCAGTTAATAATAAAAATGACCTTCGTAAATAAAATGCAAAAACAATATTGAAATGCACTTCCTATTAAAAAGACAGAAAATTAGTGTTTAGTTAGTTCGCGTATTGCATGAAAGGATATAAATTTACTATAAGTAACTGATAAGAAATAATACAAAAATATTTCTTACTCACCAAAACCATTTCCGTAATGTATGTTCCCTAAATTATGAGCATATGACTCTAATTTGAGATATTTATCTTTATTTATAGCTATATGTAAATGGATTTATAAAACAATATCAATAGCTAACACCTCTTTTAAGTTATTTCGGAGCTACTAAATTCTTCATATACAGTTTGTTTAATAAATCTCACATTTAGGTTACGTTTTCACAGTTAATTAACAAGGAGTAAATAAATGTAAAGAATAATGCTTTTAATGCATACATGCATCATTAATATTTAAAAATTTAACGAGATCGTTCCTTGTTTTAGGGACAAGATAAATTTACTTTCGAAGAAAGCTGTGTCAAAACGTTTCATTACAGGAAAATGCAAAAGAAAATAAACGGAAAATTCAATTTCATTATTTTCAACAGCTTTTCCTAGCTCTAGTAAACGAAAGAAGAATTTACAAATAAATAAAGTAAAAACATAATAACTGAGTGCATAATTAATATCAATAAGAACATGTTTTCTTAATTGTAATAGTTTTTCAAATATTAAAAAAAAATACTGACTAGATACGTTACATACTCATGCCTACAAGCTCAACAATACGCATATCTGCCATACTGAAATTTAAAAAAGAAAATAATGCTGCCTGTTTCATTTCTGCAAATAATGAAGAATGATTGGCAACGTTATTGATAATGAAGCTACTTTTAAGATAGTAGCTTCGAACTCATTTCCAAGGCGCTATCACTAGTGGATTTGAGTTATGATCTTTCAATGAAAGTAAAAAAGCTACTAGATAGATCCTGACAATAGTCATATGGTTGTCTCAAAGATTAAGCCATGCATATCTAAGTAAATGCCTCAATAAAGCCGAATGGCTCATTAAATCAGTTATAGTCCCTTGTATCGTACTTTACTTCTTGAATATCTGTGGCAATTCTAGGGCTAATTTTGCAGCTCAAATTTTCTGTGGATGTTTTATTAGATTAAAACCAGCTGGATCTCATGTCCGTATATTATGGAGACTCTGCATAACTTTGGACGGATCGCACGGGCTTGACTCAGTCAATATATAGTAGAATGGAATCAACAAAGTATATACGTTATCTGCTTTTGAAAACCTTCTATTAATTGTAAGTACAGGTAGATATTCGGGACATATTTTACAAAACGTTTGCCTTGTTCTAACAGCAATTGAAAATATGCATTATTTATTAAGTCCTTTTCAGCTTGAAGTTCATTCAGTTCTACGAAATCCATTCAGTGAGGCCTGGGAGGAAGTCTTTAACCCGAAATATAATCATTGTGCACAGGAATGAATCTTTTTTTGAAGGTAGTATTTCTTTGCGGCCGAAACTTTTACACTCTCGACAGCTGTTCATAAGTTGGGGTTTATAAAATTATCATCTTATAAGCATTCTATATTTTTAGCGGTGGATGAACCTGCATTCTTTTTAATGACCAATAATGTACATTCTTGTGAGATAGCATAATTGAAAAATATATGGAATCTGCGAACATATTATGATTGAGCTGTCAAAGCCAGTCATCGAATTTGGAACGTTGCTAGCTCTGAGGGTACAATATTGTCTAATGGGCAATCACACAGTACAAAAGACTGCATTTTAAAGAATGAATATTCCTTTGCGACGCACTATTCGTTAACGTCGGAATTTCAACAAAAAAGTTGTTTGCAGTCTATTTAGTCCTAAAGGAGTATACAGGTAAAATTTAGTAAAAATTGCACTTACCGTTTTAATTCCGTGGCTGTTCCATGAGGTGGAACACTGCGCCGCCAGAGCTTTTAAAAGTGCGACTAAGCGAGCATTGCAGTGAAGCACGAAAATGAGTAGAAACGTTTGTATAAGAAAGAAAAAACTCTGTATTATGGCTGTATACATGTTTTCCTGGATATACACAATATTCTTGAATATATATGGATAAATGAGATAAATATCTATGTACACAAGTCCTATATACAAAAATATTTACAAATTTTCTGAAAGAGTTAGACCTCTCCGCGCCATTTATGGAAAATTAATAATAAAAAATTAACTGCGATTAATGTTAAAAATAAAGAAAAATAAGTCTATAATATATACATACACGAAAAATATCTACACAATTATTGAAAATAAATGGAAATGAGACTAAAATGCGACAGCAGAGAATTCACGCAGGTCTAAGTAAAGATGAGTCAAGCTACTAATAAAATTCCCGCCTAAAAAACTACTCTCAAAAAATTCGAGATGCCAATATTAGCGCTTTTATAACACAAAACACACCTCACCCCTCAACACTGCTTTGTTTGAATTCATCCCCCCCCCAAAACAACGGAAACACAAAACGTAAACAACGGATGTTCTCTCCTAAGCACAGATGTTCTGATTCGTAACAGCATGAGATCGCTAAAGGCGCAGTGTTCCCGCTAATGGAACACCTGGTTTCATTCAATGATTCTGCGTATGGTTTTTGTATGAAAGATTAAAAAAATATAGAACAAATAATTTGGAGTACAGCCAGCAAAATTATGCCTAAATTTTTTTTCCAAATAAAATTTTTTATGTCATTAAAAAACTAGAGAAAATTACTTGAAAAAAAGTGGATTTTAATAACACATAATAAATGAAAATTCTGTGTATCCTTGTGATATGCTGCTATCTACTGTTTAAAAAGAAAAGTTCAAAGTATATGATAAAGGCATTTTTATCTATTTACGGTTGAATTTAAAGGTTTCAGAAGGGATTCAATTTGGATGTTCCATGTAGTGGAACACTGAGCCTCAAAGGGATATTTTCATTCCAGAGATTGTTGCACAACTTTAGAAAGAATATTTATAACCATTCAGAAACATTCAGAAATCACGTAGTTCTAATAACGAACCAATAAACATGACTCTCAGAAAAACATTCACAACGCAGACAACACTATTTCAGATACTACGTATTTCTACTTCTCGCAGATCAGGTGAGAGATTTATTTTGGTTTTATGTCATTTTTATACGTTATATTAATCTTTCAGTCCCATGTTTTTTCCATCTAAACAAGACAAAGTTTTCTAAAAAATTTGAATCTTAACTCATGTAGTTTTAGTAGAGAGTAATTGCAAACAAGTATGCAGTTTCAGTAACCTAATCTTACGTGCATATGGATTCGTAATGGAATAATTAAAATAATGCTTCACAGTTGTGGAGTGTTTCAAGTAAAACTTGTATAGCTCTTAGTATGACAGAGCACAAATAGTAGTTGCCACTTCAAACTAGAAAGAACGTTGAAAACAAGGCAATGCAAAGTGTATCGAAAAGCGAAAGTTTCAAGGTGATATCTCAGTACACTCAACTCAATACTATGAGCTCTTAGTGCTTTGAGCTATACTCAAAACTGATGCAGTGTGTAATTTTATATAGTTTTGCTCCATCCAGCAGAGAAATTTTCAATAGTTTCCATTTTGCGAAATTGCTGGAAGGCATACATGGTTACAGTTAACATTACACAAGATTTGGTTTTGTTTTGTTTAATTTATTAGGGCAAAGCATCCTAGGAGTAGCTACCTAATGGCAGGGATGTCTTTGTAGAGGACTTTCTAAGGAAAACCTCCTCGTATGCAGGTTACACATGGAGAAAACCACGAAAACGTCCATGCAGCATGTCCGTTCCGTGTTCAACGATTTCACCGCCTGTAGGTTACACAATCGGGCCACTTACAGTTACCCAGACAGGCAGAAGCAAGTGCAAGGGGAACCAAAAAAGTGGTATCGCCCATGTCCATGTAAAAACCATGGTCAAAAGTGGTATCGCCCCACTGCACTAACCATCTATGAAGTGTACCCTCACGGGGCACACTAACGCCAATCTCGGGCATTTATTTAAATTACAAAATTCATAATAGTTACATATTAATGGTGCATAATTTGCATTACAAACAAAACTGACAACGGGTATACTTTACATGGGTATTCAGCAGTTTCATGAATAAATACAATAAGTTACTTGTATATACATATTTCTTTTGTATGTCTGTTTGGAGATTTGTTGGCGAGAGGGGGAGGGATTATTAGTACGTGTTTCGTTGTTTATTTGGTTTTTTGTTACATGATGCGCAGTTTGTAAGTTCATTCAGAGTACAGTTCATAGTGCATTTATAGCACATTCATGACACAGTTCAAATACAGCTTATGAGTTCATTTCATGGTACATAGTGCTGAGTGCGTAGTACAGGTGTATTTTTCATACATTAAACAGTACGAAATCAGTTTATAGTTGGCAGTTTGGGTATATATGAGAACAGTTACGGTTTTCGTAATAAATGAAGGTATTTGTATGCGTTTTCTCAAGGTACTCCTGCATGGTACGAGGGTGGATAATGGGTACTCTTATTATTGCATTTTCTGTACTTGGGGGAATTGTTTTGCGTTGCATGCTATGGATGACACAAATCCAGTACTTGCCGGTGTAGGAAATCAATAATATTTTTGACATTTTGGAAGACAAGCGGGGCGAGTCTTCGCTAAATTTAGCGAAAACATTAGTCACCAAAACAATGACTAGCATAGCATTTGGCCAGATAGCCATATTTCTCAATGGTAAATGAACTTACCCCTATATACCTATTTTTCCATCGATGCTTCGATTCTGAAGCTTTTCATACTACTTATAGAAGAAATACTGCAATTTACATATAATAACACTAAAAATTATTAACAGGTATGCAAAATTCGTAACAAAGCACCCTTTCCAAGTTTGCGCGACTCGGCAGTTCAATTCCTGCACAAGAAGCTATACTTAAAACTAATCAAAATCGTTAATTGAGTATTAAATGCAATTCTAAAATAATTATTTCAATAAATAAAGTATAACTAATAAATACTAAATCAATAAATGAATGCATGAATTTGTAAATTTAAATGCACATAGGACCTTGGTCTTAATATATATTACATACACTATGAGAAATAAATAAATCAGCTATAATTTATATACTTAAAGTACATAAGTACTTTAGAAAAAATATTTAAAATTATTCTATAATTTAAATACTTAAAAATACTACTCAAATATTGCTAATCTAAATTCTGAACTATTAACAAAGTTGACAAAATGTGTACAGTATGTCAATTTAGATAAAATCAGTGGTTTGCAATTTTTTTTATGTTAATTCAACCCCCAGTTTTCATTAAATTGATAGAAAAGTCTAATGTCTGTGAAAATTAAAGTTTTCCCGAATAACAAACTTTAAATAATTTTTACGACGTTTTTTTTAAATTTTAGTTTTATTCCCAAGAGATGAGTATTTATTAATAAACCAAATTTTTCCAGCTTACTACTCTGCGATCTTCACGGGAGACTAGTTCTAATTCAAAGATAATTTACGATGAAATGAATATGCTAAATTTACATCAAAATATCTACACTATTGTTAGGAATATCGTGCTAATTATGCATATGCAAATTACTTCTGAATTTCTCCAAAAACTAGAAAAATTATCTTTCTTCTTAGAGCTAATATTTTCTTTTTTTTTTTCGGAGAGAAAAAACATTTTACTTCCCATCATGTGTTCATGAATAAATAATAAAGGCGGAAATAAATACTTCTTTGCCGAAGAATTCTACTAAATCAAATCAAATGATTGCAAATGAGATTCAAGAGTTTCCAAGAGACTAATTTTTGTATCACTGAAGAATTTCATTATTCTTTTAAAACACTTTCGAGGCAAACTATTATTTTCCCTTTTTTAAGAACTGCGGCTCACTGCTTTAGAAATACATAGTAATACTTTTTAATAAATGTACCATTCCAGCGTTTTTTAATAAGAAACTATCAGACAAGCCAGCCAGATGAGTGGGATGAGGTCAAAGCAAAATTTGTAAGTTTTATGTACACCCGAAAAGAAAATGCATAACAATATTTCAATATAAATGAAATCAGTTCATTCTTTGCAAGCAACAACCAATTCGTAAATAATTGTTTGTTGCCAAACGGGGAAACAAAATCTTTTGACACTTCAGGTTGATACATACATATATGACTTCATAATTTAAATTTAATGCAATATAACAACTTTGTCTCAATATCAATAAAAGAATTAATGTAGCAATACTATATCATCTCAGTCATCCTAACCTGAAATAAAAATGTCACAGCAGCTATTAACTTAAAATGCTAACATTAACGAAACATTTTAGACATACAATAACGTTACATGCAATCGCGTGCATTTGTCAACGTCAGAATACGACCTTATGTAATAATAATATGTTTAATGTTTGGCAATGCTATCTTTATTTCATATTTTGTAAAACTTACAAATTTTTATTAAGAAACTCAATCATTTGAAAGCGAGCAGTGGCAACACTTTTCGAAAGAAAGCAGGTTTTTATCTCCAGTGTGCGAGACTGTTGCCACTCGGAAAAATGAGGACAAAAATGAGCGATTTCAGAACTTTTAATTATATCTTCGCTAATTAAAGTTATATATTATTTAATTATATACGCATACATCTTTGTCTAACGAACAAACTAAAAGTCTAAAACATTTACGGTTTGCACCATATGAGAGAGCGAAATTTATCTTTCAAAGAAGATTTGAATCAAATTTCTAACACAATTTCTGTTTATTGGCAAATTCTCGAAAATCGCTTGACATTTTCGACTATTTGGCGTCCATGATTTTAAAATTTTACCATCGATAAACGTACCGATTGCAAAATTAAAAAATTTTGGTATATTATTAAATAAATTCCTTATCCTCTTTTAAAGATAAGAATGATAAATTTGGGCGATTTCCTACTTTTTGTTTCTAAATTACATGCTACAGTGTGAAACAGAAGGGGAAAGTATCGCTGCTCGAAGACACAGTAAAACAGTGTAGTAACTTCTCGGAAATAGAGTAGTTATCATGACATTACATCACACTTTTTTCTTACTTCCGTAGAAATTCGATTTTAAATGAAGTTTATATGATATTTTAACGTAATTTCTGGCAAAATTGGTGAAATTTTCCCATCATTTGACATAGAAGAATTATTAAAATTTAAAGAATGGTTATTCATTGTAGAAAAATAATTTTTCGTTAGAATAATATGATTGGTAATGCATTAAGACTAAAAAAGGAAATAAAAAATTAAGATAGGCTTCACACAATAAGGTTTCAAGTAAAATTCATCAAATAATTTATGAACTGGAAAGGAGAAAACTAGCTTATCATATAGTTTAATGGGAATATAAGCTTAAATCATTCTCTTTGCAAAATGTAGATCAAATTTTATTTTACAAACAATTAAAACGTGAGCGTCTTAATAACTAAATCGAATATTCGAATTGCATTATCAAAAGCCATTACTTTTATAAATTTATCATAAACGCTGTACGCTTTTATTATTAGCGATATAAACCTTCACATGAATTTTGTAAAGTGAATAATTTAATCTTTTCTTGTCATTAAATTATATGATAAATTACTTTTCTCCTTTAAATTTTAAATAAAACCTTATTTTATGAAAATTTTTAATTAATAAGCGAAACCCTGAAATCTATTTTTAAAAGTTTTCTTTTCCGCTTGCTTATTTTTTTTTCGTTCGGTCGTCTGTATTTATACTTTTGCATAAATTTAAATTAGCCGTTTCTTTGAATAAATTAAATAATTCGGGTTGCTGCACATATTTATTTGACAGACGCAGTGCATCTATGAATTTTAGGAATAAGTGTATTAGGAATTATGATGAAGGAAACTAAATTTTCTGTTTTAAATATTCGACCGAGGCTGTTCGTAAATTTCAGACGATTTTTATTGTAATCACAAAAATATTTTACCTAACATTTTTATGTTTTAAATGTTCTATTTTATAACTTTTATTGTTCACTATCTTTATACACGGTAATTTCCAAGATAATAAAGTATCTGAAGTATCTACAAGTATCTGAAGAGGTATTTTATCCCATTGCTTTCGAACAGCTTTTTAAGGAGGTTGTAGGGCGACATTTGGACAATCCAGTTTTTAAAAAGTATTAATTTATTAGTTATTAGATCTATTACTAAGTCCAAAAGAGTAAAATTGCATTAGTAATAGATCAAGAGATTTAGTAGGGATATATGTGAAGGGTATGGCTTTGATGCCAGTTTCTTGTTCCATTTTTTTTCCAGGAAATTAACAGTAGACTGATGTGTCCTTGCTTGCTTTTTTTTTTTTTGATGCAGTCCTACTGATTGATGGCACTGCATGTAAATAGAAGGCTTTTTTTTCATATTTGAAAATTGGGTATAAATTTTTTGGACAATATGTGGAGTAAATTTTAACACTTTTCTTCACTCTCTTTATTTTTGATTTGCCGTTATATGAAAAACTCCCAATAGTCATAAATCCCTTAGGAAAGCTTTCTTTAGATTCCTTGAACCATGTTTTAAGCTTTTTTCTCCTCTTTTATGATAATGAATGGATCTATTTTTATTTCAGTCATTTAAGTACACTCAAGATTCGTCTATTGTAACAACATTTTCCCATTTTTGTAGGGATAAATGTTTCTCAAAAAGACTTCTGCAGCGCGTCCTGCGTTCGGCGATATGTCGTTTAGAAAAACAATGCCCATTGTGTTTTATTACCTTTTTAAGGTTCACACCAGTATTAACTATTTTGTTTACCGTTTGCATTGAGAATTTTAATGATTTTGGCAGCTGTCCCTTGATTTGGCGCATTTTCTTTTAACATTAAAGCTTTTACTTCTTCAGCATTCGAAACAATCCGTTTTTTCCTTGAGTACGTATCTGGAACAATTTTTCCACCTTGAAGCTAAATTTTGACGGTTTCTTCCTTTTTATTGACAACATTACCTATCGTAGGTTTAGATATAAAAAAATCATGGCTTTCACTCCGATTTTAATACTTAATATTTTTCGGAAAGAATACAAACGTAGCCTTTCATCCATTGCTTGTTTAAAAGCGACATTTTGCATGAAAATAAGTGTCAAACATCAGACGATAATTTACGCTTTCAAAAATACAGCTATAGTTAAAAAAATTCCAAACAGAAGAATTTTTTGCAGCAAAGCAAAATCTTCTAAAAATGTGCAAAGAGCCTCTGTATATGCATTTGTTTAACGTAAGGTATCTCTTAGTATGTTAATACAACGTCTTGACGTTTTTTTTATACCAGCCAACTTTTGAAAAGTTATTCGATTCTATTTATGTGCACTTTTGAATTTTCAAATATTGGCTAAATATTACCTTTTAATATAAGAATAAGTTTAACGTTTATATGATGTCAAATCTAGCGAAAAGGTAAATAAGGGCACTGAAGCTACATTTTTATTTGAAATCATAAGCTTAACATTATTCCACTGTGCGAGAAAGCAACAAAATGCGATTATATTATAAAGCAGTGGTCTCAAACTGGCGACACGACAATACACTTCCATTATATATTTATTGCGAATACAAAGATTTCAGAATTAATTATTCAGAATTAATTAAGTCCGAGTTTACATTATTTTCATTGCCATTAAAAACGAACATGAACAGCATAGCAGAAAATCTATAAATTGGGCTAATTAATTTACAATGTGATATAAATCTTATTAAAAAATTTGAAAGTTATAGAAGTAATTAATTTTTATCCGTATTGTCAAAAAAATAAGTACGTTCAATTACGAATTTTTGTACTAAGTATAATCGCCTTTGGAATGCATTTATATGTCAACATCATCTTTTCACAATTGAAAATTATCTCATCCTTTTATACATTTGTGGACAAGATAACTGATCATATTAGTTTAATTTATTTGTTTCTAAAATATTTTTATCATAGTTAGAGTATTACTGGCTTCATAAAGAAAAGAAAATATAAATAGGAAAAATAAATCGAAGTATTTTTTTTTCATCGCAAATATAAGTGTCTAATCTTCTCCAAGTATTTCTGTAATGAACATCCGTAAAAGAAAAAAAGACAGAAAGAGGAAATTGCGAGAAAAAAATAATTTAGTGTGAAATCATATTTATTTTAAATTTACTTGAATTTCTCTTTGCTTTTCTATTACCTCACCATAACGTTTAGAGAAATAACATTCAACTTCAGGCTCTTAATTTGCTCTTTTAAGTTTAACAAAGCGCTTGCTGTGATTCTCTTTTTTTTTTTTAACTATGTTATTACATTTTCCTTTTTCTTCTTCATTTCATCCTTTCCAATTTTATTCCACTTTTTATAGTCTTTTCTATGTCATTTTTCATTTATTTATTTTAAGTCTCGGAGCTTAAAAAAAGTTCTTTTCGTAATGAAATGCAAAGACCATTTCTTTTGAAATATGTCACTAATTTAGTAAAGACAAGTGTGCTATTTAATGAATACTTATACTTGCTTAATGTAACATTTTAAATACATAATAAACGAACTGGAAAATTAACTTGTAAGCAAAGAAGAAGAAAAAAGTTGACAATGTAATGAAAAGAGTGAAATGATTTAATTTTATAATAAAGAAATCTTGAAGCAATTCAAACCATCCCAAATTCTTTTAACGAAAAAATTTAAAACTTGTTAATCATAAATTTACAATTTTTAATAATACAAAACATAATGTTACGAAATGCCGAGCTGTGGTAAGATAGCTTCCCCGCAAAGCTGTGTTAGAGTTACCAGAATTAGCTCAAAATCACTCATTTGGCGACAAAATTAGCGATCTATCATAGACGGAGCGGGAATATTCTTGAACGAATTCCCCAGAATGTTCTCGAAGGGTATATGGTATCTTGAGATCAAAAATCAACTCGAGACTCTTCTTGATGGGAGAACGCCGAATCCAAAGGGGTTTTCCCCTGATGAGCAAGGGCAATCGTACTAAGGCTATCTTCTAAGTATGAGTGTAAACACAGCGTACCATTAACCTAGAAGTTATGTAGCATTAACTATTCCTTAACTTGAGTAAATTTAATTTTTAGCAAGATGTATCGAAAGTTAAGTTTCTTTACCAGCTCACTTTGATGTTTTTATTTAATTCATTCTGTTTGACCTATACTTCTTAAAGTTAGTTCGTGATACAAACAAATATTTTTATGATAAATGCAAGCTAAAGAGACCCTCCCATTTTTATTCATGTTCTAACACATATTTATTACATATGCCGTAACAAGTATGCTATAACACTCATGTTAAATATTATAACAATCTAGTAAATTTCTCTTGTATTTTCCATTTTCAAACTATGTATCAAACACGAATCTCATAATGCTTTATCAGAATAATTCCTTCTTCTAAATTGGACAAAAATAATAATATTAAATAAAATTCTTGAAAGTTAAAAAATATTGAGTTCGAGCTTGTACATATATTTTGTACATTCGCTAAGCTAAAAAGGAATGCATTAATAATTATAGTCTACAGTATATTAATTATATATAATTAAATAATACACTGTAGATCCTTTAGTAGTTATTAAATTTGCATAATACAGTGTTAATTGAATTTTTACAGATGCCGCGAAAACGTTGCGTTCCGAGATGCAAGTTAAATTACTATCCAAATAAGCTTTAAATTTTTTTATTTAGTGAAAATTATTCAATGATAAATGACTGGAGAGTTTTCTATTTTGATATGCAGTATAAAATAATAAGTATATTAGATTTTAATTTGTTTAATAATATAGGTGTATTTACTATTTTGTAAAACATTATATATACATATATGTGTGTGTGTTTCAGCATGTATTTGTGAATGTTAAAATTTAAAGGAATTAGAATAATCTGTATTATATATTATGAAGTTACATCTAAAATAATGGCCTCGGGTTTTGTATTCATTTTATACGAGTGAAAAATCTATGTGTAAATCAAATAATGAAGAAATGGAATGCGTTTATATTGCTGTGTTCCCAGATAATATGTTTTTATCTTAAAATTATCTGATATAAACAATTATATGTAAATAATAAGAAAAATTATCTGAGAAGCATAACTTTCTGTTGAATGTCAATTTTTTGACTAAAACTGAAATATAAACCTTTAAAGCTTTCGAATTTCTTGGTAATGTTTTTATATGAGAGAGAAAAAACGTAGTTTCTTGTATTGCTTGGAAATAAGTGAAAATATTTAGTTATGATTTAATTTTGAATGCCAGTCATACTCCGGTTTAAAATTTGGTATAATATTCATTTAAGCTGGTGTATATCTATTTGATTTTGAAGTGTTTAATGCTATTAAACTGCACATAATGCTATGTAACAAAAATATAGTATTGTAAAGAAATTGTAAAGAAAGTTACTATTTAGCAAGCAAAAGCACGCCAACCCAAGATGATCTTGGCTGACCGCCCCTGGTTGTGACGTTATCAAACGTTAGCTTCGGCTTTCTACCATCAAGTTGGCTTTGCTCGAGAGCGATCGACCGAGTCGGGAGTTGTACTTTAGTGCTTTGAAGCTGTCATCACCGTTCTAGCCTGAAGGCTGTGTTGCTGATTGTTTCAGTGTGTTTGTCGGAGTTTTTCGATGACTGTAACACGTCTTTGGGACCGTCCTGTGTAATACTGATGAATAAATTGTGTTTTCATTCTTCGTCAAGTGTTGTCGTCAATCATTCCAAATCCACGAACCCGTAGAATGCAACAAAAGTTTCAATATTTAAATGGTTTTAAGTGCATAAACTCGAAAACTGCAGTATTATTTACACATGAGGCGAATAATGGTTTTATTTAACAGAATTAAATTCAAACTGTTCCCTTTTCCAAATAATAACAATGGTACTTTTTTGAAAACTTTGAAGAAACTCATACCATTTAGAGTTTGGTTAGTACCTTAGTTACAAATTTATTTTAATTGAACATGTTCCTTTTCTGTGAAGCTCTAGAAAGTGTTTAAAATACTTTTACTTTTAAAATTTAAAACTAATGCTCATTGATAATAATTTGCTTTTGAACAGTAAGATTTTGAACAGTATTTGTAACTGTAAATATCCGAGTCTTTCTGTCTAAATTTTCCACATGCGTTAAATTTTTCGGAGCTCTTGGAATGCATTCAACAAAGATTTATCTAGAGTCTCTTAACTCGAAAATATATGGCAAAAGCCGTATACAGAATTTAATGATTATTATATTCTACAATATATCACTATGTTAAAAAATAATTATTAGTAAAAAAATCCAAATATATCACTTTTAATGATAATACTTAACGCATTCTCTGAATATCACGCCAATGACATTTAATCGACGGATGTGATATTAATTGTGAAGGGAGGATTGGTGATAGCGTACTTTTCGCTATTAAAATGACTGTCAGCTAGATCTCTTCATATTTAATTTTTCGTATGCTGGGAAAAAAATTGTCGCTCGCAAATGTGTATAATTTTAATAACTTGTATAACGGTTATTTATCCTTGTTATTTTATTTTAGCTATGTATACAACTAACACAGTAGCCTTTTCAGTGTTTATTTACATCTCTTTGTCCAGCCAAAATTGAAAAGTGAATTCAATTTCTGCTATTACCGCTGCAAATTGGTAGTTCAATTGAAATTTGATTCCTCTCTACCGTAGCATCAGATTCAAGTTTTCATGGTTTACCTCATATGTAACATAAATACGAGGCAGCTATTCTTAGCAAGGCACATTTTACCAAATGGCTCCATTATCGATCATCGAGTTTTACTATCGAGTTTCCATTATCGATCAAACATTATGAAATCTTAACATGAGACTGCCATAATTTCAGTTTAATTTGAAAACATCTCATACTTAGACACGTCATTTATTAGATTATTTTGCATTAAAGATATACTTGTATATTCAGCTCATTTAAGAAAACAATCACATCTTTGAAAATCAATGAATTAACAGAATTCATATTTTAAAATTCAGCGTGGCATGCCTCATTTTTCGCTTATTTGTTGATAATGTGATTGCAAATCGCATGATCGAATTATGAGAATCTCAGCATACCTGATATAAAACAATTAGCAGAAGCGGAGTCTATTAAGAAACTGATTTTGTTAGAAAAGATTTCTGTTATGCAGACTTCCTTTGTTTCTGCTTTGTTGCTCTCGGTTTATAAGATGGGCTAATACATTTTCCTATATTTCACAAATATATTGAATTTTGGTGCCTTTAACAGCATTTTAATGCTTTTCCAGAAATGATAATAATTATGATCCGCTTGGCTTGGTTTACACAAAATGCATGTCGTTAAATTTAATTAAATAAGCACGTAATTAATTCAGCTAGCATAGTTTAATCGTTTATGAACATTTATAATGAAATACAGTTACATCGTTTGGTTTTCCGGGTAGATTTAATAAAGCAAATACTTTATTAAAGAATAATATGAATAAATGAGTTAAAGTCGAAGCGAATGTAATATGTGAAGTAATATGTTGCTCAACAGGGCAGATTTTCCTTTCCGCGACAGCAAGATTGATAATGACAGATCATGCAAATAAATGTACACTCTGACTCCCCCAAAAAGGGGATAGTTCTTTACCACTCGTTCTACTGCGCCGATTGACGAAATTCAACTAGAGTTTTTCGAGTTTCAAAAACACGACTTATATATATTAGATTTATGTATAGCATTGTTCAAACATGGGATTTTTGACACAAAATCGGGCCCATTTCTGTAATGACATAGTGATTTATTTCCATATTTCGATTCTAAGACTCAAATTATGCCAAAGAGCCACGTTTTGTAAAAACTTATACCATTTATAGTCTCGTGACTGAATTTTCTTTCTAACTAGAAAGTAATAGAATACCAAATGAAAAATAATTAGTAAAATTATAATTTGAACGAATTCAAATGCTAACTATTCAGACTTGGGAAAGGTTAGTTGGAAATACTATTAAATGAAAATCTTCTAAACAGGAACTTTCTGCAAGGATTTCATTTATGTTGGTAAAAAAAGGCGTAATGAATTTATATTTCCCTTTAAGATCCGTGCTTAGAATATTAACGGTTAATGCCTAAGAATATTGCAAAAAACAATTATTTCTTTTATTTGTTGCTTCCGCTTCAGTTTTGGATTAAAAACATTTTTTTTGCATTTTTGCGTTGCACTATTGTTCATTTTTGTAATCGGAATACGTAAAATAAGTGTAAATATCTACATTGCTAAATAAAAATTTTCAATTCTAAAAGATAGCAAAAAGGGATATCAGGGAAAAAATCTTAAGAGTCAAAATTTAGTAAAGTTAATTTGTAATTAATCAAATGGCATTCTGTAGCAGACTTTCCAAACATTATCTTCATTATTTCAGAAGCACCTTGATTTTTAACTCAAGTGGCGGAAAGATTTCTAAATGAAGAGGAGAAAAGGAAGAATTTTTCCTTTCGGTAATAAATCACATATTAAAGATTTTTCCCTTTATTGAAAGCAGATAATTCTCTTTGCGGAGCATTGAAAACAGTTCCAATTGATTACTTTCGAAGCACTGTTGATAAAGACTGCACTGAAATTTATAAACGCTTTATTTTTATTTTGGCAATTTTAGGAATATGGAAGATAAAATAATTTCTGCTAATAACGAATAAAAGGGAAAGTAATGAAAGGTTTTTATTACTATATACATTGCATGAATAAATTTAATCGCTTGTAACAAACTCTGTGGATTTAATTCGCATTTCGCTCTGACGATTTAACAGACTCTGCACTATGAATTGTGGAGTATGAGCAGAGGCGTAGCTAGAGGGGACATCTCTCCCCGGACGCAGCATTTCATTCTAAAATTCATTCATTCTAAAACATTTCATTCTAAAACATTTCATTCTAAAATTTCTTAACTGTCGTTAAGAAATTTTAGAATGAAATGTTTTCCATTCTTGGCAAACAGGAGGGAGCCACGAAATCTTCAATTGTGCTCGGGCGCTAAAAACGCTCTGATTATGGGTCAGTCCATAGCCCACGAGCACTAACTTTAATCATTCAATTTATTCATCTTTGCCTAAGAGCAGCTAGCAAAATAAAATCCAGTGATCTAATATTCTATTTCTACCATGGTAATATTCCTCGATTTTGCCTAAATGTTTTTTGGATCGGAGGGAGATCTTTATGTTCGTTATCACACAAAAGCGTCACAAATAGGTATTGAGAGCGAATTCATAAAAGTAGAACTTCCACTAGCCACCCCACAAGGAGCGTGCAAAATTCAGTTATTAACCCAAAGAAGTGTTAGCACCAAAAGGGCTATTATTCTCGAAACGACATTTTGCGTCAGTTCATTATAAACGGCGTGTCACTTTTTAAATTGTTGCCACCAAATATTATCATGGACGGATGGAAAACCGTCTGGAACGATTTCTTACCGGTTTAGCCCAGAATGTTTTCGAACACAAGCCGAAAGCTATATAAACCCTGCTGGTCCGCAGTCAGTTAGTGTGTGCTTCGTCTAGCGAGCTGATAGTCAATCCTTGAGCGAGTGTCTCGAAGTCTAGCGCCGAGCTGGTCGTCTAGTGCATCGAAGTCTCTTAGTGTATCGCGGTCAGTGCATCGTCAAGAGAGTGTGTTAAGCTCCGGGAACGACTGAACCGAAATGTTGGTAGCTGTGCTCTGTGTGTCGTCGAGTGCATCGCGAGTTGGCGTGGAGAGTCCCGAGAGTACGCGGAGTTCCGAGAACGACCGAGCAGAGTCGGGAGCTGTAGTCGTGTTCTTTGTAGTGAAGCTGTCTCCACCGTTATTGCACGACAGTGTGAAGGCTGTTTCGTTGATTGGTCCAGTGTGTTTATAGTAGATCTTCGACGACTGTAAAAATGTTACAAATATTAACGTCCTGATTAATATTGATAAATAAAGTGTGTTTCGATACTTCATCAAGTGTCGTCGTTATTCACTCCAAATCCACACGAACCCCGTGCGAACGTTAAGGAAGGTAATAACGTAACAACTGTTGTGAGAAAAGAAAAACGAAACAATATTGTAGTCTTCAACCCGAACATATACACATAGAAGTCCAAATTTGGAATTTGTTTTATTCTCGATTTCATATTCTGTAAAACTTTAACTAATTTTTGATTAACAAACTCAATGATTTTAAAGCGAGCAGTGGCAACACTGTACGGAACAAACATTATTATCTTTCATTTATTTTTATCATATCGCAAAAGGCTGTCTATCGGAAATTCTAAAGATATGCTATTTTTAAATATTTTAGCCCAAAGGAACGTTAGCCAAAATGCTCTCGAAACGTGTAGATGTATGAAAATGAAAAAAAAAAAAAAAAAAAAAAAAAAGGGGGCCGCTTTGAGCGAAATATAAAGTTATAAAATCTGAAAGCTTTCAGGCTCTTTTTTTTTTTTTTTTTTTTATAAATTTTAACCACCACTATATTAATCTAATTCTGAACTTCTAAAATAGGTTTGACCCGTGAATGTACATCCTACATAATTCTTGCAAGCCATTATTTGCATCGTATTCTTTCATTACACTTACTCAGATCACCTGTAGAATAATAATAATAATAATAAGAAGAAGAATAGCAATAGTAATAACATAAAAATTCAGAGCATCAGAATCAGTTCTGACTGATTTTTGCTATCTTTTTTCTATAGATATAAAACCATTTAAAGTCAGCAAATGGATACTTATTTCTGCAAAAATCTTATTAACGAATTTTTTAAATAATGTAATTACACTAAAAACATAAAAATAGAATCACTCTCGAAAATCTATATGTGTTACACAAGCGGAATCCATTTTAGGCAAAACACAGTTCCTTATAACTATCCCCCCCTATGTAAAGTAAAACTTTTAGTTAGTCTTCTTTATAACAACTGAAAAATATATTGCGCTCACATAAAGAACATTAAACTCTCTTACAGAAAGCTTAAATTTTTCTCGCAATAATTCATAAAATTTCCCGAATCACTTTAAAAAAATTCTAAGAATAGAGACAGGAAATACTTTAAGAGCTTAGGTAATGTAATGGGAAAATGTAGTCACGAAACTAAGTTTAAATCTTGCTTTTTATGGTAAGGTACAGGTAATTTATGAAAGCGTAGAATCCGTTGAACAAAGCAAAAGCCTTTTAAAAGAAATTTTATCTTTTAAGTACCCATCCTGTAACCTTAGATAGTACAGTAGGAAATAAGCAAGTACCGTACGAATGGAGGAGAGCTGGACAATTATAATGCGAAGTGATCTAAGGCTTCAAGGAATGTTTTAAGTACAGGATACATTTGAGAAGTGTATGAAAGCTAAAAATATGGCCTTGTGCATTTACAAAAGTGACAGTATGCTTAAGGCAAAAAAAGTTACTTATCCTTCATACGAAAGGTGAAGAATTTACATTTACACATACCATGGAGCGAAATTTTAATTTGCTTTTCTGAGAAAGGGCATTCTTTCGAAAGCAGAGGAAAGAGCAACACTGTTTCACATGTTAAGCTGTATAATAAGTAAAGAGAGATTAAATTTTCAGAAAATTTATTTGTTCAGACGAGGAGATCTAAATGTCCTTTATACACTTTAAGATGATCAAAATTTCAGTTATATGGATATGTGAATATAATTTTTATATTCAGCAGCATTAACAGATAACGAGATGAGGATGTTAATATTTTGTTAACGCTAGGCGTGTTATAAACTCATTAACTTAAGCTGTAGATATTAATAGTTTGCCATTATACAGAATAAGATTCTTTTCTTTTTTTAAATAAAGTATTTGTTTATCAAAACAAATTGTTTTATAAAAGTATATAGAGGTTGTTTTAAGTTTCTAAAAGTTATTTTAATTTTTAAACATGTTTTACTGTCTATTCTCGATTCCTACCTACTGTTTGTTCTCTACGAAAATAAATGTTTAATATCGCATTAAGTGTAAATAAGATAGAAAGAGTATTTAAAGGAAGGTTTTGCTTACTTCAGCGGAAGAGCTTAAGCGACCTTAGTGGCGCGTCTTTCAAGTCAGGATGCTTTGTTGTTTAAAGCTAACTACGCTCGGCCGTATTGAACACGTCTACTGATATTCACCGGATAATTTAATTAATGACCAAAATTGTGCACAGCTTCGGCAAAGTTTAATTTAGTTTAGCATTAGATTAGTTTCTTATTTTCTTATCTTTAATTGAAGCCCAAGTGGAGTCTTTTCTGCAAGCCCGAGAAAGGGGCCATCTGTGCTCTTAGTTTGAGATAATAAAGGGTGAGTTTAAGACTTCTCTGGACTTTTCATTTAAGCACTTGGACTCAGCGATAAGTCACTACAGTGTTCAAAAAGGTTTCTGCTAAGCTAAGCATACACAAAGGAGTTAAAAACATTACAAATTTTTAACTTGTAGCAACAGTCAATTTTGCTTTAGTAATCAATTATCTATTTTTTTAAGTTTGAAAATACTAGTGCTATGTTTCGCATACCATTATTTTGAACATGACGCAGTTAACGATGGCTAAAACTTGTAAATAAGCATATGTTATTAATATGCCTACTAATAACCTACTAAGATGATTTTTATACTGAAATGCAATAAAACTAAAATATCACTCTGGTGTTGCACTATATTTAAGTATCCTTTATAAGGTATTTTATAGTAATGAAACGATTATATGATTTGAATCTTTACTATAACTTCTCCTTTTCACAGCTTTCTCTAGGATGCAAATTTTTTACGTCTGTTCAGTGCGAGAGTTTCGAGTATTTTGGATATAGAGTTTATGGCAGCGGCACTCACAGGTTTAAATCTATCGCCCAGCTATGCCAGTTAATATTCTCGCTTTAATGATTTGAAAGTCAAAATGGGCCATTTATGTTTGAGCCGACTGAGTTAGGCCGATTTGTGCCATCTTCGATCCCTTTATAAAATAAATCAATCCATTTATCGATAATAAATCAATCCCTTTATGAATTGTAAATTCAACTTTATATTATTTTAATACAAGTAATTCGCAGAGTTTTGATTGTACACACAAATTTTGTCATTTAATAAATTCAAGCTGAAATAAAAAGATTTATTTGCTATCTTCGTAAGACTTCGCCGCATATTTTCAGACGGGGCGACTCACTTGGCAGTCTAATAGGATCTGAAAGACTTAAAATTAATATTATTACGCTGTTATGATCCTATACATTAACCAAATGGATTTTATTTATAATTTTTACTGCTGCCTAATTTTGTCTGAGGCTCACTCATCTTATAACAAAAAAGGCGAAAAGGAGAGGGGAAAACCCTTTGTCATGTGGACGCCCTGACTCTCACCTGACCAATGTTTTCGTTTACAGAGTGCTGAGTGTTTAATATTCGCTATATTATTCATATTTGGGATGCAAATTCAGGATGATATCCATATCCTACGTGTAAAAATTGTTACTGCTTGGATTTGCGTAAAAGGTTCAAACTTTCTGGTTATTATTATTATTATTATTATTATTTTGGTTTGCTTTTGTGGCATATTTATTCGCAAAGTTTACGTTGTTGTTGTTGTTACTTATGCTCACCTGTAGTCAGCCCAAGCCCACGAAATTCCTCTTGGCAAGAAGCGCTAGATTAGCCTACCGTTGGCAACAGCCTTGAGTACCATTCGGTGTAACAGTTCTGCCCCAATTTTGTTGAAAAGCACCCCAGGGGGGCACAGTTCCAAGGTTTTTCCACTCCTCTTCCCTCCTATCAGACCACACGACAGGACATTAGTCTCGCCGCATATTTAGAGTGCCGCTATGCCGCACTGACACTATACATTTACAAACACCCATGCCTTCTCCGAGATTCGAACCCGGCCCTTCGGCACGGCAGTCACCAACACTAACCGCTATACCGGTTGGGTGAAGCAAAGTTATTCGAACTATTAACATGCAAAAATATTAACTCAGTATTTGAAAACGCAGCAAAATGTCAGAATGTTTAATTTAGCTAGGCTGATGATGGCAATGATTTGTCATCGATTTAAAATGAATTTTTGCCAAAGCGATTTAAAATGAAATCCTAAGATTTTAATGTTGAAAAATAGATAAGGTGTTATTTTATATATTTAAAACTTCGAAGTCAAAGATTCCAATAATATCAATATGATATTATGATCTATTTAAGAGGGATCGTGGAGCAATAAAAAATTTTTAGTTCTTTTCGTCCGCTCGACGAGTTAACATCAGTATTAACGTATAAAAATGTATTCAAGACCGATCATTGGCGACTGAAAATAAGAGTAGAACATTGGACAGAACACAGATACATTAGTCGGTCATTTTAATTTAAAGCATATATCAACAAGCTTAGACTATGCTCTGTTTTTACACATCTCAAAGGTGAGAGTCTAAGATATGATATTTGAGTTGAGACAAAATCTTTTATACCTTGATTTTACTTAATATCATGGATGATCTTTACATGATTTATTTTAGTAACTAGGTCATGGAAAATGACATATATTCCTCGTCTAAAGTATTCCAGAATTTTATTTTACTTATTTCAAAGTTTAGTAACTTGGATCAGTAAAGCAATTTGATACAAAATGTTACACCAAAATTTATATACAACTTTAAAGTTGGATTTATTTTGTAGTTTTCAATTCTCCTACTCTCCTTTTCATACAGTTCATGCCTGACGAGTTTCACGCGTTCGCTTATTTTCCATTTGTTAGAGAATGGGTAATCACTAACTCAAAAACTATGCAAATTTTGACTGGGAAGCAGTATAGTATAAAGTTAGAATAATAACTCGTAAGCGAACGAGAGTTTGGGATTAACGTTGGTTGCCCACCAGAGTCTGGCTTGTCACTTGGCGAACAGCTGCTGCCTCGCGTAAGAATAAAATCGCCAAGTCTTACTTGCTTTTTATTCAACCAGAGTTCGTGAACCTGAACCTTCTGTTATAAAGGAATTAAGTATTAGTATATTCTTATTAGAGTACGAGTTTCTAATGGACCGAATGCACACAGAACTGATGAAACTTACTTCACAGTTCTGCAACTTTTCACACAAGAGTACACATACGTGTCTTCTCAGAATGACAGGGCACAAGCATTAGTTACCACTTCAAACTACTAACAGCGTTGAACAAGGCAATGCAAAGCACACCAGAAAGCGAAAGTCAGCACGATGATCTGTTATTCACGAAACTCTCAATACTCTGAGATAAAACTGATATAAGGTATTTCTCCCGTCTTCTTGGCATGTCTTCGTGGTGCGTTGCTAATTTTTCATCTTACCTGATTCCAAAAAAACCTAATGCCTCTACACTGAAAACTGATGCTGTCTCAATTCCCATATAGTTTTCTGTTGTCTTTCAGAGAAATTTCCTCTAGTTTCAACTCCTCGAAATTGCTAGAAGGCATACACAGTTAGAGTTGCATAAGGATCGGACAAAAATGCCGCTAAATGATCATCAAGCTTAGCAACTTCTTGCGATTTCTCGCCAAACCCATCGCCAGCTCGGTTTAATCTCGCCAGTTGACCAGACAGCCATTTCCCCCAATGTGTCCCTATTTCTTTTCCTTGTACCTAGCGTTACCACCTCTTGTCTGTCAAAATCCGGGAGAGGTAAAAGAGTTTCCGGAAGAAGAAAAAATGTCTTTTTTCGTATTTTTTGAGCTGCAGGAGCAAGCACACTCTCGCAAATACTTGTACATTTTGTTCTACCACAAGAAATCATTTTGCCAAAGAAGAATCTGGAAATAGAGCGCTATAATACAATTTGTTTTGGCAATTAGGGCTATTAAAACTATGATGGTGCTTAATCCTATGATAGACTGAAGTAATATCAATTGCTGATATATTGTCTTGTTCTTCTGAAAATTTCTTCATTGAAAACTTGGAAACGATTGCGATGAATCCCTATTCAATATTAACGACTGGTATTTCTTGCTTTGGGAATGCACAGCTAAAGCTTTAACATCCTCGTACTGAATATTAACCGTTTTCCAACAAACTTTATATTCTTCGTTAAAGTTGTCTCTTAAAACGACGTTGAATATTTTGTCTTTGTTTGTGGCACTTCTTCACTTGCAGAATCAGAATCGTTTTTTTTTTCACTAGATAATATTATGAAGGCATTTAAATAATTCCAAAATATGCACTTGTTTGTGGATAGCTACCTAATTGGACCAAGGAAGGGTTCATTTACGAATCATATAATAAGATTAGTATTATTATCAAAAAGAGGGTTCCACAAAGAGGTAAAGATTTGGTATCTAAATGTTAAAAAATAACAATGAATGAAAGAATGGATTGAAAATGAGAGGGTGAGAGGATATAAGGGCGCGCGCGCGCGCGCGATACGCCGGCATGAAACCACTACTCATCCGTAAGGCACTTTCTCACTACTACTGCGCTTACTTACTACGTTGAGGCGCTTACCACTCTACGTAGATCGCTGCTGTAAAGAATATGTATTGACATAGACCTTCCTTGGCTGCTGTACGCGGTCGTGTGATTTTCGATGTTCTCAACCATTTCATCCGTGCGCATTGTGTCGTAATTTTCGAGAAACTTGGTATTCCGGGAGAGTAATATTTATTTTAAATTCCTTCCGGGAGCCAGGAGATTTTAATTTTCAGGGCTCAATTCCGAGAGGATCCCGGAATTCTGGAAGAGGTGGGAATCCTACCTGTACCCCTAATTTTCCGGCGATGCTTCGCTTTCTGAGGCTTTTCATACTACTTATACAAGAGGTACCACAATTTAGATATAATTTCACTAAAATTATTTACATGTATACAAAATTCGTAACGATACTTACAAGACATAATTCTATTATTTGATTAATTTTCGCGGGCCAATTTTGTGCTCCCCGGAAGGTCTAGGCAACACCGTATAACAACTCTGTATCTAATATTTTAATCTTCGCAAATGGTTAGGTGAAATAAATTTAACTGGCTGCATGGGCATTTTCGTGGTTTTCCCCATTTGTAACGTGTATACGAACCAGTTACCATTAGAAAGTCGCCCACGAAAGCATCCTTACCCTTAGGCAGATAGCTCTCGAGCCTTTGTTGTAATCATATAAAATCAAAAACCAAATCCTCAAAAACATTTTTCATGGAGCATGCGCAAGCAAATTATGAAGAATCTTCAGATTAACGGTTTTATATCATAATGCTATTTCGTCTTTCTGTCCATCTACCCTTAGTTGCAACATTTTTGCAAGAAAAAGATCGCAGAAAATAGATTTACTTCCAGTATTTCCATTTGTATAAAAATGAAACATTATATCTATTATTCCAAAATGTAATATTATATGCAGTTTTGAAACAGTTAACTATATCCAAACAGATAAATACTTTGCTTTCTTTTTGAAAAATATATATTTATTTATACGCTTATTTACTAAAATAGCCACCAAATTCAAAAACGGTTTATCATGGCATAACTAACTTGATGTCCAATTCTTTCCAAATTTTCTACTTTCACTTCCACATTTAATTAATTTAGCCTTGGTACTCAAAATTTCCCCCCTTCGTATCTAATCTACTTTGGTGAAAATAACGTCACCATATTCTCCGCGAAAATTAATCAAATAATGGAACTATCATACCGTTAGGAAAATTAATATGTTTCTGTTAATTTAAAAATTAAGCGAATTTGTATAAATGTTTATACAGATAAGAGATAAGTTATCTTAATACACCTTTTGATTGCTATACGCTAAGGAAGAAAGCATTATTTTATAATCAATTTGGCTAATTGTTGTAGCCGACTATTCAAAGTAAATGTATTATTTTTTGTATCAAAAACTGTAAACAATCGTCTATTCTCAAACTGAAACTTTTTCTTCAGAAAGTTAGATAATATAAATAAGCAAACATATTATTGGTAAATATGTGCTCAGACTCCAAGATATAGGCACAAACTTCTATTTTTTCCTGAAAGCTTAAATACATTAAATGGTTTCAGATCTTTCAAACATGCTTAAGGATTACCACTCTAATTTCCTGCAGGAAAGTACTACTTATAGTAATGGAAAAACACTCATCAAAGAGAGAAAAGAAATGAAGTAACACCTTTAAGCATTTATATACTAAACTCCATTACAAACAGGCAATTCAAGAGAATGCAATTGTCGCGGGTCCAATTGTGACATGTCGTTGTCATTAAAGCATCCACAAAGTACTATTTGCTGCTTTGCGATCATTGCCCAAATTGATTGCTCCATCAGAGGCTGATTTGGAATCCATTGAACTTAAATGGGGTTGAAACACGCAGGTTAATCTTTCATTAGTTATTTGAGAGTAATCACAAGAGTTTGGAACTGACATTAAAGTTACAGAAGTGTAATTTGCAATGATACTCAAGCCGGTAAATACAGGTGATGCGTACACTGTAGTGAAGGTTATTTATTTCTTTATTTTCTTGAAAAGATTCATCAGTTAAAATAGTCATGGTTAAATGGAAAATCATAGTTATGTGGAAATTATACCAAGCTCGCGAATGACTTTAGATAGATGAATTTAATGCTCTGTTGGCAACAGCATCCGTAGGAGAAGAGGTAGTTTGGGATTCGATCATTCGATAAGATAGATCTTCACAAATTTTTCCAAAATAATATTACCATTATTCAAAGTAAGTTGCATAAAATATATATGTAATAATAATTTGAAGATGAATCATATTAGATGAATTTACAGAGCCATAAAATTATCTTATATATTCTATTTTTATTGCAGTTAGCTGAAACTATTACAACAAACGGAAAATGTAATACGTTATAAAATAATGAAATTGAAAAATAAAAGTAATAAATTATTTATGAATTGGCATTCTAAATTTATTTATATTCTAGAAACAAAATCTATTGTGAAAGGAATGCATGAACGTTTTTTAATTTAACCTTATGCAGTCATTAAAAGGAATTTTTAGACAATAATATCGATTTAACACATTTTTTGAGGATCTTAAACAAATTAACGATTACTTACAACTTGATCTAAAGAAATTAACGATGATTTTTAATTATAACGCATTACCCGTTGTATTTAAAAACGAAGTAATATAATATCGTTGCGTTCTACGGGTTCGTGGATTTGGAGTAATTGATGGAACACTTGATGAAGACTAAAAACGCAATTTATTCGCCAGTGTTACACATGAAAGTTTCAAACACGCGTTTACAGTCGTCGAGAAACTAAGATAAAATGCTGAAACAATCAGCAACACAGCCTTCAGTCTATAACGGTGAAGACACCTTCACCTCAAAGCACTAACGTACAGCTCCATACTCGGTCGATCGCTCTAAAGTTAATCTCTGAACTCAAGATACTAGTGGTACATGCAGTGTATAACCTTTAACCTACCTTCGAGAATGTACTTGGGAAAATCACTAAAAATTCGTTCTAAACTGTTCTTGCTCTGTCTATGGAATATGGCCAATTTTGTCGCCAAACATGGCAACCCTGCGTTTCCCTGTCTCTCCCTGGAATCTCTAACACCGCTTTGTGGGGAAGCTATCTCACCGCAGCTGGACATTTCTCAACAATGTAAAATACTATATAGTATAATATAAAATATTACCTCAGAAACCTGCTACGGTGGTTTTCTATTTAAAGTTTAAACTTTTTTTAGAATTTGAGTTTAGGGTCTCAACTTCAGGTACGAATATTCCATCGAATATAGCTTCTGCAAATTTCTAATTGAAGTCATGATTTGGAACGATCGTTTCTAGTACTTCAGCTTGACATGAGATTTCACTAGATGACTGCCTACTTACCCATAAAATTTCTTATTTTAGGAAAGAGTTAATAAACGTAAAATCTTTTATACTTAAATTTAAACTTCAACTTGAGTTTGAATTTGATATCGTTTCACAAAAGATGGATTTATTTGCGATACTTAAAACGGTAGCTATCTTCTAAAATTTTTATTGGTGATTAGAGTTTGAGAGACTACAGAACGAATTTGAATTTGAACATCTATACTCTTTACAATTTTTATACAAATGCTCATCACATCCTTTAATGTATTTCAAAAGCATTAATACAGATAGTTCTAATTATACACTAACTTTTTCTTACGTTTCGTATTTCTTTCCTTCTTCCTCAAAGCTAAAAGTTCTTGAATTTACAACAAGCAATTACATAATTAACTTGGCTGCATAAAAGAGAGGTAAATCTCATTTTCTTTCTACTTCCTCTTAAGCCAAATTTATAGTTTTCGCTTTACCTAAAAGAAATCTCTTTTCCTTCAAACATTTTACCTCCATGAGGAAGAAATAAGCATGTTGAAATGAAAGTTCAAACTCTAAATTATAGTAAAATAATAATCTCACATTTTAATTTCTTATTTTTGTATTATGTCTGGGTAAAATTTAATTAGCTTATAACTTGAAGCCTTACGGTGAAGAAGAATGCTGTTGTTTTTTTTACTGCAAAAAATAGCAGTTCTTTTGCTTCTAAATGTCATGTTAAAATACTTTTCTATACTTTATTATATAGAAAGTATTGAATATTATTTAATTTGTGTATGGTTTTGCAGAAAAGGAAACACGCCAGAATTTACTTGATAACACCAGAGTCTACTACACATGTTTATAAAGGAAACTACGCAAGCCTGTTAATTCATATGTTTATTTAACATTTTCATTTAATAATCGTACTGTTTCATGTTCTTTTTAAGAAAATCAAAACTAAACTGCACATTAAAAAAAAAAATAAATAAAGAAGAAAATCTGAAAAGTTTCAGATTTTAAATTATGTCCAAAGGGGCGTTTTTTTAACATTTTGTGTGTTACCTTTATTTATTAAATATCATGTTCTTTGCACTTAAACTTTTAAACCATAAAATTTCGTTCAACAGCAGTATCGAAAAATAATTTTAAATTGAACATATCTTTAGAATTCCGATACACAGTCTCACGCTCTGGAGACAAAAATGTTTTTTCTGTACATTGCCATTGCTCGCTTTGATATCCTTGAATTTTCGTTAAAGTTTTACAAAATATGAACCCGATAATAAAACAAATTCCAAATTTCAAATTTGGGCTTCCCGATACGTCATTCGAAATTTGATGCCTATAGGTACCGTTGTTGAGAGAAACATAAATGCATTTTTGCAGATTCTTCATTATTTAATTTCTTCAGATATAATACAGGGCGATAATATTTGGTGGCAACAGTTTGAAAAGTGAAACGGACATTCAGAGTGATTTACGCAAAATCGCGAAACTAAAGCAATAGTCCCTAACGGAAGAAGCCCTTTTGGACTAAACAAAATCCCATTTCTAAGATTATGCAGTCACTAATAAGCACTTGAGGAATAAAATTAGGAAGGTGATTGACTTTTCGGCTGCTAGAAGTCAAGAGCTATGTAGTGTAAATTAACCTTCAAAGAAATGCTCCAGCAACAGCGAAACAAAGCAATTAAACGTAGATATAATGTACCCGGACGTACTTTTACAGGAAAGAAATAATTATCGCATACCATATTGTATTATTGTAAAAACACACGAAATTGCATACATTGAACTGACAAAAATAAGTTGGCAAGGTATCAGCATAATGTAGATATATCTAAAAGAACGTAATAAGTATGCATATGAAGCTATTTTTTATTCTGCTTTCAAATTTATTTATTTATGTTCCTTTTATTTATTTTATATTATTTTCTAATTTTGACTGCTGATTGTAAATATTGATGTAAACAAGTCATAATTGTAAACATGGTCTATAAACTAGAAATAAGTTAGACACCACAATTTATAATGTCATGATTAATCTTTACATGTGAATAACAATGTACTGCTAGATATAATATAATTTCTGAAAACCAATTATCGCAAAAACATACGTTACATAACATAATGAATCGTCAAAATTCAGCTGCTAAAGTTTCAGTACAACTATACAATAGTACCTAAATATAAGCTTTGTATAACAATTTTATAGTTCTACCTAAACTCTGATAGTAAACACTGATGTAAATAGATCATGTTTGCAAAAATGATTTATAACGTGGGAACATCACGCCTGTTTCTACTGCAATATATAATGTCTTGAAACATGATGCCTGTACCCACTACAATAGATAACATCTTAAATCATTCACCTATACAACTATGTATATCACATTGTATATGATGTAATGTAATCCATTTTATTTGAGCTAATTTAACGCTGAAAGGTAGGAGTGCCGTTGATGTCGCCGGCGGTGGCAGAAATTGTAGTGTTGGCTGGAGTCACAATTTCCATCACGACTCAAGGAATGATACCTGAATGTTGTTAGTTTTCTAGTTAGTGTGGGGCTAATACCTACTTACCTAGGGTAAATATTAGGCAGTCCCTTCGCATCTACATAACATAACATAAAATTAAAAAATATGAATATTTCTTTCTTAGTTTCTAAACCAAAAATTTCATGAAGACCAAATTAATAAGCCATGTTTCCAAAATTTTGAATAAATATATTGCGAAAATTATAAGCCTCTAATTGAAACTTATCTTGTACAGTCATCAGGTTTTTTGAATTAAGAAACACGAAAAATGAGCAATGCCCTCGTCGGGACTCAAATCTGTACCTCTCGTATACGCGCCGGGTGTGCTACCGTTACACTAAGAAGGCGTACAAAAAGAAGAGAGAAAATATCTTATATACTTCTCCTTTTAAAGGGGGACTGGGGATTAGGGAATCCCATCCAAAATCCTGGTAGTGACGAATTATTATTCACCACCTTTAGTTCGGGCCCCATCGTAGAGTCATTAGGAATTTTTGACGCCGGAAACGTGAAAACTGTGCAATACTCTTGCCTGGACTCGAACCCTGGACCTTCCGATTACGCGCCGCCGAGTATGCTACCGTTACACCACGAAGGAATGCAAAAAGTAGGGAAAAATATCTTATATACTACCCCTTTTAAAGGGCGACTGGAGATGAAGGGACCTAATCGTCAAATTCCGGTGGTGATGAATTATTGCCCACCACCTTTTATTTCGGGCACCACTGTAAAATCATTTTTTTTTTTAAGTAGGAAACGCGAAAAGGTGACCAATGCCGTCGCCGGGACTCTAACTTTGACCTCTCGAATAAGCTCAGAGTGTGCTACCGCTACCCCACGAAAGCATGTAGAAAGGAGGGAGAAAAACCTCATAATCTCTGTAACTAATTGCATCTACGATAATCAACTTTGCATGCCTGGAACCAAATTCAAAATTAGTATATAAATCCTTAGCCTTTCAAGCTTTATAGAATGCGATATCATGTTATACACTTAATAAAGAGCTAACCTTCCACGTCGTATAAATTGTTTGATAAAATCACACTATTTTTAGTTTTATAAGTATTTTAAAAAGTTATATGACTAATTAAGGATATAATACTCGTTAATCAGTTTGTAATATTCACAGTTACATAATTAATTATTCTGTAACTTTCGAATTATTTTACAGTGGGAAGTGTGCATTATATAAAATACATTGATCTCTGAACGTAAAGGAACAAATTTCTTTTCCCCCTATAAAAAATTAAATCACAAGAATCTGAAATAAAATTTACAGAAGAATAAATGGTAAAAGTAATAAAAATATAAGGAAGAGAAAAGTGTCATTATTCATTCAAAATCAGTTAATACTTAAATTGAAACGTAAGGGTGTATGATGTTCCACTGATGCAAGTGAAATGATTTCGGGAAAACAGTGTTTGTGGAAGCTTTTTTAATGAAATGTATAAAAAATGTTCCATAGATATGGTTTAGCTCATTCTCAAAGATAGCGAGTACATGACTAGATGGAAATGAACTTTCAAGCGTTTAAACTACAAAGGGATTCAAACTACACTGCAGCACAGTCTGCAAATTATGGGTGTAACTTTTTAGCGAATGCACAGAGTCGAATTGACCAGTTCTGGACCGTCTGCCAGTGAACCCTCCTTCTAACGGCTGCTACCTAACTCTTTTGGTTAGAATAAAACAAGCTCGAATGCATCTCGATTTGTTGCTAATTATTTTGTGGCTTTCAAAAAGTAAAGTAACTGCTCCTGTAGTAAGGGGAAAAAAAGCACATGTATAGCTTGTTTCCAGAATATCATCTTTGTTTATATTTCACTCACTTCTTCACATAAAGCACAGAGGGTGAGAGGGGCAAGCCCCGTGGGTGAGAGGGGTACGCCCCGTGGGAGCAAAGAGCAAAGACGCTCAATACTGGTGACTCTTGAAAGTATGAATCACGTTATTTTATGATCCAGAGAGCGCAAAGAAGTCGATACAGTCAGGCGATACAGTCAGGAGGATCTTTGAATAGGACACTTATAGAGACGATGATATCCTTCTTTTTCCAGAAATCTTTAGTAACTAAACTCATTTGCATGTGTTCCCTGAAGAGTCTGTCACAGTCCACTATGTACGGAGGATTTCAGAAGAGTAATTTGTCTTAGTTTTTGTAAAATTTTCTCTACATCTATTTCAGAAATTTTCATTAAAAGTAGTCAAACGTGTCATAAAATATTAAAATCCTTACTTAGGAATTATATAAATTTAAAATATGCTAAACAATTTTAATAAAACGGCGACTTTCACATGTTATCCAAGTCAAGCTTGCATGTAAAAACAACCAATCTGCATGTGCGTGTTAAATCCATTTTTTTCTAAGGCTGGACATGCCATTTGATAAATAAGTGGATTAAGAGTTCACATATTTACATGTTTCAACGTTTTTTCAAGAACGTATAAAGTTACCCTTCTATTTTCATTTCACCATTAACTGGACAGCTGGCCCATTAACTGTCCAGGTGATAATGAAACGAAAATTAAATCCTAAAATCCCCCCCTGTATTTGGTGTTATTTTGCATTACTCGCTCACAGTATCAGAAAACATTTATCTATGAATTAAACATTCATATAATTAAGAACGCGAGTCTTTTAAAATTCAAATATTCTTTCTTTCTTTGAATTGTGCTAATACAACATGTCTTGCTTTATAATTTCAAAACAATGCAGTCTTATCACATTTTCCTTATAAACCAATTGTAATTTTATTATTTTTAATCAATTAATTCAATATTTATAGAATGTAAATCCCTAGCTAATTGAAATATGCATATTTTAATTACAACATTAAATTAAAATATAAATGTCCCTTTTACAGAATAAGAGATGCCTAATTTTTGGAAAAGGCTTTATGTTTATTCCTCAAAAATATTAACAACTTCCTAGATATATTTTAATATTTGTAGCACTGGAAACGTTAAACTTTTATGTGTACACGATTTTAATCATATTTCTGAAGGTCTTATGAGTGGAAAATGGAACTGGCGCATAAATGAATATTTTATCTCGCAACAAATCTAATAAAGTGAAACTTCTTAGTAGCTTTAAACTTTCAGTACATTTCTTGGAATACGTTTTGCGAAATAAGAACATATTTCATGCAAACATGACACAAAGAGCCCTGAAAAATGACATAGCCATGGATCTCTGGATTAAAATAATAATTCTCAACAGCCCGTGTAAATAATACTGATTTAAAACCACGATAAAGTCTTGTTGTCACGTAAATAAATTTGTTGAATGGTGACTTGTGTCTTTTTTTCTGAACAGAAGATGACTTTAAAGATTATTTTATGCAGCCGTAAATTTTCATGGCCCCTGAATCCATTGTTTTTGTATCAAATTTTCTTTTGATAGAAACTGGAATGTTATCTCACATTCTCGAGCTAGACTTTAAAAGATCGTAAAAATTGAAATTATTTTGACGAAAATAAGGAATTCTGCAATAATTAAAACTAATATAATGATACTATATTTAAATAATGTATCCATTCTTTTAATTTTCATTTAATATAACTAATACAGCAGAATAGTTCAACAACAGATACATTCTAAAAATCCATATCGCGTAAGTTCCGATATTTGTTAAAATTACAAAAATGTTAATAAGTATTAGTGGTAGGTTACAGCTGGCAATCGCGGTTTATTATTTCGTCACGCCTGATGCAACTGTCTTCGCCAAAGTTATAGCGTGTTTAGAAATACGTGCATAATAATAACATATTAAAGCATTCTTTTTAACAGAAGCAAATATAGTATATACATTTTAAAGCCCATAATTTACAGAAGTGATTTTGTGTATCTCGACTACTGCCAGCTTATCGTACGTCTTCTTGTTCTCAGGAAGAAGAAGAAGAAGCATGCTGTAGCGAAAGCTCAGCTGCAGTAAGATAGCTTCCCCGCAAAGCGGGGTTAAGATTGCTAGAAAGTGGCATGGAAACACAGGGTTTCCAGATCTGGCGTGAAATCACCCATTTGGCGACAAAATCGGCGATGTGCCATACACAGAGTGAGAACATCCTAGAACGCATTCTTAGCAGTTTCCCTCGGAAATGTTTTCTAAGGTAGGTTAAAGCTATATATACCCTGTCTGTACGCGGAGAAAGTAATAAGTTGAGTTCAGTAGTAGAGTTTTGAGTTTAGAGATTAGCCCTGAGAGCGACCGAACCGAATCGAGAGCTGTACTTAAGTGCTTTGCTGTGAACCTGTCATCACCGTTGTAGCCTGAAGGCTGTGTTGTTGATTGTTTCAGCGTGTTTGTCGTAGTTTCTCGACGACTGTAAACGTGTCTTTGGAACTCTCATGTGTCTTTGGAGCTCTCATGGCTAATAAATTGTGTTTTGATTCTTCGTTAATTACTCCAAATCCACAAAACCGTAGAACGCAATAATACTATATCATTGGAAAAAAAGCATTAAATTTTATGTTAATGAAAGCTAAATTCCGTTTTCTAAAAATAATAATTAATTTTGTTTTTTAATTGACAGCTCCAAATGCTCCATCAAAGGAACTGAAAACTAAAATTTCGACATTTGGAGCAACTTATGTTCTAAAAGCCTCCCAGACGGAAAGTGTATATTTTAAATTTGATTTTTCAGCAAATTTGGGATGCCAAAAATGAGTAATTCTAATAATTTCTTAGAATATAAAAGGTAAAAAGGACTTACCTTTTATTCGATCTTCTTTCTTCTCCAAAGCATATCCGGGAGTATTTTTCCTAAGTACATGTACACACTACTCACAGAAAAAAGGAGACTTCTAAGATAATGAGATATTTAATTTACATCACAGCACTAAACTAAAATATATATGTAACACAGAAGAATAGGATTAACATGTTTCACTCAAACGTCCATCACGAGTTCTCAACTAAAATGTTCTGATTTAGTTTTGCTGCGCGCATGCGCAAATCACGTGGTTTTCGGTGAGAGTTTACGTAGATTGCGCATTGGCGCGAAAGTTAAGTTTTAAGTAAGTAATTGCATATAGCTCCCCTGATGTCTCCCAACATGCGTTGAAATCAGTTTCTATAGGATATTCTTCGGAAAGGCATGTTCTAAGTTTCAGTAACATCGGGTGCTCTGTCTATAGAATATAGAAATGGAAAATAATACAAGAATATTGCAATAAAAGTAGTAAGTCTGATTAGCGGTTAATTTTGTTGCCAAAATTGACGGAAAAAAATGGATAAATGTCGCCAAACTTAACGATCATTTGGCGACATTTTATTCCTGTCCCTGTATAACTGTAATTGGCACTGTGATTGAACCTTATATGTAACTGTAACCACATCAGGCTCTTAAATGTGGCTTTCGTATATGCCTTAAAGTAATTTTGAGAAATGGAGAGTACTAGAGATTTCTGAGAGGCCGGGGAAACTATATAAGCCTAGATGGAACATCAGTTCTTAATTGTTTAGTTCAATATTGAGTTCGACGTACTGAGAGATCTCTATGGGAGATTCGCCTTTAAGGTGCATTTTGAATTGCGCTCTATTTAACGCTCTTAGTAGTTTGAAGAGTAACTACTGATTGGTAGTATGTGATAAAGAAGAGTTCTACAAGAATTTGTGTGGGCAATTCCAGAATTGTAAAGCGTTTGTATAGGTAAAATGAATTTTAGCAAACTATCATCGGTTCTGCGTGCATTCAATTCATTTCGAAAGAATTTTGTATATATGTAAATAATTATGAAATTATATACAATATGTATAGGTACATAATTAAAACTACTGATCACTGAAAAATAAAACAACTATTTTACTCATACTCACAATTGGTTACAATATTAGTCCTAGCAATTAACATTCGATTAACTTAACAATATTTTAAGCATTAGTACCAGTTAAAAAATTAGATTTCATATCATTCGAGTAAAAAGCATTAAAATATGAACTGATCATTGGATCTAGTGCATGATTCCTTTGAAATTTAGAGTAATAATGGCACTGAAATGCATTATCTCTCCAACAAAGAAAAATTCAGATGCGTCGTAATAAACACAAAATATAGAAAGAATTTTGATTTCTTATATACGTGAGCTAGAAATTTCAGAATGCTTTAACAGCATTCTACAAGCGAAAAAATTACATCAACAAACTGGAATGTAGCAAGATTTATTTATTTATTTATTTATTTTGTCGGATGCAATAATGTGATGATAAAGCCTTTCTCATTCTACTACACTCCTGTCCATAAATTAAGGATAATTCGGAGTCACGCGGAAATCGAACTCTAAAATAAATATATCACCTGTAAAATCACTACACACATCTTCAAAAATCATATGTAAATTTCAGGAAGTAACCAGATGACACCGATGGTACGTCACAATGACGAGAGTGTAAGAGAGTGATATATAAGGAATACAGGCAAAGCAGTAAAATTGTTCGCAGGCGCTTTGTAAGCATTTCAGTCCAATAACCGAATAGTTATGACACAAAGGACGCATTTGGATGATTTTTTACGTGGTAGAATTATCGGCCGTCTGGAATGTGGGCGTACCCAACTGGAAGTATCAGACGAACCTGGAATTGCCCAGAGTGTCATCTCCAGGCTTTGGCAACGATTACAAGATGATGGTAATGTGAGTAGACGTTACAGCACAGGTCGCCCCAGAGTTATAACGCCGAATGAGGAGCGGTATTTGGCAGTTACTGCCAAAAGAAACAGGCGGAGCATAGCCTCAGACCTGTCTCGTCAGCTCTCTTCAGCCACTGGTACGACAATTTCAAGGCAGACCGTGTACAGACGCTTAGGGCAGATTGGTCTATATGCTCATGGACCTGTCAGATGCGTTCCACTTACTGCAACTCACTGTCGCCTGCGGTTAGCCTAGAGTAGAGAGTGGACACCGACACAGTGGGCTTTTATGATGTTTTCCGACGAGTCCAGGTTTAGCTTGCAGTTTGATTCTCGCCGGACTTTCATATGGAGAGCTCCAGGTACCCGTTACCACCAAGAAAACATCATTGAACGACACCGTTACGGTGGTGCAGGAGTGCTCGTTTGGGGTGGAATTATTCTGGGTTCCAGAACTGACCTGCATGTTCAAATTGGAACCATGACAAGCCAAATCTATCGGGACGTCACGTTCTGGAACAACATGTACGTTTGTTTCGGGGTGCCATGGTTGCACAATTTGTGTTTATGGATGACAACGCCCGTCCTCACTGTGCAAACATCGTAAGCGAATGCCTTCAATCGGAGGATATCACCCGTATGGACTGGCCAGCATTCTCACCGGACTTGAATCCAGTGGAGTACGTGTGGAACATGCTTGGCCGACGAGTTGCAGCCCGTCAACCTCCTCCTACATGTCTACTGGAACTTCGGAGAGCATTGCTTTTTGAGTGGTCTAATATCCCCCAAGATCAGATCGATAATTTGATACTCAGCAGGCCTAGGCCTTGTACGGACTGTATTGCATCATCTGGGAGACATACAATGTATTAACAATCATACCAAGCATGTAATATTGGTTTTTTGTAAATAGGGTTTTTTTTTTTTTTTTTTTTTTTTTGTAATTTGCTCCAGGGAGAAAAAATCGCTATTTTTTTTAATAATATCAAACATATAGCATCTTTTTTTGCTCTTTACCTTTTGTTTAATAAATAAGCTTTACAAATAAGTCAAATTTGTTTGCTTTTAGCTCTTCTTTTTCCTGATTTTGCATTATCCTTAATTTATGGACATGAGTGTATATAACATCGTAAGTCACTCTGCGAACAGTGTGTTGCCATTGAAGGACACTCTACGAACAACGTCTTGGCGAATGTCTATTTGCCAAGACGTTAGTCCAGTCAACGTATGTATTTTTACTGCAACAATTTTAATGTAACATTTTCTAACGAAAATGGTTAAATTCTAACGAAAATGGTTGAATCTATTCATATAAACGATTTGTAAACGATGTAAATGTTATGTAAAGTAAATTATATTTATTTACATTTATAAACTATGTAAAACGTTGACATTTGTAAACAATGTAAATAAAGATAACAACTAATTCATGTAGAATCAGATTCAATCAGGACAGCTTTAACAATTCTTATTGCTAAGATCACATTTTTAATTTAAGTACAGCTAACCTGCCGAAAACCCCTGCCTTTACTAGAACAGTTATATGGCTAGATTTTATATTTTTGTAATTAATTTTCATAGAAGAAAGATAAACGACTATAGCAAGCTCGCAAGGCCGAGAAGCGGAAAGAAAAAAATGCGTATTTGATTGATTGTTTAAGTTTCAGTTCTCAAAATTTGAAATTAATTTTAGCTGAAGCGTTATATAAGTTTCTGAGTCCTCTGCATGATGTAAAAATCATGTAAGGAGGATTAATTTTGAAATAACGCAATTTAGAGCGATTTTATTATAAGCAGTTACTATTTTTAGGTTAGAAAGCGGAAATAACTACATTAAAAAAGGAAGAGTTAAAGGACAAACCAAGTTAGCATTTTGTAATTTTTTACCCCCCCCCCTTTTTTTTTAGCTTTCAAACATAAAGTATCTAAATTTTCAAACGAATGTCAAGTTACTTTTGCAAAATCAGATAATTTTCTACCATTTCAAGGAAAATTCATTAAATGCCCTCAAGTGGTGTTCTACTAGTATATTTACATAAAGAGTTTTAGCATTACTTTCCAGCTTACATAATCAAGTTGTAAAAGATGATGCAATTTTAAACACTTTATTGTAAAAATTAAGCTTGCCTTAATATAACATGAATACATATATTAATATTATGTATATGTTATGCATCTACTTTAAAACTCGAGGTTATAGTGGGGAATCTGGTATCCGCAAGAAAGAAAAAGGAAATTTATAGAAAAATAATATCACTAATGGTCCATTACTAATGAAGTAAGAAAAGGATTCTGAATACAATACCTCTTTCAACAATTGCTTATAAGAATAAAGAAACAGTAACAATACAAGAGGCATGTTAGAAATGCAATATTCTAAGAACTATCATGCCTTTCTGGTAAACTATTACTGCAAATATGTTTTTGATATCATTCGATCTTTTTTATTTAGCCGCCAGATTAATGATCTTGGAACATAGCGAGATATTATTAAGGTTCTCCACTGATGTTTTTATGCAATGCCTTGTTTTTCACATTTCTGTTTCCCTTTAGTCGTGTTCATTTCTGAATTTCTTAATAATGTGGCATACCTTCTTTATGCTAGTGGATAAAGAAGCATTTGTAGAGGCCTGAAAATTTCAATTATATGTTATTGCAGTATATTGCTTTTTATTTCGTTGTAAACGGAAAGGATCAAGGTTAGCTAAGAAAGAAATACGTCGTATTTTGAAAATTACGAGCATTTTATTTTCATTATATATTTTCCCTTAAGTCAGTTCAGTATTTAGTATGATAAAAAATTACACGGGCATATGCAAAGCATTAGTATTGAAATCATGGCAAATCGAGATTTGAATGAGACAAATGTATTATTGTTTATTCTACGACATGCAGTGTTTTTAATACTGTGCATTTCTTTGTAGAGACATTAGGTTCACTGGAAAAGCCAGAGAGATGAAAAATTATCAACCGCGTTCGCCGGGAATCGAACCACGGACCCAGTGTGCAGAACCACAACACCAAAGTCATACCAAGAAGGTGGGAGAAATACCTTATACCAATATAACGGCGGCCAATATAATAGGATATTATATTGGCCGCCATATATTATGCTATTCTAATGCGGTTATGCTGATTATGTAATATGTATTTTAAGGTGTGGATGTCAAGAGTGACTATCCGAGTAAAAAATGTAAAAATTTCGCATTATATGCATAATTGCTGTTAACAAAAGTAGCATTAAAAATGATACAGTCCGCTAAGTCTGTGTATGAATTTCATGACTTTTGTTTTTAATTGTGATCAAATGCGATGATCGATCATAAGCTATTTCTGACATAGCTTCATAGTGTATTTCAGTTAAAAATTATTCAGATTTATTAATTTTAAAACAAAAAATAATTAAATTTAAATAATGAAAATCAAAGTAATTTAAATCCTTTAGACTGCATGTAATATCATAGTTGTAAATCGTTACCTTTTATGCCTATTCTCTGATTGACAATTTAATCTTCATGACTATGATCTGTCTATGTGCATTTTGGGAACTGAAGAGGGTAAAAATATATAGTCCGGTTCCGAAAACTTCTTAGTGCTTATAATATTATTTTGGTTACTTGACATTTAAAAAATAAGGAAGTAATTAGGGTCTCAAAGAGTTTATGAACAGCGTGTGCGATCAGATCACATTAACTTCCCAAATGGTGTTTTGATCACGAAAATGGAATCACTTTCCATGCAGAAAAGAGACATTAGTTCAGGTTTCACTCAGCGTCTAGGCTTTTGCAAGCTGACAGCAAACAGTCTTATGAAATAATTAGTAACAGAAAAGAATGTCAAAGACAGTCCTAAGTAAATAAAATATTTTATGCGATTTAACAGTAATTTTCATGAAAACCTATCTACAGGAAACATAATATTTCCAAGGAATTCATTTAATAAAAACAATTTCTTACACTGCAATGGTTAAGAGAATATTTGAAGTAAGATTAACAAGATATGTGAATAGACCGTAAAATATCATTTGAAGGGAATTTGAATTTCCAATTTTTAATTTGTTTTTACTTCCCTGTACGAAGTAAAAAGGAAGTACTGTAATCGCGAAAACTTCTGGGTACCATATTTCAACGAAAATATTCATTTTAACCGCTATCGATTGCAAATTAACGATGTTTTTCTTTGACAGCTGTACGTAAGGACAGGATAAAGGAACTTTTTCTCCAAACGAATTATAAAACTGATTTAAAATGGATTCAGAAGAGATTATTGTCGTGGCGTCTGTACATACTTATGTATGTATGTCGTCGTAACTCAAACACGAGTAGCCTTAGAACGGTGTAATTTTGTATATAGGTCTGATATAATATGTAGATGTGCACATCCAATTTTGGTTGTAATAGGTCGAACCAAAAGTATTTTTTTGGCTTTAAGAATCATTGAATTATCGTGTTCTTTTCTTCCGGTTAAGGTTTTTATGCCTTTAATTAACCTGCATGTTATAATTGTAGAATTATCAAAAATTTTAAAGTTGTTAAGTGAGGCTGAGCCTAATTTCTTTACCCTAGCAGCCATCTTTGTTTACATTTGAAATTTAGCAGAATAGTGGATTGTTGCCAATCTAGAGAAACTAAATTTGGCAACAACAAAATAATGTCTTCTTTTATTGCTGTGAATTAAACTATGCTTAATCCATTCTGGAATTATCATTTAAGTTATTATATTATCTCATATATTGACTCAGCATAGCCTTCTGCAATAAATTTAGTTTCTACGCCTTCAGTGTCTTTTTGTCGAGTGAGACCAAAAGTAAACATTCAGTTTTGTGTACGGAAAAAAGAAAATCTGCATTCTTACCCGCTGGCCGAATTAGTTGTTTTTGCGTAGAAACTGTAATTTTAATTGTAAAAAAAATATTTTTTTGAATTGTTTTAACTTCATTTCGTGTTTTATGCTTTTCTATATCTTTAAATTTTTAATATATTTGAGTTTTTATGTATTCTTACTTTGTCGCGAAGTGAGAACTGAATTAATTGAATGAGAAATATATCTCGAATGAAATTCGAGGAAATAAGTTTGAATGAAAATCGGGGAAAATGCGTATAATTTAATATTCCGTACAAGGAAGTCATGCCGGGTACACTTCCGATTTTTTAATTACGCTTTTAGTGTATATCTAATCCAATGAGGCCCCGTTGACGCATCTATTTTGCACAGTTAAGAGTGCAGATGGCCTTCTGCTATCAGAGAATGGGAGAAAGAGATACTCAAAATATATTCACCGAACATTTTAAATGGTATAAATGCCGCTACAACTTGTAATATTAATAACCAATAGCACATATTAACTTGCATTATCAAGAAATCGTCTACAATTAAAATAGTTCGCTTAATATATAGAAATAATTACCATACATCATTGCTATACCATTTTAACAATATTTACAAATTCATACAAATATCACCCTTAACAATACTATTACATAAGGCAACGAGTGAAAGTGGGAAAATATTAGCTTAATACAGATCAGGGTGTCCGTAAAGACTCCCTGGTGGTTCATGAAGTTTTAAAAGGCGTCGATAGCTGAATATGCAGTGACAAGTTATGGGCATAATCAAGATCCCATTGATTACAAAAAATGTCTATTGATAAAACTGATATTTAATTGTTTCTTGATAATGCAAAGTCAGGTCTTACTCAAATCACATGGGCACACTAAAGTTTGGAATAAAATAATCATTCAAGATAAATATCACGAAATAAAATTGCTACCGAACCAACATTTATTGACTATTTCCCTCTTCTTACCCAGTAGGAGAAGACTAATCAAGTCAGTTACTTACTAATGAACAAACAGGCTGAACTCGTTGATTTAAAGCAATTACATCAAGCAATTTTATGTGAATATTAAAATAATTGAACAATATATCAAGCACAGCCACCACATTCATAAAAGTCGAACTTTCGTTCAAATAAAAACACCCATTTTGTTTCCAAAAACTCGTTTATATTTGTAAAATTAAAATAAATAGTAATGCAAAATATTAATAAAGCAAATCTAATAAATCATTTTATTCCAAACATTCATATTTTTAGCCTAATTGTTGTTTTTGAGTTATTTATGTGCAATTATTTGTATTATGGTACTGCTGTGTGCTGTATAATTAAACAGAAAATGTGAAGAGTCTATGAAGAAACACTTCTTTAAATGGAAGTCAATGCAAGAAAAAGGTTGGGAATTCCTGATATAGATACATAAATACAATAAAACATAAATGTGGTAACAAGATACATATACACAGAAATGAGAAACAAATGACAATAGAGATATTTACTAGCAACATTTATGTTATATTCAATTTCCATTCTACTTCAGTTATTACTTATAGTAATACTGTAAAGCGGTTCATACATTTAAGCTATAGCAGTGCTGGCGACATATTATATCGGTCTTTAATTTTTATTTTAGTCAAATCTGTCGTATATTTTTTTTGAAATGGAAACGTACTCATGAAAGTACTTGAAATCATATGTAATCTTACTAGTATTTTCGGCCCATGCCGAATCGGCGATGATGGCTTGCGAAGCTGAAAGTTGATGGCTTCTGGACATTCGATCGGGGTAAACGACCACCTTACATGCAAACTGCTCATTTTCAAGCAGGACAGAACAGTGAAATTATTGATGAAAGGACCATATCAACATATTTTAGACTCTTACATTCTTCAAGACAATGTTAATCATGTCCTGTCAAATATTCGGAGAACTACTGACTTAAATATCGTCCATTTCCCGGGTTAGAGCTCTTATACTGTTTGTTTACAATATTAAAATCTATGAAGAAAATAATGGAGAAGTTATGCTACTTAAAAAGGCAAAAGGACTGTCAAACTCATCACAAGAATTTATGGCAAGCCCAAATTTCCCAAGATACAAAAAAGCTGTGTGGATAGATGACAAATTGTTATCAACAAGTAATTATTTTGAATGTTAGTGGAAGTACATCACTTTAAATTCCCATTATTGTAAAAGCTCAAATTTTAATAGAAATTCAAAAAGCAGATTAAACGATTTCTTAAGTCTTGGTTAGAAAATGTAATATTTTTGCATTTTTAAAGCAAAGGCTGTAGAGACATAGTTATTTTTTTGAAGCAGGAGAAGTGAAAAATGAGCAACGTCTTCGCCAGGAATCGAACCACGGACCTCTGGAATACGCGCCCAGCGTGCAGACCACCACACTATGAAGGCACGCTAAGAAAGCCGGAGAAATACCTTATAAGGCTAGAACATGTTTCAGAAATGGCAGTGGTGAAGAGGGGAATAAACAGTCTTTTAATCAAATTTTTCTCAAATAATTTTGATGTCGAATAATTCATAAATGCATACTTAAATAATTAGAAAATCGGTCAGCCTTCTCAATAAGTTTTCCTAAATTTTAATGAAACAAAAATGCAGTTTCTTAATTTTTAGTTCCAAGTTAAATGATAGGATGGATCTCCCTGTTGAAACACTATTTTTATGGTATGGAAAGTGCTCACTGCGGCCTAGGTGAGGCAAAAATGGGGTTTTCAAAAAATACAAGTCAGAAAGATATTTTACAGGGAAATATGATTCATGAACACAGCATATTAAACTAGAAAAATAAAACAAAACATAGAGGGTTAATTCCATAATAGGAGTATAAAAACACTGGAAGAATGAAACGTAAGCTATAATTAATTTCTTCATATGGAATAAAATGCGATCTAATTCATGAAATTTTCATTCCTGATAGTCATTCCTTTCATCTGCGATGTTTGAATGTTTCAAAACACTTGATAGATTGAGTCATAGGCTTGGAGAATTACAACCAATCAGAATAATTTTAGATGCGAGCTTGCCAGTGATTTGCTTAAATACATTCGTTTATTTATGTTAACTGCCAAAGTCTTATGCCAAAGTCTCATTTTAAAAACAGCCCGCATGGTAATATTTGACTCCAATAAATTTACCAATAATTTTGCATTTTGCCTGGCATTAAAATGCATTTAAATACTCGTATAAGAATTAATTTGAGATTTTTGTAAAATGTATGCCTTCAAAAATATTTTTCTTCTTCTTTACAATGAAAACAAATTGCGCATATTTGCGAGGAAAGAATATGAAACAGATTTAAGACTTGATTTATAAAACTGTGATTGTTCTTTCTCTGAATTTGATCCAGGAAAAGTAACTACACAGCTCTAAGAAAAGAAATGTAACTCCACAACTAAAACTAAAGAAGTAGTTGAAATATTTTCTTTCGTTTCTTTCACGAAGCAAATTTAGTTTGCTTTATTTCATGCCTTTTTTAAGACAACGCCTTGCCTTATTGACTCCTTTAAAAGAAGACGAACCTTTCATTTGGAACATTTTTTACGCTTTGATTGTTTAAAAGAAAAGAGACACAGAACATTTTCTGTCAATTCTTTTCCTTTCCCTCAACTTTCTAACGGATATTCTTTTATGTTAATCAAACTCTTATTACGTTTTTCATTTTCCCATTGTAGCTGATATTCGTAATGATATTCTTGAAGCATGTACCACTGCGGATGATATATTTTGGCGATGTTTCAAAGCAAATCTTGGCGAGAAATCTTCCAGCTGCTGAAGGGGTTCTGCGATCATTTGTCATCTAGAGATATTTATGCAATGCTGCGGGGAAATTGTCAAAAGGGAATAACCAAGCAGACGTATGTTACAAAATGCATTAGTAGTGGATTTCGAAAGACGTGTCATTAATACTGATACATATAAATTTGGCACAAGGGTAATTATGATGAAACTATTGCTTTTCCAATTTCAAGCCTCTGCTTTCGTGTTAAAGAACGTTCTTTTTTAATGCTTAGCGTAGCTAGTTAACCTTATATTTTTGTATTCCTATTTGTAATTTATTATTATATCTTCCAATAAATTATTTTTAATCACAAATTAATATAATAGAGACTTAAGATTTGAAATTATACCGGCTTTAAACAAAACATAGAGATTTGCTTTTTTGTTAGTTATTGCGTTTTATGAACGGATAATGTGTGTGTAAATAAATGCATAAAAACTTCAAAAATAAAAAAATAAAATTACCATAAAATACATAATTATCATATAAGAAACATAAATTACCATTTACAAGTATTATGTTTCTGGATAATGACGATAATTATTCGCAACAGAAGAGTTCATAACGCTTTAGAGACATTAAGATTTTCAGAAGTCGGAGAGATAAAAAATTAGAAACCGCCTTCGCCGGGAATCGAACCACGGACCTCTGAAATACGGGCTCAGTGTGCTGACCACTGCACTACGCAGGCACGTTAGAAAAGCGGGAGAAATACTTTATAACGCAAATACATAGCAATTATTTATGATCATAATAGATATGCCTGAAATCAATTCTAAAGAATTACCAATAACTAGAGCTTGCTCAACAAGATTCCACCGACAGTTTTCTGAAAGAGCAACTTTTCTAAATAGCTATTAAAATGCAATTTAAGGAAAAGTATATAAATTAATAACACTATAAAAAATCAAGTCTAAGTTAACTACATAGAAACCTCGAAAACTGAATGTCCTTTCATTGGGGCTAGCAGAAGGCTAGATTGAGGAAAGTATTACATATAAAGAGTCAGAACTCTTTATATGTAATATTTTCCTCAATAATTTTGAGTCATTATTTCTAGAGTTAATTTTCATTTATCAGTTTTAGAAAATTATTTTTATAATTTTCTCCTGAATCATTAGTCAACACTGTAGAACTGTTTACGTGCAGTACTTTCCTCAACATTTTCAAGGCGAAGACTATGAGGGATATCTTAGAGGAAATATGAAAGTATCATGCTTCAAATTTCCGTTATTCTTTCAAATGTTAACATTATTTTGCTTTTCCTATATTTCTAGTTTTTTTTAATAATGTCTTTTATTTTCTTTGATAAAGCTAAAAGAGGAAGGTTATTCTTCCAAAGAATACTCAGCTCTTTTTCGTTAGTTCAAATTGCAAACGTACTAGGCACATGCTCAAAAAATAGTAAAAAAGGCAAAATACGAAATAAAATGAAACTTATGTAAATGCAAAATTGAAATAAAATGAAATTTATGTAAATGCGAAATTTAAATACAATGAAACTTATGTAAATGCGAAATTTAAATAAAATGAAAATTATGCATGAAATTGATCCAAGAGATTGGTGCTGCATTACTAGACGACATAGCAAACAATAAGGCAGAGACATACAAAAACACATGTATTACGACCATCACCTAGCGAAAGACCAAATGGGACAGAAAACTGTGAAATAGAAACATCACGCTAATAACAGGTTTGATAACTTCTAGCTGAAAAACATGCTTGAAAACGGCGAGGCAAATATACGATGGAGCTCGTAAAAGGTGCCTACCGGCACACTGCGACCTGTTATCCGTCTTTTCAACATGTGCAACATATGCTCTAGGGGATTCAGGTTCGATCGGGCCGGCGTTATCGTCCATAAATATCGCGTCGGTACCCATTCCGGAGATAAAAGAATGCACAAGGTGTAGAATTTCATCTCATTTCAGACGGCTGTGACTGAACTACCAAGAATCACCTAGAGGTCGGCGCGGACATTCGTTGCTATACTAGCCCGTACAAGTTAGCCTCCTGCTCTGCAATGGTCTCTTTCGACGATGTTTGGTGCCCGATAACGTGTGGCTCTCATTATATCATTGTCCTCGGGAATCATTCTGGATGTTAAATCGGGACATATTCATAAAGAGTACGTGGCCCCATACTCTATTATCCAATTATAATTTTCACGGCCCAATTCAGCCTCGCTGTGACATATATGGCGACAAACGAACACAAAACACATATCGTCGGGTGTACAGTCCACCTTCATGCAGGCGATGCGACACAGTTTGGCGGGATATGGGCCGTCCTGCAGCAGTAGAGAGATGCCAGGCCAGCTGTCGTGCTGTTAGTGATCTACGGCGCCTTGCACACAGAAACAGGAAACGATCTCTGCCGCTGTGGTATTCCTCCGACGTCCAGATCAACGTCTTCTGCAGGGGTTTTGATCCCTTTGGTAACGATTTCAGAGCCTATTGATGACACTGCGATGCACGTTCAGCTCTCTCGCAACAGCAGATTGTCTTGCACCAGACAGACATGCAAAACCACATGTATTACGACCATCACATCACCTTTTGTAATTGCTTTGCCACTAATGCGGTCTCCTGATTTTGATTCCAGTTATCTATTTGTAATTATTTATAACTATATTAAGTTATATATTCCAAATAAAATTCCATCCAAAAATATGTAACGTATATTTTTATGTACTTACGGCTATGGCACCAATATTAATTTAAAATCATGGGAAAACGAACATGATAAACATACTGTAGTTTATTCAGTAAACAGCGAATATTTTTCAGTTTTGAACTTTCACTGTTTTCGGGGAAAAGGTGTATACATAAATCTGCTCATCTAAAAGGGCATAATGATTAAGACATTAGCAGATGGAAATAGACGGCTGTAAGTAACTGATAGATCAAAATATGTACGAATAACAATGTTTGTCGGTGCAGTGCTATTTTATGATTTTCAGCATTTATTGAACCTTTAAGATTGCGATTCGAAATTGGAAGCGTAAAATAATGAACGATGGTGGCCTAGTTACTTGTTTCCACTCATTGTTTGTTTTCAATTTTACAACATCTCATGCAAGAAAACAAAACTATTTTCCCAGCGCAAACGACTTCAATAAGACTAAACTGAAAAGAATATCAATTAATATTTGAAAATATGTTCAGAATCTAGGAAATTCGGAAAATCATCTTATCGTAAGAAAATGCATGTTGGTTATACTTAAAGTGACCCTATCCAGACCTACGTTTGTTGAAACTACCTAAATTCCGTTTGTTGAAACTTGGTTTTTACGATATATGGACCACGAGGGAGAGAAAATTCTGATAACAAATAATATTTTTAATTCCGGCCACTAGATGGCGTTTTTCATACAATGGAGAAGGGCGTTATGAAAATTAAGAACTTCTTGAAATGACAGCACTCGATGCCGCAAAATCTGCCTTCATAGCTACTTACTTTCTAATCAGAAGAAAACGTGCACTGCATCTTCGCACCAATCGAACTACCCAACTCTAATCCGCCAGTTCTTACTTATGCAGTTCATGGATGAGCAACTGAACCTAAAACGTGCAGGAAAAATACAGAAGTTCTACATCATAAAATCCTTCGCACTATTGGCAATGCTCCTTTGTTTGTAAAAAATTCTGTTATTCACCGCGACATCGACATAAAAAACATTCGTGATTATATTTATTATATTTCAACATATTCTTACTACTTCTTTAATAATATGTCCACTTCCATCTATCCTGAAATCGTTTCAGTTTCTGATTATGATGCTATAATTGATTATATCATCGAGAAGCGAAAAACGGTACATTTTAATGCCAAATGGTAGTTCTTCTGGTATTGATACCTGATGCTTTTCCAGGTTCTCACTTTATGTATTTCATTTGCAAAGACAGGAATTTGTTTCCTTTATTTTAGGAACTTATTTTAAGTTTATTTCAGTGAAAATCCACATTCACTCAGTTTCCAGCTCTCCACTCTACGTTAACGGATGGCGTGTCTTGTTCACTGCTAGCAAACCAGAGGTCTTCGGCACTATTTGCAAATAGTAAACAGTCAATGCACCATTTGGCTCTAAGTAAAAACGCTCAGTTCGTTATAGGCTCGTTGTACCAGCATCCAATATCCAAGCCGTAATATCATTCTTCACCATGCCTTTAAGGAAGAAAGATTGAGCTTTACTGACCAAGTTGCTTTATCAGAATCGCAGTTATACTTTAGTTGCATTGTGAGAATATCGAAATTTGAAAGGCTTGAGGACTTGAAAGCCCGTGTCGAAGAGTGGTTTGAAAATGTTAATTACTAAATTTGAAGAGACTGGAGAGTTATTTGTGCTACCAGAAAGAAAATGGAAATAGATTTCAAACGAAACTTTGGAATAAGTCATTGTTGCTATGGCCAACAAGCCATTATATTCCCTACATTATCGACAAGTGCTTGAGCAGTGGTAAGAGATTTATCAACCTCTTGATCCGCAATCACCCAAATCAAGACAGATTCCCTAGTTTCAAAATTATGCAGTCCATTTTAACGTGGAAACAGTACAAGATCCTCACGGTGGAAAAGTTGTTTGCTGAAAATCTGCATCAACGTGTTCGTTTATAGCGTACTCGGTGTTATAAATGATAAATTAAGATAATTTTCCATTAAAATTGGACATATGCTAAATAACTAGCGTACGTTTTCTATCTAAAAATGTTCATGATAAGCTTTTTACGACATATTTTTATTCTAAAAGTATTATTGCGATAAGTAAAATTACAGTCAAAAGATCACTCAGTGCATTCATTGTTTTTGGTTTCACATTATTACATAAAAGTAGTTCTAAATCTGTATGGTCCATAACGTCTTTTAATATCTGGAAAAAACATCATTAATTCGCTTTCTCTTCATCGCAATATTTTTTTTTATCTTAGCAAGAATTATTGAAATGTTTTTTCCTGCATTCCACTAATGAATATCTGATTAAATTATCATAGAGATAATAATACAATATTTTATTTAAGTTCTAATTTAATAAGAAACTTATGATCTCGATGTTGAATAAATATTCTTTTAGGTGCAATTACTTAATTAAAACGAACCCAATTTAATGTCAATAAAAGAATGAAACATTTTATTGTTCCAAAGAAATGAAGCCATTCATCTAACAAAACTTTTCCATTAAATGGACTCGCAACCACAACATAAATAAATAAAGGAAATCAAGTAATGGATATTTCAGGTTCAAGTGTTATTTAATTTAGCAATTATGACTTTTTGTTAATTGAACTTCATCGAGATATAAAATTATATCTCGAAAGATATAAAATTATGGAGAAAAGAACTGTTCGCCATTTGGTAAGTACCTCACAAGAAGAATTTATTTATGCTTTTGCGAAGTTTTAATAAAACTAAAAAAGCAACATGAAGGATGAATACAAAATCCATCCACAGTAACTAATTTAAGTAATCATGTAGTTTATAATTTTTTGTTTCTCATATTCTTTAAATCTGTTAATTTGTGATGTTACTTTCAGTAGAGTATATTATGGTAACATTTCTGGACTGTTACAGCGCATATGTTATTGATTTTTCCTCATTTACAAATTTCAGAAAAGTATTAAAAAATAAGCTTATATCAACTTTTTACAATGATAATATATAAATGTTAAAAATTAAAAATATATTAGATTCAATGAAAAGGACATTATATATTATATATTATATATTTATCTAATACATAATCTAATCTAATCACCATACCGCTCAGTCGGGATGGTGGTCAAGGAAGCTGACTGCGATGCCGAAGGGCCTGGGTTCGAATCCTGGAGAAGGCATGGTTGTAACTGTCCGTCCCTTCATAGGAAAGGCGATGGTGGCCCACCTATCAAGTGCCTCCATAATAAAGAGACCACCACATCCGGTCTTGTATAGATTAATAGACTTCGTTACATTTGTAATTGTTCATAATCTGCCATTGAAAAAAAGACATCATTTATTTTATTTTCAGAGTATTTATTGCAAACAATATTATCCAAAATTAATAACATTAACGAAAAATACCAGCTAAGAAAATTTAAAATGACACAGTTTTTAGTCTAATAAACAAAATTAAAGAAGGGTAAAATAAATTTGTATTCCTAATTCAATTTCAATGAAATGAATTAATTTCAATGAAAAATTCTGGGTACCCTATTTCATAATTTGAAGAAGTGAAAAACAAAAAGAAATCTTTTTTAAAAAGTATTTGTGCTTATTTTCTTCTACCTTAAGCCTTAAAATTCTGTAATGTAAGATTACTTTTCAAAATTGCTGTTTTTTTAAAGAAATGCTTACTTTATTAGTCACATCAGTAATTTATGCATTACATATTTATTTACAATATTTGACTAAGCATTTCATGAAAAGGTGATGCTAAATTGTAAATATCACAGCAAAAAAGCAAAACATTCTCTTTTTCCGTTATATAACATTAAAACTCACACTTCAAAGGTACAAATTAAGTTAAAATGCTCTGCTCATTTAAAGGAAAAAAAATCTTTCTTTTCATTATGCAAAATTATTTTGCATGGCATTAGTTTTTAATATTTTGTGTCTGCAAATATGTGAACATTCGGTACAGATATGTTTTTCCTACATGACTTGAAGATATAAATAAATGGGAAAACTGTTAAATTTTTTTCGGAAGTCTGGAAATCTTTATAGTTCGGGCAAAATACTGAAGTTAAACTCTGTACATTCCCGGGGTTGTAATCCTTCATTAAAATAGTCTATCACTGACACGTAGCATATGAATTTCGTACGGGCAGTCTTTTTTACTCCCTTGTACGAAGTAAAGGAAGTATTTTTATCACACACAAAAAAAATTCTGGGTACCGTATTTCAATGAAAATATCCATCTTGACTGCAATCGAATGAAATTTGACAGAATTTTCTATGTGTTTCAATTTTTAATAAAAATATTTTTAGGTTTATATTTATTTTTGCCTTGCCGCGAAATGAGAACTGAATGAGAAATATATCTACAGTGAAATTCGAGGAAATATGATTAAATGAAATGCAATAAAAAATGCGCATTATTTAATATAACGTACAAGGAAGTCATATGGTGTACACATCAGAATTTTTAGGAAACTTTTGTATTAAAAATTAAGTGTGCAGTTTTTATATCTGCCTCAATAAAGTCTTGTAAATTTCATTTGGTATATAATTTTGATGGTTGCTTTTTAAATTTTTACTTCGTATTTTTATTTAATATAATTTTATATAAGATAGTTTTACTTTTTAACCCTCATTATAGTCATATTTATAATTTGCCCGTAATGAGACTTATCACTAATTTTTAAATTTGTAAACGAGTTTTTTGTTCTCATGCTGTGCATCAAAAATCATTTCAGTTCAGATTTTTCTAGGAAAAATATCTGAATTTTAATGAAAACTTTTAGTCAGCGTCTAATTCCGTTTTAATTCACATACAAATAATACCAATATATATTATGCCGTGCTCTATTTTTAAATTTTATTAGCATTTTTATTTCTTTGTAAAGGAAGTATAGTATTCACGAAAAAGGCCGGGCCCCATATTTCAATGGAAATATTTATTTTTACCTCTGTTGAATGCAATTTAACGATGTCTTTGCTTGACATCTGTACATAAGGCCAGAATAAAGGACTTCATTTTTACCAAACGAATTATAAAACTGATTTAAAATGGATTCAAAAGAGAATTTTTTTCGTGGCGCCTGTATACGTACATACGTACGTATGAATGTATCTCACACATCTCAAAAACGAGTAGCCTCAGAACGTTGGAATTTTGCATATAAAACTGCTATAGCATGTAGATTTTTACCTCAGTTTACCTCAGTTACCTACAAATGGTGCCGGAAGATTAACCAGTTCAACGGAAAAATACGCCAAACAGCAAGCGAAAACCACAGATGGATGCGAGACCAGAGGTTACAAACCACCAAGTGGAAAGGAGCAGAGGAAGATCCCTAGAAGATAAAAGTCTACGCAGGTTAAGGAATGTATGCAGAAGTAAAAACAAGCATATTTAACTACACAAACTATTATAGAGAACCCACACAGATGTATAAGAGCACGAAGAACCGTTGTTTATCCAGCGTGACAAGTTCCTGGAGAATCGAATACCTGAATTTTACAAAAATAAAACATAAGCGTAAATTTCCTGGATTTCTTTAAGGATTTTCTCTTTGTGTGTTAAACACGATTATGTTACTTTAGCCCAAACGACTGAGACGAGAGAAAATTTTGGCGCTAATGAAAAGCAAATAATATCAACTATTGTGCACATCAATCAATTACTTTACTTAGTTTAAACTAAGTAAATTTTTGAATTGTAGTGTGTTGAAAGAAGTTTAATGATTAGAATGGATCAATTATGTTAAGAACTAATGCATCGTAAAAAACTGGACGTTTACGTTGATGATGTGTATTATAAATGAAAAGTAAAAACTAGTACTCTTAAGTTAGCCAACTCATATAACGTTAAATGAAATCTAAGGCTGAAACACCAGAATGGAGTTTTGAAATAGGGTGTCACTGAGGTCAAGTACGTCAATTTATTGTTTATAACTATGTAGGAATTTGGTTAAAAGATAGTTTTAGGAAAATATTCCACCTTTATATACTGGTTGACCCATCACGATGTTGGAGAGCGGGGTGTAAAAAAGACTTTAGAAACAAAGCATAAATTTTGAAAAGTTTTCTTCTGAATCCTGTGTAGCGTATTTGTTTCTATGACTAAAGGAATTTTTTCTTTCAGATTCCTGGAAGGCGATATGAGACGAAAGACTGACGGATTTGAAACATTATTAAAATGTTAAGATCAAGTTTTGTAGAAAATGAATCTAAATTTAAGAATTTAGTTATGTGGTTATAAGGACTGCCTCATACTTGTACATATTAGAATATTTAAATCTTATCAAAGGTCGTTAAGACCTTAGTTTGCGATTATTTAAATTCTGCTGGGTAAAATGTAAGGTATTTTATACTAATTAAACAATTATTATGATTTCAGTCTTTACTGTAACATCTCCTTTGCTTATTCTACACCACAATGCAAATTATTTGTGTGTATTTAAGTCGAGGATTCTGAATGTTTAGGTGAGAGCTTTTGGCAGATGTCATTTAGATAAAATAAGAAACTATATATCACACCTTTTCACCAATCACTAGGAAACTGGCAGTACATTGAATTTTACCTCACACTTACTCACACTTCCTTACTGGATGAACTCACTTGCCAGACAGCAAGTCCACAGTAATTACTGACCGATCGATTGTTACACTTCCAGTCTCATTACTTTATTTACACAGATCTTATCAGCAAAATACTATAGTAGAATCAAATTAAGGAGATGAAGCCGAAAAATCTTTAATTACAATAAATCTGAGTGACTATTGTTCTACCCAATATTACTTCCTTTAAAAAAATGTGGCATTAAAAACGTCAATCTGCTACAGAAATATAAATATTTTATTAGCAGTATGTGGGTAAATTAATTAAAAATGTTACAAAATATTTTAAATGAAAATGAAGAAAAATTTTTAAATAGAAGTATGAGAAAAATAGAGTGATTCCGCACTAAAGAGAGGTATTTTAATCATGTGAAAAACGAACTTTAATATGTTACGTAACAACAAAAAAACAATTTACTTGAAAATTTTAAAAAATAACTATTACTGGTGACATATACTTTCCTTATTTTGCCTCTGAATGAATCTGCAGAAAAGGAAACTCGAAACTAAATCAAATGAAGGCAATTCCTATCAAAGAGGGAATTGAAAGAATTGGTTTTGAAGTTAACATCATTGCTAAGCTTTCAAATAAATTACCCCATCAATTTTCTAAGTAACGTTCTAAAACCATAACATTATCGTCAGACATGCTGCCATTTAAAAAAGAAATTCAAACACAGTTCTGAATTTCATTCATAGCAAATATAGGAGTTAGTCTTATAAAAATGCTATTTACTTCTCTTCTCATCTCTTCTTGTTTTTATTTTGCTAAGAAAAGAAATTCTTCGGGTAGGATGGATAAATGGAAGAGAATCGCATGGATTTTTGAATAACCCGAGACAGTTTCCATTTAAGAATATATTCCGACGTAAAGAATTGATGAAATTCTTTCTTTGCCTCCTGTTATTCGATTTTATTCGGTAGCTTTGTACTTTATCCAAATTATATTCGAGGTGATTTTATGCAATTCACAGTACATTTGCCTTTAAAATTAACTGTAGCTCAGTATTCTATTTACTCGAAGTTAAAGGAAATAACATAATTCTTTTACTCACCATTAAGCAAAAGACGCTCAAAATAAGGCAACAAGAATCAGCGAAATTTTCATAATTCTTAGTAGCCTACCATTTAGCCAGTATAGTAGTTACTGACGCTGACTACCTACCGATGAGCCCTAGTTCGAATCCCGGAGTCCGCACGGATATTTGTAAGTGTATAGTGTCTGTACGGCAAGGGGGCACTTACAACAATGCAGTGCCAGCCAAAAATCCTTTCAAGAGGTTGTTGGTAGGAAAAGAAGGGAAAAAGGGTAAGAAACCTTCGGGCCAGCTACCCTACCGAGACGTTCTCGCTCAATACTGGAGTAGAAGCTTAACAGTTAGCAAGGCCAGACGATACCTAATATACATACCTACAGGAATGCAAAGATGCTGATCTTGTTTCACCTTTTACCTGCCTTTATCTCCAATAGTGTATGTAGTTTTATTAATTACGAAGGAAGGTAGTATGAACACATTACCACAGTTAGTGGAAGTAAACATTATGACGCAATTTATAATCACATTTTTAGAAGTAGATAATTTGTATATGCTGCGAAGAGTAATTTTTAAAACTGTATTCCTTAAAGAGTTTAATTCTAAAATATAAACTTTATTTCTACTAACTTAAAGTTCATGTTTTCCATGCTTTACAGAAAATAAATTTCTAATTTTTTTAATATAATATTGAAGCAAATTTATTGGTTTGCACGATTACTCGAGGGTTATCTGCCTGAGGGAAGGTATGCCTTCGTGGAGGGCTTTTTAAGGGAATCTGACTCGTATACATGTTATACATAGGAGAAAACCACGAAAACGCCTATGTAGAGAGGATTCGAACCCTGGACCGAACTACGAGTGTTCAGCGACTTTACCGCTCGGCCGCGAAGCAAGCTTATAATTCTGAAAATATTAGCAGTTCAAAACAGATTTTTATTGCATATTATTCGCATTTCTTAATGACTGAAATCGATGTTTTTTATATCCAAAAATAGCACTACTTTCTTGTAGAAGCAAAATGTGTGTTTTTAAAAATACATATAATCTTCTTTTTTAAACTAGCGCCAAATAAAAATTTGAGTTTAGCAGTTTCTAAATTCTCTAAGTCTAAATACTGAAGAGGGAAAACATTCAAAGGAAAACTTTGTGAAGTATTAGATCTCACTAAAATTTAATGGTTTATCTCATAAAATTATCTACCATAAGCTACTGAATTAAGTTTTACATGCGGCGTTAATCCTTCTGAAGCTTGTTTGTCTTTGACAAGGCTCTCTTTCGTAAAATTTTTAATGAAACCGATTTTTCTCAATACTGCAGTATTTAAGACCGCGACAATCTTTTATCAGGACCCTACCCCTCAACCACTAGAAACCTCCATCTAAAATGAGACTTTAAATGATCAGTAATTTTACTTACGTCAAAGCAATAATAATACAACTTAAATATTAAGTTATATTTTAAACTTATTTAGAGATGAATTTCAATAAATATTATGTGATATTTTAATTATACATGCTGTACTAAAATTTTGAATAAATTGATTAAATCACAAACAAACGAGAAGATAAATTTACATTGATGTGTTGAGCCTTTAGAAACGGTGATTGTCATTTATCTTCCATGCATTAGCATTTATATATACCATTATTTGAAAATTATTTCATTAGAATTCCATAAGGAGGGTGTGGTGTATTTAATTATGGCAAAGCACACTGGGGTTATCTGCCTAAGGGTAGGGATGCCTTAGTGGAGGATTTTTTAGGGTAACTGGCTCGTATACACGTTACACATGGGGAAAACCACGAAAACACCCATGCAGCCAGCCCGTTCGCGGGATTCGAACCTCGGATCGAACTACCAGTGTTCAGCGACTTTACCGCTCGGCCGCTGGTGGGCCATAAAAGAGGGAAAAAACTTATATGATGTTATTGGAAACTAATAGCACAGAAACTGGTATTATTTTCTTTATGAGATTTTAATATAAATTTAAATTTTCAATTCACATAAGACGTATCAATCTTTAAGAACACTGTTTTGTTGGATAATTTGTTCAGTTTAGGCCTTTTTTCCAATTTGTTACGAATCTTATATCTTTTCAGGACATTTAACATATTAAATGCCCTGAATGACACATTAAAAAGATTAATTCCAGTATGTGCAAAAGACAAATGCAAGTAAGAAAATGTTTTATAAAATCAAATCGATTCTTTTCGGAATCTTAACATTAAGCATATCTCCTTCTCTAGAAAGATCTGTATTGAAGGATTAATTACATTCTGTATCATCTTAAACTTTAGTTTTCGTTTTTTATGATAAAGTTTCCAAGAAGTTATATGATTTCTGCAATTTTGAACAATTCTTAAAAATGTTAGCCTGCTGATTGCTAAGTAAAATGTTACGATTTTCAAGAATTGTAAGAAATGCCCATCACCGAATTTAATTGAAAACATATCCGTATATAATAGAAAAAGCCGACTTCACAATAAAGCTCAGGTAATATTATAAAAAGAAAATAATATAAATAAACAGACAAATAAATCAAAATTAAGCTGAAACTTAGGCAAGTGTATTATTCCAACAAATTTTAATTTTAATGTCTCATTAAGACTTTTGTTATGGAATAGTTAAACTACTGGCGTGTTTCAGATCGCAGAGACGTTCTGTGTAGTTAATTTATTCAAAATAATTATAAATCTCATACTTTAGATCAAAAGTTAATTATTTTAATCTCATAATTTAACATACATAATCCTAACAAAACACTGCGATTTCCTGCGCATAAACCATGAAAATTAAATCAGAAAGTCGTATTTATAATATTAACTTCCAACACAGAATAATTACATAATTGATAAGCGTACCATAATTTTACTATTTGAAACTAATAATTCTTACTTCTCACGATAGTGTCAAAACAAGGTAAAGTCGAGGCAGTTTTTGGAATTTCAATTTCACTGAATAGTTCCATATTTTAATTCAAACATTGTATTCAATCGAAATTATAATTCATATATTTTATTGTAAAGTATTAATAAATATTCTGCTCAATTAAATTACATTTGTTTACCCGATACTTTTTCTCAGTTTTTTTTTCTGTCTATCATGTAGATCTATATATCTATTGTCTATATCGTTCATTTAGCTGTCTGTCTGTCTACATCATATTTCCTCAACCCTTTTTGACTTACTTCCCTCTTTACGAGTTTCATTTTACTTAGCGCCTTCTTTAAATTTACTCAATGTCGTTTTAAAGCCATTCATTAGAAGCTCATAAAGGGCTTAGGTATTTGTTGTACTTGTACATTATTAAAAAACTTTTCACAAAATATGGAAGCAGAATGATGAAAATTAAAGACTTCTCAAAATATTATAGTAATAACCCTGCAAAATGTGATTAGATTTTTGCCACAGCATGTGTAATAGTATACTGTAATAAAAGAACATCTACATGAGCAAACTGAATGTCATTGCAACTACGGATTTGTGGTTATGTTTACAGAATATTAGACTGACAGTTTGTAATATCCAATAACTTGGAATAAAAAAATACAACTACATGCAGTTTGTGTGAAGGCTCGAGTGATATGTTTGTAAATTTTCTGTAAAGATTCGTTACTATATAATGAAATGCTCGTTTAAACACACTCACGTCTAAATTTATCTTTCTTCACCCAAAAATAATATCTCCTGAAATATCGAATCGATGTAATTCATTCCTGCAGGGAATACGTGAATGACAAGTCTAATTAGCATTATCTAATTAAAACTGATCAAACAGTTTCTGATATGCAAATTAAGGAGTTAAGTATTCTGACAATAAATTGTGCGCTATGCCCAAAGTGAAGGTCTGAAAATGAAACTGTTGGCTGTATATATTTCGCATTTGTTCCTCTTCTGTACTCTCACCAGTGGCCGAGGGGTTAAGATCGCTAAATTCTAATAATTCGACAAGACTTGGGTTTCAAACTTTGGTGAACATGTTGACTGAATTGCTTGTTTTCCGCATGTGTAACGTGAATATGAGTCAGTTTCTCTCAGAAAGTCCTCCATGAAAGCATCCCTCCACTTAGACAAAAGCCCTCGTGGCTTTACATATGCAAACAACTTAACCTAACTTCACTTAACCCTCTTCTGTAACATAAGCAAGCAGCAAGTTTCCTTTGAAAAACTTTCCATGACGGCATCTTTCTCTCAGTGTGCAGTCTTTGCATTCTTTGATACAATAAAAAACAAACCGAGTATTATTGGAGAAGTTAAACAGCAAGAATTACAGTAATGTTTGTCAATTTTTCAGGACTAGTTTCGATGGTTTAAATACAAAACCATCTTCTTCAGCTGACTAAATGCAAAAACGGTTTTGCCTCACAGATATTCTTTTGCATTTAGCTGAAGAAGGTGGTTCTATATTTAAAGCATTCCCACAAAATTTACTATCATTACGTTGATTCTTATTGTTTAACGTTTCCAATAATCTTTATTCGGCGTGTTATTTTAACCTAAAATCCAGTATTGATGAAGTGAAAAAGTCATTAATTTAATTTTTCTGCTAAATCCCAATATATTTTTTTTTAATTTCCCAGATGAGAATATTATTATATTTCATTACTTTTGATGTAAAAGTCTGTCCTCGTGCATTTTGAAAATTCTCCAAAAGGACCTGTTTTCGTCCCTTACTTCCCTCCATTGCCCTACAATAAATGATAGTAAACATATCAGCAAGAATAAATCTTGCTTGTTCTAGTAATTTGCCTCTTATTTCAGATATCCCTCTGCTCTTTTCCAAAACGAATATCTAATTAAATAACTCAGAAAAGAGTAATTCACTTAACCATTTACTCTGCTGAGCGTCGGCAATTTTGCAAAAATTCCCAGAGAAAGTAAATTATCTTATTTTATAATAATTTCAATATAAATGAGTAACCTCATATGCTTCAAAAATGTTATATCCAGGCACGAAACATTATTTTGATTAAACGTATATATATATATATATATATGTAATTAGCTGTAGAGAATTTTTAATTAAACAGACGGAGATTAAATGTAAGTGAGATAGAGCGAATACGAAATGAAACCTTACTTCGTAATTAGAGCTATTAATTCCAAAAACAAATCAATAAACATCTTGTAACATGGGTTGCAAAATTGAAATCTTGAAGTTCCTGATTTTCTGAATTGTTAACTGAAAATACACCTATAAATGTAACGACAAAACAAATGAACAAATTTAAATCTTTTCCAAAAAGAAGGAATAAATTATAGGGTCCTAGCGATCAGAAATTAGATCAAATTGGACACTATTGGACAGACAAAGTGAGTTAACGCTGCGAATATTAAGATAAAATCCGACCAATGGTAAAACAACGTTTTTATTAACTCTTTAAATTTAAACAGGAGGTACTACTTGTGCTTACCAACAAAATTCCGCTACTTACTTGTAGTAAAACAAAATAAATAGAAACTTCAAATGCAAGGTAACACATTCAGACATAAGATGGTCTATTTAAGCTGTTTCAGTTCATTAATGGAGCATTTTGAACATCGGCTAGCGAAATAGCTAAAGCCTGAATAGGCATAGCTGAGCGATAGGATGTACCTACAGGCGATACTGCCAAAAGCTCTAAAACTCCCAAAACCCTCGACGTAAATACTGAACGCAACTAAATTGCATTCTGGTGAAGTTTACAAAAAGGAGAAGTTATAGAAAAGGTTTAAGTCATAATAGTTAGTTAATTAACATGTAGCGTTGCGCGCCTCCAACTTGCACGCAACCAAGAGGTGACTGTTGAAACTGGATAAATGACAGAATCTTGTTAAGGGTTTAAGTCCCTTTTTATTCAACGTAATAAATTACAAGTGCGTGCTCTTGACGCTCACAAACTACGCCAACTCGGCGGTAAAATAAAAATAATAACCTGAAAAGAAACTAAAGACAAGACTTTAACTACGAGGCTCTCTATAAGTAACTAACCTCACCGCGTTTTACAATACCGCTGCTAATTCAGCAAACTTGAAGATCACTTGAACGATTAACAATTCTTCCAGGCAAGCACACAGGCCGAAACGCGGGGTTCTTCAATTTCTGGTTAACTACCTCCGCGCTCGTGAAGTAAGAACAGCACACCTCGAACTCGTTTCCTTTCTATTTAACTCAGAATACTTCCGCTGATAATTTGAATCCTTGCGTGTTCTACTAAAATTTACATACTCTGGCATTGGCAGTTCCAGGGAAAAGTAAGGCTTGACAGGAAAGATAGTTTAAACTTAAAATAAATGTTAGTTAAAATAAATATAAACCCTACATTTGCCGCTGCCAGAATTTGGAAAACTTGGAAGCAGGTCCTACAAACGACCTGTTGTAAGTTTCTATAATTCTGAGCTAACTCTCGAGAACCTCGTTTACACAAAAAAAAAAAAAAAAAAAAAAAAAAATCTTATGTAACAAATTGTATACTAAATTTCTGTGGATACTTATAACTCTCTCTTCTTACAGCAACTTTTCCTGGACTTCATCAATCAATCTTGGTCTTTTCCTTCCAGCATCTGGAAGGAATAAGTATCAGTATCTTTCTAAATACATTATAATTTACACTTTCTTGACACAATAAATTTTTGTTTTTTATCGATTCGTTTTCCTTAGTTATTGCTTAATTCACATTCATTCAATTTTTCAAGCATTAATTTAAATTTACCCTGGCTCTCCACCATGTGTGGTGTCAAACGGGAATATTCGTGTTTTAGTCTTACAACACTTCCCCTAACCACCATGATTTGTTAGAATTCAACGACCAAATAGACACACCTTACTCGACATTCTACAACTCGATGAGCTACTTTAACATTTTTAAAAATTCAAGTGTAGGTGGAGAACCCTACAAAACACATTCATTCTAACTTCCCCCTCATTCATCTTTAAACATGCAGGCTTTCGCTCTAAAGCATGACTTTATCTACAGTTTAATACTTAAATTTTGAATTCATTCCTTTTGAGCATTTTACTTTTAGCATCTAAAATTTTATGCTTCTAGACTAAATGCTACTTTTACATAACATTCAAGTATTTACGTACATTTACAAAATTTTAATACATATAATTTTTACAATTTACCATAAAATGAATAAGAGAAAATAAATTTTTACTTTACTCATTCTTCGCCAAGCTGGCGGCACTGAAACTAAAATTCTTATCAATACAAGAATACGAAGTTATTTTTATCTTCGGCCACATTTTTGGCTTTAACATAACAGAATTAGTCTTCCGACCAACAGAAAATGCTTGTTCTTAGCTTTTATACTTAAAGAATATACTAATACTTTTGCCTTAGCTAAATAAAGTAAAACAAAACTAAGTCTCAACCGAGACATATTGACTTTCGTCAAAACATAGAACTTCGTACTTATGCATAACATTTCGGAACAAAAGAGAAAAAAAAATTTATAGAAGATTTTAACTTATCTTAGAGTTTTCGATGATTGAAACTCCGTCATTCTTTTCTGGCAATATTGTTCCCAAGTTATAGGTTTCATGGACGTCAATCTTCTCCTTACTGACCTCCGAGTGTCGTCCACATTAGTTTTTCTTTTGCGTCCTCTGCATGCTGGCCTCTGCATGCATGGCGGAGTAATCGTCGGGTTGTTGTCGTTTCCGTTTTTCCATGGGACGGCTGGTCTTGACGTCCTCCGGTCTGAAGTCCTTGAATTTCTTCTGTTGTTCCTGGTATTTTTGTTCCTTCTGCTGCCGTTTCAGTTTCCGGAACGGCGGCCTTGCTGGCACCTGACTCTCTGGCCCTGGGCGCGTTCTCCTTGATGTATAATTTCTCCTGCGATCCGTTGTAGGTGGTGTTTTGCTCTTTACCACGGTTTCTTTACGCGGTTCATCTGTATTCTTGTTTTTCTTAAATGCTGAAGTTTGAAAGTTTTTATTTTTTCTTTTTGGTACCGTCGTCCGGGTTGTAGAAGGGCTAGGTCTCTCTTCAGTTCTCTGCTTCTTGGGTGGTGGAACAGTTGTTGTTATTTCTGGACCTTATACTTCGTTTAGACTTGAGTCCTGCAAGAAATATTTAAGGATTTCAAAATCATTTGGATTATATTATTTTTCACCTGGTCGGGACTTGCTTTACAGATCTCCCCTCTCTCGTTCTTAAGATATAATACGACTCCTTTGATTTCCTGAATTACATAGGGGCCTTCAAATTTTGGAGCTAGCTTTGCCGTAAAATTGTCTGGGGCACTTGATAAAGAAAATTTCCTTTCTATTTAACTCAGAATACTTCCGCTGATAATTTGAATCCTTGCGCGTTCTACTAAAATTTACATACTCTGGCATTGGCAGTTCCAGGGGAAAGTAAGGCTTGACAGGAAAGATAGTTTAAACTTAAAATAAATGTTAGTTAAAATAAATATAAACCCTACAAACATAAAGCGCACTATAAAAGTTTTTAAGGATATTTAAAGCTCTTTTGAACATCTACTGAAAAATGTAAAAATAGCATTTTTAGTTATTAATTTTAACGCATTTGACTGAAAATAAAATTGTGAAGTTGTTAACAATAAGCGATTTTTAAATAAAAGAGTTACATAGAAAATTGAGCGAGTTGAAGCTTTACCTTCTTTTATTTTCTCTGTCATCATTAATTAGGTAATTATTCTTACATGCCGTCATATATGATCAAGAATTTTGTGTAACTTAAACGATTTGTTTGCACTTTTTAGTGTATTTGGCTAAATTAGCGAAACTTTAAAGGACTTTTTATGCAATTATTTTTTCATTTGTTGGTCTGTAGAATGAGAAAAATAATAAAGATTAAAAGTCACTGTCTTTAAAACAAGGAAAATCACTCTTTCTTATTAGTTTAAAGAAGAGCCCGTCACGTCAACGTCTCACAAAATAAATGGCTTCAAAGCAATGTCATGAGATTTTTGTTTCCGAGACTGGGACTCATTGTTATGCCTATGAGATATATATTTTAAATGTATAAAATTGCCTAAACGGTATATTTTAATACGTCTAATTACTTTTAAATTAAAGCGATAGTGAAGTTTTTAGAAATTATAATGATAGTTTTCATGATATAAATTTTTTAATATATTTCAAATTAAATGATATATAAAAAATCTATTTTTAAACATCTCCAGAAATGATGAATTAATGCAGAGAATCGGAATAAACTGAATTTGGAGGATTATTTTTGACCTACCTAGTGAAGTAAAGATAACAATTCTTTGATTATATTTTTATCATTAAAGTATAAATATTAGAAAATGTGTAAAAAATCACTTCAATACTTCATTAAAAATCATTTGCAACAAATTTTGTTTAAATCACCATGATATATTGCTGAAACATAAAAACTCAATTAACCCTCACCGAGATTCAAACGACGGACCTTTCGATTGCTAGTCAAACGTGCTACCAATTACACTGGAAAAGTACGCAAGAGAAAGACCATAATTCCTCATATTCTCTCCAACCTAAAGGAGTACTAAGAAGAGGAACGAGATCCATTCAGCCAAATCTAGGTGGTGACGAATTATCGTCAACTAAATTTAGACGGCACTGCAGAGACGATTTTAAACTGTTGAGGAGCGTAAGAACATCAGTCATGTTCTCTTCGGGATTTGAATCTCGGATGTTTCGATTGTAAGACGGACGTGCTCCTACATCACCAAGACACATCATGCATGGAATAAGCCAATAATTTCTCATATGTGTTCAAGGAGAAAAGTGAGCAAAAATAATGCCGTTGTTGTCAAGTACAATGGTACTTCTGTATAATTATTCCAAATGTTATTACAGTAGTTACTGAATCAAAGCTCAAAATAAAAAATCTCTAACTAATTTTATAAATAATTTATAAAAGTGAAAAAAATATCATAAAGTATTTTTCGTATAACCAATTTAGCTTTTTATTATTTTTCATACTGTTTAGCAATTACACTGATGTCAATATTTATACTAAAATATATATTTCATCTTTTCACACCTCAAAAGGTGCACGTCAAATAGGCTACTCGTGATACATCATAAACTTAGAATACCCACTATTGAAGCATAAAGATATTGATAAAGACTTGAGATTTAATGTTATTACACACATTAATTTCACAATTTTTGTAATTGTTTTTGTTGAGGAAACAAGACTTGTTTATTTGCTTTTCAGATGTCTGGCTTAATGAGCCAAATAAATTACACAGGTACAAGTAGAAGTGCGCAGGACACCAGAATTTCACCATTGGCGTACAGGTATAGTCTCGCGGTACCAACTTTGCAACCCCCCTCCCAAATTTGAGAGAGGACACCACGTGGAGGACGCTGCGGGTCTCCCAAGCTGTATAAAGAAAGTGGTAACAGTTTGTGCAAGTTCTAAACAACTTGTGCCTAGCCACCTTGTTCGGTATAATGATTTGCCAAGCCCACTGCCATATCTTTCGGCCCGTATCCGATTTCTTATGAAGAAGGATGATACCTGTTACGGTGAAGGTACAGACGTTTGGATTTATCTACACTTCCTCTTGCGGGTGCAATAGCAGTCTTCCCTTATGATGCACCGGTGACAAGAGTTCCTAAACAGCCGATGATTTCTTTCGAGCTAGCTTCCCTTAGAAATTTCTCAATGAAGGTGTCCCTCCCTTCAGTACGCTTTGCCATTATCATATAAAACCAAAAGAACATTAAATTACAGAAAAGAACTTTTTTAAGGACTTGATCCAAACTGTTTATAAATCTAAGAGTAGTAGAAAAGTTTAAAGTACTATTTGATATGCTCCTGATTCATTTTTATGATTACCAGTTAAACGTTATAAGAGTTCTCATAATGAAATATTGCTATGGAAAAATCGATTACACAGAAATATGCAATTAAAGTGAAAAATTCCAGGATATCAAAAAGGAAACTTCTATCTAAGAAAAAGGAATTGTGCTGGAAATGTGATTAAATTTTTTTAGCGTTTGCGACAATTACTTCTAACATACTATAGGTATACAAACATAATTAACAGTAGCCCAAAAGAAACAATGTTAAACGATTGTAGAATAATGAGGAGACGCTTTTTGTCATTTTAAATAAGTTCGCCTACTCCGCCTTTTGTTATTGCGGTAATTTCACGTCAAACTGATTAGCCGAAATTTTAATTCTATGTTGAAGCAGAATTGCTAAAGGAAAGTTCACTTAATAACGTTAATAGTTGCATGTCCATTAATCTTTCTTGAAATTTTATTCTTCAACTCCTATTGAAATCTTTTTTGCTTGAAGTTAAAGAGTTCTCTTCGAGAGGAATTAAACAGACAAGGGGGAGGGAGGAATTTTATAAATCTTATAAAATATTTTATAATTATTTTAGTAATGCGTTAAGTACTGTAGAGTCATTATGTTTATTTAAAGCTGGAGACCTGAAAAATGAGCAATGTCCGCGCCGGGACTCCGAACCTCGACCTCTCGTATATGCGCCGAATGTGCTACCGTTACACCACGAAGACATGCAGAAAGGAGAGAGAAAATATGTTATAGTACGAACATACGTATTTCAAAAAAACAGAACCGAATCATTTGGTACAGTACCTTACTTAATATTTTTTAAATTTCAATTACAAATAAAAATGAGTTATCACTTTTTGCCGTCACAATTTTATGGAACTTTTTCTAAACATTCATAAGCCCGTTAATAATAAATTCTCAAATTCATACGCATAACTTCTTCGATTTATCAAATAATAGTTGAGGTTTACGATCGGGGAGGAAAGACAAGTGGAAGGATTTATGGACACCCAGAGACAGAGTCAATAATAGCCAATATTTTTGCATGGACGATGTCTACTGGTAGTAAATTATATGGGAAATAGTTAAAAAAGGCCAAATTAGAATTTACGCTTTACAGTATATGTCAGTAAATGGTTATAATATAAAGCTAAAAGTATAATTCTGAACTATTTGAATGGAGACCTGAGGATAGATTTAAGAGAAATAAAAATGTGTTGAAAAGCGATCATGATCTTTTTTATTAGTTGAAAAGATTTTTTATGCATGTATATAAATAACACTGTGTTAATAACATATGTGAAAAAACAGAAAAAAAAAAATAAAGCTCTAGTTAATTTGAAATTTTAAATCACTTTAAATATCTTAATAAAATAAAAACTAGGAATATAAGTACAGAGCGATCATTGATCATTCATTCCGGTTTAGATTCTGAGGCTAAACGGAGTGTCTGCGCAAGCTGCAGGCTGTGTATTCGTTTCATAATGCTAATATAAACTGCTTTCTCACAGAAAGTCCACTATGTCATAATAAACCACCCAAAAAAAGTTTCACATTTTCCAGAATTTTGCTACAAATAATCCAAATAATCACATACTTGTTTTCTGTGTACATTCTGGTTATTGTGTCAAGTTCTAATGCGAAAATATTACACTAATATTTCTATTTTATGTATCTAAGCTGCCGCAAATGAAAGCGGCAGCATTTAGCGAAAGGTTAGTGAACTTATCAATAATTTAACGATATGTATGGAATATGATTATACACAATTATAACTTAATTTCTAGATTTGGAGCTTAGTCTGGAATTTTCTGTACTCTCATATGTCATTAATTTACATAAAAGATGAGAAATGGAACTCAGTCAGTCTGTGAATGCGTGAATATTTACTGTGAGCTGAACTCATAAAGAATTCATTTACAGCTCTCTTTTATAATCCGTTTTAACATAATTCCAGAGAACATTTTTAAAATCTTTGGTCTTCGTATTCCCCATTTTCTGTTTTCCTGTGAAATTGTAGAGTCATTTGGTTATTTTGAAGCAGGTGTACATGAAAAAGAACTCGAACTCATGAACCAGGACTCGAATCTGGACCGCTCGATATGCGCCGAGTGTGCTACCGTTACACCACGAAGGAATACTGGAAAGAGAGAGAAAATACTTAATATATTCTCTCGTTTAAAGGATGACTGGAGAAAAGGAGAGCATATCGCCAAATCCTGGTTGAAATGAATTATTGTCTACCACTGTACAGATGGTGACTTGTAAAGATCATGACTTGTAAAGATCGTGACTTAAAGAGAACGTGAAATATAAATAATAGGACAAGAACTTGCATTTTACGGTGTGGCAACAAAAAGAGGATTCGGAAGATTTTTATATATTTTGTTTAGAGAGTTTAAGATTTTTAGTACTTTAATAGTTGTAAGAGTTTTAACTGTAGTAGTTAAGAGTTTAAAAAATTTTAATAGTTAAGAGCTGCTGCAATTATTTTTTTTTTTTTTTTTGGTTCTGTTCTAAAATTCAAATAAAAGTATTTTGTTCATTCTGAAAATTTAGCTTTGTTTTTCCTACAAGGTTAAATACCCATTATATTGAAATAAGGAAAGGATTTTTACTACCACCTTTTAGTTAGGACGCCACTATAGTGTCATTAGGTTATTTTGAAGCAGAGGTACATGAAAAATGAGTAATGCTCTCACCGGGACTCGAGCATGGACCTCTCGATACGTGTATCTCTCGATCGTCTCGTGTATTAACGTTACACCAGGAACGCATACTGGAATGGCGCAGAAAATACCATATAAAATCATTTCCCCTTTTAAGAGAATTATCAAAGATTCATACAAACAGTATTAGGGTTTACAAAGAATTTGAGATTTAACCGCTTTTTCTGAACACTAATTTAATGTACTGTTGTGATTTGATAAGAATCAAATTAACGTTGCTAGCTCAGTTATTCATTTGGGGGATAATAAATCGGAAACACAGTAATGAACAATGAAAAAGATCCTTTAGATGCCCTAAATGAATATGAATAAAACCACCCCATTAATAATAATAACCTCTCCAAGAATAACCTTTTTTAAACAACTGAAACATGAATTACAAACTTAAAGTGATAGGGAACAAAAATGTTATACTTTAGCATACATTATGAAAGCATAAATCACAAGATAATCCCCAACAAAATAATTATTTATATATTTGGAAGAAAATTAAAAATTAGCTCGTAGCAAGCAGAGGAAGAAAGCAGGAAACCCTTTGGCGTTTGAAAGAAAGAAAAAACTTTCTCAACCAAGGCAAATATTTTAAGTGCAATTTTTACCCAAATGGGTTAATGATATGAGTAAAGGAATCGAGCCGTAAAATTTTATTAATGATGATTCAACGAGGAGGAATATTTTACAGAGCATTGAATTTATGCCCTTATGAGTTATTTTTCGGAATAATATTTTATACCCTTTGAGAAATGAGTATTTTCGTGAATATTTTGCTCTTATTTTAAAATGTTTAAGTAACAGATATTTATAAATGAAAGGAATTTGCAAATTTTCAGAATTTATTTACTTAGCTATTATTACAGTTCAGTCATCTGTTTATAGAACTTGCGTATTATGCATTTACATACGGAATGTTTTTCATCAGAGCTTAAATTGCGCCGGAGCCCGGTTCCGGTACTTCTTAGTTTTGAGAGAACGTTGCTCATAACTGACTATTTGAGAAATAGAGTTTCTGAGCGTGAAATTGATTTTCCATCTTTACTTTTATTCTGAAAAACAATGTGCTTAAAGACTGAAAAGTGATAATTTCAGGCTTGATAGTTTGTTTCAGTGTGCAGATGCAGAAATGTAGTTTTTGCATTCTACTGAAACTGTATTTTGGAAAATTTATTTTTTTGATTACAGTTTAGAAATACTTTTTTAAAGCTTGTTCATGTAGATGCTTTATCATTTGAATATTATGTACTAATAAATTTGAGCATACCTTACTTAAAAATGATCTTGCATGATTCAATTTTGAATTTTTCGACTAATGTTATGTGGCCGAGCAAAAAGAATGTTTTTTTATATTTTAAAAAATGTACTAATTATATTTCGCGAGCAAAAAAGGTAAGTTTTATTAATGAAATAAACATTGAAGTATTTAATGTGTTTATTACTTATTGAATGGGGTAGACAAGACATACAAGCTTAAGGAATCTTTTTTCCACTACTAAAATTATGTGAAAATTTAGATGATCATAGTAGCTTACATTGTTTTTTCTTTTTGGTCTATTTTTCTTTACAAGTATGAGACTAGAACCACATTTTTACATTAAATATTTTGTGCTATTTTGTTAAAAAACATATAATCATTTTTATGCATACTTTAATTTTCATTATTATTAGTTTGATGAAGAAAATTTCAAATGTGTTTTTCATAAATTGATTTTGAAATAGAAGTAGATTTGTGAATAAGATTTATGTAATATTAAATGGTACTAGTCTTGGGAGTATAAAAAGTGAATTATTTATTTGAAAAAAATTACATTTAGTTGAAACCTCATATAGTGGTTATTTTCTTAAATGACCACCTCTGATAATGGCACATTTGTCAGGACAATAATTAAATAACAGGACTTAAAAATCATTCATAGTTTTGTCAGGCTACAGGAAACTCGCATTATCTCGAATTGTGGAGTTGATTGTTTTAGGAACGTTTTGCTGTATAATCAATTGACTTCGGTGTAGTAATTTTTACGTGGGTATGAATTTTACAGAAGTAATTGAAAGTTTTTACGAGACATTTAAAACTAAAGCTTTTCGGATCATGAGTCTTATAAGGGCACTGTTATAGCATTGCTTTCAAATATAGTTAGAGTAATATTTAAACATTTATTTTCGGAATCACTTCCACAGGGAATCCGGTTGTTCTCTGCGGATGAAAACCCATATAAATAAATCTTCTGTACAGCCTTATACAAATGCAGTTAAAATTACTGTCATTACAATTAAGCGAATATAGCCACATTTGTTTACAAAAAGTTATTATTGCTAAATACTGCACTATATCAATTTCATTTAGCATTGTAATTTCAGAAAATGCTCAGCATGAGGTATTTTTATATTATATAATCTACTGTCAAAAACAATAGCTACCTTTTCAGTACTTTAAATTCTACTATTGAGAATTTTTATGGTTCAAAATAATATTTCTATACATTATTTCAAGTATTCTTTCTACAATAGAAATCTAAATAACTTTCACCTAAAACACTGACTCAAATTTATTCCAATAATGCATTGCTTTAATTAAATTTATGTTCCCTTGAAATGATATATGAAAAACCTTGTGTAATAATAAATTATTAATACATATAGGTAAATAGTATTTTTATATATTTTTTCGGGTAAAGTGCAGAATCGCCCACTTATTTATTTGGCACTTTGTACAAAAGTAAAAAGAATTGGATTTTTGTCAATTTTCTTTTGACTTTTAAAATGAAAATAGGTTGATGTGTACATGAATAAAGTCAAAGGAGTGCACAATGGCATTTTTGTGCAATTCTGAGATATTTTTTTTAAGTGAAAATAGGTCGATGTGTACATGGATACCGAGTATGTGCAATTCTTAAAAACACGCCAAGCAGTGGACGATTCTACACTTTCCCCATTTTTCTATAGGAATTTAGTTTCATTAAATTAGTTATTTAGTATAATTATGTGTATAAGAGTATATTCATACTTATTCACATAGATGGAATTTTTACAGTACGAAAGTTTATCTTTTTTACATCAAGAACTACATATACTATAAATACCCATTATGTTATAGATTTTATTTATATAAAATCTGTGGAAGATTATATAGCACTAAAAGTGAGATACGGAATAAAACATTATACGCTATGAGATATTTTCTTAATTCCCGAACTGTGCGTTGAGAATTGGCATTTGTTGAAACTTGTAAATTTTTTTAAATTCATTTTGTTACAATATAATTTATTGTATTTTGGGTACTATTAAGTTTATTATATGTTATCTTCATGTTTCATTTATCTTTTGAGAGATACAGGTAACATTCAAAGTATTGTAATAAGGGGTCGACACAGTGTTTGTATATTATTATTTCTTCACTACATTATATTCTTGGATTCATCCTTGCTTCCACGCTAAACATCTATGTGTATGCATGTCATAATAAGCTGCAGGGTGTTACTATCATCGGTAAGCGAGCTTTAAGGGGATAGCAAGTATGCTGTTGTGCCTGCGCGCGCATTTCATTACTAGCGTCGGCGCATGCGTCTTGAGCTCTTGGAGTTTGTGACATGAGATTGTGAGCTAAGAGCGTGTGAGAGAATTCGTGGCTTCGAGTGGCCATGAACTATGTAAATTAATGAGAATTAAAGTGAAATATAATACAGTCCATTGTTCCTGAGTTTATTGAATTATAGTGTAGTGCCTGTGCAAAACATCGTGGTCCGTCGAGCCGGAGATCTATGGATTAAGAGTTATTTACAAGTAACAAGTAAGTCAGCAGTTTCGATTTAAGAATAAAGTGCCATAGTGCCATTTTGTTATCTTGAGATACTGTGTAAGAGTTTTGAGAAAATTTATAGTATTTATATACTGTGTTACTGTGTTTAAGTAATTGAGAAGAATTACTTATTATCTTGTGTTATTTCACTAAGAGTACAATGTTGATAAAAGGTGCACTTAAAGAGGATTTAAAGCTATTGGCTTTAGAACTGAATATAGAGTTAAGTGAAAAGATAACTGTTACAGATTTAAATTTAGCGATTAAAAGTAGTGAAGCTTTTAAATCCGATCCAAATTCGGTAATAGAGTTGGGTAATTCCATAGTAGAGCATCGTAAATCTGAAGAAGCTAAAGTATTACAGTTAGAACAAATTAAATTAGAGAGATGTAAAACAGAACTGGAAATTGCTCGATTGCGAGCTGAAACAAAAAGTGTTAATAATGATCAAAACGAAAGTAAAGGAGAAAGTTCCGATTCCTTAGATTCTCTTATTAAAAGTATAAGAACACTAACATTGAAGGTTCCGAGTAAACCTGAAAACTGGAGTTATTTTTTCTCGTCTTTAGAAAGAGCTTTCGCGGCAAAAAATGTGCCTGAGAAATCTAAAGCGGAAATATTGTTAAACTTGTTAAGGGAACGGGCTTCGAACATTATCGTGTATATTAGAGATGAGGAGCTAAGTGACTATGAAAAAGTAAAAGCTATTATTCTAAAAGAATTCGAACCTACACCACAAATTGTTTTAGAAAATTTTAAAAAGGCTCAACGCCTAAATGAGTCCCATGTGAAGTTCGTATCGCGATTAACCACAAATTTCGAATATTACTTAAAATTGAGGAAAGTGTCTGATTTTGAAACTCTGAAGCAGTTAATAATATCAGACAAATTGTTTGAAACATTAGATCGAGAAACGTCAGCCCATATTTCTATAAGGCAAGCTGAAAGTTGGTTTCCGCCTCAACAAATGGCAAAGGAAGCAGATTTATTTTTCACATCTCGCGGAAAGTCCCTTGCCGCACGTGTGCACAGTTTTCAAAAATCTCGTAGCAATTGCAAAACGTCGAAAAATGTTTCAAAGGTATTCCTTGACGATGTAAAAGGATTAAAGTGTGTTCTTTGTGAGGAAAATCATTTTTTGGCAAAATGCCCAAATTTCTTGAGACAACCGGTGAATGATCGGGTTGAAATCATCAAAAGTCATAAATTATGCTTTAATTGCCTAGCATTAAACCATTCCGTCAAAAACTGCAGAGCAAAGTTTTCGTGTTCCGTTTGTGGGAAAAGACACCACATGACATTGCATTTTCCAGTAGAAAATAAATCATCGAAAGAGAAGGAAAAAAATAAAAACGAAACAGCGAGTAGTTCCAGTGTGCTTTCCCCCCTAGTGCCAGACTTTCTGCCTAACAGCGGTAATACTCTACTTACAGCGAATGGTGTAAAAAGATGCAAAAAGAGTGTTCTTCTGAGCACAGCTATTTGCTTTATTAGTGATAGTGTGAATAAGCTACATCCAGTCAAAACATTACTTGATGGCGGCAGTACTTCATCGTTTATAAGCAGAGACTGTGCGAATAAATTCAACTTTGATTATGAGAAGGTAAACATTGCGATTTCCGGATTAAATGATTCCTTGTTTACAATTCGGAAAAAAGTTTCGGCATGCATTAGCAATAAAGATAAAAGTTACGTGAGACATTTAGACTTATTAGTAGTACCAAAAATCACGCAAGACTTGATTCCTTCAAGGAAAATTGATATTAAAATGCAGGATTTTTGTAACATAAAATTAGCTGATGAGAATTTTAATGTTCCAGAACGTATAGAGATGCTTTCAGGAGCTGAGGTTTTCTTTGAGATATTAAAATCTGAACAAATTCGCTATGAAAACTCGAGTCTTTTTTTACAAAACAGCGTGTTCGGGTTTATAGTGTCGGGAAGCGTTACATCAGAAGAACAGAGCCGCGTACATTGTGGGTTAATGAAAACATCTAATGACTTAGAACAAACAATGAGAAAATTTTGGGAAATAGAGAATGTTGAAATAGCCATTCCAAAAAATAAAGAAACAGCAATATGTGAAGAACATTATGTACAAACTCATAAGCGGAATGAAGAAGGGAGATATATTGTAACAATGCCACTAAAGGAAGATCCTATTTGCTTAGGAAATTCAAAGGATGTTGCCCTTGAGAGATTAAATTCCCTATGGAAAAGATTAGTTAAAGACCCTGAATATTTGAGTCTGTATCAGGATTTTTTAAAGGAATATGAAGAGCTAGGGCATATGACTGAGGTTAAAGAGAAAAATGAGCCTAGGGTAGTGTATTATATGCAACATCATGGGATATACCGACCTCAAAAAACAACAACTAAATTGAGAACAGTGTTTAATGCATCGTGTTTAACATCAAATGGAATTTCGCTAAATTCTTTACAACGTAATGGAGGGGTTATTCAAGATGATCTCTTTTCAATCATGCTTAGATTTAGAAAGTACCCATTCGCATTTACGGCGGATATTAGAAGAATGTATAGAATGATTAAAATTAACCCTGAACAGAGATGCTTGCAGCGAATCCTGTGGAAAAAAGAAAATGATGCATCTGTGAAAATCTACGAGCTTAATACTGTGACTTACGGTACAGTTAGTGCGTCATACTTAGCTATGAGAACTCTTAAACAATTGTCGATTGATGAAGGTCCAAAATTTCCGTTAGCTGCGCCAGTCTTACTTAAAAACTTTTATATGGATGATGTGCTTAGTGGAGCGGAATCTTTGAGTACAGCTAAGGAGCTTAAATCTCAGTTAACTGCAATACTGAAGAGTGCAGGAATGACACTGCAAAAGTGGTGCAGTAATCATGCTGAACTTGCGGAAGATGATCACTCCTATTCCTTTCCTAATGAAGCAGAATCTACAACACTTGGAGTGTCTTGGAGGTCTAGAAGAGACTGTTTCTGTTTTAGAGTGAAACTCGATAATGACATAGTTGTTACCAAACGACAAATATTGTCCACAATTGCAAGATTGTTTGACCCGATTGGTTTACTAGGGCCAATCATAAGTAAAGCCAAAATATTCCTCCAACGGTTGTGGTTGTTAAAGCTGAATTGGGATGAACCACTACCAAAAAAGGAAGCTGATGAATGGAAGAAGTTCTCTACTGAACTGGAAGTTTTAAGTAAAATAGAAATTGAAAGGTTTATTCTTATTGCCGAAGTAGACTATGTGGAACTTCATGGATTTGCAGATGCCTCTGAGGTAGCATACGGAGCAACCATATATTGCAAGTGCCGTTCGAGAGATGGAGAAGTGAAGACAAGGCTAGTGACGAGTAAATCCAGAGTCTCGCCTATTAAACGAGTTACTATTCCGAGACTGGAGCTTTGTGCGGCAGTCCTACTTGCAAGGTTGATGGTTAGAGTAATATCTGCATTAGAGATTTCTGTGAACAACGTTTATCTGTGGAGTGACTCCATGATCGTGCTTTCATGGATACAAAAGGAGCCTTACCAGTTGAAGACATTTGTTGCAAATCGAGTGGCAACAATTCAAGAGTCGACTAATGGTCATCAATGGCGTCATGTGTCATCAAAGGAGAATCCGAGTGACCTTATATCCCGAGGTTTGGATCCCAGTAAACTTCTACAAAATGATATGTGGTGGAAAGGCCCTCTGTTCCTGAGATACGACGACTACCCAAATAGAGAGATTCCGGTGGAAGTCAATGTGAAGGACTTTCCAGACGAACTTAAAATCCTTAGTGACTCTAATATTTTTCTTAATGTGAAAGCTAACCCTTTCATTGAGGATTTCTTAAATTTAAGTAACAATTACATTAAAATTATTCGTGTTTTAAGTTTTATTTTTAGGTTTGTAAACAACTGCAAGGAGAAGGACAAGGTTTCAGGTCCTCTTCAGAGCTCAGAATTAAAATTAGCTGAACTTAAACTGATTAAGCTAATTCAAGATAGTGAATTTAAAAAAGAAATCTCAAGCCTTGAAAAGGAGGGTAAGGTACCTCCAGATAGCAAGGTAAGAAGTGTTTTTCCATTTTTAGATCAATATGGAATTTTAAGAGTTGGAGGCAGATTAGCTAATTGTAAGTTGAATTTTGATAGAAAATTTCCTATAATCTTACCAAAGAATCATAAGTTGACTAATCTAATTATTGTGATGTTTCATAAGAAATACATGCATATTGGTCCACAAGGCTTACTGTCTATTGTTAGACAAGGGTTTTGGCCCTTAAACGGGCGCAACACTTGTAGAAAAATAGTACATGAGTGTGTCGTATGTTTCAAAGCAAAACCAGTGCCCTGTCAACAACTTATGGGTCAACTCCCTCAAGAAAGAGTCAGCCCGAATTTTCCATTCAATTGTGTTGGAGTTGATTTTTTTGGTCCTTATTTTATAAAATACCCACATCAGAGAAAAGGTCGCCTTAACAAGGTGTATGTGTGCATTTTCGTTTGTTTTGTTACCAAAGCTTGTCATCTTGAGTTGGTAACGGACCTGTCTAGTCAAGCATTTATTGCAACCTTAAAGCGTTTTTTCAGCAGGAGAGGCAAGTGTGCACGCATATTTTCAGATAACGCAACCAATTTTGTTGGTAGTAACGCAGAATTAAAGAAATTGAATAGGCTAGTCAGCAAACCAGATGATGAATTAGGTAATTATTTATCGAGTGAGAGTATTGATTGGTCGTTCATTCCCCCTAGAGCTCCAAATCATGGAGGTCTTTGGGAGGCAGGTGTCAAATCTGTTAAGTTTCATTTGAAACGCGTAGTAGGCAATTTAAAACTAACCTATGAGGATTTTCTTACAGTAATTGCTCAAATTGAAGGCATTTTGAATTCTAGGCCCTTGCAACCTTTATCATACGAACCAGAGGATTTTGATATCTTGACACCAGGCCACTTCCTGATAGGCAGACCTATCACGGTTATTGTAGAACCTAATATTTTAAACGTTAACGATAATAGATTAAAGAGCTGGCAAAAATTTACTAAAATAGTGCAAACAATTTGGAAGTATTGGAGAAATAACTATTTGAGTGCAATGCAAGGAAGAACTAAATGGTTCTTTGAAAAAGACAATGTCAAGGTTGGAACTATGGTAATTTTAAAGACTGATAATGTTCCTCTATGTAACTGGCCTCTTGGTAGAATCGTAGAGATATTCTTAGGTAAAGACAATAAGGTTAGAGTAGTTTCAGTGAAAACGAAAGGAGGTATTTTTAAGCGATCATTTAATAAAATTTGTCTTTTACCTATGCCAAATTAAACAAAAGTATGTTTGTAATTAATTATTGTATTTTCTTATTATAGTAGTTTGATTTTGTTGATGTTATTACTTGATGTTTACAGTTATTTACCTGTATTTCGTATTGTCACTCTGTGTAAATTTTTATTGTAAGATTTAATTTTGAATGATTACATCATGTCAAGGCGGGTGGTATGTTGCGCCTGCGCGCGCATTTCATTACTAGCGTCGGCGCATGCGTCTTGAGCTCTTGGAGTTTGTGACATGAGATTGTGAGCTAAGAGCGCGTGAGAGAATTCGTGGCTTCGAGTGGCCATGAACTATGTAAATTAATGAGAATTAAAGTGAAATATAATACAGTCCATTGTTCCTGAGTTTATTGAATTATAGTGTAGTGCCTGTGCAAAACATATGCTAAATTTGAACTCTATGTTAAGTTTCTAATTTGCAAGTCCCGTATTCTCTTTGCTTGCTTAATAATGTTTCTCTTCCTGAAAATTTGGGTTCCTTCTAGTTTTGTTTTTTAATTTGGTTTAGTGCATTGTAGGTAACTTAAAATTTAAGCAGATGCTAGAAAGTACCATCCTTTGGCAATACATTTCTCATTAGGTATCAAATTGTTAAACAAGCTGATGTGATTAAATACAATTGTTTAATTTCCCAATTAAAGAACTGAAATACAAATATATGCAGTGAGGTACAGTACTATATGTATATATTTATAATGAAATCAATAATATATATGCAGTCAAAGTAATGATTCGCAACCATCAAATGAAATGATATTATATATATATGTAATAGATTCTGTAGTCGAATACAGGCAGCTGAACCCGTAATGAACAGCAAGAATTTTGATGGCTTAGAGATGTTGAAACTCCAATCCACAATGAATAAGAAATTTGGCAGTCGAGGTAGATTTAATTCAACTTTTCTTTCAGCAAATATGTTGCAGCCACAAACAAGTTGGCACATTATTTATGCCTATTCCAAAAATTAACATTTTTGATAAATGTGTAGTAAGAAACAAGAAGCAGACAGACTGCAATCCAGCTAATACAACGCGTAAACAGCAAATGCGTTACGTTAAGGGTGAAATTTTAATTCAGACCGAGTTAATTTTGGTTCTCGATGCATTTTTACTCGTCTTTGATAGTTAATACTGCTGTAAAATTACTATTGACTGTTTGAGTTTTAGTTTCTTTTACAACATCAAATTATGTAAGAGTCATATGACATGAATTAATCTCCAAATGATGCAGTGCAGAAAGATTACTGTTTTTAGAATAGAGAAGGAAAATTAATTTTACGCTGCTAATTTAATCTTTTGCATATTCCTTATTTTTCTTACATATATATATGTACATATATCATTCGATGGTTGTGAATCATGTTATTATCTTTCTATTCATTTTATTTTCAGAATTATATAAAGGTAGTTTAAAATTTTGTAAAGAGAATTTATACAAATATTTTGTAATATGTTTATAGATATTGACGTGCATTAAGAAGGACGGGCTCGTAGGCTTCTAGATATTTTAAAATTTTTATTTATTCGCATTGAGTTTTATTTAAAATTACTTTACATGCTTTCTCCGCAATTTAGTTCTGTACATTTCATCAGTGCTAATTATGTACTTCTGCTGGTTTATGTTTTTATGGAAATTTGATTTACAGTTCTATTTTTGTGTATTGGTTTTTATAGGGATTCTGTATATGGATACCCGTTCTATGTACGATTCTATGTATGGATACTCCACTATGGTATAATGCTATTGGTTCTGTTTATGGGTTTTGTGCAGCGATTTTTCCAAGAGGTACCTTTATTGGTCTGTGGATTTTTGTGTAGTAGTTTTTACAGGATTTGGCGTATGGGTGCCTGTATAGGTGTACATGCTTTTGTTTACTGGTTTTTACAAGGCATAGACCTACGGAATATCCATTTTTTAATGGAAATTTGGCCAATGGATATGCATATAAAGTTTTGATTTTTGGCTATGGGTTTTTACTGGGATTTTGTTTATAGTGCCTACAGTTCTACAGAGATTTGGCCTACTCGTAACCGTACAGTCGTACGGGTTTCCGTTTACAGGTTTTTTACGGGTATTTCGCCTACAGGTACCTATACAGCCGTGCAGGTTTCTTTCTATGGGTTTTTACGCGTATTCGGCCTATGGGTACCCGTACAAATGTACAGGTTTCTTTTTATGGGTTTTTACGGGTATTTGGCGTACGGGTTTCTTTCTATGGGTTTTTACGAGGATTTGGCCTACGGGTACCCGCACAGTTGTACGGGTTTCTGTCTGTTGGTTTTTACGGGGATTTGGCCTACGGGTACCCACAGAGCTGTACGGGTACCCGTAGGCCAATTCCCCGTAAAAAAAATTTATGGGTTTCTACGGGCATTTTTAGCAGGCTTACCTAAGCTAAGACAGCGAATGTTAATATACAAAAGAGGATCGTCCTATGAGCTCTTCATTTATTCTGTTAGTAAAATAATTCTCCTGTTTGTCTCTCTTCATTTCTTTTGTTTGTCTTTCTGAAATGAACTGTTTGTGAGTCAGCAAAAAGCGAGACACAATGAAATTTTCTATCTTAACAATTTCCATCACAGCGTTGTTCACTTGATGTGGAAAGATGTTTGCGCAGAAATTGTGTTGATATAGAAGTCAATGTGATGACCAATATGATCACCAAAACACTTCACAAAACCGTTGTTCTTCCCCACTAAAGCGAAAGTACCATCAGCAGTAAAGCAAAATATTTTTAACGTCAACATTTTGCTTTTTAAAACAAATTAAACACGGAAGCAATGTCAATTTCCTTAGTTGTAGCACAATGGGGGATCAAGCAGCAGCGTTCCTGGTAAACAATGTCACCACAATACCGAGCCAGTACAAAACACGGATGCAGTGTCATTTCCGTTAGCTATATCGTAAAGTAGGATCAAGTAGCAGAGTTCCTGATGAACACTGTTACCACAATACCGAGCCACTAAAATTGACTGTGACGCATACTCACATCAACGGTTTCATCAATAGTATCATTGGAGAGGCAGAAACATTTTTATAGCTTGTCTCTTTATCAGATACAATTTTGGCATCACTATTACGCGTCTTTCTATTAATCTGGAGGAAGCAGTAATTTCTCGAATACCAGACGAGAATGTTTGGTAAATTATTGAACAATCAGTACAACTGTTGAGTATTTCTTTAACATTTTTCTTCTGGGGATCATTCCCTGTACCACGTTCGCAGCGGAGCCAGGGGTTGACGACCAGTGTTTTAGGCTTTTCTAATGCAAGAATATGGCTCATGTTTAGAGAGCGGCAATTGAACGAATAATTCAGATATTAAGGTTTATTCTGATTGGAAAATGCTTCAAATGCAAGAGCTGAAAAGCAACTGGTCTACACGAAGGTTAATTTCAGTGTGTTCTATATACCTGCCTCCCAGGGAACGCATTCAGCAGCAAGACTTAAATAATTTAATTGAGGAGCTGCCTGTTCCTTTCATTCTTATTGGTAATTTCAATGGTCACAATACTCTGGGGGAGTAAAGACAGAAACTCACGTGGTAGGCAAATTGAAGAAAGGATCAATGACGATCCTCTTTGCCTCCTTAATAATGGAGAGCATACTTATTTCCATCACAGTATTGACCTCGCTATTTGTTGACCATCTCTGCTTCCATTTCGCAAGTTAGTGTCGGAAATGATTTACATGAACAGTGGTCGTTTTCGTATTTTTATAACTTTTGCAGATAAAGAAGTAACTCCTATTTCTAGATCTGCACCTTCATTCTGGGGAAAACAGATTGAGATCATTTTTCTTTTTGTGCAGAGCTTACACATGGAATTTTTTATGGAAAAGGCATATGAGCGACGTACCCATATGTAATGCAATAGAAACTGTTACTAAAGTCATTATTCAGGCAGCAAACTGCTCTATTCCTCTCTCTTCAACGACATTAGAAAAATACCCCAAACCATGATGGAACCGACAGTGCCAAGAGACTCTAAGACTGCAAAGAAGAGCTTGGGGAAAGTTTCGCATATATCCTACATTGTCCAATCTAATAGCTTTCAAAAACGCCAAAGCAAATGCACGAAGAGTCAGAAGTCAGAGCCAGAGTGACTCTTGGGTATCCTACGTGTCAACAATCACATTCTCTACATAAACGTATGTGGGAAAGAGTAAGGAAAGCAATCGGAATGTACAATAACCACTCACTTTCTATTTTGAAAAGAGATGACAGAGTGATAAGCAACATAGAATAAATTGCAAATACAACTGGTGAGAGTTTTGCTGCAATCTCTGGCAGCAGCAGTTATCCACAAGCATTTCTTTCTTTTAAGCTACGCTCCAAGAAACTTCGAATTGTGTTCAACCCTCCCACCTCCGAGTCATATAATGTGGATTTTACCATGTTTGAGCTAAAAAGAAACCTCATAAAGACACATAGATCTAGTCCAGGTCCTGAGGCAATTACGTATGACATAATAAAGCATCTTTCCTGTAATTCATTGAATGTCCTTCTTAGTCTGTTCAGTAGAGTGTGGAAGGAGAACATCATCCCCAGTACATGGAAGAAAGGTAAGGACCCGAGAAATTCCTCAAACTACTGGCCAATTGCATTTACGAGTTGCATTTGCAAATTATTTGAGAAAATTGTAAACCACTGCCTTGTCTACTATCTGGAGAAAAACAGTATAATCTTCACCTATTAGAGTGGTTTCCGAAAGGGTAGATCAACAGCAGACAATGTACTTCATTTAGAAACATCTATTCGCCAAGCCTTTGTAACAAATACACTTAGTTTCAATATTTTTTTATATGGAAAAGGCATATGACAGGACCTGGAGCTATGGTATTCTCGGGGATCTCTATGATTGCGGCTTGCGTAGTAACATGCCAATTTTCATCTATAATTTTTTGAAGGCTAGAACATTCCAAGTGAGACTTGGTTCTGTATTATCCAAGGTATTTTATCAGAAAGAGAACCTCAAGGTAGCTTTTTAAGGGGACTCATACCCTTAAAACCCATAAGATCTTCGAATATGTGACTGTTGCAAGAATTGGGATAACTTATTTATTTTAAAAGCATATACTTCCAACTTTTCACAGATGACTACATAATATAGCTGCTTTCTGAAATAGTAATCAGAGAGTTTGTGTTGCCACAAATATTTTTATAATTTAATCCGCTTTGTGACAAAATTTTTCGACATGTTTTCATCTTGCGAGCACAGTTTAAAATATTATGTTGCATAATTTAATTTCATATTTAATATATAGCTTATATAACTTTTGGAAACTCCTGTTAACCCGTAACAGGGGAGGTGAAAAAGTTGAACATAACAGCGGACGTGCGGTCTCAGAGACTGCGCATTTATAATAAATTTTTAAAAATCGTCTAATTAAAATATCATCATGATAGTTCATTTAGATGTTCTTGATTTTACTCTGAAAAGAAAATATGTTTTTACACTTTAAAGAGAAATTAAAGTTTTCCCAGAAAATTTCCCCTTAGCCTCAAATTTTTCTATGAAAATCATATGCTGCACTAAATTCTATAAAACTAAAAATAAGAATGCATCTATTTTGAATTAACTATTTTATCTATATTAGTTAATATTCAAAGCAAATTTTAACCGAAGAAAATTGTATGTAGCACAATACAGAAAAATTTTGACAGTGCCTAAAATATCAGTATCTCACTGATTTTCTGATAGTAAACAGTTTAGTTTTCGTCTTCTTTAGCATATTCATTGCATAACTTTTGCGTCCATTCCAAAGAAACAGGGTCTTGGCAAGATAAACATAAATATACTGTCTTTCTTTTCTTGCTTGGGGGGCAGAGACGACATGTTTTCCTTGATTTTAACCAAAAATTCTAAGAATTTCATGTTAAATCTTTATTTTATTTGGAGTGGCCATATAAAGAATTCCTTCAGATTTCAAGTATGTACCGCAAGCCATTTTTAAAATATCATGCGCGCAAGGTCGAAACATGACGAAACATTTTGTCACAAAGCGGATTAAATTACAAAAATATGTGTGGCAACACAAACTTTCTGGTTACTAGATTCCAAAGAAGCTATATTATGTAGTCAGCTGTAAAAAGTTGAAAGTAATTGCCTTTAAAATAAATAAAATATCCCAATTCTTGCAACAGTCACATATTCGAAGATCACAATGGGTTAAAGGTGCATGAGCCCCCTTAAGCGTAACACTGTTTAGCTTAAAAATAAATTCTGTTTTAAAAGAACTTCCTCGTACTATATTATACTATATATATACTATAACTATATTATACTCCCTACTGTAACATACAATATAGTTCCTAGTACTATACTGTATGTTGATGACTTCCAAATAAGTTTTCAAGGAGCGGGCATGAGGTATATAAAGACACAATTGCCGATTGTAATTAGTAGAATCATGAGCTGGCCGAATCAGCATGGATTCACCTTTTCAAGCCAGAAAACTTTTTGCGTACATTTCTGCAAAAAGCGAAATTTTCATCCTGAGCCTGAATTGTATATTCATGGGTACATTCCTGTTCATTCAGAAGTAAAATTCCTAAGAATGATATTCGATCGTAAACTTACCTTCCTCCCCCATGAAATATATTTGAGAAGGAAATGCTTTAAAACATTAAATCTTCTTAAAAACTTCGCAAATACCTCTTGGGGGTACAGATCGTTGCTCTATGCTACGTATTTACAGGAGTCTCATCCGGCTTGTGGGAATTGAAGTACGACTGAGTGATTTATGGCTCAGCACGACCTTCTGTGCTACTGAAACCAGATCTTATCCATCATCAGGCTTTGAGGACATGTTCTGGAGCATTTAGAACATCTCCTATCAAAAGTATGTATGCGGACAATTTGAAACACCCATCTGTTTAAGGCGCGACCAGTTGTCTCCCTGCCATTATTTCAGTACACAGTCATGATCAGAGCATCCTGTTGAGATCACTTTATAAAATCACATTTTTGACAGCATATTTGAAGCAAGGTCATCCTTCCTATCTTATTTCTCCGTAAGAGTCCGATCATTGATTGATGAGTATGGGTTATCCAATATAAATGCCCAGTCTATTCAACAGGACTTACGTGCTTCTCCGTCTTTCACTATTCATATTGCTTGGGTTAAAGCACATGTGGGAGAATATGGTAACGAACTTGCAGATGCCTATGCCAAGGAGGCGGCTTCTGGTGATGCTGATGAGAATATATCCATTCCTTGGCCACATTCTTTTCTCAAGCGAACTTTACGTCTTCGAGCAATTAGTAAGTGGCAAGAGGAATGGGACAATAGCTTCACCGGTCGACGTACTTTCTACCATCTTTCATATGTGTCGACAGATCGCTGCTGTGGCAATACCCATCTTTCCCGTTACATTTCGGGGCATGGACCTTTTCCTGAATTCTTCGCACGCTTTGGCATAAGTGATACCAACGTCTGCAGTTGTGGTGAACTCGGCTCTCCGGAGCACTATTTATCCAATTGTTCCCTGACAGAAGGCCTACACATACGATTTCCTACGCAAAATCGTCAGGCATTTTGCAAACTCTTAGTTAAGCAAAGACACCTGATCCGCAAACTAAATTGCGTAATGGAGAAAGTCTCCAGCATTGGGCTTGACCTATGTCAAGTTTAATCTAAATGGTTTTCAGGAAATATATTAACCATGTACTATCTGCTTTTTGTAGCTAGACTGTTAATAACAAATGAAATATAAATTTGACTGCATCACGTTAGTTTGTGTGTATCGAACTCCATCTATCACCTTTTCAGGTTTGTTAGAAATTTTTATTTTTATTTTTATTTATCTATTTATATACATATATATATATATATGTATATATATATTTAAGCTATGCCTTTACATATTTCTCACGTTGGTTTAATTGTACTGTACTCTTCTATTGATAGTATGCTTTTCTTATTAAGTTGATTGTCTATAAGACAATCATTATCTTAATCATTGTATCATGCTTACAAGTATCTTCATTCAGTATAGTATTATTAGTAAATTATGTTGGTATGTTGTATTGTAATGTATAGTGAGCCTTTGTAATATAACAGAAATTGTAAATGTTTATTTGATGGCATCATGTTAATCTAATTACATTGAAATCTGTCTCATGTTGTAAGAATCTATCTACTTTTTATTTAGTACACAATTTCAATATCATTGTTTCTTGTCTCATGTTAGCTAGTTTCATTCTTAAGTCAGCAAGTATAGCATTATCAGTAAATAATTCTAGTCGATCTGCAAATATCGCATTCAGTCAGTAATATAGTTCTGTCGGTACTATAGTTATTGTTGACAATATGGATAGTTTCAGTCAGCAAGTATAGCTTTTTCCGCAAATTCTTCTTTATTTTGTATGCAACTTTCTGTCTTTGTATATGTTTTTGTTTAACTATTGCATATTTGAGCCTAGTATTTTTACAGATGACTTGTTTGTTTGTTCCGTACTCTCCTACTGTTCATATGCATTTTTTTTTTAACCTTCCAAACTGTGTATCATTGCAAATTTTGTATTCATTTCAAATTATGTATCTGTTTGCTAATATCAATAAACGACTGGGATCACGTAGTGGGGAGACGGCGCTAAACCAATTAACCAAATGGTAAAGGCGTGGTGCCCGTCTTCCCCGTTCCTAAATCCTAAATCCTATTGATATGTGCAGCCAGCATGTTCACATTCAGACACATCTTCAAGGTCGTCAAGAGGAAAGTGCTAGATAACTGACAACTGCTATGGAATCTACAGTCCAACAGCAAACTAAAAACTGCAAAACCCTCTGTTTGAATATTGGAATGCAACTAGAAGCCGGAAGGAGGAGGTTCTTTTAACACTTCTTAGAATAGGTCACTGTCGAACTACACACATTTGGCTCCTAAACGCCGACAGTGAACCCTACTTGCTCAAAGTGCAAAGCTATTTTATCAGTTCATCATATTTTAGTAGATTTCCCCAGTTTTAAGGACTTCGTTTTAAATACTTTCATACCTATGACGTACATCTTCGCCGTTTGATAGGGAAAGAGGTGAATGCTAACCTGTTTTCATACCTAACAGAGATTGGATTTTATCATTTAATTTGATTTACTTTGTAGTTTTTATAAGTGTTCCAAATAGTTTAATGTGTGTTTTTTCCTTATGTGGTTTTAGTCTCCATGCTTCTTTTTACATTTCAAGTTTCATTCTGTTGGTAAGTCATTTCATCGTCATCATGAACATATTTCTAATACTGGTTTTACCTCTCGTTTGTATATATTCAAAACTTTCAACATCCGTCTGGCGCTTATAACCTTAAAGTTTACTATGTGCCATGAAACTCACTCAGAAACTGGCTTTTTATTATCTAATTTGACTAATTCTTTTAATGCTACGTATTTTAATGTCTCATATTTTAAGATTTTATATCTGCCTCATATTTCATATTCTTATTTAAATAATGAGTAACTTCATTTCAATATTCATTATTTTATTACTTTTATTGATTTTGTATGTCTGTTGATTTAAATGTGTGATTACGGAATTATATTTAAATAAATGTGTCTTTCTTTATGGCTTCACAAAACATCTGAATCTCGAGAGAAAACCCTTAAATGGTTAGAATATTTAATGTACGTCTAGGCTTAATCCTAGAAGGACAATAAGTAGAAAAACAAATTATGTAAAAAGTCAAATTTCGTGATAATTTGCTATAAAATATGTCACAGTTACATTAAGTATTCAGTATTCTTTTGAAATAACGTGACTCTTGAGTCATCAAATATAACGCATTTCTGAGAAATAATGAGTTAAATCGAAAATAAAATAATTAACTATGTATAATATAAAAATTTCTCATTAGTAATGCAGAATAAAAGAACTTTAAGCGTATAATAGCTACTTTTTGGTTTATTGTAACAAAAGTGTCACTGAACAAAGGAAAAATAATTATGAAACAAAATTATTAAAACATTTATGAAACAAACAAATTTTAACCATCATGGTTTAAAGATTTAATTTTGAATCAGAGATTTTCATATAATTTAATTTAGAAAATGTCCATGCTAACTCTATTTTGCGCCTAAACCATGCAAATTTTGGGTTTACTCAATCATCTATTTCAAATATTTTATGCAAATAATAAAGCCTTAACAGAATGAAATGTTACATTACGCGTCTGGAAGTTTAATAATTTTATTCTGAAATATTAACATCAATCTGTTTACATAACTGTTAAGCTTTTATTAAAAAAGAGTTTTCAGATTTTTAATAAAATAAGTAACGAAATATAATCGTAATATATTACTCTAAAAATATTCAATGTCTGAAAAGTTTACGTTGACGCTATGTTATCATATTATCTTCTGTTTTAGATCCTCAGTAAATCAGGTGCCTTTTGCATATTTTTAGAGTTTATGCATTCTAGAAATAGTATTAAAAACTGGAATGTTATGTATGGAAAGACTGAGCATTTAATTTAAATGCAAAAAGAAAAAAAAATTATCTTTGCGTAAAAAAATAATGCACAGTTTTTGCATGAAACATTCAACCATTTCTTTGCATTCGAAATACTTAACAGCTCGCTAGTGTTGACGTTCAGATATTATTTATTTCTAACATTAAAAAAGAAAAAAAAATCCCTACTAAAGCAGTGTTCCGTTGTGTAGAAACTTTATATGCGTTTCTTTTTTAAATAAACAAAAGCAGGGAAAATCCCAGTACTTTAAGTTTTTATTTCGAATAAAAATAAATTCATTCATTTCCAAAGCTTGCACGAAATAAGCTAAATTATATTTTTACTTGACATCATTTTTTTTCTTTCTTTTAACGTTTAACAATATATTTTCAGAGAATGGTGAATTTAAAAATAAGGAAATTCTTCTTGGAATAAAATAAAGTATTTAAAGTATTTATTTCAGTAATCCTCTTATGCAGAAATGTGCATTCTAATTCTAAAACAAATCTCTTTTGAGAAACAAAAAATGAAATTTTATAATCTGCTCAGCAAGCATCATGCATTTTTACAGTATTTTTTACTTACAGTATTTATTATTTACTAACCATTTAAATAAATTTGAATATTGTAGCGCAATTTATATTTGACAATTTTAAATACAAATTGTGTCTATTTAATATTTTACTGTGTATGAATGAGTGTTAAAATTTAAAACAAATAATTGATTAGTCTCGTGAGTATGTCAATATTCAGTACGAAACTGCATATTTGGCTGATTAAGCATTTAACTTAAATAAACGATCTAAGAAATGCATTATTAATTATGTGAAATATTTAAAATTATTCCTGCTCGATACTTTGCAGGATTTATTTATTATCAACTACTGAATCTAATAAAGATTACATTTATTAAAAACATTTATATTTATTAAGCACATCGATTTAAAAAAAATTTCATAAATTTTTCGAAAAAAAAAAATATAACCTATAACATTCTTACTGTCATCTGAAAGTAGATATATTTCTAAGCCTACCTGCAAAAAATTAGGGATTTTTATTGAAACTTTCTTAGGATATGCGTGAATTTACATATTGTTGCGTTTTGAAATTTGGGATATTTGTTATGAGCGATAATAACGCCAAATGTGGTTTACTCACTTTGTTAAAATTATTTGAAATAATAAACAATGACATTTTTCCGCTCGTTTACAATTAAAAGAAGGAAAAGAAAATAGTTTGCTATAAATAAAGAAGGGTGCTACTTTGGTAGACGGTTGCACGGATTTTTGGCGATTTACATTGGCGCAATTGTTGGCGCGATTTTTACAAACGTCAGCCATGTTGAAAAACGCTTTTTTTACTCATAGTAAAGTATCCGAAACTTAAAAAAAAAATAATAATAATAATAATAATAATAATAATAATAATAAATAAATAAATATTGTTAAAAGTAATGGATTAATTTTTTGTTGAAAATGTCGCTTTTTAAGATCGCAGGCAAGTGTAAATAAATACATTTACTATGAGTATAAAATACTAAAGTTAGGTTATTATTACTTTCATATAGCAAAGAAGAGAATAAAACCACCGCTATAAAAACATTGGGCCAACGTTTAATTAGATTAAAATGTTACTGAAATTGAATATCGAATTAAAAACCATCATACCAACATTTAAAAGAATTAGAATATTATTAAATTCAGATACTTTAAAATATGTTATATAGAATATAATTAACATTAAAACATATGGACAATAATTATCTCAGCAATTTCTGAAAATAGTGTATTAATTCTTTTAACAAAAATTGAAGTATACAATTATAAAATAAAAGAAAAATATGTACTTACATTTTTTTGAGTATTTAACCTAATGTTTATTGTACCACAAAAAATTAAGAATCATAATTTAGATAACATCTTTGAAGACATCTTTGAAGGAATTCGAAGATATGAATTAAATTTTAAAACGGCGCGGAAATGCACAAATTGTCAGTAACCAATCAGGGAGCTGATTACAGCTCGTTAATGCACAAATATTCTATAACCTAGTCAGAGAGCTTATTACATCACGGCTAGAATTAAAATTATTTAAAAATTCATACATAATAAAATAATTTTTTTAAAAAATGCAAAATTAAATTGTATTTTAATATTTAAAAGCCATAAATAATGTTTAAAACATTAGATTAAATTTATACATATTAAAACGAATTACTTTTAAAGTAAGGTGACGTCATTGATTACATCATCCACAACATAAAATTTCATAAAATATGATAAACAATAAAATTTTTATTTCAAATAAAAATGCAAAATTAAATTGATTTTTAATATTTAAAAGCCGTAAATAATATTTTAAACACGGAATTTATGCACAATGAAACGCATTATTTTTTAAATAAAATGACAACAAAGTATCGGTTACCATAAATAACGTATCCAGCAATGGGTTTACCATAAGTTGTATTACTCGTCAAAGGAAAATCGCCAAAAAATCGCCAAAATCCGTGCAACCGTCTACCAAAGTAGCACCTAAAGAAGTTTGCCAAGTGAATTAATTATTCGTAGCGCAAACTGAAAAAATACCAAATTTTACAAAATTTAAAATAATTTAAGTCATAGAATCGAAATATGACAAAAATAGTATGTCATTTCAGAAAAAGTCCGATTTTGTGTCAAAAAACCTATAGTAGAACAATGCTATATACAAATCTCATATATAATCCTATCTCGCGCTTTCGAGACATGGAAAACGCAATTTGAATTTCGTCAATCGGCCCAGTAGAATGAGAAATATAGAATTGTTTCATTTTTTGGGCGCAGTGTACATTAACATGCACAGTTGATGTTGTTCAAGATAATGCATCTGAATAACTTTTTGTATCCAAGTTATCACTAACTTCTAGACTAATGGTCTTTGTAAACGCAGAATCACATTGCATAAAACATTGCTAATATCCTCACTCAGCGGAGTCAGTCTTGAGAGGATCTGTTATATAATCACAGGTCTCAAATACCCATCTTCCGAAGTAACTTTATAAATTTCGCTACAAATTTTAATAATCCATAGAGATTTTTGGCTGGGCCTAGCGACAACAGAATGCTCCACCAACTGAGTACAAATGTTGATAGTTATATAAGAGGTGGTGCAATACGTAAGTAGTAAATACGCAAGTAAATATGAAATGGTTCATCTTTATGTTGGCTTGACTAACAATTTTCAGCCATAAAAATAGGGTGCCAGCAATCTGGTCATACAGACACTCTGTTACTATAAAGCTGAAACTCTGTGAACTGTTGACCAACTTTGAACCCTTGATCACCATGTAGAAAGAAAATCACATACGTCACCGATTCCAAGTTAAGATTTAAATCAGTTGGACCACAACCTTTTGCATGTATCACAACATCTGTTTGATAGCGGAACGTCATTTGCGCTCTTGAAAACAACAACATAATTTTCATTTGGAGCGTTGGAACATCCTCTGTGTTCACTTGTAGCAACACTTTCGCTTTTGATGCACATATGAATATCGCAACAGTTTCAGCACTTTGCTGTCGTATAGTTTCTTCTTCAAATTCTTTCAGCATACTGTGGACTTCTGCATTTCCTTAAAATTGCATTCGCTTGTGTCAGCAGTTCGGCATTCAGAGAAACACTTCCAGACATATTCATTCTCTGCTTGAGGACTTGATCTGACGCTGAAATGTACAGTTGGACATATATATCTCTTGACCAAAATAAGGCGGTTATGATATATGCTCCATGAATTCTAAAACGATAGGTACCTAAACCTTCAGTAATTTCTATATTGACACACAGGAAAGCAAACCCAAGAAGACAGTTGTAAGTACGTATGTTAGGAAAAAAAATGAGAAAATTTGTGGTTTTCATTCATTAAATTACGCCATTATTCTGGATAGCTTCTTTCAGATTTTATAACTCCCATTGCGATAGCAGTGCAAGTATCTACCAATTATGTTTCTTTCTTTCTCTTGGAAAGTTTTTCTAGTCCACTGCAGAGATAGCAGCAAGCTTCCAGTGAACCGACACTGTGTTATTCAACGTAAACTTCGATTCCACATCTTCCTACTTTGTGAAGAAAACTATGTGAATATCGTGATGTATTCATGCAAAACCTATCTTCTCATATAGTCATTGTTTCTTCAGATCGGACTTTTGATTTTTGGACTTCAGACTGCACTGTGATGTGCAGCGTCTTGCCGTCTTCGTGTAGTGGCATTCTGTTCTGACCCTTTCACTGACAAATTGACAATGTTGAGAGTCTTGTATTCTTCGTCAAATTACAACTTCTGTTTCGTCATCACACATATTCTGCTAACTTTCCACTTTTTCGATGAACCTCCTAATTGTTTCTGCTTAAGTTTCTTAAGCATGTAACTTTTCTTGTCTTTGTGCTTCTCTGCTCAATCTCCTAGTGGTTTCTTCCTCATTTTCTGTAGTTCGCCGTAACTTTTGTGCTTCAGCACTTTGGCTTCTTAATGCATCCTGTAATGGCATTTTAACGAATTGAAAAAGATTGCACTGTATTAAAATAATAACTCAACTAAAATATAGTAAATACCTAAAAAAGTTTAACTATACTCAGAAAGAAACTATATAATAAAAGAAACTAAATATTTGTAAATAAAATTATTAAAATGCATTGAATAACTGAAAATAAGGTAAACTATTAATTTAATGTAATGTACACAAATTTGATATCTGCTGCCAAAGCAAAATTTATATTTATATAACATTTACATTTATTTTTCAGATATTTATATTATAAATGTTAAATTTATATTTATTTATATTATATGTATTTTTAAATTTATATTTTTATATTTTATATAATACATATTTATAACGTTAATTTTATTTCATATTTCGTAAAATTTGCAAATTTTTGATTAACAAACTCAAATTTACGATTTGAAAACAAAATTAACGATTTGAAAGCGAGCAGTGGCAACTTTTTTCGAAATAAAGCATTTTTATCTGCAGCCCGAGTGCTTACAAATGCGTATGAAAAATTAGCGTCTTAAGAGTTTTTAATTAATACATCAGCTGATTAAAGTCGTACGAAGATGAGAATGGTCGAAATGGCTTTACACGAATTTTTAGAATCCGAGCACCTATCTCAAAACTCAGCAACCCGCTGTTCCCGAGAAGATGATGTTACGAACAAACTAACAAACAAATAGGCATAGATTTCAATAGTGTGAATAGATAATGACGAATCTCTACGTGGCGTTGTTTCTGGGATAAAATAATATCGTAATAGCTTTTGTTTGTCATCTGTCTTTGAATAACTTATTTTAAATGCATGTTTTTATATCTAGACCTGTTTAGAACAAGTCATCCTGAAATTATAGATATTATATATACCATAGTTAATTTTAGAAGACTAATTCGGAACCTAATATGCCTATTGAACTGCTTAAAACTGTAACAGATGTTAATTCAAACTGGGGTACCAAAGGCAGACTGATATTTCTTCTTAATCTTCTATTTTTTTTTTTTATTTCAATTCAACAAGAATGCAGAAAAGGTTTTCATATATTCAACTAGTTGAGCTAACAAATTTGATTTAGTGCAATTAGTGCATAGTGTTCTTTGTAATTCGAAATTTCCCCATGTGCTTTCCCATACATCTCTAAAATAGATAAATTATGTTTTGAATGAGTGTTAAAATATTGATTTAGAATTGTAAGTTAAATAAATGCCTTTCTATTGTAAACTGATTTCTTACTTATTCTTTGGAAATTTTTACTAGTCATGTAAAATAAAATCTTATTCCTATGTGATCTGTTAGTGACTGAACACGCCTTTCTTGATTTTATAATATTAATAAATACAGAATAAATATAACTAGAAGAAAAACAATGTTAATTTCGTAAATTTCATTTGAAGCAGAAGTGCTAAACTCGAGGAGTTGCTTCAGTTCAGCTACAGCTAAAGAAGATGAAATATTTGGTCGTTGAAAGCAATTCCGTTAGAATAAAATCTAACGCAAATTACACTGTTTTTCTTGAATACATGTTTTTCTACTGTTACAATAATTATAAATAGGCTTACTATAATAATTTTGGCAAATAGGGACAGTTTTGAGAAAATACTCATAAGAGAGAAAATACCCATTGAATATATCATATTATTAAGAAATTATTAGAATTTGCCACTAGTTTGAATTATTAGAATTTGCCACTAGTTTTTATTAGAATTTACCACCACTTGTTTAAAAAAATCTTTGTTAATAGCATCGAAAAATTCAGTGCTTCAATTAATTTTGCTTCAGTTGTTCTACTTCATTATTTAGACCATATCATATTCATTATTCAGAATATTCTTTCCTTTCGAATGGTGTTCATGCTTCTAGCATGCTGAAAATGCAGTCTGTCATTTCAGCAAGACTAAAAACTAAACTATTCTCTGCGGCACAAACAGCCCTTAGAGAGCCATGGACGGCAGTGACCTGATATCTGCTTTCTAGACCTAGGCTCCGGGGTGCTTGTGCATCTTTGCCTGGACAAGTGGTCAGCTTGTTGCAGGACCCCGGTGTTTAGTCCTCACGCGAGTTTGGTACTCATTTTATCGACCCACTCCAGGGATGAAAGGCTAAGCCAGCCTTGCCCAGCCAGGGGATCGAACCCCGGATCTGTGGTGCTGCCGTGTGACGCGCTAGCCACTACGCCACTGGGCCTCTCAACTAGACTAGGACGATCAAATTCTTTTTTTTTTCTTTTATATGACTGAAAATTTGTATCCATTTTTCTACACATTTTTATTTTTCCAGATCTCATAATTAGCTAACTCCCCCCTTTTTTGCAGTTCATCAATTTTTTACACCTGAAGATTCAGTGTCAGACCATATTAATTAACTGATGTTTACCCAAATAAAAGGCCAAAGTCCACCATAATTGTTTTCCCACAGCTCAATGTAAGAAAGACATCTGTCATCGTTTGAGAGAAAAACATCTAGAGCCTAGATGTGAAAATTATGTGAGTGGTCCACGAAATTTTAAATTGCGAATGTAGTGAATGGCAACATTTAAAATTTTGCCGACCGCTGATTTAGATGACATTACAAGTACTTGGATCTGGATATGAAATATTTAGAGTCGTAATGAGACAACAGTGAATATAGCACGGAAGATATCTTATTTGAAAAAGGATAATTGTATTCGAGACTTTATTTTCTTTTGTTTCGCCATCGACAGAACAGCTGACCCACTGACTTTTGCACTATTTACGAGTATATTGGGTACTTTCGAAATTTTACCAAGTAATCGGGACAAGATGAGAAAATAGTCGGGAGACAGGGATTATCATCAAACCGGGATAGTCCCGGTCAAAGCGAGACGTTTGCTAAGCCTATTAATAGCTGTGTGCTGTAAGTTATGAAATAAAACGCTAACTTAGCAATTCATTTTAATTAATGGCACATTTAATTGGAGGGAAGTACATATAAATTAAAAATATAAAATAGACCATTTTTTGACTTCTTAAAAGATAATGCCTCACTGAAACATTTGCCAGCAGTATGGTTTCAACATCATAATGCTCCAGCTCATACATCCGCAGACGAACGCAATATTTTCAAGATTTCGAAACACCAAGTTCAGGACAGCGAATCAACAGATCGTACAGACCTGCTCAACAATAAATTAGACGCGAAAGCAATTATGACAGCAGTTACATTAAAAAAGTTCAGAATTATTTTCTTTTACTATCACAGTTATGTGTAACATCTGAGAGCAGACATTTCGAACACAGTACACTAATTTCTTTAGCGAAACCTACGTTTTTCATTGGAGTTCTCACGTTAGGATTTTAAGTTATATAGGTGTTTGTTTTTCGTCATATCAGCATAAACACTGTTTCTCAGTTTAAGGAATTATTTACTTCTTTTCGCTTTTTGTGCATTCTATGCTAAAAACTGGCATTTCCTTAAAATTTTTGTATTGATAAAAACTTTTCACTACAGTCTACATATCAATGATTCTCACTAAATATAAAGATTATAATAGATTTAAAGCTTCTAATAGAGAATAGTAATGCTTTCAAAACTGATTTTAAATTACTGAAAATAAATAGATATAATTTATAGTTATAATAATTAACAGTTATAATAATTTTTTAGGAACGTCATTAAAATGCGGTGAACAGATATTTTCAAAATTCGATTTAGAATTTTTTTAAATTAATGCCGATATTTTTGCTGATATTTTTGTTTAACGAACAAGCTAAGAATTTTAAAATTTTACTCTTTGCATTAAAAGATACAGCGAAAAAAATCTTTTAAATGAAGGTTATATGAAATTTAACTTTTTTTATTTTTAGGTAAAATCTCTGACTTATTTTAATCATTTGATGTAAACAATCGTTTGAAGTAAAAAAGTGATTATTCATTGTCGAAAAATGATTTTTACTTGAATAACTTGATTGATAACCCCCCAGTGGGACTAAAAAGAAGAAAATAAAGCTTTTTTAAAATAATCTTTTATTTAAAACTCACAAAATAATTAATGAAGTAAAAAAAAATAATTTATTGGATTATTTAACAAGAGCAAAAGATTTCACAATTCTCTTTACAAAATTCCCCTACAATTTTATTTCATGAATAATGAAAGCGTGGGCGTCTAAATAATGAAATCCCAAAATCAGATTATAAGCATTAATTTTTAGCGTTTATCAAGGGTGCTCTACTTTTTTATTATTTCTGATTTAACACTGCAGATGAATTTTATAAGGAGAATTATTAAATCCCTTGCTCCCATTAAAGTATTATAAGGTATTTCGCACGTCTTCTTAGCAAGCCTTCGTGGTGTAATGGTCTGCACGTTTAGCGCGTATTTGAGAGGTCCGCGGTTCGATTTCCGGCGAAGGCGTTGCTAATTTTTCATTTCTCCTGCTTCCAAAAATACCTAATGTCTCTACAGTATATCGCAAATAATATTTTTTTGCTTTAAGGTCATTAATTATTTTGTGAATTTAAAATAAAAGTTTATTTTATAAAACCATTTTTCTTATTTTTTATTAAACTATAATTAATAAACTTATCTAAATTATTTGAGTTTCTGCTTTTAAATTTTAGTTTCCTAAGTTAAAAAATCGTGCAGCCATTTTGAAATGTTAACATGCACTAAGATATTAATTCCTGAAGATGTATAACATAAATAAAAAGGGATCCCACATAAATATCTTAAGAGATTCACATCCCTTAAGATACTTATGCGTTTTAAGCTGCAGAAATCTTTCAAACTTATTATTAATGCAATCATTCTGAAAGGATTATTATATTTTCTCATCCAAGTTCTAAAGATTTAGCATTAAAACTATTATTTCTTTGTATTACTATCTGAATGTATGTTAATATCCAACAATGAATTCATTTACTATTTGGAAGTACTAACCTTTAATCAAGATGATGAATTTCAAAGTATGCAAAGCATAGTTATGCAAGGAACGAAACCTTCTCATGCCAGCACAATAATATATTGTGGTGATCCTTTTATACAATAACACTGAGTCCAATCGCTCACTCTTCAGCTATTCATTGCTGTCAATGATACAATAAATTACAGTAAATTTTCATTAGATACAACCCAGTTTGCTAGCTTCAACTTAATTAGCAATGTTTGATAACGTGTGAGGCTTAGAGCGAACGTAACTAATTGATTTCCAGCTCCCGTAGCCTAACTCCCATTTAATATTCATCAGATGGTGTAATATTATTTTATTTCTAGTTGGCTTTGCTTCTGAAGTGTGTTTCAAAGATATATGTTTGTGTATGCGAGTAAACTATTATTAATGGAAAAGAATATACTTCTGTGTTCTTTGGTTTGTTTACACATTTTACATTTCAAAGTATTTTTATAACAGGTATGGGCCAATGAGGTAATTGTTAAAGAAATCTTCCCGCACATTCACTGTGGTAGGAATGTGGACGTATTAGGCGAGAATTAAACCTGTATCAAATATGTTCATTTTGGATACTGAAAATGCCTTAACGGGTAAATATGGCTTCATTCATTCGTGAGCAATACACGTGCCGGAAATTCAGGTTCATTTCATATTGCTACGGGAACCAGAGTACGAATTGAATGCAAAGATGATGATTTCTGCGACACTTACACGTGGTGTAAATGCTAGAAATATAAACGCTCAAAATTTAAAACTCATGATAACGCGATATGGCTTTAAGGAAAAACCTTTTCGCCAAGCCTTTCTCCTTTAGCTTAATGACTTAATTCTATCACTTTATAATCCTTCACTTTTCTAGAACCGTAATTGTAACCATTACATTAAAAGATATTTCTCCCGCTTTCCTAGCGTACCTTCGTGGTGTAGTGGTTCTGCACGCTGGGCCGGTATTCCAGAGGTCCGCGGTTCGATTCCCGGGGAAGGCGTTGTTAATTTTTCATCTTTTCTGCTTCCAAAATACCTAATGTCTCCCAAAGTGACGCCCGAACTAAAAGGGTGTTGGATGAGGTTTCTCTACACACAGGATTTGGCGAATGCGTTCCCTGAAACCCCAGTCGCCCTTTAAAAAGGGGAGTATATAAGGTATTCCTCCAGCTTTCCTAGCGTGCCTTCGTGGTGTAGCGGCTCTGCCCGCTGAGCCGGTATTCCAGATGTCCGTGGTTCGATTCCCGGCGAAGATGTTTGCTAATTTTTCATATCCCCGGCTTTTCCAATTACCTAATGTCTCTACAGCATTATTATCCAGATGTCTCAGAAAGAGTAAAAAGCGAAACGTCGAACAATAAGAAAGTAATAGATTAATAAAACTTAATTGTTGTCTTACAAGATAATAAGCTGAAATAATGTTCAAGAAATGTAGGGGATTTCGGAAAGTTCATTTGAGCCATTTGCAAAAAGCAAAGCAATGAGCACAAAATGCGAATCAAGAAAACTTTTAAACATGTTTATTATTGAACGCAACTTTTCGAGATAGAAGGGAAAGCAAAATAAGTCACACGAAATGTGAAGTGCTTTTAAAGCCTTCAAATAATTCACACATCTGTGATTCTTAGCCATTAAGTAAAAGAAGTAAAATTTCAGAAAATTTAATTAATTGAAGAAATGATTCATTTTTGACAGTGAGTTGCAGAATCAGCTTCTTGGATGATATGTTGAGGTTCGAATCCTGAATAAGATAATGTTGTTTGAATATGCTATGTCTAACGTCCACATGAATTAGAGGTAAATTAATTCCGTTAGTTCGAAACCCATTTTCTGTAATCAACAGCGCAAAAATTAGGTTCTTAATTCTTCGATACTATATCTTGAGTTTCGAGAATTCATTAAGATGGCTTAGCAAAAACATTTTTAATGCTAGCTCTTCAAGCTTGGAAACTTTATAACCATACACAAATACACTCATTTCTTCCATTTTGGATTCTTCTAATATTATATAAGATGGCTTAGCAAATAATATAATATAAGATAAATAATATAATATAATATAATAATAATATAATATAATATAATAATATAATAACAAATAATATAATATAATAATAATATAAGATTGCTTAGCAAAAACATTTTTAATTTGGATTCTTCTAATATTATATAAGATGGCTTAGCAAATAATATAATATAAAATAAATAATATAATATAATATAATAATAATATAATATAATATAATAATATAATATAATATAATAATATAATAACAAATAATATAATATAATAATAATATAAGATGGCTTAGCAAAAACATTTTTAATGCTAGCTCTTCAAGCTTGGAAACTTTATAACCATACACAAATACACTCATTTCTTCCATTTTGGATTCTTCTAATATTTGCCGAAAAATGCATGGGAGCAAAAATGGCAGTATTCTTTATCCATATCACGTACTCAAGGCCCTCTAGTGGCCGAACGATAAAATCGCTAAATTCTGCTAGTTCGATCTGAGGATCAAAACCCTTGAACGGGCTCGCGGCTTGGGCTTTTTTCGTGGTTTTCCCCATGTGTAACGTGTAAACGAGCCAGTTTCCTTTAGAAAGTCCTCCCGTAGGCAGACAGCTTTCGAGGCTTTGCCATAATCACATAAAACAAAGCAAACCATATCGCGTATTCAAAATCATGCTAATAAAATGCAAAATTTATTTCACACCCTTTCGTTTAAACATATGAAACGGATAGATTAAAGAGATGTTGTTATAAAGAAATGTATACCTTACATATTATGAAATATTATTTTTATCATATTTATGGTAATATGCAGTTTCGCTCTTTCTTAATTCATAGGGGTATTAGCCCAAATGGGCTATTAGTTGCGAAAAGAGGTTTTACTTCGTCCACTATAAACGGCTGTATCACATTTCGAGTTGTATGATGAAGAATCTGTGTGTATATATGTATATTCCTCGCATTCTCGAAAAACGACGGTACCTAGAACCCTAAAATTTTGAATAACGTAGTCCTCCACCCTAATATGGGCACTTAGAAACATAAGTATGGAATTTTCAATTTGTTTTATTGTCTACTTCATATTTTGTAAAAGTTCAATGAATTTTTCATTAATTAATTGCTGTTGAATTGGATTTTATGTTTCGTAATTACGGAAACATGATAAAATCTGAGCCCCTTCAGATTTATTTTTTAACTTTACTTTTTTCTGCCTCCCCCCCCCCCCTGATCATCTCAAGCATCTAAGCCATGGAGTTCGACAACGCAATTCAGAGCACAAACGTGGAGAAAGACAGTAATTTTTCATTTGGAAATTATCTGTTTCTAACTTTACTTACTCGAACTTTCTATTCATATTACAAAAACATCTGAAACTCACTATAAGCGGAACTGTGCTCAACATACAAAATCCAAATCTATATATATAAAGATGAAAATATGTTTGTTTATCCTCTACTAACTCAGAAACTGCTCTAGCAATTGTCATCAATTTTTCTACAATTCTTTTCTAGGTCCTGGAAAAGATAGACGTCCCATTTTTTCCAAAAAAAACGTAGCTAAAATCAGAGATATTAATTAAAAACGATAATATTCGTCATCATTTTTCCGAGTGGCAACAGTCACGCAAGCTAGAGATGAAAATCTGATTTATTTCGAAAGCTGTTGCCAAATTATACACAAACAACCATCTCTATACAGGCCTGTTATCTGTTTTTCAATTATGCTGTAGTTATTGTCAGATTGGAAAAAAAAGCAATTCTTTCGTCTTTCGAGAGAACGATGAGAACTCTCTCCTTTGAAATGAAAAGTTAAACGTAAAAGAGATAAGATCTAAATAAATAAATAAAATAACCAAGTATGTTATTTACGTAATTAAAAGCAACACGTACATTCCCATTAACAGTTAAATCGCATTTATTTATCGTAATTTTAGTTATTTATTCCTCATATGAATTAACTGGTGTGGTTACTACACTGGGTGTCAAGCATTTACTTAAAAATTAATTTTAACTTTCTTTTATAAGTTATCATTAGGCGGGCAGTTGTTTGTTAGAGGTGTAATCAATTAAAATCTCATTAATATGACTAATGACTGCTATATTTCTTTTACAAAAAATCTTTAATTCAATTGAATGAAGATTCCAAACGGAATCCAAAAATAAATATACGAAAGTATAAAGTTCTTTTCATTTATGAAATTTCCTTTTGTCGTAAGTATGCTTTTTTATACCGACTATCCATCAAGAAAATTTATAATGCATTGACATTTTCATTTTCATTCATATGTGGAATTTAACCGCTCTTTTACTTGTAGCTCAGTTGAACTGAATATAAATCTTTGAAAAGCGAAATAAAAGTACTGAAAACAAAATAATGTTGAGAAATGCTCAGCTGCAGTAACATAGCTTCCCCGCAAAGCGAAGTGAGGGTTGCCAGAAAGTGGAAGGGAACGGCAGGTTTGCCAGATTTGGCACGAAATCGCCCGTTTGGCGACAAAATTGGTGATATGCCATAGAGGAGTGAGAACATTCTAGAAAGCAGTCTTAGCGGGTTTCCTCGGGAATGATCTCCAAGGCAGGTTAAAAGCTACATAAACGCGGAGAAAGTATGTGTTGAGTTCAGTAGTGGTGTTTTGAATTCAGGGATTATCTTGAGAGCGATCGACCCAGTCGGGAGCTGTACTTAAGTGCTTTGCCGTGAAGCTTATTTCACTGTTATAGGCTGATAGCCGGAAGGCTGAGTTGCTGATGGTTTTAGAGTGTTTGTCGTAGTTTTTTATGACTGCAACGCGTCTTTGGAACTGTCCTGTTTTGATTCTTCATCAAGTGTTGCCATCAGTTACTCCAGATCCACGAACCCGTAGAATGTAGCAACAGGATATGGATTCTGTAGGAAGTCCTTGTACGAAAAGTTACAGAAGTGCTTGTAGATTTTTCTCAAATTCCATTTAGTTCCTATTTTAAATAACGTTAAGGTATTTTGCTAGATTTTGTAACAATTGCATTATCTCAGCAGTTGACAGAAATCTGCATTTCTTTATTTCAGCGGATCCTAAAAAGAACTTCGTAGAGTTTTAATTCAAAAGCAAACGCAATTCGAAGAAGGGTAAAAATACGAGACGTATTAAGGCGATGAGATGTTCATCATCTTTCCAAACTTCTGTACCTGCGGATTTGATACTTCAAGTCCGTCGGTTAAAATATGATTGCAGTCTCCGCACTAACCGACTTGAGCTATTCCACTGTTCTGGCGTTGAAGACTGCACGGCTGTTATCCGGATCATTTGTTTAGACGCAGTCAGTAGTCTTTGTTTCGTGCGAATAAAAGCAAATGCTTCCAGATATAGTTTAAGACAACATTTATGATTGAGACTTTAAGACTGTTAAGACTATATAATGTTTGGTATCCTTAGCTAACAAAAAAGTGTAACCAAACTTTAAATAGATTGACAGCGAATTATCGCTAAATTATTGACAGAGTCTTAAGAAGGTTCAAACAACCTTTTTATTAAATCATAACTTGACCATAAATGCATTACTCGTGCTTATAACTCAGTCAACTACTTGTGGTGATGTAACTTTTAAAGTAACAGTAAGTTCGAATTTAAAATAAGCTAGTAGTCAGGGACTGCACAGTTCAGTTTAACGCAAAGTTGGCTCAAACACCTAACCGGCGTAGATATTTAAAATTCGGTAATTATAATGCAAGACCAGAAACAACAAATCTTACCTGAGCTATCAACAGCTTAGTAACGAGGCCTCGAGAGGCAGAACATGTTCTGAATTCAGAACATGTTCTGAATTCAGAACACAACATTTGTGACTTTAAGATCATTAAGTTTATATTGTTGCTTTCTTTTTCTTCTTTACGTACTTACGGGTTCGTGGATTTGGAGTCAATAAGGACGATATTTGATGAAGTAACAAAACACACTTTAGTATTATTCAAAACAGCTCCAATAATACGTTCACAGTCGTCGAAGATCTGCTATAAACTCGCTGGAACAATCAGCGACACAGCCTTCAGGTTATCGGGCTATAACGGTGGAGACAGCTTCGCGGCAAAGCACCAGACTATAGCTCCCGACTCTGCTCGGTCGTTCCTGGTACTCTATACGTACTCTCGAGACTCTCCAAGCTATAACACGCGATGCACTCGACGATACACTAGAATACAGTTCCCGACTCTTCGGTTCAGTCGTTCCCGGAGCTCAACAAACTCTAAGATCAAACTCCACGATGCACTAACTCGCGATAGCACTTGATGACCAACTCAGCACTAGACTAGGCACTCACTGACTGACTATCAACTCGATACTAACTCCGCACGGACTAACTCTCCGCGTACCAGCAGGATTTATATAGCTTTTGGCTTGTGTTCGAGAACATTCTGGGCTAAACAAGTTAGAATTGGTTCCAGAAGATTCTCCATCCGTCTTAGACACATTGCCAATTTTGTCTCCAAATGAGCGATTTCTCGCCAAATGTAGCAACTTTGCTTTCCCTTACCATGTTTTGCAACCCTAAACCTGCTTTGTGGAGAAAATATCTTACTGCACCTGGGCATTTCGTAACAATATAAAGTCTGGTATTCTGAGCTATCATAAACTGTAACTAGACTTTAAATAGACAGACAGCGAATTATCGCGAAGTCTAAGAGTTAACGTCAGAGTCTTAAGAAGATTTAAACAATCTTTTTATTGAATCAGAACTTGAACATGAATTTACTACTCCTGCTTACAACTCAACCAAGTACTTCTGGCAATGTAACTTAATGTTGTAAGTTCGAATTTAAAATAAACTGGTAGTCAGAGACTGCACAATTCAGTTTAACGCGAAGTTGTCTCAGAAGCCTAGCGAAGTATATATTCAAAAATCGGCAATTATAATACACTACCGAAAACTACAAATCTTATCTGAGCTAGTAACTTCTCTAGAGGCAGAGCACGTTTCTGAATTCAATTTCCGAAACCTTCCTTTAAATACTCACTCTTTCTCCCTCAGTTTACATTTTGATAGGGAAAATGAAACGAGAAGTTATAAGGTATTTCTCCCACCTTCTTAGCGTGCCTTCGTGGTGTACTGGTTCTGCACGCTGGGCCGGTGTTTCAGAGGTCCATGGTTCGATTCCCGGCGAAGGCGATTGCTCATTTTTTATCCTTCCTGCTTCCAAAAAAAAAAAAAAATACCTAATGTCTCTACAAAGTGACAGTAAAGATACAAAACATGAAATATCTGGTTAGTGTGTAAGGATTATGTTAATTTTATTAACAATTAAATTTTAAGTTTCTTTTCTCTCAAATTCTTATCTTCAACTTACTACTTCTGGCCAGAATGTAGTTTTAGAATCACGTCTGAGTACATAATGAGGAAGAGCGGTATTAACCGCGTAGTTCTTTGGTCTTAGCGAGAGAGAATCAGAATTTCTGATTTACGCGCGTCTGCCTTTTGGCCACTCTTTCTCTCAAAGCTGTTATTAAGCTCGGCCGTACTCAGGCCCTTGATAGCTTTGAAGTCATCTGGTGTTTAAGGGGCCAACTGCATTAGAAACTTGCTAGCTTCGGCTATATTTCTTTAGTTAATCATAGTTTTAGTTTAATTCTTAGTCTCTTAGGTTCAAGCCCAAGTGTCGGCTTTAATTGTACACTCCAAGACGGAGTTTTGTTAAATCTTATTGAAATAATAAAGGGTTAGTTACCCTTCCATCTTGTTGTTTCTTGTCACAGGAACTTAAGCAATTATTCGCTAACTAGTTCTTAAGATTTGTCGCTTTCTACTGTAACTGAGATTTATACAGTAAAAATCTTACAAGTGAAAAAATAGTAGTATTACCTATAACTTTAAAGAAAATACCTTTTCTTACAGAGGAAGATGCTCTTTGTTACAGCAATAAATGGGCCATTATTACAGCCTAATAACAGAATTTTTCATTAAATATGTCTTTTCCTTAAGTAGTAAGTTTCTTTAAGTGTTTATGCATGTCTAGCCAAAATTTCCATTTACCCAGAGCAATATCTTTCTGTCACGAAAGATAGACTACGAGTATAAATTATTTAGAGAACAACTTTCTAATTTGTCTCGGCGAGGGAGAAAGGGGCTCAAATATTGCACTTAATTGATTTGGAAAAAGACTACAGAATATCTCTTTAAAAGCAATGTTCTTACAATAGAATTTATTTCAAATATTTAATCATAGACGTATTGTAGCTGAGCTAGACCTTAGTTAATAATAAGAGGAAGATGCATTTCACAATTTTTACACGATGCATTGTGAAATTAAATCTGCTCTAAAGACTCTTTCGGTTTAATTTAATTTTAAAAACTGCATGCTCATGCTCTGATATAAGGATAGAAAGGCATGTGAAAAGTTAGTTAATTAAATCCGGCGTAGCCGAATAGGGAATTTTTATAGATTTATTATGAAGTTACTTTTAATAAAGACAAGCTACATTGGTTGAACAAATGATAAGCTGATTTCCACATTTTTATTGGTCTTGCAGATTACATGAAGGATTTTTGCAAATACTCTAAGGAAACACATACTTTATTCGAAATGATATACTTAGATTTTCAGTGAAAGAAATTTTCTGGCATATTATTGTAACGACCAAACTGACTGGGAGCAAGTTTGGATAATTCTATTTTAATCCTATTTTAGTAGACAAAAGAGGTTAATTACTTCAAATAAATGATTTATTCGCGATTTATTTCAAGTAAGCAATTTATTTTAACCAACCAGAAATTTATTTAAGCAAGTGTTTTTCCTTTATTCCAGCATTAAGTGATACTATTCAAAAAAAAAAAAAAAAAAAAAAAAAAAAAAAAAAAAAACGAACACAAAAGCTCAAAACTGATACATTCCGAACATTATAACAATATTTACTTCTTTACACAAATGATAAATGCTATCTTTTCATTTGTTGAACCATAGGTTGTGCCATAATTAGGAATAACACTTTCGTAAAAAATAATTGTTTCTCGAGAGCTAAAGATTAAATAAAAGTATGAAATAAAACACATATGATAAATTCAAGAAAAAAATCTAAGTTTCGGTTTGGTTTTCTGTGATTAACCTCAAGGTTTCTCTGCTTAAGGGGAGGGATGTCTTCGTGGAGGACTTTCCAGGAGAAACTGGCTTCTTATGCGCGTTACACATAGCGAGGGGTACGAAGGCGCCCATGCAGCGCGCTCGTAGGGGGGGGGTTCGAGCCTCGGACATAGCTACCAATGTTCAGCGACTTTACAGCTCGGCCACTGGTGGATCTCCAATATGTCTAAGAAATAAATGCAACTGATAGAGCTATCAAAAAGATTTCGAAAGATTCGCTTACCATTTTCAAGCATCTTCTACAACGTTTTGTAGTATCAAACCAACCTTTCAGACAGTCGAGTTTAAGCAGTTATTTAATTTAAGCAAATATTTTTAATTTGTCATAATTTAAACAATCCTAATAAATAATTTCATTACGAAATCCTGTTTCTTAACACTGATGCAATTTTATTACCGATATTTAATAATAAGTCTATTCTTAAGACTCTGCAGTTCACACGGTTTTTTCAGCATGTTCCTACAATTATGCAGTGCAGGGAAACACTGAAGTATAAAAACAATTCTTTAACATTCCATTGAATAAAATGAGTGTTTGGTATGAAGCACATTTTTGTTATTTCATTTTACACATAATACAGAATTCTAGAAAAAACTGTTCTCGAAGTAAAATTCTTTAACTTAAATTCCTCACTTCAAAAAAAGAACATGACGTAGTTTTAAGAATGTACTATATTTCTCGTTTAAAATCAAGTGTTTCAGGGATGATTGAAAAAGCCGTATATATTTATATAAGACATTTTAATTAAATTACAATAAATTTTTTATTATAAGATTTACCTTTATAAAAAAACCTGCTGTATTTTTCTTTTAAATAATTCCTTTTAAAATAAAATGTAATTTTTCGATTTAACGAGTGAGCATTAATATCCATATCTGCAGTTTTCCAACCATACTTTGTTTAATATTTTGGCATTAGAATAATTTATTTTTCCGTTAAAAGAAATGAACTTTCGCTAGAAACAAAGTGATTCATTGTGAAATTATATAAAATAAACTGGCTTTTATAATACCAAAAAAAAAAAAAAAAAAAAAGTGCTGATTATAATGGCTGGAATTGTCTAGACTACGCGTCTAGACGCAGAACAATAAAACCAGGATCTTGAAAAAATACGTTTAACAAGATAATTTAACATATTTCTCACCAGTTTACTGTGTGCGAGCAGTAATTTGAAAAAAAAAAAAATTCATTATTGGAAAAGTAAGCTGTTATTAACTCAGAAAATCCTTAATATAAAAGCTGTAGTTTTTTCAAATATTTTTAAGTACTTCAATGCTTCAACATTTTAACCTTCAGAAATCTTGCATTCCTCCTCCAAAAAGTAAAATAAAAAATGTATTTCGTATTTATTGTACTATATATGTATGCACTCAATAGACTGATTCAAAGCTCCTCGTACAAAATTTAAAGTTAGGCCTAACGTGCACCAAAAAAAGCATAATACCATATGCATTGTACGTGGAAACATCATACTCAGCTGCCAGAAACAAAAGAATAGAGAGAAATGAAGGACAAAAAACGCATTGCAGCATATTTAATAGTCGCACGTTTACAGTATTGTTACGAATTTTGTACATAGATAGATGATGTGAAGTGCAATCATTTGTGAAATTATTGTATTTTGTTGCGTAATGTAACATGAAAAATCTAGAGACGAGCTATGCCGGAAAAGCACAAATACAGGGGCGAGTCCATTTAATATTGAGTAAATGGGTATCTGGGTAATTTGGTGCAATATCGCCAAGCTAAAAACGGTTTTGGCGGCTAATTTTTTTAGGCCAATGTCGCCAAAAGTCAGCAAACATGGCGACCGTTTGGCGAAATTATGGTCCGATCCTTGCATCACCGTAATAAATATTGTATAATGAATAAATGTAATTGATCACTGTAGTAGCTGCAACCGTAATTCGACTCTCATATTGCCTTTCAGTAAAGTACTAGAAATATCTTGGCGGCGGGTTGAAAACTATATAAGGCCGGAGAGAGAGCACCTGCTCTCAATAGTTGTTCTTATTGTTGCGAGTTGTTAATTCAATGTGAGATTGGAAATATATCCGGGTTAGCTTTCTTTTTACATGTTCTTTGAATTGCCTTGTGTTTAACGTTCTTAGTAGTTTGATGCGTAACTACTGATTGTATTTTGGTACACTGTAAGCACCTGTACGAGTGTTTCTGTGGAAAATTCCATAAATTGAAGTGTTACTGTTGATAAAAAAAATTTATTCACCTGTCGTCAGACCTGTGTACGTTCAATCTATGACGAGCCCGTGAGCACGCAACAGTATTAAAGTAACATGCGCCAGAAAAAACTCACAGAATGTGTTCAATGTTCTTGACACCAGCGATCTCAAAGTGCATGTGGGCCGCTGCATGACTGAAAGCAACTGATAGGCCGCCGCTGACATGAAACAAAAGCAGCTGGCGGATAAGACTTTTTAACAAAATTTAAAACTAAATTTCAAAACTCTAACTAAATTTGAACTTTTTTAATATTTACAAAACGTACAGAAACAAATAATAATAATAATAATGCAAAAGAAAAAATTCCAATTTTATCGTGCTTATTTTCTATCTGTAATAAATTTCTATTAGTTACATATAGTAATTCAAATGTACTAGCAACTGAATATCAAATTTTTGATTGATATTTATTTCAAATAATTCTAATATTTAGAATTAACCGCTAAATAACTTTTCTTTAACATTAACGTAAAATAAACAAATTTTAAAAACTTACCAAAGTTTTAAAGAAACCTTTCCTATTGGAACGAAACATGAGAATAAATACAGATTTCTTATTCTTTGCCGTTTATTCATCATATATGAAGACGTGTAGAATAAATATATATGATTATATGTAAATAATTACACATTTCTCTATTTGTTACTGCAGCTAGACACCTGATGGTGTTTCAACTTTGATAATGTTTGTGGCTTTGCAGAAAAAAGTACTGGAAACTACAGGGGTTGGACAAAGTTATGGAAACACGGAAATGAAAAGCATATTGCTGTAACTAATACGGTGTAGGAAAGCCTCTGGCATTCAAAACATTGTAGTCTTCTCAGAATGGATCAATAAAGATCCTGCATGGTTTGCCTGCGAAACTCGTACCATTCTTCTTGCAAAAATGCTGGCAAGTTCAGTAAACGAAGTTTCCAGCGAGAAATCAGAGCGAGCGCTTAGCAAAGGCTAAACTTGTAATATTGATGTCTGATCACTGTGATGGCCAAGGTAGATGTGAAAATTTACCGTCGTACTCAGGAAAGCATCCTGGAGGATGCAAGCTGGACGAACATGAGGTCTGATGTCTTGTAACATGGCATCCTTATTGGAAAACAAAATTTGTACCATGGATTGGATGTGATCAGCTAGAATAATCACATAATCCTTGGCAGTAATGTGACCTTGCCTTCAGTAATGATAGTTGCCATATAAATCCACAACATGGCTGCTCAAACCATGACCGAACGCTCGTCATGTTTCACTCTCGGTAGTTTCTGAGCGCTAGGAGTGGTAATCCGCTTACCCAGCTCAGCAGTGGCTAGAGAGAAATTCCTTTAAAGTCTGCCTGGTACTCGGGTAGGGAGGCTTGGGACGGTAACATGATTTGTATATTTCCTACCTCTCGGGAACTGACTGGACAACCCACCTCCCACCTAATATGGAGGCTTTTCAGTTGTGCCCACTCCGTGTAGAGCTTGGAGTAAGATAGCGACGCACGTAATGTAATACCAATTACCAATTATCGTAGAGGTCCGTTCGAGCCAATTCTGAATTAATTTACATCACCGTTATGATCTTTTTATTCTCCTTTTATTTAGGATCCTTGTTTCTTCGTTAATTTTTCAGTATCTTAAACCATCATTTTATTTAATATCTTATTTTTACACTAATTAGTTTTGGAGGGGGGGGAATCATCGATTATACATTCCTTTTTATTTTATATTATGCTATTTTCTAGATTTGCTAAATTGTGCTGTGACGTAATCTAAAAAGTTGAAAACAGGCTTTATTTCCTTTTACAGTGATAAATTTCTCAAAAAAAAAAAAAAAAAAAAAAAAAAAAAAAAAAAAAAAAAAAACGTTTTTAACAAACTCAAAAAAATGTTTTTAACATCCTAAATATCAGAGATTCGTCTATGGGAATCATGGGTTTTAAATTCGAGAGAAATCATAATTCTCCCCATAATTACTGTTTTATTCGGACTAGATGATGCCAATTTTTGTAATAAGAGTGAAAAGATTATCGAGATCGAGGTCAACTACATATATAATATTGTAGTACAAATGAAAGATAATTTAGATTAAATAATAACTAAATATTGTTAAGCTAGGGTAAAATTTGCTGTCAGTTGCCGTAAGTGCTAATAATATTTTTTTGGACTGCGTCTTTCCATTTCATACTTGCTTAAGTAATCCTTCTTCATTCCGACAACTCATATCTAATCGCAAACCAGACTTTAAACAAAGAAATCAAGTTTATAAATACCACTGCTACAGTTGCACAGTTTCATTGCTCTGCTTCGTCTTACTTGTTGCTTCGCCACGCATTGTTGCCCTTACGCTTCGCCCCACTGTTTAAAGATATGCAAGATATACAAAATATTGGGGTGCATCACGCATCCAAAAATCTTGTGGAACGCAAGAGTTAAGTGTCAAGAAATTAAATGTGAACCCATTTTAAATTTTTTAATCCAAACTATTTCTGTTATGAACTTGTAGATGTATTTAAAGAAGCTGTTTGTGGAGTTTTAAAGCAAGAACACCAGGAGATTATTGCGATGACGATGATCTTTAAAATTATCTATGTAGGATTTCGATATAAAATATAAGCAAGTTTTTACTAATACTGAAGCTAAAATGTTAAGCAGAAGTCTTATTTGTAAACCTTTGTGTGTACAGTCAAATTTATTATCATTCGAAAAATTTAATATCATTAAAACGTGGGTAATGTTTGTAATCTTTGTAATCATAAGTATAAGAAAATTAACGATGTGTTACTTATAAAAAAAAGAGTGTGTAAAATTGTAATCCCGTTCTCGCTTCGCTCTAATTTGCTGGAAAAAGCTAATATTCTGCTTGTCTTCTGATCAAGTGAATTATGTAACCCTATGAAAAGCTCTTTTCAGTCTGATTACAAATCAATTGAATTTCAGTCTAATTGATGCAAAGCGTTGTTAAGTTTGTAATGCACTAATAATAGCTTTAAATGCATTTCTGAATTGAGGCAATCAAACATTCACTTCCATATTTATAATGTAGGTTCGATTTGGGAGACTTTAATAATGTTAGTAAAGAAAGTATGTTAAGATGTTATAAAATCTGCTTGATGGTAGACTTTCCTGTTCAATTAGAAAGTATTGAAACAGAAGCTTTAATTTAATCCGTAATGTCTGAGGAAATATGGTATAAGGAAGCATCAAGTAAATTATTTATTTTAAATTTCGAAACTGTTGTAAGTAGTTGAATTTTAAATAAAATATTATTCTTAAATGTATTGCAACAATGAGTAAGTATCGTAATAGAAGAACCAGTGTTATTAAATTAAAATGTATTACATTAAACTTACGTGTATTTTATAAAATACCATTTTTATTATTTTATTCGAAGTAAAGCAAGTACTGTAACTGCAAAAAAATTTCGGGTATTATATATATTTCAAAGAAAGTATCCATTTTATCCGATCTCGAATTCATTTGAACGATGTTTTTGCGGGATATCTGTACGTACGAATTCATTTTTCCAAAACGCATTGCAAAACGGATTTAAAATGGATTCACAAGAATTTTTTCCGTGACGTCTGTACGACGTACGGCGGACGTATCTATGTATTTCGCATAACTCAAAAGGATTAGCCTCAGCATGTTGAATATATATATATATATATATATATATATATATATATATATATATATACCCAATCTGACACAAGGCTCCGTTAGCTCACTTTTTTTTTATTCTTATACACCAGTAAATTGCGCATTTTTTGCTTTAAAAGTGGATTAAATTATGTATCGATTAAGGTTTTTATGCCTTTAATTAATCTGCATTCAACGGTTGCAGAATTATAAACAATTTGAAAGCTGTTTCAGTCTTAATCTTAGCGAAGCCGCTATTTATTTACATTTGAAACTCGTAGTAAAATAGAGAATCAAGACAGTTGGTGCACCAACAAAGTGTCTTTCGACGAGTGGGACAAAGTAAACTTTCAGTTTTGTGCACGGAAAAATCTGTCTTCTTTCTCGTTGGCCGAACTGCTTGTTTTTGCTCAGAAACTCTAATTTTAGTTGTAAAAATTATTTTTAACTGTTTTAGCTGTATTTGGGGTATTATATTTTTCTGCATTCTACAATTTTTTATAAATATGCTATTAGTTTTTATGTTTTTTGCATTGCCGCTAAGTAAGAACTGAATTGATTGAATGAGAAATACATTTCTAATGAAATTAGAGAAAATAAGTTTAAATGAAGTGCAGCAAAAAATGTGTATAATTTAATAGGCCGTACAAGGAAGTCATGTGTGTCCACATCGGATATTTTATATTTACTTACACATCTTTTCTTTTAACTTTAAGTACATTTAATTTCTGATTGTTTAGCTGTTTCTTATGTGTTATATACTTGTATATGGCTTGAACAGTCAGTCTAGTTTCATAATTTTATAAGATATATGTGACTTAAAGGCTGGTAAGTCATGTAAATATTGAAGATACATTAAATACCGAACTTTATCAATAGGTAGTTTGGGTCTCCGTTGCTGCATTTTATTTCTTCTATAATTATAATGTTACAAATAATTTTATGATAACAGAAGAGGAAATTGTAATTAAAGAGATATTTTTTCTACTTCTCTTATAGATCACATATATTGAAAGTTAAAAAAGACTAACGTACGTATTAATATTATGCAGAGAATATAATGAATTAAACACACTAACAATTTAAACGATTTTGTAATTTCCCTTCGTGTTACAGTTCTGTATGTTAGTTGACTTCCTTTATTTGAATGCGAATGGAGCCATTTCGAATAACTCTTTTCAGTGTAACTGTTTTCAGCTATTATATATATAGTATCATTAACAAATAGCACGTATGTAATACATTTACATAATTTCATAATAAGTACATCAGGAGTTCTCAACCAAGGTGGAATTTCATAGTTTCGCTGGGGAAGGGGCTGTCAGCTTTTTATTTACCTGTTAAGGATTTTAGTTTATGAATTAATTATTATTATTATTTAATTTAAGAACCTTGTTAAAATGTACTTTTATTCAAGTTTTAGTATTTATCAACATTTTCTATACTTTTTCTGGTTTAGTTTTCAAAACACATTAAAACATAATTTAAATTTAAATAAACGTATATGTATTTTTCGTATTTTGAAAAGGAGAGGGGAAAATGAGCCTTTAGCAATGGTAATAGGGGTACTTGGGAAAAAAAAAAAAAAAGTTTCAAAACCGCCGAAACTCATTTACATACATATACGATATATTTTATGACATTACAGTTTTTATATATTTGTGTATTACTTAAAGTTACTGAATAAATTTCTCTTAGTTTTGTTCCGAACATTTATTGTAGCACTAACTCTTAACCGAGCTAGCTTTCACAAAATAACTGCATAATTTGAATTTAATGTTTATAGTTTCAAAAAATAATGTTGTCTTTGAAAGTATTTTGCATAAACATTCGCATAATTAACTTCAAAGTTTTCTTTTTAAAATCTTTATTTCCATTTCAATCACACACAAAAAAAATTTCTAATCAGTAATAAAAAATTCTAAATTGTTAATTTTATTAGAGTTATTATATTTAAATTAATTAATTAATATCCCATAGAGGAATATAGAAAGCATATTACTGCAACGAATAGCAATGTACTTTAAATGCAGGAATATTTACAAAAATAAAATTTATGAGAACAACAAATTTAAAAAAGCCAATTATAAAACTCCAGTATCCGTAGAATTGAAGTTTAATAATCCTAACTTGAAGTGCTGGCAATATCAGTGGTCACCTAATGATAAAATGTGTAGTACAATAGCAAAATGTTCACTTTATATGTACCGCAAAAGTGCTTATAATTTATTAAAGTCTTGCGACTAACATTTTTAATACAACTCACATTTTAAATTACATTTTTCGTCATTGAAGATAATGAAAATAGATATTATTTTTATTGATAGATTATATCAATTTCTTGATGTGGAAAACCACCTTTTAGAGACAATTTCAAAACACAGCTCATTATTTTTGCATACTAAAATAATTTTTTTCCATCATAAAATAATTTTTTTCCATCATAAAATAATTTATTTCTAACAAAAGACACACTAAACGAAAAGTGATTTAAACTGCCTGACGTTCACTGCTCTTCTAACTCACTAATCAAATATTGATTTCCTCCACAGATTCGTCCATCCATGTTTCTGTTAAGCTGAATTCATTTAAATAGGATTTTACTTTACATGAAAAACAACATTTTCAGACCTGCTTAAACTTACAGCTATAGGCAGAAAATTTAAATAACTCTGTCATAAAAACCAGATAACGTAGACTATATTTCTTGCGCATACAAAAAAGTGCAAATTATTTAATGTTATTCGTAAATTTTGTGATTTATCCAAATGTTATTAAGAAAATACATTTTTGGCTAGTGATGACAAACAGTAAAGAAGCAACTAAGAGAGTAAGTTAGACTTCACAAAGCTCTTACCTTCACACAGTTGATTTTACTTCATAAAGTTAGTTATATTAATATTGTTTGATGATTAATATTTACATTGAAAAGATGTATTATGTTTGTCAGCAAACCAATCGGTTATAAAGCGTTGTCTTCTAACCCTGACCTCAAATTTCGCAATATATACTTATCTGAAGTCTTTCAACAACATTTGATTAGTGAGTTCAAAGAGAAGACAACTTGTTTTAAACCTTTCTTTTCTCATTTTTTCGTTTCCTAGAAATAAATTCATACATTATAATGGAAACAAATTATTTTCCCCGTATTTATCATTCGTCATTTTCAAAAAAACTGAACATATTATTTTTGATTTTTCTCAATTAATAATGGTGTTTAGAAGGCTTTCTACGATTCATAACTTCTAAATGCAATGTTCAATTTTTTTTTGTAGTCACTAGCTCAAAGGACGTTTGTCAGCCCAGAAGAGCTATTAATTTCGTTTTGGCATTTTGCATTGGTTTACTTGCATTGGTTATTTTGCATTGGTTATAAAAGACTGAATCACTTTTCAAATATTGCGAATAAATATTAGAGCTCTGCATTATAATTAAATAAATTAAATAATGAAGAATCTGCATGAATGTATGCATGTTTTCCGCATTGCAAGAACAACAACGGTACTTAGAGACATCAAATTTTGAATAACTCGAATATGGGCATTTGAAAGTACAAATTTGGAATTTGTTTTATTATCTGTTTCATATTTTCTAAAATTTTAACGAATTTTTGATTAACAAACTCAATGATTTCAAAGCGTTCCATTAATATTAACATCACATGCATCTTTACTTTACTGGAGTTATGTTGGTAGCATAGCAACGGAAAGATGCTATAGTGTGTAACCGTATTTTGCGTCGAATGACTTTGAATGTCTGTATCACTTTTCAAATCCCATTTTGAATCCCCCGTGATAAAAACACCCTTTTGTGCGTAATATAAAATGTGAAAGATTTCAGATTTTTTTCCACTGAAATCATTGCGTGAAAATAATGTGTAATTAAACTTCTACCATTTGTTTGCATTGTCAAAAATTGACTGAAGTCATGACTACTTTTTCATTTAACAACAATATACAGCTATAAAAGTCCTTTTTACTTATTTTAAGAACAAATTCGATACAAAATTAAGCTTTTCATCTGGCTAAAAATGTTCGTAAAATTTCCCTCTAACATGCTTTGATAAAAACCTGTCTTCGTCATGATATATCACTTTAATATTTAAGCATACTTATGTCTTAATGAGATTTTGGTTTTTAGAATTTTTTAAAATAAGTGTTTTATTTTTTAAAATAAGTGTAACAGTGATTGTTAAATTTCAAAATGTTTTTATGCCTTATTTAATCCTTCTCCACAGGTGGCACTGTCCTTCCTTCAGATGGTTTCTGCGTATATATTTTTAATTTTGTTTTGTGGCAACAGATATAAAGAATTCAAAGGCTCAAGAATTCAGTATTCCAAAGAAAAATAAAGGTAAACGTGTACAAACATTCTATTTCTTCATATAAAAGTCTAAATCTTATTTATTTTGTGTTCTTATCTATTTAATTCGTAAAATTCAGTCTTTATTCTAGGTAAGGCTTTTAATAAATACGAATTAATGAGCTTACCACCAAACAGGGTTGCAAAATGTCCAGAAATGGCGGATTTGAAGGTTCAATATTTCAGCTTTTTATATTAAATAACTGCTTGTTTTACAAAAGCCTTTTATCCCTCCAAATTAATTATAAAATTACATAAATTCAGAGTTTATAAGCTTATATAGTTGTTTTCAATGGCGGAAGGTTACATTTTACTTTGGAAACAAGCTCTAGATAAAATTCCTATAACCTGTTTAGGAACGTCACCACATGTAGAGATTGCAATACTGGTATACAGTAATAGCGAATATCGGTATTCTGAGCCATTTGTATAATTTTGTAATACCAGTATTTACAACTTTAAATACCGTTTCTTCTGTATTTACTCTCCACTATATGTTCAGGGGTCGTCAGCATAGGAAAATAGTATACGTTTTTGTTTTTATGTCTTCCTAACGGGCGAAATTAATTAGACTATGAATACAAAGTTGCATCGTATAGTCTAGAGAAGTGACATAACATGTGAATCATCCATGGAGGCGGGCCAAAACTGTCCTGTCCTATTACAACTCAGAGCGATACTGCACATGCGCAGGATTCGTAGTCTGATATTCGTATCTGTGAAAATAATGTTGTAGTTGTGAAGAAAGTGCGTAATATTTCGAAAAATTTCGATATTTTTTAAACTGGTGAGTTTATTATTCACCTTGTGTTTGCATATCATACTTTAGGGTTCAAAATATTTTTCAGATTTATTATATACGCATAATTAATAATATTATAGAGCGATTGAATTTTGAATCACGTAATTCTCCTATGAATATGGGCATGTGAAAGACAAATTTGAAATTTGGAATTTGTTTTATGATCGATTTCATATTTTGTAAAACTTTAACGAATTTTTGAGCAACAAGACAAATTTGAAATTTGGAATTTGTTTTATGATCGATTTCATATTTTGTAAAACTTTAACGAATTTTTGAGCAACAAACTAAACGATTTGAAAGCGAGCAATGGCAACAATCTAGGGAGGTTAAACCTTTTTATCTCCAGCGCGCGGAACTGTGTATCGGAAATTCTAAAGATAGGCTCGTTTTAAAATTATTTTGCGGCATTGCTATTGAACTGAATTTTATGGTTTAAGTGCGAAGAACATGATATTTAATAAATAAAATTAACACACAAAACGTAATAAACGCCCCTTTGGACGTTATTTAAAATCTGAACCCTTTCAGATTTTTTTCTTAATCTTTATTTAAACAGTACATATTCCTGCGTCTTATGATAAAGATCTTTCATAAGTTACGAAAGAGAGGTTCCCAACTTCATGAATTCATCATTACTTACAACGGATGATAAAGGTATCTTTTGATCTTTAATTTCAGAAAGTCAAATTACTTTTGGAAAAAAATGAGTGATTTGTTTTTCCATGTGGATTGGGCCTTATTATTAGATTATGGCAAAGCATGCGAGATTATCTGCCTAAAGGGAAGAATGTCTCATAGGAGGATTTTTTAAGGGAAATTGACTCGTATTTAAGTTACATATGAGGAAAAGCACGTACGTAAACACTCATGCAGCCAACGCATTCGCCGAGATTTGAACCAGGGTCGAATTACCAGTGTTCAACAACATTACTGTCCAGTTGCTGGTGGATCTTTTCGGTATAAGGGGAATTCCAGGACAGTTATTCAAAACCATAGGTTTGTTAAGATAAAGTGAAGAAAGATAACTATTTTGTCTGCGAGAGAAAACAAAGTTGTTTTCTACATGGTAAACTAAGTTTGTTGTACAGTTCTGTTTAGTGTCAGACATTCTAAAATTGCTCAGATTATATTCTAATTTCAATAAATCTAGCATGCATTAGCCATCTTTTACTGCATAACAACCGGTTTTATGCAAATATAAGCTCACAAATGAAGGAAAACTTCAGAATGAAGGGTAAGACCGTGAAAAAAAATAGTTCTCTTCAAAAAATAGTAATATTAAAACAAAACTGTGCATTTATGAAGTTATTTAATGTAATCACTTATAAAATTTAATTAAACTTATTATAATTTTTGGCAGCGTATCATAAACTGCATAAATATGCGATGTATGAAGGCATAGGATTTTTTTCTCTTCACTATAGTCTGTTACTGTAAAAAAGACACTTCAAAGCCGTTGCCAACTCCCCCATCTGCGATCGTAACTCATGTCGTCTTAACCGCATAGCGCTTATTTTTTCACTTCATTGGAGACTTTTGTTAAAGGCAGCTTTCGTTCGCGCCCTCATGACGAAGCGAAATTTGCTAAACGAAAACTAAGTGGGGAGAGCGAAATTAAGAGACTCAACCTTTTTCCTGCAGCTGTTCTTTCCATAATGATGAGTCAATTCGGGAGCGAAAAATAAACTTGAATTTCCTGTTTCAAAGTTCAGACTATAACTGCATCATTAGATGAATTTTTCAAAAGAAAGTTATTTGAAGGCATTCATTGAGATTCTTCTAGCATGGAAGAGTAAAAATGGAAAGAGAGACGAAAAATCGGGGAGCCTAATTTCTTGATTTGAGGAAGCATTATAGGCAGCTCTCGACTCGAGACAGCCCGACTTTACGACTCCTTTTTACGACACCCATCGTTGAAGTGCGAAACTAAAACCCTCATTTAAGTTTACCTGCAGAATATACATCCAAGCATTGGTTTTATTTACGTCACGAAGCGTGATCGTTAAAACATCACTTCATTTACAAAATGTTCTATGTGATATTTACTGATGTTACTCATTTTTCATTATTTGCTTGTTGTGGTAATTAATAAAATATTCTGGTGACCTAAAATATCAGCATAAAGGCGTGATGCAGATTATGCGGTTTAGATAATATATATATATATGATATTGATCAATGTACCTTCATTGAGAGAGATCTCAGGCGAAAATGCATGCGAATAATTTGGAAAATGCTGTAACACTGGAGGCTGGGAAAGTAAGTATAATGAACATAATTTCTTAAAACAAACTAGCAAAGAAGTGGTTGAATTTGTATGTACGCTAGATCTAGACATCATTGTGAAAAATGCAGAACAGGGAGTCCCAATATTTTTCTTGCATCGATACTTTTAAAAGAATAGTTTTCATCATGGACCGCCTTATACAGGGGTTGGACAAAAATATGGAAACACCTTTAAAAAAATATTTTTCTTTGCTTAATATGGTGTAGGAAACCCGTTGGCATCCAAAACAGTTTGCAGTCTTCTTGGAATGGATAAATACAGTTCCTATATGTTTGCCAAGGGAATATTATACCATTCTTCCTGCAAAACGGTGGCAAGTTCAGATAACGATGTTGGCGGTGGATAACAAGAACGCACTTTCCGTTTCAATGTAGACCACAAAGGTTCGATAATATTCAGGTCTGGTGACTGTGGTGGCCAGGGAAGATGGGACAACTCATCCTCGTGCTCAGAAAACCAGTCCTGGACAATGTGAGCTGTGTGAACAGGGGCTTTGTCGTCTTGGAAGACACCATCACCATCGGGGAACAAAGTTTGTACCATGGGATGAACTTGATCGGCCAAAATGTTCACTTAAGTCTTGGCAGTCATGTGCCCTGACACAGTTATCATGGGGCTAGCAGAGAACCACGATATGGCTGCCCAAACCATAACAGAATCCCCGCCATGTTTCACTCTTGGCAACAAGCAGTCTGTATTATAAGCTTGAGATGGCGTTCTCCAGACGTAAACTCGGCCCGAAGTGGGAAACAATGTGAAAGAAGACTCGTCAGACCATATTACTCGCTTCCACTGCTCTATAGTCCAGGCTTTATGACTTAAACACCACCTTTTCCTGTTACGGGCATTAGCATCACTAACGAGCGGCTTCTCAATTGCAGCACGGCCAGCAATTCCCTGTTTATGAAGCTCCCTTCTAATTGTTTCGGTACTCACAGGGTTCGGTAACACAACATTCATTTCAGCAGTAACTTTTGCAGCTGTGGTCTTCTTATTTTTCGTCACAATTGCCCTTAATGATCGTCTTTCACGATCACTCAGGACACACTTTCGTTCGCGCTGTGATGCAGATGATGTTTTTCCGCTTTTCAAATATGCGGAATAAATCTTCGATACAGTACCTCTTGAAACACTAAACACCTCGGCTACCTTGCTTACGGAAGCACCTACCATACGTGCTCCAACAATTTGCCCACGTTCGAAATCTGTTAACTCTGACATAATGCAATGACAACCTCACATAACAGTACTCCGACAACAACTGAACTGTTTAGCACATTTACGAAGTTGTATAGGTGGCGTCAGTAGTCACAAACGCCAGCGCCACCTACATATTTCATTAAAAATCAATCTTTCTTTTCAAACATGCATTTCACAAGGTGTTTCCATATTTTTGTCCATCCACTGTTTATTGCTCTATATAGTATACAACATAAACGCACTGCGAATAACTACGCATAAATAACTTGAAAATAACAAAAAGACTAAGAATAGAAACGAAGGTTTTGAAAACGTAGTTAATTAAATGTACGTATTATTATTTTTATACAATTGTTATTTTTTATTTTACATATTGCAAACCAGCTTTCCGAAACAAAAACGCAGATTCTAACTGCGCAAAAGTTCGATTTCAATTAATGTGATGGCTGGCCTTCATATAGTCTTGCAATATTTGTAATATTTTGTATAAAATTGCTTAATTCATTTCTGAAATCCTCTCGTTCAAAAATATTACGTTTTTTTCTTGTTTTCGGTAGAAGGTTGGTGACTTAGATAAGAATATTAAAAAGTCAATAATGCTGGTTCGGAAAGAGCTATTACTTTGGGATATTTCTTCAGGATAACAATTTAATTCCAAAACTTAAACACACATACGTTTTGAATAAGATTTGTGCTTGAACTCCTCCTTCAATACAATCAATGTTTCTTGCATCACAATATTAAGATCAAATATATCGCAGTTCCGCAGTTTTTATTAGCCAGTTCCCTTTCAAATTTTCAGTCTTGGAAGCGAGCATTAAAATCTTCTTTAAATTTTGCTAGTGGTTTATATATAACAAAAGATCTTCTGAAGAAGTTCTGTGCTATTCGTAATTTTTTATTGTGTTTTTATTCTGTTACGACTAGCATAATTATTCGTTTATAAACAGAAATAAAGCGCAATGAAATTTCAGTAAGTTTTATTTACTGTCTAGTCAATATTCAAGGATCCTAAAAAATGACAATTTTTACATGCTAATCAGAAACCAACAATTGCAGTAAAATATGACTAGCATAATTATTCGTTTTATAATCAGAAATAAAATGTTTTATAAGAAAGAATATAATAAATCGAGCTTTAAAATTAGTTTAGAAATCTATTTACACAAGAAACAAGTATTTTTTTTTTCCCTACTTGAGGGAAATTATTTTCTTCTTTAAGGCGAGCGTAATAAATATATCTACTCGAAATCTACAAATATCTTTCACAAATAAAGAATTGACTTAAACGTGACTTAATTCGATTCTTTATGCTAGACTTGTTACTTAATAAGAGAACTGTATTCTTTCTAATGTCTTTAGCAATTGATGATTAAATGATACCAAAGTGAATTATGTAAGTGTCATGCAGAGCGGAAACAACTGTGAGTCAAGTGAGGCATTTGCCTCAGGAGAAGATCTAGAAGAGGCGTCAAATTGGCTACGAAATTTTATAAATTTATTTTAAAAAAGAAGTTATCATTGTTAAACAAATTTTGTGCTATACACGATCCACCTGAATTAAAGGAAGAATTAATATCATAACAGTAGAATTTATTTTTGAAATTATCATACAGAAGTTAATTTAAGCTTGTTGTAATGAGCTGCATAACTAAACTTGCCTGTAAAACAGCATGTTGTGAATCCATCAGCACTTTTTTACTTTAGAGCGGAGAGCTTTTACTGCTCTCCGCCATACAGGTTTTCCAGAGTCCACTGAATATGGACAGTGACACAACTGCCTACAATTTGCTGCAGCAGGTCTAATAAAGCATGAACGTCCATTGGAACAATATAGGAAGACCATTAAAGAATGATTGGTAATTAAATGTCAGTATTTTGTTTTTTCTTGCGTGGAATTTGCCATTGAACGCATAGCATTGTTCGAGAAATTTTTTGCTCTGCCATGTTTGATTTTCGCCGCGCTTGTATTATCTACAATTATTTCTGGAATAGTTCCATATATTGCTGTACGGATTAAAAGCCTGAAACAACAAGCCTGAAATATTAACATATCATGTGAGGCGTGGCTCTTTGTCTCCTTCCTTTTTTTTTAAATTACTCTGTCGAAAAATAATCGAGCAATAAAATAAGATTTTTAATATTAAAATTTTTTATGTTTTAAATTTTGAATTTTTTGTAAAGATTTATGATAAATCATTTCTGCTTGTTCTATATTAATATTATTATCTATTACTTTAAGAAAACCGATATAAAAAAGACAGTTTTCTTGGTCAAAAAGTTTTAAGAAATACAGATTTGTAAATATTGAAACATACGAAGAGAGACACAAATTAAAGCGATAAAAGTAATTATTTAAAGATTAAAAAAAAAACTGAAATTAAAACAGGAAAATCCATTTTATCAGGAGTGTCAGTGTTTATAGCTGTAAATAAAAATCATTAGTAAACACATAATTGTGAAATTGAATACATTGAAGCTCCCTGAACTATATACTGAGAAGGAAAAGCAAAGATAAAGCATGAATCATCATTAAATCTTATTAATTTTAAATACCTGACAGCCAACTTATTGGCTATTTTTAAACTAAAGTTAGCTGACATAAAGTTCTGTTTGAGCTCAAGCCTTTCCTGAAATAAATGCTTATGTTACTGATAAAAGGTTTGACAATTTTAACGACTAGTTCGTTAATGAATCATTTATAGTAAAACACATGGGCTACCTGTTTTAGAACTGGATTGTGTGGACTTCAGTAGAGGCTATTTTAAAAGAACAATCTCATATTCAAATTACATACCGGAAAACTCCGCAGACTGTGTACAGCCATCCAAGAACCACCAAGAATGATGAATGATAGTCCGTGCGACCAGCTGCGGACACGAACATTCACAGAAAATCCAGGAGCATACAACGTATATTTAATAGTTGCTGAGAAGAATTTTCGTTACCAGGAATATTTCTTAAAAATGAAATTGCAAGTTTAAATTAACACCTTGAAAATACTGAAAAAATTCATTGCCCTAAACACAATTCGAACCGACATTTTGCGTGTTACCTTTATTTATTATACCATGTCCTTCGAACTTAAACCATAAAATTCAGTTCAAGAGCAATATCGCAAGATAATTTTAAATTGGGCATATCTTTAGAATTTCCGATACACAGTCCCACGCACTGGAGGAAAAATGTTTTTCTGTACAACGTTGCCATTGCTCGCTTTGAAATCCTTGAATTTGTTAATAAAAAATTCGTTAAACGTTTCCAAAATACGAAATCGATAATAAAGCAAATTCCAAATTTGGTGTTCCAGATGCCCATATTCGCAGTAGGATTACGTCATTCAAAATTTGATAGCTATATGTACCGTTGTTTTATCACAGTGCGAGAAACATACATACATTTTTGCAGATTCTTCATTATTTAATTTCTTCAAATATATTACAGGGCGATAATGTTTGGTAGCAACAGTTTGAAACGGACATTCAGAGTGATTCGACACAAAATCTCAAAACGAAAACAATAGTCCCTCAGGGACAAAGCCCCTTTGGACTAAAAAAAAAAGGAATCTGGAACTATTGAAGGAAGCTTTAAGCTGTATGAGTAATAATAAACAATAGTTCAAATCAATAATTAATTTAAAGAATCAAATAATTAATTAATAAATTAAAGAATCAAATAATTAAAGGAACAGCTCTGGTGTAATATATTCAAAATAATTAAAGAATTGTCCATTTGGTACACAAATCACTACAAAGAGAGCAATAATTAAAGAACTGTTCACTTTATAGTGATTTAGGAAGCGAAAGTTTTTATAATTTAGAACAAAATGGCCTTCAGTTTCAAAATATTCGAATTCAAACATGTGATTATGTGGGCAACTTATCTGAATTGTAGAAAAGTGTGAAAACAATTATTTGACAAAAATTATCCTCCAATGCTTGTTCGCCTAATACTTTTGCTAAAGCTGCAAAGTTATAAAATATTAATTTATTTTCTAGTAGATTATTGAATATATTATCTCCTTTGAAAACAATAGTTGGAATTCTATAGAACTGAATTTACGTAAGTGTTGTTGAATAATTTGTAAGTTATAAAACTGAAGTTGCTTAGAAATTAGCTTGTTCTCCGTTGAAAAGTCAACTAATTTCCGGTCGGTGACGATAACTACTTAGTTGGTTGGTTGTATTTTCGCTTTTAACTATCCCATTTTAATAATTCCGTTTAAATATACTAATGAGTAAATTCAGTTCTATAGAATTCTAACTACTGTTTTCAAAGGATAATATATTCAATAATCTACTAGAAAATAAATGTATATAAAGGACTCGAAATACCTCAAAATGCTCAGGTGAATAAATAAAATGCTCAGGTGAATAAATATGTAGGAACAGCTCTGGTGTAATATATTCAGCATTCGTTTTATCCTTAATGAGCAGTGCTTTCAATTTTTGCTGCAGTAATAGAAGCGCTATATTTGCATGCTTGCAGAATATCTTTAAAAGATTTACAAATTCAAAGTGCTCATATTTCAAGGAAACGGAGAGATACTTTACTCGCTAAATTTTACTTGCAAGCACTTGATTCCCGCAACATTTTCATATAACTTAGTATTTACTATTAAAGTGTACTATTATTAGGAAACATTTAATCTAGAAACTTAAATTATTTCAGTTTGTAGTTACGCCCACCAGCGGCCGAGCGGTAAAGTCGCTGAACACTGGTAGTTCGGTCTGAGGTTCGAATCACGCGAACGGGCTGGCTGCATGGGTGTTTTCGTGGTTTTCCCCATGTGTAACGTGTATACGAGCCAGTTTCGCTTAGAAAGTCGCTCCACGAAAGCATCCCTCCCCTTAGGCAGATAGCCCTCGTGTGCTTTGCCATAATTAAATACACACACACATCAGTTTGTAGTTACACCTAGAATATGAGAATGATCATTTTTATTTAACAAAGTATTTATAACATAAACTTTCCAAATTCTTATTGAAATTTAAAATAAAGACTATTCACATTTCTTTTGTATTTGAAAATATTGCATTTTGCTTTTTAATTTAATTTTTCTTCAGTTAAATACCTGCTAACCAAAAAGAAAAAAATCTGATGCGGACAAAACATGAATGCCTTGTACAGAATACTAAGTGATTCACATTTTTTGCTGCATTTCATTTAAACTTATTTCCTCGAATATATATTTTTCATTCAATTAATTCAGTTCTCACTTTGCGGCAAAGAAAAATTACAAAAAACCTCAAAATATCTTTATTAAAAATTAAAAACTATAGAAAAATACAAAACATCAAATACAATTAAAACAATTTTTACAATTAAAATTACAGTTTCTACGCAAAAAAGAGCAGTTAGCAAGCCTGCAAGAAGGCAGATTTTTCGGTGCACAAAACTGAATATTTGTTTTTGGTCTAGCTTTGGATATATATATATATATATAAACTTTAGGTACGGCCGATTGCAAACCAAAAAGTTATAGCACTATTTATAATGCTTTATTTTTATTTTTATATGTATTGTATTTGAAGGTAGTGAGACTTATTTTCTCTGCATACTGGAAATATAGTATGAACTAAATATTACTGTTATGTGACACGGAAATCTCAGCTGTTAAGGTTCCGCGTAATACAAAAATATTTATTTAGTTAATTTTATAAATAAATACTTCATAAAATTATGGAAACATGATTTTATTTTTGAAAAATTTTTTATAATATAAAGCACCAGCTTAGTTTAAGAGATCTATCTAACATTCTGAAGCATTTTCTGATGATGCTGTTGCTCTTCTTCGAATCAATCCAGCTAATGATAGAAACACCAGGCTTGATAATATTGAACCAATAGCGATTACCCTTATTGGATGAAGTGGTAGAGATTTTAATGCCACCCCAAAATATTCCAAAAAATTATACAAACTGCTTCTTTTAATATGCTTGTCTAAATCTGATACATTACGGTAAGACAAGGTGTCGCTGAAAGCTAAACTTGAATCAGAAGCAATATTTGCAGTTATATCAATGTATTTCCGATTTAATACAGCTTTCGACGTTTTAGAGGAATTAGAGAAAATGTTTAAATGCACTGAGTTACTGTTGGGTGAACTTCTGTTATAAAGCGCACACAAAGTAAAGATTACTTGGCTAGGATCAGCAGGTTCCAAATTTAATTTCATATCCAAAATTTTCGACAAATTAGCCAGTCCGTTCATTTCTGTATATAGATCTAAAATCAGTGGACTTCGACGATCATTACTAATATTTAGACTACAATCCAAGTTTTTGTCTGAATTAATTGGCTTCGTATTTAATTCTAAATCTAAATTACTAATGGATTTTGTTAAATTATTTTTTCTAACATAACCACTACTACTACCGGAAGGTGAGCTTATAAAAAACAAACTTGGCTTTAACCCTAAGTTTTCATCTATGTGAGAAGATTTTAGGCTTAATTCTATTTCTGATCTCTTAAAGAAATTGCTCAATTCATTTCTTCTTAAGTATCCTCCTAAAGACCTTACACTGCTATTTGTTCTGCTGCCATTAAAAAGGAAATTCTCATTAGCTGGAAATGTAAGTTTGCTCTGATAAAAAGGACTTTTCCCCTTTCTTCTTTCCGGGGAAACTGGATTTCTAGGCATTGCTTGAATAAATCCTGAAATAGAATTTTTTGGATTCTTATATAAATTGAGATCTTTTCTACTCGGAAAGGTACTTGGTTTCAAAGAATAGTAGTATTTTGGTTTTTTCTTCGTATGTTGCCGAATCAACTTCCGTAGCTTGTCACGTGACCTGGAAAATAACCAGCATTATAGATGTATAATCTACAAATTCATTTGTCTTCATAACTATACATCATCTATTAAGAAAATATTATTCGCTGGCTTCTATAGAAAGAAAAAAATCGTCTAAGATCACATAACACAAATGTAATTTTAATCCTAGATGTAAAATAATCAAATAAATCCTTTATTATAATTCTAATATATATGCAAAAAGTACAAGTGAAACTCTTATTATATAAATCAAGTTATAGTGTTTGCATATCCAACAAATAAAAATGAAATTTCTTCTATATCTATATATTTATAGGCATATTTATAGGCTCACCAGCGGCCAAGCGGTAAAATCGCTGAACACTGGTAGTTCGGTCCGAGGTTCGAATCCCGCGAACGGGCTGGCTGCATGGGCGTTTTCGTGGTTTTCCCCATGCGTACCGTGTATACGAGCCAGTTTCCCTTAGAATGTCCTCCACGAAGGCATTCCTCCCCTTAGGCAGATAGCCCTAGTGTGCTTTGCCATAATTAAATAAACCAAACTAATATCTATATTTATATACATCATACATATTTATACCAAAACTAATATCTATATTTATATACATCTTCGTACATACGGAAAACTTTCATAAACCTGGATATATTTAAAAAAAAAAAAAAAGAAAAAAAAGAAAAAAAAGAAAAAAAAAAAAAAAAGAAAAAACCAAATAAAATCTGCAAGTTTGAATATCTGAAGTGTGGTTTATACTTAATCACAAATGCAAGATTTTTTTTTTTTTTGTCATGTATTAAGACACATTTTAGTTCACATTTTCTTCGAAGGGTGGTGTATCGAAGTGAGTTTTATGGAAATTCTTAAACAACATTCTTAAACATTTAAACAACATAATGGCAACTAGGCTTTCATGTCACCAGTGATATCGTAATATGCTCGCAAATGCAAACGTATAAAGGCTGTGTAATCGTAATATTTCACATTCTAATTATAATATTATTAATATTGCTTATTATCGATGAAAATTGGAACTAAAATTCATTCTAACACGTTTTGGTCCCCCAAAACAAAATAAGCCTCTGCCATAAATGCTTAGATATAAATCGCATTCATATACCAGTTTATAGATTTTATACGATGTTTTTTAATTCTTTAAGTTTATGTAACATACTCTATGCAATCAAATTAAAGAGGTTTTGTTATTAATGTACCAGATGAGAAAAGGATTACGATTTTAAAAATAAAAAATCTGATGTGGACGCCAAATGACTTTCCTTGTACGGCCTATTAGATTATGCACATTTTTTGCTGTATTTCATTTAAACTTATTTCCCTGAATTTCATTAGAGATACAATTCTCATTCAATCAATTCAGTTCTCATTTTGCGTCAAGGAAAAAATGCATAAAAATTAAAAACATCCTCATTAAAAATTGTAAAACACAGAAAACCCTAAAACACCAAACAGAATTAAAAACCGTTAAAAAGTAATTTTTACAATTAAAATTAGAGTTTAAATTAATTAAAATTAGTCAGATCGTTTACACAAATCGATGCACAAATCGTTTAGACCCACTCGGCAAAAAGACATTGAAGCTGGTGCAGAAACTTAATTCACTGTGCTCATAAGTTTCAAATGTAAATAAATGGCGGCGTTGTTAGGCTTAGTGGAACTTAAACAATTTTAAATTGTTGATAATTCTACAACTACTGCATGCAGATTGACTAAAGGCATAAAAACCTCAAATAAGAACAATATAATTCAATCATTTTTAAAGCCAAAATAAATTAAAGCAAAAAAAAAAAATTCTTATTTTCAAGATTTAGTTAAGAATTAAATTTTTTTCAGAAGCTAGAAATTACATCTGAGAATAAATTACCTATGAAATTTAAAATAAAAAGCTGTTTAAGAATCATACAGGGAGACAAACGTTATCGTGATTTAAAGTTACCCTTGATGTAATTAACAACTTTTTATTTAAAACATTAAAATAACTAGAACTAGAATGAACACAATAACAGACAGTCTCATAATTGGAAAATAATAAGAAGCACAGCTCATCTTGATGCACCAACTATTAATTAAAAATGAAACCAAAGCTGACTGGTGAATTATATTCAATAAGTGGAGTGAGGAATCAACCTAGACTGCTTTTAATACGCCTTTTTTTTTAGAAAATGATTTTTTTTCTTAGCTTTGCCGTACTTCCCATTTTATGAAACTTAAATTTTTTGCTTGTGTGCATTAAAGTAATGTAACTGATTCAATCATTTTCATTGAATCTAGTTAATTTTTCGAGTGGGAGAACATTAGCATATCAAAAACAATCGCGCTATAAACTGACCATTGACATCCTTGTTATATTTTTAACAATTGGTAAAAAGGGCAGAGTTTCAGCCAATTGTTTGCATTTATGGTAAAATGTAATCCGAAAACGGCAATGCAGAATCTGTTTATTAAATTTAATATTTTGAACTAAATGTACTCATATTTTATAGCAAAACCATTTGTTTAAAAAAGCCGTTAAAATTATGCAGAACCGAATGAGCATCTAAACAGATACAACAGTCACGGCAAAAGAATGTAAACTTCGAATAGTAATCTTCTGTATTATTAATAGTTAGGAGCAAGGGGGGAGTAGTTGCTATTAATGTCTATGTACATTTTCTCGTGCTGCACTATTTGCTTTTTTAGAGGAGATGGGTGAGTTGAAAATACATTTCAAACAAAGAATCTTACTCTTAAAGTAATATTTTGTTTAATCGCCAGAAAAAAAAACGAGATTACTTGATTAAAATACTTACTTTTTTACTTAATTAAAAAGATTTAAATTTTGAATAAACAAAAATGAAATATTGTTTACTCAGCAGAAGGTTTATGAATTGGTAAATAGTTTTATAAACAAAGGAAACCTGTACCCCGTTTTTATCTTTGTTTCTGAATGTTTTGTCAACTCAAGTTTTTAAAGCAGATGCGTTTTTTGTATTAATGTTAGAAGTCCCGTACGTTTTATATGCACTTTGCTTTCTCTTGTGATAGAATTGTGCATAAAAATAGAAAAAATTGCAGTTAAATTGGTTTTTTTTTCCTCGAATAAAATTTGAAGTTAGCTTTTCTTCATCTTCAGTTTTTCCTGAACTTCATATTTTAAAACTTCTTGTAATTTAAAATTACATTGCAATTTTTGCAATGGAGATAAATTGGCTTGCTAATTTTTTTTATTTATTACATAAAACTATACATGAAATTAACATAATATTCGTTGTTATTTCTTTAACATTTAAGTAAGAATTTTTAAGACTTTCTCGCCTTTTCGTAATGCACGAAAGCAAGAAATGTTTGTAAAATCTTATATAAGAAGCATGTAAAATAATTAAGATTTTAAGTAGATTATTTTTTAAAAAATTAAGGAAAAGGGATGTTAGCAGATATTTAAAATGCTAATATATATTTTTTTTTAATTTTTAATAATTTTAAAGCAACAAATTAATTTTTTTAAATTTTAATTAAATAAACAATTTGACTATATATATAGGTGTGTGTGTGTATACTAAGTTTTATTTAATGTTAAAATGCAACAAATGTACAATTTTTATCGCAATACTGAAAATTTGAAGGAAAAATAATTTTGTATTTTAATAGTGGCAAAAATAATATGTGCATGTGTGGGTTTCTTTTTCAGTATAAACAGCATATGTATGAGCAATAATAAACTTTATTAAATTCTGAAATTTTTATTTAATGTTAAAATGCATCCTTCATTTTTTAGCATTATTATATTAAAGAAAATACTGTTTCAAAATGTGTTAAAATATTTAAATTTTTTTTTATTATTGTTTATTGTCAAGTCTATTAAGATATATTAGGCTAAAGCCATATTTATTTTTTATTAGCAGCCTTAATTTTAAATTTAATTTTAATTTAGAGGATTTCTGTTTCGCAGAAAACAGTCTGAACTTATATTTTAATTTTTATAAGAAAAAAAAAAAAACGCTTGTTCTTTAATTGAACGTTAGATTTTTTTAATAGTAATAACCTAACAAATTCTTGAATAAAATAGCATTGATTCATTTCACATTTTGTTCCAGATTTTCACCCAATTTACTTTTTCGGTTGTAGTGCTGTTCAAAACCAGTTGTTGAAAAATATTTAAAAAAATACTTTAGCGCTCATAATCTGTTCCCTAAATAACTAAAACTAAATACTTTGAGTCTTAAGCATCTGTTATTAATTTAAGAGTTTATTAAATTAAAAGAAAATTTTTACGAGTATATCTGAAGAATAAAAACAATGTTTATCATACCAGTAACCTTTTCTCTTTAACTGCGATCTTTTACTCGAACCAAGACAATCTATTCTTCCATAATCTATGTAGTCCCCTCGTTTAGGTAATTTCTTGTACAAGTATCTTCCATTCATTCTCTTTTCGACTTCTAGCTTCCTTCTAGGATGATGGTTTTCGGGTTTAAAAGATAAATTAGCTTTGGTTAAGTTTGAGTGATGTCTGCGCTTTAGAGTTCTTAGCTCATGAGCAACATTTTTCGGCGGTAACCAATACTTGAATGAAGATAATTTACTTCTCCGGTGTAGCGGAGCATTTATACGACGCTTGGACGAGTTTCTACTTTTGTGTATTGATTTCTTAGAGAACTTTCTGTTGCTGATTGAAAAATTCTTTCTACTCTTAAAGTTTTCTAGAGAAAAGATTTTTTCATCAGGTAATGTAGGCTTTGAAAATCTAGAGTGTGATGCATCTTCCCGTCTCTGATTCCTTTTTCGTTTCCAGTAGTGGTTTTCAGATAACGGAATTATAAACGATCTGCGTGATTCAGATTGTTTTTTGTGGACAGCAAAGTTGCTTTCTCGATTCAGCCGGAGATTATTATGGCGGTGCTTGAATTTGGGGATTACAAACGTAGTATTCAATTTAGGTTGCTTTCGGAGGACGCTTGGAATGATTTCACTGTTTAGCAAGAGACTATCATTATGGCTTCTAGATATCTGTGTTGCATATAATATTCTTTCAGACTGTTTTATACTAAAGCTGTTAGCAATTGTACTGTGAAGTAGACTTTCGGAAAAATTTCTAACTGATATCACTTTGGAACTATGCCGTGAAAAATTCCTGTTTCTTGAAACAAATGTTGCTCCTTTTTGGTTTCGGAAAGATTTCCTTTTGTTGCCGCTACCACATTGGTAACCTGAATATTTCGCATTCAAACTGGGTTGAAGATTTGAGGTGAATGTTTCATACATGAATGTGGCCCGTCTCAAATTTACTCTCCTGTTATGCTGATGAGCGATAGTTTTCTTTGAAGGAACTTCTTTTTCAGCATTTTCATGAAGGTATTTAATACTACTAAAGCCATTCTGAAAATCTTTTCCCGGATGGTTTTTGGTCTTAAGAAAATGCACTAATTCATGGAAACGAGATTCTTCATTATTACATTTTTGACTTGATATTCCTTCAGAGAATTCGGCGTTGAACAGATCAATGTTTCCTTTTCTTGGACGCGCAAATGTTTTGTAAGACTGAGAGGAGACATGAAGAGAAGCGCTTTGGAAACTTCCGTAAAACATCGCGAAAATTATCCAGGCTTGAATTGCAGCTGCAAACACTGGGATACAAAGTTTCATCGCGACTATGCGTGAAATCGAGATTCATGTTTTAGGACTATTGATGGGAACAGCATTTTATATTATTAGGGTATTAAAAATAACCGAGTGATGTGTATTTTAGGCTACTGGGGGATATTATGGGAGCTTAATTATTAAACTATTTAGTTAAAGAGTTGTTCAAATTTCTTTGTTTAGAGAAACTCGTTTCTATTTCGTTGTTGATGTAGAAAACAAAAGCAATATTTTTGCATTATTATTGACAGAATGCAGAATCAGAAATTGTTGTAACTTTAATGAACTACCATTGTAATTCAACAATGCTAGTTCAGAAAAATCTGCCCTAAATACGAATCTCTATTTAGTTATATTTTCGGTACACCTAACGAAAATACGTTAAATATTTTAGAATAAACTGGTGTACAGCTAATAAACGGTTATAATTTGAGAACAAAAGAATTAAATACCTAAAACAAATGTATATTTTCTCTACTTTTGAGCAAAAGGAAAAACATTAAAGCGAGAAAAAAAATATGATATCACATTTTTGTCTTTCATTTCCTTCTTTGCTAATGAGTCATTTAAAAATGACTCATTAGTGAAGAAGCTATTCGAAAATTAGTTTACTGGAATTCTTTAAGATTTATTCTACCATCAATGTTTTTCAACATAGCATACTTTCAGCAATACAGCATACTTTCAGTTGCTTAAATTGCCCAAATAACTATTTAATTGGAATTTCGAAATGCTCATTTGTTTCAAGCTGCTAAAGGGTATCCATTAAATTATTTTCTTATGAAATGAAGTATTTTTAGCTTAAAATGTAAAAGTAAAAATACATGATTAATACAAGCTTGACGTATAAAAAACTGGTTAGCTTTTCAGTAGGTATGCAAATTGCTTTGTTAGATGATAGCAGAATTTTCTAAGAAGAGCTTTGTAATTCACTTCCGTTTCAGCTTTCTAAAGAGAGTAAAATCTTAAATAATGAACTCATTAAGTAAGAATCTGTGACTATATCAGACAAGATTCTTAAGTGCAGTTCTCTTCTTTTAAAATAGTTTGTCAAAATAATTGCATAATAAGGAATGTTGTTTGTATGCTTATTAATTTCTTAATGAAGTTACTTCATTAGAAAATATAAAAATCTCTACCAAATTTGTCACCTATTCCTGTTAATAATATTTGATTAATATGTTTTTAAAATGTACAAGTGATTATTTTCAATTTTCAATTTTATATTCAGTAAATATCGATTGGGTTTTAGAGTTATTAGGTTATTCAAAGCTGGAGACGTGGAAAATTTGCAATGCTCTCGCCGGGACTCGAGTCACGGACCTCTCGAATACGCTTCAAGTGTGCTGGCCATTACACCACGAAAGCATGCTAAGGAGGCGGGATAAATACCTTATATACTTCTCTTTTTATAGGGCGACTGGGGATTGGCGACCCAGTCTCCAAATCCTGGTGGTGGAGAATCATCATCCACCACCTTTTTAGTTCGGGCGCCACTGTAGAGTTATTTCGAAGCTGGTGACATGAAAAATGAGCAATGCCCTCGCCGGAATTCAAATCATGGACCTCTTGAATAGGCGCCGAGTGTGATGGCTACGAAGGCATGCTAAGGAGGCGAGAGAGGGTGTTTATATATTTTTTTTTTAATTCAAATAACTTTTAAGTTTGTATTTAATTTATTTACGGGTTTGTAATTTTATCCGCTGGTTAAATAATATAGGAACAAAATACAAAATAATTGTTTAAAGTTTTAAAAAGCTATTAATTTATTTTTGATGAATATATGCAATGTGTCAATTCATATATTAAATTATAATGTTCAAAGAACATAAAGCGTATAAACATTAATGGGAAAGAATTTTTTGTTTCCATATAAGCCAGATTCTTTTAAAAAATTCCCCAGTAAGGCATTCCTCTCCTCAGGCAGATAGTCCTTCCGTACTTTGCCATGATCCAAAAAGTCCAATCCTTCCTTTTTTCCTATTTGAATCCAAGATTATTTTCCAAATTTATTTCCAAGATCTTTTTCTTTCTGAATTCAAGATTATTTCTAAGACTGTTTTCTTTTTCACTTTATGTTAACGAAATAAACTAACGTCTTAGTTTAATCTTACATAGTTAGACGCCTTAATTTAAATTAAATTGATCAGAAATAGCTTTTTTTACGCAAATTAAAAAAAAAATTCATTTAAGGAAGAAAATTAGGCAATCGTGGCCTGTGCCACTAAAAGTAGTTAGTTTATGCGAAGTAAAACCTTATTTCGATACTTTAGTGAATTCCAGCATAATTAATTAGAATAAGAATAATTAAATGTTCCATTTTTTAGCTTCAGTTTTCTGCTTTCATAAAGATTTTAAATTTCTCAAAATACAATGAGTTTCATTTTAAAACTATCGAGCTGCCACAAATAAATAAAACTGCATAAACATGTTGTGAACAATTCTCATCAGAAAATCCGCAGAAGATTCATTAAAATTTTTTGTAAGTCAACTAGTAAAAATAAAAAAGTTATTGTGATTGGTATGGCACATTAAGAACATTTAATCTCAGAGGATTTCAGTGAAGTGAGAGTGGTCGGTCTTATTAAGAATTATACCTCTCTGTTTATTATTATATTCAGTATTGTTTATTAGTGGGTTTGACTTGCTGCATCAAAGATAAAAGAGTCAACACCAAAGTGAAATGAAATGAATAAGCATAAGATGACATTCTGAAATGTGAGTTAATTTGTTATCCGCTGACAAATCAATTAGTCCTGCCCACTCCACTGAAAATTGAGAGGAGAATATCAAAGACTTTTACTAAATCCTAGCTTTCTCTTTATTTTTTATCTTTTGCGGACATTCTGTAATGAATCAGAAAATGTCTTAGAAAAGGTAGAGATGATATATGGATTTATGGAAATGAGGATTCTTTTTGAAAACCTGAGAATTGGAAAATTTATTTTCGAGGAAAGAATGTGCCTGTGATAGCCTCGCCGCGCAAACATGTCGGCTCCTTTCTCTTTCGGTGATTAGAGCTTGAAGTTTTTCTTCCGCAGCTGCATGCATGAGTAATTCACTTTACGTGAATTGTTAGAATTTATATCTGAGTTTGCATTAAATGTGCAAAAGGGAACTAGTAACGTTTTCATAATTTTTAACTATTTAGTATTTAATAAAACAGTGTCTAAGAGTATGTTTTATTAAAATAATATTAATATATTATTAAAATATATAATCATTAAATGTGATTTTTAGAAGTTAGCAGTATAAGTTTTAAATTCTATTTACTGCTACACGTAGCAATGATTTTTACTAATTTTAAGATATTGAATGCTTATGTTTCCATCTTGAATTTTCAGTAAAATGTTTTAATTAATGCGAAAATATGAAATATATATGAAATACATATCAATCATATCTATTTGGGAATAATCTATTATACAAAAATGTAATACATACCTGAAGTAGATGAACACCGCAAAATAATTATAAACAAATTATTTTGAGTAAAAGACTGCAGTTAAAAATATTAAATAACCAGCGAATGTGCTTACTCTCTGATACTCAAAAATGAATTTCAGTACAATAAATACTCCTACTATAGTAAATAATGAAAATCAGTAAATATAAACACTGAAGTAAATATTGATACCGCAGCATATATTCATATCATCGTAAATACCACACTGATTTCGTCAATATATCGTTTTGCTCTCAAAAGTTTTTCTTAAATTCGGGTTAACAATGTGTGTTTAACAAATTTAAAATATTTTTTTTTACAAAAAATGCTTAAGATACTTTATTATGCATTGAAATATGATGTATGATGTATAATTTGAAAATATCAAAATATTTATGTATTTACAATATGCTTGCGCAATGACTATTACATGGTTAAATTCCAACTGAAAAGTTTTTGAATCTAAAAATGAAAATATTGTTGCGTGCGTACGGTTTCGTTTGAATCGAATGCACAAGTCCGATGAAAAATGAAAAAACTTTATTATTATCACAACAAATAAATCAAAATTCTTAAATTTCCTCAGATATTCGTACAGTATTACAATATATTACAGTAGATATCTTTTAGCTACTCAAACGTTCAAGAGAACTCAATTCAAAACAGCCAAAGAAAGCTAATCCGCGAATTCGCTACAGTCAACAAGAGCAGTTTTCCAAACAAACTCTTAAAACAACAACAAACTTACTAACAACCGAATTGAGAGGTTTTCCTCCAGTTTTCTAAACAAACTCTTAAAACAACAACAAACTTACTAACAACCGAATCGAGAGGTTTTCCTCCTTTTATAAGGTTTTAAAATCGCGCGTGAGAATTTTCTGGAATTTTCTCGAAATCAAAAAGAGATATTTGTTTATTATTATTAAATATAATTAATATCACGCGCTGCACTGCACTGAGTCACGCGCTGCACTGCACTGAGAATAAAACAATTTAATTTATAATTCAACTAACATTACCTATTTAAATACCAAATCCGTAACAATATATTTTGCGAAAGAGTGCTTTTAAACGAAAACTGTGATATTTTTCCAAAGTTATTATTATATATTTTAAGTGACCAATTTGGAATATAATTTATACTCAGCTAATATTAATGAAAAAATATGTTTTCATATATTATAATATTATTTAGGCTCTGTCATATCCTTCTTCTTGGGCGTGTAGATTCTGGATATGTATTTAATTCCTACCGTAGACGTATCGTAATGTGGGCATTGCACAAAACAGCCATTTTAACGGCACAAAACTTTATTAACACACAAATAAAATAATAAGTACAAACGATTAACACACAAGTATAACTGCGTAGTTTGCATCCAAGCTGACATACTGCACGTTTTCTTCGTTACTACCTACTAACTACTCTTCTCTAGTAAGTCTCATGAGAGAGAAGCGTTGCAGGCCGTTCGGCTAAACTGCGCATGCGTGGTAACCACGTCATAACACCTCCCCTCGAAAAGATTTGATTGCGTCTTTCAGTGACCTGTCAAATCCACATATATAAACATTTCTTGAAACAAAATAAAATAACATTCATGAAATTTTCTAACTTAATTAACCAATTCTTACCATTTTAAATTAAAATTACTTCAACATAAATTCAGTAATCCTATTCATTTAAAAGGATGTAACATTCAATTAACTTTTCAAACTTAAATCCTTCACATAATCATAACCATATAAGAAGTTATCATATAAACGAGACAATACAAATCAATCATTTAAAATTAAACATAATACTTTAGCAAACCCTGGCTAAATCTTTAAACCTATTACATAACGTTAGAAAAAAAGTTTAGCATTTTAGTTCAAAAAAAAAAAATTCAAACTAAAGAGTCAAAATGTCTTATAGTTCATAGTTCATAACGTCAGTCATGCTCCACTCACTGGAAAATATAATCATGTCATTTTAAGTCACGTCATCAATAAACTCAGCATAGTCTTTTAGTCTACACATAATGTTACCGTTCCATTTTGTTGACACATAAACTACTGGATGCACATATTCACTTTCTGATTCAACGATTAGCTTTAGCTGTAAAAGCTTATCTATTTGTCGATCAACTTCATTTCTTAGAACTTCAGGCATTCGATATGGTTTCTGCTTTTTTGGCATACTTCCAGGTTTCAGTTTGATGCTGTGTTCTCTCACATTGGCGATTTTCGAAATACCAATTCTTAGGTTCTTATGCCTTCTTAAAATTTCCATAACTTCTTTCTTGTTATGCTGTTCAAGATGCGTAAAATCACATTCTTCATTAGAATAGTGTTCTTTTGCTTTCCGTGGAACAATTCTTGGAACGTTTTCAACTTCACCGAAATCAACATCTGTATCATATATCACCTCGACATTATTCACAGCGGTATTGAACTCTCGTATCTTGTTTGCGTGAACGTGCTTCGATTAATTGTCAGGCATTTGTACTATGTAACTATAATCAGTATGCTTTTTTATGATCGTAGCAGGTCCTGTCATCTGGCATAAACTTTGTTTTGGCTATCAGGGATTAAAACTATAACCCTGTCACCTTCCTTGAATTCTTTATGACGAGTCTTTCGGTTACGGTAGAATGCATAAGCTGGTTGCTTTCGAACATCTGTAAGTCCTGCGTATTCAGCAGCTTTTTCCAATTTCGTCTTCAAATCATTCAGATAATCGGTAACTGAACTTAACTGTCCATGAGGAACAGGAGTTTCATTAGTCCACGACGTTTTGCAGATAGCAAAGCGTCATTAGGGCGTCTTCCATAAAGGATTTGGAACGGACTAACACCAGTCGTAGCATTAGGAACTTCTCGATAAGCCCAAAGTAAGTACGGTAGATGTTTCTCCCAATCTTTGGAATGTTCCCTAATGGTATGATGTGTCATTCCCTTTAAAACAGCATTAAATCTTTCTACCAGGCCATTTGAACTTGGATGATAAGGAGTCGAGAACCTTGGGGACGATCCGATCCTTTTCAAAAACTCTTGAGTCAACGAAGCAGTAAAATTAGTTCCTTGATCTGAAGCAACAATCTGAAGAATTCCTGTGCGTGAAAAGATTTGCAACAATGCATCGCAAGTTGCTTTGGCATTCAAATTCTTCAATGGCACCGCTTCGGGCCACCTTGTACGTTGATCAACAGCACACAGCACATATTTGTAACCTCTACAGCTTGGCTCTACAGGTCCTAGGATATCCACATTAATTACCTGGAATGGTTCTTTAGGACGTGTTACTGGCGTAATCGGAACTTCATCATAGGGACGCTTTTTCGCTTTTATTAATCATAATCTTTGGCAATTTAACATTATAATCACAACTTTTATCGACACCAGAAATAGATAAATTGTTACTATCATTAGAAGAACCATTAGAAACTAGCGAATTATTGCTATTTCCTTTTTCTTTCAATAATTTTGTGTCTCTAAAGCTCCATTTCGCAATTTTTTCTTCGTATCCCAAGGTACTTTCGATTTCAGTTTCAATGTCATTAACATCAGTCAAAGTTTTAATTTTTTCATCTGACGCTCTCAAAGAAATAGCTTTTACTTTTAAAATTTCAAGTGATTCCAGTGAATAAAAAAAATTCAGCATTTTAGCTTAAAAAAAAAAAAAAAATTCAAACTAAACAGTCAAAATGTCTTATAGTTCATAGTTCATAACTTCAGTCATGCTCCCAGTGAGAGGCAGTCAATCGAGATAACGAATCTGCATTAATATGATCTTTTCCTTTATGGTATGTAATCACTGCATGAAATCGCTGTAATGCTAAAGACCAGCGTTGTAAACGAGAACTTTGTGAAAAACATTCGGTGAGAAATCTGAGAGGGTTATGATCACTAACCGATGACTATCTCAGAACTAAAGATATAAGAGTCAAACTTCTTCAGGGCAAAGATAACGGCAAACGCTTCCTTTTCAATTTCAACAGCGTAATTTCTTTGTGTCTCGGTCAACTTTTTACTAGCGAAGGCTATTGGGTGTTCTACACTATTTTCATCTTGTTGAGCCAAACAAGCTCCTACAGCGTATGCCGATGCGTCTGCGTAAATGATGAAAGGCAAACTAAAATTTGGAGAGTAACATTTAGGGGCATTGCAAATGGCACGTTTTAATTGAATAAACGCTTCATGTTCCTTCATCCAAGTAATTTCGTTCGAAGCCCTTTTTTTGTTAACGCCGTTAAAGGTTGTGCTATCGCAGAACAGTTGGGTACGTGAGACCGGTAATACGATAATAGTCCTAAAATACTTCTTACATCTTTCTTAGTACGGGAAACTTCTAAATTCTGTATGGCTTCAACTTTTCTGGGTCAGGTTTGTGTGAACCGCAACCAACTACGTGTCCTAGAAATTTGATTTTATGCTTTGCAAAGTCACACTCATTGAAATTAACCGTGAAATTTGCCTTTTCTAGCGTACTTAAGACTTTGTTAAGATGTTTCAGATGTGTATTCCAGTCATCAGAAAATATAATCACGTCATCAATATAAGAATCGGCGTAGTCTTTATATTCGGCGAGAAGTTTGTTCATAGTTCTCTGAAAAGTTGCGGCGGCATTCTTTAATCCAAAGGGTAAAACTACAAAGGCATATTGTCCTCTGTAACTATAATCAATATGCTTTTTACTTCGTTACTTCGCTACTACCTACTAACTACTCTTCTCTAGTCTCATGAGAGAGAGGCGTTGCAGGCCGTTCGGCTAAATTGCGCATGCGTGGTAATCACGTCATGACAGGCTCTTCGACATTACTCTAAAATTTTAATATCTTTTAAAGAATAATAATTTCCAGCGACGAAGCTGATTTTTACATTAAATGCTTCGGTAACAATATTTTTATTTATATGTGTAATTGAGTATTAGGTTTCCCCCCCCCCTTTTTTTAAAAAAAAAACGCTGATTTTTACATTAAATGCTTCGGTAACAATATTTTTATATATATGTGTAATTGAGTATTAGGTTTCCTTTTTTTTTTTTTTTATACCAAAATCATAGTTTAAACCTCTTTAAAATCACACAGGAATTGTCAATATTTAGAAAACCTTATTAGTTTTCTCAGCATTACATAATTAAGTTCACATGAAACTGAAACTCAAGTTAAATATTAACATTTTTATTTCCTTTATAAAATATTAAAAAATTAAATTATTAAATCTTCTAAGCAAACATTAAAACTTAATATATTCTTGAAACAACGTTTCATAAAACAGGCCGTTAAGAATAACGAGGGAATAAAAGAGCTCGCGTTTGTAAAGTATCACTGAAATGCAAGCATTTTAAAAAGTAAACAGGAATAAAAGAATTAGAAAATAATGCGTAAAGTGACTGATGTTGAAACCTTTGTAAAAGAAAGTTGCACGTTCTATCTCTCTCTTTTTCCCAAATGCATTTATTTTATTCGAGAATCATATTTTAGAGCCTCATCTTTTATAAAAAATGTCATTTGAAAAAGAAGCTAGACTCTGAATAATTTAGTTTAATTTTGAACTTGTTACATAAACCCCGACAAAAGATTCGAATCGAATAAGGAACGCTGTAATAATATATTAATTTATCATTAAAATTACTGAATCGTCGGCATCAGAATCAATTTTAATTCAAAGAAGCAGTTTAAGGTTACTAAACTGATTTTACAGACTTCCTATTTCTGTATTTTCAACAAAATATACTGCAGAATGATAATATTCTTATGAATTCCCAGTGGCAAAGGTGTAAGTTGTTTGCGTTGCACCATCTGCATATGTTTCAAATTACAACATTTTTTCCTGGTAAAATGTTTTTTATTTTCTTATTTTTATGCTAATATTTACTTGATTTTAGAACAATTGCATTAGATTTGTTATTTGTTGCTACAGGATTATTCTTAACTCCTTTTTTTTTTTTCGTTTTTCATTACATTGGTGTGTGTCTACTTTTATGTTACTTAAGGTTCCCCACCATTGGTCGAACGGTTAAACCGCTGAATGCTGATGGTTCGATCTGGTTTAGGTTCGATTCTAGGTGAAAGGGCTAGCTGCATAATTAGTTTTTGTGTCTTTTACCATGTGTAGCTTCAATACTAGCCAGTTACCCTAAGAAAGTCCTCTTTAAAGACATCCCTCTTCTTGGGCAGAGAGCAGTCTTGAGTTTGCCGTATTCAAACACTGTATTATTTATGTTTAGTGAGTTAAAATTTCTTTCTGATTTTTGTTCATGTGATTTGCTTGATTATAGAATTATGTGAGTTTGATATACGAATTTTGTAGAGATTATTTTAAACACCAGCTCCTACTAGGTTATCATATTTTCAATTCTATTATGACTGTAATTTTTTCTACTAACGCCTATTTGCTGTTCTTTTTATTTAATGGTTTTGTTTGTTAAGCCTAATGTAATAAAGTTTTCAAAACATCAACTTAAGCTTTTAAAAGCATTTTTATTATTTTAAAACATACGTAGGTATATGTTGGAAATCTATAATTTCTTTTTTGCTGCAGGGCTCAAAAATATGTCAAGAAGATGAGATCTGTCAGCGGAACGTGGTTTTGCCTTCTTCCCTTGCTTTTTAGTTTAGATGTATTTCGATGCGGGTTACGAAGACTTCTACAGAGTCTATGGTACTACGTTGTCTTCATTTCCTCTGATGTACTACGGCAAATTGCTATGTCAAGTTGACCAAATCTCATGGAATGCCATCAAATTTGCCGGAAAGATAGCAAAAGATGGTTACAGCCGAAAACATCGCGGCATAAACATCGCGGATGAAAACGTCGCGGAGAAAATAACGCAAGGCGAAAACGTCGTGATACAAAACATCGTGGGAGAAAACATCGCAAAGAGAAAACATCGCAGTTCTAAAACATCGTGATACAAAATATCGTCGTCCAAAATAAAGCGATTCAAAAATTTCGCAGTTTAAAAACATCGTCCTCGAAAATATCGTGGTAAAAAATAAAGTATCTACAAATCATCTCATGACGATAACATCGCAGACATGCTTTTTTCAGGCTTTAATAATTGTAAATGGATATTTCCATAATGATTTGTGAGCGCAAGATGGAAAGAAGGGTATTCTTTACTTTCATATTTTTTATTAACTAATAAATTTTTGCTGAAAAAGTAAGAAGGAAATTTAAGCATAGAAAATTAAGGCAACTTATAGCACTTAATATAATTTTAAACTGACATAGTTAGCAAACAAAGGTCATTAATAAATAATTTTTTATAAAGTTTGTACTGGTAATTTTTCATTAAAAGTATAATCTAAAAATGTTTAGAAAAAGGAAGCTACGTAACTGCATGAATTTATCTATAAAAAATTGCTAATTATGAGATTATTTTCTTCACTTTTGTCAATCTAATACTTTTAATGAAAATTATTTCTTCTTCTGCTTCAGTTTATTCTTAAGTATTAAGTTTCCTTCTTACTTTTTAGCAAGAATTGATTAGTTAATAAAAATATGAAAGTAAAAATTATCTTTCTTTCCATCTCGCGCTCACAAATCATTATGGGAATATCCATTTACAATTATTAAAGCCTGAAAAAAGCAGGTCTGCGATGTTATGGTCCTGCGATGAATTGTTGATACATTATTTTTTGCCACGATATTTTCGACGACTATGTTTTTAAACTGCGAAGTTTTTGAACCGCTTTATTTTCGACGACGATATTTTGTACCACGATGTTTTAGAACTGCGATGTTTTCTCTTTGCGATGTTTTCTCCCACGTTGTTTTCTCTGCGACGTTTTCGCCCACGATGATTTTGCCGCGATGTTATCGGCGGACACCCAAAAGATTAGCATTCCAGCGTGTGTGCCCAAAACGAGTAAGGTTATCTAAAGTGCATACATTTGGGAAGATGGCACAATGAGTTTCTCATTTGGAAATCCATCTGAACTTTGGTTTTTCGTGTAAAGTTCGTGTTATGTCTCGTGTAAGGGGGAGAAACTCCTACCATCACACGTCGGAATTCGACTGCGGCAAGATCGTGGCCTATCGGGTCGGAGGTTTACCGTACGCGACATTGCTGCTCGCGTTGATCGAGATCCCATAACTATCAGGCGAATGTGTAATCGATGGATCCAGGAGGGTCATATGGCACACCATGCAGGATTTCAGCGATTTTGGTCTACTAGCGCTCGAGAGGACAGACATGTCGTGCACTAGGACTTGCTGAATTTTACAACCACATCACGTTCCCTGAATCAACGTTTTGGTTCATGTGCAGGATGGCAAGTGTCCGCAGGGATAATGTAACGCCGTATGCATCACCACGGGCTGTCAGAACTGTTACTTTTGTTGCAGGTTCTCTTGATGTTGCAGTATAGACAAGTACACCGACGGCGGCGCAAAGAACGATGAGTCCGGAAACAGGAGAGGCACTACGTTCGTCTTTTCAGACGAATCCTGGTTCTACGTACAGCATCATGATGGACATATCCGTGTGTGGAAGTACTGAGGAGAACGAATGTTGCTAACTTGGATTTTTTTGTTCTCATGCAGAATCAGCATCTGGCGTGCCACCATCTGGTATGCCATTGGGTACATAACTCGGTCACCTCTTGTTCGCACAGCCGGTAACGTAGAAAAACACTGTTATATATATGACGTTTGTTAAAGCCCCACACTACCTCCTGTTATATTCCATTCGTACAATAAATAAGATTCTGCTGCTTAGTCTTTTTCCTGGTGTAGCACTTTTAATGGCACCAGGGTAATTTTAGTAGACTTTATCCTGTAGAATTGCTTTCTAGTACTAACGTTTTTCCAAACATATTTCAATATCGCCGACATTTCTGACATTGCAGCTGAAGCTATAAATGAGTATGAAGTTATGAGATCAGTCTCTGAAGTCTTTTCGTAGTATACAGTGATGTATGGCTGACTAGGATCAGCAAGGTCAGAGTTCGAATACTGGCAAGGACGTGGTTGACTTTCATGGTTTCCTGCTTCGGCAACCCTAATAGACTCTACACAGTTACTAGGTATACGAAGAATAACATCTTGAAAAGAAGAATAAATTTAAAAAAATTATACGTATCCCTGTGCTGATATTTAGACCTGTTATTTCGGCAGTTGTAGGATGGAGATATATTAAGAAGAGCAGTCAAGGTTAAACTCTAATTTAGTTTTTAAAAAAAAGACAAAAGCTTATAAAATTTATGTTTTTTAGATTATGGAGATTTTACTGTTATGCCAATATTCTTCCTCTAACAAATATATTTTTAATATTCTTTAAGCCTTCTTTTCATTCGTAAATGAGCCAAATGGTTTCTAAACCGTCTGATATTTACACCTACACACTCGACTAATAGAATATGTATCTCGCTTTTAATTACATCATAAAATGTAAATTATAAATAAAAACAACATAGAAAATTATTGTAAATAATAACATGGAAATTTCAATTCTAGATTTTGAGGAATAGACGACGACACATCATTACTATTAGTGGTAATGCAAATTTAACTCATTTGAATATTTCTAAAATCGTATGTTTCTTCGTTTCTAATTATTTTTCAATTATTCTAGCTTGATAATTAGTTACAATTTATATTTCCTTGGATTTGGAAGTCGAATAATTTATATCAATCCGGCATTAGTTTATTTCATTTATTTACTTTTAACTTAAATCACAAGATACTTTCATGAAGTAGCCGGACTTTTTTTTATAAATAAGTGAAAGGCTACCCATTTTCAAATAAATTTATCTCCTTCAAAATAATCACCAGAGGAGTCTATACAAGTTTCCAATGTTACTTCAGGTCACTGAAACACTGTTTATAAGCGTTCGAACTAATCGCTCGCAAAATACGAGTGACATTTGATTTAATACCAGAAATTTAAAATCTCTATCCTTTCATGGCCATCTCAAGCTTCGGATAAAGGAAAAAAATCTGATTTGTACACCACATGACTTCCTTGTACGGAATATTAAATTATACGCATTTTTCTTGCATTTTATTTAAACTTATTAGAACCTACTTCGCCGATTCGATTGAACTGAACCTACTTCGCCGACAGCGCATAAACCCCAATAGAATAAATGCATTCTTTAAAATTCACTTTGTTTACCATAGCGACACTCTGCCGCTAGGTTTACTTAACAGTATTATATTTCGTTCATATTATAACTCAGAATGCACAAAATTTATATCATTTAAAGAATTATCTAATCGTTGCCACGTGTTCTATTCAAATACTATAATAAAGCTAGAACTATGTATTAAAGAAATTAAGCAAACAAAACAAAAAAGAAACAGTTTTTCACAGACGATTGAGTATTTCACATTCAATTAATTCAGTTTTCAGTTTGAAGGCAAAAATACATAAAAACTCAAAATATCTGTATTAAAAATTACGAAGTAAATCTTAAACGCTTATTTCGTCGAAAAAATTCCAGGAAGGATTAAGCATGATTTAAATAATAAATGAAGGCGTTATCTTTGTTGTTGCGAAGCTACGTTTCTCTAGATTTGTAACAAATCCGCTACTCGACTGTTTCAAATGTAAACAAGAGCAATGGCCGCCATCAAATTAGGCTTAGCGGCACTTAAACAATTTTAAAATTGTTGATAATTCTAAAAATATTGCATACAGATTTACTAAAGGCATAAAACCCTTAACCGGAAGATAAAAACAACATAATTCAATCATTTTTAAAGCAAAAAATGTACAATTTACAAACATATAAGAGTAAAGAAACTGAGATCACTGAGCCGGGTAACAGTGTGGATATATTTATAAATATATTTATATAAGTTTGGCGCGGCCGATTGAAACTAAAATACGAGGTGTACATCTACATGTTATAGTAGTCTTATATACAAAATTTCAACGCTCTGAGGCTACTCGTTTTTGAGTTATGCGAGATACGTACGTACGCACGTACGTACATACCTTCGTACATACGTTCGTACAGACGCCACGAAAAATTCTCTTAAAATTCATTTTAAAGCAGTTGTTTAGTTTTTTTTGGAGGAAAAAAGTCTTTTATTCTGTCCTTACGTACAGATATCACGCAAAAACATCGTTAAATTGCATTCGATAGCGGTCAAAATGGATATTTTTGTTGAAATCTGCTGCCTGAAACTTTTCGCGATTACAATACTTCCTTTTTACCTCGTACAAGGAAGTAAAAATGAGCTGGCGATCAATCTGGAGAATATGGTGGCGATTTATCGCTGCAGTTGAATGCAAGATATAATTGTACAAATGGGCTTGCAATATTTGTAAAAGAAACCATTACCCAGGATCAATGCGTTTCTTCCTAATTTACCTTATCCTCTTTCTTAATCGAAAAAGCACTGATTAATTTATTGATTTTTCAGAGTCAAATTCATGGTGAATAAATCTTTTGAAATAAAAAATGCAATCAGCTTCATTTTAGCCTCTGATTTTGAATCTGCGCTTTTTTCCCCTTGTATTATAATTCTAAATGGATCAAGGATCCATAAAAATTCATTACATTTACTACCTGGTAAGTAAACTTCAAATTGTGACTTCAGAGATTCGAACATGATATATCATTCGGTAATTCTCTGACAATAAAGATATAATTTTGTATTAAAAAAATTCTAAGGTTAGAAATGGGGAAAGGTTTTCCTTTTTTTATACCACATGTCACCAGCAAGAAATAATGTAAGATCTCTCTAAACCAGCTCACAAACCAAATTTCCTCTCAGTACCCTTTAATTTATCACAGACATTGAGAGCAAAGAATTAATTTAGAAGTCAAACAAGAAAAATTATCGTTATATTTTTAAATTTTCCCAGAAACGCTGTTTTTTTTTTTTTTTTTTTTTTTTGTGTGTGTGTGTGTGTGTGACTACTAAATTAATACTTGTTCGGAGTGTTATTGTATCTTAACAAAGAATTACCTCGTAGACAGAGATTTAGCTCATTCAGTTTTGAGAATACATCTGAAAGATATGCCAGTGTATTTAGACAAATGTCATCAACAAAAAGTAAAATCTTGTTAATTTCGTTTACAAATAATAGGACATGTTTGCAGATCTAGGAGGTCCACAACGGCAAGCTTATTGGATAACTTGTGATCAGCGAACCATAATCCGAGTTTTCAGAAATGCTGGTTTAATTAATCAATAATTCCAAAAACTATTCAATGAACAGTTTTAAGTTATTTCCGTAAATCTAAAAGCAGAATTTTTACAATATATCTGAAACTGTAAATGTTAGTCTTTTAAGCTGCCATTGAATACTGATGGTTTTTAATTCGAGTCTAGATTTCAGTAAAAGTGATGTCTGCATAGGTTTTCCAGATTTTCTCTACACGTAATGTACTAATTACGAAAATTTCCTTTTAAAGAGTTCTTCACGAAATCATCCCTCTCTAAGCAGATAATATTTGTGTGCTTTGCCTTCTTAATGGATTAACCAACAACCTTACCATTCTTTCTTGCTATAAATCAACCTTGGACGATGTTTAATTAATGCAAGAAGTTGATGCTCAAGCGTTATGCCTCTCTCTAATGATTACTGTTATCATAAATATTCTCACTCATTCGTAATAAATTTCAGAAAATTCATTCTTTCATCCCTTACCCTTATTGGCTGAGGTAGCTAATTCATTTGGTTTCTTTGTTGTACTAGATCTGATAACAAAATGCAACATAAATTCTATTTTATTTTGCCATTATCCGCGCTTCCTTATTAACAAGGATTCAGTTTGCGAAATAGCTCCGAAAATAGGCCTATTTTGCTATCAGAATTATCAAGTGCCATTGCTTCGCTCGAGAGATTCACACATGGGAATGGCGACAGATCGAACTGACAAAGACGTTTTGACTCTATTCAAATTCCGCAGTGCGAAGCTTGAATGAGCAACACTAAAACGTAATTCAGCAATCTGGAATAAATACAAAATATGCAAATATCTTTCAGAAGATTACGGCAAGTTTTTTTCATTTTTCTTTCCCTAATGCGTTGCAGCGAAACCCTCTCTAAATCTGATTACCTATGATTTGTCAACATTTCCCAGAAGGGATATAAAGAGAGGAAAATCTTTCTCTAATAAGCGGAGAGAAAAAAAGAAAAAGCTGAAGACCCAATAGCCGAAACGTATGCAGATAAATAAGGAAGAAAATAAACTGTTCTCAAAGTAGAATTAATTAAAATTTCACCAAGATCTCATTCAATTAATTTTTATTTTTCGAGCACTTTTATCAACGAGAGTTGATTTTTTCCACTTTTTTATTTTCCTTTAAAACTTATCTCTCTAAAAGAGGAGGGCAGAGAATTGTGCTTCCCCTCTTTCCGCCTGGACCATTTCAACGTCCTCGTTGAGGGAGGGTGGGCGGCACGATTGCCCCATCTAAAGGAGGGGTGCAAGAGGGAGAGTCGGTTGATAGGATCGATAAAATTCCGCCCCTACCTTCCTTTCAACGTTCTAAAAGACGTTATCTTGAGCAGAACGACATGCGATATCTTAACTATTGCTTTTACGTCGAGTTTTCCGAGTTTCACTTCCGATGTTGTGGTGATTTGCTGAAGCAGAATCATCTGAAGCTTTTTCCAGGTTTTGGAACTTCTGTAGATATACGAAGAAATTTATTTTATTTCGTGTTTTGTATGTTTTCTTTTTTCCCTGACAAAATGCATCACATTATTTATGCTTATCAAATTGCATGCAAAGATTTTAAGATTACGTTTTAAATAAACAGAAAAATGAATACCTTTCGAATTTTGTATTTTTAATAAATACAAAATTTGAAAACTAGATGGTAATAAATTTGAAAGAAATTGCAAAAGACGTTCTTGGCAAGATAAGTAAAGAAGAAAAATTACGTGACTTGCTTTAAAATATTGCATTCATCCAATAATAACCACAACCTTGAAGCAATATAGGTGGTGATGGGGTGGGATTTGGAAACTACCTTTACTATTCAAAAAAAGTTAATGAAACAGCTTTTTATTTTCTTCTTCTATTAGTAAACTGCCAAGCATTCTGCTTTGAGAGTTAAAACAATATCTTTCGAGTAGTATCTTTAATAAATGTTAGTAAACTGTCTCCAACTGAAATAAATTATTTTTGCAGAAAAGTTCTAGAAGCATTTGAAGAAACATTCCCGAAAGTTGGTGAATCTAAGAATACACTGATTTTCTGCTTGGTACATTGATTGAGAGACTTGAAGGATTCTCATAAAAAGGAATTCGCATAAAAAGGAAGTAACCACCCATCTGTTTTGAGTTCGGGCGAAGTCAGAAATAAAATATTCTAATTGTCACAACAAATGTGAGATAAATGACATAACTCCCATGCACGACAACCGTACTTACGCGTTTCGAAATAAAGCTCAGTTTTAAAAGTTCGTTTTCCGTGCAAAAGAAAAATTATCTCAGTTTTGCACAAAAGGGGAGGGAAGAAAAAAGGAAGAAAAGAAAAATATCTGAAAGGTTTCATATTTTAACCGTGGCCCAAAAGGGTTAAGAGTTTTTTACGTTTTCGCTGAGATTGCACTCATATACCAGTCTTGCACTCACTCCTGCTAACCCCTTTTTTTTGTCTTTTTAGCTTTATTAAGCATCGTTTTCTTCGCATTTATGCCACACTTCATCAACAAAAATCACAAAATGTTTAAATGCTGCAAAGCAGCATATGTTTAGAATTCCCGATACAATGCTAAGTGTTGTCATACATTTTCATACTTTTTTCAGTCTTTTCTCTATTCATCATGTCAATATTCAGTTTTCTTGGTAAAATGGCTAACAAATTTTTTTTTATCTTTTTATTATTCACTTTTTCTGTGTTAGCTTTATTAAATATCACGTTCTTCGCACATAAACTTCGTTACATCGTTCGCCACATGACATAAAACGCAGTTCAACATAAAAGTCACGAGATATTTAAAAAAAGCGATCTTTAGAATTCCCGATTGACTGTTAAAGGTTACCATACATATTTTTATATTCGCTATATAATTTCCTAAAAAGCTAGCCGCACGAAAGACCAGCTGTCTAAAACAATTACCATAAAAAAGAAAATTATCATATGATTTTAATGATTCCAGCTAGTGTGATTTCATAAAAATATTGACCATTTCTAAGTAGATATCTGGTGATCATAATACATATTTATTTAAATCAATCATATCACCAAAAGTAGAAAAAAATTATTCATCATTAGAAAGTAGAAAAAAACGTTCTTAAGAACTGTGTTTATTGCTTATAAATCGCTTAGTTTGTTACTCGATAATCTTCCATATTAAATTTGAAAGTATCTTAGCATTTACTAAATGGCAACACCTGTCGCGTAGAAGATAAAAGTATTTTATTTCCGGTCACGGCTACATATTATTTTCGTAAAGCCGGCATTGTAACTAAAACTGAAAGACTAATTGTAACTAAAACTAAATATCTTACATTTTCGAATGGCAACAGTCTTGCTGCCTGAAATAATTCCCTCTCTTCCCCGAACAGTGTTGCCACTGCTAACTTTCAAATCGTTAAGTTTGTTAATCAAAAATTCATTAAGTTTTATAAAATATGAAATAAATAATCAAACAGATTCTAGATTCAGAATTCGAGTGGAGGACTACGTTATTCTAGGTACCTCCGTTTTCTCGTAATCCGTAAAACTTACTTACATACAAGCAGATTCTTTATTAGTTTCTGTAAAAATAATATTGGGCGATAAAATTTACTGGCAACAGTTTGAAAAATGATACGTCGTTTATAGTGAACCAACGCAAAATCCTGCTTCGAGACTAACAGCCCCTTTTGGACTAAAAAAAAACTTTAAACCTAACTGCTTTAACAGGCCCTGAAATTTCAATGGATACATTATTTAGTACAAGGGTGTCGTCTACTTTTAGACAATTCCTTTTTCTTTATTAATTAAAGAGCTTATTTTTGTAAATATGAAAGTTGGATTGCAGATCTTATATCAGAAGAAAGAGGAACAAAAAGCGTTTTTGGCCTGCATTTCCTCGTTTAGATTTGACATGAGACTGAAATAAAATTAATAACACTTGAAATTTTATCTCGACAGTGAACGTAATTTAAATTGCCGAATTTTAAACTGCAATACAAACTCCTTTCTCTGAAAACTACGGTGCAACCCTTTTGAATAATCTATGATCAAATTCATTTTCATTTAAAAAAAAACGCAAGTGGCTAATTCGTATTAATATCATTTGTGACAAAAATGTTATTCTTGCTTCCGTTTTTTATAAAATAAAATTTAAAGTTTTCGCTTATTAAAATTTAAATTATTTTTTTTTATTTATAGTCAACATAAATATGTATCGACATTAAAAAAATAAGTATTATGCTTAAATTTGTATTAACCCTAAGAAACGTGAGCATAGAAGGGCTATTGGGCTCGAAACGGGATATTGCGTCAATGACTCACTATAAACGGCTGTATCACTTTTCAGATTGTTTTCACCAAATATTATCACCCTGTATTATATTTAAATAAATTAAATAATGAAGAATCTGTATGAATGTATATAAGTATGTTTCTCGCATTGTAAAAAAACAACGGCGCGTAGAGTCATCAAATTTTGAAAAACGTAATCTTCCACCCGAACTTCGGCACATGGAAGCCCGATTTTTGAATTTCGAATTTTTTTAATTATCTATTTTATATTTTGTTAAATTTTAGTGAATTTATGATTAACAAACTTGACGATTTCAAAGCGAACAAAGCCCACACAGTCCGGAAAAAAGCACTTTCCCTCCAGTGAGCAAGCCTGTCTATCGGAAATTCTAAAGATATGCTGCTTTTAAATATTTCGTGGTATTGCTGTTGAATTGAATTTTATGTGGTTTATGTTTTTATTTTATGTGAGAAGAACGTGATATTTAATAAAAAGTTAATACACTCAGCGTTAGAAAAACGCCCTTTTAGACGTAATATAAAATCTGAAAGCTTTCAGATTTTTTTTTTTTGTATTAAATTTTTTTCTATTCTATTTTCTATCTATAAACAAATATCTAGTAGCTGAACTTTGAAAAACACATCATACAAATCAGTATATTACATATGAGTGTTTACAAAATAAATAATTAATAAATTTAAACAGACGACCCACAAATAAATGAAGAAAAAGTAAAATAAATAAAGCAACTTGATAAAAACAGGGTTAAGAAAACTTCATAATGTACCATAAATATCAGCTGGTATTTACTAGCTTTAGAAATTCTCTTCTGCAGTATTTTATACATCACTGACGCTTTTCTTTGATTATTCACATTTAGGGAATTCGTTTAACAGAAAAAAAAAAAATTGTTTACTTAATGAATGTCGATATTTGAAATGTATCACTTGGAAAGAGATTAAGACCTCTGAAAATCATTTTTCCGAGTGGCAACAGTCTTCGCTGAAGATAAAAGTTCGCTTTATTTTACAAAATATTAAATAAAAGTAGCATTGCCAAACTTTTAACATATTATTATTGTATAAGGTCATATTCTGGCGTTGAAGAAAGCATGTGATTGCATGTGACGTCATTGCATGTCGAAATTTTTTCATTAATGTTAGCGTTTTAAATAAACAGCTACTTTTGGCAACTTTTTGTTTCGGCTTAGTATAATGAGATACATTCCGATGACCTCATTGATCACGTGACTGATGTATACCTTTTATAAACAAACAACGCAGATGACCTTACAGATCACGTGATTTATGTACAACTAATGCAAACAAGCAAGGTCATTCTTCCTCTTCTTCTCTTGCGGAATGTATCTCATTGACATTGTATATTAATGCAACATAAATTCTTTCATTGATATCGAGAAAATGTCGTTATATTACATTAATTTTTTTAATCATGGCGTCATACGTATTAGCCCGAAACGTCGAAAGTTTTGTTTCTTGGTTTGGCAACAAAAAAGATATGTACGAAATGTTTGTTGCTTTGGACTGATTTCATTCATACTGAAATGTTTTAATATAGTTGCTTTTGAGGAACAGGAAACCTATAAATTTTGCTTTGGCTTCAGCCCGCACATCTGGCGGGCTTGCCTGCTAGTTTATCTTTTAAATAATGAAGTGATAGAAAAGCTGAATTAGAAAGACTGGATATAACTAGTTTTTCCGACTCATTGATTCAATATTATTTTTTCTCAATGTTTCAGTCAAGTAAATTTTGGTTATTAAAAGGTTTATTCTAGGTGATCAAATTGCAATACTTTTTCCCCCTTCAGAATACTGATTTTTTATATGCTATACTAAAACTGTACTGGAGAGAATAAGCCGCTTATTTTCCTCGTGCATAAAAATAATAGCTTCCACATTTTAAGTACAGTGCCATTAAAAATTATTTTTCCCAAAAAGCAGTTTTGTGAAGTTAAATATTCAAGAGCACAGAAATTGGATATACTGCAAAAACCACGAATTCAGCTCCTCTCCATTACATAGAAAATTGTTGAAGGGCCAAAATTCCTCATATTATTGACACTGATGAACGAAAGGATGAAGACATGGTAAATCTCTCAAAAAGTTTTAAAAGCTTCTTTGAGACTTACTTTTAACAAGTGTGAAGTAGCTTAATAAATGAATTACCAGCGGAATTACTTTTGCGTGCTTAGCTTGCACCTGCCAAGTCAAATTGCTTTTTGACTTGAATAATCTTTCTGAAATTTAATTCTCTTTTGAGCTAGAGCAGCAATAAATTATCGTAAGAATCTAAGGGGAATAAAATTCCAATTTTTAGAAAGTTCTCTTTAATGTGAAAACACACTAAGATATTTCTGCTTTTTACAAAATGGATTTTATAAAATGTTACACTTGTTATTTAAGAAAGTGTGTTTGATTTATATTAATGAGGATTATTCTTATAGATGAGGCACTCATGCCTTTATGTGTTTATCATTTAAATTTTTTTAGCAAGTAGAGATGCATAGAAATATGCATAAGGACACATAATAAAGTGATAAAATACAGCAAGGAGACGAAAGCTGATTAAACTTTTAATACACATGCAATGTAACATTGTCAAGAAGTTTGAAGCATTTAAATGCAAAGTATATACACTTAAAATACATTACATATTGCTATTATTTAAGGCTTCATATATGAATTTCGGAATAAATCATTCTAATGGAAGGACTTTTATTAGTTTTTGAGCAAACGGCGGTAGCGTATTTTGCTATCATCTAAGATATCTCTAAAAAAATCTTTCAAAAACAGGTACCGTTTTCTCATTATTCATACAAAAATAGGCAATCATAGATCAAAGGAACGGAGCTCTTGGAAATATAAACTGAACATAAATCAATTATTAAAACATTGTTGTTAATAATATACAAATGGAATGACTTGCTCTAAGATTCAACTGAATTGACTGTTTATCAGACCCCCCTTATTATATCAAATAATTGGGTTGTGGGGATTTATTTATTTATTTTGACTAATAGTTAATTTTGAGTTAAAGCAACTTTCCTGTCACTCTCCTTTTCACCCACGCTTTTCATGCCAGAATGCAAATTAGATAGCACGCGTTTATTCAAATTAAGGGAGAAAGAAGTGCTATGTAAGCGAAGGTTTCACAAGCTGATTTTAGAGTGTATTCTGCCTACTTTGGGGCCATGCTGTTACTGTGACTAAATAGCAATTTGATTCTGTGGCGTTGAGTGCTTCTAGCCATTAAGCTTGTCTCACCGACTTATATGAGCCAGAGCTTTCCTGCGCGTTACTTTACCCTGTGAGCCGTTAGGCTAATATTCCTACATTTAATTTTACATTGAACATTACATATTTAAGTTGAGCCAGAAGCGTTGGCTTGTGTAAACCCAAGTCGGGGGTTATTGTTACTTCTTTTGTTCAAATAAAAGGGTCTTATACACCCTTCTTCTGACTTTGTCTGTCAACAGCTTAACGACACCAGGATAGTCCCTCTACAGTCTTTCTAGAGCTCGTGAGAGTTTATGCTCCCAAAGCATACGAGACTCATTTGAAAGTAATGGCAGAAAAAAAATCCAGAATTTTTTTTTTATTTTTTTTTTTTATTTATTTTTTTTTTTATTTTGCTAGTGCAAATATTCACAAGGTCCCACATTTTTCAATAAATGTGAAAATGGATTTCATCGAGGTTTTCAATAGTTGTCCAAATGTTACTAGACTGATCTAACTTTTATCGCAAAAGTTACTAATTTATAAATTGCAATACTTCTGTTTCTGTTACAACTGTTTACATCCAAAAATCAGTGATATATGCAAACAGTTCTTTCTCATAATTTTGTAGGCGGATACCAAATAAATACTACAAATATCTGCATACATTCATTATAATATTGTTCTTGACTAAGCACCACAAATTTCGATAAATATTGGTTTGCTGAGATTGCTGGGATTCTGCTCGCTTAGGAGCACGGAATATTTACTATATTCAAAAATTTAATCTTAGTTCACTATCGCTTGGATAATTTATCGTAACTTAAGATTTACTTATTGTGAATCTAGGAGTTCTCATAAAAGTTAAATTTCGTATATTATTTAAAACGATGTCTAATCATTAAAGTTGTAATCTCATAGCCTATCTTATCTGATTTCTTTCTTAATTAGGTTGGTTTGGTTTGGTTTATTTAATTAAGGCAAAGAACACTAGGGCTATCTGCCTAAGGGGATGGATGCCTTCGTGGAGGACTTTCTAAGGGAAATTGGCTCATATACACGTTACACATGGGGAAAACCACGAAAACGCTCATGCAGCCAGCCCGTTCGCGGGATTCGAACCTCGTACCGAACTACCATGTCCAGCGACTTTACCGCTCGGCCGCTGGTGGGCCTTTCTTAATTAGGCATCAGTGGCTACGAAGACCAGTTCAAAAATACATATACAACTTGTGTACGCAAAGACGGAGAAAGAAAGAAAGAGAAAAACTAAACACCGAAAACTGAAATATCAGTGTGTTACAGAGACTTGTAAGAGTTATGTAATAAATTAAATGAATGTTTAAAAATTTTAAAGCTCATTACATGCAAATAATCTATTAGGGAAACGATTTTCCTCTAATTTTTCTAATGAATACTTTCTTATATTTTCAGTATGTATTATTTTATTCCATATTTACTAAGCTTGGCGTACACTAGAAATTTCAGCTTGAATTTTATACCGGATACATAAACCTAGTTGCACGTAAATGTTCTCTAACTTTAGAAGTGAAGCAGGCATTCGATGTATAAAAGTGCCTTCAGAAATGTCCCTTCTACTGAAGTAGAAAGATCTTTTGTGCTTTGTATCTAATTTGAAAACTCTGATGTGATCGCTCAGATAAGGCATGAATTGCCATAATTGTATGAAAGGCTGTTAAAATGCATCAATAATACTAGAGTAAAGCAGGTATTTGGAACTAGAATTTCTGTTCACCGAGCAAGAAATTTTTTTAGAAGCATATAGGGAATTTATTTTCCCCTAATACTGAAGTATTGCTGGTAAAATGTCAAAGCAAGTACTAGTATTTTATTTGATCAGTTACAACTGTTGTTATGATTTCCCAGGTAATGTTTTTATATTTCTGATTATAGTAGTCGAAATGAGCTGATAACGACTGTGACTGCGAGCAGCATACGAGTAAATACGTTTCTATTAATGGGTTGCAATGTTTTTTTCATATTAACTTCAGAAAATTTATTTTTTCTGGAGGTACAGAATTTTCAGCGCTTTAATTCCTTTCAAGAAAGTAATTGTCAAGTTGTCAAAATATAAAATCTTTAAATGAAAGAAAAAATACTTTTTTGAGGAGTTAAATACATTTAACAAATACGTTTTAAGAAGATGATTTTGCTACCCGTTTGAATAATGTTTTTGTATAAATAATCAAGTTATGAAAAAAATCTCATATCCGAAATAGTTAATTTTATTTACTGTGTTCTGTTAATACAGTGACGAATTCACAGTGGTGACGGACGAAAGTGGAAATCAAGAAGAACAATAATTACCATCAAATGTGTCATTGAAAACCACATTTAATCGGTAAAAGTTGTAAAAATGCTGATGCTGGATCTGAAATCGGACAAAGACGAAAATAAAGTACAAAAATAAATGCAAAATCATTTTATTTCTCAGCATATTTACAGCAATGCCTGCGGAGCGTAATACTAGAAGATAACAGTGCAGTATTCGAAATAATAGCTGCGTACAGCATCTCTTCCCATAACGACAGAGAAACATTTGTCAAACGCGCTCAAAACAACTGAGTGTGCTGTCGATATTTACATCGGCAATGAAGATCCTTGCTGTGATTCTGCTATATTTCCAAGAGCGTCTCATAAATACATCATTTAAGGTGTTTAGAAAAGAAGTCCAAGTAACTGAGGTCCGGTAAGCTTGAAGGAAGGAGGAGCTCGGCCGGGTCTAAACCACCTCGAAAAATTGTACTGACCCACCATCATGTATGAACCACATATTCCGCCGCACTGTCGAGAGTGCAACATGCATCAAATAAAGAAGAACGTGTTTCATGAAACCAAGATACGTTGTCCTATTGAGGTGTTTGAGCAGAAGATTCAGCGCCACCAGATAATAATGAACGATTCCTGCCCAGATATTGATACTGCTCCTGTGTCGGGCTTTCTAATATACATTCGTGTGGGGATTTTCCGTCCACCACTGCATGCTGATTGCGCCTTTTCCGGTAAAGCTTGCCCCATCAGAGAATAAAACAATGTCGAAACGTTGCAAATTATTCCTGGTAGCGTGAAACATCCAACGGACCAACTTTACCCGACAGACATAATCGTCTTCGTTTAGAAAATGTGCATTCAATATGTAAAAAGCTTGCAATATCTGCATGCAAAATTCAGGTTGCAAAATATGTTCCACCTTCGTCAGCGGGACATAAAGTTCAGCTGCAGTTGCCAGCAGGGAGTTGCCAGACGCATTTTTTCATTCCACCTGTGCGCTCATTTCGCGGTCGTACTGCATCCCACCTTGCGGCTTTGAAGGTTTCCATCTTACGTAGTCATCTATCGATTTTAATGGTAATATGGTGCGATAACGCTCTTAGTCCATCCACTGTGGCAAGCGGCGATTGCCACTTGCGCGACTGTAGCAAAAGCATAATTATCGCAATCCTTGATCGTATATCAGCCCTGTTCCTCCTAAATGAAACAGACAAGCAGTTGTTCGAAAAGTCGTTACTACGTAACAACGCTACAATTTCCCCTGTTCTCGCGCAAGTATTTCAGATGCTGCTCAGGTGACACAAGGTAAGCCAATCTACAAACAATATCAACAATCAATGACCTCAGACATTGTCATCTTTTCGTTATTTTTACCAACTAAATGTGGTCGGTGAATGGTGTGTCCCAAAGCAATTATTTTTCCTTCTTCCTATTGAATTATACGTAACAATCATATACAGAGTGTTCAATTAATGCGGAGGCAAACCTCTTTGAGTTTGCCACCGTATAAACGGAATTCTCTGTGCATGATTTTTATGAGGCACTAGGTAGAAAACTTGTTTGAAGGAGATGGGGATCATATCTTCTAAAGATTTCTATCTGTTTTATGCTAAGTTTCCTATGCCTTTGTCGCTATCTTTATTATTTCTTGCGTAATGGGTATCACAGACATAAAGAATGAATGAAGAAGTTATAGATGTCCAACGTACAGACCCTGACAGACTTTCCTATTTGCCATGCTGTTTGATTTTCATCCAGCCACAGAACAGACCGCCTGCTTTCATCTTGACGATAAATTTATCAACAATAGATGCAATACGCTGCAAAACTGTGGTGGAAACAGGTGAAAACCCATTCAAATGCAATTCTTGGTAGAAATTAATTTTTACTATGCAGCTTATTTTCCTATCTAGCTGTAGGCTTCTGTGAAACTATTTTCAGATTTAGATGGCTGCCAAGTTATGCTAAAAATAAGTATTTCAAACTGCTGTTATTCACAATACAACGAGCACATATGATTTATATATATTTTGTTATATAGTTTTTTATGAAAATTCTCAGCAGTACTGGAATTAATACTTATTCCTTTAATATTTCCTTTAATATATTGTTCAAAGGACTGCACCTCATTAAACTCATTTCAAGAGTTCTTGTTCTCCAGCGACCAAGCAGTAAAGTTGCTAGTTTCATCCAAGTTCAAATCTGAGCGAAAGGGCTGCTGCATGAGAGGCTTTATGATTTTCCTGATATGTGAGGTGAATACGAGCCGACTTCCTTTAAAAATTTCCTCCACGAAGGCATCGTTTCTCCATAGGCAGGTAGCTTTCGTGTACTTTACTATAATTCAATTAAACGAAAACTATCAAGAGTTTTTCCTTTCTCTTTACATAGCAGATATGGAAGCATAATACATTTATTACATAAAATTTCATGTTATCACGTTTAAAAAAGTCATAAGTGACCCGCTAATGTTATTCAGATATTCCCAATTATATTGCACAAATTTTTGCTACGCAGTTTTTTTGTTTTTGGTTTAAAAAAATGTTTTAGTCTGTTAATGAATGGATCTTAATTACTGTTATCCCAGTTATTACTTTGCTTATTAGTAGTTGTGTTATTTCTGTTTCTTTACTTCTCCTTGTATTTCGGAATTCGGTTTTTCTTTTTCTGCCGCCGCACGTTGGCTTCGAAGAGTAAAATTAATAATAAACCCTCAATTTTTTTAAAAGAACTTTGTTAGATGTATTCTTCGGAAAGCGTAAAACCCCCTGTGGTGTCTGGGTGCAGGTCGCTTTAAGAGGGCATAAAATTAGCCGTCGCGGACTTTTTTAACTACTTTCTCCTGCAGTTGGACTTATATTAGTTCGTCAGTTCATTCCTTAAAGAATTTCTCAACTTTTTGTAGATCTATTCCTTTTCAATTATATAGTTATCATAAGGCCTAAACGTAAAACGCTAATGTGATATTTAGCTTGTTTATTTTATAGTGTTAATTTACTGTATCTATTGTTTTTTAGATTACGTATATCATATTGATTTTGTAAATTCTACTTCAGATTCGTCTAAAGCGAAGAAGTTCTCTAAATTGGAAATACTGAATTTTATTAAAATTAAGGAAAGCATTCCGATCCCAATAATAAATTTGTCCGTGTTTTATTACCTTGAAATAACTTAATATATGTATCAAAATTTAATTCAAAAAGGAATCTCCATTTCATAGTTTAATTTTATTTCAAACTTTTAATTCTGTTTAAACGTTTTTTGTTACTCATGTGCTAAAAACCTTCTGAAAAATTAAAATACTTTTATAAATTGTACCTGAAGTAAATTACTTGAAAATTATAATTTTCAGATTGATAACATTAGTTTCGTTTCTATTATTTACATTTTTACTATAAACATAAAATACAATTAATAATTTTTCCTATTATATATATATATATATATATACATACACATACGCGGTCTTTATTTTGGCGACTGTTCATCGTAGGCATATGTTTAGATTGCAGAAATATTTTAAGCGTCTGAAATATTCCCGTTTAGGAATTTTTAAGTGTAAAAACATCAGTTTTTGTGAAATTCCGAATGTAACATTTTGTACGAAATTTTGCTTTTGTAAAAATTACGAAATCTACTTATATCTAGGAAAATTTTATGCTCTGTAAAGAATACGGTATCAAAAGTTCTCATACCACAAACAGAAATTTTAGAATTCTCTTAGAAAAAAACTCTCTTAGAACAGAAATTCTCTTAGAAAAAAATTCTAAGAGATTTTTGAATTTTTAATTTGAGATTGTATTCAGGCCAAATATAAACTGAAGAGCGTAATGTTTGCATTTATACATAGCTAAAAATAAATATCAGTTAAAAAAAAATCATATTAACAGATTAAACGACGAGCATTTCTAGCTCAAAGAATGTTTTATATGATAGTTAGATTGTGATCCCAAGTTAATAAAATTTTTTGAAATATTGTTGACGCATTTTTAGCGTTTGGAGACTTATAAATTACTTTTGCAAAAATTCTTTAGGCATGTCAAATGTTACCAAAGATTATCACTATATGGAATTTAAGGGGGGGGAATCAACCTCGAATTATTCTGATTAAGTTATTAACCGATTCTTCAAAACAGCTTGAAAATGACAACATAAACATAGCTTTTAAGATTAAATATCTCTGGCAGTAATTTTGTCAATGTTTTCATTTTACGTGATCTACCATTTTGTGTATCATTTTTTATTATTAATACAAATTTCGCTAAATATGTGCATTTCAACGGGGTACCAGATAAAAAGTCTCCTTTCGTAAATTTTAGATTATTAATTAATTTATTTATTTTAAATTTAGAAATGACAAAATATGAAAGCGGAAATATGTCTGAATTACGTACAACACTTCTGTAATCGAACGGGTCTTTCTACGTCCAAAGGTTGCGAAATTAAACGTCACAAAAACATTTGTGTATGACATAATGTGTATCTATCTATGTAATAGCATCAAATTAATTTTAAGGTTAAACCTTTACAATTAATTATTCATTATATTAGTGATTTGCTTTTTTCATCTCTCTTCTCAAAGATATTTTGAACCGTAATGCTATATATCGACTACTTTGAACACCCCTGTTATATACTAAAATGTAAGAGAGGAAATATAAAAATCAAACCTCTGTTTTTTCTAGCCCAAAGGAGCGTTAGGCCAGATATCTCAAAATGGGATTTTGCGTTGAATCCCTATAAAAGCATGAATCACTTTTCAAATTGTTGCCAACAAATATTATTACCCTGTATTATATTTAAAGAAATTAAATAATGAAGAATCTGTATGTATGTATGTTTCTCGCATTGTGAAAAATTAACGATATCTAGAGCTATGAAATTTTGAATAACGTAGTCTTCCACCCAAATATGGAAGCCCGAATCTTGAATTTGTATTATTATATATTTCATATTTTTTAAACTTTAACGAATTTTTAATTAATTCAACGATTTCCAAGCAAGCAGTGGCAGCACACAGTATGGAATAAAATATTATTATCTCCAGTGCGTGAGACTGTCTAGCGAAAAATTTAAAGATATATTGCTTTTAAATATTTTTAGCCCAAAACAGAGTTAGCACAAATGCTTTCGAAACGTGTATGTTGATAATGACCCTTTGGGCGTAATATACAATCCGAAAGCTTTCAGAATTATTTTTTGTCCTTATTGAACATTTTTATACAGTATTTTTATACAGTATGCAGTACTTTCTAATGAAATCTGGAACAAAAAATTTTTTCACTCCTTCAGAACCTAAATATTCTGCATACTTTAAATTCACTAGCCTTTTTTTTTTTTTTTTTACTAAATTGTTTTTTTTTCTCTCAAAATGGCACGAGGAAATAAAGAGAAAGCACTGAATAAAACTCCTTCACATTGATACGAATAATAAGTAATATCTTACAGAAACTGAAAAAAATTCCGTATTACAGAATTACAGAATATTGATGTTTTAAGATAAGAAACGTACTTATTTAAAGTCCTATTATTATAAAAATGTATGTACTTCATAAATATAGAGAATATTACTTTTTTATGTTTTTAATTCATTTTACAAATGTTAGTCAAATGCCAATTTACAAATGCTAGCCGTTAAAGTTCTGGCTTACCAATATTTTTCAGCAATACAACTGGAATGAATTAATACAGAGACTTACTATTTATTTAAACAAATAAGTTCATTCAGTTTGATATATTCAGGTATTTGAATATTTAAATTTTGTATTAATAAATGTAATTTAATACTGTTTTCAGGCTAAAATACATATGGTAAAAATGAAGTAATTCGTCATATCCAGTAAACGTCATATCCAGACACAAACAGACGCAGGAATATGAAAACATTCAGTTTTGCAAATCCAGCTGTTTAATAATATCATTCACACCTAATGTGACGTGCAGCTATTTCCAGTAAAATACAGACCGCAAATAGAATTTATCAAGTGCTGCCTGTCTCGAGAAAACCATAACTAATCAACGCTCCAGAAACGCGCTGCGGAGAGCACATTTTTTTTTTCTCTTATAAACACCGTAGTCCTCCCTTTAATAATTTAACAAAGTAATTTATTCGGAGAGAGCCACTTCACCGTAAGGACGAGGGGGAATACAAAAGCAGGGGAAAGGACGAACTTTAGGATGAGCGGGAAGGGGGGTGGCAATGAGGAGATCAATAAAATGTTCTTACCGCTCCCCTTCCAAATAGAGGTCTTCTGGTTTCAAGGTACAACATAATGTCATCAAGCAGTACTCACTGGTGAAGGAATTGTTGGGGGGGGGGGGGTGTTTGACGGGCTAGTTTGTTAAGGTCCTCGCATCATGAGCAAGGTAATTTCCGCCCCTGTCATATGAAGATAAGAATGTGGTTTAGAAGTTGCCTTTTTTTAACCTCTCTCTCTCTCTTTGTACCTAAAATGCAGCATTTACTTATTTATTTATTTACTCCGGCTAAAGGTCATAAGCATAAATCGGCTGATGTGACTTAGATATTTTTTGGTGTTTTTAATTTTAGGAATGCATCAGGAACGATTTGCAGGACGAAACCGCTGATGGCTGTGAAAAATTTCGCGCAGTTTTCGCAGGAAATTTTTTTGAGTCATCTACAGCCAAGGGAACCAATAACAAATATTTCAATTTATTCTTAAAATTCCAAAGATTTATGACATTCTATTCGTTCTAAAAATTTATGACATAGTAAGAGCCTCAGAAAATTCATAAGTTTACAGGAATTTAAATTGAATTGAAATAATAGTTTACTCAAACAGCTACTTATTTGAAAACGCAATCCAAACAATAATAGTTTATATATAACATTTCGTGCATCTATACAGTTTATATGTAACATTTCGTGCAATAGTTTATATATAAAACATTTCCAGTTTATATATATGTAACAATTGCTGCATTTCACATCTAATATAACATTACTATCAAAATGCATCATCTGAAACGTGGTTTAAATGCAGCACGCATTTTGCATCATGTGATGTGAGTAGTTAGAAAAAGTGTTTCACCTCTATAAACCTATTTCACTCGGCTTCACCAAGATTATATGATTCAGTCGTAATAAAGTCATTGTTACATTCTTTTAATATGGATTAGTTTAGAAAGCTGCGATTCAGTAAATTTAAGAGAAATATGCAGCAACGAATTTCAAATAACTGAGTTTCTGAGCAACACAATATCGTGAAGAACCAATCCAGATGAAATTGCAACTTACGAATTATCATGAGCTAGAATTTTAACTCCACAAGCAAATAATAAAAGAAAACTAGGTTTTAAAACTAAAAGGTTCTTATTCCTAAATTTTCGCATTCTTATGTAATCTTATATAATGCATAAAAGAAAATCTTAAATAATTAAATAGATCTTTAAATTCAAAACTGAATAAATATTTTTGGCCATTTTCTAAACTAAAATGTTGCGTTCTTTGCAATTTATAAGTTTATTTTAAAGACTAATAAAGCGTTTTCAACATTCACAGTGAGATAAGAAATCTTGAATATTCAACAATAGTGTAGCAATTGTATCGTTCCTAGAGTTTCGCGAACTTCAGGGAAATTTCTGACTTCGCAAAAACCAGATTGTTTTCAAATATCAAATAAACCCAAAAATTTCATATTCGCCCCTCCCCGTTATTTTTACGTTTTATTCTAGCTGTTTTAAATTAGTTCTTCTTTTTATAACATTTTGATAATTTATATTTTATATGTTAAATTATTTCTTCCTTTTGTACAATTTAAACAACTGTGTTTTAAAAGTTGGAATACATTTTATACTTATATAATTTTAAAATTGGCTTTATTAGAACTGACATGAAATATGTTGTCCACTCCGAAATCTAAACCACAACTACAAATGCGCTATCAGTTTCTCCATAAGATTTGAATCCATATTCATTCACCTGAAGCAATCAAAAATGATCTTTAGTTATTTCGAACCTTTAGTTTCAAGGAAGAATTGGATTGGATTATTCAATTAAAGGGCAAAGCACACGAGGGCTATCTGCCTAAAGGGAGGGATGCCTTCGTGGAGGACTTTCTAAGGGAAATTGGTTCGTATACACGTTACACATGGTGAAAACCACGAAATCGCCCATGCAGTCAGCCCGTTCGCGGGACTCGAACCTCGGACCGAACTACCAGTGTTCAGCGTCTTTACCGCTAGGCTACTGGTGGGCTTTCAAGGAAGGAGAACAACACCCAGAAAATTGTTCTTCTATCGTAATCTTCAGTTCGGGAATGAATCACTTATATAAGAGGAATGCACCTGAAAGATGCAAAAAGACATAGCAATATTTCATGTAAGGACAAAAAATTGCAGTATTAGTGGTGAAAGTGGAAATCTGTGCAGGCAAGGGAAAGACATTATAATTAAGAAAATAAGCATTAGTGTAGATCCTGAGACACAAAATTGTTCACAAAAATCCATAACTGTGAAATTTAACCATTCATCCTGTGACAGTTATGCGAATTTTATTCTATGATAAAATTATTATTCTATTTATCATACAAACAAAGTCCTCTTACTTGTTGAAGCAAGAACTAATGTCAAATCATTAATTAAATGCATTTTTTAAAAGTGTGAAACCTAGTAAAAAATGGCTACATCAATTATTTATTGTTTTCATATGTCCTGGGGTTTACATATCAAATAAATTACAAGTGTTGCAAGTTACAAATGCTTTCAATGGGAATATTTTTGTAATATGACAAATATCAGTACGATAATCAAGTTCTTCCCAAACATGTCAGCTTCTCCAAGTTAATAGTCACAACAGTACTTAAGATACAGTACTTAAGATTACCCAGCGAGAAACAAACACTCTTTCCTTGACGTATCTTCACAAAAAGTTGTCACACTGTGTTTAATCTAGATTTTTTTTTCCTCCAATATGTAATAGCTTTATTCTGGTCTGTTGAAAAGACTAACTAACTTAGAGATTTAGAAACTAACTTGGAGATAAATTTCTGATCATATTGTACTCCTGTATTTTAAAACGACGCCATACAACATAAAAAAACCTTTTTGGTTATTTAAGAGCACTGAAAAGCTTTTTTTCCCTTAATTAGTATTCATATTGCTGAACTTACCTTCAAAGCATCCACATGAAGATGACGTCACAAAAATAAAGAATAGTAGACGGTTGTAAAATTGAAAACTTCTTGTGTGAAATATTATTGAATTCTTTATAACAGCATACATTTTTATTTATAAACAATAATTAAAAAATAATTGAAAAATTGAAAAGAATTTTTGAAAATTCTCTTATACGAATTTCATTAAGAGAATTCTTGAATATTTTCTTCGATTAATGCAGTACCTGGTGGTTCCAGAAGGTTGCTAATATAAACTATTCTATTAAAACTAATGATTGTGCAATTTGTAGGAAAATCTATGTCTTTCGTAATAGTATATAACTAATGATATATGATGAATTCGCATCTCCATGAAATAAATTGAGAGTAGATTTCAGTTCATTTATAAACAAACATAAGCCATATTATTTCTAGATTCAGTATATGTTGTCTCACGTTTACAGCTACTTTTGACGCCAAATGCATGTATAAAACTAATATACAATCACATAATCAATGCCTCAGTTATCTCGATACATCTTAATATTTCATTTTACTTACCTAACTTCTACTTTCCTCAGATGATGTGCACGAACATCTATTTATTTTACAGCTATTTTATTCTACCTCCATCAATAAAAATTTTAATTATTTTCATCCTTATATATGGTACAATAACTTCCAGTGTTTCAAAATTATTAAGCACTATCATCGAGGTATGATCCATTTCTGCATAAGCTGTCGCTCTTAGACCTTCCAGAATTATCTATATATTAGTGTGAGAATGGGGAAAAAAGAATAGAACTAGCTTGTTGTTTAGTGTTTAAAATAGTAGAAATAGGCAGTGGCATATACGTATATATATATATAAATTGTAGTAAGCTCGCCTAAAAGTTACAATTTATATTTTACTTATTTTGCAGCATTTTGCGCAAGATGTTTTCTAGACCAAATTGGTTTTTCAAAATTGTAATTACTACCTTGCTTGATATTATAATTATATATATATATATATATATTGATATATAAAAGTGTAATGCTATTATACATACATATATATATATGTATGTATGTATAATAGCATTACACTTTTATTTCTGTCACTATATACTAAATCTACATATACCTTACATCATCAGTGTTAAAGGAATTGGAAATATTGCATTCTTTTCAAATTCTGGAAATATTGCAGCTTTTTTAGGAACATTAAGGAAATTTTTACTGCTGATATATACCGGGTGGCCATAATTAAACTGACAGTGCTCACAGTGTTCTGTAGCGCGATCTATTTGCGAGAATGACGCCACATTTAATAGGAAAATTAAACAAGACGGGGGACGAAGGATTCCGCGAAAAAAAAATTAGTTCCAAAAGTAACCGCTAGGGGAATATTTGGCACTGTGTAATAGAAAATAGAGTGTTAACAAATGCAAATTAATGCGGAATAAAATTTATTGTAGGTCCATTCCTCTATGAGAACTTTACCCCGACAGGACCGGAAACCTGTTCTGTTACCGGAGAGAAATATCGCCACATGTTGAACAGCTTTGTCATTCCGGCACTTCTGCAAAGACAATGCCAGGAGGAAATCATTTTCACGCAAGATGGAGTCCCTCCACACGTTGCTGTACGGGTGCAACAGATACTACGACAGAAATTCACAACAGAGAAGAGTCATTAGCCGCTACTTTCCAACTGCATGGCCACCTCGATCGCCTGATCTTACCCCATGTGACTTCTGGCTATGGGGTTACCTTAAGTCCAAGGTCTATCAAGGAGTGGTCCAGGACCTGGCTACGTTGAAGGATAACATATCACGGACTGAACGGGAGATTCCTGCAGACATGTTACTTTCTGCCGTTTCTGCTTTTGTGCATATTGTGTACAGAGTGCAATATGTGGTCCATAACAACGGCAGCCACATTGAACCTCGTTTGAATGCAAAGTAAAAGGTAATTTCCGTATTGATTTGCATTTGTTAACACTCTATTTTCTATTACACAACGCCAAATATTCCCCTAGCGGTGAATTTTGGAACTAATTTTTTTTCGCGGAATCCTTCGTCCCCCGTCTTGTTTAATCTTCCTACAAAATGTGGCGTCATTCTCGCAAATAGATCGCGCTACAGAACACTGTGAGCACTGTCAGTTTAATTATGGCCACCCGTTATTTACAGTTTTATTTTTTATCGAGAAAAGGCCAGCTGTCAGTAAGTTTCTCTGGGATCACAACAGAATTATCCCACCTTGATTTACTCAGTCTTTAGTTTTTTTAATTATTATACTGGAATTAATTTGAGAACTATGTACATGTATGGCAAAATGTTTTGTTCACAACTGCTATTTAATTTTGGAAGGGCAGGAGATGTAACAAAAGCAAATATGAAGTTTTATTGATCCCTTTTGTTGAGAAGAATTACTTGCCTCGAGCTTAATTTGATAATTCAACCCTCCGCCTGATAATCAGAAGGCGGAGAGAAACATTATAAATTATATTCTTTTTAGCCTTTAGGTTTAGACTACGCTTAAAATATTATTTTGAGTTTTTGGATATTTTGAGTCAATTAGGGTGGAGGTGGGACCGCTTTTTAATTTTAGTTAAAGTCTGCCTTCAGCAAATTGCGGTATTTGAACTTTGCATCTTTTGTTTGTAAGCAAATAATGTCCAGTAAATATTTTGTTTTATCTTTAAACTTTGAGTAATCATTTTTATTCAGTTTCCTTTAGTTAAGAGATGCCGAACACTCATAATAAATGCTTCGGATCTATCTTTGATGATGCTGATCATGAGTTAAAGTAGTCGTTGAATCCTACAAGATTATATGCAAGAAGTAAATCTGCATGCACTAACTGGAATAAAAGTTTTCGTGAAAAACTAATGAGAGAAAAAGTTTATATGACCAAATTATCATTTTAATTATGTCTCAGTGATAAATGTACATAAATGTAAAACTTTTCGAAAGAGTTACCAAATATATTAAGATATAAATGTAAGTTAGCAAAGCAGATATAAATCAATGTGTTTAAACATATTTTATGCAAAATTCTTCCCAATTAAAATCTGTTCTCTTGCGTTAAAGAAAAGAAAATCACATTTAAAAGCAGTAAGATAATTTGTAAACAAAAATAACAGGTTCAGCTTTTTTGCTAGTACAAATGAATAACTTAAAATTCTATTGTGAATGAGAAGCTTCTATCATGGAAATGAATATATAAGCCTGGAATTATCTCCTGGTGAAATCAGTGTTTTGCTAATTCAGAAAAAGGTGAAGTTTCAGAAAAAGCATTTCGATAAAGTAACTAAAATATAACCGTGGAGGTATATAACTAAATATAACATTAGGACTCTTTTTTTGGAAGCAGGCAAGATGTGAAATGAGCAACGCCGACGCCTGGAATCGAACCACGGATCTCTGGAATACGCACCCAGCGTGCAGACCACGACACCACGAAGGCATGCTAAGAAGGCGGAAGAAATACCTTATAACCGCCCCTTCCGTAAAACTTTAAATTGTTTCTTAGCCTCAGGATTCTCCAGTGTTATCTTTTGCATTTGAATCTATAATGCATTTTCATTTATTCAATTTGATTTAAAAAATACTACACCAAATATTTCTATCTAAATAATTAAAGGAAAAGAGCTTGTATTTATCTCGATACGTAAAAAAGACATAAAAAAAACGTGTACGTCCTGTTTAATAATAATACCAGAAAGCAATTTTTTTAATCCACCTACTTATTTGATCCCTAACAAAAATGTCTCATTTTACTACGCTACAATAAGAAAATAATTGACTCTACATTTTAAAAAGTAGTTTATTAATAAAGCAATAAAGCAACGCACTTTATTATAAAAGTTACTACGCTTTTGCGTGAGATTATTGGATAATGAGGAATATTCTAATCAGCAGTCATTTTTATATCGAGTTGCTTATAGCATTGATAGTGTTACGGAAAAAATGGCTTTTGAATTAGGTACTGAAATTCTGTATGTCTTGAAATTTCGTACTAAATGCATATTATTTTTAAATAATTCTGATAAAAGAAAAGCTAACAAACTGAAAAGCTAAAAAACCCACAGTAGCCTGGGAATTGGACAAAAAGATCCATTCCACTTACCGGGATGTATAATTCATTCATTGTTTTTCGTATAACTAAGATTTTTTCGCTAGATGATGTTTTCTAAAATTCATGTCTCAGATGTGCTGCATTAAAAGTGATCAAAAATAATTCGCAAACAAGATTATGTCATTACATTTGTCTCGCGACAAGATTTTGCATTTAATAAAACTGATACTGCTCTTTTTCTCAGAAGGTAAACATTTGAACTTTCAACAACTCATAAATACTTTTTTTAATTAGTAATCGTTTTTTCCTTTCATTGTCTTCAAAATATTTTATATTAATCCTTCAGACTACTTTTTTGCTTCATTGCTAAGTGCGTTTTCATAGTTATTTTTCAAATTATCGCAAAGAATTATCGCCTTCTTCAGGATGTGATGTCGTAGTGTAAGTGGTTAGTATATCAGTGTACCAAATGGAAGATTCTTGATTCGAATCCTGAACACTGGTAATTCGATCCAGCGAACGAACTGAATGCGTGAGATTTTTTTCAGCTTTTCTAATGTATAACATGGATACGAAACAGCTACTCAGAAAGTCCTTCACAAAGGCTTGCTTAGGCTGATAGTCCTAGTGTGCTTTGCCATTATTCAATTCATCCAAACCTCTGACTGAAATATTATGTAGCTACCCCTGATGTTGTTCGTCATAACTAGCGATTCATTATCGAAATGATTTATGGAGAACTTCATGAAAATGCTAATAACATTTTAACAAATAATAAGACAATGAATAAACTGAATCATAATAACACTGAATTTATACTAAAAGAGTAAGCTGAAAAAAATTACAATTTTATAATTAATTAAACAATTTTAATATAAGCCAGCTCATGCAGTTATTCATTTTTCTGTTTCGAATCCTTTTAGCCTTTATTTTTCATAATTATAAGTCATGAATGAATTTCATGAGTAATACAACTTAACTTGGAACTTGGATAACAACTTGGGAGGTCTCGAGACTGTCGGTGTGAGGTGAAACAAATGTTTCGAGCCACGACAACTCGGTGAGCTTTGTGATCTTTTGGGATTTCTCTAGATCGAAGTGTGGTGGAACTATACCTACATTATTTAGAGTAAACATTGGGTGTTCCACTGCATTTCTACCAGAATAGTAATACAGATAAATAAAAGATATTAATGTAATGATTACTTTTGACAGTTAATATATGTAAAATTCTGCTATCGGTTATACGTAGCATTAATTTTCTACATTTTCAATCTTCGAATGCTTCTTGAATCTTTAACAAAAAATTATTAGTTAATTCAAAAATGTGAAATATAGAAGCAAGAATATTCTTATTTTACGTTATTCCTTCTTGCATTATAAAATCACTACACGAATATATATATTTACTACTTTTAAGGCCTGAAAACCATGTCTGTGATGTTATCATCATGCAGGAGCTTTATATTTTACCGCGATATTTTCTACGACGATAGTTTAAAGCTGCGATGTTTTTGAATCACTTTGTTTTCAATGGCGATGTTTTCTCCTTGCTTTTCTTTTCTTCCACGATGTTTTGTACGACCACGTTTAGCGTCGTTTCTTCGGCGATATTTTCGGCTATAACCATCCATACAAAGATAGATGTTAATAGAAAAGTTGCTAAGTATTGGTAAAAGATAAAGCATGAATCAACACGAATTAAAAGTAAACTATTCTATATAGCTTTTGTTAACATTGTTACGAAATAAACGCTTTAGGAGCGATAACTCAAGACCCAGACTATGTAATCAGTGAATAAAACTTTTATTTCGTACTTTCAGTATTATAATCAGGGTAAGATAAAAAGTTTCGATAGAGCCTTTTATAGACCAAAATAAAACGAAGTAACTTTGACTTCAACGAGAATTAATAATCAAAAGCCTGTGAATCACTTACACGATGAGACAACTCGGAAAACAATTGGTTAGTTCGGAGATCGATTAACTTACAGCTACGCAGCCATACGGTTTCTTTTCTTTTTCATCCCTTTCTTTTTCTTTCCCGTCGTTGCCCTAGAGGATGTAAAGGAATGAACTGCAAATTGCGTCATCTTTTAGGAAACTCTATACATATATATCGTTAATGCTGAGATATGCCACCATACGTAGCACCTTCTATTGATGAAAAACAGAACTGTGTTATAAATATGAATTATGGAAAGTAGAAACTCTGAGGGAGTGTAAAGATAAATTTGACTACCAGGTTGCTAATAGTGGGATATTCTATTTTCCGCATTCTTTAGATTTTTCTTTGAGGAAAAGAACTAATTTATTGTGCATTTGTTTTAACCTATTTTGATTGCATATGGCATTTGAGAAAAGTTACGTTCCATTTGAACCAGAAGGCATTCATTTTAAGTCTAAGAATTAGAACATTTTCTTTGAGAAAAATTATAACCCATGTCTTTGCTTCATGGAATAAAATAATGGAAGTGATCGGAATGTAAAAATTCGTGTATCATCGCTACTAGCACGATGTTTAATGGAAGTTGGTTGCCACGCTGAGAGTAGAAATTCGACTCTTGGATAAGGAAAGAATGTTCGTGTTGTTCGTCGTTCCTACTTTTGCGGAAGCACTTTCATTTAACTCCTGGATAATAACTCTCGCGAAAATGATAAGAAAATGAAGAGTATTGGTGAAGCCTAATGGGCAAACCATACGCCTTCTTTCAAAGTTTAAACATTTTTTTTTAATATATGGAGCTAACTGAAAAAATGCTCTTTCATTTTCACTTTCTTCTTTGCGCTCTTCTATTCGCGATTTTTCAGGTTCTGCATTTGCAAAAACTTGCTCTGATAAATTGTTTCATAACTATTACCTTTTTTGTAGCCATCTTTAGAAATCTGGTTTTGCTTACATTTTGAAAACAGCCTGCATCAGAAATTAAATGATCTTGGAGAACCGATTTCAAAAAGACAGAGCTGGTTGGTTCACAGTTCTCTTTTCTCGCAGAGCTTTTCTCCATTACATTATTCGGGGTAAATGTTTCCATACATGAATTAACATAAAGATTTTGAAATCCTTTTAAGCTTTGGGAATAAAGTTCTCTTTATTATCGAAAAACGGGAGTTTCTTTTCGAAATTCTTAAGGGTTTCGTTTTTTAATACTAGTCTCAGAAGATTATCTTCGTCACAAAAAGATAATCTTCGTACAGAAGACCAGTGTACTTCTGAAATAATTGAAAATTTTTATACGGCTTAGGGGACGTAAATTTACTACAAAAAAATTATACCTAAAAGCACCAACGCATATTTAGCTGCAGAATTTTTACACATTTAAGATTTATCACAACCAATAAATGCAATAAGAAGGCTGTTACCTTTAAAGACTAATAATGCGTTTAAAAATGCAAAAACTTTCAAAAATATAAACAAGCCTTCAAAAATGAAAATCTTATAAACTTAACAACCATGCAAAGCTTATTAAACTTTAAAAACTTATCAAGGCCTTTAAAATGTCTTGCTTGGCTTGAAAGTGCTATGCTTAACATAAATTAACTTGAACATTTTAATAGCCTTTAAAAATGAAGAATTTAATATATTTATTCAAGCATCTATCATTTTACAATAAAACTGAAAATTATTATGTTGTATTTCAAAAAGACTTGAACGATTATATGATAGAAGCCATTTTGCATTTAGTCTTAAAATGACTACCATAAGAACGTGAAGAGCTAATTATATCTCAGAAATAATGGCATCACGAGAACTTCGAAATTTCTCTAGGTACTTGCTCTCCGAAAGTTTCAGGTGCTGTTACGAGCATTGTGTATTTCATTAGGGATTTCTCTACTCTACCGCTTGTAACATCACTCGAGAGAATTATTTTCCGTCTTCCTACCATTCCGTAAAACGATCCATTCTCAATTTTACCACTAACTGTAATAATTTTATGTTCTTATTATTTTACCACTAACTGTAATAATTTTATGTTCTTATTATGTCATATATAACATTTGATTACTTCCTTCCTAGTGTTTTGTCACACACGGATATTTTATTTTGTAATATATGAAAATTAAATATTTTTGTTTTGTTTTCTCTTGTATTTTGCAACTTCATTTCATTCTTTCTTATGGATATCAAGTATCAGATCCAATCATTTTTACAGCTAATTATTTCATATTTGCGATGCATAGATAGAATGTTTATGATTGAAGCAGTAGAATTCTAACATCAAAGGGTCAAAACTATTATGAATTTTGTATATATGTAAATAATTTTATGAAAATATATGTGAAATTGTAGTATCTTTTGTATAATACAACATGAAAAGTTTTAACAAACAAAGCTCTGCCGGAAAAAATAAGAACCCTGGGACAAGTGTATTTAACATTGAAGTAGTAAATAGCTACCTCGTTAATTTGACGAGATGTCGCCAAGCTGGTGGTGATTTCTACAACTAATTTTTGGCGAGAAATTGCCAAAAGTTACCAACTTGGCGACATTTCATGGCATAAAATAAACTTTTCATTAAAAAGCACAATATGAAAATTGAAAATGCGAGTTCACGTAAAATTTTAAAACTATAAAACATAATAAATAACTACAAGTAAATTAAAATCCAATACGTAAACAAGGCGCTCATTTCTAAACAAAACGATTCTCTCGTGATGTATGCAATATGTAGTAATAAAAATAAGTTTTATAAATTGCAATGACGCTTCAGATAGCGTTAATTGTTAATTGGATATTGCATGTTAAATTGATTTTAAATTATGCCAGTTTACTAAAGTGTAACGTAGAGGTTTAAATTAATAGGTATTATTTTTATTGCTTTTTAATTCCTAAAATTGTTAAGAATTTCTAATTTTAATAATGATTAAAAATCTTATATTTGGCTCAACGGCAAGACTTGAAAAGTTATGTGGATGTTAAATGCATAGTCAAAATTCTGAAATGTAACTTAACTGTGTAAAGGCTTTGAAAACGTTCCGTTAAAGACATTCTTAATGTCAAAAAAGAAGGCTGCCAAATTATTAACGGCCTATGAATTTAGTTTAGATCAGCGATCATCATCTGGAACAAATTTTATTCTCTTGAATCTAGCAGCAGGCGTAAATCATGAATTCATTCACTTGTATCTCTAACAAGTTTATTTTCTTGCATCTCTCAGCACTGCCTATAGTTAGCACTGCCTATAGTCAGCACTGCCTATAGTTAGCACTGCCTATAGTCAGCACTGCCTATAGTTATAGAGGCAGGTGTCGAATCACAAACTCACATATACAAGTTTCGTTGTAGATTGTGTCATGTGTTCGTCATCATCGTAAAATTTATTAAGTGCGGACCTATTCATGGAACCAATAATAAGAAAGAAATATGAAGCAAAATTTCGAGTTAAAAATCATAAAATCAACTAAAGAATCTAACAATTGTGCTTCAGCAACGGTTTTCGATATAACAGAGAAGAAGGTAATAGACTGGAGAAAGAAGATGAAAGTGCTATTAAAATAATGCCAATGAAAAACGTTCTGGGAGAAGAGGAATAACGCTCTGGCCAGATTTAGAAAGTAACGTTGCAGAATGGATCCAAGAATAGAGGCAGAATTATTATTTCGTTACAAGAAATATGATTAGGGTATGCACTGAAGTGTGCACGAGCCAATCCAGAGCAAGGCAAAGTATTAAAGCAACAGTCGGTTGGTAATCGTTTGTAATGGTTTCATGAGCGAACAAATCTGGTAATACGACAGAAAGCAAAAGTTGCTCAGAAATTACCACAAGATCTTTGCCATAAGGTCGCGAGTTTTGACACGTTTTTTATTGATATGAGGCAAAAATTCAACTTTCCATTATCGAATATTGGAAATATGAATTAAACACCAATGAACTTCGACTTGATAAACAACAGGCAAATGAAAGGCATAAAACCTGCTCAAGTCAAAAGCATAGATCATGAAAAGACCAGGTTTACAGTAGTATTAACATGCACGGTTTATGAGAAGTTAAAGCACAGTTCATTTTCAAGAGGAAAACTACTAAAATAAAATTCCCCCCAGGTATTTTCGTCCGTTTTCCCGAAAAGGCATGAATGGACGAGTAGGGTATAAAATTGGGAATTTAAAAGGCGTAAATGAGGCAACCAGCTGCTCTGAAAAGTAAATACAATTTGTTGGTGTGGGATATGTTTCGCAGTAACGCAACTGAGAACGTTAAAAATTGCTTAGTACTGAACAAAACTAAGATTGTTCTTATATCGGGTGGTTTAACTTCGATCCTACTACCTTTAGAAATTTCTCTGAATAAACCATTTAAAGATCACATGAGTGAACAATATAATAAATGGATGATGACTGGCGAAAAAGCGCACACGAAAGATGTAGCTATGCGAGCTGCGCCACTCCACTCTATGTGCTGTGTGATTTCGTGATCAAATCATGCGAAAATGTAAAAGTGAAAACATTGATCAAATTCTTCAAAACGTGTAGTGTTTCTAATGTTATGAATGGTACTGCGGACGATTTGTTATCGGATACTAATGATGAAGCAGAAATCGACTCGCTAGCACAGGAAACCCATATGACGAGCTTCTCAACAACGAAAGTGAGGATGTACTTGAGGAGCTGTTTGCCTTAGATGAAGAATGTGAGAATTTTGCCGAATTTTAAATACATTGGTGAGTGATTTTTTTAATTTTATAATGGTTTTAATTTATATAGCTTTAAATCTAATTTTTTTTGTATCTGTCCAATCAGACCACCCAGAAATTTTGGGGCTTTTTTTTTTTTAATTATTCATTTACCTACTGTCATATCAGTTGAAATACATGGTAAGTAATTTTTAATCGGTTTTTCATAAACAACAGGAATTAATTTAACAGTTTTATTTTATATTTTACCATAATATTAATTTACGTACACATAACATTTCTGTCATCTAAAAACGACTTCTTCATTTCAGTTGCGAAATAAATAAACAACTATGCGTTAATTGACGAATTTATTCATATTTCGTTTTTGCTTCTTATAATTATGAACTGCTATTCAACCACAAATAAAACTTCCCGTTTGCTTACAGAGAATGGTTAGATTTCATAAAAGACTATTAAAAATATTAAAGAAAATTTAAATTTTTTTTTCTTTTTTTTAATGTTAAAAATATTTTACTTGCATTTTCATAATACTTATCCAGTTTTGTAAAAATAAGAAAGAATGTAAGTAATATAAAGAAACCAATTGATTGCAGAAGAACTATGTCTCTATAAGATAAGACGGAAACAAAGAGATGTAGCTGCTTAAGCAACTTATTCAGTCTTTCTGCAAACATAATAAGGTATGTTTAAAGAATGAAAAAAGATTAACCCTCGATGAGATTTATACTCTAAGCATTTAATACATTCGGCGTCACTATATCGTTAAACTAAACAGATTTAATATTTACGAGTGATTGAAATGGAGGATCGTTTCAGCAAATCATTAACTCTGTTCATGAAAGTTAATGCGATCCATTCAAAGCTAGTTAGATTAAATAAAAAGCTATCCGTTGAAATTAGAGAGCAGAATATAGCGTACGCTCTTTTTTATCCTTGCCTTTCTCTCTCTTGCTCTCGAAGGGGAAGGGTAAATAACTCATCTGAAAACAAATTTAATTTACCAGTTAATGGAAATCTAGAACTGAAATATCCTTTGTAATTTGTTCAATTCACTAATGCATATTTTTTCAAAAAAAAAAAAAAAAAAAAAAAAGTAGGAAGGGGAAGGGGAATAGTAAATGTTCTTTGCTCTTTCACAGAGGCTGTATTTGCTACAAAGGGATATCCTTCTCATTAACGCAGATACTGATCTAAAATTCAGTAACACAGGATCTAGTCTCACATTTAGTGTCATTAGGTCACAACCACTAAATAAAATACCTTTAATATTTTCATTTCAAAGGATGAGCAAGTAAAATAAATACAACTAATATTTATCAACACCTATTGTTGTAAATGGCACTTTAAGCATAAATTTTACCCAAGAGTCCCTTTAAAGATAGTCAGCGGTCATTTATGAAAATGTGTGCTTTGAAAAGATTCTTTTTTTATTTCGGAATTATTAAAATATTAATAAAATTTAGAATTTTTAATATCTAAAGTTAATTACTGCATAACACATTAATTTTTTCCTTCAAGTAATAAATAACAACAACAATAATAGTAATTACAATTTATTATTATTATTATATTCCTTAATGCCACACTACTCTGAATCCCAAGGCAAAAAGGAATTCATTCGGGTACCGAAATCTCTGCCATTTCCCAACAAAGCCTTTCCATTGCCAACACATTGCGCCATCTATTATCTCATTTTAGAAACTCATTTCATCACGAAAGAACGTGGGATTTCAAATGTGGGTACTTCAGTAAATGCAAAATTTCGCTAGGGATTTTTGATGTACTTCGAACAATCAATGATTCATTTTAATAATATTTAAAACCTTATTTATTTTTAAGTTGAACATCAATGTAACAAAATAAATGTAGTAAATAGTTGCACTGAAAATAATAAAATACTTTTGTAATTAAATTTGAAAAGAATCAAGAAAATGTACTTTTGTAGTGAAATTCTCAAACAATCAACAAAAAAATAAGAAGAAGTAAGTATGAAATTCGTTTTTTTATGGGTGAAAATGACGAATTTTTATTCCCGATAGTATGAAATCATTTATTTTGGATTTTAAATTATATCCGATATGAGAAAATTATCGGACATAAAAAAAGTGATAAAAAACATTCAACAGCTAAACTAAATTCAGTTAAGAATGTTAGTTAAATGTTTTCAACTTGATTGACTCAACTACACTGACAGTGATGTTACATTAGCCATTTTCATCTCTATATGGATTTTGGAGAAACAGTCACATGAGATTGTATCATATAACTCCAATTTAACCTTAAAAACATACAGACTTGTTTTATTTAAATCTGGGTACCATTTTCTTCGAAATAATATTCTCTAGAAATGTTCACAATGACTTCGACGTTATGAAACCTTAGCGGAAATCTACCCTAAATTCGCCCAGGATGAAATTCAGTTTGAATCTCAGTATGATGCCGAAACGGCATTATCTCAAGCTCAGTTTCCTTTCGAATAAAGAAGCGAAATTGCATACCAGAGTAGCAGGGATGATGTAAGTTGATCGCCATGTTGTCTGATATCACAATACTACAGCCAATTCTATTACGCCACAGATCTACAGATTCTTCGCGCATCTTTTCTCAGGCATTTTTAAAACAAATTTTCCTTAGTTTATGGTATTTTGCTGGTGGCTAATCATCCCGAATACAACTCGACCAATTTTATCAAAGTATTTAATAGATCTTAATAACATATCTTTTTTAATGATTCGACTTAAAATAAACTCAAAAAGATAAATAAATATATTAATTTAAATAGTTTTTAAATTAGAACTCAACTGTCTGACCTTTTCTTTAAGAAAAAACGAATTTGTTCTCCAACTTTCCGATATAAATTGACTTTTAGGCCATATTATTGGTAAAAAAATACATAAATGCAAATAACGTTCATAATTAGTGTCTCTAACGAATTGGCACAATTTCTGTTGGTCTAATTATACTTCAAACTCGTTTGCTTTTTTTTTTTTTTTTTTTTTTTTTTTTAGATTAGCTCTTAAAATAGCTATGTTGCCAGTTCGCAGATGCATAGATTCAAACTTTTAAGCCTTTCTTTACTCTTTGATAAATTTATTTCATAAAGTGAATGTAGCAAAATATTTATTAATTTGTTCCTGTTTCATTCCAGTTCTTCTATTAAACTAAGTTTTACATCGAATATTTCTTTCAGTCATCTCCAGTCTGAGTATTTATACCTTAATCCTTTCAGTTCTAATTTATTTGTTTAAACGTAAAGACGTAGCACATGCTCGCCTTATAATAAAAAAATTCACTAGGCCTCTATAAAAGTTGAACGCAGCAATTTTCAGATCTCTCCCACATGGTGTAATTTCCTCTAGGCTTCTTTGAACATCTACTGGGACTTATATAACCCTTTGGAACTGAAAGGGAAGCTAGTCTAAACTAGAAAACAAATGAACTTCGGTAGATAATAGAATATTTTCTTTTTAAACTTTCAATCGAATCTCAGTGTAATGAGTTTCAAGGCATCGAAAGTTTGGCTTGTTCTATATAGTGATTTACTCTATCTGATCCAACAAGGAAAATGATTATTTCAAAAATGAATAAAATCTGGCAGATGAACCACAAAACAGCTGATTAATACCGTCCAATCTGCCAAAAGAAATTAATGATAACAGTACTTTTTAAAAAAACTGTATTAAATTTAACCACACTTACGCTTTATTAACAATTCGTTATTCGAGCAATGTTAATAAGTGCAATTATAAAATTCTTTGTTCATTCTTGCCTAATTCCTCAGCGCGTTAGGGATTTTTACAGGACAAATTACTTAATATACGTGTCATTCTTCTGATCCTTCCTTCTAAATCTCTCTCTAAAATATGCATTTACACAATGCATTTATACAATATAAGAATAGTAAAACCATGAAAATAACCAGCAACAAATATTGACGGTATAAAAATAATCTGTGATTTTGTCTATCGCGATAAACTTCATTAGGTTTTCTTTAAAACTCTTCACAAGATATGAGGAGATTAGTCTTCTTTGAATGATAAAATGCTTTTTTCAGCATCACCATACAAGGTCCTTCTCAACTTTTTCAAAATCGTTAATTCAAGAAGAGTTAACTACCCTTTATTTCACTCAAAATAAGATGAACAATCGGCCCCTTTCTTCGGGCTTGCAACAAAGCCTCCAGTTGGGCCTAAACTCAAAAATAAGAACTAACTATGACTAACTAAGAGACTCAGCAGAAGTTAATACAAATCTAAGGTAGTTGGCCCTTAACCTAAACCAGCCGACGAATATAAAAAAGGCGTTTAATATACGGTCGAGCTTCTAGACAGACTTAGCCCGAAGGCAAACACGCGGTACTCAGGATTCTTAGCTTTCTTTCTCGAAGTCTTAGGTCTTAAATCGTCGCTTTGTAAGTGGTGTACGACCCAAGTGTCTTTACCACTCTATATTGGATTCCTAGAAATGAAAAACACAAGAAAAGTGAATAAAACTGGCCAAAACGGCCAGTGCATCATAGTGTTCATTTCTGGCCGAGGTCAAAAAATGGCGGAAAGTGACCCGGGCTAGGCCAATACCTTCAATTCAGAAGGTGTTCCAACAACTTCTGTTACGAGGTGTTAGCCAGGCCCGAACTTTTTCGAAGTAACTTTAACCTTCCTTAAATACTACTTACTCATTTGCATTCAACGCTATTCTAAAATTTCATCCTGGTAGGGAGTTGTAAACTGAAGCAAGGAGCTATAGAAAAAAATTAACTAAATTAAAATAACTGTTATAAAATTCAAATATACCTTACACAGAGAGAAACAGAACTGTCCAATTTTTTGTGTGTGCAGAGTTTATATGCCTTCTACAATAGATTCATCAATGTTATGTTGCATTTGAACTTTTGTTTATTGAATTAAATAGACAACAGAAAGAAATTACGATAAAAAGAAAATACAGTTTAAATTTTATACTTTTATGTGAATGTACGAGAAGTTAGAAAAACGTATTAATAGCGTTGGTTAACTACTTTGTATTCATAAAATAGTTCACTCTTATTGGTCATAAGAAAGACATAGTAGAAAGCAATCCTATAAAAAACAGTTCAAGAAAAATTAATCAAAAAAGGACAGAGTTTTTTTTTATATAAAATATCTCTCTGAGTAGCGGGTTAAAAATATTGGCGAAAAGTAAGAAATATTAAAACTCACACATTTAAATATAATTCATAACTTAATCTAGTTCAATCAATACATGCAATCTAAAAAACAGGAATCATACCTAAGCAATCAAATTCAGAAAATCAAAAATATTTGGTGTTTGCATCCGCTTTATTTTTCCAACTACTGCAATTTATATGCGAAATCGGATAGGAAAGGCTTAAATCCCATTTCGGGAGTCTGCACATAGATCTAGGGATAAAAGAGGTGGTTGAGCTAGAAATTTAAAAGAAAGAGAAATTTTCGTTTCTGTGATTTTGAATAAAACATAAGCATTTACATTCATAAATAATAATGCTCAAATCAGCCATGTCAAATTCTAGCCCAAAAGCCTCCAAACTTCGAAAATTCTTAAATGGCCCGTCCCACTGTTTAAACCGATTGAAATCTAAACAATATTTTTCCTACAAAGTCTGGAAATGTATCAGTTGATAAAAGCAATTTTTTTAAAAGTACGTATATAACAATCAGGTTGCTTTTAAGTTGTAGCGATAAGGGGATAATTTAGCACTGACTGTAGGACATTTCTTGAAGCCTTGGAAAATGAACCTTCAAAAGAGAAAATAATATGATTTCTGGTAAAGTGAAAATAATATTAAAAAATATATCATTTTTTCTCGATACCTATTTGTAACAGAGAATACTTTTTGAGTTATATATACAATTATGTAAATTTTAAACTCTATTTTATTCAAATTGTAGGCTTGTGGAGACATTAGGTGTTTTTGGAAGCAGACAAGATAACGCCTTCGTCGGAAATCGAACCGCAGACCTCTGGAATACCGGCGCAGCGTGCAGAACCACTACACCACGAAGGTACGCTAGGAAGGCGGGAGAAATACCTTATAACTTGTATCAATAACTTTTATTAGAATGATATTCTTCGTTGACCTTCTTGTGTTTTTCTCTATAATACGCAGAATACTCTCCCAGCGTGCAGACTGGAACACTAGGAAGATATACCAAGAAGGCGGGAGAAATACCTTATAGTCTATGTAATATATTTAAGTTTTAATATACTGCGAAACGAAATTGCTGCAGCATACATAGATAATGAACTTAATTGTGAAATTTACACAGGGACCCCCTCCATCAGCGTGAATTTATAGCATTTTGCAAAAGAGATACTGATAAATTTGTTTTAAGACCTTCTAAGCCGAGGTCTTGTTATAAGATTATTATCAGAAACAAATTTTTTTTTTATCTTTTATAATAAAATATCAAACACAAGAGGATAGAATGTATTTTACATTTTAGAATTTATATACACATTTTCGAATTTTTTTCCAGCACCAGTCAGAAGGCTTTTCAATAAATTTTCATTTGGAGGGATTTATGCGAAATAACATGTTTTTTAGAAATAAAATAAGGCTCAACTGCTATGTGCCTGAATATAAACGTATTTGTAACAGAAATAACAATTACCTTTAAAATATCCAGACCTTGTCACTTTATAAGGCCAAGTGATAAAAGCCTTATTCTGTACTTAATGCTAAGTGATAAAAGCATTTTTCTTTACTTGTACATTTCATTATCTGTATTAAAGATAGATAGATGAGAAATAAAGTTTTCTACATTAGAATAGTTTCGGAGTAAAATCTATTTTCTGGGTATGTTTCCCTATTACTTGATTTTATACGATTTTTTCTTACAAGCTTCGACCGTCTTAAAAAACTTTTTAGTCGCTGATTTATCACTTGAATTGCACAAAAGCTAAAAGCTAAACAATTCACTGTTATCAGTTTAGAAGATAGTACGAAATATATAAAGCTCGCTAATAATTTCGAATGCGTAGAGTAATAATATTTTTTGGTGTAAAAATCTTCATAATTTTTATTCGTTTGTTATGAAACCTCTTATTCGTTCATACTTTTGATCGTCATGGTTTGTTCCGTGATATTTTTTGTAAAAATAAATTTGAAAATATATGCTGTTACATGGAAAATTTCTTACTTTTGCATTAACAATGATAAAAATTGTTTTTAGAATCTTTAGTGAGGTTTAAGCAATTCTACTTTTCAAGCATTTATAATACAACATTTCTAATTTATTTTATACACTGCTTACAGATATACGAAGCAATGAATGATGCTGACTATGAGATTCGCCGTTTAAAAAATGGCTTTTCTTTTGCTTTCTTATTGCATTTATGTCTCATATAACTGTATCACTATTTTATACAAGTAGAGCCAAATGATTCTGATTTAAAATAAGCAATATATAGCAGCAGGAACTTCAGTTTATTACATAAAATATTGCTGCGAATATTCATGAATATCTTCATATGCAGAAATTGCGAATTAAATGCATTTGAAACTATATCACTTACAGAATTATTGAAATTAATTTAAACAAAGGACTTCAATGCTTGTTAAAGACATTTGGTCACTAGTAACTTGTGGGTTAACGGTATGAAGTGACCTGTGGGTGACTTATGCAGCACAGTGGTCTATGCTTAATTCGCGAAATGGCAACTCTTGTTAAAGCGTGTAGATGACAAATGCATGATAACATAATGACGTAACCTAACGCTCCAATAATTTCCGAAAGAGTTATTTAAGGAAGAATTTCCAGAAAACTTTATAATCCAAAATATATTTTTAAACATGTATTTGCTCTCTTATTCAATTGAAAAATAGACTGCATATGAAAATATTTAAGAAGTTTCGCACTAATATTATAAAATAAACTTTTACGTATGGTGATATATAGAAAATTTAATAAGGATTTATAAATAAAAAATATGCTTTTTGCTGTTCGTAAAACTTATGTATTAAAGAAAAGCTTCAAATTTTAGAAAAGCATAATTTAAAGAAACGTTTCTAGACAGTCTTTTACAATATTTATACAGTATTCCGAAACGTATTTTATTTAGGGTAACTATTTAAGCATATAAGTATCAAGTGCTTATAAATTTAAAGCGTTCATGGAGCTAACTGAATTGACGTAGTTTTGCTATACTGAACAATGAAAATATTCATTTTTATTTATTTGATATAAAGCAAAGCGTTGTTTAATTCAACTAGACAACTAAGTTGCTCACGAGGTTTACTTTATTTTTCTAGTACTTTTCATGAGACAACATTAGATCTCGTATTAGAGTTGCATGTAAGCAAAACATCAGAAAACTCATACATACCAGTTTTTTATCTTTAAATAATGTTTTAATTAATTACGGCAAGCGTGTGGAAGGCGATATATTTATGGACGCCTTATGAGAAGATTTTCTGTAGATGTTGGCTACAACACCTATATACAAATGATATCTATCAGTTCTCTGTCGTTAGGAACCATCTCGAGATGCTATTGTTTTAACAACGGCCAGAAATATATTTAACAATTTGAAGTTTTCAGAATATGATAAAATTGTCCTTAATAACTGGAAAAGGTAATTAGTAATATAATGAGAACTGCGTGCAGAAAATGACAGAATAAGGCATGAATATATTGAGTGAAACGCCATTTAGCATACGAATTTCTAAACGACACCAAATAACTAAATGTGATACGATTCCAAGTACCTAAATTATTAATAAATGTAATAGGAAGTGGAAGAACTTAATTTTTATGGTTTAACTTTTATAATTATATCTATATATTTGCTTATTTATAAAATGCAACTGAAAGTTACATTCAAAACATATTCAATGGCGTAATTTGGCGATTTTGTATTGATGAAAAGATGAAAAAAAAAAAAAAAAAGAAAACCGCCAATAACCCGAAATTTAGTTATCGGGTGCGTGTTGGTGATTTCCGCGACTTGATTTTCAAAAGATTCTCAAACTATTCTTTGTTATCATATCAAGAAAAATCGCAATAACTGATTTAAAATACAAATGTCAATTCCTAAATAAAGAATATATAAAACTTAAAAAAAAAATTCGCGAAATTGTTCTGTAAATTTTTTGCTGTGTTCTTCTCTCTGTGTATACAATGACCTGTTTTCTTTTTAAAAAAAAATTGGAGAAATGCAGAAACTCGACATCGTGCACAACTTTGGCATTGTTAACAGGGTATCTATCAAACGCATTTCATCATTGCTGTTCCTTTAAGCGATTTTACGACAAAATACTGTATTTAGAAATTTGACAACAGTTTCTTCGGCTACTCGCACATTTCACTCGGGAAATTTTAAAATCATGTTTAAGGGGAAAATATCAGGATTTGTCTATAAAAAACTTTGGAACTTGGAATATAATGAAAAGAACGCATACGAAAATGTCAACGTTGCTTCATTGAAAGATTACTACGAGTATAGTTTCCCTGAAGAATATTTATATTCATGTTTGCTAAAGTTTGCCACATTTTCATTATTTGACGACTTCTATTTTCGTGGTCGCGATTATACGTAAGTATTATGCACTGAACAGTAACAACAGACTTATGGGCAGTCGTAGTAATGTATCGAAGGAGGTAAACATGAGTAATGTGATTTATCGAAACTGAGACGATCGAACTGTTTGGAAACGAAATTTTTTTCGTTTCCAAACAGGATGTAAACCAAATAGAAGTATTTCAAAGCGAACGTGTACCTCTCTAAAACACATCCTGCATTATTATAAACTGAATGAAGAAAATAACAAAATATTTATGCTCCGTGCTTTCGAAACGCATTCTCTTTCACCAGGATGCGATTTCCTTCACAAAGAGGAAACAGCCATATAACTTTCAGTTTTAATAAAATAATTAAGATAGTAATTACACAGTAAAAAAATCCGAAAGCTTTATATTACGTCCAATTAATGTTTCGTGTGTTACCTTTCTTTATTAAATACCATGTTCTTCGCACTTAAACTACACAAATTTCAGTTCAACAGCAATATCACAAAATATTTAAAAACAGCATATCTTTAGAATTTACGACAGATAGTCTCGCAAGCTGGAGATATTTTTTTTCTTACAGTGTTGCCACTGATCGCTTTGAAATCATTGAGATTGTTAATCAGAAATTCGTTAAAGTTTTACAAAATGTGAAAGAGATAAGAAAACAAATTCGAAATTCAAATTCGGTCTTCCAGGTGCCCATGTTCGAGTTAAAGATTACGTTATTCAATATTTGACGGTTTTAGGTACCATCGTTTTTTCGCAATGCGAGAAACATACATATTTTCATATTGGCAACAATTTAAACGTATTTGGTATAATTTTAAAAAAATTGCATAATATTTTGTGGCAAAAATTTAAAAAGTGATTCGCCGTTTACAATGAAACTCCAAAAAATGCCGTTTTGAGACTCATACCCTTCTGGGCCACCACTCCTTTGGGCTAATAAAAACTTTCTGCTTTTCCTTAGAGATTTATGTTTGCTCGCAAACAAGCTACTTACAATTTGGTAACAAATCCTTATTTAAAAAAAAAGTCTTTTATATTGGCAGCTTGGTGGTTGAATTAAGCAACAAGCAATTAACACACTTCTTACCCTAAGATATAAAGCCAGCGTCTTTAAGCGCACTAAATTTATCCAAAAATACAGAACTAGGTTGGACGCCTAATAATTACTCATTAACTTTCCCTCTTATTCTAAAAGACTATAAAAGCGCAGAAGATTTTCTCCAGCAATTTTACAGATGGAAGAATGATTCCATCATTACGGTTGTTAACCGCTATCAATTTTCAGAGTTCCGTAAAAGAGCAAATAAATGTAAAAAAAAAAAAAAAGTAGAAAAGGAAGAAAAGAAAGCGCTGACGGAACTAATGTCTGCCTACTACGATTCAAACTTTGATTTTGTTTTTAACGAGAAAAGTCGGTTGGTTCTGATTTTTTTTTTTTTTCTTGTTGCTTTTGTTATCGGCGTTTTCTCTATGTCAGTCCGAAAGAGGATGCTAGGGACGTTTTTATTTTCCGATACTAGAGGTTTGGCTCAATAGGGAGAGATGGGATTTTGGGGATTTTTAGTGTATTGGGATTTATTTCTCCAGCTCGCAGGAGATTTAGAACATTAAGAGCAAATAATGTGCCATACATGCTATGTGGTTGGGAAGAATTTAATGTCCTTTTTATTGTGTGGAACTGTTTTCTCCTTGTGGAAACGATTTGCTGGTGTTTAATTTGTTTTTGTTTTATAGTAAGTGCTATAACATTTTAGTTTGATATCCAGAGCGAATATAAATATATTTGTGGTAAGACTGTAAACTCTAGTTTAATATATATATATATAAAGAAATTTAGAACCAATTTTTCATAAAAACCAAAAATTGAAATTCAATAAATTTCCAAAAAAACCTTTTAATGTAGAATTAAAATTCTGAAAATGTTAAAAGAAAAATTAAAATAAACCATTACAAGAAAAGACAAAAATGAATAATGAAAAAAAGAACAAAGAGGAAATCCAATTAATTGTAATTAATTTCGATGCATCCTCCTCTCGATGACGTTAAGTCGGAGTTAATTGGATCCATATTCTTTAATGTTCTTTTTTATTATTATTTATTTTTAGTTTTGTTTGTAATGGTTTATTTAAAATTTTTTTAACATTTTCAGAATTCTAATCCTACATTAATAGGTATTTTGGAAATTTATTTATTTAAATTAAAGTTTTGGTCTTTGTGAAAAATTGGTTCTAAATTTCTTTTTTTATGTATTTACTGATAAATTTTCAGCGGCATAATGGGCAAAAGCTCTTGAGATGATTTTATATTTTTCTTTATAAAGAGCTTTTCTGTGTTTATGTAGGTGTTGGCAAGAATGTAATTTGGGTTTTTTCATAGTGAAATAAAACTAAATTGTTTCAGTATTAAAAAATGGACTTTAATCACTCTATAATATCTTTCATTCTGTTTCATGAATTCTTGCCATCTTTCTGGTAGCTTCATGATTCCACACTCATTTCCGGTCTTTAGCGGCAAAAAGACTCAATCAACTGCGATTTGAGCTCATCGTTTTTACTGAAATTTTTGCCATTTAAGTAGTTCTATAAATTTCGAAATAAATGATGATCCGATGGTACATGGCCGGATCTATATGAGGGATGTGACACTAGTTCCCAATCAAGCTCCAATAATTTCGTGCGTGTTGCTAAATTCTTCGCATTGGTCGGTGGTGGAACACGATTTCTAGGCGATTTGCCTATTCTGGACTTTTCCCTTTGATTGCTTCTCCAGCTCTTGATAGTAAACATCTGAGCTGATCCTTTGGTTGCTTGAAAGCAGCGCAAAATAGGCAACATCTTTGTAATCCTATAAGGCATTGCTCCCCACCTTCTTAGCATGCCTTTGTAGTGCAGTGGTCAGCACGCTGGGCTCGTATTCCAGAGGTTCGTGGTTTGATTCCCTGCAAAGGCGTTTCTCATTTTCCATCTCTCCTACTCCCAAATAACCTAATAGCTCTACAATCCCACGAAACTGAGACTACGCTCTTTTTTTGATTCAATTTAGCCTTCGTTATGATTTGCGCTGATTCATCATACTTGGAAGATGATTTTTTTTTTCGTTTAATGTTATTCTAGACCAGAGTTTCTTAAACTGTGGGTCGCGATCTCCATGGGGGTCGCGGAATCTGCAGCAGGGGGTCGCCAAAAATTTTATCAGTTTTGATATTTCTTTAAGTTAGTACAATAATTTTACAACTACGAAATAATTTTACACAATGTATCTGAAAATAGATAAAGATAAGACAATACAGACAAAGAAACAACGAAAACGTTTCGACGCATTCTTTTTCTAATAAAAACGTTCATTTTACTTGCTTTGCACGGGACGCTGTCATTTCTTCTGTTATTTATTTAAAACTTTCACATTGTTCTATGTCTTAAAATTAGAAATTAAAGTTAATGAAATAAAACTGCAATAGTGCAAGTGAAAAATTACAGTACAAGTGAAAAATTGACAGTTTCACTCAAGGTGTGTCAGATTTGCGCAATACTTATAGGGTCCCAAAAAATTTTCGTAAATATTATGGAGGTCCTGGGGGTCGCCAAAAATATATATATAGCCATTTGCACAACCTCTTTGCTATTTGTATTAAATGTGCACGTATAAAAAATATTAGATTAAAAATTGCTTACCATTTTAATTTTTAAAACTTAAGTTATAATACTTTAATTATAAATTTAGTGGGAAATTTGGGCTTGATTAAGAGGAATTAATATCTTTATGTCTGGTCTTATTTCACGTAGTTTTAACCGTAAGTTATGATCCACTTTTAATTTTGTTCTGTATTAATTTTCCAAATATAACATGGATGAAAATCTTTGTTTACACAAATAGGTTGCACAAAATAACAAAGTGAAGAAAGGCAATGAAAATTTAATTGTTTTTATTTGAAATGCGTTTAAATTATTTTTTTTCTTTCAGCCGAAAGTTAACGAGTGTGTTATTTTTAAAATCTTCAGTTAGAGTTTAATCACAGGAAATTTCTATCAAATGTTCTTTGAATTTAATAGTTAAAAATACTTTGTTTCTTTGCGTACCATTTATTTTTCTCTCGCGTACCTCCGGTGATTCTAGATTATGTCGTAAGTGAATTTCTTTCAATTCATGTGAAAAATGACCTTGAGACAAAATTTAAAAATCATTGGGTGTCTGCTAACATTGGTTTTTGTAAGCGTAAATTTAGAAAACCCTCAATTTGCACTAGTGCTGTCAAATATTCTTCTAATGTTAATTTAGCATTTTTACAATTTGTCTAAAATAATATTTGAATGATTTTACACCTGACTGTAAGAGGATGCCAAAATTTGGAGTTTTAGCAGAGATGAACTCCGATGACAAATATCCTGTAAGAAGCTCATCAGGAAATTTAATCATTTTATGTAATTTTTTCTAATTCTGCATTTTATGTAGAATCTGCATGCGGAACCCAAATATCGAGGTTCTTAACAAGCTCAAGACATTTTATGTGATTTTCAGTTGTTGTGTGGGACACATGTATCCCTTTTGCAATTTCTCGCACAGTGATAAGTCAATTCTATTTAATTATGGCTTTAATTATGTCATAATCAACTGCTGAAGGTCGGCCAGGACGTTGGACATATTCAAGTGAAAAATCTCCAGAACGAAAACTTTTAAACTAATTCTGACACATGTGTTATGATTCTACAGGATATTTGTCATGTGTTATGTTAATCAATCAGCACAATAAACTTCCTATATGTCTCTGTAAGTCTTACCCGCTTTCTTGCCTTTATGAAAATAAAAAGTAAAATATTTCAAAAATGTTTATTTTTACATCCTTTGTTAAAATTAATTATAAACTAACAGCTGTAAGCAAAAATACATGGAATTTGTTTCTATGGCGACCTAAAAGTGTCAGATACCAAATCTAAAAAATATATAAATAAATAAATAAAAAAATAAATAAATTAAGATGTGATAAAAAGAAAAGGTTTCAGATTTTAAATTACGTCCAAAGGGGCGTTTTTTTAACATTTTGTCTGTTACCTTTATTTATTAAATATCACTTTCTTCGCACTTTAACCATAAGATTAAGTTCAAGAGCAATATCACAAGACAGTTTTAAATTGTTTTGTGACTCTAGAATTTCCGATACAGAGTCTCGCGCGCTGGAGATAAAAATTTTTTTCTGTACAACGTTGCCATTGCTCGCTTCGAAATCTTTGTATTTGTTAATCAAAAATTCGTTAAAGTTTTACAAAATATGAAATCGATCATAAAACAAATTCCAAGTTTCAAATTTGGGCTTTCACATGCCCATATTCGCAGTAGGATTACGTCATTCAAAATTCGATGGCTCTATGTACTGTTGTTTTATCACAATGTGAGAAATATACATACATTTATGCAGATTTTTCATTAGTTAATTTTTTCAAATGTAATGCAGGACACTAACATGTGGTGGCAAGAGTTTGAAAAGTGAAACGGCCATATTTATAGTGAACCAACGCAAAATCGCAAAGAGAAAAAAATAGTCCTTCAGGGACAAAGCCCCTTTGGACTAATAATAATTTTCGGAATTATCTCATGAGTTGATTTTAATATATTTTTATAGGAAATGATTTCTCGTAGGTCTACAAACCTTTTTGTGTCATGTACGAGGGAAATTCTAGACTCTGAGTGGCAGAAACCTTTTTAGGAAAATTTGTCGCGAACGTATTATTTCTGTTTTAGGGCAAATCCGGTAACTTCTGATCAAGAAATGAGGAATTCGTCTTCCGACTGTGTAATTCAGAATTTTATTTAGTGCAGTAGGGATTGATTTATGTGAAATGTCTTTATAAAGCACAAACATCAAAGAAAAAATAGGTGTGTCAACATTTATTGTTTTGTTACTCGTGCTATACATTTGGAAATTGCAACAGACAGATCAACTCAAGCTATTCTTGCTTGCTTGAAAAAATTTTGTTTTCTAGAAGAGGTAAAGCACAAAAGATCTCCGCTCATAACGCTAAAACCTGTTACTGAACAAATTCAGAATTAAAAAGTATTATATAAAATGATTAAATTTCCTAATGAATTTCTTACAGGAATTTGCCATTGGATAAATTAGATTGGAGTTCACCCCTGCCTAAACGGCCGATTTTGGTATTCTCTTTGAGTCAGGTGTAAAATCATTCAAATATCATTTTAAAGGAATTGTAAAAAATACTAAATTATTTTTAGAAGAATATTTGGAAGTACTGGTGAAAATTTAGGTTTTTCAAAATTCACGCTCTCAAAATCCAAAGTTAACAGACACGCAATAATTTTCAGTTTTGTCTCAAGGTCATTTTTTAATTGGTAGACAAATTAGCCCTAGTTTATGAGATATGCCTGAAAATAGACTCTTTAAGATACATGCTGTAGTATTACTGTTGCCAGACAGTAAATATATCAAAAGCGGTATTCTTCATAGTTAAATCTTGCCAAACCAATGGCTTTATTTCTTAATTAAAATGTGTACATTCATTTTTTACATAATGTTTTTGTAATTAAGTATTTTTTAGTATTATTATAAAATTAATTTTTATTGTATCTTTGTTTTCAAAGATTTTATTAAATTGAAATTTTACAATTGCAGTCGGATGATGTTCAGAATTGAAGATGCTAACTCCAACACAGGACGCGAGATCTGTTATCGGACGAAGAGACTATAAACTGATCTGCGATACAGAAACTGTAAGAGTGCAAAAGGAGACCAATAAAGTATGTGTGAATGTACCTTTCTTGATTATTTCATTATTATTGTATTAAATGTATATACGTCATAAATACATAAAGAAATATTTTGTTAAACCTCTTATATATATTGTGTTAAAACGCTTATATATATTGTGTTAAACCTCTTATAGATATTGGGCTAAACCTGTTATAAATATTGTGTTAAACCTCTTATAGATATTGTGCTAAACCTCTTATAGATATTGCGCTAAACCTCTTATAGATATTGTGTCAAACCTCTTATACAAGGATGTAATTATGAATATTGTTCAGGAATTGCCTTGCTTTGACTCCAATTACGTTTATTTTAGATGCTCTAAGTTTATATATATATGTCTATATATGAGTGTGTGTATGATATTTTTGCAATTGGTGACCAGATGACTTGAGGATTTGAAGATAGCAATATTTTAGGGATGCGTGGGAAAGGAAATGCTAGTTATTTTTAGTCATGGCGAGATGGTCCTAGATGTTGCTGGCATACAAAATAGGATACGTAATAGACATATGGAATTGAAAGAACAAAAGTAGTTGTAAAGTCACCGCATAATGTTATTGCTTGATGATTAATTTTTTAGGAAATGTGTTCTCTTTTACATCTCACTATGGGTGCAACAAGAACCCCACAATTCTATATAAAACTTATCACATTTCGAGGCAATAAACGATATAGTGAAGCAAGGAAACATGCACTAGCTGGGCAAGAGGAAGTAGAAAAAGTAAATGAGTATTCAGCAGCCGGAGTTATTTATAGAATTGAAATCTTTGTTTAAACTTTAGACTGCGATTGGATAAGAGCTTCGTTTTATTTTTGACTGCCATTGGATAAGAGCTGTATTGCAAATGACATAATGCGAATTATTTTTCAACTGAGGAAGCTTAGATTCCAGGAAGGAAGCCAAATTAAAGTACTCGCTCGATTAAAATTACGAAATTACGAATTCAAAGGACTATATAGAAAGTAAAGTTAATTATTTTGAGTTACATATTTTCTATCTTACATATTACCACATCAAAGAGAAAAAGACTTGGCGATATAAAAGCCTTTTTAGAAACGAAGCATTATAGCTTTAGCAAATGTAGGTAATTTTTTTAAATTATAAACAACATGTGATTTATTACAGTGAGAGAGATAATAATTTCTTCAAGGATGTAGCCTTTAGATTTCACAGGGCTCCATCATTTTGTTCATGAACTTTCTCATATCTCAACACACAAAACGACACATAAAATGTAATTTGAGAATATTACAGAGAGCTTTAAAAGGGAAATTTTCAAGTTCATTATATGAAAAAAATGTATTCGTCCATAAAATGAGATGCAAAATATGAACGATTTTTGGCATTTATTAAAACAAATTATCTCGAAATTGGAAAAAAATAGCTATCATTTTTTTAAAGAATTATATTGCCAGACATCTTTGATGGAATCTTATTTAGTTAATTTCTTGAGATTTCGAAAATATAACTAGTCCTTGTACTTTTGAGCAAGTTTCAATGTTTCCAGCTCTAGAAAAATAAATCATTGCTGAACTCAATTATTTGAATACAGAGTCAACAGAAAGAAAGTATAACAGTTGTTCAAAAACATTAGGGCAAAATATAAAGGTTTCAAAAACGTCATCACAGTGAACGAAAATTATTCATTTTTTAGAGAACTCCTTTTATCTGTCTAAGAATGAACTCTTTTTCAAACTTTGCTTAAACATATCTTTAACCTTTCTAATTACGGCTAAACAAACGCCATTATTTGATGCCCCACATGTTTATTGTTTGCCATGTCAAAATAGGCACTTTAAGGCCGTAGCTATACTTCCCTCATTTGCGACAGTAACGAGTGCCATCCTCGCAGTATAAAGGGTATTTACCAGATGTTATTAAATTAGAGGATTCAACCTTTTTCCTTCGTAGTCATTACCATGTTTATATTGCTTAGTTACGAGGAAGGAGAAATGTCTTTCAAATGTCTGTTCTAAAGTTATAGTTTAGTCTATAGTTTATAGTTACTTTACCGACTTGCGCAAATTGTTTAGTCTATAGTTACTTTACCGACTTGCGCAAATTGTGTTTAAATATTCAGTGCACACGTTTTAAGACGACAGAAAAACAGAAAATCCTGGTTATATTTTTTAATAAAAATTTGAAGTTGTTAGAAATGGAAAATACACGTTGTATATCATGGATTATTCGAAGAAACTTTTTCCAAAACAATTCTTCTCTCCAATTAGTTCGGATATGCTGGGGTTTTACTGTAGTTAATTTCGGCAAAGCAATTTAGGAGTATCTAAGAAAACGAATTCTGTGATGGAGGATTCCCTAAAATAAACTAGTTCATACTTATGGTAAAGTATGAGCTAAAGCATCGAAAACCCATTAGTGGCAGCAGTTTCAAATACATAGAATAGAACCGGCGGCTACTATGTGTTTTCCAAATGAAGTGTAAATTAGTTTCTTAATATTTTCTTTTCTACCATAAGCCAGTATGAATGCCAAGTAATTTCCTTACTCGTCTTTTCATTTAGTCACTTCGCAAGCAGTGACACTCATTCTGTATGGGATATTTAAAAATTCATTACGGAGAAATTATAATTTATTTTTTAAAATACAGTATTTATTTTTTATTTGAAACAAAACGAAACCATGCCTGAGCTTTTTTGATTTTCCTTTCCAAATATAACGTTCTTAAACTACAGTTTTATGCCAATTTGCATTTATTATTTCACGTAATATTTCCGCTGCTGAAAAAAAACATTTAAGTTGTACTACTTTCAAGTCGACAAATGACACTAATTACCCATCAAATGCGTTTAGTCTGTACGCAGAATTTATCTAATTTAAATACGCATGAAAATTCAGTTTTTTTTTATTTTAATTAAAGTTGAGCATTTTTCATGAGCGGAATAATGTTCGCTAATCACAAGAGCAATAATAATCTCACTTACTTTGATAAATATATCCATAGTTCGGTACATTTAGTATACCAGGCCTTTTCTAGTCGAATTTATCAAAGTTTCGTTTTCCCGATTTACTTTTCCGGGTAAGAACCGGTTCTTACCCGGAAAAGTTATGGGCGGTTAGTGTAACTACTGACCTACAATGATATATGAGCACTGCGAGAACACAGTAATCGCAGCTCCTCCATTATCGAAGAGAAATGGAGGTATCGAAGCAGTTCATTTGCGGATGTTTGCTATATGATAGTAAGAAGGGCCTGTTAGCAGCCGTATAGGCCGTTGAATGTGTTAGGCATTTGAAAAGGATGCTATGAACGAACACACCAACAGGCATTGATTACTCAAGTTCCGATCAGAGATTTGTGCTTTTGTAATGAATCCCAAAGTGGATGACCACAGGTGTTGGATGACAAAGTCCTGAAGGCAACCACAAGAGAGGACAATAGTCAAACGGGTGAAGAACATGACTAACGTTTGCAAGTTTTTGATGGAACAGTCAGACTTCGTTTCCACTGCATAGAGAAGGTGTACAATTTGAGCAAGTGAATGAATGCTTCACACGTTATCAGCAGCCAAGAAGAAATAATAGATGACATCCTGTTTGTCTTGACACGGCAACATTCTCATATTTGGTCAAGTGCCCACAAGTGACTTAAAATGCGTCCCACTTTCAAGGGTACCTAACATTAGTTTTCACTATGTGATCCTTCTACCTCAAGCCCACCTCTGCCCCCAAGTGAGATCATGCTATGTGTCTGGCGTCATGCTGTGATCATTTTAGAAGCCAAGTGGTGTAATACAAGCTACTTCCACCAAGCCACATATTAACTGAGGACCATATATGCAGTAGTTGCATCTGGGGTAACAAGCATTGCAGCAGGAGGAGCCACCGTTGGTTAATCGCAGGAGTGTTCTGTACCTCCACAGCAATGCGAGACCATTGGAAGAAAACGACCAGGAACCATTCAGAGACTTGACTAGGATGTAGTATACTAGGATACTTGACTAGGGTGTAGTGTTTTCAGCAGACCTAGCGCCCAGAAATTACCATTTATTCTATTCCTTGGACAACCAGTTTCATGGAAAATCCTTCGACAATAAGGCAGACTTATGGCACTCACTGAAGAACTCCTTTGCGCCTAAGACATCTAAGTGTTATCGTCAGAGCACTGAATACTGTGGCAATGCTAGCAAAGGATGTTGGATGCTGATGGAGAAAATTTCGAAACCTAACGCTGAGTACTATGCTCCGTATATCTATTTCTGACGGCAAAGTGCAGGAATGTTTTTAATTAGTTTCTACAATAAAATGTAATTGCAAACTTACCATTGAGCAAATTCCAGCCCATGCTTTTAAGATTAAGCTTTCGAGAAGCATAATATTTGGTTTTGTTCGTTTAATTTTAGTTACAGTGGCAATATTAAAGAGATAAAATCTACTCTGATCTGAATCCAGTAACTTTATGCTTGCCAGAAATCACCTCTTTTCCTGTCTCGTTAGAAACAGAAAAAATCCGAATTTAATCACAACTGATTACCAGTTTATAATAATATTTCATATGCTAGTATTATATGCAAATATTATTTAACTGATAAATTTTACACCATCCTACATTAAAAGAAAAGAATTTTAAATACAATAAAATCAGGCAATACAGAGCATAGTACTCAGCGCTAGATCTCGAAGTTATCCGCATCAGCATCCAACATCCTTTGCCAACAAGCTTTGAAGAACAGCACTGTTTGTTTGTGTTTTGAAGATTTTTACATTGCATATTTTGTACATACACAATTTTATCTTCAATGCTATTGTTTCGCTCAAATTTTCATTTTATATTTACATTTACTTTCTAAAAAGTAATTGCTTGTTTCTATTTATTTAACATTATTTTTCTTATTTAACTGCATTTGAAAATTTCATGTCTCAGTTTTGCAGAGGAAAATAAAAACAGTATCTCTTAAATATAACTTAAACAGTTTTTATAGATGGAAACAGATATTTAAACATCACCACTAATGCAAACTTTTGTAGATGTATTTTAAAAAATGTTAATTTTTCCAGTTTTCTCTCAGCTATCATACTTCTCATATTAATATTATGAAGGGAAATTTAAACCACTTTATTACATTCCAGAACCTCTATGTTTGGATTAATTTTATTCTCTGCCACAAAATTTCAACCACCCTTTTCTTTTTGATGCCAGTGAGGACGAAGACAAGCGGATGGTGCCTAATTAATGACTTCGAGTAAAATAATTAAAAATCTATTAATTTTTCTCCCGTAAGTTAATTTTCTCGCTTGATGCCAGGAGCACATCATTTATTAAATTCGAAGTTACTTCTTTTAAATACACCCAGGCATTGATTTTAAGCTACCGCTGGGACAGAATGGATCTTTGCTGTCAGAAGGGAGATGACTTTGCTCATCTCAATATTTGTATCCTAAGTTCGCATTAGTAAGTTTGAAAATTCCTTTAATAAAATGGCTTATTAACATGAACGTACTCCTCCTGACTTATTTAAATTGCTTTAAAGATCGAAATTTGAATGTTAATTATGTGCATAATGAATATACTATATATAAAAATATAAACGCTTTAAAATTTAAATTTCGCACAATCCCCAATTTTTTTTTCCCGTAAAAGCATTTTTTTTAAGCCCAAAAAGGCAAATTTCCGATTTCGTTTCAGAATTTTGCATTGTCCTCTATAAAACGGCGTTTCAGTTTTCAAATTGTTGCCACCAAATATTAGAGCCCTGCATTGTATTTTAAGAAATTAAATAATGAAGAATCTGCATGAATGTTTGTATGTCTCTCGCACTGTGAAAAACCAACGGTACCTAGAGACATCAAATTTTGAATAACGTAGTCCTTCACTCGAATATGGCATCTTGAAGACCAAATTTGGAATTTGGAGTTTGTTTTATTATTTATTTCAAATTTTGTAAAACTTTAACGCATTTTTTATTAAGAAACTCAACGATTTCAAAGCGAGCAATGGCAACACTGTGCGAAAAAAACAACATTTCTATCTCCAGTGCGCGAGAATATCTCTCGGAAATTCTAAAGGTATGCTCTTTTTAAATAGTTCGTGATATTGTTGTTGAATTGAATTTTATGGTTTAAATACGAAGAACATGATATTTAATAAATAAAAGTAACACGCAGAACGCTACAAAAACGCCCCTTAGGGTGTTTAATAAAATCTGAAAGCTTTCAATTTTTTTTTTTTTTTTTTTTTTTTTTTGGTGGGGTGGTCGATTTTACAATAAGACAGCATTTTGTTTGCTTTTCCTATAATTATCACTAAGCTGCCATCAAAGTAACTAAAGTAAATCTAAGTTCGCAGTAAATCTTATGTGCGAATTATAATAATTGTAATTCAATACGTTAATTATGTATTTTATTACGTTATGTGAAAATTTGTATTTACCTACCAATTTATGGATGTATATTTTTTGATTTAATAAAAAATTACAAATCTTAATTTCAATTAGCAGTCTATTGCTGATTAAATACGTTTAATAATGCACTATGTATTTGAAAAACACTTCAAAATAATTGCCATTAGGTCTTTTATTTACCGAATATTCATTAGCTCATTATTATATTATATTGATATTCGTAACGTCCGTAGTCTTCCTAAAATGTGTTGACTGTTACGTTGCTCTGTTTATGATCCCGTAAGTATTTCACAAGTGTTGCAACAGTGCGATATAAAAGACATTTAATTTATTTTTTATGTAGTTTCGTGCCTATTAAGTTCCCAGAGTGCTGCCATTTGTCAAAAGATAAAAAATTATTGATCTATCATACAAAATTTTCAAGCAATAATGTTTAATAAATTGTATAATTTAAAAGAAATAAATGGATTTCTTGATAACTTAATGTTTATTTTATTTTTATTATCATATCTAACTAATATAAGATAAATTGCACGGGATAAAGCGCGGCGAATTACGGTAAACGGAACGTAACGATTATTGTATTTATCTAAAGATGTTGCTAGCACTATATATTACATACTTTATATAGAAACTAGCAGCTTCGCTGCCAGCCTTCGTCTGGCTTTTAAATGTACCGGAAAAATGGCTGAAGGGAACACCAAACGTTAAATTAAAAAACTGCATAGAATTTTACTCTGCAGAACAACTTCATAAAAAAAAGTTATTACGTATAACAAAATTACAATGAAATAAGCAATATCCCTTAATACAAATATTAATTATCCTAATAAATAAATTAACCAACTTCCCTTTGCAAAATCTTAAGAATTCAAATGGTATAATGGAGGTTAAGAACTTTGTTTCCTAAAAACCAATGACTCAAAACTTTTCAATATCTTAAAAACAGTGAAATGAGCACTGTGATCCACATCTCTCGCACTTCATTGAAGGAGCAATTAGCGAGGTTTTCTCCAAAAATTTAAAATAAATTTCCTCTGACGCTATTAACAATTTATAAATAAATCTTTGATTAGGAAAGCCAGGTTGGCCAAAATAAGGTCTCAAAGGGCAATTTTTTTATTCCGATACCAAATATATAAAATATTATAAACAACAACGATTTTATTTCAAATAAAAATGCAAAATCAAATTGATTTTTAATATTTAGAAGCCATAAATAATATTTAAAACACGGAATTTATGCATAATAAAACGCATTATTTTTTAAATAAAATGACAACAAAGTATCGGTTACCATAAATAACTTATCCAGCAATGGGTTTACCATAAGTCGTATTAGTCGCCCAAAAAAAATCGCCAAAATCCGTGCAGCCGTCTACCAAAGTAGCACCAAAAATTACAATGAAATAAGCCATATCCCTTAATACAAATATTAATTATCCTAATAAAAAGATTAACCAACTTTCCGTTGAAGGAAAAAAATCATGCAAAATTTTCAATATCGTACAAACAGTGAAATAAGCAAAAAATGACATGAAAGCAACTCAAAAAAGAAAACGTTCCGCGCACAACTTTACTCTGCAGAACAACTTTATAAAAAACATCAATAAAAATGTATTATATCTATAAAAATGACAATGAAATATGCCAATCTATTAAAAACAGTGACATAAGAAAAACGATGAAAAATTGTTGCCAAATCCATATTTCTAAAAGAATGAAACTATTCAAAATGATGCGATTTCATCAAAAATCTATCAACAACAATATGAAAGGAAAATTGTTGCCAAAATCATATTTTTAAAGATGTGAGATGTGAGAAGTGTAGTCGGAAGCTTCATTTAAAATTTTTTTTAAAATACAAAATATTATCATTTTTCCAAAATTCTTCTTGTAAATTCAGTCGCAAGAATAAAAGTTTAGCGTGTTCAAAAATCAAAGAAAAATAAACTGTAGTACATTTTTAAACATAAACCTTTTTAGAAAAAATTCCGTTGAAAAAGTGTTAAGCTCACTTTGTTAAAAAAAATTCGTATTTAATCGATTTATTGAAACACGAAATTTATTTTAAGTTCGAAAAATAGCTAAGTGCCTACATTTCATGACGATGTGAAAATGAAGTGCGTAGAGTAAAATCTCGCTTTCCTATAGCCCATTATATCTCAAAACGACGCGATTTCGTCAAAAACATAAAATAAAAAAAAAATCTAATTCGAATTTCGAAAAAATCGCTTCGAGGTGCACTGGCTCTTGTCTACATGCACCTATGTACCAAATTTCGTAGCCGTGGGTCTATTAGCTTACGCGCAGCGCGAACGAAAGGCACACACACACACAGACATATTCTTTGTTTTATTATATGTAGAGATGCTTAGATTTTAAAATTATTCTTTAAATATTAAAATGTAAATCTGAAGAATTTTATGAGTTTCTTTCGGTGTAAATATTCATTCCTTTCCATTTCTTATAATCACGTATTAAAATTTTTGAAAATTCGTACTTACATGAAACGCAGAAAATTTTTGGGAACTATTAAGCATAATATACTTATGATAATTTAATACAATTTTTGCAAGCAGAACTTTTGTTAAAATGTTTAAATATGTAATGACGCAATTTATGCATGCTAAATAAATCTTAATTATTAACAGAAACTAACGTGATTTACAATCATTTTAATAAGCATTTGAACATTATAATTATTAAAATTCATTCACTCTAATCTACTTCATATTTTTAATATCTTTCAGCGTTTGAAACCACTTTTCATAGAACGAAGAATTCCTTACATTCAAAATCCAATGTTTGAAATAAACAAAGTCAAACTAAAATCGATTAAGGAGGGAAAAAATAAAGCCAATTTACTTAAAAGTCAAAATCTGAGATTGCTTCGATGTGCAAATACAGCGAAAGCGTTTTCTGAATCAAATAAATAAGAGTAAGCTCTCAGACTTACTTTTTTGTCCTAAAATCTCTTTAGCTTATGGCTTGAGTAATCTAGTTAGCATAAATTTGCGTGTTTTGCTTAAAGCTCAAGTCTCATTAGTATGCAAATAAGATGTCGGCAAACAGGAGATTTTAAAGCGTACGAGGAAATGTGGGTTTCTTGTTCTGAGAATATCTGAAGGAGCATGAAAGTCATAGGATAAATACATAGGATTAAAGAGGAAAAGGTGAAAAGGAACAACAAATCTGCAATCGTAAGGGTGATTTATTTTGAGTGTACAAGAATTCAAATGCTTGTTAATTTTTAACTTTAAAAGACTAAGCATTTAATTTTCTTTCCTTGTTTGCATAGTGCATTACTTCTTATAGGAATTCTTTTTAAAGAGGAATCCGTAAGCTTTAGAGCAGTTATAGAAATGAGTAAATTATTGTTAATATTAATAATAAATAATGTTACTATTAGTTCTAGAAAGACTCTCGATGTTCACTTTTACATTTAATAACTTTTTCAGTGCATTAGCTTTCAAATCAAAAGTCGATCATATGTACATACAAAAAATGTTGGCTACCTATATGCTATAGAATCGCTGTTGTAAATCCTGTAAATATTTAAATTCGATCAGTGATATAACGCTCATAAAACTTATAACTTGTATTTATAACGCTTATAATGTATATAACACTTATAACTTGCTTTTATAACGCTTATAATGCATATAAGTTGCCCGCATTTTCACATCGAAGTAAAATCCTGTCAATGACGCTTCTAATCCATATAACTCTTACAACTTCTATTCATAATGCTTAAAATTTTGTTTTTATAATGATTATAATATATATTATAACTTTCGATTCTAATCCATTATGCGCGTGAACACTTATTATGTTAAAACATATTAAGTTCTTGAATATTTGTTCGCCGGAAATAATGTATAATACATATAACACTTATAACTTTATATACTCGTCTATTTTCGATTTGTAATTCGTCTATTTGTAAACTCAACAATGTATAAGAAATATATATATATTGTTGTGTTTTACGGGTTCGTGGATTTGGAGTGATTGACGACAACACTAGATGAAGAATCAAAACACAATTTATTCTCCAGTATTACAAAGTAGAGTTCCAAAGAAACGTTTACAGTTATCGAAAAACTACGATAAACACGTTGAAACAATCAGCAACACAGCCTTCTTGCTACAACGGTGAAGGAAGCTTCACGGCAAAGCACTAAAGCACAGCTCTCTACTCGCTTCGGTCGCTCTCAAGCTAATCTGTGAACTCAAAGCACTACTACTGAACTCAACATACTTTCTATACTCCTCACGACACTCACATTCCGCTTACAGGCAGGGTTTGTATACCTTTTAGCCTGATTTCGAGAACATTCTGGGGAAAACCGGTAAGAATTCGTTCTAGAATGTCCCATTTTGTCACCAAATGGGTGATTTCATGCGAAATCAGGCAACCATACCTTTCCTTGCCGCTTTCTGGCAACCCTAAACCCTCTTTTGCGGGGAAGCTATTTTACCGCAGCTTAGCATTTCGTAACAATATATATATAAATACATGAGAGAGAGGAAGTTAAACCTCGTTATAGCGAACACGGTTTATAAGAGACCCCGGAGATAACCAACGAAGCTTTTGATCCCGTTCATTTTCCTATACTTCTAATGATATTTAATACTGTTATAGCTAAATTCAAAGGCCATGAAATTAGGATATAACGAACTTTATGGATGTTTTCTATCAAAAAAAATTTTTTTTTTTTTTGTAATTTTCACCTTTTTCCAGAATTTTTGCAAGTTTTAATGAAAAATTACTAACCGCTAAAACCACCACGTTTAGGATATCCGGAATCACATTCTATCCATATTCCACACTCCATCTGCAAAGAAAATCATATTTTCGTTAATTTCCTTCATTTTCTTCAGTTTTTCTCTGTGTTCTAAACAAAGGCTGTTAAAGTGCTACACCCAAATTTAGAAAAACGAGGATGCAATAAGCTAGCTTGGGATATCATATGGTGTACATGACCATTGAACTAAGCAGCATGAATAAGTTCTCTGATTCCACTGGTATTCTTTGACTGAGCTGCCAATGTTCTATTCAAGATTAATGACATAATGGGAATTTTGAAATTTTTCTTATTCACGGAAAGAAGATGTAGTGAATCTTACGGACATGGAATTTTGCAGTTGATATTTTTCCAGCAAAATCTTTTTGTCCTTATCAGTTTGTATTACTTCAGTACAGAGGCTCTCCTAATTCTATCCTCCGAATAAGGGTTGTATATCCCTTAGCTCTAGCTAAACACAAGATATTCTTTCTTAATGTTATTGCTTTTTTGTTGCAACTATACGCATCCTGGTGGAAATGATCAGGTTCTCATTGGACACTGGATAAGACCCGCAAGTCACTAAATTAGCTTCCTTTCTCATAATTTTCGAAGAGCAGAACTTTCACACATTTTTTAATCAAATTCTCTGCACTTTGTTTCGGCATCAAAAGCTCAACCATGGCGAGCTGCAAATGTAAAGCTTCATTGTCGAAAACAGAGCGAAATTATTCGAAAAATACAAAATGAATGTAGCCAAATCGATATCTGCCAGAAATGCAGTTTTTTCAAATCTACAGTATCGTTTCTGTTTTTTCATGGGGTACACATGAAAAAACAGAAACGCTTTAACTTTTGCCCAAGAAAAAAAATGCATACGAGAAAATGTTGAGAAAGATAATGCATGCGGATGTTGAAGAAGCATTGTTGAAATAGTTAGCCATTTGAAAAAAATCAAAATGCCAATACTTCGATAAATGCTTCACATAAATGCGAATGAATTTATCAGATACGTTGTAGAGGATGAGAAAGAAAGAACAACATATTTAATATCTGAGGGTAATAATAACTGATACTAAATCGCAATATGATTTTTTAAAATTAGATTTATTATTAACTTCCTTTGGTAGATTAGAAAATGCTAATCAGGCTTACCTTCATTTATTATTCAGTTTTTAAACTTTTTGTGAGCTAATCCATTTTTTCTTATCGGATCCGATTACACATTTTTCTTTCTGCTCCGAAATACCAGTGATCTGTGTTGGGTGAATTATCTTCTGACCACAACATGCTCAGAATAATCTCCGACATCAGTTACTATATTACACTAGACTGACCAAAATTTGTCAAAGCTCGGAACAACATTCACTACACATTACCAACTGTTCACACAGTGAATGACATTGACAGTTTGGTTAAGAACTTTACTGATTCTGTGATATGTGCCCAAAAGTATACAACCAAATTTGTCAAAAATCCCAAGCCTGAAAGAAGCAAAAAAACTGAAAAACTTGGGGAAGGTAAAGGATGCTACTTGGAGGCAATTTCAACGCACAAGACATCCGTCTGATAAACAACGATTAAACCGCCTTAATTATGCTGTCAAGTTCCACACAAACAAACAGGCACAAAACGACTAGGCAAATTATTTAACTGCTCTTTTCACAGGCGATGATTCCGTCTGGAAATCTATCTCTAGATATAAAAACACTACAAGAAAATTCCTCCTCTTTAAAGGCCTAGATAGGATCCATTACAAAGAAATTGAAAAGAAGAACTTTTAACTACGCATCTGGAATCTCAGTTTTGCATAAAAAACATTAAGCAATAGAACGCATAGCTTCTGTCTTCCACTCTAGGTACACATCAAACACACTCGCAAACATCATTGTTCCAGTTCTTCCGTCGAAAGTTTTTGACTGTGGTTAAGAATCTGAGATCCATGATAAGCTCCGGTGTAAACAGAGTAACAAACAAAATGGTAAAGATGTTTTCCCTGAAAATGGTATTAAAGCTTACAGATATCTTCAGTCTCATTCTGGAATGGCAACACTTTCCTGAGGTATGGAGGACGGCTACCATAGTACCTATCTTTAAGCCTAATAAATCAGTTACCGAACCAGTATCGTATGGCCCAATTAGCCTGTTACCCTGCTTGAGTAAATTAATGGAGGCTGTCATTCTTACAAGAAACAAAGATCATCTGGACGCCAACAACATTCTCATTCCAAAGCCCCTTGGCTGCTTCACATTTCTGACACATATTACAACAATGGACTAGATGACATCGAAACATGTATGACGAGATGATAAAGGTGATAAAGGTAGAAAAAAGTGAGATAAAGTTATTCATAACCACACTGCGCATTTGGACCATTTTATGCCACCAAGAATGTGTTATGTTAGTAAAACTCGTGCTATAGCAGCTGACTGCAAATTAAAATAAAACAGCGAAACAGTTTCGATCGCATTTCACAACAAAAGAGCGAAGGAAGCTGACAGTCACAATTCTTTTACATGATAGCACTAAGCCATATATTGTTGTTCACACTCTCAATTTCATCCCTTTATTTCGATTAAAACAAATGGAACACACAGCAAAAATTAATTTGATGTCCAGTTACTATTATCTTTTCTTATGCCTGAAGGCATTTCTTATGCCTGAAGTGCCTGAAGGCACTGGTCAATATTCTGTTGACAATGAAGGCCTGAAAAATGCATTGCATGATCTGCAATATTCTAGAAAGAGAATGTACTGCTAGGATGTACTAATTCTGATAGTATAATGTAGAACGTGAAAGATACTACTTCAAGCATGCATATTTTGCTAGAATGAAAATTTTTATAAGAAAGGAAGTGAATAAATTTATAAATATAAACAGAATGATTCTATTTCAAATTACGCATTTTATAGTACTAAATAACTTTGTTTTCCTTAACATCAAGAATATTGCTAAAGTTTATAAATTATCAACCACAATTTTCAGTTTGATATATTTAAATTTGCAGACATACAAGAACGGCTATGGAAGGATACCATTCGGAGAAATGGACTTTTGAGAGACCACGTAGAGTTATATGTTACATTAAACATCTAATATCTCTTGATATAGCAACATCCGAGGCCACATACTCCATGATAAGTGTCTTGAGATATAACAGTCGCTAAAAAATTGGAACGATTCCCATGTAGACGTTCGATTATCTCGTTCTCTGTGGGTTTTCAACCAATAACAATTAGCCCAACAGCATTCGTTAAATCTCATTAAGACAAATACCAGTAAGAATAATTTGTTCATCTAAGGTATAAAAATATTAATTGAAGAATCATTCGGGCGTAGTGAAAAATTATTCAATAAAACACTTAAAGCTGAGAAGGAATTACAGCTTATATTCTCACAGCAATAGGTTAGCTGATATAGGCTAACTCCATTTACACAGAAGCCACCTATACAGCTTTACTGGAGAAAATAAATACAACGGCCATCTTGAATTTAATTGGGCTAGAGTGTCCAAACTTAGTTTATAGTCAACACATTTCTAATGCCGTTATTGGCCATTAGACATTGAGGGGGTGGCTAATGCCGTTGCTAGCCTCTTTCAATGTCTAATGATATTTTCTGAATATGCTTCACATGTTGCATTTTGTTGTTGTATATAATTTCTCATAAGGTCTTCAAATGAATTCAATATAATTTTCTATCGTTTTTAAAAATGACCAAAGTTAGAAATATATATACCTAAGTGGCAATTACATATATTTTCGAATGCAAGAAGAGACTTGTTTTTTCATTTACCTTTCCTTTAATTTATTTTTTATTTCTAAATTATATTATTGAATTTGAAATGTCCAAGTGGAAAAAATTTACAGCAACCTATAAGTGTATTTCTTTGGAAATATATTTGCATTACACAGTTGCTGTTGTCTTCGAAGCATACGTGATTAAGTACTTGTGTTTCATCAAAGTAATTGAAACAAAACTAACTTTTAAAAATTCACTGAAACAAAATGATTTATATTTTATGTACGACTATTATGTCGTAACATTGTTCTTGTCAATGACTAAGAAATGTTTTCCTTTCCTTTTTGATACTTTCATAACAGCCACGTTAAACTTACCAGTGACAATTTTTAGCAGCTTGAATTCCAATTCATCGATATGCCCTAGCTTCATTAAATTCACCACATACATCAAATGTATCCAAATGAAGCAGCATGCATAAAATATCATCAATCTCAAAGCAAGATTATGCTATATAGCTATGCGACTGAAATCGATTCGGAGTTTGTGATGAATGAATTTTCACTTTAAATTTTGACTTCTCCATTATACATCCACTATAAGTGTTTCCTTCGGTAAAAAATGTTCTCTTGATGGATTTCCAATGCTTTGGGGTAAATGTGTTAAAACAGTACTCAATTCTGAACTGTCACTAGCATGGGAACTCGGAACATATTTTTTCGTCGGTTGTTAACTTTTCAATTCTGAAACAAAAAAAATCTCTTATTTTGTAATAATTTTTAGTGCATTTCTAATTTCTTCTACGAGCTCAAATGAAGCAAAATATTTGTTGTTAGAAAATTAAATGGTGAGAAAGAATTCTTTGATGTTGATAAAGAAATCGTTTCATCAACATTAAAATTTTTAGCGAGTTTTTTCTTTATATTTCATTTCCTGTGCATTCATGAGATGTTTATTAAAATTCTCTAAGAATTGGGTTGATTTTTTTCATTTATTTCAGTGCTTCAGGACATTTTTGTTAAATTTTATCTTCCAAATTTTCTATTTTTCCTCGTTTCCTAATCAAGAGGGATTTACCCTGTTGCTCCCTTTGAGTCTGGTGAATAGAACGGATTTTTGACTCAAAGGAAATTTATTCGAAAGTTGTCAATTGTGAGTGAGGTTGATTGCTCTAATGTTGGTACTAATGTTTCATTTCCTTTTCTGCAGAGCCATTTAGATTTATTTAGCCTTTGTTGACTATTAACATTGGTTTTGAGTTTCTTGAAGTTTGTACAAAAGCTTGTCCTTACCGGAGACTGTGTAATTCAGATTTATATTAGTCAACAGCAACAATTATCAACAAAAATAATACAAAATTTTGTAAATCAAAATTCTGATTGAATTTTCAAGAGTCCTTTAACGCTTCTTTTTAATTTCGTTATTTCCCCTCTCTGTCCTAAAAATAGTAACGTCTTATAATAAAACTTTTTAGACTGCGTCATTTCACAATTAATCTATGTCATATGAGTTTTGCATAAGGCTAATTCTTGCACAGACATATATTTACTCAATGCTTCAACCAATAGTAATTTCAAATTTCAAGACCGAAATACGCCCCATTTTGCGCGTGGAGAAAAAATATTCAAATGATATAAGTATTTATTTTTTAAATAGTTATCCATCTCTTATGATATTAAAATCTTTGTTCCATCGAATCAGCTTCCTTCCATATATTTCTATTCAACCGGTGTAATACATTGTTACATATGAATATCTAATTCTCGTAATATAAGGGATCATTCCATTATCTATATATATAAAGAAATTCTGTGTGTTTGTCCTCTAATAACTCAGTCACTACTACAGCTATCGTCACCAAACTTTCTAAAATTCTTTTCCTGGTCCTGGAAAAGGCAGACGTCCACTTTTTTTCAAAACAAAATAGCTAAAATCAGGGATATTTATTAAAAACTCAAAAACGATCATTTTCGCCCTCATTTTTCCAAGTGGCAACAGTCTCACAAGCTGAAATGAAAATCTGCTTTATTTCGACAGTTGTTTCCACTGCTCGCTTTCAAATCCTAGAGTTTGTTAATAAAAATTTTCGAGTTTTACGATGAAATAAAAACAGCATTCCCAAACATTAAACACATTATTCCCGATTCCAAAAATTCGTGGGAAGGCATTTCGGCTATTCCCATCTTCGTACGACTTTAAACAGCCGAAATACCAATCAAAAACTCTGTAAGCGCTCATTTTTGCACTCATTTTCCGAATGGCAACAGTCTCGGGCGTTGCAGATAAAAATGCTTCATTTCGAAGTGCTGCTAGTGCTCACTTTCAAATGGTAGAGTTATGTCTGTTTGTTTGTTCGTGTTAATAATTTTTGATCAATTGTGATAAATTTTTGATCGAATTTAATTAATAACCACATCGAATAAAATTTAATATAGGTGAAATAATAGATGGAACTTGAGCTTTTACGACCATTTGATTAGAACGACTAAAATCATTAAAAACTGCTTGCCATTGTTGCTAATATAATGAGATACAATTAGCTTATTTTTCAATCGAAATTTTTATGTGGGTTCCATAATCGCATCATAGAGAAAAATGTATGACTATGAATCATATTTTTTGCATCGCTATTAGAAATGGATTACAGCGGTATCCTTCTCTCTGCTGTTAGATGCATTACTCTCAATCTAACTGGCATCCGGTACTCCCGCTAACTGTAAATATGACAACTTAACACATAAAATACAAAAAACAGTGTTGAATAATGTTATTTATGTATACACTGGTGTGCAAAAATTAAGGACGAGACGGTTTTTTCAATATAACTTTGTACAAAAGCTTTCCAAATCAACACATTTAATACCGTAAGATCCCCAATACGTAAGGACATGAGTAATGTAAGCAACACTTACTAAAAGAGAAATCAGAGGGATAAAAAGAATCTTTATTGAAAAAGTGTAGCATGGAGCGCAATGCGACTGAAGGCCGAAGCATCCCTGTGATGGGTGTGCAGCAAGAAACATCCGGTCTTTAATAGGGGATATGATCTCCCCTGACTGCTAGGCAGGTTTCACAGCGTCTGCCCATGCTGAGAATGAGGGTGTCAATGAGTTGTTGAGGCATTGCTGCCCATTCGTCTTGCAGCGCCAATCGAAGCTCCGGAATCGTTACTAATGGTAAGGTACGAGCTGCCAAGCGTCAGAATAGAAAATCCCATACATGCTCGATGGGATTGAGATCCGGAGATCGTGCCGGCCAATCCATACGTTTAATATCCTCACTCTCTAAGAGCTGTTCGGCAGCTACTGTGCGATGACATGGTGCATTGTCGTCATGAAAAGGAACTGCGGACCCATAGCGCCTCTAAAAAGACGCACATATGGAAGAAGAATCTTGTTACAATAACGGTCTCGTTGACTGAACCTGCGTCGAAGATGTGTACCTGCGTACGACTACCAAGCATGATGCCTCCCCAAACGAGAACACCGCCACCTCCATACCTGTCCCTTTCAATGGTGTTCGAGGGATGATTGCGGCTTCCCCGCTCTCTCCAGATGAGTATGCGATGAGAATCGCTACTCAGACTGAATCTGCTCTCATCTGTAAAGAGTACTCCAATTCCGGTGTTTCCGGCACCACAGAGAGCGCCTTCTCCGATGGGCAGGCGTTAGAGCTACACACCGTACAGGGCGTCGTGCAAATAGACCACCACCGTGCAGTCGGTAAAACGCGATATCGGTCGTCCAGTCGCCTGTGTCGTGTGTCTAGCGATTTCTCCCGCTGTCTGCTGCTTGTTTCTTCTGGCCTGAAAACGGATAAAAAACTCGAACTCAAATGTGTGGAATTTAAAACTTAATTATCCTTGCAACGTCGACTAAGGAAAACGTCATGATTTTTTTATTTTCCTTATATTTTATAAATAATAAATTGTTAGTAGGAAATACTTTTTTTGATGCACAGGGGGAAAATTCCCAATTTTAATATTTTTGAAATTTCTAATTGAGCTTTTTACACTAAATAAGCATGTCTTCACTTTCTTCATCACTTTTCTTCACCATACATGGCTTCTTTGTTATACACAGATGAATCGATTTTTTAATAGTTGTGTTGCGTAATCAAGGCAATATACCTGTCATCTGCGGGTGTGGTTCCTCGTGGACGACCACTACTAAACCCCCGGATAGCTGTTCCTGTATTTTGAAATTGTCTCCAAAGTCGTGAAACGATGCTGTGAGCAATTCCGAACTCTGCAGCCACACTTCTCACACTGCGGCTTTCCTCCAACTTCCCAATGATTCGACCTCGGGTAAAAGCATCTAGATGTCGTCTAATAGATTGATTATTCGCCATTTCTCGCTGAGGCAGCAACTCGGTGTGATTTTAACTGCTATACGGCGTGCAATCTCTTTGCCAGAAATACTGATCTTACACCGACAACATGCTTTATACTATTCAGACACTCCCCCATTACGTCTACCTGCATATCTGCGCATGTGCTACCGTACATCACCTTACTTAATCTCCTGATTGGTCTTTCTGTTCGCTCTGCCTCTTCGTTCAGCTGATATGCTAATTTTTCGACTTCGTCCTTAATTTTTGCACACCAGTGTATATTTGTAGTGTAGAAATCTTTTTTTTTCCGCACTGATTGTCGTCACTTAATTGTAGCACATTTGACTTAATCTATACAGCAAATGTAGTAGTCATTTAATGTACATGTAATATGCATATATATGTATATATACCATATAATTCTCTTTATATATAGGTATTCAGTTATGTAATATGAATGCTTATATGTATTACTGTTCTATTCAAAATATCTTGTAACATACGAAAAAAATACGTATTGAACAACAAGCCTTGCATGCCAGTGTAACAGACTGTCACAGAAATGACGTTTAATTCCGTACGGCATGACCTAGGACGGATATCATCATCGCTGTGTATAGTAGTATAAAATTTTAACTCAAACTAAATCACTCTGAATAACTCTTATCTTGCACACCATCACATTCGCTATTCTATTTAGTTACATTGCTGTAGCTACTTTCTCACCTCAAAGTTTTAAAAATGTAATAAAATTTGTTAAAAACAAAAGGTGCGCTTTGCGCCTAGTTTCCTCTTGGGCATCACGCGAATATTTATTTTATCGAAAATAAAAAGTGTTAAATCTGCCATAACTTGCATCAAGTTCTCAATCAATCAACGTCACTGAATTCATCATGAACTTAATGCAGCAGTCAATTACGCCACCAGCACATGAAATAATTTAAACATATAATTTACATAAAACAAGTTTCGTAAACTTCGTTGGTTTTCATCGAAAGAACTGCATACACTGCGGATGATTTATTGAATTTAAAATCTCTTTTTGAATCAACTATGTATTTCAATAATTTTTATTGAAAAAACATTCCATGATATGTGTGCTGTTAGAAATCGAAGATAAATTACGATGATATATAGAGTAAAAATTTTAGAATCATTTTTTGAACATAATCAAATAAACCGTTAGAATGTCTCTGGAAAGAAGTAGGTAATCGAAAAATTAATAAATATGTGTTTTATTTGCAGGTGTTCTTTGCGTAAGTGTTACAGAAAATGATTTCCTCGTCTTCATAATGTCTCCGTGCATTCCATTGATTTTAGTAGGATTAGTTCTTTCTGAAATGTAATTTTTCCGTTCTTTTAATGAAAGAAATGTATTTTGCATAGTTTAACTGAATAAATGTGAATTTATAATTATTAAATGTTTGCTACTCAAAATAGTTTTTGAGGCTGTAATACGTTGTTTCAAATAACGTCTTTATATTCGTATACATGCACATCATACGGATGAAAAACTCGAACTCAAATGTGTGGAATTTAAAACTTAATTATCCTTGCAACGTCGACTAAGGAAAACGTCATGATTTTTTTTATTTTCCTTATATTTTATAAATAATAAATTGTTATTAGGAAATACTTTTTTTGATGCACAGGGGGAAAATTCCCAATTTTAATATTTTTGAAATTTCTAATTGAGCTTTTTACACTAAATAAGCATGTCTTCACTTTCTTCATCACTTTTCTTCACCATACATGGCTTCTTTGTTATACACAGATGAATCGATTTTTTAACAGTTGTGTTGCGTAATCAAGACAATATTTTTACTTGTTTATTTTGAAAAAAAGAATTTTATTACTACTATTTTACTGTTTTTCATTATTCCTATTTTTTATTGTTTATTTTTCGAAAGTGTGTTTTTGTTTTATTATTGTGTAGTGCCACATGATTTTTGTAACTATATTTCTTTAGTTGTGTGGCAACAACTCTTCTGTAATTCTTCGATATATTTCTTTTTGGTGTGTGGCAACAATGATTCTGCAATACTTTGAGGTTAGAACACTTTTAAGTTAGATTTTGTAGATGAAACATGTTGTTTCAGAACGTTTTGTCTTTAAAAATATGTAAAATAAATGTTTTTTTTTTTTTTAACTCGGGTTATACAAACGTTATTTTGTTTCAACATAAAACTAGGGGCTTCCGTGACAAGACCTTTGTGTGGCTTCGAGTAGTTTTGATTTAGGGTAGTAGTTTTTTCGTAGTAGTTTTGATTTAGGGTAGTAGTTTTCGAGTAGTTTTCCTGTCTAAGAATTCGTCACGTAAAAAAAAACATTGTAAAGCCAATATTAAATGCCCCATTTGCAGTTGTAATCATATAAAATTAACCACTACCCTAAATGTTAGTTCCGTAAAACAAAATGACTCTAAGTTGGATGTTTTCCTTTCTAATAATAATAAAAGCGAGAAGGTTATTTGCAAAATTTATGTGTTCTCACTAAAGATCGAGAGAGAAAAATTAGGATTATCTTGAATTCGGGATCCCAACGATTCTACGTTGGGGAGAAAATTATAAAGCGAATGAAAGCTGATAGTTTTTTGGGGAGGGAGGGAAAGTGAGCCTGTAACCCATTCTATTTTTGCTATTGACATAAGCAGTTTAAATATCACTTTTAGGAGTTGGTTTGAAGCATTTTCAGAAAAAAAGAATATGCGGATTTGTCCCAACAATTGATTTATTGATAGGCGCAGATGTCATTGGTAAACTGATAACTGACGAATACCTAGAATTACCCTCTGGTTTAACTGCAGTCAAAACAAAACTGGGTTGGACGGTTATGGGTAAAGAAAATAATACTGTTAGGGATAATGCCCTAATAAGTCTTTCTCTACATGTAAATAATGCTTCTTTGAAATCTTTATGTGAGCCTGAAGTTTTAGGTATATCCGATGCGACAGAAAATACTAAAAGGAAAAATGTTCTTTGCGACTAATGTGATTGATTTTCAGAATAAATTATCTATTCGCCCCGATACTAGATAAGAATTAGAGTTACCCTGAAAATCCGGATCTACTAATTTATCAGATAACAAAAGCATTGCTTTGACACGTCATCAAAAAATGATTAAGAGAGCAAAAAAAAAAAAAAAAATAATTCTGCGAAAGAATATCAAGAAGTATTTAGATAATGGGAAATTTTAAATACTATAGAAAGTGCTCAAGCAAAGGAATTAAGCAATAAATGCCATTTTTTACCACACAGACCGGTTATTAAAATGAATAGTGAAACCGTTAAGGTAAGACCCGTTTTTGATGCTTCTTCTTGTGAAAAGGAAAAATCATCTCTTAAGATGGTTTTTCCTTTTCATTTTTTCCTTTTCATTTTCAGAATCAATGTTTATTGAAAGGACCTAATTTAATAGAATTAGTTCCTGATATTTTATATAGAATGAGATTTTTTTCCTTTTGGTCTGAGTGCAGACATAGAGAAAGTATTCTCGCTGTTAGGAATTTCTCCGAAGGATAGAGATTACTTGCGATTTTTCTATCCAAGTTGTGAGGGAGAAATAGTGTATAGGCAGAGTAGTTTTTGGAGTCTCCTGCAGCCCATATCTACTAGGTGCTTCTATTAAGCATCTCTTTGACATTTGTTCATTTGCTTTTGTAGATGTGGCTGACAAACCGAAAAATACATTCTATGTAGAAAATTGTATTACGGGTAATTACAATATTGAGGAAAAGTGGATTTAATTCAAAAGGCCAAAAATCTTATGTGGAGAGGCAGATTTACTTTACGGGGATGGAAGAGCAATGTTGCTTCCAAAGATAGTACAAAGCAATTCTGGGGACACACCTCTTCTAGGAATATTGTGGTATTTATACAGTAGTACACTAAAGTGTAATATAATGTAAATATGATAACTTACGATACTAAGGTAACTAAGAGACTGATTCTGTCTATTGTATAATCACTTTTTGATCCAACTGTAATACTTACACCAATAACTTTGCTCCCAAAACTTTTGCTACAAGAAACATAGAAATTGAAATTATCTTGGGACGAGTTATTTTCTCATGATTTTTTAAGTAAATATTTTGTGTGGTTATCTGATATACTTTTGTTCAAAAATGTGGCAAAACTCCGGATTCGTTAGAAACTTTGCAACAGTTGAATTGCATGTTTTTGTCGATGCATACAAATATGCTTATGCAGGATGTATTATCACGAGAAGAATTGTTTCGTGTAGTGTAAAATGCACTCTTTTAAGAGCAAACTCTAGAGTGGCTCCTATTAAGAATTTGACGGTTCCTAGATTGGAATTCGTATCTGGTTACATTGGATCCCGATTATTGTATTATGTTTGTAAAGCTCTCAATGTTTTTTATATGAATGTAACTTCATGGTGTGATTCTACATTCGCATTATGGTGGATCAGAAATCCTCGTAATTGATCGAGCCAATCGTGTTAAAGAATTTACTACGTTGACAAAACCGGAATCACGGAGGCATATGCCGGTAATATGAACCCAGCGGATGTATTCTCTCGGGGCTGCTCTGCTAATCAACTGCTTAACTCAGAGTGGCATAAGGGGCCTCTCTTGCTAAGAGAAAGTCCAGAATTTTGGCTTATCAATATTGTCTGTCAGCCGAACTAAGTTGACTTGGAAAAAAAGAAATGTAAAATTCAGTAATGTTAACTTTTCAGAGTATACCACTCCTTGGTATGCAGAGAGCGTTTCTGATTATGAGAAAATGATTCATGTAACAGGTTCATGTTACGTTTTATTTCTAACAGTAAGAAGAATTCAAATTTGTGTAAAGAATCTGAACTAACTGTTACTGAAATCATAAATTCCGAAAAGGTTTTGATTCCGTTGGTTCAAAGCTTAAATTTCCTTGACATTGGAGCACTTAACCTACTTGAGGTATTCATTGATAATCAAAAATTATAAGAGTTAAAACGAGAATATTGGAACACAAAGATAATTCGGAATTTTTAACACCAATTTTTGTTACCGAGTAAATGTATCTTTACTACATTGTTAATTGAGTCAGTTTATTAGAAGCATTGTCATGATGGAACTCAAATGCTTCAATATGTTTTAAGAGAAAGATACTGAAACAATGTAAAACTGTAATGTGTTAAAAAGGTGTGTAATATGTCAACGATATAAAGAGAAACCGATGTCTTGTGAAGTGATTCCTCTTCCTGAAGATCAGGTGGGAGATTATAGGGCTTTGGAAATTTTGGAAGAAGATGTAGGTGGCTAGTTGTTCTTGAAAAACGGTAAGAAGGTTTGGATGACACTGCTTACATGAGCTGTGTACAGGACTATTCATCTAGAACTGCTGACATCGTTGTTAACAGAATCTTTTCTTTTTGCTTTAAGACAATTCATAGCCAGACGTAGCAGACAACGAACCTCTTATTCTGACAATGGAGCCAACTTTCGAGGGGCTCATAACAAAATGTCTAAACTTAATTGGGACATAATAGAGAATGAGGCCAAAAATAAAGGGAATAGTATGAAAATTCAATCTACCAACAGCCTCCCGGTAGGGAGGTTGGTGGGAACGCCTAGTTTGCGTGGTTAAGGAACTTTTAGGACGCTCTTTGGGAAAAATCGGTTTTATCTTATGGAGAACTTAAAACCTTAATTTTTGATTGCGAGTCGGTAATAAATTCGCGACCCTTAACATATACTTCGGAGAGCTCTAAAGATGTCATCCCTTTATCTCCGTCAATGTTTTTAATTGAAAATCGTATTACGGATGTAACAGATTTAGATAAATCGACTATCAACATTTTCTCAGAAGAATTAAATACCGCACAAACCTTTTTAACGATTTAAGGAACCTTTTCCGAAAAGAATATTTGGGGCAATTAATAATGAAACAACTACAAGATAAAGTAACTTGCTTGCCTAAAATTGGAGAGATAGTATTAATAGAGGATGATTTCAAAAAACGCTTGTATTGACCTCTGGATAAGATTATAGAGAAAATTCTTGGTCGGAATGGCAAAGTTCGAACAGTTAAATAAAAACTCAAACCGGAATTTTCATAAAGCCCGTTTAGCGCATTTATTCACTAGAGCTACAAATGAATAAAATTAATTAAAGAGCCTAACGTTAACGACGATAAGAAAAACGATCAAATCGACACAGAACTTATAAAACAGAAATTTACGGCATCACTACGGCTTATTAAGAAACATATTGTAATAGACTTTTTCAATAGGAAAACGTATGTTTTTGAGTCGTTTGCCACTGACTCAAGAAGGGGGGATGCTGCATAATCAAGACAATGCTTTTACTTGTTTATTTTGAAATAAAATTTTATTCTTACTATTTTACCCTTTTTTTTCATTATTACAATTTATTATTATTACTGTTTATTTTTCGAAAATGTGTTTTTTTTATTACTGTGTAGTGCCACATAATTTTTGTAACTATATTTCTTTTTGTGTGGCAACAGCTCTTCTGTAATTCTTCGATATATTTCTTTTTAGTGTGTGGCAACAGTGAATCTGTAATCCTTTGAAGTTAGAACACCGTTTTTGATTTTGCAGATAAATTTTTGTTGTTTCGGAACGTTCTTTCTTTAAAAAATATGTAAAATAAATGTTTTGTTTTTGAATTCGAATTATACAAAACGTTATTTTGTTTCAAAAAGTCGCGTAGAGGAAATACGTCGTCCACTGACACCATATAATCTAAGCATAATTCTTTTCCCATTTAATATGCACTTCTCTGATGATATTAGAGTAACATTTTTTTTAAACTAAAAGCGGTTTAAGATTTATTTACCGCATTTTATTTAGTTGGTTAAGCGTAATTCATGTTATAAAATGCGTGACAATAATAAATGTGAAGTTTTATAATGTCGCTGACTGAATTAAATTAATGCAATTTTAGTAAAAATTACATAACATCATACTTATCATTTTTCATTTATTACATTCATTATTAATATTTTTATTGTATTTTATTTTCCCTTATACTGAAACATGTTTCGGTAAAATAGCCATTTAATCAGCTAGTTAGATATTTGTATATCTATAATTCATCGATTCAGGGAGGATTTTCTGCTTCAGTGGTGGTCTAGTAGATTACATATTTGATAGGGGGTCGCCGAATCAAACATCATTTCGATGCTTTGTCACTATAAACGTTGCCTGTTTAGTATACAAGTTGTAAAAACTATTACTACATGTATAAAGGCCAGTTTCAAATGCATACTATCTTCTCGGGCAGCACAATATACTTTTCTTAACCAATATATAGAATTTCATCCTGAAATAATATTTATTGTGTGTGTATTAATTATGTACATGCACATCTTTGCTCCCGTATTAAATAATTAATTTAATGTTATCTCTAACTGGCTGTGGTTTCGACTGCCTTCTGCAATCTTTATCCATATTGTCCATTCGTTATAATTAACGACATCAAGAGTGAATAAAAGCAGGTGCTTATCTTGAAGCGTGCTTAAAATAAATGCATGAATTTAGATATAATGAAAGATGTTATGATAGTGAAGGACACAAAGATTTTACTAGAAAGGGTTAACATAATTCAACAAATCTCAGAAAATTTGAAATAAAACTTAGCAAACAGAATGAAAATGAAAATAATCACTAATTGCTCTGTTCACATTCATAATCAACTACTCATATATTAAATATATTTGAAATTTTGGAAAATGCAAAGTGAATTAGAGGTAAGACTTAAGCTCGTTTTCATAGTGAGATGACAGTACTATGACCAGGGAAAAAGCGATAGTACCTCTGAAAAGTCAAGTTTTCAAACTGAAGGAAAGTATATGACACTTTCCAGCCCAGACTGAATTTATTTCCTCTGCCTTGCGGTTTCGGATGTTTCTACAATTCTTATTGATATTGTTCATTGGTTCTAACGTGAGTGCTTTAAGAAGATTTCTTTTTCTGAATGTTTTCCACTGTAAATAGCCGTTTCCTCTCCTCAGCCTTAAGGCTTCATGAATCGTCCTGCTATGCTATCACCATGCGGTAGTTATAGCCTGCTGTTACATAATCATTGCCGTTTTGATTCGGATATTTGACTTTTGCTTGAACAAAAAATTAGATTTAATATACCATCTGACATTTCCTTCCACATCATTTAGTATAATGATTTGATATATCTGAAGTAAATGTAGTAACATATTATTTTTACTTCAGATGTACAGCTATAATATTGATTAATTCTGCCTATTTAAAAAATATTATTTTCTTTCTTTAATATTAAACTCGTAATGTACTGTAATGCAGAAAACGTAATAAAGAAAATTATCTTTTTCTTAAATTTTAGACATATAATTATTTTGCTTTACAATTATCTGTATAAATTACAGTTGTCATACGGGTAAAGATGTACGTAAGACTATTTGTGAAATTAATTTGGTGCGATTACACTGAGGTTAAATTTTAAATAATTCTGTATATTTATATAAATGCATTAATCAGTTTACCTTAAATGTTACAGTTATTTATTTTCCCCTGTGTTTGCCTTCTGAAGCGCCTCTCTTCAGTATCCAATAGTAATAAACAAGCCCACTTTCATTTCATGTCAGAGATATCTTACTGGGAATATTATCATATTTATTATTTATGTCACTAATAAGACTCTCAGGTAACGAATTTAGTTACGCGCCCAATCATTTTATCATGAAGAACATATTACAGCCAATATATTTGCATGACTGAATTAATTCATCACTATTTAAAGAAATCTGAAGCTTTAAAATTCCTTAAAATATTTTATACAACATTTTTCATTGATTTTTCGTTCTAATATTTTCAACTTGATGAAATGTGCCATAGAATTTTCCATGTCCTTCTTTCTTATCTGAGAGTCCCCAAAATTACTTCCCTACTTTAGCATCGCTTGGGCAAAGAGATTTTTCTTTCAAATAATTAAAAGTGCCCTATTTTATACCCATTGCCCTAGAAGATGTTTTGTAAATTCCTAATTTAAGTGGACATCATGGTAGCTTTTATTAGAGAGGGTTAACATTTTGTTTACCTAAACATAAATAGCTCACGTTTTGGCCATTTTTGTATTTCATATAATGATTGTCTTTGTTTCTGCTATAGTATTAACATAAGAAACAATCAAATTTAATACAGTCGAACTGCAAAAACATCAACAACGCAATAAATTTTATATTGCAATATGTAGTCAATTGATAATTACCCGCCCATATTACTTAACCAACTGGCACAGAAGAAAATTTTTAATGGACAGCCTTTAGAATAATTTTCAAAGAGGGAATGAACAGTATGTATCGTAACTGGCACAGAAGAAAATTTTTAATGGACAAAAAAGCACAGCCTTTTGAATAATTTTCAAAGAGGGAATGAACAGTATGCATCGTAACTGGCACAGAAGAAAATTTTTAATGGACAAAAAAGCACAGCCTTTAGAATAATTTTCAAAGAGGGAATGAGCATTGTGCATCCTATTGTCTTTGTTCATGATTACATATATCTGTCACATTAAATATACACCAAGTCATTTTTCATAAAATATAAATCTTGAAATGCTTAGTGAGTGTTACTAAAGAAACATATTTTAATCGCCTTCTAAAAGTGATCTTCAATTTACAGCTTAGAACCCAAAAGTTTAAAATCATATTTGGATAGTTTTTCTCAAACCCTCTACGGATCAGTTTGAGTTAAGAGATCGGTTTAGACATTCGGCTTTGAGATCAGAGAGAATGTCTATAAGAATATGTATTTTCTTTAGAAATAGGATAATCTTACTCCCTAAACTTGAATAGTTGCCTCATGTTCTAATTCATCTTCTGCATTTAGATATGTAGGAGGAAGACTAAGTTTTCAGCTTTATGCTACTGTCCGCAAACAATGTAACGAAAATTCTAAGAGCCCGTTTTAATGTATCCTAACTTATAAATTTATAATTTTTTAATACTATCTATCTAAGAGAACAGTGCTGCTGATAAAATCCTTTTTTGGAGAAAACTGGACCGCATCTACATTACACACTTGCCAACTACAAGCACAGCTAATCCAGTATAACCTGGAAAGAGAAGGGGGACGTATTACCTGTATTTCGCGACTTTAATTATTCAGCGCTGGCGAGGTAAATTTGAATAGAAAATTCTTACACTTAAGGAACATGAATCCAACTTCATTCATCACATGCTGATGCTTAACTGCTTTTGAAGAAGAAACTTTAAACAAAAGTGAGATATTAGCTTAGTAAGGCATGTAACTGAAAGTGAAAATACAAACGCTAGGTAAGAATACTGAATATAGCTCACGGTATCAGCCTTGAAGTCTGGAGGGTGCGGCAAAGATGAGAAATTTATACAAACATTTATATTTCTGCGAGATTTTTATGCAAAATATTGTAATTAGCACGTAAAAACGTACAATAACGGAAGTTTATAAAGAATTTTAGTATGCAATTTTTTTGATTGTAGCTATCCTCTAGATCTTATAGCTATCTTTAAATATCGCAGAAAGCTTAATAAAAAGGCATTTGATATATTAGCAACCATTAATGAGTGTTGTTTAAAGAGAAATAGAACAGACAAGCAGAGAAAATACTGAAGGAAACATTTAATAGGAATCGTTTATATACTATGTTGTTGCATAGTATTTTATGGCATTAGCAGGATCTCTGAACGATATCTGCATATACATAGACACATAAGTAAAATTCGCGCGATTTCAGACCTGGAGAATGAATGGCCAGTCATTCATACCGAATGCTGCAGTTTATTACTCGATTTCTGGCGAGAGAGTGAGAGCAAAACAAGAGGAGGTGATATAATGTTTCATTCTGGGTGAATCACAAAATGAGAGCTACCTCAATGGGTAGTTCAAATGAAAAATGTAACACTTGTTGTTCTTGCAATTGAGGGAATTCATATAAGCCAACATATGTCAGCTTCCTGTCATACGAGAAAAAGAATATCTCATCTATTTCCTAATTCTGAAACACTACTCGTTGGTGTCCACCGAAAACATCGCGGCAAAATCATCGCGGAGAAAACATCGCTAGGCAAAAACGTCGTAGTACAAAACATCGTGGAAGAAAAGAAAGTAAAGAGAAAACATCGCTGTTCCAAACCATCGTAGTCGAAAATAAAGCGATTCAAAAACTTCGCAGTTTAAAAATATCGCTGTCGAAAACATCGTGGTAAAAAATAAAGTACCTAGAAATCATCGCATGACGATAGCATGGCATATATGCGTTTTTCAGGTTTTAAAAGTTTTAAGAACATTTTTTAATAACGATCTAGGAACGCAAGAAGGGAAGACAGATATTTGTACTTCTATATTTCATACCTTTAAATGAACTAATAAATTTTTGTTGAAAAAGTAAGAAGGAAACATAAGCATTTAAAATTGAAAATAAGTAGAAAATTAATGTAACTTTATTGTATTTAATAGAATTTTGAATTTACATAGTTAACTAACAAATGTTATTAATAAATTATTTTTTTATAAAATTTTACTGATAATTTTTCATGAAAAATACAGTCTAAAAATGCTTAGAAAAATGAAGATAAATTACTGCATGAGTTTACTTCTATACAATTGCTAAGTTAACTATCAAATTATTTTCTTTCACGTTTATTAATCTGTTACTGTTTTAGTGAAAATTCATTATATCTTGTTTTGTCTCGGTTTATATTTAAAGTGTCGTTAACACTTCCACTCTCTTTCCGTCTTTCCTTCTTGCGCTCTAATCATTATGCGAAAATGCATTTACAACTTTTAAAACCTAAAAAGCGCATGTGTGCGATGTTATCGTCATGTGATAATTTGTATCTTATTTTTTTACCACGATATTTTCAACGACGATGTTTTTAATCGGCTAAGTTTTTGAACCGCTTTATTTTCGACCACGATATTTTGTACTACGATGTTTTCTTTTTCTTCTTTTCTCAAACGATGTTTTCGCCTTGCGTTGTTTTCACCGCGACATTTTAGAAAGCGATAATTTTGCCGCGATGTTTTCTGCTGTAACCCTACTCGTTAACCTCAGCTCTTAGTTTGCATTTTATATTTCCATAATCTCTCCTGTAAAATGGAAAAGAAAATATTCTATTTCAAATCAAGGATCATTTAATGTTAGAATAACTTTATTAATTATAATAACGAAATAAATTCACATAAAAATATCGTTCGGAAATATTGTTAATTTAAATTTATTTTAAGCTGGCTCAATTAGCTATATTATTAAAAACAAACCGAAGATTTAAACTACTGAGGTTTCATTTAGTTTATTTGATTATGGCAAATCATTCGAGGGCTGTCAGCCTAAGAGGAATCATGGCTTCGTGGAGGACTTTCTAACGGAAAACTGTTTACGGGAACTCCACAGTTACATATGGTGAAAAACAGGGTGACGCCAATACAGTTGGTCCAGCGAATTAACTGCTGGGCCCTTGTTGGGCTTAAATTATTAAGAAGCGCATCTTTTGTTTCTGAATTCCTCAGTTTGTTAACAATACGGTTTAATACGATTACAGCTTGAGAAATTAGGTAAAGATCTTATATCTACTAAAATGTAGAAATTATTATTAAACACTTTTGTTAAAAAATCAAAAGCAGATTCATTACTTCTTATTCAAGAAAATAAATATGCTAATCTATGGACTGAAAGATCATGTAGATTTATCACGTCTCCTAGTTTTGTTGTAAGTGGAAATCTGCACATCTATGTAAAATGGTGCTCCTTGTGAAATTGCCCACCAGCAGCCGAGCGGTAAAGTCGCTGAACACTGGTAGTTCGGTCCGAGGTTTGAATCCCGCGAACGGGCTGGCTGCATGGGTGTTTTCGTAGTTTTCCCCAAGTGTAACGTGTATACGAGCCAGTTTCCCTTAGAAAGTCCTCTACGAAGGCATCCCTTTCCCCTTAGGCAGATAGCCCTAGTGTGCTTTGCCATAATTAAATACACACACCACCTTGTGAAATTAAAATTTCCTCATTTTCATATTATTTAACGAATACCACTCAGTTTTGCAATTTGTTAAAAACGAATCATGTAACCAAAATCATGTGGTCATGTGTTTTACTATACTGCCTCGGAATTTTTCTCTGCAAATATATATTTCTTTTTTAAATGCTTTGTGTACTGACATTCACTCTTTCACATACATTATTTGCAATATTCTTGACATTATAATGTTAACGGATTTAATGTTAAACCCAAATGAATTACTTTGCTCATATATAGCTGATAAAAAAAACAGCATTCGAAATAAGCTGCTTTTAACAGCGCGAAAAATGTTATAAATTTCAATGTGTGGTTATGAACCGTATTGTCAATGTGTGGTTCTTTCTCTTTGACATCAAAAAGCTATTCAGCTTCCGGCTCTGCGTTCCATACTATCTTGTGCCATTTCCAGGATCTCAGTGGGTAGTTCGGAATAAAAATTTTGATATCACACAACATCCTTCCGACCTGCAAAATTCCGGATATCTGACCATTCAGATAATATTCTGTTACTTTTATACTGTTCTTTATTTTGAATTTGTTTTAAAAATCGGGGACATGCCATATTTTGTTTATGTTTGTGATAAATAGGACTTACGAAACACAAACTGACAAATTTTCTTTCCAGACAATTCTGAATCAAAAACATTACCTGACAAGAAACCATTTCTTTGTCTCAAAGCCTCCGTGCGGGGGGAGGGGACAGCAAATAATAAATTTCTCTTGGAAGTCTTGTAGTACCTCACTGAACGTTCATTTGAAACAGTGAAATATTCCACTCTCTTGCATTCTAGACATTTTTCCCATTTTTATTTGAACTATGAAAATATACATGTGATTTATTATGCATTAACTCAAACAGAGATTTTATGTAGTGCATATTGAATAAAAGCATTGTATTATTTCACTAAGTTATTTATTTATTCTGTATATTCACTGTTTTACTGAAAAATATTAGATAGCATAAAATATGATATTGCATACTTATTTTTTTTTTTACTTACGTGCTGAAAATTAACGATCGTATATCTCCCTAGCATGCATTTTAGACTGTGGATCAATCTTTATATCAATAAGATAAAAATTATCATTACATCCAGTTTTATTCAACAAGCTATAATTTTTTAATAATAAAAATGGGGACTAATTAATAATGGTAGCAAGTGATTATCGAAATAATAGGCTCATTACATTCCTTTCCGCTGCAATTTGCTTTATACTCAACCAAGTATAACAACACCAAGTATAACAAGATTATTACAAATAATTCATCCGGTTTTAAAACGTAAGTAACTTTCGTAAAGATTTCCGAATAAAATTGAGTTCTTGATGAAATAAAGTTAAGATATTCCAAATTTTAGACATATGTTATGAGTTTACAATCTATGCCCTTCCTGGTACATAATGCATACACAAGCGGTACTCCAATTCTACCCGCATCTGCTGTAATCCGCTAATGGTCTTCAAAACATGTATAATGTGGTCCTAGAGCTCCCCTGATATGGCTAGCAATCGTAGCATATACCCATTTTACAGATCTCTAAAGGAAAACTCCTGGGCGTGAAGTCGGGAGATTTTGGTGAACTAAACCCTACAGAGCCATCTATTCCATGTATAAACTCAATATTCATGTAACAACTTACTTTCACTGTTCTAATGAAACGAATCTACCTTTTTTTGCAATATATATATATAGGGAGAGAGAGGGAAGATTAAGAAAATTTTAAAAGATATAAATGAGGTAAATTACTGAAACACTTTAATTATAAGGTTCATTGTCACTGAAAGCATTAGTAGTTCATGTTTCTTAATTTACTATATTCTTGTATAAAACTCCCACAGGCAACCAATTGGTAAAGTTGCTGAGCACTTTACCAATATCGATATGGTTCAATTCCAGACGAGCGGGCTGGCTGTATGGCCATTTTCGTTGCTTTGATCATTTGCAACGTAATACGGACCAGTTTCCCTTAGAAGGTTCTCCACAAAGATATCCGTCTCTTTAGGCAGATAGCCTGGTATACTTACACGCCGTTATTAAATAAACTAAGCTAAACATGCAAAATAATATAAAACAATATTATGGTACGTAGAAGACCATGCGTGAAAGTCGTTTCCAGTTTATATTACAATAAATTTGTAATTTTACGGAAACTCCGGCATTTTGGTTTATAAGGTATTTCTCTCGCCTTTTTAGCATGCCTTCGTGGTGTAGTGGTCAGCACACTCGGCGCCTATTCGAGAGGTCTGTGGTTCGAGTCCCGTCCTGGGCATTGCTCATTGTTCGTGACTCCTGCTTCAAAAAAAAATCCTAATGACTCTACAGATTTATCACCCATAAGAGATAGGTGAAAACCACTTAATATTTGTATGTTAAAAATTTGTAATGTTAAAATCAACACTTAAATTTTTAATTATATTGAAAAGGCTATAATAAAAAGGCACAGATGTAAATTCTGTTACTGAAAGTTTTTGAAACACTAATATTTTGCCCAGAAGTAATTAAGTTGGGACATTTATAATATAAATTTTACTAACATAGTTTTACGTTAATTTCCATCTTACGTCCCTTGTCTGGACATGATACTTGATCAGAGCACAGATTCATGCTCATTATGTGGCAAACGGCATTGTTTAAATCTAGGATAAAATTCTTATCGTGAGCTCATTGGAATTTGTTCCATGATTCTGCCATCTTGCTGTGGATGCTGCTCGCAGTATTGTGAGAAAGCTACCGAAGATTCTTTTACGAAGCTTGGGAGCTGTCAAGAAGTTAGCTAATTTTCCGTTCTGACCTAAAGTATGTTGCAGATTTGCATAGGTTTTGCACTGTAAGCACGTTTCAAAGTTTCTTTTTTTCAGTCTTAGCGAACTTGTAAGCAGTTATTGTTGAAAACTGACCAGAAGTTTCAAAGTTTAGTCTTTTTTATATTAAGTCCTGGTTAATAAAATATATGTCAGATTTTATCCCTGAGTTTTATCTTGCTTATTAATAGTTAAGCAGTATCAGAGGCGATAACTCTCCAACTATTGAGAATAATTTCTTTGGATATTCTTCAGGTGTTTAGGAAAAATTATTTGAATATGGCAAACCATACATAGGTTGTATGCCTAAGGGAAGGGGTGACTTCGTGGAGGACATTTTAGAGGAAACTTGGTCATATTTTAAGATCTAGTTCTCTTCGCTAACATAAAACATAACTATATCCTAAGTGTTAATCCTTGCGAATTCTAGCACAGGCTTCAAGATGAGCACAACCAAAGGGAGGGTGTAAAAGACGCTTCTAAACTGATCGCAATATAATTTACAGATGGCACCGAACTTACAAACACCGACCACTTGCGGTGAGAACTTTGAAAATGTGTAATACTAAAAGTACGGATAGTTCAAAACTACATAATGCAATTTAATCTAACAGGTTGACTCAGACATATACCGAGAGGATACTAATTCGAAGGCAAGAATGCGAAGCCGATATTCAAGGTTAACAGCTAGAAGAAATAGCAACGTGCCCTCACGATAGCGAAATCACGTTCACTATAACTAATTTACATCCTGGCGAGGACACGCGAGAGAAATCAGGAAGAATCGGAAAGGTTATTAAATTAAAATAACTATTAGAAAAAATAATATGCATCACAACATTAGCATTGCACAAGGAGAAAACCACAAAACACGAACCTGCGGCCAATCCGCTCGACTGGATTGGAATTCGGGACGAACTACCAGTTTTCAGCAGTATTAAACTACATATCCATTGGTAGGTAGGTCATTAGGCGTTTAGGGTAAACAGTCAAAATTAATTTGTATTATAGGAATTATAGCGTTAGTAAATGGTAGAATGATGCCGCTGTCATCTTTTAACGACACGTGTTAAATATTACACATGTGTTCTGCGTATCTGGTCTTTATCATCTTTCTGCTAATCCACATAAGAAGGAAATAAACTCGATATGAAAGAAAAAATTAATTTTATGAAGCTATTTGCCTCATGCATGGTTTGCCGCTATGTAACTAACTGGCTGTGTAAGACCGAGAAAAGGCAAATTTCCGAATCTAAGCTTCCGAATGTACGGAAAATGTATTCCATTAAAATTACTTTCCAAAAAGTAACGTTAATTTAGCCATCAACAAATAATAATCTTCATTACAATCTGTGCAAATAAAAAAATAAAAAAAAATTAAAAAAAAAATATTAACAATGATCTCAATTTATAAACAAAGGATGAATTTGATTAATAATATACTTTTTACCGACCTTATTTTGTACTATCCACAAGTGATGGTTAGTTGTAAGCACCTAGTGTGTGCATGTTCGGTTTAGTTAAAATTAAAAGGTTGTTATAACTTTCGTCGGCAGTCATCTGTTTTTCAAGACATAGCGAGAATTCGCTATCTCGTCTTCAGTAGGATCTACATTTTATGCTCCCTAAATAAGTAAGACATGATCATAAAAATTTTAATTTACGGTGGTGTCTTGCCTAATAAGTGCTCCTCTTTACCAAAAGTACTTGATTTATTCCCGTATATTAAACACACATTTACACAAACATAAAAAACACGATATAAACTTGCTTTATGATTGAAGGTGGTAAATGCAAAAGAATTCAAATTCGAAGAAAAACTCCAAAGTAAAATTTTAAATCAATCCAAAAAAAAAAAAACTTTGTTTTTTGTAGATTCTGAATTAAATTCTACCGATTTAAAGAGCGTTTAGGCTCTTAACCTTTTTCTTTCTTGACATGAAGAACAGAAACCTGTGTCTGATAACCATTAAATTCGATAACATTATATACAAAACTTATGCCAAACAAAGATTGCGTTTTTTGTCTAATTTTAAAGAATAACCTTTGCATTAACAATGACAAAGAGCAAAGAAAAGATTAGATAAACATATTTCTCTGTATTAAAAACTTACCAGCTAAAACCTCTCCTTGACGAAGCACTTGATGATGCCTAAAGCGATTATTCATTTGGTGGGATGGAGCATAATATGCTAAATGCAACTATCAAGGACACTGTGAAGAAGTGGAAACTAGAACGATTCGATATTTCTTAAAAGGAAAATTTATTTAGTTAGGAGTATATAGAAAGAGGCGCAAACCATCGCCTAGGAACAGCTTCAAAATGAGAGTTGAGATGGAAAAAATGGATGAGCTGGTCAATGACAATGTCATGCATTACATCAGAACCCTCCTAAAGAAGAGACATATATTTTAGGTAATTTCTAAACCACTGTGGATAACGTCTTGAAACCTGATATTCGATAAAATCAAAAAGTAAATAGATGAATAAAATGATGATAGATAACCACAAGCGGAAGAATGAGAAAACTAATTTTAAACTGAATTAAAAATTTGCGACACTGTGTGTATGTAAATATATTACACATAAATAATTCTTATTATTAATAAATTATGAAATTCTCAACATTACAATCATCGATGATGCTTTTAATATTATATAAAAATTTTATTGTGTTTTGTGATTAAGGACAGAGCTTTAAGGACCGACTAAAATTATTTCCATATTAACGTCTGGATAACAGTCTATCGCATAATGAAAGCAGTCGCTCAACAAATTACGTTGGTTTAGTGAGGCATCATTGTACATATATCTGTTTATATTTTTCGAACAGTTACTATATTTTTGAAAGAAATGTTATAGGTTATAATTTACGAGAAAAAAATTACCATTTCTTCATCCGTCGGTAAGGATAAAACTCTGCCACATCCTATTGAATGGTTTCGAACATCCTTAAGTATATAAGAAAAAATCATCAGTTTTCTTACCCACTAGCTGGAATGTTAGAATAGCCATAATATCACAATTAATTTAGAATATGTTATACGATATTAATGTGCCAAAGTGATTAAAATACAAATAATGTTTTTAGTTCTATAATGAACACCAAGCCTCTTAAACAGAAAAGGGTGTGACCTTCGATAAATTCTGGGCAAAAGTACCATATTGGGATTCCAAAAACGTTTCAAAACTAAAGTCAAAAGCATTGGTAATTATTTTGCTGTAACAGCTTATAAATACAGTGGAATCAAGATAGTCTCCAAACTCATCACGCTGCAATAAGACAGAAGTCAAACCCAAAATGATTCTTTATGGGTTTTATAAATCTTGCAAGACAGCTAAACAAGAGAAATGTTGATCCAGATTGCATAAGACCGTTCTTTTACACTGACTAAAAATAGAGGATGAAGGATTACGATATTACATTAGGAATACCAGGTAGCGGACGTCAGCAGTGAAACATATTTTATGGTCATTCGAAAGTGAGTACTACACCCCTTTAAATGATGACAACTGTTTCCATACTATCTAGGAATCAAATTTTATCCAAAGCTAATATTTATTCATAATTGCTTTCGGTGACTGCAAAATCGACAAAAATTGCTTGACATAAGAAACCTTTGCTAAATTTGTCACAGGCCTTTGACAAATGCTTTTCGCTAAATGAAAGGAATATCGCCAGTAATACGCGAAACGTTTATTGTTTTCCATAGCTCAACCGAATGTAAACTTGGAAGAAAGCCAAATTTTGGAGAAATTAAATCTAAAAGTTACTCAAAGATTTAGTCATCTATAAGTCATCTAAGAGTCTAAAAGTTTTAATAAAACTAACGCAAATAAGCATTTAAATTTAAATAACTCTTTACTAAAATATCAGATATGAATAATAAAAATAGGAACGAAATCTAACTTCTTCTACTATAAGTTAATTTAGTAGAGATAACGTAACAGTAGTTAATTTTTTTATCTTGTATATCATTAATATATTATTCTACAAAGTATTGCAGAGAATAGCTTCAAAGTAGAAGTCAAATTTGTTAAATGCCTTCGAAGAAATATCAAATGATTTCGGAAGTGGAGAAACGTGTAACTAGCCAGCGTCTGAGTGGATAAAACCAAGGTTACTACAATGATAGGTTTGCTCTTCCCAACCAGAAATCTTCCAGTGTGTGACGTCGCTGGCTCATAGCCTTGCTTCAAAGTTGTGTCTTCGTTTCTCCCACTTCTTTAAGTAAAATGACGCCATTGAACTCGAAGGGAAGAGCCTAACCTTCTCTGTATACTGATCTGGATAAAACTTTTCATTTACCGATCACGCCGAGATTCGAATCTCAGCATCTGGCAGGGCTAAAAAAGAGCCCTGAGCAAATGGGTTGAAATCGTAGTTTCTTTTAGAAAATCATTCACGGAAGCATCCATCGCTTTAAGTAAATAAACCTAAAATTATTTACCTACTAAACAAACAAATTAAACATTGTTGGTTCGAAGTCTAGATAAATGTATGAGATTTTAACGCTTTTAAAGTATACAGTTTCAGATTTAATACATCAGCTGCCAACCACGAGTTATCGCGTGGGTCGAAATTTGTATTTAGCCACTAAACTACGAGATAATTCCTAGAACCTATGCCAATTTTTGATCAAACTAGTAGTATTTTCATGTTCTTTGAAGGTATTTGGCTTTGGGTATTAGGAAAAAAAAACAACAATTTGGCGCAATTCAAGAGATTTATTATAATTAATATAAGGTAATTATAAAATAAATAACGTAGAAACTGAAAAAAATAGTCTTAATTTATAATAATAATTGTTGTAAAAATAATCAATCTTTGTTATAAGCAGCTGCCAACTACTACGAGTATGTTCATAGTTGGCGTGTCATAAAGCATTTTCTCTCGAAACCCAGCTACGAGTTAGCTCGTATAATTAAAAGTTATCTAAATTCAATATCTTTCCCATAAATGCATGTTTTGTAGTTTTATTTTGCAATTAATTAAATAAAATTTGTTGGCGTAGTGGAACCGTTTTTGAAAATGTGACTTGGTAGCGAACGTTGATTCTGTTTGAATAAGTCTTCGAAACATCAGATAAATGAATAATTACATTTATTAAGCATAAAGACTGATAAAGGTTAAAAAATTAAATTATTTAAAATAATTTTCTGGTTAAAGTAATTAAAAAAGAACTAAATAAGCAGTTAATTATGGTAACTATTAAATCTTGGAGCGAAAAACTCGAAAAGTAAAATATTTTCCCTTAGAAGATCGAACAAATTTTCTAGTTGATAATTAATGTCCTAAACATTTCATCTATAAAGTACACATGAAAAGAATGTAGTAATTAATCGCAATTGAATTAATTAATGACAATTTTGTCAGATTAGTTTAACTGGCAATTTCTAAAATCACAAACCACTTAAGTTATAATTAATTGCCAGACTGAACGAATGGATTTTAAATTTGCTTTTGCGCTAGAATACAAGTATTTCTATTTCGGTTTTGCCCAAAAAATAAGGAATAAGTAAGCAAATACATGAAAAAATAGGTTGTTTGCTCTATACCATCACGTTCGCTTTACTTTATCTCATTTAAGCCAAAATAAAATAAATGTGAAAAACTACTTTTGTCTTTTTGAAGAATGATATCTTACTTTTTCGATAACTGGATCTCAGATATCGCTGTGTTATTGAATAATACATTTGACGAAAAGAACAACAGGAAAAAATTCTATGGAATTAATTTTTTCTTTTGAATAAATAAAAAGAATATGAAAGTACGAAAAATTGCCGAGCAAAATATATTATTCCTGTTTTTCTCATCCATTTTATTTCTTTCCGGTTTTTCATTCTTCTTTTTTTCTTTTACTCTCTCCTGAAAAGAATTTCAGTCATGCTCGAGAATTGCCTTCAATAAAGATGGAAATGAAAAAAAAAACCATTTTTGAAATACGTAGTTGGCATGACAACATTGGACCCGTGGCGCCAATGGAAGCATTACATATTTGGCGACTTATCGCCTCCCTTTGTACGAATATAATTTCTAAAGTTACTTACTCTTCCGAAATTTGGTGGTCAAATGATTTAAGACACCAAATGATTTTGAGAAAGAATTTTCATGTATAATTGCAATGAACTAAAAGTATTAATTTAATTGTTGCAAAATTTTGTTAATGTAAGTTAACATCATTTTTAATATGTATAATAGGAAAGAATTTGGATAGTTTTGCAACTACAGAGATTTTTCATATTTTTTTCATTCTACTTTATACAAAAACGGGGGGACTTACTTTTCAGTAGAGATTTTCTTTTTCCAGTGGTGGGCTGTAGCCTTTTTTGGACGTTGGTCGTTTTAAGGCCGAAAGAGGTGGTCTATTGTTTATGGAGGTACTTAACAGATGAGTCACAATTGCCTCCTAGGAAGGGACGGACAAATTACTTCTATCCTTCTCAGAGATTTGAACCCGGCAGTCAGAGCTACTAACCACTTTCCCGTCTGGACGGTTCAGTAAAGACTTTAGGAAGAAAGGAAGTTGAACACTAGGAAGAAATCCGACATCTTGAATGGGTACCACAAGAACAAAAGCAAACACTCACTTTTGTAATGTGAAGCTACTCTTTATAAGGCGGTCTCGGATATCACACTTTATTTAAAGTATAATACTCCAAGCCGCCTTACAATGAGAAACGTCGATGTGCGAGAGCTTCAGAACAATCCACACTCGAATGTTTAATTTACAAAGCGGGAAAAAGCCAAACAAAAGCTGAAGATTTAGAAAATGATTTTGACCCTCTGAGCAGCTTGACCGCTATTATCTGGTCATGAGATTTATTACAAGTTTGTGCATAATACCTTCTCATTTAAAATATTTTACGCTCTTATTTTCTTTCGCTACTTGAATGTGAACAAAACGATTAGAAGGTTATAAGAAAAGAGAGTAGTTTAGAACTAGAAAATTTTCAATAAACGCTGCATAACTACAGTTCTATAAATGAAGCAAAAGTGTTCTGGTAAATCAAAAGTACTCTCTGCAAAATATACACAATGTGATTATTATTTACAATACATTACATACACTCGACCATTGTAATTAACATTTGTTAAGGAATAACTGGCTTTCATCTTGTCATGCCAAAACGTGCGCAGATGCAGGACAAGTAGTAAAAAAAAATCTGTTGTGTACACCACATGACTTCCTTGTACGGAATATTAAAATTATTCGCATTTTTTCCTGCATTTCAGTTATTGAATTGAATTAAATCTACTTCGTCGATAGCGCATCAACCACAACAGATAAATGCGCTTTTTAAAATTCACTATATTTATTTACTGTAGCGATACTCTGGCGCTAGATTCACTTAACAGCGTTACATCTCATTCATTTTATAACTCAGAATGAAAAAAAAAATTATATCATTGTGAAGAATTATCTAATCGTTGTCCCATGTTCTATTCAAATACTAATAAATCTAAAACGATGTATAAAAGTAATTAAACAAATAAAAAATAAACAGTGTTTCACAGACGATTTAGCTCTGCTTACCTAATGCGCATGCGCTACTCGTAAACATTCTCCTCTGTCCGAAACAGATTAGCGACGGTATTTTCTGCTATTATGAAACACTAATTTCCTCAAATTTCATTAGAGATGCATGTCTCATTCAATTAATTCAGTTATAAGTTTTATAGTTAGCTTATTCAGATAACTTTGCGGCAAAGGCAAAAATAATAAAAATACAAAATATCTTCACTCAAAATTTAAAGATATAGAAAAATATAAAACACCAAATACAGTTAAAAATTTAAAAACAAAAAAATTTTTACAATTAAAATTACACTTTCTACGCAAAAACAAGCAATTCGGCCAGCGGGCAAGAAGACAAATTTTTCGAAAAGCTGAAAGTTTACTCTTAGTATCACTCGGCAAAAAGACACTGAAGACGTAGAAACTGACTTCATTTATTGTGGACGCTATGCTGAGTCAATATATGAGATAATTTAATAACTTAAATGATAATTCCAAAATGGATTAAGCATAATTTATTTCGCAATAATAAAAGAAGACGTTACTTTGTTGTTGCGTAGCTTAGTTTCTCTAGACTGGCAACACATCCACTATCCTGTTGTTTCAAATGTAAACAAAGATGGAAACATGGCTGCCATGGTATTTAAAAAAAAAAAAAAAAAAAAAAAAACTTGGACGCACTTAAACAACTTTTAAATTGTTGATATACAGGCTAACTAAAGGCATAAAAACCTTAACTGGAAGATACGATAAACGTAATTCAGTCATTTTTAAAGCACAAAATGTACAATTTACAAACATATAAGAATAAAGAAACTCAGCTCAATGAGCTGAGTAACAGAGTGGATATATATATATATGCATATATTTATATACTTTTGGTGCAATCAATTTCAACCAAAATAGGAAGTGCACATCTACATGTTATAGCCGTCCTATATACAAAATTTCAACTTTCTGAGGCTACTCGTCTTTGAGGTATGCGAGTTACAAACATACATACGTACGTACGTACAGACACCACGAAAAAATGCCTTCAGAATCCATTTTAAATGTTTTATAATTTTGGGGGGGAAAAGAGTCCTTTATTCTGTCTTTAACAGATGTTACGCAAAAACATCCTTAAATTGCATTCGATAATGATCAAAATGGATATTTTCGTTAAAATATGATACTAGAAATTTTTCGCCATCAGAATACTTCCTTTTTACTTCGTACAAGGAAGTAAAAACACTGCTATGCAAATTTTATCCTACTTTTAAACGGAAATGAGCTATGAGTTGCTGTTAACTCAAAATAAGCTATAGAGAACCTGTAGGTAAAAACCATATTTGCATTTTTCGAAATTATACTGCCTACGTTCTTAAGGAATAATAATGTTTACACGGAATATTAGTTGCAAACCTTAATTGTATAATTTCGTGATTGTACAGTATAATTCCGCAGCAGGAAAAAAATCTGTCGATTCTAGAGTAACAGGTCTGCATACGGTAGGCGGCGGTCGTGGAAGGAATACAACAGCAAGAAGGGTTTCATTTTAGCGGGAAAAGAATAAATACTTATAGGCATTGTAAATGTTTACAAGCACACACACATTTGCTCGAACTATCTCTTGTTAATTGAATTCTATTGTGTTTTATGTGTATAGAAACCAGTCAGATGTATTCTAGTAGCACTGATAAAAAATGCAGGGCTGTTGGGAGCATCATCAGTGATAATGATCAGATGTAATGATGCTCTCAGAGAAATCTCGATTCATTATCAACAGCGATTCTGTACATCGAATGTTATAATATGAGCTAAGAATATATGACCACCAACAAGATGTCGAAGAAGTTTATCACTATGGACGGAGTGTAATAAGCAGCAGTATGAAGTGTAAGCGTAGGGTATAAGCAGAAATCTTCTATACCGCTAGAACACTCTTGCAGACTGTTCCACTACGCTCCATCACGGCAGAAAGGTAGTATTTCAGGTTTCTTTTTTTATATACATGAAAGACAGTGCTCTTGCATAAGAGGCAGATGACGGTATTGAGTAGTAAGGATATAACTCTCATGATATATCATGATATAGCCGGTATTGTTCCTAGATTAAATTTCCGTTCACCATGCCACGAACGCTCTCGCTAGATGTGGTATGCAGAAAAGATGACTCATCTTCAGGAGCTTCAAACTGCTTTGCAAAAGGTATGTAAAAAGACTTAAACAATCTTGCGGAAAAATTGCTAAACTCATGTATGTATTAAAATATGTATTAAAGTTCAAGGAGGCCACATTATATACCGATACTATGAGGTTTGTTGCCATTCACGTGGAAGGTTTCACTTTTCGCAATGACTCCTTGATGTTCTATGAAACCTCTTCTCTTTATTATCCAGTTATTTCCTGAAATCTGTAACACTTTGAATTAATACAGATATAATTTTTCTACTGTAGATCTGATATAAAGTCAACTCCGGATTAACTAGTCTGAGAATTAATTGGACTTGGTAAAAACAATTAAGTTTGTTTATTCTGAAAACAATTAAAACAATAGCTACAGTAGACGCCTTTGAACTGTTAGAAAACAATATCCTTCAATATAGCAATAGAATTTAGCTAATTTAACATAAATATAACTCGAAACATGTAAATAAAAACTTTAATTGCATTAGGAACTACTAGGGAAATCCCAAATTTGTTTACGAACTGTTCAGAAGGTCTTCAGTTCAAAAGGAAAGCTCATTCAGGAATTATCCACAACGTTTCTGGAAATGATTTGACCAAGGTTGTGCCTCTAATCTTAATGCTTGGAGGGCATTCTTCTCTAGTAAAAACATGTTAATGTAAAATTTAAAATTAGGCGAAAACGCAACCTCATTTTGGCGTAGTTGTTTTCATGGATTTTTTATTTATTTTATTTTTTTAAGGCGAAAGGAAAATCCTGCTGAGTATTTTTTGGTCTTTCAAAAAAGAGCCCTATGTCATACTGACCTCAAAATAAATACAGTTATTAAAACTTAATAAATAAAAGTAATACACGAAACGTTAAAAAAACGCCCGTTTGAGTATAATATAAAATCTGAAAGCTTTCAGACTTTTTTTTATTTATTTAGTTTTAGCTTTTTTCTGCATTGAATTCAAGCTGTTACAAATTAGGGCCACAGACATTTGCCTAAGTTATCTATTGATTAAATTTGACTCTGTCAATGTTAGACAAGCTCATAAGGTTTCTATGATTTGAACATTTATGCTGTTTGCTCACACAACCATTGAAATAGCTGAGAAGTCCACCAGCGGCCCGAGAGATAAAATCGCTGACTTGGGTTCGATTCCAGGCGAACGGGCAGCTGCATGTACGTTTTCGTGGTTTTCTCCATGTGTAACGTGTAAACGAGCCAATTTCCTTTAGAAAGGGCTCCACAAAGACATGTCTTCCCTTATGCAGATAACCCTAGTATGCTAGCTATAATCTACTAAACAAACAAATATATGAGTTTAAACATTTTCACATTTTATGTGCTTTTCTTCCCGAAGGAAAAATTGTAGAATATAAATGCAACTTCGTATATAATTATGTATGAGTAAATGTCTCTCCCCTTATCTTTACTGCTGCTCATATATATATATCCCAGGGTACAGTCTAGCGATTTTAAAGCTCAATTAAACCCTTTACTGTAAGCTCTAATTTACGTTACATACCACAGCCTTAAAATTCTGCGTATGAACCATCTAGCAGTTTGTCAGCAGAATTCTCATGTCAGCATTCACAAAGTTGATATATATTCAGTAATATACTGCCGTTACATTAAAAGGATTGTAAAATACATATTGAAATGTTCATTTTCGAACCTTTCCTTGTCTTCATTTGCAAATAATTCTTTAACAAATTTTAAGTGCAGTACATGTGTAATTTAGTTTTTAATTTATTTTTAATTATGTATAGAGTAATTTTATTTGTTTTGAACATTATCTTTTGATAAAACTCAAAAGAAAGGTGGTTTTTCATAATGTTTCTAGTGTTTCATATGATGAAGTTTTTTTTTCGTTATACAGTTTAAATTTGTCTTTTATTGCTTGGATATAAGAAAATTAAACTATTTTTCTAAATTATTTATAGAAATAAATATATAAGTGGAAATTGTTTTAATGTATCAAATGATTTATGAACCCCTGTTTCGAGATTTTCAGCAAACAGCGTAGGCTTATAAACATTACGAACTACTTTGTTTTTCCTTTCAATCTTATCAGAGAGTTAGTTCAACATGCTTGTTATTTCACTATTGTCTCGCGTTTGATTCTTTAGTTGCTTCAGTGGTGCCTCATTTCTTCTTTAGTAGTTAATTTAAGTATTTTTATGAAGCTTGAACTCGAAATACGGTTGTTTGCTTTTACTAGATTCGTTCGCACGTTTTTCCTTTACTGTTTTGCCTATTGCTCTGTATTATTTGTGCAGTTTGATTACTTTTATCGTTATTCTCTGAACGAGCGGGAGAAATCAATTTCAGTTCCTTCAAAATTTAAATATGTAGATATTCCATGTAAATAAGTATATGTTTTTGATATATAAATTTAAATATTTGACAATCTCAGCTATATACATCATCTCAGATATATGCATTAACATCTGAATATATAATAGAAAACATAGAATTCGCTGCAAAAAGTGTATAATTCTGAATGCAGATTACTTTAAGAAATATAATTCATTTTTTCTGAATTAATTATTGTTAAACAAAGGAAACTTTATACCTGATAGCCTTGCGTATGAGACAATCATGCATAGTTAAGATGCTTTATAAGAAAGGCAAAATGTTCGAATTTGACACATCCTCACAGACAGGATTTGATATTTACCGCTTTCTTCCCCAAAAAACAGTAATTAAACGGTTACAATGCTATGAATAAAATTAAGCAAATATGTTTTCTTTAATGTACTTTATTTCATTATCATAAGCATATTAAAAAGTTTAATAATTTATGCATTTATAAATGTGTTGAGATTGCATTACTCATATAAGACAAGTAGGAATTTTAAATGGGTATTTTAAGAGAAGAAAACATTCACTTAAATTCAGGACAAACATGGTTTTGAATACTTTAAATTTTCTTATACGTTATTTACCTTCCCTGCTTTCAGTTTTTCACAGTTTTTTTTAATTTGTTTGTTTTTTAGATTTGAAATTAGATATTGCTACACAATTGTATGTGAGGAGTTATCTATTTATTTTTGACTAATATTTAATTTTGAGTTAAATTACTTTTCTGTCACAATCTTTTCACTCAAGCTTTTCATGCCATAATGTAAATGAGATACCGAGAGTTTATTCAGAATGAGGGAGAAAGAAGCTTACGCAATTTGACTTTAGAGCGTGTTATGCCTACTTGAGGCCACGTTGTTAAAGTAATAGCGACTTGATTCTATGGTGTGGAGTACTTCTAGCCATTAGGCTTGTCTCGCACGTTTTTTACAAACCAGAGCTTTCCTGAGCGTTATTTTATCCGGTGAACTGTTAGGCTAATCTTAATACATTTGAGTTTGGTTCAACATTACATATTTAAGTAGCTAGAAGTGTTGGTTTGTGTAAATTCAAAGCTAGGTCATTTTTACTTCTTTGTGTTCAAATAAAAGGGTCTTATACACATTTCTACTGCCTTTTTGTTTTGTACGACTTGAAGATAATTCTTCTACAGTCTCTTTAGAGCTCGTTAGTGTATGTTTCCTAGGAATACTAGACTCTATAAGTATATGATATTAGTCATTATTATTAATTTAGATTAAGCTTGCATTATATTTATGATTTCTTAAAATTCTGCTACTTTCAAGATTTTTCAACTATTTTTTTTTTTTTTTGATTCATTGCTTCCAAGTTCGTTATCCTTAATCTTGTGCTTTTATTTATGATCTTTCTTGTGAATTTTGATATTTATCTATTTCTAAATTTATGAAATTGCAGTTCTGCTCTCCTTCAATTCAAGTTCTTCAATTCAGTTCCCATCAGGTTTTTAATCTTAGCACTACATATGACTGAAGATATTTATGTTTGATATTATTGAAGGGAGCAACATTCTAATAGTCAGCTTACGATGTCGAGATCGAATTTTCATCGAAACCATCAGTTTAGTTTTAATTGCACAGTTAGTGTTTGACTGCTTTCAGAAATATTACTGAGTTCCATAAACATACTACGAATCTAAAGTGAAGTGTTATTACGCGCATGAGAAATATCTGCTGTGATTTCCGCTTTCGAGAGCAACAGTAATTAGAAATATTAATTATCAGACCTTGATGTGAAGGTAATTTCCGATAATTCAAGAGCCAAATGACTTTTCAACTAGCCAAGAACCACATTCATGCCAATCGTCTATGATATTTAAGCAACAGGCAACCAGATTAAGTTTCTATTATTTCAATCAGTAAATCACAGAAATAAATGTGAGATAAGATGTTTAATCTCTATTCTCGCTAATTTTCCACATATGCACATCATATAGCACATTTGAAAGAAAAATCGAAATGTTAATTTAGGATTAGATTAACTGAATATAGCAAAGCTCATGAGGGATATCTGCCTAAGGGAAGGGATGCCTTCGTGAAGAACTTTAAGGGAAAATTGGCTCATATACTATTACACATGGAAACGAAGGCAAGAAAGGCAACTACACAGCTCATCCGTTTGTTGGAGATGATAACCAGATCGAACTTCCTATATTACATGTTTTAACTGCTCGGCCACTGATGGGGTTTCAGCTGATATCAGTGCGAAGATGAAAACATTGGTGATAATTTTAACGTAGCATTGACTTATGAAATATGTGCATCATAATGTTATCAGCTCAAAATAATTAATTTTATTACACTATTGGCATGACATCGTTTATAGTTATAAGGTTTCTCTAAAGCTTAAAATTCATTACTTATCTCTTTAAATACTTAACTTTCTTTTTCACGATATATAAGAATATAATGCAGTATAAAAAACATTTTTTTGCAAAAAATCGAGAAACCAATAATTCAGATAGTATAAATTTAACATGTTACCTCGCACACTCTTGTTAAAAACTCAAATTAATCATCATAAAATGCTTTCTGAGATAATAAGTAATACCAAGGATAAAACATTTTTCAGAAAATTCCTTCCTGACTCATTGTAGATTATACCTCATGTTGATGACTAGTGTAATCAGCAGAAAAGTGATAGGAATTGTACAGAAAGTGTAATTAAGGGATTACCGATTAATTGGCAGATCAATCAACTCTTAATCACTCTCTAAATTTTAAAATCTTAAATCCCACAATTACAAAACTTTAAAATTAAATCGTCGCCTCTTATCTTTCAATTACAACTTCTTGCCACCCCGAATATCAATGATGTATATGGAACTGAGAGTTTATTACACTTTGTAGTTAAAGCGAAAAACTTTAAAACCAAAAATTCCTTTCCTCATTGCCTTAACTGCCAAAATATTGGGCATATATCTGAAAACCGTCGACTGCAGCCAAGCTGGGATGAATGTGCGAAATCCAAATCAGTGTGAACTTAAACACACTGAAACACCAACCTGTGCTGCAACTATTCTGGAAGCCACATAAATTCCTGCCATGGATATGAATAATTCAGAAAATTTACTAAATTCACGAATATCTGAACGGAATCTGCACATGCTGAAACAAAGCCCCAACCATATGATAATAGCAAGAAAAACACCTCTGACACAAATACGACCAATTTCTGCAGAAAAATGTATTAATGAAGACCTAAAATTATTTCAGATCTTTAAAATGTTAGATTCCAAAAAATTTTAGCAGGCAAAATATTTTAAAATTTGCTTAACTTTTTTACTGAGCACATTGATCAGATTTAAAATGCCAGTAATAACACTGAAAAATTTATGATCTTGTTTTAGCTTGTTTGATTAGATAGACAACTAAATTTTTCAGTAGTTAAAATAGTTTTTACATTTCCTGTGTAGCTCTGAAAAGAACCCCTTTTTATTAAGTGAACTCCTTAAAAAGAAGTGAAAGTGACTATTTTTACTTCTTGCTCCACGCTTGATTGTTCTTTTTTTTCCCTCAATGACGAGCACTTGCCTATAACGGCATTGGTCATTCCTAAGGCCAGAAGTTGTGGCAATTTTATTGTGAAGGCAATCTAATAGGCGACCACCGTTACCTCCTATGAAGAAACAGACAATTTTAATCCCTACTTTCTTTGGGATTCGAAGCCCGGACCCTTCGGTATCGCAGTCAGGCTTCCCCAACCACTATACCGTCTGAGCCGCACGCTTGATCTTTGAAGACATTATTTCATGAACTATGCATTTAATGTTCTATTCGTACTTTGTTAACCAGAATAGGGCTTTGACTCAGGACTCATTTCCGTGACCTGCGGCTACCTAGGTATAAAACAAGTTAGTGCGAGAGTGTAATGGTGTGCTCTGAAACTTATTTACGAGAAAAAACTCTGAAACTTTAAACTCGTATATATTTTTTTGAAGTTATCTTGAGCCGAAATATCGTACTAACCGAAATTTAGATTTATAATTTTTTTTTAAAAATACAGTCTATTATGGGCACGTAATAATATGGGTGCTGATTTCCTTTTTTAAAACTATATTGAAACAAGTATGCCCTTGAGGGGTGAAAAATGTTTTCCAGAAAAATATTACCCTGTTATCGTTATCACTCACTATGTTTTAAACTTCACCTAGAATAGCATAGTGAAGAAGATAGTGCGGAGTTACACATCAAAAAATCTCAGCAACTTTAGTCTACAACAGAAATGGCAAGAAGTAATGCTACATAAGAGCAAAGTAAAAAGTTAATAAAGTCACAACCTATTGTGATAAAATTTGTGTTGGATGCTAAGAGATAATAAACTAATGTCATTAAAAATTATTGACTCGGGACCAGATTTTAGTTTTTTTATCAATGCATATCCTCATTTTTAGCATAGCTTTGAACATTTATGAAAGGAAGCATAATACTGATTCAATTTCTTCTTATACATTTTGAAACTAACATATTTAAAAGCAAATAATACTTTTTGATTTTATAAATTAAATGATTAATTCCTTGCTATCAAAAACAGAATATTGTTTAATAAATCTTAATGAACGTTACATTTTTCGTATAAAATAGATTATCTTATTATTTATTGCGTTATTTTTTAAATATTGTCCGCTACTATATACATTTTATAATGATTCAACGATTGAAAAGTTAAACGTTGAGATGTATTTGCTGATTAGAAGAAACAGGAAAAACTTCTCATTTTTAAGTTGCGTTCAGTTTGCTTTTAACTCATTTTGTGGAAACGAAATTTACTTATTCGGTCTGGAGCAAAATATGCATAAGATTTCAGATATGTTTCGATACCTTACTCAATACAGATAAGTTTCCTTCCAAAAGGAATGGAAGATATTTTTATAACAAGAAAAACACTAAAAATAACCTAAGATAATGTTTATTATCTTAAATACCTGAGATTTTCCAAACTCATTCAGGAAATTTTTTAAGTTTATAGATTAAATAAGATCCTCTGATTTTCTTCCGCAATGAAAATGCAACTTGAAATAAATTACAGGTATAACCGATATGGAAAAGAAAAATGCACCCTAAAATAAATTGCGAAGTTAGGTGAAAACACAGCCTCATGTTGATGCATTTTATGAAACAACTCTCTCGAATTACAGTTTGTACCCCCAACCCGTTTTACCTTTCTTTCTGTTTTTTTCCCCTCTTCTTAATCGAAATTTTCTTACTTAGTTAGATTTGGTTTTAAAGAGGAAATTTTTAAGAGTTTATGCTTATGATAATGCGTAACATATGTTTCAAATATTGCAATTTAAATGAAATAGAAAAGAGTTTAGTAGTAATACACTAAACGATGTAACATGTGGTATTAAAAAAACTTTTATCAGTTGTAGTACTGTATTTTAATGTATTTTAATTTATATCAATTAGATATGTTATTCATAATAAAATAATTTAAAACATTAAAAAAGTTCTCATATGACTTGGCATATATTCTCATGTTCTCATATGTGCTGGTAGGGCTTAAATCAAATGGCGGAACCGGTAGAGCAGTAAATCACTACATATCTTTTTAAGCAACTACGGATAAATCAAACGTTAGTATTTTCTCCCTCCTTCCAGCATGTCTTTGTTGTCTAACGGTAGCACACTTGGCACATTGTGGTTATTTAACAGTATCACATTCGAGAAATCCAAGTTCGAGTCCCGGCGATGGCAGTGCTCATTTTTTATAACCCTGCTTTAAGGATACCTTGAGCTCTCGAACTAAAAAGCTGGTGGACAATAATTCGCCACCATTAGGATCTGGGAACTGGGCCCCCTAATACTAGTTGCCTTTAAAAAAGGAGTATATAAGATATTTTCTCCCTCCTTTCCGCATGCCTTCGTGGTGTAACGGTAGCAGGTTCGAGTCCCGGGGAGGACAATGCACATTTTCCCCATCTTCTGTTTCAAAATAGCCTAATGTCTCTATACAGTGACGCCTTGGGTCCGCTAATTCCCAGTCCCACTTTAAAAGGGCAGTATGTAAGATATTTTCTCCCTCTTTTCCAAATGCCTCGTAATGTAACGGTAGCACACTCAGTCCAGGTTCGAGTCCCGGCGAGGGCATTGATCATTTTTTATGTCCCTGCTTTAAGGATACCCTCATGTGTACAGTAGCGCCGAAACTAAAACGGTGGTGGACAATAATTCATCCCCATTAGGATCTGGCGTCTGGGTCCTCTAATTTTCAATCGCGCTTTAAAAAGAGGAGTACATAAGGGTCGGTTTGAACGCCTAGCAAACACCAGTCCATGAGTACATAAAGTAGGCAGACAGGTTACGGAGGACCGGAATGCCTGGTGTCTAACAGAGGTAAACAGGCATGTGTTCCACGCCCTCCTCTAACTACAGCAATAGCGCCCTGCAGCCCCACGAGGCTGCACCAGGAGATTATTAAGGTTGTCAAAGGGAAGCACATGGCCTTACAAAGGCATTAGTAGGATTGCATTACAGATTGAAGAGGCAAGCTGTGGTGTTACAGATGGTAGGCAGTTAAACTAAAAACACAATAGACATACACATAAACAAATAATACACAAAACACAAAACGAAAAATGCATAAACAGTGAACACATAAAACAGGTACATACACAAAATCACTTAAGACACAGAGGTATTTTTTCCCTCCTTCCAGCACGCCTTCGTAGTGTAACGGTAGCCCACTCGGCTCGTATTCGAGAGGTCCAGGTTCCAGTCCCGGCAAGAGCAGTGCTCATTTTTCCTGCATCAAAATAACCCAATGCGTCTACAACATTAAAGATAAAAATAAATATTCTGTATTTTGTCGAATAGCAGTTCCCTGAATTTTGGTTATATCTCCATGGTAGATTAATGAAACGCAATACAATGGTCGAGAAATTTTGGAAAAACTGTGCTAAAAACGTTTTTAATGTCAAAACACTGTATTCATATTTTTCATTCTTAAAGTAAACATTTCTCCTGTGGTTTAAAATATTTGACAAAGCACTTTTATATTTAAAAGTAATAAATATGCAACAAACTAATATTGTTATACCTAACTTAAAAATGGGAACAAGATGATAAAAGTCTTGCTGTTTAGGGAATTATGTCCCAAGCTGCGCTAACATTTGTTATCTCTCTCAGCAAACTTAAGCAATTCATATAAATATCAGTAGGCAGCGCAACTGCTTAATAGCTTATTTGAATATGTAATGAATTTGCTTACGAAATTTACAAAACTCCATCTACTTTGGGACTAAGAAATTTGATCTGGGACTTTTGAAATCTTGTGCATATCTTATGCCAGGAAGTATTAAAATCAGAACTTTTTTTTAGTTTGTTAAGCACCGAGTTCTGGTCTTAACTAATTAGATTAATCATAGTTGCACGAACTTAGAGAAAGCTTTTGGTTTAAATAAAGTGAAACTATTCAAAGCTATTCAGATATAAACATCACGCTTATTTCAAACATGTTCAGACTTTCAATGGGAAGATTTTCACGTGGTATATCTTATGTCTCACGCAGTAGATATCCAGCAAGTGCTTTCTTGAAATTTAAATGTTCGAGTTTGCGTTTCTGAAAATTAAAATTTTCAAGGTAGAGTATATGTGTTTTCCAAATTAAATTTTCACCCCGAACGCATATGTATAAAGAAGAAATAATGAAATATAATTCGATATAATACTACCTACACATGGATACTTTATCAATGCGCATTTGACTTTTATAAGTTTTTAAAGTATTTGATATTAACAATACTTTTTTATTGTTGACGATATTTTAATTCCTGCACTAAACTTTCTCTTGTAGTATTAATGATGTCATAAAAATGCGAATACAATAAAGAAATAAAAAGCCGTACTGCAAATTCAAATTATAAAGCACTTGCAATGGCATCAAAATATATGACTGTTGCATTTAGTTCAACTATGTTTTAAATATAAATAAATAAATAAATAAAAATTTAAAAGGAAATAGTGCCATAAGTAGGGTTTGGTTAAGCTTCGGTTTAGTTATTACGGCAAAGCACACGAGGGCTATCTAAGTGGAGGGATGCCTTCATGGAGGACGTTCTAAGGGAAACTGGCTTGTATACAGGCTACACATTCCCATGAAGCCAGCCCGTTCGCCGGCATTCAAGCTCTGGGCGAGCTTCGAGTGTTCAGCGATTTTACCGCTCGTTGGCTGCTGAGCCTTCATTTGATAAAGGATAAACAACATACGTCAATATTGTGGCGCTATTGCATCATTTCTGCTCATGTAAGGATGCTTCGGAAACAAACAAAAAGAACGAGTATTCCGGCCGGAAAAAAGAAAAATGTAATTGGACAAACTGCAAGAAAAGCAGCAGCCATGAATGATCCTTATTTCCACATACTGAGCGTCTTAACATAGCAGCGACACCAAACCTTGGCAGGTTGGCCACCCTGAATGAAGACCTTTAACTCGAATAGTCAGCCTAGTCCCTACCGCTCACTAGTGGATAGTTTAAGCTTTCAACAGTGGGCGGTAGAAATCTTTATCCCATAATGAATATCAAAGACGATCCATACACACTCACACATACATGGATGTATACATATATATATACACACATATGAAAGTTTAGTTCTCTGTTTGAGCGTTTCCCTGCTCGCAACTCTCTCCTATTTCTCTATATTTATACGGCTTAGTTACTTTTTGATCAATTTTCTATCAATTATAAATATACGCGAAGCATAAATAAATTCTTAATTTAAATATTTATATTTTACTAACCCACCACTCAAAAATTATTTTACAGTTGCGGTAAATTAAGTTACTGTGAACCAGCGGACGGTAAGGAAATTTTACTACCTACAAAGTGAAAGGTTAGTACAAATGCTTGTCTACCCCTAGTTTAGCAGAATGAACGGTAGACGGAATGAGGACTCGTTTCAGAAGCCAATGACTCAGAAAAGTATCGCTTGTAACCGCACACGCTCAACAACTTGTATGGGCCACAGAACGATCTCATTGGACTACGGTTGATATAAAGCTAGTAATATCTGAGTAGTTATAAGCGAGAGAATAGATGGATTTTCGAGTGGATGGTTTGAGTGGGGAGAACAGATTCCATCTGCATAATCCCGTCTGTAGACTAAGAATACACATCAACACTATGAAGCCATGGATCTAGTACTGGAGCCGTGCAAAATCATTGCTGCTCGCTGGTGGCTTGGGGTCTTTTCTTTTCGCAATGTTTAGAAACTTCAGCAATTCTACAAAACAACATTACTGTATCTAAGTATATAGATCTGATGAGCGATTACTTACGTTTCTTCTTGCTTTTCTGTCATCATTATGGAAATACAGTACACCAAAAGGAAAGGATAGCTATCACAGATTCGGGTTAGATATCACCTGGTTTGAGGAGTATTTCTCCAAAGTCTACCTGCTGATATGTTTAGCGAGAAGCCTGGACTTAAATCTCACACAGTATCTTTGAGATGCTTTAAAAAATATGTGCAAACATGTCATCTACCACCAGCATCGTTAACTGATACGTAAGAAATTCTAAAAGTTGTCTGGCGGGCCTACGGGAATACTTCAGCAGATTTATTGAATCTACATATCATACTGTGGGTGGCGAATTTTCAAAGACAAAGGAGCCACAACTCGTTATTAATCATGTATCTATAATCCAGTCGCACATCAGTGTATTCAAAAATTATGTCACAAAGTTTTTTCCAAGAATGCTCGTGTGTAAAGAACGAATAATGAAATATAGGTCGAAATAGTCCCATGTATGAATCGATCACCTTGTTGTTGCACACTTGTCTTTTGTAATATTTTAAATGGTTTGATAATAATAATATTTTATTGTTCACGGTATTTTAGTTCATTACATTTTTTTTCTTTGAGAACATACAGACTCCCCGTGAAAGAATTAATTTAGAAGTTATTTCTAATTTAAAGAATTAATTTAGAAGCGATTTCGCATTTTATTATTTTAAGATCAGTTGTGATCATAATTGTTCAACTGTGTTCAAACCTGCAGACTGGAGATTTTACCTCTTGAGATGAATTATAGGGAAGACATTTATTTTCCTTCATAGTCTTTAAATGTGTATTAAATCATCACTCCGCATCACATTTGCCTCGAAAAAAGAATTTTCCTTTACGTATCCCAGAGTAAATCCTAGATGTTTCTTTCTGTTTACTACTTTTATACAGCGCTATGTATGCGAAGTGCCCTTCACCTTTTCGGAAGAAGAGTATTGTATCTACGTGACTTTAAAACTCCTCTCCTAACAGAATAAAATCCGTAAGCTCGATCACATCACTTCAACTGAAGACAAGTTCAACAGAAAGAATTTAGAAGCAGCCCTTGAGAAGTGTTGCCAATACAAGAATATAATACTTTTAATTTATCTCCACTACACCTTACCTCATAGCGAATTCTCAGAGTATTGCGATTTGGCATAGCGTAAGACCTTTAATTGAACTTTCATATTTAATCAGTATATTATTTATAATTGATTTTAATGTGATAAATGAATTTCTAAATAATTTAAGTTTATGTTTTTATTTTGTTAAAAAATGCGCTTAATGCATAGAAATTTTTAAATATTTCATTTATAATGGGTTCATATTATGAACATTCTTATCTTTGTCTTTATTTAAAAAAATGCTTGTAATGCTATATTGTGTAAATTGCAAAACTGGTATAGAATTATTTGCTTTTTAATTTTTATGATGTCTTACAGCTTTTAATGTCTTTAATGCTTTATTTTTAATTTTTTTGAAATTTTATTGGCGAACTCTTCTTATATGTATTAGACTGTAATAAGAAGTCTTTAGTTCATAAACTGTTTTTTCCATTAAATACGCTCTATTACATTACGCAGTTTTGAAGAGTTTATTTTGGGATTTATGTTAGCAGTTTCAATACAGGTGGCAACGAAAGTTCTTAAAAGCCATGAAGTAAACGCTGTGAAAATGGCTATTTGGGAGTGTATTTTGTCAGCTAACACATTGAATTATACACTATGAAACTTCTTCGTAATTTTATCAATGTCATTTGCCAGTTTTGTAGCTGTTTACCAGTTACATGTACGTGATTCATAACCGCAGCCCGTGGAATTTATTCAGTGAAATTAACGCATCAACTGCAGCTAGAATTTCCACCCCTGTATTGAGATTTAGGTTCTGCGATAGAAATTAATCGCTTGCATAAGATACATATTGAATTTACTATTTATTATATTTTTAAAGATATATTAAATTTATAAAATTTCTGCTTTTATAAATGCGTAACTAACTGCTCCGTGGATTCACTGTTAACTGTTAAAATTCTGCATTCTCTCAAGGGCATTTCTGTATTTAAAATTCAAACCATATTTTATAAAATTAATTCTGAAGAAACCTACGGATCTAAGTTAAATAAATAAAATGTCACGTGTTTTAGAATAAAGTATTTATTATTTTATTTCTATTTTATGGTTAGTAAATATTCATACGTAAATTTTAGAGAAACACTGAATGTAATAAAACAAATAATTAGTTACCTATATACACATTATATACTAGGAATATGCAAAAGGTTACTTCGTTTATAATATAACAGCTATCATAAACCTTTTGTAACAGACATACTGACATGGAAGATAGAGAAAGGAATAACAAATAAATATGTACATAATCATCCGAAAATTCATGCAGAATTATAAATTGTGGTATTTAAAATAAAAGTTTTCACACTAAAATGTTAAATGAAGACTTTTACTGCAATTTTATATGCATTTATTCTTCGTACGTTAATTGTTTAATCGTCAAAAAATAATTCAGCAAAATATTCTAATATTTTTATCAATAACTTTTGCACTCGACATTTATTAATATCCTTAATCCCATACAAAGTCTGTTTTAAAAATCATCTAACAAACAAGAATTTTTTTTAATAAAAAAACTTAACATGTCTTCATTGAATCCATCAGTCTCAAATTCCAAACAAAGTGATGGCCAAGAAATCAATAAAACTTCCCAGGATATCAACTGGAAATACGAAAAGTAACGTGATAGATTCTTCGTCTTAAATAGTAACACTTCTGAATTAATTGCTTGAAATTAAAGCGTGAAATAATGAAGTAACTGAATAAGTTCTTATATTGTAAAGTTTTAAATCAAAAACTTGCTGGAGCATTATTAATTTGAAATAAAGCATCAACTGTTATTGGTACTGTAAGAATAAACTAAATAAATAATATTTTCGCCTGCTATAAAATAAGTTACCTACTCCCAAGTTCATATTATACTTTTGTCGACATTAAGTTATACTTCTAGTGTTTCTTACAGTTTAACGAGAGCCGAGTGGAAAAAGACAGCTGAATATTATTAGCATTGCGGCCGTTGATTTGAATCTTAGCGTATGTTTAGGTGATTTTTCTCGTGTGTAACGTAAACACGACTCAACTTTTCTTAGAAAGGTTCCTTAGGAAATCATTCTTCCCCATTATTAGGTAACCATCTCGTGTTTTGTTATATTCACTTACAAATTGGTATCTTTAATTTTATTAAATGAATGAAGATTTAAGCTACAGACAAACAAATTAAATAAGGGATTTATTCCAAGGTTATTATAATGTTCTCATTTCACAATATTTTTAATCCAAATGGAAAAGTAAAATTTATTTCAAGTGTAAAATTAACTAAATATTGATTATAATTACCTTTGCAGTTGTATTTTTTATGTGTAAGCAGAAAAACTTAAATTTAAATTTAGAAATGCGTTTCATGTAGATCGTTTTATTTTACTTTTCCGCAAATAAGGAAATTTACAAATTGGAATGATTAGTTAAAAATAATGAAACATTTAGAGATGATAATAAACGTTTTCATGCACATAAAAATACACTCAACTGATACCCGTGTGCTTTTTATTTAAAATACCGAACTATATGTTTCCCTAAATTATAAAAAATTGTTTCAGCCTTTTTACAATTTATTAACTTGTAAAAAACTTATAATGAACAAGCGTGTTCTCAAACGAATCAAACTTTAATAGCTAACATTCTGAAGTTAATGTATGAGTTTTTTAATATGATACGAGAAAAATCTAAGCGTGTGTTTTATGATACTGAGAAAAAATAATTAAAGAAATTTTACTAGCGAGCAGCAATAATAACATCAAATTACCGTTTCTTTTTTTTTCAGTTCATAAAAAATGAAGAACTGACAAAACGAACAAAAATATTTTATTTCTGTCTTCGACGAATGACAGTGGAGTATCTGATAATTAATTGCTCTAACAATATTAAACAAATGAGAAACATTCATAGCTGCATTCAATATTTTAGCCCAAAATAAGTTTAACGCTTAACAAAACTATTTGTTTCTTATCAAATATGCTTGATGTGTCTTTTGCATTCTTTCATCAAATAAAAATGATGCGATCTTTCAAAAATATTACAATTATTTCATTTCATTTAGCCTGAAAAAAGAGCAGTTATATTTCTAAACTAATATACATTACTTTGTGTTTAAAAAATAAATTAAGTTAAAACTAAAGAAGATATTATTATTTCTAGAATATTTAATTAATATTAAAAATGTTAAAAAAAGCTTAGGATTCAGATGAAGAATTATTAAGAAAATATCTGTTTAATATTAAAAAAAAATTATCTTCTTCGCAAACCCTTTCAACTTTCGTATATGTGTAACTGCAGTTTTTAACTTGCGCATACTTACCTATTTAGACATAAAACTTCGTGAAAAATTACTATCAAAATATTTGTAGGAAATACAAACTCTTGAAAAATTCAGTATTAGAGAATTTATACATGTTTTAAAAGGCTTAACAACAACTGCATGTTCTTTCTTATGCTCACTTGTATGACGTAGTCAGCCCAAGCCCACGAAATTCTTCATGGCAAGGGGCGCTAGATTACGCCTGCCGTTGGCAACAGCCTTGAGCACCTTTCAGGTGGCAGTGCGATTTAGCTCAGTTCCGCCCCCCAATTTCGATGGAGCAACCCGGAATAGACGGGTCCTAGGGTCTCCCACCCCTCTCCCCTTCCATCAAAGCACACGAGGCTCGCCGCATATTTAGAGTGCCGCCTTGACGCACCGACACTATACATTTAAAAACATCCATGCCTTTTCTGGGACTCGAACTCAGGTTTATAATATAACAGCGCTCAGGAACTTCAGGACTCAGGGACTCAGAACCCTTCAGCACGACACTCAGGGACGCTAACCACTATACCGGTTGGGCGCAAACAACTGCATTGTATATTTTAACCGCAGAATATGAAACGCCGACATTCTATAGAATGCCTAAGCATTGTATATAATGCCGGATAATTCTAGGCAAAGTATGAAGTATGAGAATTATTACATACTTCTAGGCATTCTATAGAACACTTAGGTGTTCTATAGAATGAAAAATGCTCTTTAGGCAAAGTATGGAAAAAAGATTATCATAAGGCTATTATTTAAAAGACGTTCATTCCTCAAAGATACAAATGTTATTTTCAAAAATTAATGAAAGAGTGCCATTAAAAAACTGCTGTTCGAAATATGTAAAAAGAAGGACAGTGAGACGATCTTGATAGAACATAATAAATTAGTATTTTCTATGTAGCTGAGAATGAAAATCAGTAAGATCTGACAACCGAAATTAAATTCAGAAGCAATCATAAGTTTCACAACAATGCTCTTTTTAATATATTGTTGTTGCTGCTGGCAGAGCTCGCAAAGGTGGTTGCACAGTTCAATATCATTACCTGTAATGCTTTTGTATTTAGTTGAAAGTTCTCTCAACATTCTGTCAAGTCTTTCGTGTTCAGTACTCAAATGAGTTTTCATGAAGTATGGGACGTAATACTGTGAAGTACTGACGCTTTCTTTATCAAAATTACATAAATAAATGTATAACATTGCAAAAAATGTGCCAAAATTACATAATGTTCTTTTGTTTTCCAAAAACATCACATCCTAGCGATTCAGCAGCCAGTAGTCCCGTGGTTCCTTCTTAGTAATCATTTTGGCCTTTTTACATCATTTGTTAACTTCTGGTAAGTAGCTTGGTTCTTCGAAACGAATCGGAAATGTATTTCAGATTTTGCCGGTTTGTCATGGAAATAGTATAGGAATAGAATAGTATAGGAAAATAGCATAGGAAATGTATGAAATATGAATCGTTTCATACATTACCGGCTAGTTTTAGGCAAAAATATACAATGCTTAGGCATTCTGTAGAATGCCAAATTTTAAACTTTGCCGGTAACATATATACAAGAACGTCTCCCCAAAAGTCCTTCCCAGCCTTTATTTTTGCAATCGTCAGTTGTAGATACATATTTCCAGTTAGAAAAATGTTTTAGATGACGCAAATATTAATGTTTTGGAATTTTTAATTTTAAAAGATCAATTTTATAAAAATTACGAAATCTAACTACATGTACGTTTTCCTGGTTATCACAGTTATGTTTAGAAAAGGTTAATACTGTTTATAAAAAATAGAAAGAAAGATCGACCGAAATTGATCAAGATATTTCATTTTAAACTTGGAAATCATGTTTAGGAGACAGGGAAATTGAAGAGCGAAATGTTTGCATTTGTACGTAGTTAAAAGTAAAATATTAGTTTATAAACAGGTTTCTGTTGCTAAGAGTTTAGTAAGCATTTCGTTTGAAAACTTATAAATTACTTGTGTGAAAATTCTTTCGGCATATCATGTGTAATAAAATTACAAATTATGCTAACCGTTATTGGTAATGAATACTAATTGTTATTGGTAATACTAATGAATAACAACAGGGTATAATTAAAAAGCATTTAAGGGGGAAAATTACCCTCGAATGATATTACTTTATTTACTAACCAAAACTTCAAATCAAATTGAAACTTATGTCTCTCAGATAGTTTTTCTAGCACGAGAATAATTTTTTTCTTAACAAACTGCATCAAATTTCCCTAAATATAATTTAAGGCCTGGGAGATCGCATAAAATATTAGATATCCTAATTTTTATAAAATTGATTTTTGTTTTTTAAATTTAAGAGTGGCAAGGAATGTCTAGGACTAACGGTTGTGAAAATAAAGGCCTGATAAGAACTTTTGTGGACACAATGTATACATGAAACATTTCGTTGTAATATTTTACAGAAATTGTCACAGTTTACTTCAACTTTAAACAGAAAACTTTGTATCTTACTCTTAACATTCTTAGGGCTTTGGATTCTTTTAAACGAAAGCAAAAAATCTGATGCGGACATCGCATGACTTCCTTTTAAATTATTTACGGCCTATTAAATTATACACATTTTTCGCCTCATTTTCTTTAAATATATTTCCTCGAATTTCATTAGAGATATATTTCTCATTCAATTAATTCACTTCTCACTTCTCAGCGAAGCAAAAATACATAGAACCTCAAAACATCTTCATTAAAAATCGTAAAATACAGGAAAACATAAAACACCAAATAAAGTTAAAACATTAAAAAAAAAACAATTTTTACAATTGATATTACAGTTTCTACGTAAAAAAAAAGCAATTAAGCCAGCAGGCAAGAAGGCAGATTTTTTGGTGCAAAAAACTGGAAGTTTACTTTTGATCCCACTCGGCTAAAGACATTGAAGGTGCAGTCACTATTCTAATGAGATTCAAATGCAAAAATATGGCTCTTCGTTAAGCTTAACTCACTACGTAAACTTTTAAATTGTTGATAATTCTACAACTGTAGCATGCAGATTAACTAAAGGCATAAAAACCTTAACCGGAACATAAAAACCACATAATTCAATTACTTCAAAATAAAAAATGCGCAATTTACCAACATATAAGAATAAAAAAATTAAACCCATCGAGCCAAGTAAGAAAGTGGGAGTATATATATATATATATATATATTATATTTTTTTTCATGGTTTTAGATACGTGCACTTAATTTACATACGCTCTTAGAATTTAAATGATATTGTAAATTAGTTCCCAGCAATAATTAATCTTTTATTTTTTATTTTTGTAATTAAACTTTCTTAATTAAATTTTTAATTTATATTATTTTTATACGAATAGAGAATATTTGTTAAACATATATATATATGTTTAATTTCGTTTTGTATGTTCTAAATAGGTTTTTCAACTACATTAGTTCATTGCATTTTCTGTTTAAAGATTCACATTTAAATTTTAAAAAATGTTCACTGAAGTTTTGTTTTTTCACTTTTGTTTTTCACTTTCGTTTTCAGTTTTGTTTTTCACTTCCGTTTAAAGGGATAGAATTCTCTTTATTTAAGATTTTTCTAATGTTTATAATTAAATTTTTCCCCCCTTGCTTTGGGGAAGAGCCATAATTTTCAGATGAACTATTATAATTTAAATACATTGAAGTGGTCCATCGGCTAATTCTGGATACAGAAAAGCAAGGAATTTTGTAGAAGAGAGATTTCAATTAATTTCAAGGTTCCTCCCACCTGATGAAGTGACACTGAGATTGATTGAGTTCCTCTTCTGTTTTTGTTCATTTTTCTTTTAATTTCATAATTTTTGAAGAGGGGTTTTGCTTGTTTGAAATGTTTTGGTTTAAAATTTTTTAATTTATTATTGCATTTCTATGATTATTTAAAATTTATTAATTATGAATTTCAATTTCTGGTCTTTGTGAAATATTAGTTCTAAATTTCTTACTTTATGTAATTTTTCTGCAGCTTAATGCGCGAAAATAGCTAGGCATGTTTGTGTTTTGTTTTCAAAAGAATTATTTTGTAATTATATATATATATCTACACGTTTGGTGCAGCCTATTGCAATGAAAAAAGGAGGTGCACAACTACATGTTATAGCAGTCACTAACTCTCTACAGCTGTTCTTAAGTTATACGAGATACATACATTTTGCTTCGTACAAGGAAGTAAAAATCGCAACTTGGATGCATTTATTTTACTTGCTGAGATTAGTTACATCATTTCTTGGTCCGTACTAGAAATACTATCCTCTCCATCGAACAAATTTGTTTAATAATTTTATTTTGCTCATTTTACCCTTTAAATTTTAATAAATGTTAAAGCTGTAGAATAAAAAAGGGAATTAGGTTCATTATTGTATTAAATATTCAGTATGTCTTATTGAAATGCCGATTATTTCTCTTTCGCAAAGAGTAAAAATGGTCACGATATAAAATGCAAGTGCCGAGAATAACTGGAAATATTCTACATGCAAGTAGGGCCGTAGCTTGGGAATCCCGGGACAACAGCTTATAATGCTCCCCTTCAATTGTTCCCCCTAATCTTAACCACTTTTTTCTAGTTACGGTTATTCATTTTCATTATAATTAAAGTAGCAGTAAACGCTTATTCCAATGAAAATTTTTCGATAAATGCCTTGTTGATATGTGTTATTATATATTATTTTTTATTCCAATTTAATAAAGTCAAAAAGAATCTGATATCTGAAGATACTTGATGTCATAAAAACATAATATTAAATATATGCATTATAATTAAAGTAAAATGTTTATTAGCAAATTATTCAATATACTTGATTTTTACACTTTTTTATAAAAAAACCTCTGCTTTTCAATTATTATGGAAGCAAACTCATAAATTATTTTATAGCCTTTTTACACTTAAGGTCTTCTAGAACACCCGATTGCAGGATTCTCTACCAGAACGCTCTGGTGAAACCGTCTATTTTGATTGTATTTTCTGGTTAATCCATAGCCTCGCCATCTAAACCAGCCTGTACAGTGGCCTGTCTGGTAGCAAGGCTGACATCATTAGTCATCGATACAATCGCAGATATAGTTTTTTTTTTTAAATTAGAAATCAACTTTATTTCTAATTAATTATTTATCTAATTTCTCGCCTCGAAAAGTAAAAATATAAATAAAATCTCTAATATGAAATAAAATTCGACATCTTTTTTCTACTCACTCCCAACCCCTTAAGTTCGGAGGCCCAAGGTACAGCCCTGATTGTCTCAGTGGTAGTTATGGTTCTGCATGCAGGTAACTGCAAGCTTAGGAACATTAATAATGGTGAAAATGTCACAGAATAAGAACTTGGAAAGCGTTAAAAATAGTAAAGATGAGTTTTACGATACAATAAGGAATGAAACTGTAAAAAAAGCATTAAAATGAATATTTTAAATCAATATTTAATTCACAGAATACAGAGTTCACAAATATACTCAACTTTCAATTCAAAATTACTCAATTTATAGAACACAGAGTATCAGGTACGAATCTGTAAGTTCTTGTTATGCTTAACGACAACGGAAGAGAAAAACTCAAGTAATAGAATCGTTACCGAAGACTGAAGAAAAATGCCTTTAAAATTCTATATAACTAAGAAATAAATAGAGAAAAAAAATATAATTAAGATAAAGTACTGGACATATGTGAGCTGAAAATCAAGAAAACTTCTACGAATTTAGAATAAGCTACGACTTTCTTTTCAGTTCAGGAACAAGCAGTACTAAACTATCAACAAAAATTTTGTACAATAATGAAAAAGGATCACAACAAACGGAAGCACGTATTTTGTCGAGAGAGGACAGGCAATTGAGAACTGACTTGCCAGCAAATAGAAAATGATCCTTTTAAGGAAATGAAAATCTTATTCTTTCCAACCAGAAAAGAAAGAATCAGAAGAAGAGTCGATTTAATTTTACATTGAAATGAAGGAAATATAACTGAAAAACGCAGACTCTGCAATTTCTGTATGGAAATTTTAATAAAAGGAAATCTTCAGAAGAAGAATTTTATTTCCAATTTAAAATTTTGATTAAAATACTTATTTTCGGTTCTTACACAACTTTGTGACCTTTACAATAAGCTTGGTAAACAGTTTAGATTACATGACAAATTGCTAAGGCATATGCATACACAGACATTTATTAATAATATTTATTATTATTTATTAATAAGTAGAAATTAATTGCCTATCAGATATGACATTTAATTGCCTATCAGGTTTTTTGCGCTATTCAGAAATTTGCATTATTCAGAAAGGAAATGTATTTTCTCCTTTCTTCAGTGTACTTATGTGCATATTTATTATAATTGCTATCATTATTTGCCCTTATAGGCTGCCCATACGGGGAACATATTTCACAAGTGCACATCTGAAGAGCCACCGAGGGAGTGGCTTCTAGGTTGGACCAATGGGCATCCAGTAATATTTCTGTCCTGTTACATGATCTTTCGCGTGCTTTAAGAGTTAAACAAGATGGTTGAAAATATTCTGCCACGCAATTTTGTGAACAAAATAATAAAAGCATCGTCGATTTCTTCTGAAAATTTTCATTGCGACGTTAGATCAAATATAAGCAATTGTGAAGATTTCACTATCGAATTTTAAATAAATACAAACACATGTTGGATACTTCGCAAAAATATCAATCTGAAATATTACTTAATAAGTGGTAAATAGAGTAAAGAAAGAAATATGTGATAATTGTCTGAGCCTAAATGCTATCTTTAAATATATCTATGAATATGAGAAAAATATTTACACCAATTATATATGTAAAAATAGAAGTCAGCACTTTTTATTGTAATCTATATGAAAAAGATGTCCTATAATAATATCCAATGCAGAATCTTATTCAAAATGAACTTTACAAATTTTTCATTCGTATATATTTAGTGTGTTAAATTTCACGTTTAATAATTACTCACTCTTAAATGTACTGTCTGCACAAGAAATACTCATCAAACAGAATGAATTTATTTTATTCACATATAACTTTTAATGTTAAGAATGGATATAATCAGATCATACGCAATATGTATTCTGAATCTTACACTTTAAAAATCAAAAGAATGCAAGCATTGACATAAAAAAAATACTAAATTCATTGTAACAATTCCAGCCTTTCTCAGCTCAATTAAAATAAAACTATACACTTGAAATCTCTTAATCCACAAGTGTTAGTAAATGCATTAGATTCGAGGCTAATTGTAGCTTGAATCATTTTCTGGAGAGCGATAAATGACGTGAACATTAATCCAAATGTTAATGAGTGATAAAGATCGTGAAAGTGAAATGTCAGCGATTAATTAAACTCATAAAACGAAAGCACTACGAGATTTTGTAATAACTGCGAAACAAATACAAATTAAAATGTAAACAACATACGCTCACATGCATTAAGATTTAGCGTCACAAGAGCAATAGAAGCTCATTGGTCTATTTTTGAAACTTCTCTCTCAGTGGCTACGCTGATGTGCACTTTGTGAAATATGCAGACGGGGAAGTGGTTAGTGACTCTGATTGCCGTATTGAAGGATTCGAATCCCGGAGAAGGCATGGATGTAATTTACCCGTCCCTTCATAGAAGACAACTGTGGTCCATCTATTAGGTGCCTCCATAATGAAGAGACCACAACTTTCTTAGTAATGGACGCTAACACTTACTAGTAACCAATGCATACCCGGCATTCAAACTCCCCCGAAAAAAAAAAAAAAAAAAAAAAAAGAACAATATGAAAATTGAAAAACTTGCTTCAGTTCTTTGATGCATAATTGGCCAAATATTAAAAGAGCAGAGTAGGGACTACGTGCATACGTGGGGAAAAAAGTTTCAGTCTCAGCTCTCCACTCATTTTAAGGTTTGGCTTCCAAAAATGCCTTGATCATAATTCCCAAATGTAGTTACTATTTTAAACTTGGATTCTTTCAGATCTAATAAACATTCTTAATTATTTGGACACTTTTAAAATAAATGCACACATACATATTTTTAAATGTCAATAGAAATATATGTAAGGTTAACTAGTGGTAACTTGTAACCAACTTTTTGGTACATTTTAAGTTTACTAATTTTGAAAACACCATAGAGAATTAAGAAATGTGCAAAATACGCTTTATTTAAAACAGAAATTAAACAATAAGTTGAACATAAAGCAATTCTGCATGCTTGGAAGTCCGCGAACATTTATAGCGAGAACTCAAGGTAGAAATTCAAATGTAAAACTAACTTTAAGACAGAGGCTGCACAGAGTGATTTAACGTGAAGTTGGCTTGGATTTCATCGATGTGACTTTAACTGTCAGCATTGCCGAAGGTAATGCAAAGCCGAAAATGGGAATTCTTAGAACAGTAACCCTAGTTGTATGCCTTTCAAGAGACGGAACACGCTCTGTCTTAACAGTTTCAAACACTAAATTAAATATACGCAAACTAATTTGAATTCTGGCGGGAGAATGGAAAGAGAGAAATAACTATAGTTATTTTATGTTTTCAAAACATAAAATAGTTATTCAAAACATAAAATGTTTTGAAATAAGATTCAAAGCATAAAATAACTGGTTATTTAAAATTTAAAGAAACCTCACATATTCTTGGACGTAATATATGGCCTAGCCAATTGATTGGAAGCAACATCTGTAAAGAAACGAGAATAAGAAACAATAGTATCTGAACACTAAATAATGTAGTAAAATGCTCATTTATATAGTTCATAAGTTTTAAAAGCTCACTTAAGAATTAGGTTCTAACTCATAACTTCTCTTCCATGCTGGTTAGCTGGAGATTGTTGAAGATGATATTGAAAAATGAGGATACGCTTTCTTTCATGATCTTTTCAGCAGCCATCTTGCAGTAGGTGGTGGAATGTTATAGTTTGTAAGCCACATATGTAATTTTCTATACTCCCATCTTTTACACTTGTTAAAGTAATCTTTTACAGAATAATCAAAAACTGTGGCTAAAGCAACGCTGACATAACAACAGATTTTAGATTAGGGTTAGATTATTTAATTATGGCAAAAATACACAAGAATTATATGTTGCGAGAAAATTATGTTATCGTGGAAGACTATAATGGAAACCAAACTTGGGTTCACAAAGGTGGGGAAGCTCAAAAAAAAAAAAAAAAATTATGCAGCCTGTCCGTTGGCCTGGGTTCGAATCCGAGTCGAACTACCAGTATCTGATAGAAGGGGAAATTAATCGTATTCTCGCAGTGTGCTGAATAACAAATTTGTCAAACGTTTATAGTGAATTTGAAAGCAAGCGAATTAATTGTGTTTTATTTCATTGTGCATTTCTGCAGCGAATCTCGTCTATATCTATGTAAAATGTCGATAAAACAGATAAAAGAACTGAGCAATCATTTCATCATTTGCTTTTACAACCAGTAAACGAGCTGTCACAAAGCCGAAGTTTTTCTGCTATCCCACTTGATGCTAGTAGGCAACTACTGTTTTAATAGTTCTGAAAAGTTCAGGATTTGTCAAAATTGACTCATAATGTTCAAATATAGCTAATTAACCGATCCTTGATAACATGGCTGGAAACAAATGAATGAATATTATCTCATTTATTATGCATAGCAGCGGTTCTCAACCTTTTGACTAACGCATGCCATCTAAACAAAAATTGGAAAACTTCAGTACCCCAACTACATTTTATAATGATTATTTTCCAATTTCTCAATAGAAATATTTTTATAAAGTATACATTTTGTCATTTGCTCAACCTATTGGCTATTTGTATTAAATACGCACACGTAAAAATATTAAATTAAAAATTGGTTACCATTTAAAATTAAAGTTATAATATTTTAATTCTAAAATTTAATGCGAAATTTGAGCCTGTTTAAAACAGATCATTCTTTGAGTCTGGCCTCATTTCAATTAGTTTTAACCGTGAATTAGGATCCGTTTTTAATTTTGTTCTGTGTTTATTTTTTCAAATATAACATGGAAGAAAATCCTTGTTCACATAAAAAGGTTGTGCAAAACGCAATACAATTTTAATAGATTTATTAGAAATACATTTAAATTCTTTTTTGGCTTCATCCAGAAGTTAATAAGCATGTTATTTTTGAAATCTTCAATTAAATTTCGATCACATGAAATTTCTATAAATTGCTTTTTTCTCCTTAAGAGAGCGAATTCCTCGGGAAAATACATGTTGAAACTACTTACTAATGAAAAACAATGATTTTTAATGTCGGATGCTAATTCTTCTTTTATTTTCAAATTATTTTCTGTTAGAAAACTTTCTAAAAGTGGTAAGACGTTTAAAATATTATTATTCAATTCCTTGATTATTAGTCGAGTTTGTTTTATCATTGCATTTATTTTATCTCTAATGGTAAACATATTAACACTTTGTGCTTGTAATCCTAAATTTTATTCATTTTCCAAAAATATCAGCTAAATATGCTAAACGAGCCAACCATAATTCACTCAATATACGTTTTTTCCAATTCAAATTTAGAATCACAATGCAAAATTTGTATTTCTGATCGCATTTCAAAAAGACGATTTCAAACTTTGCTCTGTACAACTACCTTATTTCGGAATATAACAAAAGCGTTTCATGTTCACTGCCCATTTCTTAGCATAAAATCATAAATATTCTTGAATTTAAAGCTCGGCTTTTAATAAGATTAACAATTTTCACAGCTTGATTTTCAGGTTTTCGAGGATTGTTGGATTGATTTTGGTGAATGGAGCAGTGAGTAAATTTAGTTTCAGGTGTGACTTTCTTTATTTGAGAAATAACACCGGAATGTTTTTTTATTAATGTTTTCTTATTCCTTATTATTATTCCGTCATCTCCGTCATTGCATACGGCAATGCACTTATTCCAAGGAATATCATTATCAGACATTAAATTGTCAATTACTTTGAAAAATTTCATTTTTAGTTGGTCTATCATGAAGACATTCACAAAATAAATACTGGCAATTCGTTTATCTTCTTCGAGACATATGTAGAATCACCTTATTTCGGAACCTATGTAAACGTTCTTGGCAATTTTTAGGCTTACTGGGTAACTGCCTTCCAAAGATTTTTCACTTGAAGTAATAAAACCTTTCATTATTTGATTACTATTTTTGAACTCCGATGATTTACTGTTAAAATATTCTTGATTTATATTTTAAATTTGCATACTTAGATTCAGGATCTTTTATACCTTTTGATTGGATAATAGTTCACCGCAAAGGTTGAGGCCCCATTTCATCTCCATTCCAAGTAAACCCAAATAATTAATAACTTTCATTATATTTTCTATGAACAATTTGTCTTTATTTTTCAGTATTCTTAGAGCTAGTGGATTGTCTTATATACATCACCTGTGAATCATCACTTTTCCGATTAGTCAATCCTAGTCATTTTTCCATTTTGAAAATCTGACTTTGTTTAATTGTTTTTTGATAAATATTTAAATGCGAAATATATGACGAGTTCTTCAGAAACAAACGACTATATTGTCGAATCTCAAGGAATACAAAGCAACAAGAAGACAAAATACTTGCTATTAGAGACAACAAATCGACGTAAAATATTATTCTGGTTGAAAATAGAGCAATATCTTGTTATAGGAACTTATTTTTATTTCCTATTAAATACAACATCCATTTCTAATCCTGTTTTTAAAAACATTATTTACCACAAATTTTCTCATTTCTACGGCTAAAAGAACATTTGTGAAAATAAAAACGGATTATTTTGCTAAAGTCTAAGAGCGGCTATACAGAACTTGAACAAAGCTCAGATCGCATACATTTACGAGTGTTAGAGAAAAAAAACTTAAGCAAGATGTTGGGATATTTAATTTTGGAATTTAATAGTTAAAAATACTTTGGTTCTTTGCGCACCGCCTATTTTTCTCTTGCGTACCTACCACCAGTGGTACGCATACCACCGGTTGAGAATCGCTGATCTATAGGAATCACAATAAATAATTACGCTGTCATTTTCTTTAGCACGGTCAAATTTTACATGAACAATAAATTTAATACAGTAAATTGAGGTGGAAATAAAAACTAATTTAATGCAAGAATAAACCAAAATTTCTGTAAATTTTCTTGATTAATGCCTAACATCTAAGGAAAGATGACTATAATATCAGCAGAAGTAAAACATTTATTTTAAAAGGAAATTCCCTCCTCGCAAGAAGAAATTCTAGTAATTAAAAAAGAATTTTAAAATTTCCAGAATAAAGCTACTGAGAAAAATGAATAAGTTATCACAAAACAAGAGAGTGAGGTTAAATTAGCTGAAAGGAAGAGAATTAGCTAAAAGACATCTAAAATGAATGGTTCTCTTAATGGAAACGTTAAACATAAAGTTAAAAAGAAAATGATCGAAATAGCTGGAAAAAGAACAAGTGACTAAATTGGAAAAATAAATACCTTAAATATAAACAAACTGAAAAGTAAACTTGTTAAGAATGTGTACGAATATTTCTGTCGCTAAATTCGAAGAGAATTTTTAAAATATGTAAAATATTTGTTTTTAAAATATGTAATTAACTGTTCTAAGGAATTATATTTTTGTCTCCAAGTCTGCTATGATTTAAAATGATAATATTGCTTGAAAATTCTTGAAATAAAAAAATAATAAAAAGAGCAAAAAGAGAGTTTAGGCGCAATATAAAATCTGAAAGCTTTTCAGATTTTATATTGCGCCCAAACGGGTGTTTTTTAATGTTTAATTTTTATTTATTTAATATCCTGTTCTTCGCATGTAAATCATAAAATGCAATTCAACAGCAATACCACAAAATAATTTGATGTCTTAAGTACCGTTGTTTTTTCACAGTACCAGAAACATACATATAGTCATACAGATTCTTTATTATTTAATTTCTTTAAATATAATGCAGGGCTGTAGTATTTAATGGCAACAATTTGAAAAGTGAACCAACATTTATAGTGAATTAACGCAAAATATCAAACCGAAATTAATAGCCCTTTGGGCTAATAATGAAAATATTTACTTTAATTTCTATTATTCGCTTTTCGTTATAGTCAAAATAGTTCTGAAATTATAGCTCTTAGACATTGTTTATAATATTAAACTTGATAAACCCATCAATGAGTTCTTTGAAATATTAAACATAATTTAGCGTTTTTATGCTATTGTTGAAAGAGATAATTAACTCTGACAATATTCAAGCGTTTTATGAATTTTTAAATCTAACAAAATTCAAACGTTTTATCAATTAAACCTGACGAAATTCAAACGTTTTCTTCAATGTATTAAATAAGTAACATTTGTACTAAATAAGTAACACTCTTTTAATATTACATAAGATTTAAAATATCTTCATACTATCTGATACACACAATAAAATGTCGTTATTTTTTCTAGTCTGGAGAATAAAAATCAACAAAATAAACTTCAGAACTTTTCCGCAAATATAATTAATTACATTTCTCAAACACAGCAATTTATTTCACCTCAAATAAATTGCTCAAGGAAGCATTACATTACATCAACAAATGGAACAACAGGCAATAATTCATTCTTAACTAAATATTTAAATACGTAATGACGCATATTTTATCTTTTAGTATCAGATAAGAATTTCGAAAAGAATGAGATGAACAGAAAAGACGTGAATGCAGTTATTAATTCATCTCTTAAATTCTTAAGATAAAAATTCTGCAGTTGAAACGGAGGATGAATTTTGAACGAGATAGACTCGTGCCTAGCTCATTTACTCGTTGAAAACTTCCAATTACGAAAGAGGAGCTCATTTACTTTGCTTGTATTCAAGACTTAACAGTGGCAACTCTCATCTTCGTTACAATCGAATCAAGTAAACAAATGGTTTAGATTGAACAGCGCCCTCTGTGGATGAAATGCATATCTCTTCAAGCTAGTTCAATTTATTCCGCCTTAGACCATTTCTATTTAACTTAAATGAAAATGCTGTTCTGAAGATCTTAATTTTGTTCTTTTTATTTGATATCTCGCATCTTTGATATTGTGGTAATAACTGCTTCAGTTTCATATGATTTGAAACGTACAAGTTCGAACGTTTCCGGAGGAAAAAGCTCAAGCAATAAGAATTCTGGAAATTAAAACGCTTTTGCATTAATATTGTGTATGTATTTTTAACATTTATGTGATATTAAATTGAAACGAAGTCTGGTACAATAAATATTCAAACTGCAAATACAGCTTTATATTCGGCAGTTAAACAAAGAGTTAATTGGTATTTTAGAATCATAATTACGCCTCTAGAAGTAATGTTTTGGATGGAAACATTTACAATTCCTTATTTATTATCTTTTGAGACTATTATTATGCATAATTTATAATTAAAAGTTTGATTTTGGTATTTAAAAAACTATTTATTATGTTAAATCTTCATAATCAAGTTTCATATATCAGACACATCTCATTTGGCGCAACGAAAGAATAAACATGTATATGAAATAACAGTAAACCAGCCGGTGAAAAAAACAACAATATTTTTTGTTCGTTTTGTTTGTGTGTGTTTGCATAATGTTCACGATGGTCCTTGTAGATTCTTACTCAAAATTAATATTTCTAAATTCTCTCTTAAGGCAAGAAACGCGATCTTACCTTTTCTATCTTCCGTATGGCCGAGGATACATTCATTCTGATCGCTGAAATATATAAATTCAAAGATTCTTCAAAATACTGAAAATCGTACAGGTTTTTTTTAAATTTAAACACATAGAGATTTTGTATTTCAGAAACACAAAACTGAACAACATTTTAAAATTACCGTATGTTTTATCACATGAAAGTTACGAATTTCCTAATATGATACCACAGAACTTTGAATGTCTACCTATTTAAGAGATTGTCGTCGTAGTTTTGAAAGCTCGCTGTGTATACAATGAAGTTTCATAACATTATGTACGGACACAGACGATCATTTCTGAGGAAATCTTATGAAAGGTTGCAGTTCTTCCTTAGTTTTTTACCACGCAACTGTCTTATCTTCGTGTCGTTTTTACCTTCTTCAACCTCATCACGATCATTATATTTCTCATTTCCCAGTATATGTTCGATTATTTCGTCTTCGTCTTGAATGAGTCCGACGGGAACAGAAATGTCTACTCCATCCAAACCTGCACCGTCTTTTCACTAATACTTTAACCTTCTCCAAATATGTAACTAAATCCAAGATGTAATTTCCGAAAAGAGATAAAGTAAATTTAGCTTCCTTTAATGTGAATTGTTTTGAAAAGCGTGTTCGATGTTCACACATGGACACAAAAGTAATCGATTATTCAACTTTATATTCTGGATAATTTCTTGATTCACGCATTGGATGAGGCTTGTTACACTGGGCAGTAGAAACATAACAGAAATATTTACAACATTTAAGTATTCAGGTTGTTAGTCCTTTACATACATGTTTTTTCATCAAGTATAAGTTTCGCATTTAATTTTAGACTTTCAAAGGTGCCATTATCTTGGTATAGCCTTAACTAGGTGCCGGCTACGAGAGATGCAAGTATATGTATAATACAAGAATTTTAAATAATGCAAGTATACGTACAATACAAGAATGTTTCTAATACCTATGTTATTCACAATTTTATAACTGAATGAACCTAAACGTCAGCAAAGAGGAGAAACATGTCAATGTAAAACTTAGAATTAAGAAAAACAGCAGGCCTTCTTCTGGAGCAGATTTTGAATAAAACTTCTGATGAGTTTTATTTCAGTTCCAAGCAGCATGTAGATCAGCATGTACAGCAAAGAAACAAAAAAGCTTTTTTAACTGTGCTTTACAATCTTCTCATTTATCAAATCTCACATGGACTGCTCTTCTTGCCTTTTGGTTTCTCAATGGAACTCATTAGCAAAAATTTCACCACCGACAATCGAACACTGCCACTAACTACTTTGTGATTCACAGTCGTGCATTTTTTTCAATGCTAAAAAAAGACTCTGAAAATAAACAGTTCTTGATTACTTCCTCGGAAATATGAAAGTACTAATTAAAACCAGTACATATTGTTGAGTGCGTATACGTAACGGATTCATTGCACACGGGTCGGATGATAGGTTGATAAAATGTATTTTATCAAAAGAAGCACTTCAGAGTTCTGGAACTTTCCATAGAAATAATGACACAAGAGTTCCCAATGTCAACAGAGTATAGTCAGTAGTTACACTTCTAACTACTAAAAACGTAAAACACAACGAAATACAAAGCGCAGCTAACCATAGATAGTATTCGGAATTCACACTGAGCTAACAGCTAAAAACCGCAACTGAGAGCAGATACTCTCTCCGGCCTTATATCCTTTTCACCCGACCGCCGAGATATTTCTAGTACTCTCTGCTTCTCGAAATTACTGAAAGGCAATATGAGAGTCGCATTGCAGTTGCAGCTAATATAATGATCCCTCTTTCCAATTACATTTATTCAATTACAATGCCCTATTACTGTGATAAAGGGACTGGTCCAAAATGTCGCAAAATAGTTGCCAAACTTTGCGACTTTGGGTAATTTCTCGCCAAATTTGGAGACAAAATTAGTCGCCAAAACGGTTGCCAGCTTGGCGGTATTTCTTCAAATTACCGATTTACTCAATGTTAAATGGACTTCTCCCAGTATACTTACGATTCCGGCATAGCTTTTATCTCTAGATATTATCATATTACATTATACAAAAGAAACACAACCATTTTACATATAATTGCATTAAAATCATCTATCTGTGTACAAAATTCATAACAATATCTTACAACTAAAAATTAGAATTTTACACTTTCCGAATTAAGTAAACTCAGATCAGAAATATTGCTAACTTACAAACTGAAGAAATGCAATTTATTAGCTGTAGCATGAAGGTAAAAAACTTGACAGATATCCTTTTTTTTTTTTTTTTTTTTTTTTTTTTTGACAGATTATTCTAAATCTTTACATTTCCGATGATCACACATTGACAAAATAAAATCAAATTATCAAATTATCATAAAATCAAATTATCAAAAACCTACAGCCGCAGGTTCTCAATGAAAAACTGGAGCACAAAATTATTCTATATAATAAATTAGATATTTTATTTTATTGACTGAAGGGAATTCAAATAAGCCATGGTCTCCTCTTTATACAAAATTTAAAAAGGTAATTTAAATTCAAGAGCAAATTCCAATTAGTCATATTCTCTTTGTTTAAACCTCCTATCCAGATTGTGTGCTTATTCATATAGAAAGCAAATTGCTTGCTGTTCACTAAAATTCTCCATCTCAATTCCAAGATCAGCGTAACAGCTCTGCTTTTGTGTTCGACCGCAATAATTATGGACACGCCAACTGAAAATGATCAACTTCCGTGAGAGACGAAAGATTTAAAGCATCGGCAATCCATGATAATCCGCTCGCCTTCCAAAACAGATTCATCGGAAAAGACTGGAAGGGTGGAAGAATAATGGTCTATTTCATCAGGCGTACCGATTTGTTGTATAAATGGTGCATCAATCCATCGGGAGGTCGAATTAATGCTGTGGAAATGGCGCTTGCAATGACGAATGAGGTATTCACTCAACTTCATCAATCACGGCGAGGCTTTTAACGGAGCAAGATGTCAAGGTGGATAAGAGCAAGTAATACGCAAGAGCTCCTTTTTTTATACTACATGTTTAGAAGTAAAGAAGGTATGGGGTTGGGGATAGAATTGCAATCAAATATAATACTAAAAAGGACTATTAAGGACTTTGCAGAAAAAACCACAGAAAAGTTTTAAAGCCCTTATCTGAATTAAGAAATGCTATCTAGTAAAAGAAAAAGCAACAGAGCATGTAGAAACAAGTCCTAAAAGTACAAGTAAGTAAAAAAACGAAGCGACAGGAACATGTAGAAACAAGCCTTCAAGTTGTGAGGATCCTACTTAGAAAGCAGGCTGTTTACATAAATCTAAAATAAACGATTCAGAACAAATTTTAAATCTGTAACTCGATATCAGTCTTTTTAAATAAAAAGTTAGTATGAGAGCAACAAAATTTTTAATTTAAGCATTCTTCACATACTTCAAAATATGGAGCTACAGAAATTAATAAAAAAACGCTGCAGTGGTTAAAAAAATATCTCTCAGTTGGATATATTGTAAACATGTGTATTTAAAATTACATCATTTAAGTAGATTTCTAAAATTAAATAAATTGATCTCCAAAAGTATTCGTCACAGTTACCTGAAGGTGAAAGCCGTTTCAATTCAAAATTTAGATCACCGTTGTGATATAGTGCACTGAACTTACAGACTACTTCAAATTCAAACCGAAGTACTGCATAGACTCGCCAACCCGACATAATGTGGACACACAGGGGAATGTGTTACCTAAAATACTAAATTTTACGGAATAATGTGCGCATTATTCACAACTCATAATAATGTACTGAACATTACACTTATGAAAGTTCTAGCACGATATATGATACAAAAAAATACAACATGCCCTAAAATAATATTTGGAAGTTGGTAAAGCACTTACAAAACTAAGAAACGACCAGCAGTTCTCAGTAGGAAAAAATCTTGTATTGCTGAACTGTCTCTGATACTTGTTAGAAGGAGCTCCATTTATTCATGCCTTTGATTGATACCTGTCCGAAACAAGCAGATTACAGATGGCGCCAGTCCCATTAATACACTTATTACATTTTTAAATGCCCAGGGTTTTCTCAGCTTGCTTACGAGCGGCAATTTAAGCTTATGGTAGCATATTGCACTGCAGCTTTCTAACACTGCAACTCTCTTTTTAGTTCTTTTATAGCATGGGGTCGATCTTTCTTTCCTGTATGCAAGCGAGTTCGAAAGAAATATGAATTTACTAGTACTTTCCAAGTCAGCAGTAAGTTTTTCGTCACAAACGTTTAACTGTCTGTTGCCATACCGTTTATTCCTGTCGAGACAGAACGTTGGCAATAGATCCAGATTCTCCTTCTTTAAATGCCCTCGTAGCATCTGAGGTCTTTCTATTAAAAAATGGATTCTGAAATGAATGTTCGTTTTTCCCTTAGCTAGTTTGAAACTGCGAATAGAAATCCTCACCCACTCTCTCATATAGGCTATTCTTCATACTTTTCCTTTAAATTATTAGCACAAATTTCTTTCACACGCCAAGGCTTGATTTCTGATCTTTTAGTTTTTCACCCTATTATGTAGTTTGTCTAATACCTAAATTTATACCAATTTTATTAACAATTTTCCTTTTAAACATCCAATTTATTTCCATTTACATATTAGTTTGTTTTCTTTTCGCTCGCCATTTTCACTTCAACAGTCATTGCAACTCTTGTAAGCTCGTATGGAAACTAAGAAACGGTTACAAATGAGAAGAATACGAACGGTACTCAGAATGAACTGAAAGTTTAGTTTACAGCAGAGTCCTTGAGGAAAGCTGCTAACGGCTATCAGCTGAAAGGTATGTGAGTGGCTGGTGACTGTCAGCGGGTTATTGACTAAAAAGAGCAAAACTTATCACTAAATTTAGAGAGCTTTAAGAATTACTGTCACAAAGGAAAAGGAACAAAAATTATAAAAATAGGAAACCGTAACAAATATTTGAACAGAACAGGAAAACGTACAAGTGGACATTCATATGCATAAAAATGCGCTGTAATTACAATAATTCAGTAATTCAAATGTATCTATACTGCTTGCACCGTATAGGCGATGTTAGAAATTATTACATTCTAGCTATTGATAAACACTCCACTATTTCAAAGATAATGTTCTGCCTGACTAGCAGAAAATCATTTAGCGATTTTAAAAATGTGATCATCGAGTTATGCGGATTGTCGAGTAATAGTCAGTCAAATTTGTGGGTTTCTATTGTACGTTGATGCTATTTTGAATGTTGTTTAAGTAGTTGATCTCAAGATCATTGAGAACAACTTACATGTGTCCAATATATGGTTGTGATGAAATTTTGATACGCATATCATCAATTAAAATTAAATTTCTCTACAATAGTACCTATTCAGACCATTAATGATTATTAGTGACCTATGAGCTAACAGTCACTTAGGCTCAGTTCATAAACCACCGGTGTGAGGTGTTGCAGTAAATTTAAGTAGATATTTTAATTAAATCAAAGCACACCGCTTCTGTTAAGGTGTTTGTATAATCTACAGGTTGACCATCATTGGAGGCGAATTAATAAATCAAATGAGTTAGATAAAATTTTTAATTGAATAATTGAACTGGTCCCATTAGGAAATGTTTATTTTCAATCAAAACATAGGTCACATATCTGCTGTGGTGTAATAAGCTCAAATAGATATTAAAAGTGAATGAAAGAATACCTGTGTTTTCAAGTCTAGTAGTCACCTGCACCCGATAATGCCCGTTAAGGACACGCGTGATCTAAAGCTTAAAGGTCACTGAGTCAAACGATGGCTTCACAGGTCTTTGGAGGTACAATATTTTAATTTAAAATGGAAATGAAGAGCACAAAGGCCTGTCAAGGATTTTCTTCACCGATGACCTACAAATTGACGGTCACTGTCAGTCAACGTATAAGTTACCAGTGTGGGGAGTTAAGCAAATTTGAATATTTTTTTAATAATAGACTTAAATCCATGGATAAAATTGTCCGTATAAGTAGTTGCCCGCCGAGGACCTTTACGTTAGTCACGTGACTTTACTGGTAGTCAATCCTTAAGATCACTGGCGTGAGACAATGAAGTAAATTTAGGTAAATTATATTAAACTGAATGTAACTATTGACTACAAATCAAAGGAAACCGATAATCGTCCAGCCCTTAATCGGAAATGATGGTCAAGGCCATTGGTCTGTGGTGTCCTTTTAGTCCCCATTATTAGTATGTGGTGTTTTTTAGTCCCCATTATTGGGCAGTGCTATGTTGTTGCATCGGCAACAATTGTACGGATGATAAGTACTTGGTATTATCATATGACATAACGCTCCAAAAATTATAGAAAGACCTTCCTAAAAGATGTTTTAGATATCAAGAAATGTATATGATTTTTTGTTTAGTTATTTAACTAAATTGGGAAACCATACAAATACTGTCTGCTTAAGGTAAGAGCTGTCTTTACGGAAGACAATTTTTAGGCAACCAGCTCGTATTTACATACTACTTCTAGAAAGCCCAGATGTTATTTTTGAAAAGAAAATATAAAATAATGAAAGAGTAGATAAATTAAAAGCATAATTTATATGGATTTGCTCAGATGTTTCTTTTCATTTGTTTGTATTTTATTTATTAGTTAGGCTTAGTAATATATTTTTTAAAAGTCTTTGTTATTCATAATTTTAAAATAGTTTATTCAAGAAAATGCATATTCGTTTTGTCAAAACCAGTTGACTTAATAAGGTTTAGCAAGGAAACAAATTAAGGTTTGAAATATGCTCCCGGAATTCAAAGAAATTTTGAAAACGTTTACTTTTGGAAAATGCTCAAGGTTCGCATCACAGAGATTATGTGCGTTTTAAGCGGTAATAAATACAATAATCATAGATTAAGTATTAACACAGATGATATACAGTGAAAGAAATTATAAAAATTATAGTGTATATTACAAAAGCTGAGTTATTGAAACTGAATAAAAATACTGTTACGACTTTTGGACATAGATGATTGATTTTAGTGCAATTATGTGTGAAATTGTATACCGAAAAAGTAAGAATACAAGTGTATTTAACATTAAATGAATGGTTATCTCTGTAATTTGGCGAGATATCACCAAATTGACAACGGTTTTTGGAGACGTATGTTGTCGCCAAGTATGTTCCTTGTATTACAGTAATTAAGTATTGTAGCTGAACAAATATAATTGACTACTGTGTTAGCTATAACCGTAATTCGACCCTCGTATTGCTTTCCAGTAATTTAGAGAAGCAGAAAGCACTAGAAATATCTAGGCGGGCGGGTGAAAACTATACAAGGCTGGAGAGAGAGCATCTGCTCTTAATTGTTGTTATTGTTGCGAGTTGTTAGTTCAGCATGAGATTGAATAAGCTTTTTCTTTAGATACGCTTTGCATTGTGTTGTGTTTAACATTTTTAGAAGTTTGAAGTGTAACTATGCTTGTGCTGTGTGATACTGAATTCCAAAGCTCTGCAATACGTTTTTTTGATAAAAATAAATTTTATTAATCTATAATCAGATCTGTGCACATTAAATCTATTAAATTAAAATTACCCGTACGCAGGCTAGAATACCAATTTCAGAATTGCAACAAGCTTCAGTTTGCACACTAAGCAACGTAGCAGCAGTTTTTTATATGTAAATAAATATAATAAATAATTATTATCCAATCACTAATTTAAGCAAATTGTAAACAGACTGATGACTTTATTTCAAAAATTCAGTATTCAGTTTTTGTATAGGTTGCGCTTATTGTGAAATATTGATTTGAAAAAGAACAAAATTATTTTCATCGATTAGAACGTTAAAATTTCATTATTATAGAAATGGTAAATAACAGTATTTAAAAATAATTATGCTTATTTAGAACCATAGCATGTTGAAAAAAGTTTTTTATATGTAAATAAATATAATAAATAATTATTATCCAATCACTAATTAATAGAGTAATGTAAATTGTAATGTAAATTGATGGTTAAAAATATGTAAATGTAATGATATCTGGCAATGATACACAGTTTTGCGACATAACAAAACTTCAAAATACCGTCAGATTTTGTCAAAAAATTTATGTTTGGTAATTAAAACAGTTAACAGCATTTTTGTATTAGCTAAAGGAAATTGGCAGTTTTAGTTAATGAGAAGACCTCAATTGTGAGGCACTCTTTTCTATGGTACATTCAAGACAGTCCTTCAACACTATTTGGAACAAGATGCATAGCTGATAAACTGTCCACGCTTACGGTTAGAATTCATAGTCTTTGGATTTTCATAATCTTCTGATATGAAAATGAATAACAAACTTTGTATCGTTCCCTCTAATGCAATTCCTTTTTTTCACTAGAGTGATGATTATTAACATTTAAAAATAAAAGTATGTTTAATTAATTAAAAATTAAACTCATTGATGGAGACAAACAATATTAACAATCTCATACAGATAAATCACGGGACTGAAGACATTAAAACTTTTAATATGGTGAGAACAAAAATATAAAGTCCTTATTTCTTTACATTTTGAATATTGCAGAATAGAATTAATAAAAGCTAAAGTTATTAATTATCAAAAATGATTTTGTTGTGGACAAAATATATTTGATTAAAAAGTTAGAAATATTATTTTTTTAAAATGCAACTTATTTATTTTTAATAAATGTAGATGGTGTGTAATCGTAATAATAAATGGAATAATTAATATTCTGAAATATTATAATATGATCAAAAATAGTTTCAATGAATAAATGAATTAAAAATAATTCTGAAAAAGCGTTAAGTAGTTAACAAAATTTTGAAAAAAGTTGCATTTTTTAAAGTTTGAGTCTTTAATCAGTTATTTGAAGAGATAACAATAACTTCTGTAAATAATTAACGAACATTTTTAATAATTTCTCGGACATTTAAAAATAATTTTAATAGCCTACAAAAATTATTAACAATTTCGGTAAATAATGAAATTAAAACTCAAAAGGTAAACGGCATATCAATGATGCACTTTTCAAAGCAAACTGATAATTGGGCAAAAGTGGGTTTACTTATAGTAAACTGTTTTACGCTTAGACTGAAAATGGTAATTAAGAGACAAATAACCTTCTTCCCGAAAGGAACTCTGCCATTACAATAGCTATCTCCTTGTATGTGGGTATCTTCTAATCAGTGTTACGAAGTCGTTGAAATTCGCCTTCAGTATTGGAACGAAACTGGCCAAAGTCGCATTCTCTTCCATAAAGTGGCCATGCCATTGACAGATGTAGTCCGTCTCTCCTTGCTACGAGAAAATTAGTAGACTTATTTAGTGAAGTCAGGGTGATTTCGAGATCAGTTTCATTTCCGAGGCATTAATCTCAAAATTTCTAAGACGCTATTTCTACTTAGTAAGAATGTTTGCTCATCTTGAAAAAATAGAAGCTATTACATACATCAGTTAGAGCTTCATTATGAAAAACAAGACAGTCATTAATGAGAAAAACACGTGATTTTTAGATTCGATTTTCAATTAAGCGAAAAATGTGTTCCACTCGGAAAATCGGTTCAAAATGCTTTGCCTGCTTGAGTCTAGTCTTTAAAGCTTTAATAATCTTTTGCGCAATTCCAAAGAAAATTCGCAGAATGTAAAAATTTCCAAATGTGAAATTTTCTCATTTAAGCAGATCACCCACATTATGCACATTTTTCGGTCACGGACACTTAGCCTATAACGACGAAGCCGACAGCTGTTAATTGACATGTCATTCAGCCAATACTACATTTAGCCGACAAAATATTTAGTCGACAGCACGTTGGATAAATTTTACTAAAGCATCGTCACACAATTTTGTTCATATATACGCATTATTGGCTAACTAACACACTTTGTCAGTTAAATGTCCGTGTCGGCTAAATGTCCTTATCAGTAAAATGATCTATCGGCTAAACGACTGTGTCTGCTAAATATACTGCCAGCTAAATGTACGTGTCTGCTAAATAACCTGCCGACTAAGTCTCTTGTCAGCTACATGATTGGGGTCTAAATGACACGGACTCAGCGGCTTAGTTGGTATGGTGGTTAGTGACGATGACTGCGATACTGATGAGCCGGATTTGGATTCCCGAAAGTCCTGGATGTTTGTAACCGTACTGCGTATGTGCGACAAGGGGTTACTAAAAATACATAATGAGGCGAAAGCTGGCGAGAGGCTGATGGTAGGAAAGAAGGGGTGGGAGACCCTTGGATTGTCCTTGGAGTGATGTCTTCAAAAATGTGGAGAAACTGCACAGTTAATGCTGTGGAACAGTCCCTGTAGGACCAACGATGCAATTATGCTGTCCCCCTTGTTTCTATCTGTACCTTCACCTGTAACGGACCCTGCCCTTATACGTGGAGAAACTTGTTGTCATGACAGAACAGCTAATTAATTCTATGCAGAATCAGTTACAAACAAATAGTAATAAGCCCACATTACATTCCAATTAAATGATCAGCGCCTTTCTAGTAAACGTAAGCTAAGAAATTTACAGGGATTAGAATTTTGGAATGCGCTGATCAAGACCTTTGGCAAGCACTAAGAGCTGCTGCTTCTGAGATAAAAGTTCGTACAATTTGGAACGAGCAATACACGCATGAAACAATACATCCCACACGTTCAAACCAATTACGATTTTACATAAAAAGAAACCATGATGAAATTTCCAGGGAACATGATTTTGTGATATTCAGACATTTGTAACGTTTACCTCTCAGACTTCCAGGGGCTTAATGAGAGATATTGGTTGTCAGAGACAGAATGGACAGCAGACCTTTGGAAGAAAGGTGCAGCGGAAACCCCCCTGGTGTGATTTCCGGATATAAGGAACTAATTAAGTTTCTTTTCCAGGTTGCAACAAAAACGAAGAGAGGGCTTTGTGAAAACGTTTTTTGATGCTGTAAACAAGTGAAAGCAGACGCATATTAGCATCGTCGCCGTGACAGCGGACTTTGCATGAATAATGGCTGTAATGAATCAAGTATATTACTATTTAATCAAGAATTTCTTATTAAATTTTTAAAATAAATATTTTAAAAGATAACCTGTCTTTTCTTTCACCCAACAAGGTGTTCTGACGTTACACTTTTTACCTTTTTTTCATAAACTTCACTGAATTTTGTGGGGTGTAAGTGTTATTGTCTAACAAAGTCTAAAATCTAGAGACTAAACATTTAGCTAAAGGATACGAGGTGTAGCTTAAATTTGATACAATAGGGCAGAATGGGACACCACTTTTATGAATTTCGGGAAGAGCATATAATGCAGTACAATTCGCAGCAGATGAAATGGGTGAATTTTTTAAGTGGGTTCGTAAGGATTTGTGAAGTTTTAATCTCAGATTTTATTTTTGAGAAGTCCGAAATCTGAGAAGTCTTTACGGATTAGATTATATGGATCTTCTTTTAAGAGTTCAGCTATACCATCCGTGTAAGTGTTTTACTTTTTGACGACTATCTGGCCATTTTTGTTGGACGTTAAAACTATAGTGTCTGGGTTAGAATGAATTTCGCACAATTTTGCAGCTTTTCCTCTCGCGTTTAGATTGGAGTTCAAAGTTTGCTGTTAAATTTTACATTATGGGCAATAAGATGCCTAATTATTTCTTTCTGGTACCACAAACTTTATTGAATTTGAACGCTTTTCGAGAGTATCTAAAATCTTTAAGGAGGTTCTAAAAATGCTGTTTCCATTCTTTTCTTTCATTCGATTAGCTATAAAATATCACCTATTTTACAGAAATTCCACTTCGGATTTTTTTTTCTCCTCTATCAGTAAAATTCGCAGTTCCACATATAAGGATCCTATTACAGATAGGAACTTCTGGGGTATCTATAAGATTCCTTGCCAGTGTGGTTTAATTTATATTGTTCAAACTAAAATAGCCTTAAAATTTCGCGCTAAAGAGCATGAGGCGTATGTTAGGAAAAAAGAAACACATAGATTCCCTATTGCCCAATACTCTTGGTCAGAAAACCATATTTTCCATTTTTCTGTAGCCAAAATTATTCAAAAACATCTTACGTTGTCGAATTAGATTTCCTAGAATCATTTCAGATTCATAAAAATCTTTCACTTCTAGTTAACGATCTCAATTCCAATCCCTCTTTACACTCAGCTTGTAGAGAAATTATTTCATAGCTGTTTCCATTTTGTATTAATAGATGGCACCAGTAACTTTACTTCCTTCCTCTCATTTTTATCACCTTATCTTATCACTGGCTTCGTTTTCGTCATTTGCAGCTCTGCAGCTGAAGGAGTAGATTCTGTATTTAAATCTTCGAAACTAGTCCTGCAAATTTATGAGTAATACGCTGATTATTATTTCTTCAACTCCGCCAATAATCGTTACTTGGCGTATTATTTTAACTCATATAAAAGGATATTTTTCTTCCATTCATCTTTTGAAGGGAATGATATCTATTTTTCTTTCATAAATACAAACTTCTAAAAATAGCTTACAGATGTTATAAAATAATCTGTTACTATCAAGTCAATAAATTTTCATTTGCCATCAGCTGCCAAATTTTTAATTTTATGGATGAGGTAACAAATTTTTTCTCTCTTCAACAATTGTATTATCGTTTGAATCTATCATCTACTGTTGCGATACTCTGTTAAATGTAATTATCATTTGAAACATACGTTATCCTCAGCACATAAACCTTCAGAACAATCCATCTGTTTAATAGTGATAATTAAGATCTAGTTTACCGTGAATTGTTAAATGAACTAAGAATATCGACAGATGCACTCCAAATTCTGTAATGTATTTGACATGAGAATCTCTATTCGTAGAATTAGAAATCTATGGAGGAGTTGTGAGAAGATTGTCTCGTGGAAACGATCAAATTGTACACATATTGCCTGTTAATTCGTCCAAGATTTGAATAATCATTCTGTGTCAGAAATAACTCTCTTGGGTTAATTTGGATGTTCATATCATTAATGGGCTATTATAGTGCACTATTAAGGTAATTATATTATTATGCATAAATAGTTGTATTATTACCATTGAAGCAGAAAAAGTAGAATAAGGCCTTTCAAAAATAAAATAAGCTTTTAAAACTTAAAACGAAGATACGGTTTCGCATCTTTAGATTTCTGAGTAAACTCTGAAAGGAGCTGTTAAATAATTTTTAGATTGGATCTGTACTTTTATCTTCTCTTATTATTTGCATTCTGTCATATAAAAGCATTGGAAATTGTGCACATTTCCTTAACTGTGCAACTTAAGATACCTTGTTTGCATGCTTTAAGTAACAGCTAATTTATATTGCCGCTAGCTATAGAATATTATAGACTAACTTTTAAATCCACTTATAAATGTGAAGTAGATATTTAACGATCCAACTGTAAGAAAACATTATTCTAACTGTAACATAAAAAATCACAGGAAGATAATATTTTAAATAAGAAGTTATATATTTTTAATTAAATAGCTGGAGTTCACTTTACAAAGTAACTTCAATCATATCTCATTCTGAAGAATAAAAGGCAAAAGAGCAATAGAAACCCCTTTTACCACCATCAGATTTGGACAGTCAGTAATAAGGGTTAATATTTAGCATATAACAGGCGATTAAAATGTTTACAGGAGAGAAGGGAGAAATTGGGCATATTATCGGGTAACTATAGTTACGATTTAATGAAAAATCTGATAGGTATAGCTTTATATTTTTTTCTAGAAGTAGATATAGGTTAAATCGCTCTATCCTAAATTCCAAAGCTGTGTGAAACTGAAGACATTGAAAAATAATACCTTAACTTATTTTTATGTTGGGAAATAACCAGGAGTATTTTGTCTTGAAAGAACTTCTGGAGAAAATTATCCGCACTCCTCTTGCATATCCACATCAATCATAAATGAAATGATTTGCCAAAGAGGGAAAATGTCGTCAAGTGCAAGCGGCTATAAGGTATGCAAACAGGAATGAGTATTTCATTTCTTAATGTAGAATTAATTTTAAGAAATCGTCTAATGATGGGAAGAAGTCTTAGACCGGTTGGTACCCTGAATATTAAAGGAAGCATAATAAACAGATAGTACAAGAATTTCGAAATGATTTTTGATAATATTTCCATAGGATTTATAAAGGACTTTTATGCAAAGGAATTTTCACACAGTTTTATTACTTTAAAATAGTAATCTGAGTACGATACAAAAAATTCATTAAACTAAAATATTTTTAATTTTGAATGCACGCAAATAATGTTACAGGTTAGCTACGTATCAATAGTGAAGAATGCTAGAGTTTTCTATTCCGAGAATAAGGTTTCCTGTTTTTTAAAACAATACATTAAACAATATGTTTTTCACGATAATCTGCATAGAAATGTTTGTCACTTAATCTCTTAACATCAGAAATCTTTTTCTAAACTGATATTTTGTTTTCAAATACCTACAATGCAAACATTTCTTCCCTTAGATGTAGGAAAGCTGAATATGATCTCCAATTTTAAAACGTAATATTTCGGTCACTGTTTGAAGTATGGGAGTCACACTTTTTATATTTTAATTTTTTAAGGAGTATAAAAATTTCCTAAATATAAGTACAGCGACCGGTAAAACATGAAATGTTAAATTTCGTAGTTATTACAAAACTGAGTTTTGTTAAATTAAAAATGACGGAATGTGAATATTTGCATCATTTGAAATATTTTTGAAATTTAAAGTTACGTGTCTACGACCAACAGTTACGAAAAGTAAAACCTGAGAAATGACTTTTGTGAACATGATGTGTATAAAGATGCAGTACATAGTTCTAAAACGATAAAACGATCATTTTACTTCCCTATTCGAATCAAAGGACGTACTGTAATAGCGAAAAATTCGCGTGTCATATTTCAACGGAAATATCCATTTTGACCTTTCTGAAGCCGTTTGCCACGATTTTCTGCGTGACGTCGGTACGTACGAACAGAATAAAGGATTCTGTTTTCGAAAACGGATAGTAAAATAGAATAAAAAGGGTCTTTTGCGTAATGTCTGTACGTATGTATGTCAAATAACTCAAACGTCATTATCTATAGAAGACAATAATAAATGAAATTTTCTATAGAACGTCATTATCTATAGAAGACAATAATAAATGAAGTTTTATAAATAGGACTGCTGTAACATATAATTGTGCACTTTCTTTTTTCATTGAAGTCAGCAATACCAAACGTATATTATATATATCATCACTTACCTAAGATAAAAGTACTTATCCGGCCTTTATTTTCGCAATCGTTGGTCACATACTTCCAATTATAGAAATGTTTTAAATGACAAAAAATATTCATGTTTTCGCGATGTAAAATTAAAAAAATAAATAAATAAATAAACTTAAAAATAAAAATCTGAAAACTTTCAAATTTTACATTTCGCCCAAAGTGGCGCTTCTTTAACGTTTGTGTGTTACCTTTATTTATTGAATATCATGTTCTTCGCATTTCAACCATAAAATTCAATTCAACAGCAATACCGGAAAATAATTTTAAAATTAGCATATCTTTAGAATTTCCGATACACAGTCTCGTCCGCTGGAGATAAAAATGCTTTTTTCCGTATAGTGTTGCCATTCCTCGCTTTAAAATCGTTGAGTTTGTTAATCAAAAGTTCTTTAATGTGTGACAAAATATGAAATAGATAATAAAACGAATTCCGGCTTCCAGATGCCCATATTCGGTGGAGGATTACGTTATTCAAAATTTGATGGCTCTCGAAATAGTTGTTTTATCACATTGCGAGAAACATAACTACATTCATGCAGATTCTTCATGATTTAATTTCTTTAAATGTAATACAGGGCTGTAATATTTGGTGGAAACAGTTTGCAAAGTGAATCAACGCAGAAAGGTGGGAAGATAGAGAGGAATTCCATAGTCTCAAGGGCCGGCAGGTGATCAACCTTTTATTTACCTATTAAAAATTTGGTTTTATTTCATGAATAATTTTTTTTTTATTTTTTTATTTTATTATTTTTTTTTATGTTTCGATATTTATCAACATTTTCTATATCTTTTTAATTTTTTAATTTATAACACATATTAACAAATTATCTAAGTTTAAATAAATTTATATTTATTTTTCGAGTTTGGGAAGAGGGGGGAAGAGATGATCTTCTAGCAATGGGGAAAAGAGTGCACGGGGCAAAGTAGGCTGAGAATGACTGCACAAGTTTATTCAGTTTAAAGTTTTAAATAAAAAAATTACTTCATTTTCTTCTGAATTAGTTGCTACGTTCATCGATAGAGCGTGAGTCGTCTGATAGTTTCAGTACAGTCCAAATTAATCTAATTAAGGAATGGGACCTTGCAATTGATATTTGAATGAGTGATGCATAATCGAATTTCCGCTGAATGTTATTTTTTCTGAAAAACTTTTCTTGAAAATCAATTTTTCTTAGGTGAATTTCAAGCATAAATATTTCCGAGATTTTGGTAAATGACTAGTGAATTTCGTTGAATGGAATAACTCTTAAATTTGAAATAAACTACAGCTATACAAATAAAATATTATACCAGATCTCTTTAAAAATTAAATTTTTATGTTTTTCCCATTCACAATATCTGAAATTTTTAACTTACGAGCGAAATGATGGTTTATTCGTTTTAATCCCTTCCAGATTATAAAAATAATAACAAAAATGAGATTACAAGCTATGCTATACTATTGTTCTTTTAAATAACACTTTTAACATTTGCAGATAGTATCGATAAGATAAAAAAGTAACTTCTTTTCGGATAAATTCTGCAAAGCCCACAAGGGAAATTGAAGTGAATATTCAAATGTACAGAAAAAGAGCATTAGCTATTAGGATAATTAAAATACAAAATCGAACCTTTGAAGTTACATTTGTGTGTGTAAATATTTTCACTCTTTCTTTCTGAGCAAAAAAATAAAAAAGATGTTTTTGAAGAACGAAAGAAAAATTACATTTGTTGAAATCTTCGTTTTATTTGCCCCAATGGAAGCCGTTTCTCTTTGCTTCTCCGCATTCTAAATTAATTCAGAGAACCTTTTTCAATATTTTTTTTTTTATTTTAATAGTTTTTGTAATTGCGATTTAGAAATTAAGAACGCAATTTTAAGTAACTTAAGTTCTCTAAAATACGTATCTGAGAACATATGTATTAAAACATCTTTGTTTAGATTTAATGAAATAATTTACCAAACTTTGTTATGAATATTCAATGTTTTAAGAGATGCTGCTTTAGCTCAAGTTTTGTTTCGAAGCACAAGTTATGTCATTACTAGAAATATGCACATTTTTTATAAATAGTTACATACGTCTTAATGTAATATTATGAGTAACTACGAAATTCAGATCTGTATTTCAGTTCCAAAATTGTATAGGTAAATTACTATACACAAAATTATATTCAGTGCTTTACGAAAATTATATTCAGTAGCAGTTACGAATGTATATGCTTCTATTGATGAAATATTTAATGGAATTGTCCTGATCTTGCAACGCAGTAATTTATCAATTAAATATTATTAATAAACCAGCAATAGTGGTATTATTAATAGCAGTATTTTAAATAATTATCCTAACAATTCAGTTGTTTATGTGGGTACAGAATTGCATATATTCCTGTCATGCGATATTGTGCTGTAGGAGTCCTGCTACAATTGGAAATCTTGGATATGATTTTTGTAGAAGGCAAAAAATGATGATTTTTTCTACAAAGACACCCAGTTGCTCTGTGTTGGGCAATAATTCATCTCCAATTTGATTTCCCTGCAACGCAGTAATTTTAAATTAAATATTACTATTAAGAGCAGTAATGGTGGTAGTATCAATAGAAGTATTCTAAATAGTTAGCCAAACAATTTTTAGTTATAATTAGGGGTGAAGAATTACATATATTCCTGTCATGTGATATTGTGATGCAGGGATTCAGCTACCAAAGGAAATTTTGCAGTTAATTTCCGGAGATGACACTATTAATTGGTTTTCGTTTTCTTCCACCCAAAACACCTGATTACGCTGCAGAGGAAAACTAAATATAGTGGACAATAATTCGTCCCCAACTTGATGTCCCTCACTAAGATATCATCTAAATTGTTCTTTGGGAAGAACGTAGTGCAATGAATTAAAGATAATCCTCTCATGTGCTATAGTCATGTTGTGGTTAGCATATCCGGCTCGTAGTAGCATATCCGTCTAATTGTCTTTGAGGAGACTGAGTTCGAGGCAAGGAGGCAGTTGATTTTCAAGATTTTCTGCTGCAAAAATTTATGATTACATGTAGAATCTGTGTTTTTGAAATTCGCATTCCATATACTCTATCAAGACTGGTCTCATTATTGGCAAGCCATGTAAACCATCAATATTATGCACTTGTTTATTTAAGCTTTTCTATTCCTCTTCTTTCATTGTAGAAAATGTTGGTTCATACAAGTATGAATTTGAAAACTGAAAAAAATTGCATTGCCATATTTGCTCTTGCTGGATATTAACACCGTATAAAGTCTCAAAACAAATTATTATTGAAGTGATTCAAAATTTTTTATGGCGTTTGTTGTCGTCCGCTTGTTTTAGCTTGCGAAGTTTTACCGCCATATTTTCCCCCGTATCGGTAGTTCCGTGATACGCGCTTTCTGTAATTCTACACTGGTGAAATAAATTAAGAGAATTTTCATATTTGATTTACGATCTCCAGAACTACTGGACAGATTTTAATAAAATTTGGCGTGAACATAGGTGGATAAAATACAAACAAAATAAACATTCAACAGTTATAACAGACACATATGTTTGTGTGTAATACACATGGGAATCTGAAGGCCTGAAGCAGCAGTTGCAGAAGATACAAAAGAAATGGGTTAATAGGGGATATTGTCCCCTCTTACAGCTATACGGGCCTCGCAGCGTGATGTCATACTGGAAATAAGGCAGTTTATCAGTGTCTGTGGCAACTGGTCCCACTTATTCAGCAAGTCTGTTTTCAGTTCCTGGATGGTTCTCGGAGGGGTTTGCGAGTTACAATTGCCTTCCCCAGAACGTCCCAGACATGCTGTATAAGGTTGAGATCTGGAGACCTGGCTAACCAATTCATCTGGCGAATATCCTCACTCTCGAGAAATTCGCCGACCAGAAGAGCTCTATATGGCTTCACGTTATCGTCCTGTAAGATGAACTCGGGGCACACTGTAGCCCGGAAAAAGCGAACATAAGGCTCCAAGACCTCATCCCTATATCTCACACTAGTCACATACCATCTGTCAAAGACGTGGAGAGGTGTGCGGACATTCAGCATGATGCATGCCGACTATTACACCGTCACTGCCATAATTGTTGGTTTCGCGCACATTGGAGGGTAGGTAGCGGATCTCTGGCTCTCTCCGTATGAAAGTACGGCGAGAATCGGTGTTTAGGCTAAAACGGGACTCGTCGGTGAACAGAACAGTCGCCCCATTACAAATCACTATGCTGCCTGCACCATGCTAATCGGACTCTCCTGTCCGTGGACGTGAGCGGGACACAACAGCCGGTCTTCTGGCAAACAACTCTCTCTCATTCAGTCTTTTGGAAACAATCACCCTTGTTACACGGGTTCCTGTGGCTGCATACATATCCCGAGAGAGCTGAGAAGCTGTAGCCCCTCTGTTTACGCCTCGCTAAAATGGACAAAAAGCAATTTTCTCTGACCGTCATGTCTCTTAGACGACCTTGGCCAGGCTTTCTCTCGATGGATCCAGTATCCTGGAACTGTTTCCATAGGTTATACACAGCGCTGAGCGTTAAATTAAATAAATTAAACTCTCTGCATATCTGGACTTGCGATTGGCCTGCCTCTAGCCTCCCCACAGTTCGCTAGCTCATTTCATCATCTAAACATTGGAGATTACTCATTTTTACTGTTCCGTTGTGAATTTAACCTAATGCTTCAGGATAACAGCAAGAAATTTTCCGAGGTGTGCTAGCGAACGCAATTAGTCTTACGCGCTAATAAAGCCTGTTTTTCTGCTAGCTCCGCCTACACACACGTGTATGCTTACGTATTTACCGTACAAGATTTGCATTTTTTATCTAGAAGCAATAGTTTTTCCTTCAGTTCATTTCTTTGCATGCAATTCTATAAAATATGCAAATTCTCTTAATTTATTTCACCAATGTATGCACAGAGGAAAAATGTATTTGAAAATTACAAAAATTTATTTGAAGAATTTACGCAATAATTTTATTTCAAATGGTGTAAATTAAATTAAAGTTTTACATAATAACTAGTTCAAATTATGTAATAAATAAAAAAAAACTATAGCGTAATTCTTGTCATAGCGCCTAAAAACGGTATTATGTAAAATTTCAAGGAGGGAAACCATTTGAACAACCAAATGAAAAAGTTTGAGATTTGGCTTCAAATAGCGAAATTGAAAGAAAAATAAATGCGGTTTGTTTTAGAACGCTCTAGTAGTCTTCTCAGTTTCAGTTACCCTTTTCTTATTATAAATTTATTATTTTGAAATGTGAGGAAATCAGAATGAGTTGACTTTAGTTGACTGATAAAATTGTAAATTTCAGAAATAATGGGTCTCTTTATTGTGAAATAGCAAACATTTTAAGATTAAATTTATCAGCTATTTATTATGTGATTAAATACAATTAAATACATTATGTGATTAATTACTATTTATTATGTGATTAAGTAAATATAAATCAACTGGGAGTAGCGAAATTAGAAAGAGGGCGGCCAAACATTCTTACAGCAAGAGAAAGCAGAATGATTGAAAAGTCATTAAAAAAAAAAAAAAAAAAAAAAACTTTTACTATTAGTATAGGAATACCTAATGACTTTGCATCTTGTTTGTGTAACGCCTCGAACAGTAAGAAATTACCTACATAATTTCTGATATAAAGCCAGGAGTGCAAGGGAAAAAAGTATATAAGTGAAACTAATCGTAAAAAAGGCTTTGTTTTGCAAAAGATTATATGAATAAGGCTTTAGAATTTTTTAAAAAGACTGTTTTCACTGATGGGTCTGGACCCGATGGCAATAAAACTGTTTGGAGAAAAAATAAAACGTCTCTAAATCCACTGTAAAGCATGGTGGTGGGAACTTTATGGTATGGGTTAGTATGAGGTGGAATGGAAATGGTTATTTCACTATAATTAAGGGAATCGAATGCTAGAAAATAAGTAGACATATTGCGAGATATTTTATTTCAAAGTCTGCCAAAATTGGGTATTAAAGATGACTTCTGGTTCCAACAAGACAATCGCCCTAAACATAGAGCTAGGATTACAAAAGAATTCTTCTTACATAAAGTTCTTCAAGAACTCTACACTCCACACCAATCACCTGATTTCAGTCCGACTGAGAATTTGTAAAATGTTTTGGATCAAGAAGCTAGAAAACATAAGTTTTGAAATAAAAAAAATATTCTTTTGAAAACATGGTAAAATATATCTGATTTAAAAATTAGCAGAATCAATGCCAAGAAGACTAAAGGCTGTCATAGGCAACAATAGACGTTTTACGAAATATTAATTTTAATTTTAGTATTAGCTTTATTGAATTTTAAGTTGTAATTATTTAGTTCAAATACCCTTTTTCCCCTTGAATATTTGCATATCTTGATATTTATATATTGGAAGTGACAATAAATACGTTTGTATTTATTACACACGTTACATAAACTAGTTACTATATAAGAATTTAAATCACACCATTTGCAATAAAATTAATGGTTAAATTTGTATTGTTCAAATACTATTTTCCACCACCGTATGTCTGCTCGCGAATTCGTGCAACTTTGTATTCCATTGTACCACATGTCTCAAGATCTTTGACAGTCTACTGTACTTCGTTCGGTGGTTTCTTCGATTTTTTACACATTCTTCTGAAGGATTTAATGTTCTGACAAGTTAAATAACTTCCACAGAAAGCCCTTGCCAGTTTGGAATTGGGTCGTCTGTTGGAACTTCTCATTCACTAACATATGTACTAAAATATGAAGATTAGAAATTATTAGGTTATTTATTATTCCATACCGCTGTTTGTTAGCGATCTAAATCCCAGTGTTCTGCAATAATCGCTGCCATAACACATGCACCTCACTTGCCAAGGATGAAGCTTATTATACGAATATCTTAGTATGTTACAGATGCATTAATTTTGCAAATCCGTGGTTACAAATATTGCGGAAGAATGTGCCGTTTTATATATGCCATGCTCTGGAGGATTGATTGCACGTGATTTTAGAGTGCCACGCGCTGCACTTTAGGCATTTTACTTTAGTGTGTGTATGCTCACATTATTGATCAACCTTCAAAGTTTTGTGGCGATTATTGTCGGGAAATACAACAAATTTCTTTGTTAGGGTAGATTTTGTTTGGTAGGTACTCCAAAATAAATGGGCTTCTGAATCTCGGCAAAGCTCTCAAGACCTATAAGTGTAAGAGGAAGAACACTTGGAAACTATCTCGTATTTAGGTTAAAAGTGACGTAGACTACAAAAGGCGATACCTTCAGTCTATTTTGCTATCCTGAGTGGACATGAGACAACTGTAAATTTTACGATTTAGCTACTCAATCACTATGGCAGATTGTATCAAAAGACACATATTTCATTCAATGGCTTCATGATAAATATGAACTGAATCATTGTATGGATTCTGTCTGAATTTTATAAACCTACATTTAAATTCTAAAATTTCGCAATATATCTCATAGGACTTTGTAACACACGCAACATGCTTCTGACTTTTATTTTATCACACACACACACACACATATATATATGTACAAGGAATATATATATATATATAATTAAGAGATAATAATTAAATGATAAAAAACAGGCAAATTTCCAACAGAAATACTCAAATCAAAATTAAAACAAAAACAGTTCAAAACTGAAACAAAAGCAATCAATGAATAATAAAACATAATAAATTGATATGAAATATAATATATACTTGGTGAAAATTCGTTAGTCTCATGAGATAGGATTATATGTTTTATTATACTTCCTCTTACACAATTATATATTATTTTTCTATCACTTTATGTTTTATTATCTTATTGAATTGTTTTAAATTTAATTTTGAATCGTTTATGTTTTAATTTTGATTTGAGTATTTTTTGCTGGAAATTTCCTTTCTTGCTTTTCTTTCGTGATTTAATTTTGATTTAATTATTATCTCTTTTATTCTTAAATAAATTTTGCAGCATACTGCTCGGCGTTAATAAGCTATATCATCTAATTTGAAATTTTATCAACTTTTGTTCCTGACATATAACATATATTAAGGAAACATTAAAAGAAGTAGGCAAATATGCTACTATAAATAGCCATGCTTTTAAGCTGATTGGAAAACATCTGGTTCCAGAGGAGAAAGTAGATTCATTATTTTACAAGCTTTTAAAGAACAATTTGGCTTTGTTTAAAGAAGCATCTTCTGAAAAAATTCACATCATTTCCAGGTAATTTAATATGATATTGTTTATTAAGCAAAATTCCATTAGATCTGGAGATCCTATGTATCCCCAGACAAAATTATTAGTTTTAGTAAATCCATGATTATGAAATTCTAGAAAGGGACTATGTCCGTTATACGCGTTTTCCACCCCAAATATTTCACTCTTCTTGTCTGTTTTTATTTCTTTGTACGAAATAAAGTATTGCAATCGCAAAAAATTCCGGGTATCATATTTTAACGAAAATATCCATTTTGTCTGCCATCGAATGCAATTTAACCATGTTTTTGTGTGACATCTGTACATAAGGACAAAATAAATTATTCTTTTTTCCCAAAAAGATTATAACACTGATTTAAAATGCATGCAGAAGAGATTTTTTCCTGGCGCCTGTACCGTACGTACGTATTTATGTATGCATAAATTTATCTAGCATAACTCAAAAATGAGCAGCCTCAGAACACTGAAAATATGTACATAGGACTGCTATAATATGCAGTTGTGCACTTCCCTTTTTGGTCGCAATCGGCCGCACCAAAAGTATATATAGTATATACACCCACTGTGTTACTCAGAATTTTTTTTATTTTTATGTTGGTAAATTGCGCATTTTTTTCTTTAAAAATGATGGACTTACATTATCTTCCAGTTAAGGTTTTTATGCCTTTAATTAATCCGCATGCAGTAGTTGTAGAATTATCAACAATTTAAAAGTCAACAGCCAGGAAATGCGTTTTCTAGATAGCCGCAGTTGCCGATGAAGGCACGAAACCGAGATTGCGCAGTTCTCTGATGTTCATTTAGGCAAAAACAGATCGCTTTGCACTTCGGAAGAAGAATAGCTCAAAAAAATTACAGGTGTTTTATTTTTAATTTATTACATAATCCTTATTTAATGATTCAATTTTTTATTTTAAATTGCTGAGTACTTTTCTTGCTGAGTAATCTTTTTTAAATAATACGAGGAAACCACCAACTTGCGCGCGATAAGCGACTTTTACCTTTCAATGTGTAAAACATTGCGCCGGTTGGTTACGTTAATGCCGGAAGTACAGATAGCCTTTCTCATGATACTTAACTGAATCACCATCCGGTAGAACTAATACGCATCTCACACTATCATTTAATCTTTAGTCTATCTGTATGAATTTTAGGTATTCTATTGCATGCAATAAATGATCAGATTGCCTTTTCTATTTATCTTCAGTAATAAAAATACTTTTAGAAATTCTTTTGCGTCCAAAATAAATGTTATCTGAAGCTGTGGCCATTTTCATAATAAAGAAAGTTAAATAGTTCTTTGGACGGACTAGTTTACTTTCTTTACATACTTTACTTGCTTTTGGAGATGTATTGTCATGAGCATGATTTTATGTTGTACTAGAATATGCAGAGGAAGCAATCCTGAAAGCATATAGTGGTTGCTGCAGCTAAGCAGTACGGTAAATCTTGTGTGTGTGTGATTATGGCAAAGCCTCGAGGGCTATCTGCCTAAGGGGAGGGATGCCTTCGTGGAGGACTTTCTAAGGGAAACTGGCTCGTATACACGTTACACATGGGGAAACCCACGAAAACGCCCATGCAGCCAGCCCGTTCGCGGGATTCGAACCTCGGACCGAACTACCAGTGTTCAGCGACTTTACCGCTCGGCCGCTGGTGGGCCGGTAAATCTTGATAATTGTAAAACGAAAAATTTCCTCTAATTCTTAGCAGTTGCTTAGTTTTTATATTTTGCATCGGAACTGTTCAAATAGGTGCCAGGTACGTAGCTGTCTTTTCTGTTACAATGCTATCTAATTAATTGCGTCTATATACATAGGTTCAAACCCCAAATTATGGCCGGAACTCTTTGACTACAATCAGCAATAATTTGTGTTCTAGCTTTCCAACTATTTTAAATTCGTTATCAAGCTATTAAACTTATATTTTAATTTTTAGCACATTTAATTTTCTTTAACACATTGTTGCGTGTGTACAAGTTCGTAATAGACTGAATGCACAAGTCCTATAATAGATTAACAAAAATTTATTCTTATCAGCAAAAATATTTTCGAACTCTGAAATGTTTCACAAAAATATTCGTACAGGTGTTCCCAATATTACGCAGTATAATAAGTAGTTATACTTCAAACTACTAAAAACGTTAAAAGACAACGCAATGCAAAGCGTACCTAAGGAGAAAACTAATTCAGATATCTCAGTTCACGCGGAACTAAACAACTCGTAACAACAGCAACTAAGCCAGCAGTCACCAACCGTTGGTCCGTGAAAACGTTTTGATAGTCCGCAGAAAAATTGGGACATTATTTATATTTTTATGAAGATTCAAGTTAAAAAAACGAGTAACAAAACCTATTATGGAATATGGACTATACTTTTTTTTTTTAATTTTAGCTATTAAGTTTAGCGAAATTCCTTCAATGAATTTAGCGATTTTTAACTACTTTTGCAGGTGTATCTAGCGACATTTGAAAGTGAGAGTTGGCATCCGTGGATAGGCTGCTGCTATCAATAATAGCGCGACCTGGAATTCCCTTTCCTTTTGATTTACAAACATATGCTATTGTAGTCATTGATAATACAAGTTTTTCTCCGTGTCAATAAGCAAGTTGATGGATTTTTATGAGAACCATCTGCATTCTTATTTATAATTGCATCATTGGAAGTTTCAGTTTTTGTTTTGTCTAACTGTTGACCGATGGCGCTGAGTTAGCGGCGATTATTATGTTTACAATAATTAAAAATTGGTGGCATAACACTTTCAGTTTATTGATATCGCTTTGCGTTTGCCGGTTTGTTCTTGCTTTTCGTGAAGTTCCTTTTCAGTGATATGGAAACGTGAAGCTTTCTGTACAAGAAGGTAAGATTTTTGTACTTTTCATATAATCTTTTAATGTGAACGAAATATGTGTATCAGTGAGATGTTAATAATTTTTCAGTTATTAGTCAAAATCAGGGGAGTAGCCTGAATTTCCATAAAGGCGTGCTGCTGAACACCACATGTTTCGAAAATTATATTAACAAATGAAAATTAGAATTGCATGTATTATTGGAAAGTTGAATATTGTTTTTGCGTATTAATACTCGTATGTTGTTTTCAAGGTCCATATGTTGTTTTAAGGTTTTTTAATTCATATTAGTGGTCCGCCAAATATAAAATTATATATGTAGGGGTCCGTGAAGTTCTAAGGTTGACGACCGCTGAACTAAGCGACTAAACTCAGATGCTCTTTCCTCGGCGTTTTATAGTTTTCAACCGATAACGAGATATTTCTCTTACTTCTGCCTCTGAAAATTACTGGAATCAATATGAGGATGGAATTACGATTACACCTAGCACATTAGTCAATTACATTTATTCAGTTTGAATACAAATTACTGAGATATCCATTTACTCAATGTTAAATGCACGTGCACGTGTATTCCTCCTTTTTCCGCATAGCTTTCTCTTCAAATTTGTCTCACGCTGCACTGCATGGAGAAATACAACTACTTTTAATTATAATTCTGATAAAATTACCTATGTAAATACAAAATTCGTAACAATATTTAATTTAAGGCATTACACAGAGAATTAAATAATTAAAATTATTAATATAAGTTTGCTAAATTGAATTAAATGTCAGTTCGCTTTCCCTAAGTATTCCGAATATTTCATTTTCTTTACATTTAAAGAATTAACGAGAAAATTAGACACAATCTCCTAGAACACTTTCATTTCTTTCCTCTTTTCTCTGTAATCCTTTCCCGCTAAGCTCTTCTCGAAAGAACATACTTAGTAAGTAAACATACTTAACGAATGAATTAAATAACTAAGTAATAGATTACTCAATAAGCTGGAGAAAAGCACATCTCAAAGAAGTTGTGCACTTTTCATTAGGGCCGCAAAACCTTTCTCAAATCAAATCTACTTTTTAAAAAGTTAAATTTCCTATAGCATATGCTACCTTTTCCTTACCTAGTTCCCTTTATTTAATGACAAGATACGATTAAAATGATGCCTGATAAAGCTAGGTAAATTGGCAGTTAAATTAATTAGGAATGCATAATTTAGTACTTTTCTCCAGCTTTCTGTTGTACAGCTCGAAGCATTGTACTTAGAGAAACTAATTAACTGTGATAATTAAAAAGACAAGTATAGAGACTTTTTTTTTTTTTTTTTTTTTTTTGGTGGAGAAGAACCTTACTGCTTCGTAAAGATTTAGTAACAGAAACTGTTGAAAGTGATCCGATTTAGTTTTAACACTTTGGTATCGAAATATGAAGAAACAGTTTTAATTATTCTTTCTTAAAAATAGGAAAAAGAAAGATAAATATTTTCAGAACGAATATTAATGATTATTTTCCCATATTGTGGCTTCTCAATGCATGAACATCTACGCCGATACTTTAAACATAAAATAGAATAAAGTTATACATGTTATAAGGTATCTTCTCCCTCCTTTCTGAATCGTTCGTGATGTAACGGTAGCACAGCAGCCGCGTATTCGAGAGTTCCAGGTTCGAGTCCCGGCGAGGGCATTGCTCATTTCTCACCTTTCCTGCTTCAAAAGTCCTAATGACTCTGCAGTGGCGCCCGAACTAAAATTTGGTGGATGATGATTATTCACTACCAGGATTTGGCGATTGGGTCTCCTAATCCCCAGTCGCCCTTTAAAAGGGGGAGTGTGTAAGGTATTTTCTCCTTCCTTTCTACATGCCTTCGTAGTGTTAAATTTAAAAAAAAAATTCCCATTAAAAGGGGGAGTGTATCGAGAAGTCCAGGTTCGAGTTCCGGAGAGGGCATCGCTTATTTTTCATATCTCCAGCTCAAAAAACCTTCATGACTCTACAATGTCATAGTTCATAAGTCGAGAAATACACTAGCGTTTGGTTAAAAAAAATTAAGAAAAACTGTGGCTATTACTGAAATGTAACAAATATTGTTTTTTTATACAGTTTTTTTTATCACATCTTTGTATCTTGGGACGTTCTAATAAAGGGTTTCTCAATACATTCGAGTGCAGTTTGTTCCTATTTATGAATTACAGCTTCCTAAATGTTCGACATAATGTAACCATGTATGATTAGGATTTTTCAATCAGTCTTTACCATATAAACGTACAGCATTTAGATCAATTTTCTGTATCAGTACTCATTTATTCTGTGTTTTCTGAATCTTCATTTTCATAGCATAGTTTCGATAAAACTTGGAAGAACATGTTGCATTAATATCTTCTAAAAAGAAATCCATGGCGAGTCATTTTCCGCGCCCAGATGTTTTTCTTGGTTTTGTAGAATGTTTTTTCATATGTGCTTGATCAAAATTTCGTTTCTATTGAATGGATTATAATTTACATAACACTTAAAATGGTACCACACTTTCTCAGAATCACCTTCATACTTGACAGCAGGGATATGCATTTGATATTGCATCTGTTCATCATATATTCATCCAAGAAACTATTTTTTGAAATTCAAAAGAAATCCGAATTTCATTTCATCTGAAAAGAAATGTTTTCAACCTTATACTTTCACTTCTCGTGCTTTTTGGTACGCAAATTTGAATTTTAAATAAATATTCTTAGAAGTATTTTTTGTGGTGCTACACTTATTTTAAATGATACGCAAATCAAAGTCTTACTTCAGACCAATAATTGAAAGAATTCTATTTATTGTTGTCAACAATACTGGAGTTTTCGGATCATATTGAAAAGTCCGTAAAATTAAAGGGTATTTTTAAAATATTGCGTTTGTTTGTAGTTGTTAAAAATCTGTTTTCAGCTTTTGAAGTTATTCGAGTTCTATGCTAGTCAACAATAAAATAATACACTCTTACACACAACACTTATCGAAATGTTCTGCTGCATAGGTATGAGAAGAGCCAACCCATGTTTACATGTTCCTATTTGTATGCCAATACTTTTCTACTTTTTAGATACATCTGATGCATATTTTATAAACCAAATTATGTAAATATTTGCATAATGAAATTTTAGAAGTAAACTTTTCTCCCTTAAAATTTACCTCAAAATTCAAGTCGGATTTAAATGATAAAACTCATTCAGAACCACTTATTTGCTCTAAATTTTTTATAGCTTAAGCTTTCCTTTCTGTTTCAGAAATTGAATAAATATGCACAATTTTGCATTTAAACAAACCCATATACTTATTTAAATAATAAATTGTCGTTTAAAATTTTTAAACGCAAAATTTTCGTTTAGGGTGTGAAAAACCAGTTCATTAAAAATGTATAATGCGTTTGGAAATTATGAATAGTTAGTTTTATGCAGACAAGAGAATTTCATGAAAGCAATTTCAGTATTGGATCTGAAAAGGCTCAATAAATATAAAACTGAACTTTTTGTGTATGATCGGAAAAATGTTAAGCATAAAATGCTTCATAGTTTTGCACTTTCATGTGAATGTTCCATATTATCGAGGGAAGAATTCACTGAGATATTCAGGTACAACTGCTTTTTCAATGCATAATTTATAAGCAATTCAAAAGCATTTTAGCAAGATTTACGAAGAAATTTCAAAACAAAATATGCCGTGTTTGTTGAATTGTTCTGTGTTGAATAAAATATAAATCATTATTAACTTTGAACCTATGAACTACTTATTAAAGAACCCTGTTAAGATATGACCAGTTATCTTGTAGGAATTTAATCAACTAATAGTTATGATTTGAACTTTATTTTAACCTTTGCCGCCCAACCGAGATAGTGGTTAGTGATTCTGACTGCCATACTGAAGAGCCTGGATTCGAATCCCGAAGAAGGCATAGATGTTTGTAAATGTATGGTGTCTGTGGGACATGGGCGCACTCTAAATATGCGGCGAGCCGAAAGTCCTCTCGAGAGGTTGATGGTAGGGGAAGAAGGATGGGGACCCTTAGATCCGTTCCCTTGGGGTACTCGCAATCAAAATTGAAGGCGAAACTGAAGTCGTACTGTCACCTATATCGTTTTCAAGGCTCTTGCTAGCGAGAGGAGCAATCTTGCACTCTTTGCCACGATGTATTTTGGGATCTTATTCTGATGTGATTGTCAGACAAGTGAGATGCGTCACAGCAACAACAATTTTAACTTCTTTCAGTAATCTTCACCAGAATGCTAATTAGTTGTTATGTACTTAAGACCGAGTGTTTGAATGTTTTAGTGTTTCAGCTTCTGGCACCCTTGCCTTACGATTACGTACTATCACCAGCTTTGCAAAACTTATTCTGGGCCTTAATATTTCCTGAGCCGGGGGTTAAAATACGCGTCGTTAATTATCTCAAGTAAGCTTAAGTACTCTATTGTGTGCGTAATATCAGTCTACGTTACCTATATTCGAATTTAATTTTATCTTATATTCATTTAAATAATAATGTCGAGGATGTGTTCTATATCCAAGCATCAAAAAGTTTTGTTTTTGGTAAATTTAGTTACTGGTAAATTAAAGATTTCTATTATGATAGCTGGAAAGAGAAATAGAACATTTCGGTAAAAGGAAAACTTATTTGTTGAAATATTAAAGTTTCTAAAAATATGAGAATGATATGTGATTTTGATTACAATAATATAATTATTAGACACGTGCGCTTCCCGGCGTACCTGAAAAGATTTAATTTACAAAATAATAAAAAGTCTTAGTAGTTTTTGTAGCGCTGAAGACAATGCACGACATTTCGTCGAAGACTGCGTATTATTGCGACATGTTAGGGAAAAAAATAGTAACATAAAGAAATACTACTGACGCAGTAAAGAGTTTAGATTTGAATCTGCATAGTTTAGATTTTAATCTTTTAACTGTATTTTTTTTGTCTGTGAGTGTGTTGCGTTACCATGAGGCTAATTATTATCGGCCAGGAAGGCTGCAGCACACTCGTATATTACATTACGTATTCATTTAAATACATGCAAGCAGAGGAAGTTCATCTGCCACGCTAATAGTGCCTTCTATTCATTTAAGAATTATATAAATAAAAAGGTTATTAAAGATTTGTCATTGCTTTAGACCAGAGTTTCTTAAACTGTATTTAAGAACACATAGTTTAAGAAACTCTGGGTCGCGTCCCCAAATGGGGTCACAAATCGAAATTTTTGGGGGTCGCGAAAATTAAATTCGATAGTTGAATTTAAAGAAACTGTATTCATAAGATTTTTAACGAAATTACATTAATTGAAATTAATGAGATTAGAATTTCACATTAATTTATATTAATCAGATTAATTACCTGTTTTATGAAGGGAAAAAGGAATTTGTAAAGCTATCAAGAGATTCAAACTTAAAAATGTATTAAATTTTAAAATGCATTAAATGTTCTTCTCTCATTCAGCACATACTTTTATAAAACTACTTTTTTAGCTTTTAGCTAATTGAAACCAAATGTCGTTCAACATTAAAACATGCTGAAGATGCTTTATTTTCAGCAGTGTAAAACATCTCACCAATTTGTTATGCAGCAGAAAATCTCTCTCATTAGAATTTTCTTTAATTTTTGTTTGCTTAGATAAATCCTAAAACTACTTCTTTTATATGTATATTATTTACTAAAGAATTAAATTATTTACAGAAGGATATTTATTTTTATATCTTTATTTTATATTTAATATATGGGGCCGCGAAAACAATCTCAATGCTAAAAAGAGGTCGCGACTGAGAAAAGTTTAAGAAGCTCTGCTTTAGACTAACGAAAAAACTTGCTTCTAGTCTAGTACTGTCTGCAGTACGTTAATACAAGCTTATAGGCATAGCAGAACCATACACATCGCGCTCAACCCTATCACAAACCATGGCACAAGACAATGCTACTTTCAGCCTGCCTATCCCAAGACTACAAGTTCCTACGGCCTCAATAAGTAGTGCAGAAGGATTTGGATTTATCGTGGATGCTTTGTGTGCCTCGAATGAAACCGCCCAGTAGTTTCGATGATAAATGTTTGGTAATGGTCTTGACACTTTTAGAAAGCTTAAAAGCACTTTTAATTATATCTAGTTGAAGAAATACAAAAAGTGGTCGTAGCAACCACTGCGCTGGGAGGTCAAGCATTGAACTAGTACAAAGGTAAGCAGGCATGATGTATCTTAATTAGTACAAAGGTATTTCAAAATATTTACGAGACGAACCAAGAGTGAGAATAATAAATTTGATTTATTTCAAAATGCACTTTTGAGAGCATTTCGCGTGATGAAAGATAGGCTAAGTTAGAAGCAGAAGTTTAATATCAGACTGAAGCGGATAACTTATTATATGAAAAAAGTTATTCAGGTAATACTATCCAGGTCGCTTCTCCATATCTAAGATTTTACTGAGTTGAGAAATCCTGGTAAGTTTTTCGAGTTATCTGTAAAAATTTGAAAGTCGACGTTGTATTGGTAAATATGCGTAGGCGAGAATAAAGTGAAAGAACCCTGTGAAGAATCTTGTGAAAACTCAAAGGCCTATAGCTGATAGGAATAGAAAATTTTACAGCAAAAGGCATTTTGGTAGACGGGAAAATGTCCGCTAATGGCTATCGCCAAGATAAATCGCAAAATAAATAAAAGGGGGATCATAGGCAGAAACCTATAAGCTATGTAGGCGTGCTGTGGGTTAACGAAGTCACTCACCTAGATGAAAGAAAAAGCTTCTTACATTCAATTAAATACGGTACTAATCAAAAAACATTTCACTCCGATGCATTGAAATTGTTTTGAAAGGAATTTCTTCAGGCTTGTTATTGGACACAGAAGTGCAAAGTAGTATTTTATCGAAAACGTTTTAGGAAAAATTTTATAAATTATAAATTGTTTGATGTTGCAGGAACCAAGGTGATAACAGCGCAGAGAAAAACATTGTGAATACGTAGGAAGGGTAAAAAAGAGTGTGTAAATTAAAAATAAACACCAGAATATTTTTGTATGTGTGCGTGCGCGCGCAGTGAAACATTTACAGGGAAACGTAATTCCGGGGATTGGAATTTTTAAATTCGCCTGGCATACAACTTAATTTTCAGGTAGGCATGATGCAGATGGATATGTACAAACTGACGCAGTAAAAGTGCAGTCACCAGCCTTGAACTTGAAAGAACTGCATCTGAAAATAAATAAATAAATTTGGAGCACTTGGTTAGAAAATTTTCAGATTTACTTGTCGACACCCCAAGAGCAAAACTACCGCTACGATAAAATTTAAAAAGAAGTAACAGAAAGGCATATTCTGAGCATGCTGAAAAATATAGTTATAAACTACACAGTAGTAGTCCATACTACTACTCTGTAGTATTATGCAGAAAAAAGAATAATTTTCCTGCACCGATTTTAAAGTTTATTGATTCGCTGTCGATTAAATAGTATAACAAAATATCCTATTTACTCCTTACCTATATTTGAGGAAGTAGATAGGAAAATTAAATTTTAAAAATGTATAACCACGCTAGACCACATGTCTGTATACTTTCAGATGTGTGTGAAACCGTAGGACGTGCCAATAACTATGCTTATTACTAAATTAAAGGCTTTTATGCCTCCCTTATCTTTCAAAAAATTGCTGCGAGTTGTAATTGTTTAATTAATTGTTAATCCAGAACGGAGGTATGAAGTAGAAATACAGCATGGAATAAGAAAAATTTGAGCAATATAAAAGCGGAGACAAAAGGGAAAAAATACAGTAAAATATTTATATGAATCAAATTTCCAAGTAATTTCATACACATATTAAGGCACGAGTGAAATGCAGAATGCAAATATTCACAAGTACGTGAAATGATTCTTAGGCAAAAATTTACATATGCTGGATATGTGCCAGCTTTAATACTCAGTTTTTACGATTTTGTGCGAACATATTTTTACTCGAAATAGGCTCATGCTGTATGTTAGCAGTAGAGATATTCAAGATGTGTTATATTGGAAACTACAGTTGAAATGCCCCATGTTCCCGACCTATATCTTAAAAATGATCGTTTTATCTGGGAACATTGAAGTAAACGGGTCATGAATAGTGACTGACTGGGAAAGATGCCGTTTTTTGCTCATAAAAAGAAGAAAGAAAAAAATCTGTGTGTTCTGCAGTCATTGTCACGAAATTTCCAGGTCTTTTGTCAAATATCTATCGTTAATCTCTTTGTTTGCTTTTCAAGATGTTAAATTTGGAAATGACTTCAGTACGATAAAGCTGCTTATATCCGTCTTTACTTCGTTTTTTCTCTAACATTATAGAAATTCATCTAGTGTAATGGTGGTTTAATGGCCATCAAAGTTTAAAGAAGAACATTATAACCTTTCTGAGAGATTTTAATTTACTTCATTAATGCCAAAGCATGTTGAAGCTATCTGCCTATGGAGAGGGATGCCTTCGTGAAAGATTTTCTGAGAGAACTGGCTTATATACACGTTGCACATGGTGTAAACCACGAAAACGTCCATGCAACCCGCACGTTCGCCTAGAAGCGAACCCAAGTCGAACTATCAGTGTTCAACGTCTTTACCGCTCGGCCACTGATGGGCAGTATCTGAAAAGAACTCTTAGAAAGGATTCTTTGAATAACCAAATAGCTTGATATGCAGTCTGTGTAAATTGTCACATACAGTATGCTTAAAAATTGCATATTGGGTCCTCCCATGAAGTGATACAGATTCTGCCTGAAATATGTAATTAACACTAAGCAGTCTTCTTGCTTTAATGACTTTTCAATATTAGAAAGTAATGTAGCTATTTTTCTAACATTCAGAAGTCTTTACTTCTTCTGCTGTCACTTTTCGATCTATATCTAAACCTTGGGGGTAGTTACAGGAGTTCTTTCGTAATGCACAAATTAAAGTTCGTAGTTCTAAAATAATGGAAGATTTAGAACATCATTTTCAATGAAAGTGGAACGAATCCTAAATTTTCCAAATCTAGACTTTGTTCTAGAATCTGTCCACTCTTTTGAATTATAAATACGTTAAATAAAAATAAAACTAATAAAAGATAATTTTTATATAATATTACACGTTTTTAAATGAATGCGTTTAATGAGAAATAAATTTAAGAATATTATTTTTAAATATACACCTTTATTTAATAAGAAGATAAAAACGAAATTCAATAAAAAATACATGATTAAATATTTTTAATCTTGGATTTCATTTTCTGAGCATAATTTGACAAAAACATATTGGAATAACAGTTCAAATAGAATAAATAGCTCAAAATTCGTAATCGTGGAATGATGTATTTATACACCTCTTTACAAGTTGCTAAAATATCCAAAACCTATTATTAATATGTTATTATGACCTGAACTGTCAACAACGGTTATTTTCAAGAAATTTTGAAGAAGCTCAGACTACCGATTACTTAAAAATTCTAGCAGACTTTGCTAAATGACATACGAAGCAGTACGGCAATCAGAGTCCCTACCATATCAAATTAGTAATTAGTATATCACTGAAATGGAAACAAGCTCATTCTTTTCAAGTGAATATTTCTTCTGAATGTTAATAAACTAATCTTTGCGCATTTTCAGTTAGCACATTTAATGATTTGATTTTTTTTAGGTAAGAATTTCAAAGAGATTCGAATAATGACAAACATGCAAAGATTCTAGTTTTCAGATCTAAGATTCGAATGACCTATCAATAATTTTAATAATCTGAACGCACAAATGTGATGTCCCAGATTGTAGTGCTGTGTAGCATGAACATATGTAACACTCTGTCTCTCTTTGATGCAATGTAGTATACGTGGGATTACCTAGAACGTAAACCGCGTTTTGTCAAAGATGCACATAGTACAATGAGTGAGAGAGACTTCACCTAAAATACTAAGCGCATTTGTTTGCGCTTTATGGTATCCTCTCAAGGTACTCAGAAGACCAGAACCTTCTATCCAAATTAGTTCTATGGTCTTAAAAATGTGAAAAATGTGTTTTCAATACAGTTTCGAAATGTTGCCTGGCTCACAAGCGGTTAATTGTAAAAGTCACCACTGGTAGTTCGACTCGGGCTCAAATCCTGCTCGACGGAATGGCTGTGCGGGTGGTGCTGTAGTTTTCCCCTATGTGTAACATGGATATAGCCAGTTTTCTTAATCTTCTACGGAAGTTTTCCTACCCTTAGATAGATAGTTTTCGCGTGCTTTGTGAAAATCAAGCGAAAAATAAAAATGTCGCCAATTTATTATTTACAAGTTCAGTTCTGCTGAATTTATTTCCACAACTCCAGCCTTTATTTGCAGAGATAAGTACTACAGGATAATAAAGCAATTTAATTCAAGAAAATGCAACAAGTGAATAAAAGTTAAAGATTAGATAAAATACATAGTAAAGGCACTTACGTATTATGCCGTCAAATCTGAAACTGTCACCAAGCAGTCAGTTAATGGATAAGCGTCACGTAACAACATACTCATAACCTGTACGCTTTCGTCTGATGTGACACGATTCATTCTCGATAAGCCACTTTTTGTTTTATGAACAAGGATGTAAATTAACTGTTATTGCTGTATTTTTTTTCATTTGAGAAAAAATGATCAAAACTCTAGACCTACCATCTACAGAACAGCAAGCAGTGGATTATTTTCAAAGTTATGAAATCCTACCATTAAAAAGTGTGTATTAGACAAAATATAAACAGCTAAATATGGCCGACAAAATAGATTAGAACAGTTTGTAGGAAGTTTCAACTAGAAGTGTTCTAAATAGAAGAAAATAGTAGAAATCAATGAAAGCCTTTTTACAAAGAGCAAAAACGCAGTTGGTCGAATATGAATACTTTATTAAATAAAGAGGCGCCAGCTCTTTTAGAATGCCGCAAGAAAGACTAGTGTAACTTTGATGGAATCCCCACCAGTTTTCATGTTTCAGCTTTCACGGTTGACAGGATAATGAGTAAGGATTTGTAATTACCACAATAAATAAACATAAAATTATTTCAAAAATATACTAAATAAATAAATACAAATGAACTAAGTGATAGTGGAAATAGTTTTAGTTTGTAGATATGACTTATAATCGCACACTTTTGCCAACTTTCACGGTCGAGGGGATAATGTGTAAGTACCACAATAAATAAAGATAAAATTATTGCAAAAATATACTAAATAAATAAATACACAAATGAACTTAGTGGTATAATTTTAGTTCGTAGATAAGAGTTTTATTGCTCGCTTTTGCCAACTTTCACGGTCCAGGGGATAATGAGTAAGTACCATAATAAATAAACATGAAATTATTGCAAAAATATATTAAATAAATAAATAAAAATGAACTAAATAATAGTAGAAATAGTTTTCGTTTGTACATAAGAGTTATACCGCTCGCTTTTGTAGGTGATGAATATCCCATAAATAAACCAGCGGCCGAGCGGTAAAGTCGCTGAACACTGGTAGTTCGGTCAGAGGTTCGAATCCCGCGAATGGGCTGGCTGCATGGCGTTTTCGTGGTTTTCCCTATGTGTAACGTGTATACGAGCCAGTTTCCCTTAGAAAGTCCTCCACGAAGGCATCCCTCCCCTTCGGCAGATAGCCCTCGTGTGCTTTACCATAATTAAGTACACTACACCACCACACCCATAAATAAATATTTTAAACGAATTAGTTTAGGGACATAAATAGCGATAGGCTTTGTATAATATTTAAATAATAAAACATTATATTAGAGCGTTTACTTATTTATTCGTACATTTTTCGTATTTCTTGAAGAAGGAAACGTTTATTTGAACTCGAGTTCAGCTACAATTCTTAAGATCAAATTCCCCATTTTTAGCGGCGTAATGGTAGTTAAAATCGCCTTGTAATTTAATTACACTGCAAGAACTTTATTTCAGTAATTAGCTAGTTAACCGGTTAAATCACTTTCATAGTCTGGCAATTGCGACGAATTCTTTTCGCATGATAAGGTTAGTCAATTCATTGGCGCTGTGGTAGTTCTCGTTTCCATTAAAGCGCTCGGCTGTAAGTAATGAAACCATTAATTAATTTATTAAAGAAAATGTTTCATCTCGAGCTCCTATTTATTTTAGGAGCTTGGATTCTGGAATGCAGTTTGAAGATTTAGTTATTAATTGGCGTTTTATTGAATTCGGTATAAACATCTACATTTCGGATTCGACTTCCTCGAATGCTTTGATAAATTTCGAACCGGAGATTAATCTCCTGTTTTGAGTCAAAATTACAAAGTATAAAACATATTTAGTACCTAGAATCTTTAAGCAGAGAGTAATATCAATTAGTGGGAAACATAAGGAATCTGTAAACTGTACAATTTTTAAATTCTACAGTTAAATTAGCAACAGCGATAAGTAATATAATTTACTTTTTTTTCATGTATCTGTAAATTACTTTATAATAAATAATTATTATTTAACATATATGTAACATAATTTATATTTATATGCGTGTAGAATATAATTCGAAAAACTAATATAGGTGTATGAATTTTGATATTTATATGCATGTGCGTGGTTTGTATGCATGTCTGGTATGTGGTTTGAAAACAGTCGTATTGAATTTTTAAAAACTTTAAGATTTATTTACTTTTGGGCATATGAACAGTCGTCCATTAAATGGTGCAAACATCAGTTGGATTTATCCGCTAAAACTGTTATTGATTGGAATAATTACATGCGTGAAGCGTGTGTGAAGGATTTGGAGGATTATCGAAATATTAAAATTAGAGGGCCCGGAATGATTGTCGAAATTGACGAAAGCCTTTTTACGCGTCGAAAGAATAATCAAAGTCGTATCTTGCCACAGCAGAGGGTCTTCGGTGGAATTTACCGGGAGACAAAAGAAACATTTCTAGTCAGAGGTCTAGAGCGGAAGGCAACAACATTAATGCATGAAATCCAAAATAATATTGTAGAAGGCTCAACAATAATGTCAGATTCGTGGCCTGGATATCAAACAAAAAAGCTCATTGCTGCCGGTTTTGAACATTTTAAGGTGAATCATCGATATACAATTTTGTTGACCCATCTACGCAGACTCATACTGAACACGCTGAAAGGACGTGAGGTTCCGCAAAATGGTGGAACAAGCGACAACGTGGGACAAGCCGCCGTCATTTGGATACCTATTTAGCTGAATTTATTTGGCGTAAAAAACAGGAAACGCCTTTCGATGCTATTTTCAAAGCTATTTCCCGCCACTTTCCTCACCATTAACTTCAGTGTTTTCTTTTAACCAGTTTCTTTTAACCTGTTAAGTTAATTATATTTTTTTAATTCGTATTTAGTATATAGTTTATAATATATATATATATAAGTTTATTTATAATATATAATTAAAGAAAAGAGAACAAACTAAAAATGACCTACATGTTCAAAAACTTTGCTCATTGAGCTGCAAAATTTAGAAAAAAGTTAAAAGAAAATTACTAGCTCGTACGCCAAAATGTTGCTTAGATACTGTGGTTCCGTTGACAATATTAACATAAGTAAAATAAAGTGCAATGAAATGTGTAAATATAAAAGATAAGAATTTATAAACATAATCCAAAAAACGCCAAAACATTTTTATCGGCAAATGTTGCCATGGTAGTTGTCATAGTACGTAAGTACCATATTTTGCTTCCACAAAACTTAATTAATAATATGTCACTGCTTTTTGTTGATTGTCAGTAATATGCAAAGGTAGACAGACTAAAGGGTATTTTGCACATTTCGTTTGTTATATGCTTTATTCTTACAATAAAAGAAAACTCAAGCTTATTGACATGGGTAAAATCATACAGAATTTCAGGCAGATACACTTTATCTTATCGAAGTGCGGATAACAGAAGTGATTTCAAAATCATTATAACGCAGTACATATGTAATACAGGGTTAGTTTTGTGCAAACATGTTATATTTTTAGGTTCGTTTGCATGCATTTTTTTTTTCATTGCCATTGGAACCAAATGAGGTCTGCAAGTATTTGTAAGATAAGGTCCTAGACAAATTTGATTTCTGTTAACAGATTTTTCATTTATTTTACTATAGTAAATGACAACATAGATTAGTATCTGCACGCATTATATGCATTTATGACATACCAGATATTTTAACATTTGTTTCCTAAATTTTTTTCATTCCTCCTTCCTTTTCTGTTCCCTCCAAAATACTTTAAATATGCAAAACATTTTATAATTATATTTAATTAAAAGAAATCCATGCGTAAGCGGATGTCAGAGTTTTGGTCTGTGCGCTAGTTCTTTTTTCCCTTCTAAAGGCTTTCTTAGGCTTATAAAATTTCATTTTGAGGACGCATAGATTCTTTATAGAAATACGCACGGACAATATATCCATTGATCATTACGCTTCCTCGTATAGGGGTAACGCCCAACAATAGACCGAGTGAATAAGATCACTAAATACTGGTAGTTTGACCTAGATTTGAAACCCGCTGCGTGCTTTGTCATATGAATAGCAAATACACACCACTACTTAACGATTTGTAATGTTATGCAGATATTCATCCTCCTATTTTTTTCAGATTTAAACGCCTTTTAAATTTTAAATCGGATGTTAAAATGAGCCTGGACATATTGCAGAAGATTACACTGGCCAATTATCTCTTCAGCTTTCTGTATACAGTTTGTGCGACGCAAAATTTTCAGTGTAGGCTCATAGGAGAGGTCTTAACTATTGAAACGGTTAACTCTTAGGTATGGTCAGAAACTGGGTTTAGAAAAGCTGTTTTCTTTCTAAAACATTATTTTATCTTCTTGACAATAGTTTCACAGCAATTAATTTCAGTAAATGTGAAGCTATAAAAATTGCTTAACTCTGAAGGAAGGACACATAAGCAAGAAATTTGCATGAAATTTAGAGCATTCTGAGATATGCGATTGACTGGCATTTCACGGCATGCGCATGTTACAAGCAACAGAGCATCGAAAGAATGAAAAAAGGACGATTTGTCGATTTTCTGTTTAAAAATCGCGTAGACTCCTTTTTTATGTGCCTTTGTGTTTTCCCTTGTGTAAGAAGAAGTAATTGATACTGTCATGTCATAGAATTATGTACCGTATACTAGGATATGGTAAAATCCTAGTATATGGTGCAGCCTTGGCGTGATTTTGAAAATTATCGCCAACACCAAAAATGATCCAAAGAACGTCTATATATATACTATACACTATATACTATGTGTGTATATACATATAGAATATACTATTTACAACCATATATATTCTTTGAATGACCTGTTTACTTACTCATCGTATATGTCACGTTTTTACTGCTCATCATAAAGTCGCCAAAAGTATCCAAATCCCGTGTGCACCGGATACTAGGATTAAACCCAGAATATTCCTAGCTTAGCGAAACTGCAGATTCGTGGGAAAACCACGAAAACGCCCATGCAGCCAGCCTGGATTCGAACCCAGGTCGAAACTACTAATATTCAGCAATTTTACGGCTCGGCCGCTAGTGGGCTTTCGCAGCAAATATAAAAATACATACATGGGGTTATTATTTTGTGGGTCTAATGCTTTCTCACATAGATTATTATCCTATAGCAACATATGCCGAAAATTTAAACACTTCCAGTATAACGCTAAGAATGCACGCTAGGACTTCGGTGTCCCATTTCTTAAAATAAATTACTCCTATGTTTATCTTTGCACTTCATCATTTCAACTAACTCAGGTTCGTAAACAACGCTCGCTTATTTCTCACGCATGATAACTTCATTTCCTCTTCCGGCGGAATGCCAAAGCTTGAGAAAAACCAAAACTTGGAGAACATCCAAAAACATCAAAGCAATTTTGAACTGAACATCTTTTCCAGACTGTTTAAGACTCTTAAAATATCGTTACATTTGTGATCAAACTAGTAAAGCTGTTACTTAAACACTTGAGCAAAATCAAGCAAATTGCTTTATATTAAGCAAAATGTTTTCTGAATGATCGTAATTCGACAATGATAAAAATAAACATACTGGGTAGGTTTTAAAATTGCTCATGCGGCGGACTTATTTTTAAATATATAGCATTAACAATTCAAGTTTTAGTGTATTCTGATATTTTTACAAATATTTATGAAAAAAAATGAAACTTTTTAAATATGATACTTTTATACTTGGTCGGTATACTGGCCTGCAGCAGGCAGATGATAGTGTTCCTACTCTTGCCAGTTATTTAGAGAGACCCATTAGGGCCTGACCTGTGATGCAACCGTAAAGAATATTCCCTAAAAGAGATAAGTACCTTACCTAATGGGGAGAGAATAGATTGAAGCGCGCTTCTGAAGACCGGGAAGGCTGGAGACCGGTCGATGTCGATTCTGGTAGTCTCTTTGGTTGTTCACGCATTTGCAAAGACACAGTATCAAACTGAATAGTATAAAAGCACTAGGCTATTCTGCTTTCTTTCTCATTGGTTAGCCCGATTGTACAGTGTAGTATGCAGCAAATGAGCAGCGTAGGGCCTAAAATATCTATCTTCCTCGAGAATGTCGTACTCCAGGATTTCTGCGAAATTTACTGGGTAATTTCTTAACGCTCGCTCGTCAAATCTTCCATAAATCCGTGTAGTGAAATCTTTGGTTGATTCAGTTTTTAGATCTGAGTGCTGGCTTCTGTTCCTTATAAAATACGCGGCACCTGTGCTAATTTTTGAAATATCTAACTGTTTAATTTTTTTTAAGTGTAGAATAATGAATAAAGAGAAAGAACCTGATTGATCTATGAACATCTGTAATCCTTGAAGCAGATCATTTCTAGCAGTTTTTACTACTTTCTTGCTACGAACTTTATCAGAATGGAAACGCCATCAAATGTCAAGCTGTAGTAAGAAATAGAGAACTTCATAGTTACTTACATACAAACATATATATTTTTATTTATGTACCGAAGATAAATTTAAGGAATTTAGGGAATAAAATATTTAATTAGGGCAAATCACTCGACAGCTATCTGCAAAAGAAGAGGGATGTCTTCGTGGAGGACTTTCTAAGGAAAACTGGTTCATATACACACCACATATCGGGAAAACCATGAAAACGCCTGAGCAGCCAGCTCGTTCGCCAGCCTTCGAATCTCGGACCAAACTGCCAGTGTTCAGCGACACAGTATCAAACCGCTCCAGCTCAGCCGCTGCTGGACCTGAGGAGTAAGAAAAAGAGACTTGGTTGTTCCCGTTTATTCTCAAATTTAGCCTCACTTGGAGAGTTTTCTCTGAAAACTTAGAAAATGTTCCTGGTTTGTTTATTTTTAGTTTAACATAAAGTAAATTATAATCAAACACATTAAAATTATTCAAATAAATATCAGTCTGAAAACTGAATACTTAACTGACAATATTACAAACTGTAATCAATAAAAATGTCTTGTAGGTACCAAACTTTAAATTTCAGATAGGAAATAAATATTAAATTTGATTTTTCTTTTATATTGTTACGTTATTTTTTCTTACACCAGTTGTTGCGTTATTTGCTTCCTTCAGGTTCGTACGGGGTTCGTGTGGATTTGGAGTGAATAACGACGACAGCACTTGATGGAATATCGAAAAACACTTTATTTACCAATATTAACCAGGACGCCTCCAAAGCACGTTTTACAGTCGTCGAAGATCTGCTATAAACTCGTTAGAACAATCAGCGACACAGCTTTCACACTGTCAGGCAATAACGGTGGAGACAGCTTCACTGCAAAGCACCAGAGTACAGCTCCCGACTCTGCTCTGTCGACTCTCCACACTACAACTCGCTATGCACTCGACGACACACAGAGCATAGCTCCCGACTCTTCGGTTCAGTTGTTTCCTGAGCTTAACACACTCTTTCGACGATGCACTAACCGCGATACACTAAGAGACTCTTCGATGCACTCGATGACCAACTCGGCGCTAGACTTCGAGACACTTGCTCAATGACTGACTATCATCTCGCTAGACGAGGCACACTGTAACTGACTGAGAACCAGGGGGCAGGGTTTACATAGCTTTCGGTTTGTGTTCGAGAACATTCTGGGCTGAACCGGTAAGAATTCGTTCCAGAAGGTTCTCCAACCGTCCATGGTATAACACCAATTTTGTCGCAAATGGGCGATTTTTCGCCAAATGAGCCAACCCTGCCATTTTCTTGCTATTTTATGGCAACCCTAAACGTGCTTTACTGGAAAGTTTTCTCACCGCGCCTGTACATTTCGTAACAATATTATTATTATCCCTGTTTATGCAGCTTTTTGATAAATATTTTACATATTAAATTAAAACTTTAGCAAAAATATTTCCTATTTTGTTGATGAAAATGTTCATTTTGTTAAAAAAAAAAAGAATCTGGAGCTTCGGCCATTTTTAGATCGTGCATTAATTCCGCATGCAATTTGAGTTGATTTAAAAGATATTTTGTTGTCAATGATAAATTGCCTTAATTTGATAAAAGGATAAAATTTATATTTCAACAATGCATAAAAACCGTTTTCCTATATAAAACACTTTTTCTGCTTAAAGACACTTTCTGAATATAGTACTTAGGAATTATTTTATGTTCATATCGACATTAAGACGTTTTTGTAATCAGAAATAAGTATGTTTGATAGTGTTGGTTAAGTTAGAAAGTAGTGCTGTTAGAGAAGTAGTATATTAAAATTACCTTTCATGTTTATTTATGCTTTCAAAATTAAGCGCTGGTGATTTTTATCGGTGGTCTTCTTCGGTAGGTGGTCGCCACAAGAGAGTTCATTTAACTTGTTTAAGAAAGACTACTACATGTGTACTTGTCGAATTCATAAGCTTTGCATAAAGAATAACTCTTTCAAGTTTTTATTGCAGAGTTTTGAAAAGAACGATAACATTAATTAACACTAAAATCGAACGGTGGTACTTCACTTGCTTTAGTATCCTCTAGCGGCAGTTTCTTTGCTAAGATATTACATAATATTACATTTAGCAAATTTCAAATTTTAAATATATCTTTATGCTTAAATGCTCTATTAAAATTCCGCCAACACCCCTCATACATTTCTCCACTAGATGTCAGCACTCTCCATCTGCCTTTGCACCGTAAATGGTCTTACCAGGTGAGTACTCCCTAGAGAGTTTTCGAACAGCAATGTAAAATGCAAGCGCGCTTCTTTTCCTCCTCAGGCTAATCGTTTTCAAACAACAACTCTTTTAAATTTTATGATTTTTGTTTTTCTCTTTCGTTATGAACGCTGATTTATTTGGAACTTCGTCGAGGAGAGATTTCTCAATGATTATTTACTCGACGATTAAGTGCGAAAAATACAGTCGTCTTTCGGTATAATTATTTACGTCGTAATTCTCGGAATTTATCGCTTAGTTAGTTTGATAAAAGAGAAGGAGAACGAGGCTAAATGTTTCTGTTGATTACAGTAATCAGAAGTGGTTGTTTCAATGCATTAAGGGACAAACAAATAAAATAAATGAATTGTGGAAGATAAGAATTCAGAGAACGCGAAAGCAGCACATTCCAGTTTCTTTATTATTTGGAATATTATATAATCTTTGCTATCTCGTGTGATGCTTAGAAATAAAATGGGATCGTTTACAATTGAAAAACTCACAACGTTTATTTATAAAACGCTAACGGAAAAATATTAATAAAAAGAAAAAATAATAAGTATTTTTCTCACATATTCTCGCAAAAATGGCAGTTTCTAATAAATGACAGGGAAGAAATTTAGAGTTATTATCAAGCATATATTTTGCATTTCACTAAGAAATATATATATATATGCATTTTTAGGGAAGATAAATGTATGTTTTGAAATACTTTGAGAAAGTTGCTTTTTTCGCAATTCCATATAAACATTGCATTTGTAGATATTTAACTTAAAATACATTTAATTTAATACATTTATACGTAGTTACATCAAGCGAATTACTCTCTATAGCTTTTATTTGTTTAATCTATATTCTTTTCTTTCCATACATTTAACTGCCCACCAGCGGCCGAGCGGTAAAGACGCTGAACACTGGTAGTTCGGTCAGAGGTTCGAATCCCGTGAATGGACTGGCTGCATGGGCGTTTTCGTGGTTTTCCCCATGTGTAACGTGTGTACGAGCCAGTTTCCCTTTGAAAGTCCTCCACGAAGGCACCCCTCCCTTTAGGCAGATAGCCCTCGTGTGCTTTGCCATAATTGAATAATCCCAATCCCATACATTTAACTTCTCTTAAAGCAACTAAATGTTATTACAAAATATTCTTTCCAATTGGAGGAAACCGATAATATCCATTGCGTTGTATGTAAAGTTAATAATTAAACTATTTTCTAAGAAATAATATCTACTGTTTAGTTAAACAGTGAAAAGCAATCCAGGATTCTTCAAAATTGTTACAATCCTTTGAATGTTTTAAATTCATCTTTATTTTCGTTCGAAAATATTCTTCCCATTAATGTGACCTTATTTGTTATTTATTAGAAAAAAATGCACATGCGTAGAATTTTATTTTTGACATGTAACTTAGAAAATCATACACACAAGGGTTTAATACACACATGCACAATATAATTAAATACAAGGACTTAATATACTACCGACATCTTGAATCAATCTGTGTCAACTCAACTTCCGAGGAAAGTATTGAATTTTCTTTTAGAAACTAGTTATGAAAATTTTTAACATGCATCAAATTGGAATTAAAAATAACATTTTTACATTACAACAGATGCATAGAGGCATCTGTTGTAAATTTACCCTTAATTAGCATACCCCTAGATAATAAAGATACAACTTGTTTAAAAAATATACTTTTTCGGAGTGTATGCATATTAAAAGCGAAACACAGTATCACATTTACTAAACGTATTCATGTGTTATTGCTATTGTATTGTAACTTATCTCACTTGTCTGACAGTAACATCAGAACAAGCCCACGAAATTAATCGTGGCAAAGAGTGCACGATTGCGTTGTCGCAATCTTGCACTTGAACTGTCGTTGACCTTGCGCACCATACAAGATGCCAGACAGAATTCCCAGCCTAGTATAGATATAAGCATGAGTTACAGAAATAACGAACTCCGGAGACCATCCAAGCGGTCGCAGCCCCCGCGGTTCCTTCCGGGCTTTATACAAAGTCTAGGAATAATTCAACGCTCAGAGAAGAATGTTCGGAGACAACTTTGCTCGGGCACCGCTCCAGGAGCAACAAAAATATTCAAAAGGGGGCCCTGTACTCTGTCAATCCCCGAAACAGAGGACCGAATGAAGCCAGATCCCCAAAGATATTCAATATCTAACTATGCTGGGACCCCACAGCCAAGAGGAAGACAAAACAGTACATGGTCCCTGCCAAGCCTGAATCTACCACCGTATAAACGATGGCTCTAGTCACTTTGAAGACTGATTATGTATCCCTGTGGGCAAAACTGCCTAAGTACAGAGCCTGGCCTTACCTTCCCAGGAATTATCCTGATGTTACAACTCGAACGCGAAATGAGCGAAAGTTTCTCTTCTGCCAGTAGCAACGAAGAGTCGAAAAACGAACTTGGAAGAGAGCGGTCGCTAACTCGATTTCTCTCGATAGAATTTGATACGAAGGGGGGATAATCCCGATCTTTTGATTTTAAATTAATCTCGAATTATGTATATATTGTAATATAAAAGATGTGTGTAAATAAAAGTCATTAAGACTTAATTGAAGTAGTGATTTGAATCGAATATACAAATCGAAAGCTTAGTAAGCGAAAGACATATTTTAGTCGTGCCCTCACCAAGGGACTTTTGGATTAGAATTTCGAAGATTAGCAGATAGATTACCTGTAAACAGGTAAGCAATTCCTTTTTCTTTGAAAATTTGGAAAAAACTGAGTTTCAATATTGTGATTAATCAATTTTAAACATGGAAGCTTTAGACAAACTGAAGCAGAAACGTACGAATGAACGCAGTAGCATTACGAAATTAATTACAAAAATAGAATCTTTGTTATCAGAAAATATCGAAACCACAAACATTGAGGAATTGCAGGAGATGAATGAAACTATTCTCGAAAGAGAAAACACGTTAAAAATGTTGAATTCACAAATCGAAACTCAGTTAAAAGATGCTAAAGAATTTGAAAAAGACATTTCTGCAAGTGATAAATACAATGAACAAATTATGTCTGCAACGTTTAGAATTAAAATAAGATTAAATAAATGTAATGAAAATTTGTCTGTGAAAAATGCATCAGATGCAAATCCTTTGAACACTTCTGTTTCTGAAATAAATGTATCGTCATCGGCTATGAAATTGCAAAAGTTAAATATTCCAAAATTCTCAGGAGATACAGGAAAATGGTTAGAATTTTTTAACAGTTTTCAAGCCGCGATTGATCAGAACAAAGCGTTAAGAAAGCGTTAAGAAAGATTGAAAAATTCGTATACTTGAAATCATTATCGATAGGGCAAGCATATAATGTCTTTGAAGGATTTCAGTTAACCGAACAAAATTACGATTCGTGTTTAGAACTTTTAAAAGAACGCTTTGGAAAACCAGAGAAAATTATAAAATCACATATGAATAATCTTTTGGACATAGAACCAGTTAAAAATTCTTCTAACTTTAAGAAGATTACACGACGCTTGTGAAATAAATATTCGAAGCTTAAGTAATTTAGGAGTAACTTCAGGTTCCTACGGACACTTGTTAAATCCGATATTATTGAAATTATTGCCTCATGATTTGATTCTCGAATATCACCGAAAGCGTGATCCAAAAGAGGAATCTGATGTTACAGGTTTAATTGCTTTTTTGAAAAACGAAATTGAATGCCGCGAACAAACGTACGCAGTTAACAAACCGGAACCGAAAATAGTTCCATTGAATGGAAAATAAACACTTCGACAAACACAAAAGTAATTATAAATACACAAACAATAAGTTTAACTCTAAAATAACCCCTCGTCAGCGGCAGAATTATTAGCTCCTGTAGATGAAGAAAAGTGTATTTTTTGCAAAAATAACACACATAATAGTGAAAAGTGTAATATGAGTGTAAATGAAAAACGAAATGTTCTAAGGTTACAAGGGCGATGCTATGTTTGTCTGGCTCAAGGTCGTCGATTTTCCGATTGTTCTGAGAAACAGTCTTGTGTATATTGCCACAAAAAACATAATGCAACCCTTTGTTACAAAAATGAGAAAAAACCCGAAGCATCGCAGTCAAAAGGTGTAGAAAATTCAGCGTGCAATCACATTAGCATCGGTAGGAATAAAATATTTTTACAAACGGCGACAGTAGAACTTAAAAGTAGGTCACGCAATAAATTAGTTCGTTGTTTATTTGACAGCGCTAGTCAACGCTCGTATATTCAGAAACGTCTGTCTAAACAACTGGGATTAAAAGTCGTGGAAAGGGAAGAAATAATGATTCATACTTTCGGATCTCAAGTGCCTACCAAACAGAACTGTGCGCGAGTAGAAAGAAAAATAAAAAACATTTTCGATAACCAGGAATCAATTATTCAGGTTATAGAGACTCATGAAATATCGAATGCTGAGCTAGACTATCCTCCGGAAAATATTCGGGAGTTGTTAAAAGATAGGGGAATAATTTTAGTGGATGTTGATCACGAATCTTTAGATAACAACAACGTATCTTTACTCATTGGAGCTGATAATTATTGGAAATTAGTAAAAGACAAAATTGAACGTTTGAATTCAACATTAGTTACAATGGAAACCCAAATGGGTTGGATTTTAATGGGAAAATTATCTGATCATATCGACGATAAGGAAAATGTGACTAATGCCGTCGCAATGACTTCTTTATTAATTCACACATCGAAGATTGAAAATTTGTGGAAATTAGATTTATTGGGTATTCGAGACCCTGTTGAAACAAAATGTAGAAAGGAAATGGAAATTGCCGCATTGAATCATTTTAACGGAACTGTTACCTTTAAAGAGGGAAGATATGAAATTCAGTTGCCTTGGGTAACAGAAAAGGACTGTTTACGTCAAAATTTCGATATTGCTAGACAGCGTTTAAACAGTGCGACACACCGGTTGATACGAAAGAGCAAATTCGAGGATTACGAAAATGTTTTAACAGATTGGTTAAATGAAGGAATTATAGAAGTCCTTGAACACGAAATGAATAATCAGTGTCACTATTTACCACATAAAGGAATATTCAAAGAAACTTCGACCATGAAATTGCGACCGGTTTTTGATGCTTCCTGTAAAGACAAAAATTCGCGCTCACTTAATGATTGCCTAGAAAAGGGTCCAAATTTGCTGAAAAAAATTATTCCTATAATTTTAAGATTTCGCAAGAATAGAATAGGAGTTGTTTCAGACATAAGAAAGGCATTTTTGCAAATGTCGGTGAATAAGAGCGATCGAGATTTCTTACGATTTTTATGGTGGAAAGACTTTGACAAGGACGAATTTCGAGTTTTTAGATATAAACGCGTTGTTTTTGGATTGAATTGCAGTCTCTTTTTATTGGCTGCTGTATTAAGCCATCACATTGATCTAAATTCATCTAAATATTCTGAAACAGCAGAAAATTTAAAAAAATCATTCTACGTAGATAATTGCACTACATCTGTTCCTGATGAAGATACACTTACGCGATTCATCGAGGAATCGAAACAGATATTAGATTCTGCGTCATTCGATTTGAGAGGGTGGGAGCACACTTCTCTTTTGAAATCTGAAGACAGTATAGAACCTACTCCTGTATTGGGAATTTTGTGGGATAAGAAAGATGATAGCCGTCTCTGTGAGGTGAAGACTGCTACTGACAAACCAGTAAATCTTACTAGAAGAAATATATTGTCTGCGGTACATCGCATTTTCGACTCCATGGGTTTTCTCTGCCCTATAACGCCAACACCTAAACTACTCATACAAAAGACATGGTTGTTAAAAATTGGTTGGGATACAAATATACCCGAAGACTTAGGAAAAGAGTTCTATTCGTGGATTGATGATTTGTCATTTTTATCCAGTATTAGAATTCCAAGGGCTTTAAATATACGTGGGAATGAAAGTCTTAGTCTTCATACGTTCTGTAAAGCAAGTAAACAAGCCTATGGATGTGTGATTTATTTAAGAAAAGAAACAAGTGAAAATGTATCGGTGTATTTTCTTCTAGCTAAAAGTAGAGTGAGTCCCTTAAGAAAAATGACCATAAATCGTCTAGAATAAATAGCCTGCTATATAGGAGTCAGACTCGCAGCTCTTGCTTTACAAACACTAAAATTAGACAACGTTCCAAGGAACTATTGGACAGATTCGAGTACTGCTCTTTCTTGGATCCAAAGAGATGACCATTGGGCGCCATTTGTCGCAAATAGAGTAAAAGAGATACGAAAATTGTCATCGGAATCTGAATGGCGTCACATTCCAGGAAATTCGAATCCAGCAGATATACCATCACGAGGGTGTTCGATTAAAAGTTTTGTGAAATCTCGCTGGTGGCGAGGGCCAGAATGGCTTATGAAGAACGATGAAGAGTGGCCAACTAGTGAAGTGATTACTAGCGAAGAAGAAATTATGAAAGAAAAGCGAAAGAACATTATTTCGACTTTGGCTAATATCACCGCTGAAAAATGGTATCTGATTTACTTTTCAAGTTACTTTAAAATTGTGAGAATGATTTGTTGGATTCTAAGATTCATAAATAATTGTAGACATTGAAGAAGAAATTATGGCAAAACCCTGAGTGTTGAAGAATTGGACATTGCTGAGAAGAAATTAGTGAAGATCGTTCAACAAGAAGCATTTTTTATCGAAGAACAGTTGAAGGGACATTTTACTTTCAGAGATGAAGAAGGGATTATAAGATTGAAAACGAAGATTTTGAGAAGACATGATGATGAAAACTTCCGGTGCCCCATTGTACTTCCATCCAAACATGAATTAGCAGAAAGAATGATACAAGACTACCATTTACAACTTTTACTCAAGTTCTTTTGACCAATATTCGCCAAAAATTTTGGATAATAAAAGGAAGAAAGACAGTACAAGGAGTCATATCGAAGTGCATTCGGTGCAAGAGTCACTCGGCTCTTGATACAGTGCCTTGTCCTCTCCCAGAAGATCGAGTCACAGATGCTTATGCATTTGAGGTGACAGGTATTGATGTAGCAGAACCACTGTATTTGAAACAAAAGCTTGGATCTTGCTTTTTACTTGTGGAGTTTATCGTGCGGTTCATTTACAATTAATTGAAAGCTTATCGACTAATGGATTTTTTCTCGGATTTAGAAGATTCATAGCACGAAGAGGACGGCCTAGAGTAGTATACAGCGATAATGGCACAAATTATGTGGGGCAAGGGATTTGCTCATCTGTTGACTGGAACCAAATTATCAGAAGTTCTTCGATAATCAAAATTCAGTGGAAGTTAAATCCACCAACCACAGCATGGTGGAGTGGCTGGTAGGAGAGACTGGTTCAGATGATCAAGAAATTATTGAGAAGAGTCCTGGGAAAAGCATTACTTTCATATGAAGAAATGTTAACTATCCTATGTAATGCAGAAGCAAATATCAACTCCAGACCATTAACATACGAGTCAGAAGATACCATCGATTTACGTGCCGTCACTCCATCTATGCTTATTCAGGATGTGCGAACTGGAGGTGTTTCGGATCTGGGCAGTTTGGATAAAATCAACTTATCGAAAAGATGGCGATACCACCAAAATTTACGTGTAGAATTTCGTAAAAGATTTAGAGAAGAATATCTTGGCATGTTAGTACATCGACCAAAGACTGTACCTTCGTGAACCATCAAGAAAGGTTATTTAGTGTTTGTAGAGGACGATAAAAGGAAACGAACAGACTGGCCTATGGGTCGTGTGATCGAAACATACCCAGGAAAAGACAACAATATCAGAGTGGTGAAAGTAAAAACATCTAGTGGTGAACTATTAAGACCAGTTCAAAGAGTATTTCCAATGGAGATAGACAATAAAGAATCTATCTTTGAACTTAAAACTACTGAATCATCCACATCTTCGAGAAATACTGGTAAAAGGAATGATTTAGTAATTGATACCAAAGACTGTGAACTTGAAAATTCTGATAAAAACATTCAGTTTAGTAGATATAGCAGAAACATTGTGAAACCAAAGAACTTTAATTAGTTTAATTTTGTTTTCAGTACCACTATTATTTGTTTTCTTTATTCCTTTCTTTGAATTTAATTTTTGTATACAATTTGGTTTTCCAGTTTAGTGAATTAATCTCTTTACTAGTATTTTTCAGAAAAGAATTTTTTTGCCTGTTGCTTAAAGAATGTAAGTTTGCAGAATATTAAGTAAGTTTAAAATATTCAAGATATTTGTTTTGCATAGATAAAATTGGTGATTTTGGTAAGATTTAAATTACTCATCTTATATTCGTATTTCAATTTTCATTTCACAATTGTTTTGATTTTTTCATACTTTGTCAAAAATCAAAAGGTGGGAGGAATGTTACAACTCGAACGCGAAATGAGCGAACGTTTCTCTTCTGCCAGTGGCAACGAGGAGTCGAAAAACGAACTTGGAAGAGAGCAGTCGCTCACTCGATTTCTCTCGATAGAATTTGATGCGAAGGGGGGATAATCTCGATCTTTTGATTTGAAGCAACAAAAAAGGAAATATCCTTTCCATCGAGTGCCCATATGTCCATACAACGAAAGTGCAGCGGTCTGTGAAAAGGTTGTCTCACATCAACTTGTTTCAGACCTTTGTTTTTTTTTATCCTGGATATGTTTAATTAATTACATCCTGGATATGTTTTTCACAGATGACGCATGCTTTTATCTAGATCAATGTGGACTTAAGACTTATGTACTGCACCGTGTCACCATTATAGAACTCACTTTTTTAAAACCGTAGAGAATACTATATATTATCGAATTTTTTTTAATTATTTGCACGGAAATGAATAATAATGTGGTTTTGCCTTTTAGGAAATATGAGGGAACAACCATGGCAGTTATAACGTTTCTTCGATCATCGCATTATCTCACCACAGGCCATCATGACCAATGCGTTTCTCGCAGTTTCTTTGTTATGTCATTGTATGTAGTGACATGTAAAAACTTCTAAAACTGAATTCACCGACATCATTTTGGTAAGATTTTTACAAAATTTAGTCAGTAAAAATATAAAGGTAGGGTAAAGAAATGCATTCGTCATCTCAGAGTAATTCTCTTATTATCAGACAATTAAATTATTAATTAACTAGTAGTCACGTTGCCAAAATTAAAAATTCATTCCCCCCAGCTTCCGTATTTCTCCTCGCCGGGAACAAGTTAGTCCCCGGCGAGGGCATTGCTAATTCCGCCCAACCGGGATATCGGTTAACGACGTCTAGTGCCGTACCGAAGGGCTCGGTTTCGAATATCTGTGTGGCATGGGGACTCTAACTATGCGGCAAGCCGAAAATCCTCTCGACAAGTTGGTGGTAGGGGGAGAGGGGTGGGACTCGGACATTGGACTCGTCCCCTGGGGTGCTTTCTATCATAACTGGGGGCGGAATTGAGAAAAGTCGTACTGTCACCCGTGTAGAGTGCTCAAGGTTCTTGTCAACGAAAGGCGCAATCTTTCACTCCTTGCCACGATATTGAAGATGTAACCTTCCCACCTCCTAATGACAGCTTCGCAATTTACACAAGCGGTTCGAGAATGTATCAGGAACCAGCAGTGGGCTTTGCGTACTTAAAGCAAATGAGATACTCTACAGCTGGAGAAGAAGACTTGGAGAAAATAATTCAATCTTCCAAGCTGAACTGGCAGCGCTTAGAAAAGGGATATACCTTTCACACGCTTTCCAGAGTCAAGTTTTCATCTATAGCGACTCAAAATCCAGCCTAAAGGCCGTTGCTGGCCCACCAAGCACAAACACCCTATTGCACGAAATCAGGAAGCTACTACTGCATATAGCACCTAACTTATCCTGGATATCTGCTCACTGGCATCGCACGGAATGAGCATGCAGATACCAAGGCTAAGGAAGTCGCTACCGGCCGCCATCTACCAAAGTACAACCTGCCGCTCCCTGACTCCTATCTCAAAAGAATAACTTAGCAGGCCTTAATATCGCAATGGCAATACCGCTGGAACACTTCAAGCACGGGACGCAGGACATTTATGTTTCTCCCAAGCGTCTCCACAAATATATTGTCTCACTCTTCAGCACTAACGACATTCCTCACAGGACACGCTCCTTTCCCAGCCTATCTCCACAGCTTTGGACTTAGGGATAGTGATCAACGTGAATGTGGCCTACAAGGTACACCGGATCACTACGAATTTCTATGGGAATCAACCAGACCGTTTCATATCAAACAACCAGCAGAGCGACACAAACACGAATGGACTCAACACCTCTTGCAGCATAGTGGAACGCATCGTAGACTATCTAATATAACCCACAAGTGCAAGGAAAAATACTCTACAAGATAGTTGCCAGATGTTACCGCCAGCAAAAACAACTAGCAAGGTTTCAGCATTGGGCTTAGAGTGACCAAACACCAAGATGTCAATGCAAATAATAATCTGTAATGTAATTTGTAAGGTTTATGTAATGAATTGTATGATCTACAGTATAGTATTCTAACATAATATAGGTATTGTAAGGTTAGGTATTGTGAAAAGTAAATGAAACACTATGGTACTCTGCAATGTATTCTATGTATTATTATATACTAAGTAGTGTATTTCATGTAATACCATGTATACAATTTAGAATAATATAAGTATGGCATAATGTACCTTTTCAAACACAGCATAGGTATCGACAGGAAACGTAACGTGAAATGTGAATGAAATCCAGACTACGCAGTAAACTGAAATGTACCAAATACTGTGTAATGAATTCCTTGCAATTCCATGCATTCCATGTTTGAATGTAATTTCATGATTAAATGTACTGAATAATATAATGTGTGATTTAATGTAACATATTTGTATTGAAAGGTAAGGCAAGATGGAAAGTAAATGATTTATGTGGAGGTAGATTTTTCGACTACCTTCACTTCTACTTCAACTCAGAGCCATGACATAAGGCAGCTCGCAGAGCAGCAAACGACTACAAGACTTGGTAGGAAACAGACGGTTTCCTTGGAGGCTCAAGTTCCTTGTGGTCTATGCTGACGATGCTTGTCTATAGCTAGCCATATTAGGACAGACGTTTCCCTTTGAATGTATTCATTGAGGAATGTGTGTTAGTCATCGTTACATGAATCCTGTAGAACTGTTGCTTTCATCGTGAGATTGCCATCTGAATTATTAACTCTTACTTTTTTTATCTTTTATTTCATTTATTTAATATTAGTAAAAATAAAGCAGTAATTATGCTTACCATGTTCTCTTGTGCTCTACCATGTTCTTTTCAACGTAAATCCTACATTTATTATGTAACCATACCACGTATTCCATGTAATATATACTATGCAATATAATCTAAGTAATTCCATCTTTAATGTATTGAATACTATAGCGTATGATTTAATGAATTGTATCCTTATATAACTTAAGTATTGAAAGGTAAGGCAATGTGAAAAGACTATGAAACCTAATATGCAATTATGTAATGTATTCTATGTATTATAGACTGTGTAATATACTCCATGTGATGTCATGTATCGTGAATTGAATATTATGATACATGGCATAGTGTGTTATATCCTAACATAACAAATGAATTGAAGAATATATAAGGTTAAATTGTAAATCATGTATTTGTCTTATATGATACCGTGTACAGAGTGGTGAATAACTTGGTGAGTATGGCGTAGAGTACTAAACACTATGTAACGTATTCAATGTATTTCAGTAATGTAATTTAATGCTGAATTCCGGTAATGCATTATGTAAAGCACTATGTAACTGACAATATGTATGTAGAGTACCATGTACTAAGTACCAGTAATGTACTGTGTAATCCGGTAATATACTCCATGTCTTTCACGTATAATGTTTTGTATAAATTAACGTATGATATAGTACACTGTATCTAAAAAACTTATGTATTGAAAGGAAAATCACGACACAACTATGAAAAGCGAACACAGTAAAGTAAAACGCATTTCTTACTATGTAATGTATACTATGTAGCTCAATAATGTATTCCAGTATTATATAAAGTACTAAGTAACTAGTACCATGTATGTAATGTACGATATACTAAGTGCCAGTAATGTGCTATGTATTCCAGTAAGGTGCTCTATGTCAAAGACACGGATGTGAAAAGCGAACGTAGTAAAGTATAATGAATTATAAATTATGCAATGTATTCAACGAAATTCCAAACATAGTGTATTGAGTAATAATGTATGATTTAATGTTTTGTATTCTGATATAATGTATGAACTCTAATATAATAATCTCCAGTAATTCCATGTATAATGTATTGTACAATATAATGTAGGGTGTAATGTACTACACCCTACATTATAGACCTTACATTTACAGCACCTAACATAACGCATGTATTGAAAGAAAAATATAGAGTGTAATGTAAATGAAACTTAAGATACTATTATGAAACTCGAAATGTAACATAAAATACAAACTTTCAAGAATAACTGCAATTATATCCAACGTAACATCACGAAACAAGATATCATTGTAATTTAGCTAATTTAAATATCCTATGTAGCCAGTATCCTATGTAACTCAGATGACCTGTACCACTAAAAATTGTGACTCTGCAAGCTTCTCTTCTGAAAGCGGGAAAAAAATGCTCTGACCGTCATTCATTCACTGACCAACCAGGCACAGAATTCGCTTGATTAATCCTTAGGTCGGTAGCCTGGCCAGTGACTCCTACTCCCACTCCTTGCCACGATGATATATCGTGGTCGTGTGCTGATATTACTGTCAGACAAGTGATATAAGTCACAAAAACAACAAGATAGTCGCATGTGCACTGTCAGACCTGACCATGTGCGATATGAATACTGCAAAAAGTATAACTGATAAAAATTTAAATCAGTGTACTAATAAGGATCAATCAATTTAAATTAGTAATGAATTTATTGAAACCTTTAGCTGCAGTTTCGTGCAGCATTTTCTGAGATCAAAAGAAATATTAACTTGTGCCATTTGCAGCTGTGTTGCGAAAATGTTGATCAAATGAATGTCTTTAAGTTGATAAAATAAAACTTTGAAGTTTTCAAGGGGTGTCTTACCTGTAACTGTGCGAAAGAGTTTCGCCTTTTACAGACAGTTCAGATTCAGAACTTTTTGCCTTGGATGAAAGGAAAAAAAATCTAAAGTTTCTGCACGTACAATGCAGGTGACGCCTGTCATTAAAATATGTGATATTCCTTAATCTGGAACCAAACTAAGACTTTGATATTTCTCTCTATTTTTGGAGATCAGATTTCCTTTCACGGGAGTTCTTGAGAATTTATTGCTCTGTTCAGTTGGGTCAAAGGGACCCCTTGACCTAATTAATAAGGTAATGGTTTAGCGCTAAAATTTAATTTTCTACGTGAAACAATAGTGAAAATAGGGGGAGGCGGTTTTGGTTGAGAATCTGAGATACCTTCGAAACTTGCAAAGGAAGACAGCGTGAGATTTTTCGCGATTTTTGAGTTGCTCTAGTGGGAAAGAAAATGTAAAGAAGGGGAGAAAGAGAGATAGAAGAAGAAAAAGGTCCTCTACTGTTCTAATCGCTTCATCATTAAGTGTGACGTAAGTGCAAATTTTGCTTGAATCAGCCCTGAAAATTAAAAATAAGGAAAGCCCACAATTCTCTGCTTCTTGGGTGGAAATCTGCATTAGATACCGGATGGTAAGTTTGCTACTTCGTCGTTCCCGGCTTTTGAGAAAGGATGATACTTGTTTTATTTTGACATTTCATGGGCGTCTAATTGAAATTAATTAATAATGGGGATTTGTGTATAAGATGTTCTAGACATCATGCCAGCGGCTATTTCCACAGCTAGATTCGCGAAAATCAACTGAAAATCATCAAATCTAATGGACGATCATACATGTCGACTTAAAGAACGTCCACTCGAAGATTCTGAACTACTTATATTATGAGTAACAGTGTGCCTTCAGGAACAGTCCACCTACAAGAGATACAAGAAAGCTGCGGTCTAGAAATATTATGATGGAAACTTAAGTATCATTTCATTTCAGTGACTGCGAATTATCGCCTCAAGTTATCAGAAGCACTTAAGTGATATTTCCTGTGAATGATCTGCGACCTAGAAATACTACCCCAAAAATTTAAGTGATGTTCTTCCACTTTCAAATTTAAGAAGTAAACGTATTGTTTTTAAGAATACAAGCTATATGTTCTGGAGAAATATTTTAACTAAACAGTGTTATAATTTATTTAAGAAAGTCCTTCGCTGTATGTATTTTAGATTCTATTTAGTTTTGGAGAGACACATATATTTCTTTAATCTCAAGTTCTTCTGAAAACCGTATATGATTTTAATCTTTATAAAAATGTAGAATTTAAAAGCTGATCGATTCTTAGCTATTGTTTTACTGACGGTGATTCATATTAAAAATTCATGAAATTTTTATAAGCGTCGACTAACCAGTTATATAAAAATATCGTTAATTACAAAGATATCTGCATATAAAACATGCTGTTAAGTGATAAACGTTGTGCTTGGGTTTTGTTCTCTGTTATGTTCCCTCATGGTTAATTCTTTCGGAATCCATGGGTTTATCAATCAAAAGAACTTTGTAGTTATAGATGCCTTGTGAGTAAATATAGTGCCTGTAAATTTATTAAATGTTTGGTATTATTTCGTAATTAAACTTAGAGTATGGATTGTTGTTGCTCTCGATCTAGTATTTATGCTTCTGAGAATTTTCGATTTGATTTATTAAAAGTTCTCTTTATTCTTTTGATGTATGGGAAGCATTAAATTTCAATTAATAATGTTTGGTGATGTATTTGGAGTTATCTACAGGTTAGAAGTTAGTCTGCCAAAAGATAGTGGTGTGCATTTTACGTTTTCATATAATTATGTTTTACAGATTTTTTATAGGGTATAGAGACTAATTTTAGACTTAAAAATTATGGGAAAAGTTTTTGAAAAATACAAGGACACGGGAGAAATACATCTAAGTACTTTATTAATATCAAATTTTAATGATTTTATATCAAAGTCTAGACGCAAGAGTTAGCTTTTAAAATAATCTGCCATCAGTTATATTTAAATATTCACCTACTTGTTACCTTACATTAAAATGCATGATGTAACATCTCTGTAATATTCAACTATTCATCAGTTTAATCATTCGTATTAAAATTCGCGACGTAACAATAGTATTTAAGTTTTGTTCTGAGGTCTGACATAAAGCTAGCTCTTCAGCTCTTCTTTATGCATCATTCGTTATGACATGATTCATAAAGCTATCATGTTATGACCCAAACAAGCTTATATTTGAAATTCAAAATATTCATTGATTTATTCCTTGATAATAACTGTGAGGTAGAGTTACAGAAATAGTGTTAAGTCTCAAATGATAGGAAAGCAGTGTACAGATTAAAAAAAAAACAATTTCCTTGCCATTTATTTTCTGCTGTCAACGTTAAAATTGTAAATAAATGGTTGAAAAAGTTGAAAAAAATAATATTATATCACTAGCGATATAAACGAGATTCTCGCATGAACAACATGTTCTCCAATGTTTTTTTTTTTTTTTTTTTGCTTTTATTCACATCACATCTTATACAAAAACATATTAGACTAAAATAATCCAGGTGTATTTAATCCGAGAAAAAGAAAATAATAAACTAACCTAGTAAGCAAAAATATCCATTCTAAAGATTGTTTTATAAACCTTTATCACAAGGCCTACCGGGGGAGAGAATTCAGATGACTGCACACGCACTGTCGTCAGGTTGCATGAATTTTATTTTTAACAACTTGCACCTCCATGAACCACAGGGAGTTTCATCAAACTTTTATATCAACAGTATAGATTCATACTACAAAAACAATCGAGTTCCAGACAAAAGAAAAAATATACCTCATATAAATAACTGAGAATTTAAATGGAATATTAGGCAATTTAAATATAATATTATCCAAATTCAAAAACAATATTCACATTTTTTATAAGATTATTGAATGGTCCTTAAGAGAGCATACAATGACTCTATGAACTTACGCACTTTTTAAATTATTAAATTTGTGCACGAAAGCTACTAGAATTACAAATTTTAACAAAATAATTCAAAAAATAATAAACAGCCATAAAAATATATACTTACAATAATTATTTGTAAAATAACACTGAAGATAAAACTTTAGTTCTGAAGTTCTAAACTGTACAAAAGTTGTATAAAAAGGACGTCTAATAACCTATGACTCGGTTTTTACTTTGCAAGCCCCCACCTTTGCTATCTCTTCCAGGAAAAATAACTCAAGGATTCTCCGCAGTCTCCAAACATTTCGGGTAAATGATCTTCCTTAACTAAAAATATATCATTAACTTTAAATTCGAGAATATTATTCTTCACCAAGCTGGAATAGGCAGATTTAAATTCAACAAATACTCTTTTTTCCACCTGGACCAAAAAAAAAAATTCATTAATTTTTCGTGATAATTATAGGCCTTTATCAAAGACTGTCTGTGGAAGAAGATGAAGTTTCACAGAAGGCAACGATGATATTTTTTATCCTAAAAGAAAATATGCTGGAGTTAAGGCACGTCGTTCATCTACGTCACTTCCAACGTAGGAAATTGGCGGAAAGATAATCATTCCTTCGATTTCGATGAGAACAGTTTACCACTGCTCAGTGGTCAGAGATAACTTTTCAAGGATCTTTCGTAGAGCGTCTTTCGTAGAACGCACAATGCGTTTATAAAAGCATCCCCACCAAGTTGCTCTTCGGTAGTATACTTAATTCCACTTAACAGCATAGACATTTTTTTTTCGTCTGGATGATTCATTGCTGACCACATTTGTTTCAGCTCAAGTTCAGCACCTTTGAAAGTACGTGCATTATCAGAAGAGATCACAGAACACAAGCTTTTTTGAGCTACAAAACGTCGGAAAAGCAACCATGCATCTGCTATCATATTACTAACTAGTTCTAGATGAACACTTCTTGTAACAGCACAGATTATCAATGGAATATATTATTTGTTTTTACTACATTTAACAAATAACGGACCAGCATAGTCGATCCAGATAACTGTAAATGGGGCTGATTGTTACACTCGGAGAGCTGGTAATGGAGAAACCACCTGGTCTCCTGGAGAAATGCTGAATCTTTTGCAAATAACATATTTACTTAGAAGAGATTTTATAACTTGCCTGGCTTGCTTTAGTATCCAGTATTTTCCTCACAATTATATTCTTCAATAGTACAAGGATCCATTACAGAGGGTGTTCACACATTTTTGTAACGAATTCGCAAAGATTTATATATAAACAAGCTGTACTAAGTTTCTAAACAAATGAGTGGACTGTATAGCAAAAGAAACATGTTCAATCTGATAGCCTTTTTTGTTGAATTAACATATTAAATCTTGACTTCCAAAATAGATAACATATCACATCTTAACTTCCAAGCCCTTTTCTCAAAAGATCAAGATTGATTGTATTCCACTCCTCCTTCACAATCTTCCAGAGTCTATCCAATGTTTTGGGATGCCGCTTATAAAGAGCTTGTTTTTAAAAGTCCAAATGCACAGTAATACATTGGAGATTCATTAGGGGCTTAGGTGGGATGAATTTAAAAGGAATATCTTCAATTCCGATTTCATTTCTAATTTTTTCAAAAAATAGAGCAGTAGATTTAGAGGTAGCCTTTACCTGATGGAACTTAACTCAGTGAAGATAGTTTGGATAAAGGGATGGAATTTCTTCTTTGAAAATTAAAAAAACATATTAAACATATTTCTGATAGCAATACGAATTGGTTTCTACTTTCCTTATTTAAGTTTACTGTTATAAGCGAATAAATAACTATAAAACTTTTAGAAAAACTTTCCTTGTTTTCTATTAACCAAAATATTGTCTTTTTCTCCAGGAGATGATCACCATTTTTTTTTTTTTTTTTTGATTAGCTGCTTCAAATCAGATTTTATAATTTTGTTCACAGTTCCTACAGAGATATTTAAAGATTTTGCAGTAGCTCTTTGGGGGGCTGTATTTTCCTTTAAAACATGAGATGCGACTTAAGATTTAATGAGAGCTGTACCTATGTTGAGTATGTACGTTTTGCCTTTCTTCCAGTCAGATGTAAACTTTAACGTTTCTTTCCTTCCATATTAATTATGTCACTTATTTTACGTGTAGAAATATTAAAACCATGCTTTTCACATCTTTTTTTTAATAACTGAATAAAAGTATTTCTTTTCCGACAGTGCAAAAATATAGCCTTCAATTCATTGTTAAATTTTCAGCGGCATTTAAAGAAAAGAATATTTTTAATGCTGCAGATAATAAATAAACCTTATTCCAATTTGATGCCAGTTGCGTTTGTATTTTAAAAATGAATATTTAAATTCACGGAGAAAAACAAAATCGTTGCAAAATTGTGCAAATACCCTCTGTATACTAATTTTCCTCCTAATAGCATCAACAAACCGTAATACCAAGACGTCACCTTCAGTAGTTTGTGTAAGCAATCAAACCTATAGACATCAATTATCTGTTTGGAAATAATTACGGAGCTAATTATAGCATGAGCTTTATATTAGGACAAGTCAGCAGTATTAACTTTACCTATGCAGTGTCTCCATGCACTGGGATCTGTACTTTCTTGAATTTCTAATACTCTGTTGTCTATTTGAAACAAATTGCTTCCACTTAGATGCCATGCTTTTTATCCAGTACAGTACAATTTTTGAATCACTTAACAGAATAATATTTTCTAGATTTTTAAAAAGGTTATTGCAATATTTGGCTAATCTTGCTGAAATTGCTGCACCCATTAATTCTAGTCAGGGCAATATCACCTTTTTAATTGGCGAATTCGTGATTTGGAAATTATGAAACTAGTTTTAAAATTGCCATGTGATGTCTTGTACCTAAAGTATGCCACCGCTCCAAAGGCTTCTAATGAAGCACCAGAGAATATATGGATCTGTAAATCTTCTTCCCCTTCAGATATGTGGCAGAAAAATAATGTCGAGGAATCTTCAAATTTTGAAGTTCTTTAATTTGACTACACCATGCTTGCCATTTTAGTTTCTCCCGAAAACACCTCATGCCATTCTATACCTAACTGCCACAACTCTTGTAAAAAACACTTCACTCGAACTAGAAACGGAGAGATAAGTCCAGATAATTAGTGTCTAATTTCTCATATTCATGTTTGCATCCTTTAAAATCAAAACAGAACCAGAAGATAACTCATAAGCTTCCTGAGCAGTGGAACTTCGATGAAAATGATCATATGTATAAATAAAACTATTCAACATTTCATATGCGAGAGGATGTGTATTCTTGTAAGCATTAATATGAGTTCTAATTGTTGCAGCCAAAATATAAGAACAAGTGACGTCAAATTAAAATGATACATGGTTATGTGTTGGGTTTCGTCGCATGGTCATCTCTCGTGACTTGAATTTGAAGAAATGCCCGTGCAATATCTCCACACAATCCAATTTTATGTTCTCTAAATTTCAAAATAATATCCAAAAGATTAGCATTTAAATTCTTTCCGGGAAGAAGACATTCATCAAGACTATTTCACCTTCCTTGTTTACTACTGGCATCATAAACTACCTTAATTTTAGTACTAGAGAAACCTTCTCTGAAAACTTCTCTCTGAGGCATTACATATCCAGTGAAACAACTACTATTGTTGCACATTTCAATAATCCCTTCATTTAACTGTTATTTTATAACTGCAATATATCTTTCAAACAGTGGCGTAAATAAGGGTATGCAAGGAATGTCGTCGCATAGGGGCCCGAAGGCTTAGGGGGCCCTTAAATGTCCTGCTGTACTACATTTACACGTTTAAACTTAAAAGACGGATTCCATTACATATATATATAGAAGCTTTAATTCATTTTCCCTTGATTAGTTCGGAATTAGAATTTCAATAAAAGAAGATTAATTATTATTTTTATATTTTTTTTTTTTCGTTTTGCTTTTCATTTTTATTTTTAGAATTTGTAACTACTATAAATTCTTATTTTAATTTTAATATGTTTTGATTTTGTGTTAAACCCTTTTTGCACGATTGTTAATATTAATATAGTTGAGGAATAGTCTTCATTTGATTCCAATTTACTTTTAGCTTTAGAATCCTTAAGTGAGTGGGTGAGTGAGTGCACCGCTATGATGGCTTCCGACCACGGACATGAACCAAACGGAATTATATACCATCACGGCGGGGAAGACTCCAGAGTAACAAGGTTGAATATTATAAACTAATAACAGTTTTTACATATTGTTAACTGCAAGGCACTAAGCGTTATTCTGGTTATCTGCTTTAAGTTCTGAACTTTTGAAACATTATAATATTATCCACGGTTGTTTCTGCTTAGGCAGTTTTCTGAGATTTTCTCTATTTTATCAAGGGCTATTCTGTTTTTGAGTGTGTTAGTCACATTGCCCAGGCACAGTCCGCTGGTTTCTTCAAGTGCCAGGTTCTTGTATGTACACAATGGAAGTAATAATGGTCCGTGTCGCCTTCTTCTCCGCATTCGCAGAAAGGAGTATCCCTAAGTCTGAATCTGTTCAGGTATACTGGGAATGGTCCATGACCTGTCAAGAACTGTGTTAGGCTAGCACAGTGGAGATAATAGAATTCGTTTTCTTTTAAGTTTTTAAGGGCCCCCTACCTATATGGTGCAGTAACGCAATTCTCTGTATGACGCAGATAGGAGGCCCTTGGAAGCACCTGAAACAGCTAAATTCAAGTGTTTGCAAAAGTTAAAATTCTAGCATTCGACTATGAAATAATAACTTCATGACCTACCCCAGTTTAGGGATAGCAGTGAGCGGAAAATAGGAAAAGTTTCTTTGTATTCCTTAGTCTCAAAACTGAAAATTATTAAAGGCGACCCCTAAAGGAAAGTTTTCTCCTTTTGCAATCCCATATCAAAAAGCGGAGGAATGGAAATTAATTGTAACTATTTATTATAAAGTACTTATTTTATATATTAATTTGTTTCTGTATAATTCGCATTATCGAATAATCAGTACACATATTTTCTTCCTTTTCTTAAGGCTATATGTCGACATGTTCCTTTTTTTTATATAGACTTATTCATTTATTATCAGTATGCATCTCAGTGAAAGGAGAGAAAAATCTGTCTCTCGAACTCACACAAAAAGTGTTAACTGAATTAAAATCATCTGACGTCAAATACCCAGACTAAAGCAAATTTTCATTTCACCAGTTGGTCAAGGGAAATTATTTTCCTTTTTATTCTTTCTTCCCGTTACGTACCTTTCAACTGGTTCCCTAAGAACGTGCTTTTATTTTTTAAAAATTAATCCAGATGTGATAAAAATCATCATGAAAACATTGGCTCTTGGAATCCTTGATTTTTATTTTCGCGTTTTTTTTTATTTATTTATTTTTAAGCACATTAAATTTATTGGGAAAGGGGCCCAGGAAAAGTTTTTTGCATAGGGGCCCAAGAGTTCTAGTTACGCCACTGCTCTCAAATAATAAGTCATCACCCTTAAACCGTTTTTCTAATGCAGGAAATCTTTTCGTCGCGATTTCTAAATTACTACACAAATTTTCTCATAAAGTCTCAGACTTCCATGAAAGTGGTGACTCAAACCTTCCATTTATAAAACGTAATTGCGTTTCGAATTCTGTAATCCGAGATTTTCTCTTTTTCATGCTCAAGCAAATATGATTCAGAAGTCCACAAACATTTCAAATCATTTTCTACCGAAGTACATGAAATCTTCGAACAATAAGTACCATTCATACAGATGATTTTCCTGAATCTGCCCAGTGTTTGTATCACCCAATAGTGTCTGGTGAATAGATAAGTTTTTATTTTTTTTTTTTTTTTAACTTCTCCTACTAGTGTGGAATACATAAAATCGGCGCCGAAGAGTATCTGGATGGGTCTGTTGTCTCCTAATGATTCAGAAATTTCATAGGCGTTTGGAATTAAGTCTTTTAATAATTGAGGTTTGATATTTGAATATATCTGAACTCCGCTGATTTCATCAGAGTTATGTTAATGACTTCAAAATCCTTTTCGTAAGGGTTACTTTTCGCTAAAAGCTTTTCTTTCTTTAAGGTTTACACCTTTAAAACTTTTACTAAAACTTTTCTAATAAATGATATCTGCGAGCCGAACCAAATTACATCAATGCACTTTACGGTTTAGAATCATTTTCCACTTGTACGCAAGCAGTCTGAAGTAAGTCTTGTACGTAGTTTTTGCCACTTAAATATAGAAAACATACAGCTTGTTTATCAGAACTTTGAATAAATTCGGACTTTTCTGACGGTTTAATTTCCAATGTATTTTTATTCTTTGTTGTGGGGCAGAGTAATAAATGCTGTAAAACTCTGGCAAATTTCACCATTGGTCTATTCTTACTTCACACTGCGAAATTAAAGGTTTGTTAACCAAACATCTATAACAACGTCCCTCTTTTATTTTATTTATTTATTTATTTTTTTTTTTTTTTTAAGTTTGTATCGTTTTTGTTCATTGGTGAATGCTTTACACCTTAATCTGGAATGTTAGAATAATTAGGATTATAAAGGTCGCACGTATTCTTCACTGCCATATTTAATGCAGCTGATGTTGTGATACTGGTTTTAAATCTTGCTTGAGGCTGAAGAGTGATCCTTTCTTTCTGAAGGTCCCGGTGTCTTTAAAGAAAGGCCAGGAACAGTTCTTGCACCTTCTCTGCATTCAATTTCAAGTTTGTTAAAATTCATCAGCTGATTTATATCACTGGAATTTTTAGTATCTTTCTTGCGATAAAATTCTATTACGAAATCCTGAGATAATTGTTTTAATATATTTAGTTTTAGCAAATGACCGTAATTTCAGGATACAACTCTCATAGAATTTAAACTTCTTCTTATACTGATTTCATTTTCTCCATATAATTTTCTAAGCGCGAGGAGATTTGAAAGAAACTTATTCAATTTCTAATAGTTTATTCATGAAACAACTAATCAAATGTTCTTATTTTCCGTATCGCTCCTTTAACAAATTCAAACAGGATTTATAATTTTCTTTCGTAAGCGCGAATCCCGAAACAATTTTGTAAGCATCGCCCGAAAGAAAAGGTTTTAGATATATGAACTTGTCAACATTACTTAATGACACACTAGAGCCAATTGTACTTGCGTGGGAGTGCGTAATTTAAGCAAATTGATAGATGATGTATTACGTATTAGAAACGTTAATATTTTGAGAAGATTTTAAGTGCTCAGTTTCATACCCATTTAATTTTGAATTTAACATTACTTATAGATTCATTATACTCGACTGAACTTTAACTTCCGTTTCGAACATTGTATTGTCATAAATTAAGTCTTCGATTTTTAAGTTTAAAGTTAGAAGTTCATTTTGTTTTTCATCTAAACAAAAATTTCGACAAGTTCTACTGAACGCTTTTATCTTTATTAATATCAAGACTCAAAATTAGAGTCAATTTTATTCACTAATTTCGTGCAAGCACTTCTTTCCTCCAGACTTTCCTCTTGGATTTCAACTTGTCAGAAGTTTCCATTTTATACACGCAATAAAATTTTAAGTGATAACAATTCAAGTGATAAATAAACTATTAAATTACAAAGTTACAGTACCTGCAATCCAAGTGTTCGAGAATTACCTTGGAACAATTCGGAAGAAATATAGGCTCGCGGGTTTCGTAACATGAAAAAAATAATATTATATCACTAGAGAAATAAATGACATTCTTGTATGAACATATTGTCCAATTTTTTCTTATTTTTATTCACATCATATCTTATATAAAAACATATTAGACTGAAATGATTCAAGTTTAATTAGTCAGAGAAAAAGAACATAATAAACTAACCTAGTAAGCAAAATATCCGTTAAAATAGAATCCTAAAGATTTTTCCCTTTTTTTTATATATAAACATTTATCGCAAGGCCTTCCAAGAAAAAGAATTCAGATGACTGCAAACGCACGGTCGTCTGGTTGCGTGATTTTTTTTTTTTTTTTTTTTTTTTTTGGTGTTGTTGTTGCTAATCCTAAAGTCCAGCTTCTGCTAGACGAGATCCACGAGCTTGTTCACCTTCAAAAAGTCATAGACTAGCATAGGATACTTAACCGGGTCGTCGTAGGAAAAATCCAAACACCTAAAAATATGTGCAGGAGAAGCCTGCTCATTGTTACATTTCGAACAAATCGGGTGTGTTTTTTTACCTCTCTGAAAGGGAAGGCTTCTTAATTGGCCAATAAGAAAGCGGAAGAGTGCTGTCTGGGTGCATCTGTCACAGTTCATAACGAGGGATCCTGCAGAGGATTCAATCCAGTACCAAGAGTGTGCCGGAGGGCCAAGCTAAGTCATTTTATCAGTAGGTTTTCTGACAGAATACAGCTCAAGGTAAGTCAGACGATTAGAAGAAGCCAGACCCTCCTCGGCACCCTTCTTTGGCAGGGCGTCTGCTTCTTCATTTCCCCAAACGTCTACATGTGAAGGAATCCATTGAATGTGCACATCACAAGAGGACGAGACTTGTTTTAATTTAATGAGAATTGAAGTTTCAGTTTTGTCACCAACGTTACATCAGTTTGACAAATGTTGGATGGCAGTACGACTATCAGTAACAATCCAGATGGCCTTAGGGTCTAAAAATGACATTATGTAGCTCAGTTCCTCATCGAGAGCAAAGAGTCCACTTTTAAAAACTGAGCTAAAGTCAGGAATTCTTTCTTTATTTTGATAATTCCATTGGAATCTCTGATAACTCCACTGCCAACGTGGGAATCCTCATTTTTGCTACCATCAGTATACATAAGCATAGTGACGTTTGGGTTGTTATTTATTATTTCAAGGGCAAATTGTCGAAGGCAAATCGGCACATCATTTTTCTTTGCGACTCTTGACAGTAGTTCAGTATGGAAACTAACCCTTGGAAGACCCACTGAGGGGTCAATGCATTGCTTCAAGAAGCATTGTTCTACAGTAGGGTCAAGTAAGTTGTACTCAATCTGACTAAATAGACTGTGTTTCTTAAGTCTTCCGTTATTATGCCAATTTCGGAATTGCGACCACCAGCAGTAATACATGCTTGGTAACGGCGCAGAACGGATTGACAAACATTTTGAAAAACGACAGGCATTTCGCGCACGCTTGCAGCCGCAATGGATAGTCGTGCAACGAGGTCCTCCAGCGAGTCCACGGGAGTATCGTAAATGATGCTCTTCAGATGACCTCCTAAAAGATCCAAGATGGATAAATCTGGCGAACCGGGTGGCCATCGAATGGGTCCACCACGGCCAATCCATCGGGCCAGAAATGTCCCATCCAAGTAATTGCGGACCCGCACGTGGTTATGGGCTGGTGCACAATCATGATGGAACCACACGCGATCATAAACGACAGCCGGAACATCCTGCAGCAACTCTCGTAGCACTTCTTGCAGAAAAATATAACATAAGAAATTTGTACGCGCAGGTAAGAGAGGGGGCCTATGAGGTAGTCGTTAACAATACCTGCCCACACATTCACAGAGAAGCAGTTTTGGAATGCATGGACGTGTGACATGTGGATTATGAGTTGTCTACACGTGCATGCTGTGGCTATTGAAGATGCTGTCCTGTGAGAAAGTTGCCTCCTTTGTGAATAGCACATCCGATGGGAAATCCGCCTGCGCCGCACACTGCTGCAAGAACCAATGACAGAAATGAACTCAAAGAGGGTAATCTGTCTCTTGCAAGGCTTGGACTCTCTGAAAATGGTATGGGTGCAAACCATTTTCATGCAATACTCTCCAAATGGTGGAATGACTCAGCTGCAGATGACATGCCTCTTGTACTTGTCCGAGGTGATTCATTCACAACGTTCAAGATGGATTCTTCAATGCGAGGTTTTCGTGCTATTCTTCTTCCGCTCCTAGTGTCAGAGGTGTCTTCAAATGACCCGTTTTCACACAGAGACCGATGCAACCTCTCGAACATTGTGTGCTCCGGCATACGCCTGTTCGGAAACCGTTCCTGGTACAAACGTAGCGCTGCTGTGCTGTTCCCATTAGCAGCAACATACATGAGATGCATGTCAGCCTTTTCCCTGTACGTAAACTCACCTATCACGCTCGACATCAGAGTTGCGAATGATCCTCCGATTCATCGGATCGTGGTTTGTGAGGCTCATTACCGCTGCATTTCCAGCCAACCACAACTGTAGCTTCTATTACTGTCCCTTTTTTGAACATTTATTGTGAATACTGCAACTATGTAGTATATTCTTTAACTGAAACAGCATTTTGTTTCATACTCCGCACTGAATAACCCAATATGAGTGAACTGCGATCTGAATGTTGCCATATGTACAATGTATTATGCAATTGTGTAGCATATTAATGTGTAAGCAGTATTTGTATCCTAATAATGTGTAATTATGTATCAAATTAACGTGTAATGTAGCATGTATATGTAATTGAGCATCATATTAATGCTCCATATTAATTTAATCATATTAACCCATTTTATCCCACTGTCCTATTTAAAGGACAGCTGAAAAATAGCATGTAGAAATCAGTATTTGCTTGGTGCGAATATTTTGCCAGCTGGAATATGTATTAGCATCTGCTAGCGTGAGTTATGGGTCTCGTTCCCTTCTAATTTCTCTGGACATTTTGATTATTCATCGCATTAGTGGGCGTGGTTTGTATCATCTCTTTGTGGTTGCAGAATTCGTTTTCAGTTTACTTTGGACACTCGGCTGGGCATTTTGTGTGTGAAAGTACTCTTTCCTTATCATCCTGGTGGTTAACGAAAGCTATATTGTTATTAGGTGAAATTTTGCGCATTGTTTTTAACTGTCCTCTAAATAGGACAATGGGACGATAAGTATGCAACTGACACGTACTTTCCCTCTTTATAAATAAGAGTAAAAAAAAAAATTCTAGTGTTTCACCCCTGCTGAGTTATGTCAGTGGAAAGGTTTCTGAAGTTAGAGGAAGCATTAGAACTATTCAACAGTTTAGATTCAGATGAGAGCAAAGTTGAAATTGCAGTGTTACCACCAGATGCCAGTGAACTAACTGACGATGATGAAGGGGATGAGAATGAAGTAAATACTGGTGAGATTATTGTAACCGATGTTCCTGGGTCTCTGTAGGTTATAACTGAAGATAGTTTCCAGCCTGAACCATCTACAAGCTCTAGTGTTTCCACAACAAAGAGTAGAAAAAAAGCTTAAAGACACCAGTCATCTTGGATAAAGAATAAATCCCCACAATATACAAAATGGAAAACACAGGATAAATTAATTGCAAGTCACTTGTTCAAGCAGATGGAAACTGCATTGAAAGATAAAACTCCGTAAGAGCTTTTTGAGCAGTTTCATTCCAGTGAAGTATACGATCTCATTGTAAAAGAAACTCTGCGATATGCAACAGATGTAAAAAACGAACACGATTTCTTGACCACTGCCAACGAACTACGTGTTTTTATCGGAATTTTGCTTCTAACTGGTTATCATTCAAATACCTGCGAACGTGACTACTGGTCAGATGCGGTAAAGAATCTGATGCGAGAAATGATACTTCTCTTGGTACTCGGTTTGTGATAAAACTAGCAAAGAATATTGTGAATCCTTCAAGCTACACTTTATATTTTGATAACTTTTTTACTAGCATTTATCTTTTGAAGTCTTAGTGAACAGAGTTTCCGAGCTACAGAAACCATACGCGCAAAATTGGATAAACCACGAGTTTTCTTTAGAAGAATCCAAGTCTATGCAGAAGAAAGAAAGAGGCATGTCTGATTTTGCATTTGACGAGAAATCTGAGATTTTCCTGGTGCGATTGAATGATAATATACTGTCACTGTTGCTACAAATTTCAGCACTATAGAACCATTCTTTGATCTGAAGAAGCGAGTGAGAGGACACAAAGTTATCGTAAAGATGCCAAATTTGGTTAATTCTTACAACAAACATATGGGCGTTGTGGATCACCACAACTGGTTGGCTGGACATTTTTCCATTAAATTTCATAGGAAAAAGTGGTACTGGCCACTTTTTATACGTTCGCTGGATACAGCTATGGTAAACGCCTGACTAATTCACAAAACTCTGAACAAAAATGAAGCTCTAAACTTGAAAAAGTTCAGAAGAGCTGTAGCAACAGTTTATCTACAAGAAACTGTGATAAGAACAAAAGGTAGATCTAGGATCTGGACTGTACCTTCTGATGCAAAAGAAGACATCCGTAAAGATAGTGTTGGTCATTTTTTACTAAGGCGAGAAAAACAGCGTCATTGTCAAAGAGAGGACTGCAAAGGAAAACCAAAAACATACTATGGCAAATGTGAAAAAACACTTGCACATTGCAAAAAAGAATCTGATGCGAGAAATGATACTTCTCTTGGTACTCGGTTTGTGATAAAACTAGCAAAGAATAGTTTTGGCTTGCTTTGGACCTTTCCACCAAGATTAGAATGAAATTCATCTGAAAAATGAACTATCTGGTAAATAAGGAAGTATTAGTCGAATAAAGTAAAATTTGTACACGGAAATCACTTTTCGTTATTGAAGAGAACACTAAAAACAAGTCAGTGCAAATTTTATCCCCTTTGTTCCAATGTCCTATTTAGAGGACAGGCTAGATTTCTTATATAAAATATTACAAAATTTCTAATTTTGTTATATTTAGATTTTTTAGGTTTAATTAACCTTATAAAATAACATTCTTTTCAAATTTTAACAAAATAAATAAATTGGGATAAAATGGGTTAATGTAAGCAGTATTTCATGTGCAAGCAGTAATTCTTGTGTAAGCAGTAATTCAGGTACAAGCAGTAACTTATGTGTACGTGATAATTTAAGAATAAGCAAAATTTAGGTTATCAGTAGGCAGTAATTTATGTATTATGTAAAATAGCAAGTCTTATGCTCAAGTTTGGTGTAATGTTATGTGTCAAATATTGTTATCATGTAAGTTTTATGTTTATGTCATATCAACAATGTAACTAATGTAAACCAACCAACATATAAACCAATGTCACTCTGAAAAGAAATAGCCCCTGTACGGCCATGTACACCTTTTGTGAAGTATCTATAAACTCCCGGTGTGCCTTTATGGGGCCCCAGGAAGTTGTTACATCTGGATAGGGAAGGGTGTGGGACATATGCCTGTTTACCTCTGTTAGACGACAGGTGTCCTCTCCTCCGTCACCTGTATTGCTGCAAAGAAGCACTTTGCGTTGATTTTTTACAAAAACACATTTTCCTCTCATGTCATTTTTTTGTTTTTTATTTTATTTTATTTTTTGCATTCCTGCCTTATGCCGTCACTTTAGACCCTACATTTCTACACAAGTAAAAAATCTGATGTGGACACCACATGACTTCCTTGTACAGAATATTAAATTATACGCATTTTTTTCTTGAATTTCATTTAAATTGATTGGATTGAATTAAATCTACTTCGTCGACAGCGCATAAACCACAATAGAATAAATGCACTCTTTAAAATTCCCTATATTTGTGTACTATAACGACACTCTGAATGCACAAAATTTATATCATTTAAAGAATTATCTTATCGTTGCCACATGTTCTATTCAAATACTATAATAAAGCTAGAACGACGTATGAAAGAAATTAAGCAAACAAAACAGAAAAGAAACAGTTTTTCACAGACTATTTAGTATTTCTCATTCAATTAATTCAGTTCTCACTTCGCGACAAGGTAAAAATACATAAAAACTCAAAATATCCGTATTAAAAATTACGAAGTAAATCTTAAACACTTATTTCCTCGAAAAAATTCCAGAAAGGATTAAGCATGATTTAATTCGCAATAATAAATGAAGGCGTTATTTTTGTTGTTGCAAAGCTTAGTCTCTCTAGATTGGCAACAAATCTACAATTGTGCTGTTTCAAATGTAAACAAATATGTCCGCCATGTTGTTTAAAACTTAACCGCACTTAAGCTTTTAAATTGTTGATAATTGTACAAATATTGCTTCCAGAATTACGAAACGCATAAAAACCTTAACCGGAAGATAAGAAAAACATAATTCAATCATTTTTAAAGCAAAAAATGTACAATTTACAAACATCTAAGAGTAAAGAAACTGAGATCGCTGTGCCGAGTAACAGAGCGGATATATATATAAATATAGTATTTATATACGTTTGGTGCGGTCGATTGCAACCAAAATACGAGTTACCCATCTACATGTTATAGCAGTTCTATATACAAAATTTCAATGTTCTGAGGCTACTCATTCTCGAGTTATGCGAGATATGTACATACATTCGTACAGACGCCACGAAAAATTCTCTTCAGAGTTAATTTTAAAGCACTTTTATAATTTTTTTGGAGGAAACGAGTATTTTACTCTGTCCTTATATACAGATATGACGCAAAAACATCGTTAAATTGTATTCGATAGCGGTCAAAATGGATATTTTCGTTGAAATATGCTGCCTGAAACTATTCATAATTACAATACTTCCTTTTTACTTTGTACAAGGAAGTAAAAATGAATGTTTTAGTACACTCCACCACCCAAGTTTGTCCAATGATGTATGAAACACCCTGTATATGCATATGATCATACAAATTTTTCACACTTAACTCATGAGTCATCCTTTTGGAATATTTATAAACCCATTCTAATTTATGAAAAAGGTTTTGTTGAGCTAAATTATGCTTTTCCACAATCTGCGATGTTATTGTAAAAGAAAATTACTCTCTCATGGTCTTGACAATATCGTCATCAATTAAAGATGGCCGCCCAAAGCCTGGCTTTTCGTTAAGATCAAAATCATCTGTTTCAAATTTTTCAAAGCATCTCCTGGACATTTTTCTAAAACTGCATTTCCACCAAAAAATTTTGACACACTTCTATTACATTTCTTCTTTGTAGGAATTCATGCAAAATACAGTGTCATAAATGAACTTAATTGGTAGCCATGTTTACATGATTGTATCTCTAATAATATGCGACACTTTTGTTTCAGTTAATTTAGAAGAGCACATGTGCATAAATGCAGAGATAAAGAGAGACCGCTATAAATGTCTCAAAGGAACAAGTGCATGTGTATTTAAACTTGAACTAACATTATCAGACAGAACTTTCAGGTAGACCTAAATATTTTTTAATATAGGGTCACAGCTGACCTAAGACTGCTCCCGTCCCAGACGCATATAAGCATCCTGTACTGCGCCACGCACATAGGAAAAAATACCTCCTCTTGATTGGATATGGCTTCCGATGATATCATTTCCTCTACGGTTAGAAATTCCTTGATTTTGCTTGGGCTCAAGGGTCTCCATACCGTTTGTTTACATTTTGAATAGCAGTGCCAAAAAGATTATTATATGCGGTTTTTTTTTTGGGGGGGGGGGCTATATGATTACACTTTTTACAGAACTGTAGTGTGGTGAACTTTATTTAAAAAACGTAGTGATTTTTTTTTCCTAGAGAGAAAAAGTATTTCTTTTTGTGCTAACTCTGTAAATGTGTATTAATATTAAGTGCAGAGATTTTTAATAAATGTATTTTTAATTTAAAATCCTTCATATTAAATGTGTTGTGATTATTAATTCATTATATATCCATTGACATGCAACTTCCGAAAGCATGAGACAAGTCACTTTTCGGAAATGCCAAAAATGACGTTGGGAGCTAACATGGGACACAGTAAATTCATATTATTTATAATCAGTCTGAAAAAGTGAAATTTATTTTTGAAGTTAGACTAATATAGATTTGGATTAGAGAAACAGTATGCATTTTAAATAGAATAATATTACTTTATGAATATTGCCCATTTTTTAATGTGCAACATCTTTTGTACAGAAGGAAGTTTCTTTTCTTATACACCTGTATTACATTCAGCAATGATATTGAATACATTTACTACTTTATGACACTTTTTCTTTCATTTAAGGCAACAGTATATTAGAATGACAAGGACATTAACATGGAAGTTAATAGCATTTGCAAAGGAAATATTTTCTGCAATTTGAAGGAAACATACAACAAAATTGCAATAATAATAATATATTTACTAGGGCACAATGCCTTTACAGTCGGATCGAGATCGTATGTTTTGGTTTTTGCACTAAACTCATGAACTCAGCTGTTTATATAATCTAAGCACTTAAGATTGCTTCTGATATTAACAGCATCTTTGAAAGATTTTATAATTTCTTAATGCAATCCAGAGATCTGGCATGATCTGGCTCTGTTCTTAATGCAACCCAGAGATCTGGCATAACATATAGAATTTGGTCTTCTTTGGTAGCAAAAACTAGTATCAAACTCCTAACAGACATAGGGCGAATTATCAGTGGTCTAAAACAACAAAAGAGTCTTTAAAATGTTTAAAACAATCTTTTTTCATCAAATCAGAACTTGAACACAAAATGCATGTCTTGTGCTTACAAATCAACCTGCACTTGTGGCGATGTAACTTAAAGTAACAAATTCAAACTTAGTAGTCAATGACTGCATAACTGATTTAACAAGAAATTGGTTCACAAACTTCTCACCTGCATTAGCAATTTAAATGTCAAAAGTAATAAAGCAAAGCTTAAAAATTACAATCTTTTCAGAGCTGGCGACTTAGTAACATGGCCTCAGGAAGCCGACACATGCTCTGTCTTAATATCTAAAACCCTCCACTCAAATACTATCTAACCTCAACATTCTGGTGAGGAAATGGAAAGAAGTGATAGTAAAGATCTAAATCATAAAACAACTCGTTATGCAAAATAATAGTAATCCTACAAACTTATTAGTGTTTATGAACCTAGAGACTTCTGTTGGAAGCTTTACATCTTCAGAAAATAATTCTCTGGCTATATCTAGTTCAGTCAAGAGATCAGATCCATTAACTTCACTATTCTCTCAGTACCTTAAAATAGCCTCCAAACCATAACTTGCTACTTTATTTTTATCAGGCAGATCTTTAAAATTATTTGGAATTCATTATTGAAACTTTGTAACTGTTCAAATCTCTCTGATAAAGAATTTAAAACTCTGTTCAGAATGACACTGAATCGATTATTTTAAAATATTTTTCTATGTTCATCTTCCTTTGGAAAACCATTCTATTATTTATCAGGCATAGATAATTCATCATCATCTTTTTCAAAACATGTGTAATGAAATATTCATTACAGTATTCAATATTCAAACTGCATGAAAACAGTAGACATGTGCTACATAATAAGCAAAATAAAACACTGGAAGTAAAAGAATTTTACTTGGTCCTTAATTATTGACCTATTAAAAAAAATTAACAGCTCACTGTTCTCAGTTTTCATAAAATCTGAATAAAACTGAGTAACCAGCAGTCATGTAAATAACTATCATACTATGACAAACGTTTCAAATTTTTAATAACTAAAGTTTAAAATAATACTGTAGGGAGAAACTGTAATTTACACACAAAATTCTCTTTCTTTTTATTTATATACTAACTTAACATTTAATGAATAGACGATTCCCGTTTAAGTTTTCATATGAGAATACAACAAAGTAAAAACTACAATAAATATTTATCTATCGATACAAATAATCAGCTTCAATATTTGCAGCTATTTCTGGTTCCCATTTATCACCATTGCTTAATAACTTCTCTTTATTATACAGAAGCTCTTCATGTGTTTCAGTTGAATATTCAAAATTAGGACCCTGAAAAAACAACATTATATATAAGAAATTAAAATAAATAAATAAATAAAATAAAAAATATAAGAAGATCTTACAAATATTATCGCTATTTTATTTGAAATAAATAAAATGCGTGAAGACAGCAGCAATAAAAATAAGATGCTAAATGATATCTGAAATGTAAACTATTTGAAAGTCAATCTCCTTAAACTAAAGGAGAACAATAACAACAATGTTGGTTAAGGAACAACAATATGAACAACCATCACTTCTATATTATATCCATCACTCATATTATTTAGTAATAACTAACAGTCTCAACAAGCATGATATATCCAACCATTATTTATACTAATATTTAATTCTCATCATTCTATGCATGAATGTATTAATATGAAACCTTTATCAAGAATGACAGTTACAAAGGAATCCATTTATTGCAAGTTGATTGCTCGAGTACAGTGAAATTCATCACAAAATGAATGCAATACATGGAATAAACTCTATGAATGACTTGTGTGTTAGACAGTCATGCAAAAAATCTCATGATATATGCATGCATACACAACATTCCAATGAACTGAATTACAAATGTTGAAAAAGTATTGCATTTGCAAAATGACGTGAAGTATCAATTCACTACTTCTGAATATATTTATTGAAATCCCAGTTTCTTAAAGTCTGTATGAAATCGACTAAAATGATATTCCTATTTTGATTTTTATGATGGATGAAGCTCAGCTATGTTAAAAAATCACAAAGAATGGATTGGCTTTTGACATTTTTAAATCTCTGTCTCAATTATATGACTTCTTAGCAAATTATAATGAAGAAAGAGTTAAATACATCAAAAACTAAAGCATAATCAGGAAAATGAATTCATACACAATCACTGTACACCCTAAGAAAATTCAAGCCAATGTTGTCAAAAAGAACCTGATGAAAGCATTCACTGATTCTGAGAGAAAACGTGACCACCATTGAGAGAATTTATGACACTCGCAGTCCCCATAAATAAAAAATGTATAGTGAAAATTCTGGGAATAGGGCAAAGAGAACACGAGAAGAAGGAGTGTTAAGTTAGATTCCATATTTCTGTAGCAGGTTCCATAACAGTTCCATGCAAATTTCTACAAATACAACAATACAACTACAGTATGGTACAGTATGGTACAATATGGTATTTGGACTTTGCTCAAAGCAACTTGCATCTTATTCCACAGTTAATGTTCTGGCTGGAAACAGCAAATCAACATTAATTAAGAAGCTTATATATGCTATAAAATATTAGTTTCATTCTTTAGAAAATTATAATTTTCTTTAAAGCTGTTTATCGCTATGAAAAATGCTTTGATTTACATAATGATCATATCTAGAAGTAGCCAATGCATACAAGCTACTTCTGTATTTAATTGAAATATGAAAGCTACTTTTGTATTTAACTGGCAAGGGGGACCCCCCCCCCTTTTTGTTTTCTACTATTCTTCACAACAAGCTAACCTGAAAACACGTACAAGGCTAGAACGACCTTTTCACAGCTTTTCATTCTGTTCTTCAAGTTATTCATACACAGCAAACTGCCCGCGGAGATTCAATTTCTCCAATTTGCTACACATTTGGCGACTTCTTGCCAAATCCAGCATATTTAAATAACAATCTTTTTATGCAGTGAAGCTGCAGCTGAAATTGATAGTTCATCATAGTGTAAAATGTAGGGCATGTTATTAATTGTCTTAATTTATGTGAAATATTTCACTATTATCTAAATGTGACAAATACTAATTTGATGATCTTTAAAACTTGAAACCGGAAGAGCTAACAATATATTCCTTGCAGTTTGGGTCAAATTTTTTCACCAAGATCGTTTACTTAGTTAAAAGTAAAAATATATAAATTTGGAAAATAGTGTAGTAAGTTATTTTCTACTTTTAATTTTTAAGAGTTTATGTGGCTTGTTGCTACCAAAACAGTAAATGAGGGGGAAATTTTTATTTTTATTTTTTAAAGACATTAATTTGATTTGAATTTGAGATTGTTTAAAAAACTCTGACAATATTTTATAGTCGACATTATGAAAATTATATCCTGTATTAATTGTCTCCTAAGAAACAATTTTCCAGTCAGTCTCAGAAAATCACCCTCCTACAGTACGTTTTATCCTATCTTTTTGATTACTATTTAAAATCAAAAATAAAATGAATAAAAAGACTGGAAATTGAGATCTTCAGATTGCAGTCTACTAAAGAGTTTACCATTAAAAATTTCAAGATATTAGCAAAATATTAAAGCTTTAAAACTCTGAAACAAACTTAAAAATTAAGAATCAAATGATCTTATACCAATTAATTAATCATATACCAATTAATTCCAATAATCAATTAAAATTATAACATTAGAAATGTCTTGCATTAGTTACAACAAAGCACAAATATTCATAAGAACTAAAAAAAGTGTTAAAAAAATTGAATTCTTAAGAAGTACATTTATTGCTTTAAAAACATTTACCGTGTTAGTATTTTAAAATTAAAGTTTTTATCCTTTGACGAATGAAACATCTATGCGTGACGGGGCGCGAAAGATGGGTCTTTTGCTTCGCGCAAAGGAATATATTGCTTTTATGTCTTTCAATTTATAAAAAGCACACTGGTTCAGCTCACTGAGAATCTGCGAATTATATGTGAAATGACTGTATAAGTTAAGCAAAAATCATACATTTCCTTTGAGGTATAAAAACAACAAGCATATCATATGAAAAAAAATCTGGTTATTCCTCTCCTTAGATGGAATCATCTGTAAATCAAGTGCATTAATGATAGAGTTGCTTAAGCCGTGAAACACTGGTAGTACGCAGCGAGTTCATTTGTAATGACTTTTGTAAGCTCTGAACTGCATAGGAGTCCCTCAGGGTGTTGCATAAAAAAAGTCCTTTATCCTTATAAATTCCCCATGAAGCCATCTCTTCCTTTAGACAGAAACCTTTGTTCCTTCTACCATAGTTAATTTAATTGATCAGTACATCCGTATTGGTAAGGTGATTTGAATATAGCAAAGCACACAAGAGATATCTGACTAAGGGGTGAGATGCATTTTGTCAAAGACTTTCTAAAGGAAACAAGCTCACATTCACGTTACCTATAGGAAAAACACCAAAACCGACCATGAATACAGTCCGTTCGCTTGTGCTCAAATGATTCAGCGATTTAACCTCTCGGCTACTGGTGCGACACTTCCATATTATATTTTCTAAGGGATTTGTTAACTTGTATTTATAATGTTATTTATAACTGTTTATAGGTCTGCCTTTTTTTTTTTTTTTTTGGCCTTGAAAACAGCTGTTGTATTTTTAATTTGTGGTATTGGAAAGGGCTTTTTTTTAACTCAGATATTCAATCCTGCAAAGATTATAACAAGTAACAATATCGTTATTGGATTTCTTAAGAAAATCCCCCCCCCCGTAATTGACAAAAACATTCATTACGATAATCTTAGCAGTACTGTTTATTCAGGTTTATGAGGTTTTGCAGCTTTATGAGGTTGAAAATTGTACACATATGTCGAGGATGAAGCAGAATACCATAACAATTGCTTTTTTCTCCTCCCGGTCAGTGAATGATTGCCTTAATTGCTTTTCTCGTCAAGAGTGGGGTGAGGTCGGGGTTGCTGAAATTTGCAGTTTTGCCAATAACGCCAAAAAAGGGGGATGTCTTCCTGCTGGTCATTGAATGATTGACATGATTTAGCAAATTTTTAAACAAAAAGCTGGACACAACGTAATCTATCGTTTCACACATTTTTCCCTTCCGTTCTCTTTGTTCAACAGTATTCATATAGCACAGCGTAAATTTTACAATATTACTTCTTGAAATGGTAAAACTATATTCCACAGTGGATGCATACACTTTCTACTATATCCAGTGTTCTCACCTTAGGTTGACCTGAAGTATAGTCTCCATGCATTTAATTTTTGGTGCCCCAAGCTATCTTTAGTTTGCAGCAAATGCATGAGATCATATGAATAACCTATATAATTGCATATAATCCTGCTAAAAAACTATACTTCATTACAACCTGAAATATATTAAAATAACACATCTTAATATGGCATAGCCTGCAAAGAACAACAACTGAAGTTAATGGGTTGATCAGCATATCTATCAGAACCAATCATACCTTTTCTCAATTAATACATTCAAACCCTTACTACAGGACATTTCAACAGAAAGATTAATCATCTAAAATACTGATGTAATGAAATATTTTAACATCAAACCTTAATTGCTTACACAAAGATAAATGCAATTTTTGATGATCTGATTATGATACTATTTAAAATCAATCAATTTTGATGATAATTTAACAAAACTCAGTGAAATTTGATATTTCAGAAAGAAAAAAAAAAAAAAAAAAAAAATATTTTCTACACAAAGAAACAATTTACGCAGAAAAGTTTTATTTCTGGAATCAATTTAAAAACAACATAAATGTTTACCAAATAAATAAATAAAATAAAAATGAAAAAAATGTCTTCCCTGACAACAAAATTAGAATTAAGTTTTACATACAGTAAAAGCTCGACTATGTGGAAAGCAGAGGAAATGCTGGATATCTGAAAATTCCAGATAGTACAGCAGCATAGAAAAAGGGCATTTTATAACAGAAAAGGCAAAAGTATAGAAAAAGAAAATTCTGGTCTAAAATTATAAAAGAAAAATTATCCGCTATGCTATCAATTTGGTTATCAAAAGTTTACATTTAAAATTATGTAAGATTTCGAAAAAAAGAATGAATCTCAGATATAAAAGCCAACATATTTCAGTAGGCTCTAAACATACAAAAGTAAAACATCTTATCCAAGTACAATTTTGTTTTAAATAAAAATATAAAAAATTTGCTGAAAATACATTTAACAGAACTAAGAAGTACTTTTATTTTACATTTCTTGTATTTAAACATTATCCTGGTGACTTTGAAAGTATCGAAGAATATTGGCAAAGATTACGCCAAAATTGTGTCAATCGTTTCAATGGAATTGGAGAAGTTAATTCCACTTTATTTAACAAACAGTCGATAACTAAGCTGTTTTGTTTTTGTGCTTTGAAAAAAGCTTTTGTTGATTTCTGCTATTTAAGCTGTCTCATTTTACAAAGAGTTCTGTTTAGAAAGTTATGAGTACAAATCTCCCACAGGTAATTTTTCTGTTTTGTCACCAATTATGACTATATTGTGATGACCATATTTACAGATGACTATATTGTGTTCATTCATACACATTTTTTTAATAGGATCAAATAACTTAAATAAACTTTAAATAAAATGAACCACTGATTGTATTTTTGTAGAAAACAGTTCACAAATTTTGATCTTTTTTTCAAAATGCAAGGAAAAATACACCAATAACAGTTAATTTATAACCTTGTTTGTAAAATAAAAGGTGGCACATTGATAACCATTTCCATTAAACAAAAGCCCAGATGTTATGAGTGTGGTGTTCTGTCATGCTTTATCCATAATTGAATCCAAATTCCACTGTTTAGTGACAGTTTCATGGCCGATTGCATAATACATATACACCACTTTTTTCCCTAGAATAAATAGAATTCTAAAATGTTTGATATATACTAGTTCGATGCAGTTGATATTACATTGAATAAATTATGAAAGTCTGTCTACTTCAATTAAAGTTTCTTTTTTCATAAATCTCCATTTAATAGATGCAGTTCCAAAACTTCTGGCTTAGTAATATATAGAGTTTTCTCAAATTTCAAGAAAGTTAAACAAAAAAATTAGCACTCTGAAAAATAACTTTTTTTCCTCATTTTTCATCTTTGGATTTGGAGGGGGGAAAATTATTTCCTTCTTGGGACAATGTGTTTTTTAATTAAATTACTTTCTGTTAATTAGGCAAATTTTCGACACAATGAATCCATGTGTTTATTTCAGACATTCCTAGACAGATTCTTCAGCTTTATTTCTACTAGTTAAGGTTTTTAATTTTTTTGTCAGGGCTCAATCTTTTATTTCATCACCATCAAATTTTTCATCATATGAATCTCAATAAAAGTTAATTGAAAATAAAATTTTTTGCTACACCATTCCAAGTATCTGACTTGTAACATAATTCTGAACATTAACAAGTCCGTACATGTCATCATTAAAAAAAGGGGGGACTGAAATTAAAGAACTATCAGCATTTACTAGTCTGTTCATAAAATTTTTATGACAAATCTTTTTAACTTTTTGCATAATTCCTTGAGTAATAATCCACTGGGTGCACCAAAGCAGTTAAGTTCAGAGGAGAAAAAAAGTTCTAATATTGCTCCAATGCAATTCCTTTTTGCCGGGATGTGCTCAATACTTAGCATTTCGTTTAGCTTTACAAAGATGGCACATAAATGCTTTTGAACAGCAAAGAAAAACATTTTTATCCATCCAACCCCTATTTTATATTTTTGTATTTCACAAGGAGATATTTATATAATACCTCTCAATGATAGGGGAACAATCAACATCTTTTGAAAGATAGAAGTGTAATTATTTTACTTATGTTTTAGATATTATAAGAAGGGTTATGAGTGATAATTTTATAGAGTTTTTTAATTTACAAATTTCCTATTTGCTTAAATTTTCATCTTTTTAAAAAAAAAAAAAAAAAAAAAAAACTTCTGAAATAATCTGGTCAGTTGAACATAATAGGATGGTTGGGCTTTTATTGTATTTTAGTTACTTTTTCTTAAAAATCATTGTTAATTGATATAATTTACCTTATATAAATTTTAATTGGTAGAATTACTCTTACATAAATTATTATACAAATATAATGAAGAAAACCTATCAGAATTAAGTTTTTCAGAATTAATTTTTCCTGCCTAGATTAAAGAGTTTTGATTTCTTTCTTTTCTTTGGCTTCTTGCAAAGAAGCAAAAATATTACACATTGGTTTATATTTGCATTTCCATAACCTGAAAAATTAACATTGAAATCTATATAACAAATAGCAACATTATGAAGTTACAAGATCTCTCAAATACACAGTTTTTCTACTTCAAAGAAAAATAACTTACTTCAACAATAGCATCTACAGGACAAGCTTCTTGGCAAAACCCACAATAAATACATTTTGTCATGTCTATGTCATAGCGAGTTGTTCTTCGGCTGCCATCTTCACGTTCTTCTGCTTCAATTGTAATAGCCTTAAGTGAGAAACATAATTTTAGTTAAAATTATGATTACTAAGTCCTTGGACTAAATTAACTCAGTTAATCTCAACTGAATGAATTATACACATGAGGAATTTCCAGTTTAAACATTTACTTTTGTCAAAAATCTGAAATGTCCATGCTTATCTTTCTAAGTATATAAGTACGTATAAAAAACATACTCAATGCAATTAAACAGGGCAAAACTATTTTAATTTTATTCACTACTCATGTTAAGAAAATTGATGTTACTGATTTAAAATATGAAACAAAGCAAAATAATGTTAAAGAAATGTCTTAGATATGTTTTTGTTGACTTTTGATCACAATGTAAAGCACTTATATAACTGCTTTACATTTTGACCAAAAGTCAACAAAAATTAGTAATACTGATTAACATTCAGTAATACATTTCGTATTCAAAACTGATTTTTTAATTACCTTTAATTTAGTTCTATTTTTCACTAGTTTCTTGATAATAACCGAATCAGAATTTCACTATATATACTAGCAAGATTTTTACGTCTGCACTAAACTCGGAAAAATACACAATGCTATTATTCTCACTCGTCACCAAAGTACAGAATGCATAAAATTTATTTCCTACATATCTATTTATACATTTTTACATTTTTAATAAAAACTTTAAAAAAAGGGGTGAATACACATTTTATACATAATATACACATATAAACACACAAATTAGAAAAAAATAAATATAAACAGTATCAGCATCATCAGCTGTCAACACTTATTTATTTCTTCCTTACTATCAATTATATTCATGATTTATCTGGATGCTTCTGTTGTCTTCAAATTATTAAAGTTTGAATACTTAAATTCCCTAACGGTCTTTCAACATATATAGTTAGGCAGCACTCTTTAAGAAAATAAATATTGTCCTTAATTTTGTTGTACTTTCATCATTTATTATTTGTCACTGACTTCAGCATATTATTATTTGTTTAAAGAACAGGTATAACATTAAGAAAGCATATTAATCTTTTTACTTTTTCTGCTATACTTGTGGTGAGCTAACATCAATTTCTGCACCAATTGTGGTGAGCTAAATCAAAAATGTTACATAGGTAATTAAAAACCGATGAAATTCTGGAAATTCTTTTACAAAAGATCCAGTATGAAAAAAATTTACCAAATATATATGACAAAATAACTGTCATTCTTCTTAGCTTTCATATCATTTTACAAAATATATTTTTGTAACATAATATACAACCAAACAATATGTCACCACCAGGTCATATCAATAACAACAAGTGAAATACATTGTATTTGCCAATATGAAGCATGTGATACACTCACCCAGTAAATTATCAGATTAATTTTGTTGACCCTACTAGGGTGCCAGGATTCACATGATAGAATCTCTGTAAGGTCATCTTCTTAAACAAATAATTAAATAAAATATGAGAGGAATAACACCACAGTGCTGCCCCATCACCTTACTGAATTGTAATGCTGATCTGTCAACATTACAATCAAATACAGGTGAGTAATTTCTGCTTGAAGAAACAGCAGCAAATGCCTCACCAATAGTATTCGCAATTTCTTCTATGGAGCTAATCACTCGGCCATCTTTTTCCAGAAAGGAAAGTGAGTGGTCTTTATGTATTCCGCATGCTTTTTTAACTCTTTCCCAAACCCGTTTACTAGGCGTAGAGGATGTATTGATGACACATATGAAATGCAGGAACCCCTCTGGCTCTGCTTTCTTACTTTTCATGCACTCGCTTTGGCTTTTTTAAATGCTATGAGGTTTCGCAAATTAGGATATCTACGAAAAATTCCCCATGCTTTTTTCTGTTTTTTCCGTGCTTCATGACAGTCACGATTCTACCATGGTTTCGTATATTTTAGTATTTTTCCTGATGTTCTAAGAATGGAAAGCATAGCTGCCACAATAATAGTATTAGTAACAGCTTCAACAGCATCATCGATATGCACATCTTCTACCATTTCATCTGTCAGCTCTGCAATGGAAGAGAAAAGTTCCCAGTCTGCCCTGTCCAGTATAAACCGAAGGAGTCTCGACATGGGTTTGCTCCTCTTCGTGCAAGAGACACAAAAATGGGATAATGATCGCTGTTGTAAAGATCATTTCCGACACTAAAAGTGCAAAATGGCAACAGAGATGGTGAACAGATGGCAAGGTCGAGAGCGTGGAATGTCCTTGAAGGTTCATGGATGTAAGTATCCTGCCCATTATTCAGGAGACAAAGGCTATGATCTTCAATCATCTGCTCAAGTTGTCTTCCTCAGCAATTTGTATCTTTACTACCCCAGAACAGACTATGGCCGTTAAAATCCCCTATTATAATAAAGGGCTCAGGCAGCTGCTGTATGAGATCACTTAAATGCTGTTGATCAACGTGCTCATTTGGAGGCAAGTAAAGAGAAGTAACTGAAACCACAATATGAAAATTTACCCATACAGCAACAACTTGGAGGGATGTTGTCAAAGGAAGTGCATCTGATGGATAGTCAAGTGAGGTGAGGGGACCTCCACCTCCACTGGCACGTTCACATGCAAGATTGTCTTTCCTTACAAACGAAAACCTCCAAAGTTTTGCTTCTTATTCTGGTTTCAAGTTTCAAGTTGTTTCCTGTATCGGCAAGCACACAAGGTGATGAACATTGACTACACTTTTGATGTCAAGAAAATTTCAGTAGAATTTGCAAAAGTTCCATGAGATCAGGGTAGCCATTATGATTTATGTTTGTTTTTTCTGTGCTGCTTTTTTGTTTTTTGTGGAAGTAGATGCTCAGGAACATCTAGCCCCTCCTCTACTTTCATACTATCTGAATCTTTGTTTTCCATTTACGGAGGCACATTTTTGGGTTTGCTCTGGATTGCTATTTCTTCTTTTTTTTTTTTTTTTTTTTTTTTTTTTTGTACAACGTGAGTCAAAGTTTCCTTTTTCTGGCTTGCAGGCTGCTGGGTTAGGAGTCTGTGCATTTATCAAAGTTTGAGTAGCAACGATCCGTCTTGCTTTAACGGCACTAGCATATGATCTATTTGGTTGATGCTGCGTGCTTTGAACCAGCCTTCTGGCTTCTGCGTAGGAGATGTTTCTAGTGACTTTTGCTGTCTGTACTTCCTTTTCTGTTTTCCATTTTGGACAGGAACAAGAAGATGCTGGATGATCACCCTTGCAATTTACACACAATGCTACAGCAGTGCAATTATCACTATTGTGACCAACTGATGCACATTGAGCACACGTCAGGTTGCCACGACAGGATGTTTTAGAGTGACCAAACCGTTGGCAATATTGGAAGCATCACATTGGGTTGGAAACATACGGTCTTACGAGACAGTTCAGATACCCAGCCTTTATATTCTTTGGCAGATCAGGCGATTTGAAGGTCAGGATCATGTGTTTTGTGTCAAACAACTGACCTTCCTTATGCATCTTGATCTGCTTAGCAGGACAAACCTTTTGGTCAGCTAACTCGGAAACAAACTCTTCTTCTGAAATGAACATAAGGTCGATTTCCGAGATCACACCTTTACAGAAGTTAAGCATTTTGTGCGCTGACACAGTTATAGGTACTTGTCCAAGTTTGGTTTGACGCAAAAGTGAAGCAGACTGGGTGGCCGAAACGGTATCAATAAGCAGGTCTCCAGAATGGAGGCGCTTTATGTTCCTTGGCTCGCCTATGCATGAGTGAAGGTATTTGCTTACTAGAAAAGAAGACATCTTTTGCAATTCACCAGAAGAACTAGAGACAACAAGGAAGTGCAGATTTTCAGTAGTTTCCTCGGCATTTGCATCGATACGGATTTTCTTACTAATAGATTTCTCAATAATTTCTATATCTTGGTTAGTTTTATTTGAGTCAGGTTTTTTTAAAATGAAAAGTGAAGCCATGTTTGAAATAGAAAAGATTTGGGTCCGACAGCCTCGCCCACCATGGAGCCCAACAAGGGAACACAGATTCCTGTGTTAGGGCTAGCCGGACCTATATGCAAACTGAATGAAATAGGACTGTTTTAAATGGCAGATATAGAATTGTGTGAACTGTTTATTTAATGTGTTTAAAGTATATTAATGAGAATGAAGGGATATAATAGGTCCTCTTCCAGACTACATCAGTGCATTCTTCTGGTAATGTCGTGTACTTTATTATAACAATCTGGCAATGTAATTACAAGTTCCTACGTACAATTTCTTTGCATTTATTTATATATATATATATACTGCTGCTTTTCATATGGTTTATGTTATAAGTAATGGTGATATTATCAGTATTACCAATTCCTTTAGAAATGGAATCACAGAAACACGGAAAATCATCATATCTGAAGAAACAATAGCCAAAACACTCATAATTAATCTTAGGAAAGATTAATGCCATCAATAAAATACATGAAGATCCTACATTCACATACAATGTCAAAAGTTACAAAATCAAAATTTTTAAAGATCTTTTATATTCTTGTTACTACTATTTTTGTTATTTATTTTAACACTTTTGGGGGCCAGGTTTCTTTCAAATATTCTTTTAGATAAAACTTAGATAAATAGCCTATTTCTATCTACAAAAATATGGCATTATATGATTTTACTATGATGAAAATATATTTTGCGTAAGATTTGTGACACAATACCTGCATAAGATGCAAGAAATGGAAAATCAGGTGCAACATTTTTCATATAATATTAAAATTTCATCAATGCCAGAAAAAAATGTCACTTCAGTTTTTCATATTCTCAGCAAGAATACACACACACTTCTCATCATGAACAACTCAGTTCATTTCAGAACAAATTATCAGAAGTAAAAATGCCTCGGCTGATGAATACTATCTCATGAAATCTCAAATCAGCAATAAATTATTTTTTCAGAGGAATTTTGAGATAGCCTATGCCACAGAATTAACACTGAGGGTCTCCTGGACACATAACTTTAATATTTTTAACACCGATTAATGTTTAATTCTGATTAACAAAGTGTAGTGTCCGAAACTGCTACACAAACCCTGGGTTGTGACACAGGGTTGAAATGAGTTTCAAATTCAAGTTTTAACAATAACATGAATTTTAATAAGATGAAAACCTTAACAGTTGCATAGCTTGATAATATAGGACTTGGATATATTTAGTATCATAATTTCAGAATTTTGTTACAGGAAAAATGCTCTAACGCATTATGCACAAGGAATGATCATTCTTAGGAGGCCAACATGCCCATAGCTCTAAACAGGAAAGTTCTCCTCTCTTCTCAGGAAACCACCTTATATATCTAACTGTGTTTACTTGTGCAGAACTCCCGAGGGGGAATGATTCTTTGACTCATACATAACATAGTGTCCATCTCCTGATTATGGTGAAAAGAATCTCTTTGTTCACTGGAGTGACTTTCCAGGCTGCAACTGGAATCATTAACCACTTGCACTAAAAAGACGTGCCACGCACGTTGAGATGCTTTTGTCTCAAACCGCGAGCGACGTGAACATCACGTCGATAGGTATTTATCGCAAAAAGGAAAATAATGTGCACACGTCAAATAACAATGAGATTGTTTATTTCTCGAGTTACAGCTCTGGAGTGCACGGCGTTGCATAGTAATAGATTTATATTATTTTTTAACATATCAACCCCATATTGTAAAATGGAGAATAATAGTCAACTCAGTGATATAGTTTTGACAAGTGCAAAGAGAAAGCAATTAGTTAGTATACCCAATACTGATACAGATAGTGACTGCAAGGAAATTATTTGTATTGCTGGGAAACGGCATAGAATTATAATATCTGATAGTGAAGAAGAAATTAGCAGTGAAGATCGTGAACTTAATTTTACATCTGAAGAATGGATATGGGAAAATAATAGCAAAATTTGGCAGTACTCACGGATTCCTGGAATGAATATAGAAATGGCAGAAGGAACCACAGCTTTGCAAATGCTAAACAAATTTTACCAAAAGATTTTTGGAATATCATTGTTACAGAAACCAATCGTTACGCGAGTCAAACAATAGGAAATACAGCCCAAAAAACAAAACAATCTGAGGAAAATTGGAGGGATACGAATACTGATGAAATTCGTGCTTATTTTGCGTTATGCATCTTGATGGCACAAGTGAAAAAATCGAATGTCCGATCTTATTGGTCAGGAAGAAGTATTATTGAAACTCCCTTTTTAAAAAAAACAATGCCATTACAGAGATTTATGCAACACCCCCATTTTTTACATTTTTCTAATAATAAAGTTGTGGATAAAGATGATCGTTTGTGCAATATATGAGATATAATTGATTATCTCAATGAAAAATTTACAAGTATTAGACGAATCTCTAATGAAATATACCGGTCGACTGTCATATAAACAGTTCAATCCGTCAAAGAGGGCATGTATTGAAGTAAAATTTTATAAATTGTGCGAGTCTAAATCAGGATATTGTATCAAATTTAAAATATACACAGGTCAACATACAGAAAAAAATTTAGTCACCAGTGCTTCCGAAAATGTTACCATGTTTATGTGCACACCAATATCCAATTTCGGACACACCTTGTCCTTGGATAATTGGTATTCTTCGCTGAATCTGTTTTAAAAATTACAATCCATAAAAACTAATGCCATTGGAACAGTTAGATGTAATAGAAAGAATATGCTGAAAGATCTCGCAACGGTAAAGCTGAAATGATCAGAAGCTGTTTCAAGATCATGCAAGGGTATTTTAGCTGCAAAGTGGAAGGACAAAAAAGATATATATTTATTATCCACGAAACATAAAAAAAAAAATTGAGATGATGGAAGTGGAAAAGAAAAGATGGAAAACTAATAACATCGTTGGAAAACGCAATATCGTTTTGGAGTATAATAATGGCATGGGTGGGGTAGATCTCTAAGACAGCTACTTATCTTCTTTTTCACTTATGAGAAAATACGTGGAAAGTTATAAAAAAACAATTTTTTTTTTACTTAATGGATATTGCATTTTTTAATGCTTATGTTTTATTTTTAAAGAAATTAAATATACCAAAAAGTAAAAAATACACGTTTTCCAAATTTCGATTATATGTGGAGCAACAGATTTTAGAAAGTGTATGTATGCCTGAATACAAAAAAGGTGGAAGACTGTCTGCTGGTGACGTACCACTGCGATTACAATCAAAACATTGAGGCCATTTTCCAAGGAATATTGCATCCACAAAAGCTAAAAAAAATCCCCAAAGAAGGTGTAAAGTGTGTAGCAAACATAAAAAATTCAGCAAGACTGCTTGGGAGAGCAAAAAATGCTTTGTCGCATTACATATTCCAAAATTTTTTGAAATTTACCATACAAAAGTAGATTATTAATTAATAAAATGTTGTTGTTGTGAGCATTCATATCCGTGTAAAGTTCTTTATGTATTAATTAATAAAATGTTATTGTGTTGTGAGTATTCAATTATATCAGTGTAAAGTCCTTTATGTAAGAGCCAACCAATGCACTGAGGCTCTGCTTAAAGGATTGCACTCACAGACGCGTCTGAATGAATGTATGTATGTATGTTTCTCGCACTGTAAAAAAATAACGCTACCTAGAGCCACTAAATTTGAATAACATAATCCTCCAGCCGATTATGGACACTTGGAAGCCTAAATCTTGAGTTTCGAATTTGTTTTATTGTCTATTTCATATTTTTTTTAATTTGACAATTTTTTATTAAGAAACTCGACGATTTCAAAGCGAGCAGTGGCAACACACTGTATGGAATAAAATATTTTTATTTTCAGCATGGGAGACTTACTATTGAATATTCTAAAGATATGCTGTTTTTAAATATTTTTAGCCTAAAGGAGCATTAGCCCAAATGCTTTCAAAACATGTACGTATGTGCAAATGAAAACAATGCCCCTTTGGGCAGAATCTAATTTTTTTTTTTTTTTTAATAAATCTTCGATAATGTGTTTTTAGAAAAAACTATGGGCTTGGAAATTGATATAATGGAATTACTAGAAGACTATAAAAATGAGTTGAACAAGAAAGAACTGCAAAAGAAAGTTCTTTCTTGTTCAACTCATTTTTATTGCTTCAGAAACAGCAACAATAGGCAACTATGCAGGAAATATCTTCAAAGGAAGACAAAAGGAAAAAAAGATGACCCTAAACCTTTTTGATCAGCTATATTTGTGCCAAATAGTGCAAGATGCAAAGTTTTCATAAACAGTCTGATAAAATAAACAAACACCACCAAAGTTACACCATAAGCATTTTATTGACAATGCCTCACTTTAGAAACATTTTTAAATACAGTCAAAAGTCTTTAATCCGGACTCGTTGGGACTTCCGCGATTCCGGATTATTGATTTTTCTGGATTATAGATCATCAGTTTAAATCTGGTAAGATGGCATGCAGAAATTATATAATTAAAAATATGAAATCGTAATTTATGAAGTAAAGAGCAATTGTGATCTAAAGGGTATCAAAATTTACAACAACAACAACAAAAAAAAAAAAAAAAAAAAAAAAAAAAGCTTCATATTTATTTGTTTACTTTATTAAACATTTCTTTCAACGTAAAGCATACATTACGCATAGTCGAAATTAGAAAATTGCAACCAGAAAACTATTTTATGCGTATTCATGATATTTATAATGACGAGGAAATTGATTAAAATCATATCGGAGTACATCGAGATGAAACACTACATTTAGTAAGGAATTAAAAGCGGAATAAAATAAAAACATCTGCCCTGAAGATGAGGATAGTGCTGACAGATCAACGACGTCCCCCCCCACACACAGAGCAGCGTGAATTTGATAAAGATTTTGGAATGGTTAGAGAAACAAATCACCTTTCTGTCACTTTCTTCATGCCTTTATCCATTTTTTGCAGCAATTCTACTTTTTGTTTAATGGACATCGAAACACGCTTTCGCTTTGTAGATCATTTGGCAGCTCCAGAACCGGATATTCTACTTGACATATTCAAAAGTTCAAGCTTCTTTTTATAAAATTGCTCTAACAGTCTGCAAAATATAATAAGTCGGACCCAATTCGAAGATTAAGAAACAACGCAATCTGCAACATTAACTGAAATAGATAATTAGATAATTTTAGCTTAGCTTATATCGTCGGTTATACATTAAATGCGCATGCATAAAGGTATTACGCGCATGCGCAGAAAGTTTGCAGCTTTGAGGTCCAGATTATAGATCATTCCGGATTATGGATGTTCGGATTAAAGACTTTTGACTGTATAGACAAAAATAAATCACACCAGACAACTTTTGAGTAAAATGGAGATCCAATGAGTTTATAGAGAACTGAATGGCACTAAGAGGCAAAGAAAAGATGAAAATAGATGCCTCCACAGACAGAGTTCATCCAACTAATAATATTTCTCCTCTTTCTCTTTCTCATCATTTTCCACATACGCTGTTCATTCTTCTTCATACATGTACAGTACAGTTAAATTATCATTTTTTATCTCTCATCAAATATATACACAAATAAGGGAGGTGATATCTTCCTCCTAATAAATATAATAATTCTCTAAAAATAAAGTTAACTAAAATGTGTGCATTTTATGTAGAATTTACTACTCATATATTATCAATTTTAAGGCAATACATTCAAATACTTCATTGTTTATATCTACATTTGTAATCATGCCTTTATCCATTTTTTGCAGCAATTCTACTTTTTGTTTAACCCCTTCGAGCCAGGTAGCGAAAACACGCGCTTATCACGGAGGCCGACAGTGTCTTCCGCGAGCGTCTCTCCAGGGCCGGGGGCTTTTTTGCTACTAAATCTAAATCCATGAAATTTCCGAAGTATCAACGCATTGTTTAATAATGCTCTATAGAGTATTTAAACGGCTTATGCTTTATAGATATTTTTATATATATACTTTAATTACCTTATTTCTTGTTTAAATGCATATTTTACACATTTTATTTTCATTACTACCATTTTATGACTTTTAACATTATACATCTGAAAACTAAATATATTACTTAAAATTCTCTTTTCGTATGAAAAATTTTAAAACAGGGATCTACACACAGTCCTACGTTACATTCCTTGAACTCGTAATAACTCATTTGCCGTTTTGGAGGATTCTTTCGGGAATGTGAACAAACGAAGCATCGTCGTCTCATTTTCTTATCAGTCTTTTCTGAACAAAGTTTTGGAAAATGTCTTTCAGTTAATCTTTCAGAATCAATATCAGAATATCAGAATTTCAGAATCAATATCTGAAATATTTTGCATCATTTCTGCTATTTCATGCTCTGTTAAACATTTTCGACGCTTCGACATTGAAACAGTAAAAACAGAAAGAATTCACGTCTAACAAGATCTAATTATTTTCTAAAAACTGAACTGTAAACGGAAATCCACTATGGTATAATGCTTTAGCGCATATAAAACTTCTACTTACAATAAACAACTACCACGTGCGAATAAAGTGCGATTTCAAGAGACGTCATAAATCACGCCATTCAGAAACATTTAGTTCCCCGTTTGTTTATACAATCAAAAACACGTGTATGTGAGTCATGCTTCTCTCATTTCGAGTAGAAGGTCTAATGTACATGTATCTGACACCATATGGACATACTTGTGGCAGAAATTATAGTTTGAAAAACATTCCAAGGTACTGGCACAAATACGTGACAGTCAGTAGAAAACGCAACAATGCTCTGGCACACGTGCGTGTCGGCTGGTAGATAAGTGTGTTTGTTGCTGGCACGTATACGTGACAGTCGGCGCGAAGGGGTTAATGGACATCGAAACACGCTTTCGCTTTGTAGATCGTTTGGCAGCTCCAGAACCGGATATTCTATTTGACATATTCAAAAGTTCAAGCTTATTTTTATAAAATTGCTCTAACAGTCTGCAAAATATAATAAGTTGGACCCAATTCGAAGATTAAGAAACAATGCAATCTGCAACATTAACTGAAATAGATAATTAGATAATTTTAGCTTAGCTTATACCGTCGATTATACATTAAACGCGCATGCATAAATGCATATGCGCATGCATAAAGGTATTACGCACATGCGCAGAAAGTTTGCAGCTTTGAGGTCCAGATTATAGATCATTCCGGATTATGGATGTCCGGATTAAAGACTTTTGACTGTATAGACAAAAATAAATCACACCAGACAACTTTTGAGTAAAATGGAGATCCAATGAGTTTATAGAGAACTGAATGGCACTAAGAGGCAAAGAAAAGATGAAAATAGATGCCTCCAAGGACAGAGACTTTTCATCCAACTAATAATATCTCTCCTCTTTCTCATCATTTTCCACATACGCTGTTCATTCTTCTTCATACATGTACAGTACAGTTAAATTATCATTTTTTATCTCTCATCAAATATATACACAAATAAGGGAGGTGATATCTTCCTCCTAATAAAAATAATAATTCTCTAATAATAAAGTTAACTAAAATGTGTGCATTTTATATAGAATTTACTACTCATATATTATCAATTTTAAGGCAATACATTCAAATACTTCATTGTTTATATCTACATTTGTAAACTGGTAAAATTAAAACTTTGTTTATGGATAAATTAATATTTTGAGCTTCAAGCTACTACCTCAGCAGGTTCATAACTTTTACAACTGTTAGTTTGAAAGCACCACTTTTTACCTTCACTGAATAGGTAAGGGCAGTGGCGGATAGAGTCAGCGGGCGACCGGGCATCAGGCTGATCAGGATGAATGGCCTTCAAGAATGAATTACATTTATGGACTGAGGTTTCACTGTAGTGCTAAATTTATTAATGCCCGACAATTGCCTCTATTCAACAACTTATTTACATGCTAAACTGAATTGATCTGTCAAATGATGAATGTATGATGATCTGTCAAATGATGAATGTATGACTGGCAATGTTTCATTTTAACATATTATTATAGATAATCGTAATATAAAATACCATTATGAAATTACTATATCAGCAAGAAAATACCATATTTGAAATTTTCTTTTCTTTACAGTTATTCTTTACCCATTTAATGCACAATGTAATAAATTTATATACATTAAAAACAAATATTACTGCAAGTAAATGCTATGATTATAAGATTAACACCCAATTATATTTAAATTTGAAAGCATTTTTTAATTTAAAAAAATTTTTTTAATGTCAAAATATTATATAAAATGCTTATCATTATGCAGTACAAATTTTAGATTCGGATGTCATGACTTTGGGGATTCTGGAATTTTCCAATCTAGTGCAATACCATGTATAAATTATAAAATAATAAATATACGAATAGTTGTTTTGAAATAACAAAGCATTTACAACCATAAAAAAAAAAATCAAAATTAAAAAAAAAAAAAAGGCTCAATATTTATTTGTTTGCTTTTTTAAACATTTCTTTCAATGTAAGCTGTTTAAGTTGCTTTGTTTTATGTGCTAGTATGTGCTCTTTTATTTTATGGGCAGATATAAGTTCTTGTTCAAAGTTCTACTGTGCATGTGCTTTAATTGCTATGTCGAGAATTTGCACTAAATTGCCAATTGGAATTTTTTCATTCTTAGCAACCTCTCTGTCACTTTCTTCAGCATAAATAGTGATATTTTCTGGGTTTTGAACCATACTACAGAGTTCACCATCCACTAGTTGAGTGATGGCTGAGACATTGCCATCACAGAACAAATACCATTAATAGGAAAATTCCATTTTTTGTTGTGGTATTCCCCCCCCCAAAAAAAAACCACCTTCAAAATCATAGCTATCATCATAAAGCTTAGTAACTGCTATATATTATTAGGTGATGTATCATGAGAATGCTGACTAAAGACTTGTTGTTTCGCTAAATTTTGTCTCGTTTCTATTGCACACTAAGCAAGTGAAATCTGAATTACATTAGTTTAGTTATCTGTTATATCTACTTCCTATATACATCTATTTCCAACCTATCTCAGTCCTAAATAAATAAATTTCCACATATACTTAAGACTTATCTCGAAAACCATTCAGTTATTCTTAATTCAAACAATAATAAATTTAATCTTCTGCCTATGACTATCACTTAGAAAACCTATGTTTTGCATATGGGAAGAAATTTCTTTTAAATTTCTCATTTTCTCAACATTTGGGATACAGTTGGTTGAAATGTGTAATAATTGCAAGTGGGATGTCAACATAAAAGATTACTATGCTGTTTGGCATTCAGTTACTAATATTTTTTTAAAAAAAGTTTGTGAATCATTTCTCAAGCTCTCATGACTTGACAATCATGTGTTGATGAAAGCAACAAATAATAAAAAATGATTTGCCAGTTTGGCATTGGGGATATCAGTAGGTGTAAAATCAGCAATGAACTTGGGTAGTGTTTCTGTTTGAGTTTTCTGCTATGCGAAATGGGAGTATCAGAGCCAAATTATTGTTATACAGACTTATACTAATAAATGTGTTTCTTCAACATCAAAAGGTTTTATTTAATTCTGAAGTGAAATCAAATATCCCTTCACACGATTTATTAAAATAGTGTCTACAGTGCATGCCTGAAGCATTAAGTATATGCTAAAGGAAGACACTGCTCTCTGAATCTAATTTTTTCTCCCGATTCACAAAAAACTCTTAGGGGGAAAACGTGTTGGTCTGAAGGTCCAGATATTATATCAACCTAAATATTTAACCTCTAGATTTTGAACATGCTGCATTAAATTAAAAGCACTTCATCAAGAGCAAGCAGTTTATTTTACTTTTATGCCATAAGTGGGCAATCAAATACAAATAAAATCATTTCACTAACATTTTTTTCATAGCATTCATGATTTACATCATTATCATAATGCAAAACATATGTGATGTGAAAAACCAAAGTTAGCTGTAGGGTTAATAGCAATCATTCTAAATAAGAATATTAACATATTCCATACCTGAGCAGGGCAAATAGCTTCACACAATTTGCAGGCAATACATCTTTCCTCTCCAGACAGATATCTCCGAAGTGCATGCTCTCCACGGAAACGAGGGCTTAAAGGGCCTTTTTCAAATGGATAATTAATAGTAGCAGGTTCTTTGAAAACATGAGCTAAGGTGAGAGCCATACCTAAAAAAGAAAGATACAATATTAGATGTTATTTTGATTCTGTCCAGAAGATTAATTCAATAGATGGACTGAGATACATTAAATTGACTGAGATACATTGAAAAATTTGAGTATAATAAAAGAAGGAAAAAAAAAAGAATTAAACTAATTTTTATTACAAATATGTTTCAATATCTCTAACTTTATATAAAATTCTATTTACCTACCAATTCCCGAAGAGGAAGAACATTGCAAATATTTTCAAAACATTTTAATGACTTAAAAAATATAATTTTTTATTACATTTATTTTTGCTCTCTACTATTTGCTCATAAACAAAATTTGGTACTTTCTGGTGATTTGTACTCTGGAAGAGTAAAAGAAGTACAAAGAAGAACCTCTGAAATGTATAGTACACAAGAAGTACCTCTCTGCATACACCTCTGAAAAAGAGTACAAGGTATTCACAGATGTTTGCCCTGATTACAAAACATGATAACTCATGATTGTGCACAGATAATGAACCTGCATTGAACCTCAAATACATAAATTCTCCAAGTTGATAATCATATTGAAAAATTTAAACAAACTTGCATATGTATACTCCTGGTAGCACATAAAATATCCAATGAGTATTCAACTGCATGCCACACATTGTTCAACATTTCTGGTGTCACAGTGCGAAGTGGCTTGTAATACGCTGTCATAAGATCACAACATCAGAAACTGTTGTGTGGTACACATCTTAAGAGAAAGAATGAAATCAGAAAAAGGGAAATACAGAAATCTGGAGGAGGAAGGGTTATGTTATGGAAAGTGTGTGGCATGAAATAGGGTATATGAATAGATATTTTACATGCTACCTACCAGAGGTTCACATTTGCAAGTTTATTAACTGTTTTCAATGGAGTCATAAATTTTTCAATGCATGTTTTGTTATCAGTGTACAATCATGAGCTTTCATGTTTTGTAATCAATTTAAACATTTGTGGATATCCTGTATTGATGACACAATGTATGATGTCACTAAAAAGTATTTTATGTGGCAAACCTGATATGCACATGGCATTCTTCCAGATGGCTCTGCACTTCTCCAGACATTCACCAGTGTGACTGCAGATTATGATCCCTCCTACTGGAACTTCACCATTTAGCATGGCAATGGACTGCACAGTCCAGTTTTTTTTATTATCTTTGGTGATATTATGGACTTTGCTTTCTGCATGCACATAACAATATATGCCTTGCTAAAAGTGCCTATTTTTTCCTTCTCATTTTAAGATTTTGAGGCAGACACTGTGTGTGATACTGAGTTTGTGCAATTCTCTGTTTTTTTCCCGCTCACCAAAAACAGATTGAAGTGCATGTGGAAAGAGCAACACTGCAAAAAACTGAGAGCTGTGCATATCTTGTATGGATAAAGAAGAATATAAAAAACAGGCAAAAATGCATGCATTGTTGAAATAGTTATAATTGTTGGAAAATATAGCTTATTTTTAAACCTTTTAATGCATCATCTTTCCTCCTTGAAATGTTTATTTAGTTTAGTCCTTATTTTTAATGTAATATAGTAGTTACTTCTACTTCTTTTTCTTGCGGCCACTGTTTGCATTGAGAACGGACTGTTTCAACCTAATTGAGATGCAAAAACGAAACATGATTTACGTCATCCGAAAAGCCGATTCGTGCCGATAGCTGATTGCTTGCTGTGAGATAACGTCATTCCTATTTCTGCTATAAGTATCTCGAATCGCTCTGGCTCAACCCTTCTAGTTCCTGGTTTCCCAGCTAGTGAGTGAGCGGTTTCCAGCCCCTTCAAGGGATGCATGCAGTCCGGTGAAAGGATGCCTTGATTCCAGTTTGCGAGATGATGGTTCCAGATTGAAGTTCTTCGGTTCCGGGGGCTATCCTGTGAGTGACTGCTGTGGGCGGCGTCCATGTTTCTTCAAAGAGGGCGGAATTAAAAATACGCGAGCAGCGACGATTCCTTGTGCAAACGGAGTTAGGCCGATTTAAGTGTTTTCACATTTAAATTTTTCAGGTGTTTTCTTGACCACTGATTATGGACTTATTGAATGGGTAGCCAGTTTTATTTTTAGGCTGCATAGTCACTATTTAGGACATCTTCATTTTTTTTTTTTTTTTTTGTTTTGTTTTTGTTTGTATAGAATGCCAGTGTTTTGGAGTACAGGTAAAAATATTTGATGAATGATGATTATGTTATGTTTTTCCTAGTGCTCTAATATTGTTGACATTTATTTTATGTGTTTTTATTTTTTATTATATTGTTAATAAATTGGTTAAGTTCAAAATCTTTTATTGTCTTCAATGTCTGCACAACATAACTCAGGGAGCTTTCATTGCTACTACTGCTAAATGTTTAATTTCTTTAAACTTTAAACTTTGCTTTAGCATCAATAATGATACCCAAATAAATGTTCTCTCAAAAATTTGCAACATGTTTGCAAATGCTCTCCAAACTCAATGGAGATGTGGATAGTCAGAAATTACGGTACTATTCCGTTTTGAGCATTGTAAAAAAATTTCAGTGAAAAATGTATGCACAAAACTGACAAATCTAGCAAATGCGCCCATTTAACAGCGCGCCAAATCTAGCGCATGCGCTGATTTCAGATTGTGTAAGTTTATATAGTCCTATAATTCTTAAGACGCCATTGAAATACTAGCTTAATTTTTAAATCCTTTTTTTATTTTAAATTCTTTTTTGATATCCTATGGATTTAACAATTTGGGAATCGTCCATGACAAAAAGTGTGCAATACAATTTTGGGTAAAGTGTAGAATCACCCACTGCTTGAAGCATTTTTAAGAATTGCACATACTCGATATCCATGTACACATCGACCTATTTTCACTTTAAAAAATAAATAAATAAATCTCACAATTGCACAAAAATAGCACTGAGCACACCCTTAACTTTATCTATTTACACATCAACCTATTTTCACTTAAAAAGTAAAAGAAAATTTACAAAAATCCAATTTTTTTAACCTTGTAAAAAGGAGCAAACAAATAAGTGGGCAATACTGCACATTACTGAGCATATTTTCAAAGAAAAGGCATCATTCATTATAGAAAATTATGTTTGAACAATCAACCAAATGAAACTATGCTTTAGCGATAACTCGGTAGCAAAATAGCGATGCAGGCATCCATTCATAGTTATGTTTAGCAATTTTTATATAAATTATGATAATGATCTGAAATAGCTATTTACTCTTATGCTTCCATTCAGTCATGTTTAGCCTTTTTTATATAAATTATAATAATAAAAAAGTATTATATGAAATTAACCTTTCATCTAAATTAAAACATCAATCTTAGATAGTTATTTACTATTATACTTCCTTTCTTGCGTTAGGGTTGCCGAAATTATTTTTGGCAGCACTGGCATCAACAATATTTTGCCGAATTTATGGCCCTCAAAACCAAATAGTACTGAAATTACCAAAAATTTTAATCTACTAACAAAATTGATTAATTTTTCATTAATTAATCAACTACAATATTATTAGCTTGAGTACTATATACTGCATTAAGATCTTAAAACAAATCAATGAAATTGCAAAAAATCACATTTTTTGATTAAAGCATTTTCAAATAATTAAATAATAGTTTTAAAGTAATTTACAGGAAATCTCAGAATTTTATAATAAAGAATACATATGCTAATTTATTTCTGTGTAATTCTTCATTGCACATATAATAATGTTTTGAAAGTTGGAAAAGAAAAAAAATATTTTACACTAGAAATCAAGTAAACTAAATATTTTAGGCTCCAGGTCAAATATTCAAAAACTTATTTTTTGAAATTATTTATAACAGACCTTTTCACCAAAATCACTAATTTAACATATCTACACATCCTATTTTTTAACTATCCTAATGCTTGAATTAAAACTGTACAACCTCTAAAACGATACAGTCAAAAGTCATTAATCCGGACTCGTCGGGACTTCGGCGATTTCGGATTATCAATTTTTCCGTATTATAGATCATCAGTTTAAATCTGGTAAGATGGCATGCAGAAATTATAAAATTAAAAATATGAAACCATAATTTATGAAATAAAGAACAATTATTATCTAAAGGGTATCAAAATTTACAAAAAAAAAAAAAAAAAAAAAAAAAAAAAAAAAAAAAAAAAAAGCTTAATATTTATTTGTTTACTTTATTAAACATTTCTTTCAATGTAAGTTGTTTAAGTTGCTTCATTTTATGTGATAATACTTTCTCTTTAATTCTATAAACAGACATAATTTCTTGTTCAGTTACAAAGTTCCGCTGTTCAAGTCCTATAATTGCTGTTTTGAGAATACTGACTAATTTTTCAATCGAAATTTTTTCGTTTTCAATAACCTCTGTGTCACTTTCTTCACTATCAAAAGCGAATTTTAATGACGAGGAATTTGATTTAAATCATATCGAAGACGGAGTACATCGAGATGAAATACTACATTTAGTAAGGAATTATAAGCCAAATAAAATAAAAACATCCGCCCTGAAGATAAAAATAGTGCTCACAGATCAACTTCCAATTCATTGCGCACCGCGGCGTTTCCCACCCCCCCCCACACACACACCGTCGCAGAGCAGCGTCAAATTGATAAACAGATTTCGGAATGGTTAGAGAAACAAAGGATATGCCTTTATCCATTTTTTGCAGCAATTCTACTTTTTGTTTAATGGACTTCAAAACATACTTTTGCGTTGTAGATCCTTTACATATTAGTAAATATATATTGGAAATTCTATTTGACATAATCAAAATTTCAAGCTTACTTCTATAAAATTGCTCTAACAGTCTGGAAAAAGTAATAAGCCGGATCCAATTCGAAGATTAAGGAACAACGCAATCTGCAACATTAACTGAATTAGATAATTTTAGCTTAGCTTATACTGTCCGTTATACATTAAATGCGCATGTGTAAATGTATTATGCGCATGCGCACACGCATATTCCCAGCCGTAAAGGTCTTATGCGCATGCGTCTACGCGACGCAGAAAGTTTGTGGCTCTGAGGTCCGGATTATAGATCTTTCCGGATTTTGGGTGTCCGAATTAACGACTTTTGACTGTATTTTCAATTTCAGTAAAAATAAACAGCTGAACAGAATAAAGAACCAGAAAGATTAACTGTAGTGTTAATCAGACAACTTCCTTCTAAACCACATTCTCATAATATATTTTGAAGCTGCATTTCAAGTCTTATTTGTAAAGAAATTTGTTTGATGCCGTGCAATTTTTTTTTTTTTTTTTTTTTTTTTCAGGGGAAGGGGGGTTCTCTGATCAAATTTGAAATTTCAAAAGCAACATTTATGGCAGATTTTGTTTTTTATTACCGAAAAGGTAAGAATGCTGTCAAGAAAGAAAAAAAATTCTGTGAAAAGCATGGAGAAGACGTACCGATGTGCTAGTCATAAAACTGGTTTGTAAATTTCATTCCACCAATTTCAATATTAAAGATGTACCATGTTCTGGGAGGCCAGTTGAAGCTGATGAACAAATTAAAGGAACTTACTGATGCAAACTGCCAAATAACGTAATAACTCATAATTTTTATGATTATTTACAGCACTGCTGCAATTAATAAAATATGTGTTTACCGTACAATGACTAAACTTTCCCCCCCCCCCAAAAAATGCAGGACAAAAAAATCTGAATAACTGAAACACACAAAGAAAAGTTTTTTGTTTGAAGCATAATTTTACTACAGTACAAAGTCTTTAATCCGGACATCAAAGCTACAAACTTTCTGCGCATACATAACGTTTATGCATGCGTACGCATACGTAACGTTTATGCATGCATACGTAAACGCATATGCACATGCATAACATTTACACATACGCGTAATACATTTACACATGCGCGTTTAATGTATAACGGACGGTATAAGCTAGGCTAAAATTATCTAATTATCAATTTCAGTTAATGTTGCAGACTGCGTTGTTCCTTAATCTTCTAAATGGATACGGCTTATTATTTTTTGCAGACTGTTAGAGCAATTTTATAAAAAGTAAGCTTAAACTTTCGATTATGTCAAAAAGAGTTTCCGATTCTGGAGCTGCCAAAGGATCTACAAAGCGAAAGCATGTTTCGATGTCCATCAAACAAAAAGTGGAATTGCTGCAAAAAATGGATAAAGGCATGAAGAAAGTGACAGAGAGAAAATGAATGAGAAAAAATGAAAAAATTTTGATTGATAAGTTAGTCCATATTACAAGACTTGAACAATTAGTGCACAGCAATTACAAGACTTGAACAGCGGATCTTTGTAACTGAACAAGAAATTATGCCTGTTTATAGAATTAAAGAGAAAGTATTAGCACATAAAACGAAGCAACTTAAACAACTTACATTGAAAGAAATGTTTAATAAAGTAAACAAATAAATATTAAGCTTTTTTTTTTTTTTTTTTTTTTTTTTGTAAATTTTGATACCCTTTAGATCATAATTGCTCTTTATTTCATAAATTACAGTTTCATATTTTTAATTTTATAATTTCTGCATGCCATCTTATAAGATTTAAATTGATGATCTATAATCCACAAAAAAATCGCTGTACTCCCGACGAGTCTGGATTAAAGACTTTGTACTGTATTTCCAAACACCCCCCGGGGGTTGACTCAGGAGAATTCCTGGGAAGTACTGGTTAGGCTCTGTACCTAGGCAGTCTCAACCACGGGGGTAAACAAATTATCTTCACAGGACTAGAACCCGAGTTTATACTCAGGTAGGTTCAGGCTTGGCAGGGACCGTACTGGTACTGTCGTGTCCGTTCCTTCGGCTGTGGTGGAGTTATATGGTTGATGTATTGGGCCTCTTCGATGGCGGTTCAGCCTCCGCAGTTTCCGTACCGGGGACTGACATAGCAAGGTAGGACACGGACTGACGAACGAAGCTGAAGGAGTGGTGCCTCGAAGCAAAGGTGTCTTAGCGATTTTTGAACTTGTCTTAGTGGTGAATCTTTGTCCTGCTGGGGTTGTGTTTAAAGCCGAGCAGGGACTAAGGGGTCTTCCATGACACGGATAAATCAAACCTCGAATGGCATGCTGGGCGTAAATGTCCAGCCCCGAGCCGAGGGTCCCGGTCGTAGTGTTCCTGTATTTCCAAACATTAAATAAATTCTGTTGGATCTTTTCAGTAGGCCAAATGCTACAGAGCAAAAGATTTCTGTTTTCTGTGATGAAAATAGTATTACTGTATACGAATATCCATGTTGCTTAATATTATTGCTTATTTATATTCTCAGAAATGTTATCCACTTTCAAAGATGATTGCCAAGAGAAATTTCACTGCACTTATTATCAAAATATACATTTGGTTGGTGTAATTTGGTTAGAGTGGTGCCCCTTTGATTATCACTAAGATGTTGTTTCATGTATGGTAACCTGAGTAGTTGAATGCTATTGAAACCCTATTATGATATAATTGGTTGCGTGACTGTGATCAATTTTAAATGATGGGAAAAGATTTGGAAAGGCTTGTGCGTGTCAAATATTTGGACGATGTTATTTTGTGGTTTACGCAGTAAACTGGCTCAATGTGGTAAGATTAATTTGAAGTTTTTGTACCATTTGGAATAAAAGGGAAAAAAAAAGCATTAATTGACTGTGTGTAACTGAAGGTTTATTTAGTAGCCATTATAAGTGTCCTGTTTGTGGGAAGGAAATGCGTATGGTCGAACATCAGATGATACTTTTCACCCTTATTTTTGTGAATTTATGGGGTGACTAAAGTATACAAATTCTATTTCAGATAATTTTAGGAAGTTTTTGGATGCTGTTAAGGAATTTTGTTTGACTGAAGACAGGGAAATTTGTAAATAAGTAAGTGGATATTTCCTTTGTGTAGTTCTAAGATGAATTTCCTTTTTATGTTATATCATTTGATTTAAAATGCAATTTATTGAGATTATAAATTTTAAGTGAAAATAGGTCGATGTGTAGATAGATGTATACCAAGTTAGTGCAATTCTTTGATTTGTTATTTTGGATTTGTGTAAAGGCGAATTTGGTGTAATCCCCACTACACAAAGCCAAAAGCCAAAATAACAAGTCAAAAAACTGCACATACTCGAAGTTCATGTACTGCCAAAAAATCGGCAATTCTAGCCAAGGGGCACCCATAAATATATTTTTACCGTGTAATTTTTTCTGGTATTTAGAGTTGAATTCTTAATGTTACGAATTTGGGGGAAATGAGACTCTTCTGATTATGGAAAAATCTCAATTTTGCATTGCTCATTTTCAATTTTGTACTTAGGCAACGTTTAATTTTTCAGGTAATTATATTTTTCTAACTACAGTATTTCTAATACAATTCTAACTATCATATTTCAGTGAATAACTTATGATTAGATAATCATCTTCCATCAAAATATTTCTTTTTGGAAGCTTTCCTTCCATGTGTTTACAGTCTACATTATTTTTAGAAGCTGGCAATTTAAAATTCTTCAGATTTTTCAGATTTCAAAGTCCTTCAAAATAGAACAGAAACCCACCTTCATAAACCAGTCCTTTTGTGATCGCATGAATTTGCTAAAAATGTAAACATGATTATTTGATTACTCAATATGCTATTTCTGATCCCAAAAAAAAAAAAAAAAAAAAAAAAAAAAAAAAAAACAAGTCCATGACTGCATGGAGCAGCACTAAAGAGAAATTCATATCAATCATATTTAAGAAATCCATGATTATTTTAGAGAATGTGAGGCATTTTCTGAGCTTTTGGTAATTTTATTTTAATGTCATATACTCATTATCTATGTAGATAATAGTTAATTTTCTCTTTCATTTTCGGTCTTTTATTAAACACAAGCCTTCTCAAGAGATTAAGGTATTCTCAAGAAAGACATTTCAATTCTTCTTAACACAGAAAATTAGTTTTATCCTCATACAGCTACTTCTTTACACATGTGGCATTATGATATTTATATGAGGGTCAGCCAAAAAGTTAGTTGTACTGTTTAAGAAAACAAAACAGGATAGAAACTTTACAATAACTTTTATTTGTATCTTAAAATTCCATTCAAAATTTACTTCTCAAAGTAGTTACCTCTGTTATTTAAGCATTTGTGAATAGGTGGTACAAGTTTTTCAATGCCTTCTGCAAAGAAATCCTGTCCAATGCCCGATAACCATTCTTGGGTTGCAGATTTCATCTCGTTATCTAAGTGGTATCATTGCTTTCAAAGTTCTGCTTTTATAGGATCAGAAACATGGAAGTCACATAATACAAGGTCTGGCTATAAGGAGGGTGATCCCACACTTCTCACCTTAACTTTTCCAGAAGGTCACATGCTTGTTTCGCTGCATGCGGTATTGCATTGTCATGCAGGAGCACAATGCCTTTCGGCAGTTTACCTGACTGCCGATTTTAAGATGACTGTCGCAATCGTTTTAGTTTTTCACAATAAGAAGTTGTTTTAATTGTGGCACTCTTTGGCATGAACTCTGTATGTACCAAGCCATCTTGGTTGAAAAACAGCATCAGAATCACCTTTCCTACTGATGGAACAGTTCGATACTTTATTCGAGTCGGAAAGTAGACTGTTTCCACTCGAGAGAGCTACATTTCATTTCAGGTGAGAAGTGGTGAATCTAAGACTAATCTCCAGTCACAATTTTGTCTAAAAACTCATTTCCTTCGTTTTGGTAATGTTGTAGAAATATCAACACACTTTCAAAACGCTTCCCTTTATGTTCCCTTCGAGCACAAACTTTATGAAATTAGAGTTGATTGGCAATAATTTTATGCACACTTCCATGAGAAATATCCAGTTCATTAGAGCTTTTGCCTGTTGCTATGTGTGTGTTTGCGAGAATGCATTCATTCACGCAAACAGCAATTTCAGAATTTGTGTCAGTTTATGGTCTTTCTTTGTGCTCAGCATCGTCAATATCTGTATGGGTGTCCTTAAACATGCCTCAACACTTCGCAACAGTTTGACGTGACATTGCATTTTTACCATTTATACCTTTTCATCCAAATAAATAAATAAATAAATAAATAAAAAATAAAAAAATAAGAAATAAAAAAAATAAAAAAAATTTACTGCACACATTTCTAATTTTGATGACACTTGAAGCTGTTGAGACATGTTTACGACTGATTATCAGACAAACTAAAATTGCCTTGTGAAAGCTGTTACATCACACAATACAGCTAAATCTCTGCCAGACAGTTTCATCAAAATAGCCTTTGATAGAAAATTTTTATGAAGGGGTGCAACTAACTTTCTGATTAACCTATATAATTACTGATCCTGATATATAACTGTTGATATGAGTGAGTTTCCCTTAGAAAGTCTTCCATGACAGCATCCCTGACATTAAGCAGATAGCCTTAGCATGCTTTGCCATAGTCAAAGAAATCAAGTCTGAAATATGTACTATCTGAATGACAATTATACTGCCCACTCTATGTGTTAATGATTCACCAAATTATTTGTCATTTAAAAGTCAGCAAACTAAAATGCAGTCTACTTTAATTGATAACACAGCAGATATTTGCTTTAGCTTTGTAAAATTAGATTAATCTAATGCTACACCAACTTATTAAAAAACAAATTCACAGAGATTAAAATTAAAAACTCACCTCGTAGAATCTCAGTCAGAAATAAGTGATGAATAGTACGGTCTGTTAAACTCTTGAAATCCATTTCAGGTTCTGGGTCACTCACAATTTCTAGAAAAGTAATATAAAATTATGGTAAAGTTTAAAAGAATAAACAGTTTAATCACACATAGCCTCCCCCCTACAAGAAAAAAAATTAACATGTTACATCGCTTAAAAATATTTACCAGTGTTATAACACATTCCATATAAAGATAAGCTATGTCCTTATATAGTTGCAAAATTATTGAAAAAATAATAATTCTGCTTGTTATAACTGAATAATAAGCAGGGTTATTATTTTTTAAGTATATTATTATTATTACTTATTTAAACAGAAATCATTTCAGGGCAAATACAACTTCAAAAGCTGCTTAATAAAAAAAAAAAAAAAAAAAAAAAAAGGTATTTTTTATACTGCTAAGAAATATACAAAGAATAAAGAAATCTAGATGCTGAAAGAAACCTAAAATTGTTTACCATCTTCTGATTTCAAGTAGCAATAAGCAATACAAATTGCAAAAAAAAAAAAAAAAAACTGAAATAATGGCACTTGTCCATTTTACCAGGTATAAAAGCATTAAAAAAAATAGTTGGCAACTTCAGGTGCTATAATCCCCCCCCCCAAAAAAAAGAAGAAAAGCAAGCCCTTTTAAGGAACAGAGTTTTGATGGAAATGTACAAATAAATAAATAAATAAATAAAAAATAAAGAGAGAGAGTGAGAGAGATAACTTACTTTATTCCCAAAAAATACAAACTCCTACTAAAATAAAAATTGTAACTTATCTTTCAGGTGGCCACAAATGGGCAAACAGCAGCTTACCGCTGTTAGGATTGTGAATTATTATTATTATTATTATTAAATTTTAAATCCTGTCTTAGAGCAAATCATCTACAATATGACAATCTTCCTTTTCTCGGAATTTTTTCCATACTGCATCTTCATACGGCTTCCCATGTAAATCATTTATATCTTAAGTAAAAAAAGTATTAGAAATAATTCTGATGATTTTGTAAGAAAGTAAAGATACTGAATTCACATAGGTAACAAAATAAGAACTTCAAAAGCACAAATAAAAAATTTTCCTGTCAAAATAAATAAAAAAGAGCATATTTTGAATATGTAATGAATTAAGACTTTCTTTGGAATTGATGATTGATAACTAGGCATTATAAGGAAAAAGATGAATGATATGTAAGTCAGTATACACTATCTACCAATAAGTATTTGGACACCTGTGATAGAAAAAAACAAAATGAATTCATATTCAATTGTTGTTAGAGCCTCCATGAATGGCAATTACAGTCTCAAATCTCCAAGGTGTGTTTTCTATAAGCCCTTGTATTATGGCTATTGGTATTTTCTTCCACTTACTTTGGAGAAGACATTTAAGTTCCTTCACCAATATTGGATGGTTATTGCACCCTTAATTCAGCAATCCAACTCATCCTAGAGATTCTCGATAATGTGCAGGTCTGGGCTCTAGGCAAGTCAGTCTATTTGGTTAATCCCATTATCACCACACTATCCCATGGTGGACCTCGCAACATGATAGCTCTCAATGTAGTAACATAGCTCTAACCCATAAAACTGCCACAACATAAGAAGCACACTGCCATCCATAAATGTTGTGGCAGTTTTATGGGTTATGGTCTAACCCATAAAACTGCCACAACATAAGAAGCACACTGCCATCCATAAAACAAACAAACAAAAAAAAAAAAAAAAAAGTGCAGGCAGTATTTACTTTAGCATGAATGTGGACAAAGGGCTCAGTCCAGACCAGAAGAAACACCCCCAAATCATAATTCCAACTCCACCAAACTTTACTGTGGACACAATACTTCCTGGCAGAAGGTGTTTGTTCTCCAGGCAGATGCCAGACCCAGACTTGCCATATGAATGGGAGAGGGTGAACCTTGATTTGTGGCTCCAGAGAATCCATTTGCACTGATCAATAGTACACTGTCACCGTGCTTTGCACCACTTTATATGATTAGTGCAGTTGGAATTTGTGATAAAGGCTTATGGGGAGCAGCACAGCCATGAAAACCAACCAGATGTGCTTTCTTATGGATCTATTCATTGAAACAACACTTCTGGTTGCATATTGAAACTCCTGGGGTATGTGGGCCATCATCTAAGTGTAGTTCTCCTGAATTTCTATGGGCAGCATCCATCAATCTCTAGCTCCCAGTTTCATGGATCTGCCGACTCGGGGCACATACCGACAATCACCGCTCACTTTCTACTTCTGAATCACATAGGCCACTGTCGAATTTGGGAATTCAGTTTACTAGATATCCCCCTTAAGCAACAGCCATTTTTGTGAGACCCGGCGATTACACTCTTGAAATCAAATAATTCTGCACTTTGTGCCATTTTGCATGTGACTAATGCCAATGTTGTTTCCTACCACAGATATTGGCATTTGCAAGGGTGTCCAAATACTTATTGGTAAACAGTGTATTGTATATTTAATTTCAATGATTTTTTACAAAATTAGCTACTGGAAAATTAAGAACTTCTAGCACAGACTTTTGAAAAACTTCTGTTAAAAATTTGGAAGAAAGTTTTTTTGATGAATGTATTCATTTAAGGAAACATTTAAACCAAGATAAAAATTCAAATACATCTGAAAGCAACAATGCAGCTGGAAGGAAAATATATATATATATATATACATATATATATATATATATATAAATATAAATATATATAAATATATATATATATATATACATATATATATATATATATATAAATATAAATATATATAAATATATATATATATATATATATATATTTGAAAGCTGAAACAGCATTAAAAATACTTAAAAGCACTGCCATTACAAGCTGTAAATCTATAAATTGTATTCTTGCCTTTAATGATTAAAACTGATTAAAAACTTACAAGTTCTGACAGAAGATTAAAAGATTCAGCAGTTCTAATGATAGAATAAGATATACTGAATAATATTTATTTTAATGACTAAATTGAAAGATTCACTAAAGGGAAAGTATAATGCAAAATTATAAAATAAACAAGTATACATCTTTTTATCATTTCCTTTTTTTAATAAATAAAGATATGCACAATAATTGTCAAAAAATATGTTAGAAAATAACTGTGGTTCCCTTGCATTACACTTTTTAGCCCGATTTTTCTGTATAATGTTTTGTACTTTTATAATATGAAATAATAAAACATTGTTAAAATAAGGTTTTATGACAACCATAAATAAATATACTTTGTTGTATTCGTATGAAAATAAATATAAAATTATACCGAGTATTTTTACTTTTTTTTCCATATTTCGATTCTACGACTCAAATTATGCCAAACTGCCAAAAAATCGACTAATAGTTTCAAAATAGGTTGCCATAAATTAAGAAGTTTGCCAAGTGAATTATCCTTGGTGCAAACTGAAAAAAAATTCACCTAAATAAATTTTTTAGTTTCTCTGTAAAATTCTGAATTTTAGTTTCGCACCAAAAATTACAAAATTTAATATCTAAGCATAATTTGAGATGTGGAAAACAATTGGTACATTATTTCAGAAAAAGTCCTATTTTGTGTCAAAATACCTATGTTAGAAAAAAGCTATATATAAATCTAATTTAAATCCTAAATCCCTGAGACATGGAAAATGCAATTTGAATTTTGTCAATAGGCCCAGTAGAACGGGAGATATAGAGCTATCCCCCCTTTTTTTGTTTGACACAGTGTACAATCTGTCAAAATATACATATGTATACATTTTTACAGATAATCTTAAGTGTTGATATATGATTTGTTTTTACCCATTTTCTAAACTCAAGAGTTGAAAGATCCACTAGCAAAGATTGATTAAATTCAAACATTTTCTTATGATACAGGTTTACATTATACAGTACAAAGTCCGAAATCCAGACATCCATTATCCGGAATGATCTAAAATCCGGACCTCAAACCACCAACAAAGTTTTTCTCGTAGGCTCTACGCATGCACATTTGATCTCCCCCCCTCTGCGCATAATAAAACATCTGGAGAGTTCTGATTCTTAATTTCACTTCAATACTAAATAAAATAGCTTGTTATTGAAGAAAACAATCATTTTAGCTAAATTTGTATGATCAGTAATTTGGCTCCATTGCTACGTATTTACTTGGCACACATCTCAAATAGAAACATTCCACATAGATACATCGTTGATCTGATGCCAACATGATGAATCATTATTTATTATATCGGGTCAGCCCATAAGTTCGTGCATTCGTGCGCATTAAGAGTATGCGTGAAATTCACTATGACGCATTTAGTAAAACAATACAATTTTGAACGTGTTGAAACTTGTCATTGTTTGCCTAACATATTATTCAGTTCATCACCAGCTTTTGTAAATATCGAACACATTTTAGTACCCATAGAAGATGAATATAGACAATCAGTACAAACGTGCTGTTCTTTTTTTTATTTTCGTGTGGTGAATCTGCCACAGGTTTGCAGCAATAAAAATTAATAGTGTACATGGTGAACACACTATTAGTGTAAGGACTGCCTAGAAATGATTTAAAAATTTTAAAGTTGGAAAAAGCAGCATTGATGATGAACCCCGTTCCGGATGTTTTGAACTGTTAGAACCAAATCAAACGATTCATTCAGAAGTTTATAGACAACAACTTTGCTGCCTAACTCAGAATTGATCAAAAAAATAATAATATAATAACACAATTGGTGAACATAAAAAAAGTATTGTTTCATCATGATAACGCTAGACCACATATGGCTCAAACAACACCGCAAAAAATTAGTGAATTTAATTGGAAACACAACCTGCTTACTCCCCATATATTGCCTCAAGTGATTTTCACTTATTTCATGCCTTACAAATTTTTTTACTGGGAAAAAAAATTAAATTCTAAACAGGATGTACACTATGAACTTTCAAGTTTTTTTGCATCAAAACCACTTTCTACAGCAATGGCATAAAAAAGCTGCCTGCAAGATGGCGAGACATTGTACATAATGGAGGAAAATATATATATAATTAAAATGTTAAATTGTGTTTTTTATATTATTTTAAACTTTACCAAAAAAATGCGCACAGATTTATAGACTGACTCAATACTTTCATCACCGCATGTTTATCAAAATATGAAAAACTTGAGTAATGACTCATGTAGCGATGCCTAAACATTTTATTTAAGTTAGTAATTGAATAATAAAGAAGTATAATAACATTTTATGCTGACATTACACTTGGCAATAATTACAGATTTAAGTTAAATGCGCTAAAAATTGCTGACAAGAAAAAATTAATCAAAAATTTCTTTCTATATGCTAAAAACAGATTTTTGTTGATGATACTCATAGACCCAAATATTACATTTAGGGCTATTTAAATTAAGAATAACTGATTTGTTATCCACATAAAATCAGAACCCGCAGAATTTAGGAGCCACAGAGACTGCATCAGGCGGTAAGTTATCTAGCACAGGCCCTCAATAAGGTTTAAGTATATGTGGGAATTTTTTTATTTAGAACTCTGATAAGCCTTAAGCATGTACAAGAAATAAGTATAATAAATAACTAAACTAATAAAATTTAGGCTTAATTGTCTAGGTGCATGATAGAAGCAGGTTCGAATCCCGCGAACGGGCTGGCTGCATGGGCGTTTTCGTGGTTTTCCCCATGTGTAATGTGTATACGAGCCAGTTTCCCTTAGAAAGTCCTCCACGAAAGGCATCCCTCCCCTTAGGCAGATAGCCCTCGTGTGCTTTGCCATAATTAAATACACACACACACACACACACGCATGATAGAAGCAAGACAAAATTTAAGGAAACAACTTGTCGTTAGTCGCCAAGCTCATGATGCATAGCCAAATATGTATAGTGAAGGATTGATAAATTTATGATAAATGATAGCCATGAATTTTAAAGGATTTCGGATATCGCAACACAAATTTTCCAAATAACGGATTTTGTAAAGAAATGTGGAGAAGTGGTAATAAATGAAGATAATATTAAAGAAGTGTTTCATTGTGATTGAATGCTTCTCAATCATCAATCAATTAATGAATGGCGAAATCTAGATGTTTCTAGATCCACTGCTGCCAAAAGTTAAGAAAATGACAGAGAAGTTACTGAAAACGAGAAAATTTGGATTCACAAGTTAGTCGGAATTCTCGAAACAGCAGTTACAGGACTTCAACAATGTAACTAAACAAGAGATTATGTCTGTCTACAGAATTAATGAGAAAGTATTAGCATAAAAAATGAAGCAACTTAAACAACTTACATTGAAAGAAATGTTCAATAAAGTAAACAAATAAATATTAAGTTTTTTTTTGGTAAGTTTTGATACCCTTTAGATCATAAATACTTCATTATTTCATAAATCACGATTTCATGTTTTTAATTTTATAATTTCTACATGCCATCTTACTAGATTTAAACTGCTGATCAATATCCAGAAAAATCCCAAATTCAGAATCCCTGAAGTCCTGACGAGTCTGGATTTCGGACTTTGTACTGTACAACTTTTTACTTTCATATCCAATGATCACTTAAGTACAGAAGAAACAGCTGGTTTTTTTTTTTTTTTTTTTTTTTTTCTCAAGATTACCTATGTCTCACTGAAAAGTATTCATAAGGCAACAAACTATGTTGCCAAAATGTATTTATGTGGCAACCAAGCTTCCTGCACGTAGGCAGCAAACTAATGCTGATTCCTACCTTTAAATTCAGCAAGCATTTTTCTCATTAGTATTCACTTTTGTTGAATCTGAATTTAAATTAATATTAATTAAATTTATCACTTTTCACTGCATTTATTTTAAACAAAAATATTAATATAAAGAAATGTGCTATTCAACACATAAAACACAGAATGCATCCAACAAATTTTTACAACAAAAAAGGTGTTTGCATACTACCAAACTGATTGAAGAAAATAAATGAATTTGTATTTAAATCATATTTACTTATTCTATTATTATTAATTCTATTTAAATTTCCTAATCACAGCAAAAAAATATTTTTTTATTTATAAATTTCTTCAATACACTGCAGTTTTAAATTATAAAAAATCATTTAAAAACACTACACTCAAACATCTTCAAAGATATAACAAATATCTTCAAAGAATGAAATCAAGTAAAAGTTAAATATATAGCAATTAAAACAATACACTTACTATAGGTAAACCTCGGAGCAGAACTTGAAAGGCATCGAGAAAACTGACCAATGAGGCTGACTGAAAAGGTAATATTTTAAATATATATAACTAAAACTGCATATGATTACGCAGTATTTGAAGATAGAACATTTGTTTTTATCATACAACATCATAACTTTTTCCGTGTATATGATATTAATGTTTTATTCATAACAAAAACTTAAAAAAATATTCATTCATATTTTTCTAATACCAGAGTTTATCAATTTACATATTTAAATGGTAAGAACCAAAACTGTTTTAGGTATTCAAATCACATCCCACACACACAAATTAAATTAATAAAATAAAACTAGTAATTATGGTGAGATTTATTTGAATGAATAGTAAATCTCATATTACAAGGTAATATATAATGCACAAAAATTCATTTCAGGTGCTAGCTCCTGACTAAATTTCTAGAAAATACAATTTAACATATGTTTAAGAATTAGTTGGTGAACAGCAAAAATGTGATTGTTAGAGATGAAAATGTCCCATTCAAAAGTACTTGACATTAAAAGTATACACAAACCACATAAGTATTCATTTTTGTGGGTTACACCTTTTTTATTTGCATAAAACATTTTATTAATCAACATAATTAAATATGAATTGAATGAAGCATACACATTTACACAAATATGATTCTGAAAGAAATATGTAAATTATTAATTATTATAATAATTACTATTATTTGTATACAGGTTTGAAGTAGACAAGACTGTTGCATTAATTATACGAGGGCTGGGGCAAAAGTCATGGCAACTATTTTCTTCTTGTAGATATGTGAAAGGGTCACAAAACGTATACGTGTCGTGTCGTGTGGAAGTTCTGCAGGCATAGTGTGTATGTAGAACAACAGATGGCTCTGTGATAGCTGACTCTGTGGTAGCGAGGGCTCTGAAATCAGTCAATTGGTTAGTGCCATGCGAGATGGAAATAACCCGTGTTGAGCAGCGCACTTACATCAAAATAGCCGTTCTCCGAGGGAGAAATGTGATGGAATGTCACAGTGAATTAGTAGAAGCCCTTGGGAATAATGCCCTACCATATTGTACAGTAGCACGGTGGGTAGGACAGTTTCAGCAAGGACGAGTGTCAACCAGTGATGAGCAATGTTTGGGATGACCGGTGAGTGTGCGGACCAACTTGGCACATGCCATCTTCGAGCACCTCATGGACGAAGACAAACGATGGACATTACTGGAGTTAGAAAGGGCAAGTGGCATCGAGAAACGCACCTTCCACGGGATATTGTGTAATGAGCTACAGTTATGCAAAATCGCTTCGCGGTGGGTGCCGCATGCAATGACGGAAGTTTAAAGGTGGGTGCGCTATGCAATATACTCCGACCACTTTGCACGCTGGCAACATGGCGGCGATCAATTCTTGTCATGAATAATCGCCATCGATGAATTTTGGGCCAGGGCATACAAACCAAAACTGAAACGTCAGTCTGCGGAGTGGCGATATCCTGGATCACCAAGGCAGCAGAAAGTCCGTCAGAATCCTTCCCCAGTCAAATTGATGGTGATCGTCATGTATGACATCAGAGGTGTCATTGTTTGCCATTTTGTTCCTCATGGCAGAACAGTGACCGCACAGTACTACAGGGACTTCCTGGTGCGACAGGTATGACGTGGCATTCGGGGTACACGTCCGGATCTTGCAGACAGTGCAATAATTCTACACGACAATGCAAGGCCACATAAAGCACAGTGTGTATGGCAGCTACTCTGACGTTGGAGATGGGGAAAATTGGAGCACCCACCGATCACCGCTGTAAGGACTTCCTACCTAAGGTTATACCTATCAGAATAATGCCCATACAGCGGAAGCAGAACTCCATAATGCAGCTGGGAACGCATAAAAAATCTTTAAAATGTTACAGTCACAATTTTTGTATACATAAATGTCTTTGCACTTTCGTGCTACAATGTACATTCAGAAGTTACAGAACATGATTGCATAATGTAATGGTGGATCATTAAATAAAGTACTTGATTAGGTATAATAGTAGTGGATAAGTAAAGCTGACATTAATACAAACTGTGTATAATCAAGTGCAGTGATTAGATATAATATTCAAAGCAAACTGTACAAGGCTATTTGTGCATACATTATAATCAGAAAGTAGTGATAAATATTAGTGGTAAGTAATTACATAATTACATATAGTAAAGTATCGTTTGCAAACAATTGTAGAGAGTAATTACAAAATTACATATAGTACAGTACCGTGTGCAAACAAGTGTAGATACAATATTCGATACAAACTGTATATTGCTATTTGTGCTTACAGTACAATCCGTAGATGGTAGTATATTAGTGATGAGTAGTTACATACAGAGAAGTGCCATGTGTAATCCGATGCAGAGAGTATATACAATATTCAAAACAATCCGTACATAGCTTTTCATGCATGCAGTACAGTCAGTAAATGGTTATACGCATAAGTGGTAGAACATGAAGTACTGTGTGTAATCAATTGCAGAAAGTAAATATAATATTCAAAAATAATATGTACATAGCTATTTGTGCTTACAGTACAATCAGCAGATAGTTATATAAATGAGTGGTAAATATTTACATATAGCTAAGTGTCATGTGTAATTAAGTACAGTGAGTAAATACACTATTTGATACAATCTGTACATAGTTAGTCATGCTTACAGTACAATCAGTATTTATTAGTGGTAAATAATTACATAAAGTGCCATGTGTAATCAAATGCAGGGAGTATACACAATATTCGAAACAACCTGTACATAGCTCTTTGTACTGACAGTACAATCAGTAATTAGTTAAATTTATTAGTGGTAAGTAATCACAAACAGTATGGTGCCATATGTGATCGGGTGCAGAGCAGATACAAAATTCAAAACAAACTGTACATAGCTGGTTGTGCTTACAGTAAAATAAATAGAAAGTTAAATATAAATTAGCGGTAAGTAAATACATATAATAAAGTACGTGGTACCAAAATTTACAAATAAAGAAAGTTGGCATGTATAATGTTGGTGACCTGTTGTGTCACCGCAGACTGTCTTGAGTACGAGCAACAGTACAATCGGGTTATAAATACATATACAGTCAAAAGTCGTTAATTCGGACACCCATAATCCGGACCTCAAAGCTACAAACTTTCTGCGCATGTGTCGCGTTAACGCATGCGCATAGGCGTTTACGTGTGCGCGTAAGACCTTTACGGCTGCGAATATGCATGTGCGCATAAAACGTTTACGCATGCACGTTTAATGTATAACGGACGGTATAAGCTAAGCTAAAATTATCTAATTCAGTTAATGTTGCAGATTGCGTTGTTCCTTAATCTTCGAATTGGATCCAGCTTATTATTTTTTGCAGACTGTTAGAGCAATTTTAGAAAAGTAAGCTTGAACTTTCGATTATATCAAATAGAATTTCCAATATATATTTGCAAATAGGTAAAGGATCTAAAGCAAAAGTATGTTTTGAAATCCGAAATCTGTTTATCAATTTCACGCTGCTCGGCAGGGGGAAAACGCCACGGCGTGCTATGAATTGGAAGTTGATCTGTCAGCACTATCCTCATCTTCAGGGCAGATGTTTTTATTTTATTTGGCTTATAATTCCTTACTAAATGTAATATTTCATCTCGATGTACTCCGTCTTTGATTCGATTTAAAACAAGTTCCTCGTTATTATAATTCGTTTCCGATAGCGAAGAAAGTGACAGAGGTTATTGAAAATGAAAAAATTTCGATTGTCAAATTAGTCGGTATTCTCGACACAGCAATTATAGAACTTGAACAGCGGAACTTTGTAACTAAACAAGAAATTATGTCTGTTTAATATAATTAAAGAGAAAGTATTATCACATGAAACGAAGCAACTTAAACAACTTACATTGAAAGGTTTAATAAAGTAAACAAATAAATATTAAGTTTTTTCTTTTTGTAAATTTTGATACCCTTTAGATCATAATTGTTCTTTATTTCATAAATTATGGTTTCATATTTTTAATTTTGTAATTTCTGCATGCCATCTTACCAGATTTAAACTGATGATCTATAATCCGGAAAAATCAATAATCCGGAATCGCCGAAGTCCCGACGAGTCCGGATTAACGAATTTTGACTGTAGTAGTAAGTACAGTACTGTGGTCATATTGCAATGCGATAGGCTGAGCAGATTGCAATTTTGAATAACAGCATGTAGAAATCAGTGTGTGGGGCTAATCTTTGGAATATAGTAACAGGTAGTTTGGCGACATTTTGGTAAGGCGATAAAGATTACTAGCTGGACTTTAGCAATAATCTGAGAAGTACACAGTTCCAGTCACAGATTATTTTGTGGTGACTTTTATAATTGATAATTTAGAGGGAAATGAAAATTAATGTAATTTCTTGCATATTTTATTTATTTTATACGTGCAAATGTTCATGCTTGGAAAAGGTAATATGCAAGCTGAAGATATAAAAGCTTGCACAGTATACATACTTTTTAGCGATCAGGTAATTTCATACATGTCCTTTTTACCGACTTCAAAGATTTACAAAATTTTCCTGCAAACTTTTCTATTTTATGAGAAAAATTATTTATATGTTTCATACATAAATTTGCTCTGTAAAAACAAATTTCTGTGCACGTTTGTTCCACTACTTTCTGGAAACTTCCGATCATGATCTTAGCTAATAAGCACTTAGAAACAATTTCGCACCTAATCTTCGTCATGATTATGCACATTTGTTCCATAAAAGTTCTAGCATAGCAGATTGTTGGAAAAAATGTGGAGTAAAAACAAAAACATGCCTTTACTTCGTGAAAACAAAATGGCATCCAAAAAAAAAAAAAAAAAACTAGCAGGTTGCTGTAGCAGGATTGGTAGCCAAGTTTTCGCAAAAAAATCGCTGAGTTACCATAATCCGAAGATTCACAGTGTGTGGTACAATAAGACTATATATTCAATGCTACCAGTATATGATTAACATTACAATCCATACAGTCAGTGCATAGTTAGAAATAATAATAATGAATAGATACATATAATCAGTGGCTGCGAATAATTAAAATAGTAGTGCAAATTTAAATTAAATCTATAGGTGAGTTACAAGAAGAGATAGACAATATATACAATATTCTGTAGGAACGGCATAAAATATGAATGCTGTCATAGTAAGGAATGTATAAAAACTGAGCACACTGTACTCTCCTGACCTCTCGCCCTGTGACTTTGATCTCATTCTCAAGATTAAGGAACCAATACGCGGTAGGCGGTTTGCAACATTGCTAATGCTGTGCGCCAACAGATGACTCAATTCACACATGGTGCGGCAAATGCTGAGGCTGATGGTATTCAGCACCTCCCACATTATTGGCAGCGTGTGGTGACACTAGCAGGGGACTACATTGAGGGTCTTTAGTCACAGGCTTGTCATGCCAACTTTATGTATATTGTGTTATCATTCTTTTGCATGGTGAAGGCCATATTGCCCTGTATACTACTGTAATAAATTCATGTGTTACAATATTTCAGTGCTATTCATTGTCCACACATGTAGTTAAGACCTTGTCCTTTCGTCTGTATATGTCACATTTTCCAACCGAGCTGGTATCTTCAAGAAAAAAAATAGTTGCCATGACTTTTACCCCAACCTATGTACATATTTATGCTAATCTTGGAGGAAAAGGTAAGCAAATGGCATAGCGCACTCCTGCAAGAAGCTATAATGCAAGACAAGGAGACAAGGATGTAAAGAGATTTTAAGCTATCAACCAGCCAAGACAAACATGAATGATAAGTAGTTTTACTCTATACATGACATTATTGAGAGGAAAGAAAAGTCATAAAAAAGAATGCAATATTTTATCTTATAAAAAGTTAATTTATGAGTTAGTATCATTATTACTAAACCCTGAGGCCCCTGACTGACCTAGTTTCACATACACGTTAAAACTTTACACCACTCTGTACATACAATAAAATCTTAATGGAGCCTTGCTTAGCTCTAAATCCCACTTAACAAAAATAGTATAAAATATATTTTACAGTATAAATATATATTTTACAGTAAAAACTAGAAATTTTAAGATATTGTATTCAGTAATACTGAATTAATATAAAATTATGTTCAGGAGATGACTTCATGCAATTGTTTTTTTTAACAAATATGAAAACATAGAAAATTTAAATTAACTATAAGAAAAATATTATAATATATCGAGTGGAATTTTCATCACTACAAGAAGAAATTTGTTAATGAGCTAAGAGTTTATTTCTTATGTTATGGCTCTAAAAGAAGATTTCTTGCATTAAATATTACACTTCAGTACCTACAGGAGTATAGACATAAAAAACAAATTGCTTTATCACTTTAAAATTTCTCTTCTCGCAGCAGAAATGAATTTATACCACCTGACATACTGATCAGGAAATGGTGCTACTCAGCTACTAATGAGTTTTGCAAAAATAAAATAAGAGACAAATTATTATTTCATATGCAATAGATAAATAAATAATCATGTTTTTTATATCAGTGGATAATGTAATGATATTTTTTCGCTGCATCAAATTTCTTGTTTTATTTACTTTCATATTGTATAATAGCTTCCAAAAGTGCTGAAGCATCTTCTGCTCTGCAGTAGAAGCAATAGTATATAGAGCTTAAATTAAGAGATTTTTTTAATAATATCTTAAGTCTATTCTTTATGAAAATTTAAATAATATTTTAACAACATTTTAAAAATTACAAATTAATCCGGAAAAAAAAAAAAATCACAAAAGTTGTCAGACATATATTTTCTGAGAGACTGACTTAAAAACGTTACGCTTGCTATGTATTTTTACTTTGAAATTATAGCAATAATTTAAATATTGTTGGACTTCATGTTTTAAAAACTGACTATGCAAATATTTCACATTTCAAAGCATTCTAGCATTTTGTGGCATAATGGTAGTATCATAAAAAAACTACAAATGTTCTTAGAAAACTAGTTACTTTTCATTTAGGTACTCTTCTGTTATCGGGACCAGATTCAGAAATGTATGCATGTATGAATGGATGCACGTGTTCGTGTATGCATGTATGTATATATATATCAAAGATTGAATTAATTGAAATTCATTGAAATTGAAATAAAATTTCTAATACTTGTGCATTAGCTGCAGAGTAACATAATAATAATTTATTTACTAAATAATATGAGTATAATATCTCTTAACAGATATGTACATACATATATGCATACCTGCACATATATGCATTTCTGAATCTGGTCCCAATAACTTTCATTTAAAAAAGGATAACTATGTTAGAAAAAGTGCTAAAAATTTAAATTTGCACCATGTTAACATTTTCATTATTATAAAATGATTAAGAAATCAAATTCAAACAAAGAAAAGAAGTTATCAAACCAAAGCTTACCCCACAAGACCACCATTTTTTACTTGAAAAAAATTCAAGAAATCCCCCTCCCTTTTTTTGTTTTTGGCGGAGTTTAATGAAGTATTTAGTTTCTCCAGAAACAGTAAAACATTGTTAGATCAGTAAAATACCACAGTTGCTCAAAAGAAAAAAATGTTTCATAATTAAGAAAAATTTTTTTTTTAAAAAAAAAGAAAGAAACTTAAGCACTTATTTGCAAAATCACTGTTAAATGGACCTTTATGATTCTGAAGTCAGGTTATCTGTCTAGATAACAGTACATTACATATATAAATTTTTTTAGATAGTCGCATTACTGTCTTTTGAAGGGTGGGAAAAAAAAAAAAAAGAAAGAGGCAGAACTACATACAAAGTACTTAGCACTTAAAGCAAAATACATTCATAATATCTTTGCTATTAATTGATCTATGTCTGATTAATTCTTAATAAGCCATCTTTTGTATTTATTGAATTAGGAAATAAATTAATTGTTATTGCTATATTTTTCTGCCATTTTGATTAAAAAAAAAAAAGAAGGGGGTTAAAAAAAAAGTGTGTTTTAATGAATTTGATAGGATTAGCTGAATATGGTGAACAAAACACTAGTAGACTGGAACACTTATTTACAGAAGTTTTTGAATTCAAAATGTTTTAAACACAGCTTCTGATAAAATTGAACAACCTAACAAAATAGCAGAAATCAATGAAAGCCTTTTATGAAGTGAAAAAATGTAAAAGCTAGGAATTCAAAAACTTGTTTCATAATTTAAAAAAGCGTCAATTCATTCAGAATTCTGCAGGAGTGACTGACACGACTTTGGCAGAACGGTCACCAATTTTCATAGTTTGACAGTAGCTACCTTTTGATATGTAAGTACTCCAACTCCTATAATTCTCAAACAATGAATATATACTATTCATCTAATTTTGCTTACTTTTCTTGACAGCCTTCCATAGAGTTCTGGTACTTTTAATTTTAGAAATTAAATGCTAACTCTAAACATATTGAGTTATATATTCACATGTGGCTGTTGTACAATTGACAAACGATGATTAAATCACCTCTCAAATCTTGTGATTTAAATTCATTTGAACATAACTGGAATGATTTCAAGGTATGAATTAGAAAACATACCATTCCATCAAACACAAATTAAGAAGAAAAAAAGTATGAAAACAAGAATAATAAAATATCAGAGCTGAAATTACAACACAGCCGAAAATGTGTTTGCAACGGGTAATAAAATCAGAAACATGGTTTATTATGTGTTACACTCCTTAGACGTTAAATAATTTGCGTGTTCTTTGCAGTTTTTTGTCAGTGTCCTAAGACTTTTTGCATTTCTGATAAATTATTTAAAGGCTTAAATTGCATGTACAATTTTCTGAGCAATACAATAGAGACATTGTCTAAAGAAATACGATTAAAAAAATTTTAATTTGTACATGCTACTATTTTCAAACCAGAGTCGAAGGTATACCAACACTTTTGGAGCCCCTGTATTTACAGAACCGCTATGACTTGATGACCTTGGAAAGAAAGATGCAGTGACCAAAACATGGAATACAGTTTTGAATTTCGAAGCTATAGAAACTAAATAACAGTAATTATTTTCATATATGCATTTATCTCAATACCAGGAAACATTTACCCGATAGCTTAGCATTTTTAAAAACTCCCGTGAGCGCAGCCATGTTTGTTTACGTTTTCACCAAAGCTCTATAGAAAATCAATAAATAACTAACTATACAGTAAAATTTCGCCCAATCGTTGTCAGATGTCCCACTAGTCGTTAAATTTTCGGGAGTTTAATTTAAATTAATATGTACATTCATATTATTTTTGGAGAATTTTATAATTTATCTAAGAATAATTGTATCTCAGTTTTACGTAGAATTTGTTTTCAGTATTTCCTCCTGAATTATTTTCTTTGACACGATAAACACATGGACCTTATAAGAAGGTCTCTTACAGGATGATCAGCAAATAAGCCCTGATTTCAAAATTAAATATCTCTACAACAAAGACCGATAGAATTATGCAGTAAACTGTATGTTTATTAGCAAAACTGTAAAAATGGTGTACAAACGTTTAAAAAATTTAGTTATGAAAATCGTTAACAGATGGCGCTCTAATCGCAATGACCCATCTTTAGAAGCCTTTAAAATGTGCTTCGAAGTCGAAAGTGATCAGTACAACTGTTGGCTATTGAAAAGAGGCTAGCGTAGAAAGAGAAATAATGTATTCCATTGAACAACTTATGGTTTGGTTCTGGAATTTCATCGATTAGAACATAGTCCTACGGCTACACGTCCCAGTTTTCAAAACCGATTCAATGTTCCAGTTGGACCCAATGCGAAAACCATTCTCATGCTCTTCGCGAAATTCGGATGGACTTTCAGCGTGGCTGATGATCGAAAGGGAAATGTTGGGCCTAAGCAAACTATAGTCACTCCTGAAAATGCAGCCAAAGTTTTTGTGTTTGTTCAACAAAATCCTAGGAAAAGCATCCGACGGATTGCATCAGAGACAGGTTTAAAGTACACGAGCACATAAAAAATATTTTAAAATAGCCTACGTCTGTTACCATACAAAATTCAAAGTCATCAGGCCATACCCATGAAAGCTGTGCAACAAAGGGTTGACTTTGCGAATCAGATTTTAACAATGATCGACAACGATAGACTTATGTGAGCTGCACCTGGTTTATTTGAATGGAATCGTTAATAAACAAAACTGGAGATTTGGGGTATCGAAAGTCCTCATTTGTGTGAAGAAAAAGCACTGCATTCGCCTAAAGTTATAGCATGGGCTGCGGCATACGCCAGAGGCATTATCGGACCCTTTTTCGTACGAGAAACGATAACTACTGAACGTTACGTTACAATTTTGGAACAATTTGTCAGCACTCAACTAGCGTTGGAGGATCGACCAGGTATTGACTGGTTCCTGCAAGATGGGGCTCGACCACATCGAACAAATAAAGTTTTTCACTTTCTTCATGAATACTTTGGGAATAAAGTAATTGCGTTAGATTATCCTCAATTTACTGACACAGGAATAGCTTGGCCTCCATGTTCTCCTGATCTGAGTCCTTGTGACTTCTTTCTGTGGGGCATATTGAAAGACGCTGTCTATTAAAACAATCCTGCTACTCTAGATGAGCTTGAATCGTTGTTTGGTGTTGCACGTGATTCCATTTCCGTCGAGACATTGCAAGACGCGATGTCAAATTTCATTGTTCGTTTACGCCACCTCATTGTTTCGAACGGTGAACATTTTGAAAAAATTGTATTTTGATCTCAAAGGCTGCTTTATTTTTTTAATTAATTTTTTTACTCCTTTTCAGCACAGAGCGCCATCTGTCAAAGATTTTCGTAACTAAATTTTCTAAACTTTTGTACACCATTTTTAAATTTTTGTTAGTAAATGTACAGTTTACCGCATAATTCTATCGATTTTTGCTGTAGAGATATTTAATTTTGAAATCAGAGCTTATTCGCTGATCACCTTCTATAAGGTCCATGGATAAACATGATGCAAGTCTTATCAATGAGAGGAAAAGGAACGTGTGTGTCATATTATAATTTTTTCCATATATTAAAGCTTTGTTTTAACATGATAACCTTCATAAAATAGAAAACACAGCTGTTACTATAAAAATTTGTTTATTTCAAAAAATGGAAAAAGGGAAAATGTGTGAAGTTAATCCATTCTATAATTATCATTTAAGTTATTAAATTATCCAATATATTGACTGAGCGCAGCGTCCACAACATCTGGTGACCATTCTGATGAATAAATTCTTCTAACAATGAAATTAGGCAGACAAACAAGTTAGAATAGAAGGAGGGAAGGTTCAACTCACACGGTGAAGCTTGGCGGCCATGTTACTGTTATCGATGTGACTTGTGCAAGGAAGTCTGTAATTGCGGCATTTTTTTCATTTCTTTTTTGAAGCATGTCAGCTTGTGTTGCATATGGATGCACAAATAGATTTTCGAAAAATATTTCTGGGATTACTTTTCACGCGTAAGTATTGATTTCCCTTTTTTTATGTAATTTGAAAAATATATTAAAAATATCACAATGTCATGTTGTTTTCTTTCCAGATTGGAAAAAAAGGGACTTCATAATAATCCAAATATGTTAAATGCATTTTAATGTTACTGTTTATAGGTGGTATCTTCGTTCCTTAACATACAGTGATATATGCTAGGATTTAAATTGTATAATTTGAACCTTTTACGTGATTCGTTTTATAATTTTCATGGAAAGTAAGAAATCAAGTGTTACTATTTAAGTAATACTTTTATAAATTATATAAATAAAGTAATACTATATAATATAAATAAAGAATAATATAATATAAATAAAGTAATACTTTTATTTATGTATTAATCATTATTCATTTTTAAGTTTCATGAACTGTTATGAATATAATTTATGCATTTGATGAAGATAAACTTTTCTGTTGTTAAATATTGTTTGCATAAACTTACAAATTTCTGGGCGGTATAGAGATAAAAGTAAGTAAAATAGTAACACAATTGAACATGTGGGAAAGATGTATCCAAGAATTTATAGAGGTATATTTTCTGTAATTCAGCTTAATTCAAGGCAATTTCTATGAGATTCATAAATATGAAACGCGGATAAACTGATATCATTAAATTCACATAAATCTGTTTTATTTTATTAATATTTATTTTCTTGCTGTTGGCTCTGATAAGGATATATTTAAAATTTTTATTTTAAGAAAATGCAACCTGTGACTATTTTTTAGATAATTATTGCTTAAATATGTGAATTTATCTTTTAGTGTATTTCAGCTTAAATCTGAAGTATTTAAGCATACTAAAATAAATAACTTTCTTTTCTATCTCTTAAACTGTATATGAAATAATTCTTTAATACACTATGATAATATTGTGAATAAATCAGAAATATCACTTCTTAAAAGGAAAAACTGGAAAAGTACACCCAACAGGTTGCTAATAAAACTAAACAAATCCTTGAAATATGCAGAAACATCATTTTTAAAGGATTTAATGTTATACACAGCAGGGCTTAATTTCTAAGATTAGAAGTGCCGGAGCCCTATGGAAGACCGTCAGCAGAGAGAAACAAGAGTAAATATATAAATAAAATGACTATTAAACTCATTAATAATTTTTAAATTAAATAGTTAATTATTATCAAATTAATTATATATATTTAATTAATGTTTACAAATTGTTATTTAATCAATAATTATTATATAATTAATTAATTATAATTTAATTGATAATTATTAGATAATTGATTATTATTTATTGAAATAATTAGATTAAAGTAATTAACTAATTAAAATTAAATTAAATGTAAAGAGATAAATTGAAATTGAATACGCGATTTTTAATATAATTTTATTGTTAAAATAAAATTTTCGAGAAAAATCTCTACTGAAATTGTTATTCAGTTACATAAAAGAAGAGCCGCAGCCTTCTTATTCAGGGCTTCGGTGCGTTCCGGCTAGAATTATGATTTATTACAAAAACTAAGAAGCACGGGAGCCCCGATCCGGTGGGTTCCGGCCCTATTTAAGTTCTGAACGTAGGGGGGGGGTTCTTTTGTCATCACAAAAATCAAATATACTTAAAGTATAGCTGATGAAAATTCCAGGAGGAAACAGAATGAGGGTATGAGCGGGTGGAAACAAAAAAATGAGAGTAATCTTGGTGAGAGAGAACGTTCTCTTTGACCGCGGTTCTCTGTTGATATAATTATAGCCATCAGGCAAATGGGTGTCAGGGGTAAATGAGTCCTGAATCGGACTCCTAAATGTTGCTGGTTACGCTGCCCCCCATTAGTGGATACCATGGAGGTAAGAAAGGACTTCCTACCACTGTGGCGGATACTGTGGGAAGACGATGTATAAGACGTGCATGAGCAGTTTACCTCTCTCAGGATTTCACACTTATTGTACTCGCTGTCACTTAAGGCACATTTAAGAACACAAATTTTCCTTCCTGCGAGGATAACTAACTGTAAGCATTGCAAGGTCTGCTTATTGTTAAACTAAAACGTTAGGAATTCTAATTTTTTTCCCTTTAAATTGTGGTTCAGTTTTATAAAAAGAAGTACCGAAGCTCATCTTATTTAGTTCTCCAGCTAAAATTGTAATTTATCTTAAAAATTGAGAAGTACAGGAGCCGGGCTCCGGTGGGATCCGGCGCAATTTAAGCACTGATACACACGCATTTAAATTTCGAACTATTTCTTAATAATTTTCTGTTCATAGTAAATTATGCATATCATCTTTATTACTTTAAAACAAAAGTTTAACAATAGCGAAGCATTTCCTTATAAAGTTAACATATTTTTACTGGAACATTACATGCACAGAACAGCCTTGAAACATTTACGTTTCACTGCCGTATTGCAATGTTCTGAAGTTACAAACATGGACGCCGCTTGTTCGGTGGAGTTTCATTCCCCGATAGCGGAGGAAACCGCGAACACTCCCTCCTTCTATTCTAACCTCCTTGAGGCAGACCGACAGTCCTGTTTAGAATACGCCTGGTGAAGAATTTACCGCAGTTAAAATTCCACCTTTTGGGGCAGAAAAACAAGACATTTTGTTCTTCCAAGTTGAAGCACAGTTATTAACCAGGATCAGACTGACCCTGGCTAATCTTGGCTTAACTATCTTGTAGCACAATTAGAATCAAATGTAGTCGAAAATTTATGGGATAAAATCCAAAGTGAACGGAATGATAAATACGTAGCGACTACAGAATGTAAGCACGATTGTTAATTATTTAGTTGTTATTAGACAAAATATCTATTGAGAAAATGGCAACAGCTAATTTCAGGATGTAGTTCTATTTTATAATTTTAAAAAGATATTCAGATGATGTAAGCTTGAAATGTTTAACGGTACGATGCAGTAAGTACGTTTGTTATGTTATGTACGTTTACGAATACGTTACGTGTAAGTTATTAAGATTTATCTTTAAATAAATGTTTGTTTATTTTTTACAACTATTTTATGAGTGATTAATTTAACTACAAAAGGAAGTTAACATAAGCTGGATTATTCTGAAACCTAAGCCTAAAGCTACAAGAATTTGCTTTACGTAAATAAATTGAAACGAATTTGAATTTCAAGGTATGTGCATTGATTGATGTAACATATTTATTATAGAATTTAATTTTTTTATTTTTTTATCATTTTGGAAAGCGAGTTTATTATTTTTTTTTCATTTCTTTAAATTTTGAAATATATTTAGAACGTCAAACAAACTTATAAAATACCAATAACTGTGTTCTACTAAGTTGTCTAATTGGAAGTTAATAATAATAGCATATATATATAAGTTGCATTTTAATGAGTACGAAAATGTCTATTTTCGGTAAGGCAAAGAAATGCGATTTAAGAATATTAGCTGAAGAATTGGGAGAAGATGTAAATGAGAGTCATAAAATGAGCGATTTGAAAAAGATAATTTTGGCTAGCAAAGAGTACGATGAAGAATGCGCCAAAGAATGGTTAAACATTCTAATAAATGAAAGTAAAGGAAAAGAAGAAAGTGAAGAACGAAAACGTCAAGAAGAAATTGAAGAACGTAAGCGTAAAGAAGAAATTGAAGAACGTAGGCGAAAAGAAGAAATTGAAGAACGAAAACGTCAAGAAGAAATTGAAGAACGTAGGCGAAAAGAAGAATATAAGGAAAGAAAACGAAAGTATGAAATGGAATTTGAACTGCAAAAACTACGTATTGAAGCAGAATGTAGATCTACAAATTCTGGCACCAATTAAAATGCTAGTGGCACGCACATGAATCCAAAGTTAGAGCTTCATCGTTTAATGCAAGAATTTAAACCTGACGAGAATGATATCAGTTTATATTTAATCATGTTTGAAAGTTTGGCTAAACAAGTTGAAATACCAGAAATACATGGGTTACTCATTTGCTTGGCTTATTGCCGTATGTTTATGTGAGTATCGTTTGCTTCATTTTATTGTTGCAAACAACGTAAATTCCTTTTGTTTTTCTTCTTTTAGTTTTGAACTTTATGTGTGGCAACAAGATAATTGATTGATAGAATTGTGTTTGTGACAGCCATGTAGAATGGCTCGCTTATTTTGTATCAATTATTTTGCATCGCTGACAAGTGTAATTTAATAAAAGTGTAGGAATACAGTCCATTTGTTGATTGATTATAGTTTGTGAAACATATTAAGTTTAATAAGAACATTTATTGTTGGTCAAAAGTCTAGCCGGAGAGCTAGTGAAGATAGTGACTGTTCTAAGTGTATTCTAACAACGCAATATGCATATGGTTTGTGAAAATTATCCACTTTGTGAGGTAAGTGGATTTTGAACAAAAAGTCGTTTAATTTGTTGTTAAATTTTAAGAACAATGTTGTAATACAACATAGAATTCGATTTCATTTTAATAATAGTGTTAAGTGATTTAAGAACAATTTCTGTTTTTGAATTGATCAATTATGAGTGAACTTATAACTTTTAAAACAAAAAGAGCGGTCTTACGCAGGAGTGTTACTAATTATGTAAAGAAAATTGAAACTATTTTAACTGCAGATGAAATTAATTTAATAGAACTAGAGGAATGTGTCGAATTATTGAAACAAGAAGAAACTGAATTAAAGAAGCTTGATTCTGAAATCGAAAGTTTAATTACAGATACTAAAGAATTAGAAAACGAAATAGATAATGTTCAGGAGTACACCGATAAAATTTATTTGTGGAAATTTAAAGGTGAAAAAATATTAAAAAATCAAAATAGTAAAAATAATTCTAATGGTGTAATTTCAGAACAGGTTCTTGACAATATTAAATTACCCAAGTTAACATTACCGACTTTTGGTGGTAATATTACAGAATGGATAGCTTTTAAAGATCTTTTCAGTGCTTGTGTAAGAAATAATACAAATTTATCTAATGCTCAAAAATTGCAGTATTTGAAGGCTTCGTTGAAAGGTGAAGCATATTGCATTATTCAAACCATTCAAATTTCGGATTGTAATTTTGAAATAGCATGGAATCTGTTAGACGAAAGATATTCAAATAAGAGAGAACAAATTTTTGCATATATTAAACGTTTTTTAAATTTACCAACTATTCAAAATGAATCAGCATTTGCTATTTTAAATTTAGTTGACAATATTAATGAAGTAATTCGTTCTTTAGAAGTATTGAATCAAACCATTGATAATTTTGGTGACACTTTAATGACTTATTTAATTTTGCAAAAATTAGACCCTGCTACAAAATTATGGTGGGAACGTCAGTTAAAATCTAATGAAATTCCAAAGCTTACGATTTTAATTGAATTCCTAAAAAACTATGCAAGAACACTTCAAAATAGCAAATCAACAAGTAATAAGGTACCTAAATCTGTGTTTCAAAATAAGAATAATGTTCTGGTTGCTACTTTGGGTTGTGGTTATTGTAAAGAAGATCATAGTTTAGCCAAATGTTCGAAATTTCTAAATTTATCGGTTCAGCAAAGGATAGATTTTGTAAAATCTAATCGTTACTGTTTTAATTGTTTATCTAATATGCACTTGCTCAAAAAATGCAAGAGTTTAAATACATGTCAACATTGCTTTAAGAAGCATCACAGTATTTTGCACATTGTAAATAATTCAAAGAATAAAACTCAGTTAAACAGTATATCTCCGCCTACGCAATCTATCATTAAAAGAGATGAATTAACGAGTCCTAAGGACGTTTCAGCCACACTTTGTGCCTCTCATTATGATTCGAATGCAAAAGATAATCAAACCAGTCACATTTTATTGTGTACTGCTTTAATAAAAGTTCAAAATTCTGAACAACAGTTTGTGAAGTGTAGATGTTTATGTGACACTGGATCTCAGAGATCATTTATTTCAAGGGATTGTGTGAAGAAATTAGGATTACGAGTGAAAGATAATTCCATTTCTGTATCATGTTTAGGAGAATTTAATACTATAAGTAATGGGGAAGTCGATTTAGTATTCACTTCTCATTTTAAAAGTGATATTCGTGTATCAATATCAGCGTTTGTACTGGACAAGGTGACAGATAACATTCCCTATGTATCTTTGCCATCAATCATCTTCGATAACTTCAGTGATTTACAATTAGCTGATCCATTATTTTACAAGTCACAACCAGTTGACATTTTATTTGGAGTAAATGTATTTCTGCATTTAATGACGGGAGAAATTGTCAAACGTGGTTCTGATCTACCATTTGCTCTAAATTCGAGGTTGGGAGGGATAATTTCGGGTACTACAAATTTTGAATCTAAAAATTTTGAGCCAGTATATGTAAATCATTTGAATACAAACACAGATGAGTTAGTAAATTCTTTCTGGGAGTTAGAAAAGTTTCCAAATGTACAACCTTTAACAAATGAAGAAAAACTTGGTGAAGAACATTTTAAAAACTCGCATTTTAGAGACACATCAGGTCGTTATTCAGTTGCATTACCATTCAAACATAATAAAGATATTCTAGGTGACTCCCGTGAAGTGGCGTACAGAAGATTTCAATACTTGGAGAAGAGGCTGTTATCTATGAAAGAAATTTACAACCAGTATATTCAGTTTATGAAAGAGTACTTTTCACTAGAACACGTAGAATTAGTGCCAGACACAGATTATGAATTAGAGAATAAACACTATTATATCCCACATCACTTCGTGTTGAAGGACTCTAGCTTAACAACAAAATTGAAAGTTGTTTTCGATGCGAGCGCTAAAACAACCACAGGTGTTTCTTTAAATGATACACTAATGATAGGCCCAAAAATACAAGATGACTTAATTTGTATTTTACTAAGATTTAGACTTCATAATATTGCAATAACCGCTGATATTAAAATGATGTACAGACAGATAAAGGTTCATGAAAAAGATAGAGATTTTCAGAGAATATTATGGAGAGATAGCCCGTATAAGCAAATACAAGTTTGTCGTTTGAAAACAGTTACATATGGAACTGCAGCTGCTCCATATCTTGCAACCAAAGTTTTGAGTCAGTTAGCGATTGATGAAGGATTGAACTTTCCAAAGGCAAAGAATGTAGTTTTAAGAGATTTTTATGTTGATGATATGTTAACTGGTGTAAAAGATAGTTCGGAAGGTATTGCATTGATAGACGAATTGCAACATCTGCTAAAAAGTGGTGGCTTTGAGCTTCACAAATGGTCGACAAGTGAACCGTCGTTGTTAAAAACCTCTGGCTTAACAAACACAGATAGTGACAATATTCATCGTGTAATAGAAGACAAACCATTGAAAGTTCTGGGATTGGAATGGCATCCGGACAATGATGAATTCAAATGTAATGTCGGTGTAATAGAGTATCAAAGTGTTCCGACTAAAAGAATTATTTTGTCATTCGTAGCAAAACTATTCGATCCATTGGGGTGGATAGCTCCGTTTGTAATTCTCGCTAAAATGATCCTTCAGCAATTGTGAAAATTACAGTTATCATTGGATGATCCTGTAACAGAAGAGATTGATCGAAATTGGAGAAATCTATGTAGAGAAGTTAAACTTTTGAATTCTATAAATATACCTAGGAAAATTCTGCTACCTGATTATTTTCGATGTGAACTTCACGGATTTTGTGATGCGTCTGAAAGAGGTTATGCAGCAGTTATTTATATCAAAACTTGCAATAACTCTGACATTAATGTTAAACTCGCAACAGCTAAAACTCGTGTAGCACCATTAAAATCTATTACGATTCCAAGACTGGAATTATGTGCAGCAGTGTTATTGGCACGCTTGATTCAGTCTGTAAAAGCTGCATTAGTTATAAATTTTGATTTAGTGCAAGCTTGGAGTGATTCACAAATCGTGTTGTCATGGCTAAGGTCAGATCCTAAAAAATGGCAAGTATTCGTATCCAATAGAGTTTCTGAAATACAATCCATCTTACCACCTGAGAACTGGAGCCATGTTGATGCAAAGGAAAATCCAGCTGATTGTGCTTCACGTGGATTATTTCCTGCAGAACTATTATCTCATCAATTGTGGTGGAATGGTCCTTCTTGGTTAAAGTGCAGTGAGATTGCCTTGTCTAAAAATATTCTTATAGATGAAAAGGCATTACCAGATGCACGTAAAACAGTCTCATTTGTAGTTTCTGAACCTGTACAGGAACTTGCTATTATATCAAATATATCTTCCTTTCCAAAGTTACAACGCATATTTGCTTGGATATTAAGATTCATATCGAATTCTAAAGTAGCATATCTAGAAAGAAATACGTCTTTTTTATCTAGTAATGAAATTCGAGCTGCAACTTTCTGTATTGTCCGAATAATACAGCGATTTCACTTTTTTAAAGAAATTCAATGTTTGGAGTTGGGAAAGGACTTACCTACAAACAGCAACCTCCTTAGCTTGTGTCCAATTTTAGATGACAACAAAGTGTTACGTGTAGGAGGAAGACTGAAAAATGCGCAACTGTCAGAAAATGAAAAACATCCAATCTTATTATCTTCAAAACACAATCTGACAGAAATCATAATTAGACACTTTCATGTCAAATATCTGCATGCAGCACCGGAACTTCTTCTATCTTTAATTAGACAGCAATTTTGGATCATAGCTGCTAGATCTGCTATCCGAAAAGTAGTAAAATCTTGTATCACATGTTGCAAACTTAGAGCTAAAACTGCAAGTCAAATAATGGCTGATCTACCGGAATCTAGAGTAACACAATCGCGACCATTTCATCGAACTGGAATAGATTTTTCTGGACCGTTCATGATTAAACATCGTGCAGGACGTGGACAAAAATCATTTAAATATTACGTATGCTTATTTGTGTGTTTTGTAATCAAGGCAGTACATCTTGAAGTGGTAGAAGATTTGTCAACAAAGGCATTTTTAAGTGCATTGAAACGATTTATTGCAAGAAGAGGGAAACCATTTGAGATTTATAGTGACTGCGGTACTAACTTTAAAGGTGCAGACAAAGAAATCAGAAAATGTTTTTTGCAATGTAAGCAAAATCAAGAAATTCACAAATTTTTGTCTTTAGAGGAAATAAAATGGATATTCAACCCGCCATCATCTCCCCATTTTGGTGGACTATGGGAATCGGCAGTAAAGTCAATGAAATTACATCTAAAAAGGACTTTTTGTGATACTGTGCTGACCTATCCGGAATTTCAGACCTTGATAGCGCAGGTTGAGGCTTGTCTCAACTCTAGGCCATTGTGTCCAACATCGGCTGATCCAAATGATTTAACTGCATTAACACCTAGTCATTTCCTAATAGGAACGTCTTTAACTGCCATACCTGAACCAGACCTAAATTATAGTTCCTTCAATCACATTGACAGATGGCATGTGAGACAGTTTATTTTTCAGCACTTCTGGAAAAGATGGAGTCGAGAATACCTGTCTCAGCTTCAACAAAGACCTAAATGGCAAAAAAGTCAAAACAATTTAGAAGTCAATGACTTAGTCCTCATCAAAGAAGACAACCTTTCGCCTCTTAAATGGAGGTTAGGGAGAATAATTGCTGTTCATCCGGGCTCAGATCAAAGAGTCAGAGTTGCTAGTATTAAAACTGGTCATGGTGTCATTAAATGACCAGTCGTGAAATTGTGTCCTCTTCCTATTCAGACTAAAAAACTATGAACTGCTTCGCATATAATATTTTCTATTATTTTTCTTATGTTTATCTTTTATTACAGACTAAGAAGTTTCAAAATCCTCCAACTGTTGAAATCCCCTGGGATTTCAACAAGGGCCAGGATGTTTATGTGAGTATCGTTTGCTTCATTTTATTGTTGCAAACAGCGTAAATTCCTTTTGTTTTTCTTCTTTTAGTTTTGAACTTTATGTGTGGCAACAAGATAATTGATTGATAGAATTGTGTTTGTGACAGCCATGTAGAGTGGCTCGCTTATTTTGTATCAATTATTTTGCATCGCTGACAAGTGTAATTTAATAAAAGTGTAGGAATACAGTCCATTTGTTGATTGATTATAGTTTGTGAAACATATTAAGTTTAATAGAACACCGTATGATTGCTCAGTTAATCACCAGAGAAACCGATGAGATTGCAAACGATTATAAAGAAGTTAAAAGGATCTTATTAAAACGGTACAAGATAATACCTGAAAAATTTCGCCAAAAGTTTTTATGCACAATAAGAGTGTAGGAAACACATGGAAGAATTTTGCGTATGAGTTAAGAAATTGTTTTAATGAATGGATAAGCGGAATTAAAGAAGATACTTTTGAGAAACTTAGCGACCTTATTGTAGCGGATCAGATAAAACGTAAAGTGTCTCCAGAAGTAAAAGATCATTTTATTGACATCTGGTCTGAGTTGATTTTTCCAATTGATTTAGTTGAAAAACTAGATGATTATGATACCTTGAAGTCAACTTTTAACAATAAACAACCACGTAAAGAAGGGTCTTACGACAAACGAAACTCCTTTAAAGATGGTCCATTTACTACAATCAACGAAAAAAAAAAAAAAAACTCCACGGTATCGCACATAATGAAAAAGGTGAACCAAAATGCTTCAGCTGTAATAATTTTGTGCACATCCTCAAGGGACTGTCCGCTGCCCAAACCAGTAGTAACATGCCGAAAATATAATAAAACAGGTCATAAAGCTAAAAATTGTGTTACTAAAGCTGAAAATAATCATTCAAATGATAAAAATTATTCTGTTGAGCGTATTGGCGAAAATATAGAAGAGAGCAATTCATATTTGAAGAGAGCAAAACTGAATAATTCTGAAGTACATGCTTTAATTGATACGGGGAGTTCTTGTTGTCTCTTAAGGACTTCAGTTGCTCAGAAACTTAAAGTGAAACCAGAACCTGTTATGAATGAATTGTACGGTTTTGGAAATCAAAGGAGGCCTGCAGTGACCTCTATAGGAATGATTAAAGCCGATATTGAAGTTGATAACGTAAAAGGCCAAGACATAAATATATACCTTGTACCTTTTAATCCACAGCCAATTGATCTAATAATCGGACGGACATGGCTTGATCTTCCTCACATCGCTTATGTCAGAATAGGAAAAAGATTTCACTTCGGGTATAGGGAAGATGAACTATTTAGTAACCTCCGAATTGATGAAAAAATAAATCGTGTCTGCCTTAAAACTCTTGAGGCAAATGAATTAGAGAAAAATACAATCAGTCTTGTCAGTTCTCAAACAGATTCTGTAGATAATAGATTAATTATGAAAAAAAATATTCCGAAGGTATCGGTTGTTTATTAGAAATTAAAAATGGGGAAACTTGTATACCAGTGATTAACGTTGGCGATAGAAGTGTTAAGCTACAAAAAGATCAATGCGTTGGGAGAGCAGAAGAAGTTGAACTATGTTTAAATACTGAAATTTCTGAATTGAGCTCGAACTTAACAAAAACGGAAAATATTGACAACATAAAAGTTCCTATAAGTTTAAGCCAACTTAAAATCGGTTCGGATCTCGACATTGATCACCAGCAAGAGTTATTGCGTTTTTCGAATAAATACAGAGATTGCTTCGCACTGAATATTTCAGAACTCGGGTGCACTGATCTCATAAAAACGGAATTTAAAGAAGATATATTCGTTCATCAAACTGCAGTAAAGAAAAACAATACAAAAAGTGTTGTTCGAAGTGTAAGAGATGGTGAATTAGGTGCATTTGAAGGTGTATGAGAGAAGAGGAATGAAGCTGCAAATCTGATTGGACTGAATCGCACTTCGGTAAAAAATAGTCCTTATGCTGCAAATAGAAATCGACAGTGGCCAACTGTTCTCTAAACACCATTTCATGCCAAGGCAAAGAGAGAATGACGAAAGTGATAGTAGTCAGAGCCAAGAGAATGTGGATGATAAGCAGCAACTACAACCTCAAAGGCCCATACGAAGGCAATTACGTCATCCTTACTTCAGGCAATATTGTAATTATCTATTCATAGGACTTCCACGAAACGTTGGACGTGATGGAAGTGAAGATGAACAAAATGAAAGAAAAAACGAAGAAAGAGTTTCAGGAGGTGGAAGAGACAATCACTTGAATCGTAGACGATTTTATCAAAGGTGCTTTAATAGCAAAACCCACTATCATAGGAATGACACTGAATGCAGTCAAAGTAGAATGGAAGAAGAAGCAACTAGTAAAGATACTGAAGCAAATGACGAAGAACAGCAGCCACGCGGTCAAGGATCTAGATCTTGTCCACTTTACAGATCAAAAATGGGTTTTCGAAAGCCCCACCAAGCTGATTGATGATTAACGTGCTAAAAACAGATCTTCGGAGGCCATCATTTCCAGAAATACAGAAGATGATGATAATGACGAGGTTGACGACGAACTTGAAAGGCCCAAGCGAATAGTGCGCAAACCATTGCGCTATAGAGACTTTGTGTAGGACTTCAAGAATTTTTTAAAAATTACTCGTATATTTGATTTTATTTTTTTCCTACCTACTAATTATATTTTGTTGTTGTTTATTTGTTGCTTTAACGTATGACAAGATTTGGTTCAATTGAGGACAATTGAAAAGTCAGGATGGTCGAATGTAAGCACGATTGTAAATTATTTAATTGTTATTAGACAAAATATCTATTGAGAAAATGGCAACAGCTAATTTCAAGATGTCGTTCTATTTTATAATTTTAAAAAGATATTCAGATGATGTACGCTTGAAATGTTTAACGGTACGATGCAGTAAGTACGTTTGTTATGTTATGTACGTTTACGAATACGTTACGTGTAAGTTATTAAGAATTATCTTTAAATAAATGTTTGTCTTTTACAACCATTTTATGAGTGATTAATTTAACTACAAAAGGAAGTTAACAAAAAAGACTTTAAGCACTTTTAAAAAAAATGCGAAGAAAAAGTAGCATAAAATCAAGCTTACAGGAATGCCATTTGGCGATACGGAAACCAAGCCAATTATTGCGTAAAATGCAATCACTTGTTGGAACAAATATAACGAATAAAGGTTTGTTAAACTAATGGCTTGGCAAATTCTCATAATATATTAAAAACATTTTGATTGTGAATAATGAAAACTTGGATAACTTATCGATAATGGCGGATAACTCAACCGAAGAAATTTATTCTGCTTGCGCAGATATTTCAGTAACGAATGCCTGATAAAATCTCTAAGGCATAGTCTGTACATACAGCTTTGGTCTGGACACCGTCGAGACGGAAGAACAGGTAGGTCTTTCTTGCGATCTGTGGGGCTACCTTCCCCCCACATTTCTTCGTTCTCCTCTTCGCGCATGCGTGATAAGAATATCATTTCTGCGCGACTGCAAAAAACATACACAATGAAACATGTTAATACAGTTAAAATTTTTTTTAAAATATGGCATTTGTTCATAAATAATTAATATCACATAAAATACATAATATAAAATGACAAAATAAATCAGTTTTTTTCTAATTCAGATTCTAAATTTAAGTTTGGTTTTCATTTGAACGTTTCTGACACATCATTATTGCATGTTCCAAACAAAACTATTCAGCACATCTTATGCAGGAATACTGGGTCAATCTACTTTTCTTATTTGTTTGACATGTAGAGCACATTTTGAATTTATTTTGGTTACTGGGAACCTTTGCTTTTTTTTCCTTCTTCAGCAGTTGGTCTGTAGGCTTGAAGTTTCATTTGCAAATCCTTCGATAAATTGGGTTTAGTCATGCGCCTAACAACTTCTTCATTGATTAATTCTTTCACCAGTATTTTCAAATACTCTCTCTTGTTCTGAACAGAATGCTGGTTTCCCAAAAACACAACTAGTCCGTTTATAGATGAAATATTTAGCATCGAATAAAATACTATCATCGGCCATCTCCTTGTATTGCGAGCGCAATTATAAGTTCCACACATCTTATCCAGAGCATCAACACCGCATTTTGTAGCATTATAAAATGTGATTATACCTGGCTTTTTTCATCTCTACTGTCTGCATCTATAGCATCAACAAAGTGCATACTTGATACAAGCAAAACATTTTCGCCTTTTTTCGATACGTATGAAACTAAAGTGCAGTTTTTAGAAAAACCAAATAAGCTTGAATGTACTTCTTTTCCTTTAGATTTCGCAAAACAGGGAGGTATTTCTTTTTCATTCTCTCTTATTGTTCCAACGTAAGAAAGTTTTTTTATCTTTCAGGGCTTTTACAATATCAATTCTGGCATATATTTCTAAATTCAATGTATAAAGCGTTTTAGCATCAACTGCTGCAAAAATTTTAATGCCATATTCATTTGGTTTTGATGGAATGCACTGGCGAAAAGGGCATCTTCCTCTAAAACTTTCTAATTTCTCATCTATCGTAACATTTTGTCCAACGTAATAATTACGCTTACATTTTTCCACAATTTTCTCAAAAAGTTCTCTAATAGGTGCTAATTTATCTGTTTTCCTTCTCTCGTTCCTCGTCTCTTTATCATCAAATCTACAGCATCTTGGAAGAAACTTAAATCGCTTCAAACTCATTACTGTTCTAAACATCTCAATACTCATTCCATCAGTAGACCACAATTCTTCAAAAATTTGTCGATTACTTCGCAAAACTCCAGCTAATAAAAGTAAACCTATAAATGCTTTTATCTCAATCATATCTGTTAGTTTTGCATCTCTTTCTCTACTAAATAGATCAGAAATTGTAGAAATGCATTTGTAAGTGTATTTCACAATTATTTCCAATACTTCATCAGAAAAAAAAAATCAGTTCCAAGAGTCGTATATAGTTTTTATACCTTTCGCATTTCCGATTACTACAGGAAATTTTGTGGTAATATTCTGCGATTCAACTTTGACGTTTTTTTCTTCCGGGCGATTTCGCCCATTTAGTGCTTTTGTCTTTTCCTACATAAAAATCACCATTGTTAGCATCATCATCAAGTTCTGAGTCATTATAATCGCTTTCAATACTTTCAGAATCCACTTCAAATGTTTCTAAAATATCCACTTCATCATCACTTTCATCAAATTCTTCATTTAATTCCTCATTTCCATCACTAAACAGAATATTATGGACTAGTTCAAGGTCTTTTTGATTATTCAAATCTAAAGAGCCTCTAGCACTCATCATGGGAAAAATAAATCAAAAATCTATAGTAAATCTCGATACTTCCATAAAGCTTCAGGATGCAAACGTTATCGGGAGCGTGTATCTGACAGATACAAATTTTCAAATAAGCTTAAAAACAGGAAATACCCCTACACTGAACTGGTCGTTACTGCATTCCAAAGGAGGGGGTGGCCAGATGGACAGATACTTATAAGTTCAAGGTCGTGAGAAGAAGTTTAAGGGTACAAAAACAGAGATTTGGACACGCCTTTATCTGTCAGATCAAACACGCCCGATGGAGTGTTAAGGACGATACTATCGTTTCAACGCAAGCACCTGAAATCAACAGAATCTCAGTTAAAGTACCGCAGTTTTGGAAAGATAATCCAAGTATTTGGTTTCGCCAGATTGAAAGCCAATTCTTTAACAGTGGGATAACTACTGATATCACAAAATACCATATAGTGGTAGGCCACATCGAGACTGACATCTTAAGTCAGGTAAGTGATATAATTGATCCTTCTCCAGATATTGATGCTTATGACACTCTTAAAAAAAAGATTAATTGAAGTATTTTCTGACTCTGAAGAACAAAAATTAAGAAAACTTTTGAGAGACATTGATTTAGGCGACAAACGCCCATCTGTTTTACTCCGATAAATGCAAGAACTGGCAAGACCTCTCTTCGGAACTGAATTACTAAAATCATTGTGGTTTCAACGCCTTCCAGCTCAGATGCAAGCCATATTGGCCTCTTCTGATATCGAACTTAAAAAAATTAGAGGCTATGCCTAACAAAATATCTGGCATCACAAGTCCTACTCAGCTTCATGCAATGTACGTGAAATCGAAAGTAACTAATTCTAATGATACAAGTGAAGCTTTAGATAATTTACAGAAACAAATATCTCATTTAAATAAAAAAGTGTATAAACTTTTTACATTGTATTCTCGTGTTCTATCTCATTCTCGTAGTCGTTCTAATTCTAGACCTAGATACTTGCCCACGAATAAACAAACCGAAAACACATCCATGTGTTGGTACCACACCAAGTTTGGCGAAAAAGCCGTTAAATGCAACAAACTTTGCACTTTTAAATCGGAAAACTAGACGGCTAAGCATGTGTGGCGACGAACGCCATAGAGCAAAATAATTGTCGCCTCCTTTGAAAAATCTTTAAGCACACATTTTTTGGTTGACACAGGCGTTGAATTATCTGTTTTGCCTCCTACTCCACCAGACCGATGTAAAGCAACATCATTGGTCAATTTAATTGCAGCAAATAGTACCAAAATTGATGTATATGGAAAACGTTTAGTCAATTTAGACAGGTTTACGCCGAATTTTTACTATTGCTAATGTTTCGCGACCAATTTTGGGCTCAGACTTTTTAAGTAATTATGGTATTATTGTTAATTTGAAATTAAAAAATTAATTGACAGCATGACTAACGTTAATTAGCATGACAGATGGCAAGATATCACGGGATACTGTACCCAAAATTACAGTTTTACAACCGTTACATGTGTTTAATGATTTACTTAAAAAATATGATTCTCTGTTTCAAGATGTTTTAAAACAGCCTTTGGATAACAATACTCTTGGAATTACGCACGTAATCGAAACTAAAGGTTCTCCAGTAGCAGCTAAGGCTAGGCGCCTAGCGCCTGACAAATTGGCTGCCGCAAAGGCAGAATTCACTTATTTAGTGCAAAAAGGCATTCGTAACCCTTCTAAAATCTGCTGGAGTAGTCCTCTGCACATGGTAAAAAAGCAGGATGGGTATTGGCGGCCTTGCGGGGACTACCGTAAATTAAATTCAATCACTGTTCCAGATAATTATTCAATTAGACATCTACATGATTTTACATCTAATTTGAGCAATAAAACTGTTTTTTCAACATTAGACCTCAAGAAGGCATATCACCAGCAGTGGCGTAGAGACGGAGGTGCAAGGGTGCATGATGCCCCGGGTGCCGCTCATAGAGGGGCGCCAAATGGTCTCCAAACAAGATTTTCCGGAAAAATTGAGTTTTTATTTTGATCGATTTTGGAAAATATATTTAAAATTAATAACTATTGTAATATAATTAATTATTTATTTTCTTGATTTGTCTGATAAAATGTGTAATAAAATGTTTGCAGTACATCAACCAAAACGTTCTTTCTGACCATTTTATTTCTCCAAAGTAGAGATGTATTTTTATTTTTTTAAACAAAATGCACGTATATCTCCCACTTTTTTATTTTAAAACGATAACACGACCTTGTTCTGAATTTCTCAAACATATCCAGTTTCCAAAATCCGATTCCCTAATCTGGAAATGACATTTTGTGAAAATCCTAACGCTTCCGCTACAATGGATTGCGTTTGACTCTCCTGTAAACGACTGATGGTCTTCCAGTCTACCGATTCAACTAAGTCATCTTGCTGAGACATCGGACTGATTGCTATAAACAATCAACTCTTGTCAGTTGTTTTTAATCTCCTACTACAAAAGGAATGCTGCAGGACGCTTTTCACTCCTTATCTTAAACGCATAGTTTTCGAAGTCACAAACTAAATTTGCATATTACCAACTTTGTAAACGTTATAATTTCCCTTTATAATCTCTTCTACTTCCTTTTGTTCAAAAAGGTTGTCGATTATATGGTTATTTCATACCGAACCCACAATATCCCCTAATTGTTTTGAGCAGTAAATGTGACTTCATGACGTTACTCCACAGTAGAAAAGAAACGGAACCTAAAACTCCACTACAGATCTATAGAGAAAATGTTTTTCCAAGCCTAAGAGTGGCACTTCAAATACTACTTACTATTTCATTATCAAATGCTAGCTATGTACGTTCGTTCAGCAAATTAAAATAAATTTTCACATATTTATAATCAACGATGGGACAAGATCCCCTAAGCCATCTAGCATTTTTAAGTATGGAAGGAGAAAAATTTGAAAGGATCGACTTTGATGAAGTAAATGATACATTTACTTTTCAAGACTTTGACGAAGTAAATGATAAATTTGCTTTTCAAGACTTTGACGAAGTAAATGGTAAATTGGTGGAAGATTTGCTTTTCAAGAGGGTTTGTAGTTCTGAGTCCCGGTGTTGTTCATCCGCAAGGGCAGCAAAGTTTATTCGCGAAGGAACGGCTAGTTGTTCAATACGAGACAAGGTGTTTGCAACAATATTCTGCGAACCCTCAATATAACGGATATCTTTTGAAAATTGCCCTATGAAGTCTAGGTGTCTTATTTGACGAGGAGAAGCTTTATCCGAACGCTGTTAAAAAGCATAGGTTAAGGGTTTGTGATCTATGAAGATCATGAAAACGCGTTCCTCTAGCATATGTCGAAAATATTTGACAGCTTCATAAATTCTTAATAATTCGCGATCGTGAGTGCTGTATCTGGTTTGTGCTGGTGAGAGTTTTTTAAGAAAAATATTAAAGTGGTCTCCATAATTCTTGATCTCTCTGTTGTGAAACTGCTCCTATAGCTGTTGTTGATGCGTCAACGTGTAGAGACATTAGGTTATTTTTGGCAAGTAGAAGATATGAAAAATATGCAACGCCTTCGCCGGGAATCGAGCCGCGGAGCTCTGGAGTACCGGCCCAGCGTGCAGAACCACTACACCACGAAGGCACGCTAGGAAAGCGGGAGAAATACCTTATAAACGTAGAGTGATAATAGTTTAGATGCGGAAGGATACTGCAAATTTGTTGCCGAAATTAAATCATTTTTGCATTTTTGGAACGCTTCGCGAGATTCTGTGGTCCAGGTTATAACACGTTTATCGTTTTTCTTGCTTCCAACCAAAAACGAATTTAAAGGAGCTTGTATGGTCGCTGCATGAGGTAAGAAACGTTGATAAAAATTGAGCATAGCAAGATTCTTAAGTCCTTCACTGAAGATGGTACGGGTGTATCGCGGATAGCGGTGACTCTATCTGGAAGGGTTCGAACGAAATCAGCGGAAATTTCATGACCAAGAAAGGATACTCTTGGTTGGCCAAAAACGCATTGGGAGGATTAACTGACACCGTATCTTTGAAAACGTTCAAAAACTGTTCTCAAATGTGTTAGGTGTTCTTGCTCTGAAGAAGAGGCGATTAAGACGTCATCAAATTAAAGTGCACAAAAGTCGAGGCCGATTCACAAATGATTCATGAAGCGTTGGAACGTTTGAGCAGCATTGCATAAGCCGAAAGTCATGACCGGAAACTCAAATGGTCCAAAAAGCGTAATAACCGCAGTTTTTGGAATATCAGCTGGGTTAACGTGCAGTTGTTGATACGCCCGCTCAATATCAAGGGTTGTAAAAAAAGCTTTTCCCTCTGAAACTTGCATACAGTCTTGAATGTGAGGATCTGGGTAACGATCAATAATTGTAGCTCCATTTAACCGACGATAATGGCCGCACGGGCGCCAGTTACCATTTCGTTTCCGAATTAGATGGAGCGGACTGGCTCATGAACTTTTTGAAGGAAGGCAAATTCCCTGTTCCATCATGTATTTAAATTCCTCTTTGGAGGCTTTAAGCTTGTCCGGAGGTAAGCGTCTTGGTTTAGCTGCAGATGGAGGTGCGGTAGTTTCAATATAATGTAGTACATCGTGCTTGGGTTCGAAAATACCTATAACTGGGCGCGTGTTTGTAGGGAATTCTCTGAGGAGTTGATGTCCGAAATCAGTTTAATGCTCAAATCTTGACTATTGCGAATTACTCCCGGATAAGTTAAGTTGGTTGTGGAATCTATCAAACGGCGATTCTTAAGATCGACAAGCAAAGAAAATTTTCGAAAAAATCAGCGCCACTAATAGGACTTGAAACAGTAGCAATAATGAATGGCCATTGGAAGTTGCGGCGCAAACCTAAATCAACAGATATCAGGCGTTCATCAAAAGTTTGAATAGGAGTTCTATTTGCTACATAAAGTTGTAACTTGGTAAGGCGCTTTTGTTTGTGAAAATGTGGTGGAATGACAGAAACATCAGACCCGGTGTCTACAAGAAACCTTAAGCCCGAATTCTTTTCGATGACGAAAAGGCGTGCAAAATTCCGGCCGTTGTCGTTCACAACTTCGAGCGGATGCGCTGAAAAGATTCAGCTTGGATGGCTACTAACTGAGCAACCTGTTTGGACAAATCATCAATTTGAGCCTGTAACGCCACAATAGCAGGAGCCTGCACTGCGTGTATTTGCGCTGGAATGGCCAGCTCGTGAATTTTATCAGCGATTTCGGAAGATTTTTAAGTGGCTTCCTACTGGCCGCTAAAATGGTTTGCATGTTAGATGGGAGTTTATTCATCCATATTGTTTTAAGAATGCTATCCGTTAGGTTACCGGAGACTTGACATTTTACATTTTAGACAGCAATTGAAAAGGCCTCATATCACCCAACCGTAAATCGTGCAACAACTGCTTGATTCTGTCTCGGATTCTTCATAAACAGAAATTAATTTTTTTAAAAAGATTTGTATCCGTCACCGGTGAATTCAAAATTATTTCACGAGCTGATTGCAGTACCTCTGATTCTAAAGCGGCGATCGCTGTATAAAATTGAGTTTCGTCGGCAGTAATGCGACTCAACTGCGCATCCAATTGAATGAACCATAACGATAGGTCTCGGCGACAAAAAGGCGGTGGCTTGCCACTCGCGAAAATTGTGAAGCAGCATCGTTGTCAACCACTTTAGATCAATCAAATATGCACAATAATAATATGTATAGAAAAATAATCAATATGTATATAGTGGTTCAGTTTCTTGGTGCTTGAAATCAGAGAAATTGGCGGCTCAAATACAGTAGACGATACATATATCCGCTGAAATTATGACAGAAATATGTTGACTCACCGGAATGCGGCACAACGCTTGAAATGACAAGTGAAATGTCTTACTTGCATCTCATCACTCTGGATAACTTACTGCTGCTCAGAATTTTGACATATAAACTCCATATTCGTGCAACATTGAAGGTTGCTATTCGTACTAAATACGTGTCACCAATTATGGTAGTACAAATTTTTGAGACAGATCTTTAAATAATTATAACAATTGAATAGAATAAATATTATTTTGTTTTTGGTTGCTATGGGTTACCAGACTGGAAGAGTTGAGTTGTAGTAGGCAAGTTGTCATATATCTCTTTATCTATAATGTAAATTAAACTTTTATTGTTTAAAAACTGTACTTTTTAAAAACACTTACATAAATATGTAAAATAAATAAAACCTTTTAAACTAATTCTAGATCATCGTATGTCTGATTTTTCCGCCAACACAGATGCATTTCCGAATCCAAGGCTAGTGTAGTTAGGTACTGACTATTGTTAATATATTTTTGAGTATTTTATGGCAGATTCAGCATTTTATTATTATTTGCATTATTTCTTATTATGAATATATTCTTTACATTATAATACTGAAAGTTTTTTTGTGGGGGGGGGCGCCAAAAAGGTATTTTGCCCCGGGCGCCAGTTATGCTTGCTACGATAGTTATCTGATCACCAGGTACCCATGAATAAAGAAGACATACCAAAAACGACAATAGTTATTCCTTTCGGATTATTTGAGCAACAACTACATGACATTTGGTTTACGTAATGCTGTGCAAACCATCAAAGATTACTCGATCAGATTCTGTCAGATTTAAATTTCTGTTTCGTTGATATAGATAATATTCTCATTGTTTCATCATCCCTCGATGAACATATACTTCATATCGAAGAAGTTTTTAAGAGATTAAAAAGTCATAATTTGACTGTCAACCTTCCTAAATGCACATTTGCTGCAGAACGTGTAAAATTTTAGGTCACATTATCGACAAAAATGGAATCATTCCTTTACCAGGAAAAATTAAAGTTATCCAAGATGAAATTAAGTCGATTAATTTGTCGAGGCGACAGTTTTTCCCAAACCCAAAACTGTTAATGAACACAGACGTTTTTTGGGAATTCTTAATTTCTATAGGAGATTTTTAAAGCATGCTGCTGAAGTTCAACTTCCTTTACATGGTATGCTCGGACGTTGTAAGAAAAATGACAAAACACCTTTAAATTGGTCAAAAGACACTGAAACAGTCTTTGGGTCATGTAAACAGCTTCTGACACAAGCTACAAACTTAGTCCACCCAGACTCAAAAACGAAAATTGCTCTCATGTGCGACACATCAAACAAAGCCATAGGCGCTTGCGTCCAACAACTCAATGCTCAAACATGGGAACCATTAAGATTTTTCTCCAGAAAATTGAGCGATACGGAACAAAAGTACAGTACGTACAATCGAGAGCTAGTGGCAAATATCTGCTTGAAGGTACGAAATTTCACGTATTTACAGATTATAAGCCACTCACAAAAGCATTTTTCCAAAAGTATGACAAGCTCTCACCTCTACAAATTAATCAACTTAATTTCATCGGCCAGTTCACTACTGATATTGAACATATGAGTGGTGCAGAAAATGGACCAGGCGATGCTCTTTCTAGCATCGAAATACTAGTTGCTAATGTCATTCCTATTAACTATGAATCTATGTCGAAAGCACAACAGAGTGACACTCTTTGTACTCCACTCTTTTTTAGACAAAGAAAATCCAGTTCTGAAATTAACGAAGTTAAAAATGCCTGAGAGTTCTATAGAACTATATTGCGACATTTCACATGGTAAAATCCGTCCTTTTGTTCCACACAGTCATAGAAAACTTGTCTTTTCAGCTCTGCATAATCTTTCCCATCTTGGACCTAAAGCAACGCTGAAGTTAATTAGCGACCGATTTGTCTGGTCCGGAATGAAAAAGGATGTCACGAACTTCGGTAAAACTTGCCTACAATGTAAAAAAGTGTCTCGTCATGTACACGCTCCTTTAACTACTTTTATAGTTCCAGATCAACGTTTTTCTCATATCAATATAGATTTGATTGGACTTCTTTTATCATCTCAAGGAATGTCTTACTGTATGACATGCATCGACAGATATACTGTATGACATGCATCGACAGATATACTGTATGACATGGATCAACAGGTATACTCGCTGGCCTGAAGCGTATCCATTGAAAGGTACACGGGCAGAGACCGTCGCCACTGCTCTTTATGCTGACTGGATCTCAAGATTCGGTGTGCCTACTCAGATCACCACTGATCGTGGTAGTCAATTTCGCAGTGAACTAAGAACTAGCCAAGAACTTTGGTATTCGCCTTTCTCACACCACCGCGTATCACACACAAGCCAACGGTAACATTGAAAGGTGGCACAGATCCCTCAAACAATCCATAATGTGTCCCACATCCGTACACTGGACTATCGCATTGCCTCAGTTCTTTTGGGACTTCGGACTGCTTTCAAAGAGGAACTTAACTGCTTTCCAGCGGAACTGGTGAAAGGCCAAACTTTGCGCCTTCCGGGACAATTCTTTATGCCTCCTGACAGCAACATTCCGAGGAGTGGCTTCCTAAAAAAATTGAATGATAATCTAGAACATCTTCGCCCGACTGCTACTACCAATCATTCTAAAAAACAGATCTTTGTGTATAAACACTTGAATAAATGTTCTCATGTTTTTCTACGTGTAGACACGATAAAACCCTCCATGCATACACCTTACACGGGTCCGTACAAAGTACTTCGACGTAGAGATAAAACTTTTACCATATCTAAACAAGGACATGATATCACTGTGTCTATCGACAGAGCAAAACCTGCTTATTTAGTCCCACCTCTACAAATTAATTAATTAAACAAATTAATCAAATCTGAACCACCTAGTTTAACTGATGTGGATAAGGCCTCATCACAGCAACCAACTCCTCCAGTGAACGAACAGCCACCTGAAAAAAGTGCTTCTACGAAAGCAAATTATCAAACTCATTCAGGACGTCGTGTTCACTTTCCCAAACGATTTGTGGAAGACTAATTTTTTCCCTTTCTTTTTTCAGAATTTTAGCGGATTTTCTTTTTCCAGGAAGGGAGATGGTGTGGGGCTACCTTCCTCCCATATTTATTCGACGCTTCGAGTTCTCCTCTTCGCGCATGCGTGATCAGAATGTCCTCTCTGCGCGACTTTAAAAGAGAACTTTCGCCTTCTGTTTTTACAAGGTCATGTACGCGTTTTACTCATCACTGAGATTCCTGTTATTTATTACCATGTACGTATTTTGATTAATTAAAGAATTTATTTTTCTAAATTGTTTAGCCATTAATCAGACCCCAAAGATCTACTCAACAAAGAGCGCGTCTCGATAATGGCGAATAAAATATTTGAAATGAACTCAACCGAAGAAATTTATTCTGCTTGTGCAGATACTTCAGTAATGAATATTGTGCTTGATAAAATCTCTAAGGGACCTAGTCTGGACACCGTCAAGAAGTACAGAGGCTGTTCGTACATTTTTTAGACGATTTTGGTAAGCGGTAATAAAAAATCGTTTGCTGCAAAAGAAGTAATTGCAAGTGTACTATGTTTTTAAAAGTCAAAATTATCGTCTGTAGCTTGAAAGTTCTGTTTTTATTGAAAATGGCGAATTTAACAACGCAGTGGTTCGAAGGCTACATTTACGCTCTTTCCGAAGAGAAATGTGCATACTCCGTTATCCAAAAACAATGTGAGAGTAATGGTTTTGTGATATCTAAAGCGTCGATAGGTAATATCATCAACAAGAAAGGAAAAAAACGTCAAATTGGAGCCTCAAGTGGGACAAAAATTCCAAACAAGTATACAAGGATAAAACGGACACCTTCGACTATTGCAAAGGTACGTAGTTTAATGTTAAAAGAAAATTCCCCCTAGTCAAAGGTCAGATGCAAAATCATTAAAACGCTCGGTGCCCACTGTAAACAAAATAATAAACGTTGATTTAAATCTTAAGAAAGCGAAAAAACGCAATGTGCATCGTCTTCTTCCAAAGCATATCGATCAACGCAGGACACGCTGCAGAATTCTACACTCACGTTTGTGAAAATTGCAACACCAAGAAGGAATCGTCATAATTGAATGCAATTTAATACACAGTTGAATGGTAGTGGTACAAATAAATGATTAAATGTTCAAAGCAAACAAACAAGAACAAGAGATCAGAATCAGTATTTTGTGTGGCCACCACGCGCCGCAATAAGTGCTGCTACACGACGTGGCATGGAGTCAAACAAAGTTTGAATGTCTGACTGAGGAAGAGCATTCCATATCGTTTGTACGCGTACCCAAAGTTCGTCTGCAGACGCAACAGGACGAGGATCACGAGCAAGACGCCGACCAATGACATCCCACACATGTTCAATTGGCGACATATCCGGGGAACACGCAGGCCAAGGAAGAAGCTGTACCTGCTGCGCTGCAAAGAAGGATTTAACAATCCGAGCAGTATGAGGGCGGGCATTGTCCTGTTGAAATACAGCGCCTGGCAAGCTTTGAAGGAAGGGAACAGCTTCGGGCTGTAGAACTTCACGGATATACCGGTTGCTGTTCAGATTGCCCACAATTCGTAGCAATTGAGATCGTCTATGATATGCTATGGCGCCCCAGACCATAACTCCGGGTGTTCGTCCACTGTGGCGTTCGATAATGCACTCCGGAAGGTGGCGTTCACCGGCATAGCGTCTGACACGAATGCGGCCATCATGGTACCACAAATTAAAGCGGGATTCGTCAGAAAACACGACATGCTGCCAATCAGCACGCCAGTCTCTATGCTGATTGGCCCATTGTAGCCGCAGGCGGCGATGGTCGTGCGTTAGGGGGATCCTGTATAAAGGAGTCCGTGCGCGCAGTCCACACTGCAGCAGACGTCTACGAATTGATGAAGCACACAATGAAACACCTGTAGCTATTGACCACAGTGCTGCCAATTGTCTAGAGGAAGCTGTACGGTCCGTCCGCGCCATGCGGACCAGGTGTCTATTATCGCGAGCTGACGTCACATTTCGGGGTCCACTCCCGGATTTCCGAGTTGTCCGACACTCGTCCGTCCATTGCTTCCAAACGCGCATCACTGTGCTGCTGTTACGCTGCACACGAGAGGCTACTGCACGATACGACAATCCAGCTTCACGAAGGCCGATGATTCTCCCTCGTTCAAACTCTGTAAGTTGTTCAAATCTCGCTCTCTTTCGTCGACGAGGCATAAGTACAGATTGAGTTAACGTTTACCACTAGCAAATAACCACCGATAACCATACACGCCTCGCTACAGCCGTCTATTTATTCGGATCCATCAGCCGTTCAGAGGGCGCTGCTCAGCATACGCATGCGCTACGGATTTGCAATTCTAATCATTTGCATATCATGCGCTACTTTGCATTTCCTGAAAATTTCAGCTCACTCGCGTAAGTCCCTCATGGTGTTGCAATTTTCACAAACGTGAGTGTATATTAGAAACACTTATCCAAAGAAATCCTTGTTGTAATAATATATGATGTGCTAAATGTGATGATAAATGGGTGGTTTCCGCAATAACCCAGAAATACTGGATAACGTGCAGGATGAGATGTGTGATCTGAAAAAAAAAAAAAAAAAAAAAAAAAAAAAAAATATGGAATTAAAGTAACTTACCCCCAAAGGATGACACTTCAAATAATGTAAATTACGAAAAATTTATTATATCTTGACATCGTGAAAATTTAAATTAATACTAGTATAAATCAAGAAAACATCTCCAGACAGAAGACAATAGACGGCGAACTACTGCAGCAGTAAGAATCAGTCCTACCATTTTGAGTCCTAGCCTTTCGTGCACAAAATGAGTAAAGTTCAAATCTAAAAAATCTCAGTTCATCTTCGTTACCCAAATTTGCATGATAACAAAATTCAATTTTTATAGCGAAGGACTTTGACTTGAATTATTATTCCAGTATATTTTTGTGGAAACACAAGGCCAATTCTAGCGTCAATATGCAACACGTGCACGGGAATTCATTTCGAGAACGTCTCAAGTCGTAAAACATCATTCATTTACATCAGAAGTCAGCATCTAGATCAATTTTAGTTGAATCTTCATATCACTTACTATTATTTTTTTTTTTTTTTGACAAAATGCATTCTCTTGAAACTATATGGAGATGGTCGTCAGAAAGGCATGAAAAAGAACAAATTGCTGACACGCATCATCCGCGATGAGGACGGACAGAAGCCCGCCCTACAACTTCGGAGTCTAGCAGCAGAAGAGACCGAAAACCGGTTATAGTGGTCAATCTCGCTCTCTCATTGAGCGGTCGCAATGAACAGACTTGATGTTGAATAAATGTGGAAGCTTGCCTGCACAGTTGTCAATGAATTAAGGCTACGCTTTACCAGAACATTTACATCAAAGACAGCAATAAGTCCTGAGTCAAAGGTAAGGAATAATTCGCTTGTTTTCATATTTTTATGAAATAGGCTTCTGACTCAGATAAGTAACTTCTTGGTTTAATTTTAGTGAATATAATCTATTAGGTGTTTTCCTGTTTCACATATAAAATAGGTGGGCATACGTTTAATTTAAAAGTGTAATTTTTGAACTAATGTCTATATTAATGTATTTATTTTCAAGTTTTGATGAGTAGTTTATAAATTTATAAATTTAATATTTTTAATTATAATGTATTTCAGTCTACTTTTATTTTAATTTGTAGTGCATAAAAATGCAGTACATTAAACAACGCATTAAAGAATATACAGTATATTTTCAAATTATGCTCATCCAAAATTTAACATTAATATTAAAGTACTTAGTTAAATTTATTTAAGTAGTTTTAATAGTACCGATATGAATATCAATTTCCAGTAGTTTCCAGAATCTCCTGAATAATTCAAGGTAAATTCCTGCATATTTCAGTTAAATGTTCTTGTAAGTATTTTAATGCATGACGTATACTTAGTTATAATATATATATATATATATATATATATATATATATATATATATATATTTAAAAAAGGTTTTATGTGCCTTAAACTTTTATGCCTCTGGCCGTTACCAGAGATATGTTGGTATTAACAAATGTATTGGGCTGAGTCAGAAATATGTCAGTCGGTGTATTCGAGAAGTTACAGATGCTATTTGTTCTGTTTTTTTTTTCAAATGGATAAAATTTCCAGTTAACAGTTTTCAGTTTAAAAAAATCATTTCTTTATATTGCATTTTCACTTACAAAAAATATGCATACAAAATATGAACGCCACAGCTTATCATGAAGTACGTTAAAAATCGAGTGTAGTAAAAATAGATAGAATGCTATTTCGAGTAATTAAGGGACAGAGTCTAGCATTACGAGCTCAAACTTCTGGATAATATATGTAATGTTTAGGGTTCATGAGAAAGAATTTGTGAAGATTACCCCACGATAAATGACTTTCTTAGCTCAGGGGAGGAAAGTTTCTGAGGTGAATAAGATAGCCACCGCTTTGTCGACATTTATACGAATTAGTTTCTTTAGCTAGGCATTCAGTGCATGCATGTGAATTTGTAAACGTCGAATGATTGAACTAAGGAAGGCAATTTGAGCAAGGATTGCTGCTTCATTAGCCAGCATTAAAAATGTAATATCGTGTGTGCATGGAATGTCTTTTACATAAATATGGAATAAGCTAGACCCTAGTGAAAATACTTGTGGCGCACTGACTAAAATAAAGCGGCCGGGTAATATATATCGGAGGTGTTAATGGCAAAGTGTCTACTTGTTAGGTAGTGTTTAATCACAGTTGTAATGTATTCTGGGAGGTCTAGACTGTGCAATTTGCAGATGAATACGTCTTGCCAGACACGATTGAAAGCGCTAATTATGTCGAGGAAATGAACACTTGTGACCTTCTTGGTCTGCCTACCCTCCGAAATAATTTCAGTCCCTCGGTATAATTGGATGGAGCTGCATAGATTCTTCCGGAATCCAAACTATTGTCGTACAATAATATTATTTGGGTCCAGATGATCGCGGATTCTGGTGAGTAGAACTGCGCCTATGATTTTATTGATGGAAGGTTGAAGGCTTATTTGAAGGTATGATTCAGGAACCGTGGGTAGTTTATTAGGTTTAAGAATCAAAGTTATTGTAGACGCCTTACTTTCTGAGGATTATGTTGAATATATGTGTGAACTTGAATACCAGATTGAGAGGAAAAAGTTTAACCATTCTGTTAAATATGAGATCAACTCCTTGGCTTTTACTGCACTTGAGTTTCTTTATATAACCAAAACTTTCTGACGAAACGGTTGGACCTATGTTGTTTATGTGTGGATTTGTTGCGTAATTGGAATGAAAATCAGAGACTATTCTGCTGTTGTGTCACGTATGTTACTTATGCGAAAGTTAGATTCCAAACGCTGAGCCAAAAATTCTGCTTTCTCAGTTTCAGTGTAATGGAACCTTGAGGTTTGGGTCGTAGACATAAGTATTCAAAATTATGACTCCATTGATATTTAATTATTTAATCATTTATTTACCAGTTAAGTACAGGAAACTTATCATGAAACTTATCACAGGAAAGAAACTTATCATTATGATACAAAGTCAAAAGTTAAAAATATAATAATTGTTGTTCCAAGCTGATGAGGTTATCGTCACTATGGCAGCTCGTTACTATGCGATGAATATAATTGTTGCCACAGAACCCCCCGCACAAAACTTTCAACCCCCCTCGCATCCGACGTCGAGTGAGCAAATTTCCTCCGCTATGTGCCCATGACCTTATAGCGCTGAACGTGATTGTGTGCCCAATCGCATTTTGCAATCAAGCCTAACATGAAAAACTAATTCCTACAAAATCAGCTTTTTGTATAAATATTTGTATGTGTTATTTAAATGTTATTTCTTGTAGTGTAAACCTTCTAGTACCCTATTGCTATATTTACCTATGGAAATTTTAAGCAGCTTACGCTCTGTGAAAAGTTCTATATTATGAACGTGCGTTGTTAGAGTCGCGCATTAAACTTTAAAATAAAGTAACAAATAGCGTTCCTCACAACAATTCTAATACTCTATTCGGTACGTTTTAGCAGCATCCTGACATAATTTATGCGCATTTAAAATTTGAAATAAAACGTTCCATTTCAACGTATGATAAATGATACGGTGGCCCGCCAGTGACACTTTGTTCCTGTATCACATTTGATATGGTTAGCCTACGGAGGGCAACTGAGCCGTATCATGTATGATACGTTGGGAGCGAAATTTACTGTGACACATTTCTTGTACGTGGACATAGCTCATGAAAGCGAGATCTGTGGAGAGCGAATTTAGGCATTTAGTACAGTCGTGTTAAGACTGGCAATAGTAAGAGACCCGACAGCAGCATTCAGGCTCTTGAATTGTTGTATGTCTAATGAATACCCCTGTGCACTGAAACTGAGGCCTAGCTGCTTTCCTAATCAAGTTTATACAATTCCTTCATCTTTTCGGTTTTCTATATTTTATGTTTTTTGCTGGCACTTTCATGGTTACTCATGATAGATTCAGTAAATTCCATAATCAAACTACCATTTTTACTTCTCGAACGTAATTTTGGCAGAGTATAGTGAATGTTGCTTAAAGTTTCGAGATAGTTCGGCCGATCAGAGATAACGGCTGCTTTGTCTGGTGCGATATAATAACTCACGTCCATGATAATCCTGATCGGATTGCGTTCAGAAGTTAGTTCATGCAACAACGAAATATCTACTGGATCACTGATATTTCTTAGAGGAAATAAACCTATAAATACCAGTGGATCCTGTACCATACCGCGTTGAGTTGTTTGGAGCTGCTATGCGTAATAAGGTCGAGTTTGCCAAGTCACACAATGCGAGTCTATTGTTGTTAGGATTATACCAGTTCAAAAATTGACTCTGGCTCATGTAACGATACCAGTGCTGAGATTCACAGCTAAGATTCATTGCGCAGTATCGATAATAAAGGTTTAACTTCTATAACGTATACGTCTGCCTCACATAGCACGAATCAATAAAAGTACTTTCATAATTGCTTATTATATTTTTATATATACATGAAAAATTATTTTATTAAAATTTTGTTACTATAACAGTGAAACAATAGGTCCATCATGATGCTGTATGCAGAAGCGGAATTCATCTGAAAAGACGATATCATGCCACTGATATGGCCATGGACGTCGTTCAACACTTCACTGTAGTCAAAGATGCCTGTACTACCAGAAAAGATAGAAAAAACGCTGACTACCATCACAATAGTCTGTGATCCTCAAGACTGCGTCTCATTTGTAGAAACTTTTTGTTATGCTAAACATGCAATAAAATACATATCGTATTTCCTATTAAATAGCTGAAAATTAAGGGGTTTTGATTTTTTAAGTTTTAGACTTAACTGACTTGTTAAATAGAACTTAACTGACTTGGTGCCAGACAAAACTCTACTAAAATAAAGACTAATAAAATTCTTTACTAAATATAAACTGAACTCTAAATCCTAAGCTGTGTAGAGGAGAAGAGGAACTGTTTGATTTATCTATCCCACAATGCATTTAATCAATTGTTCTAAAATCAATTAACTCAATCAAAGCAATTTCACACTCAATAAATCTTAACCTGAAAGATAAGGAGGAATAAATCTTCACTGGTGCTAGGGTAAAAATATTATTCTTTCTCACAAACAAAAATCATTACTTAAATTCGCTTAAACTACAAACTACATATTCAATCATTTCTATAATTAACTCGAGAGCAACAAGTTCAATTTCAGTAACTAAAAAAAAAAAAAAAAAAAAAAAAAAAAAAAAAAAAAAAACTCACACCATAGAAGAAATATTTATAAACAATCAAAACAGTCTCCAAAAGAAAAATCAATTAATAGTTTAAATACAATCCTGGAACCTACAAAGCATTACAAATTTATCCAAAAACAACATTCAAATAAATTATAATATAGTGGTAGAACAAAATTTAAGGGCGCGTGGTGTTTACCCTATTACAAGATATGACAATACCCCAAGTAAACAAATCTCAAGTTTTTTAAAAGTTTTTTAAAAGCCTTACGGCTCAAACAATTGGAGTGACATGACAGACCCAAGTAAGTTAACACACATAAAAAAAGAATGCAACCAAAAATATAAATCAAACACATTTATTAATTTCTTGAATATTCTAAATAAGATATTTGGATAAACTGATCAGTATCTACAAAGCATTACCTAAAAATTATTCATAATTTTTCATTTGACAATAAGTAGTACAACAATCAATAGTGTACCCAAATTATTAGTTATGTACTTTAATATAATACTTTAGTACTTTATCAAATTAATTTCCTTTACGAAACACTGAGATTTTCCCACATTTATTAATTTAATTTCAGTGATGAATCATGACACTTAAACATTTAAAACTAAAAATCACTTTCTCAACTATTAAGTAACAGCAAATATTCAAATTTTCATCTAACATTAAATGACCGCTCATGCCTTATAATTTAAATTTCCAAAAATCCTAATAATTAATCATTGAAGGAAAATAAATCATTCACAGATTTCAGAACACATGGGTCCATAAATGGGATTGAAGAATTTCGCCCGCTCCAAAATGTGTTTTTTCCAAACATGAATAAATGGATGGTCCTAGAACTGATACGCTTGGACTGCTCATTCAGACTTCGAGATTAAAAGGTAAAAAACGCCTTTCTTCAGTGGTCTCCTAACTGGTGATGTTCCGATCCTTATTGGGATACGTGATACTTCCGCCTGTTAGCGCGCATAACGGATTGAACTAATAAGGAAAGATTGCGTGAGTTTTTATCTCGCGCTCCAACGATTTATGATATAATCAATGTTCTATATTTAGTTAGTTTGTTTTTGAATGTTTTAGAAAATGGATGTATAGTTTTTGATCTCTTGTATTAACGTCTTTGTTATCACTTGTGCATAGATTTAAAGTTTTAAAAAGCTGATCCTGTATGCATTTTTGGATATACCTGAATGAAGAACCCGATGATTCAGGTAAACGCTTTTTCACTTACCTACTGTTGGAATACTTTGCGCATTAATTAATATTGTCTTTTGATAGGGGACACAATAATTCTTTCTCATTGGAAATTAACACATAAGATCATCAAAACATTTAAAATGGTCGTCAAGAAATTTCCTCTACTCGCGCGGCATTCATTCATTGGTCGCAGGACAACATCAAGCCAACAATCCGCATCCTGCAGCCGAATACTCCTCACGGATTTTAAAATGACTCGCCTTCCACGCTGCGTTTATACCAGCAGAAAGTTCGTAAAGATTATAGATGAAGTTACGTGAGGTAATCTCTGTTAAATGTTTTCGGAAACGTGCTTTTTGAAATTCGCATTTTATTTTTAATCTTCTAGCAGGAAAAAGCTCTTCTAGTAGCCAAGTGAATACATTCCTGGCCGGCTTGCACAGGCAGCGCGCAGCAGGGCAAGCCCCGTAGCCGGGCAAACGCCCCACGAACCTTATTAAGAAATGCCACACTTTAAAACTCTAGTCCCTCTCTCCCTCTACAAAAGTACAGTTTCCGAGCGAAAACTCGGTTTCTACGCCCCCTCCCCCAAAGTTATAGGCCCTAAAATTCAACTTCACCAACCCGAGACTTTTTCTTATTATTTAGGTGAAAAACTTCACCCCTCAAACGAATTAAAATAAGGACATTGTACAAAGATGCGTTGACCAGCTGCCCCCAGAAGCATGAGTACCCACAGTTCGACGCCCCAGCTAACAGCGGAAAACCTAGCAATAAGAATCGAACTGCTGAAAATTTACAGAAAGCCCTTGTCCGGAAGAAACTGATTTATTCAACCTTTGCAGCAGTCACAAAAGCGAGAGTGAAAGTGAAAGTGAGAAGGCCATTAAAGATTCCCTTTTACTGCCCAGTAACAAACTCCTGCAGAGAAAGACATGCAAAACCCAATATACTGCCTCAGTTCTTCTGTAATAATAAAAGCTACAGATGTCATTTCCGTTCAAAGAAATGCTCCCTATCTTTAGAAAATCCTAACATAGAAACATAACTAACTAAAGATTTTAACAGTACACTCTTTACCAACATATATATTCCATTACTTTCTTCACAATTTCAAATTTAAATCAAATACAAATAAAAATATTTAAATAACAAGAGCAAAGTTAAAAATTCGCGACACAACATTCCTGTATTGAGGATAAGAGCAGAATGTGGCTGCATGGTTCGCACAGGATGTCTATCCACTAAGCCATTGGTGCATCGAGTTCCTTGCGAGATTATATTTCTCCCCGGTCCATCTTACGTACACCCACTGATTTCATAATCTTACGACAATTGTTAAATTTCGATCAATGCAAGCAGTAGTTTGGCTGTAATCTGTAATCACGTTATGTTTTTAGCCTGTCACTATTAAATTTTGACACAAGCTGCTTTACGTTTCGCTTTCTTTTATTCGAGATATATTTTAGAGTTTTAGTCAAACATACAAGCAGAAGGCGTAACTTCCATATCTGAAAGACATCTTCCCTTTTTCTTCTTCATAGATGCTATGTGGTACGAAAGATGCTCATTATTTGTAATTATGCAGCAATTATTACATTTCTGTGTTATGTGCTTTATATATTGAATAAATTTCACATGAATCGACTGTGTCGTTCATGATATTGAAATTTTAAAGGATGGCAAATTGCACTGTGATTTTAACCTTTTGTTGAGAGAAATCGATAGGAAAATGAAAAGTATTCTTCTTTTTCATCAAGCTTGGCAGAAATGTACGTGCTATTTAAATTTTCTGTGTAATAAATGAAATTCATTCTAGTTAAAATTAGGAATCTATGTTATTATTATTACTATTATAATTGAATTTTAATATTGAAACAAGTATATATTGGGGGTGTTTAGAATTCCCTTTATAAACTATTTATTATTAATTCATTGCTTCTCATTTAATTAAAATTTACTAACATGCATTAGTATAAAAATTCCAGGGAAAGCTATTGATTATGAAAAAGGGTTCTATTTTGAAATTCGAAAACTTTATCGAAAAGTAAACCTCAGTAACGAAAACATGTAAACTCTCAAAGTGTTTTTCTTGCAAGAAAATATTTTTCAGAAATATATCCATCTTCGGATATATATTTCTCTGTGCAAATAAAAAATATTTTATACCGGAGATGAGATTCCTTATCCTCTAAAATATTTTTATATACTTAAATATTTACGGTTTATATAACCATCTTAACATATGCTGTTAAAAAACTTTGAAAGCTCTCGGTAGCTGCTTTACTCCAGCGGCATCGCTCCGAATACCGTGAACCAGAATTCTTATGATTCATCACTCTGTAAACTGCTATGGAGTATTCTTTTAATTATTCCGCTAACGAAACATCTCAAAAACGGATTCATTTCACAGCTTAAAGGTTAGAAAAATTCAAATGTGGAAAAATCCGCAACGGCAAAAGAAATGAAAATGATAAAGAAGAAGGTTCAACATGTTACTTGGCATAAAGGAAGCTGTGTGAACATTAAATACATTTAAGAAATTTATAGTATGTAATAAGTATTGCAGCTTTGATTAAGTAAAGGCTCATGAAGAGTAGAGTCTATGAAGCAGACAGACGTTTGAAATCTGACGGATTCCGGTAACATAGATTTCAAAGTAAAAACTGATTAAGAAAATTATGATTATGAAAACTGATTATGAAAATCCCGAGTTTAGCGTAGATTTATGTTAAGATCTCAAGCGATTTCGTGGGATTCAATTTCCTTAATATTTTTGCCAACAGATTACACTACCTTTGTTCACTATACTGTGGAGTTCAAATACTACCGTTATGCCCCCCCCTGCTATCCAGTCTTGCACATCTCTTTGCTCCTGACGAAGAGAGGCCTGTGTCTGTTTGCCCTTGATATCGGTTGATTTCTTGACATAAATCTAAGTCAAAATCGGGGTTGTTGTGTTGCTAATACTAAATTATGTTCATTTTACAGTTTATTTTCAAGTACGATTTTCATCATTAACAATATTTGAATTATTTTATACATAGTTATGTTTAAAGCTTTCAGTTCTTATTCTTTACATTAAATAATATTTATTTAATAGCCTTTTGAAAATTATGGATTAGTCTGCCAGTCTCGTACTACCAAAGAATGTTGGATTTTCGGACTATTACTGTATCTAATATTATGCGAGGATCTGAAACTATTGCGATATTCGAAATATTCTAGCTTTAGACGTACTGTGCGTTTCTGCTTAATTTTTTACTTTTATAAAAATTCCTTTTCCCTAGTGTGAGAGAATTCAGATTATTTAATAAAATATTACATTGACAAAATGCCATTTACTGTCTGAGATATGAGCCCATATAATATCAACGAGTCTTCATTCTGTATTAAATCCTACTTTACCCAGCCAGGACCATTATAAGTACAATGATTTTTCCGTGGACCTCAACGTTCACTTTCCTTACTGTAATAAAAGACGAAACAAGATTATGATCAAATATAAGAAGTCGGGGAGGGGAGGTCCTAAGGCCTTGTGAGCCAGGACTGCAATCAGTCCCTGTCTGAAGCCCTCATTCAAACATTTTAAGGAACTTTGAAAATAACTGAAAAAAGTAACCTGTATTAAAATCTCCATCTTCGAAAACATCCATCCATAAATAAATAAAATATCTTATTAAAGAATAAACTAACAAGTTTAACACTGGCCCGTGGGGAAAATTAAGAAATGTTATTATACAGTTTCCACAAGAAAACTCGAAAAATGTTTAAATAGATGAAAGCATTAAACATAATTAGGGTGTCATAATAATGATAAAAGTATGAAAGTAAAAATCATAATATTTTTGGAAGATTAATTTGGTTTTTGAGTCGAGGATATTAACCTGCTGATCTCCTGGTGTGACTAAATTTTTTTACTCTTTTAGTGAGTAGAAAATTAATATAATGTAGTTTTCGTGACAAAATACTCATTTTAAGATTATCCATTGAGTTCATTCTTAAGTATCTTATTCTAGTTTCTTTTTTTTTTTAATTCATCGACTAAAGAATGGTCTTTCGGATAGTGTAAAGATATGACAAAGGCGAAAATGCCGCTTCATGCCAGCATGAAGTGTTTTATATTTATTAGCCCTGTTACTTTACTTTATATTTGCTGTCACTTTTACTTTCATTGTCTTCCACCGATATGCAAATTAGTTAACGTACAGAGTTCCTGAAGCTAAAGTAAAGCTTTTGACAGCGACCACTGAACGTCTGTGAATTATTTTTACTTTCTTCTTAGATTTACCTGAATTGGAATACCTCCGTGGCCGAGAGGTAAAGTCTCTGAACACTGGTAGTTCGGTCGGGGGTTCGAATACTGGTGAACGGGGTGGCCTTTATGGCCGTTTTGATGGTTTTCCTCGTATGTAACGAGTAATGGGCCGTTAAAGGCATCCCTTCCCTTAGGTAGATTGCTCTCGACTGCTTTTCCATAATCAAATAAGACTTAACTACTTCAATTGGCTTTGCTTCTGCGATTCAAGAAGTTTGAGCCAAAACTTACAGGAGAACTTTATCATATGAATGGCATGCTAAGTTTTGGGTTAAATTTTATGTTCTTTTAAATCCCATAAGAAGTGTTGATTTGCTCTATTAATTACACTAGCCGTTTCAGTAGTTTAATAGCAGTTTTAATAAAACGTTCTTAGTTACTTCTCTGGAGCATAAGATGGGGTAATAACTTGCTTGACTGACTACGAGGAGCCAAAATATAGAGCTGAAGTAGTTAGATTCCGTACAGTGGCGTCCAACGGGAATAATTTAGTATGTTTGGGGACGCAGCAACTTTTAGATTACCATCTGCAAGGTTTGAAAATTGGATGAATGCCTGTAAATAGGATGGAAGATTTCGAATACATTATAGATGTTATGCGAACTTCATTGAACCATCCGTCATGTTTGATCCTCACGAAAGATCATAGAAAATCTTTCGTGAGGTTTTTGAAAAGTCCGGAAAGTAACTTCCTTTTATATCCACTCAACGAGCAACAGAAGTTTGACATAGCAACGGAATTGGTACAAAGGCATCTGAAGAAAGTCGTCAGGGAAATTTGAAGTGAGATTTATAAGTCTGATAATTTTAAGGTCACTTCAATGAAAGCATTTTTTGCGGTAAGGGATAGAGCTTGGCTGGAGTCGTAATCATTTGGAAAGTATCATGTTCGCGAAGGGATGAATTTGCGATGTTCGCATTGAAAAAAATGCAGACTGTGGAATACTTGCATGGAAAAAAACAAGATACCGAAGTTATATAGCTGATTATGTACCGATGCTATCGCATTTGCTGGATTTTGTTAAACTGAAGACACCTGATACATAAAAATAATTGTTGCAGTTATTTGCAACAAAATACGAAACTCATAAGGTGAGTAATTGAATGAGTGACGTAGGATTTGCAAAATACGAAACTCATAAGAGGAGAAAGTGAGTGAGTGAAGTGAAAACTCGGACATCATTCTTATACCATACAGTTAATGGTATACCGTCGTGTCCAGCTTTATCTTCATTAAAAATATACATATATACATATGGTAGTTGAATACACATGTCTTTGTAAGTTTAACTCTAAATTTCTTTCTTTTCGTGTATATATACAGAAACACACACACACACATATATATATATGGTGAAATGTACATACATAGTACTGAAATATAAACACATTTTATAGTTTATACAGAGTATATAGTGAAATACACTTATATATATGATGACTGAATGCATAGTCATAGAGAAGCCTCATGATCGAGTCATAAATAGGGACATAATTGTGACACATTTACATAGTGATATTACAATCATAGTCATAGACCTAATAATAATAATATGCATAATCATAGCGATCATAAATCATAGCGTGAAATAATATGCATAATCATAGCGTTTATATCTAGTCATAAATCATATTTACAGTTAAATTCCTAAAACACTTACAAAGTCATTTAAAAGTCCTGATGTTAATAAATTTCTTAAATTTTATTTACTGCAGAGAAAGTGAACTTTGCATCATTCTACTAATGTAGTGAGACATGAATTTGTCTCAGTTGTGGATACTTTTTCCACGACTTGAGTGACCATTTTATTATATCTCGTTTCTTGAATAAATATTTACAGCCGTGGTTTTAAACTGCTGACTTGCATGTGCGGCCTTCGAAGAAAATTTATTCGGCACACGAATATATTTTAATTATGCATTTGTTGTCAAGTCGTTGTTGTCAAGTACGTTGATGGATAAGGTTACTGAAATAATAACCAAAGCAGTAAACGTCATCCGAGAACGAGCTCTGCATCACTAAGTTCGTTTCACTGGTTGACGAAACTGAAACTGAGTACAAAGAAATTATCTCTACCATATAATAAAAGAAAGAGTCTGTCCGTGTGTGTGTGTGTCTTTCGTTCGCGCTTTGCGCGTAAGCTAATACCCACGGCTACGAAATTTGGAACATAGGTGCATCTAGACAAGAGCCAGTGCACCTCGAAGCGATTTTTTCGAAATTCGAATTCGAATTTTTTTAATTTTATGTTTTGTGACGAAATCGCGTCATTTTGAGACATAATGGGCTATAGGAAAGCGAGATTTTACTCTACACACTCCATTTTCACATCGCTATGAAACATAGGCACTTAGCTATTTTACGAACTTAAAATAAATTTCGTGTTTCAATAAATCGATTCAATACGAATTTATTTAACAAAGGAAGCTTAACACCTTTTCAACGGGATTTTTTCTAAAAAAAATTATTTTTAAAAATGTACAGTTTATTTTCTTTGATTTTTGGACACGTTAAACTTTCATCCTTGCGATTGCTTTTATAAAAAGAATTTTGAAAAAAATGATAATATTTTGCATTTAAAAAAATTTTTTTAAACGAAGCTTCCGAGTACATTTCTCACATCTCACATCTTTAAAAATTTGATTTTGGCAACAATTTTCCTGTCTTATTGTTGTTGATAGATTTTTGATGAAATGGCATCATTTTGAATAGTTTCATTCTTTTAGAAATATGGGTTTGGCAACAATTTTTCATCGTATTTCTTATGTCACTGTTTTTAAGAGACTATTTCATTGTCATTTATATATATATATGATACATTTTTATTGAATTTTTTTTTGATAAAGTTGTTCTACAGACTAAAATTCTGCGCGGAATTTTATGTTTTTTGAGTTGCTTTCATGTTATTTTTTGCTTATTTCACTGTTTGTACGATATTGAAAAGTTTTGCATGATTTTTTTTTCTTCAACGGAAAGTTGGTTAATTTTTTTATTAGCATAATTAGCATTTGTATTAAGGGATATAGCTTATTTCATTGTAATTTTTTTCTCTTGAATATATAAGATAAAATATCATTAATTATACTTTGCTTTTCAGAATTTTTTGTTTTTTGTATTCTTTTATATTATTTATTGCTCATTTCACTGTCTTTAAGAGACTGAAAAGTTTTGAATGATTTTTTTAGGAAGCGAAGTTCTTAACCTCCTTTATACCATTTGAGTTCTTAAAATTTTGCATAGGGAAGTTGCTTAATTTATTTATTAGGATAATTAATATTTGTATTAAGGGATATTGCTTATTTTAATGTAATTTTGTTATACGTAATAACTTTTTTTATGAAGTTGTTCTGCAGAGTAAAATTCTACGCAGTTTTTAAATTTAACGTTTAGTGTTCCCTTCAGCCATTTTTCCGGTACATTTAAGAGCCAGACGAAGGCTGGCAGCGAAGCTACTAGTCTTTATATATATAAGCGGCTAAAGTGTTTGTCGCCGATAGTTTATTGTTGCCACTCGGAAAAATGAGCGCGGAAATTAACGTTTCCGCAGTTTTTAATTAATATCTCGGCCGATTAAAGTCGTAAGAAGATGAGAACGGTATCGATGGATTCGGAGAATTTTTTGGAATCCGAGGATACGCGTCTCGAATTTCAACTCGGCGCCGTTTTATAGATAACCGAGAAAAAAGAATTTGGCACGTAGCCAAATCCCTCTAATAGGGAAAACCCGAGAAAAAATTGGAAAATGTCGAAAAGTGTAGGGGAAAATTAGTTTTTAATTAATATTTCGGCTAATTAAAGTCCCACGAAGACGCGAATGGTCAATATAGCGTGCCACGGACCTGCGGAATCCAACGGTGTGCTTCGCTAAGCCCGGGAGCCAGCCGTTTCGGAGGAGATAATGTTAATTCACCCCATATATATATATATGCGGCTTAAGTGTCTGTTTGTCGCCGATAGTTACTTGGTTGCTTGTGTAACTGTACTAGCCAATAGGGTGAAGTTGCCACGGCACAGGGTTACCGTTTCAATTGAGACATTAACAATTTCCTGTAAAACTTGCCGTTGCTATGACCATCAATAAGTCTCACGGCCAAACGTTTAAGCGTGTTGGCCTTTTTTTCCCTGAGCTTGTATTTGGACACGGTCAACTTTATGTTGCCTGTTCAAGAGTTCGTGAAAAAATGGACGTAAAATAAAAAATAATTTAAGGTCCTCTGTAAAGCGAGCTTAAAAATGATGGAAAGATCTACACAAGAAATGTTGTGTACAAAGAGATCTTTGACATGTGAATTTTATTATTTAAATCACCTTTTTTTATTGAGCTTGGGTGGCTCTTAAGAAGTGTATCGCCAGTGGCTTCCTTCATTGCACTCTATTTTAAACAATTAAGCAAGCAAAAGGTTGAAACCCCGTGGGGCAGTAAGCAAAGGGGCGACCTCGCAGCCTGCCCTGGGTAACTCAGTTTAAATTAGTAGACACCTTTGCGCAAATCATTTTAATTACAATTTATATTATCTAGAACAGCGGTCATTTCGTATGATCGCCGGGCCTTCTACTTTAGTATAACGAAGTAAGGAAGTTATGTAGAGGAGTTGTATTAAAACCGTTTTTTAATTTAGTGAATAAAATCAAAATTTTCAGAAAAAATTATAAATAAATAAATAAATAAAACTGTCAAAGATATATATAATGATACATGGATAGTAGATTTAGCATTTCTTGTTGACTTAACCGGATATTTAATTACCCTCACTGAAAAGCTGCAGGAAAAGAATAAACTCGTCATTGACATATATGCTTGTATTAAACCGTTTAAATTGCAGTAATGGGAAATACAAATTGAATAAAAATATTTCACACTTTTCCTGCACCTTAAATCCTACGCCGTTATCTAAAATGAAAATTCTAAAAAATATGTAAGAAAAATAGCATTATTAGGACAACAATTTCAAGTAAAATGTATTAATTTGAATGATTTGTAGTTGAATTTTACATTGCTTTCATTACCATTAAAACGAATGTGAGTTCAAATGGAGTTAAAGTGTAATACAACTTACCAGTGTAACATAAACCTAATTTTACTCCTAATATCCTCAGTTACGAATTTTTGCAATAAAAATAATACTTTTGCCATTTATAACTCAACATATTTTTTTCGCAGTTGGAAATTAGTACGTTTATGTAAAGAACCCGATTGATCAAACAGCATCTATAATTTGTGATGCAGATAAATTCTAGGAATTTTTCTTTAAGGCTACAAAATTCATCAGAATGGAAATACTATCAAGTGAGAAGTTGTAGTAAGAAATAAAAAAGTTGATAAATGTTCACATATTTCTTTGCGCATGTTTCAAAGGAAAATTTAATGAATAAAAGAAAGAATGTTGTCATTTTTTTTCATGTTTTAATATTCTTCGGAAATTTCCTCTTTATCTTTGAAAGGTTTTCGTAAAATTTATTTGTTTTTAGTAAACGTAAGTTATTTAGTGGTTAATTCAACATATTGGAATTATTTGAAATAAATGTCAGTTTGAAAATTTAATATCCAGCTGTCACTACATTTTAATCACGTAGTGTAACAAGAAAAATTTCTTGCAGCTACCAAAATTTGAATTTTAGATAGAAAATATAAATGTAGATTTGAATTTTTCCTGTTATTATTATTTGTTATTTTTTGATATATAGCTGGAAGAGTTTTAGCACTAATATTGAAAAAAGTAACTGAAAGAAAGAATCTCGTAATTTAAACTAAAAGAAAAGAAATCCTTCCTATTCTATACAAATGTCCGCCTCCAATAATTTAATAGCTAATATAGTGAGCAATGTACGATCAGTAAGCACATCTCACCACGAGGTGATTAACTCCACCTTCCTTCTTCATTCTACCAGAGGAGCACAATGCATATGTAGAAAAATTGTACAATATTTACTGAGATACATTATTTACACATCATCCACATCAAAAGACAGGGAAAACAACTTCTCTCACGTTACACTCTCGAAAAAAACTGGATTGGAAAAGCTGTGGGAAGTTACGAAATCAAATCCCACCATAGCTACCACACTTCTTATTTCAGTCGCAAAAGAATAAGAAAACCTAAAAGTATTTATAATATAAAGCATAACCCCCATACAGCAACTTAAAACCGTCCAACAATCAATACAATATGCGCAGGCACTCAAAAGACCGCCATCTAAACCGGCACTCTTGATTTACCCAAATGGTGAAAAAAACGCGTGAGCAACTGCCAGCTGAACTCACAAATATTGCGCCATTTTGTAATGTGAAGATTAAAGTCACGACAGTAAAACCCGTTCAGAAACAAGTTTCTCATGTGGAATATCTACAGCAGAAGACATAAAGAAGCTGGTAAAGCTCAAAGGAGAATCTCAACATCAATCACATCAACGTGTAAACCAAGCTTCTTGCGAAAAGACTGCTCGAGTGTACAATTCACGACGTCATCACCAGCTTACAAAAATTAGACACAGAAAATCTCCTTTCTCAGAACTTATTATAACCAAAGCTAATGTCAGGATACTTTGCAGACCGACGACAAAAAACAGCAATGTCAAGTGAATCATGGAATATCAGCATGCAGCATTCAGTACTATTATGCAGCAACACCATATCTTTATCAGCTGTCGGCACAGTGTGACAGTGCCTTTGGCACCAAGAGGTGTTACAATTGTCAAGATTTCGTGCATACGTAAGTGACATGCAATAATAGAACATGCTGCTCTGACGAACACAAGATACACAAATGCAGAGAGCAACTACGCTACATCAGCCACGCTACATCAACTGCTCAGACAGCAATCAAAGAAAAGGCAGCTTTCTCACAACAGACCATCCGTACTACTCCATCTCGTACACTATATTCTGTCAAAATATTGAGCGGTTACAGCGTATCATAGCATACTAAAATTGTCACTACTACAAATCATGAAATTAATTATATTAAATGCATCCAAATAAACCTGCAACATTTGCGAGTAGCTGTAGTACATACAGTTGCCTACGCATTTGGAAAAAAAAAAAAGCAGATGTACCCTTAATACAGGTGACAGGTCACGGAGAACGGGGCACCTGGTGTCTAATAAAGGTAAGCAGGTATATGTCCCCCGCCCTCCACTATCTTAAACAGGTAGCTTCCAAGTCCCAGGAGGCCTGCCTTGGGAACGCATTTGCTTCTCTGTGAAGTCGCATGAACAAACGGGCACCTGGATGATATTACATGATTGCGTTACCTGCATGAATATATAAGAATTAGATGTTAGAATGCAGAAGTACAAGAGCTATATCATAAAAACGGGAATTTTTTCTACTTTCCTCTACAGTGGAACATCTATGAGTGCATGAACGATGCCCCAGGCCAAGTACCAAGGATAACCATCATCTGTTGGAACCCAAACTGGTCTCCGCTCATCATTATTGAAGAACGTGATCATGTAGCCATATTATTAGAATTAACCCATTTCACAGTAGCCATTATCTCGATTTACTCACCTTGTAGAGACATCAGGCTATTTCGAAGCAGGAGAAATGAAAAATGAGCAGTACCTTCCCTGGGACTCGAACTTCAGACCTTTCAAACACGCGGTGAGTGTGCTCCCCATTACACTACAAAGACATGCTAAGAAGGCGGGAGAAATACCTTATATACTCTCTCTTTTAAAGGGCGACTGGGGCTTTAGGTGAAATCCTGGTGGTGGAGAATCATCATTTACCATCTTTTACTTCTGGCGCCGCTGTGGAGACATTAGAATTTTTGATGCTGAAAGAGATGAAAAATGAGCAATGCCCTCACCAGGACTCGAACCTCAGACCTATCGAATACGCGCCGAGTGTGATGGCCATTACACTGCGAAGGCGGGAGCAAATACCTCACAACCTCATTTAGAAGAAAAAGATGCTGCTTTTAATTTCATAGACAGTCTTAAAGCAATATGCTCAGTATCTTTAAAAATCTACGTAGGAGATTATGCTGCACTCAAGCTGGGGATACACAGTTACCTATATAAAAGGCCAACAGCTTAAGGGTTACATAGTCGCCTAGGCATAGTTACCAACAGCTTGAGGATTACATAGTTATATTACCTTATGCTGTATAACACTGTAGGAGACGCAGCATCATATATCGCACATTATGGTAGAGGCTAGCCAGTTCCTCCCATCTTCGTACAGCATGTGAGCAGCTTCATTCAATCCAATACCCGAATTAATTATGTAATTATGCCCCAATCTCAACCATCATTGTAGAAAAACTGAGCGTTAAATTTATATACGCCTATTGTTGTCAGTGTAACTCCATCTTTAACGTTTGTAATTTTGTAATTCTGAGTTTGGTAACTGGAGAATGTATTCTTATGTTTTTGAATAATGTACAAACAAGTTTATTTACTATTTTTTCTACTGTTTCTTTGTCTGAGCTAAGAAAATATGATAACAATGGCATTTCTTTCGTTGAGAAGTACTTTTGGTACAATTATTACTGTTTACATTTCTTTTATAAATTTCAGTACTTCTTAAAGCTGACGAACCAGGGTAAGTTACTTTTCATAAATTATGTTTAACTATCGCCGAAGCAAACCACTTGTCGACCTACCTTTGCCCTTCAATATACTACTGTATTCTATGCTTTTTTCACTTCATGTTTAATTTTTGAGAAATACTGCCAAGCAAAGGACTTCAGAGTGGAGTCAGACATATTTTAAAGTGAGATATTTATATTTTTTATCTGAAAGACATATATAAAATTATAAGAAATATAAATAGAGTCAAAATGCAAAATTTAAAACCTCGAAATAGATTTAACATTTTAAAAAATAACTATGTAGGGTTTATATTTATTTTAACTAACATTTATTTTAAGTTTAAACTATCTTTCCTGTCAAGCCTTACTTTCCCCTGGAACTGCCAATGCCAGAGTATGTAAATTTTAGTAGAACGCGCAAGGATTCAAATTATCAGCGGAAGTATTCTGAGTTAAATAGAATGGAAACGAGTTCGAGGTGTGCTGTTCTTACTTCACGAGCGCGGAGGTAGTTAGCCAGAAATTGAAGAACCCCGCGTTTCGGCCTGTGTGCTCGCCTCGGAGAATTCTTAATCGTTCAACGTGATATTCAAAGTTTGCTGAATTAGCAGCGGTATTGTAAAACGCGGTGAGGTTAGTTACGTTTAGAGAGCCTCGTAGTTAGAGTCTTGTTATTATTTCTTTTCCGGTTCTTATTTTTATTTTACCGCCGGGTCGGCGTAGTTTGTGAGCGTCAAGAGCACGCAATTGTAATTTCTTAAGTTGAATAAAAAGGGACTTAAACCCTTAGCAAGACTCTGTCTATTTTCCAGTTTCAACAGTCACCTCTTGGTTGCGTGCAGGTTGGAGGCGCGCAACTCTACATTGGCGCCCGAACACTTGTCGAACTGAAATGGCCGAAAATCGGATGGAAGCCGCGGGACAACAACTAAAAATGACAAACCAATTGGAAGGATTTGGACCTGGTCCAGACTTTGAGAGCGTCAATCAAGCCAAAAGTCAATTTCGACGGAAAAAATTCGGTGGCCATATTTCTAGAAGGCCTAGAAAATCACTTTCAGCTCTACCCTGTGCCTGAAAGACAAAAAGTTGCCATCGCCACATCTGCACTAAGAGGACAGGCCGCGCTATGGTGGAAGAATATAGGCAAATTTTTATTAGGGGAATTTGGAAGCCAGACATATAGATTTGAAAATTTCAAAAAATCGTTAGTAAAGGCCTTCCCCATAGTGAAAGATCGAGCAAGGCTGGAAGCCGAACTATATAGTTTCTATCAACGGGATATAGAAGAGTTGACGGACTTTATTCTGCGAAAAATTAAGCTGACGGATATGCTGTATGGGAAGAAGCCCGACGCGGAGATTATTGAAATAATCTTACCAAGATTGTTACCTGCTGTTCAAGACTACTTCGAAATTAGAAACCCAAGCACATTGCAGGAGCTCTTCGAATTGGCGGTGAAGTTTCAAAATCGCAGAATAGGGGAAAAAGCTAGAGGGGCATCGTATTCTCAAAGTACCCGAAGGCAATCTTCAAATGAGCAAACCAGAAATGGAAACCGCTCTTATGGGGGAAAGAGCTATCAAGCTAACTCATCGAACCTCGAAGGTCAAGGCCCAAAAAGGTAATTCGAAAACAAACGTCCGTGTACCCAGAAGGCAGAAGTTGAAAGGAAAGCTTTAAACGAGTAGAGGGGCTTGTGAAAGCGAGGGTCCAGACCCCGGAAGTTTTAAAAAAACCCTCAAAAAGACATTTAAATACGGTCATCGTAAATAACTCACATCTACCAATTATACAAGTCCTGGTTGGCGATGTACCAGTAGAAGCCCTCATCGATACAGGAGCAGACGGTAATTTTATGAGCGAAACATTCTTCAGAAAGAATTTTTATAGGTTACGATTATTTAAAACCAAAAATACCGAAATTATAGCGGCGCAAAGAAAAACCTGTCACTGCATCGGGAAATTATCATTAAACATACAGGTAAAAGAGGAAAGCCTCAAAGTATTAATTTTTGTAGTGAAGAATCTGCAAAATCCTCTTATTTTAGGTATGGAGTTTTTAAGGGACGCGAGGGCCAAATTAAATTTTCAAGATAGTTCCGTGGTGTTGGAGATGGACCAGAGGGTGGTGGAACCTGTGGAGACACCGCAATTGGACCTTAGCCATCTGAATGACCATGAAAGTAAAGCAATACAGCAAGTGGTGAGTAATTTTTCTCATTTGTTTTCAGAAAAACCAGGAAACTGCCAAATAGTAACGCATAAGATTCAATTAAATGCCGAAAAACCTTGTAGGACTAAACCTTATCGCTATGACAAACAAAAAGACGTAATCATCGAGGAACATATTCAGGAGATGTTAAAGAATAAAATAATAACGCCCATAAATAGTGAGTACGCGAGTCCAGTCGTACTATGTAGGAAAAAGAACGAGTTTCCTCCTTCGGATAAAAGGGTTGGAGGTTTGCTATTGATTACAGAAAACTAAATAGTATTACTAAATTCCCAGTTTACCCTTTGCCGGTTATAGAGGAAATCATTAGACAGATCAAATCGACAAGATACATGTCTACTTTGGACTTAACGTCTGGCTACTATCAAATAGCTATGAGACCCGAAGACGTACATAAAACCGCGTTTATAACAAAATCGGGCACTTATGCATTTTTACGCATGCCCTTTGGGTTGTGTGGGGCCCCATCAACATTCCAGAGAGCTATGGACATTGTTCTAAAGCCTGTCCTAGGAAAATCAACTTTAATCTATCTAGATGATATAATTATAACGAGTAGTACGTTGGAACAACACATTAATGATCTAGAACAAGTTTTAAAATTATTAAAATTTCTCAAACCCTTAGCAAGACTCTATCTATTTTCCAGTTTCAACAGTCACCTCTTGGTTGCGTGTAGGTTGGAGGCGCGCAACTCTACAACTACAGTCAAAAGTCGTTAATCCGGACTCGTCGGGACTTCGGCGATTCCGGATTATCGATTTTTCCGGATTATAGATCATCAGTTTAAATCTCGTAAGATGGCATGCAGAAATTACAAAATTAAAAATATGAAACCGTAATTTATGAAATAAAGAACAATTATGATCTAAAGGGTATCAAAATTTACAAAAAGAAAAAGCTTAATATTTATTTGTTTACTTTATTAAACATTTCCTTCAATGTAAGTTGCTTCGTTTCATGTGATAATACTTTCTCTTTAATTCTATTAAACAGACATAATTTCTTGTTTAGTTACATAGTTCCGCTGTTCAAGTCCTATAATTGCTGTGTTGAGAATACCGACTAATTTGTCAATCGAAATGTTTTCGTTTTCAATAACCTCTGGGTCACTTTCTTCACTATCGGAAGCGAATTATAATGACGAGGAACCTGATTTAAATCATATCAAAGACGGAGTATATCGAGATGAAATACTACACTTAGTACGGAATTATAAACCAAATAAAATAAAAACATCTGCCCTGAAGATAAGGATAGTGCTGACAGATCAACTTCCAATCCGCGGCGTGAAATTAATAAACAGATTTCGGATTTCAAAACATACTTTCGCTTTGTAGATACAAATTACATATTAGTAAATATATATCGGAAATTCTATTTGACATAATCTTTCTAATCTATCATAATCTAATAATGACGTTTCTGCCCCCCCCCTCTGCCGCAGAGCAGGGTGAAATTGATAAACGGATTTCGGATTTCAAAACATACTTTCGCTTTGTAGTAAATACATATCAGAAATTCTATTTGACATAATCGAAAGTTCAAGCTTACTTTTATAAAATTGCTCTAACAGTCTGCAAAAAATAATAAGCCGGATCCAATCCAATTTGAAGATTAAGGAACAACGCAATCAGCAACATTAACTGAATTAGATAACTTTAGCTTAGCGTATAACTCCGTTACACATTAAACGCGCATGCGCACAAACATATTTGCAGCCGTAAGGGTCTTACGCGCTCTCGTAAACGCCTGTGCGCATGCGTGAACGCGACGCATGCGCAGAAAGTTTGCAGCTTTGAGGTCCGGATTATAGATCATTCCGGATTATGGGTGTCCGAATTAACGACTTTTGACAGTACAAATATTAATATTCTCTTTAAATGACTCACGCTAGGTTACACTAATTTTTCTAATATTGTTAATAATAATAGATAAATACTTGAAAATATATTTACTACTAGTGTGTGTATTGAGAATACGGCAAAGCACACTAGGGCTATCTGCCTAAGGGGAGGGATGCCTTTCGTGGAGGACTTTCTAAGGGAAACTGACTCGTATACACGTTACACATGGGGAAAACCACGAAAACGCCCATGCAGCCAGCCCGTTCGCGGGATTCGAACCTCGGACCGAACTACCAGTGTTCAGCGACTTTACCGCTCGGACGCTGGTGGGCCTATATTTACTACTAGAGCAGTGATCATACGTTAAAGATATTAACTGTTGTATTTAGCATTTTTATGGAATTGTTGTAACAAAAATATAACTCAATATATTTTTTCCTTTCCGGGGACCCAGAATTATATTTTACGAAGGGGCCAAAAATTTATCGTATCACCACTGCTTTCAAAACATATGAACAGTAAGAAAATTCGCTGTAAACGTGGTTTTAGTAATGCTTTAAGAAAATTAAAAAAGCGACATTTTTTTAATTAACGTTTCACATTTTTTAATAATCTATCCTTATGCGTAATTCATATTCACTTTGAACAAGGAAACAATTTCGCGTTTTTTAATACCATATTTTTTCATGAAGGCCAGTCCTGACTTTTCCAAGGTATTAGACTAGGGATTAATGTACAGAATGCGATATAAAAGTTTGGTTAAGAAAGAATAACAAATAAGAAAAAAGGAACTTTTTTATTTTTCCCAACAAAAGGTTTTCGGTTCATTCCCTTCTGCAAACTGATTCAACTAAATTTCTGTAGCTTATAGTGAAGATAACCGAAAAAATATAAAACTAACAAATGATATAAATAACATAACAATTTAAAAAATTGTGCTTAAGTTGTCCATAAATCAAGTTATCAGAACTATATCAGCTTGGTGGTGCAGATAGACTAAGAAAGGATGTTTTAAAAACTGAATAACTTAATATAACAAAGCAATACACAAATGTACATTTCAATCAAATCTTATATTACAATTAGAACAGGCGTCGTACATCTAACTGTTCGTAGCACAGAGGGACGAAAGCATTAGCTCCGAAATGTGGTCAGTCAGTCACGTCTGCTTCTCTGCTCTCGGGGGGGGGGGAGGGTGTATGTGTATCATCGTGTACTTCGAGATTGACATACTTCAAACATCTATTTTTGTCCTCAGCTTGATGGTAGTTTCACACGTTATAACGACGTCATTGGATTGCCTGCTAAATCACATTAATGATCCTGAAGATTTATTCCGTCGGAGTCAATTGAAAGGCAGGGCTGTAAGAAATACAGACTCCCGTCACGGGAACGTCAAACCTGACAACAAGGCGAGGACAGGCCATCTTGTTTACCGCCCACAATTTTCCGGGAGTATTAGGCCCAGAAGGCACTGATGAGCCGAATAGTGACAGATTTAATACTTCCAGACGTAGACCCTGGCGTAGGAGATATTTATAATAAAACCAGTTTAAAAGACTCGCTGAGGGTAAGTGGTCTCGTGCAGTGCTAAAGCGAACCGAAATAAAACAGGTCTTTGTTTTTCGGTCCAACTTCATTTTTCCTTTTGACAAAAATAACGGTTTTTTAAGATATGTAACTCATCTAATTTTATTATAACTTATAGTTTTTTGTTTTTGGTTCCAGAAACTCCCGGGAATATGAAATGTATGAAAATTTTACGATTTTCAGCGAACTCCCTTGGAAACAAACCTTAATAGGGATGTCGGTGTCCTCGACTTGTAAGTCTGCACTAAAAAATCACTCCCTAATGCATTTCAGAAATTGTGACGTATTTAAAAAATAAAAACTGCTAATTATATCTTAAAATTTTAAGTTTAATACAAAAATTTCAGATGTATCTTACCTTAACTGGAATATTCTTATTTCATTATTTTCATCCTTTTCCTCTTCTTTTGAAGGGGTGAGCTATGCTATCAAATATTATTATTTCACACTCTTATTGCAATTATTGTCTTGACAATAAGTTTTTTGCTGGTTGCAATTGGTTAGCATTCTTCAGAACAATTTCTTTCGTTAAAATTCGAATTATTCGTTTCATTTTTTAAAGTTCATTCCGTGAAATTTGTTGAAAATTTCTTCCAACTCATAAATGATTTCATCCACTGTTCTGTGGGATATATAAGTCCTCCATCGCTTATTATTATTATTATTCAACGAGGTAGTGCTTTGTTAGTGGCAGACAAATAAATCCAAAGGTTCATTACATTCTTTCTGCGTATTGCATGTTAATGGAAGTTCATTAACTTCCATTAACATGCAATACGCTTAACAGCAAATAATATCTTTATTTATTTTGGTAAAAAAATTTTTGAAAGAATGCTTTCGCAAAGTTCTAACCACTGTTTAACCTACTTCTTGCTCAAGCGGCGGTATGTTTCTAACTTTGTTTCACAAAGAATGTTTTTCTTTTTTCAGAAATTCATTCGGAGTTTTAAGGTATTCTAGTCTTCATTTTTTTTCCAGAAGAATGTTTTATCATTTCGTAAGCTATTATTTTCATCTTTTTATTGTTTTATTTCTTCTAAAAGTTGATCAGATTCTAAAGACATTGCCAGTTATTTTTGTCCATTACTGTCATCATCATTTTCAGGAATTTCAATAATTGCTGAAAATTTTACTAAAAATCACTTCGTTTATATTTTGTTTGACGTTTTGCTTCTCGTTCATATAATTTTGATAATTTCCTCTTTTGAGTGAATTTATAGACGATATTTCTCTTTCTTTTAAAATTTTGCAAAGGCGTATTCCCAAAATTTCATTTCCTAAATTCCCACTGATAATTATCGACTCTATAACGAACTGAGCAAGTGTTTGGATTTTCAGTTTTAAATTTATCTTTCGTTTGCACGCAGCTATTCAAAGGTCCACGATTTTTGCTTTTTGAGGAAATCTTTGATATCTCTTTCCTTTTCCTTTAGTCCTTGCTTAATAATTTTTACATATAACTGTGGGAACATTCACTAGGCATTGTTAATAAATTTTAATTCAGCTTTTATTTATATTAATAATAAACAGCGTTGACACATACCGTTATTCACTTAGCCCACTTTGAGAGCTAAAAATAATTCTGTCTTTGTTTCTTCTCTTTTATGCGTAATGTGGTGCCACTGAGCAGATGAGCAACATGCATCACTGTTGTAAGCGTCGAATCGAGAAAAGTTTCACATTGAAAGAGCATAACCTTGTCTCTCTACTGAGCCAGAATAATTCGCCGAGTAAACAAGCGGAGGAATTACCAAGGTGAGATGAAAGAGAATTTTAAACTACTCTGAGGTTGCCTTTTTATTGCCTAATTTAAAATTTTACATTCACGTGCTTTTCTTCTATTTGAAATCATTAACAGTAATTAAAGAAATATTTTTAACATTATAATTATGTAGATAATTTGCATGTATGTTAACGTTTACATCAAAACATTAAAATCTAACGGGTAGTGATAAATAATTCAAACGTATAGATTTTGCAATCAATAGTACAATCAACAGTACTTTCTTTTCCTAATTGTATTTGAAAAGGTAATATTGTGCCCATATAGTAATAATAATACTCTTAATAGTTCCAATCTATGCCGAATTACGTTCAAAATTATAAAAATAGACTTTCCAACTCAATATCGAAATATATTTTGATGTGAATTGGTGATTTGGAAAAATGTAGTCAAGAGAACGTGTTTTTTTTTCTTTCAAAGAGACAGAGAAAGAACATTTTAAGAGATTTTTTTAAAAAAAAAATTTAACATCAGTTCTAAGATCCGTCAAATGAACTTTTCCTTTAGACATATTTCATTTGAATCAGTATGATTTTTTTATCATTGCAATGGCTTCCTAGCCATATTTTGAACGTTTTACGATCTTTATTGGAATGTACGACTTGATTCCGGTAACGACGTCTATGCGAAAACCTTTCACAGGTGTGGCAGGAACTAAAGACCAATTTAAAATGTTACACTAAAGAAGAATGAGGCCTAGGGATGGAATATTTCCATATCAAAGCGTAAAAATAGATATCGTTACTTGTGGCAGTTACAGAGGCATAGAAATTTACAATAGAATATTTTATACGTCAGTCTATAAAAAGCAGCAGACGGAAATAAGAAACTTTATTCAGTGCTGAATATTAAGAAGAGCTAAAGGGAAGTTTTTTTATTTCACTTCTCATTTCTAGTTCAGTTGTTCCAGACTTTACTTTGCACATTGACAATTACTCACGGGGAAAGCACAGCAATTCCTTAAATGTGAAAAGACCGTTACGTATTGATTGTTCTGTCTTCTTAGAACGAATAAATTGGGTAAGAACAATTGGATTCCCTGGTACGAACAAAGAACTAACATTCACTAGTCTAACATTGTTAGTCTAACGATGCCTTTGACCAAAGCAAAAAATTTCTTGCTTCGATATTTAAACTACCTAATACAGCATTGTAATTTGTATTTAAACAGAGCCAATACATTTAAAATAAATAAAATTTACTTATATGAGTTGGTAAATTATTGTCACTACAATATTTCGAATTCTCACTAATTTCTGCAAAGACACTGGGTCACAAAGCTTTCTAAAGTGCAAAGCATCTGAGATGCATTTTTTTTTCACACAGCCTTATAAGTAAAAATTAAAAATTATCTACAGTCATTGTCGCTTATAAGCGCAGAATGTTCTTAACCGCATTTTTATCGCCTATTAAAGGTTGAGCAATAAAATCAATGAACATGGCTAGTTTTACCAGGATTCAAATCCCGGGGAACGAACTGGCTGCATAGGGGTTTCGTGGTTTCCCTTATCTGCAACGTAAATACGAGTCAGTTTTATTTAAAAAATCCTTCCTAAAGGTAACTTTTCGCATTGCGACCGGGTCCTGATTCCGGCCACCGATTTAGTCGCATGGAATGTTTCGTAGTTTTTCCCATGTGTAAAGGGAACGCTGTCTGAAAAGTTCTTCACAAAGAGCCTAAAAACCTATTCCTTAGGCAGACAGCTCTAGTGTGCTTTGCTTTAATCCAAGTAACTTCATCCATTCCAATCTCAAACTATTTACATGATCAATACTCACAAAACGCAAAAGGTTAATTAAAGATATCGTTGAAAAGTAAAACTGGGGGGAAAAACTACAAACAAATTTTTATTAGAAAAATTACATTTCGTAACGTTAACACCTAATCTTTTAGAATGGGTATTTAAGAATAAAATTTTAATTAAAGATATAATTGAAAATTAGAGTCGAATAAACTTTCTGCGAATGAATTTTTGTTAAAAACTTTAGATTTCGTGACGTTAACACCTGGTCTTTTAGATGGGTATTTAAGAATAAAATTTCTTCTAAAATGTATATTACTTGAACTCTTAGTAACAAAATTAAGTAGTTAAGTTGTTAAGCAATAAAAATAAGGTACGAACGCATGCATGCCAGCAAAAAATATATGAAAAGAAAGTGGTTTTTTTAATAAATGAAAAGAAAGCTTTAGTTTGAGATAGGTGGAATTTTTCAAACAAGGCACACTGAAAACAAAGGTTTTTCCTCTTATTAAAATGTTTTAAGTGCTTTATATTTTATATATATTATTTTTTAAATTTTATAGTGTTTTCTCATTTTAATCTGAATTACTGGAAATACGCTTGTTGTTTTGTAAGAGCTTATCACTTAACATTTTTAAAATATTAAACAGAACACTTACTAAAATACATCAGAGATTAAGATACAAAACTATTCTAAAAAGAAAGATGCATTATCATTATACTTTATTGCAAAACAAAGACCTCATATATCTACAGTAAGTGTTATGAAAAATGATGTTTCAAGAAGGATAGTTAGAGAATTCTAAGCAAAGATTTTTTTCCTTTTAATAATATTTTCCTCCTTACTTAAGAAAATTATACAAAACCAAAAAATACTGTACTTTCAAGTTCGAGTAATAGATGATGGGGATGTTGTATTAATGGCCTTTTAATTTACACGATAGTTGCAAGTAATCAAATATCACAAAAGATAAAATCAGGTTCGGACAACCTTGCTTATTCTATAGTTACAGAAGAAATGTTTTGGAATAAGAATTTTTGGTAACAGCTTATTATATGAAACAAGAAATATGATGTGCTACTTTTAAGTTTAATCTTCTTTCAAGACAGCGCTTGCGAACGAGCTGTATAATGAAGGCTATGTTTTTGCTCTTTCCGAAGAGAAATATTTCTGTTACATAATTTTAAAGTCCTTGGGATAAAAAAATGGAATTTCTTTTTCAATTGAAATTCAATTTTTAATTAGTTTTAGATCTGATTTTAAAATGAGCTTTTTGTGTAGTATGTATAACAGTTTTGTTGTTTAAGGAAGCTATCACAATCAAGCTTTCTGTTTCAGTTTTAATACTGGAGAGAGCAATTTTCTTCTTTTTTGATCAAATGTCGTGAAAGAGATTAGCTAAATACATACGAGTTAGATATGCGTGTACGTAAGTGCTATGTGCAATGGTCAAATTCACTGAATATAATGCATACATATAAGCAAAACTCGAGGTAAATTAACAATTTCTGGCGTTTTAAATCAAAAATCCAATTGTAATTGAATTTAATACATTCCTTAATTAATTTAATTGAATCCCTCTTCTTTACTTATTTTTCTGGTTTTGATATATATTTTCAGGTTATAAATTTTAAGTTTTTATTTCACATTTAATTCTTTTTTTTTTGTTTATTTATAGGATATTTTAAATTGGTTGGTTTTGAATTTCCCTTTTTTTTGCGTCTTTGTGTAAAATAGGGTCTAAATTTCTTACTTTTGTCTATAGTGATCTATTTTCAGCAGAACGTTGTGCAAAAATACTTTAATTATGTTTTCCAATAAAAACACTTTTGTGATATGTATATATATATATATCATTATGGGAAAACTACGAGAACCAATGCAGAAGTAGAAACATTTATCATTAAGACTAGCTAAACTATTACCTACGAAAAAAGCGCAAAGCTCCCACTATCATCTGTCAAAAAGAAATTCGCCTTGATTTATCTTATGGTTATGGATGTATAAGGTAACTTTCATTTTTGTCAAGTTGCCCGCTAACTTTTCTTTTGAAACAGGAAGTACATTCTTTTTACTGCCTCATAACGTGTATCATATTGGCTTCCTTTAGTAACTTCTCTGTTTTCCCAATACTTTAGAAAGAAGTTGGGTAGTTAGTATGAAAAAAACACTTTCCTTATGCTTAGAGAGCATTTCGCTTAATGTAATTTGTTTATTACCTTCCGTAAATCAAAGCATACTAGAACAATTGCTTTTTAACACAAAGTTTATATTACAAGTTGTCCCCAAAGTTTTCATTTGGTGACAAAAACCAACATTTTATGACAGAGTATTTGCGTTTTTTCATGTTCAGTGCTTCGGGTTTACTAGCGTATTAAGGAAGCATTTAGTTAAAAGGTGGTTGTAAACGCTCAATGACCATTACTTGCAAAACATAAAGCAAATATGATTTTAGGTCATTCGGGTGTAAAGAACGGAATGTTCAAACTCTATGTAAAAGTTTATTGAAGAAGGCATCTGTGCCATGTGTACTTATCGAAACATAATTTTTGTTAAGTTCCTATTTTTGTTCAGGCTTCTTTAAATGTTAACGGTCCTGTCATTTTCTGTTGAGAAGAAAATATAAAGTTTTGTGAATTTTTGGGCCCTGCTGTTGAGCAGCCACATTAATCGCATCAATGGGTTCAATAAACTAAACTCTCCAACGACAGTTGGAGTGCAGCATATAGCTGAACACTGGTAGTTCGATTTCGTTCCCAATTCCGGAGAACAGGCTGGCTGCAGGTGGGTTTCGTAGTATTCCTCAGGTGTAGCCTGAAAATGAGTCAGTTTTCGTTAGAAGGCTTCTTTTCTCCAAGGCAGATAATCCTCGCGTGTTTTGCCACGATCTTAATGATAAGAAGGAAGTTTCCAATTTGTTAAGTGCTGAAGCATGCTTGGTATTATTACTATTATTTACGTATTCCGTAGTAAAGCACTACACAGAAGGGAGGGATACCTTTGTGGAGGACTTTATTCTTAAATAATATAAAAACTTTAAAAAGTAGAACATATATTAGCATGTTATGCAGTTAAATTTAGATGAATGTACATGTTATGATAATTGGTTTGCAATAAAAATGATTTACTTTAGTCCAATAAACGTAGTCCAATAAACATGCGCATTCATCTGAAAATAAATTTTAATATTTATTGATTATTGTTAATTCAATAGTTATTGATCACATGATAATAACATGTCACTATGTATCATTTTATATGTATGTAGTTTATAAAAGCAAATAGTAAAAGTAAATAGTCATTGTATAAAAGTATGTTCTTTATTTATTATGTGGATTATTGTTTAATTACAGCAAATGTTTCTAACCGAAAATGTTGGAAATTTCTAATCGGAAATGTTCTAAATTAAATGTTTCCTTGCTAACAATATACTAAATATTATGGCGACGTTACGTCTCTTCTTTCTAGACGCGAGGAAAATAAGTGAGTTTAATTTTAAGACTTATGTGAACAAAAATTTCATATAAAAATGAGCCATGTGCTTCCGCACTCCCTCTTCTCCCCCTAAAAGTTCATAAGTGTGTTTTGCATTTTCATTTCCTATAAATCCTACTACTTTTTTTCTTTTTTATTTGCATAATCTTACCTCCAATAGAATAAACAAAAAGATAAAGTTTCCTCACCTTGGGCTACATATAACAGGACTTGTCTTACAGATAAAAATGAACCCAACATTTCCGATTAGGATGACCTGCGACTCATAAATTGCATTTAACAATAAACATCAGAATTTGAAAACTGCGAAGAATACTGGATACAAATAAACAAAGTTTATGCGTCTAAAAATTGAGAGAAAAGTTTTCGTACTCTTTGATGAAATAAGATAACTGAAAAAATAAAACTTCTTTGCCTGCATTACAGTGAATAGGCATCTTTTCTACATCAAAAAGTAATCCAGACTTTCTAATAAATGCAGCGGTCGCAGTTTGTCCGGATAAGATAACTTCTACCACAGTTTTTAATATATAATTTTTAATATATATATATGTAAAATATAAAAAAACACGATGGCTTTGCTCTATGCGAATAAGCAACCTTTAATTAATTTTCAGCAATTTCAGGATCTTCCCCCTAGACCAGTACTTTCGAGAACATTCCAGCTTATTACGTAACCGCTTCTATAAATAGAGAACTCGCGCCATTTTGCGTCAGAGACCGCTTTCTCCCTCTGCTGCTGCTCTTCTGCCTTTCATTGTTAGAATATTATGACGCATTGAATTTAATCTTATTTAGTAAAGAATAATAATATTCTTTTTGATTTGAATAATGATATGGAGCTGTAAATTTAAATCCTTCTATGTCGTCATTTCATTGCCAAGCTTCATTCATGTGCTCGATTGCCGAAATATTATGTTACAAAATTAAACATATTATTAATATGTTTAAAAAAACAAAGTAACTTAGAAAGAAAAGATATTAGATCTAAAAAGTGTTTTATATTTATATTTTGCTTTTGGATTATCCTCATTACGATATTACTTTTGTACTATCACGGATAAATTCAACATAAAAATGCTAAATTTCCATATGAAAAATAAATATCATGACTTACTTTACTGTAGCCATCTAGCCATGAAGTTTATACATTTCAGTTATTTGAAATTTTTTATTTTCATACAGGCATTTACGTTATGTCATATGAAACATGCATACAAGTATTTTATCCATTTAATATGCTAATTAGGTGTATTCTTACATAGAAGAAAGAACTGTAAATATTTATTTATTATTTTTTTTTTTTTTTTTTTCAGATTTTGTTAAATAAATATATTCTTAAAAAAAATAAAGCTAAATCGGTCGCTGATGAATATATTAAATTTTCTTTCATCAAAAGAAATCTTTCTTCAGGGAAGTTTATAGTGGCTTTTTTATTTTATTTTTATTATTTATCATTTGGAAAGAACCCTTTAATTGCAACTGATTAATAAAGAAGGCATAATAAAGCTTTAATTAATATTGTGAAATTCGAAAACATTTCCTCCTAAATTATTTAGTTTTATTATTTTATAAATATTTGCTCTTATAAAATTTTATTCCAAAATTACGAATTCTTGACCCGCATCTTAGTACTTCTATGATGTTAAATACATACCATTCACTATCAAAATCTTCAAAGTTGTTTCATTCAATGAGATGTGAAAAGCTCAAAGCAATGGAATTTATAATGGAAAAACAATCTGATTTGTAGTATCGCTAGATTGTAATACATGGTACTTGAAATTTATTCTTTAGAAAATATGGCTATCAATTCAATACACACGATAGACAAATTTTTCTCTTATATTCGTTGTTCTGAAATTTCACTTTTATCTAAACTCATCTCAGAGCAACATTTATTCCCTCCCCTAATTATACAATATTCTTCAAAACTGCTCACTATCAGATGGATTCTTCTATCAATTGGCTTTGTTTGTAAAATATTAACGTTTAGTAAAATATTTCATGATTATGTGCATTTTTTCCCGATTGATATGATCTGGAGACGAAGGTGACAAACATTCAACCAAAAGTAGCAACTTAAACTTAATTTTATTATTCATGATAGAATAAATGTCAAAAGAGAAAATGTGCTTTAATTGAGGATATTGTAAAGTAATTAAAACTATCTGATTTGTTAAAAGCCATCGTCTGTTATACTCTTTAAATAAGGCATAAATTCATATAGGTATCTAACTTTCTTATATTATTTGTTTTGTCATTACTCAGCAGAAAAAAAAAAAAAAAAAAAAAAAAAAAAAAAAAAAACCGTGTCTTAAACAAACGCATTGGAATACTGAAAATAATAATAATAAAAAACAAATATTGAATATAGTAAGAAAATATTAGAAGTGATCACCTTGAGGTCACCTCTGTTAAAAACTACACTTCTTTGCCGAAATAAATGTGCAATAACAATAAAGTCAATCCTACTTGATTCCCTATAAAGGACTTTTCTCAAGCCTGACAGCAAGGGAAGCCATTAATACCTATTTCGGTAAGTTCAGGTAGTTCATATTGACCTCAAACAGTATTGTACGTCTAAAAGCACGATTTCGTTCTTACAAACTGTGGTCTAAAATTAATAAAAATGGCAACGAGCAGCCACATTCATGATAGGATCATCAAAATATTAGAATTTTTCTCAAAAAAAGTGTCACAGTACTTCATTATTTCACAAAACCTATTGCCAAGCTGTTACGAAGGATAAAGATAAAATTACCTTTATATTAAACTTTTAAACTGACTTCTTACTCTATGCCGTGACATACACACACGCAAAAAACCTAACTATGCTAATTCTGATAAACAAAACTCTTCCTTAACTTATAAAGTTTTTTTTTAATACAAAACTTCTTTAAGTTAAACATAATTTTCTTGAAACATCCCCAGAGTAAAAAATAAAGTTTAGCATATCAACTCTGTAAATCAAGCAATGAAAAAGAAAATATCCTCTCTGGTGGTTTGTTTGAATCAAAGATTACTTACGAAAACAAAATGTGAAAATGCATGTCCGTAGAAATTCATTAACACGCTATCTCTCTTTGAAATAAAACTAGATCCACTGACTTTCCTAAAGCCCATAAATTTGAACACAGATCTAGAGATAGCCCTAAAACACATTACATTTAAAACTGGAGATGACAATCTGGATCTTCGCCGTATGAACATCTTCTACAAAGTACAAAATATCAGAGACACGGCAGCTATTTTTCCCTTTTAAGAATGACAACAAGTCCGAGTAACGGAAAATTATTCGCCGGACAGTATCCCGCCAAACAACCCGCATCACACACAGTTAGATCCCGCGCAGGCAAACCACGAGAAGTGGTCATCACTGACCACGGCCGGCTCCAAGCGGGGCACCGTCAAAGAAGCAAACCCGTTAAAGCTCTGGAAAATCTGCTAAACAAAATCTAGCTCTTGCTTCTCGTGCAACAACTTAAGAAACCTCGGTTGACGCTCAAAACGTAACTCCTCTAAATTCACCATTGGCTCAAAACATTGAACTTCCTCTAGCCAATTAGAACAGAGAAAATAAATAGCCTCCAGAATTCGAAGAATTCTGTCCCCTTTTACAAAAATGCCATATCCTTTCCCCCCGCAAACACAGGAATGTTTAGAATGCCATTACATAGCAGTTCATGCCCATATTTCCTATTCTTTTTTTACGAGAGGGGTGTGCAGGGAAGTTACAAATCTAGTTTTGATTCACTTATCTTTGTATTTAACTTCCGTTCTCTTGAAGTAACTTGACGCGATACATCAATTCGAGTAACAAATTCTATTTTTTTATTACAAATTTATTTATTTCTGTGGGCAATTCTGTGTTTTTTTTTTTTTTTTTTTTTTTTTTTTTTTTTTTTTTTTGTGGGCATTTTTCTGTGGGCGAAATTCACTGTAAATGCAAATATTTTTTAAGATTTAATATCAGCATTGTCTTCATTATTATATGTGATATTGCATTTTATTGATTGTGACATTTAATGAATTACAAACGTATGTAAAGCGAGGTACATGCTGTTGACAAAGAAAGAAATAAAGTAAAACCGATACTGCAAAAGATCAACCACACGAGAGCAAAGGTAAGATGAATACAACTGAATGAAAAAAAAATATGGCAGATATAAGATACAATTGAATATACATACAAGATGAGAGCACCATATACAGAGTTCAGAATAATTACATTTGTGGATATGGCGCATCAACGCTCCGTCTTCTCAATCGCACATGACATCCTGCAATAGGTTAATTAGTAACTAAATTTAGGCATCAAAGAATAATTAAGATGTATCAAATCTCATACATTCTATTGTTACATTGTCATTCTGAAGTTTTATAAAATTTTAAAGGTCTAAGGAATGTTGTTGTGACTGATCTCGCTTCGCTGATATTAGAGTAAGCCCACGAAATTCATCGTGGCAAGAAAGAAAGATTACACCTGCCGCTGGCAAAAGCTTTGGGCATCATAACAGATGACAATACGACTTTGCTCAGTTCGGCCTCCCAGTTATAAAGATGAGCTTTAAGTGAGCTCTCCTAGTTTTTGAGCTTTTGGAATGGGTCCGAGGGTCTTCCATCCCTCTTCCTGCCATCAACCTCTCGAGAGGACTTACGGTTCGGGACATATTTAGAAAGACCCCCATGCAGCACATACACTATACATTCACAAATATCCATACCTTCTTCGGAATTCGAGTTCGGGCCCTTCGTTACGATAGTCAGAGTCACTAATCACTATTCCATTTGGGCAGCAAGTATAAGAGTGTAAGGTTTGGTTACAGCGAAAATAATTCCACGTTTTCAATATACTTCTGAAGGCATTAAAATTTATACATAAAATATTTCTGAAAGCTTATACAGTAATGTGTGCACGTCCCTATCATACCTCTTGAATTTCAAAACATTGAATATAAACATGTTTTGCGACATGCGCTAGTTTAGGCTTCTATCGAAAATGCAGGTTAGGTTCATAAATTGTATTAATCCAGCAGAAATCTTCAAGAATTACTTCACAACAAATATTTTTAAAATCAAGGGGAAAAATTTGAAAACGAGAGTTTGTTTTCGATTTAAAATAAGTCACGTATTTACATTTTAAAAGTATTTTTGATCACCTAAAATTGGATACACTTCTACAGGATAATTACATTAATATATTATATTCAAAATGCTTTACGTATCGGCTGAAAGCAAAAAAAAAAAGGTATGTTTTCAAATGTACCTTAATATTATAAATATTAAGTTTTATTAGAGGTATAATTGCTATTAAAACAATTTGATATCGACGAATTGGGTACAATATGTTCAAACAAATCTTCCGAAAATGGCTCCAGAACAACACATAGCGTATGATAGAATAATGCATGCAATTAGACAATTAGAAGACAAAGCTGCGGATTGTATTTCCGAGATAAGCCCGGAGGCACAAGCAAAACCTTTCATATTTAACTAGTTTTGGCAAACTTTCAATCATAAAAAATATTGCACTAGCATTCGCATCATCCAGAATTGATGGCGGTCGAACAACGTTTTTAGATGGTGGTCGAACAGCGCATTCATCACATGAAATTGAATATGCAAATGATTGAGACATCAACATGCAATACCAACGGAAATTCTGGAATGGCTAAAGTACTCCAATCACGTGAACTCATTATATGGGACGACTGCACTATGATACATAAAGAAGCAATGGAAGCGCTTCATCGTACTCTAAAAGATTTAAGAGGAAAATAGCTCTTCGGTAGCACACTCATTTTATTGTCTGGTGATTTTAGACAACTTTTAGCAATTATACCACGTTCAACGCCTGTTGATGAACTTTATCCATGTCTCAAATCATCATTCTTAAGGCAACATGTGCACAAATTGACTTGGGAAACCAATATGCATGAACAATTACATGATTCATACGCTGAATGTTTTGAAAAACAGTTGTTGGGTACTGGGAATTAGAAAATAGAAATACATGAATATACTATATATTACTTTGCCAACAAACTTGTGTAAAATCACAAAACCACAGACGAATTGTTTCACAAATTTTCTCCAAATATCGCACTGAATTACAAAAAATTACTGCACGTGCTATATTAGAAACCAAAATCAACGATGTCAATGCCATCAATTTCAACTTTCAAAACAAAATACCAGACGAAGCGACAACGTGTAAGTCCATCGATACTGTAATGAATCAAGAAGAGTATATCAATTATCCAACTGAATTCATTTGATTTGCCAGGCATGTTGCCGCACGTTTTAAAACTGAAAATTGGCGTGCCTGTCATTCTTCTCCGAAAGATCAATCCGCCACTACTTTGCAATAGTACCAAGCTTTCGGTGAAAAAATTATGAATTATATTATCGATGCTATGATTTTAAACGGAAAATTTAAAGGAGAAGGTGTACTGTTGTCACGTATGTCAATGATTCCGACAGATATGCCATTCGAATTTAAATGTTCTCAGTTTCCTGTGTGACTCGCATTTGCAATGACCATCAACACAGCACGAGGACAATCGCTTCATGTTTGTAAACTAAATTCGAAAGATCCATGCTTTTCACAAGGGCCTGCTCACGCGTCGGAAAATCTCCCGATTTATTCGAGTACCCACCAGATTTGGAAAAACAAAAACTATTGTATATCCAAAAGCACTTCAACAAACAGAATTAAAACATAGACACTTTCACTGCAAATATGCAATATGTAATAGTGCTAATGCAATTATGCAACGCATGCCGGGTAACAGCTAGTTAGATGTTATATTTATTTATTCTGAGAAACTAGAAGCATCGATTTTCGGACTTGCCCTTTGGTCTTTACGGTATTTTCCTATCGTTCAAAAAATCTGCCCACATCATGAGACTAACTTGAGTTTTCGGAGTCAAAGTAGTATTGTAAGATTCTTAGCTGACAGAAATGAGGCTTATCGATCACTTGTCTAGTTAACAAAAGTGTACAACACGTCTTACTTCTAATCTTATCTAAGCTTATGCTCAGATTTATTTTAGTTTTTTATCGGACCTCTTATCTTGCTACTATATTAAGACTTACCGTATCGAGAAAGTTTTGCATGGTTCTTTGCGCATTGAAAAGAGACTTTTTGGTGACTTTGCCAGTAACGAAAGGATTTTATTCTCACAGTTGACTTTAAAAAAAATTACAGACCCACATCTTGAGCTATTTCGTGCTTTTCGACATTATTTCATGCATTAAAGAGTTTTTTCTTGCTTGCTTTGAAATAACGTATCCATTTGATAGCTATTTTCTTTCGCTAGTTTACTTTCATTGGCGCAAAAGTGAGATGTTGAAAACAAATACATTTCTTTTTTCCAGTTTTTTATTTGCACTTTATCCATCGTAACTTTTTTTTAAACTCCACACAGCAGTTGTCTTGAAATAAATAATTTACTCAAACGTCATACAATTTCGAATATATTTTCATTTCCTACCTTTAAAATCTATTTGAAAGTTTTATTGCCATATTATTTTAATTGACATTTTGTGCGTTGGCCTTATTGAATGACTGCAATTTATATCGTAATTTCACAACTGAACAAGAATTTTAAGTTGATAAAATGTAATTTTCACTTGAAAGGAAATGTTTTTCTTTCTATTGCTTTCTAAAACACATGTCTTGGAAATATAAATTTGTGAGTAATTGTAGGCTCAATAAAACAACAGCAGGGAGTTCTGAATATTTTGCAAAGAAAACGTTAGCTGTATGAAAATGCAACGTTATTAACTGAAACAGAAAATGAAAACATTTTACATCCTAACAGAAGATAAATTTTATGGATCTTCCATGTTTCCTGAAAAACATTATAACCAAAATTGTTGGAAGTATAGCTAATGCAATTATTACTGAGCAACGCTTCTGAGAAGTAAAATTAATTTAATTTTCTAAATTTAACTTTTTTTATGATTTGCATTTTGTATCAGTCATTATCTGTCATTGGTTTTTATCCATTTTTCTGAATAGTAGATAAGATCTTTCCGATAATTCATTTCTAACAGTTTAGTATGTTTCGTATTTTAATATCTGATACAGTATAACAGCTTCCTAAGAGTATCTCAAAATTACGTGGCGAATAAATTTAGTACGTCTTAAATCAGGCATTTCATTTTAGTGTTGGAAATTTTAAAAATTCAAACATAAGTTAGACCCGAAAATAAAAACAACCGAGTTTGGATAAATGAGAATATTCTCTTTCCATTCCTATCGTAAAATAATTCAGTTAATAATTTTTTTCTCTCTTTCCTCACGTAAAACTTAAAAACGAGTAAATTTGATTTAAAATTCTTCTTACTGCGAGATATATATTGCCAAGAGCCCAATTATTTTTTTCTTTGCCTTAATAAATTATTTGACCTAATAATAATGTAGAATTGTTATTAAAACCTCTTATCTTGGTTTCTTAAATTTAGAAGCAAAATTTAAGAAATCACTTGCGTCTTTAGAATTTTTTAATTAGTATTGCACTTGTTTTATAGAACCAAGCATTTTGCTTTACTTCACGATTTCTTTTATTTACCAGAGGAATTCCATGAATATGATCCAGTTTTCCTTAGATAGTCCTCCACGAATGCATGCCTTCTCTTAGGTACATAATCCGGTATTTCTTTATTATTACAGTCCCCATTCCTAATCATGATCATTTATAATGTGTTCGCGACGAGAAGACCTCCGAGTAAAACAAGTTACAATTTATTTTTTCGCACATATATTGACAACTCAGAAATATACATAATTATCTTGCTTTTCTAGTAATGTATTTTTCCCCCCAAAAAGTGTTAAAAAGTGCTGAAAATATTGATTTATAGAGCACTGAGGAAGATGCTATAGCTTTCTTCTAAGAAAGACGTGTTTTACCTCACATTCGAATATGCATAAATAGTCATTAAATAAAACTGCATATGAATAAAAACATTCTCAGGTGCAACGTAAAAAGTTGCGAGTCAAGGAAAAGCATACATTTTAATAACAGATGAGTGTTTTCAGATACTGTATGTAGGAGCGCTGAGTTTTATTTACTATACAGCAAGGGAACATACCTCGATTAAGTGCTTTAAGAGGCAGCTCAGGCTTTATGAACATACAACTACTGGTTTACTTTGTAGAGACATTAGGTATATTTTTGGAAGAAGGGAAGATGAAAAATAACAAACGCCTTCGCGGGGAATCGAACCACGGACCTCTGGAATACCGGCCCAGCGTGCAGAACCACTACACCACGAAGGCACGCTAGGAAAGAGGAACACCTTATAACTTTAGTTTATTTGTTTTAAAAGTACAGGACATGCTATCTGCCTAGGGAAAGGGATGCCTTCTTGAAGGACTTTCTAATAGAAACTGGCTCGTATCTACCTTAAACATGGGGAAAAGCACAGAAATGCACATGCAGCCAGCCCATTCGCCTGGAATCGAACCTAGGTTGGATTACCATTATTAAGGGAATTTACCGCTTGACCGCTGGTAGCCAATAAAGCTACTGGCTGGAAGAGTTTTATGAAAGAGGCGCGTTATTAAAGAGAGCTTGCGTCTACTTTTACAATCATATAAGAAAATAGGCAACCCTGAGAAAACTGCAGACATAGATGACAATCTGTTTGTACGAGGAAATCAAAGCCAGCATGATTCTTCCCACAATGCTGGATATTTTGGAGTTATGCCGAGTTATATCATTTGGGATTATACCGAATCGTTTCTTGCTCAGCTCTGAGTACAGAAACAACCACACTCATGTCAAAAGTCGTCAATTACATGAAAGAGGAATCGAGAATTTATTCAAACTATTGACAAGCGTATGAAACAGAGAAGATGGTTGGTTGGTTTAGTTGGTTATAGCAAAGCCCACTAAGACTATCTGCCTAGGAGGAGGAATGCCTTCGTGAATTAATGTTTAAGGGAAAGAGGCTCGTATACACGTTAGAGATTTAGAAAAACACGAAAATGCCCATGCAGCTAGACCGTTCACTGGGAATCCAGCTCAGATCGGAACTAAGAGATTTTACCGCTCAGCCACTGTTAGGCCCAGAGAACATAGAAAAAGCAGGTTAGAGGCATTTCCTTATGAATGACATATTTCATTTTGTAGATCCATCGGCAGCTGCTCTTATAGAAAGAAAGTTTTTAATGAGTGTGACCCGCCTCTGAGAGATATAATAAAAGTCAAAAGGCAAGTTCGCCATGAGCCTTACATTGTGGAGTTCCTGGGACGAAAATCCTTGTGAAAAGAAAAAGATTCTGATGTCCTATTAAAATCAGTTGAGCAAACAAGGCATCAACAAAAGTAAACGTGAAATTTGCAGCAGGCCTAACGCCAAATTGGCGTTTACAAAATGTTTGCATAACATCAAGGAAGTATCAACAGCTGTCGTGTGCTTTGCCATCTCCAAGTGCCCATTCAGAAGAATATTATACATATCTCAGTAACTTCTTTATTTTTAATGAATATACTGAATACATATCAGCTTAAAATAGAACTTAAGAATTCTTGTTTTGTAGATTGATGATTATGTTATATTTCTCCCGCCTTCTTAGTAGCCCTTTGCGGTGTAATGGTCATTCCCGGCGAGGGCATTGCTCATTTTTCACATCTCTCAGCATCAAAAAACCTAATGTCTCTATAGTGGCGCCCGAACTGAATAAGGGTGGTGGATGATGATTCTCCACCACCAGGATTTGGCGATTGGGTCCCCTAATCCCTAGTCGCACTTTAAAAGGGAAAATATATAGGCTATTCTTCCCATGCCTTCGTGGTGCAGCTCGGCGCGTATTCGAGAGGTCCGAGGTTCGAGTCCCGGTAAGGGCATTGCACATTTTTCATGTCTCCTGCTTAAAATAACCTAATGTATCTACAATATATTTGTAAAAGTTCGTAAAATATGTAATTTTGTTTATTAGTCTGCAGAATACAACAATACATGTTATGCGTAAATATTTCATCTTACCATTTTGAAATAAAAGGTTTGACAAAAAATTTATATTTTGTAGAGCGGGGCATAGAAATCTGCTATCTGCTGAAATATTTAAGGTTTAAAATTTTGCATTTCTTTCTAAAACTAAGAGTAAAATTTTCTTACACAAGTACTTATGATAAATGAATAGCATATGATGACATAATACATGAAGAGTTTAAAATATTTATAAGGAAAGTAAATCAAATGTATTCCTACAGCTCTTTTATGACAAAGATAACAGTGAATACAATACATCGAATGACAGAAAAATATTGCTTGCGAAAACAAAGACAGACGATTTCTTTGCAAATGCGAAAAACTGATGTTCGGAAACAGCTGCTGGTGACCTTAAATGTAATGAGTAAAATTTTGACAGATAAAAGCATTTTCTATTTATTTCGAAAGAAAAATTTGTATGCATTTTAGAGATGGAGAAAATAACAAATTCAATTTTACATTTAAATTACCTTTAAAGAATACTTTCTCATAGTCAGGAAAAAAAAAAAAAAAGGATCTGAATTCTAGTATATTTTTAAATGAGTGATGGTTTATTCCACGTAGAAAAGAGAAATTGCAGGTGTTGTCAGGTGTTAAAAATGACGTTCTGAATACTATAATCAATGATTTCCCCAGTTCTATATTTCTTGTTTTTGCCAAGAATGAAATATCGAATATGAAACAGAAATTCAATTTGAAATTATTGACGCTTGAATACATATTTTGTCAAAACATTTTCAGGTATTTGAGAGAATCATACTTTGCATTACTTACCCATATGAATGGTATTTATTTTAACGAAATAAATTTTTACATCTAATAATAATATTTACCAGGCAAATAATCTAGTCAAATTCTTTACTAATCGCGAGACCATTCTTAGACGATATATATATTTAAAAATTTGCACCAGCTACAAATCATTACTTATTTAACGGATTTTAATATTAAATTGATGTACCGATATGTACCGGCTGTCCATCAGGAAAACGTTTCTATAAATTTAGCGTGAAAAGGTACTGAAATCTTTAGAACTTAATAAAAAATCTATTATTAATTCCAGTAACTTTACAGTAAATATTCTAGAAATTAATATACAGTTTAAGTCCTAGCTGGTTCACAAAATAGAAAATTGCAGTAAATTCTAGTGTAGTTCTGCATTTTTACAGAAAAAATATACTTTTTATTGATAAATTAACAATAGCAAAGTATATTAAGTTCAGAAAGTCTTTCATTGCATAAGGTTTTAGTTAAAAAAATTAAAAACAGTTTAATTAAAATATTACGGTAATTTAAAAACTAAGGACTAAGGTAATCTAAAGTAATAATGTTTAAATTACCTTAGGTTTGCGGTTTATACTCTTGCAAATATTTTTTACAATACAAAATTTAGCATTTAGTGAAAGGAGCACATATTATAATTGTCACTTGCATCATAATCACCGTATGAATTTCATGCATCATCGGTCTTCGCCTAGTCAAAAATGGATCGCTTTCCTGGCTGAGGCAGAGGACTTGGATAGAAAAATAAGTTACATTCTCCAAAAGCTTTAAAGATATTACAATTTAACATTAATATAATTTTAACAAGCGTTGCCTGAATTAGACTGGATCTGGTCTTGGATCTTGCTGAAAATTATGGAGCCCAGCTCATTGCACTACAGGAAACTAAGTCAAAGACCAGTACCTTACGTAACATTAAAGGATCAGATATTTTTCGAACTGATAGAGATAATAAAAGTTGTGGAAGTCTTGTTTTCTTTGTCAGAGACATTAGCTACCAGAATATAAATATCAACAGAAGTATCTCAGTTAACACCAACCTCGAGATCGAAGGTATTAGCGTTATCTGGAAAGCTAAGCCCTTCAATCTTTAGGTTTAATCCTCCAGAACTCAAGAGTTTACCAAAATAAACATATTTTACAAGACTCATTTGTTGCAAGCACCATCAGCATCGCTGGCTTTAACGCTAAACGCCCAGTTTGTGGTTCCTCCTGTACAAACTTGAGAGGATATGAGTTGCTCAACATGACTGATAGTAAAGGCTTCATAGTCCATAACGATGGCACACCTACTCACTATTCGTATAGTTATATCAATTGTTAGCTATGATATTAATTTTACTTGCAAATGGAATGTTTTAGAAGAACTGAATAGGAGAAAATCAATGTACATCAATAGCAATAAATACTGAAACTTTAAACAAGCTCCTACAGAAATCTTTATTGATAATGAGGTCAAAAAGTATCCTCTCACTGACAATCTCAACTCAAATTGGCTCACCCTAAAAAGACAGTAATAGATAGGCATAACTTTCCTAGGGATAAAGTAAAGAGCAAAAGACCCTATTTAAATAATAAATCGTGCTTGCTTCAACCTCTAGTGGAGAAGCGGAGAAGACCGTCAATCATACCGTCAATCTACAGTTATTGACGGTATGACCTTTGAGACCAGCAATATTGTTGGAATAAAATTAAAAAAAATTCATGCAAAATTAAAAAAGGATGTATGCACAGATAAATGGACGGAACTTTGTACCAGTCTTGATTCAAGATCTAATGCGAAACTGTAGAAGATGGTGAAGAGTATAAGTAAAGAACAGCCTGAAGTTGAAAACTACAATACGATTCAGAAGCAAAGATGGAGATTTCGCCCAGGATGATAAAAAAGTTGCTAACATGTTAGGAGTGAATTATCAGAATATGAGTAGACTAAACTTTACTAGAGATAATATACACGTTACGGTCAAGGCCAGTGGTATCATGCATGGTTGTCGGAGCAGCTCACAAGATGGAATACCTATATTTAACAGTGATTTCAATATACAGGAGCTTGAGGCTGTCATTGCAGAATCAAATCTAAGTAAATCTCTTGGACCTGCTAGTATACATGGCCAAATGACAGATAATTTAGGATTGAGTGGGATACAGAGATTTTTTAATGTTATATATGCTTCTTGGAAACTGGGGCAGCTTCCCGTGATAGAAGAACTTTTGTTTTCCCTGTAAGAAATCCCAGCAGAGAAGTTAATTCCTTGGAGAGCTTTAAACCAGTTGCTTTGACCTTTCGTAACTTTACAAGCTACTGATTTAAACCAGAGCTTTAAACCAGTAGCTTGTAAAGTTACGAAAAAATTATTTAAAGACTTATTTTTATTTAAAGTCTCACGACTTTCTACCGAAGGAACAGTATGGTTTTAGAGAGGACACTACACTACAGATCAAGTGGCTTATTTCTGTCAGAAGATGAGAGATGCTCATAATAGTAGATCTACTAATCACACTATAGCAGTCTTTCTCGGCTTTTGATAGCGTACGGAATCAAAGTTATTCGATGATTTTGCAGTTTTCGGAAAGGCCCTGAGCTGAAAATATGTTTTAAGGAAGCAAACGTATAACGGTGAAGTTTAACAATTCCTGTTCAAGAAGCTCTAGATTGTACCAAGTGGATCTGTATGGATCTGTCTCTAGTCTTACTCTACTTTCGCTCTTCCTAGCAGGCAACCAGCACGTCATCCCTAGGAGTTGTGAAGTATGTTTATTTGCAGATGATATTGTTCTCTGGGAATCTGGTAGTGATTTGAAGAAATTAGAGTGATAATTACGACTTATGGAATTTTGCTGAAAACCACAGATGGAGCTTTAGTTCCACTAAATCTACAGTTGGGTTTTTTTGCTTCCTATAAAATATTATATGGATTTCAACCTAGCTCCTATTGAATCATCAACCTATCAATGGAAATAAATACCTAAAATATCTGTGTTTTGTTTTGGATTCTGAGATACTGAGCAGTAAACATATAGATCACCTTGTGTTGAGGGCAAGCATCTTCATGTTTGCAGAAGTCGAGCCATATACAAATATAAACTTTGGATAATACGCTTCCGATTTCCTTGGGATTTGGCGCAGAAGTCAAGGGAACCGAAACAATCCATTTAATAAAATAAACTCTTGTAATCTAATCGCCAGTACTGCGAAACAGCACCACCTGACATGGTGTATCGACCCTTCGGAGGGTCTCATTGATGTCCTTTTCATGCTAATGTATCTGTTCACGTAAACAATCAAACATATCTTCCTGATTAAGGCACCTGGCTCCCCAAAGAAATAATAATATTCCAGTGCATAATGTTCAGGTGTATACGTACGGTAGTAAGAACGATAATGATAAGAACTGGCACTGGAATTTACATAAAATCACAAATAAATATATAAAGATTCAGATGAGGAATTCCGACTACTGACCTGTTTTTCGGAGTAAGCTAACTGCCATAAATGCATTGATTATCTTATGTCACTCACTAATGGAAAAGAATTCTGGCTCCTTTATGATAGTAGAAGTTCTATTCAACACTTTGCCTGTTGGCATAGTGTGAGAGATTATAAAGGAGAAAATATTCTTAAAAAGCTTAAGCAGCTTTCATTGTCTCATCAGATTCATTTACAGTGGATTCCTTTCCATGTTGACACCTTGGAGAATGAGATTGGAGGCATCCTGGCTAAAGCCAGTGCTGGGGATGCCTTCTATGATTCTCACCTATATAGATCTTTTTTCCACGAATAAGTGTAAGAATAAAACCATTTGGCTTGTTCCACCGGGGCATCTCTGGTATGAATGTAATCGGCTTAGCAAGATCTAATCTCACCCGCTTCCTCAGTGAACATCTTAGATCTTTGGTATTTTTTGAGGGTTCCAAGTGTTTTTTAAAGTGTGCACCAAGTATTCTTCTGAGCAAGCTTTCCCTAATAATATTCTTGCTTGCCTAGGGCTTTTTAGGGTAGAATCTTACTTTGATGGTTCTGGATTTTTTAAATGTGCATGATGTCTACAGAATCGCCGTGTGTTCTTTGCTAGCATACAAAGTGAATTCTACGTATAAGCCGAAGTAGCGAATGCTCACTATGTCTTTGAAGAATAAATACTGCAGAAGGAGGTTTTAAAAAAACTTTTTTATTTAAACTAAATTAAACAGATGCACGCACTTGGTGCTCATAATTCACCACCACTTGTGGCTAACTAAACTAACAGAAAATTAAAATGTAAAATGCACATTAAATTAAGTTGGCTAACGACTGACTCCTCAGCTTACCTAAACGTTAAAGCTAAGCTGATCCTAGAAATATCAATCGAAACTGAAAGGTGTCTAACACCGACTAAAAAGCTAATTGCAAAACGCAGCATAAACTCGGAACTGACTCCGTAACTACTCCTTCGAACTTTTGAAACGCAGCTTAAATACTGCTTCTGACAGACGTTTAGATTAGCACACTCCGTCATTACAAATTTACATTCCGGCGGGAAACTGAAATCAGGAGGGTAAGAAGAATGAAACTAAAAATAATTATTTAGAATAGAATAAAATCGTTACATTTCATGCATCTGATTTAACCCTAATAGGCTTTGGGGATGAGCAACAACAACAACAACATTTGTATTTTAAAGTAATGCAACAATTGAAACGAGGGTTGCTATTTATATTTCTGGCCTAATAATGAAAAACAGATGTTTATGATCGAAATTGATTTTATTGTTTTTCAAAATATTCAAGTTTAAAGAACATTTACATTTAAGATGAAGATCAGACTGAAAATTCTTTTAATCTGTTTATTTTTATGTGCTTAATTTAGTTTTTTTTTTTTAAACTTCGAGAGACTTGATTGTACCTTAATATTTTTATCCTGCGATTGGATTTGTTTTTCCCTTCTGTTGAAGAGAAGAAATAGATAAATACTCTTATAGGTAAGGAACGTAAATTAAAATGTACCTAATATTTAAATAACAATCAAAGCATTCATAAAAATCCCAACTTATGAAAAAATATTTTTATTCGTCTTATTTTCCTCGCGTTAGAAATAAAGCATTAGTTTTATTCAAAATATCAGAAAAAATGTAATAATTCAGTATTTCAATGGAACACGTCTTTTCTTTTGCGTGGATGAATATAACAAATCTCCATATTTGTGGATTCGTTCCAAGCATGGAATTCAATTCAAAACAAATATTCTTCCCTCATACTTTTGTGAATACGCTGTTATAGGTGATATAATACTTTGCTGCTTTAAATTTTGATCAGTTTTAAGATGTAAAAAAGACAAGAGATAAGAATAAGAGGAAATATGATATAGGAGTTTTTTATTCAACCAGTAAACCTGCTTAGTTTTTCTTGGTTTGCAGTATTTGAGATTGGATACATCCTCTGAGGACTATATCAGATCTGGTTTCTCTTCTGAATTTAAATTACCCGTTTTTCAAGGAATGTCAGGTAATATTTTGTAAGATGCTTCTCATTTTATTTTTATTGAGTTCTTATTTTATTCAGCTTAGGAATGTGCTAGTGCCTCATTAGTGCTCAAAAGTATTGCTTTTGTGTTGGTAGGTTTTGTTGTATAATGAAATTTTAAAGTGAAAGGAGGTGCAATAATTTCGTACCAAAAATTGTTAAACGATACAAAACAAACACAAAAATTTCAATCTTATTTACAAAAAATGATATAACATCTAGTACAACCGCAAATAACTAACCCCATTGCTTGATTAACATAACACAAGTTACAATTTTTTAACTGTACTGTCATGAAGAAGAAGCATAATCCTAGTACAAAAATTTTCATTTTTATACAGATCTCTTAATATCACATTAACATATTATAGTCACAATCTACATGGAAATAAAGACCTTTATCCTAAATTCCTGAATTACATTCAGAAATTCAGATTTACATAATCAACTATACTAATTAAGAAGATGTGAAGGGTACTTACATGAGCAGACTTCGGGAATCTAGAATATAAAACAAACTTATGCCATGCTGAAAGATAAAATGCCGAGATTCGGGCTGGAAGTGATTTTATATAACCTGTCCTAACACAGTCACTTATGGTTTTTATTGTTCGTTTTTGTAGGTAGAGGGGAACCATCCTCTTCAATACCCTAAACATCAGTTTGGAACAGTCTCTTTGTAATACATCGGAAAACGAGGATAATAACACATCATCAGGACAAGGAAATCTATTGAACAATCATTTCTTAAACATCTGTAAAATTGGAACATTTCAATATCATAGGGCAGGAACCTTTATCACTCTCGTTTTCCAAGTCATCTCCAATAAAATGTTTCCTTTTTCTACCTCTTAAAAAAAGTACACATCTTTCTGCTAGTCATTTATCTGGTAATTTTTCCTTCTTTGTTTTACCTTCATTTTAACTAAACATCTAATCCAACTCAAACCAAGTCAAAAGCTAAGACCCAGGAAGGCCTCCCTTCCCCTTCGTTTTGAATTCAATCATTTCTATTTATCTCCAGGCATAATTATTAATTAAAAGCCGTTTTCTATCGTAATCACGTCTCACGTAAACTTAATTGTTCAATGACAGTCCACCACAACCTTTTGCGGATCAATTATAGCCACTTCGAAATTAAAATTAGGCGTTGCACTTATTTTTCTCCATAGCCCCAATAAAAAGCCAGCAGAGTATTTTTCTCATCTCGTTCGGGTGGGGATTTTCTAAGACAATTTCAGGCGTCGACCAAATGTCTTTCAAGACAGTAATACGTTTGTTTAATCATCTATTTACTTTATAATTCAAGGGTGTTTAAAATAAATGTCAGTTTTTAAAATGTCATGGAAAAATGGATGAGTCATTTTTTACAAAGCTGCCTCATCCATTTTTCTTCTACAACGAAAGACTTTATAACAATTTTTCTTAACAAGTTTTTCTTCAAACACACGATCGTTCCTAAGCGGACCTCCCGCAATTCGCTTCTTTTTAAGGAAAGGAAAAGCATACTTTCTGGCTGTGCAGCATATACAAAATACGAAAAGGATTCTTTATTCACAATCTAATTTTTTAGTCTTACCAGCGCCTGCACCAGATGCTCATACCTCTAATTCTCTTGATATGAATCGCGCAGCATTTACAAATAACACGAAGTCAGAATCTCTTTGTAACATTTTAGACTGTAATGAAGATTTTCTGGAAGTTAAATTTTTCTTTGCCCTCTATGAAAAGAAATCTAAGAAAGTAATTAGATAATGCTCCTCAGTTTGCACAAAATAGGTGTTCCGGTTTAACTAGTAACTTTCACTCTGCCGATGTTCCGGTTTGATTAGAAACCAATTTTTCTCTGCCCCAGAATGGCAACAGTGAGAACTTGACTTTAGATTTGTTATGACGCAGCTAGAACGCTGCTCATGAGATGTAACATTAGATTCGATTCTAGATTAGATTAATTTTAGTATTTTAATAAATAATTTTAAAACTAGATTGAGTATTTGATCATAGAATTATAGCTGAACCACCGCTTGCAGAAATTTAGGTGTGGCATTTAGATACGTCTTTAGATAGTTAGATGCGTAGGCAGCGACATTTGTGATTCGATTAGTGTACATTAGTGCGTACATGAACATTTTTTGGTGCTACATGCCGGGAAGCCGGCCAATATTCGAAAATATGGATTCGTAAGTATGGATTGGCATGGTGTGAAGTGTGCAAAGCCTGCAAACAGGTAGGATAAGTTTTCTATTTTAAAGTAATTATGGAAGATCCTGTCGCTAAGCTGAAATCGAAACGCAAAGTAGTAAGGGCCGCAGTGTCCAAGGTACTAAAGAAAACTGAGACAGAATTAAGCAAAGATGACGTTAGTATAAATGTAATAGAAGACATATTAAACGAAAAGGTAAAAACTCTGAGTGATTTAAACACTCAAATAGAACGTGATTTGAAGGTCGCAGATGATGAATTTGAACTTGAAGTTTCATCCGCTCTAGAATATGAAGAAAAAATTCCAACTGTGGCAATTTAGAGCAAGAAACAAAATTGAGGGAATTACACAAACTCGAAAATTCGGATAAGGAAAGTATGAACATTCCTAATGAAACCGCTATAGATTCCAAACTTGAAAATAATAAATTTATTCGCCTTCCAAAATTGGCTATCGCTAAATTTTTTGGTGATTCTAGCAATTGGCAGGAATTTTGGAGTCAATTCGAGGCAGCTATCCATAACAATGACTCATTATCGAAAGTAAATAAATTCAGTTACTTAAAGTCATCACTAGGTGGGGTAGCTTATAATGCCGTTTCCGGACTTTCGCTTACAAATGAGAAGTACGATTCAGCTATAGAACTGTTAACTAGCAGGTTTGGGAGAAAAGATTTGGTAATAAATGCTCACATGGATAAACTGTTAAATCTTTCCCCTGTTAGAAATGTAAGGGATAAGAAAATCTTAGGAATTTATATGATCAGTGTGAAACTCAAATTAGATGCTTAGAATGAACGTCGTATCAGAAACTTACGGTAGTTTACTTTGCCCAATATTATTAAAATTAATTCCATCAGAGATAGCATTAGAATACAGTCGCAGTAGAAACAGTGACCAAACATGGAACGTTAACGAATTAATGGAATTTATTCGTAAAGAAATAGAAAGCCGCGAAAGAGCTACGCAGTTAAATGAGAGTAGAGAAACAAAAACAAAACACCGAGCGGAAATGATTCATAACTGGAGGCATAAATCAAACGATTGTCTCCAGTCCGCTCACGATAATGTAAACAACAAGCGCAGTAAACAGTTTGAAAAAGTTCGCCTAAAACGTATGAATATGTTGCTCCAGTCGCTAACAGTAAATGCATATATTGTGACGAACTACACGATTCGGAGCGCTGCGAAATTAAAACCGTGAGGAGAAAAGAAATATTTTAAAATCTCAAGCCCGATGTTTTTTGTGTTTAAAATCTCAGCACAAAATAAAGCAGTGTAAGGAAAGAAAAATGTGCGAAATATGTAATAAAAACACAATAGGTCTATTTGTTTCCAACTCGAAACCAAATCGGAGAAAAACAAAGTCGTGTCGACAAATCCATCCAGTAAAGAAGATATTCAGATTAGTCAATTAAAAACCGAAACTTTCCGCAGTGCATTGCTGCAAACATGTGTTGTGACGATACGTCCATTTTCTGAGAAGGATAATTTAGAACCAGTTCGTATTTTATTAGATAATGGATCGATGAGAAGTTTTATAATTCGGGACATTTCAGAGAAGTGTAAATTACCTGTTATTCGAAAGGAGACTTTGTCCGTATTTGCCTTTGGGGTTAACCAGGCAACAGAACAAACTTACAATGTTGTGAAAGTTAAACTAGAAAACAGAAGTAAACCATCCCTAAATATAGAAATTGAAGCTTTAGAAACTAACCAAATATGTGCAACTAATTTAGATTTCCCTGATATTCCAGTTTCCAAAATTAACAAAGAGTTAATAGGATTACAGTTAGCTGATTCTTATGAATTCAGTGACAAAAATATTGCTGTTTTGATCGGAGCAGATTACTATCATGAAGTGATAACTGGTAGACTTAAACGTTTTAAAAATAAACTTATAGCTTCCGAAACAATATTTGGATGGTGCCTTCAAGGCCGGACTGTTTCTAACGGTGAATTGTTAAACATGGACATTATTGTTGACAACAAATTGGTTTCAACACAGTTAAAGCAGTTTTAGGAATTAGAAACATTGGGAATTGAACAAGGGAAGGAAATTAGTAAAATAGATAACGACATTTTAGAGAATTTTAACAGAACTATCAAATTTAAAGAAAAGCGATATGAGGTTAAACTCCCATGGAATGAAAATTCGTCTGAATTAAAAACGAATTACGTGAATGCAGAAGTTCGCTTTAATAAACTGTTTAAAAGGTTGAGAAATGATCCACTCCTTCATCAGCAGTATCACTCAGTTATAGAACAACATTTAAAAATAGGTATAGCTGAGGAAATTGATCCAAGTTCTAAAGAAACAGGAAGAATTTATTACATGCCTCACCAGCCAGTTATTCGACCTGACAAACCCGTGAGAGTTGTATTTGATGCCTCCAGCCATTCGAAAAATGAATACTCTTTAAACGATTGTCTCTATTCTGGTCCTAATTTAAATCCACCATTGTTAGAGATATTAATACAATTTCGTACACATAGCATAGCATTTACTGCCGACATTGAACAAGCTTTTCTCCAGATTTCTCTGTCACCTGAAGATAGGGATGCTGTAAGATTTTTGTGGGCAAATAAAATTACAGATAAGGATGGGAAACCTAACACGAAAATACTTAGGATGACTCGCGTTTTGTTTGGAGCTACATCCAGCCCATTTTTGCTTGCCGCTACTATCAAACATCACATAAATACCTTTAAAGAAACAAATCAGAAAGCAGTTAAACTATTGAACGAATGTTTATACGTAGACGATTTAATAGGTGGGGATGAAGACGAAAATGAAGCTAAACTCATATATGAAGATATCAGATATATATTGAAGGCTGCTGGTTTCAACATGCGAAAGTGGAAAACAAATTGTGGGAATCTGCAGGAAGTTTTTGACGAATACAAAAATGGTGAAATCCAGAAAGTTCTGGAACAGAAGGTATTGGGATATAAATGGAATTACAAGGAAGACCTTATGCAGATAGAATCACAAAATCTAACTAATCAAGGGAAAACAAAGTTAATGACAAAAAGAGAAGTTCTTAAAACCATTTGAAAGCTTTACGATCCCATTGGATTTATAAGTCCATTCACTATTAGGGCAAAAATACTAATGCAGGAAATTTGGAAATTTGGGGTAGATTGGGATGATCCGTTATCATTGGACTTTGTAAAAAGAATGAAAAAATGGATTAATGAACCGAGCGATTCAGGATGTAAAAATTCCGCGACATTACTTCTGAAAGACTAATAAGTCTGAATTGAGAGATATTCAAATGCATTGCTTTACCGACGCTAGTCAGAAGGCATATGGAGTTGTGATATACCTGCGATACGTCACGACGGACAGTGAAATAGAAAGTAGTTTTGTCATTTCCAAAACCAGAGTAGCTCCACTGAAGAAGATGTCCCTTCCAAGATTAGAGCTGATGGGGGCGCTCATCGGAGCAAGATTAGCCTCAAATGTGATAGAAGAGTTAGAGAAAAGACTCCAGATGAATGTATATTTTTTGCCAGACTCTTCTGTTACGTTACATTGGATAAAGGGCGATTTAAATAAATGGAAATCATTCGTCCAACATCGAGTAATGGAAATACGAGAGAAAACATCACCTGAGTCCTGGAATTATTGCCCTGGAGATGAAAATCCGGATGATATGCTGACCAGAGGAAAAAAGACCAATTCCACGAAAGGAATAACGTTGTCTGAACTACGAAATAGTGACATGTGGTGGCATGGACCTACACTGGTGTGCAAAAATTAAGGACGAAGTCGAAAAATTAGCATATCAGCTGAACGAAAAGGCAGAGCGGACAGAAAGACCAATCAGGAGATTAAGTAAGGTGATGTACTGTAGCACATGCGTAGATATTCAGGTAGACGTAATGGGGGAGTGTCTGAGTAGTATAAAGCATGTAGTCGGTGTAAGATCAGTATTTCTGGCAAAGAGATTGCACGCCGTATAGCAGTTAAAATCACACCGAGTTGCTGCCTCAGCGAGAAATGGCGAATAATCAATCTGTTAGACGACATCTGGATGCTTTTACCCGAGGTCGAATCATTGGGAAGTTGGAGGAAGGCCGCAGTGTGACAAGTGAGGCTGCAGAGTTCGGATTTGCTCACAGCATCGTTTCACGACTTTGGAGACAATTTCAAACTACAGGAACAGCTATCCGGGGGTTTAGTAGTGGTCGTCCACGAGGAACCACATCCGCAGATGACCGGTATATTGCCTTACAGGCCAGAAGAAACAGGCGGAAGACAGCGGGAGAAATCGCTAGACACACGACACAGGTGACTGGACGACCGACATCGCTTTTTACCGTGGTCAGAAGACTGCACGGTGGTGGTCTGTTTGCACGACGCCCTGTACGGTGTGTACCTCTAACGCCTACCCATCGGAGAAAGCGTTCTCTGTGGTGCCGGGAACATCGGAATTGGAGAGACAATGTATGGGGACGAGTACTCTTTACAGATGAGAGCAGATTCACTCTGAGTAGCGATTCTGATCGCATACTCATCTGGAGAGAGCGGGGAAGCCGCAATCATCCCTCGAACATCATTGAAAGGGACAGGTATGGAGGTGGCGGTGTTCTCGTTTGGGGAGGCATCATGCTTGGTAGTCGTACAGACCTTCACATCTTCGACGCAGGTTCAGTCAACGGGACCCGTTATTGTAACGAGATTCTTCTTCCATATGTGCGTCTTTTTAGAGGCGCTATGGGTCCGCAGTTCCTTTTCACGGACGACAATGCACCATGTCATCGCACAGTAGCTGCCGAACAGATCTTAGAGAGTGAGGATATTGAACGTATGGATTGGCCGACACGATCTCAGGATCTCAATCCCATCGAGCATGTATGTGATTTTCTATGTAGACGCTTGGCAGCTCGTACCTTACCACCAGCAAGGATTCCGGAGCTTCGATTGGCGCTGCAAGACGAATGGGCAGCAATGCCTCAACAACTCATTGACACTTCATTCTCAGCATGGGCAGACGCTGTGAAACCCGCCTAGCTGTCAGGGGAGATCATATCCCCTATTAAAGACCGGATGTTTCTTGCTGGACACCTATCACAGGGATGTTTCGGCCTTCAGTCGCATTGCGCTCCATGCTACTTTTTCAATAAAGTTTCTTTTTATCCCTCTGATTTCTCTTTTAGTAAGTGTTGCTTACATTACTCATGTCCTTACGTATTGGGGATCTTACGGTATTAAATGTGTTGATTTGGAAAGCTTTTGTACAAAGTTATATTGAAAAAAACCGTCTTGTCCTTAATTTTTGCACACCAGTGTAAGTGGTTATTACAGAGCATCGATTCAAGGATCATGAAGAGCTCGAACTTCGAAGGAAAGCTGTAGTGAACTCAACAGTCACAGGTGAAAATTCCATTGAGAACGAATTCATTAAAAGGTATTCGTCATTCAGCAAATTGATTAGAATTACTGCGTTGCGTTTAAGGTTTGCGAACAACTGTAGAACCAATCCACCATTAAGAAAAGAAAGTTTATTGAGTGCTTCTGAACTACAAAATGCAACAAACGTGCTAGTCAAATGTGCACAACATTCTGAATTTCAACCTGAAATTAAGTGCCTGCAGTCGAAACGATCAGTTCCAAGTAATAGTCAGGTTTTATCATTAAATGTATTTCTGGATGAAGATAATTTTTTACGAGTTGGTGGGAGACTACGTTACTCCAATATTTCAGAAAACCAGAAACATCAACTTCTTTTATCCAAAAGACATCATTTCTCATAGTCATAGATTATTATCACAAAAAATCGCTTCATTCGGGCGTTCAAACAACACTTTCTCTTATTAGACAATTATACTAAATACCTTCCGGACAAGATAGAGTTAGACGCGTTATAAGTAAATGCATGGCGTGCTTTCGAACAAGGAACCAAACCATAAACCAAATGATGGAAGACTTACCTAGAGATAGAGTTGTAATAACTAGACCATTCGAAAAAATAGGACTGGACATTGCAGGTCCAGTTATCACCAAGCCTAATTTGAAAAGATCTAGGGTTACGTTTAAATCATACATCGCGATATTTATTTGCTTTAGTACAAAGGCTATTCATCTAGAAATAATATCGGATTTGTCTACTGAAGCATTTGTAGCATGTCTTAGAAGGTTTATTGCCAGACGATCTAAACCATCCATTGTTTGGAGTGATAACGCTACGAACTTCAAGGGAACGAAGAATGTTCTTGATAAACTCCTTAGAATATGTAAATCGGATCCTATTCTGCGCTTTAGTTCCGAAGAAGGTATAACATGGAGATTTATTCCTCCTTCTTCCCCGCATTTTGGCGGGTTATGGGAGGCTAATATAAAATCAATGAAGAAAATTTTGACAAAGGTCGCAAAAACGACAATTTTAAACTTTGAAGAGCTGTATACATTAATTACACAAATACAAAGAAGCCTGCTTGAACTCTCGACCTCTGTCACCTATTTCGGCTGATCCAACAGATCTTCAGCCTTTGACTCCAGGTCATTTCCTAATAGGAGCTCCATTTTTGTCGATACCAGAACCGAATGATTCTGTAGATTCTTTGACCTTGTTTTCTAAACTTAAACTTAATTCAATAACTTCCAATAATTATATCATTCTTCGGTGCCTGTTCTCGTGCTATAAGCGGTTAGTATATTAAGTTATCAAAATGGAAGATATGTGTTGAAATCCTGTAGCAGGCATAGCTTATTTATTAGACTCTGGGACTCCGGCAAACTAAATGGTCTCTACAGTGGCGTTCGAACTAATACATTGAGGATGATAATCTTCAACACGTGGTTTGGTCCCCTGGGATCGTACCTCACACAAATTGCCTTTCCAGGAGAATATAAGGTACTGCATCTTCTCTCCTACCAGCTTTTGGGATGTAAATTGTTAACACATCCACCTAACGAAGTAGAAGAATTTGCTTTAATAGTTTCGGCGGACACCCTTTCAATGATAAAACCTGATTAAACTCTCCTTCCTCAACTTTTAAGCTTTCCTTCCTCCTATTAAGGAAATTCTTTGTTCAGCATTTATGAGCCCTGCGTCAAATTCGAATTGAAAAGATCCCTATAGAAGATTAGATCGTTATAGAAGATCAAGATACATAGAATTATTAGAGAAGATATTATAGATCATTATAGAAGATTTTCAGAATTAACAGATATGGGTCAAACCGGGTTTTGAAGTATCTTGATGTGGCATTAATTTCTTGATCTTTTCCTAATATTCCTTCTTAAAACGTACTTTAAAAATTTCTTATTTTGGTGAATTAGGTTTCATAAATGTCGTCCACATACATCAAAACCTAAGACTTTTATTTATTAATTTTAATACAAGTTTTGACATTCATGAAATACGTACCTATAATTTTTTATTCTTTTTTCCCGTTTTGGTTAGCAATTGATGCTTCATTTCCTCCTTCATTTGAATTTAAAAATAAATTGTGCATTTAAGATATAAATATGTAAAATATGATACTAACTAACTGAATATGCTACTAAAACTGCGTCATAAAATACAATATCTTAAAATACACAAAGCACTTTTCTAAAACCCCGTTCAGTCCAAAGCTGATCTTCGTCTAATCTTGAAAAATGTAAAATTATTTTATATCTTTCATTTTATTATGATGAATATGTATTTAAAAGACCTTTGTTTTCATAAGCTTAAAGCAAATACTGTTACATGGCCTTTATGTGGACGCATTAATACTTCAATTGTTCACTTAACAGTTAAAATTAGCGTTTAATATATTAATTATCTGACATTTAACATAACTAATGTTTAAAGATTTCGACAGCTTAATCGTAATGTTATTGCGTGAATTTAGAACATTCACCAAAACAGGCGGTTTCCATTTTGCGTAACTGAACAAAGCTTTAATTTAATAATGCTTTTAAATCAAGCTAGTTATAGTTAGCGAGAATAACTAGTACAATAATCTCTTTGCAATGAACATCTCACTTCAGGGTTATAATATTTCGTGCAAATGGATATACTTTCGGTTTGCTTTGATAAGAGTGAATATTTTGGACGACTTTCCTCCTATCTTCAACAAAAGTAAAAAATCTGATGTGTACACCACATGACTTCCTTACACGGAATATTAAATTATAGGCAGTTTTTCTTGCATTTAATTTAAACGTATTAGATTGAATTAAACCTACTTCGTCGATAGCGCATAAACCACAATAGAATAAATGCACTCTTTAAAATTCGCTATATTTGTTTACCATAGCAACACTCTGGTGCTACTAGCTTCACTTAAAAACGTTGCATTTCGTTCATATTATAAATCAGAATGCATATAAATTTATATCATTTGAAGAATTATTTAATCGTTGCCACATGTTTTATTCAAATACTATAATAAATTTAAAACGATGTATAAAAGAAATTAAGAAAGAAACAGTTTTTTACAGATGATTCAGTCTTTCTCATTCAATTAATTCAGTTCTCATTTCCCGACAAGACAAAAATGCATAAAAACTCAAACTATCTATATTAAAATTACGAAGTACATCTTAACCACTTATTTCCTCGAATAAATTCCAGAAAGGATTAAGCATGATTTAATTCGCAATAATAAAAGAAACAACAACGAGCAAACCAAACAACAACAGCCAACAAAGGCTTTATCTTTGTTGTTGCGAAGTTTAGTTTCTCTAGATTGGCAACAAATCCGCTATTTTGCCAAGTTTGAAATGTAAACAAACATGTTTGCCTTCGCAAAATTCATTAGGCTTAGCCTCACTTAAACAACTTTTAAATTGTTGATAACTCCACAAATATTGCATGCATATTTACTAAAGGCGTCAAACCCTTAACCGGGAGATAAGCACAACATAATTCAATCATTTTTAAAGCACAAAATGCACAACTTACAGACATATAAGAGTAAAGAAACTAAGATCACTAAGCCGGTTAACTTATGACTTACTTTTTTCTGGTCATTAACTACTAAAGAGTTTTCGCCAATAGGATCGCATTAAAGTGCACTAGGCAAAGATATTTCCAAATAAATGGTACTAGGGAAGTACTAACACCCGTGGGCGAAGAAAATTCAGCTGCGTGAGCAGGCATCTCTTAATACTTACGAAAGTAGGCGTTCATCATAAAAATTGTGCAGTGATAAGCAATAGCATTAAATTTAAGCATGAAGGCAGGTGCAGTGAGTTATATGGCAAATGCAGATGGTGAGTGCAATAGAGCTAGTAAGAGTGCAGGATAAGCAGTAGTGAGACATCATAAAAATGGCGCGAAGACAGTTTGAAGCTGTGAATGGCATAAGAGTTCAAAGTCCTTCAGAGGTATGCAGTAGCTAGATAGGCCGTAAAATGTTCAAGAGTTCGTAGAATCATACGATAAAGTAAACATTCATACAAAATAATTTTAAAAAATGAAATAGTAACATAAATATCTTGAATAAAAAAAGTTTCTTGATTAATATAAGATGCAACACAAAGAATAGGATAGAGTACAATTTTAGAGTTCAAGTAAATTTTAAAATTAAAATTTACAAGTTACCACCATGACGAATTGTGATGAATTGTCCTTGGGCGTTTGACAGTGTATTCAATGGTTGGATCATAATCCAACATTTGTTTAATTGCGTTATACTGACTATGCTTCATCTTCTCGAAGAAGTTGTGAGCTGTCATGAGTATAAAGTTATGCGCAGATGGAATATCCAGGTCGTTATGAATTATAGAGTTTCTCACGTACCAAGGTGCATTCACAATGCTACGTAGAATTTTATTTTGAAGTATATCCAGTTTTTTGCGCTCAGTGTTATTGGCGATTGCCCGGGCCGGCACTGCATATAGCACGATCGGTCGAATTAGAGATATGTAAAGCATTTTATTTATTTTTAGACTGAGTTTTGATTTTTTGCCGATAATAGGATAAATTGCCATGTAGGCTGCATTTGCTTTGTTTAAGATGTAAGAAATATGATCTTTGAAGTTGAGAGACTTATCTATGTAAGCACCTAAATATTTATAGGAATTAGCTACAATGGATTAGAGTTCTATCTAAGTGGATATCAGTGTTGACTCTTAATCTTGTTTTGTATCTCCGATAGAGCACAATACAATATTTAGAGGCGTTGAGCCTAATTTTCCAAGTCTTACACCAGTGATTGATCATATTGAGATGCTTTTGTAAATTACTTAGAGCGATCTGGGGATTTCTGGATTCAGTCAGTACTGCAGTGTCATCAGCGTATTTGAGTATTTTCATGTTGAATGGGTGCGAGAAATCATTGATATGAAGATTGTAAAGCCGGGGGGAAAGAACTCACCCTTGTGGGACCCCGCTATGAATTGTTTTTCTGACAGATAAGGCGTCACCACAGCGAACTTGAAAAATCCTGTTTTCCAGATAGGAACTAATAAGTTTTACGAAACTGTTTAGAAGCATAAAATTATTCAATTTATGCAGGAGGCCTGCATGCCATACTCTATCAAAGGCCTTTTCGAAGTCGAGATAGCACGCAGCCACCCAATTTTTCTCAGTAAAGGCTTGCGAAAGAAATTCCACCAAATTGAGAATTTGATGAGTCGTGCAGTGTCCACTGCGGAAGCCGAATTACAGTTCATCTATTAAATTGAGTCTTTCGAGATGGTTAGTGAGCCTTCAGCAGAGGATTTTCTTAAATACGTTTCCTAATGAAGACAAAAGACTGATAGGTCTGTAGGAAGTGACGAGTTTAGGATCTTTCTTTGGTTTTAAGATATTGACAATTATTGAGTGTTTCCATTGCTGAGGGAAATAATTATTTCGGATGCAGGCATTAAAAATATTGACTATGTTAGTAATACAACATCTAGGAAGGGCTTTTAGTGCTTCATTGCTAATTTGATCATAGCCTTTGGCTTTCCTTGGCTTGAGTTTGTGATTAATTTCTCTTACTTCTCTTGGTGAAGTAAAGGGAATGAAATTTGTTATAAGATAATTGTTAATGCTGTCAATGGTAAAATTAACTTCTTCTTCTTCTTGGGGGTAATTCTCAGGCGGGTGAGGTTGAAAGATTTTCTCTAATTCATTAGCCATTATATTAGCAATCTCGTCCTGAGATTGATAGGACATTCGCATGCTATGAATTGCATGAGTTTGATTTGGTCTGCTATTTCTTAGAGATTTAGCAATTTTTCATACTGCTTGATCTTGAGGATCCAGGTTTGATTGGAGAAAGTCCCATTTTTTTGTTTCTGAATTCCATAATTTCATGCTTGATTTTCCTGTTAAAAAGTTCATGGGCACGAGGGTCTCCGAACCGCTGCCATTCCTTATGTTTTCTATTCTTCTCTGCAATAATATCTTTTATATATTTAGGAAGGGAGAGAAAATTAGTGCTTTTGCAGGGATAAGTCACATTATTCATTACATCTTTCATTTTAGTTTTGAATTTATAAATTTCATCTTCGATATCACCGCAATGATTATAATTATTTCTACAATTGTAGTCTTACATAGTATCAGAGAATTGGGTCCAATTTATCTTAGTTCTGTGTTTCTTTAACGGGGGATAAAAGCCATAAAAGTCGAAGTTCACTGGAAGATGATCAGAATTTAAGTCCGTTATTACTTCTAAGAGAGGGGTATGAGGAATATTTTTAAGAAGTACAATGTCCAAAACTTCGATGTTTCCGTTAGCACCAAATCTTGTTGGAGAAGTGAGAGCAGCAAAATTGAGGTCGCTGCTAATTAAATAGTTATGTAAAATGTTTCCATTACTGTTAGATCCTCTAGAATTCCAGGCCTTGTGCTTTGCGTTCAAGCCCCCTGCGATGATAGTCGGGAAGTTGGTGGAGGTTAAGATATCCAGGTCATTATTAATCATCAGATTATTAGGAGGATTGTAAATAGAAATAACTAGGTTTCATTTAAAGCAGTATAAATGATAGATGAAGTAAATTCGAGCAGACTGTTGTGAGGAAGATCATATTCAGTATGATTTAAGTGATTTTTAATGATAATTGCAGTACCACCCCATCTACTTCGGGTTCTGCCTTTCCTTATAGTATTGTAGCCGTTAATTTTAAATTTATCGCAAGCTTTAAGGTGAGATTCACCTATCATCATGACATCAATGTTGTACTTATCCAAGTAATCTTTAATTTCTTGATATTGTTTTATGACACCGTTCGCATTGAAATAGGAAATTTTAAAGAAGCTATTGGTAGCTGAAATCATCGCGTTTATATTGCTATGAGGTCTAAAAGTCATTGTCTAAAGAAGTGAAATATTCAATTGCGGCCATTCCGACCTCGAGTTTACCCATGATGCTTTTTGCTCTTTTAAATTCTGTAAAGAATTCTTTCACTTTTAGGAGTTGGGTTTTTATCCACTCAAAAAATGAAACTTCTTTAGTTTCGTTTTTTTGTTTATTTTTGTTTTCCTTTTGAGTTGTGCAGCTCGGTTGATCGTTTTCCGCAGGTAGGGTAGGAAAATCTTCTTTACTTAATTGAAATTGTTCCTGCTTTTTCTCGTTTTGATTGCCCTTATTAAAGACTCTTTTGGGTAGGTTATCCAGATGGTATTTACATTCCTTTGAGTTGCTCGGGTGGCAATCGCCGAGCAGAACGCAGAGCACTAGTAGTTCGTCCTTGTTCTTCTTTACAGGTGTAAGTTTCGTGGGGTTCGGCGCATTTAAGACACCTAGGGTTGTAATGACATAGATCACGAGTGCGTCCGTATCTCTGGCACCTGTGGCATTGCACAGGGCCAGGTCTGGATTGGTAAGCACGGACTATGACGTCTAATCCACGAAGTTGCTTTATTTGGTAGATTTGTTTTCTCTTTTCGTTTCTTTTGACCTTGACTAAGAATATAGGTAGTTTAACAATTTTTCCTTCTCGGAATCTTTCGAGCTAACGTATCTTTTCTACAAATGCCGTGTTCAGTGAGTTCTTTGTGAATTATTTCCACGTTTGAGTTTCTAGGCAGCTTCTTAATTACTACTATGATTGGTTTTTCGGAATTAATTTAGTATGTGTGGAATTGCACACCTCGTTTGGCGAGAAACGCCTTGATTGCGCGATAGTCATCTATATCCCAGACTTTGATGTTGAGTGTATCTCCTGTGAGATTGCCTTTGACTTTTTTTACTCCTAAATTTTCGATTTCCTCTTTTAACGTATCCCAGTTGGCTGTAAAATCTGAGAGAACAATTGGGGAATAGTGCTTTTTTTGGCGACAGTAAATCCTGCGGACTCTGAGTTCAATTCCTTCTCCATGCTGTCATCGTCCTGTAGGTCATTGAACTTATTTTTCTGTACGGGTCGTTCAGCTTCCGATGAATTTGAATGCGGTCGCTTATGCGTGATACGGGGGATTTTAAACCCGTCGCTGTCAGTAGTAATTTTCTTTTTCTTATTCTTAGATATAGTCGGAGGCTCGATATTATTTGCATAGCTTTTTTGTGTTTGATTAGATAATTTTGCCTTTAACATAGCATAGCTTTCTTTATTATTTTCCTTGGAATTGTTTGTTTGATTTTTATGCATGACGGCCAGATTTAAGGGTGCGTCGTAATCCTGAATGATGCGTTCAAGTTCCGCTATACGTTTGAGATCATCGTTAGTTTTGTTTTCAACTGAGTTGAGTTTAAGGAGATCAGCAATAGCTTGCTTTTTTTAGAGTTGTGTAAGAGTTAACATTGGGTGGGAGATTAGTCTCTCTAAGTGTATATTAATCCTACCGAAGGCTTGTTCGGCGGCTGAGATTTCATTATCTAAGTTTGCTGATGGCTGACACTCACTCATATTTCACCAAGGTAAAGCATAGCGAGGAAATCAAAAAGCAAAAATAGCTTACCAAAATCCAGAGCAGCAGCTTCGGAGAAATACCGGAAAGTGTACTGCAAAGAAAAGCAAAAATATCCAAATGGTTGCGCAACCGATGCGCTGAAAAACTCGGATCTGGACGCGATTAAAAAGGCATCCAGCTTAAAGCAAATTCGAACTCAGAATGATGATATTATAACTCAGAATGATTTTTTAACTCAGAATGATGAAGTCGGTTAACAGAGTGGATATCTTTATATATTTAAGCGGCTAAAGTGTAAGTCGCCGATAGTTTATTGTTGCCACTCGGAAAAATGAGCGCGTAAATTAACGTTTTCGCAGTTTTTAATTAATATCTCGGCCGATTAAAGTCGAACGAAGATGAGAACGGTATCCATGGATTCGGAGAATTTTTTTGGAATCCGAAGATACGCGTCTCGAATTTCAACACCGCGCCGTTCCGTAGATATTCGAGAAAAAAGAATTTGGCACGTAGCCAAATTTCTCTAATAGGGAAAACCCTAGAAAGAAAGTGGAAAATGTAGGGAAAATTAGTTTTCAATTAATATCTTGGCTCGGAAGTCCCAAGAAGACGCGAATGGTCAAAATGGCGTGCCACGGACCTGCAAAATCAAACGATGTGCTTCGCTAAGCCCGGAAGCCAGCCGTTTAGGAGGAGATGATGTTATTTCCCAAGCGTCTGTTTGTCGCCGATAGTTTATTGGTTGATTGCATAATTGTAGTACCCAATGAGGTGAAATTGTCACGGCACAGGGTTGCCGTTTCAATATTGAGACGTAGACAATTTCCTGTAAAACTAGCCTTTACTATAACCATCAATAAGTCTCAGGGTCAAACGCTTAAGCGTGTTGGCCTTTTTTTACATGAGCCTGCATTTGGACACGGTCAACTTTATGTTGCCTGTTCAAGAGTTCGTGAAAGAACGGATGTAAAATTAAAAATAATGGATGGTCTTCTGCAAGGCGAGCTTAAAAATGATGGAAAGATCTACACAAGAAATGCTGTGTACAAAGAGATTTTTGATATGTGAAATAACATTTTATTATTTAAATCACCTTTTTATTGAGCTAGCGTTGGCTTTTAAGAAATGTACCGCTAGTGGTTTCATTGCACTCTACTTTAAGCATTTCTTCATTGCACTCTACTTTAAGCAATGAAGCAAGTAGAAGGGGGAACCCCTTGGGGCAGTAAGCAAAGGGGCGTCCTCGCCGCCTGCCCTGGGTAATTTAGTCTAAATTAGCAGGCACCTTTGCACAAATTATTTTAATTAGAATTAATAATATCTAGAACAGCGGTAATTTGTATGACCGCCGGGCTTTCTAGTATATAGATATATACATGCATTTATATATGTTTGGTGCGATTGATTGTAACAAAAATACGAGGTACACATCTACATGCTATAGCAGTCCTATATACAAAATTTAAACGTTCTGAGGCTACTCGTTTTTGATTTATGCGAGATACGTACGTACGTACAGATGCCACTAAAAATTCTCTTCAGAATTTATTTTAAAGCAGTTTTATAATTTTTTTTGGAGGGAAAGAGTCTTTTATTCTATCCTTACGTACAGATATCACGCAAAAACGTCATTGAATTGCGTTCGATAGCGGTCAGAATGGATATTTTCTTTGAAATATGATGCCTGAAAATTTTCGCGCTTACAATACTTCCTTTTTACTTCGTACAAGGAAGTAAAAAGAAATCAATTTCGTTCAAGATAATTTAGAAATCCTAAACGTAAGCTTGAATTGCCAGCAAAGCCAACAGAAATAAATGACTGTTAAGTAGATGCCTGGACATTTCAATAAATGCAGCCTAGAATTGTTGCGTGTCTTCGGCATGTAATAGACAAAATGCATACCGAACCGATGAGAGCTTGATAAAATTTATTTTACTAAAAGGGACATTATTGTTCTTGAACTTAATACAAAAAAAATAAAAAAATAATTCTGCAGCTTTTCTCAGTATCATAGAGGATAATAAATAGATATACTCTACACTACTAAGAACGTTAAATAACGTAATGCCACATCTAAAGAGCGACGCTCACTGGGAGATATTATAAAGGCCACAAGAGAAAGGAAACCATTTTACGCTTAATGATATTATAAGTTATTTCTCCTGCCTTCTTGGTATGCCTTCGTGGCGTGGTGGTCTGCACGCTCAGCGCGTAATTGAGAGGTTCGTGGTTCACTTCTCAGCGAAGGCGTTGCTAATTTTTCAATCTCTCTTGCTTCCACAAAATATCTAATGTCTCTACAATATATTTAAAAAGGAGCAAATACATAATATCTTATGTAATACTGTAATTCTTTAAGAAAATTGAAAGAACATAAGGAAATATCGCTAGCCTATGAATACCTAATTTTTCTTTTTCGGCATCTGGTGTCTTTTTACTGCAAACAGCTTTCGGATGTTTGGATACAAGCTGCTCGCATTAATGATTTTCAGATCAAAGGTTAGATGAGTATTTGTTAGACTGAGCCTTACAAGAGGCTTGTTCTTTATCATAAGTGGGAAAAGTTGTTCACACTGATACCTACTGCGGAACATAGAAATCACATACGATGCAAATCTGCGGTTTTCTGGGAAATGCCCAAGAAAGTAATAATAAAATTCTGAGATAACCACTTCACTGAAAGTTTCTTTCAAAATCGAAATCAATTTCTATGAATTCCATTTACAATGTGCTGGCACTTCCTCAGTGTCGGTTGAACAAAGACGTAGAAAATAAGATGAGCTCCTTTTAATATAGATCTGATATCCCGGAAACTTTCTTCGAATTCGCTCTTCAAACGTTGAAGTTTCTCGGCAAAGTTTGGCCCAAAAGAGGATTCCTTTCGTTATTTTTTATAACCCAGCATTCTGATATTTGCTCGAAGTGAACCGAGGGCTTCAGGAAAATTGGTCTAGGTCTGTAGGAGAATTATGCGTACAGGTATTCATACCTGGCCTTGACTTAGTTATTCGAGAAAAATGGAGTCTTAATTATATTATTTTCTCGGCAAGATATAAAATAATGCAGTTTAGCAATAACGAACTACTGAGGTAACGCCTGAAAAACAAGCAAAACAGTATATCGTAGGAAATGCAGCCTGTATGCTGTACGACCTAAAGATTCTATTTCTCATATCACAGGAGATATTGCTTGAATTTTTGTACCGGTAATTATTCTTAGAGTCATTTCTAGATGGAATTCTTTCTGTACATAAACATAAATTGACTTACTAATTTATACTAACCACTTCGTAATGAAATAGCAGATGTATTTGAAGTGCTTAAGATAGACACCCGTTTGAAGGAAATGCTATACTAATCTGTAAAAGTCTGTATGATTTTTGATGATCTTATGTAATGCTATGTTAGCTCTGTACTTCTTAATATGTTTGAAAGGGCTTAAGAACGAAACACAATACGATTGTAATCTCCATTAGCGTTCACCATACGAATTGCAATCTAAAGTCTATGTCAAACAGCTGAGTTATTAAAAATACAAGATGGCACGCTCTGATACAACAAAAGTAATAACTTCCGCTGGGAATCTCTAGACTTGGTACAACAAAAGTTGTAACTTCAGCGATCAGTGACAGAAGATCATAACCACTTGCAGTGAGTTTGTCACCTAAATAGCTCGACAGGACGGTTATCATCGAGAAATTCTGCTTCGATATTTTCTTCAGCCATAAAGAATCAAAACGCTTATTATGTATCAGTCAAAGTTGATAGTCTGAAACTTTCAACTAGAGAGAAAAACTGTAGTTCTCAACTAAAGTGAACTTTAAAAACCTACAGACCTAACTGCGTTCTCGTATTAAAGTTAAATATTTACTTAGCCTGAAATCTCATAGAGCTTGTAGGGTTTATATTTATTTTAACTAACATTTATTTTAAGTTTAAACTAACTTTCCTGTCAAGCCTTACTTTACCCTGGAACTGCCAATGCCAGAATATGTAAATTTTAGTAGAACGCGCAAGGATTCAAATTATCAGCGGAAGTATTCTGATTTATATAGGAAGGAAACGAGTTCGGTGTGTGATATTCTTACTTCACGAGCGCGGAGGTAGTTAGCGAGAAATTGAAGAACCCCGCGTTTCGGCCTATGTGCTTGGCGGGAAGTAGTGTTAATCGTTCAAGTGAGCTTCAAGTCTGCTGAATTAGCAGCGGTGTTGTAAAACGCGGTGAGTTAGTTATTTTAGAGAGCCTCGTAGTTAGAGTCTTGTCTTTAGTTTCTTTTCAGGTTATTATTTTTATTTGACCGCCGAGTTGGCGCCGTCTGTAAGCGTCAAGAGCACGCAATTGTAATTTATTACGTTGAATAAAAAGGGACTTAAACCCTTTACAAGACTCTGTGTTTTAGCCTGTTTTCACAGTCACCTCTTGGTTGCGTGCAAGTTGGAGGCACGCAACGTTACATTGGCGCCCGAACAATTATCGAACTGAAATGGCCGAAAATTGGATGGAAGCCGCTGGACAACACCAAGAAATGACAAGCCAGTTAAAAGGATTTGGATACCTGGTCCAGACTTTGAGAGCGTCAATCAAGCCAAACGTCCATTTCGACGGAAAAAATTCGGTGGCGATATTTCTAGAAGGTCTAGAAAACCACTTTCAGCTCTACCCTGTCCCTGAAAGACAAAAAGTTGCCATCGCCACATCAGCACTAAGAGGACAGGCCTACGGTGGAAAAACATAGGCAAATTTTTATTAGGGGAATTTGGAAGCCAGACGTATACATTTGAAAATTTCAAAAAATCGTTAGTAATGGCCTTCCCCATAGTGAAAGATCGCGCACGGCTGGAAGCCGAACTATATAGTTTCTATCAACGGGATACAGCAGAATTGACGGACTTTATTCTACGAAAAATCAAGCTAACGGATATGCTGTATGGAAAGAAACCCGATGCGGAGATAATTGAAATAATATTACCAAGATTGTTACCCGCTGTTCAAGACTACTTTGAAATTAGAAACCCAAGCACATTGCAGGAACTCTTCGAATTGGCGGTGAAGTTTCAAAATCGCAGAATAGCGGAAAAACGAGAGGGGAAACATATTCTCAAAGTACCCGAAGGAAATCTTCAAATGAGGAAACCAGAAATGGAAATCGCTCTTATGGGGGAAAGAGCTATCAAGCTAACTCATCGAAACTCGAAGGTCAAGGCCCAAAAAGAAAATTTGAAAGTAAACATCCGCGTACCCAGAAGGCACAAATTGAAAGGAAAGCTTTAGACAAGTAGAGGGGCCTGTGAATGGGAGGGTCCAGACCCCGGAAGTTTTAAAAAAGCCCTCAAATAGACATTTAAATACGGTCATCGTAAAAAACTCACAGCTACCAATTATACAAGTCCTGGTTGGCGATGTACCAGTAGAAGCCCTCATCGATACAGGAGCAGAAGGAAATTTTATGAGTGAAAAGTTCTTCAAAAAGAATTTTTATAGGATACGACTATTTAAAACCAGAAATACGGAAATTATAGCGGCGCAAGGAAAAACATGTCACTGCATCGGGAAATTATCATTAAACTTACAGGTAAAAGAGGAAAATCTCAAAGTATTAATTTTTGTGGTGAAAGATCTGCAACATTCTCTTATTTTAGGTATGGAGTTTTTAAGGGCCGCGAGGGCCAAATTAAATTTTCAAGATAGTTCCGTGGTGTTGGAGATGGACCAGAGGGTGGTGGAACCTGTGGAGACACCGCAATTGGACCTTAGCCATCTGAATGACCATGAAAGTAAAGCAATACAGCAAGTGGTGAGTAATTTTTCTCATTTGTTTTCAGAAAAACCAGGAAACTGCCAAATAGTAACGCATAAGATTCAATTAAATGCCGAAAAACCTTGTAGGACTAAACCTTATCGCTATGACAAACAAAAAGACGTAATCATCGAGGAACATATTCAGGAGATGTTAAAGAATAAAATAATAACGCCCATAAATAGTGAGTACGCGAGTCCAGTCGTACTATGTAGGAAAAAGAACGAGTTTCCTCCTTCGGATAAAAGGGCTTGGAGGTTTGCTATTGATTACAGAAAACTAAATAGTATTACCAAATTTCCAGTTTACCCTTTGCCGGTTATAGACGAGATCATTAGACAGATCAAATCGACAAGATACATGTCTACTTTGGACTTAACGTCTGGCTACTATCAAATAGCTATGAGACCCGAAGATATACATAAAACCGCGTTTATAACAAAATCGGGCACTTATGCATTTTTACGCATGCCTTTTGGGTTGTGTGGGGCCCCATCAACATTCCAGAGAGCTATGGACATTGTTCTAAAGCCTGTCCTAGGAAAATCAACTTTAATTTATCTAGATGATATAATTATAACGAGTAGTACGTTGGAACAACATATTAATGATCTCGAACAAGTTTTTAAATTATTAAAAGAGGCCGGTCTTACAATTAACGCCTCAAAATGCAAGTTCGCAACTAAAGAACTTAAATATCTCGGTTATAAAATTTCGCAAAAGGGTATAGAAACGCAAGATTCAAAAATAAAAGCTATTAAGAATTTCCCACCGCCCAACACCGCCAAGAAACTTTCTTCCTTCCTTGGGTTATGTTCTTACCATCGATCTTTCATAAAAGATTTCGCTAATATTGTTGAGCCACTCTTAGTAATCAAAAGAAAAAAGGGTAAATTTACGTGGACAGCGGAAGCTAACACAGCTTTTGAAAGATTAAAAGAAGCGCTTATTAATGCCCCTGTTTTAAAATTCCCGGAGGGGGACGAAAACCTGGAAATTGCAGCAGATGCGTCAGACTATGCGGTGGGTGCGGTTCTTATGCAAAATAACCATCCGCTGGCATTTTTTAGTAAAACGTTGAATCAGACACAAAGGAATTATACAGCTACGGAAAGAGAAATATTACCCGTATTAATGGCTGTACACAAATTTCGAGTTTATTTCGGCAAATCGCCAGTAACAGTCTTTTCGGATCATGCGGCTGTTGGTAGACTTTACTCGGGGAAAAACCTAACGTCCAGGTTAATAAGATGGGCTTTAAAACTCCAAGAATATAATATCATAATAAAATATAAACCGGGTAAGGAAAACAATGTAGCTGACGCACTTTCTCGTATAAAACTGGAAGATGAAGGAAATGAACTTAAATGCGCTGTGTTGACTTCAAAAATTTTAGATTCTAGAGATACGATTATTACTGAACTGAAAGCTAATCCTGAATTTGGAAATATCTATGCTTATTTGAAAGACCCCGAAAGTTTCGAGCACACAGATATCGATGCGATAAGAAATAGAGCAAAAAACTATGAAATAATAGATAATTTATTATTTTATACGAAAACAACAAACGAAAATCTTGAGTATAAGCCAGTCATACTCAAGATTTTCGCTTCGATTAAGCATTTTGAAGGAGTTGCACGAAGCAAAAACAGCGGGCCACCTAGGGGTCAGAAAGACTATAAAAAGGGTACGCGAGGCGGTATATTTCCCGCAATTATACAAAATAGTAACGGCGTATGTCAGGTCCTGCAATCAATGTCAGTTAATAAATGATATTAATTACAGCCCGGCCGGGTACTTAAATAGCATTCGCGCTACATTTCCGAATGAAATTTTAGGCATAGATCTTCTTGGTCCCTTCCCCCAGAGCGAGTTAAATAAAAATCGTTTTCTTTTAGTAATAGTAGATCATTTTTCAAAATGGATAGAAATTGTTCCTCTTAAACGCGCGTCAGCCAAAACAGTCGCAGATGCATTCTTACACAGATACATTTTAAAATACGGTGCACCGATAAAAGTCATTAGCGATAACGGAAAACAATTCATTAGTCAAATATTTGAAAACATATGCAATGGACTTGATATACGCCATATCAAAATGGTTCCGTATAGACCACAGGCTAACATAGCAGAAAGAGTTAATAAAAACATAATAAAAATAATTCGCAGTTACGTGAGCACACATCACAAGCGCTGGGATGGCTACATAAATGAATTAGCTTATGCTTTAAGAACGGCACATCATGATACTACGGGAAAACTCCAGCAGAATTATTTTTAGGCAGAAAGTTAATTACGCCTTTAGATAAATTATTCTTTGTGCAACAAAGAGAGCAGGAATTTAGACAAAAGGACGTGCAAAAGCTAATTGATCAGGCGCTTAAAACCTCGGATACGGCAAGAAATAGGCAGAAAATTTATTATGATAAAAAACGCCGTGAAGCAGATTTTAAAGTTGGGGATAAAGTATTGAAACGGAAATTTTCTTTATCAAGTGCCCCAGACAATTTTATGGCAAAGCTAGCTCCAAAGTTTGAAGGCCCCTATGTAATTCAGGAAATCAAAGGAGTAGTCTTATATCTTAAAAACGAGAGAGGGGAAATCTGTAAAGCAAGTCCCGACCAGGTGAAAAAATACTATAATCCCAATGATTTTGAAATCCTTAAAAGTTTCTTGCAGGACTCAAGTCTAAACGAAATAGAAGGGCCAGAGACTGCAACAACTATTCCACCACCCAAGAAACGGAGAACTGAAGAGAGACCTAGCACTTCTACAACCCGGACGTCGGTATCAAAAAGAAAAAATGATTTTCAAACTCCGGCGTTTAAGAAAAACAAAAATACAGATGAACCGGGTAAAGAAACCATGGTAAAGACGAAAACACCACCTACAAAGGATTGCAGGAAAAATTATACATCAAGGAGAACGCGCACACGGCCACAGAGTCAGGTGCCAGCAAGGCCGCCGTTCCGGAAACTGAAACGGCAACAGGAGGCACAAAAATACGAGGAACAGAAGAAATTCAAGAAGGACTCCAGACCGGAGGACGTCAAGACCAGCCATCCCAGGGAAAAACGGAAATGCCAACAACCAGACGATTACTCCGCCAAGAGGCCAGCATGTAGAGGACGCAAAAGAAAAAGCAAAGTGGACGACACTCGGAGATCAGTAAGGAGAAGATTAACATCCATGAAACCTCTAACTTGGGAACAATTCTGCCAAAAACGAATGACGGAGTTTCAAGCATCGAAAACTCAAAGATAAGTTAAAACCTTCTATAATTTTTTTTCTCTTTTGTTCCGAAATGTTATGCATAAGTACGAAGTTCTATGTTTTGACGAAAGTCAATATGTCTCGGTTGAGACTTAGTTTTGTTTTACTTTATTTAGCTAAGGCAAAAGTATTATTTTCTTTAAGTGTAAAAGCTAAAAACAAGCATTTTCTGTTGGTCGAAAGACTAATTCTGTTACGTTAAAGCCAAAATTTGGCCGAAGATAAAAATAACTTCGTATTCATGTATTAATAAGAATTTTACTTTCAGTGCCGCCAGCTTGGCGAAGAATGAGTAAAGTAAAAATTTATTTTCTCTTATTCATTTTATGGTAAATTGTAGAAATCATATATTTTGTAAATGTACATAAATACTTGAATGTTATGTAAAAGTAGAATTTAGTCTAGAAGCATAAACTTGTAGATGCTAAAAGTGAATGCTTAAAAGCAATGAAGTCAAAATTTAAGTATTAAACTCTAAAGTCATGCTTTAGAGCGAAAGCCTGCATGTTTAATGATGAATGAGGGGGAAGTTAGAATGAATGTGTTTTGTAGGGTTCTCCACCTACATTTGAATTTTTAAGACTATTAAAGTAGCTCATGGAGTTGTAGAATGTCGAGTAAGGTGTGTCTATTTGGTCGTTGAATTCTAACAAATCATGGTGGTTAGGGGAAGTGTTGTAAGACTAAAACACGAATATTCACGTTTGACACCACACACGGTGGAGAGCCAGGGTAAAGTTAAATTAATGCTTGAAAATTTGAATGAATGTGAAGTAAGCAATAACTAAGAAAAACGAATCGTTTAAAAACAAAAATTTATTTTGTCAAGAAAGTGTAAATTATAATGTATGTAGAAAGATACTGATATTTATTCCTTCTAGATGCTGGAAGGAAAGACCAAGATTGATTGATGAAGTCCAGGAAAAGTTGCTGTAAGAAGAGAGCTTTATAACGATCAACAGAATTTTAGTATACAATTGTTACATAAGATTTTTTTTGTGTAAACGAGGTTCTCGCCAATTAGTTCAGAATTAGAGAAACTTACAACAGGTCGTTTGTAGGACCTGCTTCCAAGTTTTCCAAATTCTGGCAGCGGCAAATGTAGGGTTTATATTTATTTTAACTAAATGTAATAAATAATAAATAAAATAAATGTAAGTTTAACTATCTTTCCTGTCAAGCCTTACTTTCCCCTGGAACTGCCAATGCCAGAATATGTAAATTTTAGTAGAACGCGCAAGGATTCAAATTATCAGCGGAAGTATTCTGATTTATATAGGAAGGAAACGAGTTCGGTGTGTGATATTCTTACTTCACGAGCGCGGAGGTAGTTAGCGAGAAATTGAAGAACCCCGCGTTTCGGCCTATGTGCTTGGCGGGAAGTAGTGTTAATCGTTCAAGTGAGCTTCAAGTCTGCTGAATTAGCAGCGGTGTTGTAAAACGCGGTGAGTTAGTTATTTTAGAGAGCCTCGTAGTTAGAGTCTTGTCTTTAGTTTCTTTTCAGGTTATTATTTTTATTTGACCGCCGAGTTGGCGCCGTCTGTAAGCGTCAAGAGCACGCAATTGTAATTTATTACGTTGAATAAAAAGGGACTTAAACCCTTTACAAGACTCTGTGTTTTAGCCTGTTTTCACAGTCACCTCTTGGTTGCGTGCAAGTTGGAGGCACGCAACGTTACAAGCTAATTCTTAATTACGCCAAGGCAAATAATGCTGATTTAAAATTTATGCTGTTAATATTTCTTTTATTTAAAATTATTTAGGCATCATATATTATTATAAATATAATAGAATTTGATACTGCCGTTGTTCACAACCTAGAATATGAAATCAGTTGAATCAAGACACAACCCAAAGTTTTTTTGATTTCTGGAAAAAAAAAGATGACAGGTTTTTTAGAATCTGAGTTTCATGTAAATACTAATATGTTCGTATACATTCAAATTCAGTTAGAATGAAACAGACTGAAGAAAGAGATTTTGAGATGTATATAAGAGATTTTGGGTTGGCTGCGCATTTATAAGGATGACAGATTTTGATGAAAAATGCTAATGCTAACACTTTAAACGCATATAAAAATTTGATCTGCGAAACATCAGCTAAAAGAATCGTTAAGTATAATAGAAAGTTAATAAATAACTAAAATCTCAAATTTCTTTGCCATTTTGACTAAATTTTAACCTCTGCATTGAAAACACTTAATCAAAGCATAATGATAAAATATTATGTTTTTTAATTGAAAAAGCGGAAAGGAGAAATATTTTCAGGAGTTATAGAAAGTATTTTGTTGCATTATGCTATTTCAAATAGCTATCAACAGAACATTAGTATAACTATTTTTATAGTAGCAATAATAGACGGGACAAATTTTTGAACATCATGTTGAAAATTCCAGGTTCAAATATCGATATCAGATGGGAAAAGAAATCAGTCATTTCTACAGCATTGTTGTTTTAATAATAAAACGACTTGAACAGCACTGGCACAATAAAAGCGGATATTAGCGTTGGGAGATATTTTAAAGAAGTTTCTCCTAAAGACTGCTTCAATGAAGTTACATAATTTGCAATCTGTAGCTTTGAATTTCTTTGACTTTAGAAACTCACACAGCGGTAAGATCGCTGAGTACTTGGTACTTCGATCCAGTTTCCAGTTCCAGCAAATGTATTGGGTATATGAGTATTCTTGTAGTTTTCTTTGCATATAAAGGGGATACGAGCCAATTTCTCCTAGAAAGTCCCTCCCACTTTGTGTGTGTGTGTGGGGGGGAACTTTCTTTTCATTAAGCCGTCGAGTGCTTTGCCATAATTAAATAAACTGTTGTATAGTCAAACTAATTTAATTCGTTAAAATCTTATTTCAAATTCAGCTACATTTTCATTTATTAAGTAACATTTTAATTGGGGCTGCTAATTAATTTGTTTAAGTTGGTTTCTTTATTTTGACAAGTCAGCTAGATATTCGGTTTTTAGTTTCAGCTTAACTTGGTTAAAGAGACATGCGTCTTAAGTAATGCGTAAATAATAATTTAATATTTAATTAGTAAGACATGCGTCTTAATTAAAAGTATTACTACAATTTTAAAATAGAAATTATTCATTTATCTATTTGAAACTTATGCACAGTATGCAGCAAAACTGGTAAACCTATATTTGTTAACAGAAGTTAGTTTATTGAGAAATGATATGCAAATAAGATATTTTTATTAGAAAAGTCGAGAATTTTCAGGTATTCTAAAGCTTTTTACTTCCTTGTACGAAGTAAAAAGGAAGTATTGTAATCGCGAAATGTTTCAGGCAACATATTTCAACGAAAATATCCATTTTGAACGCTATCGAATGCAATTTAACGATGTTTTTGTGTGATATCTGTACGTAAGGACAGAATAAAAGACTCTTTTCCTCCAAAAAATTGTAAAACTGCTTTAAAATGAATTCTGAAGAGAATTTTTCTTGGCGTGTGTACGAACGTACGTACATATCTCGCATAACTCAAAAACGAGTAGCCTCAGAACGTTGAAATTTTCTATACAGGACTGCTATAACATGTAGATGTGCACTTCGTATTTTGGTTGCAATCGGCCGCACCAAACATATATAAATATTTTTATAAGAAAAAATTTAATTTAATTAAAAAAATTTAATTTAAATTCTTTACTCTTATATATTTGTAAATTGTACATTTTTTGCTTGAATGATTGAATTATGTTGTTTTTATCTTCCGGTTAAGATTTTTATGCCTTTCGTAATTCTAGAAGCAATATTTGTACAATTATCAACAATTTAAAAGCTGTTTAAGTGCGGTTATGTCTTAAATAACATGGCGGACATATTTGTTTACATTTGAAACAGCAGAATTGTAGATTTGTTGCCAATCTAGAGAGACTAAGCTTCGCAACACAAAAATAACGCCTTCATTTATTATTGCGAATTAAATCATGCTTAATCCTTTCTGGAATGTTTTCAAGAAAATAAGTGTTTAAGATTTACTTCGTAATTTTTAATGCAGATATTTTGAGTTTTAATGTCTTTTTGCCTTGTCGCGAAGTGCGAACTGAATTAATTGATTGAGAAATACGAAATCGTCTGTGAAAACTGTTTCTTTTTTCTTTGCTTAATTTCTTTTATACATCGTTCTAGATTTATTCTAGTATTTGAATAGAACATGTGGCAAAGATTAGATAATTCTTCAAATGATACAAATTTTGTGCAATCTGAGTTATAATATGAACGAAATATAACGCTGTTAATAGAACCTAGCGCTAGAGTGTCGCTATGGTAAACAAATATAGCGAATTTTAAAGAGCGCATTTATTCTATTGTGGTTTATGCGCTATCGACGAAGTAGATTTAATTCAATCCAATAAGTTTAAATGAAATGCAAGAAAGAAATATAATTTAATATTCCGTACAAGGAAGTCATGTGGTGTACACATCAGATTTTTTTTACTTGTATGTCGTCAATGACGGAAGAGAATAAATTGAAATAACGTAAAAGTAGAAATTTTTGTATTGATTTGTTCTTGGCGTGGGTGTTGAAAATTCTCCCTTATTTTGGAGTATTTTCTCGAATGTGGTAGCTTGACTTTTTAAAACGGGGTAGAGGTGGGAGCAATCTCACGTTTGGAGATTTTTGGGAAAATAAACCTCCCCTTTTCTTAGCAGAGTTTCCTTCTTTTGCTGCTACTTCTACTGAATGATCTACAGAGGCTGTTCGCAGATTTCTTAGACGATTTTGGTAAGCGGTAATAAAAACTCGTTTGCTGCACTCGTTTGCTTCGGGAGGAATGGGATAGAATACCTCTTCTGCCACTTCAAAAGGCATTATCGGTGTCGAAAGATATTTCAGAATAAGGGAATGTCAAATAGAACATTTAAAACACAAGAATATTATGTAATTTAGTTTTGTGGATACAAAATCATCGTCTAAAAAATATGTGAACAGCCTCTGTATAACATATTGCACAAAACAAGCACCTACAACGCAATAAGAGACCTAAACTTTGATTAAAGAAAAATACACAAGACTATTGCTACACAAAATACACGAAGAAAACAAATAATAAATAAAATTAATTCAAAACATTATAAAAAGTGTAAAGACAAGTACATTCAAACAAAATCCACAGCAAAAACACGCATTTAAGAAATTCTACTACAGTATAAAAATGAGTCTAAGGTTTCATGGGCCTGGCGGGCGCAAATTTAACATGTCTGGGTTAGAATTAGTTATTCGAGAAAAGACGAATATTAACAATAATACTATTTCTCCCACAACTTAGCAACGGCAATTCGGACAAGTGATTAAGCCACAAAGAAGTGGTAGCTGTTGAATACGAAAGAGATGCTGACGATATGGTCACTATGGGGATAAATATTCTGTTTAAAGACAGTATGGAGGAAATCTTTAAGCTATGACTTCCATGTGCTATTTCGCTGCTTGTTCATGATACATAGAATGCTTATAAAGCATGCGCGAATTAATGCCTTTCAACGAAGAAGTATCTGCCCTTTAAAATCAGATTCACAGTTTTAGTGAACAATGCTCTAACTGTCCAAGTACTTGAAGTTCAATTTAAACTCGTCAGGAAACGTAAATCGTATCTAATTCAGTGATTGGGTATGTCTTCATTCTTGATGCAGTTGCAATCTCTGATAGCTAAGGTGTAAGGTGATGGTATCGATTTATTTGGTAGCATCGGTTATAGTGGTTTTTGAAACCCTTCACCTTATTAACTTAATATAAAATGTACCAATTAAAACCATTGCATTGAATTCTAGAAAATTCAATTATACATGAAGGTAACAATCCTGGTTAGCATGAGCGTTGTTGACAAGAAAACCAATAATCACAAGTAATTTACATCAAAGTAATTTATTTTGCTATTGCCTTCCAATTAAAATGTTATATCAAACATATTTACTCCCGAAGGATGAAGTAATGAGTGAACATTTAGCTTTTCACAAAGGACTAAGTAAAATAATATGGTCAAAAGAAGTTAAAATAATCAGATGCAGTGAGTGCTTAAAAACAGCGATAAAAGAAAGTTCTCCCCACGAGAGTGGTATTGCGAGAAATAAAGAAGATATTACTTATCTAACTGAAGAATTTATCACACTAGAAGTAAAAAGAATGATACTATGGATGAGGCAGTCTAGGTGGTTTCAGAGTCGGGAAGTGGGAGAATTTTTACGAAGAAACCTAACCCCAAACCTCACGGGAACTGATTGATGAAGGCAACGAGAGGACTTGCAGGTAGGCCTACCTTAGGGACTCACTGCAAGAGAGCCTGGAAATGGTTAGAGTGGTAATGCAAATAATGGGTCTGAGTCGGGATGGGTGCAGAGGTGAAGATTCGCAGGAAGACATCTTATGTAAGTCGGAAAGATTGTTTGAATCTACTGATGTTTGAATTGTAAAGATAGTTCAAACAGGACCATATATAAAGATAAAAGTTCCTCTTAGAGGTCTTAAAGATATTTGGCTCTATCTCGTCAATCTGATGAAGTTTTAGATGTTTTCAGAAAACATATTGAAGTCCTAGGAACAAATTTTCTCAAAATTTTGAGAAGTGCTTAGAAAACGCCATTAATATCATTTAAATTCGAGCCATGAGCTAGCTAGTTTCAGTTCAGAATCGTGCTACTGTCTGAATTGTTGCTCGGTAATTACTGCCTTAGGCAAGCGATCTACAAACGTTTGTGATTGTTTTCTTCTATGACGAAAATAATAATAAGTTGTACCCGTGTAATGTATGCTTAAGAATGCAATGAGAGAGCCTCGAGCTCATGTGATAAACGATCATACACTCTCAAGTGAACGTCTTCTTTGGCGTAGCCCCATGTATAACTTTACATACCCTCACGGGTACGTGTATCTCGCTTTGGACACCAATGCCCAAGGTCAGTAGACAAACAGGGCAGCACTGACGTCACTTACTTATACAAGTGGATGAAACGAAATCGAAGAGAGAATAGTTGACTTTTGAGCAAAATATGAGTCAGTGACGTCACATAAGAGCAAAACGTATAGTATGTTAACTTTACTTTTGACTGTATGTCTGAGTGATTTTTAAAAATCTGCAATGTTCTACACATGTCAAAGAGAATTTGTCTAAGTTTTGTTATATTCATCGATCTATTTATAGCTGTTTACCTTGAGGTTCAGTTTGTAATTTCTTTCAATAAAATATCTGTTTTTTTCTTGTTTACTTGGTATAATTTTTGAAGAGTTATAGGAACCCAAACTACGCAGCAACGGCAACAATATATTTACAGAAGGGACTGCATGGAAGTTCTGTAAACAGGATACAAATCATCATTTATTTTGTTATTGCTTCTAATAGAAAATATACATCAAAGGCGGTAACAAATATATGCATAAAAATTTTATGAGGGTAATTGAGTGATATTAATATTTCCATACAAGTCTAATTTCAGTTCTTGAGTTATTCATGTACTCCTCGTGCCGAGAAATGAAATTTTGACTATCTACATTGCAGCAGTATCATGATCCTTTCAAATTATAAATTCTAGTGCCTTTCAGAATACTCAATATTTTTAATCGAATAATGTTTCATTCTCAGGTTTTGACGAATAAAGGATACGAAAGTAAAAATGAATTTTTCATTAATTTTAATACATTGAGTCATATGTAAAACCGCTATTAAACAGTTTATTGAAACTCAAAGGATTACTTATATTCAATACTGTCTTTTAAATTCGTTGGTACAAATAGTTTTCAAAATTCTTTAACTTCAAATACCTCTTTGAATCACAAAAGCAGAATGTAAAATTATTTGCCAGATATTTCGGAGTTCTCAAAGGAAAATGTCTTTATGCTTACCGATCAAAAGTTGTGAAGAGCATTTGCATTGAGATGGCACTTTCTGTGACAATCAGGAAAGAATTTCACTTAAGAAATTAAATCTAACGTAGTCGATTCTTTTGTTACATCCATTAAGAAGAGTAGACGTTTAAGGAATTATTCTGTGTAGCTATTAATTTGCCATATTTGTTTGCATTTTGACCAAGAGAAACCATTGATCAGAAAATTGTGAAATTTTGTGGCGGACTTAATAAAGGGATGATAGTATCTTTAAGACAAAAAAATGACTTACAAATAGCGTCACCAGAGGGCATTATATTAATAAATTATATATCTAACCAATACTAATAAAATTTACAATACTAATAATTAACAATAGTTTTACAATTTTACGAATTTTATTCCACACACACACATGATAGCAGTCACCTTCAGCTACCATCTCAACCGCAAGATGAAGATGGCATGTTCCACAATTGACCAAAGTGTGTGCTGGGAAATGTTCAGCAGGTGGAGTGAAATGTTGGCTTTAAGATCAGGTAAATTATTAGATTGTCATGATTTACCAGATGTTTCAAATGCCACCGAAGCCAAAAATCGCCTGGATTGAGATCTGGAAATCGGAAAGGCCCACACATTACGATAGCGTCAGCTGTTTTTTCAAAACAATTGTACTAACAAAGCGCAGTCTCGTAAATTTATCGTCATTGTGAGCACAGTCAAAACAAAGTCTCCGTGAATTTTTCAAGGCTTTATAACAGCTGCTGCTTGACGTCGACAAAAATTTACGTTTTCAGTGCAGGTTTTCAAACTAAAACGCCTTCTGGTGACGCTGATTGTCACTAATTTTCTTCTGAAAGATATTATCATTCTTTCATTAAGTCTGCCACAAAAGTTTTCTGATCGCTAGTTTCGTTTTCAGGCAGCTTTGAAATAGGGTTCTTTGATTATGCATACCTAGTACCATAACGAGATTAAATAATTCTGCACCATGTTTGCCCCTGATCATGCGTGAGAATGTCATTTCTTCTAAGACTTCTTGATTCAAGTGCTGTATTACAAATAACAAGTACATAAACTTCATGAATACATAAATTATTACATCTGATAAAATGAATTATTTATATTTACTGCAACTCTGATTAATCAGTACCAAATATACTAATATCCTTTATTTGACATTAGTTTTCACTGGTCCTAACTAGAACGCACAAAATCATTATTCTCAATTTAATAGTTTCTTTGATTTAATGAGAATATTTCATAAAAATTAACATCTGTTAAACTTATACGCAGCGGTCATGCTAAAACTTCAGATATTTTACTCCAACTTAGCTTTTTCAACATTTCATGCGAAAACGTTTCATTCCGTTCTCATTTGAAGAAACGTTTAAGAGATATTCTTGTAGAATAACGGCGTTAAAATCTTGTTGAGCAACAAATTCCAGCTTCAAAATTCACGTACATGACGTAAAGAAATGCATGAATACGTTTGAAAAAATTAACCACAAATAGAAAGCAACGCCGCATCATTCGAATCTGAAACTGAAGGCAAAGAAGTGGAACAAATATGAAAAGTCCTCTTTGAGGTAATAAAACGCTAACGCATGGAAAAAAATGGAAGTCTGCATGAAATGTAACCCGAATGAGACTGATTTTACTCTTTCACTAGATCTGATAAGGAAATTGGAAGCACTGATTTAAAATATAAAATGAACCAGAACTATACTACAGAAATTTCAAAATTAATGCATTTTATTATATGTATACTTGAAATAAAAAGATCTACATATAATTGATAAGTATATAAAATATTTTGCATCATGTATCTTATTTAAAAAGGGATAAAGAATATACTTAATTTAAAGATAACATTCGTTAGTCTCTTGACAATCACTATCATTGACTGCATTCAGTATTATACAATAACGCACCGTTTGTACATCTTTGAAGGAAAACTGAAACAACAACAACAAAAGAAGCATATAAAAAAGAAGTTATTTACGAAATTTTAGTTTAGTACGTGTCATAGGTAAATACTTTAACAGTACAATTTTAATGCTATTATTATGCCTACTTAAAATAAAATTTTTGTTTTATCTATCTGCTTTTAATTTGTTGACTCGATGACGGCACATACCAAATCGGTCCGCACACTCACCCGTCGTTTCGAACGTTGCTCATCACTGGTTGACACACGTCCTTGCTGAAACTTTCCTACCCTCCGTGCTACTGTACGATATGGTAGGGCATTATTCCCAAGGGTTCTGCTAATTCATTGTGACATTCCATTGCATTTCTCCCTCGGAGAACGGCTAATTTGATGTAAGCGCGCTGCTCAATACAAGTTACTTCCATCTCGCACGGCACTCACCAACTGACTGATTTCAGAGCCTTCGCTACCACAGAGCCAGCTATCACAGAGCCATCTGTTGTTCTGCATACACATTATGCATGCTCAACTTCCACACGACACATATACGTTTTGTGATCCGTTCACATATCTACAAGAAAAAAAAGTTACCATGACTTTTGCCCCAACCCTCGTATTTAAAGCGACTACCCCAACCAGTTTTTCGATGTTATCCAATTCTTCATAAATTATAATGCTTCATTCAACGTTAAAACTTGTTGTCATGGCTATAAGTTATTTTGGAACAGCTGTAGAATCTGAAAAAGAAAATACCACTATCTATGAAAATCTGTATATACTCACAAAAATACTGCTTTGAGCTGACGTTGCGTTTTCGCAACTTTAAAAACAAAAACGCATATTTATACTCACAAAAATAAAATTATAACCTTAACTTTATATACAGTCTAATGTTTTTAAAAGACTGGAGTATCTTCATAAAATTGTTCGATTGATTGTGCTTTCTATGATATCTACTTAAATTAAAAAAAAAAATCTTTGCAAGGAAAGTAACAAAACGATCATTTATTATTATAACAAATTTTGTTCAGAAACAATGAAGTTTTGTCAACAGTATACAGTAAAAGTTAAAAGAGAAAACTATACAGAAAACGTAAAAAAACGTCTTTTGACTAATGTTGCGGAAACGCAACGCCAGTCGTTAATGGGTTAACAGGAAAAATGAGTTTACATTTGTTTGCACAAAATCACAGCATGGTGACACAAGCAATCAATAGTCTCGTGGTTTCTTCTCAGTAATCACCTTGGGTGTTTTCGATCATTTATTAACTTCTGGTAAGTTCGGCTAAGAACACACTGTTTTTTGCAGCATCACACTTTACATCGTATTAACTTTCACTTTATATCGTAGAATCGTTGTTGCATGTCTATCAACATTGTTCCTTCTCCTACACTACATCTTGCTCTTCCTTTCTTCTTTTTTCATGACCCATGGTATAGACTTAATATTTTGCTGAACAAATTCACATACAAATACCGTGTATTTTTACACTCCCGAACAAAGCGTAAAATGCAAATGGCAATATTCTGAGCTCAATGCGAACGTTAAAAGTCATGAGCTTTGCCAAGAGATATTCAAAAGGAATCGGATATGTATTTCATACTTTACCAGTTTGGCATTTGGCATTGTATAGAATGCCTAAGGAATGTATCAAATATTAATCGTTTCATGCTTTGCCTAAAAAAGGCGTATGCATTTCATATAATGTTGGATTTCAAATTAGATTGACATCAAATATGACATGTTCCTTGGAATTAATAATTGTTGCCAAAAAATTCCAACCTTCTTCATGTGTTATCACAATTTTATCACCACTTTTGCCAATCCTATACAGCTTCGCCTAATTCTTGGCTTAAAAGCATTACTCTGAAGAAATAGTGTTTTATTCTTTCTGATTTTAGCTGAGTCCAAATTAGATAGATCATAGGAAGATAATAAATTTCACTTCTTTCTGTTGGTATATCCTGCCGTAATGTTCCAAACGGGGTAATTATGCACTGTGTTAAACTCGTAATATCCCCGTACAATTAAGTGGAAAAGAACAACATTTGCATTTTTCAAAAATTTAATCATTTCTGGCTATGTAATATACAGTGATTCATCAAAAACAAAGTTTTACACTAGTGTTATCTCATTACTTGATCTATTTCTTCGAGCTGTCTACTATAAAATATTCTGCGGGCATTTCCCCTTCCCAATAAACTGAAACCAGACAAAGTAGCAATAAACTAAAAGATAATGAAGGGAAATTCCATACATTTAATAAAACTCATGTTAAGGGATGTAAGGTTTTATATATTCATTTTGTAATTAATAAACCATTTAATATTATAAATTTATGCTTAATACTATAATCGTCAAGTTTTTATAATTTTTGAAATACATGTCATCTGTGTCGTTTTTACCAGTTACCTCTTGGAAACTGATAAGTATATCGTTGGGAACCATTGTTATACATTTGAAAACAGAATGATCAGGATCCTCTCTTTACCCACAGATGCGATTAGCATTAAGAGAGAGACTGTTTTTATAAAATTATGTCGGAGACGGACCGTGCCCTGCCAAGTACTGATTTAGGTAGAAATTAGTACTTTCTTTATCTTGTTTTACTTGTAACCACAATTCACAGAAACTTCTGCTTTGAGAAATATTATCCAAATCAGTTTGCCATTCTTTATTCTGTATGTCAGTCATTCATCTGATTCGTAAAATATGATATTGGTCGTTTAGTACCTAAGTTCGTGGATCTGATATTCTGGGTAGCTTTTTTTTTGTAAGTTCCTCTGCATATTTATTACTAGAAATGCCTGCGTAAGCTTTCACACAGCCATATGGAATGTAAAGTTGAGGCCTGTTGTAGAGTATTGAAAAAATATTTTAAACTATTAGGGAAGAATGCTTAATATTAGAAAGTGCATAAATCATTGAACGACTGTCGTATTTGTTCGTTAGTTTTGAAACGTCCGTGTGTTGTTTTATAAATAATTGTGTATTTAGTTGATGATAGTTCAGCCTAGAATATACTGTTTCTGGGCTTTTAAGAGCCACATAATCTTTACTTTTGAAGGCATTAAAATCACATACGCAGAGCCCACCTTTCCATCGATCTCTGAGACATCGGTGAGTACTAATAGTAGGATGTAGTCGTGATAGCTGTTCTTAGGAATTTTTCTGAAGTTAAACCGATGCGCAAAATGTCTCATTTGTGAACGCACTTAAATTCGGAAATTTTCAGAATGAAGGCTGTATTTTGCGTGTTAGTTTCCAGCTCCAATTGTAGCACTGTTGTACAATTTTTCTCTTTTTGACTGGATATATAATGGAGGGATCCCCGATTAAACACATAAAGCATCATTAGAAGTGATACCTTAAGACTTTGTAGTTTGGAAGAGGAAAGGCCTTTGTATTGCTTGCAAGTGCATTTTCTTCCTTTCATTCATTGGAGTTTCAGATAACCACTTCGTATTTTATAATACACGCTATTACCATTTAAACTGGATTCTTCAATAACTCGTCAAGAGAATCAAATGGACCTCTTCACACACTCATCTTAAATAGCTCAGTATGTGATTCAGTGGCATACTAAAGTTTTAGCAATCATTCAGTTGAAAAGCAAGGATTATGTTGCTATTCTGTTTTTTGCTTTCACTGTTAGCATAAGTCCAGTCATTTAAAATATTAGATGCGTTGCTTGTAGTGAAAAACATCATCAAAATATACTCAAATCTTAAAACAATTTTCCAGCTTGGATGCGCACCATCATTGAAATGGATTTTCTGTAAAATACTCTTTTTCTTCAATAGTCTTGGATAAAAAAAATTGCTTTCTATACAGGCGTAGGAATAACTAGTTTTGAAAAGTTCTAGTTTTGCCAATCCTTTGAAATTATTTTAAAATTTAGATTTTTTTCATTAATGATAGTGACTTTTGAATTCTAAATAATTTAACAACAATTTTAAAGAAGAGTGAAAAAACACAAGTCTAGTTGAACATGTTCATCAAATAACAGAAAAATAAAATCAGGCTAATCATAATGACCTCTTTTTCCTTTTTCAATCAGATTTGAACTTTTGTATAGGTCTGAGATATTCCAAGGCAGCATTTCTCCTACTGGTACACTCATATCAAATTTTCAAATGCCATAGAGAAAAAGAAACGACTTCCAGATAAATTGTTTGATCTGCGAAAAGAAAATGAAAGAAATAGGGAAATAAAGAAACCTAACCAACGTTACGCCTCGCATAAAGGAAAGTGTTTGCCATTGTTATGAGTAGCATGAATAGAAATTAATAACGACAGAGATGGTGCAACGCATAAATGCAAGAATCTGTAAACAAGAACGACATAAACAGGGCTTCACTAATAGGTCATAAATTATTGTTACATTTAATGCATATAAATAAGGAAATTTTTCTATCGGTTTCGCTGCACTTATATGATGCCTATGTGTATTTTATCATTCCTTTAGTCTTGAGATTACAAGCTGGTCATAGCCAGCCTTAGTTGGGACCTTTTGTTTATAGTTTGACTTTAGCAGTCAGTTCCCATCAGAGGCAATTGAATACCTTTCTCAGATGAATTTTCTTTCGGTCGAGGACTCCAGTGATATAAAATTATAGTAATAGGTATACTAAAATGTTTCATTAGCTTTTAAATATTTAACCGAAAGCGTTGATAAACGCAAAATAATTGCTTAAAAGTATTTTTTGGGATTCTTAATCTTAGTTATGATTTAATAGCTACAGTACAAATTAATGAATAAAATCATTTAACCCGAATTTATCACTTTTAAGTGTATGCTCCCATAATGCCCCCATACACAAAATACATGCATAATACCCCCCCCCCCCCACACACAAAATTGTGTATAAAGTTCAAGTAATCTTCGCTACTTCATTCAAGTGAAAAGGAAAATACGTTAAACATCAGCACTTATTTTCTGATGATTAAATTTTAGTCGGTATATAAACCCTTCACCTCAATTATTACACACTGGAGTTCAAGATTTTTTTTAAGAAAGTAGGTATAATGAAATCTGAAGCGTAAATGCGCCATTTTTTATTTAATACTCTGAGTATTCTTAATAGCATTCTGCATGAAATTAGAGAAGACGTATTAAAAAAACCAAATATTCGGTGAACTCTTGTACTTTTAGCCTGTAGAATTTTGGCCATCTTTAACTTCTGTATTGTAGGCACTGGCTGCAATGCTTATAGACCTTTTTGTTAAGGGTTAAATCCTATTGGTGTTATACTGAACATTATACACTGCACCATCCCAACAATATATACTCCACTTGTTATTAGATCTCTTTTTACTAGATTTTAGTTTTTTATTTCTGTATGCCTTAGATATTATTATACTGTATAGTAACTGCGTTATTAGTTATCTTGTCTTTTATTGAATTATACCATTGTCTAATTAAACATTATGGTAAAGGGATGGTGCACACGTCCCCCGTCCACTGTTAACTGCCCATCACTTCAGCAATGTGTTATGTAATGTATATAAGCGGTAGTAAAAGTGTGGTGTGTACTCATGCAATTAGATTGAAACGCAATAATTAATTTAATGATTAACTGAAGCAGTGTAATAGATTTAAAGTACACAAGCAGACGTAAATGTAAGTGTGCATTGCAATAATAGCGTTCTGAAAGTAAAAGTGTCATAAATGTAAAGCAAGTGCTTTTTTTTGTTTTTAAATTAAGGATAGGGTTTTTAAATGTTGTAGTGTGTAATGTAATGTATATAAGCAGCTGGAAATGTAAGTGTGTACTTATGCAAACAAATTGAAAAGCAATAATTAATGTAGTGATTAACTGAAGCAGTATATTAGACGTAATGTACATAAACAGACATAATTGTAAGTGTGTACTGCAATAATAATGTCTTAAACGTCAAAGTGTTCTAATTGTAAAGCAAACAAGTAGATGTAAAAGGAAGAGTGTATCTAAAAATTAATGATAGTGTTTTTAAAAGTTGTAATTTGTAATGTAATGTATATATGCAGTAGTAAATGTAAGTGTGTACTCATACATTTAGATTGAAACGTAATAATTAATGCAGTGATTAACAGAAGCAGTGTATTAAATATAATGTACATAAGCAGACGTAAAAGTAAGTGTATTGCAATAATAGAGTTATAAACTTGAAAGTGTTATAAATATAAAGCAAACAAGTATATGTAAAAGCAAGAGTGTTTTAGAAATTAATGATAGTGCTTTTAAAAGGTTGTAATGTGTAACGTAATATATAAGCAGTTGTGAAATGTATGTGTGTATTGCAATAACAGTGTCCTAAACGTAATAGTGTTAGATATAGGTGGACGTTGCGCTATACCAATTAACCTCAATGGTAGAGGCATGGTGCCCGCGTACTCCGTCTCATGTCGCATGCCCATCATTTCAAATAGGTGCGCTAAAAGAGATCATTTCTTGAGCAAAGTATTCGAGGGTTTCTTGAATTAGAAAAGAGCTTATCGTTTGAAAGAAATTAATTTTCATTTACACATTCTACAGTCTCATCTACAGGCAGAATGGAACGCAAGATCCTTTTGAATTTTCAATAAACGTAATCAATGGCCGTTCATGGCTCACATCAAGCAAGAATGGTTGCTTAGTTATTGAATCCGTGGAGTGACGGTATCTTACGTTCGAGGCTCATCTGTGACTTTAAAAATCCAATTAGAAATTTACCTAACCATAACATGTTTATTAATTTTAATCAAAAGTAGAGGATTTCTAAGTAATGCAATAAGTAACTTTCTGAAACACTTCACTGTTTTAATCATTCCATAATTAATACCGACTTTAATAGATATCTATATCGGGGCTTGTGAAAACGTCGATTGAGTTGTGCCATTCGTGTCCACGGGATACTTACTCGTATAGTCTTTTTTTTACAACGTACCACTACTGACATTAAGTATAAGATTGAAAAAACCCTGATAATTTGACCCTGGTTCAAATGTCATTTGACTTCTAACTGCATAATACTTTCGTCATTTTCCCAGTGTGCAACGTAAATATAAGCAAGATTTTCATAGAAAGTCCACTTGATTCAGTTCTCTTGAATTGTTCAAGTTTTAATGTTTCAAGTTATTACCTCTTCATAAATCGGTTTGGAGCATGAAAATATAAATAATTTAAAATGTATTATTAAATGTTAATATGATTGATAAATTCCCTTAAAATGTTTTTTCAAAAATAGTATCGGATCATCTTAGCTTTTACTTTATGTTTTTGAAACTTAACAGGTTTCGTTTAATCCAATTTAAAAATTTTCCTAATGGGCGGGTTTAATCTACTTTCAATTTAAGATTTTGATATATATATATATATATATATATATAAGTATAAAAGAAACATAATAATAGGCTAAAAATTAACGCAAATTAAATTTAGATGCTTTATAAAAATAGCAATATCTATTTGCAGTGCGTCATTTCGAGAAAAATCTATGTCATATACGTAATTCTTGTGTTGTAAATTGAACTAAAACTTAAGCTGCCAACAATAATTTTACAGCAATATTAACTATACAATCAGAATGATTTGAGAACCAAAACTAATTCAGTTTGACTTCAGATTTCATCCTGAACGTTACGCACTTGCTTCCCACGCTTTGGCCTAGCTACAGTGCTGTCTGTCTGCTGCTGCGTTTTTGCTACAAAGTTATAAAAATGTAAGCTTTTTGAAACAGGCACATTTAATGTGGTGACTTGTGTGTAGTTGCAACATGTTGCTGGAAATAAAACTAAAGATTTAATCTGTTTTCGCCATCAATTTCCTAGTCATTATGGTTCAACACCTCTACGAAATCAAAATTCCTGCTGCTGGATATAAAAACTTAGGACATTCCTTACAGTGGTTTTACAATTGAAGACTTTAAATTTCAACAGAATTTTCAACTTGAATTTATTGTTAAAATAATACCTACAAGATTTTGCTATTTAAAAAAATATTTATATCAAATTTTATGATTTTTTCCACTATTGCAATTCCCTTGTTTCGCTAATTCTGTAATGCTTTTTTCTAAAAAGGCTTTTCTGTCGCCAAGCCTTTTTCTCTTTGAAGGGCGGGGGATATGTAAGATAAAAAAATATGCGAATCAAATTTCTAATTTACACTAACGGAAAAATTTTAATTCTCCATCTCTGTTTTAAAAATCGCAATAACTTCTCTAGATTGCGCCATTACTAGATCATTTTATGGCCTGCGCAGCTGTGATAACGTAATAATTGGGAACTGAACGACCATCGTTAAAACAAAACTTTTTCTCTTCGTTGTGCTCCCATCTTTTATAACTACGCACTTCAGCTTGTGTCTGTGCTGTGCTTGGTCTTAATTTCACTATGCAGCTTCCCAATGCAATAATATCAAAAATGTTAATTTTCTTGAATAGACACGAATAGGGTGCCAAGTGATTGTGGCCACACATGTCAATTGCAAATAAATATGAAATTAAAATCGCCTCGACTGCCAAGTGTTTTTTACGAACTCAGCACAATAGCATACTACGCAATTCTTCCTCTTCAACATAGGATATTTACGCATCAACACTGCTGCGGTTTTTCCTTTTCTTGCTTTTATTACGTCATATATATACTATATGTATACATTTAAAAAAAACACAGCGTATTTTGCCCTTATTTAAAATATCGTCGCATAGCATAATAGGTTTTTTAAAATTAAGTATGTATTTTTTTTTAGTTAAATATGATATTAAAAACCATGTACACAATGAACCAATTGAGATAAATATTACAAAGGATTTACAGACGAAAAACGAGTACCCACTTGATCATTGGTCAGTATCCTAATAATCAAAAACTCCTAAGTATTTTAAGGACATTTGGCCAAAACATACTTTAAAATTCTTCCTGAAACTCTGTCGCTACTAACTCTAAACTCCAAGATCAAATTTTAAGTGCGAACCTTTTTTGGCGAAAGAGCCTAGCCATACTGAAAAAATTCAGAGCTGGCTTCTAACAAAATTACCAGAGAAACGTGTGAAAAATGTTTAACTTTTTGTAAATATGGGGCTGTTTTCGCACATGACACCAATATCTGAATGTCATTACTCCAAATTCAAATCAATTGCAGATCAAATTTTAAATACAGTCTCCTTGGAAATATATTTTATTGATTTAAGGGACAATAAAAACATTTTTATTCTTTAATTTTACTTTTATCATGTAACTGTGTTACGTATCTGAAATATTTTGCAAATGCATTAGTTGTAGGCAAAACATACATTTTGTTCTATTACCATGTTCAGATAGATGATAAAATGTTTAGATAGATGCATGAAAATTATTCTTAATACTTACTAATGATCTTTCTATTTTAAACGTCATGTTACTAACCCTTTTCACCTAATTAAAAAATCTGATGTGTACACCACATGACTTCCTTGTACGGAATATTAAATTATACGCATTTTTTCTTGCATTTTATTAAAACTTATTAGATTGAATTAAACCTACTTCGCCGACAGCGCATAAACCACAATAGAATAAATGCATTCTTTGAAATTCACTTTGTTTACCATAGCGACACTCTGGCGCTAGGTTTACTTAACAGTATTATATTTCGTTCATATTATAACTCTGAATGCACAAAATTTATATCATTTAAAGAATTATCTAATCGTTGCCACATGTTCTATTCAAATACTATAATAAAGCTAGAACTATGTATAAAAGAAATTAAGCAAACAAAACAAAAAAGAAAGAGTTTTTCACAGATGATTGAGTATTTCTCATTCAATTAATTCAGTTCTCTCTTCGCGACAAGGCAAAAATACATAAAAACTCAAAATATCTGTATTAAAAATTACGAAGTAAATCTTAAACGCTTATTTCCTTGAAAAAATTCCAGAAAGGATTAAGCATGATTTAATTGGCAATAATAAATGAATGCGTTATCTTTGTTGTTGCGAAGCTAAGTTTCTCTAGCTTGGCAACAAATCCACTAGTCTCCTGTTTCAAATGTAAACATCAATGGCCGCCATCAAATTAGGCTTAGCGGCACTTAAACAATTTTAAAATTGTTGATAATTCTAAAAATATTACATACCGATTTACTAAAGGCATAAAAACCTTAACGGAAGACAAAAACAACATAATTCAATCATTTTTAAAGCAAACAATGTACAATTTACAAACATATAAGAGTAAAGAAACTGAGATCACTGAGCCGGGTAACAGAGTGGATATATATATAAATATATTTATATACGTTTGGCGCGGCCGATTGAAACCAAAATACGAGGTGCACATCTACATGTTATAGTAGTCTTATATACAAAATTTCAACGTTCTGAGGCTACTCGTTTTTGAGTTATGCGAAATACGTACGTATGCACACGTACGTTCGTACGCATGTACGTACATACGTTCGTATAGACGCCACAAAAAATCCTCTTCAGAATTCATTTTAAAGCAGTTTTTTAGTTTTTTTGGAGGAAAAGAGTCTTTTATTCTCTCCTTCCGTACAGATATCACGCAAAAACATCGTTAAATTGCATTCGAAAGCGGTCAAAGTGGATATTTTCGTTGAAATATGCTGCCTGAAGTTTTTCGCGATTACAATACTTCCTTTTTACTTCGTACAAGGAAGTAAAAATGTTAATTCAATCTCAAAGTTTAAGGTTTTTTCATATATGCAGTCGAAAATTGATTTTCATTGATTTACCTTTCTTTATAGTTTGTATTCTTCAGTTTAGTTTTTAATCACGTTTTTAAGCACTATTGCATTAGACAATCAAGAATCATTACTTTACGAATTTAGATGACTGTTCCGTTGTTTACGAACTTAAATAATAATTCAGTTTCATTCACTCTTTCAAAGTTTTCATCCTACATAGATCAGATATTAAACTATAAAATCGAATAAATAAACTAACTAGAAGAATTAGCAAATTGTCTCCCGTTTTATTTTTGTCAAGATTGGCGGAATTTAAAAGTATTAAGAGATGCTTTCAACTGCTTACGTTTAATTTGTTTAGCATTTGAAATATACTGCTTCCATATAAGTACTTAACTGATTCTATAAATTTTATTGGATATACATATTTATAAAATACACGTATTTTATGAAAACGCAGTGGGGTATTTATTTGCCTTCGGGAAAAGAAAGAAATACTTTACGAAATCTTTGTTACGGTTAGAAAATAGAAAAGAATCAAAAAAGTACTTTGATTCAATATTTTAAGAACTAGCTTATTTCTGCTGCTGAACTACAATCCGAAGAGCATCGCAATGTTAACTCTTTAAATTTAAATTATCATGTACTTTATTTTATTTTTGCGAATAGTGCGAAAGAAATTGAAGAAATATAATGTAATGCTTAGAGGAAACAGTTTGTTGAAAGCATCCTCTTCGTGTATTTTAGTTTTATAAAACGCATTAGTTTTTATCCTGTGCTTTATGTTGGATCAATTCCCCGCTATTAAGCACGGTAAGTACTTTCTTCAATCTAATTTAAATCATTTAAGGTATCCGACCTCTTTATTTTAACTATAAACATATTAATTTGAAAATAAGCATATTAATGAGTGAAAACAATTTAAAACGTAATGCTAAGTAATTTTAATTTTGAAAAATAATGAAAAAAAAAGGATAATTTTTGCTTAAATTTTGGCTTTACGGCAACAACCACGGTGAACAATGTATATATAAATATGCTTTTTTTTCAATTTGTATTTATATCTACACTTGTTTTGTATGCAATGAAGCAAAATAATTAAGAAATATTTATATATTCCTGAGGGATATGTCAAAATGTATAGTATTTACTGTATATTTTCCTATTATTGCATCCAAAATCTAAAACTAAAAAGTAACAATTCAACTTCTAATTAATATGTCTAAAATCTTTTGCTTCAGAGCATGCATCAGATTATATGAAACATGTATATAAAATATCATTAAATTTTATCCATAAAAGTTTGAGTTATGACTGTTACCATTGGCAATATTTACAGAAAAAACATTTTTCAGAAAACAAGTTTAAAGTTTTCATAAAACAATTTCTTGGTGAAAGAAGCATCCATTATAATTAAAATTGTCCTGCTTTGTAACTGAAACCTTGTTTTTTCTTCACATACTTTGCACTTTTTCTTTCGAACAAAGAGTAATTTTTTCTTTGTGTTTTTGTAAAACTTGTGAAATGCCTCCAAGAGTCATGATTTTGCACTTTATCCAAGTTTTCGAATTCCCTGCTCAGTCAGGATACATACCTAACCTTGAAATGCTTCAAGCAAACCTATAAATGCATCATTAAATAACATTAAATAACCCACACTTACATTTGCTCCAAACATTAATATTCGCAAGTTTATGAATGTTTATTTCGGAACAATTTGCAATAAAATACCATTAAAACGTTCCTTGATATTTTGAGTTTTGCCATGTAGACACTTTTTAATAACTCTTGTTTATGTAGTCAACTCCATATAGGTAGGTTTAATTAAATTCAAAATATATATTGATATACCAGAGGTTTTTGCCCAATTTTTTTCTTTGATTTTTTTTCCTGATTTCTGCAATCACACATTCATAGTTGCACCAATTCATTGATAATTGAGGAGGGCATTGGCTTCGAAGAAGAGCTACAATGGAACAAGCAGTTAGTACAACCTGCTGCATCTCAATTAAGTTTCAAACATGACTTCTAATTACAATCCCTAATTCTGCATTTTATCAATAAAAGAATCAATCAGTTTACCTTTTCCTTTCAATTCAGGAGCGGAGTTTTTTACTTTTCGTAGTCCACTACCAACCCTTTTCTGTACATGTTCAATGCATTCCACTTTCTTGACCGAATCTTTGCCATATATATCTTTCACAATTAAAAGCCCCTTAGAATCACCATCCTCGTAATACTCCGTGTCCTTCAGCTTTCGCAATGTAATAGATCATTCAAACAGAGAATAAGCACCAACTGCTTCCATACCCGAAGCTGCTTCTTTATAATTTGCAGAACAATTATATTACGCTTTACATATGTCGTGCTGAAGATTGCATGCTATTCTGTTTATTTTGTTGCAAATGATGCAAAAATGTGACATAGCTTTCAAAACAAGCACTTTGTCAACGCTAATCGACAAAGCAGCAATACATACATTCAACGTCGAATACCCTCTGCGCCAAACCTAAATACGAAATTAAAGGAAAAAACTAACACCAGATTCTTAAAATGTATTACAAAATATCTAAACTTAGTACGCAGGTTTACAATTTACAAAATCTTGATGACAAATAAAGTTTCTAAATAGTTATATCTATTTAAACGCTCACTTCCGGCCCAGAATATTAGAACTTCCGGTTTATTCAGTTACAGAAAAATGCTTATAACTTCAGTTCTAATTAACCTATCAACAAGCAAAAACTTGTATTTGATAGCTAAAGATGTATTCTTTAAGATAATGTAATAAAGTAAAAATCGAAATTTTGACCGAAAATCGTCTTTTGTACGAGGTCGGATACCTTAAATCAAGATGCATAATATGGAGGATGATTTTAATTTAGCTTATTTCTGCTGAATAATCCGAAATGAGTCGATATTGTACCACAATAATCACATTGTATTATAATTTTTTAAATATTGAAGAGTAAACTAAATAGACTGTAGAGACATTAGGATATTTTTTTGGAAGCAGCCAAGATGAAAACTTAACAACGCTTTCGCCGGGAATCGAACCACGGACCCCTGGAATACCGGCCCAGCGTGCAGAACCACTACACCACGAAGGACGCTTGGAAAGCGGGAGAAATATCTTATAACATCCCCCCCCTCAAAAAAAAAAAAGGAAAAACAAAAGTATACAGTACTCAGAGCAAATAGTTTACCGTAAGCATAGTTTATGGTAGTCCTTTTATTTGCCTTTTGCTTTATATCTGAATTTAAATTACTTTTTTAAGTATACTATGTACTCCCTTCTCCCAACTTAATAATATCTAATGGTAAAATAAATAATAAATAATATCTAAATCAAGAAGTACTTTATGGATCAAATGGAATAGTTTGGAATGAAGAATTGGAAAGAAAGATATGTTGGCTTTGAAAATGGAAAAACCACATTTAGCATGCGAAATGGCTGTGTTTATAAGCATTAAAAACATCACAATCCAGAACAATGCTTGTTCATTGCGGAAAAAATTTACTTGAGTGTCAAATAACATCTTTTGAGTTGCAGAGCTATGCTCCTTGTACTATTGTTCACAGATTGATGAGTATGCAGGAGACTGTGCTCTGGACATGTTTGACAACGGCATACTAGCTTAACAGCGAAAATTAAGGAAGAATGTTTACATTGCAGTGGTTTAACATAAACTGTCACAAGTTACAGATAACGCTTGGTTTCGGCATTCAGGACTATTCCAAATTGCACCTCCTTAATATTCATGCTGTAGTCAAACCCAAATTAGACTACTGTATTATTGTTCAGAGTACATTGTTATACCCTATGCTGTCCTACTGTAATGCAGATATACATCGGCATTGGTGGCAGGAAGTATTATACCAAGTACATGATTTCCGTATACAAACAGATACAAGAAAAGTGAAACCTCTACTTTTTAATGATGGAAGAGTTAATAAATTTAGAAATAGAAATGACCGGCTTTAACTTCAAATGTATTTGCAGTACTTTGTTCTGTACCTCTTTCAGGCTTTTGTTTAGGAGTGTTAGGTAATGAGCCTCAAGCGTATCTGTTTTCAAAACAATTTTGAAACAAAGGATGGTACTCATCTGTTATCGACACTGGATTCCGAAATGTATGCATGTATGTATATGTACGTAGATATGCATATGTGTTTATAGACACACACATACGCACATACATAAATACACAAGGGCCTACATTAGATGCATTTCTGAATCCGGTCCCGATAAGAGAAGAGTAGCCAAAGTCTTCATTAATGCTGAATATGTGCAGGACCTAAATTTTTAATTTAGTAGTTGAAAAATTTGCAATAAATTTGCTCTTCAAATTAATTGCATTTATAATTAGTTTGGAATTCATATAGGTTCACTGCATAAAAGACAAGTCTTATTATCATTTCATATCTAATGCTGTACTTAAAATCTGGTATCTCCTGTATTTAAACTGTTTTCACTAGTAAGGTTTAGGTTAATTGACAAGTTATTAAAATTCGAAAATTTACTGTACTGTCTTGCCTTAATCCTCACCAGAATGCAAAGTACTTAATTGGGTATTTAAGTTTAGAGTTTGAATATTTTAGAGCTTTAGGATCCCGGCTTGCAGTTTGCTTCTCATCGCCAGCTCTTGCAAAGCTTATTCTGACTTTAGCCAGTTTGGTAGCTGACGTTAAATATGCGCCGTTTAAATATTTGAGCCAGCTTAATTGAGCAAATCACTCGGTATAGTCTCAGACTACGTTACTTGAATTTAAACTCCAGGTTATGTTATCTTAAATACCTGCAAGTGGAGGAGTTTTGTTTTGTCAATTTTTTCAACTTTGAGAGCCTTGTCATTTTGTTTCAGATTAGAGCAATAACTCCCTGGTCAGTTTAGTAGACTCTAAAGAAACTGACTTGAGATTCTGCACAGTTAGAACCCTACACTCTAAACTCCCAACAGTTTTCAGTTTTGAATTTTTTATTCTTTGATTAAAAATAAGTTCAAAACAGATATATCAGAAAAAAAAATAACGTTTTACAGGATAAAGACAGGAAGTAATCCATATTATTCTTTTAATCCGCGAGCACTGACACTGGATATGAGATACTTGAGGTGCTTGCTTTCGTTGTTTATGTCACTTTCCTTTGTTTTCAATAGGCTAAAATTTCTAGTAGCAGAACTGAACGTCACATTATTTGAAACAAAAGTGAGCTGTTTCTAAAAACAATTTTATCGGAAAAGATTCTCTTTAGTACATCATATCCACGCTAATTACGGAAAGTAAAGGTTACGGAACATTTTTAGAAACTGTTTCGAGTGATGATGGGTCCTTTATTAAGAAAATGAAAAGGTTTTGGGTGAAGAATATTTTAGTGATCACATTTCTTCAACAGAATCGTCTCTAAAAATGAATATTTTATGGTAAAGACAAAATCGACAGATGACTTAAAAAGAAACAGACGCTTGTTTATGAAAACATTCGGACACATTCACAGTGGAAAGCCAAACTATGTGAAGCATCTAAGAAGTGAAAAACAAATCACGATTCAATATTAAATAATGATATTTCATTATGAATCACTAATATTAATATACTAAGAGGTTCAAATCCAATTACGAACCAAGCTGATGAAAGACGCGCATTGTGTTCTGGTAAGAAAGACAGAAACAGCGATTTACTTGCCCAAAATATTTGAAAAAAATAAATAAAAAAGCATTTGTATGGAACATCAATATTTAAAAAACCTTGGAAAGCTGTATAAAGTAAATTAAAAAAACATTAATAATTATAATTAAATTTATCTCTTTATTTTCTGTTTCCCTTATACCATAGAGTTTTGATTTAAAATGTTTAATTGAAAGAAATGATCTCAGGTGTGAGATACCCAGCGCAGTTTCCGCGATCATATATCTATTGCACGAGTGCCGCCAACTTAAAGCTTATTAAAAGCTTCCTACGTGTCTTTGCTAACAGTTTCCTGGAATATTTATGCCATATTAAATGTATTCAGATCAGAGATGGATAGATTAATTTCCAAAGTACGCGAGGGCTATCTGCTTAATAGGAGGAATGCCTTCAATGTTGGATTGCCGCGTCATAAGAGAATGGAAAAGCAAGAATCCACATTCACTAACCAAGTGATCAACATTTTAGCTACTGAAGTTCAGAGCTGACGCTGGTACAATGCCAAAAACATACATTTACACCGGTAGTTCTCAATCTAGTTTTTGCTAGATACTCCTTTTACTATTGCTAGAACATCCCTTCCTCCCCCCCCCCTGCTTTCTAAAATTTGAAAATTAAATGTTCACATTTATTTAGATTTAAATTATTTTCTAACGTGCTTCATAAATTAAACAACAAAAGTCTAGAAAATGCTGGTAAATACCAAAAACTCAATAAAAGTAATTTTTATATTCATAAAGTAAAACTGAATATTTAACAGCTAAATAAAAGACTAACAGCATTCCCCATGAAACTATGAGGATGGATTTCAGCTCTGATTGAGAACCCCTGATTTACTCATTGCGTCAAATAACGCTCTGACAGGAGAAAAAAACTTATAATGAAAAAAGCTCATTCATCATTGCATATCGAGATATTCGGAGGTATAAGTACACAAATATAGCAATATAATCACAACATTTTTCTCTTTTATTACCACTTGTGAGGCAGGATATTACTATTTTGTGGCATAAAAGTTCACATGTGTTACATAGTTATCAGAAACATACATGGCGGTTCAAGATATAGTGTTTCTAAGTTTAAGCAAGGGTGTACAGCAGTATGTTTGTCTACCTAAAGAAATTACGTCTTAGGAAACACAATGCTTGATGCAGTTTCTTCAGACGGAGGTACTTCTTTGTTTGGAATAAATACTCATTTTCTTCTAATAACTAACAAATGCTAATTTTATACAAGAGACTTAGCAGTTCTCAGCTTATAGAGCAGGGGTGGCCAACCTGCGGTTCGCGAGCCAAATGCGGCTCTTTGAAGGATTATTTGTGTCTCTCGATAAATGTACCTCAGTTCCCTTTTAATTTTTGTGTTATTATATTTAAAAAAATATTATCGTTTCGTATGCGTTTCAAAAAGTCTTTTAAATTACAAACAACAAATATGAAAGACTAAGTGCAATGTTGTAAGAAATTTGATTCTCGTCTCTTAATTTTTTTTTTTTTTTCCCTGAATCGATTTGAAATCAACATAATTCAAGGTGACTTTTCCATTTCCAATATAATTATAGTCCAAAAAGCATCTGGAGAATTAGAATTAATAGAGATGCAAGAAGATCAAGCTCTACAATTAAAATATAAATCGACACCGATTACTGAATTTTGGAAATTTGTTCCAGAATCGAAGTATCCTGAATCAAAACAGGTTGCTTGTCAAATTATTTCAATATTCGTAACAACGCACTTATGCGAATCATATTATTCCACTTTAAAATTCGTGAAATCCAAACACCGATTAGTATTAACTAACCAGCATCTCAAAGATTTACTGAGAAGTGCTGTCACCAATTACTCACGAAATTTTAAAGAATTATCAAGAGAAGTAAAATGAATGTGTTTAATTTTTAATATTTAAATTCAATACACTTATTTTGTACTTTTATTTATATGTTTCCAATAAATATAATTTATGTAAAAAGTTTTTTTAATACCTTTTTTGCATACCTTTTAAATACGTATTTAATTTCGGTTCGCGAAAAATTTCAAATTTTGAAAAATGGCTCGGAATATCAAGGAGCTTGGCCACCCCTGTTATAGAGTATACATCATTAGTGATCTTGCACAACAATTATACTCTTTAACTTGTTTTCATTAAATACTCAAGATAATGGATCTATACTTAGAAATAGTTTTTACAGACTATGTGCTAGAGATGGCCAAACTTTATGTCAATAGGAGCCGCATGCTGGATTTTAGGAACGTTCGAGAGCCGTAACTAGATTTTCCAAAAGACACAAATCCATATTTATATCATTTTGAAAGTTGTGAAACAAGTTTCAAATGGAAAGAAACGTTTGATTCTAAATAATCATTCAATGACAGTTTGTTTTCAGCATGGGATGATGAATCGAAGACAACGCAAAGTTTTGCGGTGTGTACAGTTTGATACGGTAAAAGAACTTATTGTCAGTTTATAAACAGTTCGATTTTTCCTCAATATCTTCTTGTAAATCTATCACAGATTGTTGATCTATCACAGATTTGTAATGTTGATGAAATTGCGGATTCTTCTTAATGTGCTCCACAGCGACTCAAATCGTTTTTCTACTACCTCGAAAATATCTCGTAATTCCCCAGCATACTCGTTCCACGGCAAGCAAGCCGTATATCTGTTGTTCTCAAATTTTAGAGGTTCCCTAAGTTTTTGAAATAACATCGTCTTCGAAGCTGTGATCACTCTCAGATTTATTAGAAATTCCCAGAAGTCCCAAATGTCTCAATTTGGTCTTCAAATCAATATCTAAATTATTTATAACTTGCCTTAGATTCTGCATGAAATAAAATGCTTTCGATGCTTAACATGCATTTTCTATTCCACTCACAGACTACTCCACTTCAGTTTCTACCGCTACTAATGTTTCAGAAATTCAGCAGACCTTTCCTATAAAGCATTCACAAGCATAGTCATCTATTCCTAAGGCATCCACAAGAAAATCAAAATTTTAAAGATTTTTTTCCCCCTAAAATTGTCTCAGAGAATCAGTGCAATAATATTATTATTTGTGGCAGCTGCTGGAACTTCCCTAACAGCTGCTACGACGCGTAGAACAAGATCCTCAGCACTTCTAACGGGGTTTCGTACACTAATGTCTTGATATACTCTTAGAGAAAGTAGTCAATGCGAGTGAGGTCTGGCGATCGTTCTGGCCAATGTACCGGGCAGCATATAAGCATTCTGTACCGCGCCACGAGCATAGGGAAAAGTCCGTACTTGTGGTTGAACATACTTTCAGATGACATCAGTTTCTCTTGGCGTAATGATGTTTAGAGTTTCTTACGGTTTTGTTTTCGTTGACTGACTCGCATAAGTGACACGGAAGCGTGAAAATTATTGTTTGTTTTCTTTGAAACGAAAAAATTTAGTTGTAGCGTGTTTCACGAATTATAAAATCGTATAAAAGATGCAGATGGCTTATATTATCTTATAATTTATGAAATTTAATTTCGTAAATTATACAATTTTTATAATAATAAAATTATAAAATATTTCAAAGATGTTAATATCATAACCAATCTTCAGCGCTTCGATTAAATACATTGCTGAGTTCATAAATTTAGTGTTAAAACCAAAACACGACGATCTCGATTCAACTGCAAAGGCATTGTGTGCAAGTAAGCATATTATTATTATTGCAAATTTGCATTCTGTTTCTTTTACATTACAGAAAATATTTCTTTTACAAATGTTATGTTAGTTCCATGCTAATGTCCCTATCATTGTAATATTCTGTTGCCTTAAATGAAGGAAAAAGGTACGTTCAGTACTGTCGCTGAATAATACACGTGTATAAGAAAAGAAATTTTCTTCTCTGACAAACATTTATTTTCATGCAATGGTACAAAAGATGCTACACATTAAACAATGGGCAATATTCATGAAGTAATACTATTCAATTTAAAATATGTACCTTTATTCTGCTCCAAATCTATATTAGTGAACTTCAAAAACAACTTTTACTTTTTCAGACAGATTATAAATATTGTGAATTTACTGTGTACTAAGTCAGCTTCTGCCGTCTATTTTTCTACTTTTGATAAATGACTTGTTTCATGCTTTCGTAGATTGCATCAGAAGAAAATGGGTATATAATAAATATGAAATAATGAATTAATAATCACAACACCTTTAATATGAAGGGTTTTACATTTATTAAGAACATTTATTAAAAATCTCTGCACTTAATATTAATGCCCATTTACGGAGGTAGCACAAGAAGAAATAATAATTTTTCTCTCTAAGGAAAAAATCACCACATTTTTTATATTAAACTCACCACACTACAGTATTGTAAAAAGAAGTATAACAATCTCATAGCAACAAAAATACAACGCACGTAATCACTGCTATCGAAATGTAAACAAACTGTATGGAGGTGTACCTTTGAGCCCAAGCAAAGTCAAGGCGTTCCTAAGCGTAGAGGAAATGATGTCATCGGAAGCCATATCCATTCACGAGGAGAAATTTTTCCCTGTGTGCGTGGCGCGGTATAGAATGCTTATATGCTACCGAGCAACCCTGCTAATCCCATATTGAGGATACGTTTCGAACACCTTCTTTGATGGCGATCATCTGTTTTTAATCTTATTTCCTGATTTCTGCTGCACTAAGCATAATACACATGTGTTTTCACCCTGTTCGTGTCCATCCTATGTCTTGTGTTGTCACTACCGCGCCAGGAAAGCGTTTCCGACCACGTTTTTCATCGTCTAGATGTACTCTATCTCTGCTGGAAGTTTGTAACTGCTTTGCTGAAACATCCTCTATATATAAATGAATACATATATTTAAGTAACACTAACAAAAACTTTAAATAAAAAATACATATTCTTTAGTTAAGGTGATATTATAAGTTAATAAAACTGCATTTAAGTATTTATAATGATATTATTTTATTATAGCTATGTATAATATTAATTTATAATGTTATTTAATAATATATATAGTTTATAATGTTATTCAATTTATATACATATATTAAAGTGAGATAGAAAATTAATGAAAAGTTATCACTGTAATTTGTTTAAAATTAAATAAGTTTGACAGAATTAAAAAATTGAAAATATTTAGCCTTCTTTTTTATTTATATTTATTTATTGTTTGTTTATTATTAAGTGGCACCAATGTACCTTGGTGTTCCTATATGATTACCTAAAATAGCCAAAAGGCAAGACTGACTCACCTAGTAAGAAAAATGCATGAAAGTGTTGAAAATTCTTGAAAGTCAATTTTAATTTTTTTTCAAGTATTTTATCAATATCCAGCCGTTGTTACTTATCTTCCATTTGATTAAAGGCAATATCTGATGAAACAATGTAACTTTTATTATCGATAATATGAAAGATTGCCTTTATAAGGCTTCTACGATAATTAATTTATAGATCCATTATTAAGAAGCAATTAGTGGAATTAGTTTCGAACAAGATTTTAAGTGCATAAATGGAGTGACTGAAGATGCGTTTCTTTTCTTTACTGAAGTAATAAAAAATAGGTGCTAAGGAAGTTAATCTCTCATCGGACACTTAAGGTAATTGCATAAAAACTTGTGAAACATTTTATGTAGGTCACATAAAGGGTTCATCATTCTTAAAGCTTAAACAAGTATCCAGATTTTATCGCTTTATTTGGCAAAAACATATCAATAAAATTAACATTTGCAATTAATATAATTAAAAAAGCAGAATTAAATTTACTTCCATAATATATTAGTTTTAGAATTTATACCTCTATTTCAAATATATTATTGCGTTATACACACAGCTAAGAAAAATATTTTTGCTTTCAGATTTAAGTTTAGTTTTGCAGTCATCTCTACTTTTTAATTCGAAATAATAAGGAATTGTTATTCATATTTTTCAGGTTTATTACACTTTTAATATAAAGTGGAAACTGAAAATCATTATATGTATTATATGTAGTGGACATTAAGCCTAAGCTCCTCAAATGAAGATGCCGTCTGCCATTAAGAGTCATTCAAGAGAATTCTCTAAGAGACAAAAGAAAACAAAGCTACTCCATTTACGATTTTTAGCTTGTAAAATGCAGAACTTCTGTCATTGTTCAAAATGAAACAAAATATTACTTATTACGTCTGCACTCACCGAAACACGGTATACAAAAGTACCTGAAAAATAAATTTGAATAAAAATTCCATTTAGGTCTCATTTGAATATAATTACTTATGCAGCGGGCATACACGTGAAATTAGCATATGAAGGAAACTTAAATATAACTAGCAAAAAGTGCCTAACAAGTTAGAATGGCTCATAACGTACCATAAATAGTATTCAAATAATTTCATCACACTACAGTCAGAAGCTACTGGACAGTCTCCCCAGAAAACAATTCATTAATCAAAAGTGCAAGCTGTCGGTTTCTGCCTCTATAAATCATGTACATAAATTTGTTGTTTTTAATTCAAATAACCGGACACTTTCAACACAATATATTAATCGGGAATGTTCGAACAACGTCCTTCATTTAACTATCTCATTACCTAGAATGTTGCTCAGAGGACACTAGTGGGACGATTGCTATCCCAGCTCATATAAGTAAGTCTCCTCCTCTATAATGATCTCTTTCGACGATGTTTGGTGCCCAACAGCGTGTGCCTGGCTCTCGCCATAACATTGTCCTTCGGGAGTCGTTCCCAATGTTAAATCGAGACTTACCGTAAAGCGAACGTGGTCCCACTGCTCTAGTGTTCAACTGTGATGTTTACGGGCCTAATTCAACCGCACTCTGACGTGCGATGGGCGCAAAGATACACAAAATACAGTTCGTCGGGGTACAGGTTAACCCCTTCGAGCCGGGTAGCGAAAACGCGCGCTTATCGCGGAGGCCGGCAGTGTCTTCCGCGAGCGTCTCTCCAGGGCCGAGGGCATTTTTGCTACTAAGCCTAAATCCATGAAATTTCCGAAGTATCAACGCATTGTTTAATATGCTCTATGGAGTATTTAAACGGCTTATGCTTTATAGATATTTATATATATATACTTTAATTCTCTTATTTCTTGTCTAAATGCATATTTTACACATTTTATTTTAATTACTCACCATTTTATGACTTTTAACATTATACATCTGAAAACTAAATATATTACTTAAAATTCTCTTTTCGTATGAAAAATTTGAAAACAGGGATCTACACACAGTCCTACGTTACATTCCTTGAACTCATAATAACTCATTCGCCGTTTTGGACGATTTTTCCGGGAATGTGAACAAACGAAGCATCGTCGTCTCATTTTCTTATCAGTCTCTTCTGAACAAAGTTTTGGAAAATGTCTTTCAGTTAATTTTTCAGAATCAATATCAGAATATCAGAATTTCAGAATCAATATCTGAAATATTTTGCATCATTTCTGCTATTTCATGCTCTGTTAAACATTTTCTACGCTTCGACATTGCAACGGTAAAAACAGAAAGAATTCACGTCTAACAAGATCTAATTATTTTCTAAAAACTGAACTGTAAACCGAAATACTCAACGCTTTAGCGCATATAAAACTTCTACTTACAATAAACAACTACCACGTGCGAGTAAAGTGCGATTTAAAGAGACGTCATAAATCACGACATTCGGAAACATTTAGTTCCCCGTTTGTTTATATAATCAAAAACACGTGTATGTGAGTCATGCTTCTCTCATTTCGAGTAGAAAGTCTAATGTACATGCATCTGAAACCATATGGGCATACAGTGCCATCTTGTGGCAGAAATTATAGTTTGAAAAACGTTCCAAGGTACTGGCACAAATACGTGACATTCGGTAGAAAAAGCATAAAGGCTCTGGCACGCCTGCGTGTCGGCCGGTAGATAAGTGCGTTCGTTGCTGGCACGTATACGTGACAGTCGGCGCGAAGGGGTTAAACATCCTACAGCAGCAGACAGATACGACGCCAGCTGTCGTGCTGCTAGTGATCTACGGCCTCTTGCACATGGCAACAGGAAGCGATCGTCTGCCGTTGTGATAATCCTCTGGCATCCAGACCCACGTCTTCAAGAGTTTTGATCCCGTTGGAATGATTCCAACGCCTATTGATGACACTACGATGTACATTCAGCTTTCTAGCAGCAGATTCAGAGGACTGTCCTGCAACAGCTTGCAACATCCCGATAGCCCTCCAATGCATTTTTAATCGTACAAATGGTGTCTTCGGCTCGTGCTTTCTCCGATTACATGGAGCTGTCGCTGCTTGCAAACTGACGCAGTGGTTTAGCATGCCCCTCTTTAATGCGTTGTGGTGTGACTGCGATTGAGGTTTATGTTAATTTTGGTTGCTTTACCTCATGTGTAAACTGTATGTTTTAATTACACTTTTTGCATTCGTACCTTTTCTTTTAGCTGCTGATTTTTTTTAGCACATGTGCAATAACGGCGAAGCTATATGAGAACTATAAAGAAGAAGTTTAAAATAAAAATCTGACTCTGAATTCCGACACAAAATAAGAATAATAATTTTAATATGCGCAAGGAGTTAGACACATAATACGTTATACAATCTGTCAGAGTGTTTTCACGTTTCACCTGTTTCTTTTGATTGTAAACAGTCGTATTTCAAAGGTGTTTAATGTAGTCGATATTTCAATTAAAAGGAAGCTTCGTTCTGCTTTTGGATTTCCTCAAGATGAAGGCCAAAATGCAGCTGAATTCATCTCAAATTGTGCAATGTGCTCCATAAAAAATCTAAGATAGGGCTAATTAATTTAACGTCGCACTTAAAGGATAAAAGAAATTTCAAGAAAAATTAAAAGTTATAATGGTGAGAATGGTTGGCGGGGTAATGTTATGGGGATTTTTAAAGAACTTAGACTGGTTGTAATTTAAAGTAAAATCAAAATTTTTTTATTTAAAATTTAATAAATTCTCTTTTATAGTTAAATAATATTCACATTAGCAATAATTTGAGTGCTTATTAACATCAGTCACAAAATTAATTAATTTTTGAAAAGTTCTGTCTAAACATTTATAAGGTATTTCTCCCGCTTTCTTAGCGAGCCTTCGTGGTGAAGTGGTCTGTACGATCAGCGCGTAATTGAGAGGTTCGCGGTTCGATTCAAGGCGAAGGCGTTGCTAATTTTTCATCTTGCTTGTTTCCAAGAACACCTAATGTCTCTACACATTAAATTAAGCAGATGGTTACTTTAATTACTGGTTTTTGAAATTATTACGTAGGACTCTTTAAATCAGCTTAATTAAACACAAATTCAGGTTTCATTTAGTTAAATTCTGATCATAATTCTGAAGAATTAAATTCTGACTGATCATGTGAGTCTAAAAATAATAATAACACTAATTATTGAAATTCGAATTCTATGTTTCTTACAAAATTACTGTTACATTAGCAATTTTGATCAAATTAATGCAATGCAAATCCTTAAAGTTTTGACTTGAATTTCCTTTCAGGTTTTTAAGTCAATATTTCAATTTTTTGGAAAGTATCCTCATAATTTTGACTATAGTAATACGAGTACAGTTCTAGAAGTCATTTATCAACTCTTTTCGCAACTGGAAACCACGGAAAGTCCTGAATTTCACTGTCGTATTTGGAAAAAAAGCACCTGTCAGCAGAGAACAAGTCTCTAGCCCCAAGGGAAGGAACACGTCTAAGGATACTTTTTCTACGGAGAGTGAAAAAAGGTCTTTGCTAGTAATTCTTAATCCGATGCAATGAAAATCTCTATTCTCAAGCCTGTTATAGTTTCCTTCTTTTACATAGTTTTACATATCATAATTTCTTCTTTTACATTTTATAATTTAACTTTCTTTGCTAAATTTGTAGGCTGCAATATTTAGCGAGCTTTCTATTTAGCCAAGTAGGAGAAACGGGTTGTGGTGTTTGGAATTCAAGAAAAACAAGTTGCAGAGCCAAATACTTTGTTGGACTTAAGCTCAGTTTCCAGTAATCATTGGTCCGGGTTTCTACAATTCTTTTTTCCTTCCCCCCTTTTTTGTGCGTGTCTGCGACCCTCAAACTGTCCATCTTCAAGATATATTTATTTTATCTTTTGATGATTGAGCCTGTTATTCTCAGCAGTTTATATCTGTATCCAGACTTATGAAGCAGAAGAAAATGTGTAGGTTGATGAGTTCCTCCAAAACTAAAGCATATTTCTCCAAGCTTTTTCCTTAGCTAGCAGTACGATATTATTTTTTTCTTCCCTAAGAATTGTATGATTGTATCTTTATCAGGATCACCATATAGATATACCATGATTTTTACAAAGTTTTGTAGAAAAAATTATGCTAGACTTAGAAGTAAAGTGCCATAGTGTTTATGTGGAAGTACACATTTTTAAAGTATACATGTGGGAAACGTTATGTCATGATATTCCCTAATCCCCTACTGTATGACGTATGCATTGCGTCAGCATGTGTTTCCCGCCTTCGGAGGAAGACGAGGTTTAGCTGGCGAGCGGAGCAGACGTCGCTCGATCGCTCGTATACCATTTTCATTAATTGTAATCCTAATGTAATCTATATTTGTAAATAGTAATAAATGTGTGTTATCAACTATGGTCGTTGCCTTTCCCCACATTTTGGGGGCTCGACCGTGCCTTTTATGCATGCGTTATAATCGAACCCTAGACACCAGCAATCACTAAAGACGTTCAGAAAGCTAACAAAGGCAAGACGTGCCTTTATGACGATTTAATATTCTTCTTCAAGCTAGACGACGTATGTGAATTAAGACGTGCCTTTATGACGATTTAATATTCTTCTTCAAGCCAGACGACGTATGTGAATGAAGACGTGCCTTTATGACGATTTAATATTCTTCAAGCTGGACGACATATGTGAATGATGTTACATGCTACTTGTCCGTTCTTCTGATTTTGAACGTTAAATCGAAATTCGATTTTGGATTACATTGGATTGGCCAAGATATATATTGGATTATAAGGACTGCCCCGAAGTTAGGTAGGCCCAATTTTCCCTAATTCGTTCATAATTTATTAGTATTACGATTTTAAGCTGTGTTTATACTGTTTAATTCTCATTCATACATACCCTATTTCATATTCATATTGTCCTATTTTACTGTTTAAAGAACTATGCCCCTAAAATTAGGTGATATCCCATTGATAGCGAATTCTCTTAAATATGGCACAACACGAGTTATTAAATTATTTAATACCGTGCTCGGATATTCCGATTTTGATCATTCTTCGCGAAAGAGAATGCGAAATTTTGCCGCGTTCCCGGACAGTTTCGATTTGGCAAAACATAAAGAACTTCTATTAAAAGATTTTTCTTTATCAGATTTTATATCAATGGCGAATTTATTGCATTTGGAAGCTTCCACTAATAAAGATGTTTTATGTGAAAAAATGTTTCATGCCCTCACTAATCTGACGGATTTTCACAGTTCCCTAGATGTTAGTTTTTTATCCGATGACGATCATTCAATTTCAAACACCGACAGTGGACCGACGCCTGTAGGTCTAAGTTCTTCTGTTCCTCCTTCCCCACCCTCCACGGCGCCAAGCCCAAATCGCGTTGTTTCTTCTGACGCGGAAGTAATAAATTTGAATTCGAGTCGCTCCGGTGTTTATATGACAGCGAACACCGAGATTCGCGAGATGAGTCATGATTTATGGTTTATTTTGAGAGATCTTTCAAACACTTGCAGAAACTTTTCAGGCAATGATTCCTATTCAGTCCGTGCTTTTTTCAACGATATAGAGGATAATTTCCAATTATTCCCAAATCTTACCGACCAGCAAAAATTAGTTTTTGCGAAACGACTTGTTGTGGGTACTGCTAAAACTTTTTTGTTTTCACAACGGAATCTCAATTCATACGACATGTTTAAAACAGTATTACTTAATGAGTTCTCCGATAAAATTACTTCTATTGAAATTCTTCTAGCGAAATTGCGAATCGTGGTGACGGTGTTATCGACGAGGCTTCTGTCATTCAGTATACCATTCAAGGAATACTAGGTACCCCATCCGATAAAATTATTCTCTACGGTGCAAAATCATATTCTGAATTCAAGGAAAAGCTACGCACTTATGAATCTGTAGTTACGACTAGACATACAAATATCTCTCATCCATCAAATTTTAAAAATACGACTAATGGCCCCAGACGTGGTACTGGACGAAAAAATTCAGACCAACAACACGACACGAAATTTAATAATACTGGTCCATCTAAAACTAAACCACAAACTTGTTTTAACTGCGATGAGGTCGGACACCTCTCACGGTCCTGTCCTAATCGTTCTCTTGGCCCAAAGTGTCTAACTTGTTGTCGTTTTGGACATAAATCTATGGATTGCCGCCCCACTACATCAAATGAGACTTCCACTCCACCTGCCGAAGTAAATACAGTACAAACCTCTCACGGTAATATGTGTAAAACTGTCGTTATACTCAATAGCACAGTTTCTGGATTAATTGACACTGGAAGTGAGGTCACATTACTGAACGAAAACACATGGATTCAACTTGGTTCCCCACCACTTTCAAATAATTCTGGAGTGTTAACTGGTTTCGGATTCTCGAAAATTCCTATTATTGGCTATTTTCAAACCATTATCAACATTGATAATCAGGACTTTCCGGCTAATATTAGAGTTGTTCCAAATCATTCTATGCAATTTTCTCTTATTGTAGGCTGTGACGTAATTAAAAATGCTAAATTAACTATTACACCAGACGGTATATATTTTTCAAAACCTTCCGCGCAATGCTTTGAAACTGCTCCTGAATCTTTCATTTTTGCAATAAATGACGATGTTCCAGCTTTTGATATTGGTTCAAATGTTTCCAAAGAAACTCGTGCTGCGGCAGAACGTTTGCTGAATTCTTATATCCCAAATAAAACAAAGACGACAGATATTAAACTAAACTTCTAAAAGGAAAATACTAATGAAGTCTTTTGAGAAACAAACAAGTAAAGTCAAGTATTAAATTAAACTTTTAAAAAAAATTAAATCTTTGAAAAAATTAATTTTTTATAAAAAATTTAGAAATCAATGTATTTTAGAAACCCTTGTCTACAGAAACCTCCCCGACACGAATATGCATATCAATAAAAAGAAACTAAAATAGAACTAGACAAAATCCATATAAACCAATAAGAAACAAAAAGAACTAATTCACAATTTTTAAAAAACAAATATATTCTTAAAAATATAATTTCATATTTAGAAAATACTTAAATACTACATAAAAAATTAAAAAAAAAATACTTAAAGCAAGTAAATAGTAAGTTTTAATTCTAACTTACCTACTGTATGAGTGTTGGGGTCTGCAAAAGTGTTTTTAGAGAGAAATAAGTGTGTTCTTCAAATTATATAGATGGCGCTTATGTAGGTAAAGTTGAGTGTCAAGCTGCTTTGTTATGTTAAAAATTTTTTGCAAACATTAATATTAAAAAATACAAAAATAAAATTAAATTAAAAATTAAAAATCCTAAAGGTAGTAATTATCAATTATTTAGGGAGTAAAGTAGCTGAGCCAATCAAGAGATGTCTAATAATTCGTAATTATTTACAATAAGAAAATGTTCCATATACCATCTCCAAGGAACAAAAATTCAATTTAAAACCATGAATAAAAATATTTTAGTCAGAATTTAAATTAGTATTTTAAATTGTAATTTCAGCTTCTTGTTTAAAAATCTGCTAAGAAAAAACTTTAATCTCAAAAAATCCAAAACCAAAAGTAAAATTAAAATAGAAAAAATAGCTACTTATATATACGTAAATGCACAGATAGATATCTAATATCCGTCCCTAATATACATGTATCCCCGACATTTTTTTCATTTTATCTGGTTTTTCCAAATTGTTCGGAACTTACGCAAAATTAACCTCATCACCACAGTTTGTGATCGGATACATTGTACGATACAAAAGTATTGCCGGAACTAGAAAACAATTACAAGGGTAAGTTATCAGATAGCAACATTGCATTATAGGTAAGGTGAGATATTTTAGGTAATAAGAAATAAATCAGAGAAATAAAAATTCTGATGACGGTAAAGTTTGATAAATGCATAATTACAATAAAAAATACAAAACCTGACGTGATCGAAAATCCATGCAGTTTTGATTTCTGAGAAAGTCAAAAATTTAAGCTGCAAGTTATTACGTCTTTTAGACAGACAACAGAACTGTAAAATAAGTAAGATGGAATATTTGATGTGATATGGAATAAATATTGTACGTAGAAATCTTCATGTATGTAAATATTTGGTAAATACACAGTCACAGAAAACCTAATCGGTAAATGTAACCTAGCAGTAGTCCCCCAATGCTTAATTCTAATTTGTTTATTTCCCCTCTTCAAGACTCCATATTGCACCATGTTTTATTACTCGTTCCTTAGAGTAATTGGAATGCCAAATCTTTTGCCCAGTTGCTACTCAGGATTAAAACAGACTTATCGAGCTCTTAAATACTTTTGCGGTTATTACGCATCACTCTTTCGCCATTTCGCCCTGCTGGCAGTGTATCGCTTAGTCTGCGTTAGTTAAACTAAGTTATTTGAGGTTTAATTGCGTTTATAAAATTCTGTGACGCGTTTAATTTTGTCAATTTTATAGCTGTAGTAGCGGTCCCTTCGTCAAAGATGGCTTTCGTACATTTTATATAAGAGAGGCTGCTTGATTTGCACTTTTAATTCATTGGGTATTTTCGACTCTGTAATCATCAGGTGTGAGTCCATACTGAGCCATCATTTTTTAACGATCCTTTGATTTGAATCTTGTATCTTTGATAAAAAGTTTGGGAACTCGCGGTTTCCTTATCACCATATCTATCGACTTGTTCTGAGACGGCGGGTAATTTTAGTCTTAGGTTTCCGAATCCATACGCGTGGCGTTTGGGATTGAGTTAAAAGGCAAGCGTCATAGCGGTCGGATCATCAACGTTGTGGGCGAAGCAAGGCTGGCTAAAGAACGTCCTCAGTGTTGATGCATTGAATTAGTTTTTATCTTTATTTCTATGTTTTCTTACTTCTTTACAACCTGATGAGTCATACTGAAATCTTAAATATTATGCTATGTGCATTGCATAAAGAACATAAAATCCTCTACACATTATAAACTTCATATGCTTAAATCAGAGAACATTGCGTGCGACTGCATAATATTCTGCACATATTAAATAATCACCGCTGCACTAAATACGCTATATATTCTATGCCACACATTATAATGAGCATTACTCTTGACTATTCAACATAGACTCTGTGGGAAAATCTCTTTCTTTATACTGGCGTTTAATATGCCAATTCTTTCACGTAGCTCCAGAGAAAGAAATTCAAAAGCTACCAGTCTGGCGATAGTGACAGCCACGCAACTGACCACATATGCCTAATCAAACGAAACAGATATTTTCCTTCGAACCAACCACTTGTTGGAAAACGATATATAAAAATGCACCATTCTCCAAAGGAGACCTAGTTGTCAATAAGAGTATGTCATTGAGGAAATAAGGTAATATACCACGTAGTTGCAGGTAAAAGTTATTTCATCGAAGAAATGAGTAATACACAACGTAGCTGTCGGTAAGAGTATGCCATCGAGAAAATCTCTTAATACATCCCGAAGAAATACCAGAGTTTTTAAGGGGCCAGATTTAATCCAATAATACAACATTCCTCGTTATTTCCAGCCCACACCTTTATTGACCAGCTAATCTTCGCTAGAGAATTGTATGAGGACTAAACAGACTACACATGGCTGTTATGATTGTAGAAGGCTCTGTGGCGCGTGGAACATAATTCACCTCTCTAGAAGACATGTGCTGCAACAACCACATATAAAAGTCGATGCGTTTTTGAAGTATGTGAATCTGGTTGTGGAGCTTGCACAGTTTTGTAGGTAACTGGGCACAGCCTCCCTGCCCGTAGTAGCCCACTGTATCCATATTATTAAACTACTCTACAATATTATTAATCCACGATGTTTCTCAGTGTACTTTGCAGTGCTCTTCAGTGAACTGGGCGAGGGTTAAAACCATAGATAGATAGACAGATATACAGTTCTATTTAATAACCTGCCTATTGTATGATTGTTCGATCTTGAATTTCCTTCAACCCACCGCATTGTTAAAATTTTCTGTGATATCGGCATGAAGGGCATGACATGGGTTTTGCCATAAAAACTAAGGAGATTTTTCGGGGATGATATCGCTGGAAATGACGGAATAGTTGTGGACATATTCTTCGTAGTATGTAACAAATTGTCATTACATTGATAAAAGACAAACTATGTCACAATATTGAGGAAGAATATACATTAGGACCATGCGAAGATTTTCTGTTATCTGAATGATACCTTTTTATACACACAAAAGGTGTTAATTTGCATAACGAGATTGCTTATTATGAAATTTCCATGTACAAGCATAATGATGTTGAAATATCCATTTATTTTATGTTAAATTGGTGTGAAACCCATCGTGTTTACAATAACGCTTATTTATCATAATATTCTTCTGCACGTTTTCAACGAAAAGTAAGAAACGTAATTCTTGCTTCATTTTTTTTATTTATATTCCGAGAGTAAAATTTCGCCATTCAGAACTTATGCGCTCTGAATGAAACACACTTTGACACAAACATTGAGACATGAATAATTACGACCTATTAAGCTAGGTATATACGTAGAAATTACATTTACAGTTATGATTAAAAGCACATACTGCGCGGACTTGTGAATACTACTGAATTTGGTTTATTTAATTACGGCAAAGCACTCCAGGGCTATCTGTCTATGGGGAGGTATGCCTTTGTGATAGAGTTTTTAAAGGAAACTGTTTTGTTGCACATTCAGAAAACTACAAAAATGCCCATTTAACCAGACTGTTCGCCGGAATTTGAACCACGGAGCGAGCTACCAGTGTCTAGCGACTTTACAGCTCGGCCGCTTGTGGGCCCTGCTGAGTGTGCATGTGCTCTGTAATGGGGGGGGGAACTGTATGGACTACGGAACATCATCCAAACCCAAAGAAAAGTCATCAAAACCACAAACAAGTGTTAATTTACGAGTGGTAACAGAAGAAAAAGTAGACGACAGTTCAGTTCACACTCCTTGGACTTCAAAGAAATCACTCTGAAAACGCGCAGATTAGGCAGAATTCTCGTACAGCAGTGCTCGAAATATACAGGAAAAGGGACAGCATCTCTGTCACTCAGCGAGTTAAAATGCTGCAAAATAGTGCTTACCTAGCTGTATGGATTCTTTCGCTGCTTTTATTATGTGTAACATGAATATGAGTTAGTGTGGTTTAGAATTTCTCCATCTGGATATATGTCGCTCTAATCTGACACAGGTAGCCTTCGCGTTATTTTCTGTATTTGTTTAAAGACCAAGCAAAATAAATGCTACGCGTGAAAAATTGGAACACCGTGCGCAGATTGAGATGTATAGATCAAGTTAGACATGGTTAAAATCTTACGTTGATGACAATGGAGAGGATATCACAATTTTCTCGATGATGTGTCCCGACGATTCCGATTTTCTGCCTCACTTATTAGGATATGTGAGCAAACAAGTCATGTGATATTAAACCTTAAACTCGTGCTCTGCAGGAATAATTCTATCACATGATGAATAAACAGGAGTTAATACATGATAGGAAGAAGACTATTAAAATGGACTCTTATTCTCTGAAGGCACCGTAAACGTTACCACATTATTTGAAATATATTGACCGGCCACTTAAGTTGGTTTGGTTTACGTGATTAAGGAAAGCCTCGAGAGCTATCTGCCTAAGGGAAGGAATGCCTTCGTGGAAGACGTTCTAAAGGAAACTGGCTCATATACATGTTGCACATAGGGAAACGGTGATAACGCCTATGCAGCCAGGCCGTTTGCCAGATTTGAACAACGGACCGAAATACCAGTGTTTAGCGATTTTACCGATTGGCCGCTGGTGAATCATGGACACGTAAGTCTAGGGTAAGTTCTCAGTGACTATTGACAATCGGATTCCAGTGTATCTCATACCGATTTTACCTCTGAAGCATTGTTGACTGATGTATTCTGAAACAGCATCATCCTAAAGAGAAGGCTGCTGTGTTTTCATGACTTGTGCGACTTTGTGAAGCTTTAGAGAATTATTAAAAGCATCACCAAGATATCCCTCTTCTTTCTTTAGCATTTATTATTAATTATGAAAAATATAGAAATATGAATGTATATTAAAACGTTTTATCTATAAAGAAAAAAAAACGAAAAATAAGGGAAAAATAATCATAATCTGAACATTTGTTTTTTTGATTTTGTTCACTAATTGTATTCTGTGTGAACATAAACCATTAGAGCTGGTATTTTATAGAATTGAACAAAAGTTCTTTCATGGAAGTCTCACAGAATTGCAGTGGATAATACGCAACATTTACTTAATGATATCGTATTTTTTAATTTTTTCTTTATTCTGAATTTAATTCTCAGTTCATTATTCTTTTAAATTACTTAGAAATTTCAATATAAATTAGTACAGAATTATATTTCAATGAAACATGTCTAATGGAAGGAAGGGGTTTAATTAATTGGTTGAGCAATCAAACTCCTTCTGTGCTTGACTGCAGTATCAATTAGAAATCACGTAATTTATTATTGGATTCATTATTGTATTTTTGAAAAAAGAAATTTTACTTTTTTAAACGAAATATTTTCATATAATTATTGTTTAATTTTCAAATTAAAGGAAACTGGTTTGTTGCACATTCAGAAAACTACAAAAATGCCCATTTAACCAGACTGTTCGCCGGAATTTGAACCACGAACCGAGCTACCAGTGTCCAGCGACTTTACAGCTCGGCCGCTTGTGGGCCCTGCTGAGTGTGCCTGTGCTCTGTAATGGGGGGGGGACTGTATGGACTACGGAACATCATCCAAACCCAAAGAAAAGTCATCAAAACCAAAAACAAGTGTTAATTTACGAGTGGTAACAGAAGAAAAAGTAGACGACAGTTCGGTTCACACTCCTTGGACTTCAAAGAAATCACTCTGAAAACGCGCAGATTAGGCAGAATTCTCGTACAGCAGTGCTCGAAAGATACAGGAAAAGGGACAGCATCTCTGTCACTCAGCGAGTTAAAATGCTGGAAAATATTGCTAACAAAAGCATCATTTAAATTAACACATTTTAAGAACACATCCGTCAGTTAATTAAAGAGTATAATCCTCAAATTCTTTGGAAAAGTATTGGAAATTAAGCGTCACAAATTGCATTAATCAACAACAATACATCCATTTACTCCAGTGGGTTTTTAAAACGACATTATGCTTTTTAACTCACAAATTTCTGGAAAAAAAAAGATTAAAAGTACATTTTATCAGTCCCAAAATGAACACTGAAGTTTTCAATAAGCAAAGAAACAATATTCTTAAAAATAATTTTTGAAATAAAATGAAACTGCTTTTATGAAGCCAATATAGTTTACTCACACTCATGACCTGTATCATTACTTATAATCATCGTCTTATAAACATAATTACAATATTTTCAATTATAGTTAGGATAAACCATATAAAGGTTTAGTTATAAATTTATGCATTGAAATAATTTGGGAAACAAATGTCACAATTAAGAATACGAGCCTTGCTTTTGGCTTTAGTATTTCTATAGTTAAGGAAAAGATATCTCCTTGAAAGGCATGCTTTAATGAAAATTTCTTAAATTAACGTTTTTCACAGAGGAAATTACAGAAAACAATACATTAATCATTTCCATTGCTTACATCCACAAATAATAACAACATGCCGCTGGTGAACCATGAATAATTTTTTTGGGGGGTATGGTACTGTAAGATTTCTAACTACTTCGTAGAAACCTAGCTGAAATATGTAGCGACTTATCGCTGAGACCATGTGTGTAAATGGAAAAAATTTAGAGAAGGGTTAAACTCACCCTTTATTATCTCAACTAAGTACACAGATGACTCCTTTCTCGGGCTTACAGAAAAGCTTCCACTTGGGCTTTAACTCAAGATAAGAAAATAAATAACTAATATAATGCTAAACTAAACTGAACTTAGCCGAAGCTATACAAAACTATCTAAAGTAGATCGTCCTTAATTAAATTTACCGGTGAATATTAGCAGGCACGTACAATACGGCCAAGCTTAGTAGCTTTAACCAACGAAGTAGCCTGACCGAAAACACGTGCCACTAAGGACTCCTAACCTCTCCTACTGAAGTAAGCGAAACCTTCCTTTAAATAATATACTTCCCTCATTTACATGCAATGCGATACTAAAAACTTATTCCGGTAGGGAATAGTAGGTGGGAAACAAGAATAGACAGTAAAGCATGTTTAAAAATTAAAGTAACCGTTAGAAACTTAAAATAACCCCTACAGTACTTTGAAGTATTTTAATATCTTTACTCTGAAGTTTTTAGTAGTACTTTGACGTATTTTGAAGTACTTACTAGTACTTTGAGTATTTTATTAATCACTCCTTTAATAATCCTATTCAAGTTCTATTAATTATTGATCAGGTAAAGATTACACTATTAAAAAGTCCCTTCTTATTCTCTCATTCATTATTTCTCTGTTATGTACATTCACATGTGGTATTCTGTATAAAATTAAGACGAAATCAATGACAAGTTTCCTGACTTACGAAGAAAGGTCTGTGCATAGTTATGAGATTTACTGAAATGCTATGCTTGAATAACGTACTGATGCATATAATGAACTTGAACTAAATTTATGCAACAGGAATATTTCTTGAACAGTGGTATACATTGATCTAAGAAGCCGTTTTCAAGAGTGGAAAATTATTCTTCTTTCTAGTAGAAAAATTTAGGGAACAATCAGATAATCGTCTTTCAAAGCAACAAATTCCCTTTGCAAATTAAGAATATTAAGCAAACCATTAAATGCTTTCTTAACAGAGTTTTAAAGCAGCTTATTAGTAAGTAATTGGAACTTTCTGAAACTACAATACTTTTCCTTTCTTTTTTTTTGGGGGGGGGATTTTGAAAATATTTTATGATACATGTACTAAAGTACTTGTGCATAACTAAATCACATTAGTTGCATAAGACCTAATAGCTAACAAAAGGATCCCTTATAAAGACGTTTGTGATGAAAGTACAACTTAGCCAAAACAGAAACACTGAATTAGAGCAAAGTAACTCTAACAAACCTTTAAGAAAATAGTACACAGTCCTCTTGACATGACATTAGATGAAGAATAAAAAGTAATCTCGCTGAATTCACATTTTGCGTTTAATCTCCGATAGGGAAACAAAATTTCCCTATCGGAGAACTTAACTTTCATTTGCAATTTACCATTTAGACAACTATTCCGCTGGACTCTTCAATACAGGCACGGTTTACCATGAAGCATTCGCTCGTAGAGACATTAGGTATTTTTTGGAAGCAAGCAAGATGAAAATTTAGCAACCGCCTTCGCCGGAAATCGAACCACGGACCTCTGGAATACCGGCGCATCGTGCAGAACCACTACACCACGAAAGCACGCTAGGAAGGGGGGAAAATACCTTATATACTCCCCCTTTTAAAGGGCGACTGGGGATTTTAGGGGACCCAATCGCCAAATCCTGGGGGGGATAAATCATCATCATCCACTTAGCTCGGGTGCCACTGTAGAGACATTAGGATTTTTTTTCGAAGCCAGAGAGATGAAAAATGAGCAAACGCCTTCGCCGGGAATCGAACCGCGGACCTCTGGAATACCGGGCCAGTGTTCAAAACCACTACACCACGATGGCACGCTAGGAAAGCCGGAGAATTACTTTAATAAGTTCGTTATCGGGCCTTTTCCCGTATAATAAATTCAAAATATGAACCTTTCTTAAAATGAACTCCGTTAAATCCTCGAAACTGCCTTGGTATTTACTATACAATTCTAATTCTAGCTTCGCACGATCCTTAACAACTGGAAATGCTTTCAGTAATGCCGACTTTAAATTTTCTCAGTTGTATGATTTTGAACCTGGGTCCCCTAACAAGAATTTTCCAATGCCTTTATACTAGCTGAGGGCTTGACTTTTAAGGCTGTAGTAGCGATTGTCGCTTTCTGCAGCTGGGTCACAGGATGCAAAGTGAAATGCAGGTCCAATTGCTCCAAGAAGGTCATCACTGAGCCTTTGCCGCCAAATGTTGCGGCTGGTTTCATAGAGGCCTGCATCGCTTACAAAATAAATCCGAATCCTTCCATTGGATTCTTGGACGTCTGAGTAGGGACCTGAAAAGTCGGAGGGGTCAAAGTAAATTTCTCGGATTCTAACAACAGGGTCCGTTGCAAACTTTTCGGGCGCCAATATAGAGACATTAGGTATTTTTTGGAAGCAGGCAAGATGAAAATTTAGCAACCGTCTTCGCCAGGAATCGAACCACGGACCTCTGGAATACCGGCACAGCGTGCAGAACCACTACACCCCGAAAGCACGCTAGGAAGGTGGGAGAAATAACTTATACACTAAGTCTACTAATTAAAATACGAACTTACTTTATTTTCTCCATTCCTCACTACAGTTCCCAATTAAGTCTCTTTTTATACAGGGACGCTTGCCACTTAAAATCTACATTATTTTCTAGAAAGAACGAGTTGTGTGACTGAAAGACAAAATGACAGTAAAGTTATGAAAAACTAAAAAAAATTTTACCTGAACTAAAACTAATTTATCACAACCTTCCAAGGTGCAGCTGTCCTATATAGTCTAGGCTAAAAAGAAATGCTAATATATCGTTTCAGGGTAATTTCCATAGTTAATGAAATCAAAATTTCTATTTTATGGAGTGTCATCGCATTTCTATTTTCGGACATTACTTGCTGGTTTTGTTAAACCTTCCAAGGTGCAGCTGTCCTATATAGTCTAGGCTAAAAACAAATGCTAATATATCGTTTCAGGGTAATTTCCATAGTTAATGAAATCAAAATTTCTATTTTATGGAGTGTCATCGCATTTCTATTTTCGGACATTACTTGCTGGTTTTGTTAAATCTTTCAAGTTTCAAGCAGTAGTTTCACCGAAGCAATTATACATTTTCCTTATGTGTATATATTAAAGTTTCATGTAATTAATTTAAAGGTGGAAAGACATAGTTTACATAGAAAATGTTATATATGGAATTAATTTTAAGTTCTCATATTTTTCATAGAGCTTGAACATGTACAAAAGCATATTTCAAAACAAAGTAATACACATGTTTCCAAAGTATTGTAAGAGAAACGTTATTTTGAAAGGAGGGAAAGAATTTTCCAAGAACAGAACTGATTTGCTAAATGCTGAAGCTAAAATTAATACATGGGGTTGATCTCTAATATAAAGAGTAGGGCAAATAGTTTAATTTCCTAATAGCGCGAACAAATGCTAGGGGAAATAAAACAGATCATTCAAGATTATATATATATATATATATACAGTTTCCTCTCTCTGCATAAATACATACATACATATATACTAAATAATATTGATTATATTATTACCTAAGATTAATTATAGTAGAATTATCTGAAAAGAGTGAATCCATACGTAGTATATATATATATATATATTTGTAAAAAAAAATACGATGGCTTTGTGGCTTTGCTCTTTGCGAACCAGCATCCTTTAATTAATTTTCTGCAATTCAGCATCTCCCCTTAGACCATTATCTTCTAGAACATTCGCCCCTATTACATAACCTCCTCATATAAATGCTGCGTCATAAGTTTTTCTACATTTTTCTAGAAGCTACTCTGTTACATAACCTTTCATATAAATGCTGCGTCATAAGTTTTCCTACACAGATGCCTTCTCGCCTTCGTCCTGCTAACGCTTCCGCTATGCTCCTCTTTCTTTGTTAGAATGTTATAACGTAATGAAGACAGTCGTATCTAATAATTCAATTACTGAATACTGCTCTAAAATAAAATAAAGATATGCTTGCTGTTAAAAGTCCTGAGTCGTCATTTTTCTCCGTGTTTCAATCACCCCAGCTTCGTTAACCATCTGCCAGAACGTGTAATGGAATAGCCTCACCATTCGCCCACGATGTGTTGGAATAATTGAAAACATTACAGTTATTAATTAGCCGGTAGGATTTATCCTCTACGTGGGAAAAAAGCTCCTGGATTTATTTATAACGCGCTTCTAAATTCAACAGTGGGTCAAGGACAGTGTGTGATCGTCTGATGCTTGTGCTTCTTTTCCGGCGATTCTTAAGTGCTTTCCCTCGTCTCCAAAGTTATGCGTTTTATCATGTGCTTCTAAAGTTATTGATTTTAGTGTTCAAATTGATGTGTATGCGAACTCTTAAATTCAAGATTTTGTGATTGGAATGTTAACACGCTCAAAAACGGCAAAAATGTCAACTGATAAGAAAGAATCCGTAGCTATTGTGGATACAATGAAATTCCAATTCCTATTTTTGATGGCACAAGTACAAATTTTCCAATAGACAAATATCTTCTATTGTTTGAAGAGAAATGTGCCGAAAAGAACATTCCAGAAAAGGAAAAGAAATTTGTTTTCTCAGAGTGTATTAGAGGAGAGGCTTTAGCCCTCTATTTACGTGATTGTTTAGATAAAGACTGGGACAACATAAAGGCTATTTTCGAGACATACTTCACAACATCGGAATCTGTTACTTTTAGTGATTTTGTGTCTTTAAAATACGAGAAATTTAATAATATTGATGTTTATTTTCGTAATAAGTTGAAATTAGGAGCCAGCTTGAAACTAACAGATTCCACAATGGTGGAAGCACTTACGGAAGGACTTCCTGAGTCTCAAAGAATGCTGTTAACAGTGCAAAACATAGACACACCGAAAGACTGGATTACTCTTGCTAGGAAACTGTTTCCAGTTCAGATGCCGTTGGATGGTCTAGGAAATAATAATTATCAATTTGTTTCTCCAAGGCAAACTGTTCCGAGGTGCTATTATCCCAGACCAGTGCAAGTCTTAAAATAATATTCACTCCTTATCAAAGTTTTCGTAGTGTGAGACCTTTTAATTATCAACAAGTGCAATACCGACCTCTACAGTATGCGTATCGGCCAATTCGATATCCACAATTACCTACTATTAATTATAACACGGTTCCTAAAAGAGAAGTTAAAAAATGATATTACTTTAAAGTGAATGTCCAAATTGGACAGGAAAAAATTCCCAGTATTATTGATACGGGATCGCAAATTAACGTTTTACCGTTAAAATATTTTAACAAAATTGGTGATAAATTTAGAGAAATTTCATTGAAATCTCGTGATAAAATATTTTCAATATCTAGTCAAGTTCATATAGAGAAAATAATCAAAGTAAAGTGTAAAGTAGGTAAAATAGAAAATAATGTGATATTTTATGTAGTAGATTCAAATTTGAATTATTTATTGCTTTCATCACCATGTGTTTCATTATTTAAATTACAATTGAATTTTCATAATTATGAAGTGTATCAACTTGGAAAACAGGTAAGTAAAAATGTTAAAGTAGACAAGTTTTTCCAAAATAATTATGTATGTAAAAATGATATCAGTGCTGAACAATCTAGTAAATATTTTGATAATAGCGAAAATTTTGTATGTAAAAATGATCTTAGTTCTAAAAATTGTGGTAATTATTTTGAAAATAGTAAAAATTCTGATAGTAAATTACAGAAATTGTTGAATGATTATAACCATATATTTGCAAAAAGTAAATATGATGTTGGTTGTATAAGGGTGTAACCTCCCAGAGTTATATTAACTTTTGAATTACCAATAGCCTATAGACCATATAGAGCATCTCCTAAAGATAATAGTGAAATTAAAAAACAAATAGATGAATTGTTAAAAGCTGGAATTATTAAACCTTCTTATAGTCCTTATGCTGCTCCTGTAACTTTAGCTTATAAGCGAGACGAGCAGTCCAGAAGCAGATTGTGTATTGCTTTCAGGAAGCTTAACCAAATTACTAAAACTGATTCTGAACCTATTCCTAGAATTAATGCTGTATTAGATCAATTAACAAATGCAAAAATCTTTTCTACATTGGATTTGGCACCAGGCTATTGGCATATAAAATTAAATGAAAAGGATACTGAAAAATTGGCATTCACAACAAATTTTGGACTGTATGAGTTTACCAGATTACCTTTTGGTTGGAAAAATTCCCCAGCTGTTTTCCAACGAGCTCTTAGACACATTTTAAACAAATATCAGATTCAATTTGCTTTAAATTATTTTGATGATATTATAGTATTCTCTCCAAATTTTGATGAACATTTAAATCATCTTAAAATAATATTTGATATATGTGAGAAAGAGAATATAAAATTAAAACAATCTAAATGTAATTTTGCTAAAGAAAAAATAAATTTTCTAGGATATGAAATTCAAGCAGGTAAATAACAGCCCAGTAATGCAAATATAGAGGTTATTAAGAAATTGCAACCCCCTAAAAATATCAAAGAATTACAAAGATTTTTAGGAAGTATTAATGTTTATCATAAATTTATTCAAAATTATGCTAAAATTAGAGCCCCATTAACAAATTTACTTAAGAAAGATACTCCTTATAATTGGACTGATGAATGTCAAAAAGCTTTTCAGAAATTAAAAGATGCATTGATATCTAGACCTATTTTAACTTTGTTTAATCCTAAATATCCCTGTCATGTATTTGTTGATGCGTCCAAAGAAGCTGTTGGTGCTGTTTTAAAACAAGAACATCCTGATGGTAGTTTACATCCAATTGCTTTTCATTCTAGAAAATTAAGATCTTATGAACAAAATCATGCCATTACTGAGCTGGAATGTTTATTTATTATTGATGCAATTGATAAATTTTATTATTATTTACATGGTAACCATTTTACTGTACATACTGACCATGCTACTTTAGTTTGGCTTAAAAATATAAAACACCCTACTGGTCGTCTATTTAGGTGGTCTTTAAAATTATCTATGTATGATTTTGATATAAAATATAAAAAAGGATCTACTAATGTTGAAGCTGACATGCTCTCTAGAAATCCTATGTGTCAACATTTAAATAAGTTGCAAGTTAATTTATTATCATTAGAAGAAATAAAAGAATATCAAAATTTAGATAATGTTTGTAATACTAAGTATAGGAAAATGAATGATGTCTTAACTATTAAAAAACAGGGATTGTACAAAATTGTGATACCCATGTCTCTACGTACGAAATTACTTGAAAAGGCCCATATACAATTTGGTCATATTGGTGTATCATCTATGCTAAATTTGTTATCTCCACAATATTATTGGCCAGGAATTGTTCAAGATGTTAGAAATTATTGTAAACATTGTGAAGTATGTCAGTTTAATAAGAAAAGTAAACAAAAGAAATTTGGTTTAATGCAAAATTTACCATCAGTTAGTGAACCTTTTGAAATATTATCTATTGATACTGTAGGTGGTTTAAATTATTATAATTCTACTAAAAAGTATATTCACATAATTATTGATCATGCAACTAGATATATCTGGACTTTTGCTTCCAAAAGTGTAACTACAGATACTTATATAAATTGCTTAAAACAAATTTTCCAAATTCAGGTCCCTAAAAAGATTTTAAGTGATAGGAACGCTGCTTTTACATCTTCAAAATTTAAGCACTTTTTAAGGAATCATAATGTAAAACAATTGCTAACTACTGCAAATAGACCCCAAACTAATGGTAAAATTGAACGTGTTAATCAAACTATTATAACTAGATTAAAATGCAAACTAAATTCTTATCACGATACTATAGCATGGACAAAATTATTATCCCAAGTAACTGAAGAGTATAATAATACCCCTCATTCTGTAACAAAATTCCCTCCATCATATTTAATGTATGGAAAATTAACTTATGATTCCTTAATTCAAAATCAAGAATTGTATCCGTCAATAGAAGAAGCCAGAAAAATAGCTCAAAAGAGATCTGATGATTATCATAATGTAAATAAAGAAAGATATGATATTCATTTTAAACCTAGTAATTTTAAAATTGGTGATTTAGTAATGTATGAAGAATTTCAATACCCTAATACACGTAAATTATCTCCTCCATTCTCGGGACCTTATAAAATTTTAAAACAATATTCTGAAGTTACTTATGAAATAGATAAACCTAATCCTTTAACTAAAAAGAAATCAGAAATTGTTCATTCAACTAGATTAAGACCTTTTAATTCAGCAAGTGAGTTTAAGTTAACTGTCCGAAATAGTAGAATTCCTATCTCTGTTCAAAATTAAAATTAATTTTTTTAAAAATTCTCTTTTAAACATTTTCCTGATTATGACCTTTAATACCTGATTTAGACTTAAACCCTAACTATGACAAGTTATTTTCCCGACTATGACAAATTATTCTCCCGATCTTGACCTTTTATATCTTTCACATAATTTGAAATATTTTGTAGCAAAAATTTTCTTCTAATTGTAGGATAATATTTGTTTCTACTTTACAACATTATAAAAAAAGACTTTAACTTGATTATACAAGTTATCTGTCTTATAATTTTGGTTTTATATGATCTTTTATTTTTCTAAAACCACTTTGAGGTAATGTACAATGCCAAAAACCAGTTACCTTCTATTAGGCAACGGAGGTTTTTCGATATTTGTACCTAGCACCCCCCAACCATCAGCAAGTAATCACGCTGATCTGTTGGCGAGGACATGCCATAGTTTTAAAGTCAAAGTGTTCATGTTCTAGTGTATAATTGTATTATTTATATTGAATTGTTTTTTGAATAAGTATAATATTTTGTATTGAAGTGTAAAACATGTCAATCTTTACGATGAGAGGAAAAAATGCATCATATTTGTGAACTATCAACATGCATCATATTTGTGGACTATCTGGCATTTAGAGATTATACCAGATATTTTCATTCTATTCGAACTCTTTTTATGAAAAGGACTTTCAAAAAAAAAAAAAAAAAAAAAAAAAAAAAATGGACATTTTTAACAAAATTGAGGACTTTTGTAATTATAACTTATTTATTTATCAGTATTCCATATTTATTATGTTATAGTCTTAAAATTAGTCATATATTGTATATTTATTTATAACTCATTGTTTTAATGTTCAAAATTTCATATGCTATAAAGTCAAAATTTTATATGAGAAAGTCATGAACTATGATAGGCCATAGTTAAAGCTTGTACGCTATGTTCTGGATGTTTTCATGTCTTTTCTCATACTTTTGCTTCACTCCTGTACTAATGTTTTTCTCACCCCGGCCTCTAGTTTTGACGGGGGGGGGAAGACGTAAAAAAAAATACGATGACTTTGCTCTTTGCGAACCAGCATCCTTTAATTAATTTTCTGCAATTCAGCATCTCCCCTTAGACCCTTACCTTCTACAACATTCGCCCCTATTACATAACCTCCTCATATAAATGCTGCGTCATAAGTTTTTCTACATTTTTCTAGAAGCTACTCTGTTACATAACCTTTCATATAAATGCTGCGTCATAAGTTCTCCTACACAGATGCCTTCTCGCCTTCGTCCTGCTAACGCTTCCGCTATGCTCCTCTTTCTTTGTTAGAATGTTATAACGTATTGAAGACAGTCGTATCGAATAATTCAATTACTGAATACTTCTCTAAAATAAAGATATGCTTGCTGTTAAAAGTCCTGAGTCGTCATTTTTCTCCGTGTTTCAATCACCCCAGCTTCGTTAACCATCTGCCAGAACGTGTAATGGAATAGCCTCACCATTCGCACATGATGTGTTGGAATAACTGAAAACATATTAATTATTTATTATTTAAAGTTATTAATTAAATATGTAAGATAAAAATGTATGAATCAGAATTATAATATAACTATAAACATTAATTCTTCCTCTCTATTCTAAAATCGTAATAACTTCTTTGCATTGCGTCATTTCTAGATCACTCTATGATCGGCGCAACTCTGATGACGTAATAATTAAGAACTGGAACTGTCCTTGTAAACCAAAACTTTTCTTTTCGCGTGCTTCCATCTTTCATAACTACGCACTTCAGCTTTTGCTCTCTACTCTGCTAAGATATAATTTCGCTGGCTTGCTTTCTATACGAACAATATCAAAAATGTAAATCTTCTGTGGAAAGGCACGACTAGAGTGCCAAGTGATTGTGGCCACAAATATCAGCTGGAAATAAAAATAGAATTAAAACTGCCTCGATTGCCAAGTTCTTTAAATACTACGCAATCAAAATTCTTCTTCAATATGGGTCTAATCACGCATCTACACTGCTCCGTCTTTTTTCCTTTGCTTTTATTATGGCATATATATATATATATATATATATATATATACATAAATTGTAATTTAAATCAAACTGATATAAAAGATTCTGAATAAGGTACTTTTAATTCATGAGATATTTGAGTTGCCATTAATATATTTATGGAGATGGGCAGTAAAACAAAGCGCAAATCAGTAAATGAGAGAAGGAAACCCATTAAAACGGGATTAGCATTGGTTATTGACCTAAGCCAATGAATGATTAAAAGATAAAATCGCGGAACACTGGTAGATTGACTCGGAATGAAATCCTGCGAAATGGGCTAGCTCATGAAGGCATCCGTCTTAAGCAGATAGCCCTTAAGGTTTCTATGCCTTAAAATTAGTCAAGCAAACAATTACGTTTCTGAAGGCACTCGTTGAACCTTATACAAGTTAGAAAAACAAAACTAATTTATAATTCCATATAAGGTAAGAGGGTGCCATATAAGCTATGTAACTCTCCTGTACATGTCTTACAGTAAAAGATGCAGCAAGATAAAAAAATTGTAGATAGAAAATGAAATGAACTTATAGAAACGAAGCAACGTAAATGCGTATTAATTTAGGGAGAGACAAGAAAAGAGTCATAAATATGCAAGCAAAAGTGTAAAGGCAAAACACTGAAGATCTTAGCAAAGTGAATAACATAAATGGGCAACGTAACAAACGCATTCTTTTACAAGTAATTTTTTTTTTGAATTATTGATGTCGAAGTTAAAAATAAAATTTCAAACATACGTGGTTAGCATTCCCCAAAGAAATCAACAAAGGCAGGTAAAATCATATAAAAATGTAGAAGTTCCATTATAGAAGCATAGATATGCTAATGCACTAAAAAAGCGAATAAATATGAAACCGCCTCGAAAACAGTGTCACACTGTGTAGAATGTATTAACACAGGTTCTCAATCAGGGGATAATCCCCTTTGGGGGAATTTCACAGTTTCAGGGAAGAAAACGGTCTGCTTTTTATTTACTTGTTAACTATTTAGTTTCAGTTCATGAATATAAAAAGCTACTTTTTCAAGTTTTGGTATCTAGCAAAGTTATTATTTTTATATCTTCTCTGTTAAATTTTAAATACATTAAAATAATCTAAATTTAAATAAATGTATGTATATTTTTCGAGTTTTGGAAAGGAGTTTTATGATCGTATAGCAACGGTGAGAGCGGTGTATGAGGCAAAACGGTTGAGATCCGCTTTATTAATACCAATGTATTTTAATCTCAATAATGAAAATATCTTGTAACAGAAAAAAATATTTTTATTTAAAAATTCTAGGAAAAAAATTAAAATGACCTATCCAGCCCGTTAACATTACAGAGAAAATTCCTGCCCGCTGTAATGGCATTCTGCAGACCCCATAGCTTAGCTATGATATTGAATCGCCCAAATTTGATCCATAAATTTAATAATGGTTTTCATTTATAAAATATAAATGTAAATAGATTGAGTTAAAATTCCAAACGTACAGAATAAAGAAGTGCTAATTTTTCCGTATATCAGATTCCTTTGATACTCCACATAATAAATCAGAAAATTTGTATCTTCAGAAGATAACCCCCAAAAATATTAATTTGAAAATTTTTATGAGTAGAAAATCAGTGCTGCAACACGTGGAAGCATCTAAAATGGTAGTAATCAAGAATTTATGCAATGAGAATTAAAAATGGATGCGAGTGGGTTGTGTATAATCGCATAGTACATGAATGTATCAGAAACTCTCTGTCGTGGGACAGATACTGGAACAGAAAACGTTTTAAATGTTCATGAATAAATAATGAATAAATAATGTTTCCAGGCCCTTTCGCTCATAATACCTAAATATGCCTTCTAAACAGAGAAAATATTTTCCGCCGAACAAGTTTCAGGAAGTCTGAGATTTTCTTGCAGCATAAAAGTATTGATTAATAGAAAGATAAACATAAGGGACGTAACAACAATATAATTATCTGTAGCAATATAGATAGATGCCTGAGGATACCGAATCCGAGGAAGTGCTCTAAATGCTATTTGCTGATAGCAGAACGAAAACGGTGCACGTGGATTGATGCTATCGGTACTGACGTTAACGATGTTATCGGGACTGATGTTTCTGGAACAGAAACTGTTAACTTATGTTTCAGTAATGGTTGAAACTTAAAGAAAAGGTATAAAATGTTTGATATTTAATACCTTAAAGGTAAATATTAGTTTTACACTTACTTGAATTTATTTGAATGTCATTCTGCGTTTGAGGAAAATCTGATATCGATCTATGTCTTCAAAGTAGTAAAACATATATATATGTCATTTTTTTACATATTTGTCGATTATTTAAAAAAACTTAGTATAAATATAGACAAAAATGGCTATAATGTATATAAAATGGTAAAAAATGAATTTTATTTTTAGAAACTTTGGGAAAAAGAGTGTTTGAAATAAAATCAAATGGAAGTAACTTTGGAGTAAGGTTTTTAAAATAATTTAGAAATTATGTTCTATTTACCATCATTGCGGCTTTTTAGCTAACGCTTCCATTACGGAATATAAACAATTTCTGACAGCTAAAATGAATATAAATATACATCTATGTAATTTTAAATGTTAAGAAATGAATATTGTGAGCCAAGAACCGAAAACGAAGAATAAATGAAAGTACTTAAATTTGAAACCAGCATTTAATCACTATATAAGGTATTTCTCCTGCTTTCCTAGCGTGCCTTCGTGGCGTAGTGGTCTGCACGCTGGGCCGGTATTCCAGAGGTCCATGGTTCGATTCCCGGAGAAGGCGTTTGCTCATTTTTCATCTTGCCTGCTTCCAAAAATACCTAATGTCTCTACAGTGGCGCCCGAACTAAAAGGGTGTTGGATGAGTATTCTCCACACCCAGGATTTGGCGATTGGATCCCCTAAAAACCCCAGTCGCTCTTTGAAAAGGGAAGTATATAAGGTATTTCTTCCGCTTTCATAGCGTGCCTTCGTGGTGTAGCGGTCTTCACGCTAAGCCCGTATTCCAGAGGTCCGTGGTTCGATTCGCGGCGAAGGTGTTTGCTCATTTTTCATCTTGCCTGCTTCCAAAAATACCTAATGTCTCTACAACTGAAAGCTGATGATGAAATATGTGCATCTTGTTTTATGTATTACTGTAATTCATGATGAAAGTGAAATTTAAAGAAACTGATATTCACTCGTTGTACTTAAAACTCATCGAGCCAGATAAGAATCAAATCATGGAAAAAATACTCAATTAAATGAATGAGTTAGGTAAGTTAATTTGTACCTTACGTTGAGATGATGTATTCATCAAGACAAATCAGTTTTCTCTGCCCTATAAAATGATTTAATCAAGGCACATTTCCTCTTCTCATCATTCACTCTATCAGATAGGAGAATCTAGATTAACTCTAGTCTGAATATCACCTTCGTCTTCTAATTCAATCAGGAGATATTAAAGGACAGTAATCAGGAAATATGTAATGAAAGCTTAACATATTACGAACAACAATGGATGAAATTCCATCAAATAAATCTAGTAAAAACGTTCATTTTTTAAGAAATAAAATATATATATCTGAGGGTGACAATAGAAGCCTTTTTAAAATGAGTTTAAGGGAAGAATAGATTTCTACAAGAAGCTATTAATGAACTTTAAGTGAAATATTTGTTGGGGTATATTGGATTCTTAAACGGGTTTCATAAGAATAAATTTCAGAAATGCTTGCTTTAAGGTTTAGAAAAGAAATATTTCAAGACTGCAGAAAAAGTGAAGGAAGGTAAAGAATTTCTGGTGTTTTAGAAAGTGGTTTTTGAATAAAAAATATAATAGAAGAATGCATGTTTCTTGATGTAACAGTATTGATTAAAAATGTCCTTTGTATCCTTTATTCATCAGTAGTAAGTGGAAGAAGATATCCAAAAGTGATAGTAAATAATATGAGCAAAATAAATCTATGTATTATATTGATGAATGACTTCTAAAATATTAGAAATACTGAACAGTCACACATTTTACTCTTTTTAAAAGTTGATTAATTTAGCAAATATGTTAAACATGAGAGTAAATACTTAGTGTTTTTGTACGCGCTAGTGTATGTAATTACAATATTAAATAAGTCAAATATCTATGCAGAAACATAATAAGGAATAACTAAAACTTTTATATGTAAACAGAAAAATGAAGTAATTAAAAGCGTAAGTTTCTTAAACTACAGAGAGATACATTTTGACATTTTTCTTCTCATAATCATCGTATATATGGTAAATTAGCACTTTTATATTAGCTTCATCTGTGATAATAAGATGGTAATATCGTAAAATGAAGTCCATGGCAATTAGACGATAACCATTATCCAACAAGTTCACAACTGACAGGAGATTCAGCCAACACATGAGTTTAGCTACACGAAATGGATCCAATAACGGATCGCCAAAATATTTAGCTGACAGCAGGTTTAACCGATGAAAATTTAACCGACAGCACTTTTATAGTTGAGATGTTGTATAGTTACATCATGGACGAAGTTTTAGTTAAATTCATCCACATTTATCCGACGAAAGACCGTTTCCAGGGTACACATCGAGAATGTTTATGGACAACTATCATGTTTATAATTTTATTTAATGCTATATAGAGTATATATTTTAAAATTAGGCAGAAAAGCTACGTAGATTTTGAAATCAATTTCAAGAGCGATCAGATATAGGTCTCTTTATTTCAAGAGAGAAAATTTCTGCAGTGAGAGCAGCGAAATGATCTTCTAAAGAAAGAAGTGGATGGAACAAAGCGAAAACGAATGCAGCATCACATGTCGAGGAAAACAGTAATTAAAAAGTTAAGATATTAGAGTTTTGAAAACATTGAAAAATTAATGTCATTCAAATGACAAGTTCCTAAAACGCTTTGTCGTTGAGAAGATGAAATATGGTAAAGGTATTATTGAATTGTGTTTTAACATTAACAAGAACACTAATGCAATAATGAACATCCACAGCTTAGCTGGGTGGCCAGCTCGTCAACTCAGCTTAACAAGCTGTTTCGAGTGGCTTCACAGAATTCTCTCTAAACTATGAATTGGCTACTTATCAAAGGCCAGGTGGAAGCATTTCAATGATTTTAAAAGGTGAGTGATCACAAATCATCTTCTTGCAAACCATCTACTATTTTTATGGATCTCAACACCGAAAATTACCGTATTGATAGATCATTTGTAGAGTCATTAGGTTATTTTAGAAGCAGAAGATATGAAAAATGAGCAACGCCTTCGCTGGGACTCGAAACACGAGCCTCTCAAATATGCGCCGAGTATGCTGACCACTACACTACAAAGATATTATAAGAAGGCGGGAGAAATACCGTATATGTTAAAGATGATTATTTAAGCAAATGTTCTGAAAAACGCAATCGTTTCGATCGTGATACATAAAAGACTGAATTTACTCCAGAAAGAGTAGCGTTTGTCCCAAAATAAAGTCCGGTCTCATTTATTACGGAAGTACTGCCTCAAATCGAGGAGACCGCCCTAAACTACCTTCCATATAGTTTGCCATGCGATTTCTGGACATTCTCAACATTCAAACAAAAAGCTTCATGGCAAGATGACTTTCTTGAAATGTGGAAGTCACAAAATGGTCGTTTTTATGTTTTCGTTTCTTCGATAAAATGTAAAACCAATATTTAATTTTGGAGGTCTAAAATTTTGGTCTATAGGTTTATTTGATTTTCAATGAAAATAAATCACTCTTGTAACGTTTCAATGAAAACCTTTTAAATAAAAATGTTTTGTTCTTGCATTATGAAATCTCCAGATACATATTCTTCTAAACCAGCGGTTCTCAACCTTTTGACCTACGCTTACCATCTAAACGAAAATTGAAAACCTTTACCACCACCACTCTTGAACAAAGCTCAGATCGCATAAATTTACGAGTGTTAGAGGAAAAAACTCAACCAAGATGTTGGGGTTTTAATTTTTTAATTTAATAGTTAAAAATAATTTGCTTCTTTGCGTATCACATATTTTTCTCTTGCGTACCACCGATTCAGAACACCTGTTCTAAACGATTTCGTAGTTTCTTAAAAATATGATTGTTCTGTATTACGTTTGAATACTTAATACTTATGTGTAATATTACTGAAAGCTTTAAGAATTAAGTACTTACGGTTAAAATTAAGTTACAGAACCTTATTTGAAAATTAAATACCAAAAATGCAATTTCATTTTTAACAATTCAAAATTTCGAATGCGATTAAGTGCCCCTCCCAAGAAACTGTGAGATTTATAATAGTAAATAATCATAGCTTATGCTCCAGCAGCATTAGCTTCAAGAGCTGTCACTTGTGAGCTGAACTGCATTATGTTTAAATACTGCTTTCTAATTAAGAATAGATACTCACAATAACAAGTGGAATAGAAGCCTGTGCGTGACCAAAAAGCCTTCATAATATGTACTCGCAATCAAAGAGCTGCATGCGGGATTGACATTATCTACGCTTCAATGATAAAGTCTGTCTAGATCCTGTTAATTAAACCTTCAGAAACATGTTCTCAAGTAATCTTTAGCTGAATTAAAGCGCTTTCCCAATCTCTGTTGAAGCACTTGATGAATTCTGAAGTGCTTCCAAGTGCTGATATGAAAGTACCGTGTTTTTGGGCTGTTTAACGAACAGTATACAATATAGAGCATTTGAGTTACGAAGCCTCTATAGTAGTGCAACTGATTTTTTGCATATAGTAATTAAAATATGGAAAATAGTACTGCTCGTATTTAATTTTCAGTAATATATTTAAAGATGCATCGATTTTAAACCAAAAATTTTCGAGTTCTTTTACCATTAATTGCTAAAATATTCTTTCAGAAAAAAGAAGAATTCAATATTGATTTGAAATAATGCTCTTCTTTAAGTGTATAAGCATAGAGTGAATATTTGTTTTACGAAATATCTAAAAACAAATTATGAATGTCTCTTTCAGAAACTGAAAACGGAATATGCCTCAAAACCAAAAGAAAAACACTATTTATTCTCGAGATAATTGAATTTATGATTGTTAGATATTTCTCTGGATACCTTGCAATTACCTTAATTGCCGCAAAATCAGTTTTCCAGTTTAGTTAGACCAGTAATTTAACTGAGTCTAAGAATAAGAGGATACTAATTTGCGAAAGAAAGAATGTGCTTATACAGATTTTTAAACTTTTTGGAGCAGAAGCTACGAAAAATGAGCTGTGTCCTTTCTTGCATTTGAAGCAATGATATTCCAGGTGTTTGCAGAATATGGAAAACACTTACACCACGAAAATACGTACAGGGAAATATAGGTGATAGAAGGAGAAATCATCAGTGCTTTACCGTGGAGTCAACAGACACTACCCTGCAACTGCAACATTCTGCTAAGATGTCTTCTACAGTTAGATGTTTTACAAGTTTCAGTGCTCGTCCAATATTAATTTTTAAACAAAACTGTGAGAACGAATTCTAGTACATATGAAGCTCTTGTACTCACGACGATGTAATTCTTGATATGATGAGAGCTTGCATGGAATGTAGCTTATAACAAATCTTGTAATCGGAAGCTAATGATTTAATATGTATTTTATGCGTGAAAAAAGTTCTGAAAAGGCAGAAAAACTGCTGACATAATGGAGGCTTCTTCAGATGGAAACATTCTTCAGCAAGGATGATATAAATCTTCTTGTATACATACTTGTTTACCACATTCATTATTCTGTGCTATTTCCTTTTCATGTGGATTTCCTTTCATATTTTGGATTTATGTGGGATGAGTAACAAATGGGAAAATCTTTTTTATTGGGCATTTGAATAGATAATGTGGAACATCTCCTAATCTGCCACAGATTCAGGTATGTGTTGAAGATATGTTTCTGGGGTAAAAGTAGGTAAGAAATTAATGATGATTCGATGGAATCGAGCTTAATTGTGGAGTAGCTATAAGTCTACTAGTATCAGAATTTGGTAGTATATTGAAAACTGTCCTTTCGTTTAGTATGATATCCCATTCTTGTTGCTATGCTGTAATTGCTATTTGTTGCAGATTTAATGTAAGATATTTTAGACCAGGTAAATATAGTATGCCAAGGTAAATAGAGTATTGTCACTGTGTCTTATTCAGCTTCTTTCGAAAGTTTATTTGAATACTCGGTTGCATCATTTGCTTCGTGTGTTTTAGCTATGAAATGATAATTTGTTGTTCTTGACATCTTCTTAATCTGAATTTTGTTCACAATTGGGAAACTAAGTTGTGTGTTTCTAATAACATATGATGCTAATTGTGCAATTGTTGATGTCGGTTCTAACTGTATATTCTAGTATCTTCTATACTGCAGTTAATTCTGCCTGTGACATAATGTTTTCGCTCTCTAAGTGTCCTTTCCATAACTTAATAACTGTGCTATGCCTTTTGAGTAGGTATGTACAGCCTGTATTTCTTTCAACATTGGAACTATCCGTGAATACTAAATGATAAGATAGTAGAGATACTAATGTCTTGGTGGTGACGTGATGTAGAAGTTCGTTTTGAGCGGGATAGAAACCGCTCATAACTGGTTGGGCTGAAGTTGCTGTCAAAGGCAATGGTCGGGATATTAAGTTGTAGGATTTGGGCTCTAATAGTTTTGACTTGAGCTTTGGTGTACAGAAGTACATTATTCCTGTTAAAATTTGCTATGCAGATGTAGAAGTCGATCTGTATGTTTTTGATATATTGAGTAGAAAAGGTTCTTGAATACTGTTGAGCCGTCTTTTCTCTTCTGTCCTAAAGATTGCCCAAGCTGATGCTGCATATGCGATCATTTTTTGTTTGTTTTGCTGGTTTTAAACTCCAGTTAAAATCCTGATTTCTACGGAATCTTATCGCAATGAAGAACTTTTTTGTTTCAGCTCATTGAGGTGGAAAACGCATGAAAACTTGTTGTCGATTATTACCCCTACATATTTAATTTCGTTACGAATTTTGGTATTTTTCACATTTATTGTAAATATGGAGTTACGAGTGATTCGTTTCGTGATTTTTGGAAGATAACTGTTTAAGAGTTTTCTTCGGAAATGTTTAACCCTAATTCTTTGCAAAGGTTTCTGAAAATATTTGCGATTTCTTGGCTATTATTTTGCAGAATGTCATGAGTGCGATTACTGACAGCAAATACTATGTCATCCGCGAATGCAGTCTCTGTTCTGGGGAGATGTAATGGAATTAAAAGTTAATTTCTAAATGTCTGAGCTCATGAGCCTTGAGGCATTCTCTTTGCTGCTGTCTTTAATGAAGGTGATACAGCAATAAATGAAGTCAGCTCTATTTTTTAAATAATCTTTAATTAGAGGAAATAAGTTGGAGGGAATTTGACTTCTCTGAGAACGTCCGTCCACCATAGCTCGTCGAATGCCTTTTGTAAGTCTAAGCAGAGAATTGAGGAGTGTAGTTCTTTTCAACCTTTATTCTTTTAACAGTATCTTTGAGAAGCAGAATTACATCAGAATGGGCGAAAGCCGAATTGGTTCTAGTTGATAATTTTCTTCTTGTAAATATGATGTTTTACTCTTGTTGTGATAATTTTTAGAGCAGTTTTTCTATTGACGGAAGAAGGATAATGAGACGATAAGCATTGGGGCTAGAAGTATCTATGTTCGTTGTGAAACTTACTATTTGGTCCAATTTAAGGCAATTTGGAAAAGTGTAAAATTATAGGCATTTGTTAAAGAATTTTTTGGAGAAAAATGGATAGGTTTTATGTATCATTTTGATTAAGCTACGAATTTGTAAATTAATTTCCCTCTGATATATTTTTGGATCTTCTTTTGCATCTGGGAATGAGGAGCCATTGCTTATATTCTGATAATGATCTGTGGTATCTTCTTCACAGACGTTGATTAAAATAGCATTTAGTATGTTTTATATAGAAATTTATTTATTATTGAATATTTTTTATATTTATGTTGTTATGTAAATCAAAGTCTCCAGTACGAGGGAATATAGAAATTTTATACATTTTGGTGAATAACAGTCTGCGAGGGATTCCTACATGCTCTTCCAATAAAAGAAAGCTCTAGTCAACCATCATATACCGATCTCGAAATAACTTGTACTTAGTAATTTTAATCTTGGGGCCATTAATAAGCAACCTGTTACTTAAAATATAGTTAGACTAGGAGTGCAGGGAAATTATATTTTTTCATTCGTAAATTAACAATTTAGAAATATTTAAAAGATTTTGTCTATTGTCTACTTCTTTCTCTTTTAGCTTAATCCAAATTAATTTCTTGATACAAGTCCATTATTTACGAAGTACGGTAAACGAGTATAATGATTAAAACAGAAGAAGTTTCTAGCATTACGAGCACAAAGAAATGTCTCACGGCCACAACTTCCGAAAGCGATCAGCATTACTGAGGATATAAATAAGCATCGGTATCCCAAAACTCGATAGTCATATTCACTAAAGTAATCACTACCAAATAGGACTAAAACTATTCAGAATCACTAGTGGGCATCTGGGAAGGTTTTACCGCATTTCTATTCTTACTTTTTGGACTGAAGCTTTGAAGAATAGTTAAAAATGTATTTATTATATAGCCTTTTGCAAAAGTTTTGCAACACCTCTTGAATACATGAATTCTGAGCATATGTTTTCAAAATTAACTTCAATTTCAGATTTAACAAATTAGATATAACTTAAAAAAAGTATATAAAATTCAAAACCTTCTAGTATTTTTAAATAATTCGTATTCGAAATATTATTAAAAAAGAATGACTCATAAAAAGAGCAATTAAACAAAAACTGAAACTACTTTTTTAATCCACTGTAGCTCTCTCTGACGTCCAAACTGTATTTGTAAAATAATCGTTATTACCTGCTTTAAAGTTTCCCTATTAGCTTCCTCCAATAGGGAAACTTAAAATCATGTGTTTTTTCCCGCTACAGCAAATACGGCATACGTTGAGGTACACTAACACTCTTATTGGAAAGCCAGATATACTCTCATACAAAACTAGTCGTACTAGTTTTAAGGTTTTGGACGTTGAGAGCCTGTGTTAAAATATTGAATTTCTTTTAGGTAGTTTAAAGACGTTTAGAAAGAGCGCGATTACGCGTAGTAAAATTATTGCATTTCAGAAAGTATTATCTTGCTGTCAGACTTTTATTAAATTTCGCTGTCATCAATCGACAAGTAGGGTGTGCATTAGTGTCTTTAATTTAACTAGAAATTTGGAAAACCATCAGATAACAGGAAGACCAGAGCGATGTGTGATAGGAAATGGGGAAGATTCGTTCGTTCGTCTTTCAAAGATCATTTATGTAACTGTGAAAGTTGATGCATATTTGGCAGGTAAGATGCCCAGTTAATGTTTCATACAGTTAGTAAGGTATCAATCGTATTAGTAAGGTATCAACGTCGAAAACATCGTCGTACAGAACACTGTGAGAGAAATCAAAGAGAAAACCACTAGGGTACAAAACATCGTCATCGAAAATAAAGCGATTCAACAACTTCGCAGTTTAAAAACAACGTCGTCGAAAATATCATAGCAAAAAATAAAACACCTACAAAGCATCGCATATATTCAACACCACTCTGAGCCTCCTGTTGTATCAAAAATGAAACAAGATATCAGGGAACCAAATAGGCCCCAGAAAAAGCAGCAGAATTTCAGTAGATATCATCCCATGTACATATTCATGGTAATGAAGATGCAGCTCTCTTGCCAAAGAGGGTTACGGAATTATCTACTGAACAGAGTTCATTCATTTGGATTCCCTTAAGAAGAAGTATTCGAGAGAATCTTATCTCAGTTTACAACACAGAACTATCAATTAAAATGAAAGATTAACTCTAGGAGAATATCAGAAATGATTGATTTGAGTTCAGTTGTAGGCCACACAGTGAGGCTGTGGTTATTTTCAGACTGGGCACGACTGCTTAGCCGAACATATTAGCAGAATAGGCATACTGACTGATAGCAAGTGCCCTATTTGTAAAAGAGACAGTATAAATAAGCAGCACTTGATCATCTGTCCGTCGTCTGCTCGTCTTGTCTTGAACCTAAGTAACAAAATAGTGGTGGCATTCTGCTTGTTCATGCGATGCGTGCGTTGTTATACAACAATTTCAAATTAACTAGAAGTGGAACTAAATATTTTATTCTACAACTTTAATCAAATGCGCGCCATCTTTCAAGCGATGACTTACTACTAACAACCACAGCAATAAAAAAAAAACTGAGTAAGCGTTTACAGGGTTGCTGTAATGAACATCTGCGCCATGCAAGGCGCCAAAAAGAGAAAAAATGACGTAATCTTACAGTTAAATAGTCCTAATGACTTAACATTGCTATTGGATAGCCAGGGATCTTATGTCGCCTCTAACCACTGCAGATTTTTTAATTTTTTAAGAATTTAATTGGGAAATTTTTATGTCTCAGATATTTGGTATTGTAAAGACTTGAATTTTAGTGCTGCAATTTTTAAGTGTATTTAATATTTTTGTGATGTAATTTTCAATTTAATGTTTTGTTTTTGGCGAGTGGCTTGATGTAAATGGATTGATTTCCGAATAAAGCCATAAGAAACAACAAATTTTGATTAAAGAAAAAAACCTTCTTTCCTTAAATTCATATAATATTCGACTATAAGAGTTTAAAGTTGAATAATACACACACACACACACACAAAAAAAAAAAAAACTTCTTAATGGTACCTTAAATTGATTTGGTAAATATGGACCTCATAAGGACTTCACATGATTTGGGTCTTTGCTGTGCCTTTGCTAAATTACGATTTCTTTCAAAAATATGAAAATACCAAACCCGAGCTCTAGCTGAATGTAATTTATAATATTATATTATCTAAAAATGGAGTAACAAGTACCAAGGAAACAAATTTTCGTCCCTTTTAGAAGTTTTTTAAATTCGAAAATTCGACATTGATTAAATAAGAGGTCTGAGGACAAACCTATTTAAACACTAGAATGTGATGGAAATGTTTATAATATACGTATGCTTTTGCGTAAAAGGTGGACCAAAGTAATGAGTTGAATTAAATTCTACTGTGTTTCTGATAATTATCTTATTACCAGTGGGTGGGGTACAATGTAATATAACAAGCAAAAAACATTAAACTGAAGTTTTAATTTCTCATCGAAATCATTTAATTGTGACGATTTTGACAAAAGTATACCCAAACAATGCGTATTGGTAATAAGAAACAAAGGTTTTACAAATAAATGTTAATAGCATGCATAAACTGAAATATTTTGAAATTCTATTTTATTATTACCATTTTAATTAAAAAGTATTTGTAGTTTCCAAGAATTAAAAATTAAGAAATGAATAAAGTGTTTGTGTTAACTTTACATCTTTCTGTTCTCCCATGCATTATATTTACAATCATGATGTCATTTTAAATCTTCAAAATCGTTTGAAATTACTCATATTAACATATAAATTAATTCTAAAGTATAGTTAGATGCAAAAAATACATGCTTTCATGAAGTGCTGCGGAATGTTTTTTCTTAGCTGTATTTATGCGCATATTAAGAGCAGATTGAATGTTTTTAGAAAATCAGTCTGGGCAGGTTATGAAAAATAAAGGCATTTTATAAAATAAAGTAAGCCAATTATAAATTCTTTAATTATTTATATAATTAAAAAATTTGCTAATTGAAAACTTCTGTGACTACACTTCGCGTACAAACTAGTCAAAACACTTCCAAGGAACAAAAAGAGTTATATGTAAAAAATACTTTGGATGAAATATACATATAAAAAATATAGTTAGCTGCCAATAGGATTGTCATTTTGATTGAAATCTTAACATGGTTCCGCAAATTTTTCTTTTTCGGACGAAGAAACAGTTTTAAAATCAAATTCAGAATCAAATTTTATTTAATTGTTTCAAGGATACAAGACAAACAGTTATATAATTCAAATATTAAACTTGAATTAAAATTTCAGGTGACCCAAACTATATCATAAATTACTGCAAAATTTGAAAACAGTATTTCAAGACACATCCATTAACTATGATAAAGATTTATTAAAATATTTTGAAATGAAAAAGAAATAGTGTAACATTTTAAATTCTTTCACTTGAGAATTTTTTTAAAACATTCAGCATTATACCACGATATAAACAGCAGCATAAAACTTTCTAAAAACATACAACATATACAATTACAGCAGATTATAGGAAGAGGTGCTTAAAAGTAATATTTTTCTCCTATGCTTTTGAAAATTTTAAATTAATTTAAAAAATGTTCTCAGACAATGTATGTTGTTATAGTATTAGAAACACTATTCTTGATCACAGTTAGGATGTAATTGTTCATCACTTCAAAATTGATATAGCTTTAATGATAAAAGAAAAAGTTTGTATTGTGCATTGCCTATCTCAGAGACTGAAAGTGATATTTGACACACATACTATTTGAGAGAGGGCTGTATGCATTTTGAGTTCATTCTTTTGAAGTTGGATTAGTTTGTTTTTCTAATGTTGATATTGCTTTTACTGATTTTACAATTGCATCTTCGTTTCATTGTCGAACTAATCGCCACAAGATCGCAGTGAAAATTTAGCAATTTATCATACCAGTGGACGAGCTTTGAAGAAAGGTGCCACCAGTGATGTGAGATGGTCCTGAACGTTGTTTTGAAGCTCCTCATTGGTCTGAAATCTGGCTTACTGACCGGTTCTTCAAATCAGTGTACAGAAAAAAAAAACAATAAATTATAAATCTGTTGTAACTAACTGCATGTATATATAACTTTTGGTACTAAATTAATTTTGCTCTTTGTCTTTTTATAATCCATTGAAAGTTAAAAAAGACCCTCATATATGCAGAAGGGAACATTAAAAATTATATGCTGTGATCAACTACAATTTATTTTCCCCATATATGCAAATTAGCCACTTAATGAAGATGGTGCCTTTCCGAAACCTTTGGATATATGAGTTTAATCGCTAATAAAATTTTAAAAGACGTTAGGTTTTGAATAGACACAAACAATTATGCCTCAAAAATGATGATAGAAGGTTGGGTTTTAAACGCTGGGATGTGCTATTGGTCAGCCATAAAAAGGATAATTTATCAAAGATGTTATTAATTTCATTGGTGTTAGCTATTTTATAACTTTTTACCTATAACAACAGTATCAAATGATTAGGTGAAATGTGTGGAGACTTCTGGGCGTCCAAGTGTTATGATACTCTTTGTTTGCTTTTATTAGCTCAGGACCATCGACTAGCAACTTCATCAACTCTAAGAACCATGCTAATCACTACAGTAACTGGGTGATCAATATTAGTAATTTCTGTGGGAGGAAGACTACATATGAAAGAAGGATATGGCTGGACACCTCGAAATTTGTGTCACTTTGGGCATTAAAGTTAGAGAAGCATCTTGATACGTTTGAAGCGGAGTGGTGAGCAGAAGAATTAGAAAGCAACTGAACAGTGCAACGTACTATTAAAAGATAATTAAGATTTGCATTGAATTCGGAAAATATGCATCTGAGAATATGGGGAGACGAAAAGAAAATAACGAGTCAGTAATGCCATGGAACATCACACTTTGAGTACTCGAGGTGAACGGCATGAGCTAGATTTCGACTATCACACAGACTTGCCCTCTTCTACAGCAGGATGAATGAAAGGAACAGGAGTGAAATCTCGGATTCCATTGTGAGAGAGCATGCTTCAGGGTTTATCCATCATTTGTTTCTATTGAACGTAATGAAAGTCAATATAAATCAAAGCTAGTGGAAATGTACCTCATGAGTGAAAAGTCATAAGCAGTGTCATTTGACCGTATTTGACCAATTTAATTACATCTAAGATCTTTTGAATGTCCTTGGACGTGCTGTCTCTTTCTATTTACTACCTCCAACTACTCTGAAACAGCTGGAAAAGACCTTATTAAAGGAAATGGAAATTCCTGAATTTTGTTATACTTTCTGTCAGCCACTAATTAGAAGGCAAATCATGTATACGTAGAAAACATCTATAAAAGTCTCAGATAGTCATATTTCGTATTATATTTTATTATTTATTATTTTTATTATATATTATTTATATTTTATTATATATTATTTCGTATTAGTATTTCATATTTCATAATGTAAGGTTCGTCGTTTGTTTAATATAGCATTTTAATGATGAGTATATAACTGAACTGTTTACTTGTCTACTTCTGTATGGAATTTTGAGCCAATTAAAGCATAATATTTCGACCAAATTAAATTTACTGTCGCGAGCTTAATTTTGGAACGTAATGCACATCAGTTAGATCTTATGAATCTAAGTGTATCCATAGGGTCGTTTCACACCATTACATATCGTATGATTTCCCTTGGCGAAAGAGCAGCATGAGATCACCTGGCATACCCCATACAGTAGATAGGATACCCTCTATTTCTGAATGTAATAAAGTCCAGATTAATTAAATATTTTGTACTTTTTGGAAAGTGACAACTATTGTCAGATTTCTTTGACGATAACTGGTGTAGTCTCATGACTAAAAATAATGACCTAAGCATTTAGGACACCTCTTAAGGAATGTCGGAAGCCAAAACACTGAGCATATCACGCTAAATTATAATATTTAGTAAGAGAGAAGAATAAGTTTCTTCTGTTACAAATACAATGTTTGGTAAGTGCGTTATATTTGTAATTTTGCTGTTTCAGTCTAAAACATAAAATGCGCCCTGTAACAGTAATGTTGGTGTTCATTTCAGTGCCAGGATATCGTGCACGTTTTTCGTAGTTTCAAATAAAATGAAAAGTTTTCCGAAAAGTTACTCTTCTTGTACTTAATTTCTGAGGAGAAATCTTAGCTTGAAAAATCTTAAATTGAAACATTTTACGTAGAATAAGCATCAATCTTGAAGCTTGAAACATAAAAAAATAAATATATGAAATCAAAATCTTGTATTATATTTATTTCGTAACTAATTCTGGAAACGGAAATCAATTACATTAATACAATAACTATATGCTTTCCGTGAAAAAAAAATGGATTTTATGTTCTTTAATCTAATTCTACAGACTGATGTTTCCCAATTAGTTCTGATATTCAAATACACGAGTCTTAATATTACTTTCAAATCCAATTTTCTAGCGCAAATTATTTTCTTTATTGAATTGCAGATAAGTCATCTTATCTGGAATTTGATTACTTAGAATAATATAATTTTATATTCTATATTTTAGTTTTTCTCATTCAGTAAACTTTTACCATTATTTTATATAAATAATGTAGTATTTTATTTCTTTACAGCAGTTGATTATACAAGAATGAGTGAAAGAGTAAACTTATTCATATTATATAGATTAGGCAGGTACAATACTTGTATGCAATGTTTGCGTCTTGATAGCTTTAAAAACACAGTTATAGTAAAAGCATAATTTATTTTACTTTATATTCCTTTTTCGTCTATTTCTTGAATTATGATGATGGATATGCAGGAAAGGTAAGTATACTAATCTTAATGACTGAAATTAATTCATAAAAATATATGATATAGGTATTAGTTTGAATAGCTAATGAATGTAAATGTTTTATGTAACTTTTTTGAATTTATTACTTAAATATTTTTATGTTACAAAACACTTTGTTCATCGCCCCTTAAATTTCAAAATTTTAAATATGAGAATATTAAAAATAATTTTTTCTCATATACTCTCAGCTTGTCATTAAGGAAAACCTAACTGCATTAAAACTGATAAAATTGAAATTGAGAAAATTTTCCATATGCTAATGGAGCTGGGAAATTGAAATGAGACACTGTTTTTGATTGCATTTTCAACATTATTAAAGAAGGTTTTCTAAACTAAACTGTCTAAATAATTTCAAAAAATTCTGAAACCAAAAATAGTTGAATGAATAACTTTTTACAAGAAGTAAGTGCCTTCAAAAAAGTATAATTTAATTTTAAATTAAAAGTAAAATACTCTACATTTATACTAAATTTATTTAAGGTACACTTCCTATGATAGGTAAAGTTCTAGTTCATTAAAATTAATAGTTTAATAATTTAATATTATTTTAAAATTCAAGCTATTGTTCATTCCTTACAGGTTTTATTAGCATATTTAGTTACTCTCAGATAGATGTATAAGTTAAATTATATTTAAAATATGCTCGATTCAGTTGTCAATCATTTGATCAGCTGTTTTAAAATAAGAACACAGTATACAAAACAATACACACTTAAAATGGAAAAACTTGTAAGAAGTAGCGAATCGAGTAGTTTAGAAATATTTCAAGGGCTTGAGTTATTTTGCGTTGTTGATCGTGACAATACAATGCATCATTCCTTCCTAGCTATGAGCTTCAGATGCTTCGAAAATAAAAAGGAAGAATAGCAGTTAATCGAGGTCGTCTGTAGCTAGAACTCTACGGCCGAAGTATGTTTGTAAATTTAGAGGTGAGTTTGTATTTATTATGCTGTATAGTGCATCTGGGAAGTCAATGAATCCTCATCGCAAACCACAGAATTAATTTAACATAATAATGAGTAAAAACGCGTTTGGTTGAGTAAGCCAAAAGCCACTCATAGGTACTTTCTTTCTTTCCACCGACAGAAGGGTAGCCAATCCACTGGAGCAGTTAGCATATCGGCCAGATAGCCCCGCTGACGGAATTAACTTAGTCCACATAACACACTTTGGATATATTGTGTTCAAGACGAGTGCTGCAGACTCTTAGGCACTGTCCACTGTCACACTTAGGCTAATGCTGCTGAGTGTTTAAGACCACTGAATAAAGATAGTTTGTCTTGAATTCAAACCTAGGCAATCGGGAACCTAGCAAACCATCAAAATAATTAGTTTTCATAAAATTTTCCATGTGTAACTTGAACAGAGTGTATTTCCTTCAAGAAACCCTATATGAAGGCTTTCGTATCCTAAAGTAGACTGTATGCTTTTCCATACTGAAAAAAACTTATCTAGGAGTGTCAGAAGGTCCTATGTACTCCTTTATGTTGGGCATACAAAACATCTATGCTGTATAATTTTTACAACATTTTTTCCAGCATTTTAGGCCTGATCGATACGAAGACCTGCTGTTAATTGCTCCGAGTTTCGCTTGGTTAGTCTTCTGTCTCGTCATAACCTTTCACTTACATATGACAGTACACTAGGAGGAAGGGGCACCCAAACCAACAAGCTCGAGGATGTTACAAACAGTTAACGCCTCAACCCCTAGAGATCTTCGGCGGAAGACTAACTCTGCGGTCAGAGCAGGGAAACAATTGTGTTTCATACAGTCTGGGTTTAGTACAAGAGTCAATGGTAGACGGCTGCGCCCACCACAAAGAGAATAAAGTCACAGTGAAGACATCGACCGCTCCCCCTCCAGTTTTTACCAAAGGGGAGCCAAAACACCAAGAACAACTTTCGATATCTTATTACGCAGTGTCCCCACAATCAAGGAACAAACAAGACAGTACCATATGATCACTGCCGAGCCAGAACTTACTACCGTATAGAAGATGGTTCTAGTCGCTGTTAAGACTGTTAATTCTTCTCTAGACGTCGACTCTGTCTAGTTATTGACCTAGCCAGAACGCCGGAATTGTTTCCAGTCAAACCTCGGGGTGAACGTACATATGACAGTTCGGAACGTTTCCAGAAGAGAGTGACATGCTTCAATTTATTACTAGTTCACGTCTTTACTCTTTTCCAGATTGTTGGAAAATTGGTCGAATTATTTTGATCCCTAAGCTTAATGGAAAGCAAAGACCCATTACACTTTTGAATATTTTGGGTAAGGCGCTAGACAAACCTGTAACTAATAGAATTTTACACTTTATGGTATAAATGTCCACTTAGTGAGTTTCAATCTGGATTTACCTTTGGAAGAGGTACGGAGGATGCACTTTTCGGGTTGTTGGATATGTCAGACGTTTTAGGGGTGAACAACACGTAGCTTTGATTTCTCTAGACATTTCGGCTGCATTTGGCTCTGTTGATTGGTCTTCCTTGTTGCATGGTTTAATTGATTTAAAAATACACAGAATTTCGTTTTATCTATTTTAAAGTTATTTTAGTAATAGAAAAAAAAATGTTTTTAATTGTTTTAAAAATAAGAGTAAAGACTAAGTAGTGAATATTTATCAGGGATGCCTTTAGGGCTCCTGCAGTGCCTCCCTGCTTTGAACATTATTATGGATAACTTGCTGAAGCAGAAGTTTTCTCAAAATGTGGAATTAATTGCATATGCTGATGATATTATGATTCTTATAAAACATGATGCCTTTGAATAAAATGGAAAAATTATTTGATGAAACTGCTCTAATAATGAGTGATTGGCAAAACAAAGAAAAATTACAATTTAACATTGAAAAAACATGTGCATTTTTTCTCCAGAGGAGGTAAAAAGACTAGACCACCAAATTTGAAACATCAAGGCGAAAGAACCAAATTTGTAGGTAATATAAAATACCTTGGTGTTATGATTGATAAAAATTAAATTTTATAGAACATTTTAAGTTGGTACAAAGACGACCTGATCAGATTTTATTGAATTGTAGAAGAATTTTTTCAGCTGAGATTTTAGCCTTGAAATCCTCCATTCTGAGGAAGATTTATTTCAATGTAGTACTTCCAATCATCATGTGTGGAATTGGAGCCTGGGAATCCAGGGCAGAGGAACTGGTTAGATTACGAATGAAGTTATATAGTATTCAGAGAGATTTAGGTTTAGCTTTAACCCGATCTTTTAGAACGCTGTTTACTGAGGCCGTCTTTGTGTTGGCTGGGCTGCCTCCTCTCTCAATTTTATACGAGTTTTATTATGAGAAATTTTTGTTTAGAACTGGAGAAATGGAATTGAAAATGTATGAAGATTATTTGGTTACAGAGAATGTTTTTGAAAAATTAAATATTCATTTAATACATCCTTCCAATAGATTTGGCTTTGTTTTTGATAAAAGTAATCCAACTGTTGATGTATTTGATATTTATACAGAGGGTTCTGGAGTCGGAGGGAGCGTAGGAGCTGACTTTGTTGTTTTTATTATGAAACTGAGGTGGATTGTAGAATGTTCAAGTTGAACATATATAATTCAGTTTTCCATGCAGAAAGTGAAGCGTTCAAACAAGCCTTATTATAGCCTGTAAATATTTAAACTGACTGCCTGTCACTTCTCCATGCGCTCTCCCGCACAGACAACTTCAGTCTATTAATTGTCGAAATTAAAAGTCATTTAGAAGCTTTGAGTTCACATTTCAATATTAAGCTACATTGAGTTAAAGCCCATACAGGCTTTATTGCTAATGAGAGGGCCGACAGCCTGGCCAAGCAGGCGGTCTTAAATGTTAGTACAATGGATATTGAAGTAACAGGTTCGAAGAGAATTGCTATTCGAAGAAATAAAGAATTTTACGTTAACACATGGAAAAGTACAGTGGTTCTCTTCACCTAAAAACAAAGGATTTATGGAACTAATTAAAATCACGAATAAAATGGAATGTATGAACAATATTGACGTTAATCAGCTTTTAACTGGAAATAGTAGGTTTCCGCTCTATTTCAACCGATTTAATCTGCAGGGAGATAAACTATGTAATCCTTGTCAGGTTGATGGTGATGCTAGGCATTTTGTGGTTGATCGTAGTTTAACAACCCCTATTAGACAGATTTTTAACATTACTGATTTTAATGTAAGTGCCATTAATTTTAAAGTTTTTAAATCGTATACTAGTATTGCTCTAATGAAGTTTTTCGATGAAAATAGGCGCTTGTAGGTATTTTCTGTTAAAATTGAATTCTGTATTTATATGGGTTTTACATATATCTGTGGTGTTCTATGTTGTGAATTTGTGTGTTTATGATATTTTTTTCTTGTTTGTAATTTTGTGTTAGATGTGCATACTTATTTTTAATTTAGTATTTTTGTTTGTTGTTTGGGAGTTGCTGGGTTACTGGCTGACCTCATTTGTGGAGAGACGGGGCCTCTTCGTTTGAGCTATGGGAACACTCGTATCCAGGTGGGCTGAAGGGCTTCTTACAATTCTTATTAGTTCACGTCTAGAGCTGATACCTCATTAACAGAGGTTCGTTTTCCAGGCTTCACAGTACAAACGCTTCATTATATGATCGAGTACATAAAGTTCAGCTAATTTTCTACGAAAACGGATTTCATCGTGAGTGCTGAAATGATTTAGATTCAGCAAAAGTTCATACTGATTTTAAAAAGTAGAGCACAAAAAATATTTGCTCCCCCCCTTTACGACGAAAGCTCGCCGAGATACTTAATTTCAAATTTTGGAATTTCTAACACTTATATCGGCTATTCTTGAGGGATCTGTTAAAAGGTAAAGCAAATTATTCAGGGTTAGGTATTTTTCCCGAAAATGTCACTGCGATATGCTTTTGTGATTTACTAGTGTGTAACAATCTTTAATTTATAATTTTGTTTTCAATTTACGATAAGTTCAATGTATTTTCACACAAGCAATTTGTAAGCTTGTAGAGACATTAGGTTATTTCGAACCAGGAGTTATGAAAAATGAGCAATGCACTCGCCGGAACTCGAACCACAGACCTTTCGATACGCGCCGAGTGTGCTGGCCATCACACCCCGAAGCCATGCTAACAAGGCGGGAGAAATACCTTATATACTCGTCCTTTTAAAGGATGACTGGGGATTAGTTGACCCACTCGGCAAATTAAATCCATGACCCCTTTAGTTCGCGCGCCACTGTATACACATTATGTTGTTTTGAGAGCAAGAGATATGAAAAATGAGGAATGCCCTCGCCGGGACTCGAACCACGGACCTATCGAATACGCACTGTGCTGCCCAATACAAGATGAAGGCACGCTAAGAAGGCGAGAAAAATACCTTATAAGCTTGCAGATTTCAAAAATACGTTATTAATATTTTCATGCAATTTTATTACTTTAGAATCATTTTCTGATAATCGTATAAAGTGCATTAAAGTAAAAATATTTTCCATTTTTAATTAATGCAAATTATGTTACGAGTTGGCTAGGAGCCGAACCTGAAGAATAATACTGCTTTCTAGAACGCGAATTCTATAAGAGTCTGTGAATGAAATTTGCTTTAAAACAAGCACACACACACATTGACCAATATTTTTCACGGCAATCTGCACAGCAATGGTCATCGTTTAATCTATTAATATTAGAAACATCTGCACAAACTGATAGTATTTCATTTTCAATCGCTTAAAAATGGAAACATCTCAATCTTCAACTTGTCTAAGGCCCCTGAATATGAACTAAAATTTTAAAATTAAATATCTGGCTCAATTATTTTGGGCCAACACATTTAAGTTATATTTCTTAAAGATTGTTGTTTTGACGAGCCTTGCTTATCTCATAGCAGATTGAGCCCACGAAATTCATTGCGGTAAGGAGGCAATATTGCGCATGCGTTTGGCAAGAGCTTTGGGCACTATGCAGATGACAGTACGACTTTGCTCAGTTCTGACCCCAATTTTGAACGAGAGAACGCCGGGGGACCCGAAAGTCTCCCACCCCTCTTTCCCTACCACAGCCTCTCGAGAGGATATTCGGCTCTCCACATATTTTGAATACCCCCATGCCGCACAGATACTATATATTTACAAACATACATGCCTTCAACATCATTCATCGACATCGACGCCAATACCAGGCCCTTCGGTATAGCAGTCACTAACCACTATCCTGGTTGGGCGCCTCAAATATATCATACAACTCAAATGTTGTATGAACTTTTACTACATGTGAATGTAGAGCTCGGCGATATAAATGAAAAGTAATATATGTATAAAGCAAAGTTAGATTCCTTAATTTATACAGCTCTGATTTTTATAATTTAAAAATGGCGCAATATGAATATTTTTCTTAATGCAAGAACTTTTGAAATTAAAAGTATATGTCTTGCGAAAATATAAAAGCCGCGTGAAGACTTTTATGATCAAAGCATATCATGTATCGTTTGGAATTTTTGGCAATCAAAATACACCTGTAAGTTAAAATAAAAAGAAATTGAGCTCGTATTTTGGAACTTTCTTGTTTCCAATAATTTTAACATTCCCTTTCCGAGCCTTAGATTTTTGAATAAGTGAGGGACGCCTAAAAAGTGCTTTTAATATGATAATACGCATCTTATTTACTTTCAAGCACACACACACATTATTTTTGAAAATCAACCTTTGGCTAAAAGAAGTCGGTTTCTTCATGAAAATGTAAGAGTTATGATGCAAGGTTAAGGTGTAGCGCGGTGAAACTAATTCGCGGAACACGAAAAACTATATTCGCTTCTTAACGTTTTTGCGAAAGCTAAAATCCTGTTTGAATTTTTAATAAGTATTAACATAAAGAAGAGTCATCAATATCTATATCAACAAATTTTTCCCAAATGTAATCGCGGTAAAGCGAACTTTCGTAAAGTGGAGGGTATTTGTATCATAATAAGTAAACCAATTTTCTTTTTTCATAAGATTGTTGAGATATTATTCTTATAGGGAAACATCAGTTTGCGAAATAATATCATTAATCTTCAGAAAGAAAAACAAAACAGAAACAAAGAGAAACAGAAAATAAGTATTTAAGCAATACGATAATCTGTGAAAAATACACATTTTTAAAGTTTTGTGTAATTTAAGTATCTTAGAACTGTAATAACATAATAACTGTAATAACAGTTGTAGATGATTTTTCTACAACTAAAAGTGTCTTAATAATAATCCAATTCACTGAAATTGTCAAGGGCGAAAATTCTGAAAACTAATGAAAATGGAATTTAGAAAGTCATTAAGGTTTTGCACATTTGAAGCGGATCATTACATTAAAATTTTATATAAATTTCCTTGATATATTCTTCAAACATTTTCAATCTATCGGAAGAACTATCAAGCGACACCACTTGAAAGTGAAGATGGAGTAAAGAAAAAAATTGAAATATACCCTAACGCTTATCAGAAACGGGTAATAGATAAATTCGTTTCAGGTATCTTTGTGATCAGCCTCTTTTATAGTTTCTTCTACATTTCTTCACTATTTCATGCAGATGTCGTTAGGCATCAGAATTGCAAAGTCAATATTTTTTATTTCTACAAAATGCCCTTGTAGTTCTTTAACAACCTCCAGATTCTCACAAATAAAGATAAAAGTTACTGTAAGAGTATATATTTTAGGACTTTACTTCTGAGACGAGCCTTTACTTCTTCTTACCTTAGCTTAAAATTAAAAACTGCAGTCACGCGGTACGTTATCTCTATTAATTTTAACATTTGATGCAGTTTTTGGTGAAATATCTGTCCAACACATCTACCAAAGAGTGAATGAATTGAACGCCCCCAAAAATCCCACTGATCGCTTTCGTATTATCCTCTCGAACATCAATGAGAGCAGTGTTCGTGAAGCAGTCGAAGATTTTACAAATTATGGCTGTGAAAAAATGGTTGTCATTAGAAATGCAGCTCAAGCAGCAATCCATTTAACGTGTCAGTCTCCTCATGATGTACCAAAAGCTGTAAATGTCGTGCCAGGTAGTGCTTTTCTGTTCACTTTCCGCCCAAGAAAAAATGGCATGTCTCTATTCTGGTGCAATTTAGAATACCAACGTGTATTCACAAGATTCGATGTGTACAACGAAGATCTTTACATGTGTATCCACGGGCTATTCATGAGGTATATCAATACACAGTACGCCCCCACACAGATCGCAGTGGAGAAAGCAAAATTCGAGCTCTTTCAAAAGGTTACAACAGCGTTATTTTGTGGAAAGAGTTTGAAAATAGTAAAACCCATAGCTTTCTTTACAGTATGTTAGTAGATGGAGGAATGTGCGCTGATTTGCCTGATCAATTTAATGATAAACCTGCTGCCGTTTCACTTTGCAAAAGCCACTGTGTTTATCTTTATAAACATTATGGATGTCTAGGAGAAGTACAGACTGTCCATGCAGATAACGATTGCACAAATACGCTCATTGTTCCATCACTCGTTGGCAAAGTGAGCGCTATTAAAGGTTGCTGACACATAATGTAAACTCATTTGATAAATATGCGAATTGGATGAAATCAAGTATAGTAAACAATTTTACAATTGCGATTTAACTTGAGCTGTTTATTACTATTATTATTATTATGTTTTATTAATTGATGGCTGCCATTGAAATAACTATCAATAATTTCTTTAATTTCAGTTTGTAAAATTTGATGATTGCACATATCCCTCTGGATCAATAAAATTATTTTTCTGTATTTCTGACTTATTCTAACACTAAAAAACTAAATTTATTTGATATTTTATTTAATAAATTCAGTGTTAAAATTCGAATAAATTCATTTTGCAAACTCGCATGTCTTATCTAACTACCTTAAAAATAATGATGGAAAATACTCCTGCTGCCAATGTAATTACTTAAACTTTAAGAGATGCGGCAGTTTGGAAAGGTTTCACTTAAAAGGACGGGAAATCCAAATGCATTTCCACCGCCCTTTTAGCTGCCATTCTAAAGGGAAACTACTACTCTTTTGCAACTTTTCCTGTAGGTCGCCTTTGTTAATTTTCAGATAAGAGACTAACGCATAATGTAAAAGAAATTTCTTGAATTTGTTCTCTTTTCTGCTGTTTCTTTTCCTTAAACTAGGGAAACATATTATGGTGAGATTTCGTAGCTAAATAATTGTGGTATGTTGTAATATTAACTTTTGGCATTGCGTCATAATGAAAATACGCCTTAGCAGCAAATGCACGCCTATAACCAGTTCATAGTTTATTCAGTTTTTATTTGTTTTCAAACTGAATTTAGTTTAGAATTACATGTACTAATTAACATTTTTAATTTATACTCGAAAATGATGTTTAACTATTTGTTTCTCGTATAAATAGGCAGTTCGCTTTTATTTGTTTCCAAGCATTGTGTTACAGCTTATATTTATATATCCAAAAAATCTCGTTGTATTTTTCTTATATTAGTTTCGTTTACTTTTTTCATTAGTAATCTTATTCAGTTTAATTTATTGATTTCCCCCCATAGTATCGTTAAGTTATTTCACCTTTCAACTACATTATTGTTCATTGTTCTTTCTTGCAGTTTTGTGATAAAAGCTTTTTTTTTATCCTTTAGCGTTTTTTTTTTAAATTATTTTCTTTTATTTTAAAAACAGATTTTATTGATTATATTTTCATTGCATAGCATTCCATTGCATTTTGCATGTTTTAAAGAACAATATTAAATACAAAAATTACAATAAAAAAGGGAAATATAAAGGAAAAAATACATTTTTAATGACACTGAAATTTTGGTGAAATTGCTAAGATTAATAATGTTATTTGCTTAGATTTCACTGCTGAGGGAAATGTCATCCGTCTTTTAAAGGTTAATCTATAATGTGTTTTATATAACAAAATAATACGAATTTATTTAATTGCTTACAACTGAATATGAACATAAATCTTTAATAAAACACTTAGACAGACCTAAAATTCTAGAAAAATTTCGATATAATTTATATTTTTAAATTTATGTTCATTTTCTCATTCTAGATACATTTCACGGATAAGAAAGAAATTTGTGCATTTCTATTTTTCACATTATGTACGACATCGATAAATTTTCCTTTCTTTGTTGCTAAAAAATGACATTCTAAACAAATTATTTTACTCATAATTCATTATTTCACTCATAGTTTTTCATAAACTGATAAACGAAACTTTTTTGTAGCTTTCTCAACCTAAAATTTAAGTTATATTTTCATTTTTATTTAAACAAATTTATGCTGATGACTTATCCAGAGGAAAAAAAGACGTTATTAATTTAATTTTTATGTATTACATATGTGTTTTTATTACTTCTTGTAGTTCTTCAAGAATAAAAAATATTAATGATTATGTTTTAGTTAAAATTCTAATAACTTAACGATATTATATATACATATACTGCTCTCATCTTACTGTGTAGAACTCAATTTTCCGTATTTCCAAACTACTTCATTATTAACAAAAGAGAATTTTTATTTAATATTTTATTCTACTGATTTAATACTCTTAAGCTTATTAATTTTTTAATATAATATTTTTTTAATAAAACTTTATTGATTATTTGTAAGAAATGCTGAAATTGCCATTACAATTAACTACCTTTCAGTTATTTACTGTCTTGCTCCTTGCTTACATTAAATATTGATATTTATCTGCATTATGATTGGAAATAATGTCATGCAGTAATTTTAGTTAAAAGATTCCAAATTCACTTACCTCCAAACTCTAAGCACATGCCTCGAGTAGTTACTAAGAATTTGTATATGATATTGAGACAAATATTTTGAGGGATGAGATTTAAAGATACAGATTTCACTAAAGGCAATGTTTCATAGATCTTAAAAATTATATTTCTTATTATGTAATTTATATCTCAATGTATAGCCTTTTATTTAAAAACAGAAATATATTGCAAAATTATTGTAAGAAAACTTTTGTCGGAGAATATGGAAATTTTGGTTATGTTCCTTTATTTTGGTGTAAAAATGTTTCAGTCTGAAATTACATAATATTTTTAAAAAGCTCTTAAAATTTGACTTAAATTCTGATCTGAAATTAATTACTTAATTTAACTTTGATTATAAAGCATAATTTATTTGTTAGATGACACAGGAGGATATGTCTGAAAAATTACCTCAATGCTATGCTAGCTTTTGGCTGCGGAATGAAAGAAAATTCAAACCTAACATAAGTTATATTATTATTCTCAAACTCGTTGTTTTCCTTTTTCATATAAAATGTGATTTTTGATTTTCAAGAGTTGAAATAAATAATACGCATAAGGTTTTAATATATTATAAAATTCTATTATTTTGAAGAGAATAACTATTTGAGTATCACCTACTTAGAGTCATTAATTATAGAAAATGAAAGATAATTTCTTTTTATTAAATTCCTACTATTAGATCACACCCTCCCTATATCTTGTTAAAATATTTAATCGTTTATAAAATACTTTTTATTCATCCACTCAAGTTAAAATACATTTTTTAAAACTTGCAGTGGATGACATTTGATGTTAATACAGTTTTTTCATATATTAAAGTCAATTCCTACTTATTTATTCCGGTTTATCGGAACTAAAGATATGCTGTTTAAGTATATTATAAGACTTACAAATAATGACCTTTATTAGGAATTCTCCCGTGCTATAAAAATTAATTTTATAGTAACTTATAAATAATAGTACATGACTGTAATAAATGGAATTGTAATATTTAACAAAAATAAATGGCAACAACAAGACAGAGTTCTAAAGATTTTTAAAGTATATGGAATTAAAGAATTGTAGTTTTTGCAGTAAGACCTGTAGCACTGTAGATTACGTAGTAATATACTCGTATCTAGGACGAAAACTCTTCGCAGCAGGTCAAGCATATGTCGCCTTGATTCGTGTGAAATCATTAGATGGAAAATTTATTGATGAACTGTACTGCTTTGAACACACTGGAAAGATTCTTTGCAATAATGAAGCATTAGAAGAGATGAATAGAATGCAAAATTATAGACCACCATCAGCTTCATAAACTATAAACGTAAAAATGTTAATAATGTAATGAAAAGTAACTAAAATAAATTTTTCTTTGTTGACCTAAGTCGGAATTGACTTATTGTTTTTTATATTACTTGTTTTTAAATGGCCTGGCGTTTTATTTAAAAACCGTTAGTCCTGCGCTACTACAAGGGCTGGAAGTGGTGCCATTTCATTATGTAAGTACATAGTATGTGGTCGTAGGTGCCTTCTATTAAAGGGACGAACATTACAAACATGCCTTCTCACCGGCTGGGCGGCTGTATAGTTCAAACCTTCTGCACAAAAACATATATTTAATTTTATAATGTAAAATTTAGAAACAAAAGCGCTATTACACAGTTTACTTAAAACAACTTCCCAATCAAAGCAAAAATACCTAATGTGTATTGTGTACTAACTATGTAACATTTATACCTGTAACGTCAACAGGATTTGAATAATATTTAACAAAAAGTGAAAAGATAGGCTAATATCTTAGCTTTAAATACGAATTCTTATTAAATATTCATTATTATAGATCGTTTATTTTTTTATAGATCGTTCACTATGCTAATTAGCAGAGTTAAAGTATTTAATCATATTAAGTGCTAAAAACTCTATAAGAGAAATTTTGTGTGAATTAATTTTAATTAAGCTGGTTCATCATATTACATCAGCGCTTTATTTTACATTTGAAAGTAATATGTGCTCTGACAAGTATGTTTCTTCAAGCTTTCTTACAATACATTAACAAAATGTTAGACACATTGAATGAAATTTTTTTATGAAATTTAAACTGTAAAGAATTTAATATTATTTTGCATAAGAAAATGCACAATTAACGTCATTTTGCGAATTTTCAGTTTGGAGTTACTTTCTTCCTTCTTTTGTAATGGTATAAGGTATTTTTTACCTCCTTCTAACATGCCTTCATAGTGTAAGAGTAGTACATTCGGCGCGTATTCGAAAGGTCCAGGTTCGAGCCCCGGCGAGGGCACGGCACACTTTTCATATCTCCTGCTTCAAAATAATAATAATAATAATGACACTACAGTGGCGCTCGAATTGAAAAGATGGCAGAAAATAATTAATCACTACCAGGATTTGGCTACTGGGTTTCCTAACCCTCAGTCGTCCTATAAAGGGAAGGTATTTTCTCCCTCCTTCCAGCATGCCTTCGTGGTGTAACGGTAGCACACTCGACGCGTTTTCGAGAGGTCCAGGTTCGATTCCCGGCGAGGGCATGGCACATTTTTTACATCTCCTGCTTCCCCCTCCAAAAAATGCAACTCTACAATGGAACATGATATTGTTCGAGAAGTTCATGAAAAGAATAAGTTGATGCTTTTGAAATTTAAAAGCTATAATCATGAATTAATTTTGCAGAGAGAAATGAGGTAGTTACTAAAAGATTATTCGAAATTCAAGGTAAAATTTTGTGTCAGAACTCATGGATATTCTCTGCTCTTGATAAACGTGCAGGTCTGTCAATAATTAGAGCTGCTTCTAGCTCCAGCCAAATCTTGTGAAAAGAAGGAAAACTATATTTCCGTAAAAAATGGCCTACGAAATCCTTAATGCGTCATAAATACGGGTAATAGCAAATTTCGTACGATGGAAAAGTTTAAAGTAAATTTCTATTACGCAAAAAACATTGAGAGGCAAGACTTTTTGAACTCAGAGCGGAACATAAGAATAGTGAAAAGAATATTGAAAGAGGTGGGAAAAGTCTCTTTTTATAAAAAGAAGAAGATAAGATTTTGTTTTGCATTGCCAGATGGTTTTGCTTATTATTCACTTAATCTTAGGAAAGAAAAAAAAAAGAGGTTTTGCCCTTAATGCGGGAAGGATAGCAGTAATGAGTTTAAGAGAGACATGCCAAAAAAAAAGTTGATAATTAGAGTTTCTAATGAAAACGCCAACGACGGAAAACTATCTGCTTCTGCAAATATTAAAAAAAAACCTCTTTCTTCACTTTTTTTAAACAAATTATAACTGAAAAGCAATGGATTTTACGTCAATGGAGCTCTGGTTCATATTTTAGGAGAAGCTTTATTATTTTTAAATTGGAAATAATAGAATAATCAAAATCAAACAGAAAATTGGGTCACTTATCCAGGTATTGTTAATGATAATTAACTAATAAACATATTAGCATAATGATCGGCTAGATTATAGAAATAAATATGAACGTTTATTTTTAGGATAAAATAAAAAGGAGAACTATGCAGAAACCAGTGATTTATTATAGTACTAAATGTCAAAAATTTCTGTGGTATTAACTGTTTTTATCGTTTATAATATAGCTAATTGATATTTTATTGTATATGTCAATTTGATACACGTTTTTTACACTTAACAGTTTTTATGTTATCCTATGAGAACGCAGCCAGCTTGATAGCCGAATTTTGATGCATCATTATCCGAACTATCATTTTGATTCTTTCATTTATTTTTATACAAAGACATTTGAAGAATATATACTGATTTGAAAAATCAGGATGATTAACCACTTAATACCATTTTGCTGCACCGCTTGGCATGCAACACAGCTTCACTATTCCTTGATATGTATTCTACAAGTCCTTGATAACTGCCCGGAGAATAATTGTACCAGATTTACAAGCAAAAGCTAGTCGATCCACTTAGAATATTTGGAGATGGTTGGTAAGCACAGGAAGTTACAAGCCAAAGAGTGCAATTGGTCAGCGATGTTATTCATATAGTCTGCTCTTGTCACCGTGAGCCACATATAATACTTGTCATATACAATTTTAACCGGTTCCAAAAATGAATACGAGAACGTCCTCAAAACCATAATACTTCTACCATCAGCACCTTTACGCCCTGCAGTAAATGAATCGATTAATTCTTCGATTGGAAGACCGTGTATAGGGATACGGTTATCAATTAATTACTAATTAATGAAGGTTCATGCAAAGAATTTGTGATTCATCAGGCTAAGCAATTATTTTCTATTTTCCATCCATCCCAGTGTCCAATTATGATGTTCACTGGTCCACTATAGTCATAGAGGTCGCTGATACTGGGTTAACAGAAGCACATGAGAAGTTTCCACTGCGCAGTCTCATATCTACCAGTCGTTGAGCTATGTGCTCGAATATATTTGGACTTGCAATGAATTCAGTTGTCAGTTAACCCTTTGCGGTACGGTGTACCCGGTCTCGGCACACCTAAAAATTTCCTTCTGTACGCATAGAAAAAATGAATAAAAAAGGATTTATAGGTTACTCTGAACCTTCTTTATTTATAGTAGAATGCCAGCTCAACACAAACCAATCCGTATATTTTAGCCATGTTTAGTTTTTAAAAACCCTTATTTTTCAAAGAAATCTTCCAGATGTTTTTAGGATGTAAACGGAATTCTTTGAAAAGTCATTATTATGTGTTTTCTTGGCTGTATGCTAATTTTCTTTTTCTATATTAGTTTTAAATTTTTGCCTTGAAACAATGCCTAAATTCGAACGGCGAAAATCAGGTGTGTCCACAGTGCGATTACTGAGAGACTAGGACAAGACCAACAACTGTATCTTTGTTTCTCTGCAGCTCAACGGTCAAAGAAAGGTGGATCCACATCTGTGTTTCATTTCCTGTTTGTTTCTTTTTTCTTGTTGGAAGGGAGGTTTGGTTATCAAGTAAGAAATTGTTCGGGTGATTTTCTGAAGTTCAAGGGTAATTTTATCAGTTTGATGTTTGGTTTTCCACTAGAGCGGTTACCATTTTCTCTTTCGTTTTCATTCAAAGAAGTTTTGTTAGCGCTACTTTTTAATAATTTTGAGTTGTAGAGGTTTGTTTAATTTTATTTCAGAGTTTATAATTTCTGATTGTAGATATAATGTTAGTTTATTTTTTCGGATTTTTAATTATTTTCCAAATGAATCGGACAATATCTGAGCTGACAATTTCTAAAGCACTGAACGTGCTACACGAATTGCCTTTAGATAGTGAATCTGATACGGATCCCGGTACATGTGCAAAACATGCAGTGTTGGGTTGTGCTTTTTTAAAGGTGATATAAATTTCTTCGAAAAACATAAAAAATGGACGAAAGTATAAATATGAAATGTAAATAATGCACTTATACCCAAATTACTTTTTTTGTCAATTATACGCATTGTAATCATATAACCGATAAGAGCTTTTTAGGGGGTGTAGAGTAGCAGGCCTCCCCATGGCACACCCTGGGTAATGCTAAATCTGCTTAGGTATTCTGAATCTAGTGTTTTTTAATCGTAGACAAAATCTCTTATTCTCTTACGCATTTCCCAGCAATGCTCGTTTCAGCTCTCCTTTCGAAGTTCAGTTCATTCAGTATGCCCGCTCAAGGCACACCCATAGAATTAAAACGATAAGTGCGATCTTCACAAAATTTTACCTGTGTACTCTTCCAGGCCTGATTTGACTGCCTACTTTTTGTCGAAATTCCAACTGTAAAAGGTAGCGTGCCGGAAATAGTTAAACTACAATGGTTCTCCGACAGCTATGTTGATCAGACTCGGATTTTATCAACACTATTTCGCCATCCAGTAGAGACATTAGGTTATTTCGAAGAAGGAGACATGAAAAAGGAGCGATGCTCTCGCGGGCACTCAAGCTTCGTATCTCTCGAATACTCCCCGAGCGTGCTGACCATTACTCCACGTAGGAAGGAGAAATACCTTATATACCGCCCTTTTAAAGGACGACTGTACATTAAGGGAACCAGGCAAGGAATTAGAACCTCACCATTCACCACCGGTTTTAGTTCGGGCGCCATTTTAGAGACATTACGTTATTTTTGATACTAGGAAATTAAAGAAATGTGCAATGCCTTCGCGGGAACTTGTTCCTCTGACCTCTCGAATATGCGCTGCGTTGACCATTACAATTCAAAGGTATGCTAAGAAGTCGAAAGAAATACCTTATAATCCTTCTTTCACTTTTCTACATGGCATTTCGAACACTCGGCGAGCAATGCTATTCAGAGGTACTGCGTCCCAACCATCCGAACTATCTCAGTTTGGCATTCATTGAAATTGCTTAAAAATAAGGTGACCAGATTTTGAAGTTCGGGACGCTATATATATATATATATATATATATATATATATATATATATATATATATAATATTATATATTATAATATTATATATTATAATATTATATATTATATTATATATATATATAAGAACTATTGAAGAATTATCTTAAAGACTTGTGAAAAAACAGAAATCACAAGAAAGGTGTATAAGACCCTATTATTCAAACAAAAAATTTAACAAATGACCCAACTTGGGTTACAGTCAGACATGCACCAGAACAGAAATACGTAACAAATAGTAATTTCAAGGTGTGTATGTGTGTAGGTAGTTCTTTTAAAGTCTATATTCCCGAAGAGACATAGACTTTACAGCTTCAAAGTGTTCAGATTAAGTTGTGTCTGATCACTAGTCCTAAAACTGTTCATAATGTTAAATACTCGCTCAGCTGCAGCATTAATGCCAGGAAGACCAAAGAAAAACTCTGGCAATTTTAAATTAAAATTAAAACAATAAATCTGGTTCTTATTAAAATATGCAGTTATTTCCATCCACCTCTGAACTGGTCACATCTTACGTTTTAACCATTCCAACATTTTTTTTCCATGTGTGTGTGTGTGTGTGTGTGTGTGTGATTATGGCAAAGCCTCGAGGGCTATCTGTCTAAGAGGAGGGATGCCTTCGTGGAGGACTTTCTAAGGGAAACTGGCTCTTATACACGTTACACATGGGGAAAACCACGAAAACGCCCATGCAGCCAGCCCGTTCGCGAGATTCGAACCTCGGACCGAACTACCCGTGTTCAGCGATTTTACCGCTCGGCCGCTGGTGGGCTTTTTTTTTTTTTTTCCCATGATACTTTGTTTAAGGTAAAAATATTCCTCATAAATATCAATTTTGAATAATTTATGATTTGGTATCATTTTATTAAGTTACAAAAAGGCTGTATCAACTTGACTCTAAGAAGGGATTTTATTAAATATGATACAGCTGTACGTTTCCCTTTCCTGAAATACTTACTTTGTCCATTTCTTCAAATAAGTAAGAGCAGTCTTATCTACTTCCCTGCCTCTCGAATTAGTTTACATATTTTCGTTGCCCTGCGTTGGCAACACGTTTTAGGTTTTGCCGTCGATGGAATTCGGTCGGTAAAATGTAGCTGACCTGTAACTGCTCTTACTTACTTATTTTAAAACGCAACTGTGTTATAACATCACTACTAGAGCTTACGTGTGTATATTTTATTATTAAATGATTACACTTTGGCCTTGAATAAATCTGGAGTAGTAGAATTTATTAATGTTATTTCAAATCGAAGCTGCCCCAACGGTTGCGGCGCAATTTGAATATAGGAAAGTAAACAAATATGATGAAACAAAACAATAATTTCTTGAAATTCAATAACTACGTATTCTGATACGTCTCCATTCTCTTTAAGTTTTTCTAGATTTTTTTTAACATTTAATGGAATAAAGTTACCCTCTATCTTGCTCAATATTGAAGCTTTCACTGCATCCGTTGAAGGAATTACGTCAAATACAGACGCAGTTTGATTTTTCAGTTGTAATAATTTTATGAAATATTGAAGCCGGAGAGTTAATAAAATAAAACCAAGCTTCTACTATTGAATTTTAAAAGAATTTAAAAATAAGCATGGGACACGTTTCTTTTGAATGAAAATAAATTTTCAGTGGTAAAATCATTTGGAGTACCCTTTCAACGGCGGGAAGTAGTGTTAACTACTTTGTTTGTGAATACCCTAGTTTCATTAAAAAATTAGTTTCTAGGAAGTTGCAGAAATTTTTCAGTGTTTATACTCTAACAGTATAAAATTCAAAATAAAAGTATATCTTAGAAATAATTATTTCTATATCAACTGAAAAATCAGCAGCTGGCGTTCTTATAGTATTATGGATAATATGCTCTGTACATCCGTCACCAACTAAACGATGGTTAAGGTTTCGTTTCAGTTTTCATTTTCATTCATTTTCATTTCAAAAAACATTTTCTCTAAGTCTACCAGCTCCTCCAAAGTTAGAATTCCTATTATCGGCACACCAATAACTTTACCTTTAAATTATTTTCTTTAAGGCAGGTAGTTAAACAGTTGCTGACAATATCGGATTTTTCACTAGGTAAGGATTTATATTTTATCAGTTTACTGGAACTCCAATCTATAAATTTAATAAATATTGAAAAACTTTTTCTTGTAATTCGACACATCTATTAAGATTGAAACAAATGAACATTTACAAATGATTGTACAAAGCTCTTAAAGTGTAAGGTAAGAAAACATTTAGTATTATTGCTTCAGCCTTGGTTCGCGCAAATGTAAATTTTAGGCTCAAATGCCACTTGTAGCAGCTTGGACGTACACTGCGAAAAAAATAAAAATAAAAAGGACAGTTCTATTTTTCCCGTTCTACTGGGCTGATTGACGAAATTCAACTTTCGTTTTTCATCTCTCGAAAGCGCGACTTAGGGTATGTATTAGATTTATATATAGCATTGTTCTAATATTGGTATTTTGACACAAAATCGACTTTTTCTGAATTGATTTGTTAATTTTTCTCCATATTTCGATTTTACGACTCAAATTATGCCAAACTACCAAGGTTTGTAAACATCGTACGAGTAAGTTTCGAAAAATTAACTCTCAAAATTTTAGTTTCTCAATGTTAATTGAATTTGGTATATAATTTAATTTTTTCACATTTCGAAACTTAGATTCATTCCAAATAAAATTCGCTCATTTTTTATTATTTATTTTTAAAATTTGGATTTTAAAATAAATTTTATACATTTTTTGTTGAATTATAGACTATAAAATTTTTACCATCATCTTAAATTAGATATATTTCTAAGTATACCTGCAAAAAATAAGTTTTTATTGAAAATTTCTGAAGTTATACGTGAATTTATATATTGTCGCGTTTTGAAATTTGGCATATTTTTTGAAAACGATAACATCAAATGTAGCTTAGGCATTTTGTTAAAATGATATGAAAGTAGGAACGATGTGACTTTTATTCCGCTCATGCAATGTAAAAAGAGAAAGGAAAATAGGTTGCCGTATATTAAGAAGTTCGCCAAGTGAATTATTATTTGCACAAACTGACAAATATGCGCCAAGACAAATTTTTAAATTTCTCCTTGAATTTCGCTCCAGATTTTACAAAATTTAATAATTAGGCATAATTTGAGTCGTAGAACCGAAATAATGAAAAAAAATGGACATGTCATTTCCGAAAAAGTCCGATTTTTTGTCAAAGTACCTATATTAGAACAGTGCCATATATAAATCTAATGCATATCCTAAGTCGCGCTTTCGAGACATGAGAAACGCAAGTTGAATTTCGTCAATCGGCCCAGTAGAACGGGAGATATAGGAACTGTCCCACGCAGCGCAAAAAAACACAGATTGTACACAGCGCTTTTCCATAGACCTAAAGCTATGGTTGTGGAAATGGTACCGTATGCAAAAGTACCATTTACAGCAGCTAATTCTCTTCCTTATTACCCATTTTTTCCTGTTTGGAGAAATTCTTTAATCCAACCTAGATGCAGCAGCAAAGTTTGACGTTTTATGTTTATTACTATTTATATGAAGTTTAATATCTGTACGTCCGCTATTATTTATTGAAAATTTTGAAGAATATGTATTGCATCGTATATCGGTATCGCTTATAGTTTTTTTCAATAAACGGGTATTCCTTCTGTAGGTCTTCGTTAAATGTAAATTTTTTCACATATTACTGAACAAAATCAAAGGTAAAAACAAAAAAAAAATTAAATCAAACTACTGTAAAATATAGCCTTAGCACGTATGAAAGACGCCACTGATAATTAAAAAATGTATTTAGTTGCCAAATGGGAAACGTCATTACACGTCATCGTTTCCGCAGATTTAAAAAATGTTTTTAACCCTTATGCAAAATCAAAAAACGATGAAGTAAAAATTTTACGATCTAAACATGAGAAAAGAAAGATAGATGATTTTAGATCGATATATCTACAATGAAATTTCAGCAAATGACAAAAGAAATATTTCTTTATGCCATTTAATAATATGTAAGGGGATAATAAATACAAACATATGTAATGCACCGTTGAACACGTCAAAACATTATTGAACACCATTGATAATTAAAAAAAAATATATATAATATAAATTCAAATCACAATCGAGTTTATATATCAATTGAATACTGCAATTCTGTCTGTAAGTGAAAGTATGAACTGCAGCTGCGAGCTGTGAGCAAAAATTCCGTGTATGTTGGGGGGGGGTTGGGGACAGAAATACAGGAATCAAAAATAGAACTCCCCCCCCCCCACTACAGTTTTTGCAGGACAAACGCTAGATGGGGAATCCCCTGTTTATGCGGGCGGTATGGAGCGCATCTCTTAACTTACAGCTGTATTCTCAGTTTGCAATCTACACTTCATAAACAAATATTTGAGTTTAAAACTTTACCTTTCTCAAACTGCTGTTTTTTGGGATTAATGTTGTAATTTCGGGATCAAAAAAACGAATTCCAAGAAATCTGGACAGGGACTGAAAATTCGAGATTGTCCCGAGAAATTCGGGAAGTATGGTCACCTTATTAAAAAACATACATATCTCTTGCATGCAAATGTAGTCTATAAAATAACGCCTCTGTAAAGCGAACAAATTATTACGGAGATTTTCGAGCGAAGCACGATGTTTTCAGCTCTGTTGAAATAATGCCTTTGAGGGCGCAAGGCACTGAAAATTTGGTGCAGTGATATCGAGAAAGGAGCACAAAGGAAAAGACGGAGGCCAAAAGAGACCAATTTGCCCTTTGCGAATGAGAGATACACTTTTGAATTTTGTTAATGTAAGCGTGTTTCACTAGGTAGCTTTAGTGCACGAAGTGTGTATTCAGTACAACCTCCACGTGAGCTAATGAGCCAAGTCTAAAAATATAGGGCAAGAGAAGGGGCAGTATAGTTTCCACTGGTTGAACGTGATCTTCCTAAAGTTTTAATCTGTAGTGAAATTAGAATTTTAACAGGAAGTGTTGCTGAGTGTAAGGCATTTATGGAAATCTGTGGCTAAAAGTTCAATCTTGAATTTACTACATTGGTTTCTTATAATAGATGGTAAAAAGATCTCCACCTGAATATCGACGTTTAGAGGAGTTGTAATCTTGTCATTTCTTGACTGCAGTATGTGGAGACGAAGAGATCTCTTCATCAAAAGCAAATCATTTCTTGACTTTTTCTCTTTTGCTTATTAAAAAAAACAATAAAATTTAAGGGTACTTGAATGATTTCCATTATTGTTAGCAAGAGGTGGCCTGGTCTTTGGAAAGCTTATACACGTAAGATAAATGAGCTAGACGATACATTAGACATTGGAGTTCTGCAGCGTTGATTTGTGCGTAAGACAGCAGAGTTGACTGCGACCCAATCTTTGAAATCTATAGCAAAATATGTTATGCGACTGATAAGTGGATAAAATAAGTTTTATATGGATTGCTAAAGAAACTGTAGCCACTCGAAATCAATAATGCAGACGAAACTGATCGGTTTGTAGAACATTTCTAGACATACATTTAGGTTAAAAATTGAAACAATAGGTTTTAAGAAACCGAAAGAAAGAAATATCGCCGTATTAAAATACGATATGGATGCAACGTTTTAGATAAACCATTGGTTACTGGAAAACCAGAAAGTCTCAATGTTTGAAAGGAATCAAGAATTTACGTCTAACTTACTACAGCAACTCACGAATAACAAGTAGTGCTTTAACTGATTTTATTTTGAAGAGGGACAGTGAAATGAAAACAAAATAATTTAATGGTTAGATAACGGTGCTAAACATCCCTTTGATCTGGCTGTGAAAAACACTGAATTACCGTTTCATCCAGCAAACACAACGTCATCATACAAACTTTAGAATATGATGTTAAAAAACTTTAAAATATCATAACAGAAACGGTATCGCTCGAAAAATAATCAGCAAATTTGAATCTTGTAAAAATGCAAGTACGTATTCGTAGGAGAAAACGAAGTCAAAATGTTTGTTAGAAGCTATGCTTATTACAACCAATGCATGGATGACGGTAGAAGTCTCTGAAAAACATAATTAAAAGCTACTTTGCAAAAAATGGCTTTTATTTAGAAACAGCTTTAAAGGAAATTCATGTTATAGTCATTGCTTCGAACATGAAAAATGGAAGTTAGAAAATTCATTTTTAGAATACATTAAAATTGATATTACTGAGGAATATATGAAAAATGATGCTAAACTATATTAAAAGAAAACTTGTTAAATAATGATTATAGAAAGTGTTAAAAGAGCTATAGAAACTGTATTGGCAGTGTAAATTATACGGGAGAAATTGAGGTCGTGAAAGCCTCTATCGTATCTAGAAAAGCACTTCGAATTCTAAGAAAATCTCTTGAAAGACGGCGGAAAGCTGCTAGTATGTTTAGGAACTTGAGAATACTAAAACGCTCATGGAATAGAAACACGACAGTGTAAAATTAAATTGTTAAATTTACAGTATTTACGACAGCTTTCATTGTCTCTCTTAACCTTATAATTTTGCCATAGGGAACCCTCTGGTGAACAGTGCAATGAGAAAAACAAACAATGTGTATGCATTTTTCTTTATACAGTCTTACTAAAACAGTTCAATAAAAACATTACCTTAGCCCCACCTATTGCAATGCCAGAGCACTTCCCAAAAACCTTAATATTTAAAAATGACATTACCCAGTACATGGATTATATCAATAACTTTGGTAATAGTTTCTAATGATTTAAATTAAAACAGTTCTTATGAATTTCAAATTCTTCGTTTATTTTGCTGATAAGGATGAGGAGCAGGGTGATGTCAACTGTGCGCTCTCATCTAGAGCTTAAAGAGAGTGAAATCCATATTTTTCCAAAAGTACCTTGAGAGTACCTGAAACTTCACTACGCACTACTTATTGTCTGATGAGATAAGGATACTGTTTCAAAATTTTTGGCCATCTTGTTAACTCCAAATAAAGATGCCGTTTTTACAGCACATTTTTTAATGCCTATCCCTAGAGAAACTTTTGCTTTTAGTTAGTTCTAAACATACTTCATAAGATGTCTTCAAACCATCAGTGTTTGATGGATGCTGAAAGATATCCTTCTGCAAAGTTAATCTCCTTTTGAAATTATTAGACACAAAACTTTTGGCACTTCGCTGGCATTGATCGTATTTTGACTTGTGTAAGCTGATATAATGTCTACTTACGTTACACTCCTTCGAAGTACTTAAGATTTGAGAACAAATAACACTGTTGTTTCCCATTATGTTCAACAAAAAAGTAACTTTCCAGCCCACTTGGACCGAAGTCGTAGTTTGTCATTATCAACACCATGTTTGTTTAATACTGCGATTTTAGGTACTACTGAATGAATGTGAAATTCGAAGCATGCACGTCTCGAATTATAACTGTCGAAGACTGAAGCTTATTATTGAGATGGTTGTTACAGAAGAAATGAAGACTGTAAGGTGCTACCATCTCTAGGAACCAACGAAACTGCCACCTGGTAAGTAGCGTTGCCAATACAAGCGGTTTCCCTCTAAAGCAGCTATTTGTACGCAGCGCAGCGGGAAGAAATAATTTTTTTGCATTGTTCACTCTGCCCAGAATGGCTGTTGCTTACACTGGTGATGGCATTTCCTTGAATTTCACTGAGCTCTGTCCACCAGTTCACATCCTAATTATTGCCTAACACAGCCTGTTTTTCACAACTGTGATTTCTTCTGTTTTTTGGTTATTTAAAACAGAAAGAAGGGTAAACAATTTTTCCAAATGTTTAATTAGTATTTTTTATCCAATAAGAAGGGCAATTCCCCCCCGAAAAAAAATAAAAAAATAAAGGCCCTCGTTGTAGACCACACGGATGTGGATTATAAGATAGTGTTCTGAATGTACACTGCTCCCAAAAAAGAAAAAAATAAAAGGGGACAGTTTTATATCTCCCGTTCTACTGAGCCGATTCACGAAATTCAAATTGCGTTCTTTATGTCTCGAAATCTCGAAAGCGCAACTTAGGATATATATTAAATTTATATATAACACTATTCTAACATAGATATGACACAAAATCGGACCTTTTCTGAAATAACATGCCAATGTTTTTACATATTTCGATTCTACGACTCAAATTATGCCTAAATATTAAATTTTGTAAAATTTGGTGCGAAATTTATGGAGATATTTAATAATTTATGTTGGCGCTTTTTATTCAGTTTGCGCCAAAATTAGCTCACTTGGCAAACTTCTTAATATGTGGCAACCCATTTTCATTTCCATTTTTACATAGTGCGTGAGAGGAAAAAAAGAATCGTTCCTTCTTTCAAATAATGTTCTTTATATTATATTTTTAATTATAATTGTTATTAATTTTAAGCAATTTTTTCTTTTTTCGAATTTTATTTTAATAGTTTAAGATGCATGTTTTTTTTTTTCGAATAACTCTTTTAAAAGTTTCTATTTACTCATTCGAACTGCGTAGTTTAAATCAAAAATGCATCGTTTATTTTTTTTTTCAAACAGTTTTCTTTATACTATAATTTTGTAATAGTTACTATTTTAGACTTTAAATTTTTAGACTTTTATTTTAATTGTTAGTGTTGCAGATAATTATTTTAAAAATTTCTATTTATTCATTCGAACTGAGCATTTTAAATATTGTTACGTATTTGGTACGTATTAAATAGCTAATGTTAGTTGAATTATAAATTAAATTGTTTTATTCCCCGTGCAGTGTAGGCGTGACAAATATTATAGGAAAGCTAAGCCGGAAAATTAAAAATACAAGAGCACGTGCATTTAACATTTAATAAATAAATCTCTCTTTTTGATTTTGAGAAAGTACCAGAAAATTCTTGCACGCGATTTAAAATCTTATAAAAGGAGGAAAACCTCTCAGTTCGTAGTGATTTTAGTTAGTTTGTTGTTGTTTTAAGAGTTTGTTTAGAAAACTGTTCTATGTCTCTTTTACATAGTTCGATTCTAGTTGATTGTAGCGACTTCGCGGATTAGCTTTCTTTCGCTGTTTTGAATTAAGTGCTTTTGAACGTTTGAGTAGTTAAAAGATAACTAATGTGAGATTTTGTAATACTGCACGAATATCTGAGAAAATTTAAGCATTATTTGTTGTAATAATAATAAATTTTGTTCCTTTATCATCGGACTTGTGCATTCATTTCGTAACGAATCCGTACGAACGCAACAATTTTTGGTCGAGTGGTGTTTTGAATGCCAATTACAAGAGCGATGGAAGAACAATTCAGGCATTTGCTGCTTTCCAAGAAAAGATGGAAGGGGCCATTAACTCCATTAAAGAGGAAATGAAATCGAGACAGGATTCCGTTAAAGCCGGGATGAAAGTAGTTAACGAAGAGATGAAAGAATCTGTTAAAAACGAGATAAAAGCTGGTCAGGAAAAGATCGAAGAATCTGTTAAAAACGAGATGAAAGCTTTTAATGAAGAGATTACCTGCATAATAGAAAACAAATTTGATTTTATGGAAGCGATAAGCGATGGAGGACGTGGGCACTGTCCCTTTACCATTTGGGTTAATCAGTACAGCACCACGTCCACCTTTATCTTACATTTCATATTACATTATATATTACGATACATGATTTACACATTGCATTATATACTACATATCAAATTAATACCTTATCCTAACATTACATTATCTTCACATCAACTTATTACATTAAAATTCTTTTCTAATAAACCCTATATTGGTACATTATAAAAGGGTTATTTTGCACAGGATTCGCATTAGACACATGATACGCATTATATTATCATTATACACTGGGTACACATTACATTATATACGGGGAAATTAACCCTCCAGGCGGCAAGGCCGTATATATGCGTTCGAAAATAATGGCTCTCATAGCGGCAAGGCAGCATATATGCGTCCAAATATTTTGGTCCTCATGGCGGCAAGGCAGCATATATACGTAAACTTAAATTTTGGCACGAAACGGCAAAGCAGCATATATACGGCCTGTCTCAGAGTGCCCTCCCCTCTCTGCTCTTAATGTAAACTGACAGGTGATAATTTTTCTCTGCGGGAGGTAATTGAGGAGAGGATATTAGTATATTATCTATTCTCTAGGGGCAAATGGGTTTTATCGTTAGGTTTTGAATAACAGCTCGGAATAAATAACTTCCATCTGTTCTGTGCTTATACCAGCTATAGTAAACTTAAATGTTTATATTCGTAAAGAGAATTTTCATTTTCCTGCCTAATTATTCTCCAAATTTTAGATGCAGTTTGGCAAAATGTAATTGGAATTAAAATTAAAATTGCAAGAAACTGCAACAATATTTTGAAATATGTGATTTCAATTATATTGCAATTGTAATTAGCTTCGCAATTACAATTAGAAAGTAAGTACTTTTTAAATGCAACAATAATGTATGTAATTGCATTTTAATTCTTAAGTCTTACAATTACAATGCAATGATAATTACAAACATTATAATTATATAAGCTAATTACAATTACAAATTTTATTGCATCTAATCACAACTACGGTAATATTAGCTAATTACAACGTAATTTTAACTGCAATTGCAGTAGGTAATTATAACTACGTAATTAGGAAAGTAATTGTCTCTGATAATTAGAATTACTTAACATAGTGAAATTATGATCATAATTGTAATTCTAAGTGTAGTATGCAATTACTAAGTAGTTATAGTTAAAAAGTAGCTGTTTTTTTAATTACAATTACAATTTACGTAATTTCATTTAAATTACAATTACTTTATATTTGTGAAATCCAATTTCATATTCAATGCAACTGCAATCATATAATCTAATTACAATTACACTGTCATTGTAACTCCAGTAAGTAATTATAATAATGTAATTAGGATAGCAATTGTTTCTGATAAAAGCAGTTACGTAGCCCAGGAAAATCATGATCTTAATTGCAAATGTAATTGCAGAATGCAATTGAAAACACATAGTAATTGGAATAATATTATGCAATTATCTTGTAATTACAATGTAACAATTTTTAATTACATATACAATTTACTCAAATGCATTTTAATTATAATTGCATTTTAATTGTGAAATCTAATTGAATAAACAGTATGACTGTAATTATATAATCTAATAAAAATTACAATGGAATTGTAATGACCTTTTAATTAAAATTGCGCAGCAGATGATTGTAACTATTTAATCAGAAAAACAACTGCCCCTTATAATTTCAGTGACATAGGCTAAGGAAATCGTGATAATATTTGAAAATTACAGTCAATAATATTATATTCGAAATGTTTCTGCATTTTAGATAATGAGTTTTTAAATAATACAACGGGATAATCACCTATAAGAAAAATATTAATATTTTCTGTCATGTCTTCTGAATCATCTTACATATATTGTAGTATGTGGTACCAGCATAAATAGGAGTTTATTTAAAGGAAATATTTTATATAAACCGAAATGCACATAACGTTAGTAAGCAAATATGTATACTTATGATCTTCGATATACATGTGAACTTAAATTAGATTAAGGGAAAGCAAGCAAAGAGTTTATGCCAGTGCAAAGGGATGTTTTCGCAAAGGATTTGTTACGGGACGCCTGTCTTGTTTACATTACACAAGAAATAAATCATAAAAATTACATTTATCCTTTTCTTTTCAGAAAGGAGATCATCAAGGACTAAACTAAGTCTCATAATTTTATCCAACTTATTGCTTTAGCTGGTAAAAAAGGATTCTGATCAGCAATCAGTATGCTTAATTGCTGTGTGTATTAGACATTTTACTAAATCCATTTATTATGAATTACCGCCCAGACAGTGAAGCGGTTCGTGACTCTGGTTGCCGTACCGAAGAGCCTGGGTTCGAATCCCGGATAGGGCATGAATGTAATTTGTTCGTCCTCTTCATAGGTGGCAACGGTGGCCCACGTATTAGTTCCCTCCTTAATAACATGACCGGCCTTAGTAGTGATCAATGTCTATAAACGGCTACTACCTGCCATTGGAAAAAAAAAAAAATACGAACTGGTCTTTTATTCAACATAACACAGATTTTCCATAAATAGTTAAAATGCATTATTCAGTTACAAGTGAAAGTACTTGCATGAACTATTTTCCATCATTGTTTCACCTAAGAACAAATAAAAGTACAATTTTCTTATGCATTTGTGATTGTCATATTATTTGGATTACGGTAAAGACTGCAAAGATGCTTCTGTAGAGGACTTTCTAAGGGAAACTGGCTCATGTTCACATCATCCGTTAATAAAAGCAGGAAAAGATCTTTATTTAATTGAATGCAACGACACGTTTAAGAAGAATGATGTACTCATAGAGAACTTTCTAAAATAAAATGATTTGTATTCATGTTACACATAAGGAAATCCACGGAGCTATCTAAACATTTAGATTGTTTGCCAAAATGGGCATCCGATTTGAACTAGTAGTATTCAAAAGACGATTTATTACTCTGCTGAGCGAAAAATCTAATTGCTTTTGAAGTTATATTGTAATTCGAACAATCATTGTATTACAATTATTATTATTATTATTATTTTATTTTTTTCCCCAATGGCAGATTGGGAACAGTTACAGTGCAACACAGTCCATTAGTCTATATAAGGCCAGAAGTTGCAGTCACTTTATTATGGAGGCATCTAATATGTGGACCACTATCGCCTCCTATGAAAGGACGAACAGTTAAAGCCATGCCTTCTACGGGATTTGAACCCAGGCCCTTCGGTATCGCAGTCAGGCTTCCCTAACCACTATACCATCTGGGCGGCACAATTACAATTATAACTGCATTAGTTGTAGTTTTAACTACAAAGTAACTACAATGAATTACCAGCTTTTCTCAGTCAATAACAGATAGCTTAAACTTTAAAGATAAATGGAAGGTCTTATAATTTGTCGAATGGCAATATTCTAAGAAAGTGTAGTCTCCAGGATGGTCGAAGTTTAATTACAGTCTTACATTTCGCATACTCGCAGCACTTGCCCAAAGGCTGTTCCAAGATTATTTCTGTTCACCTCATCCATTAATTTTGGAGACAGAATCATGTCTAGAGACATTTTTTTGAGGACAGTATTTTATATAATAGAAAAAAATAATAATAATGCGTCTCAAGGTGCAGGAAACAACGAGTACTGATAAATTTAATTGAAATTACAATTATAATTCTAGTTAATACAAATACAATGTTACTTTAATGGTTAGAATTAGTTCTAATGGCAAAAATATCAAATGAGTGTTATAGATTAGTATACTTATCACAATATTAAACTTTTAATACCGTTTTATTTTATTTAGCTTATCACAATATTGAGCTTTTTAATACCGTCGGTACTGAAAAAATGTTTTACTACTGTCATGAAATGTATATTCGATAATAGTTTCTCATTGATGTTTTTCTTATATATTTTTCTGCATAATTCATAAATGTTTGCAATGGAAATAATTCTGAGGCTTTTATAATACTTCTAAATTTTCATGAAATAAAGTTCCATTAAGGTATACTTGAAGGAGACTCTCAGTGCAAGCACTCGAAAAGAAGTTATGCTACATTTACATATTATGAAATGGTTGAATGTACAGTATTTACTTGTAACAGCGGTGCTCAATATATCGCGTTTTTTGAAAGAATGCATATGTTGCCTAAAATCGAATTTAAATCACTATAATCAGAATAATTGGCTAAAGTATTAAATTGTAATTTTTACAGCATCAATCGAATTAGTGGATTTTATTGAAGATAAAAATGTGTTGATATTGACAAGCTATATTAGTTTTTGTACTATAATGAATGCTAGCTAGTAGCTATATGAATATAATGAATGTACTATAATGAATGCTACCTAGTAGCTACTCTAGCTAATAGCTAGAGTAAAACTCAGGATATGGTAACATTAAATAAGTAAATAAATAAAAAAAAAAAAAAGAAGAAGAAGCAGAAAACGAAAGCGAAAAGGAACTGAATACATTCGGAAAGAGAAGGCTTACTATGGTGAAACATTAGAAACGTGTAGACAAAGTGTTAGTACTTATATGTGAGAAAATACTAAGGACAAATTGAAATACATCATAGCTACGTTTGGTGCTTTCTGTATTATTTGTATCAATATTAATATAAGTACCGAAAAATACTTAAAAAATAGGTATTTTCGAAAATTTAAAGGAAAAAAATTGCAGTCTGAAAATTTATAGCAGTGGAACTTTTGAAGTAATTTGATGCCTTCTGAAGGTCGCCATGAACATAACAATTTATAACTGTCAGCTTTTACAACTTGGAATCAGATAAACTCTATTGTTTGGTAAACCGGACTGTCTAGTAATGTTTTCGGTACTGTCTAGTTTCCGGGAATGGCGATGTATGCAAGCTTTCTCCTCTTTCTGCCCTAAGAATGAACAGCTCATAGGGGAATTCTGAAAAATATATAGCCCTTTCATATACGCACTCATACTCTGATATTCACAATAGCGTTTCTTTATTTAGATAGCTTTGAGCATGCAAATTCAGTAAAAATCAGAAAACAAGTACCATACTTATAACAAAGCAGGTTATCTCAGTAAATGAAGGGAATTAAGTACCGGCGATGGCAAGATTTTCCCATGGTTTGAAAGACTAAGTAATATATTCCTTTCAGAAAATTTTCTCGGAAAGCAAATCATCACTTACGGATAGAAGAATGTTCTAAGAACTACGGGATAAATTTATAATGGGAATAAAAGAATGAAAGAAATCGGAAACTCTTTTCTAGTAATCATTTTACTCCTCGAAAGTTGGTTTCAGTATCACCTTTTTAAGGAAATGACACATGAAATGGATTTCAGAAACTGAATCTCGAAATCATCAATAACTATTCAATATTCTGCATTTGTAAATATTTATTTAATTCGCATTTCAACCAAATGTTGAAAACAGAGCGGAAAAAAATCTCTTTACAAAAGGGAAAAAAAAAAAAAAAAAAAAAAAGATTCCCATTCTTTTACAGTGATATTCCATTAAATTATATCAGAAAATCATATCACTGTTGAATGCAATAAATACTAATTTCAGACATGTTGCCTGTTTATGTTGTTAACTCTCTTTTGCAACTGAACACTGGTAGTTTTGCCTAAGTTTGAATTCCGGCGAAGGCGTTCGTTGCTTGGTATTTTGGTGAATTTTAGGTTGAATATACCAAACCAGTTTCCCTGAAAAAGTCATCTACAAACGCATCCTTTTCCTCAAGCAGGTGCCCATCGTATGCTGCCTGACGAATATGCAAGAATTTTTCTTCTTTTATACAGCTTTCATAATCACATATTACCCACCAGCGGCCGAGCGGTAAAGACGCTGAACACTGATAGTTCGGTCCGTGGTTCGAATCCCGCGAACGGGCTGGCTGCATGGTCGTTTTCGTGGTTTTCCCCATGTGTAACGTGTATACGAGCCAGTTTCCCTTAGAAAGTCCTCCACGAAGGCATCCCTCCATTTAGGCTTTGCCCTCGTGTGCCCTCGTGTGCTTTGCCTTGAATAGTACCATACCGATAATACCATAATCACATATTATATTATTGAACATATTTAATTTGCAAAACTATAAGCTATGGAAAACTCAATGACATATTTATTTAGATTAATAAAAAGATAAAAATTAAATGCGTCATCGGCATCATTTTGTTAGTAATATCATTATATAATCTATTGTACTTTTTTTTTTTTTTTTTTTTTTTTTAGTGTACTGGGGAATTAAAGAAAATTTCTCAAAAGTATCATCATGTTTTCGTAAACTGATATATAGTGTTAAATTATTATATTAAATTTCAGTTTATTATAGCAGAAATCGTAAATAGCTGCATTATGTATAGCTCTTGCTTCACTGAGCTTTAGGAAGTTAATCTGCGTCCATCCGCATAATCGAGAAGCAGGTCGATTTGTTTCTCAGTGCAATCGCTGTGGTATCTTAATTCTACTGACCGATGTTCTATAAATTTAAAATATTTTGCCCTGCCTAAATTCTGTAGCTCTCTACATTCTAAAACTTTTGCCGTTGTCAAGTGCCAAATTCTTAGAATTTCGCCATCTCTAAATTTTCTTGTTCGATGCCTCTTTAAATTCTAAGAATTTTTCAGCCATTAATCTGCCTCCTGGCCAGACGTGCTTTTCGATGCCACATATGTCACTGAAAAAGGTTGAAAAATCGGAATTTTAAAAACAAACTTCCTACTTTTCATCAAATAAATTTTATCGATTAGCAGTGCTATGGAAGCATTAAAACATTTATGTAATAAATACACAATTACTTCAGAAACATTTTTTTCTCTCTACTGAAGAAAGGCCTGTCTCTGACTACCTGCGAATTTGATTAAGTTTTATCCAAAATCTACGTCAAAGCTTTTCTTTTTGGCCTAATATTAAATTTTACATTGGCATGTTCCTGTCCCTGCTTGATGTTGACAAGATTTATTCAAAACTGACTGTTCTTATTTTTTATTTTAAAACAAACAATTTAAATGGAAATCCTCAGCTTGCTTTTATTTATTTAAATAATGACATTTGATAATGTGAATTGAGATCTCTAAGTAATTTGCGTATTTGAACCCAAAAAAAATGTTAAACACCAATTTTGAAGCTTTTGTTTTGGTCTGCTTTATTTTTCCTTCAAACCACGCGAGAGCTATCCGCCTAAATGGAGGAATGCCTCCGTGGAGGACATTCTAAGAAAAACTTACTCGCGCCCACATTATGCACAGAGAAAACCACAAAAATTCCACTTTGAAGCGTAAAAGTGTCTAATTTTTTAGAGCGAGATTTTCCTAACAATGAATTTTAGCAATTTAATACAAGTGCTATATTTAATTAAGAATTAAAACAATGTTCTTTTGTGATTTACGTAAGGTAACTCTTTCTGTCAATAATCATATGAAAATGCACCAAATTTCAGTACCATGTAATTTAGTTCGGAAACTGAGAGGTATCTGCGACATCTTGTCTATATGTAGAAAATATTTAATAAGGTTATTATGGGTGAAATTTGTTTCAAAATATTCAATATTTCATAATTTCTATGAACCAATAAATGCGATAAAGGTAAACTCCCCTTTTATAAATATGTAACAAGATAAACGAAATAAATTTGTGGTAAAATGAATTACAAACATTATGTCGAAATGACTGACACTGAGCATGTGTTTGTTATTTTAATAGTAATTTAATTATCAATTACATGTAGCTTTCAATAGGAATTAGGTATGTTAAGCCTCTTATAAATTTTTTCTTAGCGTTAAAGCTCGATAACATGAATCAAAAGCAGAAAATTAGTTAAACTACACTGTCTCACTAGTCGTAAGATTATATTACTGAAATATGCATATAAAAACAAATTAACATTCTATAAACGTACATTAAAATACCGAAACGCAATAAAAATCAATAACATTTATACTTAATAAGCTAAAAAGCCGGGAAAAAGGTCAGGCATGTGAATCACTAGAAGAGGCTCCAAATTGGCTATACGAATTCGAAAATTAATTTAATTATTAGGGGAGATAGGCTTCGTCAAACTTAAATCAATAAAACAAACCAAAAAAAAAATTGCAAGAAAACCTGGAAATTAATGCAATATGCATTTCAGTGTTATTTCTTATTAATCAAAAACGAATTTTTTAATGTTTTCATTTGAAAATTATAAATAATTGGCCACATTATTTCTTTGAATTTATAAAACTACGATTAAAAATACTTTAAGAATTATGGTATAATTATGCTATAAGAGTTATGACATTTTGATTTAATGCAATTACTTTTGCTTAATACAAGTGAAGCTATTTTTATATTTATATGGACGCGCATTGACCTTTCTGCCTCAGGTGAAAAAATATCTTGGCACGGCTCTGATAAGCAATTAAGATTAGAAATATGCACAAAATTAGTAACAAGGCAATACAAAACTTCCTTTTCTCTTTTGGATTTCCAGAAAAAAATATCTTTTTTCGTCTAACCAAAGCATGGACACAAAACGTGTTCCTTCCTCCGTAAGGGGCAAAAGCAGCCCATCTGCTTAATCGCCTCTAGACCGTAATCAAAGGACAGTAGGAAACCATCACTTAAGTGAAACGACTTGTTGATCGCCTTACAAGGCATGGAGGTAGGAAGTAAGAAGGAGTCGCCTAAACAAGTTTCTCCGTACCCTGCTCTGAAGCACCGGCGATCCCTACGTGGTGACCAAAACATTGGGTCATTTACCATTGAGTTCTATGGAATTTGACGCGTTCGGGTGTAAATATTTTGTAATTACGTCGCAAATATACATATAAATGTATATATTTTCTTTTTCTACAACACTTCAAAGTCCTAAGTATGTGAAAACAACATATTTTTAAACAACATTTCATTCTGAACGGAATTAAATGCTATACTTTTCACAGGACAGTTTTCTCAGAATGGTTTAATTTGAATGAAATATTTTCACATGTTTTCGTTAATTACATTAGAAAAAAAAATTAAGGTAATTCGATTTTATTCGGTTAAGGTACAAAAATTAAGATCAAAGTTTATTGTATTATTAATATTAAAATTATGCATTATTTCTTTTCTATTTATAGAGCTTCTTCCTAAAATACTTTCTTAAATATGACATGATTTTTTGGCTTCTTTTAAATCGAAAAATGTAAGTCAATTTATAATTAATGCTCTATTCGGTTCATTTTAAATTAGAGAATTATTAGGAAAATAGTATTTGACTTTCTCTGAACATTTCTGAAAGGGAATAAAATAAGTTTTTTTTTTTTTTTTTTTTTTTTTTTAAGTATTATTTAAAACTTGTAACTGAGTTATTATAAAATGTAAAGGGAATAATTCTTTTAATTATACTTATCAGATTTTTTTTTTACCCTTCATTTCAACAATACATATTCCAAAACTCTTTATTACGTTCTTAAGTGCGCATCTCATAGCATTTGCTTTACAATACCTTTTAACAGATCGCTTTCCAATACGAACAATTCTTGCTTAAATAGTTTTATAACATATTTGTCAACAGGATTTCAATTTATGTTTACAATTCAATATTAAGGTTATTATATATTTAGATAACATTTATAATCATTATAAATTAGATACATTTAATCATTAGATTTCTTCACAGTACTATCACAGTTGTTTATAAGTGAATAAATTCTTCATTTCAAATACATTTATAAATAATTTAATGAATATTTAAGTATTTTGTCAAAGGCAGATACATGCTTTTTGCAAGCACATAAATACTCATACATATTTCCTATTTATCATTTCCGGCATGTGCAAATCTTTAATTTCTGTGCATTCACTATATTTTTCGTGTAAAGTAATTTACACTAATTTAGCATACACCCGAAAGTTTTACATAAAAAATATATATGAATATAATTTGAATGAAAATTCTAAGTATTATTTTTAATACCCACTCAAAGGTCAGTTTTTCTTCAAAATTCCTCCACGATGGCATCTCTCTCTTTAGGCAGATAGCCCTTGCATGCGTTACTCTATTTAATAAAAACTTAATCTGACCTATGTGCCTAATTACAAATATTTTAACATACATAATTTTATATTTACATTTAGCCATCAAGTTTCAAACTTTTCAAATCTTCTAGAAAATAAATTTTGGCAGATCTCTTTTAGCAATTTTCCTAAAATCTATATTCTTGTAATGCAACAGCTTAGAATTTTATAAAACAAATTCATAATCAAAATCGCTGTTGTTAGTTATCGAAAAATAACCAAGATGTGATTTTTACGTAAATGTCAGTAAACTATACAAATTGCTATTATCCATCACACTATGAATGTTTCTTTCATGCGAGAGTGTCCCTTTTTCGATTTCTATGGAAATGTCGTGTGTCGAAATACTATCAGAATTTTGTCAAGCGAGCTTCTGAATGTAAACCAAAAGCACCCCGTCTGGTGACCCAAGCTTCAAAGCAGTGCTTCACTTCTAGCGCGGAATGGCCCCTAATCCCTTTCCTACCTCCATGTTACAAGGAGGGGGAAGAAAATCTAACAAAGGCCGTTTTCAGAACAATTTTGGTTCACTCTAAATGAAAAAAAAATTGTAAACATCGTTAATTTTTACTGCAGGTTTCCTGACGTAAATAGATTTGAATGCGAGCCGCCCGGTGGGTTAAAATAAAATCAACTATTTAGCGTAACGTTAACTTACGTTACATAATTAGCAAGAACAATACACCAAAATGAGTTTTGGTGATCGATGTGCATAGTGTATATAGTGTTTTTTCTACTTTTCATTATTTATTCTTTATTATATTTCCTTAATTAGTGCTGGAAAATCGAAATGGATCTTACGCCCTATGGGGCAGCACTTTGATGTGTATTATGTGTTAAAAATTTCGACAACTGGTCTGTGCAACTATGCTCCGCCCACTCCTTTTGTATGCCTCAACAACTACCCCTACGCTATTCCGTTACCTTCAAGACACGGAAGTAGGAAGACGCTACAGCTGTAGCACCTACGAGGAGAACGATATGCCAAAGTTTTTATACTACAGATGTGCTAATTTGCTTTTACGATTTGAAAGTTATGCTTCAGATATATTTAAATCGCTATTTTACCTAAGATTTGCCCCCGTTACATATTGCCACATTGTATGTGATTCAGAACTTCAAGTGCACAGGTTTGTTCCATCATTTGGATTTATTTTTCACATTTATGATACCCACTAAGGACAGATATGGATAGGTAAAGATTTCAAGGTCGTGTTCCTATTAAATAAGCGAAGCCCTATGACCTATATATCATTAGAGCTAATGTATTTATCCCTAGGAATGGCTATAAATAATAAGATCAATCATATGCTTACATACGGAACGATCACAACAGACGACATTCTGATATCATACCAGGCGACGACATTTCATACGACCATCATAACAGACATTCTGAACATGCAAAACCGAGTGAATAGACTATAAAACTTCAATCCTCTACATTCCTCAATAATAAGATATACTAATTTGGAAAGATGCTCAGTAGAATTCAAGGTAGGGCTGTCTACTACGAGGCTCAGAAAGCTGTCTACTACCAGCGCTCCCACAACCGGGGTTAATTAGACGGATCGAGACTCATCGCTCCTACACATTTCAACTCCACTAGTGTCTATTCTCTATATTTTCCTGCCCAGGTAAGAATGGCAACTCGATGGCATGTATTTAGGAAAGGTATCCTCGTGTGTCTACGGTTTCCGAAGGCCATATGTTGAAGGGAGCGATACACGATCTTTTTACTGACTGTACGACTGTCGCCTGCTTCAGCTAGGGGGTAATTTGAGTTATTGTTTACTTCGTTGACCGTGTACAATACGGCTGAGACGTCTCACTCGACGATTATTCTAAGTTAACTGTGCTTTGCACTTTGCCCCATCGCTAGTTCGTTTTCCCGCCATGCGTGCATTCTCGGTATGCACTTGACACTGTCTAATGTTAAAATGCTGTCCCGCTGAGGATTATGGAAATTGTATTTCCCATACGACGAGTGACTGCTATCTGCCCGATATTGAAGCTGTCTATGTCATAAAGTTTACCTATACTGGTATGTGAAACCACTGATTATCAACAACCACAGTGCTAGCATTATGTGCATTTAGCACAACTTCCCCACGTAAGCCGACATGCGGCGCAGCGCTATTCAATTTCCATAGCCATGTCTATCCCTAATTTAGTGGCACTTCAGTGTAGTTACAAAACATGAAGCTTGGACATACGTATAACGATTGCAATAGAAAAAGATTAATTTACTACCAAAAAAGAGGAGAAAAAGACACAGTATATTGGTTCAGAAAATTCAAGGACAATTTTTCTAAAGATTTTATTGTTCTTACTGGATTCTTTTATAACGAGAAACTTAAAGTAAGGAAAGTAGAAACAAATATCAAAATTATTTCGGATTACAATCAGAAAAATCTTTAAACACCTATATTAAAAGACGAAATGTCATCTCTTTATCCAAAAGATCTTGAATGTATTAAGTTCCATCAGGTCAAGACTACAATTCATACCTCTAAATCTACTGCTTTATGGTTTGAAAAAATAAGACATGAAACCGGAATTAAAGCTGTACCCTCTAGATGCATATCCTCGAAATCTCCTGATATGTCTCCCATGGATTAATGTGCATTTGTACGTTTAAAACAAGCTCTTTATACGTGGCATCCCCAAACATTGGATGGACTGTGGAACATTTTGAGGTAGAAGCGGCATAAAATCAACCTTTATGCCACTTCTACCTCAAAATTTAGGAAAAGGCTTTTCTCTTGGAAATCAAGATGTTATTCATAGTGTTTCCTTTATTCACATTTTTATTAATAATGCCTCATAAATATTTATTCAAATATATGAAAATTTCATTTTCTAATTTATAAAATACGCTGTTTTTAAATATTTTTAACCCAGAAGGATATTAGCCCGAATTCTGTTCAAACGTCTATGTGTACAAATGAAACAAAATGATCCCTTTGCGCGTAATACAAAGTCTGAAAGCTTTCAGTTTAATATTTGTTTTTCCTGTATCTGTGGGGTTGTAAATTCTTTAACTTCCAGTATATATCGAATCGAGACATTTTTATAAAAAATTATTTAAATCCATTTCTTCCAAATTTCATGTCATGACTGATTTGTTTGAGTAAAAGTCAGGTTATTTGAAAAAGGCAAAGAAAAGGATGGTTACGTACCTGGCGCGAGGGAGGGCTTTGCGGAGGAGGTTCTAAGGGAAATTGCCTCATATACGTTGAGATAAGGGAAACTGCAGAAGCCAACCATGCAGCCAGCACGTTGGCGAAGAATGAAACAGGGTAAAACTATTAGCAATCTTAATGACAGAGCATATTGCTATGGAACACATATTGAAAATACTTCGTTTGAAAAGAAAGCAATATATTCTCATTTATTATTTCTAGTACGTTTTGACATGAAGGCCACAGAGAGAAAAAAATCTTAAAAAAAATAACATCCTTATTCGTGTTTTAATGATAATCTGGAGATTTTTTATGCGAAATGCCGACAAATCACTTACGAAAAACAAAAAGGAAGTGGCTGACGGTCACTTCGAATTGGGAGCACAGACAACAAGGCAAAATATGCCTAAGAAAAATTTCACTAATAGCTACATCTTTCCTTAATTCAATGAGAAGTTATAGTTAAAAATAGAGCATATTGGTAAATCATAACTGAATATTGTGTGTAAACTAGTAAATTAATTTAAGAACACAAAAAGTAATTTAGCAATAGCATTTAACTGCAAATAATCATTTTAATTTCAGGTTAAGATATAATTTCATTTTTATTTTACAGTTCTGAAATGTAGCTGCAAAAAAGAATTTTAAACTGACTTTCTGTTTGCATTTCAGCTGTAGCAAAATCGATTGGACTGAAAACATCCTTCCTCTCACTTATCGAATAAGGCAATTTTTTCCGTCCAAATCCAATGCTCAGTCAATGAGATCGTCACTTAGTCAGTCATTTTTCAGTCAAAGTCCAATTTTTATTCAGTCACTGGTCAGGCAAGGAGATGTTCCCTATCTCGGTGCCTGTTCAGTGAATATCCAATTTTTAGTCTGTCAGTGGTCAGTCAATGAGATCGTCACTTAATCAGTCATTGCTCAGTCAATGTCCAATTTTTAGGCAGTCACTGGTCAGTCAATGAGATTGGTGTCATGGCAAACGAATTTTTGACGAATGTGAATTGAAATTGTGTAAACTTATCTTAGAACTCGATAATATAAGTCCTTGGTTTATTTTTAATTTTTTATATATAATATATATAGAAATATTTTAGTAATGGTTTTCTTAGGTTTGAAATTTTGAAACGCTTGCTATGATTCGTAGAAGGGATTGGTGTCATAGCAAAAAAATTTTGACGAATATGAATTGAAATTGTGTAAATTTATCTGAGATCTCGATAATATGCTATAAGTCCTTTGTTTAATTTAAATTTTTTAAAGCAGAAATATTTTAGTAATGGTTTTCTTAGGTTTGAAATTTTGAAACGCTTGCTATGAGTCGAAGAAGGATGTTGAGTGTATTCGTCATCAATATAGATAACAGGGACGGTACCAACGACGGCATCAACAGGGTGTTCTTGAGAATCTTGAATTGGTTTGAGTTCTGTTCTGTCTATTTGATCCAATTTGCCATTCATATCTGGTTCATTATTTGTGTTAAGGAGATTACCAGAATCGATGTCACTTTGTGCTCCAAGATCGTTATGCGATACAATGCATTCAGCATCCAATGATTTAAAACAGGGATTCAAACTGAATTCTTCTTGGTTCAACATGGTTATACTGCTATTCGGGCCTATTTGATTACCTGAGTTATCAGGTTTTGGAAAATCAAAATAGTTTTCTGTTTCATGTTGCAGGTAATTAAATTGGTTTTCATCGCTGATATTGTGCACATCATAAGGATTATTCTCGAAATCTTTGGCAAAATGGTGGATGTGGTCAGTATCACTATCAATATGCAAATTAAGAAGATTATTATCAAAAGCTTCGTTATTAACTTCGAGGAGATCGGTGTCACTGTTTATATCCACATCAAAGGAATCATCATTAAATTCATTAATATCATCATATGAATCAAGGAAATCTAAATTAAGTACCTTCTTTCCGGTGTTAAACTTGTGTTTATTACGGTTAATAGAGTTTTCATCATTATTTTTCCGAGTTTTCTCTTCTCTCCCAGGAAACAAAAGAAACACAGTCGCAAAACAAATAAGTATGCCCAATAGGCTGTCGATAAAGGGTGTTGGTATAAAAACGTAGCACAATACTGTGAAAAAAAAGAACTCCATTTCTAAAAATGGTTCCAATTCGATTTCAGCATTAAAAATAACAAGTTTAAGCAAATAAGCTCCACACGTAAGTTTTTAGCACCACTAGATTCGGTATCTCTAATGCTTATGGTTTATAAGCATTGTTAAAGATGTATACATTAACTTTGTTGTAATTCAACAAAAGCCTAAAACACTTATTGGTAAATTCATTGTTTCGAACGCTATTAAAAGGATTCCTTGAATATGTAACAATGAAAGGTATTCTGATGTATAACTCATAATAGAACGAAGATTCTATGTGTCTGTCTTTCGTTTGGGCTGAGTGTAAGCTAATAGACCCAGGGCTACGAATTTGCTACATGGGTGCATCTAGACAAGAGCCAGGGCATCTCGAAACGAGGTTTCCAAAATTTGAATGAGGTTTCAAATTTTATTTTTTTAATTTTTGTTTTATTCATTTGTCTTTGATAAAATCGCATTAAATCGATAATTCTCTTTCATTACATCAGCAATAATGGCACGAGGCCATTGTTGCTGTTGTATCCCTGTTGCCATTCGGAAAAATGAGGGCGAAAATTAGCGTTTTAAGAATTTTTAATTAATATCTCTGATTTTTGCTATTTTTTGGATAAAAGTGTAAGCGGAAAAGTGGAAAACGAACCAACGCTAAACTACCGCTGCCATACATATTCAAATAAATAATTCTTTTTGGGGGGGCTTCTTGCTATACAAAACATAAACGTAATACTTATATATAACCAGAGATTACTATTATTAGAACGAAAATACGTGAATACTATGGAGAAAATATTTATCAATAAAAAATGTACTTTCAAAACATGTATTTTTCTTTGACCTATTATTTTAAAGCACAGGAATTATGTTATCCTTACACTCTCATGAAAATGGCTTCATCAACCTTCGGCTGGGTAAAAATTCATCTAAATATAAACACAATACAGAAATATATCAAAGTATTTTTAATTCTTTAATATCCACCTCTTTAAGTTAATATAAACTATTTAGTGTAACGTTAACTTACGTTACATAATTAGCAAGAACAATACACCAAAATGAGTTTTGGTGATCGATGTGCATAGTGTATATACTGTTTTTCCTACTTTTCATTATTTATTCTTTATTATATTTCCTTAATTAGTGCTGGCAAATCGATATGGATCTTGCGCCCTCTGGGGCAGCACTTTGATGTGTATTATGTATTAAAAATTTCGGCAACTGGTCTGTGCAACTATGCTCAGCCCACTCCTTTTGTATGCCTCAACAACTACCCCTACGCTATTCCGTTAGCTTCAGGACACGGAAGTAGGAAGACGCTACAGCTGTAGCACCTACGAGGAGAACGATATGCCAAAGTTTTTATAATACAGATGTGCTAATTTGCTTTTACGATTTGAAAGTTATGCTTCAGATATATTTAAATCGCTATTTTACCTAAGTTTTGCCACTGTTACATATTGCCACATTGTATTTGATTCAGCACTTCAAGTGCACAGGTTTGTTCCATCATTTGGATTTATTTTTCACTTTTATGATACCCACTAAGGACAGATATGGATAGGTAAAGATTTCAGGGTCGTGTTCCTATTAAATAAGCGAAGCCCTATGACCTATATATCATTAGAGGTAATGTATTTATTCCTAGGAAGGGCTATAAATAATAAGATCAATCATATGCTTACATACGGAACGATCACAACAGACGACATTCTGACATCATACCGGGCGACGACATTTCATACGACCATCATAACAGACATTCTGAACATGCAAAACCTAGTGAATAGACTATAAAACTTCAATCCTCTACATTCCTCAATAATACGATATACTAATTTGGAAAGATGCTCAGTAGAATTCAAGGTAGGGCTGTCTACTACGAGGCTCAGGAAGCTGTCTACTACCAGCGCTCCCACAACCGGGGTTAATTAGACGGATCGAGACTCATCGCTCCTAAACATTTCAACTCCACTAGTGTCTATTCTCTATATTTTCCTGCCTAGGTAAGAATGGCAACTCGATGGCATGTATTTAGGAAAGGTACCCTCGTGTGTCTACGGCTTCCGAAGGCCATATGTTGAAGGGAGCGATACACGATCTTATTGATGACAGTACGACGGTCGCCTGTTTCAGCTAGGGGGTAATTTGAGCTATTGTTTACTTCGTTGACAGTGTACAATACGGCTGAGACGTCTCACTCGACGATTATTCTAAGTTAACTGTGCTTTGCACTTTGCCCCATCGCTAGTTCTTTTTCCCGCCATCCGTGCATTCTCGGTATGCACTTGACACTGTCTAATGTTAAAATGCTGTCCCGCTGAGGATTTTGGAAACTGTATTTCCCATGCGACGAGTGACTACTATCTGCCCGATATTGAAGCTGTCTATGTCATAAAGTTTACCTATACTGGTATGTGAAACCATGATTATCAACAACCACAGTGCTAGCTTTATGTGCATTTAGCACAACTTCCTCACGTAAGCCCAGATGCGGCGCAGCGTTATTCAATTTCCATAGCCATGTCTATCCCTAATTTAGTCTAGTTACAACACATGAAGCTTGGACATACGTATAACGATTGCAATAGAAAAAGATTAATTTACTACCAAAAAAGAGGAGAAAAAGACACAGTATATTGGTTCAGAAAAATCAAGGACATTTTTTCTAAATGTTTAATTGTTCTTACCGGATTCTTTTATAAAGAGAAACTTAAAGTAAGGAAAGTAGAAACAAATATCAAAATTAATTCGGATTACAATCAGAAAAAACTTTAAACACCTATATTGAAAGACGAAATGTCATCTCTTTATCCAAAAGATCTTGAATGTATTAAGTTCCATCAGGTCAAAGGCTACCTCTAAATCTACTGCTTTATGGTTTGAAAAAATAAGATATGAAACCGGAATTAAAGCTGTACCCTCTAGATGCATATCCTCGAAATATCCTGATGTGTCTCCCATGGATTAATGTGCATTTGTACGTTTAAAACTTGGAACTCTTGGAAATCAATATGTAATATGATGGTTCAACAAGAGGACTCTCAGACGGAATATATTAGAAAATGAGATTATAAGATGTGTTTATATATCTAAATGTTTGCGAAATCCTTGAGAAAATACCTGAACACCCCCTGTACTCAGTGGTTTGCGATAGGTTTGTTGTATTTTAAATTTCAGACTGAACGTTCGAGGATTATTCATAGTTTTTCCTTTATTCTCATTTTTGTTAATAATGCCTCATAAATATTTATTCAAATATATGAAAATTTCATTTTGTAATTTATAAAATACGCTGTTTTTAAATATTTTTAACCCAGAGGGATATTAGCCCGAATTCTGATCAAATGTGTATGTGTGCAAATGAAAAAAAATGATCCCTTTGCGCGTAATACAAAGTATGAAAGCTTTCAGTTTAATATTTGTTTTTCCTGTATCTCTGGGTTTGTAAATTCTTTAACATCCAGTATATATACAATCGAGACATTTTCATAAAAAAATTATTTAAATCCATTTCTTCCAAATTCCATGTCGTGACTGATTTGTTTGAGTAAAAGTCAGGTTATTTGAAAAAGGCAAAGAAAAGGATGGTTACGTACCTGGCGCGAGGAAGGGCTTTGCGGAGAACGTTCTAAGGGAAATTGCCTCATATACGTTGAGATAAGGGAAACTGCAGAAGCCAACCATGCAGCCAGCACGTTGGCGAGGAATTAAACAGGGTAAAGCAATCTTAATGACAGAGCATATTGCTATGGAACATATATTGAAAATACTTCGTTTGAAAAAAAAGCAATATAATCTCATTTATTATTTCTAGTACGTTTTGACATGAAGGCCACAGAGAGAAAAAAATCTAAAATAAAAAATAACATCCTTATTCGTGTTTTCATGATAATCTGGAGATTTTTTATGCGAAATGCCGACAAATCACTTACGAAAAACAAAAAGGAAGTGGCTGACGGTCACTTCGAATTGGGAGCACAGACAACAAGGCAAAATATGCCTAAGAAAAATTTCACTAATAGCTACAGCTTTCCTTAATTCAATGAGAAGTTATTGTTAAAAATAGAGCATATTGGTAAATCATAACTGAATATTGTGAGTAAACTAGTAAATTAATTTAAGAACACAAAAAGTAATTTAGCAATAGCATTTAACTGCAAATAATCATTTTAATTTCAGGTTAAGATATAATTTCATTTTTATTTTACAGTTCTGAAATGTAGCTGCAAAAAAGAATTTTAAACTGACTTTCTGTTTGCATTTCAGCTGTAGCGAAATCGATTGGACTGAAAACATCCTTCCTCTCTCTTATCGAATAAAGCAATTTTTTCCGTTCAAATCCAATGCTCAGTCAATGAGATCGTCACTTAGTCAGTCATTTTTCAGTCAAAGTCCAATTTTTAGTCTGTCAGTGGTCAGTCAATGAGTTCGTCACTTAATCAGTCATTGCTCAGTCAATGTCCAATTTTTAGGCAGTCACTGGTTAGTCAATGAGATTGGTGTCATGGCAAACGAATTTTTGACGAATATGAATTGAAATTGTGTAAACTTGTCTGAGATCTCGATAATATGCTATAATTCCTTGGTTTATTTTTAATTTTTTAAAGCAGAAATATTTTACTAATGGTTTTCTTAGGTTTGAAATTTTGAAACGCTTGCTATGATTGGTAGAAGGGATTGGTATCATAACAAACAAATTTTTGACGAATGTGAATTGAAATTGTATAAACCTATCTGAGATCTCGATAGTATGCTATAAGTCCTTTGTTTATTTTAAATTTTTTAAAGCAGAAATATTTTAGTAATGGTTTTCTTAGGTTTGAAATTTTGAAACGCTTGCTATGAGTCGAAGAAGGATGTTGAGTGTATTCGTCATCAATATACATAACAGGGACAGTACCAACGGCGGCATCAACAGGGTGTTCTTGAGAATCATGAATTGGTTTGAGTTCTGTTCTGTCTATTTGATCCAATTTGCCATTCATTCCTGGTTCATTATTTGTGTTAAGGAGATTACCAAAATCGATGTCACTTTGTGCTCCAAGATCGTTATGCGATACAATGCATTCAGCATCCAATGATTTAAAACAGGGATTCAAACTGAATTCTTCTTGGTTCAACATGGTTATACTGCTATTCGGGCCTATTTGATTACCTGAGTTATCAGGTTTTGGAAAATCAAAATCCTTTTCTATTTCATGTTGAAGGTAATTAAATTGGTTTTCCTCGCTGATATTGTGCACATCATAAGGATTATTCTCGAAATCTTTGGCAAAATGTTGGATGTGGCCAGTATCACTATCAATATGCAAATTAGGAAGATTATTATCAAAAGCTTCGTTATTAACTTCGAGGAGATCGGTGTCACTGTTTATATCCACATCAAAGGAATCATCATTAAATTCATTAATATCATCATATGAATCAAGGAAATGTAAATTAAGTACCTTCTTTCCGGTGTTAAACTTGTGTTCATTACGGTTAATAGAGTTTTCATCATTATTTTTCCGAGTTTTCTCTTCTCTCCCAGGAAACAAAAGAAACACAGTCGCAAAACAAATAAGTATGCCCAATAGGCTGTCGATAAAGGGTGTTGGTATAAAAACGTAGCACAATACTGTGAAAAAAAAGAACTCCATTTCTAAAAATGGTTCCAATTCGATTTCAGCATTAAAAATAACAAGTTTAAACAAATAAGCTCCACACGTAAGTTTTTAGCACCACTAGATTCGGTATCTCTAATGATTATGGTTTATAAGCATTGTTAAAAATGTATACATTAACTTTGTTGTAATTCAACAAAAGCCTAAAACAATTATTTGTAAATTCATTGTTTCGAACGCTATTAAAAGGATTCCTTGAATATGTAACAATGAAAGGTATTCTGATATATAACTCATAATAGAAGGAAGATTCTATGTGTCTGTCTTTCGTTTGGGCTGAGTGTAAGCTAATAGACCCAGGGCTACGAATTTGCTACATAGGTGCATCTAGACAAGAGCCAGTGCACCTCGAAACGAGGTTTCCAAAATTTGAATGAGGTTTCAAATTTTATTTTTTTAATTTTTGTTTTATTCATTTGTCTTTGATAAAATCGCATTAAATCGATAATTCTCTTTCATTACATCAGCAATAATGGCACGAGGCCATTGTTGCTGTTGTATCCCTGTTGCCATTCGGAAAAATGAGGGCGAAAATTAGCGTTTTAAGAATTTTTAATTAATATCTCTGATTTTTGCTATTTTTTGGATAAAAGTGTAAGCGGAAAAGTGGAAAACGAACCAACGCTAAACTACCGCTGCCATACATATTCAAATAAATAATTCTTTTTGGGGGGGCTTCTTGCTATACAAAACATAAACGTAATACTTATATATAACCAGAGATTACTATTATTAGAACGAAAATACGTGAATACTATGGAGAAAATATTTATCAATAAAAAATGTACTTTCAAAACATGTATTTTTCTTTGACCTATTATTTTAAAGCACAGGAATTATGTTATCCTTACACTCTCATGAAAATGGCTTCATCAACCTTCGGCTGGGTAAAAATTCATCTAAATATAAACACAATACAGAAATATATCAAAGTATTTTTAATTCTTTAATATCCACCTCTTTAAGTTAATATAAACTATTTAGTGTAACGTTAACTTACGTTACATAATTAGCAAGAACAATACACCAAAATGAGTTTTGGTGATCGATGTGCATAGTGTATATACTGTTTTTCCTACTTTTCATTATTTATTCTTTATTATATTTCCTTAATTAGTGCTGGCAAATCGATATGGATCTTGCGCCCTCTGGGGCAGCACTTTGATGTGTATTATGTATTAAAAATTTCGGCAACTGGTCTGTGCAACTATGCTCAGCCCACTCCTTTTGTATGCCTCAACAACTACCCCTACGCTATTCCGTTAGCTTCAGGACACGGAAGTAGGAAGACGCTACAGCTGTAGCACCTACGAGGAGAACGATATGCCAAAGTTTTTATAATACAGATGTGCTAATTTGCTTTTACGATTTGAAAGTTATGCTTCAGATATATTTAAATCGCTATTTTACCTAAGTTTTGCCACTGTTACATATTGCCACATTGTATTTGATTCAGCACTTCAAGTGCACAGGTTTGTTCCATCATTTGGATTTATTTTTCACTTTTATGATACCCACTAAGGACAGATATGGATAGGTAAAGATTTCAGGGTCGTGTTCCTATTAAATAAGCGAAGCCCTATGACCTATATATCATTAGAGGTAATGTATTTATTCCTAGGAAGGGCTATAAATAATAAGATCAATCATATGCTTACATACGGAACGATCACAACAGACGACATTCTGACATCATACCGGGCGACGACATTTCATACGACCATCATAACAGACATTCTGAACATGCAAAACCTAGTGAATAGACTATAAAACTTCAATCCTCTACATTCCTCAATAATACGATATACTAATTTGGAAAGATGCTCAGTAGAATTCAAGGTAGGGCTGTCTACTACGAGGCTCAGGAAGCTGTCTACTACCAGCGCTCCCACAACCGGGGTTAATTAGACGGATCGAGACTCATCGCTCCTAAACATTTCAACTCCACTAGTGTCTATTCTCTATATTTTCCTGCCTAGGTAAGAATGGCAACTCGATGGCATGTATTTAGGAAAGGTACCCTCGTGTGTCTACGGCTTCCGAAGGCCATATGTTGAAGGGAGCGATACACGATCTTATTGATGACAGTACGACGGTCGCCTGTTTCAGCTAGGGGGTAATTTGAGCTATTGTTTACTTCGTTGACAGTGTACAATACGGCTGAGACGTCTCACTCGACGATTATTCTAAGTTAACTGTGCTTTGCACTTTGCCCCATCGCTAGTTCTTTTTCCCGCCATCCGTGCATTCTCGGTATGCACTTGACACTGTCTAATGTTAAAATGCTGTCCCGCTGAGGATTTTGGAAACTGTATTTCCCATGCGACGAGTGACTACTATCTGCCCGATATTGAAGCTGTCTATGTCATAAAGTTTACCTATACTGGTATGTGAAACCATGATTATCAACAACCACAGTGCTAGCTTTATGTGCATTTAGCACAACTTCCTCACGTAAGCCCAGATGCGGCGCAGCGTTATTCAATTTCCATAGCCATGTCTATCCCTAATTTAGTCTAGTTACAACACATGAAGCTTGGACATACGTATAACGATTGCAATAGAAAAAGATTAATTTACTACCAAAAAAGAGGAGAAAAAGACACAGTATATTGGTTCAGAAAAATCAAGGACATTTTTTCTAAATGTTTAATTGTTCTTACCGGATTCTTTTATAAAGAGAAACTTAAAGTAAGGAAAGTAGAAACAAATATCAAAATTAATTCGGATTACAATCAGAAAAAACTTTAAACACCTATATTGAAAGACGAAATGTTATCTCTTTATCCAAAAGATCTTGAATGTATTAAGTTCCATCAGGTCAAAGGCTACCTCTAAATCTACTGCTTTATGGTTTGAAAAAATAAGATATGAAACCGGAATTAAAGCTGTACCCTCTAGATGCATATCCTCGAAATATCCTGATGTGTCTCCCATGGATTAATGTGCATTTGTACGTTTAAAACTTGGAACTCTTGGAAATCAATATGTAATATGATGGTTCAACAAGAGGACTCTCAGACGGAATATATTAGAAAATGAGATTATAAGATGTGTTTATATATCTAAATGTTTGCGAAATCCTTGAGAAAATACCTGAACACCCCCTGTACTCAGTGGTTTGCGATAGGTTTGTTGTATTTTAAATTTCAGACTGAACGTTCGAGGATTATTCATAGTTTTTCCTTTATTCTCATTTTTGTTAATAATGCCTCATAAATATTTATTCAAATATATGAAAATTTCATTTTGTAATTTATAAAATACGCTGTTTTTAAATATTTTTAACCCAGAGGGATATTAGCCCGAATTCTGATCAAATGTGTATGTGTGCAAATGAAAAAAAATGATCCCTTTGCGCGTAATACAAAGTATGAAAGCTTTCAGTTTAATATTTGTTTTTCCTGTATCTCTGGGTTTGTAAATTCTTTAACATCCAGTATATATACAATCGAGACATTTTCATAAAAAAATTATTTAAATCCATTTCTTCCAAATTCCATGTCGTGACTGATTTGTTTGAGTAAAAGTCAGGTTATTTGAAAAAGGCAAAGAAAAGGATGGTTACGTACCTGGCGCGAGGAAGGGCTTTGCGGAGAACGTTCTAAGGGAAATTGCCTCATATACGTTGAGATAAGGGAAACTGCAGAAGCCAACCATGCAGCCAGCACGTTGGCGAGGAATTAAACAGGGTAAAGCAATCTTAATGACAGAGCATATTGCTATGGAACATATATTGAAAATACTTCGTTTGAAAAAAAAGCAATATAATCTCATTTATTATTTCTAGTACGTTTTGACATGAAGGCCACAGAGAGAAAAAAATCTAAAATAAAAAATAACATCCTTATTCGTGTTTTCATGATAATCTGGAGATTTTTTATGCGAAATGCCGACAAATCACTTACGAAAAACAAAAAGGAAGTGGCTGACGGTCACTTCGAATTGGGAGCACAGACAACAAGGCAAAATATGCCTAAGAAAAATTTCACTAATAGCTACAGCTTTCCTTAATTCAATGAGAAGTTATTGTTAAAAATAGAGCATATTGGTAAATCATAACTGAATATTGTGAGTAAACTAGTAAATTAATTTAAGAACACAAAAAGTAATTTAGCAATAGCATTTAACTGCAAATAATCATTTTAATTTCAGGTTAAGATATAATTTCATTTTTATTTTACAGTTCTGAAATGTAGCTGCAAAAAAGAATTTTAAACTGACTTTCTGTTTGCATTTCAGCTGTAGCGAAATCGATTGGACTGAAAACATCCTTCCTCTCTCTTATCGAATAAAGCAATTTTTTCCGTTCAAATCCAATGCTCAGTCAATGAGATCGTCACTTAGTCAGTCATTTTTCAGTCAAAGTCCAATTTTTAGTCTGTCAGTGGTCAGTCAATGAGTTCGTCACTTAATCAGTCATTGCTCAGTCAATGTCCAATTTTTAGGCAGTCACTGGTTAGTCAATGAGATTGGTGTCATGGCAAACGAATTTTTGACGAATATGAATTGAAATTGTGTAAACTTGTCTGAGATCTCGATAATATGCTATAAGTCCTTGGTTTATTTTTAATTTTTTAAAGCAGAAATATTTTACTAATGGTTTTCTTAGGTTTGAAATTTTGAAACGCTTGCTATGATTGGTAGAAGGGATTGGTATCATAACAAACAAATTTTTGACGAATGTGAATTGAAATTGTATAAACCTATCTGAGATCTCGATAGTATGCTATAAGTCCTTTGTTTATTTTAAATTTTTTAAAGCAGAAATATTTTAGTAATGGTTTTCTTAGGTTTGAAATTTTGAAACGCTTGCTATGAGTCGAAGAAGGATGTTGAGTGTATTCGTCATCAATATACATAACAGGGACAGTACCAACGGCGGCATCAACAGGGTGTTCTTGAGAATCATGAATTGGTTTGAGTTCTGTTCTGTCTATTTGATCCAATTTGCCATTCATTCCTGGTTCATTATTTGTGTTAAGGAGATTACCAAAATCGATGTCACTTTGTGCTCCAAGATCGTTATGCGATACAATGCATTCAGCATCCAATGATTTAAAACAGGGATTCAAACTGAATTCTTCTTGGTTCAACATGGTTATACTGCTATTCGGGCCTATTTGATTACCTGAGTTATCAGGTTTTGGAAAATCAAAATCCTTTTCTATTTCATGTTGAAGGTAATTAAATTGGTTTTCCTCGCTGATATTGTGCACATCATAAGGATTATTCTCGAAATCTTTGGCAAAATGTTGGATGTGGCCAGTATCACTATCAATATGCAAATTAGGAAGATTATTATCAAAAGCTTCGTTATTAACTTCGAGGAGATCGGTGTCACTGTTTATATCCACATCAAAGGAATCATCATTAAATTCATTAATATCATCATATGAATCAAGGAAATGTAAATTAAGTACCTTCTTTCCGGTGTTAAACTTGTGTTCATTACGGTTAATAGAGTTTTCATCATTATTTTTCCGAGTTTTCTCTTCTCTCCCAGGAAACAAAAGAAACACAGTCGCAAAACAAATAAGTATGCCCAATAGGCTGTCGATAAAGGGTGTTGGTATAAAAACGTAGCACAATACTGTGAAAAAAAAGAACTCCATTTCTAAAAATGGTTCCAATTCGATTTCAGCATTAAAAATAACAAGTTTAAACAAATAAGCTCCACACGTAAGTTTTTAGCACCACTAGATTCGGTATCTCTAATGATTATGGTTTATAAGCATTGTTAAAAATGTATACATTAACTTTGTTGTAATTCAACAAAAGCCTAAAACAATTATTTGTAAATTCATTGTTTCGAACGCTATTAAAAGGATTCCTTGAATATGTAACAATGAAAGGTATTCTGATATATAACTCATAATAGAAGGAAGATTCTATGTGTCTGTCTTTCGTTTGGGCTGAGTGTAAGCTAATAGACCCAGGGCTACGAATTTGCTACATAGGTGCATCTAGACAAGAGCCAGTGCACCTCGAAACGAGGTTTCCAAAATTTGAATGAGGTTTCAAATTTTATTTTTTTAATTTTTGTTTTATTCATTTGTCTTTGATAAAATCGCATTAAATCGATAATTCTCTTTCATTACATCAGCAATAATGGCACGAGGCCATTGTTGCTGTTGTATCCCTGTTGCCATTCGGAAAAATGAGGGCGAAAATTAGCGTTTTAAGAATTTTTAATTAATATCTCTGATTTTTGCTATTTTTTGGATAAAAGTGTAAGCGGAAAAGTGGAAAACGAACCAACGCTAAACTACCGCTGCCATACATATTCAAATAAATAATTCTTTTTGGGGGGGCTTCTTGCTATACAAAACATAAACGTAATACTTATATATAACCAGAGATTACTATTATTAGAACGAAAATACGTGAATACTATGGAGAAAATATTTATCAATAAAAAATGTACTTTCAAAACATGTATTTTTCTTTGACCTATTATTTTAAAGCACAGGAATTATGTTATCCTTACACTCTCATGAAAATGGCTTCATCAACCTTCGGCTGGGTAAAAATTCATCTAAATATAAACACAATACAGAAATATATCAAAGTATTTTTAATTCTTTAATATCCACCTCTTTAAGTTAATATAAACTATTTAGTGTAACGTTAACTTACGTTACATAATTAGCAAGAACAATACACCAAAATGAGTTTTGGTGATCGATGTGCATAGTGTATATACTGTTTTTCCTACTTTTCATTATTTATTCTTTATTATATTTCCTTAATTAGTGCTGGCAAATCGATATGGATCTTGCGCCCTCTGGGGCAGCACTTTGATGTGTATTATGTATTAAAAATTTCGGCAACTGGTCTGTGCAACTATGCTCAGCCCACTCCTTTTGTATGCCTCAACAACTACCCCTACGCTATTCCGTTAGCTTCAGGACACGGAAGTAGGAAGACGCTACAGCTGTAGCACCTACGAGGAGAACGATATGCCAAAGTTTTTATAATACAGATGTGCTAATTTGCTTTTACGATTTGAAAGTTATGCTTCAGATATATTTAAATCGCTATTTTACCTAAGTTTTGCCACTGTTACATATTGCCACATTGTATTTGATTCAGCACTTCAAGTGCACAGGTTTGTTCCATCATTTGGATTTATTTTTCACTTTTATGATACCCACTAAGGACAGATATGGATAGGTAAAGATTTCAGGGTCGTGTTCCTATTAAATAAGCGAAGCCCTATGACCTATATATCATTAGAGGTAATGTATTTATTCCTAGGAAGGGCTATAAATAATAAGATCAATCATATGCTTACATACGGAACGATCACAACAGACGACATTCTGACATCATACCGGGCGACGACATTTCATACGACCATCATAACAGACATTCTGAACATGCAAAACCTAGTGAATAGACTATAAAACTTCAATCCTCTACATTCCTCAATAATACGATATACTAATTTGGAAAGATGCTCAGTAGAATTCAAGGTAGGGCTGTCTACTACGAGGCTCAGGAAGCTGTCTACTACCAGCGCTCCCACAACCGGGGTTAATTAGACGGATCGAGACTCATCGCTCCTAAACATTTCAACTCCACTAGTGTCTATTCTCTATATTTTCCTGCCTAGGTAAGAATGGCAACTCGATGGCATGTATTTAGGAAAGGTACCCTCGTGTGTCTACGGCTTCCGAAGGCCATATGTTGAAGGGAGCGATACACGATCTTATTGATGACAGTACGACGGTCGCCTGTTTCAGCTAGGGGGTAATTTGAGCTATTGTTTACTTCGTTGACAGTGTACAATACGGCTGAGACGTCTCACTCGACGATTATTCTAAGTTAACTGTGCTTTGCACTTTGCCCCATCGCTAGTTCTTTTTCCCGCCATCCGTGCATTCTCGGTATGCACTTGACACTGTCTAATGTTAAAATGCTGTCCCGCTGAGGATTTTGGAAACTGTATTTCCCATGCGACGAGTGACTACTATCTGCCCGATATTGAAGCTGTCTATGTCATAAAGTTTACCTATACTGGTATGTGAAACCATGATTATCAACAACCACAGTGCTAGCTTTATGTGCATTTAGCACAACTTCCTCACGTAAGCCCAGATGCGGCGCAGCGTTATTCAATTTCCATAGCCATGTCTATCCCTAATTTAGTCTAGTTACAACACATGAAGCTTGGACATACGTATAACGATTGCAATAGAAAAAGATTAATTTACTACCAAAAAAGAGGAGAAAAAGACACAGTATATTGGTTCAGAAAAATCAAGGACATTTTTTCTAAATGTTTAATTGTTCTTACCGGATTCTTTTATAAAGAGAAACTTAAAGTAAGGAAAGTAGAAACAAATATCAAAATTAATTCGGATTACAATCAGAAAAAACTTTAAACACCTATATTGAAAGACGAAATGTCATCTCTTTATCCAAAAGATCTTGAATGTATTAAGTTCCATCAGGTCAAAGGCTACCTCTAAATCTACTGCTTTATGGTTTGAAAAAATAAGATATGAAACCGGAATTAAAGCTGTACCCTCTAGATGCATATCCTCGAAATATCCTGATGTGTCTCCCATGGATTAATGTGCATTTGTACGTTTAAAACTTGGAACTCTTGGAAATCAATATGTAATATGATGGTTCAACAAGAGGACTCTCAGACGGAATATATTAGAAAATGAGATTATAAGATGTGTTTATATATCTAAATGTTTGCGAAATCCTTGAGAAAATACCTGAACACCCCCTGTACTCAGTGGTTTGCGATAGGTTTGTTGTATTTTAAATTTCAGACTGAACGTTCGAGGATTATTCATAGTTTTTCCTTTATTCTCATTTTTGTTAATAATGCCTCATAAATATTTATTCAAATATATGAAAATTTCATTTTGTAATTTATAAAATACGCTGTTTTTAAATATTTTTAACCCAGAGGGATATTAGCCCGAATTCTGATCAAATGTGTATGTGTGCAAATGAAAAAAAATGATCCCTTTGCGCGTAATACAAAGTATGAAAGCTTTCAGTTTAATATTTGTTTTTCCTGTATCTCTGGGTTTGTAAATTCTTTAACATCCAGTATATATACAATCGAGACATTTTCATAAAAAAATTATTTAAATCCATTTCTTCCAAATTCCATGTCGTGACTGATTTGTTTGAGTAAAAGTCAGGTTATTTGAAAAAGGCAAAGAAAAGGATGGTTACGTACCTGGCGCGAGGAAGGGCTTTGCGGAGAACGTTCTAAGGGAAATTGCCTCATATACGTTGAGATAAGGGAAACTGCAGAAGCCAACCATGCAGCCAGCACGTTGGCGAGGAATTAAACAGGGTAAAGCAATCTTAATGACAGAGCATATTGCTATGGAACATATATTGAAAATACTTCGTTTGAAAAAAAAGCAATATAATCTCATTTATTATTTCTAGTACGTTTTGACATGAAGGCCACAGAGAGAAAAAAATCTAAAATAAAAAATAACATCCTTATTCGTGTTTTCATGATAATCTGGAGATTTTTTATGCGAAATGCCGACAAATCACTTACGAAAAACAAAAAGGAAGTGGCTGACGGTCACTTCGAATTGGGAGCACAGACAACAAGGCAAAATATGCCTAAGAAAAATTTCACTAATAGCTACAGCTTTCCTTAATTCAATGAGAAGTTATTGTTAAAAATAGAGCATATTGGTAAATCATAACTGAATATTGTGAGTAAACTAGTAAATTAATTTAAGAACACAAAAAGTAATTTAGCAATAGCATTTAACTGCAAATAATCATTTTAATTTCAGGTTAAGATATAATTTCATTTTTATTTTACAGTTCTGAAATGTAGCTGCAAAAAAGAATTTTAAACTGACTTTCTGTTTGCATTTCAGCTGTAGCGAAATCGATTGGACTGAAAACATCCTTCCTCTCTCTTATCGAATAAAGCAATTTTTTCCGTTCAAATCCAATGCTCAGTCAATGAGATCGTCACTTAGTCAGTCATTTTTCAGTCAAAGTCCAATTTTTAGTCTGTCAGTGGTCAGTCAATGAGTTCGTCACTTAATCAGTCATTGCTCAGTCAATGTCCAATTTTTAGGCAGTCACTGGTTAGTCAATGAGATTGGTGTCATGGCAAACGAATTTTTGACGAATATGAATTGAAATTGTGTAAACTTGTCTGAGATCTCGATAATATGCTATAAGTCCTTGGTTTATTTTTAATTTTTTAAAGCAGAAATATTTTACTAATGGTTTTCTTAGGTTTGAAATTTTGAAACGCTTGCTATGATTGGTAGAAGGGATTGGTATCATAACAAACAAATTTTTGACGAATGTGAATTGAAATTGTATAAACCTATCTGAGATCTCGATAGTATGCTATAAGTCCTTTGTTTATTTTAAATTTTTTAAAGCAGAAATATTTTAGTAATGGTTTTCTTAGGTTTGAAATTTTGAAACGCTTGCTATGAGTCGAAGAAGGATGTTGAGTGTATTCGTCATCAATATACATAACAGGGACAGTACCAACGGCGGCATCAACAGGGTGTTCTTGAGAATCATGAATTGGTTTGAGTTCTGTTCTGTCTATTTGATCCAATTTGCCATTCATTCCTGGTTCATTATTTGTGTTAAGGAGATTACCAAAATCGATGTCACTTTGTGCTCCAAGATCGTTATGCGATACAATGCATTCAGCATCCAATGATTTAAAACAGGGATTCAAACTGAATTCTTCTTGGTTCAACATGGTTATACTGCTATTCGGGCCTATTTGATTACCTGAGTTATCAGGTTTTGGAAAATCAAAATCCTTTTCTATTTCATGTTGAAGGTAATTAAATTGGTTTTCCTCGCTGATATTGTGCACATCATAAGGATTATTCTCGAAATCTTTGGCAAAATGTTGGATGTGGCCAGTATCACTATCAATATGCAAATTAGGAAGATTATTATCAAAAGCTTCGTTATTAACTTCGAGGAGATCGGTGTCACTGTTTATATCCACATCAAAGGAATCATCATTAAATTCATTAATATCATCATATGAATCAAGGAAATGTAAATTAAGTACCTTCTTTCCGGTGTTAAACTTGTGTTCATTACGGTTAATAGAGTTTTCATCATTATTTTTCCGAGTTTTCTCTTCTCTCCCAGGAAACAAAAGAAACACAGTCGCAAAACAAATAAGTATGCCCAATAGGCTGTCGATAAAGGGTGTTGGTATAAAAACGTAGCACAATACTGTGAAAAAAAAGAACTCCATTTCTAAAAATGGTTCCAATTCGATTTCAGCATTAAAAATAACAAGTTTAAACAAAGAAGCTCCACACGTAAGTTTTTAGCACCACTAGATTCGGTATCTCTAATGATTATGGTTTATAAGCATTGTTAAAAATGTATACATTAACTTTGTTGTAATTCAACAAAAGCCTAAAACAATTATTTGTAAATTCATTGTTTCGAACGCTATTAAAAGGATTCCTTGAATATGTAACAATGAAAGGTATTCTGATATATAACTCATAATAGAAGGAAGATTCTATGTGTCTGTCTTTCGTTTGGGCTGAGTGTAAGCTAATAGACCCAGGGCTACGAATTTGCTACATAGGTGCATCTAGACAAGAGCCAGTGCACCTCGAAACGAGGTTTCCAAAATTTGAATGAGGTTTCAAATTTTATTTTTTTAATTTTTGTTTTATTCATTTGTCTTTGATAAAATCGCATTAAATCGATAATTCTCTTTCATTACATCAGCAATAATGGCACGAGGCCATTGTTGCTGTTGTATCCCTGTTGCCATTCGGAAAAATGAGGGCGAAAATTAGCGTTTTAAGAATTTTTAATTAATATCTCTGATTTTTGCTATTTTTTGGATAAAAGTGTAAGCGGAAAAGTGGAAAACGAACCAACGCTAAACTACCGCTGCCATACATATTCAAATAAATAATTCTTTTTGGGGGGGCTTCTTGCTATACAAAACATAAACGTAATACTTATATATAACCAGAGATTATTATTATTAGAACGAAAATACGTGAATACTATGGAGAAAATATTTATCAATAAAAAATGTACTTTCAAAACATGTATTTTTCTTTGACCTATTATTTTAAAGCACAGGAATTATGTTATCCTTACACTCTCATGAAAATGGCTTCATCAACCTTCGGCTGGGTAAAAATTCATCTAAATATAAACACAATACAGAAATATATCAAAGTATTTTTAATTCTTTAATATCCACCTCTTTAAGTTAATATAAACTATTTAGTGTAACGTTAACTTACGTTACATAATTAGCAAGAACAATACACCAAAATGAGTTTTGGTGATCGATGTGCATAGTGTATATACTGTTTTTCCTACTTTTCATTATTTATTCTTTATTATATTTCCTTAATTAGTGCTGGCAAATCGATATGGATCTTGCGCCCTCTGGGGCAGCACTTTGATGTGTATTATGTATTAAAAATTTCGGCAACTGGTCTGTGCAACTATGCTCAGCCCACTCCTTTTGTATGCCTCAACAACTACCCCTACGCTATTCCGTTAGCTTCAGGACACGGAAGTAGGAAGACGCTACAGCTGTAGCACCTACGAGGAGAACGATATGCCAAAGTTTTTATAATACAGATGTGCTAATTTGCTTTTACGATTTGAAAGTTATGCTTCAGATATATTTAAATCGCTATTTTACCTAAGTTTTGCCACTGTTACATATTGCCACATTGTATTTGATTCAGCACTTCAAGTGCACAGGTTTGTTCCATCATTTGGATTTATTTTTCACTTTTATGATACCCACTAAGGACAGATATGGATAGGTAAAGATTTCAGGGTCGTGTTCCTATTAAATAAGCGAAGCCCTATGACCTATATATCATTAGAGGTAATGTATTTATTCCTAGGAAGGGCTATAAATAATAAGATCAATCATATGCTTACATACGGAACGATCACAACAGACGACATTCTGACATCATACCGGGCGACGACATTTCATACGACCATCATAACAGACATTCTGAACATGCAAAACCTAGTGAATAGACTATAAAACTTCAATCCTCTACATTCCTCAATAATACGATATACTAATTTGGAAAGATGCTCAGTAGAATTCAAGGTAGGGCTGTCTACTACGAGGCTCAGGAAGCTGTCTACTACCAGCGCTCCCACAACCGGGGTTAATTAGACGGATCGAGACTCATCGCTCCTAAACATTTCAACTCCACTAGTGTCTATTCTCTATATTTTCCTGCCCAGGTAAGAATGGCAACTCGATGGCATGTATTTAGGAAAGGTACCCTCGTGTGTCTACGGCTTCCGAAGGCCATATGTTGAAGGGAGCGATACACGATCTTATTGATGACAGTACGACGGTCGCCTGTTTCAGCTAGGGGGTAATTTGAGCTATTGTTTACTTCGTTGACAGTGTACAATACGGCTGAGACGTCTCACTCGACGATTATTCTAAGTTAACTGTGCTTTGCACTTTGCCCCATCGCTAGTTCTTTTTCCCGCCATCCGTGCATTCTCGGTATGCACTTGACACTGTCTAATGTTAAAATGCTGTCCCGCTGAGGATTTTGGAAACTGTATTTCCCATGCGACGAGTGACTACTATCTGCCCGATATTGAAGCTGTCTATGTCATAAAGTTTACCTATACTGGTATGTGAAACCATGATTATCAACAACCACAGTGCTAGCTTTATGTGCATTTAGCACAACTTCCTCACGTAAGCCCAGATGCGGCGCAGCGCTATTCAATTTCCATAGCCATGTCTATCCCTAATTTAGTCTAGTTACAACACATGAAGCTTGGACATACGTATAACGATTGCAATAGAAAAAGATTAATTTACTACCAAAAAAGAGGAGAAAAAGACACAGTATATTGGTTCAGAAAAATCAAGGACATTTTTTCTAAATGTTTAATTGTTCTTACCGGATTCTTTTATAAAGAGAAACTTAAAGTAAGGAAAGTAGAAACAAATATCAAAATTAATTCGGATTACAATCAGAAAAAACTTTAAACACCTATATTGAAAGACGAAATGTCATCTCTTTATCCAAAAGATCTTGAATGTATTAAGTTCCATCAGGTCAAAGGCTACCTCTAAATCTACTGCTTTATGGTTTGAAAAAATAAGATATGAAACCGGAATTAAAGCTGTACCCTCTAGATGCATATCCTCGAAATATCCTAATGTGTCTCCCATGGATTAATGTGCATTTGTACGTTTAAAACTTGGAACTCTTGGAAATCAATATGTAATATGATGGTTCAACAAGAGGACTCTCAGACGGAATATATTAGAAAATGAGATTATAAGATGTGTTTATATATCTAAATGTTTGCGAAATCCTTGAGAAAAAACCTGAACACCCCCTGTACTCAGTGGTTTGCGATAGGTTTGTTGTATTTTAAATTTCAGACTGAACGTTCGAGGATTATTCATAGTGTTTCCTTTATTCTCATTTTTGTTAATAATGCCTCATAAATATTTATTCAAATATATGAAAATTTCATTTTGTAATTTATAAAATACGCTGTTTTTAAATATTTTTAACCCAGAGGGATATTAGCCCGAATTCTGATCAAATGTGTATGTGTGCAAATGAAAAAAAATGATCCCTTTGCGCGTAATACAAAGTATGAAAGCTTTCAGTTTAATATTTGTTTTTCCTGTATCTCTGGGTTTGTAAATTCTTTAACATCCAGTATATATACAATCGAGACATTTTCATAAAAAAATTATTTAAATCCATTTCTTCCAAATTCCATGTCGTGACTGATTTGTTTGAGTAAAAGTCAGGTTATTTGAAAAAGGCAAAGAAAAGGATGGTTACGTACCTGGCGCGAGGAAGGGCTTTGCGGAGAACGTTCTAAGGGAAATTGCCTCATATACGTTGAGATAAGGGAAACTGCAGAAGCCAACCATGCAGCCAGCACGTTGGCGAGGAATTAAACAGGGTAAAGCAATCTTAATGACAGAGCATATTGCTATGGAACATATATTGAAAATACTTCGTTTGAAAAAAAAGCAATATAATCTCATTTATTATTTCTAGTACGTTTTGACATGAAGGCCACAGAGAGAAAAAAATCTAAAATAAAAAATAACATCCTTATTCGTGTTTTCATGATAATCTGGAGATTTTTTATGCGAAATGCCGACAAATCACTTACGAAAAACAAAAAGGAAGTGGCTGACGGTCACTTCGAATTGGGAGCACAGACAACAAGGCAAAATATGCCTAAGAAAAATTTCACTAATAGCTACAGCTTTCCTTAATTCAATGAGAAGTTATTGTTAAAAATAGAGCATATTGGTAAATCATAACTGAATATTGTGAGTAAACTAGTAAATTAATTTAAGAACACAAAAAGTAATTTAGCAATAGCATTTAACTGCAAATAATCATTTTAATTTCAGGTTAAGATATAATTTCATTTTTATTTTACAGTTCTGAAATGTAGCTGCAAAAAAGAATTTTAAACTGACTTTCTGTTTGCATTTCAGCTGTAGCGAAATCGATTGGACTGAAAACATCCTTCCTCTCTCTTATCGAATAAAGCAATTTTTTCCGTTCAAATCCAATGCTCAGTCAATGAGATCGTCACTTAGTCAGTCATTTTTCAGTCAAAGTCCAATTTTTAGTCTGTCAGTGGTCAGTCAATGAGTTCGTCACTTAATCAGTCATTGCTCAGTCAATGTCCAATTTTTAGGCAGTCACTGGTTAGTCAATGAGATTGGTGTCATGGCAAACGAATTTTTGACGAATATGAATTGAAATTGTGTAAACTTGTCTGAGATCTCGATAATATGCTATAAGTCCTTGGTTTATTTTTAATTTTTTAAAGCAGAAATATTTTACTAATGGTTTTCTTAGGTTTGAAATTTTGAAACGCTTGCTATGATTGGTAGAAGGGATTGGTATCATAACAAACAAATTTTTGACGAATGTGAATTGAAATTGTATAAACCTATCTGAGATCTCGATAGTATGCTATAAGTCCTTTGTTTATTTTAAATTTTTTAAAGCAGAAATATTTTAGTAATGGTTTTCTTAGGTTTGAAATTTTGAAACGCTTGCTATGAGTCGAAGAAGGATGTTGAGTGTATTCGTCATCAATATACATAACAGGGACAGTACCAACGGCGGCATCAACAGGGTGTTCTTGAGAATCATGAATTGGTTTGAGTTCTGTTCTGTCTATTTGATCCAATTTGCCATTCATTCCTGGTTCATTATTTGTGTTAAGGAGATTACCAAAATCGATGTCACTTTGTGCTCCAAGATCGTTATGCGATACAATGCATTCAGCATCCAATGATTTAAAACAGGGATTCAAACTGAATTCTTCTTGGTTCAACATGGTTATACTGCTATTCGGGCCTATTTGATTACCTGAGTTATCAGGTTTTGGAAAATCAAAATCCTTTTCTATTTCATGTTGAAGGTAATTAAATTGGTTTTCCTCGCTGATATTGTGCACATCATAAGGATTATTCTCGAAATCTTTGGCAAAATGTTGGATGTGGCCAGTATCACTATCAATATGCAAATTAGGAAGATTATTATCAAAAGCTTCGTTATTAACTTCGAGGAGATCGGTGTCACTGTTTATATCCACATCAAAGGAATCATCATTAAATTCATTAATATCATCATATGAATCAAGGAAATGTAAATTAAGTACCTTCTTTCCGGTGTTAAACTTGTGTTCATTACGGTTAATAGAGTTTTCATCATTATTTTTCCGAGTTTTCTCTTCTCTCCCAGGAAACAAAAGAAACACAGTCGCAAAACAAATAAGTATGCCCAATAGGCTGTCGATAAAGGGTGTTGGTATAAAAACGTAGCACAATACTGTGAAAAAAAAGAACTCCATTTCTAAAAATGGTTCCAATTCGATTTCAGCATTAAAAATAACAAGTTTAAACAAAGAAGCTCCACACGTAAGTTTTTAGCACCACTAGATTCGGTATCTCTAATGATTATGGTTTATAAGCATTGTTAAAAATGTATACATTAACTTTGTTGTAATTCAACAAAAGCCTAAAACAATTATTTGTAAATTCATTGTTTCGAACGCTATTAAAAGGATTCCTTGAATATGTAACAATGAAAGGTATTCTGATATATAACTCATAATAGAAGGAAGATTCTATGTGTCTGTCTTTCGTTTGGGCTGAGTGTAAGCTAATAGACCCAGGGCTACGAATTTGCTACATAGGTGCATCTAGACAAGAGCCAGTGCACCTCGAAACGAGGTTTCCAAAATTTGAATGAGGTTTCAAATTTTATTTTTTTAATTTTTGTTTTATTCATTTGTCTTTGATAAAATCGCATTAAATCGATAATTCTCTTTCATTACATCAGCAATAATGGCACGAGGCCATTGTTGCTGTTGTATCCCTGTTGCCATTCGGAAAAATGAGGGCGAAAATTAGCGTTTTAAGAATTTTTAATTAATATCTCTGATTTTTGCTATTTTTTGGATAAAAGTGTAAGCGGAAAAGTGGAAAACGAACCAACGCTAAACTACCGCTGCCATACATATTCAAATAAATAATTCTTTTTGGGGGGGCTTCTTGCTATACAAAACATAAACGTAATACTTATATATAACCAGAGATTATTATTATTAGAACGAAAATACGTGAATACTATGGAGAAAATATTTATCAATAAAAAATGTACTTTCAAAACATGTATTTTTCTTTGACCTATTATTTTAAAGCACAGGAATTATGTTATCCTTACACTCTCATGAAAATGGCTTCATCAACCTTCGGCTGGGTAAAAATTCATCTAAATATAAACACAATACAGAAATATATCAAAGTATTTTTAATTCTTTAATATCCACCTCTTTAAGTTAATATAAACTATTTAGTGTAACGTTAACTTACGTTACATAATTAGCAAGAACAATACACCAAAATGAGTTTTGGTGATCGATGTGCATAGTGTATATACTGTTTTTCCTACTTTTCATTATTTATTCTTTATTATATTTCCTTAATTAGTGCTGGCAAATCGATATGGATCTTGCGCCCTCTGGGGCAGCACTTTGATGTGTATTATGTATTAAAAATTTCGGCAACTGGTCTGTGCAACTATGCTCAGCCCACTCCTTTTGTATGCCTCAACAACTACCCCTACGCTATTCCGTTAGCTTCAGGACACGGAAGTAGGAAGACGCTACAGCTGTAGCACCTACGAGGAGAACGATATGCCAAAGTTTTTATAATACAGATGTGCTAATTTGCTTTTACGATTTGAAAGTTATGCTTCAGATATATTTAAATCGCTATTTTACCTAAGTTTTGCCACTGTTACATATTGCCACATTGTATTTGATTCAGCACTTCAAGTGCACAGGTTTGTTCCATCATTTGGATTTATTTTTCACTTTTATGATACCCACTAAGGACAGATATGGATAGGTAAAGATTTCAGGGTCGTGTTCCTATTAAATAAGCGAAGCCCTATGACCTATATATCATTAGAGGTAATGTATTTATTCCTAGGAAGGGCTATAAATAATAAGATCAATCATATGCTTACATACGGAACGATCACAACAGACGACATTCTGACATCATACCGGGCGACGACATTTCATACGACCATCATAACAGACATTCTGAACATGCAAAACCTAGTGAATAGACTATAAAACTTCAATCCTCTACATTCCTCAATAATACGATATACTAATTTGGAAAGATGCTCAGTAGAATTCAAGGTAGGGCTGTCTACTACGAGGCTCAGGAAGCTGTCTACTACCAGCGCTCCCACAACCGGGGTTAATTAGACGGATCGAGACTCATCGCTCCTAAACATTTCAACTCCACTAGTGTCTATTCTCTATATTTTCCTGCCCAGGTAAGAATGGCAACTCGATGGCATGTATTTAGGAAAGGTACCCTCGTGTGTCTACGGCTTCCGAAGGCCATATGTTGAAGGGAGCGATACACGATCTTATTGATGACAGTACGACGGTCGCCTGTTTCAGCTAGGGGGTAATTTGAGCTATTGTTTACTTCGTTGACAGTGTACAATACGGCTGAGACGTCTCACTCGACGATTATTCTAAGTTAACTGTGCTTTGCACTTTGCCCCATCGCTAGTTCTTTTTCCCGCCATCCGTGCATTCTCGGTATGCACTTGACACTGTCTAATGTTAAAATGCTGTCCCGCTGAGGATTTTGGAAACTGTATTTCCCATGCGACGAGTGACTACTATCTGCCCGATATTGAAGCTGTCTATGTCATAAAGTTTACCTATACTGGTATGTGAAACCATGATTATCAACAACCACAGTGCTAGCTTTATGTGCATTTAGCACAACTTCCTCACGTAAGCCCAGATGCGGCGCAGCGCTATTCAATTTCCATAGCCATGTCTATCCCTAATTTAGTCTAGTTACAACACATGAAGCTTGGACATACGTATAACGATTGCAATAGAAAAAGATTAATTTACTACCAAAAAAGAGGAGAAAAAGACACAGTATATTGGTTCAGAAAAATCAAGGACATTTTTTCTAAATGTTTAATTGTTCTTACCGGATTCTTTTATAAAGAGAAACTTAAAGTAAGGAAAGTAGAAACAAATATCAAAATTAATTCGGATTACAATCAGAAAAAACTTTAAACACCTATATTGAAAGACGAAATGTCATCTCTTTATCCAAAAGATCTTGAATGTATTAAGTTCCATCAGGTCAAAGGCTACCTCTAAATCTACTGCTTTATGGTTTGAAAAAATAAGATATGAAACCGGAATTAAAGCTGTACCCTCTAGATGCATATCCTCGAAATATCCTAATGTGTCTCCCATGGATTAATGTGCATTTGTACGTTTAAAACTTGGAACTCTTGGAAATCAATATGTAATATGATGGTTCAACAAGAGGACTCTCAGACGGAATATATTAGAAAATGAGATTATAAGATGTGTTTATATATCTAAATGTTTGCGAAATCCTTGAGAAAAAACCTGAACACCCCCTGTACTCAGTGGTTTGCGATAGGTTTGTTGTATTTTAAATTTCAGACTGAACGTTCGAGGATTATTCATAGTGTTTCCTTTATTCTCATTTTTGTTAATAATGCCTCATAAATATTTATTCAAATATATGAAAATTTCATTTTGTAATTTATAAAATACGCTGTTTTTAAATATTTTTAACCCAGAGGGATATTAGCCCGAATTCTGATCAAATGTGTATGTGTGCAAATGAAAAAAAATGATCCCTTTGCGCGTAATACAAAGTATGAAAGCTTTCAGTTTAATATTTGTTTTTCCTGTATCTCTGGGTTTGTAAATTCTTTAACATCCAGTATATATACAATCGAGACATTTTCATAAAAAAATTATTTAAATCCATTTCTTCCAAATTCCATGTCGTGACTGATTTGTTTGAGTAAAAGTCAGGTTATTTGAAAAAGGCAAAGAAAAGGATGGTTACGTACCTGGCGCGAGGAAGGGCTTTGCGGAGAACGTTCTAAGGGAAATTGCCTCATATACGTTGAGATAAGGGAAACTGCAGAAGCCAACCATGCAGCCAGCACGTTGGCGAGGAATTAAACAGGGTAAAGCAATCTTAATGACAGAGCATATTGCTATGGAACATATATTGAAAATACTTCGTTTGAAAAAAAAGCAATATAATCTCATTTATTATTTCTAGTACGTTTTGACATGAAGGCCACAGAGAGAAAAAAATCTAAAATAAAAAATAACATCCTTATTCGTGTTTTCATGATAATCTGGAGATTTTTTATGCGAAATGCCGACAAATCACTTACGAAAAACAAAAAGGAAGTGGCTGACGGTCACTTCGAATTGGGAGCACAGACAACAAGGCAAAATATGCCTAAGAAAAATTTCACTAATAGCTACAGCTTTCCTTAATTCAATGAGAAGTTATTGTTAAAAATAGAGCATATTGGTAAATCATAACTGAATATTGTGTGTAAACTAGTAAATTAATTTAAGAACACAAAAAGTAATTTAGCAATAGCATTTAACTGCAAATAATCATTTTAATTTCAGGTTAAGATATAATTTCATTTTTATTTTACAGTTCTGAAATGTAGCTGCAAAAAAGAATTTTAAACTGACTTTCTGTTTGCATTTCAGCTGTAGCGAAATCGATTGGACTGAAAACATCCTTCCTCTCTCTTATCGAATAAAGCAATTTTTTCCGTTCAAATCCAATGCTCAGTCAATGAGATCGTCACTTAGTCATTCATTTTTCAGTCAAAGTCCAATTTTTAGTCTGTCAGTGGTCAGTCAATGAGATCGTCACTTAATCAGTCATTGCTCAGTCAATGTCCAATTTTTAGGCAGTCACTGGTTAGTCAATGAGATTGGTGTCATGGCAAACGAATTTTTGACGAATATGAATTGAAATTGTGTAAACTTGTCTGAGATCTCGATAATATGCTATAAGTCCTTGGTTTATTTTTAATTTTTTAAAGCAGAAATATTTTACTAATGGTTTTCTTAGGTTTGAAATTTTGAAACGCTTGCTATGATTGGTAGAAGGGATTGGTATCATAACAAACAAATTTTTGACGAATGTGAATTGAAATTGTATAAACCTATCTGAGATCTCGATAGTATGCTATAAGTCCTTTGTTTATTTTAAATTTTTTAAAGCAGAAATATTTTAGTAATGGTTTTCTTAGGTTTGAAATTTTGAAACGCTTGCTATGAGTCGAAGAAGGATGTTGAGTGTATTCGTCATCAATATACATAACAGGGACAGTACCAACGGCGGCATCAACAGGGTGTTCTTGAGAATCATGAATTGGTTTGAGTTCTGTTCTGTCTATTTGATCCAATTTGCCATTCATTCCTGGTTCATTATTTGTGTTAAGGAGATTACCAAAATCGATGTCACTTTGTGCTCCAAGATCTTTATGCGATACAATGCATTCAGCATCCAATGATTTAAAACAGGGATTCAAACTGAATTCTTCTTGGTTCAACATGGTTATACTGCTATTCGGGCCTATTTGATTACCTGAGTTATCAGGTTTTGGAAAATCAAAATCCTTTTCTATTTCATGTTGAAGGTAATTAAATTGGTTTTCCTCGCTGATATTGTGCACATCATAAGGATTATTCTCGAAATCTTTGGCAAAATGTTGGATGTGGCCAGTATCACTATCAATATGCAAATTAGGAAGATTATTATCAAAAGCTTCGTTATTAACTTCGAGGAGATCGGTGTCACTGTTTATATCCACATCAAAGGAATCATCATTAAATTCATTAATATCATCATATGAATCAAGGAAATGTAAATTAAGTACCTTCTTTCCGGTGTTAAACTTGTGTTCATTACGGTTAATAGAGTTTTCATCATTATTTTTCCGAGTTTTCTCTTCTCTCCCAGGAAACAAAAGAAACACAGTCGCAAAACAAATAAGTATGCCCAATAGGCTGTCGATAAAGGGTGTTGGTATAAAAACGTAGCACAATACTGTGAAAAAAAAGAACTCCATTTCTAAAAATGGTTCCAATTCGATTTCAGCATTAAAAATAACAAGTTTAAACAAATAAGCTCCACACGTAAGTTTTTAGCACCACTAGATTCGGTATCTCTAATGATTATGGTTTATAAGCATTGTTAAAAATGTATACATTAACTTTGTTGTAATTCAACAAAAGCCTAAAACAATTATTTGTAAATTCATTGTTTCGAACGCTATTAAAAGGATTCCTTGAATATGTAACAATGAAAGGTATTCTGATATATAACTCATAATAGAAGGAAGATTCTATGTGTCTGTCTTTCGTTTGGGCTGAGTGTAAGCTAATAGACCCAGGGCTACGAATTTGCTACATAGGTGCATCTAGACAAGAGCCAGTGCACCTCGAAACGAGGTTTCCAAAATTTGAATGAGGTTTCAAATTTTATTTTTTTAATTTTTGTTTTATTCATTTGTCTTTGATAAAATCGCATTAAATCGATAATTCTCTTTCATTACATCAGCAATAATGGCACGAGGCCATTGTTGCTGTTGTATCCCTGTTGCCATTCGGAAAAATGAGGGCGAAAATTAGCGTTTTAAGAATTTTTAATTAATATCTCTGATTTTTGCTATTTTTTGGATAAAAGTGTAAGCGGAAAAGTGGAAAACGAACCAACGCTAAACTACCGCTGCCATACATATTCAAATAAATAATTCTTTTTGGGGGGGCTTCTTGCTATACAAAACATAAACGTAATACTTATATATAACCAGAGATTACTATTATTAGAACGAAAATACGTGAATACTATGGAGAAAATATTTATCAATAAAAAATGTACTTTCAAAACATGTATTTTTCTTTGACCTATTATTTTAAAGCACAGGAATTATGTTATCCTTACACTCTCATGAAAATGGCTTCATCAACCTTCGGCTGGGTAAAAATTCATCTAAATATAAACACAATACAGAAATATATCAAAGTATTTTTAATTCTTTAATATCCACCTCTTTAAGTTAATATAAACTATTTAGTGTAACGTTAACTTACGTTACATAATTAGCAAGAACAATACACCAAAATGAGTTTTGGTGATCGATGTGCATAGTGTATATACTGTTTTTCCTACTTTTCATTATTTATTCTTTATTATATTTCCTTAATTAGTGCTGGCAAATCGATATGGATCTTGCGCCCTCTGGGGCAGCACTTTGATGTGTATTATGTATTAAAAATTTCGGCAACTGGTCTGTGCAACTATGCTCAGCCCACTCCTTTTGTATGCCTCAACAACTACCCCTACGCTATTCCGTTAGCTTCAGGACACGGAAGTAGGAAGACGCTACAGCTGTAGCACCTACGAGGAGAACGATATGCCAAAGTTTTTATAATACAGATGTGCTAATTTGCTTTTACGATTTGAAAGTTATGCTTCAGATATATTTAAATCGCTATTTTACCTAAGTTTTGCCACTGTTACATATTGCCACATTGTATTTGATTCAGCACTTCAAGTGCACAGGTTTGTTCCATCATTTGGATTTATTTTTCACTTTTATGATACCCACTAAGGACAGATATGGATAGGTAAAGATTTCAGGGTCGTGTTCCTATTAAATAAGCGAAGCCCTATGACCTATATATCATTAGAGGTAATGTATTTATTCCTAGGAAGGGCTATAAATAATAAGATCAATCATATGCTTACATACGGAACGATCACAACAGACGACATTCTGACATCATACCGGGCGACGACATTTCATACGACCATCATAACAGACATTCTGAACATGCAAAACCTAGTGAATAGACTATAAAACTTCAATCCTCTACATTCCTCAATAATACGATATACTAATTTGGAAAGATGCTCAGTAGAATTCAAGGTAGGGCTGTCTACTACGAGGCTCAGGAAGCTGTCTACTACCAGCGCTCCCACAACCGGGGTTAATTAGACGGATCGAGACTCATCGCTCCTAAACATTTCAACTCCACTAGTGTCTATTCTCTATATTTTCCTGCCCAGGTAAGAATGGCAACTCGATGGCATGTATTTAGGAAAGGTACCCTCGTGTGTCTACGGCTTCCGAAGGCCATATGTTGAAGGGAGCGATACACGATCTTATTGATGACAGTACGACGGTCGCCTGTTTCAGCTAGGGGGTAATTTGAGCTATTGTTTACTTCGTTGACAGTGTACAATACGGCTGAGACGTCTCACTCGACGATTATTCTAAGTTAACTGTGCTTTGCACTTTGCCCCATCGCTAGTTCTTTTTCCCGCCATCCGTGCATTCTCGGTATGCACTTGACACTGTCTAATGTTAAAATGCTGTCCCGCTGAGGATTTTGGAAACTGTATTTCCCATGCGACGAGTGACTACTATCTGCCCGATATTGAAGCTGTCTATGTCATAAAGTTTACCTATACTGGTATGTGAAACCATGATTATCAACAACCACAGTGCTAGCTTTATGTGCATTTAGCACAACTTCCTCACGTAAGCCCAGATGCGGCGCAGCGCTATTCAATTTCCATAGCCATGTCTATCCCTAATTTAGTCTAGTTACAACACATGAAGCTTGGACATACGTATAACGATTGCAATAGAAAAAGATTAATTTACTACCAAAAAAGAGGAGAAAAAGACACAGTATATTGGTTCAGAAAAATCAAGGACATTTTTTCTAAATGTTTAATTGTTCTTACCGGATTCTTTTATAAAGAGAAACTTAAAGTAAGGAAAGTAGAAACAAATATCAAAATTAATTCGGATTACAATCAGAAAAAACTTTAAACACCTATATTGAAAGACGAAATGTCATCTCTTTATCCAAAAGATCTTGAATGTATTAAGTTCCATCAGGTCAAAGGCTACCTCTAAATCTACTGCTTTATGGTTTGAAAAAATAAGATATGAAACCGGAATTAAAGCTGTACCCTCTAGATGCATATCCTCGAAATATCCTAATGTGTCTCCCATGGATTAATGTGCATTTGTACGTTTAAAACTTGGAACTCTTGGAAATCAATATGTAATATGATGGTTCAACAAGAGGACTCTCAGACGGAATATATTAGAAAATGAGATTATAAGATGTGTTTATATATCTAAATGTTTGCGAAATCCTTGAGAAAATACCTGAACACCCCCTGTACTCAGTGGTTTGCGATAGGTTTGTTGTATTTTAAATTTCAGACTGAACGTTCGAGGATTATTCATAGTGTTTCCTTTATTCTCATTTTTGTTAATAATGCCTCATAAATATTTATTCAAATATATGAAAATTTCATTTTGTAATTTATAAAATACGCTGTTTTTAAATATTTTTAACCCAGAGGGATATTAGCCCGAATTCTGATCAAATGTGTATGTGTGCAAATGAAAAAAAATGATCCCTTTGCGCGTAATACAAAGTATGAAAGCTTTCAGTTTAATATTTGTTTTTCCTGTATCTCTGGGTTTGTAAATTCTTTAACATCCAGTATATATACAATCGAGACATTTTCATAAAAAAATTATTTAAATCCATTTCTTCCAAATTCCATGTCGTGACTGATTTGTTTGAGTAAAAGTCAGGTTATTTGAAAAAGGCAAAGAAAAGGATGGTTACGTACCTGGCGCGAGGAAGGGCTTTGCGGAGAACGTTCTAAGGGAAATTGCCTCATATACGTTGAGATAAGGGAAACTGCAGAAGCCAACCATGCAGCCAGCACGTTGGCGAGGAATTAAACAGGGTAAAGCAATCTTAATGACAGAGCATATTGCTATGGAACATATATTGAAAATACTTCGTTTGAAAAAAAAGCAATATAATCTCATTTATTATTTCTAGTACGTTTTGACATGAAGGCCACAGAGAGAAAAAAATCTAAAATAAAAAATAACATCCTTATTCGTGTTTTCATGATAATCTGGAGATTTTTTATGCGAAATGCCGACAAATCACTTACGAAAAACAAAAAGGAAGTGGCTGACGGTCACTTCGAATTGGGAGCACAGACAACAAGGCAAAATATGCCTAAGAAAAATTTCACTAATAGCTACAGCTTTCCTTAATTCAATGAGAAGTTATTGTTAAAAATAGAGCATATTGGTAAATCATAACTGAATATTGTGTGTAAACTAGTAAATTAATTTAAGAACACAAAAAGTAATTTAGCAATAGCATTTAACTGCAAATAATCATTTTAATTTCAGGTTAAGATATAATTTCATTTTTATTTTACAGTTCTGAAATGTAGCTGCAAAAAAGAATTTTAAACTGACTTTCTGTTTGCATTTCAGCTGTAGCGAAATCGATTGGACTGAAAACATCCTTCCTCTCTCTTATCGAATAAAGCAATTTTTTCCGTTCAAATCCAATGCTCAGTCAATGAGATCGTCACTTAGTCATTCATTTTTCAGTCAAAGTCCAATTTTTAGTCTGTCAGTGGTCAGTCAATGAGATCGTCACTTAATCAGTCATTGCTCAGTCAATGTCCAATTTTTAGGCAGTCACTGGTTAGTCAATGAGATTGGTGTCATGGCAAACGAATTTTTGACGAATATGAATTGAAATTGTGTAAACTTGTCTGAGATCTCGATAATATGCTATAAGTCCTTGGTTTATTTTTAATTTTTTAAAGCAGAAATATTTTACTAATGGTTTTCTTAGGTTTGAAATTTTGAAACGCTTGCTATGATTGGTAGAAGGGATTGGTATCATAACAAACAAATTTTTGACGAATGTGAATTGAAATTGTATAAACCTATCTGAGATCTCGATAGTATGCTATAAGTCCTTTGTTTATTTTAAATTTTTTAAAGCAGAAATATTTTAGTAATGGTTTTCTTAGGTTTGAAATTTTGAAACGCTTGCTATGAGTCGAAGAAGGATGTTGAGTGTATTCGTCATCAATATACATAACAGGGACAGTACCAACGGCGGCATCAACAGGGTGTTCTTGAGAATCATGAATTGGTTTGAGTTCTGTTCTGTCTATTTGATCCAATTTGCCATTCATTCCTGGTTCATTATTTGTGTTAAGGAGATTACCAAAATCGATGTCACTTTGTGCTCCAAGATCGTTATGCGATACAATGCATTCAGCATCCAATGATTTAAAACAGGGATTCAAACTGAATTCTTCTTGGTTCAACATGGTTATACTGCTATTCGGGCCTATTTGATTACCTGAGTTATCAGGTTTTGGAAAATCAAAATCCTTTTCTATTTCATGTTGAAGGTAATTAAATTGGTTTTCCTCGCTGATATTGTGCACATCATAAGGATTATTCTCGAAATCTTTGGCAAAATGTTGGATGTGGCCAGTATCACTATCAATATGCAAATTAGGAAGATTATTATCAAAAGCTTCGTTATTAACTTCGAGGAGATCGGTGTCACTGTTTATATCCACATCAAAGGAATCATCATTAAATTCATTAATATCATCATATGAATCAAGGAAATGTAAATTAAGTACCTTCTTTCCGGTGTTAAACTTGTGTTCATTACGGTTAATAGAGTTTTCATCATTATTTTTCCGAGTTTTCTCTTCTCTCCCAGGAAACAAAAGAAACACAGTCGCAAAACAAATAAGTATGCCCAATAGGCTGTCGATAAAGGGTGTTGGTATAAAAACGTAGCACAATACTGTGAAAAAAAAGAACTCCATTTCTAAAAATGGTTCCAATTCGATTTCAGCATTAAAAATAACAAGTTTAAACAAATAAGCTCCACACGTAAGTTTTTAGCACCACTAGATTCGGTATCTCTAATGATTATGGTTTATAAGCATTGTTAAAAATGTATACATTAACTTTGTTGTAATTCAACAAAAGCCTAAAACAATTATTTGTAAATTCATTGTTTCGAACGCTATTAAAAGGATTCCTTGAATATGTAACAATGAAAGGTATTCTGATATATAACTCATAATAGAAGGAAGATTCTATGTGTCTGTCTTTCGTTTGGGCTGAGTGTAAGCTAATAGACCCAGGGCTACGAATTTGCTACATAGGTGCATCTAGACAAGAGCCAGTGCACCTCGAAACGAGGTTTCCAAAATTTGAATGAGGTTTCAAATTTTATTTTTTTAATTTTTGTTTTATTCATTTGTCTTTGATAAAATCGCATTAAATCGATAATTCTCTTTCATTACATCAGCAATAATGGCACGAGGCCATTGTTGCTGTTGTATCCCTGTTGCCATTCGGAAAAATGAGGGCGAAAATTAGCGTTTTAAGAATTTTTAATTAATATCTCTGATTTTTGCTATTTTTTGGATAAAAGTGTAAGCGGAAAAGTGGAAAACGAACCAACGCTAAACTACCGCTGCCATACATATTCAAATAAATAATTCTTTTTGGGGGGGCTTCTTGCTATACAAAACATAAACGTAATACTTATATATAACCAGAGATTACTATTATTAGAACGAAAATACGTGAATACTATGGAGAAAATATTTATCAATAAAAAATGTACTTTCAAAACATGTATTTTTCTTTGACCTATTATTTTAAAGCACAGGAATTATGTTATCCTTACACTCTCATGAAAATGGCTTCATCAACCTTCGGCTGGGTAAAAATTCATCTAAATATAAACACAATACAGAAATATATCAAAGTATTTTTAATTCTTTAATATCCACCTCTTTAAGTTAATATAAACTATTTAGTGTAACGTTAACTTACGTTACATAATTAGCAAGAACAATACACCAAAATGAGTTTTGGTGATCGATGTGCATAGTGTATATACTGTTTTTCCTACTTTTCATTATTTATTCTTTATTATATTTCCTTAATTAGTGCTGGCAAATCGATATGGATCTTGCGCCCTCTGGGGCAGCACTTTGATGTGTATTATGTATTAAAAATTTCGGCAACTGGTCTGTGCAACTATGCTCAGCCCACTCCTTTTGTATGCCTCAACAACTACCCCTACGCTATTCCGTTAGCTTCAGGACACGGAAGTAGGAAGACGCTACAGCTGTAGCACCTACGAGGAGAACGATATGCCAAAGTTTTTATAATACAGATGTGCTAATTTGCTTTTACGATTTGAAAGTTATGCTTCAGATATATTTAAATCGCTATTTTACCTAAGTTTTGCCACTGTTACATATTGCCACATTGTATTTGATTCAGCACTTCAAGTGCACAGGTTTGTTCCATCATTTGGATTTATTTTTCACTTTTATGATACCCACTAAGGACAGATATGGATAGGTAAAGATTTCAGGGTCGTGTTCCTATTAAATAAGCGAAGCCCTATGACCTATATATCATTAGAGGTAATGTATTTATTCCTAGGAAGGGCTATAAATAATAAGATCAATCATATGCTTACATACGGAACGATCACAACAGACGACATTCTGACATCATACCGGGCGACGACATTTCATACGACCATCATAACAGACATTCTGAACATGCAAAACCTAGTGAATAGACTATAAAACTTCAATCCTCTACATTCCTCAATAATACGATATACTAATTTGGAAAGATGCTCAGTAGAATTCAAGGTAGGGCTGTCTACTACGAGGCTCAGGAAGCTGTCTACTACCAGCGCTCCCACAACCGGGGTTAATTAGACGGATCGAGACTCATCGCTCCTAAACATTTCAACTCCACTAGTGTCTATTCTCTATATTTTCCTGCCCAGGTAAGAATGGCAACTCGATGGCATGTATTTAGGAAAGGTACCCTCGTGTGTCTACGGCTTCCGAAGGCCATATGTTGAAGGGAGCGATACACGATCTTATTGATGACAGTACGACGGTCGCCTGTTTCAGCTAGGGGGTAATTTGAGCTATTGTTTACTTCGTTGACAGTGTACAATACGGCTGAGACGTCTCACTCGACGATTATTCTAAGTTAACTGTGCTTTGCACTTTGCCCCATCGCTAGTTCTTTTTCCCGCCATCCGTGCATTCTCGGTATGCACTTGACACTGTCTAATGTTAAAATGCTGTCCCGCTGAGGATTTTGGAAACTGTATTTCCCATGCGACGAGTGACTACTATCTGCCCGATATTGAAGCTGTCTATGTCATAAAGTTTACCTATACTGGTATGTGAAACCATGATTATCAACAACCACAGTGCTAGCTTTATGTGCATTTAGCACAACTTCCTCACGTAAGCCCAGATGCGGCGCAGCGCTATTCAATTTCCATAGCCATGTCTATCCCTAATTTAGTCTAGTTACAACACATGAAGCTTGGACATACGTATAACGATTGCAATAGAAAAAGATTAATTTACTACCAAAAAAGAGGAGAAAAAGACACAGTATATTGGTTCAGAAAAATCAAGGACATTTTTTCTAAATGTTTAATTGTTCTTACCGGATTCTTTTATAAAGAGAAACTTAAAGTAAGGAAAGTAGAAACAAATATCAAAATTAATTCGGATTACAATCAGAAAAAACTTTAAACACCTATATTGAAAGACGAAATGTCATCTCTTTATCCAAAAGATCTTGAATGTATTAAGTTCCATCAGGTCAAAGGCTACCTCTAAATCTACTGCTTTATGGTTTGAAAAAATAAGATATGAAACCGGAAATAAAGCTGTACCCTCTAGATGCATATCCTCGAAATATCCTAATGTGTCTCCCATGGATTAATGTGCATTTGTACGTTTAAAACTTGGAACTCTTGGAAATCAATATGTAATATGATGGTTCAACAAGAGGACTCTCAGACGGAATATATTAGAAAATGAGATTATAAGATGTGTTTATATATCTAAATGTTTGCGAAATCCTTGAGAAAATACCTGAACACCCCCTGTACTCAGTGGTTTGCGATAGGTTTGTTGTATTTTAAATTTCAGACTGAACGTTCGAGGATTATTCATAGTGTTTCCTTTATTCTCATTTTTGTTAATAATGCCTCATAAATATTTATTCAAATATATGAAAATTTCATTTTGTAATTTATAAAATACGCTGTTTTTAAATATTTTTAACCCAGAGGGATATTAGCCCGAATTCTGATCAAATGTGTATGTGTGCAAATGAAAAAAAATGATCCCTTTGCGCGTAATACAAAGTATGAAAGCTTTCAGTTTAATATTTGTTTTTCCTGTATCTCTGGGTTTGTAAATTCTTTAACATCCAGTATATATACAATCGAGACATTTTCATAAAAAAATTATTTAAATCCATTTCTTCCAAATTCCATGTCGTGACTGATTTGTTTGAGTAAAAGTCAGGTTATTTGAAAAAGGCAAAGAAAAGGATGGTTACGTACCTGGCGCGAGGAAGGGCTTTGCGGAGAACGTTCTAAGGGAAATTGCCTCATATACGTTGAGATAAGGGAAACTGCAGAAGCCAACCATGCAGCCAGCACGTTGGCGAGGAATTAAACAGGGTAAAGCAATCTTAATGACAGAGCATATTGCTATGGAACATATATTGAAAATACTTCGTTTGAAAAAAAAGCAATATAATCTCATTTATTATTTCTAGTACGTTTTGACATGAAGGCCACAGAGAGAAAAAAATCTAAAATAAAAAATAACATCCTTATTCGTGTTTTCATGATAATCTGGAGATTTTTTATGCGAAATGCCGACAAATCACTTACGAAAAACAAAAAGGAAGTGGCTGACGGTCACTTCGAATTGGGAGCACAGACAACAAGGCAAAATATGCCTAAGAAAAATTTCACTAATAGCTACAGCTTTCCTTAATTCAATGAGAAGTTATTGTTAAAAATAGAGCATATTGGTAAATCATAACTGAATATTGTGTGTAAACTAGTAAATTAATTTAAGAACACAAAAAGTAATTTAGCAATAGCATTTAACTGCAAATAATCATTTTAATTTCAGGTTAAGATATAATTTCATTTTTATTTTACAGTTCTGAAATGTAGCTGCAAAAAAGAATTTTAAACTGACTTTCTGTTTGCATTTCAGCTGTAGCGAAATCGATTGGACTGAAAACATCCTTCCTCTCTCTTATCGAATAAAGCAATTTTTTCCGTTCAAATCCAATGCTCAGTCAATGAGATCGTCACTTAGTCATTCATTTTTCAGTCAAAGTCCAATTTTTAGTCTGTCAGTGGTCAGTCAATGAGATCGTCACTTAATCAGTCATTGCTCAGTCAATGTCCAATTTTTAGGCAGTCACTGGTTAGTCAATGAGATTGGTGTCATGGCAAACGAATTTTTGACGAATATGAATTGAAATTGTGTAAACTTGTCTGAGATCTCGATAATATGCTATAAGTCCTTGGTTTATTTTTAATTTTTTAAAGCAGAAATATTTTACTAATGGTTTTCTTAGGTTTGAAATTTTGAAACGCTTGCTATGATTGGTAGAAGGGATTGGTATCATAACAAACAAATTTTTGACGAATGTGAATTGAAATTGTATAAACCTATCTGAGATCTCGATAGTATGCTATAAGTCCTTTGTTTATTTTAAATTTTTTAAAGCAGAAATATTTTAGTAATGGTTTTCTTAGGTTTGAAATTTTGAAACGCTTGCTATGAGTCGAAGAAGGATGTTGAGTGTATTCGTCATCAATATACATAACAGGGACAGTACCAACGGCGGCATCAACAGGGTGTTCTTGAGAATCATGAATTGGTTTGAGTTCTGTTCTGTCTATTTGATCCAATTTGCCATTCATTCCTGGTTCATTATTTGTGTTAAGGAGATTACCAAAATCGATGTCACTTTGTGCTCCAAGATCGTTATGCGATACAATGCATTCAGCATCCAATGATTTAAAACAGGGATTCAAACTGAATTCTTCTTGGTTCAACATGGTTATACTGCTATTCGGGCCTATTTGATTACCTGAGTTATCAGGTTTTGGAAAATCAAAATCCTTTTCTATTTCATGTTGAAGGTAATTAAATTGGTTTTCCTCGCTGATATTGTGCACATCATAAGGATTATTCTCGAAATCTTTGGCAAAATGTTGGATGTGGCCAGTATCACTATCAATATGCAAATTAGGAAGATTATTATCAAAAGCTTCGTTATTAACTTCGAGGAGATCGGTGTCACTGTTTATATCCACATCAAAGGAATCATCATTAAATTCATTAATATCATCATATGAATCAAGGAAATCTAAATTAAGTACCTTCTTTCCGGTGTTAAACTTGTGTTCATTACGGTTAATAGAGTTTTCATCATTATTTTTCCGAGTTTTCTCTTCTCTCCCAGGAAACAAAAGAAACACAGTCGCAAAACAAATAAGTATGCCCAATAGGCTGTCGATAAAGGGTGTTGGTATAAAAACGTAGCACAATACTGTGAAAAAAAAGAACTCCATTTCTAAAAATGGTTCCAATTCGATTTCAGCATTAAAAATAACAAGTTTAAACAAATAAGCTCCACACGTAAGTTTTTAGCACCACTAGATTCGGTATCTCTAATGATTATGGTTTATAAGCATTGTTAAAAATGTATACATTAACTTTGTTGTAATTCAACAAAAGCCTAAAACAATTATTTGTAAATTCATTGTTTCGAACGCTATTAAAAGGATTCCTTGAATATGTAACAATGAAAGGTATTCTGATATATAACTCATAATAGAAGGAAGATTCTATGTGTCTGTCTTTCGTTTGGGCTGAGTGTAAGCTAATAGACCCAGGGCTACGAATTTGCTACATAGGTGCATCTAGACAAGAGCCAGTGCACCTCGAAACGAGGTTTCCAAAATTTGAATGAGGTTTCAAATTTTATTTTTTTAATTTTTGTTTTATTCATTTGTCTTTGATAAAATCGCATTAAATCGATAATTCTCTTTCATTACATCAGCAATAATGGCACGAGGCCATTGTTGCTGTTGTATCCCTGTTGCCATTCGGAAAAATGAGGGCGAAAATTAGCGTTTTAAGAATTTTTAATTAATATCTCTGATTTTTGCTATTTTTTGGATAAAAGTGTAAGCGGAAAAGTGGAAAACGAACCAACGCTAAACTACCGCTGCCATACATATTCAAATAAATAATTCTTTTTGGGGGGGCTTCTTGCTATACAAAACATAAACGTAATACTTATATATAACCAGAGATTACTATTATTAGAACGAAAATACGTGAATACTATGGAGAAAATATTTATCAATAAAAAATGTACTTTCAAAACATGTATTTTTCTTTGACCTATTATTTTAAAGCACAGGAATTATGTTATCCTTACACTCTCATGAAAATGGCTTCATCAACCTTCGGCTGGGTAAAAATTCATCTAAATATAAACACAATACAGAAATATATCAAAGTATTTTTAATTCTTTAATATCCACCTCTTTAAGTTAATATAAACTATTTAGTGTAACGTTAACTTACGTTACATAATTAGCAAGAACAATACACCAAAATGAGTTTTGGTGATCGATGTGCATAGTGTATATACTGTTTTTCCTACTTTTCATTATTTATTCTTTATTATATTTCCTTAATTAGTGCTGGCAAATCGATATGGATCTTGCGCCCTCTGGGGCAGCACTTTGATGTGTATTATGTATTAAAAATTTCGGCAACTGGTCTGTGCAACTATGCTCAGCCCACTCCTTTTGTATGCCTCAACAACTACCCCTACGCTATTCCGTTAGCTTCAGGACACGGAAGTAGGAAGACGCTACAGCTGTAGCACCTACGAGGAGAACGATATGCCAAAGTTTTTATAATACAGATGTGCTAATTTGCTTTTACGATTTGAAAGTTATGCTTCAGATATATTTAAATCGCTATTTTACCTAAGTTTTGCCACTGTTACATATTGCCACATTGTATTTGATTCAGCACTTCAAGTGCACAGGTTTGTTCCATCATTTGGATTTATTTTTCACTTTTATGATACCCACTAAGGACAGATATGGATAGGTAAAGATTTCAGGGTCGTGTTCCTATTAAATAAGCGAAGCCCTATGACCTATATATCATTAGAGGTAATGTATTTATTCCTAGGAAGGGCTATAAATAATAAGATCAATCATATGCTTACATACGGAACGATCACAACAGACGACATTCTGACATCATACCGGGCGACGACATTTCATACGACCATCATAACAGACATTCTGAACATGCAAAACCTAGTGAATAGACTATAAAACTTCAATCCTCTACATTCCTCAATAATACGATATACTAATTTGGAAAGATGCTCAGTAGAATTCAAGGTAGGGCTGTCTACTACGAGGCTCAGGAAGCTGTCTACTACCAGCGCTCCCACAACCGGGGTTAATTAGACGGATCGAGACTCATCGCTCCTAAACATTTCAACTCCACTAGTGTCTATTCTCTATATTTTCCTGCCCAGGTAAGAATGGCAACTCGATGGCATGTATTTAGGAAAGGTACCCTCGTGTGTCTACGGCTTCCGAAGGCCAT